>NC_064629.1:669959744-674959744 GCF_023864275.1 Schistocerca cancellata
GGTAGTTGACTTACACCTTCTAGAGCACGGTGGGTGGCACGGGATACATGCGGACGTGCATTGTCCTGTTGGAACAGCAAGTTCCCTTGCCGGTCTAGGAATGGTAGAACGATGGGTTCGATGACGGTTTGGATGTACCGTGCACTATTCAGTGTCCCCTCGACGATCACCAGTGGTGTACGGCCAGTGTAGGAGATCGCTCCCCACACCATGATGCCGGGTGTTGGCCCTGTGTGCCTCGGTCGTATGCAGTCCTGATTGTGGCGCTCACCTGCACGGCGCCAAACACGCATACGACCATCATTGGCACCAAGGCAGAAGCGACTGTCATCGCTGAAGACGACACGTCTCCATTCGTCCCTTCATTCACGTCTGTCGCGACACCACTGGAGGCGGGCTGCACGATGTTGGGGCGTGAGCGGAAGACGGCCTAACGGTGTGCGGGACCGTAGCCCAGCTTCATGGAGACGGTTGCGAATGGTCCTCGCCGATACCCCAGGAACAACAGTGTCCCTAATTTGCTGGGAAGTGGCGGTGCGATCCCCTACGGCACTGCGTAGGATCCTACGGTCTTGGCGTGCATCCGTGCGTCGCTGCGGTCCGGTCCCAGGTCGACGGGCACGTGCACCTTCCGCCGACCACTGGCGACAACATCGATGTACTGTGGAGACCTCACGCCCCACGTGTTGAGCAATTCGGCGGTACGTCCACCCGGCCTCCCGCATGCCCACTATACGCCCTCGCTCAAAGTCCGTCAACTGCACATACGGTTCACGTCCACGCTGTCGCGGCATGCTACCAGTGTTAAAGACTGCGATGGAGCTCCGTATGCCACGGCAAACTGGCTGACACTGACGGCGGCGGTGCACAAATGCTGCGCAGCTAGCGCCATTCGACGGCCAACACCGCGGTTCCTGGTGTGTCCGCTGTGCCGTGCGTGTGATCATTGCTTGTACAGCCCTCTCGCAGTGTCCGGAGCAAGTATGGTGGGTCTGACACACCGGTGTCAATGTGTTCTTTTTTCCATTTCCAGGAGTGTAGTCTAAAATGCAGCAGATCGGCTTACCAAGACTAGTTATGTCCTTTAAAAATCACGCGCCTATTTGGAAACGTTTTGCTAACGGATATGCGCAGTTCTTTCACAACCTTCTCTATAATTCAATTGTGCGAAATGTCGTAGTTCGGAAGTAATCTAGCCGTCCTCGTTATTATGCCCACTAGTGCCGGCCGACTGTGGATTCACGAGGACTTTTAAATATTCTACCAGATAATTATGTTTGCAGTAATACTCATATTTTGTACGTGTTAGTGTCCTGCGCCACCATTCTCACATCTCGAAGCATGTTTTTTTCATTTTTTTATGTTATGATTTCTCCTCTTATCGGCTAGTGTTGAATGAATGTAATTCACCATGCGATGTTGAAATCATTGGGTGTATAATTCGAATTTTTTTTCAGGTTGATAAGCTTTTTCGTATTCTCTGTAGCCTATGCGTATCATGAAGAAGTAAATCACCTATCGTTTACTATCCGTCAGTTATTGTATGAGATCCATACGTATGATCAAACTGGTTTGCTTTGAAAGAATTTCAGCTTTAGCTGCGACTAATAACGCGTTTCTTCTTACTCTCCGTCGCGTCGTCAATAAGTTGCGTTGGTAGTGCCTCAGTGACGAGGTGCTCCGACTTTTCAGTAATGGGTTTGAAAGTTTCGTTAAGGATGCGCGTTCCATCTATTTCCTCCTCCTAGTTGTTTCAAGTTGGCGGATGTCATTTCGAGCACTTTTTCTACGCTCTTTCTACAGAAGTGGTTATCACGATACTAAACTGGGCTACCTACGGTGTGCAACTTTTATACTCGCTGAACGAGTTTTTCTTTTAGTTCTTCTGGAGAGCGGCGATCTAATAGAAAAGGGATTACTTTACTCATTTCGGATTCGAGATTAGTTATTCGTTTCTTGATGACGCTTCTGTTATTTTGGATTTTTATTAAATGTTCGAGAATATTACTCCGCCGTTTGTTGACTTATTCTTTTGATGTAGCATCTGCATGTTTTCTAGCAGCAGCGATATAAGTAAATTGGAGTTTTAAAAACTGATTTTTTAAACTAGAATCGTTTATTCTGAAAGTTAGATGTTTGGAGCCCGATCCAGGGTCTTGCTGACAGTGTTGCATTCTGACCAGCTTGTCCTCAGTATGATGAGAAAACTTGGGCTGGAGTGCGTATAAATGACCATACGCCGAAACAGGATATAATTTCTTGTTCGCCCTTGTTTCTCATACGCAGTATCGTCGAAAATAGAGAAAACCTACACGCCCCTAGCAGAGTGCATTAAATGTTCAAGTATCGGTACCTGATAAAATCTTCTAAAACAGTTGGTATTTTCGATAAGAATAACGTTTATGGTAGTATACGCCTACGTTTGAAACACAGACAATCGTTGTGTGTGGGCACTGTCATAGTACAGTTTTTTTGCCACAATATGAGGGACCAACCACAATAGCGCTTATGGTAGTATCTCGTTTCTTCTTCATCTACACAGATGACCTATCACTAATCACAGAAGCGCAACGTCGAAGTTGTTTCATGCATTTCATCTTAACACCAGCGATATGAATATACTAAAAATCAGGAGTATTATAGGGAGAAAATTAAGTAGTAACAGAGATACCTTAATGCTTTTTTAGACAAGTATTTGTAGCTACGTTCCAATATGATGGGGGTACAAAAACATGATTCCATACGAACGCTGTTCAGTGATTATATCAGACGCTGTTCTTATTGGTTAGTACACGTTTCAGTACAAGAGGATACAAAAGTAATTTTGCATATGATCATAGTTCTGTGACTATCTCGGGCACACCTCCTGTAACCTCATATAGAGGGTGAATATTATTTAAGCCGACAAACTCTTGGAGGTTGCACAGGACACAAAAACAAATATTTTTCTCTAATGCCATAATTTCCTGTAAGAGTTATTTAATCCGGCAGAGGGGGTACTCTCTCTTTAGTCGTAATGAGTGATTAGTTGTTGTAAAGGTTCCTGTTGTACCAGTAGAGGGAATACTTCGACCTTCAGTTGTAATAGCTGTCAGATTTACATTTCGTTGTACGTCTTGACGCAGCACAGTACTTGTTTACTAATGGAGTGATAGACCTGGAGTGCTTGTATGGTTGGTGCTTACTATATAGCGACTCACAACGGACGAACAGCACAGCGGGTTTATCAGAAACAATATCCCCATCGCCATACCCCACACCATTCGAGGTTTGCTGCTGTGTATCAACTTCTGCGTGGGACCAAGTCATGTAGCAGATTAGCAGAACAGGAACGAAGCCGCACAGTACCAACTCCGCAATTTCAGGAAGTTGTCCCGTAGCATATGCAGCAACACCCCTCCACCAGCACTCTTACAATTACACGTAACTTGGTGACGAATCAGGCGAATCTAGGAAACATCCTTCATGAGCAATCGTTGCATCCATTTCACTTACAGCGTGTGCAAAGCTGAAACCAGATAATTATCCACTCAGAGCACAGCTTTGGTAATGGTATCTGGAACAGTGTCAAAAAGCATTCTACATTTCCATTCTGTGTGCTGTTTTCAGATGAAGCAACGTTCGGGCGTGATGCAGTCTTCAACATTCGCATGTTTGGAATGAGTTTAATCCACATGCCACATTTAGTTGCGCTCATCAAGTGCGGTTCTACATGAACGTGTGGGCAGTTGTTGTTGGTGTCTGTTTAAGTGGGTCATGTCTCCTACGTTGGCCATTAGATGGCAGGCATTATTACAGTTTCCTCGCTCTATGAATTTCAGCATGATAGGGTGCTGGCACATTTCAGTCGTCCTGTGCGTCGAGTTTTCAGTCGACAGTTTCCAGAAAAGTGAACTGGCAGAGGTGGTCCTGCACCATACCCTACTCGAGCCCACGGTTTGATAACGCGGCAGTACTAACTTAGAAGGTGGTTTCATCTACATCTCCATCTACATGCATACTCTGCAAATCACATTTAAGTGCCTGGCAGAGGGTTCACAGAACCACCTTCACCATCATCCATTATTCCAATCTCGTATAGCGCGCGGAAAGAATGAACACCTATATCTTTCCGTACGAGCTCTGATTTCCCTTATATTATCGTGTTGATCGTTCCTCCCTATGTAGGTCGGTGTCAACAAAATATTTCCGCATTCGGAGGAGAAAGTTGGTGATTGGAATTTCGTGAGAAGATTCCGTCGCAACGAAAAACGTCTTTCTTTTAATGATTTCCAGCCGACATCCTGTATCATTTCAGTGACACTTTCCCCCATATTTCGCGATAATACAAAACGTGCTGCCTTTCTTTGAACTTTTTCGATGTACTCTGTCAGCCATATGTGGTAAGGACCCCACACCGCGCAGCAGTATTCTAAAAGAGGACGGACGAGCGTAGTTTAGGCGGTCTCCTTACTAGATCTGTTACATTTTCTAAGTGTCCTGCCAATAAAACGCAGTCTTTGGTTACCCTTCCCCACAACATTTTCTATTTGTTCCTTCCAATTTAAGTTGTTCGTAATTGTAATACCTCGGTATTTAGTTGAATTTACGGCTTTTAGATTAGACTGATTTATCGTGTAACCGAAGTTTAACGAGTTCCATTTAGCACTCATGTGAATGACCTCACACCTTTCGTTATCTAGGGTCAACTGCCACTTTTCTAAATCGTTTTGCAGTTTGTTTTGATCTTCTGATGACTTTCTTATTCGATGAACGACAGCGTCATCTGCAAACAACAGAAGACGGCTGCTCAGATTGTCTCCAAAATAGTTTATATAGATAAGGAATAGCAAAGGGCCTATAACACTACCTTGGGGAACGCCAGAAATCACTTCTGTTTTACTCGATGACTTTCCGTCAGTTACTGCGAACTGTGACTTCTCCGACAGGAAATCACAAATCCAGTCACATAACTGAGACGATATCCCATAAGCACGCAATTTCACTACGAGCCGCTTGTTATGGTACAGCCGGCCGCGGTGGCCAAGCGGTTCTAGGCGCTTCAGTCCGGAACCGCGCGACTGCTACGGTCGCAGGTTCGAATCCTGCCTCGGGCATGGATGTGTGTGATGTCCTTAGGTTAGTTAGGTTTAGGTAGTTCTAAGTTCTAGGGGACTGATGACCTCAGATGCTAAGTCCCATAGTGCTCAGAGCCATTTGAACCATTTGTTATGGTACAGTGTCAAAAGCCTTACGGAAATCCAGAAATACGGAATCGTCTGAAATCCCTTGTCAATAGCACTCAACACTTCATGTGAATAAAGAGCTAGTTGTGTTTCACATGAACGATGTTTTCTAAACCCATGTTGACTGTGTGTCAATTGACCGTTTTCTTCGAGGTAATTCATAATGTTCGAACACGATATATGTTGTAAAATCCTGCGGCATATCGACGTTAACGGTATGGGCCTGATGTCATCACACGAGGGCAAGTATCTTATTATGGACGACGTGAGTAGGTGCCAGGTTTTACAGATGAGCCTTCGAGTGGTATAAATATGTCTATTTTGAGTCAGAGGATTTCCTTTCGTCGGGCCCAGCAGTTCCACCACGATGGCAGGACCGTGCCGGACAGCAAGACGACTAAGCGACACCAGCAGCAGCCGTGGCTCCGAGACCAGGCTGCACCTGTCGCCGCCAGCACTGAGATCCTCTCGGGACTTCGTGCCACAGCATGGTCAACCTGCCGTCCGTGTCTGCTGCCACCTGCGAGAATTCCCTACGGCCCGTAGTGCCTCAGTGCTAGCTGCCGTCCGACTCCCGCCAGAATACAGCTGGTCGAATCCTAAACACAGCAGTCTCCGCGCTGCCGTGGTACATGCGTGCGAGGTCGAGGCGTCGCTCCGGGCGCCATCGCCGACAGAGAAGTAGCGCGCCGCTGATGGTACGGCTGTTGCCAACAGAGGCCCCCGACCCTAAAGGGGCCTGCCATCAGTAACTCAGGACAGAGTAGTACAGAGTGGACCGCCACGCAACGGTCCGAGCCCGCAGGCTTCTGTGGCCCGGCCCACCGGATCCTATGCGGTCTCCTGCAAGCCCGCGGCACGGGGCTGCCTCAGGCCGCCACAGCCCACTGCCCTGGGCCAACACCACCTATACTACGGGCCTGCGCGCACACTTGTGACGTCACATACTGATGGCCGGGTCTGTATCGGAACGCTCCTGTTAAGCACTCTGCAGCTATACGAACTTTACGAGTTTTAGAGGTGAGGCCGCATAGGGATTCTCGTGCTTTCCTCTTCTACATGGCCTTGTAATGAAAGTATGGAAATTTATATCATTGCGTAAAGTAACTGAACAAAACTGCCCTATGTTATTATTATTTTGACGATTTCCCTTAAATACGCGTTTCTAGGCTTGAATACAAACTGTAATTTTAAATTCTGTCTTTTACCTCAGGAGCTACGTTTTCTTGTAGTCAAAAATCGGCAATAAGCAACAACAAGCAGACGCTTTCGGTTTTAAATAAAGTAGCTGGAGCCCCTACAGAATTTAAGAATTTGTTTGCCCGGTTATTTTCGTAAATTTTCCTTTCCACTTGAAAATTTGCTGACCTCACGCGAAACTTGAATCATTCGACGAAATGGAGCACCTCCTGACATAATGCTTAATAAATAAAAAAACCCGAAAGAATATTTTATTTCCCTGTTTCTCCAGAGCTTTAGAACCTTAAACATGAAAAAATTGTTTCTCCTATATCCTTGACTGAATTTCGTGTCACAGAGTGCTGTTAATTTAATCACGCCGGCCGGAGTGGCCGAGCGGTTAAAGGCGCTACAGTCTGGAACCGCACGACCGCTACGGTCGCAGGTTCGAATCCTGCCTCGGGCATGGATGTGTGTGATGTCCTTAGGTTAGTTAGGTTTAAGTCGTTCTAAGTTCTAGGGGACTTATGACCACAACAGTTGAGTCCCATAGTGCTCAGAGCCATTTGAACCAATTTAATCACAATTCACTTACCTCGAAATTCTGTTTTCTATACTGCTTAATCTGTCGAACACAGAATTCATTAAAGCAATTTTCTAAGGTAGTTTACTGAAATTGAAATTATTTCCGAATAGCTGTATGTGTAAAACTGAACAAAATCATTCTGTAGCTCTTCCAAATAAAAGTACTGGAAACTTAATAATCTGGTAGCAATAATAAGGAATACTAAACATTTTCGAGCAACACTAATTAATATAACTATTCTGTGTGACAATAGTTGCAAATATGAGAGACATTTCACAGCCAGCTTCGTATTAACGTCGCAGCAATGGCCCAGAATTAAGAAACAAATTATACTGATACATGATACATAACTGCTTTTTAAAAAAAATTGGCAAATGTGGTGCAATGGAAACAAATAACACGCTATAAATTTTTTGTCGTTTACTTACCTTTGGATGATGCGTAGACACAAATTCCTGTCTGGGAATAGCTGCAATCCAGCGATTTCTCAACCTCACACATTTGGGAAAGTGAAACATGTGTGCACTTTCATGTCATTTTGCGATTTATAATTTCCCTGGCAAAAGGGAACGCAACACTTGTATCCCATACTTCGAAGAACTGTGGGCGAATACTGTATGAAATACATATCAGTTTCACGTGGCACACACTTTCAACACAACATACACGCCAACAGGACTGCCGACTAAAGATAAGATGGCCAACAGTTTGTGACGTCAAGTGCCAATATGGCCGCTTGCGTAGGCCTTGTATCTAGAAGGCTTTGACTGGGCACGCTGTGTCATAGCGTGATAGGCGTACCGCATTACTGAGGGGACGCACGCGGCTCACGATACGCCGAACATTAGTAAGCGGCATGCACTTCCCACTGCACCGTCTCTGAAAGATTCCTTTATTCACAAAGGTCTTGCTTACATTTGCTAGTTATATTTTAAACAATCACAGCGAGTGTTTGATGGTGACATTATGTGTCACTTTAGGAACAACGTCTGGATTACAGGATAATTCTAATGGTGACTCATTACAGTCGAAACCGACAAACAGATATAAAGATTGCGATCAAGACACTTATCAATAAAACGATATATTTTTCTAAATAATAACTTCAAAACATCATAAGTTGAGGCTGGAATAAAGCTGCCAATATTGATCCTGCTGCTCAATAATAATTTATAAATAAACTGAGTTTCGCTTTATTTTAAAAACTCAAAACTAATCTGAAAAAGTGTGTACATAAATCGGATATACGAAAGAAAATGTGCAACAAACAAAAACATTTCCATCACTATTACTTAAATAGTGGAAATGTGCGAAAAGTGTTTCAGTATTTTTTCACTCGTAATTTTCAGATAGAGTTGCTCTGAATAAAAATAAGACCGTTAGCATTGTCCGGGTGTAAAAGTGACCATCTTACGTTCAGAATAAAACCGGCAGAACTAAAATTTCTTTCAGAAGCAGACCTAGATGCTTGTATACACAATATTTTGCTGGCGGTCTTCTGAAGAGTCGGAAAATTTTGGCCACTCATCTTTCAGTAAGAAGCCACATTTCCTTCCATTTTCCCGTTTTGATTTAAACATCTATCCAATTCATCTGTCGTGGTAAGATTATCTCCGACATCTGCCCACAAAGTGAACTTCTTTACTTTCTCTGGTAGTGGAGTTTTTGTGGAGTTTGTTGAAAGAATTGTCTCTTCATGGCTTGTTGTCTCTTTCACCATAATATTTTTTACCTGATTGAAAAAATGCAAAAGCTCTTTAACACATCGTTTTGCAAATCCGCGTCAATGTGAGCCCTACTCTGAATATGAAAGCTTATTGAAAATAAAACCAGATATTCTGTTGCTGAAGGTAATAGAAGTATTTCATTAAATTCTAGAACTGCTCCAAGGTCGCTTACAAAAATCTATCGGACGATCTGGTGACGTATTCTCGTATATTTGGCTATTCTTTACGCTATGGAACATCGACTCTGAACCTATAAGGGATATAATCGCTTTTGCACCGACCTCGGTTTCGACCTAGAGTCATCAGTTCCCTTTTGAACTGGTCACTGGGCAGCTATTAACATAGAAATAATGGATTGTACATCTTATTCTTGCCATGACATCACGCCTCTTATCTCCAGATATCATTTTTAGATGACGAGATGTTGGTCAGAGAAAAGTTGCTTCCTCATGGCACCTCTGGACAATTAACTTTTCTCCCAAGTATAATTTGAGGCGTTTATGTAAAGGTCCTATTTCAGAAGCTTCGCTCTGCTGGCGGAGCCTGATTCAAATGCTGTAAAAGCGTCATCTTCCATGGCAAGAGAAGACGCAGAGCAGATTTCTAAATCCTTGGACTCATTCTTGAAGGGCTGCAAAATCTATAAAGTAAACGATAATGTATAAGAACTACAATAACAAAACCGCGTATATACCGTGAGTAGAGAAATTAGTTCGTTCATCTGCGTGATAGCAATTACTTAGAAGGGCAGCAAAAGATATAAAGTAAACGATAATGTATAAGAATTACAATAATAGAACAGCATACATACTGTGAGTAGAGAAATTATTTCTTTCATCAGCGAGATAGCAATTACTTCGATTCGATCTATTTCTCCCATCTCAGAGAGCTTTTCGCACAAAGCCGAATATTGGCGTTCTACCGATTCTGACATTGTCAACCGCTTGTTCCAGCGAGTATCGTTGGACTGTTCCAGTGATCTGTCAAGAGCATTAAGAAGGCCACTTTTCTTTGTGTAAGCGACGAGTTCTTTCCTCGCAATCAAAAGACCATGAACTTGTGTACAACTGACGCATATAAGAGTAAACTCAGCATTAAAAGCATTTCGTAGCACTGTATTTAGCATATGTCAGGAACAATTCAATCGTGAATAATCGTGGAGTACAGTGACAACGTCGGCATCTTGATCAGTCGTAAAATGTATGTCTTTCAAACCAGGGTCATGGATATCAAAATACATGAATCGTCTCAACAACTCTCTTCGAACGTTATCGCCCGTGTTTCGTACATCCGGAAACTGAGCTTTAAACAACACACGAGATCTGAGAGTCCAGTCAACAAAATAAGAGGCAGAAATGGCAGATAATGGTTTCTCCTTGCGCCGCATGTCCACATCTTTGTAGTTTCTGAGCCTTCACCTTTTGTTATATGAGCCTCTGTCATGTCTGCCATGTATGTCAGGCATACTTACATCTCTTAGGCTTTTAGCACTTCCTCTCATGTGCTGCAGCTTGGTTGTGTGATGAGGTATAATAGCTTTTGCGGATGCTTTTCCGTAAGTCGTTCTGGTGTCGAGTAACATCTGAACAATATCTAAGCAACCTTCACCTCCTATGGTTTCGTATGATCTTAGGTCGCGCGTGCACTTACCCAATATCGACAATTATCGCCAGAGAAGATTTAGGAAGGTGTTTCTCTTCCACACAAGACTCTTGTTTATTAGACATACATGGATGGTGAGAAATGTGCGAAGTGCCACTTGACCCTTTAGCATGAGCATAAATTGCATGCACAGAGAACAGCAAACGTAATAATTAAACGTTAATTATTAACATTTTTTCCTATAGCCATCCACTAGCGGTTTAAATTCCGTCCACACTGATCTTTTAAGATTCGTTGCAGGCTGTGTCGTTATATACTTAGCACTAATTAGTTTTTCTTTCACTTCCATTTGTCTTGACATGCTCTCTTTCCTATGCAGACCGCAGCTCGTGGTCTAGTGGCTAGTGTTGCTACCTCTGGATCACGGGGTCCCAGGTTCGATTCCCGGCCGGGTTGGGGATTTTCTCTGCCCGAGGTCTGGGTGTTTATGTTGTCCTCATCATTTCATCATCATCTTCATCATTCGTGACAGTGGCTAGATTGGCCTGTGATAAAAATTGGACTGTGAAACAATTGGGACTTTGTACGGGCGCTGATGACCGCGCAGTTGAGCTCCCCACTAACCCAACATCATCATCATCACCTTTCCTCTGTAAACCATGTTTAGTTTCGCACTCATTTCAATGGAGAAGTCGTATCACTCGGCTAAGCACTGCTTTACTCGCCGCTCTAGATCGTATTTGGCGACGGCGGGCAGTGCTACCAGCAGCCCGCAGCAAACCAGTACTGAACAAGCACCCCCTGTAAAGCAAATCCTGTCCACGTAGTGCGTGACGTCACAAGATGGCTACACATCTAGTCTCTCCTTCAACAACAGATTCATGGGACAGTGCTTGTGAACAGTCGTGTCGCAAGTTTCGCGTCAATTTACTACACTACTGACCATTAAAATTGCTACACCAAGAAGAAATGCACATTACAAACGTGTACTCATTGGACAAATATATTATATTAAAACTGACATGTGATTACATTTTCACGCAGTTTGGGTACATAGATCCTGAGAAATCGGTACCCAGAACAACCACCTCTGGCCGTAATAACGGCCTTGATACGCCTGGGCATTGAGTCAAACAGAGCTTGGATGGCGTGTACTGGTACAGCTGCCCATGCAGCTTCAACACGATACCACAGTTCATCAAGAGTAGTGACTGGCGTATGGTGACGAGCCAGTTGCTCGACCACCATTGACCAGACGTTTTCAGTTGGTGAGAGATCTGGAGAATGTGCTGGCCAGGGCAGCAGTCGAACATTTTCTGTGCCCAGAAAGGCCCGTACAGGACCTGCAACATGCGGTCGTGCATTATCCTGCTGAAATGTAGGGTTTCGCAGGCATCGAATGACGGGTAAAGCCACGGGTCGTAACACATCTGAAATGTAACGTCCACTGTGAAAAGTGCCGTCAATGCGAACAAGAGGTGAGCGAGACGTGTAACCAATGGCACCCCAAACCATCAGGCCGGGTGATACGCCAGTATGGCGATGACGAATGCACGCTTCCAATGTGAGTTCACCGCGGTGTCGCCAAATACGGATGCGACCATCATGATACTGTAAACAGAACCTGGATTCATCTGAAAAAATGACGTTTTGCCGTTCGTGCACCCAGGTTCGTCATTGAGTACACCATCGCAGGCCTTCCTGTCTGTGATGCAGCGTCAAGGGTAACCGCAGCCGTGGTCTCCGAGCTGATAGTCCATGCTGCTGCAAACGTCGTCGAACTGATCGTGCAGATGGTTGTTGTCTTGCAAACGTCCCCATCTATTGACTCAGGGATCGAGACGTGGCTGCTCGATCCGTTACAGCCATGCGGATAAGATGCCTGTCATCTCGACTACTAGTGATACGAGGCCGTTGGGATCCAGCACGGCGTTCCGTATTACCCTGCTCAGCCCACCGATTCCATATTCTGCTAACAGTCATTGGATCTCGACCAACGCGAGCAGCAATGTCGCGATACGATAAACCGCAATCGCGATAGGCTACAATCCGACCTTTATCAAAGTCGGAAACGTGATGGCACGCATTTCTCCTCCTTACACGAGGCATCACATCAACGTCTCACCAGGCAACGCCGGTCAACTGCTGTTTGTGTATGAGAAATCGGTTGGAAACTTTTCTCATGTCAGCACGTTGTAGGTGTCGCCACCGGCGCCAACCTTGTGTGAATGCTCTGAAAAGGTAATCATTTGCATATCACAGCATCTTCTTCCTGTTGGTTAAATTTCGCGTCTGTAGCACGTCATCTTCGTATTGTAGCAATTTTAATGGCCAGTAGTGTATTATAGTGAATGGTGTTCCTGCGTTAGTGTACATGATTTGGTTGTTTAGTTTCTGTGCACTAAACTGGTGATCTGTTTTTCTTGCCTGTGAAAATATCGTAGCCTGCAAAATGCCGTTTCGTTGCTCTGCGCCGAATTGTAGAGGAAATTACGACGGTGGACCAAAAGTAACTGTGCTTAAATTTCTGGAGGATGAAGCAACGAGGAAGAAATGGTTGTCAAGTTCAAAGAAATGGCTCTGAGCACTATGGGACTCAACTTCTCAGGTCATCAGTCCCCTAGAACTTAGAACTACTTAAACCCTTACTAACCTAAGGACATCACACACATCTATGCCCGAGGCAGGATTCGAACCTGCGACCGTAGCGGTCGCGCGGTTCCAGACTGTAGCGCCTAGAACCGCTGCCACCTCGGCCGGCGGGTTGTCAAGTATTCGCAGAGATAACTTTACTCCTTCTTCAAGTTCAAGAGTGAGTATTTGTTTTGTTTAGTTCTTAAAAGGGGCAATAACAGTGAAAAATGTCCGTAAAATGTTAGCCACCAGTGTGCTATTTTGCAAAATGCCTTCCACACTATTAGACCTGCGTCAAAATGATGCAATATTTAACTAAAAAAATAAAAATAAAACCTAATAGAAAGTCCGCAAGAGTATACGAGAATCTTTCGCGGGTGGCTTTCAATCAAAATTTTTGTCATAATAGTCGTCTTCCACAGCAACTACAAAACGGAAGAATGCTGAATGGTGGTCAGCCATAAAATATAAATATATATTGTTGCAGATGTTTAGGTAGGCCTTTTCGAGATTTACATTTTATACTACAGAACTTAAAGTTTAGGAATGGTGTTGGAAAAGAGCACACTGGCGGCTAACACTTTCATTTTGTATAGCTGACGATCTTTGAACGGTTAACCAGACTGTCATCAAACAAGTCGTGACAATCCTCACTAAAGCAACTTTAAAATAAAATAAACTGCAATGAAATGTGTCCATTCATTTGGGAGCTTTTTTTAAAAAAAATGTGTGTGAAATCTTATGGGAGTTAACTGCTAAGGTCATCAGTCCCAAAGCTTACACACTACTTAATCTAAATTACCCTAAGGACAAACACACACACCCATGCCCGAGGGAGGACTCGAACCTCCGCCGGGACCAGCCGCACAGGCCTGGGAGCTTTAATGTCTCAGATAATGAAAGTTATTACAGTCACTTTTTACGCCCGGGTTCCCGGGTTCGATTCCCGGCGGGGTCAGGGATTTTCTCTGCCTCGTGATGACTGGGTGTTGTGTGATGTCCCTAGGTTAGTTAGGTTTAAGTAGTTCTAAGTTCTAGGGGACTGATGACCATAGATGTTAAGTCCCATAGTGCTCAGAGCCATTTGAACCACTTTTTACGTCGGTGCTAAAGGGTATGCAGAAATAAGTTACAGACAAAAGAACTGGGTCATTTAAGAAAGGAAATCTTGTAACTCATGAGAGAGGTATATCAGATATCTTTACGAATTTTCGTCGTCCGGATCCCTTTACAGTCTATTGCTGTAGTCAAACGGACTGCGCGCACCAGCTCCAGATTCTGTGCGTGACGTCACGGAGCGGGCGCGCAGGCTTTCCTCTATAGGGGGTGCTGACTCGACACGTCACTGCACGGGTCGGCCAGTGCCGAGGACAGTCAGCCGACACCCCCGGAATAACAAGGCCGCCCAGCAGTGTTAGTGATGTCACACTAAGCGGCCCATAGCCGACGCAGCAGTCCACGGACACCTCCGTACAGACGCGCCTGATGCTAACCATCTTCTGTCCGTCGTACAGAAAGGAGCGAACTATAATTCGAACCAAAGACCAAATTATATATACTCTTGTAAACAGCATAAAGGTTCATAACGAAATACCGATTACATATACGGGCAGGAATAGGTTCTAGAACTCCTCTGAAAAGTGTTTATCTTCAGTACCAGAATGAACATCAAATTGTCAGGTTTTCTAAATAGAAAAGCACTTTGTTAGTAACAGACAGCAATAATCAGACTTGCAGTTGGTGATTTCTACGTGGAAAAGGAAATAAGCTGTAGAGAGATTGAAAATGGTAAGTAAAGAGAGCCTCAGCCTTTTGCTCACATTCTTACATGTAATGCACTCGGTTGTTTTTCATTCCCTTACCTTTCATAACATTTTTAATATTGTTTCAAGAAGTGTATCTTCAATAGCAGAGTGAACTTCAAATTGTCAGGCTTTTGTTAAAGGAAAGAGCAGTCCCTTAGTATCACAGTGCAAGACAGAATCTTGTGTTCAGTGATGTCTATGTTAAAAGGAGAATATTTGATATCTATCTTTTGTTTCCATTCTTTATTACTGGGGATACACTTGTAAAAATTCTTGAAAAGAGCTGTCACCATGAACATATGAGTAAATTCACAATAGTCATGTGTTTTATGAGATAAAGCGAACTCTTGTTACCTTATTGTAAACGAAAGTGATGAGGGTTTTGCTATGTATGACAGTGTTTAAGATAATTTACTTTCAGTGTAGTAGCTTGAAAATGTTAAGTCCTGCTGTCAGTTGGCATTTATCACCACCTGTATGCGAGTTTTAAAGCTAAATAGTGTTCTGACAATTATAAAATAGTGGCAAAGTTCCTCAATCGATTAAACTTATTCCTGCCCGTATATGTAATCGGTATTTCGTTATGAACCTTTATGCTGTTTACAAGAATATATATAATTTGGTGTTTGGTTCGAATTATAGTTGGCTCCTTTCTGTATGACGGACAGAAGATCGTTAGCATCAGGCGCGTCTGTACGGAGGTGTCCGTGGACTGCTGCGTCGGCTATGGGCCGCTTAGTGTGACATCACTAACACTGCTGGGCGGCCTTGTTATTCCGGGGGTGTCGGCTGACTGTCCTCGGCACTGGCCGACCCGTGCAGTGACGTCACGGGCTCGCTTAGTGCGGAGCAATGCGACCGCGGCCCGCGGGCTGCGTCTGTATGCGCAACTCTGCTGAGCCCGTAGGACACCGGTGCTTGCGTACAGCACAGCTCAGCCGTGCGGTGAAGTCACGGGCTCACTTCGTCCGAGACCGTTGTAGTCCAGTGCGGCCGCTGCCCCCGGTTCGGGCCTCTGTGCAAGACTATGAGGCGGGGCACCTACGCAACATTCTGTCACCACGACAGAAGCCACAGCCATACGACAGTGCCGACGAGGGTCAGCAGAGTGAGGCGTGCTGTGAGTCGCAAAGCATGTACCGAAGAAGAATAAAGCGTTCTTTACTATCAGCAATGTTTCCAATGGGCCCTCCGGACCATCACCACGGCCATTCACACCACCCAATGCAAATGCACTCCTCATGACGGAAGAACACAGCAACAACACTATAATGTTGTGCTAGGATGTCTTCCATACACACCTTACGTACTAAATCATTATATTTAACTGGAGTTTGGGTAACAGTCTGCCACTATTACTGCCTTCAGATTCTTGTAACATCTTGTGTAGATTATGCACTAGAAGGCAGTTGATACCTCGCAGATGCTCTCATTTACGGTAAGGAAGGGAAGTCAAGTTGTGCATTAGTGCTGTAGTAGGTGTAATTACGCTATGGAGGAACACTCACTCCTATAACAAGATTGGAACGGAATACAGAGTGTCATTATTAACAAATAAAACTGTTCAGATGTACAGCAATTTCGGGAGAGCCTCAAGGGAGTGTAATGGGAACATTAATTTTGACAGTGTACAGGGGGGTCCATTGATAGTGACCGGGCCAAATATCTCACGAAATAAGCATCAAACGAAAAAACTACAAAGAACGATACTCGTCTAGCCTGAAGGGGGAAACCAGATGGCGCTAATGGTTGGCCCGCTAGATGGCGCTGCCATAGGTCAAACGGATATCAACTGCGTTTTTTTTAAATAGGAACCCCCATTTTTATTACATATTCGTGTATTACGAAAAGAAATATGAATGTTTTAGTTGGACCCCTTTTTTCGTTTTGTAATAGATGGCCCTGTAATAGGCACAAACGTGTAAGTACGTGGTATCACGTAACATTCCCCCAATGCGGACGGTATTTGCTTCGTTATACATTCCCCGTGTTAAAATGGACCGTTTACCAATAGCGGAAAAGGTCGATATAGTGTTGATGTATGGCTATTGTGATCAAAATGCCCAATGATCGTATGCTATGTATGCTGCTCGGTATCCTGGACGACATCATCCAAGTGTCCGGACCGTTCGCCGGATAGTTACGTTATTTAAAAAAACAGGAAGTGTTCAGCCACATGTGAAACGTCAACCACGACCTGCAATAAATGATGATGCGCAAGTAAGTGTTTTAGCTGCTGTCGCGGCTAATCCGCACATCAGTAGCAGACAAATTGCGGGAGAATCGGGAATCTCAAAAACGTTGGTGTTGAGAATGCTACATCAACATCGATTGCACCCGAACAATATAGCTATGCACCAGGAATTGCATAACGACGACTTTGAACATCGTGTGCAGTTCTGCCACTGGGCACAAGAGAAATTACGTGACGATGACAGATTTTTTGCACGCGTTCTGTTTAGCGACGAAGCGTCACTCACCAACAGCGGTAACGTAAACCGGTATAATATGCACTATTGGGCAACGCAAAATCCACAATGGCTACGACAAGTGGAACATCAGCGACCTTGGCGGGTTAATGTACGGTGCGGCATTATGGGAGGCAGGATAATTGGCCCCTATTTTATCGATGGCAATCTAAATGGTGCAATGGATGCTGGTTTCGTACGTTATGTTCTACTGATGTTACTACAAGATGTTTCACAGCATGACAGAATGGCGATTTACTTCCAACATGATGGATGTCCGCCACATAGCTCGCGTGCGGTTGAAACGGTATTGAATAGCATATTTCATGACAGGTGGATTGGTCGTCGAAGCACCAAACCGTGGCCCGTGGCCCGCACGTTCACCGGATCTGACGTCCACGGATTTCTTTCTGTGGGGAAAGTTGAAGGATATTTGCTATCGTGATCCACCGACAACGCCTGACAACATGCGTCAGCGCATTGTCAATGCATGTGAGAACATTACGGAAGGCGCACTAGTCGCTGTTGAGAGGAATGTCGTTACACATATTGCCAAATGCATTGCGGTTGACGGACGTCATTTTGAGCATTTATTGCTTTAATGTGGTACTTACATTTAATCACGCCGTAATAGCATGCGTTCTCAGAAATCATAAGTTCACAAAGGTACATGTATCACATTGGAACAACCGAAATAAAATGTTCAAACGCACCTACGTTCTGTATTTTAATTCAAAAAACCTCCTTGTTACCAACTGTTCGTCTAAAATTGTGAGCCATACGTTTGTGACTATTAAAGCGCCATCTATCACAAAGCGAAAAAAGTGGTCTCTGTAAACATTCATATTTCTTTACGTAATACACGAATATGTAATAAAAAATGGGGGTTCTTATTTTAAAAAACGCAGTTGATATCCGTTTGACCTATGGCAACCCCATCTAGCGGGCCAACCATAGCACCATCTGGTGTCACCCTTCAAGCTAGACAAGTCCGCAGCTCGTGGTCTTGCAGTCGCTTTCTCGCTTCCCGAGCGCGGGGTCCCGGCTTCGATTCTCGGCGGGGTCAAGGATTTTTACCTGCCTCGAGATGACTGGGTGTTTGTATTGTCCTCATCATGGAAATGACGAGATTGGGCTGAGCTAAGGTTCGGAATTTGTACGGGCGCTTATGACCGCGCAGTTGAGCGCCCCACAAACTAAACTAAACATCATCATCATCAAGCTAGACAAGTTTCGTTCTTTGTAGATGCTGTTGTGTATAGAGAAATCACAATGCTAGAAAATTGAAGAGTAATGTAGGAAGGCCTGCAGGGGATCGACGCTTGGAGCAGGGAGCGGCAATTGACCCACAACGCAAACAAGTATAATGTATTGCTTATACGTAGACAGAACGATTCTTTATTGTATGATTACACGATTGCAGTACAATCGCCGGAAGCAGTGACGTCCATAAAATATATAAGAGTATGCGTACAGAGCGAACTGTAATGGAATGACCACATAAAATTAATCACATATAAGGGAGTTGCCAGACACATTCATTTTAAGAATTCTCAGGAAATGTAGTGCATCAGCGAAGGAAGTATCTTACGAAACACTCGATCGAGCAATACTTGAATATTGCTCGTCAATATTGTATCCGTACCAGATAGGAATGATAGAGGAAATAAAGAAAATCTAAAGAAGAGCAGCGCACTGTGTTACAGGTTCAGTAAGTGCGAAAGCGTCACAGAGGCGCTTAGGCAGCTCCACTGACAGACGCTGCAAAAGAAGTGTTCTGCATCGTAGTGTGGTTTACTGTCACAGTTCCGAAAGTGTATGTTCCTAGAATAGCCAGCAAATATATTATTTACTCTCACACATACCTCTGGATAAGTTCATGAAGGTAAAATCAGAGAGATGCGCGCGAACCATTCGTAACTGGAGAATGAAAAGGGGGAAGTGACACTGGTACACAAAGTAAACTCTGCCACACACCATAAGGTAGCTTGCGGAGTATAGATGTGGTTGCAGATGCTTCTCTGCTGTTCTCATCCTTTCTCTCACGTGTACCTGACGCTCCTTCCTTATCACTAACATCACTTTGATCGTTGTGTCCCACTATGCGAAATATGCTGATTTCTATTATAGAGGGTGGTCAGAAACAGACTGAAAAGCTTGTAAGCGTGTTTCAGGGTGGATTGTGCTTATAAATAGTTGTTAACAAAAAAAACCGATACGTTGTGTCGTTTCCGACTTAATTAGCACTGAAGTCATCCAATCTGGCTGTTGCGAGCGCAAATTAAAGTGGGCTGCAAGAGACGGTGTCGCCGAATGTGTTGTTCGTTTGGATTCCTCAAATCAAAGAGGAGAGCGATAGAAATATTGGACATGGGACGGTAGTAAGAGTCGAAACCGAGCCAAAGGTTTGGCTGTTTCGTGCACTATCATTTACCCTATGAAAAAACAGACACGAAAACACTGGCGGGAAAAAATCGCAACACCACAAATTATTAATGCTGAGAAATGAAATTTCCGGAATACATTTTTCTAGGTAACATATTTACGTGATTAACATTGCAACATAACAGTTTCACGTACGCGAGATAAACCATTTCAAATGTGAAATAGCCGGCCGAAGTGGCCGTGCGGTTAAAGGCGCTTCAGTCTGGAACCGTGTGACCGCTACGGTCGCAGGTTCGAATCCTGCCTCGGGCATGGATGTGTGTGATGTCCTTAGGTTAGTTAGGTTTAATTAGTTCTAAGTTCTAGGCGACTGATGACCTCAGAAGTTAGGTCGCATAGTGCTCAGAGCCATTTGAACCAGCCAAATGTGAAATACTGGTACATTAACAACTCGTGCAACCGCCAGAATGTTGAATGCAAGCATGCAGATGTGCATATGATGTCTTGTACAGGAGCAGAACGTCAATTTGTGGGATGGCGTTTCACGCCTGCTGCACTTGGTCAATCAATACAGGGACGGTTAATGCTTTTTGTGGATGATGCTGGAGTTGTCGTCCATATGTGTTCGAGTGGAGAAAGATCTGTCGATCGAGCAGCCCAAGGCAACGTGTCGTCACTTTGTAGAGCATGTTGGGTTACAACAGAGGAATGTGGGCGAGTGTTACCCTGTTGGAAAACATCCTCTGGAATGCTGTCGTCACCAGATTGACATACAAATTTGCAGTCAGCGAGCGTGGGATGACCACAAGAGTGCCCTTGCTGCCATATTACACGACTACGTTCAAACTCAGTGGGGTGTTGATAATGGCGTCTTTATCGCCTTAAAAGCATTCTTGACTAACATTAACTCACTATGTCGAATCTCAAAAGTAACTAATGCCCACGACCATTATACCGTGTATTTAAAGCAAACCTGATCTGCATTCTCATAGTGGTGCTACTAACACCATAATTATGTGACTGACACGGAATTGGAACAGACGTCATCTTTCAGATGTAGAAACACGCCTACGAACTTTCGTTTGTCGCACGATTCCTTCTTGTTACTGCGATTTTTTTTCCGTCAGTGTGATTGTGCCTGGCGGACCTCTTGAATTAGCACGCGCAACGGCCTGATTGCCTAACTTCAACGCTAATTAAGAGAGAGAAGGCGGAATTTTTTTCTCAAAAATTATTTCTCAGAGCAGCCTACCCTGCGACACCCTGACAAGCTTCTCAGACTGTTGTTTGCTAGGAGACCAAGAAATATAAAAACAGCTTTTCCCTAACTTCCTGTAAAGTCTCTTACTAGACTGTCGCTTTGGTTCTCTAACTTTGGGTAACTGAGCAATATACAGTCTGAGACTTCCGCAATTTAGCTGTAGTTGCCTGTTTACTACTGCTTTATTCGCAGCAGATACTACAGATACTGTGGGCTGTGAGTAAGTGATCCATACGACGGCTGCGATCATTATGTTTCAGCTTCCGCCTCGAGCAAACCCATATAACTGCGGATATGTAATTCCCTCCGCATCATGTAATCGTGATGCACCATCTACAACTCATGCTATCTCAGGTTGCGAAAATTTTGGAAATTTGTGGTAAGGTACTATAGGACCAAACTACTGAGGTCATCAGTCCCTTGGCCTACACACTACTTAATCTAACTTAAACTAACTTACGCTAAGGACAACACACACACCCATGCCCGAGGGAGGAATCGAACCTCCGGCGGGTGGAGGCTTCAAGTTGTGTAATTATTTCTTATGGCGCACTGTTCTCCTGAGCTCTAGAGATGTCACATGCTCTCAAACCACTGTGACTCTACCTGATATCTTACAATAATGTACACTGGCATGGTCTAATCATGGTCTAACTCCTTCAGTAAGCTGCTAAAGTCCATCTCACAGTATCGTTGCCCTGAACTGCTCTCAAAAACATTTGAGTGTCCAAAACGCTCTCCATAATGCTCACAGTTCAAATAACGATCTACATTTACATGTTTATTCCGCGAATCCCTACAAAGTGTGTGTAGAGTGTACTTTTCACTGTACTATATACACTGAAGGGAAAAAATCCCAACACCAAGACATAATTAATGTAATGAAATATTGGGGATGCATATACTGACAGAGAAGGAAGTCTCAGCATCAAGAAGGAGTTGTGCGACATAAACGAAAGTTGGTAGGCGTGTATCTGCATCTGAAAGATGATGTCTATTCCCATTTCGCGTTGGCCGCATAAGAGCGATGCTAGTAGTGCCACTAGGACGACGCAAATCAGGTTTGCTTTAAATACACGTTGTAATGGTAGTGTGCGTTAGTTACCTTTGAGATTCGACATCGTGAGTTAATGTTATTAAAGAATGCCTTTAAGGTGACATAGGCGCCGTTATCAACAACACCACTCTGAGTTTGAACGAGGTTGTGTAACAGAGCTCTGAGAAGCTGGATGTTCCTTTTGTGATATTACAGAAGAAGGTGGCATGAATGTAGCCACTGTATATGACTGCTGGCAGCGGTGTAACCAGCATTTACGATCGCAAGACGATTGGGCTCTGGACAGCCACATGGCGCTACGGAGAGGGAAGACTACCGTGTTGCTTCGGCATATGGCTCTGGTGCAACATACTGCATCTGCAGCAGCAATCTGAGCAGAAGCTGGCATCAGAGTAATACAAAGAACTTTAAGAACAGCTCCGAGCCAAAGGCCATGCAGTGCGCATTGCACTGACCCCAAACCGCGGCCATTTGCTACTTCAATAGTATCAAGGGAGAACTCATTGAAGGACAGGGTAGAGGTCTGTTCCATTTTCTGAAAAGAGCTTGTCTTGCCTCGATGCCAGTGATGGCCGTGTGTTGGTTAGAAGGAGGCCAATTGAGGCCTTGTAACCAACCTGTCTGTGTGCTAGATGTACCAGGCCTAAACCAGAAATTATGGTCTTGGGTGCGATTTCATACGATGGCAAGAGCACTCCTGCGGTTAAGCCACAGTAGATAATATTTGGGGCTACTTCCTATTTTTTGTCATAATCAGTTAAACTCAAACATTTATGATAAAGTGCGGTTGTAGAAAATATCACCTACAGCAAGCAAAAAATTTAACTGAATCCCATGAACAAAACTGATTGAACAACTCAGTTAAATTAAAATTCACAGATTATTTAAAAATTTAAGTGAACATGAAAATGACTGAAAATTAGCTACTTATAAATTTGTAACTGAATAAAAAATTCTCCTGCAGGAAAAAAATTGAAACTTCCTGGCAGATATTTCATATCAGCACACACTCCACTGTAGAATGAAAATCTCATTCTGAAAATCTCATTCAGGAAAAAATTATTAAGAAAAATATAAACCAAATAAATTTAAAAATATATAAACTTTAAAAATATGAACCTAACAAAACCTGCTTTTTCAATTTTTAAAAATGTAACAAATTTTTATCTTAAAAAACAAATAAGATATGACTAATGTGTGGGTTAAATTTTAATTTGACAAAAATACCTATGTTGAGGCAAATAATAAAGCAAGGGGCAAACAAGTTAAATATAATATTTTCAAAAATTATTTTAAACCATATTTATTTATAGAATATTTTAGGTGTCTAAAATATAGTGATGGTATTGATTACATTAAATGCCTTTATGGGGAAGAAATTAATTTGAGCCAGTTTTTGTTACGAGGAAACAGATATAACTCTCTCATTTCTGTGATTGTAAAAGAATAAATTGTCAGTATTGTAAATATCGATATTATTTGAAAAGTATAATTTACGAAAAATATTATAAAATTTAGTCATTTACATATGTCACTTTTAATTGTTTCTCACTCATAAATATAAATATAAAAATTTTTCATATTGATTCAAAAGCTCTCAGATGATATTCTATACTGAACATCATAAATTATATTCATTTTTCTATAAGAAATTATATAAGCTGAAGTATCATTACGAATTTTATCATTAAAAGTGGCACATAATTTCATAGTAGTGTCTCATGATGCTAAAGTAATTTTCCTTTGTGTCCTACTTATAACATGAATAGCATTATTTGTACTAAAGTTAAATAGGTTCCTAAGAGTATCTCATTTTAATTGTGTTACTCATCCAAAACGTCAAAATGAATCATAAACTTTTAAAAAGTTGTTTGGTGTGTCCAGCCTTCAAATCTCTCGAGGGCAGATTTAGTTACTTCCATTTTTTAAATAAAAATTTTGTAACTTAACATTATCATATAATGAAGACTCAGACAACAGATCAGACACCAGCTTTGTTGTAATCTGCCTGTCTCAATATAGAACATTCAGCACTTCTAAAAATTTTAATTAGATCTTCTTCCAACATTCTTCTTTGTAATCTTTACAAAATCCTCCTAATATATATAAAGGATAAAGAACATCATTTGTTTTTATTTTTGGTTATGCTATTGAAATGTGTATGTCCTTTCGTATAAACTTCATTGGAAAGACACAAAGTTAACTTTAACAAAACTGATGAAGAGATAAGGATGTTCTATTCTTCATACAGTATTATTCCCTTTTGTAGTTAGAAAATCAAATAACTTAGTAGAAAATTGAGCATGATTTTGATAAACCCATCCATCATCAATATCTTTATTAGAAATATTGAAATAATTTTTTCTTTTCACATTCACTAGGATAGAATAAAGTTGATACCTCTCACACTTATCGTTTATAAAGATTAAACTTAATAAGAATTAAAATTTTTAAATTACCTATAGAGATTAAAATTTTTAAACACATATCTACATTAGCAGTTACATAGGCACCATTACCATCTACCAAATAATTATTTTCATTAGCAACATTATTCTAAATCCTGAATCCTTATACCATGAATTGGTACAAATAAACGATATTTTGGTTCATCAGTTATAGGTGCAACAAATTCTACATTAGGTTTAAAAGAATCAGTAATATTAGTTTCTTCATGAAAATATTCATCTTTTTGTAAAAACATCCCACCAGTTAAATTAAAATTTATATTTAGTAATTAAAATGGTATAATTTTTGGAAGTTACTAGCAATGCTTCTTACTGAGCTTCAATAATTTGATTTTTACTGCATAATCTTGTCCATCTCTAACATATCCACATCTAAATAAACATCACTCTTTATACTATCTTTATTTAAAATTTCATCTTATATAGTATATATTAGATTTTTAGAAAGAATAAATTTTTCATAACTTCTTAAATTTTATAGCCCTGTAGAAATTATTGTAGTTTCTCCATCAAAATGTAATTTATCTTTTTGAGTAATGTTTGGTACAAAAACAAACTTCTGCAACTTCTTTATTATTACATTTTATAGAAACAGATAATATTTTTTTCAGAATTGATAATTTATTTTTTAATTGAAATAAACAGGTCATTTAATATTGATAAAAATTATTTAATATTAATAAGGCATTGTTGAATGTATGAAATCTGTTTGCGAACCAAAAGGATTCCAGAAAATAAATTAAAAAATAAACTACTTAATCTTCACCCAAATTCTGTTTGATGTTCTATAATAGACCCCAGTAGCTCTGTTAAAACAACTTTAATGATTGATAGTTTTATTTTAACTCCAGGATGGTAAAATGTGGATAAAATTAATCATTTATACTTTTATTCTAAAAGTTTAAACCAAGAAAATTATAAATAATTTATGAAAATTTGTAAAAAAAGTTAAAATGTAGATATTGCCTTTGACTTTGATACAATTATTGAAAATAATGAGAAAGTTATACCATTAGATGAATGTGAAAATAATTTAGTTTTATTAGATGATTTTAGTTCAGAAAATCAAGATGTAGTTAAAGAATGTTTTACAAGAGGTGGATATAAAGGAATAGACTGCTGATATTCAGTCCAAACATTTTCAAAAATATTAAAAGAATTAGAGTCTATACAAAATTGTGTAAATATTTTTACACAAGATGATACAAACTTAAGTTGTATATACCATGTATTGTTGTCAGTGATTTAAATCTTGATGATTTATAAATGTTTACTAAATGCTGGAATAATGAAAATTTGGATCTATTACAATAAGTATGATAAAACGTAATGAAGGTAAGTATAGAATAAAATGACAAATTTTTAACAATATAAAACAAAAAGAAAAAAAACATAAAACTTGAAAACATGAAACATATAAATATAAAAACATAAAAGGTAAAAATTTAAAAATGTAAAAATTAAAACTAAAAGTTCTAAAAAATATGTCATAAAGGTTTTTTATCAGAATGAAATATTCTCAAAGATTGTCCCTGAAGTAGTTGAAAAAGCTCAATTAGATAGAAATATAAAAGAACAAATTAGAAGGATAATTTAGAAATGGAGAAACAACCTAGAAAACAATATACTGTAAAAGAATAAAAAAGAAAATCAAATGTTAATGTAATAGAAAAGCAGGAATTCAGGGTTTAGATGATGATATATTAAAGCTACAGAAGAAAAAAAATTAGAAAAAGGAATGGTTTCTCATAATCATCGTAAATATTTAGAAAACTCTGATGATATACCACCAGTTAATCAATATGATTATACTTTAAGTGAATCAGAAATATAATATTCATTGAATAATTGCGAAGAGTGGCTTAAAAATAGAAAAAAGTTAAAGGATGGAGAAGAAAACTGTAAAAACTTAATGTGAGTAAGGAATGCTGGAATGTAACAACCATTGTGAAGATTAAAGTTTTGTATTAAGGCCTATCGATACAATGAAATTTGTTAGTAAATTACCAGTAAAATCTGATGCAGGTAAATTAACAGTTGCTGATAGGACATGTTAGGATACAGATGATTTAAGGAGTCTTTTAATTGAAAAACAAATGGATGATACAGACAGTTAATTTAATAGTACCAATTTGTCAAATTATTCAGAATTTTTTCGTTCAGGAGCATTATAATCTGAACAGAATACAAATAAAATAAAATCAAGTAGAGATATAAAAGTAATTGTTGGGCTCTATTTCCCAAAATTATCAGCAGATTTAGATTCAGGTTGTAGATGAGAAACCAGGTGAAGACTTAAAAAGAAATGGATATATATTGAAAGAATGACATCAGAGATTTAATCGATAGATTACTTGAAACTTCCTGGCAGATCAAAACTGTGTGCTGGACCAAGACTCGAACTCCGGACCTTTGCTTTTGTAGGCAAGTGCTCAAGTAGAGTTCAACTCTTGATCCAGTACACAGTTCTAATCTGGTAGGAAGTTTCATAGCACCACACACACTGCAGTAGACTGAAAATTTCATTCTGGATAGATTACCTGTTTTTTCATGGAGAAGAATTAGCTAGAAATAAAAAATTATCATAATGAAAAATTTGGCTTAACAAAATAGTTAACAAGCAAATGTAATGATTTTATTATCAATAATTCAAAAGGTATACCTTATTTAACTAGATTTTTGAATAATTTACATCATATATTTTGGGGATCAAAAAATGTGGTAAGGCATTAGTAAATACTTTAATTAATAAATTACTTTTTGACATGTTTCTTTTAATTATTTTGTTCCAGAAACAAAATTAGAAGATACATTAGCCAGAGGTTATCAGCGAATAAATAACTTACACGCAGGTTGTAATAAAACATAATACTACAGATATAATAAAGAATTACAAAAAAGATACGAAGCAGATAAAGAAATTCAAATAGTTGTAAAAGGAAAATGCATGCTGAAGGTGCTATATTAGCTGAAAAATTAGCAGTGACTGCAGTAAAAAGAATAATGTTTGTTAAAGTAAAATTAGGTATGCACCTTGATGAAAATGGTTAAGGATTATAAATTTTTTAAATAAGATAACTTTATAACTTTTTAAATTTGTTTTATAAATTTTTAAACAATAAGATTTTATTAATTTTTAAAACATTAAATTTTGTAAATCTAAATTCATTATATTAAATCTTAATAAAATTTCATCTCTCTAAGAACAGAAAATGTTAGTATTGAGTACTTTTTGCTGCCATGTGCTAAAAGTAAACCTAAAGCAATTAAAATTTAACTATGTAATCAATAATTCGTTAAGAAATGCTCAAAAGAAAGAATGATAAAAATTTGGTAAAAAATTTGCGTATAACACTGGGTATATCTCCTCTGAAAACATTATTGAACATTTAACAAAAAAGAAACATAAAAGAGAACTTCTTCCCTTATTATGGTGCCTTATTATTGTGCCAGCTCCTGCTGGCTCATTAGCTGGTGGAGCCCCTCCAGTAGTAATGGGCTACTGAACAAGAATAAAGCAGATAGCGATTATTACGTACAAAGATGACAAAATTTAGCATTAGAGAGGAAAGGAATTGTTTGGGCTGATGGAGTAAAAAAATTTCAATAGGTAATTGAAAAGGTGATAGACCACTAAAAACATTTGATATAAAAATCTTGCTAAGCAATTACAAAATTAAACATTTTAGAGACAAATTTATAACTGATGATTGATGTAATAAATAAAATATTTTGAATGTGGTATAGTAAATTTACATATGTCTGATACAATTAGTATGCCTAGTACTTATTATAAAACAAAGAATACAATTTTTATTTATCTGGTGGCAATATACAAAAAAGAATTAATTTGATATTTAGGGAAAAATAATTTATTCAATAAAATTGCAGCCAAATAGCCATATACAGTTACTTTGCTTAACATTTTACATTTACATTTTACATTTTTGCATATTCATTTATCGATTTCACTCTTTTACTGCACAGTTCTATGTGATATCGTTCACAGGCTTCGTTACACAGTTCACATACACATGTTGCGGTTGGGTCGTGATAAGTTTTGTTTTTGCAGATTAGATGATGAAAGCCGTGAGTAGAAAGTCTAGTTACAACATGTCACTGTTCGAAGTTTGGTGCTGTCCATGAGCGGTTCGTCATTGCTTCGGTGCCGTGAAACTCCGGCAATATTTTTTCTCGTTTGTCCTCCATGATCTTCAGTTGCTTTCTGGAAGCCCTGGTGTGTGGCATCATATATCGAAGTCTGATGTCTTCAATTAGGAATGTCTCTCTTGCTAGCAGGTACACTAGTCTAGATCTTGTTGTCTTTGAGAGACCTAGTGCTCTTTTTAGATAGGTCGATTTTACCTTTTCTAGTGCTTCTAGATTTTTTTTCTGTCAGGTGGTCCCATATAACCTCCATCCCATAGGCCAGGATTGGCAAGATTTTTGCGTTGAATAATTTCATGGCCGTTTCTAGACTGAGTAGGCGGATGTTTTTGATGTCCTGTATTACTATTATTGCTTGGGCTGCACGTTCTGTTGTATGTTTTGTGAAGCATTTGGCTGTTGGTTGCAATGTCACTCCTAGGTATTTAAAGTCTGATGAGATTTTTATTTTTTGTCCTCTGATACTGATTTCCGCATTCTTGGGTGTTTTGCCTCCTTTTCTGAAAATAACCATTTCTGTCTTTGCTATGTTTATGTGTAGTTTGTGTTCACTGCACCATCTGTCTATTTTCTCAATGATTCTCTGCAACTTCTGTATATCTGTTGAAACTACGGCTATGTCGTCAGCGTATGCATATACATACACATCTTCTTCATTTTCTCCAATTCGGAGTACTTCTTCAGTGGCAAGAATGTATAGCAAAGGGCTCATTGGGTCACCCTGTAAGACTCCGTTCGATTGCAGAATGGGGTTCGAAAAAGAGAGGTTGTCTGATATTGTAATTAAATTGTATTCGAGAATTGATTTGATTATTCTTGCCCATACGCTATCTTCTCCCATTGTGTTTTCCAGTTTTCGGACTATGAGCTCTCTTTCCAATAGGTCAAAGGCTTTGGTAAAGTCTATGAACACTGTGTAGAACATTTGTTTCTTTTGTAGCGCTTCATCGATGTTGTTTAGAAGAAGCCTGATTGCCATAAGTGTTGATCTTCCAGATCTGAAACCCATTTGTCGTTCTGGGAGATGACTGTCCACAGAGGCTTGGATTTTTTGTGTTATTATCTTCGAAAACATCTTGAATTGAGTATTTTCCAGGGCTATGCCTCTGTACTTGTTTGGGTCCATTGGGTCTCCTCTACCTTTGTAGAGAACTTTTATTGTCGAGTGTCTCCATTGTGTCGGAATTCTTCCAAGTTCCAGGCATTTGTTAAACAGTTTGGTCCATATGTGTTGGAGGGCCTCTTTTGCATCTTTTATGTGTTCATAGTATATATTATCAGGTCCTGCTGCTTTCTGGTTCTTCAGTGCTTTTATTACTTCTTTCACATCATCTTCATTTAGGGGTTCCCATGTATTGTCTTTTTCCTTAGTTTGATGTTGTTTCTCTTTCTTTGAGGGTGTTTTGAGTCCTTGTTTGTTCAGTATCTTACTGAAGTGGTCTTCCCATTCCTCCAAGTCTATATTTGGTGTATGAGCCATTTTTATTGGTCTTGCTGCTATGTATGGGCCTTTCTCTGCTTCATCCGCTTCTCTTTTTGCCTCACTTTCTATGTATTCTTTTTTCTTCTCTTCTATTAGTTTTTTGTAGATTCTCCTCTCTTCTGCCTACAGTTTGTATGTTTCCTCGTCATGCTGGTTTCTTAGTCTGTGGAGGATTCTTAGAACAGTGTTCCTTTTGCTGTAGCATTCAGCATCGAACCATCTTTTGGCCGTCCTTGTCTTGGGGATTGTTTGTATCACTTAATTTTTTAGGACGTCTACTATTTGGTCTGTTGCTTTTTCAAGGTCTCCTTCCTCTATGAAAGTTTCTATTTCTGTTAATTGTTCTTGCTTGTTTATTAATTTTTCTATATCAATTTATCTTTGTGTGATTTGGTGGGTCTTTCTTGCTGGCGGTGACGTGACGATATTTATTTTTATCTTCATTGGAATGTGCTTTCGTACAGGAGTAATGGAGTCATGCCATATTGGTTGAATATTTCCTTCTATGTCTCCTGTTGTTAATGCTATATCAATGGTGCTCTTCCCATTGTGGCATATGTATGTAGGTATCTGCCTATCGTTAAGTAGGGTAAAACCATCTTCTTCTAGGGTTTCAGTGACTAGTTTTGTTTTATAGTTTTCTGTGTCTATTCTGCAGTTGAGATCGCCTGCAATAATGGTGGGTTTGCTGTCGTATTGTTTGATGAGTGTGACTATTTCGTCAATTATTTCTACAGCATTTGTGTTCGGTTTAAAATAGGCTGCAATTATATTTATGTTTGCCACTTCTATTAGCATACTATTTTCTTGTTTTATGATTTTTTTGGTGGGTGTCATCCAGGGTTTCAGTAGGATAGATATTCCTCCCATGGATCGTCCTCTTTCTCCCTTCTTTGCCATTAGGTGATAATTATAGAAAACTTTATGTTGCCAGCTGTCTATCAGGAAGGTTTCTGCTAGAATTGCAAGATCCGAATTTTGCAGAATGTCTGCTGGTGTTAGGTTAAGAGCACTTTTTACTCCCTCTGTATTCCACAAGACTGCTTTTATTTCTTGCTCTTCTGGTTTTCTTCTTAGTTTAGTTGAGGTCTGCTCCCTCTTCCATTGATCTTCTTGGGAAACGAAATCGACGTACTTTTATGTTTTCTGGCCAGAATTCTGGTTATTGTGTGATTTGTAGCTTTTCAAACGGAATGCCTACTTTGAAAGCTCTTTTGTCGCCCAGTGTGCACAGTTCTTCACATTCTAGATGTCCCAGTATTCCGTTCTTGTTAAGGTATTTCACTACTGTAGCAGTTGTGGTGGTTCTCTTTAAGTTACCGATGTATAGCCACGCTGTTGTTTCTGCTGCTTGCATTTCTTTGTCTTTTTTGATACCCATTATGGTTTTACAATTACTCTGGTTTCTTCTGTATCTTCTGTAGGGAAAAATAATGTATATTATAATGTAAAAAAAGAATACAAAAGTTTGATGAATTTATTTGTCATCCTTTTTGTTTACTTTTGTTAAAACTGTTATTAGATAATTACAAATTGAATGATACTTAAAGTTTAATAAAGAGAAATTTCTGAGCAATTAAATAAAAACCTAATATGAAGAACTAAAAAAATCAAGAAGGAAGTAGAATCAAAAATTTATAACTATGAATTAGAAAAAATAAATTTAGGAGAAATTGATTAAATAATTAATAAGGAATTAGATTCAAGTACAGAGAATTAAAATAAAAAATTAATAAACATGAATTAGGGAAAGTAAATTTAGGAGTAACAGAGTCAAAAATCAGTAATGAATTTGAATCAAAAATTAATAAACGTGAGTATTATCAGAAAACGGATAAAATGATCAAACAGTTTTTAGAGAATTAGATAAAAATTTTCAAGCAACTTAAACATACCCTAACATCGAAGTTAGAAGATTAACTGATTTAAAACGTCCTATATGTGGTTATGATGGTGTAACGAAATAAAATATAGAAAAAGAATTTAATTATCTTGTTACCAAAGCAGTATATATCAGTATTTTAACAAAATTTGATACTTATTTTACTAAAAATTATATAGAAGAATAATTAAAAATTTATTAAAAAATCTAAATTAAAAACTACTCCAACATGTTCAATAAAAAAATTGAAATTATGAAAGTACTATATAAGATAATCATAATAATGTAACTAATGGCAAATCATCACTTAATTTAACTTTATTTGAATTTAATGGAATCAAAATAATATTTAAGATAAGCAATAAATTGAGTTTTCATGTATAACTAAAAATTAACATAAACACACGTAGTTTTGAATGCATATTTATCCTTAAAGCTTATTAATTTTGCACAAATGTGGATGCAGATATTTAATTGTTCTGATATTTTATTAAGTGACTTTGATAATTTTTACAAAATAATTACCGCTATCAATCGACAAAGTAGTGCATAAGTTAAATTTTCTATCTGTAAATTTAAAACATAAAGTTAAAACTATTAGGACAGATGTAAAAATAACTTAATTTGGTGAATTTTAATCTTATATAAACAGATAAACCTAAATGTGTTTAGTGCTGGAAATAAAAACACACTCAAGAACAAGAAATGGAAGATAAAGAATTGAAGGTATTTGTAGAATGTGTAAAAATAAAAGTAAATTATTTAAAAAAATAGTAAGTACTGTTACATAGCCTAATAATAGTTGTGTAGAAATAATTACTGAATTACGTAAAAAAATGAGAAGAAATTTTATAAGTACTAATATTATTCCATTTGCATTGGATTACTTATGGCAAACAGATCTAGTAGAATTGATTCTGGGGAACTCAGAAGTATCTAAAAAATAAATGAAGGATATAAATATTTATGAACTATAATTGACGTTTTTCGAAAATTTGCTTCAGCAATTTCAGTTAATAAAAAAGGTGGTGAAATATTTCAGAAGCAGTTAACAAATTTTAAAGTTAGTAACTCCACAAAATTTACATACAGAAAATTGTAAAAAATTTTATAATAAAGATTTTCAAGACTTATTTAAAAATATATAATTAATCATTAGTTAACTGTTTCATAATTAAAGTCTTGAGTTCTTGAAGGATTTAATGGAACACTGAGAAAAAATATGGAAGTGGTTTGCTTTTCAATGTAATTATAAAAGGGTTCGTTTATTTAAAAAACTACCTGATGAATCCTATAATACAAAAAATTCAACATTAGAATTAAAGGCAAACGAAAATAATGAAAAAATTATATGAAAGTTTTGCTGTATATAATAATAAACCAAAATAAAAACTGGAAGATAAAATTTGAATGAGCACTTACAGAAAGTTTTGAAAAATGATATACTACTAATTGGTGACCAGAATTTTTGGAACTGAAGATATTATATATTCAGATCCAATTATATACAACTTAAAAGCTATGAAACGAAATTTTTGTTACCAAGAACTACAAAAAGTAAAATTTCTAGATTTATATCTTGTAGAAAAAGTTGTAGAAAAGAAAGATGATTGGTTTTTTATAATAGTATCAAGAATTAATGTTATAATATAAAAACTTTAGAAATTAATTTTTGAAAGTGAATAATATAAAGATCAAGTTATTTAAAGTTAATAATATTAAAACTAAAAGTGAATATCATAAAGGATTCGATTTACTACATCATGAACAAACTATTCTGGTGTACGTAATATATTAAAATTAGTATGATGATATTCAATTCTTAGGTTCACTTTAATTCTGTGATATAAATTTATTGTTGTCAGGTAATAACCAAGTTTTAACATTTCTTCACAATTAGGGTGTCTGTTCCTAAGTTAATTTTGTTCATTTTCTAGACTTTTTGTTTCTGTTCTAATATCAAAAGTACACCTGAAGTAATCATTGTATAATGTTAAAATAACACATTTTTGCCTTTAATCATCCATTATTTATTAGAGAAACTGTGTGTGTAAATTTCTATTGATTTCATCGTATTTTTCGTTTATCATCTCTAAAGCAATCACTTCTCTCAAATTTTCTATGCATCTTTCCTTCAGTTTAATTATTTTTCATTATTTTTCATTATTTTTATTTACTTTTTTGCTTTTATTTACTTTTCGAAGTTGTTCTACACAATAATTTTTGTGTTCTATGTGATTTCTGTATGTTTTTTATTTCTTCACTATTTATGTATTCACCATATTTTCTTATAGATGGTAAGGCAACTTTAGTAACAGTTTTTCCTTTCACTCACTTCACGAACTGAAAGAAAGCATGTATTAAGGCATGTGATCACAAAATAGAAAATCAACTTAAAGTATCATATCTGGGCCAACTGAAATATTTGTGTGATAGCACAGAGATTATGTGAAACAGTTTGCTCCACTTACAGCAGCAGTTCATTGTAGACTGCCGGAGCAATTGGAGGGATCATGCGCCAGGAAAAAAGTGCAGCACATTTCAGTTTTAAAGAGGGGTGATTGCACAAATGCACATAATTATAGCCCTATACCGCTAACAGCAGTCTCTTGTACAATCATGGAATATATTTTGTGCTGACGTATTATGAACAATTCTAGGAACAAAACTCTCCTGTATAAAAATTGAAATAGGTTCCACAGGCAGAGATCGATTGAACCTCACCTCACTCTGTTTGACCATGATATCCAGAGCGCTGAAGGCAATGGCAGCTTTTGTAGTACCATGTTCTCTGTCTGACGGAACGCATTTGATAGAGTTCACCACATTTCTATTAATGAAACAAATACGCGTTTAAAGATTCTCGGACCAGATCTGGACTGGATTCACGACCTTCAGCAGACAGAACTCAACATGTTGTTCTTAACCATTCGAAATCGACTGGTGTAAAAGTAATTTCGAGAATACCTGTGTTGAGTGTTACAGGGCTGTTACTGTTTAAGACATGCATACACTGATGTTACTAAAGTTATGGGATAGTGATATGTGCATATAGAGATGGCGGCAGTATCGTGTACAAAAAGTATAGAAGTGAAGTATATTGGTGGAGCTATCATTTGTACTCAGATGGCACATGTGAAAAGTGTCCGACGTGATTTTGGCCACATGTTGGGAATCAACGGACTTAGAATGTTGAATGTTTGTTGGAGCTAGACATATGGGACATTCCACCTCGGAAATCGTTAGGATATTCAATATTCCGAGATCGATCCGCAGTGTCAAGAGTTAGCCGAGAATACCAGATTTCAGGCATTAATTCTCACCACAAACAACATAGCGGTCGACAGTCTTCATTTGACAACCGAGAGCAGCGGTTTTTGTGTGGCGTTGTCAGTGCTAGCAGACAAGCAACACTGAGCGAAGTAACCATAGAAATCAATGTGGGTCGTACGACGAACGGATCCATTAGGAAAGTGCGACGAAATTTGGCGTTAACGGGCTATGGTAACAGACTACCGACATGAGTACCTTTGCTATCAGCGCGACATCGCCTGCAGCCTTTTTGGACTCGTGAGCATGTCGGTAGGACTCTAGATGACCGTAAAATCGTGGTCTGGTCAGATGAGTTCCGATTTCAGCTGGTAAGAGCTAATTATAGGTTTCGCTACTGGTGCAGACCCCATGAACCCATCAACGTAAGTTGTGAACAAGGCACTGTTGAAGCTGGTAGTGGTTCCATAATGGTGTGGGCTGTGTTTCCATGTAATGGATTGGGTCCTCTGGTCCAACTGAACCGATCTTGACTGGAATTGGTTATGTTTGGCTACGTGGAGACTATTTGTAGCCATTCGTGGACTTCATGTTCCCAAACAATGATGGAATTCTTATGGATGACCATGTGTCACGTAACAGTGGCACAGTTGTTCACGATTGGTTTCAAGAACATCCTTGACAGCTAGGGCGGATGATTTGGCCACCGAGATTGCCGGAAATGAATCCCATCGAAAATTTATGGGACGAAATCGATAGGTCAGTTCGTGGACAAAAGCCTGCACCGACAACGCTTTCGCAATTATAGAAGGCTTAAGAGGCAGCATGGCTCAGTATTTTGCAGAGGACATCCATTGACTTGTTGAGTTCATGCCACGTGGGTTCCTGCACATGCGAAAGTGGCTCCGACACTATATTAGGCGGTATCCCATGACTTTTATCATCTCAGTATAAATGATCTACAGGATAACGTCGGAAGCTCCTTGAGGCTAATCAGAATGCATGTTCCCTACTGGCCATTAAAAATTGCTACACCACGAAGATGACGTGCTACAAACGCGAAATTTAACCGACAGGAAGAAGATGCTGTGATATGCAAATGATTAGCTTTTCAGATCATTCACACAAGGTTGGCGCCAGTGGCGACACCTACAACGTGCTGACATGAGAAAAGTTTCCAACCGATGATCATACACAAGCAGCAGTTGACAGGCGTTGCCTGGTGAGACGTTGATGTGATGCCTCGTGTAAGGAGAAATGCGTACCATCACGTTTCCGACCTTGATAAGGGTTGGATTGTAGCCCATCGCGATTGCGATTTATCGTATCGCGACATTGCTGCTTGCGTTGGTCGATATCCAATGTCTGTTAGCATAATATGGAGTCGGTGGGTTCAGGATGGTAATACGGAACGCCGTGTTGGATCCCAACGGCCTCGTATCACCCCATCAGTCGGGATGACAGACATCTTATCCGCATGGCTGTAACGGATCGTGCAGCCACGTCTCGATCCCCGAGTCAACAGAGAGGGACGTTTGCAAGACAATAACCATCTGCACGAACAGTTCGACGACGTTTGCAGCAGCCATGGCTGCGGTTATCCTTGACGCTGCATCACAGACAGGAGCGCCTGCGATGGTGTGCTCAACGACGAACCTGGGTGCACGAATGGCAAAACGTCATTTTTTCAGATGAATCCAGGTTCTGTTTACAGTATCATGATTGTCGCATCCGTGTTTGTCGACATCGCAGTGAACGCACATTGGAAGCGTCTATTCGTCATCGCCATACTGGCGTATCACCTGGCATAATGGTATGGGGTGCCATTAGTTACACATCTCGGTCACCTCTTGTTCGCATTGACGGCACTTTGAACAGTGGACGTTACATTTCAGATGTGTTACGATCCGTGGCACTACTCTTCATTCAATCCCTGCGAAAACCTATATTTCAGCGGGATAATTCACGACCGCATGTTGCAGGTCCTGTCGGGCCTTTCTGGATACAAAAAATCTTCGACTGCTGCTCTGATCAGCACATTCTCCAGATCTCTGACCAATTGAAAACGTCTGGTCAATGGTGGCCGAGCAACTGGCTCGTCACAATATGCCAGTCACTACTCTTGATGAACTGTGGTATGGTGTTGAAGCTGCATGGGCAGCTGTACCTGTACACGCCATCCAAGCTCTGTTTGACTCAATGCCCAGGCGTATCAAGGCCGTTATTACAGCCAGAGGTGTTTGTTCTGGGCACTGATTTCTCAGAATCTATGCGCCCACATTGCGTGAAAATGTGATCACATGTCAGTTCTAATATAATATATTTGTCCAATGAATACCCGTTTATCATCTGTATTTCTTCTTGGTGTAGCAATTTTAATGGCCAGTAGTGTATATACACTTGCATCAGGCAGTCAAGAACGTGGCATTTTGTCTTACGAACAAGCGTAGTTGATGTAGCTGTAATAAATGCCCTGTAATTACTTTCATAGCAACATCCTAACAATGAAGAAGGCAAATTTGATTTTAAAATTCTTTCTCAGGTAATTATGGGTAGAAATCATGGAGAACATAGTCAACAAGCGACTCCTCCTAAATGATGTTCTACATGTCATGGCACGATGTTTAGAAACTACCTCTTGCCACCCTTATTCGCCAACTTATTCTTAGATTTGAAATAATCTGTTCAAGCATATAAACTCATTATGAGGCGTGCTTCTAATTCCACAAGTATCAGACAGCTACTGGTAGAAGTGAAGCACTGATGATATCTCAGTTTGCTTCTGGCGAGCACAAGAATGCGCTGTAGGCTGGTTGGGAGCCCGATAAAAAATTTAAAAAAAATTAAGAAAATTTAAAACTCGAGTTCCGGATATGCACTCAGTTTTAATCTGTCAGGAAGTGTGCTGTTTCTAATTATTTGTGCTGCTGCTGCTGCTACAAGTTTTTGTGGTAAATACTGAACCTTGGTTACACTTTATCAGAAATTGCTTGTTTCCGTAAACTGAACTTAGTCTACTGCTCACCAGTTCCCCATGTTAGTGAACGAGAAACAAGAACATTATTTTCCACCGTGCATTGCTACTAAAGAACAGTAACCGAAAAGATTGATCAAAGTACAAGAGACCTATATTAAAAAATTAAATAGGACATTTCGGTTTTAGTTGATAGTAGAATTGAGAAACCAATACGCCGTTTCATCGATAGATTGGTTTATCAGTGGATGTTAACGCCGGAACTCGGCGAACTCGCGAAAATACGTGAGGGAGCCATTCGGTATTGACTGCGTCTACTGGGTGCTCAATAGGCCAAAGGTTCATTCCCGCTCTCAGCCCGGGCTTCCGGATATGAGCGTATTTGCTCCCGTTTGACGTGACCTTTCCAATAGTTCCCATAATCTACAAATGATGGCGCTGCTCAAGTAAAATACTCTTCCCAAAAACTGTTCACAATGACGGTTGTTACAGTTGTAGGTATTTAGTTAAGAGAAGAATTTCTGCAGAAAATATTCCGTAAGTATGCCCGCTATTAACATGCAGTTTTATGTATTCAAAATTAATTCTTGTTTTACGTACACAGACAGGTCACGGGAAAGGCATTGAGATCTCTCTTCACCAAATCTATACTGCGTTAGATGAGTCGTAGGATAATTGTTCACGCCTTGCGAACGAGTACCAGAGTATTGATGGAAAGAAGGAATGCTGGAATTCCACGAATCATCTGTACGTTAAGCATTTCTTCACACACGTCATGCGTACGGAAGGGATATTGCGTTGGGCTTTACGCTCTACAGTAGTTCTCTCAGGGGCTGACCATATCACGGTGTTGTGCGACGGCGATTAACAATACCCTGAAAGCTTCCTGTCAAATAGCCACTTTCAATCTGGAATTATTATGACTTTATTTTGTGGCTCAGTTATCGCTAAAGTAATGCAAAGAGAGTGTTCTGTACCAAGAATAGATTTCAGTCAATTTGGTTACCTTATGCAGTCTTTGAAGCTTACGGGAAGTCATGTGCATGGTTGTCGGCTCAGGTCAGAGAGGAAGGAGAATTATAGTTTAACGTGCCGTCGACAACGCTGTCATTACAGACAGAGCACAAGCTCGGATTACGAAAGGATGGGGTAGGAAATCGGTCGTGCCCTTGTAACGTTGTTGCATTAATTTGTGGTGTAAGCGGTGCTGATTTTCAAGACCATAAAAGTGGGTTAAAAGCTGTGAGCTATCTGAGGAAGTTAACCTTGCATTACTGCACAACTGTTTGAACAGGTATCCAGTCTAGCTTAGCAAATTTCCAACCAGACTAACATTAATTATAATCTTTTAATAGCCATACGAAACCGGTGATATATATGTATATATATATATATATATATATATATATATATATATATATAAAAGAGAAATTAAATAAAAAGAAATAAATCAGTTTATATTTGGAAATTTATTTTAACATTGATCATTGAAATTTCAGCATATTGAACTTGATTCATAACTAAACTGGTGCCTTATTTAGGATTGTGGAAATGTGAGATTATAATCTTATGGAACACATCAAATATGGAGCCAAGATTGGGAGACTGCATACAACACTGCATTCATAAAATAACACACGAAGAACGTTGAAACATATGCAAGAGGAAATTAACCACAACCAACCGATTCAATTTTCACCCAAAGAAGTTACGTTCGTAGCGCAATCCTGTCCGTCATGTAATTACCACACACTGGTATACTAAATTCATACTAACTCTCTGTGAAATCTTCCCGAAAAGAATAGCTGAGGGCTACTTTGATGATTACACCACATGCTTCAAGTGGTCAACTTGGTTTACACAAAGAGTGTAACTCCACAATAATTTTGATCATTAAAATAAATTAGATCGAAAAGCAATTTACAAAAGAAAGACCTCGAACTGGTTACTATCGTCTTACTATTAACCTGATGGGTCAAACAATTGTATAAGCACGTGGTACTGGTCTCACAAAGTACACCCCACATGGGTTGAACATAAAGAAAAGTTGCTATATTGAAAAATATTGTCAAGACGAGACGTTATAATCTCACGCACATTCGCATTTAAGATTGATGATCTTAGTTAGAGTTACTGATCAACACGTGGTTCCACTTTACTCACAAAGTAGTGACAAAGCAACTACCGGAAGATATTTTGAACTTCACACTCGAATTACACTGCGTTGCAATTTAAGATAACATTAGGTATTTTAGAGCTAAACCTGAAATAAAGGTGATTAAATTTTCAGTTAGGCTGATCTTAAGAAATCCATTGTCCTACAGACTTAGCAGACACGCGCTTAGCTGGGGATCTTACCACTTCAGACGCTCGCCCCGGACCGACTGACCTGGGCTCCTCCCGAGCGTGCTTCAGCAATACAAACGGAAGTGACCAGAGAGGCAGCACCCTATACCAACATGACAAGGGACGGACAGGACCATACTGAGAATAGAAACCTCTTTGCTTCTAGAAAGCGTAGCTACCTGTTCCGACGTTGGTCCTACTGTTCTCTAGCAGACAGGCTTGTGTGCTACCATCAAGCATGCAACTAGAAATACATTTGCTCATTCATCCTCTCACACAGAAGGGAAGGGGGATGACACTAACTTATCATATACAGTATATAAAAGAAAGCGGATGTAGGTTCAGTATGAGACTGTGTGACATGAATTAAATATAAACTGTGTTTCAAAGTGTAGTAGTGTGACAGATCGTTCTTGTTTATGTGTAAAAGTAACACGTTCCACTACTCAGTCTCCTCCCAGATAGTCAGAAACGCCACAGTAAATTTAGAAGAGGAATTTATGCCGTAAGTGACAACAGATTTAAGAAATTAACATGAAAGGAATCCAACGGAGACCTTTCACCCTTTTCAAAGGAACCATCCCGGAAGTTGCCTGGAACGATTCAGGAATATCACGGAAAAACTATACTTGGACGGCGTTACGCATAGGTGAAGCGTCGTTAATCCAGAATGTGAGTCCGGTATGCTAACCACATCTCGTGCAGCTCCGACTCAAGGAGGCAATCATATCGCTATCCAGCAAGCGAGGCTCTCGGGTTGAGGTTTGAATAGTCTGTTGTGTGCCGGTCGCCGTGCAGGTGAAAAGTGCTGGCTTGAATGCAGTAGGTCGTTGTATCGGTAAGGTAGTTTATGTTTTTGGGGTTATCCGTAGGCCTTGCATATCTGCAAAGCTATTGATTTAAGCGTTAGCGAAGTATTTGCATTTCATGGTTAAATTCTCACTGATTTAAGTAGCGAAGTTGCCACGAATGCCGTGAGTGGAATTGTATTCCTCGTGCCACTGCTAATTCTTTGTCTTATGAGGTCACAGAACTCGATTTTAGACACTTAATCCGACGATTAGTACAGTCAACTGAGCCATCCTTCCTTTTATCTCAGTATCTTTAATGTTTTGTTGATTGTATAGAACGTGGTTCGTAAGAAGTCTGCATAGCTGGTTACGTATCACATGTCTTTGTGCTTCTAAGAGGTCGTGCGCTAATCTGTTCGCTTGATTTTTTAGTTAATTATATGACGTGGAACTTAAATATTCTTTCTTAGTTTCATTTGTGGTGGTTGGCTTGGTACTTCAGTGCATTGTTCTAACTTTTATTCTGTCGTCATTACACGATCGCTTATTGAAAACTGCAACCTGTCTCTGATAACTGAAGCATTTGTTAATTCTCATGTAATATTTAACATCAAAGATAGCATTTCCTATTCTGTACATTACGTATTCTCGTTCTACTTCATGCAATTCACAGGAAATACCGTTGTTTCTTATCCTGCTGCAACTTGGAGAGATGCTGTAAATGAGTCAACGGAAGTATGTATGTTCGGGATTCGATATTTGATTGCTATAACCACAGAATAGCGTTTACATCCCCTGTGAACAGCAACTGACGACAAATAGAGTTTGCTAATAAATGTTAACTATTGCTGCAATATTAGAAATGATTCTTCGTGTTCACTCGATTTCAATTTACAATGCTATGCCTGCTGTTTTAATCAATGGCCTTGCCGCAGTGGTAACGCCGGTTTCTGTCAGATCCCCGAAGTTAAGCGTTGTTGGGATTGGCTGGCACTTTTGTGGTGACCGTCACGGTCTATCGAGCGATACTGGCAAGCGGGGTACACTCGGCCCTTGTGAGGTCAATTAAGGAGGCACTTGGTTGAGAAGTAGCTGTCTGATCACAAAGCTGACAACGGCCGGAAGAGCGCTGTGGTAACCACATGTCCCTTCATATCCATATCCTATCGGCTACTATCTATCTAGAGGTAAAACACCTCGGTATCTCACGTGTATGCATTACTACGTCTATAACAGAAACCAAGAAGGTTTAACTTGTGGACGACATACGCAGATTGGTGGTCCAGTAACTGCTGGAAAAAGTTCTAGATGCAGTAGATGCATAATCCCCACCATTGGATAGGAGTGGTAGAGAAACGTTGTTAAAAAGATGCAAACTGTACAATATCGAGTTGGAATCCTGCACCGAAACGTACAGATACGACCTACCTTCCAGGAATTGCGGTCGTAACAGGTGGGACCCAGAACACAGAGCCCGTACTGTGACCGTTAAATGATAAAATAGCTGGGGAATGCCAAGAACAGCTATACGTCACCAGCACCTGCGATCGCCGAAAGCAGGGGTCTGAAAAGACGGGCAGTACGCGACCGGTCAGAGGGTGCTGCAGAAGGATAAAATGCAAGCTGTATTAACTACACCAAAATCCTTTATTACATATCTCTCTAATTCTCGGGGAACCAAGCAAATGTTACCGTCCAGGAGGCTGGAAATACTTTGACGTTTGTTGTAATGTATTGTAACCAATTCCGTAGCAGCAGCGGCTAAAGCATCGTCTATCCAACAAATATTTGTAACGTAGCTACAGCCAATGTTGCCTACGTTCGTCTGTGAAATTGGCTTCGGTAAGCAACGTGACCTACCAGTAAACGGAATCTAACCTGCATAACACTGAGTGAGTGCTGTATGTGAGTGTCAGTTTCACTGTCATTTACGCCCTCAACAGATCGTTACATGAAAAACTTAAAACTAACATTTGGTTAAGCTATCTGACTGTGTATTTGAATATGAAAAACTACAGGAACAAATGAACCTGTAACAATGAATACCTAAGCTATCTAACTGTGTTTTTGAACAAGAATTTTCAAGTGATACAGAATCTGACTTGGGCAACGGAATTTACTGGTCGAGAGTACATGACATGTGTCTCTGTTTTGGCACTAAGTTTTGCACTCACCTCTTTAGATGACTGCCTTTTTCCGTGTGGTTTACAGCAATGCGCAGCAGCACCGCAAAAGCTTATTTGTACTAAGAATGATTTTAATAAAAAGGAGTTTGCTTGGGCCCTGTTAACTACTAAATAACTTTTGAAACTTGAGAAGCATCAAAATGTTCAAATATGTGTGAGTTTCTAAGGGACCAAACTGCTGAGGTCATTGCTCCCTAGACTTACACTACTTAAAGTAACTTATGCTAACAACAACACACACACCCATGCTTGAGGGAGGACTCGAACCTCCTGCGGGAGGGGTTGCGCAGTCTGTGATATGGCGCCTCTAACCGCGCGGCCACTCCTCGCGGCTCAGAATCATCATGAACAAGTATTAATAATAATGACAAATGATATACGTATCAATAATGGCTGAGTGCCACATTAACAAATTATTTCAATTTCAAACTTGCATTAACATTTAGTAACCACAGCATATTATTTAGATGTGGAGAATAATAATTATTATTGTTGTTGTTGGGTTGTTTTTGGGGAAGGAGACCATACAGCGAGGTCATAGGTCTCATCGGATTAGGGAAGGACGGGGAAGGAAGTCGGCCGTGCCCTTTCAAAGGAACCATCCCGGCATTTGCCTGGAGCGATTTAGGGAAATCACGGAAAACCTAAATCAGGATGGCGGGACGCGGGATTGAACCGTCGTCCTCCCGAATGCGAGTCCAGTGTCTAACCACTGCGCCACCTCGCTCGGTAATTATTATTATTATTTGGAGGATAAGGAGGCTTCTTTCACTGACAGCCAAAACGTGGGATTATTCCAAACTCGGACTAACAATCACGAGCCTAACCCTGCAATTATTTTTGCGCTATGCTTGCCAATTTTACCTTTAATTCCATCTTCAAGCGCAGTTAAGCCATCCAGATCTCTCCTGGTTATATAAACGAAATCAGGACTTGAGTGTGGTAAGATCTGCCGTCACCGACGTGAGGGCAGCGTCGCACGTCTTCTGTCTCAGAGCTCTCGACCGACACTACTCTTCCACTCTCGCAGACAGACCTCGTCTCACAACAATGCTTAGAATCGCGCTGCCATGTTTCGCCCTCAGATTGTAACTATCGATATCTGAGCACTTACACAGTGCAAAGAATAGCGTTAAGTTGGATATATTGTTTTATGTGATGGAGAGTTCTGACATACTGCTTACATAGTATACGTTATTTCCTCGGTGTATATTTCATTAACACTTATTGGTAATAAGGTAGCTGATTTAAACTTTATGCAGTTATGTTATTTTGCGGTTTGTAAGGTTGTTCCTATCCGTCTGTAGCCCGCACTGTTGAAGCCATTTGGTAACAGTATACCTACTGTTGCTTTCTGAAATCTGAAAATACTGTACCACGGTTCTTAGGCACAGATGGCTGACTTTATTGAAGGTTTTCTCTAAATCAGTCATGTAATTCTGTATCAGTTAGATTTGTTACTGATATGTTCGATCAACATGCGAGTATTGCAGGGAAACCAAATGGAAATCTCTGGAGAGAAGACGATATTCCTTTCGTGAAAAAACTGTAGTGAAAATTTAGAGAACAGGCATTTGTAGCGGACTACAGAACGCCCCCGTAAATACGGGACCAAACGTTATATACGTACCAAGTCTTGTCCCAGCATTATTAATGCGTGACGTCACTGTAAAGATGCCTTAGAGGCGTCTAACCCCTCAGAATCATAGTATTACTAATATTTATGCTAATACATGCCTTTATGTTACGCAGGCTTATTATTAACAACATAGTGTAGTAGGATAGCAACAAATACTTATAGGTCGTTGCATCAGGCAGAAATTTTGTAACGATAGGTGAACTATCTTGATAAATAACCATGCTTGACTTCACCCTCCTTGTGTTTTTCTCATACTGAAGTAATATCATCAGGTTTAAAATGCGAGACCTCAAGAATTACATCGAATCCTTCTTTCCTGTTTCTCAAGTGTCAATTTTGTATAGTTAGAATAGTAAGAGCTCCAACAATGTCCCATTTACAGGTCTCACTGACGACAAAGTACAAACCGCCTAATATCCGAGTCGATTCGATACTTTGCATCATAATCATAAGAGCTGCGGAATAAAAATGCTGTAACGTGCTCGTTAGGTATTGATGGCCGAATATCAAAGAATTTATTTAATAATTGTTTAGTAGCCTTTCTGTTTATGCCTGATGCTGCTGAGAGGAGAAATTTTCAGAGTGTAAATCATCTATATATCTCTGTTTAAATCTTTTTTTTTTGGTTCTGTTCTAAAATGATAAATACTTCACTTCTCATCTGGTAGTGACCGACATTCTTGCTTGTGATGATTTCCTCTTATATGTCGCACTGGACTGGGTGATTGTTAGGGGATATACGTTTGAGGTGAGTTGCACGATAATTATATGCAACATTTATTAATGGTCTCAGGCTGATGAGAAATTAACGTAAGCTGAAGTATTCTTATGTAACACACACGAAAAACGTACCTGAAAATCCGAATCATTTCCCGAAATGTGCTATGCAGGCGATAAATAGTTGTACAATAGATCGATCATGATGGGTAATTGCAGGTGTTATTATGACAGCACATTAACGTAAGATGATGGAAATATAACACATATCCAGATATACTGATATCTGTTGTAGCATCAGAGCAGTGGGCTAGCAGCACACACACACGCGCAAGTCGAAAACGTCATGAATCAATCAATCACATAACGCAATTTTGACGACAGGTGTCAATAAGTATTCTAATTTTAGGAGTCATAACCTGAAGTAACCTCATGAACATGTGATCAACTTACTTTTATAAACTTTTTCTTGAACTCTGTCATCGCTGTGGATTTTTCTACTATATGATGAGATTCACAAAATTCTTCACATCCCTCTTGAGAATATACAGGGTGTTACAAAAAGGTACGGCCAAACTTTCAGGAAACATTCCTCACACACAAATAAAGACAAGATGTTATGTGGACATGTGTCCGGAAACGCTTAATTTCCATGTTAGAGCTCACTTTAGTTTCGTCAGTATGTACTGTACTTCCTCGATTCACCGCCAGTTGGCCCAATTGAAGGAAGATAATGTTGACTTCGGTGCTTGTGTTGACATGCGACTCATTGCTCTACAGCACTAGCATCAAGCACATCAGTACGTAGCATCAACGGGTTAGTGTTCATCACGAACGTTGTTTTGCAGTCAGTGCAATGTTTACAAATGCGGAGTTGGCAGATGCCCATTTCATGTATGGATTAGCACGGGGCAATAGCCGAGACAGATTTCCAGAACGAAGGTGTCCCGACAGGAAGCCGTTCGAAGCAATTGATCGGCGTCTTAGGGAGCACGGAACATTCCAGCCTATGACTCGCGACTGGGGAAGACCTAGAACGACGAGGGCACCTGCAATGGACGAGGCAATTCTTCGTGCAGTTGACGATAACCCTAATGTCAGCGTCAGAGAAGTTGCTGCTGTACAAGGTAACGTTGACCACGTCACTGTATGGAGAGTTCTACGGGAGAACCAGTTGTTTCCGTACCATGTACAGCGTGTGCAGAAACTATCAGCAGTTGATTGGCCTCCAAGGGTACACTTCTGGGAATGGTTCATCCAACAATGAGTCAATCCTCATTTCAATGCAAATGTTCTCTTTACGGATGAGGCTTCATTCCAACGTGATCAAATTGTAAATTTTCACAATCAATATGTGTGGGCTGACGAGAATCCGCACGCAATTGTGCAATCACGTCATCAACACAGATTTTCTGTGAACGTTTAGGCAGGCATTGTTGGTGATGTCTTGATTGGGCCCCATGTTCTTCCACCTATGCTCAATGGAGCACGTTATCATGATTTCATACGGGATACTCTACCTGTGCTGCTAGAACATGTGCCTTTACAAGTACGACACAACATGTGGTTCATGCACGATGGAGCTCCTGCACATTTCAGTCGAAGTGTTCGTACGCTTCTCAACAACAGTTTCGGTGACCGATGGATTGGTAGAGGCGGACCAATTCCATGGCCTCCACGCTCTTCTGACCTCAACCCTTTTGACTTTCATTTATGAGGGCATTTGGAAGCTCTTGTCTACGCAACCCCGGTACCAAATATAGACTCTTTGTGCTCGTATTGTAGACGGCTGTGATACAAAACGCCATTCTCCAGGGCTGCATCAGCGCATCAGGGATTCCATGCGACGGGGGGTGGAGGCATGTATCCTCGCTAACGGAGGACATTTTGAACATTTCCTGTAACAAAGTGTTTGAAGTCACGCTGGTACGTTCTGTTGCTGTGTGTTTCCATTCCATGATTAAGAGAAACTCAACACTTACAGTACTCCATATAGCAAAACATTTGTATTTAACATTTTGATGATACATTATCAGGATTTACATGATTAAAAATAAAAAATAGATACTGACATACATTTTAGATAATTATTAATAATGCAATATAGCATTATTCTTGAAATTCTCAGGAACACTTTATTCTGTTGTTTAGACACAGCTGAACATAACACTTACTTCTGTCTGTCCCTTACAGTTTTATCTTGTGTCTCTAACCCGAGACCAGTGACGTGCATCAGTTCGGGCACCCTTAACAAGAACCAGTTTTGTTGTACCTAGGTACTTCTTGCATAGTAGCTCTGCCTCTATACTGGCTGTAGGCTTATCTCTCTTTTTATTGGTCATGTCTCGTCCTTGCCTGCAGAGTAGCTCTGCCTTGGTATGATGCAAATTCGTGATACATGGTCTAAGAGGCAAAGCTGTAAGTTAGGTCAGCAGTAGTGTCATCTGTATTTTGTACTATTGTAGAACAAATTTTTATGTATTTTGATATGTAATGCAGACATTTTTTGTATTCTTTAAAATGTGGTACAATAATCGGACTAAACTCAATGAAAAAAAAATTTACCTGTAAATAAGACCAGTAGTGTCATTACATAGCCAACGGTCTTGCAGCAGCGGTAACACTGGTTGCAGTCAGCTCACCGAATTTATGTGCTGTCGGGCTTAGTTAGAACTTGGATGGGATACTGTCTGGGTCTGTCGAGCGCTGTTGGCAAGCGGGGTGCACTCAGCCCTTGTGAGGCCAATTGAGAACTTACTTGACTGAAAAGTATCAGCTCCAGTCACGAAAACTGAAAACGGTCGGGAGAGCGGTATGCTCACCACATGCCCCTCCACTTCCGCATCCAGCAGTGCCTGTCGGGATGACAGGTTACAAAAATATTTAGTTGAAGAATACATATTAAAAAACTTATGGAAACACGTCATTTTTATTACAATTTGTTGTGCTAAAGTGTCAAAAATATATATCATCGACGGATGAAAATGATACCACATGAAAGTCCCAGATTACATCACCGGACTCGCATTCGGGAGGACGACGGTTCAATCCCGCGTCCGGCCATCCTGATTTAGGTTTTCCGTGATTTCCCTAAATCGCTCCAGGCAAATGCCGGGATGGTTCCTTTCAAAGGGCACGGCCGACTTCCTTCCCCGTCCTTCCCTCATCCGATGAGACCGATGACCTCGCTGTCTGGTCTCCTTCCCCAAACCAACCAACCAACCAACCAGATTACATGTAATTAAAAAGCTATGTCAGCCAGTGAATGACATCGATTATATCTTTCTTTCGTAGAACATGATTCATTACATAGCCTCAAGGAGGCCTAAGATCAAGATACCAATATCTTTATGTATTGTCATAATTATTACCAACAATTTAGACGTGGGATGGCATTTTGGAATTTAATTCGAGAGTTCACAGCCCTATTTCAGACGTTACTGTTAACATATATTTTAGACGTGTAAATTACTTGCTAATAACTGGTGTGTATATGTGTGTGTGGCGGGGGAGAGGGGGAGGCTATACATTTTGATAAAAAAACAGTCATTTTAGAAGTGCTAATATTATTTACTGATGAGGGAGTGCAGTATTTGGCAAAAACATCTGTTTTAGTGAAGTATAAAACAGAGAGAGGGAGATGAAATTTGATGATGAGCCAGTACAGTATTTTTCATAAGTATTTTCGATAAATAACACAAAAGTGGTCCATTAAGCACTATATTGCTTAATTACTCTGTAATACACATTTAAGCGCTTATCACAGGGTTCATAAAACCACGTTCAACTATTTTTCGTCCGTTCCACTCCCAGGTACCACGTGGGAAAATATATAGGTCTGGAGTTGGTATAGTCATTTTACTGTTAAGTACTTTCCTCACTAAGCTTTTGTCAAATCTGAGTAACGATACCTAACAGAAGTGCATGGCAGCAGCACATAAGGAACCAGTTCTCTACAAGAAGTTGGTTAATGCGGAGAAGAATGGTAAATAAGGTTAGCAGATGAAAAGGAAGACAGAAAAGAAAAATAGGAAGGGATGACAAACGCATTGATGGTGTTGCCTGTTTGATATAAATACATTTCAGCTGTTGGACAGAAGGAAAACAGCTGGGATATAACGAATAGGAAGTTACGCCGAGAATAAATGGTAAATCTTTAATGTTCTCTAGAATGCAGAGTGGTTTTGGAAAGCGTGTCTCAGAGTTGTATGTCTGAAAGGCAAATATAGGAAATTTTTTTCTTGTGCTTCGATACAGTCGAGATGCTGGACACATAAAATCTTGTACTGTAGTAATGATAAGTATTTGAGGTAGTACTGACTAAAAAAGCGATGCAGAAAGCAGAGCGCGAGAAAATCACGTAGAACATCCGGTCGCATTATGGTTTGGGTAGTTATTTATCTTCTTCTAAAACTAAATGATTTGAAACTCGCTGGCGTATGAAAACTGTGTGCTGGACGGGGCCTCGAATGTAGTCTGGGGACCTTTGTGTTTCGCTGACAAGTGCTCTGCCGATTGAGCTACCCAAACCCGACTCAAGACATCCCCTCACACTTCAATTCCGCCAGTAACACTCTCCTGTTTTCCATTATTACTCTGCAATACGCATATAAGTGTTTGGCAGGGGGTTCACAGAACCACTTTGACTATTTTTCGACCGTTCCATTCCCTCATAGCACGTGGGGAAAATAACATCCTGAATCTTTCCAAGCGACTTTCGATGGTAATTTTTCCATGCATAGGTAGGAATCAACAGTACTTTTTTTATTCGAATGAGAATGATGCTCATCGCTATTAAGCGAAAAAGACTTCGCCCAAACGGAAAATGCCTTTGGTTTAATGATTGCCACTCAAATTTCACGTATCATACCCGTGACATACTCTCTGCAATTTCGCGATTATACAAAACGATCTGCCCTTCTTCCAGCTTTTTCGATGTCGTCCGTCAATCATATCTGGCGAGGACATCATACCGTGCGGCATTACGCCAGCAGACGATGTACAGGTATAGAGTAGGTAATCTCTTTAGTAGATAAGTTGGATCTTCATAGCGTTCAGCCGATAAAACGCAGTCTTTGGTACGTCTTCACCACAACGTTATGAGTGATGGTTCCAATTTATGCTGGTCGTAATTGGAATCCATTTGTATTTAGCTGAATTGACTGCGTTTGTGTGATTTATCGTGCAACGGAAACTTAAGAAAATTTTTTAGTACCTGCTTGGAGGATCTCACTTTATTTTAGGTTCAACTGTCACTTTTCGCACTGTGCTGATATCTTGCCTAAATTATTTTATAATTCGTTTCCATCTTTAATGTTGTTACTAGACGATAAAATTATCTGCAAAGATTCTGGGGGGCTGCTCCTATTCTCTCCTAAATAATTTATATAGATTAAGAAAAGCCCATAACACTTTCGTGAGGAACCCAAGATATCATTTCGGTTTCACTAAATGATTTACCAACAATTACTGCGAATTACTTTCTGACGGAAAACAACGAATTCTAGTTTTTGTGCGTAGTGCTTACAAGGACAGTATCGTGGAGCCACTTTTCAACAGGAAAATGCTCGTAAACACATGGTACGTGTCTTTGTGAATTGTCTGCTCGATGATGAAATACCCCTGCGACCAGCAATTTCCCGTGATCTGTATCCAACAGAACATGTGTGAGAGCAGGTCGGATGTCAACTTTGTCCCAGTTCAGGATATCAGGGACCAATTATAACAGTTGTGGGTCAACATGCGTCAGAAGAGGATACAACAGCTTTATGATGCCCTCTGCAACCGAATCAGTGCGTGCATCCTGGCCAGAGGTGGTGTAACTTATCACATTAGCAAGCTTTTTGTAAATTTGCACCGATATCTTAATCGAGAAAAACAAAAATGGCGTTCTAAGTATCGGAGCGTGCATGTTAGATCCCTTAGTCGGGCAGGTAGGTTAGAAAATTTAAAAAGGCATAGGATGAATTTAAATATAGAGGGAATTAGTGAAGTTTGGCGGCAGAAGGAAAAAGACTTCAGGTGAGGTGAATACAGCATAGTGAGCGCATCATCGTAGCCAAGACAGACACAAAGCCCAGGAAGGAAAATTTGTAGGTGAATAAGGACTGAATGAAAGGAATGAAAAAGGAAGCCGCCTGGTAGAATTCTGGACGGAGCATAATGTAATCAATGAAGACACTTGGTTTAAGGATCATGAAAGAAGGATTCATACGTGGAAGAGACATGGAAACACAACAAGGTTTCAGACTGATTATGTAATGGTAAGACAGAGATTTCTAAACAGAATTTTAAATTGTGAGACATTTCCAGGGACAGCTGTGGAGTCTGACCACAATTTATTGGTTATGAACTGTACATTAAAGCTGAATAAATTGCGAAACTGTAGGAAATAAGGAGATAGGAACGGGATGAGTTGAAAGAACCAGAGGTTGTTGAGAGTATCACAGGGAACATGAGGCAATGATTGACCACAATAGGGGAAAGGAATACAGTAGAAGACGAATGAGTAGCTTTGAAAGATGAAACAGTAAGGCACCAGATGATCAAATAGGTAAAAAGACGCAGCCTAGTAGAAATCCTTGGATAGTGCAGGAGATATTGGATGCAACTGATGAAAGGAGAAAATATGAAACGGAGCAAATGAAGCAGGCGAAAGGGAATACAATGTCTAAATAATGAGATTGACAGGAAGTGCTAAGCAGGAATGGCTAGAGGCCAAGTATAATGATTTAGAAGCATATATCACTAGATAAAATATAGATGCCAAGTACAGGAAAATTCAAGAGGCCATTGGAGAAAAGAGCAGCAGCTGTATGAATATCAACAGCTCAGATAGAAAACCAGTCCTAAGCAAAGTCGGGAAAACTAAAAGGTGGAAGGAGTACATAGAGGGACTTTACAGGGGAGATGAACTTGAAGGCAATATTATAGAAATGGACGAGTGTGTAGATGAAGATGACATGGGAGATATGATACTGCGAAACGAATTTGACAGAGCCCTGAAAAACCGAAGTCGGAATGGGACCCTGGGAGTAGACGACATTCCTTCAGGAATCTTCCATCTGAAGTCCAAGACACGCGGATGAGGCGAAATGCCCTCAGACTTCAAGAAGAATATAGTAATTACAATTCCAAAGAAAGAAGGTGCTAACAGGTGTGAATAGTACCCAACTATCAGTTTGATAAGATATGAGTGCAAAATACTAACACGAATTATTTACAGAAGAGAGGAGAAACTGGTAGAAGTCAACTTCGGGGAAGATCAGTCTGGATTACGGAGAAAGCTAGGAACACGCGGGTCAGTACTGACCCAACGACTTATCTTACAAGGGAAACTCCCCATCGCAACCGCCTCAGATTTATGGGTAAGTTGGCCCGTTGGCTAACCCGCCAAAAACTGAACACAGATCTACATACAGGAGAGCTTCTGTAAAGTTTGGAAGGTAGGAGACGAGGTACTGGCAGAAGTAAAGCTGTGAGGGCGGGGCGTGAGTCGTGCTTGGGTGGCTCAGTTGGTCGAGCACTTGCCCGCGAAAGGCAAAGGTCCCGAGTTCGAGTATCGGGCCGGCACACAGTTTTAATCTGCCAGGAAGTTTCATTAAAAACATTGCCCCACCACGAAAAGTATAACGTTTCTCATTGGATAGACAGAATTTTTGTAGGCAGAGCTTAAGGTTAACATTGAGACCCTGATTGGTCAGTTGAAAACACAGCCAGATATCTTTTTCTTAAACCAGCTTCGGTAAATTGTAGTAAGGAGACGCTGACTAACCACCGACAAGGTCATGAACACACGCGATGCCGCATAAGATGGCATAAGGCTTCACTCAGAACTGCAGAAGTCTCATCTGTTACACCCCCTTTTTGCGTAATACTAGTGTCGATCATCAATTAACGCTCATGGTATTCACATTTGGTACTGGAAGTTAAAATTTGAAACGCGATGATTTTTCTGTTATCTAATTATTGGGAAGCCACATCAGCCACTGTAATTTACGACAAGTGAAATAAGTAATTAAAGATAATTGAGGGTCACTGTAGACCATTTTGATAGTTTTCTCCTTTATGAAACTTAATTTAAACCTAGATTATAGATGTGATTTGGCATAGGTCATCCTTCGATCCATTATAGAACTTGGAAACCCATTCAGGGAATATTCGTTCACATTTTTGTTGAACGTAGTTGGTTTTTATCATCCTGTATTAAAATATTTCCTTTCATCAATAGCGCAATTTATAAACATTGTTTTGTGAGTAGAATAAAAATTCCAATGGTAAACTTAACTGCTTTTTCGACGTTATTTTACCAGCTAACTTAAAATAGGAAAGCCTTGAACCCCTTCCACTAAATTTAGTTAGTATTAAGATTCTTTTACAGCGAGTGCAGTGGAGCTGACGCTGAAATCATTAAGTATTTGATTATATCATCGCTAGTGTCACTGAACTCTTCTGAACTCTACATGTCATGTGTGGTCTGGCGTCTCCTTACCAGCAACAGGTCCCAGCTTCAAACTAGTCAATTCCCTAAAAAACACACTCAGAGCGTCGTTGCGCGAAAGTGGTGGGAAGACACGACTTAGAACAAACAGACACCACGTAGTATGGTAGAAGGGTACCTAAGTGGCGAAATGCTGGACATCCTTTAAACATAGGAAATGAAAGAAGATATGTTGTTATGAACACTCTCATAAAAGTTCTTGAACGACTTACTTCATGGTTTTTAGTATATATCTTATATAAATAAAGATATAAAATCTGCACTACTATACAAGGACAAGTCGCTGTTTAACATTGTTACCAAAAATCTCGAAAAGTTCTGGATTGATCTACTTCAAATATTTATAAGATTCTGTAATAAGCGTTCAGAAGGCCATAAGCTACATGTTTTTCTAAATATATATGGTATATAACGTTTATATATTGTATCTATAGGGGAAATGTTGTTAGCAAAAATTCTGAAAAATTATTGACTGATTTACTTCACCTTTTTACACGATACTTGAATAAATATTAGGACGGACATAGGCTACATATTTTTAATGTCTATCGTATATTAATATAAGTAAACTATATAAAAGGAAACATTGTTACCAAAAATCTAGAGAAGTGCCTGACCGATTTACTTCAAAGTTTTAAACGATACTCTAGTAAGCGTTAGGACGGAAATGGCTATATAATTTTTAAATATATTTAAATAGATATACAAAACCTACGCTACTATACAAAGAAAAGCCGTTGTGAACCGTCGTTACTAAATCTTAAAAAATACTTGACCAGTATATTTGAATTCCTTACACGATTCTCTGATAAACATTTGGACGGAAATAGGCTACAAATACAGCGAAAATTGTCAGCCAAACTATCGAAATTTCTTGACCAAAGTGCTTAAAACATTTTCACGATGGACTAATAAACATTCAGATGGACGTAGGGTATACATTTTTTAAACACCAGTGCAGAGGTTTTCTGTAAGACCAACGGGGAGAAAGAAAATTCTATGGTATGCTGTGCTGTGAAAATGTGTGGTTTCGTTTTCTGTCACGCGATCGGTTTAAACTACGATAGCAGCTCATTTAAACATTAGACAAATCCTTTCTCTCGTATATATTCCTTCTCCATCTACATAATTTTAAAGAGAAATTGTACACGCAGCTATGTACTGTTCTCTTCCTCGCAGTCTGTTTTAACAGAAAACCGGAAAGTTGTATTTATAGCTTACCGGCTTATAACTAGAATACTACTACGTACTCTGAATTGTTCGAAACTTTGTAATCCGACCCGTTTACAGACTAAAACTATGGTAATACTATCATCGAAGCTACTAACCTCGCAGATCCAGCAGAAGGAGACGTCTCTCATATCCCACATACCAACGATCCCACCCGATTTACCCATTCATGTTAAGCGACTTCAATTCCCAATCAAGCTTTCGTTGGCAACGACACTAAAGAAGGCTCTAGGTCAAAGAGAGGGGCGGAAGAAGGAGAAGCGGAGATAGACTGGGAGGGGGAGGAAATGCACATAAAGCGGGAGAAGGAGAAGATGGATAGGAAGAGGGGAAAGGAGGAAGTGGATGGAGATAGGGGGAGGAAGAGAGGGACAGAGAGAGGAGGGTTAAGGAGATTAGAACGTGTATCTGATTTCCATGCATATGTAGCAATTGCGAGGCATTGCTGGTTTCGCTAGGAACTGTATAAAACTCAAAATGTGCTATGAGCCGATGAGGTGCCTAGGACTTCTAGGGAACATCTACGACGATCACAAGGTATCAGACAAATCCTGCCTTCGTCGATGAAAAGAATTCGACCCATTAGTTCAGTTCCATTACAGGTATCCCTAGGCCCACCTTCGTGCACCACGATTCTGGGGTTGTACTGTAGTTCATAACTGATCTGTGGAGATGGTCTAGTACTTTATGGGTCGACACTTGCCTCCAAGTTGCCTCCAAAAGGAAAGCCCACGGCTCTGTTGCTTTTTCATGTCGATTGGACCCGAGACGACTGGAAAACCGTGCCCTGGTCAGACCACTCCCGATTTCAGCTGGTAACAGCTGGTGTAGGATTCGTGTGTGGCACAGACCCCAGAAGCCATGAACGTAAGTTGTCAACAATGCAATGGGCAAGTTGGTTGCGGCTCCATACTGATGTGGGCTGTGTTTACATGGAATAGTGTGAATCCTCTGGTCAAACTCTACCATAATTGACCGGAAATGGTTATGATAGGCTACTTGGAGATTATCTGCAGCTATTCCTAGAATTCATGTTCCCAAACATCGATGGCATTTTTGTGAATGACAGTTTCTCATGCTTCCAAGTCACAATTGTTCGCGTTTTGTCTGAAGAACATTCTGGACAATTCGAGCGAATAATTTGGCCACCCAGATTATCCAACGTGTATCCTATCTAGCGTTTATGGGACATAATGGAGAGTTCAGGATGTGCACAAAATCCTGCGCCGACCACTCTTTCGCAGTTATGGACGACTATAGAGGCAGCATGGCTCAATATCTCTGCAGGGGATTTCCAACTACACTCCTGGAAAGGGAAAAAAGAACACATTGACACCGGTGTGTCAGACCCACCATACTTGCTCCGGACACTGCGAGAGGGCTGTACAAGCAATGATCACACGCACGGCACAGCGGACACACCAGGAACCGCGGTGTTGGCCGTCGAATGGCGCTAGCTGCGCAGCATTTGTGCACCGCCGCCGTCAGTGTCAGCCAGTTTGCCGTGGCATACGGAGCTCCATCGCAGTCTTTAACACTGGTAGCATGCCGCGACAGCGTGGACGTGAACCGTATGTGCAGTTGACGGACTTTGAGCGAGGGCGTATAGTGGGCATGCGGGAGGCCGGGTGGACGTACCGCCGAATTGCTCAACACGTGGGGCGTGAGGTCTCCACAGTACATCGATGTTGTCGCCAGTGGTCGGCGGAAGGTGCACGTGCCCGTCGACCTGGGACCGGACCGCAGCGACGCACGGATGCACGCCAAGACCGTAGGATCCTACGCAGTGCCGTAGGGGACCGCACCGCCACTTCCCAGCAAATTAGGGACACTGTTGCTCCTGGGGTATCGGCGAGGACCATTCGCAACCGTCTCCATGAAGCTGGGCTACGGTCCCGCACACCGTTAGGCCGTCTTCCGCTCACGCCCCAACATCGTGCAGCCCGCCTCCAGTGGTGTCGCGACAGGCGTGAATGGAGGGACGAATGGAGACGTGTCGTCTTCAGCGATGAGAGTCGCTTCTGCCTTGGTGCCAATGATGGTCGTATGCGTGTTTGGCGCCGTGCAGGTGAGCGCCACAATCAGGACTGCATACGACCGAGGCACACAGGGCCAACACCCGGCATCATGGTGTGGGGAGCGATCTCCTACACTGGCCGTACACCACTGGTGATCGTCGAGGGGACACTGAATAGTGCACGGTACATCCAAACCGTCATCGAACCGATCGTTCTACCATTCCTAGACCGGCAAGGGAACTTGCTGTTCCAACAGGACAATGCACGTCCGCATGTATCCCGTGCCACCCAACGTGCTCTAGAAGGTGTAAGTCAACTACCCTGGCCAGCAAGATCTCCGGATCTGTCCCCCATTGAGCATGTTTGGGACTGGATGAAGCGTCGTCTTACGCGGTCTGCACGTCCAGCACGAACGCTGGTCCAACTGAGGCGCCAGGTGGAAATGGCATGGCAAGCCGTTCCACAGGACTACATCCAGCATCTCTACGATCGTCTCCATGGGAGAATAGCAGCCTGCATTGCTGCGAAAGGTGGATATACACTGTACTAGTGCCGACATTGTGCATGCTCTGTTGCCTGTGTCTATGTGCCTGTGGTTCTGTCAGTGTGATCATGTGATGTATCTGACCCCAGGAATGTGTCAATAAAGTTTCCCCTTCCTGGGACAATGAATTCACGGTGTTCTTATTTCAATTTCCAGGAGTGTACTTGTTGAGTCCATACCACGTCGAGCTGCTCACGATGCCGGGCAAAACGAGGTCCGACACTATATTAGGAGGTACCCATGACTTTTGTCACCTCAGTGTAGAATTGTAAAGGATAACTACGATCCCCTCCAAGGAATCGACAGTGACTACATAGATAAGAGCGCTACGAAGTAGTGTGGAACCAAGCAGCCGAGAAAGAAAAGCCGACAAGCTTATTCGACGCCGATAACAGCCCATCAACTCCTAATAAATCCAAACAATATGAGTTAAAGTGTGCCAAACTGAATATAACAGTGCTGAAACCATGTTATATCTGCATGACGTATCAGAAGACTGAGCATATGGATGTCGATTTTTGGCTGAGGGAACCAACCAGTTTCTACAATGCCTTGTCACTCGCTCTCCCAAACTCCCCAGTGAGGAAAACCTCCCCATGAAGGTGGCACCCACATTACTAACACTGGATTCAATAGGGACGTGGAGGAATTGAGAATCTTAGTCTCCACAGAAAGGAGAACTGCATTATGGAGAGGACTAATGTTTGTATCATCATCTTTGTAGCTGATGAATATCATAAATGGGCACTCCTCCCAACACCAAGCAGGGTGTGGAGTATCTTAACGGTAAGTTTCCTTTATTTTCCTGCTACTGCTAATGATGCATTAGAAAATGAGACCTTCCATAACCTTAAAATTCAGAACACCTGCCCATTCCTTCTTCGTGAGGAATCACTGTTCACTGAGTCGAGTTGTCTCCATGGGGAAAGGGTTCAAATGGTTCAAATGGCTCTGAGCACTATGGGACTTAACATCTGTGGTCATCAGTCCCCTAGAACTTAGAACTACTTAAACCTTACTAACCTAAGGGGAATGGGTTTGCTGTGCTTTCTTACTTCTCTTTGGTCGGAAGGCGTTCGACTACAGTATCACCTGTAGAAATGTGGTTGCATCGGAAAGCGTTTCAGATCCTAATAAAAATGTTACGTTGGCCCTATTGCCACCATCTGTACAATGACGTGCTACTTTTAGATTTTCTGCTTCAATTTCTTTAGATTCAGCAACATATTCTGAATATAAAGAAACTCAGGCAGCTTACGTGTTTTTGATATAACAGTTCTTTCCGTCTTTTGCTTTAACTTTATGCTTTGCATTTCCAGGTGAGTAGTATTTGGCCGAATCTCTTGGCCTGTTGCTCATGCTAGTTAGCTCCCTCGATCTGTATAGAAGGGAAAATAAATCACAAGTAAATTGGAATCATATTTAATAGGGTGACGCTACAAGTCGATATTATAATTTACTTTCATTTTGTACTGAAAGCAAAGCCAGTTGGCTGCGTAATGTACAATAGTGAATAACTTCTCTCAGGAGAGGATCTAAGGGGTGAAATAGACTATCCGAAACCGCCTATACACTGATTTAAGGTTAGGTCCCAGGTTTCACTGCCTACAGCCGTTCACCCTGGTGAAATAGACTATCCGAATCCGCCTATACACTGATTTAAGGTTAGGTCCCAGGTTTCACTGCCTACAGCCGTTCACCCTGGTACCCCCCTCTTTTGCTGAAATACACAAAAAATAATTTCTTGTGGTATAGTAGACTTTCGAAAATATTGTTAATTACATAGGTACTTCCGTAGACTCGCTGTATACTGGCAGTAACACTACGGAACAATTTGAATGCACCGCCAGCAAACAGCAGTAGAGGACAAAAGCCAGACCCAGTCAAGCGTGAACGCAGTGACACATGCGCGGACACCCGCGCTCATTCATTCCGAACCGACAATGTACTGCGGCGAAATGACCCGAAAATTACATTCTTTGAACAATGACCTTGCAGAGAAAGCAGAGCCCCATCACTAACAGGTACAAATATGATCAAAGTTCTCAACAGGAGAACAAAGAACCTGAAGTTATGATAAAATATGTCAATATTTTTTTTAATCAAAAAGGAAAACCTTTAAAAAATTAATTTGTATATTTATTTTCTTTTACGTGTGAAAATAAAGATAACTCGCTATTCTGACTGTTCTTGTAGTGCGATACTGTATTGACGTGTACGCAAAAACATGTACCGTACATAAAACACCGTGATAATATCTTCTATATTTTACAGTTTACCCACAGTCACAGTTTTCGTCTTTTTAAGTAATAGCGAAAACAAAACATTAGACGCGATTAGTGTGAACCGTATAAGATAAACATGTGCTTTCACGGTGTTTTATGTACATATTTCTGAGGTCTAGATTTTAGTATCACACCATTTTGAAGTAACTGTTAGGGTTTAGCCAGCATGTTGTAAAATAATACGCAAGAAGCAAAATATTCTCAGAATTCGTTCATTTACATCAACACAGTTTATTCGTTGCGTTCCCTAACGCACTAAATTATACTCGTATGACACATTGCGGATTTCAGAAAAATTTACGTAACAGTCCGTCTTGTATGGTTCATGTAAAGTCACCATTTTTCCATTTGATAGTTACGTGGCACACTTCACGTGTAACGTGTGTGTCATGAAACGCCATGACCTTGCAATTTACGCGTGTTCAAAGAAGTGTCACTTCAAAAAGTGACCAAAGCTCTAGGATCATAAGTTGCATGTCGTGGGTTCAATTCCAAGGGAGTGCTAATTTTTTTAAGGATGTTAATCTAAGTAACTGTAGTCTTTATTTTCAGTCTGCACAATTTGATTTTGAATGTAATTAATTTTTATGTCATTTTGAATCCTTACCCACGTCATTCTAATCATCGAATGGACTTTTTTATTTGCTCTACCTTTTTCTCCTTTTCTTCTTCTTTCGTTTGACATCCTTGCTTTTCTGACTATAATTACGTTACTCTTGCTGATATATCGTAATATTTAAATATTACCAGTCTATCGATTAAATTTAGCAGACGAAACATTCTATTGACACTCTATCAAAGTTTTAATAAGCCTTGCCCAGACGTATATGCAGGGAGAGGAGTAGGAATACATTAACTTCAATTTCCGTGGGCTGATGGGCAGGGGGAGGGGGAGGGGGGCGGGCCAACTACTAAAAACAGAAAACATACGTTTCGTGACGATCATCTGCTATGGTAGAAACGTCGCACGGAAGTTACAAAATTTCGTGAAAGCCCATTATGAAGTCTCTCACTAATGAATATGAAATTAAAGTGAACATGTCTACATTTCAGTTACTCACTGGAAGCAGTGAGAAGTGACACGACGTCTATAGAATTCTTCCGAAATCTAGCAAACGGAACTTGGGCGCCTAGGCTCACCAAAAGTTTTACAGATTGTATATTTGCCATGCATTGGTCCCAAAATGATATTTACATTCTCTTGGATTAGTCTCTCACACATTTCGCTGTCGCAAACGACAATTTGCAGTATGATGAGCAAGAGGACGACGTTCTTGAAACGTTCGAATCTGCTGCCACCCCCTAGGCGTTTCAGCCTTACTCTAAGGACGTCGTGGGGCTGTAAGCCCAATGAGCGTGATCTGAGACCGCTTTGGAGTGTATTGCGACCGCAACTTTTTCTCTAGTATACAGGGTGGTAGCGACTGTTCAAAGCCATTCCATGAAATCTGAAAATGATTCGAAACAGCGAAGGCTTTTCATGTTTTTTCAGCGCTTCTGTTTCGAGCTGTCAAGGGAGGAGGAGGGGGGACGTTGCTGCATTAAAATATTCGTAAATAAGATGGCAAAGCGACCCTATGGGGCCTCCAGTTCGGCTATACCCTCGCTGCCACCCACGCACCTTTGTTGGGCACGTTTAAAATGTACCCGTCAGAAATTTCGGCACCGTCAGCCTTGTGGCCGCTCGAACGCCTGAGCGTTAGGCGACGCCTTCAACATCCTGTAGATGCAGTTTGCCTACCTTTAGGCGCTAGAGCAGCTGCTAGCTAACATATACCACCAGGTACATTTTTAAGGCGCTCAACAAAGGGGGCGAGGGTAGCACCGAGGGTGTTGCCGAATTGGTGTGTCCTAGAGGGACCCCTTGCCGTCTTATTCGCGCACATGGTAATGTGGTGCCCCCACCCTCACCCCCCATGATCACGCCACAGGACGGTGCGAAAGAGAATTAGCATAAAATCCCTTTGCTGCTTCGCATCACGATCAAATTTTGTCGAATGGTTTTGAACAGTCCCTAGTGGTTCTACCCTGCACACCAAAGGAAAAACTACAGTCGTATCTGCATTCACAAGGGGTCAGATCACGTTCAGTAGTGCAGCTCTACGTTGTCCTTATGCTGAAACGTCTAGGGTGTGTCAGTACTGTCGAAAGTTGTCAAGAACGTCGTCCTGTTGCTCGTCGCAGTGCAGACAGTCCTTCCCCAGGGGAACGCTTCGTTCCATTGGCGCCCTTTATGCTACTGCCTGAGGTCTTTTCGTGTCCATTCTGAGCGGCGGTGTGTCTTAAATGTTCCCCTTGGCCACCCACAAGAAGACCGCGTTATTTCAGCGCTAGGTGTCGCGGTTCTGACCTCCATCGCAAAAGAAGCAAAAGAAGGGGTGAAATGAGGGTAAGAGGGTGTGACGACCTTTAGATTGTGTGACACATAGACGTCGAATTGTGGTGAAATTTGGTGCCAATGTGACATCTTTAACCCACCTTAAAGCTCACATAAGCTTCTGAGCTGTAGCCTTTGTTTAGCATTTGTCGACACCTTGTTGCTTGAAGCGTCGCTGAGCACGAGGGTGACGTCGCAGGGAAGCCATGCTTTTGCACCATCACGGCGGTAGGTTTCAGGCACAATTGAGCCAAATGTCAAACATATGCTTCGGAATGGGAGACAATTACGGGGTGATCCTTCAGTTTCCTTATACTGAACCGTCCATGAACTCTTAATGACTAAAACAACGTCCTAAATGAAAAGCAAGAATGGAGATAAAAATTTAATAAATTTTATATCAAAACTGTATACTAGTCGTTTCATTTCGAAACTGTAGGCCCCCCGTTAGCTGAGTGGTCAGCGCGATAGAATGTCAATGTTACGGCCCAGGTTCGGTTCCCGGCTCGGTCGGACATTTTCTCCGCTCAGGGACTGAGTGTTGTGTTGTCCTAATCATCATCATTTCATCCCCATCGACGCGCAAGTCGCCGAAGTGGCGTCAAATCGAAAGACTTGCACCCGGCGAACGGTCTACCCGACAGGAGGCCCTAACTATACGACATTTAATTTAATTTCGAAACTACCCATAAAAGCTGTATCACAAGCAAATTTTCGTTATAATAGCTTCAGATAAACTTACTTTCTTACTTTCACTGTCAGTAATCTCCTCAGTATGGCCATTATGGAAAAAAACAGCATTCACAATCTCCTACAGTCACGCAATGCCTTCGTAGAAGTACCTAAGCGGAACACTCTGTCCTGCAATAGCATTGGCTGTTTCATGCTAAGGGCACTGTTACTTCAAAAAAATTAATGAAATTGTGGTTTTAGACAGAAACCACTGGCACTCAAAGGGTTACATATGCTACCATAACCTACCTAGATATAAATTCCTGGCAATTAGTAGCGCCAGCCGTGGTGGCCGAGCGGTTCTAGGCGCTTCAGTCCGGAACCGCGCGACTGCTACGGTCGCAGGTTCAAATCCTGCCTCGGGCATGGATGAGTGTGATGTCCTTAGATTAGTTAGGTTTAAGTAGTTCTAAGTTCTAGGGGACTTAAGAAAAAAAATGGCTCTGAGCACTATGGGACTCAACTGCTGAGGTCATTAGTCCCCTAGAACTTAGAACTAGTTAAACCTAACTAACCTAAGGACAGCACAAACATCCATGCCCGAGGCAGGACTCGAACCTGCGACCGTAGCGGTCTTGCGGTTCCAGACTGCAGCGCCTTTAACCGCACGGCCACTTCGGCCGGCGGGACTTAAGACCTCAGATGTTAAGTCCCATAGTGATCGGAGCCATTTGAACCATTTTTTAATTAGTACCAATAATTGTTAGCAAATACACTATTCACTGGCTGTTAAAAAGAATCTAGGCATTAACGTGGTTCAGGAGATAACAAATTTTGCTAACCTGAACAAAGTTGAGACTATAAAATATTCTTGGACTTCTTGACGTATCATTTCATTCTTAAACATCAAGATTTCAATGAATTACCGCCTCTTCGTCTCCGTTAGGAGCAACTGACTCATCGTCACTGCTGTGGTAACTTTATATAGCCCATGGGTGGTTTTAATTACTCGGTGCACGTCATCATTACGTCATGCTACTATAGATGATATTAACGTCTGCTCTGTTGGAGCACTGCTCACGTAAAAGTGTCAACAATTTTGGGAATTTCTCTGTTTCTTCTCCGCTTCAATAGCTCGTTTTCAAGACTATATACCACTGTCCCGATTGAATTTGTTTTCGCACATTACAATTTCCGAGTATGTTTTATACAAGAGTGACGTCACGAGAACCTTTGTTCTCATTCAATTTGAGACTATAATTCAATTGGCTTAGTGTACGTATCACACAACAGGGATTTATTCAACTTTGAGGATAAAGTACTTGAAGACTCAATTGTTTAGGACTGTTTCACGCAGGGACCTTCACTGGACGTCTTCCAGCTTTCTTTTTCTTAAGTGGTCCTTTCTTTACCCACGTTATTGTAGTTATTACATGGATTACGTCTTGTCTAATCGCTTACAGCTGAAGACTGGTGTAATATTTTAAGTGTTCTGTTGTTTCCAACAGCTTGCGCATGTAGTAAAGGTCACCACCCAATGCTTTCATTCGTGGAAGATATTTTAATTTGTAGTTAGTTCCCTAGTCATGCAGCTAGCACACACCAGCTGCATATGTTGATTAGAAGGTAGAAAGAATTTGCCACTGAAAACAAGTTTTAAGTTTTCGATAGAAACACCGTGTACGTTTGTTTTAGCTGTTAAAATTGTAATTTTAATCCTCCTTAACTTAGGACTAGAGACGCCATTTACGATCTGAAACACTACGCGGATTCTGTGTTTCATTTCCGATAATGAACTCATGTGCCACACATAAGGGTCCTGAAAACGAGGCCCTTCAAAGCGCTTGAACAAAGAGTGCAGCTAGAGCTGCTCTGTATTGCGCCTTTGTATGTCCGGGCTTGATTATGGATGCCCAGTGTGCATATCAGTTGGTCCATCAAACCTAAAGTTATTTGATATGTCCACTATGAAAGAATTTGGTGCTCCAAAGGAGTGTTAGTACTAAACCTATTACCAGCTTCTGCGCCGGCCGGTGTGGCCGTGCGGTTAAAGGCGCTTCAGTCTGGAACCGCGTGACCGCTGCTGTCGCAGGTTCGAATCCTGCCTCGGGCATAGATGTGTGTGATGTCCTTAGGTTAGTTAGGTTTAAGTAGTTCTAAGTTCTAGGGGACTGATGACCACAGCTGTTAAGTCCCATAGTGCTCAGAGCCATTTGATACTAACCATTGCGTGAGTTATCGACAAATGTCCGTGATAACGAAGCCTTTTGAGTTTGTACAAAGAGCTGTATTTTCGAAAAGTGTGTAGCAAGTATTCGCGTTTCACGCCAAGGTTGAAGTAAATCAGAATATTTGTTATTTTAGAGATTCGTAATTGTTTTAAATCTGACGAATTTCAAAAAAGAAAACTCTCCATATGTGATTTTTAAATCTTTGTTTTATGATGTCTTAGACGAGAACAGCGATTTTGATATTGTTTATTAAACAGGGTGACTCCTTTGGCTGCTCAGTGGTTTACCCTGACTGCGTCTTCAAGACTTGCTAACCAAAATTTGCAACCGGTCACGCCGCCGCAACAGCTCGACTATGTGCGCGTCGGTGCTACCAGCAAGCGCAGCTATCTTGTTGCATGCTCCGTCCCTATCCAAGCTGTTCCATACACCACTCACTACCAATATCCTATCATTTTTCGTGGAATCCTTACCCAAAGGTCCTAAAGTTTGTATCACCTGATTTAGTCCAGCACTCGGCTTGAAAATACTTGTGAGCTAATATTCTTCCCCTAACTACTCCCGTGACTGAGCTTACACCTCAACCATAAGAACACGTATCAGCAGTACTCTTTTCCTCCTAACATTACTGGTATTCCTAGCCTTCCTACTCACGGGCAGAGTCTACTGCACGTTTCCTATTCCTACACATCTTGAGACTCCTCTCCCCTCAACTGTGACAGGTGCAACCTGTTCCTGGGATTCACAACAAAACAGTCTGATCGCGTCCTCCTCCATACAGCATTCCTGCTAACTGCCAGTTCCCAAGCAATCCCTTACCACTGCCTGCCTTCATCCTCATTACTTCTTTCCTAGCTTCTTCCAACTCTGCCTGAAAGGCACACGTATTCCTTTCCTGCTCCTCTAGCAATATATTCCTACTGCATATTTTGCACTTCCATTAAAGGTCCTCACTTCCCTGCCCAGAGTTTTCCCACACTCCATTCCCCTCCCTACCCCCACCAGCAAAACCATTTGCTACAACCATCACCACTCCTGCTACTCACTTTTCGATGACAGTTCCCATAGTTTACCCTCACGGTTAAATAAATTAACTACAGTATAGAAAAAAGTTCTAAATGAGTAACACTAAATGAAAATTCTTAGGTGTACGCTCTAATAATAATAATAATAATAAGAAGAAGAAGAAGAAGAAGAAAAGAAACTACGAACTACGAAGGAATTATCTGAATAGGGTGGAAGTCGGTAGACATGATGTACATGTACCGACAAACAGATGGTTACAATTTCTGAAGAAATGGATGATTTATTCAAGAGAAGATCTTCGGAAAGTGAGATAGTGAATAAAGCGTTGAATCACATCGGGCATTTACGCAAGCAGTCATTCGGCTTGCTAATGATTGATAGAGTTGTTGGATGTCCTTCTGAAGGATATCGTAACAAATCGCGTCCGGTTTGTGCGTTAAATCGTCGAAATACCGAGATGCTTGGAGGACCCTACCCATAGCGTTCCAACCATTCTCAGCTGGGAAGCGATCTGGCGACCTTGCTCTCCCAGACAAGGTTCCGCAAGCACGAAGGCAAACAGTAGAAATCCTCGCCATGTGAGGGCGGGCAGTGTATTGCTGAAATGTAAGCCGTAACACCAAAAATGCAGGATGCATGGCACCTGCTACTGATATGTAACTTTTTCTGAATTATATGTAAATATTTGTAATTTACATGCTTTCTTTTAATAGGTAAGGACATTGCTTCACTGTATGTGTACATTTAGTTAGAAGTCTGTTGACGTTTCGTTGTATATATCTGTGTTGTACTGTGAAACTTATAAGCTCTGGCCAAAAGCCAAAGGAATTGTTATTTGCATCGACTAGCAACGAAAATAGCCGTGCTTGTGCGTTGTAAAATCTTTGGGTAGGGAGTTGTTGCGCAGAGCGCGCGGAGAGAGCGGGAGACGGGTTCCAGCGCTTGTAGTGCCGCGGAAGTGTGGTGTTAACGTTCTCGCAGTAGAGAGTACCATTTTCGGCGGCATCATGTACGCGCGCCGGAGCAGGAGTACGGACAGTGGACGGGCGGAAGAGGCTGCATTAACTACGATTGCCCGTTCCTATAATTAGCCGTGGCTCCACAATATACTGCCGTCTTCAACAACAGCAGCAGTTCCAGCAACACAGGTTCACTGTCGGCTCCGAGTTTCGTCGTATGCGCACCACTGGAGTAAGACTGTTCATTGGTAGAAAGTATTAACGGATAACCCAGCAGCACAACTGAATGTGATTTGATTGATAAGATTTATTTAAATAATAATCAGTTAAACTCAGGGCGATTGTGTCCTCATTGCCCCAGACATTGTTACCAAGCAGGATCCTTGTTCCTTTTTTCCCTAATATGCTAACTGAGTGTCATAAGAAACAAATTGAATAGTTACAGCCAGTTCATTAATGAATAATTTCTCTTTTAAGAATTTTAGCCTCAGTCTACTTTCAATTAACTGTTGTACAACAGAGGCTTCAGTATATGACTAAAGTAAAGCAATTTCGTTTTTCAAGTTTGAGAATCCATCAAAATCCAAATCTAAAGAAATGCACAAAAGTAAGAGTGCGGAAGTTTTATTTATTTTACATATAGCTTGGAGCACATGGCTGTTGTGTTTGGTACGTATTCTAGTATTTAGTTCTGTTCAAGTCAGTAAAAAAAAAGGCTTAGTTGTTCAGACAATAATATGAAATCCAATTTGCAAAATAAGTAACTGCAAAGTTCCATCAGAAGGGTCGGTTGTACACTTTCCTCCTACTTATTGGTATCACTTCTTCGCGAAAGATAGCCTTATACAATTTGAAAAAATCCATTAGGCGTACACGCGATCCACGATTAGTAAGAGGGAGGTTACAAAGCTCAGCATGGCTCGCCATGAAGGGCTACAGAACGAGGCGTAGAATATCATCAACGTACCGCTGTGTTGTAAGGGTGCGGCGGATGACAACCAGATGCTATAAAATGAAATGGCACCCCACATATTGGTTGTCGGGCCGTATGGCGGGAGACGGTCAAGTTGGTATGGCGCTGTTGTTCGAGGCCTTTCCAGGCGCCTCTTCGGCCTAAAATCTCATTGACTGGTGTGTTATTGCCTTCAGAGATGAGTTCCGCTTCGAACTGAGCCCCGACGATCAGCGAAGACGTCTCTGGAACCGCCCCAGACAGTGGTGGGATATCAACCAGATCGTCGCCCGCCATGCGGCCCGACAACCTAGAGTGATGGTATGGGGTGACATTTCTTTTCGTAGCAGGATACCTTCGTTTGTCATTCACAGCACAATTATAGCACAGTGGTGCGTCGACGGTATTTAACGACCCATTTTGTTTCCCTTAATGGCAAGCCATCCTGGGATTACATTTCAGCAAAATAATGCACGCTCGCACGCGGCGAGAGTTTCTACTGCTTGTCCTCGTGCTAGCCAAAGCCTGTCTTCGCCAGCAAGGTCACCGAACCTCTCCTCAGTTGAGAACGTTTGGAGCACTGAGGGCAGGGCCCTCCAACCGGCTCGGGATTTAGACGATCTAACGCGCCAGTTGCATAGAATTTGGCACGATAACCCTGAATAGGACAATGGCACGACAACCCTCAGGAGGACGAACAACAACTGTGTCAACCAATGCCGAATGACTGCTGGCTTAATTCAAATAATTCTTTCGTGCTACGTCTTTTTATTCTGGCTTAGACCGTGTTAAATTTATTCCACGGCAAGGAAAAAAAAAATGGTTCAAATGGCTCTGAGCACTATGGGACATAACTTCTGAGGTCATCAGTCCCCTAGAACTTAGAACTACTTAAACCTAACTAACCTAAGGACATCACACACACCCATACCCGAGGCAGGATTCGAATCTGCGACCGCAGCGGTCGCGCGGTTCCAGACTGTAGCGCCTAGAGCCGCTCGGCCACTCCGGCCGGCTCCACGACAAGAGTATGTGACCTCGTAGGATTGAGTTAAGTTTGCTACTCGTGCGAGTTCAGGTACGTCAGACGTACTGCGCCATAACATGCTTCGTCCTGTGTAGTAGGCCGAATGAGTAAAACACCTAACCATACTTTTTTTACTGGTGCCAAGATAGCGTGCCAATGGAACTCTACTTAATCGCACTTACCTCGGCATCGCATATCACCCATCTGACTGCAGCATCTACCTATTTGTTGTCAAAAAGCACGAGCATGCGCTGCACTCTATGCACAGCACAGTTAAAGAGGGGGAAATACTTCCTTTCGTTAGGGAAAGATATTGATCGATGGGTCAAACAGAAAAAGAAAAATCTTTTGACAGGAATCCATTTTCTTTGAAGCATGGTGGCTTCCAAGAACAATACAAACCGCAAATCAATTCCCCAATTTCAGCTGCGGCAGGTACCAAAGTTGAGCTAACTAATGGGAAATTTGTATGACTTTGGTTCTATGGGCATTTAAATAATTCAACAGCTGCGCTCGAAAATTTGTGACCGGACCAGGACGACCCCTGGTTCTCTGATTCACGTGTTGTCATTGACAGCCACCTGGACATGCTCCCCGTCCGACTCAACTTTCTGAAGTGCTGCTCACCACTAATGTTGCGACCCCGTTCATTCATTTTCCCTATTGCTCGCAGCCTCACTTATTCCCGCAAGGGGACGAACGATGGTATGCATCCGCATTGAAATAGTCTTATTGCCGGTCGAGGCGAATCTATACAGTTTTATGTGTAGCCTATATTCTTTCGGACATGCCAGAAGCAACAGACACCACACATATTAGTGTAAAGAAGAGATAGCCGACTCTTAGCCCTACTACGCCGGTCATACACGTTATCTCTAGATAAGAATTTAAAGCCGCTCGAAGCTCAATGGTTGTCAGAACTAGACCGACTGTCCTAAATTCGAAACTTAAGCATTTATTTACAGATTATTGTTGTTATAATTATTTTGTATCATAATAATAAGTTACTTATTGTTTTCAATTAACAAAATACACGTATGTGGAACGATAAATTAAAAAACAAAAAAAGAATGTAAAACATTAAATTAGAATTTAAAATATAAAACAAATATAAGTAAAATAAATAACTAGACAAATAATTGTTTAGACATTAATTAGGTATGTTGAAAATACTCTGACAGCACACTGTCTACAGATTATGCTCCAATAATGATATTTCAGCGATATTACACATGGACGCATGTAGCTCAAAAGCATCTTTATGTTGTAAAAAAGTTTTCATTTTTCAGAATTAATTAATGTTGGTGCTGTATTTTGCAAAATCCCAAATTATTACGAATTTAGATTATACAATTTTCAGCCGGCAGGGGTGGCCGAGCGGTTCTAGGCGCTACAGTCTGGAACCGCGTGACCGCTACGGTCGCAGGTTCTAATCCTGCCTCGGGCATGGATGTGTGTGATGTCCTTAGGTTAGTTAGGTTTAAGTAGTTCTAAGTTCTAGGGGACTGATGACCTCAGAAGTTAAGTCCCATAGTGCTCAGAGCCATTTTATACAATTTTCAAGAACGTTAGTTACATATTAACTTTTATATGAGAAACGTTTTTTGTATGTCATCGTTTCGAAGATATTTTTTCCGAACCTAATACGCCAAATTACCTTTTAGGGTTTGTTTACTGCATAAAAGTGAAACTGGACACAAATAAAAAATACGTATTACATTATTTTTCCGCCTCCGCACAACCGTCAAGTCTCATCTAGACCGTTTACTGATACTTAGGATTGTTCCCTTGTACAGGGGATAGGTAAAATAATGTGAACAGCTGTACGTACTTGGGAATGATTTATTAATAAGGGGATGGATCCCCATTAGCACGTAATACAGCTGCGATTCTTCTTGGAATACTGGTGTATAATGAATGTATAGTCTCCAGTGGAATGTTATGCCACTCTTCTATCAGAATATTTTCTAACTCCTGTAGTGACGAGGGAGTCGTAAATCTGACCCGGAGTCTGCGCTCCAATACCGCCCACTAGGGTTCAATAATGTTCAAGTCCGGGGACTGTGCTGGCCAGGGAAGGCGGTGCAGTTCAGTTTCATGCTCCTCATACCACTATTGTACTCTCCTGTCTGTGTGAATGGGTGCATTATCGTCCTGAAATATGGCATCGTTGTTGGAGAACAACATTTCAATCATGGGGTGCATCTGATCACCTAAAATGTTCACATAATCGTTGGCTGTAACACAGCCTTTGAGAGCAATGATGAGACCAGCAGAATATCGTGATATGGCTGCCCACACCATCACATCTCTACCTCCATGCTTAACCACTGGAATCAAGCAGTCAGGGTCGTAGGCTTCTTTTGGCGTTCTCCAGGCGTAAACCCGGTCCGATGCAGTAAATAACGACAATGTTGACTCGTCGGACCATATGACGTGTTTCCATTGATCAGCCGTCCAGGATTTATGCTCCTGACACCATGTTTTACTTTTTATGCGTTGATTGTCTTCACTAATAGTTTCGGTATAGCAGCTCGTCCATGAATATTCGCTTTATGGTGTTCTCGGCGGACAGTGTCTATAGATACGGGGTCTCGACGATGGCTATTGAGCTCTGCATTTACTTGAGTCGCCGTAGTTTTATGTTGTTTTGACATAATTCGTGTTAGCGTACGACGATCTTTGTCATTTAGTTTTGATTTGCGCCCAATATTACGTTTACACGATGATGTCTTTCCACATTTTGTGTAGGTTGTCATGGCTCTTGAAACAGTTGTTCATGAAACATTCAAGAATTTGGCTGTGTCGGTTACTGATGCTCCAGCTAATCAGCCCCCCACAATCTGCCCTCTTTGTAACTCTGTTAGGTCTGTCATTGCCACGTCGACCTCGGCCTCTGAATGCAAATACGAAGTGTGCTCTACTCGTAAACAATCTGCACTGATGTCTAGTCCGTACTGAACACGTACAGGCCAGCGCGACACGTGCCTTACCTGTGTTGTTGACCGTCAAACACAACCATCCCATTACTGCCACTGTTCACATTATTTTGCCTATCCCCTGTAAGTGCGCCAGTGTGTGCACCACTACTGCATCGTCCTCAGACGAGATCTGTACCAGAAAGCTGCTAGGCAAGTCTCTGCCTGAAGCATCCTGATCGAAGCGTGCCCCAGCTGCGTGCAGAACCGGAAGTCTCTCTACTGAATGTGAAGCGCGAAGTGACTCTGCTACAGACAGAGGCCAAAGAATCCGCTCTGGAAGCAGAGACTGAAGTTACTCTACTTAGAACAGAGTTCATAGTTTAAAAGAGAGCAGACTGCGTCAGTTCTGTGGACGTTCCCTGTGCCTCTAGAAGCAATTTCGAAACCGAAAAGTAATACTTTTACCCCTCCAATGAAAAAATTAAGCTGATGTCTCTGTGCTCCCACCAACGTAAGGAAAATGCGGCCCTCACAATGGATGATGCATCAATTCCAGAAACTTGCGTCTAAAAGTTTTAAGTCACGATACTACAGACCGTCCAGTCACGATACTACAGACCGTCCAGAAGTCTTATTTTTGGCGCTTTTGGCGCTCTATTTTCTACCGCGGAAACATAAAAAGATAAAGAAAAGTATTGGGCTAGAAGACGAACAGGCAGCCGAATCGTGTGACCCTCATTTTCATGGACTGCTCATGTGTTTTGGGAAAGCTTTCGAGATCTTTATCTCCTATAGGAAGCTCCTCTTAAGGAAGGCTCAGAAACTGGGCATGTTATTCAAAAAATCCTCGAAACCGAGGAAAGGCTCATGGCTGTCCAAGGCAGTAATTATTCGAGCCGAGGGCGCCTGACAAAGAAAGACTCCGCAACAGGAAGTGGATGGCACACAGTGGCCATCTGGCAGCTCAGTGTCTGCTCCGGCTACGTGAACCCTGCACCTTAGGCTGGCATTTTCCCTGTCTCTCAAGCTAGTGGGGGGTTGGGACTGTTGTTCTGTTGAAATGTCTTGTTTGCTCTTTGGCTGATACAGTTCAGCTCAGTGAAATTGCCTTAAACCGTGCCCAGTACACATGCAACGAAAAGAGATGAAAAAACAGAAGAAATCACCTACGAAATCACTGTTTTTGTATTGCAATTAGAACTAAACATGTATTTCCGCAGTCTCCCAGACTGCGATTGGATTTAATTGAAATGTAACAACTTTGAATATCAAACTGACTAATTTGCGCATAAAAATGAGGCTAATTCACATAATGACCAATCATGGAACGAGAAGAGACAAGGCACACTGATTCGACGCTTTTCCTTACCTTCCACTTGTTTTTTTTTTTTTTTCTGATGTCGACGATACACAGCGTGTCCTCAACACACAAATTTTTCCCTAGTCGGGAGTCACCGTGGTTGACGGAACCGTTCACCTTATGATTAGCTGAAAAATTGTAATGGGAAGGAAAGGTACAGCTCGCCAGCTTAAAGAGTATAATAAACTAAAATGAAATACGTCGTGTCACATATGTACCAATGGGAATCACCAACCCACTCGTACTATAGCTGACAAATCTGCAGAAGGTGGTTATTTAAATGTTGAATTTAACATACAGAATTATTAATTAATGACAAACAACCACAAATGTGCAAGTGAATAAAACTGAAATTCGCTTCAGCTCAGCAGACAAAGGAACATTCATACCTTAACTTGGGTAATAGTGCACATTTACATACAATTATTAGCTAATCACTCTTCCCAGAAATCGTGGGTGACTCCGTTAATAGCAAGTTTACATGAAACAAGAATGAAATTTATGTGAGGTCTACACATACAGCCACCTATATCAGAGCACAGCTTATGAGAGAGAGTAAAGTGTGAGAAACTTAACAGCTATCATCAAATGAGACTGGAACATGAAACACAGACAGTGCATTTTTAAATGCACAGATGCATATCAGCATATGATCATGACATTATAGAACATAATATTTACACAGGAGGGAAAAAACATTTACATTACATGAACACAAACAAAATATATACACTAAAGAGAAAATAAACAATCATAAATGACTTTCCATTTATCTGACTGAAAGTAAAAAATAAAATAGACAAAGTTCCATGCATAGACCACAACTGAAAGTAATTTACATGTGCGATTTGATTTATCCACTAGCATGGTGCCAGCCGTTGTGGCAGAGCGGTTCTAGGCGCTTCAGTCCGGAACCGCACTGCTGCTACGGTCGCAGGTTCGAATCCTGCCTCGGGCATGGATGTGTGTGATGTCTTTAGGTTAGTAAGGTTTAAGTAGTTCTAAGTCTAGGGGACTGATGACCTCAGATATTAAGTCCCATAGTGCTTAGACCCATATGAACCATTTTCTAGCGTGGTACGTGGTGTGTATGTATGCCAATAAAATTTCATTAAAATCGGTACTCAATAAATGTGAATGCCCATACATGCTTTATGTTGCTCACAAGTGTGACGTCAGGAATATAGAAGTAATAAGGAGAGTATACAAATAGAATAGCATACAAAGAAAAAGTAATGTCTTGCTGACATAAAATGTGAATGCCCAGACATGCTTTATGTTGCTCACAAGTGTGACGTCAGGAATATAGAAGTAATAAGGAGAGTATACAAATAGAATAGCATACAAAGAAAAAGTAATGTCTTGCTGAGATAAAATAATATTTTAAATCATCGTTTTCCTAAAAGTAACAAAACCAAGTTTGCTTCAAATGCTAGAAATGTTTTTCACTGATGGCAAATGCACACAAGATGGGTACACAGTGTTTTTGTCAGAGTATGGGGAGAGAGGAAAGTGTTCCAACTTGTTGGGCAAAGGCACACTTTCACTCGTCGGCCGCAGGTATTTACGGGCAGGTACATCGATATGGGCGTGTGTCGTGCTGCTGTCCCTTCATTTTTGTGGCATCAACTGGTACGGTATGTCATGGACGTGCTCTGGTTCTTGTCGGCAGGTGTCCTGTTATTTGCATGACACACTCTGTTGTTCTTGCATTTTAGATTTACTCCACGTTGTCAGGTAAAATCCTTACCTGCTAATCCATCCAAGCGTGGTGGCGGGAGTGGCGGATTACGAAGCTACATCTGGTGCCATAATATTGTTATTCGATCTGCTGTCATCAGTGGTACACAGAGAGAGTTTACTCCTAGTTTCAATTCCGCCATGGGTTCTGAGGAGCCTCATCAGACGTGTTAGTGCAAGGATAGGTAAGTGAGGACATGCCTTCTATACTTTCACTGTACAGCATGTCAGGTGTGGAAAAGACAAATTCGATTGTTATTCTGAATTACTGTTTCTGCAGCTCTGAATGTGATGCAGCCCGATCATGTTTCCCCTTTCAGACCAGGTTTTCTATCAGCCCTCACTTTGTTGGCTCCTTCTACTGTTGCATGCAGAGCCTGAAAAAGAAAATGTTCCTCCTCTGGCGTGGTTGACGTGCTGTCTTCCGTGTAACGTATGACAGTCCTCGAAGTTAAGTTGTCGCAGACCTCCCGCTGGTTCATCTTTGCCTGTGTCACACAAGGCGGCTCCTGTAGCCATGCACCACTGGTCACGAATCCCCTCGGGACGTCATTGTTGATATCTGGCTATGCACCGCTTTGCAACTCGTCGTGTCGATGGTGAAAGTTGTTAATTACGCCTTTCTTGGAGACGCCCCATCGTCCTGTCCTCTGCTCCCTGCTTCTCACTCATCCATTCATCCATTTGTGCAGTGCTCATAATTCCGACATTAATTTCTACTAATAGAATAGGATATACATGACAACTTTTACAAAGTTTATAGATATTTCTCAATGAGAGTACATTTCCTCACCAAAAATTTCTTTTTATAACTTTACAAAATGAAACTAGTTTTATATGCAATAAGCGCTCCATGAGTATGATTGGGATAATACCTAGCGACCCAATGACGAAAGAGTCTTATTATTATTTATTTACCATAGATATACAAAAAAATAAGTTAATTAAGTACAAGCTTCTCTCCTTTCCACCAGTTATCATACTCCTATCATTCCTTTATCTTTCATGGCCTTCTCCTCCATCTGCACGTCTCTTGAAGCTATGGGCAACTTTATCCAAAGAAAAAGATACATCTATTTATGAAGTTGTCTTATCATTTGTATTATCACCTATACCTGTGGAATAAAAAATTTACTTATCCTCAGATTGATATAAACATTCATAACCTGCCAATGCATTTACGTGATCGTTTTTCATATTTGTTTATGACGATTTTGATTCTCTTCTTACAGTTTCCTTCTTGATGTATCCTCTTTTTCGTGTCCATGTTATCTTTGAATTAGTCCTCCTTTTATCAACTCTGTCTCTGTTTGGCTGGCATCATAACACTATACAAACAAAAATTTATTAAGACAAGTGACCCCTTACTTAAATTAACGTTCTGTGTATTTGAATTGTGGCTGACGAACGGTGTGCTTTGAACTCTCAGCTGTGCACATCACACAGTCGCCATTTCGGGTTGACCTTTCTGATCCACATCTTGCTGCACCTTCTGTGCTCCTTAGACAAAAATACACAAAAATATTCCCAAATTCCTCCTGGTGAGGTTGCAGATATCCTACGCTTAAATACAAACATCATTATGCAATATATGATCCTGACACTCTTCGTGTGGATAAAAATACATATTTACGTTCCTCAATATCCCTTGTCCAAATGCCTCCAAGGCATGATCATCAAATACTCTGAACTGGTGCAGGTACACCATGCAGAACATCCAAAATACATACATAAACCCTCCTGAATAACCATCTTCCAAACGCTTCCATGTCGTGGACACCAAGTAATTTACAGTAAACTATTCCGCCTTTCCTGCCATCTAAGGCTAATCAACAAAACATTCGTTTTGTAAGTGGTCATGATGTCTTCAGTAGCAGAAACTTTTCCCACGTCACATACAATTCTCATAAGAGGTGGCAATTCTCCTAACACTCTTCTATTCCTCAATTATCCCTCTGACGTTCATTTCCAGTGTGAATTCCCCATAATAAATATATCCTTTTTTTGATCCATGTTTGGTCCCTTACGTCACAGCTCTTTGAGTACCACTTCCTTCATTCTCATTACGCTTCTTAATAATCTACACCAGCTGTTTGTGGAGACAGAACTTGAACATAATCTTCTACGTAGGTAACCTTACGACATGGCAAAACATCTCAACATAAAAACAAAACTAATCATCACTTGACACTATTACGAAGACATGTGTAAATGTATTTATTACCTCATCATGAAGTTTGTCGTAGCAGACAAAAAATAGAGGGTGTTACAAAAAGGTAGGGCCAAACTTTCAGGAAACATTCCTTCACACACAAATAAAGAAAAGATGTTATGTGGACATGTGTCCGGAAACGCTTAATTTCCATGTTAGAGCTCATTTTAGTTTCGTCAGTATGTACTGTACTTCCTCGATTCACCGCCAGTTGGCCCAATTGAAGGAAGGTAATGTTGACTTCGGTGCTTGTGTTGACATGCGACTCATTGCTCTACAGTACTAGCATCAAGCACATCATTACGTAGCATCAACAGGTTATTGTTCATCACGAACGTGGTTTTGCAGTCAGTGCAATGTTTACAAATGCGGAGTTGGCAGATGCCCATTTTATGTATGGATTAGCACGGGGCAATAGCCGTGGCGCGGTACGTTTGTATCGAGACAGATTTCCAGAACGAATGTGTCCCGACAGGAAGACGTTCGAAGCAATTGATCGGCGTCTTAGGGAGCACGGAACATTCCAGCCTATGACTAGCGACTGGGGAGGACCTAGAACAACGAGAACACCTGCAATGGACGAGGCAATTCTTCGTGCAGTTGACGATAACCCTAATGACAGCGTCAGAGAAGTTGCTGCTGTACAAGGTAACGTTGACCACGTCACTGTATGGAGAGTGCTACGGGAGAACGAGTTGTTTCCGTACCATGTACAGCGTGTGCAGGCACTATCAGCAGCTGATTGGCCTCCACGGGTACACTTCTGCGAATGGTTCATCCAACAATGCGTCAATTCTCATTTCAGTGCAAATGTTCTCTTTACGGATGAGGCTTCATTCCAACGTGATCAAATTGTAAATTTTCACAATCAACATGTGTGGCCTGACGAGAACCCGCACGCAATTGTGCAATCACGTCATCAACACAGATTTTCTGTGAACGTTTGGGCAGGCATTGTTGGTGATGTCTTGATTGGGCCCCATGGTCTTCCACCTACGCTTAATGGAGCACGTTATCATGATTTCATACGGGATCCTCTACCTGTGCTACTAGAACGTATGCCTTTACAAGTACGACACAACATGTGGTTCATGCGCGATGGAGCTCCTGCACATTTCAGTCGAAGTGTTCGTACGCTTCTCAACAACAGATTCGGTGACCGATGGATTGGTAGAGGCGGACCAATTCCATGGCCTCCACGCTCTCCTGACCTCAACCCTCTTGACTTTCATTTATGAGGGCATTTGAAAGCTCTTGTCTACGTAACCCCGGTACCAAATGTAGAGACTCTTCGTGCTCGTATTGTGGACGGCTGTGATACAATACGCCATTCTCCAGGGCTGCATCAGCGCATCAGGTATTCCATGCGACGGAGGGTGGATGCATGTATCCTCGCTAACGGAGGACATTTTGAACATTTCCTGTAAGAAAGTGTTTGAAGTCACGCTGGTACGTTCTGTTGCTGTGTGTTTCCATTCCATGATTAATGTGATTTGAAGAGAAGTAATAAAATGAGCTCTAACATGGAAAGTAAGCGTTTCCGGACACATGTCCGCATAACATATTTTCTTTCTTTGTGTGTGAGGAATGTTTCCTGAAAGTTTGGCCGTATCTTTTTGTAACACCCTGTATTGTGATATCCCACAACTAACTATTCCCCCAAAATTCATATAACCCTATCCCTAACATTCCTACCGATATATACACTAAATACACTGAAGCTCCAAAGAAACTGGTATAGGCATGCGTATTCAAATACAGAGATATGTAAATAGGCAGAATACGCCGCTGCGGTCGGCAACGCCTATATAAGTGTCTGGCCCAGTTGTTAGATCGGTTACCGCTGCTACAGTGGCAGGTTATCAACATTTAAGTGAGTTGGAACGTGATGCTATAGTCGGGGCCACGAGCGATGGGACACAGCATCTCCCAGGTAGCGATGAAGTGGGGATTTTCCCGTACGATCATTTCACGAGTGTACTGATAATATCGAGAACCCGGTAAAACATCAAATGTCCGACATCGCTGCGGCCAGAGAAGATCCTGTAACAACGGGACCAACGACGACTGAAAATAATCATTCAACGTGACAGAAGTGCAACCTTTCCGTAAATTGCTGCAGATTTCAATCCTGGGCCATCAACAAGTGTCAGTGTGCGGACCATTCAACGAAACATCATCGACATGGGCTTTCGGAGCCGAATGCCCACTCGTGCACTTGATGACTGCACGTCACAAAAACTTACAGCTCGACTGGGTCCTTCGACCCCGACATTTGACTGTTGATGACTGAAACCATGTTGCCTGGTCGGACGTGTCTCGTTTCAAATTGTATAGAACGGATGGACGTGTACGGGTGTGGACATAATCTCATGAGCCCATGGACCCTGCATGTCAGCAGGGGATTGTTCAAGCTGGTGGAGGCTCGGCAATGGTGTGGGATGTGTGCAGATGGAGTGACTTGGGACCTATGATATGTCTAGATACGACTCTGATAGATGACACGCAAGTATGGATCCTGTCTGATCACCTGTCCATTTTGCATTCCGACTGACTTGGGCAATGCCAGCAGGACAATGCAACATTCCACACGTTCAGAATTGCTACGGAGTGGCTCAATGAACACTGTTCAGAGTTTAAACACTTCCGCTGGCCACCAAACTCCGCAGACATGGACATTATTGAGCATATCTGGGATGTCTTGCAACGAGTTGTTCAGAGTAGATCTCCACCCTCTCGTATTCTTACGGATTTATGGACAGCTCTGCAGGATTCATTATGTGAATTCCTTCCAACACTACTTCAGACATTAGTCGAGTCCATGCTACGTCGTATAGCGGCACTTCTGCGTGCTCGTAGGGGCCCTACACGATACTAGGCAGGTGTACCAGTTTCTATGGCTCTTCAGTGTAATTACACCCCACTTGCATTTTAATGTGATATCTTAACTTGTCTCGCATATTATATACTGCTCGTTGTTCAGCTTCGTAAAAATGTTTCAAACTACCTAAGATAGGTCCTTCCTCTCCTTCACATTCATCGTCAGGAATGGACACCCAACCTCCTTCGTCTTCTTCCTGCGCATCCTTTCCTTCCATTTTATTTCCTTTGTGCCTCGCTACCCTATCTGCTATGGGATCTTGCGTGCAAATAATTAAATGATCCTCTTCATATTCTCCAGTTTGCACGTCTTCTGCATCACTGCTATTTTCATTTGGCGCCTCAACGTTATCATCTTCCTTCTCTTCCCGCGGCAAGATTTCCATCCTATTTACATATCCTATTATGTCGACTTGGCTCAGTCCGATTTCTTCTGGGAGTGTTCTTACAGCTGTTCCCACATCCATCACAAGTCGTTGCTGTGACGAACGTCCCGCGTGTTTGTTTTCCCCTGGATTAAGTTGTGTGATTTCGACTAGCTCCGCCAGTTGCCTACTTCTGTTTGGGTCTTGCCAGTTTATTAAGAAATGTGGCCCATTATTTGGGTGATAGTAGTTCCCTGCTCTCCTGCTTGATGGATAAGGAATGAATGGAACACCATCTTCTGGTGGTTTACTTCTATTGTTCTTTCTATCGTTATACCATCAGGGCGGCTTGCGAAAGTTATTGTGCCAATTGTTATTTTCTCGTTATCTTCTTCTTTCGTGCGCTTAAATCTCGTGAAATTTGAATTCTAATTCGTGCAATACATTCTTGAACGCTTCAGTGTCGCAGCCACGTCTTCCCGCTAGTACTGGTTGATATCTAATCGGTGAGGTATGAGGAAGTGTGGAAGAACTAAACATTTAGTGAGTAGCTGGGAATAACACGATCATTTCACATGTTTCGCGTTACACCTACGTTTACATATTTCGTTGGTGATGTACCTTTTGAATCTCTGGAAGTCTCGAGAATGATAGTTCATCTCAACTACACCATGTTTATGTATTTCAGACCTATTTTTGTTTTTAATCAATGCCTACAGTGAGATGCCATCTTGAACAGTTCGATATTGGTTACACTTACAAAAACCAGCTACTGTCAGTCCGCATTTCACTGACCAGTACAACGGAAGCGAGCCTCTTTGCAGAAATAGACTCGTGCAGGGTAGCTTCATTTGAGGTTTGAACTTAACAGTATGCTGCGGATACTGTACTAATGTCACGATGAGGATAGAGCGCTAGCTCGTCCCGATCTCTCTTCCTCCCAGTAACTATGAAGCAAGTGGCTAGAGAAATGAACGCATAGCGGTGAAAGAATCTTTCCGGTTCTTGTCACCATCTCAAAATAGCTACTGCTAAGGAACTGAAGTTGGATCACGTCCAAGCTGCTTGCGATTGTACCAGATGCGACAGAGAAATGATGTACTTCACGTCCTCCACCTGTATCTTTGTTTGGTGCACTCAGGCGACAATTGTTTGGGGAAAGCAGACAAGAAATAGCATCTTTGTATGCGTTTGTTTACTATGTTGAAATGTCATATTCCTGGTGAGCGCGCCTGCCGCAGTGGCCGAGTGGCCGAGCGGTTCTAGGCGCTTCAGTCTGAAACCGCGCTACCGCTACGGCCGCAGGTTCGAATCCTGCCTCGGGCATGGATGTGTGTGACGTCCTGGATGGCTTTTCTAGCATACATCAGGTTTCTGAATGGGGATTCCTGAAAGTGAGTGCAGTGCATGGTATTTTCATTGTTGAATGTTTTCACTGGTCTTAGGTAGGCCCTCACACATACTGCATGGCAATCCAGTAAAATTGTCAGCGTTTGAGAGTTGAATATACTACTGCTCATGGCGAGATGGCTGGAGATCTTACTAGTTCTGTAAGCAGACTGGCGTGAATGGCAAATGTAGAAATATAAGTGCATACCTACCCCTCTCCTATCCCAGACTGCTACATGCAGCAGTTGTAGTTGTTCGACATTCGTGCAGGTTGCATCAGTGAGCTGTAGAGTCTTAAACTTAGGACAAATGGTCTCAAAATGGTTCAAATGGCTCTGAGCACTATGGGACTCAACTGCTGAGGTCATTAGTCCCCTAGAACTTAGAACTAGTTAAACCTAACTAACCTAAGGACATCACAAACATCCATGCCCGAGGCAGGATTCGAACCTGCGACCGTAGCGGTCTTGCGGTTCCAGACTGCAGCGCCTTTAACCGCACGGCCACTGCGGCCGGCGACAAATGGTCTAATTCTGGCAATTAGCGGACTTCCCCCATTTTAAACTTGGCACAAGTGGATTTTTTTTAAGGTTCTCGCCATTTCAAACTTAGGACAAGTAGTTTTTGAAAATTCCACCATTTTGTACTTCAGAGAAGTGAACTCCTGTGTTCTAAATTTAGAGTGGTAATTGTTTAAACAGCACAAGTGGGCTGGCAATTGGGGAAGGGGAAACTGTTCAAACATTAAATATGAGTGTAGAACAAGTGGACTTAAAGCTTAGGACAAGTCAGTTCTTGGATTCCGAGCCTACGGTGGCAGCTGCTTAAACATGCAAATTGTGACATCAGAGGGACGAGGCAAATTGTTGAAACATGCAGAAAGCACTGCTTTAAGCTTAGGGCAACTGGGGTCTTAGCACAAGTGAAATGTAACATCGTAGGAGTGGGAGAAAAACCGATGATTTTTGAATTTCCCCTCCATTTTAAACTTAGGACTGTATTCTAAACTTAGCACAAGTTATTTGGCAACCATTCAGGCAGTCCTCATATCCCCAGGTCCATAACCTTGCATTCTGACGTCATAGGGCTGGGGAAAACCCAAGGAGGCTATCCTTGTAGCCTTAGGTCTGCCATTTTGGAGTCAAAATTTACAAAAGTGACCTACTTCTGTCATCTTGGACTTATTTCCAGTAGGATAGTGGTCCATTTTAGAATTTCCCAACAATTTACACATGGGACAATTGGACTCTGAGCTGTGACACCATAGGAGTGGGGTGGGGGGGAGGGGGGAGGATAAACCCTGTAACACAAATGAGGTAGCTTGAATTTCCCACATTTTTGGATTTCCTTCCATTTTATACATAGGGCAATTAGGCTATGACATAGAGGTGAGGAAGGGGGGAAATCTGACAGTGTTGCATGGTGACAACATTGGAAATCTGGCAACATTGCAGAGTATGTTGAAAGTCCTACAGATACATTACTAACGTGAAACAGACAAAAACAACGAAAATACGTTTTAAAAACTTGCAACCATCTTGCTAAAAGATATTACAGCTGTATGATACGGACATCTCTTCCGTAGCACCGCTTCAGAGCCGTTAGTGTGTTCGTTATACTGATTTCCAGGTCTCCTGCCTGCAACTTGCATTCGAGTTTCCATAACTTCTTTTTAATCACGCGAACTGTACCTATGACACGAGTTCCTTTTTAAGGAAAGTACTGTAATAGATCTGGCCCTATGTACCCGTTATCAACGTAGTGTCCTTCCACTTTCCAAACTACGTAAAAGTATGGTAACTATATTGCCCAAATTTATCTGATGACTTGTCATTTTATTGTTTTGAGATGAACGTTTATTTGACAAGACTCAAACGGATTTGATAAAACGTACCCTTGCAGCACAATATGTAACAAATAAACTTTTTGTAAGCGATGTGTTATTTCTAGGTGTTACAGTCTTCTTCCGAAGAACATAATTTTACAGTTATCAAAGCCTCCGTGAATGGTTCTAATAAACCTGTGTTACGCAACTGGTCCGCTGATTCTTTCATCCTTTCGAGGACTATCGCTTTGCAGTTGCTGATTACAGCAGTTTTCAAGATTGCCTAATTTAAAAAAAATTTCATTATCTGCTACATTATTCATTGAAACGGCGGAAACAAAGAAATGCAGTACATGTGTAGCGTCACAGCATCATATAACAAAAGTTTCGATTGTCCTTGCTGCTCCTGACATAACAAAGCTTTCACTTTCGCAAGATTACTTCCAGTACCATAAATTGTTGTTTCAACATAGTTCGTTTCGACTCCTCTATCAGAGCCTTCAATTTGTGCGCAGCCTTTTGAATCAACCTGTACATCACACATTCGCGTTACTGGTGATGTTGACGCCTGCTGCGCATATATACAGGGTGTCCCAGCTATCTTGTCCACCCAAAATATCTCTGGAACAATAGCAGCTATTGGAAAACGACTTTCACCGGTATCAATGTAGGGCTGGGGCCCATGAATGTACATATTTGGAAGCATTCGAAAACGAAAGCATATGTGTATTTTGACACAAACTTATTTTTTTTTTCAAATGGACCTCCTATATTTTTTCTTCAGCAATCCATAGCATGACAAAGCACATACACAATGGCGTTAATTGCATCGCAATATTCCCATTACATCCCGAGATATTGAGACGCGAAGTTGACGCTTGTAACACCCGACATGCGCTGCTAGCGCACGTCCTGAGGCTCAGGCGTGAACCCCATGCTGCCCGTAATCGCGATGTGATTGACATGTATAATCACACCTCCATAATTATCAAAAGGTCCGAAACGAATAATACGGTCTGCTGCCATCAACTCTCATAAGCACATAATGGTTTCCCTCTTGCACGTTTTACGTATCTAGTACACAATATGAACCAGTACCGATCGGTGTACACCCGTCAGGTTGTCTTATTTATCCTGCACACCCAAAATAAGGTTTATCTAATGCGTTATATGACCCATTGTGCCTGTCGCGCAGGGTCTGGCTCTACCTAGTCAAGTGTCCAACGTAGTTCGCACTACTGCCACAGTTACCACTTCGCCTTGTTTATGATTTGCGACCCATGCAAGCTCCTGTACTCCACCACCCTCCGAGCATCCCATTTGTTGTTGCTTTGGCGTGCAGTACACCGCTTGCCAGTGTAGTCGTGCATCAGAGTAATCTAGTGACGGCACGGAGGTAGTACACATTGTGAATAAACGTTGTGTTGTGGAACTTATACTGTACAGTATAATGTACACACATGAAGATATGGTGAAATGCTGCTGATCTATGGAGAATGTACGTTGACTGGAAATACGTTATGAGATTGCTTGTTTGTTGATAGTACTGTTAGCGAACATTATGATTATTAAGTTAATATGTCTGTTTTCTACCCTACTCTACATACCTGTACTGTACCCTGTTGTGGGTGGACGAAATGCTGTTCAGGCAGAACGACTGTACAGAAGACGATTCCCTGACAAGCCATCGCCTTCGCGCCGGATGTTTGGTCGTCTCATATCTCGTCTTCGTGAAACGGGAAGCTTAAATCCAAGACCTCGACATCGTCTTAGAACACGCACAGATGAACGTGCTGAAGTTGCTGTGCTCGCTACCATAGCTGTGAATCCTCAAATCAACACACGTCAAATTGAACGTGAAGTTGGTGTGTCGAAATCAAGTGCACAGCGTATTCTTAAACGTCATAAATTTCATCCTTACCATGTTCATTTACACCAGGATCTTCATGGAAATGACTTCCGCAATAGGGTAACATTTTGTCGGTGGGCTCAGCAAAAACGTCTGACTAATCAAATTTTTTTTGCAGATGTTCTCTTTACCGACGAGGCATCATTCTCCAACAAAGGAATTGCCAATATGAGGAATATGCATTATTGGTCCGCAGACAATCCAAAATGGCTCCGTCAGGTAGAGCATCAACGTCCGTGGAAAGTTAATGTTTGGTGTGGGATTATTGGAGATACCATTATCGGACCTTTCTTTATAAATGGCATCCAAAATGGCAGACAATACTCCAGATTTATACGACACAATCTTCCTGTTCTCTTGGACACCGTACCTCTGAACCGGAGAATGGTCATGTGGTATCAGCATGACGGATGCCCTGCACATAACGCCTTACGAGCACGACGACTTTGAACCGTAAGTTCCCTGGTAGGTGGATTGGACGAGGTGGGCCAGTTAGGTGGCCTGCCCGACCTCCGGACCTTACACCGCTGGATTATTTTCTTTGGGGAACAGTGAAGGATGCTGTTTACCAACATGAACCAACAACACCAGAGGACATGAAGCAAAGCATTATTGATGCTTGTACAGCCATCAAAGAGAAAACAGTAGCACGAAGTAGGGCATCCTTCATCCACAGGGTGACCCTATGTATGCAAGCCAATGGGCATCACTTTGAGCAAGAGATGTGAACGCTATGTTTAGTATGTAGTGCTGGTATCACAGTGGAAGTTCCTACAAAGGGCTATTTTACCCAGTGATGTTAAGAAACATTTGTTTGCAACAATTTGTCATTTAACGCATTAGATAAACATAACATTGATAATTATGTGATAATAAAACTAATTGGTTAAACATGCTTAGATTCATCTTCTATGTCCTACCTGAACTTCCCAAATCAAAACATTTTTACCTAAACAACGGTAAAACCTTTAGTCCACTTGCTCGTTTCACTAAAACCATCAACATGAATTTTACTATTACGAGTGAATGATTAACTGTCACTTGCGCTAGATCTACAGTAAAGTGAAGTTTTAACGTTGAACGGCATTACCTTTTTAGTAACGGATTAACAATAAGCGAAGTTAACTTTGTGACTAACGTTGCGGTACACAGATATGTTACAGAACCGCATCACCTCTAGCCTATGGGATAAATACCTGCTGGGATGTACGACGTTAATGCAGGATGGCAGCAGATCGTATTATTCGTTTCGGACCTCTTGATAAGTATGGCAGTGTGATTACGCATGTCAATCACATCGCGATTACGGGCAGCATGGGGTTCACGCCTGAGCCTCAGGACGTGCGCTAGCAGTGCATGTCGGGTGTTTCAAGCGTCAATTTCGCGTCTTAATATCTCGGGATGTAATGGGAATATTGCGATGAAATTAACGCCATTGTGTATATGCTTTGTCATGCTATGGATTGCTGAAGAAAAAAATATAGGAGGTCCATTTAAAAAAACATAAGTTGGTGTTAAAAAACACATATGCTTTCGCTTTAGAATGTTTCCAAATATGTACATTCATGGGCCTCAGCCCTACATTGATACCGGTGAAAGTCGTTTTCCAATAGCTGTTATTGTTCCAGAGATATTTTGGGTGGACAAGATAGCTGGGACACCCTGTATATATATATATTCGCGACGCATTTATGTGTCACAAGCACTTAAAGGTTCAATGATTTTAGAACTTGAATGGTGTGATTAGTACGATAAATCGCGTTGCTCGTCAAAGAAAAGAGCACATGCGTAATAGTTTTATGTGCAGCATGTGAACGGAAGCGCAGAGCATGAGGTCAGCCAGTTCATTTCCTTCGTTTGTGTGCGTTCTCAGAGGATGGCGCGGGCAGCATCCGCGTGCCGGAAGCGATAGGCGGCTCTGTTGGCCAGCTATCGCAGCCACACACGATAGTCGTAACTGCGGTCTTCAGCTCTTCCCACAAACTGTCCCTTCCTCCTTGCAATTGCCGCTGTTAATAACTAAAATCTGTAACAGAGGTCGCTATAGTGGTGACATTGGATTAGGTGAACACATTTAGAACTCTAAACTTTGTAATGGCATAGTAAATTCAAGACATGAAGCCACATTCAAAACACACACAAATTTAAGACATTAATACACAACATAATTTTATTTCTTTTGTTTGCCACTTTTTAATAATTAAGTTTGAAGTACCTTAATATACAGGGTGGTCCATTGATCGTGACCGGACCAAATATCTCACGAAATAAGCGTCAAAGAACTACAAAGAACGAAACTTGTCTAGCTTGAAGGGGGAAACCATATGGCGCTATGGTTGGCCCGCTAGGTGGCGCTGCCTTAGGTCAAACGGATATCAACTGCATTTTTTAAAAATAGGAACCCCCATTTTTTATTGCATATTCGTGTAGTACGTAAAGAAAATGAATGTTTTAGTTGGACCACTTTTTTCGCTTTGTGATAGATGGCGCTGTAATCACAAACATATGGCTCACAATTTTAGACGAACAGTTGGTAACAGGTAGGTTTTTTAAAGTAAAATACAGAACGCAGGTACGTTTGAACATTTTATTTCGGTTGCCCAATGTGATACATGTACCTTTGTGAACTTATCGTTTCTGAGAACGCATGCTGTTACAGCGTGATTACCTGTAAATACCACATTAATGCAATAAATGCTCAAAATGATGTCCGTCAACCTCAATGCATTTGGCAATACGTGTAATGTCATTCCTCTCAACAGCGAGTAGTTCGCCTTCCGTAATGTCAGCACATGCATTGACAATGCGCTGACGCATGTTGTCAGGTGTTGTCTGTGGATCACGATAGCAAATATCCTTCAACTTTCCCCACAGAAAGAAATCCGGGGACGTCAGATCCGGTGAACGTGCGGGCATGGTATGGTGCTTCGACGACCAATCCACCTGTCAAGAAATATGTTATTCAATACCGCTTCAACCGCACGCGAGCTATGTGCCGGTCATCCATCACGTTGGAAGTACATCGCCATTCCGTCATGCAGTGAAACATCTTGTAGTAACATCGGTAGAACATTACGTACGAAATCAGCATCCATTGCACCATTTAGATTGCCATCGAAAAAATGGGAGACCATTATACTTCCTCCCATAATGCCGCACCATACATTAACCCGCCAAGGTCGCCGATGTTCCACTTGTCGCAGCCATCGTGGATTTTCCGTTGCACAACAGTGCATATTACGTTACCGCTGTTGGTGAATGACGCTTCGTCGCTAAATAGAACGCGTGCAAAAAATCTGTCATCGTCCCGTAGTTTCTCTTGTGTTCAGTGGCAGAACTGTACACGACGTACAAAGTCGTCGCCATGTAATTCCTGGTGCATAGAAATATGGTACGGGTGCAATCGATGTTGATGTAGCATTCTCAACACCGACGATTTTGAGATTCCTGATTCTCGCGCAATTTGTGTGCTACTGATGTGCGGATTAGCCACGACAGCAGCTAAAACACCTATTTGGGCATCATCATTTGCAGCAGATTGTGGTTGACGTTTCACATGTGGCTGAACACTTCCTGTTTCCTTAAATAACGTAACTATCCGGCGAACGGTGTGGACACTTGGATGATGTCGTCAAGGATACCGAGCAGCATACATTGCACACGCCCGTTGGGCATTTTGATCACAATAGCCATACATCTACACGATATCGACCTTTTCCGCAAGTGGTAAACGGTCCATTTTAACACGGGAAATGTATCATGAAGCAGATACCGTCCGCATTGGCGGAATGTTACGTGATACCACGTACTTATAGGTCTGTGGCTATTACAGCGCCATCTATCACAAAGCGAAAAAGTGGTCCAACTAAAACATTCATATTTCTTTACGTACTACACGAATATGTAATAAAAAAGGGGGGTTCCTATTTTAAAAAACGCAGTTGATATCCGTTTGAGCTATGGCAGCGCCATCTAGCGGGCCAACCATAGCGCCATCTGGTTCCCCCTTCAAGCTAGACGAGTTTTGTTCTTTGTAGTTTTTTCGTTTGATGCTTATTTCGTGAGATATTTGGCCCGGTCACTATTAATGGACCACCCTGTATACGCCAGTGTTCTGTAAACATAAGAAGTAGTGCCACCTGTTGATGGCGTTCGGAACTATGTCCGTAAATGTTTTTAATTTGTCTGTACAAAGCTGTAATTTTATTTATTATTATTTCTGTAATACACTTCCTTAAAAGCTTAGATAACGTGCAAACAGTAGAGTGTGTAATATAAACCTTCAATATATTTCAGTGACTCTCACAGCGTCAATAATCTACATCTACATCTACGTGATCACTCTGCTGTTCACAATAAAGCGCCTGGCAGAGGGTTCAGTGAACCACCTTCAAGCTATCTCTCTACCGTTCTACTCTCTAACGACGCGCGGGAAAAACGAGCACTTAAATTTTTCTGTGTGACCCTTGATTTCTCTTATTTTTATCGTGATGATCATTTCTCCCTATGTAGATGGGTGCCAACAGAATGTTTTCGCAATCGGAGGAGAAATCTGGTGATTGAAATTTCATGAGAAGATCCCGACGGAACGAAAAACGCCTTTGTTTCAATGATTGCCACTCCAATTCACGTATCTTGTCTGTGGCACTATCTACCCCATTTCACTATAACACAAAACGAGCCGCCCTTCTTTGAACTTTTTCGATGTCATCCGTCAGTCCCACCTGATGCGAATCCCACACCGCACAGCAATACTCCAGAACAGAAACGTGGTGTAATCAATCTCTATAGTAGACCTGTTGCAACTTCTAACTGTTCAACCAATGAATCACAGTCTTTGGTTTGCTCTAACCAAAACATTATCTATGTGATCACTCCAGTTTAGGTTACTTGTAATTGTAATCCCTAAGTATTTAGCCGGCCGAGGTGGCCGAGCGGTTCTAGGCGCTACATTCTGGAGCCGAGCGACTGCTACGGTCGCAGGTTCGAATCCTGCATCGGGTACGGATGTGTGTGATGTCCTTAGGTTAGTTAGGTTTAAGTAGTTCTAAGTTCTAGGGGACTGATGACCTCAGAAGTTAAGTCCCATAGTGCTCAGAGCCATTTGAACCATTTGAAGCCTAAGTATTTAGTTGAATTTACAGTCTTCAGATTTGTGTGACTTACCGTATAATCGAAATTTAGCGGATTTCTTTCAGTATTCGTGTGAATAGCTACACATTTTTCTTTATTCAGGGTCAATTGCCACTTTTTGCACCATACAGATATCTCATCTAAATCATTTTGCAATTGTTTTTGGTCATCTGATGACTTTACAAGACGGTAAATGACAGCATCATCTGCAAAATACCATATTGTCATTATTTTCAATTGGCGATACTATTTCGTGAATACAGCATGTCGAATCAGGAGAAAGAGTGTGACATTATTATATTAGCATTGCCTGGTAAAAACAACAACCGAACACAACGAAATAAAGAAAACGGATTCGCGAATTTTTAAAGAGAACGAATGACTTTTCACACGTAAATCTGTTGTCGGAAATCCGATTCACTGACCCGAAGGATTTCTTAAACTATTTTTGAATGAATCGTGAATCATACGACAAATTACTTATGATGATACGGCACAAAATCAAAAAACAAAACAATATGATGATGCCACATATCCCGCTGTGGCAGGCAGGAAGTTAAGCTGGCGGAATGTTCAGCACTTCAGTGTATAAATGTCTTGATTCCGGCCCCTGAGCCCTTGCTATCCTCCTTTTTCTTTCAGTTCCTCGCGGAAATTTTTTCTCAGTGCATTAATTTCTTTTTCATACTTTCTGTTTTCGATGCCGGATATTGCAAGTGATAAATGCCTGATAACTGCTGATACATCCGGATTTTTGCTCCTGTTCATGTCGTCTGGTGACCTTTGACTCCATAGATAAGAAATACTCTATAACATTCAGTAAACTGCAACATTAATTGTCTGTTATTTCTCTGCCTTACTCTCAAAATGTATTCAAGACTAATAGGAAGAGCAAATGTAAACAGAAGTTCTGTAATATACGCTAGCTCCCTACGGCTGTTTGGCGAGACACGGTAAACAACCGAACAGCAAATATTGTCAGCCAGAGAATATTTTTGGGCACATCAATACAATATTTACCGTATTGACAGTACGTCAATACTCACCCTCAGACGGTCAAAATATTAGTGCATTGTCAATATATTGACAACAGTACTGAACGTGTGAGGGGCCACTCTTGTTGTCGAAAAAGAGTCTAACAGTTGCAGTCTGTTGTTAGCAATGTTCTTTGGATGTAACAGTGTACGTCCGGAAGCAAACATGTGGTGATATATTGAGATGGTAGAGCAAGATCTTTACCGCCATGGGTTATTTAACATAAAATCGCCACGGAGACGCTGAGAGAGAGAGAGAGAGAGAGAGAGAGAGAGAGAGAGAGAGAGAGAGAGAGAGAGAGATAGAGATATGCCATTTTACCACTCAAGTCATGACACTCACTCCAACAACGCATCTTCAAACGAAGTCTACCAACAGAATTCGTAAAGTAGAGCTCTCAAGAACACTTTTTTTCGACCACGATTTTGATCAGTTAAAAGTAATGAGTAAAGTTACATTTTTTAATCATTTTTAATTAGAGTGGCGCGCTCCAAAAACTACGATTCAGTAGTTTTGGTACTGAACATAAATGACGTACTGAATGATGGGATTACCAGTAGTAGTATTGGTAGGAAAAGACACATAATGAAATTGTGTGCTAGAAACTGAGAGCCGACGACTTCTCTTTGTTTTGTGTTTGTTTTGCAAATAATGAAAACAGCACATCGTTCAGTGTTAGCCCATTCTGTATTTTATGTACTTACAAAAAGTAAATTGAATTTTGTAAGTAATAAAAAATTAGCTGCTCGCTTACCTTCTGCGCAATTACTTTTGATGCACGTACAGTTCACATGCACAAACATAAAAAAATCTATATACTTATTGTTATTTCGTGCTAGTTGTTTAGCAATTACAGAAACGCGTTTTATATAAGCTAGACGAAGTATTGAAGCGATGTTTGATATGTCTTTGTTTTGTGTTTTTTCTTTTAATTTTCTCCTTTTTGAGGAAATTGCGTTCTCTAGCGATATATGATCAATCTCCATTTTTTATTTTTACATCATACCTCTGTTTGACGTTACAGACCAACGATTTTCGAATAAAACCTGAATTTAACAGTGACTATTTCAATTTTGCTATAAATACTGAATTTTTAAAGTAAAATACAGCTGGATAACTATGTAGAACAAAAATGTTCCTCACGTTATACGACCCTTTATATATCCTCACTCAGTTTCTAGATGGTTCGCTGCTTCCAGTTTCATACGCAAACAAATATTTCGAAATGAGCTAACGCCCAATAGGTATGCAACACACCTAATATAGAAGTAATACAGTTGCAGTTTTAAATGACCAAAGCTAATAGGAAGCGTACCATAGTGTACGCTTACTGCGACAGTGTACAGTAGCCTACAATCGTTTTACAACTCTAAGTAAGACAAGGATCGCACATGTAGACAAAGCGATCGAAATCAGGTAACACCCGATACACATGCAACACACCTGACGTCCTGGTAATGCAGTTGTTATTTTAGTTGCCCGAAGTTACTATGAAAATTATTCATTCTACGCTTACTTAATAGTCTACCGCAGCCTACAGTAGTTTCACAACTCTATCTTCAACCCATCACAATGAAAAAATTGAAACATTAGTTTTTACTCTGAAATGGAGATACAAATTTTCTTCATTATTATTATTTGGCGCTGAAGTTCATTTTAATTCGCTGCAGAAATTCTTCCTGAAAATATTTGATATCTGCACAGTTCAAATGGCTCTAAGCACTATGGAACTTAACATCTGAGGTCATCAGTCCCCTAACTTAGAACTACTTAAACCTAACTAACCTAAGGACATCACACACACCCATGCCCGAGGCAGGAGTTGAACCTGAGACCGTAACAACAGCGCTGTTTGGGACTGAAGCGCCTGGAACCGCTCGGTCGCAACGGCCGGCTAGCTGCATGGTACTTTTAGGGCTGTTTACAGTATTATTTTGTGCATTCTTCATGTAGTTCGGATGAATGCGAGTATGAATATTTCTCTATTGATATGTAAAATTATTGTTACGTAAATGTAGTGCTACAGGATGCTAAATCATTGACCATATCTACGTCAGCCTTTCAGCTATCTTATGAACAAAATTATTTTTTCTCTGATTTCGATTTCAAAATTGTGCACAAAGACGGTAGTACTTCCCCTATGTGTGCTTATAAGAATGTCGTTGTAACACGGTGTTGGGGGTCCGATATGCTCGGGGTTATTCCTTGTTTTTCGTTAAAAAAAAAGAGTATTTAAGAAGTAAATCCCGACGTCTGCGTTACAACTTGTAAGGAGGTTAGAATTTTTCCTCCAGACATATATGGGGCCCAGAATGACATTTTCACTCTGCAGTGGAGTGTGCGATGATAAGAAACTTCCTGGAAGATTACAACTGTATGCCGGACCGACGTCGGAAGTAAAGCTGTGAGGACGAGTCGTGAGTCGTGTTAGGGTAGCTCAGTATATACAGGCTATAGCGGCCACCCATAGAGGACGTGCCGTACTTCCGCCTGCGGAGCGTGTGAGCTCGTGCTTGTTTACATTGCGACTTACACTGCGCGCGGGCTTCGCGCTCTATCATGGCAGATAAATTCAGAAAATCGACATTACGTTTCAACTTTTGTCCGGAAAGCCGGCCGGAGTGGCCGTGCGGTTCTGGGCGCTACAGTCTGGAACCGAGCGACCGCTATGGTCGCAGGTTCGAATCCTGCCTCGGGCATGGATGTGTGTGATGTCCTTAGGTTGGTTAGGTTTAATTAGTTCTAAGTTCTAGGCGACTGATGACCTCAGAAGTTAAGTCGCATAGCGCTCAGAGCCATTTGAACCATTTTGGCCGGAATATGCACGACCGAAAGCCTTAGACGTGGAACGTTTTCTGAGTGAGGAGGCGAAGATCCCGCCATCGGAACTTCGGGGAATCCACCTCGCGATTCTCAGTAACACCGTTTACGTTACAATGATCAATGAAGCCGCGTGCGGGCGCGTTTTAAGGGCGACCAGACAGGGACTCCGTTTCCGTCATGGTGACGGTAGCGTCAGTGTGGTCAAAGTCGAATATGCGGTATTAGGTTTTAGAACTATTTGCATGTTCGAACTGCCATTCGAGATACTGCAGAGGACGTCATAGCGGCTTTTCGGCCATACGGTGCTGTACATGTTCATTATGCAGAACACTGGGTCCACTTCCGCACATACCTTGTTCTTAACGGGGTGCGTCAGATCACAATTGATTTACGCAGCCGTTTTCCGTCTTATATGACCATCAGTGGATGTCGGGCCGTAATCATGTACGACGGACAGCCGCTTACTTGTTCTGGGTGTGGAAAAGGAGGCCATATCAGATTTGAATGTCTGCATAATGCAGGCACTGGAGGAGTGGTACTTGCCTCGTTGTCTACGATACATCTGATCGCATATGTGGCGGCGCCTAAGTCGCCGCCGGCCGTCCGGCGGCTCTCGGAATCACATGAACAGCTGATGGCTAGTGTTCCTCTCTTTCATGAGCCGATTGCGGACGAGGTGACTGACGATGCGACTTCAGCCCTGTCCTCAGTTCCGATGGTTGCTCCGGCTGCGCCCGTGGCCGAGTTGATGTCGAACGTGACTCCCTGGTCGACTGTGTGTTCCGACGGTAGCCTTCCTGCCTGACAGGCGCGAATCGCTCCCATCTTCCAACACGGAAGGACGATTGCGTAAAGAACGCTCCCCTAAAAGACGGACGACGTCGGAACGGAACACTTTCCCCTGCCTAGATGATACTCTCCCTGTTGAGCAAACCAACGTTTCAGCGTCTGAGACCGTGGACGACGGCGTCGTCAGTGCGTCTGTGGAAGGGCGGCCCTCAGGGCCTCTCGCATCGACGGGACGGCATGTCCCTGCCTCTGAAGTCCCTACCGAAAAAGGAACGATACCAGCTGCTCTGGCGGTGTCAACAGGTGTTAAAAATATGGATAACACGGTGATGTAGTCACCGCTGGCGTGGAGCGACGAACTTGAAGAAACAGCAGATCCCGTACAGGAGGCTCCGCCGTTAGAGGAGGCGACCTACTGACGTCAACTTCTGCACAGAACTATGGAGGGCCGGCAGAGACTGCTGCCGGGTGCCCCTTACCTTCCCAACAGCGAACTGTAGCCCCAATCCCGGTGGCGCAGCTCCACGCATTCAGTATCGCGACACTGAATAATAAGGACTTCTTCCGTCAAGATCCATCTGCTGAAAAAAATGATATGGGCTACGGAATTAGACATTACATTGTTACTGGAGGTGCATTTATGAGCGCTACCTCGGGTAGCAGGATACAACTTCAGTGTTTCTCACGGCGATTACCTTGGGCGCGGAGTGGAGGTGTAAATACGCGAAGGCACCCTGACTGACGACATCGTGTATCTCCCGTCTGCCAGGGGTATGGCGTTTACGATTCATTCCACGTGTGTCGTTAATATCCATGCCCAGGGATTCACGTTTCACACGAGCCATTCGGCAAGTTGTCTAGACCGCATTTATACCTGCCGTGGGCTGGTTGATTCGTTGCTCGATTGCTCGATGTGTAGAACTGGACCTTGGCGTTCTCTGACTGGTAGTACATGTGTACGCTGCTCTTTCCCCGCCAGATGGTTTAGAGGAGTCGGGCACCATGGAAACTCAGCACTCAGCATCTGCAGGATCCTGATTGTTGCCAGCGTATCACTGAGACGTGTACAAGGTGGCTACGGCGTCTCCGATCAGACGCATCGGTGTTGGCCTGGTGGCTGGAATATGCTAAACCGACGCTTCGTCGGACATTCCTGACTTATAGCAGAGAGGTGGCCGCTTGGCACAGGCACTACAGATTTCTACTTCAGCACCCTCCACGACCTTGATGGCCAGCCACCCTCCCCGGAAGTTCAAATGGTTCAAATGGCTCTGAACACTATGGGACTTAACTGCTGTAGTCATCAGTCCCCTAGAACTTAGAACTACTTAAACCTAACTAACCTAAGGACATCACACACATCCATGCCCGAGGCAGGATTCGAACCTGCGACCGTAGCGGTCGCTCGGTTCCAGACTGTAGCGCCTAGAATCGCTCGGCCACTCCGGCCGTCTCCCCGGAAGTGCAAACTGAACACAGCATAGTTAAGGCGAAGCAACTAGCAATTACTCGCCGGAAACTGCGTGCCTGAAAACCAACCGTGTTGTGGTGGGAGAATCCCTCCATGCACCATTTTGCGCCCTATCGTAGACACCGCAAACGAAACTTAATCACTGAACTCGTCGATCACCGTTCGTAGCCGGTCAACTTCCAAGCGGATATAGTCGACAGCTTTGTCGAACATTATCGCCGAGTCTACCGTGCCGATGATGGGGCCGTCCTGGACTTCGATCCTGTCGCCGTGGACGTTCAACGCGCCCTCGCGATTGGGGAGGGGGTTACGTTAACGGAAACTTTCACCTCCGAGGAGGTCACTACTGCTATCTTCAGGTGTCCGCTGTGCAAGTCTCCAGGCAGCGACGGACTCCCTACCAAATTTTATCGTACCTTTTGTGGTGTCATATCTACATCATGGACGGAGATGTATAATGAACTGATCACATCTGCAGCTGCGATTCAAAAAAATGGTTCAAATGGCTCTAAGCACTATGGAACTTAACATCTGAGGTCATCAGTCCCCTAGACTTAGAACTACTTACACCTGACTAACCTAAGGGCATCACACACATCCATGTCCGAGGCAGGATTCGAACCTGCGACCGTAGCAGCCGCGTGGCTTCGGACTGAAGCACCTAGAACCGCTCTGCCACAGGGGCCGGCAGCTGCGATTCCGCATGCTTCCGTTGAGGGCATTATTGATGCCGTTCTTAAATCGACACTTGGAATTAAGACGACCCACTACTGCCCTATCACCATATTAAATACTGATTACAAGATTTTTGTGCTGACCCCTCTTACCACGTGTCCTTTTCACCGAACAAACGACGCCAGGTGGCACAGTTAACGTCTAGACAGCCACTGGAGAATGGCGTGCAGATTTCGTGGGGCGATCGTAGCCGAAGATTTTGACAGCGCATTTGACAGGCTGCGCCACATATATCTTAGAACGGATGGGCTCCCGTGCCCGGTTCATCAGCGTCCTTCGGCGGCTCTTTAGCAGCACGATTTCGTTGGTCCACGTCAGTGGGCGTGTGCAGGGTCAGATTACGCTTCAACGGTCAGTCCGCCAAGCCTTCCCTCCTTTTCTAGTACCTTTAGGCGGTGGCGCTGGGGCCTGGACTCTCCTTACGCAGTTACACCTTCCGATGTCGAACATACGCAGATGACCTCCTGCTGTTGGTTCTTTCTCGGGAGGAGATCCCACAGATCCTCGACACCATTTCGGCTCATGGGAGGGCGGTTCGAAGTGTGATAAATGTGAGCAAAATCCACAGCGCTGTCTGTTGGTCACGGACTACCCTCGGAAAATCCAGTGGCCCTGCCCCGTGTCCAACGTTTCCGCTATCTTGGGTTCATCTTTACGTCGTCAACGCGCCGTACAGCGGCGCTCAGCTTTCTTCAAGTTTTGAGAATTATCCGTAAGATGATCAGTCTCAACTCCCTACGCCGCCTCGATCCTTTGCAGCGTGCTGCATACATGAAGGCCTATTTGGCATTCAGAATAGTTCATGTTACGCAGATTCTACCGATACTGATTACGATAGGACATAAGCGGCATTATGATATTTTCTAACGGCAGAGTCCATCATCAAAGTACGCTGTGCCACACTCACTCACGCCCCGTGTGCAGGAGGGCTTGGTCTTACCAACGTACGCTGTCGTGCTGTGGCACTTTACTTGGCCACGATGTATAAACTGTAACACGGTATAGAGGCCTTCGTTACGCGTCATTTGCTTGCCGTCCTTGTGCCAAGGTCCGTCTCCCTGCCGTTCCCGGTCCGTAATATCACGCCCGCGATTTGTACACATCCCGGCATTCATTGTGAAACTCAGTTATGCTCGCGCCGAACTCTCACTAATGCGCCCGCCTCGGGCAAAGGTTTCTACCAACTTTACTTGTATTTCGTCGCGTGTAACGTCGTAAAACGTAAGTTCCCAATGTTGCGAAGGACTGTGATTTGGCGGCACGTTCATCACAGTTTCTTTCCGGCGCGTATTAGGTCGACTTGGTACTATGCGACGCTCTGTCGTGGTGTCAACGATCATCACCACCACTTCAATCGTGTAGCCATTACGGATGTCTCGTTTGTTAAGGTGACAACTAGTCGCATGTTTTCTGCGGGCGTCGCAGCGTGGTATAGGCCGAGAATCCTTTCTTTACCCAATTGTGAAATATTTTACTGCCACAAAGTTTCGGTAGTTCTCTGGATAAAGAACTGGACCTTGTCGTATCTTTATGGAGATTCTCGTCACCCGCGCCTCGAGTTTTGGCAGTACTTCCAGACTGCACATGCCGAGATGGCGCGCCGTCCCCGTTATCGCGCGTACTGTGCTAACTCTCTTAACAGCCATTTTTCCACGCCCCCAGTAAGTTGGCATGTTCCCAGCGTGACAGGCGCCCACCTCACTCGGAACGAAACATGACACATCTATCCCTTGGAATCGGCCCGCCTGTCGTCCTTCATTGCCTTGTGTGGTTTTCAGGGTTCCGGATGGGTGGACTACTTTTCTTTTTCCATTGTATATATTTGTAACAAAGAAAAGTAAAAAGAGCGGTGTGAGAGTGCAGCTCAGCAAGGGAAGGGGAGGCATCGTGGCCAGGCTTCCACATTAAACCTCTGCCGCCCTTGTCCCCTCCAGCCTGTAGCTCACTGTAACACTAATAATAAAAAAAAACTTATATAAAAACACAAAAGCTTTAAATGTTCCAGAGCACTGAGGAATTGTAATTAATTTGTCGCCCAAAAAAAGGAGGGAGTCGTGGTTTTGAGTCCCTCTAGGGGAACTAATTTTTCTTTTTGTTTCTTTGTCTAATTCACTTACACTGAAAAGGTCGGTAGAACTCTTGCCCGCGAAAGGCAAAGGTCGAGAGTTCGAGCCTCTATCCAGCACACATTTTTAATCTGTTAGGAAGTCTCATATCAGAGCATATTCCGTCGCAGAGTGAAAACATCATTTTGTTTAACATCCCCCAGGCTGTTGCTAAGCCATGTCTCCGAAATATCCTTTCTTCTAGGAGTGCTAGACTGGCAAGTTTCGCAGCTTGGAAAGTAGGAGACGAGGTACTGCCGGAAGTAAAGCTGTGAGGAAGGATAGTAAGCATTGCTTGGGTAGCTCAGGCGGTAGAGCACTTGCAAATGAAACGTATACGTCCTGAGTTCGAGTCTCGGTGCAGCACACAGTTTTAATCTGCCAGAAAGTTTCATATACCGGGCGTTTCGCAATTTCTATTACAGGCTTATAGGGTTTGTAGAGAGCACTTAATAGATAAACCTGTGCATAGAAATGTGTCGTTCGGATATAAAATAACTATGAATATCAGATTACTTTCAGATCTCCTGCGTCACGATACGCGCACAAACTGAGAAGAGGGCAGCACTGTCAGACCCTGCTGTGATAACATCACATACCATTTTATTCCGACAACAAGAACGGTTGCGAGAGACTAGTACGTTCGTAACGTGAAGGGTCAACTGTGGTGATCCAGGACGCATCACACTCATGGCTTTGAAGAGAATGTCCTTCCTCACGGAGAAGAGAGCCAGACGACGAGTAGTCTAAACATTAGCCATGCCATGGCCTTCTGTACAACCACAGGCCAGAGCTCATTGTTTTCGCTGTGTGCATACCGTGAAACGGGGAGATTTGAAAATGAAGGAATATTCAGATTTATTTTACAGCCAAACGGCAATGGCTCCCATTCCCGGTGACAAGAGGAGACCCCCCTAGCTCTCTGAGAAAGGAAAAAAATATAGTGCAATCAGGTGTTTTTCTTTCAAGAAAATGTTTTAGAAGTCGGTATTACTACGTAACATAGTCGGGACTGTAACTTTTCTATGGTTACTTACAAGTCACCAGTCGTCTTCCAGAATATTAAAAATATTCCACGTTCCCAGGTCTACCCCCCCCCCTCCCCCCTACAAATTACCGTATGTGCGCCCTCATCAAACGGTACGCATCGGGACATGGGTTTCCTAACAAAACTTTGCCTACTAAGTTTTCTCTACAGCACCTAGAAGACTGTAACAGGAATTGTGAAACACAGTGCATAAGACACATAGAGTTTGCACAGTTCGTGACATCCTGTCGCGTACGCCATCGCTTTCTCGTTATCCTAGGAAGCCGCGGCATGCCGGAGAGAACATCGTATATCTGCAGCACCTACAAGACATGAGAGCTCACATTTTGCAAACTGCCTTCTTGAATACCAGGTTCCATGACTTCAAGTGGTGTATATCACCCTCAGATATGACTACGAGCTCGAAACAGTCGACACTGTGATCAACATGATCTAACTACATATTACCACTCGTCTAGCCGTGAGCACGTAAAATGAATTATTCACAATTATATACCCGAAGGAGCAACAACACGTCAGTGCAGTCACAAACAGTTGAACGATGTAGACATACAGAGAGATCAGAAACCGACTGAAAGGCTTCTAGGCTATTGTAGGGTAGTTTGTGCTGAGGAATAATTTTTTAGAAAGAAATTATACACGTTGCACCATTACCGAGTTAATTAGCTTTGAAGTTAGCCAATCAGGCCTCTGCGAGCGCAAATTCAAGCGGCCCGCCAGATACAATTAATTCCAGTTATTCTCATATCATAGATGACAGCGTACGAGACTGCTCGGCCTTTGGTTGAGGTTCGATCCTTACTACCGTCCCGTGTCCGACATTTGTATCGCCCTCTTGTTCAGTTTTAGGAAAGCAACCGAAGGACAAGTTTGGCAACACCGTCTCTTCGGGACCGCTTGAATTTACGCGCAAACATCCATGCTAATTAACTCAGAAACAGTGCAACGTATCGAATTTTTTTCTTAACAATTATTTCTCAGTACAGCCTACCCCGGAACACCCTCACAAACTCTTCACACTGTTTCGGGCCACCCTGTATAATGACAACAATTCGCCCTGATTACCACTCGTATTTTCTCCTTCATTGTGCCACATCCACTTCTGCACTGAGTTGCTGCAGGTGAATGCTTGATTATTTCTTAGAATGGCCGCGGTAGCGTCCTCTCTCCATCCTTCTCCAACAGCGTTAGTATCCCGTCTGTAACGATTTCAAACTAGACGAGTCTGTCTGGAAATTTTCTTGCGTCACAAATCGTACAGATCTTTTCAGAGAATTTCCATTTCTTATGTCATTCAGAGTAGATAATGATTAAGAACGCTAGATAAATGAATGATACCCAAGGACAGTTTGTAGGATTTCCTGTAGTGAAGGTACAGCTCCTTAGACCACACAGAACTGTATCGCAGATCTATCTAAGAAAAGAAAAGAAAAAAGTTATTTTGTTTTTTCTTAATTAGACAGGCGCTTGAAAAAGTTTAATAACAATCTTCTGAGTGAAGAGGACAGGTGATCTTCACAAAATCATCATACTCTAAATGCATGACGGTTCGACATTCGAACTGAATTGGATGAATGAAGATTGGTATTTGAGCATTTCAAAACAAAGTGACGTTCTCGTAGTACTGTTTCTTTGCTAATGTATTTTAAAGACAATTTCTGGAAACGTGGAAGATCTGATATCTCTTCCAATGATATGAGACACACTGCGGGTTAAGCGAATTCTGCTAAAAAAAATTCCAAGTAGGAGCACGTCTGGGCGTATTCTGAATTTGACAGCTATTCATTGGCACCGAGAGCTTTAACTTTATCTGAAGATTTTAGCTGCTTTTCAGCTGTGCGAATAGTTATTTCCATCTTCAGCTCCGTGAGCCCGTGGAACGCAGTTATTTCTGTATAGTCATATTGGTTAAATAGTTCCGAAAAATGGAGCTCCCTATCTTCTCTGCTTCTCATTTCAGCATCACACTGAATAGACGATTTCATATTTCTGATTTCTTATCTTACCAGAAGTTGTAGTTGACCATTGGCTGATCTGAAGAAGTAATTTTGCTGTCTAATTCGTCGAAGTCTTCCTGAAAATTTTTCCTGTCGGTCGTTTGAATTAACTTCCGTTCGTCATGCATCTTATGTCTTGTTTCCAGCCTGAAGTGCATCTTTCTTAGCGGCATCATAATGTTGACATTAAATCATGCTGTATAGTAATTAAACCTTACTACTTTAGTCGGAGCGTAAGCGCCCCAGCGATCGCAGAGCATAGATAGAGACTGTGTTGACTACTTCACCTCAATTTAGGACGAAGATACCATACATCTCTTCTCCTGGGACGCATATTTTCAACAAACTACTCAAGTAGTCCACGGCTTGCTTTGACAGATTTCCTAAATAGAATGTTTCTTTTTGCACTAATTATTTCTTAGTCAGTCAAATATTCATCAGCACAATGATACAGTACCGCAACCATCTGCGTATATGTATGTAGAAACCTATCTGTCCGTTATATAGCAAGAAATCAGCTACTCATATAGTTTCAGAAATAACAGAGACTCTGGCTAAAACCTTTCACCAGTCTCAAAAGCAAAAGACGACGAAAACACCTGAAAATGTTACGGAAAACCGTAACGCTATTTTCATCCTACTGTTAGGTTAGCAGTTTTCGTCGTATCTGCCATCTGATGAAGAGAAATTTGAAACGAAACGAATTGCCAGTGTTACCGATGTGTGCTTCGATTCACCGTTGCCCTGTACATTGAGTAGACGCCAGAAGGAACTCCTCTGCATCATGTTTTAGAAGTTCAGCCCTCATTCCAAGTTACGTTGACTTTCATTCTGCCTTTAATCGCTATGTTCCTAAGAGGCTCAGATGTACTAATGTGGGCAAAACCTAATACACCTCTCTTCTTAAACGAGTTGCCACGCGCGTTGCTATATCTTGTTATCTTGTTGAAGGAGTTGTAGCTGTACAGCTATGTGGATGAAGAAGGTCGTTCTGGCCCTGTTATATCAGCTCCAACAATGGATAGTACTCTGTTCCTCAAGCACGTGGGTGCAGTCACGTGGCCAATCCATAAATTTGTCTTCATCTTTGAGCTACGTTTGCAGCCAACAACGCATCACTAACCCTTCCGTGAGGACGCCTCGCCCAGTTTCCGTCATGCACCAGGTGACAATTCAGTTGCTCAGCGACCGCTGCGTCCTAAGCAACAAGTTTAGGCTAGCCATCGGAAACAATTGGGGGTCCAGCTGTTATTCGACAGTTACTGTTTCCAGCTGAACCTATGTCGTACTCACATTTATGTCCATTCTACTGGAGCTACTTGTACAACTCTCATATGACTACTGTAAGATATGCTGAAAAGTAATGCCTTCGAATTTTTTGTGTGAAAACTCTTGACTAAAACAAAGGTTACTAACGTTCTACACCTTTATTCTTCATGTTTACGTATTTTTCTCTCAACATAGTCTTCCTAGAGGAGAATACATTTCTCCTAACGAAAGACCAGTTTGTTGACACCGTCACTGTCGATTATTTGACTTTGTTGACGGAGCCATAACGTCACCTCTCCTTGCACCGCTGCTACACTGTCAAAGTGTAGTCCTAGGTGTTATTTAAGTTTTGGAAACAGATGAAAATCGGATGGCAGCAAGTCGGAACTGTATGGAGGATGCTCGATGAGAGTGAGCCCAAGGTGTTAGGTTGCTGCAGATGTCGCAGAGCTCTTGTGTGGCCTGGCGTTGTCATGCTCAAGGATAGGGTTCTCCCTGTGTGAACGAACTGTTCTAATTCGAAACTCGATCACAGCACACTGTTTATAACACAGCAACTAGTTACCGTACACAGCGCCAGGTTACACACTACAATTTGGGTGCCCTCTAGCGGCAAAGGATTGCAACTTGCGTCAGCGAAGCGAGAAAGTCGACCGAATAATATGCATCATGAAAGTTCTTGGCAGATTAAAACTGGGTGCCGGACCGAGCCTCGAACTTAAGACGTTTGCCTTTCGCGGTCAAGTGCTCTACCATCTGAGCAGCCCAAGCACGACCCATGCCCCGTGCTCACAGCTTTACTTCCAGCAGTACCTCGTCTCCTACCTTCCAAACTTCACAGAGCTCTCCTGCAAAACTTGCAGAACTAGTACTACTGGAAGAAAGGATATTGCAGAGACATGGCTTTGCCACAGCCTGGGGGATGTTTCCAGACTGAAATTTTTACTCTACAGAGAAGCGTGTGCTGAAATGAAACTTCCTGGCAGTTAAATCTGCCAGGAAGTTTCATATCAGCGCACACTCCGCTGTAGAGTGAAAATGTCATTCTGAATATGCATGATGGATAGTAACTCAATCGATATTGGGAATAAAATAAAAAATTCGGAGGCATTACTTTTCAACACGCCCTCGTAATAGCACTGATATGAAGTCAGCTAATATAAAGTAAAAGACCTATGTTCCTGAGGCACTCATCATTGCATGTCTACAGTTATATTTACATACTTATTCTGTGACGTTTCGATGGGGCCCTTCCTAAGTTCTATAAAGCCCTCCAAATCTTTGAACGACATTCACTCTGCCGCGCTTTCCGTATCTGTCTCCGGTCCCCAACGAGGATTCGTTATGACCTCTTCCCTCTCCATATCTCCTCCATTTCGTTGAACACATCCATATCCTCTACACCAACCACCACCTCAATCCCATTCACTCCCTGGTGTCTCCTTTCTTCTCCACTCCCGGTCTGCTGTCCCACCTCTACCGATGGATCCCAACCTCTCTACATCTCCACTCCCTCCACCTCCTCTTCAAAAGAAACTTCCAGCATCTCCCCATCCTAGATGATGTTCTTCTCTCCAATATGTATCCTTCCTTCCAAATCTGACCCTCCTTTCTCTCCCCTCCTCCCTAGGACTCCCTCTCCTTCCCCTGCCCCTCTGCTGTTTCCTCCCTTATACCCCCTCCCCCCCATGCTTCTCACTTCCCCTCTCCCAGGCCTTGCGCTCCTTCCTTGACTGCTCCCTTCCCACCTGCCTCATGGTGTTCCCCCCTTCTGCCACTTCCTCCCCCGTCCTCCACCCACCCCCTTCTCTCTTTCCTCTCTCCCTCGTCTCTCGTCTGTGACCTCCCCTCCCTTGGCAGGTCCTTCCCATTTTATTGTAGTTATTCTCTGTCGTGTTTTGGTGCTAACTGTGTATGTTACATAAGTGTGGTGTGTTCTCAGTGTCGTCATCCCATACTGTGAACGCTGTTTTTAATTGTTTTATTCGTGCCACCAGTGTTTACATGTTACATCTTCGTTAAATGCCATTATTAATTATATGTGTATTTTATGTAAATGTGCCTCGTCAAATGACCCCCTTTTCACGTATATTTTAACTCCAACTGTTTCCCCCTCTCCTGTGTAAACTTCTTTTATCTCCATATTTTATGTATGCACCGTTCTCCTGTGATATTTTATATAGTATCTTGGCTGAAGAGCAGCGAACTGTACCACTGCCAGCTCACCCCTGCCCACATGGGGCAGTGATGTGAAATAATGATAACGGAAAAAAAGTATCGAGATGTGAAATGAAATTCCATTAAGAGAAGTAGCGTAGTGGTTAAGGCACTGAGACTGCATTCGAGAAGAGTGAAATTCAAGTAACCCTCTGCCCATACAACATTTGTTTTTCCATAATTTCTATGAATCTCTCGAGTCGATACACGTGGTTGGCTCTTTTGGTTAGGCCACAGTCGATTTTTTACTCCATTCTTGTCCTGATTAGCAAGTGTAATTAATCAAATAGTTGGACGATAACAGTATCAAATGTAGCTGCAATGGTTAACAATGTCGATATGCTAATTAAAAATATTAAAAAAATTAATCCGTATTTCTTTATTTCTTTTATGTTGTCCTCACCTTTTTCCGTTACTTGGGGTCGACTTTCTAACCATGCACCGCCATCTATACCGCTGACGTGCATCATCTTCACTAAGGCACAGCTTCCTCATATCGCTTTAGATATTCAGCTGGTTTGAGTTCTTCTACTGCCTCTCCTCTTTGTTGCCACAGGAATGTAGTTTCTCACGATTTAGTCATCGGGTCTTCGTGTTATGTGACTGCATCATCTCAGTCTGGATTCCGGCAGTTTTTAGTTTATGGGGACGCCTTTAAAATCATCTCTTATGATTAACTGCTCACTGTCTTTGAATGTTACTCTTCCCTTCGTAACATGCGCATTTGTGTTGTATAGAGCTTCTGCTCGTGAGTCTTTTGGTCCTCAGATTTGACTGCCATACAGTAGCGCCGGTCTTACGGTCGTTTTATATATTTTGCTTTTGGTTTTCATGGGCGTTTTTGCATCGCAGAGAACCCCTGAAAGCATACGCCACTTGTTCTAACCAGCTGTTGTTTTATGAGTTATGGCTGGTTCAAATGGTCCATCCTGTGATGTTTACTAATCCCAGTTACTTAAAAGTCTTAGCTCTTCAAAGTGACATCATCAAACTTGGCATTTGTGGTTTTTGTGGCATCGGTGCTCAAGCTGCACATTATGAATTCTACCTTTGTTCTACTGATGTGCAAATAATTCCTTCCTCTTCTCCTTACGGTGCTCTCTAATTTCCTGGGTGTGTAACGGCTACACCATCAACATATAATCAATTCCATGATGTTTTTTTTCTATTTCTTTGCAATTAGATAATTAATTACAACATTAAACATGGTACTTAGGGCACTTCCCTAATGGACACCCACGTTAACATCAAAGCTATTTGACATATCTGCAGGACTTTTGAGGCAAGTTTGGATATTATTGTAAATGTACATGATAAGGTACGTATCGTACTCTACGCAGAGCTTGCCATTTTATTGTTCTTGGTACTCGATCAAAAGCCTTTCCTAGATCCGTGGAGACCATCCAAAGATTCTGGTTGTTTTTAGAGATTTTTTCCATCGCCAGTCTTACTGCATGAATAACATCCATGGTTCCCTTTCCTGTTGCGATGGCCACGAAACATTAGACGATTCCATATTCCAAAAAGTATCATGAGCTAAGCATCATCAACTATACCGTCAGTTCCAGAGAACAGTGAGATGATAATCGGCCAATCATTAATCGCCTGCCATTTTTTTCTTTTATTTTGCCTTTCGGACATTTTTCACTCAGCCAGCGTCCAATAAATTATATGCTGCAATTTAAAAGGCACACCGTCTCATTGGTCACACATTCACCGAAGACGCGCATAGAATGTTTACAATGGATTATTCAGAACAATTAAATGATAATGCCTTCAGTTGCCAAAAAGTTATATATGTGTCTATACAAAGACACATGCAGTACGAGTAATGACTTTGCACTAGCAGAAAGCTCTTATCCACTAAGCAACAAGCACTGCGGCAGTTCGGATATCGCTTGGTAACCCAGTGGGCAGCCGTAAATGGTGAGGTCGATATCCTCCTCCGAGCCGCATTCACATACGGACGAACCAATCAATTGTAGCTATTGAGGTGCAGTCGGAACCGTCCACGGTTGAAGCAGAGGCGGAACATTTATAGAAACTTTCTGTGGTACATGCCAAGGGAGTACGACGGCCGTGCAGGGGTATGTGATAGCATGCCTTCTTTTTGTTTTTACGATAGGAGCAACTTATTTTTCCAAAAGGTTCACATCAGCTGCCGCACGTCTTGCTGTGGGTCTGTGTAAGGAACATGTTTGTATGCCTTTGCCCCGTGGTGAATGACACTCTAAGCGAGAGCATCGACATTTTCATTGCCGCTAATACCATGGTGTCCCTTTATCCACAGCATGGTGATTTCCTTGTTACGACACCGTCGTGCTGTAAAACAGTCTATGACCTGGTACACCGAGTAATTGTTAGTACTATTGACGACATGATTACCTATGAGCAGCAATGGTGATTGCGAGTCTGTCAGGGTAATGATTGTATCTTTAAGCTGTCAGCATACTTAAGGCCCTCTAGAACTGAGGTGAGCTCTGCAATTACGTACCGAAGCTTCGGAGGGAGTTGGAATTAGCCACTGTGGTGTGTCTGTTAGTCATAATATGCGTTTCCGACGCCATCTGCAGTACAGAATCCATCTTTGTAGAGACGGGGTGAGTGGTCCGTCCCAATTATTTAAAAAGTCCTTAAACAGGCGCGGGCTCATATTAGTTTCCACGTGTGGTGTATTCGTTCGAATGTCTACATCTGTTATTGTATTAATGTAATCTTTCATGAAAATGGATGGTTCAAATGGCTATGAGCACTATGCGACTTAACTTCTGAGGTCATCAGTCGCCTAGGACTTAGAACAAATTAAACCTAACTAACCTAAAGACATCACACGCATCCATGCCCGAGGCAGGATTCGAACCTGCGACCGTAGCAGTCGCCCGGTTCCTGACTGTAGCGCCTAGAACCGCACGGCCAGAATGGATGGTGCGATATCGTGAAAGATATATGCTAGTGGCGGAAGTTTCTATATAAACCAGTATCTACTAGGAAAGCATTCCTCTGCCAACATTCGAACTGTGCACGTTTGAGCAGATATTTGATGGCAGTATTGGGTTAGCAGAACTGTCTCTCGATTTACCTAGCAGAGCCACGATCTCTACAGACTTTCATGTGGTTCCCTGTGTGGTTACTTTATGGCATCAGTCTATAGTGCTCTCTGAGTTGTGACACCAGCATCCTCTATGTGATCATGAGCGTCAGGATTATTTTGACGGTGTGTAGATGCGCTTGGACGGTCCAACTCATTTGATACCTGAGCATGAGAGCAGTCGTTCGTGGTAGCTTGATAATGAGCCTAGAATCATGTGTTCCAATTATTAGGTTAGATCCAAACGAATTATGCAGTGAATCACGACAAACTTCATGTTACGATACCTATTTGAAATAATAATAATAATAATAATAATAATAATAATAATAATAATAATAATAATAATAACAGGCATGCACGGTGGATACAAGCAGAAACAGACACATACAAGATGATACCACAAATGCCTGAAGTGAAAATTTTGCAACATGAAGTCACCCGAGCAATTAATTCTACACACAATTGGAAAGCCCATGGAAATGATAAAATAGCAAATTACTGGCTAAAGAAGTTCACCTCAACACATTCACATCTAACTAAATTATTTAACAGTTACATTGCAGACCCATACACATTCCCTGATACACTTGCACATGGAATAACCTATCTGAAACCTAAAGATCAAGCAGACACAGCAAACCCAGCTAAATATCGCCCCATAACATGCCTACCAACAATCTACAAAATATTAACTTCAGTCATTACACAGAAATTAAAGACACATACAACACAGAACAAAATTATAAATGAAGAACAAAAAGGCTGCTGCAAAGGAGCACGAGGATGTAAAGAGTAACTGATAATAGATACAGAGGTGACATATCAAGCTAAAACTAAACAAAGGTCCCTACACTACGCATACATTGATTACCAAAAAGCCTTTGATAGTGTACCCCACTCATGGTTACTACAGATATTGGAAATATACAAAGTAGATCCTAAATTGATACAGTTTCTAAACATAGTAATGAAAAACTGGAAAATCACACTTAATATCCAAACAAATTCAGATAACATCACATCACAGCCAATACAGATTAAGCGTGGAATATACCAAGGAGACTCATTAAGTCCTTTCTGGTTCTGTCTTGCTCTGAACCCACTATCCAACATGCTAAATAATACAAATTATGGATATAATATTACTGGAACATACCCACACAAAATCACACATTTGCTATACATGGATGATCTAAAGCTACTGGCAGCAACCAATCAACAACTCAACCAATTACTAAAGATAACAGAAGTATTCAGCAATGATATAAATATGGCTTTTGGAACAGACAAATGTAAGAAAAATAGCATAGTCAAGGGAAAACACACTAAACAAGAAGATTACATACTGGATAACCACAGCGACTGCATAGAAGCGATGGAAAAAAGAGATGCCTATAAATATCTAGGATACAGACAAAAAATAGGAATAGATAATACAAATATTAAAGAAGAACTAAAAGAAAAATATAGATAAAGACTAACAAAAATACTGAAAACAGAACTGACAGCAAGAAACAAGACAAAAGCTATAAATACTTATGCTATACCAGTATTGACCTACTCATTTGGAGTAGTGAAATGGAGTGACAGAGACCTAGAAGCACTCAATACACTTACGCGATCACAATGCCACAAATATAGAATACATCACATACATTCAGCAACAGAAAGATTCACATTAAGCAGAAAGGAAGGTGGTAGGGGATTTATAGATATAAAAAACCTACATTATGGACAGGTAGACAGTTTAAGAAAATTCTTTCTAGAACGAGCAGAAACTAGCAAAATACACAAAGCAATCACACATATAAATACATCAGCTACACCATTGCAATTTCATAACCACTTCTACCACCCTTTAGATCACGTAACATCAACAGATACAAAGAAAGTAAATTGGAAAAAGAAAACACTACATGGTAAGCACCCGTATCATCTAACACAGCCACACATAGATCAAGACGCATCCAACACATGGCTAAGAAAAGGCAATATATGCAGTGAGACGGAAGGATTCATGATTGCAATACAGGATCAAACAATAAACACCAGATATTACAGCAAGCATATTATTAAAGATCCCAATACCACAACAGATAAATGCAGACTTTGCAAACAACAAATATACCAGTAGATCACATCACAAGCGGATGTACAATACTAGCAAATACAGAATACCCCAGAAGACATGACAATGTAGCAAAAATAATACATCAACAACTTGCCATAAAACATAAACTAATAAAACAACACGTTCCCACATACAAGTACACACCACAAAATGTACTGGAGAATGATGAATACAAATTATACTGGAACAGAACGATTATAACAGATAAAACAACACCACATAACAAACCTGACATCATACTCACCAATAAAAAGAAGAAATTAACACAACTAATTGAAATATCCATACCCAACACAACAAATATACAGAAGAAAACAGGAGAAAAAATTGAAAAATACATCCAACTGGCTGAGGAAGTCAAGGACATGTGGCATCAGGATAAAGTTGACATTATACCAATTATACTATCAACTACAGGAGTCATACCTCACAATATCCACCAGTACATCAATGCAATACAGCTACATCCAAACATATATATACAACTACAAAAATCTGTAATTATTGATACACGTTCAATGACCCGAAAGTTCCTAAATGCAATATAACATATACCGTACAGTTAAAAGGAAGTCACGCTTGATCAAGGTCCGCGTCACTGTCCATTTTTGACCAGACATAACGTCTGAGAATAGAAAGAAATAATAATAAACCTGAATATACATATGCGCTTGGCATAAAACTTATCCGTCACTGTATCCACACTGAAATAAACTCAGCGTTACAGGAACATAGCAACAGGAGTCACTATTTCGACTTCAATTAGTTGGCTCACTTCCCTTCAGTAGAAGTGACTAACCTACAAACAAATGTCCTAGTAGTTGAAAAAATTCATATTACTAAAAATAATTTGCTGACACATACTAAGCAAGGCCATCCTCGTAGAAATAGTAGGCCTCCTCAGTCTAGTCTTATATCTGAACTATTTTTCATTCAATGGGCGATTTAATAAACGGTGAAGATGTTTGGTGATGGGGATATGCCTGGCTGGAACATTAGCAAATATCTTTATGAATTTTTGTAGGAAATTTTTTTAAATAAGGTAACAAGAACTGAACAGCGGAATTGTCTATTAAAAGATATATGTAGGTGATATCCATATACTTTCAGAGGTAACGCCCAAAGATATCCGAGAATTGCAAGTTAAATATAAGTAACGACACCGCAATCTGAAATTCACAGTTGAAATACATATGTTCTGGAAGTCCACCAATACTGATGTTGGCATACATAAATATGCATATCGTCCATTAAGATACAATCGTTCCTACTTCAATGCCGTTACACATAGGTTGATAAGATTATCTGTATCTAAGGAGAACATTAATAGAGAATTTAACATTTTGAAGCATGTGGCTATCAGCTATAAGTACGACACTACACTAGTGGACGAACTGCGCAAGAATACAGTTAGAATAAAAGGCAACAGGAGGACACACTGCGAAACCTTACAGACAATGAAAAAACTAGCTTTTCAAGTTTGCCATATTTAGGAAAAATCTCGAAAAAAGGACAGGCTTTTAGAAACAGCAAGTGAAAATTGATTTTCAGACAAACAATGACACTCGGAAGAAAGTGAGGAACAATGTAGAGAAGAGATCTATATATGAGCAGTCAGAGGTGTAACATTACTTGCAGTCAACGTAACTATACCTAGATTTAGGAGACAGGAAGAAAACTAGTTAATGGAGGTCAGTAATTCCAGTCATAAGTAAGCTTTGAGTGTCCACCTGAAAGCATAGAAACACACAACAGGTGACAGTGCAAAATATGAGTGTTACAAGAGGTAGATAATGAGAAGCATATGAATCTTTTGAAGAAGTTCAGATATATACCAGCCTTAACGTTCATCCAAATAAGGAATTAAATGAACACACAGACGAAATATTTAGATATTTTTTCTGAATTCTGAGTTATTCCACTGATAAGTTATGTATCATTTATCTGCAGCGTGTTCTTTTTTATACATTTTGGAAGGCACGTTATCAGCAGCTTTTTGTGTAAAGTGTGAATAAGGGTTTAACACATTTTACATATACTAGAGTAATAGTGTTCATTCAAGACTATAAAATTTTCAATTTCGTTTCTTCACTGTGGCCTATTGGTTAGCTTATATAAACATATATACATACATTTATAATCTCAGAGTATAGATGTATGGTTTAGTTTCATAATTAGACAGTATTTGCATTTTATAAATTTTAAGTGTGTTTTTGTATAACTTACATTGGTACTCATATTGTCATAAGCTTCGAAATAAAGTAATTGTTTAAAGTATGAATAAGCACTTTGTCACATATTTAGTACAGCTTAATTTGATAACAGTGGCTACAGTGCCAATTTAAAACGTGGGTCTCGATAATTTGCGATTGCACATGTTAGAGTAATATTGTTCATTCTAAATTATTAACAGATCTTCAGTATCGTTTCTTAACTGTGAAATGTTCTTCACATCATATAAATACTTAATAGCAAATTGTAATTTCATAGTTTAGCCTTTTAATGAAGTTAGATCAGCTAGATGTGGATTCTTTTTATAACTTGACTGCAGCCTACATGGATTTTGTGACTACTTTAATTTGGTCAAGTGTATCGATGTGGCAAAGAACACTTAGTGCCATGTCTAGCTTCTGCAACGATGTATATAATACTGAGGGACTTGATATTTTTGGCTTAGTGTTAGTCGAAATCTATCGACGTTTAAAGTGTATGTAATATCTGAGGCTTGTAGCATGGGGTCTTTGGTCAGCTTTAAGTAATAGACAGGCCACATGATTCAGTATCACTAGTGTTCCAGCCTGAGTAGTGAAGACAGGGCTGAATGATTAGATGCCATGCAGACTTCACTAAAATGGAATATTTCAAACTTTACGGTGATGGACTGTATTTAGAGGATGATTATTGCTGTTTTAAGAATACCCTGGTCACTTTCTATGAGTCTCTGTGTACTGTGTAATCAAATACACGTGATGCAAAATGTGAGACTGAATGATAACCCAAAGATGGTCCACATTCTAACCTAGCTCACATGATGGAGAAGTCAGCCAGAGAGAAGTTTTAAAAGGTATCATGAGGGTACGTTCTGACTGCAGGGACTTCCTGGATGGTCCACATGCGTCGAAAAAGGACTGGTCAGTCGTAGACAATAGCAGGGGTTTTTCCCCATTATTGGATAGAAAGCGGTGGACCCGCAGCCTGGGCTACAGTGCAAGCATGGTACAGTATGAAGTATGACCATATTGAAATACTTCATAATTCCATAATAATTCCATGTTTCACGGTACGACAAATCCAAACGTATCAGCTTTCTTGCGCCATTGAGACGCATTTATTAAGACTTTCGTAATGTAAATACCATAAAAAATTGTGGAAGTTATTTTATGGCAGTTAGTAAATTGGCCAACAAATTATAACTTCTGAACGCATCATGCGATCTTTATAAGCGAAATATTGGTTAATAGCTCAGGACTAGGTACGATTCCTGAAAATCACACATTGATACATATTTTATTTACTGAAATATTACGTTTTATATCTTGCTATTATGTAAATGTGTCAGAGCATAGTATCCTCCTTAGATACACAGCAAATGAAAGCGGTATTGCAATTATCAGGTCAAACTATACGTAATCATGATATGTCCATCTCAATAATTAACCGTTGATGAATGATAACTAAAAATTATATTGGTCAGTATTAAAACAGTTGTACAACAAAAACGATAAACGATGAGTAAGATGTAATACCATAAATAGACTGAGCGTGACAAGACGCATCAGTTGAACAGGCCAATCGTATATTCCTATGTTCTAACGTGTATTATTTATTATTTGTTGCAAGTGCCTATGTGTTAGATCATGTTTAGTTAATTACTTATCTGCTTTTATGTGTACAATATCATGTTTGGTCTGTACAGAAGTGGGGGGAAATGTTCTTTAATGTAAGCCATATATCTACTCTGCAACCTTATTATTATACAAATGGTAGTCCATTTTATAGATTTTTAGGAACTCGCGCTATTTGGTGAGAGCGCGAATCTGTCTTATGGGTGCGAGCGGTGACGGTCTCGGACATTCGCATTCATGAATTGGCTCTTGTGAGCAAGGTGCGATTTCTGGGAGAGGTAGTGAGTTGAAACGCTTGATGTGGGAAGGTGATACCGTGAACTTTGAACTTTGTGCGAGATGTGATAGAGAACATCTCGTCTCAAGACGGGATAGAGGGAAGACTTCGTGTCGAGACGTGATAGATGATAGATTTATTCTTGCAAAGCGGTTAGTAGGGTTAAATTGTAACATATGAGCTGCTCCGCTAGCGAATACATTAAAATTTGCTCATAGTTAGTGAAATTCCGAGGCAAGTGGGATTTTTTTTTTTTTTGACTCAGCGAGTTATTACAAACTTTAACTGGGAGAGATCATCATAAGTTGTGCTTCAGGAAAATTTGATGTGAATTCTTGCTGTTCTGGGATTGCGTCTGTCTAGTTAAAACCATGGGATTTTATATTTTGCCGAACTATTGATAATTGTGGATTTCTGTGGAGTCTACTACCATTGCAATTACGAAGATTTACGCAACCTTAAATGCAATTGGATATATATCAATTTGTACATTTTGAACTGTATTAGTGTAGGACGACCATTTCTACATTTACATCTTACGTCCACACGGATACTCTGCAGATCACGTTTAAGTGCCTGGCATAAATTTCATCGAACCACCTTCACAATAATTGTCTATTATTCCAATCTCGTACAGCGCGTGGAAAAAACGAACACCTATATCTTTCCGTGCGAGCTCTGATTTCCCTTATTTTATTGTGATGCTCGTTTCTCCCTATGTAGGTCGGCGTCGACAAAACATTTTCGCATTCGGAGAAGAAACTTGTTGATTGAAATTTCGTGAGAAGGATTCCGTCGCAACGGAAAACGCCTTTGTTTTAATGATGTTCACCCCAAATCCTGTATCATTTCAGTGAAACTCTCCCCTATTTCGCGATGATTAAAAACGTACTACCCTTCTTTGAACTTTCTCGATATACTCCGTCAGTCCTGTCTGGTAAGGATCCCACAATGCGCAGCTGTATTCTAAAAGAGGGCGGACAAGCGTAGTGTAGCCCTCTCTTGCAGGGTCTGCAACTGGAGTTGTTTGCACATCTCCGTATCGCTTTCACGTGAACTAAAAGGACCTGTAACGAAACGTGCTGTTCTTCTTCCTCTCTTCTCTGTGCTGTCCGCCGCTCGTCCGCCGCTCGTGGTCTCGCGGTAGCGTTCTCGCTTCCCGAGCACGGGGTTCCGGGTTCGATTCCCGGCGGGGTCAGGGATTTTCACCTGCCTCGAGATGACTGGGTGTTTGTGTTGTCCTCATCATTTCATCATCATCCAGGAAAGTGGCGAAATTGGACTGAGCAAAGATTGGGTAATTGTACGGGCGCTGATAACCACGCAGTTGAGCGCCCCACAAACCAAACATCATCATCATCTCTCTTCTCTGTTTCCTCTATCAGTCCTATCTGGTACAGATCGCATACTGACGAGCAATATTCAGGTACTGGTCTAATGAGTTTTGTAAGCTACTTCCTTTGCTGATGGACTACATTTCCTGAGATTTTTTCCAATGAATTTCACTCAATCTGTCATCTGCCTTACTTGCGGCCGGCCGGAGTGGCCGTGCGGCTCTAGGTGCTACAGTCTGGAGCCGAGCGACCGCTACGGTCGCAGGTTCGGATCCTGCCTCGGGCATGGATATGTGTGATGTCCTTAGGTTAGTTAGGTTTAATTAGTTCTAAGTTCTAGGCGACTGATGACCTCAGAAGTTAAGTCGCATAGTGCTCAGAGCCATTTGAACCCATTTGAACCTTACTTGCGATTAATTTTACGTGATCGTTCCGCTTCAAATCGCTCCGTACGCACAGTCTTAGATGTTTGATGTAAATAATTGCTTCCAATGATTTTTCTCCAATCGTGTAATCATTCAATAAATGACTTTTCTGCCTATGTATTCGTAGCATCCCAACAGAACAGCTCTGGCAACGGAGACAAGCCCCTACCACACTAAACCCTCGCAAGCACATACAGTGGGAAAGTTTTTTCTTTATTCTGTCTGTCTGTAGACCATTGTGAGGGAACGCCTATTACGCCAATTAACTGACGCAATTTAAGTGTGGAGTGAGTAGACGACGAGATGGTTTGAAGAGGAAGACTCAGAGAACGCGCCAGCAGTTTAGTGGAGCCGAGAGGTGTACGATTGTCCAAATCAATTATTAATTGCACTGCTGGAGTGAGGCTCCGTACTGCCGTATGGAAAGGTTTTCGAACGCCACAGGCTGGTGAGAGACAGCCACGACGCATTTGGCGAACAAATCAATCCCTTCCATATATCGGTGAGACAAGGAAGCTAGCGGCGTAACTGGAACGTCCTGTTCTGAACTTCACCTTGTACAAGAGCGATATTTCGTTCAGAGTGTCTGAAGCTCGTTCAGCAGTGAGGAACCGGTCAAGAAAGATGAACGTAGGATTTTTCATGTAGTCGTCGATGGTAAAATATGTGGTTGGTAAGAAGTGAGTCAGAACTGTTGCACAACTCAATGCTTACCGCTGAGGTAACAATAATGACTATACTTATTTTTAACAATGTCTGAAGAAACAAAGATTGGTGACTGTCTTGCAGCTGTGCTAAATTTATGAAATCTATATGCAGTTGCGTTAGCTGCATTGTGTATGAAGATGCTACCTACTGGTGACACACGAAAATTTGTGCTGTGCCGGGACTCGAACCCGATTTCGTGCCCGTCGCAAGCGATCGCCTTAACCACTTCACCTATTCGAGATACCTTCCAGGACCGGGTATTATAAGTCTCAACAGGAAAAATAACAATCGTAAAACTAACGTTAAATACATATGTCTCCTTGAAATCCTGTGGTAGAAATCCCCGTAAAGATTCGAGCTATGGGGTCGTAGACAGTATGACATATGGAAGTTTGAATTGGTCCTGGAAGCATGCTCGGATAACTGAAGAGGTTAAGCTGACCACTTGCGACAAGCGGAAAATTCGAGTTCGAGTCCCGGTCCGCCACAAGTTTTCGTGTGTAACCAATAGGTAATATCTTCGCACCTAATGCAGGTAATGTCAGAGATACTCCAAAGTGCGAATGAATTCCATAAACACTGATTATATTAAATCATTGTAGATTGGTTTATAGTAGTCTGTATTGTGTTCGCAAAATGATGCTAGTCGATTCATCAGGCTGGTGAATAAACCGACAACCAAAACATGCTCTTGACCACTACTTCTTTGGTCAACCTTATTCCCCAGTTGGTATCTGTTAATATTGCTTTCAGACAGTCTGGAGATGATCTTTCAGTGTTGTCGAGTGTTAATGTGCTTTGATTTAGTGCACTTGATTCTTGCTCAGTCCGTTACGTTACACAGGCGAAAACAAAGTGACAGACAGATCTACGGTGTAGTTCGTGAGGCCTGGAGACGCAAAGAACAACCCACGCACAAAGATTCATAAACGAGCACCATACGGTCATCTCTATATGCACATCTTCACCTTTCACAGCAACAATCACCTGATCATCTTTTACATTTAATCATTAATGTTCTGTAAGTTCAGGAATTTAAAAGAATCAAACACCATACAGTGCAAAAGCTAGTGAGGAATCTAACACAGCCTTTTGGTGGAGCTACAGGCTGATTAGCATGGACACGCCCTCGGAGAATCAAACCTGTGGCCTTCACTCACAGTGGAAGACATTACACAGAAACTTGATAAGCAGCTGAGTGGGAGTGCCAGCTGCCGAGGACATATCGCACTATGATCGTACCGGTCAGAAGATTAGCTACCGAATTAATTATTTGTTGGTGATTAACAGCAAGGAGCTTGCAGTATTTTTAGAGGTACAAAAGACTCAGGGGCTGCTATGGCCGAGGTGCATGCCCACAGTAGTAGTAGGTATTGGGTGGGGAGTACAGGCCACCTGCGTTTCCGAACCAGACGCATCTCTTAGCTTGATGACAAATGATGCAGGGGCACTTTGCAGGTACTCTAGATGAACTGCTGATGGAACTTAACTCTGAAATAATTTATATGCTGCCCGCTAGTGGATACTGTCCACAGCCGTACACTCAGAGGACGCTACAAAGCAAGACCACAGAAAGCGTACGTAACACGGACTATATCCTGTATCCGCCTGAGTTCAACCAAATACTTCGTAAATTAAAATTCATCCGCCAACCGCGGATTTAAGCGGTCACACAGCTCTACACCTCAGTCAGTGCTTCCAAAGTCGCACAGCGTCGCAGTATCCATCTAGTACCAGAGAGACAGAGAGGGGAGAGAGAGAGATTATCTCCTGTCACAGCAGGCAGAGCCACACTAACCATTCTACTAGTTTAATAGTCATCGTTCACCTGATTCGGGAATAGTCCACTGTTTGTAGTTACTGAACTTTAACAAACTTGCCAAACCTTATACTACCATAGCTACGTATTTTCAAAGTTCTTTTAATAAATTACTGTTAATTGTCACCGTCACTTATCTCTGTTACCAATATAATGCCGTCGTAGTTCCACTGTATCGAGTTTGCCCTATGACGAATCTAATTAGTTCTGCGTGCTTACCAAGCCACCTCAATAACGGCAACTGCCTTGTGCGGTAGGTGATTGCCTTCCTGTCCCTATTATGTTGGCTGCCAATCTGTTGGTAAGCAAGAATTTATCTGTCACAACATCATTTGCCTATCTGAAAGATTAAAATTTAACGTCCCGAAGATAACAACATCATTTGGCTCGGGACACAACAGAGGATACTACAAGGATAGGGAATATTAGTGGTTGTGTCATTTGTGAAGTTAAAAGTCTGGTAATCATCTTAACCAATTTGGGGAAATCACGTAACAACAACACCTGCAACAGCTGGATAGGTATTTGAGTCCCACACCTCCTGGATGCGAGTCCAGTGCATTAACCAAATAGCCACCTCACATCCATAAGGAATAGCCAGGCTTTTTATATCTTAATAGATTTCTACTTAATAGATTTCTACTTGATGATTCGTTAAAGTGTACTGTGAACTAATATTTGAAGTCTGTGCGGAAGTGTTTGCATCTGAAAAGAAAAACTTTTATTTGTGGTCCTCAGTAGTTATCAAAGTGGGTAGGGGACAAGATAATGAACTAAATTCGAGAAACTGATAATTGGGTGGGGGGCGAATTCCAGGAACTGACAAGACTTCTAGTGTATCAGGTTACACCTGATGCCATTGGGCTAGGTATATTGAAGATCACTCGAGGGAAACGCCATACTTCCAGTTCACCCCTCCCCACCCCCTGCCCACAGGCCTGCCTACACACTGGTATGTCGTAAGTAGTAGGGTAAAACGGGCATCAGAGCGTTTTGTTAGTGCTTATTGCCTACATCACGGACAAGTATACATTCAGGTGCAAACATATTGTTCTATTTTGATTGACAGTCCTTAACCTGTTGTTCTGATAAGCTGATTATAACCTCATGGGGATAATCCGTCCTTCCACTGCTCCCCCTCTCCCTCCTGCTCCCAACCCCTCTGGAAACTTCCAACCCACCACCTCCCCTTCACCGATACTAGTACACTTTCAATCCTGAGTTATTTGAATAACCTCCCCACTCTATCAGTTTGATTCACCAATTAATTAAATCGATCAATTAATTAACCCCTCCCCCTGCAGTAAAACCCCCAGCCCTACACCTCCCTTCACCCAGCTTAAACTGGCGGGAAAAAGACTCAGTTGATTGGGCATTTGGTGGGGAATCGATTGCAGTGTGTGGAATTCTGTCTAAACAATTTCTGGTAGACAAGCCAATGTGTGGAATATCGTTTATTTAAACTATTTATGGCATACAAGGTAATTTTTGGACTATAGTTTATTTATTTAGTTAAAGAATTCGTTGGTAAATTGACTGCACTGTATTGAATACTAATTGTTTAATCATTTTGAGGGTGACAAGGGAGTATGGAATATTTAAACAGTTGCGGCACTTTTTGTCCCAGTTGCGGAAGGAATACCGTCAACATAGCTCACACCACGTAATTACACTGTTAAAAAAATCTCTTGCACTGCCCACAGTGCATTGCAAACTGAGCTGACCTTTTGCTATTCCCGCACACACAGGCTGTACCACGCATTATTGGGCCCCGTTACTGGCAGACTGGATGTTGCCTAATTTCCGAATAAAAGCGTCAGTTGGTGGCAACCCTTTGATATTGTGACCTGAGAAATTCCTGTCGAAACACATGATCCTCCCCCCCCTCCCCCCCCTCTCTCTCTCTCTCAAATGGCGATGCCGTGATACATGCCTCTGCTGGACATGCATGCGACGTCGGTCACGCTCAGACCAAACAACAAATAAAGCAGTGTTTACCTGGTAAAGCCCCCAGCTCTGGACGTCTTAGGAATATGTTCTCCCTCTATCAGATTCATTGACTAATTAATTAAATCAATACCCTTTGTGTGCAGCAGTTCCTCCTTGCTTTCTTTTGGTGGATACTAGAGTTGGAATATTTGACAGGATTCGATCCTGCAACTGCCCAGTTTCAAAACCTCACTAGATTTGTTTTCCCTTGCCTCCTATCAGTGGATATTGACACAGTTAGGTCATTTCATAGGAAGTGCATTACAGTGGAGGTAGCTGAAAATTTAAATCTTCAGTTCAGTCGCATGCTATGCTATGTCCTTGAAAAATCTGCAGAGCGATTGTAATGGCGTGTGTGCTCGCAGTATCACTATCAGAAACAATAAATTAATCAATCGGGAATATAATGTTTTTAAAGCACTGTATAACCCCTAAGTTGGTTCTCTCCACAACATTCGGAAGGAGGAGGAAGAGCCTACTGTGTGACAATATAGAGACAACAACAACAAATATTTCTGCAAGACAGAATCCACCGCGATGTATTGAGAAGCACTGAACATGACACACTTAAACCACAATACAATGCAGTCCGTAGAAGTATCGGTCATAGTAGTAGTTGTTGTTGTTATTGTTGTTGTTGTCATGGCTAGATATCGTAGATTGCTGTCAGACGGGAATTTGACGTTCTCTCCACTACATTCGGAAGGAGGAGGAATGATCGACTGCGTAAGAGGATAGAGAGAACAGAAAATACCACTGCAAGACAGAGTCCACTGTGATGTATTGCGGGGCGCTAAACACGACACACTTAGACCACAATCCTGTCCATAGCAGTAACTGTCGTGGCTAGACGCCTGAGATCGCTGAAAACACTCACACATCCAGTGCGCTCATCTCCGAGATATCCGTACGCACCACGCCCATCCGATCATACATCGCCAGTGCCAACGCTCAGAGGCCAGAGAAAACTGCTGCAGTTGTGGACGCGCAGGCATGATAGAGTGCACCACCTCAGCCATGGAGGGCATCTGGAGATGATTTGAGCGGTAGGAATTCGGTTGTTATAAATATGTCCAGCGCCATCACTTGTTAGTGATCAATACCGAATTGCTCATTTTTCCATGGAGAAAAAAATACAGCACACTTGATGACAGAGACAGCCCAACACATACTGAGTATTGGTTCACTGTTGATCATTACTAACCGCCTCCAGAACTTGCCCCTGCTGCTACGGGAAAGAACTGACTAGCCGGCCAGCTAGAACTTTTCTATGTACCCACCACCCACAAGAACCTTAAGCCGGAAATGCCCATCCATTCCAGACACAGGCTACCTTCATCACATGGCCCACATGACAAACGTTGTCGTTATAGGAAACAAGCCACATGTTTACCACTGTAATTACAATTAAATATACTGGTGTACAAAATTAAAGCTACAATCCACAATTTCCCCGTCCTGTGTCTAATTCATGATATAATCATACAAACTGTCAACAAATATGCGTACGATCGTGCCCTGCACAGAAGATGTCATTCTGGTCAATGGAAAACCACGCCAACGATGATGTCGGTCCATCTGTCAAATGGGATAGTGTTTGCCGGGTAGTCCTCATCCAAAATCTCTGCGTACACAGTCACAGACGGTGCATTATGGCACAGAGAAGACGTCTACCAGGCTCTCTACGGTGGACGGCCATGGGAAGACTTGGAGCAGTACAGTCACAAACTGATATGGCCCAATGGTTTAATGTGAATTATTCTGTCGTTTTTCAGATGTGGTGATAGTTTATAGGGATCTAAACTGTATCCTGAAGACCAGGGCAGGGCTGAACACGTGTAACATCAGAATGAGGGCACTATTATTTGGCTGTAAGGGCACGACGGTACCGCCTTAGTACTGCATGACAACTGGCAGCTGACCTAGCAGCATCCACTTGACGTCTTGTAGTGAGGCAAACGGTAAACAGAAGGCTTCATCAGAGTAGCCTTTATTGTCAGAGATCTGCTATGTGTGTCCCTCTGATGCGTCTTCACAGAAGGGAACCTCTAGAGTGGAGCCGTCAACATGCTACCTGGACGGTCGAACAGTGGGTCAATGTTCTTTCTCAGATGAGTCCCGGTTTTATCTGGCCAGTGATAATCAACACAATTCTGGGACCGAACCATTGTGGAAAGAGACTGATATCAAGGACATTCACTAATTGTATGGGTAGGGATTATGTTGAGCACTCGAACATCTCCTCGTGGAATTGTACAGTTAAATCAGAAAAGGTTAAACTGCTGTCAGGTATCGGGATGAGATCTTGGGACCTCATGAGCAGCTGTTGCGAGGTGCTGTGGGCCCAGACTTCATATTGCTGGATGATAATGCTCGACCTCATAGAGCACGCGTGGTTGATGTTTTCCTGGAAACGGAAGATATTGTGCACATGGCGTGGCTGCTCGCTCTCCCGATTTGAATCCCATAGAGCACGTCAGGGATGCACTAGGGACAAGGAAGCAATAGAGACACGGGTTGCATCACGTCAGCATCCACCAACGACTCTCCAAGACTTGCGAGCAGCACTGCAGGAAGAATGAGCGTTATTGCCTCAGCATGAGATTGATGACATCATTCAGAGAATGCCCTGTCATTTGTCAGGCCTGTATTGCTGCCAGTAGTGGTCACACCCCCTACTGAGGACATTAACCAGTTGTCGGAATGTGTGTGAAAATCTGTTAAGATGGAAAAAACCAAGAACGTTTTTGTCGATCATTATGCATGTTCCAGATGTCTCAGTTCTGTATTCTTTTTATTGTCTCTGCTTTCTATCACCTCATTATATTGTTTTGTGGAAAATAAACGCAACTTTGCAAAATTTGATTTTGTTGCTTTAATTTTGCACACCAGTGTATTACGATTGCAGCAATTGCCAATGAGCGAAGTATCGGAAATATCTCCTTCTGATGGCTGTGACTCTGGAAATATCAATATCTAGGTCCTTCTTATGACTGGACATAATTTTCCAAACAGAATACTTCATCACCCTTAAAACTATTGGTGCCCTGAAATCACAATCTCCCACATCAGATCCATACCCCCCCCCCCCTTACGAAAGGACACAGTCATTTTCTTTGCCAATGACCAAGTAACTTTACACCCCAACACCAACTATAAGCCTGCCGGTCACAGCAAATATATGAAACATCCTCTACTAAGAATAATACTTCGCCAATAGGTGAATACTGATGTCACCACACAACACCGAGTGAAAATCCGCGATGGATACACATGCTTCATTTGTTTTTATTGTGAGTGGTATCAGCGTGTCTTAAAAAGAGAGACTTAATCGTCTTATAAGCTTCCAGTTTTCCTGACTGTCGACCAATGACGCACTTAAGGGAAGTTTACTATCTTTTGGTTCTAAAAATCGATTTTTTTAAACTGAATTGTTGGATCCATAAAAGTGTTTGGAATCCACACCTGAAACGGTTTTTCCGAGAACGGAACGGAAATGTTCGTTATTCGCGGTTGAATAAAAAAATGCACCTCCCTGAAATCGGCCTTTTTCACGCACCGCTATTTTTCTTTCGGAGGACGAATTATTGTACCGGTGCTTGGGAGGAAACACACAAAATTCAAATCAAAGTTTGACACGTGTGTTTGGACGTTAGCTCCCAAGCATTTGCATTCTGGTGCGAAGACTGTGGAGATTGCGATTTTCCTGGCGGTGAGCAGCTTCGACGAAGGGTATTCAGCAATTCTGAAGACCATGACAACGATGGGCGTCACCCTGGGACTCTATTCGACGCAGTTCGCCAAGCATTTGGACGACCACCGGATTGAAGCGGCAGAAAACCGCTTGTCATCGGCCGTATGACCGGCTCTGGAGCACCGCAGGATGGCCCACATCTAGCAGAACGCCTGAGAGGCACCCACATGCCTTGCTCATACTGTGGCATCAAGCAGTCAGGCCTGCAAGATGAGTGGTCTGCCAAGCGAGTGGATTCATTCTTATTTGTCGAGTAACATGAACTCTCGTACTCACAATTAAGTTACAAATTCTCCTTCTGTATGAATAATACGCAACGGAAACACGCATCTATCAGTAATTTACAGAACTCTGACTGTTCACTACGCACTGGCAATACCACATTTTCTTTTTGTCTGTCACTTAACGGCTTTTATCAACACGTGGCCACCGCACTGAATATGAATGGCGCACACATTATAAATTCGGGACATCATGACAACATACAATTGGAAGGAAAAGTCCACCAATCTTTTTCTTTTCACTATCTTATTTATTCCGATAAATTCTATAATCTAAACACACAAATTCTATAACCTACAACAATAACACCTGAGAAATTCCGCCCAGTGGGCATGGCTTTACATTGGTGATTCTCTACCTTATGGTCTCGTAATTATTTAACGCTACAGTGCACTTTCTGGATAGGATGGTGGATCTTTTATCATGCCTCACACTTCGACTCTCACAATCATCATCACGAAACTTTCATCGAGACCGAGCGGTACAGAAGGAACAAGCATAACCCACTACCTCTGAAACTACCTTGCTACTCTCCCATGCAAACCACACATACCCAAATTACATGACATACAACACACTACTACATGGAATACAACACAATAAATAGTCACAACACTATCACTTTCAGCTTTCCCACTTCAATTAGTACTTATCCCAGTTTCACACGACACTGCCCCACTTCGTAATTCTTCTTTCCTACTATGAACTCTGGAGATATATTCACATCTTCCTGTGCAATGCAAGCCAAGTGGCGTTGCTGGATAGACGGCTGACTCACCTTGCTTCTCTCTCAGAGTATTATAGTTTGAATCAAGCGTCAAACGGAAACATATCTCGCAAAGTAATATTAAGAACATATTCATCACACACACGAGTCCTCAACTGATACCATGGATGAGTACTTCTCTTTATCCTTTGTCTCATACACAGATTGAGACTCACACAGTACTCACCACGTGGAAGCACTCGTCTCTAATTTCAAGTCCTGCACGCTATTTCTTAAATATTTCAACTTATAGTACACACTCTAGTAATTCAGCTTAACTTAAGCACACGGAAGTATTTCAACTTATTGCTACACGTGGTTTCATTGTGACCGTTGGTCACTTCCGAAGATTACTACGATCCCATTAATATTACCTGCCTGACATTTAATTCTCCCCACAAAAGTTCCTGAAATAGAGAAATTATTATTTCAAACTACTCTTAAATATCCCACATGCATACCATGTCTCCACTCTTTTGTCTTTACGGAGCACAACTAAGACAGGTCTTAACAGCACAAGATCCAGCGTCAGAGTGCTGAAACATGGCCGTTCTTCAGGTTCTCTTGCACCTCTGTCGAAGTGGGGGAGCACCTTGCTACCGTATTGGTCAGTCACATTTCAGGCGCTCAAAGCTCAGGTAAATTTCATCTCTTTGGTTCCACCAAAGGTGGCCAAAGGATCGTCTCAAAGATGATCATATATTCACATTCACTATCTGCGGTTAGCAGACGACTATACATTCATTCATTTCACAGATCTCACCAAACTGGATGTAGGGATTTACTTTGTGGGAGTGCACATGTGATCAATTAAATAAATAAATTGTCATTCTTTCCCACACTGGTATCCAGCTTCGCTGTATTAATTGAAATTGAGTTATTTTACAAAAAAATGTGTTGTTCTGACAAAAATAATGAAGTATGTTGTACCTATTTTCAATGTCGGGCGGTACTGTACCCTTTCACGCCATCTGTGAAGAAGAGGAAGGACAAATTTATGGACCCGGAATAGCAGATTGAACGTAAGTTGATAATATTGCATTTATATGTAGTCAAAACTTCAAAGGCGTTTTTCTAAAAAAAGACTTTCTTTTTATCGCGCAGTGTGGTAACTTCAAATCTACTAAACCGATTGGCATGAGTCTTTGTTTCCGACGAAGCTAACTAAATTGTCTAGGAGTTGTACCACTTTTATTCCGATCCATCAACTACAAATATTTTTAGTTGGCCGACGAAGTCACCAAATCTATTAAAGAAACCCTATTTTTTTCAAATGACCGCCGTTTTGTTTCCTATGGTCCAAATAACTTAAGCGAGTTACAACTTGTAGGAAAGCAGCCTACACACGCCTTAAAAAATTCACATCAGTCTTTCCATTGTGTGCCAGCCTAGTCCGCTGTAACTAGCTCTGACGTCATAAATGTTGCGCAATACTTTAAAAATCAAGTAAATAACCTGAAACGTTTGTAGCATGTCAGGAGTAATACTAAATCAATATGTGTTGAATATCAGTTCAATATCTTTAACCATTTTCGAAATTTGGATATTTTTCTGTAAAAATCATTGGCGCAACAGAAAAGAGCTAGAAACTTAAAAATTTATACTTAGATTCCTTTTTCATAATAATTTAGTGGAAACAGTACTCTGGATTTCACAAATTAAAATTTTAGTTGAAAGTCATGATTTTCTGGTTTTTGTCTTAAAAATTAAGGAAGCAAGATAGATTAAGTAGGCGAATAAATAAAGCTAGGATGTTTAAATTTAAGTATAAGGGAGATCCGCTATAATCATAAAGATGTAAGAAGTTTCAACTGAACAACTATAAAACTATAGCTATAGTGTATCTCCAAAGAGAAAGTTCAGAGCTCGTCTACTGCGTGTAGTGTAATTAAATTAATTCTCTCGCCCAAAATATTTGACTTAGCCACATCAGACTTTTATTATGATTACTTAGCTGTGTGCTGATTGCACATTTAAATTGAGAGCTTCATCGGCCCTCAGCAAAGGAAGCAATGATTTATTCGATAACTTGAAGTGGTGCATTACTAGCCCAGCGGCTAGTCAGGAGAGCGGATTTGATCAGGTGTTCCCTTAGCCGTCCGCACCGCGGCTTTATATATAAGAACGCTGCGTGAAAGAAAAAGGCCCCAGTTCTCTCCAGACGCTGATTAGCGCACCACCTGTGCCGGGAGTCGCGTCACGTCGGTATCATTGCTATAAACAGCCTCCCTCGGATGCCGTAATAAGTTACTCGGGATACACGTAACCTTGAAATCGTTTTCGAGTGAAGTGTTAATTCGGGGATGACTTTAATGATCTATCTTCAGTTTGCGTATGTCGTATTTTCACGTACTGCCGCGGGACAGACATTCTACCATTATTAACGTGGCGTCTGATGAACATTATCATCAAATTATGGCGAGCATTCACTTAAACATTTAATTTCAACAGTTATAGTTGCATCAGCGCATTAGACTCTGAACTGCGCTGGTAGTTGGATTGTGTGGATTATTTTTGGTCTGTGACTTTCAGAATATAGTGAACATTTTAGAGAGAAACGTTTTTTGATTATGAATCCCAGACAATCTCCTAATTCCTCAGAGCTATAAGCTGTAGCTATAAATGTATTTCTCAGATGAAGTGGGCACTAGGAATTCTAATTACAGGCTTCACGTTTTGCTAATCACTTTCCGGTTGCCAATATTGTAGTTAGAGAGCCAGTGTTGAGAACTGCAAACAACAGCAATAAATAAATAAATACAAAACATTTATAACAACTATTCCACCCGCCGCCCCACATATGGTGCATGGGAAAGAAACTGAGTAAAAGTGAAAGTGATTTTTAAATATTCAGATTCGGGAGTGAAATACGACATGCACTGAGTAATAGATCAGTGATAGTGTCACGTGTGCATGTGGACGACGCAATTGGATTAACAACGCATCTGGATTAACGGAGCTGGCACTGAGTCTAGCGGCGCTGCCGGCATCGCGAGAAGTCAGTTTCGCCTCACCGCAGTCGTCCGCTGGAGCAACCGGAGCCGCGCCTGCAGTTGCGGGCCACATAGCAGCTGTCGAAGTGCCGTCTGCAGTTCAACACGCCGCATCGCATCAGTAATCCTGGTACGCCGCGCCGGCAACGCCATACGTCGTGCAGAAGGAACTATGTGAAAAGCTGTTAAAAATTTTACTTTGTCGGCGATGGAACCGCCAGAAGAACCTATGTCTGTTGATGGAACTGTAAATCAAGACAACAGTTCAAGTGTAAATATGCATGAAAATAGTAATGTTAAAGTGAAATATGAAGTATTGTCTCCTGACAGTAGTGTGAAAAGGGGCGATGATTCAATAATAGAGACCCCTGTAGTAAAGCAGAAATCAGAAATGGTTAATTTATTGGATGGTAGTTTATCTGATGAGTTCAAAACGAAACAGTCATCAGAGGTGGTAGAGTTTAAACAGGCGAAGTTAGATATGAGTGATCAATCAGAAGTTTCATTTAGTTTTGATGATTCTGGTGTTGGAGCTAGTTTTTCGTCACCTGAGTGTGATAAAAAGCCAGCTAGTGAGCAACCCAAAGATACTGGGGCTATTGATTTAAATGTTATATTACAAGCAATAGCTACCAGTAATGCTAAAATGACAGCTGAATTAAAGTCTGAAATAACTGAGGTCAAAAGCAGTAATGCAAAAATGTCAGCCAGTAATGCTAGAATGACAGCTGAGTTAAAATCTGATATAATTGAGGTAAATAACAGGATTGTGGCCAGCCAAAACAATTTTAATAAACGGTTTGAGGCAATGGACAATAAATTAGAATCCAATAAAGCTGAATTAGAAACTTCCTTCAAGGCTGGTTGCAATAAGTTGAAAGAGGATCTGGACAGTTTGAATTATAAAATTGATTACAATGATGAGGATATTAAGAAAAAGGTTGCTCAACAATTTTCTGAAATGTATAAAACAGTAAAATCCGAAGTTGCTGAGGTTCGCAGAGATTTCCAAATGGAAGATGCGAAGCTGGAGCACAAGTTAACAGAAAAGATAGAGGCGGAATCTGAACTGTGCTCAGATAGGTTTAAAGATGTTAATATAAAGGAAACATATGTCAAGCAGAAGTAGATGCTATTATAACTGATACTACTCATATTGTGCAAAGAGTAGATAATGTTGAAATGAGAGTAGAAAATATTAGTACTAACATTGCTAACATTGAGAGTAAACTAGCTTCAGTAACTTCTGGTAATGGTAGTATACAACAAGTTGTAGCTGCAAACGCCGCATTATCGGATGTCGGCAGTTCTTGCGGTTCGATCCAGATAAAAATATCCACCCGCTAGATTTCTTGAACGATTTTGAAGGTGTGATTCCACCAACTTGGACTGAACGAGAGAAAGTCTCATTTATTAGGAGCCATTTAGCAGGTGACGCCATGAGTTGGTCAGCTGATGTTATGCTGAAGTGTAAAACATTAGCGGAATTTAAAACAGCTTTCATTAATGAGTATTGGTCTAGTAATAAGCAAAATGAAGTGTTGAGAGAATTTTGGAGTGGAAAACGCTTCAATGCAGGCAAGGAATCTATTAAAGAGTATGCTAGGTCATGGATTTCACGTTTGTCACATATGGCCAAAAAGCTAAAACCTGAAATGATAATACTAGGTCTTGAAGCCAAACTGCCATGGTATTGGCAAACTAGAATTATATCTGCCCCTCGAGACAATCTGGATCGTTTCATTGAATATTTGGAACTTGTAGAGTGTGTGGCTGCCAATGAGGAGCAAACACGTAATAACAGAAATGCTAATAACACTAGTAGTAATTTTAAGATCAAGCAGAATGGCAATGTAAACATCAGAACAGTAGGTGTTCGCCATCCTAAGAGAGGTAGGAATTGGAGAAATAATTATCAGAACCAACAATGGCATCCAAATGATAGTAATTTTGTTCCAAACAAAATTATGCAGGTAAACAACAGTGCGGAAAGCAATGCTGTGCCAGTTAACTACAATGGAAATAAAGGAAACAGTAGTAGGCCGAGGCAGAAAACTAGTTCCCGTCTATGAGGACACTGGCGCTCACCAGGCGGTTACTTTTCCTAAGCCAGTAATTACAGTAATTGGTAAGACACATCAGAATACTCAGACTGAAAATGTGGATGAGGGGTCGGTAGCATCTAAGGATACAGCAGAAATATTAGATCACTCACAGTATTTAATAGATACCATGTTAGAGACGCTTTCTAAATGGGAAGAGAAAGAGAAGGCGCAGCAGTGTAACGGTAGAGAAGAGCTACAAAATACTGAATTGTCAGGTGAAGAAGCAGAAGAAATTCATGCTTATATTTACGATGAGGATGATGTGCTCCTATCTAAAGTGCCTGCGCAGGATGTTGATACTGTGCGAATAGATTTAGGACAGGAGGTAAGTGAGAATGTAGAGGATAGCCTGTTGGGGGTCGATGAATCCAGTAGCTGTGACCAGTTGTCACTTGAGAAGGAACCCGACGATAATAGCGAAAGTGGTTTAGCTGTAACTAATGTTATGCCCGGTCTGGAGGCGCAGAATCGCTGGGACTACAGTAATTTGGGTCATGTTCAGCCAACTAAATGTAATGAAGTCGTGCGGTGTTTCGATTTGAAATTAATAGACCGACTGGAAGAGGCAGCTGAAAATGTAATTCAGGAAACCCCTACACACTTTGACCTAAATGTAATGAAGACAGATGTCGATCACTTTAGTTGGACACAAATGCAAAAGGAACTATTGGATGAGTTTGAGGAACCACCTGTACAAACTAGAATAAGCCACCCTATAGTAATAGTGAATACGTTGGGTATCAATGTACGTTATCTCTTAGACAGTGGAAGTGAGGTGAGTGCGAGATCTCAGTCCTTCTTTGATGCATTACCTGGTAAAGACAGGCTTACAGTAATGAGGGTATCAGGACTAAGAATAATTGGTGCTGCTGCCAAGGTGTCAAAAACAGTAAAGCAAGAAGCTTTGCTGCCCTTTGATATTAATGGTAATTTAATTGATCATCCATGCTTAATTGTAAATAATCTCAGTATTGAGGTTTTAATTGGCATAGATTTCTTGTCAAAATATCAGAGTGTTGTTGACTTTAAAAGAATCCAGTTAAAAATGGTCTTGCCGATAACCGGAGTAATTACGGTACCTTTTATTGATAAACATGTAGTAACTAATGATGAAACTTGGGAGCTTCCTATACGAGTTCTGAAAAATAGGAGATATTGGGACGAAGGTGTTAATTTTAGTAAAAGTAAGCTAAACACAGACGAAAAGGAGTTAAAGGCTAGGGCAAATATAAGAAAAAGAGCATTGGAAAGGAAGAAGCGTCATGACGCAAAAGCTGTACCCACCAGTTTTGAAATAGGTCAGTTAGTCCTTGTCAAAACCAAGGAAAAATCAAAGAAAATAAATGCAGAATCAAAGAAATTCATGTTCGTATACCAAGGACCTTTCAGGATCATAGGAAAACCACATGCCAATGCATATAGGCTAGAGTACCCTAAGAGTAAAAAGCTATTAGGTCTCAGGAATGTGATTTACCTAAAGAAGTTCATAGGTAGTGAATGAATTCTGTAGGGAGGAGGTTGTTCTGTAACCTCTACACAGTGTGGCAACTGTGCAGTCCCAGCTGTGTGCGATCTTCTTTCCCATTTCAGATTTCACTCTCTCTTCATCTTTCCTATCCACCAAAGTTTCGACTCCTTCTTTGCAACACAAAAATTTTCCATCATGGCTATCAACCCATGAGTTCTGTAACCATTCTATCCACCGATTAGTGAAGTAAATACCTAATGTGACAAACCTAACAGTGACATAAACAATAGAGAAGTATGATGTAATTAAGATACAAAGGTATTTGAGTAACAAGTATGTATAGAACCCTGGTAATATTATAAGTACAAAGTTGTTGTTTTATTGGAAATGGTCCACCAATAATATTTCAAAAAGATATACAAGTTCGTGTACAAGCAGGATCTGAAGTGGCAGTGAAACCTATTGTATGCTGTAGAGCTAACTAATTGATAGTAAAAGAGATTGCTTAGTGTTATGAAAAATATGCAGATAAGTTGTAAAAATGAACTCACCTTGTGTAGCAAGGAATGGCAGTGTAATAGAATTGAGTAGTGTTTGTGGTTGAGACGTGAAGGACCCGTCCTTGAAATATTTATGAGGTTGGAGCTGGCCGTTATTTGGTGTAGTGAGTGACAGGACACACCTACACGTATTGAGGTTATGAGTTGGAGGCGTGAATGCGACCATAGGTACCCTTATGTTAGATGAGACAGAGCAGCTCATGGTGTTCTATAGGTTTAAGGAATTTAGCATTACGCTCGTCCATAACTACTTAATGCACTTTAGTGGTAGGTCGAGAGAGACTACCTGTGGTTTCAGCGTCCGATCGAGTGGAAATGGATTGCCACGTGAGCAAACTGATCAGCTGCAATGCACTATAGATATGAAATAAATGTGCTATCCTATGCGTTAAATGTTAATAGAGTGAGTGTTAAATAAGTACATACACTAGCAACGTAATTGAGTAACATAATGGCAGACGTGAAACATCATTTTTAGCTCAGCATAAATACACTTCGATGAAGTAAGTACATAATTGCAGATGTGGAACTGACACAGCAGCAGAGGACCAATAAGTGGAGTTAGTAGTCAACTAAACGTAGTGTGTTTTGAACACTCAGAGCTGTACTATTACCACAAGTTACTCACATGTACGAAGAGGCTGAGAAGACAACTATTAATCAAATATACTCATACTATCTCTAAGAATAAGGTAATCGAAGATGAGTCAGCTAAGTAAATAAAATACAAATGTATCAGGAATGTACCAAGCATTAGTTCAGTGTTCTGGCCCAGAAATAATAAACTGAAATTAAATAGGATTTATGATTGTATGCCTTGAGCATAAATTTTCTCTAGTACGTGACTAACGGCGTTTTGAGCCATTTGTTTATCGATTTTATGACAGTTAAGTAACTGCGAGAGTAAAATTGAAAAAGTTCTGTTAACTTTGTTCCAGTAACATATTGAAAGATAAAATGTATATATCCCCATTTCATTGTGACCCACCCTTAGATATTAAGTGAACAGAGTCTGAGGCACTTTTTTTGTTTGTTCTACAGGACAAACCAGATAATGGCAGCCTGGTAGCTGCGTGAAAGCGTGGAGTTACTTGGACACAACTCACAGTGACTCCTCCCCTTTCCCCATGTAATTTAGAGTGAACGTGAAGGACGCAAAAAATAGCAACTTCCCCTCCTCTACCCTTGAGAATGGAAGTGTAGAACGTCAGCCAAAGCGGCGACAACCACGTGTGTAAAAATGAAACTGTCATGATTTGTGAAAATTTCTTTCAGGTTTAGAAAAGACTGCTAAGATATAATTATCTGTTTATGTATCATGAATAACTGTGTTATTTTCTTTGAATTTGTGTATGTAAAAATGTATTTAATGAATTTAAGATTTTCATAATTTTACATATTTTATGTGTTTGTCTGTTTAAGGCAATATGTATGCCAAAGTGTTTCATTGACTTTGCTTAAATTTTGAGTGATAATGTTGTTTATTAAGCAGTGAACATCCCAGCAATTTAAATAATTGAAGTAGGTAATAAGTTTTTTTAATATTTCTATATGTTTACATTTCAATTTTAATTTTCATAGGGAATTAAGCTGTACTCTTGATTCCCTTTTTGTAATTAATTTTTTTTCCCATTTACATTCAAAAAAATTAAGTAGAGGGTGATGTAGGGAAGCAGGCTACACACGCCTTATAAAATTCATATCAGTCTTTCCATTGTGTGCCAGCCTAGTCTGCTGTAACTAGCTCTGACGTCATAAATGTTGTGCAATACTTTAAAAATCAAGTAAATAACCTGAAACGTTTGTAGCATGTCAGGAGTAATACTAAATCAATATGTGTTGAATATCAGTTCAATATCTTTAACCTTTTTCGAAATTTGGATGTTTTTCTGTAAAAATCATTGGCGCAACAGAAAAGAGCTAGAAACTTAAAAATTTATATTTAGATTCCTTTTTCATAATAATTTAGTAGAAACAGTACTCTGGATCTCACAAATTAAAATTTTAGTTGAAAGTCATGATTTTCTGGTTTTTGTCTTAAAAATTAAGGAAGCAAGATAGATTAAGTAGGCGAATAAATAAAGCTAGGATGTTTAAATTTAAGTAGAAGGGAGATCCGCTATAATCATAAAGATGTGAGAAGTTTCAACAGAACAACTATAAAACTATAGCTATAGCGTATCTCCAAAGAGCAAGTTCAGAGCTCGTCTACTGCGTGTAGTGTAATTAAATTAATTCTCTCGCCCAAAATATTTGACTTAGCCACGTCAGACTTTTATTATGATTACTTAGCTGTGTGCTGATTGCACATTTAAATTGAGAGCTTCATCGGCCATCAGCAAAGGAAGCAATGATTTATTCGATAACTTGAAGTGGTGCATTACTAGCCCAGCGGCTAGTCAGGAGAGCGGATTTGATCAGGTGTTCCCTTAGCCGTCCGCACCGCGGCTTTATATATAAGAACGCTGCGTGAAAGAAAAAGGCCCCAGTTCTCTCCAGACGCTGATTAGCGCACCACCTGTGCCGGGAGTCGCATCGCGTCGGTATCATTGCTATAAACAGCCTCCCTCGGATGCCGTAATAAGTTACTCGGGATACACGTAACCTTGAAATCGTTTTCGAGTGAAGTGTTAATTCCGGGATGACTTTAATGCTCTATCTTCAGTTTGCGTATGTCGTATTTTCACGTGCCGTCCCAGGACAGACATTCTACCATTATTAACGTGGCATCTGATGAACATTATCATCAAATTATGGCGAGCATTCACTTAAACATTTAATTTCAACAGTTATAGTTGCATCAGCGCATTAGACTCTGAACTGCTCTGGTAGTTGGATTGTGTGGATTCTTTTTGGTCTGTGACTTTCAGAATATAGTGAACATTTTAGAGAGAAACGTTTTTTGATTATGAATCCCAGACAATCTCCTAATTCCTCAGAGCTATAAGCTGTAGCTGTAAATGTATTTCTCAGATGAAGTGGGCACTAGGAATTCTAATTACAGGCTTCACGTTTTGCTAATCACTTTCTGGTTGCCAATATTGTAGTTAGAGAGCCAGTGTTGAGAACTGCAAACAACAGCAATAAATAAATAAATACAAAACATTTGTAACAACTATTCCACCCGCCGCCCCACATATGGTGCATCGGCCGGGAATGCATCTTTTCTACATTACATTCTACATTTTATAACAAAAATATTCCACCCGCCACCCCACAAACTCGTAAAGAATTTTATATACTTCGCTAACGTCAACTCAATTTTGATTTGAGACTAGTCGGCTGACTTGTGACATACCGCACATGGAGGTCTACATCGAAATTTTGTTTCGTTCCGACGGCACTTCCGCCTTTGCTCTTCGACATTTCCCGTCGAAAATATTCCAGTTTGTAGAGGGAATATCAATAAACATTTGGTTCAAATTTGACATAGATATCTGTAACACATCCTGAGGAAAAAATTCTTAAAAAACATGCTATTTCGGGCCAAAAATAGTAAACCTCCCCTTAAATGTGGCCTATAAGCACAGTGCAGTATTTAATAAATACCACATTGGTACAAGTACACACCTAGATTATGGGGAACTCACCCCTGCATTATTAGTGTCTGACATTACTATAAAGTTGTCTTAGGGAGGTGTACCACTAAAGACTAAGGATAGAGTTGGAGAGTAACATGGAAAAATTAGAAGTATGTACCCGATTTGCTAAATTTACACTTTAAACAATTACCGCCATCACCATTGACAAAACCAAACTAAGAAAAATGCGGAGCATCATCCCAACGTCCACGTGCCACAATGCCGACACAGCAAGCATTGCTGCTACGAGCTGAGTGCAAGTGGGATGTCTGTGGAGTAGGCAATACTCCGCACTGACGGCGTCAACCCCACGCCACGATCGATGGATGTCCGCCTGTCTGCAACTTTGGACCTCCATCTGCCCGCCCGACGATACGCTAGCTACCTGTCCATCGCCACGGCGTATGACGGAATGGTAGAGAAATGTACTATATTTATAAAACGACACATATAGCCCTGCTTATACCTTCTTCAAGCACACTCACTAATGATCACATCTCTCTATTACTGCTTACTCGTATCGTGGATGGTTGGTAAGAGACTGCCATCATCTGAAACACACAGGGAGATCCCTACAGCCCATGGGAATCCTCCCCTCTCCCCTTTCTCTCTGGACAAATAATAATCATGGTTCCCTCTCTCCCACTTCCGTTACTAGAACAAATGTATGGGAGGTGTTTATTCTTGTTCTGTTCACCATAGAGAGAGGATTATCATGAAGCGCCACCAACAGCAGCGATTATCCAGCGCCCTCAGACAGAATAAAACCAGTAATAAGGCATATATTTAAAAATAACGTATCACAACACAATTTGTATTGTCCTATCATCAGAATCACGAGTACTATGATTTAATGATATCTTACATTTTCTGAAAGCATATATAGCATGACTCTCTACCAGTACTCCAAAACATTACGTGACTTACCGTACCGCCTAATGGTCACAGAGCGGGCCCTGTGTGTGTTCTGGACGTCGTTGCGACCGGAGATTCTCGTAGGTGGGTGGTACCTCACGGGCAGCTTCATAGCGCGTCGTGCCCTCTCCACCCAGCTACAAAGGTAAGTCACGTGTGTATGATTCCAAGCAGGACGGCAGGGCAGGGGTTCTAGATTTATCAGGGATGTGTAGGTCATTTTTCCGGCAGTTACTTGCCCAGCCAATGTGCGTGTGTTGTCCGCAAGCTGAATCTTGTTCTTTACATAACATGATTCAATTTCTCTACAATTTTTTTACTCTCTCTCTCATTCTTTTTGATTTCTCTCTCTCTCTCTCTCTCTCTCTCTCTCTCTCTCTCTCTCTCCCTCGCTCTCTCTGTCACACCACACACACACACACACACACACACACACACACACACACACACATTCTTTTTTTATTTTGTTAGTTTGTTGTGCTCGACCATCGGCGAGGCCCGAAAACGTCTGTGAATGAGTTTCTTAGTTTTGAGTACACTTACGAAAGAAATATAAAAACAACTATGCGAGTTACTGATTTATGATGCTTAGTTTGCAGTCAGTTCTGAGTAATATTAGTAACTACGCTCCAATCCCTAAACCTAGTCACAGAAATGCGAATCAGACGCATTACGTATTCCAGGCCGTAGCAGTTGCGACTTGGAGACACCAGCTATGGTCACTTCCCAGCCCGCTATAAGATCACATCGGTTCGTCTTCTTCCTGCTGGTATTGTAACTGAGATTTGGCAACAAGGAAATGTATGTTTGGCAACTCTGTGATCGACGAGTTACTTCCTGGTGTGCACGGAATTAAGCCTCAAAGTTCACTTGATTTTACCTGTCATTTCCATTGAATAATCTGAGCTATCATCGCTTGAGGTGTAACAAAAGATTGTAAATTTACGGTTTTCAGCCCAGGAAAGTCGTTGCACGTGGAAATCGCAACTAACCTCGTCCTTCAAATAGCGGTTTACGAGTTCTAGCCACTATTGGTCTCGTAAGAGGAAGCTAAGCCGCATACTTCTCCGCCAGCTCTGTGGTAACGTCCTAACCTGTGAGAAAGCGTCTGTTATGGTTCGCAGTTCCAGTCTTATTGAGTGTAGAGTTTTTATCCCTTCTGTGAAAGAGCTACAAACAGTCAGATCAAACATCGATAAGGAAATCGCAAGAAAATGCTTTCGGTCATAGTACAATGGTGAATAACTTACAATGCTGCACAACAGGTAGCGCCTCTTTCCGCTGCTGACAAGCAAATTTTGGGTTTCTAGGAATACAGAACTTTATTTATGAAATGCCACATTTACATACTTCTTGAGTATGTCACAGCATACCAATTAAACACAGACCCAATCAAAATCTAAGTGAGTAGTATTTTACCAATTCGTGTCGATAGAGGCACGCTTGTGTACAGATACTCAGTTTTATAAAAACAGACTTTCGTCGTAAGGTTATTGTGGGTAGTTTTACTACATTTCTTATAATACAGCCCACAATTTTCGTAAGGATTCCTTTAGTATTGTTAAAACAATAGTGAACATGAGAGAGAAATTAATAATCAACGATATATGCGAATTCTCTGATGTTATCTACAACAGTCTGAAAATGCACATGCGGTTTATTGATTACATGCATGTAGAAAACTTGTTCTGAGTTAAAGCTGTCAAACAAGCTTTGAAGAAGAATAAAATTCAACTACCAGACGACAGCTAATGTAGAAAATACTTTACCGACGTATTTTGGCACGAAGCGCTCTCCCCATACATAATACAAAAGTTTCGAGATGCGTCTGCTGCCTGGTTGTCTATTAAACCTGAAAAGAATAAAATGCCGCAGAAGTTAGCCCTTTTCCCACATGCGACTATTTTGGGTTGAGAAGTGAAGAGAATTATGTTACAAGTTCCATTAGATTGATAACTTCAGCAGACAGCAGAATTGCGTTTTAAAAAAATATACCAGTGAATGTACTCGAACTCGAGATATCTTATACGGCGCGCGCGATACGTAGCATTACGCTACTATCTGACACGTAGCTATAACAGCTCCAGAAGTCAAGAACAATTCCTCCAGACCTTCTGCATTCCACAGCGCTGTGGGATAATGCATATGGCCACGTCAATACTTACGAGAGGCAAATAGTTATACCTTTTCTTTTGCACTGCACGACGTTTTCAACAAACAGATAGCGCTCAGTAGCTCAAGTGGAAAGGAACACTTCCTATTTAAATTTGTGCATCCTACACTGTTGGCAGTTCTGTGTAGGTGGCAGTTACGTGATTTTATTTCGGTGATTACAAAATAAAGTTGAATGTATGCACTGGGTAGCCGAGGCATCTAGTTCATGGTGATTCGGTCAACCAAGTAAATGAATTTACTGAACATGCTGCAAACTGATACAGGGAGGCTGTGTGTCAGAATTCTCAGCCAGTGTGGCACAACGACGTTATGATAGAAAAATGAGCCCGTGAGGAGAGGATTTGGTGGTCTGTTGGGCTGATGATAGGTTCATATATCTATGGACTGGGTTCGATTCCAACTTCGGTCAGTGATTTTACATAGGGAGAGACAGATTCCATTCTCTTCTGGCTACACCAAGTGAAGAAGATATAATGGCACTGCGGTCTGAAATTCACTTTAAAAATGATATTCATTCCCTACCAAGTAGACGTTAGGTTGAGCCACAATAAAGTCTGGAGTGGCGACATAAAGAAACTCTGTCACCAGTAACCTTTCTTATACTAGTTATTTATTTCTAGTAACGAAACAAACGCTATGTAGGATCACAGGACACTTATTCCATCTTTTATCTGAGCTGTATGTCGATAAAATTGGTTCTGAACTGGGAATGCAACTCACACCGCCCTTAACGCGGAATTTGTTCCCTTCGTGACAATACAGCTCGGCTACAATTTGTTGTTGGTTCAAAACTGCAGTTTCCTCAACATCTCCACATATTGCGCGTGAATGGGTTCTAATCCTTGCCCGGCACTAAAGATTTCATTATGTATTATCAAGATCTACCATGAGAACACCTATCTGCTGGTGGATAATAATTTCGATGTTTAATGTATTTTCATTCGTTGTCCACACTAACGATATTTGACGTTTTTGACTCCCAATGAGACACAGAACTATTTGCGAGATCACTGTAAGTTCAAGATGTTATTCCGAGCTGCTGGTGGAGAAAAAATTGGTAGCTGACGTCTCTTTGTGTGTAGTCAACAACGATATGTGTGGAGCTCTATTCCCAGTCAGCACTGAACTCTTCGTCATATTATTTCTAGTTCAAACATGCTCACATGTCGCTGCTGGTACAACAAACCCATATTTAACGTTCGTTTTCTCTAGAATATAACAGCGATAGGTGCCTTGTTGGAGTCCTGGGAAGGAAAAAATTAATGTTTCGTCTCGTCATTTCAGTTAAAACATCTAGCTACTGGCAAGAAAATGTGATACGTCACAGTTGATTGTGCTTCGATATCTATCTTATTAGGTTCTGGGTTCCAATCCCTGTCAACACAAAGGTTTACCTCACGACATTTCAAGTAAGTTACTTGTTAAGAAGCAATACTTAACATCTCTCGTAGTTCGTTAACAGGGACAATAGGTGCTGGGTAGGAATTCGCGTCCGTTAAAAATGTTTGCGTTATGTAATTTAAAGTTGATATTTGCTAATTGATACTGTCTGATTTCGAGGTATATCACTGTCTGTATGCCTAATCAGGAATGAATGTTAGTTTCCGTCAGTCACGAAATCTTTGCTTAGTCTGCATGACCTGGGTTTGAATCCATACGCAGAACGAGACGGTTCGTCGTGTCATTTGAAGTTCATACATATTCTCAAGTAGCTGCTCGTGAATAACTTAAATTTTTAATGTCATTTTGTGTTAAGTAATAAGTACGGTATGTTTCTTTGAAGAAGAAATCATGAATACGACGAACTTACTACGTGCGTAGCATTTCAGGTATGTCATTTTATGCAATAAAAGTTAGCTTACAAGCCTTAAGGACAGTCTTATCTGTGATAAGGTGTTCCCTGATATTTCTAGTATCGTGGTATTACTTTACATCTTGAGTTATTGCGATACAGAGCAGCGTTTTCTAGTGGTGACTTGTTGGAACCATTTTCAATAGTCAAACGTCTGTACCAAGGAGCGATTAGAGGACCTGCTAGGCAGCTGCGTTATGTGGGTTGCATGCGAATCCGGCGAAATGCAATTCAGGTCGTTCGGATACTTTTGAGTATGACTGTACTAATAATCATACACATGCGATAAAGGCTGGGCAAGAAGATGCTCGATGGGAACCGCGTAAGCAGCGGATGAGTTATTAAACATTGTACCGTACATTTAGTCTTTTGATTAAGATATTGAACAGGGCGCACAATAACCGCGTTATTAACAACAAAAAAACCTTAACCTGCGATGGTGTGTTGGTACTAAAATATTACTGGTAAAGCGGACGGAAAAGAATGCGTGACTAATACGATCATTTGAAAATCAGAAGTGCTGTGGGTAGGATGGATTACACACACTGACATTCAGACTAGTGAAAGAAGATCTAAATTGGGTTAGTGAGACTAGACTCGATGGTAGTGTATTTTAACACAAAGTTACTTCAAAGTTTATAGTAAAATTTACGTGGAATATCAATTAAGAAACAAAGAATACGAACTACGTCATGTGAACAATTCTTGCTAAGGTGTGAGCCACCTTATATCACTAGTAATCACGTGGCTTTCCACTACAGGGACCGAGCGAGGTGGCGCAGTGGTTAGCACACTGGACTTGCATTCGGGAGCACGACGGTTGAATCCTGTGTCCGGTCATCCTGATTTAGGTTTCCACTGATTTTCCTAATTCGCTCCAGGTGAATGCCGGGATGGTTCCTTTGAAGGGGCACGGCCGACTTCCTTCCCCGTCCTTTCCTAATCGAATGAGACCGATGACCTTACTGTTTGGTCTCTTCCCTTAAACAACCTAACCCACTACAGGGTAACTACGATTAAATATGAAAATCACGGCAAGGAGAGAAACGAAATCAAACTGTAGTGCACGACAATTTATTTAAGAAAGGAAAATTGGTTCATGGATGAGTATAGAATATTAAAAGTACAATCTCTTCATCTCTCTTACAATAATAATAATAATAATAATAATAATAATAACTGCTGAATTTCAAAGCCACATGCATTGCTCATAACCAGTTTCACGATTTATTCAGTAAACTAATCACACTCATGCTCCTCAATCGCAAAATTACAGAGCACAAAGAAACACCGCTATGTATTCAAAACTCACGAAATTACTCTCAATTCCTACATATAGAAAGTATGCCGGGTTAGTCCATAATATCTGAAACCTACTAAGAAATGCACTAGACTCAGTTACGCTAAACTTGCATACACACAAATCACAACACTAAGATCTAAAACTAGATGTTACCTCTCCGACGTTTCCCAGGGCACTGAGGCTGCTCGCTGGCACGCAGAGCGCCTACCGCAGACCAGAAACCGTCCCACAGCAATATGCACGGTCTACCTGTGCCAGCTTCAACAAAAACGGCGAATCACCGTTCAACGGTGTCTTTCAAAATGGTTCAAATGGCTCTGAGCACTATGGGACTCAACTGCTGTGGTCATAAGTCCCCTAGAACTTAGAACTATTTAAACCTAACTAACCTAAGGACATCACACACATCCATGCCCGAGGCAGGATTCGAACCTGCGACCGTAGCGGTCGTGCGGTTCCAGACTGTAGCGCCTTTAACCGCTCGGCCACTTCGGCCGGCTCGTGTCTTTATGAGCCATAAAATTTCCCCTTTACTTTACACAAAAGCTGGCTAAATTGCCCCTGCATTCAGTGATACCCCCTCAACGGCACATATAGACTATCCAGCAGACGACAAACTCGTTTCCAAGCAGACAACAAGAGGGATGGGACAAGGGAAAACATAGGTCGGCACTGCAAATACATGGTGATTCCTTTTCCGTATCAAATTACACTCTTAATAACGATGTAACTAATGTGAAAAATAATTTAGATAGTAAACACAGTGACGATGCGGTAATTAAGTATTGAAACGTCACTACGGCTGCCAGATATATTACCCAGCTGATCATCTTTCTCTTATATAAGAATATACAGCCTACAGTTGCAGGTTAACTTTATCGTTTACCTAGGTTTCAACATTAGTAATAACGTCTTCTTCAGAACATAAAATATTATTTAAATGTTTGCCTAAAACAAGCCATGTCCAAAGTTGAAACCTAGGTAAACGATAAAGTTAACCTACAACTGTAGGCTGTGTATTCTTATATAAACAATATCAGTTGCTGTCGCTGCATAAAAATGTTAAAAATCTTTCTCTTAGTTTCAGTTTATAGGAGCATCGACATATAAGTGAGGCTGTTCAGAATAGTAAAACAGGAGATCAACCCAATAAGTCAGTGAAACGATTTATAAAGAGACGCTTCACGATGATAATTAGCTCGGAAACGGCGCAAAGTATCGAATTCTTTTCCTTAATAATTATTTCTCTGCACAACCTACCCCGCGACACCCATACAAGGTTTTCAGGCTGTTTCTGACCACGTGAGACACGATAAAAAACGCTCTTGAAAATCTGAATCATTTCTTCAAACGTGTTATGCAAGTAATAAATTCCGACATCAGCTGCAGTCACTCAATGAAACAATGAAAGAAATCCAGCGGCGAAAGTGAAAATTGTGCCGGACTGTTACTCGGACGCGGGTATCCTGCTTCTCGCGAGAGGTTGCCATAAGCACTTCGGCTATCTGAGTACACTTCTCATCCAACCCAAATTCCCATATGTCGAACACTACTGTTCCCTGTCCATTATCCTCATCGCTCACAGCCTCACCTGATTTCCACAAGACGTCGAACGAAGAGTGCCTCTACATTGAAGCTATTATTATTTGCCGTCAAGGCACATATATATTTTAATATGTAATGTCTGTTCTTACGGACGTGTCTGAAAGACCAGACGCCATTCATAAACCTGTAGCCATATGCACTGAAATAAATCCGAAGCGGCAAGTGAAAATTTGTGACAGAATGGGACGTGAACGCAGAGTTCACACTTGCTGCGAGTAGTCACCTTAACCACTTCAGCTACCCGAGCACGCTTCCCGTTCAACCTAAATTCCCGTATGTCGCACACTACACACATGGCGTCCCCTGTCCATTATCCACATTGCACGCAGCCTCACATGAGTCCTGCAAGAGCTCGAAGGAAGAGTGCATTTGCATTGAAGGTAACTTTATTTGCTGTCAAGGTGCATATATTTTTTTATATATACAGAGTGTATCACAATCAATGGCGTAAACGCGTACCGTTGAAAGCGCACAGTACTAGAAGCAAAAAAGTCTCAGTAAACATAAGGTCTAAAATACATACCTTAAGAGCTATGAGCAATTTTTCATCTTCGATACTGTGAAACAAATGTCTTCTACTGCAAGCTCTTTGCTTTCCGTATTTTTGGAGGTGGTAGTATGGACCAAAACAAGAAAAACAGTCTTGTAAACATGTGCTCTAAAATGCATTCCTTAAGAGCTATGAGTACTTGTTCAACTTTGCTACTTTGAAACACAACTCTTCTAATGATCAAGTGCTTGTAACTTTCAAGGTATGCATGTTAGAGCACATGTTTGCTGGACATTTTTGTACTGTCTGCCAATTTTTTTCTTCTTTAGGTCCATACTACCGCTTCCCAAAATATGAAAAGCAAAGAACTTGTAGTAGAAGAGATTTGTTTCACAGTATCGAAGATGAAAAATTGCTCATAGTCTTAAGGTATGCATTTTCCACCCTATGTTAATCAGACTTTTTTGCTTCTAGTATCGTGTACTTTCAACTGTATACGTTTACGCAATTAATTATGATACCCCCTGTATATGTGGTGTCTGTTCTTTAGGATATGTCTCAAAGAACAGACATTACACATAAACAAAACTACATATTTGATCACTTATGAAGGGTAATTGTAGGTACTGAAGTTGGTGTAGCGTGGTGGACCTGCTAAAAAAAGGTTCAAATGGCTCTGAGAACTATGGGACTTAACATCTGAGGTCATCAGTCCCCTAGAACTTAGAACTACTTAAACCTAACTAACCTAAGGACATCACACACATCCATGCCCGAGGCAGGATTCGAACCTGCGACCATAGCGTCGCGCGGTTCCAGACTGTAGCGCCTAGAACCGCTCGGCCACACTGGCCGGCGACCTGCTACAAATTACCTCATATACTGTTATCTTTTGTAGTGTTGTAGTGTTAGAGCAGTAGGCTCTAACACTACAACACTACAAAAGGTTCAAATGGCTCTGAGCACTATGGGACTTAACTTCTGAGGTCATCAGTCCCCTAGAACTTAGAACTACTTAAACCTAACTAACCTAAAGACATCACACACGTCCATGCCCGAAGCAGGATTCGAACCTGCGACCGTAGCGGTCGCGCAGTTCCAGACTGTAGCGCCTAGAACCGCTCGGTCACACCGGCCGGCTTACACAAATTTGTAGAAGTACAGTAGTGCTATTTATTCTGAGTGGTCAGAAACAGTCTGAAAACCGTGTAAGAGTGTCGCAGTGTAAGTTGTACTGAGAAATGGTTGTTGAGAAAGAAATTCCATACGTTGCGCCGTTTCCGAGTTAATGAGCACTCAAGTTGGCCAACCAGGCTGTTGCGTGTGCAGATTCAAGCAGCCCACCAGAGACAGTGTCGCTAAACGTGTCCCTAGTTTGGTTTCCTAGTACCGAACAATAGAGCGATATAAAAATTACCAAGAGATGAATACACTAAGAAGATTCAGAAGGATGTAGGTTGCAGTAGGTACTGGGAGATGAAGGAGCTTGCACAGGATAGATTAGCATGGAGAGCTGCATCAAACCAGTCTCAGGACTGAAGACCACAACAACAACAGTAGTAAGGGTCGAGACCGAGCCAAAGACTGAGCTATAACGTACGCTATGAGAAAGACTGACACTAACTGTATCTGGTGTGCCGCTTTAATTTACGTGCACAACAGTCTGTCTGAATGTCTTCAATACTAATTAACTCGGAAACGGACCGACACATCGAATTTGTTTCTTAACAATTATTTCTCTGTACAACCTAACCTGCAACACACTCACATGCTTTTCAGACTGTTTCTAACCACCCTGTATACAAGTTATACAGGATATATTTGATAGGTAAATTTAGATCTGCTGGACAGATTGATTCCTTTAGGCATCGGGAAGACTAAATTTGTTCTTTATCTTTGCCAGCAAGAGTCAGGCCTCTCCTTTGTTAGCAGAGATGTATAGCTGTTCTTTACAGTCTCAGTTTTACTGTCAGGGGGCAATGGTTCTTACTAGAATTTTCCATGTTATTATGTCTAGCTCAATCCTCTGGGAAAGTTGCGACATCCGACGTCATGACTGTAAATACGAATGTCCTTATACCGGCTCTCGTTGTCTATTCCTGGGGATGATACTTCGTTATATCGCCGTCTACGTGGGGTTTAATTTTAAAATAAATCAATTAATATGTCACTGCTGCTGTTAACCAGCAAGACAAATGTAATTAGGCTGTATCTAGGTGCAAAATATGTTAAATAACGGTCCGCAAGACAATATTTAAATTTTCATTCAAGTAATTTTTCTATTCTCAAAATATTCTTTGATTCGAAAACTGGTGACACCAACTACTCTCTTAAATGATTTAGAACGTGACTCGACCCTCCAATATAGAGGTTAGTTAACTCGGTATATAAAATTAAAAACTCAAAACAGCTGAAAAAATACGCAGTCTGTGTCCTCAGCTACATGTTCAATGAAAATAGATTGGGTACCAACACAAACCTACTGACGGCCTGAAAAAACTTATATCTTCCTAAACGATCGCGGCTTGGACACCACTCGGAATCACACCAATTCGTTCCGAACACACTCCTGGCCAGCACAGGCCCTGTCTCAACCAGGTCGTGTCGAACACTTTCCTGAGGCAAGACGTATAATAAAAAATTAAATCATAAGAGCTAAAGACTGAATATTGTGTGTGACGCACTCCGCAAATGCATACTGCCTTACTGGATGTGTACTTGTCTTGTCACAATTTATATTAATTTTCAAAGGCAATCCGATTAAACTGCGGTTTAATTAATCACGGTACAAATCATATGAATGTATCAATCAAAGCGCGTCACCGAGAGCTATAGTTTTAGAGCTATATCGCCATTGTACAATAAGTAATAAAAAAGTTATTAAATATTTGCTGATTGACGGCTACAAAAATCTTCTAGGTGCGGTATCTTTTTACATACTCCAATTACAATATTAATGCCTGCACTCCAACAGAATCGTGGTGCTCCCCTCTTTAATATGGCGTATCACTCTACCAGTTACCGGCCGCTGAGGCCGAGCGGTTCTAGGCGCTTCGGTCCGGAACCGCGCTGCTGCTACGGTCGCAGGTTCGAATCCTGCCTCGGGCATGGATGTGTGTGATATCCTTAGGTTAGGTAGGTTTAAGTAGTTCTAGGTCTAGGGGACTGATGACCTTAGATGTTATGTCCCATAGTGCTTAGGGCCATTTGAACCATTTTGAACTCTACCAGTTATAGTATACGCTGTATGAGTGCGATCATGAACAACATGTGAGAAGCGATTATGTGCGCCAGTGGCGATCCTGACGTTTGAAAAAGTTTTGACAGTTCTATATGCTCCGACTGACCAGTGGCCAGCCACGCCGGCTGCTGAGCGCACAGGAGCCGCAAACGCTCAGTACATGAAGCTGTCGTTAACCAGCAGCCGAGACGCTCCCATGCCTCAAGAGCCCGCTCACCCAGAATCGCGAAATGCGTGCATCTCAAAGACCGCTCGCGACCAAACCCAAACCCCCAGGGCAAGTAATAGTCTGTCATGTCACAATGTGGAGCTTTTTCAAGCCATAGTTGCGAGCGCACAACAGTAAATAGTAAACAAATTTCACACTATCACTACCTGCAAGTATACCACCCCAGAAATTTGGCTGACGAATCGACTTCCATGAAGACAAATAGCCAATCATCTGTTCCCTCTCTCTGAGTAAAAGCGTAATCTTCCAGTCCCACCATTTAAATCTGGTTGCACTGGCACTCCATTTATAAACTCCTTTCTCAATCACAGTATTTTGTATGCGCTGCAACATGAATACCCCAAGACCAGGGGTGGGATACGGGAGTGGTTCCAACAGCAACGACAAGACAATTGGATGTGTTTCTTCTATGCACAGTGTTAGCTACACACCAGAATGCATACTAAGGGAGGAAACTGAGTGCCACATATTTATTATTCAACAGTGATTAAAAACAGTGTTGCAACCAAGACCGTTTTTAACCACTACTGTTAAGCACTGGATTGCTGTATGCCACATATTGATTGGAAGAATTTTTATTATTCAGTCCTGATGTCTTAAAAATGTAAGATGTAACCCAAAACAAACAGTACATCCCCCCTTGGGAACTATAGAAGAACGGAAGTAAAAATACGAAGTAATGCTAACGTTGGAAGTTACCCTAGCACGAAGGATCGGCATAATGTATTCACTACTTTGATATCGTTTCAACGAGAACTAAGACGAGGGTTTTGATATAATAATATGGACAATCTACAATTTGGCCGGACATCCTCGCCCAACCCACATCCCATAATACATCATTTTATATGAGTACATCAACAGTACGAGTTTGTGTAATCGATTTTCACATTAAGAAATTAAAGTTATAGACAGACAAATAATATTTTACATTAGATCCCCTCCGGTCAAACACAACTTAGTCCAATGTAGCAATTGCTTTACGAACCACGGTGTGGTGTAGACGGAGTCTAAGAAAACTTTTGCATCATACAATATTACAACGCGTATGGATACGTGTGTCGTTTAAATGAAGTTACAATACTGCATCAGAACACTCAGTTTTACCTCACCAGTTACACAATATAGCCAGAGTTTATTTGGTTATTTAATGCTCTATGGTAAATGCAAAACATTAAACCGTAAGATGCAGGCAGATAGGTACTTGCTGACTGCCAAGCGGATAATGCTGCCATACAAAGGGATCCCTACCCTGCCACATATCGTTGCGATATGAATGGTGGATCACAGCTTTAAACGTCTCCGACGAAATGCGAATGTATTTTTCTACAGAGAATATGAGGAATAATATGACGTCTTTTAAACCCTATAAAATAACATCCATGGCCAAAAGCTTTGGTATTGCCAGCAAATTCTACACTTTAGTTGTAAAACCATAACTCTTTAATGCTGACCAGTTTCTTTGAAGGAAGCGTTAACATCACTATGTATGTGAAATAAGAATCAACCTATCTACGTATTATATATCTCTATCTACAGACTGTTGATGTGTATGATGTCTTACTTTAACAAAAGCAGCCATATTCTTTGGACATATACAGGATGCAGAAAAAATGCCGCACTTGGACATCGGCGTGCGATTCCTCGACCAAATTCAAGACAAAAGTTTCTCTAGAAAAATCACATTGGTTGCATTTTGAAAATACGTGTGTGAAAACGAGGAGGTGGCAACTCTGTCACATCGTGCAGTGCATCGGAATGAACAGAGGAACGTGTATCACCCCAAACTTCACCTCAAAAATGTTCAAATGTGTGTGAAATCTTATGGGACTTAACTGTTAAGGTCATCAGTCACTAAGCTTACACACTACTTAACCTAAATTATCCTAAGGCCAAACACACACACCCATTCCCGAGGGAGGGGTCGAACCTCCGCTGGGACCAGCCGCATAGGCCATGACTGCAGCGCCTTAGACCTCAAACTTCACCTACCAGCCGTCGTACCTCATTCAGTACAATGCCGGGACGCCAAATCCACATCCTCTAAGGAGCTGTCAATCGCATCCTCGTCAGGTTCCTTTTTTATTTTTCAGACGTCCGTTCACTAGTTCTTGTTGTTTATAAGCATGGCATTATTTTGTCACATGACAATAGCCTATCATCTGACAGTGGGGTCCATTAAAATGCATGCATTTGTCTGTCGAGTTCATGTAGGTCGGCTTTCCGATAGAATACACAAACGATGAATGCGTCGATATGCTTTTGGTGCTGGGTGCATCCGAAATCACAGCTGCTGCTTCTGCTCGTGCTTATGTTGCACGATAACATCGAAGATGCCATCCGGATAAAAATGGGTTTCGTCACCTAGTGTAACGGCTTCGGGAAACTGCTAATCTTCGTCCACAAGTAATGGAGGTAGATCGTCCAAGGACTAGACGTACTCCACAAGCAGAGGACTCGATTCTTGAAACAGTTCACCAATCACGTTGGCGACGTACCCGTGATATTGCAAGGGAGTTTCAGCTATCTGAAAGACTGGTTGTCAAATGGTTCAAATGGCTCTGAGCACTACGGAACTTAACTGCTGAGGTCATCAGTCCCCTAGAACTTAGAACTACTTAAACCTAACTAAACTAAGAACATCACACACATCCATGCCCGAGGCAGGATTCGAACCTGCGACCGTGGCGGTCGCGCGGTTCCAGACTGTAGCGCCTAGAACCGCTCGGCCACTCCGGACGGCGACTGGTTGTCGAATTGTTGTACGATGAAGCACTACATTCATTATCATCACACGTTAACTCAACAGCAGCGGCCAGAAGACCGCAATTGACAAGTACACTTTTGCGAATGGCTTTTGCACCGAGTGGAATATAAAGAACATTTTACAAATAACGTGATATGGGCTGACGAATCTAGCTTCACTCTTGAAGGTATTTTCAACCACCACAACAGCCACTATTGGTCGGAACACAACCAACATGTCAGCCATAAACGTGGCTCTCAGGTACGATTTGGCATACGCCTGTGAACTAGAATCGTAGAAGGAGTGCTTTTGGGCTCTTATCTATTGCCGGACAAGTTGAATGCGTCCCTGCATCGTACTTTTCTACGCAGTGCTTTGCCTGACGCATCAGAAAACGTTCCACAGCTATGGTTTCAGCATGACGTTGCACCGCCACACTTTGCAGTTAACGTACGTAACTATTTAAATGAAGTGTTTCCAGGGAAACGGAACAGCCATGCAAGTCCAATGTTCTGGCCTCCACGTCCGCCGGAAGTTTATTCACTAGATTTTTATTTGTGGGAACACTTAAATGAACAGATTTATAGTACTCCATCCATGGATATATGCGACCTAATAGCTCGCGTGAACATCTTCTCTAAAATGAACTTTGCCCGTACGTGTATGTACCGATGAGAATTTAAGTCTGACCGTCAATAGAAATATCGTGCATAGCATAGTGTGTAGTCTAGTGCTGCCTTCCTGTTGTGGTTTTGTACCTCACTGGATGCAGACGATTTTACTGTATCCAATATTTCTTTGTATTGGCTTTGTTCATGTCATGGCCGAAACAAAGTGGTCGTTTTTTGTCTGTAAGAAGTTGATATTACGTTTTAGTGTTTAAATAAGGTAGCAGTAAGAGAAAGATATACTCAAGATATTGCGTTCTGGAGGTGCAAATTGGATTAAATTTGATGCTTTAACTGAAATGAAATGTTTGGCACGAATGCGACTCGAACATGAGGGAGTCTGCATATCCGTTCCCCGAAGAATTGCTTCGCTTCACTGAGCTAATTGGACAGCTCCAGCAGACCGCACAGTTCATACTACCTGTTCTTGTCCACGCTTGACGCATTTACATAGTTGCCAAAGCCTCGTTTTTTTTTAAATCGCATTTCTATTAAACCTGTTGGCAGGACTAGGTTTTGCTAGATACATTTTTGTCTCCAATTGGGATGAGGAATCGTATGCCGACTTCCAAATGCGGCATTTTTTCTTCACGCTGTATACGTGTAATTATGCATGTTATTTGCTAACTGCACAGTACCATGTCTAATACAATGTAGCCGGCCGCTGTGACCGAGCGGTTCTAGGCGCTACAGTCTGGAACCGCGTGACCGCTACGGTCGCAGGTTCGAATCCTGCCTCGGGCATGGATGTGTGTGATGTCCTTAGGTTAGTTAGGTTTAAGTAGTTCTAAGTTCTAGGGGACTGATGACCACCGAAGTTAAGTCCCATAGTGCTCAGAACCATTTGAACCATCTGAATACAATGTAAAAACTATACTGTATACTCATTTCGCATACAGATAAAAAATATCCCAGTAAAGGCTTGTGTTATATACAGTGTTCGGAACTTCTAGATCTTGTAGAGGGGTGTGAGTTGATACAATTTTGAATAGCAACACATGTCCGGAAATGTACCGTTTCCATGCTATATCCATTTGAAAACATGTTGGTAACGCGACTACTTTTACACCCAGTACATTACTTGTCTAACAATTCTACTTATTAATAGCCAAATACATTGCTCTTGTGTTCGTTGACGGGTTCTCTTCAACGTGATGCAGTGCGGCCTCTTCCAACGCGGGTGTGCGGCGTCTCCTTGGAGCACCACAGTCATGCCTGCTGACGGTGAAACTTCCCTTTCAATAACCATCTGCATGGAGTCGGAAGTGGTGGAGAACGAGCTTTATAAGGCGACCAGCAGGTCTTCCATTACCGGGGGGTTCACCATTCAGAATAGCCATGTCCATGTATTCTGCAAACGTGTACTCAACCGTATTGCTCTAACACTCACAGACACGTGAATAAGGTTCGAATAACGTCACAGAGGTAGGACAGATGTCAAATGACATTAGCCGATCCTACGTAACCACCTCTCACCATGACTACCCTGTTGCATACCTGTTTAGCAAATATGTTTTCAAACAGCTGTAGCACGGAAACGATACGTTTCCTGATATGGGTCCCTGTTCAAAATATAGTTTACTCACTCCCCTCTACAAGTCCTAGAAGTTTGTAATGGGACATTCCGAACACCCTGTATACATACCCATAAGGTGATAATCGTCTCCATGCACTGAATCCATTATAACGTGCACTTAACGGTGGTGTATGGTACTGCCATAGTTTTTTTAAATATATTTTTTCGAAATGGTTTCCAGCGCTTCCCTACTAAAATTTTTCCGTCGTATCTACTGTTGCTGCAGTATGATCCTGCAAATTCTACATTTTAGTACTAAAATCGTAACTAATTAATTTTGGTTAGTGTCGTCTTGAGACCATATCTTTCTGGTATATACCGTCCGTCCGCTGTGTCACCTCTACCTCATATCTATATAGTAGTTACATTAAAAGCAGTACCATAAATTCGGATTACCATTTCTGTGTAATGATTTTTTCTAAGTGCACGGGCGATGTTATTCGTGTCCTGCGAGCTAACATCCCAAAGATGTTCGGGCTCACATGCGGTTCCCCCTCATCGAAATATCTTGGCTCATACTCGTCTAGGAGTTGAACCGCACGTGTCGCATTACACGCCCTAAATTAGACACTTGTGACCCTTTGGTTAAATTGTCTGGCTGATGGCAAGTTTGCGAAATACAAAGTTAATATAACATATAATACCAGAAATAATAACATCGGGAACTAAATTAATGACCCATAAATGATGTAGGCCACACAGTTGCGATTTGGTCAGAATAATGTTTGTTCAGAAAGCAAACTAATAGCGAAAGTGGTCGTATTTAGAGTTACTGTTACACTCGAGCGCATATCCATTTGACACAGTTCGATCATTCACAATCTCATCGCGGAACACAAGTCCGATACTCCACCTCGTCATTTACACGAAAGGTTAGAGTTCACACCAGGCGTGCGGCTGCTCACCGCTCAGACACTAAGTCCCGCGATTCCACAAAACGCGAAATTTTCTTAGTCGTTTCACTTCCTAGCTGCCTAAAGACCGACTGTCCCACTTCTGCGTCTCAGTCCGAACTGTCCGCTTTGGCGTCTGCACCAGCACTGTCTCTGCCCGTTCGCGGCCGCATTTCCCGCACGCCGAATATCCTCGCTCAACTGACTAGGGCAGTTCCCTTTCCTGAAGCAGTCCATCTGATTGGTTACAGCTTATTCTACATTATTTTACATTTTAACATATTTAAATAATCACTTTCACGTTCTAAATAAAGTAACAATAATATCCATTACATAATAAACGTTAAATTCTTTTACATAAAACCAATACAATTTCCTTTTTAGCTTTGAATGCGACAGCCAGTAGCCTTGCATCCATGTGCTTTCTGATAAATAAATAAAGAACAAAAGTAATTATTATGCTCTAAACTTTACAAAAAATATTCTATTACCTAATGATTCGCTAAGGTGTCATGCTGTCATCGTTCAATGTGTTTTGTGTGGAGGAAATGATGATCTGGTGCTTAACTTAAAATACTGATAATTTAAATTAACTATATCTTTTTTTTAAAAAAAAAAACAAAGTTACAGAGTTGATACTCACAACGTTTGTTATTTTAATGATGCGCTTCTATTTGAAATGTCGACCGTTGAGATCGACAAAGGCGTTCAGATTTTAGCATTCAGGTGTTTTGTTACAAAAGTTGTTAATTTCACTGTAACAGTAAATCCAAAGCTATTATATATATGAACAATATTGAAGTTTTATTGGGATTACCATGAAATTTTATGAAGGATGTTAGATTAAAATTACTGTGGCTTCATTCCCTGAATTGCTACAGAATTAAATAATTTTCATAAATGTTTCCCTTTACGGCCGATCTTAGGTCCGCCATATTTAGCTACGTCTCCTTGTCCACAAACAGCTTCTACGGGGTTTCCCTACGATGTAGGTTCCCGTCTGTCTCACTAACACACTATAGTGCTTAGACCCCAATAGACAATAGACGTCTGTGAGTTTCTCCATCTCGTGGTGAATCTGCGCCCTTTGTGGCACACGGTCCTGGATGACAGGGTTCGTTTCACAATTCCTGTAGCCTGACTCTTTCGGCCATATATTTAAATGAGAGCGCAATGCTCGTGAACTCACAGTCCCATATAGGGCGATCAGAAACAGTCTGAAAGTTTGTAAGGGTGTTGCAGCTAGGTTGTGCTAAGAAATAATTGTTAAGAAAAAAATTCGATACGTTGCGCCATTTCCGAATTACTTAGCGTTGAAGTCAGCCAATTAGACCGTTCACGCGCAATTCAAACGGCTGGCCAGATACAATTACTGTCAGTTGGTCTCATAGCGTACATGACAGCGCTGAAGGCTGCTCAGCCTTTGGCTCGGGTTCGATCCTTGCTAACGTCCCATGTTAAATTTTTCTATCGGTTTTAAGGAACCAAACGAAAAACACGTTTGGCGACTACGTCTCTCGTGGGCCGCTTGAAATTGCGCACGCAGCGGTCTGATTGGTTAATGTCAATGCCAGTTATCTCGGAAACGGCGCAACATAACGAAATTTTTCTCAAAAATAATTTTGCAGCACAACCACTCTGCAACACCCTTACAAGGTTGTCAGAGTCTCTCTGACCACCCTATATATCCAGCAATTATGCTGCAAAATCCAATTACTGCCTCTGCAAAAATACAGAATATTCCCATTTATTATCCATATTTTTTCATATTTTTAACATTTTTTCCGTATTTTCCACTTTTTGTAATTTTCCTATATTTTCTGTATTTTCAAATTTCTTTTCCTCTTTTCCATATTTTACAAATGTTGCAATATTTCCCAGATTTTTTCATATTTTTCCCATACTTCCCATTTTTTACATGTGTTTATCGATTTTTATGAGTAAATATGAAGAATATATTATGCTCTTATTGCGTACCGTACCAGGTTTCTTAAGCACCCAGTAGTGATTTGTATCCCTCAAACAAGCCGGAGAGATTCTGCAAAGCGTCTGCGCGAGCACGTCTTCCACCAAATAACAATCCAAAAAAAAGTCTGTGTCAACACACACAATGCTAACTACCAAAGTTAACCCATACATATGCTAACAGTCTCTCTCTCTCTCTCTCTCTCTCTCTCACACACACACATACACACACACACACACACACACACACATCCACACACACACACACGAGCGTGCGCGTATGGATTGCTGACTTTCAAAATACAGCTTAATGCTCACTGATTGTTACAAAAGTATCTCGACCTAACCACTTAACAACGATGACATGTATATGTACTTTCTCGTACATTATGCATCTACATCTACACGACTACTCTGCAATTCACACTTAAGTGCTTTGCAGAGGGTTCACTGAACCAATTTTTCACTATTTCTCTGCCGTTCTACTCTGTAAGAGCACGCGGGAGAAACGAACACTTAACTCTTTCCGTGCACTCTCTGATTTCTCTTATTTTATTACAATGATCGTAGCTCCCTATGTAGGTGGATGTCAACAAAATGTTTCCTTATTTGGAAGAGAACTTTGAAGGTAAATATTTCGGGGAAAGATCTCGCCGCAATGAAAAACACCCGTGCTTTAATGATTGTCAACCCAACTCCACTGTCATATCCGTGACACTCTCTCACCTGTTGCGCGATAATACAGAACGAGTTGCTCTTTTTTGAACTTTTCGATCTCCTCCAACAGTCCTGTCTGGTAATGATCCCACACTGCACAACAATAGCCTAGCAAATGACGGACTAGCGTAGTGCAATCAGTGTCTTTAATAGACCTATTTAAATTTTCTAAGTGTTCTGCTAACAAACGCGGGATTTCTTTGCCTTCCCCACAACATTATCTACGCGATCGTTCCAGTTTAAGTCGTCGTAATAGTAATTCCTAGTTACTTAAGTGGATGATCTCAATTTTCATTATTTAGTGTCTACTGCCACTTTTCGCTCCATGAAGATATTTTGCTTAATTATTTTTGCAGTTGTTTTTGCTCCTCTGATGATTTTAGTAGACAGTAAATCACACTATAATCTTCAAACAATTGAAGTGGGCTGCTGAGATTGTCTCCTAAATCGTTTACATAGTAGATTAGGAACAACAGCGGGGTGTAACACTTCCTTGAGGAGCTTCTGCTTTACCCGATTATTTTCCGTCGGTTACTACATACTGACTGATGACCTCAGAAGTTAAGTCCCATAGTGCTCACAGTCATTTGAACCATTTAATACGTACTGTGACCCTTCTTACAAAAATCACGAATCCAGTCGCACAACTGAAGCGTTTTAGCAAATGTATAGTTAAAATTGCTAATTAGCGTTGTGCGAGTTGACGGAGGTTTTCTTTTTGGGTTGTCATTTGGAGGGAGAAGAGAAACAAGTGATTTTGTAGCCACTTTGTGGAATCTCTCTCTCTTGGTGAAGGGATCAGAATCAGAATCACTATTCTACGCTAGCGAAACTTGGTTGGGGTACGCAAGAAGAGCGTAATATACTTATGTACATTTACCCATGGATTATGGATCAAAATATGGATAAAAAAGGAAAACGTGGGGAACATATGAAAAAATTCTAACACATGGAAAATATGGAAAAATTTGGAAAAATGTCGAAAATGTGAAATATATCCTAAAAAAATTGGAAAATATGGAAAAAGTGGTAAAAATATGGACCCAAAAAGGGAATACAGGATATTCTGTATTTATAATATATTTTTGCAGCATAAGCACTGTACATGTAAGAGACGAATAACACCCCACATATATTTAGAAAAAGGCTTTAGACACAGGGGTAATCCGAATGTGTGGCAGGAGTTTTAATGTAACTAATGGATAGATATAGGCGAGAGATGACACCACATATACGTGTTTTACTAGCAGAAGGGCGGTACATTCTAGAGAGACACATCTCAAGGCGAAACTACTGTATTACTGTACAAGTGGATCATACTGCAGCAGCAATAGTTGTAACCGCAAAATTTTAATAGGGATGCGCTGGAAACCATTTAGAAGAAATATGAAAAAAACCTAATGCCATATCATAGGCCAACATCAAATGCACATTATAATGGATCAAGTCCGTGGAGACGATTATAATCTTATAGAAGTGTATCTAAAAGAAGTTTCTGGGATTTTTTAAAATCTGTATGTGAAATGGATATACAGTATAGTTTTTATACTACATCAGACATCCTATAGTGGAGATAGCAAATATTATTGTCTAATTATATAATTATACATGTATATGTCCAAAGGATGTGGCTGTTTTTGTTAAAGTAAAATGCCACACATATTAACATTACGAAGATGGACATAAATCTATGTATGTTAATTCTTAATATTTCTTCATAGCGAACTTAACACTTCCTTGTAAAAGATTGGTCAACATTAATAAGTCATGAGCTCAGCACTAAAACGTAGATTTTGCAGACAGTACCAGTGTTTGTCGACATGGATGTTATACTGCGGGGTTCAAAAGAGGTTTTGTTATTCCTTGCATTCTGCATGGAGATACACATTCGCACTTCATCGGTGACGACTAAAGATGTGATGTACCATCGCATACTGTAGCATTGTTGCGTGATAGGTGAGGGTCCCTTTGCCGGGAACATTATCTATTTGGCAGTCAGCAAGTGCCTGTCTGTCTGCATCTTATGGTTTAATGTTTCACATTTACCATCTCACATTATTATTATTATTATTATTATCATTATTTAAATAAGCAAATAAATTCTTGCTAAACAGTGGAACTGGTTGAGGTATAATAAGTGTTCTAATGGAATATTGTAATAGCTTCATTTAAAGGACACACATATTATCCATAAGCTTTGTATAATTATATGATGCCAGATATATTTTAGGCTCCATATTCACCAGAACATGGTTTATAAAGTAATTACTACATATGACTGAGTTATGTTTAACAGGTGGGGATCTAATGCAAAATATTGTTTCTCTGTCTGTAGTGTTAATTTCTTAATGTGGGAACGGAGTACACAAACTCATTGGTGTACTCATACAAAATAATGTATTATGGGACATTTTCTGCAGAGGATGCATAAACGTGGGTTAGGTAAGGATGTGGGCCAAAGAATAAATTGTTCATACTATTTTGTCAAAATGCTCGTCTTAGTTCTACTTAAAACGATATCAAAGTCGTGAATACATAATGGGGACCCTCCATACTCTGGTAACCTCCACCGTTGACATTACCTTGTATTTTTACTTCTGTTCTTCTGTTGTTGCCAGGGCGGGATGAACTGTTTGCGGTGGGGGAGAGGGGTGACAACTTCCAGTCTGAAGAAATCAGGACTGATACTCTGACAAATACATGTCACTAAACTTCCTCCCTTAGCATACGTTTTGGTGCGTAGAGTAAAACTATGCATACTAAAAAGACATGCTGGTGGATCAACTTCCGCAACCTTCCCTTGGCCCTTGGTATCCACGTCGTAGCACACACAAGATAGTACGACTGGGTTAGGAGTTTACCACTGGATTGAAAGTACAACCAAATTTACAAGGTATGACGGCAGATTATGTATTTACACAGACGTTTTCGCTATGGGTACAAACAATTGTGATAATAAAAAGCACTTTCTGATTGTAGAAATTTGATCAAAATGCCACGCTAATATGCATTCTTGAGAATATGAATGATTAGACAAACTAACAAACAGCGAAACTGTCTGTCGTACTGTAGACTGTCTCTCGACGGAATTATACGTGCGGATCCGATTCCATTGTTCTGTTGGATGACTGTCTATGCATCGTAGTAAATTGCGTTTCAAAATCAGCATGGCATGTATATGCCGTGTAAGACTGTAGTTTTAACGGAATGTTTGTTAATGGCAGGAGGAAGTGGATGACTGGCCATTCGTCTATATGTAAATCGATTCGTCAACCAAGTTACTGGTATCAGATTCTTCCTACAGAACTAAGACTGGGTAAGATGTTGATACTGGGAAACCTGTTTGTCATTTACAGGTACGCACTCATAACTATGACTGGCGAAAGCTCCACCTTCCCAAACGTTTTTGCTAACGTTAAGGATATGGAAAATTCTAGTAAGAGTCATTGTCTCCATGACAGTAAATCTGAGAATGTAAAGAACAGTTATACATATCTGCCAACAAGAGAGAGGCCTGGCTGTCTTGCTGGCAAAGATATAGAATAAATTTCGTCTTCCTGGTAACTAGAGGAACCAACATGTCGATCAGACTTAAATCATTACCTATCAGAGATTTCAAGAATATATTATATAGAGGTTGGTCAGAAATAGCCTGAAATGCTTGGAAGAGTTTATGCGACGAAATAATTGTTAAGAAAAACATTTGATACGTTGTCTTGTTTCCAAATTAATTAACAGTGAAGTTAGCCAATCAGGCCACTGCGCGCGAAAATCTGAAAGGCCCGCCAGATACAATTAGTGTCAACGGTTCTCGTATCATAGACGAGATTGCACGAGGCTGCTCAGCTTCCGGCTCGGGTTCGATCGTTACTACTGTCGTATATCCAGTTTTTGTATTTCACTCTTGTTCAGTTCTAGGAAACCAAACGAAAAACATGTTCGGTGACACCGTTTCTGGCAGGCCTCTTGAATTTGCGCACGCAACGGCCTGAGTGGCTCAGTTCAATGGTAATTAACTCGGAAAAAGAACAATGGACTGGATTTTTTCTTAACAATTATTTCTCAGCACAACCTGCCCTGCTACTCCCTTACAAACTTTTCAGACTGTTTCTGACCAATCTGTGTTTGTAGCACTACTGCCGGCTGGAATGGCCGAGCGGTTCTAGGTGCTACAGTCTGTAGCCGAGCGACCGCTACGATCGCAGGTTCGAATCCTGCCTCGGGCATGGATGTGTGTGATGTCCTTAGGTTAGTTAGGTTTAAGTAGTTCTAAGTTCTAGGGGACTGATGACCTCAGAAGTTATGTCCCATAGTGCTCAGAGCCATTTGAACCATTTTTGTAGCACTACTGTATTTCTGAAAATTTGAGCACTGTGAAGGAATTGAAGCTTATAATTGTTAGCGTGGTCATGACGTAACTTCTACTTATGAGTGCTAAAATTAGAATACATATTGACATACTAATAAAAATCGCATTACGTGATTGGTTGGTTCATAGTGTTTTCGATGTGTGTTTGTTTGTGTTTTCGATGTGTGTTTGTTTGTGTTTTTGATGTGTGTTTGTTTGTGTTTGTTTGTGTTTTCGATGTGTGTTTGTTTGTGTTTTCGATGTGTGTTTGTTTGTGTGTTTTCGATGTGTGTTTTTTTGTGTGTTTGTGTGTTTTCGATGTGTGTTTGTTTGTGTGTTTGTGTGTTTTCGATGTGTGTGTGTTTTCGTGTTTGTGTGTTTGTGTGTGTGTGTGTGTGTGTGTGTGTGTGTGTGTGTGTGTTTGGTTTAGATGCTGCTAGCCTACTGCTCTAACGGTACGGCAAATAACAATATGTGTGGAAATGCGATACACTTTCACCACGCTACGCTAACGTAAATATGTAGTCATAAAGTACCCTTGACTACCCATCACGATTGATCAAATCTATAGATATTTATCACTTGCGTAACACATGTCAGGAAATGATTGGGGTTTTCTAGTGTGTGTTTCGTGATGTGTTACATATGGGATTTGCTTGTCAGCCTGAGACGGTTACAAGATTAGATTAACAGATGTGGTAGATACGACAGTCTGCTGTATGATTATTCCACACCCTATCTCAAACACATGTTCCCTAAAAAATTATCCAGGCGATTTTCGCAGGAACTATGTTGCTGCTGTTCCATGGAAGCTTATTTTATTGCGGAGATAGGAAATCAGTCCAGGGTTTACATATTCCTAAGTATGAAGAACTATTGGACTGAACCGTAAAACTGCCAAATGCACACCACTTCTGCACACATGTCACAGGTTATTAGTGTTTTTCAATGTCTCTGTCAGTCACATGATTATAATGTGTCTTCTTTTTAAGATTCCTGAATTTTTTAGACCACATCTAGTTCTACACACACAATCCGTGATCCATCATTGGTGCATGGTGTGTGTACCTTGTGCCACTCGCAGGTAGAGCGAGGGAAAAAAACACGGCTATCTACATGCCTGTATACAAGACCTAATTTCAATTATATTCGTGGCCCTCACAGGAAATCTACCTTGGCGGTAGTAGAGTCATTCTGTAGTCAGCCAAAAATTGCAGTTCTATAAATTTTCTCGCTAGTGTTTTAACGAAAAGAACGTCGTTTTCTCTACAAGAATTCCTGTTTGAGTTCACGAAGCATCTCCGTAATACACGTGTGTTGATCGATTCTACTAGAAACAAATCTATCTGACATAGCATTACGTAACTGATTTAGAGATAGCCTTCTACAAAGTTAGCCATCATTAGCTGAGGAGAGTTTTACAGCATTTTCACATTTCTGCCCACAACAAAAGATTTACTGCTGCTAAATATTTTCGGAAGTGCACGCTACAGACGGATGCCAGCAACCTTACAAACCGCAATATACCATAAAGACATGAAGTTTAAAGCAGTGAGGTTGTTATAAACGAGTGATAACGAAATGAACAGTGAGGATATGACGTACATGTACGTCAAAGCGTTTCCAGCCTCTTAGACGAGAACATTTGTATGATTCTCAGAGAATTAGAGAGCTATGTAATAAAGAATATTAAAATGTGTTTAGTGCAGCTCGCACTTTACTCTGCTGCAGATCGCTTTGACTGGTGGCATACTCTTTGCCTTATGAAGCCTCTGCTTCCGGTCATCAGAGGTACTCGCAATGCATGGGTGTTCTTAGCGGTTTGCAGGTACCGTATCACTTAATGGTCAGAGAGCAGGCTCCCTGACAAGGAACCGCTTGAGTACGAGGCCACAAGTTAATCTTTAGTAAGGCTTATTTGAAAGTGTTGTGTTAACAACTATGACATGATAAATATTATCTGCTAATAACTCACCATGTGCTTCAGCTGGGCAACAGAAAACTAGTGTCCCGGTATACAGTGATCAACCTTTTATGGGGTCTATGTATTACATTTCACAAAATGGATATTGTCGACATTCAAGTAATGTTCAAAACAAGCCATTAGCTTTCACCATGAACACCAAATTAAAAACGCTCCGCAGTGATCACAAAAGTTCGCACCATCCAAACCGAAAGCGAAATCCTTGGGAGTTACAAACCGTGGAGGATGTTCAGCTATTTTTAAAGAATGCGTATAGAATCCGATTGGTGTAACGGGTTTGTTGGATGACCCTTTGATTGCCACCCGTGGAGAGTGAAATGTGCCGACAGCACGTCAGTGGATTTGCTCAATTAACTTCTTTATTCCGGCTCTAGGCCGTAGTACATCAGGAACAGCTCGGTGGAAGCGTCCAGTTGCCTCTCATGCTAAACAATAGACGTCCGGCACTGCTGACAGTGCAAAGAGCGAGGCCGAGCGTGGCGTCACTTGAATGCCGCTGTCAGTGACGTCTCCGGCTTCGACCGTGATGCTGTTGTAGGCAGAGACAACGTACTTCAAACATCCCAGGTCGTGTGATGTGAGTCAACGTAGCATCCAAGCATCTTTCCAATTGTCCTATGCACTCTTTCAGTTGTTCCACTGCCTTGTGGGTGGAGAGCACTCGTCCTTACGTTCTTCACGTTCAATAACTTACACAATTCCTTGAATAGATCTGACATGAAGTTCGTTCCCCGCTTTGTCACTGTTGTTTCAGGCTCTCCAATCTTCAGTATTCAATTATTCACTATACCTTGTGTCACTGTTGCTGCCTGCTGGTTTAGCATCGCGACCGTTTCTACGTATCTCGAAAAATGATCTATGATTGTGGGTACATACTTATTCCCCACTGGCGTTTTATTGAATGGACCTAAAATTCGACCGCGCGGGGTAGCCGCGCGGTCTAGGCGTTCTGTCACGGTCCGCGGTGCTCCCCCCGTTGGAGGTTCGAGTCCTCCCTCGGGCATGGGTGTGTGTGTTGTCCTTAGCGTAAGTTAGTTTAAGTTAGATTAAGTAATGTGTCAGCTTAGGGACCGAGGATCTCAGCAGTTTTATCTCATAAGATGTTACCACAAATTTCCAAAAAATTTTACCTAAAATTCGAATGGTGCTAATACTTCAGGTAACATCTGCAATGGTACTCTTGTTCGACACAAATTGGCTCTATGTGCGCAGTGTATGCAATTCCGCACATACGTCCGTCTGCCCATTCCTCCGCCAATACCTTTCTGCTCGTAGATTTGCATCCTCCGTGAGCCGCTAATATGTGATCATGAGCTTCTTGTACGACTCTATTCTTTAGCTTCGCTGGTAACATTACCAACTCCTTTTTTCTGCATACCAACCCATCCTGTATACAAAACTGTTATTGCTTAAAATACTGCATACATTCATTATCCGCTCTCTGCACAATTTGCCATTCCTTATGCTCATTACCCCCAAAACGTAATACTGCTAATTTCCTACCTAAGCCATCCGCATTTCCGTGCTTCTTCCCTGGTTTATGTGTGACTTCGAAATCAAATTCACTTAGTCTCACTGCCCATCGCCTCAGCCTACTAGAAGGGTCATTTAACTCGAACAATCATTTTAATAGCGCATGATCTGTTATTACTCTAAACTTTTTACCATACAGACAACATTTGAAACGCGTGACTCCATAAATAAGGCCTAAAATCTATTTCTGCGTTGTGGAATAATTTATTTCTCCAGAATTTACTTGTCTTGATGCGTAAGGTACCTGATGTCCTACGCCTTTTACCCCTTGTGACAACACACAGCTAAGTGCATGGTTTGATGCATCACATGACTAAACAAATTCTCTATTAAAATCCGGAAATACCAATATCGGACTCGATGTTAAATCTTCTACTAGCTCCTCAAAAACATGCTGGCACTCTTCTGTCCACACAAATTTAGCATCCTTCTTCAACAGCTGTGCCAACAGTCTGGTAATCTCCGCAAAGCCTTTTACGAATCGATGGTAATCGTTCACGGCTCCTAAGAACGATTGCAAATCCTTTACAGATTCTAGCACCGGAAATTCACGTACAGCTCTAGTTAATATTGGGTCTGTCTTAACCCCATATTTACTTATGATACGACCTAGTTATGCTACTTCTTCCATCACAACAAAATTACGTTTTTCTGTACTCTGTGTTAACTTCGCTGCTTTTAACCTTAGGAATAATTCCCTTAATCGCATATGCTGTTCCAAATCACTCCAATAGACGATTATGTCATTGAGATTCCCTAAAACGTGGTTTTAAACCTCTGCGTACTTCATCCAACAGCCTCTGAAACGTTGCAGGTGCATTTTCTAATCCGAATGAAATTCTTCTTAATTGGCAGTGTCACCAGGGTGCGAAACCGCTATTTTGTGTCGATCCTGCTGTGCAATCTCTATCTAGTGATAACCCCTTTTCAAATCCATTGTTGAAAAATATTTGCATTTTCCTAAATGATCCTAACTTTCTGTGGCGTTTGGCAAAAGGTAGGCGTCCGTTATGGTTTTCGCATTTAGATATCTGTAATCACAATAAAACCTATATAATTATTCCATCTTACAGCTATTGACCAATAAATTCCTCCGAAATTGGCTGTTAAGTACTTAGGTATTCCGCTGTATGGTTTGCGGTAGACTGGTGATTCATTTCCCGTTGGTATGCAGAGCTGTCTAAAATGCGTAGCTGATAATGGCCCTTTTGGAAAAAATAAATGCTTGAATTCCAAATGTAATTTTTTCATCGGTTCGCTATTGCTTCCCTCTAGGTGCTTCACTTTTCCTCGCAACGCAGTTTCAATCGGATCCGACGACTGTCCGTAGCTGACACCCCTCGTTTCCCAATATTCTTCCTCCAGGATAACCATATTATCGATTAACAACCGCTTTGTTAATCCTACGTCCTCTGCGCTAAAATTATCTATAAGAGCAGGTACCTTCTTTTCACTCTTTATTTCTTGTACGTATACAGTACCTCTTTTAACGAAGCAACTCACCTTATCTAGTACTTCATTCTATTCTAAGGGTTCCACCACACATAAAATTCCTACGGCAAGCTAGACTCAACATTGACCCAAAGTGATTTCCCGGTACCCTTAGGTACGCAATACTGCAAATGAAGTATTAGCGTGATCGTTCGCAGTTTAATCGGTTGGTCTTTCACAACAGACTCCCCTCACAACATCGCTACTATGGCAATGGCTTCACCTAACTGCAACATTTTCCCGTCAAGTTCCACCCTATATTACCGAAGATCGATTATGGCACAATGCTGATTTAGGAAATCTAATCCTAGAATCATGTCATAGCCCTCACCCACGTATGGCATAATCTCTACACATTATTTAAATTGAACTGTATCCAATCAAAAGTCAATGTCCACCGATCCTGACTGTGTGACATCTTTATTGCCCACTCACCTGTACCGTGAAGGGTCCCATTGCTTACGTTTCACCAGGTCGCTACTGGCGACCGATACATGCACCCCTGTGTCCAATAATATTCTGCAACCTTTCTTTCCTACTGTTCCTCTTATCGCACAGTCCACCTCTGCATACGATTTCGTAGCATCCAATCTTACTGGGAAGAACCGTAGGTTGATCTGGGGTTGATGTTTAACACTTTATTCTCCCCCGGTCCTCTACCTCTAAAATTAAAGCTTCCTCTTACTTTATTCACATGCCCAGTTCGTCCACACCTGAAATATTTTGTACTAGCTGCAAACACTGGCCTTTTACCTTCCATTCCAGTCGACAAAACGATCTCTCTCACCCTCTATAGCTAGCCGCACTATGCGCAAATCCGTTGGACCTTCTGTCCATACACGTCTTGACATTTTTGAATGCAACCCTCTTAAAAAAAAAAAAAGCATCTAACGCCCTCTGATCAGGTTCTCGCAAAATAATTTCACTGATTACAGTATCCTCTCCTAATTCATAGGTACATCCATTAATTTTCCTTATCCTATCTGCAAACTGTTCCACAGTTTCCATACTTCTCTTATTTATTACTCCTAATTGTTCCCTATAATGGAAAAATTGGAAATTTTGTGGTAAGTACTATGGGATCAAACTGCTGAGGTCATCGGTCCCTAGGCTTACACACTACTTAAACTACCTTACACTAAGGACAACACACACACCCATGCCCAAGGGAGGACTCGAATCTCCGACGGGGGCAGCCACGCGAACCGTGGCAAGGCGCCCTAGACCGCACGGCTACACCGCGCGGCTCCCTGTAATGTCTGGCACTATTTTGTTTTGTATATCTCTGAATTAACCCTTATTTAATTTCTTTGAATGCTGTGGCTCCCTTAAGAGCTTGTGTATACTCTACGTAAGTTTTAGCTTCCCCTGTTAGTCTCAATTTTACAACACTCAGTACTTCCTTATCATAAGAACCTTCCACCTCAGTCAGCTTTCAAAGGTCTCCTACAAACGCCTGTACTTGCAACTGACAAATCTACATCCCGTTGTGACGATCGCAATTCTACCAACCCACACAGGTCTTTATTATCTGCTGTGAATTGAGCTACCTTTTCTAACAATATGCATACTGCTTCTGGCTCTGACACAACTTCCGTCTCTGGTTCTGCTGAAGCTTTCTGCTTGATGACACTCATTCCGAGAACTAACATTCTCAAGACAAGTAAACAAAATACTTTAACTAAATTCTTACATCTAATCCTGAGCCATCTCGACTCCCAGTATTGCGTAGCCGTACGCCCCCAATGATTACACTATAACATTTTACCAGAACTAATTCCATACATGGCGCTGAGTGGCCCCGAAGGTTACACTGTCCACATACAAGAGTTACTAACCAATCGTGACTTCCATTATCTCTAAAACTACACAAATCCACTGGTTCCCTATTTGCAATAAAATCTACTTTACGAAATGCATAACCATCAAACCTTTCCTCCATGACCAACATACACTCAAATTCTTTTGGTCTCACCGTCTGTAGGCTGCAGGTTCAGACATTTCTTTAAGAAGGTGACGTCAATGATCTGACACCGGTGTTAGATGACCCTTTGATTGCCAACTGTGGAGAGTGAAATGAGACGTCAGAGGAAATGTTCAGTTAACTTCTGTATTCCAGCCCTCAACCGTAGTACACCAGGAACAGCTTGTTGGAGGCTTCCAGTTGCCTCTCATGCAAAACAGTAGACGTCCAGCATTGCTGACAGCGCAAACAGCTGGGCCGAGTATGGCGTCACTCGAATGCCGCTGTCAGTGACTTCTCCCGCTGCGACCGTGATGGCAGATTGACGGCGAAGCTGACGAGGCTCTGACATCCCTCCAACGGATGGGCGGCTCCCTCCACCAGTGGCGGCTCTCTCGTGATTCCGGACATACTGCCCTGTCCCATGGTTGAACAGCAGACGCCGTGCCACATTCCGGGGTGTCGCTCCAGGTGTCAAAGGCTCGTAGTGTAGGCTGTGATACTGAGATGAGAATATTTTAGTACACGAATGGCTGAGTACTTACTCGCTCCAGACTATGTTCGTTTAGTAGTTAAGGCATGCACTCCAAACATTCACTTGGTGGCAAGTGAGGAAAGGCTTCCGCCCTTCCACTACCTTATTGCAGTAATAGCTGTTGCTATACCGCGCCCAGATGGCTCTGCTACACGAGACCTGTCCGCCTCGTTTTGCTTCACAATGCATAACACTCTTGCCTGCCTGCAGCTGGCTCTGTCGCAACTTAGTTTCGCTCTGGCGTACTTTTTTGACCGAATACAATCAATACGCTACAGGAGTGATGAGAACTACTGAAATGTGAGGGCATGCAGCCGAATGTGAAACAGTCTGTCATGGACATTATCTTGAAACTGGCTATCCCTTAAGGCACAGCTGCAGTCAGTGCGGTAATATCAAACTAGCCAGATATGTGCATACGCCGATGACATTGCTATAGTAGGAAGAAATACCAATACACTCCTAGAAACATACCGGGCAGAAGCCTTAAAAATTGGCCTCATAGTAAATGGTTCAAATGGCTCTGAGCACTATGGGACGTAACTACTGCGGTCATCAGTCCCCTAGAACTTAGAACTACTTAAACCTAACTAACCTAAGGACATCACACAAATCCATGCCCGAGGCAGGAGTCGAACCTGCGACCGTAGCGGTCACGCGGTTCCAGACTGTAGCGCCTATAACCGCACGGCCACTCCGGCCGGCCCTCATAGTAAATGAAAACAAAACAAAATATATGGTAATGTCACAATCTGAGGCCTGAAGAACCCCTAAATACCTAAACATCAATGGGAAATGCTTAAAAGGAGTGTCCTCTTTTAACTACTTGGGAGCCCTAATAACAAATGATAACAGTATTGGAAAGGCCATAAGGGAAAGAATACAAGCAGAAAACAAAGCTTACTTTGCAAATATGCAACTTTTCAAAAATGGCCTTGTTACAAGGAATACTAAACTGCTGATATATAATTCCCTAGTCCACCCAGTTATCACATACGGGTCAGTGGTATGGACGTTGACAGAACACAATAAAAATGCACTAAGAACCATTGAGCGGAAAATATTACGCAAAATCTATGGGCCAATAAGGGAGGAAGAAGTCTGGAGAATACGCTACAATTCCGAATTACAAGAGTTAATACAAGGCAGGGACATAGTCAAATTTGTGAAATCACAGCGAATACGATGGCTAGGACACTTGGAGAGAATGGCAGAGGATAGAATTCCAAAGAAAATGATGAAAGGTGTGATCCATTCAGTTAGGCGAAAAGGGAGACCTAGAAGAAGATGGATCGGCGAGGTAATTATGGATATCACCAGTATGGGAGTCCGGGGGTGGAAAAGAGCAGCAAATAACCGAGAAGTGTGGAGAAAGGTTGTTGAAGAAGCCAAGGCTCACCAAGGGCTGTAGCGCTACTGAAGAAGAAGAAGAAGAAGTGCGGTCATATGTTTTATAGGCACAGAAAAAAAACATCCAGCGGCTGAATATGTCCAGTTGTTCCAGATGGTATGACTAACAACGTCACACACTTTTCAGGAGGAACAGTTGGCTCTAAAGCAGTGTGATGCTTATTCGCAGATCAGGAATCGAGAAAAAAGCAAGTTATTTTGACCGGCTATTGGCCAAAAGCAGTGCTCATACCATAGTTGTAGTTTTCTTACGACCATTTTCCCACTCTTACTTGCTGTGAAGTAAATATTCCCTACTGCCCTTACAAGATCACGCAGACGAGACAGAATCGTAGGGGGCAGAGCACCTCCAACTTCTCACAGTACAATAAATAAGTTTCCAGCCAGTTTACCATCCAGATTAACAGTCGGCATAATTGTATACGGATGTGTTAAGTTATTGGTGTTAACTGACTTTAATACAACTCTCTTGGTACTTCTGATTTGCATGGTTCCTTTCATACGCATTTCCTCCTCAAATCCCGATTGATCGGAGTTGAAAACAAATTTCTTACTAAACGATGGGGTAAATTTGTTTATTTCAGCTACAAATTTTTGGGCCCATTCTGCAACTTGCTATGCATCGTCAAGTTGACGCTTTGTTTGAAATTTCGTTATCTCACATCTTCTAATTCTGTAACACTGTTTGAAGTTACGTAACTATCCACTGCTCACCTTCAAATCACTGTAATGCATGTCGCGCTCAATTTGATGTGCATAACGTAGTAGGTCGCTATCCTGCACATCCTGTAAATTGTACCGAACATTCTTAAACGCGCCAACTGTAGTTTTTGTAACAAGTGCGCCTTGTCCTCTCTTGAAAACCCGTAGTTTTTCTTAGGCAGTACACGGTCATATTGCTGGGGACTTATTCTAAAGCTGCTCATAATTTTTTTTTTACTGTGGATAGTATGTTCTTCCATGTACGTAATTATGTTTATTACCCGCTCTTAGGATACCGATTGCCCTGTACTCCTTTTCACTGTAGACGGGATTTGTTGCTCCCTGTCCGACGAGGATGATGAACTACATGGTTCGACGTCTCTTTCAATACAAGTTTCACTTGTTAAGTACGTATCGTCATAATTCTACACCTCATGTGCATTGTCCGCACAGTAGGGCGTATACGACAGCACACATTCCACTGACTCATCTTAGAGAAACGTTGGTATTTCATCTGCCACTTCCTTCTCATACTGCGAAGTTCCTAGGGTCACGTTCTGACGTAATATATACTTCGACAACTGTTGTTGTAGATATAATGCAATTTTTGATTTGTTTATAGCTGCCACTGCTTCTTTTAGTATCAACACCACTAGCACTGTATCACTCTTGTGAGTTACTCGTTGACTAAGCAGTTCAACTACGTTTCGTAGCCTCATGCGGTGCTCACCATTGATACCTCCCGTCCCGCCCCCTGTTTCCATTGGTAGACAATATTGTAGTTGCGTGATACACAACATGTGAGGTGTCGAATGCTTTACGCATCATCGGCCTTTTGCGACCTCGCACTCAAGATGTTCCTGAACTGATAATTAAATCAAGACCCTACGCTGCCGACAGTCGTTGACGTACATCAACGGGGACAGTTGAAAATGTGTGCCCTGACCGGGACTCGAACCCGGGATCTCCTGCTTACATGGCAGACCCTCTATTCATCTGAGCCAGCGAGGGCACAGAGGATAGTACGATTGCAGGGACGTATCCCTTGCACGCTCCCCGTGAGACCCACATTCCCAACATAATGTCCACACACTACCTTCGTAGTGCACCGCCCATTACACTCATTACTCGCGGCAGACAACATTACCGAGTTCCATAAGAGTTCGGGAAATACATGTGCATCCGCACAGAAGAAGAAGGTCAACGGTCAGTTAGCCTTAACTACACTACTGGCCATTAAAATTGCTTCACCAAGAAGAAATGCAGATGATAAACGGGTATTCATTGAACAAATATATTATACTCGAACTGACATGTGATCACATTTTCACGCAATTTGGGTGCATAGATCCTGAGAAATCAGTACCCAGAACAACCACCTCTGGCCGTAATAACGGCCTTGATACGCCTGGGCATTGAGTCAAACAGAGCTTGGATGGCGTGTACAGAAACAGCTGTCCATGCAGCTTCAACACGATACCACAGTTCATCAAGAGTAGTTTCTGGCGTATTGTGAAAAGCCAGTTGCTCCGCCACCGTTGACCAGACGTTTTCAGTTGGTGAGAGATCTGGAGAATGTGCTGGCCAGGGCAGCAGTCGAACATTTTCTGTATCCAGAGAGGCCCGTACAGGACCTGCAACATGCGGTCGTGCATTATCCTGCTGAAATGTAGGGTTCCGCAGGGATCGAATGAAGGGTAGAGCCACGGGCCGTAACACATCTGAAATGTAACGTTCACTGTTCAAAACGCCATCAATGCGAACAAGAGGTGACCGAGACGTGTAACCAATGGCACCCCATAGCATCACGTCGGGTGATACGCCAATATGGCGATGACGAATACACGCTTCCAATGTGCGTTCACCGCGATGTCGCCAAACACGGATGCGACCATCATGATGCTGTAAACAGAACGTGGATTCATCCGAAAAAATGACGTTTTACCATTCGTGCACCCAGGTTCATCGTTGAGTACACCTTCGCAGGCGCTCCTGTCTCTGATGCAGCGTCAAGGGTAACCGCAGCCATGGTCTCCGAGCTGATAGTCCATGCTGCTGCAAACGTTGTCGAACTGTTCGTGCAGATGGTTGAGGTCTTGCAAACATCCCCATCTGTTGACTCAGAGATCGAGACGTGGCTGCACGATCCGTTACATCCATGCGGATAAGATGCCTGTAATCTCAACTGCTAGTGATACGAGGCCGTTGCAATCCAGCACTGCGTTCCGTATTACCCTCATGAACCCACTGATTCCATATTCTGCTAACACTCATTGGATCTCGACCAACGCGAGCAGCAATGTCGCGATACGATAAACCGCAATCGCGATAGGCTACAATTCGACCTTTATCAAAGTCGGAAACGTCATGGTACGCATTTCTCCTCCTTACAAAAGGCATCATAACAACTTTTCACCAGGCAACGCCGGTCAACTGCTGTTTGTGTATGAGAAATCGGTTGGAAACTTTCCTCATATCAGCCCGTTGTAGGTGTCGCCACCGGAGCCAATCTTGTGTGAATGCTCTGAAAAGCTAATCATTTGCATATCACAGCATCTTCTTCCGGTCGGTTAAATTTCGCGTCTGTAGCACGTCGTCTTCGTGTTGTAACAATTTTAATGGCCAGTGGTGTATATGAAGATGTTCGTTGTGAGTGTTCCTGACGTTACCTGTTGCGACCAGAAAAATCTCATAGATGGGTGGTACTCCAGGAGAGCTTCACTGTCATGCCCTCTGCAGCCAGATATGAAGACGGGGCGCGTTTTTAGGCTTCCGTGCAGAATTTCGGGGATTGTACATTTATTAGTATATGTAAAACGTTTTTCGAGCAGTTACTGGCAGACAATGTGCATGTGTTGTCCGCAGCCTGAATCTTATCGGTTGCAGTTTTAGGCGTAGCGATGCATATACAGAGGTGTTGGACTTCTCAGATAGGAGTGTCTGTGTCGGAGAGCAGGCGACGTCCACGAGATGCGCAGCGGCAGCGGAGGGCGGTGGCGAACCGTACGCACCGGCACTTAAAAGGAAAGTCCCCCATCGCATCCCCCTCAGATTTAGTGGTAAAATGGCCCGTGGATAGCCCGTCAAAAAAACTGAACGCTGATCAAACTTGAACACAGGAAAGAAGGTATACTGAACTGTGAAAAAAGAAGCAAAATAGAAACAGTGAATGGTCATAACTGAACATGTGCAATATCGAGCAAATTTCAGGAATCACGGCGTCGTGTCTGTGTGGTGCTGGACTGCAAAGTGCGAGATCCGTGTTCCCACTTTTTTTCACAAAATTATGGATTTTCCGTCCGGTCATTGACGTGTCTGTTCTCCCTATGTAGTCTTGACAACTGTCGTACTATACACTGTTTATAGAATACAAGTCATGCGATAAGAATATATTACCGTCTCAAGTAAATGGATGAATAGTGAAAACAGGCGAGATGACGCATAGATCTCACAGAAATGAAAACAACAAATAAACGGGTGTGAGCTCTGTTACAATAAAGGAATTCAAGAGTCAAAATTTCCAATACTGGACGCAAGACTCATACCATGTAGTACTTGTGTAGAACAAATAGGAGGTTCGTATGTCTGGAAGCCCCTTGCTTACATCTCGCTGTTGCAGACGGACGTTACACCACGATATGGAGAAATCTGAATGCAGTGAGCACACACATCTATGACCGGACGGACAGTTCATAATTTTGTGAAAAAAATAGTGGAGGGGCACGAGAGAGATTTGAACACGGACCTTCCCTTTCGACCTCCAACACCGTGACCACACAACCACGATGCAGTGGCTATTCGAGTTCGCTCAATGTTCCACATCTTGAGCTTGGACCGTTCACTGTATCGATTTTTTTTCTTTTTTCACAGTTCAGTACACATTCTCCCTGTTTTCATGCTTAATCTGTGTTCAGTTTTTGACTGGCTATCCACTGGGACATCTTCCACTAAATCTGAGGGAGTGCGATGGGGAGTTTTCCTTATTAGTAAGTAGCATTAGTTTTATTTATTGCAGTGTATCACTAGTTCAGTCAAGTATGTACATGTGTCTTCTTAAAAAAGTGGAGGATTCTCAGTCACAGTAATATAAATAGCTATACGCATTTTTACAAATGGTTCAAATCGCTCTGAGCACTATGGGACGTAACATCTAAGGTCATCAGTACCCTAGACTTAGAACTACTTAAACCTAACTAACCTAAGGACATCACACACATCCATGCCTGAGGCAGGATTCGAACCTGCGACAGTAGCAGCAGCGCGGTTCCGGACTGAAGCGCCTAGAACCACTCGGCCACAACGGCCGGCTAATTTTTACACATTGGACTGTTTTTTAACACAACGACGTCACATATTAATAAGAGAAGGATGGTGAAGACTTGGAACTTACTAACCGGGTATTTTCTGTTAAATAACGCATTGATTAATTTGTTAAAGGTTCAAGTGTCGCATATTTACGTGTGTGTTCTGGAATATTGATTGGATGTCATACTATACCATAATCCTTATTCTGTAAGCACTCTGACCACCGAGTGCTATGTGCAAATTTTGATTTTTTAAAAATTCAACCGATTTTCTCCCACTTTGCGCGATTTGAGGCGCCATGTCACGGATAGCGCGGCCCCTCCCGCCAGAGGTTCTGTAACACCCCACCCATCACTTAGCTGGTTTTGGCGTGTGTTCACTCCAACTGATTGACTAACAGATCAACAGAGACTGAAAAACTGCCGCAATATCGGATAACGCAAAAAAGTAATATGGCCCTGTGACTCCTGATTGAACTGCGGTGGCAGTGTTGACATTAACTTATTCAGAATTGATCACTTTTAATTAAAAGGGGGTGCACATTGATGTTATATTCAGCAATGAACACAGATGCAAATGTTGAACATAAAATTAATTAAGAAAGTGACTTGGGATTTCAACTACTTGATTGAAAACAGATGCAGTCGATTAGCACAGATATATTTTAACTCACCACCTTCAATCATCACATTACATGACTCTCCTACCAGGCAGTGGTAATAAATTGCGTTTGCGTGGAGTAAAGCGCGATAACTCAAAAGTAATTCCTATCGACTGAACCAGGCGTAATGCGAAGTGCGAGAAGAATTCTACAATACACGACCCATGAAACCCTCGTGGAAACTTTCCCGACGTGATCCAACAAATTAATCAGTGGCCAGAGTGGGCGCAATATCACCGAATACAGCGTGACGGAGCGGCGTTGTTGTGTGGACGTCGACCGACCTCGTGGTGCTGCAAGGCTGCGCTCGTCTATTCACTCCTAGCTATCTTGCTCAGTACATAGCTGAACCAAAACTTTCTATCTCCAAGCTCAATCGTTCCATTTGCTAAGTCCTAAACTGCAGAGATGCTCCCTCTTTCTCAGGCAAGCTGAGTAAAGAACGCCACGTCCGCACTCTAGGCAAGCTGGGAACGGAAAACCCTACTGAGACTTCTGCCAGTCTGCTCTTCGCCTCGGTTTCCCCTCCAGCAAAATCACTTACGCCAATTGCAGCGCAAGTCGCGTTAATTATGCGTCGCTTCCCAGCACCGACCAATTCCTGCTCTGGGAAGTGAACAAATTCCCACAAAATTTCCCTTCCTCTCAACTTCTTCTATTTAGCTCCCCCCAGGCCACCCATCAAGTTTAGCGTCTGCACAAACACCAAGTTTTCCGGAATTCTGATTCCCAGGACAGTACTTCAAATTCCTTGATCCTACGTTCCCATCAGAGGCTGGCTTATTTCATGCTGTCGCTCTTCACCTGATTTACTTCAGGCTCTGCGGACCGTGATTCAGCGTGAAGTCGCTATAGTCACGAACACGCATATTTTGACCTCTGTTGATCGCTCCACCGTAGCTTTGCGCGGCTTTGTCGCATGTTTCACAGAAAACGGGACAACAGACATTTATCAACAGGCATACAAGTTCTCCGTCTGTTTCCCGGTACAGCAGGATGGAGTCGGGGTCAACCACCCACTCACTATCACTCATCTTAAGGCGGCTGGAGGCCGCGCACCGTTACCACTTTCTCAGAGCTTGAGCCACCCTAAGCTGCCTATTGTCGCTTCCCTTAGCCGCTCCCCTGGCCGGCCACAATCAAATACTTCCCTGGGGTAAACTAGCGTCCAGTAAAGTGACTCATTTCCACAAAGTTTTCATGTCGTGTGAATTACTTTAAAACCATCACCCGACATTAATTATTCCACTATGTCCATACTATACCCTCTAAAAGATGCATTGTGCCTTGTCAGTCATTTTGTTCAGCCCTACTGTTCGCTCAACGTGAGTTAGGTGATCTTTAATGACTTCATGTAAGGGGCATAGTTCTTGCCATCTTAACAGTTCCAGTCCTCCCTCGGGCAAGGATGTGTGTGTCGTTCTTAGCATAAGTTAGTTTAAGTAGTGTGTAAGTCTAGGGACTGATGTCCTCAGCAGTTTGGCCCCTTAGGAATTCGCATGAATTTGAACGGTTTTTGGGGTGTCATGCTATGTATGCTTACAGAAAACTTAATGGTCTAATTGAATAATTGAATTATAGTACATCTGCTGGTAGGCCAGCACGGTCATTTTTAAGACACGCTACAACATCACACACACGCATTAATAATGTAGGACTAACGAAGATTTGGTATGTAACGGGAGTTCGTTTGCTTAAATATCACGTTGTGATAAGTTAATTGTACTTGCATGCCTTCTTACTCGTTTTATTCTGAGATATCATTAAGTTTTCTGTAATCATACGTAGTTGATCCCTGCTGTTGCTGGTACTTCATGATTATCCTCTGTCTGTCGTGAGCATAACAAGAATAACACCGCCCACACATATTTGCTCTGGTAATAAATGTAGGAAAGGTGGAATCATGATTCTTATTGTTCCAGAGAGGAAAGGGGGGGGGATTCTCATGGGCTGTAGCGACCTGCCAGTGTGTTTCAGGTCATGGCAGTCTCTCATCAACCACCCAAAATACGAGTAAACAGTAATGGAGGGATGTGATCATTCGTCTGTGTGCTTGTAGAAGGTATAAGCATGGGTATATTTGTCCTTCAGCAAATATAGTGCCTCTTCCTACCATCTCTACCATTCCTATCTCATGACGGGGAAATGGGCAGGCGGCTGGCATAGTTTTGGGCATACAGGTGGTCTGTCGTTCGCGGCCCAGAATTGGCGGCGGCAGTGTGGTGTATTTCCTACACCACAGACATCTCACTTGGATCTGACTCAGCAGTAGTGTTTACTTGGTCGGCTGGTAACAGTGGTAGTAATCACCTCTGGTGGTGCTGTTCGGTGACACATTAGTGTTGGAATGATCTCTGGCATTTTTTTAGTTCTGTTTTGCCATTGGTTGTGGTGGTGGTCGTAATTGTTTGAAGTGTACATGTAACAGTGAATGTACATACTTGGATTTCTTCCGTCATTATTTTACCAATCTCTAATCTTGCAGTATTGTACCCCACTCAGGCAGCTTTATAGCACTGTCGTGTTAGAGCTGGTAGTCTAACAGTAAAGCGCGTGACTGACAACAGAGAATTCGCAGGATCGAATCATGGTTGGAATTTGGATTTTTCAGTCTTCATTCTAAATTAGCCTTAACTTCTCAACGATGGTAAGAATCATCAGAAACGATATGTGGTTCGGATTCCACGTTAAATTGTAGGTCCTAATTCTCTGTTTAAACAACTGAGCTAGATTAGGGACACGCAAGTCGCCAATGTGGCGTCCAATTGAAAGACTTGCACCAGGTCAGTAAGCCACAGAAATTATTATTCTTAGTATAGTAATGTCGCACACTGATAATGCACGGGCAAGTTCCTCTTAATCTAGATGTGTATTTGTAGCAGTGTAGTATTTGTTAATATGTTGCACTATGCTTATATACCGTATTTACGTGCGCCTTTATTTGACTCTCAAGCAAAGTGGGAGAAAATCGATTGAATTTAAAAAAAAAATTCAAAATTTGCACATAGCACTCGGTGGTCAGAGTGCTTACAGAATAGGGCCTATGCTATAATATCATTAAATTATAGTAACTCATTCACACGCCATATTGTTAAAGTGCCTCATGTCACAAATTTGTTAATATTTGCCAAGACTTTCCAGAATATGCACTGACATTATATTGCTGTATTTACGCAAATAGGACAGTTCGCTCGGCTTAACACATAACTATGGCGTCACAAACACTATTAATGTTGGGAGACATAGCTTTGGTAGATAGAAAGAGTTTACTTGTTTAAATATCGTGTTGTGGTATTTGTTTATCATTTTAAGATATTTAACAATATCATATTTGTTGTTGATAACGCATTACAAAATTTTTTAACACAGGATACCACCGTACTTTGTTTAAATACCACACTGTGCTATTTGTTAAACAATTAATGTGTCACCAAGAACATATTTTATGTTAAATAATGCATTTTGGAAATTGTTGAATTCGAGATATCGATGTAATTTGTTGCATAAATTGCTGCAGTAGTTGTTTAATTCAGGATATCAACGTAATTTGTTAAACTGCCGTAATTGCTTAACATCGCATTTACATATATATCAGGATGGAGACGTAGGTATTTGGAAAATCGTTTGAATTGCAACAAGTTACCAAAAACATGGTAACCAGCATGGGAGAAAGGGATTAGTTGTACTAACCTGCTTTGTTATTGGGGGCAGGGGCGAATTGGACTGTGCAGGCGCTTAATGACAAGCCTTCCAACACAGTGCACAGATCTCGAATGAGGAGGTCCAATGCATTTCCACTAGTTATAAAAGGATGAAGAGGGGGAGGAAGAGCTTAATTCTGATCGATCCAGGGGGTAGAGAGTGGTAGTGATATTGAATGTACCACATACTGGAGTGTGGACAGACCTGATGAGAGGGGATGGGATGGGAGGGGAGGGGGGAGGCATGGCAGAACAGAGATTCCACTGGATGACCTTGAATATACCTCGCCCAACTGCCTAAGGTATAACTTGATCCCTTGGAAGTATTATCTGAATGCGGGAGTTAGATCGATATGTGTGTTACTAATAAACTATATGTATACGCTGTAGTAGTTGTCGAACTTCCAACTAGATGAAATCTTCTTACATCTTAATTCGACTCCAACGTCTACTAAATCACTATTCCGACAACTTGGAGCTACACTCAGACTTCATTACACGTTGAATATACATCAGAGAAGAGATTAGCCATTAGCATGCTTTTTTTATGTTAGACTGACGTCCAGTTGAGACTATAACATTCAACAAATTAAACAAAATCCGGTTGCAAAAAGATTCAACACATATATTGACATTATCGGTATATATTACGTTAAAGTCGTTGATATTCCTTGGAGGCGTACACGGTGCAGCAGTCTCTTTGCTATATTTGTAATGCCGTCAAGCGGAGCGTCACAGTTCTCATCATCTAACGAAGCCCATGAGGAATACCTCGGCAAGTAAGTAGAGGAACCACAACATAACATGCTCCAAAATAAACCTTCGTATCTAATAAAGATAGTTCTAACCCTCGAAATGATGTTCCTACTCAACTTTACCAAAACGCAAAACAATACACTCTTGTTAATTTATACACTCATGCTCATAAATTAAGGATAATGCTGATACATGGCGAAACAACGCTCTGGTGGGCGGTTAGCGGGTTTAAATCACCTCGAGGTATGAGCATACGGTGCATTTGACCTGCGGTCGACGCACGGTGGCGCTGGCAGCAGTCCACATACGCAGAGGTGTGTTGCTGCATGTCAGAGTACGGTGCAGCGAGTAAGTGTGCAGACGTTTTCAGACGTGCTAATGGTGACTGTGTGTTGAACATGGCTCAAAGAACACATATTGATGACTTTATGAGGGGTAGAATACTAGGGCGACTGGAGGCTGGTCAAACACAGCAAGTCGTAGCACGGGCCCTTCGTGTGCCACAAAGTGTGATCTCAAGATTATGGCAAAGACTCCAGCAGACAGAAAACGTGTCCATTCGCTACAGTACGGGACGTCCACAGTATACAACACCCAGTATACAGACACCCAGTCTACAGACGACTGAACAGACATGGTTTATTCGCTCGGAGACCTGCAAGGTGCATTCCACTGACCCCTTGTCATAGGAGAGCCCGTAAAGCCTGGTGTCAAGAACTCAGTACATGGTCATTGGAACAGTGGTCCCAGGTTATGTTCATGGACGAGTCCAGGTATAGTCAGCCCGCATCTCGTGGTCGTGCGGTAGCGTTCTCGCTTCCCACGCCCGGGTTCCCGGGTTCGATTCCCGGCGGGGTCAGGGATTTTCTCTGCCTCGTGATGGCTGGGTGTTGTGTGCTGTCCTTAGGTTAGTTAGGTTTAAGTAGTTCTAAGTTCTAGGGGACTGATGACCATAGATGTTAAGTCCCATAGTGCTCACAGCCATTTCCAGGTATAGTCTGAACAGTGAGTCCCGCCGGGTTTTCATATGGCGTGAACCAGAAATCAGATACCAACCCCTTAATGTCCTTGAAAGGGACCTGTATGGAGGTCGTGGTTTGATGGTATGGGGTGGGATTATGATTGGTGCACATACGCCCATGCATGTCTTTGACAGAGGAACTGTAACAGGTCAGGTGTATCGAGACGTCATTTTGCACCAGTATGTCCGCCTTCCCTCTGATGGATGAAAGCGCACGGCCCCACCGAGCCGCCATCGTGGAGGAGTACCGTGAAACAGAAGATATCAAGCGAATGGAGTGGCTTGTCTGTTCTCCAGACCTAAACCCCATCGAGCACGTCTGGGATACTCTCGCTCGACGTATCGCTGCACGTCTTCAAAGCCCTACGACACTTCAGGAGCTCCTACAGGCACTAGTGCAAGAATGGGAGGCTATACCCCAGCAGCTGCTCGACCACCTGATCCAGAGTATGCCAACCCGTTGTGCGGCCTGTGTACGTGCGCATGGTGATCATATCCCATATTGGTGTCGGGGTACAGAAAACAGTGGCGTTTTGTAGCACATGTATTTCGGGACGGTTTTCTCAACTTATCACCAATAATGTGGACTTCCAGATCTGTGTCGTATGTGTTCCCCATGTGCCTATGATATTAGCGCCAGTTTTGTGTAGTGCCACGTTGTGTGGCGCCACATTCTGCAATTATCCTTAATTTATGAGCATGAGTGTATATGAAGATAGTACAGAATCTTTCCATCAATAAAACGCTTTCCTTTTCTGAAGTCCTTACCAATAAAACAGCGGAAAACCTCGTACCGTTCAAAGTTCTGGAAATTACCCCCTTATCTTATCAGTTCCTGGAGTTTAAATCATTATCTCATTCCGTCCCATCCACCACAACTACTGTCCTCTACTGAGCTCTCAGTTCCAACTGCAGCTTTTTCTTGTCTGTTCTCGACAATATGCTAAGCTCAGTTCTTAAGAAAGGCGTCAAGTTACTTTTTCATATAATGAGACAGTTAACAAACGATTTAGAAATCTAATCGAAGTTAAATTTAGACATTAACTAACGATTTAAATCACATGCGACCGAACCGCTGAATCCTTCCATCAGTAAATGGGGTATGTTCTCCACTGACTCGGTTGTTTTAACCCCCTCCACTGACGGAATGACCCACTTCCCAATTCCGTATGTATAAAACCAATACGGACTTGTAGCTGTCACGCCTTTGCGCTTACTGCTACGTATTTTAACTGTAAATAGCTCAGTCCCAATGGTAAGAGGCAGTAGCGAATTCACGTAGTTAATATTTGAATCCAGCACAGCTGCCACAAGCTCAGCTCACTTTTACTCCACTCCTACCCTCGCCATTGCACCACATTAACTAGATGCTACGTGGACCTTGCTAAATTCACTTGCGTATACATTTTTGACCGTTACTCGCCAGTATTTACCTAATGATTAGTACACTCCTATCCGGACTATTTCCCTAAGAGCTGTGATGATTGAACGGGTTTGATCCACGGCCTACAGTGCCCTACAGTTCACACGGTAACACTGCCTACCTGACCCACTTAACTTGGTAGTGAGCTTATGTATCCAATCACCACTGCTAGCAGCAGTGGATAATCCTATCAGCACGACGAGAGCAGCAGACTTACCGTCGAATCCTCCTGAAAATACTTATAACTACGGTCGCCAGCTCTGAAGGAGCAAAAGAATAAATCAATTTTTGGGCTCGTTTCAAAGTGAAATGGCTTGAGTTGAATTTAAACTTAATTCTGAATATTACTATTTCTGATCATTCTAGATGATTCTACAAAGCAAATACTCTCTCAATTTCTGTGAGTTGGCTTGGTAATTACTACCAAGACAGGTTATGCAACTTCGGTTAACAAAATTCTATCCTTCAACTTATTTAATGATTTTGGATATTACTCTTTGGACCATTGATACAGAATTAGTTAAGTGACTTTACTTGAAAGGTTGCTCAGAAAAATTTAAGTAACTGTAAATAGGCGACTCATTCTGGTGTGACCATTGCTGTTTTCAACATTCTTATACGCTAAAGTATTCTACAACCAAAAGAATTGTAAATGAAAGAGGCGATGGTGGCCTCAGTCTGATTTCACTATACTATGTTTGAGGCTACTACACTTTACAATGAACAACATGCGTCGTAATTTTACTCATTACTATATTCTGTCCTCTGCACTTGCATAAAAGAAAACTGGTATTCTCCTTTTACATGTATACAAAGTTCGACTTAACAATTGCAAGCAGTCTTGCCTTGGGTAGACGTGTCGGTGCTGGTGGTGAGATGCATGTGGCTAACGCAGCTCTTCACGCCTCATGCCCTTAAGGGCGGCTGGAACTATGAGCTGTAGCACTCGTATAAGCTACTGCACGTCCGCCATAAAATCTGGGCACAGGAACTCTTACAATCAGCCCCAGTGGCATAAAGGCGGCTTCAACAACCATTCGTCGCGTTTTACTCCAAAAACGGCGACGATATTCGCCTCTTCGCTGTTGCACAATCACTTTTGCGTGAGCACAGTTACGCACGTCTGATCACGTCAACACTCCCCAGGCCATTCCATTGTTCAGTCCCTGTGTCTCCAGCTACCCGTAGCTACGCTCGTATCACCAAGAGTGGGGGCGTTCCCCTACCACCTTTTTACCAAAATCATTTAGTATTTAAGAATATTTATATTTACTACCCTGGAGTCCATACCAGTCATAATAATTTACTACTAGCGCTTTACAACATTAAATTATACAGTAATAACTTATAATTACCAAGAAAAAGAATACATTTGACTCCGAGAGCTTAGTGCATTGTCTGACAGGCAGCGCTAATTCCCAGTTTCGCCAATAGATGGCACCAGGGCGCACTCCCTGGCAGTCTCATACAAGCGCGCTCGTTTCCGACGCACGGGCTCCAAATTACTATCAGCCCACCATCATTTCAGTTCCGTTACACATGCCCCACTTCTTATTGAAGTATCTTACAGTGATAATTCAATAAGAAGTCTCTCCTATAATGAATCTGAAATGTTCGATAAGCTTTTTACCAAGGGTTTTCCCTTTCTTACTGATACTTATATTACATATTTAAAATTAAACACCAATTCTTTCTCTCTTTCCTGCTAAACATTACATAAATGATTTACATATATTCTTTCCAATTTTCTTACTTCTAAACACAGTACACTTTAAACATCTTTTTTTTTACAAAGTTTTAAATACACTTCTTTTATTTCAGGCAAGTAAAACACACGTTATGCGCCTATTACTTTGTAGCCCGTCCTTTTCACTTTACCTCCTCACTTTTCTACCTCTTCCACAACACTTATTTACACATCTATTAAGGCTTTCTTAGAAGCTCAGTCTTTCCCAGTCCGTTTAGTCTCTACTTAAACTAGAAGTTTCATTAGAATACTGCAATATATTTTAGTGAGCATTTACCTTTCACATAGAACAAAAGAAACACAACTATTTACATATTGGTTTACTTTAATATTTATTTTCAATCTGGTAGAATTCGCGGTTCATACCTTTTGAGATCCACTATGTTTCTTACTCCCAGGCGTTTGCCTGTTAATGGGTACTCTAAATAATAAGCATTCACATTGGGTGTGGACACTATTTTAAATGGTCCATTATATATATATATTTAAATTTGCTGATCTCGTTATTAATTTCACTTGACTTTTCATGTGTTTTTACAAGAACGAGATCACCTATTTTGAATTTGGGATTCCTTACTTTTTCGTCGTGACGACGAATTCTCGCATCTGCTTGTTTTCTCATCTTGTCTTTTACTAAGTTCTTTTTACTATCATAATCTAATTCAACTCTATTTGGAAATTCTAGTAGGTCTTCTACTAGACTTTTACTTCTTGTCTTTTTCAGGATTTCTTCTGGAGTAAATCCAGTGCTCTCGTTTGTTAATGAATTCATGATTTCTTCGAATTCACTCACATACATGCCCCACTTCTTGTGGTTACTATGGCAGTACGTCTTAAATAACCGACCTATCTCACGCATATATCTTTCTGCTGGATTGCTTGATGGGTGATAAGCTGAGATATGTACCACTTCTACCTGTTTCTCAGTTATCCCATCCTTCCACATTTTTGAGCAAAACTGAACACCATTATCTGATAGTATTCTCTTTGGCTTCCCTACTTTCACAAAATAATCACACACCATCTTATCATACACAGGTCTGGCAGTAGCTTTTCTCAAGGGATAAAGCTTTATATACTTTGAGAAAAGTTCAGCTGCTACAAATATGTACACAAAACCCCCCATGGTTTTCGGTAATGGTCCAAAGATATCTACTGCTACTATTTCTAATACTTCATCAGGTTTTATTGATTGCATGGGCCCTTGATTAGTTGCATTTGTTACTTTCGCCTTTTGGCATAGATCACAAGATCTTATCCTCTGTGCTACCCTTCGTGCCATGTTGTTAAAGGTAATGCATTCATCTAACTTATCGGTACACTTCCGTGCACCACAATGGCCATATGCCAAGTGTGTTGTTCCGGCCAACATACTCTCCACTTCCCTGGATTATTTGATCTTTGAAGATACAGTACACCTTTATGTATTTTATATGAAGCCCTTATGTTAGTTGCGTCCGGATTGTCAAACTTGACCTTTCCCGACTTGAGTGTATCATCATCACTTTGATATCTTCGCATATTCCGACATATTTCCCTAATTTTTTCTCTTCCTTCCGCTTTTTTGAAGTAATTCACCTCAAAAACATCTTCCCTATTCTTTACACTTTCTAGTGTCTCACATCCTTCCGGTAGTCTCGACAAAGCATCCGGTACTGCATGTTCTTTCCCTTTAACATACTTGATCTCTATGTCAAATTGTTGTAAAAACAGCGCCCATCTGGTCAACCTGTTATGTAACAATCTGCAGTCCTTCAAAAATATTAAAGCTTTGTGGTCTGTATGGACCACAGTCTTATGTCCCCATAAGAAAAGTTGAAATTTCCTAAAACCCCATACTATAGCTAAAGCCTCCTTCTCTGAAACTGTATAGTTTCTTTCGTACTTAGACATGGTTCTACTCGCAAATGCTATTTGTCTATGAGTTTTTTTCCCATCTATCATTACCTCCTGAAATATGGATACTCCCAATCCATAATCTGAACTATCTGTTGCCATGTGGAATGGTTCACACAGGTCAGGGTGCCATAACTTTATGTTTTTAGCCAAATTGTCTTTTAGCCGGTTGAATGCTGTTTCACATTCCTCAGTTCATATATACACACTGTTCTTCTTAAGTAGGTTGTTCAGATGTGGGCTATTGAACACCTGATCATCCACATACTTACGATAAAAGGAACAAAGTCCTATAAACGACTTTAGTTGTTTTTTATTCCTGGGAGCCGGACAATTTCTTATTGCTTTGACTTTATTGGGATCCTTTTCAATTCCCTCTGGTGTTACTATGTGACCTAAAAACTTTATTTCTTTCTTCACAAACTCGCATTTTTTCAGGTTCAGGGTCATTCCTCCTTTAATTAAAGCTTTGAACACCCTGTCGCATAACTCCATGTGCTCTTCCCATGTCCTTGTAGCAATTAACAGATCATCTACATAAACCGTGATTAGCGAACTAAGTTCACTCCCTAAAATTTTGTCTAAAGCCCGAATGAACACTGAAACGGAAGTATTTAGGCCAAATGATACCACTGTGTAATGGTAGCATTTGCCATTGAATAAAAATGCCGTGTACTTCCTAGACTCCTCACTTAATGGGATTTGCCAGTATCCTGCCGTTAGGTCTAAACTAGTCATGTACTTTACACCATTAAACTTCTGCAATAAATTATCTATGTTCTCTGGACGATCCAACTCCCTCTTCACTACTTTATTCAGAGTACGAGCATCTATCACTATTCGTACACTTCCATCCTTCTTACCTACTATCACCAATGGGTTATTATATGGGCTAGAACTCCGTTCAATGACCCCACATGAAACCATTTTATCTATTTCTTTTTGAACTGCTTCTTTCTTAGACAAGGGTACATTATATGGTGGTTTAAAGAAAGGTTCATGCTCCTCTACCTCCATGCAGTACTCATAATTTATCACTCGTCCCGGTTTGTCCGAAAATACCTCCTGATTTTCTTTCAGAATTTGCCATAGATCCTCCCTTTGGGCATCAGATAGTCCTTCCGTTTTATCCACTACATTTCGAAGGAGTGTCTCCTTATTTCCATCTTCAACTATCTGCCTCACCAGAAACCAATCGAATTTTTGACCTATTCCTGAATCATGATCATCTCTAAATTCTACCCATCTCAGCTGGTTCTCTTCCATTACTCTAGATGATTCAAATGGTATTTCTAATACCGCACTATCAACTTTACAAACTATTATCCCTTTGTCACAAGCTATAATTACTTTTTGTTTTATTAACCAGTCAATGCCTAAAATGATCTCGGCACTGAGCTCTGGAACTACTAAAAATGCATTAGAAAATAGCTTGTTTTTTATCTTAAATTCCATCATCACTTGATGTTTAACAGGTTTACTACATTTCCCTGTCGCCCCTATCACTTTAACACCTGTTACTGGCATCATGACTACTCCTCGTTGCTCTTTGATCATCTCAAAAAATGCGTGCGCAATAGCACTTATTTGAGCACCCGTATCCAACAATACATATAAATCGTACCCATATACATTAATAGGTAGGATTGTTTGCATCCTATTGTCCTCTTTCATACTTTCTTTATCTTCCCATAATAAATCCTTTTCCACCGCCAAGTCTTGCCATATTATTTTTCCGGTTTTTATACTGACCATTCCATCCGGAGGTTTCTTTCTCCTTTTCATCCTAAATTCTTTCACCACTTTTTCCAATAGTCCTTCGTCTAGGCTCTTTAATGCCATCGCGTTCTCATTCGAATCTGTCATGCCTGAACTCTCGGTTGCGGAATCGGAAACTTCCTCTATTTCTTTTTCTCCCTGGATGCTTTCTGATGATTCTGACGATAATTCCTCCTCCTTAGAAATATGACCTTCTTCGGGTTCAAATAATTCTCGCTAATTATAATCCATTTCAATACTTTCCCTTTGTTGGATAGTGCATTCGCCACTCTTACTTTCATTATTTTCTCCTAATAATGGAATTCCAACTCAACTCATTTGCTTCAGTACTACAGGGATCACAACACTCTTTCTCTTGGTTAGATACACTTTCTCTAATTTCTTTAAAAGAATCTTCATCACAGTCATGTACTCTTGCTGTCACTAGGTACACATCATAATCGGTATGGCTCTCTAACACTGTCATATTAATTACTTGAGTGGAAGATCTTTCTAATTGTGCTGGCTGGCTTTTGAGCTGATGTATATATTCTGCATACGAGGCAATTTCTGAATCGGCATGCGTCTCTGCACTATGGCCCTTTTTCTTATCCACCCTTTCCTCTTTAATTACTTCTCGATGCGATTCGTCGACTATTCGTACGAACCTTTCACCATAAGTCACATCACTCCTCCCTTGCCCCTGCCTCTCTGCACAGTTGCCATCCCTACCGACAAACAACGCCTTCTCTGACTCTTCCTTCATCAATTCGTCACTCTGACCGCGAATTGTAATTATTTCATTCACGTGAGCCTTCACATCCGACCGATATTCTTTTCCTACTTCATTTCCCTTAATAATTCCTCCCTGCTCTCCCTCCTCTGTTTGTATCCCTGCATTATACTTCGCAAAGTTTCGTTTATGTAACTGCTCTTCAGGCGAACGACGCACTATCCTACTATAGTACTGCCTACTCCGATCTTCCCTATATTTGGGCCATTTCTTTCTTTCCGCGCACGTTAGGCCCTTGACCTGCGCGGTATTTAGTTTTCCTGATTTTGATAATGCATCCTGTTTCCCTGATAGTGTCCTCTCCCTCGCTGAGAGTTACCTTCTTGACCTCTTCCTCTCATCATGTTAATTTGCGGTTCATTCCTACCACCTTTTACTATTCCATTCTGATTTCTGAAACCTCGAAACTCTCTAGTTTCACGCCACCTATCTTCATTCTCGATTTTTTCTAAAAATTCATCGAATGTTCGATGAGTGCCTCCTACATAACGCTTTGAATCGTCAGGTAGCTTTTTCCACAACTCCCACACTATCACCGATTCTGATCTACGATCTTTAAGATACTCCAAACGCTTGAACCATCCTTCACAGTATTCTTTCATGAGCCCACGCCCATGTTCTGGCATTCTGGCGACAACGAATTCTCTCCACAACCTATCTCTCTGTTGTGTGCTCCAGAATTCCTCAAGGAACTTTCCTTTGAAGTCTGTAAACTTCAAATTGTCGATATCCAAATTCAATCCCCAACGTTTAGCATGACCTGCTAAAGCGTCTATTACTAAATTAATTTTTTCTTTATCCGACATGTCTGTTGGTAAGACACGTTCACAATTTTTTATAAAATCCATTGGATGCCATCCACCTTGTTTCTTTTGAGGATCGTATTTTTCCTCCCTACTCAGTATTTCCGATTTTTGCATTACCAATGGGATACCACTACAGTTAAGAAACGTCTGATTCTGAACTTGCTGACTTAATAATTTTATCTCATTACGCAGTGTATTTTCCTGCTCCTGCACACATGCATCAAAACTCAACATGGTATTGCGCAGTGTTTCAATATCAGCTGCCGTTTCTTTAACAATCTCTTTCTTTAGAACTGGTACTATCACCTGTAATTTACTTTCAATTATCGGTTCTAATTTTTCACTAACCAAAGGTTCCACTGATTTCTCTATTCTCTGAATTTCGGTATCAAATCTTTTCTCTATTTCTGTGACTTTTCTCTGAACATTTGTTATTTCAGCCCTAATGCTATTTACTGATTTGTTTACCTCTGTGATACGTTGGCTTTGCGTATTCAAAATATCTAAATTGGCTTTTATTTTACCAGATAGGTTTTCATCCAATTGGGATATATGACTAGCCATTTCTGCTTTCAAACTAGCATTCCCTTCTTGAATTTGCGCCATCATCCTATTTAACAAACTTGTTAATTCCATATCCTCTCCCTTGTGACTTGCATCCACAGATACATTGGGTTCACTTTTCACTACCTTTGGTTTCACTTCCCGTTCCTCCTGTCTTATGGGTGTGGATTCATCTATAAGATTTTCCAACCCTACAACAGTATCTATGGTCCCTAATTCTGGGTCTGACCTTGTAATGTTTTCGTCTTGCTTCTTACTATTCGACTCCATCTTATGCTGCTGTATTTCGTGCCTAATAGAAATGTTTATTAAACCAAGTATTACTTGTTTAACTCCTCCTATTGGACTTTCTTTTGCTGCTTTGCAGGTTGTCGTCTTGAACTTACCAATTGTGGTATATTTGTCTACAACAGAATTTTAAAGTTAAAATTTTCTTGAAACTACAAGTTTATATAAAACACTTTTATTGCAGACATTATTCTACAAACTTGGTTAGTCCTGTCACGGTCGCCACATGCGACCGAACCGCTGAATCCTTCCATCAGTAAATGGGGTATGTTCTCCACTGACTCGGTTGTTTTAACCCCCTCCACTGACGGAATGACCCACTTCCCAATTCCGTATGTATAAAACCAATACGGACTTGTAGCTGTCACGCCTTTGCGCTTACTGCTACGTATTTTAACTGTAAATAGCTCAGTCCCAATGGTAAGAGGCAGTAGCGAATTCACGTAGTTAATATTTGAATCCAGCACAGCTGCCACAAGCTCAGCTCACTTTTACTCCACTCCTACCTTCGCCATTGCACCACATTAACTAGGTGCTACGTGGACCTTGCTAAATTCACTTGCGTATACATTTTTGGCCGTTACTCGCCAGTATTTACCTAATGATTAGTACACTCCTAACCGGACTATTTCCCTAAGAGCTGTGATGATTGAACGGGTTTGATCCACGGCCTACACTGCCCTACAGTTCACACGGTAACACTGCCTACCTGACCCACTTAACTTGGTAGTGAGCTTATGTATCCAATCACCACTGCTAGCAGCAGTGGATAATCCTATCAGCACGACGAGAGCAGCAGACTTACCGTCGAATCCTCCTGAAAATACTTATAACTACGGTCGCCAGCTCTGAAGGAGCAAAAGAATAAATCAATTTTTGGGCTCGTTTCAAAGTGAAATGGCTTGAGTTGAATTTAAACTTAATTCTGAATATTACTATTTCTGATCATTCTAGATGATTCTACAAAGCAAATACTCTCTCAATTTCTGTGAGTTGGCTTGGTAATTACTACCAAGACAGGTTATGCAACTTCGGTTAACAAAATTCTATCCTTCAACTTATTTAATGATTTTGGATATTACTCTTTGGACCATTGATACAGAATTAGTTAAGTGACTTTACTTGAAAGGTTGCTCAGAAAAATTTAAGTAACTGTAAATAGGCGACTCATTCTGGTGTGACAATTGCTCTTTTCAACATTCTTATATGCTAAAGTATTCTACAACCAAAAGAATTGTAAATGAAAGAGGCGATGGTGGCCTCAGTCTGATTTCACTATACTATGTTTGAGGTTACTACACTTTACAATGAACAACATGCGTCATAATTTTACTCATTACTATATTCTGTCCTCTGCACTTGCATAAAAGAAGACTGGTATTCTCCTTTTACATGTATACAAAGTTCGACTTAACAATTGCAAGCAGTCTTGCCTTGGGTAGACGTGTCGGTGCTGGTGGTGAGATGCATGTGGCTAACGCAGCTCTTCACGCCTCATGCCCTTAATGGCGGCTGGAACTATGAGCTGTAGCACTCGTATAAGCTACCGCACATCCGCCATAAAATCTGGACACAGGAACTCTTACAATCAGCCCCAGTGGCATAAAGGCGGCTTCAACAACCATTCGTCGCGTTTTACTCCAAAAACGGCGACGATATTCGCCTCTTCGCTGTTGCACAATCACTTTTGTGTGAGCACAGTTACGCACGTCCGATCACGTCAACACTCCCCAGGCCATTCCATTGTTCAGTCCCTGTGTCTCCAGCTACCCCTAGCTACATTCGTATCACCAAGAGTAGGGGCGTTCCCCTACCACCTTTTTACCAAAATCATTTAGTATTTAAGAATATTTATATTTACTACCCTGGAGTCCATACCAGTCATAATAATTTACTACTAGCGCTTTACATTTGACTCCGAGAGCTTAGTGCATTGTCTGACAGGCAGCGCTAATTCCCAGTTTCGCCAATAGATGGCATCAGGGTGCACTCCCTGGCAGTCCCACACAAGCGCGCCCGTTTCCGACGCGCGGGCTCCAAATTACTGTCAGCCCACCATCATTTCAGTTCCGTTACACACACTTAGCAAGAAGTATATATTTCAGACAGATTGTGATAATAGATGTTATATGAAAGCAGCATTCTGTCCTTGGATAAATTCGACTGACATTTATTAGACAAACTTTTATATTTATTTTAGACACAATAACAGTCAACTTGTTTAATTGTGATCCCTTTCGGCTGTATATTAGCGATTTTCAAAAACTATAATGGAAAAACAGAAAATCTATTCCAAAATCATAAAATATTAAGAAATTTTTGCCAGTCCTATTTACAGGTCAGGTAACGTAAAATTACAAATATGTCAAGTACATGTCCACAAATCTCGTGCAGGAAATGGTGAACAAAGTATACGTGATACGTGTTGTCGTTCTGAACAAATAAAACGAAATAAGAGAATTATGCAAGCACAGCAAACGGTTCCTCATTTTCCACTACTTCTTGCTCTATATGCGAATTTCTTATCAGTGGTTGATGTGCTTATATATTTAGGTCCCATCGTACACACGTGAGACAAAACATTACGACGACATTTGAAGCGCAATGCGGGGTGAACATTAATAAAACCGAAAACCTGCAGGGACGGATTTCTGATTGGAAATGGAGGAAAAAAGATCCCATGAACATGTGTTCAGAAAGGGATGGCGTGCGTGTAACTACAACAAATCGTTCAGGAACACAGTACAGAGCTGCATCACATCCACACCACAACAGATGTTCAAACTTAGAATTATATATTAATACCTCCAGCTGCTGAAGGGCGTAAATATATATCGAAGGGGACAGGTGAAAATGTGTGCCCCGACTGGGACTGGAACCCGGGATCTCCTGCTTACATGGCAGACGCTCTATCGACCTGAGCCACCAAGAATAATGCGACTACACGCACTATCTCGAGCACGCCTCCCGCGAGACCCACATTCTCACCTTATACGTCCACACACTACTTTCGTACTATCCCTACCCAGCACACTCATTACTCGTGGAAGACATTCTTAACAAGTCCCGCAAGAGTACGGGAAATATGTGTGCATCCCCAGAGAAGAGGAACATCATGGCCGGTATCGCCAAAAGTATATTACACTTATATGGATATGTTGTCTGTTCTTTCGGACATGTAGTGTGTGGACATATAAGGTGAGAATGTGGGTCTCGCAGGAGGCGTGCCGAGATAGTCCCTGCAGTCACACTATCCTCTGTGCCCTCGGTGGCTCAGATGGATAGAGCGTCTGCTATGTAAGGAAGAGATCTCGGGTTCGAGTCCCAGTCGGGGCACACATATTCACCTGTCCCCGTTGATATATATCAACGCCCGTTAGCAGCTGAAGGTATTAATATATAGTTTTAATTTCGTTCTAGACGGCTGGAGGTCATCAATAGTGTCTGTTCTTTCCGACATGTCCGGAAGAACAGACACCATATACATATAAGAATATGATGTTCAGAGTGGCCTCTATGGTATTGCACGTGATAGGGATAGCAGCGGTCGTCGTGCAGGATACACATCGTACTTTGGCTTACACCACGAGGAACCGTTTTCTATGCTTGCATAATTCTCTTATTTGGTTTTATTTCTTCAGAACGACAACACGTATGACGTATACTTTGTTCACCATTTGCTGCACGAGATTTGTGGACATGTACTTGATATATTTGTAATTTTACATTACCTGACCTGTAAATAGGACTGGCAAAAATTTCTTAATATTTTATGATTTTGGAATAGATTTTCGGTTTTTCCATTATACCACTTGCCTGGAGCTTGTACTAAGGTTCGTTTCAGTATCCTGTAGAACCTGATGCTCCAAATCTGGTGTATGCACTGTCCGTCGCCTCCCTGCACGGTCGTCCATCTGCAAGGACCCTAGATCACACAAACGCCCAAAAAGGGCTTTAAATGTTGTGTGATGTGGTTGGTGTCTATGAGGGGACTTGATTCGGTATAGCCATGCTGCCTCTCGATAGTTTCCCGATAGGGTCCCAAAGGTGTTCCATCTGGTTGAGATCAGGCGAATTTGGTGACCAAGGCATCAGCTTGAGTTCACTATCATGCTCCTCAAACCACTGTAGCACGATTGTGTACTTGTGACACGCACAATTATCTCTCTCGAAGATGGCATCGCCACGGGAGAAGACATGAAGCAATAACGGATGTGGATGGTCCGCAATGGTGTTTAGATAGACCACAACTGACCTGGTGCCTTTGATTTCTGCCACAGGTCCAACGCAAGACCATGTTAACGTCCTTCATAGTATAAGACTGCCCCCACTGTCCTGTATCTGTGGTGTAGTGCATGTTTCGAGCAATCGTTCGCCTGGATGACAGTGTACCTGGACACGACCATGGACCTGGAATCCATGGCCGCTTCTCGATGATCCCTTGCCAACGGGAATCGTAATTGAGGAGTAGGGGGAGATCAGTGTTTAACTTCCGGTCGACAACGAGGCCCTTAGAGAGGGAGCACAAGCTCGGATTAGGGAAGGATGGGGAAGGAAATCGGCCGTGCCCTTTCAAAGGAATCATTCCAGAATTTGCCTGTAGCGATTTAGGGGAATCATGGAAAACCTGAATCAGGATGGCCGGACGCGGGCTTGAACTTTCGTCCTCCCGAACACGAGTCCAGTGTGCTAAACACTGCGCCACCTCGCTCGGTATAATCTTAATTGACGTTGGATCAAAAAAAGGAACAATGGGATCGTCTGCTGCAGAGCCCAATGTTCAACAACGTGTGCTGAACGATGTACTTCGAAACAGTTGTAATGGCATCAGTATTATAATCTGCCATCAGATCTGCCAGAGATCTCTGCCTATCCTGCCTTACAGAACAGACAAACCTACTGCCTCCAATTTATGTGATATGCGTAGATATCTAACGTACCTTGTTGCTTATTCGTGATTTCACCGTCCTTCAACCACTTTCCAAAGATGCTCATGACAGTATAACGCGAACAGCCAACCAGCTGCACCATTTCCGAAATGCTCGTTCCCAGGCACGGGTCGGTAACAATATGGCTTTTGTCAGTGTTGGTAATGTGAGTGGATTTCCTCTTTTGCGGCCTTTATTGTCGCTAGAATGATTACCCAAACGTCTATGCACCTCTTAAATATTTCCCTTACGGCTTCACGTGCCCGCAACGACACCAGGCGGAATTCAATCTCACGTTTGGCAGTGGTCACAATGTTTTGACTTATAAGTTTTTGTGTGCTGGAATAACTCCGCACGTCCCGAGGTAGTATTAAAATGGCAGAAAGTAGCTATCTAAATGGTGTGAATGTTAAATGCAAATATCAAGTGTAGACCACTGTTCAAACGCAATGGAAATCAAATACTGTCACTTCAGAACATTACTCCTTCTCTGATTTGCCGTTCGTAAACTGGACTCCTTAACAAAAAAATGAAGCTTTCACTTAATGTACAGTGGACAGTCGAACGGATTGTGTGTAGACACCACTTCCGTAATCGTTGTACGAAAGGTTTGCTCTGTTCCCCAAGTTCCATTTTCAATAAACTTCCAATGAAAAGAAAACTGTAAGCGATAAAAATTTAATTTTTAAATCTAAATTGAAAAGTATGTTTGCAGTATATGCCTTTGGTTGTACCCAGAAGGACTTCTTACGAATTTCAAGCATATTATTGTGATGCAGTAATCACATGTATGTTTTTTGTTTTTCTTGTTTTCTTGCTTGTATATTACGTGAATGTACGTATTAAGTCCATCTAGAATGCAGTTACATGACGCCATGAAAATGAAAAAATAAACGAAATAAAATTGTAGCAAATACACTTGTTCACGCGAGAAGCGAAGCGAAGAAGAAAATACCAGCTCACGATTTCAGGCAGATGCCTCCCCTGAGAATGGTTTGTCTTAAAACCTCCTGTTCCCCCTAATGGAGATTTCCTCGCCGTCTCTAGCATTCTAAAAGCATCTCAAAGCTCCTAAAAGCCTCTCACTCTGCACAGAATTAGACGGGCTGTTCTCCTCCGCTTGAGGAGAACAGGATAAAACTGTAGAGTGCGCAAGCTCTAAAAATGTAAACCTTAATCGGGTCACACAAGACGTCACCAAGGAAAAGAGGTATTTTAGGTTGCCTCGTTGTGCTGCTATTTCTATTATAATATGCAAGGAACATATACCAGGTGTTGAACTGCGTCGAATATTTTGAGAGGTTACGAAAGAAAAGAAACAAGCCCAATAAACATAGGGTCGGAAATGCATATTTTCTGACGCAAGGTCACTTTTTCACAGGAGCAACTAAAAGACATTTGACTGTGGATAAGAGTGTAGATGTTGCATTAGTACTCCAATCAATAAAGTTCTTTGAAAACGTGTTGACAGGCGTTCTTGTGATAGACTGGTAGGGTCATATGTTGGGAGCAACTTTCAAAACGCATAATACCAGAGAAAGTAAAAGCGAAACACATCGCAAAATGTACTTCATTATTGTTTTCGAATTTTACACAAAATACTCAGATAGAGCTGTTGTCAAAATTGTATTTATTACAAGTAATTTTTTGTTTTATTTTCAAGATATGAGGACTTTTGTGTTGGATTAAATGCGATTTGTTTTGTTTTATTGGACACTATGCCTTTTGATGTAAGCTATTTTGACGTGATGCATTTCGATTAGTTTTCAGCAAAATAGAACTTGTAAATACATTTCATTTTTCGAACTTATCTTTTTAATATCCAATAAAGCGTATTAACATAAGAAGTAGAAACAAAAACCTTGACGTGCTTTATTGCCAATGGTAGTGTTTATATTATTTTTTCAAGAACAGGATCCTCTTCTAAACAATCACAAGCAGTACGTTCGTTACATGGAATGCTGCTAATCTCGGTGAAAATCCTAAGCACTTCATTTTATTTCTAGTTTTTTCAAACTTAAGGCTTCGTGGTTTATCTACATAGTCTTTCATTTCTTGCTTAATCCTACTCAGAGATGATACTTTGGATCTATTTGCAGCTTTTCTAAAGCTGTATCTGTAGTGGACTGACAAGACAGCCAGTCCACAGTGACGGGTAACCGAAAGGCACGCGTTTACACACGCCGGCTGGCGTTAGGTCTGAAACAGGATACGTAATGAATGCTATAAAGAAAAGTACGTAGCTGCTGGAATACTTAACTTTAATCCATCATTTGTATACAGCATTCTTGATGATACAAGTGAGACTCTCTCTAGAATTGGTTAATGGCGCCTTGCTAGGTCGTAGCCATGGACTTAGCTGAAGGCTATTCTAACTATCTCTCGGCAAATGAGAGAAAGGCTTCGTCAGTGTAGTCGCTAGCAAAGTCGTCGTACAACTGGGGCGAGTGCTAGTCAGTCTCCCAAGACCTGCCGTGTGGTGGCGCTCGGTCTGCAATTACTGACAGTGGCGACACGCGGGTCCGACATGTACTAATGGACCGCGGCCGATTTAAAGCTACCACCTAGCAAGTGTGGTGTCTGGCGGTGACACCACAGTATCAACGTTTTTCTAATGGCAAGCACTTTGAAGGGTCGCCAGAAAAATAGTGGAGGTTAGTTTTGATTTCTGGATCATTTATCATTTTGCCTACTATGTACTACTTCAAATGAATTCTTGTCAAATCACAGGTCAAATTTATAGGCTTAAAATTTCCCAATAGTACCAGTTATCAAATACGTCCACTTCTGCGTTCATTTCGTGGTATGTGTTTGGATACAATATTTCTGAAATTTTGCGAAGTTTCTTTTCTACTTGGACATAAACTTTGGCAGCAGGTAAAAAAGAATGTCCTCGAATTGGAAGTACATCAGTCACGTGCACTGCAAATTCTCTTATAACGAGAAAAAGTAGATATCAAAAAGGATTTGTGCGATGACTCTCAGTGATACTCTCCATGTTAGCAGAACCAAGTTTTTACACCTCACTTTTGTATTTCTAACGATCAGAACAAAACACACACACACACACACACACACACACACACACACACACACACAACAAAGCTATAATACTGAAAACAAATAGCAACTGGTCATTGTTGGTCGGTTAAAAGGTTTCACTCCAGTCGATTACCTTACATTGTAGCTAATAATGGTTAATTAAAAATAAAATAAATTTATGGACTTCTTGCACTTTGATTCATTCGCACTAGTGGACAAAATGCTATTTGTTGATTTTGCTACTTTTTAGAGCTCCTTTTGAAGGTTTTAAAATGCGTTTTAATGGGATCTGATTGAGGGAGTGTGTAGAGCGAGTCAGAAAACATATGATTTCATCTCTAACTCAATTTTTTACGCCAGTGGATATTATACACTTTGAAAAGTTGCTCCTCATTTGGTATCACAGAGACCAAATTGGGTTCATATTTGGGACTTACGAGGACCTGTTAGATGACGATCAGTTAGTCTTCAGAAAGGCAAAGGCAGCAGAGAGGTAATTCTGACGTTGCGGATGGTAATGGAAGCAAGACTGCAGAAAAATCAAGACACGTTCATAGGATTTGTCGACCCTGCAAAAGCAGCCAACAGTGTAAAATGTTTCAAGATGTTCGAAATCCTGAATAAAATAGGGGTAAGCTATGGGACAAAAAGGGTAATACACATTAAGAGTGAAGACCAAGAACGAAGGGCATGGATTAAAAAGGGTTTGAGATAGGGATGTTGTCTTTCGCCCCTACTGTTCAATCTATACGTCGAAGAAGCAGTGATGGAAACAATAGAAAAGTTCAAGAGTGGGATTAAAATTCAAGGTGAAAGGATATCAGTGTTAGAATTCGCTGATGATGTTGCTACTCTCAGTGAAAGTGAAGAAGGATTAAAGGTTCTGTTGAATGGAATGAACAGTCTAATGAGTACAGAACATGAATTGTAAACCGAAGAAAGACGAAAGTAATGAGAACGTTACAACAACAGTAGCAAAAGCTACAGCCATGCTACAAATGTCTACGATAAGTCATCTGTTACCGCATGAGATCTGCAATAAGAAGAGCGTATCTGACGTACATATAAACAAATTGTCTATTTATTATAAATACTCGGGCTCTTGTCACGGTCCGCGCGGCTCCCCCCGTCGGAGGTTCGAGTCCTTCCTTGGGCATGGGTGTGTGAGTCATCCTTAGCGTAAGTTAGTTTAAGTTAGATTAAATAGTGTGTAAGCTTAGGGACCGATGACCTCAGCAGTTTGGTCCCATAAGACCTTACCACAAATTTCCAAATTTTATTATAAATGAAAATATAATCACTCGTCTGTCTGTTGAGTGCCAAAACAAGAAGCTCACAGCAATACAACAAGGTTAGCCACTGCATGTGGTCCTTAGGTCGCTGTCCTGGATCGAGTTGAATCGAAAAACTTGTGCGGCCTTTGAACCGCTTGTGTGTGTTACATATTGGCGCACATTGCAAGCAGAGTGGACATAGTTCAGTGCATCAGTTTAGAGGTTGATAATGAGTATTTTTTGTGAGAAAATATATGTTATTTTGAACTGCATACAACCGCAACCAAATGTTCCATTTTTATTAGAAGGCGAAAAACACCACTCTGGCTGTAGAAGGTTTTTAATTAAAAGCACGGCAGGCGCGCCCTCAGGTCATATAAATTGTGTCTACAATATTATTATATGCTGTCCTGTAGCCTCTCGCCGTCCTCCACGCCAAAGATAAAATAAAACCCATACTATAGTATGGGACATCGCCCCCCCCCCTCTCCCACAACTCCTTTTATCAAGTTGACAAACGCTTCTAGTGGGTTTATCTTATAACAAAAGTGAATGAATACAGACTTTCGAACTGATCATTGTTGTTGCTTGACTGGCATTCAGAAAGACTTGGTTGAAATGTAGAGAATTTGTTCAAGTTAACGTGTTTGCGCACTACACAATGCCATCTGCATATGTTAAATGTTGCCTGTGTACTCTCTGATTACTTTGGCTGCACTGCTGCATCAAATTATATTTGTCTCACAGTATAAATTATTATTATTATCTGTTAGACCACCATTCAATATAACGTGTCTTCTTGAGGTAAATAAAATAGAGACTGAATATTATACCATTTTCAGAGTACATCCTTACGGACTGTTACTATTTCACCTTGTCTAATATTTCATATTTATTTGTGTTTTGCAATTGAGGCACCGGCTGTCCGTTAGGCTAGGCTCTAATGATCCAAAATATTTCAGCTGGGCACAGTGCAACGGCACACAACCAGACCCTTAGACTAGTATTAGAGCCACTAAATCACTCTATGGTTGTGTGGTTGCCCTCCAATGATTGGATAGTAAAAAATTAGTTTTATAGAAAATTAAGTTTCACTTTATAAATTCTTCACCTTATAAATTTGTCACCCCGGTAAATTGCGGCAGGACTTCTGATCTGGTGAGTATAGGATTGTAAATATAAAGTCGAATAGGGACAATGCAGGAATATCCCTCATAATAGATAAAAGAAGGTTGTATACATGGAAGAAGCCTGGAGATACTGACAGGTTTCAGATAGATTATATAATGGTAAGAAAGAGATTTGGGAACCTGGTTTTAAATTGTAAGACATTTCCAGGGGCAGATGTGGACTCTGAGCACAATCTATTGGTTATGAGTTGTAGATTAAAACTGAAGAAACTGCAAAAAGGTGGGAATTTAAGGAGATGGGACCTGGATAAACTGAAAGAACCAGAGGTTGTACAGAGTTTCAGGGAGAGCATAAGGGAACAATTGACGGGAATGGGGGAAAGAAACACAGTAGAAGAAGAATGGGTAGTTCTGAGAGATGAAGTAGTGAAGGCAGCAGAGGATCAAGTAGGTAAAAAGACGAGGGCTAGTAGAAATCCTTGGGTAACAGAAGAAATATTGAATTTAATTGATGAAAGGAGAAAATATAAAAATTCTGAAAATGAAGCGGGCAAAAAAGGAATACAAACGTCTCAAAAATGAGATCGACAGGAAGTGCAAAATGGCTAAGCAGGGATGGCTAGAGAACAAATGTAAGGACGTAGAGGCTTATCTCACTAGGGGTAAGATAGGTACTGCCTACAGGAAAATTGTAGAGACCCTTGGATGGAAAAGAACCACTTGTATGAATATCAAGAGCTCAGATGGAAACCCAGTTCTAAGCAAAGAAGGGAAAGCAGAAAGGTGGAAGGAGTATATAGACGGTCTATACAAGGGCGATGTACTTGAGGACAATATTATGGAAATGGAAGAGGATGTAGATGAAGATGAAATGGGAGATACGATACTGCGTGAAGAGTTTGACAGAGCACTCAAAGACCTGAGTCGAAACAAGGCCCCGGGAGTAGACAACATTCCATTAGAACTACTGACGGCTTTGGGAGAGCCAGTCCTGACAAAACTCTTGCATCTCGTGAGCGAGATGTATGAGACAGGCGAATTACCGTCAGACTTCAAGAAGGATATAATAATTCCAATCCCAAAGAAAGCAGGTGTTGACAGATGTGAAAATTACAGAACAATCAGTTTAATAAGCCACAGCTGTAAAATACTAACACGAATTCTTTACAGACGAATGGAAAAACTGGTAGAAGCCGACCTGGGGGAAGATCAGTTTGGATTCCGCAGAAATATTGGAACACGTGAGGCAATACTGACCCTAAGACTTATCTTAGAAGCTAGATTAAGGAAAGGCAAACCTACGTTTCTAGCATTTGTAGACTTAGAGAAAGCTTTTGACAATGTTGACTGGAATACTCTCTTTCAAATTCTAAAGGTGGCAGGGGTAAAATACAGGGAGCGAAAGGCTATTTACAATTTGTACAGAAACCAGATGGCAGTTATAAGAGTCGAGGGACATGAAAGGAAGCAGTGGTTGGGAAGGGAGTGAGACAGGGTTGTAGCCTCTTCCCGATGTTATTCAATATGTATATTGAGCAAGCAGTGAAGGAAACAAAAAAAAATTCGGAGTAGGTATTAAAATCCATGGAGAAGAAATAAAAACTTTGAGATTCGCCTATGACATTGTAATTCTGTCAGAGACAGCAAAGGACTTAGAAGAGCAGTTGTACGGAATGGATAGTGTCTTGAGTGGAGGATATAAGATGAACATCAACAAAAGCAAAACGAGGATAATGGAATGTAGTCGAATTAAGTCGGGTGATGCTGAGGGAGTTAGATTAGGAAATGAGACACTTAAAGTAGTAAAGGAGTTTTGCTATTTGGGGATCAAAATAACTGTTGATGGTCGAAGTAGAGAGGATATAAAATGTAGACTGGCAATGGCAAGGAAAGCGTTTCTGAAGAAGAGAAATTTGTTAACATCGAGTATAGATTTAAGTGTCAGGAAGTCGTTTCTGAAAGTATTTATGTGGAGTGTAGCCATGTATGGAAGTGAAACATGGACGATAACTAGTTGGGACAAGAAGAGAATAGAAGCTTTCGAAATGTGGTGCTACAGAAGAATGCTGAAGATTAGATGGTTAGATCACATAACTAATGAGGAGGTATTGAATAGAATTTGGGAGAAAAGGAGTTTGTGGCACAACTTGACTAGAAGAATGGATCGGTTGGTAGGACATGTTCTGAGGCATCAAGGGATCACCAATTTAATATTGGAGGGCAGCGTGGAGGGTAAAAATCGTAGAGGGAGACCAAGAGATGAATACACTAAACAGATACAGAAGGATGTAGGTTGCAGTAGATACTGGGAGATGAAGAAGCTTGCAAAGGATACAGTAGCATGGAGAGCTGCATCAAACCAGTCTCAGGACTGAAGACCACTACAACAACAATAGATAAGAAAATCAGAACGCAGGTTGGCTGCTATGAACAGCACAGTGCACTCCTTGTCGTTGTGAAAATAGACACTATGACAACGCCCAACACAAATTTAATTGAAATAGGAGACTGGAATATGATCATAAGGAGATGAAGAGAAAGAAAAGTAGTAACAGAACATGGACTTTGGGAAAGGAATGAAAGACTAAGCTGCGTTATAGAATTTTGCACAGAACATAATTTAATCACAGCTAACACTTGGTTGAAGAATCGTGTAAGAATGTTGCTTACAATGAACAGACCAAGAGACTCTGGACGGTTTCAGACTTAGTACTTAATGGTAAGACAGAGATTTTGAAAGCAGATTTTAAGCTTAAAATATCTGTGGACCTTGACCATAATTTACTGTTCATGAACTACAGATTTAAACTGAAGAAATTTCAGAATGATAGAAAATTACGGATATAGGTCATGGATAAATTTAAAGTACCAGAGGTTTTTGCAAGTTTCAAAAGGAGCATTAGCGAAGGACTGACGGAAAAAGGGGGAAGAAACACAATAGAAGACGACTGAGTAACTTTGAGAGATGAAATATTGAAGAAAGCAGAGGGCCAAACAGGCAAAACGACAAGGCCCGGTACAAATTCTCGAATAACACACAAGATGTTGATCGTAACTGACGATAGGAGAAAACATGCGGCAAAAGGATGCAACAAATGAAGCAGACAAAGGGAATACAGACGTCTAAAAAATGAAATTGACTAAGTGCAAAACGGCTAAGCAGGTATAGCTAGAGGGCAGATGCAAGGCTGTAGAACATTGCATGACTAGCAGAAAGACAGATGTTGCTTATAGGAAAATTAAGAGCTCAGATGGCAAAGCACTAGTAAGCAAAGAAAGGATAGTTGAAAGATGAAAGGAATATACAGAAGGGCTGTACGAGAGAAATGTACCTGAAAACAATACTCTAGAAAGGGAACAGGAAGTACGTGAAGATTAGATGGAAGATATGACACTGTGAGAAGAATTTGGCAGAAAACTGGAAGACTTAAATCGAAAGAATAGATGGAATCTCCTCAGAATTCTTAAGATCCTTGGAGGAGCCAATCATGACTAAACTATTCCACATGGTGTGTAGGGTATATGAGACAGACGATAACCATCAGACTTCAGGCAGAAAGTACCAACAAGTACGAATAGTATCGAACTGTCATTTTAATAGTTATGGCTGAAAAATACTGATACGATTTATTTACAGAAGGATGGATCACTGGTAGAAGCCGACCTCGAGGAAGGTCATTTTGGGTTCCCGAGGAATGCAGGAAACACGCGAGGCAATATTGACCCTATGATTTATTTTGAAATATAGGTTGAAGAAACGCAAACCTAAGTCTACAGCATTCGTTTATTTAAAGAAAGCTTTTGGAAATGTTGAGTGGACTACTCTTTTTGAAATTCTGAAGACAGCAGGGTCAAATACAGGGGAGCGAAAGGTTATTCACAAATTGCACAGAAACCAGAGTGCAATAATCAGTCGAAGGACATGAAAGACAAGGAACGCTTGTAAAGTGAGTGAGATAGTTTTGTAGCCTATCCCTAATGTTATTCAATCCGTACATTGAGCAAGCAGTCAAGGAAGCAAAGGAGAAATTCGGAAAAGAATTAAAGTTCAAAGAGAAGAAATAAAAATTTTGTGGTTTATTGAAGACATTGTAATTCTGCCAGAGACGGAAAGGGATTTGTAACAGAAGATGAACGGAATTGGATAGTGTCTTGAAATAAGTGTAATCCAATGCCGTCGTATTAAATCAGGCAATGCTGATGGAATCAGATTATAAAATGAGACACTAAAAGTAATAGATGAGTTCTGCTATTTGGGAAGAAAAATAACTGATGATGGATGAAGTAGAGAGGATGTGAAATGCAGACTGGCATTAATAAAAGCATTTCTGAAAAAAAAACAGAAATTCATTAACATTGAATATAAATTTAAATGCTGGGAAGTCTTTTCTGAAGGATTTTATCTGTACTGTAGCCTTGTGCGGAAGTGAAATATGGACAACAGACAGTTTAGATAAAAAAGAATAGAAGCTTTTGAAATATGGTGCTAGAAAAGAATGCTGAAGATTAGATGGGCAGATCGATTAACGAATAAGGAAGTACTGAAGCGAACTGGGAAAAAAAGGTACAGCAATTTGACTAAAAGAAGGGATCATTCGATAGCACATATCTTGAGGCATCAAAGAATCTTAAATTTAGTAATGGAGGGAAGCATGAGAGGTAAAAATTTTAAAGTGAGGTCAAGGCTCTATTACAGCAAGCATGTTCAGATGGATGCAAGTTGCAGAAGCTAATGCAGAGATGAAGAGACTTGGACAGGATAAACTGTCGTGGAAAACTGCATTAAACTAGTCTTCGGACGGCAGTCCACCACCACCACCACAACAACAACAGCAACGATGAAACCGCTGGTCATAGGGGCCTGGAGTAGCACTGACTGAAGTAGAACTGTCTTCAGTGATGAGTCCCGCTTCGAAATGAGCTCCGATGACCAGCGAAGAAGTGTCTCGAGACGCCCCAGACTGCGTTGGGATAAAACTTGCGCGCAGTCCGGAACCGCGGGACTGCTACGGTCGCAGGTTCGAATCCTGCCTCGGACATGGGTGTGTGTGATGTCCTTAGGTTAGTTAGGTTTAAGTAGTTCTAAGTTCTAGGGGACTGATGACCACAGCAGTTAAGTCCCATAGTGCTCAGAGCCACTTGAACCATTTTTTTGATAAAACTTGACTGTCATCCGCCTTACGGTCAGACAGGCAGGAGTAATAGGCTGGGGCGCCATCTACACTCCTGGAAATTGAAATAAGAACACCGTGAATTCATTGTCCCAGGAAGGGGAAACTTTATTGACACATTCCTGGGGTCAGATACATCACATGATCACACTGACAGAACCACAGGCACATAGACACAGGCAACAGAGCATGCACAATGTCGGCACTAGTACAGTGTATATCCACCTTTCGCAGCAATGCAGGCTGCTATTCTCCCATGGAGACGATCGTAGAGATGCTGGATGTAGTCCTGTGGAACGGCTTGCCATGCCATTTCCACCTGGCGCCTCAGTTGGACCAGCGTTCGTGCTGGACGTGCAGACCGCGTGAGACGACGCTTCATCCAGTCCCAAACATGCTCAATGGGGGACAGATCCGGAGATCTTGCTGGCCAGGGTAGTTGACTTACGCCTTCTAGAGCACGTTGGGTGGCACGGGATACATGCGGACGTGCATTGTCCTGTTGGAACAGCAAGTTCCCTTGCCAGTCTAGGAATGGTAGAACGATGGGTTCAATGACGGTTTGGATGTACCGTGCACTATTCAGTGTCCCCTCGACGATCACCAGTGGTGTACGGCCAGTGTAGGAGATCGCTCCCCACACCATGATGCCGGGTGTTGGCCCTGTGTGCCTCGGTCGTATGCAGTCCTGATTGTGGCGCTCACCTGTACGGCGCCAAACACGAATACGACCATCATTGGCACCAAGGCAGAAGCGACTCTCATCGCTGAAGACGACATGTCTCCATTCGTCCCTCCATTCACGCCTGTCGCGACACCGCTGGAGGCGGGCTGCACGATGTTGGGGCGTGAGCGGAAGACGGCCTAACGGTGTGCGGGACCGTAGCCCAGCTTTATGGAGACGGTTGCGAATGGTCCTCGCCGATACCCCAGGAGCAACAGTGTCCCTAATTTGCTGGGAAGTGGCGGTGCGGTCCCCTACGGCACTGCGTAGGATCCTACGGTCTTGGCGTGCATCCGTGCGTCGCTGCGGTCCGGTCCCAGGTCGACGTGCACGTGCACCTTCCGCCGACCACTGGCGACAACATCGATGTACTGTGGAGACCTCACGCCCCACGTGTTGAGCAATTCGGCGGTACGTCCACCCGGCCTCCCGCATGCCCACTATACGCCCTCGCTCAAAGTCCGTCAACTGCACATACGGTTCACGTCCACGCTGTCGCGGCATACTACCAGTGTTAAAGACTGCGATGGAGCTCCGTATGCCACGGCAAACTGGCTGACACTGACGGCGGCGGTGCACAAATGCTGCGCAGCTAGCGCCATTCGACGGCCAACACCGCGGTTCCTGGTGTGTCCGCTGTGCCGTGCGTGTGATCATTGCTTGTACAGCCCTCTCGCAGTGTCCGGAGCAAGTATGGTGGGTCTGACACACCGGTGTCAATGTGTTCTTTTTTCCGTTTCCAGGAGTGTAATTTCATAGCTGGACCCCTTTGGTTATCATTGGCGGCACCTTACAGCACAGCGATGCATCTACGATATTCTACGCCCCATTTTGCCGCCTGGCAAACAATCCCGCGATTACATTTCAGAGAAATAATGCCCACCTGCACACGGCGAGAGTTACTACTGCTTATATTCGCGCTTGCCAAACAGTGTCTTGGCCCGCAAGGTTGCCGGATCTCCCACCAATTGAAAACATGTGGAGCATTATAAGCAGGGCCCCTCAAACTACCTCGGGATTTTGACGGTGTAACGCGCCAATTGGACAGAATCTGGCACGATATCCCTTAGGAGGACATCCAACAACTCGATCAATCAGTGCCATGCAGTATAATGCTTGTTATAACTATTCCACATTCCACAGATTCATTGGAAGGATACTAAGGAAATGCAGTCCGAAAACAAAGGAAGAAGGTTACAGTACTGTGGTGTGCGTTCTGTAACCTTCGGTACACACACCATCAGATTATTTGACTTGTCGCTCTAATGAAGTAGGCGCGTGTCAGCAACATGTCTCGTGGTCTTATCGTGGCGTGTTTATCTTCTGCCGTTAGGTCAGACGATAGAAATGCTTAGAGTAGCAGATTGACAGTGACCAACTTTGAACAGAATTTGATTAATTTTTACACACATTTATTAAAATAATCAAAAGCATAGATATTACGTAACTTGATTCTGGATGCTATTTACAACTGACAATCTGAAGTTCCTTTGGTCTTGGTACGTTAGTCTTATTCTCACATATCTCTGATACTTGACAAAGTGTCTATACATTTATCTTCATGGCTATGTACAGGAATACAATAATCTTCTTAGGTGCAGACTGAAACTTGACTATATACTGGTAGAGACTAATGCAGACTGGTACAGACTGGTGCAGACAAATGCAGATTGACTAATCGGAGGTCTGTACACTCATTATAATACCTCGCGTGTTCAGGTATTACTGCGCGAGTGCGATCCGCGAGGAGAAAAGGTTCTACATTAGCAGCGATCTCATTGGCTGCGTTACATATTAATACGCGGATCGGCAGAAACAGAATTTGGTCCGTCTCTAAGGCAGCACCATCTCGTAGTACGGAGACCGACGAGCGCTGCACCTGCGCTGTTGTGTTTAGCAGCGCGCGCTCTAGTGGGAAAGTCGTGTACGCGCTGACTACGCGGAACTATGTACACAACAAGTACACTTGTTCGCCCACTGCTTGAATACTGCTCACCGGTGTGGGATCCGTACCAGTCAGGATTGATAGAAGAGATAGAGAAGATCCAACGGAGAGCAGCGCGCTTCGTTACAGGATCATTTTGTAATTGCGAAAGCGTTACGGAGATGATAAATAAACTCCAGTGGAAGACTCTGTAAGAGAGACACTCAGTAGCTTGGTACGGGCTTTTGTTAAAGTTTCGAGAACATACCTTCACCGAGGAGTCAAGTAGTATATTGCTTCCTCCTATGTATATCTCGCGAAGAGACCGTGAGGATAAAATCAGAGAGATTAGAGCACACACAGAGGCATACCGACAATCTTTCTTTCCACGAACAATACGAGACTGGAGTAGAAGGGAGAACCGATAGAGGTACTCAAGGTACCCTCCGCCGCACACCGTCAGGTATGGATGTAGATGTAGATTCCTTTCGCTCCTCTGCCCTACCCCTTTTCGGCCTGTTCATCACATTCACTAGTTTCTTCATATAACTCACCTGCACAGCATATTTAGCTTATACATTCATGTACTTTTAATCTTTTAATATACTGTAATATAAGATTTATTTGTTTAGATCCACTTTGGGTATTATATTATGCTTGTGTTTTTGTATCGCTAGAGCCGTAAAATGTCACATGCCTTTGAAAAAAAAAATTGCACACCTATGAACTCTCTTTGAAATTGTGTGGACTATCTGTTTAGTATTAAGGTATCAGATGACGCCCAAGGAAGACGAAAGCCAGCTCATAACGACCTATAAAATAAATATTATTGTGGAACATTAATACTGCGTATTCAAGTTTTTAGTGTTTCTAGTTCTGGTTTCTGAACTACAATTGTATTCACTTAGCTTACACTTATTAATAAGTGTAATATTTCTATTACGACCACATTATCAGGCAAAAAAATAAATGCAGCAATGGGTCTTGACCACAGAGAATCAGCAGTTATTAACCAGCAGTTCTACATCTACATGGATACTCTGCAAATCACATTTAAGTGCCTGGCTGAGGGTTCATCGAACCACCTTCATAATTCTCTATTAGTCCAATCGCGTGTAGCGGGCGGAAAGAATGAACACCTATATCTGTCCGTGCGAGCTCTGATTTCCCTTATTTTATCGTGGTGATCGTTCCTCCCTATGTAGGTCGGTGTCAACAAAATATTTTCGCATTCGTAGGAGAAAGTTGGTGTTTGGAATTTCGTGAGAAGATTCCGTCGCAACGAAAAACGCCTTTCTTGTAATGATTTCCAGCCCAAATCCTGTATCATTACTGTACACTCTCTCCCATATTTCGCGATAATACACAACGTGCTGCCTTTCTTTGAACTTTTTCGATGTACTACGTCAGTCCTATCTCGTAAGGATCCCACACCACGCAGCAGTATTCTAAAAGAGGACGGGCAAGGGTAGTGTAGGCAGTCTACTTAGTAGGTCTGTTACATTTTCTAAGTGTCCTGCCAATAAAACGCAGTCTTTGGTTAACCTTCCTCACAACATTTTCTATGTGTTCCTTCGAATTTAAGTTGTTCCTCCAAGCGTTGAGTAGAAGCACATAAGCGCACTTATAGCAGTGAAAAACAAAATATTTAATTCAACGTTTGCATCCGCAATACGTCAGCTGATCTCTTTCTGTAATATGATTTGCGAATGTGACGTTTTGTTTCAGTTCTGAGATGCGTTTTCATCTTGTAAAGCATTAACCGCTGCAGTCTGCGAATGGGGGAGCAACAGATCGCGTCCCACCGTCGACAGTAGCGAACTCTATGATCTGGTTTCGCTGGTAATCGGGCGAGTAGCTGGCTATCTACCCTGATGACCAGGGGATTGAGGATAAAGGGAGTTCCCTCCGGAAATCAAACTCGGCACCAGGGGAAGCGCCGGGCTACCGGTCGGCGCAGACCGCAGCTGGGAATCAATAGCCAACGCTGTCAGATACAAATGCACATGTCAGCATTACTGGCTCCAGATGCTCATACCGCAGATGATGCTGACAATCTCTGTCAGCGCTTACCGCTGCCAGTCGATCCACGAAATAATTCACATACGTCAAAACTTGAAATGGGCCCTTGTAGTTTCAATTAAATCGCGGTAAACCTGAGGTAAAGCTTTTTGTTAAGGCATTTCTGTTCGAACTCATTTCAGATTCGACACGGGAAATATTCCTCGTGATTCTGTTGTACGCTGTGGCACATTCGAAAATGTGTAAAGCGAACCAACGTACAACTGACAGCGACTGGTATTTATTGCCGTTATTAATACCTTCCTTCCCTCTCTCATTCAAGAATGGAGCGGAGGGAAAGATGCCTGCCAACATGGCTCCGAGGCGCGTTAAATATCTTATGTTGTTTTTATGGTCCTCATGCAAAATATATAACGGAAGCAGTAGAATTTATAATGCACATCAAACACAGGCTCTCTAAACTTATGCAACAAGCTTTTAAAAGAGCAGTATTTTTCTCCCAACTTATTCCATAAAGTTCCCTACGCATGTCAGCAGTACTTCCATATGCACTAAACTGAGCTACTAAATCGCTAGATGATCGCTTCTAAATTCCTTTGACCTTTTTCTTCAAGACTAGCTTGATGAGAATCCCAAACACCAAAGCAGTACTCAAGGATAGGGAATATCTGTGTAATGTCATTTAAGGGTGCATCCAGTTTACGCTGAATTATAGTAATATACCGACTTTATCCGTCCGCTTTTCTTACAAATTTCATGCTTGTTCCATTTCATATCGTTTCGTAAAATTATCCCTAAGTTTTACTAAAAATGTACTCGAGTACCGCCACGTTTTGTTTCCTTTTGTTCAAGAGCAAAAACCATCATTTTCTACACAATGCGAAAAAGACCTTAATTAATTCAAGTTCTGGTGTTATTCAGTGATGACTCTCCTCCGTATCATGCCTTATGATGACCTCTCGACCAAGCGGTAATCGATTCGAATCATTTTGGTTCAAGAAATTAGCCAGTATTTAACTAGCAAAGGGAAGAGATTTACCATTTTGTGCGTTAAATTTCAAACTTGTTGATTTGTAACTATGTTGTAGACCATCCGTCCACCTAATGCGACCCTTGAATTCAGCAGCCCCCTGGATTCTGTTCCAGATGAATATGCAAAGTGTCACACTGAATTTAACCCTCTCCCCCTCTCCAAATCCTTAAATCCTTTTACTTCCATAATAAGTCGTGACAATACAAATATACTACACAAATGAAATATTAATCAGTCAAACACAACACACACACACTGACAAAAGTAGTGGGATTTCACCATACGGCATGCCATACACAACCGAAAACAAGGCCAAATCGTTCAGTTTTGGGATTCTAAATTGTACAGGCAGACAATGATGGTTGTCGGCGTGTACAAGCATCGTAAATAGTCTGAAAGCGGTGGTCATATTGTCTGACAGATTTGACAGATCGCTTGTATGTATTGAGAACGCGAACAGTCCTATGACAAAAATAATTAAATTTGATTTAGATCCTGTTAGGACTAAAACTTTGCTTCTGCTGTTGTTTCTCGAAATTCGAGGATTTATTGCGAAAAACTTACAAAAAATGAACGATTCAAATCACTGGCGACTTTTCTCCCATCTTTCGGGCAGCATACGAATCCCGTGACGGAAGAATAGGGCGTCTTTTGAGGAGTTCCATAAGCCGATCCAATTTTGCACTTGTTCATATGACCGGAAGTGCTGGTCAGCCACGCTCTGTGCCACGGATCGAAAAAGATGGTAGTCAGAGGGAGCAATGTCCGGAAAACACAGCGGCGGGTGGGACAGGACTTCACATTTCATTTCCGAGTATGTTTTGACAGATTTTGCGACAAGGAATCGTGCATTGTCATACTGCAATATCATCTTTTCATGTCTGTCTCTGTGTTGTGGCAGTTTGTCTTTCAATGCTCGGCTCAAACTCATCAATTGCTTTCAGTAACTGTCTCCTCTGATTGTCTCCCTCGGTTTCAGTAACTTAAACATTCTCTCTTCCACAGCCATGCCAGTCTTCGATGTTAACATCACCGTTACTGAAACGTTGATACCATTCTCTGTACAGTATATCACTAATAGCTGCCTCAACGGTGGTTTTACCCAGCATTTTATAAGCCTCAGCCGCAGATTTCTTCATGTTAAGGAGAACTAATGTTCACCTTAACATGAAGAAATCTGCGGCTGAGGCTCCAAGAAAACAATGAAACTACGTACGCTCTTAAGCTGACATAGTCAAGCATGAATAACTTTATGATGCAATCAGAAATCGACTGATAATTACGAACGACCATCTGCACCACCACTTACTGCTACTGCCATCTATTGGAAAATGTCGGAAGCGAAGTTGTAGACATCGGTGTCGCAGCCGGGGGAGCTAGGGCAGATATGTGCCCCCCCCCCCTTCCCCCTCATATCGTGAAAACCAGTTTCAATCATTTGAATCTTAGTTGAACAAAATGACATCACTAAACGAATATATCAAATCTTAACTAATTACGCATACTAAAAGCTTTTTGCAGTAAGAATTAATGTTTTGAAGAATTTATTCATAAAAAAGTAGTACACCATGTTTTAATGAACTATCTTGGTACGATTACAAGTGATGAATCAAACAGAATTTATTTTGGAAAACTATTTGAAATAGTTTCCACGGTTGTTTAATACATTACACATAACAATCATACACACACAGCATCGTTAAATTTTAATATTATGTAACTTTTTCAAACTCTTTAATCACAAGCCTAAACTGGAATGCCTTAGGAGTTTTAAGTGTCATTGATATATGGTCTCAGACATCCAGAACGATCCAGGAAGTGGTTTTAGGTCCTAAATTTTTCAACTTTTTCAAGGGGATTCCTGCTCTTACCCCATCGTGATCTATACCCTGTCCATTGAGTCGTCGTCTCCGGTAGTATTAATGCCGGTGACGCCTGTGTTAGACTTTTTGTTAAGTGACACTCGTGCTGCAGCGGAACTAACCCGCAGTTCCGAAGTAAAAGCAAGTAATAAGAATAGTCAGAATTCGTGACTTTGTGGTTTCCACAGTCTCCGTAGTAGGTGAACGGCCAACACGGGAAAAAACCAGGGCACCTTCACTTACACGTACACCGAACGTGACAGCGCCAGAGATGAATGGAGACTGGTTAAGCAACTGCGTCAGCAACGGAATCCGAGCCGAGCGATTCATTGAATAAAGCAGATATCTTTGCAGTGACTTAGGAACAACAAAACTAGCTCGTCAAATACCAACTAACATAATAGGAATAATAGGAAATCAGAACTCAAGACAAGTTCTAAGAATTTCGGGCAGCCCCAGCAGCCAAAGATCCGTTTTAAACTACATCTAGTGAGGTCGAGATAACAAATTCTCTATGGAGAAGAAAATCAGCTATCAGATGAGATAACGTTAGATAACAAGTGACATATCTTCCTAGAAATCTGAGCTACCATTCACCTATATCCACTGCCAACCCCTGCTAGAAGGTTATAATCTACCAAAATAGAAAAGATTCAAACAAGTGAAAAAAGTGGAAAAAACTGCATCGAAAGCGCAGAGCAAAACGTCTTCTCTCATATATGGGAAAATTTTTAATACGCCGAATTTTTTAGGGAAGCCAAGTCCTACTTGAGGAAAACGGTACGATACACATGGATCTCCAAAGAACAGCTCAGCAGGAATATAGATTATAAGGATAGCAAAATTACTATACGAAAATCTAAACGTCTCAAAACCACAAGCAACAATATTTTTAAATGAGAAGAATGCATATGAGTCATATTTGGCAAAAACATCTAATTGTAAAAGTACTTAAACAACCTTAGTTCCTCGTTGCATCACACACGTTACTGTCAGAGTCTTATAAAATCTAGATATCGTAGATGATTCCTCGCCATGGACAAGAGTGTCAGTGTTCACACATACTGTTGCGTATGCTTTCTAATATATAAATGAACGACTTTCTTGCAAGAGCAAAACGTGTACCTCGCCGAACAGGAAGATGACACGCCATTAGTTAAGTATAGTCAACTACATCGAAACATCATAAAATGGGGTCAGATCTCACATATCCTTAGCTGAGTGGCGCAGGACGAAAAAGAAGAAACTAACACCTACAAATCCTCGTTTTACAAGGAAACATCCTGTGCTGGGAGACAGGGTGACGTTAAGCAGGAAGGTTTCATTTTTAGCAAGCGCAGTCAAATATCGTGATGCACACATGAAAGACGAGACAAATAAAAGAACATAAATGTAAGACATCTAACTTCCTTTTTCACAAGCACAGAACTCAATAATGCAACAAAAATGAGACTCAGTAACACATTACATCAACTAAGACATACTGCCGTTCTGTTCGCTTCACTCCAAGAATAAGAAACGTAAAAGTGGTTCAGATGGAAAAAAAGGTTATATAATAGATTTTAAAAGCGTTTTTGTTCTAATAATATTTGTTTTCGGCTTATCGGGCCATCGTCAGGAAACAATTGAACAGCGTCCATAAGACACATTAGTGTGGAAAAAACAGAACATTTGAAACAAAGATACTACGAGGACACACAGAATCTTTGGTCGTGCGCATATAGTATTAGGAACGGAAAGTTGGTTAAAACCGGAAGTGAACAGTAACGAAATCCTAGACACAGAATGGAATATATACCGCAAGGATAGGATAAACGCCAATGGTGGAGGAGTATTTATAGCAGTAAAGAATTCAATAATATCCAGTGAAGTTATTAGCGAATGCGAATGTGAAATAATCTGGGTTAAGCTAAGTATCAAAGGTGGGTCAGATATGATAGTCGGATGCTTCTATAGACCACCTGCATCAGCAACCGTAGTAGTTGAGCGCCTCAGAGAGAACCTGCAGAACGTCGTGAAGAAGTTTCGTGATCATACTATTGTAATAGGGGGAGACTTCAATCTACCAGGTATAGAATGGGATAGTCACACAATCAGAACTGGAGCCAGGGACAGAGACTCTTGTGACATTATCCTGACTGCCTTGTCCGAGAATTACTTCGAGCAGATAGTTAGAGAACCAACTCGTGAAGCTAACGTTTTAGACCTCATAGCAACAAATAGACCGGAACTTTTCGACTCCGTGAATGTAGAAGAGGGTATCAGTGATCATAAGTCAGTGGTTGCATCAATGACTACAAGTGTAATAAGAAATGCCAAGAAAGGAAGGAAAATATATTTGCTTAACAAGAGTGATAGGGCACAAATCGCAGAATATCTGAGTGACCACCATCAAACGTTCATTTCTGAGGAAGAGGATGTGGAACAAAAATGGAAAAAATTCAGAAACATCGTCCAGTACGCCTTAGATAAGTTCGTACCGACTAAGGTCCAAAGCGAGGGGAAAGATCCACCGTGGTATAACAATCATGTACGAAAGGTACTACGGAAACAAAGAAAGCTTCATCATAGGTTTAAGAGTAGTCGAATCATAGCTGATAAGGAAAAGCTGAACGAAGCGGAAAAGAGCGTAAAGAGAGCAATGAGAGAAGCATTCAACGAATTCGAACATAAAACATTGGCAAACAATCTAAACAAGAACCCTAAAAAGTTTTGGTCATATGTAAAATCGGTAAGCGGATCTAAATCCCCTATTCAGTCACTCGTTGACCACGATGGCACCGAAACAGAGGACGACCGAAGAAAGGCAGAAATACTGAATTCAGTGTTCCGAAACTGTTTCACTGCGGAAAATCGTAACACGGTCCCTGACTTCAGCCGTCGCACGGACGCCAAAATGGAAAATATTGAAATAAACGATATCGGAATTGAAAAACAACTGCTATCACTTAGTAGCGGAAAAGCATCCGGACCAGACGAGATACCCTTAAGATTCTACAGTGATTATGCTAAAGAACTTGCCCCCTTTCTATCAGCAATTTATCGTAGATCGCTGGAAGAACGTAAAGTACCTAGCGACTGGAAGAAAGCGCAGGTCGTTCCCATTTTCAAGAAGGGTCATAAATCAGATGCGAATAATTATAGGCCTATTTCGCTTACGTCAATCTGTTGTAGAATAATGGAACATGTTTTGTGTTCTCGTATTATGACGTTCTTAGATAATACAAATCTCCTTCATCATAACCAACATGGATTCCGCAAACAGAGATCATGTGAAACTCAGCTCGCCCTATTTGCCCAAGAAATTCACAGTGCCGTAGACACTGGCGAGCAGATTGATGCCGTATTCCTGGACTTCAGGAAGGCATTTGATACGGTTCCGCACTTACGTTTAATGAAAAAAATACGAGCTTACGGAATATCGGACCAGGTTTGTGATTGGATTCAGGATTTCCTAGAAGAAAGAACACAACATGTCATTCTTAACGGTTCAAAATCTGCAGATGTAGAGGTAATTTCGGGAGTACCGCAAGGAAGCGTGATAGGACCTTTATTGTTTACAATATACATAAATGACTTAGTTGACAACATCGGTAGCTCCGTGAGGCTATTTGCAGATGACACGGTTGTCTACAAGAAAGTAGCAACATCAGAAGACTCGTACGTACTCCAGGAAGACCTGCAGAGGATTAATGCATGGTGCGACAGCTGGCAGCTTTCCCTAAACGTAGATAAATGTAATATAATGCGCATACATAGGGGCAGAAATCCATTCCAGTACGATTATGCCATAGGTGGTAAATCATTGGAAGCGGTAACGACCGTAAAATACTTAGGAGTTACTATCCGGAGCGATCTGAAGTGGAATGATCACATAAAACAAATAGTGGGAAAAGCAGGCGCCAGGTTGAGATTCATAGGAAGAATTCTAAGAAAATGTGACTCATCGACGAAAGAAGTAGCTTACAAAACGCTTGTTCGTCCGATTCTTGAGTATTGCTCATCAGTATGGGACCCTTACCAGGTTGGATTAATAGAAGAGATAGACATGATCCAGCGAAAAGCAGCGCGATTCGTCATGGGGACATTTAGTCAGCGCGAGAGCGTTACGGAGATGCTGAACAAGCTCCAGTGGCGGACACTTCAAGAAAGGCGTTACGCAATACGGAGAGGTTTATTATCGAAATTACGAGAGAGCACATTCCGGGAAGAGATGGGCAACATATTACTACCGCCCACATATATCTCGCGTAATGATCACAACGAAAAGATCCGAGAAATTAGAGCAAATACGGAGACTTACAAGCAGTCGTTCTTCCCACGCACAATTCGTGAATGGAACAGGGAAGGGGGGATCAGATAGTGGTACAATAAGTACCCTCCGCCACACACCGTAAGGTGGCTCGCGGAGTATAGATGTAGATGTAGATGTAACGTTAGGTGAGAAATGTTAAATCGAGGGTTCGTCACCCATCGACGTTGTGGACCAAGCACGTTAAATTACAGTGTTAAGATACAATTTAGGAGTTGTCCAACAAATTAGCCATTACTCTGAAATTTTGCGACTTTAAAACTTCAGTTTATGTAAAAGGCACCGCAGCTTATATCTTAATCAACTGGAAGCATAAAATAGATTTATTAAGTAATAGTGATGTTTACAAAATTACTAGCATTGGCTGTAGCAAACTGTACATTGGCTGCAACAGGCAGGGTTATAGCAGCTAGAGTGACTGAGTATTAACGTAGCTGAAGATTACGTAAGTCGGATCCACTTCTGTTAGACATGTGTTGAAGGATGGTCATACATACAAAAGCCACACAGAAGTGTTACATACATCCAGCAAAGTGAAAAAGCTTAAACCATTGCAAGCACTCATCCACTTACACATTCCCAAACCTCAGTCCCGATGAACTAACTTATCTCAACACAATTTTACTACAATAGAATACATTGTCGAATACTTTATTTTTTCCTCACAACCATCAGTATTACATTCATATCACTTCTACGTTTTAATATTGTGTATTTTCGTTATGTAATGTGATTCATACTCAATATCTTGTAAATTGTAATTTAACACTGAAATTTAACATGTTCGGTGCACAACAAGAGTGATGTGCCCTCGATCTTACATGTCTCACCTAATATCGCGACCAAAGATTCTATGTATATCTTTCTTTCTAATACACACATCACATCTATCTTGAAAACAGGCGTTGATTGAGGATATTGTATAACAGACACAGGCCATTTGACTTTTCAGATATGTCACTAAACCCGCACAAAAGTCTAAACAACCATGCATGAGCAGCGCCTATTAGGGGGAGGGGGTCCGACAGCCGATAAATTCCAGTCATTGCATCAGGAAGGAGGTACACAGCTCGTGTTGTCTGTAGTTCAACCATGCCTAGACGGTCAATACCGCGGTTCGATTGCGTCCGCATTGTTACTTTGTGCCAGGAAGGGCTCTCAACAAGGAAAGTGTCCAGGCATCTCGGGGTGAACCAAAGTGATGTTGTCCAGACACGGAGGAGATACAGAGAGAAATAGCCGGCCGGTGTGGCCCAGCGGTTCTAGGCGCTTCGGTCTGGAATCGCGCGACCGCTACGGTCGCAGGTTCGAAACCTGCCTCGGGCATGGATGTGTGTGATGTCCTTAGGTTAGTTAGGTTTAAGTAGTTCTAATTTATAGGGGACTTATGACCTCAGATGTTAAGTCCCATATTGCTCAGAGCCATTTGAACTATTTGAATAGAGAGACTGGAGCTGTCGATGACATGCCTTGCTCAGACCGCCAAAGGACTACTACTGCAGTGGATGACCGCTACCTACGGATTATGACTCGGAGGAACCCTGACAGCAACGCCACCATGTTGAATAATGCTTTTCGTGCAGCCACAGAAGGTGGTGTTACGGCTCAAACTGTGCGCAAGAGGCTGCATGATGCGCAATTTCATTCCGGACGTCCATGGCGAGGTCCATCTTTGCAACCACGACACCATACAGTGCGGTACAGGTGAGCCCAACAAAATGCCGAATGGACCGCTCAGGACTGGCATCACGTTCTCTTCACCGATGAGTGTCACATATGCATTTAACCACACAATCGTCGGAGACGTGTTTGGAGGCAACCCGGTCAGGATGAAGGCATTAGACATACTGTCCAGCGAGTGCAGCAAGGTGGAGTACCCCTGCTGTTTTGGGGTGGCATTATATGGGGCCGACGTAACGCAGCTGGTGGTCTTGGAAAACACCGTAATGGCTGTACGATACGTGAATACTATCCTCCGACCGATAGTGCAAACATATCGGCAGCATATTGGCGTGGCATTCGTCTTCATGGGCGACAATTCCGCCCCCATCGTACACATCTTGTGAATGACTTCTTTCAGGAAAACGACATCGCTCGACTGGAATGGCCAGCATTTTCTCCAGACATGAACCCTATCGACAGGTCTGGGATAGATTGAAAAGGGTGTTTATGGACGACGTGACCCACCAACCACTCTGAGGGATCTACGCCGAATCGCAGTTGAGAAGTGTGACAATGTGGACCAACAGTGCCTTGATGAACTTGAGGACTGTACCGGTGTGTACAGCAATCTGGACCACCACCTCTGAAGGTCTCGCTGTATGGTGGTACAACATGCAATGTGTGGTTTTCATGAGCAATAAAAAGGGCGGAAAAGATTATCTGTACAGGTTCCGGAACTCTCAGAACCAAGATGATGCAAAACTTTCTTCGATGTGCGTATTTTCAGACCTAAGGAAAGGTAGAAAGGTGGAATCGATGTGGACTTGCTGCAGATCGACAGAGAAGGAAAAAAAAATCTGATCGGTTTCCACCATGCTAGTGTCTCTTGTGGACGCTAGTCAGTTATTTCCTGACGATACTCCCAATAAGTCGGAAACCGGTTTGAAATAAATATGTATTAGTAGAACAAAAACACATTTAGTTTCTCAGCCTTAAATATGAAACTGTTTTACCAAGAAGTAACGAAAGAATAAATAAATATGATTTTAAAAGCACTTCTCAGGACGCGTACTGTTGACGTGTGTTATACAAAGCAATAAGATTGGACATTATTTGTAACATGCCTTGAAGGGAGTTGCGAACGTATGCTGCCAAAGTTGACATCGACATGAGCATCTATAACTGAAGATGCAACAAATAAACCCTAACAATCCAACAAACAGGCATCAAGAACAGATTCAACTTGGACGCACGCCGTCATTGATGGAATTTTCAAGGAACCCATGATGCCTCACGAGAATTGCTTTAAAACCATAATTTTATTATTTTGGGAGAGTTAAATGAGAAGAAAAATTGTAAACGAATACAAAGAGGAAGTAGGTTGTAGCACGTTTCCTAGGGCGCACGACGAGACTTGTTTCTATGTAATCTCTGTCCAAGATAACGTGTTGGTTCCATCAAACAAACATTCTTGGAGCCATCTAGATATCTGAGAAGGTAATGTGAATGCTCGCATCATTGTCAGTGTTGTGTACATAGTTCCGTGTAGTCAGCGCGTACACAACTTTCGCACTAGAGCGCGCCCCGCTAAGCACAACAGCGCAGGCGCAGCGCTCGTCCGTCTCCGCTCTACGAGATGGCACTGCCATAAAGACGGACCAAATTCTGCTTCCGGCGATCCGCGTATTAATATGTAATGCAGACAATGAGATCGCTGCTAACGTAGAACCATTTCTCCTCGCGGATCACACTCGCGCAGTGATACCTGAACGCGCAAGGTATTATAACGAGTGTACAGACCTCCGATTAGTCAGTCTGCATTAGTCTGTACCAGTCTGCATTAGTCTGCATTTGTCTGTACCAGTCTATAGTCAAGTTTCAATCTGCACCTAAGAAGATTATCATATTCCTGTACATAGCCATGAAGATAAATGTATAGACACTTTGTCAAGTATCAGAGATATGTGAGAATAAGACTAACGTACCAAGACCAAAGAAACTTCAGATTGTCAATTGTAAACAGCATCCAGAATCAAGTTACGTAATATCTACGCTTTTTATTATTTTAATAAATGTGTGTGAAAATTAATCAAGTTCTGTTTAAAGTTGGTCACCGTCAATCAGCTACTCTAAGCGTGCAAGTGGCATTTCTATCGTCTGACCTAACGGCAGAAGATAAACACGCCACGATAAGACCACGAGACATATTGCTGACAATCGCCTACTTCGTTAGAGCAACAAGTCATATAATCTGATGGTGTGTGTACCGAAGGTCTTACAGTACGCTCACCACAGTCAGTCGACAGAGAGGTGCTGAATATGCGGCTTTCGGAGATATAGAAATACCGAGTATGTGTATTCGCGGTGTGACATTCAGTGGTTGGACAAAACTCAAGTGTCAGTCATGGTCAGAGCAGTAGTGTGTAGTTATGAGTGCTTACGTCGGAGCTAAGTGAAGTCGAACGTGGGCAAATTGTTGTTGCTCGTATGATGGATGCTTCCGTAACCAAGGTAGGTCGAAGTGTATAGTGCTTCAAGATGCACCGTGTCGAAGATTTATACCGCATACATGGAAACCGGAAAAACATCATCCGCTAATTCACAACGCAGGCGAAAGTTTGTGTTGAGTGACCGTGATAGATGCTCATTGAAGAGGATTGTGGCAAAAAGTAAGAGAACGACAACTGCAAGAGTCACTGCAGAATTGAAAGTCGTACTCGCGAACCCTGTCAGTGCCAAAACAACAGACATTCTGGGAATCTCAGGACGAGTTGGAATTCCAAACCACACACCAGTAATGAAAATGCCCGTAACTGGAAAACGTAATGCTGAAGCCATAAAACCTAGAGTATGGAGCAATGGAAGAAAGTCATCTCGTCGAATGAGTCTTGTTTCACACTATTTCCAGCTTGTAGCCGAGTTTACGTCCCACGAGTGTAACATGGCGGGATTTCGTGATGATTTTGGCATCCATATCGTGGTATACCATAGTAAAGGCCACGTTACTGCCAATGGCTATGTAACCATTGTGGCTGATCAAGTTAATCCCATGCTACCATATTTGTTGCCCAATGGTAATTCTGTGTTCCAAGACGGCAGGGCCCCTGTTCACACAGCTAGCATCGTCCAGGACTGTTTTTGCCAGCAATCTAAACTAAAATAAAACTCCGTCCGAACAGGCCACGAAGGCCAAATGGTACCGACTGGCCGCCATGTCATCCTCAGCCCACAGGCTTCACTGGATGCGAATATGGAGGGGCATGAGGTCAACACACCGCCCTCCCGGCCATATGTCAGTTTACGAGACCAGAGCCGCTACTTCTCAATCAAGTAGCTCCTCAGTTTGCCGCACAAGGGCTGAGTGCACCTCGCTTGCCAACAGCGCTCGGCAAACCGGATGGTCACCAATCTAAGTGCTAGCCCAGCCCAACAGCACTTAACTTCGGTCACCAGATCACAGTCACCAGATCTTAATATTACTGAGCCTTTGATGTCTTCTTTGAGAGAAAGATGCGTGTTCGCTACTGAACTCCATCGTCGTTAACTGAATTTGTCACTATTTTGCAGGCAGAATGGTATACAATATTACCTTGAAAACCAAACAGGTCTTGCATTTATTCATTCTGGGACGACTAGAAGCCGTTTCGTATGCTAACGGTTTTCCTACACCGTATTAGACATGGTGATGCGTCGTGTTTTTGATGTTTGCATGTGTTTGACCATCTTCTGTATTGTGCACAGAGCAAGCTGTGTTTTTCATAAAAAAATGCCTGAAAATTCCTTCTTGACTTTTATAGAGAAGGTGTTCTTTCTATGGGATTGCCGTTGTATTCTGACTCAGAACTCATCCTAATATTCCAAAAGCGAAAGTAGCCCTGTTCAGATTTCACGATTAAACCGCTGAACCAAATTCGATGAAATTTGGTATGGAGATAGCTTGAACCATGAGGAAGAACTTAGAATACTTCAGAAAGTAAAAGAAGGGAAAAAAAGAAATCGATCTTTAAGAGGGTGAAGTAGAAAAAGGAACATTTTTTTTCATCACTGAACAGAAATTATGCTAAAAACCATTAAATTTATTGCATAATGTACACATTGTATAACATATAGCACGACGCATAGCTGCACTCCTGGCCAAGCCGCCGCCCCGTGTGGCACCACATCGTGCGTTAAGTGTCGCGGGGCGGGGGGATTTGGGAGGCGCACATCACGAGCTATGCTAACACGCGAGGGCAACTGACTTTATTGCTCTTGCTATCAACTCTTTATGGAACAGTGTTATTCTTGTAAGGACATAAAAACCCATAAATCACCAAAAAAGAAACGATAATATTTCTCAGTTTTTTGTACGCTTGTGACAGACTGGTGTTGCTTGTAGAATATGTTTATAGGGTCTCACTGGAAGATAGACTGTAATGTTACAAATTACTGAATAATAAATTATAAACAGCCGACCAGTTGCAATGGATAAAGAAATTCTTTTCCTAGGTTTCGACAAATATAAATTTGTCTTCTGCAGAAGGTAACCTAAGGGCAATGAACATCATAGCTACATTATAAAAGCATGAATCTTATAAGCCAAGAATAAATTTTAAGACAAATTAGAGACCTCTTGCATTACAGAAGTATGATAATGACGACTGGTACTTACAATTTTACATTAGTAAGGACTAATGTACCATCGCCGTTTTTACAATTGTCGGCATAGACCCATGTGTAAAAAATAAAATATAGCCCTAGAATTAGGGTTTGTCACGTTAATATAAAATATCTCATGGATCTTGCAGAGCTCACAACCGACTGAGTGTAATCGGCGAGCGTAGTTACTCTGAAAACAGGGCAGGTGACGCTCGTGCCGAGAAACATGTGCCAATTGGCGTACAAAGGCAATGTGTAAATTATCAGTATTTATAACGTCCTTAGGTACAGTAACAATAAAAAAGGAAGGAAATTAACACTCCCGTTATAACAGTATGGGGGCATTGGTACAAATAATGTAGTTATACATAAAAAAAGGCAGGTGGCGCTTACGCCGAGAAACTTACGCCCAATGGCATATACAGCCAAAATATATAAAAAATTACATTGCTATATTAGTGAAGCCCACAAACGGTATACATGTCAGAACTTTAAAATTGACAATAATGGCTCTTGTCAAGAAAGAATTACGAACACTGGTACACGATCCTGTTAATACGCATTCACAGGAAAAACAAAATTTTAGAGCCAGGCAAAATCACATAAAGGCCGATATAGTAGCAAACATGCATCGTGACAAAACCACCATTACATAATGGGTAGTGAGCTTAAAGCACTGAAGGTGCATCATTGCTTCCTGAAGAAATAAATCACTAAAGTTACCAGCATTAATGTTATACTGTAAACAGTACAGGTTTAAAGCCTTCGAAAAACTTTCAACAAGCAAGGTTCAACTGGTCGTTCAGTATATAACCGTCCTTGAGCTCAAGATGTTTGAAAATTTGTAACTCTTCCCACAGATCTAATCTACACCCTTTGTCTTCTCTGTGTAGGATAACAGTGTCTTCTAAATGTTTTGGCGTATGACTGGCTAACAGGAGGTGTTCAGCAAAAGTAGAATTGTGTGCATTCGCTCATTTTTTTTACCTAATAGGTGTTCTTTATATCTTGTTTTCACAGCTCTGCCTGTTTGACCAATATAATATGAAGGACAGTTGTTACAGGTTAAGTTGTAAACCCCTGAATTGGAAAACCAGTCGCCAGCGATCTCTACTGAATGTACAAGATTTCTCTTTAAACTGTTATCTGTAGAGAAGGAGACGTTACAGTTATATTTTTTCATTAGAAGACGTTTTATCCTATATGGTATATTGCCCAAGAAAGGAATAGAAATAAATTTTTTAGCTTCTTTGCTATCAGTTGTTGCTCAAAGTCGAACAGTTTAGGGAAGTTTTCTTACTGAACATGTAATCAGTCATATTCTGATTGTACCCATTATTAACCGCAATCGCTTTGATGATATTCAATTCTTTTTGTTGATCGGCAGGTGATAAAGGAGTAGTTACCATACGGTGAATGGCAGAATGAAAAAACGCCGGTTTATAAGCTTATGGATGAGTTGAGTCAGCAGGGATGACATTATCTGAATAAGTTTCCTTACGGAAAATGTTGAAATTGAAGGAACTATTCTGTATAGAAATTGTTAAATCAAGAAAGTTAAGTTCACCTTTTTCATTATGAAGTTATTTTGTGAAGGAAATTTTTTTTATGTAAACCATTGAAAGTATTGAAGAGAAGATCCACTTCCTGATCAGTACCATCAAAAGCAATGATAATGTCGTCAACATAACGTGCATAATAACGGATTTTGTGGCGTAATTCTGAACTTGAACTGAAGAACGTTATTTCCAGAGCGTTAATGAATAATGTTCTTCAATTCAAGTTCAGAATTTGCACGAAAAATTCATTTTCCTCTCTTGACTTCTTGAGAATGTACCAGTGACATTTACTTGCGTGTATGGAGCACCGTACAAATTCGGAGAACATTGTTGACGTTATTAGCCACACTTTAGTCACGGAACTTTGCAGTGAAGTGATTTTTCTGGAGACATAAAGACTCCCGAGAAGTTGTTATAGGTGACAAATGTGTTTGTGTGACAGCAATCATGGGAGTGAAGTATCCTAATGTTTGGTTGATTCTAATTTTATATGCTAAGATCACACATATTTGTGTAAGCACTATATATAATTCAGACGACAACTGTAATTCATGGGAAAGAAAGTCAGACTGCTGTCACTTGAAGAGGCATTTCTGGAAACTTCACGTTAGCTGTTTGTCGGCAGATGGCTTCGCCTACCTAAGCCCTAAACTGTCCACTTGGACGCAGGGAGTCTTTGCCTATGGAGAATGACTGCAGCCGTGTGGAACAGCTACCGGAAAGACGTGAGTCGATGGGAACCTGGCCAAACTAGAAAGTCTCCTGTAGTTAGAAGTGTTGCACACTCAAAGATGGAAATTCCTGTCGCTCCATTTTCTGGTCAGAATTTGTTGGACAGATGCATTCATTACCACCAAGGAGACTTAGTACAAGCAACGAGTTAGTAACGCCACACTTCGGCGGCTGCATAGCGTATGATACACGAATTTCTGACAGTAAACCACGAGGAAGAGAAGGCCATGAAAACACTCAGTGAGAGAACGTAGTTCGGTTAGACCCTTGGAAAACTTGGAAAAAGTTCTGTTGGGATGGAAGACTCAATATGAATTAGCAGCCGTTGCTCCTTCGAGATGGTAGCTTGGCCAGTGCCTTTCACAGCTAGTTGCCTGGAGGACCAATGGTAGCATGTCTTTGCTGGTAGACCCATCACGACAGTATGCCCTCTCTACGAAAAAGGAGGACAATTAAAGTTTAATGTCTCTCTGACAACGAGGTCATTACAAAAACAGCACTAGCTGCTTTTCAAAGAAATCAACTTGTCATTTGCCTTAAGTGATTTATGGAAATCATAGGAAACATCTGGATAACTAGAGAGAGATTTAAATCGTCGTCCACCTAAAGGCTAGTCAAATGTGCTAACCACTCCACCACCTTGCTCCGGACGTCACATGATGGACCTATGTTTGTTATTATTTATTCAGTAGATGCTACCCAAGCTGCACTTGCATATCAGTAATTTTGTTATGATGAGTGATCGCGAATGTGTAAGCTATTCTGTGTGCAATAGCATCAGGAGCTCTAACACCTATGCCTATTCAGGTAAGCATAGCTCATGACGTGTACCCCCCCCCCCTCTCCGCTCCTTCCACCCCCCCCAGTTGTCCCAACGAGCGATGAAAGTCAGTATCACTGTTGAGCTGTGCATGTGGATGTGCATGAGCTGGAGGGCGCGTATATGCATCCTGCTATTGAAATAGCAATGCATTATACAATGTGTACATTATACAGCAAAATTAATAACTTTTTAACGTTGTTTCTTTTCACTGATGTAAAAAAAAATGTTTCATTCCCTACTTCATCCTCTTAGGGGTCGATTTTTTTGTAAGTTTTTTTTTAAGTATCTTCTGCTCTTTCTCAGCATTTAAGGATTCAAGGTTTCTCCATACCATATTTCAGCAAAACTTTTTCAGCAGTTAAGTCGTGAAAAGATAACAGACACACACACATTAGCATTTATAATATTAGTATAGATTTGCTAATATTGAGTTTTGACCTACTGTCTAGGTACTATAGCAGGTAATGCTACATCTGTTATTACGAACTTTTAACTGATTTTACATGTATTCTGTTCAACAGATTGAGACTTTTATGTCATATGTTCGTGTTATGTTAATGTGTTAGTGAACTACAACTATGTTTTTCATATGGTGATGTGTGAGTCTGTTGGTGTATTATAACAAAGTTAAAATGCAATATAAGCTGTCCTGTGTTAATATAAATAAACCTTCCGTGATCAGTTATGATGCCTACACAGTGCATAACAAAAAAAAGTGAAGGGCCTAGAAAACACTGCTTCGTAAACATGCACACCATCGACAGGTTGTAAATAATTGGAGTTGCAATTCTATGTGACAGGTAGAACACCCACCAGAGTGCATTATTCTTTTTCACGGTTAGTGTTGTTACCAGACCTGGTGGGGTGTATAATGAGTGTGAACAGTGCCAGATGTTGAATGATCAGTGAAGGGCATGGAGATGTTGCGTACTGATGTGAGACAGCGTTATCAGCACCTTACAGAAGTGAAAGGGGCCTCATTGGGGTCTTTATTTGGCCAGACGGTCGAATCGTGGAATACCCAGATTTGTGTGACGTTTGAATGTGACATTGGATTGATGTTAGATTGCATGCGAATGTGAGGGCAGGCATACTCGTCATCAAGGTTCTGGTCGATCAAGTCTGACTACCACAAGGGAGAATCGCTGTACTGAGCACCAAAGCACATCCTAACCCCTTCACATCTGCTCCTGCTGTCCGAGAACAATTAATGGACTCCCTGTGTCGTCCAGCACCATTGGTTGGGGACTAACAGCAGCCACATTAGAGAATTACCATCCCCACATGTAGACTGCAAATAATACACCACTTTAAACGGCTGCGGCTGTTTATGAGTGGTGTTGCATCGTATTCCACGCGGTTTAGAACTACCATTTACGACCATCTTCGGCGAGTATGGTGGCGACACGGAGAGAGGTCCCATTCTCCTATTTTTCTGGTGGAGCGCAGCTGTGTTATTCCTGGAGTCATGGTGTAGGGAGGCGTAGGTTATGACTTCATGTCACTGCTGATTGTGACTGAGGGGGCGCTGACATTACAAAGGTACGTCACGAAAAGCCTACGTCCTTACATCCATATGTGTTACCTCTCACGCAACTGTACTGAGGTGCCATTTTCTATAGGACAATACCCCTCCACACATAGCACGTATCTCCATATTGTTATGTTTGAAATACTTTCGTGGCCCGTAAGATCCCAAGATCTGTCCCTGATAAAACGTATGTGGGACCAGCTCAGACAACTCTGTTACAATGCCAGTCTCCGGGATATCAACGACCATCTACGATAGTTGTGGGCCAGCTTGCCTCAGGGGAGGATACGAAGTCTTTATGATATATTTCCTAGCCAAATCAGTGCATGCATCCAGACCAAAGGGGGTACAACGTCACACTGATAAGTGGGCTTATACAGCTAATTTCTTCGTAAATTTAAATCAATTTTGTAATCACTGAAATAACATCAGACACTTCTCAACCAGTAAAGCTTCATTTCGTTTGTTTCTTCCCTTCTGGGTGCTTCGCTTTTTTTGTAAGACAGTGTATGTTTAGGACGTTGTAAAAATCCTTTACCATTTATTTTCTACAGTTATACCACATTTCTACGCTTATGTGATTGTGCCTCTCGCAGACGTGGGGGCTTGAAAAGATATAACCAAATTACTATAACTGTCAGTCACTTTCAGCCCATATCTGGGAGAGATGGACTTGGTCTCTAACCGCTGGAGCCAGTGCAAGTAGAGTTACATTCAACTTCGAGGCGATCAGATGAGCATATGTACACATGACACATACCTGCAATCTCCATGCACACCTTCTCTCCTCTCAGCTTTCCGCTTCATTGGCAGTCCGACACAAGCTACCTCCCTTTGTTGCCATGATCTCCGTCACCTTAGTATTCGGCGACAGAATCCAAGGAATTATTTTCGACAGATCTCCACGATCATCAGGGGTCGATTCCTGATATAACCGAGAGAGATCACATTTTGCTTTAGGTCTTATGGTTGTACTTACATGAGACCTGGACAATTAGGGGACTGCTGTCGGCGGTGGCTGTATCGCATACTTGCATTGTCAAGCATTCGAATTTCCAGCTGCCGTCGGACATCATTGTTCAAATGGTTCAAATGGCTCTGAGCACTATGGGACTTAACATCTATGGTCATCAGTCCCCTAGAACTTAGAGCTACTTAAACCTAACTAACCTAAGGACATCACACACATCCATGCCCGAGGCAGGATTCGAACCTGCGACCGTAGCGGCCACGCGGTTCAAGACTGAAGCGCCTAGAACCGCACGGCCACACCGGCGGCGACATCATTGTCCTGAGAGTATCACGCTAAGCAGCCTGCAGTGATCCATGGCTACAGTTCCTTTTGCGAGTAAATATGTTCAGGATGCCGCAAAGCGTCTTACTGGATTGCAGCATTTCGCACGTAGCCACTGATCGGGCAACACGTGCAGCGTTCAGTATCGTGATCTGTGCTGCAACAAGATGAGATCTGTGCTCCTGCAACGAAGAATGACGTCTCCCGCGGGTCCTGTGTCAAAACACACTCACACATAAACAAGCGCGAACGCATCGTCATCTCCTTGACACTTAAATCTGTATAGATTTGAGGGACAAAGTCTATATCCATAGAAGAAGTGCAAAAGACGTCTTGTTGCAACTAAATGTTTCATTCTGCTCCGCTTTTTTACATTTGGCATAAGTGATGGACCAATGAAAGCGTGCACTCTTCACCAAACATAAAAAAGTTTATAAGGTATTCAGAATTACCAGCGTAGGAATACTAGGGGACTTCAGAAGTAAGTTACATATTATTATAGCAAGCTATGCATCTTTTATTAAATGTTGCATAACATTTCAAACTGACACAGGTACGTCGTCACCAAGTCTCTGTAAACAATGGTCGGAACGTTCTACCAATCGCTCCATTCCTCGACAATAGAAATCCGTTCCCTGGTCACGGTGTCACTCGAGAACTGCTGCGTGAACGTCCTTAACGTTTAAAAATCTCGTTCCGCAGATTTTCTTTCATTTTTCCGAAAAAATGGAAATCGCATGGCGGAAGATTTGTAGTTCCCAATCAGCATTACCCAGACCTGTGTGGCATTCGTCAAATTGTTGGCACCATTTCACTACGGTTCGACGCGTCATTGCATTTAGTCCATACATCGCCAAAATGTAATGGTGAATTTGTGTGCAGTCCAGAAGTTTTGCCCACAATAATCGTACTGTCCTGCATATTTCAACTTTTAGTACATTTCCCCTTTTAGTACATTTCCAGTTGTCGAGGCACTTAAATCGCATACTGTGATGCACTTGTTATCCATACCGTAATATCGCGGCAGAACTGTCTCTGCAGGAAACCCGGAACATGTACTCTCTTCTGACAGTACACTTGTCTTGTTGCGCAATGGTCTTAGCGTGGGACGACATGTATAACTTACTTCCTGAAATCACTACGTGTAAATCGTAACTCTGCCTATAACATCAACAAAAGTACATGCACCTAGCCTATTCAGCCCAAAGTCTAAGCCCTAAAAAAGGTTCGTAAGTACGTATATTTCAGAAGACGTAGTGGCTAAATCTGAACAAGAACTGGGTACATATTTTAATTCATTACAATTCAGAACAGCTAAATTCATTTGTCTTCATTATTAAAGTAGGGTCGGGTGAGTCGCTTCGGGAGGTTTGCTTTGGAAAACGACTGTCGCATTTACGCCAGTGTAGACCTGCAAGTATGGCTGCGTAACGACAAGACGACTGGTCCTTCTGCTACTTCCAAGTTCCTCGCTGGTACCATGAAACGAAAGAAAGACCATACATTTTTACAGTATCATTTATAACAAAAAAATTTACACAATATTTTCATTTTCAGTAATGTTATAAAAGTTAGAACTACTTAGGGCCCATGTGACGGAGATTGATCAATAGTACAATCTGCCAACCACGGTATCATCCCAACACGTGATATAACTGCTACACAATTCTCCTTTAGAAACTCGGTAGTAGCAACTCGCTCCAACATAATGTGGCACTACTGCTCCCTGGAGAGGAGAACTGGACTGGTGCTAAGCGACGTGCTTACCCGTACGTTTCATGCAGTAAATCGAATGCAGCACACGTGCTGCTGTTTACTCTTGGGAAGCGCAGGCGCCTTGAGAGTGCTGGCGGAGTCTCCCCTCTTTTCTCAAGAGAGCACTCTGAAAGGAACATTACATTGACGAGACATACAATGTAACATCGTCACATTACCATGTGTAGCGAACGAGTGTTTGGGGAAGTCGCCCTGCTATACCCCTACTCTTACTCGTATCTAAGTACTTTCCAGAACTCTAAAAATTCGTTTCAAGTTCTCGTTATACAAGCTAAAGTTACTGCAACTAATGTTTTCTGTTCTCGCATTCACTGCAAATACAGAACAAATGACCGAAACCGAAGAGCAAACAATAAAAGTATCAGCAATTACAATGAAATACGCTGTACAGTTCACAGCTCATCTACATCTACAGCGATACTCCGAATGACAACTTCGCGTGTGTGGTAGAGGGTACTTGTGATGTGGTATTATTTCGTCCTTTCCCTGTTCCATTCGCGGATGGCACGTGGGAACAAGAATTGACTGTGAACCACCGTATGAGATCTAATTTCTCCGATTTTCTTGCTGGCGGAATTTCGCGAGGCATATTTGGTAGGAAGCAATATGTTGCCCGACTCTTCGCGGAACGTATTCTCACGGAATTTCAATACTTAGCCTCTCCTTTATGCACAATGCCTCTCCTGCAACGTCTCCCACTGTAGTTTGTTGTGCACTTCCATAATGCACCTGCGCCGACTAAACGGTACCGTGACGAAACGTACCAATCTTCGTTGGAGCTCCTCTACCCATTATATTAATTCATCCTGGTGAGGACACCAGGCTGATGAGCAATACTCACGGACCGGTTGAACAATTTCTTTTGTATGCGACTTCTTCCGTAGATAAATTACATTTCCATAACATTCTCCCAATGAATCTCAGCCTGGAACCAGCTTTGCTACAATTTGGTTTATATTACTGTTTCGGTACGATTATCTGGCAGAACAATACTCACAAACCTGCTGAACAAGTTCTTTTGTATGCCACTTCTTTCGTAGATAAATTACTTTTCCACAACATTCTCCCAACGAATCTCAGTCTGGAACCTGCTTTGCTACAATTTGTTTTATGTCACTGTCTCGGTACAATTATTAGGCAGTAAAGGAACTAAGAAGAGCATGGGAAATTGAATTAAGATTCAGGAAGAAAGAAATAAAAACTACAAGGTTCGTCGATGATGTTAATAGTGTCAAAGAGGAGAAAGACATTCAAGATCAATTAAACGGAATGGATAGTGTATTGAAAAAAATTAGAAGATGAGTGTCAATAAAATAAAAGCAGGGTGATGTAGTGTAGCACAATTAAGTCAGGTGATATTTCTGGAATTAGATTAGGAAATGAGACGCTGATGGGGATTCAAATGGTTCAAATGGCTCTGAGCACTATAGGACTCAACATCTGAGGTCATCAGTCCCCTAGACTTAGAAAAACTTAAACCTAACTAACCTAAGGACATGACACACATCCATGCCCGAGGCAGGATTCGAACCTGCGACCGTAGCAGTCGCGCGGTTCACGACTGAAGCGCCTAGAACCGCTCGGCCACTCCGGCCGGCTTAGAGAAAAAACATGACAGTTTCTCCTGCTTGTTTCTAGTGATTAAGCCTCAGATAGCGAAACGCAATGTGCATGTTGTTTACGTCTCGTCATCGTCTGTCAGAAGACTGGCATAATGGTGCTCTCCACCAAGGTCTATCAAGTTTTTTTTATATGTACATAATTTCTGGATCTTGCTTCCATTTGCAGCTACTTACTGTTCAGAAGCCTCTGTTCCCCTGCTACAATTTTTTATCCCTACACTTTCCTCTATTGCCAAATTAATGGTTTCTTGATGCTCAGGTTATGTTCAATACCCTATCCCTTCTTCTAGTCAAATAGTTACATACAGCCCTTCTCACTCTAATTATATTCAATATTACTCCATCATTTACTCACTCTACCCATCTAATCTTCATAATGACCTCAGATGTTAAGTCTCATAGTGCTCAGAGCCATTTGAACCATTTCTTTTCTCTAAAAGGAAAAAAGCCAGCTCACGTCGTATGATTAGATATGGTTAGTTGCTTGTTGTGACCAAATTATTTACTGTTCATGGTGAAGAAGTACATTTTGTGCATGCCCCCCGCGGGTATATTACACAGACATCAGGAGATCATGCGTGAAAACCAACTCAAAACTTATTACGTGCAAACTATTCATCTAGAAAACAACATTGGTACACAACGTGGAATCTACAGAACAATCTGGATGTAAGCATAAATGATGTGTTTCCTCAAACCACGAATGATTTAAGTACTGGATTTAAACACTTACATATATATATATATATATATATATATATATATATATATATATATGTGTGTGTGTGTGTGTGTGTGTGTGTGTGTGTGTGTGTGTGGCGCCATCAAACAATTTCCGTTTCAGGGCGTTGCTGCAGCTTATATGCAACGTAGCGCGACTCCGATGAGGGTATACAAGCACCGACATGTAGGCAAGGGATTACTGCAGTATTCGTGTCTTTCGGAGGTGCATGCGGTAAATGCGGAAACGTCACCTGCGGCGACGTTATTACCAATTGTGTCCAAACAGATCCAAAGTTTTGTTAACCTTTGCTTAGCTGCCGATGGACGAACACAGGTAGATATCCATCGGAGAATGAAGAATTCGTGTGGAGCAGCAAACCTGTGGAAAACCATCGTTTTGGAATGGTGGATAACGGGCGCTGCTTCATGATAACGCACGTCCCCATATCGCAAATGTCGTAACGTAGAAGTTACGCCTACTCAAGTGGGAGACAATCAAGCATCTACCCTATAGTGCTGATCTCTCTCCATGCTTCTTCACGCAGCAGGGCACGTTGTTTTACAAATGAGTATCTTTAACCTGGTGCGTCGGTGTGATGATTGCCTCAATGCTCACAGCGATGTAGCCTGATTGGTATACCGATTACGACCTTCGACTTACTCACATTGATTTCAGTTTCAGTGTAGTGAGGTGATCGCTTATGTATCTTTTGTGCCGCTTGATATAAATGTGATAATCAATTGCTGATTTTTTATCATGGTCGGGCCGCATGGAGTGGACGCGCGGTTTGAGGCGCCATGTCACGGATTGCGCGGCACCTTACGCAGGAGGTTCGAGTCCTCCCTCGGACATTGGTGTGTGTGTTGCTCTTAGCATACATTAGTTTAAGTTAGTTTATTGTATTGTATTGTATGGTAACCGGGGACCTAGAAACGACGGAGAGGCTCCGTCCCCGCAGCAGCCGCAGTGGTCCACAACCCCACGACGACTACCGCAGTCCACTTCACTCCTCCGCCGCCCTACACCAAACCCAGGGTTATTGTGCAGTTCGGCCCCCGATGGACCCCACAAGGAACGTCTCACACCAGACGAGTGTAACCCCTATGTTTGCGTGGTAGAGTAATGGTGGTGTATGCGTACGTGGAGAACTTGTTTGCGTAGCAATCGCCGACATAGTGTAACTGAGGCGGAATAAGGGGAACCGGCCCGCATTCGCCGAGGCAGATGGAAAACCGCCTAAAAACCATCCACACACTGGCCGGTTCACCGGACCTCGCCGGGCGGTTTCGTGCCGGGGACCAGGAGCTCCTTCCCCGCCCGGAAAGCCGTGCGTTAGACCGCACGGCCAACCGGGCGGGCTAAGTTAGTTTAAGTATTGTGTAAGTCTAGGGATCGATGACCTCAGCAGTATGGTCCCTTAAGGATTCACACTATTTTATAATGGTCGAGGCTAAGTATGTGTTTTCTCAAGAAATATATGTTGGTGTTTTACCCTGTTTTTTGTAAGTAAAACGGTTTGCAATAGTTATAGATCAGTTTGTATATCCTACGGCGCTTTGAGTGCTTTGTAGTGGCTTAGTATTTTGTATGTAACGAAAGAAATTCTGACATTTATTTTTCTAAATATGGATGCAATTTTTGTGATATGGATCCTAAACAGAATACACGGCTGGCGATAAAATTTTCAACATCAGGATATACAAAAGAATGGCTCTGAGCACTATGGGACTTAACATCTAAGGTCATCAGCCCCCTAGAACTTAGAACTACTTAAACCTAACTAACCTAAGGACATCACACACATCCATGCCAGAGGCAGGATTCGAACCTGCGACCGTTGCGGTCGCGCGGTTCCCGACTGAAGCGCCTAGAACCGCGCGGCTACAACGGCCGGCAGGATATACAAAACATAGATTAACGTGCATGTACGGTATAGTAGAAGCAATACATGGAAACATTATTAGGTGATTTGGGTGTGTGCAGGCTGCAAAATGTGGTACTCAGAGCTGCCAACTCTGGCAGCAACAGTGTCCCTAACACAGCTGGACACTGAATCGAACAAAGATTGCATGGCAGATACAGTTACGTCATCGCATGCTACTCGAGGCCCACGAGAAATACGGGCCCCGCAACGAACTATTCACACCACATTAGTCGCTTTATCCGCTATACTTCGCAAACGCTCGGCTTCGTGCAGGGCCCACAGGAAATCAGTATATTGGTGTAAAGGTACCAACTAAAAATTTTAACTTTGTAGGGTGCTATAGAGAGCTTGAATGCATTTAAACGTGCAGTTAAGAATTATTTAACTCGTCTCAAATAGTTCCTCGCTCCCCACCGGTGACTGCTGCAGCAGTGTCACGCGCTATGACGTAAGCGCCGCGGCCTCTCTTTGTCGTGGGTCTCGAAGCTACACTACACTACACTAAAGAGCCAAAGAAACTGGTACACCTGCCTAATATCGTGTAGGGCCCCCGCGAGCACGCAGAAGTGCCGCAACACGACGTGGCATGGACTCGACTAATGTCTGTAGTAGCCTATTGCTGGAAGTAATTGACACCATGAATCCTGCAGGGCTGTCCATAAATCCGTAAGAGGACATCTCTTCTGTACAACAAGGGGCTGGAGATCTCTTCTGAATAGCACGTTGCAAGGCAACCCAGATATGCTCAATAATATTTATGTCTGGGGAGGTTGGAGGCCATCGGAAGTGTTTAAACTCAGAAGAGTGTTCCTGAAGCCACGCTGTAGCAATTCTGAAAGTGTGGGGTGTCGCATTGTCCTGCTGGAATTCCCCAAGTCCATCGGAATGCACAATGGACATGAATGGATACAGGTGATCAGACAGGAAGCTTACGTGCGTGTCACCTGTCAGAGTCGTATTTAGACGTATCAGGGGTCCCATATCACTCCAACTTGTAACGCCGGAAATGCATATCGTCCTATTTCCATCTATTGCACTGCAATTTTTTTCCTTATTTTGTTACCTGAAGACATAACATTTCTGTGTCTTTGTATATTGTAATTGTTTTACTATTTTTATATATTTATGCATTTATGTCGATGTATAATTGGTTTGTTTTGTGAATATTATTTGTATTTATACGCTGGGTCTGGCCTAGGGAAAACTATGCTATCGAACGAATACATAGATAGGTCGTGTGGAGAACAAAAGTGTTTAGGATCTTTGGTAGTGTTAACTCTGTCTCGTGGAGCGCGGGCAGAGGGAGTCTGGCTGGGGTGGTGCAGTGGAGCAGGTGTGTTGTGTGACGCTCTCGCGAGTTGCCGCGCTTTCGGGGTTGGGCAGCATGTAATTGCGCTCGACTTGCTATGATAGTTTCTGACACGGTGTCGCGGACGGGAGGCATTAGCTGGCGCACATCAAGAGCCCGTTTCGCCTGGTGACCGTGTCGAGAAGAAGGCGCGCCAACATCCAGCTTCTGAAACAGCGACGGCCGACAATGAGTGACTGTCGCCACCTCCTCGATCGACGGCTTCAAACCTTCAATCAAGCAACAAGGAAGACTGGAAGCACGTAAAGTTTTAGAACTGTATAGCAGACCTCTGCTTTTCAAACTGATCCATTTTCATAACTAAATGACAGCAACGTAGCATGAACCTTTGTTGCTCATTGTCCCAATTGCATTACCAAGCAGGGTCCCTTCCTTTTCCGGAATGAACCCGAGTGTCGTTGAAATTCAAACGCCAGCATCATTCGATTTCACTGCTTTAATTTCAAAGTTCAGTTAAGGTATTCATAGCTGGCTACAATATTTAGATTACACAGTCACAAATTAAGAGTGCAAGTTTTGTTACCGTATTTTAGCTTACCTGTGACTGCAGCTCAGCTTGGTACGTACTAAATTTTACTATTGTTAATTGTTCAGAATCATTTAATTCAAGATCAAAGTTAAATCTCTTATTTCTGAATTGCGTAGATTCAAGTAGCTTTTGAAATGATTGTTGAGGTAGTCCAAGACTAACAGTATTTTACTGAATTTCGATGTGCTTCAGAAAGAAAGCTCACTTTTAACTTCAGTCACTAAATTAACTTTAGATTTTCCGGTTTTATTAATTCTTTTCCTAATTAAGTCAGAGTGTATCGAAATTTATTACTTCTGACAAACTTTCAGTTTTCACACTACACGTGTCAACCTTCAGTTGCCACGCTTCTAGTGCTAATTATATGTGTAATAACCTTTCTTTTTCAGTTACTATAGCAATTGTCCTTAGGACTGGCGACTGTAATTTCCCCCAAATCTCAAATATCTAATTACCGCTAGTTAATTGTTAACGCAACGGCCGCACATTTTCTTTATTTATTAACTTTACCCCTTTTCAAAATTAATTTCCACCAGTTTCATTTGCATTTTTCCTTTCATTTAGATGTAACCCTTTCCTCCCTCTTTACCGACAAATTAACTTCGGTGACGATTGCTTTTCCCAAATTTACATTAGGTACACGCGGTTTAATTTTTCACTGTCATTAAGGTCGATAAGTGAGGGGGAGGTTACAAACTGCACACGCCCCACTCCATTACAGAGCCTCCGCCAGTTTTAACAGTCCCCTGATGACATGCAAAGTCCATGGAATGATGGGTTTGTCTCCATATCCGTACAAGTCCATCCTCTCGACACAATTTGAAAAGAGACTCGTACGACCAGGCGACATGCTCCCAGTCATCAACAGTCCAGTGTCGGTGCTGACGGGCCGAGGCGAGGCGGGACGTAAAGCTTGGTGTCGTGCAGCCGTCAAGGGTATACGAGTGGACCTTCGGCTCCGAAAGCCCATATCGATTATGTTTCGTTGAATGGTTCGCACGCTGACACTTGTTGATGGCCCAGCATTAAAATCTACTGTAATTTGCGGAAGGGTTACACTTCTGTCACAGCGAACGATTCTCTTCAGTCGTCGTTGGTCCCGTTCTTGCAGGATCTTATTCCGGCCGCAGCGATGTCGGAGATTTGATGTTTTACGTGATTCCTGATATCCAACGTACACTCGTGAAATGATCGTACGAGAAAATCCCCACTTCATCGCTACCTCGGCGATGCTGTGTCCCATCACTCGTGCGCCGACTATTATACCAGGTTCAAACTGACTTAAATCTTGACAAGCTGCCATTGTAGCAGCAACAACCGATTTAGCAACTACGCCAGACACTTGCTGTCTTCTATATGCGTTGCCGACCGCAGCACAGTATTCTGCCTGTTTACACATCTCTGTAAATCAGTACGCATGCCTATACCAGTTTCTTTGGTGCTTCACTGTACTTCAGCTCTACACCAGAGTTCGTCAAAGTGGCTGGCGAGTGGTGACCTGACACCCTCTCGGTAACCAATGGCCATATGTTTTCAGTGGGTGAAAAACTTGGAAAAAATGCTGGTCATGGCAACACTCGACTACACTCTGCATCGAGGTAAGTCAGGACAACACGGGAAACATACAATTTTCCGTTATCTCTTTGACACATAATCTGAAGGAGACCTCTAAGGTAGTGCTTAACTTCCTGTCTTTACATGCCAAAAATGTAATGGCTGCTGTTCAGTTTACTTCTATGCGAACGGGAGGTGATCTTGTTGTGTACCCAGTGACAGCCCATGCCATTACACGAGGGACTGGCCCAATAGAATTGTGCGAGTGTATACCTGTCTTGCTGCAAACAAGCCAATTTCCTGACTCGAGGTACGTGACGTTGCTGTATGATTCTGCACGATCGAACGGACAATATGTCTGACGACTAGGGCGCTAGTCCCTTGGGGTCGTTAACATCCTGCATGGCACTGAATATAACCCTCCTTGACAATCGATTACATGTTTACATGACAGTGTTGCGATCGCCACCAATGCGAAGAGGGATATCGCGGATTGCATTCTCGATTGTCGACAATATGCCGCTATCGAATTCCAACTCGTAGTGGTAGATGTTTCTCCTTCTCTCTGGAGGCAGAACACAATCTTCTCATAAACAAACAACATTCAGATAGAATTTTTACTGCGTAATCTTTCCTTATAGAAAGCGTTACTCTTATTTGCAGGGAACCCCGTAAGATAACGAGATTTCAAACAAAGCCTCAACTTGGCGATGCCCAGAAAACTGCGGCATCGGCCCGAAAATTTGTAGATGAGATAAGCAAACATCTTTAATTAGGGAATTTGTTTTCATCTCCGACAATCGGGATTTGAAGAAGAAACATATGGGAAAGGAACCCTGGAAATTAGAAGTACCAAGAGAGTTGTATCAAAATTAACTAACATCAACGCCTCAAATCATTCGCATACAATTACGCCCACTGTTAATCTGGCTGGTAAATTGGCTGGAAAGTTATTTATTGTGGCCGGCCGGAGTGGCCGAGCGGTTCTACGCGCTTCAGTCTGGAACCGAGCGACTGTTACGGTCGCAGGTTCGAATCCTGCGTGATGTCCTTAGGTTAGTTAGGTTTAAGTAGTTCTAAGTTCTAGGGGACTGATGACATCAGAAGTTAAGTCCCATAGTGCTCAGAGCCATTTGAACCATTTATATTTATTGTGCTGCGAAAAGTTGAAGGTGCTCTGCTCCCTACGATTTTTATGTGTGTGTGTGATCTTGCATGGGCGGCAGGGAATATCTATGTCACAGGACACAAGAGTGAGAAAATGGGCGTAAGAGAACTACAACTATGGTATAAACACTGCTTTTGGCCAATAGCTGGTCAAAATAATTGGGTTTCACTTGCTTCCTGGTCTGCGTATAAAAATCGCACTTCTTTAGAGCAAACTATCCCTCCTGGTCAGTGTGTGACATTGCCGTTCATACCAGGTGGAACAACTGTACATATTCAGTCTCTGGATGTTTTGTTTTTTCCGTGCCTATAAAAGATATTATCGGGCTGCAGCTACGCCTTAAGCGATAGCTAGTTTCACGATAAACTCCCCTACAGACTGGTTTTTCTCAGTCAGCTGCAAGCCGTCACATTCCATCAGTTCTCATCACCCCATTACACCAATATGATTCCACATGCAATTTTTAAAAGTGGGTATCTAGCTGAATGTCTTGCACGGTTTTTAGCTGCCAAAGAGTTCGCCATGGTGCAAGTTAATGGTTTGTTTTGAATATTTTTTGAATGTAGACGATTTCAATTTCGTGAAGTTTAATACATACATCCCATAAAGGATGATCCCTGCACCTCCCGGACACTCATTTTCTGTCGCCCTCCTGATGCACATGGTGACTCATTAGCAGCTAATATTTTTCCTATCTTAAAAGTTAACATATCACTTTAAAAGGAGCTTTGCTAAAGATTGAACTTGTTACCTCGCACTCAAGGGGTTCCTTGTTAGTGCTATTATGCTGAAATGCTAAACGTTTTTGCATATCCAAATATGTAGCACACTTCACGCCAATTTGACGTTTGTTGTATGCTGACTCCGTGGTGTTTCAGTTTTAATGCCCAGCAGTGGGTAAGGTAGAGCTGAAGTTTGATTTGACAGAGCAGTGCTTTAATAGGCATGGTCCGCTCGGGTACGGTATATCATTACCTTTCTCTGACCTTTGAACTGACTTACCCAGCTTGATATAAGGAGATGTAGAGTTTGACATGGACTCTGAATCACAGAGTAGTTAGGCTTTTTCACATTAACAAATCATTCCCAAATGTGAAAGAAGCGATAAATGACAGAATAAATCCTAGGCCTGACGGATTAAATCCCAGACCTTTGCTTTTATAGTCTGACTCTTAGCAGCTAAGCCACAATTTTTGTTTTTATTTTATTTTACTCCGACCCGCCAATTTCCCCTAAATGGCTACAGTTCTTTAACCTACACTTCAGGCCTTCACAGACTCTTTCCACTAAAATGAATAGAGAAAAGAAATAGGTTACTGTTGCCATGGCTGTGAATGCTGGATGTCATGTGCGATCTTCAAGCTGTGCGCGAGCTGTGTCACAACAGCTGAACATTCCGTTGTTCATCGTTCGAAAAATGCTGTTAACAAATGTGAAATTGTATCTTTAGTGTGTTTCCAGGTTTTCGTGGACGCAGATGGTCGCCACATGCAGCAACGTTTGCAATCTGGAATGTAAACGAGTCTTACTCACGGTTTCGTTGAGACCACTCACACCAGCCTAACCCGAACCACACACTGCTGCCGAGCCGTCTCGTAGCGCCGACTACAGACTGAACGCCGCTGTCCAGGTATGCGACCCAAAGCGGAATGTGCCACCGAGCCGAGTCACGTAATAGTGTGTTAGTCATGCTCTGTTTTCAGTTGTATGTCATCACACACAATTTTCGGAAGATGAAAACCGAAATTCGATAGCCATTTTCGGCAGGTCATGTTTTCGCTAGACCGGTCAAATATCAATTTTTCAACCGTCATTTGTTTTACACAAATGGCTTCTGGAAACCAGCTGTTCCGGTTTCTGGTTTAGTCTGCACAATGGCCGATTCTCTTCACTGAAATACCGGAGTTAGACAACTTCATGCTCAGTCTAATATTTCAAATTCATCTTCAGTGCACAAAACAAGATGTATCCTGACAACCCAAGCACTTTTGAAAAGCGGATGTGCGTTTACATGGGAGCAAAAATCGATGGAGGAAGAGCAAATCCGGCAGTTAGACTCGCATTGCCAGGATCGATATTGGGTTGTTTACATGACCAACCAACAGAGGTTCAAAGGGTTCAAATGGCTCTGAGCACTATGGGACTTAACATCGGAGGTCATCAGTCCCCTAGAACTTAGAACTACTTAAACCTAACTAACCTAAGAACATCACACACCTCCCTGCCCGACGCAGGACTCGAACCTGCGACCATAGTGGTCGCGCGGTTCCAGACTGTAGCGCCTAGAACCGCTCGGCCACACCGGCCGGCCCAATAGAGGTACTGGGAAATCGGCTAAAGGAATACGGTTATGAGAGCCCTAAGCAAACGGGTGGACACGAACTCCTTAACCAGAAAAGTCGAGGAAGGATCCACTAATCCTGCTACACGGGTTCTGCAATTGCACTTTAGGTAGAAAAGTGCGAGCATATGTTTGGGCAAACGAGTCCGTTGCACTTTGGAGAACGACAAACGCGCGCCGCCCATTTCATTCTCGTTGTAACTCTTGTTTCAATCAGCTCAAATTTATATTTTTGTAATCTATGCTGTATATTGACTCTTACAGTCCGTTAAATCGTGACAGCTCTGGTTCTATATCATAAACTGATAAGAGAAGCAAAGACAGACAAGTGTTAATCTAGAACAAAATGGTCAGATTGTACTTTTTGATGTGTGTGTCGTGTTAAATATAAATGTTATCTTTAGCATACAAATATGTTCTTAATAAAAATGTTTACGATTGAAGCTCTTCATTGTATACACTGAAGCGCCAAAGAAATTGGAATAGGAATGCGTATTCAAACTCAGAGATATGTAAACAGGCAGAATACGGCGCTGCGGTCGGCAACGCCTATGTAAGACAACAAGTGTCTGGCGCAGTTGTTAGATCAGTTACTGCTGCTACAATGGAAGTTCAAATGTCGTGTGACAGGGCCTCCCGTCGGGTAGACCGTTCGCCGGGTGCAAGTCTCTCGATTTGACGCCACTTCGGCGACTTGCGCGTCGATGGGGATGAAATGATGATGATTAGGACAACACAACATCCAGTCCCTGGGCGGAGAAGATCTCCGGAATCGAATCCGGCCTTTAGGATTGACATTCTGTCGCGCTGACCACTTTTTTTTTTTTTTTAAGCTCATTCTGTTCGTTGCATCTGCTCGGAGCGGACGTCGCAAGACATCCGTTTCAATTCGTCGTTGATCCATTAACTCAGTTTTTTTTATTGCAGAGGACAGCTAACTCTCTGACCGAACACGCTGAGCTACCGTGCCATCTGGCCACTCAGCTACCTCAGCGGACACAATAGCAGCTTATCAGCATTTGAGTGAGTCTGAACGTGGTGTTATAGTCGGCGCACGAGCGATGGGACGCAGCATCACCGAGGTAGCGGCGAAGTGGGGATTTTCCCGCACGACCAATTCACGAGTTACCGTGAATATGATGAATGAGGTAAAACATCAAATCTCCGACATCGCTGCGGCCGAAAAAAGATCCTGCAAGAATGGGACCAACGACGACTGAAGGGAATAGTTTCTACGTGACAGAAGTCTAACTCGTCCACTGTAGATTTCAGTGCTGGGCCATCAACAAGTATCAGCGTGCGAATCATTCAACGAAGCATCATCGATATGAACTTTCGGAGCCGAATGTCCACTCATGTACCCTTGATGACTACACCACACAAAGCTTTACCCCTCGCCTGGACCTGTCAACACCGAAATTGGACTGCTGATGACTGGAAACATGTTACCTGGTCGGACGAGTCTCCTTTCAAATAGTATCGAGCGGATGTACGTGTAGTGGTATAGAAAAACCTGATGAATCCATGGACCCTGCATGTCAGCAAGGTACTGTTCAAAATCGCGGATGTTTTGTAATGGGGTGGGGCGTGTGCAGTTGGAGTGATATGTTACCCCTGATACGTCTAGATACGACTCTGACAGGCGACACGTACGTAGGCATTCTGTCTGATCACCTGCACCCATTCTTGTCCATTGTGCATTCCGACTGACTTGGGTACTTTCAGCAGGACAATGCGACATCCCACACGTCCACAATTGCTATAGAGTGGCTCCAGGAACACTCTTCTGAGTCTAAACACTTCTGCTGGCCTCCAAACTCCCCAGACATGAATATCATTGAGCATATTGGGATGCCTTGCAACGTGCTGTTCAGAAGAGATCTCCAACCCCTCGTTCTTACGGATTTATGGACAGCCCTGCGGGATTCATGGTGTCTATTCCCTCCAGAACTAATTCTGACATTGAGTCCATGCCACGTCATGTTGCACTTCTGAGTGCTCGCCAGGGCCCTACACGAGATTAGGCTGGTGTACCAGAATCTATGGCTCTTCAGTCTATGTAGTTTTCTAATTATCATCTTCATCTGCATTTAATCTAAATAGTTTTGTCCATAGTCATTCGAAATCTGCCGTTCTCGTATTATTATTTTTATCTTTCATCAATGCAGTCACTCTGTTATTCATTCAGAAAAAATTGTGAAATTATTCTTTATTGTTAATCAGTTGCATCCACATTTTCCTCAAATCTTTCTGCATACCTTCAGTATTAACGGCCTGTTCATAAGAATCTGTATCTTGTTAGCAGATTTTTTCTGCAGACATAGGCTTATAATGAGTATTGTGTATTAATTTCTTACATAAACATAAAGTACTCGTTCGTCAATACATTGGTTAATCTCTTGTTATATTACTCCACTTAAAATTTAATCAAGCAAAAATTTGTCATCCTTTTATGTACAACAGGTACTGTTTTATATACATTCTCATTGTTATTTCTTACATTCGTTGTAATTACCCTAAATACAGAAACAACCATAGATATATAGAGAAATATTTCTCAAAATTGTTTGTTTTTATAGCTGTTAACAGTGTATTCGATTCAATATACTTCTGCATTCTATGACCAGGAGGCCTTTTCGGGCAGTTCGGTCTCATCCTTGACCTGTTCGGATGCGGTTGATGGTTCTCCACTGTCTTCTGGGGAGTGTGAAACCTGGAACTCGCATGGAAGGCTTTTCAACCAGGTGACCGTTGAACACTGACGATTCTTCCCACTCACTTCTCCATACTTCGTTGATGTTAGTCGGTGGCTTCAAGATGTCGTACAGTTCGCCAAGGAAGTCAAGAAAACCACCTTGGCGAACTGCACGACATCTTTAAGCCTCCGACTTTATCATCAACGAAATATAGAGAAGTCAGTGGGAAGAATCGCCAGTGTTCAACGGTCATCCGGTTGAAAAGCCTTCCATGAGAGTTCCAGGTTTCACACTCCCCAGACGCCAGTGGAGAACCATCAACCACATCCGAACAGGACAAGAGAACTGCGGATATCTAAAGCACAAATGGGGCTGGGCAACATCTCCAGATTGTGACTGTGGCGCTGCCCTGTAAACAATTAATCACATTGTTGGTGAATGCCCGAAACGAGCCTTTGGGGGATCAATAAATGACATCCACCGTGCGTCACCTGAAAGGCTCAACTGAATCAACAGATTGGACTTAGAAATCTAAGAACTTGTGTAATGTGTAGATAATTTAGCATAATACTTTGAACATTTGATTCTGTACATGTATTTTGCTCGTCATTTCTTACACTGTATACTCTTAAAATTACGTATTTGATCCAAGCTCTGCATCATCATACCATAAATAAATAAATAAAAATACACTTCTTTGACTAATAAAATTATTCATATTTATGTACAACGTATTTTTTCAGTTTCAAACCTAGTAATAAATACTGTTTTTAATTTTTGTAATGTACAAGATATTTTGTCAAATTCCATAATATTGTCAGCAGTTTTGATTAGTTTCTTCTGATATTTCATACGTCAACGTATATATATTTCTGACATTCTGAATAGACGCCACAAACGTATCTACGTTCTGAACTATCTTTCTGTTCCAGTATGTGGCTTCTTGTAAAACGTAACTCAAATTCTGGATGTATAACTACTTGTATCGTCCATACGGTAAATATTGTAACAGTAAAAAAGGAAAGCACCACCGTTCTGTCCACATACTGGCCAATCGGGTCTGACCGACCGCCGTCTTATCCTCAGCACGTGGCCACATCGAGATGCGACATGCAGGGGCGTGTGGTCAGCACGGCGCTCTCCCGGCCGTTGTCGGGTTACGAGACCTTATGCTCCTACTGCTCTGTCAAGTAGCTCCTCAGCTGAAATCATGAGACAGAATGCACCCTGCCCCTGACCTCCTATCAAGGAAAAATCCCTGGCAGTACTGAGAATCGAACCCGTGTCCCTTGCATGGCAGTCAGCCACACTGACCACTTTTCTTACTTTCGATCTGTTTCTCCGTCTATTATTGTCAATGGTTGTTTGCGGATGTCACAAGACATGTTTCAAATTCGATCTAAGACAACTTCAATGAGGTTTCTTTCTTTTATTTACTTATTTATTACAGAGACTGGTCAGTCTCCTGACAGAATATACTGAGTTAACACGCCGGTTGTGAACAGAAACCACTCAGCTGTGGAGGTGGACAGTGTGACAGTGTCCATCTACACTCCTGGAAATGGAAAAAAGAACACATTGACACCGGTGTGTCAGACCCACCATACTTGCTCCGGACACTGCGAGAGGGCTGTACAAGCAATGATCACACGCACGGCACAGCGGACACACCAGGAACCGCGGTGTTGGCCGTCGAATGGCGCTAGCTGCGCAGCATTTGTGCACCGCCGCCGTCAGTGTCAGCCAGTTTGCCGTGGCATACGGAGCTCCATCGCAGTCTTTAACACTGGTAGCATGCCGCGACAGCGTGGACGTGAACCGTATGTGCAGTTGACGGACTTTGAGCGAGGGCGTATAGTGGGCATGCGGGAGGCCGGGTGGACGTACCGCCGAATTGCTCAACACGTGGGGCGTGAGGTCTCCACAGTACATCGATGTTGTCGCCAGTGGTCGGCGGAAGGTGCACGTGCCCGTCGACCTGGGACCGGACCGCAGCGACGCACGGATGCACGCCAAGACCGTAGGATCCTACGCAGTGCCGTAGGGGACCGCACCGCCACTTCCCAGCAAATTAGGGACACTGTTGCTCCTGGGGTATCGGCGAGGACCATTCGCAACCGTCTCCATGAAGCTGGGCTACGATCCCGCACACCGTTACGCCGTCTTCCGCTCACGCCCCAACATCGCGCAGCCCGCCTCCAGTGGTGTCGCGACAGGCGTGAATGGAGGGACGAATGGAGACGTGTCGTCTTCAGCGATGAGAGTCGCTTCTGCCTTGGTGCCAATGATGGTCGTATGCGTGTTTGGCGCCGTGCAGGTGAGCGCCACAATCAGGACTGCATACGACCGAGGCACACAGGGCCAACACCCGGCATCATGGTGTGGGGAGCGATCTCCTACACTGGCCGTACACCACTGGTGATCGTCGAGGGGACACTGAATAGTGCACGGTACATCCAAACCGTCATCGAACCCATCGTTCTACCATTCCTAGACCGGCAAGGGAACTTGCTGTTCCAACAGGACAATGCACGTCCGCATGTATCCCGTGCCACCCAACGTGCTCTAGAAGGTGTAAGTCAACTACCCTGGCCAGCAAGATCTCCGGATCTGTCCCCCATTGAGCATGTTTGGGACTGGATGAAGCGTCGTCTCACGCGGTCTGCACGTCCAGCACGAACGCTGGTCCAACTGAGGCGCCAGGTGGAAATGGCATGGCAAGCCGTTCCACAGGACTACATCCAGCATCTCTACGATCGTCTCCATGGGAGAATAGCAGCCTGCATTGCTGCGAAAGGTGGATATACACTGTACTAGTGCCGACATTGTGCATGCTCTGTTGCCTGTGTCTATGTGCCTGTGGTTCTGACAGTGTGATCATGTGATGTATCTGACCCCAGGAATGTGTCAATAAAGTTTCCCCTTCCTGAGACAATGAATTCACGGTGTTCTTATTTCAGTTTCCAGGAGTGTGTATAAAACTGCTTGTAAAAATATATTAAATAATTTATTTATTTATTTTCATCATAATTTTTCTTGTAGCCTTCTTTGTCGTTTGTATTAGACTATCTGTTCCAAGATTTGATATTTCATTCCAGTTTCTGTAAATAACGTAACATAAGTGATACTAGAGTTTGTTCTGTGATTTTCAGCAGTGCATACAACAGTAATCCTGATGCTACACTGAAGAGCCACAGGAACTGGTATAGGCATGCGTATTCAAACACAGAGATATCTAAACAGGCAGAAACGGCTCTGCGGTCGGCAACGCCTAAACAAGACAACACGCGTCTGGCGCAGTTGTTATATCGGTTACTGCTGCTACAATGGAAGCTTATCAAGATTTAAATGAGTTTGAACGTGGTGTTATAGTCGGCGCTCGAGCGATGGGACACAGTATCTCCGAGGTAGCGATAAAGTGGGGATTTTCCCGTACGAAGCTTTCACAAGTATACCGTGAATATAAGGAATCTGATAAAAGATCCTGCAAGAATGGGACCAAGGACGACTTAAGAGAATAGCTCAGTGTGACAGAAGTGCAACTCTTCCGCAAACTGCTGCAGATTTCAATGCTGGACCATCAAGCATCAGCGTGCGAACCATTCAACGAAAAATCATCGATGTGGGCTTTTGGAACCGAAGGCCCACCCGTGTACCCTTGATGATTGCACGACACAAAGCTTTTCGCCTCGCCTGGACCGGTCATTACTGACATTGGACTGTTGATGACTGAAATCATGTTGCCTGCTTGGACGAGTGTCGTTTCAAATTGTATCGAACGGATGGACGTGTACTGGTATGAAGACAACCTTATGAATCCATAAACCTTTCATGTCAGCAGGGGACTATTCAAGTTGGCAGAGGCTCTGCAAAGGTGTGGGGCGTGTGCAGTTGGAGTGATATGGGACCCCTGATACGTCTAGATAGACTCTGACAGGTGACACGTACGTAAGCATCCTGTCTGATCATCAACAACCATTCATGCCCATTGTGGATTGCGACGGACTTGGGCAATTCCAGCAGGACAATGCGACACCCCACACGTCAAGAATTGCTACAGAAGTGTTCCAGGAACACTCTTCTATGTTTAAACACTTCCGCTGGCCCCAGATATGAACATGATTAAACATATCTGGGATGCCTTGCAACCTGCTGTTCAGAAGAGATCTCCATCCCCTCGTACTCTTACGGATTAATGGACAGCCCTACAGGATTCATGAAGTCAGTTCCCTCCAGCACTACTTCAGACGTTAGTCGAGTCCATTCTACGTCGCGTTGCGGCACTTTTGCACGCTCGCGGGGGCCCTACACCATATTAGGAAGGTGTACCAGTTTCTTTGACTCTTCAGTGTGTTTTATATTAGGAAAGACCTAATCATAAATAAAATATTTAAAGATACCTCTTAATAGTAAAACATCAATTTTAGATATAAACCAGCTGATTATTTACTGTTGCAAGTTGTTTAATTTTATATCATCCTATTCCCACCTCTACTACACCAGTAGATGCGAAATGTCACGAGGGCAGTCGCCAATCAACCAATGACCCAAACATCCTCTGGATATGACACAAATCTAAGTAACTTTGATTTTTTTACATGTGACCTGCTTTCCATCACCAGTCACACCCTACGCTTGGCTGCTAGGCAAGTCTTACCTTCAGTGTTTTTGACATAATGAGTCATAGATGTACCAAGAGCTGAAAATGTTCGAGATTTTTTACATTTCTGCTCTACATGCTACCCGTTTCCCCTCATCCCCACCAATACTTTAGTGCTGAAATGTCATCAGAGCTCTCACCAATCAATTCAGCAACACCGAACAATACAGATTCGACACTCAGATCGGTTGTTTCTGCTTATATTGATAGGTACTGTACCTCCCACGCGACTACTACTGCCAGCGATGTTAGGCTGCTTTGTCTCCACTCTCCCAATAAGTTTTACAAATAGCGTGTCATATTTGTATCAAGTTTGGTTGAAACCGCTCTAGGCGTTCCAGAATTGAGGGTACATGTCACAACTTTCCCACCCTGAGCACCACGAGTACGTGTGCTTGCGGTTTCTTTCACCACAGTGTTTTATTCTATTAATTAAACCTTATGCGCCTTAAGTTTGTTTGAAATTTCTTCATGTGTGCCGAAGTTTTACTAGCATCTCACCCCATTTTCTCCCCATCTCCGTCCCTAGTAATGTTGGAGATTTTCTAGCTCCATAATGTTTTTTTTTGCAGGTAGTAAATCATATTCATAGTGTGTTTTATTGTAAATGTGTAAGGGCTCCTGCGATACTCTGGCACGTATTTACTGACATATATCTATGTATACCCCCCCACACACACACGCCCCCCCCCCCCCCCCACACACACACCTGTATCTATGTAGATTTCAACATTCTCCAAGAATCTGTGCACCGAATTTTACACACAAATTGGTCATAATCATAATGTTTTTAGTTATTTTACATTATTTTGATTTACTGTGAAGCTTATGTTTTGGCTGCAATAGTGTTACTTAACAAATTTGTTTCATGTACCCATTCAACTCTAGTGAAAAAAATCTCTTCTTATAAACAGGTCAGTACCATCCTAATCAAAGTATTTGTTACTACAGTTTCTTATAATCAGGTCAGTATGATCCTTATCAAAGTATAAGTTTCTGCAGTTTATTAGATATTTTGATAATTTAGGTGATAATTTGCTTAAAGACGATCTCACGGATCTTAATGTATCGTTGTACTACAACTTCATACTTTCGGTTAGTTCTGCAGAAATATGGAATTTTCTTAATTATTTGGAATTAAATGAATAGGTAAATTATCATATCAGTATTCACTACAATCGAATCTCAGTTCATGGATAAAAACAGCTTATTCAGTGAAAAGAATTTACAAAATTATTCTGCCATTGTCAGTTGTCTGTTTTCTCACAACATTCCACTCGTCTATCAAATCCTTCTTCATGGAGATGCTGTATGCTTGACTTCAAACAATTGTAAGTACCGTTTTTCTTCTAATTATTTCTTTTTTATGTCTTATATCGTGATAAATATGAAATGAAAAATGTGCACTCATATTTTAACCGTAATATCTCACATCTACTGTGATATAATACAGCACAAATCACAGGTAGCCGAAAGCAGTTTACATGGTATATCAACGTCAAAAAATATGTACCCTCATATTGTTAAAAGCTGAATATTTTATTGGTACTAACAATTTAATTCTAAACTTTTCACACAACAAACTTGAGAAATAATTGGACTAACACTGTTCTACACCTGTAGTACGAACTATTTGGTAAAACGAATTCCTTCGTTGCTTTTATATTTAGCTTTCTCAGAAATAAGAATTTATAAAACATGTGTTCACAGTTGGACCCACAAGTATCGTTTTCTACACCTCATTACCACATTGACAATTGACGTCTTTCAGTGTGCGGTACATTTGCGAATTTTGTATGTCGGTAGAACATCGTACGTTGTACCATCTCCACTGCAATTCATACTCATGTGAGCGAAGCAAATTTGCTCCAGCAGGTATCAGACCTCATTTAAAGCTGTCCGCGTTCCCGGAGGAGGAACAAAGACACGGAATTCCGCGCTGGAAATCTATTCACTCACTACCGGCGAGTTTGGAAACTGCACGAGCGTCACGCAGGAGACAAGACAATTCACATTTATGTCTGCCACGCTCATAAGGACTGTTCATATCGCTTTCACAGAATCATGACACAACCCTTACTTCCACTGCTCTATTGGCGCTACCTTCATCGTGTTTCGTATATTACAGTAACGCTAGCATGTCGAAAGTTTCACTGAAACTGGATAGGTAAGGGGTTAACTTATAGTGTTCACAGATGCCTCGAAATGGGCTTTCAATTGGTACTCTTAGTATGAGTATAATTTTATATCAGCAAGGAACCAAAAAATTCCGCGCTCGAAATTCTACTCGTGGTGGAGGAACCCGCACTACCGAAACCATTACTGAGTTTATGTGCAGTTTCCATCAGCCCTAAACATTTATGATTCAGTTAACGCGGCCGTGAGTACTCGCAGTTATTGAGCGCCTGAGTAATGGGTTTCTCTTTCGGCCCCTCGCGGAATAGTCACGAGAAAAGTATTCCGCAGTGAGATTCTCGGCTGTGTTGTCACTCACACACAGAGAATATGCTTTATATTACAGAACGCGCAGGCTTTAGGAGTTTTTACGACGTTTATGACAGTGTAACTGATGACTACTTCAACAATACCTGAAGTGCTGATACATATCATTTATGAAGCTTGTAGAAGTTAGTATAGTTTAATGCCGACGCTAAAGACATTCATATATAGCATGGGGTGCAATTTTCTTTTAATTAGTGGAGTAGGGGCTTCTTTTGATTATCTGAAAAACATGGTAGGACAACTTCTCGTTTCCTTTGGCACCCATTCTATGCTAATGAACTTGGTTTTACGATGACGTCATTGAAACTGCACTGAATATTAGGACAGTTAATGACAGATTAAGCATATCCATTACGGTTGCTTAAGAACCCGTGACTATTTATGTATACTACTGTATACAGACAAATCGTTGTTTAATGTTGTTACTAAAAATCTCGCAAAGTTATTGACCGATTTATTTCAACGTTTTACACGATACCCTAGTAAACGTTAGGAGGGACATAGACTATATATATATTTAATATATACGGTTAATAAATACATATACGGTATATAAAGGGGAAACTTTGTTACCAAAAATCTTTGTTCGATTAACATCAAATTTTTGCACATACTCTAATGAAAGTTCGGACTCACATCGGGTATGCTTTTTAATGTTTATGGTATATAAACGGACACAGGGCACACACCACACACACACACACACACACACACACACACACACACACACACACACACATATATATATATATATATATATATATATATATATATATATATATATAGGGTGTTACAAAAAGGTACGGCCAAACTTTCAGGAAACATTCCTCACACACAAAGAGAGAAAATATGTTACGTGGACATGTGTCCGGAAACGCTTACTTTACATGTTAGAGCTCATTTTATTACTTCTCTTCAAATCACATTAATCATGGAATGGAAACACACAGCAACAGAACGTACCAGCGTGACTTCAAACACTTTGTTACAGGAAATGTTCAAAATGTCCTCCGTTAGCGAGGATACATGCATCCACCCTCCGTCGCATGGAATCCCTGATGCGCTGATGCAGCCCTGGAGAATGGCGTATTGTATCACAGCCGTCCACAATACGAGCACGAAGAGTCTCTACATTTGGTACCGGGGTTGCGTAGACAAGAGCTTTGAAATGCCCCCATAAATGAAAGTCTAGAGGGTTGAGGTCAGGAGAGCGTGGAGGCCATGGAATTGGTCCGCCTCTACCAATCTGTTGTTGAGAAGCGTACGAATACTTCGTCTGAAATGTGCAGGAGCTCCATCGTGCATGAACCACATGTTGTGTCGTACTTGTAAAGGCGTATGTTCTAGCAGCACAGGTAGAGTATCCCGTATGAAATCATGATAACGTGCTCCATTCAGCGTAGGTGGAAGAAACTAAAATGAGCTCTAACATGGAAATTAAGCGTTTCCGGACACATGTCCACATACCATCTTTTCTTTATTTGTGTGTGAGGAATGTTTCCTGAAAGTTTGGCCGTACCTTTTTGTAACACCCTATATATAATGCATTATATATATATATATATATATATATATATATATATATATATATATATATATATTCAGGGAAACGTCCTATTTACTTCAAATTGCTACACGATACTCTAATAAACATTTGGATATATATATATATATATATATATATATATATATATAATGCATTATAGGGAAGAGTTGTTAGCAATAATCTCGAAAAAACCTTGACCGACTTCCTTCGATTTATTACACAATATTTTACTAAACATTCTGACCAACATAACAATTGCTTTTTTTAAGCAACACAAACAGGTTTTCATGAAAAATAACGCTGTGCTCTGCTGTGTTGTGAAAATGTTCGTTTTTGCTTTCTTTCTCACAGTCAGTTTTAACCACTATTGCAGCACATTTAAACCAATAGACGAACTCTTTCTCCCCTTGGTATTCTTTCTTCTTATACATAATTTTAAACAAAAATTGTATGTTCGACTATGTGTTGGTTCGTTTTCTTCCTTGCATTCGGTTTTAACAGAAAACAGATAAGTTGTACTTACGCGTTATCGGGTTATGATTAGAATACTACTACAGTACCCTACACAAAATACTGGCACTGAAGCTACTATACTCACTGCCCTCACAGACGCAGCAGCAGAAGAGGTCTCTCATATCCCACATGCCAAAGATTTCAACCGATTAACCTATTCATTTCAAGCGACTTTAATTCCTGATCAGTTTTTCGTTGGCATTAACAATAATCGAGGCTCAAGGTGAGAGAAGAGAGAAGAAGGGAGGGACAGACGGGTATTAGGGTGGGGGAGGGGGAGGGGCGAGGAAATGGGATAGAGAGGGTGAAGAAGGAGATGGTGGAGGGAGAGATGAGGAGGAGGTGGTGGAGAGAGATATGTGGGAGGACGAGATGGGCAGAGAGAGGTGGAGGAGGAGATGGACAGAGAGAGGAGGGAGAACGACATTAAAACGTATAACCAATTCCTATATATATTTGTCAATTTCGAAGCATTGTCGGGTTCGCTAATTCAATATAAATACAAAAAACTGCAACCAGTCACTCTTCCGAAATACGTATTCATTCCACAAATCGGTTTTCGAACATTTTCAGACTCATCTTCAGATGGTGTACAGGAGGTTACAAGACTATTTCACAGCGTAGTACTGGTGGCTGGCTCTGTGACAAGAAGATGGAACATATTGTAATGTATAGCCAAGAGTATTCATTATATAGCGATTTGGACTTGAAAACGAAAGTCTGTACTTACTGCGACAGTATGGTCGGTTTCATTGTTAGCATCCATCTATCAGCTTTCATTTCACAGGATATTTATATTCATACCGACAGTCACGAAACTTTGCTAGCATCCAGCATGTTCTGTACAACTGATGCTTGCTACAAAGACCTTCACACGGAGATATTGCATACTTTGTTTGCTCAGAGACATTTGTTCTTGTTGCATATAATATAGTCGATAATGTAAAGGTCATCTACATAAAACAGCTACAATTCTCTGCAAATGTTAGAACTTTATTTTTGAGCATTCATGTTAACGCCAGTTTTGATTAAGTATTTTCCCATAAATCTACAGTGTTATACGCAAAGAAAAACAAATAATGTCTTAGAGCAAAGTATATTATATCTTCGTGTGAAGGTCTCTGTAATATGCACCAGCTGTACAGCAAATACTGGATGCCGGCAAAGTTTCGTATATACTCGTATATATCCCGTGACAAATGTGTTATATGGTACCAGTTGTCAGTCACAATGGAAGCTGATAGATGAACACTAGTAATGAAGCAGCCCTTACCGTCGCAGTAAGTATATAATTCAGTTTTGGATTCAGATTGCCGTATAAACAATACTCATGGCGATACATTAAAGCAGGGTTCATCTCCTTGTCACAGAGCCAGCACCCGCCACTACGCTATGAGATAGTCATGAGCCTGAAAAGGTTCGAAAATCGGTTTATGGAATAGACAAGTATGTCGAAAAGGTGACTGGTTGTAGTTTTCTGTTTCATACAGTTTCTGGCACTGCTCGTGTGAAGCGGGGCAAATCCAATGGGAATGCAAGTGACGGGTGCAAAATCCAACGAGGACGTGTTTCCAGCGCTGACTGACTGAAAAGATAAAGACTTAATGTCTTCCCGGGATCACTCGGTATAAACGCTAGGACGGAGCTGAGCGCGGGTTTCCGCAAAGTGAACTTGTGAGTTTTCTTGGGCGTCCTGCGGAGCCCGGAGTAGAGACGGAAGTTATTCGGCAGTTTTCGTAAGTGGCAGCCGTGGTCCGGAGGGACCGGCGGATTTACGACCCGAGTGTATGGAGGAAGTGTGTTGCACAGTTACGGCTCTTTCCGCGGGCGCAAGAGTTTTCGGCAGCTGACCAGTGTAAGCAGAGAATGGTAAAAATGAGCTGGCGGAGTGTGTGGTTGCAAACAACGGACTTCGGGGCTTTGATTTACACGAGTAAACTATGCTGTTCCAGGCAACGAGAGCGGTTTCACTCGATACGAAATTACACATGTGTATTAAGTTTTGCTCACGGATTGTTTCTCGGTGAAGGTGTTTTTGTAGGGTACTACTAGGAGGATGAGTGGAGATGGCGCGCACTGTTTTACCTTATGGTCCACTGGTCTGATCTGCTGGATTCCTGAGTAGCAATCAGCGTGCTACACGGCGCTTAATAGTGGAGTGGGACGTATATCAACTCACCATTGTCTCGTGAGGACGTTGACTGTCATGTAGACACCATCAGTCATTTAAAAGAGTGTGGCACATTGATGCCGGTAACACGAATTATGTCGCTTAGCGAACTCATTCGCGCCTCATCTCGATTAGAACACTTATATGGATACGGATGTTTTAACGTGGAAGAATGAAATATTTCTGAGTCTATTGCAAAACTGGTGAAAGGAAACTATTTTTACAGCGATTAATGTGCTTCACACAGTTTTTCCTGAAACGCAGTAATAGAACTAAGCACTAACCACCAAAAACAAACCCATACCGTTACCTCCACAGACAAAGTAAAACGGAATTTAGAAGTGGTCATCAACTAGAAAAAACTAAAAAACTCCTCCCGAACAGGTCATGAAGGCCCCAGGGTACCGACCGGCCGCCGTGTCATCCTTAGCCCACAGGTGTCACCGGATGTGGATATGGAGGGACATGTGATCAGCACACCGCTCTCCCGGCCGTATGTCAGTTTACGAGGCCGGAGCCGCTACTTCCAGGTCCAGTAGCTCCTCAGCTTGCCTCACAAGGGCTGAGTGCACCCCGCTTGCCAACAGCGCTCGGCAGACCAGATGGTCACCCATCCAAGTGCTAGCCCAGCCCGACAGCGCTTAACTCTGGTGATCTGACGGGAACCGGTGTTACCACTGCGGCAAGGCCGTTGGCCATCAACTAGAAATCTGTTCAAAAGTCTGCTAACGTGCCTGGGTAATATGGAACTGATCACTATATGTCACGAGAGGCGGACCCGCCAATATAAAAGGAGGCGGGGAGTATTGTGTTGTTGGAAAGCTCACCAATGGAGCGACAGCAGCGACAGTATGTTGAAGGTAGAAATGTAGTAACAGCCGAATGGATCGCTCAGGAGACCTCAGTGACTAAAAACGTGGACTAGTCACTGGAAGTCACCAAAGTAAGAAATCCGCCAGGGACAATTGAAGCTGCCCAAGGCGAATGTTGGATGTGATTGTGAAATCGGAAAACAAAGGAACAACCACAGCTAAATCAAGATCAGGCAGACCTCATGAACTGACGGACAGGTATTGTCGAGGATAGCGGAGGATAGCGCAGGATGAAAAAAACGGAAGGAATCAATCATGAGTACCAATGTACTACCAGCAGTCCACATAGCACAATGGCTGTGCGTGTACAGTTAAAAAGAATACGGTGCAATGGTTGATCAGCATCTCATAAGCCACACATTTCTGCAGGCTGTATCATACCTAATGGCGTAAACTCAGATGCACGATACTAGAAACAAAAACAGCTCAGTGAACATAGGCCCGTAAACGAACCTTTTTGCGAAGGAATTGCGACTTCGTGCTTTCCAGGTACCACTGGCTGATGCTGAATAATCGTAATTCCAGTTGGGAAAAGGTAACAATACTGTGCGTCATTTCATTATGAAAAGTTATTAAAGATACTCTGATGTGTGGTCCATGTACCTGGATTCATGGCAGAACCCGTCGCTGCAATGAGTTCCGAATGCTTTCAGACTCACCTGAATCATTTGGAAATTTTTGACTAGCATTGACAAGCCTCTGCCCCATGTCTTTAATCGTGTTAACTGGAGTGGTGTACACGACACCTTTAAGGCTGTAAGGTGTCAGGCAAATCCAACACCTTCCATGAAAACACTGACATGATAAGCAAATCCAGTAGTATGTCACATAGCTCCGAATAAATCGTGACATTAAATTAACCAAAGCAATACGAGTAACGAGTGAGCAAATGGAATACCACAGACTAACACAAGAATGCCTACATGCATGTCATACCTTCCCACCGTGAGACAGACGCAGTACCGAGGGGAGAAACGAGAACAGAAGCTGAGAGCAGAACCGTGTTAAGCTGGAAGGCCTTACGATAAGGGACAGACACCCACGTCGCCAGCTAACCGCTAGGACCACCCCCCAGCCCATGTTAAAAGCTAGAGCCCTCCAGAAGAACAGTATAGATCTGACGATAACACTAAAAGGACCACCCCAGCCGCAAGTTTTAGTGTGAGACTTTTCCGCGTCTCTGTTACGTCAGGAACACCCCCCAGCCCATGTTAAAAGATAGAGCCCTCCAGAAGAACAGTATAGATATTACGATAACACAAAAAGGGCTAAACCACCCGCAAGTTTTAGTGTGAGACTTTTCCGCGTCTCTGTTACGTCAGGAACACCCCCCAGCCCATGTTAAAAGATAGAGCCCTCCAGAAGAACAGTATAGATCTTACGATAACACTAGAAGGACCACACCAGCTGCAAGTTTTAGCGTGAGACTTTTTCGCGTCTCTGTTACGTTGCAAACTTTAAAAACATTGCGCCACCACGAAAAGTATAACGTTTCTCATTGGATAGACAGAATTTTTGTAGGCGGAGCTTAAGGTTAACATTGAGACCCTGATTGGTCAGACGAAAACACAGCCAGATAGTTTTTTTAAACCAACTTCGGTAAATTATAGTAAGGAGAAGTTAGGAGAGAGTTGCTTCCGAGACGGCGAGGTGAGCGGAGCAGTGCTGTCCGCCGCCCCCTGACGAACACCGACAAGGTAATGAACGCACGCGATGCCGCATAACAGAGCATAAAGCTTCACTCAGAACTGCAGAAGTCTCATCTGTTACACCCCCTTTTTGCGTAATACTAGTGTCGATCGTCAGTTAAAGCTCATGGTGTTCATATTTGCCACTTGAAGTAAAAATCTGAAACGCGATGATTTTTCTGTTATATAGTTATTGAGGAGCCCCATCAGCCACTGTAATTTACGACAAGTTAGATAAGTAATTAAAGATAGCTGAGGGTCACTGTAGACCATTTTGATAGTTTTCTCTTTTGTGAAACTTAATTTAAACCTAGATTATAGATGTGATATGGCATAGGTCATCCTGTGATCCATTGTATAACTTGGAAAACCATTGAGGGAATATTCGTTCACATTTTTGTTGAACGCAGTTGGTTTTTACCATCCTGTATTAAAACAATTCCTTTTATCAATAGTGCAATTTATAAACAATGTTTTGTGAGTAGAATAAAATTTCCAATGGTGAACTTAACTGCTTTTCCGACGTTATTTTACCAGCTAACTAAAAATAGGAAAGCCTTGAACCCCTTCCACTAAATTTAGTTAGTATTAAGAGTCTTTTACAGGGAGTGCAGTGGAGTTGACGCTGAAATCATTAAGTATTTGGTTATATCATCACTAGTCTCACTGAACTCTTCTGAACTCTACATGTCATGTGTGGTCTGGCGTCTCCTTACCAGCAACAGGTCCCAGGTTCAAACTAGTCAATTCCCTAAAAAACACGCTCAGAGCATCGTTGCACGAAAGTGGTAGGGAGACACGATATAGAACAACAGACACCACGCAGAAAGTTAGAAAATGACGACACTGCCAGGATGGTAAAATACCATGATTGAAGGTCGACCACATGCCTAACTGTTGTTGTTGTTGTGGTCTTCAGTCCTGAGACTGGTTTGATGCAGCTCTCCATGCTACTCTATCCTGTGCAAGCTTCTTCATCTCCCAGTATCTACTGCAACCTACATCCTTCTTAATCTGCTTAGTGTATTCATCTCTTGGTCTCCCTCTACGATTTTTACCCTCCACACTGCCCTCCAATGCTAAATTTGTGATTCCTTGATGCCTCAAAACATGTCCTACCAACCGATCCCTTCTTCTAGTCAAGTTGTGCCACAAACTTCTCTTCTCCCCAATCCTATTCAATACTTCCTCATTAGTTACGTGATCTACCCATCTTATCTTCAGCATTCTTCTGTAGCACCACATTTCGAAAGCTTCTATTCTCTTCTTGTCCAAACTAGTTATCGTCCATGTTTCACTTGCATACATGGCTACACTCCATACAAATACTTTCAGAAACGACTTCCTGACACTTAAATCTATACTCGATGTTAACAAATTCCTCTTCTTGAGAAACGCTTTCCTTGCCATTGCCAGTCTACATTTTATATCCTCTCTACTTCGACCATCATCGGTTATTTTACTCCCTAAATAGCAAAACTCCTTTACTACTTTAAGTGCCTCATTTCCTAATCTAATTCCCTCAGTATCACCCGACTTAATTTGACTACATTCCATTATCCTCGTTTTACTTTTGTTGATGTTCATCTTATATCCTCCTTTCAAGACACTGTCCATTCCGTTCAACTGCTCTTCCAAGTCCTTTGCTGTCTCTGACAGAATTACAATGTCATCGGCGAACCTCAAAGTTTTTACTTCTTCTCCATGAATTTTAATACCTACTCCGAATTTTTCTTTTGCTTCCTTTACTGCTTGCTCAATATACAGATTGAATAACATCGGAGAGAGGCTACAACCCTGTCTTACTCCTTTCCCAACCACTGCTTCCCTTTCATGCCCCTCGACTCTTATAACTGCCATCTGGTTTCTGTACAAACTGTAAATAGCCTTTCGCTCCCTGTATTTTACCCCTGCCACCTTCAGAATTTGAAAGAGAGTATTCCAGTTAACATTGTCAAAAGCTTTCTCTAAGTCTACAAATGCTAGAAACGTAGGTTTGCCTTTCCTTAATCTAGCTTCTAAGATAAGTCGTAGGGTCAGTATTGCCTCACGTGTTCCAATATTTCTGCGGAATCCAAACTGATCTTCCCCCAGGTCGGCTTCTACCAGTTTTTCCATTCGTCTGTAAAGAATTCGTGTTAGTATTTTACAGCTGTGGCTTATTAAACTGATTGTTCTGCAATTTTCACATCTGTCAACACCTGCTTTCTTTGTGATTGGAATTATTATATCCTTCTTGAAGTCTGACGGTAATTCGCCTGTCTCATACATCGTGCTCACCAGATGGTAGAGTTTTGTCATGACTGGCTCTCCCGAGGCCATCAGTAGTTCAAATGGAATGTTGTCTACTCCCGGGGCCTTGTTTCGACTCAGGTCTTTCAGAGCTCTGTCAAACTCTTCACGCAGTATCTTATCTCCCATTTCGTCTTCATCTACATCCTCTTCCATTTCCATAATATTGTCCTCAAGTACATCGCCCTTGTATAAACCCTCTATATACTCCTTCCACCTTTCTGCCTTCCCTTCTTTGCTTAGAACTGGGTTGCCATCTGAGCTCTTGATATTCATACAAGTGGTTCTCTTTTCTCCAAAGGTCTCTTTAATTTTCCTGTAGGCAGTATCTATCTTACCCCTAGTGAGACAAGCCTCTACATCCTTACATTTGTCCTCTAGCCATCCCTGCTTAGCCATTTTGCACTTCCTGTCGATATCATTTTTGAGACGTTTGTATTCCTTTTTGCCTGCTTCATTTACTGCATTTTTATATTTTCTCCTTTCATCAATTAAATTCAATATTTCTTCTGTTACCCAAGGATTTCTATTAGCCCTCGTCTTTTTACCTACTTGATCCTCTGCTGCCTTCACTACTTCATCCCTCAGAGCTACCCATTCTTCTTCTACTGTATTTCTTTCCCCCATTCCTGTCAATTGTTCCCTTATGCTCTCCCTGAAACACTCTACAACCTCTGGTTCTTTCAGTTTATCCAGGTCCCATCTCCTTAAATTCCCACCTTTTTGCAGTTTCTTTAGTTTCAATCTGCAGTTCATAACCAATAGATTGTGGGCAGAATCCACATCTGCCCCAGGAAATGTCTTACAATTTAAAACCTGGTTCCTAAATCTCTGTCTTACCATTATATAATCTATCTGATACCTTTTAGTATCTCCAGGATTCTTCCAGGTATACAACCTTCTTTTATGATTCTTGAACCAAGTGTTGGCTATGATTAAGTTATGCTCTGTGCAAAATTCTACAAGGCGGCTTCCTCTTTCATTCCTTCCCCCCAATCCATATTCACCTACTATGTTTCCTTCTCTCCCTTTTCCTACTGACGAATTCCAGTCACCCATAACTATTAAATTTTCGTCGCCCTTCACTATCTGAATAATTTCTTTTATCTCGTCATACATTTCATCAATTTCTTCATCATCTGCAGAGGTAGTTGGCATATAAACTTGTACTACTGTAGTAGGCATGGGCTTTGTGTCTATCTTGGCCACAATAATGCGTTCACTATGCTGTTTGTAGTAGCTAACCCGCACTCCTATTTTTTTATTCATTATTAAACCTACTCCTGCATTACCCCTATTTGATTTTGTATTTATAACCCTGTAATCACCTGACCAAAAGTCTTGTTCCTCCTGCCACCGAACTTCACTAATTCCCACTATATCTAACTTTAACCTATCCATTTCCCTTTTTAAATTTTCTAACCTACCTGCCCGATTAAGGGATCTGACATTCCACGCTCCGATCCGTAGAACGCCAGTTTTCTTTCTCCTGATAACGACGTCCTCCTGAGTAGTCCCCGCCCAGAGATCCGAATGGGGGACTATTTTACCTCCGGAATATTTTACCCAAGAGGACGCCATCATCATTTAATCATACAGTAGAGCTGCATGTCCTCGGGAAAAATTACGGCTGTAGTTTCCCCTTGCTTTCAGCCGTTCGCAGTACCAGCACAGCATGGCCGTTTTGGTTAATGTTACAAGGCCAGATCAGTCAATCATCCAGACTGTTGCCCCTGCAACTACTGAAAAGGCTGCTGTCCCTCTTCAGGAACCACATGTTTGTCTGGCCTCTCAACAGATACCCCTCCGTTGTGGTTGCACCTACGGTACGGCCATCTGTATCGCTGAGGCACGCAAGCCTCCCCACCAACGGCAAGGTCCATGGTTCATGGGGGGAATGCCTAACTAGGTCAGAAAAATATCCTGTTAAAAAATTTTCGTAATTAAAAAAAAATTTTTTTGAAAGGCATAAGTAGTTGAAAACAGTAGCTGCAGTGATAGATAGTAAGACATTCTAGCAGAGACAATAGCATAATTAAGTTACGAATTTTAAAAATTGTTAGAATTAAGTTTTCTCTCCAATCCAAGCACGCAGGTGGCGGATACATCGATGACAAGTTGGTTCTGACCCAACAAGTAAGTGAATCGATTGTCAAGTCGTGTGTGCAAAAAGTTTATGAAACGCGTGGGATCATATGAGCGCATGTTGACGCGAAGTAGGGCGCGTGAATTGCTTTTAAAACAGAAAATAAGGGATTCGGAAAGATTAGCAATGGCAAATCGAGACCTTGACCGAATTGAGGTAGAGACCCAGCATGAAAATGGACAGAGAAGAGAGGACAGTACAACAGACGATGCAGTATCGCCAGAAATAGGACATACACTCCTGGAAATTGAAATAAGAACACCGTGAATTCATTGTCCCAGGAAGGGGAAACTTTATTGACACATTCCTGGGGTCAGATACATCACATGATCACACTGACAGAACCACAGGCACATAGACACAGGCAACAGAGCATGCACAATGTCGGCACTAGTACAGTGTATATCCACCTTTCGCAGCAATGCAGGCTGCTATTCTCCCATGGAGACGATCGTAGAGATGCTGGATGTAGTCCTGTGGAACGGCTTGCCATGCCATTTCCACCTGGCGCCTCAGATGGACCAGCGTTCGTGCTGGACGTGCAGACCGCGTGAGACGACGCTTCATCCAGTCCCAAACATGCTCAATGGGGGACAGATCCGGAGATCTTGCTGGCCAGGGTAGTTGACTTACACCTTCTAGAGCACGTTGGGTGGCACGGGATACATGCGGACGTGCATTGTCCTGTTGGAACAGCAAGTTCCCTTGCCGGTCTAGGAATGGTAGAACGATGGGTTCGATGACGGTTTGGATGTACCGTGCACTATTCAGTGTCCCCTCGACGATCACCAGTGGTGTACGGCCAGTGTAGGAGATCGCTCCCCACACCATGATGCCGGGTGTTGGCCCTGTGTGACTCGGTCGTGTGCAGTCCTGATTGTGGCGCTCACCTGCACGGCGCCAAACACGCATACGACCATCATTGGCACCAAGGCAGAAGCGACTCTCATCGCTGAAGACAACACGTCTCCATTCGTCCCTCCATTCACGCCTGTCGTGACACCACTGGAGGCGGGCTGCACGATGTTGGGGCGTGAGCGGAAGACGGCCTAACGGTGTGCGGGACCGTAGCCCAGCTTCATGAAGACGGTTGCGAATGGTCCTCGCCGATACCCCAGGAGCAACAGTGTCCCTAATTTGCTGGGAAGTGGCGGTGTGGTCCCCTACGACACTGCGTAGGATCCTACGGTCTTGGCGTGCATCCGTGCGTCGCTGCGGTCCGGTCCCAGGTCGACGGGCACGTGCACCTTCCGCCGACCACTGGCGACAACATCGATGTACTGTGGAGAACTCACGCCCCACGTGTTGAGCAATTCGGCGGTACGTCCACCTGGCCTCCCGCATGCCCACTATACGCCCTCGCTCAAAGTCCGTCAACTGCACATACGGTTCACGTCCACGCTGTTGCGGCATGCTACCAGTGTTAAAGACTGCGATGGAGCTCCGTATGCCACGGCAAACTGGCTGACACTGACGGCGGCGGTGCACAAATGCTGCGCAGCTAGCGCCATTCGACGGCCAACACCGCGGTTCCTGGTGTGTCCGCTGTGCCGTGCGTGTGATCATTGCTTGTACAGCCCTCTTGCAGTGTCCGGAGCAAGTATGGTGGGTCTGACACACCGGTGTCAATATGTTCTTTTTTCCATTTCCAGGAGTGTATAACGCACCATAACGAGGATAATGTACGTCAAGGCATAGAAAACGTAAGTCAGCATACGACAGAGGAGCAGAAAAATAGAGAGACAGTCGATGAGGATTTTAACTTGCGTCTTGAATACGTAGAACCCATAGTACAAGTAATCAGAGCTCCCTCACCACAGAGTACAAGGAATGCGAGCAGAAACGTGTCACAGCACAGTTCAATGCAATCGGTTGCGAACCAACACTTGCGCGAAAACACAGAGCGTAGGACGTCGGAAGAAAACGCAATAGGACCCGCCAATCTGGCAGAATTATTACAAATAATTACGGAAACCATGACAAGGCAAAATAAAGACATAGCGAACCAAATTCAAATTCAGAATGCAGAAACCACGAGACAAATGCGTGCGATTAAAGAATAAAACAAAAAAATTCACTTACACCTAAGTCGTATTGAAGACGAGGCAAAAGAATCTCGAGAAGTGATAGGAAACTTAATAACAGGTCACAATCAATTGAGAACAGACATTGACAAGGTACAAGCGGACGTACAAACATTGCGTAATGACATTCAGGACGAGATAAAAACATTACGTAACAACACCCAGGGAGAAGTCAAGAAACTAGAGAAACAGATAAACAAAATTACTAGACAAGCAACAGGCACAGCGCGTGAAGTTGTTTAAAACAGTGTGTTACACAAATGTATCACAAAAGCAGCGCTGAAAAGATATGATAACCGCATAGTCAAAATAGAAGCGCATTCAACTACACATTCACAACCGATGGAAGAAAATTATTGCGTACCACTCCAACGTTACTATGCAAGGGTAGGCGAAAGTTACAGTGGACAATATCCAATGGATCTACCACAACCGGAAAGAACGACGGGAGAAATGATCAGAAACAAAAGTGGCGAAGAATCGCGAATTTCATATGGAACTACGACGAAGTACGACAACGATCATTTCCTCACAGTCAGAAAATTTCAACACTTTCGAGAAGGAAACTCATTACATCCACGAACTTTTATTGATCAATTCCGAGTAGGATTACCAGAACACTGGACGCTAGCACACAAATTAGACTTTATATGTGCACACATGTCAAGAACAGTCGCAGAAACCATGCAGAATGTTGCAGCGACATGCCGATCGTACGAAGATTTCAGAGAGAAGTTTCTCTCACGATATTGGTCCAGCGAAGTACAGAACAGAGTGAAGTACGAATTATTACAGAACCCATATTTTGAAAATTCAGGAGAGAAGAGTCCCGTGAAATCTTTCGAATTAATGGCAAAGAAAAATCAATGCTTAGATGTACCATACAGTGACGGAGAGTTGATTAAATTATGCGCGATGAAGCTACCATTGAAATACCAGCAGTCATTAGTAGGTCGCGGAGGCAATGACGTCGAAGCGATTAAAGGGATTCTAAGGGAACCAGAATTCATATTTTCGGAAGATGACGCAAGAAAAAGATGAAGCGCACGTGAAAACGAAAGCAAAAAGCAGTGGAATCCACAAGACACAGTACGGAGAAACAATAATTACGAACCATGTGATAACTTCGCACCAAGAAACGACAATAGATTTCAACAAAGAACCGGTTATGGATTTAGAAGAGAATATGGCAATAACTATAATTCACCCAGGAATGGCAACAATTATTACAGAGGGAATAACGCCAACCGGAACGGGTACTGGAGAACCAATAGACCGACAAATTATCAACAAAAAAACCACTATCAACAAGCTGAACAAGAACAGAGAATACAGATAGAAGAGGTGGAGGTAAGACCACCAAACCCCGATAAACGTTCGAATTGACAGCTAAGCGCCCATGCCAAAGAGAATGACGCACCGACCCAGGACAATTGCAGCACCTTGAACAGAGAAGTAAAAATCTTATCATGAGAAGAGAAGAAGGAAGAAACAAATCCGCAGGGACCAGATGAAAACGACAACAAGAAAATAACAATATCGTGTTGGGGCGAAATTAATTGGGAGAATACTGACGAGGAAGATGAATTACCAGAGGCATGCACAACGAATGTAGGAGGAAAGGACGAAGTAATGAGTATTGCAGAGCTATTTGAGATGGAAACCAGGGAAAGAGAATTCAATGAGGATAATGCGCAGTCAGCAGAAGTTGAAAATTAGTTACGAGTGGGCACACAACCCAACGTATATAATGAAGGAAGTTATGAAGTGATAATTAGAGCATTTAGATGTGATTATGTGGAAGTAGCGACGAAGAAGGAGAAGATAGATGAGGATGAGGAAAAAGTAGAGAATGTTGAAGAAAGCGTAAATGAAGGAAGAAATAGAGAAGAGGAAATAAAAGAGAGGGAAGTAGCAGTCGAAGCTTATCCTACACAAAGTTCGAATTCACAAGGGAAATTCCTAAAAAGACTCATGTATGATTCATTGGAGGATTCGTTGATACAAGAACAAGAAGAATAACAGAACCAACCCTTTCAAATTCAACTAATTGTGGAGGCCCTGGTAAAGCATATCCGAGTCAATATTGTAATTGATAGTGGAAGTGAACTGACTGCGATCTCAGAAAATTTATTCATGCAGTGTAATGCCAATGAGGAATTGCCAGTTCTGAAAACACGTAAGATTAAAGTAAGAGGTCCTATTAGAAACAATGCTGCGGAAGTTACGAGACAAACAAGGTTAACTCTTTCGTGTCAAGGTCAAAAGATCGAAGCCAACTTTGTGATTATACCTAAACTAACTGTAGATTTGATTATAGGTGCAGATTTTTTAAATGAGAGATGGGCGATAATAGATATGGGGAAAGGTAGCCTAACATTCAGGAATGTCACACTTCTCTTTGAGCAAAAGCTAAAATTAGAAGACATACCAGCTATAAACAAACAATTAAGAATGACGTGAGATAAAGACGATGAAGAATTAGAATGGTATGCAGAAAAGGGGGAAACGCCTCAACTCATAATAGAAGTCCATAAAGAAATCGACGAAAAATTGCAAGAAGTTCAAGGTATTTCAGAACACAGTAAAAGAGAATTAGAGGGTATTTTACGAGATAAAGCAGAGGTATTTTTACCTAAGACTGGCAGTATTAAATACTTTCAGTACAAGTTTGAAGATTAATTTTATTACTGGTAAATAATCAGCACAATATTTCAAAATTATGTTGCAGATAAGATCGTCAGGAGAAAGAAGACTGAAGAGAGAGGAAGGTGGGAAAAAGAAAGTAGTTTCAATAAAAACAAAAACAAAAATAACACCAATAGTACCATAGATTAAGGTGAAGGAATAAAGCACAGATAGTCTAACAGCATGAAATAATAAAACTCTATACACCACGACACTACACAAAAAATAAAAAAACGAATTTGAGGATTTTTGTAGAAGTTAAGACTCAAAATATCTTAGAATTGTAACATGGAAAGGGCGCCGAAATTTGTAAGGTTTTTTAGAAGGCGTAAAACAATGTAGGTACTAGACATATGTTAGATGATTATAAGTAAAACTTTTTGTAGTAACCATTGTAAAAACTCCAACGAAGTCCAGATGCAATGACCCACAAGTTGCAACACGAGAAGTATCAAGAAAGAAAAGGACGTAATTAGCAAGACACGATTCCTACAAGGCAGAAGCGTCGAGAGAAGGGAAAGGACAGCACAACCAACAGAGGGTAGCTGAAGTGGGCAGTAAATCTGCTGAACCACAGGGTGGCGGAACCCTGCTGGGACAGAAGAGGGAACCACAGAGTGGCGGAACACAGAAGGGACCCGTGCAGGGACTGGCAAGCAAACACAGGACTTTCACCGCTCGTAAACCCCGGGACGCCCCGACTCAGCGGAGCGAGCAAAAAATGGCCCGACCAGAAGATGGCTTCGGCAAACCACCACTGGCAAAAAAAAAAAAAAAAAAAAAAAAGTGTAAAAGTCACACTACCGCTATTAAACAGCTCGCTGAAGCATGAAACTGAAGAAAACATCCACAAAGTAGAAATGACACGTACAAACAATTTATCAAACTGTTACTAAGAGGAGAACTTCAAAGCGACTAGTTATCAATAAATATTTCCATATCCTGCCCTGAGAAGAACCAAGAAGCAAGTAAGAAGCAGAGAAAAAGCAGGAAGAACAGAAGTTGAAGATTCGCAAGATTGAGACCAAGAAAGAAGATGGGTGAAGAATAGACGACATACCTTCCCGAATCACTATCCTATTGTAAACTAGTCGTCTGAGAAGTATTACAACGAAAAACTACCGCTTTCAGCAACACATAACGATGACTTTTACGCATACAAAGCCAGTAAACCACGAGATTCTGCACTCACAGCTCCATTCCATTATGAGACCTCCACGACAGCAACACACACTTGCAAAGCCAACAAGGAACGACGAATGAAGCTGTACATCAAATACTTGCCCACATCCATCTCTCTCAAGTCCATCACCCTCGTGCAAAAACATTCGCCAACCTCATGCTTAAACATTCATGGGATTGTGTGAATGTGTGAAATAAAATTATGTGATGTAGGAATTGTGCAAAAGAAATGTATGAAAAACTAAATAAGTTAACCACGCCAGACAGCTAATAAACTACAAAATAACAGTCATTGACTATGGACTTAAGTAAAAAATAGACTATCGATAAAAATAAGTCATTAGTTCTGAAATGGACAGTATAGAAAGAACAAAAGTAAGGCATAATAAACACTAAAACTACACTCCTGGAAATTGAAATAAGAACACCGTGAATTCATTGTCCCAGGAAGGGGAAACTTTATTGACACATTCCTGGGGTCAGATACATCACATGATCACACTGACAGAACCACAGGCACATAGACACAGGCAACAGAGCATGCACAATGTCGGCACTAGTACAGTGTATATCCACCTTTCGCAGCAATGCAGGCTGCTATTCTCCCATGGAGACGATCGTAGAGATGCTGGATGTAGTCCTGTGGAACGGCTTGCCATGCCATTTCCACCTGGCGCCTCAGTTGGACCAGCGTTCATGCTGGACGTGCAGACCGCGTGAGACGACGCTTCATCCAGTCCCAAACATGCTCAATGGGGGACAGATCCGGAGATCTTGCTGGCCAGGGTAGTTGACTTACACCTTCTAGAGCACGTTGGGTGGCACGGGATACATGCGGACGTGCATTGTCCTGTTGGAACAGCAAGTTCCCTTGCCGGTCTAGGAATGGTAGAACGATGGGTTCGATGACGGTTTGGATGTACCGTGCACTATTCAGTGTCCCCCCGACGATCACCAGTGGTGTACGGCCAGTGTAGGAGATCGCTCCCCACACCATGATGCCGGGTGTTGGCCCTGTGTGCCTCGGTTGTATGCAGTCCTGATTGTGGCGCTCACCTGCACGGCGCCAAACACGCATACGACCATCATTGGCACCAAGGCAGAAGCGACTCTCATCGCTGAAGACAACACGTCTCCATTCGTCCCTCCATTCACGCCTGTCGCGACACCACTGGAGGCGGGCTGCACGATGTTGGGGCGTGAGCGGAAGACGGCCTAACGGTGTGCGGGACCGTAGCCCAGCTTCATGGAGACGGTTGCGAATGGTCCTCGCCGATACCCCAGGAGCAACAGTGTCCCTAATTTGCTGGGAAGTGGCGGTGCGGTCCCCTACGGCACTGCGTAGGATCCTACGGTCTTGGCGTGCATCCGTGCGTCGCTGCGGTCCGGTCCCAGGTCGACGGGCACGTGCACCTTCCGCCGACCACTGGCGATAACATCGATGTACTGTGGAGACCTCACGCCCCACGTGTTGAGCAATTCGGCGGTACATCCACCCGGCCTCCCGCATGCCCACTATACGCCCTCGCTCAAAGTCCGTCAACTGCACATACGGTTCACGTCCACGCTGTTGCGGCATGCTACCAGTGTTAAAGACTGCGATGGAGCTCCGTATGCCACGGCAAACTGGCTGACACTGACGGCGGCGGTGCACAAATGCTGCGCAGCTAGCGCCATTCGACGGCCAACACCGCGGTTCCTGGTGTGTCCGCTGTGCCGTGCGTGTGATCATTGCTTGTACAGCTCTCTCGCAGTGTCCGGAGCAAGTATGGTGGGTCTGACACACCGATGTCAATGTGTTCTTTTTTCCATTTCCAGGAGTGTATATGCCACTTGTTTTCTCCTCATAAAAATAAAAGAATAAATATATTTTACTTATTTTCTCCTTATAAATACAAAGAATAAAAAATTGTCTTGTTGGATGTTTTCCCTTTTTTTTTAACATTTGTACCATTTGTTAGGATAATATCTCAATACTTGTGTATGTATATTTCTTTGTCAAAGCAATTCTTGGAAATATTTCTTAATTGTTAGTGTAACAATGTTGAAATGAGTGTCTAGAAACAAAAACATTTTACTTGTACATGATGTTTAGAAAATGTGTTAGGAATAGATTTTACTTAATCACTACATTTATAAAAACAATATTTCTAAGAAAATCGATGTGAAAGACTCCTCACTTTCGATAACAAACTTCTTAAAAAAAACCTTCACAATTAAATAAAGAAACAAAATAATTAAAAATAATAATTATAATAGAGTAAAAATATTCTTCCCTTGTCAATATAAACATATTCTTGATAATAATGTGGAAGAATATAAAAATATAAATTAGTAATACAAACTAGCATAGAACAGAATAACGTGGCTGAACAGTAGGCAACAAAATTTAGATAACGGAATAATTGTTGACTGGCTTAGACAACGATTCAATCATTGCCTAACTTCAGTACAAAAATTAAGTTCGAAGGGTGGTGATGTGTAAGGTGTCAGACAAATCCAACACCTTCCATGAAAACACTGACATGATAAGCAAATCCAGTAGTATGTCACATAGCTCCAAATAAATCGTGACATTAAATTAACCAAAGCAATACGAGTAACGAGTGAGCAAATGGAATACCACAGACTAACACAAGAATGCCTACATGCATGTCATACCTTCCCACCGTGAGACAGAAGCAGTTCCGAGGGGAGAAACGAGAACAGAAGCTGAGAGCAGAACCGTGTTAAGCTGGAAGGCCTTACGATAAGGGACAGACACCCACGTCGCCAGCTAACCGCTAGGACCACCACCCAGCCCATGTTAAAAGCTAGAGCCCTCCAGAAGAACAGTATAGATCTTACGATAACACTAAAAGGACCACCCCAGCCGCAAGTTTTAGTGTGAGACTTTTCCGCGTCTCTGTTACGTCAGGAACACCCCCCAGCCCATGTTAAAAGTTAGAGCCCTCCAGAAGAACAGTATAGATCTTACGATAATACAAAAAGGGCTAAACCACCCGCAAGTTTTAGTGTGAGACTTTTCCGCATCTGTTACGTCAGGAACACCCCCCAGCCCATGTTAAAAGATAGAGCCCTCCAGAAGAACAGTATAGATCTTACGATAACACTAAAAGGACCACATCAGCTGCAAGTTTTAGCGTGAGACTTTTTCGCGTCTCTGTTACGTTGAAAACTTTAAAAACATTGCGCCACCACGAAAAGTATAACGTTTCTCATTGGATAGACAGAATTTTTGTAGGCGGAGCTTAAGGTTAACATTGAGACCCTGATTGGTCAGACGAAAACACAGCCAGATAGTTTTTTAAACCAACTTCGGTAAATTATAGTAAGGAGAAGTTAGGAAAGAGTTGCTTCCGAGATGGCGAGGTGAGCGGAGCTGTGCTGTCCGCCGCTCCCTGACGGACACCGACAAGGTAATGAACGCACGCGATGCCGCATAACAGAGCATAAAGCTTCACTCAGAACTGCAGAAGTCTCATCTGTTACACCCCCTTTTTGCGTAATACTAGTGTCGATCGTCAGTTAAAGCTCATGGTGTTCACATTTGCCACTTGAAGTAAAAATCTGAAACGCGATGATTTTTCTGTTATATAGTTATTGAGAAGCCACATCAGCCACTGTAATTTACGACAAGTTAGATAAGTAATTAAAGATAGTTGAGGGTCACTGTAGACATTTTTATAGTTTTCTCTTTTATGAAACTTAATTTAAACCTAGATTATAGATGTGACATGGCATAGGTCATCCTTCGATCCATTGTAGAACTTGGAAAACCATTGAGGGAATATTCGTTCACATTTTTGTTGAACGCAGTTGGTTTTTACCATCCTGTATTAAAACATTTCCTTTTATCAATAGTGCAATTTATAAACAATGTTTTGTGAGTAGAATAAAAGTTCCAATGGTAAACTTAACTGCTTTTCCGACGTTATTTTACCAGCTAACTAAAAATAGGAAAGCCTTGAACCCCTTCCACTAAATTTAGTTAGTATTAAGATTCTTTTACAGGGAGTGTAGTGGAGCTGACGCTGAAATCATTAAGTATTTGGTTATATCATCACTAGTCTCACTGAACTCTTCTGAACTCTACATGTCATGTGTGGTCTGGCGTCTCCTTACCAGCAACAGGTCCCAGGTTCAAACTAGTCAATTCCCTAAAAAAACACGCTCAGAGCGTCGTTCGCCGAAGGTGGTTGGGAGACACGATATAGAACAACAGACACCATGCAGAATGTTAGAAGGTGAACCCAAACACAGAAATCCATGAGGTTCAGGTGGTCTTGGAGATCACAGTACAGGTCCTCCTCACCCCATCCAGCTTCGGCCATATTGGCGCGTTGGATGTCGGCTCAACATAGCATCTTGCATGTACCACATCCTCTGTCGTTGCTCTAACGGAACATCCTCAAGCATTCCTGCAGCATATATGGTCCAATAAGATGATCATCTGGTACCCCTAACCACAGATTCAATGAGAAACGTTGTTGATATGGAGACACATGTGGGTTGGAGCCTATATGACTTTAAACATAAGAACTGTGATAATTAAACACACCCTCACGAGTTAATCCTGCTTCGTCTGTAAAATAATGTTATCGTCAAACGTAGGGTTGCCTACAGCTTGTTGTCGCATCCACTGGCAGAATGTTAGTGTAGGACCAATGTCCGCCTCACTAAGATACTGAACTGTGCTGCGAACACTACTGTGACTTATTCCAGGAATCTGTATGGCAAGTCTCCATGTCAAGATTCGTGGAGACTGTTCGACTGCTTCCAGTACCACATCTTCACGCACAGGGGTAATTCGCGCAGACCAAACCGCTCCCGCAGCAGGTGCACAGCTACTAGCTTCTCAGAGGCATTGAAGCACCCTTGGAAACGTTCGACTCCCGAGGTGTCTTCGGGCAGAGTGTGCGTCTTGGTAGAAGCGCGCAGCCTCCCGTGCATACCCTTAGACTAACCATATATGAAATGTGTACCCACACACTCCTCGTTACTGTATTGTTCCATGTTATAACCAACACTTGTACAAGACAACTGACGCTCCACAAATAACTAACATGAGTCTGACGGTATATTTTACTGTAGTATCCATTCCGATTACATGTCCGCGTCTCGCAAATGTAAACAAAGACCACGTCACGAACCGGCATGCGGTGTTTACACTGAATCACGTCAGTAATGGCTGGTAACCACGAAGTCGCATAATCTCGCGAACGGTTCGTTTGCCGACCTATGTTTTCTGAGGCTTCCTTGCTTCTACAATCGCGTACTTTGAACTGTAGGCGTTTACGCCATTAATTATGGTACGTCCTCTATAGTCAATACCAAGTAACGCTAGAGGTGTGTTAAGAGTGACGCCGCTGGACAACGCAAGACTGCAAACGAGTGATTTATAGTAGTGAATCACGCTGTACCCTGTGGTAATCCGATGGAAGGGTTTCGGTTTGGCGGATGCCTTGAGAATGTTATGTGACGTCATATGTGTTGCCAGCAGTGAAGTACAGAGGTGGTGTTACGGTATGCGGGTATTTCTCGTCGTTAGTGTTTGGTCCCTTATTGAGCGTAAGAAAAGCTATATGCGGAAGGATACGGAATATTTTACAGCATTTGGTGCTGCGTACACTAGAGGAACTGTTAGGAGACGAAAACTATTTGCATTAGCATGACAAGCACCCCGTCACAAAGCAGCATCTGTGAGGCAATGGTTTGTGCACAAAAACATTCCTGAAATGGGATGGTCTGTCCAGACTACCAGCTTGAACCTTATGGAGCATCGTTGGGATCAGTTAGAACGTCGACTTCCCTTCAGACCCCAGTGTCAAACATCACTACATTCTCTGGTCTTGGCTTTTGATGTATAACGAGCTGCCATTACTCTACAGTTATTTGGACACCTCACTGAAAGCGTCCCCAACGGAGCTCAAGCCGTCATAAAGCAGAAGGGTAAATACATTTCATAGTAATGTCCACTAATGATCGTCCGGATAACTTTGATCATGCAGTCCATAACAGCGCTTTAGGGCGTATCGTCATATTGGAGATGACACGCCCTTGCTTTCACCGAGTTGAGAAGTGTCCTTTCAGCGACAGATTGTGAGACATACAGTATCAACAGAACTATGAATGGACAAAATGTTTGAGTACCTTCGACGCCATTAGAGACGAAGCTTAACCTCGGACTTAACAAAGACGGGAAAGTAAGTCACCTTTGGTCTTATCTAGAAAACTGTCTTGGTTCTCTGTTGAGGTGACTGAAGGAGGATGCTAAAATCATAATTCGGGATGGCTGGGAAGCACTCGGATCTACACCCGTCGGGAAGAATACGAAAAGGCGGGAGGGAAGATAATGGTTTAATGTCCCGTGATGAAAAGCTCATTGGAGACAAAGTACAGTCTCCAATTTGAGAAAATATGCTGAAGAAATGACCTTGACCTATTCAAGGGAACCATAATGGCATTTGCCTTAGGCGATTTAGGAAATTCAAGCGAAACCTTAATCTCTTTGGGTAGACGAGAGTCTGAACAGCCGTCCTCTCGAATGCGAATCCTGTTCCTTACATCTATATCTACATGTTTACTCTGCAGATCACTGTGAAGTGTCTCATTGTACCAGTTATCAGATTTACTTCCCGTTCCACTCACGTATGGAGCGGGGGAAGAATGATTGTTTAAGTGCCTCTATGCGCGTTGTAATTAATCTAATCTTGTCCTCATAATCCCTATGTGAGCGATACGTAGGGGGTTGTAGAATATTCCTAGAGTCATCATTTAAAGCCGGTTCTTGAAACTTCGTGAGCAGTTTATGTCTGTCTGCAAACGTCTGCAAGTTCATTTTCTTCGGTATCTCTGGGACACTCTCCCACTGGTCAAACCTGTGACCATTCGTGCTGCCCTTGCCTGTATACGTTCAATATCCCCTGCTAGTCCTATTTGGTACCGGTCCCAAACACTTGAGCAGTATTCTAGACTGGGTCGCACGAGTGATTTGTAAGCCATCTCCTTTGTAGATAGATTACCATTGCCCTACCGCGTGTCTTAACCACTACGCCTCCTCATTTTCGGTGTATTACTGAAGCCGCATAGCAGATAAGATAAATACTGCTTGAAGTAAAATAAAAAGAAAGATAGTAGAAATTTCCATGGATGGAAGATCCATATTTAACATTTCTTGTCACTTTCTCGTTACTTTTATATGTGTCTATCTTATTTTTCTTCTTCGCGTTACTCCCTTCTAGAACGAGGTCCTCTGTAATCAAGGTTTGGCAAAACTATTCTATTTAACTTCGCTGCCGGATGCGATTCCTGTCACCGCAGTCCTCAGTTACCTACCTTCTTTTTTTTATTTTTCATGTGTCTTTGTCCCGAATCGGCGCAGGGTCGGCATGGCTAAGCACGGATTTGTCATGATTCATTTAATGGGTGGCCGAATGCCCTACCTGTCGTCAACTGATTACCCCTCGGGACGTAATACGTGTACACAAACTGTCTGCGTGTAGTGTTACTCTTGTGAAAGTGAGTGACAATCATTCTAAATGTTTGCAAATCGTGTAAGTGAGGTGGGAATGGGGTAGCAGGCCTGTGTTCACTTAATGGGATATTGGAAACCGCCTAAAAACCACATCCGGGCTGGCTAGGATACAGCACGTTGTCTTCAATTATCCGGGCGGATCTGAACCGGGCCTGGTGCTCCTCCCCATCCCGTAAGCGGCGCTTTAACACACGCGGCTATCCGGGCGAGTGTCGTCTGTTTCTTATAATAATTGCTTTCAGCTACAGACCATAAATTTCTGCTTTTCAAATGAGCAAAACAGTGTTCAGTCTTTCACAGTATGAATTTATCAGACTCGTATTTTGCTACTAATAACACGTAGAAAACTATTTTTGGCGTAATTTTACACAACACAAACTTCACTAGCGCTGATCTGAAATAACAAATTGTTAAGAAACCGCGAAAAAATGTCTAATGCTAATCACGTAGTATGTTTAAACAACATATACAGTTCAAAATGTGTTACTTGTATAAGTAGCTTACCTTAATGCAACGATCAGTCTTTCTTCAATGCTTGTGGACTGCTGAATGTTGGTGGTCTAAAGGGAAACACTTTTCTTGAACCCCGTAATCAGCTAGTCGAAAGTATCTCCTCTCATTCTTGTGTGTTCAAAGCGCTGTGTATTTCATGTACAGAGCTAGCTTTTTCGCTTTACCTACGTATTGCACGCTGTAACTTCTAGCAGCAACATTCACAGCCTTCGTGTCGCCAAGTCAGCTGTCAGCTGTATATAGCTCAAGTTTGTCGCTCGCTCACAGGATACCCGTGATTGTCGCCTGATGCTGCGCTTGTAGCTGGAAAGAAGCACATCCAGATGTCGCGTGCTGTCGGTCGCGTTTATCGCTCGCGTAGGACGCGGCATAAAAGAGTGAAGTTGTGTGCATCACCTATCTGTCGATTGTGTGACCTTTTTTTCTGTGTGTGATCGTATTTTAACTGTTTATATATCAATATAAATACAGCAAGCTGCAACCAGTAACTTTTTTAAATTGTTATTTATTCCATGAACCGATTTTCGAACCATTTCTGGCTCATCTTCAAAAGTTGTACAAGAGGTTACATAGCTTTTCAAACCTAATTCTGAGTGGTGGTTCTGTTGTAAGAAGATGAAACATGCTTTAATGCTACGCCATGAGTATTGTTTATACGTCGATTTGGATCCAAAATTTGAATTTGTACTTACTGCGACAATATGGGTGGATTTTGTTGTTGATATCCACCTGTCTTCTTCCATTGTGACGGACAGTTGGCACCACATCACTCACTTTTACAGAATTTGTATACATATACGCTGTAGTAACGAAACTTCGGCTGCATCCAGCATGTGTTGTACAACTGCTACCTGTTGCAAGATCTTCACACGAAGGTACGACATAGGCCTACTTTGCTCAGAGATATTACACTACTGGCCATTAAAATTGCTACACCAAGAAGAAATGCAGATGATAAACGGATATTCATTGGACAAATATATTATACTAGAACTGACATGTGATTATTTTTTCACGCAATTTGGGTGCATAGATCCTGAGAAATCAGTACCCAGAATAACCACCTCTGGCCGTAATAACGGCCTTGATACGCCTGGGCATTGAGTCAAACAGAACTTGGATGGCGTGTACAGGTACAGCTGCCCATGCAGTTTCAACACGATACCACAGTTCATCAAGAGTAGTGACTGGCGTATTGTGACGAGCCAGTTGCTCAGCCACCATTGACCAGACGTTTTCAGTTGGTGAGAGATCTGGAGAATGTGTTGCCCAGGGCAGCAGTCGAACATTTTCTGTATCCAGAAAGGCCCGTACAGGACCTGCAACATGCGGTCGTGCATTATCCTGCTGAAATGTAGGGTTTCGCAAGGATCGAATGAAGGGTAGAGCCACGGGTCGTAACACATCTGAAATGTAACGTCCACTGTTCAAAGTGCCGTCAATGCGAACAAGAGGTGACCGAGACGTGTAATCAATGGCACCATGTGCGTTCATCGTGATGTCGCCAAACACGGATGCGACCATCATGATGCTGTAAACAGAACCTTGATTCATCAGAAAAAATGACGTTTTGCCATTCGTGCACCCAGATTCGTCGTAGAGTACACCATCGCAGGCGCTCCTGTCTGTGTTGCAGCGTCAAGGGTAACTACAGCCACGGTCTCCGAGCTGATAGTCCATGCTGCTGCAAACATCGTCGAACTGTTCGTGCAGGTGGTTGTTGTCTTGCAAACGTCCCCATCTGTTGACTCAGGGATCGAGACGTGGCTGCACGATCCGTTACAGCCATGCGGATAAGATGCCTGTCATCTCGACTGCTAGTGATACGAGTGTAGGTGTCGCCACCGGAGCCAATCTTGTGTGAATGCACTGAAAAGCTAATCATTTGCATATCATAGCATCTTCTTCCATTCGGTTAAATTTCGCGTCTGTAGCACGTCGTCTTCGTGGTGTAGCAATTTTAATGGCCAGTGGTGTTTATGAAGATGATCGTTGTGAGTGTTCCTGACATTACCTGTTGCGACCAGAAAATTCTCATAGATGGGTGGTACTCCAGGAGAGCTGGAGTCCCCATCTGTTGACTCAGGGATCGAGACGTGGCTGCACGATCCGTTACAGCCATGCGGATAAGATGCCTGTCATCTCGACTGCTAGTGATACGAGGCCGTTGGGATCCAGCACGGCGTTCCGTATTACCCTCCTGAACCCACCGATTCCATATTCTGCTAACACTCATTGGATCTCGACCAACGCGAGGAGCAATGTCGCGATACGATAAACCGCAATTACGATAGGCTACAATCCGACCTTTGTCAAAGTCGGGAACGTCATGGTAAGCATTTCTCCTCGTTACAAAAGGCATCACAACAACTTTTCACCAGGCAACACCGGTCAACTGCTGTTTGTATATGAGAAATCGGTTGGAAACTTTCCTCATGTCATCACGTTGTAGGTGTCGCCATCGGCGCCAACCTTGTGTGAATGCTCTAAAAAGCTAATTATTTGCATATCACAGCATCTTCTTCCTGTCGGCTAAATATCGCCTCCGTAGCACGTCATCTTCGTGGTGTAGCAATTTTCATGGCCAGTAGTGTATTTGTTTTTGTTTGTGTGTATGAAGGTCGATGTGTGGGCAAATACTTCAATCAAACGTGGTGTTCCTCAGAACAATGGTTCATCGTATACCTAAAATCGCAATGGATACAAGTAAAAGACAAAAAGAAACAAAAATTATTAAAACAGTTGCTTCAAGCAATGGGTACAATCCTGCCTTAATAGACAAACTAATCCATACAACAAAATTAAACTAACCATTGCTGAACAACTATACACAAACAATTAGACTCCATTTGTAAGCCTGCCTTTCTTAGGGAAGACTTCTCACCAAAGAGCCAACCCCTTCAAGACATACGACAAAATATAAGTTACTTCGCCAACTATAAAATACAAAATAAAATCATTCACATTACCAAAACCACTATACAAAAACATCAAAAGTCAGGCGTATACAAACTCACTTGCATCTAATGTCCAAGCTTCTAGAGAGGAGGAGGAGGATGAGATTACTACTTAATGTCTCGTCGACAACGAGGTCATTAGAGGCGGAGCACAAGCTCGGGTTAGGGAAATCGGCCATGCCCTTTCAAAGGAACCATCCCGGCGTTTGCCTAAAGCGATTTAGGGAAATGACGGAAAATCTAGATGAGGATGACTGTACGCGGGCTTGAACCGTCGCCCTCCCAGATGCGAGTCAGATGTGGTAACCACTGCGCTACCTCGCTCGGTTCTGTAAGCCTCTACGTTGGACAAACTGGTAGGAACTTCATGACAAGATTTAAAGAGCACATGCATGCACTCCGTCTTAACAACCCGAACAAATCCCGTTTTGTTACACATCTCGCCCAACACAATCATTCTGCAAACAACATAGAACAGGACCTCCAAATACTTCATCTTGCCTACAAAGGCATGATACTTGACCTTCTTGAACAAATCGAAATCCATATCAACATAAATACTGTTTCTGACGACTACTCAATGACCAGACTGGACTGAGAAATAAATTTTTGCTTCAGAATTTTGAAGACTTACTAATTCAAAACAGCAACCAACCCTGCCCCCCACCTCCAATGCCCCCCGCTTTACCCCACTCTTTACGCTCTAACTACGTTGGTGTCAACGTAAATAGCCTACGACAGAATAAATCCTGTACTATATATGTAAATGTCCAAGTCCACTACTGCTGAAAGAAATCAATATTTCTACACATATTACCTTTAGCTGAAACAGACGGAGTCTACCTTTATGAGTATTCCACACCATGTTAATGTAAGAACAGAAATAAGTCAGCAGTTAATTTGAAGTTTTTTCATGTTGTTTTCTAAATATAAAGTTCATGGTCCTATAAACAGCTGCAGCTAATTGCAAATACTATAACATTACGTTATTTTATTTCTTGACATTCAAGCTAATGCCCGTCTTGATTAAAGTATTTGCTCATGAATCGACTGTATTATATGTTAAAATAAGAATAGAAATAAGACATCAGATCACATTTTGAAGTTTGTTCTTGTACTAATTTATGTATTTACTTTATTTTGGGCATTCATATTGACATCAGTTTTGATTAAAGTAGTTGACTATACATCGACCTTAGTACATGCAAACAAAAACAAATAATATCTCTGAGCAAAGTAGGCCAATGGTATATCTTAGTGTGAAGATCTTGTAACAAGCAACAGTTGCAAAACACATGCTGGATGCTGACAAAGTTTCGTTACTACAATGTATATGTATATATATTCTCTAAAAATAAGTGATGTGGTAACAACTGTCCATCTCAATAGAAGCAGACGTGTGGATGTTAACAAAAAAAGCCACCCATACTGTCGCAGTAAGTATAAAATTTTATTTTGGATCCAAATCGGCATATGAACAATACTCATGGCGTAGCATTAAAGCATGTTCCATCTTCTTGTCACAGAGCCAGCACCCAGCATTACGCTTAGATACAGCTATGTAATGTACTGTACACCATTTGAAGATGAGCCTGAAAGAGTTCAAAAAGCCGGTTTATGGAATAAATAACAATTTCAAAAAAAGTGACTGGTTGCAGCAGAATTTTTATAATATAATAATTTTAATATAATTTTAAACAGTCACTGGTTCTTAAACATCCGTAATGGACAAGCTTCATCTGTTTATGTATCATATTTTCTCAGGCGGAAACTGGGAACCAACCTAGTATTTACCTAAATTAGGGTGGGAAACCCCTCAAAAACCACAGAAATAATACTGCACAGGAAACAGTCAATTCGTCGCATGTTTTCGATAAGGCTGTGTTTCATATTCCTGACTCACGAACTAGCGCGATGCGCGTTACGTTACAACAGCAGCTGATTTATATGTCTGCTTCCTCTCATGCAGTATTCCTTTCGCACATTACCAGTGTCTTTCAAGGATTTATATTTTCATTAATTTACGATTAATACCTGCGAAATCTCTATTTCTGTACTTGCCTTAAGACACGGCAAGGCATAGGGAACAAATAAATATGAAAATACATTAAAATATGAAAAGCAGTTTTATAAAGTTATTGTTTTCCGATATATGTTCTCAATAGGGAATTATTGTTATTAAAGTTGTCGAAATTATGATTTTTCTTTAGATTTTTTAATAATTTATTTCACTAGATTGCAGGCAATACGTACAATTGCCGGTTTATTCGAATATCCTTTTCTATGATGAAATTTTCACTCTACAGCGGAATGTGCGCTGATATGAAACTTCTTGACAGATTAAAACTGTGTGCCCGACCGAGACTCGAACTCGGGACCTTTGCCTTTCGCGGGCAAGTGCTCTACCAACTGAGCTACCCAAGCACGACTCACGCCCCGTCCTCACAGCTTTAATTCCGCCAGTACCTCGCTTCCTACCTTCCAACCTTCACAGAAGCTCTCCTGCGAACCTGACACAGTTTTTATCTTCCAGGAAGTTTCAAATCAGCGCACACTCCGCTGTAGAGTGAAAATTTCATTCTAGAAACAACCCCCAGGCTGTGGCTAAGCCATGCCTCCGTAATATCCTTTCTTCCAGGAGTGCTAGTTCTGCAAGGTTCACAGGAGAGCTTCTGTGAAGTTTGGAAGGTAGGAGGCGAGGTACTGGCGGAATTAAATCTGTGAGGAGCGGGCCTGGGTCGTGCTTGGGTAGCTCAGATGGTAGAGCACTTGCCCGCGAAAGGCAAAGGTCCCGAGTTCGAGTCTCGGTCCAGCACACAGTTTTAATCTGCCAGGAAGTTTCATCCTTTTCTATCGTTTGAGTTGATATAGCTTCATAAATAGTCGTGTTTTGCAATAGTTACTATCGGAATACGTTTGGTTAAATTTGTGAACGATACCTGTTTATTAAAAAATACTTACACAAGGGCAGAAAAGTATATACACTCCTGGAAATTGAAATAAGAACACCGTGAATTCATTGTCCCAGGAAGGGGAAACTTTATTGACACATTCCTGGAGTCAGATACATCACATGATCACACTGACAGAACCACAGGCACATAGACACAGGCAACAGAGTATGCACAATGTCGGCACTAGTACAGTGTATATCCACCTTTCGCAGCAATGCTGGCTGCTATTCTCCCATGGAGACGATCGTAGAGATGCTGGATGTAGTCCTGTGGAACGGCTTGCCATGCCATTTCCACCTGGCGCCTCAGTTGGACCAGCGTTCGTGCTGGACGTGCAGACCGCGTGAGACGACGCTTCATCCAGTCCCAAACATGCTCAATGGGGGACAGATCCGGAGATCTTGCTGGCTAGGGTAGTTGACTTACACCTTCTAGAGCACGTTGGGTGGCACGGGATACATGCGGACGTGCATTGTCCTGTTGGAACAGCAAGTTCCCTTGCCGGTCTAGGAATGGTAGAACGATGGATTCGATGACGGTTTGGATGTACCGTGCACTATTCAGTGTCCCCTCGACGATCACCAGTGGTGTACGGCCAGTGTAGGAGATCGCTCCCCACACCATGATGCCGGGTGTTGGCCCTGTGTGCCTCGGTCGTATGCAGTCCTGATTGTGGCGCTCACCTGCACGGCGCCAAACACGCATACGACCATCATTGGCACCAAGACAGAAGCGACTCTCATCGCTGAAGTCGACACGTCTCCATTCGTCCCTCCATTCACGCCTGTCGCGACACCACTGGAGGCGGGCTGCACGATGTTGGGGCGTGAGCGGAAGACGGCCTAACGGTGTGCGGGACCGTAGCCCAGCTTCATGGAGACGGTTGCGAATGGTCCTCGCCGATACCCCAGGAGCAACAGTGTCCCTAGTTTGCTGGGAAGTGGCGGTGCGGTCCCCTACGGCACTGCGTAGGATCCTACGGTCTTGGCGTGCATCCGTGCGTCGCTGCGGTCCGGTCCCAGGTCGACGGGCACGTGCACCTTCCGCCGACCACTGGCGACAACATCGATGTACTGTGGAGACCTCACGCCCCACGTGTTGAGCAATTCGGCGGTACGTCCACCCGGCCTCCCGCATGCCCACTATACGCCCTCGCTCAAAGTCCGTCAACTGCACATACGGTTCACGTCCACGCTGTCGCGGCATGCTACCAGTGTTAAAGACTGCGATGGAGCTCCGTATGCCACGGCAAACTGGCTGACACTGACGGCGGCGGTGCACAAATGCTGCGCAGCTAGCGCCATTCGACGGCCAACACCGCGGTTCCTGGTGTGTCCGCTGTGCCGTGCGTGTGATCATTGCTTGTACAGCCCTCTCGCAGTGTCCGGAGCAAGTATGATGGGTCTGACACACCGGTGTCAATGTGTTCTTTCTTCCATTTCCAGGAGTGTATATTGTTACTTTAGGAAGGTGCCTGTACATCAGAAGTTAGTTCAACTATTGCGACTTTATAGTTTTCCCCTGAATTATTGTAAGTTTTACACGTTACAACTGCCTATATTGTGCATTGCAAATTGCAGTGGGAACACGATAACATGATAATTTTATTTCTGTCCGATAAAGGACGTTAGCGCTGTAACTACTGTGGCAGCTTGAACTAACAACTATAAACTACAGATGGGCATTCGACCAGTCAGTTCTTACCAGGCAGTGTTAAGTAATGGAAGTGCGGCCATAATGTGTCAGCTTTGTTTTGACACAAATCGCGATGGACGAACGGACTGAACATCTCCAAATCAAGGTCAAATGGCTCTGAGCACTTTGGGACTTAACATCAGTCCCCTAGACTTAGAACTACTTAAAACTAACTAACCTAAGGACATCACACACATCCATGCCCGAGGCAGGATTCGAACCTGCGACCGTAGCAGCAGCGCGGTTCCGGACTGAAGAGCCTAGAATCGCTCGGCCACAACGGCCGGCTCCAAATCAAGTATACAAGACATTCTGCAGAATATTTTGAGGAAGACAAAAGTATGTGCAGAGTTCATACCGAACACAATGACTCTCGAAAAAAACGACGCGTGGGCAATAGAGATCAGATAGGAGCTCCGTATACCCACTTTAAACTCACCAGTGGGTCCTGAGACGTCATCTCCGAACTCACCGTCTCCGTGTACCCGTACACTAGACTCACGAGTCTCCGCTGCAGCCCACTCGTCGCCTGAGGCTGTTATTGCGCTCAAGCTCCAGAGGAGCACAAATTCTCCTTCCAGCCTGTCTGCCCCTGACGACGCCGCAACCATTAAGGTTGCTCAACCTGCCGTAACGGAGGCACAAGAGTGCATGCGTACTGAAGCACAGTGGTTTCAGCAGGTTAACTTGGGTTTCAAAAAGCCTGGCAAGCTTCACGGAACCCGTTGAGGTTCGAGTCCTCCCTCGGGCATAAGTGTGTGTGTTGTCCTTAGCGTAAGTTAGTTAGTTAAAGTTAGATTAAGTAGTGTGTAAGCCGAGGGAACGATGACCTCAGCATTTTGGTTTCATAGGAACTTCCCGCAACTTTCCAAAATTTTTGTGATGTCAATCCAACGTGACTACAGAATAGCTAGGTACATGTTTGCGTAAGTAGTTTCACTACAGATCAGCTATCTTAACGGTTGGAAAAGAAAAATGAACAAACGAAACTAAAACGGAATTAAGGAAAAATTACAGAGTAGAGCTATATACCAGTCACGAAACAGAGCCCAAGTCCAGCATGGGAAAAGTTTTCATGTGTTTATAAGGAAGCTTCAAACAAATCGGTAGGTGTCTCGCAATGTAAATTGCGTAGAATGTTACGGAACACTCATTGGGAACCTCGAATATGTTACGACATGTTTGTAAATTTGACCAGCAATCTCTTCACTTCATTTTTTTAAGGGCAAAAAGTTACTGAGTGCCAAATGTGTGGAAAAATGTACTAAGGACTTGGCCATTTTAGCAGTATATAGGCTTTCTGCATTTAGAGCAAATAGAGATTGAAATAGGAAAATATACATGGCTCAGTGGATATTAAAAACGAAATTCTGGTAGTATGCAACGTAGTGCGAAGAAAGCTTTGTATGGAAGAAAACCTTTTTCTTTTAGACATGTTCTTCTTAGATTAATATAACAAGAAAACGATCATCGTGTCTGCTAAAAAGCATTTAACAAATTTAGAATCAATTGTTTTGGTCACTTAAAATGAATTCAGCGAACTCGCGATACAACTCCTGGAAAAATTAATTAAAACTTTTATAACTGTGTTCACGTTTGACTGAAAGACACTAAGGTTACATAAAGTGGACTTCCAGAACCTTACTTTAATTGAGGTGCAAAGGATCTCGGCTCTCAGAGATGGTTCTGCTTACTATAAAAAACTGTATTACAGCTGGTTCAAATGGCTCTGAGCACTATGGGACTCAACATCTTAGGTCATAAGTCCCCTAAAACTTAGAACTACTTAAACCTAACTAACCTAAGGACATCACACACACCCATGCCCGAGGCAGGATTCGAACCTGCGACCGTAGCAGTCCCGCGGTTCCGGACTGCAGCGCCAGAACCGCTAGACCACCGCGGCCGGCACTGTATTACAGCATGATGGTTTGAACTGAGAATAGCCAGTACTAGTCGAAAGAAAGTAAAGTTGCAGAGAGAACCGTTCACATCGAAGTAAATAAATAAGTCCAACATGTACCGGAAAGGAAAAAAACCAACAAATAAAGAGCACAATTTTCTGGGCTAAAATGACCAAAGGCGAGTATCTACAGGGCGAGTCAAAAAAAAAATGGTTCAAATGGCTCTGAGCACTATGGGACTTAACTTCTGAGGTCATCAGTCCCCTAGAACTTCGAACTACGTAAACCTAACTAACCTAAGGACATCACACACATCCATGCCCGAGGCAGGATTCGAACCTGCGACCGTAGCGGTCACGCGGTTCCAGACTGTAGCGCCTAGAACCGCTCGGCCACTTCGGCCGGCACAGGGCGAGCCACGTAAGACGCAAAACACCTTTTATTTCGTAAACGGTTACACATATCGAAACGCGGTTTTCGGCAAATTTTAGAGCGTCGAGGGGCACGTATTGTTTTGTTTGGCTATGTTTTCACCATCAATGGAGATATTTTTTAAAAAGGAACCACATAAGTTTTATAACTGTATTCCATAGCTGTTGAGAAGACAATCACAATGATATATACGTTGAAAACTGTCGTAGAAAAATTCGAAAAATGTCCTATAAATTGAGAGCAAGGTTGTCGGAATCGGCATTAGCGATGCAAACACCGCCAAGCAGAGCTCTCGTGCTATGCTGTCTCAGAATGTCAACACATTTGCCTGTTTACTTGTCTGCACTGTAGGCCGCCCATTTCTGCCTTAACATTCGTTACGTGCAAACATGTACACAAATAAGGAGAAGTTGGATATACTGCTTTTATATGATGAATGTAAAAGAAATGACGTAAAATCAGTACAGCGGTAAAGGGCTATCTACCCGGATCGACAATGTCCGACGCGCCAGACAATTGCACGAATTATTAAGACGCTTGTGCGGCTAGACTCCTTGAACGTCAAAAAGAGGACAAGAGAGAAGACTGAAACTGACAGAGAACACGAAGAAGCTGTTCTGGTTACGACCCAAATAATCCGCACAATGATAACGAGACATATTGTCAAGGATTGTGGAATCAGCCAGACGAGTGTCATTCGCATCCTGAATCGACAGAATATCTACCCCTATCATTTGTCACTACACACAATTCTGTCGGCCTTCCTTCAGCAACTGAGAGACACCATATGTGTTTTCTAATGTGTGCTCTTTACCGCTGAAGCTACGTTTACTAACCAAGCTAATGTAAATTTGCATAACATGCACTACTGGGCAGCCAAAAATCCACACTGGCATCGTCAGGTGTTACATCAACACCGGTGGAGCGTAAACGTATGGTGCGGCATCATAGTAAATTACGTCGCGAGACTTTACTTCATCTCAGGTGTTCTAAGTGGACATCTGTACACACACATTCTGACAAACAGTCAGCCGATTCTTCTAGAAGAGATAACACGGGATATATGACAGTGTCTATGTCCAGCTCACTCCAACCGAGAGCAAATACTGAATGAAAACTTTCCTGGACGTTGAATATGACGAAATTCTGTTGTCAAATGGCCTACGAGGTCCCCCGATTTGACACCTCTTGATTTATTTCCTTGGTGAGCACTCAAAGATGCAGTCTATGACGAAGCCCCAACTACGCCAGACGATATGTGTCGTTGAATCACTAGTGCATGCTCTACTATATCATCTACTGTAATTACATCTGCTCATCGTTCTTACGAAAGACGATTACAAATGTGCCTTTCAGTCCATAGTCAACAGTGTGAACACTTGCTTAAATTAAGGATAAAGTTATTTTTTTGGAAGGAAAAATTTATGTTATCTGATTTGAGTGTTTACCAAATCATTGTTCAAAAATGTGTGAAATCTTATGGGACTTGACTGCTAAGGTCATCAGTCCCTAAGCTTACACACTACTTAACCTAAATTATCATAAGGACAAACACGCACACCCATGCCCGAGGGAGGACTCGAATCTCCGCCGGGACCAGCCGCACAGCGCCTCAGACCGCTCGGCTAATCCCGCGCGCCAAATCATTGTTAGTAAATTGTTTATTTCATTTACGTGTGTACGAAATTGCACTGCAATGCCAAATAAGTCGACAGCATGTATTGCACGTAGCTGGTAACACTGTCATTACGCTCTTACGTTCAGAATGAAAAGACGTTTTGCGATATACAGCTACTCCCTAAAGTACTTCCTATAAAATATTTAGTTCACTTAATGTATCCCATATGACACAATTTAGCCACTCTGCCAAAGCCTTCTGTACGCCGTTTGCCTCGATGTAACACGCCCAGTGGATGCTGCGAGGCCAGATGCCAGTTGCCGTGCAATTGCCAAGGCGGTATCATTGTGCCTATACAGCCAAATAACAGTCCTGTGTTTCTGACGTCACACGTGGTCGGCCGCTCCCTCGTCTTCGGGATATAGTTTCGGTCTCTACAAACTGTCGCCATATTCTAGAAACAACAGAACGATTCACATTAATCGATCGGACCACATGAGTTTGTGACTCTCCTGCTTCTATTCCATGGCCCTCCACCGCAGGGAATCTTGTAGGCGTCTCCTCTGTACCATACTGCAGTATGACTGTGTACACAGCGATTGTGGGTGTGGGTCTACCCGCCAAACACTACCCCGTTTGATAGGTGCCATGACGTCATCGTTGGCGTGATTGTCCGTTGATCGGAATGCCATCTTCTCTGCAGTACACGATCGTACGGACATTTGTTACAGTTTGTATAATTATATCATGAAATAGACACCGGGCGAGGTAATAGCGGTTTTTTGCTTTAATTTTGGACACCAGTGTACGAAGTCCAGCAGCAAACCTTGGCAGACAATTCGTATATTTAATTTAACTGATGACAAAAGAAAATACTAGAATGAGGAAGATGAAACAGGCGAAAGGGAATATAGATGCCTAAAAATGAAAGACAAAGCAAGAATGGCTATAGGAGAAATACGAAGTTGCAGAAATATGTACGACTACAGAAAAAATAAACATGGTACTAAAGAAATGTTTGGAGAAAAGCAGCTGTATCAACATCAAGAGCTCATATAGCAAGTCAGCGTTAATCAAAGAAGAAAAAATTGATGTATATGTGAGATAATGGCTTCCACTAGCATCTTATACGCGGTCTCCTTTACAGATGAGTCATACCTTCCTAGAACTCTCCCAATAAGCCGAAGTCGACTATTCGCCTTTCCTACCACAGTCCTCGCGTGCTCGTTCCATTTCATATCAGATACTTAAACGACGTCACTGTATCAAGCAGTACACTACTAAGGCTCTACCCGAACACTACGAGTTTGTTTTTCCTACTTATCCGCATTAACTTACATATTTTTTACATTTAGAGCTACCTGCCATTCATCACACCAACTAGACAGTTTGTCTAGGTCATCTTGTATCGAAGTCATGCTGCAGTACAGATAACAGGGAGATGTACTGCAACACTAAAGTACGTAGCACGTTACGATTCTTGTGCGCAAAACCTCTAAATTGTACACAGATTCACCTTGAAATTCTCGTGTATGTGGAGCAAATGCACTTTTGCATCCAACCGTAACGAAATATTGGCAACCACTTGAACAAGGATGCACAGATGTGGGTGGTGCTAATCGGGAAGTCCGCATCTTGCACCAAACAATTTCCATCTTTTCAGCAAGCTGAAAGAACATCTGGGCCGAAAGAGATTTTCCAACGATGGGGACATTTACACAGAGGTTCTCCGATGGCTCCGTGAGCAAGGAGCAGATTTCTGTCGTCGAGGAATTGAACGATTGGTTGAACATTCCGACCATTGTATAGACATTGGGACTACATGAAATGTATTCTCAGTTGCGAATATGGACAACCATCAGCTGTGTAATGGGATGACGACAATGAAAATTTGTGCCGGACCGTATTTCCCGCTTATCGCGAGCGGTCGCTTTACCTTTTTTTTCTAGTCTCATTTTGTTCAGTATTGTTCGTTGCATTTTTTCGGGGTGGATGTCCTATGACGCCCGTTGAACTTCGTCTTTGATCAATTCACTCAGTCTTTTTGTTACAGAGGGCAACTAACCCTCTGTTCGAACACGCTGAGTTACCGTGCCGGGACCATTAGGCTATCCTCCCACGACTCACGCCCAGACCCAAACTTCCAGCCGGCCGCGGTGGTCTAGCGGTTCTGGCGCTGCAGTCCGGAACCGCGGGACTGCTACGGTCCCAGGTTCGAATCCTGCCTCGGGCATGGGTATGTGTGATGTCCTTAGGTTAGTTAGGTTTAAGTAGTTCTAAGTTCCAGGGGACTTATGACCAAAGATGTTGAGTCCCATAGTGCTCAGAGCCATTTGAACCCAAACTTCCATATGTCGTTAACCATGTGTCTACAACCTGTACTCGTACATCTATTGTGTATATTTCCCCCTCCCGCCGGAGGTTCGAGTCCTCCCTCGAGCATGGGTGTGCGTGTTGTTCTTAACATCATTTAGTTTAAGTAGCGTGTAAGACTAGGGACCGATGACCTCAGCAGTTTGGTCCCTTAGAAATTCTCACACATTTGAACATTTTGTATATTTCCGGGCAGGGGAGACAGTGTAATTGAAAGTCGATTGCCCAGTGACGGTCCATTAATATGTCGACACCGAGAAAGCGACTTTCAATTACAATGTCTCCCCTGTACGAAAATATACACATTGAATGTACGAGTACATTCGAACAATTTTGCCAAAAGTTAATGAAAGCACGAAATGGACGAATGGGAAGAGGGTGAAGACAGCGGTCTTAACTGATTCGCCATAAAAAACGAATTATAAGCTACTCTGAAGGAAAAAGAGGAAAATTAATTTGCCAAATTAGAAAGAGTAAGGAAAAAACTATTTAAGAACGACAATAAAATTAGAAATTCAAGAAGCAAAAGTAAGAGCCTGACGATGAATTCAAAACAAAAGAGAGAACCCATAACCAATTAAAGTAATTCTGAGGATTGTTCTGACTGTGGATGTTTACACTCGTCATTTTTATTCAAAGTCAGTTGAACGCTCGGTCGCTTGTTCCATGTGCAAAAAGTGGTCACGCAACTCATGAGCAGAACTAGACAACAAAGATGGTGACGCTCTCCTAGTACATGAATTATGTGAACAGGCTTTAAAAAAAGAAGATACTGACGATTAATGCTGTAACTAAAACTTTATAGTCTCTTAATATGAAATAAATGTAGACCAAAACAGTCTGCATTTCCGGTAGTTTTGTATGTTTTTATGACTGGTTGTCCTTGCCGCTCCATTCTGTCCCATGCTCGGGGTAGAATGGAGCAAATGACATCCTCTCCTGTTTTGCAACAAAAAAGATTGTTCTTTGGTTTTCCTACGGTGTTATTGTATTTTTGAGATTATTAAACGATAATGAATTCACAGAAAACTTTGCAGCTGTGTTAATTAATCCTTTTGTATTAAAAAATATATTTTCAGCTTTGTTCCCCATTATACGCCAGATTCCCCTATAACTTACGTTTTGAATCGCAGACGTATTACTTGTACAAAGTGCAGACTGCAGTCACGGGAACAGAAAAATATTAAGGAGAGGAGGTAGCCGAAAATGGGGTCACAGTAAAGAAAGATGAGGAAAATGAATTAGACTTCAGGCAGGAGCACTAAAAATTTTAAGTTTTGCCAGTGACATTGTAATTCTGTCAGACACGGCAACGGACTTGGAAGATCAGTTGACCGAAATGGGTAGTGTTTTGAAAGAAGGCCAGAAAGTGAACACCAGAATATGTGAAAAACTGTAATCGAATGTAGTAGAATTAAGTTGTATTAATCGATCCTTGGTAAAACAATTCCATATATAAGGTTGAAAACAAATGAACTGCATTTTTGTTTATTTCAAACCGATTTTCGGCTTATTGGTCGACTATCAAGAAACAACAGAAACTGGGTGACGCTGGAAATTAGATTAGGATGTGAAACACAAACAGACGACACAAAAAATTGTTCCAATCTGACTTTGCACAGCTTTAGTTCCTTCGTTTAACATTATGGTAATGTAGGCAATATGACAAGTCTGTCATGCAGCGGCGAGAAGAAAATATTTGTAAACCTTACTTGTGTGCGTAAGTTCACGAATAACTATCATTCTCGTCCAGTGATAGTACCTTAATCGTCGTTAATAATTAAATATATACTGTCTGTAATAATATTAGCTCTACCTAGAAATCAGGAAAAGAAGTACTCGACTGTAGCAGTCAATAAAGTGTTTCCCCACACGCTTTCTGATGAAGTAATAGCACTTTAGATCCAACAAACTGCCGATTACAGAAGCCAGCGATCGATTATGTAGAACAAGTAGCAACGTTTGTGCACGAGATGAACTAGAAACTCCCCAAACCAGGGCTGGCCACAGCATGCCAAACCACACACGAGCTTTCTGCTGTGTTCGGATGCAGGATGAGCTGGCATCCCTTCGCTCCCAGCTTCAGGCAGTGTTGACTTTGGTCACACAGCTTGAGGCTGTTGCCAATGGGCATCACTGTAGGGGTCCGGACAGGGGTTTGTTGGGGACGGCCAGCTCGTCCCATGCATCTCCCAATCAGACTACAGCAGTGGCTCCCCAGGATACTGCCCACATGGAGGCTGATCCCTCACCTATGGTAGAGTGGGATGTCGTCTCGAGGTGTGGCAGGGGACGAAATACATTCCGGAGGGCTGAATGGAAGGCCTCTCCAGTTTGTCTGACGCACTGGTTTCAGGCTCTGTCTCCGGCGGATACTGATCTTCGGCCGGACATGGCTGCTGGTCCTGTTCCAGAGGTTGCCCCTCAGTCTGCAAGATCCGGGCGGTCGCAGAGGGTGGGCTTACTGGTAGTTGGGAGCTCCAACGTCAGGTGCGTAATAGGGCTCCTTAGGGATATGGCTGCAAGGGAGTGGAAGAAAACCAATGTGCACTCCGTGTGCATACCGTGGGGAGTCATTCCAGATGTGGAAAGGATCCTTCCGGATGCCATGAATAGTACAGGGTGCACCCATCTGCAGGTGGTCGCTCATGTTGGCACCAGTGATGTGTGTCGCTATGGATCGGATGAAATCCTCTCTGGCTTCCAGCGGCTATCTAATTTGGTAAAGACTGCCAGTCTCGCTAGCGGGATGAAAGCAGAGCTCACCATCTGCAGCATCGTCGACAGGACTGACTGCGGACCTTTGGTACAGAGCCGAGTGGAGGGTCTGAATCAGAGGCTGAGGCGGTTCTGCGACCGTGTGGGCTGCACATTCCTCGACTTGCGCCATAGGGTGGTGGGGTTTCGGGTTCCGCTGGATAGGTCAGGAGTCCACTACACACAGCAGGCGGCTACAAGAGTGGCAGGGGTTGTGTGGCGTGGACTGGGCGGTTTTTTAGGTTAAAGGGCAACAGCCTCAAAGGGTGCGGGGCAAAGTCAGGACATGCGAGGACCAAGCAGCAATCGGTATTGTAATTGTAAACTGTCGAAGCTGCGTTGGTAAAGTACCGGAACTTCAAGCGCTGATTGAAAGCACCGAAGCTGAAATCGTTAGAGGTATGGAAAGCTGGCTGAAGCCAGAGATAAATTCTGCCGAAATTTTTACAAAGGCACATACGGTGTTTAGAAAGGATAGATTGCATGCAACCGGTGGTGGCATGTCTGTCGCTGTTAGTAGTAGTTTATCCTGCAGTGAAATAGAAGTGGATGGTTCCAGTGAATTATTGTGGGTGGAGGTTATACTCAACAACCAAGCTAGGTTAATAATTGGCTCCTTTCACCGACCTCCCGACTCAGCAGCGTTCGTGGCAGAACAACTTAGAGAAAATATGGAATACATTTCACATAAATTTCCTCAGCATGATATAGACTTAAGTGGTGATTTCAGTTTACCAGATATAGACTGGGACACTCAGATGTTTAGGACGGGTAGTAGGGACAGAGCATCGAGTGACATTATACTGAGTGCACTACCCGACAATTACCTCGAGCAGTTAAACAGAGAACCGACTCGTGGAGGTAACATCTTGGACCTACTGATAACAAACAGACCCGAACTTTTCGACTCTGTAAGCGCAGAACAGGGAATCAGTGATAATAAGGCCGTTGCAGCATCCCTGAATATGGAAGTATATAGGAATATAAAAAAAGGGAGGAAGGTTTATCAGTTTAGCAAGAGTAATAGAAGGCAGATTTCAGACAACCTAACAGATCAAAACGAAAATTTCTGTTCCGACACTGACAATGTTTAGTGTTTATGGAAAAAGTTCAAGGCAATCGTAAAATGCGTTTTAGACAGGTACGTGCCGAGTAAAACTGTGAGGGACGGGAAAACCCACCGTGGTTCAACAACAAAGTTAGGAAACTTCTGCGAAAGCGAAGAGAGCTTCACTGCAAATTTAAACGCAGCCAAAACCTCTCAGACAAACAGAAGCTAAAAGATGTCAAAGTTAGCGTAAGGAGGGCTATGCGTGATGCGTTCACTGAATTCGAAAGTAAAATTCTATGTACCAACTTGACGGAAAACCCTAGGAAGTTCTGGTCTTACGTTAAATCAGTAAGTGGATCGAAACAGCATATCCAGACATTCTGGGATGATAATGGCATTGAAACAGAGGATGACACGCGTAAAGCTGAAATACTAAACACCTTTTTCCAAAGCTGTTTCACAGAGGAAGACCGCACTGCAGTTCCTTCTCTAAATCCTCGCATGAACGAAAAAATGGCTGACATCGAAATAAGTGTCCAAGGAATAGAAAAGCAACTGAAATCACTCAACAGAGGAGAGTCCACTGGATCTGACAGGATACCAATTCGATTCTACACAGAGTACGCGAAAGAACTTGTCCCCCTTCTAACACACGTGTACTGTAAGTCTCTAGAGGAACGGAGGGTTACAAATGATGGGAAAAGAGCACAGGTAGTTCCAGTTTTCAAGAAGGGTCGTCGAGCAGATGCGCAAAACTATAGGCCTATGGCTCTGACATCGATCTGTTGTAGAATTTTAGAACATGTTTTTTGCTCGCATATCATGTCATTTCTGGAAAACCAGAATCTACTCTGTAGGAATCAACATGGATTCCGGAAACAGCGATCGTGTGAGACCCAACTCGCTTTATTTGTTCATGAGACCCAGAAAATATTAGATACAGGCTCCGAGGTAGATGCCATTTTCCTTGACTTCCGGAAGGCCTTCGATACAGTTCCCCACTGTCGCCCGATGAACAAAGTAAGAGCCTACGGAATATCAGACCAGCTGTGTAGCTGGATTGAAGAATTTTTAGCAAACAGAACACAGCATGTTGTTCTCAATGGAGAGACGCCTACAGCCGTTAAAGTAACCTCTGGCGTGCCACAGGGGAGTGTTATGGGACCATTGCTTTTCACAATATATATAAATGACCTAGTAGATAGTGTCGGAAGTTCCATGCGGCTTTTCGCGGTTTATGCTGTAGTACACAGAGAAGATGCAACATTAGAAAACTGCAGCGAAATGCAGGAAGATCTGCAGCGGATAGGCACTTGGTGTAGGGAGTGGCAACTGACCCTTAACATAGACAAATGTAATGTATTGCGAATACATAGAAAGAAGGATCCTTTATTGTATGATTATATTATAGCGGAACTAACGCTGGTAGCAGTTACTTCTGTAAAATATCTGAGAGTATGCGTATGGAACGATTTGAAGTGGAATGATCATATAAAATTAATTGTTGGTAAGGCGGGTGCCAGGTTGAGATTCATTGGGAGAGTCCTTAGAAAATGTAGTCCATCAGCAAAGGAGGTGGCATACAAAACACTCGTTCGACCTATACTTGAGTATTGCTCATCAGTGTGGGATCCGTATCAGGTCGGGTTGACAGAGGAGATAGAGAAGATCCAAAGAAGAGCGGCGCGTTTCGTCACAGGGTTATTTGGTAAGCGTGACAGCGTTACGAAGGTGTTTAGCAAACTCAAGTGGCAGACTCTGCAAGAGAGGCGCTCTGCATCGCGGTGTAGCTTGCTCGCCAGGTTTCGAGAGGGTGCGTTTCTGGGTGAGGTATCGAATATATTGCTTCCCCCTACTTGTACCTCCCGAGGAGATCACGAATGTAAAATTAGAGAGATTCGAGCGCGCACGGAGGCTTTCCGGCAGTCGTTCTTCCCGCGAACCATACGCGACTGGAACAGAAAAGGGAAAAAGGGAGGTAATGACACTGGCACGTTAAGTGCCCTCCGCCACACACCGTTGGGTGGCTTGCGGAGTATAAATGTAGATGCAGATGTAGATGGATGCGCGGGCAGCGCGCTAGCAGAGGCCGTTTGCAGGTCCACCGGTTGTTTGCACAAAAGAAACAGTCTAGAAATCTATCGTCGCAAGCTTTTAAAACTGAATGGGAATGACAGATAAGACGAATCACAATTCTCAATATCCATTAGACAGTCACATATTCGACAGGTGCCGCAAATTCGTTCTAAAACGTCTTTACAATGCCATGCAGAAAGAAACTGAAGATGTAGTTGAGAATCAAAGAGCCAAAAATATATTGTTCTGTCCATCAAGAATCAGTTTGTGCTAAATTTGCAGGCATGGAGCACGTGAAGAAACTGGTAATACGAAATTTCTGAAGTCGAAGGCAGTATTCAGCTGTCAGTTGAATAGTTTTTGATGGAACTGAACGAAGAGTCTGTAGACGTTTGCTACGTAAATGTTTGTGCCTGGAACGATTTTTGACTTAAAACTCACTATTATTGAATTTATAAAGGAAAAAAGAGTGCAGGAAGGAAAATTAGAACATTCAGAATGGATTGCAAAAATGGCTCTGAGCACTATGGGACTCAACTACTGAGGTCATAAATCCCATAGAACTTAGAACTACTTAAACCTCACTAACCTAAGGACATCACACACATCAATGCCCGCCCGAGGCAGGATTCGAACCTGCGACGGTAGCGGTCGCGCGGTTCCAGACCGTAGCGCCTAGAACCGCTCGGCCACCAAAGACCGGCAATGGATTGCAGACCTCGCATTTTAAGTGGGCTTGACAGCACACTGCTCTCAGTAAAATATTGCAGGGTGAGAAACAATTTCTTTCTAGTTTGATGAAGATGGTTCAAATGGCTCTGAGCACTATGGGACTCAACTGCTGAGGTCATTAGTCCCCTAGAACTTAGAACTAGTTAAACCTAACTAACCTAAGGACATCACAAACATCCATGCCCGAGGCAGGATTCGAACCTGCGACCGTAGCGGCCTTGCGGTTCCAGACTGCAGCGCCTTTAACCGCACGGCCACTTCGGCCGGCTGATGAGGATGCATTTCATCAAAAATCGCGCTGTAGAAGGAACACATTCTGACCAACACAGTCCAATTCCTCAAGCTCACTTTCGTTATTGGAAACACTAGGTCGGAAGAATCCAACATGACCTTGAAAGAATTACAAGGTTAGTTTCCGAAACTGTCGAGCTTACATCTGTTTTCGAGACCGTTTGTCGTTTCCGTTGAAAGCTCCTCTGCGCATGTGCAGGTGTAACTGTTGATCTGCAAGGTAATTCTTATTTTAAAGATAAATCCTTTTACATTAAAACAGTCGAGGACGTCTACGTTGTTTTCCTCATGTGGAGTTTCCATGTCTCCATAATGAAGCAGCAGAAGTGTGACAATATTTCGATCAACATACATGTGTGAAAGACCTTTTTCGATTACGAGACTAAATAAGTCACAGTTACGTGGCAACCTGACTGCGAACATCTGTGAAATTGTCTGCATCTGTCTGTAAGCCGCTCACAGTTCTTCTTCCCCTTCCTCATGCTTAGATAGCATGCTATGGCGGTGTGGGAAATGGGCAGCCAGGCTGAGTGCTATCGCACTCGTGCAAAAGCATAGCTTGCGAGACGAATTCTTGGCCATCCCTGCTCTAAATCTACATTTATTTTTAGTTTACTTTAGGTGTGACATGTGACTGAACGACATATGCCTGTCCATTACCTCACTTCTCTTGGGTCCTGACTTGTGCTGCGGATTTCATACTCAAGTCTCAGATGTTGACTTTCTGTCTTCTTCATTACCCCCGCAATATTTCGATCATTGTATGGTATCCATTGTTCTTCGTTTATCCATATTCTCCAATCCCACAATAGGTCCTACATTTTATTCTTTGCATTTTTCTTGCATATACAAACAGTTTCTTATCTTTTTTTACGAATGTTAGAGTCTGATATTCATATAAGTGACTGGTAGAGACAAATGTTAGTATCTGACCAGGTAGCTCTTCCACCAAGAACGTCCAAGAAGCTGGTGATTGTTTTGTTTGTAGCGGCTAAGCAAGTATTCGTTGTTGTTTTCTTTGCTGAAAGCGCTTCCGAGATATTTAAAACACATTGTTCTTTTGGAAGTGAAATTTTCTCAATCAAGGAAGTATTTGTACAGTTTATTTCGCCAATCACGAATAATTCAGATTTTTTTATTGAAATAAAGAACAATTTTCATGGCAGTTATATAATACTTTTGTATAATTTTCGTCAGGCTTTCCCTTGAGGTGCTTATTCGGGCTATATAATTTGCATGAGCAAGACCAGCGAATTTATGTAAGTAGGCTGTTTAGGTTTTTATGTTGGTAACACCACGTAGCGCTCTGTATGAAAATCACTGACTGTGCTGTGTGCAGTCTGTGGCTGGTTGGCATTGTTGAAATATTCGCTATTTAGTGGTGGGCAGTTGGATGTGAACAGCGCATAGCGTTGCGCAGTTGGAGATGAGCCGCCAGCAGTGGTGGATGTGGGGAGAGAGATGGCAGAATTTTAAGAGCGGACGATCTGTACGTGTGTCCGCCAGAAAGAGTAAATTTGTAATACTGGATATCATGAACTGATATATATATAATGACTTTTGAACACTATTAAGGTAAATACATTGTTTGTTCTCTATCAAAATCTTTCATTTGCTAACTATGCCTATCAGTAGTTAATGCCTTCAGTAGTTAGAATCTTTTATTTAGCTGGCAGTAGTGGCGCTCGCTGTATTGCAGTAGTTCGCGTAACGAAGATTTTTGTAAGGTAAGTGATTCATGAAAGGTATAGGTTATTGTTAGTCAGGGCCATTCTTTTGTAGGGATTTTTGAAAGTCAGATTGTGTTGCGCTAAAAATATTGTGTGTCAGTTTAGTGTCGATCAGAATAAGTAAAGAGAGTAATGTCTGAGTACGTTCAGTTTTGCTCAGCTGTTTGAAAATCAAATAACGTAGAGGTTTATCAGCACAGTAATTCATAAATTCTTCTAAGGGGACGTTTCAAATTCACTCAAGCTAAATCTCTGCAGTATTTATTTTCATAAATGTTATATCTGTCCTATTTAAGACGGTATTAAATAGAAAAATCTAAATAGCATCTCCTTGTCTTCCTACCGATTTTACTGTATTCTTACAAGTCTTCCCTTGGGTTGACTTGATTCTGCAGAACGTTTCTCCTATGCCTGTCAATACCAATTCGGATAATTTAGTGGAGAACTCGAATGCTCTCATAATATTTACCAGTGTCTGCTTGCAAACGTTGTCATATAAAAAAAGGGAACATGAATTATAGGTCTTCTCTACAATTTCTCTTGGGATAAATAAGTGGTCTACTTTAGACCTGTTTCTGTGAAATCTATAATAGTAGTCTCCAATTAGTTCGTACTGTTCATTCTGAAGACAAGAGCTAAATATTTCAAGTACCGGAGGTATTGTGCCTGTGTTTCTCCCTGACGAGGTATCTTATAAAAAAGGAAGTTCATTGAGAGGATGAGAACGAAAAATAATGCGAAGCAAAGGAGTCAAGAATAAAGAGCGCTCTAAAGTGCATGAAATGAAGAAACAGCCTCACAAAAGCGGCATTATCTCCTGCAGTCAAAACAAAGATGGGAAAAATGATTAATGTTCGGACAATACGCTTTGCAGGACGCGGAAATTCCTAGTAAAAGTACCGAAAAAAGCTTTCTACACACGAGGCACATTAGAAGCAGTATTTTTCTTACAAGAATATACTTTCGGATACTGCTGAATACCGATGGACTTTCTTTTCTTTTATGACGAGAATTAAATTAATATACGTGGTCCTCATGAAACGAAATTTGTGTTATTCAAATGCAGCAACGATATACAATGGCGAACCCTAATTAACTCAATCTTGGATGAGGAAGTATTCTGTTTTGGAAATTCATTGCTACGTAAGTTGATTAAAATTTGTCGTTGATGGAGAGGAATCGACATGCTGCGAAGTGCAATATGTAATATGTTTTTTTTTAACCTGCGTAGACGACATGTAAAATGACGCAACCAGATATGACAGAAAAACGAATCTTTAAAACAAGTATAGTTTTCAGCATTTGGAGCAAATACACTCCTGGAAATTGAAATAAGAACACCGTGAATTCATTGTCCCAGGAAGGGGAAACTTTATTGACACCTTCCTGGGGTCAGATACATCATATGATCACACTGACAGAACCACAGGCACATAGACACAGGCAACAGAGCATGCACAATGTCGGCACTAGTACAGTGTATATCCACCTTTCGCAGCAATGCAGGCTGCTATTCTCCCATGGAGACGATCGTAGAGATGCTGGATGTAGTCCTGTGGAACGGCTTGCCATGCCATTTCCACCTGGCGCCTCAGTTGGACCAGCGTTCGTGCTGGACGTGCAGACCGCGTGAGACGACGCTTCATCCAGTCCCAAACATGCTCAATGGGGGACAGATCCGGAGATCTTGCTGGCCAGGGTAGTTGACTTACACCTTCTAGAGCACGTTGGGTGGCACGGGATACATGCGGACGTGCATTGTCCTGTTGGAACAGCAAGTTCCCTTGCCGGTCTAGGAATGGTAGAACGATGGGTTCTATGACGGTTTGGATGTACCGTGCACTATTCAGTGTCCCCTCTACGATCACCAGTGGTGTACGGCCAGTGTACGAGATCGCTCCCCACACCATGATGCCGGGTGTTGGCCCTGTGTGCCTCGGTCGTATGCAGTCCTGATTGTGGCGCTCACCTGCACGGCGCCAAACACGCATACGACCATCATTGGCACCAAGGCAGAAGCGACTCTCATCGCTGAAGACGACACGTCTCCATTCGTCCCTCCATTCACGCCTGTCGCGACACCACTGGAGGCGGGCTGCACGATGTTGGGGTGTGAACGGAAGACGGCCTAACGGTGTGCGGGACCGTAGCCCAGCTTCATGGAGACGGTTGCGAATGGTCCTCGCCGATACCCCAGGAGCAACAGTGTCCCTAATTTGCTGGGAAGTGGCGGTGCGGTCCCCTACGGCACTGCGTAGGATCCTACGGTCTTGGCGTGCATCCGTGCGTCGCTGCGGTCCGGTCCCAGGTCGACGGGCACGTGCACCTTCCGCCGACCACTGGCGACAACATCGATGTACTGTGGAGACCTCACGCCCCACGTGTTGAGCAATTCGGCGGTACGTCCACCCGGCCTCCCGCATGCCCACTATACGCCCTCGCTCAAAGTCCGTCAACTGCACATACGGTTCACGTCCACGCTGTCGCGGCATGCTACCAGTGTTATAGACTGCGATGGAGCTCCGTATGCCACGGCAAACTGGCTGACACTGACGGCGGCGGTGCACAAATGCTGCGCAGCCAGCGCCATTCGACAGCCAACACCGCGGTTCCTGGTGTGTCCGCTGTGCCGTGCGTGTGATCATTGCTTGTACAGCCCTCTCGCAGTGTCCGGAGCAAGTATGGTGGGTCTGACACACCGGTGTCAATGTGTTCTTTTTCCATTTCCAGGAGTGTAGATACGTATCATTTTATTAGAAACGCTTTTATATCGAGACTAACGAAAGAACACGAGAAATGCATGACAAAGACAGGCTTCTCATACAGTTCAGCAAAGCGTTTAAGTGCAATAAAATACATTAAATAACATAAAAATTTAACATATTGTAACATTATGTTTTCCAGGCTTCTAGCAGACTCTCATGAAATGAGGGAATGTGGTTGTTGACTAATACACCATACCTCCAAAGTATCTCTCCCATATTAATCGCGAAGAGAGAATCAGACAAGTTACAGCGTGCACAGAGATATTTAAGTAATCATTCCTATGCGCTACAAACGTGAATAGAACGGAAAGAAGCTCTAATAACTAACTGCCTAGCACATCACAGCCGTTTAAAGAGCATAGATAAAGATGTACGTGTAGATGTAAATACTGATTCGAGCAGTGGATGGGGATGCTGAGCTCGGTGACCGAATTGATGCAACTGTAGCGACGTAGGCGATGCAACTTGTTAGGTGTCGGTTGAGCTATTTATCATACCCCTAAGATGCTTTAAGTCCGATCCTTGGTGACCTACAGGGAAGGGAATCACCCCATAAGATCATGCAAGTTTAAGAAAAACAGTATCGTGCATCGGAAATGTGTATAGGAGTGGCCCAGTCCATCATGAAAGTATGGGTTCCACACCACACATGGATATATTACTGATGGGGCTCAACTAAACTACAAAAGAAACTAGCGGTCACTATAACAATTTGGTTTATTACAATAACACATCGAACAAATGAATTACCCACTGCAATAAGCATGTGAACATTTAAGAAGTGAACAAGGGATTGTAATTATGAAATCTATTCTTGGCATAGGTTTGCGGACACATTAAAGCGTAACCATGTAACTATATTGCGGATATGGCCAATCACTGTAAAATGGTTCGTAGTTTGAAGGAAGCACCGGGAGAAACAAGTATGAACACCAGCAGACTCTCCAAAGTGCATGCTGGAAGGAACTAACTGGTTGTGAACATTAAGACTGTGTAATTAAAACCCTCAACTAGCCACGCCCCCACCCCCACCCAATTCGGTGATTGAATCACTGGCTCATTCTTACCAGTCCTGTAGGGTGTGAACGTAGAAGACGGTAGCAGTAATGACTGGAAATTCTGAAGCCAGCTCACACTCTGTACTCAGTTCTAACATGAAGACATTCTTCTGTGCAACGCCTCAGCAGCAAGCATATCGATCTGCAGTAAGTCTGATCTCTTCCGTCGCCTCCTCCTATCGCGGATTTCGTTATGGTTAACCAGTGATGGTCCGCCGCGGGAAGAACGGCAGAAAATTGCTCCCACTCCATGACAGGTTTCTGACCCTGGCCAGCCTAAGGACTTACATGTTGACACGAGTGGAAAAGTGCGCCTTCTACAGAAATAATAATAATAGTGAGCAAATCAGAGTGACCGTTACTAGGATATTAAATGAACATACTTTCATGGCGTGACGACAGAGAAACAGCTGGTCTCACGCATCCCTCGTCTTGGCTTCACGGGCTGTATTTCCAAATGGACTTCTTCTAGTGTGTCACACAATAGAGTTTTACTGCAGACCGGTCTCCCCAAATCAACTACTGTGCTGAGATGGGATGTAGCGAATTCTGTATCTCATTATAAAATGTATGTATGTACACTCCTGGAAATGGAAAAAAGAACACATTGACACCGGTGTGTCAGACCCACCATACTTGCTCCGGACACTGCGAGAGGGCTGTACAAGCAATGATCACACGCACGGCACAGCGGACACACCAGGAACCGCGGTGTTGGCCGTCGAATGGCGCTAGCTGTGCAGCATTTGTGCACCGCCGCCGTCAGTGACAGCCAGTTTGCCGTGGCATACGGAGCTCCATCGCAGTCTTTAACACTGGTAGCATGCCGCGACAGCGTGGACGTGAACCGTATGTGCAGTTGACGGACTTCGAGCGAGGGCGTATAGTGGGCATGCGGGAGGCCGGGTGGACGTACCGCCGAATTGCTCAACACGTGGGGCGTGAGGTCTCCACAGTACATCGATGTTGTCACCAGTGGTCGGCGGAAGGTGCACGTGCCCGTCGACCTGGGACCGGACCGCAGCGACGCACGGATGCACGCCAAGACCGTAGGATCCTACGCAGTGCCGTAGGGGACCGCACCGCCACTTCCCAGCAAATTAGGGACACTGTTGCTCCTGGGGTATCGGCGAGGACCATTCGCAACCGTCTCCATGAAGCTGGGCTACGGTCTCGCACACCGTTAGGCCGTCTTCCGCTCACGCCCCAACATCTTGCAGCCTGCCTCCAGTGGTGTCGCGACAGGCGTGAATGGAGGGACGAATGGAGACGTGTCGTCTTCAGCGATGAGAGTCGCTTGTGCCTTGGTGCCAATGATGGTCGTATGCGTGTTTGGCGCCGTGCAGGTGAGCGCCACAATCAGGACTGCATACGACCGAGGCACACAGGGCCAACACCCGGCATCATGGTGTGGGGAGCGATCTCCTACACTGGCCGTACACCACTGGTGATCGTCGAGGGGACACTGAATAGTGCACGGTACATCCAAACCGTCATCGAACCCATCGTTCTACCATTCCTAGACCGGCAAGGGAACTTGCTGTTCCAACAGGACAATGCACGTCCGCATGTATCCCGTGCCACCCAACGTGCTCTAGAAGGTGTAAGTCAACTACCCTGGCCAGCAAGATCTCCGGATCTGTCCCCCATTGAGCATGTTTGGGACTGGATGAAGCGTCGTTTCACGCGGTCTGCACGTCCAGCACGAACGCTGGTCCAACTGAGGCGCCAGGTGGAAATGGCATGGCAAGCCGTTCCACAGGACTATATCCAGCATCTCTACGATCGTCTCCATGGGAGAATAGCAGCCTGCATTGCTGCGAAAGGTGGATATACACTGTACTAGTGTCGACATTGTGCATGCTCTGTTGCCTGTGTCTATGTGCCTGTGGTTCTGTCAGTGTGATCATGTGATGTATCTGACCCCAGGAATGTGCCAATAAAGTTTCCCCTTCCTGGGACAATGAATTCACGGTGTTCTTATTTCAATTTCCAGGAGTGTATATACACTGAGGTGACGAAAATCTTGGGATACCTAATAATATCATGTCGTACCCGTTTTTCCCCAGTGTAGTGCAACAACTTGATGCAGAATGGACTCAACAAGTCGTTGGAAGTCCCCTGCAGAAATATTGAGCCATGCTGGCTCTCTAGCAGTCCATAAGTGTTACCAGTGCAGAGTTTTGCGCACGAACTGACCTCACGATTATTTTCCATAAATGTTCGATGGCATCCATGTCGGGCGATCTGGGTAGCCTAACCGTTCGCTCGAATTCTCGAAAATGTTCCTCAAACCAGTTGTGAACAATTATGGCCCGATGACATGGTGCACTGTCATCTATAAAAATTCAATCGTTGTTTGGGAAAGTAAAGCCTATCAATGGCTGCAAATGGTCTCCAAGTAGCCGAACCTAACTGAGGACCCAGACCATTCGCTGTAAACACATTATGGAGAGACCACCAGCTTGCACAATGCCTTGTTGACAACCTGGTCCCATGGCCTCGTGATGTCTGCTCCACTCTCGAACCCTACCATCAGCTCTTATCAACTGAAATCGGGACTCATCTGACCAAGCCACGGTTATCCAGTCGTCTAGACTCCAACAGACATGGTCGCGAACCCAGGAGAGGCGCTGCAGGCGATGTTGTGCTGTTAGATAATCTGTCTGCTGCCATAGCCAAATTTCGCCGCACTTGTCTAACTAATACGTTCGTCGAAAGTCCCACATTGATTTCTGCCATTATTTCAAGCAGTGTTGCTTGTTACTACTGACAGCTCTTTGCAAACGCCGCTGCTCTCGATCGTTAAGTGACGGCCATCAGCCAGGTAATGCCTGAAGTTTGGTATTCTCGGCACACTGTTGACACTGTGGATCTTCGAAATGGAGTGTCCGATGCGTCCAGCTCCAATTACCATTCCGCGCTCAGTCTGTTAATCCCCGTCGTGCGGCCGAAATCACTTCGGAAACCCTTTCACGTGACTCACCTGAGTACAAATGACAGCTCCGCCAGTGTTGTGCCCTTTTATGCCCAGTGTACGCGAAACTACCGTCACTTGTATATGTGCATATCGCTACCCCACGATTTTTCTCACATCAGTGTATTCATGTACGTTGCACATCTCCTCCTAAATCACCCCAACGATTTCAACCAAACTTGGTATACATATTACTTACACAATGGAAAAGAATCGCTATGGGGTAATAACCACATACCTATCAAAGGGAAGGGGGTGGAAGTGAAAAAGTGGTGTAGCTCACGAAGCGCGAATTCGCAGATTTTCTTCAAGCAGTATTTGAGATGAGAGCACTTAGTGACCGGCCAAAAAACTTTGTACATAATTTCGAGCCTTTACGAAACATTTTCTCGCTGACGGCCTCCATAAAATGAAGAAAGAAAACAGTTTATCGCTTATTTTCGATGTTCAAATGGCTCTGAGCACCATAGGACTTAACATCTGAGGTCATCTGTCCCCTAGAACTTAGAACTACTTAAACCTAACTAACCTAAGTACATCACACACATCCATGCCCGAGGCAGGATTCGAACCAGCGACCGTAGCGGTCGCGCGGTTCCAGACTGAAGCGCCTAGAACCGCTCGTCCACACCGGCCGGCAGAATTGTGGAAAGTAATACAGTACAGGACAAGTGGGTAACTTTAGGATATAAAATAGTAAAGGCAGCAGAGGATCAAGTAAGTAAAAAGACAAGGCCTTGTAGAAATCCTTGGAGAACAGAGAAGATATTGAATCTCCCTATGCATGTGCTAGTCAAAAAGGTATTTTCGTATTCGCAGGAGAATGGTGGTGATTCAAAGTTCGCGATAACATCTCGCCTCGACGAAAATGACTTCATTCGAATGGTTGCCATGGCTTGGGTGTCGTATCTGTCGCACTCTCTCCTCAGTTTCAAGATAATTTAGAACTGCCCTCCTTTCAACTTTTTCGAGGTCTTCCGTCTGTCGTACATGGTAATGATCCCATACCTCACAGCAATACTGAGGAGGGACAAGCGTAGTGTAGGCTTTATCTTTAGTAAATCTGTTGCATCTTCTAAGAGTTCTGTGAATAAAACGCAGTCTTTGGTTCGGCTTCACCACAACATTTTCTACGTTATGGTTTCAAGTTAAATTGTTCGTAATCCTAATTCGTAGATGTTTAGTTGAATTGACAATCTTAAAATTTGTATGATTTATAGCGTAACTGAAATTAACAGAATTTCTTAGTACTCATGTGGAGAACCTGACATTTTTATGATGTAGAGTAAACTGCCACTTTCGGCACCATACTGACATCTTGTCTAAACGATTTTACAACGTAGATGTCCCAGATGACGCAATGGAAGGAAAGAGTGGTGAACTGTTGTGGAATGATTTTTTCTCTAGAACTTACAAAGTCTTCATTGCTATAAAAGGTCTTATAAAGAATAAGAAAGTAATGCTACAGTGTAAGCGGGTAATCTGCACACTTATTGTATCTGAACTGTTGGCGCGAAACATGGACCATGTGGAATAGATATGAGAACAGAAGCCAAGTAACTGAGAAAGCTGATTATAAGTACCTCTGCTAAGACGAGAGGGGACGGAATTCCGTCCGAAGTTTCCTGACAGTCATTTATGTGTAAATCATAAACGGCAGCGGTATTATCACAGAACAAGGTGGTTTCAGAAAGATTAATTCGATGTCTCACTGCTGGAGTTAGAAACTTGAGGTAAATTTTAATTTATGCACCGAAACTAGAAGTTTACCGTAGCACTGTTTGCAAATTGCCGGTTCATATGGTTGCCGATAGTGTTCCCCATGGCACAGATAGCTTGTTCCTCGCTCGCACGTTACCCAATGTTGCGATGGCGATAGCACAGCAATTAAAGCCGTTTAGCGTTCTCTGTTTCAGCAGGTGCAATTACAACTGTACGGCGTGGCTTTCGCTGAGAGAACTTCCTACAGCTTAAAGTACGGGAACCAAGATTTCGATTCGTGGGCCGCGCCATGACACGAGTGCCAAAGCGCTCAGCTTCGCTTCACATTTCCCCCACCGCCACGCCACGCTATCTGAGAGAGGGGAAAACTGCGAACGCGCCGCATTTAAGTGGCAGCGCAGTCACACTGCATACGACTTGGTTTCATATTTCACATTTATCAACAACGTAGGTCACAAACAAAACAAATTTTCGGTACTATTTCATTATTTTTGGCACGCTGAAGACATAATATAATGTTTATCTGGTACAAACTACCTGCATACGGATAGACGCAAACAATTATGAAGAGTTTTGCACCCAATTTGTCACATAATCGTTTCATAATCCAAAAAAATGTTTCACACAAATATGTCGATCGAAATAATGTAGCACTTTTTTAACCTCATTATGGAGACATAGAAATTCTGACTGAGGAAAGCAGTGTAAACGTACTGGATAGTTTAAACTTCAAAGGATTTTTCATAAGTGGAATTACCTTGCAGGTCAATCAGTTACATCTGCACATGACAGGGGCGCTTTCACCTGAAACGGCAAACGGTTTCGAAAACGGCTGGAAAACAGATGTAAGACTCACAATATCCTCAAAATGTTTATAAAACTATCCTTGTCATTCTTTCTAGGCCACAGTGAATTCTTCCATCCTCGCATTGTCTTCTAGCGAGCTTAGGGAACTGGACTATCTTTGTCAGAATGTTTCCCTTTTCCAAAGCGATTTTCGTTTTAAATTGATCCCCGTCAAATCAGAAAAAAGTTACTTTGCAAAATCTTACTGTGAGGAGTATGCAGTCAACTCCACTTAAAATGCAAAGTCTGCACTCTATGCCGGATGTTCTAATTTTCGTTCCTTAGTTACTTTTTCCTTCAAAGAATTAAAAATTAGCGAGTTTTAAATCGAAAAATCGTTCCATACATGCCCCCTGATTTAACCTACGTTCTCTGCAGTAACATATGAAGTCTCCATACTCTTCGTTCAGTTCCATTGAAAACTGTTGCAACAGACAACGGAATTATGCGTGTGGCTTCAGAAATTTTACTATTCGTACCACCAACTTTTTCACGTGCTCCAGGCCTGCAAATTTAGCACAAAGTACTTTTTGATGTACAAAACGATGTATCACTTCTGTCGATTTTTGTAGTTTTTTGATCTTTCATTGTCAACTAAACCTTTAAATTCTTTCTGCATGGTACTGTAATGTCATTTCATAGCAAATATGCACTACATGTCACTTATGCGAGCTGAATTTTCAACTTTCTCTTCTATCATTCCCATTCATTTTAAAGGATTCCAACGACAGATCACTTACCTTCTTCGTAAAAACAGCCACTGGACTAATGACGTACGCCATGAACAAATAACGAAGTTTAAATAGAGCTGACACCACGATTCTACCGAACTGAAGAGACTGGCCGACCGTGGCACGCTTCAGGCGTGAAGTTTGGCAAGCCTTCGCCAGGCTTAAAGCATTCGACGATGCCACCAACAGTTCCAAGACACTGGCTTTTTTATGTAACGGGAAATCCACAGGTCGCTCCCAGTGTTCGTTTAAGACGTAGAGACATTCGTACGTCGTCCACACAAGTCTGCTCGTTGAGTCAGCCAATAGCAAGGCGTCCGTCATGTGTCTGCCTGGCGTGTTTTGTAGCGACGTTTGTGTTTCAGACCATTCGGGATTCAGTTACTACAAGCCCATCACACCGTTCTCAGCATGTAAGTAATAGATAACAATTTCCTTTCATTTTTTGTGTTCAGTGATGCGGTTACGTTTCATTTAAGAGGAAAAGAGAACTGCCACAACGTAAGAATATTTGGAACACAGCAGCCACATACCACAGTCGAGCACGGGAGACACCTCTCCGAGCTTCAAGTGTTTTGCACCGTTTCCCGAGAAAGCATTTTACATATCGCTTTTTTTTCCTGACGTACGCAGGAATCACGTGCTTGGGTACGTGGATTTTACCAGCAATTTCGAGATCATGCCGAAAATTTCATTTTTCAACTGAACAGGGCGTAGCAGCTCTGCACTGGCACCAATAAGTAAGAGCATTTCTTAACAATCACCCGCCGAAAATTTGGGTCGGTCATAATGAGAGTACGAATATCGAGTTGTACTATTCGTTTACAAGGACACGTGATCTTAAAGGGTACAGTGAACATTTGTGAAAGCAAGTCTTTTAACCCAAACGTACAGTATCTGACCAAAAATATACGGACACCCATTAGTGGACATTAATATGGAGTGTGTTCAACATTCGCCTTTATGACGATTTTATTTCTGCTCGGGACACTTTTAATGTGGTATCTATTGTGTATGGAAATGTTACAGCCCATTCCTCCACAAGAGCCGAAACCAGAGAACGTAGTGATGTTGGACACTGGTGTCATCCCAAGGGAGTAGTCTCGGCGGGCATGACCATTTCAGGAGTTTTATTGTCCAGAAAATATTGCCTCATAGATGCAGCTTTATGAGAGGTTGCATTGTCATGCTGATACAAACTGTCATCGTCTCCGACTTTTTTCTCTACTGCGTGCCGTGCCGTTCTAGGCGCTGCAGTCTGGAACTGCGAGACCGCTACGGTCGCAGGTTCGAATCCTGCCTCGGGCATGGATGTGTGTGATGTTCTTAGGTTAGTTAGGTTTAACTAGTTCTAAGTTCTAGGGGACTAATGACCTCAGAAGTTGAGTCCCATAGTGCTCAGAGCCATTTGAACCATTTTTTTCTACTGCGTGGAGTAAACAATGCCGCAAGATGTGTTCATACTCGTCCATATTTGACGTTTTCTTAATCGCAATAGGGAAACGCGCCCCAACTACGAAAAACACTCCCATACCGTAACACAACCTCCTCTGTACATCACCGTTGGCACTACAAATGAACCGAGCGAGGTGGCGCAGTGGTTAGCACTCTGGACTCGCATTCGGGAGGACGACGGTTCAATCCCGCGTCCGGCCATCCCGATTAAGTTTTCCGTGATTTCCCTAAACCGCTAAAGGCAAATGCTGGGATGGTTCATTCGAAAGGGCACGGCCGACTTCCTTCCCCGTCCTTTCCTAATCCGACGAGACCGATGACCTCGCTGTTTGGTCTCCTCCCCCAAACAACCCAACCCCACTACACATGATGGCAGTCGTTCGTCAAACCAAAACCATTCCATCGGATTGCCACAGTGATCCACCACTGCAAGTCACTCGTTTCCAGTCATCCAGTGTCCACTGGTGTCACTTTTTACATCACTTCAATCGTCGGTTAACACTGACTACAGAAATGTGTGACTTGTTAGGAGGTGCCCGACCACTATTGTACTCCATTCTTTTTAACACCCTACGTACATTTAACTATCTACCGCAGTGCTCCACGGTCCGCGTCCATTAGTACATTAGTTCTGCCTCATCTTGGCCTGGGTGTGGTTGGTCCTTCACGTTTCCGCTTCACAATCACATTACCAACAGCCCACTTGGGCAGCTTTGGAAGGGTGAAATGTCCCTGATGGATCTGTTACTGGGATGACATCCAATATCTAGTCCACGATCGAAATCACTGACCTCTCCTGAGCGACCCATTCTACTGTTACCGCTTCTCTACTAACAACACAGTATTCCCCGCCTCCTTTTGCACTGGTTGTTCCGCCTCTCGTGACATCAGTGGTCGATCCGCATTACATCGGAGCGTCCGGATACTTTTTGCCAGAGAGTGTAATTGTAAAAAGTACCCCAAGGATATTTTCATGTATCTAAAAGACATACCGTTGTAAAGTCGAACGGTTTTCTCGAAAATAAAAACTATGTAGTCCCTTGCGGAGCCGGCCGGTGTGGCCGAGCGGTTCTAGGCGCTTCAGTCTGGAACCGCGCGACCGCTACGAACGCAGGTTCGAATCCTGCCTCGGGTATGGATGTGTGTGATGTCCTTAGGTTAGTTACGTTTAAGTAGTTCTAAGTTCTAGGGGACTGATGACCTCAGATGTTAAGTCCCATAGTGCTCTGAGCCATTTTTCAGTCCCGTGTGTAAGTCAAAAATCACCCCAAGTTTCTATATCAATTGTTATAGAAATTAGATGAATCATTTTGAAACACCCTGTAACACTGTAAGTAGAGAACCAAAACATTTGTAACGCTGTAATTAGGGTCAGTGTAGAGTCACGGTCTGTCATGCGTCTTGATCAACGCTTGAACTGTATATCGCAACATTGAAATGCTATTGAGGTATGTCCATTTCCGAAGTCGTGCAGTCTGCAAATCATATCTAAAATCAAGAAACAAGTAGTTTTCTTAATCTATACGATACTGTGTACGGAGTAATAGCACAGATTTTTGAAATTTGGAAAATAATAAAATGGCGAACGTGTTTTGGTCACGCGTTTTGCAATAACTAAAGAATACATTGAAATAAAAAGTAGCCTATTACTTCTTACGGACATTCCCGAGGAGTAATTTAGCCAAATTCCAGAAGTATATCTTCATTAGTGTTCCCTCAGTCCACTCCGTCACCTTGAGATACCGTGTACGAGTATCTAGTGGAAGACCGCCGTAATGTAAGAAGAGTTCGTCAGTTAATTATTACCTTGCGGTCTAAAGAGTTGCGTCCCGAGCGGGAAGGCATGCCGGTCCCCGGCACGAATCTGCCCTCCCCCTCCCCCCCCCCCCCCCCCCCGCGGATTAGCGTCGAGGTGGAGGTCCGGTGTGCCTGCTAGCCTGTGGATGGTTTTTAAGGCGGTTTTCCATCTGCCTCGCCGAATGCGGGCTGGTTCCCCTTATTCCGCCTCAGTTACACTATGTCGGCAATTGCTACGCAAACACCGTCTCCACGTAAGCGTACATCATAATTACCACGCTAACATTTGAGGTTACACTCGTCTGGTATTAGACGTTCCCGGAGAGGGGGGGGGGGGGGGCGGGGGGGGGGGGATCCACTGGGGGCCAAACCGCACAAAAACCCTGGGATGTGAACCACTGAGGGCTACGGGGCGGGACGCAGCCCGTCGTTTCTAGGTCCCCGATTCAATACACACACATCTTTCGGAACGCAGGTCGTAATTTAGTGTCAGTGATCCACACAGTACATATTGCTCTAGTCACGCATGGCGTAGTGACAACCTGTTTATAGCACTCTGCTGTCCGGAGGGTGATGTTTTCGTTATTTTGTAATGGGGAATTCTTGAGTTACGGTGTATACAGGGTGTTTGTTATAGGTAAAAACGAAAGGGGTGAGAGACGACAATGAAACAAGCAAATAATCCTATAAACATAGGTGCGAAAACCAATGGTTCCCCGATACATCATATGCACAAGAGAGGCCAAGCCAAAGTTACAACATTGATAGTGTCTATGCTCGCATTTATTCCAGAACATCGCAACTGAGCAGTAAATTACAAGATGAAAAACTGTCATCCTTTGACTGCATCATCATTCCAGGAGCCTAAGCACTAGTAAATAGCGATACGACAACAATTGTATCGGCCATGGCTCGCTAATACCATAATCTCTCAGGTCACCACAATTGAACTCCCCGTTTTCTTTTGTGTGGGGGTATTAAAAAGTTTTGGCTTACTCCTGTCCTGTTCATACTGTCGACAAACTCCAGGAACGCATTCGTGGCTGATTGTCAATGCATTCGGAACACTCCTGACAGTTCTGACCGTGCACATGCTTATATGAGGAGACGTACTGAAGCCTGCTTACATACTAACAGTGGTCATGTGGATCACTTGCTGTAATGTGTTTGTCCTTAGGTATATATCTGCAGTTTGGATCCTCGGGTACTCTGTTATAGAGTGTTCATGTGTTGAGGCGTAGCATGCCGTATTGAGAAAACCACTGGTTTTCGGACCTGCAGGGAGTGGGCAAATATACGGAAACACCGAGAGAAAATCATGGCTGAATATAAATGCAGATGCTAGTCAAACCTGCAGGTTGCACTGCTGTGTTTTACAGTGGGCGTCGCCTATCCAATGCCCTCAAGTGTCAGTCTTGGTCAGAGCAGTGATCTGCGTAGTTGTGAGTGTATTATGTGAAAGCTCACTGTATTCGGACGTGGGCAAATTGTCGGTGTTCGTATGGTGGGTGCTTCCGTAACCAAGGTAGCGAAGAGTTTGGTGTTCAAAGAGGCACAATGACGAAGTTTATACCGCATACAAGGAAAGCGGAAAATGTCGTCCGCTAAGTCACAACGCAGAGGAAAGTGTGTTTCGATTGGTCTTGAAGGACGGTCATTGAAGAGGGTTATGACGAAAAATAAAGAGGACAACAGTTCCAAAAGTCACTGCAGAACCGAATGTCTTACGCGCGAACCCTGTCAGCACCAAAACAACACGCAGGGAGCTCGATAAGTTGGGAATTACAGGGCAAACTGGAATTCCATACCCACTCATCAGCGATGCAAATGCCCATAACAGGAAAACATGGTTTGCAAGCCATAAAATGTGGACTACGGAGCAACTAAAGTATGACATTTTATCGGATGAGTCTCGTTTCACACTGTTTCCAATTTCTGGTCGAGATTAAGTCCAAAGAGTGAGCCATGGCAGGGATCCGCTGATGAATTGGGCAGCCATATTGCGATATTCCATTGGCCCCACGGTTACTCTGCAGTGTCACATTACTATCAATGGTTACGTGAGTAGTAGGGTACTTGCAGTTTGGGTGCAATTTTGATATCAAATTGATACGCAAATTAATTAAATTGATTAATTACCCCCTGACCACAGCCACACCCACACCTGGATGAGGTCATCTGTTTTCGTCACTCTGCACATGGTTCCCAGACCTCACCCCACCCCTCCTCCCTCTCCCCCTCCCCATCTACCCTATTGGTGAGAATTTCTCATTTTGGTGGAAATTTCTTTGTCCCAGGGCTGTGCTGACTCCCCACCCTGTCCCACACCAGGGAATTGGTTGGAAATTAAAAATGGCGGTGACCTTTCCAGGACTTGAACACTGGTCCTCCTGGACGGAGGCAGTCTTACCCCCCTTCCCCCCCCCCATTCCTATCTCCCTCCCTCTCTTCAGTGTAGGTTGGGATAGAGGCCTGTTCTATCTTGCCACTGGTGGTCCACAAGGAGATCCTTCTGGTGGCATTGATATACTGTCTCTAGTCTGTGAAAATCAGTCACAGATAGACAAAAGTTAAGAAGAGAATGCTTCTTGAAATCTGTTCAACATATTTCTCAGAAAGACTGCACCCCTCTGGAACAACAACAAAATTCTGGAGAACGCTCCAAATCGCTTTTTCAAACGGCTAACAGCCATCCCTTCGCGGTCACTGCCCACATCAGGCCTTCCTCCATACCCCTGCAGACGCTGACCACCTTCAGGCGACGGTCCTTTGCTTACACAAAAGCATGTATAGTCAACTAAACAATAGGAGATAAATGGTGGGCTGCCCCAAGTGGAACTTGTTTGTCTAAAATATAGCGACACAGCCATTCCCCAAATTCCGCGCTCAGGTTGGGACAGATCTGCTAGCACGATCACACTCACACATACATACACTCACACACACACACACACACACACACACACACACACACACACATATGCTGGACTATCCCCCACACCGCCGTTGTGTGAAGGAGAAACATTGTATTTAACGTCAATACATCTCTTATAATCGAGCTTCTATTAAAAAGGGGAACACAAATTAGTTTCAAGAGCATAATCGGTATAGCTTTTACATTCGACCGCAGGATACAATTCACATCTCATTACTTTGCTACATCTAATGAAGTGCACCACATCTGATTACAAATGATCGGACGCCTATACACGTCTATCCCATGTAAAACCAGGAAAAAAATTCCACTATTTTGCTGTGAAAGCTACTGATTATCGCAGAATGTCATCGTTATTTCGAAACAGTCATCGGAGTAAAGAAAGAGCAAGAATTTAAACTCTGAAAAAAATCTGTGTTAAGCAATTTCTTTCAAATTGATGGCCAAATTAAAAGACCTGAGAGCGTCTCTCGCAATTATGGGTGTCGGTAAATAAACTGTGATGCATGTTTGTGTTACAAATATTTCAGACTTGGGAAATACCATTAGAGAATACAGTCTTTCGCGCTAGTGGCTAACATGCTGGAAAAAAACAAAATCATTTTAGATTCGACAACATTCTATAATTCAAGGGGACGTTGTTTTTTGTACACTTTGGCATGCCTCGTTTAACTAACATGAAGCTGTATCACATCTGCGTTTACGAAACAAATCCTGGGAGCATGTCTTGTAATGGAACCTCCTATAAGATTTTACGACGTCTCTCTCTCTCTCTCTCTCTCTCTCTCTCTCTCTCTCTCTCTTCCATTAGATCGAAACCAGTTACCATCTGCATGCTTACATCCGATAGTTTTGCTCCATAGCTCCCCTCTACTGACATGTCAGCAAACTTTCGATTATACAGTAGATTCTTGTGTTCTAGTTCTGTCATGTTTCACGCAGTCTACTCTCAAGTGGGGAAAAAAACACTATCATTTCTAGGTCCATAACGAGCTATAATGCAGATGGTGTCTACTTTATAATTACAGGTTATGAAGTATGAAGTAACACAAGACTTGAGGTAACAGCTATTTTTTAATCATGCAATCGTGACGATAATAATAAAACCAGTCATGATTCCATGAGAATACTTACATCCGGTCTCTGTTAGTTTTATGAGCAAAATCAGTGTAGTTTTGAGAGAATTATCTGCATCCCAGCTTTGACGGGTTATACCTCTCCTTATAATAGAACCTCCTATAAGATTTTACCATGTCTCTCTCTTCCAAAGCCGGCCGCTGTGGTCGAGCGGTAGTAGGCGCTTCAGTCTGGAAGCGCGCGACCGCTACGGTCCCAGGTTCGAATCCTGCCTCGGGCATGGATGTGTGTGAAGTCCTTAGGTTAGTTAGGTTTAAGTAGTTCTAAGTTCTAGGGACTGATGACCTCAGATGTTAAGTTCCATAGTGCTCAGAGCCATCTGAACCATTTGAACTCTCTTCCAATATATCGAAAAACAAATACCATCTGCGTGTTGACATCGAGCATACTACATATACACGTATCACCCCACAGGAGCACACGGCCAGTGCATAAGGTTTTGTCAACTGTACTGGAGGAGGACCATATCCAGCAGACTATCAATCACAAGAGGAGGTTCCTGTATTGGTCCTTCATAAGCAGTTTAATACATTGTTTTTTCGGCTGTAACACATCCAAGCAGGGTACGAATACAGTTTTGTACACTGTCATGCTCCTTGTTTTTCTACCATGGCTTTGAGGTCTGTTTCATGTGCTAAAGCGATGGTAACACGTTTTGATCCTTTTGCTCTCACTGGAAGCTGACCATCGCATGGTGTAAACTATGCAGCTCCCACAACACACGGGTCAGTAGAAATAAAATACAGAGGCGATGTTTCTCATTGACAAAAATGTGGAAGACACTACAACATATGGAAACTAGAATAGTCTGTGGCATTGTAGAGCTTTTCCAACAGCTATCCGAAGGTGATGACCTATACAGTTAATCTCATCTTCCACAGTGACGGGCTAGTTGATGTCTCAGTCTTCCGTTTCGACAAGCATTGTTTCCTCATTTTGCCATCACGTACATGGTTACTGTTCCGGTGTTAACCATCGCCAGAAGGTGCCAACCACAACATGCGCGATGTATTGGGAATAAAAAGAGGTACTGTTATCTTATTGCTGAAAAAATTAATATAAACATTTGGAGAGCATTGCAGCATACGGAATTAGGAAGAGTCTGCAGCATTGAGGAACGCTTCCAAACAACTATCTGAAGATGATGACCTCTACATTTAATCCAATGCTCCACAGTGACAAGTAGCAGATATCCACTGTTCCGCCAAGGCTTCCTCATCTCAACCAAGTGGTATCAGTCAATCATTATGTGGTAATCAACAGCGTACCAGTGGACGGACAGGATGGGAAGGCCAATGTTGATATGGAGTGATGTACTGTAATACACGCCACAGTTGAAAGCGCGAGCAATTTTAGCAATTTTACCAGTTGTTCAGTAATTTCAGTGCCAGCCAATGACACAGAAGAATGCTTCCAAATTTCTGAGTCATCGCTAAATCAACCCTCAGCAACTTTGCCAGTACCATACACTAGATTGTGAATGCAGCTAGATGACTGTGCGATACATCCATTCGACCATATACACCAAAGTATACCATACAGCGTCCTATACCAATTTAATTAGGTTTTCTACATATTTCCAGCGCATCGACATAGTGCGGAATTTACAATTACGACTGGCCACCTCTGCCTGCGTGGATAGGTGTCACAGAGTATTCACTTATTTGCAAGATAAAGTTGCAGATTCTCAAATCCCTCCCACATTGTCTTTGCAACACCAATCTTACCCGCAATACCCATCCAAAAGCACAAGATCTCTACAGGTGCATGCATGTCGAGGAGGGTAGAGCCTTTTATCGCTGTATAGTAGCTGATGATGATGTTTGGTTTGTGGGGCGCTCAACTGCGGGGTCATCAGCGCCAGTACAAAGTCCCACTTTTTACACAGCCCAATTTTTGTACAGTCCAGTCTAACCACTGTCACGAATGATGACGATGACGATGATGACGTGAAGCCGGTCGCGGCGGCCGTGCGGTTCTAGGCGCTGCAATCCGGAACCGCGGGACTGCTACGGTCGCAGGTTCGAATCCTGCCTCGGGCATGGATGTGTGTGATGTCCTTAGGTTAGTTAGTTTTAAGTAGTTCTAAGTTCTAGGGGACTGATGACCTAAGATGTTAAGTCCCATAGTGCTCAGAGCCATTTGAACCAGTTTTTTGATGACGTGATGGGGAAAACACAAACACCCAGTCCCCACTGTATGTGAGTGTTGCGATGATATAAAAAGTGGTTAAGAAGCTTGGTGCAGCCAACTGTGAAGGGATGGGTCTTGGCCGTTTGAAAAAGCGATTTGGAGCGTTCACCAGAATTTTGTTGTTGTTCCAGAGGGGTGGAGACTTTCCGAGAAATATGTTTAACAGATTGCAAGAAGCATTAACTTCTTATCTTTTGTCTATCTGTGACTTATTTCCACAGACTAGAGACGGTATATCAATGCCACCAAAAGGATCTCTTTGTGGACCACCAGCGGCAAGATAGACCAGGCCTCTATCCCTATGTGCAGTAAGGAGAGGGAGGGAGGGAAGGATGAGGGGTGGAAGGGGGGTAAGACTTCCTCCAAGTTGGTTAGTTTGTGAGCACCCATTGAGGAGAACGCACATTCAACTACCACTCCCTCTGTCATCTTCTGGGACAACGATTTTTCCCATGACATGTATTGCATTATGACCTGTTCATTACGAGTGCTGGTTTTTCACGAGAATTTCGATGTGTAATTAGAACGGTGATGCATTTTTTCCATCAGTTGTGGTAGTGTGTATTAGCTTCGATTACCTGGGCTGCAGGATGACTGTCCAGCAGGCATCTGAATCGAACTCTGGCGTCAAACAGCGATAGATACAGTCCTCAGTTGTATGCTTGCAGGTAATACACTTATTAAACTCCTCTCTCTCCAACTCCAGCATCTCGTCAGTTGAATATATTTCCCGCCAAAAAAAGAATAAATAAGTAAAGATGGTACCTTTCAAAGCAGCATTTTTCCTGTGAGCTTCTAGGTGAAAGGTAGAGTTTATGTGTGTCTGCCACTAGTTTCAAGTGGTATTGTGAATTTTTTCCCAAGCAGGATACATCCAGTTTTATGGCATCATCAATTTTTTTGCTGTATGGGGGTTTTTGGTAGTCCTTGTGTAGCACTGTGCATATAGTTGTGTAATTAGGCCCAATCTTTATGAGTAATTACGTAATTAGAACCGGTTTTTAGTTCAGTTTCCCAACCAAAATAAACGAAGTTCGATAACCTCATCACCTTGCCCTCTGCATCTGGGCAGTTTCCATGAGTTGGAGGGTGCACTTGGGCTTTCCGTCCAGAACGATCTAGGTTTTAGTCCCAGAAAGGACACAGCCATTTTTAATTTCCTCTCTATTTCAACCACATGTGGAGGTATAATTATGTTGGGGGTGCACTTGCGCTTTCTGTCCAGGAGGATCAGTGTTGGAGTCCCAGAAAGGACACCGCCATTTTCAAATTCCTGGTAGTTCCTTGGTGTGGGGTGGGGTGGGGCGTCTGTACAGCCCTAGGACAAAGAAATTCCCACTAAAATTCGAAATTCCCGACACTAGGGTAGGTGGAGAAGGAGGAGGTGGGAGAGGGAGGGGGAGGGGTGGGGTGGGGGGTCTGGGACCCACATTCAGGCTGACATAAACAGATAACATGACCTGGCGGTGGAGTTGGGCATGGTCAGGAGGGGGGATAAGTAATTGATAAATTAGATTAATTTGCATGTCAATTTGATATCAAAATTGCACCCATGCTGCCAGTACCCCACTACTAACGTGACCATTTTGGCCTATCAGGTGCATCAACAACGTTTGTTCCCCAATAGTGCTGCTGTGTTCCAAGACGACAGAGCCCCCGTTCACACAGCTGGCATAGTCTAGGACTGGTCTTTTGTGCACTAGGATGATTTGTCCCCTGACCCGCACAGTCACGAAGTGTCAATATTATTGGTCTTTTGTGGAGAAAATGTTTCGTGATCGTTGGAAGAGCAGTTGAACAGAATGGCCAGTGTCTTGAAAGGAGGATATAAGATGAACATCAACAAAAGCAAAACGAGGATAATGGAATGTAGTCGAATTAAGTCGGGTGATGCTGAGGGAATTAGATTAGGAAATGAGATACTTAAGTAGTAAAGGAGTTTTGCTATTTGGGGAGCAAAATAACTGATGATGGTCGAAGTAGAGAGGATATAAAATGTAGGCTGGCAATGGAAAGAAAAGCGTTTCTGAAGAAGATAAATTTGTTAATATCGAGTACAGATTTAAGTGTCAGGAAGTCGTTTCTGAAAGTATTTGTATGGAGTGTAGCCATGTATGGAAGTGAAACATGGACGATAAATAGTTTGGACAAGAAGAGAATAGAAGCTTTCGAAATGTGGTGCTACAGAAGAATGCTGAAGATTAGATGGGTAGATCACATAACTAATGATGAAGTATTGAATAGAATTGGGGAGAAGAGGAGTTTGTGGCACAACTTGACAAAAAGAAGGGACCGGGTAGTAGGACATGTTCTGAGGCATCGAGGGATCACCAATTTAGTATTGGAGGGCAGCGTGGAGGATAAAAATCGTAGAGGGAGACCAAGAGATGAATACACTAAGTAGATTCAGAAGGATGCAGGTTGCAGTAAGTACTGGGAGATGAAGAAGCTTGCACAGGATAGGGTAGCATGGAGAGCTGCATCAAACCAGTCTCAGGACTGAAGACCACAACAACAACAACCTGAACTTGTCTCTGTTTTGCAGAAAGAATGGCACAATATTCCCTTGAAAACCATACAGTACCCGTATTTACCCCTTCGAAGATCACTGGAAGCTGTTTTGAATGACGACTGTTTTCCTACACCGTATTAAGCACAGTCATGTGTTATGTTTTTGGTGTGTCCATATTTTTTTCCACCCCGTTTATGTTTATTAGAATTATTTGCTTGTTTGATTGTCGTCTACTTGCCCCTTTCGTTTGTACCTATAATAGACAGACCTCCTGTATACATTCTCCATATGTAGAACGCTTTGGTTTAGTAGCAGTTCTCCTGTCGACAGGAACTAGAACGCCTTGTATTATTATCCCTTGGAAGTTGTGAAGCAGTGTAGGTAAGGGCAGAGTAGGGCCCGCGTACACGGAGCGGCTGGGAGCAGCGCAGCGCGTCCAGTCCGGAGGACTGTTTGTGGAAGTGCTGGCCAGTTACGACCTCGCGCTGCGATAATTGGAGGCCAACTCCCCCGCTTCGCTGCAGTTCGAGCACAATTTACAGTTAGCCGCTGCAGTAAGAAGTTAGCGTGAGACGGTCTCGAGAGGAAACTTAAGTTAACACGCCATCATTGACTCTGCAGTGCCGTACTTGGATTAGCTCACTCGCTCGCCTAGCGGTAACGTTCTTTCCGTTTTGCAGTTGCTGTTGGTAGAGAAATTCGACAGCGTCGACAGTTTTCGAGAACACATAAAAGAAGGAAGGAAGAAGTAGGAGGTTAAAGCCCGCTTTCTGCAGATACCGATACATAGACAGGCATTATTAGGTACGTGTCCAATATACCTGATTCCATTTATCTAGGAAGCATTTATCTAGGAAGCAAACGGAGAGCGTATAAATGTATGGTGATTCGCATTTGAATGAAGATTTGGACGCAAAGGTTTAGAACTCAGACAAAGGATTTGTGCTACGAATATGGGGTTGCCAAAGTTATATCTAAGAATACTCACTAGCCAGAACATAGTGACCATATGGTTAACAGCGTGTTGTTTCGCCTTTAAGGACCAATACGCAAGCGATTGTGCATGACTTGGATTCGACTTGGTAGGCTTGCTGACGTATGGGGCATCAGATGTCTATGCACAGCTTATTTCTCCATGAATTACAGGACAACGGTTTGCGGTCGAGGAGTTGGCGTCAGATAGCATCCCAGATGTGTTCCATCAGATTCGGATCAGGCGAATTTGGTGGCCACGACATCATGCGCTTCAAATCATTGTAGTATGATTCTTGTATTGTGACCCCGGCTGTTATCTTGCTGGAAGATGACATTGCTGTCAGAGAAGACCACCAGCACGAAGAGATACAAGTGGCCTTTAATAATGTTCACGTAGTCTACAGCTATCATTCTGCCCTCGATAACTACCACTGGTCTCATGCAAGCCCAGGTAAGCGTCCCCCATAGCACAATATTGCCCCCACTGGTGTCTGCGTGTAGCGTGGTGCATTCTTCGAGCAAACTCTCGCCTGGACTATGGCATATTTGGACACGAACATCGATCTGGTATAACTAGAAAGGTGATTCATTCGACCAGGTGACATATTTTCATTGATCCACGGTCCAAAAATGTTCAAATGTGTGTGAAATATTATGGGACTTAACTGCTAAGGTCATCAGTCCCTAAGCTTACACAGTACTTAACCTAAATTATCCTAAGGACAGACACACACAACCATGCCCGAGGGGGGACTCGAACCTCCGCCGGGACCAGCCGCACAGTCCATGAATGCAGCGCCTTAAACCGCTCGGCTAATCCCGCGCGGCAATCCACGGTCCAATTTTGATGATCATGTGCTTACTGGAATCCTAATTGACGTTGTCATTTGGTCAACATGGGAACCCATAGGTGATCGTATACTGCAGAGCCCCATATTCAATTGCGTGCGGAGAATGTTGTGCTCAGAAACGCTTGTGCTTGCAGAAGCTTTGCACTGTGTTGTCAAAACCATCATACTGGGGTTATTCCGAAAGTAAGGAACGATCAATCGCGAAATGGAAACCACAGTGAAGATCCGATGAAGTTTTGCACAGGTGTGTTGGGCAGTGTCTCTAGCATGCCCGCCGAACGCGTTACGTCGTTCTTTTTAGTTCTGAGCACACAGGGAGCACATAAAGATATCTAGAACAATATTGTCTCCCGCCAAGTACGAGGGCTTAGTGAAAAATTTCGCCTGAAACTATGCACCCAAAATTACATAGCTGCCGTGCGTTTTCTTCTTCAAGACAATTCTCAGCCGCATTCAATGAAGATGCTCCTGCATCGTTTTCAATTGGAAATGTTTGATTACCCACAGTACAGCCCGTAATTGTCTCCCTCTGAGTTTCATCTCTGCTCACATGAACCGCTGGCTATGAAGACATTTTCGCAAAGACAACGAGCTATAGGCTAGCGTAGAGAATTGGCGGAAAGCACTGACACCTGTCTTCTATAACGAGGAAATTGGAAAGTTGGTACAACACTACGACAAACTTCTAAGTCGGATCGACGACTATGGAGATAAGTAGCTGGAAGCGGTAGCTAACTGTTGCAAATAAAACAGTTTGATTTTCACTGTGGTTTTTATTTCGCGACCTATAGTTCCTTACTTTCCGAATAGCCCTCGTAGATCGTCGGCTATCCTGCTTTACAGAGCAAGCATTCTTCCGATCTCCGCGTTCTGTGATGAGATGTGGGCGTCCAACACCTTGTCTCATACTCGTAGTTTCACCATGAATCAACAACTTTCCATGTGCGCCGACGACAGTTGGACTCGAATAGCCAACCATCTCCACCGTTTCCTAGATATTGGCCCATAACACCCCGACCTTTGTCGCAGTCCTTTATGTCAGTCAGCTTCCACATTTGCGGATCGCATTGTTACTGCAATGATTCCCCATTCTTCTCTGCTCCGTTTATATACAGTCACGGAAAAAGTATTCATACACCGTTCATGTAGAATAAGTGTATTTATTAGAACTAAAAACCACAACGACAAATGTTATTTGGTAAACAAACTTCCCAATCTGTACATATAAAAGGATTAACTAAACTAGCCTTCTGCACAAAGCAAATAAAAATTCTGTATCAGCTGACTTGTTACAATCGGGAGAAAGTATTCATACATACAAAGAAAATTACAATATACAGAAATATAATGACAATATCAATACTTCCTCTTCTATGTATTACTTCTGTTAACCTCTTTGGCATTGAATGAACCAAGTTTTTAGTAGTCTCTGAGGTAATATTTATCCATTCTTGCTGTAAAAGTTGTTTCAAGCAGTTTTACTTCGTATTTCATGTTTTCTGACCAATCTTTAAATCGTTCTCCAAAGATGTTCGACTGGATTAAGGTCTGCGCTCTCTGCTGGAAACCTGAGAATACGTGGAGTATGGTACAACAACCACAGACGAACAATTCCCGCTGTATGTTGCATGTCATTGCCTTGTTGAAAGTAGTAGTCTGTGTCTAAACCAAACCTATCAACACTTTTTGCTGATTTTCCTTTAGGTTATTTAAATACTGAAATCTATCCATGTTACCTTAAAAAAAAAAACGAGCTTCCCAGCACCAGATGTAGCCATACATCCCCACCCACACCATAAATCCTCCACCAACGTGTTTTACTGCGGGTTAAATGTGTTTGGGATCCAGCTCCAGCTCCAGCTCAGTCTCCACACCAAAACTCTTCAAACCTTTACCGATATGTTCAGTTTACTTTCATTTGTGAACAATACCTTGTCCCAGAAACTTCTGTTCTGGCTCATATGTTCTCGAGCAAATTCAGGTTTCAGTTTCTTGTTCTTCTTGATAATGTATGGTTGCCTTCTTAGTACCCTGGTTCCACAACCTGCACACTTAAAATATAGCGATCAGCCTTTGGTATGATTGCCTTCCCGACCTGATCATTAACATGTGCAAACGTGCACAAGCTGTCAATGTAGGATTCTTTTACAGTCCTTGTTAGCATGTTTCGCTCTCTTTGCTTTACCTTCAGTGGTCGACCTCTTCTTTCGCTATTAATGAATGTCTTTCGTTCTCTAAATCGCGACATTATGGTCTGCAAAGTTGCCGTGCTTCTTGCAATATTATCAGCTATTTCTGAAAACGATGTTCCCTTTTCATTTTGGGAGATAACCATTTCCTTTTCCTCTACAGTTGTTTCCTTTCCTTTGTGCCCGTTTTGTTGTTGATCAGCGTTCACCGCGATCAGAACCAATACGCGCGAGGCGCAGCTTGGCACTGAAGCCTTTTCTTCCTGCAAGCGGTTCGTTAGTTGTTTCTGAGCTAACATTTTTAGTAATGTACCAGTACTTTTCCCCCTTCTGTGTCAAGTCAGCTGGTGCAGGATTTTTTTTCTTTTTGCAGAAGGCTAATTTAGTTAATCGTTATACACTGAAGAGCCAAAGAAACTGGTACAAATGCCTAATATCGTATAGGAACCCCGCGAACACGCAGAAGTGCTGCAACACGATGTGGCGTGGACTCGACTAATGTATGAAGAAGTGCTGGGAGGAATTGACACCATGAATTCTGCAAGGCTGTCCATGAACCCGTAAGAGTACGAGGGGGTGGAAATCTCTTCTGAACAGCACGTTGCAATAGACATGAATGGATGCAGGTGATCAGTCAGGAAGCTTACGTACGTGTCTCCTGTCAGAGTCGTATCTAGACGTATCAGGGGTCCCATATCACTCCAACTGCACACGCCCCACACCATTACAGAGCCTCCACCAGCTTGAACAGTCCCCTGCTGACATGCAGGGTCCATGGATTCATGAGGTTGTCTCCATAGCCGTACACGTCCATCCGCACGATACAATTTGAAACGAGACTCGTCCAACCAGTCAACAGCCCAACGTCAGTGTTGACGGGCCCAGACGAGGCGTAAATCTTTGTGTGTTGCAGTCATCAAGGGTCCACGACTGTGCCTCTGGCTCCGAAAGCCCGTATGGATGATGTTTCGTTGATTGGTTCGAACGCTGACACTTGTCGATGGCCCAGCATTGAAATCTGCAACAATTTGGGAAAGAGCTGCACTTCTGTCTCGTTGAACGATTATCTTCAGTCATCGTTAGTCTCGTCCTTGCAGGATCTTTCTCCGGCCGCAGCGATGTCGGAGATTTGATGTTTTGCCGGATTCCTGATAATCACGGTATCGCTACTTCTACATCTACATCTACATCCATACTCCGCAAGCCACCTGACGGTGTGTGGCGGAGGGAACCCTGAGTACCTCTATCGGTTCTCCCTACTATTCCAGTCTCGTATTGTTCGTGGAAAGAGGATTGTCGGTATGCTTCTGTGTGGGCTCTAATCTCTCTGATTTTATCCTCATGGTCTCTTCGCGAGATATACGTAGGAGGGAGCAATATACTGCTTGACTCTTCGGTGAAGGTATGTTCTCGAAACTTTAACAAAAGCCCGTACCGAGCTACTGATCGTCTCTCCTGCAGAGTCTTCCACTGGAGTTTATCTATCATCTCCCTAACGCTTTCGCGATTACTAAATGATCCTGTAACGAAGCGCGCTCCTCTCCGTTAGATCTTATCTATCTCTTCTGTCAACCCTATCTGGTACGGATCCCACACTGCTGAGCAGTATTCAAGCAGTGGGCGAACAAGCGTACTGTAACCTACTTCCTTTATTTCGAATTACATTTCCTTAGGATTCTTCCAATGAATCTCCGTCTGGCATCTGCTTTACCGACGATCAACTTTATATAATCATTCCATTTTAAATCACTCCTTATGCGTACTCCCAGATAATTTATGGAATTAACTGCTTCCAGTTGCTGACCTGCTATTTTGTAGCTAAATGATAAGGGATCTATCTTTCTATGTATTCGCAGCACATTACACTTGTTTACATTGAGATTCAGTTGCCATTCACTGCACCATGCGTCAATTCGCTGCAGATCCTCCTGCATTTCAGTACAATTTTCCATTGTTACAACCTCTCGATACACCACAGCATCATCTGCAAAAAGCCTCAGTAAACTTCCGATGTCGTCCACAAGGTCATTTATGTATATTGTGAATAGCAACGGTCCTACGACACTCCCCTGCGGCACACCTGAAATCACTCTTACTTCGGAAGATTCTCTCCATTGGGAATGACATGTTGCGTTCCGTTATCTAGGAACTCTTCAATCCAATCACACAATTGGTCTGATATTCCTTATGCTCTTACTTTGTTCATTAAACGACTGTGGGGAACTGTATCGAACGCCTTGCGGAAGTCAAGAAACACGGCATCTACCTGTGAACCCGTGTCTATGGCCCTCTGAGTCTCGTGGACGAATAGCGCGAGCTGGGTTTCACACGACCGTCTTTTTCGAAACCCATGCTGATTCCTACAGAGTAGATTTCTAGTTCAAATGGTTCAAATGGCTCTGAGTACTATGGGACTTAACATCTGTGGTCATCAGTCCCCTAGAACTTAGAACTACTTAAACCTAACTAACCTAAGGACATCACACACATCCATGCCCGAGGCAGGATTCGAACCTGCGACCGTAGCAGTCGCGCGGATCCGGACTGAGCGCCTAGAACCGCTAGACCACAGTGGCCGGAGATTTGTAGTCTCCAGAAAAGTAATTATATTCGAAGATAATACGTGTTCCAAAATTCTACAACTGATAGACGTTAGAGATATAGGTCTATAGTTCTGCAGATCTGTTCGACGTTTGTTCTTGAAAACGGGGATGACCTGTGCCCTTTTCCAATCCTTTGGAACGCTACGCTCTTCTAGAGACCTACGGTACACCGCTGCAAGAAGGGGGGCAAGTTCCTTCGCGTACTCTGTGTAAAATCGAACTGGTATACCATCAGGTCCAGCGGCCTTTCCTCTTTTGAGCGATTTTAATTGTTTCTCTATCCCTCTGTCGTCTATTTCGATATCTACCATTTTGTCATCTGTGCGACAATTTAGAGAAGGAACTACAGTGCAGTCTTCTTCTGTGAAACAGCTTTGGAAAAAGACATCCTCTGTTTCAGTACCATTTTGGTCACAGAGTGTGCCCGCATCTCGTGGTCGTGCGGTAGCGTTCTTGCTTCCCACGCACGGGTTCCCATGTTCGATTCCCGGCGGGGTCAGGGATTTTCTCTGCCTCGTGATGGCTGGGTGTTGTGTGCTGTCCTTAGGTTAGTTAGGTTTAAGTAGTTCTAAGTTCTAGGGGACTGATGACCATAGATGTTAAGTCCCATAGTGCTCAGAGCCATTTTTGGTCACAGAGTGTCTGGACATTTTGTTTTGATCCACCTACCGCTTTGACATAAGACCTAAATTTCTTAGGATTTTCTGCCAAATCAGTAGATAGAACTTTACTTTCGAATTCATTGAACGCCTCTCGCGTAGCCCTCCTCACACTACATTTCGCTTCGCGTAATTTTTGTTTGCCTGCAAGGCTTTGGCTATGTTTATGTTTGCTGTGAAGTTCGCTTTGCTTCCGCAGCAGTTTTCTAACTCGGTTGTTGTACCACGGTGGCTTTTTTCCATCTCTTACGATCTTGCTTGGCACATACTCATCTAACGCATATTGTACGATGGTTTTGAACTTTGTCCACTGATCCTCAACACTATCTGTACTTGAGACAAAACTTTTGTGTTGAGCCGTCAGGTACTCTGTAATCTGCTTTTTATCACTTTTGCTAAACAGAAAAATCTTCCTACCTTTTTTAATATTTCTATTTACGGCTGAAATCATGGATGCCGTAACCGCTTTATGATCGCTGATTCGCTGTTCTGCGTTAACTGTTTCAAATAGTTCGGGTCTGTTTGTCACCAGAAAGTCTAATATGTTATCGCCACGAGTCGGTTCTCTGTTTAACTGCTCAAGGTAGTTTTCAGATAAAGCACTTAAAAAAATTTAACTGGATTCTTTGTCCCTGCCACCCGTTATGAACGTCAGTGTCTCCCAGTCTATATCCGGCAAATTAAAATCTCCACCCAGAACTATAACATGGTGGGGAAATCCACTCGAAATATTTTCCAAATTATCCTTCAGGTGCTCAGCCACAACAGCTGCTGAGCCAGGGGGCCTATAGAGACATCCAATTACCATGTTTGAGCCTGCTTTAACCGTGACCTTCACCCAAATCATTTCACATTTCGGATCTCCGTCAATTTCCTTCGATACTATTGCACTTCTTATCGCTATAAACACGCCTCCCCCTTCACTGTTCAGCCTGTCTCTGCGGTATACATTCCAGTCTGAGTTTAGGATTTCATTACTGTTTACGTCTGGTTTCAGCCAACTTTCTGTCCCTAGTACTATATGGGCGTTGTGACCGTTTATTAATGAGAGCAGTTCTGGGACCTTTCTATAGACGCTCCTGCAGTTTACTATTAGCACATTAATATTGTTATTCCCTGTTGCATTTTGCCTACTCCTACCTTGCCGCGTCTCAGGAGGCGTCTTGTCGGGCCTGGGGAGGGAATTCTCTAACCTACTCTACTTCGGAGAGCTTTGTTCCAACTCTCGAGCGCCGACTGTAACACCGTGTTCAAACTCACTTAAATCTTGACAACATGCCATTGTAGCAGCAGTAACCGATCTGACAACTGGGTCAGACACTTGTTGTCTTATATAGGCGTTGCCGACCGCTGCGCCGTATTCTGCCTGTTTACATATCTCTGTATTTGAATACTCACGACTATACCAGTTTCTTTGGCGCTTCAGTGTATATGTAGAGGTTAGTAAGGAAACCTCATACTGTTAATTTATCTCTGGTTGTGATCTTTAGTTTGACATGGAAAACTGAGCACGAACATTTTTTCCTTGAAGCGCCATTTTATCGCAACGTGCCAGCTGTCATCCAGTCTCGTGCTGAGTATTTTGGGTCATCAATGGTCGTTCCGCTCTTGATATACCCATACTGAATTCCGGCGACTCTTAACACCTCTAGTTCCCTCTTGAGGGCATTCGAGTGCTGGACTAATGACGGTGTTTTGTTACTGTTACCCGGACTTGTATTCGGAAGAACCGGATTTCACATCCCCTTCCGACCATTCAGATTTATATTTTCCATGTTTTCTATAAATCTCTGATAGAAAACGACCGTATATTTCCCTTGAAGAGGACACCCTTGCTTCGGTTCTGATCCTTCTTTAATCTTCGTTCCTTCTTTTGCTACTGGCACCTGCAAAGGAGATGCTTTCCTATGTTCTTTTGAAACATGTCAATTACAGTGTCAAAATTAAAATACTCATGTAAGAAGTCGAACAAGCTCGAGTATTTGAGATTTATTTAATTTGTTGTGCTTCAATAGGACCCTCCCAGATAGCCACAAGCGTTATCACGACGCTTCCGGAAGTCGGAGAGACGCACCGGCCCCAGATCGAGTCCGTTCGGTGGATCAACACGAGGGCCGGTATGCCGGGCAGCCGGAATGTGGCTTTTAAGCGGTTTCCCGCATCTGACAAGGTGAATACTGAGCTGGTACCATGTCCCACTTCAGTTACATGATTCGAAAACCTTTCGAAAAACGTTCTCACGCTTTCATATGGGAAAACACTAGACGCAGAGAGATGGGGTACACTAATTCCGTTCCAGAGCGGAAGGGGTGACTACAGGAAGGTCTTCGGCCTGGAATCTTATTCACTGGAGTGGAATTGTCTTCAGTAATGAGACCAGCTTCGAACTTAGCCCCGATGATTAGCGAAGGCTTGTTTGGAGACACTCTGGACAACGGTGGGATACCAATCTCACTACCGAGCGATGTGGCGTAGTGGTTAGCACACTGGACTCGCATTTGGGAAGACGACGGTTCCAACCCGCGTCTGGCCATCCTGATTTAGGTTTTCCATAATTTCCCTAAATCACTTCAGGCAAATGCGGGGATGATTCCTTTGAAAGGACACAGCCGACTTCCTTCCCCATCCTTCCCTAACCCGATGGGACCGATGACCTTGCTGTTTGGTCCCCTCCCCCAAACTCAACCAACCAACCTCACTGTCGCCCGCCATTCAGCCCAACAACCAGGAGCGATGGTCTGGAGAACCATTTCTTTTCTTAGCAGGACCCCTTTGACTGTTATCCGCAACACTCTAACAGCACAGCCGTACGTCGACGATATTCTATATCACGTTTTGTTGTTCTTCATGACAAGCCATCCTGGGCCTACATTTCAGCAAGTTAATGCTCGCCCGCACACGACGAGAGCTTCTTCTGCTTGTCTTGTGCTTGACAAACCCCACCTTGGCCAGCAAGATCACCGGGCCATTCCACACTTGAGAACGTTTGGAGTATTAGGGGTAGCGCCCTCCATCCAGCTCAGGATTTTGTCGATCTAACGCGTCAACTAGACAGAATTTGACGCGATATCCCTAAGGCAGACATCCAACAACTCTGTCAATCAATGGCAAGCTGAACAACTGCTTGCGTAAGGGCCGGAGGTGGACCAACGCATTATTGACTTGCTAAATTTGTGAAGCCGTATCTCTTGAATAAATCGTCAAATTTTTGTGAAATCGTACTGATTTCTTTATTTGTACTTGTACATCACACGTAACGATTTCCGTCCCATTCGGATAATTCATTCGCGGTGGGTATTTTTTCCCTTGGAGTGTACTTTGAGGTCAACATATTGAGCAAAATATAGTTTATTTATTTAGCTTCATTTTACCTTGATCTAGATATATTTCAGTGATGGTCCACAACCATGAATACAATTTTTATTACCGAGTTCCATACTTGGTTGTTTATGTTGGTGTCTCTCTTTGTTCACACAGGTTCAACCAGAGTGCTATTAAAATTTCATCTGACCTGCAACTGTCTTAGGTACTACGATCAAAAACCGTTTATAGTAGCGTTCTTGTTTTTACTGCTGCTCATGGCGGTTCTGTCGCGGTAACCAAGCCGGCCGTTGTGACCGAGCGGTTCTAGGCGCTTCAGTCTGGAGCCGCACGATCGCTACGGTCGCAGGTTCGAATCCTGCCTCGGATATGCATGTGTGTGATGTCCTTAGGTTAGTTAGGTTTAAGTAGTTCTAAGTTCTAGGGGACTGATGACCTCAGAAGTTGAGTCCCGTAGTGCTCAGAGCCATACTGTTGTTGATGTCCAACCTGTTCTCGAAAGAAAACGTGTTTGGCGATATGTAAAAATTGATGTATATTTCTTTAAGCTTTCCATGATTCTTGTACGTAGCCACGAGTGCCTTACAGCTTGTTTGGAGCTTTAGCTGCTGTCGTAACTGATGAGTAGAGCTGTAGATGATTTGTCTCTTGTGGAAATCCGCCTTGGGGATCATTTTGAATTTCTTCTATACTGACGATCTGGAAAAGAAAAAGTGTTTTATTAACACGGTCTTATTAATTTATGACTACTTCTGGATACCTTTTATGACTTTTCACAATCAAGATTCTACTGACAGGCGGGGAACGTAATATCAGCAAAGCGTTCTTAAGAGAATGCGCGCTTCAAAAAGTCTACCAGGATTGCGGGACGTTCGTTATAATATTTAATTTATTTTGACCAGTATTTTGTCACTTGTACTGATTTGGATTAATGTACATACTGACCCATCTATCACAAACTTGAAGTAACGATATAAGATTTCGTACCGAACACCATTTGCGCTAAATTATGGACCCCTACTTCAGAACATACAGAACATCGGCTGTATTTAATATCTCAACACAGATGACTACAATACAGACAGCTAACTCCTTACCGGTATGACTAGGGGGGGGGGGGGTTTCATAAACTTTGATTTTAGGTACTTGTGTGTGAAACAATCGAAGAAATTGAACTCGGCTGACCTGCAGGTCTGGGAACGTCTTCTCTTGCAGTCCAGCGTAGAGGAAATATGGCGCTGGGACGGATGCAGGACGTTCACGTGTAAGTATTCCGTTATGATGGAATCTCACGTTCACACGGAAACGTCCTACACCGACGGACGCAGGTAATTGAACAAGAATACGTGCATGTCTACATATCTAATAAGAGATGAAACAAAAAGAAGTAAATTAAATAACGTAGCAAACAGTACGACGTATCAGCGGAACCACAGACCCCTCGTTTCGAATCTTGAAATGTTCAGTATAGCATTTCTTATTGCCCGTTTAATTCTTGCACGAAAATTTACAGTGGAAGAAGAGGCAGATAACACTGTGAATTATTGATGGAAGTGAGCAAAACTGATTAACGTATAGGAATTTGCATTGAAAATTACGCAATAAGCCAGACGGTAATGAGTGCTGGACGACAGTTATGTGACGTAAATGATTCTCATGACGACAGAGTTTATAAAATAAAAAAGCGAACAGGGTGAAAAATAATATTAATTAATACATTTGTATGACTCATCAGCAGCAGTCGGCGCACCAAGTACAGAGAGAAGCACAATCGATATGCAGTTATGAATTAAGTTCTACAGGAAAACCGCCTGCACCACTGAGTAGAGAAAATTTCTGTTACATGACCCTCTTGTCAACACTTATTTGTTTCGGGATTTTTTGTAGTTTAGGTCAGTAACATCTGCTGTACGATAATGTGACATTTTTAAAGAGACAAATGATATCGACACTGTTACGAAAGAGATACTACTCTATACATCATGGCTACCTACAATTAGTAAAAGGGGAAAAAAGTTCAAAAAGAATACTACAGCCAAAATAAGGCGGAGGCATTCAGTGATATAGATATCTCTAGTAGGAGGGCAACAGTGTCTGGGTTGTAATTCCACCTTGAAGACAGTCATTCACGTTGAATACATTATGTAATCAATGATCTTCCACTGTCGACTTGCCTTTCGTCGCATGATGTGTGAAACGTCCCCTTAGAAAAATTATACATGACTGTGCTTAAACTGACACACAATATTTTTAGCGCAACGCAATCTGACTTTCAAAAATGCGTTTAACTGTTGCTGTGTTTGTCTCTTGTGTTGTTCCATTGTGTCTAACATTTGAAGATTTTGTTCCATTGTGTCTAACTTTTGAAGCTTTTGCTGTGTTTGTCTCTGATTTTGTTCCATTTGTTGCATTAATTGCAATAATAATGTCTGGAATCTGTTTCTCTATGCTTTTTGGCAGTGCATTTTCACCGGCAACATTCACATTTTGACAAGTAGAAAATGTGTATTGACTCATTTGAAAAAACGGTGAGGACCCAACACCTGAATCTACAGTATTTGCAAGATTGTGTCCTGTCATTTCGGATTCCTGAGGGAAGCTGTTGCCAACCGATCGATCGATAATGCATCCCTGTTCACTAATTGCTTCACTGCCTACACCATTATTTGCAGCCCGCTCCATTTCCCTATGCACAATTACCAAATTACTAGTTTGAACATTAGTTAATTCATTATACGGTGGCGCTAACACACTGTTTTCGTCTTCACTGTCATTTCTCAGTTTACTTTGGAGCCTAGTATTACGTTTTTCACACGCCATTATTGTCACAATATTTCACACGACAACACAGAAAAGCACAATTTGAAGAGCAAAATAAGAAAACACATTAACATAGCACTGAAAATAATATCTAGTTAATTGCAGGCGCAGCTGCGAAATACTTGGTGCAAATCTACATGCATGCCACAAGTGTTTTACTGTACAACAATGAAAAATTACAACTACAAAGGAAATTCTCTCTACAATTATGCGCAAGCAATAAACAAAGGCTGCACTAATTGCACAAACTACAAGAAAAAAAATCATAAGATTCCAGTGAGGTATCCTGGCAGGGTTGCCATATGAAACGTCCCCTTAGAAAAATTATACATGACTGTGCTTAAACTGACACACAATATTTTTAGCGCAACTCAATCTGACTTTCAAAAATCCCTACAAAAGAATGGCCCTGACTAACATTAACCTATACCTTTCACAAATCACTTACCTCACAAAAATCTTCATTACTCGAACTACTGCAACACAGCGAGTGCCACTACTGCCAGCTAAATAAAAGATTCAAACTACGGAAGGCACTAACTACTGATAGGGATAGTTAGCAAATGAAATATTTTAATAAAGAACAAACAATGTATTTACCTTAATAGTCATAATATATATATAGCAGTTCATGACATCCAGTCTTACAAATTTCAAAACTCCGCCATCTCTCTCCCCACATCCACCACTGCTGGCGGCTCACCTCCAACTGCGCAACGCTACGCGCTGTTAACAGCCAACAGCCCAACACTACATTGGCAGACAACAATGCGTACTAGCCACAGACTGTACACAGCACAGTCAGTGATTTTCATACAGAGCGCTACGTAACGTTGACAATAAGAAAACATAAACAGCAGACTGCACACAGCACAGCCAGTGATTTTCATACAGAGCGCTACGTAACGTTGCCAATAAGAAAACATAAACAGCCTACTTACATAGCCCCCATGCTCCCCACAAAAAATTTTACAAATTGTTTTGGGCACTGGCCAATACAGGGCTATTACAAATGATTGAAGCGATTTCATAAATTCACTGTAGCTCCGTTCATTGACATATGATCACGACACACTACAGATACGTAGAAAAGCTCATAAAGTTTTGTTCGGCTGAAGCCGCACTTGAGGTTTCCGCTGTCAGAGCGCTCGAGAGCGCAGTGAGGCAAAATGGCGACAGGAGCCGAGAAAGCGTATGTCGTGCTTGAAATGCACTCACATCAGTCAGTCATAACAGTGCAACGACACTTCAGGACCAAGTTCAACAAAGATCCACCAACTGCTAACGCCATTCGGCGATGGTATGCGCAGTTTAAAGATTCTGGATGCCTCTGTAAGGGGAAATCAACGGGTCGGCCTGTAGTGAGCGAAGAAACGGTTGAACGCGTGCGGGCAAGTTTCACGCTTAGCCCGCGGAAAATTGGCTCATGCCAGAACTGGAGACCGACAGCGCCGACTTCATCTTTCAACAGGATGGTGCTTCACTGCACTTCCATCATGATGTTCGGCATTTCTTACACAGGAGATTGGAAAACCGATGGATCGGTCGTGGTGGAGATCATGATCAGCAATTCAAGTCATGGCCTCCACGCTCTCCCGAATTAACCCCATGCCATTTCTTTCTGTGGGGTTATGTGAAAGATTCAGTATTTAAACCTCCTATACCAAGAAACGTACCAGAACTTTGAGCTCACATTTACGATGCTTTCGAACTCATTGATGGGGACATGGTGCGCCGAGTGTGGGAGGAACTTGATTATCGGCTTGATGTCTGCCGAATCACTAAAGGGGCACATATCGAACATTTGTGAATGCCTAAAAAAACTTTTTGAGTTTTTGTATGTGTGTGCAAAGCACTGTGAAAATATCTCAAATAATAAAGTTATTGTAGAGCTGTGAAATCGCTTCAATCATTTGTAATAACCCTGTACAGATTTGAAAAAAATTTTCATAATTACAGTAAGAAAGATATCAAATGCACACACTTATTAATACAAAGTTGGTCAAAAGCTAAAATTTTCTCACAGTCCATAAAGACAGTCCTCATCATTCATCACAGTAAAACTGCCGTTTCTGTTCTCAAAGTCTGAGCAGCAAAAGACAATGCACACGGAAGTAGTGGATTTCCATGCAGTCTTGAAGAAGTAGTGTTGTCCTTCCAACGGAAAGACAGTGCTGACTCTTGACATGCTGACAGGTAATGGGCCACAACAGAGCAAACCCACAGCAGAGTCATTCGGCGTTTTGAAGAAGATTGGTAGGTAGGTCATCACAGAGCAGACCCACTGTAGTCCCGGTAGAGATTACGGTATTAGTGGGCCACCAGAGATGCAGACCCACTGCAGTCCTTGTAGAAATAATGATATTGGTGGGCCATCAGAGATGCAGACTCACTGTAGTCCTTGTAGAGATGGCCAGCAGCCATCTGTTGTGACTGTGCAGGTGCACAATCACCATTGAAGAGTCTTGCGGATAATATAGCAAGTCCATAACCACCACTTGTGCACTCACAAAGTTTTTGGAATTGTTCTTAGAACCAGCAATGCTGTTATCCAGTACTTTTCTGAATTATTAACACACGTGCAAACACTAACAGTCCCTACTTCTCACATATTGTCCATATACTATGACCAACAGAAATGTGTGTAGTGAAATGTAACTTACAAGTTAATAATGTGATGAACTGGTGTCAATTACAATTTTATATCATAAGAATACAATTACATAGGTACAAAATACATCATTAAAGAACATAACAATACAGATAACATTTGTAGTACAGGCTTTACAACAGAATAGAAATAAACATATACATCAGCGTTACAGGAATTATGACATAAGTAAATAAATAAAATAATGAGAATAATTTTCGAAACATTAATTTCACACATGAGAATTGAAACAGAACAGAATTAATAATGTGTAAACATCTTTACAAAGAAAATTACATATTATAAATGCAAATTTTATTTGAGGATAACAGTATTCCTCGTCTTTAGTGAATGTAGCTTAGTACGAGAAAAATTCTACAACATAAATCATATTAGCTAAACATATAAAGACAGGAAGAACATAAATACACAAGGTACACAAACACATAGCGGAATAATACAAGGAAAGGACAGGGTTTGGTTTACTGCAGTATTTTGCAAACAAAACTTTCTTTACTTCTCGGAGATCTCCCTTCGTTCTTCATTATTTCCAAAAGTCCTATCTATACCTGCTTTCTGTACTTTTCTCATATAGCCTCTCAGTGCATTTCTTCAAATTCATCGCAACTCATTCTCTTATAGGTTACCTCCTCTTAAGCTAACTTAAATCTACTGAGCTCAGATGCTAAACTAAGGGACGAGGCAATGCAGCAGCAAAAAACAATTAACGCAAACAGCAATGACAAAAAAAAATATGGAAAATTGCAAAGCAAGCTACAGTAAATCTAAATTACCAAGCAATGCAACATTACAACTAATATGAGCCAATGTGCAGCTACAAGGAAAATAAATCAGTAGTAAAACTAGCTTAACAGAGTAATACAAAGTGAAATTTAGTAGCACTTTGCCTGGCAAACAGCAGCAGCAAATGCAATAACTTACACCTGAACATGACATAGCTCAAGCAGAAAAAATATTACATTAAAGACAACAAAGCACACAAGAGAAATGTATATTCATATCTTAATGTCTATGTAATTAAAGTGGTGCACCACAAGAAATTATTCTACCAAAAAAATTACCAAGTAGTTGAAAAGAAAATTCCGTATGCAATTCCTGTGAAGGGAAATGTCTTTTTATGCTCCTTCGTTTTTTTGAATAGATCGTAAAATTATTTACTGGATCTGTAGGCATAAAATATTTATATTAGTACATCTATTAATTTTATTTTAACCAATGCTGCTGCAGCTAGAAACTTGATATTAAACAAAATGAGTAAATAAATACATAAAGCAAGCCATATGGCATTTCTCTCAACTAGCAAGACAATAGCCATGAAATGTTCTCATCGTTTCATTAGGCATTTTAGTAAATATCATAAATTAAGAGCTCCACAGTATAATCATATGTTTTCAAGTTTGAGCGTGTCGTATTTGTGATGCTTTCTACAAAGGACTGTCAATAGCGAGGATAATGGCCTCCCTTTTTTTTTCTATCTGTGCCTCTGAAAAGGCACACACTAATGGCTTTTTCTCCAGGCGTGTGACACAGCTGGGTGCCCACGACGCATTACGTGCAGGTGGTCACTTAACTTTCTTACGGAAATATTTATGACACCAGTTTCCGCTACAGTGACAGTCTCATATAAAAATATTTCACAGGTCAAGAATTTGCATTACAAATCTGTAGAAACAAAATCCTATTGATATAACAGTGTCCAAAAAATTTTCGTCGGCATTGTGATACATTCACGCATTTACATACATTTCATAACTCTTAAAGTACGATTCTTGGTTTCCAACAACCTTTTTCACAAATCAGCGTCCCTAACCACTACTCATCATTCCTTACCTTATTACACCTATACATATTCCTTGACACTTCTTCAATATTTCATCATAACAGATACATAGCATAATCAAATAACTCATATAGCATCAGCCTAGTAATCATAAACATACCTCAGCAGCATAATACACATTGTCGTCATAATAATAACATCATAACACCTCAGTCAAATCTCAAAAACGTCGTAGCTTTCTGCAATAATTTCAAAACCTAAAGAAAATTCTCTGCTCATTTCAGTAGTGTCATCTACCTCAAACGTACTTTAAAAATCATGATCTCATACCAAATACATCATTCAAAGCTCTCATAGTATCACAATGGTTCCAAAAATATATGAACATTTCGCACAGTACAGACAAAATACAGTTTCATAAGTGTGAAGTTATCCAACTGTGTAATTGTGTAAACATGTGTCACTGATGTAGTAAAAAAAGTTTATCTCTCAGTTAAATGATCAGATAGCTGTGTAATTTATGTGTTAGAGGAATATGGTATCGATGTGTAAAGTTGTATAAGCAAATACCATATTAGCTAGGGCTCCTTGTGGTTGCCAAACACATGGTACACAAAGTAGGCGTGTACCCCCCTGAGGATTAATGTAATTATACCGTCAGGTGTTACAGATTACAGCAATGGATTGAAATGTATCACGGAAAACCTTTGTATCATTGTACCTCAAATATCTTTAAAAATAAATGTTTTAAGTACAAAATTAATCACTCAAATACGTGTACTGTAGCGCTAAACTGTGCGTCTTGTTGTAAGATAATCTCTGTGGAAGTGTCGTAGGTATCGTCCTCCGAAAGCTAAGTTCTGCAGAAGTCAATGTACTTACCTCATGATACACAAAAGTGAAATGCTTTGCGTATAGATATCTTAGTTATTTATTGCCGTGATGAGGAAAGTACTGTGCTGTAACGTATTGTTGTCCTAAGGAAAAGGCTGTCTCCTTGTAGCTATAGCACAAAAGTTACTACTAAAACATGTTTTACTTTACAGAAGAATTCAGAAAAACTGTGCAGATATAAAACAGATACACCGCAAAAGCAACATTGTAAATTGTCACTCATTAGTAGCGTCATGATAAAATCGTGTAGCTGTCACATAAACTAACCATTGTGTCATCTGGTATTTCACAGAAAGTACTTTAAATCCAGAATGTATTTTCAAGTAAACCAAAATGTTGCATTAAAATCTCATTAGCAGTACTGGTAAATGTTCTAAGTATGTGAGCCTTATAGTCGTTACGTAATCGTGCAACCAACAAGCAAGAATGCACACACACAATAACACTGTGTCGTCTGTTCACAATAACAATGCATTCGTAATTTCTCTTTAAATAAGTTCTCTTGGTTCTGGACTGGATATTTAACTTCAAACATTGTTGCATGTTAACAGTTTCAAAGATTGAAAAAGAGTACTAGTAAAGTGAAGTGAAAAATTTTATAGCAAAGACTAAGTTAAAAAGCAGATTATCTCCCAATAAATGGTTTTACATGTGAAATGTGGTGTAACCCTTTGCTCTTCCTAGTATGCAGAGTTTCAACTTTAACGCAGTTATCATGTGGTATACGTCGGTAAAGAATACTGGAATTTTTCTCAAGGTTAGCGTCTATGTTATTTTTCCCTGAGCCAGCTGGCGCACGTGGCTGCCTGCGGTGCGAGTCATTGTCTGTTTCTTTGTTGGCGCGTCGTTATTAGGATTTGGAGGACTAACTTCTACAAATTCACCTTGTCGAAAGGGCCCTGCTCTGTTTAAATCCCGCCAGTTCTGATGAAATTCAGTCTGCCGTTATGATTATGTCGTCTGTCGTCATGTCGGTAGTTCCTGTAGTTTCTTTCTTGTCGGTTAAGTGGTGGAGAATTTCTCCCTGAATCGTAACTGCACGCTGGACCGTTGCGTCTAAAGTTATTCTGTCTCCCGTAGTAATAACTGTTTTGGTTCCCATATTGTCTGTTTCTCTGATTGTCTCTGTGATAGTCATTACTGCGGAGAGGTGATCTTTCCCTGTAATTATTACTACTCTGCCAACAGTTGTCATACGGGTGGTGTCTGTTTTGGTCACGATTTGTGTTGTAAGAATAGCCTTGTCACGTCCAGTTATTATTTCTGTCATCGCAGAATTGTGACGGATGTGACCTGTAATTGTTGTGCTCCTGTTTTCGCGTTTCACGATTGTCAGTGTCAATTTCCAGTTCTTGTAAGAGGCCCCGAAAAGCTTCAATGTCGTCTTTGCAACGTCCTCCCAAAATAATATGTCATAAATATTCAGGTAATTTGATTAAGCAAATGCGGACGAGTTCTGAGGGGCTGTATGGGTTGACAGGTACTGATTTGGGTGCAACATGTCTTCAAAATATTTGACAAGACTGGAAAATTTAGATTGTTCAAAGTGTTTCAACATCATGATGCTATGTTTTACTCGGTCTTGTGTAGCTTGAGACCAATATGCTAAGAGGAACGCATGGTAAAATTCTCCTTCACTGTGACAATCGTGAATGACCGATCGCATTCTTACAGCTGATTCATTCTCTAAATAGCCACACATAAATTCTAATCTGTGCTCTAACGACCAGTTGGGGGGAAAACAATGAGAGAATTGATGGAGCCATGCTTGTGGATGAATGTCGTTGCCAGAATTCTTAAATGTTTTGAATTTACGTGCAGTAATGAACAGCTTATAGTCAAAATCATCATGTCGGCGAGTCACATGTCGGTCATTGTTACGTCGTTTCGGCGGTACTATCTCAAAATTCGGTGTGCCTTGCCAATTTCATTCATAATTTCCGAAGTGTCCTATGTTTTTATTTTGAGGTTGTTCTGTATTTCTAAGTCCCTCTTCCCGTGTTGCAGCGCGAGTGTCCTCTGAAATATGTAATTTTTGTATTACTTGTGCCAATTGATCTTGTACTTCCCGGATTTCTCTTTTGTGTTGCGTATTAATTTGATTCTGATTTTGTTAATACTCTTCTGTGTCAGTGATGGCTACAGGTCTTGTGTCATTCAGATCATCATCTACCTTTGTAGATAAGTTAGTGAACTGATCTGAAAGTTCGGCTACTTTATCCGTTAGTGAAATTATTTCCTCTGTGTGTTTTTCTGAACCAAGTTTCAGAGTGTCCATTTGTGTTGAAATCGTATCTACTGCGTCCTTTAAGTTTTCCTGAGTTTTTGCAAGTTGCATAACCGAATCGGTAGATGCAACTGAGTCAATTTTAGCTTGCAAGGTGTCGTGATTTTCATGAACAATAGTTTGCAGTTCTTTTATGGCTGCTTCATAATACTGTAATGCATTTTCATGACGCGAAAAAATAGGTTGGAAATGCTCACAAATTTGTGTTTTTACGTCATTACAGACTTTTTGACATTTCGATTCGATTTTATGTAACTCAGTAGTTAAATCACCACGTGTTTGTTCAATTGTGATGTCTAACTTTTGAAGATTTTGTTCCATTGCATTTAACTGTTGCTGTGTTTGTCTCTTGTGTTGTTCCATTGTGTCTAACATTTGAAGATTTTGTTCCATTGTGTCTAACTTTTGAAGCTTTTGCTGTGTTTGTCTCTGATTTTGTTCCATTTGTTGCATTAATTGCAATAATAATGTCTGGAATCTGTTTCTCTATGCTTTTTGGCAGTGCATTTTCACCGGCAACATTCACATTTTGACAAGTAGAAAATGTGTATTGACTCATTTGAAAAAACGGTGAGGACCCAACACCTGAATCTACAGTATTTGCAAGATTGTGTCCTGTCATTTCGGATTCCTGAGGGAAGCTGTTGCCGACCGATCGATCGATAATGCATCCCTGTTCACTAATTGCTTCACTGCCTACACCATTATTTGCAGCCCGCTCCATTTCCCTATGCACAATTACCAAATTACTAGTTTGAACATTAGTTAATTCATTATACGGTGGCGCTAACACACTGCTTTCGTCTTCACTGTCATTTATCAGTTTACTTTGGAGCCTAGTATTACGTTTTTCACACGCCATTATTGTCACAATATTTCACACGACAACACAGAAAAGCACAATTTGAAGAGTAAAATAAGAAAACACATTAACATAGCACTGAAAATAATATCTAGTTAATTGCAGGCGCAGCTGCGAAATACTTGGTGCAAATCTACATGTGTGCCACAAGTGTTTTACTGTACAACAATGAAAAATTACAACTACAAAGGAAATTCTCTCTACAATTATGCGCAAGCAATAAACAAAGGCTGCACTAATTGCACAAACTACAAGAAAAAAAATCATAAGATTCCAGTGAGGTATCCTGGCAGGGTCGCCATATGAAACGTCCCCTTAGAAAAATTATACATGACTGTGCTTAAACTGACACACAATATTTTTAGTGCAACTCAATCTGACTTTCCAAAATCCCTACAAAAAATGGCCCTGACTAACATTAACCTATACCTTTCACAAATCACTTACCTCACAAAAATCTTCATTACTCAAACTACTGCAATACAGCGAGCACCACTACTGCCAGCTAAATAAAAGATTCAAACTACAGAAGGCACTAACTACTGATAGGGATAGTTAGCAAATGAAAGATTTTAATAGAGAACAAACAATGTATTTACCTTAATAGTCATAATATATATATATATATATATATATATATATATATATAGCAGTTCATGACATCCAGTCTTACAAATTTCAAAACTCCGCCATCTCTCTCCCCACATCCACCACTGCTGGCGGCTCACCTCCAACTGTGCAACGCTACGCACTGTTAACAGCCAATAGCCCAACACTACAATGGCAGACAACAATGCAAACTAGCCACAGACTGCGCACAGCACAGCCAGTGATTTTCATACAGAGCGCTACGTAACGTTGCCAATAAGAAAACATAAACAGCAGACTGCACACAGCACAGCTAGCGATTTTCATACAGAGCACTATGTAACGTTGCCAATAAGAAAACATAAACAGCCTACTTACATGTGATCATGCCAACCTCACTCCCTCCCCTTTCTAATACCGTCTCCTAAGCTGTGCCCCCTTCCATTCCCCCTCCACTACACTTGCTTCCCTTGTCTTACAATCACAACCCATTATTTTAGTACCTACTAAACGAAACAGCCAATCACAGCCTAGTGTTTTACCGGTAATTAAAGCGAAACAGCCAATCAACATGTAGGCCTGGAACAGCCATTTTGTTCTATATACCCCACTTGGCGCCATTTCTCAACTCCTTCTTAAGCCAATTCACTTTCTTGGAATTAGGTCAATCAGAGACCTTCTAAGCATAAATACACGTATTTTTCTCTCCTAATCACAATCAGTAATTTACCAGGCATTAAATGAAACAGCTAATCACTATGTTTCCCCGAGCCGCCATCTTGTCAGCAACCAGACACAGCTTGTTCAGCAGAAAACACACACCCTCTTTATGACGTCCCTACTTGTATGAGATCTTGCTGACTTCAAAATAACCTGAACAGCTTCGTGGGCATTCGCAGAAACTTAACACAGCTTATATACAGACATTTAAATTCCTCCATCATTAACAGCTATTTAACAAACCAGCCAATCACAGCCCACTAGTTTACCGGCCTTAAAACGAAACAACCAGTCAGTATGCACCCGCTAGGGCCAACCATCTTGTTCCCTGGACTTAACATGGAAATGAGTAAAATTCAATCTATGTACCTCGCTTGGTAAAAGACATAATCTCAAGTTAAATATCATAATAATATTTCCACGTCTAAATTGCCTCTATTATTGTTCTATAACAGTACAAGACACATGTAGCTAAAATAATATGCTAAGCATGCTCATAAATTAAGGATAATTGCAGAATGTGATGCCACACAACGTGGCACTACACAAAACTGGCGCTAATAGCATAGGCACATAGGGAACACGCACGACACAGATATGTAAGTCCACGGTATTGGTGATAAGCTGAGAAAACCGTCCCGAAACACATGTGCTACAAAACACCACTGTTTCCCGCGCATGTACCCCGACATCAATATGGGATATGATCATCATGCACACGTACACAGGCCGCACAACGGGTTGGCATACTCTGAATCAGGTGGTCGAACAGCTGCTGGGGTACAGCCTTCCACTCGTGCACCAGTGCCTGTCGGAGTTCCTGTAGTGTCGTAGGGGTTTGAAGACGTGCAGCGATACGTCGACCGAAAGCATCCTAGACGTGCTCTATGGGGTTTAGGTATGGAGAACAGGCAGGCCATTCGCCTGATATCTTCCGTTTCAAGGTATTCCTCCACGATGGCAGCTCGGTGGGGCCGTGAGTTATCATCCATCAAGAGGAAGGTGGGACCCACTGCACCCCTGAAAAGTCGGACACAAACTGATGCAAAATGAAATCCCGATACACTTGATCTGTTACAGTTCCTCTGTCAAATACATGCAGCGGTGTAGGTGCACCAATCATAACCCCACCCCACACCATCAAACCACAACCTCCATACAGCTCCCTTTCAAGGAGATTAAGGGATTGGTATCTGGTTCCTGGTTCACGCCAGATGAAAACCCGGCGAGAATCACTGTTCAGACTACACCTGGACTCGTCCGTGGACGTAACCTGGGACCACTGTTCCAATGACTATGTACTGTGTTCTTGACACCATGCATTACGGTCTCTCCTGTGACCAGGGGTCAGTGGAATGCACCTTTCAGGTCTCTGGTCGAATAAACCATGTCTGTTCAGTCGTCTGTAGACTGTGTGTCTAGAGACAACTGTTCCAGTGGCTGCGGTAAGGTCCCGAGCAAGGCTACCTGCAGTACTCCGTGGCCGTCTGCGGGCACTGATAGTGAGATATCGGTCTTCTCGTGGTGTTGTACAATGTGGACATCCCGTACTGTAGCGCTTGGACACGTTTCCTGTCCTTTTCCATAATCTTGAGATCACACTCTGTGGCACACGGAAGGCCAGTGCTGCGACCTGCTGTGTCTGACCAGCCTCCAGTCGCCCTAGTATTCTACCCCTCATAACGTCATCAATATGTGTTCTTTGAGCTATTTTCAACACACAGTCACCATTAGCACGACTGAAAACGTCTGCACACTTACTCGCTGCACCGTACTCTGACATGCACCAACACACCTCTGCGTATGTGGACTGCTACCTGGCCCACCGTGCGACGACCGCAGGTCAAATGCATCGCATGGTTATACCCCGAGGCTATTTAAACCCACAAACCGCCCACCAGAGCGTTGTTTCATCATGTATCAGCATTATCCTTAATTTATGAGCATGGGCGTAGTTGACACTTCCTATTAAGGGGGTAGTCCTCTGCGAATGCCTGAAACATAGGTGATTAAATGGGTGATCTTCGTCATTTTTGTTTTCAAATAGAGTAAAAAGTAACGCTATATCTGATGATACAGCATAATAACTTACACTTTTGTCTTTAAAAAATCATTTGTGTTCACATTGGATGCTTCCTGGAAGCACTGCGCCAGGTGGAATGACGCCTTGCAGTTGGAACATCAGAAATCACTGGGATTTGACCTGCAACAAAATAATTTTGTACAGGGTGGGGCAAATAAAAGTGGCCCAGACCAGTGGATACAATTGAACGTGAATGTATGGATGTAACAACACCCCGTGACGATCACACCATCAGTACACCCGCCACGTAAACCACTCCGGTTCAGAGGGTATTGCAGGCTGTGTCAGTATGAGTTGAGTAGTGCAACGGGGTACTCACAGTAGAGTAGCGGATGTTTGTTGCGGAAAGTTACGTGGCAACAGAGTCATGGAAACGGTGTGGTCTGTTGTTTGCTGAGAAGTTTAATGGTGTCAAAGTGCCAGTAAGAGGGCGTGCAAGACTTAGTCCGAAAATGGCGTCAGACAGGATATGTTTTGGACAAGTCAAAAAACACTCCGAAAAGTGCTCGCATAACGGAAAATGTGCTTGCAGTTCTTCAGAATCCTGCCAAATCAACCCGACACCTGTAGCAAGAGATCGGCATATCACGTCGATCAGGCGGACGAATACTCCACCTGGACCTGCACATACATCCCTACCGAATTTCTCCTGTTGATGCATTAAAACCAGCAAATGCTTCTCAGTGTCTCCAGTTTCGTGAGTAGGTGTTTACTGAGATAACAATGAATGACTTGGACATGGATCTGTTCTTTATGTCTAATGAAGCCTGGTTTCACCTGAATGGTTATGTTAACTCACAGAATCGCAGATTCTGGGCGGCAGAGAATCCGCATAACACCAACGAAACACCATTGCATGATCAGAAGCTTGGAGTTTGGTGTACAGTGTCTGCACGCCACAATATTGATCCCGTCTTTTTTCGTCAGACGCTGACTTCAGTGCGTTACATTGTCAACATTTTGATAGAATTTCTGGCAGCATTAACAAAGGAAGAAACTTCCAACAGGAAGGAACAACTGCCCATACAGCCGGCCGAACCATGGAGCACAATCTTCACGCCTCACAGATTAGCAGTCTGGTCGTGGCCGTAGCTGGCCACCCAGGTCACCTGATCTGTCAGCCATCATAGTCTTCAAGAACTCAAGAACTGCAGCAGAACATTTCTGACGAGACTGCATCAGTTCCAGCAGCTTCGATTCGCCTTCAGCACCTTGCAGACCAGGACCCAAAAGTACCAAGAGTTGAATGGTAGTCACTTTCAACATTTGCTATAGTCAGGTTAGTACTGTATTTCTTTGCCTCTGCTATGTTTCTCTGCATCGTGGAGCTCTTTTCCCCGCGCCACTTTTATTTGCCCCACCCCGTATAAGTCATTTTCAATATATTTTCTATCAGCGTATATACGATAATTTAAAAATAATAGGATAATTGAAAAATACTAATTTGTAACAAATGTCATTTCGCCCAAAAAATCGAGACAAAAGCGTGCTCCGAAAATAATCTTTTCAAGATATCGCAAAACGGCTACGTAGGCTGACATAGAATGTAATTTAGAATTTCGGGACGAGATTGTGATCAGAATCGTAAGTACCGTTATCATGTTACGTTCATCGTCAAATTGAAAAGTACGATTTCGAGAAAAACGAGTTTACAGTTTTTGGTTACATTTTTTGTATCTAAGTTAAACGTACTCCAGTCAGCGACCGTTGTACCATACAACAATCCTTTCAGATCAAAAAGGAGGTCCTCCTCCATCTTCTTCGTTGCCGTAGAGGTCGTGCGGCCATCATCGGCAGCTTCTATCATCCGGTGCTCTGCTTGCTCGATACGCTTTTGTGCAGAAGTTGTAAAAGGCTGGTACAATCTCAGGCTAGAGCACGTTAGGCCGTCGTTGAAATTACGTGCTGCCACATTGGTTGCGATGTCGACTACTTTTTGCCGTTGTGAATGGGTTTCGGAGACACTTTTTCCGAAATCACCTTGTAACTCGATAATACGCTTCCTGGCGAAATTGGGAAGAACACAATAATAAAGTAGACACCACAAAGGATATTTTAAGCCAAAAAATCGATATTCTTCAACTACTCCCTTACGTTAAACATGACTATATTGTTGTGATTCCTCAACTCCTCCAGGCGTATTTTATAATGAAATAAATCTCGGGTGAACAGCCTGGTATGAGTGTGCATAGGACACAATATTTCGGCAATCGACCACGTTGCCATCATCAGGTGCGCTGATGTACTGACCGGCGGTGGGCCGGCGCCATGTATATATAGCATCTACAGCATGTTTATCCACTGATGTCAATTTGCAAACACTTTAGCACAATAAAACATACTAAAAATTATATGTTTTAGAGAGATATTTAATGCAATGTTTCACTTGAACTGCTTATTTTCCTAACACGCCAGCATAGCTACGAAAAGCACCAACTGCGATAGGTTAGTTTCGTAAACACGTGGATAAACATGGCGGTTGTTCGGTTCGCTTCTGTCAAAGACAATGATGGGCGACGTTTCAAGTGGAGGAACTACGATCTTTTGTTGTGAACGAAAATTCAGTCTTTGCATCAAATTCAAATAGCACTTTAAAGAAACCTAAATTTGTCTGTTTTATTTTTATAACAGCGCAAAAACACACGTGGGATTGCTTATCAGCACTACTGATTCAACTTTATATTAAAGTAAAATATCACGTTAAAAGAAACCATGAATGCATGTCTGAAGGACATTGCATACCACTAAACAGAAACTATAAAATACAGACATGTTAATACAGACCATAAAGACGATAATGTCACTCCCTGTGCATGAATCACAGAGGATGTGCGAGCACTAAGTGCCGTGGACACGGTGACATACGGATGCTAGGATCAGTCTGGGCTATGTGCATAGACAGCCGAAGTGGTTAAGATGGCTGCTGCTTTAAGTGAGAAATCTGGGTCCAAGTCCCAGTCCGGCACAAATTTTCATGTGTCACTAACAAAATGTATAGCTGACGTCTAATAATACTACACTCCTGGAAATGGAAAAAAGAACACATTGATATCGGTGTGTCAGACCCACCATACTTGCTCCGGACACTGCGAGAGGGCTGTACAAGCAATGATCACACGCACGGCACAGCGGACACACCAGGAACCGCGGTGTTGGCCGTCGAATGGCGCTAGCTGCGCAGCATTTGTGCACCGCCGCCGTCAGTGTCAGCCACTTTGCCGTGGCATACGGAGCTCCATCGCAGTCTTTAACACTGGTAGCATGCCGCGACAGCGTGGACGTGAACCGTATGTGCAGTTGACGGACTTTGAGCGAGGGCGTATAGTGGGCATGCGGGAGGCCGGGTGGACGTACCGCCGAATTGCTCAACACGTGGGGCGTGAGGTCTCCACAGTACATCGATGTTGTCGCCAGTGGTCGGCGGAAGGTGCACGTGCCCGTCGACCTGGGACCGGACCGCAGCGACGCACGGATGCACGCCAAGACCGTAGGATCCTACGCAGTGCCGTAGGGGACCGCACCGCCACTTCCCAGCAAATTAGGGACACTGTTGCTCCTGGGGTATCGGCGAGGACCATTCGCAACCGTCTCCATGAAGCTGGGCTACGGTCCCGCACACCGTTAGGCTGTCTTCCGCTCACGACCCAACATCGTGCAGCCCGCCTCCAGTGGTGTCGCGACAGGCGTGAATGGAGGGACGAATGGAGACGTGTCGTCTTCAGCGATGAGAGTCGCTTCTGCCTTGGTGCCAATGATGGTCGTATGCGTGTTTGGCGCCGTGCAGGTGAGCGCCACAATCAGAACTGCATACGACCGAGGCACACAGGGCCAACACCCGGCATCATGGTGTGGGGAGCGATCTCTTACACTGGCCGTACACCACTGGTGATTGTCGAGGGGACACTGAATAGTGCACGGTACATCCAAACCGTCATCGAACCCATCGTTCTACCATTCCTAGACCGGCAAGGGAACTTGCTGTTCCAACAGGACAATGCACGTCCGCATGTATCCCGTGCCACCCAACGTGCTCTAGAAGGTGTAAGTCAACTACCCTGGCCAGCAAGATCTCCGGATCTGTCCCCCATTGAGCATGTTTGGGACTGGATGAAGCATCGTCTCATGCGGTCTGCACGTCCAGCACGAACGCTGGTCCAACTGAGGCGCCAGGTGGAAATGGCATGGCAAGCCGTTCCACAGGACTACATCCAGCATCTCTACGATCGTCTCGATGGGAGAATAGCAGCCTGCATTGCTGCGAAAGGTGGATATACACTGTACTAGTGCCGACATTGTGCATGCTCTGTTGCCTGTGTCTATGTGCCTGTGGTTCTGTCAGTGTGATCATGTGATGTATCTGACCCCAGGAATGTGTCAATAAAGTTTCCCCTTCCTGGGACAATGAATTCACGGTGTTCTTATTTCAATTTCCAGGAGTGTATTTCATACGGCTGCAGATCGTCAGCAGTGTTTGCTCTTTCAGACACACATGTATGTCTGAAGACTATTGCATAGTATTATACAGATACATAATATACAGACATAGCAAAATTGTGTAAATTTAAATCCATAGCATGTTGTCGTTATAATGTCAGACTGGCTTTAAAATTTTGTTGAATGTGGATAGTTGAAAGTGTAACACCCACATGCTGTACGCCATGTTGGGTGATAGTGGTAGGTCGTCGAAGTCAGGATGTTGATGGATTACCACCCCTGAGTGTCGGTTAGCTGCAACTAGGTGTAAGATGGCCTGTCTGGCGCCCGAAGGCGCCAACGAAACATGGATAACAAAGTAAACATTTATTGTTCAAAGATACACATCTGTCTTGATTCACGCTCTGCTTGCAGTGGCGGCAGTTAGGGGATGGTAGACACCAATCCGGAATGAGCTTACGCTTTGTGCTGTGCGCTGGTACAGCCACGGTGCGTTTTTCGGCTGCGGCAGCAATGGGGGCCATGGATTGAGTGCCCAGTGACGCCGCTGGGTCCATAGCCTCCGCGCTTTCCACGGACGCTCAAAGTTCCAGAAAGACGGTAGCACTCTACATCTACATCTACATACATACTCCGCAATCCACCATACGATGCGTGGCGGAGGGTACCTCGTACCACAACTAGCATCTTCTCTCCCTATTCCACTCCTAAACAGAACGAGGGAAAAATGACTGCCTAATGCCTCTGTACGAGCCCTAATCTCTCTTATCTTATTTTTGTGGTCTTTCCGCGAAACGTAAGTTGGCGGCAGTAAAACTGTACTGCAGTCAGCCTCAAATGCTGGTTCTCTAAATTTCCTCAGTAGCGATTCACGAAAAGAACGCTTCCTTTCCTCTAGAGACACCCACCCGAGTTCCTGAAGCATTTCCGTAACACTCACGTGATGATCAAACCTATAAGTAACAAATCTAGGAGCCCGCCTCTGAATTGCTTCTATGTCCTCCCTCAATCCGACCTGATAGGGATCCCAAACGCTCGAGCAGTACTCAAGAATAGGTCTTATTAGTGTTTTATAAGCGGTCTCCTTTACAGATGAACCACATCTTCCCAAAATTCTACCAATGAACCGAAGACGACTATCCGCCTTCCCCACAACTGCCATTACATGCTTGTCCCACTTCATATCGCTCTGCAATGTTACGCCCAAATATTTAATCGACGTGACTGTGTCAAGCTTTACACTGCTAATGGAGTATTCAAACATTACGGGATTCTTTTTCCTATTCATCTGCATTAATTTATATTTATCTATATTTAGAGTTAGCTGCCATTCTTTACACCAGTCACAAATCCTGTCCAAGTCATCTTGTATCCTCCTACAGTCACTCAACGACGACACCTTCCCGTACACCACAGCATCATCAGCAAACAGCCGCACATTGCTATCCACCCTATCCAAAAGATCGTTTATGTAGATAGAAAACAACAGCGGACCCACCACACTTCCCTGGGGCACTCCATACCCTCACCTCCGATGAACACTCACCATCGAGGACAACGTACTGGGTTCTATTACTTAAGAAGTCTTCGAGCCACTCACATACTTGTGAACCATCCCATTTGCTCGTACCTTAGTTAGGAATCTGCAATGGGGCACCGAGTCAAACGCTTTCCGGAAGTCAAGGAATATAGCATCCGTCTGATACCCTTCATCCATGGTTCGCAAGATATCATGTGAAAAAAGGGCGAGTTGCGTTTCGCAGGTGCGATGCTTTCTAAAGCCGTGCTGATGCATGGACAGCAACTTCTCTGTCTCAAGGAAATTCATTATATTCGAACTGAGAATATGTTCGAGAATCCTGCAACAAACCGATGTTAAGGATTTTGGTCTGTAATTTTGAGGATCCGTCCTTCTACCCTTCTTATATACAGGCGTCACCTGCGCTTTTTTCCAGTCGCTCGGGACTTTACGTTGGGCAAGAGATTCGCGATAAATGCAAGCTAAGTAAGGAGTCAATTCAATAGAGTACTCCCTGTAAAACCGAATTGGAATCCCATCAGGACCTGGCGATTTACTTATTTTCCACCCATTCAGCTGCTTCACAACCCCAGGGATGTCTATCACTATGTCCCCCATACGGGAATCTGTACGAGACTCAAACGGCGGTAAGTTTGTACGATCCTCCTGCGTGAAAGATTTCTCAAATGCTAAATTTAAAATTTCAGCTTTCGTTTTGCTGTCTTCCGTTGCTAGGCCAGACTAATCAGTGAGTGACTGGATGGAAGCCCTCGACCCGCTTACCGATTTTACATAAGACCAGAATTTCCTTGGGTTTTCAGCAAGATCTTTTGCTAAGGTATGACGGTGGTAGTGGTTGAATGCTTCGCACATCGCTCTTTTTACAGCAGCACGAATCTCTACTAACTTTTGCCTGTCCTCGTTCTCCCGATCTTTCTTGTACCGCGAGTGCAACTGACTTTGCTTCCTGAGCATTCTCCGAATTGCGCTGTTAAACCACGGTGGGTCTTTTCCGTCCGTAACCCACTTTTTCGGCACATACTTGTCCAATGCGTGATTTAAAATGTGTTTAAAATTTGCCCATAATTCTTCCACGTCCATCGTACCAGAAGTAAATGAAGTCGATTCATTTACTAAGTGGGATGCTAACAACTGCTTATCTGCTCTTTCTAGTAAGAATACTCTCCTAGCCTTCTTGACCGATTTTTTAACTTTCGTAACCATAGTCGTAATGACACATGATCACTAATCCTTGTCTCAACACTGACACCGTCGACGAGGTCTGGTCTGTTCGTGGCTTACAGATCTAAAATATTTCCATTACGTGTTGGCTGTCGATTTAGCTGCTCAAGACAGTTTTCGGATAATGTGTTCAAAAGTAATTCACACGACGGCTTGTCTGTACCACCTGTAATGAATCCATAGACATCCCAGTCTGTACTAGGTAGGTTGAAGTCGCCTCCGACTAATATAGCATGATCCGAGTACTTCTGCGATGCAGAATGTAGACTCCCTTTGAATGATTCTAGAACTGTCATGGTGGAACCTGGTGGCCGGTAATAACACCCAACAATTAACTTTATTTCCCCTAGCCCTGTTAAACGTGTCCAGATAATTTCACAATCACACTATTTCGACCTCAGTAGACACAATATTTTTGTCAACTGCAATGAAGACACCACCTCCTACGGTGTCTAACCTGTCTTTCCGATGCACGTTCCAACCCTCACTAAATATTTCAGAACTTCCTATCTCAGGGTTCAGCCAGGTCTCAGTCCCGAGAATAATTTGCGCGCCACACGCTTCCTGGAGGGCAGTAAATTCAGGAACTTTATTCCGAACACTCTGAAAATTTACTGCTAATATCTTGATAGCTGAAGTGTTTTTACACTGAGCGCGTCCTGATTTCCCTGCCTGCACGTCGACTGGTGAGTGTTCATCAGGACACCTCGCACTACTGCCTTGCCTAAAAAAGCCCCATGTGCACTCGATCATACCATACACACACCAACTCTGCTTGTAGTGTATGTAGTCGTGCTGTGTTATGCTGCGGTCTCTCAACAGGAGAAAGGCCAGCGGCATCCAAGTCAGAGGCAGATAGTGGCCACGACACGGCCTGACAATGATGGATGATGATCTGCTCTCTAGACCCACTGGTTAGACCACAAGAAAGGCTGCTGGTAGATGGAACCAGTACTTCCCCATCAGTCTTGACTCATATGGCAGCGCTGCTGCTCATGGCAGCTACGTCCCCCCAGATGGGGCTCGTTGCTCCACCAAAATTGTAGATGGCTAGACAAACATGAGTTAGAGTGACATGGGTCCAGCCTCCAGGCTGAATGGCTTAAAACTGCATGGATGCTAGATGATCACAGGTCCCTTCTGCAGGCTCGTCAGCTACGTATTAACATACTTCCAATGGAACACAAGTAATGTCTATACATGGCTGGCCTGTGTGGTCTGTCACTGTGAAGCGGCCATGACATCAGCCAGCGTGCTTTTCTTGTATGGTCAGCTTCTCCGGTTGCCCTAGTCGCAGCTGAAAAGCGTCTCTACTTTCCCTGTCAGGAGTAATGGTAGACATTGTTTGCAAAGTCAGTATAGTGGATAATTATTCGTGCATCCAAGTTACGCCTTCTTACTCCACTTTACGTGTCCAACACGCTGACGATGTCCTCCTCCTCTCTGCCATGTCGTTCTGCTGTATTTTTCATCGTCCACATTGCTTGATGTGCCAGAACAATATTGTGGGTGATACTTATCATAGAAACAACCGAAGCACAAATTTTCGCAGCACCACGCGCATTTTATGAAAGCAGCAGTCTTGCAGGCGCTCCGTTTCTTCATGAGAGATACCAGCAAACACAATTTTTTTGCTTTCAAAAAGATTTCTCTTTCATCCGCTAATTTCGATGCGAACCATGCGTATCTAATCATGCTTTCAAAATTAGGTGCGCTGAATTGATGTAGGATTAGCGAATGTAATTTTATCGAATCTTCCCTAGAAGCGATCTCTCTATTGTCTTTCATCAAATCGTGAGCATTCTGAATAATTTTCGTGTAGATTTTCACCTGTCGGTAAAAATAAACATCTCAGAACTGGCAATAAGGTGTGCACTTTGGTGGGACTGAATATATATTTATAATTTCGCACACCTTACACTGTTTGTTGATATTCTTTGAAATAAAATTGAAAAATTCGGCTGATTAGTACACGGTCAGGATTCGAACTCGGTAACTTCAGCGTGGTAGAGGTGAACCTTTACCGCTGCGCTACGCTGACTTACTCGTAATACTTGTAATGTTGCGGATATACAAAGCTCGCAATGAACTTCAAAATCAATTTTCTCAAAAACCAAGGCACGTCGCTAGAAAACCGGATAGCCAGGTATTCAGGGTGAGTGCCTCTACAACATATTTGAAACGCATCAAAATCCGTGATTTACAGTATGGAGGGTCCCCTTGTCAGTCATACAGCTGTGTTGCACGCAACATAAATGGACCTTCCTTGTTGGCGTTCCAGTGGCCATTTCAGAGTTGCGTACTGACCTGCTTTGCTCGCCTCTTGCGTTGGCTAGAAATTTTCGCTCAACTACGTAAAGCCTAAAATTACCAAATACGCAGTACCCAGTCGCAAAATCATGTTTTATTTATGTTTTGCGACTGGTTGCTGCATATTTGGTAATTTTATGGTTTACGGTCGCTGTACAACTTGGGAACCACATGGAGCCCACCATTCATACGTAAAGCCTGTTCTCTTGTGGAGCTTCAAAAGCAAAGCAACCCTCGTTTCTTACTTATGTCAATGTGTATTAAATTCAGATGTTAAAACTATCGTTCAATACGTTACATCATCAAAGCGTCAGATTGTTTCCACTGTGTGAGTGTATAAGTCAAGCAGTCATCAGCAAGTGTATCTCAACCTGTAAATTAGATCGGTAGTCCCAATAAGCGAGCTACGTTATAGAACAAATATTTACGTGTTTTCACAGCCAATAAAGATAATTTTTTGTTTCCTTCAAAGTGATATTATACTTTGTACAAAGAACGAATCTTGTAGTCGCCAAGAGCACCTTAACCTTTAATTTAGATCAGGAGTTCGAATAAGCAAACCACATGTGTCTTGTACTGTTATTAAAATTAATACAGACAAATTTAGATTTCTTTAAAGAGCTATTTTATTTTGGTGCTAAGACTGAATTTTCGTTCAGAATCAGAGATCGAATTTCCTTCGTGTGGAACGTTGTCCGTCGTTGTCTTTGACAGAAGCAAGCAGACAGCCGCCATGTATATCTAAATGTCTGTGAAGCTAACATGTAGTAGTTGGTGCTATTCGTGGTTGTATTTGCTTGTTACTAAAATGTGCGGTTTAAGTGAAACACTCCATTAAAGATCGCTCTAGGACGTGTCACTGTTAGTATGCATTGTTGTGCTAAAGTCTCTGAAAATGTGACGTCAGCGGATAAACTTTCTATAGATACTAGTAATATTTAGTAGTTTATTATGGAAAAGAAAGGACATACAGTCTGTAAACATGTTTGGAGAGCCTTGGCACAATATTTCCGCAGCTTTGGCTGCTTAGCATACCATATTAACCACATTTGTGTTTTAATGTTATAGAATAGTAATGCATCCAATGTAGATGTGGAAATAAGTCTGTGGAACTTAATGTGAGGGAGCATAGTCGTGTTTTTAGCGTAAAGTTTACCGTAACCCATAAGTCAGATCAGTACTGACATGTGTATTTTATATTGTTATAGAACAGTAATACTAAGAATTTAGCCATGGGAATAACTTTATGATATTTGGTTTGAAGGTTTATTGCAACCTGCACCAAGTGGAGTACAAAGACCAAGCTTTCGTCATTGCCAAGTGGAGAACAAAAAACAAGATGTTTGACTCTAAGGAATACATGCTGATTAGCTGTTTCGTTTTAATGGCTGGTAAAGTGTTGGGCAGTAATCTGCTGTTTCGTTTCAATGGTTGCTAAAATACTATGCTGTGATGGAGAGGTGTGTGTGTGTGTGTGTGTGTGTGTGTGTGTGTGTGCGCGTGTGTGTGTGTGTGCGTGTGTGTGTGTGTGTGTGTGTGTGTGTGTTTGTAAACTGTATTAGGTTGCTGAAAATGCTGACAAATCTGTGTTAGGTTTCTGAAGAGTCTGCAAGGTCTCATACAAGCCACAAAGCTGTGTTTTAAAAGAAAGTGACATTAAACTTTTGTTGTGTTAATTAATTAATTAAAGTTAATAAAACAAAAGTGGAAAATGACCCTTGCTTTTAATAAGTCTATTGCTGTGGTATCTGCTAAGAAGAAGAGGCTATGTGTATTCTGCTGACAAAGCTGTGTCAGGTTGCTGACAAGATGGCGACTCTGGCATACATACTGAATAACTGTTTCGTTATAATTGTGGGTACAATGATTATGGTGACCGGAAAGCAAAAGACGTGTATTGTGGCTTAGAAGCTCTCTGACTGACCTATATCCAAGAAAATGACATGGCTTAAGAAGGAGTTAAAGAATGGTGTCAAGTAGTGTATATAGAACAAGATGGAAGCTCTGGCCTACATGCTCACTGGTTATTTCGTTTTAATGGTTGGTTAAATACTGGGCTGTGGTTGTTGGAGAAGTGAGGGGAGGGAAGGAGTAGGGGTGGGGTAAGGTATGACTTAGAAGAGGAAATTGCGAGAGGTGAAGAGGGGAGCAGTAGGAGTACAGCTCATGAAACGGTTGGAGAGAGTGGAGGTGGAAGAGGGGGTTTGGATTCGAGAGTGGTAGGGTGTGATGATGCCATATCTTAAAGACTATGGTCATATGAAAATAACAGATAGTTATTGACTGTGATAGAACTTCAGTTTCAATATGCAAATTGTTATGGCACAGGGAAAATAAAGTCATGCCAGAGACAGAGAAGGAAGCAAGAAGCGAGCCAGTATGTCGCAAGTCAGATCATCTACACATTATCACACTGTCTGCTGAATGAGAATACCCATTCAGCAGAAAGGAGACTGTGGGAGAAAACCAAAGGCAGTGAGACAAGCATATTCGTTAGATCGTAAGACATGCTGCAAGAAACTCTATCTCTTTCACAAGAGGACATAGCAAAGAACTGACACAGCGGTTAACTGTCTGTTAAGTGAATAAAGTAGAATATGGAGACCACATGCGGTCATTATGAACCAAGTCTTGCACCACAGCCTCATGCTAACTCCCTTTAAATACCCCACCTTTCCAGCTCTCGTCGTGAGTGGATCATTGGGATTGATGGCATTCACAGTAATAGCACTCAGTTCCACGATTATAATACTGTAGTGAATCTATGTCCTAGATTCTCCAGCACAGTTTATGAACTAGACGAAGATGTACTGAAGATGATGGCCTCCAACTGATGAACTTCATCCTGATGGCTGCCAACCAGCTACTGGTAGAGAAAGTGACTGCCTTCTAACATCACATTCCAGGGTGCTGTCAGCACTGAACTTTAACATGGAAGCTAGAAACAGGGCCTGTTATGGTCCATGTTCATGTTCGACATTCAGGTGCCCCAGTTGCTGAACCCTAACAGATGGTAGGGAGGTGATCAACTGACCACATGACTCCGACACTACGTACATTGTGGAGGGGTTATCAAGAGTCATCGTAGCACTCAGAGTGGAACTGAGGACACTCCAGCAGCCAGTACAAAAGATCACTTCAGGCTGGGCAGTGACGACGCCTTCTCGTCGGCAACCCGACATGGCACCGAGGTCACTAAACCTCTACTGGGTGCACAACTGCTTAGCTGACTCGACAGACATAACATAGAATCCAACACACAGCTGAATGAGCAACAGCCGACGCTGGTGCGGAAGAACAACGACTTGTAAACGGTTTGAATAAATGACTGAGCACTGATAATGTTTTACTAGCGTCAAAGATGCTTCACTGGCTCCAACAGCTACCCTCACTTCACGCAGAGGTCCCTCTGCTCGGCCTTCTGTATCGACACTGACGGGAAAGAAATCACATCAAGAAGGAGTTGTGCGACGTAAACGACACTTGGTATGCGTGTTTCTACACATGAAAGATGATGTATATTCAGATTTCTCGCCACTCGTATAATAGTGGCGCTGGTAGCGCCACTATGAGGCCGCAGATGAGGTTTGCATTAAATATACGCTGTAACAGTCGTGAGTGTTACTTACTTTGAGACCAGACGTGGTGATCTGGTGTTAGTCACGAATGAATTTACGGCGACAAAGACGTCATTATCAGCCCCTCACTGTGTCTGAACCAGGTCGTGTAATAGGGCTACGAGATGCTGGATGTTTTTCTGCGATACTTCAGAAAGGCTTAACTGTAATGTAGTCACTGGACATGATTGCCAACAGCGGTAGTCACGAGAATGTACGGTCACGAGAAGGCGGGCTCCAGACATCCATGTGGCACTTCTGAGTGTGAAGACCATCCTGTTTGGCATATGGCTCTGGTGCACCATACTGCATCTGCAGCAGCAACTGAGCAGCAGTTGGCAGCACAGTGACACAACGAACTATTACGAACCGGTTACTTCAAGGACAGCTTCGAGCCAGAGGCCCCGTAGCGCGCATTCCGCTGACCCCAAACCACCACCATTTGCGACTTTAGTGGAGTCAAGCGAGAGCTCATTGTAAGGCAGGGTGGAGATCTGTTGTGTTTTCCGACGAAAGCTGGTTCTGTCTCGGTGCCAGTGATGGCCGTGTGTTGCTTAGAATGAATTCAGGTGAGGGCTTGCAACCAATCCATCTGTGTGCCAGGTGGACCTGGAGTTATAGTCTGGGGTGAGATTTCATATGACGGCAGGAGCATTCTCGTGGTTATTCCAAGCACCCTGACTGCAAAATTTGTACGTCAAGCTGGCGATTCGACCTGTTGTACTGCCATTCATGAACAGCAATCTAGAGGCTGTTTTACAACAGGATAAGTTTGCCCAATTACCGCTGTTGTAACCCAACGTGCTCTACACAGTATCGACTTGTCGCTTGACCTGCTCGATCACCAGATCCATCTCCAATCGAGTACGTTGGGACATCAGCGGACGACAGCGCTAGTGTCATCCAAAAACAGCATTAACTGTCTCTGTATTGCCTGACCAAGTGGAAGAGGCATGGAACTCCATCCCACAAACTAACATCCCAGATCTGTACAACATAATGCATGCACGTTTGCATGCTTGCATGCAACATTATGGCAGTTAAACCGGTTATTAATGTATCAGCATTTCTCATTTGAAATGGCTTATCTCGCTATTACATTAACCTGTGATCTTGCAATGGTACAAGGTGCATTCAAGTTCTAAGGCCTCCGATTTTTCTTCTAATTAACTAATCACCCGAAATCGATGAAACTGGCGTTACTTCTCGACGTAATCGCCCTGCAGACGTACACATTTTTCACAACGCTGACTCCATGATTCCATGGCAGCGGCGAAGGCTTTTTCGGAGTCTGTTTTGACCACTGGAAAATCGCTGAGGCAATAGCAGCACGGCTGGTGAATGTGCGGCCACGGAGAGTGTCCTTCATTGTTGGAAAAAGCCAAAAGTCACTAGGAGCCAGGTCAGATGAGTAGGGAGCATGAGGAATCACTTCAAAGTTGTTATCACGAAGAAACTGTTGCGTAACGTTAGCTCGGTCTGCTTGGTGAAACAGCACACGCACAGCCCTTCCCTGACGTTTTTCTTGCAGTGCAGGAAGGAATTTGTTCTTCAAAACATTTTCGTAGGATGCACCCGTTACCGTAGTGCCCTTTGGAACGCAATGGGTAAGGATTACGCCCTCGCTGTCCCAGAACATGGACACCATCATTTTTTCAGCACTGGCGGTTACCCGAAATTTTTTTGGTGGCGGTGAATCTGTGTGCTTCCATTGAGCTGACTGGCGCTTTGTTTCTGGATTGAAAAGTGGCATCCACGTCTCATCCATTGTCACAACCGACGAAAAGAAAGTCCCATTCATGCTGTCGTTGCGCGTCAACATTGCTTGGCAACATGCCACACGGGCAGCCATGTGGTCGTCCGTCAGCATTCGTGGCACCCACCTGGATGACACTTCTCGCATTTTCAGGTCGTCATGCAGGATTGTGTGCACAGAACCCACAGGAATGCCAACTCTGGAGGCGATCTGTTCAACAGTCATTCGGCGAGGGTCTGCATCTTTGATGGCCCACCAATACCATTATTTCTACAAGGACTGCAGTGGGTCTGCACCTCTGGTGGGCCACCAATACCATAATCTCTACCAGGACTACAGTGGGTCTGCTCTGTGATTACCTACCTACCAATATTCTTCAAAACTTCGACTGACTCTTCTGTGGGTTTGCTCTGTTGTGGCCCATTACCTGTCTACATGTCAAAAGTCAGCACTGTCTTTCCGTTGGAAGGACAACACTACTTCTTCAAGACTGCATGGAAATCCACTACTTCTGTGTGCATTTTCTTTTACTGCTCAGACTTCGAGATAAACACTGCTATTTTACTGTGCTGAACGATCAGGACTGTCTTTATGGACTGTGAGAAAATTTTAGCTTTTGACCAACATTGTATCAATAAGTGTGTGCATTTGATTTCTTTGTTATTGTAATTATGAAAAATTTTTTCAAATCTGTATTGGCCACTGCCCAAAACAATTTTTAAAATTTTTTGTGGGGAGCATGGGGGCTATGTAAGTAGGCTGTTTAGGTTTTTATATTGGTAACGCCACGTAGCGCTCTGTATGAAAATCACTGGCTGTGCTGTATGCAGTCTGTGGCTGGTTTGCATTGTTGTTGGCCATTGTAGTGTTGGGCAGTTGGCTGTTAACAGCGCGTTGCGTTGCGCAGTTGCAGGTGAGGCGCCAGCAGTGGTGGATGTGGGGAGAGAAATGGTGGAGTTTTGAAATTTGTAAGACTGGATATCATGAACTGCTATATATATTATGACTGTTGAACACTATTAAGGTAAATACATTGTTTGTTCTCTATCAAAATCTTTCATTTGCTAACTATGCCTATCAGTAGTTAGTGACTTCAGTAGTTTGAATCTTTTATTTAGCTGGCAGTAGTGGCGCCCGCTGTATTGCAGTAGTCCGAGTAACGAAGATTTTTGGTGAGGTAAGTGATTTGTGAAAGGTATAGGTTAATGTTAGTCAGGGCCATTCTTTTGTAGGGATTTTTGAAAGTCAGATTGCGTTGCGCTAAAAATATTGTGTGTCAGTTTAGTGTAGATCAGAATAGGTAAAGAGCGAAATGTCTGAGTGCGTTCAGTTCTGCTCAGCTGTTTGAAAATCAAGTAATGTAAGAGGTTTATCAGCACAGTAATTAATTAATTTTTCTAAGGGGACGTTTCATAACAATCATTCATTAATTTTTCTAAGGGAACGTTGCAAGTGAAAAGTTTACTTTCTGTATTTTCGCAAAGTTATGATCTGTCCGTTCGTTCATTGACCTTGTTATTGAAGTCGCGAGCTATATATGCTGGATTCATATTGCCCACGGAATACATCTCACATATTTAATGCACTATCGTCCAAAGTAGCGAACAGTCAACTGCCAGCCAGGGAGCCTCGTTAGCAGGAATACTCTCTTCCGTGCGCTGTAGTCGACTGACGTCGTGTGTTTCGATGTTTGTTTAGGTGTAGCGTCCCCATACTACAGAGCAGTTACCTCGCATCAGACGGACGGACAGATAATAATTGTCTGAAAATAAAAAAATTTAACTTTTCACTCGAGGGAAAACTTGAACCAAGGACCGCTCGTTCCGGAGCTGCTCACGCTAACCACGGGACCACAGCGCTCCGGAGCTCGCACTATCGTTATTGTTGCCTATCTGGCGCATGGACTTCTCAGTTTGTATATTTTGCTTATTTTTTTCATAGTTCCACACAACTTCTTCCAGTTTTCTCGATTGATCTGTGTTCAGTTTTTCAAGGCCTATCCACTGTGCCAACTTATAACTAAATCTGAGGGGGGTGTGATGGGGAGGTTCCCTTGTTAGCAACGTATCCATATTCAATTTGCTGGTCCTTTCTTGAGCATACAATGGCTTATTAACGTCGATGCACACAGAATATATACTTTTGTCATTCCAGTGCATTCGACTACTAGTGCTATAAAAGCATCTGCTTCTGTTTTTTACCTAGAGGGTTCGAGGCAAAGAGTTGTTTCGGACAATGGTCCGCGGTATTCTTCGTCGGATTTTCAACAATTTTGCCAACAAAACGCAATTCAACATATCCGAAACATCGCTTCCTCCTCAATAGAACGGTGAAGACGAAAGATTCATTTGCACTTTCAAGGCTCAGATATACAGACTTCGACCATACTTCATACTCCAGGAAATATGCTGTGTTTATTTGTTTTTCCTAAGCACCTGTCGCACTATGCCTGCCCAGGGCGCTTCAATAGCAGAACTCTTACACGATCGTCGCCACCGTACTCTGCTGCATCCCTTTCACCCTCACTATACTATTTGCGACCCTAATTTCGCAACGATGTTCAGAGTTAAGAACACAGTTTTCCATTGTTCCTATAACAAGCCTCACAGCTATACTACTGGCCATTAAAATTGCTACACCAAGAAGAAATGCAAATGATAAACGGGTATTCATTGGACAAATATATTATACTAAAACTGACATATGATTACATTGTCACGCAATTTGGGTGCATAGATCCCGAGAAATCAGTACCCAGAACAACCACCTCTGGCCCTAATAACGGCCTTGATACGCCTGGGCATTGAGTCAGACAGAGCTTCGACGGCGTGTACAGGTACAGCTGCCCATGCAGCTTCAACACCACAGTTCATCAAGAGTAGTGACTGGCATATTGTGACGAGCCAGTTGCTCAGCCACCATTGACCAGACGTTTTCAGTTGGTTAGAGATCTGGAGAATGTGCTGGCCAGGGCAGCAGTCAAACATTTTCTGTATCCAGAAAGGCCCGTACAGGACCTGCAACATGCGGTCGTGCATTATCGTGCTGAAATGTAGGGTTTCGCAGGGATCGAATGAAGGGTAAAGCCACGGGTCGTAACACATCTGAAATGTAACGTCCACTGATCAAAGTGCCGTCAATGCGAACAAGAGGTGACCGAGACGTGGAACCAGTGGCACCCCATACCATCACGGCGGATGATAGGCCAGTATGGCGATGACGAATACACGCTTCCAATGTGCGTTCACCGCAATGTCGCCAAACACGGATGCGACCATCATGATACTGTAAACAGAACCTGGATTCATCCAAAAAAATGACGTTTTGTTATTCGTGCACCCAGGTTCGTCGTTGAGTACACCATCGTAGGCTCTCCTGTCTGTGATGCAGCGTCAAGGGTAACTGCAGCCGTGGTCTCCGAACTGACAGTCCATGCTGCTGCAAACGTCATCGAACTGTTTGTGCAGATGGTTGTTGTCTTGCACCATTGACCAGACGTTTTCAATTGGTGAAAGATCTGGAGAATGTGCTGGCCATCTGTTGACTCAGGGATCGAGACGTGGCTGCGCGATCCGTTACAGCCATGCGGATAAGATGCCCGTCATCTCGACTGCTAGTGATACGAGGCCGTTGGGATCCAGCACGGCGTTCCGTATTACCCTCCTGAACCCACCGATTCCATATTCTGCTAACAATCATTGGATCTCGACCAACGCGAGCAGTAATGTCGCGATACGATAAACCGCAATCGTGATAGGCTACAATCCGACCTTTATCAAAGTCGGAAACTTGATGGCACGCATTTCTCCTCCTTACACGAGGCACCACAACAACGTTTCACCAGGCAACGCCGGTCAACTGCTGTTTGTGTATGAGAAATCGGTTGGAAACTTTCCTCATGTCAGCACGTTGTAGGTGTCGCTACCGGCGCCAACCTTGTGTGAATGCTCTGAAAAGCTATTCATTTGCATATCACAGCATCTTTTTCCTGTCGGTTAAATTTCGCGCCTGTAACACGTCATCTTCGTGGTGTAGCAATTTTAATGGCCAGTAGTGTAGGAATCCAGCGTCGATACTCAGACGTCTGGCAGTGCTCTTTATTTCATTCGAGGTGCATTGGGTTCTTAACGACGGCACCAAAACCAACTTCGTTTCCGTGATTATCGCGATCGTGCTGTAAATTTCGCTTTTTCGTACACTCTGCCTGTAACCGAGTCCGCTGCCCCCGAGCTGCCTGAGGTCTGGGCGCATGGGTCTTGCGACGACTCTGCCGTGGACATCGACCCCTGCCCTCCCACTCAGCAGCTGCCGCCTCCGCATCTTCATCCGCCGCCGCAGCCGCCGCGCCCGTTGCTGATCGCAGCGGCGGCAGTCAAGGACATCGAGACTGCACCAGCTGTACACACTTCCGTGTCCTCAGTACTGCCAATACAGCACCCACCTGTGCCATTGGAAGAATCTCCTACCTCCCGTTTCTCGGCAGATGTTCCCGGTAGTTCGCAAAACGACTGTCGGGACGTGGGTTGGATGGCGCTAATTGCTGTCGCACTACGGCCAACAATATCAGTAGCACCACGGCACAGACCTCCTCCCGTCATCGCCTGCACCCACACAGTGCGACAAAGGTGCGCAATTTGAGGGGTGGGGGGAGACAAGCGGCGGGGGGGAATGATATCACATCACTGCATGCGACTCTGACTGATAGATACCGTGAATCTGCGAGGGCTAATCGGAAAGTAACGTCCGATAGGTCACGAAATGGAAACAACAGCGAAAATTTGACGATGGTTTGCACAGATATTTTTGGCAGTGTCTCTAGCATGCCTGTCGATCACGTCACGTCACTCTTTTCAGTTTTGAGCACACAGTGAGCACGTAAAGGTGCCTAGAACAATAGTGCCTCCTGCCAAGTACACTACTGGCCATTAAAATTACTACACCAAGAACAAATGCAGATGATAAACGGGTAATCATTGGACAAATATATTATACTAGAACTGATATGTGATTACATTTTCACGCAATTTGGGGGCATAGATCCTGAGAAATCAGTATCCAGAACAATCACCTCTGGCCGTAATAACGGCCTTGATACGCCTGGGCATTGAGTCAAACAGAGCTTGGATAGCATGTACAGGTACAGCTGCCCATGCAGCTTCAACACGATACCACAGTTCATCAAGAGTAGTGGCTGGCGTATTGTGACGAGCCAGTTGCTCGGCCACCATTGACCAGACGTTTTCAATTGGTGAGAGGTCTAGAGAATGTTGAAGGGTAGAGCCACGGGTCGTAACACATCTGAAATGTAACGTCCACTGTTCAAAGTGCTGTCAATGCGAACAAGAGGTGACCGAGACGTGTAACCACTGGCACCCCATACCATCACGCCGGGTGATAGGCCAGCATGACGATGAAGAATACACGCTTCCAAAGTGCGTTCAATCCGAAAAAATGATGTTTTGCCATTCGTGCACCCAAATTCGTCGTTGAGTATACCATCGCAGGCGCTCCTGTCTGTGATGCAGCGTCAAGGGTAACCGCAGCCACGGTCTCCGAACTGATAGTCCATGCTGCTGCAAACGTCGTCGAACTGTTCGTGCAGTTGGTTGTTGTCTTTCAAACGTCCCCATCTGTTGACTCAGGGATCGAGACGTGGCTGCACGATCCGTTACAGCCATGCGGATAAGCTGCCTGGCATCTCGTCTGATAGTGATACGAGGCCGTTGGGATCCAGCACGGGGTTCCATATTACCCTCCTCAACCCACCGATTCCATATTCTGCTAACAGTCATTGGATCTCGACCAACGCGAGCAGCAATGTCGCGATACGATAAACCTCAATCGCTATAGGCTACAATCCGACCTTTATCAAAGTCGGAAACGTGATGGTGCGCATTTCTCCTCCTTACACGAGGCATCACAACAACGTTTCACCAGGCAACGCCGGTCAACTGCTGTTTGTGTATGAGAAATCGGTTGGAAACTTTCCTCATGTCAGCACGTTGTAGGTGTCGCCACCGGCATCAACCTTGTGTGAATGCTCTGGATAGCTTATCATTTGCATATCACAGCATCTCCTTCTTGTCGGTTAAATTTCGCGTCTGTAGCACGACATCTTCGTGGTGTAGCAACTTTAATGGCCGGTGGTGTATGAGTGTCCGGTGCGAGGTTGCGCCTGATTTCAAGCAACCACACATAACGAATATGTCTTCATGACAATTCTCGGTCGCACACTGCAGGACGCCCCTGCAGAGTTTTCGATGGGAAGTGTTTGGTCACCCACCATACAGCCCGGACTTGGCTCCCCCGGACGTTCATCTCTGCTCACATGAACCACTACCTATGAAGACAACATTTTGGTGCCGGCCGCAGTTTCCGAGCGGTTCTAGAAGCTTCAGTCTGGAACCGCGTGACCGCTACGGTTGCAGGTTCGAATCCTGCCTCGGGCATGGATGTGGGTGCTGTCCTTATCTTAGTTAGGTTTAAGTAGTTCTAAGTTCTAGGGGACTGATGACCTCAGATGTGAAGTCCCATATTGCTAAGAGCCATTTGAATCATCTGAACATATTGGCACAAATAACTAACTACAGACAGCGTAGAGAAGTGACGGGAAGCACAGGCGTCTGCTTTATATGACGAGGGTATTGGATAGGTGGTACAACGCTGCGACAAACATCTAAGTCGGAGCGGCGACTATGCAGAGAAATAACTGGAAGGTGTAGTAAACTGTTACAAATAAAACATTTTTGATTTGCACTGCGGCATCAATTTCGTGACCTATCGGCCCTTACATTCCGAATAGTCCTCGTGTTTGGTTTTATTAAGAACATTACCCTAATCGTATGTGACTCGCCACCACAGAAGAACCTACCTATAGCTACACGACATTATGTATAACTCATTTATTAAGTGTACCTAGTGTACATAAAATTATTAACGTGTTATCTTTTCGTAGATCTCTGATTGTATTTGTTGGTCTCCGCCGGCCGGAGTGGCCGCGCGGTTAAAGGCGCTACAGTCTGGAACCGCACGACCGCTACGGTCGCAGGTTCGAATCCTGCCTCGGGCATGGATGTGTGTGATGTCCTTAGGTTAGTAAGGTTTAAGTTCTAGGGTACTTATGACCACAGCAGTTGAGTCCCATAGTGCTCAGAGCCATTTGAACCATTTGTTGGTCTCCTCAACCAGTACTACAACGGTACTGGTTCTCGAAACATTGTAAGTAGGATTTTGAAGGATAGTTGACTTCCATTTTCATAAACGTGAGCCGTATTCTACTACTAGTTGCACGACTGTTTTGTAAATAATGTCCTTCGTAGACTGACTGCATATTCCCAGTGTGCTATGACTGAATCTGCCACCGGCTTTACCTACAACTGAGACTAAATGATTGTTCTGTGCCGGCCGGAGTGGCCGAGCGGTTGTAGGCGCTACAGTCTGGAACCGCGCGACCGCTACGGTCGCAGGTTCGAATCCTGCCTCGGGCATAGATGTGTGTGATGTCCTTAGGTTAATTAGGTTTAAGTAGTTCTAAGTTCTAGGGGACTGATGACCTCAGATGTTAAGTCCCATAGTGCTCAGAGCCATTTGAACCATTTGATTGTTCTGTTTCGTATCCCCACAAATTGTTACAGCCCGTTATTTGTGTGAGTTGACCAACTCCAACTGTGACACAGTCATATTTTAACAATAGAATACTATGTTCTTGCGTTTTTTGAAGCGCAAAATGTTGGACCACTGTGAAATCTTATCAAGACCTGATTGGATTTAACGTATGCAGCTTTTTTCGCATATTACTTCATTATAGATAACATCGTCTGCAAGAAGTCTGAGGTTACTATTTATATTGCCTGCCAGGTTTTCTGAGTATAGAGTAGATTAAGATGTAGATTCATATCCTACATGAACGGCAAGTGTCTTAACACATTTCTCTTGAGTGGTTGTTGTTGTTGTCTTCAGTCGGAAGAATGATTTGATGCTACTCTCCGCGTTCCTCTATCCTGTGCAAGCACCTTCACCTCCGAATAATTACTCCTATCCACATCCACTGGAACTTGCTTACTGCACTCCTCTCTTGGTCCCCCTCTGAATTTTTACCTCCCACACTTCCATGCAATACTAAATAGACAGTTACTTGATGACTCAGGATGTGTCCTCTCAATTCGCTGTTAGCAAATTTCTCTTCTTCAAAAACGCGTTTCTTTCCATTTGCCGGCCGGAGTGGCCGTGCGGTTCTAGGCGCAACAGTCTGGAACCTAGCGACCGCTACGGTCGCAGGTTCGAATCCTGCCTCGGGCATGGATGTGTGTGATGTCCTTAGGTTAGTTAGGTTTAATTAGTTCTAAGTTCTAGGCGACTGATGACCTCAGAAGTTAAGTCGCATAGTGCTCAGAGCCATTTGAACCAACCTTTCCATTTCCAGTCTACATTTATATCCTCTCTATTTCCACCATCATCAATTATTTTACTGCCCAAATAGCAAAACTGATTTAATACTTTTAGTGCCTCATTTCCTAATTTAATTTCTTTATCATCGCCTGATTTAATTTGACTAGACTGCATTATACTTGTTTTGCTTTTATTAATATTGATCTTATGTTTTCCTTTCAAGATACTGTTCATTCCGTTTAACTGCTATTACAAGTCCTTTGTTGTCACTGACAGAATTACAATATCATCGGCAAACCTCAGAGTTTTATATTTCTTCTCCATTAACTTTAATAGATAGGCTGCAACCCTATCTCACCCCCTTCTGAACCACTGCTCCCCTTTCATGCCCTTCGACTCTTATGACCACCGTATGGTTTCTGTGCAATTTGTATACAACCTCTCGCTCCCCGTATTTCTCCCTTCAGAAGCCGGGGGTCCAAACCACCCGCAGAGCCTAAAGGCGTTTTTGCCTGTGTTTAAGTCGCTCACGTTAAAATATTTAAATTATTAGTTATTATGAATATGAGATTAAATTTTGCCTACTGAACACTTACAGAGACTGCAGTGATTATTAGATTACATAGTTTGGCAGCAGTGAGATGTGCCACAATGCCTATGAATTTGGAATGCTATGTTGAGCTTCGGCTTTCTGCTTGTTGGTACACTTCATGGCTACTTCTGCCAACCCTAATTATCTAACAGCGGTAGCACTATAGTAGCGTGACGAACTCTTATTGAGTGTGTCATCTGAAAAACAAATAGAGTAACGAGTGTGTTTGAACACGAACAACTCTATGATACGCTTTCACATAACCTTGTTACTTCTGTGTGTAATTTAAACTATATTGGATGATTATCTGCGTGCACAGATGCCTAAAGCAGCATCATTGTATGGCAGACAGACAACATTTTAAGTCCCTCCTAAACGTGGAGACAAAATTCTCCTACTTTCTTTCTCCGCATCTCACTCTCCACTGAGGTCGACGCTTAACTTAGCACCGACAACTTGTACAGACTTCTACCAATATCTACAGAGCGGAACTATGGCGTCTGAAATCACTAAAACTTAAAAAAAAATGGTTTAAACATGATAGTGATTACTAGAAACTTGAAGGCTTCTAATATTTTAGACTCTAGAGTGTCCCAGAGTTTAATTTCTACTGATGTAAGGACAGTATACCCTAGGCGTCCGCTAGGGGAGATAACAGGGGGCACTTGCTTGCTCCCCATCCTTCCCTGAAAACTGAGGTACAGAATAATTATTCATGTACTGAGTGGATAACCGTCAGTTCTCTATGATAGGTTTTTTGTGCCACCTTCTCAATTTAGTTCTTATTGCATAGCATGTCTCGAAGCTGTCCAGCTCATTTATATAAAAGGTGGGAATTCATAAACCTTCCCCCCTTCACCCCCCCCTCCTCCCTGCTCGAGAAACTTCTGTGAACGCACATGAATATACCTAACAAAGAAGTTGGACCTATTTCTGATGGCATAACGGTACACGATGGCTGTGTCCTAGGGTCACTAATCAATCACAGAGCGCGTGATTGTTTACTTGAGAGTTAAACGGCAAATACGAGTATAGTCTGTGGAACTTTAAAAATATTTCATCACATTGGCGAAGAGAGTTGCAGTATTTAGCGTGACAGATTGCGTTGCCTGGCCAGTTCACCTGAAGCTATATTAAATGGTAAGTTTTTAATTTTGGAAGAATGAAGTCTTATTAAATAATTGTGTTAATTTAATTCTGCTTACCTTACATGACAATAAATGTAATTTTTGTATTACCCATTCAATATGAAGAGTAGAGGGTTACGACATAAATAAAAAATAAAAAGTCTGTTTCTAGCGGCCTTTTAAATGCATTAATAAGCGTAATGCTCCAGGAAACCCACTGGGAAACACTTTAAGTGGAAATGTGTACTGTAATGTATAGAATAATTTTTGTGAACAAACGGAAAACGATTCATTACTCAATTATAGGGATGTAATTACCATGTCCACAAGGCCTGCTGTATTGTGGAAGGGGAAGCCAAAGAGAAGCCATTATATAGTTTGGTATACCTAAATATATAATTCTGTTTTTGATTCAGATTTCATTTCGGTAATAGTTCTAAAGTGCTGCCGATCCTACCCTGATATGCCACACCTACAAATTGTCCACTAAAATATGCAATTTTGAGAATATTTTCAAACTGTATTCTTCTGGAAAACAGAAAATATTGATAACATGGTGAAGGAAACTAAAAACTGTTTAATATGGCAGAATCACGTAAATTCGACATGGAGGACCTGTTTCTACGCCATCAGTCAGTAGCAAAATATAGCTTGTTAGGTGGTGTGTTATGTGGAGAAATCCTCCACAGTGCTGACATTTGCAGCTCGCTTTGCGATTTGACCACTTTCGGTGATGTAAATGACGCAAAGAGGTAACAGGGTATCGTGAAAGCGCGTTGGCGCTATGTTCATGTTCAAATCTGGTACTTATTTGTTGCTATGAATATGAAATTAAATTAAATTAATGAAACAGCTCAAGGTCATACAGTTCACTGCGTAATTGCTAGTGCAGTGGCACTTATAATTAATGTCAGCTCGTGTAAACCAGCAAGAACGGTGACAAGCGTCACGAAAACTTCTGAATTCTACCGACGAATTCTTAGCTGTGCTATGGGGCAGTGCCTCAAGAAAAGTTGGACAAGCTGTATGGTATGGCCACATTACGCGCATGCAGTCGCCCTTAGAGTACAAAGTAAAAAGCTGCAAGGTTATTGACACAAACATTTAAGTATGATGCGGATTAATTGCTTGGATCGCCACTAGATGAGTGTGAAAGAAATGAGAATGGAATGTTATACGTCTACTGCTTTTTGATTTTATATTTAAAAAACAGCGAGTTACATATGAACAGTGCACAGCAATCACAGGTTTTCATTTACAGCCAAAAAACTTCAAAACAGACGTCATAGGAACGTAGCTCGCCACAGCCCACTCACACTCTTCAGTTTAATCGACGGAACTATTCAGTCAATGAAAAAAAAAAAACCATACTGAGTGTCATACTAATACCTTAAAGTCAATAGTTACCATATTGCAATGAATAAAATATTGTAGTGACGTGCTTCTTTTGAATGGGTCTATCTTCTGGAGTAGGAGTTCCCAGACGGTGGAAGGCAAGGACATTTCAGGTGGTTCGCGTACAGCCGGCCGCTGTGGCCGAGCGGTTCTAGGCGCTTCAGTCCGGAACCGCGCTGATGCTACATTCGCATCCTCCACCACCTCCCTTTATTAGTCGTCGCTGCCTTGGCCAGGAACGATTCATCTTGTTTTGACGTTGGCGACATTTTGATCGAATCTTGTCGGTGGTTATACGAAAGTTTTCGTGCCGCTTTGTAACTGATGCCAATTTCTGCGGTGTACCAATGTGTGGTGTTGCAGTAGTGGTTACGCAGTGACTGTATTGTTGTTGTCGCTTTGTTGGGCGTTGCGTTGAACCGAATCGTGATATAAAGAAAGTTTGCGTCTGGAACCGAAGTGTGCGTGTTACAACGAGCTTATCCTTGATTACTACAATTGTGATGTGAAGTGTAACTTGACTGCGTAATTTATACGTCACTGCGTTTAAGTTAACCATGAAGCGTTATTTAAGCCAGGAAGCTCCTTTTATACACAAGGATGAAGTTAAAAACCTAAAAGACCCCATAACCGCATGTATGATGAAAGCTACTTACAATGTGGCATTGCAATAAAGGCAGTTACAGAAACCAGTACAATCCAATTTCCCATTGTGATATATGCTTAGAGACGCTCTCAAATCAAAGTATGAAGTTTTCTTTATTAAAACATCAAAGTTCTAAACGCTCTGTGTTAGTTGGTAAACATATTGATCATTTTTAAAGGAAATCTGGCTTATGTAAAAAAAGATTCCAAATGCAGGGCTAAATTTCATAAACACTGATACTAACAAGTAAGTTGACAAAAACCTCACTGCTCGTGGCTAGAAACATGGCCCAAACAGTTCTGGAGAAAGAAGCCGCCAAAGGAACACAAAAAGCTCCATTACACGACAATAAGATGAACTAAAGTAGTACTGAAGAAACGTTGTCATTACAACTGCAAGAGTGCACTAATTTCGAGCTTCAAATATGTTATGGTACAGACGTCACATACATGTCGCAGTTATTCGTTTTCCTACGTTGTGCCCATCTTGAAGATATAAGTGAAGAATTTTTGGTTTCAAACCCCTTAAATTATATGCTATAGTAAAAAACACTTTCAATGTGATTGGTCTTTATTTGTTTGAAGTAGGTATTCCTTGGTAAAAATGTGTTGGTATTTGTACAGACAAAGTTAAGGCGATTGATGGTCACTTTCCAGGCCTAGCAGCAAAAGTGAAGAAAGTTGCACCTGATGGCCGAAGCAAACACTGTATAATATATAACATTTTTTTCATAATATGGGGCCACTTGAGTCGAGATGGTATACTCAGTCATAAAACAAAGCAGTAGGCTTTACCAGAAATATCGACCCTTAGACAATGTGTCTAATAGTGTGTTTTAAATACGACAGTATGCCATCTTAGGCACTGTATAACACTTAAAACACTTGATAATGGCACTTTGAAGCCGAAATCATGATCGTGTAAATGTAACACTGCAAATAAAAAACAGTCTAATGGCGGTACTGACTTTACAGAAACTGTATAACATGCCTAGAAGCATGGGCGTCTTAGTACAATCACGAGAAAATATATCGCAACACCAAGAGGGAGTTGTGCAACATAAACGAAACTTGGAAGGTGTGTTTTGACATCTGAATGGCGATGTTTATTCAGATTTCGCACCTGTCGCATAAGAGTGGCGCTAGTAGCACCCCTATGGGGGTGAAAATCAGATTTGCTTTAAACACAAGCTCTAACGGTCGTGAGCGTTAGTTATCTTTGAGACTGGACATGGTGGGTTGATGCTAGTCAAGAATACCTTTAAGGTGACAAAGACGCCTGTATCAACGACTTAATGAGTTTGAACGAGGTCGTGTAATAGGGCTACGAGGTGCTAGATGTTCCTTCTGCACTAATGCAGAACGACTTGGCAGGAATGTAGACACTGGACATGATCGCTCGCAGTGGTGGTCACGAGAATGTACGGTCGCAAGAAGACCGGGCTCCGGACGGCCACGTGGCACTGCCGAGAGGGAAGACCATCGAGTTCGGCGTATGCCTCTGACGAATTTTATGCATCTCCAGCAGCAATCTGACCACCAGTTGGCACCACAGTGATACAACGAACTATTACAAATCGCTTACTTCAAGGACAGCTCCGAGTCAGACGCCCTATAGTGTGCATTCCAGTGACCCCAAACGACCATCATTTGCGACCTCAGTGGTGTCAAGCGAGGGCTCATCGGAGGACAGGGTGGCGGTCTGTTGTTTTCTGATGAAAGCTGGTTCTACCTAGGTGTCAATGATAGCCGTGTGTTGAATAGAAGGAGGTTAGTTGAAGGCCTACAAGCAACCTATCTGCGTGCTAGGCACATTGGACCAATACTTGGTGTTACGGTCTGGCGCGCGATTTCGTAAGACAGCAGGGGAACTCTCGTGGTTATCCCCCGCATCCTGACTGCAAATTTGTACGTCAGTTTGGTGATTCGGCCTGTCATGCTGTCATTGATGAACATCATTCCAGAGGGTGTTTTCCAACAGTACAACGCTCGCCCACATACCGCTGTTGTAACCCAACATGCTCTGCAGAGTGTCAACATGTCACCTTCGTCTGCTCGATCACCAGACCAGTCTGCAATCGAGCGCATATGGGGCACCATCTGACATCAATTCGAGCGTCGTCCACAAAGAGCATTAACAGTCCCTGTATTGACCGATCAAGTGCAACAGGCGTGGAACTCAGCCACATCCGGCACCTGTGTAACTCAATGCATGCACGTTTGCATGTTCGCATTCGACATTCTGGTGGTTATACCGGTTATTACCGTACCAGCATTTCACATTTGTAATGGCTTATCTCGCGTGATCTTTCAATGTTAATTACTTATGTATGCCACCTGGACAAATGTAGTTTCGAAATTTCATTACTGTACATTACTTATTTTTTCATGTTGCGATTTTTTCCGTCAGTGCATATGCTCGAAGCCCCAAAACTCTTTACATTGTTTTGACAGACACTGTTAAGGGATGTAAACTTCGTGAAGTTAAGGGCTCTAAAGTCACGATTCACGGCTATTCAAGCAATTGTGTGAAGATATAAGAGGTAAATTTATAAGTAGGTTCCTAGTTGTTGAAGTAAGATGGCCCTCTGGTGGAAATATTCTAAACAGGACATTAGAACGGAATTCCGAGGTTTTTATATTTCTCAGCGACAAAAACAGATGTATTATATGAAGAATTTTTTCGCTGATGACCAATGGTTAACTATACAGTACCGGCCTGTTTCGTTGATAATTTTGGCAGGCTTCATATTTTGAATATGAGCCTACAAGGAGAAGACACAACAGCTTTCGTAGCAGATAACAAAATATCGCTTTTCAAAAGAAAGTTGACTCTTTTTAGTTCACAACTGCTGAACAATAACTTTTTTTTGGCATTACCAACTTTTACATCATTTTTGAAATACAACGAACTAGCTCTCGTGGAAGATTTAGAGACCCTTCAAAAAGTAACGAAATGTACTTTCCCGAAGATTACCGAAAATACGACTGGATAAGAGATCCGTTTTCAGAAAATGTACCAGAAGAAGCAATCACGAAAGAAACTTTCATCGATATGACTAGTGACAGTTCAATCAATGGAAGTTGCTTAAAACTAAATAAATAAATAAAAAGCCTCTGCTTTCGTTTTGGATGGGAACAAATTCCTAATACGCTATCCCTCTCTTTTGAAACAAGTAATCCGATTTTTGGAGCCGTTTGGTACGACTTACATGAGTGAAAGTGTGTTTCCTGAGTAGTTGTATATTAAAAATAGACACAGAAACAGCGTTACTGTTGAAGAAGACTTGGGAATGAAGTTGAGCTCAATCGAGCCAGACTTTCAAGATCTCATTAAAGATAAACTGCAACATGCTTCCAACTGAAACATGTAGATGTTCTTTCATCAGAATCTAAATTTGAAAACTGTCTAATTACTGATTCTGAAGTCTGATTTAGCGTCGAAGTTTGATTTGACCCTGTTTTTTTTATTCTAATTTACTATACCCGATGTCTAGTTTATTGCTCTCTTGAATAGCTAATTTATGTTATTTGTAATGTAAAAGTTTAATATATACTTTAAATGTTATTCTTCCCCTACTCATTGAATATTTACATCAGAACCGTATTACTTTAATTCCATATTATTTGCCACTAATAAGTACCACATGTGATCATGAGCGACTCTGTAAAGCAGTGCTTCAACAAAACCTTGTTATTTATATGTCATATTTCTACCACACCTAGTAGTTGACGCAAACCTTATTACACGTTTGCTGTCAGCACCGAACAGGATGGCGAAAATTATTACTCCCGTACCGTTCCTCACCCCTGCTGCAGCCGTCGCTCAACCTTTCGCATCCAACCTCCCCCCTTCCCCGCCCAAGGGTTAGTTATAAAGTGAACAAGCTGTAGAGGTACACCCACATTTCTACAAATGTCATGTGGTACACAGCAGCAAAAATCTGGGAACCCCTGTTCTGGAGAACTACCAAAGTCAGTCTGTGGAATTTCTAAACATTTCATTCTACGGAGTTTCTCACTTTTCAGATTACGCATTAGAAACCACATGTTGTAGAAAATCACCTTAGACTATTTTCAATCTTTTTCCTTGACTCGCAGTTTTTTTTTTTTTTTCGAACTAAGGTTGCAAACATGGTGGCAGCCAGTGAAAACCTTAAAAAATTGTGGTGAAGATGCTAGAAATATATGAAAATAGTTCTAATTTCACTTTTTGTTCTCAGTCTGATGGAGTCAGTTCAAAAGATAGGTACGATTGTGTAAACGTTTCTCCATTTCCACCTCCACCTGTAAATAGTGACATTTCTTCGTTTATTGACAGAAGTAATGATGCTGACCGATTTGAAATATTAGCAATATATGGGTAACTGTGCTGAGAAAGAACGCATTTGAAAGGGACGATGGCATAAGATGCAGTCTACAGACGCTGAGATCTAGCGATTTACGGAGCGATTTACATCAACATCAATAAGTATCGCAATTTTTTACTGTAGTGCCTTCATTACCAGGCATTTGTATCAGAATTTTAGATACAACTTGTGTTCCGATTCTAAACGTTGCAACAGTTCAACTGCTTCTATTTTGGGATAGTGACTTGAATGAACATCTTGTGCTTGAACAGATCTGAACATCCCTCCCCCCAGAAGAAAAAAAATATCTACGTTCCTGCTTCAGAATATCAAAGAGAGTATTGCATCCCACACTGTCAAAAATTCAAAGTCTACAAAATCTATAAACACTGTGTTGCCTTTCTTCAACCTATCTTCTAAGATACGTCATAGGGTCCATATTGTCTCGCGTGTTCCGACATTTCTCCAGAACCCAAACTGATCTTCCCCGAGTTTCACTTCCACCAATTTTTTCCGTTTTTCTATAAATTATCCGTATCAGTATTTTGCAACCATGTCGTATTAACCTGGTAGTTCGATAATATCCATACCTGTCAGCACTTGTTTTCTTTGGGGTACACCTGAGTTACTTCTAAATCTCTAGATTACTCTCTACCCAAGATGACATGTTGCATCGTCCCTACCAACAAATCCACAATCCAGTCACAAAGTTCATTTGGTACCCAATATGATCCTACTTTCGAATGACTCTTGATTGCGGAATCCATGTTCGTTGGCATCTCTGTTCGAAATACCTCATTAAGTTTAAGCTCAAAGTATGTCCTAAAATTCTACAACTGATGGATGAAAATTATGTTACACGGTGGTTTCGTAGGTAAATTTTGCTATGCTTCTTATAGATGGTTGTTTCCTGTGTTTTCTTCCAACCACTGGGCATTGTTTTTTATTCGAGGGTCTACACTATATTACGGCTATGAGAGGAATTACCTAAGCAGCAAATTCTGTATGGAATCTGACAGGGATTCCATTCAGTCCTGGAACTTTATTCAGTTTTACCAATTTCAGCTACCCCTCAACGCTGATGAAGGCAGAGAGGGAAAAAGAATCAGAGAATGGCGGTGGTCGGGGGCATATGCAGGGTGCACTGCTTTCTGGACAGTGGTGTGGCAAGATGCCGCGGAACTGTGTCGTCTTATTTTTTTGGAGAACGCAATTAATTACTGAATTGTCAATATCTACCGAGTTTTTTATAATGATGGTAGAGTGTTATCTAGTTGTGAACGTTGACAATGCTTTGAAATGCGCGACAGGTAAAGCCAGCTCCCTCCCTGAATTTTGATTTTTCAACAAATTAATAATTTCCTAAAATTAACTGGTATCTCAGGCCCATATGTTAAGTAGTTGACTCCTCCTGCTTTCATACATAGTTTTACAGAAGAAGAGATTGTTAAATGCATACCAAGATGAAGAATATACTGTCGCAGAGTGTGTCGTTACACGCAAAAATGTAACAACATTACTTTGTCAGAAAGGATTCTGTTCCATTATAGTTGACTGAAAGTTATCGTAATTTTGAGTGAAGTCAATTCAAGTCAAATTAATTGATAGATTTGTGATCAGACAATGACAGTGCAATTTAACTATTGACAGATGTGAATAGATTTCATACCAACTATGTAGAAGAGTCAATAAGAACTTCGAGTAGAGACACTTGTGTTCTTTACTTAATTACAACTACTGGCACCGAAATTCAATTTAAAGAGTCACTGTTTTCGTTTCATGTAACGAATTCGATATCAATTTGGATCTGAAGACCATCACTGTCGTTTCTTAGCGCTATAATGAATACAAAAGTTTTCATTGACATTTTGCTTACAAACTTTTGCGTTTTTGAATTTTTTTATATGCTTAATGATAACGTAGTATGCCTGTATGTGAATGCAGTTCCATAGTAGTGAAGAGTTAATTGTTACGCAAGCTATTATGAAAATAAAGAGCGCTCACATGCCGCACTGTAAATCATTGATCACACCTTAATCTACCCCGATTGAAATATATTTATAATTTGAACACCTTGTCTTCAAAACAATACATGTTAAATTATAGTACCTATATGATGTATGTTTGTGTTTTGTTAGTTGCAAAACGACATTGTGTGTCCGATTCGCCTGTGGTCAACAACCTTACTAGGAAAGGTATTTAAATCATTAAAGCTGGTGGATAACTTACATACTGTACAACTGTAGCAAAGTGCTAAGATAAATAAAATTCAAAAATCATTTATGTATCATCCAGCTACTAAAAATATTAGGTGACTTTAAAAAGTGATTTAAACATGTTGTCCCGTGCTAAGACCATTGCGCAACAAGAAGAGCGCATTGTCAGAATAGAGTACATGTTTTGGGTTCCCTGCAGAGACAGTTCTGCTGCGATACAGTTAACAGATGTACCACAGCATACAAATGAATAAGAGTGGCAACTGGAAAGGTACTCCGAAATTGAAGTATGTGGGACAGTTCAATACTTTTGGACAAAACGTCTAAATTGCACAGAGATTCATAGTAAAATGCAGACGGTATATGGACTAATTGCAATGGCATTTCCAGCTGTAGTAAAATGGTACCAAAAATTTGGCCAAGGATGCCACAGATAGTAATGTTAACTGGGAAGGAGGTCATCCACAACGACCACTGACGACAATGTCCAAGCAACCGAGGAAACGATTTGCAACATGCTATGTCCCTGTTGCACACCTAACAGCACAGCTACCAGACATACACCCATGCCTGGCCAGTTGCTATGCTCCAGAACCAGCCTACGCATCAGTAAGCCAGTACCGGCTGGCGCATGCACACTGTGGGATGTGTCCGCCGCTAGTATGTACAAGCCAACAGCACAGGTATAGGGAAAAAACAAAAGTTTATTGAACACAATTTTCACAAAAAATTCTCCACTGAGTGAAACAAAATGTATGTTAGTCCTTCATAAAGTGAAACAAAGTAAATAATGATTCGTAAATAACGGAGCCAATTAGACTTAAATCACAAAGTAAATAAATACGTTCCGTGATACTTTAAAGAGTTACACATGCTTCAGTGAACACAATATTAAAGTTTTAACAGTTTTTCGTTAAAAACAATGAATTAAGTTTCTGTAGTCACACGCTCCTTAATTAGAAGAGCCGTTAAGTCCTAATAACGTAAGGTTGAAACGGAAAAATAACTTTCTCATTTCAGGTTTGACACTGAAGTCCAGATACAGGCTTCAGTCAAGAAGAATAAACACTTAATAACTCTTATGGTGTACAGTGCTGAAGAAGTACTAAGAGCCAACAGTAACGAAATATACTGCTAATTGCAGTGTTCCAGCGTATTTTGAACTTCACTATGTACTACATTATATAAATTTACGATTAAATGTGTTCTAGAAGACAATTACAAGTAGTGATATGAGTAACGTTACCAATACCGATTGCATTGATGCACTAACTTTAGTATTAACACAATACTGCGAAAGTCACATGGTTTCAGTAGTTAATTCAAACAACAAATTTGACAAGTTGCCGTTCCAGATAGGCTCTGGTACTCAGTGTTCCTCATGATAGAGAGTGTCTGTTGGCTGTCTAGACTAATAGTACAGGTGCTCGAGCCGGACCTTTTAGTTGGGGATGCGAGGATTCAGCTGGAATTTACAGGACCTGAGAAACTGCTTCCTGTGGCCACCGCCTAGTGGCTTTCTTTTCAGTTCCCATTAGTGTCCGTTGTTCTGATTGGGCGTTTGGTTTCAGCTCGCCTGTTGCACAGCCCCTGATCTTTCTAGCGGCTGCCCCTCTTCCTCACCCGCCCCTCCACCCCCGCCCAACCTCACCGGTTGCTTGCGCCGCCGTCTTAGGTTTTTAATTTTGGTCAGGCTCTCCCTTATTGTGGGTTGCTAATGTTTGTATCACTCTCATTCCCATTATTTTATGCACCGCGTGTTAGCGGGACAACGATTCATTACATATCTGTGTTCTTTTCTAAAAAATCGGTCTGCAATATTTTTTACATATCCGCATTTGTTATCATCTCTTATAATTTCAACTAATATCTCTATTTACTCGTCGTCATTCTTCAAACAAAAATGTTCAGATGTGTGTGAAATCTTATGGGACTTAACTGCTAAGGTCATCAGTCCCTGAGCTTACACACTACTTAACCTAAATTATCCTAAGGACAAACAGACACACCCATGCCCGAGGGAGGATTCGAACCTCCGCCGGGATCAGCCGCACAGTCCATGACTGCAGCGCCTGAGATCGCTCGCTAATCCCGCACGGCTATTCTTCAAACACCAAAACCAAATGTTCAGATATGTGTCGTTAGCCAGGTTTACGGGCAGCTTTGTTCTTCTCCTTTCCTTGATATGTGTGCGTATATGCACGTGAATCGGAGTAAGATGAAGAATTCCTGTCTATGGGTTGCTGTACTTAGTTTGCGACCTGTCCAAAACAGGCGAAAATAGAGTATGAACTTTGCGTTGGATGAGCTTTGTGTCCCAACGAGTCTGCCACCCTGCAATCTCCACATTAGTACAGGCCTTGCTTGGTAATTCCCTATCTCGCCGCTTGCAAAATCACGTTCGATGCTATTAAGCTGTCGCCGTGGACTCGACAATATAAACCAAGCTTCAGTTAGTCACGACAATGCGAAAACAACGTATATTTTTGGTGTGCTGTCACAGTGACTTCTAATCCGATAATTTACAACACGACATTGTAGAAGCTAAAATACATTAACAGCAGGTATCGAAAATCTGCGTGGTAGCCGGCCGGGGTGGCCGTGCGGCTCTAGGCGCTAGTCTGGAGCCGATCGACCGCTACGGTCGCAGGTTCGAATCCTGCCTCGGGCATGGATGTGTGTGATGTCCTTAGGTTAGTTAGGTTTAATTAGTTCTAAGTTCTAGGCGACTGATGACCTCAGAAGTTAAGTCGCATGGTGCTCAGAGCCATTTTTTCTGCCTGGTATTGTGTAACTGACAGGGAACCCATTGAGTCCGAGATCGTAAGTTCAGTCTTTAGTAAAAATGAAAAATTGCTTGCCACAGGGATCACAAAGATTCGCACCATCAAGACTGAAGGTGAACTCCTGGGAGATAGAAACTGTTCAGGACGTCCAGCTGTATCCACCCTTAAGGAATACATATACTCATATTATTGTAGCAGAGTGATGAGAACCGATGGAATGTGATGGAATGCAACCGAATGCGAAATAGTCTGTCGAGGAGCTCATCGTGAAACTAGCCATTCTTTAAGTCGTAGCTGCAGCTATTTGATAATACGTTTTATAGGTATGGAAAAAAGAAACATCCAGATGCTGAATTCGTACAATGATTCCCGGTGTTGCGAATTACAATGTCACACACTTTTCAGCATGGATACTTTTCACTAAAGGAATACAATTTTTATGTGCAGACCAGGAATCAAGCAAAAGCAGTGCACACACCGTAGTTAAAGTGCACAGAAACTACACAGTTCGATGTAAGAATATTTGACCTATACAGAGGCCAGTGCTGTGCTATATGGACAATGTTGGAGGGAACTCTTTGAAGGGAGAGATCTATCTATCTATCTACCTATCTATCTATCTATCGCTTGAGCCTTGTCCCACAGGTACGCAGGGTCAGCAATCGTTAATCGGATTTGGCATGTTAATGTATATGGGGTGGCCGGATGCTCTTCCTGCCGCCACCCCATAGCCCCTCGAGACGGAATTAGTGTACCCCAACTGTCTGCGTCGAGTGTAATCCATGGAATACTGCGAAAGTGTTCAGATGTCTGCGAGCCGTGTATCTGAGGCGGAACGTGAGGACCAGACCGGTATTGACCTAGCGGGATGTGGAAAACCGCCTAAAAACCACATCCAGGCTGGCCGGCACATCGGCCCACGTCATTAAACTGCCGGGTAGATTCGATCTGGAGCTGGCGCGCCTACCCGAGTCCAGGAAGCAGAGCGTTAGCGCTCTCTGCTACTCTGGCGGGTCTCGTTGAAGCCAGAGATACAGAGAGCTAAACCACAAGATGCGCATTCAGGCGGCAAAGAGAAGGTCACGGTGGAATCGTACTGCATGGATGACGCCGTTGTGTAAACGAATCGTCTTTCATTTGCTAACTATACCTATCAGTAGTTAAAGCCTTTAGTAGTTAGAATCTTTTATTTAGCTGGCAGTATTGGCGATCGCTGTATTGCGGTAGTTCTAGTAACGAAGATTTTTGTGAGGTAAGTGATTCATGAAAGGTATAGGCTATTGTTAGCCAGGCCCATTCTTTTGTAGGGGCTATTGAAAGTCAGATTGCGTTGCGCTAAAAATATTGTGTGTCAGTTTAGTGTTGATCAGAATAAGTGAAGAGAGAAATGTCTGAGTACATTCAGTTCTGCTCAGCTGTTTGAAAATCAAATACCGTAAGAGGTTTACCAGCACAGTAATTCATTACTTTTTTTAAGGGAATGTTTCATATGGCGACCCTTAGCTGTAGATACCTCACTGGAATCTTCTGATATTTTCTTGTAGTTTGTGTAATTAGTGTAGCTATTGTTCATTGCTAGCGCGTAATTGTAGAAAGAATCTTCTTTGTAGTTATAGTTTTTCATTGTTGTACAGTAAAACAGAAGTGGCATGCATGTAGATGTGCACCAAGTATTTCGCAGCTGGGCTTGCAATTAATTAGATATTATTTTCAGCGCTATTTTAATGCGTTTTCTTATTTTACTCTTCAAATTGTGCTTTTCTGTGTTATCGTGTGAAATATTGTGACAATAATGACGTGTGAAAAATGTAATACTAGGCTTCAAAGTAAACCGAGAAATGATAGTGACGACGACCGTAGCTTATCAGCACCACTGTGTAATGAATTAACAGACATTCAGCGTAGTAATTTGGTATCTGTGCATAGGGAAATGGACCAGGCGGCAAATAATGGTGCAGACAGTGAAACAATTTGTGAACAGGGAAGCATTATCGATCGATCGGTCGGCAACAGCTCGCCTCAGGAATCCGAATGACAGGACAAAATCTTCCAAGTACTGTAGATTCAGGTTTTGCGTCCTCATTGTTTTCTCAAATAAGTCAAGACACATTTACTGCTTTTCAAAATGCGAATATTGCCGGTTCAAATAAACTGCCGAATAGCACTGAGGAACAAGTTTCAGATACCAGTGCATTGTTATTACAATTAATGCAACAAATGGGACAAAATCTTCAAAAGTTAGACACAATGGAACAACACCAGAGACAAACACAGCAATAAATAGAACAAAATCAGAGACAAATTAAAGAAACACTTCAACAAACACGTGAAGATTTAACTGCTGAGTTACATAACATCGAATCGAAATGTCAAAAAGTCTGTAATGACGTCAAAACACAAATTTGTGAGCATTTTCAACCTATTTTTTTGCGGCATGAAAATCCATTACAGAATCACGAAGTAGCCATAAAAGAACTGCAAACAATTCTTCATGAAAATCACGAGACCTTGCGGGCTAAAATTGACTCAGTTGCATCTACCGATTCGGTTACGCAACTTGCAGAAACTCAGGAAAACTTAAAGGACACAGTAGATACTCTGAAAATTGGTTCAGAAAGACACATGGAGGAAACTAGTTCATTATCAGAGAAAGTACTTGAACTTTCGGATCAGCTAAATAATTTATCTACGGAGGTAGATGATAACCTGAATGACACAAGACCAGTAGTCTTTAATGACACAGAAGAGTACGAACAAATTAGGAAATTCAAACAAAATCAGAATCAAATTGATACGCAATACAAAAGAGAAATCCGGGAAATACAAGATCAGTTGGCACAAGTAATACAAGAATTACATATTTCAGAGGACACTCGCGCTCCAACGCGGGAAGAGGGACTTAGAAATAGGAAAAAGCCACAAAATAATAACACAGAGCATTTCGGAAGCTGTGAAAGAAATTGGCAAGGTGCACCGAATTTTGAGATGGAACTGTAGACACAACGTAACAATGACCGGTATGCGACTCGCCGACACGATAACTTTGTCTATAAGCTGTTCATAACTACACGTAAATTCAAAATATTTAAGAACTATGGCAACGACATTCATCCACAAGCGTGGCTTCATCAATTCTCTCATTGTTTTCCTCCCAACTAGTCATTGGAGCACAGATTAGAATTTATGTGTGGCTACTTAGAGAATGAACCAGCTGTCAGAATGCGATCGGTCATTCACGATTGTCACAGTGAAGGAGAATTTTATCATACCTTCCTCTCAGCATATTGGTTTCAAGCTACTCAAGATCGCGTCAAACATAGCATCATCATGATGAAACACTTTGAACAATCTGAATTTTCCAGTCTTGTCAAATATTTTTAAGACATGTTGCAAAATAATGAGTATCTGTTAAACCCATACAGCCCCTCAGAACTCATTCGCATTTGCTTAATCAAATTGCCTAAACATTTAAGACATATTATTTTGGCAGGACGTTGCAAAGACGACATTGAAGATTTTCAGGGTCTCTTACAAGAATTAGAAATTGACACAGACAGTCACGGGATGCGAAAACAGGAAAACAATCATTACAGGTCACATCCGTCACAATTCCGTGACGACAGAAACAATAACTGGACACGACAAGGCTATTCGTACAAAGTAAATAGTGACCAAAACAGACACCACCCATATGACAACTACTGGCAGAGTAATAATAATCACAGGGAAAGATCACCGCCCCGCAGTAGTGACTATGACAGAGACAGTCATAGAAACCGACAATATGGGAACCAGAAGCGTTATTATCAGGGGAGACAGAACAATTTCACACGCAACGGTCCACCGCGCAGTTACGATTCTGGGAGAAATTCTCCACCACATCACTGACAAAAAAGAAACTATGGAAACTACCGACATAACGACAGACCTGAATTTCATCACAACTGCCGGGATTCAAACAGGGCAGGGCCCTCTCGGCAAGGTGAATTTATAGAAGTTAGGTCTCCTAATCCCAATAATGACGCACGCCAACAAAGACACAATAGGTAATGACTCACACCGCTGGCAGCCGCAAAACGTACATATGAAGCTGACGACTTAGCTGCCGTGGCTCGTAATTACGTAAAAATGGAAGACATTAGGGACATCTTACTCCAGGAACACGACGTAAAACAGAAAAACATTGCATATCTTGTAATTCACATTACAGTAAATGACGTAAAATTTACGGCAGTACTTGACTCTAGCAGTCCTATTTCAGTAATTAGTGAAACAGCCTTTAGCAAATGCAACAAATCGAACGATTACCTCACACTTCTGTTACGTCAGATAAAATTACAAGGTGCAATCTTTGGAAAAATTTCAGTTATACGCCAACAAACCAACTTAGAATTCTTTCGTCAAAGACACAGTTTCTCTATCAACTTCCTTATCGTTCCATTATTGTCAACAGAAATTATATTGGGAGTAGACTTTTTGAATGAATACAAAGCAATCTTAAACTTTCACGATGCTGAAATAAGTTTAGAGAAAGATGGTAAGTCAATAGCTTTGAAATTTTAAGATTGACTCTCAAACCATGACGAGGAAATTAATCGGCTTTACCTCCTGTTAGATAACAGTTCGGAAATTTCGACGGAACTTGACACTAACAATCACTCTGCAAGTACTGACAGGGATGATATCGACGGCGTATTTGATACCAATGAGTTAATTCAGAATAAAATTCAAACAATTGAGAATTGTAATGACACTGATAGGCAGGACCTTATTGAGATTTTACAAGCACATTCCACAGTTTTTACTCACAAAACAGGAACAATCAAGGGATTTCAATACCAATTTCGTGTTGGTGAGCATACTAAATTTTGTGTTAGACCATACGTAATTCCGGCACATTGTAGGGACCGTGTTAGAACAGAAATACAATCTATGCTTGACGAGGGCATTATTGAGCCTTCAGTAAGCTCATATAACATTCCATTACATATTGTTGAGAAGAAAAATGGATCGAACAGGCTTGTCTTAGATTCGAGACAAATCGATACTATCATAATTCCTGAAACAGACAGGCCGCAAACGTTGGAAGAACTTCTTCAAAATTTTAATGGTGTAAAAGTGTTGTCTTCCATTGGTCTCCGATCCAGCTTTTATCAGATCTAACTTCATCCAGAATGTAGAAAATATACAGCTTTTCTTCGTTTCGGCGTTTGTTATCAATTTCGGAAACTTCCTTTTGGTTTGAACATTTCTTCGGCAGCATTTATTCGTGGGCTAAATTCTTTATTACCTGAGTTCTTAAAACGTCACATCAACTTGTATGTGGACGATATTCTAATAGCAGAATCCTCATGGGAACAACATAATCGCATCCTCAACAGTTTGTTACGTATTTTTGCAGAATCTGGAAGTACAGTTAACTTGGAAAAGTCTGAATTCGGTAGGTCAAAGGTGAAGTTTTTGGGACATATTATTTCTTATGATGGCATTCCGCCGGATCCTGAGAAGTTAGAAGTAATCAGAGCCATTCCAGTTCCATCCACAAAAAAAAGTCCGCAGTTTTCTAGGTCTCGTAAAGTTTTACCGTCGTTTTCTGAATATGCAAATTCTAGTTACACCAAAACTTCGTTCTCTCACTGGAAAAAATACTATTTGGAACTGGGACGAACAGGACAGGTTATAACGTTGGGCATTGTTTCTGCAAGAATTCCACTTCACAATAGGCTACATTCCCGGCAAGGAGAACATTGTTGCGGACGCACTATCACGCGCACCGGCTGGGCCTGAGAAAAGTAACACAGAAGGCGGACCTTCGAAAAACATTTCAGTATTCTTTACATTTAGAAAATCGCCTTTGAAAACTTCATCACCACATCTTTAAAGGACATTGCTCATGAACAAGATAAAGATCCGATTTGGAAAGACATCAAAAGTAAATGGCATGAAAAGACACACAGACAGGTTTGGCATTATTATCTGGTTAGGAACAACATACTCTTCAAACGCTGCACTGTTGATGACAAGCTATGGGTACCTTGCATTCCTGACGATTTTGTTAATAAGCTCATTTGGTACATTCATTTCAGCTACGCACATTTTGGTCCACGAAAATGTTATCATATTCTTCGGACGACTTGTTATATTAACAATATGGAAAAGTGAATTCGAAGAGTCTTGTCTATTTGTAAACTTTGTCAAAAGGCGAAACCATCTACTATCTCACATCGTGCTCTGTTGTTTCCTATCATTCTTTCTAAATTAAAAGAATCTGCTGCTGTTGATCTCTTGGGACCCCTTGTCAGAACATCGAATGGATTTTCGTACGTTTTAGTCGCTGTTGAACTTACTTCAAAATTTGTTTCTTTCACACCGTTACGTAAAGTCACTGGACAGTCTGCATCCAACGCCTTTGTTAAAAATTTCTTACGTGAAGTTGGACAAGATAGTGAAGTCATTTCAGATAACGGACCGCAATTCACATCTGCTGTTTGGTCACGCATACTTCAGAATCATAAAATCAAACCTGTTTGTATTTAATTATACTCACCACATTGTAACCCGTCTGAACGGATTATGAAAGAAATCAATAAACTTTGCAGACTATTGTCACAGAAAGCGTCAGTATTGGGACAGATATTTACACTATTTCAAAATGTGCTGAATGAAATGCCTCATGATTCCATTGCTTTACCACATATTCTTGGACTGAAGAATGAAGAACCACCAAACAGAATGAAAGAGCTTGTACCTTTTCCGAATACACGTAAACTTCGACACAAAGACATAATCGATTTGGCTATTAGAAATATAAATTCTGCTGCAGACAAAGGAGAAAATTACACGGTAAAGCAAACGCAAATAATCTATATATTGGTCAGGAAGTTCTCATTAAAGCTCATTCATTGTCACATAAGAAGAAACACTTGAGTCACAAATTCTTTCTGGTTTACAACGGACCTTACAGATCCGACGTATACCACATGATAATTGCGTTGAAGATTCGATTCTACACAGAGTACGCGAAAGAACTTGCCCCCCTTCTAACAGCCGTGTACCGCAAGTCTCTAGAGGAACGGAAGGTTCCAAATGATTGGAAAAGAGCACAGGTAGTCCCAGTCCTCAAGAAGGGTCGTCGAGCAGATGCGCAAAACTATAGACCTATCTCTCTGACGTCGATCTGTTGTAGAATTTTAGAACATGTCTTTTGCTCGAGTATCATGTCGTTTTTGGAAACTCAGAATCTACTATGTAGGAATCAACATGGATTCCGGAAACAGCGATCGTGTGAAACCCAACTCGCATTATTTGTTCATGAAACCCAGAAAATATTAGATACAGGCTCCCAGGTAGATGCCATTTTCCTTGACTTCCGGAAGGCGTTCGATACAGTTCCGCACTGTCGTCTGATAAACAAAGTAAGAGCCTACGGAATATCAGACCAGCTGTGTGGCTGGATTGAAGAGTTTTTAGCAAACAGAACACAGCATGTTGTTCTCAATGGAGAGACATCTACAGACGTTAAAGTAACCTCTGGCGTGCCACAGGGGAGTGTTATGGGACCATTGCTTTTCACAATATATATAAATGACCTAGTAGATAGTGTCGGAAGTTCCATGCGGCTTTTCGCGGATGATGCTGTAGTATACAGAGAAGTTGCAGCATTAGAAAATTGTAGCGAAATGCAGGAAGATCTGCAGCGGATAGGCACTTGGTGCAGGGAGTGGCAACTGACCCTTAACATAGACAAATGTAATGTATTGCGAATACATAGAAAGAAGGATCCTTTATTGTATGATTATATGATAGCGGAACAAACACTGGTAGCAGTTACTTCTGTAAAATATCTGGGAGTATGCGTGCGGAACGATTTGAAGTGGAATGATCATATAAAATTAATTGTTGGTAAGGCGGGTACCAGGTTGAGATTCATTGGGAGAGTCCTTAGAAAATGTAGTCCATCAACAAAGGAGGTGGCTTACAAAACACTCGTTCGACCTATACTTGAGTATTGCTCATCAGTGTGGGATCCGTACCAGATCGGGTTGACGGAGGAGATAGAGAAGATCCAAAGAAGAGCGGCGCGTTTCGTCACAGGGTTATTTGGTAACCGTGATAGCGTTACGGAGATGTTTAACAAACTCAAGTGGCAGACTCTGCAAGAGAGGCGCTCTGCATCGCGGTGTAGCTTGCTCGCCAGGTTTCGAGAGGGTGCGTTTCTGGATGAGGTATCGAATATATTGCTTCCCCCTACTTATACCTCCCGAGGAGATCACGAATGTAAAATTAGAGAGATTAGAGCGCGCACAGAGGCTTTCAGACAGTCGTTCTTCCCGCGAACCATACGCGACTGGAACAGGAAAGGGAGATAATGACAGTGGCACGTAAAGTGCCCTCCGCCACACACCGTTGGGTGGCTTGCGGAGTATAAATGTAGATGTAGATGTAGATGTAGAAACTCTGCGTACTAGGAAGAGTAAAGGTTTTTACCATATTTCACATGTAAAACCGTTTATTGAAAGATAATCTGCCTTTTAACGCAGTCTTTGCCATAAAATTTTTCACTTCACGTTACTAGTACACTTTGTCAGACTTAGAAACTGTTAACATGCAACAATGTTTGAAGTTAACTATCCAGTCAAGAACCAAGAGAAGTTATTTAAACCGTAATTACGAATGCATTGTTGTAGTGAACAGACGGCATAGTGTTGTTACTTGTTCATTTTTGCTTGTTAGGTGCACGATTACGTAACCAATATATGGCTTACATACTTAGAATATATACTGCTAATGAGATTTTAATGCAAAATTTGGTTTACTTGAAAAGACATTCTTTATTTGAAGTACTTTCTGCGAGATTAAAGATGACTTAGTATTTGGTTTCTGTGACAGCTACACGATTATATCACGACGCTCCTAATGTGTGACACCATTTACATTGTTGCTTTTGCAGTGTATCTGCTTCATATCTGCATAGTTTTTCTGTATTATTCTGAACAGTAAAACATGTTTTAGTAGTAACTTTGTGGTATAGCTACAATGAGACAGCCTTTTCTGTAGCACAACAATACGTTACAGTACAGTACTTTCTTCATCACGGCAATAAGCGTAATAACTACGATATCTGTACGCAAAGCATTTCACTTTTGTTTATGATGTTCTGAGAACATCCCCCAGGCTGTGGCTAAGCCATGTCTCCGCAGTATCCTTTCTTACAGGAGTACTAGTTCTCAAGGTTCGCAGGAGAGCTTCTGCAAAGTTTGGAAGGTAGGAGAAGAGATACTGGCAGAAGTAAAGCTGTGAGGACCGGGCGTGAGTCGTGCTTCGGTAGCTCAGATGGTAGGGCACTTGCCCGCGAAAGGCAAAGGTCCCGAGTTCGAGTCTCGGTCGGGCACACAGTTTTAATCTGCCAGGAAGTTTCAATGTCTTTTTAGTTGAAAGATATTTTACTGCCTTAGGAGATGCCATATGGCTAGTGAATGACTTTTCATGCCTTGCTTTATGTATATATTGGCCTATTTTGTTTAATATCTAGTTTCTAGTTGCACTGCAGTATTGGTTAAAATAAAATGTAATAGATGTACTAATATCACTATTTTACGCCTACAGACGCAGTAAATAATAATTATATGATCTACTTTCTTAAAAAAAAGGGAGGAGCACAAATAGACATTTCCCTTTTCAGAGAATTGTATACATAATTTTTCAAAGATTTGGTAACATTTTTGTCAGTGTAAGTTTTTGTGATGCATCACTCTAGTGTTAAGATCTGACATAGGTATTAGACATTTCCTATCTTTACTGTAATATTTTTTCTGCTTGAGCTTTGTCCTGTTTAGGTATAAATTATTGCATTTGTTACTGCTGTTTGTCAGACATTTTCCTACTGAATTTTACCTTGTGTTAAGCCAGGTTTACTACTGATTTATTTTTCTTGTTGCTGCACATTGGCTCATATTAGTTGTAATGTTGCATTTGCTTTGCTAATTTATATTTATTGCTGCTAGCTTTGCCAATTTGCATTTTTTTGTCATTGCTGTTTGTGTTAATTGTTTTGTGCTGCTGCATTGCCTCGTCCCTTTGTTTATAAGAGAATGAGTTCGATGAATTGGAAGGAATGCGTTGAGAAGTTATACGAAAAAAGTTGGTAAAAAAAAGGTACTATACAACGAAGAATAATTATTTTGACAGAGGATATGAATAGAATACAGAAAGCAGATACAGGTAGGACTTTTTGGGAATAATGATGAACGAAGGGAGATCTCCAAGAAGTAAACGAAGTTTTGTTTGCAAAAAACTGCAATAAAACAAACCCTGTCCTTTCCTTTTGTGTTATTCCGCTATGTGTTTGTGTACCCTTGTGTATTTGTGTTCTTCCTGTCTTTATGTGTTTATCTGATAAGAGTTATGTTATAGATTTTTTCTAAAAATATGTTATTTATTTTGTAAAGATGTTTAGACATTATTTATTCCCTTCAGCAAGGGACTGGTTAACAGGCTATGTAAGTAGGCTGTTTAGGTTTTTATGTTGGTAACATCACGTAGCGCTCTGTATGAAAATCACTGGCTGTGCTGTGTGCAGGCTGTGCTGTTTGACATTGTTGGAATATTCGCTATTGTAGTGTTGGGCAGTCAGATGTGAACAGGGCGTGGTGTTGTGCAGTTGGAGGTCAGCTACCAGCAGTGGTGGATGTGGGGAGAGAGATGGCAGAATTTTGAGAGCGGACGATCTGGACGTGTGTCCATCAGAAAGAGTAAATTTGTAATAATGGATATCATGAACTGATATATATATATATATATATTATATATATATATATATATATATATATATATATATATATATATATATATTTGAACATTATTAAGGTAAATACATTATTTGTTCTCTATCAAAATCTTTCATTTGGTAACTGTGCCTATCAGTAGTTAAAGCCTTCAGTAGTTAGAATCTTTTATTTAGCTGGCAGTAGGCTCGCTCGATTGTGGTAGTTCGAATAACGAAGATTTTTGTGAGGTAAGTGATTCATGAAAGGTATAGGTTATTGCTAGCCAGGGCCATTCTTTTGTAGAGGTTATTTAAAAACAGATTGCGTTGCCCTAAAAATATTGTGTGTCAGTTTAGTGTCGATCAGAATAATTAAAGAGAGAAATGTCTGAGTACGTTCAGTTCTGCTCAGCTGTTTGAAAATCAAATAACGTAAGAGGTTTACCAGCACAGTAATTCATTAATTTTTCTAAGGGGATGTTTCAATTGCCAAGTTCTGTTCACCTTACACTGTTTTCTCGATGATGTTCCGCGAAAGGAATGTCATCTTCCCTCCAGGGATTCCCATTTTAATTCATTAACTATCTTCGAAATTAATTAAGGTAGAGTAATGAAATTTTAGGAACACATTTGTCTAGGTAATAGGCTCTGAGCACTATGGGACTTAACAGCTGTGGTCATCAGTCCCCTAGAACTTAGAACTACTTAAACCTAACTAACCTAAGGACATCACACACATCCATGCTCCGCCGCTCGTGGTCTCGCGGTAGCGTTCTCGCTTCCCGAGCACAGGGGCCCGGGTTCGATTCCCGGCGGGGTCAGGGATTTTCACCTGCCTCGAGATGACTGGGTGTTTGTGTTGTCCTTATCATTTCATCATCATCCAGGAAAGTGGCGAAATTGGACTGAGCAACGGTTGGGAAATTGTACGGGCGCTGATGACCACGCAGTTGAGCGCCCCACAAACCAAACATCCTCATCAACACATCCATGCCCGAGGCAGGATTCGAACCTGCGACCGTAGCAGTCGCGCTGTCTAGGTAATATATTTAAGTGATTAACATTGATCGAAGATTAATTTAAGAACGAAATAAGCCATTGAAATATGAAATGCTGGTACATTAATAAACGGTGTGTCCGCCACTATGTCGAATGCAACCATGCAGACGTGCACACATTCAGTTGTACAGGTGCCGGATCTCAGTTTTTGCGGTGGAGTTCCATGCCTGTTGCACTTAGTCTGTCTATTCAGGGACGGTTAATGCTGGTTGTGGATGACGCTGGAGTTGTCGTCCGATGGTGTCCGATATGAGATTGATTGATTGCAGACCGATCTGGTGATCGAGCATGCCAAGGCAACATGTAGACACTCTGTAGAGTATGTTGGGTTGCAGCAGCGGTATTTGGCGATCGTTATCCTTCTGGAAAACACCCCCTGGAACGCTATTCATAAATGGCAGCGCAACAGGTCAAATCACCAGATTTACGTACAAATTTTCAGTCAGGATGCGTGGGATAACCACGAGAGAGCTCCTGCCGTCATATGAAATCGCACCCCAGACCATAACTCCAGGTCCACTTGGCACGCAGATGGATTGGTTGCAAGCCCTCAACTGGCTTCGCTCTAAGCAACACACGGCCATCACTGGCACCGAGACAGAACCAGCTTTCGTCGGGAAACACAACATATCTCCACCCTGCCCTCCAATGAGCTCTCGCTTGACACCACTGAGGTAGCAAATGGCGGTGATGTGGGCTCGCTGGAATACTCGCTACAGGGCGTCTGGCTCGGAGCTGTCGCTAATGTTCAAATGTATGTGAAATCTTATGTGACTTAACTGCTAAGGTCATCAGCCTCTGAGCTTACACACTTCTTAACCTAAATTATCCTAAGGACAAACACACACACCCATGCCCGAGGGAGGAATCGAAGCTCCGCCGGGACCAGCCGCACAGTCCATGACTGCAGCGCCCAGACCGCTCGGCTAATCCCGCGCTGCTAGCTGTCGCTGAAGTAACCGATTCATAATAGTTCGTTGTGTCATTATGGTGCAAACTGCTGCTCAAATTGCTGGTGCAGATGCAGTACCATGCGCCAGAGCCATAAGGCGATTACGATGGCCTTCCCCCCTCGGTAGTGCCACCTGGCCGGAGCTCGGTCTTCCTGCGACCGTACATTCTCGGGACCACCGCTGCAGACAGTCATGTTCTGTGGATACATTCTTGCCAAGTCTTTCTGCAATATCGCGGAAGGAACATTCACCTTCTCGTAGCCCTGTTACAGGACCTCGGTCAAACACTGTGAGCTACTGATAACGGCGTCTTTGTCGCATTGAAGGCGTTCTTGACTAACGTCGACTCATCACGTCCAGTCTCAATGGTAGCTAATGCTCACGAACGTTACAGCGTGTATTGAGAGCAAACCTGATTTGTCTCCTAATAGTGACACTACTAACGTCACTCTTATGCAACTGGCGCGAAATGTGAGTAGACATCATCTTTCAGATGTAGAAACACGCTTTTTGTCGCGCAACTCCTTCTTGCTGTTGTGTTAATTTCTATTACGACTGTACAGAGACAAATGTACGATATATTCTTCTACATCCGACGACAGAAGTCACATCCAGTGCCCACTGATGACTTCTGGACAGCCAGTGTATATTTTCAGTTAAACGAAATAGGTCAAAACTGTGCAGTATCATAAATTTAGAGTGGACGAGTCAACAAAATACTGACTGAGGCTGTCTAGGGCATCGGTAGTTCGTCTGCCATAGGAACTGCTAACACGGCGACCCCATTCTTCCTCATGGAATCTTCGATATTTCTCCAGTGGCTCACGTAAAGCGAATAGATGTGACCAGGGACACTATTCTATATCGTTCATACCGATTGGTGCAGTAGGTTAGTCGTGGCAGTGACGTCATTTTCGGTTCTTTATCCGAATTTCCTATTCAGTAAGCTTCTGAAGTCTGTTACCGAACGGCCGTCCCGCCGATTTTTCGACAACTGTACCAAGAGTTTTTGGATTTCGGTACGCTACGCTCTTCTAGACACTTACGGTTCACCGCTGCAAGAAGGGGGGCGAGTTCCTTCGCGTACTCTGGGTAAAATCGAACTGGTATCACATCAGGTCCAGCGGCCTTTCCTCTTTTGAGCTATTTTAATTGTTTTTCTATCCCTCTGTCATCTATTTCGATATCTACCATTTTGTCATCTATGCGACAATCTAGAGAAGGAACTACAGTGCAGACTTCTTCTGTGAAACAGCTTTGGAAAAAGACATTTAGTATTTCGGCCTTTAGTTCGTCATCCTCTGTTTCAGTACCATTTTGGTCACAGAGTGTTTGGACATTTTGTTTTGATCTACCTACCGCTTTGATATAAGACCACAATTTCGTAGGATTTTCTACCAAGTCAGTACATAGAACTTTACTTTCGAATTCGATGAACTCCTCTCGCATAGCTCTCATCACACTACATTTCGCTTCGTGTAATTTTTGTTTGTCTGCAAGGCTTTGGCTAGGCTTATGTTTGCTGTGAAGTCCCCTTTGCTTCCGTAGCAGTTTTCTAACTCGGTTGTCGTACCACGATGGCTCTTTTCGATCTCTTACGATCTTGCTTGGCACATACTTATCTAATGCATATTGTACGATGGCTTTGAACTTATTCCACTGATCCTCAACACTATCTGTACTTGAGATAAAACCTTTCTGTTGAGCCGTCAAGTACTCTGCTTTTTGTCAGTTTTGCTAAACAGAAAAATCATCCTACCCTTTTTAATATTTCTATTTACGGCTGAAATCATCGATGCCGTAACCGCTTATGATCGCTGATTCCCTGTTCTGCGTTAATTGTTACAAATATTTAGGGTGTGTTTGTCACCAGAAGGTCTAATATGTTATCGCCACGAGTCGGTACTCTGTTTAACAGCTCAAGGTAGTTTTCAGATAATGCACTTTACAAAATTTCACTGGATTCTTTGTCCCTGCTACCCGTTATAAACGTTTGAGTCTTCCAGTCTATATCTGGTAAATTAAAATACCCACCGAAAACTATAACATGGTCGGGATTTCCGATACTGTGGTCAGACTGGAATCTAAGAGCACAACTTAAATTACTGAGAATGAGGCTAGCAGCAATCGTCTTTGTCTTTTAGCTTTTCACAAGTGTTTATCTGCGATCGAATCGTCAACTACAGTAGACAGAGGTGAAAGGTTCCCGCCACAATATTTTCAGACTATACCACCGTATATGAAACATTTTGATTCATCAGATGCATGTTATAAAGTACAACGAAATTCTATAGCTGCACTCGCCACACGCTTTCGAAAAGGTGATTTTTTAAAATTTTGTTTTTATGAACGAAATCGTTGATGTATCATATATGGAAGTAGGCTACTTCATCATTTGGCTCTTTAGGAGCGAGCTACAGCCGCATTCTATGCATCTTATTATTCTTTGACACTCTCTTAAACAAATTTTCGGGCTCTTGGAGATGTGTTCCGTCTATGCAACTAATTGAATACAGTTTATTCCCATACGGGTTTCGCTTCTTTTATTTGTGAAGCATCATCACGAATAAAGGAAGCGAAACGCGTATGGCGATAAACAAACTGCCATGAATTTTAAAGCAACTAAGGAACGACGGAAAACAGAAAAAATGACGAAATTTTCGGGTGTTTCTATAGATGTATTTGTACAATGTAGTAATACACACCATTCCTAACTCATATACCGAAATGTAAAATCCAAAGCAAGACGTCGATGTGAATGAGAATAAAATGACATAATATGACATTTACAACAGTTTCCGGAACACAGTCAATATTCTGGCGTTATCGTGCATCCATGGAAGCCCGTGGTCAGCGAAATTTGGACAGGATTACGTACTCTAACCACACTTTTCGGTACTGTGAAGAATGGCGTGCCTGTGTCGGCTTCTAGCCCCTTCGAGTTCGTGCCGCTGTGGTGCTGCAGTGCGCATGCGCGGATCTGAGGCAGATTGCTTTTCATTAGTTGGCGCCAGGAGAACTGACAACAGCGTTTCTAGAATGAGATTTTCACTCTGCAGCGGTGTGTGCGCTGATACGAAACTTCCTGGCAGATTAAAACTGTGTGCCGGACCGAGACTCGTACGCGGGACCTTTGCCTTTCGCGGGCAAGTGCTCTACCAACTGGGCTTCCCAAGCACGACTCACGTCCCGTCCTCACAGCTTCACTTCCGCCAGTACCTCGTCTCCTACCTTCCAAACTTTACAGCTCTTCTGCGAACCTTGCAGAACTAGCACTCCTGAAAGAAAGGATATTGCGGAGACATGGCTTAGCCACAGCCTGGGGGATGTTTCCAAAATGAGATTTTCACTCTGCAGCGGAGTGTACGCTGATATTAAACTTCCTGGCAGATTAAAACTGTGTGCCGGACCGAGACTCGAACTCGGGACCTTTGCCTTTCGCCGGCAAGTGCTCTACCAACTGGGCTTCCCAAGCACGACTCACGCCCCGTCCTCACAGCTTCATATCAGCGCACACTCCGCTGCAGAGCGAAAATCTCATTCTGGAAACATCCCCCAGGCTGTGGCTAAGCCATGTCTCCGCAATATCCTTTCTTTCAGGAGTGCTAGTTCTGCAAGGTTCGCAGAAGAGCTTCTATAAAGTTTGGAAGGTAGGAGACGAGGTACTGGCGGAAGTGAAGCTGTGAGGACGGGGCGTGAGTCGTGCTTGGGTCGCTCAGTTGGTAGAGCACTTGCCCGCGAAAGGCAAAGGTTCCGAGTTCGAGTCTCGGTCCGGCACACAGTTTTAATCTGCCAGGAAGTTTCAACAACGTTTCTGCGCGCTGGGGCCGTTCGGCATCACTTTCTAAATGCTTACAGAATAATGTTGGGGCTCTGTTTCGAAAACAAGATCGTTTAGTGCGCTCGCGTGCCGAACCGATCCGCAGAATGGGGGAAAGATACAGCATAGGGCCCCAGGCGCAGGACGCAGGGCGCGCAGGAAGTCGCCTCCCGGAAAGCAAATAAAGCGAGAGCTCCGCGCCAGGCCAGCGAGCATGCTATACCATCCGTAACTCCTCTTCACCTGCACACTCTCTCGATGTGGCCCCTGGGCCGTGAACCCTTGTTGTCAGAATCGAGTGTTTGTACTTTTCGCAGATCAATATCGCTACTCAACAGAGATTTGCAAATCTACTCTGAGATGTAAACCCATGAGGTCATTGAGTAGTAGCGATGTTTTAGAAGCGGCGCAGTGACAAGGCGGTGTGTAAGGTGACAGAGACAATTAGAAATGCCCTGCCCACCATTTAAAACTCAAAGCTGAAATATCAGAATGTATGAGGTAAAAAATTTCCAATAAACTAAAAGGCCGTAATACGTTTAACATGGAACATGGTTCAAAAAGAAGATGGCTTTTTACTCTTCTTGTGGAAAAATTGTGTAACACAGTGGAAGAATTTATGGACGAAAATATTACAGTTTGAATAAGGGAATTGCAAGTTTATGTAGACTGTGAAAACTATAGTGAGTGTCATGTAACTACAACGCCAGAGAAAAAAAGTGAAGCACCCAGGAGGCGTGGTTGGATGTCAATGTAGCTCCGTACATGTACACACCATCGGCGGGTGTATAAATAATTAGAGTTTTAATTCTCTGTGAGAGATAGATCGACCACTAGAGTGCACTAGTGTTGTTTGTGTTTGGTGTTATTACCAGTCCTGGCAGGTAAAATAAGATGTTAAGTTGATGACGACAAAGAACAAGGAGAAGCTGTACACTCGTGTGAGACAGCGTTATCAGCACAAGACTGAGTTTGAAAGGGGCCTCATTGTAGGTCTCCATTGGCTAGCTGGTCGAATCGTGCATTATCCAGATTTTTGGGGCATTCGGAGGTAACAGTATCCCGATGTTGGATTTTTCGTGGAAACGTGAAGGCAACCTTAGTTGTCATCAAGTATCCAGTCGACCGCGTATGACTACTACAAGGGAGGATCGTCATACTGTGCTCTAAGCACTTCGTGACCCCTTCACATCTGCGACTGCCATCCGAGAACAAGTAATGGGCTCCCTGCAACATTCTGTTATCCCACACTATTTTTCGGAGGCAAGCAGCAGCCGGACAAGGGAAATACCGTCCCAACCATAGGCTGCCGTCAACGCCAAACTGCAAACGGGAGAGTTTGGTGTAGTGCTATGCCAGAAAGAATGAGCTACTGATGAATGGCGTCACACTGCGTTCAGCGATGAATCGCGGTTCTCCAGTATCCCTTTCTTCCAGTGTTTCAGAGGGGCACGGAAGTAACATTTCTAGCGTCATGGTGTGGGGAGGCATCGGGTATGACTTCGGGTCATGGCCGGTAGTTATCGTGGTAACACTGACGCCACAGTGGTATGTCACAGGTATCCTGCGTCCTCATAGTGCAGTTTTGGAACAGGATAATGCTCGTCTGCACATGGCACGTTGAAAGGTTACCACTACTTTCCGTTATTATATTTCTCTTCCTCTCTTTCATTTAATCTATGTCAGAGCGTGCCGTATGTGTATGTGTGCCAAGGCACGTCATATACACGCTGCTTCCCCTCTTGGTTCAATACTCGTAAGGATTCAATTAAGGTGGCCTGCCCGAAGTCAGTAGTCGAATGATTTGATGATTATTATATTAAAATTTGGCAACGGATAACACGAGGGAAGTTTCAAGCAACCAAGTGGGCAAGTAACTAAATACCACGCTCTAACATGATCTATATTCTCTACCCTGGTTAATTTTCCTTCCCGCCAATTTATCATGACTCCAGTGTAGCACCAACAGGATGGGAGTATTATGATCACTGAATCCATGAAATCAAATTTATGTGACACATTTACTATCTATATACTCAGAAATTTTACAAACGTTATATTTTCAGTTAACAAAGCCAAGTCGAATTAAATTCTATTTTTGTCTAGCACTGAAGGGCCCGTATTAGCAGGAATCCATTCAGTACCCTCTCTCACTGAAGGTGCTTAAACTATCAGGCATCTCGTTTGTAATTATGCACTGGGAAAGAGGAGGGATCTACGTTGCTGCCTCTGTAGTCCGTCTGCTTGGCTCGAGATCGAAATTCACACCCCAAGTTGCTACTTGGACCGAGTAGCCAAATTTATTACAGATTCTTGGCGCGAAAACGGGGGAAGAAAGCAGACAAAAGCATCTCCCGTATAGACAAAAAAAAAATTCTTTAGAAATAAAACATCCTGTGAAATTTGGCACACGCAATTAACGATTAACGGCACACGCAATTAACAATTAACGGCACACGCAAGCATCCTCATCTTAACTAATTTTCAAGAACGAACTGGTAGCTCACTGGCAGTGCAATTCGACACCACGTGGGTGATCGATAACAAGGGCTAATTTCTTTGTACTCACCCCTCTGTTCGTTCTTGTTTTCCATTCTATACAATAATTCACACGCACAACCTATTATTTACCAAAGTAGTTAGGACGTGCTGCTTGAAAATGGGGGTTATCGTGAATCAAAAGATCCGTGAACAAAATTTATGAAATGGCCTAAAAATTACGTCACACGCCTGCAACTTTAAGTAACTCACACAAAACACACGCATATCCTAGCAGGTTTCACATTGAATCGTCGTCTAAATTACTCATCAGCAGTTAAGGCCACGTGTTAACTAGGCGGGGTGACGCCCCAGGTTACTTTAAAATTGCAAAACGCTGCTGCTAAGAGTGGAACTATTAGATTTTTTGTGCTACTGCTACTCTCGTGTGCTGAAGGCACAAACTGATTGCAGCACTATAAATGGATAACATGAGCCCCCATGCTCACCTCTGGAAAAGAAACCCTAACTGAAAACTTTAATTGTACAGGCAAAATTTCTCCAAAAGGATTGGCCATAACGACACGCTAACTAATTCCATCCTGAAAAAGAGCGGATTAATAACAGTGTAACACGTAATACCTCATCCCACCGTAAAATTGGTGACAAAGACGGAGATCGCCCTCGATTCCGTCAGCTCAGTTCAACAGCTACCCTCCAGAGTGACTATCATGGTGGATCTTAACGGCAGTTCTCTTACATGGAGGGGAGGGGAAACCTTTTACGAACCCCGAACTACCCCTGGAAAACAGGTGCATCAAATTGGTTCATGCCCAAGGCAGGATTCGAACCTGCGACCGTAGCGGTGGCGCGGTTCCAGACAAACGGGTGCATCATCGCTGCCTTTACTCCAAGTTTATGTTGGCACTAAGCGACCTACAGAGTGACCACATCTCTACCTCGACACTAAGCAGACGAACTCTTAATACAAACCCCAAAGTTAATTAACCCAAGGCAACGTAGAGGGATTAAGGAAGGGAAGTGCATTTATGCAACTATGAATTAAATAAACAGGTAGACCATTTCATCACTCGAGTTATCAACGAAAAAAACTAATTATAAAGAGATGGGACAAGCTGTTCCCTCTCAACGTCTCTCTATGAAATGTCTGCGTGGTTTTGAGGTACTCTTGTGACCAACAAGTTCCTCAGATCTGTCCCTGATAGAACATGTGTGAGACAAGCTCGGACGTCAACTCCATCCCAGTGCTGATATCCAGGATATAAAGGGACAGTTACAACAGTTGTGGGCTGTCTTGACTCAGGAAAGGATACAATGGCTTTACGACATCCTTCCCAACCGAATCAGTGCATGCATCCAGACCAGAGGATGTACAACATCATACTGACAAATAGGCTCGTGCTGCCAAAGTCTTTATAAATATGACTCGATTTTGTAATCACTGCCACAACATCACATACCCTCTCCGTCAGTGAAGTTTTATTTGGTTTTGGTTTCCTCTACTGCTTCTGGGAGCTTCACTCTCTTTTTTGTCAAGCAGTGTATCCGTAGTGCTGAATGTAAAAACTTTTACGGTACTCTTAAAAAGCTTTTCATTTTAAATCATGACACGTCTCCTGTCAGGACCCGGGTGAGTAGCCACTCCTAACAGATAGAACGAGTCGCGAGTGATGGCACAGAGAAGCAGCCTGCGGGCATGGCTACAGCAGAGACAGCAGCCACATAAAAAGAGGAGACGGAGATATGTGACAGGAGCAACAGTAAGGTCGCAAATGTAACTACACTAGACGTGCCCGCAAGGTAATGACGTGAACGACTCTAGCCGTCCTTGTGAACCAAGCGACATATAATATCACGTGAAGGAATAATAAATTTTGAACAGCAGAGGTTGAAAATACCGCTTCAGTTGTAAATTATTTTATTTTCACACGACAGGTTCCGGACTGTTATAAGCCCATCCTCAGGGGTCGTACTGGAAATAGCAAAAGACGGGAGATAATTTTCACGTGCCGCAACCCACATAAAAAAAACTAAAAACAAATTTGTTCTAAAAAGTTTTAAAAACTTTTAAAAAACATTTCGAAACCGTCGGTCGGGCTAGGTGCTATGAAATCTATGTCAATGCGCAAGTGGCACCAGACAGTATTACGGACGACTGTCTGGGTAGGGAATATATACAAATGATATCACGATACTTACGCTGTGCTGTGGTCCCCGTGCGCCGCGTGTACCGGGCGCGGTGTGCTGCCTATGAGCGCAGAACAGGGAGTAGCGGATGCGAACGAGGAGGCAAATTAGTAAACCAGAGTGGCAAAAGTGTTGTCATCTACTGACGGAGAGAAGAACACGGGGCCACTAAACCGGCGGTTCACAATTTGAATTTAGTGGTTTACATTTAAAATGAAGAAAAAACAAAAAATTACATAAAAATACAAGATATAAGTTAAAAGTGCCTTATGCGTAGTAAAAGAGCGTATTGAACAGGTCGGTCCAGAACTATAATAAAACTATTATATATTATATAATTATTATATAAACGGTAAAGCGCAATGAAACTTTCCCTTTACATGAGTAGCAAACAAGTTTTAAATTTAGTGGGGATATGTAAGCAACGCGCCACAGTCATCAGTTGAAAGAACATGAACATGTGCCACTTCTACTTACAACCTCTCGTTACTTATCAACAAGGAAAGTAGCGAAACCTTACAGTCTATACTGACAGAAAGTAATACGCCAATTAGTTGCTAGCAGCAATAGCGTTAAAAGAACACGTTAAAAGTGGAGTCAATTTAAAACTGCTAACCAACCGTCGACAACCAATCGAGGCTTACATTAGGTAAGACCTGAGACGCACTTTACATCATGAAAGGCAGGTAAATTTTTTTTATTACTGAGGGCACAGATAATGCCACAGTACTATAATGCGCTATAGTCGTAGGATAAAATGAAAACATGCAACTTTTATTAAGAGTGGACAATTTTGCAGCTATTTTGAACAAATTGAGATACAAGAATTCCAAGCACACCAAAATTAGCGTCTCGCCGAGGTAATAAAATACATAATGTCATCAATTACGCACCAAACCTCAACGGCTTCTGATGATGTTCATGTTTATAATACGTGATCATTTATTATTCCTCTGGAACGCATCATAGGGTCATGCTGTACATCAGTTTAAATGTATTATTACGCACAACTACATCTCAGCTCCGTGTACTGATCGGTAATAGGCTTTGGGTGTAATATGAATAAATGTGAATGCACAATACAATCAATAAACCTGATTGTAATCCAGGACTGGTGAGCGCAATAACACAGCTGAAACCACCACTGGAAAGGACGGGTAAAGCACTGCCTGTTTTTTGTTTGAAAATTTTAACGTAGTTTTTTAAGTTCATGTGAATTCATTTTTTCTCCAGTAATTTAAATACTGTTGAAAATAGACTATCAAGTGTGGCGTGAAAAGGATCAGTGTCATAACACACATCTGTACAAGCTATATGTCTATAGAACGGCTTTATATGTCTATAGTTATCATTGATTTTTGGACTTCATAGAAAAGAAAAAAATTGTATAGAGGAGGTCACGAACGTGTAAGTACCAGTGGGATATTGCCTGACGTATTCCAGAAACTCACACGATTACTTGTTGCAAAGCCCAAATGGATGAAATTGTTAATGCCTTAACTACTGCAGCCCAGGATGGATGCGACACGATTACTTGTTGCAAAGCCCAAATGGATGAAATTGTTAATGCCTTAACTACTGCAGCCCAGGATGGATGGCCGACACCTTTCCAAATATAACACTACAACAGGAGTCAAAAGCCCTAGCCCAGAAGGACTTGGTCCTTATCTCCAAGAGAATTCGGGATTTTAAACTCGTTGAGTTGGATATCAAGAGACAAGACGCGCAGAATCTACGTAGTTCAAATAGCTCTATGCACTATGGGGATTAACATCTGAGGTCATCAGTCCCCTAGACTTAGAACTAGTTAAACCTAACTAACCTAAGGACATCACACACATCCATGCCCGAGGCTGGATTCGAACCTGCGACCGTAGCAGCAGCGCGGTTCCGGACTGAAGCGCCTAGAACCGCTCGGTCACAGGGCCGGCGTGCAGAATCTCACTCGTCACTATACCAGTGAGCGGTGCCACACTGTTAGGACCTCACAGACCTGCCTCATCCACTAAGAAGAAGACGGAACTAATGACCAAATCACTAGAATCATCTTTCATGCCTGATCTGGACAGAGCAGAACCAGCATTACCAGTTTTGAAACAGGCCATGAAGTATTCGACTTTTAGCTCAACCAGCGCAAAGCGAGATCCGACGAACTAGCACATATGAAATCATACCTGATATTAAGCTCACCGCTCCTAGGAAAGCTTCTGGTCCAGAGGAAATTCAAAACTGTGTCCTCAAGGAGTTGGTAGCTGAAGCTGTGGAATATCTGTAGAGACATGACTGCTCTGCAATTCATTCTTAAGTGCCTTGCTGAGGGTTCATCGAAACACTTTCACATTATCTCTCTACAATTACACTCTCACACCGCGCGCAGGAAAAACGGAAATTTGAATTTTTCCCTGCGAGCTCTGATTGCTCCTATTTTATTACGACGATAATTTCCCCCAATGTAGATAGGCGTCATCAAAATATTTTCGTATTCGGAGGAGAAAGTTTGAGACTGAAATTTCGTGAAAAGTCCCGCCGCATCGACAAACGTCTTTGTTTTAATTAGCGCCACCCCAACACCCGTATCATACCCGTGACACTATCTCCGCGATAGTGCAAAACGAGCTGCACTTCTTTGAAGTTTTTTGATGCCTTCCATCAATCCTATCTGTTAAGGATCCCATACCACACAGCAAAACTCTGGTAGGGGATGGACAAGCGTAGTGTACGCAGTCCCTTTTGTGGATCTGCTGCAACTTCTAAGTGTTCTGCCAGTAAAACGCAGTCTTTATCTCACCTTCAACACAATATTATCTGTGTGGTCGTTCTATTTTAAGTTTTTCGTAATTGTTATTCCTAGGTATTTAACTAAACTGACAGCCTTCAGATTTGTAAGATGTATCGTGTACTCATTCTGGTACTCATGTGCATGATCTCACACTTTTAATTATTTAGAAGCAATTTTCACTATTCCTACCATGCAGATATCTTGTCTAAATCATTTTTCAGTTGGTTTTGATGTTCTGATGACTTTACTAGGCGGTAAATGACAGCATCATCTTCAAAAAATCAAAGAGGGCTACTCAAATTGTCTCTTAAATCATACATATATACACTCCTGGAAATGGAAAAAAGAACACATTGACACCGGTGTGTCAGACCCACCATACTTGCTCCGGACACTGCGAGAGGGCTGTAAAAGCAATGTTCACACGCACGGCACAGCGGACACACCAGGAACCGCGGTGTTGGCCGTCGAATGGCGCTAGCTGCGCAGCATTTGTGTACCGCCGCCGTCAGTGTCAGCCAGTTTGCCGTGGCATACGGAGCTCCATCGCAGTCTTTAACACTGGTAGCATGCCGCGACAGCGTGGACGTGAACCGTAAGTGCAGTTGACGGACTTTGAGCGAGGGCGTATAGTGGCCATGCGGGAGGCCGGGTGGACGTACCGCCGAATTGCTCAACACGTGGGGCGTGAGGTCTCCACAGTACATCGATGTTGTCGCCAGTGGTCGGCGGAAGGTGCACGTGCCCGTCGACCTGGGACCGGACCGCAGCGACGCACGGATGCACGCCAAGACCGTAGGATCCTACGCAGTGCCGTAGGGGACCGCACCGCCACTTCCCAGCAAATTAGGGACACTGTTGCTCCTGGGGTATCGGCGAGGACCATTCGCAACCGTCTCCATGAAGCTGGGCTACGGTCCCGCACACCGTTAGGCCGTCTTCCGCTCACGCCCCAACATCGTGCAGCCCGCCTCCAGTGGTGTCGCGACAGGCGTGAATGGAGGGACGAATGGAGACGTGTCGTCTTCAGCGATGAGAGTCGCTTCTGCCTTGGTGCCAATGATGGTCGTATGCGTGTTTGGCGCCGTGCAGGTGAGCACCACAATCAGGACTGCATACGACCGAGGCACACAGGGCCAACACCCGGCATCATGGTGTGGGGAGCGATCTCCTACACTGGCCGTACACCACTGGTGATCGTCGAGGGGACACTGAATAGTGCACGGTACATCCAAACCGTCATCGAACCCATCGTTCTACCATTCCTAGACCGGCAAGGGAACTTGCTGTTCCAACAGGACAATGCACGTCCGCATGTATCCCGTGCCACCCAACGTGCTCTAGAAGGTGTAAGTCAACTACCCTGGCCAGCAAGATCTCCGGATCTGTCCCCCATTGAGCATGTTTGGGACTGGATGAAGCGTCGTCTCACGCGGTCTGCACGTCCAGCACGAACGCTGGTCCAACTGAGGCGCCAGGTGGAAATGGCATGGCAAGCCGTTCCACAGGACTACATCCAGCATCTCTACGATCGTCTCCATGGGAGAATAGCAGCCTGCATTGCTGCGAAAGGTGGATATACACTGTACTAGTGCCGACATTGCGCATGCTCTGTTGCCTGTGTCTATGTGCCTGTGGTTCTGTCAGTGTGATCATGTGATGTATCTGACCCCAGGAATGTGTCAATAAAGTTTCCCCTTCCTGGGACAATGAATTCACGGTGTTCTTATTTCAATTTCCAGGAGTGTAGATTAGGAACAGCAGAGGGCTTATAATACTTCCTTGGGGAACGCCAGACATCACTTCCTTTTTATTCGATGACTTTCCGTCAGTTACTACGAAAAATGGCCTTTCTGATACGAATTCACGAATCCAGTCGCACAACTGGCACGGTACTCCATAGTCAAGTAATTTAACTAAAAGCCGTTTGTAAGGAACAGTACCAAAAGCCTTCTGGAAATCTAGAAACATGGAATTAATTTGAGATTTCTTATCGATAGTACGTACTCATTACTCCATGAGAATTAAAAGCTATTTGTGTTGCTTAAGAACGAAATTTTTTCAGTTCGTTAGGACTATGTGTCGATAGATCGTTTTCTTCGAGGTTATTCGTAATGTTTGAACTCGTTATATGTTCGAAAATCCAACTGCAAATTTACATTAGTGATATGGGCCTATAATTCAGCGGAATACTTCTGTTTTCCTTCTTGCATATTGCTATGACCTCTGCAACGCTCCAGTCTATACGTACGGATCTTTCGACTTGCTAGCAACTGTGAAACCACATCACGAATGTCATTTTCCAATACCAACACTTCACTGCCTTTTGGAACGTGATTAAGGTATTGACGAATAGGAAGCCAGGGAAAGACCATTCGCTGTCATATAGTTACCAATCTATCACTCTGTTAACCTCACACAGCAACACTGTGAAGAAGTTTATTTTAAAACGTCTCAGTAGGCATCACACACAACGACACCCTGAGGCAAATTGATCTCAGGAATCATAGCTCCTCGGAGTATTACAACATATATACTGACGGAAAAAATAGTAACACCAAAAATTAATTAATGAGGAGTAATGAAATTTTGGGACTACATTTGCCCGGGTAACATACGTAAGCGATTAACATTGCAAGGTCGCAGGTTAATGTAAGCGCGAGATGAGCCTTTGCAAATGTGAAATGCTGGTGTATTAATAACCGGTGCAACCACCATAACGTTGCATACAAGCATGCAAATGTGCATGCATTGTGTTGTACAACTGCTGGATGTCAGTTTGCGGGCTGGAGTTCCATGGCTATTGCATTAGGTCAGTCAACACAGGGAAGGTTAATGTTGTTTGTGGATGACGCTGGAGTTGTCGTCCGATAATAATCCATGTGCACTCGATTCGAGACCGATCTGGTGATCGAGTAGGCCAAGGCAACATGCCGACTCACTGTAGCTTACAACAACGATATGTGGGCGAGCGTTATCCTGTTGGAAAACACCCCCTAGAATGGTGTTCATAAATGGCAGCACAACAGGTCGAATCACCAGACTGACGTACAGATTTGCAGTCAAGATACGTGTGATAATCACGAGAGTGCTCCTGCTCTCATACAAAATCGATCCCAGGCCATAACTCGAGGTGTACGTCCAGTGTGTCTAGATTGATTGGTTGTAGGCCTTCAACTGACCTCCTTCTAAGCAACACACGCCCATCACTGGCACCGAGGTAGAACCAGCTTCCATCAGGAAACACAACAGCTCCACCCCGTCCTTCAATGAGCACTCACTTGACACCACTGAAGTCGCACATGGCGGTGGTTTGGGGTCAGTGTTATGCATGCTACAGAGTGTGTGGCTCGGAGCTGTCCTTGAAGTAACGGATTCGTAATAGTTCCTTGTGTCACTGTGGTGCCCAGTGATGCTCAGACTACAGCTGCAGACGCGGTACCATGCGCCAGAGCCATACCTGGAACACGATGGTTTTCGCTCTCGGTGGTGCCATGGCGGCAGTCCGGAGTCCAGTCTTCTTCTCGTGACCACCGTTACCAGTAGTCATGTACAGTTTCTACAGTCCTCCAAGCCTTTCTGCAATAGCGCAGAAGGAATCTCCAGCTTCTCGTAGCCCTGTTAAACGACCACTTCAAACTCAGTGAGGTGTTGATAATAGTATCTTTGTCACCTTAAATGCATTCTTGACTAACATCAACTCACCATGTCCAGTCTCAAATCTAACTAATGCTCACGATGGTTACAGAGTGTATTTAAAGAAAACCAGATTTGCATCTTCATAGTGGCCCTACTAGAGCCACTTTTATGTAGTCGTTTCAAAATGGTTCAAATGGCTCTGAGCACTATGGGACTTAACATCTGAATTCATCAGTCCCCTAAACTTAGAAATTCTTAAACCTAACTAACCTAAGAACGTCACACACATCCATGCCCGAGACACAATTCGAACCTGCGACAGTAGCAGCAGCGCGGTTCCGGACTGAAGCGCCTAGAACCGCTCAGCCACAACGTCCGGCTACGTAGTTGGTGCGAAATATGAATAGACATTATCTTTCAAATGTAGAAACACGCCTACCAGCTTCCGTTTATGTCGCACAACTCTTTCTTGGTGTTGCGTTTTTTTTCTGTCAGTGTAACAAACGGCTACAATACAAACAAGGCAACTGTGGCAGCGTTCGTTGATTGAAAAGGTATTCTACCGACTCAGGCACAATGGTCTCATCCGCTGGTTTCCCCGGCGGGATCGCATGTCTCATACACTCATATCTCACTAACAGAACTTCCAACGCCTACACTGAGGGCCAGCAAACATTACAACGCGGTATTCAGGTCAGAGTGCCAGAAGTTAGCCTCTTGACACCTCCAATATTAAGCCGCTATATTAACAATATCCTAGCCACTTGTGACACTGACGACACGGCTATCATGGCACAGGATTGGAAGCCAGCAGACATTAATTCACAACCCTCAGAGCTTCCGAGCCTTGGTTGGGGAAACGGTCTGTTAGAGTAAATGTCGACAGGTGTATGGCATTTCTATTCACACGCACTCTGAAGCAGCTACACGCAACACTGTAGACAATCTGACTACAGACACGATCAACAAGATTCGGTGAGGCAAGCAGGTACGTCAGTGTCGGGACTGGCCAGGAACTACCTTGGTGGAAACACATACAATAAGTCGCGAACTGAGGGCATGCCGGGGTCAAGCAACTCTACCCGAGTTGTAGACACTTGTGAGAAGCGACACTTGTGAGAAATTGGAATGTGGCGACACTTGTGAGAATTCCGGGATGCTAAGGGACTGCCACAGGGTGTGTCGCAAATGCTGCGCCACTACCACCTCGGCCACTACCTGCTGCCGCTTGGTGTGACAGCGCTCGGCTCGTGCCGGCCCAGGCAGCTGCCGAGGGACATTCACACTCCTCCAGTGCAGCTAGGTTACATTATTTCAGAATTTTTTTGGGCAAGGAAGAGTGGCCTTAGTCAAATTAGAAATCGGAGCTGATTTTGCCCCCACGATATCATGTTAGCCGTTAGTTGCAGCACAGTTATGCGTAAGACCTTGTTCATTGGAATTTTTGTGCTGATTAATCTTACATAGAGCATAATTTTCGCTCAACCTCATACTTAACGATGTATTTTACAGAAACTATAGAAACCGAAAATTTTTTCCATCTTTCAATGCCTCACCCAAAATTTGATATGATAGGAGTGGCAACTTTTTACCATATATTAAGAGGAGCCTACTAAAGAATTTGGTTCTCGGTAGAAACTTTTTCTTTAATTATTTCGAAGTAAACCTCAATATTTCCGTACCACCCAGGGAAGTGTACTGAGGTCTAGTGTGAGTCCTGCTAGCAATTAGTGTTAAGGAATGCAATTTATGTATTGAAACAAGATGTATTCATCGTCCACTCAAACAGACATTGTTTCTAAAATTATCTATACAAAAATGCTGATTGTGATTGTTAAACTTTTCAGACTTCATTAGTGAATCTTTTACAATTTGCAAGAGATATTTAGCCTACTTTGTGTCGTTTCCAGGGAACACCACGAGGAGGTAGTCTCTCTTCGTCCCACATTATATTTATTTACAATATTTACAGGATGATTATTTATTTACAATTTTTACAGTAGAGATATCGACGTGAACTGAACCCCTTTTCAATATTTACAAGTATTGCTGTAGCTTCAGCCACTTCCTTTTCATTGTAATTTCTGTGCATAAGCCACGCAAGTAAGAAATGATTTTATGTTGCCGTCAACTTGGAGTCTTGTAAGGGTCTTGGAAACTACCTCATCTGTCTTAATTTCGGATTTCTTTCGCCTTTTATCACCTAGATTTAAAACTAGCCGGTTCCCATGATATTCGCGTCTTCTCTGAGAATTTTTACTAAGGAGTAAAAATTTGGATGAACCTTCGAAATTAATGTATTTATCCTCCGATTCCATCCTTCTGAAACATTGTTGGTGCGGTGACGCCTTCCTGCGCAGTTCCATGTATATCTTGACATGTCTTCATTATCCAGCCATTGTTCAACAAAATAGTCGTAAAAATCCTGCAGTTTTTCATTATCTGGCGTGCTCTCCTGAATGCATATCTAACATAACTAGGGGAATGTGAGCCAAAGCGGAACACAATCTTATGTGAAAACGAATTTCGTCGTTTTGCTTGTAGGCAGCAACAAGGCCACAGTTCTGCACTTGCTTCCACAAGTACTGATTGAAATGGTAGTTGCAGCCATTAATCTTTGCATCAGGAAACAAATGTGTTACTGATTGGATGATTGCAGCTTCAAAATCCATCATGATAGCTGTAGGATCCCATCCAGGTACGTTGCTCTCAACAGCTGTGAAAAAGCGATCGTACGTTTCTCGCTTTTTGTTGGGTAGCAAGACGTACACGGTTTGTACTGTGTTTGTTTCGTCCTCAGAACTAGAAATATCGGCATGAACAATAAATAACTGTCCAAACTGCTTGCTGGAGGTTTCGAACGTTCCATCGACAAAGAACGAATTGCAGTCTGTTAAACAGGATTTTCCCCTATCGCTGGCGAACACCAATATCCTATCATTTGGTCCTTTGTCGTCATCTGCAAGTGAAAATTTGCTCCCATCATTCATTAGCAAATTATGTTCTTGCAGAAATATTCCTGCAGCATCGGTCGGATCTTGTGTAGATCCCACGCTTTTTGCCTGATGCGTTGCAGCGATCGTTTTGCACTCCTGTGTGACGGCAGTGATGTGATGATGCTGTACTGAACTTCGGTGTGCTATCTGTTTGGTATCCCTGTAGACCGCCCGCTACCTGGTCGGCCGGGCCTCCTCACAAATATCGCTCCTCACAACTGTCGCTCCTCACAAGTGTCGCAACCCCCTCTACCCGACGCTTAACGGGCAAGGAACTTTAAATACGAGGGTGTCGATGTTCATGTACACCACTCTCATTAGAACGTTGATGACATACGCAGTTAAAGTCTGGAGATATGCAACTCCAACACATCCGTGCCACCTGCAGGTTATACAGAACAGTGGTCCACGAATCATAGGCAACGTTCCACCATACACAATGGACAAGTACAATGAACTCCGCCTCGAGACCCTTGTGCATGTGTTCGAGAAACTTGCTAGATAACGGTACTGGAACTCGAGACATTCGAATAACCACTTCTTCTGAATCTTGGGAATTATGATCTCAACCGTAGGAGCAAGCATAACCAGCCAAGAACACTTTTTCGTAGGAAAAAGTAACCACCAATGGTAAGCTGAAACCCAAAAACGAAGAGAAAATTATGTTGGTAAGACCATGCGTATCAGAAAATCTGACCAGGTATTCTTATGCAGCCTACTATCCGGCTGTAGCATGGAAGTTGATGACACGTAAACCACACACAATAATCTACAGTGAGTGGTCTAATTTATAATCGAATTGACCTCAGCGCGGATGATTTTAGCGTGTTACAGGCGCGAGTACTCTGCGATTGGTTCAGGAGACATCGCAGGTGCCCAGCAGCAACCGTAACTTCCCCGTCGCGAACACATCCTTTCGCACATGCATTAACTGTCGCTGCTGGCAGCATAGTTCACTGGTAGCCCTAATATCCGTTCATATTGTCTCCAATTTTTTTTTTCTTACAGCTTGCCTGCGACTTTTTTCCTTCAGGTCTAAACTGCTGCCTTTCTTTTTTTTTCCTTTATTGGATTTCGATTCCCCCTTCAGGGGTCGGGCTGGCAGCAGCTTAGTACGCCGCTCTTCAGTCTACAGAATTTTTTAAAACATAAGAAGTTAAGAAACAATAAAAACAGGCGATAAAACGGTGACGTAAAATGTAAAACGGCAGCCGCGCGGGATTAGCCGAGCGGTCTTAGGCGCTACAGTCATGGACTTGGTGGCTGGTCCCGGCGGAGGTTCGAGTCCTCCCTCGGGCATGGGTGTGTGTGTTTGTCCTCAGGCTAATTTAGGTTAAGTAGTGTGTAAGGTTAGGGACAGATGACCTTAGCAGTTAAGTCCCATAAGATTTCACACACATTTGAACATTTTACTTTTTCATTTTTTGGTAAAACGGCAGAAAATCGTGGAAAGTTAAAACATAAAACTAATGGTGGGTGATGATAATAAAATACACAGGAAACAGACAGGGAAAAAGTAGACAGACAATTAAAAAAACACGGCGACAGTCTGGATTCTGTTCGCAAGAGATATAAAAAAAATCACTCCCTGCTACAGCATGATGTCCGTTCGCAACACTTCGAAAAAGACGCACAACACTTAACAATCACTAGGAACACTGCACTAAAAGATCGGCACGAAGATGACACTCCACAGGCAAGGGCGGTTGGGAGAGGGAACCTGGACAGAGGAGGGGGAAGAAAAAGGGGGGGGGGAGGAGTGCTGCCTGTCAAAATATTTCTGTCTACCATAAGCTATATAGTTCTATGTTAATGGGCTTACGCACCCCGACGTAACTAAAATTTTCCACCACGTTTTTATGTCTGTGTGTGAAGGCTAATCTCAGTAACTACTGTTGGGATTTTTGATACGGTTTCCATTAATAGGTAGACTGATTCACGAGGAAGGTTTTTGTATGTAATTCATGATCATAGTGGTAACGAGTGCGTGATGTGTGTGCTGGTATCCGTTCCATTGGCGTTTCGAGTGACATCTCGTGGCAATGAGGGAAGCCACAAGCTGGTCATCTACAGAGAAGGCGGTATCTAGCAGGAAAAGCAATAAATTGCCGCCGCAACACGAAACAGTAATGAAGCTTGACCAGAATCTATACATGTCTCTTAACATTATAAATTAAAGTCTTCAACCACGTTTTTCTCTCTGAATGTGAATGTTAGTCTTAGGAATACTTTAGGGATTTCACTAATAGATACACTGATTCGCGAGGAAGGTTTGTGTATATGATTTATCAGCGCGAAGTCAATAAAAGTGACGGGATTTTTTAAATTTCGCGGGCTTTATGCATCCGATTTTCTAAAATTCTTTTTATCTTGCTGGTACAGGTGTTCCTGATGTATGTTTGCATTTTCAGGTGTTTTGAATATTTAGTATATTGTTGACAGTCGAAAAGATTACACCTATATCGTGTGCTCGGCGAATTTTTACTTTCGAAAAAGATGGATCAAAGAATCTGGATTAAATTTTGCTTTTGGCGAATCTACTATAAGTCAAAAGTTTACGAATGGTATATTCGTTTCACAGAGGGTCGAGAAGACGAAGATGGCGACCGCCCAGGGCGCCCTAGCACTTCAATTACTGATGACAGTGTGGAAGAAATAAAGAAAATGGTTCTGGAAAATAGCCGAATCACCATCAGGGTGGTTGCTGATGACGTCGGCGTAACCTTTGGATCATGCCAAGCAGTTTTTCCGACGTTTTGGGGATGAAACGTGTAGCAACAAAGTTTGTTTCGAAATTGCTGAATTTCGACCACAAACGACGACGCGTAGATATCGCTCAGGAACTGCTGAATGAAGTCGACAACGATCCAGAACTTCTAAAGAAGGTTATAACAGGTGACGAAACATGAGTATCTGGGTATGACATCGTCACTGAGGCGCAATCGTCCGAGTGAAAACTGCCTGAAAAGCGAAGACCGAAAGAAGTTCGACGCTTTCGATCACATGTGAAGGCTCTTCTCACTGTTTTCTTCGATTACAGTAGGATAGCTCGTCATGACTTCCTGCCTTATGGTCGTACTGTCAATAAGGAATGCTAGCTGTAAGTTATGCGTCGTTCGCATGAAGCGGTCCGAAGAAAAAGATAATTGTGGCAAAACCACTCGTGGAAACTGCGTCTCGATAATGCTCTCGCTCAACACCTCAATGCTTGATCGTGCCGCTGCCTTATCCACCGTATTCACCGAACATAGCCCCCTGCGACTTTCTTCATATTTCCGAGGCTGAAGAGAACCATTAAAGGACGTCGTTTTCCCACCATTTATGAGCTAAAAACAGTTGCTGATGGAGCTGGACATCATAACGAAAAGTGAGTTCCAGAAGTACTTCCAAGATTGGAAAAAGTACTCGCACCGGTGTATTATATCTGTGGGGTTTTACTTTGAAGGGGACGAAGTTGATGTTGATGAATAAATAAAGATTCTTTAAGAACAACAAAGCTACCTGTTACTTTTTGATCACACCTCGTATACTTAGTGCTACTCTTGCCAAGCCAGGGCGGGTCGCTAGTTAGTATGCAAATATCGCTACCTGCTGACCATTTGCAAGTAGTTTCTTTACATTCATATTTTAGTTTTAAATAAACGTTACAAAAATAGAAATTCCTCTACGGAACAGAAGGAGTTGTCAGGGTGAAACTTTCTCAGTTTGTTTTCAAATTTAACTCTGCTGTGTGTCAGGCATTTTATATCATTGCATAAGGACCAAAACTTTTGGTGGCAGGATTGTGCACCCTTCTTTGATCTAAAGGTAACCGTAATGTAGAATAATGAATATCATTTTTTCTTCTGGTATTGTAATTACGTGTATCATTATTCCTTTTGAACTGTAGTGGGTTATTTACGAGGTGCATTCAAGTTCTAAGACCTCCGATTTTTTTTCTCCGGACTGGAAAGAGATAGAAACATGCGCATTGTTTTAAAATGAGGCCGCGTTCATTGTCAATACGTCCCAGAGATGACAGCACCGTATGGCAGATGGAATTTTACCGCCAGCGGCGAGAATGAGAACTGTTTTAAATACTTAAAATGGCGACGTTTTCCTTACTTGAACAGCGTGCAATCATTCGTTTTCTGAATTTGCGTGGTGTGAAACCAATTGAAATTCATCGACAGTTGAAGGAGACATGTGGTGATGGAATTATGGATGTGTCGAAAGTGCGTTCGTGGGTGCGACAGTTTAATGAAGGCAGAACATCGTGTGACAACAAACCGAAACAACCTCGGGCTCGCACAAGCCGGTCTGACGACATGATCGAGAAAGTGGAGAGAATTGTTTTGGGGGATCGCCGAATGACTGTTGAACAGATCGCCTCCAGAGTTGGCATTTCTGTGGGTTCTGTGCCCACAATCCTGCATGACGACCTGAAAATGCGAAAAGTGTCATCCAGGTGGGTGCCACGAATACTGACGGACGGCCACATGGCTGCCCGTGTGGCATGTTGCCAAGCAATGTTGACGCGCAAAGACAGCATGAATGGAGCTTTCTTTTCGTCGGTTGTGACAATGGATGAGACGTGGATGCCATTTTTCAATCCAGAAACAAAGCGCCAGCCAGCTCAATGGAAGCACACAGATTCACCGCCACCAAAAAAATTTCGAGTAACCGCCAGTGCTGAAAAAATGATGGTGTTCATGTTCTGGGACAGCGAGGGCGTAATCCTTACCCATTGCGTTCCAAAGGGCACTACGGTAACAGGGGCATCCTACGAAAACGTTTTGAAGAACGAATTCCTTCCTGCACTGCAACAAAAACGTCCGGGAAGGGCTGCGCGTGTGCTGTTTCACCAAGACAACGCACCCGCACATCGAGCTAACGTTACGCAACAGTTTCTTCGTGATAACAACTTTGAAGTGATTCCTCATGCTCCCAACTCACCTCACCTGGCTCCTAGTGACTTTTGGCTTTTTCCAACAATGAAAGACACTCTCCGTGGCCGCACATTCACCAGCCATGCTGCTATTGCCTCAGCGATTTTCCAGTGGTCAAAACAGACTCCTAAAGAAACCTTCGCCGCTGCCATGGAATCCTGGCGTCAGCGTTGTGAAAAATGTGTACGTCTGCAGGGCGATTACGTCGAGAAGTAACGCCAGTTTCATCGATTTCGGGTGAGTAGTTAATTAGAAAAAAATCGGAGGCCTTAGAACTTGAATGCACCTCGTACTTGACTCCCAGGCTGATATCGCACACGATTTCCCTTTCTTAGGTAAACTGACGACTGTAATGACAGGAAAAGTATCCGGCACAACATTAAAATAAAATATATTTGCTAAATCATCATAACAGAGGATCCCATACATCAGGATAAGTGATACGAAAGGGATAGTTCAAATGCATGGAATACCAGATGTTTGTTGTGTTTGTAAGGCAAACGTTTCCACTGACTCTTGCTACTCGCTGTTAACAACATAACTGAGTTCTTGTGTCTTCGTCCTCAGACGTAAATTGTGTGCTAATGAGTCCATTATCGGATTTTGTTTTCGACACTGTTAGCTTTATGAAACTAGAATAGATGTGCTCACTAACTGGAATTCGTAAGCGTGTAAGACATTCCGTGGTGCATCGCTATAGAGTCTGTCGTGACCAGGCCGATCTACGCTCTTCAGCTCTTGATAAGTAACGTTTCTGAATATTTACGCTGTTTTTATTGTGACACTTTGTTTTGTTAATTATCGTTGTATGTTCCAAATATCATTAATCACAAGCTCACATATATGGACACCTAGATCTACATCTACATGGATACTTTGCAAATAACACTTAAGTGCCTGGCAGAGGTTTCATCGAACCACCTTCACAATAATTCTCTATTATTTCACTCTCGGAGGGCACGCGGAAATAACGAACACTTATATCTTTCCGTGCGTGCTCTGATTTCCCTTATTTAATTGTGTGTGAAATCTTATGGGACTTAACTGCTAAGGTCATCAGTCCCTAAGCTTACACTCTACTTAACCTAAATTATCCTAAGGACAAACACACACACCCATGCCCGAGGGAGAACTCGAACCTCCGCCGGGACCAGCCGCACAGTCCATGACTGCAGCGCCTTAGACCGCTCGGCCCTTATTTAATTATGATGATCGTTTCTCCCTATGTAGGTCGGCGTCAACAAAATATTTTCGCATTCGGAGAACAAAGTTGGTGATTGAAAAATCGTAAGAAGATTCCGCCACACGAAAACCCCATTTGTTTTTAAGGGTGTCCATCCCAAATCCTGTATAAAGTCCGTGACACACTCTCCTCTATTTCCCGATAATAAAAAAAACGTGCTGCTCTTCTTTGGCCTTTCTCGATGTACTCCGCTAATCCTGTCTGGTAAGAATACCAGATCGCGCACCAGTATTCCAAAAGAGGACGGACAAGCGTAGTGTAGGTAGTCTCTTTAGTAGCTTTGTTACATTTTCTAAGTGATCTGCCAATAAAACACAGTTTTTGGTTTGCCTTCCCCACAACATTTTCTGTGTGTTCTTTCCATTTTAATCTGTTCGTAATTGTAATTCCTAGGTATTTAGTGTACGGCCTTTCGATTAGACTGATTTATCGCGTAACCGCTGTTTATGGGATTCCTTTTAGGACTCATGTGGATGACCTCACACTTTTCATTATGTAGGGTCAATTGCCAAATTTTGCATCATTCAGACATCATTTCTAAATCGTTTTGCAATTTGTTTTGATCTTCTGATAACTGTACTAGACGATAAACGACAGCATCATCTGCAAACAACCTAAGACGGATGTTCCAACATCCTGCTGCATGTTGCTGTTAATGATATGGGCGTGTAATTTACTGGATTACTCCTACTACCTTTCTTGAAAATGTGCAGCATTCCAGTCTTTGGATACGGATCTTTGGTCGAGCAAGCGGTTGTATACGATTGTTAAGTATGGAGCTATTGCATCAGCATACTCTAAAAAGAACTGTGGTGTGCGTACTGTAAGACATTCGGTGCATACACCATCAGATTATTTGACTTGTCGCTCTAACGAAGTAGGCGAGTGTCAGCAATATGTCTCGTGGTCTTATCGTGGCGTGTTTGTCTTCTGGCGTTAGGTCAGACGATAGAAATGCCACTTGCACGCTTAGAGTAGCAGATTGGCGGTGACCAACTTTAAACAGAACTTGATTAATTTTCACGCACATTTATTAAAATAATAAAAAACATAGATATTACGTAACTTGATTCTGGATGCTGTTTACAACTGACAATCTGAAGTTCATTTGGTCTTGGTACGTTAATCTTATTCTCACATATCTCTGATACTTGACAAAGTGTCTATACATTTCACACATGGCTACGTACAGGAATATGATAAGCTTATTAGGCGCAGACTGAAACTTGACTATAGACTGGTACAGACAAATGCAGACTAATGCAGACTGACTCATCTGAGGTCTGTACACTCGTTATAATACTTCGCGCGTTCAGGTATCGCTGCGCGAGTGTGATCCGTGAGGAGAAAAGGTTCTACGTTAGCAGCAATCTCATTGGCTGCGTTACATATTAATACGCGGATCGGCAGAAGCAGAATTTGGTCCGTCTCTAAGACAGCGCCATCTCGTAGAGCGGAGACAGACAAGCGCTGCGCCTGCACTGTTGTGCTTAGCGGGGCGCTGACTACGCGGAACTATGTACACGACAGGAACCTAACTGGTATACAGTCTGGATCAAAAGACTTGCTTTTATTAAGTGATTTAAGTTGCTTCACTACTACAAGGATATCTACTTATAAGTTACTCATGTTGGCTGCAGTTCTTTGTTCGAATTTTGGAATATTTACTTCGTCTTCTTTGATGAAGGAATTTCGAAAGGCTGTGTTTAGTAATTCTGCTTTCGCAGCACTGTCCACGATAGTATTTCCATTTCTATCACGCAGTGAAGGCATTGACTGTGTCTTGCCGATAGGATACTTTACATACGACCAGAATCTCTTTGTATTTTCTGCCGCGTTTCGAGATAAAGTTTCGTTGTAAAACTATTATAAGCATCTCGCATTGATGTTCGCACTAAATTTCAAGCTTCTGTAAAAGATCGACAATCTCGGAGATCTTGCGTTCGTTTAAATTTGGCATGCTTTCTTTGTTGTTTCTGCAACACTCTTCTGGCCCGTTTTGTGTACCAAGGGGATCAGCTCCATCGATTGTTATTTGGTATAAATCTCTCATTTGCTGCAGATACTATTTCTCTGAATTCAAGCCACATCTGGTCTACACTTACATTGTTAATTTGGAATGAGTGGAGATCGTCCCTCAGGAAGACGCTAAGTGAATTTTTATCTGAGTTGGAGTTTTTGAATGTTTATTGTTGCAGGTGTTGTATTACATTTCGTACTGGGTACTGCGGATTTTCACTGCCGAAGGCAGTTTGTCTGCTGAAGCTTTTCAAAAATTCTATGTCAGACATTCTAGAACCGAACTACAACGCTGATGACAGTTATCGCTGCTATTATTCGGTTACATCTTTAGAAAGGCAATAATTACTAACTGCAGCAGTAACAGTACACAGGGAGCTAAAATCCAATGCCCCCATAGAAGTGATGGTGGTAAAGATACGTTCACAAACTTAAAAATAATTTCTGCGTACAGGGAGGTTTTTTGTGCTCCCAGTTGTTTCGTCAGGACGACCTAGAAAGATGGGTACAAATGGCGAAGAGGGCAACGTGAGGAACTTTCACCATTATCAATTTACCACCATAATTATGTATATGGTATCACCTTATTGATCCTACAGCGAGTATGAATCAAGACACAAGGGAATTGGTGACATTTAGCTGCGAGTGAGCACTAATTTACATTACTGGGGAAAGTAGAAAATTTCTGCCAGACCAGCATCTGTATAGTGAGCAGGAGACCCGGGTTCGAATCCTGGTCCGGCACAAGTTTTCAACTTTCCCCAATGTTGTAGATAGTGTTCACTGACAGCTAAATGTCGTTAACTTGTTTGTATCTCGATTCATAATGGCCGCAGGATCGATATTGTATCTGTTCTTTCGGACATATCCGAAATAACAGAAATGGTTCAAATGGCTCTAAGCACTATGGGACTTAACATCTGAGGTCACTAGTCCCATAGACTTAGAACTAGTTAAACCTCACTAACCTAAGGACATCACACACATCCATGCCCGAGGCAGGATTCGAACCTGCGACCGAAGCAGCAGCGCGGTTCCGGACTGAAGCGCCTTGAACAGCTCGGTCACGGCGGCCGGCTCCGAAGTAACAGACATCACATATATAGTTTAGGCGAGGCTGGCCAATGATCCCTTCAGTGCAGATGCACACCACGCTCTAACTCTTACGGGAATCGGCAAAACGTCACTAGTAATGAGGATAATGGGCAGGGCTGCTACACCTGCAGTGTGTGGATGAGTTGAGAACCTGGGTCTGATGGGAGACGTGGCTAGGTCAGACCGTGCAATTGCGATCACCGCTGTCTGGATGGCTTAGTGGTCAGAACATTACCTAGTGAGCATGAGACCTGGGCTCGAATCCCAGTCCGGCATACATTTTCAGCTTTCCGCACTGATGTAAATCAGGGCCCACAGGCAACTAAATGTTCGTTAATTCCTTTGTGTCTTAACATCACCAATACCGTCATCGGACATTTAAGGTCCGCTATTGATAAGTGCCTCCTCCAAACTTTTTCATGTAACAGTCAACAGTAACGTGCCCGGATAGTCGACAGAGCTGACGCGCTCGCTTCCGGGACTCGCAGAGGCGACGTCGGCCCCCAACCCCCCTTGTCCCGGATCGAAGCCGTCCCCTGAATGGAATCCGCCTCGCGGGTTAACGACGTGGGCTGGTGAGCCGCACAGCCTGGATCTGACTTTTAGGCGGTTTACCGGATCCAGTCAGCTAAACGCGGGCTAGTACTCACATCCCGCGTCAGATACACGCTATGCAAACACGTAAAACACGTTACCACACTTGAACATGAGTTCTACACTAGACGCTGTTGGTTTTCCTGTCTCTATTAGTTACTTCCTGTATGTATCTCTTTCCTGCTAGTTGAGCAACCTTCAAGCTATGAACGGTGTTCGCATTAGAAATCCGTGACTCACTACCGTCAGTCAAAATTGGTAACACACACCGATTGTAAACTTTCCGTCTCAGACACATCGGAAGCGTAATTTTGAAAACACTGTCTAGTTCTCCAAAAGACTATGGCCACTTTTACTCTACCGTTTATTTCTTTGCAGTCCATCCAGTTATTGTCCTCAACTGCCGTAAGTATTAATGCTCACCAAAAAGTGTCTGTGAGACTTCATTCTTAATTTATACAATTTTCTTTCCGATGTGTTGATTATAGGTACTTCTATTTCTGTTACAATTCATTTCCAGGCCGACTTCTAGACATCCGTATTAAGTCCTGTTATTCCTTATTGTATATCTGCACTGGAGGCAGACATTATAATGTGTTCAGGAAAACGAAGATGCTTCAGATGCATCTCATTAACCCATCTTCCATCTTCGTTTTACCAGGTTAAGCACCTTAAAATTTCCTCTATTGCTGGTGAAAATAGTTGCAGGATCTCCGAATTTAGGATTTTTCACTAACGTGATGAAGCTGAAGCATTGACCTAGATCCCTGTTAGTTTACTTGCATATGCTTAATTAATCGCTTCTTTCGCAAGGGCAGTCATTCCATCTTTTGTTGAAAGTAAGATAAAATTTTCCTAAAAACTGATGAAGCACAGAAAAAGAGATAGCTCGTACTCATTTCTCCACTCTATAATTTTATTTACCACTGCAGACTGTCCGTTGTCCTAAACTCATTTCTAAATCCTGTTTGTTCCATGCTGATTTTTAGTCTTATACAATGTGGTGAGGATAGTAAAGGGTCTATAGTTATTTTTTATTTTACATCACTTGTGGTGAAGTAGAGTAACTTTAATACTGTTCCTCATTTGGGGAATTGTCTTCCTCCGCAGACATTCTGTAAGTAATTTTGCAAGTTTCTTTCGTATTAATTTGCCTCTCATCATCATTTTTAGGTAATTTTCCTTTCCCGAATGCTTTTACATATCTATTTTGACACTACTCCTAGAATGTTATTGTTTTCATTATTAAGTTCATTTCTGATTTACCTCTTAAATTATGTAGATCTTTGTAGAACTTTCCCTCCGTTTTTATCTACACTACTGGCCATTAAAATTGCTACACCACGAGGATGACGTGCTACAGACGCGAAATTTAACCTACAGGGCGAAGATGCTGTGATATGAAAATGATTAGCTTTTCAGAGAATTCACACAAGGTTGGCGCCGGTGCAACACCTACAACGTGCTGACATGAGGAAGGTTTCCAACCGATTTCTCATACACAAACAGCTGTTGACCGGCGTTACCTGGTGAAACGTTGTAGTGATGCCTCGTGTAAAGAGAAGAAATGCGTACCATCACGTTCCCGACTTTGACAACGGTCGGATTGTAGCCTATCGCGATTGCGGTTTATCGTATCGCGACATTGCTGGTCGCGTTGGTCGAGATCCAATCACTTAGCAGAATATGAAATCGGTGGGTTCAGGAGGGTAATACGGACGCCGTGCTGGATCCCAACGGCCTCGTATCACTAGCAGTCAAGATGACAGGCATCTATCTGCATGGCTGTAACGAATCGTGCAGACACGTCTCGATCTCTGAGTCAACAGTTGGGGACGTTTGCAAGACAACAACCATCTGCACGAACAGTTCGACGACGTTTGCAGCAGCATGGACTATCGGCTCGGAGACTATGTGCTGCGGTTACCCTTGACGCTGCATCACAGACAGGAGCGCCTGTGATGGTGTACTCAACGATGAACCTGGGTGCACGAATGACAAAACGTCATTTTTTCGGATGAATCCGGGTTCTGTTTACAGCATCATGATGGTCGCATCCGTGTTTGGCGATATCGCGGTGAACGCATATTGGAAGCGTGTATTCGTCATCGCCATACTGGCGTATCACCCGGTGTGATGGTATGGGGTGCCATCGGTTACACGTCTGGGTCACCTCTTGTTCGCATTGACGGCACTTTGAACAGTGGACGTTACATATCAGATTTGTTACGACCCGTGGCTCTACCCTACATTCGATTCTTGCGAAACCCTACATTTCAGCAGGATAATGCACGACCGCATGTTGCAAGTCCTGTACGGGCCTTCCTGGATACAGAAAATGTTCTACTGCTGCCCTGGCCAGCACAGTCTCCAGGTCTCTCACCAACTGAAAACGTCTGGTCAATGGTGGCCGAACAACTGGCTCGTCACAATACGCCAGTCACTACTCTTGATGAACTGTGGTATAGTGTTGAAGCTGCATGGGCAGCTGTACCTGTACACGCCATCCAAGCTGTGTTTGACTCAATGTCCAGGCGTATAAAGGCCGTTATTCTGGGTACTCATTTCTCAGGATCTATGCACCCAAACTGCGTGAAAATATAATCACATGTCAGTTCTAGTATAATATGTTTGTCAAATTAATACCCGTTTATCATCTGCATTTCTTCTTGATATAGCAATTTTAACGGCCAGTAGTGTAATATACCATCTTAAGTGATGAAATGTGATGTCCATTCAACTAGAGATTCTCCTTTTTTCGTTCACACTGTCATATAATTACGAGTCTGACGATATTATTTGTGGTGACAACAGTTAATCTTCACCAAATAAATCACAATTGAACATAGTTTACCACGCATCACCTGAAATGATAACGGCCAATGATAATTGTTAAGCGCAAAAATTAATTATAGGAGTCGTCCGTACAGTTCACATGTGGGTGCTGTTTGTATAAACTGCAAAAACCTATGAGCATCTCTTAAGCACGCACATAGAATAATTTACCCGAATTCAAATAGAAGGATATTAACTGAATATTTCACGAGTGACGATCCGAAGAAAGTGGTTATGCTGCTGCTTGTTGCCACCTTTACTGCTCGGCGACTTATTTTTTACAGCTGAAAATCACAATCACGTAATATTAGAAACCAGATACGCTTGGGAAGGCACGAAACATTTGTAGAGAATGGCGCAGGTAATCGGAAAATGGAAGAATGACATCGCCTAATTTAGGCCGTTAGCATACTTAAACACGTGAAAGAAAAACACAAAGAAAATAATCTCGGAAGAAAGCAGTTATATGGAGACAAGATTTGTTAGAATTTAACTATACTCAAGCAGTATCTTCTACAGGACAACAAGTACATAATAATGGCCGTCACTCAATATCATACGAACTCATAAATTGAATATGGACATGTTACAGGTAAAGAAGTTACCTCAGTCTTCGGAAAGTATATTTTATCAGATATATTACATGCTGTCGGAAAATAATAATATGGGTCGTGATACCTTGCCCAGTATCTGCACACATGGTATTAAATTTACATAAGAAATAAGCAAAAAATAAGTAAAAATTATGTGAAACTGAAGAATAAGATCTTTAGTAACGGTTTCCACGTATCGAATTGACTTGATAGCAGTTGACAGAGGGCATGTACGTATAGTATGGGCACAAATGCAATGTACAGAGAATACCTCGCCACATGTGGGCAAAAGATGCACACCCATTCACAAAATCAAAGTTCCGATTTCAGTCAAAAAGTGCGAAACGGAAGAATTTACTGTGCGTGACGGTGATATCAGGAATGAAGTGTTGCAGTGAGTACAACAGGCTATAATTGCTATTGGTTCCCTTAGCCAGAATCATGTAGCGATCTCACTAACAATAGCCGCAACTTGAATGCGGGCAGAATGCCGACTGAAGGCGGGACGTCGAACGATCGATTACGTCAGACTGTGTAACATCAACTCCAGTATTTTAACAACCACAAATCGAACGCTCTCAGCAAAATATCTGATTGGCTGAATGTATGCAAAGAGCACCGCAAGGAACATGTCTTTCGCCTGACTACCTGCTATTACAAAAAGCTGCGCAAGATATTTCTATCACCTGTATTTGTGTTCGTCCAAAGAAATTGGTTACAGGTTTCAGTATCAATGTATAGAGCCTCTTCTAAGAGTCATAAGTCGCATTTACTCTGGTGTTTTGGCAGATATCTGCAATTTCGTTTTTGCAAGCTGTAGCTGAAGTATCCCCAAATAAGTAGCGTTCATCAAGTCTTTCACGCGACGTTCAGTGTCGCCAAAAAGCGTCGGTTTGTTTCCCTTTATGAACATAATGATTAAAGTGGGATTTTACGTGCCCAGTCGATACAGCGGTCGAAAATATGTATTAACATGGACATAAAAACACGAAGAATAGCCAGTACTCCAGCAGTGACTAAGCACCACTCTGACCCGCACAGACTGCGGCGCTGCTAGGTCGCTGATGGAATAGCGTAGTTCTTCGTGTTTTAATGTCCCTGTTAATACATATCGATAAAACGAATATCGCATAGACTAACTTAGGACCGCTCTGTCAAATAAGCACGAAAAATTCCAATTTGATCATTTTGCTCGTAACGGGAAACGAACCGACGCTATCCGTCGATACTGGCTGTTGCGTGGAAGACGGGATGAGAAATATTTATTTGAGGTGACTCCAGCTTCACATCGCAAAAATTATACTGTAGATCTGCCGAAACATCAGAGAAAATGCGCCTGATGACTCTTAGGAGGGACAGATATTTCTGTTGATGACTGGACACTATACTGAACAAAGTTACGTCATTATTTACTTCCATAGCAATACTAATAATTATAGCTATTACAAGTAGTTTGTGTTTAGGTTGGTTAGCACCTCTAAGTACGTGGGGGACAAGCAAGCCGTTAATGGGCTATATTGCCCTGGGCAGCACGCCAAGTATTGAAATGTGGATGCTTGAATGCAAAACAAAGATTCTATGTTAACAGGCATAGTCCACTTCGTGGCGCAGCTACAGCCGTCCAGAAAACGTCATGTGATGTATTTGCGGGAAGATTTTTAGATGCAGGGGAAAAACAACTAACACCTTGAAGTGTCTACAAATTACGGTACCAATTGGTTCAAATGACTCTGAGCACTATGGGACTTAACATCTGAGGTCATCAGTCCCCTTAGAACTACTTAAACCTAACTAACCTAAGGACATCACACACATCCATGCCCGAGGCAGGATTCGAACCTGCGCGCGGTTCCAGACTGAGGCGCCTAGAACCACTCGGCCACACCGGCCGGCCACGGTACCAATTACCACAAGAGGTGTAGGTATGCTCCTAACATCCTACACACACACACACACACACATACACACACACACACACACACACACAAGCCAAAACTTTATGAGCACCTGCCTAATAACTTTTTGGACTATCTCTGGAACATCATCGATTCTATGTATCATGTTTTGTATCCCTCGTGGACAGGCGGCGCGTGGATCTGCTCCTGTGAACTGCTTCTGCAAAATACGCCGAGAGTGAAGGACGCGAGTAGGAGCAGGAAAAGGTGAAGTACTTCGGTTCTGCTTGTAGATTTTACAAGTTTACTATAGGCAAAAATATGAGTACATAAATGGTTACTTAACTTTGGATGAGATGAGCATGTAGGTGCGAAGCCGTACAGGTATCAAAGCTAACAGCTACTGGAAGTTATAAAGGTAAAATCTGTAGTGGCTCGCCCACTGTGAAATAGACACAATGTTGCCTGGTCGTCTACTCGTGATCAAATGGGCTGAATGTGGAGCGGCGCTCGTCGAGCTCCACAGCGTCGGCTAGAGGGCGCTGTGGTGGCGTTGTTCATCCGCTAACGTAGTGCCAACCTACGTGAGCGCACCTACGAGGTGCATTCAAGTTCTAAGGCCTCCGATTATTTTTCTAATTATCTACTCACCCGAAATCGATGAAACTGGCGTTACTTCTCGACGTAATCGCCCTGCAGACGTACACATTTTTCACAACGCTGACGCCATGATTCCATGGCAGCGGCGAAGGCTTCTTTAGGAGTCTGTTTTGACCACTGGAAAATCGCTGAGGCAATAGCAGCACGGCTGGTGAATGTGCGGCCACGGAGAGTGTCTTTCATTGTTGGAAGAAGCCAAAAGTCACTAGGAGCCAGGTCAGGTGAGTAGGGAGCATGAGGAATCACTTCAAAAGTTGTTATCACGAAGAAACTGTTGCGTAACGTTAGCTCGATGTGCGGGTGCGTTGTCTTGGTGAAACAGCACACGCGCAGCCCTTCCCGGACGTTTTTGTTGCAGTGCAAGAAAGAATTTGTTCTCCAAAACATTTTCGTAGGATGCACCTGTTACCGTAGTGCCCTTTGGAACGCAATGGGTAAGGATTACGCCCTCGCTGTCCCAGAACATGGACACCATCATTTTTTCAGCACTGGCGGTTACTCGAAATTTTTTTGGTGGCGGTGAATCTGTGTGCTTCCATTGAGCTGACTGGCGCTTAGTTTCTGGATTGAAAAATGGCATCCACGTCTCATCCATTGTCACAACCGACGAAAAGAAAGTCCCATTCGTGCTGTCGTTGCGCGTCAACATTGCTTGGCAACATGCCACACGGGCAGCCATGTGGCCGTCTGTCAGCATTCGTGGGACCCACCTGGATGACACTTTTCGCATTTTCAGGTCGTCATGCAGGATTGTGTGCACAGAACCCACAGAAATGCCAACTCTGGAGGCGATCTGTTCAACAGTCATTCGGCGATCCCCCAAAACAATTCTCTCCACTTTCTCGATCATGTCGGCAGACCAGCTTGTGCGAGCCCGAGGTTGTTTCGGTTTGTTGTCACACGATGTTCTGCCTTCATTAAACTGTCACACCCATGAACGCACTTTCGACACATCCATAACTCCATCACCACATGTCTCCTTCAACTGTCGATGAATTTCAATTGGTTTCACACCACGCAAATTCAGAAAACGAATGATTGCACGCTGTTCAAGTAAGGAAAACGTCGCCATTTTAAGTATTTAAAACAGTTATTATTCTCGCCACTGGCGGTAAAATTCCATCTGCCGTACGGTGCTGCCATCTCTGGGACGTATTGACAATGAACGCAGCCTCATTTTAAAACACTGCGCATGTTTCTATCTCTTTCCAGTCCGGAGAAAAAAAATCGGAGGCATTAGAACTTGAATGCACCTCGTACGTTCTGGCATCGTAGCTATCGATACCACATCATGGATCAGACAGTTTGTTGGTAGGTTGAGGAGGTATGTGGCACCGGATTTCTACGCATAAGTCGCGTAATTTCCGTAAACGACGGGCTTCTGATTTGTGGGTGCGGCGTTGGCGCCTGACACTGACTCAGGTGGGTTCCATTTGATTCACAACAGGCGAATTTGGTTGCCAAAATATCAACGTGAGTTCACTGTCATGTTCCCCAAAACACTCTAGCACTGTTCTGGCTTTGAGATACGGACAATTATCCTGCTCGAAGATGACATCACCGTCGGGGAAGACATGAAGCATGAAGCGACACAGGTGGTCCGTAGCTGTCAGTGTCTTCGATTACTGCCACAGATCCCATGCGGGCGCAGTAGAATGTCTCGCATAGGATAATACTTCTCCCACCAGCCTGCGTCCTTGGCGCGGTGCTCGGTTCGAACCGTCATTCGCGTGGATTACGGTGTTAGTGGAGACGACCATGGACCTGCTGTAACAAAACCGCGATTCATCCGACGAGGTGACACGCTTTCATTGATACGCGGTCCATTCTCGACGATCCCGTGGCCACTGCAATCTTAATTGACGATGTCGTTGAGCCAACATGTGAACACCTCGGGGTCGTCTGCTGCAGAGCCTCAAGTTCAGTTATGTACTATGAACGGTGTGCTCCGAAACACTTATGCGTGCACCATCATTGTCCTCTTTTGGCAAATATGCCACAGATCGCCCCCTATACTGCTTTACAGAGCAGGCAAGTCACCGAATCCTACGTTCTGTGGAGAATTGGGGACGTCCAACCACTTATCGGCCATGGTACTTTCACTTCGTTCTACCATTTCTAAAAAAGCTCACTACAGTAGCACGTAAACATTCGACCAGCTAGACGTTTTCGAGATTCTCGTTCACAGGCTCTGGGTAATAATAATATCACCGTTGTCAAAATCGCTTGTGCCAGTAGATATTCCCATTCGTAGCCCGTGTCGTCGCTAGAATGATTCCCCAACTGTCTTTGATCCACTTATATACTTTCCTTGTCGTGTCTCGTTCCTGTAATGCCACCAGGCGACATCCAACCTCGCGCTGGGCAATGGTCATGAAGTTTTGGTTTATCAGTGTATATACGGGGTGAATATTAATAAAACCAACAAACTGCAGGCACGGATTCCTGACTGTCGTGTGAACAGAAAAATGGGTTTCGAAAAAGATTATCGTGTGAAACCCAGCTCGCGCTATTCGTCCACGAGACTCACAGGGCCATAGACACGGGTTCCCAGGTAGATACCGTATTTCTTGACTTCCGCAAGGCGTTCGATAGAGTCCTCCAGAGTCGTTTGATCAACAAAGTAAGAGCATATGGACTATCAGACCAATTGTGTGATTGGATTGAAGAGTTCCTAGATAACAGAACGCAGCATGTCATTCTCAATGGAGAGAAGTCCTCCTAAGTAAGAGTGATTTCAGGTGTGCCGCGGGGGAGTGTCGTAGGATCGTTGCTATTCACAATATATATAAATGACCTTGTAGATAACATCGGAAGTTCACTGAGGCTTTTTGCGGATGATGCTGTAGTATATCGAGAGGTTGTAACAATGGAAAATTGTACTGAAATGCAGGAGGATCTGCAACGAATTGACGCATGGTGCAGAGAATGGCAACTGAATCTCAATGTAGACAAGTGTAATGTGCTGCGAATACATAGAAAGAAAGATCATTGATCATTGAGCTTCAATATAGCAGGTCAGAAACTGGACGCGGTAAATTCCAAAAGTTATCTGACAGTAGGCATTAGGAGTGATTTAAAATGGAATCACCATATAAAATTAATCGTCGGTAAAGCAGATGCCAGACTGAGATTCGTTGGAAGAATCCTAAGGAAATGCAATCCGAAAACAAAGGAAGTAGGTTACAGTACACTTGTTCGCCCATTGCTTGAACACTGCTCACCGGTGTGGGATCCGTACCAGATAGGGTTGATACAAGAGATAGAGAAGATCCAACAGAGAGCAGCGCGCTTCGTTACAGGATCATTTAGTAATCGCGATAGCGTTACGGATATTATAGATAAACTCCAATGGAAGACTCTGCAAGACAGACGCTCAGTAGCTCGGTACAGGCTTTTGTTGAAGTTTCGAGAACATACCTTCACCGAGGAGTCAAGCAGTATATTGCTCCCTCCTACGTATATCTCGCGAAGAGACCATGAGGATAAAATCGGAGAGATTAGAGCCCACACAGAGGCATACCGACAATCTTTCTTTCCACGAAGAATACGAGACTGGAATAGAAGGGAGAACCGATAGAGGTTCTCAAAGTACCCTCCGCCACACACCGTCAGGTGGCTTGCGGAGTATGGATATAGATGTAGATGTAGAACATGTGTATGGAAATGCATCGTTGTCACGGTACATGGCGCTGGCGAATGAGAGTTCCTCTGACCACGTTCCATGTGTTCCTTCTGTGTTGCAGGCCGTGTCATTGATGCAGCGTACTGTAAGCAGTAGAATGGTTCGGTAATCATGTACTGGACAAGCGAGATGGCGTTTGTGAACGACCAAGCAGATGCAAATGGTTGCCAAGCAACACTGCTATATCAGATTAAATACCCTCACAGACACCAACAACACCACACGACATTTCAAGCCGTTTTTGAGCGTTTGTGTGATTATGAGTCCTTTCAGATAGACGAATGTGCAGGGAGGTGGCGGACTGTGCGTACATCAGATTTGCAGGACCGTTTCTATCTGCTTGGCCGTACACAAACACCATCTCGCTTCTTCTCCACATGAATACCGGACCATTCTGCTGCTTACACGAAGAATAAACAGTAATCCAGCAGGGACTCTGCAGCGCCGCATACTTGGCTGTGACAGCCAGCGCGGGTAGGGCTGTGCTATCGCTGCTGGATTACCAGTTATTCTGTGTGTTTTACTGTCCCTGTTCATACACCCGATTAAACGAATATCACACTAGACTTATCCGGAACCCGCCAGGATAGCAGAGCGCGCTAACGCGCTGCTTCCTGGACTCGGGTAGGTGCGCAGGCCCCGGATCGAATCCGCCCGGTGGATTAACGACGAGGGCCGATGTGCCAGCCAGCCTGGATGTGGTTTTTAGGCGGTTTTCCACATCCCGCTAGGTGAATACTGGGCTGGTCCCCACGTTCCGCCTCAGTTATACGACTCGCAGACGTCTGAACACTTTCGCACTATTCCAAGACTTACACTAGACGCAGACAGCGGGGGTACGCTCAACTCATTCCGTCCCAGAGGTACGGGGTGGCGGCAGGAAGGGCATCCGGCCACCCCTTCATCCTAACCTTGCCAAATCCGTTTCTAACAATGCCGACCCTGCGTCAGTGAGGGACATGGCACCAGCGAAAGAAAGAAAGAAACACTGGACCTATCCGGGACTGCTCTATCAAATGGACATGTAAAATACCTCTCTAAAAATCATATAGCTTGCAGCGAGAAGCAATCCAACGTTTTCCGTCAACAATGTGCGAGACGCGAAAGACGTCATGAGCAGAATTTGTTTGAGCTGACTCCAGCTACACAATGCAAAAACGAAATTACGAATATCTCTTGAAACACCAGAGAAAAAGATTCTGACGACTCTTAGGAGAAACTCCCTTCCGAGGTGGCACAGTAGAGTCACCTTAATGTTGTAATGAAGCGAGACGAAGAAGCAGACCCGTTTCGAAGTCCACGTTTTCACTGAGCCACACAACGCAGAAACTTGACGGTAGTTGAATGGAGGCGTGTAGCCTGCTCCGACGAGTCACGATTTTGCATCTTTCTCATATGATACAAGGCGTCTAGTGCAACGACGGTGCTATGAGCCGTCTAATCTGGACTGTGTGGAGGCTGTAGTGCAGGGTGGAGGCTGTAGTGCAGGGTGGAGGCGGTTCCGTGATGTTTTGAGGGCACTTCTCGTACCATGGCTTGGACCCACTCATTCAGGTTGCACTGTACATGAGCCAGTATTATTTATTTCAACATTCTCGATGACCATGAGTAACCCATTCTTACATCCACTGAAGAGCCATAGAAACTGGTACACCTGCCTAATATGGTGTAGGGCCCCCGCGCGGACGCAGCAGTGCCCCAACACGACGTGGCATGGACTCGAATAATATCTGACATAGTACTGGAGGGAATTGACACCTGGAATCCTGCAGAGATGTCCGTAAATCCGTAAGAGCACGACGGGGTGGAGATCTCTTCTGAGCATCATGTTGCAAGACATCGCGGATACACTATGTGATCAAAAGTATCCTGACAACTGGCTGAAAATGACTTACAAGTTCGTGGCGCCCTGCATCGGTAATGCTGGAATTCAATATGGTGTTGGCCCACCCTTAGCCTTGGTGACAGCTTCCACTCTCGAAGGCATATGTTCAATCAGGTGCTATAAGGTTTCTAGGGGAATGGTAGCCCATTCTTCATAGAGTGATGAACTGAGGAGATGTATCGATGTCAGTCGGTGAGGCCTGGCACGATGTCGGCGTTCCAAAACGTCCCAAAGGTGTCCTATAGGATTCAGGTCAGGACTCTGCGCAGGCCATTCCAGTACATGGCCGTGCGTATGAACAGGTGCTCGATTGTGTTGAAAGATGCAATCACCCTCCCCGAACTGTTCTTCAACAGTGGAAACCAAGAAGGTGCTTAAAACATTAATGTAGGCCTGTGCTGTGATAGTGCTACGCAAAACAACAATGAGTGCAAGTCCCCTCCATGAAAAACATGACCACATCATGACACCACTGTCTCCGACTTTTGCTGTTGGCACTTAACACGCTGGCAGATGACATTCACCGAGAATTCGCCATACCCATACCCTGACATCGGATCGCCACATTGCGTACCGTGATTCGTCACTCCACACAACTTTTTTCCACTGTTCAATCGTCCAATGTTTACGCTCCTTACACCAAGCGAGGCGTCGTTTGGCGGCTTATGAGCAGCCGCTCGACCATGAAATCCAAGTTTACTCACCTCCGCCTAACTGTCATAGTACTTGCAGTGGATCCTGATGCTGTTTGGAATTCCTGTGTGATGGTCTGGATCGACGTCTGCCTATTACACATTACGACCCTCTTCAACTGTCTCTGTCAGTCAACAGACGAGGTCGGCCTGTACGCTTTTGTGCTCTACGTGTCCGTTCACGTTTCCACTTCACTATCACATCGGAAAGAGTGGACATAGGGACGTTTAGGAGTGTGGAAACCTCGCGTGCAGACGTTTGACATAAGTGACACCCAGTCACCTGACCATGTCCGAAGTTCGTGTGTTCCGCGGAGCGCCCCATTCTGCTCTCTGACGATGTCTGATGATTACTGAGGTCGCTGATATGGAGCACATGGCAGTAGGTGGCAGCACAATGCACCTAATAAGAAACACTCATGTTTTTGGGGTTGTCCGGATACTTTTTATCACATAGTGTATGCTCAATGATGTTCATGTCTGGGGAGTTTGGTGGCCAGCGTGTAAGTGTGTTCTTGGAACCACTCCGTAGAAATTGTGGACGTGTGGGGTGTCACATCGTCCTTCTGGAATTGCCCAAGCCCGTCGGAATGCACAATCGACATGTGTCACCTATCAGAGTATTATCTATATATTTCAGAAGTCCAACATCACTCCAACTGCACACGCCCCATGCCGTTACAGATCCTCCACCAGCTTGAACAGTCCCCTGCCGACATGCATGGTCCATGGATTCACGAGGTTGTCTCCATGCCAGTACACGTCCATCCGCTAGATACAATTTGGAGTGAGACTCGTCCGACCAGGCAACAAGTTTCCACTCATCAACACTGCAATGTCGGTGTTGACAGGTCCAGGCGAGACATAAAGCTTTGCGTCGTACAGTCATCAAGGGCACACGAGTGGGCCTTCGCCTCCGAAAGCCCATATCGATGATGTTTCGTTGAATGGTTCGCACTCTGACACTTGTTGATGGCTCAGCATTGCAATCTACATTAATGTAGGGAAGGGTTCCACTTCTGTCACTTTGAACGATTCTCTTCAGACGTCGTTGGTCCCGTTCATGGAGGTTCTTTTTTTCGTCAACATCGATGTCGGAGATTTGATGTTTTACCGGATTCCTGGTAATCATGGTACACTCGTGAAATGGTCGTACGGGAAAATCCCCACTTCATCGCTACCTCGGAGATGCAGTGTCTGGCCCCGTGGATCGTACGCCGACTATAACACCAAGTTCAAACTCGCTTAAATCGTTGTAGCAGCAGTAAGTGCCAGACACTTGTTGTCATATATAGGCGGTGCCGACCGCAGCGCCATGTTCTTCCTGTTTATATATCGCTGTTTTTATAAACGCATGACTATACCAGCTTCTTTGGAGCTTCAGTGTACCTTCATGATGAATATGCTGTAGACACTCTCGTTTTCAAAGGTGCAAGTAACAATGTTCACTTGGCTGCAGGCGTACGTTCGTACTTTGACAAACACTCAGGTTATCACTTCGCACCTCTGCTGGTCCGCTAAACCACTCAGCCTTATCCCCATAGAAAATGTCTAGGACTATTTGTAACGTCAGATGAAAAATATAGCAATCATTATCCCCTTAGTTTGGTATCTCTACTGGTCCTAATCATCAATGATTGGCTTCCGCTGGGTATGGCAAACCTGAGGAAACTAGTGAACTCTATTCCTCATCGAAATGAGACCACTATGTAGATTAGAAGCAGTGTTACACGATATTAGCGTGATGTCTTTGGGGACGACGAATTTTTGGCCGGTGTGCTTGTATCGAGAACTGCGAAGGGTAACCAAGTGAGAAACTTCTCAAGCGAATATTTGAGCTGGCGCTTATCTATCCGCCAGCCGTTTATCGCCAGCTTCCTGGCCGACTGCGCGTCGCGGAAGTGGAAGATGCGGCATTCCCGCCGCAAAACCGCAGATGGCCAGGGCACCCCGCTTGCAACACTGCCCGCGTCATGTGAACAACCGCACCGCTAGGCGGCAACTCGTATTTCGGTTGCGACAGCGCTGTGTATTCTTCTGTTATTATTATCTTAAAACACGTAACACGGAAGTTCACCAGTTTCCTCTCCGAAAAATCATTTGTAAATTAGATTCTAAAAGTGTAAGCATGTGTTTTAATACCGGTTGTGTTACATGATTGCTACTGAATTTTTAAAGGATATCTAAATATGCCGGTCGTTGTGGCCGAATGGTTCTAGGCGCTTCAGTCTTGAACCGCGCGACCGCTACTGACGCAGGTACGAATACTGCCTCAGGCATGGATGTGTGTGATGTCCTTAGTTTAGTTAGGTTCAAGTAGTTCTAAGTTCTATGGGACTGATGACCTGAGATGTTAAGTCCCATAGCGATCAAAGCCATTAGCACCAATTTCTAAATACAACATCTTGATGTAGGCCACTTCCAAAGTGGCTGAAATGTTTTTATTCAGGGTGTTACAAAAATGTACGGCCAAATTTTCAGGAATCATTCCTCAAACACAAATAAAGAAAAGATGTTATGTGGACATGTTTCCCGAAACGCTTAATTTCCATGCTAGAGCTCATTTTAGTTTCGTCAGTATGTACTGTACTTTCTCGATTCACCGCCAGTTGGCCCAATTGAAGGAAGGTAATGTTGATTTCGGAGCTTGTGTTGACATGCGACTCATTGCTCTACAGTACTAGCATCAAGCACATCAGTACGTAGCATCAACAGGTTAGTGTTCATCACGAACGTGGTTTTTCAGTCAGTACAATGTTTACAAATGCGGAGTTGGCAAATGCCCATTTGATGTAGGGATTAGAACGGGACAATAGCCGTGGCGCGGTACGTTTGTATCGAGACAGATTTTCAGAACGAAGGTGTCCCGACAGGAAGACGTTCGAAGCAATTGATCGGCGTCTTAGGGAGCACGGAACATTCCAGCCTATGACTCGCGCCTGGGGAAGACCTAGAACGACGAAGACACCTGCAATGGACGAGGCAATTCTTCGTGCAGTTGACGATAACCCTAATGTCTGCGTCAGAGAAGTTGCTGCTGTACAATGTAACGTTGACCACGTACTGTACGGAGAGCGCTACGGGAGAACCAGTTGTTTCCATACCATGTACAGCGTGTGCAGACACTGTCAGCAGCTGATTGGCCCCCACGGGTACACTTCTGCGAATGGTTCATCCAACAATGCGTCAATCCTCATTTCAGTGCAAACGTTCTCTTTACGGATGAGGCTTCATTCCAACGTGGTCAAATTGTAAATTTTCACAATCAACATGTGTGGGCTGACGAGAATCCGCACGCAATTGTGCAATCACGTCATCAACACAGATTTTCTGTGAACGTTTGGGCAGGCGTTGTTGGTGATGTCTTGATTGGGCCCCATGTTCTTCCACCTACGCTCAATGGAGCACGTTATCATGATTTCATACGGGATACTCTACCTGTGCTGCTAGAACATGTGCCTTTACGACACAACATGTGGTTCATGCACGATGGAGCTCCTGCACATTTCAGTCGAAGTGCTCGTACGCTTCTCAACAATAGATTCGGTGGCCGATGGATTGGTAGAGGCGAACCAATTCCATGGCCTTCACGCTCTCCTGACCTCAACCCTCTTGATTTTCATATATGGGGGCATTTGAAAGCTCTTGTCTACACAACCCCGGTACCAAATGTAGACCGAGCGGGGTGGCGCAGTGGTTAGACGCTGGACTCGCATTCGGGAGGACGACGGTTCAATCCCGTGTCCGGCCATCCTGATTTAGGTTTTCCGTGATTTCCCTAAATCACTCCAGGCAAATGCCGGGATGGTTCCTCTGAAAGGGCACGGCCGACTTCCTTCCCAATCCTTCCCTAATCCGATGAGACCGATGACCACGCTGTCTGGTCTCCTTCCCCAAACCAACCAACCAACCAACCAACCAAATGTAGAGGCTCTTCGTGCTCGTATTGTGGACGGCTCTGATACAATACGCCATTCTCCAGGGCTGCATCAGCGCATCAGGGATTCCGTGCGACGGAGGTTGGATGCATGTATCCTCGCTAACGGAGGACATTTTGAACATTTCCTGTAACAAAGTGTTTGAAGTCACGCTGGTACGTTCTGTTGCTGAGTGTTTCCATTCCATGATCAATGTGATTTGAAGAGAAGTAATAAAATGAGCTCTAACATGGAAAGTAAGCGTTTCCAGACACATGTCCACATAACATATTTTCTTTCTTTGTGTGTGAGGAATGTTTCCTGAAAGTTTGGCCGTACCTTTTTGTAACGCCCTGTATAACAAGATGACGACATGCTCGCAAATCCGGAAAAGTTCTATCTTTAAGTTTTGTTGTCCCGCCTTCTTCAGTTACGTGTAATATTATGTTGATAATTATTATTACTTTGGATCCGTCTAATTATAACCAAATAAACAAATTTTCGCCTTTATTATTTGCAAGTAAATAAGTGTTCATTTCCTGCAGTTGTGCAAACGAAATTTCGTATGACAGTAAACAGGAGGAGAACCACTGTAAAACGGAAAAAAGAACACATTTAGACCAGTATCTACGAAATTTGTCACTGAAAATACCTTGCAGCTAATAAAGGCGAAATTCGTATGGCAGAAAATATTTGTGTTATTCCGTTTTAATTAGACGGATCCGAAATAATAATTATCAGCATAGCAATCGGAAATGTTTTCTTGAAGATGACGGTCGCGGAAGGCTACGAGCGCGTAATTTTTAATTATTGAGAATTCTCTGCCACGTGAAATTCCTGTAAATCCCCAATTAAGAGGCTAAATATGCGGCTTTCAATAACGTCATATTTAAGATAAGATCAATTCATCTGCGACGTTTCTATTTCTGCATTTTCCTAAATAAATCTCAATGAACGTTAAGTTTCTGCGAAGTGACATTCCTACAACCAGCTGCATTAGAGCTGCAATGTTTGGTATTTGATGGCCTCATGTTTAAGATATGATCACCACCAACTCTGATAAGACTGATCGATGGTCTGTAACGATATCAAAGGTAATATTTTTTCTTGTTTTTCTGTTCTGACGCTTCGCTTAAGATCGGTAGCGTGAATGTTTCGAGATTCCACCGCTGTGTGGCGTGAGTGCAGTTTAGTTTTTTTCCTTTATTGTTATTTTCAAACCTTTACATAAAGGTAGGCCAGCAGCGGCCTATCTATGCCGCTCTTAGGCCATAGAAAATCATACATTTAACAGGAAGACACAAAAACAAACATACATGGAGGATAAAAACAGGAGAAAACATATAAAAATAAAGAAAGGCGTTCACGGACGCACTGGTTGTATAAAAAAGTTCAGCACTATACACAAACGGAGACACAGAGTTGCACACGTGAACGTAAGAGCACTGAAGGAGAGACCTAATTAACTGATGGGAAGAGAAACACTAGCACAGTGGCGACGAACTTCGGCGCTCTAAAACATACTGTTCGCACGAAACAGTCGGGGGCCTGCCATGGGGAAGAGGATGCCAGAGGGAGAGAAGAAGGAAGGGGGAGGGGAGAGGGGATGGGGGGGTGGAAACCCGGGAAGAGGGAGAGGAGAGGAAGAGAGGAGAGGAGAGGAACTGAGGAGAGAGAGAGGGAAAAAGAGGGAGCCCTGGGAGAAAAAAGCACAGGACGCGGAAGGGGAGGATCAATGCTGGTAGGAGGGGTAGATGGGGATGACGAGGATATCATAAGGGAGGGGGAGTTGGCGGAAGCCACCTTGGGCAAGGGTATGGAGTGTGGTAAGATGGAGAGCGGGTGGGATGCAGTAGTACAGGCGCGGCAGCGGACGGGGGTGGGAAAGGATAGGAGAGACAAGTTGGTAGGGGGATCAAGTTTATAGGAGGTGTAAAGGATCTGTATCCGTTGAAGGAAGAGGAGGAGGTGGGGGAAAGGAATTAAGTCGTAGTGGATCCGTGTGGGGGATGGGAGGTGGATGTGATAGGCGAGGCGGAGCGCATACCGTTCCAGGATATGAAGGGACTTCTAGAAGGTAGGAGGGGTGGAGATCCAGGCGGGATGGGCATAGCAGAGGATGGAGTGGATGAGGGATTTGTAAGTGTGGAGCACTGTGGAGGGGTCTCCACTTCAGTCCCCTGTCGCAGATACACTACTGGCCATTAAAATTGCTACACCATGAAGATGACGTGCTACAGACGCGAAATTTAACCAACAGGAAGAAGATGCTGTGATATGCAAATGATTACCTTTTCACAGCATTCACACAAGGTTGGCGCCGGTGGCGACACCTACAACGTGCCGACATTAGGAAAGTTTCCAACTGATTTCTCATACACAAACAGAAGTTGACCGGCGTTGCCTGGTGAAACGTTGGTGTGACGCCTCGTGTAAGGAGGAGAAATGCGTACCATCACGTTTCCGACTCTGATAAAGGTCGGATTGTAGCCTATCGCGATTGCGGTTTATCTTATCGCGACAGTGCTGCTCGCGTTGGTCGAGATCCAATGACTGTTAGCAGAATATGAAATCGGTGGGTTCAGGAGGGTAATACGGAACGCCGTGCTGGATCCCAACGGCCCCGTATCACTAGCAGTCCAGATGACAGGCATCTTATCTGCGTGGCTGTAACGGATCGTGCAGCCACGTCTCGATCCCTGAGTCAACAGATGGGGACGTTTGCAAGACAACAATCATCTGCACGAACAGTTCGACGACGTTTGCAGCAGCATGGTCTATCAGCTCGGAGACCATGGCTGCGGTTACCCTTGACGCTGCATCACAGACAGGAGCACCTGCGATGTCGTACTCAACGACGAACCTGGGTGCACGAATGGCAAAACGTCATTTTTTCGGATGAATCTAGGTTCTATTTACAGCATCATGATGGTTGAAACCGTGTTTGGCGACATCGAGGTGAACGCATATTGGAAGCGTGTATTCGTCAGCGTCATACTGGCGTATCACCCGGCGTGATGGTATGGGGTGCCATTGGTTACACGTCTCGGTCACCTCTTGTTCGCATTGACGGCACTTTGAATAGTGGACGTTACATTTCAGATGTGTGACGACCCGTTGCTCTACCCTTCATTCGATGCCTGCGAAACCCTACATTTCAGCAGGATAATGCACGATCCCATGTTGCAGGTCCTGTACGGGCCTTTCTGGATACAGAAAATGTTCGACTGCTGCCCTGGCCAGCACATTCTCCAGATCTCTCACCAACTGAAAACGTCTGGTCAATGGTGGCCGAGCAACTGGCTCGTCACAATATGCCAGTCACTACTCTTGATGAACTGTGGTATTGTGTCGAAGCTGCATGGGCAGTTGTACCTGTACACGCCATCCAAGCTCTGTTTGACTCAATGCCCAGGCGTATCATGGCCGTTATTCCGGCCAGAGGTGGTTGTTCTGGGTACTGATCTCTCAGGATCTATGCACCCAAATTGCGTGAAAATGTTATCACATGTCAGTTCTAGTATAATACATTTGTCCAATGAATACCCGTTTATCATCTGCATTTCTTCTTCGTGTCGCAATTTTAATGGCCAGCAGTGTATAAGCAACCTGTTGCCAACTTATCTGCAAATTACTAGGTAAATTTCGTAAACCAGCCTATATATTTTTATATTGTGCACGTTTACATTTTTTGGTGTTATGTAGTGAAGGAAACGCCAAACGTCTAGAACATAAAAAATTCTATAAATAGGACAAGGGAGCGGCAAAGAGTAGGCATTGCTGATAAAGCATAGCTGCCGTAGACATATTCGCACAGGGCGTGGAAGACACACTCGTTACGAAACTGCCGCTGAGAGGTCACCCGCACACCACCATACGCATTTATGATGGCAATAATTGAGTCCATCACAACAGTTTCAATGCAGCCAGCACGTAAAGTTAAATCACTGACAGAAACAGTTTAATTATAGTAGTGAATAAATTGAACACCACAATTTTGTCATTATTTTACGTGTCAGATGAGTGCGCTGAATGGGGAATGCGTATGTAAATGTCTCTTTCTATTTTAGTATTTCTATCTTTGGAAAAATTATGTTGTGGGATATTGCGCTCTCTTAATCTGTACGGTGATTATTAGTTGGAACACGTTATTAGGGGATATATGATATATATCGTGAAATTTATTAATGTCATTTGACCTGAAATGTAGGGATGTAATGTTAAAAAACATAACAACTTAATTACAGGCGAATGAAATGCAATCGAGTGTTGGCCGTAGTTAATTTCAGGGGCAAATTATCTACATATTCGCAGGATAATTGCAACGAGTGTTACATCCGATGTTACCAGTATTGAAACAGTACTGTTCTGATGTATATGAGTAAAAGTGAACAATTTAAGCGTATAGTTGTGGTGGGTACAATGGCCTCTGGACAGGTAGTAATTAAAAATAGGTACATTGTGGGATTCTGATTCAGTATTGCAATCAAAACTGTACAGAATTCTTTTGGGACTTGGAATACCAAAGAAGTATGTTAGACTTGTAGAAGCGAGTTTGAAAAACACAAAAGGTAGAGTACGCGTGGGGAAATTGGAGTCAGAAGAATTTGTAATAAGGAACGGACTTCGGACTTAAACAGGGAGATGCCCTTTCTCCGCCACTTTTTAATTTAGTCCTAGAATATATTGTACGAATGGCAGCAGGTAATTCAGAGGGTGTGGAGTTAAATGGAAATATTAAGATATTAGGGTATGCAGATGATCTAAACATCATTAGCGATAGGAAAGAATCTGTAACAGCAAATGCGAATGCGTTAATCAAGGCTAATGAAGATGTAGGTCTAAGGATAAGAGAAGACAAAACTAAATACCTGGTTACTACTAGAATGCCAACAGCAGTAGATCAGGAAGTGTTAAGAGTTGGAGACATGCAGTTTGAAAAAGTGAACACATTTAAGTATCTAGGCGTGGACAACACTTCGAGAAATGAAATTGAATCCGAACTGAAGAAGAGATTACGGGCGGGAAATGCGTGTTACTTCTCACTGGATAGATTACTTTCATCACGGATATTGTCTAGGAATTTAAAGATTAGAATATACAAACTATTATTCAACCAGTTATGCTGTATGGGTGTGAGACTTGGTCACTCACCGTGCAAAATGAAAAGCCGTTTCGAGTATTTGAAAACAAAATTTTGAGGAAAATTTTAGGAGCAAAAAGGGATGACATTAGCGGAGATTGGCGAAAACTACGTAACTAAGAGGTTCACGAACTCTATTCAAGCCCTGACATAATCAGAATTATTAAATCACGTAGGCTGCGATGGGCGTGTCACGTAGCTCGAATGGTAGGCTACTTAGAGGGAAATCGTCCTGTGGGGAGACTGAGGCGTAGATGGGAGGACAATGTGAAGGCTGATTTGATGAGCCTAGGTATTGAAGGTGAATGGAAGGAAATAGCCCGAGACAGGGACAGATGGCGAAAATACGTTGCTGCGGTAATGAACTCTCGAGTCCGGTATGACCAGTGAGAAAGAAAAAAGACATTGTGTGATTCAGACTGTTCACTGTCAGCCGAAATATTTGCGACTGTCTCAAATAAAGGGAATGCTGGCAATGGTTCCCCCGACCAGTGACACGTGCGGTATCTTCACAATACTTACATAGGCAGTCCTGTACCACTTAATACGAAATAAAAATTTTAGTTTACATTTGCATTATAAATTTTTATGAGAGGAAAATAGGGACAAAAAGACGAACGGGGTAAGATAATAATCATTAAGTTAAGTTCATACTTCTGGTGGTAGCACCACCAAAAGAATAGTACAAGCCTTTAATAAAGTGAGACTCTAAACACTCGCACCTCAAACCGTGGCTGCCTATTCAGTGTGTTTTAAGGAACTGTCGTGTACAATGCTTAACGCGTTGTAATTTTCAAGACACGCAATGCCAGTCCTTGTGGAAAAACTGATAAGATATTTGGTTATTCTTAGTTGTTCTACACTCCTGGAAATGGAAAAAAGAACACATTGACACCGGTGTGTCAGACCCACCATACTTGCTCCGGACACTGCGAGAGGGCTGTACAAGCAATGATCACACGCACGGCACAGCGGACACACCAGGAACCGCGGTGTTGGCCGTCGAATGGCGCTAGCTGCGCAGCATTTGTGCACCGCCGCCGTCAGTGTCAGCCAGTTTGCCGTGGCCTACGGAGCTCCATCGCAGTCTTTAACACTGGTAGCATGCCGCGACAGCGTGGACGTGAACCGTATGTGCAGTTGACGGACTTTGAGCGAGGGCGTATAGTGGGCATGCGGGAGGTCGGGTGGACGTACCGCCGAATTGCTCAACACGTGGGGCGTGAGGTCTCCACAGTACAGTTGTCGCCAGTGGTCGGCGGAAGGTGCACGTGCCCGTCGACCTGGGACCGGACCGCAGCGACGCACGGATGCACGCCAAGACTGTAGGATCCTACGCAGTGCCGTAGGGGACCGCACCGCCACTTCTCAGCAAATTAGGGTCACTGTTGCTCCTGGGGTATCGGCGAGGACCATTCGCAACCGTCTCCATGAAGCTGGGCTACGGTCCCGCACACCGTTAGGCCGTCTTCCGCTCACGCCCCAACATCGTGCAGCCCGCCTCCAGTGGTGTCGCGACAGGCGTGAATGGAGGGACGAATGGAGACGTGTCGTCTTCAGCGATGAGAGTCGCTTCTTCCTTGGTGCCAATGATGGTCGTATGCGTGTTTGGCGTCGTGCAGGTGAGCGCCACAATCAGGACTGCATACGACCGAGGCACACAGGGCCAACACCCGGCATCATGGTGTGGGGAGCGATCTCCTACACTGGCCGTACACCACTGGTGATCGTCGAGGGGACACTGAATAGTGCACGGTACATCCAAACCGTCATCGAACCCATCGTTCTACCATTCCTAGACCGGCAAGGGAACTTGCTGTTCCAACAGGACAATGCACGTCCGCATGTATCCCGTGCCACCCAACGTGCTCTAGAAGATGTAAGTCAACTACCCTGGCCAGCAAGATCTCCGGATCTGTCCCCCATTGAGCATGTTTGGGACTGGATGAAGCGTCGTCTCACGCGGTCTGCACGTCCAGCACGAACGCTGGTCCAACTGAGGCGCCAGGTGGAAATGGCATGGCAAGCCGTTCCACAGGACTACATCCAGCATCTCTACGATCGTCTCCATGGGAGAATAGCAGCCTGCATTGCTGCGAAAGGTGGATATACACTGTACTAGTGCCGACAGTGTGCATGCTCTGTTGCCTGTGTCTATGTGCCTGTGGTTCTGTCAGTGTGATCATGTGGTGTATCTGACCCCAGGAATGTGTCAATAAAGTTTCCCCTTCCTGGGACAATGAATTCACGGTGTTCTTATTTCAATTTCCAGGAGTGTATATATATTATACAGATAAAAGTTTGAGAGGATGTGTGTTGTCATGTTTGTTAGTCCCTCACGCTGAAACACCTGGACGGATTTAAACTCGGTCGAAACAGGCCTCATAAGGCTCAGCGGTATCTACCGACGGCGGCCGTTAAAGTTGTGAAGACCCTCCCGAAGATAACGCGCTTGTTATTTTTCTGAGCACATATCATCAAAACAGTAGGAGATATAACAAAAATGTTGACACATAATTTTCATAGTTGCTACTGTATTTTACAACTGTGCAATCTGTTCTGGCGTAACCACAACCGCCGGAACGAAGATGGAGAACGCAAGAGAAGAGAAAGCGGTGATACGACGTCGGCCAATGGTGCGCTGATTAGGACCGCACCACGACAGGAGTGGCCTCTGCAAGAGGAGAACGTAACCACCGCTCCTGCCAGCGTCGCCGCTCAGTATACGGACAGCCCAAGCAGAGAACGCTATGATCACTAATAACTAGTGATCCACAAACTGTGTGTCAAACCTGCATGAACATTATACATAGCAAAGGAATCGGATTTATGTTGCATGACGCCCAACGCTTGCGACACCATTCTTATTTCAAAGTTAGGTATTCTCAATCTGCTTTATTGAAATAAAACTACTAATGTTATTTGCGTGAATTGTTGCCTAGCATTCCGAGAACGCAGCACCCCTTAGGCACCCTGTACGAAACGAGTGGGCAGGACCCCACACAATTAGATCTTTAAATGTTTTTGTTGTGTCTAGACATGACAGCCTAGACACAATGAGAGGAGCCGGCCGCGGTGGTCTAGCGGTTCTGGCGCTGCAGTCCGGAACCGCGGGACTGCTACGGTCGCAGGTTCGAATCCTGCCTCGCGCATGGGTGTGTGTGATGTCCTTAGGTTAGTTAGGTTTAAGTAGTTTTAAGTTCTAGGGGACTTATGACCTAAGATGTTGCGTCCCATAGTGCTCAGAGCCATTTTGAACAATGAGAGGAAGCCGAAAGGCACGCGCTTAAACTCACGCAGGCTGGCGTGAGGTCTGAAACAGGATACGTAATGAATGCTATAAAGAAAAGTACGTAGCTTCTGGAATACTTAACTTTAATCCACATTTGTAGAACATCGCTCTTGATGATGCATTAATAGAATCTTAATATCAATTGAATACGGCGCCTTGCTAGGTCGTAGGAAATGTAGCTGAAGGCTATGCTACTATCGTCTCGGCAAATGAGAGCGTAATTCTCAGTGAACCATGGCTAGCAACGTCGGCTGTACAACTGGGGTGAGTGCTAGGATCTGTCTCTAGACCTGCCGTGTGGCGGCGCTCGGTCTACAATTACTGACAGTGGCGACACGCGGGTCCGACGTATACTAGCGGACCGCGGCCGATTTAAAAGCTACCACCTAGCAAGTGTGGTGTCTGGCGGTGACACCACAGTTTTGATATATTTTAGATCCTCCCCTCACCTCACAATTTTTGATGCGGTAAAAAGCTTATGTGTAGCAAATTGAGTAGTATATTTAGCAACAAATTCAACCATATATGATAAAGTCACATCCTGAAGTCGCAGTAGTCAGACATAAGTTGTAAGTACCCCTATACAGGGTGAAAAGTATTTAAACCGACAAACTCGGGGAGGTTGTAGGGGACATCAAAACAAATATTTTTCCCTAATGTAATTTTTTTCCTGTAAGGAGTATTTAAACCGATAGAGGAAGATTTCTCTGGCGGCAAATTAATTAAACCAACAAACACTTTTCTAATTTTTTTATGACCAAGAGACAACACAAACCAATTCCAATTACAGTAGATTTTCAAAAATGTCTCCATTGACACGTAAACAAAGGTTACACCGTCGGATCATGTTCTGCCTGGCACGGGCAAAAACCCCAGGAGTATCCTGAATTGCTCCTGCTGCTACTACTATCCGGGCAACCAGATCCTCTTCTGATGCAACAGGAGTTGTGTAACAAGGTTGCGCATCTCTCCCCACACGCCGGCCGAAGTGGCCGCGCGGTTCTGGCGCTGCAGTCTGGAACCGCGAGACCGCTACGGTCGCAGGTTCGAATCCTGCCTCGGGCATGGATGTGTGTGAGGTCCTTAGGTTAGTTAGGTTTAACTAGTTCTAAGTTCTAGGGGACTAATGACCTCAGCAGTTGAGTCCCCTAGTGCTCAGAGCCATTTGAATCTCTCCCAACACAAAAAAGTCTAGAGGGCACTTATCTGGGGATCGAGCAGGCCATGGTACAGGACCACCTCTGCCAATCCACGTTTCTGGGAACCGTCGGTCGAGGAATCGACGCACACGACGACTGAAATGTGCCGGCGCCCCATCATGTTGTAACCACATGCGTTGTCTTGTAGGGAGCGAGACGTCTTCCAGCAACTATGGCAACGCTCTGGCGAGATAAAATTATAATAGTGTCTACCATTTAATGGCCGTAGCAGATACGGCCCAGTTAAACATTCCCCAACAACACCGACCCACACATTAACGAAGAACCGCACTTGATGAGCGCTAGTAACTGTAGCATGTGGGTTATCCTTACTCCAAACATGTGAATTGTGCATGTTGAAGACTCCATCAGGTCCGAACGTTGCTTCATCGGTAAAGAACACAGAGGATGGAAATGTAGGATGCATTTCACACTGTTCCAGGTACCACAGCGAAAACTGTGCTCTGGGTGGATAAGCAACTGGTTCCAGGTTGTGCTCACGCTGTAAGTGAAATGGACGTAACAACTGCTCTCGAAGGACTGTTCTTACATTCGTCTAATTCGTCCCCATGTTACGTGTAATTGCACGAGTGCTGATTGAAGGATCCCGGTCCACATGCTGCAAGACAGCTTCCTCAAATTGCAGCGTTCTTACAGTGCGACGGCATCCCTGTCCAGGTAATCTGCAAAATGACCCGGTATCACACAGACGTTGGTACACAGCAGCAAAGGTCGTATGATGCGGGCTACGACGACTAGGATATTGTTGTTGATAAACCCGCTGTGCAACTCGTCCGTTGTGGTACGCTACGTAGTACGCACCAACCATATCAGTTTACTCACTCCAGATGTATCGCTCCATTATTAAACAGAGACAATGCACTACTACACTGATGGACAGTAGTTGCCTACAACTGAAGAGCGTAATACACCCTCTAACAAATGAAGATCGTAATACCGTCTCTAACAACTGATGAGCGTAATACGGCCTGCACCGGTTTAAATAATCCTCACAGGGAAAAATATTTGTTTTGATGTCCCCTACAACCTCCCCCGACCCTCGTCATGACCCTCCCCCGATGTACGTCCATGATTATTCCCGTGCCGACTGGAATGCCTACCGGGATACCCTCTCCACCCATGTCAAAGGCCACCCCTTCACCTACCACCACCCTGCCGATGTTACCCATGCCGCCTCATTTCTCCAGCAGACCTTCTCTGAGGCCGTGGAGGCCCACGTCCCTACTGTCCCCATCCACTCCCACCGTCCTACCTTACCCCCACAGGCCGTCCTCATCCTCCATGAATCCCACCGTCTCTATCGTGCCTTCCTCCACACGCGTGACCCGGACACACTACGATGCCACCGGCAATTCCAGCGACACATCCGAAATTTGCTCGCGGCTAAGAAACGCCGGGACTGGCGACAGACATGCACCCATTAAATGCTACCCTACCTATAAACTCGTCCAAGTTCTGGTCCGCCTTCCATCGCCTTACCGGAACTAAACCCTCCCCCTACTATCCTCTTCTCCATGATGATCACCCCTTCCCTGACACCCTTAGTAAGGCCAATCACTTTGTCTCCTACCTTTTCGATGTCTTTTCCATCCCCGACGATCCCTGGTTCGATTACTCCCTCTTCCCAGATGTCCGCCATCGAACTGACACCTCTGTCCCTCCCCTCGCACCTGGTTTCCAGTACTTGGACAACATTGCACACACGGAACTCAATGCCCATATCACTACACAAGATCTCATTGCTACACTCCGCACAAAACGCAACACCGCTCCTGGTCACGATCGTGTCACCTATTGCCGCCTTCGTGAAGCTCCTGCCTCCTTCCTCTCCACCCTGGCCAGGCTCTACAATGTAGTCCTGTCCACCGGCTACTACCCCAACCTGTGGAAAACCTCCCGTATCCTGATGTTCCTTAAACCCGGTAAACCGCCGTCCGCCGTCTCCTCCTACCGTCCCATCAGCCTTACCTCGGTCTTCAGCAAGGTCCTGGATTCCATCCTCACCCGACGCATCCACCAGCATCTCCGCCAGCACCGCCTCCTTCCCGTTACCCAGTGTGGCTTTCGGCCGTCCTTCTCTTCCGATGACCTTTTCCTTCAACTCACTCATCTCCTTTCCGAACAGCTTAATTCCCGTCGCTCCACAATCTTCCTCTCCCTGGATCTCGAACGTGCCTATGACCGCGTATGGCATTTCGGTCTCCTCTTCAAGCTCCAAACCTTTGCCCTTCCCATTAACTACGTCCGTCTGATCGGCTCCTTTCTCTCCCACCGTCCTTCCTACGTCACCATCCATAACACGGGTTCGTACACCTTTTTTCCCTCCGCTGGTGTGCCCCAAGGCTCCGTCCTCCCCGCCCTTCTGTACCTTTTGTATACGGCGGACGTGCCGCCGCCGTCATCCCCCGTCCACCTTCTCCAGTTTGCCGATGACACCGCCTTCCTTGCCCTTGCCCCCACCCTGCAGCGTTCCCAACACCTTCTCCAATCCCATCTTGACTGGTTCACCGCTTGGTGCAACCAGTGGTTGCTAAAGGTCAATCCCTCCAAAACCCAGGCGATCATTGTAGGCAAAACTACCCCTTCATTCCGCCTCCTCGATTTCTATCTAACCATCTATGGCCGTCCTATCGCCCTCACCCCCACCCTTAAGTACCTTGGCGTCACCCTCGACCGCCGCCTCTCCTGGACCCCCATCTCCGGACAATCCAAGGCAAAGCATGCTCCCGACTCCGTCTCCTCAAGCTCCTTTCCGTTCGTGCGTGGCGTCTGGACCCCTCCACCATACTCCACACCTATAAATCCCTCATCTGCCCTATCCTCTGTTACGCCCATCTGGCCTGGATCTCCGCCCCCCCTACCTTTTAGGGGGGATGGTCGCTACCAATAGTCTCCAGGACATTCACCATTATGCGGCCAAGGAGGTTAGGGGAGGAGAGGATGACATCAGGAGTGGAGCTGGATTCGGGACGGGTGTGCTGGGGAATGGGGACGAGGTCGCCTTGAAGGGAGGAAAGGAACCGATGCCACCGCCGTAACTGGGCGCCGGAACGACTATGGATGTTGAAGGCGGCGGCGATCACGTAGGAGGAGAAGTTACGGTCAATGTGGGAGAGGAAGTCGAAGGGAATAGGGGCGTTAGGGCGGACATAGATGGTGGCGCAGATGATGGTAAGGCCGGGGAAGAAGAGACTAAGGATCAGGTGTTTGGTGTGGTCGGGAAGGAGAGGTTGGAGCTGAACTGGGATCTGGCGGTGGTGACCAACTCCACCACGTGCAATCGGGAGGGGATTATCGGAGCGGTGAAGGAGGTAGGGCGAAGTGTGGACGGTGTGGTGGGGTTGGAGGAAGGTTTCATTTAGGAGGAAGGCATCCACGTGGTGGGTGGCAAGGGTGTGCAGGAAGAGGTTCTTGTTGGCGGGAAGGGAGCGGGTGTTGTTGAACAGGATACATTGCTGTCGCGCCATGACACTGATTTAGACGAGGGTGTCAAGACGAGAGAAGGTGAAATGGGCCTGGTTGTGGGAGTAGGTGGCATACATTTTTAGGTGAAAGACGGAACGGGTGGCGAGGGATATCTGTTGGACGGTGTGGGGGCACTGGAAAGGGTGAACATTTTGGAGGACGATGGTAAGGAATCGGATGATGTCCTCAGCGGTAGGGGGGGCGAAGGGAGGGGTGGGGGCGTCCAGAGGGCAGACAGGGACAATGAGTTCAGGGGGTCGGGATAGGGGGTAGGAGTAGGAGGTAGGAGGGGGTCGGGCCTTACATTTCTGGGAGTAAGTATGATGAGGGAAGTTACAGGTATTACAGGAGGGAGGGGACTGGAGGTTGGGCCACTGCCGTAAGAAGTGGGCTTGCTTACAGTGCGGGCAGGGGGGGGCCTCGCGGCACTCAGATGTTGGGTGTTCGTTATACCGCAAGCACCTCTGGCAGAGGAGGGATTGAGGAGGTGAACGGGACGGGTCAACTTTGTAGCGTTGGTTAAAGAGGAGGGCACCCTCCTTCAGGAGACGGTCTATGGAGGGGGCGTGTTCAGAAAAGACCCGCATAAGGCGGGTGGGGCCGGCAGAGTTGTCTATGCAGCGAACTGCACGCACCTCCAGATGGGGATGCGCCTTGAGCTCCACCAACAACTCCTCCTCCGTGATCATCGGACTAAGCCGAGTGATCATGGCTGTGAGGGTCGGCGGGCGACGCGGGGGTTGGGGTTGGCGGGAGGGAGGCGGAAAAGGGGCAGGGGTGAGGGAGGCATTAGGGCCAAAGCGGGTGACAGGGATGCGGGAAAGGATATCTGTGTGAAGGGTAGGGCTGGTGGAGGAGATGACGACTGAGTCACGGAGAGGAGTGAGGAGGGAGATGGGGGCACCGGGAAAATGCTGACGAATGAAGAGGGTGAGGTTCTGGGCCTCAAGAAGGGAGGGATCAGGACATGAGAGGAGGTAGCGGTAGGAGGAGGGGGGAGGAGGAGGAGGAGGAGGAGGAGGAGGAGGAGGGGGCTGGGACAGGCAGGGAGACATCCATGGAATCCTGGGCAGGGGAAGGGGGATGAGGCGGAGCCTTTTTAGGTGCAGAGGAGGCAGGGGTGCCACTGAGGCGTTTGATGGCGGCGGAGGAGGGGTGGGCGTCAGGAGCAACTGGAAGGTGGCGTGGAGTGGCAGGTCCCGGTGCTGGAGTCGACGCCAGAGATGGTGAGGGCGAAGGCGATGCTGACGGCGATGATAAAGATGATGAAGAGGGCGAAGGGGAAAGTGGAGCGTGGGCCATGGCCCTCCGGGCCACCACCCTAGTGGGGGCCTTGGAAACGGAAGGAGCAGAGGGAGGGAGTGGAGGGAAAGGATCAGAGGAGGCACGGGAGGGAGGAGCCGGGGATGGGGCGACAAAAAGTGATGGAGATGGGAGAGTGAGGAGTGGGGGGATGTACTGAGGGGGAGGTGATTGGGCACACCACGTGACAGTGTTGGCGACAGCGGAGGGAGATGTGTAGGTGATGGCAGTGGTGGTGGCTGTAGTAGTGGTGGTGGGAGTCAATATTGTGAAAGGAGAAAGACACAGGACAAAAGGACAGTGGCAAACAAGGGATGGGCAAGCAGACGAAAACAGAAGAAAAAGGACCGAGAGGCGACGAAGAAGACTGGAGCTGAAGCTCCACTCTGCTGCTGCTGGCGGGGGGGACGACCCGGCTGGCTGGCTGGTGGAGACGCCGCTGCTGCTGGCTGCTGGCTGGGACCGTTGCTGGCTGCTGGCTGGGACCGCTGCTGGCTGTTGGCCAGGACCGCTGCTGGTGGGGACCACTGCTGGCGGGGACCACTGCTGGGGGGGGGGGGGGGGCGCTGCTGTCGGGGACTGCTGCTGGCTGCTGGCTGGACCACTGCTGGCTGCTGGATGCTGGTGGAACCACTGCTCGCTGCTGGCTACTGGCTGGCTGCCTGGCTGGCAGGCACCTGGAAAACCTGTCGCTTTGATTAGTGAACGATGTCACAATCGAAGGGCGGGATTCTCTCGAATTACCGCCGGAGATGAACTGGGAATTTTTTTTTTTGTTTTATTTTATTTCAGTTCCCCATCGGGGCGGGCTGGCAGCAGCATATGCGCTGCTCTTCAGCCGAAAGACATAAAACAAACAATAGAAGACATTTAAAAATAACAAAGGAGAGAATATGGTGAACATAGATATAAAAAAGGGGGGAACATCATGGAAGGCAATAGACAAAAAAGAGGCGACTGTAAAATGGAGATAAAAAAACTGTTTGAAAGTAGCGCACACAAAAAACGACACACTGGGACAATTAAAAGAACACAAGGTACAGTATGACTGGAGCATAAAAAGTATAAACGGATGGCGTAGCATATAACAAACACTGACAGCGAACCTCAAGACAGTACACAATTAAAATCACACCTCTTGACGCACAGGAGAAACAGCACTAAACACAACACTGATGTGGCACACTGACGATGATCAACCGCAGGATCTGCCAGGCGCAAGGAGATTAGGGAGACCGGAAGAAGGGAGGGAGGGAGGGAGGGGAAGAGAGGGGGGAGATGGGTGGGGGGCATGCTGAAGAGGGCCAGGTAGGGAGGGATGTGGGAAGGAAAGAGGCAAGTATGGGGTGCAGGGTCTCAGGAGGGGGGAAGGAGGAAAAACCGCTCTGGGAGAAGGAGGGGAGAGGAAAAAGGGGGCCCTGGGGAGGGGGGGGAACAAGGCCAGGTTATAGTTGGAAGGAAGGGTAGATGTCACGGCAAAGTTCGTCATCCGGGAGGGGAAGGCGCTGGAAATTGCCCTGATGAAGGAGATGGAGGGTGTGGAGGTGGAGAGAAGGAGGGATACAGCGATAGAGGCGCGGCAACGGGAGGGGGTGGAGAGGAAGGAGGAAACCAGAGGGTGGGGGGGATCAAGCCTGCAGACAATGTAAAGGATGCGGAGATGTTGGAGGAACAGGAGGAGGTGGGGGAAAGGGATCAGTTCATACAGGAGCCATGTGGGGGAAGGAAGGTGGATACGGAAGGCAAGGTGGAGCGCATGGCGTTCAAGGATTTGGAGGGCCTTGTAAAAGCGGGTGGGGGCTTAGATCCAGGCAAAGCTGGCATAACGGAGGATAGGACGGATGAGGGATTTGTAAGTGTGGAGGATGGTAAAAGGATGCAATCCCCATGTCCGGCCAGACAGGAGTTTCAGAAGGCGGAGGCGGGAATGGGCTTTCTGCTGGACGGTCTGGAGATGAGGGGTCCAGGTGAGGTGTCGGTTGAGGGTGAGACCAAGGTATTTCAGGGTGGGGGTGAGCTGGATGGGACGACTATAAAGGGTGAGATAGAAATCATGGAGGCGAAAGGAGCGAGTGGTGCGGCCTATGATGATTGCCTGGGTTTTGGAGGGGTTGAGACGGAGGAACCGCTGGTTACACCAAGTGGTGAACTGGTTAAGGTGGGTTTGGAGGGTACGTTGGAACCGTTGAAGGGTAGGATAGAGAGCCAGGAAGGCGGTGTCATCAACATACTGGAGAAGGTGGACTGGTGAGGGTGGCTTGGGCATATCAGCTGTATACAAGAGATAAAGGAGAGGGGAGAGGACAGAACCCTGGGGGACACCAGCCGTGGGATAAAAGATACGGGAGTTGGTGTTGTGGAGGGTGACATAGGAAGGACGGTGCGAGAGGAAGGAAGGGAGCAGACGCACAAATTTGATAGGCAGGGCGTAGGTTTGGAGTTTAAAGAGGAGACCAGGATGCCATACACGGTCATAGGCATTTTGGAGGTCAAGGGAATCAAAAATGGCGGAGTGACGGGAGTTGAGCTGGAGGGACAGAAGATGAACGAGGTTGAGGAGTTGGTCTTCAGCAGAGGAGGGGGGTCAGAAGCCACACTGGGTAAGGGGGAGGTGGTGGTGTTGAGCAAGGTGCTGTTGGATACGGTTGGAGAGGATGGATTCAAAGACCTTACTGAAGACGGAGGTGAGGCAGATGGGACGATAGGAAGAGGCAGCAGAAGGGGGTGTGTTGGGTTTGAGGAATAAGAGGACGCGGGAGGTCTTCCACAGGTCAGGGTAGAAGCCAGTAGAGAGGATGACATTATAGAGATGGGCGAGGACAGTCAGGAAGGAATAGGGGCTTTCTCAAAGGTGACGGTAGGTGACATGCACTGGGAAAAAAACCTTATAGCTTTAAGTAACTATGAAAATTACCGAAGTATTACAAGCACAAAAACGTTTAGTCACTTACTAAAATCACATCCTACAGTGGAGATGCATAAAACAATCGTGAGGTAGGCGTCGTCAGTAGTTAAAATTAAAATGTCACATCCATCTGCACAGCATAATTATGAAGAGATGGTCGATGCAAACACGGCATACTATCAGAACTTAGCGTGTGAACTAGCGTGAAGAGGGTGTGGGAGCACTAGGGCAGACAGTTTCACCGAGAGAGGACACTTGTGGTATGCGCGAAACACTCGCGCACATCAAAACCCGGGATACATACGCATGCGCATCAAAATTTTTAAAGGTTGTGGTAATTCAAACCCTCTGTTTTAATAAATAAAACATGTTAGAACCAATTAAAACACCTATGTACAATAGAAAATATGAACACTAATTTGTCTATGTCTTAGTGTCAAGCAGGTGAAGCTTGCACTAAGGAACATATCCAACGAGAGAGGGCACTAGTGTTATGCGCGAGAATCTCGCGTAAATTAAAGACTAGGATACATACTAGCGAAAACGAACAAAAAGTTCTAACAAATCGAAGCCATCTGTTATCATGAATAAAAAACATAACAGATGATTTAAACTACACATACACATCGAAAACGGTGAACAACAATCATCAAAAATACGTAAAATCCCAACAAGACAGGAAAGAAGCATCTCACCAGCATCAACAGACAATGTTGTTAAATTTCTTTTCCGTTTGTCCTGTCCAGGAATTCAGACACAGAACAGATCGTTCCCTAACAGTAGGTAAGTAAACATCCGCAATCCATTTAATAGCGAGATCTGATGTTAAATTACTAGATGTTGAAGCAAATGCAACAATATTACCAGCTTTATACATAGATTGTTGAGCGATGGGTCCAAACTGGCCACCGCTTTCCTGCAGGACTATGAGCAATGGGGATTGTTAAGGCATCACTTGCAGATAGGATTGGCTGTATCGTGTAGCTATGGGTTAACGAATTCAACGACTGAACGAGTTTGACGGAGAAAAGTCGCAACGCCAAAAAAAAATTAATGTATTAATGTAGAGTAAACAAAATTTCGGGAGTAGATTTGTGTAGGTAATATATTTAAGTGATTAACATTGTAAGATCACAGGTTAATGTAAGCGTGAGATACGCCACTGCAAATGTGAAATTCTGGTACATTAATAACCGGTGTAACCGCCAGAATGCTAAATGCAAGCATCTAAACGTACATGCATTGTGTTGTACAGGCGCCTAATGTCAATTTGTGGGATGGTGTTCCATGCCTGTTGCACTTTGTCGGTCAATAGAGGGACAGTTAATGCTGTTTGTGGATGATACTAGAATTGTCGTCCGATGAAGTCCCAACGTGCTCGATTGGAGACAGATGTGGTGATCGAGCAGGTCAAGGGACAAGTCGATATTCTATAGAGCATATTGGGTTACAACAGCGGTGAGTGAGCGAGTGTTATCCTGTTTGAAAACACCCCCTACAGTGCTATTCATGAATGGCAGCACAAGTCGAATCACCACACTGAGATTCAAATTTGCTGTCAGAGTGCGTGGGATAAGCACGACAGGTATCCTGCTGCCATAAGAAATCGCATCCCAGATTGTAACTCCAGGTGTAGGTCCAGTGTGACAAGCACGCAGCCACATTGGTTTCAGGCCCTCAACTGGTCTCCTTCTAACCAACACACGGCCATCACTGGCGCCGAGGCAGAACCAACTTTCAACATAAAACACAACAGGGCTCCACCCTGATCTCCAATGAGTTCTCGCTTGACACTACTGAAGTTTCAAATGGCGGTGGTTTAGGGTTCCATTAAAAAAAAACGTAGGTTTGTGTTAAAAAACATACTTCCGTGCATTTTTTTACGGTTTGTAGTAACCAATTACACTAGCCCCTCTCCTCACGTTCGGTCTGTGGAATCGATTCGTCAGTATTTGATGTGGTTTACGAACTATATCCAGCGGTAATGTTAGGTGACTCACCCTGTAGATATATAATATATATACTACTGGCCATTAAAATTGCTACACCACAAAGATGACGTGATACAGACGCGAAATTTAACCAACAGGAAGAAGATGCTGTGATATGCAAATGATTACCTTTTCAGAGCATTCACACAAGGTTGGCGCCTGTGGCGACACCTACAACGTGCTGACATGAGGAAAGTTTCCAACCGATTTCTCATACACAAACAGCAGTTGACCGGCGTTGCCTGCTGAAACGTTGTTGTTATGCCTCGTGTAAGGAGGGGAAATGCGTACCATCACGTTTCCGCCTTTGATAAAGGTCGGATTGTAGCCTATCGCGATTGCGGTTTATCTTATCGCGATATTGCTGCTCGCGTTGGTCGAGATCCAATGACTGTTAGCAGAATATGGAATCGGTGGGTTCAGGAGGGTAATACGGAACGCCGTGCTGGATCCCAATGGCCTCGTATCACTAGCAGTCGAGATGACAGGCATCGTATCCCCATGGCAGTAACGGATCGTGCAGCCACGTCTCGATCCCTGAATCAACAGATGGGGACGTTTGCAAGGCAACAACCATCTGCACGAACAGTTCGACGACGTTTGCAGCAGCATCGACTATCAGCTCGGAGACCATGGCTGCGGTTACCCTTGACGCTGCGTCACAGACAGGAGCGCCTGCGGTGGTGTACGACGAACCTGGGTGCACGAATGGCGAAACGTTATTTTTTCGGATGAATCCGCGTTCTGTTTACAGCATCAAAAAAAATGGTTCAAATGGCTCTGAGCACTATGGGACTCAACATCTTAGGTCATAAGTCCCCTAGAACTTAGAACTACTTAAACCTAACTAACCTTAGGACATCACACACACCCATGCCCGAGGCAGGATTCGAACCGCGACTGTAGCAGCCCCGCGGTTCCGGACTGCAGCGCCAGAACCGCACGGCCACCGCGGCCGGCTTTACAGCATCATGATGGTCGCATCCGTGTTTGGCGACATCGCGGTGAACGCACATTAGAAGCATGTATTCGTCATCGCCATACTGGCGTATCACCCGGCGTGATAGTATGGGGCGCCATTGGTTACACGTCTCGGTCACCTCTTGTTCGCATTGACGGCACTTTGAACAGTGGACGTTACATTTCAGATATGTTACGACCCGTGGCTCTACCCTTCAAAACTGGTTCAAGTGGCTCTGAGCACTATGGGACTCAACTTCTGAGGTCATCAGTCCCCTAGAACTTAGAACTACTTAAACCTAACTAACCTAAGGACATCACACACATCCAAGCCCGAGGCAGGATTCGAACCTGGGACCGTAGCGGTCTCGCGGTTCCACGCTGTAGCGCATAGAACCGCACGTCCACTCCGGCCGGCACTCTACTCTTCATTCGATCAATGCGAAACCCTACATTTCAGATGGATACTGCACGACCGCATGTTGCAGGTCCTGTACGGGTCTTTCTGGATGTTCGACTGCTGTCCTGGCCAGCACATTCTACAGATCTCTCACCAATTTAAAACGTCTGGTCAATGGTGGCCGAGCAACTGGCTCGTCACAATACGCCAGTCACTACTCTTGATGATCTGTGGTATCGTGCTGAAGCTGCATGGGCAGCTGTACCTGTATACCCCACCCAAGCTCTGTTTGATTCTATGCCTAGGCGTATCAAGGCCGTTATTACCGCAAGAGGTGGTTGTTCTGGGTACTGATTTCTCAGGATCTATGCACCCAAATTGCGTGAAAATGTAATCACATGTCAGTTCTAGTATATTTGTCCAATGAATACCCGTTTATCATCTGGATTTCTTCTTGGTGTAGCAATTTTAATGGCCAGTAGTGTATATATAACGAAGTGCAGCCCACGATGCGCGAATAGCCATACTTTACTCATCCGGTACTGGAGAATTAGAGCGTCTTGCAACAAACTTTACGCCGGCGGGAGTGGCCGAGCGGTTCTAGGCGCTACAGTCTGGAACCGCGTGACCGCTACGATCGCAGGTTCGAATCCTGCCTCGGGCATGGATGTGTGTGATGTCCTTAGGTTAGTTAGGTTTAAGTTCTTCTGAGTTCTAGGGGACTGATGACTTCAGAAGTGAAGTCCCACAGTGCTCAGAGCCATTTTTGAACATACTTTACACATAATATCAAACCTGTACGAAACTTTTTCTCGGTGACAACCCCCTCTCAAAATGACGAAAGGAAAAAAAAATTATCATTTGCTACGTTTCCCTTATTGACGTAGAAAAACTACCGCATGAAGCATGACGTTTTAATTTATTACTTCTTTACTACTAACTACATTCGCGACGCTATACCACTGAATATACCTGCAGAATTATAACATTGTACGAACATAGTTAGGAGGTATGACGTTATAAACACTGAGATGTGTGATAAACTGTTGCATCATATATGTCGTTTAAGGTTTTTACTACTTTGCTACTAGCTCTATTGGCAACATATTTCGCAGACAGCATCCAAATGTGTCCTGAATGTACCTGCAAAAATATATCATTATACTACACATAGTACAGGAGGCATGACGTCAAATATTAATATACTGCTGCATTATACCCAACGTTTCAATTTATTACTTCTTTACTGCTAACTCTGTTCACAACAAATTTCGCAGACAGTGGCCATATATACCACTGGTTATACCTGCAAATTCATAGCATTGTATGACACATTTTTCAGTATATACGACCTCATAAGCATTGAGTTCCCTGAAAATGAAAATACAGGACCAAATTCGCTAGAGATACAAGTGAAATATGTGTACAAATGCGTGTGAACCATTTTAAATATGTGTGAAACTGATTTGATACGTGTGTACGTGAAAAAAAAACAGGGGTAAAAAGCTCATCCTAAACGCTTGGAACAGTTTCAACCAAATTTGGTAGACATGTTAGTTACGATCTGGAAAGAAATACTGTGGGAGTAAGAACCACCAGCCTCCTATTGGGGTGGGAGTGATAACGTGGAGAGACAACGGGGGAGGAGAGATGGACAGACTGAGGTGGGGAAGGAGCAGATGGACATAGGTGGGAGAAGGAGAAGATGGAAAGAGTGAGGCTGCCGGAGGAGTTGGCAGGAGAGTGGAGGAGGAGACATACAGAGAGTGGGGAGAAGGAAATGGACAGAGAAAGGGAAGAGGAGGAGATTGACAGCGAGATGGGAGAGTAGGGGATGGACAGAGAAAGGAAAAAGGAGGATATGGACAGAGAGAGGAGGAAGGAGGAATTGGACTAACAGAAAACTGGAATAAATACGCACCCGGGATATGCATGGTACTCATCTCTCTCTACATACAAGCAACATATTTCGCAGACAGCATCCACATGTGTCCTGAATGTACCTGCAAAAATATATCATTATACTACACATAGTACAGGAGGCATGACGTCAAATACAAGCAGAGAACAGAAAGTTTTGGAACATTGTTTACAGGGATGTATTGCTGTAGATTTCTGGCTTTCCGTGCACACAGAGACAATTATGATCTTTTCCGTGCTAAAGGTGTCGCACACAAGCGGCAAGACGCAGTCAATACCTTCGCTGCGCAGTGCCGATGGTACTGTTACCGACGACTGTGCCGCTAAAGCGGAGTTATTGAACGCAGTTTTCCGAAATTCCTTCACTGTGGAAGACGAATGGAATATTCCAGAATTTGAAACACGAACAGCTGCTAGCACGAGTTTGTTAGAAGTAGATACCTTAGGGGTTGCGAAGCAACTCAAATCGCTTGATACGGGCAAGTCTTCAGGTCCAGATTGTACACCGATTAGGTTCCTTTCAGATTACGCTGATACAATAGCTCCCTACTTAGCAATCATATACAACCGCTCGCTCACCGATAGATCTGTACCTACAGATTGGAAAATTGCGCAGGTCGCACCAGTGTTTAAGAAGGGTAGTAGGAGTAATCCATCGAACTACAGACCTATATCATTGATGTCTGTTTGCAGTAGGGTTTTGGAGCATATACTGTATTCAAACATTATGAATCACCTCGAAGGGAACAATCTATTGATACGTAATCAGCATGGTTTCAGAAAACATCGTTCTTGTGCAACGGAGCTAGCTCTTTATTCGCACGAAGTAATGGCCGCTATCGACAAGGGATCTCAAGTTGATTCCTTATTTCTAGATTTCCGGAAAGCTTTTGACACCGTTCCTCACAAGTGACTTCTAATCAAGGTGCGGGCCTATGGGGTATCGTCTCAGTTGTGCGACTGGATTCGTGATTTCCCTCAGGAAGCTCGCAGTTCGTAGTAATAGACGGCAAATCATCGAGTAAAACTGAAGTGATATCATATGTTCCCCAGGGAAGCGTCCTGGGACCTCTGCTGTTCCTGATCTATATAAATGACCTGGGAGACAATCTGAGCAGTTCTCTTAGGTTGTTCGCAGATGATGCTGTAATTTACCGTCTAGTAAGGTCATCCGAAGACCAGTATCAGTTGCAAAGCGATTTTGAAAAGATTGCTATATGGTGTGGCAGGTGGCAGTTGACGCTAAATAACGAAAAGTGTGAGGTGATCCACATGAGTTCCAAAAGAAATCCGTTGGAATTCGATTACTCGATAAATAGTATAATTCTCAAGGCTGTCAATTCAACTAAGTACCTGGGTGTTAAAATTACGAACAACTTCAGTTGGAAAGACCACATAGATAATATTGTGGGGAAGGCGAGCCAAAGGTTGCGTTTCATTGGCAGGACACTTAGAAGATGCAACAAGTCCAATAATGAGACAGCTTATACTATTCTGTTAGAATATTGCTGCGCGGTGTGGGATCCTTACCAGGTGGAATTGACGGAGGACATCGAAAGGGTGCAAAAAAGGGCAGCTCGTTTTGTATTATCAGGTAATTGGTGAGAGAGTGTGGCAGATATGATACGCGAGATGGGATGGAAGTCATTAAAGCAAAGACGATTTTCGTCGGGGCGAGATCTATTTACGAAATTTCAGTCACCAACTTTCTCTTCCGAATGCGAAAATATTTTGTTGAGCCCAACCTACATAGGTAGGAATGATCATCAAAATAAAATAAGAGAAATCAGAGCTCGAACAGAAAGGTTTAGGTGTTCGTTTTTCCCGCGGGCTGTTCGGGAGTGGAATGGTAGAGAGATAGTATGATTGTGGTTCGATGAACCCTCTGCCAAGCACTTAAATGTGAATTGCAGAGTAATCATGTAGATGTAGATGTAGACAGTCGTGAAATTATTTACTACCTTTTCTGACAAATTTTTGTAATTCGCTACTCGGTAGCATAAACATGTTTTCCGTGAAGTGAACGAGTGAGTTGTGAGCATCATTAGTTTTGCCAATATTTCCCATCGTCTCAAAATTTGGTGCTTTTTTTATGTTGTGCAGTTTGCTGTGCCGCAAGTGGCTGGCGCCGCAAGACTTCCAAGAGAGAATTTTTGCGAAGGCGCATACGCGTTGACAGTAAGTTTAGGAATTAATATTTTCTTATAAATTAGTATTTAACCGCGGGTATCATCGCGGGCGCAGCTGTTAAATAAATAAGGAGACAATATGCGTTTCACATACATTATTTATTTGCGTCTCATTCTGTTAATCCTATTCCAGAAATATTATATTAAAACACAGTCGTCTGAGGCAAGCTTCCAACCTAGCCATCATAAAGTACTTATTGTTTCAAAGTAGTTACCATCGCTAATGCAGTTAATGATTTAGAAGAATGTGAGATCGACCGTTATGATCGCCTTGTGCTTAATGAACATGATTTTTCTGCAATGAAAACCACAGATCCATTTTTCGTGACGGACCATGCCGAAAACGAAAATGTTCCTTTCCACGCTGCAGCGCCTAAAGATCAACCCAATGAATCTCCTGATGAATAGCAGGTAGATCATGATAAAGAACCAGGAACTTAACACCTACTGCTCCCGTTAAGCGAAAACGGTGCCGAAAAATTTTCAGTTTCAAACCGTTACCTAAGTAAAAGTCACGTGTGAAAAAATGGACAAGTCACCGTGCACAAAGTGTAAGTTCGTTATTAATCTCACCTATAAAAACCGATATTTGTTGATAAGGAAGCAGGCAAGGTGCACCAAGGACATTTACAACAACCAAGAAAAACTTCCGAATAAGTTACAGTGCAGAGTTCTGCATGTTATGAATCTCCATTGAGCCTCCACCAGACGACTGATAGTGTGCTCCAAATTTTATGTATGATGGGATGAAGACGGCTCAGAATTTGAAGCAGGAAAATTTTTGTCTGACATTTGTTGATTAAAAACGTTTTCCTCGGCTTGTAATAATTTTCGACACAAAAATTCTTACATTAAATTCTATTCAGTAGAACATGCATAGCAATGTTTAAGTAATTAATACATTGTCGTATACTTTCTAAGAATAAAAAGTATCGAACTTTTATCAGTATTGTCATCTTTTTTCGTAGTCAAAGCCATCTTTTTTCAGTATTGGACAAGATTTCTTTTTGCATTATCTTTTAAAATTTGTAAAATGATAGTGATTATATTAAACAAAAATTTATACCACTATGTGCAACACAAGAAAAGACCGTTTTATTACCCTGTGGAAAAAACTGTTTTCAAAAGTGAATTTGCTGAAAATCGTTAACCTGTAACAACGCCCACGGTCCGCGATCGGTCTTATGTGATAAACGTCCGTTCCGTCTAGCTTCTCATGAAGTTGTACCTTGTTCTCAGAAAGGCCTGCATAGGAGTTTCCGGCGTGTTGAACTAATCGATACTTTTGCCGAGTAACATAGTTGACATACTGAGACGTATCGATAAGTGTTACTCGCCATTGCCAGGAGCACTTAGCCGAACGTTGCAGTGGTTAAGGCACTTGACTCGCATTCAGGAGCAGTGGGATTCAATTTCCCAGCTATATGTTTCCTGTGGTTTTCTTCAGTCACTTGAGAAAATGGTGAGATGGGTGGAAACGACCACGGCCAGTTTGCTACGCGACTCTCGTTCACCCCACGCTAGTGCTCCATCTCTAATGACCTCTTTGTCGACAGTGCGTTTCTCACTAAAATTCATTTCTTACATCAGAAGAGACTGAATAAGCAACTATCGAATTGTCCCGTCACACCAAATTTCTTACTAGGCTGGAATGCATAAAAATATTTTCTGTTGGGAGATTTGTTTTATCCAATGATTCATCACTGCAACCACTTCAGTGCTTTTAAAATAGCCCAATAAATAAAAAACAATGGCCGTATCCTTTGGAGGAGGGACATATTGTGAGATCAGTGTTTCGCGTTCGTAAAATAACACACGTCGCTGAACACCCCGGTCACTTTGCCTCCCTGTGTCCATTCTATGGGCAGTCGCTGTCGCGTTTGCAGTGTCAGTGGGGTAAGGCCAAGCCACAAAGATCGTACGTTTTCCTGTTCTACAACTACAGTCACATGAAGGAAGTCACACATGAATTCTGATGGACCTAACGGTAGTTTATCACACGTTTTGGCCGTAATTTGTCGGTGGTATGTCGCTACTTTCAGGACCACGTGGGACCATGTGACTGCAAACACTACATCCTCACACAGTACTCTCTGGTATATTGAATGGACCGACTTAGGAATGCTACGACTCTGTCGTCTTCAATGGTGAGAGTTGGTTCTGCTCGTAGGAAAGTGAGAATGGTGTAGGTGTACGGCATAGAACCGCTGGACGTATAGTCCAGCTTGCATTCGTCCATGACACTGGTCGCCTTATCGTATAGGAGCCATCATTTTCAACCTGAGTTTGCTTCATCTGTTTGTGAGGAGAAGAGAGAACAGTGAACGATACGTCCACCACATCGTTATTCTGTGCTGCTTTCATTCGTTCGACGAAATGACGATGTGCTGTTTCAGCAGGATAACATACGCGACATACGGTCACTGCGACGGTGCAGAGCGAGGTGGCGCAGTAGTTAACACGCTGGACTCGCACTCGGGTGGGCGACGGTTCAAACCCGTCCCCGACCAGCCATATTTATCTTTCCCGAGATTTACCTACATCGCTCCAGGCAAATGCCGGGATGGTTTCTTTGAAGGGGCACTGCCGATTTCCTTCCCCATCCTTACACAATCCGAGCTTGTGTTCCGTCCCTAATGACCTCGATGTCGACGGGACGTTAACACTTAATCTCCCTTTCTCCCTTCCTTCCGCTACAACGGAACATCCTCCTTGTGATATGAAATGGAACGGGCATGTAAAGACTATGGTAGGTAAGGTCAGTGGTTGAATCGGGTTTATTGGGAGAATTCTGAGCAAGTGTGGTTCATCTGTAAAGGGATCGCATATAGGAAACTAGTGCGACCTATTCTGCTCGAGTGTTTAGAATCCGCAGCAGGTCGGATTAAAGGAGCACATCGAAGCAACTCAGAGGCGGGCTGCTAGATTTGTTACCGGTAGGTTCCAACATCACGCAATTATTACGTAAATGCTTAGGGAACTCAAATCGGAACCCCTGTAAGGGAGGCGACGTTCTTTTCGAGGAAATTTAGAAAACCGGCATTATAAGCTGAACCACGAAGGTAAGATACGAGAAATTCGGGCTCATACGAAGGTACACTACTGGCCATTAAAATTGCTACACCAAGAAGATGACGTGATACAGACGCGAAATTTAATCGACAGGAAGAAGATGCTGTGATATGCAAATGATAAGCGTTTCAGAGAATTCATACAAGGTTGGCGCCGGTGGCGACTCCTACAACGTGCTGACATGAGGAAAGTTTCCAACCGATTTCTCATACACAAACAGCAGTTGACCGGCGTTGCCTGCTGAAACGTTGTTGTTATGCCTCGTGTAAGGAGGAGAAATGCGTACCATCATATTTCCGACTTTGATAAAGGTCAGATTGTAGTCTATCGCGACTGCAGTTTATCATATCGCGACATTGCTGCTCGCGTTAGTCGAGATCCAATGACTGCTAGCAGAATATGGAATCGGTGGATTCAGGAGGGTAATACGGAACGCCGTGCTGGATCCCAACGGCTTCATATCACTAGCAGTCGAGATGACAGGCATCTTATCCTCATGGCTGTAACGGATCGTGCAGCCACGTCTCGATCCCTGAGTCAACAGATGGGGACGTTTGCAAGACAACAACCATCTGCGCCAACAGTTCGACGACGTTTGCAGCAGCATGGTCTATCAGCTCGGAGACCGTGGGTTGCGGTTACCCTTGACGCTGCATCACAGACAGGAGCGCCTGCGATGGTGTACTCAACGACGAACCTGGGTGCACGAATGGCAAAAGCGCTTTTCTTTTTAAATCCAGGTCCTGTTTACAGCATCATGATGGTCGCATCCGTATTTGGCGACATCGCGGTGAACGCACATTGGAAGCGTGTATTCGTCATCGCCATACTGGCGTATCACCCAGCGTGATGGTATGGGGTGCCATTGGTTACACGTCTCGGTCACCTCTTGTTCTCACTGACGGCACTTTCAACAGTGGACGTTACATTTCAGATATGTTACGACCCGTGGCTCTACACTTCATTCGATCACTGCAAAACCCTACATTTCAGCAGGATAATGCACGACCGCATGTTGCAGGTGCTGTACGGGCCTTTCTGGATACAGAAAATGTTCGACTGCTGCCCTGGCCAGCACATTCTCCAGATCTCTCACCAATTGAAAACGTCTGGTCAATGGTGGCCGAGCAACTGGCTCGTCACAATACGCCAGTCACTACTCTTGATGAACTGTGGTATCGTGTTGAAGCTGCATGGGCAGCTGTACCTGTACACGCCATCCAAGCTCTGTTTGGCTCAATGCCAGGCGTATCAAGGCCGTTATTACGGCCAGAGGTGGTCGTTATGGGTACTGATTTCTCAGGATCTATGCACCCAAATTGTGTGAAAGTGTAATCACACGTCACTTGTAGTATAATATATTTGTCCAATGAATACCCGTTTATAATCTCCGTTTCTTCCTGGTGTAGCAATTTTAATGGCCAGTAGTGTATATAGACAGCTGTTTTTCTCTCTCTGTGTTTGCGAGTGGAACAGGAAAGGAAATGACTAGTAATGGTACAGGGTACTCTCCGTCATGCCCCATACGGTCGCCTGCGGAGTATGTATGTAGATGGTAAATGTAGACACGCCAATTCCATAGTAAAGTTATATCCGCAGACCTCACTTGCAGTGCACATTTACGGGCCACGATGGCACAGCAATTGACTCGGTATCTACAGCCAGCCACAATCACTGCCAAACTGCAACAAAAGGGGAAGATGCTACGGACGGTTCTGTTTAGGATTTAGAGTATCATATCTCATCTGTAGGATCGTCTGCGTGGGAGAAAAGAATGTCGCGTTGCCGCCTGAAGGAAACCGTGAAACGCCACCTTGATTAGTTCTAGATCATCCACATACGCTGACGAAAGAAATCGCAGCACCAAGGAGTTGTGCGACATAAACGAAAGCTGGTAGAAGTTTTTCTACTTCTGAAAGATGGTATCTACTCCAATTTCGCGTCAGTTGCGTAAGAGTAGGGCTAGGCGACACCAGTAGTTACCTTTGAGATTCGACGTGGTGAGTTGGTGTTAGTTAAAAATGCCTTTAAGGTAACAAAGACGCCATTATCAACACCTCATGAGCTTGAATGAGGTTGTGTAATAGGGTCACGAGAAGCTGGATGTTCCTTCTGCGATATTGCAGAAAGGCTTGGCAGGAATGTAGCCACTGTACATGATTTCTGGCACCAGTGGTCACGAGAATGTATGGTCGCAAGAAGACCGGGCTCCGGACGCTCATATGGCACTTCTATGATTCTGGCACATCGTACTGCATCTGCGGCAGTCATTTCAGTAGCAGTTGGCACCACAATGAACTGTTACAAATCGGTGTTTTCCAACAGGAAAACGTTCGCCCACATCCCGCTGTTGTAACCCAACATACTCTACAGCCCGTCGACATGTTGTCTTGGCCTGATCGATCACCAGATCTGTCTCCAATAAACCGGATATGGGACATCATCGGATGGCGGTTCTAGGCGCTTCAGTCTGGAACCGCGCGACCGCTGCGGTCGCAGGTTCGAATCCTGCCTCGGGCATGGATGTGTGTGATGTCCTTAGGTTAGTTAGGTTTAAGTAGTTCTAAGTTCTAGGGGACTGATGACCTGAGAAGTTAAGTCCCATAGTGCTCAGAGCCATCATCGGATGGCAACTCCAGTGTCATCCACAAACAGCATTAACCGTACCTGCATGGACGCATGCAACAGGCATGGAACTCCATCCCACAAATTCACATCCGGCACCTGTACAGCACGATGCACGCACATTTTCATGCATGCATTCAACATTCTGGCAGCTACACCGGTTATTAAGGGGAGATTTATCTTTAACACATAAAAAGCATGTTCTTTGAGAATTTGTTTCTCAGGATCTGTTATAGATATCAATGTCAAATTTGGTCAAAATGTTTATTGATATTTCCTCTACAAACTGGAATTTTTTCGACCGGAAATATCGAAGAGCAAAGGCGGAAGTGCCGTCGGAACGAAATAAAATTTCGATGTAGACCTCCACGCGCGGTATGTCACAGGACAGTCGGCTTGTCTGAAATCAAAATTGATCTGACGTTAGCGAAGTATATAAGATTCTTTAGGAGTTGTACCTCGCTTAAGTTATTAGGACCGTAGGATACAAAATGGCGCCCATTTGGAAAAATAGGGTTTTTTCGACGATTTTTCGACTTCGTCGGCCAAGTAAAAGTATTTATAGTTGATGGATCGGAATAAAAGTGGTCCAAGTCCTAGACAATTTAGTTAGATTCGTCGGAAACAAAGAATCATGCTAATCGGTTCAGTAGGTTTGAAGTTACCATACCGCGCGATAAAAAAAAAAAAACGTCATTTCGAGAAAAAGCGTTTGAAGGTTTGACTACATATAAATGCAATATTATGCAACGTGCGTTCAATCTGCTATTCCGGGTCCAAAAACTAGTCGTTCCTCTTTCTCATAGAGGGCGTTCTGCTCGCTCTGGGCCATCCTGCGCTGCTCCAGAGCCGCTCGTACGGCCGGTGACAAGCGGTTTTCGGCCGCTTGAATCCGGTGCTTGGCGAACTGTGTCGAATAGAGTTCCAGGGTGACGTCCATCGTTGTCATGGTCTTCAGAATTGCTGAATACCCTTCGTTGAAGCTGCTCACTGCCAGGAAAGTCGCTATCTCCATAGTCTTCGCACCAGAATGCAAATGCTTGGGGCTTAACTTCCAAACACACGCGTTCAAACTTTCATTTGAATTTTGCGTGTTTCCTCCCAAGCCCCGGTACAATAACTCGTCCTCCGAAAGAAAAAAACTGGTGCGTAAAAAAGGCCGATTTCAGGAAGGTGCATTTTTTTGTTCAACCGCGAATAACAAACATTTCCATTCAGTGTTCGGATAAACCGTTTCAGGGGTGGATTCTAAACACTTTAATGGATCCAAAAATGCACTTTTAAAAAAATCGGTTTTTTGAACCAAAAGATAGTAAACCTCCCCTTAATGTACCAGCATTTCACGTTTGCAATGGCTTATCTCGCGCTTACAGTAACTTGTGATCTTGCGATGTTAATCAGTTAAATATATTACATAGACAAATGTATTTCAGAATTTTCATTACACTGCATTAGTTATTTTTTGGCGTTGTGATTTTTTCCGTCACTCTATTATGTCTCAGTATATTGAAACAGTCCTGGACGATGCTGAAACTGCTTTTCTGGCATTGCACCTCTGCCTTCGATGTTGAATCAATGAGGTTACTTGCTCATCAGAGACCATACTTGTATGTTTAGTTATATATCTGTTTTAAATGCTAATTATCTTGAGGATACACTAGGAGTGATAAATAGGAACTGCCTCGAACTAATACTAAAACAGATTTTTCGTACCAATATACTGCTGTTTGACAAGTATATGATAAGTATCCAGCACGGTGCCTTTATTTAGTCCTCTCATGTACAGTCTTATGAGACAGACTGATTATATCTCTCCTGTTCACCGATCTGCTCGTGGGAGCTGGCTTGCGCTAACGTCTCAGGAGGGAGCAACCGGTCGACTCGCGGCGAGTGACTGCAGGTGTAGAGATGTGGGAGAGGGGGGGAGGGGTAGGGACGGGAAGAGGGGACAAGACATCCGAACAAGGCAGCTAAGCTCGGCACGACAAACTGTAGTCAAACAGCCATTTCTGCGTCCGTTACTGTTAGTTCTACGGAGATGTGCCGTTTCGGGGTGGTCATCTTTCATGGCTATTCTCTTTCGTACGACTGTTGGATTAATGATAAATGATAATGAAATTAAACTTACATTTCTTTTCGTTCATGAGCAAAGAACATGGGGCACTTAAGTATGAAAAGATTGCTACAGCCTTATGATGAACATCGCTTCCAGACGAAGTTAAAACTGACATCACCTTGTATTTCGTGACAGCACTGAGGCAACAGAAGTCATGGGATAGCGATTTCAGTTGTTAAGAGCTGATGGTAGGGTTCGAGTGTGGCGCAGGCCCAACGAACCCATGGACCCAAGTTGTCAACAAGACAGTGTGCAAGGGTGGCTCCATAATGGTGTGGGCAGTGTTGACATGGAATGGGCTGAATCCTCTGTTCCAGCTGGACCGATCACTGCAGCCATTCATGGAAGTCATGTTCCCAAACAACTGTGGCATTTTTGTGGATGACAATGTAGCACGTCACCGGGCCATAATTGTTCGCGATTACTTTGAACATTCTGGGCAGCTCGAGCGAATGATTTGGCCACACAGATCGCTCGACATGAATCTCATCGAGCATTTACCGGACATAATCGAGAGGTCAGCTATTGCACAAAATCCAGTACCAGCAACGTTTTGGCAATTGTGGATGGCCATAGAGGCAGTGTGGCTCAATATTTCTGCAGGGCCTTCCGGCGACTTGTTGAGGCCATGCCACGTCGAGTTGCTGCACTGCACCGGCAAAAGGAGGTCCGACGCGACATTAGGCGACATCCCATTACTTTTGTCACCTCAGTGTATTTTATTCATACGTTAAACATTGAAGCACTGGGTGTCAACGAATAGCACTTATTTTGTTTTTCACTAAAGCATCAGTGTCTGCTGCAACTTTCTGAGCACTATTAGTTGGAAGATGAGTTTTTAAGTTAAAGTCTGTCAGTGAGCTTTTGCAGCTCGATTTCTTTCTCTTCACTGCCGAAAAAGGTTCCTCGCAGAAGTATGTAGGTTCAAACACTGAAATAATTGTAACTGAAAACTTGTGAAGTCTTGAAAATTTATGTTGACGAAAATCATTATCCCTGTCTGCAAATGTCAAATATTATGCAACTGCCTGCCTCACTGCAAGTCTGTAAGTTCTAACTATAGCTAGGCTGATAAATAAGGTGTTGCAGTGACTGACTTGTTAAGAAGAACGATACAATGTGGCTACCGACATGCTAACATACATGCATTTCAGAAGGAAGGTTGCATCGTTCTTCTTAAGAACACAGACACTGGAGTACGATGGTATTGGTTTGTCTGACTTACGCTTTGAAGTTTCTGACCCTGCCATCGCGGCTGGCCGTGGGACAGGAGCCCCCTTCCAATCCAGTGATGAATGTACGTGTTGTCTATATGCTCGCAGATATTAACATCGGAGTCGTTTTGAAACCACATCCCTTCGCGAACAGCCGGCCGCGGTGGCCGTGCGGTTCTGGCGCTGCAGTCCGGAACCGCGAGGTTGCTACGGTCGCAGGTTCGAATCCTGCCTCGGGCATGGGTGTGTGTGATGTCCTTAGGTTAGTTAGGTTTAAGTAGTTCTAAGTTCTAGGGGACTTATGACCTAAGATGTTGAGTACCATAGTGCTCAGAGCCATTTGAACCTTCGCGAACAACAAGGGGTAAAGTCTCCAAGAACTGTGGTAGCACCTCTCTCTGTCGTGGACCTGTCAAACGGGGAGGGAGCAAATAAGGTCCTGTTATGTCAACTTGGGCAATGCTTGCACATACGCTAACAGAGAATTGTTGCTGGTGGCCACCGATGTGAGTGACGTCGTGATTGTCCTCACTCCACACATGACTCTTGCGGCTGTTGACAACAACATCATGTGTGAATGAGGCTTCAACCGCGAACAATATAAACTGCACGAAGTTAAGCACTACAGCACTACGGTGGATAATCCATTAACAAACGTGAACGCAAAGCTCAAACATCTTTGGTCCCAGTGCTTGCACATGCTCTTTATAACAGGGGTGTAATACCTGATCCACCAGTACTCTCCACATTGTATTCTTCGAGGTAGGCATTTCAAGAACAAGTTGGCGGGTGCTTATTACTGAAACGGTCCAACTTCATTTCAAAGTCTGATGCTCGGACATGCCTTTGACGGTAACATTGGCTGGCTCTCTATAGCGTGAACGATCCCGTCTCTCATAAGCTGGCATTCACGAACATAAACTTCTTCTAGTTAGGATGAGGCCTGTTAGGAAAGCATTCTCTGTTTATTCGTGCTGCTTTAGGGCCAGCTGCAAACGAGCGCGGTGCGCAGCAACGGCAGTGTCAAGCTTTTCCATGGTGACGCAACGGCTCGCGAAATTGACGATCCCATCTGGAAGCAGCAGATGCTAGCGGTTGTCAATGGTGGACCACCACTCTGAAAAGTGCGGTGCATTTGATTAACTATGTCATGAACCTACACGAAAGAAAGACAAAGTTGGGTGAAGATATATCAGCTTTTATTTATTTTATTTACAATATATTATTTCACATATTTCATTATTCGTGTTTTCTTATTTCACCATGCACAGAATTGATGATTATCGTTCATGATTGTTCCTATCTCATTATTTAGTGGACTGCATTTAGAAAACCAGTCACCTCGGAACAAAAACGTGCTGTGACTCTCATGACAGCTTTTAGTATTTAAAATTGCAGTGCCTAAATGCGGTTTACTACAAGGATAGTACATTACCTATCATGCGGTAGGTATTTATTTATAATTCAAAATTAGTTCGTCGTCCGTATCTGCCACATTAAGATCACATATTTTAACAACTCCGTGAGTGTTAGTTACTGAAACAATCAACGAAGTAGTATCACAATACTCAGCTCCATCTCGAAACTGCCATTAGCATTGTCATAACCAAGATATACATCAAGCTAACACCCATACCACAGTGGCACAAGTTTACATGCCTACCTATACCACAGATGATGAACAAATTGAACAGTGTACGATAAGATAAAATAAATTATTCAGATATTTAAGCGAGACAAAAATTCAAATTGTGGTAAGAGACTGGAATTAGGTGGCAGTGTCAAGAAAGGAAATAGTAGGAAGCATGGACTTGGGGGAAGGGATGAAAGTGGAAGCCACATGGTAGAATTCTGATAGAGTGTAATTTAATCGTAAAGGATACATACGTGGGATAGAGTTTTGCAAACCAGATTTTAAATGGTAATACATTTTCAGGTACAAATGCAGATTGACGATAATTTATTGGTAATGAACTGCAGATTATAATTCAAGAGATAGCGAAAGGTATCAAATTAAGTAAAGTCTCAGGGGCTGTCGATAGTCTTGAAAGTATCATTGGCAAATACTGATTGAAACAGCGAAGAAATTCATTACAAGACGAATGAGTACCTTCGAGAGAAGAAGTCGTGAAGGTAGCAAAGCATGAAAATGAGAAAAAGATTCAGTAGAAATCCTTGGATAACACACGATATAATGAATTTAGCTGACAGCAGAGAAAAATATAAAAATGAAGTAAATCAATTAGGGAATAAAGAATACAGACGTCTAAGAAATGACACTGACAGAAAGTACAAAATCGTAAATCACGATTAGCTAGGAAGTAAATACAACAGCATTGAAGTTTCCCACTACGCATCCTTGCTTTGCGATTTTGCACTTGAAAAAGATAGATTCCGTATATAGGAAAACTGAACTTAAAAAAACTTTGGAGCAAAGAGAAGCAACTGTACGAATATTAAGAGCTCAAATGGCAAGCCAGAACTAAGCAAAGAACAGAGGTGCGGACGACGGAAGGAATATGTAGCGTAGACTGAAGAAAGGCAAATCTTTGTTTACAGCATTTGTAGATTTAGAGAAGGCACAACCTGTTTAAAAGAAGGAATTAGTTGACAGGAGATACTGTGAGGCATCAAGGAATCGTCAGTTTCGTAATGGAGGCAAAATTGTAGAGGGAAACCAAGGCTTAACAATGGTAAGCAATTTGAATAGCTGTAGGTTGAGGTAGTTACGTTTAGATGAAGAGGCTTACAAAGGATAGCTTATTGTGGAGCGCTGTATCAACGCAGTCTTCAAGCTGAAGACCACAAAAAAATGAATAGTGAGGTGAATTGTGCTTCTTGTTAACGCAGCCCAGCAGTAACTAGCAATACCTTTCATTAGCTGGATGAGTTGCGTATTTATGGCCAGAATATTTGCTTAATATAGCTTCTAGTACATATCACTTGTGATGTACGTCTCTATTATTCACTGAAAACAGACTTATACACTGCTCAAAATCATTGGATGGAAAAAAATTTAATATCTGCATTATTTCTGCAGGAACGTCCGGAGTGAGACACGTGTTTGTTCTGGGAAATAAAACATTTATTTACCGGAAATGCACATATAACCTTTATTTAACAGTTGTGTACTTATCCTATTCTCTTCTCATTCACATGTTGCTGCTGTGACCAGAAATTCAATGCAACCTCATAAACCCAAGTGGAAACTCCTTCACTTGTGTCACACAAGGCACCAAAAGAAACGTTTCGATATCTAGTTGGTCCCTCATGTGCCCTTATTACTGCCTCACATCTTTGGGACATGCTCCTGACAAGTCTGTGAACATTTTCTTGTGGAATGTTTTCCCACTCCTCAATAAGGACCTCCAGTATATCCCATAAATGGTCAGTAGAACTGAGGTCAGGACTCAGAGCAGGCTATTTTAATGTGTGAATAGCGAGGTCTTCTAACGTTCCCATGGTGGCTGCTGTTGAACGCACTACCTCATTGTCTTGGTGCAGGATAAACTAGGGACCCATTACAACTGCAACGGCCATAACACGACCCAGTATTGTCTCGTTGATGTGCTCCTGAGCATTAAGTCGGCCTCTGAGTATCTCAAGATTAATTGTGATACCACACCACACAGTGGGGCGGCAGAGCCGTCTTTTACGAGAGCCTGAAAACTATATTTGCGGTCAGCCAGAAAGCGATGGAGAACATACTGACCATAGTTTCCAGTCTGCAAGCCCACATTCTTCTTGCGCCCACTGCGCTAAATATTTCTACTTTCTATTTACTCAGCGGGATCAGGATCTATGACTATAAATAGAAAAAGTTCATATGCAAAGCTTAATAATATTCCTAATAATAACAATGTTCCTATCATAAACAGTACTAGTAGCAGCTCAGAGGCGACCTCTACTTTAAGTTCCCATTAAATGGTATTTTGCCATGACTTTTAACAATCAGAGTTAATTGCTAGCCACAAAAGTGCATAATAATATCATCACTTGCCACGCGGTTTTGTTTAACATTGCGGGCGGCACAGAAACAGTTACTTCCGCGAAATTCAAGCGATCCAGGACGGTGTACAGTCCTCGCGAGTTCACTTTCTATTTGGACCGAGAAGATGCGTTTAGTTGCGGCCTGGCTGTGACGTCATCCGAAGCAGCGCGTAATCCATCGTTTGGTTAGGAGCGGACGGCCGAAGGGAACATCTGCCGTGATCTGCTGTATGCACAGGCAGCGGCATCTAAATGGCTGCTTTCTCGGACAAATATTATTTAATAACTCGGTCATGAATCAATTTACAATCTTCGTAATTTTTTTATGAATGGAGATAAGTTGACTTTAATAACAGAAAAAGTTTCAGCTCGACTCCATTTAAACTTTCCCGACTACAATTTTTACAATGGAACCGACAGTAGAACATGACCTCTGAACTACAACTTTAAGAGACATTGTATTTATTGATATTTACATCAAAGTCATTAAATTTGTTATAGCTTTATTCTTTAATGGGTGTCAGCAGGTGCTGTAACTAGAACTTTTTATCATTAATATACTCGTAAATGATGCTTACTCTATTATTATTATTATTATTCATGTACCGGCTCAACAGGACCACGCGAGGTACAGTCGTGCTCAAAAGTATGAATTGCATTTAGCCTGATTCTCAAGCAACCCGCATAACGCAGCTGTCTAGCAGGTCCTCTAATCGCTCCTTGGCACAGTCGTTTGACTATTGAAAATGGTTCCTGTGGTGTCACCGCCAGACACCACACTTGCTAGGTGGTAGCCTTTAAATCGGCCGCGATCCGCTAGTATACGACGGACCCGCGTGTCGCCACTGTCAGTGATTGCAGACCGAGCGCCGCCACACGGCAGGTCTAGAGACACTTCCTAGCACTTGCCCCAGTTGTACAGCCGACTTTGCTAGAGATGGTTCACTGACAAATTACGCTCTCATTTGGCGAGACGATAGTTAGCATAGCCTTCAGCTACGTCATTTGCTACGACCTAGCAAGGCGCCATTATCAATTGCTATTTATCTTGTGATGCCTGTACCGTCAGACCGATGTTCACCAATTATGAATTAAAGTTAAGTATTCCAGCAGCAACGTACCTTATTGGCTATATTAATTACATTGTCCTGTTCCAGACCTCACGCCAGTCTGCGTGAGCTTAGACGCGTGCCCTTCGGCCTCCCGTCCTAGTGGATTGGCTGTCTTGCCAGTCCACAACAGTTCCAACAAGTCACCACTAGAAAACCCTGCTCTGTATCGCAATAACTCAAGATGTAAAGTAATACTACGATACTACAAATATCAGGGAACACCTTATCACAGATAAGACTGACCTTAAGGCTTGTAATCTCACATTTATTGCAATAAATGACACACCTGAAATGTTAACCACTAATATTATTACGTCAGATAGGTAATGCACGTAGTACGTTCGTCGTATTCGTGATTTCCTCTTCAAAGTAACATACCGTACTTGACCAAAATGACAGTAAAAATTTAAGTAATTCACTAGCAGCTAGTTGATAATATGTATCAACTTTAAATGACATGATGAACCGCCTCGTTCTGCCTATAGATTAAACCCAGGTCACGCAGACTAAGATTTAGTGACTGACAGAAACTAACAGTCATTCCTGAATAGGCATACAGAGAGTGATATACCTCGAATTTAGACAGTATCGGTTAGCAAATATCAACTTTAAATTACATAACGTAAACATTTTTAACAAATGCGAATTCCTACCCAGCATCTGTTGTCCCTGTTAACGTACTACGAGAGATGTTAAATATTACTTCTTCACAAGTAACTTACTTGAAATGGCGTTAGGTAAAGCTTTGTGTTGGACAGGGATTCGAACCCATAACCTAATCGGATTGTTATCGAGGCACAATCAACTGTCACATATCGGATTTTCTCGGCAGTAGCTAGATGTTTTAACTGAAATGACGAGACGAAACATTACTTTCTTCCTTCCCAGGAGTCCAACCCGGCACCTATCGCTGTTATATTCTAGAGCAAACGAACGTTAAATATGGGTTTGTTACACTAGCAGCGACATGTGAGCATGTTTGTACTAGAAATAACATGACGAAGAGTTCTTTGCTGACTGGGAATCGGACCCCACACATATCGTTGTTGACTACACATAAACAGACGTTAGCTACTGAATTTTTCGCCACCAGCAGCTCGGAATAACAACCTTGAACTTACAGTAATCTCTCAAATAGTTCTGCGTCTCACTGGGAATCAAAACCGTCAGATATAGTTAGTGCTGACAAGGAATGAAAATGCATTAAAAATCTATATTAGTATCCACCAGCAGATAGGTGTTCTCATGCTAGAGCTTGATAATACGTAATGAAAACTTAAGTGCTGGGCCAGGATTCGAACCCATTCACGCGCAATGTGTGGAGATGTTGAGGAATCTGCAGTTTTGAACAAACAACAAATAGTAGTCGACTTTACTGTCACGAAGGGATCAAATTCCGCGTTAAGGGCGGTCTGAGTTGCATTCCAAGTTCCGAACCAATTTTATCGGCATACAGAAGCTCAAATAAAACATAGAATAAGTGTCCTGTGACCCTACATAGCGTTTGTTTCGTCACTAGAAATAAATAACTAGTATAAGAGAGGTTACTGGTGATAGAATTCCCACATTTCGCCACTCCTAACGTTATTGTGGTTCAACCTAACCTCTACATGGTAGAGAAGGAATATCATGTTTAACTGATCCACCATGCTATTACAATTTCTCCGTTGGCGTAGCCAGAAGAGAATAGAATCTGTCTCTCCCTATTAAAAATCATTGGCAGACGTTGGAATCGAACCCAGACCATCACCATAGCAACCCATCATCAATCCAACAAACCACAAAAGCCTCGTCTCTGACCTTCATTTTTCTATCATAACACCATTGCGACACACTCGGTGAGAATTCTGACACACAGGCTCCCTGTAGCGGTTTGCAGCATGTTCAGTACATTCATTTACTTGGGTGACCGAATCACCATGAACTAGCTGCCTCAGCTACCCAATGCATACATTCGACTCTATTTTGTAATCACCGAAATAAAATCACGGAACTGCCACCTACACAGAATTGCTAACAGTGTAGGACGCAGAAGTTTAAATAGGAAGTGTTACTTTCGATTTGAGCTACTCTATTGCACTATCTGTTTGTTGAAAACGTCGTGCAGTGCAAATGAAAAGCTGTAACTGTCTGTCTCTCAGAAGTCTAGATCCGGCCATATGCATTATCTCACAGCACTGTGGAATGCGCAAGTTCTCGAAGAACTGTTGTTGACTTCTGGAGTCACTGTAGCTACATGACACCTAGTAGCGTAACAGTAAGTGTCGCGCACCATAAATAGAACATCGCGAGTTCTATTACATTTGCTGTTATGTTTTTTAAAAAACTTTCTTCTGCTGTCTGCTGAAGCTATCAATTTAATGGAACTTTGAACATAATTCCATTCACTTCTCAACCCAAAATTATCTTATGCGGAAAAACGGCTAACTTCTGCGACATTTTGTTCTTTTCAGGTTTAATATATGCCCAGGCAGCAGATGCATCTCGAAGCTTTTGTATTATGTATGGGGAGAGCGCATCATGCCAAAATAGTCGGAAAAGTATTTTCTACATTAGCTGTCGTCTGGTAGTGGCATTTTATTCTTCTTCAAACCTTGTTTGACAGCTTTAACGAACAACAAGTTTTCTACATGCATGTAATCAATAAACTACATGTGCATTGTCAGACTGTTATAGGTAACATCAGAGAATTCGCATATATCGTTGATGATTAATTTCTCTCTCATGTTTAGTATTGTTTTAACAACACTAAGAGAAACCTTACAAAAATTGTGCACTGTATTATAAGAAATGAAGTAAAACTTTATTCAGGATTTCCTTATCGATATCTTATCTGACTGCTTGTAACTCTTTCACGAAAGGGATAAAAACGTAGCAGTCGTCGAGACTTGAACCGTGAACCATTACAGACGCTTTTTCAGAGGGCAGCACGTGACCACAGACCTAGCAAATAAGTATTGGTTGTGCTTTCCTATTACGAATTCAGTAGAGACTAGTACTCGTAAACCACTATTTAAAGGACGAGATTAGTTGCGATTTCCACGTGCAACAACGTTGCTGGTCTGAAAAAAAGTAAATTTTCAATATTGTGTTACACCTCAAGCGATAATAACTCAGATTATGCAAAGGGAATGACAGGAAAAATCAAGTGAACTTAGAGGCTTAATTCCATGCACACCAGGAAGTAACTCGTCGATCACAGAGCTGCCAAACATACCTTGCCTTGTTGCCAAATCTCAGCAGGAAGAAGACGAACTGATGTGATCTTACAGCGTGCTGGTAAGTGACCATAGCTGGCGTCTCAAAGACACGACTGCTACAGCCTGGAATATGAAATGCATCTGATTCGCATTTCTGTAACTAGGTTTAGGGACTGGAGCGTAATTACTAGAAATACTCAGAACTGATTGCTCACCAAGCGTCATAAATGACTAATTCTCGTAGTTGTTTTTATATTTCTTTCGTAACTGTACTCAAAACTAAGAAACACATTCATGGACGTTTTCGTGCCTCGCCAATAGTCGAGCAAACCAAACAAATAAAAATAAAATAGAATGTGTCCATGTGTGTGTGTGTGTGTGTGTGTGTGTGTGTGTGTGTGTGAGAGAGAGAGAGAGAGAGAGAGAGAGATAGAGATTGAGAGGAATAAAAATAAAAAAGAAAGAGAGAGAGAGAGTGAGAAAAAATAATAAAGAGTGAGAGACATGGTAAAAAATTGTTGTAAAGAAATTGAATACCAATGAGTAAAGAAATCTTTCATTAAAATGACACATTCCACATCATTACGAAATGTCGTATTCATGATCTTTGGAACAAGTACTAATCGAATCTAATCATATCATATCATATTGCTGACTAGCCTTGGAAAGTCATGAATTACCGAAATTTTCGCCAATATCAGTAACCAAATCTAAACTTGAAAATAAAAGGCGACAGTTTTTGTAATAAACTGGGACTCCTATCAAGACCCTTTCATCCCTGTTAACTAACCACGAAAGATGTCTGATATACCTCCATTCAAAAGTAACAAAGTGTGTATGCATTTAAAGATGAAGCGCATGACGTGAAGTTGTAGGACGGAGATACGAACCCAACACGTAATCAGTTTGATAACTAAGTAAAATCAAATGTTACGTATCGGTTTTTCTTACCAGCTGCTAGGTGTTTGAATCTAAAATAAGAATACAAATTTTTGTGTCTGAGCGACAATCGAACCGCACTCCTAACGTTCTTCTTTATCATCCGCGAATATAGCTTAAGTATCAATTACTTACTCCCCAACAGGAAGATGTGTGCGTGTTTGAGCAGAAATTGTTAGCAACACATGAGCAGACATTAAAAATGCACGTTAATTTTCACTAGCAGGCCGGTGTGCACGTGATATGGCTTGAAATGAAATTATGAATATTTTTGTACTGGATCAGGAATCGGACCTTTGGAGGAGACCTAGAGAAGATTGCAGTCTTATAAAAAGGAACGAAATGATGAAACTATACTGTCCCGAGAGATTCAGATCCTCGAAAGAGGAGATACGAATTCGAATCACGGCTTGTCCTGGCAGAGGTTCGAGTCCTCCCTCGGGCATGGGTGTGTGTGTTTGTCCTTAGGATAATTTAGGTTAAGTAGTGTGTAAGCTCAGGGACTGATGACCTTAGCAGTTAAGTCCCATAACATTTCACACACATTTGCACATTTTTTGAACACAGTTCAGCACCAAATTTATCAACGTCTCTAGTTCAATCAAGTACAAGTAAAATAAGAGCCCAGTTCCTTTAAATGGCTATCGGTTCATCAAATAAAATAAAATTTTCTAATCGAAGCAAGTTTGCTGGCGACAGTATTTCTGTTTACCATGACCTCCGCTTATGTCGTTTCCCAAAGTAAACCGGCTCTGTCCAGTTGGGAATGAAGGAACGTGATGTTTAATGCGGATTCTGCATCATAAGGCCTTTCTCTTGAGGATACCAGAGGTAAAGTTAATCTGTGGCCTCTTAAAAGTAAATGCCTGAACCCACGCATTGCACTTGTGATCGTTCGTTCAACCAGACCATTGTGGCCACATTTCCCAGCCCCAGGAGTGTGCTGTAATGGGTGATGTGCTTAGCTTACAAAATTAGTCACAGTGGAAAAAATGCGAGTTTATTAAATGGTTAAGTAGTAGCAAGCTTCTGACGCGGACATTATACTATTCTCAAATCATCAGGATGTAAAGACTCTTCTAGGCGTGATAGCCTCGATGTGATGCCATTCTGATATTTTCACTAATTCAGGAAGTGTCTTAGTTCGAGAAAATCCACTATGAAGTCTGAAGTTATCGGATAATACGATTATTACCGTCATTATTACCATCATTTTCTTCATACCGGTGCTGGAACACATGTGCTTGAAGATCATTTAAGGCCTTTTGGTCATTATAGAAGTAGTTGCCCAAGAACAGGTTCTTTCCCTGTCTACAGAATCCTTTTCATGTTAATATTAAACATCAGCAATTACTCGTAGATTACATTAAAACTTAAATAATTGATGAAGACGTTACTTCATAACAAAAACACGCTGCCTTTCTTCATTTACTTGCGCCTAGAAGTGGCTGTCAAATACTGCCAAACCAAAAGCCAAGGGATCTTATGTGAATGACGCGGCGATCCGCTTTTTCTCTAAGACTGCGTCTACAACACATATTACACGCTTAAGAATCAGAAGACTTAAAAAAACAAAATTAGTTTAGGAGAGCAACGTTAACTATAGCGTTCGAAGTATTCATTGTATTGTATGCGTGTGTATGAACGCCTTCTGATGCCCACTCAACGAAGACAAGGATACACTGTATAGCTTCAATATTATAAGCATGCCTCAGTTTGTGAATGAACTCAGTCTTAGATTGATAATCATTTTGAATATTTAGCAGTACTGTACCCATTGGTGTTAAACTCGTTTTCAACCAATGATTCCCACAGCTACAGGAACACTACTTGTGATACCTCTTAGACAAAATACTTACGCAGTGCTATCAGACAAAAAGATTAACCTGACACAAACTGTGGAAAGTTTGTTTTACAACCTTCGTACCTGGATAAAAAATTTATCCTATTTGAGATATATGTGTACGTTGCTGCATAAGACGATTTAAGAAGAAACTAAATTCCTTCAACTACGCAAATGTTTAAAGAAATCGTCTTAACGGCACTAAATCGTGGTTTGTGAATAGTTTACCAGTCGTAATCTTCCGCATTTCACTGGTTGGAAGGCAAAAAGGTTCAAATGGCTCTGAGCACTATAGGACTTAACATCTGAGGTCATCAGTCCCCTAGAACTTAGAACTACTTAAACTAACTAACCTAAGGACGTCACACACATCCATGCCCGAGGCAGGATTCGAACCTGCGACCGTAGCGGTCGCGCGGTTCCAGACTGTAGCGCCTAGAACCGCTCGGCCACAAAGGCTGCCGAAGCAAAAAGCTTATCGAAAAATTTCACAGAAGGAAAAGGGGGGACGAAATGTCTCCCACTGGACGGTCATGTTGTTTTCTTTAAATGATTAGAAAATCAGGTAAAACGAATAGTGAGGTTGTCAGTATCAGCAAATTACTGTTGTCAGTATGATGTTGCACCGCCCAGGGCCTGTAATGATAAAGGGCCCGTTTAGGTCAGGCATATTGTATACAGAAGCGGAAAAGATAGCACCACTGAATTCTACAATCCGTATGCATTGCATACACATAGAAATTCTGTTACAGTGTACTTACGGAGCCCAATGACTTAATTGCATATTTTCCGGTGAGAAAGAGCACTGACAAATCGTCTTCGTTACATTAGGTTACTTAAACTGGTGTCACTCTGAGCTAGAATTTATGGTCAGCGACTAACTGTAAGGACAATGAGTCGGATGCGGGTTTTACAACTGTGAAATACTTTTCTACATTATACAAGCGAATATTAAATGTGAGCTAATATTGCAAAAATTTTGAACTTGGATAGCTTAGAATGAAAATCTTTCTGTTTATTGCAAAGGAAAACAATTCATTTTCTAAAACATTCTCTGTCATACACAACTTGAAACAGGTAATGTCGACCAAATCATATGGAAGAACTGACAGCGTATATCGGAAGGCAGTAAGATCCCTTGGTTTTTGGTTTGGCAGTATTCGACAGCCATTTCTAGGTGCAAGTAAATGAAGAAGGGCAGCGCGTTTTTGTTATCAAGTAACGTCTTCATCAATTACTTTAGTTTCAATGCAATCAACGAGTAATTGCTGATGTTTAATATAAACATGAGAAGGTTTCCGTAGATAGGGAAAGAACCTGTTCGTTGGCAACTACTTCTAAAAGGACCAAAAGGCCTTAAATGATCTTCAAGCACATGGGTTCCAGCAAAGGTATGAAGAAATTGATAGTAATAATGACGATAACTATCGAGTTATCCGGTAACTTCAGACTTCATAGTGGATTTTCTCGAATTAAAAATTTCCTGAATTAGTGAAAATTTCAGAATGGCTTCACATCGAGGCTATGGTGCCTAGAAGAGTCTTTACATCCTGATGACGTGAGAATAGTATAATGTCCGCGTCAGAAGCTTGCTTCTACTGAGCCATTTAATAGACTCGCATTTTTTCCACCGTGATTAATTTTGTAAGCTAAGCACATCATCCGTTACAGCACACTCATGGGGCTTGGGAATGTGGCCACAAGAGTCTAGTTGAACAAACGATTACAAGTGAAATATGTGGGTTCAGGCATTTACTTTTAAGATGCACAAATAGATTTACTTTACCTGTAGTAACCTCAAGAGAAAGACGTCATAATCCAGAATAATAAGCATCACGTTCCTTCACTCCTAACTGAACAGAGCCGGTTTACGTTGGGAAATGACTTAGGCGGAGGTCATGGTAAACAGAAACACTGTCGCCAGTAAACTTACTTCCATTAGAAAATTTTATTTTATTTGATGAACCGATAGCAATTTAAAGGAACAGGGCTCTTATTTTACTTGTACTTGATTGAACTAGAGACGTTGAAAAATTGGTGCTGAACTGTGATTCGAATTCGTTTCTCCTCTTTCGAGGATCTGAATCTCTCGGAACAGTATAGTTCAATCATTTCGTTCCTTTTTATAAGACTGCAAACTTCTCTAGGTCTCCTACAAATGTCCGATTCCTGATCGAGTACAAAAATATTCATAATTTCATCACGTGCACACCGGCCTGCTAGTGAAACTCAATGTGCATTTTTAATGTCTGTTCATGTGTTGCCAACAATTTCTGGTCAAACACGCACACATCTTACTGTTGGTGAGTAAGCAATTGATACTTAAGCTATATTCGTGGACGATAAAGAAGAACGACAGGAGTGCGGTTCCATTGTCACTCAGGCACAAAAATTTGTATTCTTATTTTAGATTCAAACACCTAGCAGTTGGTAAGACAAACCGATTCGTAACATTTGATTTTACTTAGTTAACAACCCGATTACGTGTTGGGTTTGTATCTCCGTCCTACAACTTCACATCATGCGCTTCATCTTTAAATGCATACATACTCTGTTACTTCTGAATGGAGGTATATCAGACATCTTTCGTGGTTAGTTAACAGGGATGAAACTGTCGTGATAGGAGTCCCAGTTTATTACAAAAACCTGTCGTCTTTTATTTTCAAGTTTGGATTTGGTTACTGATATTGGCGAAAATTTCAGTAATTCATGAGTTTCCAAGGCTAGTTAGCAATATAATATGATATGATTAGATTAGATTAATACTTGTTCCAAAGATCATGAATACGACATTTCGTAATGATGTGGAATGTGTCATTTTAATGAAAGATTTCTTTACGTATTGGTATTCAATTTCTTTACAACAATTTTTTACTCTCTCTCTCTCTCTCTCTCTCTCTCTCTCTCTCTCTCTCTCACACACACACACACACACACACACACACACACACACACACACATTCCATTTTATTTTTATTTGTTTGGTGTGCTCGACTTTCGGCGAGGCAGGAAAACGTCTATGAGTGAGTATCTTAGTTTTGAGTACAGTTACGAAAGAAATATAGAAACAACTATGAGAGTTACTGATTTATGATGTGATTTATGATGTTTACTTTGAAATCAGTTCTGAGAATTATTAGTAATTACGTTCCAGTCCCTAAACCTAGTTACAGAAATGCGAATCAGATGCATTACGTATTCCAGGCCGTAGCAGCCACGTCTTTAAGACGTCAGCTATGGTCACTTCCCAGCCCGCTGTAGGATCACATCGGTTCGTCTTCTTCCTGCTGGTACTGTAATTGAGATCTGGCAACAAGGCAAGGTATGTTTGGCAACTCTGTGATCGACGAGTTACTACCTGGTGTGCACGGTATTAAGCCTCAAAGTTCACTTGATTTTTCCTTTCATTCCCATTGAATAATTTAAGTTATTATCGCTTGATGTGTAACAATAGATAGTAAATTAAAGTATTTCAGCCCAGGAAAGTCATTGCACGTGGAAATCGCAAATAATCTCGTCCTTTAAATAGTGGTTTACGAGTACTAGTCTCTACTGAATTCGTAATAAGAAAGCAGAACCCATACCTCTTCGCTAGGTCTGTGGTCACGTGCTGCCCTCTGAAAAAGCGTCTGTAATGGTTCACGGTTCAAGTCTCGACGACTACTACGTTTTTATCCCTTCCGTGAAAGAGTTACAAGCAGTCAGATAAAATATCGATAAGGAAATCCTGAATAAAGTTTTACTTCATTTCTTATAATACAGTGCACAATTTTTGTAAGGTTTCTCTTAGTGTTGTTAAAACAATACTAAACATGAGAGAGAAATTAATCATCAACTATATATGCGAATTCTCTGATGTTATCTGTAATAGTCTGACAATGCACATATAGTTTATTGATTACATGCATGTAGAAAACTTGTTGTTCGTTAAAGCTGTCAAACAAGGTTTGAAGAAGAATAAAATGCCACTACCAGACGACAGCTAATGTAGAAAATACTTTTCCGACTATTTTGGCACGATGCGCTCTCCCCATACATAATACAAAAGCTTCGAGATGCATCTGCTGCCTGGCCATCTATTAAACCTGAAAAGAACAAAATGTCGCAGAAGTTAGCCGTTTTTCCGCATGAGACAATTTTGGGTTGAGAAGTGAATGGAATTATGTTCAAAGTTCTATTAAATTGATAGCTTCAGCAGACAGCAGAAAAAAGTTTTTTAAAAAATATAACAGCAAATATAATAGAACTACTGATGTTTTATTTACGGTGCGCGACACTTACTGTTATGCTACTAGGTGTCATGTAGCTACAGTGACTCCAGAAGTCGACAACAGTTCTTCGAGAACTTGCGCATTCCACAGTGCTGTGAGATAATGCATATGGCCGGATTTAGACTTCTGAGAGACAGACAGTTACAGCTTTTCTTTTCCACTGCACGAGGTTTTCAACAACCAGATAGCACAATAGAGTAACTCAAATGGAAAGGAACACTTCCTATTTAAACTTCTGCATCCTAAACAGTGTTATGATAGAAAAATGAGTTATACAGAAGAGGATTTGGTGCTCCGTTGGATTGATGCTAGGTTCCTATGATGTTTTCGATTCCAACTGCTGCCGATGATTTTTAACAGGGAGAGACAGATTCTATTCTCTTCTGGGTACGCCAAGTTAAGAAGATATAAAGGCATTGTTATCTGAAATTCACATGAAACATGATATTCCTTCTCTACCAAGTAGATGTTAGGTTGAACCACAATAACGTCAGGAGTGGCGAAATGTGGGAATTCTATCACCAGTAACCTCTCTTAAACTAGTTATTTATTTCTAGTGACGAATCAAACGCTATGTAGGGTCACAGGACACTTATTCCATCTTTTATTCGAGCTTCTGTATGTCAATGAAATTTGTTCTGAACTTGGAATGCAAGTCAGACCGCACTTAACGCGGAATTTGATCCCTTCGTGGCAATACAGCTCGACTACAATTTGTTGTTTGTTCAAAACTGCAGATTCCTCATCATCTCCACATATTGCGCGTGAATGGGTTCGAATCGTGGCCCGACATTAAAGTTTTCATTATGTATTATCAAGCTCTAGCATGAGAACACCTATCTGCTGGTGGATAATAATTTTGACTTTTAATGCATTATTATTCGTTGACAAGTCTAACGATATCTGACGGTTTTGACTCCCAGTGAGACACAGAACTATTTGAAAGAGCACTGTAAGTTCAAGGATGTTATTCCGAGCTGCTGGTGGAGAAAAATTCGGTAGCTGACGTCTCTTTGTGTGTAGTCAACAACAATATGTGTGGGGTTCGATTCCCTGTCAGCACTGAACTCTTCGTCATATTATTTCTAGTTCAAACATGCTCACATGTCGCTGCTGGTGTAACAAATCCATATTTAACGTTCGTTTTCTCTAGAATGTAACAGCGATAGGTGCCGGGTTGGACTCCTGGGAAGGAAAAAATTAATGTTTTGTCTCGTCATTTCAGTTAAAACATATAGCTACTACTGAGAAACCCGATATGTCACAGTTGATTGTGCCTCCATAACAATCCGATTAGGTTATGGGTTCGAATCCCTGTCCAACACAAAGCTTTACCTCACGGCATTTCAAGTAAGTTACTTGTGAAGAAGCAATATTTAACATCTCTCATAGTTCGTTAACAGGGACAATAGATGTGGCTACGAAGTCTTTCGCGACGTATTTCCTGAATAAAAACTTCTCGGTGTACATGCCGCGGAGATTTATCCTGATTTGACGCGGCATGTACACCGAGAAGTTTTTATTCAGGGACAATAGATGCTGAGTAGGAATTCGCGTCTGTTAAAAATGTTTACGTTATGTAATTTAAAGTTGATATTTGCTAACTGATACTGTCTAAATTCGAGGTATATCACTCTCTGTATGCTAGTCAGGAATGACAGTTAGTTTCCGTCAGTCACGAAATCTTAGTCTGCATGACCTGGGTTTGAATCCATATGCAGAACGAGGCGTTTCGTCGTGTCATTTGAAGTTCATACATATTCTCAACTAGCTGCTCGTGAATAATTTAAATTTTTAATGTCATTTTGAGTTACTTTGAAGAGAACATTATGAATGCGACGAACGTACTACGTGCATTACCTATCTGACGTAATAACGAGAGTGGTAACATTTCAGGTATGTCATTTATTGCAATAAATGTGAGCTTACAAACCTTAAGGACAGTCTTATCTGTGATAAGGTGTTACCTGATATTTGTAGTATCGTCGTATTACTTTAAATCTTGAGTTATTGGGATACAGAGCGGAATTTTCAAGTGGTGACTTGTTGGAGCCATTATCAATAGTCAAACGACTGTAACAAGGAGCGATTAGAGGACCTGCTAGACAGCCTGCGTTATGTGAGTTGCATGCGAATCAGGCGAAATGCAATTCAGGTCGTTCGAATACTTTTGAGTATGACTGCACAATCCATCAATGTCACTTTTGATGGTTGGCCTTCCTTTGTGTCCAAATTTGTTTCATCCTTTCAGAAAGAAGTCTCTTTCTTTCACCAGACCACGATGTTCTAGTACGCTTTCTAATTTCCCTCTGACCAGCTTTCCAAGCAAATATCTTTTGTCTGAATGTTTTTCTAGCTGTAACGTCTGCGTGAGTTATACCGGCTACTTTAAGATCCTCCTTAATCGCAGCGATCCATTTAATTGGCTCAGTTTTGGTCTTACTTCTGTTTTTGTAGAATTCTACTATTTGTTTTGTCATCCTAGTGGGTGCTATTCTTTTAATGTGCCCATAAAATTTAAGTCTTCGTCTTTCATGTCACTATGTATGTCTGCGTATTCTTCTATTTCCTTTTTTACTTCTAAGCCTATAAGTTTCTCTGACATTAATTTGGGTCCTAATATTTTCCTAATAATCTTTCTTCCTTTCTTTTGAATTTCTTCAATATCCTTCTTTCTATTTAAAGTTAAAGTTTCTGTCCATAAAGACATCCATGTTTGATTACAGTGCTGTAATGCTTAAGTTTACTGAATTTAGAAAGTGAATTTTTATTATAAATATTTTGTGTTAATCTGAACAGACCGTTTGAAGATTTTTCCCCCAAGTGTTTAAACTGAGTAACTCTTTTTATTTTTCCATATTTTGTATTCAAAATCTTTGGTGCTTGTTTGTTGCATGTCATATATTCGGTTTTTTCGAATGATTTTTGTAGTCCCACATTTTCCGCAAATTCTTTAAGAATTTCAATTTATTTTTGAGCTGTGGTAATATCCCTAGCTAAAACTGCCAGATCACCTGCAAAGGCGAGGCAGTCTACTCTAATATTACTTCTACCTAACTTGACTGATTGATCTATTTTTTGACTCCACTTTTGCTCTCGCCATTCTGTAACCAACTTTTCCAAAACACGATAAAACAGTAATGGAAAGAGTCCATCTCCCTGTCTAACACCAGTCTTTATATCAAATGGTTCAGAAATTTCTCCCATGAGTTTAACTTCAGAGCCAGTGTCAGTTAACGTTTCATTAATCAGTGTCAGGGTTTTATTATCCAGCCCTTGCCCCTTTAAAATTTGGAAAAGAGATTCACGATCAACTGAGTCGTAGGCCTTTTTAAAATCCACAACTGTGCATACAATAATGTTACCAGAAATCCTTTGATGACTAAGGATTAGTTTTAGATTAAGAATTTGTTCCAGATAGGATCAGTTTGGTCTAAAGCCTGCTCGGTATTCACCAATTTTAGTTTCTAACTGTTCTTGGGCTCGATCAAGTAAACAATGCGAGAGAATTTTGTATGTGACAGGGAGAAGAGAGATTCCCCGGTAATTATTAACATGGGTTCTGTCCACCTCTTTATGGAATGGATGACGTAGGGTAGTTTTCCAGTTCTCAGGTATTTTCTCAGTTTGCCAGATATGTCCTATTAGATGAGTGATCTCTTTTATAGTGTTAGGGCCAGCTGATTTTAGTATTTCTGCAGTTGTACCGTCTTCTTCGAATGCTTTATTGTTTTTAAGTCTTTTGTTTAATTTTAATGATATGATTACTTCGATTTTGCCAGGTTCTTTAGAGTAAGGGTTGGTGTTATTAGTTTGCTGTGGTTGGAATTTATTCGCTGGTTTTGGACAGTTTAATAGTTTTTCAAAGTAATTAGCAACTACCTTACAATTTTCCTGGTTATTAAGAGCCAAACAGCCATTTTCATTGTTGAAGCCAAGACTTTGGAGTTGGTAACCATATATTTTTCTTTTGAACGTTTTACAAAAGGTTCTTGTATTGTTCTTTTGGAAGTCTTTTTCGGTTTCTAAAAGTTGGGCATTTTCGTAGTTTCTTTTAGGCTGTCGGATTAGTTTAGATGCTTCTTTTCTTACTGTTAGAAAGGTGCTGTACGTATTTTCAGTTTTTTTACTATTCCAATTTTTGAGTGCCTCATGCCTACACTTACTGCAGTTTCACAATTCACCTTCCACCAAGGGTGTTTTCGGTCTTTCGAAGAGGAATTAAATTTTGTACAGTTGTGATGAACTTTTCTTTTAGGCGTTGTCAATTGTTGGATTGTTTTTTGTCAAGTTCGCTTGTTAAAGTTGGGGTTATTTTAGCAGTGTCAAATTATGGAATAACATTTTTTGGTTTGAAGAGTTTTGAGGTTGAAATTTTACTTTTATTCACATTAAATAATGGTCAGAATCTATATTACCCCCTTTCCTAACTTGGACATTTAAAATTTCTTTGTAGTCAGGGCATGAAATTGCTACATGACCGATTTCAAATTCCCCAATAAATGTACTGGGTAGCCACCAACCTTTTTGTTTAGAAAGGTTCTTTCTAAAACGTGTTGACATGATTTTAAGGTTAAAATTTTTGCACGCTTCGGCAAGTCTTTGGCCATTTTGGTTTGTCCATTTATGCGCAGGAAATCCACCCACCGTTTTCTTATATTTTTTCTCTTTACCTGTTTGAGCATTAAAACAACCCATTAAAATTTTAATATTGTTTGAGGGAGTTTTCGAGATGATGCTTTCTAAAGTTTCTGAAGCTCCATGAACTTCTTATAGTTTTGTACGGTTATCCTCATTGACCTCCCCCCAAGAACCATGGACCTTGTCGTTGGTGGGGAGGTTTGCGTGCCTCAGCGATACAGATAGCCGTACCGTAGGTGCAACCAGAACGGAGGGGTATCTGTTGAGAGGCCAGACAAACGTGTGGTTCCTGAAGAGGGGCAGCAGCCTTTTCAGTAGTTTCAGGGGCAACAGTCTGGATAATTTACTGATCTGGCCTTGTAACACTAGCCAAAACGGCCTTGCTGTGCTGGTACTGCGAACGGCTGAAAGCAAGGGGAAACTACAGCCGTAATTCTTTCCGAGGGCATGCAGCTTTACTGTATGGTTTAATGAAGATGGCGTCCTCTTGGGTAAAATATTCCGGAGGTAAAATAGTCCCCCATTCGGATCTCCGGGCGGGGACTACTCAAGAGGACGTCCTTATCAGGAGAAAGAAAACTGGCGTTCTGCGGAACGGAGCGTGGAATGTCAGATCCCTTAATCGAGCAGGTAGGTCAGAAAATTTGAAAAGGGAAATGGATAGGTTAAAGTTAGATATAATAGGAATTAGTGAAGTTCGGTGGCAGGAGGAACAAGACTTCTGGTCAGGTGAATACAGGGTTATAAATACAAAATCAAATAGGGGTAATGCAGGAGTAGGTTTAATAATGAATAAAAAAAATAGGAGTGCGGGTAAGCTACTACAAACAGCATAGTGAACGCATTATTGTGGCCAAGATAGACACGAAGCCCACGCCTACTACAGTAGTACAAGTTTATATGCCAACTAGCTCTGCAGATGATGAAGAAATTGATGAAATGTATGATGAGATAAAAGAAATTATTCAGGTAGTGAAGGGAGACGAAAATTTAATAGTCATGGGTGACTGGAATTCAAGAGTAGAAAAGGGAGAGAAGGAACCATGGTAGGTGAATATGGATTGGGGCTAAAAAATGAAAGAGGAAGCCGCCTGGCACTGAGCATAACTTAATCATAGCTAACACTTGGTTCAAGAATCATAAAAGAAGGTTGTATACATGGAAGAAGCCTGGAGATACTGACAGGTTTCAGATAGATTACATAATGGTAAGACAGAGATTTAGGAACCAGGTTTTAAATTGTAAGACATTTCCAGGGGCAGATGTGGACTCTGACCACAATCTATTGGTTACGAAGTGTAGAATAAATCTGAAGAAACTGCGAGAACGTGGGAATTTAAGGAGATGGGATGTGGATAAACTGACTGAACCAGAGATGGTACAGAGTATCAGGGAGAGAATAGGGGAACAATTGACAGGAATGGGGGAAAGAAATACAGTAGAAGAAGAATGGGTAGCTTTGAGGGATGAAGTAGTGAAGGCAGCAGAGGATCAAGCAGGTAAAAACACGAGGGATAGTAGAAATCCTTGGGTAACAGAAGAGACACTGAATTTAATTGATGAAAGGAGAAAATACAAAAATGCAGTAAATGAAGCAGGCAAAAATGAAACAAACGTCTCAAAAATGAGATCGACAGGAAGTGCAAAATGGCTAAGCAGGGATGGCTAGAGGACAAATGTAAGGATGTAGAGGCTTATCTCATTACGGGTAAGATAGATACTGCCTACAGGAAAATTAAAGAGACCTTTGGAGAAAAGAGAACCACTTGTATGAATATCAAGAGCTCAGATGGAAACCCAGTTCTAAGCAAAGAAGGGAAAGCAGAAAGGTGGAAGGAGTATATAGAGGGTCTATACAAGGGTGATGTACTTGAGGAAGAGGATGTAGATAGAGATGAAATGGGAGATACGATACTGCGTGAAGAGTTTGGCAGAGCACTGAAAGACCTGAGTCGAAACAAGGCCCCGGAGTAGAAAACATTCTATTAGAACTACTTACGGCCTTGGGAGAGCCAGTCCTGACAAAACTCTACCATCTGGTGAGCAAGATGTATAAAACAGGCGAAATACCCTCAGACTTCAAGAAGAATATAATAATTCCAATCCCAAAGAAAGCAGGTGTTGACAGATGTGAAAATTACCGAACAATCAGTTTAATAAGAAGAGGATGCAAAATACTTACGCGAATTCTTTACAGACGAATTGAAAAACTAGTAGAAGCCGACCTCGGGGAAGATCAGTTTGGTTTCCGTAGAAATATAGGAACACGTGAGGCAATACTGACCCTACGACTTACCTTAGAAGCTACATTAAGGAAAGGCAAACCTACATTTCTAGCGTTTGTAGACTTATAGAAAGTTTTTGACAATGTTGACTGGAATACTCTCTTTCAAATTCTGAAGGTGGTAGGGGTAAAATACAGGGAGCGAAAAGATATTTACAACTTGTACAGAAACCAGATGGCAGTTATAAGAGTCGAGGAACATGAAAGGGAAGCAGTGGTTGGGAAGGGAGTGAGACAGGGCTGTAGCCTCTCCCCGATGTTATTCAATCTGTATATTGAGCAAGCAGTGAAGGAAACAAAAGAAAAATTCGGAGTAGGTATTAAAATACATGGAGAAGAAATAAAAACTTTGAGGTTCGCCGATGACATTGTAATTCTGTCAGAGACAGCAAAGGACTTAGAAGAGCAGTTGAACGGAATGGATAGTGTCTTGAAAGGAGGATATAAGATGAACATCAACAAAAGCAAAACGAGGATAATGGAATGTAGTCGCATTAAGTCGGGTGATGCTAACGGAATCAGATTATGAATTGAGACACTTAAAGTAGTAAAGGAGTTTTGCTATTTGGGGAGCAAAATAACTGATGATGGTCGAAGTAGAGAAGATGTAAAATGTAGATTGGCAATGGCAAGGAAAGTGTTTCTGAAGAAGAAAAATTTGTTAACATCGAGTATAGATTTAAGTGTCTGGAAGTCTTTTCTGAAAATATTTGTATGGAGTGTAGCCATGTATGGAAGTGAAACATGAACGATAACTAGTTTGGACAAGAAGAGAATAGAAGCTTTCGAAATGTGGTGCTACAGAAGAATGCTGAAGATTAGATGGGTAGATCATATAATTAATGAGGAGGTATTGAATAGGATTGGGGAGAAGAGAAGTTTGTGGCACAACTTGACTAGAAGAAGGGATCGGTTGGTAGGACATGTTCCGAGGCATCAAGGGATCACCAATTTAGTATTGGAGGGCAGCGTGGAGAGTAAAAATTGTTGAGGGAGACCAAGAGATGAATACACTAAGCAGATTCAGAATGATGTAGGTTGCAGTGGGTACTGGGAGATGAAGAAGCTTGCACAGGATAGAGTAGCATGGAGAGCTGCATCAAACCAGTCTCAGGACTGAAGACCACAACAACAAACAACATCCTCATTGACTGGCGTATGGGCATTAATTAAATTTATGCCTTATTTGCGCATTTAAGAGAAATTGTCATTAGTCTATTATTAATGGGCTTTACCTCCGTTACTGAATTTAAAATCTTTTTGACGACTGCAAAAGCAACTCCCTGATGTGGTGTACTACTAAGTATTTTTTATCAATTTTACTTTAAAAAAGATGATAATTGCCGAAATCCATGGTATTATTAACCGTCATTCGTGTTTCTCGAAGTGCCAAAATTTGAATCTTCTGTTCTTTTTACGTATCTCCCAGTTTATGAAGGTTAGCTGGTTGCGAGAGTGTCTGCATGTTGAGTGTTGCAAAAAATATATTTGTTTTGATTTTAAGTTGGCCAGAGGGCTCCGACTTCCTCTGCTGAATCACATTGCATCTTAACCTGGCTGTCCCAGAATCCGAAAGACCAATTGCGCCAGTAATACTGGCGGTGGATTGACCACCTGGGGTAGTATTGTGATTATCAAAATGCTCCATGATGATTGTACCTGGAATCAGGTGGCGTTGAGTAGACTCATTGAGTGAACTCCGTGTTAAGACTGGGAGGGTTAGTTCCAGAATATAATTTTCAGCCGCACCACTGGCGAATAGACACTGAACACTTTGCAGCGTGCTACGAGACAGACGCATATCTGTTATAAATAAGCATGTTTTTGTTCTAAATTTAGTTTTCAGTAAATTACTCGAAAACTATTAGAGATAGCTTAATTGGGTCACAAAGTTAAGGTTTTTATATCAAACTGACGCTTCATGCCAATTTTCATCTTTCTAAGATTTGGCGCTTTCAATTTTTCGTAAAAACACCGATTCTGACCAAATTATTTCTCCGATGTAGTTGACTCCTGTAACAGTTGATGTAGATATACATATGCACAGTCTGAACAATTTCTGTCTTTCTAGTTTTATTATTTAACGCCACTTATTATTTTTTCTTTATACGATATATTTAGGGAAACGTATTTGTCTGATCACTCTGAGATTTAAAATTTCAACAGTAATATACTGAACCAGATATTGACAAAGTTTTGAAAAATTACTTTAATTTTTAATTTCATCCTTAGATTATGGCGCAATACTTTGTACGCCACGGACAGACACATTTTGATGACGTGGCGCTAGTAGCAGTGAACTGGGGAAAATCCCGGCACACTCGTCCGCCTCTGTATCTCTCAAATGATACAGCGCTTGTGTCGCCACAACACCAGTCAAATCTGTACATTTCCTGGACTGCAGCTTTATTATGGCGTTCACCACGACGACGATATACTGTTATCCGTCCATCACACCGTGTTAGACGAAAGCGGAACTCTTCTGTAAACAATAAAACGCGCCAGTGACACAGCTGCCGCTTCGTATGTTCCTCAGCAAATCGAAGTAGATCTCTCATGTGCCGAGCAGTAAACTGAGGGACGAGATGAGGTCTTCTTGGTTTAAACCGGTATCTCGGAGTATGTTGCGTATTTTTTGCTCACTGACACTGCAATCAGTTGCTCTTAAATCATTTTGTGGGTCCCGGGCAGTCGCAGTGTGCCGGCTGAGAGAACAGTAACGAAGTATAGGTTCTCTCTGACCGATATTTTCCGTTTTATCCCTTGCCCTGGCTTTCTTGTGTATGTACCGGATTCACGAAATCGTTTCCAGACCCTCCCAGCAACAAATGAAGCCACATTATGCTCTGCAGACCCTGCACGAGTAGTCCAGCCTTCCTGCAGTAATGTCACTGCCCGAACAGGTTCTGCCTATCAGATGCCTCACGCTGACTGACGAAACGAATACAAAAAGTATAGAGACGCACTCGTTGTTTACACACACTAGATGACAGGATGAGACACTGCTCATCCATTTCACTCTTAGGCATAACACGGTAAGTGTGAATACCGCCACTAAGCCAAGGCATTCAAACATATTGCGGAGGAGTGTTCTCATTGCTAGAACACTTCGGAAGACTAAGAGCAACAATATATATCTTAATCATGGTCCACTCGACCAAATTCTTGTCTCTCTAATTGTTTCGAGCAGTTTATCAAGAAAAAGTTACAGCTTGAACGCAGTTTTCTTATGTCGACTATCAACAAATGATAAGGTTCAATTACTGTTGTGGTCACTCTGCAATTTGTGCCATTTTCCGTTAGACATGAATTCCTTAATAAACCAACAGCCAATGACTGGTCACATTTCATCCATGACTTTCGAATGATAATTGGTAAGGTATTATGGGACCAAACTGCTGAGTTCATCGGTCCCTAAGCTTACACACTACTTAATCTAACTTACATTAACTTAAGCTAAGAACGACACACACACCCATGCCCGAGGGAGGACTCGAATCTCCGACGGGAGCAGCCGCGCTGACCGTGACAAGACGCCTAAGACCGCGCGGCTACCCCGCGCGGCACTTTTGAATGCATTGGCACTTCGCAAACTGTGTAGAAGTCATCGATGGCAAATGTATTGTAATGCGGTTCTTCTGCATATGATGCCATACGTCTTTTATGCATAGGATGTTTTCCGAAGACTTCAAATATCATGTAACCATTCTCAGGCCTATCAAAGAATGCACTTACGTCGTATGAAACTATTTTTAATTGCCGTTTGTGTCGGGGAAGTAGGTTAATAAAAAAAATTACGGGATTTTTGCAAACAAATATCGAATCGACCATTGTACCATAAAAGCTGAAATGGTAACAGTGACGCTAATTGTTATGACTGGCCCCTATTACCTATTTTCTAGACTGGCCTCAGTGAGAATGCTCATTTAGTACGATACATTGTCCTCTAGAACTTATGGATATTGAAGACAATGCACAGAGTATTACACCTGGTACTTTATTCGAAGGTGTTTGGCACAAGGATGCGATCAGGAACGTAAAATCTTTCGGTAAATGAAACTGAGTTATCAGAGGTTGATGTATCTTGTCTGTAAAGACTATTTTAGCAACGCTGGAAAGAATAACTGGCAAGCTGGTGTTGTTACATGTAGTTAAACGTTGCAAATAAACAAAATGTCTTAAGGCAAAACGAAATAATTAATACTTGTACATCCTTAGCGATTACATTTTGTGACACACCAGTAAATTAGTTTCGGTTTAAACTCTGTAGGTCTACATAGAATGTTGTAAATATTAATGAGTCCCATGTCACTGTTCTTCTCATTTCACATACTGTTTAAGGTCGTTCGAGAAAGTACATAGATCCATTGTAAAAAAACTGTAGCTACTTCCACATCTCGATAGATAAGAAGGTTTAGCGTATTTATCATGCGAGAAAGTACATGACTCTTTGACAGCTATCGTTTGCTAATAAACACGTCTGATATTTTGAATCGTTTACGAAATTTGTGTCTGTTACAACCACACAATTTACGACAAGGACAGGGAAGTACTAATCGCATCGCGCACGACTTGCGCGCGGCCCGTCCGCCGACATGTCATTCTTGATCTCGAGAACGGTGATAGCTATCGTTCTGTTCTCAACTTTAAAAATAATTTCGATATGTTAGCTACATTTCGTGTGCAATAATGTATTACCTAATGAGAACTATTCACGAAGTCTACACAATGCGATTTTACCTCTGCATACTCAATAAAATTTCGTGTAGTGGTTTACTTAAGGGGAGCCGGAGGTGGTCAAATCCAAAAAATTACGATTTTTTTTTTTGCTACCGAAAATTAATTGGAACATTCCTCTTTAATGTAAACTTTGAATTATTATTCTAATCGCCCTAGAAGTGGAGTTATTACCATTTTCCCCCACGCCTGCAGAGGAAATGGGCGGCCGCTGAATGCATCTAACACCCTCTCGTGACTTCCTGGCGAACTGCTTAGGATTTTCTCGGCCTTTTATGCATACAGCGCCTTAAGTTACGCATACAGCGAGAGTGCAAGGGTTGGCTACATTGTTTTCTGTGACAAATGAAGCGGTAAGAGCGCGGAACATCGCCTCTTTCCTGTTTACCGTTTCGGCTTCGAAGGCTCAAACAAACTTTGGGTTCAAGTAAGCTCAGTGATGGAAAGACAATAGGAGGGAGAGGCAGGCTTACTGATGAGGTGATTGAACGTCTACAGAGATACTATGGGTATGCTATAAGGCAAAATACTAGTAATGTTAGTGACATGTGAAAAGCAGTGTGGGCATTGTTCCTTCATACTGCCTCTTCCAACGAATACCCTCAACACAGCCTCTGCCCAAAAGATTCCTGGTGCAAATATAATGCAAAAAAGGACTATGATCACAAACATGGTTTGCCAGCAGCTGTGATAAATGCAATAAAACCAATTTTTCATGACTTAGCACAGCCAGAATTGTTACACAAACGTCTACACGGAAAGACGCAGAATCCTAATGAGAGTGTAAACAATATGATTTGGAAAGTGATTCCCAAAAGGGTGTTTGTAAGCATAAAAACACTGCACTTTGGTGTCCGCCGCTCGTGGTCTCGCGGTAGCGTTCTCGCTTCCCGAGCACGGGGTCCCGGGTTCGATTCCCGGCGGGGTCAGGGATTTTTCACCTGCCTCGAGATGACTGGGTGTTTGTGTTGTCCTCATCATTTCATCATCATCCAGGACAGTGGCGAAATTGGACTGAGCAAAGATTGGGTAATTGTACGGGCGCTGATAACCACGCAGTTGAGCGCCCCGCACACCAAACATCGTCATCACACACTGCACTTTGGCATTTATGATGCAATAGCAACCTACAACCAAGGGAACAGTGTGAAGTGTGAAGTTCTGAAGACATTAGGATTTACAGCTGGGGTGAACACTGTACGAGCACTAAGAAATATTGACAGAGAAAGGATAAGAGGAGCAGAAAGAAGAGAAAGGCATATGAAGTATGATGGAACAACAGGCCAGAAAAGAAGACAGAAGAGGAAGCTTTTGGAGGATGAAGAAGAAGACCCTGATAATCCATCCTATAGTGCAGGAATGTATTGAGAAACTTTGATAGCCATTTCCCGTAAATTAGAATTTTTCGAATATAAGGAACATTTTCTCAAAATCCACTCAAGCTAGAGAGATGAAATTTTTATACAGCACTCCTAGTGCTCAAACTTACATTGTAACACAGCCATTTGGCAATATGCTCAGTAGTTTCATTTCAGTTTAATTATAAAGCAATTATTTGTAAAAAAATTGGGTCATTAATAAAAAAAATAATTGGAAGGAAACTAGAAAAGATACTTCAAAATCCCTCTGTCATAACTGCAATACTAAACCACTCTACATGTAAAAAAAATTCAAATTTTTCTATTTGGTGGTTTATTCATAAATGTTCCTCAAACTTAGTGATTTTAACATGGGCAGCATAGGCACCTCCGGCTCCCCTTAAAGTGATAAAGCAAATAACCACGACGAATAATGAAAAGAAATTCAGTACTTTGTCGATCAAAGATGTCAAGCTCTAAGATTCAGAAGAATGAAATGTTTTCGCTTAATAGTTTCCTTGAAACCGGACGATAAATATTTCATAGTGTCCGCCGCGTCCGCGCCAGCGCTTCAGCGAAAAAATGATTGCGGTTTTTACGAGGGCTACGAGAATTGGCCCCTGGGTTCTGTACCTGACGTCAAGCTCAGCAAGTTCTGTGATCGGTGGAGTGGACCTGTGTCGCGGTGCGTGGCAGCAGCAAAGACTCGACAACTACAAACCGCGATGCTGACGGCTGAGCCTGCTATGCCGTGCCGCTGAGGGCGTTTCCATAGCAACGTAATGCTGCCGCGGGCTTTTGACGCGCGGGAGCCCTTAATTGGAACCGGGCCTTAAGCCGATATTAGACGACACACCTAATGTGTACAAGTCAGATGCAGATGGTCTGCCACAGAGGCAGAACGGGTGAAGCTGCGATTTCAGCAGACGGTTTATCTGTCGGGGAGAAACAGGAACCGTTCTATCCTGTCGTGGATCTGCGCATTATCAGTAGAAGTGGTGTATGCGCATATGCGCAGAACGCAGCATTTCGAACGGGTTTCTGCTTGTTATTGTTTTGCGAGATATTCTACATATTTTTCAGAGATAAGTTTTTATAAACACAGTAATAAAACAAATGATAGTTCTCGGTTTTGTACAGCCGTTGCAAAAATTTCTTGTTGCAGAAAAAAAGGAACAAAGAAAGTATAAGCGTGTCTGTTGAGGCACAGAGCAAGAAAAGGTGTCTACATGATCCCCTACATACGCCGTACCATAATAAGGTACCTCTACAAATGCTGAATTCTGAGTTTACGCGTTTTACGTAAATGTGTGTATAATTACTTTACACTACTAGCCATTAAAATTGCTACACCACGAAGATGACATGCTACAGATGCGAAATTTGACCGACAGGAAGAAGATGGCTCAAATGGCTCTGAGCACTATGGGACTCAACATCTTAGGTCATAAGTCCCCTAGAACTTAGAACTACTTAAACCTAACTAACCTAAGGACATCACACACACCCATGCCCGAGGCAGGATTCGAACCTGCGACCGTAGCAGTCCCGCGGTTCCGGACTGCAGTGCCAGAACCGCTAGACCACCGCGGCCGGCGAAGAAGATGCTGTGATATGCAAATGATTAGCTTTTCAGAGCATTCACACAAGGTTGGCGCCGGTGGCGACACCTACAACGTGCTGACACGAAGAACGTTTCCAACCGATTTCTCATACACAAACAGCAGTTGATCGACGTTGTCTGGTGAAACGTTGTTGTGATGCCTCCTGTAAGGAGGAGAAATGCGTACCATTACGTTTCCGACTTTGATAAAGGTCGGATTGTAGCCTATCGCGATTGCGGTTTATCTTATCGCGACATTGCTGCTCGCGTTGGTTGGGATCCAATGACTGATAGCAGAATATGGAATCAGTGGGTTCAGGAGGGTAATATGGAACGCCGTGCTGGATCCCAACGGCCTCGTATCACTAGCAGTCGAGATGAAAGGCATCTTATTCGCATGGCTGTAACGGATCGTGCAGCCACGTCTCGATCCCTGAGTCAACAGATGGGGACGTTCGCAAGACAACAACCATCTGCACGAACAGTTCGACGACGTTTGCAGCAGCATGGACTATCAGCTCGGAGACCATGGCTGCGGTTACCCTTGACGTTGCATCACGGACAGGAGCGCCTGAGATGGTGTACTCAACGACGAACCTGGGTGCACGAATGGCAAAACGTTATTTTTTCGGATGAATCCAGGTTCTGTTTACAGCATCATGATGGTCGCATCAGTGTTTGGCGATATCGCAGTGAACGCACATTGGAAGCGTGTATTCGTCATCGCCATACTGGCGTATCACCCAGCGTCTTGGTATGGGGTGCAATTGGTTACACGTCTCGGTCACCTCTTGCTCGCATTGACGGCACTTTGAACAGTGGACGTTACATTTCAGATGTGTTACGACCCGTGGCTTTACCCTTCATTCGATCCTTGCGAAACCCTACATTTCAGCAGGATAATGCACGACCGCGTGTTGCAGGTCCTGTACGGGCCTTTCTGGATAAACAAAATGTTCGACTGCTGCCATGGCCAGTACATTCTCCAGATCTCTCACCAATTGAAAACGTCTAGTCAATGGTGGGTGAGCAACTGGCTCGTCAGAATACGCCAGTCACTACTCTTGATGAACTGTGGTATCGTGTTGAAGCTGCATGGGCAGCTGTACCTGTACACGCCATCCAAGCTCTGTTCGACTCAGTGCCCAGGCGTATCAAGGCCGCTATTACGGCGGGAGGTGGTTGTTCTGGGTACTGATTTCTCAGGATCTCTGCACCCAAACTGCGTGAAAATGTAATCACATGTCAGTTCTAGTATAATATATTTGGCCAATGAATACCCGTTTATCATTTTAATGGCCAGTGGTGTACTTCCAATGTATGTACATATCACCGTAATTGGTGAAAGTAATGCGTATCAAGGCCGCTATTACGGCGGGAGGTGGTTGTTCTGGGTACTGATTTCTCAGGATCTCTGCACCCAAACTGCGTGAAAATGTAATCACATGTCAGTTCTAGTATAATATATTTGGCCAATGAATACCCGTTTATCATTTTAATGGCCAGTGGTGTACTTCCAATGTATGTACATATCACCGTAATTGGTGAAAGTAATGCTCGTGTTCGGATTGATTTTATCTTTTGTATTGTTTCAGTATGCCAAGAGGGATAGCGTTGAGAGATTAACCACAAGAGCCAGAGCATTTGTGCTGAGCGCGATCAGTGAAGACTGTAACAGCCGTTTTGCATCTCTGCGGTCACATTATTATACCGAGCTGAAAAAGAGAAACAGGGAGGAGTAACACAGGGATGATAAAAATGCGTAAACCGAGTGTGTAGTGGTTCCCTCATCACTGTGTCATTTGCGCGAATCTCGTCTTGTACAGTCGACAGCAGCTTGTGAAAACAAAACACATCCGTTCTGACGAAGTCCCTGTGTTCCTGTGTATCTTCGGGCCTCAACTCTTCATTAACTGGGGGTAAATGTCCCTGCCTTCACCCCTTCTTTCCAGCCAGGGTCGAATCTAATTCCTAGTCCTGGCATTACGTCATCGTTCTGCCCCTCTAGCGACTACGGCGGTAGCTGTCACGACAAGTGCTGCGTACATAATTGCGTCCTCCATGTCCAAAACGCTGTGAAACGTACACTTAATCATTTGCTTTTATCAGCGTGACACAAACGAGTACTTTCGTCCATAATTGTGTATAATCATAACGTAAGTTCTTTCTAGATGCGAAAGATAAAAACAACTGGTCAATAAATTCGACCCTAGACCTATCAGAAGTTTCAATATGAGTAAAAAGCAGCCTTACAAAACTATCAACTTCCACACTCAACGACGTGAACAAGCCTGCAGTTCCGAATATATACCCCTGGGCGTTGGTGCATACCTACACGTTAGGTATATCGTGCAACATGTCAAACATAAACGTTGGCACTTGCAGAATTATACGCTTGGGGCGGTGGTGCAGACTTTTATAAGACAAGGCAATGGCGAAAGATTTATTCGATTCGAAGGGAAACCAGAGTATATGAGACAAGGTTTATATAGGACAGGTCTGGTCACGCTACCATGATCATTTGCGATCGTGGCATTTAGGGTCTAGCCTATTCAAAATGGTTCAAATGGCTCAGAGCACTATGGGACTCAACATCTTAGGTCATAAGTCCCCTAGAACTTAGAACTACTTAAACCTAACTAACCTAAGGACATCACACACACCCATGCCCGAGGCAGGATTCAAACCTGCGACCGTAGCAGTCCCGCGGTTCCGGACTGCAGCGCCAGAACCGCTAGACCACCGCGGCCGGCGTCTAGCCTATTACGCGACTGTACTGGGTATAGTGTTTGTCGCTACAAACCGTGTGTATTTAGAAGTGGGTTGCTGTGCTGCACCGAATTGTAGCAGCAATTCGACTAAAGGGATCATATAATTCAGATTTCCCACAGACAAAGAACGGAGAGCTAAATGGTTACAGAACTGTAGGAGAGACAAATGTAATCCAACAACAAATTCTAAGTTGTATGAGGTAAGTAAATTATCGGTTAAAAGAATTACAGCTGAAATATCGTATGTTTTGTATATAATTTATACACTATGTGATCAAAATTATTCGGACACCCCACAAATATACGTTTTTCATATTAGGTGCATTGTGCCGCCACCTAGAGCCAGGTACTCCATATCAGCGACCTCAGTAGTCATTAGATATCGTGAGAGAGCAGAATGGGGCGCTCCGTGGAACTCACGGACTTCGAACGTGGTCAGGTGATGGGTGTCACTTGTGTCATACGTCTGTACGCGAGATTTCCACACTCCTAAACATCCCTAGGTCCACTGTTACCGATGTGATAGTCAAGTGTAAACGTGAAGGGATGACAGAGACTGCCGACAGTTGAAGAGGGACGTAATGTGTAATAGGGAGACATCTATCCAGACCATCACACAGGAATTCCAAACTGCATCAGGATCCACTGCAAGTACTATGACGGTTAGGCGGGAGGTGAGAAAACTTGGATTTCATGGTCGAGCAGCTGCTCATAACTCACACATCACGACGGTAAATGCCAAACGACGCCTCGTTAATCACGTTACGAATCACGTTACGCAATGTGGCGATCCGATTGCAGGGTATGGGTACGGCGAATGCCCGGTGAACTTCATCTGCCATTGTGTGTAGTGCCAACAGCAAAATTCGAAGGCGGTGGTGTTATGGTGTCCTCATGTTTTCCATGGAGGGGCTTGAACTCCTTGTTGTTTTGCGTGGCACTATCACAGCACAGACCTCCATTGATGTTTTAAGCACCTTCTTGCTTCCCACTGTTGAAGAGCAATTCGGGAATGGCGATTGCATCCTTCAACACGATCGAGCACATGTTCATAATTCACGGTCTGTGGCGGAGTGGTTACATGACAGTAACATCCCTGTAATTGACTGGCCTGCACAGAGTCCTAACCTGAGTCCTATAGAACACATTTTGGATGTTTTAGAACGCCGGCTTCGTGCCAGGCCCCACCGACCGACATCGATACCTCTCCTCAGTGCAGCATTCCGTGAAGAATGGGCTGCCATTCCCCCAAGAAACCTTCCAACACCTGAATGAACGTATGCCTGCGAGAGTGGAAGCTGTCATCAAGGCTAAGGGTGGGCCAACACCAGATTTAATTCCAGCATTACCGATGGAGGGCGCCACGAATTTATAAGTCATTTTCAGCCAGTTGTCAGAATACTTTTCATCACATAGTGTATGTTTACGATTGTTTTTAAGCTTCACTTTGAGGATTCACTGTTCGGGTTAAGGAGAGCTGATGGAAGAAGACTGTTAAAATGGAATGCCATACTAACTAAATTTGACGTCCCAAATCCAATCAAATTAGTTTCTTCTAAACGGAAACATCCAAAAGCAAGTACAGTCACTAAATCAGATGTCAGTGAAGGTGAGATATTCATCAACGTTTTTCAGTTTTAATATGTAATCATCTTTCCGACAGAACGCAGTTGTTTGCTTTATTTTGGATTTATGAACGTAACCTTCCAATCTATGATCAATTACAATCACTTGTGTAATCTGAAAAGATTCTAGTTTATGAGGGGACCAAATTAGTGGCGAGAAAATTGTGTCCGGGATTAAATTGCCGACGCACATAAATTTATATGAAGCATTTCTGTTTAAAAACCTGCTTTGGGCCTACTGCAGTTCCTGTTGATTCTCAGTACTGTACTGCATGCATTTTGTCGACAACATGGGTTTGTACAGTTTGTTAGCGTGTAATGACGTCAGTGAAATCTTTCATATTAAGAATAAATCGTAAAACTGCAATTGTTGCACCTGACACACTAATTGTGTTATGCCAGTATTGTCACTGCAGATGCAATGTTGGGCTTAGGGAACTTGCTTTCACAGGTGAGTGCATGCCAGTGTTTATTTAAAGGCGCAATGCTGGTAAGATGGTTACTGAAAAGGCAGTTTCTACTTTTGTCTTTATTTGAACATTTTTAGCTATGGAATAATGGAGTTTCGTAATTATATTTCCAGCCACTGAAACGTTTGAGGAAGAAACACTAGAACAGAAACAGGAAGCAAGCAGTACAGATGAAGATACTGTTGCAAACTTGCAGTTGCAAAGCAAGAGACTCAAAGCAGATGCGACTTTTTATAACGATGTCACTTTCATCATTAATAAAATCCAATAGCGAGAAATGTGTTACAATAATTATCATTTACATGTGTTTGATGGTAGGCTCATATAAAATATTCTCCTCTCTTCAAGGTTGAAGAAAATCAAAGAGAAGACGGCTGCAATGGAGAGCAAGCTTAGCATATTTTTACACCCAGACCAGATAAAGTACTTGCAAAGGGTTTCTGAGTCAAACCCTTACAAATGGTCAAACAAAACTATAGATTTGCTCTAAAAGCGAAATGTGCTGTTGGTAAAAAGGGTTATGAATACCTAAGGAGCACCAACTACCCACTGCCATCAGCAAGGATCCTGAGAAGGAGGACTTAAGCCTGTAAATTTGCACCTGGCATTCAGCATGATGATATTCTGTGATTAGGTGTGAAGCTGCAGTTTGAAGATGTACAAGGAAAACTGTGTGTTCTTTCATTGGATGAAATGTCCATAAGGCCATTTGTTGAATATGACAAAGGTTTAAAAAGATATATAGGATTTGTTAGTGAAGAGTTAAGCAGATCATCAGAGCTTCTCTTGCCAGCCATGCCTTAGTTTTTGTGTTTCAAGGTTTAACAGTGCACTGCAATCAGATTGTGGCATCTGTTTTAACTAGGAACTCTACAAATGCAAACAAACTTTGGAACATCCTGAAGAAGGCAATTGAATGTGTGTATACTCAAGGTGTAATAGTTAAGTGTATTTCAAGCGACATGTGTGTTAGCAATGCTGCCATGAGGGACTTCTAGGAATTCATTCAATTCGTAGCCACCTGAACTGCAAAATTAAGCACCTGTGCTTTCCTGATGAGAGCTTATATTTTGCTGCAGATGTGCCCCACATTTTAAAACACATTAGAAATTTTTTGTTGTCACAAAACATAATATTGTCTGTGGCCACAGTAAAAGAAAAAACTCTGAGTCACAACACAGTTTCACTGAAGCATGTAGAATCTTTAGTCAAACTTCAAGGGGAGGGTGGGCCTGTACTTGTTCCAAGTTTGTCCGAGTACGTTTGAAAAGATGTGAGTTCCAGTGGCTAGAAACTTGTTGAATCATAATGTGGCTTCTGCTTTACAGTTTGCTGTATTAGCAGGACTTCTTTCAAAAGAGGCTCTAACAACAAGCTGGTTTATTAATAATGTTAATAAGTGGTACGAAATGATGGTAAGCAGAAATAAATCAGAATCACTCTGTAAGAACAATGCAGATAGGATGACGCTTAAGTGATTTACAACATTGAGTTTCAGCGGCAAGAAGCAGTGGAAACCAATACAAGCTAGAATTCGGCTGTCTACTACAACTGCTCTGGAATTGTTTGAGGAACTATTTTCCAAGCTGTTAATTGACTATCTACTATCTAGTAGGCCGTCCACAGATTCTGTAGAAAATTTCTTTTCCAAAGTCCGTGAAACTGGTGATATTCATCCTACACCAATATAACTAAGATATGTAATCAAGATGATAAACATTGCAGAGTACTCACATGTACCACGGTCATCATCATATGAATTGGATTATGATGAGTACTACCTCGACTTTTTTTCCAAATCAAAACAGCCAGAATCTGAGACTGAGTTAGAGCCTCAAGCTCAGACCTTGGAAGTATTTACACTGTTCAATTAGCAGGACTGTATTACTTGTCTGGGTGGGTGGTGCATAAACTCATCAGAATGTCAGAGTCAGCTACATGTGACACATGCATTAACTCAATATATTCTTCACAACCTTCAGAGAACCTTCCCTGTGAGTGGGCATCCGCTGTGAATCAAGGGGCACTGATGCATCCCACAGACGCTGCATTTAATGTTATACGCCATGGTGAAGAGGTCTTCCAAAAATGCAGTTACGAACTGTTGAAGTATGAAAATGTGCACCATTTGCTTCCAATGTGTCTCAGTTGTATTGAACGTGTCAGTGGTTCTTTTTGTCCTGAGCATGATGAAGTGGAATTGCTTTTAAACACTTTTCTTCTCTGTGAGACTGCACATTTTGCCAAAGACTTAGACATGCGTTTCACTAATAAATCAAAAGTCTATGCCAGTAAAAGTTCGTTTGTGCAAACGAGTCCTGATGTTCAGAAACAATATTTTGCTGCTGTAAGTAGAACGTTGCGTTTTACCTGATCATTTCCTTTCTTGTGCTAAGCAAACCATCAACAGATCTGATACTTTCATTTTTATTTTACAATTGCACTTTCTTTCTTGTAGTAGTTACCGTCAGAAAATTGATTTGTTTTATCTGTTTCTTCTTCTTGTGGTTTACACTTTTGTCCATAAATATAATTTTTCTGTAATTGATATGGCAGTAATGTCAAAGTGCCCGCCCGGCTAGCCATGCGGTCTAACGCACTGCTTTCCGGGCGGGAAGGCGTGTCGGTCCCCGGCACGAATCAGCCCGCCGGCCAGTGGATGGTTTTTAAAGCGGTTTTCCATCTGCCAGCTGAGTGGTCAGCGCGGCGGTCTGTCACACCAAGGGGCCTCGGATCGATTCCCAACTCGGTCGGAGATTTTCTCCGCTCAGGGACTGGGTGTTGTATTGTCCTCATTATCATTTCATCATCATCAGTGGAAGGCAACGGGAAACCACCACTGGAATCACTTCCCTTGACGCTCCTGTGGTGGACTCTGACGAGGCCTCCCCCATGACAAGACCTGCCGTAAGGCAGAACACAAAGTTTTTAAGTTTCCATCTGCCTCGGCGAAAGCGGGCTGGTTCCCCGTAATCCGCCTCAGTTACACTATGTCGGCGATTGCTGCGCAAACGCTGTCTCCACGTACGCGTACACCATAATTACTCCACCACGCAAACATTGGGATTACACTCGTCTGGTGTGAGACGTCCCGGGGAGGTCCACTGGGGGCCGAACCGCACAATAACCCTGGCTTCAGTGTGGGGCGGCGGTGGGGTGAGTCGACTGCTGTAGCCTGTTGTGGGGTTATGAACCACTGAAGGCTACGGCGGGGACGAAGCCTCTCCGTCGTTTCTAGGTCCCCAGTTCCATCCAGTCCAGTCCAATGTCACAGTACAGTATAATACATTGAGGCTCGGTTATTTCCAGATTTGAAACATAGCTGGTTGGTACATAAAGTTAAAGGAGACTGCTATCAAGTCAGCAGTTTCTAGTACGCTTGCTCTGGCTGAAATATAGCCAGAAAAGTTACTGCTTTTCAGTGACCTTTACACAATCTTCACGCCTGACAGAACTGTTAGCAGAGCCCTAGCTGCCCACCCAGGTCACCTGATCTGTCAGTGTGCGATTGCTTTCTGTGGAAAGCCAAGAGCTAAAGTGTATCGAAACAGCCCTCATAGTCTTCAAAAACTCAAGAATTCCAGCAGTCCAGCTTCGATCCACTTTCAGCAACAGGGCGCAAAAGTGCCAAGAGATGAATGGTGGTCACTTTTAGCATCTGATATAATCAGGGTAGTACTGTATTTTCTTTCCTCTGCTGTGTTTATTTGCACCCTGGAACTCTGTTCTTTGCCCCATCCTGTATTTATACATCTGTTCAGTGGGGCAGTATGGAAAAAAAACACATCACAAAACTTACATTTAACACACTATCCTCTAAGCAAAGTAATTAGGTCAAACTGTTAAGACACTTACAAGTTCAGTGGTATGATAAAAAAAACAAGTCAATCAACATTTTATACAATATTGTAACTGTATGCTATATCTAGAAACAATGTTATAATGCAAAATAAAACTCTGTCTTTTTTACAGAACCATTCACAAATGTCCCCAATTTCATTAATGAGACTTTTTTGTAGAATTTAAGTTGTTAGACTTGCTTCTGCAGGTATGTGTGCTGTCTCAGTGTTACACCTATAATCTCAGGAAATAACTTTTTGCGCTTTCCAATGAATGAAGAAAATGTTTCAAAAATGTAACTCTTAAGCGGAATGATCTGCACATATAAATTATTTGTATCAACTTACCTTCAGTTACTGAGTCCTTCAAAGTTACCGACAGTAGCAAAAAGATTCTAAGAAATTTACAAACACGTTTTTCCATCGGCAAACAAAATGGCTTTGTGACCATTTCATGTGTAACACTCGTAGTTTTAACTTCCATCACCAATAGCAGCACTGTGGAAGAACATACTGCAGTTGAGCTACATGTTGAATGTTGACCCGAGGTACAGTATTTAAGAATGAAACGCTGCAGCGCACAGTTGTCACAAAGTAATACTTCAGTCACGAAGTTGCCCAGTTTTATTGTACTTACAAGAAAACAATAATGTAACACAGCTTTGTCATGTTCGAAGATAGAAGAGATTAATATAAAGTCTTAATCTGCACGTCGAAAAAATAAAATTGCATAATTAATTTTTTGTTGCCTGCGTGTATATGTCTGCAGCCATACTACACACTACAGTTCCCAATCAATAGAAGCGTTGCGCCCCGCTAGAGGACTCAAAACAGAATGGCGCAGCTAATTAATACACTGAAATGACAAAAGTCATGGGATTCCTCCTTATATGGTGACGGGCCTCCTTTCGCCCGGCGTAGTGCGGCAACTCGTCGTGGCATTGACTCAACTAGTCGTTGAAACTCCCCTGCAGAAATATTGAGCCATGTTGCCTCTATAGCCGTCCGTAATTCCTAAAGTGTTGCCGGTGCAGGAATTTGAGAACTCACTGACCTCCCGATTAGGTCCCATAAAGGTTCGATGGGATTCATGTTGGACTATCAGGGTGGCCAAATCATTCAATCGTGCTGTCCAGAATGTTCTTCAAACCAATCGCGAACAATGGTGACCCAGTGACATGTCGTATTGTCATCCACAAAAATTCCATCGTTGTTTGGGAACTTGAAATCCAATAGTGGTTGCAAATGGTCTCCAAGTAGCTGAACATAACCATTTCCAGTCTATGTTCCATGCAAACAAATCCCACACTATTATGGAGCCACCACCAACTTGCACAGTGCCTTGTTGACAACTAAGGTCCATATCATAGTGGGGTCTGTGCCACACTCGAACTCTGCCATCAGCTCTTACCAACTGTAATCGCGTCTCATCTGACCAGGCCACGGTTTTCCAGTCGTCTAGTGTCCAAGCGATATGGTCACTAGCCCAGGAGAGGCGGTGCAAGCGATGCCGTGGTGTTAGCAAAGGCATGGCCCGTTAACGCCATGTTTTGTCGCACTGTCCTACTGGATACGTTCGTCGTACGTCCCACATTGATTTCTGTGGTTATTTCCCGCAATGTAGCTTGTCTGCTATCACTAATAGCTCTATGCAAATGCCGCTGCTTTCGGGCGGTCAATGAAGGCAATCGGCCACTGCGTTGTCCATGGTGAGAGGTAATACGTGGAATTTGGGATTCTGGGCACACTGTTGATACTGTGGATCGCGGAATACTGAATTCCGTAACGGTTTCCGAAACTGAATGTCCCATGCTTCTAGCTCCAACTATCATTCCGCTTTCAAAGTCTGTTAATTCCCGTCATGCGGCCATAAACACGTCGGAAACCTTTAACATGAATCACCTGCGTAAAATGACAGCTCCACTGATGTACTTCCCTTACGTACCTTATGTACGCGATACTATACGTGCATATCGCTATGCCATGACTTTTTCCACCTCAGTGTATAGTGGAATATAGTGCGGTAATTCGTGTTCTGTAGTTGGAAGATAACAATGCAGAAACAAACCATTCTGAGATTCTGAAAGTGTACGGCAACGTGTGGAATAGCACTGCCCAGAATGGCTGAAGGGCACCCTTCATGGGGTAAGGTGATGCTGATTTTTTGGGACTACCATGGCGTGATGTTAACAGATTATGCTCGTAAGGAGTAAGGAGCATACTGCCGACATCTGAAATCTCCTTACGAGGTTATAGGAGTCTCGCAAGACGAAGTGTTGCGGAAAACTGCCCAAGGTGGATTCTTTTCTCTATTTATTTATTTTTTGTTCATCTTTCCCCGGATGAAGAAAGCATTGCGTAGCAGGCATTTCCAGAATGACGACAGGGTGATGGAATGTTTCCTGAACTGCCAAAATGCAGGATTTTACAACCACGATCTCTGCCAAGTCATCCATCGCTGGGAAAAATGAGTAGCATTCGAGGAGATGTTTGTAGAAAAGAACTAACAAAAACACCACCACCAAGTCTTCTGGTCATAGCTTGAATTTTGTGAGAAGATAACTAAGACTTTATTACGATTGGCTTTCAATAAGTAATGCAAGGGTTTTTTTTGTTTCTTTTTTTTAAGCAGGTTGGTTTTATTCAGGAATCCGATACACCATACTGTTCCCCACTCTTTTCGCTACAGAAACATGTTTTTCAACATGGTCTCCTTTCATTGCGACTGCTTTACGTCACATTACTGGAAGGGCCTTTATGTCCGTATACAGTAGTACCACTCTACGTCAGAGCCAACGTCTTGCTGTATCAATAACCTCCCCGTCATCCACGTACTGCTTACCGTGGAGTGCATCATTCATTGGGCCAAACAGATGGAAGTCGGAAGGTGCGAGATCCGGGATTAGGGTGGACGGTGAAGAACAGTCAAGTGAAGTTTTGTGAACTCCTCTCGCGTTCGCAGACTTGTGCGTTCTTGTGGCGAAAGAGAAGTTCGCTTGCATTTTTTTGGTGACTAACACGCTGAAGTCGCTTCTTCAGTTTCGTTAGTGTACACTTGAGAGTTGACCGATGCACCATGAGGGAGACCATCAAACAGAGTAACATTTTAGGAGTCCCAGGAGGCCGTCGCCATCACTTTACCAGATGAGGACGGCGCTTTGAACTTTTTCTACGGAGGAGAAGTAGTGTGGCGCCGCTCCATGGATTCCGTTTTGTTTCCGATTCGAAGTGATGGACCCATATTACGAGGGTCACTCCAAAAGAAATGAACGCTATTTTTGTAAAAATACAGTTTTCATTATGCATGTGTGAAAGTTTTACAGTGTATCGATACATCCTTCCCGCTTGTTTTCAAACTTAGTTCAACCTGTTCCCATGAGTGGCGCCGTCACATCATGTCTTCAAGATGACTGCTACACTTGACGTTCGTCAGAAGCAACGTGCTGTCATAGAACTCCTGTGCTGTGAAAACGAGACAGTGGGAAACATCCATAAGAGGTTGAAAAAGCTGTACGGAGATGCTGCTGTCGATCGCAGTACAGTTAGTCGGTGGCCAAGCAGGTTACGTGATGAAAGCGGGCACGGCAATATTGAGAACTGTCCTCGCAGCGGCAGGCCTCGTACTGAACACACTCCAGACAATGTGCAGAGAGTTAATGAAGTGGTGACTGCTGACAGACGCATCACAGTGAACGAATTGTCACGCTACATTGGGATAGGGGAAGGAAGTGTTTGCAGAATACTGAAAGTGTTGGCGTTAAAAAAGGTTTGTACCAGGTGGGTTCAGAGGATGTTGACAGTGACTCACAAAGAAACAAGAAAAGCGAACTTTTGGAACAGTACGAGAATGGTGGAGATGAATTTCTTGGAAGAATTGTGACCGGTGATGAAACATGGCTCCATCATTTTTCACGAGAGACGAAGAGACAATCAATGGAGTGGCACCATACAAATTCACCAAAGAAAAAAAAAATTCAAAACCACACCTTCTGCTGGAAAAGTTATGGCTATGGTGTTTTTCGATTCAGAAAGACTCTTGCTTGTGGACATCATGCCAAGTGGAACCATCATAAATTCTGATGCATATGTGACGAAAGTGAAGAAACTTCAAGCTCGACTCAGTCGTGTTCGACCACATCGGCAAAAGCAGGATGTTTTGCTGTTGCACGACAATGCACGGCCACATGTCAGTCAAAAAACCATGGAAGCAGTCACAAACCTCGGATGGACAACACTGTGACACCCGACTTACAGTCCTGATCTGGCTCCATGTATTTTACGTTTGGGAAACTGAAAGACTCTCTTCGTGGAATAAGGTTTGAAGATGATGACTCCCTTGCGCACGCTGCCAAACAGTGGCTCCAACAGGTTGGTCCAGAATTTTACCATGCTGGTATACAGGAGCTGGTTCCAAGATGGCGTAAGGCAGTTGAGAGGGATGGAAATTATGTGGAGAAATGAAAATATTGTTCCTAAAGGATGTATCTACACACTGCAAAACTTTCAAACATGTAGAATAAAAGATGGATTTTAAAAAAATAATGTTCATTTCTTTTGTAGTGACCCTCGTACGTTCGACAAAAAATTGTCACGATCAGGCTCGTAACGCACAAGCAAATCCACACAGATGTTCTTCTGTTAGGGGGCGAGGAGTCCACCGGTCACACACCTTTGAGTATCCCAACTGGTGGATGAGTGTGTTAGCACTTCCAACAAAGGCGTCCAGTTGAGCAGCGAGCTGTCTGATTCTGATCCGTCGGTCACCTCGAATGAGAGTGTCCGCACGTTCCAGCAGTCCAGGGGTCAGAGCTGTGTGCGGCCGGCTCACGCGGGAGATCGGAGAGGTTTGCGCAACCTTGTTGCGATGATGGCAGACACCTCGCCCAACGACTCGTTGCGCTTTTGTTCACTGCCACGTCTCTGTAGATATTCTACAAGCGCCTATGAGTAACTGCGATGCTCTGGCTTTCCGCCCAAAAGAATCTCAACGACAGATCTCTGCTTGGAACGCACCTCCGTTACAGATGCCATTTTGAAGGCTGCGTATAGCGCCACCACCTATCGGAACCTCATGAAACTATAAGGGCTGAAGTGATAATATTCCACGATGCATGAAATACATCAAATGTATTCGCAGTTGCGAATATGGACAAGCATCAACTGTATAATGAAAATTTGCTCCGGACTGAGACGAGAAACCAGATTTCCCGCTTATCACGAGCGGTCGACTTACCATTAGGCTATTCGAGCACGACTTACGGCCAGCCCTCTTACATCCATTATGTATATTTCCGTACAGAGGAGACATTTTACATGAAAGTCGTTTGCCCGTTGTCGACGGATAAATACGATATTGCTGTAGGCACTGCAACGTCGTATCGTATATTCAAAGATGTTCCACAGCGAATTCCGCACTTTTTCAATCGAAACTGGCCAAGAAAAAAAATGTGTTGCATTACTTACTGAACGCCCCTCGTACCATCCCTCGTACATCTGCCTGAATCCCACGGTTCTGAATACTTTTTCATCTCGTGCAGACTTACAACAAAAAGCTGGCAGCTGAATACCCGTTACTCGTGGATAGAAGCTTTATTTCGCTACGAATATGAAGGGGAGAGAAATTGAGGAGAGGAGAGCGAGTGGAGGCCTGAAATGAAATGAGGCTTCCGTAATGGCGGCGTGGGGCGCGCGGCGCGTCGAGCACCACTTGTCATTCATTTCTCTAATCATGCACCAATCTCTCTTCATTAATGCCATCGCTCGTTAAGGACAGGCGTTTATGGCCATCGATTTCACTGACAGTTCTAGCACGGTTAAACTGCTACGATTTCGATTCGAATACAAGTCAAGCGACTCTGTTGGACAGGTACACATTAAATTCGCCATTATCACTGAATGCTAGTATTACGCAGAGGTTCCTTGGAACTTAACACGCTGCTGAGAAAGAACTAAATTGAGAAGAAGCATAGACAGTTATCACCAGCCTGAAACAAGGACAATAATAAACGAAGATGTCGCACTTTCTTGCTTTTTTATCATTATCTGCATGAACTCTATAGATGTAGCAGTCAGGGCCAACAGGCTTAGATGGTGGGGTCATGTTACAGGCATGGGAGAAGCAAGGTTACCCAAGAGACTCATGGGTTCAGCAGTAGGGGGTAGGAGGAGTCGGGGCAGACCAAGGAGAAGGTACCTGGATTCGGTTAAGAATGATTTTGAAGTAATAGGTTTAACATCAGAAGAGGCACCAATGTTAGCACTGAATAGGGGATCATGGAGGAATTTTATAAGGGGGGCTATGCTCCAGACTGAACGCTGAAAGGCACGATCAGTCTTAAATGATGATGATGATGATGATGAGCATATCCTTTTTTAGCCACCGAATTAAACTTTCACCTGAGAGCTCAGGTGCGACAGAGTGTTACTTTGATTTTTACATCAGCTACACGTGACCTTAGAAGTCTTTCTGGCTACGATATTTTACTGACTGCCCTGAGTTCTGCATGAAGTCTGATTTCGGGAAAGCAGCATACAGAGCAAAAATTATGTGGGCACGCGTGAAGCATATATATAAAATGTCGCATCTGCCAAGTTAAATCGTCGCAACCCACAAAAGAGGGGAAATATAAATGAAATATGTTTTTGTTAAAATCAAACAATGGAAAATTCAGGATCAAATGTAACAATATTGTGAAAAGGAAAGTTGTCACTCACCATATAGCGGAGATGCTGAGTCGCAGATCATCATCATAAACTAAACGCTATGCCTTGTCGATTTAGCCACGTCCCTCTATCCATTGTCATCCTCTTCAATTCTTCATACGATTTTATCCCCATATCTTCTTTGATGTTATTAATATACGTTGCTCTTGGCCTGCCTCTTGGTACCTTCCCAAAAAATTTTCCTTCAAATACATTCTTTAGGAACTAGTTGTGTCTCATTATGTTCCCTATTATTTTTGATTTTATTCTTCCTATATAACTTAGCAGCGTTCTGTTTTCATTCACTTTACTGAGTCAGCACGTACTACTATATCACCTGCAAAACAGATACAGTTTATTCGTTCCCCATTAATTTTAATTCCTTTGGTTATTCTTTTCAATTTTTAAAGTGTTTTTTCAATAAATGAGTTGAACAAATATTGTGATAATGGGCATCCTTGCCTTACTCCCCTCCTTATTTTTGCTTTCTTCTTCACACCATTCACTTCTATCTCTGCTTCCTACAGATAGGCACAACAAAAAGACTGTCACAAATAAAGCTTTTGGTCCGTAAGGCCTTCGTCAAAAATAGATCCCCCCACACACACTCACACACACACACACATACACGCAAACGCAACTCACACTGACACGACTGCAGTTTCCGGCAACTGCCAAACTGTGGTTACAGTTACCTCAGACTGCAGTCATGTGTGTGTGAGTTGCTTTTGTGCGCGCGCGCGCGCGCGTGTGTGTGTGTGTGTGTGTGTGTGTGTGTGTGTGTGTGTGTGTGCGTGTGTGTGTGTGTGTGTGTGTGTGCGTGTGTGAGGGGGTCTATTTTTGATGAAGGCCTTACGGGCCAAAAGCTTTATTGGTGACAGAATTTTTGTTGTACCTATCTGCGACTCAGCATCTTTGCTATATTGTGAGTGGCAACTTTCCTTTTCCTAATATTAATATTTTTTGTTACATGGTTTTCTTTTTCTGTGCCCCTAGTGTTTTACATTTTTGTTTGTCGTCTATTTAAATAGATATCGTGAAACAGACAGAGTAACACCACATTAGGCAACCATTCTTGGGAGTCATGTACGGTACGTAATTTGGGAGGTAAGTACCTCTAACTATACTGAGGTTGCACTATCATTCTTTAGATGCGCCAGTCTACGTTATGTAGAGGTTCATTTCTTGTATGAGTGAAAATTAATAGTAGTGGGGAAATCGCCGCCCAATCTGACATGTTTACTAGTGATAGGTGTGATAGGTTGATTTGCACGTTCAGTTCGGTAAGTGACAATGTTCACTGTAAGGACCAAAATGAGCGACCGTTAAACGCGACAGAGAAATTGGTGGTAGTTGTTAATGTGGCCGTTAGAGAGAACAGATTATTCACGATGAAAAAGCTTTCGTCATTGTTCTGTAAAAAAAATCATGAATAATTTTACACGAAACCCTTATCATCAGACGTGGCAGCTTACTACGGAAGGAAGAAAGGAAGAAAGAGTTGTGTTTAACGTCTCGTCTCTCGAAAGTCATCAAGATCACAGCATGTCACAAGATCTTCACACTAATAAAAAAAGTTTAGAAATAGTTTTCTTCCAAATTCACCCAGAAGTTGCAGATGAACAAACTTCTACATCTACATCTATACTCCACAAACTGTCTTAGGATATGTGGCGAAGGGGACTTCATCTAAAACTCCGCTTACCCACTTTCCTACTCCAGTCGCGAATGGTGCCAGGGAAGTAAGACTGCTGGTAAGCCTCATTGTAAGTTCGAGTCTCTAATCATACTGCCAAATCCTTTTCGCGAGATATACGTACCACGAAGCAAAGTGTTGGTTTACTCTTCCACAAACGTATATTCTATGAATTTTAGCTGTGAACCACAAAATGATACATAATGCTTCTTTTGCAGCGTCTCCCACTGGAGCTGGATGGATATCTGCGCGACACTTTCGCACTTACTAAACTAGCACTCGACAAAACGCGCTGCGCTTCTTGTGTCTTGTCCATTTCCTCTGTTAACCCTATAGGTAAGGCTACCAGACTGAGGAACAATGCTGAAGTGTCGATCGAACGAAGCTTTCTAATCTCTCTCCTTCGTTGGTGGACTAGATTTTCTGGACGTTCTCCCAATGAATATCAGGCCTCTGTGTTTCCCACGATTAGTTTTGTAAGGGGCGATCAAAAACTACCGTTTGAGTGCGCTGCTTCGCTGCAGCGTACATGCAACGTAGCGGTACTCCGATGCGGGCATATAAGAGCCGAATTGTAGGCGAGGCATTAGTGTGGATTCCTGTCTTTCCGACGTGCGTGCGGTAAATGCGGAAACTTGAACTGTGGCGATTTTATTACCAAATGCATTCGAACAGGACTAGCGTGTTGTTATTCTTTTCTTGCCTGCCGAAGGACAAACACCGGTAGACACCCATCGGAGAATGAGGAATGTGTATGGAACAGTATTTCTGTCGGAAACCACCGTTATGGACTTGCACGCCAGGTTTCCGTGCGTGTTGCTATCCCACACAGGATGCTAGTCGATCTGGGAGAGATCAGAAGTTACATCAACTCAAGGAGGAGACACTCTAGCAGCCGTCCTATAGTTCTGATCTTTCAAATGGTTCAAATGGCTATGAGCACTAGAGGACTTAACTTCTGAGGTCATCAGTCCCCTAGAACTTAGAACTACTTAAACCTAACTAACCTAAGGACATCACACACACCCATGCCCGAGGCAAGATTCGAACCTGCGGCCGTAGCGGTCGCGCGGTTCCAGACTGTAGCGCCTAGAACCGCTCGGCCACCTCGGCCGGCTCTGATCTTTCCCCATGCGATTAGCACGCCTTCGGTCCCTTAGAAATGGCCTTGAAAGACAGACAATACCTATTGGACGAGGATGTGAGGCTGGCAATTACGGCCTTCTTCATGTAGCAGCACACAGAGTTTTACGAAACGGGCGTCTTCAACCTGGTATATTGGTGGGATGATTGCCCCACTACTCAGGACGATTTTCCCTGATTGGCATACTGATTCTGGACTGTACGGCCTTTGAATGGAAACTTTTTGATCACCCCTTACATATCGTCATTCACTTTAAATTGCGCCAGAGTATTGCTCTTACGTATTTTTTCGGATATTTCTCTTTCCTGTATTTGTTCGTCAACGGTATACTCAAACACTAACGGGTCTTTCCAGCTGTTAATGTGCAAAACGTTATATTTCTCTATGTGGAGTGTCAACTGCCCCTCCATGCACCAAACGTGGATCCTTTGCAGGTCTTCCTGTGGTTCGCTGTGATTTGTTTTTTTGTGTTTCGACTTCTCTGTATGCAGCAGCATCATTCGCTAATAGCCTCATAGTGCTTCTGACACTATCTGCTAGTTCATTCATGTATTTTTTGAACAGAAATGGTGCTTTAAGAGACCCTTATGGCAAGCCTGAAGATAGTTTCTGATCAGATTTCTCTCCGTTAAGAACGACTTGCTCTGTTCCATTTGCGAGATACTTTTCACTCTAGCCACAGATCTGTTCTAACATTACGTACACACGAATTTTACACATTACGTGAGTGTGCGGGGCTGTGCCAAACGCCTTCTTGGAGGCGAGGTACACATCAACCTCGGCACCTGGACCTACTGCCTCCAGGGTCCCGACGATGAACGGACTGAGCTGGGATTTGCCGGATTTGTGGAGATATAAATTCTCATAGAACGTCATGACACGAAAACATCAGACGCGTTTTAAACTTCAACATCTGTCGTTGTCTGCATCTGTTCGACGACCCATCTTGAAAATGGGAATGATGTGGTCATTTTGCCACGAACTTGAAACGCTTCGTTACTCCAGTGACCTACGATACACGGCTCCCATATAAGAAGCTACTTCTTTCTCATACTCAACGTAGAACCGTACAAGTACACTGTCAGCTCTAACAGACTTTCCTCTATTGAGAAAATTTAATGGATTTTCTATCACGCGCTCAGTTATGTCGGCATTTCATTTTTATGTTCTTGAGACGATTGAAAGGAGGAATTTTTGTATGATCTTTCTCACTGAAACAATTTCGGAAAATAGAATTTAGTATTTGGCCCTCTCTTTGTCATCCACCATTTCGATGCCAATAGGGTGTTTGGACTGATGGGCTTGGTTGTTTACTGACTTAACATAAGACAAAAATTTGTTTTGATTTTTTTGTAATATCAACAGACAGAATTTTAATTTCACATTCTTTGAAAGTTTCACGCATGGCTTTCCTTACGCTCACTTTGGCTTCGTTCAGTTTTTCTTTGTCAACAAGGCGTTGACTATGTTTAAGTGTATGGAGAAGTTCTCTTCGCTCACAGGGAATTTTTGTAACATTGCTATTGACACATGGCGGATCTTCCTCACTCTTCTCAACCTTGTTCTCCACGTATCTGTTTCAAGCCTATTGTAAAACACTCTTGAATTTCGTCCATTTACACTCAACGTTTTCAATCTCCGAGTTGGCTGTTTCATGCTGGTTGCTTAGGTAACATGAAATTTGCATCTTGTCTCACGCAATAAGCAGAAATATCTCCCTACCTCTCTTAATACTCCTACTGGCACCCGTAGTCAGCGATACTACACACATCAAAAAAAAAGTTTTGCATCGCCTCGGTTCCTAGAGTTCTGCAACCTCTACAGAAAATTGTAATAGAGATCAACGTAAACATCATTTCCGCCCTTTTTATTGGTCAAGAAAACCACACATTCCATGTTGTACCATCACACAGCGAGACCTTTAGAGGTGATGGTCCAGACTGACGTACACACCGGTACCTCTAATACCCAGTAGCACGTCCTCTTACATTGATGCATGCCTTTATTCGTCGTGGCATACTATCCACAAATTATGCATGATTGGTCCAGATTGTTCCACTCCTCTACGGCGATTCGGCGTAGATCCCTCAGAGTGGTTGGTGGGTCACGTCGTCTTTAAACAACCCTTCTCAGTCTATCCCAGGCATGTTCGATAGGGTTCATGTCTAGAGAACATGCTGGCCACTCCTGTCGAGCGATGTCGTTATCCTGAAGGAAGTCATTCGAAAGATGTGCACAATGGGGGAGCGAATTGTCGTCCATGAAGACGAATGCCTCGCCAGTATGCAGCCGATATGGTTGCACTATCGATCGGAGGATGGCATTCACGTATCGTACAGCCGTTACGGCGCCTTCCACGGCCACCAGCAGCAGCGTACATTGACCCCACATAATGCCATCCCAAAACAACAGGAAACGTCCACTTGCTGCACTCTCTGGACAGTGTGTCTAAGGCGTTCAGCCTGACCGGATTACCTCCAAACACGTCTCAGACGATTGTCTGGTTGAAGGCATATGCGACACTCATCGATAAAGAGAACGTGATGCCAATCCTGAGCGGTCCATTCGGCATGTTGTTGGGCCCATCTGTACCGCCCTGCATGGTGTCGTAGTTGCAAAGATGGACCTCGCCATGGACGCCGGGAGTGAAGTTGTGCATCATGCAGCCTATTGCGCACAGTTTGAGTCGTAACACGACGTCCTGTGGCTGCCCAAAAATCATTATCCAACCTGGTGGCGTTGCTGTCAGGGTTCCTCCGAGCCATAATCCGCAGTAGCGGTCATGGACTGCAGTAGTAGCCCTTGGGCGGCTTGAGCGAGGCATGTCATCGACAGTTCCTATCTCTCTGTATCTTCTCCATGTCCGAACAACATGCTGTGTTTTATAGAAGCATCCGATTACCACGTTTCCTCGGCTCTTAGTCCTTATCTGCACTGTATTTACTTTGCAATTTAAATCTGTGCTGATACCGGTATGTACTGTATTATTGTACTATTTACGGAAATAAGCACGTTTCCACCACCGACGTTCAGTCTGTCTTCGCTATGCACATTCCAGTCGGAACTAAAATATTGGTTCCTATTCAATTCTGGTTTCAGTCAGTTTTCTGCTACTAGTATTATGTGGACATTATTATAGCTCATAAATGAGACTAGTCCAAGGACCTTTCCATGAACTGTCCAGCACTTAACTGCAACTAAAATATTATCATTGTCCTTCTCCAATTTGCAATGCCGGGCCGGCCGATGTGGCCGAGCGGTTCTAGGCGCTTCAGTCTGGAAACGCGTGACCGCTACGGTTGCAGGTTCGAATCCTGCCTCGGGCTTGGATGTGTGTGATGTCCTTAGGTTAGTTAGGTTTAAGTAGTTCTCAGTTCTAGGGGACTGATGACCTCAGATGTTCAGTCCCGTAGTGCTCAGAGCCATTTGAACCATTTTTGCAATGACGAATGTTGCACTGTGCAACAAATAAAACATATAGTCCTTCCTCTTGGAAATCTATACGTAATTCCTCGAGAGGAGTCCACCTATCGTTAAAACCCTACGTGTGCTCTGCCTCTCGTACTTTGATACTACAGAAACCGCATCCTGCATACAGCGCATACTTGACTTGTTAAAGAGGGGAGTACTACAATTCTCCACTCAGTAGCGATGGGAGAGTAATCACATCCAAGATTGTCGCAGTACTGTCTGAGCCTTTGGTTTAAACCTTTTGATTACAATGGTCTGTCACATGTCGCTAAGCGGCAACATACATAACCATTATATGTTGTATTCTCGTAAACTTCCTGAATGGAGGAGCAGGGCATGTCAATTCTGGAGTTTTATCTTGTGTCTTTCCCACTTATTGGAATGTGACGAGAAGCGCCACCTGCAAGTTTTAACCTTTGGGTTGACAATAGCGGAATTCTGGGAGGTTTTCCATCCGCAAGCTCCACGGGCACTGAACACGTGAGCCTGCCACTTCGGGTATCTTCGAAGCCCGAGTCGTTCAAAAACACCTTTCAAAGCAGTGTGAGCCACGTGAATTCCTGTGAGAACTGCACAAAACACCCCAGATTTTGCTAAAAGAGGATGCAGAGATAGAGCCACCGCCATGTTTCCGTAAACAGCATGGGAAGTGAGCTTCATTTTCACCCTCGGACATCTTTCCGTCCATCATAAGGTGAAAGCCAGTACATTGCCAACGTTTAGTTCGTTCAAAGAGAACAGAACAGGCACTGGAAGACTAAATTCTGCAGCCTTTCCCTGCATGCAGGAAGAGAGAGAGAGCAATTTTCAGTTGTCACTGTGGCAAACCTCGCAATTTCCTCCCCTCCTACGGTAATTTTGAGGCGTGTGTCAGAGTCGGCCGTAAGTCAGTAGCCGCTTTGGGGCGAGTACACGGTGGCCGTCCGTGTCTCGTGTCCGTGTTAGAGAATCGCTGTTCGGTTCCCGGCTTCACCTTCAGGCTTTTTTTAGCTGTTTTGGAGTAAGTGCCAAGCATATCAAGCATGGCGTTCGCATTGTCTTTGCACCGCATAGCTCACAATTTGTGAGTCTGTTCCGCAACTTGAGATTGCTTTTTATTGATAGTTCTCTATCATAATGTGATCAATAGTCGTTAATATCCAGTATATTCGCCTTTTGTGGGTTGCCCAGACTTTGGAAAAGGATTCGCAACTCAGTTTACATACAACTGCTTGTTTGTTCATTTTTCAGTTGAGTTCGTGATTGTGGCAGGCAAATTGAAGGAATGACTGCTGAATCCTGGTCGACTCACACCACACAGCACAAAACGTACGGAGAGGCGACAACATTTCAATCTTCGACTCGGCACCAAACTAGAAGACTACGGTCAGTTGTGGGAATTGCCTCAGCTTTCACCCAGCGTACGAGACCTGCCATCTTCACTAACTCAACAAGTCACTTTCAGGAACCTAGGATGTCCCGTGAACCCAGGTGGCAGGCATCTCTCGCTCCAACATGAGCCATGATTTTCATTCGGCTGAACCCAATGTGCTCAATAGTCACCGGCAAAATGCTCATCACATCTCAGACATTACCACCTAGCAAACACACCGAGTGAAGACTAGTGTCCCTTCCAAACCGCCCTCCTAAAACCGTAAATGATTCCATAACTCACTTAAAGGTGGGCCTCTTAACGACCGACAAACCCACTCTCTGTGCTTGCCTGACCTTTGAGAGAGGTTGGCTCCAGTCGCAACAGGCGAGGCGTCTTACTCTGACTCGGATGTACTTCCGGCAATGGATAAGACATCTAATCTAATCTCATTTTAAGGCATAATGGAACAGCTGTGCGGCCAGTACCCACTTCCGCCTTCCACTCAGAGATACGCACCCCACCCCCCATTCCGAATTCCCCAAGGCCTCCCCCCCCCCCCCCCCCCATTGTGGACCATTCACTCACATATATGTGTGCTGGCCATGTCAGGTCAGACATATCTCTAGGTTCTGCGACATCTGGGATCTCAAGTAACACTACAGACAACGGAAGTATCATAGCTTCCGCCGCAGGCGCCTCATGGCCACCGCAGCCCAAGGCAGCAGTCTGAAATCTGCCCCTGTGGCTAAGAAAACTCCCCCCAACTGTTTCCGCACAGCGGCCATTTCACAATGCATCCGCACGCTACAGGTGCAATCCCTATCGAATGGTTCAAATGGCTCTGAGCAATATGGGACGTAACATCGGAGGTCATCAGTCCCCTAGAACTTAGAACTACTTATACCTAACTAACCTAAGGACATCACACTCATGAATGCCCGAGGCAGGATTCGAACCTGCGACCGTAGCGGTCGCGCGGTTCCAGACTGAAGTGCCTAGAAGCGCTCGGCCACACCAGCCGGATAATCCCTATCGATCTTTAGCTATATCCAACAAGAAATGTACTACGAACCCAAGCAGGCGGTAGATACAGTGTTGCGCTACACTGATCCTATGTTACAAAGTCAACACACGTCACACTAACACGAGCAAAATTTGCAAATTGTTGCCACAGAAATAAGTAACATTACTAAAAACAGAATAATGAAAGTAAGAAAACTACTCAACTAAATCATGTATACGAGCTATGCACTGCTGCTGCTCGAGACTTGTTCTCTACTCCACGGCTAGAGCACAACTGACCGTTTACAATTTGCTATGATCGCAACTTGTCATTGCGTGCTGTGATGTCTCTATTTCTCTTCAACTTTTACATTCACTAATTTCCAGAAACCGAACCTAGCAAATTGATCTATGGTGATAACATCAACTTTACCATACAAAGAAGGGGTTTCAGTGTGGCAGAGGACAGGCAAAAATTCCTAGAAGATGGGTGATAACTTCCTAAAATGGAAGCTTGAACTCGGTCTACTAATCTCGAAAGTAGCTGCTATCCACCTACTCTGATGAGACAAGGCATTATGACCACTGACCGCCACGGGATCGAATGCCTCCTGGTGGCGTTATAGGCACGTGGCGTGATAAGGAAATCCATATAAGCGGAGGAGAAATGAATGATGAATCATTGTAGCTGCGACACGGGCCGTAAATGGGGAAATCCACTGACATATGCGACTTTGACAAATGCCACATTGTTACAGTCCGCCGAAGCTTGTAGGTCGTTCGAGTGCTATTACTGTCGTGAGCATCTATTGGAAGTCAAATGTCTTTTTATTCCATTCTTTAATCACAATACAAATTCCTTTGACGATGACCGGTTTCAGTCAGTAATGACCATCTTCAGATCTGTTCTACACCATGTTCTAATGTGATAGAGTCGTAATGGCATCGTCAAAACATATAAATACACTCAGCATGGCATCGTCATATAGTTCGAAAATATGGTGTAAAATGGGCCACAACGTCCACACATTCATTTTGCAAATGACTGTGTGGACCTTGTGGCCTATTTTGCAAAATGACTGTGTGGACGTTGTGACCTATTTTACACCATATTTTCGAGCTATATGACGATGCTATGCTGAGTGTATTTATATGTTTTGACGATGCCATTACGGCTCTATCACATTAGGACATGGTGTAGAACAGATCTGAAGATGGCCATTACTGACTGAAACCGATCATCGTCAAAGTAATTTATACTGTGATCAAAGACTGGAATAAAAAAAACATTTGACAGTTTTGGAGCACTGTTCATATTCGCGATTATGCCGAAGCTGGTGAATCTATGGGAAGTGGTTGAAAATCGGTGAAACCAACGGTAGGCGGCAGGACGTCCGCGCATCATCACAGAACGTGAAGTCTGATGATTGTTCGCTCTGTGAAGCAGGATAGGTGGCGATCTGTGGTATGCCTGAAGACAGACCACAATACTGGCGCAGGCACAACTATTTCGGACCATACCGTTCAGCACACGTTGTTGGGCTTGGAACGTCACAGAATTTACGATTGCAATGGCTTCTGGGTCATCGGAACTGGACCGTGGATCAATGGAAATGTGACTCCTGGTAAGATGAATCACGGTTTTTGTTACACCACTTCGATGGCAGTGTCCAGATACGCTGTTACCCAGGTGAACGACTGCTCGAAACATGTAACGTGCGACGGACGCAGGTCATGGTGGGCAATATTGTGCTATAGGGAACATTCACGTGGGCTTTCATGGGATCTGTGGTAATAATCAGCATGCAAGCTGTGCACTACGTGGACATTACTGCATGCCCCTTTACTCTTTCATGCTTTGAGTCTTCCCTGACGGCATCCTCCATCAGGATAACTGTACGCGTCACAAGAGCAGAATCGTGTTACACTGGGTTGAGGAGCATGGTAGTGAACTCACTTTTTTGTAATACACTGAAGAGCCAAAGAAACTGGTACACCTGCCTACTGTCGTATAGGGCCGCAGCTAGCACTCAAAAGTGCCTCAACACGACGTGGCATGGACTCGACTAATGTCTGAAGTAGTGCTGTAAGGAATTGACACCATGAATCCTGCAGGGCTGTCCATAAATCCGTAATAGTACGAGGGCGTGGACTTCTCTTCTGAACAGGACGTTGCAAGGCATCCAAGATATGCTCAATAATATTAATTTCTGGGGAGTTTGGTGGCGAGCGGAGTGTTTAAAATGAGAAGAGCGTTCCTGGAGCCACTCTGCAGCAATTGTGGACGTGTGGGCTGTCGCATTGTCCTGTTGGAATTGCCCCTTCGTAATGCATAAAGGACGTGAATGGATGCAGAAGATCAGACAGAATGCTTATGTACGTGTCACCTGTCAGAGTTATTATATCTAGAAGTAATCCACTAAATTACAGGCCCATATCTTTAACGTCGATATGCAGCAGGATTTTAGAACATATATTATGTTCGAACATTATGAATTACCTCGAAGAGAATGGTCTATTGACACACAGTCACTACGGATTTAGAAAACATCGCTCTTGTGAAACACAACTAGCTCTTTTCTCGCACGAAGTGTTCAGTGCTATCGACAAGGGATTTCAAATTGATTCCGTATCAGGTGTCCCGTATCACTCCAACTGCACACGCCGCACACCATTATAGAGCCTCCACTGGTTTGAACAGTCCCCTGCTGACATGCAGGGTCCACGGATTCATGAACTTGTCTCCATACCCGCTCGAAACAATTTGAAATGAGATTCGTTCGACGAGGCTACACAGTTTCCAGTCACCAACACTCCAACAGCGGCGTTGACGGGCCCAGGGGAGGCGTAAAGATTTGTGTCATGCAGTCATCAAGGGTACATGAATGGGTCTTCGGCTCCGAAAGCCCATATCGACGATCTTTCGTTCAATGGTTTGCACGCTGACACTTGTTGATAGTCCAGCATTGAAATCTGCAGCAATTTGCAGAAGGGTTGCAAAATGGTTCAAATGGCTCTGAGCACTATGGGACTTAACATCTGGGTCATCAGTCCCCTAGAACTTAGCACTACTGAAACCTAACTAACCTAAGGACATCACACACATCAGTGCCCGTTGCAGGATTCGAACCTGCGACCGTAGCGGTCGCGCGGTTCCAGACTGAAGCGCCTAGAACCGCTCGGCCACAGAAGGGTTGCACTTCTGTCACGTTGACCGATTCTCTTCAGTCGTCGTTAGTCCCGTTCTTGCAGAATCTTTTTCCGGCCGCAGCGATGTCAGAGATTTTTTTAACGGATTCCTGATATTCACGGTACACTCGTGAAATGGTCGTACGTAAAAATCCCCACTTCATGGCTACCTTGGAGATGCTGTGTCCCATCGCTCGTGCGCTAACTATAATACCACCTTCATATTGACTTAAACCTTGATAACCTGCCACTGTAACAGCAGTAACCGATCTAACAACTGGCCCAGACACTTGTTGTCTTATATAGTCGTTGCCGACCGCAGGGCGGTATTCTGCCTGTTTACGTATCTCTGTATTTGAATCCGCATGCCTATATCAGTTTCTTTGGCGCTTCAGTGTAAATGAAAAGCGTTAGTTTTCCTTTGTTCTACAGCATTACTTTTATTGTGTTAACCGTTTTTCGGCGTACAAGGCCATCTTCAGACATGTGCTGACTATTGTCGCCAAAGAAGTGACGAAGTTTGTAAACGACATTAGAAGAGGAGTTGCACATGTAGATTGATGCAGGAACGTACAGTAAATAGTATCTTTAACAGTGAGGTGGTAATGCAATGTAAAAAGTAAAAAGTTGAACAGTAAATAAATATAAATGGAGTAAACAGGAAGAACTTAAACACACAATTGGAATAGCAGGCCTGTGAGCAGACTGTGAGCTAGACGTTTGTTAATTTCTGTGGCTTCCGGCAGATTGAGTTTTAGACCTTTGTTTGCTAATTGAAGGACTTGGCACTCTGGTTGGTAGTTGTGGCCCTCAGTACGTGCTCAGCAAATGTAGAGTCAGAATTCTGCAGTCTCCAGCTGTGTACATGTTCAGCTAGCCTAGTTGTTATGCCTCTGGCTGACTGACCGATTTAAGACTTGTCGCAATCAGAACAGATAATTCTATATACCACACTCTTGGCTAACGACTGGATCTTATCTTTGCTATTGAAAATACCGGGGGCTGTGGTTTTCTCAACATAATAGGAAATCATATACTCGCAGGATTTCAGTGTTTTTGGTACAATCTGTGATACCTCTCCTACACCACTTCTTGCGGATAGTGGAAGAGGCAGCAGATGGGGCATAGACGAGGTGTACAATTTGCAGTTTTTGTTTCCTATGCAAGATGTGGTCAATCAGGATTGGATTGTACCCATTGGTTGAGGCTATAAATTTTATTGTATCTAATTCTGCTTTAAAATCAACTGACGGGATGGGGACGGATATGAGACAGTGTACCATTGAGTGGAAAGCTGCATGTTTGTGGGCAAGAAGATATTACTGCATCTGTAGTTGTAGTTTTTCTATAAATTCTGAAACAATGTGTCAGTGTGCCGATCTCAGTGGCGAGATCTCTGAAATGTATGGATTTGTTGCCATTCTCCATTGTGAACTGAATATTTTTATGTTGACTGTTCAGGTTTTGCAAAAATGTGTTGAGCTGTCTTGTAGTGCCAGTCCACGTATACAGCACATCATCTACATACCTAAACCAATATTTCATATTTGCACTCAAGGTTCTTTTTTCAGAAAATGTTGTTCAAAATGGTCCATGAATACGTCAACCAAAAGTGGACTAAGAGGAACCCATAGCTAAACCATCTAATTCTTTATAGAGGGTCCCTGGGATCTCAAAGTAGTTTTGTGCTAAGCATGTTTGAGTGGCCAGTCTCAAATCATTCAATTCCACAGGATTTAGATTAGACTTGTACATTAATTCTGTTAGAATATCAATGCACTCCACTTCTGGTATGTTGAAAGACAAACTATAGAAATCAAAGGATACTAACTTATCACTGTGTGGAACAGATATACCATTTATCTTAAGATCCACGGAGTTTGAAATACCATGCTTTGGTTTGAATTTAGTCTTGTCCTTAGTTAAGGCGTCCAGTTTACTGGCTAGTTTGTAAGTTGGAGTAGTGAATGATAATACAACTGGACGAATACGAACACCTTCTTTATGTACTTTAGGAAGCCGATACATTGTAGGAGGCACTGGGTTCATGTTAGTTAATAGTTTTGCTTCAAAATCAGAGAATATGCTTCAGCATGAATTGATTGTACAATCGTGCTCAAAAGCATCCGAACGACCAGAATTGCATTTCGCCTGATTCGCATGCAACCGGCATAACGCAGCTGTCTAGCAGGTCCTCTAATTTCTCCTTGGTACAGTCGTTTGACTATTGAAAATGGTTCCAACAAGTCACCACTAGAAAACACTGTTCTGTATCGCAATCTCTGCCTCGTGATGACTGGGTGTTGTGTGCTGTCCTTAGGTTAGTTAGGTTTAAGTAGTTCTAAGTTCTATGGGACTGACGACCATAGCTGTTAAGTCCCATAGTGCTCAGAGCCATTTTTTTGTATCGCAATAACTCAAGATGTAAAGTAATACCACGATACTACAAATAACAGGGAACACCTCATCACAGATGAGACTGTCCTTAAGGCTTGTAATCTCACATTTATAACAATAAAAGACATACCTGAAACTTTACCACTCTCATTATTAAGTCAGATAGGTAATGCACGTAGTAAGTTCGTCGTATTCATGATTTACTCTTGGAAGTAACATACCGTACTTATTATTTAACACAAAATGACATTAAAAATTTAAGTTATTCACGAGCAGCTAGTTGAGAATATGTATGAACTTCAAATGACACGACGAACCGTCTCGTTCTGCATATGGATTCAAACCCAGGTCATGCAGACTAAGCAAAGATTTCGTGGCTGACGAAAACTAACAGTCATTCCTGATTAGGCATACAGAGAGTGATATACCTCGATTTTAGACAGTATCAGTTAACAAATATCAACTTTAAATTACATAACGCATACATTTTTGACGGATGCGAATTCCTACCCAGCATCTACTGTCCCTGTTAACGAAGTACGAGAGATGTTAAATACTGCTTCTTCACATGTAACTTACTTGAAATGCCGTGAGGTAAAGCTTTGTGTTGGAGAGGGATTCGAACCCAGAAACTAATCGGATTGATATCGAAGCACAATCAACTGTGACATATCGGATTTTCTCGGCAGTAGGTAGATGTTTTAACTGAAATGATGAGACGAAACATTAATTATTTCCTCCCCATGACTCCAACCCGGCACCTATCGCTGTTATATTCTAGAGAAAAAGATCGTTAAATATCGGGTATTTTTGCAACAGCAGAGACATGTATGTTTGAACTAGAAATAATATGACGAAGAGTTCAGTGCTGACTGGGATTAGAGCACCACACATATCGTTGTTGACTAACACAAAGAGACGTCAGCTACCGAATTTTTCTCCACCAGCAGCTCGGAATAACATCTTGAACTTACAGTGATCTCGCAAATAGGTCTGTGTCTCACTGGGAGTCAAAAACGTCAAATATCGTTAGTGCTGACAACGAATGAAAATATATTAAACATCAAAATTATTATCCACCAGCAGATAGGTGTTCTCATGCTAGAGCTTGATAATACATAATGAAATCTTTAGTGCCGGACCAGGATTCGAACCCATTCACGCGCAACATGTGGAGATGTTGAGGAATCTGCAGTCTTGAACAAACAACAAATTGCAGCCGAGCTGTATTGTCACGAAGGGATCAAATTCAGCGTTAAGGGCGGTCTGAGTTGCATTCCCAGTTCAGAACAAATTTCATTGACATACAGAAGCTCGAATAAAAGATGGAATAAGTGTCCTGTGTGGTGTCACCGCCAGACACCACACTTGCTAGGTGGTAGCTTTAAATCGGCCGCGGTCCATTAGTGCATGTTGGACACGCGTGTCGCCACTGTCAGTAATTGCAGACCGAGCGCCACCACACGGCCGGTCTAGAGAGACGTACTAGCACTCGCCCCAGTTGTACGACGACTTTGTTAGCGACTACACTGACGAAGCCTTTCTCTCATTTGCCGAGAGATAGTTAGAATAGCCTTCAGCTAAGTCCATGGCTACGACCTAGCAAGGCGCCATTAACCATTTCTAGAGAGAGTCTCACTTGTATCATCAAAAATGCTGTATACAAATGATAGATTAAAGTTAAGTATTCCAGCAGCTACGTACTTTTCTTTATAGCATTCATTACGTATCCTGTTTCAGACCTAAGCAAGCCTGCGTGAATTAAGCGCGTGCCCTTTCGGCTTCGTCGCCCTGTGTCTAGACTGTCTTGTCTAGACACAACATCCTGTGACCCTACATAACGTTTGTTTCGCCACTAGAAATAAATAACTAGTATAAGAAAGGTTACTGGTGATAGAATATCTACATGTCGCCACTCCAGACTTTATTGTGGTTCAAACTAACGTCTACTTGGTAGAGAAGGAATATCATTTTTAATATGAATTTCAGACCACAGTGCCATTATATCTTCTTCCCTTGGTGTAGCCAGAAGAGAAAGGGATCTGTCCCTTCCGATATAAAATCATTGACAGGAGCTGGAATCGAACCCAGACTGTAGGTATATGAACCTATCATCAGTCCAACAGACCACCAAATCCTCTTTTCTGTGACTCATTTTTCTATAATAACGACGTTGCGCCACACTGGATGACAATTATTACACACAGGCTCCCTGTAGTAATTTGCAGCATGTTCAGTAAATTCATTTACTTCCATGACCGAATCACCATGAACTAGCTGCCTCGGCTACCCAGTGCATACATTCGACTCTATTTTGTAATCACCGAAATAAAATCACGTAACTGACACCTACACAGAACAGTCAACAGTGTAGGATGCAGAAATTTAAATAGGAAGCGTTCCTTTCCACTTGAGATACTCTATTGCGCTTTCTGTTTGTTGAAAACGTCGTGCAGTGCACAAGAAAAGCTGTAACTCTTTGTCTCTCAGAGGTCTAGACCCAGCCATATGCATTATCTCACAGCGCAGTGGAATGCAGAAGTTCTGGAGGAATTGTTGAAATCATGGTAATTGTCGCGCACTGTAGATAAGATGTCGCGAGTTCGAGTACATTCACTGCTACGTTTTTTAAAACGCAATTCTGCTGTCTGCTAAAGTTATCAATCTAATGGAACTTTGAACATAATTCCCTTCACTTCTCAACCCAAAATAGTCACATGTCAAAAAAGAGCTAACTGCTGCGACATTTTGTTCTTTTCAGGTTTAATAGACAGCCAGGCAGCAGATGCATCTCGAAACTTTTGTATTATGTATGGGGAGAGCGCATCGTGCAAAAATACGTCAGAAAAGTATTTTCTACGTTAGCTGTCGTGTGGTAGTGGCATTTTATTCTTCTTCAAACCTTGTTTGACAGCTTTAACTCAGAACAAGTTTTCTACATGATGTAATCAATAAACTGCATGTGCATTGTCAGACTGTTATAGATAACATCAGAGAATTCGCATATATCCTTGATGATTAATATCTCTCTCATGTTTACTATTGTTTTAACAACACTAAAGGAAAACTTCCGAAAATTGTGCACTGTACTATAAGAAATGAAATAAAACTACCCACGATAACCTTGCGACGAAAGTCTGTTTTTATAAAACTGAGTATATGTACACAAGCGTGCCTCTATGGACACGAATTAGTAAAATACTATTCATTTAGATTGGGTCTGTGTTTAATTGGTATGCTGTGACATACTCAAGGGGTATACAAATGTGGCATTTCATAGATAAAGTTACATATTCCTAGAACCCAGAATTTGCTTGCCAGCAGCGGAAAGAGGCGTTACCTGTTGTGCAGCATTGTAAGTTTTTCACCATTGCACTATAAGCTGAAAGTATTTTCTTGCGATTTGCTTATCGATGTTTGACCTGACTGCTTGAAGCTCTTCCACAGAAGGGATAAAAAAGTTACAGTTAGTGAGACTGAAACTGCGAACCATAACGTACACTTTTTGACAGGTCAGTACGTTACCAAAGAGCTGGCGAAGAGGTATGTGTCTTACCTTCGTCTAACGAGGCCAATGGTTACTAGAACTCGTAAACCGCTACCTAAAGGACGAGATTGGTTGCGATTTCCACGTGCAACTACTTTTCTGGGCTGAAAACCGTAAATTTTAAATTTTTTATTACGCCTCAAGCGATAATAACTCAGATTATTCAATGGAAATTACAGGTAAAATCAAGTGAAGTTTGAGGCTTATTTCCGTGCACACCAGGAAGTAACTCGTCGATCACAGAGTTGCCAAACATATCCTGCTTTGTTGCCAAATCTCAGTTACAGTACCAGCAGGAAGAAGACGAACCGATGTGATCCTACAGCGGGCTGGGTAGTGACCATAGCTGGCGTCTCCAAGTCGCGGCTGCTGCGGCCTGGAATACGTAATGCGTCTGATTCGCATTTCTGTAACTAGGTTTAGGGACTGGAGCGTAGTTACTAATAATACTCAGAACTGACTGCAAACTAAGCACCATAAATCAGTAACTCTCATAGCTGTTTTTATATTTCTTTCGCAAGTGTACTCAAAACTTAGAAACCATTCACAGAAATTTTCGTGCCTCGCTGATAGTCGAGCACAACAAACAAATAAAAATTTGTGTGTGTGTGTGTGTGTGTGTGTGTGTGTGTGTGTGTGTGTAGGTGTGAGACAGAGAGAGAGAGAGAGAGAGAGAGAGAAAACAAAAAGATTGAGAGAGAGTAAAAAATTGTTGTAAATAAATTAAATCATGGTATGTAAAGAAATCTTTCATTAAAATAACACGTTCCACATCATTACGAAATGTCGTATTCTATGGAGCAAGAATTAGTCTAATGTAATGTAATGTAATCATATCATATTGAGAAATAGCAATGAAGAGTCATGAATTACCGAAATTTTTGCCAATTCCAGTAACCAAACCTAAACTTGACAATAAAAGATGACAATTTTTGTAACAAACCGGGACTCCTATCAAGACCCTTCGTCCCTGTTAACTAACCACGAAAGATGTTTGATATACCTCCATTCTGAAGTAACAAAGTGTGCATGCATTTAAAGATGAAGTGCATGATGGGGAGTTCTGTGACGGAGATACGAACCCAACACATAATCGGATTGTTAACTAAGTAAAATCAAATGTTACGTATAGTTTTTTCTTACCAGCTGCTAGGTGTTTGAATCTAAAATAAGGATACAAGCTTTCGTGCCTAAGCGACAATCGAACTGCACACCTACCGTGCATCCACGAATATAGCTTAAGTATCAGCTGCTTACTCACCAACAGTAAGATGTGTGCGTGTTTGACCAGAAATAACGGCACCTAATGAGATTGTTGGCAACACATAAACAGACATTAAAAATGCACGTTAATTTTCACTGGCAGGCCGGTAAGCACGTGATAGGGCTTGAAATGATATTATGAATATTTTTGTATTGGATCAGTATTCGGACCCACGTACTTACCTTTGGAGGAGACCTAGAGAAGATTGCAGTCTTGGGAAAAGGAACGAAATGATTGAACTATACTATTCCGAGAGATTCAGATCCTTGAAAGAGGAGATACGAATTCGAATCACAGTCCAGCACCAAATTTTCAACGTCTCTAATTCAATCAAGTATCAGTAAAATAAGAGCCCTGTTCCTTTAAATGGCTATCGGTTCATCAAAGAAAATAAAATTTTCTAATGGAAGTAAGCTTACTGGCGACTGTATTTGTGTTTACCGTGACTTCCCCTATGTCATTTCCCAACGGAAACCGGCTCTGCCCAGTTGGTAATGAAGGAACGTTATGTTTAATGCATATTCTGGATTATAACGTCTTTCTCTTGAGGTTACCAGTGGTAAAGCAAATCTGTTTGTGCCTCTTAAAAGTAAATGCCTGAACCCACGCATTGCACCTGTGACAGTTCGTTCCACCAGACCATTGTGGCCACATTTCCCAGCCCCAGGAGTGTGCTGTAACGGATGACATGCTTAGCTTACAAAATTAGTCACGGTGGAAAAAATGCGAGTCTATTCAATGGTTATGTAGAAGCAAGCTTCTGACGCGGAGATTATGCTATTCTCCTGTCAGCAGGGTGTAAAGACTCTTCTAGGCATCATAGGCTAGCCATTTTGAAATTTTACAAATTCAGCAAATTTCTTAGTACGAGAAAATCCACTGTGAAGTGTGAAGTTACCGGATAATTCGATTATTACCGTCATTATTACTATCATTTTCTTCATACCGCTGCTGGAACACACGTGCTTGAAGATCATTTAATGCCTTTTGGTCATTATAGAAGTAGTTTCCCAAGAACAGGTTCTTTCCCTGTCTGCGGAATCTTCGAGTAATTGCTGATGTTTGATATTAACATGAATGTGTTATTTAAAACATGAATGTTTTATTTGTTTGTTGTGCTCGACTATCAGCGAGGCACGAAAATTTCTGTGAATGAGTTCTTAGTTTTGAGTACACTTGCGAAAGAACTATGAAGACAACTATGAGAGTTACTGATTTATGATGCTTAGTTTGCAGTCAGTTCTGAGTATTATTAGTAACTACGCTCCAGTCCCTAATCCTAGTTACAGAAATGCGAATCAGACGCGACTTGGAGACGCCAGCTATGGTCACTTCCCAGCCCGCTGTAGGATCACATCGGTTCGTCTTCTTCCTGCTGGTACTGTAACTGAGATTTGGCAACAAAGCAGGATATGAAACTTCCTGGCAGATTAAAACTGTGTGCCCGACCGAGACTCGAACTCGGGACCTTTGCCTTTCACTCTGCAGCGGAGTGTGCGCTGATATGAAACTTCCTGGCAGATTAAAACAGTTTTAATCTGCCAGGAAGTTTCATATCAGCGCACACTCCGCTGCAGAGTGAAAATCTCATTCTGGAAACATCCCCCAGGCTGTGGCTAAGCCATGTCTCCGCAATATCCTTTCTTTCAGGAGTGCTAGTTCTGCAAGGTTCGCAGGAGAGCTTCTGTAAAGTTTGGAAGGCAGGAGACGAGGTTCTGGCAGAAGTAAAGCTGTGAGTACCGGGCGTGAGTCGTGCTTCGGTAGCTCAGTTGGTAGAGCACTTGCCCGCGAAAGGCAAAGGTCCCGAATTCGAGTCTCGGTCGGGCACACAGTTTTAATCTGCCAGGAAGTTTCATATCAGCGCACACTCCGCTGCAGAGTGAAAATCTCATTCTGAAAGCAGGATATGTTTGGCAACTCTGTGATCGACGAGTTACTTCCTGGTGTGCACGGAAATAAGCCTCAAACTTCACTTGATTTTACCTGTAATTTCCATTGAATAATCTGAGTTATTATCGCTTGAGGCGTAATAAAAAATTTAAAATTTACGGTTTTCAGCCCAGAAAAGTAGTTGCACGTGGAAATCGCAACCAATCTCGTCCTTTAGGTAGCGGTTTACGAGTTCTAGTAACCATTGGCCTCGTTAGACGAAGGTAAGACACATACCTCTTCGCCAGCTCTTTGGTAACGTACTGACCTGTCAAAAAGTGTACGTTATGGTTCGCAGTTTCAGTCTCACTAACTGTAACTTTTTTATCCCTTCTGTGGAAGAGCTTCAAGCAGTCAGGTCAAACATCGATAAGCATATCGCAAGAAAATACTTTCAGCTTATAGTGCAATGGTGAAAAACTTACAATGCTGCACAACAGGTAACGCCTCTTTCCGCTGCTGGCAAGCAAATTCTGGGTTCTAGGAATATGTAACTTTATCTATGAAATGCCACATTTGTATACCCCTTGAGTATGTCACAGCATACCAATTAAACACAGACCCAATCTAAATGAATAGTATTTTACTAATTCGTGTCCATAGAGGCACGCTTGTGTACAGATACTCAGTTTTATAAAAACAGACTTTCGTCGCAAGGTTATCGTGGGTAGTTTTATTTCATTTCTTATAATACAGTGCACAATTTTCGGAAGTTTTCCTTTAGTGTTGTTAAAGCAATAGTAAACATGAGAGAGATATTAGTCATCAAGGATATATGCGAATTCTCTGATGTTATCTATAACAGTCTGACAATGCACATGCAGTTTATTGATTACATCATGTAGAAAACTTGTTCTGAGTTAAAGCTGTCAAACAAGGTTTGAAGAAGACTAAAATGCCACTACCACACGACAGCTAACGTAGAAAATACTTTTCTGACGTATTTTTGCACGATGCGCTCTCCCCATACATAATACAAAAGTTTCGAGATGCATCTGCTGCCTGGCTGTCTATTAAACCTGAAAAGAACAAAATGTCGCAGCAGTTAGCTCTTTTTTGACATGTGACTATTTTGGGTTGAGAAGTGAAGGGAATTATGTTCAAAGTTCCATTAGATTGATAACTTTAGCAGACAGCAGAATTGCGTTTTAAAAAACGTAGCAGTGAATGTACTCGAACTCGCGACATCTTATCTACAGTGCGCGACAATTACCATGATTTCAACAATTCCTCCAGAACTTCTGCATTCCACTGCGCTGTGAGATAATGCATATGGCTGGGTCTAGACCTCTGAGAGACAAAGAGTTACAGCTTTTCTTGTGCACTGCACGACGTTTTCAACAAACAGAAAGCGCAATAGAGTATCTCAAGTGGAAAGGAACGCTTCCTATTTAAATTTCTGCATCCTACACTGTTGACTGTTCTGTGTAGGTGTCAGTTACGTGATTTTATTTCGGTGATTACAAAATAGAGTCGAATGTATGCACTGGGTAGCCGGGGCAGCTAGTTCATGGTGATTCGGTCAACGAAGTGAATGAATTTACTGAACATGCTGCAAATTACTACAGGGAGCCTGTGTGTAATAATTGTCATCCAGTGTGGCGCAACGTCGTTATGATAGAAAAATGAGTCACAGAAAAGAGGATTTGGTGGTCTGTTGGACTGATGATAGGTTCATATACCTACAGTCTGGGTTCGATTCCAGCTCCTGTCAATGATTTTATATCGGAAGGGACAGATCCCTTTCTCTTCTGGCTACACCAAGGGAAGAAGATATAATGGCACTGTGGTCTGAAATTCATATTAAAAATGATATTCCTTCTCTACCAAGTAGACGTTAGTTTGAACCACAATAAAGTCTGGAGTGGCGACATGTAGAAACTGTATCACCAGTAACCTTTCTTATACTAGTTATTTATTTCTAGTGACGAAACAAACGTTATGTAGGGTCACAGGACACTTATTCCATCTTTTATTCGAGCTTCTGTATGTCCATAAAATTGGCTCTGAACTGGGAATGCAACTCAGACCGCCCTTAACGCGGAATTTGATCCCTTCGTGACAATACAGCTCGGCTGCAATTTGTTGTTTGTTCAAAACTGCAGATTCCTCAACATCTCCACATGTTGCGTGTGAATGGGTTCGAATCCTGGTCCGGCACTAAAGATTTCATTATGTATTATCAAGCTCTAGCATGAGAACACCTATCTGCTGGTGGATAATAATTTTGATGTTTAATATATTTTCATTCGTTGTCAGCACTAACGATATTTGACGTTTTTGACTCCCAGTGAGACACAGACCTATTTGCGAGATCACTGTAAGTTCAAGATGTTATGCCGAGCTGCTGGTGGAGAAAAATTCGGTAGCTGACGTCTCTTTGTGTTAGTCAACAACGATATGAGTGGTGCTCTATTCCCAGTCAGCACTGAACTCTTCGTCATATTATTTCTAGTTCAAACATACATGTCTCTGCTGTTGCAAAAAAACCCGATATTTAACGATCTTTTTCTCTAGAATATAACAGCGATAGGTGCCGGGTTGGAGTCATGGGGAGGAAATAATTAATGTGTCGTCTCGTCATTTCAGTTAAAACATCTACCTACTGCCGAGAAAATCCGATATGTCACAGTTGATTGTGCTTCGATATCAATCCGATTAGTTTCTGGGTTCGAATCCCTCTCCAACACAAAGCTTTACCTCACGGCATTTCAAGTAAGTTACATGTGAAGAAGCAGTATTTAACATCTCTCGTACTTCGTTAACAGGGACAGTAGATGCTGGGTAGGAATTCGCGTCCGTCAAAATTGTATGCGTTATGTAATTTAAAGTTGATATTTGTTAACTGATACTATCTTAAATCGAGGTATATCACTCTCTGTATGCCTAATCAGGAATGACTGTTAGTTTTCGTCAGTCACGAAATCTTTGCTTAGTCTGCATGACCTGGGTTTTGTATCCATATGCATAACGAGTCGGTTCGTCGTGTCATTTGAAGTTCATACATATTCTCAACTAGCTGCTCGTGAATAACTTAAATTTTTAATGTCATTTTGTGTTAAATAATAAGTACGGTATGTTACTTCCAAGAGTAAATCATGAATACGACGAACTTACTACGTTCATTACCTATCTGACTTAATAATGAGAGTGGTAAAGTTTCAGGTATGTCATTTATTGTAATAAATGTGAGATTACAAGCCTTAAGGACAGACTTATCTGTGATAAGGTGTTCCCTGATATTTTTAGTATCGTGGTATTACTTTACATCTTGAGTTATTGCGATACAGAGCAGTGTTTTCTAGTGGTGACTTGTTGGAACCATTTTCAATAGTCAAACGACTGTACCAAGGAGCAATTAGAGGACCTGCTAGACAGCTGCGTTATGCCGGTTGCATGCGAATGAGGCGAAATGCGACTCAGGTCGTTCGGATACTTTTGAGCACGACTGTACATTTAACATCATCTTTGATTAATTTGGTAGGGTCCTCAGAAAGGACTTGGAAGCATGTGGTACTCAGGAAATCTTTTACTTTATCCACATAATCACGTGTGTTTAAAAGTACAATAGTGTTGCCTTTATCAGATTTTGTGGCAATGATATCCTGCTGAAGTAATTTCTGTTTTAAGGTCTTGAGGGTGTGAAAATCAATAGCCTGTGGGATGTTACACTCAAATCTGGTCCTTTTCTTTAGTGCATTAGCAACTAAATATTTTGCAGTGGTACCTTTCATTAGACAATATTCAGTATCTACTTTCATAACATCCAGTTGTTTTTCTGATGGAGGATGGGAAGGAGCATATTTATAAACTTTCTAAAGCACTATTTGTTCATTTGGTGACAGAACAAAGTTCGCTAGGCTAATTACACATTGGGAAAACTTTAGTCTGCAATTTGGGGTTAGCCGGCCGTTGTGGCCGAGCGGTTCTAGGCGCTACAGTCTGGAACCGCGCGACCGCTACGGCCGCAGGTTCGAATCCTGCCTCTGGCATGGATGTGTGTGATGTCCTTAGGTTAGTTATGTTTAAGTAGTTCTAAGTTCTAGGGGACTGATGACCTCAGATGTTAAGTCCCATAGTAAAAAAAAAAAAAAAAATCGGTTAGAGGTGCACTTACATTACTTATTTCTTGTTCTGTCTAAAAAATATATTATGAATAAGAGCACTCACAATTTGACGAACTTCATGATCAAAAACGTCAAACTGACGGGGGTGTATGTGACTTCAATGTGATAGCCATATTTACAGATTTTAAATGTGTACACACGTTGTCATGAACACGATACTATTTATTCATTTCCTCCTTGATCCTCTATTTTGTCTTGGTCACCATATACAACTGATCCGAGCCCGATGGAACACGTGATCTGGGATGCTGTCGGGTGCCAGCTCTACGTCCACAAACCATCAGTCCGTAATTTACGGGAACTGCCTGATCTGCACGTAGGCCTCTGGTGGCCCACACCTCCAGTAAGCTACCACGGACTTGTCGAATCCATGCCAAGGAGAATCGCTGCTGTAATGCGTTTTAAAGGTGGTACAACACGAAGGTGGTCATAACGTTTCGGCTGATCAGTGTAATTAATAGGAAGGCAAACTACCGCCCTATGGTTAGATTTTCGCACATTACGGTACACTCCCATCCTCAAGTCCCTGAGAGTGTCATCAGAGGGATCCAATACCTAATGTTACCGACTTCAGTAAAGGCTGCAAAATTTAAAAGCTTCTCCAACTTACTGAGAAGGCTAGCTGTAACTACACTAGACTAGATCCAAGCGTACTACGAGCAGCTGATTTTGGATTACTAAATTTACTAACTTAGTACTACTCTGCTATGAGACTCCCTAGCTGATGCTCAGTTGCGCTACACAATGAAAATCATATCGGGAAAGTTGCTCATGACTTACGTCATGCGATTACTCATATTAAGCAATGTGCAGCCCCCCCATGAACCATGGACCTTGCCGTTGGTGGGGAGGCTTGCGTGCCTCAGCGACGCAGATAGCCGTACCGTAGGTACAACCACAACGGAGGGGTATCTGTTGAGAGGCCAGACAAACGTGTGGTTCCTGAAGAGGGGCAGCAGCCTTTTCAGTAGTTGCAAGGGCAACAGTCTGGATGATTGACTGATCTGGCCTTGTAACAATAACCAAAACGGCCTTGCTGTACTGGTACTGCGAACGGCTGAAAGCAAGGGCAAACTACGGCAGTAATTTGCTCGAGGGCATGCAGCTTTACTGTATGATTAAATGATGATGGCGTCCTCTTGGGTAAAATATTCCGGAGGTAAAATATTCCGGATCTCCGGGCGGGGACTACTCAAGAGGATGTCGTTATCAGGAGAAAGAAAACTGGCGTTCTGCGGAACGGAGCGTGGAATGTCAGATCCCTTAATCGAGCAGGTAGGTCAGAAAATTTGAAAAGGGAAATGGATAGGTTAAAGTTAGATATAATAGGAATTAGTGAATTTCGGTGGCAGGAGGAACAAGACTTCTGGTCAGGTGAATACAGGGTTGTAAATACAAAATCAAATAGGGGTAATGCAGGAGTAGGTTTAATAATGAATAGGATAATAGGAATGCGGGTAAGCTACTACAAACAGCATAGTGAACGCATTATTGTGGCCAAGATAGATACGAAGCCCACACCTACTACAGTAGTATAAGTTTATATGCCAACTAGCTCTGCAGATGACGAAGAAATTGAAGAAATATATGATGAAATAAAAGAAATTATTCAGATAGTGAAGGGAGACGAAATTTTAATAGTCATGGGTGACTGGAATTCGGGTGTAGGGAAAGGGAGAGAAGGAAACGTAGTAGGTGAATATGGATTGGGGCTAAGAAATTAAAGAAGAAGCCGCCTGGTAGAATTTTGCACAGAGCACAACTTAATCATAGCTAACACTTGGTTTAAGAATCATGAAAGAAGGTTGTATACATGGAAGAACCCTGGAGATACTAAAAGGTATCAGATAGATTATATAATGGTAAGACAGAGATTTAGGAACCAGGTATTAAATTGTAAGACATTTCCAGGGGTAGATGTGGACTCTGACGACAATCTATTGGTTATGACCTGTAGATTAAAACTGAAGAAACTGCAAAAAGGTGGGAATTTAAGGAGATGGGACCTGGATAAACTGAAAGAACCAGAGGTTGTAGCCGGCCGCGGTCGTCTAGCGGTTCTGGCGCTGCAGTCCGGAACCACGGGACTGCTACGGTCGCAGGTTCGAATCCTGCCTCGGGCATGGGTGTGTGTGATGTCCTTAGGTTAGTTAGGTTTGAGTAGTTCTAAGTTCTAGGGGACTTATGACCTAAGATGTTGAGTCCCATAGTGCTCAGAGCCATTTGAACCATTTTTGAACCAGAGGTTGTACAGAGTTTCAGGGAGAGCATAAGCGAACAATTGACAGGAATGGGGGAAAGAAATACAGTAGAAAAAGAATGGGTAGCTTTGAGGGATGAAGTAGTAACTGCAGCAGAGGATCAAGTAGGTAAAAAGACGAGGGCTACTAGAAATCCTTGGGTAACAGAAGAAATATTGAATTTAATTGATGAAAGGAGAAAATATAAAAATGCAGTAAATGAAGCAGGCGAAAAGGAATGCAAACGTCTCAAAAATGAGATCGACAGGAAGTGCAAAATGGCTAAGCAGGGATGGCTAGAGGACAAATGTAAGGATGTAGAGGCTTATCTCACTAGGGGTAAGATAGATACTGCCTACAGGAAAATTAAAGAGACCTCTGGAGAAAAGAGAACCACTTGTATGAACATCAAGAGCTCAGATGGAAACCCAGTTCTAAGCAAAGAAGGGAAAGCAGAAAGGTGGAAGGAGTATATAGAGGGTCTATACAAGGGCGATGTACTTGAGGACAATATTATGGAAATGGAAGAGGATGTAGATGAAGATGAAATGGGAGATATGATACTGCGTGAAGAGTTTGACAGAGCACTGAAAGACCTGTCGAAACAAGGCTCCCAGAGTAGAAAACATTCCATTGGAACTACTGACGGCCTTGGGAGAGCCAGTCCTGACAAAACTCTACCATCTGGTGAACAAGATGTATGAAACAGGCGAAATACCCTCAGACTTCAAGAAGAATATAATAATTCCAATCCCAAGGAAAGCAGGTGTCGACAGATGTGAAAATTACCGAACAATTAGTTTAATAAGCCACAGCTGAAAAATACTAACACGAATTCTTTACAGACGAATGGAAAAACTAGTAGAAGCCGATTTCGGGGAAGATCAGTTTGGATTCCGTAGAAATACTGGAACATGTGAGGCAATACTGACCTTACGACTTATCTTAGAAGAAAGATTAAGGAAAGGCAAACCTACGTTTCTAGCATTTGTAGACTTAGAGAAAGCTTTTGACAATGTTGACTGGAATACTCTCTTTCAAATTCTGAAGGTGGCAGGGGTAAAATACAGGGAGCGAAAGGCTATTTACAATTTGTACAGAAACCAGATGGCAGTTATAAGAGTCGAGGGACATGAAAGGGAAGCAGTGGTTGGGAAGGGAGTGAGACTGGGTTGTAGCCTCTCCCCGATGTTATTCAATCTGTATATTGAGCAAGCAGTGAAGGAAACAAAAGAAAAATTCGAAGTAGGTATTAAAATCCATGGAGAAGAAATAAAAACTTTGAGGTTCACCGATGACATTGTAATTCTGTCAGAGACAGCAAAGGACTTGGAAGAGCAGTTGAACGGAATGGATAGCGTCTTGAAAGGAGGATATAAGATGAACATCAACAAAAGCAAAACAAGGATAATGGAATGTAGTCGAATTAAGTCGGGTGATGCTGTGGGAATTAGATTAGGAAATGAGACACTTAAAGTAGTAAAGGAGTTTTGCTATTTGCGGAGAAAAATAACTGATGATGGTCGAAGTAGAGAGGATATAAAATGTAGACTGGCAATGGCGAGGAAAGCGTTTCTGAAGAAGAGAAATTTGTTAACATCGAGTATAGATTTAAGTGTCAAGAAGTCATTTCTGAAAGTATTTGTATGGAGTGTAGCCATGTATAGAAGTGAAACATGGACGATAAATAGTTTGGACAAGAAGAGAATAGAAGCTTTCGAAATGTGGTGCTACAGAAGAATGTTGAAGATTAGATGGGTAGATCACATAACTAATGAGGAAGTATTGAATAGGATTGGGGAGAAGAGAAGTTTGTGGCACAACTTGACCAGAAGAAGGGATCGGTTGGTAGGACATGTTCTGAAGCATCAAGGGATCACCAATTTAGTATTGGAGGACAGCGTGGAGGGTAAAAATCGTAGAGGGAGACCAAGATATGAATACACAAAGCAGATTCAGAAGGATGTAGGTTGCAGTAGGTACTGGGAGATGAAGAAGCTTGCACAGGATAGAGTAGCATGGAGAGCTGCATCAAATCAGTCTCAGGGCTGAAGACCACAACAACAACAGCAGCACCAAAATATCAGACAGCCAAACGCTTCGCCTGTTCGTGAAGTAATAGTCTAAGATACTGAAGAACAGAAGAAAATTCTACTATGAAACTGAACTTTTGTATAAATTAAAAAAAACAACACCTTATACAAAACAACATTTGTTTGTTTGTCCATCCACGTTTCTGCACCTGAGTGTTATCTTCTGTGGATTTCATTTTTATTTCTGTAAAAATACCGTACAAACTCTTTGTGTTGTTGTTCGCAGAACAAGGCTTCATGCAAAAATTGGTGCCTCACGACAGCACCACAAGTAAAGACAGTCGTTGCCACACGCATCAACATGTCGGAGACTCCGGCGTAGACACGCCCCTATTTGTTTCCCTACGCCACCGCACCTGCAAAGTTATTTGTGTCCGAGAGTAATTCGGCTCTGGCCAGTCTCTAGTATTTGCCATTCTCAGTTTTTAATAAATTAAAAATAATTTGTATGTGTATTGCATCTGCTCTACCGCCTCCTGAAGTAATCTAGACTTGCTACAGCACACCACCCTTTTCATCTACATCTACATCTATATCTACATGGATACTCTGCAAATCACATTTAAATGCCTGGCGGAGGGTTCATCGAACCACCTTCACTTCTATATTATTGCGATCTTGTATATCGCGCGGAAACAACGAACGCCTATCTCTTTCCGTACGAGCTCTGATTTTCCTTATTTTGTCATGGTGATAGCTTCTCTCTATGTAGGTCGGAGTCAACAAAATATTTTCACATTCGGAGGAGAAAGGTGGTGATTGGAATTTCGTGAGAAGCTTCCTCCGCAGCGGAAAACGCCTTTGTTTTAATGGTGTCCATCCCAAATCCTGTATCATTTCAGTGACGCTCACTCCCCTATTTCGCGATAATACATGCAATTCTTTGAATTTTTGCGATGTACTCCATCAATCCTATCTGGTAAGGATCCCACACCGCGCAGTAATATTACAAAAGAGGACGGAGAAGCTTAGTGTAAGCAGTCATCTTAGTAGACCTGTTACATTTCTTAAGTGTCCTGCCAATAAAACACAGTCTCTGGTTAGCCTTCCTCACAACATTTTCTATGTGTTCTTTCCAATTTAAGCTGTTCTTAGTTGTAATTCCTAGGTATTTAGTTGAATTTACGGTCTTTAGATCTGACTGATTTACCGTGTAACCGAAGTTTAACGGATTCCTTTTAGCACTCATGTGGATGTCCTCGCACTTTTCGTTATTTAGGGTCAACTGCCAATTTTCGCAGCATACATATATCTTTTCTAAATCGTTTTGCAATTTGTTTTCATCTTCTGACGACTTTACGAGTCGATAACGACAGCATCATCTGCAAACAACCTAAGTCGGCTGCTCAGATTGTCTCCCAAATCGTTTAAATACGAGTGTAAACCCAAAAGTAAGGTCTCCTATTTTTTTTATAAGTACATAGACTTGTTTATTTCTACAATGGTTTACATCAGTTCACAGCTTGAACATTTAGCTACTTTTCGACTTAGTCACCAAAACTGCCACAGCGTCTACAAAAATGCATCGACAGGAATGGTGATTATGTCGAAAAATAGCTACATGTTCAAGCTGTAAACTGATGTAAACCATTGTAGGAATAAACAGGTGTATGTACTTATAAAAAATAGGAGACCTTACTTTTGGGATTACCCTCGTAGATAAGGAACAGCAAAGGGCCTATAACACTACTTTGGGGAACGCCAGAAATCACTTCTGTTTTACTCGATGACTTTCCGTCAATTACTACGAAGTGTGACCTCTCTGACAGGAAATCACGAATCCAGTCACATAACTGAGACGATGTTCCATAGGCACGCAATTTCACTACAAGCCGCTTGTGCGGTACCGCGTCAAAAGCCTTCCGGACGTCCAGAAATACGGAATCAATTTGAAATCCCTTGTCGATAGCACTGAACACTTCGTGCGAGAAAAGAGCTAGTTGTGTTTCACAAGAGCGATGTTTTCTAAATCCGTAGTGACTGTGTGTCAATAGACCATTCTCTTCGAGGTAATTCATAATGTTCAAACACAATATACGTTCCAAAATCCTGCTGCATATCGACGTTAAAGATACGGGCCTGTAATTTAGTGGATTACTTCTACTGCCTTCCTTGAATATTTGGTGTGGCCTGTGCAGCTTTCCAGTCTTTGGCTACGGATCTTTCATCGAGCGAACGGTTGTATATGATTGTAAAGTATGGAGCCATTGCGTCAGCATACTCTGAAAGGAACCTAATTGGTATACAATCTGGACCAGAAGACTTGCTTCTTTCAAGTGATTTAAATTCCTTCTCTACTCAGAGGATATCTATTTCTACGTTACTCACGCTGGCAGCTGTTCTTGATTCGAATTCTGGAATATTTACTTCGTCTTCTTCTGTGAAGGCGTTTCGGAAGGCTGTGTTTAGTAACTCTGCTTTGGTTGCACAGTCGTTGATAGTATTTCCATTGCTGTCGCGCAGAGAAGGCATTGATTGTGTCTTGCCGCTAGCCTACTTCACATACGACCAGAATCTCCTTGGACTTTCTGCCAGGTTTCTAGACAAAGTTTCGTTGTGGAAACTATTATAATAGGTTTGTTTATAAATAACTCATCTGCTACCAGTCACGATTTTCTTTGTTTTATTTTATTTTTCGCACGACGCGTTTTGGGAAATTATTCCCATTTTCAAGTGCGTTTTTTGTGTTTGTTATGTCATTCCTATGTGAGGTTGTCGATGTGTGAGATTCTGGTTCATTTCGTTGACTTTACTGCAACATATAAGAAAACACGCGATTTTTAGTTGGTTGTCGATCTTTTTGTGAAGTTAGTGGCGAAATTTAGAGGAATTTGTACTTACTGTTTCCTTATGGTCCATTTGTGCAGAATCTCACACACACTAAATATCACACACAACTTGTTGTACACTTTTAAACATCGAAAACATTTTACATAAACGAAACAGATACACAGATGCTCCTACAAGTAGTCAACAGAGATGACAGTATAGGTCTCCCACAGAGTATGATATGTTTTTGTACAGGATTTCTACATCTGCATCTACATTTATACTCCGCAAGCCACCCAACGGTGTGTGGCGGAGGGCACTTTACGTGCTACTGTCATTACCTCCCTTTTCTGTTCCAGTCCCGTGTGGTTCGAGGGAAGAACGACTGTCTGAAAGCCTCCGTGCGCGCTCGAATCTCTCTAATTTTACATTCGTGATCTCCTCGGAAGGTATAAGTAGGGGAAAGCAATATATTCGATACCTCATCCAGAAACGCACCCTATCGAAACCTGGACAACAAGCTACACCGCGATGCAGAGCGCCTCTCTTGCAGAGTCTGCCACTTGAGTTTGCTAAACATCTCCGTAACGCTATCATGCTTACCAAATAACCCTGTGACGAAACGCGCCGCTCTTCTTTGGATCTTCTCTATCTCCTCCGTCAACCCGATCTGGTACGGATCCCACACTGATGAGCAATACTCAAGTATAGGTCGAACGAGTGTTTTGTAAGCCACCTCCTTTGTTGGTGGACTACATTTTCTAAGGACTCTCCCAATGAATCTCAGCCTGGTATCCGCCTTACCAACAATTAATTTTATATGATCATTCCACTTCAAATCGTTCCGTACGCATACTCCCAGATATTTTACAGAAGTAACTGCTACCAGTGTTTGTTCCGCTAGCATATAATCATACAATAAAGGATCCTTCTTTCTATGTATTCGCAATACATTACATTTGTCTATGTTAAGGGTCAGTTGCCACTCCCTGCACCAACTGCCTATTCGCTGCAGATCTTCCTGCATTTCGCTACAATTTTCTAATGCTGCAACTTCTCTGTATACTACAGCATCATCCGCGAAAAGCCGCATGGAACTTCCGACACTATCTACTAGGTCATTTATATATATTGTGAAAAGCAATGGTCCCATAACACTCCCCTGTGGCACGCCAGAGGTTACTTTAACGTCTGTAGACGCCTCTCCATTGATAACAACATGCTGTGTTCTGTTTGCTAAAAACTCTTCAATCCAGCCACACAGCTGGTCTGATATTCCGTAGGCTCTTACTTTGTTTATCAGGCGACAGTGCGGAACTATATCGAACGCCTTCCGGAAGTGAAGGAAAATGGCATCTTCCTGGGACCTGTATCTAATATTTTCTGGGTCTCATGAACAAATAAAGCTAGTTGGGTCTCACACGATCGCTGTTTCCGGAATCCATGTTGATTCCTACAGAGTAGATTCTGGGTTTCCAAAAACGACAATTTGGATCTTATGTCTCTTTTATAATTGTGCTTATTTCTATGTGTTACTATTTCTATTTAAGTATAATATCGAAACATCTGAAGAAATTCACTGATTCACTTTCAAGTCTTACGTTTAATATTTTATCTTCATATTTTCTGTAATGTGAATATATCTCCAGTTCTCCTAGCAAGTCCATTTTATGTCCTTTATTTATTCGGTGGAGTACTTTGACATTTTACTCTATTTTTCGAAATAGGTGTCCTGTATTATGTACATGTGTTTCTGTTGCTGATGTAGTGTGTCTGTTGTGTATGTAGGCCTTTATGTGCTCTGTGTACCTGGTGTAGAAATTTCGGCCTGTTTGTCCTAGGTAGAACATGGAGCATTCCTGCCATGTGACCTTGTATGTTCCAGAGTCTGAGTATGGATCATGCTTACACTTTATATTGTGTACCAAGAAGGATCGACTCCGTCGTTTGTTAATTTATTTGGTATAAATCTCTCAACTGCTGCCGATACTGTTTCTTTGGATTCAAGCCACATCTGGTCTTTTTGTTGTATTCCTGAATCAACATCAAAGCTACAACATGCACGTCTATTTAGTTTTGATTGCTCTTCTGAAGGTGCATCTTGGTTTATACAGGTAGGCCCACTGTCATGGCATGATTACACACTATTCATTCACATCTTTTTTCACTTCAATGTTACGTCATATTACAAGATTTTAATAGCAGAACAAATTTAGGAAGGTTTGGAGCGTCACAATCACCGAGAGATATTATGCTGCTGTTGTTTCTCACTTGTTCATCATGCTGTTTTTGTGTGTGTGTGTGTGTGTGTGTGTGTGTGTGTGTGTGTGTGTGAGAGAGAGAGAGAGAGAGAGAGAGAGAGAGAGAGAGAGAGAGAGAGAGAGAGAGACGTGAAGCTGATGGGACGGTAAGAGGAAGCATCATTACGTGTTTGATTTGAGGAAAAGTAGGATTTTAAGAGTTTTCAATAGTTCTGGATAGTAACCTGCGAAAGGGCTTAATATTTGAAAGAGTTAATGGGGAGTGTAGTGTTACGTTGGTTCACGTTTGGCGCCAGTCCCGCAGTTTTTTAGCATTTAGTGAAGTCCTGATGTATCTCTGTATTTGCTGGTTGCGTTTGAGCGTATGGAGATCACGAGTCAGTAGGAAGGAATGATAAAATCGACGGGATTCACAGAGGCGGAGTAGAGGTTGTGCAGTGAGGATGGGGTCATTAGGATATATGGTCTGGGTAGGGATACAGATCAATATAGCATCTGTCACGGCCTACTGTAGGAAGGAAATGGCGTTAGAGATATCATAACGTCGTTAAAAGGTTGGTGGGTGGCTTCCAATATGGATACCTAATGATTCCCAGTGGGCATTCTAGTTGATGTGGAAGTAATCTTGGATAACTTTTGGAAGAATACTGGGATAAGGTGCATGAGGATGATGTAATGTGTAGGAGATGGTGAGTAGGACAGGTAGATGGTCACTTCAAACTGGGAATGTTAATAAAAACCACCACATTCACATTATTCATCTGTTGAGGCACAAAATGATCAAGATTATTTACTTCCAGTTGGATCGAGGACATATCACACAATGCATCCAAGGAGCTGAGGTGATTTTAAGACAACATCTTGAGTTCGTTTGCTTTTAGGATGAGTGTGCTACGGGACTGAGATTATGTTACCTTGGTGAAGTCAATAAACTGACGCCACTGCTGGTCCTCTGTAGGCCTGTAGGGGGTCAGCTGTTGATGGTTACGAGTATGTTAGCAGCAGTAACGTAGCTTGAAAATGTACGGTCTAAGTGTAAAAGTAAACTGTAGGGGATGAGATAATGGATTTGGATATATATGGTAACACAGGCAACACACCTAAAGAAGTGAAAAGTGTTGCACCATTAACATCTTGATTGAACGCTACCAAACTGATTCCACGTCGGTGTAATACGTTAGTAAAAATTCCATACTTACGCGAGTTTATTTTCAGTACAGAAGAGATCCATACTTTCCGATGACAGAACGCGTCAGTACATGATGGCTATTGGATTTGTCCAGTGTTACTGGAATTTTACAGATGGAGATCGCATCACAGCATGCCCAGAGTATGAGCACAGGCAGCTTAGCGTATAGCTGTCTTTCTGACGTTCAGAATGGTCGAATCATTGACGTGACGGACATAGCAGCATCATACCAACAGAGTGCACAGATAGTTGGCTATAGTGGAATTACTGAAGAACGAGGAGCGACGAGATGGACTCAGGGCAAATATGTTCCAAGGAGAGCAGGCATGGGTGCTTCTGGAGGGGCTACACCACGAAAAGTCGTATTATTGTTCGACTGGCTCTGACTAATAGACGAATGACAACACAGCAAATCTGGACACGGATTACAGGTGGAGTGTCATCACCGAGCGTCGGGAACATAATACTGGAAGCTGGGTTGAGATATTGTTTACCGCTGACACCATCAGAGACTTGCATGGTATAGAACCAGAGTCAAGAGGGACAATGAATGGCATTCTGTGGCACTCAGCGATGAGCCGCGATTCTGTTTGTGGTGGTAAGATTTCACACCATCGTGTATGCAGAAAGCGTGATGAAAAGTCACAGGAAGCAATGGTTCTCAACATCCATACCGGTCCAACTCCTGAGATCATGATATCAGGAGCTACTGCATATGACAAAAGAACTTTTTGATGACTGTTGAAGGGAGACTAAGTGCTAGCCAGAATGTGGCAAGAGTGGCAAACGCTCAAGTCATATAGTTCACAAGTACAGTACCAAACGGCATATTACAGTAGGATGGTACAAGACCCCGTACTATAGTTCACATCACAAGTGGCTTTGGGAATGTACAGATTCTTGACTGGCCTGCCCACTCCTCTGATTTGACGTCCATAAAGTATATCTGAGATTCTATGGGAAGTAGAATACCTTCACAACAGTCTCCAGAGAGTAAACACCACGAACTAATACAGTATGTGTTTCAGACATGGCAGGAAATTCCTCAAGCTGACATGCAGAGGTTGTTTGCTTTCATGCCACAATGAATACAGAGTATATAAGTCACAATGTGTATCATCTGTTGTACTGATGTTGATGGCGGCCATCAGTGTCAATTGAAACGAAAGTTTCAAATTCTATTACCTGTTATGTAGTGAACATCTCCACAAACTTTGATAAATACAGGTCTGGTGCTTCGTGGTGTAACTCTTTCCATTTCTATCATTATAGTTAGGAGTTTGAAGAGTATTCATGATTTGTTCTGTGGGAGTGTCATACAGGTGTTGTGCATTTCTGATGACCAATTTCAATTCCACTTCAGGTCATGGATACAGGATACAGGGGGAGCTTCAGTTGGTGTGATAAGGTTGAAGGAACATTTCACTTATGAGTTTGCATTGGGACAGACCATGTGTAAAACAGAAGTTTGTTTGCTGGGGGGAGGGGGGCAGGGGGGGGGGTTTGGGCCAGGATGTTGTGCTGCTGTTGCATCCATGATGAGCGCGAGGGAGTAGTCTGAGTGGATGAGGGCTAGGGAGGGTTTCCGCTAGGATATCAATGCAGTTGGAGACGAAGCGTGCTTGGTTCTGCGAGCAGCTGGCTTGTGTGTTTGGTTGGAATATGGAATGGGTTGCAAGGGAGAATAGTTGGAGGGTGTTTGGTAATTGGAGATGGTAGGTATTTTGGAGTAAGATAGTCATGTATCCTCTTATTTATTCAGAAGTGAGAGGCAGGTGGAGGTAGTAATTGGGGAGAACAGGATTATCAACGTGTCCAACAGGCACATTTAGTCCTGGTTTGGTAGTTGGGGGCTTGGCTTTATGCTTGTCATATTTAGTAGAATGACAGTCTTTGCAGGCACGTTTTCGCTGACTCTCCATAGGTTTATTTCCTGTTTCATCAAGAGATCGATGTAGCAAATTGTGGACCAAAAAACTCTGTGTTCATGTAGGATCTATGATAATGATGGAAGGTGAAGAAATGAATTAAAATTTGTAGTGTGGCTGGGACTTGAACTCAGTTTGAACACCTACTAAGCAATAGTGCTAGCCATTACACCACCACAGCACTGCAGCTAACAGGATTGCATGGGCTACCTTAGTACAATGCCTTCCCCAACACAAGCTTCAATTCACATCTTCAGTCTATTTTCCTCTTTATATATGAGTTATTTGAGATGTGGTATGCAAAGCTACTCTTCATTAATTATCCCAATTTTAGTTTTCCATGTGAGAAGAAGAATAAAGATTTATTTTCCTTTATTGTTTATTGAATTTTGACTCCCCCCCCCCCCCAAAGGGGGGGGGATGGACTGGAAGCAGCTTAATATGCTGCTCTTCAGCCTACAGAAGAGTTAAAAACGTAATGAGAAGATAACAAACAATAAAAACAGGCGATAAAAGACTGACTTTTTAAAAACTGTAAAATGGCGGGAAGTTGTGGATGTTGAAATATAAAGACACGGGGTTGGCGATGCTAATTAAGACACACAGTAAGTAGATGGGCATAATTAAAAAACACGGTGACAGTCTGGTTTCTGTTCGGAACACTTAAAAAAGAGGGTTGCACAACACTGAAAACTCACGTGAACACTACGCTATAGAGTAGCCACAAAGATGACATACCACAGCCTATGCCAGATTGGGAGGGGGGGGAGGACCGAAATAGATAAGGGGAAAAAAGGGGGAGGAGAGGAAAGGGCAAAAGGGGGGAAGCTAATGGAGGAAGAGGACACATAAAAAGGGGGTGCAGGGCAGACGCAAGAAGGAGTGGGAAGGGCAGAGGAGGGGAAAGAATAAGGATGGGGGGGGTGGAGTCAAAGAGACGGTAGGCGGTGAAAAACGCGATGGAAGAGTGGGGGGGAAAGAGGGAGCCTGGGAAAAGGACAGAGGTACGGAGGGGGAGGGGAGGATCAGAGTTGATAGGAAAGATAAATGGAGGGAGAGAGGGCATCATCCAGGAGGGGGAGAAGAATAAAGATTTTTTTCTTTCCTTTATTTCCAATTCCCCACCTGGGGCGGGCTGGCAGCATCACAAGCGCTGTTCTTCTGCCGAAAGACATTACAAATAGACAGTAACACATTAAAACAATATGAAGAAGAAAACATGACGGGACATAGAAACAAAAAAGGCAGAACATAAGAAAAGAAAGCATACAAAAATTTGTGACTGTAAACGGAGGTAAAAATCTGAAAAAGTATTGTACACACAAAAAACATACATTGTAAGGTGTAAAAGGCACCAGCCAAAGTATGGCCTGAACATAAAAAGTCGCAGAATGATTAAAACAGCCATGTGATGGACGGCATAGCACGGAACAGTCATGGACTATACAGGGTGTTACAAAAAGGTACGGCCAAACTTTCAGGAAACATTCCTCACACACAAATAAAGAAAAGATGTTATGTGGACATGTGTCCGGAAACGCTTAATTTCCGTGTTAGAGCTCATTTTAGTTTGGTAGAGGCGGACCAATTACATGGCCTCCACGCTCTCCTGACCTCAACCCTCTTGACTTTCATTTATGGGGGCATTTGAAAGCTCTTGTCTACGCAACCCCGGTACCAAATGTAGAGACTCTTCGTGCTCGTAATGTGGACGGCTGTGATACAATACGCCATTCTCCAGGGCTGCATCAACGCATCAGAGATTCCATGCGACGGAGGGTGGATGCATGTATCCTCGCTAACGGAGGACATTTTGAACATTTCCTGTAACAAAGTGTTTGAAGTCATGCTGGTACGTTCATCTACATCTACATCCATACTCTGCAAGCCACCTGATGGTGTGTGGCGGAGGGTACCCTGAGTACCTCTATGGGTTCTGTTGCCATGTGTTTCCATTCCATGATTAAAGTGATTTGAAGATAAGTAATAAAATGAGCTCTAACATGGAAAGTAAGCGTTTCCGGTCACATGTCCACATAACATATTTTCTTTCTTTGTGCGTGAGGAATGTTTCCTGAAAGTTTGGCCATACCTTTTGTAACACCCTATTTACAGATCGAGCACACAATTAAAACCACATCACTGATGACACTGTAGAACGGCGCTGAACATAACACTGAGGCAGCACACTTGATGATGACTAAAAACCTGCAAGGATCTGCCAGTGGTGGGGAAACAAGGGAGAAGGGAAAAGGGGGTGAGAAGGAGGGGAGAGAAAGGGAAGGAAGTGGGGGGCGCACTGAAGGGGGGTGGGGAGGGAAGGGACAAGAGAGGAAAACAGCCAAGAATGGGGTGCAGGGACTGAGGGGGGGGGGGGGAAGGAGGAAATTCCACTCTGGAAGAAGGAGGGGAGAGGAAAAAGGTGGCCCCTAGGGAGGGGGGAGAACAAGGCCAGGCTACAGGTGGTAAGAAGGGTAGATGTCATGGCGAAGTTCAACATCCAGGAGCGGAAGGTGCTGATGCCCTGATGAAAGAGAAGGGGGGTGTGGAGGTTGTGGTGGAGAGGGAGGGATACAGTGACAGAGGCACGGCAACGGGCAGGGGTTGGAGAGGAAGGAGGAGACCAGTGGGTGCGGGGGATCAGGCAGCGGATAGTGTAAAGGATGCAGAGATGTTATAGGAAAAGGAGGAGGTGGGGGAAGAGGATGAGGTCATACAGGAGTCATGTGGGGGAAGGAAGGAGGATATGGAAGGTAAGGGGAGTGTGTGGCTTTCTAGAATAAAGATTTAAAACAGTTATATTTAATGTTCATTTATGTAGCTCCAACATATCTGTGTTGCCCACAGGTCACACAGAACAAGGTTCTACTAATCATAAGCAACTCTCTATGATGTACACGCACTGCAGACATGCACAAAACAGGGAGACCCAAAAGTCCATTAACATTTTAATATGCACTTATTAACAGAATAATGTAGGTAGTGAGGTATAACTTGATACACATGCCTGAGATGACATGGAGTTTGTTGAAAGTAAAAACGAGTGCTAAAACCGGCCCACAGATGGCATTGGAGAGCAACATGTCAGTGATGCCGCACCAGAATCGTGTTTCAAACTGCAGAACTTGGGCTACCGAAAATCCCCCCCCTAGAACTGTGGTGGAAACCCCATTTTGTGATGAGAAACTTACAGTGTGGTTTGGATTTGCCACATCAGTCATGATCAATCCCGTTTCCTTCGAGGATATGCGGGGTGCCGTTTTTCAAACTGTCAGTATAATGGGTGCGAGGTACGTCGATATGTTACAGAATCGTATCCTAGCCTGGTTGATAAACACTTGCTTGAAAGCACGAATTTTATGCAGGATGGCCCTCTACCCCATATTGCTATATGAGTGAAAGATCTCTTACGCACATCGTTTTGTGAGGATCGCGAGCTGAGCCACCACTTCAGTCGTGCTTGGCCACCGAAGTCTCAAGACAGTCCATGTGATTACTGGTCGTGGTGTTATCTGAAGTTGCAAGTCTACCGTGATCGTCTGACCTCATATGGGGCAGGGAAGGGCTGGCAGCAGCACAGTCCACCACTCTTCAGCCAAATGGCTTTAACGAAAATACAAGGGAAACTCTTACATAAAAAGGGGGTAAAAAGGGGGACACAAAAATACAGCAAATGGAGATGATGGGAGTTAAAATATACACTAATATGAGGACATTGCAATAAAGAAAAAAAATCATAAGCGCAGGTGGAAGCATAACTGCCCATAAACACTTTTCGTCAGGGATACTTAACCGCCCATGACAGTCTTAAACTAAGCACACAGACAACGCAATATTGGTGAGCCCCTGCCAGTGTCACTGCCAGCTGTGCTCATAGAGCCGACAAGCCTTCAACTACAGGGAAGCGGTACACACACTAACGCAAACAAAACCAACACGACATTCTACACTGAGCGGCCGATTTTATGATAGAATTGACCTCTCTGGTGACGAAATTGGCATGTTTAAGGTACGCAAACTCTGAAGCTGGCCAAGAAGACATTGTTCATACTCAGCAACAACGATGACTTATTCATTACCTACTTATTTTTACATCCACGCATGAATTACCATTGCTGGCAGTATAACTCTGTCAACAGTCATCTGAGTAGTTCTTTCCCATGGCACTCGCCATGGCACCCCCCTCCCATCCCACCCCCGCCCACCTCCTCTGCCCTAAAACCGTTCTTCAACCGCTTTCTCTCTACTGTCTCCAAGATGGGACCTTATCAGTGGGTGATCGCAGCCAGACATACGGATAGTATTACAGTCACGCAACCTGTGACTCCCGATAGCAATAATAACTCGTTTGCAGAGGTGACAGTAGAGCTTATTGCGATGTTCACCGTGCCAGTGCAGGCGTGGAGCGGCTCCACTCCAGCGAAAAAGAAGTGTTCCGTTTTATATATGTCCTGAGAAGACGAACCTACTTTCCTTAACGAGCGCGGTAGCAAAGTCGTTAGCACACTGGACTCGCATACGGGAGGACGACTATTCAAATTCGCATCCGACCATCCTGATTTACGTTTTCCGTGATTTCCCTAAATCGCTTAAGGCAAATACTTGGGGTGGTTCCTTTGACAGGGATTGGCCGATTGCCTCCCCCATCCTTCCGTAATCCGATCTTGTGCTCCGTTTCTAATGACCTCGTTGTCGATGGGATATTAAAAACAGATCTTCCTGTTTTCTTTCTTCCAATGCCCAACTTCGGACTCTGTACCATAATAACCTCTCTGTCCTGTGTTAAATATCTTGCCCTTACGACGTTAATTGGATTTGTGAAGAAAACTACAACGTAGTTATTTAATTCTACCTGTCAAACTATTTTGTATTTACACACTTACCAAGGCCGACTACTTTTTTTTGTCACTCGTTGAGTCTGCAGTAGGTCTTCAAATGATGATCGACAGCCAAACCAGGTAGCCACAAACGATTGTTACAATGAGAAAGAAGGTCATCTCCACCATCCGTCTGTGAATCGCGTGAACTTTGTTTTCTGTGTTCGTATTGTAGCTACACTCACGGAAAAACTTCACAACGCTAAAATATAATTAACGTAGAGTAATGAAATTTCGGGAATACTTTTGCCTTGGTAACACATTCAAGTGATTAACATTGCAGTCTCACAGATTAATGTAAGCGCGAGATAAGCCATTACAAATGCGAAAAACTCGTACATTAATAGACGGTGCAACCGTCAGAATGTCGAATGCCAGCATGCAAATGTACGTGCACTGTATTTTACAGGTGCCGGATGTCAGTTTGTAGCATGGAGTTCCATGCCTCTTGCACTTAGCCGGTCAATACAGGTACGGTTAATGATGTTTGTAGTGACGCTGGAGTTTTCTTCCGATGATGTTCCATATGTGCTCGATTGCTGACAGATCTGGTGTTCGCGCAGGCCAAGGTAAATGTCGACACGCTGTATAGCGTATTGGGTTACAACAGCGATATATGAGCGAGAGTTATCCTGTTGGAAAACATCCCCTAGAATGCTGTTCATGAAAGGCAGCACAACAGACTGAGATATAAATTTGTAGTCAGGGAGCGTGGGATAACCATGAGAGGTATCCTGCTGCCATACGATAACTGTAACTACAGATGTAGGTCCAGACAGATTGGCTGTAAACTCTCAACTCGCTATTTTATAACCGACAAACGGGCATTACTGGCACCGAGGCAGAACCAGCTATCTTCAGAAAACACAACAGACCTCAACCCTGCCCCCCAATGAGCTCTCGGTTGACACCAATGAAGTCAGTGAGGCAGCCGGGATGGCCGAGCGGTTCTAGGCGCTTCAGTATAGAACCGCGCGACCGCTACGGTTGCAGGTTCGAATCCTGCCTCGGGCAGGGATGCGTGTGATGTCCTTGGGTTAGTTAGGTTTAAGTAGTTCTAAGTTCTAGGGGACTGATGACCTAAGATGTTAAGTCCCATAGTGCTCAGGGCCATTTGAATCATTTGACGCTATGGAAAACACACACACCCATGCCCCAGGGAGGACTCGAACCTTCGACGGGGGTAGCCGCGTGAATCGCGGCAAGGAGAGCGATTGTGTACAGTGGCTACATTCCTGACAAGTCTTCCTGCAGTATCACAGAAGGAACATCCAACTTCTCTTAGCCCTATTACACGACCTCGTTCAAACCCAGTGAGGTGCTGATAATGGGTAGTATGAATAAAACGGCGAATATACCCTATACTCGGAATTTCGGAGAACATTCTCAGGTTCGTATGAGTAAAGCGAGTCGCAGAATATACTTCACCCGCGAAAGTTCTCAGCGTGAGTGAAAGGGTGGGGGTAGTTGCTCATAACAAGGAATATTCTCCGGTTTCGTATGAATAAAAACAGAGAAGTTTTTCACAAACTGTGAACATTCCTGTTTTTTTTTTTAAGTGAGCTCTGTAGCATACTAAGAGCTGAATAATTTGTGTTGTGGTTAAGTGTTACCGAATGATTTTAGTGAAAATGGTAGAATTTATGATTCTTGAAAGGCAGAAAAAGATAGGACGAAGGAAGACAGAAAAAAAACTGTGGCCGGCCGGTGTGGCCGTGCGGTTCTAGGCGCGTCAGTCTGGAACCGCGTGACCGCTACGGTCGCAGGTTCGAATCTTGCCTCGGGCATGGATGTGTGTGATGTCCTTAGGTTAGTTAGGTTTAAGTAGTTCTAAGTTCTAGGGTAGTGATGACCACAGATGTTGAGTCCCATAGTGCTCAGAGCCATTTGAGCCATTAGAAAAAAACTGTAGAAGTGTATATACACTCCTGGAAATAGAAAAAAGAACACATTGACACCTGTGTGTCAGACCCACCATACTTGCTCCGGACACTGCGAGAGGGCTGTACAAGCAATGATCACACGCACGGCACAGCGGACACACCAGGAACCGCGGTGTTGGCCGTCGAATGGCGCTAGCTGCGCAGCATTTGTGCACCGCCGCCGTCAGTGTCAGCCAGTTTGCCGTGGCATACGGAGCTCCATCGCAGTCTTTAACACTGGTAGCATGCCGCGACAGCGTGGACGTGAACCGTATGTGCAGTTGACGGACTTTGAGCGAGGGCGTATAGTGGGCATGCGGGAGGCCGGGTGGACGTACCGCCGAATTGCTCAACACGTGGGGCGTGAGGTCTCCACAGTACATCGATGTTGTCACCAGTGGTCGGCGGAAGGTGCACGTGCCCGTCGACCTGGGACCGGACCGCAGCGACGCACGGATGCACGCCAAGACCGTAGGATCCTACGCAGTGCCGTAGGGGACCGCACCGCCACTTCCCAGCAAATTAGGGACACTGTTGCTCCTGGGGTATCGGCGAGGACCATTCGCAACCGTCTCCATGAAGCTGGGCTACGGTCCCGCACACCGTTAGGCCGTCTTCCGCTCACGCCCCAACATCGTGCAGCCCGCCTCCAGTGGTGTCGCGACAGGCGTGAATGGAGGGACGAATGGAGACGTGTCGTCTTCAGCGATGAGAGTCGCTTCTGCCTTGGTGCCAATGATGGTCGTATGCGTGTTTGGCGCCGTGCAGGTGAGCGCCACAATCAGGACTGCATACGACCGAGGCACACAGGGCCAACACCCGGCATCATGGTGTGGGGAGCGATCTCCTACACTGGCCGTACACCACTGGTGATCGTCGAGGGGACACTGAATAGTGCACGGTACATCCAAACCGTCATCGAACCCATCGTTCTACCATTCCTAGACCGGCAAGGGAACTTGCTGTTCCAACAGGACAATGCACGTCCGCATGTATCCCGTGCCACCCAACGTGCTCTAGAAGGTGTAAGTCAACTACCCTGGCCAGCAAGATCTCCGGATCTGTCCCCCATTGAGCATGTTTGGGACTGGATGAAGCGTCGTCTCACGCGGTCTGCACGTCCAGCACGAACGCTGGTCCAACTGAGGCGCCAGGTGGAAATGGCATGGCAAGCCGTTCCACAGGACTACATCCAGCATCTCTACGATCGTCTCCATGGGAGAATAGCAGCCTGCATTGCTGCGAAAGGTGGATATACACTGTACTAGTGCCGACATTGTGCATGCTCTGTTGCCTGTGTCTATGTGCCTGTGGTTCTGTCAGTGTGATCATGTGATGTATCTGACCCCAGGAATGTGTCAATAAAGTTTCCCCTTCCTGGGACAATGAATTCACGGTGTTCTTATTTCAATTTCCAGGAGTGTAGATTTAACAGTGAAAACATTACCTGGCTGGCGAATCACTTTCTTCCTGAAAATCACGAAAGAAGCGGAGATGCTTCATTTTTGCGCTATGCAGCGGACACAGGCTTTCACACTGGTGTAGAGGAAAACTTAGGAATATACCAGACAACTGTGTCACTGACATTTTCATATGTTCTGCAGCAGGTTAACAGAAAACCACCGTTGTGGATCCCATTTCCGAGAAACGTAAACGAACTAGAAACAGCAAAAAGTTTAGTGGCGCTCTAGATATCAGTTTTCACATGCGCTGGGGCCCCCTCAATTGCACGCACATACTGATAATGAAACCTTCTGCACATCGAGACGAACACATTAATCGAAAGGGTTTTACATCTATAAATGTGTAGATGACATATGATTACACTGAATTGTTTAACAGTGTTGATGCTTCTTGGCCTTGGTCTGTCCATGATGCTAGGACATGGAGAAACTCAGACCTCTACCGTATATTACGAGAGAACCAGTGCCATGCTTTAACTTTAGGAGAAGAAGGATATGACACTGCATCGTGGTTAATGACACTGTTCCAAAATCCTGGAACACCTGGTGAGAGGGCGTACAACAGACTTCGCTTTAAGGGAAGGATGATAATCGAACAATGCTTTGGGAGCTGAAATGGCGTTTCCTAGTGCTGCAAAACAAAATAAGGCTTGCCCAAAAAAAATCCCCCGTGTGATAATAGCCTTTTTTTCCACAACGTAGCAAAATAAATAGGGGACTCGGATTTTAAAGCACCTAGAGACAATGGCACAAATCTTGCAGTATTGGGAGAAGAGGAAGCAGCAAACGTACATGTACGTGGTACAAACAGAAGATGGGAAACTGTTAACGTAATTCGTCAACTACAGTGTGTGGGCGTTTGCTTCAAACATTGTACAAACAAACTCAATTCGTGTATTTTTTATAATTAAAATAATATTTACTTCTTCAGATATAACAAAATATCATTTTGATAAAAATAAAAAATATTACTCTGTTGTCACATAAAAAACGCTGTTTATTGTTGTTCTTCCTCCTCTCTAATCAATTTTACTTTATCAAAAATTGTTTAACCTGTAACATTTCAACCTGGAACAGCATTTGCAGTAGATAAGTTCCACTTTAAAAAAAATTTCGACGGTGTGGTGAAGGTATTTGCCAGATATTACAGAAAATAACTGCACAAACTGTTTAACCTGTACATTTCAAACTGGAACAAGTTACTCTTTATGTTCCACTTTACCAAAAATTGTTTCAATGGTGTAGTGAAGGTATTTCCCAGTTATTACAGTAAATAAGTGCACAAACTATTAACCTGTAACATTTAAAGCTGTGACAAGTTACTCTTTATGTTGCACTTTACCAAAAATTGTTTCAAGGGTGTGGTGAAGGTGTTTCCCATATATTACAGTAAATAAGTGCACAAATTGTTAAACCTGTAACATTTCAAAATGCAACAGTATTTGCCAGGTGCTACAGTAAATAAATGCGCAGATCGTTTAACGAGCAACATTTCAAAAGAAAATGTTACTCTTATTGTTCCACTGAAAAGAAATTTGTTTAAGAGGACATAAAGTTGTGTTGATGAATAATGTAAATAAATATTTAATTTTAAATTATTTTTATTTTACAAGTACATAACAAATAAAGAATAAAGGAAATAAAATGGTTCTTCGTTACGTAGGGAATGATAAAGCATTATTTCTCCTCCTTTTGCATCACTTTTTACCATTTTCGGTTTAGACCATCCAGCTGATGAAGCAAACCTAGTATCTGCAGTTCTGCATTTGTTAAATTTTTTGTTTCCTCCGTCTCGAGGGTTAATCGCAGTCGTTTTGTAGCAGACAGAGGAGACCCTGCAGTTATCTTCGCTTCTGGACGCATTGTACATTATGTAACCAAAAGTTTCCGAACACCCCCAAAAACATACGTTTTTCATATTAGGTGCTTTGTGCAGCCACCTATTGCCAGGTACACCTTATCAGCGACCTCAGCAGTCATTAGACATCGTGAGAGAGCAGAATGTGGCGCTCCACGGAACTCACGAACTTTGAACGTGGTCAGGTGATTGGGTGTCAATTGTGTCATGCGTCTGTACGCGAGATTTCCACACTCCTAAACATCCCTGGGTCCATTGTTTCCGATGCGATAGTGAAATGGAAACGTGAAGGGACACGTATAGCACAAATGCGTACAGGCCGACCTCGTCTGTTGTCTGACAGAGACCGCCGACTGTTGAAGAGGGTCGTAATGCGTAATAGGCAGGCATCTATCCAGACCATCACACAGGGATTCCAAACTGCATCAGGATCCACTGCAAGTACTATTACAGTTAGGCGGGAGGTGATAAAACTTGGATTCCATGGTCGAGTGGCTGCTCATAAGACACACATCACGTCGGTAAATGCCCTATCACAGCACATCCCTACATTGATATTTTAAGCACATTCTTGCTTCCCACTGTTGAACAGCATCTTTCAACACGATCGAGCACCTCTTCATAATTTACGGCCTGTGGCGGAGTGGTTACACGACAATAACATCCCTGTAATGGACTGGCCTGCACAGAGTCCTGTCCTGAATCCTACAGAACACCCTGGGGATGTTTTGGATCGCCGACATCGTGCCAGGCCTCACCGACCGACATCGATACCTCTCCTCAGTGAAACTCTCCGTGAAGAATGGGCTGCCATTCCCCAAGAAACATTCCAGCACCTGATTGAACGTGTGCCTGCGAGAGTGGAAGCTGTCATCAGTACTAAGTGTGGGCCAAAACCATACTGAATTCGACCGATGGAGGGCACCACGAACATGTAAGTCATTTTCAGCCAGGTGTCCGGATACTTTTGATCAATAGTGTATCTGGTGAGTCCTCACCTGCATTTGGCGACATTTGCAAAAATAATTCCGGATTTAAGTATGAAACGTCGTAATCGTGGGATTCCAAAATTCTCTGGAGAAGACATAGTGGTCGAAGTTGTAGCCCCTACTGCCAAGGTTCCTAAACCAAATTGAAAAAACAACAAAACTAGTCTACGTCACGATTCAGCTTTTGAAGATAGCTCATGTAGCAAGCAGAATTATTCATAAGGGGTCTGTCCAGTTTCATGCACGCTGCACTGTATTAGATTTACTGAAAAATATTAGACCACTTTTATCAAACATAGATTCATTTTCGCAGAAAAAAATAAAAATAAATAGTTTTCTAATTCATAACTAAAAAGCGTTAAGCGCATTATAAACGGAGAGAGGGGACATAGCATGTATTCTATGTACGGTAGGGCTGCGGTCATCCCCATCTATAAACTTAAATAAAGTTCTCCCACTTTTTGATATTATCTCTACGTTCCTTGTCTTCTTTAAAACTGTTTTATACTTTAATCGAGCCTTCATGTTATGCACTTTTTTTATATCCGAATGTCTGTAATGTCATCCCCGAAACTAGACACGTATCGTTGCTGAATTTGTTTTGAAGCGTCAGCTTTCTCTTTTCTGCCGATAGGCGTTTGGGATTTGCTAATGAAGCTGGATATTATTTTATTATATTAATGAACACAGCACACACACTCTTTCACTTCACAATAGTAACCTCCAGACACTTCGGCTGTACAGTAGACAAATGTAAACAATACGAGCACCAAAGAGGTTAGATTTTAACCACCTTGCTGAGAACTTAACCCAAGAAGGAGGGATGGTAGGGAGGAAGTACTCCCTGGTCAGAGAATATGGTTCGAACTCTTTATTCATACGAAATTGAGAACACACTCTTAAACCTTAAAGGCATTCTTGACTACCATCAGCTCACCACGTCCAGTCCCACCGTTACAGCGTGTATTTAAAGCAAACCTGATTTTCACCCTCATAGTGGCGCTACTAGCGCCACCCTTACGTGACTGTTGCGAAATCTGAATAGAAATCATCTATCAAATGTACAAACACGCCTACCAACTTTCCTTTATGTTGTACAACTCCTTAGTGTTCCGATTTTTTTTTCCGTCAGTGTATTTGTGTATTATGTTTATATGGCGCAGCATGGGAACAAATCCAGCATTCGCTTAGTCGGGTGTAGAATCTGAAAACTAAAGTCATACTGATGGAGCGCCAGACCGCCGGTAATTAGTATGGTGGGCAGATTAGACCCTGTTGTGTCTTACCACCTTATCAAGCAAACCTGTGTGCTGCGTGTTACGGTGTGCAAGCCTATTCCTGCAGCCAAGACAGGCACTGCAGGCCTCTCACCATATACCCTACATTCCCTCTGCGCATATCCATCATCAGCTTGCCGAACGTCCCGTGGGAAGCGAACGAGTCGCGTGAATTTCAGATGAGCGATGGTTCCGAAGTCCTTCTCTCCCAGAGTAAATATTTTTTATGCTGGTTGCTTGGGTTAGAAGCTCTTGTTTTAAAACTCAAATTTAGTCGAGTACTTGTGCTACCCTCAACAGATGGAATGTGGAAGCACAATTTTATCATTCTTATGGTTTCCTTCTTGTTAATAGTTGTGATCTGCTCCGCCGTCCAATTAGTTTGGTCTGTCCCTTGGCACAGAACCCTAAAATGCAGTTAAATGCTCGAATACCGCACATCTACTTCTACATTCTGCAAGCCACCTTACGGTGCGCGGTGGAAGGCAGTTCCTGTACCACTGTCACTTTCCCCCTGTCCTGTTCCCGTCGCGAATGGTTCGCGAGAAGAACGACAGTTGGCAAGCCTCCGTGTGAATCTCTCTAATTTTATTTCCACACTCTTTTCGCGTAATAAATTAGCTGACTCTTCTGGGAACGTACACTCTCAGAATTTTAGCAATAATTGCAACGATTGTTGCAGAACACCTCTCTTGCAGCGTCTGCCACTGGAGTTGCCTGAACATGTCCGTGACGCTTTCCCGCTTATTAAGTGAACCTGAAAAGAAACGCACTGCTCTTCTTTGGATATTCTCTATTTCCTACATCAATCCTGCATAGTATGGGTCCAAGACTGACGAGCAACATACAAGTGTTGGTTGAATGAGGGTTTTGTAAGCTACCTCCTTTGCAGGTGGAATAAACCCCCCGAGGATTCTTCTAATGAATCTCAGTCCCGCGCCTGCCTTGTCTGTGATTTGTTTTACGTGGACGTTCCACTTTAAGTCGTTTCATACGCATACTCGTTTATATTTGATGGAGTGACTGCTTCCAATAACTGTTACGCAATCGCAAAAATTGGGAAATTTTGTGGTAAATTCCTATGGGACCGCCAACGACCTTGCCACAGTGGTAACACCGGTTCCCGTCAGATCACCGAAGTTAAGAGCTGTCGGGCTGGGCTAGCACTTGGATGGGTGACCATCCGGTCTGCCGAGCGCTGTTGGCAAGCGGGGTGCACTCAGCCCTTGTGAGGCGAACTGAGGAGCTACTTGATTGAGAAGTAGCGGATGCGGTCTCGAAAACTGACATACGGCCGGGAGAGCGGTGTGCTGAACACATGCCCCTCCATATCCGCATCCAGTGACGCCTATGGGCTGAGGATAACACGGCGGCTGGTCGGTACCGTTGGGCCTTCATGGGCTGTTCGGGAGGAGTTTCCTATGGGACCAAACTGCTGAGGTCATCGGTTCCTAGAATTACGGATTACTTAATCTAACTTACGCTAAGGACAACACACACACCCATGTCGGACGGAGGACTCGAACATCCGACGGGGGGGGGGGGGGGAGGGGGGGGGAAGCTGCGCGAACCGTGGGGCACGGCGCTCTAGACCGCCAAGCGTCGATTTTCTGCACGTCTTCCTGCATTTCGGTACGATTTTCTAGCGTTGCGACTTCTCTTCTGTGTATAACAGCATCACCCGTGAAAAGCCTCATGGAACTTCCACAGTTATCTAGGATGTTCAAAAAAGTCTAATACTTTCACAGGTGGTAGTACTCATCGAAACAAGAAAAGTAAGTCCAGTTAACATGTTTGTAGGAAGAACTGTGCCACGCTTGGTCGCGCACATTAGCACAGTCGTTGCACTGGCGCTCCGTCAAATGCGTCGGCAGGGTATTATGATGTCTTACTCACAGTACTCTACCTTCCATTAGGTGACCAGCAGTCAGTTGTGTGGTTCGAGTCGTGTTGTAGGTTACGTTAGTTTTCGTCCTGTTTGTGCCTTATTGTACATTACTGTCAACCCCGGGTACATATCATGGTGTTTTACCTTCTTCCGAACGCGGATTCATTTAAGTGTTTACTGTTATTGGGCTGTTTTTAGGTACAAATTGTGTAGTATATTTATATCTTCTCTCTTTCACTACTTGTTAGCAATAGAAGCTTACTACTCGACAAGTGAAATGATGGATATGGAAATGCAAATGAGCGTTTGGTGTCATTGGCCGGGAGGCCCCTTACGGGGCAGGTCCGGCCGCCTTGGTGCAGGTCTTATTACATTCGACGCCACATTAGGTGACCTGCGCGCCGGATGGGGATGAAATGATGATGAAGACAGCACAACACCCAGTCCCTGAGCGGAGAAAATCCTCGACCCAGCCGGGAATCGAACCCGGTCCCGTAGGACGGCAATCCGTCACGCTGATCACTCAGCTATCGGGGCGGACATGATGGATATGATATTCTGCTATGGTTCAACAAATTGACTTAGCCTGTGAGCCGGTGCCCTCTACGCTGAAAAATATCCACAGCGCACAGTGAACTCCAAAAAGCTGTTCGGCAGACTTTTCCAGCGTCTGAGGGATACAGGTACCCTTGCCCCACACAGTCTGCATGCCTGACATGGAGGAGCGTGTGCTATGTTTGTGGAAGAGACCCCTGAGACCAGTGCGCGGCGATTAGCAGCAGCAGAAGGTTATCTTGCTCTCTTATCTGGAGGCGGAGGGGGGGAGGGTTCTTCGTGAACAATTGCTGTACGCATATCACCTACAGCGCGTTCAGTCCCTAAGGCCACATGATCATTATAGCAGACGGCGGTTCTGTCAGTGGCTGTTACAGAAGTGTGCTGCAGGTCCACTGTTCAAATCTAAGATTTTATGTATCGATGAGGCAGGGTTCACAAGAGATGGTGTTGTGAATTTCCATAAGCAGCATGTATGGGCAGATGTAAAGCCCCAAGCAGTTCAGGAAAGAGGACATCAGCACCAATTCTCAATCAACTTACGGGTAGGCGTACTTCGCGACAGGTTAATAGGACCATATATACTGACATAACGGTTAACTGGGGCGCATTACCTGGACTTTCTCATTAATATCTTGCATATCTTTCTGGAGGCTGTGCCATTGCAGCAACGAATACAAATGTGGTTCATACATGATGGCCCACCAACACACTTTCGTCGCAATGTGCGCGATCATCTGACAGACACTTCAGGACCGCTGGATTCGTCGGCGTGAGGTGGGGGGGGGGAGTGGGGGGGGGCGACAACTTGCTTGGCTTCAGTCCCCTAGACTTTTGGTTATGGGGCACTTGCAAGAATTGGTCTATGCCACGCGCCAATCAGCGATGCGCAGACACTACAGGGTCACGTCTACATTGTGTACCATCAGGTACAACAACAATTGAGTTTACTTCAAAAAGTGCGTCATTCCTTACGCCGGAGGGCAGAGAGGTGCATTGTCATGAATGGACGCCACGTTGAACATTTCCTGTAAACACGTGTTTATCGCAGAAAGTATGCATTTCGGGACCTTCGTTTATTGGACTTATCTCAGAAAGTATGCATTTCCGGACCCATGTTTATTGGACTTATTTTCCTTGTTTTGATGAACACCTTTCAAATTATACGATACCTCTTTGAATACCCTGTATATTCAGAAGTAATGGTCCTAGAACACTCCGTTGGGGTACGCCAAAAGTTACTTTTACGTCTGACGATTTCTGTCCATTGAGAGTGACATGCTGTGTGCAGTTTAATGGAAATTCTTCAATCCAGTCATACAGCTGATCTCATATTCAGTACGCCCGTATACTGTTCTTTAGGCAGCAGTACGGAACTGTATCGAACGTCTTCCGGAAGTCAAGGAGCACAGCATTACCCTGGTGCCACCAGCATTCACTGCTTTCTGGATCTTGTGGACGAAGCTGGGTTGCACACTACCATTTTTTTAAGAATCGTCGTTGATTCCTGTAAAGGAGATTTCCGGTATCCAGAAATGCCATAATACGCAAGCATTTAACATGTTTCAAAATTCTACAAGTTCATGGCTTGTAGAAAATAAACTAACGCTAAATCACAGTGAGACTCAATTTTTACAGTTTCTAATACACAATTCAACAAAACTCGACGTTTTAATTTCACAGAAAGGGCTTATGATTAGTGAAAATTAACAGTTCAAATTTCTAGGTGTTCAGATAGATAGTGAACTGTCGTGGAAAGGCCACGTTCAGGACCTTGTTCAAAGACTTAATGTTGCCATTTTTACTATTCGAACAGTATCTGAAGTAAGTGATCGTTCGACACGAAAATTACTCTACTTTGCTTGTTTTCATTCACTTATGTCGTATGGTATTATATTTTGGGGTAACTCTTCCCATTCTAAAAGGATATTTTTGGCTCAGAAACGGGCACTTTGGGCAATAAGTGGCGTAAGTTCGCGAATCTCTTGTTGACCCCTGTTCACTAGTCTGGATATTTTGACATTGGCCACTCAATATATATGTTCTTTATTGTCAATTCTTATTGACAATATCAGCTTATTCCCAAGAATAAGCAGCTTTCACTCAGTTAATACTCGGCAGAAATCAAACCTGCATTTGGATCGGACTTCCTTAACCCTTGTGCAGAAAGGTGTGCAGTATACTGCTGCATCCATTTTCAGTAAGATACCACAAGAATTCAAAAATCATAGTAGTAATCCACGTGATTTCAAATCGAAACTGAAGGTTTCCTCATGGGTCACTCCTTCTATTCTGTCGAGGAATTCCTTGAAAAATTAAGCTGATTTTTATGTTGTATTGTTGATTGCGTTTACTTAAACTTATGGCTTGATTTTTTTTAGGTTCATAAATATTTTATTTTTACCTGTTACTACTTTTACGTTGTAATTTCATGTACTGACACGTTCCATGACCTTGGAGATTTGCAATTCAATTTAGTCCTTCTGAAATTGACGTGTAAATAAATAAAATAAAAACCGACATCTAAATATAGGCCTATAGCTTTGTGCGTTTGTTCAATGACCCTTCTTGAAAAGGTGAATGACCTGCGTTTTTTGCCAGTCACCAAGAAAACTTCGCTCCTTCTATGGTACACTGGTGCTATAAGAGGAGCTGGTTCTTTCACTTGCTCTATGTATAATCGTACTGGTGTCCCATTAGGTCCAGTGGCTTTTCCTCGGTTGAGCAATTATAGTTATTTTTGTCCCACAGTCACATATTTCGATATGTGTTATTTAAATGTTCTTGCATCCATTTAACGGAGCGACTACGACTACTGTACGATATTCCTCAGTGAAACAGTTTTGGAAAAGACGTTTAGTATTTAAGCCTTCTCTCTGTCATCCTCAGTTTCGACGCCATTATGGTCACAGAATGCCTGGACAGATGGCTTTGATCCGTTTACTGAGTTAACGTGAAACCAAAACTTCTCCAAAATTTCTGTCAAGTCAGTATAAAGAACTTTATTTTCGAGTTCCTTGAACGCTTAACGCATATATCTCCTTGCCCTAATTTTGACTTCGATCAGTTTTTGTTTGTCTGTGTGGCTTTGGCTGAGTTTACATTTGCGATGAAGCTGTCTTTGCGCTTTTAGCAGCTTTCTAACACTGCTGTCGGAAACACAGAGGGCTTATCCCATCCTTCACAGCTTTGCTCGGCGCATACCTGTCGAAGGCGTCTTGTACAGTTCTCTTAAACTTTGTCCATCGATTCTCAACACTGCCACTGACTGAAATGAAATTTTCATGGTGAAATGTACCACTGCTTTCTCTCTACAGAGGGCACAACATGAAAGAAATGATGAATAGTATTTGTTTCGGCTGATTGGAGCTACACGTTGCAAAAACGGATTAGCAAATATCTGCTGAAACACTAGAGAGATTCACGTTCTTAGGAAGGACACGTGGATTTATAAGTCTGGTAAAAATCAAGAAAAAATGTTTGTCTCATAAACAACTCACTTTTCTTCTCGACACAGTCTCCTATGAGGGATATACACTTGGTCCAGCGATCGTTCGGCTTTTTTATCTCATCAGAAAAATAGGTCCTATCAAACTCTACAAAATACTCGTTGACTGCTCCCATCATTTCCTCATTTGACGAAAATTCCTTCCCAGCAAACCAAAGTTTCAAGTTAGGGAACAGGAAAAAGTCACTTGGGACTAGGTCTGGGGAATAGGGTGTATGAGGAACCAATTCAAAGCCCAGTTTATGCACTTTCGCCATTGCTATCGCTGATGTGTGGAATGGTGCATTATCCTGGTGAAAGAGCACTTTTTTGCGTGCCAGCCTTGGTCTTTTTTCAGCCAACACATGTTTCAAACTATCCATTAATGAAACATAATAGGGTCTAGTTATATTTCTACCTTTTCGCAAGCGCTCTATGAGAATTATTCCTTGGGCATCCCAAAAACAATGGCCATCATCTTATCATTTGACAAAATGGCCTTTCCCTTCTTCAGTGCACTTTCACCAGCCTTTGTCTATTGTTTTGATTGCTGTTTCGGGTCTGGTGTGTAATGATGGATCCAGCTTTCATCTTTAGTCACATATCAGTGCAAAAAGTCTTGCGGATTGTTGTTAAACGTATGTTGAAGTGTTGTGCCGGATGCGCTTTTGGTCGACTGTAAGCAATCACGGTACCTACATTGCACACAGTTTCTTCATAGCCAATCTTCCGAGCAGGATATTGTGCACCCACTCAGCTGAGATGTGCACAGTCTCAGCAGTCTCACGAATTTGTATTCGGCGGCCTTGCGTTACCATATCATGGATTTTGCCAATGATTTCCCTTGTGGTGACATCAATTAGACGTCCAGGGCGCGCTTCGTCTTCGCTGCTTGTCCGACCACGTTTAAATTCATTAACCCAAAAGTAAATAGTTTTCAATGATTATGCAGAGTTCGAGCGAACTTCATCCAATTCTGTTTTTATTTGTGCGGCAGTCCAACCCTTCGAATGAACATGTTTAATAACAGCACGGTTATCTCCATTTTCAGTTGCAGTCGACATGTTGACCAATTCAAGCGGCTGTCAACAGTGAACTGTTGGCTGTAAATTGTTGAAATTCTTTATACAATCCTTCCAATAATGAAGCTCACCAACCATGAAGGCATAACAGAAATGTTCCATTCCTTCATGGAAATTTACCGGACTTATCAAACCACCCGTGCCGCGCGGGGTAGACGTGCGGTCTCGGGCGTCTTGTCACGGTTCGCGCGGCTCCCTCCGTCGGAGGTTCGAGTCCTCCCTCGGGCATGGTCATGTGTGTTGTCCGTAGCGCCAGTTAGTTTAAGTTAGACTAAGTAGTGCTTAAGTCTAGGGACCGATGACCTCAGCACTTTATATATATATATATATATATATATATATATATATATATATATATATATATAGTGTGTGTGCGTATACAAGGTTGGTATATATTTAAATATATTGATGAGCCAAAACATTATGACCGCTAAACAGCTTGCTTGTTCCCGTCTTTGGAACGAAATACATCACTGATTCTGCTTTTCAGCGATTCGACAGTTTGTAGATAGGTTTATGGAGGTACACTATGGGATCAAAAGTATCCTGACTCTTGGCTGAAAATGACTTACAAGTTCGTGGTGACCTTCATCGGTAATGCTGGAATTCAATATGGTGTTGGCCCACCTTTAGCCTTGATGACAGCTTCACCTCTCGCAGGCATACGTTCAATCAAATGCTGGAAGGTTTCTTGGGGGAATGGCAGCCCATTCTTTACGGAGTGCTGCACTAAGGAGAGGTATCGATGTCGATCGGTGGGGCCTGGCACGAAGTCGGCGTTCCAAAACATCCCAAAGGTGTTCTATGGGATTCAGATCAGGCCTCTGTACAGGCCAGTCCATTACAGGGATGTTACTGATGTGTAACCACGCCGCCACAGGCCGTACATTATGATCAGGTGCTCGATCGTGTTGAAGGATGCAATCACCATCCCCGAATTGCTCTTCAACAGTGGGAAGCAAGAAGGTCCTTTAACATCAATGTAGGCCTGTGCTGTGATAGTGCCACGCAAAACAAGGCGTGCAAGCCCAGTCCATGAAAAACACGACCACACCATAACACCACCGCCTCCGAATTTTACTGTTTGCACTATACACGTTGACAGATGACGTTCAACGGGCATTCACCACACCCACACCTTCCATCGGATCGCCACATTGTGTACCGTAATTCGTCACTCCACGCAACGTTTTTCCACTGTTCAATCGTCCAATGTTTACGCTCCTTACACCAAGCGAGGCGTCGTTTGGCATTTGCCGGCATGATGTGTGGCTTATTAGCACCCACTCGACCATGAAATCCAAGTTGTCTCACCTCCCGCCCAACTGTCATAGCACTTGCAATGGATCCTGATGCAGTTTGGAATTCCTGTGTGACGGTCTGGATAGATGTTCCCTATTACATATTACGATCCTCTTCAACTAAATAGCTCTGAGCACTAGACTTAACATCTATGTTCATCAGTCCCCTAGAACTTAGAACTACTTAAACCTAACTAACCTAAGGACATCACACAATACCCAGTCATCACGAGGCAGAGAAAATCCCTGACCCCGCCGGGAATCGAACCCGGGAACCCGGGCGCGGGAAGCGAGAACGCTACCGCACGACCACGAGCTGCGGACTCCTCTTCAACTGTCGGCGGTCTCTGTCAGTCAACAGACGAGGTCGGCCTGTACGCTTTTGTGCTGTACGTGTCCCTTCACCTTTCCACTTCACTATCACATCGGAAACAGTGGACCTAGGGATGTTCAGGAGTGTGGAATTCTCGCGTACAGACGCATGACACAGGTGACACCCAATTACCTGACCACGTTCGAAGTCCGTGAGTTCCGCGTAGCACCCCATTCCGCTCTCTCACGATCTCTGATGGTTAGTGAGGACGCTGATATGAAGTACCTGACAGTAGGTGGCAGCACAATTCACTTAATATGAGAAACGAATGTTTTTGGAGGTATTCGAATACTTTTGATCACATTGTGTACGTGGCATTAGATGCCTACGCACAGGTCATGTAATTCGCGTAAATATGACTAAAGTCGATTTGCAGTAGGGATTTGGAACATATACTGTATTCGAACATTATGAAGTACTTCGAAGAAAACAATTTATTGACACGTAGTAGGATTCAGAAAATACCGTTCTTGCGAAACACAACTAGCTCTTATACTCACGAAGTAATAAGTGCTACCGACAGGGGATGTCAAATTGATTCCATATTTTTAGATTTGCAGAAGGCATTCGACACTGTTCCCTCACAAGCGTCTTCTAACCAAACTGCGTACCTATGGAATATCGCTCAGTTGTGCTACTGGGTAAGGGATTTCCTGTCAGAAAGGTCACCGTTCGTATTAATAGACGGAGAGTCATCGAGTAAAACAGAAATAATATCCGGCGTTCCCCAAGGAAGTGTTATAGGCCCGCTATTGTTCTTGATCTATATGAACAACATAGGAGACAATCTCAGAAGCCGTCTTAGATTGTTTGCAGATGATGCTGTCATTTACCGTCTTGTAAAGTCATCAGATGACCAAAACTAATTGCAAAATGATTTAGATAAGATATCTCTATGGTGTGAAAAGTGGCAATTGACCCTGAATAAAGAAAAGTGCGAAGTTATTCACATGAGTACTAAAAGAAATCAGCTACATTTCGATTACACGGTAAGTCACACAAACCTGAGGGCTATAAATTGAACTAAATACTTAAGGATTACAATTACAAATACCCTAAATTCGAACCATCACATAGATAATTTTGTGGATAGATACAACCAAAGACTGCAATTCATTGGCAGAACACTTAGAAGGCGCAACAGGTCTTCTAAAGAGACTGCTTACACCACGCTTGTCCGCCCTATTCTGGAGTATTGCTGTGCGGCGTGGGACTGACGGATGACATCGAAAAAGTACAAAGAAGGGCAGCTCGTTTTCTATTATCGCGAAGTAGGGGAGATAGTGCCACAGACATGATACGTGAATTGGAGTGGCAATCATTAAAACAAAGGCGTTTTTCGTTGCGACGGGATCTTATGAAATTTCAATCACCAGTTTTCTCCTCCGATTGCGAAAACATTCTGCTGGCACCCACCTACATAGAGAGAAATGATCATCACGATAAAATAAGAGAAATCAGGGCTCGCACAGAAAAATTTAGCTGCTCGTTTTTCCCACGCGCCGTTCGAGAGTGGAATGGTAGGCAGACAGCTTGAAATGGCTCTGAGCACTATGGGACTTAACTTCTGAGGTCATCAGTCCCCTCGAACTTAGAACTACTTAAACCCTACTTAAACCTAACTAAGCTAAGGACATCACACACACCCATGCCCGAGGCAGGATTCGAACCTGCGACCGTAGCGGTCGCGCGGTTCCAGACTGTAGCGCCTAGAACAGCTCGGCCACCCCGGCCGGCCAGACAGCTTGAACGTGGTTTATTAAACCCTCTGCCGGGCACTTTATTGTGAATAGCAGAGTAATCACGTAGATGTAGCTGTAGATGTGGATGTAGATGAAATAACGGGCGGATGATTTGCGAACATGGTGATGGCTCCCGAGAGCGCCCCAAATGGGTTCCATAGGATTTACATCAGGTGAATTTGATCACCGAGACATCAACGTGAGTTCACTTTAATGCTCCTCAAACCACTGTATTACGCTCCTGGCTCCGAGACAGGGACAATTATACTTCTGAAAGATGGCATCACCGTCAAGGAAGACATCAAGCATGAAGGGATGATCCTGCCTCGGGTATGGATGTGTGTGATGCCCTTAGGTTACTTAGGTTTAGGTAGGTCTAAGTTCTAGGGGACTGATGACCTTAGAAGTTAAGTCCCATAGTGCTCAGAGCCATTTGAACCATGAAGGGATGCAAATGGTTCGCAGCTGTCAGCGTTTCTTCGATTACTACCACAGGTCCCATGCAAGTGCTGGAAAATGTCTCCCGTAGCATAATACGTCCCCCACCAGCCTGTGTCCGTGGTGCACTGCACGTTTCGAGCCGTCGTTCACCCCGATAACGGCGTTTGTGGAGACGACCATCGACCTAGTGTAACAAAAATGTGTTTCACCCGAAGAGCCGACACTTTTCCATTGATCGACTGTCGAAACCCGATAGTCCCCTGCCCACTGCAATATGACTGACGATGTCGTTGAATTTACATGTGAACAAGTAGGGGTTTTCTGCTGCGCAGCTCCATGTTCATCGGTCCGCAGCTCGTGGTGGTGCGGTAGCGTCCTCGCTTCCCGCGCACGGGTTCCTGGGTTCGATTCCCGACAGGGTCAGGGATTTTCTCTGCCCCCCTAACCTAACCTAACCTAACCGTGTTGTGTGATGTCCTTAGGTTAGTTAGGTTTACGCAGTTCTAAGTTCTAGGGGACTGATGACCATAGATGTTAAGTCCCATAGTGCTCAGGGCCATTTGAACCATTTAGCCATTTCCATGTTCAACAATATACGTTGACCGGTGTGCTGCGAAACACTTGGGCGTGCACCAGCGTGGTGCTCCTTTGGCAGAGATGCTACAGGTCAAGATCTATCCTACTTTACAGAGGAGAGAAGCCTCCGCACCCCACTTTCTTTGAAGAACCGTGTAGGTCGAACCATTTAGCGCCTAGTGGTAGTTTCACTGCCATTCTACCTCTTTCCGTAGAGGCTCATGACGGTAGCACGTGAACACTGGACCTGCTTCGCCGTTTCCGAGTTACTCGTACACAGGCTCTGCGTAACAATAATCTGCCCTTTGTTCAAAATGGCTCTGAGCACTATGGGACTTAACATCTAAGGTCATCAGTCCCCTAGGACTTAGAATTACTTAAACCGAACTAACCTAAGGACATCACACACATCCATGCCCGAGGCAGGATTCGAACCTTCGACCGTAGCAGTCGCGCGGTTCCGGACTGAAGCGCCTAACGGAATTCTATGTCCGCATTCAATGTCCGCATGCGATAGAGTGGAGCCAAATTACTTTAGTCGACATCTGTTCTATCGATATGTATTAACTGGGACAGTAAAACACCAAGAATAACTAGTACTCCATCAGCGATTGGGTAGGGTTCGTGCATGGCGGTAGCAATCAGCGCGGGTCAGGACAGCTGCTAATTTTTTCCGATAAACCATAGAAAATGTGCCTGACGACTCTTAGAAGGGATACCCTGTATATACGAGTCATCATTCGTCTGAGAAGTTTGAAGTAGAGCGCCAGATTTCCTCTCTTGTGGCAACCTCTCCAACTCAGAGCAGCACTTGCACCCAAAGTCCTCAGTTATTTGTTGAATATATGAGTCTTAGTCTTACCCTATAGTGTTCATCCTCTACCGCTCCCTCAAGTACAATAGAAGTTGTTCCTTTATGTCTTAACACATTACCTGTCATCGTATATATGCTCAAAACGCCAACGCGCGGAGCCTGTTTTTCGTGCCGTCCTGGGTGATCAGGTTCGAGAATCAGCCTAGAATAGTAATAGATATCGCTTCGAGTGGCGTGAATGTATTCAAAATTTCCTAGTTTCGCACCGGAGGTGTGCAGTCTAAGATGCTGGCTTCACGTACAGTAGAATGTAACCGCCGGCCGCTGTGGCCGAGCGGTTCTACGTGCTTCAGTCCGGAACCGCACTACTGCTACGGTCGCAGGTTCGAATCCTGCCTCGTGCATGGATGTGTGTGATGTCCTTAGGTTAGTTAGGCTTAAGTAGTTCTAAGTATAGGGGCTGATGACCTCAGATAGTCCCATGTGAAAGGAGGACCAGTTAGTTTTCATAGGTATCTATAACAAATGTATAACTATGCAGAGAATTGGTAGACAGTACGCTGCTTGATATTTTATTTTGGTACATAAGTTTATTTCGGCTTTATTGCCTTCATCAGTACATCTGCAAACAACTGCATTTATTTATAGTTTATATAATATATAATTTATGATTTTTTTATATTAGATGTTGTACTCACGTCCTGGCGTTGTAGATGGATATATGTCAACTTCGATAAAACTATTATTACTGTCTGTAGTTGTTGGACGTAATTTTTTTTCAGTAACGTTTTAAAGTTGTTCGATAACTTACTGTTGTAAGTATATTGTAATACGTTTTTTTATTATTTGATAGTCGTAGAAATTCAAATTTGACAGCTACTTGTCTACTCAAAAATACTTATGTTGTTGTGGGCCGTGTGTCTATGGAACTGTTATTGATGTGTTTGTAATCGCTGATGTTATGGTTATCCGTTATCGCTACAATTTAAAAGCTGTGTGTGCTTGAAATTGATTTGTTCCTTTAGTATATCATTGGGATAATCAAAAAATGGTTCAAATGGCTCTGAGCACTATGGGACTTAACTTCTGGGGTCATCAGTCCCCTAGAACATAGAACTACTTAAACCTAACTAACCTAAGGACATCACACACATCCATGCCCGAGGCAGGATTCGAACCTGTGACCGTAGCGGTCGCGCGGTTCCAGATTGTAGCGCCTAGAACCGCTCGGTCACTCCGGCCGGCCTTGGGATAATCCTTGGCGGGTATGCTTACTTCAAATTACTCCAAAATATTCATGATTGGACCCTTTGGAATTTTTTGCAGGATTTGTAGTGCGTCTGCAATGTCGTCAACTTCGTGCTTTTCATTTTTGAGGCTTAAGGTGGGTTGGTTGTTATTTTCATCTCACGTGTGTTTTCTGCGTTTAACGAAAATAATTCTTCCCAACTGTCCTTACAGTTTTCTGTAGTTATTTCAGTTAATTTTGCAGGTTCCCGAAAGTATGGCTTTCCCTGAACGTAGTTTTATGTTAATATTATTTGTCGTTCTGAAGGCTTATTTGCATTTTTTAGTAGGGCGTTTATTTCATTGGACAGTTTTCCCATGTTGCTTGTTAGTATGTAGATGGTCTTCTTTTTTTAATGCAGTTTCTGTCAGTAGTGTTATTTTATGATTTATGGGGTCATTTTTATGGTATGTTTTTTGTTGTGTAGCTGTAGAACTATATATTGATGTGAGGCACAATATATGCTGAAAAATATCGAGGCACGGCATTTTGAAGTCTTGTACTGTAGAGACAATTTCTGCAGTTTTATGGCCATGAGTTTAGGAGAAATGTGCTGCATAAATCTGCAAGGCGTCCGAGTAAACTACCAGTCAGTAAATACATGTTGGTGGCACGTTCATATGCAGATAAAATTTATACATGGTAGTCTGATTAATTTCCTCCAGTTCATGCAGGTTCTCAAACCCTAGTATGTATCTAAGTATTTCTACATGAGACAGTTTCCTATACAATGTCATTGTAAAGAAATTAATTAGAACAAACTCGACAGTATGAAACAGTATAATAAAAAGCCTGAAAATATTGTTGGCTGTCACTTCTTTTATTACTCCAAAATTCGAGCACTGATCTTGCATTTTTATTTTTTACATTTATTATATGGTTTTACTTTTCTGTTGAGACGGCGAAGAAAGTTAGAGAAATTTTACTAGCCTACAAAGAGCACAAGGGTAAATAAGGAAAAATAAAAAATAATAATGAACAAGCAGTTGGTGCACATTGCTTACCGTATTTACTGTAACAATTTCATAGTTCCAAATGCGTTGTTTTTTCGTGACACATGGGCGCCGTCTAAGGTGTCATTGTAGAGTAAGTAATTAGAACAGAGATTCGACAATACGAATAAGTGCAATAGCAAACGCAAAATAATACTGTTGGCTGTCACTTCTTATCCTATTACCGAAAAAAACGTAAATAAGGTGGAATCTGAACTAAGATACTGTGAAGAAAAGATGTAATACCATTGCTCTTCGCCGGCCGCTGTGTCCGAGTGGTTCTAGGCGCTTCAGTCGGGAACAGCGCTGCAGCTGCGGTCGCAGGTTCGAATCCCGTCTCGGGCATGGATGTGTGTGACGTGCTTAGGTTAGTTAGGTTTAAGTAGTTCTAAGTCTAGGGGACTGATGACCTCATATGTTAAGTCCCATAGTGCTCAGAGCCATTTGAACCATTTGAACCCATAGTGCTTAGAGCCATTTGAACCATTTTTGAGCCATTGCTCTTCACGTCTTTAAGCTAACTTCAGTTTCTGGTATCGAATCGTCATAATGTCTGTAAAATACATATACAAAGTTTCCACGGTACGTCTGAAGGTGATCTATCTGTAGCAACGAAGTAATAACACTCAAAATACGCTAAGTGCTTTACGGGCTAAAATGCGTCGTCCGAAAATCACGTGACTTGAGCTGCAGGAGTTGTTGCGGACATAATTCTTGTATTGGGCATCCGAATGCTCACTCCACAGATATTTATGGATCGTATAGCTATTCGGAAACTGTATTGTACAACAGTTTCCTTACATATAATGGCGTCTGCGAAGTATAAAGCACGTCGGAAATTTACATAGAGGAAACAAAGAAAATTGAGATGTTTTGTCCCGTCGACGACAAGGTAATTACAGACGAAGACTAACCTCGGATTGGAGAAAAGACATCGACCATGTCTTTGATGGAGCCACCTTGGAAATGGCCATGAGCAATTTAAAGAATCCCCGTAAAACCTAAATCTGGGCAGCCGGATGTGGATTTGAACTGCTGTCCTTTGGAAAGAGAGTCTTGGTCGGTTGGATAAGTTCCGCAAGAGACATGATCGTGCATATAATGGCTCTTAGTCTTATTATTATTCCTCAGTGCCCTCTGTTTGTGGGTTTGTACAGTAAATCAGCCTGGGTAGGATGTGAGACCGTTGACGACGACCTAGCCATCGAAATGGAGCGTTGAACTCTGCGGCTCCAATGCTGGTATTCGAAAGGAACGAGCTATGTACTGACACCAGGCTGAAGCTTCTACGTTTCTTTAATTTCCAAAATTATCCATAAAGACAGAAACACCACACTACATGTAGGGAAGCAGCCTACTCACGCAGTATAAAATTCACAACAGTCTTTCCATTGTGTACCAGCCTAGTCCGCTGTAACCAGCTCTGACGTCATAAATGTTGCGCAATACCTTAAAAATCAAGTAAATAACCTGAAACGTTTCTAGCATGTCAGGACTAATACTAAATCAATATGTGTTGAATATCAGTTCAATAACTTTAACCATTCTCGAAATTTGGATGTTTTTCTGAAAAAATTATTGGCGCAACAGAAAAGAGCTAGAACCTTAAAAATTTATATTTAGATTCCTTTTTCATAATAATTTAGTAGAAACAGTGTTCTGGATCTCACAAATTAAAATTTTAGTTGAAATTCATGATTTTCTGGTTTCTGTCTTAGAAATTAAGGAAGCAAGATAGATTAAGTAGGCGAATAAATAAGGCTAGGATGTTTAAATTTAAGTAGAAGGGAGATCCGCTATAATCATAAAGATGTGAGAAGTTTCAATTGAATAACTATAAAACTATAGCAATAGCGTATCTCCAAAGGGCAAGTTCAGAGCTCGTCTACTGCGTGTAGTGTAATTAAATTAATTCTCTCGCCCAAAATATTTGACTTAGCCACGTCAGACTTTTATTATGATTACTTACCTGTGTGCTGATTGCACATTTAAATTGAGAGCTTCATCGGCCATCAGCAAAGGAAGCAATGATTTATTCAATAACTTAAAGTGGTGCATTACTAGCCCAGCGGCTAGTGGAGAGAGCGGAATTGATCAGGCGTTCCCTTAGCCGTCCGCACCGCGGCTTTATACATAAGAACGTGGCGCGAGAGAGGAAGGCCCCAGTTCTCTCCAGACGCTGACTAGCACACCACCTGTGCCGGGAGTCGCGTCGCGTCGGTATCATTGCTATAAACAGCCTCGGATGCCGTAATAAGTTACTCGGGATACACGTAACCTTGAAATCGTTTTCGAGTGACGTGTTAATTCGGGGATGACTTTAATGATCTATCTTCAGTTTGCGTATGTCATATTTTCACGTGCCGTCGCGGGACAGACATTCTACCATTATTTAGCGTGGCGTTTGATGAACATTATCATCAAATTATGGCGAACATTCACTTTAACATTTAATTTGAACAGTTATAGTTGCATCAGCGCATTAGACTCTGAACTGCTCTGTTGGTTGGATTGTGTGGATTCTTTTTGGTCTGTGACTTTCAGAATATAGTTAACATTTTTAGAGAATCGTTTTTGATTATGAATCCCAGACAATCTCCTAATTCCTCAGACTATAAGTTGTAGCTATAAGTGTATTTCTCAGATGAAGTGGGCACTAGGAATTCTAATTACAGGCTTCACGTTTTGCTAATCACTTTCTGGTTGCCAATATTGTAGTTAGAGAACCAGTGTTAAGAACGGCAAACTACAGTATTAAAATCATAAATACAAAACATTCATAAATAAATATACAGTAATTCCACCCGCCGCCCCACGTATGGTGCATCGGCGGGAGAAACAAACAAAACATTTTATATCAACAATAATTCCACCCGCCGCCCCACATATGGTTAATCGGCCGGGAAATGCATCTTTTCTACTTTACACTCTACATTTAAATAACAGGATAAAAACCAAATAATTCCACCCGCCGCCTCACATACAGTGCACAAGCACTCTCCGCAGTAAATTACGTGACACAATAATGAAGAAGCAACTCGCATATAATTATGTCCATGAAAATCTATTACAAAGCTACAACTCAAACTAATGACTAGACAAGCACAGTACAATCAGAAATATGAAGGTATTGTCGCGATCGCTCAAAAGAATAGCGTATAATTCGTGCTCATCGCACTAGTTTTGTTATTTCGTCTGGGTCAGACACGTGTTTCGGATGAAAACAGCGAACGACCACGGCATTCGGCCGTCGAAGTACGAGAAACCAGTTATAAATCACATAAGGCAATCCGTTTCCCTGTCTCAAGCGTTTGATACATGATCCGCCACGCCTACACAGCGGTGAATGCTGTCGGTCGCCAGAATCGAATCAGCACCTGCACCAGTTGCTTACCAGCAGCCAGTAGGTGCTCCCAGTTCTGATATATGCATTTATCATACTTATTATTCAAAGGTGTAATTATTGCGAATAAAATCTAACTTCATGTGGTGTCTCACAAGATTCCATCTTAGGGCCATTACTTTTTCTCGTGTATATTAATGATGTTTCATTGGTAACAATACCAGATGACAAGTTAGCTTTATTTGAAGATGACGCAAACATTTCAATAAATGGCAAATCAAGCAAAGCTCTACAAAGATTGATTCATGACATTTTCATGGATATCCATAAATGGTTTCTAGTCAGTTCTTTGTCACTAAACTTTGAAAAGATACACACCATATGCAGCTCTGAACTTTTAAGAGGTTTCGTCCCGGTGTATGTATAAAATACTACAAGCAGACAGAAGAGGTTGACTGTGTTAAATTCTTGGGATTACAGCTTGATAAAAAATCTAGCTGAGAAGAACATACCACTGAACTGCTGAACTGCTTAAACAAATATTTATTTGCATTTCGTATGTAGTCAAACACACATTGTATAAAAATAAAAAAGCTAGCACAACTCATCTACTTTCATTCGATAATTTCATACAGACCCGTCATTTGGGGTAACTCATCAAGCCGACCTAAATTTTTTCCCAGTCCAAACGCGTGAAATACGAATTATTTGTTGTGTGAAATCCGAATGCCAGGCAGGTGCCTGTTCAAAGAACTGGTGGTGCTAACCACTACATCCATATACATTCATTCGTCATTGAAACTTGCTGTAAATACTCATAATTGCCTCTTTTTGAAATCAACAGCGCAGTTCATGAAATACATGCCAGAAATGAGAATTATCTTTATAGAGAATTAAAATCAGTTACTTTGGTTCAGAAAGTGTGCAATATTCAGCAACACATTTTCAATATCGTGCCACCAGCCATAAACATTTAAATACAAATAAAATTCAGTTTAAGAGGAACCTAAAGAATTTCTTGGTAAGTACTTCTACTCCACTGATGGGTTTCTTAGAAGAACCGACCGTTATATATGTGTTATTAATAACTTCAAATAACGTGAGTGTTACTTAAAATATGACTTCTGCTCATCTTCAGTGTAGTAATGTAATCAATATAAATTGATTTTCTTTTTGATGATGTGTGGAATGAAAATACACCGACGGAAAAAAAATTGCAACACCAAGGAGTTATGGGACATAAACAGCAGTTGGTAGGCGCGTTTCTACATCTAAAAGATGATGTCTATTGAGATTTTGCGCCATTCTCATAAGAGTGGCGTTAGCAGCGCCACAATGAGGGAGAAAATCAGGCTTGCTTTAAATACGCGCTGTAACGGTCGTGAGCGTTAGTTACCTTCGACATTTGACGTGGTGAGTTGATGTTAGTCAAGAATGCCTTCAAAGCGACAAAGATGCCGTTATCAACAGCTCACTGATATTGAATGGGGTCGTATAATAGGGCTATGACAAGCTATATGTTCCTTCTGCGATATTGCATAAAGCTTGGCAGGAATTTAGTCACTGTACATGATTCGTGGGAGTCGTGATCACGGGACTGTACGGTCGCAAGAAGACCAGGGTCCCTCGGTGACGTAGTACTACCAAGAGGGAGGACCATCGTGTTCGGTTTAAGACTCTGGCGCATCGTACCGCATCTGCAGCAGCAGTCTCATCAGCAGTTGGCACCACAGTGACAAATCAACTGTTACAGATCGGTTATTTCAAGGATAGCTCCGAGCCAGACGCCCTGTAGTGTGTATTTCACTGACCAGAAACCACCGTCATTTGCAACCTCAGTGGTGTCAAGCGAGAGCTCATTGGAGCAAAAGGTGGAGCTCTGTTGTGTTTTCTGGTGAAAGCTGGTTCTACCTTGGTGTCAATGATAGCCGTGTGTTGAACAGAAGGAGGTTACACTCCTGGAAATTGAAATAAGAACACCGTGAATTCATTGTCCCAGGAAGGGGAAACTTTATTGACACATTCCTGGGGTCAGATACATCACATGATCACACTGACAGAACCACAGGCACATAGACACAGGCAACAGAGCATGCACAATGTCGGCACTAGTACAGTGTATATCCACCTTTCGCAGCAATGCAGGCTGCTATTCTCCCATGGAGACGATCGTAGAGATGCTGGGTGTAGTCCTGTGGAACGGCTTGCCATGCCATTTCCACATGGCGCCTCAGTTGGACCAGCGTTCGTGCTGGACGTGCAGACCGCGTGAGACGACGCTTCATCCAGTCCCAAACATGCTCAATGGGGGACAGATCCGGAGATCTTCCTGGCCAGGGTAGTTGACTTACACCTTCTAGAGCACGTTGGGTGGCACGGGATACATGCGGACGTGCATTGTCCTGTTGGAACAGCAAGTTCCCTTGCCGGTCTAGGAATGGTAGAACGATGGGTTCGATGACGGTTTGGATGTACCGTGCACTATTCAGTGTCCCCTCGACGATCACCAGTGGTGTACGGCCAGTGTAGGAGATCGCTCCCCACACCATGATGCCGGGTGTTGGCTCTGTGTGCCTCGGTCGTATGCAGTCCTGATTGTGGCGCTCACCTGCACGGCGCCAAACACGCATACGACCATTATTGGCACCAAGGCAGAAGCGACTCTCATCGCTGAAGACGACACGTCTCCATTCGTCCCTCCATTCACGCCTGTCGCGACACCACTGGAGGCGGGCTGCACGATGTTGGGGTGTGAGCGGAAGACGGCCTAACGGTGTGCGGGACCGTAGCCCAGCTTCATGGAGACGGTTGCGAATGGTCCTCGCCGATACCCCAGGAGCAACAGTGTCCCTAATTTGCTGGGAAGTGGCGGTGCGGTCCCCTACGGCACTGCGTAGGATCCTACGGTCTTGGCGTGCATCCGTGCGTCGCTGCGGTCCGGTCCCAGGTCGACGGGCACGTGCACCTTCCGCCGACCACTGGCGACAACATCGATGTACTGTGGAGACCTCACGCCCCACGTGTTGAGCAATTCGGCGGTACGTCCACACGGCCTCCCGCATGCCCACTATACGCCCTCGCTCAAAGTCCGTCAACTGCACATACGGTTCACGTCCACGCTGTCGCGGCATGCTACCAGTGTTAAAGACTGCGATGGAGCTCCGTATGCCACGGCAAACTGGCTGACACTGACGGCGGCGGTGCACAAATGCTGCGCAGCTAGCGCCATTCGACGGCCAACACCGCGGTTCCTGGTGTGTCCGCTGTGCCGTGCGTGTGATCATTGCTTGTACAGCCCTCTCGCAGTGTCCGGAGCAAGTATGGTGGGTCTGACACACCGGTGTCAATGGGTTTTTTTTTCCATTTCCAGGAGTGTAGTTGAGGGCCTACAAGCAACCTATCTGCGTGCTAGGCACATTGGACCTACACCTGGTGTTACGGTCTGGGGTGCGATTTCGTAAGACAGCAGGAGCACTGTGTGGTTATCCCCCACATCCTGACTCCAAATTTGTACGTCAGTTTGGTGATTAGAACTGTTATGCTGTCATTCATGAACATCAGTCCGGAGCGTGATCTCCAACAGTACAACGTTCACCCACATACCGCTGTTGCAACACAACATACTCTACGGAGTGTCGATTTATCACCTTCGTCTGTTCGATCACGAGACCTGTCTGCAATCGAGGGCATATGGGAGACCTGACGACACCTCCAGCGTCATCCACAAAGAGCATTAACTGTTCCTGTATTGACCAATCAAGTGCAACGGGTGTGGAACTCAACCCCAAAAACTGATATCCGGCACCTGTATAACTCGATGCATGCTCGCATTCGACATTCTACTGGTTACACCGGTTATTACCGTACCAGCATTTCACATTTGTAATGGCTTATCTCACGTGATCTTGCAATGTTAATCACTTATATACCCTACCTAGACAAATGTAGTCCTTTAATTTAATTACTGTACATTAATTATTTTTTGGCGTTGCGATTTTTTTTTCCGTCAGTGTATATGCTCGAAGCCCCAAAATTCTTTACATTGTTTGCTATGGTGATGTTCTGGGTTCGATTCCAACGTCTGCCAATGATTTTTAATAGGAAGAGACAGATTCTATTCTCTCTCTGGCTACGCCAACGGAGAAGTTGTAATGGCATGGTGGTTCTGTTAAACATGCTATTCCTTCTCTACCAAGTAGAGGTTAGGTTGAACCACAATAAAGTCAGGAGTGGCGAAATGTGGGAATTCTATCACCAGTAGCCTCTCTAATATGGTCCGCATCTCGTGGTCGTGTGGTAGCGTTCTCGCTTCCCGCGCCCCGGTTCCCGGGTTCGATTCCCGGCAGGGTCAGGGATTTTCTCTGCCTCGTGATGACTGGGCGTTGTGTGATGTCCTTAGGTTAGTTAGGTTTAAGTAGTTCTAAGTTCTAGGGGACTGATGACCATAGATGTTAAGTCTCATAGTGCTCAGAGCCATCTGAACCATTTTTGTTTTGACAGACGCTGTAAAAATTGTAAACTTCGTCAAGTTCAAAAATGGTTCAAATGGCTCTGAGCATTATGGGACTTAACTGCTGAGATCATCAGTCCCCTAGAACTTAGAACTACTTAAACCTAACTAATCTAAGGACATCACACACATCCATGCCCGAGGCAGGATTCGAACCTGCGACCGTAGCGGTCGCGCATTTCCTGAGGCAGGATCCGAACCTGCGACCGTAGCGGTCGCGCGGTTCCAGACTGTAGCGCCTAGAACCGCTCGTCCACTCCGGCCGGCCTTCGTCAAGTCAAGGGCTCTAAAGTCACGGCTATTCAAGCTGTTGTGTGAAAATATGGTAGGTAAATTTATAAGTAGGCTCCTAGATGTTGAAGTAAATGGCCCTCTCCTGGAAATACATTAAACAGAACACTTGAACTGAGGTCCGAGGATTTTATGTTTCTCAGCGACAAAAACAGATATATTATACGAAGAATTTTTTCGCCGGTGATCAGTGGTTAACTAGACAGTACCAGCCTGTTTCGCTGATAATTTTGGCAGATTTCATAATTTGAATATGAGCCTGCAAGGAGGAGACCCGACAGCTTTCATAGCAGATAACAAAATATCGCCTTTCAAAAGATAGTTGACTCTTTTTAATTCAGAAGTGCTGAACAACTTCTTTGCATTACCAACTTTTACATCATTTTTTAAAGACAATGAAAAAAGACAAAAAAAACTCTGTTTTCGTTTTCAATGGGAACAAAAACTCAATACTCTACCCCTCTCTTCTGAAACAAGTAATCCGGATTTTGGAGCCGTTTGTTACGACTTACATGTGTGAAAGAGTGTTTTCTGAGTAGTTTTACATTAAAAATAAACACAGAAACAGCGATACTGCTGAAGACGACTTGGGAGTGGAGCTCAAAACTGGTTCAAATGGCTCTGAGCACTATGGGACTTAACTTCTGGGGCCATCAGTTCCCTAGAACTTAAGAACTACTTAAACCTAACTAACCTAAGGACATCACGCACATCCATGCCCGAGGCGGGATTCGAACCTGCTACCGTAGCGGTCACGCGGTTCCAGACTGTAGCGCCTAGAACCGCTCGGCCACTCCGCCGGGCAGTGGAGGTCTGTTGTGGTTTCCGATGAAAGATGGTTCTGCCTCAGGGCCAGTGATGGCCGTGTGTTGGTTAGAAGGTGGCCAGTTGAGGGCCTGCAATCAACCTGTCTCTGTGCTAGACACACTAGACCTTCACCTGGAGTTACAGTTTGGGTTGCGATTCCGTATGACAGTAGGAGCACTCTCGTGATTATCCCACGCACCCAGACTTGAAATTTGTACGTCGATTTGGTGATTCGACCTGTTATACAGCCATTCATGAACGGCATTCTAGGCGGTGTTTTCCAACAGGATAACGCTCGCCCACATACCGCTGTTATAATCCAAGATGCTCTGCAGTGTGTCAACATGTTGCCTTGTCGTGTGCGATCAGCAAATCTGTCGCCAATCGAGCACGTATGGAACATGATTGGACGACAAGTCCAACGTTATCCACAACTAGCATTAACCGTCCCTGTATTGACCGGCCAAGGGCAACAGGCACGGAACTCCGTCGCACAACCTGACATCCGGCACCTGTACAGCATTCTGGCGGTTGCAATGGTTATTAATGTGTCAGCATGGCTTAACTCGCACTTTCATTAACCTGTGATCGCCGCGCGGGATTAGCCGAGCGGTCTTAGGCGCTGCAGTCATGGACTGTGCGGCTGGCCCTGTCGGAGGTTCGAGTCCTCCCTCAGGGATGGGTGTGTGTGTTTGTCCTTAAGATAATTTAGGTTAAGTAGTATGTAAGCTTAGGGACTGATAACCTTAGCAGTTAGGTCCCATAAGTTAAAAGAAAAAAAAACTGTGATCCTACAGTGTTAATCACTTAAATATGTTACCTAGACAAATGTATTCCCGAAATTTCATTACTCTACTTTAATCTTTTGTTTGTAATTTTTTCCGTCAGTGTATGTTTAAGGGGACCACAACTCGCCTATCTTACCCATGTTAATTCAGGCAAGTATTTGACCCATTTCTGAAAAAAACTACTTGATGCAGGACCTTAATATTTTTACTGTATGTTACATAATGCTAATAAAGTCAACTGTACTAAAATCTACTTTATCCACTTTATAGTTTTTAAGAAATACTTTTTTAAATTTATTAACAAAAATATTAAGTTTTTTCTGCAGAAAATATTTTTTGTGTACTTCCTAATGGGGGAATATTAATGAATGTAGTAGCAGAGGTGGCTTTTTATGTTATGCAGAGTCTCTGAAAATGTCATTCATTTATCTATGATAGTTTCTGATATAATGGGGCACATGTACTGAAAATTTTAGTTTGCAGGAAATTGACTTTAAAGAAACAACTTTTGAAATTTGTTACTTACGGTTAATTAAACTGTCCTGCTGCATATGATGGCCCTTCTTTGGCATGTAGCAGGTCTTCCAGCTTCTTTTTCACCTTTCTGGATGTTTGTCTTCCTTTCTTGGCCATATTAAGATGCAGACCTGTCTGCATCGGCTATCCTCATTTTATCGCAATGTTGCAGTCCAGTGATCATATTTTCACCAGGATTAATTCTCAGCTTTTTCAGTACCAAACACGTTCCAATTTAATGTAATAACAGCATCATGAACTCCTAGTTTCATTGTATGCATGCCTACAAATTCAGTTTTAGAAAGGCGGTTCCAAATTATGCTGTTGAAACATTCATTTGGGTTCTGTGTCTACTCATGCAGACATTTCCTTAGAAGGTCAAGATGAGCCAAGTCTATGAAAATAGGTTTAATTGCTGTAATAACAGCAGCAGGAAGAGAATGCTGTTGAGAATAAGATTCTCCAAGTGTCTGAAAAATGGTTCAAATGGCTCTGAGCACTATGGGACTTAACTTCTAAGGTCATCAGTCCCCTAGAACTTAGAACTACTTAAACCTAACTAACCTAATGACATCACACACATCCATGCCCGAGGCAGGATTCGAACCTGCGACCGTAGCGGTCACGCGGTTCCAGACTGTAGCGCCTTTAACCGCTTGGCCCAGGTGCCTGAGCCCTATTGTATTTGCACCACGAATTTTCTCCTGATGGACACAATCTATGACATGGATTACCATCAGCAGAGGACTTATGGAAGAATACGGCCCAAACAACTCTCTTCATTGTCTCCAGATTTTATTTATTTCTCCTAATTGCCTGCCCACAGTATATCTGCAAGTTTTCTATTTCAGTTTTAGTTAACCGACCCTGTCCGGTCAACAATTTTCCATCTTTTAATTTTTTTCCTCTCATATCAACAGTTAGTTTTCTCAGCCTTGTTCCCAAACGTTTTTGAACATAGCCTACACATTCTATTTTTCTAATAATGGTATCTCCATATGGCTTAGAGTCGACAGTGGGTGGGTTGACAGTGGGTGACGGAAAAGTGGGTGTGGCACATAAACACAAGTGGTAGAAAAATGCTATTTAAATGCTCGAAAACATTTTTTTCAGCAAAATCATTTTCAGAGTACTTAAATAAAACTATAATCTATCGAAATATGATGAAAAGCGAAAAGCGATTTTTTTCGACCTGAACCACGGTGTGGTCTCCTTAAGATTTTTCTACTTTTTCCACATCTAGCAGGACCATTTCAATTACGATCTGGAGAAGAGACATCAACATTTCTCTCTATTGATTGTAAATATGTGATAAGTACTTTTCGTTTGTAACATATTCTACATCCTTGGTCTTCTTATTATAGGTATATGGAAGTAAAAGTATCGACTCTAATCTAAATTCGTAAAGGAACTGATGTGAAACTCTTATCTGTTTCAAGTCATCAACCAGACGGCGTCTACCGCTTCATGCTCGCGTTACGCTCGTTGAGTGTGGGAGCAATAACAGCGTGTGAAGTAAAACTGAGGAACACAGCGAGAGGGGCACGCACAAAGGAAGCCACAACGCCCCATCACGGTTTGTTGATACTGCCGCTAAAACAAGCAGCGCCACGTTAATAACAGTAATTTTCTGCTTCATGTAATAAGACAACAGGGACGCGTTTCGTCTAAGCGTACGACGAGGCAACAGGGGCCATGGCGGCGAGCCGATGTTAATTCTGTACTCATTTGAAGAACACAAAGGATGTATACAAATCAGCTGTTTAGAGGGCGCACCGCAGCAGGTACGTGGGCCGTCGCCGCTCGCTACACGCGCCGCCGGAAGCTGCGGTCCGCGCGCGCGCGCTGCGCGGAACAGTGGCGTAGCCCGCAAAAAACCGCCTCCACGCGTTACCTGCAAGCGCCGTGCCCTACGGAGCGCAGTTTCGATCTCATGTATCCAGTCAACAAACTACTGACAGAACAGTTCATTCGGAAACACTTCAGCTCGATAAAAGGTATCAGATAGATTATATAATGGTAAGACAGAGATTTAGGAACCAGGTTTTAAATTGTAAGACATTTCCAGGGGCAGATGTGGACTCTGACCACAATCTATTGGTTATGACCTGTAGAGTAAAACTGAAGAAACTGCAAAAAGGTGGGAATTTAAGGAGATGGGACCTGGATAAACTGAAAGAACCAGAGGTTGTACAGAGTTTCAAGGAGAGCATAAGGGAACAATTGAAAGGAATGGGGGAAAGAAATACAGTAGAAGAAGAATGGGTAGCTCTGAGGGATGAAGTAGTGAAGGCAGCAGAGGATCAAGTAGGTAAAAAGAAGAGGGTTAGTATAAATCCTTGGGTAACAGAAGAAATGTTGAATTTAATTGATGAAAGGAGAAAATATAAAAATGCAGTAAATGAAACAGGCAAAAAGGAATACAAACGTCTCAAAAATGAGATCGACAGGAAGTGCAAAATGGCTAAGCAGGGATGGCTAGAGGACAAATGTAAGGATGTAGAGGCTTATCTCACTAGGGGTAAGATAGATACTGCCTACAGGAAAATTAAAGAGACCTTTGGAGATAAGAGAACCACATGTATGAACATCAAGAGCTCAGATGGAAACCCAGTTCTAAGCAAAGAAGGGAAAGCAGAAAGGTGGCAGGAGTATATAGAGGGTCTATATAAGGGCGATGTACTTGAGGACAATATTATGGAAATGGAAGAGGATGTAGATGAAGATGAAATGGGAGATACGATACTGCGTGAAGAGTTTGACAGAGCACTGAAAGACCTGAGTCGAAACAAGGCCCCCGGAGTAGACAACATTCCATTGGAACTACTGACGGCCTTGGGAGAGCCAGTCCTGACAAAACTCTACCACCTGGTGAGCAAGATGTATGAAACAGGCGAAATACCCTCAGACTTCAAGAAGAATATAATAATTCCAATCCCAAAGAAAGCAGGTGTTGACAGATGTGAAAATTACCGAACAATCAGTTTAATAAGCCACAGCTGCAAAGTACTAACACGAATTCTTTACAGACGAATGGAAAAACTAGTAGAAGCCGACCTCGGGGAAGATCAGTTTGGATTCCGTAGAAATACTGGAACACGTGAGGCAATACTGACCTTACGACTTATCTTAGAAGAAAGATTAAGGAAAGGCAAACCTACGTTTCTAGCATTTGTAGACTTAGAGAAAGCTTTTGATAATGTTGACTGGAATACTCTCTTTCAAATTCTAAAGGTGGCAGGGGTAAAATACAGGGAGCGAAAGGCTATTTACAACTTGTACAGAAACCAGATGGCAGTTACAAGAGTCGAGGGGCATGAAAGGGAAGCAGTGGTTGGGAATGGAGTAAGGCAGGGTTGTAGCCTCTCCCCGATGTTATTCAATCTGTATATTGAGCAAGCAGTAAAGGAAACAAAAGAAAAATTCGGAGTAGGTATTAAAATCCATGGAGAAGAAATAAAAACCTTGAGGTTTGCCGATGACATTGTAATTCTGTCAGAGACAGCAAAGGACCTGGAAGAGCAGTTGAACGGAATGGACAGTGTCTTAAAAGGAGGATATAAGATGAACATCAACAAAAGCAAAACGAGGATAATGGAATGTAGTCGAATTAAGTCGGGTGATGCTGAGGGAATTAGGTTAGGAAATGAGGCACTTAAAGTAGTAAAGGAGTTTTGCTATTTGGGGAGCAAAATAACTGATGATGGTCGAAGTAGAGAGGATATAAAATGTAGACTGGCAATGGCAAGGAAAGCGTTTCTGAAGAAGAGAAATTTGTTAACATCGAGTATAGATTTAAGTGTCAGGAAGTCATTTCTGAAAGTATTTGTATGGACTGTAGCCATGTATGGAAGTGAAACATGGACGGTAAATAGTTTGGAGAAGAGGAGAATAGAAGCTTTCGAAATGTGGTGCTACAGAAGAATGCTGAAGATTAGATGGGTAGATCACATAACTAATGAGGAAGTATTGAATAGGATTGGTGAGAAGAGAAGTTTGTGGCACAACTTGACCAGAAGAAGGGATCGGTTGGTAGGACATGTTCTGAGGCATCAAGGGATCACCAATTTAGTTTTGGAGGGCAGCGTGGAGGGTAAAAATCGTAGGGGGAGACCAAGAGATGAATACACTAAGCAGATTCAGAAGGATGTAGGTTGCAGTAGGTACTGGGAGATGAAGAAGCTTGCACAGGATAGAGTAGCATGGAGAGCTGCATCAAACCAGTCTCAGGACTGAAGACCACAACAACAACAACGTCCAACGTAATATCAGCGATGAATATCGACCCAGTTATATTTACTACAAACAGCCAACCCGGTACGCAGTGCTCGGTCGCAGTTGCAGGTAGCCTATCTAAGGGTTTACAGGGGCAACAGAAATTTGATTTTCAATATTTCATACGGCTATTGACCGTATTTAAAAATTTAAAATTCTCCCGCAGTCTATGCATTAAGAGGAGTAATCTTATTTTAAAGGTTTAACACAGTATGACAAGTATTACAGTTAGAAACTGTGTGTATGCCTTGACGCGCGCAATTTGCCCAGAGTGCGTTCATCGAGTATTTGAGAACGAGCACTTACCGACTTCCAACAAACTTTACACATAATTTCAAACCTTCACGAAATTTTTTTCTCGCTGGTACCCCCACAAACTCATGAAAGGAGAACCGTTTATCGCTTACTACATTTGCTGTTAATGCAGAAAAACTTCAGCTTCAGGCATGATGTTTTAATTTATTACTTTTTTACTACTAACTCTATTCGCAAAACATTTTAGTTTCAGTATCCACATACAGGGTGATCAAAAAGTCAGTATAAATTTGAAAACTTAATAAACCACGGAATAATGTAGATAGAGAGATAAAAATTGACACACATGCTTGGAATGACATGGGGTTTTATTAGAACCAAAAAAAAAAAAAAAAAAAAAAAACAAAGTATTGTTGGACGCCTGAAAGATCTCTTGCGCGAGTCGTTTGGTGATGATCGTGTGCTCAGCCACCACTTTCGTCATGCTTGGCCTCCCAGGTTCCCAGACCTCAGTCCGTGCGATTATTGGCTTTGGGGACACGTGAAGTCGCAAGTGTATCGTGATCGACCGACATCTCTAGGGATGCTGAAAGACAACATCCGACGCCAGTGCCTCACCATAACTCCTGACATGTTTTACAGTGCTGTTCACAACATTATTCCTCGATTACAGCTATTGTTGAGGAATGATGGTGGACATATTAAGCATTTCCTGTACAGAATGTCATCTTTGATTTGTCTTACTTTGTTATGCTAATTATTGCTATTCTGATCAGATGAAGCGCCATCTGTCGGACATTTTTTGAACGTTTGTATTTTTTTGGTTCTAATAAAACCCCATGTCATACCAAGCATGTGTGTCAATTTGTACCTCTCTATTTACATTATTCCGTGATTTATTCAGTTTTCAAATTTATACTGACTTTTTGATCACCCGGTACATCACTGAATGTACCTGCAAAATGATATGATTACCCGACACACAGTTGAGGAGATAAGACATAATAAATATTGAGATGCGTGAAAAACTAGCTTTTTCTAAAAACGGAGCGCAAATTACCCAAACTATACTCGCCCAGATTTTGATAATGAGAGCACTTAGTGACTTCCAGGAGTGGCCTACCTGGACCATCCGACCGCCGTGTCATCCTCAGAGGAGGATGTGGATAAGAGGGACGTGGGGTCAGTACACCGCTCTCCCGGTCGTTATGATGGTATTCTTGACCGAAGCCGCTACTATTCGGTCGAGTAGCTCCTCAATTGGCATCACGAGGCTGAGGGCACCCCGAAAAATGGCAACAGCGCATGGCGGCTGGATGGTCACCCATCCAAGAGCCGGCCACGCCCAACAGCGCTTAACTGCGGTGATCTTACGGGAAGCGGTGTATCCATTGCGGCAAGGCCGTTGCCAAACATAATTTCAAACCTTTTCTAATCTTTCTCTCGCTCACATGCTTAATGTCAAATATTTTACACATTAACCCATTTGTGAGTTATCAGACGTTTCTACGTCTACTTCTACATTCCGGTACTTTTTCTACCACTGCCACTTACCCCTTTTCTTGTTCCCGTCGCGAATAGTTAGCTGGAATAACGATTGCGGATGAGCCTTTGTGTAAACTCGAATCTCTCTAATTTTATCTTCACAGTCTTTTCACGAGATATACGCAGAAGGAAGAAATATATTTGTTGACTCTTCTCTGAACGTACACACTCAGAACTTTAATAATAAACCACACCGTGATGCGGAACACCTCTCTCGCAGCGTCTGCCACTGTATTTGGCTCGGTATCTCTGTGACGCTTTTGCGCTTACTAAATAAATCTGTACGAAACTCGCTGCTCTTCTTTGGATCTTCTCTATTTCCTTTATCAGTCCTATCTGGGATGGATCCGATACTGACGACCAATATTCAAGTAATGGTCGAACGAGGGTTCTGTAAGCTAACTCCTTTGTTGACGGACTACATTTCCCAAGGATTCTTCCAATGAATCTCAGTTTGCCATCTGCCTTTCCTACCATTTGTTTTACGTGGTCGTTCCACTTTAATTCATTCCGTACACATACTCCCAGATATTTTATGGCAGTAACTTCTTTCAATGATTGTTCCGAAATTTTGTAATCATACAAGAAAGGATATTTTGTCTATGTATTCGCAGTACGTTACATTTATTTGTGTTGAGGATCAGTTTGTAAGTAGGCTGTTCAGGTTTTTATATTGGTAACGCCACGTAGCGCTCTGTATGAAAATTACTGGCTGTGCTGTGTGCAGTCTGTGGCTAGTTTGCATTGTTGTCTGCCATTGTAGTGTTGGGCAGCTGGATGTGAACAGCGCGTAGCGTTGCGCAGTTGGAGGTGAGCCGCCAGCAGTAGTGGATGTGAGGAGAGAGATGCCGGAGTTTTGAAATTTGCAATACTGGATATCATGAACTGCTATATACATTATGACTTTTGGACACTATTGAGGTAAATACATTGTTTGTTCTCTATCAAAATCTTTCATTTGCTAACTATGCCTATCAGTAGTTAGTGCCTTCAGTAGTTTGAATCTTTTATTTAGCTGGCAGTAGTGGCGCTCGCTGTATTGCTGTAGTTCGAGTAACGAAGATTTTTGTGAGGTAAGTGATTTGTGAAAGGTATAGGTTAATGTTAGTCAGGGAAATTATTTTGTAGGGATTATTGAAAGTCAGATTGCGTTGCGCTAAAAAAAAAATATTGTGTGTCAGTTCAAGCACAGTCGTGTACAAATTTTTCAAAGGGGACGTTTCAAGTTGCCACTCCTTGCAGCAAGCGTCAATCCTCAGCAGATCTTCCTGCATTTCGTAACAATTTTCTAGTGTCGGGATCTCTCTGAATAAAACAGCATCATCCACGAAAAGTCTCATGGAACTTTCCACGTTATTCATTATGCCATGGACATATAACACTCCCTTGGGATATTCCGAAGTTACTTTAACGTCTGAATACTTATCTCTGTTGAAAATGACATTTTGTCTGCGAGAAACTCTTCAGTCTAGTCTTACAGTTGATCTGATATTCCGTACACCAGTATTTTGCTCATTAGGTGGCAGTGCGGAATTGTATCTATCGAATGCCTTCCGGAAATCAACGAACACGGGATCCACCTGGGCGCCTGTATCTACTGCTTTCTGGCTCTCGACTATGAACAGAGCGATCTGGGTTTCACACGCAGCTCTTTTATACTTGGGAGTTCGCTTCTTTTTTAAAAAATCTGGAGTTTAGTGGTACTCACGAAAATGGAAAGCAATGCCTGTATCTGAGGAGCCGCGCTCACAGCCATCAAATTGATGGCACATCCTACCCTGGCCATCTCATATTGTCGAAGAAATAACACACAGAAACTTCGTGGCAGATTAAAACTGTGTGCCAGACCGAGACTCGAACTCGGGGCCTTTGCTTTTCGCGGGCAAGTGTTAGGCTGTGGCTAAGCCATGTCTCCGCAACTATCCTTTCTTCCAGGAGTGCCAGTTCTGCAAGTTTCGCAGGAGAGCTTCTGTAAAAGTTTGAAAGGCAGAAGACGAGATACTGGCGCGAGTACAGCTGTATGGAGCGGTCGTCAGTCGTGCTTGTGGAGCTCACGGTAAAGCGTTTTGCCCTCGAAAGGCAAACGCCCCGAGTTCGAGTCTCGGTCTGGCACACAGTTTTAATCTGGTGGAAGTCCCATCTCTGCGCACACTACACTGCAGAGTGAAAACCTCATTCTGGAAATCGTACACTACACATCAACTTTTCAAAATGATGGTCGACTTATTGCAACACGGTTAAAATGGTTCAAATGGCTCTGAGCACTATGGGACTTAACATCTGAGGTCATCAGTCCCCTAGAACTTAGAACTACTTAAACCTAACTAACCTAAGGACATCACACACATCCATGCCAAGGCAGGATTCGAACCTGCGACCGTAGCGGCCACGCGGTTCCAGACTGAAGCGCCTAGAACCGCACGGCCACAGCGGCCGGCCACTGCAACATGAAGAATGATTCCACGGTTTTTTACACGTTCTGCAGAACTTCCTTTCTAACAAAAAATACAATATGGTCTTAATACCACGGCCAACCTTCGCAGCAAAATTACGGCTTCTTATTCCTCTTAACCTACAATCATTTGTACATACACACATCAGATGTCAAATTCATGTTTTACAAACAGATGAAATCTATCTCCTAGCCTAAAACTGAATTTGAATGTTACCTTGGGCCCTAAAGTGAACAGATAATCGAAAATAGTCGCTGTGACCGGATACTTTATACATGCTTGCCACACAAAAGCCGGCCGGTGTGGCCGAGCGGTTCTAGGCGCTTCAGTCTGGAACCGCGCGACCACTACGGTCGCAGGTTCGAATCCTGCCTCGGGCATGTATGTGTGTGATGTTCTTAGGTTAGTTAGGTTTAAGTAGTTCTAAGTTCTAGGGGACTCATGACCTCAGATGTTAAGTCCCATAGTACTCAGAGCCATTTGAACCATTTTGAACCACACAAAGATCAAGTATCGGACAAAAAATTAATCACCTCCAGGAGACAGCATGATGACACCGTCTTTGCCTTCATAATGGCCTCAATCAGGCGAGAAAGAGATTCCTCAAGCTCCATCGGGAACCCCATATCCACCTGAGGCCACCCATTGATGATTAGTTTGGGTAGAACTACAAAATTGTAGGAATGTTGTTTCACCCTTCGTTACAAATAATTCTAGACTATTTCGTCTGATTAATATCGGGTGACTTAGTGTGGCATCTAGAGTGCCTGAGTGTTCATCAATTCAGTAAGATATATGTGCAACTCTTTTGCAGCTGCAACTGTTGTCGTCTTGGAAGATAGGAGTGTTTACAGCAATAAGATGTTGAAAAACTGGCAACACCCGGTCACAAGCAATGTTGAAATAAACGTCCTGGTTCATGTTCATAGTACCAATAATGAATGGGCACAAGTCACGGTACAAAAAACACCGCCAAAACATTACAGAACCACCGCTGGCCTCAACTACACCCTTCACGAACTCAGTGTCAAACGTATGATTCGGCCGTTGGTTCACCTGATGGCTAACATATTATGAAAACATACAAAAACATGGCTTATCAAACCACACTACACAACTCCATTCAGGTACTGTCCATTTCTTGTGTTGTTTGGCTCCCTGAAGACATGAAGCTTTATGTGAAGCTGTGAGCGATGGCCTTTTGCGAGGTACCAGATTTTATTGTCCATTCCACGCAAATTCCAATCACAATGTTCTGGTGGAAGCTGATTGAAATAGACCTGCGTTTACTGACAGCGGCAATTCCTGTGACGTTTGATATGACTGACAGTGACAAGGCTTGATACTTCTCTCCAGTCCCTGTCAGTTAGGATCTTTTGATTGGCACTTCCACAACATCTCGTGCAGAGTAGCAGTATGAAACACGTGTCGATGTGAACGTGAAAATAGACTATTATTGCCTAGCAGCATCTGATGGTGTCGCTGCCTCCCATAGGTGGCGCGTTACAGCAGAACTTGTTCCGGCTTGCGAGTCCGCTGGTGTACATCGATAAGACAGCATGGAAGCAGACAGGCGTGGGCAGCGGTGGACAGGGTGGTTTCTCTGTGGGGAAGGTATGATTGCTCCAGGCATTCACAAGAGGTCAGTAGCTATATGTAGGGAAACAGCACCAAGTCGTAGATCCGTGTTTCGCTGCGTATCATAGGCGCCAGGGACTCTGCTGAAAAACGCAAAAGTACTTGGCGTCCAGCAACTGCACGAATACCAAACAATGCCAAGCGTGTCAATGACTTGATAAAGATCTATCACAGGGGGCCCTCCACACCATCCTCCATGAGGATATGAAGATGAAGAACGTGTGTGCACATCGGGTACCCCATTTGCTCACCACTGCGTAGAAACATAAGTCTGTGGAGATATACCAGCAGGTGATGCAACAGTACAGTGCAAAACTAGCAGCGTTTCTTCAGTGTCCGGGCTGGCCGGTGTGGCCAAGCGGTTCTAGGCGCTTCAGTCTGGAACCGCGCGACCGCTACGGTAGCAGGTTCAAATCCTGCCTCAGGCATGGATGTGTGTGATGTCCTCAGGTTAGTTAGGTTTAAGTAGTTCTAAGTTCTAGGGAACTGACGACCTCAGATGTTAAGTCCCATAATGCTCAGAGCCATTTGAACCATTTTTCAGTTAACGAGCGATGGTTCTTCCACGAGACTCCAGAAAGAAACGCCAGTCTGTGGAATGGAAGCATGCAGGGAGCCTTCGTCCCAAGAAGTCACTGCTAGGACTATTCGTGCAGAAGCAAATGTAGAAGGGATACTGCTGGTGGATTGACCCCCTCCAATACGACCCTTAACAGAGATCGGTACAGCAACTCTGTCGATGCTACGGTTTACTGTGCTCCCACACCCTCCATATTCGGTGGATCTGGCTCCTAGCGCCTGTCCCCAGTTCGAAGCAATGAAACAGGTCATGTCGAGCAAGGCGTTCACCACCAATGACGAACATCCACCAGTGGCGTCGGGATGCCCCCCAAAGAATGATTTGCTACGCAAATACGGCTGCTGCCAGAACGATGGGAAAAGTGCATAGACATTGGTGGGGAATACCTGTAATATAATCTGTATTTGTTTGTTCACGAAATGGTTCCTGTGAACCCAAATAAATTGCAGTGCCAATCATTTTCGAATGCCCCAAGGACAACCAATGTTCTTTCGCTATGATACATGATTGTGAGTTGTACACCGTTCCTTGTAAACACGTTATGTTTTATCATCCGACAGCGAGTTTGATATCCTACGATGGCCACTATCAGCGACTCCTCCAGCGGCCAGTAAGAGACGCCAGTTGATCGTCCCATGGACCTGGCCGCTTATGTCAAGCCGGAGATAAAACCCGGCCTCTGAACGGCTGCAAACGCTACAGTCTGGAATCGCGCGACCGCTACGGTCACAGGTTCGGGCATGAATGTCTGTGATGTCCTTAGGTTAGTTAGGTTTAAGTAGTTCTAATTTCTAGGGGACTGATGACCTCAGAAGTTAAGACCCATAGTGCTCAGAGCTATTTGAACGGCTGCAACAAATTTTGACTCGTCATGTGCTAAAGTCTGTACCTCATCAACAGTGTACTTTCATGATCTGACTATTTAATGGTTTTCCATTGGACCACATTTCGGACGCTGAGCTTCGGGTTACTGACGGATTTACTTGACTCTGGGCGATATGAATAATTCTCTTGGTGCGTTCTGCAATTTACAATGACCCGACGTGGACTAGAATAACTGTGAACTGTCAAGTGAATACAGTGTATTCGTGTTTTCTGTGTTGCACCATAGCAGGTGTAATATTGGCGACAAGGACTCGAACTTCGTGCCTGTGTAAGGACAAAAGGCTAAGTTCACGGATCATATACCCAGAATTCATGAAACTGTGGGAGTAACAGCTGAAACTTCAAATGGAAACTCTAGAACAACTGCAGCAGCAACAGCTTGTACTACATCAGCTCATGAAGCCCGAGTAGCGTCCACCACAACCATTCGCTCGCTTTCACCCAGAAGACGACGATCGACGCATATTACACACGTCTGCAGCTCCACTTCCAGGCCCGTAGTATAAGTGATGTTGCTAAACAGAGTGCTTTCCTGCTATCTCATCATCATAAGACGATTTACTCATTACTGACTGCCGTGACCTCATTTCTTCAGTTATTTCTTAGTTATTAAATCTTCAACTAGGCGATTCCATCCAAAGGGATCTTCTGCACTTCTTAACATAGTGTGAAGAGGTAAGTCGGTAATCTTCTTCGTTTGATCCATTGACTGCTCTTCCTCGTGGTCATCTGCCTTCGATTTTGTCTTGCAAGATGGTGTTTTCTAAATTATCCTCTTCTCTTCTCAAAATGTGACCAATGAATTGGAAGTACGTATCTATGGCTGACATGCGAAAATAAACTTTTTGTGATGCTGAGTTCTTCTATAATGGAAGCAATGGTTCTTCTCTCTGTAAGTGTAACATATTCTGCCACCAGCACATCTCGAAGGCATCAATCCGGATCTTGTCACTAGCTTTTATGGTCCTAGTCTCGCAGCCGTACAAGAACACAGGTGAACACCAATGATTCTACCAAGCGTATCTACGTTGTTTTGGATATTTCCCAGTCCTGCCAGATTTTAGTGAGTTAGGACGATTAGCCTTTTCATTTCTTTATCACACATTGCTGTGTTCCTGATCGCAGATCAGAGATATACACAATCATTCACTACCTCCATATCCATTAAGCATCCTGCAAGTTGAATTTGATCGAAACTTTGGCGATTAATAACCTTTTTTCGACGTTTGACTCTATATCTCTGTCTACTAAACCCTTAACACTGTGTCTTTTACAAATATTACTTCTTACCGATAAACCTGAACATTTGGATTTGCCGGCCGGTGTGGCCGTGCGGTTAAAGGCGCTTCAGTCTGGAACCGCGTGACCGCTACGGTCGCAGGTTCGAATCCTGCCTCGGGCATGGATGTGTGTGATGTCCTTAGGTTAGTTAGGTTTAAGTAGTTCTAAGTTCTAGGGGACTTATGACCGCAGATGTTGAGTCCCATAGTGCTCAGAGCCATTTTTATTTGGATTTGCCTGAAGTCCATAGTTTCCTCTTTAAGCATTACGAGGAGCAACCACTTGTTGTAGCAACTAGACTCACACATTTCCTTTTCTTTGTCGGTAAAAGTCGCATCAGTTACAGGCTACATGAGCAGTGATCTGAAAAGACTGGCGAGTAAGTGTCGATTATTGCGTTAAAATCGCAACTGTACACAATCCTATGCTGCATCGTTCGTAAGTGATCTAATAATTGCATATGCTCTCGATAAAAAAGTTTGTGCATAGTAGTGAAATTAACAAATCCCACTCTCAAATGGTTCAAACGGCTCTAAGCACTATGGGACTTAACATCTGAGGTCATCAGTTCCCTAGACTTAGAACTACTTAAACCTAACTAAACTTAGGACGGGACGTCACACACATCCATGCCCGAGGCAGGATTGGAACCTACTACCGTAGCAGCTGCGCGGTTCCGAACTGAAGCGCCTAGAACCGCTCGGCCACAGGGCAGGCTAATCCCACTCTCGAAGAAGTGTTAAAAACCTTTTGAAATGTCAGATTCACAACAGCACTAGGTTGACGGAAACAGCATTTCTTCTATAAAACCGCTCAAAATATCAAAAATAGAACAGCAAATTTTTATGGAAGCGATATACTATATAGTAACGGCGTTCCCATTTATGCCAAAGTAAGCGTGATCGGAATCAGAACACAAGTTTGTCTTCACCACCCGACTCAGAATTCAAACCCCTGACGCCCATTAAGGGACAAAACACAAACAACAAATTAGCAGCGGCGTATATTTGACTCACTGTCTTTACGTAGTTCCTCTACAGCAGGAAGCGGTATCCACGGTGCTCAACTTCTTTTGCCAAACATGTGCGCATTCAGTGCACTTATTATCCTACGACGATATTATTGCACTTGGCCTCCTCTGGCCGTTATCGGAAACACGCCGTGACGTCACAGTAAACCATTACATTGGAGCTTAAGAAAAACACATTGCAGTGTGAATGATTTCAAGACAATTGTACGCACACCACCGAGTGGTTCAGCGAGTTCTCGTGAAATATTACGATAAAAACTCACGCTAAGCCGACCGAAGCGTCCTGAATCCCAGGTGCAATAATATCGCGGCCGACTAATATAGGGTAACGCGCTGTGCTCAGTGCTGTAAACAAAGAGACGTGGCGGAAGTTTGCAAAAGCGGTACCGTGTTGCACCGACAACACCGCAGCAGCGTAAACACGTTTCAGCCACAGCCGAGCCCTTTCACAGTGCAACCGCAAACGTTTTCGCTCCTGCTGATTATCAACAACCAATTAATCAAATTCATTGTTGATGCCGATTCAGTAGTTGCTAATAAAAATGAGAAACCTATGATCATATTTGTTCTCCGTCTCTTCAGCCGGTATCACAAACGTTACAAGCCTACAGCAAGCACCACATATCTTTACGCAGTAGCGATGTAGTACAAAAAGTCGCTCGTCCGATTACTTTCTCGATTGTGCCATCACGTCAGATATTAAACTTTTTGGGATAGATGCTTTTTCATCTTTTGGTTTTAAAACAGTAGACAATATTAATATTGTGTCAACACTTGTGTTCAGGCGCTCAGTCCGGAACCGCGCGACTACTACGGTCGCAGGTTCGAATCCTGCCTCGGGCATGGATGTGTGTGATGTCCTTAGGTTAGTTAGGTTTAAGTAGTTCTAAGTTCTAGGGGACTGATGACCACAGATGTTAAGTCCCATAGTGCTCAGAGCCATTTTCAACACTTGTACTCTTCGACGAACTTGATTCACTATGGCCGGCTGGAGTGGCCGAGCGGTTCTAGGCGCTACAGTCTGGAACCGCGAGACCGCTACGGTCGCAGTTTCGAATCTTGCCTCGAGCATGGATGTGTGTGATGTCCTTAGGTTAGTTAGGTTTAAGTAGTTCTAAGTTCTAGGGGACTGATGACCACAGAAGTTGAGTCCCATAGTGCTCAGAGCGATTTGATTCACTATGCAGCGAATTTTCAGACCTTTTTTCAGCATCCTTAGGGTGTGCAACTAATTATGTAGCTCACATTCAGCTCAAGTCTTCTTCAGCATCTCTCTACTTTACAGCTAGACCAGCACCATAAGTATTGCGACATGACCTGAAGCCCGAAACACATTGTCTGATACAACAAGACATCCTCACAGTTGTTACATCCAGTCAACGGGCAACACCACTGGTGGTGTTGCGGAAGCCAAATGGATCCCTGAGCGTTTGTGGTGACCCTGAATCGACTGTAAACACACAATTAGAAATTGACATCTATCCCATTCCAAGGCCAGATGGACTCATGTCAAGGCTATCAGGTGGATCACACTTTTCTGAAACTGGACTATCCGAAATCTATTTACTTTTGCCGCTAGACGAACACTCCCGCCAATTCATGGTCACCACCACTCGATTTGGATTGTATTGATACAATAGGTTGACTTTCGGAATAGCTAATGCACCAGCAATTTAAAATAACTTTGGAGCAGCTGATTCAAAATATTCCGAACACAATCAATTCTATGGACGATATATTAGTAATTGGCGCTACGATGGAGAAACAAAACACTACAGCAAAATGGTCTAAAGAGCAACCTACAAAAGTGCGAATTCTTTCAAGAGATTGGAGTGCTTAAGGAACAAATTGATTCATAAAGGAGTTCAACCCATCCAGTAACACATGGAAGCCATAGAAAAAAATCCATGCACTTAGAAGATCTTGTGTCATAAATTATTATACAAAATTTACGCCAAATGCCGCCCGCGTGTCCAGATGCCTTAATAATCAACCCAAGAAAGATGCAAAATATAAACGATCACAGTAGTGCCAGGAGGCTTTTCACGAGTTAAAACATTATCTGAAGTCAGCTCCAATTCCGACGACCCATCAAAACGCCTTATTCTGCCAACTGGCATGTCTGATCTGGACATTCGGGCAGTTCTTTCTCACAAAATCGACTATGGGCACAAACAACCCATTACATACGCATCAAAAACGTTCACTTCAGCGCATTACAATTATGCAAAAATCGAAAAACAAGTACTGGCTCTCATCTATGGTATCCAAAAATTCGATATATTTCTTTATTACACAAAATTTAACCTCGTAAGGGACCGTACATCATTTATTTCCTTATCCTGTCCTAAGAATCGCCTTCCAGAAAAAAACGGAACAATGTCTGCAACATTGTTCCCTCTTCCTCAACAATTTCAATTACTCAGTTCACTATTGGCTAACAGCACAACATGCTAACGCCAATGTCCCATCCAGGCCACTTATGGGACCAAACCCCACATTCGACTCTTGGTAAACACTGTGCTTCGAGGTGGACACATTGCAGGGTGGATATCTGGTGTTATCAGATGTGCCTGGAGACAATAAAAGTTCCTAGTGGACGCCAATGGCGCCACGCCGATATGAGACGCCAACCAGCTGCACCCACACTTAGTGCCTTCCTTCTCGAGACAATCACTACCACCCCTGAAGGTGACTCCAGCAAAAGCAAACAGCACCACACCTCCGCTGCAAGCAGACGACACAGCGACACCAGCATCGAGATGGACAGCAAACCTTCAACTGGCCTGGCCACCTACTCGTATTTCGCCCCCTACCAGTACGGCGATCACGAAACCGATCGGAACGCTTCCGTCCCTACACGCAGATTAAAGCAGGGATTTTGCTACCTCTCTATCATCTGATATCGAGGTCGATACCCTGCGGTGTCCATTATCAAAGACACCTCCGGTAGCCGGTAGGAGGTGCCAGTGGGCTGTCACGTGGGCCTGGTAGCTGAAGTCAAGCTGGAGATAAAACCCAGCTGCTGGGTGGCTGAAAGACACATCGAACCGGGCTGCGCTAAAATCTTTACAACATTTACACTTCACTTTCATAAACTGACTGTTTACAAGATTTCCACTGGTCTGCGTTGTGGATTGCTATGCTTCGGATTATTGACGAATTTGCTTGGCCCCGGACGATCTTGGAGTGTTCTACGACCCAGCACGGACTGGAATTATGAACTATCGAGTGATTACAGTGTATCCATATTTTTTCTGTAATAAAGTGTGTGTCGCAACGTAGCGAGAGCAATGCGTTGGACAGTCTGCATTGATTCACTCACAAATCAGGCAGCTTCATGCACGGTGTGGTCGTGGGCACTCCAAACACGATAGCTCCTTTCTGTCATCCTTCCAAGTCTCCCCCCTACCTATCTTACAGCGCTGATTTCATTAAACCAACTGGCATAAATATAACACTTCCTGCATGTCTTATGTCAATGGTGGAGGGTAACATGATCGTCTGATACAAGTTTTACGCCATCTACAGCGCTCCGAAGCGACTACTGTACTTTTTTAAGAAGGTGGCTAATATTTTGTCAGGTAGAGGTTATCCTCTTTGTAATAGCAACTAACCTACTTGCAACATCTAGTCATAATCTCCTTCCCAAAGATACCTTTAGTGGGACGTCAGCAAATGTACTATACCTGACACGAAGCGATAACCTGCTCTCTGTCAGATTTCCTATTAAAACCTCCTTCTAAACGCACAATATCCCATTACTGACAACGTTCTGCATATATTTCCAAGCTCTAGGGCGATACCAAATTGTTTGCTGGTAAGCGGCGAAGGGTTTCACCCAAGGGATACAAAATAGCTCCTTTTTATTTCTTTATTGAATTTCAATTCCCCATCCGGGGCAGGCTGGCAGCAGCATATGCGCTGTTCTTCAGCCAAAAGACAATAATGATACAACAGAAGACAGTTAAAATTACAAAGGAGAAAATATGGCGGACAAAAATATAAAAAAGGGGGAAATTAATGGACAAGAACAGGCAAAAAGGGGGCGACTGTAAAATGGGGACAAAAACCTTGAAAAGTATTGAGCACAAAAAACCACATACTGGGACAAGTAAAAGAACACAAGGCGAAGTATGGCTGCAGCATAAAATTATCGATGGATGTCGTAGCACATGACGTTCACTGACAATAACACTATATACAAGTCCAGCACACAATTAAAATCACAGCTCTCGACACACAGGAGAACAGCACCAAACACAACACTGATGTAGCACACTGATGATGATGAGCAAAACACAGGATCTGCTAGGGGTATGGAGATGAGGGAGAAGGGAAGAAGGAAGGGAGGGAGGTAGAGGGGGGAGACGGATGGGGGCGTGAAGAAGAGGGCTGCGGAGGGAAGGACATGGGAGGGACACAGTTGAGGTGGGGATGCAGGGACTCAGGGGGGAAAGGAGGAAAATCCGCTATTGGAGAAGGAGGGGAGAGGAAAAGGGGAGGGGAGGCAACAAGGCCAGGTTACAGCTGGAAGGAAGGGTAGATGTCATGGCGAAGTTCAACATCCGGGAGGGGGAGGTGCTGGAAATTGCCCTGATGAAGCATATGGAGGGTGTGGAGGTGGAGAGAGGGAAGGATACAGCGATAAAGGCGCGGCAATGGGTGGGGGGGGGGTGGAGAGGAAGGAGGAAACCAGGGGGTGGGGTGGATCAAGCCTGTGGACAGTGTAAAGGATGTGGAGATGTTGGAGAAAAAGGAGGAGGTGGGGGAAGGGGATGAGGTCGTACAAGAGCCATGTGGGGGAAGGAAGGCGGGTATGGAAGGCAAGGCACATGGCGTTCGAGGATTTGGAGGGCCTTGTAAAATCGAATGGGGGCGGAGATCCAGGCAACGCTGGCATAACAGAGGATTGTACAGATGGGAGATTTGTAGGTGTGGAGGATGGTGGAAGGATGTAATCCCCATGTCCGGCCAGACAGGAGTTTCAGGAGGCGGGAATGGGCTTTCTGCTGGATGGACAGGAGGTGAGGGGTCCAGGTGAGGTGACGGTCGAGGGTGACAAAATAGCTCTTTTTTGTTTTCTTTATTGATTTTCAATTCCCCCCGAAGGGGGCGGGCTGGCAGCAGCTTAGTACGCTGCTCTACAGCCTACAGACTTTAAAAAAAAAAAAAAAAAAAAGAAGAAGAAATAAACAAGAAAAAAACAGGCGATAAAATGGTGACTTAAAGTGTAAAATGGCGTAAAAATGCGGAAACATAAAACAGAAAGCAAAAGGGGTTGGCAATGTTGATATAATACACAGGAGCAGACAAGTAACATAGTAGACACACAATTAAAAAACATGCCAACAGTCTGGTTTCTGTTCGAAAGAGATAAAAAATCACACCCAGTGACAGTATGATGGCTAATCGTGACACTTCCCAAAAGACACAACATGGAACACTCACTGGAAAAACACACACTGAACAACACTGCACGAAAATGGCGGCACAATTATGGCGCTCCCGAGCCAAAGGCAGATGGGGGGGGGGGACCTGGAGGAGGGGGAAAAACAAGGAGGGAGGAGAGGAAAAAACGAAAAAGGGGGGGGGAACCAAGGAGGGAGAGGACTCATAAAGGGGGGGAGGGGCAGGGCAGACGCGAGAGGGAATGGGAAGAGGCAGAGGAGGGAAATGCAAAAGGACTCGGGGGAGAGAAGGGGGCAGAGGAGGGGAGAGGGAGCCTGGGAAAAGGACAGAGGAAAGGAGGGGGAGTGAGGATCAGAGTTGATAGGAGGGATAAATGGAGGGAGAGAGGGCATCATCCGGGAGGGGGAGTTGATGGAAGCCACCTTGAGAAAGGAGATGAAGGGTGTAGTGATGGAGGGTAGGGGGGACACAATAGTGAAGATGTGGCAGGGGGCGGGGATGGGAGAGGAGAGGAGCAACCAGGGGGTGAGGGGGATAAAGGCGGCGTGAGGTGTAGAGGATGCAGATATGTTCGAGGAATAGGAGCAGATGGGGGAAAGGAATGAGATCATAGAGCATAGAGGATCCGCGTGGGGGGGATGGGAGGCATATACGGAAGGCGAGGCGGAGTGCATGATGCTCAAGGATCTGGAGGGACTTATAGAATTGGGGGGGGGGGGGGGCAGATATCCAGGCAGGACTGGCATAACAGAGGATGGGACGGATTAAGGATTTGTAGGTGTGGAGGATGGTAGAGAGGTTCAACCCCCATGTACGGCCAGAGAGGAGTTTGAGGAGTCGGAGTCAGTTGAGGGCTTTGGATTGGATGGAGCCGAGATGAGGGATCCAGGTGAGGTGACGGTCAATGGTGAGGCCAAGGTAGGTGAGGGTGAGGGTGAGGCGGACAGGACAGGCGGAGACTGTAAGGGAGAAATCCAGGAGCTGGAAGGAGCGAGTGGTATGACCTACGATGATTGCCTGGGTCTTGGAAGGATTGATTTTCAGGAGCCACTGGTTACACCATGCAGCAAAAAGGTCAAGGTGATTCTGGAGAAGGCGTTGGGACCATTGGAGGGTAGGAGCGAGGGCGAGGAATGCGGTGTCATCAGCATATTGCAAGAGGTGTACTGGAGGGGGGGGTTGGGGCGTATCTGCCGTGTACAGGAGGTAGAAGAGAGGGGAGAGGACAGAGCCTGGGGCACACCTACAGAGGGGTAGAAGGTGTGGGAATTGGCATTATGGATGGTAACATAGGAGGGGCGGTGAGAGAGGAAGGAGGCCATCAGATGGATGCAGTTGATAGGAAGGGCGTAGGTTTGGAGTTTAAACAGGAGACCGGGATGCCAGACACAGTCGTAGGCCTTTTCGAGGTCAAGGGAGACAAAAATGGCGGAGCGACGGGAGTTAAGCTGAGGGAGAGGAGATGAGTGAGGCAGAGGAGTTGGTCATCAGCGGAGAAGGAAGGTCGAAAGCCACATTGGGTGTTGGGAAGGAGGTGGTTTTGGCAGAGGTGGTGATGGATGCGCTGGGAAAGGATGGATTCCAAGAGCTTGCTGAACACCGATGTGAGACAGATAGGACGATAGGAAGAGGCATCAGATGGAGGCTTGTTGGGTTTGGAGAACATCAGGATACGGGAGGTTCTCCACAGGTCGGGATAGAAGCCAGTGGCAAGGATGACATTGTAGAGGGTTGCAAGGACTGAAAGGAAGGAGGAAGGGCAGTGTTTGAGGTGGCAGTAGGTAATGCAGTAGTGGCCGGGAGCAGTGTTGTGTTTAGTGTGGAGTGTGAGGGTGATGTCCTGTGTATTGATGGGAGTGTTAAGGGCAGATGGTGGTGTGTGGCCCAAGTACTGGAAGCTAGGAGCAAGGGGAGGAACAGAGGTATTCGTACGGTCCATGACGTCAGGGAAGAGTGAATAATCAAAGTGGGGATCATGTGGGATGGAGAAAACATCGGAGAGGTGAGAGGCAAAGTGGTTGGCCTTACTGAGGTTGTCAGGAAAGGGACGGTCATTAAGGAGGAGAGAAAATAGCTCATTTTTTTTTCTTTAGTGTGATTTCATCCCCCTGCCCCATATGGGCAGGGGAGGGCTGTCAGCAGCACAATCCGCCGCTCTTCAGCCGAGTGACACGACAACTAAAACAAGAATAAAATAATACATACATAAGGAGATAAAAAAGGGGAACATAAAACAGAGTAAGGGGAGAAAATGGAGATAAAAATACACTGAAATGTAGACGTTCATTGGGGACAGTTAAAAAAGTCACCAGAAAGTAAAAAAACACAGTTGGCGATTCTTAAAACACAGAGAAGACACTGGATGCGCATGCACAGGTTAAAAGTTGGCCACAGTATTAAAAACACTCCGAAACAACACACTTAAAACCCACTCGGAGCACACACGACGAAGAATAAAACTACCAGGTGGGACCTGCCGAGGCAAAGGTCAGAGAGGATGGAAAAGGAGGGGAGAGCATGGGGCAGCTGGGGAAGCGGCGGGATGAAGGGAGGAGGGGCAACCGTGGGTTCACGAAGAGGCAGAAGACAGAAGAAGACAGAAAGAGAAGAAGAGAGGAAAAGGGAAGACAGGGCAGGAGGGAGCGCAGAGACACTAAAATAAGGCACAAGAGATGGAGGGGGAGTAGGAGGGGAAATCAGCTCAGAAGGAGGGAGGGGGAGGAGAGGGAGCCCTGAGGAGGAGGCAGGAAGAGGGGGTTAGAGTTGGTAGGAAGGGTAGATGTCAGGGTGAAGCTCATCATCCGGGAGGGGTAGACGGTGGAAGTTGTGTTGGGAAAGGAGATGGAGGGTGTGGAGATGGAGAGAGGGAGGGACACAACGGTAAAGGCGTGGCAACTGGTTGGGAGTCGAGAGGAAGGGAGACACCAGGGGGTGAGGGGGATCAAGGCGGCAAACAATATATAGTGTGCGGATGTGTTCAAGGAAAAGGACAAGGTGGGGGATGAGGTCATAGAGGATGTGCGTGGGGGATGGAAGGCGGATGCGGATGGCGAGGTGGAGTGCATGGCGTTCGAGGATTTGGAGGGCTTTATAGAACCGGTGAGGGGCGGAAATCCAAGTGATGCTGGCATAACAAAGGATGGGGTGGATCATGGATTTGTAGGTGTGGAGGATGGTGGAAGGATGCAGACCCCACGTCCGGCCAGACGGGAGTTTCAGGAGGCGGAGGCGGTTGTGAGCTTTGTTTTGGATGGTAAGGAGATGGGGAGTCCAGGTGTGGTGGCGGTCGAGTGTGAGGCTACGGTATTTGAGGGTAGGAGTGAGGTGGATAGAACGGCCATAAATGGTGAGGTAGAAATCATGGAGGCGGAAGGAGCGGGTGGTGCGGCCTATGATGATCGCCTGGGTCATGGAGGGATTAACACGGAGGAACCACTGGTTGCACCAAGCGGTGAATTGGTCAAGGTGGGTTTGGAGGGTACGTTGGGACCGTTGAAGGGTAGGATAAAGGGCTAGGAAGGCGGTGTCATCAGCGAACTGGAGAAGATGAACAGGAGGGGGAGGTTTGGGCATATCAGCAGTGTACAGGAGATAGAGGAGAGGGGAAAGGACAGAACCTTGGGGCACGCCGGCAGAGGGGTAGAAAGTGCGGGAGTTGGAATTGTAGACAGTCACATAGGAGGGACGTTGGGAGAGGAAGGAAGCAACGAGATGGACGAAGTTGATGGGGAGAGCATAGGTCTGGAGTTTGAAAAGGAGCCCGGGATGCCAGACACGGTCAGAGGCGTTCTGGAGATCAAGGGAAACAAAGATAGCAGAGCGACGGGAGTTAAGTTGGAGGGAAAGAAGGTGGGTAAGGTTAAGGAGCTGGTCGTCAGCAGAGAAGGAAGGCCGGAAGCCACATTGGGTAAGAGGAAGGAGGCAGTGCTGAAAATGGCTCATCCTATCTTGCCAATATGAAGCAGCCAGTAACATAATACTGTACGAGTACAATGGTTATAACATTGAATCTACAGAACTTTTTCCATGGTACGTTAATTTAGATGCATGTACATTGTTAATAACAGCAATTCAGCATATTGGTTTTATATTTACAATTTAGATCTGTCTGAAGTCGCACAGGGATTAGTACCTTCTACATCCGTAACTGAACGGCAAGTCACACCAACTATCCGTCTTGCTGACATTTGGCGGCGTCTATGAACTATCCAGCAGATAAGAGGAACCACATACCTCGTCGCAATGATAAAATAAAGAGAAAAATAGTATAAAAGATAAAAACATTTAAATGAAATAAATTCTATTAGTCGCAGTATACAGCATGTGCCTCCTTGTGTTTTGTAAATATTTTTAAAGAAGGTTTTACCAGTCTGTCGTTACCTATGTGTTTTAAAAAATGGTTCAAATGGCTCTGAGCACTATGGGACTTAACCAAAACCCAGGCGATCATTGTAGGCAAAACCACCCCTTCCTTCCGCCTCCTTGATTTCTATCTCACCGTTTATGGCCGTCCCATCGCTCTCACCCCCACCCTTAAGTACCTTGGCGTCACCCTCGACCGTCGCCTCTCCTGGACTCCCCATCTCCAGACAATCCAAGCCAAGGCACGTTCCCGACTCCGTCTCCTCAAGCTCCTTTCCGGCCGTACGTGGGGTCTGGACCCCTCCACCATCCTCCACACCTATAAGTCCCTCATCCGTCCTATCCTCTGTTACGCCCATCCCGCCTGGATCTCCGCCCCCCCTTCCTTTTATACATCCCTCCAAATCCTTGAACGCCATGCTCTCCGCCTTGCCTATCGCATCCGTCTCCCCTCCCCCACGCGGATCCTGTATGGTCTTATCCCCTTCCCTCACCTCCTCCTCTTCCTCGAAAGGATACGAATCCTCTATACCTCCCGTAAACTCGATCCTCCCCACCCGCTCGTCTCCCCGATCCTCTCCCACCCCCGCCCGCTGCCGCGCCTGTACTCTCATGTCCCACCCGGTCTCCATCTCTCCACCCTCCTTACCCTCTCCCAAGGTGGCTTCCGCCAGCTCCCCCTCCCTGATGATGCCCTCCTCCCCTCCATCTACCCCTCCTACCAACTTTGATCCTCCCGCCCTCCTCCTGTGCTTGCTCCTCAGGGCACCCTCCCTCCCTTCTCTCCCTTTTTCCCTCCCTCCTCCTTTTCTCGTCCCTCGTCCCCCGGGCCCCCCCTCCCCTGTCCCTATCCTCCTGTCCCCGTCTCCTCAGCCGTGGCATCCTCTTTTCCTCCCCTCTCCCCTTCCTCATCCCTGTTGCCCTCTTGGCAGGTCCCCGGACTCGCACACGCTAAGTGGACATTCGCGCGCCGGAGATCACCGCCATCAGTGTATCGTGTGTGCCGTCATGTTTAGTGTTCCGTTTCGCCGTCACGCTCCATTGTTCACCTGTGACATCGTCTTCTTCAGTGTTTGTGCGTCGGGTCTCCAGTTCCTAGTGTGGATTGTCATCAAGTGTGAACGGCTTCTTGTGCTTTTATGTTCTTGTGTCTCCTGTGTTTTCCCGCCGTTTTTCTATGTAATGTCTCTTCTTTGTTTATCTCCATGTACTCTCTTCGGCTGAAGAGCAGCGTATTGTGCTGCTGCCAGCCTACCTGTTTGTTCAGGTTTCAAAATTACAATAAAGTAAAAAAAAACAAAAAAAAAAAAAAATATGGGACTTAACATCTACGGTCATCAGTCCCGTAGAACTTAGAACTACTTAAACCTAACTAACCTAAGGACATCACATAACACCCAGTCATCACGAGGCAGAGTAAACCCCTGACTCCGCCGGGAATCGAACCCGGGAACTCGGGCGCGGGAAGCGAGAACGCTACCGCACGACCACGAGCTGCGGACTATGTGTTTTAAAGAATAGAAAAACAATTGGCTCACAAGGCGTGAATCTAGAATGTTTTACATCTTCTATGTTTACTGTTCAATGTAGCGATAAATCAGACAGCAACGTAAATAATTTACTTGTATTTTATTTTGTGTTATTCCTATGCAAATTTGAAGCTTTTTAGTAGAGAATATAACTGCTTTTCTTTGAGTGTTACATATTATGTAGTTCATATGGAGGGCACCATACAATCAACCGATTTAACATTTATGTTAATGATATGCCAGTCATCCCACACCACCAACTGGCTCACTACGCCGATGATACAGCGCACTATACGAGCGGCTGCAACACGGACCAGCTCACTGCTTGTCTCCAGCAGTAGGTGGACACGACAGTGCCTGGTGTCGTTCAAACATGATTGCTCTCAATGCCACCAAAACTATGCAGTGTACTTCACCAAACGGCGACAAATCCTCCACCACAACATCACTATTGCAGGCGTCTGGGTCCCATGGTCCCCAGATACCAAATATCGAGGTGTCCAGATGGATGAAAAACTGCTCCTCCATCGACATGTAGAATACATCACCCAAAAACGACAGAAGCTGATAAAAGCGTTGTATCAATGTTCAACGGCAGGGAACTGAACCTAGTAACCAAGCTCCGACTGTACCGCATGGTTGTCCACCCTTCCCTCACATATGGCTCCACTGCGTGGGCCATTATAAGTGCTTCCTGGATGCAGACCCTCTAGCGCCTGCAAAATAAAATGCTTCGGTGGAGCCTTCATGCCCCTCCCCTGCCAAGGGTAGTTACCCTCCGCGAGGAAACAAATATGGTAACTCTGAAGGCGTCCATTCGAGAGAAGACATGGCGTCTCTATGACAAAGTGGATGCCCTGTGCGACATGGTCACTGGCTTACAAAACTTTGGCACCACGAGTCCCTGGCTCTGGCACCAGCATCCTGTTCCTCTCACCGTCCTTGAGGAATCAGATTCAGAACATGGCAAACGATAGCCCTGTTACGGCCACTAATGAAGTGTCAGTCTTGATACGATCACTCGATATGTGTTGACCATCATACGACCACCACTGTCATTACCTATGTAGTTGTGATACCTGTTGCCTGCTAACTTGAACTTCCACCGCCGGAGGGTGGTATGGGACTTCAAGCGTGTCTGTGAATTCCTAAGGGACCAAACTGCTGAGGTCATCGGTCCCTAGACTTACACACTACTTAAACTAACTTACACTAAGAACAACACACACACACATGCCCGAAGGAGGACTCGAACCTCCGGCGAGAGTGACCGCACAATCCGTGACATGATACCTTAGAACACGCGGCCACTCCGCGCGAATGGACTTCAAGTGCCACCGTCACACCTTCAACGTGCACTGCAATGATGTCACTGGAATGGCATCATTGTAGGATAGAACAAATTTACCCTTACACCAAGACAGTAAGACTGTGCTCCACTGGTGACGCTGTACCTCAATCTACCACAAAAAAGTCAAGCGATGTGTTCTCCGCAAAGCCTACCTTCATTATATACAGTAGTTTTCAACGAATTGTGATAGAAGCCCGAACAAGAGTGGACTGACGTACAAGGAGATGCAGTGATACTATGATATAGTGGTATGTAATCTATGTATAAGTGATATAGGTTATGCCACAAGTTGTATCTTTTTATACTATCGACTGACTATGTAGTTCTTGTATTTTTTAGCATTGATAATGGCTAGGCGCTAGCTTAAATCTAGATTTGCATAATAAAATCCGAAAGAAAAGGACGACTGATTGCTGTGCTCCATCACTTTGAACGTGTAACTTACTTTCTGAAGCCCATGGGTATTACTTCACTCAGAACACAGCGTCAGAAAATGAAGAAATAAAAGAAGGAAGGAACTGGAACTTCGATTGGCAGGGTCACATTTTATAACTCTACGTCGTAAGAACCGAGTAGCTTAAAAATTTATTTTCGTCTCATGTGATTCGTCATTTGACAGGTTTCGTGTTAAAGAGTTAAACGTCGCAGAGCTGACTTCCTTCTCTGGTAGAGGATAATGACCTTTCTAGTCGACAGTTAGCATAAGACCCCTTGAACTTTGGATTCAAGCGAACAGTTTCAGCGTCGCGACTATCGCCGTTCGAATCAGTGAGCAACGCTTGACAGGACTGAGTTGGAAGTTTCTGTCGCTGATTAAATTCAAAGCGAGCTAACACTACATACGCCAGTCTCTCATAATATGCTGAGCGTATTTTGCATACTTCGGAAAAGTATGCAAAACGCGATAAACATTACGTCCAGAGAAAACTTCGAAAGAGAAAACAAACGTTAGAATTCAAGAAACGTTACCTGAAAAGTGTGGAAGTGGTAGCGAATAGGCATCCTACTCCTCTGTTGTTACACTGAATAGTGCGTATTCTGGAGGTGAAATACGGCTGCTTCGTGACAGTGTCCGCATATGAAATGTAATTGTTGCTGTTACAGATAAAACTAAAACCATTTTCATAATTTGCTTTTGCTGCTCTTGCATTAACCGTGTTTGCAAATAAAATTACTGGATATAAGGTACGAGTGTTATGCAAAACTACTGCTTTTTCATGTAGACCCAAAAATGTTTCAGCACCTTTGTGCCACAGTTTGTGGGTTTTCTTTACTCAAATCTGTAAAATGTGAAATTAAGCAATAATTAATCTACGAAAATTAGGCCAAAAAAACAGTTTTTGTTTGTTGTTGACGTTATCACAATGTTACATTATAGAGTTATGCAGGACGCTGTGTACTTTATCGGGCACTGGTAGCTTGTCATCTGCCAGTAAATGATGTTAATGTGAATTTGGTTGTCACTTTAACACATCATTTTATATCTAAACGTAATTTTGTTGTACGCAGGAGAGCTTCTGTGAAGTTTGGAAGGTAGGAGACGAGGTAATGGCAGAAGTAAAGCTGTGAGGACGGGGCGTGAGTCGTGCTTGGGTAGCTCAGTTGGTAAAGCGCTTGCCCGCGAAAGGCAAAGGTCCCGAGTTCGGGTCTCGGTCCGGCACACAGTTTTAATGTGCCAGGAAGTTTCATATCAGCGCACACTCCGCTGTAGAGTGAAAAATTCATTCTAGAAACATCCCCTAGGCTGTGGCTAAGCCATGGCTCCGCAATATCCTTTCTTTCAGGAGTGCTAGTTCTGCAAGGTACGCAGGAGAGCTTCTGCGAAGTTTGGAAGGTAGGAGACAAGGTACTGGCAGAAGTAAAGCTGTGAGGACGGGGCGTGAGTCCTGCTTGGGTAGCTCAGTTGGTAGAGCGCTTGCCCGCGAAAGGCAAAGGTCCCGAGTTCGAGTCTCGGTCCAGCACACAGTTTTAATCTACCAGGAAGTTTCGAGGATATTTCGCCTTCATCAAACTCCTTATGCTGCAGTCAGCATTTCGCACTTTCATTCGCAGGCCCGACTCTGGACCAACACCGACTGCCTTTGCTGCTTTCGCAGCTCCTCCTCTTTTGACTGGCTGTCTCGTAAACAACCACAGCGACGAGCTCTCATTGGAGACTCAATTCCGTGCTAACCAGCCCCCCCACCCCTTCCTTGCTCCTCGCAGGTGAATTGCCTGTTACAACTGAGGCCTGACAACCGCAGCTTTTACAGTTAATTCGTAAGTAACACTCAGCAGCTGCCAAAATACTTCTCTCTTTGTTTGCAGAATAGCCTCGGACCTCCAAAAGCCGCTATAGTTCCATAACAAATCCCGGGGTCGCGTAGGCGTCGTGACAAAAGTTTCTGACATCGGTTTAACTTTGCTGTGTGCGGCGTTTGTTAGCTGCAGACACTCCTCCGTTCCGCGTTTGCAAAATAGCCTCAGAGTTCCCAGGACTGCTGTGACTACATAATAGTTCCAGGGGTCGCAAAGACGCCGTGGCAAACATTTCTGAGATCTCGTTAAACTTGTTGTGTCCAGCGCTGCCAGGGCCCTCCCCCGAGCGTGCGGAAAGCCACCCTCTCTGTCCCCGGAAACCGTTATTCAGAGTTATTCTCCTCGCGACCGAGGTAACAGGTTTCCCGACTTCTCCCTTTACATGTCGTTAGTGCCAGAAATACACAAAACGCAAGTGCCATTCGTTGTAACAAGTGAAGTATCTGTCTCTTTCTGATCTTTGCATATGGAAGGAAATAAACTGCCATATACCATTATACGAGTGGATATGATTAAAGTACAGCTACTCAAAGGGATCCAGTGAGGTCTGTAATTATTTATTGGCAGCGTAACTCGGTAGATATTCTAATGGGTTAATATGGAACCGATTTAAACAGAAAAAAGATAGTTCCAGTTTGGATTCAAATGGTTCAAATGGCTCTGAGCACTATGCGACTTAACTTCTGAGGTCATCAGCCGCCTAGAACTTAGAACTAATTAAACCTAACTAACCTAAGGACATCACACACATCCATGCCCAAGGCAGGATTCGAACCTGCGACCGTAGCAGTCCCGCGGTTCCGGACTGAGCGCCTAGAACCGCTAGACCACCGCGGCCGGCTCCAGTTTTGGATACCATGTTTGCACTACTGGCCATTAAAACTGCTACACCAAGAAGAAATGCAGATGATAAACGGGTATTCATTGGACAAATATATTATACTAGAATTGACATGTGATTACCTTTGTCACGCAGTTTGGTGCGTAGATCCTGAGAAATCAGTACTCAGAACAACCACCTCTGGCCGTAATAACGGTCTTGATACGCCTGGGAATTGAGTCAAACAGAGCTTGGATGGCGTGTACAGGTACAGCTGCCCATGCAGCTTCAACACGATACCACAGTTCATCAAGAGTAGTGACTGGCGTATTGTGACAAGCCAATTGCTCGTCCACCATTAACCAGACGTTTTCAGTTGGTGAGAGATCTGGAGAATGTGCTGGCCAGGGCAGCAGTCGAACATTTTCTGTATCCAGAAAGGCCCGTACAGGATCTGCAACATGCGGTCGTGCATTATCATGCTGAAATGTAGGGTTTCGCAGGGATCGAATGAAGGGTAGAGCCACGGGTCGTAACACAGCTGAAATATAACGTCCACTGTTCAAAGTGCCGTCAATGCGAACAAGAGGTGACCGAGACGTGTAACCAATAGCACCCTATACCATCACGCCGGGTGATACCACAGTATGGCGATGACGAATACACGCTTCCAATGTGCGTTCACCGCGATGTCGCCAAACACGGATGCGACCATCATGATGCTGTAAACAGAACCTGGATTCATCCGAAAAAATGACGTTTTGCCAATCGTGCACCCAGCTTCGTCGTTGAGTACACCATCGCAGGCGCTCCTGTCTGTGATGCAGCGTCAGGGGTAACCGCAGCCATGGTCTCCGAGCTGATAGTCCATGCTGCTGCAAACGTCGTCGAACTGTTCGTGCAGATGATTGTTGTCTTGCCAACGTCCCCATCTGTTGACTCAGGGATCGAGGCGTGGCTCCACGATCTGTTACGGCCATGCGGATAAGATGCCTGTCATCTCGACTGCTAGTGATACGTGACTGTTGGGATCTAGCACGGCGTTCCGTATTACCCTCCTGAACCCACCGATTCCATATTCTGCTCACAGTCAGTGTATCTCGACCAATGCGAGCAGCAATGTCGCGATGCGATAAACCGCAATCGCGATAGGCTACCTTTATCAAAGTCAGAAACGTGATGGTACGCATTTCTCTTCCTTACACGAGGCATCACAACAACGTTTCACCATGCAACGCCGGTCAACTGCTGCTTGTGTATGAGAAATCGGTTGAAAACTTTCCTCATGTCAGCATGTTGTAGGTGTCGCCACCGGCGGCAACCTTGTGTGAATGCTCTGAAAAGCTAATCATTTGCATATCACAGCATCTTCTTCCTGTCGGTTAAATTTCGCGTCTGTAGCACGTGATCTTCGTGGTGTAGCTATTTTAATGGCCAGTAGTGTAAATGTGGCGCTGTGAATTGAAGAATGACGTATTGAACTGTTTCCATATATAACGAATTAAGAACGGAACGTGGGCAGAAAACATTGAACAAGTGAAAAAGGCGTAATGCTGGTTTTATTATTGATTGCCGCAGTCGAAATCGTCACCGCCGGCCGCTGTGACCGAGCGGTTCCAGGCGCTTCAGTCCGGAACCGCACTGCTGCTGCAGTCACAGGTTCGAATCCTGCCTCGGGCATGGATGTGTAAGATGTCCTTAGGTTAGTTAGGTTTAAGTAGTTCTAAATCTAGGGGACTGATGATCTCAGGTGTTACGTCCCATAGTGCTTAGAGCCATTTGAACCATTTTTTGAAATCGTCACCGTAAAAAGAAGTGAGGTAATTACTATATTCTTTGCCTAATTAAAACTGTTATATTTTTACAAGATGTGATATTGTTTCGGCAGATATCTGCTTTTAAAGCTACTTACTTTTTTATCCTCTACCTCAAAAAGTAAAATTCGCATCTTTTCTTGAATATCTGATGAATTAGGCTTGTCACCACCTCCTAATTTTGCCGGCCGCGGTGGCCGTGCGGTTCTAGGCACTTCAGTCCGGAACCTCGTGACTGCTACGGTCGCAGATTTGAATCCTGCCTCGGGCATGGATGTGTGTGATGTCCTTAGATTAGTTATGTTTAAGTAGTTCTAAGTCTAGGCGACTGAGGACCTCAAGTGTTGAGTCCCATAGTGCTCAGAGCCAGTTGAACCATTTTTGAACCTCCTAATTTTACACAGTTGGTTCAATTTGAGCACCGGAGACGTTGACGAGATGCTGTAAAACGCCAGACTTGCACCTGCTGGCCAAAATAGGGACTATTTTTTTTCCGGCGTAAATCGGTTCTGCATCAACGCATTGGCATATCTAACAGATTTCACTGCCATACAATGATTACAACCCACAATGGACCTTCGTGAGTAGCTGAACTTTAATTATAACCACCCGCGTAGGTGTCGACTTTTGAAAATCTTGGAGTATGTTCACCATGTTACACTCTGAAACTCATAATTATCCCCCGTATAATTATAGTAAATGTAAATGCTACAAAAGTAATTTAAAATACTTGATCACTCATCTGAACAGAGGGATACTGGAATGTGCTGCTTCTGACAGTTGTTTTGCTGATGAATTCGTTGATTAGAGGTTCCAGTTTCAGTTCCCTTGCGAGAGATCGGAATGGATGTTCAATAATGCTACATTATTTAACCGGTCTTGGTTCACGGTGGCTCTGGTGTAAGTTTTCAGTCTTCGAAGTGCAGTAAACGAACGTTCTGCAGTACTCGTGGGTACAGCTGTCTTTAAAAGAAGTCGCAATGATTTTACATATTCTGGTATCTTGTTCTTCAGAGCTACACCCTTGTCATCCTCTGTCCTACTCAAGTATTGCGCTACACTTTCTAAGTTATCTAGTGAACATTATGCTGTTTTACTACATCCAACAAACTATTTCTATGAAGAGTCAGTCTTACACAGTCGAAATCGTCGCCGTAGAAATAAGTAAGCCAACGGCCTTGCCGCAGTGGTAACGCCGGTTCCCGTCAGATCACCGAAGTTAAGCACTATCGGGCTGAGCTAGCACTTGAATGGGTGACCATCCGATCTGCCGAGCGCTGTTGGCTAGCGGGGTGCACTCAGCCCTTGTGAGGGCAACTGAGGAGCTACTTGATACTTTCGTATCATTAATAAATGGCAAAAGAACTTCACAACAGAGACACAACAGGCATGCACCATCACATTGGACAGAACGGTCTTAAAACTTGACCTGCTTCATTGTCATGAGAATTCGAAAGCAATTGTTTAAGATCTCCGAATTTTCCTAGCCTCTTGGGGGTACCACGAATAAATGAAATCAAATATCTGAGAATTGACAGAATATCTCTTAATACTAGAATTCTGTTAAATGAGTCTTGAACAACTAAATTTAGGAATGAGAAAAGCAGTTGAGTCCGTCGTCAGATGGTAGCGTTGACTTCTTTTACATTTGTGTCATCCTGAAAGGTCCTCCTTTACATATTATAGGAGGGCTTTTCAGGATGACGCAATTGTAAAAGAAGTCAACGCTACCACATGACAATCGGTCAGGCCTGAAACCAGTATGGGTACCATAAAATCATTTCAAGAAAGCTTGGAGCTGATGGCAGTATTTCTTACAGCGTAGTTTTAAAATAATCTTGTCTGACAAGGGGAGGCCGCCAATTGTGAAATTCAGATTCGATTCATACTGCGCATAATAAAAGCTCATGGCCAGAGGTGTAATGTGGCAAAGCACCAAGATGCACTTCTCAACCGTTGTCGAGAAAATCGACAGTTAAAAGAAACCGTTGCGGTGAAATACTCTCTACGATTTGTGGATTCCTACTGCGTCGTGGCGCAGCGGTAAGCGCTGGGGTTCGTAATCCAAAAGTCGCCAGATCGAATCTCGGGCGATGTAACTTTTTTTTGTATTTGTTTTTTGTAATATATATATATATATATATATATATATATATATATATATATATATAAAATTCCCGGCAATGAGTTGCAACAATTATGCATATAATAAGTTGATGAAAGTTGTTTGTCGTGGAAAAACTGGCGACTTCGAACATGATTATGTTTTCCGCAAACAAAGTTGTATTTCACAAATGTTATTGTCTTCATAATGTTTACACGTGTAGTTAACGGAAGACGTAGAAACGATATTCCGAAACGAACACGTATAGTGTAAGACAAACGGTCAAAAGTTTCGAATTAGAGTAGACACCCCACGATATATATATATATATCCCATGAACCATGGACCTTGCCGTTGGTGGGGAGGCTTGCGTGCCTCAGCGATACAGATGGCCGTACCGTAGGTGCAACCACAACGGAGGGGTATCTGTTGAGAGGCCAGACAAACATGTGGTTCCTGAAGAGGGGCAGCAGCCTTTTCAGTAGTTGCAGGGGCAACAGTCTGGATGATTGACTGATCTGGCCTTGTAACATTAACCAAAACGGCCTTGCTGTGCTGGTACTGCGAACGGCTGAAAGCAAGGGGAAACTACAGCCGTAATTTTTCCCGAGGACATGCAGCTCTACTGTATGATTAAATGATGATGGCGTCCTCTTGGGTAAAATATTCCGGAGGTAAAATAGTCCCCCATTCGGATCTCCGGGCGGGGACTACTCAGGAGGACGTCGTTATCAGGAGAAAGAAAACTGGCGTTCTACGGATCGGAGCGTGGAATGTCAGATCGCTTAATCGGGCAGGTAGGTTAGAAAATTTAAAAAGGGAGATGCATAGGTTAAAGTTAGATATAGTGGGAATTAGTGAAGTTCGGTGGCAGGAGGAACAAGACTTTTGGTCAGGTGATTACAGGGTTATAAATACAAAATCAAATAGGGGTAATGCAGGAGTAGGTTTAATAATGAATAAAAAATAGGAGTGCGGGTAAGCTTCTACAAACAGCATAGTGAACGCATTATTGTTGCCAAGATAGACACAAAGCCCATGCCTACTACAGTAGTACAAGTTTATATGCCAACAAGCTCTGCAGATGATGAAGAAATAGAGGAAATGTATGACGAGATAAAAGAAATTATTCAGGTAGTGAAGGGAGACGAAAATTTAATAGTCATGGGTGACTGGAATTCGTCAGTAGGAAAAGGGAGAGAAGGAAACATAGTAGGTGAATATGGATTGGGGGGAAGGAATGAAAGAGGAAGCCGCCTTGTAGAATTTTGCACAGAGCATAACTTAATCATAGCTAACACTTGGTTCAAGAATCATGAAAGGAGGCTGTATACATGGAAGAAGCCTGGAGATACTGACAGGTTTCAGATAGATTATATAATGGTAAGACAGAGATTTAGGAACCAGGTTTTAAATTGTAAGACATTTCCTGGGGCAGATGTAGATTCTGACCACAATCTATTGGTTATGAACTGCAGATTGAAACTGAAGAAACTGCAAAAAGTTGGGAATTTAAGGAGATGGGACCTGGATAAACTGAAAGAACCAGAGGTTGTAGAGAGTTTCAGGGAGAGCATTAGGGAACAATTGACAGGAATGGGGGAAAGAAATACAGTAGAAGAAGAGTGGGTAACTCTGAGGGATGAAGTAGTGAAGGCAGCAGAGGATCAAGTAGGTAAAAAGACGAGGGCTAATAGAAATCCTTGGGTAACAGAAGAAATATTGAATTTAATTGATGAAAGGAGAAAATATAAAAATGCAGTAAATGAAGCAGGCGAAAAGGAATACAAACGTCTCAAAAATGAAATCGACAGGAAGTGCAAAATGGCTAAGCAGGGATGGCTAGAGGACAAATGTAAGGATGTAGAGGCTTGTCTCACTAGGGGTAAGATAGATACTGCCTACAGGAAAATTAAAGAGACCTTTGGAGAGAAGAGAACCACTTGTATGAATATCAAGAGCTCAGATGGCAACCCAGTTCTAAGCAAAGAAGGGAAAGCAGAAAGGTGGAAGGAGTATATAGAGGGTTTATACAAGGGCGATGTACTTGAGGACAATATTATGGAAATGGAAGAGGATGTAGATGAAGATGAAATGGGAGATAAGATACTGCGTGAAGAGTTTGACAGAGCACTGAAAGACCTGAGTCAAAACAAGGCCCCGGGAGTAGACAACATTCCATTAGAACTACTGATGGCCTCGGGAGAGCCAGTCCTGACAAAACTCTACCACCTTGTGAGCATGATGTATGAGACAGGCGAAATACCCTCAGACTTCAAGAAGAATATAATAATTCCAATCCCAAAGAAAGCAGGTGTTGACAGATGTGAAAATTACCGAACAATCAGTTTAATAAGTCACAGCTGCAAAATACTAACGCGAATTCTTTACAGACGAATGGAAAAACTGGTAGAAGCCGACCTCGGGGAAGATCAGTTTGGATTCCGTAGAAATGTTGGAACACGTGAGGCAATACTGACCTTACGACTTATCTTGGAAGAAAGATTAAGAAAAGGCAAACCTACGTTTCTAGCATTTGTAGACTTAGAGAAAGCTTTTGACAATGTTGACTGGAATACTCTCTTTCAAATTCTGAAGGTGGCAGGGGTAAAATACAGGGAGCGAAAGGCTATTTACAATTTGTACAGAAACCAGATGGCAGTTATAAGAGTCGAGGGGCATGAAAGGGAAGCAGTGGTTGGGAAAGGAGTGAGACAGGGTTGTAGCCTCTCCCCGATGTTATTCAATCTGTATATTGAGCAAGCAGTAAAGGAAACAAAAGAAAAATTCGGAGTAGGTATTAAAATTCATGGAGAAGAAGTAAAAACTTTGAGGTTCGCCGATGACATTGTAATTCTGTCAGAGACAGCAAAGGACTTGGAAGAGCAGTTGAACGGAATGGACAGTGTCTTGAAAGGAGGATATAAGATGAACATCAACAAAAGCATAACGAGGATAATGGAATGTAGTCAAATTAAGTCAGGTGATGCTGAGGGAATTAGATTAGGAAATGAGACACTTAAAGTAGTAAAGGAGTTTTGCTATTTAGGGAGTAAAATAACCGATGATGGTCGAAGTAGAGAGGATATAAAATGTAGACTGGCAATGGCAAGGAAAGCGTTTCTCAAGAAGAGAAATTTGTTAACATCGAATATAGATTTAGGTGTCAGGAAGTCGTTTCTGAAAGTATTTGTATGGAGTGTAGCCATGTATGGAAGTGAGTCATGGACGATAACTAGTTTGGACAAGAAGAGAATAGAAGCTTTCAAAATGTGGTGCTACAGAAGAATGCTGAAGATAAGGTGGGTAGATCACGTAACTAATGAGGAGGTATTGAATAGGATTGGGGAGAAGAGAAGTTTGTGGCACAACTTGACTAGAAGAAGGGATCGGTTGGTAGGACATGTTCTGAGGCATCGAGGGATCACAATTTTAGCATTGGAGGGCAGCGTGGAGGGTAAAAATCGTAGAGGGAGACCAAGAGATCAATACACTAAGCAGATTCAGAAGGATGTAGGTTGCAGTAGGTACTGGGAGATGAAGAAGCTTGCACAGGATAGAGTAGCATGGAGAGCTGCATCAAACCAGTCTCAGGACTGAAGACCACAACAACACATATATATATATATATATATATATTACAAAAAACAAATACTAAAAAAAAAGGTTACATGGCGCGAGATTCGATCCGGCGACCTTCGGATTACGAACCCGAGCGCTTACTTTTTTTTTATTATTAGTCATAACATTCCACAGTAATACATAATTTTCAACTGACATTTAAAAGTAATAAAACAAACTAAAATTAATTACAAGTTCCTTACCGCTGCGCTACGACGCTGTAGGAAATTATAAATCGTAGTGAGTATTTCACCGCAACGGTTTCTTTTAACTGTCGATTTTCTCGACAACGGCTGAGAAGTGCATCTTAGTGCTTTGCCACATTACACCTCTGGCCATGAGTTTTTATTATGCGCAGTATGAATCGAATCTGAATTTCACAATTGGCGGCCTCCCCTTGTGAGAGGTAACCACATCAGTAGGAATTTTTTCCATGTTGTATTATTATTCTTGTGATTACTTTGACGTAATGAAGCGGCATTTAAAATTTAATAGCAGTATAACTAGCAATTTTAGAGAAAGAAAAAAGTTTAGAAGGAAAATAGGATTTTTTAGCTCTGTTTACAAAACGGAAAAACGTTAAATCTCCATAAGTACTAGAACTAGAGCACTGAAATTTTTCTGTAAACTTGTAATTCAGATCTCTAATAACATCATGTACAACACTGGACTGAAATGTTGTTACTTAGGTGACACATGTGGATTCAGCGAAATTTAGATGTGTCCCTAAACTTTCTGCAAGCACTGTATTGATACATTTGATCAAGAAAAACAAGAAATATTATGTTGCAGATCTGTCTCCAATATTTGACTCTTCCAGTCGGAAGAAAAGACCGACAGTATTGTTTCAAACATTGTGACTGATTCCAGAGAATATACAGAAGTTGTATCCCTATCATTTAACCTGGGAGAGCCTGAGATCAGAGAAAGACACAAGCTTCATTAACTGTTTCAGATGGACAGTCAACTTCCGTGCAGATAAACAAAGGTCTTGATCCCAGTGACGCAAGTTTACGTAAGAGGAAGAGGAAGAAAATGAGTATTGAGCACAAGACGCATCTTCTGTTCGAAAACAAAAAAAGGAAAAAACTGAAAAGGAGAAAGCAACCGCAGAATTGAAAATAAAATACCTAGAGGCGCCTACGAAGGAATGTACGAGGGTCGGAACTTAAATAGTGGCAACTATTTATTCACAACCGATACAAAAAAGTTACATGTTTGCACCTGTTACGTCCTTCAAAGTGGTCACCAGCATTGTGGAGAACCCGTTGCCAGCGATGTGGAAGGCGTAGTATACCGTTAGCAGAGCCAGTTCAGTTGATGGTGCGAATGGAGCGATCTAAAGTTATGGCGATTCCCGTGTACGACTGTGATGGTTTTATCCTAGGGCATTACGTTCCTCCAGGGCAGACCGTCAGGGAACAGTATTAGTGTTCGTTTTTGGAGCATCACCTGCGACCAGCTTTGCGAAAGAAGCGGCGACACTTTCTGCGCAACCCAGCCGTCATTTTGCACGACAGTGGTCGGGCACATAAGCGCAAGCTGTGGCTGCTCTGTTCGGTAGATGGGAATGGGGAGAAGTACTGTACCATACTCCCCGGACTTAAGTCCTTGTGACTTTGGTTTGATTCCGAAGATGAAGTAACCACTTCGTGGCATTCGCTTCAGAACTGTTCCAGAGATTCTGCAGGCAGTAGACCGCTCCATTCACACCATCAACAGAACAGATTCTGCTAAAGGTATACTACGCCTTCCACATCGCTGGCAATGGGTTCTACACAACGCTGGTGACTACTTTGAAGGACAGTAGCAGGTGCAAACATGTACCTCTTTTATACCATTTGTAAATGAATAGTTGCCACTATTTAAGTTCCAACCGTCGTATAAATTTATTTCCACTGAGAATACCCCATTCACTATTTTGGTTGAGTCAAAAAAGCATATGGAATTTAAAAATGAGAAGTTTAAAAATGTCAGAACAAGCTGATAGTATTTGAGAATGATGTTCTTAGGTACGTGTTGTATTTCTTTTTAAAATAAAATTAAAGTGTTGTTTAATTTTTTGCTACATTTTGTAACTTTCTTAAAAGCAGCTTGCTATTTTAATGAATACCGTTTATATTACGTTCTCTCTCTCTTCGTTGCTGTAAACCTGTCGACGGTGGGAGAGAAATAAGGGCTTTTATCACAGTGATTCAGTACCATGCAGAAGTTGTTACCTAAATGATACCGAAGAGTGTTAATTCATAGCTTTTTTCCAAATGTTTCACTGTTTTCACCTTAAAGGAATAGTGTGATAGCATGTAGTTTGAATGGGCTCAATTCCCATCGGAAAACATTCGTTCTTAATAATCAATAAGGAATTATGTGTTAAAACGTTACGAGTTTTTAAACTATTAGAACTGTGACAAAGAGAGAAGTTGTTTTAATAATTTTACCCAAAAATTTATGTAGTACAGAAGAAAATAAGCGTCACTGCGAGTTTTTCAGCCGCACTGGTGGGTTTCTTGAACAGGTTGCACCTTTACTCTGGAATGTACAAAATATACGCAAACTACCCTAAAATAAAGTCTGAATTTAGTGTAGTTTACATGGTGCCTGTTAATCAAAACGTTATGACAACTTTCACTGTCATGAGCCGCAAAAATATTATTAATCTTCTTCTTTTTCTTCTTCTTCTCGTTCCAGTTGAGGAACCACGATAATATTAAAGTGTTATTTTCTTCTTGTAGTCAAATATCTAAGTAGTTCCATGTCAGATTCAATTCGACCTCGCATCTCTCCATCCCGTTGGCGCTGGTGTCGCAGCTGCGCTTGGGCTGTTCCTTGGGAAAAAGTGACGGCTGCAGACGAAACTCTCGCGTCGCCGTATGTGATTAGCAGGCAGCCCATTTCGCCGTGGGGTCTCTCGCTGCCGCAAACCGCTATCGCGCCTTGGACAACGCACCTTAATTGTTATATTGGATGTCTCGTCCAACATTAATTCATACGAGAGTGAGTCCACTGTAAACCTTAAATTTGTAATAACAAATCGAAATTTCGCGCCGTTATCCTGTAAGTTGGCAAGCGTGCTACAAACAGCGTGCAGAATGGCCTGTAGGTGGCAGCATAGTGCAGATGCACACATAACGTCGCAGTATAAGTATAAAGATGGCCGCCCCACTTGCGACTTGCACCAGGGAAGAACAGCATTCTGTTACTCGGTTTTTGCGTAGTGAAGGTGTGAAACCTATTGAAATTCATCGACGAATGAAGGTTCAGTTTGGTGATGCATGTTTGTCACAGCAGCAAGTCTACGAATGGAGTAGGAAGTTCGAAAATGGTATGACTTCAGTGGAAAATGCTCCTTGTCAAGGTCAGGCACAACGAGTTGTACTCCACAGAACATTGCAGCAGTTGAAGCCATAGTGAAGGAAAACCGCCGAGTGACACTGAATGACGCAATGCGACGAAAGAAGTTCCGTTCTGATGAAGAGGTACGCCACGCCTTGCATGAGTGGTTGCGCGGACTACCAAAAGAATTTTTTTCTTAAGGAATTTATGCACTTTGTAAGCGCTGGAGGACTTGTATTGAGCGTGGGGGAGATTATGTTGAAAAGTGGTACAGCTTTGTACCACTTCTGCACAATAAATAATATTTTTTAAAAATATTTAAGGTTTTCATTTGACTCGCCCTCGTATAAATCGTATTATTTTATTTGTTGAAACAAAATTCTCTGAAGAGCCATGCTTATCAATGTTACAATTTGATTAATAAGTCACGAGACACCCACGTGTAAGTAGTCTGTTTAAGCCATAGTTTCAGTTCGGGTACATGCTCGGAACGCACTTTCAGAAGGCTGACAAAATTAGAAGACTCATCAACATGACCACGTAAGGCCAATTCTTGGCAAACCAAGAACAATACTGAAGTACAAATTTTTCTTAAACAGACAACAGCAGCCTCCATTTCTTTTGTTTTAGAACGAATAAATAACGACAGAATATTTGCTCAGTTTTTCATAGAACTATTTTTACTAACTGAACACATATGCAGATTACTTTTTTCATTAGATCTGAGTAGTTTTAGAGTAACGGACCCATTCTTAAAGCCGTACTTAACGAATGGATTATAGGAATCCTGTTCGCATAATAGTTTTTGGAGGCAGTCTCTAGTTTTTACACGTAGATCTACATAAAAAACACCAAATTCAGTCATCTTTTTCGTCATACTGACTCCATGTATAGGTTTTTACCCAATATTTTAGAAAAGTCCTGCTCTGTGGCTGCCGCTTTCAGTACCAGTATCATTTTTCGTGGAATTACCAGAAATAGTGTTGCGACTGTGACCTACTGCAATGTTTTGTGGTTCCTGGCTGGATGAGGAGAGGGTAGTATGATAGGTATGTGGTCGGTTTCCTCTCACTACAACACAAAATGCACACGTGGTTAAAATACACCTTATTACAGGAACCAGTTGAGTACTTAACTTCAAGGATCATTCTTGCACCTTGTCCATGTCCATATCACAACTATATACAATGACTAACGTTGCCTCACAGGTAGCTAAGGTGCGAGGCGGAGACTATCACAGTGGAAGAATAGAGCACAGTGCGACGTATTGAGGAGCAATGCGAACTGAGTCCCCATGCAACGTACTGAGGTGCTGAGATTGAGAGACTGAGACAGCTTGGTCGGCGGCGGCGGCCTCTATGCACGCTGCCCAGGGGGCGTTATCAGCGCATAGCCTGCGGGCGTGTCTTGGTCTTCTCTCGTCATAGGCGCACTTAGTTCAGCGCCTGCTATACAATGTTTCCTAGTGCCGACCGGTGTGCCGGCGAAGGCGTACGCCAGCACAGATAGTGACAGCGATTTCACTGTCACAAACTACCGATGATGGAGCACTTTTGCTGCTACACGCTGTCCGCCCCCGGCAGCTGAGTGGTCAGCGCGACAGAATGTCAATCCTAAGGGGCTGGGTTCGATTCCCGGCTGGGTCGGAGATTTCCTCCGCTCAGGGACTGAGAGTTGTGTTGTCTCAACCATCATCATTTCATCCCCATCGACGCACAGGTCACCGAAGTGGCGTCAACCCGAAACACCTGCAACCGGCAAACGGTCTACACGACGGGAGGCCTTTACACTACTGGCCATTAAAATTGCTACACCACGAAGATCACGTGCTACAGACGCAAAACTTAACCGACCTGAAAATGTTGCTGTGATATGCAAATGATTAGCTTTTCAGAGCATTCACACAAGGTTAGCGCCGGTGGCGACACCTACAACGTGCTGACATGAGGAAAGTTTCCAACCGATTTCTCATACGCAAACAGCAGCTGACCGGCGTTGCCTGGTGAAACGTTGTTGCGATGCCTCGTGTAAGGAGGAGAAATGCGTACCATCACGTTTCCGACTTTCATAAAGGTCGGATTGTAGCCTATCGCGATTGCGGTTTTTGGTATCACGACATTGCTGCTCGCGTTGGTCAAGATCTAATGACTGTTAGCAGAATATGGAATCGGTGGGTTCAGGAGGGTAATACGGAACGCCGTGCTGGATCCCAACAACCTCGTATCACTAGCAGTCGAGATGACAGGCATCTTATCCGCATGACTGTAACGGATTGTGCAGCCACGTCTCGATCCCTGAGTCAACAAATGGGGACGTTTGCAAGACAACAACCATCTGCACGAACAGTTCGACGACGTTTGCAGCAGCATGGACTATCAGCTCGGAGACCATGGCTGCGGTTACCCTTGACGCTGCATCACAGACAGGAGCGCCTGCGATGATTTACTCGACGACGAACCTAGGTGCACGAATGCCAAAACGTCATTTTTTCGGATGGATCCAGGTTCTGTTTACAGCATCACGGTGGTCGCATCCGTGTTTGGCGACATCGCTGTGAATGCACATTGGAAGCGTGTATTCGTCATCGCCATACTGGCCTATCACCCGGCGTGATGGTATGTGGTGCCATTGGTTCCACGTCTCGGTCACCTCTTGTTCACATTGACGGCACTTTGAACAATGGACGTTACATTTCAGATGCGTTACGACCCGTGGCTATACCCTTCATTCGATCCCTGCGAAATCCTACATTTCAGCAAGATAATACACGACCGCATGTTGCAGGTCCTTTACGGGCCTTTCTGGATACACAAAACGTTCGACTGTTTCCCTGGCCAGCACATTCTTCAGATCTCTCACTAATTGAAAACGTCTGGTCAATGGTGGCTGAGCAACTGGCTCGTCACAATACGCCAGTCACTACTCTTGATGAACTGTGGTGTGGTGTTGAAGCTGCATGGGCAGCTGTACCTGTACACGCCATCCAAGCTCTGTTTGACTCAATGCCCAGGCGTATCAAGGCCTTTATTACGGCCAGAGGTGGTTGTTCTGGGTACTGATTTCTCAGGATCTATGCACCCAAATTGCGTGAAAATGTAATCACATGTTAGTTCTAGTATAATATATTTGTCCAATGAATACCCGTTTATCATCTGCATTTATTCTTGGTGTAGCAAATTTAATGGCCAGTAGTGTATTTATTTACTGCTACACGCTGTCAATACGATATCACCGTCACCATCACAATCGAATTCCTTTTGTATTTCAATATATACTTATCCATTTTAGAGATTCTGACACGCTAGGCATGAAGACATATAATTCCAAGCACATGTCACACAGACTAACATCTAGCGATCTACTCATTCTGACTTCTGACTATTTCGTTGTTCGTTCAATTGTTGAAGTCAAGAAATTTATGTTCAGTATAAGTTTCACTACACCCAATATGATTTCTCAAGGAAAAAATCTCTCGCTGGATGCTGCGTTTCGTAATTGTTGCAGAGCTGCCAATTAAAGCACAAAGAACTTCGCCAAGTTGTTGCAAGTACTGTCCATTTACTGAGTGTTTTAGCTAGGAGGAATGGGGCACTCATCGCAGCAGCTACGTCGGTTCAAATGGTTCAAATGGCTCTGAGCACTATGAGACTCAACTTCTGAGGTCATCAGTCCCCTAGAACTTAGAACTACTTAAACCTAACTAACCCAAGGACATCACTCACATCCATGCCCGAGGTAGGATTTGAATCAGCGACCATAGCGGACTCGCGGTTCCAGACGTAGCGCCTTGAACCGCTCGGCCACTCTGGCCGGCTAGCTACGTCGGCTCACTGGTAATGTATGTAGTTTTGTCAAAAAGTTATCTTAAAAGAAGCCGCTAATTTAAGTGATACTCCGTAGTATAAACGTTTTCATCGTGTCGTACTCAACCGGCTTCATTTATAGCAATTTAACACAGTAATAATAATAATCAAAGGTTACTGCTTTCAGTTTATATTATTGACTTAACAAGTGGCATTCCATTAATATTCGGACTTTTTAGAAAACGGTCACTTAACTTATATGTCAACGTGGATTTTAATTCCCACGAATTCCTTTTTACAGCGGTGTATTACACAAGTCAGCCGCCCATCAATGCGATGAATGAGTCGATTGGGGATGGCTTGAACGACCGAGAATATCCGTAGTCGGATTTCACTCGCAGCAGTTAAAGCTGTCCTCAGGTTCCTGTCTAACCACACACCCAGAAGTCGCCACATATTCGGAAATAAATAGCCAAATGTTTATTTCTACCTTCGTTTTGTAACCACAGATAAATGTAAACATCGAATACTGCAGAACATACTTGTATCACATTCATAAGAAAGTCCCCAACGCTGAAACGATAACAAGAAATTTGCATATAGCATAAAGCTAACCTGCTTCCTTAGACTCTGTAATTGGTGAGACTACACCGAACTCCGACAGTTTTACTTTGCATCGTAATCAGAACAACATAGGCACTGCAATATCGTATTTATCTTCCGATACCGGGCAAGAGGCTTTCAAGTACAACGTCTGACCTGTAAGGGAATATACATAATGGAAGTACGGGTACAGGTCGTAGACGCGTGGTTGACGACATATGGAAGTTTGGGTGGTGCTGTAAGTCGTGCACGGATAGCCTAATGGTAAGGAAACCGCTTGCGATAAGCGGGAAACTGGGTTCGAGTGCCGGTCCGACACAAATTTTCGCTGTCATCAATCCATTCTGCAGCTGATGGTTGCCCTTATTCGCAATTGCGAATTCATTTAATGTATCCTGTAGTTTTAGCCTAATGTGTCGTGGTATCTCATGATGGCCTGTCTTGGTGATGTATTTTTTGGCCGAGCGGTTCTAGGGGCTTCAGTCCGGAACCGCGCGACCGCTACGGTCGCAGGTTCGAATCCGGCCTCGGGCATGGATATGTGTGATGTCCTTAGGTTAGTAGGGTTTAAGTAGTTCTAAGTCTAGGAGACTGATGACCTCAGATGTTAAGTCCCATAGTGCTCAGAGCCATTTGAACCATTTTTTGATGTATTTTTACCTGTAATTTAGTGATAAGGGTGACGTCTTTGTAGCCATTGCCTTGAAACTTCATACTGTAGATTATAATACGAAACAGCTAAACATGCCAAAATTAATATGACGTGTGTTGTATCTAGTCAAAGATAGTACTAATACGGTAAATAGCCTCTGGCCCTAAATGGAAGAGGTATAATTCTGCCGTTAACGTATACTTCTCCTTTTAGCCATAGCGACTAGCTGAGTAAGTGCCCTCCCCGCACGTTAAAGCAGGTGACACAGGACAGATGACATGCACGCGAACTCCGAGCAGCACTGTCGCTTGAGGCTCAAACTTACGTGATTTTGCTTTATGCTGCTACTGTCCATGCTTATTTTGCGAGTTTGAGTGAACGTTGAAAAATTTAAGGCTGCGTTGATAAAGTGCTGTTGAGAGTTACTCTGTTTAAAGAAGGAGAACAAAAAATGCCCATATGTTTCGTTCTAGCTTCCAGATGCTCAGAAAGAAACACTATGTTAAGAAAATTCCAGTTTAAAAACAAGAAGGAAATGCGGTATGATAAAAAGTTTCTTCTGGACAGCGCGCTCTTAAAATTTTAGCTGCCCAAAGGATACAGACATTCTTGGATTGTTGCCACTTCCTTCCGAAACACGTCACCGAAATTTAGTAAGGGACCTCAAACGCTAATATGGAATTAATATTAAGGCTATAGAAACAATTAAGAATTATATTCGGGAATAATAAGTTGAAAGCAAACGTTTAGGCATGCTGATTTTTGATGAAAATGTCAGGAAGAACAGCAATAAATGAAAAGCGCTAATCTGCTTTTATTCTACAGGATACTGCCAGTTTTTGGGGAATATACTCCAAATGACTGTAAGAATAAACTTGTAAATCGTCTCTGGTATTTACATCTGTTCCTCTACTGCATAACTACAGTCAACCTGTTTGCTGGGTATGCTAGCCACAACGCAACTCCTGGCGAGATCGTCTCGTATATATTGATTCGAATAATTATCCAGCTACAGCAAGCCGGAACAAGAATTATTGCTGTCACTTCTGATGGCCGTCAACCGAATAAAAAGTTCTTGCAATGTCTAGGAATTAGTGGCATAAAAAAAATTTACCTGTTCTACAGAGAGATTCCGTGAGGATATTACAATTTTCAGGGATGTTGGAGAAGAGTAAATGTATTAATTTGAGGTAGGGACCCTAGTCCGGAAACGACTGAGTTGAAAGTTATAAGCGAAAATTTACTCAAGCTTCTCCTTAGCCTCGCGCAGCGCTTAAACTAAGGGTCTCAACTTCCGAACTCTGATCATAAGGTACAGAACCGCTGAGTAGTCCTCAATATTCTCTGATAATTTCTCCTGTTGATGAACTAATGACGGGGGACGTAACTTCACGTCAGAGAGACTGAAAATCCTAAGTCTACGGTACAATAAAGCACTCCGTCTCCAGGCCACAAGTGGCCCATCGGGACCATCCGACCGCCGTGTTATCCTCGTTGAGGATGCGGACAGGAGGGGCGTGTAGTCAGCACACCGCTCTCCCGGTCGTTATGATGGTTTTCTGTGACCGGAGCAGCTACTACTCGGGCGAGTAGCTCCTCGTTTGCCATCACGAGGCTGAGTGCACCCCGAAAAATGTCAACAGCACATGGCGGCTCTGATGGTCACCCATCCAACTGCCGGCCACGCCCGACAGCACTTAACTGCAGTGATCTGACGGGAACCGGACGGTACAATAAAAATGAATGCTATTTACCTGCACAAGCTTCACAGGCTGCTGCATTTACTCAAGCTTCACCTTAGCCTCGCGCAGCGCTAAAACTAAGCGCCTCAACTTCCGAACTCTGATCTGATCTGATATTGATACAGTTACTCTTCTCCAACATCCCTGAAAGTTTGTAACTTAACCTAACCTAACCTAGCAGGTAAATTTATTTTTATGCCACTAATTCCTAGACATTGCAAGAACTTTTTTATTCGGTTGACAGCAATCAGACGTGAATGCAATAATTCTTGTTCCGGCTTGCTGTAGCTGGATAATTACTCGAATCGATATGTACGAGACAATCTCGCCAGGAGTTGCGTTGCGGCTAGCATACCCAGCAAACAGGTTGACTGTAGTTATGCAGCAGAGGCACAGATGTAAATACCAGGGATGATTTGCAAGTTTATTCTTACAGTCGTTGCTTCTCCCAGTGTCAATGTAGACACGGCATTGTCGCACAAAGTTCTGTCCTATCCATTCTAATACTCCTGTGTCGTTTCAACCGTGTGGCAGGCAGCGAGACTGCATGCCAGGAGGTCCTCTTCAGTCTCGACAGGTGTCGGTGTCCTGAAATTGGCACCCAGTGAAATTCGCACCCAGAAAAGGTCGAGGAAAGATCCTCTAAACTCTCCGTCTGCTCTCCGGCCGGCAGGTAGAATCGCCGCTCGGCAGGTAGGAGAGCCGAAGGCCTTATTTTACGGCAATGTGTGGCTCCAATAGTGTTGCCAGCAACATTGCTGCAACACGTCAATCCCCAGGCCATATCCGACTCAGTTCCTATCTGTATGTGTTTGCATTTCACTCTCGTCCTCGATTCTTCTTCGTCAGCCGACAGTGCGGCTGTGTCAAGTCAAGTGAAACAGCATTATTTCGTTCTTGGAGATTAGGTTCTTCTAATGAATTACACGAACCACTGCTCCAAGACTACAGAAGCAGCTACATGTATGTAAAATTTGGCAAACGAATCAATCAACGAGAAATCCATGAACGTGATTATTACTTCTACTACTAGAGCGAAAGAAACAAAAAGTAATGTATAAAAAGAGCGAATTCTCACTGCTATCGTTTTAGAAGATCTGCAATACTGAACAGTAATCTTATTCTACATCGGTTATTAAGAAGCCTGAACGTTTTTTAAGCTTCATAACACGTTTTAAATGGGCATCAGTTGGCCAGCTGTTATTATATTATTGCCACGGTTTTATACATAACTTTGCATGCCCTATAACTCTGGTCAGCTATGTTCTACTACTTTAAAAAATTCTTTGAGCCCTTCCACCAACGCATTGCAAATGCCTTGTACCAAGAAGCAATATGGATGAGAAACGAACTTTAAAAGTATAAAATCTTTCAGTGCATCGCGTCTGGCAGCTCAAAAATGTGGAAGAAAAGACTTTTTAAACGTTTACAACCAAGTTGCTAATTAATTATCTAGTGTTGGTTGACTAGTTTCACAAGGCACTTCTTACACAGAACAAAATCTGTTACGAGAGGATGCGTCGATTGTAGATAATGAAGGTATCATAAATAATATGGTTCATATGGTAAATATTTACATATTTTGTATTTAGGATGTGTTTGGTGTGGACAGTTCTATTTATGTCACCACACTTGAATGTATCTCAGATCTCCGTTCGAAGAAGTCACAATTGTGTGTACAACTTACTGTATCGTATTATGTTAATATAAGTGATATATAGGGTGTTTCAGAAGTGGTGGTTAATATTCAGGGATATAACAGGAATGATCATTCGAAACAAAAAAGTCAAGTAAACATGGGGTCTAAAATGCATACCTTCAGAGCTATGAGTAAGTCTTGATCTTCGATACTGGTACAGAAATCTCTTCTACTGCTAGCTTTTTGCTTTCCGTATTTTGGTAAGTGGTAGTATGGACCAAAACAAGAAAAAAATGTCCAGTAAATATGGGCTCGAAAATGCATACCTTAAAAGTTATGAGCACTTGTTCATTAGAAGACTTGTGTTCCAAAGTAGCGAAGATGAACAAGTGCCCATAGCTCTTAAGTTATGCGTTTTAGGGCACATGTTTACTGGACCTTTTTTGTTTCGAATGATTATTCTTGTCATATCCTTGAATATTGTCCATCACTTCTGATACACCATGTATACATTTAATTGTGGTATCTTTATTACCCAGCACGATGTGATCCACGTGACAACGATATTTTATATACAGTGGAGAATTTGTTCTTATTGGATTACGCTCGCTTATTGCAAGCATTATCGCAATTTTGACAAATTACGACACCAACATTATTTATAAAGTAGCCAAAACATGACGATATAACTATCCTGGCAGTTAAAAAAACGAACGGAACGAATATGATTAAGCCTACGTTGGATATACGGATGTTTAAGGGGACCTGGACGTGAAATGCCTGAAATTTTAGAAAACATATTTTTGTCACCATCTGAAAGACAAATTTCCCCGTTTAAAAAATGTATTTTTTATCAACATTTTAATTGTAGATTTGGTCTTAAACGCTGTTTGAACAAATGTCTGCCAAGCAGCCACGCTCATGCGAAAGGCAAGGGATATCACCATAAACATTTCTTGCCTGCCACAGTCATGGAAACAATACAGCCAATATATAGGGACCTTGCGGATACAAAATTACTTAGCAAATATCTACATGGCCATACACCAATCCCTAATGAGAATTACAGCAGCTGCGTGTGGCAAAGAGTACCAAAAACAGTGTTTGTTCGATTGACAGTACTCAGGTGTAATGGATGATGTCATCTGTTTCAGTGATGGTGTAATTAGCAAGACAAAACTAATGGACAAATTAGGAACTAATGACCAATTTAGGCATCCAACCATGAAATGATATGATAGCTGTGTTGAATGCCAAAGATTGTCAGCAAGCAGTTGAAGCTGTAAGGGTTGTGAAATTCAGCACTAACGCTCCAAAGTAAGGAAAGGATTCCTGAAGAAGTCTACAGATGATGAAGAAGCAGCTGGTGAGCAAGAATAATGCTGCTGGAATGTTCTGAAAGAGGTATGCGGTGAGTCAAAAACACTGAGAATAATGGAACTTCCTGGCAGATTAAAACTGCGTGCCGGACCGAGACTCGAACTCGGGACCTTTGCCTTTCGCGGGCAAGTGCTCTACCAACTGAGCTACCCAAGCACTCACGCTACTCACGCCCCGTCCTCACAGCTTTACTTCTGCCAGTACCTCGTCTCCTACCTTCCAAACTTTACAGAAGCTCTCCTGCGAACCTTTGGTAGAGCACTTGCCCGCGGAAGGCAAAAGTCCCGAGTTCGAGTCTCGGTCCGGCACACAGGTTTAATCTGCCAGGAAGTTTCATATCAGCGCACACTTCGCTGCAGAGTGAAAATCTCATTCTGGAAACATCCCCCAGGCTGTGGCTAAGCCATGTCTCCGCAATATCCTTTCTTTCAGGAGTGCTAGTTCTGCGAGCTGTAAAGTTTGGAAGGTAGGAGACGAGGTACTGGCAGAAGTAAAGCTGTGAGGACACGACGTGAGTCGTGCTTGGGTAGCTCAGTTGGTAGAGCACTTTCCCGCGAAAGGCAAAGGTCCCGAGTTCGAGTCTCGGTCCGGCACACAGTTTTAATCTGCCAGGAAGTTTCATATCAGCGCACACTCCGCTGCAGAGTGAAAATCTCATTCTGAGAATAATCTTTTCTCATTTTCTGGAAACTCCAATTTCAGGACATTAGGCACATATGCCTTCACAATGATTTGAACTGCGTTCACCAAATTCCTCCACAGTGAACCGTCTATTATACAGAATGTCGTATTTCTTAAATTATAGCAGGTAATAAAAGAGTAACAAGCGATAGAAGCTAGGCGTAGATATGCAGCCCGTTGAGCTCCATCTCTCCTTAAAACGGGATATATAGGCTACATAAACAAAAGCGAAAATAATGTTTCAATTTTCAGCAAACACCTCAGAGAATAATACACACTCCATTGAAAATTTAGAGAGAAATTTCACTACTTTACAGATGTTTTCAAAGACCAATTGATGGACATGCTAGAAGAAATACCTGTACAAATCTACATTCACACGGCTAAGCTCCCAGAACAAATATTAAATTAACAAACGGAATCGCGCAGCAGAAAAATCATAGAATATTTCCATAGCATCTTAATCAGCAAATGAAAGTCACTCCACCATGCATTTATCATCCAATCCGCAACTACAAAAGATGCATATAAGCCTTCAAGAGAAACTTAATCATCATGTGAATTGCAATCTATATAGTGAGAATTATAACAGCAGAATTCTATTGTATGTTGATTTCATTGAAATAAAGATTAAACAATATGTTGCTTTCAAATTGTGGCGAAAGAAAATAAAATATTTATTGGACAACTGTGATGTGATGGAACACTGTCTTACACTGTATACAGTCACTGATCTTAATACAATCGCTAAGTAAATTGAATACATCAAAGATTATATAAGACATAATAAAATTCGTTACATCAACATCTGTCAAAATTGTGATAATATTTACGATAAATAAGCCAGCGTGACGCACAGCGTAGTTCATTGAGGAACTTCTCCATTGTATATAAAATACCGTTGTCACGTGAATCACATCATACTGGGCAATGAAGGCACAACAGTTAAGGAAAATATATATTATACAGATACGTTAACATAATACAGTAAGGTGTAACTAAAATTGTGACTTATTTTAACGCAGATCTGAGATACATGTAAGGGTTATTACATAAATAGAACTGTCCACACCAACCACATCCTAAATACAAAATACGTAAGTAGTTGCCATATGAACCGTACTATTAATGATAGGTTACATTTATTATCCACATTCGACGCATCGACTCATTACAAATTTTATTCTCTGTAATAGTTGGCATCCGAAACTTGTCAGCCAACACTAAATAACTTGAAGCTCTAGTGTAAACTTTTAAAAACGTATTTTTTCAGCTCTTGAAAGAGGAATATCATACCTCTGTTCTCAACTAACCGTATCACTAGCCGAAAACTGGACGGTAGCAACTCGTATATAGTAGATAATAGTGGTATTGGTTTTACCAATTCTCGGACCAATTACTTTTAAATGATGAAATCGGAATTCAGCATTCTGGAAAAGGTATGTCCCCAGTATCAGTTAACAAGCTAAAGTTTCGGAAACAGTTCGCCTGCTTTAAAAAAGAACGCATTCATGAGGCCTTCTTTCTTTTGTTCTTGCCAATTTTTTTCCTTATAGAATGCAAATGTAGGAGAGCTCCACTCGCATCCACTATCTTGCTTTTGTTCATTACGCCGCCATAGCGTGGCTCATGTAAACACATTTGGCACGGAAATGTTTTGCCGCAAACATTGCCGGGCAATAGTGGCCGTCAATGTTGCCGTACATTTGGCTGTAATATGTGTGGCCGTGCTATTGCCAGACAACACTGCCGGCCTATATTATTAGCAATAGCCAATTTTTACAGTCCACATAAACATACTTTTAAGTGGTGTACAGGTGAAGGGGACTAGTCATGATCAAATAAGATCCGTAATGCCACATTACTTATTACGAGAAGTCATCATTTTTATGTTAGAGGATTTTTACTTAGTACTAGATCTACAGAGACTACAATCGAAAACAGAAAAACCAATTTACAAACACAGAATGTAAAGATATAACCACTTCTAGTTCACAAAGAATACTTTAAAATAAGCGTAAAGTAAAATGTGGTCCACAGCTATGGATAAGCATATGGTACATCTAATGTATTTAAGACGCGGTGTCATACTAACTAAAAGACCAGGGTTAAGCACGAATATACACTCCTGGAAATTGAAATAAGAACACCGTGAATTCATTGTCCCAGGAAGGGGAAACTTTATTGACACACTCCTGGGGTCAGATACATCACATGATCACACTGACAGAACCACAGGCACATAGACACAGGCAACAGAGCATGCACAATGTCGGCACTAGTACAGTGTATTCCACCTTTCGCAGCAATGCAGGCTGCTATTCTCCCATGGAGACGATCGTAGAGATGCTGGATGTAGTCCTGTGGAACGGCTTGCCATGCCATTTCCACCTGGCGCCTCAGTTGGACCAGCGTTCGTGCTGGACGTGCAGACCGCGTGAGACGACGCTTCATCCAGTCCCAAACATGCTCAATGGGGGACAGATCCGGAGATCTTGCTGGCCAGGGTAGTTGACTTACACCTTCTAGAGCACGTTGGGTGGCACGGGATACATGCGGACGTGCATTGTCCTGTTGGAACAGCAAGTTCCCTTGCCGGTCTAGGAATGGTAGAACGATGGGTTCGATGACGGTTTGGATGTACCATGCACTATTCAGTGTCCCCTCGATGATCACCAGTGGTGTACGGCCAGTGTAGGAGATCGCTCCCCACACCGTGATGCCGGGTGTTGGCCCTGTGTGCCTCGGTCGTATGCAGTCCTGATTGTGGCGCTCACCTGCACGGCGCCAAACACGCATACGACCATCATTGGCACCAAGGCAGAAGCGACTCTCATCGCTGAAGACGACACGTCTCCATTCGTCCCTCCATTCACGCCTGTCGCGACACCACTGGAGGCGGGCTGCACGATGTTGGGGCGTGAGCGGAAGACGGCCTAACGGTGTGCGGGACCGTAGCCCAGCTTCATGGAGACGGTTGCGAATGGTCCTCGCCGATACCCCAGGAGCAACAGTGTCCCTAATTTGCTGGGAAGTGGCGGTGCGGTCCCCTACGGCACTGCGTAGGATCCTACGGTCTTGGCGTGCATCCGTGCGTCGCTGCGGTCCGGTCCCAGGTCGACGGGCACGTGCACCTTCCGCCGACCACTGGCGACAACATCGATGTACTGTGGAGACCTCACGCCCCACGTGTTGAGCAATTCGGCGGTACGTCCACCCGGCCTCCCGCATGCCCACTATACGCCCTCGCTCAAAGTCCGTCAACTGCACATACGGTTCACGTCCACGCTGTCGCGGCATGCTACCAGTGTTAAAGACTGCGATGGAGCTCCGTATGCCATGGCAAACTGGCTGACACTGACGGCGGCGGTGCACAAATGCTGCGCAGCTAGCGCCATTCGACGGCCAACACCGCGGTTCCTGGTGTGTCCGCTGTGCCGTGCGTGTGATCATTGCTTGTACAGCCCTCTCGCAGTGTCCGGAGCAAATATGGTGGGTCTGACACACCGGTGTCAATGTGTTCTTTTTTCCATTTCCAGGAGTGTAGGTGAAATTAGTTGTACACGGCTTCTCACGTCACACCTAGCGCTAAATATGCGCAGCCCTTGTACAGGGCGTCTTCATTTTCGCACACATACGACAGCGCATGTTATGTACTTTACATACCATCCGTACTTAGGAGCCATACTTTATTTTATGTTTATTTTAAAGTATGCTTTTGACAAGTAGAAGAGATACCATTTTTAAATTATATGTTTTTTATATTTTTTGTGGAGATGGACGACGTTCGCCGATACAGGCCGTATGTGAAAATTTTGTGGTTGCGTCAGAGAGAAAATAAAAAAAAATCAAACAGTCAATCATGGTACTCCATACATGAAACGTCGTTTCTTATAGGAAGTTATAATGTTGTGCCTATGAATTTTTCGTAATAAACAGACTCCCATCACACTTTATCTAGGTTACTATTTTTTCCAGCCTTTCATCAAGTTTCGTATTTGCCTTTCATACTTAATTCTGAGCTCATTTATGTACAGTTGTGGATAAAACGGGCGAGACCCCTCGCCTTTTTGTTATGCTGACCCGCACAGCCTTAAAGACTGCTACACAGCATAACAGGCAAGGCGATGAAGTGCTACCAACATACTATGCACAGGCGTGAAATTTTAAAACTATCCGAACTTTGTCAGACTGTTTTCAGTCATGTGTAAGACTATAGTAATGTTGATTAGTGTGTTAAACACAACATGTGAATATAAGATATAAATGAAAGAAGACACGCTAATTAGTATGAACTGTACTAAACAAATGAATTTTAGCTTACCGAAATAACATAACTGTTTTAGTAAGACGAAGTTGGTTGGTTGGTTCTGTTTGGGGGGAGGAGACCAGACAACGAGGTCCCCTCGGTCTCATCGGATTAGGGAAGGAAGTCGGTCGTGCCCTTTCAAAGGAACCATCCCGGCATTTGCCTGGAGTGATTTAGGGAAATCACGGAAAAACCTAAATCAGGATGGCCAGACAGGGGATTGAACCGTCGTCCTGCCGAATGCGAGTCCAGTGTAGTAAGACAAAGTACCCCAGATTGTTACGAATTAGCAACATATTATGCACATTCGGCCGCGAAACGGTCTGTGTCAACGTTCAGACCAGTCATACTGGATTACTGTTGCTGACCTACCATGAAAGTGTGCAAATTTAGCAATGCGTGATGATTCATAACGAAATTCAGTTAGTTAAAAATCATTCATTGCCACATTAAAGTTAATTCAGTTATTGACAGAAGCGGAAAAAGTAGACAATAATAAGTATGAAATTCTACAAGAGTTTCATATTGACACACACAGGGCGCCGGTAAAAAATAAAGCTAGCAATAAAACGTATTGGGGGCGGGAGAATTTCTTTAAATTGTTTTAGAACCTAAAACAACCTAGGCCTCCCTTGCAGTAGCAAATACCTTCCACTACGCTAGCACACAACCCACGCAAACACCCCTCTGTTATTACCCCAGACATGAATATGCCGGCAATTTCGCAATGAAAATGGCAAAATGAACTGCAGTTTATGTTGCATAGAGCTTTCTAGACTCACAAACATGAATTTTCTATCTTTATGTCACCGCTTATGTGACAATCATTCGGGATGTTCATCGAAATAACAAAATGCTGTTATTAGCGAGTAAATTTAGTAGGATAATTCTTCACAACTCCAGGAAATAAACAGCGACATAGGTGCTTAACGTATTCTACAGTGTTTCGAATTTTCCATTAGACTCGCCACAGCCAGAAAACGTTCATTAACAGAAGTGTTTCTTAAGCTAGCTAGCACTGGGAATGCTCGCACTTCTAAAACGCGGTGGCATTAATACTGGGATACGAATTACCACGTGTATGGGCAAATGGATTTTATTTGCATTCCTGTAAACGTGATTTGGATCGAAAGCGTATCTACGATTAATATGCTGATGTATCGACTGCAACTAGAACATTCGAATAAAGAGCAGGGGGAATTATTTATGGAGCCCTCATCTTCAGTAACTGTCATAGCTGTTTTCGTTGTTAGGATTTCGTCACCTAGATCGGTAAAAATGGAACCCTCCTATTCTGACTTCCTTGACCGTCTATCTGTCTACTCAACCCTTAAGTCCCGTTTACGTCGAGTACGGGTAGACAACAATAAGCGGAAATGTATCGCATTTCCTGCGGTATACGGTCTCTTGGTGGTGTAAGAAAGTGAGCTTCTGTGTCAACGCAATCTAAAGAAGATATGTGAAGAAAATTTACGCGAAAGGTCAAAAAATGGCTCTGAGAACTATGCGACCAAACTGCTTAGGTCATCAGTCCCCTGGACTTAGAACTACTTAAACCTACCTAACCTAACACACATCCACGCCCGGGGCAGGATTCGAACTGACGGCGCAAGCAGCCGTGCGATCCACGATACGACACCGTTGAACGCACGGCTAACCTGTGCAGGCAAGCTGTTAATATCATCTGGTGTTGCTAAAAAGTTATTCACTTCTGGTGAATGATTTTCTGCGCAGTTCATTTAAGATAGAATAACTAAAATATATTTGATGTTACGAAAAAGGAAGGATGCCTAATTCGTTTCCCCTAGTCTTTATTTATGATGTTAGATTCGCAAACTGAGTATATGTACTATTCATAACCACACTAGCGCCAAGTCATCGTCACAGATATGCTAATACAACACATTGGCTTATACTTAAGGTATTTCGTTACCACTAAGTGGTGGCAGACGATGCTGTGGCGTCTTCGAAGCGCTAGGTTCGCCAGTGCTACCTATCTCAGCACATCAGCTGAGCGAACGTTTTCTCCCTGCTGCTAATCTAATGGACAATGGCAACACCGTAGTATACGTTTGAGAAATATATGACCATCGACTTACGTTCTTGAGTGGTTCATAATTATGTTAGTAAATCCACTCGATATTTTGTTGTTGTTGTTGTGGTCTTCAGTCCCGAGACTGATTTGATACAGCTCTCCATGCTACTCTGTCCTGTGCAAGCTGCTTCATCTCCCAGTACGTACTGCAGCCCACATCCTTCTGAATCTGCTTAGTGTATTCCTCTCTTGGTCTCCCTCTACGATTTCTACCCTCTACGCTGCCCTCCAATACTAAATTGGTGATCCCTTGATGCCTCAGAACAAGTCCTACCATCCGATCCCTTCTTCTATTCAAGTTGTGCCACAAACTCCTCCACAATTCTATTCAATACCTCCTCATTAGTTATGTGATCTACCCATCTAATCTTCAGCATTCTTCTGTAGCACCACATTTCGAAAGCTTCTATTCTCTTCTTGTCCAAACAATTTACCGTCCATTTTTCACTTCCACACATGGCTACACTCTATACAAATTTCTTTTCTTCAGAAACGTTTTCCTTGCCATTGCCAGTCTACATTTTATATCCTCTCTACTTCGACCATCATCAGGTATTTTGCTCCACAAATAGCAAAACTACTTTACTACTTTAAGTGTCTCATCTCCTAATCTAATTCCCTCAGCATCACCCGACTTAATTCGACTACATTCCATTACCCTCGTTTTGTTTTTGTCGATGTTCATCTTATATCCTCCTTTCAAGACACTGTCCGTTCCATTCAACTGCTCTTCCAAGTCCTATGCTGTCTCTGACAGAATTACAGTGTCGTCGGCGAAACTCAATGTTTTTATTTCTTCTCTATGGTTTTAATACCTACTCCGAATTTTTCTTTTGTTTACTTTACTGCTTGCTCAATATACAGATTGAATAACATCGGGGAGAGGCTACAACCCTGTCTCACTCCCTTCCCAACCACTGCTTCCCTTTCATACCCCTCGACTCTTATAACTGCCATCTGGTTTCTGTGCAAATTGTACATAGCCTTTCGCTCCCTGTATTTTACCCCTGCCACCTTTATAATTTGAAAGAGAGTATTCCAGTCAACATTGTCAAAAGCTTTGTCTAAGTCTACAAATGCTAGAAACGTAGTTTTGCCGTTCCTTAATCTTTCTTCTAAGATAAGTCGTAAGGTCAGTATTGTGTCACGTGTTCCAATATTTCTACAGAATCCAAACTGATTTTCCCCGAGGTCGGCTTCTACCAGTTTTTCCATTCGTCTGTAAAGAATTTGTGTTAGAATTTTGCAGCTGTGACTTATTAAACTGATAGTTCGGTAATTTTCACATCTGTCAACACCCGCTTTCTTTGGGATTGGAATTATTATATTCTTCTTCTTTCGCCTGTTCATACATCTTGCTCACCAGATGGTAGAGTTTTGTCAGGGCTGTCTCTCCCAAGGCTGTCAGTAGTTCTAATGGAATGTTGTCTACTCCCGGGGCCTTGTTTCGATTCAGGTCTTTCAGTGATTTGTCAAACTCTTCACGGAGTATCATATCTCCCATTTCATCTTCATCTACATCCTCTTCCATTTCCATAATATTGCCCTCAAGTACATCGCCCTTGTATAGACCCTCTATATACTCCTTCCACCTTTCTGCTTTCCCTTCTTTGCTTAGAACTGGGTTTCCGTCTGAGCTCTTGATATTCATCCAAGTGGTTCACTTTTCTCCAAAGGTCTCTTGAATTTTCCTGCAAGCAGTATCTATCTTACCCCTCGTGAGATGAGCCTCTACATCCTTACATTTGTCCTCTAACCATCCCTGCTTAGCCATTTTGCACTTCGTGTCGATCTCATTTCTGAGACGTTTGTATTCCTTTATGCCTGCTTCATTTACTGCATTTTTATATTTTCTCCTTTCATCAATTAAATTCAATATTTCTTCTGTCACCCAAGGATTTCTAATAGCCCTCGTCTTTTTACCTACTTGATCCTCTGCTGCCTTCACTACTTCATCCCTCAAAGCTACCCATTCTTCTTCTACTGTATTTCTTCCCCCCATTCTTGTCAATTGTTCCCTTATGCTCTGCCTGAAACTCTGTACAACCTCTGGTTTAGTCAGTTTATCCAGGTCCCATCTCCTTAAATTCCCAACTTTTTGCAGTTTCTTCAGTTTTAATCAACAGTTCATAACCAATAGATTGTGGTCAGAGTCCACATCTGCCCCTGGAAATGTCTTACAGTTTAAAACCTGGTTCCTAAATCTCTGTCTTACCATTATATTATCTATCTGAAACCTGACAGTATCTCCAGGATTCTTCCAGGTATACAACCTTCTTTTATGATTCTTGAACCAAGTGTTAGCTATGATTAAGTTATGCTCTGTGCAAAATTCTACCAGGCGGCTTCCTCTTTCATTCCTTCCCCCCAATCCATATTCACCTACTACGTTTCCTTCTCTTCCTTTTCCTACTATCGAATTCCAGTCACCCATGACTATTAAATTTTCGTCTCCCTTCATTATCTGAATAATTTCTTTTATTTCATCATACATTTCTTCAATTTCTTCGTCACCTGCAGAGCTAGGTGGCATATAAACTTGTACTACTGTTGTAGGCGTGGGCTTCGTGTCTATCTTGGCCACAATAATGCGTTCACTATGCTGTTTGTAGTAGCTTACCCGCACTCATTTTTTTAATTCATTATTAAACCTACTCCTGCATTACCCTTATTTGAATTTGTATTTATAACCCTGTATTCAAGTGACCAGAAGTCTTGTTCCTCCTGCCACCGAACTTCACTAATTCCCGCTATATCTAACTTCAACCTATCCATTTCCCTTTCTAAATTTTCTAACCTACCTGCCCGATTAAGGGATCTGACATTCCACGCTCCGATCCGTAGAACGCCAGTTTTGTTTCTCCTGATAGCGACGTCCTCATGAGTAGTCCCCGCCCGGAGACCCGAATGGGGGACTATTTTACCTCCGGAATATTTTACCCAAGAGGACGCCATCATAATTTAATCAGCCTCCCCACCAACGGCAAGGTCTGTGGTTTATGGGCGTGGGGGAGGGGGGCTCGATATTTTATGTCCCTTCAATTACATTTGCTACATGATTCGCACTGAAGACGTAGGAAATGTATATTATTTGGTCCAGGAATCACATTCCAACAGAAATTGGTGCTTACATTTACATTTATGTTGCGAATTAGTCGTCTTATCCATCACGTGGACAACAAGGACGCTCTGTTTTGCAACAGTTGTTTCATAGCTTAGTGATAATGTGTGTCTGTGGCGTTGCCAGTTTACATACTGCGCATGTAACACACAATAAAAGCGTTGGATGCCTACAGTGGTGAGTGTACTTGAAAAACGTTTGTTGTCATCGTAATTTATGTAACTTGCTCTTCGACTTCCAATTTGACAATTTGTGGAAAAATGTTTTAACTTGTTAGTCCTGGTTTCAAACATTGTCTGACTGAGAAAACGTACGCATGAAGGAGTCAGTGAAAGCAATTATTCGCTATTATAGCAAACTTTTGAATCCACTGGACACTTGAATTCTCTATATTGATTCTGAGAGTTTTGCTATTTATCTTGTTATTTACTGTCTCTAAGTCATCGGTGAGAATAAAATTAAAGGCCGTGGGAATAGGTTCCTGATCTATAAACTGTGTATTAATATTTTGCGCTGCTACATATATTTTAAAGGTTATATATTCTTTATGTAAAACAGAGTATCGGTTTCAGTCCTAGGATCGACGATAAACTTCAGAAATACAATTACAGACTAGTGGCATATAGATTATGGCTCATCACCATCAACAATAGTTGTTACCCATAGTTTTGTATTTGCTGTTTGACCGTCGTCACCCTTTAGAGACAAACCTGAACTATCCACAATGTCATTTTTGGCTTGCTTCTTAATATGTCCTATAACTACAGATTTGTTGAAAATATGAACTGTTAAATACGCTATTCCACAAATTAAAAACTTCCAGTTATTCTTTATATATTGAAACTTACTTTCACATACATAAGAATAAAATGAAATCGTAGATTAGAATCTCAAAGCATAGTGTGAATGGTCAAAATGAAATGAACTAAAAATCATCTTCTTGTCTAAAACACTTTACTGTTCCGGAGAACTTCGGCACCTCTCAAATTTTTTTACATCTCTGATGTTCATCCACATGGGGACAAGTAGTGGGTCTCATGAAGAAGCAATGTTTAGCCGTCACAAAATAAAGCCTCAAAAATCAGTAACTAAAACTATTCTTCTACTGTTGCTTCAAATAGCATATACCAGCCACCCTCTGCTGCATCAACGACTCGAAGTCTACTGGGTATTTGATTTTTCTCTTCTTTTTCGGGTCTTCTTACCTCCCCTTCTAGCCCAACCTTCGCTCTCCAATTACGCCTTCATCGGCGAGCTTCTCCTCAATATAATTCATTTGTGCTGAATTGCTGTTTACCCTTCTTGCATATACACGTGTGTCATGTATTTTTTAGAGACTGCCTGAATATATAACGTGAGTATTTCCTCTCATAGCAAATTAAATATTACATATCTTGTTGTGAATTAATGTGTTTGTCCAGATTCCACTTACTGCGTTTCCGTAAAATTATATAAAATATACCTCTGTAAAAAGGAATAACTTGAAACATCTGTTGCAGCTGATTGATTAAGGGCTGAAAAAAAAACACCTCTGCTAATGCTGATTAGTATCGCGTATAGTCTCCTAAGGCTTCCACAACGGCTCGAAGTCTGTTGGGCATTGAGCCCACAACTCTAACCACATAACTAGAAGATTCAAGTAACTCATTCAAAGTGTCATGAATCACATCAGAAAGCTGTCGGCAAGTCGACGGTGACTGTCCCTTTTCCCGTATTACTCTGACTATTTCTGCCCATATATTCTCAATGGGGTTCATGTCAGCTCCTTTAGGTGGCCATTCCATTACAGTAATATTGCTATGGTCGTCGAACCACTTCTTAATCACACGTGTCATATGAAGAGACGAGCGATCTTGTTGGAACATGATCTAATCATCACCAAATCTTGCTGGCACAGAAGGCAACATCACGTTCTCCAAAACTGGTATCTAATTGCGAGCATCGAGTCTTCTTTTTACTTCCCACAGGAGCCCACACCCTTCGGCTGATATCCATGCCCATACCGTTACCGACTCCCTGCCACTCCTTCGGCAGCTGTAAATATATTTTGGATTATACCTAGCACCTTTAGGCCAGTAAACAAATACTTCTCTGGTTTATGCCGTAGAGGAAACTTTTTCGTCCGTGAAAATCACTCGCCTGCAAAACTGGAGAGGTTTGTCTACATTTTAAACAGCAAAAGCAAGGCGGGCTTCTCTGTGGGAAACAGTCAATGTCTCTTTCATAGCAGCGCTTCTTGCTCTCAGTCCACCTTCCCTTAGACGACGAGTGACGGTCTTACCGCTAACATTGAGGCCAAAAGTCTCAAAGTCTGCTGAATTCGTCGTGCGTTGACAAATGGGTGGTTCTCACTGAAACGGTGTACCTGCCGATCCTGAGCTGCTGTTGTTTTGAGGCGACGGCCATGGGGCCTTCCATTCAGGTTACCACCCTCTTCCTCCCGTCTAATCCACCTGGCTACCGTCGACTTGTGAAAACCCATAGTTCTTGCTATATAGCCATTTGAAAATCCCTCTGCATGGAGTGCTACTATAGCGCCCTTGTCTGCCTGATTCATATGGGCCATTTAGCGTTGACTGAATGATTCGTCGCGGTTAATATCTGGTGCGAAAACAGCGCTAGTAGGAAGCAGACTGCCTCCTCCACGACTGCAGCCACAACGCAATGGCCAAGTATGTGTAACACGGAAATCGATGGCATAAACGAGAGATCGCAAGCCCGTACCCGTATCATTAGATAGGGGAGCAACTTAGAATCCGTTATTTTTCTCAGAAGAGATTGGTCCGCTCATGTCATGTCTTATCCTGATAAATTTTATATGAAATGAAATGTTTACGTTTTGCATATACGGAAGGCCTAACGCAAGAAACATTTCTGAAATATCTGAGGTAGCCTGAAGAAAACTCGTAAATTTTAGCTGTAGAGGGTTGCCTTACAAGAAGGAAAACGTGTTTATCCTCTCTCGCCGTGTTTCCAAGTGGCGCAGTTTACTCTGAGGCATACATAGTTCTCGTCGGGCGTAAGAAGCGACTCGACTAACGAGGGGAACTCGCCAGGTGCCATACACTGATTGCCTGGAAACTTTGCTCGGTGAAGGAGAGGACAAACTAAGCGAACATGTGTTTCGGCTTATCCACAGACACTGGACCGTTTCCGAGAAAACGACGGTCAAAGTTATCAACGAGCTGTTGCTATAGTGTAGATACCTTTTGCGCGCGAGAATGCAATTGAAGCGGTGGCTCAGTGGCTACCGTCGTTCCTTCTTAACTTTGATTCCCGAGTTCGAGACCATATTGGTTTCTTTACTGTATTTTTTCCTCCCTCTCTATCAGAATTATCTATGAATGTTTTTTCCAATTTATGTTGAAATAGTGTTGTCGTTATTCGTCAATTAACTTTCTGTGTAATTAATGAATTAAAAAATAATAAACGAATGAGAAAATAATGAGAAATACACTCCTGGAAATTGAAATAAGAACACCGTGAATTCATTGTCCCAGGAAGGGGAAACTTTATTGACACATTCCTGGGGTCAGATACATCACATGATCACACTGACAGAACCACAGGCACATAGGCACAGGCAACAGAGCATGCACAATGTCGGCACTAGTACAGTGTATATCCACCTTTCGCAGCAATGCAGGCTGCTATTCTCCCATGGAGACGATCGTAGAGATGCTGGATGTAGTCCTGTGGAACGGCTTGCCATGCCATTTCCACCTGGCGCCTCAGTTGGACCAGCGTTCGTGCTGGACGTGCAGACCGCGTGAGACGACGCTTCATCCAGTCCCAAACATGCTCAATGGGGGACAGATCCGGAGATCTTGCTGGCCAGGGTAGTTGACTTACACCTTCTAGAGCACGTTGGGTGGCACGGGATACATGCGGACGTGCATTGTCCTGTTGGAACAGCAAGTTCCCTTGCCGGTCTAGGAATGGTAGAACGATGGGTTCGATGACGGTTTGGATGTACCGTGCACTATTCAGTGTCCCCTCGACGATCACCAGTGGTGTACGGCCAGTGTAGGAGATCGCTCCCCACACCATGATGCCGGGTGTTGGCCCTGTGTGCCTCGGTCGTATGCAGTCCTGATTGTGGCGCTCACCTGCACGGCGCCAAACACGCATACGACCATCATTGGCACCAAGGCAGAAGCGACTCTCATCGCTGAAGACGACACGTCTCCATTCGTCCCTCCATTCACGCCTGTCGCGACACCACTGGAGGCGGGCTGCACGATGTTGGGGCGTGAGCGGAAGACGGCCTAACGGTGTGCGGGACCGTAGCCCAGCTTCATGGAGACGGTTGCGAATGGTCCTCGCCGATACCCCAGGAGCAACAGTGTCCCTAATTTGCTGGGAAGTGGCGGTGCGGTCCCCTACGGCACTGCGTAGGATCCTACGGTCTTGGCGTGCATCCGTGCGTCGCTGCGGTCCGGTCCCAGGTCGACGGGCACGTGCACCTTCCGCCGACCACTGGCGACAACATCGATGTACTGTGGAGACCTCACGCCCCACGTGTTGAGCAATTCGGCGGTACGTCCACCCGGCCTCCCGCATGCCCACTATACGCCCTCGCTCAAAGTCCGTCAACTGCACATACGGTTCACGTCCACGCTGTCGCGGCATGCTACCAGTGTTAAAGACTGCGATGGAGCTCCGTATGCCACGGCAAACTGGCTGACACTGACGGCGGCGGTGCACAAATGCTGCGCAGCTAGCGCCATTCGACGGCCAACACCGCGGTTCCTGGTGTGTCCGCTGTGCCGTGCGTGTGATCATTGCTTGTACAGCCCTCTCGCAGTGTCCGGAGCAAGTATGGTGGGTCTGACACACCGGTGTCAATGTGTTCTTTTTTCCATTTCCAGGAGTGTATTTTTGAACCTCCTTACAATCTGTAAGGTTGCAAGGACATTCACAAATATTTCACATCATTTTCTCATTCGTTTATTTTTTTTAACTTCCTTCATTACACAGTAAATTAATTGACGAATAACTACAGCATTGTTTCAACGTAAGTTGGAATAAACATTCGTAGATAATTCAGAGAGTGAGGGGGGAGAAACGAGGGACAACCGGGTTTCGAACTCGCAGCGCAATGTTCTGACGTCGCAACGGTAGCCGCTGAGCCACCGCTTGAATTGAATCGTTACACGCTAAAAGGTATGCACAGTATAGCAACAGCTCATTGAAAACTTGGACTGTCGTTTTCTCATAAGCGGTCGAGCGTATGCAGGTAAGCCGAGACACGTGTTCGCTTATTTTGTCCCCTCTTTCACTGAGCGAAGTTTCAGCAAGATCGGTGTATGTCACTTGACGGGTCCCCTCGTAAGTGGCGTGCGTTGTGATTCAGTAGACAGAATGCGTCCACTTTCCTCAAATACTCAGTGACATGTTTGGAAACTTTCGTTCTTGTAGTGGCAGTTTGCATTATGAGGGCTGCTTTTCCTGATAACGATCTACTAATGGACTTTGCTCCTAATTTCTGTTACTGTATAATAGACCTACTGCAACGACTTGAACCGGAAATGTTTGTTTATTTGTATAGTCCGCTTCTTAGTTGCCATATTTCGCTATACTATTTTCCTTTGTTTCAAAACGGCAAGTTCAGTTGACCACTGCAACTTGGTAACATCAGTAACAATTTAATACTTTGAAACAGTTACGTGTGATGCACGAGGAGTGTACTCTGTTGAATGAGAAATACATTAAACACGAAAGCTGCGTCCAGTAACAATAATTAACTTTCGGTTATATGACAAAATACAAGTCGAAATACTGTCAATTCATCTCAGTACCCAGTAAAACCTAAACTGGAACGATCGCAAACATGCTTTTGTGGGGAAGGAAAACGTAAGACTACGTTTTATTGGCCGCACGCTATGAATACCCAACAGGTCTACTGGAAACACTGCCTACACTACGTTTGTCCGTCCACTGCTATAGTATTTCTGAGCGGTATGGGATCCTTGACATACACGATTGACGGTGCATGCCAAAAAAGTCCAAGGAACGGTAGCACGATTTGTAATTTCACGAAACAGGGGAGAGAGAGTCCCAGGTTTGATAAGCGTGTTGGGGTGACATTCAGGAAAACAAAAGCGTTTTTCGTTGCCGCGATATCTTTTAACGAAATTTCAATCATCAGAATCTGTTCTGAGTGCCAAAAAATTATTTCCTCTGGAACATTCACAGGAAGAAATGACCATAGTTATAATGTAATTCAGGGCTCGTAAGAAAAGATTTAAGTGGTCCTTTTTCCCGCATACTGTTAAGTGTGGGACTGTAGAGAAATAGTCCGAAGGTGGTTCAACGAACCCTCTGCCAAGCACGTAAGTCTGGATTGCAAAGAAATCCTGTAGATGTAGTCATGTATATGTAACAACGAAATTATGTTTTAATTGCGACATGTGACCTACATTTGATTTGAACATCGAAGTTGTTTGCTGTTTATTTATTTTTTGTTCATTATTTTTGTTATTGTGGTAAGGTCTTATGGGACCAAACTGCTGAGGTCATCGGTCCGTAAGCTTACACACTATTTAATGTAACTTAAACTACCTTACCCTAAGGACGACATACACCCATGGCCGAGAGAGGACTCGAACCTCCGACGGGGGAAGCCGCGCGGATCGTGACAAGACGCCCTAGATCGCACGGCTACCCCGCGCGGCTTCATTATTTTCAGCCGTAGACCAACACCTAGGTGCATTAAACTGATACTGAAACAGTCCTGCATCAACCAATAACAATAAATTCTTAACTACTTGTTATGGTACTGCAGTATCTGTCAGCGTCTTCAGAATTGGATTCGCATACGACGTTCCTAAGGTGTTTATAAGTGTATGTTGCAGACGACTGAAAGTAGCTTCGTAAAAGTTCCGTGATCAAACGATTTGAGTTGCTGGCGAATACAGTTTGTCCTCACTAGACAGTATATATTACCATCATACATGAGGTGGCCGAGCGGTTCTAGGCGGTTCAGGACGAACAGCACGGCTGCTTCAGTAGCAGGGTGGAATCCTACCACGGGCTTGGGTGTGTGTGATGTCCTTAGGCTAGGTAGGTTTAAGTAGTTCTAGGTCTAGGGGACTGATGACCGAAGCAGTTTGGTCGCATAGTTCTTAGAGCCATTTTTTGACCTTTCGCGTAAATTTTCTTTACATATCTTTAGATCGCGTTGACATAGAAGCTCACTTTTTTACACCACCAAGAGACCGTATACTGCAGAAAATGCGATACATTTCCACTTATTGTGTCTACCCGTACTCGACGTAAACGGGTCTTATTGGTTGGGTAGACAGATAGACGGTCAAGAAAGTCAGACTAGGAGGGTTCCATTTCTACCGATTTAGGTGACGAAATCCTAACAACGAAAACAGCTACGACATTTACTGAAGAGAAGGCTGCATAAATAATTCCCCCTACTCTTTATTCGAAATGTTCTAGTTGCAGTCGATACATCAGCATATTAATCGTAGATACGCTTTCGATCCAAATCACGTTTACAGGAATGCAAATAAAACCCATTTGCCTATACACGTGGTAATTCAGATCCCAGTTTTAATGCGATTACATTTTGGAAGTGCGAGCATTCCCATTGCTGAAGAAACGGTTCGGCTAATGTACAGTTTCTGGCTGTGGCGAGTCTAATGGAGAATTCGAAACATTGTAGAATACGTCTCGAATGAAAAACAGCCCACAGTTGCACTAAGTTATGTTTATTTTAAACCTTGACCATGGTTTCTGCTATAATAATATAGCCTTCTTCAGAAGTCATACACACAAATAGCCTAGCAGCTGAGTCAAGACCAATAAAATAACTTCAACAGAAGTAGTGGCGAAGGACATACGGTGCCATATGTAATTTTACTTATATTCGAAACAGACTTATGTCTGTTGAAGTTATTTTATTTTATTGGTCTTGACGCAGCTGCTGGGCCAAGAAATTTTTCATTTATTAGTGTGTGACATCTAAAGAGGGCTATATTATTATAGCAGAAACCATAGTCAAGGTTTTAAATAAACATAATTTAGTGTAACTGTGGGCTGTTTTTCATTCGAGACAATTTCGTAACGGTTGTTGTTTCCGCTGCCATGATGAAAATAATGAAATTGTAGAATACGTTTGACACCTATGTTCAAATGTGTGTGTAATCTTATGGGACTTAATTGATAAGGTCATCAGTCCCTAAGCTGACACACTACTTAACCTAAAGTATCCTAAGGACAAACACACACACTCATGCCCGAGGGAGGACTCGAGCTTCCACAGAGACCAGCCGCACAGTCCATGACTGCAGCGCCCCTGACCGCTCGGCTAATCCCGCGCGGCGTTTGGCACCTATGTCGCCGTTTATTTCTACATCTACATCTACATTTATACTCCGCAAGCCACCCAACGGTGTGTGGCGGAGGGCACTTTACGTGCCACTGTCATTACCTCCCTTTCCTGTTCCAGTCGCGTATGGTTCGCGGGAAGAACGACTGTCTGAAAGCCTCTGTGCGCGCTCTAATCTCTCTAATTTTACATTCGTGATCTCCTCGGGAGGTATAAGTAGGGGGAAGCAATATATTCGATACCTCATCCAGAAACGCACCCTCTCGAAACCTGGCGAGCAAGCTACACCGCGATGCAGAGCGCCTCTCTTGCAGAGTCTGCCACTTGAGTTTGTTAAACATCTCCGTAACGCTATCACGGTTACCAAATAACCCTGTGACGAAACGCGCCGCTCTTCTTTGGATCTTCTCTAGCTCCTCCGTCAACCCGATCTGGTGCGGATCCCACACTGATGAGCAATACTCAAGTATAGGTCGAACGAGTGTTTTGTAAGCCACCTCCTTTGTTGATGGACTACATTTACTAAGGACTCTCCCAATGAATCTCAACCTGGTACCCGCCTTACCAACAATTAATTTTATATGATCATTCCACTTCAAATCGTTCCGCACGCATACTCCCAGATATTTTACAGAAGTAACTGCTACCAGTGTTTGTTCCGCTATCATATAATCATACAATAAAGGATCCTTCTTTCTATGTATTCTCAATACATTACATTTGTCTATGTTAAGGGTCAGTTGCCACTCCCTGCACCAAGTGCCTATCCGCTGCAGATCTTCCAGCATTTCGCTACAATTTTCTAATGCTGCAACTTCTCTGTATACTGCAGCATCATCCGCGAAAAGTCGCATGGAACTTCCGACACTATCTACTAGGTCATTTATATATATTGTGAAAAGCAATGGTCCCATAACACTCCCCTGTGGCACGCCAGAGATTACTTTAACGTCTGTAGACGTCTCTCCGTTGATAACAACATGCTGTGTTCTGTTTGCTAAAAACTCTTGAATCCAGCCACACAGCTGGTCTGATATTCCGTAGGCTCTTACTTTGTTTATCAGGCGACAGTGCGGAACTGTACCGAACGCCTTCCGGAAGTCAAGAAAAATAGCATCTACCTGGGAGCCTGTATCTAATATTTTCTGGGTCTCATGAACAAATAGAGCGAGTTGGGTCTCACACGATCGCTGTTTCCGGAATCCATGTTGATTCCTACATAGTAGATTCTGAGTTTCCAAAAACGACATGATACTCGAGCAAAAAACATGTTCTAAAATTCTACAACAGATCGACGTCAGAGATATAGGTCTATAGTTTTGCGCATCTGCTCGACGACCCTTCTTGAAGACTGCGACTACCTGTGCTCTTTTCCAATCATTTGGAACCTTCCGTTCCTCTAGAGACTTGCGGTACACGGCTGTTAGAAGGAGGGCAAGTTCTTTCGCGTACTCTGTGTAGAATCGAATTGGTATCCCGTCAGGTCCAGTGGACTTTCCTCTGTTGAGTGATTCCAGTTGCTTTTCTATTCCTTGGACACTTATTTCGATGTCAGCCATTTTTTCGTTTGTGCGAGGATTTAGAGAAGGAACTGCAGTGCGGTCTTCCTCTGTGAAACAGCTTTGGAAAAAGGTGTTTAGTATTTCAGCTTTACGCTTGTCATCCTCTGTTTCAATGCCATCATCATCCCGGAGTGTCTGGACATGCTGTTTCGAGCCACTTACTGATTTAACGTAACACCAGAACTTCCTAGGATTTTCTGTCAAGTCGGTACCTAGTATTTTACTTTCGAATTCACTAAACGCTTCACGCATAGCCCTCCTTACGCTAACTTTGACATCGTTTAGCTTCTGTTTGTCTGAGAGGTTTTGGCTGCGTTTAAATTTGCAGTGAAGCTCTCTTTGCTTTCGCAGTAATTTCCTAACTTTGTTGTTGTACCACGGTGGGTTTTTCCCGTCCCTCACAGTTTTACTCGGCACGTACCTGTCTAAAACGCATTTTACGATTGCCTTGAACTTTTTCCATGAACACTCAACATTGTCAGTGTCGGAACAGAAATTTTCGTTTTGATCTGTTAGGCAGCCTGAAATCTGCCTTCTATTACTCTTGCTAAACAGATAAACCTTCCTCCCTTTTTTTATATTCCTATTAACTTCCATATTCAGGGATGCTGCAACGGCCTTATGATCACTGATTCCCTGTTCTGCGCTTACAGAGTCGAAAAGTTCGGGTCTGTTTGTTATCAGTAGGTCCAAGATGTTATCTCCACGAGTCGGTTCTCTGTTTAATTGATCGAGATAATTTTCGGATAGTGCACTCAGTATAATGTCACTCGATGCTCTGTCCCTACCACCCGTCCTAAACATCTGAGTGTCCCAGTCTATATCTGGTAAATTGAAATCTCCACCTAAGACTATAACATGCTGAGAAAATTTATGTGAAATGTATTCCAAATTTTCTCTCAGCTGTTCTGCCACTAATGCTGCTGAGTCGGGGGGTCGGTAAAAGGAGCCAATTATTAACCTAGCTCGGTTGTTGAGTGTAACCTCCACCCATAATAATTCACAGGAACTATCCACTTCTACTTCACTACAGGATAAACTACTACTAACAGCAACGAACACTCCACCACCGGTTGCATGCAATCTATCCTTTCTAAACACCGTCTGTACGTTTGTAAAAATTTCGGCAGAATTTATCTCTGGCTTCAGCCAGCTTTCTGTACCTATAACGATTTCAGCTTCGGTGCTTTCTATCAGCGCTTGAAGTTCCGGTACTTTACCAACGCAGCTTCGACAGTTTACAATTACAATACCGATTGCTGCTTGGTCCCCGCATGTCCTGACTTTGCCCCGCACCCGTTGAGGCTGTTGCCCTTTCTGTACTTGCCCGAGGCCATCTAACCTAAAAAACCGCCCAGCCCACGCCACACAACCCCTGCTACCCGTGTAGCCGCTTGTTGATTGTAGTGGACTCCTGACCTATCCAGCGGAACCCGAAACCCCACCACCCTATGGCGCAAGTCGAGGAATCTGCAGCCCACACGGTCGCAGAACCGTCTCAGCCTCTGATTCAGACCCTCCACTCGGCTCTGTACCAAAGGTCCGCAGTCAGTCCTGTCGACGATGCTGCAGATGCTGAGCTCTGCTTTCATCCCGCTAGCGAGACTGGCAGTCTTCACCAAATCAGATAGCCGCTGGAAGCCAGAGAGGATTTCCTCCGATCCATAGCGACACACATCATTGGTGCCGACATGAGCGACCACCTGCAGATGGGTGCACCCTGTACCCTTCATAGCATCCGGAAGGACCCTTTCCACATCTGGAATGACTCCCCCCGGTATGCACACTGCGTGCACTTTGGTTTTCTTCCCCTCCCTTGCTGCCATATCCCTGAGGGGCCCCATTACGCGCCTGACGTTGGAGCTCCCAACTACCAGTAAGCCCACCCTCTGCGACCGCCCGGATCTTGCAGACTGAGGGGCAACCTCTGGAACAGGACAAGCAGCCATGTCAGGCCGAAGATCAGTATCAGCCTGAGACAGAGCCTGAAACCAGTTCGTCAGACAAACTGGAGAGGCCTTCCGCTCAGCCCTCCGGAATGTCTTTCGCCCCCTGCCACACCTTGAGACGACCTCCCACTCTACCACAGGTGAGGGATCAGCCTCAATGCGGGCAGTATCCCGGGCAACCACAGTCGTAGTCCGATCGGGGGATGCGTGGGACGAGCTGGCTGTCCCCGACAAACCCCCATCCGGACCCCCACAGTGATGACCATTGGCAACAGCCTCAAGCTGTATGACCGAAGCCAACACTGCCTGAAGCTGGGAGCGAAGGGATGCCAACTCAGCCTGCATCCGAACACAGCAGTTGCAGTCCCTATCCATGCTAAAAACTGTTGTGCAAAGAACGTCTGAACTAATCTACAGAGAGGGCAAACAAATCGACACAAAATTTAAACGGTTATTAAAATACAAGATTGCCTAGTAAATGCAGTAATGCTGCCACTTGTGCACTGCTGACACACTGGTCGGCGGCGGAAGGAGACTACGCGATTTTACACCATTCAGGTACTAAAACGCGATGCTACAACTCTCAAATACTATAATACGCCCGAAATTTATGAATTAAACAATGCAAGTACCAAAAACACGCAAAGAAATTAAGAATTAAACTATGTAACAAATGAGTGAGCTAGGAGTATACGACTTGCAGCTGCAGCTGCTTATCCAACGGCGGCGGGGAGCACACTGACTGACCAACCGACACTGGCCGTTCAAACCAAAAACAGAAGACAGACGACTACGCGAATTTACACTATTCAGGTACTAAAACGCGATGCTGAAACTCTCAAATACTATAATACGCCCGAAATTTATGAATTAACCAATGCAAGTACCAAAAACACGCAAAGAAATTAAGAATTAAACTATGTAACAAATGAGTGAGTTAGGAGTATACGACTTGCTGCTGCAGCTGCTTATCCAACGGCGGCAGGGAGGGGTGGTGCAGAATTATCCTACTAAATTTACTCGCTAATAACAGTATTTTGTTATTTCTATAAACATCCCGAATGATTGTCACATAAGCGGTGACATAAAGGTAGAAAATTTATGTTGTTGAGTCCAGAAAGCTCTATGCAACAGAAACTGCAGATCATTTTGTCATTTTCATTGCGAAATTGCCGGCATATTCATGTCTGGGGTAATAATAGAGGGCTGTTTGCATGGGTTGTCTGCTAGCTTAGTGAAAGGTGGTTGCTACTGAAAGGGAGGTTTGGTTTGTTTTAGGTTCTAATCCCGATGGTAGCAGATAGACTATCAGTAAAACAATTTTAAGAAATTCTCGCGCACCCAATACGTTTTATTGCTACCTTTATTCTATACTGGCACCCTGTGGGTGTCAATGTGAAACTGTTGTAGAATTTCATACTTATTACTGCCTACTTGTTCCGCTTCTGTCAGTAACTGAATTGACTTAAGTGTGTCACTGAGCGATTTTTAACTGAATTTCGTTAGGAATCTTCAAGCATTGTTAGATTTGCACACTTTCATGATAGATCAGTAACGGTAATCCAGTATGACTGGTCTGAACGTTGACACAGACCGTTTCGCAGCCGAATGCGCATAATATATTGCTAATTCGTAAAAATCTGTGGTACTTTGTCTTACTAAAACAGTTATGTTATCTCGATAAGCTGAAATTCATTTATATCAGTACAGTTCGTACTAATTAGCGTTTCTTCTTCCATTTATAGCTTATATTCACATGTTGTGTATAACACACTAAACAGCATTAAGACAGTCTTACACATGATTGGAAACAGTCTGACAAAGTTTGAATAATTTTTCAGTTTCACTCCTGTGCATAGTATGTTGGTAGCACTTCATCGCCTTGCCTGTTATGCTATGTAGCAGACTTTAAAGCTGTGCGTGTCAGCATAACGAAAAGGCGAGGGGTCTCGCTCGTTTTGTCCATGACTGTACATGCCGAGTTCTCTGCTTGTCTTCATACACTCGATCACGTCTTTAATTTTAGGATTCGGTTTCCAGAGAAGATTATTAATTTTGTTGTGCCAACCTTCTACAGCATTGGTGGTGCGATGGCGCCATCTGTAGCAGTTCTAAAGACTGATCGGGTTTTCGTCATTTTCGAACCATCTGTCTACAAAACAGTCGAAAAACTGAGAAAGCTTGGCGATATCCGGCGCTTGTGAATGTGTCATGAGCCAGCCATCGCAGAAATCTTCAGGTCGAAGGAACGCCAGAACAGCACATATGCGAATATGCAGCCTTCTCTGTATTCGCAAGTAAGTTCCAAGTCTTGCACTTTCCTCTAGAGAGATTTCTTCGTATGGAAATGGCAGCCATGCACTTGAACTGACAGGATCACAAATTTTAGCGTAGAAATTGCAGCTTATTCGAAATGCGGAAAAGACGGATATATGTTTCTTTTCTTTTGTTTGGTAAGAATGCAAAAGCCACTGCATAGACGTTTTTTTTTCGTACTTTGAACATCAGAAGTCTGCATGAATAGTATATAGTATATATTTTTGAAAATTGCTTGCTACAGCATTTGAAAGTCCCATCCATAAAAAAGTTTTGTTTAGTCTTTGGAGCCTCTCTTCCTGCTTTCCCGCTAAAAGCTATGATCCTATCTCCAAAGCTGTCATCACTTACGAGAAAAATGCTGGCGTCACACTACATCTACATCTATATGGAGACTCTGCAAATCACATTTAAGTGCCTGGCAGAGTGTTCATCGAACCACCTTAACAATTCCCTATTATTCCAATCTCGTTTAGCGCGTGGATAGAACGAACGCCTATATCTTACTGTACGAGCTCTGATTTCCCATATTTTATCGTGGTGATTGTTTCTCCCTATGTAGATCGGTGTCAACAAAATATTTTCGCATTCGGAGGAGAAAGCTGGTGATTGTAATTTCGTGAGAAGATTCCGTCGCAACGTAAAACGCCTTTCTTTTAGTAATGTCCACCCCAAATCCAATATCATTTCAGCGACACTCTCTCCCATATTTCGCGATAATTCAAAACGTGCTGCCCTTCTGCGAATTTTTTCGATGTAGTCTGGTAGTCCTATCTGGTGAGGATCCCATACCGAGCAGCAGTATTTGAAACGTCCCCTTAGAAAAATTATACATGACTGTGCTTAAACTGACACACAATATTTTTAGCGCAACGCAATCTGACTTTCAAAAATCCCTACAAAAGAATGGCCCTGACTAACATTAACCTATACCTTTCACAAATCACTTACCTCACCAAAAATCTTCGTTACTCGAACTACTGCAATACAGCGAGCGCCACTACTGCCAGCTAAATAAAAGATTCAAACTACGGAAGGCACTAACTACTGATAGGCATAGTTAGCAAATGAAAGATTTTAATAGAGAACAAACAATGTATTTACCTCAATAGTGTTCAAAAGTCATAATGTATATAGCAGTTCATGATATCCAGTATTACAAATTTCAAAACTCCGCCATCTCTCTCCCCACATCCACCACTGCTAGCGGCTCACCTCCAACTGCGCAACGCTACGCGCTGTTAACATCCAGCTGCCCAACACTACAATGGCAGACAACAATGCAAACTAGCCACAGACTGCACACAGCACAGCCATTGATTTTCATACAGAGGTGGCGTTACCAATAAAAAAACCTAAACAGCCAACTTACATATTGTATAAGAGAACGGACAAGTGTGGTGTAGGTAGTCTCCTTCGTATCTGTCACATTTTCTAAGTGTCCTGCCAATAAAAAGCACTCTTTGGTTAGCCTTCCCCACAACATTTTCTGTGTGTTCCTTCCAATTTAAGTTATTCGTAATTGTAATTCCTAGGTATTTAGTTGAATTTACGTCCTGTAGATTTGACTGATTTATCGTGTAACCGAAGCTTAACGAATTCCTTGTAGCACTCATGTGGATGACCTCACACTTTTCGTTATTTATGGTCGACTGCCAATTTTCGCACCATTCAGATATCTTTACTAAATCGTTTTGCAATTTGTTTTGATCTTCTGATGACTTTATTAGTCGATAAACGACAGCGTCATTTGCAAACAACCTAAGACGGTTGCTCAGATTGTCTCCCAAATCATAGTTAGTAACTCTGCTTGAGGATCAACTTCTTGCCGTGTGTTTACGTTCCTGCAAAACTTAAGTATCTTCCGGTGGAAACTGTGAACATAAATATGAATTTTCGTTGACATCATACGTATGCCAAACACGGACGTTAGCTAGACGTTTGCAGCAAAAGAACTCAGGGTTTTGGAACTGGAAAACATAATTTGAAAAACTCTGTGTTTCACATAACTTCGCAGAGGCTCAATCTGATCCAAAATGTATGCCGAAGAGTCCTGAAAGCGACTCTGGAAAGGGATGTTTAGTTTATCATCTGGCAGGTTACGTGGTGCATCAAGCAAGAAGAGTCACAACATGTGCTAAGTCTTTGTGTCTTTTTAATGGCTATTCGTATGGAATGCCACTCTCTTTACTTGCGTCTATTAGCAGTTATGGTTCCTCTATAGCAAACACATTGCTCATGTGAGATGTACCAATCGCAAGGCGTCTTCAGTGGTCTATATGCAGGCAGAAAATATCGTCGCTGTAAAACTTCGCAACGACAGTCTATGGGGAATCATTTGTTAATGCATGCCTAGAGAGTTTGGGTTGCTTTAGTGTTGAAATATCCAACGTTGGATGCTGCGAAGATCATGTGATGGACAACGTTCCTAAAATGATTGTTTATCTTACGGAACGTCGGTTTTTTACGGACGGTAAACAAATTCGGAAGGAGCTGAAGTCTTCAAAAACTTTAGACTGCCCAGAAACTATCTAAATTAGCTGACAACTGAAGTAAGTTAACCAGAGCCAAGTACTTTTCATTTCCTTTTTGTTTCATTACATAGATTTCATGAATGTGAGTTCGTGTGCTATGTTTTCCAGAATGCCGTAGTAACGTATCTTCCGCAGCTCGAAAGGGGAGCACCTGCCATCTCGCGGCGGAACCGGTGAACTAGAGGAGTCAGCACACTGCCTCCTCTTCTCGCTATACTTTGATTAAAGCGTGACCGGTATAAGGAGCTTAACTGTATCGCTAGACCAGAGTTTCCCAAACTGTGTTCTGCGTAACACTGGTGTTCCACTGGAAATGAGTAAGTGCTTTGCGAAAAACTGTTAATAACACATCGGTTTTTTCGACATTCTAACAATATTATTTATTTTTTAAAATTTTATTATACTCTCTGTGTTATTATGCTCTCTGTGTTATGCTCTGTGTGTAATTTAAAACTGAAGTAATCACTGAGTGAAACAAGTATTGTTCATTTTTTAAAATTTTATTAACCTTCAAAATACACTGAAGAGCCAAAGAAAGTGGTATACCTGCCTAATATCGTGTAGGGTTTCCTCGAGCACGCTAAAGTGCCGCAACACGACGTGGCATGGACTCGACCAATATCTGAGGTGTGCTGGAGGGAATTCATAGCATGAAACCAGCCACTCTGTAGCAATTGTCGACGTGTAGGGTGTCGCATTGTCCTGCTGGGATTTTCCAAGTCCGTCGGAATGCACAGTGGACACGAATGGATGCAGGGGAAGCATTCTGGGGCTCATCTTGTCATCCTCTATATTAATGACTTTCCAGCAACACAAAACATGAAGTTAGCCACCTATGCGGATGATACAGCCGTCCTTCTACATCTACATCTACATCCATACTCCGCAAGCCACCTGGCGGTGTGTGGCGGAGGGTACCCTGAGTACCTCTATCGGTTCTCCCTTCTATTCCAGTCGCGTATTGTTCGTGGAAAGAAGGATTGTCGGTATGCTTCTATGTGGGCTGTAATCTCTCTGATTTTATCCTCATGGTCTCTTCGCGAGATATACGTAGGAGGGAGTAATATACTGCTTGACTCTTCGGTGAAGGTATGTTCTCGAAACTTTAACAAAAGCCCGTACCGAGCTACTGAGCGTCCCTCCTGCAGAGTCTTCCACTGGAGTTTATCTGTCATCTCCGTAACGCTTTCGCGATTACTAAATGATCCTGTAACGAAGCGCGCTGTTCTCTGTTGGATCTTCTCTATCTCTTCTATCAACCCTATCTGGTACGGATCCCACACTGCTGAGCAGTATTCAAGCATCGGGCGGATTGCATTTCCTTAGGATTCTTCCAATGAATCTCAGTCTGGCACCTACTTTGCCGACGATCAACTTTATATGATCATTCCATTTTAAATCACTACTAATGCGTACTCCCAGATAATTTATGGAATTAACTGCTTCCAGTTGCTGACCTGCTATTTTGTAGCTAAATGATAAGGGATCTATCTTGCTATGTATTCGCAGCACATTACACTTGTCTACATTGAGATTGAATTGCCATTCCCTGCACCATGCGTCAATTCACTGCAGATCCTCCTGCATTTCAGTACAATTTTCCATTGTTACAACCTCTCGATACACCACAGCATCATCTGCAAAAATCCTCAGTGAACTTCCGATGTCATCCACAAGGTCATTTATGTATACTGTGAATAGCAACGGTCCCATGACACTCCCCTGCGGCACACCTGAAACCACTCTTACTAAGGAAGACTTCTCTCCATTGAGAATGACATGCTGCGTTCTGTTATCTAGGAACTCTTCAATCCAATCACACAATTGGTGTGATAGTCCATATGCTCTTACTTTGTTCATTAAACGACTGTGGGGAACTGTATCGAACGCCTTGCGGAAGTCAAGAAACACGGCATCTACCTGGAAACCCTCGTCTATGGCACTCTGAGTCTCGTGGACGAATAGCGCGAGCAGGGTGTCACACGACCGTCTTTTTCGAAACCCATGCTGATTCCTACATAGTAGATTTCTAGTCTCCAGAAAAGTCATTATACTCGAACATAATACGTGTTCCAAAATTCTACAACTGATCGACGTTAGAGATATAGGTCTATAGTTCTGCACATCTGTTCGACGTCCCTTCTTGAAAACGGGGATGACCTGTGCCCTTTTCCAATCCTTTGGAACGCTACCATCTTCTAGAGACCTACGGTACACCGCTGCAAGAAGGGGGGCAAGTTCCTTCGCGTACTCTGTGTAAAATCGTACTGGTATCCCATCAGGTCCAGCGGTCTTTCCTTCCGCAAGAGTGGAAACCGTGAAACATAAATTCACGTTTACGGATGGCACTCAGAACTGCCGAGCCTTGGTTGGAACGATGGTGTATTAAAGTAAACGTTGACACACGCAGACTGCGCAAACATCAACGCTGTAGACAGGTAACACTACATGCACGACCAATACGTTTCCGAGAAAAAGTCAGATACCTCAGTGTGTGGCTGGACTGCATATTTACGTACATGCGGGGACCACATAGAATACGTTGCCAACAGAGCGCACCTGTGGCTCAAACACCTCTACCCTATGCTCAACAGAGAAAGTGCACTTAATAGGAGAGTGTTGAGGTCCATATACATGACACTGATTACACCTATGACGTACACAGCTCCCGTCTAGGGATATGCAACTCCTACACGTCCGCGCTGCCTGCAGATCGTACACAACAAAGTGTTACGCATCATTACCAACGCTCCACTGTGGATCTTCACATTGAACACCACCTTTAGACCCTCAAGGAAGCATTCAAAAAACTTGCCACACGACTGTACAGGAATTCGAGACACTCGAACAATCCTTTCATCCTTACTCTGGGAAACTATGATCACAACCATAGGTGAAAGCATAAGCGACCAAAGACACTGTTAGCTAGGGCGTAACCACCTATGGCGAGCTAGCATACACTCACAAGCGACATCATCGGCAAGCCCCTACATATCAGCAACACTGACTGGGTTTGACAGCTGCTATCACAGTCGACCAACAGGCTACAGCAGGGAAGCCGACAAGCTCGCACACTAACGCACAAACCGCCAACGCTACCCTATACTGTGAATCCGATATTATGACCTATCAGACACTAACCGATGATGAACCCATAGATATGCTGATGCTGGTACCCAGCTGCAGCCGCCGAGTGATATCTCTCCACAACGTCAAAGGTATCTGCCTGCATGATACCAAATACTAACAAAACCTAACCTTGCATGACCTGTCGCAGATAGCAAAAAAACCATTACTGCTCTTACAACCCGATCCAACGACTGCAGAGGTCTTTTCCCTTGGCTCTTGCCTTGGCACTTTTTTTCCTATGCCCTTCAAACCTCTACCCTTCATTCAACTTTCGACCCAATCTATCTCCAGATGAGCGCGTATTAATGGTTAATCATAACCAGACATCGCAGTACCCACATCCTGCGAGACCTCACTTAGTGAAAACTAATCAATATTGTGAGCAAATTAAGTATATAGCCGAGAGTCAGCCTTCAGGAATTGAGAAACGAACCCTGTCGTCCAGGACCGTGTGCCACAAAGAGCGCAGCTTCGCCACGGGATGGGGAAAATCACAGGCGTCTATTGTGCTGAATGAGGCCTAAGCGCTGTAGTGTGCGAGTGAGACAGACGAGAACCTACATGATAGGGAAACTCAGTAGAATCCGTTTGTGGCCGAAGAGACGTAGCAGTGTTAAATATGGCGGACCTAAGATCCGCCATGAAGGGAAACATTTATGAAACTATTTAATTCAGTAGTAATTCAGGGAATGAAGCCACAGTAATTTTAATCTACCATAACATTTATGAAACTATTTAATTCAGTAGTAATTCAGGGAATCTACCATCCTCCATAAATTTTCATAGTGATCCCAATACAACTTGAATATTGATTATATCTATAATAGTTCAGGATTTACTGTTAAAGTAAAGTTAACAAGTTTTGTAACAAAGACCTGAATGATAAAACCTGAACGCTTTGGTCGATCTTAACGATCGACATTTCATATAGAAGCGCATCATTAAAATGACAAAAGTTGTAAATATCAACTCTGTAACATTATTTGTTTAAAAGATATAGTAAATTTAAATTATCAGTATTTTCAGTTAAGTATCAGATCATCATTTCCTCCACACAAAACACATTGAACGATGTCAGTATGACGCCATATTGAATTATTAGGTAATATAATATTTGTTGTAAAATTTAGTGCATAGTAGCTATTTTTGTTCTTTATTTATTTTTCAGAAATTAAATTGGTGCAAGGCAACTGGCTGTGGCATTCAAAGCTAAGGAAGAAACTGTATCGGTTTTATGTAAAAGAATTTAAGGTTTATTATGCAATGGATATTATTGTTACTTTGTTTAGAACGTGAAAGTGGTCAAGCTTTGATTATTTAAATACGTTAAAATGTAAAATAATGTAAGATAAGCTGTAGCCAATCAGATGGACGGCTTCAGGAAAGAGAACTGCCCTAGTCAGTTGAGCGAGGATGTTCGGCTCTCGGGAAACGCAGCCGGGAACGGGCAGAGGGACAGTGGCTGGTGGAAAAGCGAAAGCGGACAGTCGGTCTTTAGGTAGCTAGGAAGTGAAACGACTTAGAAAATTTCGCGTTGTGTGGTATCGCGGGACTTAGTGTCTGAGGGGTGATCAGCCGCGCGCCTGGTGTGAACTCTTTAACTTTTCGCGTAGTTAACGAGGTGGAGTAATGGACTTGTAATTCGTGATAAGACTGTGAATGATTGAACTGTGTCAAATGGATATGCGCTCGAATGTAATAGTAATTCTAAATACGAGCACTTTCGCTATTAGTTTGCTTTCTGAATAAACATTATTCTAACCAAATCGCAATTGTGTGGCCTACATCCTTTATGGGTCGTTAATTTAGCTCCCGATATTATTATTACTGTTGTTATATGTTTATTAACTTTGTATGTTTCATACAATTTGGCAAACCTGCCATCAGCCAGACAATTTAAACAGAGGGCCACAAGTGTCTAATTCAGGGCGTGTAATGCTACACGTGCGGTTCAACCCCTAGACGAGTTTCAGCCAAGACATTTCGATGAAGAGAAACCGCATGTGAGCCCGAACATCTATGGGATGTTAGCTCGCAATATGCAGAGATAGCAGTAGAGTTTTTGTGTTGGCTTTCATGCCGTTGTGGGCGTGGAGGGGCTCCACCCTATTTAGAAACAAAAATTTAAAAAATGAGCTAATAGATCGATTGTGACTGCTCGTGGCGTCAGCTGCTGCTGGTAATGCTACCCATTCGAATGAGGTTGTTTCAGTAAACTCCAAGCATAGAGAGAGAGGTATAATTGAATAAGTGTGGAGACATTAGTTCGAGAATTGCACAAACCAGCACGTAAAACATACCCTCATAGGCATGTTATGATTATAGGTTTGGATGACTTATGGAAGGATGATCTTGTGCATATGCAGGAATATTCACATGCAAATAATGGATACAAATCTGTTGTAATGGTTATTGATACATCCTCCAAATTTGCCTGGCCATTATCTGTTAAAACAAAAACGGGGAGAGATGTCACGGAGGTGTTTGAGTGTTTGTTGTAGCCAGGGACGAATAAATGACCAGACAGTCTCCAAACCCATGATGGTGGAGAGTTTTACAATAGGTATTTCAAGACCATGATACAGTGGTATGGAATACATCACTACTCAAAATTAGCCCATCTGAAGGCGAATATCGTGGAGCGTCTGAACATACCAATAAAAAGTCAAGTGTGGATGCATTTTAATCTTCGCGGTTCGTACAAATGGACAGATGTTCTCCCAGAAATAACTGCGCAGTGTAATCGAACAAAACATGGCACATTAAAAATGAGACCAATCAATGTTCATGATGATGGGCTCATGGATACGATACACTATCGCATTAAAATGCTGGATCCTTGTAAACAGAAATTTAATGTGGGTGATTTGGTACGTTTCTCAAAACACAAAACATCATTTGAGAAGCCATACCTCCCAAACCGGTCCAGTGAAATGTTCACAGTTTCCAAAGGGCAGGAAACAAATCCCAGAACTCGCATCTTGAAGGATAGCAGTGGCACTGAAATTTCAAGATGCTTTTACACAGAGGAAATGCGGAAGAGCTCAGAACCACATGTGTTTCTCACAGAGCGTATCGTAAGACGTCAAGAGAACAGAGCACTAGTTAAACAGCTTGGCTTTCCTGCAACACAAAACAGCTGGATTGACGCTGACTATTTGCTATATGATGGGGTGCACAGAGCGCAGCCAGCACAGTAGCATAACATGCATGATAGGAGACATTATAGGTGATAGTATTCTCAACAAACTTCCATTCAACTGCACATTCCGGTGTATAATTACTGCGGTTCTGGTACAAAGCTTCAAAAGCGTTTGGCTCGTGGTGATAAGGGGAGTAACGTGATTGACGAGTCCTGTTAGGAATACGGCATTTCTTAAGCATAACATAACGATATCCATGGATGTAAAGTTGCAGATCGAGTTTTAGCTGATATAGCCAAGGCAATACGTGCTAGAAACGATATTGGTATAGGGCAGCGATTGCAGCATTTGTAGTTGATAAAACCATGGACGGTAAAATTAAGTTGGGCTTGGGTGTGAATTTCAAGCAAGTTATGAATGTCGCATGTCGTGTACTGAAAAAGAAGACAGTGATGATGAATAAGAAGAAACCAGGGCAGGGGTGTTTAAAAAACAGTATTCAGACAGTGTTGTATGCATCTAAAAGCGCCCTGAAGCCCGGGTTCTAACAATGCCCAAGACATCAGACAGAATTATCCCCTTCCTAATTCCTGCCCTCGCAAGTCTCTCAGCGATAGGTTCACTGGCTGGTGGTACTACGACTATTGCCAGAGCAGTCAAGAAAGCACAGAACTCCAAGGAGCAGCTGGAGGAAGCAAGAAGACATAAACGCATGATGGAAGCAGCAGCTATCGGAAAAGTATTATACCTGAAACCATATATGTAGGGACTATGTCTCTTCATAAACAGAAAAAATCTATTAGCTACCCTACCCGATAGACCACTTACAAATACAGATCTACTCAAGTTTGCCCGCATCTCGTGGTCGTGCGGTAGCGTTCTCGCTTCCCACGCCCGGGTTCCCGGGTTCGATTCCCGGCGGGGTCAGGTATTTTCTCTGCCTCGTGATGGCTGGGTGTTGTGTGCTGTCCTTAGGTTAGTTAGGTTTAAGTAGTTCTAAGTTCTAGGGGACTGATGACCATAGATGTTAAGTCCCATAGTGCTCAGAGCCATTTGAACCATCTACTCAAGTTTGTTAGGACAAAATTCAGCATTCCAAGATTCCGTGGCGTAAACGAAGTAAAATGAGGCACTACTGACCGGAAGGCCCCATCCGCGGAAGTTCAGCCGCCGGGTTACAAGTCTCATTTCAGGTGACGCCACATTGGGCGACTTGCGTGTCGGTGATGATGAAATGATGATAAGGACAACACCGCACCCAGTCCAAGAGCGGAGAAAATCACCAACTTGGCCAAAAATCGAACCCGGGTCCGCTACATGGTAAGCAAACACGCTGCCACTCACCTTTTTTTTCTTTCGACATAGTTCGTTGATTTTTTGGTCTGGGCGGACGTCACAAGACATCTGTTCAAGCTGATCGGTGATTTCTTGACTCAGTTTTTTTTTTTATTACGGAGAGCACACAGCTCTCTGATCGAACACGCTGAGCTACCGTGGCGGCTATAAAAAAAAATTGGAACCCTTCACGATTTTGTGTGTCATCCTTCCGCAGGGGCCATGCTGATCTTCTCTGTATCGTTCCGATTTTAGTATATGTACCGCCGAAGCGAGCACGCTCACCTAAGCAGGCGGACTCGGTGGTGTGTTTATGCATTACCAGAGACTATGTGGAAATCAGAAGAATGTGGAATTTTGAATTTAGGTGTTGCTCGGGGACCAGGAATTCACTGGCTTGTGTATGTTAAGAAAAATACAAATAACGTCTCCTGTTTCGACTCATTTGGAGACCTGCAGCCACCAGAAAAATTACGACGATACTTCACCGCCAGAAGACGTGTGTTCTACAATTTTCATCGCTACCATGAATTTAATACATACTTGTGTGGGCATCTGTGCATCGTGTTCTTCTACCGTTTACGAAGAAGGATATATAAGGAGGTGCATTTAACATCGACTCATCAGTTGAGATCCAGATGCAATGTCGTATACTCTGCCTTTAAGAGAACGAACGTCAGTACTATGTGCGAATTATTTCTCACCAGTCTATTTAAGGAACGGGGAATGAGGTATTTTGCTGATTGGACTGGAAACATACAACTGGTGCACACGGCATTGACGATTTAAACGACGTTTGAAAATGGTCTAGAAAAGGGATTGTGCTACGTACAAACATCAATACACTTAAATATGAAGTAAAGTCACTGAATGCAGCGACTAACTGTAACAGGAAAGATTCAATAGAACGGCTATTGGGTTTCACAAAAGGAAAAGTTTTGAAGAAGGACCCTAATATATTTTACAGGTCCACTTCCTATCAGTACAATCCATGTTGAGTGTAGCATTGTAACAAACTCCCATCTCAGCAATAGATTGATTCATAGAGTTCTTCCGATCAGTTGGAACAGGGTATAAGATCGCTGAGACCCCTACCAACGCTATTTACCTCACAATAACAGTTCAGGCATTGGACTATCTAGAGCTGCGTATCGTGGACCAGGAAAACCAGCTCATCGACTTTCTTGGCGAGGAAATAATTGTATGGCTACATCTAAAGTAGAACATGCAAAAACTTATCAGGACTAGAAGGGGTGGTGGCGACATTTAACTTGTTGGACCGGAAGCGGCGGTGACGGCCTTCAGCCAGGGCTCGCAGCAGCCCCCAGCGTCCACGTATTGTCAAAGAAGACAGGAAGGGTAAAAGGTATAAAGCCAACGTGCACAGCGCACAGCGTGGCACTTCACAACAGAACATCAAGGTGATGACACAGGCAAACTACTATTTTCTTGAATGAGTAGTTCTGAAACCTCTCAATGACGTCGTTTGATGTAACTAACCTGGCGAATACAAGCGCATTATATACCAGGAATACTTCTCACATAAAACTTATACGTCAACCACACTTAACAAGAACGATAAAATAAGGATTGCCATCCGACACCAAAATGCTTTAACCTCCCATGCAAGAGTTTAATACACTCCTGGAAATTGAAATAAGAACACCGTGAATTCATTGTCCCAGGAAGGGGAAACTTTATTGACACATTCCTGGGGTCAGATACATCACATGATCACACTGACAGAACCACAGGCACATAGACACAGGCAACAGAGCATGCACAATGTCGGCACTAGTACAGTGTATATCCACCTTTCGCAGCAATGCAGGCTGCTATTCTCCCATGGAGACGATCGTAGAGATGCTGGATGTAGTCCTGGGGAACGGCTTGCCATGCCATTTCCACCTGGCGCCTCAGTTGGACCAGCGTTCGTGCTGGACGTGCAGACCGCGTGAGACGACGCTTCATCCAGTCCCAAACATGCTCAATGGGGGACAGATCCGGAGATCTTGCTGGCCAGGGTAGTTGACTTACACCTTCTAGAGCACGTTGGGTGGCACGGGATACATGCGGACGTGCATTGTCCTGTTGGAACAGCAAGTTCCCTTGCCGGTCTAGGAATGGTAGAACGATGGGTTCGATGACGCTTTGGATGTACCGTGTACTATTCAGTGTCCCCTCGACGATCACCAGTGGTGTACGGCCAGTGTAGGAGATCGCTCCCCACACCATGATGCCGGGTGTTGGCCCTGTGTGCCTCGGTCGTATGCAGTCCTGATTGTGGCGCTCACCTGCACGGCGCCAAACACGCATACGACCATCATTGGCACCAAGGCAGAAGCGACTCTCATCGCTGAAGACGACACGTCTCCATTCGTCCCTCCATTCACGCCTGTCGCGACACCACTGGAGGCGGGCTGCACGATGTTGGGGCGTGAGCGGAAGACGGCCTAACGGTGTGCGGGACCGTAGCCCAGCTTCATGGAGACGGTTGCGAATGGTCCTCGCCGATACCCCAGGAGCAACAGTGTCCCTAATTTGCTGGGAAGTGGCGGTGCGGTCCCCTACGGCACTGCGTAGGATCCTACGGTCTTGGCGTGCATCCGTGCGTCGCTGCGGTCCGGTCCCAGGTCGACGGGCACGTGCACCTTCCGCCGACCACTGGCGACAACATCGATGTACTGTGGAGACCTCACGCCCCACGTGTTGAGCAATTCGGCGGTACGTCCACCCGGCCTCCCGCATGCCCACTATACGCCCTCGCTCAAAGTCCGTCAACTGCACATACGGTTCACGTCCACGCTGTCGCGGCATGCTACCAGTGTTAAAGACTGCGATGGAGCTCCGTATGCCACGGCAAACTGGCTGACACTGACGGCGGCGGTGCACAAATGCTGCGCAGCTAGCGCCATTCGACGGCCAACACCGCGGTTCCTGGTGTGTCCGCTGTGCCGTGCGTGTGATCATTGCTTGTACAGCCCTCTCGCAGTGTCCGGAGCAAGTATGGTGGGTCTGACACACCGGTGTCAATGTGTTCTTTTTTCCATTTCCAGGAGTGTATATCTTGATGGATCATTTACAAAAAAGGGACGGCACTGCTACAGTGGCATTGGACGTTACACACATTGCTTTAGCGTTCCTGGTTCATGAGATAGGACATGAACTTAACAGAGTCATGATTGACCATACACGCAACGTAGGCATAGCATCTACTCTCAAAACGTATATCTCTACTTCTCCCTCGGATCTAAATGATTTAGAAAATGCTGGATGGATACCTTAAAGATATGCGGCGAATTGTTGTGAATGCTAAACAGGAATTTATTCAGGTATGGAATGCAACGGATAACAGCTCATATATTCAAGGAGTTCAAAAGGAGAACGACATCACCATCAATAAAATAATATGGAAAATGCCACACATCATTGTTTTGGATGAGCAGCGTTTGAAGCTTTTTAAGTTCTGAATCCCGGTGTATTTCTACCGTTGCGTCCGCCTCCGTAGAGCAGCAGTGACGTTACTGCCTACCAGGCAAGGGGTCCCGGGTTCGGTTCCCGGCAGGGGACTTTGTGTTGTGTGTTTTTCATCTTCACTGACACGCAAGTCGCCGAAGTAGCGTCAACCAAAAGGACTTGCAATACGGCGGCCGAACCCCGAAGGGGATATCCTGGCTAATAAATACCATACGATCACTTCATTTTCTACCATTGTCTTTCCATTCATGGGATGTTTTCGAGTATCCAGTGCTACCGACTTAGGTAAACATGGACTGCTCAATTGGAAACGAAAAGGTTCATCATACTTGCGTTTCAAACCAATAGAAGATGGAATATAGCAAATGATTCCACCAAATTTGACAACTGTAGATTAACTAATGCCAGAATTTAGCTGTATTCCGAATTCTACCCGTATGATAACTTACACGTGCATTGGAATGAAAATGTATACAGTCTAGCATGTACCATGTATGCGAGGTTCCATACTTCATGTTATGAAGAAGAAGAAGAATGATTACTTAGACACGGAAATTCAACAAGCTGGTGCCCATCATCGACACTGCTGGAGATTACGATAATGGATTATGTGTCTCCGCTTATTCCCAGCGTTGTCATCAGTATTGGAGTGGAGCACCCTCGCGGAGCTAATTGCTCCAGACACATCGGCAAATCGACGTGCACATTATGCCAACGAATAGGGTATGTGAGTTCTGCCGCGAACACATACCCCACATCAAAATCAGTCGCCAAACCATCGACTATTCCACCTGATCCCTTGCATTCTTCTTCGGGCATCCATTGAAACTCGCCAATCGGCAGTGATTGTTTTATGGTGTGCCCGTGTAGGTTATTGACATCCAAGTACATGAGGTAACTCGAATAAAGGGTTGCATTGAACCTCTCATACTTCCTTGGAGTGTCTACGGACACACTGACAAAGTCCACCACGGATCTCTCGCTTAAAGAACAGAGGCATGTTAGTATCGGTCAATATCTCGATGATGCGCTTCGTTTTCTTGACAATAGCGTCCCAAGACACCTATGTGCCGTCTAATAATACACTCCTGGAAATGGAAAAAAGAACACATTGACACCGGTGTGTCAGACCCACCATACTTGCTCCGGACACTGCGAGAGGGCTGTACAAGCAATGATCACACGCACGGCACAGCGGACACACCAGGAACCGCGGTGTTGGCCGTCGAATGGCGCTAGCTGCGCAGCATTTGTGCACCGCCGCCGTCAGTGTCAGCCAGTTTGCCGTGGCATACGGAGCTCCATCGCAGTCTTTAACACTGGTAGCATGCCGCGACAGCGTGGACGTGAACCGTATGTGCAGTTGACGGACTTTGAGCGAGGGCGTATAGTGGGCATGCGGGAGGCCGGGTGGACGTACCGCCGAATTGCTCAACACGTGGGGCGTGAGGTCTCCACAGTACATCGATGTTGTCGCCAGTGGTCGGCGGAAGGTGCACGTGCCCGTCGACCTGGGACCGGACCGCAGCGACGCACGGATGCACGCCAAGACCGTAGGATCCTACGCAGTGCCGTAGGGGACCGCACCGCCACTTCCCAGCAAATTAGGGACACTGTTGCTCCTGGGGTATCGGCGAGGACCGTTCGCAACCGTCTCCATGAAGCTGGGCTACGGTCCCGCACACCGTTAGGCCGTCTTCCGCTCACGCCCCAACATCGTGCAGCCCGCCTCCAGTGGTGTCGCGACAGGCGTGAATGGAGGGACGAATGGAGACGTGTCGTCTTCAGCGATGAGAGTCGCTTCTGCCTTGGTGCCAATGATGGTCGTATGCGTGTTTGGCGCCGTGCAGGTGAGCGCCACAATTAGGACTGCATACGACCGAGGCACACAGGGCCAACACCCGGCATCATGGTGTGGGGAGCGATCTCCTACACTGGCCGTGCACCACTGGTGATCGTCGAGGGTACACTGAATAGTGCACGGTACATCCAAAGCGTCATCGAACCCATCGTTCTACCATTCCTAGACCGGCAAGGGAACTTGCTGTTCCAACAGGACAATGCATGTCCGCATGTATCCCGTGCCACCCAACGTGCTCTAGAAGGTGTAAGTCAACTACCCTGGCCAGCAAGATCTCCGGATCTGTCCCCCATTGAGCATGTTTGGGACTGGATGAAGCGTCGTCTCACGCGGTCTGCACGTCCAGCACGAACGCTGGTCCAACTGAGGCGCCAGGTGGAAATGGCATGGCAAGCCGTTCCACAGGACTACATCCAGCATCTCTACGATCGTCTCCATGGGAGAATAGCAGCCTGCATTGCTGCGAAAGGTGGATATACACTGTACTAGTGCCGACATTGTGCATGCTCTGTTTCCTGTGTCTATGTGCCTGTGGTTCTGTCAGTGTGATCATGTGATGTATCTGACCCCAGGAATGTGTCAATAAAGTTTCCCCTTCCTGGGACAATGAATTCACGGTGTTCTTATTTCAATTTCCAGGAGTGTAGATGGTATCCAGAGAACATGTGGTCATGCATAGACTCTGGAATTTCTCGAAAACATCCGCGAGCAAGAGCGGGTCTGTGTCCATGTAAAGTTGTGTGTACTCTCCTAAAGTGGAGATGTTGAATTCCCGCCAGACATTCACAGCATGCTCATACTCTGCATCCGATATGACATCGCCCGCGACGTTGCCGGAGAACGCAGTTATGAGGGGAACCCTAGGTTCGTTGATTTTTGCCATACCATCAAGATATTCATATCGAAAAACGGCTTTCCTAATTACAAGTTGAAACTTTTCCACAAACCGTAGCGAGTCAAGGAAGCGGAGCGTAATTATTGGCGTCTTTCGTTTGGAGAACGAAATACATACATCAAAAAAAAGTTTTGCAACACCTCGGCTCCAAGAGTTCCGGAACATGTACAGAAAACTGGAATAGAGATTAACATAAATATCATTTCCGCATTTTTTATTGCTCATGAAAACCACACATTGCATGTCGTACCACCATAGAGCGAGACCTTCAGAGATGGTGGTTCAGACTGCTATACACGCCGGTACCTCTAACACCCAGTAGCACGTCCTCTTGCATTGATGCATGCCTGTAGTCGTCGTATACTATCCACAAGTTCATTAAGGCACTGTTGGTCCAAATTGTCCCATTGCTCCACAGCAATTCGGCGTAGATCCCTCAGAGTGGTTGGTGGGTCACGTCGTTCATAAACAGCCCTTTTCTATCTATCCCAGGCATTTTCGATAGGGTTCATGTTTGGAGCACATGCTGGCCACTCTAGTCGAGCGATGTCGTTATCCTGAAGGATGTCATTCACAAGATGTGCACGATGGGGGCGCGAATTGTCGACCATGAAGACGAATGCCTCGCCAATATGCTGCTGATATTGTTGTACTATCGGTCGGAGGATGGAATTCACGTATCGTGCAGCCGTTACGGCGCCCTCCACGATCACCAATAGCGTACGTGAGCGCCACATAATGCCACCCCAAAACATCAGGGAACCTCTACCTTGCTGTACTCGCTGGACAATGTATCTAAGGCGTTCAGCCTGACCAGGTTGCCTCCAAACACGTCTCCGACGATTGTCTGGTTGAAAGCATATGCAACACTCATCGGTGAAGAGAACGTGAGCCAATCCTGAGCGGTCCATTCGGAGTGTTGTTGGCCCCATCTGTACCGCGCTGCATGGTGTCGTGGTTGCAAAGATGGACCTAGCCAATGACGTCGGGAGTGAAGTTGCACATCATGCAGTCTATTGCGCACAGGTCGAGTCGTAACAAGACGTTCTGTGGCTGCACGAAAAGCATTATTCAACATGGTGGCGTTGCTGTCAGGGTTACTACGAGCCATAATCCGTAGGTAGCGGTCATCCACTGCAGTAGTAGCCCTTGGGCGGCCTGAGTGAGGCATGTCATCGACAGGTCCTGTCTCTCTGTATCTCCTCCATGTCCGAACAGCGTCGCGTTGCTTCACTGCGAGACGCCTGGACACTTCCCTTGTTGAAAGCCCTTCCTGGCACAAAGTGACAATACGAACGCGATCGAACTGCGATATTAACCGTCTAGGTATGGTTGAACTACAGATATTACAAGCTGTGTACATCCTTCCTGATGGAATGACTGGAACTGATCGGCTATCGGACCCCCTCCGTCTAACAGGCGCTGCTCATGCATGGTTGTTTAGAACTTTGGGCGGGATTATTGACATCCCTGACCAGTCAAAGGGACTGTGTCTGTGATACAATATCCGCAGTCAACGTCTATCTTCAGCAGTTCTGGGAACTTTTTTTGATGTGTGTATATTTCTTAACAATCTCAGGCAGGAAACTGACCTGATCCTTCTCCATACCGAAATTAGGCAAGTGCTCAACAATAAAGTGAGAGTCATATCCGCTTAAGTTATGAAAGAAAATGGGTATCTGTCGCGATAATTGATACTTCAAGTTGTATGGATTATGGGCGGGCCACGGAACTTCCCCTTAAGATAACAATGGTCCCTACTCGGTGTTTCCGCTTTTCTGTCTAACGGCAGCCCGCAAATTGGCATTCAACAGCCTTTGTGTACAGATCTTTGTTCTCCTTCGATTTGGTCATGGGAATGTTGTCGCTGTAAAACTTATCCACCTCCAATGGAAGTTTTCAATCTCAGTGAGAAACCAAACCGCAGTATTCTCCCCGACATAATATATGTATCAGTTGAGTCTTGAATAATAGGATGATGCAGCTTGGTATGCTGCCGCATATGGCACGCGTTTTTCTTTGAAGTTAGTATGTGAAGTTTTAGGATCACCTTCACAGCGGGTCACGGGAGCGAAGAGACATTCGAAGACGGTATACACTATAAAGGGGCATCGCTCCTGGTGGTGAACACTCTTAAACTTTGTGAATTTTTTCCTCAGTAGGAATAATATTTTTTTCATCTGAGAATAGCAGCGTGTTCACATGTATGTTACCGTCACTGGCAAATTTGAGAGATGGAGTGGTCTGATGACTATACGACGGTCACTCCAAAAGAAATGCACACTATTTTTTTTAAAATCCATCTTTTATTCTACATGTCTGAAAGTTTTACAGTGTGTAGATACATCGTTTAGGAACAATATTTTCATTTCTCCACATAATTTCCAACCCTCTCAACTGCCTTACGCCATCTTGGAACCAGCACGGTAAAATTCTGGACCAACCTGTTGGAGCCACTGTTTGGCAGCGTGCACAAGTGAGTCATCATCTTCAAACCTTGTTCCACGAAGAGAGTCTTTCAGTTTCTCAAAGAGATTATAGTCACATGGAGCCAGGTCAGGACTGCAAGGTGAGTGTTTCAGTGTTGTCCATCTGAGTTTTGTGATTGCTTCCATGGTTTTATGAGTGATATGTGGCCGTGCATTGTCGTGCAACAGCAAAACATCCTGCTTTTGCTGATGTGGTCGAACACGACTCAGTCGAGCTTGAAGTTTCTTCAGTCTCGTGACATAAGCATCACAATTTATTGTGATTCCACTTGGCATGATGTCCACAAGCAAGAGCCCTTTGGAATAGAAAAACACTGTAGCCATAACTTTTCCAGCAGAAGGTGTGGTTTTGAATTTTTTTTTTTCTTGGGTGAATTTGCATGATGCCACTCCATTGATTGCCTCTTCGTCTCTGGTGAAAAATGATGGAGCCATGTTTCATCACCTGTCACAATTCTTCCAAGAAATTCATATCCACCATTCTCATACTGTTCCAGAAGTTCGATGCATACCGTTTTTCTTGTTTCTTTGTGAGCCACTGTCAACATCCTGGGAACCCACCTGGCACAAACCTTTTTTAACGCCAACACTCAGTATACTGCAAACACTTCCTTCCCCTATCCCAACGTAGTGTGACAATTCGTTCGCTGTGATGCGTCTGTCAGCAGTCACCAATTCGTTAACTCTCTGCACATTGTCTGGAGTACGAGGCCTGCCGCTGCGAGGACAATCCTCAATATTGTCGTGCCCGCTTTCATCACATAACCTGTTTGCCCACCGATTAACTGTACTGCGATCGACAGCAGCATCTCCATACACCTTTTTCAACCTCTTGTGGATGTTTCCCACTGTCTCTTTTTCACAACATAGGAATTCTATGACAGCACGTTGATTCTGACGAACGTCAAGTGTAGCAGCCATCTTGAAGACATGCTGTGACAGCGCCACTCGCGGGAACAGGTTGAACTAAGTTTGAAAACAAGCGGGAAGGATGTATCTACACACTGTAAAACTTTCATACATGCAGAATGAAAACTGTATTTATATAAAAATTGCGTGCATTTCTTTTGGAGTGACCCTCGTATGTTTTTCCCGCTTGTTCTGCTCATCTGACTTGCGTTTCTCCAGGCCATAAACATGAACCGTTAATCCGGTGTTCTGCGCCTCAAATTTACGTGTGTCCTGGATCTTGGCAAGGATGTCAATACCATCGAAGTTATAACAATTATGAATGTCAAGGTATGTGGCCATGCAAAACAAGCCTGGTCGGTTTTATTTCCGACATTAATACATGTCTCCTTATCAGTTACATCCTTAGGGAGCTATATATAAAAGTGGACCCTCTATTTACACCACGGGTCATTAACAGCCTTACTGGGCTCCGTTTCCATAACAGGAAGGCACGCTTTCAGAAACCGTACAGAGCCACGGTACCCTCCTACCGGAGTCTCGATCCTAGTGAATGAGATTCGCTCCTTAAAGGCGTCCGCAATCACTGAGTATTCTAATTGCGGTATGGTGTTACTAATATGATGTCCTTCGTTACAAGGGCGGGGCAGGGAACTGCTGCTAGCAGCAGGATTAGTACTACTACTACTACTACTACTACTACTACTACTATTATTATTATAACTAAAACTAGACGACGACGACGCTGCTACTGCTGCTGGCTGCGACGAGGAGCAGGGCGGTACATGTACTTCGCGGTTTGGGCGAGACCGTGGGGGAAGAGGAGATGGTGTGTTGCACCAGTGTAAGCAGCCTGGCTGCGGCTGCAGAGCTACAAGCAGTCAGATCGAAAATCAATAAGGAAATTTTATTTATTTGTTTATGAACTCTTACATTTCCATGCTGCTTCTTTGTGACACAGGGCAGCAAGTAAACACAGACCGTTTCGACTTCCAGAATGAGTAATATCTTACTAATACGTGCTGATATAGGCACGCTCCTGTGACAGATACTTTATGTTTATTAAAATAGACTTCCGTTATAAGGATATCATGGTAATCTGAATTTCATTTGAATTAGTACAGTGCATATTTTCATAGAGTCGTCCATTACTTTATTGAACACAACATCTACATCTATGTGATTTCTCTGCCATTCACAATAAAGTGCCTGGCAGAGGGTTCAATGAACCACCTTCAAGCTGTCTCTCTACCGTTCTACTCTCGAACGGCACACGGGAAAAACGAGCACTTAAATTTTTCTGTGCGAGCCCTGATTTCTCTTATCTTATCGTGATGATCATTTCTCCCTATATAGGTGGGTGCCAACAGAATATTTCCGCAATCGGAGGAGAAAACTGGTGATTGAAATTTCGCGAGAAAATCCCGTCGCAATGAAAAACGCCTTTGTTTTAATGATTGCCACTCCAATTCACGTATCATGTCTGTGACACTATCTCCCCTATTTCGCGATAATACAAAACGAGCTGCCCTTCTTTGTACTTTTTCGATGTCATCTGTCAGTCCCACCTGATGCGGATCCCACACAGCACAGCAGTACTCCAGAATAGGGCGGACAAGCGTGGTGTAAGCAGTCTCTTTAGTAGACCTGTTGTACCTTCTAAGTGTTCTGCCAATGAATCGCAGTCTTTGGTTTGCTTTACCCACAAAATTATCTATGTGATCGTTCCAATTTAGGTTATTTGTAATTGTAATCCCTAAGTATTTAGTTGAATTTACAGCCTTCAGATTTGTGTGACTTATCGCATAATCGAAATTTAGCAGATTTCTTTTAGTACTCATGTGAATAACTTCACACTTTTCCTTCTTCAGGGTCAATTGCCACTTTTCGCACCATACAGATATCTTATCTAAACCATTTTGCAAGTCATTTTGATCATCTGATGACTTAACAAGACGGTAAATGACAGCATCATCTGCAAACAATCTAAGACGGCTACTCAGATTGTCTCCTATGTCGTTAATATAGACCAGGAACTTACTCGATGACTTTCCGTCTATTACTACGAACTGTGACCTTTCTGACAGGAAATCACGAATCCAGTCCCACAACTGAGGCGATACTCCGTAGGCACGCAGTTTGGTTAGAAGACGCTTGTGAGGAACGGTGTCGAAAGCCTTCTGGAAATCTAAAAATATGGAATCAATTTGACATCCCTTGTCGATAGCACTTATTACTTCATGAGAGTAAAGAGCTAGTTGTGTTTCACAAGAACGATATTTTCTGAAACCGTGCTGAGTATGTGTCAATAAATCGTTTTCTTCGAGCTACTTCATAATGTTCGAATACAGTATATGTTCCAAAATCCTACTGTAAATCGACGTTAATGATATAGACCTGAGCCGGCCGCGGTGGCCGTGCGGTTCTAGGCGCTGCAGTCCAGAACCGCGGGACTGCTACGGTCGAAGGTTCGAATCCAGCCTCGGGCATGGATGTGTGAGATGTCCTTAGGTTAGTTAGGTTTAAGTAGTTCTAAGTTCTAGGGGACTGATGACCTAAGATGTTAAGTCCCATAGTGCTCAGAGCCATTTGAACCCATTTGAACCATTTGATATAGGCCTGTAATTCAGCGGATTACTCCTACCTCCCTCTTTGGGTATTGGTGTGACTTGAACAATTTTCCAGTCTTTTGGTACGGATCTTTCTGTGAGCGAGTGGTTGTATATAATTGCTAAATATGGAGCTATTTTATCAGCATACTCTGAGTGGAACCTGACTAGTATACAATCTGGACCGGAGGCCTTGCCTTTATTAAGTGATTTAAGTTGCTTCGTTACTCAGAGGATATCTACTTCTATGTTTCTCATCTTGGCAATTGTTCTTGATTGGGATTCAGGAATATTTACTTCGTCTTCTTTTGTGAAGGAGTTTCGGAAAACCGTGTTTAATAACTCTGCTTTAACAATTTGTCCATTATATTTGGACTGTTGAGCTCCGTGGCCGTGGATAATGATATTTCATTGTAAAAATACAGCAACCAGCCACTTTTTAATGCGTTTTATTGATGCCAATATGCATTTCGGGTTTGCACTCATCTTCAGCTGGCAAATTACATGGATCTTCAGTTACTACAGTAGTACAATCTCGACAGCAGTTTGGATGCTGCAGCAGGCCTGTGCAAAAGCAACGATTCCAATCATTTACTTCAATTTCGCGAGTTTAAAGTTACGCACTATCAGTTGTTCATTTTACTTACATTCTCCTCTCCTTTTTTTTCTTAGCTTTTCTTCTTTCTTGCAACAACACAAACACTTTTTATCACATATTTTACACAGGCGCACTGCGTTATCCGCCATGTTGTCGACTGACAGTTTTTGTTTTGTTTTCATACAAATGGTTTATCTATGGACTGTCAGTTTATCTATGGACTGTCAGTCGACAACATGGCGGATAACGCAGTGCGCCTGTGTAAAATATGTGATAAAAAGTGTTTGTGTTGTTGCAAGAAAGAAGAAAAGCTAAGAAAAAACAAGGAGAGGAGAATGTAAGTAAAATGAACAACTGATAGTGCGTAACTTTAAACTCGCGAAATTGAAGTAAATGATTGGAATCGTTGCTTTTGCACAGGCCTGCTGCAGCATCCAAACTGCTGTCGAGATTGTACTACTGTAGTAACTGAAGATCCATGTAATTTGCCAGCTGAAGATGGGTGCAAACCCGAAATGCATATTGGCATAAATAAAACGCATTAAAAAGTGGCTGGTTGCTGTATTTTTACAATGAAAAACTCTGCTTTACTTGTACTGTCATCAGTGACTTCGCCGTTGTCATCGCGCAGTGAAGGTATTGATTGCGTCTTGCCACTGGTGTGCTTTATGTATGACCAGAATCTCTTTGGTTTTTCTGTCAGATTTCGAGACAGAATTTCGTTGTGGAAATTATTAAAAGCATCTCACATTGAAGTACGCGCCATATTTCGAACTTCTGTAAAACTTTGCGAATCTTGGGGATTTTGCGTTCTTTTAAATTTGGCATGCTTTTTTCGTTGCTTCTGCAACAACGATCTGACATGTTTTGTGTACCATGGTGGATCAGTTCCATCACTTATTAATTTATGTGGTATATATCTCTCAATTGCTGTCGATACTATCTCATTGAAAACATTCCACAACTTTTCTACACTTACATGATCAGATCGGAAGGAGTGAAGACTGCCTCTTAAAAAGGCGTAAAGAGCATTTTTATCAGCGTTTTTCAAATGGATATACTTTGCGTTTCTTTTTGATGGTTGTAGGTGTTACGGTATTCAGCCTAGCAGCAACTGCCTTGTGGTCGGTAATCCCTGTATTCGTCACAATACTCACTATTTGTCCAGGATTATTTGTTGCTAAAAGGCAAGTATGTTTTCGCAATCATTTACGCTTCGAGTGGGCTCATGAACTAATTGTTCAAAATAATTTTCTGAGAAAGCATTCAGTACAATTTCGGATGACGTTTTATGCCTGCCGCCGGCTTTAAACGTATAATTTTTCCAGCATATAGAGTGTAGATTAAAGTCGCCACCGACTATAATCCTATGAGGGGGGTACTCATTTGAAATGAGACTCAAGTTTTCTTTGAACTGTTCCGCAACTATATCTTCTGAGTCGGGGGATCGGTAAAACGATACAATTAATAGTTTAGTCCGATTGTCAGGTATAACCTCTACCCATACTATTTCACACGAACTATCTACTTCAATTTCGCTACAAGGCAAACTACCTCTGACAGAAATAAATACTCCACCACCAACTGTATTTAATCTATCCTTTCTGAACACTGTTAGATCGTTTGAATAAATTTCGGCTGAACTTATTTCCGGCTTTAGCCAGCTCTCTGTACCTACAACTATTTGAGCTTCAGTGCTTTCTATTAGGGCTTGGAGCTCTGGTTCTTTGAAAATGTTCAAATGTGTCTGAAATCTTATGGGACTTATACTAAGGTCATCAGTCCCTAAGCTTACACACTACTTAACCTAAATTATTTTAAGGACAAACACAAACATCCATGCCCAAGGGAGGACTCGAACCTCCGCCGGGACGAGCCGCACAGTCCATGACTGCAGCGCCTTAGACCGCGCGGTCTTGTTCTTTCCCAACAAAGCTACGACAATTTACACCTACAATACCAATCGTTTCTACAACTACCTTACTGTGTTTTACCTGCCCACTTTTAGACGGACGCCCCTTCTGTGGTTCCCTGAGACCCCCTAACCTAAAAAACCACCCAGTCCCTTCCACACAGCCCCCGCTAGCCGTGTAGCTGCATCAACAGTACATTCTCTCGCATTATCTAAAACTGTCTGACAACGCTCAGGTAGTTTACCGATTTCACGCTTGTAAAAACCTACTGGATATGAGTTAAAGATGTCGTCAAACGTGATTTGAGAGGAATTATCTTGACTATTTTTCGGTAAGGAGCTTGAAAGGTAAACATTTGAGGGCATAAGATCAGCAGAATAAGTACGTGAGTGATGACTTCTCAAACTCCTGGATAGTTTTGTTAGTGAAGTCGGCAGAGTGAATTATCGTGTTGTATCAAACCGTGGTGAAGTTTTGTTGGTCGTTTTTCTTCCAACGCGACTGATACATGTCTTAGATGTTGGCAAAAAATACCAGCTGCGAAATTCTCTTCCTGTGGAGGTTTTAGAATGCACAACAGCCTTTTTGGGCCACAAGAGGAAATATATTATATTCACACTGCTCTTTGGTAGAGTATATGTCTTTTGTTAGGGCTCAGCCATTAAATCTTCATAAGAAGTTGATATAAAGACATCATAACTAGCCACCAGTGGCAATGCTGCATTGTAATCCTCAATGAGCCAACTGACGAAGATCAAGCAGAAATGCATTATAATTTTCTCTTTGATTTTTATTGTTTTAAATTAGAGCATGTAGTACTACTTCTCGCGACTTGGCTACTGGATGCAAATGCTGCACGACACTTGAATGGTCGCACTTCATTGTATATGTCTATTATCGAGGCTTCCTGCACGCGCAAAATTATTCATTCCAGAACGATCTTTCTTTGAGTAACAAAATCATTTTTGATGTATTTTGCCCAATGTTAGACCTTTCCAGTTACGACCATATTTCATCACACTTGAATAAATTTATAAGTTTCAGGCATACAAAATCCAAATCGTAACTGCGAGATAAATACGAGAACTTCAAATAAGAAAACGTTCACGTTTCGGAGATGTCTGACGTTGGCCGCAGGCGGTGTAGGCCAGTAGCCGGTAGCTGCTGCGGGGCGAAGAAACTCTCGAGCATAAACTGTTCTGATCTTGACGCAGCCACATCGCAGACCATATCATAGGACTTCGTAAGCGTAGTGCACATTGTTGGTAGACTGGCGAGGTGATTAATTTTCTAATTTTCTAATCTGTTGGTAAGGGGCCCTGTTACGTCCATGAATTTTAATTCGTGGTAAGAGTTATTACTTTAGGAGGACAACGAGAATTACTAAGTGTTCATAATGTTAAGGTATTCATAATTATTAAGTATACAGGAGTATATAACTGAGGCTGTAGTAGACTCAAACGCTCGACTTTACGTCTAAGTCGCCGGTCCTGCACGACATTTTCTCTTTATGCATTGTGGTTTCTGATTGGCGTTAAAGGAAAATGATATATCCTTCCTGCTTTCGTCGGTATTGGCGTCCTGTTTGCTTGTAAGTAAAGAGAACACAAATTAATATTATGATTTTTCTCGAAGTAAAAAAACTAAATACTTTCTCTTTGATGCCTTCATCGGCATTGACGTCAACCGCCATCTGACAAAAAATTGGTTTCATGTTTGTCTCAGTTTTTTTATCAGTGGTCGTAAAATAATTTCAAACCAAGAGACTACCGAACGACTGAAAAGAGCGAAATAGACGGCCTAGTTTTTGTGTATAATCTGCTAGGCTTCATTTTTTTAAAAAAAAAAAGATAAACCAAACGAATTTTCCTCTTCTTCATAAGGATACAAAACGCTCGGGAATAGAGGCAACAAGTTTCCGCATGAATTTGTCATTCTGTGACAACTCTTCCCACGAGTCATGAACTGCTTCGAACAGCGCTGACTTGGTTGCCAGTGATAGTCTTCTACACCTAATAATTTTCTCCGTCTCTGCCTATACGTGCTCTATAGGACCGAGTTGAGCACTTTCTTTGGGAAGAAAATCCAGCAGCTCAACCTCTCTGTTCATTTGAAACCATTGTTTTACACACTTCTTTCTGTGGACAGGAAAACGACCTTGCTGGAAGGTTATTCTGCCTCCCGAAAGTCTCTGAGGAAAAGAAGGAAGCATTACGTTCCCCAGTATTTCACACAAGGAATGATTAGAAAACGGACGGTCCAGTTGCTGCAGAATGCAGCAACCACTCGCTGATATCCATCCCCAAACTGTGACAGCAGTTCGGCCGCACCTTTCCTTCTGATGGACAAATTTGCTGTCGGATCTCGCTCCACTTTGTCGATATACACGTACTGAGGTAATTGGTGCAGAAGAAAACACTCTCTCGTCCGTAAATATAACTTGTTCCCAGTACGAAAAGGGTTTCCTTCAGTTTTCTTGTTTGGGAAAGCAAATGAAAGTGTCGTTAATAAATATCTCCATAGTCAGCTCCAAGCATTCACAGCGGCACACAAAGATATTGAGCATCTTTCGTCGGAAATTTAAAAAAAAAGTGGCTCTGAGCACAATGGGACTTAATATCTGAGGTCATCAGTCCCCTAGAACTTAGAACTAGAACTTAAACCTAACTAACCTAAGGACATCACACACATCCATGCCCGAGGCAGGATTCCAACCTGCGACCGTAACAGTCGCGCGGTTTCGGACTGAAGCGCCTAGAACCGCTCGGCCACATCGGCCGGCGGGAATTTAAAGGTATTGTCCACCACGTGCTAGAGAAGTATGTACCTAGCAAAAATATAGGGGAGAGAAAGGATCCACCTTGGTACAACAAACAGATTAGGATGCTGCTGAGAAAGCAGAGAATTTTGCACAGTCGGTTTAAACGTAGTCACTGCACCGCTGACAAACAGAAATTATGCGAAATGAAAGCAGCTGCCAAAGGACAATGAGGGATTCTTATAACGAGTTTGAAAGTAATATTTTATCTGCAGATTCTAAAAATAACCACAAAAAATTTTGGTCTTACGTAAAATCTATGAACGCCACAAATAATTCAATACCTTCTCTTGCTGACAGTACGGGTAACGTAACTGATGATGATAAACAGAACGCCGAAATTCCAAACCTAGCTTTCAAAAACTCGTTTACGGTAGAGGACTGCAGCACCATTACCCCTTTCAATTATCGTACAAACGCAAGGATGGCTGACATAGTGTTTACTGTATCTGGGATTGTAAAACAGTTAAGATCCTTTGACGCCAGGAAGGCATCTGGCCCAGACGTTATCCCCGTAAAATTATATGTTGACTGTGCTACAAATATAACACCACTGTTATCCATCATCTATCAGAGATCATTGGAACAGCGGAAAGTTCCACGGGACTGGAAGAAGACCCAGGTCATAGCAAACTATAAAAAGGGTAGAAAATCGGATGCACGTAATTACCGGCCAATTTCACTGACATCGATTTGTTGTAGAATCATGGAACGTATTTTGTGTTCATACACTCCTGGAAATTGAAATAAGAACACCGTGAATTCATTGTCCCAGGAAGGGGAAACTTTATTGACACATTCCTGGGGTCAGATACATCACATGATCACACTGACAGAACCACAGGCACATAGACACAGGCAACAGAGCATGCACAATGTCGGCACTAGTACAGTGTATATCCACCTTTCGCAGCAATGCAGGCTGCTATTCTCCCATGGAGACGATCGTAGAGATGCTGGATGTAGTCCTGTGGAACGGCTTGCCATGCCATTTCCACCTGGCGCCTCAGTTGGACCAGCGTTCGTGCTGGACGTGCAGACCGCGTGAGACGACGCTTCATCCAGTCCCAAACATGCTCAATGGGGGACAGATCCGGAGATCTTGCTGGCCAGGGTAGTTGACTTACACCTTCTAGAGCACGTTGGGTGGCACGGGATACATGCGGACGTGCATTGTCCTGTTGGAACAGCAAGTTCCCTTGCCGGTCTAGGAATGGTAGAACGATGGGTTCGATGACGGTTTGGATGTACCGTGCACTATTCAGTGTCCCCTCGACGATCACCAGTGGTGTACGGCCAGTGTAGGAGATCGCTCCCCACACCATGATGCCGGGTGTTGGCCCTGTGTGCCTCGGTCGTATGCAGTCCTGATTGTGGCGCTCACCTGCACGGCGCCAAACACGCATACGACCATCATTGGCACCAAGGCAGAAGCGACTCTCATCGCTGAAGACGACACGTCTCCATTCGTCCCTCCATTCACGCCTGTCGCGACACCACTGGAGGCGGGCTGCACGATGTTGGGGCGTGAGCGGAAGACGGCCTAACGGTGTGCGAGACCGTAGCCCAGCTTCATGGAGACGGTTGCGAATAGTCCTCGCCGATACCCCAGGAGCAACAGTGTCCCTAATTTGCTGGGAAGTGGCGGTGCGGTCCCCTACGGCACTGCGTAGGATCCTACGGTCTTGGCGTGCATCCGTGCGTCGCTACGGTCCGGTCCCAAGTCGACGGGCACGTGCACCTTCCGCCGACCACTGGCGACAACATCGATGTACTGTGGAGACCTCACGCCCCACGTGTTGAGCAATTCGGCGGTACGTCCACCCGGCCTCCCGCATGCCCACTATACGCCCTCGCTCAAAGTCCGTCAACTGCACATACGGTTCACGTCCACGCTGTCGCGGCATGCTACCAGTGTTAAAGACTGCGATGGAGCTCCGTATGCCACGGCAAACTGGCTGACACTGACGGCGGCGGTGCACAAATGCTGCGCAGCTAGCGCCATTCGACGGCCAACACCGCGGTTCCTGGTGTGTCCGCTGTGCCGTGCGTGTGATCATTGCTTGTACAGCCCTCTCGCAGTGTCCGAAGCAAGTATGGTGGGTCTGACACACCGGTGTCAATGTGTTCTTTTTTCCATTTCCAGGAGTGTACATAATGTCCTTTCTAGACTCTGAGAAGCTCATCTGCAGAAACCAGCACGGTTTTAGGAAACAGCGGTCGTGCGAGACACAGCTGGCCTGCTTTGTGCATGATATAGAACAGGCTCTAGATACCGGCTCCCAGGTTGATGCCATATTTCTCGACTTTCGAAAGGCGTTCGACTCAGTTCCGCACTGTCGCTTGCTCAAAAGGTGCGCGCTTACGGTCTATCCGATTATATATGCGGTTGAATAGAAAGTTTTCTAACAGACAGAGAGCAGTATGTCGTCCTGAATGGGGTGACTTCAACAGAATTGTTCAAATGGCTCTGAGCACTATGGGACTTAACATCTGAGGTCATCAGTCCCCTAGTCTTAGAACTACTCAAACCTAACTAACCTAAGGACATCACACACATCCATGCCCGAGGCAGGATTCCAACCTGCGACCGTAGCAGCAGCGCGGTTCCGGACTGAAGCGTCTAGAACCGCTCGGTCACAACGGCCGGCTTCAACAGAATCAAGTGTAGCTTTCGGTGTGCCCCAGGGCAGCGTAATAGGTCCGCTGCTTTTTACATAAACGATCTGGTAGATGGTATTGAGAGCGGCATTATACTGTTTGCCGATGATGCTGTAGTCTACAGGAAAGTAGTATCACACGAAAGATGTGAACAAATTATTGAGGATTTGCAGAAAATAAATCCGTGGTATAATGACTGGCAGTTATCTCTCAATATTAGTAAGTGTAATCTACTGCGTACAACAAGAAGAAAATCCCCATTAATGTAGAAGTACAAAATAAATGCCTAGTCTTTGGAAGCGGTAACATCCGTCAAGTATTGGGGTGTGACTATTCTAAATGATCTCAAATGGAATGATCAGATTACACAAGTAACGGACAAGGTGAACTCTAGATTGCGGTTTATTGGTAGAATCCTTAAGCGAAACAGTCCTTTAACAAAGTAAATTGCTTGCAATACGTTAGTTCGTCCAGTCTTAGAGTATTGTTCGTCTGTATGGGACCCCTACCAGTTGGGTCTGATTCAAGAGATTGAGAAGGTGCAAAGAAGAGCGGCAAGATTCGTGACTGGTACATTTAGCCATCGCGAGAGCGTTACAAATCTCATAGAAAGTTTGAAAAGTTTGAAGTGTGACACACTTGCAGATAGGCTACGCGCTAAACCAAAAGGGCTGCTCACTCAATTCCGAAATCCGATCTTCGCCGAGGATGTAGCGCATATATTATTACCACCAACTTTCAAATCGCGCAATGATCACCATTCAAAGATAAGAGAAATTAGAGCTTGTACTGAGGCGTTCAGACAGTCGATTTTCCCTCGCGCGATCCGCGAGCGGAACAGACGGGGGGGGATATGATATGACTTTGACGCGAATTGTGCCTTCCGCCACACCGCTTGGTGACTAGCGGAGTATATATGTAAATGGTAAATGTAGGTATGCCAGTGCAAAGTTTAATCTGACAGCCTTATGTTGTTCCTTATGTAGTTCCTACAGCATTTCCTTAACCGCCGATTTTCGTCCATACCTTCCTTTCTAGTTGAGACGACGACGAATGGTTGACCTGCTCACACTTAGGTGGAGGATGTTCCTAATTTCTGTGCTAGTTCTGAAAGGGTTTCAATCACTGCGGTGGAGTGTACCGTTGTCCTGATCCCTCACGTTAGTCCCTGGAAGTCCAGGGTGACGACGACGGTTGACGTGGCCTTCCTCCGCCATTCTCTTCACCCAGAAATGTATCGTAGATAAGAATGCGACCCTTATCAAATTTCCTGAGCTTTGAAATTTCACAGTAAGAGTCTACTGACAAGGTAGGAGGAAACGAAGTGCGATGCAAGGTGGAGAGCTCTTCCTTTGCTTCAGAAGTCAAAAATGGTTCAGATGGCTCTGAGCATTATGGGACTTAACATCTGAGGTCATCAGACACCTAGAACTTAGAACTACTTAAACCTAACTAACCTAAGGACATCACACACATCCACGCCCGAGGCAGGATTCGAACCTGCGACCGTAGCGGTCGCGCGGTTCCAGACTGTAGCGCCTAGAACCAGAAGTCAAATTCATTCACAATTAGTTTAGGAGGACAACGAGAATTATTAAGTATTCATACATTAGTTCCTTGTGAGTATTGTTTAGAGTGTCATATAACTGTATTTTGTCTCTAAACATTATCCGTTGTAATATTAATGACACCGTTTTCAGAGATCAAAGGTAAAATTTAATTTCACGTTGTGATGCAGGTCATGTTGCTCCTACTACCGTATTTTAGTCACCAGTGTTACTCCACAGATCACGCGAAAGATGTCTGTAACAGCGTTTCATACAAGTGGTAGGATAGTGGAGTAGGTAAAGTAGTGAGTTTGTACTACCTTGTTGTCGGATTCGAAATCTGCCGCTTCTACAAATTTTAATTCATTGTAAACAAAGAAATGTTAGTTTAGGAGGACAACGTCAATTGTAACGTTCGAAGTACTCGTAGTATTGTAAACATTTGTGTATATGGCTTACAATGCTCGATGGAGGAAGATGAGGATAAACAGTTTTCCCTGGTTACCCTGTTATAAATACACCTCAGTCTGAGGATGAACTCAGCCTCCCCTTGTTAATCCTTTTATATTTTTAGCAGTACCCCCCTCCCGCCGGAGGTTTGAGTCCTCCCTCGGGCATGGGTGTGTGTGTTGTTCTTATCATAAGTTAGTTTAAGTAGTGTGCAAGTCTAGGGACCGATGACCTCAGCAGTTTGGTCCCTTAAGAATTCGCACACATTTGAACATTTTAGTAGTACCGCACTCTTAGATGTTAAACTCGGTTTCAACTAATGAGTTCCACAGTTACAGGAACGCCTCTTAGGCAAAGTACAATGCAGTGCTATCAGACGGAAACATTGACCAGGGCCGACTGTGCAAACTTTGTTTTTAAACCTTTTCATACCTGAGCAATAAGCTTTTCTTATTTGGTAAGTCTGTGAACATTGCCGCTTAAGACGTTTTAAGATTAAACTAATTTCCTCTGTCTACAACAGCGTTAAAAGAAGTCCTCTTAACAGCACTAAACAGCGCTTGCTGAAGCGCTTACTGGCCGCTCTCGGCGGCATTTCGCTGGTTAGGAGGGAAAAAGCTTACTGACAAGAAAACTAATCCTCCAGAAGGAAACGAGGCACGAAATGAAACCTCTAATGTTGGAAGGTCATGTGACTTTTATTTCAGTGATTATAAAATCATATGAAACGAAAAATGAAGTTGGCAGTGCGAGCACACTGTTTGCGTCAATATGACGTTGCAGTAGCCGCGCGGGATTAGCCGAGCGGTCTTAGGCGCTGCAGTCATGGACTGTGCGGCTGGTCCCAGCGGAGATTCGAGTCCTCCCTCGAGCATGGGTGTGTGTGTTTGTCCTTAGGATAATTTAGGTTAAGTAGTATGTATGCTTAGGGACTGATGACCTTAGCAGTTAAGTCCCATAAGATTTCACATTCATTTGAACTTTTTGAACGTTGAAGTACCTAGTACAGAGCCAGTTTAGGTCAGGAATACACAGCATTGGAAGTAACAGCACTGTTAAGTTCTGCTATTCGTATGCTTTGCTTGCTCACGAAATTACTTTTACAGTATAGTAATAGAGTTCAGTGATCAATTGCATGTTTTCCGGAAACAAAGTCCAGTAGTAAATAGTCTTCGCTACATCAGTTTACTGAAACTCGTGTTCCACAGAGCTGGAATTTCTGGTTGGCGATTAAGTGTAAGACCTCTGAGTCGGATGTGAGAGTTGCAAAGTTGATATAATTTTCTGCATTGGTGAAGTGTATACCACAGTTATAGTTATTCCCCAAAAATGTGAACCTGGACCAAGTAGAATGAGTTTATTGCAAATGAAAACAGTTCCGCTTCTTTAATATTTTCTTCCTTGTTCTACCTCAAATAGGTGGCGTCGACGAAGCCATCCGGATAGAATGATCGTGACATTTTACAGAAGATACTAACATTCGCTGACTTTGAAAGTAGCGTTTACCACTAGTTTTACAAGCTTAGTTGCTAAGCGCATCTAAATGAAGTAACGCAACGCAATATCTGTAATGAAGTAGTGTCTTTATCAGTTAATTTAGTTTCAGTGTAAGCTACTAATAATTGGATGTGCTCGATATTAACCTAAAAAGCATTCCCCAACATGGAAAGAACTATATAACTACTTATTACGATCCACTTGCCACAGAACGCCGCAGTCATTTGTTGCGAATCAAATATTTACCTGTTTTTGGAGAACTGCTTCTAAAAATGACCAAGAGGCATTAAACACTTCCTTCAGACACGCAGCAGCAGCAGTAATAATCGAAGTATTTGGTAACTTCATACTATGCAATGGTATTCCTCGAGCTAAGAAATTTCTTGAAGCAGTGAAAATTTCAAAATGGCTTCGATTGGAGGCTATGATGGCTTAAAACGTCTTTGCGTCCAGTTGACAGGAGACAAGCATAATTTCCGTGTCAGAAACCATGCTGTTAATTAACTAGTTAATGGAGAATTGAATTGTTTTCGCCGTGTCTAATTTGTAAGGTAAACGCATCATATGGTACGGCACAATCATGTAAGTAGCATATTTAGGCTTCAGTGCTGTGGTGAATCGACCCTAGTTTGTTAACTGTGAGGTATGGGTTCGATTCCCACTTCCGGCGTTTATCTCAAACACACACGAACAGAACTCCTTCACCTCTAGTAATGCCAAGTGAAGAACGTCAAGTTGCACCGTAGTTCAGAATCCGCATTATAAATCTCATACCTCTTCGCTACCTGCTGGGGTACAGCCAGTGTCGGCTGGGCCAGCCATAGCAGGAGTGGCAGTAGCGGCAAATAGAAACTCTGTCACCAGCGAGCTTCCTTACTCTAGAAAGTCCATTTTGTTTAATGATCCAATGGTCACCTCGGGTCACAGGACTCTTATACTATTTGAACTTCAGACGTTGGAAATCTGGTACCCGACTAGGACTGGAATTCGGATCTCCTCCTTCATGGTATCTGAACCACACAGAATGATATAGTTCGCTCATTTCGTTGTTTTGCCCAAGACTGCAAACTGTTCTAGGTATCCATGAAAACACATGTGTGTGTTCGAATCCCAGTCCAGCACAAAAACATTCATGGCATCATTTCAAGCCGTAGCATGTGTACCCCGAATTACAACTGATAAATAATTTTCATTTTTAATGTCTCCTCATGTACTGACAACAAAAACAATAGGAGCCGTTATTTCTATTCAAACATGCACACACCTCACTACTGGTGAGAAAGCGATCCATTGATAGAAATCGACGGCGATAGGTGCTGGGTTTGACCTTCGGTCAGGAAAAAAAATTGTATCCTCATTTCAGAACTAGACATCTCGCTGCTGGTGAAAAAATTCGGTATCTAAGATCTGATTTTACTTAGTCAACAATCCGATTACGTGCTGGGTTCGAATACACATCAAAAAACTTTACATTATGACTTCATTTTAAACATGTGCAAACTTTGTTACCTGAAATTATATTAAATATATAGCGCCTGCCGCTGTTACTCGCACTGTTTTTAACTGATTAGTTCAACATCCAGTTTATGGTAAACTACTCGTGTAAGGAACGATGTTTCAAAGGTGTAGAAAAACCTTTTAAACAGAAAGAATTCTTCGAACTGTCAAAGAACCTTGGTAGCAAAAAATCTTTTTTTCATAAAAGTATTTAATTTTGCCTAAAGATCGCTGGAATGTGTTACGTGATGGAGTTAGTTAATTTAAATTCTAATGAGTATGGTAGTGGTTTTGAAATGTCATTTACCACAATAAAATTGAGTGTACTGTTTTATCTCTAATGATGCATTTCCTAGCACTTCCATTATTTTGGAGTTGATTTGTATCTGGACTTATTTCCTTAAAGAACAGTGTTCTCTAGTGATCTCTTGTGGTATCCCATTTCTATAGTCGAACAGCTGAACTGTAAACAGATTAGAGGATCTGTAACACAGCTACTTTATGTGGGGTGTATGCAAATCAGCGAAAAACAATTCAGGTCATTTGGATACTTTTGGGTATATCGTACTAGAACAGATGGACAGGTGATGGATATTGCCGATTATGCCTCAGGTTGCGAGGTGCCGGGGCAAGCAGTGTATTTAACACTAAATTCTTCTAGAATCTCCATATGTAAATGATGCTCTAAGCCCCCCCTATTCTAACTCCGACTTTTGCTGTTGCACATGGATTAAAAAATATACGCGAACTGACTGTAATCAACCCTGCAAGTGGAGTAGAAAAGAGTTTGGCACCTGCAATAATTTAATTTGATAAATAAGTTAAATAAAGGAAGGTTTCATTAACGTAGTGAGAAATGATGGGTTGTTCTACCGATTAACAGAACGAAAGTTCTGTCCAAAATAACAATATGATTTATTAAGACTAAACACAAAATAATAAACAAAAACACATGAAACATTTATAATACATCAAATTGGCTCAAATTGGATACTCAAACAAACGCTATGAAGGTGAAGTTGTCCCTAAACTAGATTGTGAGGTTTAAGACGAAGTGGTATGTGGAGCCAATTCCTTGCCACTCAAATCTTAAGAGAGACACACAGCTAACCCAACATTAATTGCTGCTACTCAAGACAGAACAAAGTTAGAAAAAGACGAACAGGCGCGCTCTGCTGAGTTCTGATTATCACCTAGGAAAATCCCTATCTGCCGGTGCTGCGGACACACATTACCAAACTGTCTTCTTAACTGCCAGAACACGATCTGGCGTACCGGAGGCGATGGCTGGTTGCTTCGACGTCCTCGACCGAAAGGCGAGAGCCAACTACCTAGAGCACCCGTACAGGCTGAACACACAACATTCCCGCCCCCACGACAGTGGCCGTGGTTAAACGTTCCAATCAGCAACTCGAAAACCGGCGGAAAATTCCACTCTATTGCCGGAGCACTACCATTCCACCAATGGAGATTCTTGGCGCCAATTTCTGCGCTGATTTTGCTACGTCACGGAGCTATGCCCTGAGCAAGCCAATCACAGTTACTATTTTGCAGAAAGCGCGGGAATTTTCCGCCACAACTGCCTGGGTACACGAGTCATTCACACGCCTCGCTGGTAGCCCGCCAGAAAGTGTTTTCGCTAAGTTTCTGCGAAGTAACGGAACCTCTAGCCCAGCCGCTACTTCAGACCCCTCCGGGCGTGTCTTTTGACAATGCCGGCGTCTGCAAAGCATTCACTCGACTTCCTCACACCCGTCGGCTTAACGCTTTCCAGATCAGCAGAGCCCGCCTGTCACCGGACCACCCGGGTGACGAGAGACGCTGCGTGGGAAGTCCGCGTGTGTAGGAATAGCGACTTTTCACTGCATGCAATTAGAGAGGAAAATCGTAAGATAGAAATATGAGAGGGGGCTCATGCCACCTCTCAAGGTCTGCCCCAGGCCTGGGGCTACTGGCAGTATCCATCTACTACTACTGATTCCTGATCACCCCTCATATCCCAATCTAATTTATACAGTAAATTTAACAAAATCTAATGATTGAAAAGAAAATATTGGAAAAATTATGTATTTTACCTATTTATAATAAAATAAAAAACCTTGTGCATGGAAAAAATTATATTTAGGAATAAAAGGATAAAAAATATATTCTCAGAGATCTCGTTTTTTCCACTCCAAATTTTTTTTATTAAAAATAGATAATCTAATTCTTTTCCTTATCTATGAGCACACAAATCAAAAGCTTGTTTTTAAAATCAACAAGGATAGACCATTGAAGAGAATATTCCGATCTTCTAAAAATGTGTTTGGAAAAAAAATAAGGAGGATAACCGATTTAAAAAAATATTTCCATTCTCTAAAAATGTGTTTGGGAAAGCAAAAATATAAAACCAGTAAATCAATATATAGTTGATTCAACATGTAGAAAAAGATTACATACCATTTAAATTTTGAAAAACAATGTAGGTTTTCTTTATCCAAAACATTTCTAAAACGCAACAAAACCAGAAATAATGGATATTGTTAAAGAAAATCTTAAATTATTTAACGATTTGAAAATAAATCTTAATTTATTTTGTGAGTACAGAGTGCAGAGATGTAATAAAATGATGAAATATGGACATCAAACTCAAAATTATGCGGTTCTTACAGGGAACGATATAATTAAAAAATTTAGGAATGTGGAAAAAAGATATTTTGACAAAAACCTCTAATTTTCAATCACAAGGATTGGGATGGACATTAAATAGAATTATTGGAGTACAATCTGCAACTAATAAATTGTTCCATTAAGAGGTCTGACTTACATCAAGTGACCAGAAAATAGAAAAAAGCTTCTGTTAATGCAAAAAATAATGGTGAAAAATGCCTCCTATGGACAATAACTTCCACATTAAGAACAGTATATAGACAGAACTATAAAATTCTATGACAACAAGAAATTATAAAGATTTTATTAAAGAAGTTGAACAAAAATACCAGACTTTTTGTTCCCTGTCAAAATTAATGATATTCCGAAAATTGAGACAAAAATTATTGTATCTATTAACATTTAATATTTTGAAGAAAAAATTCTGATGAAAAATATGACTATGTATATATCAATCAAAAATATATAAGAAGGAAAAAACATATAAATTAAATATTTAAAAAAAAATCACAATTCTGTTTGATAAATGATTTATCTCGACTTGTTCCTAGTCAAATTAATGAAAAACGAGCACCAAAATTTATTTATGATTGGTGTTTATTACATTTTAATAATACAGAAAAATTTTCCAATCACAAAACATCGTTTAATTAAAAAAATCAGTAAAAGTAGAACTAATAAAATTATGTAAATACTTACAATTTACAAATTATATGTTTACACAACGATCCATTTTGTTATTTATGTGGATTCTGAGGGTGTATTCATGAACCAAGTGTTTTTTTGATATTATATTAAATATATAAATCGACATTATAAAAATACGATTGTTTAGAGAGGACCAACTTGTCATAAAAAATTATAGAATATATTGAAAAAAAAGTTGAAGAAATTGGGGAAACTTATTCTGAAATGAAATACATAATAGATCTAAAATTTGTTCTTTACATAGAAAACATTACACAAAAGATAATAAAAAAGTTCGTCATTAGGGTCATTTCACTAGAAAATACATATAAAATCATTATATAATAATTGCAATTTACAATTAAAACATCTTAATTATGTACAAATTTATTTACATAATCTATAAGGCTACGATTCTCAGATGGGTATGAAAATCATATCCCTATGCTTTCAGCTACATAGGTCCAGCTGCATTATAAAAGAATTATTTTACCTCACTAATTCTAGCTACATAAACACAAATCTTATAAATGTTTTCTATATAAATGGAAACTGAAAAAAATGTGTACTACAAACAAAAAGAAATAGTCTATAACAGGACTATTTGCAGGTTAAAAATAACACAACCAACAGAAGGTTTCACACATGGCTATTTATGGAAAATTTAAATAATAATACTCTTATTACCAATATAGGCGATATTAACTACACAAAAGGAGGAAAAGGAATTAGAAAAATTTAAATCAATTCCAGAAATTTTTTATGATATCCTTATGGTTGTAAAAATAACACATTTTATAGAGTACAATAGTGAAATGAAAGATAGTAAATTTCTTATAAACAAATCATCCTGAAGGTGTTTTAATACTTTTTTAAGATTTAGCCATTTCTAAATTTAATTTGTCTAGACATGGAGTTAAGCATAAATCCATTATTTATTAGATTCTAATTCCAATCACGTTGTTATTCCTTATTAAATAGAATCAGCCTATGTTAACTTAGATATATTATTAAAAGATTTACCAGATATTTTAAAAGAACATATGAAAGGACATTATTATTTATTGGATTTAGGCATCACAAAGATTTTGCCGGTATTTTTAATAAAGAAGAAATCTGTGAATTTTTAACAGTAAATTTTAACTTTTGAGTACAAGGAGAATATAAATAATATTGTAATGTAACAGTTAACAACATTAATTCTGTTGAAAAACATTAACATGGATCAATTCTAATTCTGGAGTAAATATCTAAAATAAATTTAGCTGTCAATAACCAGTTTGGAATTAATAAACAAATTGGCAACCATGTAATAGTGTTTTCAAATTCTGTAGATAAAAGACAAAGGAAACATTTCTTCTGATCTCACTAAAGATAATGGACTAACTAGATTATGAGCAACAATTTTTAATTATATTAATCCAGTTTCCCAAAATAAAGAATACTTTGATACATTAACTGAATGATTAGAATTACTAAACAAAAATATCAAATATTTCAAAAAACTCCTTCCTATTCATTCCACAATATAAAATGTGTCAAAAATTAAGAGATTGTTAACCAACAGTTGTTGCCTTACTTATAATAGATATATTACAATGTGTTTATTTTGGTAACAAAAATATATAAAAATTGACTGAAATACAAATAAAAATTAAAACACATAATAAAGAAGAAAAAGAAAAATTAGTTAAATGCGTTTAATCTGCTTTTAATTTGAAGTTGTATCCTATTAATTGTATAGAAGTTTTCGAAAACACAAATAATATTATTTCTGAAAACTACATATTTTATAAAATCTGGACAAACATATTTATCTGACTCCAATTGTATATTTTGTAAAATACCAGAAGATATAAATATCAAAAAAACAGGAATAATAAAAAATGAAATTATTCCATTTGCGTCTAGAAAAAGAATAAATATTTCCCATAAACTTTCTCCATTTACAATTAAAGAAATTAAACCATTAATATAGTATATTTACAACCCACTAATAAACGAGAACTAGAATTTAAAAAATTAAGTACACAAGAAAGTGAACTAGAATATTGGGATGATAATGTACCTTTAAAAGATGAATACAAAAATATGTTGGATAAGGAACAAAAATAAAAGAAAAGAAAGAAGAAATAAAAAAATTATTTTGACTGAGAATGGACAGATTTTCCAACAAGTGTAATTTATAAAATTTATGCCTTTGATGTAAATGATAACAATAAGTTTACATATATAGGTGTTATAAGCAAACAAAAAGGAAAAACATCTGTTTATATTGTTAAAGGTCCCAATAAAAAAAAGTAGTAGAATTTAGGAAACATAAAAATAATCTCAAAAATTAGCGATTAATTTATTTTCCATATACTAGTCTTTGAAAGGATTTAGAAATTTTTTATTGTTCTCAGGAAAAACGATTTCTAGAAATAATAAAAGATAGTTTTTCTTCTTTTAATGAACACGTGTTTCCCAGTTTCATTTATTTCAAAACACTAAATGTTTTCCAATAAAGACAGTTTACTGTATAAAGAAGAAGATAAAGAAATAATCAAATATATGAAAATAGGTGAAGCACTAGGAAATATAAAAAAAACTTTAGATGACTAGAAGACCTACAACAACGATTGGATCTAATTATTTCCAATATTACTATTGAAAATTATCATAGAAGAGATAAATATATTCTTAAATTCAGAAATATACCAGATTGTTATTGCTCTAATTATTGGTTAGAGGACAAAATTCGAATTGCTAAAATAGATCTAAGACATAAGATTAAAGTTAAATTAGATAAAACTGAGACAACACCAAATAAACACTAAGAAAGGCTTGTGTTAATTTTTTAATTCTTTAGAATTTTTCTAGAATAATTTATTTATTTTTTTAAAATTCTAACATAAATTTTGGGTATTCTAAATTTATTTTGACTAAATTTGCTTTATGTTTATGTATATAATAATCTACAAAAATATAACAAAGACAAATTAAATTTCCATCCCCTTCACAATAAATATAGCAAACATTATGTATTATATATAATATCCTTGATTATATAAATACATACATCCATTTCCTATAGTGCTATATCTTTATGATTAACTAGTGCTTCCATTTATTTTAATTAAAGTTATATACACTGAATTTTTTTGTATTTGTAAATGGATGAAGATGAAGATGCTAAAATTGTCGACCTACCTTACAAGAATAAAATGCATTACCAACATACTAGAGAAAAAGTAAATAGTTTCCTAGATGAAGATTAACAAGTGGAATGTTTAGATGTAATTTTACTTAAAAATGGTTCTACAAAAGTTACTGTTGATGATAAAGCAAAAGATAAATTTGTAGAATTAAAAGAATTAAAGAAGCATAGTAGAGACAAATATATAAATATATTCTTAAGGAAATTAAATCTTATTTGGAAGATCCAAATTCTAGTGAAGAAAGTGAAATAGAAAATGATGCTCATTATAAAGACAAATCTGGTGTTTAAATTTGTAAAAGACATTTAAATTCGTTTATAAAAATTTTCGAAAATTTAGATACTTACAATTTGGAATGTATAAGACATATAAAGGAAAATAAAAATTAAAAATAAAACTAAAAAGCATGTTGTTGTGGTTTGGATGATAAGATTATTTATGAAAATATAAAGGATGTCTGGGTTGTGTGATAAACAATTACAAGAACATAAAATATAAAGCTTGATTTTGGTTGGCTGCATTCGTATACATTTTTTGTTTCAGCTATATATATATACAAATGCAACCAACAAAAACATGCTTATGTTTTATGTTCTTATAATTGTTTATTGTTTATCACACAACCCAGATGTCCTTTATATTTTCATTAATAATCTTATGACCCACTCAACCAAACTAGTGTTTTTATTTTTATTTTTTTCTCTTCAATTTTTACTTTTTCTTGTGACATGTTACACCTTCCAAATTGAAAGTATCTCGAAGGTCAACCACAGAGGAACTTTCTTTTAAAATGTTCTCATAGCTCATTCAAGCTTTTCATGTGTGTACTTACTTATAAAGGAAAAATTAGATTCGTATTTTTTAATTAAATTCTTTTGCAATGTAAAAACCAAGATTTGTGAGAATATATTGTTATTCCTGTATTTTCAAATCAAAACTTTTTTATATACACGATTTTTCATTTTTATAATCAGTTAAAACATGTAATTCTTCTATTTTTTTCTTTATAATCGTTAAATTCATTTATTGGAAAAATTAGATTGGGGTACGTGGGGTGCTCAGGAATTGGCAGAAGTAAATGGATATGGACTGTAGCCCCAGGCCTGGGGCAGAACCAGTAATATCCATCTACTCAAATTATTACTATTTCAGAAAAAAATACATCATTTATTCAAGAGAAAGAGCTTTACAACTTGAGCTACTCAGTAACACATTGCTCCACCTCTGAGCATTATGCAACCAGTTATTTGGTTTGGCATTGATTGATCAGGAATTGCCAGTAGTAGATGGATACTGATGGAAGCTTCACACCTGGGGCAGAACCGGCAATATCAATCTACTCAAATGATGGCAATTTCAGAAAAAATAGATAATTTATTCATGACAAAGAGCTTTACAACGTGAGGAAGTCAGTAACACTTTGGCCCACCGCTGCCCCTTGTGCAACCAGTTATTCAGCTTGGCATTGATTGACAGTCACTGAATGTCCTTATGAGAGATATCGCGCCAAATTCTGTCCAATTGACACATTATATCATCAAAATCCCGAGCTGACTGGAGGGCCCTCCCTGTAAGGCTCCAAATGGCAAGTACAAAGACAAGCAGTAGAAATTCTCGCTGCGTGCAAGTGGGCATTATCTTGCTGAAATGTAAGCCCAGGATGGCTTGACATGAAGGGCAACAAAACACTTCTTAGAATGTCGTCGACATACCACTGTTCTATAAGGACACTGTGGATGACAATCACAGGGGTCGTACTATTAAATGAAATGGCACCCCATACCATCATTTCTGGTTGTTCGGCCATTTGGCAGCCGAGAATGAGGTTGGTATCACACCACTGTTGGGGCGTCTCCAGACACATCTTCACTGGTCACCGGGCTCAGTTCCAAGCAGGACTCATCACTGAAGACAATTCTACCCCAGTCAATGAGATTCCAGGCCGAATGTGCCTGACACCCCTACAAATGGGCTTCTTGGTGTACAGACATCAATGGTAGATGGTGCAAGGGGTGCTGTGAGCTCAGTCCCCTTTCTGTGAGCCGACTTTTAATAGTCTTTGAGATCATTGAAGCATCATTTGCAAGTCGGATCGATGATAATGATTATTCCAGAGCCATGAGTGCCTCTCTGACGATCGTTCGGTCCTCACATTGTGTCGTCTGTCTAGGTCGACCGCTTCCTTGTTGACACTATGTTTGGCCATGGTTCACCCATTCATGCCAACATCATCGATTAATGCCATTGCTCTTCTTCAAATGTAGAGCTATTCGCCAATTATTCCAGCCAGCTTCTCTCAACCCAACTATACATCCTCCCTCAAATGCTGACATCTGTGTATACTGTTCAAGTACCTGTCTGTGAGGTACAGCTACTGTCCAACTGAGTACATGACATGAAATTTGCAAAAACTTTATACCATGGAATTAACATGTCTTTGCTTGCCAGCTGCATGGTCAAATTCTGCTACAGTGTCACACAATCACCCATCGACCACAAAAGTTTAGTTTTGCGCTTTCCATCAATATGTGTATGAATATTAATTTGTGACCAATTTGTATAGATCCTTCTTGGTGGGTATTTTTTTCTTAGAGTTACTTAATATCCAGCAAATGCAGAACAACAGTGGTTAATATTCCATGATGCAATAAACTGCCAGCAAAGGAGTACCTCGTTCTCATGTTACAATTCAGGGCATGTTGAGAAGACAGGGACTATTACACTCTCATCACTCTCATCACAAAGACATCATAGTAACTAGTGCTTCCATAACAAGGGCTATATGTAACGCTTGCAGTCATTTTCTCAGTCAGATACTGATGAGAGATGTATCAAAAAATCCTAGGAAGCCAATGAACGGATTCAGATCTTTAACTACAGTCTCATGGACCAGTCTCTCTCTGAAACGGAAGACAGCAGACAGAGAGCAGAGATATTAAATGCCACGCTTAAAAATGTATGTGAACAAGAAAAGACTACCATACCAATGTCTGACCGCTGCACATTCTCAAAACTGACAGTTACTGAAACAAGCATCACCCGTACTGGTATGCAATTAAGACTAGTCAAAGAAAACCAGGCACCTGGAGCTAAGGAATTCCAGTTAGATTATATATTGATTATACAGTGAAATTATCCCCTTTCTTCAATTATATTTATCAAGAATTAGTGAGCCGCTTGAGCATTGCATAGAACTACTAAATATCTATGGCTGCACAACTTGCCTGGTGTAGAGGAAATTTTATTTGCAGGCCACAGATAAGATTTATGTCTAAAATTCGGAGAATAACGTTAGGTAAATGAGGATCATCACTTTCATATAAATTAAATAATTTAACAGCACATGCCACAAAATTTCTCAGGAGGCAAGTTACAATATTTACGTTGTTAAAAGCACTGTGTTCGAACAAATAGCTATATCTAGTGGCAAAAGAATAATAGTACACCATAAAAAAGAAGGGAAAACATGGTGAACAGTGTGAAAAAGTTCGGAATACCAAATTGTGCTTATGTTTCGGAAATAAAGAGGTTGTGCCACCTCCAGACCAGATGAGAGGAAAAGCAGATCACATCAAACTATCCCACTGAGATGCCTTAGAGGTAGAAAAAGGCGAAACGCGTGTGGGAAAAATAAATTAAGTTCCAGTAAGAGAAAGCGGTTTTATTTAAAAAACATGTATTTCTATGCTTGCTCCTGGTGATGGCCACACAAACAGACTGGGATGTAATGTGGTTCATATTTCGAGACACAAAGGAATTGAAAGCTTTAACTGCCAATAGGCATTGATTTATGCCGTAACAGGAATCGAACTCAGGTCTCATGCTTACTGGGCATATGCACTGACCACTACGCCATCCAGACATGGTCTTCATCACAACCACATGGACTACCCTAACACACCTCCTGTGAGACGCAAATTCTCAACTTATGCCACACACTACTGATATAGTGCCTCTGCTCGTTAGCCTCATTACTCACAGCATCTCATAAATTCCTGTAAGAGTTCGAGCTTGGGGTGCATCTGCACGAAAGAGATCGTCACTTTTTTCTGTCTTCCATCGTTCCTTAGTTGCTTCAAAATTCATAGAGGTATGTTCCGTCTATGCAACTGATTGAATGCAGTTTGTTTATTGTCATATGCTTTTTGCTTCTTTTATTTTTTAAGCATCTTCAGTGGCCGCCCCATTTCAGCACGAGCTTTATTTTCTGTGTGGTGTTTTTCTGCATTTCCCTTCACAACCTTTAAATATTAACTCTGTATCAGAAAATCTATTATTATCGGCTTAATATCTGACAGATCCTGCACTGCAGGTCGTCTATTAAGTCAGCAGTGGCTCATACTGGCTTGGCACTGTTGTAGGGGGGGGGGGGGGGCAGACTGAAATCCAACATGGCAGCACTTCCCATGGCAAAAGGTAGGTCCGATACACACACTATTTATACCCTCTATGTTTGAGAGCGAATATGGTGAAACGATTGCGTTCCATTTCGATCATTAAACTATGCTAACACTGGAGAGGCACTCTACAGGCTCAGAGATAGCTGTAAAACCACCTGACTGCAGCACCAGACCTTGCGTGAGCTACTGCTTCTACAAGGCAAAACCACCTACAATAGATCTTATTGTAGGTGGTCTTGTGCAAGGCTGCTCGACTACAGCTCCACGTCTGTGTGAGCTGCAGTAGTGTACAAAGCAGATACTACCCCACTCTCCGTTGTTGCCAGATTTATTCAAGATGGCGGATCCAAGATGGTGGCGATAGATATGGCAACATCACAATGACGTCATGGTTCAAATTTTGGTGAGAAGATAGGTCAGTTGGCGTACCTCCACTAACCTACCCCCTCCCCTCCTACCCTCCCCACCCCTCCCCCAGAAAATGGCAGGAAGTCTAAATTCTATCAAGACAATGCAACTCACCATGGCTACCTCTACTAACCTAAGAAGATGGCAGAAAAAAGGGCACTTAGGCTACCTCCATTAACCAAGTCCCCCAACCTTCCTCTTCCTAGGAATTGGTGGGAAAAGGACTCTGCCTATGATGGATAGGATGGACGTATGTCTTTATTTAAACAATTTGAGGCAGTACCTCCAATGATGTTGTAAAAATGTGTCCTGATTGCTGGAATCATTCACAGTATGGGTTTCTCATTATTGATAAAACAAGAAAACTGAGTGATGGTAGGTACAGGCGAAACTTTCAAGAGTTTCTGCACGTATAGCACTGCAAGAGAGGTTAGTACATCAGTATACGCTGCACCATGGACAAATTCGCGCGCATATCTAGCTCTCAACCCGAGAGACTGGGTGTACACAGGCAGAGCATTCGCCTGTACATGGATGCGAAAATTCAGTCTGTTGTGCATAAAGTTGGAGTTATGCACAGGGAACTAGAGACGTTTTACAGACTCTTCTGACAATGGTGAATTCGTTAAATGAGTTAGTTAATGAAGTCAGTAAGAAAAGGTCGATGCTATTGAGGGGAAAATAGAGGTAGAGTTCCCTGTTATTGAGAAGCAAAAACAAAACAAAAAAAATGATAACGATGGTGCTGCCATTGACGAATTCCTTGTCTGTCACTCCCTGGTCAGATAGATAGAACATTCGGCGTTAGCAGGAGAAGATCGTACATGTTGGGCACACATCCTATAACTGTAACTGATGACACAATATAGATTGGTGATAGGCCGATTGAGAGACCACCCAGCTTAATGAATCTTATTTTCCTAAGACGTACCAAAAAACCTATAAATTATTCAGTTAATGATAGGGAAACGTGCCGTGAAAAACTGCACATGACTAATGTACACAAGATCGCGAAAAGCCTGAGAAACAAGAAATATAAAACCATTATAAAACCAATACTTGATGACGTAAACAGCCACAACAACAACACCAGCAGCAGCAGCGTTGATGGTATTGACACTGAGGATAAAGCAGTGAACAATCGAATCCCTCAGTACATATATTATGACGACCAAAACGAGCCAATAGATCGACTACGGCTGCTCATGGAATCAGCTGTAGCAGATAATACAGCTCACTCGAATGAGGCTGTTTCAGTAATCTCTGAACTTTGAAAGAGAGGTATCATCGAATAAGTATGAAGACAGTAGATCGAGAACTGCACAAACCAGCACGGAAAACATACCCTCGTAGGCATGCTATATTAAAAGGTTTGGATGACTTATGGCAAGCTGATCTTTTAGATATGAGGGCATATTCACATGAGACTAATGGATTCAAATATAGTTTAATGATTATTAATACATACTCGAAATGCGCCGGCCGGTGTGGCCGTGCGGTTAAAGGAGCTTCAGTCTGGAACCGCATGACCGCTACGGTCGCAGGTTCGAATCCTGCCTCGGGCATGGATGTGTGTGATGTCCTTAGGTTAGTTAGGTTTATGTAGTTCTAAGTTCTAGGGGACTTATGACCATAGATGTTGGGTCCCATAGGGCTCAGAGCCATTTGAACCATATTCGAAATTTTCCTGGGCCTTACCTGTCAAAACAAAAACGGGTAGAAATGTCGCAGATGTTTTTGAGCATTTGCTACAGACAAGGACGAATCGATGCCCAGACAACCTCCAAATAGATCATGGCAGGGACTTTTCCAATAGGTATTCAAGACCGTGATGCAGCAGTATGGCATACATCACTACTTAATATTCACTCACTTGAAGGCAAGTATCGTGAAGCGTCTCAAAAGAACAATAAAAGGTCGAATGTGGATGCGTTTTAACCTTCACGGCTCATACAAATGGACAGATATTCTCCCAGAAATAATTGCTCAGTGTAATGGAACCAAACTTACCACAATAAAAATGAGACCAATCGATGTTCGTGATAATGGACTCATGGATACGGTGTACTATCGCATTAAAAGGCTTGATCCACACAAACAGAAATTTAATGTAGGTGATTCGGTACGTATCTCAAAACACGAGATGGCGTTTGAGAAATCATACCTACCGAACTCGTCAATAGAGATATTGAAAGTTTCAAAGGTGTAAAGAATGAATGCTAGAACTTACATATTGGAGGTTAGTAAAAATGAAGAAATTGCAGGTTGATTCTACACTGAGGAGCTGCATAAAAGCTCAGAACCAGAAGTGTTTCTCGTGGAGAGAGTCATAATACGTCGTGGAAATAAAGCACTAGTCAAATGGCTTGGTTTTCCTGCTACACAAAACAGTTGGATTGATGCCTATGATTTGTTATATAATTGGGGGGGGGGGGGGACAGTCTACAACCACCACAGTAGCCTATCATGTGTGCTAGGAGACGCTCTAGAGGAGGTGGTGGTATTCTAGACAAACTGCCAGGGAATTACACATCCCTGGGTATAACTAGTGTGGACCTGGAACAAAGCTTCAGGAACGCTGGCAAAAGGTGATAAGGGGGTTAAACTGTTTGACGAAGCGTGTATGGAAGAGGGCATTGCATACACAGCAAATAAAACTCTCTCAAGACGTCACATTGCATATAGCATTTTACCTGATAAGGCTAAGGCGATGTGGAGAAGAAAGGATATTGGTAAAGGTCAACACATCGCAGCATTTGCAGTTGATAGAACCATGCGTGGAAAAATTAAGTTTGGTTTAGGCATGATGAATTTCAAATGAGTTATGAATGCTGCACGTTATGCACTAAACAAGAAGAAGGACAAGGGCGAAAAGCAGAGCTGTTTGAAGAACTGTATTCTGACAGCTATGTATGCAGCTAAAAACGCACTGCAGCAGAAAGGTGCGGGAAGAAGAAGAAAAGGATCGAGTTCTACCAATACCCCGGACATCTGGCAGTTATCTTCCATTTCTCATTCTGTCCCATCTCCGGGCTCTCACAGGTAGGATTCCTCGCTGGTGGTGCTGCAACTATTGCTTGAACGGTCAAGAACGCGGAATACTCCCAAGCGCAGTTAGAAGAAGCCAGAAGACATAACTGCATGATGAAAGCCGCAGCCATCAGGAAAGAACTATACTTGAAACCATAGAGGAACCAGCTTGGTCTATTCATAAATTTAATAAAAGCCCATTAGCGGTTCTGCCAGATCGACCACTCACAAATACTGATCTTCTTAAGTTTGTTAGAAAGAAATTCAACATACTATTATTCGGTGGTGTGTTTATGCAGGATACATTACCGAATACTATGTGGAAAACTGGTGAATGTGGCATTGTGAATTTAGATGTTGCTGGAGGCCCCGGCACCCACTGTTATCACATGTTATGAAAAATGCGGATACCGTTTACTATTTCGACTCGTTTGGTGACCTGCAACCAGCAGAAGAATTAGAGTGACACTTTACTCACAGAAGATATGTGTTCTGCAATTATTGGTGCTATCAGGACTTAAATACATACCTCTGTGGACATCTATGCATCACGTTTCTCCGACGTTTGCAATGAAGAAGAAGCATGCTATATAAGGAGGAGCTTTAAACATTGTTCATCAGTTGAGATTCAGACGCAATGTCGTACACTTTGACGTTAAAAGAACGATCATATTGTAAGTAGGCTGTTTAGGTTTTCTTATTGATAACGCCATGTAGCGCTCTGTATGAAAATCACTGGCTGTGCTGTGTGCAGTCTGTGGCTACTTTGCATTGCTGTCTGCCATTGTAGTGTTGGGGAGCTGGATGTGAACAGCGCATAGCGCTGCGCAGTTGGAGGTGAGCCGCCAGCAGTGGTGGATGTGGGGAGTGAGATGGCGGAGTTGTGAGAGCGGATGATCTGGACAGAGACAGTAAATTTGTAAGACTGGATATCATGGACTGATATATATATATTATGACTTTTGAACACTATTAAGGTAAATACATTGTTTTTTCTCTATCAAAATCTTTCATTTGCTAACTATGCCTATCAGTAGTTAGTGCCTTCAGTGGTTTGAATCTTTTATTTCGCTGGCAATAGTGGCGCTCGCTGTACTGTAGTAGTTCGAGTAGCGAAGATTTTTGTGAGCTAAGTGATTCATGAAAGGTAGAGGTTATTGTTAGTCAGGGCCATTCTTTTGTAGGGATTTTTGAAAGTCAGATTGCGTTGCGCTAAAATATTGTTTCAGTTTAGTGTTGATAAGAATAGGTCAAGAGCGAAATGTCTGAGTACGTTCAGTTCTGCTCAGCTGTTTGAAAATCAAATAACGTAAGGGATTTATCAGCACAGTAATTCAATAATTTTTCTAAGGAGACGTTTCAATCTGTATTTCATGGTAATGACTTCGCACAGTTGATTTGAGTGTTGGGGAATGGAGTATTGCATTGATTGGTCTGAAGCCATACAACAGCATCCCAAATATCACTGAGACTAGTAAAAAAACTGCATCTGCATATTAATGGTGAAAAAGATATTGTGGAAATAGAACCAGATGCATACGATATCGACAATTTAAACGAAGTCTTAAAACAGTCTGGAAAGGTATTGAGCTACATGCAAACATCAATACACTTCAATCTGAAATAAGGACTGTAAATGCAACGATTGACTTTAACCACAAAGGTTCAATAGGACGCCTATCAGGTTTCACAAAGGGCAGGTTTTGGAGAAGGATCCAAGTAAATGTTACAAGTCAGTTCAGGCTGTGGACATACTTCCCATCAGCTCAATCCGAGTCGAGTGTAACATCGCAAAGAACTCGTATCTCAACGACAGTCTGATTCATACTATTTTCGGATCTTCCCCTCAGTTGCAACGGGGTATAAGATTGTTAAGACCCCTGCCAATGCAATATGCCTTTCAGTGACAGCTCAGACACTGGACTATTTGGAGCTGTGTATTGTGGACCAGAATAATCAGCTTGTTGACTTTCGTGGCGAGGAAATCATTGTACGATTAAATCTAAGGCAGGATGGGGGTACAGTATAAAACAAGTGCACACAATCCACAGCACATCACTTTGCTACCAAACCGCAAAGTGATAACACATGTGAACTACGTGTTTCTTGAATCAGTTAGCTTGAAACCATGCAATCATGTCCTCACTCAATACCAGTCCAGTAGAGAATGATGAGAGAATTATACGTCACGAATACTTCTCTCATAAAACTTATGCTTCAACCACATTTAAAAAGAACGATGAAATTAGGAATGCCATCCAGCACCAAAAAACACTCACACTTCCATGTAAGAGTTTCATATATCTAGAGGGGTCATTCAAGAAAACAGACAGCAGCGATATATTAGGATCGAAGCTTACACATTACGCTTAAGCATTTCTGTTCCAGGAGATATACTATGAACTCAAGGGTTTGAGATCGACCGTACACACAATGTCGGCATAAAATCAACCCTTAAAACATACCAGTAGAATAATTTTGTATGTTATGGCTCACAAACTCAATTTTAAACAGAATACTGTATTTTATAAATTACACAACAGATTTTCAAAAATCAGTAAAAAATCAGTACATTTAATTAACTAAAGCGATTTTATAATGTTAACTAAATACCTATTTTTTAGATTAAAACAACTAATTACAGTAAACAACTGATTTCTAACTTCATTTACTGCGTTTTCAACATGATTTAAACACAATAACATGTATTTATTAATGAAAGTAAGTTCTTTTTAAAAAATTTACACTGTGAACATAAGTAAATAAATAAAATGTATTAGTTAACAAAGTACATTATTTTAAAAAATCGCATTGTGAATGTAAGTAAATTCATTAAAAAGTATTAGTTAATAAAGTACATTACTTTAAAAAATCACATTGCGAAAGTAAGTAAATAAAATGTATTAGTTAACAAAAGTAAGTGATATTAAAAATATTACGTTGTGAAAGTAAGTAAATTAATTAAAATGCATTTGTTAACGAAAGTAAATTATATTAAAATTTTTAGTTTTTATTTTTCTGTTTTTTCAGTTTTTCATTCCTGTATATAGAATCAAATATTAATAATTAAAAAATTCCAGTAAGTAATCTATGTTGTGAATCACATGTAAGATTCTTTTTACCATACATAATTACATAAGCAAGTGTCATTTGGAATTTTCTCATTAAAATTGCACAACGTTTCATATTTGTTCTTTGTGTAGTTATAAGATTCTTTCTATGTGTCATATTGATTACATAAATTGGATAATTAGCTATAAAAATATATGGATTAATATCAATATCTGATTTTAGTAAAGTAATATCTTTAAAATCAAGAAATGAATCATATGCATTTAGAAAATTATTTGGTGGATTAATATTCCACATTTCTTGAGGAAAAACTTCATTTTTACATTTTTTAAAAATATATATTCTGTACTTAAACATGACCAAATAATAATGAAGCAACTAATTGATTAATTTTACGATTTGCCTGAAATACAATAAAAACAGAATTGGCATATCAAATTCTGTAGAATTATAGAAATTTGTTATAACTAGTTCAAAACTGTTTTTACGAGATAATCCAGCAATTTCATCTGTTTGAAGATCATAAAAACAAATAGAAATTTAGGATTTTTAAAATATTTTCACATTGTTCAAGTTTATAATGTGGTTCATATTTAACAACAGGTACACGAATTTCCTTAGATTCTATAACAATTTTTCCTTCTTTAGGAAAATTATCTTTTATTTCAACACCAGCATCATTTTTATGAAACCAACATAGAATTGCATCTTTACAAGATGAACTATGTGTAAAACGTACACTTAAATTTCCTTCAAACATAATTTCTTTATAATCTTTAAAAAATCGACCAAGCATTGACAATGGATAAAGTACTTCATTTTTATACTATTTTTTCCTGTATAAAGAATATGTCCTTCTAAACTTATTATGTCAGTAACAGATGAAGTTAGGTGTAGTAAAACTGTTGATGAAAGCATAGGATGTTCAAATCTAGATAATATACTACTTCCTTTTTTTATTGTTATAAAGTCAAACAATTACATAATTATCAATTAATTTTTTGTTACATTTTCCATCATAAGTTGGATAATCTGTGCCATCAATTACAATGATACTAAAATTCATGTACAATTGTGCATGACTTGAAGTAGCCAATATTTATTTTAATTTCTGTATCTTTGTTAGGAATATTATTAATAGGAAGTAACAAAACTGATAACTTTAAATTTTATTCATTATTTTTTAGCAGAAAACGCCCTAGAGGACGCCCAAGAACTCGATGGAAGGATAGGATAACAACGATCCTGAAAGAAGTGGAACCAGCAGCCGTGGAGGAGGACGCCAACGACCGGATGAGATGGACTGCCATCTGCAACAGCTCCCTCCTCTCGTGTAATTGACAGACACTGCGTGTGTGTTTTTTTTTTTGTTTTTTGTTTCTGTAATGTATCCCTCTTGCCTTTTAAACCTTTGATTGAATGCCCTGTTTATTTTTTCGTTTCTTCTTTAAGCTGTAATGTACATATGTAACTTTTACTACTGTATAGAGTACTTTTGTAAGTCTTTTTGTCTTTACTTTTCCTTTTGTTCTTCTTGCTGTAGGCCTTAAAGGCCCGATAAGGCAATAAATGATGATGAAAAAATCATCATCATCATCATCATCATCATGATGATGATGATGATGATGATGATTTTTTAGCAATAACTAATTTATTAAGAAAAAAGTTTTTATTTATTAAGATATTAATGAAATAACTGCTACAGTATCACGAGTAAAGTCAAGTGTCTAATTATTTTCATCAGTTATAGTAACTTCTAATTCTTGAACTGTATTAAAAATGGCAACATTTATAGAATAATTTAGTTCATAAATTATTGGTCCAACAAACTCTGCATTATGATAAAAAGAAACAATAATATTAGTTTCTATATGAAAATCATCTTTATGTTTTACCTACATTCCATCAGCAAGATTAAAATCTATATTATTTAATTCAAAGAGAATTGTTTTAGGAACATCTTTAGCTACAGGTTTTTCATTAGCTAGAACAATTTCATTACTAAAACCAAGTAAACTTCCAATAGTATCTACTATATCCATATACAATTTTACATCACTTTCAATAACAATAATGTGTGTATTACGTTTCTTCAAATGTATAAGTTTCTAAAATTTTTTAAGCACTGTTGCCTTACAGGAATATCTATCGTTTCTCCATCACAATAAGGATTATTACTTTTTGTTGTAATAGTTGGTGTTAAAAACGTTGAATAAAAATCAACTAATAAAACATTAGTATAATTATCACATATTCCAGCAGTAAATCTTTTTATAACTATAAAAGATTTAACATGAACTTCAAAGAACATACTCATTTATGTCTGAAAAACTTATTAATAACTATAAAATTATTAATAAATTAAAAAACTATTCATAAATGAAAAAACTATTAATAAATGGAATAACTATTAATAAATGAAAAATTGTTAATAACTGGAAAATGTTATTAATAAACGAAAAAATATTAGTAAATGAACAAAACAGATTGAGAAACTAAAGTAAAATTAGTATAGATGATTTCAATGAAAAGTTTAATGGTGCAGATAAATCATATTATGCAAATATATTATGAAATTCAGGAGCATATACTCTGAATATAATCTAAATAAACTAAAATCAAGTAAAGGTATTAAATATTTATATTTAACAAAACCAATTGTTGATGATTATTTCCGAATTTAAGAAAAATAACTATACATTCTTCAGAATTACTTTTCCTGAAAAACAAAAAAATAGGGAAGGTTTAGTTAAAAAATATACAGACACATTAATTCAGTAAGTTTGGTTAATTGATGTTAGACAATTAATTCATAGCTCAGCTGTAATTCATGGTGAAGAACTAGCTGGAAATAAAAATTATCATAATGAAATAGTTAGTATTGCCGAAATGTTAATGAATAAATTTAGTGATTTTATAATTGCTAATCCAAAAGGAATTCCATATTCAATTAGATTTTGAATAATCTTCCACATACATTTTGGAATAGTGATAAATATGGAAAAGCACTAGTATACTTTAATTATCAAATTACCATGTGAAATGCATTTCCAGGTTATAAATTTTGTCGTCCAGGTACTAAATTAGAAGAAAGATTAGCGAAAGGTGAGAAAGGTATAAATCAATTAGATGAAGCTTGTAAAAACACGATATTGCTTATTGAGATAATAAATATTTAGCAAAACACATATAGTTGATAAAGAACTTCAATTAGCTGCAAACAAAAGAATGTATGCAAAGGATGTTTCATTTGGTGAAAACATTGCAACAACAGCTGTTAGAGGAATAATGTATGCAAATAGAAAATTAGGTATGGGAATTAATGTTGATGAAATTTGTTGGGAATTATAAATTTTTAAGCTATACAAAAAGTCTTTATACATTTTTCACTATACAAAAAAACCTTTTTAAAACTTTTGGATTATATAAAAAATCTTTATACATTTGGAAACTATATAAAATATTTTTATAAATTTTTAACTATATAAAAACCTTTATTAAATTTTTAACTATGTAAATGAATAAGTTTACAATTAATTATCTTTGCTACCTAGTGGCAAAACTAAACCAGAATCAAATAAATTAAAGTTTATTATAAACAATTAAATACAATCAAACCACTTTTAACTGAACCACAAAAATGTGAAAAAGATAAAAAACAGGTCGAAATTTACTTATTGCATTAGGTATTACGGTTGTAAAAAATTATTGAATATTTAACAACATCGAAAGATGGTAATGCATTAACATAACATAATGGTGGATTTTTACCCTTGTTATTAGCTGCATTACGATATTTAGCAACAATTTGTCATTAGCTCGTGGATCTGCAGCAATTGCAAATACCTTAGAATTGGAGAGAAAAGTTGGTAATGGAATTAAGAAAACCAAAAAAAATTTCAAAAGTAATTGATAAATATCCTAATGCATTAAGTAATTTTGATATGGAAATACTTACTAAACAATCAAAAATTAAAAACTTTCCTGGTGTATACATGATTGATGAATTAGTAAATGAAGCATTAAAAATTGATTTTTTTGTAGTAAATTCAGATACATGTGATAATTCTGGTACTCACTGGAATCGTTATTAAAAAAATAATGATAAAATATTTGTTTGTGATTCATTTGGTGGTAATATACCAAAACAATAAATTACTATTTAGACGAAAATGAACTATACTACAATACAGTAAGAATACGCAAATAAGATGAAGTAATATGCGATCATTTTTGTTTATTTGTTTTAAATCTCCTTTGTCAGAATTATAATTTTAATGATATCTTAGAATTAATAAATGGACATTTCTGCAAATAACATACATCTAACTAAACAAACTGAAAAAGAAGTCAATAAACCTACATTCAATTAAGAAACAATTGAAAAAATTGAAATTATTATTAAACAGCTTCAATTATCAATAGATTTTATGATGACTAATGAAATTAAAAAATTTCAAAATAATTTAATGCCGTTTTTAAAAGAACCAAATGTATATTGGTTTTAAAAATAGAAGACTGCTAATATAAATAATCCAATTAATACAAAATATGAGATTAACAGACAATACTAAGGATAAAAATGTCACAGAAACAGAATATTCAACACAATTAAGTAATTATGTTACCACAAAATAAAACTGAACAAATAAAACCGAATAATGAAAGTTTAAATCAAAATTTAACAAGAATTATGTCACAATTCAAAAATTACTATACAGAAAAAGATTTAGAAACATTTTTTACAGAATACACACATTATAAAAAATAAAAACGTCAAAGAGATACGTAATCTTAAAGAAAAAATATATGATAAACAGGTAATTGAATTTACTTTCATGACAGGTGGTGAACACACAATGTTCAATATTGAATATGGTTTCATACATAAAAGGATTATTATTGTTAGCAAAAGAAACAGACATTTAAACTTTGATAATATTGATATAACAAGAAGTGTAGCTGAAAAGCTAAATCAAATAAATAATAATAATCAATCAATAATGGTACACAATTAAATTTTTATAACTGTAAAATTGGAAGATCTTGTTAAATCTGTTCCTGTAGATGTAAATATAATTGTATTTGGTGAAATAATTAAAAATTTTTTATCTATATAAATGAATAACCACAGTTCACATTTAATTCTTAAAGATGATCATATTTACTGCTTTAAATTTAAATAGATTACTCTAACACATAATCAACATAGAATAACAACTTAAAATGAAATACAAAGATTTTAAGGTATTTGTACAATTTGTAAATCTAAAAACAGCAAATTCATTAAAAAAATTCTAAATCGTGTATATTTAAATAATATTCGATAAAATATAATTAATGAATTACATAAACCAATTAGTAAGAATTTTAAGAGAAGAAATATCACTTCACTATTTATCAATTATTTATAGCAAGCTGATCTAGTTGAAATGAAGTCTGTTAATTTAAAAGGAATTTCAAAAATCAACAATGGTTATCGATATTTATTAACAATATGTTTTTTTTTAATTTTTATTTCCTGTTCTTATTAAAGGTAAAACAAGTAGTTGAGCCTCTTCAAAAAAAATTCATAATTAGAAAACCAAATCATATAAAAATAGATAGTAGTAAAGAATTCTATAACAAAGAATTTAAAGATTTAATAAAGAAATATCACATTTATCGTTAAACAAGTTTTTCAGGATTAAAAGCATCTGTTATTGAACAGATCAGTTAAGGTAAAAATGTGGAAAAAATTTCTTTTCAAGGAAAATATAAAAGATAAAATTTAGTTAAAATTCAAATTGGTGAATAAAATAACACAACACATTCCACAATAAAAAAGAAAAACGGTAGAAGTTAGTGAAAAAATTTTTAAAAAGTAACATTTTATCTAATGAGATAGAAATTTAAAAAGATTATAAAGTTCGAATTAGTAAAGTTAAAGGTCTTTTGGAAAAAAGTTATACAAGTAATTGGTCAAAGGAAATGTTTGAAATTGAGGATGTTATTCATTCTAATCCAATTACATATAAACTAAAAGATATAAAAGTATATGTTAAATGGTTAGGTTTTGATAATTCACTTAAAAGTTGGATAAATAAAGATAAATAATTTTATAGAGTATTGTTTTACTATTTAGTTTAACAATCAATTAGTTTTTAACAATTAGTTTATTAAAAGAAGTAGTTAACTATTTAGTTTATCAATTAATTATTTTTTATAAAGTATCAAATATTTCCAGCAATTTTTCAGTCCGAACATCTTTTGACTTAATTATTTCATCTCTAATTTTAATTCTATTATCTTTTATTTTAATTATTTCATTGTTTATTTTAATTTTATCATCCATTATTTTAATTATTTCATTGTTTATTTTATTCAATGTTTGTGGTTTTTGTATACAAAAATCATTGTGTTTTATTTGATCTTTGCAAAAAGTTTCCATTTATAAAGAAAAATTTTATATATAAAAATTTTTATTATTTTTTTATAAAGATAATTTTATTAATTTTATATATCAAAAATGTTATTACATTTTTAATAGCTTAGAAAGACCACATGGCAATGTATCTATTTTATTTTCCAATATATAACTCTTATTATCATGAGGACTCAGTGCTTTTTTGTTTACTCAAATTGTATATATTTCATGTTTTTCACTTATAATTACATTAATTTTTCTGTATTTCACTATATTGTTAAACAAAAAGTTTTTGTAATCTTCTGAACTTATTTTGTTTTTAAAAACACATTTTTCAATTCCTTTAGATTTTTTCTATTTTGTCACCAACTTTATAAGCATAGATTTTTGCTCTTAAACCACAAAATACTTTAATTAGTTTTCCATTACATTCATCTTTCATTTTAGCAACAACTTATTTGTTTACTTGTGGAATGTTATATATATTATCCGGTGGATAACCACTTGTATCAAAATAATCAATCATTGATTTCATATCTACATAGTTTTAATATTGTAAAATACCTATCTACCTCTTGCTAACGTAATTCAATGTTTTCTCAATTGCAGCTTAAGTAATAAACTGTGTGTTTAAATCTATATACTTCTTTAACCAATTAATTTGTTTAAATTATAACACTTTATGTAATTTTGCAAGTTTTATTGCTAAAGATAATTATTGTTTAAAATCTCTACAATGTACTACATAATTATGTTTTTAATCTAAAGTAGTTATTAATTTACTTTCATTTGTACTTGTAACAAGTTTTCATTCAGGAGCTAATGGTAAATCCATATGTAAATTATGTAATTTTTGGATATTCTAAATTTATTTCAAATATATAACCATTTTCACAATTGTTAGAAATTTCATTTATTTTTGAACAATTAAAATTATTTGGTTAATCCCATTGAAATCCACAATAACGTAAATATTGTTTCATAGCACAATCATATAAATTATTTGAATATAGATACGATATTTCTTCATTATCATTTTTTAAAATATTTATTATTTGCTTTCGCACATCTTTTGCAACATTGTGAAATACCTCCTCTTATTCCTTTTTCATCCATTAGAAGCATATCATAATCATATAATAATTCAAATAGTTGTTCAGTAATTTTTAACATTGCAGCCAAAGATAATCCTGGTGGTGTAAAATACCATGAAGGATCTAGATTAAATGCCTGTGTGAACGTTTTTCTAAAATTTAGTATATGAGTTTTAAGATACAAATCATGATATTCACCAAGATTTTTATTATTTCTAAACTAATTATCATGTTCATAATCATCAACAGTTATGTTACAATCAATTAATGAAGAGTAAAATTTTTCTTTAGTTGGTAATTGTGATTCTTCAAATTTTTTCCAAGAATCCATATCATCATAAGAATAAACACCTTTTCTAATTGCTAAAATAAATAATACAGGAGAAAAAACCATTTTCAATATTTTTAATTGAATTTTCTTTAAAATTGTTGAAAGTATATCATGTGTAGGAACCATAAATTTAAATTAATCAACGAATCTCATTTTCATTATGTTTACAAAAACTAATGTATTTATTTTAATTGTTTGGTATAAGTTCTCTTTCTTTATTATAATAACCAAGTACTTTTACAAAAAAATGTGAATCATAACCAGATAAATTATGTAAATAAATACAGGTGGTTGTAGTTTTAAATAACAATTATTGCACAATGGAGCAATATATGTTCCATTTCGATCATCATCATGATGAACTTTATTATTGCTTTTCGTATAATGATATTGACACAACGTACTAAACTTAGAATTATTATGTATTTTGCTTTCTTCAAGTGTAAGTGGTTTAATTTCTTCAGTTTCAGAATCAATTTTACCAATCCCTTCAACGTAATTTATACATTCAACTGTTTATGGCAATTGATCCTCTAAAAACAGAATCTTTATAATTTCCATATATGTATTTTATGTAGTAACAATATCCACTTCGTTCATTTATTTATATTTCATTGTATATGGTTTTTCTGAATTTGGTTCACAAATGTGTGTACTTAAAAGTAAACTTTCAAAATCAGCATAAATAACAAATTGAGCTTTTTGTGTCTATTGATAATTTTAAAATATACACAAGTTCCTATATGTCATTTCAACTTTTAATGGTTTTTTAGGTAAACAATTTGGTGTATGTTAATCAAATTTTTGTTTACTATTAAAATGAAGTAAATCACAAGTAAATTATACTTCAGTATCCTTTGTGATTTGATTTGATACAAGTCTAGATAAATTTTTTATGTAACAGTAGTGTGAATTACCATCTTTCTTGAAATACAGTAGATTTAAATGTTTTCCGTTTTTACATTTTGTAATTTTTAATGGATACACTTGATATTTTTTATCATCATCGCCAATTGAATACACATTAATAAAGACATTTATTATATTTTCTATTTGTGGTTTATGATCAACTACTGCAGGAAATTTAATATTTTCAAGTTTTTTTTATCAAGATCAAGACCAACATCTGTATATTTTATTATTCTTTCACCCTTTTTATCTACAGAAATTAAAGCTGATTTTATAGACCACAGAAAGCAATTTTGATCATTATTTTTCACATTAACACATGCTTTTTTTAGTTTTTATTTTATCATTAATTCAGTGTAAGATGACCCTTTACTGGAATATATTTTTAATTGCTACTGGCAAACCAATAATTCTATTTAATGTCCATCCTGATATTTGTGTTTGAAGAATAGATTTTTTTCTAAAATATCTCTTTTACGTTTTTTAAATTTACTAAAATCATTTTCTTTCCAAACAGTATAGTTTCATGTTTGTTGGCCAAATTTTTGAACTTTTCATTGGTTTCATTTGTTTGTAGTTTATATTCACAATATATATTTAAATTTATCTTTAACCCATTATGAACTTTGAAATAGTGATTGAGAATTTTAAAAATTTTTGTTTTTACTGCAGATAAGAAATGATTAGGAACAAGCTTCTCTATACTATTTTCACAATGTATAGGTTGTAATTTGTTTCCAAATGCTTTTTGAACAAAGTAATCTTTAACTGTATTTCTACCTCTTGGTTTCAGTTATACTAATATATTTGTGGAAAATGGAAATATATTTTTGTATCTTCTTTAGTTAGAAAAACATCATCAATACTATAATATGGTAACTTTTTCTAAAAATTATCACTTACTTCAGCGACAGCTGTAGCATTCGTAGAACTGCATTCAGATACAATATTTGTATGATTTTCACTTACTTCAGGTATATAAATTTTAACAATATTTGTATATTTTTTCCTTTCTTAAGTTATACAGTTTTTAACAATATTTGTATAATTTTCACTTACTACAGGTGTATAGTTTTTAACAATATTTGTATAATTTTTACTTTCTTCAGTTATACAGTTTTTAACAATATTTGTATAATTTCACTTACTAGAGGTGTATAGTTTTTAACAATATTTGTATTATTTCCACTTACTTCAGGTGTATAATTTTTAACAATATTTGTATGATTTTCACTTACTTCACGTCTATAATTTCCAAAAACAATTGCATGATTTCTAATAATAATTGGACGTATTGTCATAATAAATGTAATTAAATCAGCTTTACATAATTTTGAATATCCTCTTAAATTATTTATTTTACAAAATTTACGACGAATTTTAACTTTTTAATTGTTGTAGTTCATAAGCAATGTATGTTTCCATTTTTTTCTTTTTTTTATTAAAAATATTCATAGATGTGTAAAAAATGTTTTTAAAATAATGATAATTATTTAACAGATGGATAAGGAATATTATTTAATTTTAATCAAAAAAATACAATTAATATATTATTAATTTAACTATCAATTAGTTTACTTTTTAGTTTAACAATCTATTAGTTTACTATTTATTTTAATAATCAACTAGTTTAATTCTTAGTTTTACAATCCATTAGTTTTAATAATTTATTTAATTTATCATAAAACATTATTATTTAATAAATTATAAATCATAAGGTTAAAGCTTTCTTATTCGTAATATATTCTAAAATTCACTTCTTAAATTTATTAACATGTTTATCTTTTTGTGAAGGATTTATATGAAAACAATTTAAATCTTTAATTTCTTGACAACTTTTACATTTATTTGTACAAGTAGATGTTTCTTCATTTACAACTTCTTCATTATTCATTGCACATGAAGATTTTTCTCCGTTAATCATTGTTAATATTTTTGCATGTTCTTCACTTGGATTTCATTGTAAATGTTCCTTGAAATAGTATTTAGCAACACTTTTTCCACATACACAAGGAATTCGATTTTTATTGTAATTTCTGAATTATATTTAGTTATACATGTTCCACATATAATTCTATAACCATCTTTTCTATATTTTTGTAAAGTAAAATTATCAAATTACTTCTCTGTATTACAATATTTACAAAATTTACGTTTCACAAAAGACTTTTGTTCAACTTGCTCCCTTTACATATAAAAAATTTATTAGTTTTGTAAAAAAGAAATTTTTATAATTATTATAATTTTTATAATTTAAGTATATAATTAATCAAATGCATAATAATATACTACTTCACCATAATATGCTGCTTCACCATAATGTGCTGCTTCATCTTGAGCATCAAACATACAATTAATATCAATTATTTCAAACGTTTTCTGGTTTTTTATTTTTAATAATAGTTCTACACAGTGGACATTTTCTTTTTCCTTTAACAATTCATCAATACATTTTTATGAAAAATATGATTGCAATTTGTTTTAACAAATTGATAATTATTTTCATTGCTTAAACAAATAGGACAATCAATATCTTTTTCTGGTTGCTCCACCTAGTTCATAAGTTTCTTTTGCTTTAGTTTCGTTTAGGCTCTCCATTTATAAGATATAATTTTTATTAGATTTATTAAAAATCCACTTTCAATATATGATTCAGACATAAGTTCAAAATTACAATTTTTTGAGCATATGTTGAATACAAACTTATTTTTGTAAAACTAATAAACTTTTTTTCCACATAATTGGAAACTACTTTAATCAAGAAGCTCAACAATATAAATATTTCTAAAGAAATTAAAAAAGTAAATGAGCTACAGATAAATGTTTATATAATATTATGAACTGTGATTATTTAAATACTAGATATGGAGAATATCTTTGTCTAGAACTCAGTAATGTTTTTAAAGTTATTTTATTAAATAGATTTTCTAATTTATTTGATGATTTTGATTTTGAAATAATTAATTAAGTACAGATGAAACTGATATATAAAGGAATGAAGAAACTTGAAAATAGAAATAAAGAATTTCATGATATAGAGTTCACATTGCAAAATTTTTAAAATAATTTACTTTTCTTTTAATTAAAACATTTTATTATCTTACAATAACATTTTAAATTTTTATAATTCACATTTGTTAACTAATACATTTTATATATTTACTTATGTTCACAATTTAATTTTTTAAATAATTTACATTTGTTATCTAATACATTTTAATTAATTTACTTACGTTCACAGTTTAACATTTTTTAAAATAACTTACTTTTTTAACTAATACACATTATTTTGTTAAAATTGTATATAAATTAAGTCATATTTCAGTTAGTTATTTTAATGAGTTGTATTTAGTTAAGTTTTTATAATCTGTTTATTTTATTAAATATACTGATTTTTAAAAATCAGTTGTCTTATTTATAAAAACAGTATTTGGTATAAAATTGAGTTAGTGAGCCAGAACATACAAAATTATTCTACTCATATGTCTCTGCATCACCTGCAGATTTGCATGGTTTAGGGAATGTGGCGTGGTTCATAGATGATACGAAGAATAGAAAAGTTGCAGCGTACAAGCAAGTTACTGCACGTGTATCTCTAAAAATGCTTACGGGCTACTTTGAGAACATGAAACAGATTATTATGAACACTAAACAAGATCTCATTCTGGTACGGAGTGCGATGGTCATAACTCATACATTCAAGGAGCTCCAGAAGAGAATGTGATCATAGTCAGCAAGATAACATGAAAAATGTCTCACATCAGTGTCCCAGATGAGTAGTGTTTGAAGCTTTTAAAAGTACTGAATTCTGGTACATTTCTATCACCGACAATTCGCTCGTGGGAGGTTTTTGAGTACCCAGTGTTACCAACTGCAATAAGACAAACATGGGCTATTAAAACCTCCTCGCAGCTAGAGACACCTACATTCATCATACTTGCATTTCAGACTGACAGAAGAGGTAATGTAGCGAATGATTCGACTGTGTTTGACAACTGCAAGTTAACTAATGCCAAAGTCTACCTCAGTTCAGAATTCTACCCATATGACAATTTACATCTGCAGTGGAATGAAAATGCATACAATCTAGCTTATGACAGGTATGCAAGGTTTCGTGCTTCTTACTATGAAATTGCTGGGGGTGGGGGAGGAAGGTATCTACTCAATTCATAGAAGTTCAAGGAGCTTTCACTGATCATCATAATAGACTGCCCGAAACAGAACAAGATAATTATGTCTGGACCTATAGATGTGCAAATTGAATTTGAATCTTTGACAAATTTCCCAGAACACACTGCCGCATATGCTCTAGTTCTACATGACCATGTGATCAACTACTGACCACTCACCGTTGTTCAACAAGGTGTATAAATGAATAGGTGCTGCACCATACCTAGAGCATTTCACAGTGGCGTCTCAAGGTGTGAACATTATTGCGAACGTTCAGGGTTTCTATGACAGTGGGCATAGAAAGTTCATATATAAAGATGTTCCGTTTGTAGCATAGACAGAAGATGCTGGAATAATAGAGACATTCTCAGCAAACATTGCATTACCAAGGTCTTTAGAGTATGTGAAGTGTGCTAAGACACGGGAGAATGTGAATGGTTAACACATTTCTACCATGGAATTCATTGGGATGATCCTGGCATACCCTATAAAGATACAGTGACGGCACTTAAATTATTCGATTACACAGATACCATGATCTACATGAAGGGGAAAGATAAGACCTTGTGGATACATCAAATCTTTAAGTTTGCTGCTATTCAAGACCTAGAATTCTACGGGTGTCCTTCTCTCCATAAACTCAAGAAGAAGAAGAAGATGATGTGTGAAAATAGTTTTGCCGTACCTGCTTATGAAAATGTAAAATTACTTTTAAGATGGATATGAAATAAATGAATTTTTACTTCACAACCTCTGTGGTTTTTTTTCCAACCCTGTTCCTGCTTTGACAGTGTACAGTTTTTTAACTACATGCTATGTCTGTGGTTGTCTTCAAGTGCAGGGGATATAATTTTAGACATGTCTGCTATATATCTTTGGAAGATGACATGGTCACATTCCTTCTGTTCCCATAACCCAATTTGTGCTGCATGATAGGTGTAATCCCATGTAACCATTCTATATATTTTGTTATCTTCCATCTTAAACTTCACCCTCCTAAGAACACTCATCTTCGGCAAAACTAATGTCATTTGAGACATGCACAGCCTTTACATACATACACATACATAATGCAATGGGGCAATAGGTTTTTTTGTAACAACAAAGACGTATGGAGACTAATTTATTTCTTTGTTTCTTCAGTTCACACACAAAAATACAATAAAGTTCTTGAGGTACAATGGAGTTTTTGAGGTACAATATAATATTCTTGAGGTACAAATTGACTCTACTATTCCAATGCAGAAATACTTTTAACTTACACACTACAACAGTAACACTGGTAGGAAATTCTTTTTTATAAATCTATGCTAAAAACTAATGCAAAGATACATTCTCTAGTAAAACTAAATTCCACAGCCCCAGTAGCATAGCTTTTACACTAATTCTGATGGACTGTGCACGCTTAAAATCTAATTTCAACAGTACACAATAGCAAAGGTTTTTACAACAATAACAATTCTGATGGACTGCGAGCTATATACACTTAAAAACTATTCTGACTTGTATGGCTGGTGGCAGGTGACAAACTTAAAAGCTGTTCTATTTACAACACGTACATGGTGTGTATGTATGTTTATATGTATATATAAATATATATATATATATATATTTACAGGCTACACATACGTTGCATATGAACAAATATATCAATATACAATTTCTTCTAGTTTTTGCTTATTAATATTTTTTGTTTATGCTCATTCTTTCTTTCACACAAATGGTGTACATATACAAACATTCATTTTATTCTTTTTTTTATTCCCTTCTTTTCCACACATTATCTCTCTATCTATGTATATATATGTGTACATATTACACAAAAATATTTATGCAACACACACACACACACACAAAATTACTTACACTATGGCAAAAGGGTCATACTACTACTCTGCAGACACACTCTCTCTCTCACACATACTCACTCTATCAGAGTCCCCCACCCCTTCTCTTGCTACTCTTAACATAGACAAATGTAATGTATTGCTAATACATAGAAAGAAGGATCCTTTATTGTATGATTATATTTTAGCGGAACAAACACTGGTAGCAGATACTTCTGTAAAATATCTGGGAGTATGCGTGCAGAACGATTTGAATTGGAATGATCATATAAAATTAATTGTTGGTAAGGCGGGTACCAGGTTGAGATTCATTGGGAGAGTCCTTAGAAAATGTAGTCCATCAACAAAGGAGGTGGCTTACAAAACACTCGTTCGACCTATGCTTGAGTATTGCTCATCAGTGTGGGATCCATACCAGATCGGGTTGACAGAGGAGATAGAGAAGATCCAAAGAAGAGCGGCGCGTTTCGACACAGGGTTATTTGGTAACCGTGATAGCATTACGGAGATGTTTAACAAACTCAAGTGGCAGACTCTGCAAGAGAGGCGCTCTCCATCGCGGTGTAGCTTGCTCGCCAGGTTTCGTGAGGGTGCGTTTCTGGATGAGGTATCGAATATATTGCTTCCCCCTACTTATACCTCCCAAGGAGATCACGAATGTAAAATTAGAGAGATTAGAGCGCGCACGGAGGCTTTCAGACAGTCGTTCTTCCCGCGAACCTACGCGACTGGAACAGGAAAGGGAGGTAATGACAGTGGCACGTAAAGTGCCCTCCGCCACACACCGTCGGGTGACTTGCGGAGTATAAATGTAGATGTAGATGTACAAGTGAGTAGTGTGAGTATGGGAGAGTTTCAATCCCATCATCACAAATGATCCTTTTTGCGTCATGAGGCAATTTTAGACTGTAGTAGAGTGTAAATCTCATGTCCTCTCGATCGAATACTGGTCTGCCATACCATATGCAGTGGCTGCAGTGCAGCACCGTGAACACCACTGCACAATCACCACCAATAGTATTCGATAGAGAAGGCTCTCAATGCCATACAACATACACCCTTAGCCCACCTCTGGGTGGCACCTTCCAGTGTGCAATGCACATACATTTTTTAGCATAGACCTACAAACTCCACAATCGGCAATCCATCCACCTCGTCCTTCATAAGACCAATAACGTTCTTGCTCTGTGGAATAATACCATAAGGATTATTGGCCATGTATGAGGATGTGTCGAATTCATTACCATGGCACCTAATTACTTCATATGGATTGCAGTTCTTCACCCAATAGATGAAGCTGTCTATATCCATATAAAGTCATTTAGGATCTGCGAAATGAGTTTACGCAAATTCATAATGAAATCAGTACATGTGGAGTTTGGATAGGTCTAGTATGCACATTCCCACATAAATAGGTTTCGTAAACTTTACTGCAGTCTTCGCCATCTGCACAGCAACAAAGTTCTTATTGAATATGGTGACTCGCTTAAAATTTGGATGGACAATGCATTTTCTTACGCAATAACGTCCATCCCATTCGGTTATAATCAAAATTTCATGTCATTCCCTCAAATTCTCCATTGTTTTACCGAAAATTGAATTATTCATTAATTTATAAAAACCTTTCTCAATGTCACACATCGCGTAAGCTCTCTGTCTCGTATTCAAATCAATATACATCTCCAACCAGGGGACTGCCTGAAAGAGATAGCTAGGGAGTTTCTAACCAGCTCCATACCCATGCTGAGACACTGCTGGAGATTGCGATAATGAATGATGTATCTCCACTTGTCGCCCAACATTGTCGTTTTTGGTGTGGAGCCTCCTTGCAGAAGTAGTTGCTCTGGACACATCGGCAAATCAGCGTGTGCATCTTGCAAACTAATTGGGTACGTGAGTTCTGTCTCCACCACATACCCTACATCAGAATCAGCTGCCATACCCCCCATGATTTTTCAACCTAATCCCTTTCATCCGTATTTGGGCACCCATCGAAACTCACCAATCGGCAGTGATTGCTGCATGGCATGCCCGTATAAGTTATTTACGTTCAGGTACATTATGTAACTCGAATCAAGTGATGCGCTGAACCTGTCATCCATCCGTAGGTTATTTGCCTTCGTGTGCCTATGGACACATTGGCAAAGTCCCCCACAGCTCCTTCGCTCAAAAACAAGAAGCATGTGACCATTAGTCAATAATTCAGTGCTTCCCTTCGTTTTCTTGAGCATTGCGTCCCAAGACAACCCAGGTGACGTGTAATAAAAGGCAGGATCCAGATAATATGTGGTCATGCATAGACTCCGGAATTTCTCGAAAACATCTGCAAACAAGCGCACGTCTTTGTCCATGTAAAGCTGTGCGTACTCTCCTGAAGTTGAAATATTGAATTCCTGCCAGACATTCACAGCATGCTCATACTCTGCATCCGTTATAGCATCGCCTGTAAGGTTGCTGGAGAATGAAGATATGTCGGGTAGCCTGGTTTCGTTAAGTTTCGCCATACTATCCACATAATCATATGGGAAAACCCCCCCTCCTAGTCACAAGTTGAAACTTTTCTTCATTAGGAAATACAGCTCGAGTGATATGCATATCCCCTTGAGGTAGAGTTTCAACGAATTTTTGGAGTGGCGCCTGCATAAAACGTAGCATATCAAGGAAGCGGAGCGTAATTCTTGGCGTCATTTGTTTGGAGAATGAAATGTATTTCTTGACGCTCTCAGGTAGGACACTGACCTGACCTTTCTCCATACCGAAATCAGCCAAATGATCAACTAGAAAGTGAGTGTAATACCCACTTAAATAGTGCAAGAAAACGGCTATGTGTCTAGGTAGGTGGTACTTCAAATTGCACGCGTTGTGAGCTGTGCCATGGAACTTCCCCGTAAGGTGACAGTGGTCCCTATGACAAGTTTCCATTTTTCTATCTAACAGTAGCCTGCAAATATGACAATCAACCACATTATTATACAAATCTTCATTCTCCTTCGATTTGGTCATGGGGACGTTGTTGCTGTAAAACTTGTCAACCTCCCATGATAGTTTTTCGAGCTCTGTGAGCAGCCAAACTGCAGAATTATACCTGACAAAAGATTTGTGGCGGTTAAGACTGGAATCATAGGACGATACAATTTGGTACGCTGCCTCATATGGTAGGTGTTTTTCTGTAAATGTGGTATGTGAGGCTGTAGGGTAACCTTCACAGTGGGTCACAGGAGTGAAGAGGCATTCAAAGTCAGCGCACACTACAAACAGGTATCACTCCTGGTGGTGAGCAGTCTTAAACTTTACGAATTTGTTTTCCTCTGTAGGCATAATAACACATATCAGGTCCTTCGAAGCACAGTCTACTAGATGCGCTGCTAATAACATGTCTGAGGAGAAATAATTGAGGCACCTTAAGCAAATATGTTTTGCATGACGATCAGGTGATAGTTGGGACATGTCTTTGATCCAAACATAGTGATAATTATCACCTTCAGAGAAGAGTAGCATGTCTGCATGGAGCTCATGCTCACTCGCAGATTTTGAGAAATGGAGGGGGCTGATGACAATATGCTTGTCTTGTTCATCTAACTTGCTTTTCTTCTCCAGGCCATAAACATGAACCGATATTCTGGTATTCTGTGTCTCTAATTTAGGTATGGCCTGGATCTTGATTGGGAAATCGATACCATCAAAGCTATAACACCCACTAATATTATCACCTACATGGTATGTACTGGGATGCTCACGACGATCTCTGTAATTGTACTTTCTTTCGCAAGCCAAGATTGACCATGCAAAACAAACCTGATCCTTCCAATTTTCGACATTAATACATGCCTGCTTATTAGCTATATCTTAAGGGAGCTTGATATAGCTTGACACTCCATTTACCAGATCGTAGACATGTGTATGGATGTCCAGGGGCAGTATTCGGCTGAGTGCTTTAGTTGACCCTCTCTCTTAGCTCTCGGAAAACTGGGCAAGTATAGCACTCAAGGTGGATTTACGAAACCACTCGGCGATTATGTGCTCCGCGCTATCACGCCATTTTCCCCCCAAAGATAATGAAGAGTTGTCTCTTCAACAGCAGACTAAACTTGGAGGGGGGGGGGGGGGGAAGTGTGGATAATTAGATGCAAAGCACCGCACCGCATTTAATGGCGGGATACTGCGGATCATTGACTACCTTGAGGAGCTCCGTTTCCACGACAGGAAGGCACGCCCTTAGAAAACCAACAGGGCCATGGTACTCTCCTGCCAGGTTCTCGATCCTGGTGAATGAGATTCGCTCCTCAAAAGCATCTGCAATCACCGAGTGCTCTAACTACGGTATTATATCACTGACCTGATGTTCTTCACTAAAAGGATGGGAGAGGGAACTGCCACTAGCCCTAGGGTCATCTCTATTACTAATACTGTAACTACAACTAGTCGATGGAGTGGCGGCCGCGGCCGGGGCAGGGTCGGAGCCAGAGGCGGCGGCGGCGGCCGCCGCACCTCGTCGGTGTGGCCGTGCGGTTCTAGGCGCTTCAGTCTGGAACCGCGTGACCGCTACGGTCGCAGGTTCGAATCCTGCCTCGGGCATGGATGTGTGTGATGTCCTTAGGTTAGTTACGTTTAAGTAGTTCTAAGTTCTAGGGGACTGATGACCACAGATGTTAAGTCTCATAGTGCTCAGAGCCATTTGAGCGGCGGCCGCAGTGGCGGGGTCGGCAGCGGCCGCTTCCCGCGCCGCCACTAGCGGCGCTCTTATTAGCGAGTCGTGCCTTACCGGGCGCCGCTTTGGTGAGGAAGACGGTTTAGTGGCCACCGGTATGCGCGCCACACCTTGTTGAGATGCGACCGCTGTAGAAGAAGAGATAAAATAAATAATAGTTAAGTACACTGTTTACCACTGGTGGCGTGGTGAAAGAAAGAATTCTGGCGATCACATGATTATAAGCAGTGTGAAATAGTGACGTTCGAAGCTTCACATTGGCTGTACATTCAAATGAAGCTCTCTCATTGGTCGCCTGGGTCTATATATAAACCCACAATCAACGTCCATCGTCCTCAGTCCACTGCTGTCCGCTTTGTTGTGCATTCCATCGTGTCTGTGTGTGTTTACTAGTTCCTTTCTCTCCGCGATATGAAGAGAGGTAGCTGCAGCAGTACCTCAGAATGCCTCTGGCTCCAGGGCATAAACACTTGATCGAGCGACTCCACCGCACCCTCAAAAAGGTCAACATAATCATAATCTAGTAGAGCCAGATCAGAGCGCCTTTGTCTGTTCTCACCTGTCTCGCCTACAACAACAACAACAACAAACAAGATATATGAACCGATTTGTTACAGAAAAAAAAACTTCCTAAACTACTACCGCTACTAATAGAGGCAAGCAATCATTTATTTTTATTTACAAGTATGCTGCTTGGGCATCTCATTATTTGCTGGAGGCTGTTCCTGCATCTGCTGATGAACAGACTCCAGCTGCCTGTCCAACAAATCCAAGTTCTCTAGAGCTGTTCTGTAACAGGACGAGGCATAATTTTATTTATTTTGAATTTCGAGTTACGCTGAAAGATCACACACGGATATTTTTTTCTATACTTACATGGGTGCTGTTGTCGGTTATCCACAAGTGGGGCTGTTCCATGTAGCGTTGCTGCCGCTGTAGTAGATAATTGTTTTCAACCCGTAGCTCTGCCTCCAGCTCAATATGCATTTGCTTCAAGTGATCTTGAAAAACAGAAGTATGAAATAAGAAAATTTTGAATCACTACTATACAAAAACATATTACAATGAAAATTATACTCACAAGGCAATTCCAGCTGTGAACTCAACACAGGAGGCTGGACTTCCAGGGTCTGTTGCGGTCGAGCCCCCTCCTGTCTCTCCTCGCACTCCAAGGCAAAATCCTGGAGTTGTACTATAACAAGGAGACGGAATTAATAAGGCGAACTTAACATACACACGAAAATTTACACTCAAAATAGAAATTATTTACTCACTTGATAACCCTGCCTCCAGAACTCTAAGCCTCTTGCCACTACATTCTGAGGTACTGCTGCAGCTACCTCTCTTCATATCGCGGAGAGAAAAGAACTAGTAAACACACACAGACACGATGGAATGCACAACAAAACGGACAGCAGCGGACTGAGGACGATGGAGGTTGATTGTGGGTTTTTATATAGACCCAGGCGACCAATGAGAGAGCTTCATTTGGATGTACAGCCAATGTGAAGCTTCGAACGTCACTATTTCTGGAAGGGCTTGATGCCACCATCATCTCTCTCTCTCTCTCTCTCTCTCTCTCTCTCTCTCTCTCTCTCTTTCTCCGAGTAATAAGAATCCTTTCATGATTAACTGTGTTTTCACAAGTGTGCACATACATAATGAAGGCTTTTAGAGGTGGGAAGTTTATTGTTTCTGAGACATATGTTGAAAGCAGGATATTACGATTTCCGGGAAGGGCAACACGTGATGCCTCGTTAGGATAATCTGGGAGAAGGCAGTTGGTGTTATTCTGGGCTATTTTCGTGAACAGTTCCTGTTAGGATTGTAAGGCACAGAGAGCAGTCAATCAGATTTCTATAGCACAAGCTGTGACGTCAGTATCCACAGGTTTCGCGCATGCGAGCTAAGACGCAGCTAGCATGTCCCCCTAGGATCGCTAGGAACTATACACCTTGTGCCATTCTAGGAAACATTGGAGTAGATTTCTATAGCGCGACCTGTGATGTCAGTAACCAGTGGTGTCGCATGAGCAACGGTAAACACATGTGCACGTGGCCCAGAGGATGACTTGGCGCTTATTTAGATAGACATGTGATGTCAGTATAACACTGGAAGAACTTTAACTGTAGACGTGACTTTCACACACCATCGGCAGTGGCGTGACCCGCCATTTTCACCCACCCCAGACCGCCATCTTGGATTACGTCATGGGAGGGATGACAGTGCCCTCTGGTGACAGTACTGTGTACTAGGTCAGTTGAAATCCAGACCCCATGGTGAACACACTGGATGGAGGTACTGCCTCGAATTGTTTAAATAAAGACAGACGTCCATCCTATCCTGCACAGGTTGAGTTCCTTTCTCACCAATCCCTAGGAAGAGATGGCAGTCGGGTGACAGGTTAGTTGAAGTAGCCCAATTGCCCTTTTTTCCTGCCATTTTCTTAGGTTAGTAGAGGTAGCCGTGGTGTGTTGCAGTGTCCTGATGAAATTTGAACTTCCCGCCATTTTCTGGGCGAGGGGAGGGGAGTGGGGAGGGGAGGGGGGTTACGTTAGTGGAGGTAGCCTAACTGACCTATCTTCTCACCAAAATTTGAACGTCCCACCCACGTTGCCACCAGCTTGGATCCGCCATCTTAAACAAATTTGACAACAATGGAGAGTGGGGTGGTGCCCGCTTTGTCCCACTAGTAGCTACCACTACCGGAAGGCTGGCTGAGTTCTGTCATTAGCCGCTAGATGGCAATGTCATCTTTTTTACGGCGATGTGGGATTGTAATGCATCATACAGTAGCGTGCAAAGTAATTGAGGTAAGCTAGAGTTGCACTTCACCAAAACTATGGTCTGGTAGTAAATGAATGTGTAAGAAAGAAACTGGGAGCCAACTTCTCTTTGTCTTTTTTTCGCTTTTGTACATAACTAGAATGACACATCATTCAGTGTTAGTCCATCGTGTATTTTATATCCTTGCAGAACATAAATTCATTTTATAAGTACCAATAACCAAAGGAATTTCTTTTAATACAATTTGCGTGCACAAACATAGAAAGTTATATATATATTTTGATAAACAAAACAGAAACAAGTTCTATATAAGTTCGGCGAAGTATTGTAGCAAAGTTTGATATATTTTTGTTTTGTCGTCTTTCTTATTTTATCTTTCTTTCGAGGAAACTGCGTTCTCTAGCGCTATATGACTCATCTGGTATCTTCTGTTTTATTTTTACTACAACATCCCTCTGTTTCACATTACAAATCAATAGTTTTCGAATAAAACCTGAATTAAACATTGAAAACTTCAATTTTGCTATAAATACTGTTTTACCTTTAAGTAACAGACAGGAGGATAATCATATATAACAAAAATATTCCTAGGTTACCAAGGCCTTTATATATCCTCACTCAGTTTCTAAATGGTTCACCACTTCTGGTATTTAGGGTAATCTAGTAAGATGCTTATCACATATGCAAAGAAAGCAGTCGTTATGAGGTAACGCCCAATAGGTATGCAATACACTCAATGTACAGGTTATGACCTTAACTGACCAAAGCTACTAGGAAAACTACTATATTCTACACTTACTTACGATAGTCCACAATAGCCTACAGTAGTTTTACAACACTAGAATAAGCTCATATTTTACAAGGAACTGAAGTTCCTTCATTCTAAACAGTTTTTTCTGCCCAATTGTCGGACTCATGGCAAACTAGTGTTGCCTTCACTATAAACAATAATTGCAGCTCCCCTCCATTTCAGTTGGGTGTTTGTCTTTATAGCAACAGCATGTGTTACTTCTGTGTTCTCTACAGAAAAACTTCATGTTTTTGTTAAAATGGACTTATCACCTACGAAGCAGACAAAAATAGTTGCTCTTCATGCATACATGTTTACAAGTATAAGAGACATTGTCTCTATTGTTGGTGTGGGAAGATGTAGCGTTTGAAGAGTTATTGGGGCAGATAGTGAAATTGCCTGACTGTCTCCAAAGAGAAAAGGCAGATGTGAGGAAAATCGAAAACCAATTCCTAGAACTGACAAAACTCTACTTGTAAACAGTAGAATATATCCTTACAAGACAAGTAAGGACCTTCAGAGAGATTTATTGGCTACTGGGGTTGAGACTGACTCTTTAACAGTACGGTGACACCTTCTTGATAGTGATCATAACGAACGAAAGCCAATAAAGAAGGAGTTGTTAACACCTGCCATGAAGAAAACATGGTTGGCATGGCCAAAACATATAACTCTTGGACCTCCAATGACTGGAAATCTGTAATTTCATTGATGAGTCACATTTTAATGTTCAAGGTTACAGAATAAGGGTTGTCAGGTGAAGCATCCATGAGACAGTGAGAGTTGAGCATCTTGAACAGACTGTAGCCATGGAGCACTAGTTCCACTTAATGGCATAATGAATTCAACCAAATACATGGAAATCCTCAGGTACAAGATCGTGTCATTCCTACAGACATTTTCAGATGGTGCAGGAACATTTCAACATGATTGGCCATGTCATATTTCTAAACCAGTCAAGACCTTCATTGAAGAAAAAAATATCATTGTGCTTCAGTGGCATCGTAATTCACCAGACTTAAATTCCATCGATAATTTGTGGAGTATTGTGAAAGGATGTCTTGGTAAAATGGGCTGTTCTACAAAAGAATACAAGTTCATGAATGTGGTAAAAGTGTAGTTGCATGACGATGAACTACGAAACATTTGCTCTAACCTGGTCGAATCTGTGCCACAACGTGTTCAGAAGCGCATTAAAGCAGAAGGAGGACACATTAATTATAAATATTTAGTAAGCTAGTAGCTGTATGATACATACAGTAATAAATGTGCACAATTAAATTTTAATTGTATTGTCCAAATTAATTTTCACACTGCCATAGTTATGCCAATTTGCACGAAGTATTTACACCTGTGTGAATTGTGCAGGATGTCAATCCTGGAGGCTTGCTCGGATAGCCAAAGTAGTTACGGCAATCGCTCGCAGTAAGAGGGAAATCATATTCAAGTTTTGGTCCGACAAAAATTTTCATGTGTTACAAACAGCTGAAGTCAATCCAGATTCACAAAGTATGAACCAATTTCATAGTATTTACCACAGCTGTAATCGTCAGAACAGCGTCTGTTCCATGTGAACAGCAAAGGGAACTTCACAGCAAACATAAACATATCCAAAGCCTTGCAGACAAACAAAAATTACGCGAAGCGAAATGTAGTGTGAAGAGAGCTATGCGAGAGGCGTTCAGTGAATTCGAAAGTAAAGTTCTATGTACTGACTTGGCAGAAAATCCTAAGAAATTTTGGTCTTATGTCAAAGCGGTAGGTGGATCAAAACAAAATGTCCAGACACTCTGTGACCAAAATGGTACTGAAACAGAGGATGACAGACTAAAGGCCGAAATACTAAATGTCTTTTTCCAAAGTTGTTTCACAGAGGAAGATTGCACTGTAGTTCCTTCTCTAGATTGTCGCACAGATGACAAAATGGTAGATATCGAAATAGACGACAGAGGGATAGAGAAACAATTAAAATCGCTCAAAAGAGGAAAGGCCTCTGGACCTGATGGGACACCAGTTCAATTTTACACAGAGTACGCGAAGGAACTTGCCCCCCTTCTTGCAGCGGTGTACCGTAGGTCTCTAGAAGAGCGTAGCGTTCCAAAGGATTGGAAAAGGGCACAGGTCATCCCCGTTTTCAAGAAGGGACGTCGAACAGATGTGCAGAACTATAGACCTATATCTCTAACGTCGATCAGTTGTAGAATTTTGGAACACGTATTGTGTTCGAGTATAATGACTTTTCTGGAGACTAGAAATCTATTCTGTAGGAATCAGCATGGGTTTCGAAAAAGACGGTCATGTGAAACCCAGCTCGCGCTATTCGTCCACGAGACTCAGAGGGCTATAGACACGGGTTCACAGGTAGATGCCGTGTTTCTTGACTTCCGCAAGGCGTTCGATACAGTTCCCCACAGTCGTTTATTGAACAAAGTAAGAGCATATGGACTATCAGACCAATTGTGTGATTGGATTGAGGAGTTCCTAGATAACAGGGCGCAGCATGTTATTCTCAATGGAGAGAAGTCTTCCGAAGTAAGAGTAATTTCAGGTGTGCCGCAGGGGAGTGTCATAGGACCGTTGCTATTCACAACATACATAAATGACCTGGTGGATGACATCGGAAGTTCACTGAGGCTTTTTGCAGATGATGCTGTGGTGTATCGAGAGGTTGTAACAATGGAAAATTGTACTGAAATGCAGGAGGATCTGCAGCGAATTGACGCATGGTGCAGGGAATGGCAACTGAATCTCAATGTAGACAAGTGTAATGTGCTGCGAATACACAGAAAGATAGATCCCTTATCATTTATCTACAAAATAGCAGGTCAGCAACTGGAAGCAGTTAATACCATAAATTATCTGGGAGTACGCATTAGGAGTGATTTAAAATGGAATGATCATATAATGTTGATTGTCGGTAAAGCAGATGCCAGACTGAGATTCATTGGACGAATCCTAAGGAAATGCAATCCGAAAACAAAGGAAGTAGGTTACAGTACGCTTGTTCGCCCACTGCTTGAATACTGCTCAGCAGTGTGGGATCCGTACCAGATAGGGTTGATACAAGAGATAGAGAAGATCCAACGGAGAGCAGCGCGCTTCGTTACAGGATCATTTAGTAATCGCGAAAGCGTTACGGAGATGATAGATAAACTCCAGTGGAAGACTCTGCAGGAGAGACGCTCAGTAGCTCGGTACGGGCTTTTGTCAAAGTTTCGAGAACATACCTTCACCGAAGAGTCAAGCAGTATATTGCTCCCTCCTACGTATATCTCGCGAAGAGACCATGAGGATAAAATCAGAGAGATTAGAGCCCACACAGAGGCATACCGACAATCCTTCTTTCCACGAACAATACGAGACTGGAATAGAAGGGAGAACCGATAGAGGTACTGAAGGTACCCTCCGCCACACACCGTCAGGTGGCTTGCGGAGTATGGATGTAGATGTAGATGTAGATGAAGATACAGACAGTGTATAAATACAGACATTGTAACCATCAATGATGTGCCCCTGCCTTGACGGGCGAAGATGATAGAAATATTTCCATCTCCCTGTGTGAGAATTACGAAATGTGAGAGCGTTAGTGTTGTAGACTCCATGACATGTGGAAGTCTGAGTTAATCCTGGAGGTGTGCTCGGATGGCAGTGTCACCTTGCGCGTTGAGCGAGCAGGTCTTAGCTAACTTCCGCCTGTGCCGCAGTGCCGCTTGTGTCGAAGCTGCTCAATCTTGTTGGTGTATCAGCCGGGGTCACATCGTAGTTGCGTAGCGGAGTTTGTCGTCGTTTTTCTATTGGTGGCGGTGTTTTCTGCCGGCACCATGTAGTCTGTCACTAGGGGGACAAGCTATGTTCATGTGCATTTAGATAGTGTGGGTTGCCTACATCAGGGGCAGGTATGCACTTGGAGGCAAACCAATTGTTGTCCTTTGATTGGCAGGTACTTAACCTATTGTTCTCCTTTCACTGACAGGTCCTTAACCTATTGTTCTGTTGAGTGCTTTTCCATATCACTCCCATTTCCTTTTGATTGACAGAAACTTAACCTATTGTTCCTCCTGCCCTCTCTCCCTCCCCCTCGCTGCTACAGGTACAATTTCAGGTCTGAGTTGTTGGAATACCCCCTGGCACTACTATCAGTTTGATTGAATACTTAATTAAGTTGATCAATTAGTTAATTTCTCCCCCTCTGGTAAACCCCTCCCCTCCCACTCTCTCCACCCTATCGAAAAATGGTGGGAAAAAGACTCAGTTGATCGGTCATTTGGAGGGAAATCGAGTGCTCTGAATGGAATATTGTTTAAACAATTTACGCAATGTATGGAATATATGGAAAGTATATATCGTTTATTTATAAAAAAAATTCAGTTTTTAGGGGTTGGATTTCTCTTGCTCATCATTCTCTGCTGTTTGGAAACATCTAGATCTTACAAGAAGCAATTACATGGAACAAACATGTTGCATAAACTAATGTTACTCTGGGTGTCTTAACATAGTCTTTGGGTCTTTGTCGGCACTTAACCTATTGTCCTGTTGAGTGGTTTTCCATGTCACCCTCATTTTCTTAAACTATTGTACCGCCTTTGATACCAAATTAAGTAATTGGTTATCTCCTCCCACCATTTTCTGGTACACTTTTAGAATTTCACTTGCTTTTGAACGCCATTTCTCGCGCATTCTTCCCTCTCATCCACCTCCTTAAACTACTGTACTGCGTTTTACATAAAAATTATTCACATTAACTTAGTTTTCTGCACTTAACCTACTGTTCTGCTCCATGTCACCCACTCACACACAGCTTCCCCTTAATTATTGTACTGGTAACAGCACGTTCAGATAAAAAATTTATATAAACTGATTAAATCGATATTCTTCACATGTATGGGGTAGTTGCTTTTTAATTCACAGCATCCTATTGGTATTAGAGTATTGTTCTTCTGTATGGGGAGCCCTTACCAGTTGGATTTGATTCAAGTGACTGAGAAGGTCGAAAGAAGAACCAAAAGATTTGTGACTGTCACAATTAGCCATCGTGAGAGCATTACAAATCTCACTGAAACTTTGAAATGGGACACACTTGCAGATAGACAATGCGCTAACCGGAAGGTGCTGCTCACTAAATTCCAAAACCTTATCTTCGCCAAGGATGTAGAACATATATTATTAGCACCAACTTTCATATCGCGCAATGATCACCATTCAAATATAAGGGAAATTAGAGCTTGTACCTAGGTGTTCAGACAGTAGTTTTTCCCTTGCGTGATCTGCAAGTAGAAGGGGGGGGGGGAAATATGACTTTTGCACTTTGGCATGAATAGTGTCATCCACCACACACCGCTTGGTGGCTAGCGGAGTATATATTCAGATATAGATGCAGAAGGAATATAGTTTAAACAAAAGATCACTAATGAAAAACATATCCCTCCACCCAATGCCCGACGCCAACACTAGAGTCGGGGTGCATTGGTGGTCCCGTGAAGTTACAACGCAACCATTCAGGTCCCACAAGAATGAGGCGCCGGAATCTATTTCATACTTGACACCTGAGAAATTCCTGCCGAAATACGTATTCATCTAGGTACAGTTGCTGGTGCGATGATGCATAGGGTCCAGTGCAGAGAGAGATATGTTGCAATAGTTCCCAGAATAGCACAGGGTACATACATTGTTCCTTGGGATCCAAACAGAAATTGTGAGCTGTGTGTAGCGTGCATGTGTACCCAGCGCAGCTAACACTTTGCGGCGAAATGTTCATCCTGCTGCGAATATACGTCTCAGAAATGTTAAAAGTTCACACCGCTATAAAGCCTGTGCACTCATGCATAAACACCATTAATCATAAAAGCATTCTTGTGGTTTGGAAAGAGATCACTGCCTAACCACAGTCAGGGGAAAATCAGACAATTACGCAAACAGAATTCGAAGCACTGTCATACAGAAGAGAAAAATCTCCCGAATTTTCTGTATCCTACAGCTACAGGTCTGGAGATGTCCAAAATCACAGTGGCGGATGAGTGACGGCATCCCTGCCAGAGATGGATGGTCTGCTTCAACTTGTCTTTGAACACTTGCTTTCTCAGACCTTTCTGTACACACCTGACCCCCATTCTTGTTCTAATCAGTTTGCAGACACTCCTGTGTCAGCACAAAGGATATGTTGTGAATTAATAGAGCATTATGACTGTATTTTGTACAGATCACCATATTACAATTAAGCACTGCAAAGTGCCCCACATATCGTCAAATAGGGAAAGACTCTTACTCAATTATACTGCTCTCCCACTGAGGACAGAAGCTGGGATATTAGAGCGTGAAACCGATCCCCAACTGTGCCGATGTAGTAAACATACAATTCGTATCCTCACCATACAAAATAATTCCTTTTACATCATTTGTACATATACCGTGAAGACAGACAGCACCGTATATACTCCTCGCAGTACTAGATATTTCCCTGTGAGGTTCAGTAGTCATCCACTCCTGATGGGTCACCAGAGCACCCTCAGTTGACCAAAGTCACTCTCAGAATTGTTCTACAAATTCGGCCTCGTTCCCCCTCGGCGCTACTGTTTCTGGTATGGACCTACTCACTTGCTTGCTTTTCTGCATCCATCTCCAGACTGTGGGATTACAAGAACACATATATTTTCACATGGTTTTCCATGATATTATGCCATTTTCGCGGTACTTCTCGATATCAAGCACACAACAGTAGCCTACCGATCGCTCACGCAACATAATTCCGAAGATACAGACTGGAAATCATACCTCTACAAACCCGAAACTTGAGCGCTTATCCTGTCTGTGAAGATCTTCACGCGAAAAAATCTCGACAAAAGAAAAATAGAGGAAATTGCTATTTCCACTCGCAAATACCGATGTCGGTGATGTAACAGATTCCAAATCGTCCCTATAATTTACAAAGTCAGCTAATGTGTTTCTCATGTCTAGAGAACCATCAAACATGTCTTTCATCTCTTAGATGCACACACCACAAGCCATGTTCCCACAACTAAATAAAGGCGCGAAATGTGCAGAAGCAGTCAACTGAACAATTTACATGGGAGGGAATAATGGTCCAGCGCAAACACATGTCCTTATTCAATCTTCTCAATTTTCCACGCGATCACAAAACTGCTCAACACATACTAAGTATTAGTTCGCTATTCAGTCATCTAGAAGACGACAATGTTAACTACATTCCAACAGGCCTCTGCATTCGGACGGCTCCTGCCATTAATGGGAAACGTGAATCATTCCCACAGAGGTCACTGGCGCTGCAGGCCAAAGCACGCATAGACAGAATGATTCTACGAAATCGGTGACATATACATATTTTATCTCTGTACTTACATCTAAATGTTACCATTGTGGTCTCAGTTGAATGACACTCGACAATGAGTGATGTATCGGAAATACATCCTGCGCACAGCTGTGTTCTGGAAATAGAAATATTGGTACCCATTCTCATGACCTGACATACTCTTCTCTTGCTATCACAGTACTCCACATCAAATCCATACCTTCCGTAAGAATGGATATAGTCATTTGCCATGCGCATGTCGGAACACGAACACATATTTTATAAGCCTGATGTTCAAATGCGAATCTATCAAGCACCCCCTACTACTAAGTATAAGACTTCATCAATAACTGATCGTTGGCGATACGAAATAATACTGAAAGAAAATCTTGTGACTGCTACCACCGTGTATTAGAAAGAGAGGTTTAATCGTCTTACAAACCGCCAGATGTTAAAAAACCCGTTCCCAACAACTACTGAATGTTACTGTCACAAGCGGTCTTGGTTCTTCAGGTGCATACAAGTATCCATGTTAAAAGATATACCCGTTTTACGAATCAAGGTACGACATTACCTCTGAATGAGGTGGTTTTTTGTCCAGACAAATACCATGATGGAGATCGCTGGAGTATATAGTATCAGACGAACAGTGCACTTACACGTCGCCAACGGTGCAACCTCGTAATAAAATTACCCAATTTAGACTGATTCAGCTAACTAACACGGTATGAGACCAGTATTTGCGAATCCCTCACGCCACTGCAGCTAGATATTTCTACAGTATTTGTAACGCAGTCTGTCTCAATCCCATGTCTGAGGTTAGAGGTTAGGTGATATATTCACTGGGCTATAGGCGATTGTTGATTGAGAAGGATCACAAACAGTAGACGGTGTGCTGATTGAGGTCGTAAGAAATGTAGACTAACTTTTCAGATCTTTAATGCTACGCTATCCGCCAGAAATGCTGTCTGGGGTTTGGAATCAAGTCTTTCCATTCAACCACAAACCTGCATTCGAACCTACGGAGAAGTCATATAATGATTACAGCAACAAGTGAATCATATTTCTGGCACTCTCATATCTCGAAACGAGTCACCTTTATCGAACCTGTCTGCTACAGTAAAATTCCAACATGGTTTTAGTCAGTCCCTAAGCATCCTGCGTCTGCTGCCATTTCCTCAGCTTTGTGCATGTGATCGTTCCAATTTAAGTCGGAATTGGGTAGAAGTCGGCGAAAGCTATATTCACCACCTCATGTAACCCAGGTAGAAACAGAGCGACCTGATTTAGTGCGACAGGACCGTGTTTTGACCATTCGGTGGAAATGTGCGCATTGTGGCGTGTCCCCAAACTAGATACAGATACCACAGATCCACGTCCATTCGCATCTGTCTCCCCAACATGCTATCTTCATTATTCTGCACCATACATCAGAGAAAAATTATGAACTATAAAAGCTCAACTAACTTCATCTGACAGAGAAAAAGATAATATTTTTAACGCATCTCTCTCCTGTCATATATGGAAAATAAATACCACATGTGTGCATGCATCGAGCACATGTGACGATCCTATTGAATATACATGTATTGATCAACTGCACAGACCAATTCAAAGTTCCATCACCTGTACTCTAGGGGGATGATCGTATCCCGTTGATTATACTGTAAGTCGCAAGAGACGCCCCCCTGTGGCCCTGTCTTGTTGTTTGAAACATTATTTTCTATCATGGTTTGTTCACTGCTAAACATTTTATTTTTATGCCACAATTTAGAGGTCTGTGTCAGGTCCTAAACTGACATTAAGACGTTCTGACCCACTTCCTCTCACAGACAACATCACCCCAAAGTACAGTTATCCAAGACGTTGCACTATGACGTGACTAACTTCATTCAAGATGGGTGCTGTGACCTCAGCTGATGATGCGCCTACCGTTACCCAAGATAGTGGGAAAGCGCCACACCCCCTTTCCAAGCCCCCTTGGCGGGAAGTTTGAATTTTGGAGGGAAGATAGGTCAACTGGGCTACCTCTACATTTAAACTCATCTGTCACAGTGACGGAATAGCTGATGGCTCTGTGTTCTATTTCAACTGATTCCTCATATTGGACTCATGTACACGATCACTGTTTCGGTGCCAGCAACCCCCAGAAGTTGTCACCCATCCACAGAACTCTTTTCCCAACTCAAACAAGCGTTGTCAGTCAATCATTATGTGGTAACCAACAGCCTGTCAGTGGATGGATGGGATGGAAAAGCACCGCAGATGTACTGTAACAACAAGCATCACAGTTGATAGCGTGAACAATTTTAGCTATTTTACAGTAGTTTCAACACTGGCCAATGATGTGACAGCATGTTTCCCCAATTTCAGTATCATAGCTAAACCACCCTTTCTCTACTTCGCGAGTATCATTGCTAACGTAGATAAATGACTGCAGTACGTCCGTTCATTGTTAATTCTCGAACACATAAATCATCAAAGTATACCAGACAGCGCTCTACATATTTCTAATACCTCGAGCATAGTGCATAATTTATTATCTATCTCTATGCGGATGGGAGTCATAGAGCATTCTCACAGGCTTAGGATAAAATTAGAGACTGAAATACCTCCCCGCACTGTATTTGACAAGCCCGCTCTGCAGCACCATTACCAATTCAATCTGCAGCTGACCAGAAACAGACCGCTGCATTCCACGTCTCGTGAATGAATGGAACTTTCCGAGTCCTCACCCATCCAAGTGCACAAGATTTGCCCAGATGCACCCATGTCGAGGAGGTTAGCACCCCTTATCGGTGTATAGTAACAGATTTGAATGTGTTGTGATGAAATAGCACAGCGTTAAGAAGAACAAGAAACAGGTGATTTTTATGCATGATGGAGCTGCAGACGGATGGAGTTCGAAGCATTTTACGTAAATCAGCTACGCTTTCAACCCTAAAGCATGGTTCTAGAGTCCAGGATCAGAACCAGGAAGGTATTGATAAGAAAGAACATAAACACCTGCACTCCTAAGGCTACAACGTTCCGCACATAAAACAGTCTACAATAGTACACTCCTGGAAATTGAAATAAGAACACCGTGAATTCATTGTCCCAGGAAGGGGAAACTTTATTGACACATTCCTGGGGTCAGATACATCACATGATCACACTGACAGAACCACAGGCACATAGACACAGGCAACAGAGCATGCACAATGTCGGCACTAGTACAGTGTATATCCACCTTTCGCAGCAATGCAGGCTGCTATTCTCCCATGGAGACGATCGTAGAGATGCTGGATGTAGTCCTGTGGAACGGCTTGCCATGCCATTTCCACCTGGCGCCTCAGTTGGACCAGCGTTCGTGCTGGACGTGCAGACCGCGTGAGACGACGCTTCATCCAGTCCCAAACATGCTCAATGTGGGACAGATCCGGAGATCTTGCTGGCCAGGGTAGTTGACTTACACCTTCTAGAGCACGTTTGGTGGCACGGGATACATGCGGACGTGCATTGTCCTGTTGGAACAGCAAGTTCCCTTGCCGGTCTAGGAATGGTAGAACGATGGGTTCGATGATGGTTTGGATGTACCGTGCACTATTCAGTGTCCCCTCAACGATCACCAGTGGTGTACGGCCAGTGTAGGAGATCGCTCCCCACACCATGATGCCGGGTGTTGGCCCTGTGTGCCTGGGTCGTATGCAGTCCTGATTGTGGCGCTCACCTGCACGGCGCCAAACACGCATACGACCATCATTGGCACCAAGGCAGAAGCGACTCTCATCGCTGAAGACGACACGTCTCCATTCGTCCCTCCATTCACGCCTGTCGCGACACCACTGGAGGCGGGCTGCACGATGTTGGGGCGTGAGAGGAAGACGGCCTAACGGTGTGCGGGACCGTAGCCCAGCTTCATGGAGACGGTTGCGAATGGTCCTCGCCGATACCCCAGGAGCAACAGTGTCCCTAATTTGCTGGGAAGTGGCGGTGCGGTCCCCTACGGCACTGCGTAGGATCCTACGGTCTTGGCGTGCATCCGTGCGTTGCTGCGGTCCGGTCCCAGGTCGACGGGCACGTGCACCTTCCGCCGACCACTGGCGACAACATCGATGAACTGTGGAGACCTCACGCCCCACGTGTTGAGCAATTCGGCGGTACGTCCACCCGGCCTCCCGCATGCCCTCACTCAAAGTCCGTCAACTGCACATACGGTTCACGTCCACGCTGTCGCGGCATGCTACCAGTGTTAAAGACTGCGATGGAGCTCCGTATGCCACGGCAAACTGGCTGACACTGACGGCGGCGGTGCACAAATGCTGCGCAGCTAGCGCCATTCGACGGCCAACACCGCGGTTCCTGGTGTGTCCGCTGTGCCGTGCGTGTGATCATTGCTTGTACAGCCCTCTCGCAGTGTCCGGAGCAAGTATGGTGGGTCTGACACACCGGTGTCAATGTGTTCTTTTTCCATTTCCAGGAGTGTATGTTGCTGCTATTCTCCTTGCAACAAAAATGGTGGTAGTAGCTTTGTACCTTCAATTATGAAGTTTCTTCTCATGTTACCAGCCAATGTAAAAAGTCACGAAAATGTCAATATAGAAAGTATTTGCATGTAGCTCAATGCTCCATTCCTTACAGAAACATAACAAGATGACTCTCATACAAACTACACACATTCAATTATGAACATAGTAAGTAACTGGTACCTATTACAAACTGTTAGCATCACAGGTCTAGTTTTGCAAGATTTTTAAGTTTTGTTTTGTAGGAAATTGTCCACTGTTTCGTCCACCCGTTGCCTGGGTATACTCTTACCAGCATTTACTAGTTTTAGTGCTGCCACTGACTGGGCCCTCTGTCCCATAATATGCATGTGAACCAGAGAGAAGTTAACAGTAGACTGCTTCTTTCCTTCTCATCCCATCTGGTAATTCTCCCCTGACCAGCGGTTCTCGGTGACTTTTCCAATCTCTACCCCTTTTCCTAGACCTCTCCAGCCCTTTTCCTTTGCCCCTCTTCCTTCCTCTTCAACCCATCCACCAGAATAGGGAGCCACTGGCTCCAAAAGCATACATAATTATAACCTTTTTTTATGTGCATGTTCAGCCGCCGTTTGTTCAGTAGATTTTTTATCTATCCAGTTATATTGTCAAAAATTGATTGTTTTCCTTATTATGTGTATAATATGATGTTAAAATGTTAATAAACTTCCATTTTGCAGTTCAGTTCCTTCATCTAAAATATCATTCAGGTAAGTGCAGATTTCAATATATTAACAAATTAGCCTCTATCAGATTTGCAGATTGTTTCTTTTTTATGCCAGTAGTTGTGTGCACATTGGCTCTGATATGTATGAAGACTCATTGTCAGTCATATTAGTGTCTTTTTTGAACCTTGCATGGAAGTTTCATTTGGTCTGACCAATGTAATATTTATTGTATCCTTTACAGTTTATTTTATATGTACTGGATTGGTCAAAGTTTAAAGTTCCTATGTTTTATGATGATTATTCATTCCCACCTGTGCAAAAACATATTTGTAATTTGATTGTGCATCATATGTTTGTGATTTCATTAGATACTTAATAAAAGTAAAACTGAATAGTGTATTGTAATTTAGTTCCCCTTGCTTGTTTTTCAAATGTTATATCACCAGTAATTTTCATGCATTGAGTTTTAAGTTCTTTACCATAAAGTTTTATAGTCAGAGTCGAAGTGTATGCATTGTTTTCCACCACATTTGTAAGGGTGTCAGTTACCAGTTCAGGTGGAAATATGGTCCAAAAATTGCTGTAAAATTCATTTTATAATTTTTTCCTGACTCATAATAAAAAAAGAGGGTATCTATCTTGCACAAAGCTTTTGCATAGTAAATTCTTCATGTAAAATGTACTATACACTGTCTTCTGTTATGCTCATGGTTTCACCTATTTCATTTATCTCTAACTGCTCATTTCCAATACTATTATGAGCACTTCCTTGATGTTTTCATAATTGCAGTCTTGTGTATCCTTCATGTTTCATTCTCAAGAGAAATATGATCACATTTGAATTCAGTAGCACTTTCTTTTAATTTTTAGAAATAAAGGAGTAGACACACAAACTTTCATTAACTTTGGATGGATAAGTGCTGTGAACAGCCCAAACAAAACAAAGAATTTAATGATGACGTGATACTGCAGTTTCTTTGTTTGAATAAAATAAGAAAAACACAAGACTTTAAAAAGCCAAAAAAAATAATCTTCTGCAGATCAAATTGACATTTGATTTATATTTTCAAACATGTACCATCACTATGACAATAAAATGCCTTTGATATGACAGTCATTACTGTGCCAGGATGAGAAATTTTCTTCTTTCCAATACCATTGTGAGAACTTTCTTGTTGTGAGACTAATTGTCACTCATATGGGAGTTGAAGAAGTTAATTTCAACAAGAGAGACATACTACAGAAAATGAACTCAAGAGTACCCCAGAAAATAGGTTATTAGATGAAGCATGGAAAGTATAGCAAAATGTCATCAAGAATTAGGATTTTGAAAACAGTACAAGAATGGATCTTCTTGGAACAGCTTATGTGGTGTAAATTGTAAAGGGTATGCCTGATACTATTAACATCTGTAAAAATATGTGAATGCTCACAATCATGCCATAAGCTATCATTAAAGTTGAAGATCTCCACTGATTCTGATAAAGAAACCTGCTCATCTGCTTGGGAAGTGTATGAAAGATAAATGGTTGTACAGTTGTTTAGAAATCAGAGTAAAAACCACAGTGCAGTAGGAGTTACAATACATAACTTAAGGAGTAAACATTTCTGAATATGCGGTAGTTCAAGATGATCATAAAGTAATTAGCTTCCGTGTGACAATATTATTTATGATCCAGAACGCTTTTTTCACACATCAGCAGCATGTACAATGTTTTTAAACATCCTTTTGTAGATGACATAGGAAGAATTTAATTATATGTTACTTACAGATAATTTAGATCTGACAATACGTGAGCCTCTGTCATTTAGAATGATAGTATGAGCCACCTCACCTTGTATGAGCATCTGACAGCTTTCACCAAAATGCAAAGCATGCTAAGATTACTTTCAAAGTCAACTGTGCTCAAACTTATTGGCACTCTACCTTCTCCTTATGGGATCAAGAAGAGTCCCCCACTCCTCCATATTTTCGTACCAAAATGAGAGTTATTATGCTAAGTTATTCTGAGAATCTTATAACTCCATGTCCAAATGCATTAGAAGCAAATCCCATAATTCTTTTTTAGTCTGCTCTGATGAAATACAGCAATTTTGGAATGTCTATGCTTCCCATCAATGTGTATTTGACACTGTTTAATACAAATTATATTATTCTGAAAGCCAATCTAAGAGCAACATATAACTTTCTACCACTATAGTTTTGACATTTTAACCACTCATATATCTCATTATTTAGTATTGGGTTCTGAAGACACCGATGTCGAGTATCCTTTCATCATCATCATCATCTAAAAAGTTTGTCACAAGTGCCCTATTTTGGAACTTCTACTTGTAGACTGCACAGTTAGTTAGGTTAGTGTTTAACGTCCCGTCGACAATGAGGTCATTAGAGACGGAGCGCAAGCTCGGGTTAGGGAAGGAAATCGGCCGTGCCCTTTTTAAAGGAACCATCCCGGCATTTGCCTGAAACGATTTAGGGAAATCACGGAAAACCTAAATCAGGATGGCTGGAGACGGGATTGAACCGTCGTCCTCCCGAATGCGAGTCCACTGTGCTACCACTGCGCCACCTCGCTCGGTGGACTGCACAGTGACCACACTTCATGGCAGTGAGTCAGTTACTGTAATAATGCCAGCACTTTTAAGTTTGTTTCACTATGAGAAAGAATAGTTTATCAGCCACTGTAGACAGACGCATAATTTGACTATCTTGTTAGGTGTCTGTAACCAGCCTAATGCCCTCATGACTGGCAGCATTTAGAATACTGATGTATGACGTCCTTTATAATCCACAAATAACAATGTGGTATTCAGTTTGGACCCTTTTTTAATTCTTCTTGTATCTACAGGAGACAGGACCTGTCTTTCGTAATAGACAGTCTCCACACACTACTAATGGAGGCTTGTCCAGTTTATTCACAACAAGAGATACACAGGGTGAGTCATGAGTTTTTCGCCGGTTGCTGGAGATATTCCATAGGTTATTTGGAACAAAAAATGTAAATACAGTAATGTGATCAGATACACAATTAAAGAGCTACAACAGAGTTCCGAAACATGGCACGGCGTATGGAGCACTACACTTGTGTTCACAGGACACACGATCAGTCTTAGATAGACAAGTGCAGCAAGTGGTTCATTTGCATAACAACCACATTGCCGATACTGCAGTCACTGTTTACTGTTGTTATTTCCTGTGTATAGTACACTTTACGATGCCATAGAAGTTTTCATTGCAGGAGTGTGGAGAGATGGTGTACATTTTGGGCTTCTGTGATGGTCATGCAAAAGCTGCTGTTGCCAAATATCACCATCAGTATCCTAATTGTAGGATTCAGAGTGCCAAAACATTTAGTGGAACATATCGAACATTGCTAGAAACTGGTAACCTTCCCAGTATTCGTATCCACTCTGAAAGACATCATGACATTCAAGAAGAGGAAAACATTCTTAATTCAGTAGAGTGCTGTCCTTGTTCAAGTGCGAGACACCTAGCTACCCGATTGAATGTTTCACAATCTAAGGTAAGTAGGATTCTTCATGAGAATGGACTGTATCCTTTTCATATGGACTCTATCCTTTTCATGTGCAGAAAGTTCGCCATTTATAGCCACATTATTGTGCCAAGCATTTGCACTTTTATAACTGGTTAAATGGAGATTGGCAGCTCTATCGCTTCATAATGTTCAGTGATGAGGCATCCTTTACAAGAAGTGGTATCAACAACATGCATGTCTGAGCAGACAAAAATCACCATGTCATGGTAGTATCTCAATTGCAACACAGATTCAGTGTCAGTGTCTGGTGTGGTGTTGTGTGTGACCAGTTACTGGGGTCATTTATTCTCCCGGGAAATTTAAATGGTCAGATGTATGGTAACTTTTTATGAGAAGACTTACAGCAGCCTCTTGAAGATGTTCCTCTGGAAACAAGATGCCACATGTACATCCAACATGATGGGGCACGTGCACATTTCCACCACATGGTAACAGCTTAATCTTAATCAACAATTCCCACATAGATGGATAGGTCGCGGGGGCCCTATCAACTGGCCTGCCAGATCCCCAGATTTAAGATCCTTTGATTACTGCATCTGGGGGTGGATGAAAGACATCATGTATGTATTTAAGGTGGAAACATGAGAAGAATTGATACAATGCATTTTCAATGTCACAACGTCAATAAGGAACAAGCATGTGAAATTACGAAATGCTACTCATGCGGTTCACTCCCGTGCGAATCTTTGCCTTCAAATGCAGGGAGGAAATTTTGAACACTTGTTTTAATCCACTCTGAATGCAAAGGACTGCTATAAAATTGTTTAAATTAATTATTATGTGCATTTTTGTTAGTGAAATCCTACAATAAAAGTTTTTCTTCTGCCATTTTCCTGAGTTTTTCAATTTCTGTAGCTCCTTAATTATGGATCTGATACATTATTGTATTTACATGTTTTGTTCCAAATAATCTAAGGAATACCCTCCAGAACCCAGGGGAAAACCCTATGATTTACCCTGTATACACAGGAAGCTCCTCGGAAACAGTACAAGCTATCTTAAGTCCATACTCCAAAGCAAACTACATTCCATGTCACCATGTCATATCAAAGTTCTGCTTATGACAAACAGAGTCCACAGTATTGACACATTAGCCAAACAAATGGCACACTCACAGAGCACTCCACACATCACAACTGACTCAGACCAGCCTTGGGATGGCTTATATACTGGATTCTGGGGTGGTCTTGTTAGCAGGCGCTTGTGATGACAAGAGCCCTCTGGATAGTGATACCACAGCTGTTGAATAATGTTGCACTAGCTATTCAGTTTCTATAGAGAATCAGAGTGGGGCAGGGGGGGGGGGGCAGTTGCTACTACATCTTCAACCCCGCCTGCCAAACAGCAACCACTGGTGGAGGAAGCACAAGAGCCTAGTGTGGAATGTCAACCACAAGGAAAAGTGACAGGTCAATGTCCACGGATGTTAATGTGGAAGACTGAGGTAGGATGTAGGATGAGGCCCAATGGAAGATACATGAGTAAAGCAGTTGGGTGCTGACCAGGATGGTGGAGACAAAATTGATTTTGATAGTCCCATAGAAGTCCATGGGCCAATGGCGAACGGACACCATCCTGTGGATCCAGGTTGTGTGGCACTTGAACTGACAGGCCCTCACCAGGGTGCCCACCCCGAAGCCGATGCCTCAGTGAAAGTGCGTACTGGTGGTGGGCACAGCATATCTAAGAGAGTGTGGTGAGGACAGCCATGCAGCTGCTCCGTTGGGCTGTAGTCCTTGATTTGGGTGGCCCTTTAAGTTGCATTAGGTGTGATGCGGGATCTAATTTCCTTATGAAAGATAAAGAGCTTCATACGACTCTTGGAAGCTGGGTGGAAAGGCACAATTTGAAGTGTTGTACCTCATTGGGAGTGTAAAACTGTTTGAAATCATAGGAGGAAAATGTCATCCCATTATCAGAAAACAAGGTGTGTGGGATGCCTTTTTCCAAGGTGGTGGTAGTAGTGACCTAAGACATGTTAAACACAAAAGGGAAGAGAGGATCAATCATGAACAACCACATGGAGCCCAAAAATAGGCCAGCAAAATCTAAGAAGATATACTCTCATCACAGCACCACAGTGTTGTTGCAGGGAGAGAACTGCTTGGGAGGTGCAACTTGACGAGTTTGACAGATGGAACATTGGCAGGCCAAATCCATTATGTCAGAGTCAGTATGTTGCCAGAATACATGTTGTCACACCAAACTTTTCATACACAATATGCCCCAGTGGGCAGTGTGCAGGAGGTGCAGCACTTTCAGATGAAGAAAGAGAGGAATCAGGATGTGACAGTGGTCCTCAAACAGGACCCACAATGGAACCCCTTGGTTTAGGCATAGGTGATGCCACCATGGTCTGTAGTAATGAAGCTCTCAGGCCTGGGAAGTGTTTTTGGACACCAACATTTTACAAAGTAAGCAAGGCAGCATAACATCGAATGTGTTCAGGTGGCAACTGCAATGTCTAGCAATGTTAATTGAAAGGTTGAAATGACTGAATACAAATTAGAATGACATTAGAAACACCCAAATTCATGTTGGTCAAAGGCTGGATTGGGTTCCTTGAGGAATCAGGATAGTGCATCCACATTTGTGAGTAATGTCATTGCCCGACAGTGGATGGAATAATGAAAATTAGACAAGTACAGTGCCCAGTGCTGGAGGCAACGGACAGTCCAGTCCGGTAAGTGATGGTTAGGGCTAAATATAGAGAGCAATGTGTGATGATCATACAATGTAGGCTTTCACGGCTGGTGTTGTCTTCAGTTAAAACTTGCGGGTTGAGAGGCTGTGGTCGATGTATAAAATTTCCACCCAATGTTTCGTCTCCATCTGAGGGAGACATCTTCTGAGGTCGTCCAGCTACTGCAGTAGCAGATGATGTCTCCCGCAGATGGAGACGAAAGTTAGGTGGAAATTTTATACATCAACCATGGCCTCTCAGCCCAGAAGTTTTAACTGAAGAATGTGAGATGATTTGTTTACAAGCTGAAATTTCAGTCCTTAAAGAAATAATTCAAATGGTTGAACTGCATAAATGATGGCAAGGGCCTCCTACTCTATTTGAGAATAGCACTGCTGAGAATTAGATAAGGCTTTAGAGGCATATGCAATACGGCGCTCAATACCAGCAGGGTATTTATTGGGCTGTCAGATTTGAGGATACTTTGTAGTATTTGAACTGTAAAATGCTGAAATATGGAATTGGCTGAAGAGACCTTGAAAGGTAACCAATTATAATGTTAAAGCCTCTACAGCATATTTAGCACTAAGCAAGCTCATGATTTTACATCCAAGGGAATTTGAAAACATGCCTCTGTGAGATAAAATTTATTGAATAAAGTGCTGTGACCTAATTTTGCAAAGCATTCAATTGGGGTTGGTGGGATAAGTTTCCACTTCAACTTGTGCATGTATCATTACTTTAAAATCACCACAAAGTCTCAAGGTGGTGTTGGGTTTGCATATTGTTACCAGTGGAGTGACCTATGACAATAGGGAATAGGTGTTAACATGCCTTGATGAATGAGACTGTCCAGCTCTGTTCTGAGGGCATACTTTAGAGAAAAGGTTACCACATGAGCTTTGAAAAATGCAGCTTCTCCAATAATCCAGGTGAGAAGATTTGAGCGTATCTATCACAAAGAGTCTTCAAAGTAGTGCAAGGCCCTTCAGATTGCATGGCATACACTGTTTCATGAACCATAAATCCTAAAGCATCAAAAGAGTCTATCCCAAAAAATTGTTCATTTTGGGGTCACCTACCACCAAAAAATTTACTAGATGAGTGTCTTGGTTGTAAGTAAACTGGAAACTTTCTGGCAAAGGCACATGGTGGCATTCAAAGGTTCAAAGACTTGTCTTGGCTGCCTGCAAAGGTGACTACCCTAAATTTAAGTAACTGGGTTTGTTTAATAAGGACACAGAAACGCTGGTGCCCGAGAGAGTATTTGTCAAGGATGCATCAAAGTACACTTGACAGCAGAAAAAGGCCTTGGTTGAAATTTGAATTACACATCATGTTAGGCAGGAGCCAGTCACATTACAGGATGTACAGATCTGCTCATACAAGCAAAGAACGTTTGTAATTGTGAGCGCAGTAGAACAGTCAACAACTTTTTGACACTTAGTATAAGAACACATCCCATAAAAACATGCAAGAAAACTGTGTCGTCTCTCGTGTCATTTGTGGCATTGCAGACCTAGTGAAGGCACTTCATTTTGTAATGTGGAGTAACAAGTGGTAAGAATTACCTACATGTTGGCAGCTTTAGAATAATGCATTTGTAGATCAGTGGCATATCGGCAGTCTAGTGGGCAACTGCCTGGTGACAAGGTTTGCTTTGGATCTGGGTTAGTGCAATTTTTTGGTGTTACTCCATTAATTTGTTTAACCTGTAGAAGTCACAAAATTAACAGAACAAACAAATCACAGTTCTGATTAAGATATTTTAGGCCCTCAAAAGGGCACAGCATGTTGCTTCTTTACCACTTAATAGCCCATCCAGAAGCTTTCAACTTCAATGACTGTCCTCACACTGCAAGGAAGCGAGTCTGTGGCGTGGGTAATAAATCTTTCATTTTCCGCCACATCCTTCCAGGCAGCTAGGGTGACATAGCAAAGATCATCATGGTTTCTTGGCATGGGGTCAGGCCAGTTTTTTGCATGGTCTGGTTTTGCCTCTTCCCATTTTTTAAATACAGTTTAGGTCTGTGCTGGAGGAGACTAATGCAGAAGATAAATCTCATGCTGTTCTACAAACCACTCCTGCACAATCACCGACATGTGTATAGGAGACTGGTCCTATCTGAAACAGATTACTCCATTAGGATATTTGTGTCACACTGATAAGACCAAAATATTACTTACAATATAATTATACTGGGCATCATTGAGTCAGCCATCGATCCTGTGAAGTATTCCAAGTCTGATGGAACACAGCCAGCCCCAAACTGCTATAGACACATGGCCACTGTGAGATAACTCATATATGTATTTAGGGTTGAAATAGGCACTTTGCAGCCTGTATACTCGTACTGGACCATAATTCAGTGAGAACAATACTGACCCATTGGAAGATATCATGTTTCAACAGTCATTATTCACACTGTCCCCAGCAATAGCTAATCGGTAGAGTTGATGATCTTCATGGAGCCTCTCCTTGATGATGATGATGATGATGATGATGATGATGATAATTCTAAGTAGTCTAGTCTCCCAAAGCCAGTACCACACCATATCCACTGATCTGGCTATTATAGAAGGAATCACATGTCTGTTGACCTAAGTTATCATGACAGACCATCAGTCTATTACTATGTGATATCAATGAAAGTGTGTGAATAATTCTCAAGTATTATATCAAGCAGACATAATAAATTTAAGTTTCAAGTGATTCTCAATCATAAAAAAAATCACATGGATTCAGACATAAGACACTTTACGTATAAGCTCTATATGTAGTTTATTCAGTTACAGTGACCATTTATGAACTTACATCTGATCAGTTAACACGCACTGTATATATAGATAAAACCAGCATATTCCATTTGCAGAAAAGATTTTGTGCCTTCTTGGAACAGATATGGAATACTAACAAGATCAGTATAATGCAGTTTTTGAAGTAATGTTTCCTTATGTGCATGGTAAACATAAATATATGCAACACTGCATTTCAATCAAGTCAGTGCTGTGCTGTATTTTAAGTCTAGCTGAGATTTCTATTGGCCAATTTTTGTGGTTTCAAATACACATTTTCTGAGAAGTCCGCCACTGGGGGCACACAGTGCGCTTGGACATAGGAAAAAATGTTTGCAGCCAGGCAATTGTGCTGCTGCTGGCATGGTCCATAACAGACGGTATAGTTGTTTACAGAGTTGTCCTGATCCAGAGCAGCTAAGGCCCCTGCTGAAGGAAGCATAACATCTAGTACAAGCAGAGCAGAGAGCTGACTGCCATGACATCTTCTTCTGTCATAAACAAATTTTGGGCTGCATGTGTAGTTTTGTGGGTTCGCATTACTTGTATCAGAGAAGGGCTCGATTTCTTCAGTATATGGTTTCTCACTGAGTTTAGCATAAGACACACTTTAACTTCCAGGACTAAAGAGTCCACATAGTTCTGCCCACACAAACATTTAAAGTTGCAATTCCTACTCAATTCATGTACGTCAGTGGCCCAGTATACATAAGATTGATTGGGGCTCTTTTTTTGCTGCCAAAATTCTAATCTTGCTCCAGTAACAGTTTTTTTTAATTAAAAATGTTCTTGCAGTAAAGAAAATAGTTTGGACAACTCTAGTTCCACCAGATTCATTAATGGCTCCAATTTTTGTATGAAGTTATACTGTGCAGGGCTGCCTGACAACATCACCTTTTGTCTTCCCGAGTCAGAAATTTGACAAGCCAAAAGAATAACTGCAGTAATTGGAGGTAAGCTTACTATTCTCCACATTGTCCATTAAATGGTGGAAAAGAAGTAAAAACAGATGGTTTGGGAGACACTCCTGCTAAATTCACTGATGTTTTCACTGACTGTAATAGAGCTGTCATTAGCTGATTGAAAACCTGTACTCTCACCTAATTACAAAAATGTTCACAGCCTGATGAACATTTGTTGACAATGGGTCCCAAGCTGTCAATACTTTTGTTAAAAGTGGTCTACACTCATTATCGGTGAGTGTTCACCCCAATTTATTCACGAGAGATACATACAAGACGTTCCTTGGTAATGGTACAACCTAGCTTAAGTCCGTATCACAACGCAAAGTCTAGTCCACACTATATCAAAGTTCCATCTATGACAAGTAGAGTCCACAATATAAACATTTTAGCTAAACCAACAGTGCACTCATTGCACCCTCTACAGATCACATCACAGCTGACTCAGACTGGTGCTGAGCTGGCTCATGTGCCGCATTCTGGCATTGTCTCTTTAGAGGCCAGTCCTGATGACAACCACTCTCTGGATAGTGGCACCAGAGTGGTTGACAACAATGTTGCACCAGTTATTCGGTTTTCTTAGTGACATCCAGCAGCACCACTACATTGTCAATGCTCCATGTTTGCCTGCCAAGGCACTTCAGAACTCTCAATGATTTTTAAGCATTTTGTTAATTGATGTCTGTGATATCTTGATATGATATGGAACAGACCCATTGGTTAGCACAAATGATACAATTCTCAGTGAAAGGATACCTAATTTCTGGAGAATTACTATAATGGTGTTAACTCATCTCTCTCAAAAATTACTTTCAGTTTGCTTTAAACTGGATATTTTTCTCCATTAGCATCTTTAATTTATTAGTTTTAAGGTTAAATAATTTAAAACTTTCTGGCTCAGTGTCAGCTCAAATTGTGAGCAATGGTGGTTTTTATTCACAATACTGTACAGGGTTATTACAAATGACTGAAGCGATTTCACAGCTCTACAATAACTTTATTATTTGAGATATTTTCACAATGCTTTGCACACACATACAAAAACTCAAAAAGTTTTTTTAGGCATTCACAAATGTTCGATATGTGCCTCTATAGTGATTTGGCAGACATCAAGCCGATAATCAAGTTCCTCCCACACTCGGCGCAGCATGTCCCCATCAATGAGTTCGAAAGCATCGTTGATGCGAGCTCGCAGTTCTGGCACATTTCTTGGTAGAGGAGGTTTAAACACTGAATCTTTCACATAACCCCACAGAAAGAAATCGCATGGGGTTAAGTCGGGAGAGCGTGGAGGCCATGACATGAATTGCTGATCATGATCTCCACCACGACCGATCCATCGGTTTTCCAATCTCCTGTTTAAGAAATGCCGAACATCATGATGGAAGTGCAATGGAGCACCATCCTATTGAAAGATGAAGTCGGCGCTGTTGGTCTCCAGTTGGCATGAGCCAATTTTCCAGCATGTCCAGATACACGTGTCCTGTAACGTTTTTTTCGCAGAAGAAAAAGGGGACGTAAACTTTAAACCGTGAGATTGCACAAAACACGTTAACTTTTGGTGAATTGCGAATTTGCTGCACGTATGCGTGAGGATTCTCTACCGCCCAGATTCGCACATTGTGTCTGTTCAATTCACCATTAAGAAAAAATGTTGCTTCATCACTGAAAACAAGTTTCGCACTGAACGCATCCTCTTCCATGAGCTGTTGCAACCACGCCGAAAATTCAAAGCGTTTGACTTTGTCATCAGGTGTCAGGGCTTGTAGCAATTGTAAACGGTAAAGCTTCTGCTTTAGCCTTTTCCGTAAGATTTTCCAAACCGTCGGCTGTGGTACGTTTAGCTCCCTGCTTGCTTTATTCATCGACTTCCGCGGGCTACGCGTGAAACTTGCCCGCACGCGTTCAACCGTTTCTTCGCTCACTGCAGGCCGACCCGCTGATTTCCCCTTACAGAGGCATCCAGAAGCTTTAAACTGCGCATACCATCGCCGAATGGAGTTAGCAGTTGGTGGATCTTTGTTGAACTTCGTCCTGAAGTGTCGTTGCACTGTTATGACTGACTGATGTGAGTGCATTTCAAGCACGACATACGCTTTCTCGGCTCCTGTCACCATATTGTCTCACTGCAGTCTCGAGCGCTCTGGCGGCAGAAACCTGAAGTGCGGCTTCAGCCGAACAAAACTTTATGAGTTTTTCTACGTATCTGTAGTGTGTCATGACCATATGTCAATGAATGGAGCTACAGTGAATTTATGAAATCGCTTCAATCATTTGTAATAGCCCTGTATATGAACCATCATGAAAACTGTAACACCTAGAAATAGCAGTCAAAATAAGGATTTGGGAAAGAGTATGAGTAATAAGAGTTTGAAATTGCATAGAAATGGGGAGCACACCAGTCCAACAGTGCACTCTCTTTTGTAACTGGAAAGATCAGTACTGTGCAAAGCTAAAGCAATGAAGACCAGTCAAATGAAATGGAACTGTGAATACATTGCCAGTATTCCTCAGTGATGTCAAGGGTACAACAGTATTATAATGGCTGGTATAGAGCATGCTACTATAAAAGTGACTTTCTGTGGAAGCAGTGGATGGAGGAAGGTAGATATTGCACCATTCAGTCTAATCACAGCATGACCACCGTCTTGTCTCCTTTTCGTAACCACCACACAGCTTGAGCCAAAAATTTTGGTGGATAATGCTGTGTCCCCAGTTTAACATTTATGATGAGGAATCTGAAAGCCATTTCCTATATCTACATGTATACTCACAAACCACCATAAAGTACATGGTGGAGGGCACTTTGTACTGCTACTAGTCATTCTCTTTTCTGTTCCACTCTCAAATGGAATGAACAAAAAAAAAAGTTGATACATCTCCTTGTTGTTGTTGTTGTTGTTGTTGTTGTCTTCAGTCCTGAGACTGGTTTGATGCAGCTCTCCATGCTACTCTATCCTGTGCAAGCTTCTTCATCTCCCAGTACCTACTGCAACCTACATCCTTCTGAATCTGCTTGGTGTATTCATCTCTTGGTCTCCCCCTATGATTTTTACCCTCCACGCTGCCCTCCAATACTAAATTGGTGATCCCTTGATGCCTCAGAACATGTCCTACCAACCGATCCCTTCTTCTGGTCAAGTTGTGCCACAAACTTCTCTTCTCCCCAATCCTATTCAATACTTCCTCATTAGTTATGTGATCTACCCATCTAATCTTCAGCATTCTTCTGTAGCACCACATTTCGAAAGCTTCTATTCTCTTCTTGTCCAAACTATTTACCGTCCATGTTTCACTTCCATACATGGCTACACTCCATACAAATACTTTCAGAAATGACTTCCTGACGCTTAAATCTATACTCGATGTTAACAAATTTCTCTTCTTCAGAAAAGCTTTCCTTGCCATTGCCAGTCTACATTTTATATCCTCTCTACTTCGACCATCATCAGTTATTTTGCTCCCCAAATAGCAAAACTCCTTTACTACTTTAAGTGTCTCATTTCCTAATCTACACTCCTGGAAATGGAAAAAAGAACATTGACACCGGTGTGTCAGACCCACCATACTTGCTCCGGACACTGCGAGAGGGCTGTACAAGCAATGATCACATGCACGGCACAGCGGACACACCAGGAACCGCGGTGTTGGCCGTCGAATGGCGCTAGCTGCGCAGCATTTGTGCACCGCCGCCGTCAGTGTCAGCCAGTTTGCCGTGGCATACGGAGCGCAATCGCAGTCTTTAACACTGGTAGCATGCCGCGACAGCGTGGACGTGAACCGTATGTGCAGTTGACGGACTTTGAGCGAGGGCGTATAGTGGGCATGCGGGAGGCCGGGTGGACGTACCGCCGAATTGCTCAACACGTGGGGCGTGAGGTCTCCACAGTACATCGATGTTGTCGCCAGTGGTCGGCGGAAGGTGCACGTGCCCGTCGACCTGGGACCGGACCGCAGCGATGCATGGATGCACGCCAAGACCGTAGGATCCTACGCAGTGCCGTAGGGGATCGCACCGCCACTTCCCAGCAAATTAGGGATACTGTTGCTCCTGGGGTATCGGCGAGGACCATTCGCAACCGTCTCCATGAAGCTGGGCTACGGTCCCGCACACCGTTAGGCCGTCTTCCGCTCACGCCCCAACATCGTGCAGCCGCCTCCAGTGGTGTTGCGACAGGCGTGAATGGAGGGACGAATGGAGACGTGTCGTCTTCAGCGATGAGAGTCGCTTCTGCCTTGGTGCCAATGATGGTCGTATGCGTGTTTGGCGCCGTGCAGGTGAGCGCCACAATCAGGACTGCATACGACCGAGGCACACAGGGCCAACACCCGGCATCATGGTGTGGGGAGCGATCTCCTACACTGGCTGTACACCACTGGTGATCATCGAGGGGACACTGAATAGTGCACGGTACATCCAAACCGTCATCGAACCCATTGTTCTACCATTCCTAGACCGGCAAGGGAACTTGCTGTTCCAACAGGACAATGCACGTCCGCATGTATCCCGTGATACCCAACGTGCTCTAGAAGGTGTAAGTCAACTACCCTGGCCAGCAAGATCTCCGGATCTGTCCCACATTGAGCATGTTTGGGACTGGATGAAGCGTCGTCTCACGCGGTCTGCACGTCCAGCACGAACGCTGGTCCAATTGAGGCGCCAGGTGGAAATGGCATGGCAAGCCGTTCCACAGGACTACATCCAGTATCTCTACGATCGTCTCCATGGGAGAATAGCAGCCTGCATTGCTGCGAAAGGTGGATATACACTGTACTAGTGCCGACATTGTGCATGCTCTGTTGCCTGTGTCTATGTGCCTGTGGTTCTGTCAGTGTGATCATGTGATGTATCTGACCCCAGGAATGTGTCAATAAAGTTTCCCCTTCCTGGGACAATGAATTCACGGTGTTCTTATTTCAATTTCCAGGAGTGTAATTCCCTCAGCATCACCTGACTTAATTCGACTACATTCCATTATCCTCGTTTTGCTTTTGTTGATGTTCATCTTATATCCTCCCTTCAAGACACCATCCATTCCGTTCAACTGCTCTTCCAAGTCCTTTGCTGTCTCCGACAGAATTACAATGTCATCGGCGAACCTCAACGTTTTTATTTCTTCTCCATGGATTTTAATACCTACTCTGAATTTTTCATTTGTTTCCTTTACTGCTTGCTCAATATACAGATTGAATAACATCGGGGAGAGGCTACAACCCTGTCTTACTCCCTTCCCAACCACTGCTTCCCTTTCACGTCCCTCGACCCTTATAACTGCCATCTGGTTTCTGTACAAATTATAAATAGCCACTCGCTCCCTGTATTTTAGCCCTGCCAACTTCAGAATTTGAAAGAGAGTATTCCAGTCAACATTGTCAAAAGCTTTCTCTAAGTCTACAAATGCTAGAAACGTAGGTTTGCCTTTCCTTAATCTTTCTTCTAAGATAAGTCGTAAGGTCAGTATTGCCTCACGTGTTCCAGTATTTCTACGGAATCCAAACTGATCTTCCCCGAGGTCGGCTTCTACTAGTTTTTCCATTCGTCTGTAAAGAATTCGTGTTAGTATTTTGCAGCTGTGACTTATTAAACTGATTGTTCGGTAATTTTCACATCTGTCAACACCTGCTTTCTTTGGGATTGGAATGATTATATTCTTCTTGAAGTCTGAGGGTATTTCACCTGTTTCATACATCTTGCTCACCAGATGGTAGAGTTTTGTCAGGACTGGCGCTCCCAAGGCCTTCAGTAGTTCCAATGGAATGTTGTCTACTCCGGGGGCCTTGTTTCGACTCAGGTCTTTCAGTGCTCTGTCAAACTCTTCACGCAGTATCGTATCTCCCATTTCATCTTCATCTACATCCTCTTCCATTTCCATAATATTGTCCTCAAGTGCATCGCCCTTGTATAGACCCTCTATATACTCCTTCCACCTTTCTGCTTTCCCTTCTTTGCTTAGAACTGGGTTTCCATCTGAGCTCTTGATGTTCATACAAGTGGTTCTCTTATCTCCAAAGGTCTCTTTAATTTTCCTGTAGGCAGTATCTATCTTACCCCTCGTGAGATAAGCCTCTACATCCTTACATTTGTCCTCTAGCCATGTCTGCTTAGCCATTTTGCACTTCCTGTCGATCTCATTTTTGAGACGTTTGAATTCCTTTTTGCCTGCTTCATTTACTGCATTTGTATATTTTCTCCTTTCATCAATTAAATTCAATATTTCTTCTGTTACCCAAGGATTTCTACTAGCCCTCGTCTTTTTACCTACATGATCCTCTGCTGCCTTCACTACTTCATCCCTCAAAGCTACCCATTCTTCTTCTACTGTATTTCTTTCCCTCATTCCTGTCAATTGTTCCCTTATGCTCTCCCTGAAACTCTGTACAACCTCTGGTTCTTTCAGTTTATCCAGGTCCCATCTCCTTAAATTCCCACCTTTTTGCAGTTTCTTCAGTTTTAATCTACAGGTCATCACCAATAGATTGTGGTCAGAGTCCACATCTGCCCCTGGAAATGTCTTACAATTTAAAACCTGGTTCCTAAATCTCTGTCTTACCATTATATAATCTATCTGATACCTTTTAGTATCTCCAGGGTTCTTCCATGTATACAACCTTCTATCGTGATTCTTAAACCAAGTGTTAGCTATGATTAAGTTGTGTTCTGTGCAAAATTCTACCAGGCGGCTTCCTCTTTCATTTCTTAGCCCCAATCCATATTCACCTACTAGGTTTCCTTCTCTCTCTTTTCCTACACTCGAATTCCAGTCACCCATGACTATTAAATTTTCGTCTCCCTTCACTATCTGAATAATTTCTTTTATTTCATAATACATTTCTTCAATTTCTTCGTCATCTGCAGAGCTAGTTGGCATATAAACTTGTACTACTGTAGTAGGTGTGGGCTTCGTATCTATCTTGGCCTCAATAATACGTTCACTATGCTGTTTGTAGCAACTTACCCGTATTCCTATTTTCCTATTCATTATTAAACCTACTCCTGCATTACCCCTATTTGACTTTGTGTTTAGAAAACCTAATTTCTCTTATCTGGTCTTTGTGGTCCTTACATAAAATGTGTGCTGGCAGCAGCAGAATAATTCTGCAGTTAGCCACAAATGTCAGTTCTCTAAATTTTCTGAATAGTGTTTTGAAGAAAGAACATTGTCTTCCCTCCTGGGATTCGCTTTTGAGTTCAGGAAGCATCTCAATAATAATCAACTGCTATCTCAATAATAATCAAGTGTTAATTGAAACTACTGGAAACAAATCTAGCAGTGTGCCTCTGAATTGCTTTGATAGCTTCATTTAATGTGACCTAGTGGGGATCCCAAACACCTTGAGCAGCACTCAAGACTCGGTTGTTACCAGTGTTTTATGCATGGTCTCCTTTATAGATGAGCTACATTTTCCAAGAATTCTCCCAGTAAACTGAAGTTTGCCTTCCCACTAGCAACCTTATGTGCTTGTTCCTCTTCATATCACTTTGCAATGTTACAACTAGATATCTAATCTATGTGACTGTCAAACAGCACACCACTTGCATCCTCCAACAATTACTCAACAACAATACTTTCCCGTACACTACAATGTCATCAGCAAACAGTCGCAGACTGCTGCTGACTTTCTCATATTGGTTATGGATATACAGAACAAGAGCACTGCTGAAGATAACTCTGCCTGTGATGAACACTCACCATCCAAGACAATGTGCTGTGTTTTATTACTTAAGATGCACCCACATATTTGGGAATCTATTCCATTCGCTTGGACCTTCATTAACAGTCTGCAGTGGGGCACTGCATTAAACACTTCCCAGAAATCTAGGAATATGCCTGTTGTTGTTGTGCGTACATGTTTCCCAGGATACTGTGTGAGAAAAGAGCAAGCAGAGTTTTGCATGAACAATGTTTTCTAAATCCATGCTGATATGTGGACAGAATCTTTTCTGTCTTGAGGAAATGTATTATATTTGAATTTACAATATGCTCAAGAATCCTGCAGCACACCGGTGTTAAAGATGTTGGTCTGTATAATTTTGCAGGTCTGTTCTTTTACCCTTCTAATATACAGCAGTCTCCTGCACTTTTGTGAGTCATTTGTGAATTTGCACTGGTCCAAATACTGAAGGTATTCTCTGTAAATCTGAACTAGGATTCCAACCTGACCTTGTGACTCACCTGTTGTCGACATTTTCAGTTGCGTCTCAGTGCCAGGGATGCCCATTTCTGTGTGCTCCATATGGGAATCTGTGCAACAGTCAAATGACAGAATGTCTGCACAATCCTCCTTCATTAATGATTTTTTTAATGTGAAATTTAAAACATCAGCTTTCCTTTCATTGTCTTCTATTGCCACACCAGAGTGGTCAACAAGTCACAGGATAGAAACCTTTGAGCCACTTACTGATTTCTTAGGTTCTCAGCAATATCTTTTACCAAGGTATAACGATGAAAGTTGTGGTATGGTTTGCACATCAGTCTTTTTATGGCTACATGAATCTCTCCTAACTTTTGCCTGTCAACATTTCCACATTCTTTTTTGACCCAAGAACGCAAAAATCTCTCCTTCCTCCACATTTTTATAGATTTTGTTATTAAACTATGGTGGGTCTTTTCCATCCTTAATCAACTTACTTGGCATAGTGTCATTTTCAATCCGTTTACAGTTTGCTCATAATACCTCCACATTTGTAATATCAGAACTAAATGATGTCTATTCATTGTCTAAGTAGAATACTGGGTATATCTGCTTCCCTTGTCTACACGTTTGACTCACAAATTACTAACTGGACATGACTGGGATATGGTTAGTCAGTAACTTGTTTCTCATGAACCTCCAGCAACCACTATTGACACCGTGTTAGATCTGTACACAAACAGCCTAGAGGTGTCTCAAAGTCAGATATTGTGTACAGTTGCAGGAACTTACCCATTTCTGTATTTTCATGTACCTAATATATGTGATACAAGGTCCATTTCAGTCACACATACCCTTTCATCTTGTAGTTTTCACAAACATGGATCCACAATTCTTTCAGTATCTTATGCAATCTACACTAGAATATGTTACCACCATAAAGAGGCTGCTAAGTGTTACACGGTCGATATATCTAATTTAGTTGCTCCACAGACTACTACACATTATGGAATTAGAAAGAAACATAGATATCTCATGCCACTCAAGCACAAAATTTAAAACTTAATTAAGGCTGTTGCACTGACGAAAAAACTGACCACTCATACACATTAAAATTTATGTCTACCAACTTAGAGAGAACAGAAGGCAAGCTCACAGCTAATTACAGGGATTCCCCTTAGCTGCAAGTAGAATACAATTAACGGAAATATGGGATACCAACATTCATAAGCAAAAAGAACCATATACTGGTGGGATCTCTTCCCAGGAATCTATGCAACCACAAGAAGCACCTCACATGGAGTCTGGCAAGACCTTTTTCTCACATCTCTTTGGCATCAGAAAAGAATGCTGTGGCCAGGCTGTTGACTTCATAGACGTTACCAGTCACTTCCATCCTTTCAAGCCCCCATTGGCACATCACACACCTCCTCAACAGCAGTATTCAGTATATAAGAGGTTGGAACAGGAAGTTATATTATTTAAGCCACATCCCCTCTTGGGTGCAGTGTCCCCCATTTCATCTGCCATCAATTCTCATGTGGTTTAGTACACAGCACAAACAGAAAATATTTTGTGACCTCTGCAAAGAAGAAGGGCATCCTGGATGTTCTGGAGAAATTTATCTGCTGGGGACAATACTGTATTGTCTATACAGCAAGGAGGGAATCAGAGGAGATAAGGAATTTTCACACCTGATCGCCTAATCGACTCTTGCACATGGAGGACTATGTTAAGTTCAGTACAATACAGAGTCACTAATTTGGTAGGTGACTCATGAAGATACAAATGCATGTAGTTGTACCAAACTGTCTACGGTGGACAGGCGTTTTTTGTATTAACACTCAAAATGATTGATAAAGTTTCTTGCTTTCAAAACCCCAATAAAATGATTGGTAACCATGTGGTCAAAAATATTTACAAAGTACATTACAAGAGATATATTATGATTTACTGCTAGGTTGAAGACGATCCTTGCCAGATTTTTAAATGGGAAGACGAAATATTAAGTTTTAACATACTGTTGATGACAAAGTTATTAGAAACAGAGTACAAACTCAGGCAGTGGAAAGATGGCAAAGAAAATCAGGAAACCATGGAAAACCTACATCTGAATGGCTAAAGGGGAATTTGAATGACTTTCCTCCCAAATGGAAGTCCAGTGTGGTTTTAAAAGAGAGGCCATGATAGCTTCTCTACACAAGGTGGGTTGTTTCCTCTCAGACTAAATTCTGTTATAAAACGTGAGGAGCACTACTTGTATGTTCTTTTCCACACTGAATCCTGCCTGGTCTTGAGGTGCAATTATGAGAGGCAGCCAATGGAGTATTAAGTTCCCGTATGTTTGGTGGTAGACCTCATCGTTTCTTGAGTTTAAATTTGGTTTATTCGTCTCTGTGGTTTGGTGGTAGATACAAAAATTCAAATTTTGCCTCTCAAAGGATGTTGTGTCATAGAAATACTATGCCATCATCTGGTAAGTCTCTTGCGGTTACATTGTGAATGCCTTGTTTCTCAATGTGACTGTCAGTTGAAATGCCCTAATTTTTGTTTTAAATGTGCATTACTATTGAGAATGAGATTTTCACTCTGCAGTGGAGTGTGCACTGATATGAAACTTCCTGGCAGATTAAAAATGTGTGCCGGATCGAGACTCGAACTCGGGACCTTTGCCTTTCGCGGGCAAGTGCTCTACCAACTGAGCTACCCAAGCACGACTCACACCCCGTCCTCACAGTTTTACTTTTGCCAGTACCTTGCCTCCTACCTTCCAAACCTTACAGAAGATCTACTGCGAACCTTGCAGAACTAGCACTCCTGAAAGAAAGGATATTGCGGAGACATGGCTTAGCCACAGCCTGGGGGATGTTTACAGAATGAGATTTTCACTCTGCAGCAGTGTGTGCGCTGATATGAAACTTCCTGGCAGATTAAAACTGCAGGAGAGTTTCTGTAAAGTTTGGAAGGTAGGAGGCAAGGTACTGGCAGAAGTAAAGCTGTGAGGATGGGACGTGAGTTGTGCTCAGATAGCTCAGTTGGTAGAGCACTTGCCTGCGAAAGGCAAAGGTCCCGAGTTTGAGTCTCGGTCTGGCACACAGTTTTAATCTGCCAGGAAGTTTCGTGCATTACTATTTCCCACACTCTCATGTATGAAACAGTGTGGATAATGGTTTTCAGATACTCTTGCCACAAATCCTTTTTTATGTCTGTTTATCCTTCTGGCTCTACTGTCAGTATTTGAAAGACCACTAGGTTCTCTGTAGATTGACCGTTCTTGAACCTTATTAGTGTCAGCTGCCTCTCTCCTATTGCAGCATGACAGTGCTAATTCCAATGAGAGGCAGGCTTTCTTCTGTGCTGTGCTGGAGATTTTGGTATGGATTTATTGGTAGCTATGTGGATTAGAATGGTTGTGTGTTCCTTCTCATCTTAGGCAATGTCTTTCTTGCATCTGTCTAAATCAATTTAGGGAAACCAAAGACTACTTAAATCTGGATGGCTCGATGGAAGTCCAGAGCATCCTTACCTACTGTGTCAACTCACTTGGTACAAACTCTGTGTTGTAGCCTCCAGAAGTGCCAGTTCTTCCTAAAACTAAGCAAGGTGCCACAGTGGGCTCACATTCGGGAGCAATGCGGTTTGAGTCTCCATCCTGCCATCCAGTTTTTGTGTCCCTAAATTGTTTAATATAAATGCTAGGATAGCTCATTTGATCCCTTTATTAGGACACAGTCAATTTCCTTCCTCAATCTGAGCTTGTTCTCCATCCCTAATGACCTCATCATTGCCAGGACATTAATTCCTAATCCTCTTTTTGTTCTTCCAAATGTCGATTACTTGGAGCACATTGTTATTCGGAAGCCATTTAACAACTGGCACCCAGCAAAATCCCTCAATTACAATGTGCACTTTGCAAGATCAAATATTATCTAAAATTGCAGCACTGCTGAACGAGCTCTGCACACCCAACATTCCATTTCTCTGGATTTCACAATGCAAAAGGACTTGTAAGCCCCATGTCTTGCACACTTCACCTTAGCTCACTCACTCAACCTTGCAACACATTGCACATCACATCAGCATATGGCTTTTACACAGCAAAGTTACACAGCACACTGTAGGGATCAGAACATCTGTACATTTGGCTCAAATTATCTATTTGCAAAGATAGAAAGATACATTTCATTGCAACAGTTTGGAAATCTCATTAGAAGCCTATTGCCAGATAGAAGGTTAGTCTCTCACAACCCTCATGGATCTACTCTTAAAGGCTCAATGCATCACATATGAAACAGCATGAGGACTTCATTCAATGGCACATTTACAATTTTGTAAATACACAGTATCCACACACAGCACCCATTAATAAGAAATTTCTTTTATTTCGTTCTTTGTAGCAATTCCCTGTCCCAGTCTCTTCTATGGAGAAAGATCAATGTTAGGAAACTTTCTACTGCATTACATTGTGGCATCTGAATATGCTAACATCTCACAACAGTAAATTCTATCAGTCTGCACATAGTGTCTCACTCATTGTTTGAGAATAGGCCTGCTTACCTTGCATCTTCCAAAACTGTCTCATTGTCCTCACTGGCTTCAAACATTTCTATTTTTAACAGGAAAATTCAGTGGGGCTTTTATGATCGCTATTACAGTCACTACAATAATGTTCCAAGTCTTCAAGGAAAAGGATGCTACCTTATTTAGGGGCCCAAGTAAAATAAGAAAACAATTATATCCATCAATATAACACAATTGTATGAGGCAGCCCATCAGAATTCTTAAATGAATATAACGATCACGAGGTCTGATAATACTATCTCAAACACCAAAAATATTACACAAAATTTTATTGTATTCAGTTATGAATCTTTTAAAATTAAATTAACATTTTGCAGATCCAGATTACCTGCACCTACATGCATACCGACGAGCTAGTGTACAGTGCACGGCAGATGGTACCTAGTACCACTGTTAGTCATTTTCTCTGCTTTTTCACTTACAAATAGAGCGAGGGGAAAAATGACAGTCTATATGCCTCCAAATGAGCTTTAATTCTCTTATCTTGTCTTTGTAGTTCCTCCATGAAATGTGTATTGCTGACAGTAGAATCATTCTGTAGTCAGCCACAAAGGTCAGTTCTCTAAATGTTCTCAATAGCATTTTGCTAAAAGAATGTCTTCTTCTTTCCAGGGATTCCCATTTGAGTTCATGAGGCATGAAACCTGCTAGTAACACATCTAGCAGCACACCTCTGCATTGCTTCAGTGCCTTCCTTTAAGTCAATCTGGCAAAAACACTTGAGCAGTACTCAAGAATGAATCACACCAGTGTCCTGTATGCAGTCTCCTTAGTGGTTGAGCTACACTTTCCTAAAATTCTCCCAACCAGAAATTCTGTCAAAGTCAAAGTAACCCAAAGACAATAGTTTCCTGTATACTATAGCATCATCAGCAAACAGTCAAAGACTGCTGCTCACCCTGTCTGTCATATCATTTATGTACATAGGGAACAAGAGTGGTCCTATCACATTTCACTAGGGCACTCCTGATGATACCACTGTCTATGATGAACACTCACAATTAAGGACAATGTACTGGGCTCTATTACATAATAAGTCTTTGAGCCACTCACATACCTGAGAACCTATTCTGTACACTCAGAACTTCATTAACAGTCGGCAGTGAAACACCACATCAAATACTTTCCAGAAATCTGGGAATGTGGAAGCTGCCTGTTGCCCTTCATCCATGGTTCATATCATGTGACAAAAAGGCAAGCTGGGTTCGCATTTGCATCACTTTCACTTACATGAAAACAGCTAGACTATCTGATACATGTTCACATCACAATGACTGGTGCAAGACTAGTATCAGGCTGTGACTGTTTCCTACCTGACCTCACAGGATGCACTTCCATGATAGTCGATATTCAATAGTGATCTAATTCATTCGTTATTGTCTGCAAGTCAATTTTTAATAAGTGACTTTTGACATCAATTCTGATGTGGGGGTCACTCAAGGACAAATTATACCATTCTCTGAGCTTTCCCACACTCTGTAGTGTGTGAAGATGTGTCATTTGTAAAGTGGGTAACCTGTCTCTCTACCAGCTCACATGGGTATAGCAGTGATTGCAATTCTATATTATCATGTCCACAAATGAGACTAAGTAGTCACTCTCAATAATTCAATACAACACTTTAGCCCTCATTCACAACAGGATAATATGGCATATGTTCTGGACCAAACAATCTGCAAAAAGATACACTGTCTGATCAAAAGTATCCAGACAGCTGTTAGTGGACATTAAGGTGGGATGTGTGCTGGGGCACTTTCAATGAGGTGTCTGAATGTCTGTGGAGGGATGGTAGCCCTTTCTTCCTAAAGAACTGAAACCAGAGAAGGCAGTGATGTTGGACACAAGGGTTTGGATCAACACCAAATTTTAAATCATCCCAATGGCAAAATTTCCTGGCAGATTAAAGCTGTGTGCCAGACTGAGACTCGAACTCGGGACCTTTGACTTTCGCGCCAAGTGCTCTACCAACTGAGTTACCCAAGCACGACTCATGACCCGTCCTCACACCTTCAATTCTGCAGAAAGGCAAAGGTGCTGAGTTCTAGTCTTGGTCTGGCACACAGTTTTAATCTGTCAGAAAGTTTCATATCAGTACACACACTGCTGCAGAGTGAAAATCTCATTCTGGCATCACAAAGACATTCCACTGTGTTCAGGTTGGGACTCTGATCAGGCCAGTCCATTTCAAGAATGATATTATCCTCAAACCATTGTCTCACAGATGCTGCTTTATGAGAGGGTGCACTGTTATGCTAGGAGCATCAATCATCAGCTTCAAACTGTTCCTCTATCGTATACGATACACAATGGTGTAAAATGTGTTATACGCTTCCACATTTAGCATTTTCAGATGTGCAATAAAAGGACCACATCCTAACAACAAAAAACATTCCTTGCCATAACACCACCTCCTCTGTACTTCACTGCTGGCACTACACATGATTGGAGGTAATGTTCTCCATGTTTTTGCCAAACCCAAATCCTTCCAATGGACTGCCATTGGGCCTAGTATGATTCATCACTCCAGATCACTCATTTTCAGTGATCCACCATCCGATGACATCATTCTCTACACCACCTCAAGTATTGTTTAGCATTGAGTACTGAAATGTGTGGCCTATGAAGAGCTGCTCGACCATTGTACCCCATTATTTTTAACGCTTTATACACAATCATTGTGCTAGATGGACTGCTGGTACCAATTTGGAACTCACAAGTTACTCCTCCTACTTATTTCACATTTTTTTTTTTTTTTTTTTTTTTTTTTTTTACAACCACCCTCTGCAACACTCGATGGTCACTATCTGTCATTACATGAAGTCTGCCTGGTCTTGGTTTAGCTGTGATTGTTCCTTAGTGTTTCCACTTCACAATTACATCACCAGCAGTTGACCTGGGCAGCTTTAGAAGGATTGAAATGCTCCTGGTGGTTTTGTTACTCAAGTGACATCCAATGACTAATCCACACGCAAAGTCATAGAGCTCTCTTGACCAATCCGGTCTGCTGTTACAGCTTCACTACTGACAACTTCATTCTGAGGACACGTACCAAAGGACAGAACCTGAATGCACACCTACATGCACACCAAACAAGGATGGAATTTTTTCCTCTGTCTGGAGGACTAACAGCAGCCTTCTACATTGCAGATACATTGTCACATGACACAGTGCTTGCTCATGTGTATAGATGGCAGTCCAGGTGTATCTCTGTCACTACTGTCAAACACTGCTACATCAACCACATTCAGCTCCCCATTGTTTTGCCCTCACTGTGTGCCATCCACATTGTCAGAGCAAGACTATGAGATAAATGATCATCAAGGCAAAAATGTAATGTTGTTCCAGGTTTCCCACCATCATCATCACCACCATCACATTTTTTCTGTACCTTCAGCTCATTATTGGAGGTAGAGATGGAAAAAGTCACAACCATCAGACAGGCTTCATCATAGTAATTTGCCACGGGTACCACGTAACTTTTACCCTATGCACACAATTAATTTCTAGGGACCGGAAAAATTTTCATTTTGCAATAAATGCAAATATAGGTGTGAATTCTGCCTCAAAATGCGAAATTACCTAAGAGATGCTATTTCATAGCAAATTGTAGCCAGGTGAACTGTTTTATTAGAGACAGTTTGAAATAGCTTTATTTTCTGTATATAAATACCAAAAATGTAACCAATTTTTGGTCATTGGTATTGCAAATCATGTGGCAAAGCTCAATTTGGGAAGATAATGTGTGTCAGAACGTTTTTGCACAATAAAAAATGCATGACTGCAGCCACATATTGGTGTGTTCGATGCTCAGGTGCCATGCCAGTTATGGGTGGTTGAATGGTCTGTATGGTATATACACCGCATAATGCAACATTGTACTCAGCCATGGGAAATAGCATCTTAGAACAAAGAAACATGTACTTTTCTTTGTTTGCTAACATTCAAAACTTGATATAATGCAGACACAAATGATGTGGCAGTTCTAGGTGTCAGGTATTTTGAACTGTGGTTGTGTCAAATACCAGTATGGGTCAGGCCCTGAGTCACCTCGTTAACAGTAGTCTGCCAATCTCAACAAGCAATTGCGTAATTGCCATCCGCGAATGTTTTTCAGTGTGTTGCTTCTTGTTTTGTTTTCTTATTTTGAAATGAGTGAAGAGACTCATTCTGGTCCATTGATGGAGTTTGATTATGGCCCTCACAACACTAGAACAAATCAGCAATCCCTGCGTCAATGTGTACATTCTGCTTTCACGAACTCAGGTGCAGGCTGCTGCACTGCGAAAGGGACGCTGGGATTGTTTCCGTGCATCACTCCTCTCCCCTCTGGAGGTCAAAATTCCAGTTTGTTTACATTTGTGGCCATCTGCAAATATATAGTGCCCACATGCTGCACTATACTGGTGGGAAAACAAAACCTATCTCCTGTTTCAACAGCACAGAAACTCTTCCACTAACATTCGAATAGAGTTAATTTCACTTCCAATTCTACACTTAGTTCCCTGTCAGTTTTATCTCTAGCGTTGTCAAGTATGGGCCGCACAGCTACGAATCCCCACGAAAGGGCATAATTAATATTCTGTAGATTTTGTAATCACTGAATTGAGTGGGAAAAGAAAAATAATACTGAGAAACACCTTAAATCAGACACACATTCAGTTCACTGGTGGCATGTGCAGATGCTTCTCGATAGAACAATCACTTGTTAAATCTTAAATATGCCAAAATATGGCCACAGAGGCCATTTCAAGTAGAAACCGTTGAAGTTTTAGCAAAAGCAAACATTCCAATCAAAAATTTCACAAACCTGTGCTTTATTTTAATAGTCAATTTGAAAGCACTATGGCCTTGTCTTCAATCATGTTTGTGTGTCTAACTATTTACAAACAAACAAAAAATGCAAATTTTGCCAAAAATGGATGTGAATTTCTCCAAAAATAGATGCAAATTTTGCCAAAAATAGGTGTTATATTTTCCAGTCCGTAGTCATGATATCAGGCATCAGCAGCAAAACCCAGGCAATTTCAACAGTGCTACATCTGTTCCAAGCATTTCTATCAATGAATTTCCAGCATCTACTTCCTCTCAAATGCTAACATGAAGTGGTACTCAATTGCCAATGGCCATCTTGAGACTTGACCACAGTAACCGCTTTACATTATTATGTCTCATATTTTAGTTACACTAAGCCCATCACCAATCCTCTTTCAACACTGTAAATTTTATCCTACTTTTAAAATCAAACCTGTTTTAAATGCTATCTCTGTCATAATCTTCATTCAACTTGTAATAAATGGCAACAGCTAGTTTGCTTTGAATTTCTGGTGGAAACTGAAATAAATTGTAGCTCATTCTGAAAACTTTGTAAATACAGGGTTACAACATTTTGTGTACCAAGTACCTCCCAACCTTATTTACATCTTTCATTTGCTTTCCCATATGAACTTTAAAATCACCCATTAAAAATTTCACAACATTATCAACCATCTGGACTGTGAATTACATTCCTCAACTTCATCTGGATTCATCTCAATTGTGGCATTTGCGCTGATGACTAGATTGAATTTCTTCTCACTTCTAGAGCATCCCTTAATTTGATAGTCACATCCCTTACTTATTTATAAACAAATACAGCTGTCACCATAATGATATAGACTTCCTCTCACTACCTAATACAAATTTATAAATTTTATTTTGCTTGTTCTTGAGATGTGTGATTACATTATAGAATATTTCAGTGTAACATAGGGTGAAAACTGTGTATATGTGTCTATAACAAAACAGTAAATATCTTCCCACTACTTATGATCTTTAACACTGGTTATAAGAAAGTTTCTAAAAAGCATCTTTTAAAATAAACAGCCAAATTTCTCAATATCAATGGCAGAAATTATTCGTTTGTGACTACCTTAATTATCAAGACACATCTAAAATATACTTCTGCATGTGGTAGCAGTTAAAAATACGCAAGATACACCATAAATATGGGACACCTGAACATGGTTGAGATAAAAAAATAATTCAACAGTAACAGAGGAAATTAAATAAGAGACCCAGCTACACAAAATTTACATTTTATTTTGGTTAAAGGCAGTGTTGTTGCATACAAAATCTACACATATCTGATGAACAGCAGAATAGTTTGGCATTTAGCATATCACTCGTTATTTAAAAAAATGATGTCCATTGTGCTTTACACTTGCATGTGCTCCTGTTTGTAAACAGCATGGTAAGCATTCCTGATGAGAGCATATGGAAAACACGACTCCAACAGATCCATCGTAAGAAAAGGTGACTCTTGCACTATCTGCAACAGTATTAAAATAATGACCAATTGGATTTTCCAAATATATCTTTTGGTGCTACGCATAGCTTTCATCTGTATACACAAAGTTCTTACTTAGTAATGAAGAAATAGCTACTGAACTAGTGCATGGTTATGTACTAAAGCAGAGAATATTACAGTGCAATAGAATAGATACTTCCTTTCAAAGAACATACATGCTTAAAACACTTGCAGTCGGCAACATTTTGAAAATTGCAAAGGAAAAGCATCAAGGGAGCACAGAAAACTGGATTTAGAAGAATGACACGTTGACAAAGAATAAACATGTGTATGCTAAAAAAAAAAAAAAAAGCAAGTTACATGTGACATTATTTTGTACAGTTCATTTTCATTCCAATATGTAAATTTCTCTACATACAGTGATTGCTGCTTCACATTATGATATTGCCAGTTCCTTCTGACCATTGAAAGGACACCATGTATCTATGTTACTAAATGACTACCCCAGAATCAGTTGCAAGCTGCCTATCTAATGGCTTCCAGAGGCATCCAAAATGTGATTTTTAATATTTTGCATAATTATTGACTGAATTTAAAAAATTAACTTACTATCATAATCTACTCATTAAGAGGTATACTCATATGTTAAAAGCTTAACACACTAAGATAACTATTACACTTACAAACTGCGTATTTGTCTTGAGGCAATGTAACAGATGGCACACAAACACTCGGACTTTACTCATCCAATATTTAAGAATGAGAACACTTAACTCTTCCCACAAACTTTAACCTTAATTTCAAATCTTTACAAAACTTTTGCTCACTGACACCTGCCACAAAATGATGAATGGAAAAAGAAGTTTATTTCTTAGTACCTTTTCTCTGTTCATACAGTAAAACTCCAGCATCAGATATGATGTTTTAATTTATTACTTATTTACTATCAACTTTTTGCAACACAATTTGAAGTATGTATCCATACACACCACACTGCACAAAACATAGTTCAGGAGATATGATGTCATAAACAGTGACATGCATGAAAAACTAGCTTTTCCTTAAACTGAAGTGCAAAATACTCACACAATATTCATCCAGTGATTCATGATGAGAACACTTAGGGACTTCCAACATACTATAAGCAGAATCTCAAACCTGCCCCAAACATTTTCTTACTTACACGCGTAAGTCAAATACTTAACACATTAACTCATTTGTAAAGTAAGCAGACATTTGTAGCTGTTTTATACATGACAGTGAGATGCTTTAATGAATCAGGAGTTTGCAGGTCTTTTCTAGATGAAAGTGTTCCCCTGGCACATGCTTGAAGGTAGAATTAGATGAACCATTAATCCCCATTGGGCAACATGTGACAGCAGTTTTTACATATGGACATGATGGTAAGAAAACATGAATAGTAAAATTTTGGAATCTGAATGTAAATTAAGGAGGCAGCTTGTAGCTGTGTATGACTAGAAACAACAGTTAGGTGATCCCCATCATGATAAACTACATTGGTTTTAACCTATATCTAAATAATGGTGTTTTGAAGTAGTAGGAAACAATCAGACTTCAATATTTATTTTTTAAGCATCTTCTGCCTATACTGTGTTTTCTGCTAACATTTTCAATTGAATTGTTTTCAACTTTTCAACTCATATTGACTCATTATGTTCCATAAACTAAGTTTTCTATTACCACTCTGCTTTCTCCCTCTGACAAGATTTAGCTTTAATTGCCACATTTCTGCCTTTGAGTGCCGTCAATAATTTAGTCTTCAGTGCGGAAAATTGTTTCCATTTCTAAAGTTTCTGTTCAGTCTGAGAGGTTCTGTATTATTTTTTGAAATACTAATACTAGTGCTTTCAGAGCACTTTCCATTTTTCATTAAACAAAAAATTACAACTCTAACTATTATGGTTGCAAGATGAAAGTATTTTTTAACACATTCTCCCCAAGAGTTCTTTCCTTATTCTTATTATTATTATTACATTATACAGTCATATTTATAGTTGAATCAATATTACATAAACCCATATTTTCTCTGATTTTATCCATTAGAAATAGTTGGTGAAAGCTTGTGACTTTAAAAACAGTGGGGTTGGTTATAAAATATCTTTCTCTGTTACCAGTCATGATTATCTTTTTATCTGCATTTTGCATGACACATTTTGGGTAATGGTTACCATTTTCAAGCTTGTTTTTGTGTGCTGTGCCATTTATTTCTGATTCATGTTGTTCGTTAACACAGCTGTGCAAGTTACCTACCTGGTCAAGAAGTAGGTATACTGACTCCCTGTTTCGAATGGCCTCCTTATCTGCTTCTTGTCCAAGGCGTAACAAGCTTGAAGAAGCAAGCTGAAATATAAATTCCTTTTAGCATTAAAAAAGTAAAACATTAATGAAAGTTGTAAATCATGAAACATTATCATCTGTTGTGTTCCATATAAGAGGAAGAGAGAGGGGTGATGGTGTGTGTGTGTGTGTGTGTGTGTGTGTGTGTGTGTGTGTGTGTGTGTGTGTGTGTGTGTGTGTGAGAGAGAGAGAGAGAGAGAGAGAGAGAGAGAGAGAGAGAGAGAGGAGGGGGGGGGGAGAGAGAGAGAGAGAGAGAGAGAGAGAGATATTCAGTGCCAAAGCGTGAGTGGTAGAGATATGGGGTGGGGAGAAAGAGAATAGCAAGATGGAAGATTAGGCAAGATTGCAATGGTGTTGAGCATGGAGCTGTTTACTAAGGGAGGCCGTGGTCAGGGAAAGGGAAAGGGACTTTGTGTGTCTATGTTGAGAAAGCAGGAAGATCCAGAGTAATAGAGTGGCATAGGAAGGAAGACGTGGATGGATAGTGTGAAGCAGAGTAGTAGTAGTAGTGTGAGGCTAGCATGAGGACAGCGAAATGGGATTAGGTATGAGAGGTGGCAAGGGTAAGCAGGGGCAGGCAGAGGGCATTGAAACCACAGACTTTTCGAATTTAGAAAATCTTTGCTGACATGGGGGGGGGGGGGGGGGTTGCTGATGTATGGTGTAACAGAATTTGTTATTTGTCCACAGTTAGTAGTATGTTTCATAGTTATACTTACAGAGAAAGCTGTGAAATAGTTGCAGTGATGTTGTTACTTGCACAAGTGATGTGCCAATGACAGGACAGGAACTGTGCATGTTAGTGCTGCCAGAGGAGGTGGCAAGGAACATGTATAAGACAGCTCTTACAACCAGATCTTCTGCAAGGATACAGCCCATAAGAGGAAGAGTAAGATAGGGATAAACAAGGATACTGTGTAGGCTGCATGGGAAGCAAGGATACACTTCATTTCAAGAACTCATGAGTGGTAATTTAAGAATTTGTTCCTACCCTGCGCAGTATTGTGCAAAGAAAGGGTGTTCTTTTCTGGCAGATCAGCAGGTGTGTGAGGAATGAAAATTCGAGTTCAGTGTTTTGTCAATGATGGGGTCACAAGAAATGGAGTACAAGCTTAGATTGAGGAAGGAAATCAGCCATGTCTATTTCCAAGAAACCATGCCAGTATTTGCCTTAAGCTATTTAGAGAAATCACAGGAAACCTAAATCTAGATGACTGAAGAAGGAATTGGACTTCAGCCTTCCTGAGTGAGAGTCTGGTGTTTTAACCACAGTGCTACTTAGCTCCGTAGATATATGAGAAGTGCTGGTTGTATGTGGCACAGGTCCTCTGTTTCTTGAGAAGATGGGAAGGATAGACATGACCTGTGAAGAATTCACCCGTAACTCCCTTTCCTTATCTCTTTCTCTTACTCTGGAATCTCCACCTTATACATGCAATATTTTCTTAAGAGTCTTTCCTAGCAGCTCTTTACCATGTACATTGTGTCCTCATATAGGCGCAGGCTTTACCCCTGTACACACATACATTTCTGCACCAACATGATCTTTCTGAGCATACTCCCCTCCTATTCATCCCCCTCCAGGTTCCATGCCTTAAATGCCTCTTCTTTTTGGTGAGTGGTAATCTGTCATTATTTTCGTGCTCAAATTAAAAATAAATTTCTTTCTGTGCACTCACAGACTGTGAGAGCTACATCAAGTTAGTTGGCATTCCTTGCTTTATGAGTGAAAACTGAAACTCACAGTCAATTCTTTAATAGAGCTTTCTCAACTACTGTAATCTAATTCATGTTTCCAACTGAGGATGCAACATGTTTTTGGGATGACATCATTTCAGTAACATCGAGAACACATTTTTCTAAATTGTTTTGTCAAAGCAATAAATGTCCCAAAATAAGTAAAGTATTTTACTTAATTTTCAAAACTAACTTATTAAAATGGTGAAAATTTCTAATATAAATAAATAATGCATCTGGTCTTACAGCGAGGAATTCTTTCATTCTGTCTTCCATATCTCCTTGTCCACATATTGTGAAAAGTGCACCAAAAATGTTGTTTACAGCAGCTGCCATACAATGTATATTATTGGCATGTCCTTCCAGTGATGCTCGATAAAATGAATTTTCATTGCGAGCTAATTTTGGGATTGACACAGCCACAAAAACCATCAGCAAACATGCCACTAGGTGGTCATCTTCTTCTGAATCTTTGAAACAAAAAGAAATAGCCATGTTAATATTTCAAAGTAATTTGCCCATTTAATACAAAAATATTCGAAAATTTTGGTCATTCAAATTATTTTTTTTTTTTTAAAAAAAACAGGCTGGTTTAAAATAATATTTAAATCTTTCATCAATGAACACTACTTGCGTTACTTAATAAAAATAAAAGTATGAACTGTTACCTTTCCAAGGTATTGAAGCGGATTAAAAACACTTATGAAAGACAAATTAAATACATAAATAAAACCCTTTTGGTGAAGCATAATTTGCTTTCAAGAATCGTTAAAGCACTAGGTCTGTTGTAATGGTTAAAGTCAAAGAATTTAAGAACACTATTTCAAACAGTGTTGTAAACACTGTTGGCTATAAATTTGTATTTAATAAAACAGAATCACAAGAAGTAAGAGGAGCATCTAAAATTGGTCTAATTATACTTTAAAGACAGAGCAGAAGATGAAGTTTTTATATTTAAACTATGCTGTGTTTGCACTTCTTTCTTGGGTTTATTGAATTTAGGTTCTGTAGGTGAATTATTTCTTTCTTTCATACAGGTAACTTTCTTTTCCTGTAATTGTAGGTATAAATAACTTGTATACGGCTTTAATGCTAAGAGATGTAAAGTGAAGCTAACATAATTTCACATGAAAAAGGTAAAGCTGCCATCAACCTAAAGGCTGGTTTGAACACTACAGTGTTTCTCTTGGCACAATTGCCTTCCGCTGACATTCAAATTGATTTACTAAGAAATTTATAGAAGGACCTACAGTTTAATCTGGCATCTAAACCAGGGTGCACACTGGCATTTTTCACAGCTACGAACATTGCCAGAAGTGAAATAAACAACAAGTGACACAAAAAATGCTGGGACTGAATGGAAATAAATCCTGAGATCTTCAGATCCATAATCGGGCACGTTATCACTCAGCCACCAAGCCAAGATAATTTTACATATACTGCGAAATTTGTGCACCAGATACACACTGATCAGCCAGAACAATATTACCCGTGACCTACTACTGATATAAACCCATCAAGGTGATAGCTGCATCACCTGGCGAGGAATGACTGCTAGTCAGATAAATGCACAATGCATGTAGTATCTGTGAATAGGCTGTCTGTGTGTAGAACAGGGAAGGTGTGTGATCACTCTGAGTTTGACTGAAGGCAAATTGTGATGGCCAATAAACTCAACATGAGCATTTCAGAAACTGCATGACTTATCAGGTGTTCAAGGAATGCTGTGGTTAATGTCTTCAACATGTGGCGGAATCAAGGTGAAACCACGTCCAGGTGTCGTGGGCTTGGGTGGCCACCCCTCATTACAGGTGTCGAACATTGTAGGCTGACCAGGCTGGTGAAACAGGGTAGGCAGCAAACTCTGGTGGAACTACATCAGACTTTAATGCTGAGCACAATACAAATCTGAGTGAACACACAGTGCACTGAACACTCCTAATGATGGGCCACCGCACCTGATGACCCATGCATGTACCAATGTTAACACTATGACATCAACAGCTACAACTGAAATGGACACATGACCATTGGCACTGGATGTTGGGGCAGTGGCAGAGTGTAACATGGTCTGATGACTCCTGATTCCTACATCATCATGCCAACATGTGGCCTTGCTTCAGTTTGAATAAGTGATTTGTCTGATGAATCCTGATTCCTACATCATCATGCCAATGGCAGGGTGTGAATCCGTCATCTTCCAGGGGAACAGCTCCTTGAAACCTATGATGTGGGAAGGAGACATATTGGCAGTGGCTCCATTACGCTCTGACGAACATTCATGTGAGCACCCGTGGGTCCTGTGGAGCTTGTGCAAGACACCGTGATGACCAACGAGTATCATACACTGGTTGGAGACCACGTACACTCCTTCACGACAGCCATGTTTCCTGAATGCAATGGCATTTTTCAACAAGACAATGCGCCATGTCACAAGGCCAGGAGTATGATGGAGTGGTTCGAGGAACACAGTGGTGAGTTTCAACTGATGTGCTGACCTCCCAACTCACCAGATCTGAACCCGATTGAACACATCTGGGATGTGATTGAACAAGGCATCAGAGCTCATTGCCTCATCCCCAGAATTTACGGGAATTAGGCAACTTGTGTTTGCTGATATGGTGCCAACTCTCTCCAGCGACCTACCAAGGCCTCAGTGCTTCCATGCCATGACACGTCACTGCTGTCATTTGTGACAAAGGTGGACATACCAGCTATTAGGTAGGTGGTCATAATGTTCTGGCTGATCAGTATGTCTCCTTAACCATTCTAAATTTTCAATATTTTTGTTTATGACTTTTTTTAGCCAGGCAAAATCATCATACAGGAGGAGACAACATGTGAAAAGCCATCAAAGTCGAGGTCCAAGATGATTTTTCTCTAGCAGCAGTTAAGTCAGATGGAATTATAAAAACAAAGCAAAATTGAATAAAAACTGCTACAGCTGTGATTTCATGTAAGTCAACAACCACGATACCACTATTATGAACTTTCTACACTGATCTGGCTTTACTCCAGATTCTGGTATTAGTAAGGCAACCCATTGCTATTCCTAGATTTTAAGCCTATGTCAGTCATAAGACATAGTTAACAGTAGGTAACAGACACTTATAGTTAAGCAATGACACAGTGCTTTACAACTGCTTTGAAATGATCATATATTTTGTTATAGTATCTGCTAACTTCAGTGCTGCAATATCAAAAGACCATACAAACATGTGAAGAATATGTGAACTTGTTTTACACAACACAGCAAGAATTCCCTATCATAAACATACACAGGAAAACCAACCCCTAAGCAGTATTCTGCAAGGTAAAAAACTATCATTACTCCACAACACGCTACAAGATTAGCAAGGTTGATGCCATCTGTGGACAGCAGCATTTTCTACATCTACATCTATACTCCACAAATAACCTTACAGTATGTGGTGGAGGGTACTTTGTGCACCACTGTCATGAATGATTTGTGGAAAGAATAATTGTTGGTAAGCCTCAGTATAAGCTGAAATCTCTCCAGTTTTACCTTCACAGTCTTTTCTCACAAAATACACTGTGATGTAGAACAGCTCTCTTGCAACATCTGCCACTGGAGTTGACTGAGTGGCCCCATGATGATTTCAAACTTACTAAATGAAACTGTAGTGAAACAAATCATTCTTCTTTGGATCGTCTCCATTTCCACTATCAATCCTACCTGGTACCGATACCATATAGAAGAGCAATATTCAGGGGCTGCTTGAAAGAGGTACTTCCTCTGTGGGTGGACTATACTTCTTGAAGATTCTTCCAATGAATCTCAGTCTGGCATCTGCCTTACCTGCAATTAGTTTTATGTGGTCATTCCACTTTAAATCACTCCATATGCTTACTCCTACTTATTTTATGGATGTGACTGCTTCCAGAGAATTTTCTGCAATTGTGTAATCACACAATAATGGGTCTTTCTGCCATTTACACACAATATCCCACAATTGTTTATGATGAGGATCTATTACCAAGCCCTGCACCATGTTTTGATTGTTTGCAGGTGTTCTTGTATTTTGCTACAATTTTCTAGCATTGTGTCATCTCTGCATATAATATCATCACCTGTGAAACGCCTCGAGGAACAAAACGTCATCCACTAGGTCACTTATAAATATGGTGAAAAGTAACGACAACATCAAAGCTCTTAGTTTATCATTTGACAGGTGGCATAGCTGCCTTCACCACTGCTGATCAGGAAATCTTTGCTATTAGTCTCAAAATTTCGCATACTTCACACCAGAGTGTTTTCTTCTTAGACGGGCATGAATAGAAGGCTTGGTCACAACTCAGCACTGTGTTCGCTGTACCTGAAGATGTTGGTCAGTTGCACCCATGAAATACTGCGAGAAATTCACAATGAGATCTGGCATGTTTCCCAAGAAACATTTTTACAGTCCATAAATACTGTCTGGTTTCAATGCACAAGAAACGAACTGAGTGCACTGGTCTATTATTTTGGAAAAAGGCCATTTCTCTGTGCCAGACCCTGTTGTGCAGATATGAAGTGGTATCCTTGCATCAATCATAACACTTGTAATAAGGACACCATCTATTTGGCAACTGTTTCTTATGTCATGGTTCACAGGAGGAGAGGGGAGAGACTGCTATGCTGAATTGGACAATTCAGTGTGCAACCACTAAACTTAATATTGATACCCAACATTGCACACTCTTGTTATAGAGTAGTAATCACAGGAACTGATCCTTAAATTATTACTGTGGCTATCTTGCAGGACTTGACAGTTGTATAATTCATAATCAAAATAGTCACTGGGATGCCACTGCATTTCAGTACCGGTCTCTGAGTCTGGAAGGGTAAAAGCCATAACTGGACAGTTGGTTTATGCAACCACAGCTAAAACACTCATCTTCCCATCAGGCTGCAACAACATCCTTCTTGCGGACAGCACAGTTGTGTACAGTGTGTCACTGACAAGCTTTCTTGACTAAAGTGCCAACTTGCTTGTTGTTCTAGTACCCAGCAGAACACTCTGTTATTCCCCTGCTTCGTACAGCTATGAAAAAATGTTGAGAACTGTCTACTGTATTTTCTCTGCTGGGGATACCAGCTGAACCGAGATGGGCATTATTCGAATAAATTTCTACCTACATAATTATTCAAATAAATACATAATTCAAAAAATTTTAAAGAGATTATTCCTCTCTGAACAAAAATAATTATTTGTTATTTATTATTCATAACTTAAATAATGAATAATGTAGAAAACCATCAAATTTTCCTTGTTTACTTGTTGAACAGAGCTCTGTCATCTGTAACCAGTGCTCATTCGTGTGGCTCAGCATAGTTTCTGGTTTCTGTTTGAATGTTTGCTAAACATTTATTAATAGGTGGTACAGGAGTATCTCTCAGTGGTGCAAAACACAAAAAAGTGGAGGGGAAAGGTTGGGGGGGGGGGGAGAGGGGGGGGGCACGGTTCAGTGAGTTGAGTTGCAGATTAGGACTCTTAAAGGTCTGGGGTTCAATTCCTTGTTGCTCCTAGCACTTAATCTGTCACCTATCACTTCTTTCCCCCTCTAACAATTTTGAATATAACAATGCCTAGTAAAGCAACGCAGTGTTCAATCCATGTCTGAGTCAAGCACAGCTTTTGTTGCTTTGAAACATAATAAATCTAACATAAGTAAGCCTAGTAAGCAAATGGCCTTAGAAGTTCACATTACTGGTGCAGCCAATTCAACTACCTCTGTACTTGGCAGTACTTCCTCCACTCCCTCTCTGTGCTAACAAGACAAAGATGGGAACACAGCCAACAGAGACTCTAATCTGCAATACTTTCCCCACTTTACCAAAATTGCTAACACTATGAAATATGTGTGTCTCATGGATACAATTATGGAATTCTCTCATACTTGTAGAGCTACAAAATGAGTGACCCAAGTAATGACTCAGATGTTGCTTGTGGCTGACATCAACAGCCTTCAAATCTGAAGTCTACTAAAGCAGCATTAACTGAAGTGCATCACAAAACTAAACTAAACTAAAATTTAATGCTTTTTGGAATGCTGCTGGACGACATCTGAAATTAATAAAGTGATCTTGGAGAAACTGAGTAAGCTTTGCATTACCAGATTTTTCTTTCTTTCTTTCTCTACCACAAACATCACGCATTTAATAAAAACAGTACCTTGGAGGACACCATTATATTGTAAAAAAATGTGATTTACTGTCAGTAATTTTAGATATAAAGTAACAAGGGGAAAGGAAGGACCATAGAGAAAACAGGAAGGCATCCCCAGAAGCCCTGTGGGTTAAGCTGCCGGGAATGATACGCCTAATAGTTCTATCATCAATTAGATGATGTCTTCATGCACAAGCCTGTTGTAGAGCCACCTACAGAAGGGTTATGATATAAGTTATGGAAAATCATCTTCTGGTCCCACACTGAAACTTACTACAGAGCTGACTAAATTCTAATATCCAGACAAAGTGGCAGCTGATCACTTGCTCTAAGGTCTTTTCCCATATAGCTAATAAGAGCAACCCACACACACAAAAATCTCTCCCACAATTGAGGATGAAAATTAAAATGGCTTCTTTTAACAAACTGGGGAATTGTCCTACATTGCGTATGAAGTTAGAAAGATTGAGGATGATTTTTAGCACTTTTACTGAGATGCCACAACACTGCCTAGTGGATTTTATCATGATCTGATAATACGTCACATGCTACAGATAAAGTCACATAAAGCTCCCACAATAAGAATGGGCAGCTGTTAACTTCATCATTTGTAGAACTAATGTTCCAACTGCTCCTGCCCTTGCAGGTAATGGAAGGGTAGATCCTGTCTGACAGTAGCAGTTATTTGAACAAAGTTCTTTCAATGGTCTGTGTGATAGATGTCTCCTTTGTTCACATGGAACATTCCATTCCTCCTCACAGCACTAGTAGGATCCTCACACCCACCTATGAAATCTACCTGATCGTCTTGCATACCTGTGCTGATTGTTTGGAATACTTGACTAAGTTCAGAAACTGTTGCCACAATCATTTCTTGCTGTTCTTGATAGTAGGATAATATATCATGCACCAAAGTTATGTGTGATTCTCAGACAGTGTCAACTTAATATTTGTTTGCAGTGCTGTCCATCTGACCCTGATTGCAGAGAAAGATTCCTCACTCTACGAGGTAATATGCTGCCTTCTTAGCTATTCTAAAGACTCTGGCAATGTAACATTATTATTATTTTGAGGCACTGCTCTGTCTTTCTGATACTTATATCCTTATATCCAGATTGGGATTCACCATATGGGTGGGTGGGGTGGGGGGTGGGGGACAACTGACAACAAATGTAAACAACAAATGTAATCTAAATGTCAGCAACCATTGTAGGTGAATCTGTCAGTATGAAACCAGTAATGGTGCTATGTGTGTCAATAAACTGCATTATTAGAAGTCCCTAGTTTCTCTTTCCTTCTTTGCATGAATACAATTTACATGTCACATTTTATGCACCATCCTCTAATCTGTCACTCAGAAAGACAGAGTGAAAAAATGTGGAATGAGGGTTTTGAAATCTTCCTTTCAGCAGTTCTGTTTTCTTTTGCATATTTTTTCTTCAAAGGAGGCAGTAGTGATTTCATTTATGGGAACAAATTGTTGGATAGTTCTCAATATGCCTGAAGAATTGAATTTGTGGCCCTTAGCATAAATTTTCCAGCAATCTTTGTGTTAGTTGCATCAGTAAACAAATGACTTAGCAGAAAGACCACCAATGTGTGTAAACCTGGTAATTACAAATATTTGTGCTGGTTTCAACTGCTAAGATCTTGGTAACGGCATTCAATTTTTTAAAATGCTTATCTGGCCACAAATGCAAACAATGATGTCACTGAGGGAAATTTGAGGTATATATAGCTTCTCTGCCTAACCTAAATTTACTAGAAACTACTTGAAATGGCATATCAGGTTGGTGATGTATCTTAAAGAAGAGCCCCAGCTATTATGTGTTCATGTAATGATGGAGCATTAATAGTCAATAGGAATACTGCTGTCTTCTCCAGTTCATTATTCATTCTCTTTATTATGTTCTTGATACCTTTCCCTTCCTTATTTTCCAACATTTTTATTTATTTTGTATCTATAGAAATAAAATTCCTTCAAGAGGTAACACTTAATTATATTTCTGAAAGAGTGCAATTTATTTAAGATGGGGAATTCTCCACATGATGTGGATACACTACGCTTGATGAAAACTAGGAGTTTCCATTGAAAGCGTTCCACAGTTAAAATGTTACATAGAGTTCAGATTTCCGATAATACACTACAGGTCTTTATTTAAATACAATGGTAACACCTTTTCAAATGATCCTTCCTCTCTTTTGATCATGAAAAATATATTCGGAAAAATATTCAAAGGTCCTGTCAACATTAAGCTGTTTCTTTTGAGCTGATGCTCTCTTTGCTGAGTGAGTGTTATTGTCTCCAAGAAAGGTGCCCCTCTTGCTGAGAGGAATAAGGATTTGTGAAGTGAGAACCATTTTGTCCCTATTAGCAAGTAGGGAAATAAAGGCCAATCCAGAGACACCTATATTATCTGGCCAAGCCAATTACGACTGAATATATTATGACATGTGAGTGTGCCAAGGGTCACAAGGGATGGTCACAAATAATCATTTTGCCTCAACAGCCATCTACCTCATTCAGTCTGAGGCTTTAGTATAGAGATTTCTACTATTCTCGTTATCTACACAGGTAAACCAAGATCCCTGATTCCTGTTACATACACTGTTTCACTGTCTGCATGATGGTTCCTGTAGCCTGGACAGAGCTCACGGTAACAGAGAATTGGTGGCTCTGACCCACACTGTGAAACCTAGATTCACCAAACTCAACCCAGTAATGTCCCCCCCCCCCCCATTTCCTCCACCCCTCTTAAGATACTTGACATCTGACATGTCCAGGGGGCATCTGTACCTTATTGAATTACATGGCCATGGGGAGCATTACTTCCAGCCCCTAGCTGCTATAGTGGTAACGCTATAGCACATCCTGATCTGTCAAAAATCAATTATGCTATTTTACAGTTTAATCAACAATGAGGAAAAAAGTTTGGAGGTATGTAATATATATGTTAGATGAATGCTGTCAAAAAGTGTGCCGCTGCAAATCATAAGTAAACAATCTTTCAACAGTTTCAGCTATGTAATAAAACCTTAAATTGAACTTCTATGGACACATCCTGGCATAAACATCATTTTTACAAATAAAGGTTATTAAACTTATTTAAATGTAAACACAAACCATTCTTTTGATTTCGAAGGGCAGCTACAAGAGTGGGATCAACCTTGCAACTCAATCCTGCTGCAGATGCCATTTCACTAACAGCCTGAAAACACAAATTGCATATCTTTATTAGTGGTGAGCAATGAATGTCTCCAATCTAATAACAAGAAAATTCATACAATCTTAATCACTGATGTATATTAGAAACAGCTGCATTAGATTACTCTTTAACAGGGGGTGTGATTCATTAACCTCTGAAATGCTCTGTAGTAATTTGGGGTGTTTATTAAATAAAAAAGGTTTCATTTCTAGACAGGAGAAATATCCATATCTAATTCTTAGGGCCCAATTTGAGTAAGAACACAGTGAGTGACTACAGAATTATGGACTGCCTTGTCAAGCTGTAGAACCATACATATGGTTCTGTAGCTTTCACAATAAATCATCAAGCTGACTCACTATTCAAAAGAATGATATATCAGTATCTAATACAGGATAGATCATATCGTGGGGAAATGATGAAGATGGGTGTTATAATGCGGAAATGATGATGTGTTCACAAAACTCTCAAATATAGCACAACAATGGAATCAAATTGAGTATGTAGCTAACAGAGAAACAATTAACCAGCAAATACAACAGTACTGAAACATGTTAACATTTAGAAGCTTATATCAGCAGACAGCCACTGTGTCATCCACACCTAACACATGCCTGCCAATGAAAGTTACACACAAAGTGCAACAAAAGCATGTTAATTAGGTGATTATAATTACAATAATGTTTTTTTATGTGATAAAGTCATTTTTCCCTTCACTTTTTCTCACTTCACATTCTGCAGGGCCATATGTTGTTCATCTCCCTTCCTTTCACTCCAAACACATCCATAACCACACAAACATAACACCACAATGTACCATCACAGTCTTCTTAGACAACAGAGTTACACGTCTGACATGTCAGATACAGAAGCTACCAAAGAGGTGTCTAGTAAGAAGACTGGCATGAGGTTTTGAGCCACAAGGGGAGTAAGTACAGAAAAGGCCAGTGACAGAGGTTACTGCTGTGAGCAATTTCTACATAGCAAGAACTACGTCCTCTTGTCACACCCTGAGAGGAATATACTGCTGGTTTCTTGAGATGGTAATCTCCTTGGGGCCTGGGCACATTTGTCATGCCTGCACATTTTGCTATGTGCCAGTGTAATTCTTCAATATGGTACTGCCTTTATTCTTTGCAATAGCGACACATGGTATGAACTTTAACCATGTTGAGTGCCACTGAAAATTTCAAATCTGAGGCATTTCATGCATTTGTGAGAATCCTTGGGAATACACTACCAGTCACTTGATAATCTTTCACCTCCACATCACCATTCAGGACTACAATGCATGCAGTGTGGTTGGTAAATCAGTGATCACATGCTCCCTGTCACTTTAATAACTTAAAAACACAAACTTATAGACAAAAAAGTGTTCTTCCATGACTAACACAGAAAAATTAAGTACCAATAAAATTCAATGATAACAACATAATACGGGGTGTTTCTGTCATTGATTATACATAATAATATGCTACAGGGTGTTTCAAAAAGATTTGTCCGATTTCACAAGACTATATCTACTATGTGAATAAAGATAGAAACTTGGGGCGGATTTTAAGTTCAACATCAAAACCAGAAGTTTATCTTAGTATCATCCATAAGTAGCCAGTTTATATGATTGCAGGTAGGGGTCTCCAAGATGCAGCTACAAAAAAATATGGAAACACCACAAATGCAACATATTACTATGCCTAAAACAGTGTAGGAAAACTGTACACATTGAGAACAGCTGTCAGTCATCTATAAATGGATAAATACAGGTCCTGAATGGTTTTCAAAGGCATCTTACACCATTCTTCCTGCGAAACAGTGGCAAGTTCAGGTGACAATGATGGAGGTGAATAGCAATCCTGCACCCTTCTCTCCAAAGCAGACTACAAAGGTTCAATAATATTGAGATCTGGTTACTGTGGTAACCAGGGGAGACATGACAATTCATACTTGTGCTCAGAAAACCATTCCTGGATGATTTGAGGTGTTTGAACAGAGGCCCTGTTGTATTGAAACACTGCATTAGCATTGGGGAACAAACACTGTACTATGGGATGGACCCAGTCAACTGAAAAGCTCACATAATCCTTGGCAGTAATGTGGTTCCCAGGGAATACTGCAATATGACGTCCCAAATCATCGTCGCCAATCCCCTGCCATGTCTCACCTTCGTAAACTTGACCATTAGTTGGAAACAATGTGAAACAAGACTAATCCGAACAAATGACTTTCTTCCATTAGTCCACAGTCCATATGCTATGGCTTCAGCACCAATTTCCTGTTATGGGCTGTTGCATCACTGACTTGTGGTTTTGGAATTCCAGCTAGCCCTCCAGTTCCCACCTTAAGGAGCTCTCTTTGTGTTGTTATAGTGTCGATATGGTTTGCAAGGGCAAAATTCAGTTCTGCAGTGACTTTTGCAGCTATCATCCTTTCATTTTTCATCACAATCTTCTTCAATGCCCGTCCATCACGATCTTCCTACACACATTTTAAGCAGCATAGTGACTTAGCAGATGAGGTTTTTCCATTTTCCCTTTATGTGGTATTAACCTTCAATATGGTGACTCTTAAACCACCAAACACTTCAACTACCTCTGTTACGGAAGCACCTACAATACAAACACCAATAATTTGCCCATTTTCGAAGTCCTTAGCTCCACACAGCTGTTATGAATGCAACTGACACTTGCAATGTATTGAGGACACTGCATAAATGCCATTTCTAATCAAATACAACAGCGCAGCCTGCAGGCTTGGCTAGCATTTGCATTTATGTTCAAGTATGCTTTTCTCACAGTGTTTCCATATTTTTGTCCAACCCCTGTAGATGACTCACTCACTCACTCGCTCGCTTAATAGAATCACATACCTGGATATGTTGGAGAGCTGGCATTTTTCACAACTGAAAAAAAAAGTGTTATTCAATGGGATGGAGCACCACTGCATTGGCCCCTGCATGTAAGAGCATTTCTTAGATACAAGCCTCCTCAGCAATGGATCGGCCATAAGGAGCACATGGCATGTGCAGTGTACCACTGGTCTGCAGCGTCACCTGATTTTATTGTATGTGGGTTTTTTTGTGGCGGTTTGTGAAAGACTGTCTATGTGCCTACCCTTCCAACAACTTTTGGTCAACCACAATGCAACAGCAGTGAATGCAGTAACTCCAGCTGTGCTTGTAAAATTATGAGAGGAATTTGACTGTTGTCTAGATGTTTATCATGCATCTGGTGTAGTGCACATTGAACATTTGTAAAAGACAAATGAAAACTTTGATCCAAAACACACATTATTGTAAAAAGAATCTGAAGGTTGTATGTGCATGCATATAGAAGACACATCCTTGCACAACCATATGGTTTGATTGAAAATAAGAATATTGTATTCATAAGCAAGGCCTTATTTTCATTAATGTGGAAGATACAGACTTCTGAAATTGGACGAATATTTTTGAAACATCCTGTACTACCTTTGGACATAAATGCACACAACCTTTCCAGTTCAATAATTCTCATTATCACTTTCATATTACAATGTTTCACAACTTTAAGCAATTCTACTGTATCCTGTTTACATAAAATGTAAGTCTTAAACTTCTTTTCACATCCCAGGGAGGTCTAAAGAATATGATCATCTAATGTAATGTAATGCAATGCAATAATTGTGATATCCACACACACAACACTAAAACAAAAAAAAGATCTGCACTAGCTTGTACTGAACCTAGCTTAGGCCTAAAGATGTGTGAAATACACAGCCATAAAACTAATTCATAATCTATCAATAAAAATTAAATGTTTGAGAGACAACTTTAATGTTTTAAGTGACCACTTAAGGTCTTCGTCCTGAACAACTCCTTTCACTCTTTGTAATGTGAGCAGTACAGTTCTCAGTCGTTAAAATACTGTAGAAGAAATAACCAATATTAAACATGTGAGATCATCAAAACCTCTTGTAAACAGCTGGCACATCATAATATTAATGATCACAATTTTCATTTATTCACTTGATATTTGTACTAGAAGGATGAATGGTGACATGCAAAAGCTACACCATGATTCCTTGTGCATGGAAAAGTTATATCACAAGCTGTTTGTGAACATGGAACAAGTGCTGTATGGTGTTAAAGTGTGTTCCACACACAGCATCAAGTCATATCACAATCACCATCATCATAATCATAATCTTCATCACCACCATTGCCATAATCTGCTAGTTTCAGCAGTAACTACCATCATCAGTATAAACAAGAGCAAGATTTACTGGAAATGACATTCAGGTACTGAAGAGTATCCACAGACATTTGAAGCCATGTTGTCTACACTTGTTGCCACAGATACTGAAGGGAGGATACACACAGTGAACGCAATGATCAAGTTCATTTCAAAGATGTTCAATTGGATTAAGATCTATAGAATTTGGCCACCATGGAAGCACTCTTTAGTTTTGAACATGTTCTTCCAGCAATTTGCAGAAACTTTTAACCCTGTAGTATGGCAGATTATCTTGTGTTGTGGCTTGACAGCAATTCTGATGGGTCACTAGGGACTATGGATATCTGCTCCTTCCAGTGTGGGCTACTACTCAACTACAGACTCACCAAGCAGCGATACCCCCAGGAACTAGCACCCAGCACAGAGCTGATCAATTTTTTAATACTGGACTGGCAAAAATAAATGATTAACTTGTCAGTTACTCTCAAGGTTGTGGTATTTTCCCTCAGCAGTGATCCACAAACCCTGGAATGGCTACTGTAGTTTAAATCCAAATTTGGAACTGCGACTGGGACTTTATTACACTTCACTGGCTATTATTTTTTATGGTAAGCAGAATATTCTCTCTCTCTCTCTCTCTCTCTCTCTCTCTCTCTCTCTCTCAGGGTTGAATACTTGTTTATTACTCTTTATTGTCTAGTTATTTGTAATGTCATATACCCTTGTGACTGTATTTAGGGCAAATAAAGTATCAAGAATAAGAGATAGAAAAGATTATCTAACTGAAAGATATTACCCAACCAAGGGATGTTAACTACGGGTGAATATCAAAGGGCTTGTGATTGTATCTAGGACAAATGAAGTACCTAGAATAAGAGAGAGAAAAATTAATTTAACTGAACAACAGTACTCTTCCCAAGTAACATATAAACTATGGATGAACATAAAATCTGAGGACAAATTTGTACCCAAATCGAGCAAGCATGCCTTCTTTGTAGATGAATGGTACGGAAATTTTCTTTAGACTATAATACCGCATCCTCATAATTATGTTTTTCCACCATGGTTGCAGAGTGATTATTGTCCAATCTTTCTCCCTGGATGTGATCAAAGTCCATCTGTCCTATGAAGTAGAAAATACAACTCATCAGAAAATGCTACCAGCTGTTAATAACCAGCAGTTCAGTTTCAGTAGTGCAAATACATTTGGGTCTTTATACCGAGTTTTCAGAACAAAGTATGCAGCACTATTTGCTGAAATAGTGTCGTAGGCACGACTTTCTCCTGCTCCATTACGATATTTCACTCATACACTGTAGAATATCGGTGAGCTCTCAAACCCCACCATAAATAATACTGTTAACAACAGGCATCAATTGTATGCGGAGCTCTCCACTGTTCAAAATGGTTGTTGACTTTAATGACACTAATCTACTTATGACACACTTTTGCAACAGACTCATGCAAATAAATTTGATGTTTAAGAAATACTGCACCCTTAGGTCCACAGCCCAGGGGTTATCCGTTTCGTAACTCAGACAAAATGCCTCCATTACCAAAGACAGCAGTGAGTGATATGCACAGAAACTGCTAGTAAGTCCCTCTATACACCTGTTTTGTCACTAGATATCATGTGAGATACAGTAGATATCATGTGAGATATGTCATGAGCTGCTTGTTGCAGGTTTCACAACAGTGTCACTAAACAATATACATTTGACAAGTAACAAGGCACGAAACAGGCTAACAAAATAATTTTTAATAATACTTGCATAAGGAACCATGCATAATCATAATGAACCATTTCACGAAACTGTCAATGACCAAATAAGAACTAAAACAGAAGATGTGTCACGCATTTCCACACTGAATAATTGCAAAAAGGTGACCACGTAAGGTGAAAATTATTTGCTTTTAATCACTGTATCTTTGAGTACTTCATTCAGTTTATTCCAGCACAAATTTAAATCTCATAATTTCAAGAAAGTCATGGATCCCCCACTTTGTATCTGGATTTTTGCTTTGGATGTGAATGGTAAGATTTTGTACAGTTGCTTATGAATTAAAAATACTCAAATATCTGGAAATCATTTGCAGGAAGTGCTAATAACATAACTATAAACTGAGTTACACTTATATGAGATAAAACTTGAGCTCAGTATCTGGGAATCTCAAACTAATGACACACAACAGTGTAACTACCTTAGAGAAATGATGTATCTTATGGAGATGTTGCTCTGCAACTGAAGGTCAAGGAGTGCATGACTAAAAATATAACCTACACAAACAAGGAGAAAATTTCTCAACCTGGCAATGATTATTCTTAAAATTTTCTTAGTTTTCAAAGTGGCTTATTTTACATCAATGCGCTTTGCCAAAGTGAATAGATTTCATCTCTGGATTGTGATTTCAGGTCTGCAAAATACCTATATATGACTGTAAAAACAATCCGTGTAGCAATTAAACACTTCTCAGGTACAAAATTTTTTGCACTTAGGAATGTAATACAATATGGTGCATTTTCTTAATATTTTCATCTTTTGTTGTAGTCTTGTGATTTCCTTGGTGTGGATCATCTTCAAAGAGAGGTAGAGCTACTTTAAAACTGAGTTGTCAACTGCTTACACGCTAAAAATTAAGAAGCAGCCTACATGTAAACCATCACCAGCTTTTAATTAATCTTTATTAGTGATAAACCATAGCACAGTATTTCAGTTTATCCATATGAACAAAACACCCATTTAGTTTTAAAGATCATACACATACAACTATTCTGAAGGTCAAGTGGGGACTGGGCTGACAATATTATGACACATGTACCAGCAAAGAAATATAATTTCGTTTACATCCATACAACACAGGTGCCTGGCTGAAAAAGTTGATCTTTATCTTTACTGACAGTACACACTGAAAATGCTGGAGAAGGACCTCAGTAATAGAACAGGGCTCATGCATGTATAAGCTATCTTTTTCATACACAACATTTACAAGCAGAATAGGAAGGGGTTCAAAAACATATCGGTTCCAAATATCCACAGCTGCACACTTAATAATGGCTTGTAGAGTGTAAACGCAGATGCTGTGTTCTGTATGTTTCAATGCATTCCACATCATGAGTAGTTATTCTCACAAGCAAATAAAATAAACAACTCTGCATGTTTTCAACATTTGATAGGAATGGAAGATGTTAGTCTTCCAAAAACTTCCTGCTGCTGTCAACCAGCTGCAAAAAGATATTTACAAAGATAAGAGAAAAGGTGATGGGAAACAGTGAGAAGTCCGGACAGGAAAATGCCTTATGTGCAATATGAAGAAGAAGAAGAAGAAGAAGAGAAGAAGAAGAAGATGATGATGATGATTTTTGTATACTGCCTGGATGGCGGCACGTGGGTCTGCTCCTGAAAACAAAGGTAGGCCAAAGGTGGAGCAGGTGAGGTAGAACTCTTGGCACTGCAGTGTGAAACTAAAATCACCTTTACTTAACTTTGCGTACAAGTAGTGGTTCACCGACTGTGAAATAGAAACAATGTTGCTAGATCGTCTCCTTGGAATCAAATGGGTAGAATCTGCAGCAGCACTCGTAGAGCTCAACAGCGCCGGCTAGAGGGCACCGTCGTCGGTGTCTGTCGTAGTGCCAACTTAAGAACTTGCACCTACGCTGTGGCACCGTAGCTATCGATACCACAATGGTGATGATGACGATGATGAAGTGCAAGACCTTTTAAATGCATAGCTAGCCTGACTAGTGTGCCACCTCATCAGCCAGCAAATAGAGTGGTCACACACAATTTGTCTGTCTCATCTCTCTGTCTGTACTTAATATTTAACATTATTCAAACAACAAAGGGTAAATTGAGTTCATGGTTCAGAGTAGTTTCAGGGGTAAGACAAGGCTGCAACCTGTCTCCACTGTTGTTCATATTATTCATGGATCATATGTTGAAAACAATAGACTGGCTGGGTGAGATTAAGATATGTGAACACAAAATAAGCAGTCTTGCTTACGCGAATGACTTAGTTGTGATGGCAGATTCGATTGAAAGTTTGCAAAGTAATATTTCAGAGCTAGATCAGAAATGTAAGGACTATGGTATGAAGATTAGCATCTCCAAAACGAAAGTAATGTCAGTGGGAAAGAAATATAAACAGATTGAGTGCCAAATAGGAGGAACAAAGTTAGAACAGGTGGGCGGTTTCAAGTACTTAGGATGCATATTCTCACAGGATGGCAACATAGTGAAAGAACTGGAAGCGAGGTGTAGCAAAGCTAATGCAGTGAGCGCTCAGCTACGATCTACTCTCTTCTGCAAGAAGGAAGTCAGTACCAAGACTAAGTTATCTGTGCACCGTTCAATCTTTCGACCAACTTTGTTGTATGGGAGCGAAAGCTGGGTGGATTCAGGTTACCTTATCAACAAGGTTGAGGTTACGGATATGAAAGTAGCTAGGATGATTGCAGGTACTAGTAGATGGGAACAATGGCAGGAGGGTGTCCACAATGAGGAAATCAAAGAAAAACTGGGAATGAACTCTATAGATGTAGCAGTCAGGGCGAACAGGCTTAGATGGTGGGGTCATGTTACACGCATGGGAGAAGCAAGGTTACCCAAGAGACTCATGGATTCAGCAGTAGAGGGTAGGAGGAGTCGGGGCAGACTGAGGAGAAGGTACCTGGATTCGGTTAAGAATGATTTTGAAGTAATAGGTTTAACATCAGAAGAGGCACCAATGTTAGCACTGAATAGGGGATCATGAAGGAACTGTATAAGGGGGGCTATGCTCCAGACTGAACGCTGAAAGGCATAATCAGTCTTAAATGATGATGATGATGATGATGATGATGATGATGATGATTCAAACAACTTAAAATCCTGAACTTTCTACACAATACAATTTATTTGTTGATCACAGTTTTATCAGAGATGAGGATGAATAAAGGTTTCCTCGAGTAAAATTATTTTGGGAACCATTTGCTTGGGCATTACTACAGATTTATTAATTTTAGATAACAATGTGAAAATATGCTGAAATCCAGGATAATTTTGCCAAATGAGCAATTTATTTTTCTTTAATTAGTTCCAGATCTAAATCCGTCCCCATGCTGGCAGTCAGTTTTAAGGTAATTTACACATTTCTCTTGAAGGAAAGTGTTCATCTAAAATATACAAAGTACAAATTGCTTTCTGTGACATATGCTGGATCATGAGACAGTCTAACATGGTGCACAGAGCAACTTTCACTTTGTGCCACTATAATTTTTTCTTGTTTTTATATTTCTACACAATTGTGAGAATCTCAATCCATTATAAAAATAATACTATTTTCTTTTTAAAAAGAATATTTCAGTTTAAGCACTTACTTGTTACTACATAAATAGAAGAAAAACTACTAACAGATCTGTTTTACCCAAAACACTTGACATTACCTGAACAACAGCAACACTAACCATTGAGTCTCCACTAGGAAGATGGTTATAAAAATCAAGTATGGAGCTCAAAAGAAATGGTATTCTTTCTTCTAGAACATCTACTAAGGCTGATTGTGCTAACTGCCGAAAACTCAAAATCACCCCCACAATTGTCATCCTTTGCAACACATTGTCAACATCTAGAAAAAAAGAAGTAATATTTTTTTTAGTTTTTTTACATAAGCAGCTTACATTGAAAGTAACTGTACTAATTAGTTTTAATTATTAATTATTAGAGATTTTTTCACAATATTACAATACAAGAAACCAAAGATGAGATTTACTGCCACAAAGATTTTATGTTTATTGGTACCAAAATTTAAGAGAAGTTATTTAAATTTACAGTATGTAACAGGATAGCAAAGAGTTTTCACATTTTGAATGACAATGAATCTATTAAATCAATAGCAGAACTTCTATTTTAGAGGTTTTTGGCCTCAGATTTGAAAAGTAACACTGAGCAAGGTGGCACAGTGGTTAGCACACTGGATATTATAGTCTGGAAAAGAAGTCTCCTAAAATAACTAGCTTGTAAATTTTCTTTTACATTTTAAAGAAGGGAGACACTAAGTTACCTTTTAACTCTTCCTCAAATTTAACAGTCTTTTCTATGCTATTTATTCTGAGTAGTACCTAGTTTGTTTTCCTGGATGATCAATATGTTTTGAATATTTCCCAGACACTTACACCAGGCCTGAAGTTCTGATACAAGTACTGCCACCACAGCATCAAGTAGTCACAACATAGCCAACAGATGGACCAGAGTTGTAATATCATTGACGTAGCAAAAAGGAAGAGTCCCTGGGGCATGGGTGATCTGATGGCTTCACATTCAAGCCACAGTTCTGTTGTTGCTTACGTGATTGGAACTGATGCCTTGGCAAAATAAGGATGGGCCAAGCCCGTCTAAATGCTACTCATTTCTAGACAGAAGTATGCAGTCTGTCAGTCACCAGCTCCAAGTTGGAACCTACGCTGGTTTACGAGTCTCCACGGATCAACTAGGCACCACCGCTGAACTCTGCGGCTGCTACCTCCGTTCCTGCTGTTTGTGCTCATCCCGATGCTGCTGATCTAGCGCCCTCTAACCAGTGGGTCACCTGTGAGCCAACTTCAGCTTTTGCCAGCCTCCTACCCTGGTGGTCTACAATTTGAGCCCAGGCCATGTACAACTGCCATCACCTGTGCAGGCAAACGCCTTCCTGTCCGCCGCCATTAGCTTGGACAGATATTGTTGCTGAGAGCTGCTATCACCATGCTGGGACAACGGCATGATTCTCTGGGCTCCAGTGCACCATGCTATGAGCTACAAGCTGCCTCTAGTCTGTGTGGCCATCACTGTGGCTGCCATCTGCTGGTGGAATCACCATCCTGGCCAAGTTGCGCCACCATCACTTCACTGGCCGAAGGATGCTGTGGGCAGTCACCAACAACAAGCTGCATACTGACCACAGCACCTTCTCACCAACTGTATACAGCTTATGGTCTGGAGGCATTGGCTTCTCCGAGAATCATCACAACTGTTGTTGTTTGATATGCAATAAATGAATCTTTTAAGAATCCTGTTTTCATGACAAAATGTCAGGTGACAACAAGACATGCACTTGCTGCCCCTCCGCTACCCCACCGACGGTAGTGAACTAATGGCTTCCTGAACTCTGCCACTCCAGTTCCACCATCCACTGCAGTGGCCAACCAACCTCGGTCTCTACGTTTGGTGTCAGACACTACTACTGACATCTGTAGCTTGATCCAGGACCACATCTCCAACCTCAACATGTATTTTCGATGGTATGAGTTTTTTGAGTGAGGTTTTTATTTTTGTGGTCTTTTTATTTTGTTTTGCATACGGTCATGTTGGATAGAATTGATGTGCATAGAAACATGAAGGTACAGTTTGTGAAACCTGAGGGACCTGTGAATTTGTCGCAGTTAAGGGAAACTACAGAGAATACTATTTACAGCCAGTGAGATGCCAACACCGTAATATAGCGAGAAACGAACTACCTTATATGCAGTCAGGAGCAGCTACACGTAGAATTTGCTGACGTTATGGAGATGAGGCAAATATGTTCAGAATCCAAATGGGCAATGATCTGTCGTAAGAATTAATATCTATTTTGTTCTTATGCCTGGGTGTTAGTAGTAGCTGTCCTCATTTGGTCAATTTGTGGTACACTTTAAGTGTGTTGTGGTTTTGGCAGATAGAATTTGCACAAATGCCAGGGTTTCAAACAAGAGTGATGGTGCAGGAAGTGATTGACTACTTGGTGGTAGAGGTAGAAGGCTGAAGGAAATTAATGCTGCTTTACCAAAGTAAGTCAATACTTTAACAGCTGATGATGTGCATAAAGAAGGTGAACTAGCTTGGACAGTAGAGGCAAATCTCCATTCTGTGTACTTGTCTTTCTGTGGATTCAACTGTAGCTAATCTAGCGACCCCTTCTTTGGATAAAACAACAGAATGAGTCAGAATTTATCAACAATTTGGGAGTTGCTGGAGTCTGGGTGGTTGGTCAAACAAAATATGTTTGCACATGGCCCAGTTATGATTTTTGGGTGAAACAAAAACATATGCAATGTATCATGAGGATTTGAATAGGGCACATACATTTGAACAATGCAAGAGTGGATTCTTTCAGCACTACCTCAAGAAGAGAACCATTCCAGGTCCTTTAGGCAGCAGATCAATGGTATGTCTCAGAAACGAAATGATTCAATGGAAACATTCTCAGAAACTAAGTGCAAATGTATAAATTAATACGGGATGAGGAGATGGATAAAATTATCCAACAAGAAGCAAAGCACATGTTTTTGGGGGAGCTCCCACCCAATTTTCCAAGAAGAGTATGGATGAAGAATCCAAAGGATTCAGCTGCTGTCACTAAGAGTGCTACACAACTAGAGGAAATAGACATAGCAACACAGGTACATGATAACCAGAGTGTTTTTCTGTCAGAAGTGTTACAGGTGTGGATGTGTAGACTACATTCAGAAACAATGCCACTGACTGCAGAGCAGGATTGTAGCGCAATGCCATGAGTGTGGGATGGTAGGACACTGTGTGCAGGATTGTCAGAATAAAAAGCAAAGAGAGTGACATCATAGTAAGAGTCCATTAAACGACAATGGGAATTCCTCACAGAAAGATGGTACTCCCAATAGAGCGCAATGCAACTAAGGTGTATGCAGAGGCAGAGTGTTATGTGGTTGGCATGGTAAACAGAACAGAATATAAGCTTTTAGTGGACACAGAGGCTCATGTGTTGGTAAGTAGTCTACACCTCTTGGGTGGGAACAGATTTATTCTCTGCAATATAGATTTATGTGGAACGATGTGGCATCATTGGGGTCAGCACTGTTAAGTTTCTGTATTGTAACAAAGAATTTTAAGGAATATACCAAAGTATTGCCCCTTATTGGTGAGGGGTACTGTGCAATTGTGGGCTGGATTTCCTGAGTAAGCATCATGCAAAGACTGATCTATCGCAGCACGCTATCGAACCCAGTGGGACATTATTCCAGCTTCAAATGACTGCTGCAAATGATGCACTGTCAGAAGATTCGCCAATCATGATGGTGGAGCCAAGTAAACTGAATGCACAATCATTAAAGCTCAGTTCATATTACCAGAGTACTAGAAGGTATGGGAAAGTGTGGGTGTTGACCTACTGATGACGTTTTGTGTATTACTGAGTTGTTGGAACACAACTGGATATGTCACAACATTTTATATGCAAGAGCATGGCATGCATGCAGGAAGTAAATGGAGAATATGTGGTTCCAGTTTGGCTCTGATGAAGTGGATCTGTCAAAAGGATTAACGATTTCTGATTCGGACATTCTAAATGATGATGACAATTTAGATAGGGTGAGTGAAGACCTTTGCCACAAGCAAACCATTGAAGCATCTGCATTATGCAAAAAAGTACAGCATTGAAAAGGAAAAGAGATTTGCAGATTTGTTCAATCCTAGTGGACCAGTACCAGCGACACCCATGACACAGTGGGGAATAAGCCTCCTTTCTATTAAAAAGCATACAGAATACCTTGACACTTACATCCGTTAATGGAGGAATTCATCACATATTCTATACCAAATATAATGGAAACAATGGACAACCTGGGTCAATGTAATTATTTCTCCATGATGGGTTTAAAGAGTGGGTATCATCAGTTGGAATTAATTTCTGAAGACCAGTCAAAGCCCACCTTTACTGTCCCTTGATGACACTACAAATATCTCCAAAGATCAGCCAAAGCCAACATTTACTGTTCCTTGGAGACACTACACGTATCAAGGGATGCCATCTGGGCTGAAGAATGCATCATCCATGTTTCAGGGGTTATTAGATTCAGTACTAAGAGAGTTAAAACCATATCAGTGTATGGTCTATTTAGACAACATTACATTATTTTCTAAAGATTTGGACGTACACCCATAAGAGCTGGAGGAGGTATTTAAGAGGATGTGTTTGGCTCACGTAACATTAAATATTGAAAAATGTCACTCTGCATCAACAAAAATGAATGGCCATGTGATTAGCCAAGATGGTATGAAAACCTACCAAAGATTGATACATGCTGTCAATGATTTATTACCACTGCAAACTGTGAAACAACTCCATTCATTTTTAGACCAAAGTATTTATTACAGAAAATCTGTCGAATGATTTGCTGAAATTGCTAGGCTATTAATGCATTTGTTAAAAAAACGGGCGTAAAACATGGCGGACAGCTGACTGCCATAACACAATTGAGAAACTGAAAGCGGCACTAACAACCAGTCTGGTGTAAATATTTCCAAATTACGAGAAATGGTTTATCCTGTCCTGTAATGCAAGCAACCTAGTGATAGGATGCATTCTAAGTCAGGATGTGAATGACAAGGAACACAAATGGCATACAAACTGAGGCAGTTAAACAATGACAAGCGTAATTACTCTACCACAGAGAAGCAAATGTTGAGTGTCATATACCCATTTTCATTGTCACTTGTCCATTAGTAAATTAAAAATATAACAGACCATGTGGCATTAAAGTTGTTATTAGGACTGAAAGATCCTTTGAGCAGATTAAATTATTGGGCACTAAAATTAAGCAAACGCGATTAGCAGGTAGTACACAATCACAGTGGCAAACACAGCAACATCGATGCATTAAGTGGCAGTGGTTGGTAGAAGCCTTTCAGAGAAGCAAATAGTGCAGACCACTGATGAAGACTGCCAATTATTTAGGATGTAGTCACAGTTCGCTATGCACCACGCACTATTGTAAAGGATGATGCAGTTCAGGTCACGCACTGTGGTACTCGCAGCTCTGAGGAACGAAGTGTTTAAGGAAATGCGCCATCATGTGTTTGCAAGTCATGGGGGATGAGGAATAACTGACCACAGAATCACTGAACAATACTGGTGGAGAACAAGGAGACAGGATATTGAACAGTATGTAAGGAACTGCATACCATGTGCGCACTGTGCAAGGAGGTACTTATATGTAAGGAGGATCCAGAACCTAAAAATATCTTTTAGAACACTCTTATCAACATCTACATCTGTACTACCAAGCTGGGAGTGCTTTATGTTCACTACAAAAAATTTAAAAACTGCAAATTACATTATCTTTTGTTGACTTTTACTTACAACTTACTTTTTAAAGAGACACTGATATATAAGGAAGGTCCTGAACCTGCAAATATTGGATACGGCATTCACTGTGGAAAGTGACTTCACAGCTACGACTTACATTTTTGGCTTAAGTTTAACTGAAACATTTAAAACATTTATGGAATCTGATAGAAGCATTCATTAAATACAATACTTTTTTTTATAAAAAATTTTGAAACATAAAATAACTGACTAAATTATAATATTTTCAAAAGGCAGGCATAAAGTACTCCCTTCTTGGTATTGCGAGGGTTAAACACAAGTCAAAGATGTCAGCATACAGTAAAGGAGAAATCATGTAATAAAACAATTTATCACATTACTGGATTTCACAATTAAAGACATGACACCAAGCTTCCCTCAAACAACGTTGATGTAACATACCACACAGGAGTGTATGAGTATTCTGGACTATGTACACTGACACCTTGTGGCCAATTGCTCATGATAAGCCTCAATAATGAGATACACTTTATGTGTAGTTCAAATAACGTTGCAGTAATCTTCATAAACCTATGCAAACAACAAACAGCAGTATATGAATAACAGGAAGAGAAACAAAGTTCTGTATACCTTTTTACTTTGTGGATGGTTCATACGGAGGTCACTTAACAGAGAAACAACCGACAGTATAATAATTATGAACTGTAACAGTAATAATTACATGATGTAAAATTTTTGTGGCAATTTTATTTATACAGTATATCAGCTTCTCAATAGCAGCAGCAATGAAAGGATTACTGGATAAAAAGATAGGAACCTGCGGCCTTACAAAAATCGAGTACCTTTCATTTGTACATAATCATAGATGTAATATTCAAAATGGGATAAAAGTTACAGTAAAACCAGTATACAACAACAATATACACACTAGTGTCAACACACATTTCTCTTTATTCTTCTCAGCAAATGCAGCAAAATCCCAAAACCAGATTACATGGTGCCCTAAATCAGAAAGCAGGGAAAGCATACAAAGACAGACAGTCTCACAACATGCAACATGATGTTGATACATTCTTAACAATCATCTCAAAATGTAAAGCACAAGCCAACAAGCAAAAAATAAATATAAACCTAGTGATATTGAAATTAGGCAAGGCATGGCAAAGGGTAATATGGAATCAAACAGAGAGCACAGGTCCAAAGTATATGGTATGATATGTAGAAGCAGAACTATATGGTACGACACATAGAAGCAAACTATGAGAATACAACATCAATGTCAAGGAGCAGAAACATTTACTGCACACTCTGATGTTAACAAGCGCAACACAAGAAATGCAACATGGCATGTAGTATTCCATCAACATTCTAGAGGAATTTTCAGTTTTGGAATTCAGTTTGTTTAGGATACCAGTAGTCTGTAAAAAATATTGTACATTTTAATCACCTAGAGAGTGTCTGAACATTCCCTTATTCAGTTTATGAAGGATCTGAATTCTACTGTCGATGTTTGGGGCCTCATGCCCTACTTACCATATCTGTATGGCAAAAGACAAAACATTACTATTACTTGTAAACGCATGTGTTGCTTAAACGTGTCGTTAATGATTGGGCCTGTATGGCTTACATAGCACTTCTCTCACATTCCATAGCTGATCCTACAAACACCCAAATGTTAAAATGAAGAAATTCTTTATGATTCATTCTAACTGCTATGGCAATCCATGTTTCCAATTTCTTATTAATTTCATGTTATATGTAATTCAGATCTGACATTCCATGGCTCCTTTTCCCATTTCATTTGTTTTTAGATTATGCTAGCTATTTTCCTTATTATTTTGTTTGAAATGAATACTGGAGGTGGTCCCTGATCCAAAGCTTCTTTACTTTTGGCTATCAAGTTATTAATTGTACTACATGCCAACACAAAATCCACATTAAATTTCAAACCCCCTATCAAGCATTTTTATTTCAGCTGCTGCAAATTTTATGCCTTTCATGTTAAATTCTCTGTGATAAAATTCAAAAGCACATTTCATTTGATGATGTACTGTGGTACTATCATGACTGTGCTGTCTTGCCTCTCATTGATGTGTCGATTCCTTTTTAAGCCTATGCATGACTACTTCACCTTATCATGAAATTGATTTAGTGTGGTATATTTCAATCCATCCAGTGGCACTGTGGCCGAATACTATCATTCAATCAAATGCTCATCTACTTGAAAATTGTCAGATATATTTGCAGAAAAATTAGTTAAGGATCCACAGTTTATTTTACTTCAATACACATACAGAAAAAAAGAATGATGAGTATCAACGTTTTTTTTTTTTTTTTAGTACTCCCACTATGTTAGTGCTAACGAGTGCAAGAATTATACGCTGAAATTTGACAGTAAACATTTTTGAATTGTTAGTAAAACTTCTAAAATATGAGAAGGTGCAAGCAAGTTTCTTTTGACACAGTTACAGGCAAAGCTTTCATTGGGAGAAACATGTCAAACATAAATGCAACAATGGGTCTTTTTCGAGATAATATCAAGGACAACAACTTACGCTGCAATTTCTTGAACTGCTCTTTCATTATGTCTGGCTTGTCAAAATTAGTTCGCAGAGATACTAAAACATCCTTATTACCAGTTACCAATTTCTGAAATGGAAAAAAAGTCGAATTTAATGAGGCAAACAACAAAGTAAAATTATAAACCACAAATAAGTATCATTCACACATTATCATGCTGAAGTAAGTAATCATATATCTATATTCTGACATAATTGTCATAAGGAGTGTGACCAAAATATAACTTACATGTTTATTTGACACTACAACAGTGAAGCCGTTGTCATAGTACATAAAATATTTTCTTTAAAAAATGTGGTTACATTTCCGGTTTCAATGAACTACATCATCATTTTCAAATGTATAACATCAGTTGGAGAATATACAATGGAAATTATGAGAGACACATTTCACAAAAATTATGAGAAATAATGAGACCAGGCAACCGAGGCAATGGTGGCACAGCCAAGACACTACAAGTTATGCCCAAGTTTTCATTCCATGTCCTAATGTAGAAGAGATAAAAACTACGCCAGGGTAAAAATTGCCAAGAATTCTTGCTATGTGTCCTGCTGTGACACAATGACCTACGTCTGATATAAATTCAGAAGTAATAAGTGTATCAAGTACAGCTATCTTCCATATGGAATGCAGCATATAATTTTAATATGCTCTGAAAAAAGAATCTCAAAACACACTGTACTTCCATGTAGGATTGACACACTAGTAACCATATATATGGACAGACAACCTGAAATACATCGATTACCTGTATGTTCACTGTGCATTTCAAATTAAACCACATGCTATGAAGTTGGAGGCACTTGATGTGAAGCATTAAAGAATTATGTAATCACTGGACTATGATATCCAATATTCAGATTCCAAATGTAGGTGACTAATATTGAGTCAGTTTTGTAAGGTCTCAGATTATTATACATCGTATTGTATGGAATTGGGGACCTAGAAACGATGGAGAGGCTTCATCCCCGCCATAGCCCTCAGTGGTTCACAACCCCACAACATGCTACAGCATTCCGCTCACCTGAACGCCGCCTCACACCGAAGCCAGGGTTATTGTGCAGTTCGGCCCCAAGTGGACCCACCCGGGAACATCTCACACCAGACGAGTGTAATCCCAATGTTTGCATGGTAGAGTAATTATGGTGTACACGTACGTGGAGAAAGTGTTTGCCCAACAATCGCCGACATAGTGTAACTGAGGCGGAATAAGGGAAACCAGCCCACATTTGCTGAGGCAGATGGAAAACCGCCTTAAAAACCATCCCCAGACTGGCCGCCACACCCGACACCAACACTAATCTGCCGGGCAGATTCATGATGGAGATTGGCACACCTTCCTGCCCAGAAAGCAATGTATTAGACCGCATGGCTAACCGGGTGGGCATATTATACATAGTCTTTTCCCTTTTTGAAAAATTGTATGCCCTTCACAAAAAGGGATGAAATGCAAAATGTAAGGAGAGCAGCATTCAGAGGCAAAACATACTGGAGATGGCCAATACATGCATAACCATTTAATTTGTTTTTTACAAATAAAGAAAAGAGAAAAGGTAATGATATACCATAGAGTTGAGGTATGCAGTGCGTTTTCTGAAATAGTTAGCTTTGAAGGAAGACATCATCCAAAAGTTAAGGAAAGCACCTCAACTATACAGGAAATCTATTATGTAAATTCCACCCAGGACCTTCTATAAACATTTCTTGTTTTATAAGATATTAACAGGTTATACCAACAGAATATCTATGCAAGGTGTTAAGAAATGACTACTAACACCAGAAATTACTGGTTCTTGCTTCATAAAGAAACCTGACCCACTGAAGAAAACTTTATGGAAAGAGGATGTGTAGTAACCTGTAACCAATTAATTCATAAACAAAAATAAACTGTAAATCTGATAAAAACTGTGATTTTGACCAAATGTGAAAAAGAAACCTGAAACACAATAATAAATTCTGCATGGCATGCTAGGACAGCTTTGAAAGCACCTACAATATAATATCCACTTAGTGCAAATACTCTCTCTTCTTAGGTTTAAAAACAACTGAGTGAATAAGTTACTTAAAAACACTTTATAAAAATTGTGTGGGAAAGACAGAACATGCATTTAAAAAATTTTGAAAAGTCTAACTTCATAAACAAATGTTGCTTTGTTTCACTTACACCCCCACCCCCTTTGTAGGCATATCATATTACACAAAATACCCCAATATTTAGTTCTCCACTTCTTTTTCATGTGACTGTCGCTTGGATACTTATACCTGCCTCTCAGTACCAAGATAGTACCAGTATATGCAAACAAAAGATTTATCTTTTTGTGATCCTAACCTTATATAAGTTAAACATATTTGCCTTCCCATGCAACCAATCACAGCTGATAAGGTTGGGCAAGCACTTACAAAATATACAATGCAGTAATTGCACGGAGATCAAAAAATAACAGTTGTTGAGTGACACCTGACCCCGACTACTCAACTCACTGATACTTTAATCCAATCAAGGTACAAATAAGGCAACTATGAAACAGAACTAACAAGCTATTTTACTTCCTTGCTAAAGTTCTGTACACCATCAACAACCGAACAAAGGAAAAACACATCAATCTGAGACATAATTTACTCTTCAATACTTATTTTAAGATGTACTGATGTATCATGTACGAGGGCTATCCACAAAGTACATTACGTTTTGGAATTAAAAATAAATAAAGTATTGGAATTTTTTTAAATTATATACAGATGAAAGCCACACTTCAATACTACTTTTCTACATAGTTGCCATTTAAATTAAGGCACTTATCGTAGCGATGGACGAGCTTGGAAATTCCTTCGTCGTAAAATTCAGCCACCTGCAACTTCGACCACATGGTTACCTCTTCTTGAAGCTGCGTGTCATCATCAAAACGCTGCATAGCCAACCACTTCTTCATTGCTGGGAATAAGTGGAAGTCGCTCGGTGCCAGGTTGGGACTGTACGGCGGATGAGGAAACAACTCCCACTTAAAAGATTCGAGAACTTCACGAGTGGCATTTGCCGTGTGGGCCCGGGCGTTGTCGTGAATCAGCAAGATCTTTGAGCCCAACTTTCCCCTGCGCTTGTTTTGTATTGCTCTTCTGAGGTTGTGCAGAGTTTGGCAATACCTTTGGGAGTTTATTGTAGTGCCTCTTTCCAGGAAATCCACAAAAATCGTATTTCTACCGGGTTACTGATTAACCACATGGTTGAAGGCACAGGCGGCCGAATTTTACGACGAATGAATTTCCAAGCTTGTCCATCGCTACGATAAGTGCCTTAATTTAAATGGCAACTATGTAGAAAAGTAGTATTTAAGTGTGGCTTTCATCTGTATATAATAAAAAAAAATTTCCAATACTTTATTTATTTTTAATTCCAAAACATAATGTACTTTGTGGATAGCCCTCGTATTTTCAGATGCTTCTGGGGAGAATAACACCACATATCATTATTTACACAAAATCTGCAAAACTGCAGGACATCGATACATTATGCATCCCATTGGGCAGTGTATATTTAGCATTATCTCTATAGCACATGTTTTTGTACATTCTTCCAGTTTCATACTGCATAGAAAAAAATTCTTTCACAAAGATGCAGATGAAACAGAAGGCAAGAGTGGCATCTGCAAGGACCTGAAAATCCTTCATTTGATTAAATAGGCAAAGGGGATGGCATATCCAAGACTGCTCAATGACAAAGTATAGGAGAAAGATTATTGGTCATCAACCCACTGATGGTCACATGATTAGAAAGTGAAGCTCGGATTGGGCAAGCACAGGGTAGCGAATCAGTCACGTCCATTTGAAAGGAACCATCTCAGCATCCACCTTAAACAATTTACAGAAAGCACAGAAGACCTAAATCTGCATAGTGGATGAGACTGAGTCACATTCTTTCTTAACTGTGAGCAGTGCTAGAGGATTAAGTAGTAACTGAACCAGAGCACAAGGTCAAGGGATAAATACTAGGCAAAGGTGAGAGGAAACTCAACTCTTCTCTCTTTGCTCTTTGCTGGATATAAGACAGAGGACAGAGAGATGCACAATTACGTAAGGACTGAAAAATACAATCACCCAAAATTCCATCTCAAGGGAGACACAGCAGATTAATATGACAAGGAATTTATTCCCCCCGCCCCCCTTAGCAGAAGAAACATCCGGTGCAAAAGCTAGTGTTTTCATAATATTTCATTTATATCTGTTACAACATGGAAATATCTTTACATGAAAATATTCTATTAATTCTATATCAAGTTCACAGTATAAGAAGCATTGCGAAAAGACCCAGTAGATTCAGTAACATTTGCATTATTCAGCTCACTTATAGCTATCTGAAAATTCTAGACCATCATTGAGTTTAGTACTGATGAACAACCTCTAATAAAATGGTACTCTGCATGGCAGTCATCGAGGTTATAAAATTTCATGCAATCCACCTTTCTAGCACTATTCCAATAATCATACAGGTAAGGGAAATAGGTGGATTGGAAGTTACTTGGCTTTTAAAATGCTTTTCAATCAGCACAGCAGTGACATATACAACTGAAAACAAATTCATATGGAATATTTAGGTAGATATGGCACTGGACTGACTCATAACTGATGGGCCCAACAAAGCATGTTATGTGAGATTGCATGTCATGAACAGATATAACACTAAATTTTAGTGTTGCTCGGGGAAATGTGGCTGGGTGACTACCTTCATCTCATATATTAATGAGTTACCACCTTCGATTTCTACACATGATTATGTGACCTGTGGGAAAGTTTCAAATGAGGTAAGGACGAGTAAGCACTACATAATCACACAGTCAAATGACATAGGCGAAATCAATTTTATCTCAATATTTAAACTGTTAAATATCTGGTTCTCTTCTGAGTTGAAAAACTGACAATGCAGTCCTCATATCCACTTTATAAACACGCTGACAATACTAATGTGCATACAGCAACAGATTAACAGCTAAAGAGAAGTCACTCAGGCAGCAGAGACATGCCGTCCCTGTATACCCTCTTCTAACAGAACTTACGATCACCATCTGGGCCCACAAGTTGAAGCAGCACTGACGAGAGTCCTGTGCAATATCTATTGACAACAGTCTACTTGAAACTGTTGGATACAATGCACAATATAAATTGAAGCTGCTACCACAGTTAAGTAAATCCTTTGACAGGTGGAGTTTAATAACATTCTTATTGTCACAATCCCAACATGATGATCTGGCTGAAAATTTTTAGATACTGCAATAATCCAATGAGTGGCCCATCTCATTGCAATATTCAGCCATCATTGATCTACTGGTCTCCAGAAGGAGTGTGTATCACTCATGTTCCATTCAGGAACAATTTACGTTATTTGTCTGACACACAATAGTCCACTCTCACTGCACTCTCTTGTATACTCTTTCACTGCAAAGTATCATGTCATCCTTCATGTAATCAACACCAGTGACCATTTTCATAAGAGACTTTCACTTTATGTTTGTGAATATTTTACCTATTTTGATAGAGAAACTCATGTATGATATGAGGATCATATAACTAAACTTTCAGTATTCAGCCCATTGATAATGGAGATCAACCTTCAGCTTACAGAAAGGCAATGTTTCATGCCAGCACTCCTGAATTGTGTCAGAATAATCTGAGGAACACTTCAAGGGCATGAGGGTGTTTGTGTGGCCTTCCAGCTAACATGATTTCAGTCTTATAAAGTACACCTGGTATACCACGGAGGGAGATGTGCCTGCCTTAGCTTAAGCTTCTACCAATCTTCCATTCTCTGTGAGATGTGGTTGGCAGTTGAGAGATCATAGATTTTAATAGCTTCCCAGAACCATTATAAAGGTGAAAGGGATTACAACATGCAAGTAAATTGCTGTGTCTAATTTGATTGTTCATGAGTGTATTCAGGAGTATGTGGATGATAGTTTAGCAGTGGATCCCATGGCAATGAAAAAATATATCAGTTCTTGAACCATTTCAGTTCAATTGATGGAAATATACGATTTACTGTGGAGATAAAAAAAGGATGGATGCCTCTTAACTTGTTTGCCTTAGTTTGCTGCAAAAATGAAAGCACCCCACAACATGAACTCTACTGCAAGCCTACTCAAACTGTATCTGAAACAAGACATTTATCACCCCTTCAAGACACCTGTACAGAAGACATACATTACTGCTGTTAAGGGCCACCTATATGAGGAACTTGCACATTTTGAGAGATTATTTAATGATAGTATAATTGATACATGTCATACAAAATGTGTAAGGTTTTCCTGTTAAAACAGAACACAGACCAATAAGTAGAAGAGGACAGGTTTAAAATGATGGATTTACTACTATATGTGAAAAAAAATCCTAACAGATGTAAGGAGTATTTCTGCCAAAATAGTTCAGATCTTCACCAAACATAACAATAAAGTAACATTTTGATCAGCACCAATGAACACTACTTTTTTTGATTGCTTGAAGGATGATCTGATGCTTAAAAAGACAGGTGTATACAAAATCTCACGTAAGTATGGTCTATGACATGTAAAGCGAACAACACAAATTGTTCAAGAAGTGTGCAGCATATTGACAGTGCAGTTTTGTGAAGCTTCGGATAAATCAGTAATGACCAAACACTTAACTGAGATAGCCTGCTATGTGGATGATGACAATATACAATTTTTGGTATCTAAATTCTTTTACTGCAATTCTGACATCAAAGAGGATTTATAATATCATTGTATGAAGAATTTACTTAGTTGCACAGATGGTTTTGATTTGGATAATGGGTGGGATCTGCTACTTTCAGTTGTCTGCTCTTAAAGGCAATAGCATCCTCCTGCCCCCACTGACACTCCTGAGTTACTTTTCTTCAGTCGGTGGCTGCATGTTCGTTGGCACAGTCTGCAGGTTTATAAACCGCATGGGGTGATCATACTTTAACTTTCAACTCAGAAGATGGTTAGGCATTCCATAGCTGAGTTATGTGGATAAAAAATTAATCTGTTTCATCTGCATTCTTGAAACCTTACTGAGCAATTAGTGCCGGGAAAACTTGACAATTGACATGTAGTCAAATCTCAATGATATTTTAACCTTGTACAAAGGTTGACAAACAGTTAAAAATATAGAGAAGAGCAATGCAGAAAATGTTGCATAGGAAAGTGTAGCACTTCACTATAGCATTAACAAGGCCCAACTATAACCAACCACGTAACAAAGATAACTGAGAGATATGAAATCGAATCACCATGTATGTTTAGTTTTGGTTACAGTAAATGGCGGACTTGTTTCATTTATAGTATGATTTTCTATAAAAGAGATTGTTCATATTATACTCCACCAATGACACTCAATTATGACTTGATTGTGGGAGTTCATTTCAGACTGGATTAACAGAAGATATAAAGCTACACGAGGAGAAGATTGTTGGTGTGGACATTTTCTTCTGCAAGTATATAAACACTTGATTCTGTAAATTCAAATGCCTGAGAAAATTCAAATGCCTGAGAAAGGTATTTCAACTTATAAACATGAAAGAAGGGAAGATTTACAGAACTAATGAGAGTCACAAAAATTATGAAAAATTCGAAGTGGCAGGCAAACAAAAAAATAGCAAGAAATTTTAATTTCAGGAGGTGTCTGCAAGTAAAATGCCCCTTAGAGGAAAAATAAAAAAGATTTTTTTGTCATTATGTGGTTTAGGAATGGGAGATTGGCCAGCTGCTGAAGAGAAATAACATCAAATCAATCTTCCGACCTCCAGTTAAAACACACCAACTCATGAGGCCTGTGAAAGATAATGTAGATCTCAGAATGCTCACCATTTCCAAAGTACTATATATGTGCAGACAGTATTTTGTCAAGCAAACCATGCATATCATACAGCAATGCTGGATTAATCATGAGAGGTGTCTGCAACTACTCTACACAGAGAAATTAGTTGTAGCTCAAAATGCTTTGAAAACAAACATAATGCTGTGTTCAGTGATACCTCTATTATTACAAGGGATAACAGTCTCTGGGATAGCACAGTAAAAAAAGTTAAGAGAGATATAAATATCTAATAACACTCTCAATAAAGAAGGTGGATTAGATGTAAGTACAGTGTGGAACATGGCCATCACAATGTTAAAGATAACACACCTGACACGGGACAAAAACACTGTCTTATATTGTGATGGACTGAGAACCAGTGCAACAAAAGATGCTTAAACATGTAGAAATAAATTGTTAAAAACCATCTGTGAGTATCACAAATAGGACCACATGAATAAGTATTGTCAGTCTAACAGTGAGATCCACTTCTGGTACCACCTTCACCCTATGTAAAATTGGAAGATGTCAAACTAGTGCTTGACCTTCTTTGTATCCATCAACAAGAAAATAGTAATATTTTGCTCTGGAAAACTTGTTCCACTCTCAAGAAGGAAGGAAGGAAGCTCCTGATTCACAGAAAACTCATTGTGCTGCGAACATGGTCTCAAGCTATATGATATTAGGGGAATGAACTTCCTACACAGGATGAAACAAATTCTCATATCATCATCAGTGAAATAAAGTTTTACAGTAATGAATCCAAACATCCATAATTGGAATACAGATACCTTTCGCAGCCAGAAAGTTCTATGATTTTTGAATGTAAGAGCTGCTGATGACACTACAATGCACACACTTCTTAAATCTGATTTCAATAAATTATATATTGAATAATTATGATTAAGAGAGAACAAATGCAGATAGTTACCTTCAGCTCTTGTACCTGACTGGCAATATGCCACATAAGAGTCTCATTTAGTAGTTTCATACCGTAAGGTCCTATTAATTCAGCCAATGCTCGTAGCTCATTTATGTCTGAAAACTCTTCAGCATTAAATGGAATTGCACCTTCTGCTGTCAGGCTAACAAAAGCACGCTGAATATTGGAGAAGCAAATATTGCCTGCACTCACTCTTCTCAATAAAACCTCAGAATACCTGTAAAATGTAACAACATGACTATTTTTAAAAACAAACAAAAAATGCTAAAAATCTGTCTAACTGCTTAACATCAAATACTGGGGTATCTCGTTTTTATAAAATCCAGAGTATATTCGGGTAGATTAAGAAGCGACCTTCAAAAAAATAAAATCCTGCTTATATCTGTTTCAGCACTGATAGTTACGTGTTTGGCCACTAGAGAGCATCTGGTGCTCCATATATAGCCTAACTGTCATGTTTTGGTTGAGATGGTTGCCGCTAGATATTTTCTTTACTGTGTGCAGCTGTGTATACTTGACAACAAAACATCAGCTTTCAGACAGTCTCCTACATAACACTTAAGTAATGCTTTCGAAAAAGAATCACTGTAGTGATCCTGAGTCCGACAGTGAGTTTAGCAGCTCAGAAAGTGGGAAGTGCTCACCAGTGGTATGAGATGCATACATCCACAGCCAGCTCCTCCAAGATTTATGTTCACAGGAAATTATTGCGAGATACATGGATAGGCTTCATAGCTACAAAGAAACTAAAAAATGACTTCAAGTTTCAGGATATTTTAGTCAAAATTCAGTGCATGGTATACTCAGTATTTTATTATTGGTGATTTTCAAATTTTATAACATATTATGTTAAGCTTCAACAGCTGTCTTTATATGCCTCTATCTACTGTTTCGTTACGGATTTTTTTTTTTTTTCATTAATAAGAAACTATCATTCTTTGGAATATAATTTGCAAAAAAGGGGTTAAAAACTGTACGCTTACAGGTTGTCACTGAATGTAAACTAGTAAACACTTTTGTACAAGAGTGAACTCTTGTCTTCACTGACTGTGGTTCTGCTAACAATTAAGAAGTAACAAAGAGATACATTAATAAAATTCAGTGGGAAGACAGACTGTGACAAATGTCCTGGAAAATGATAAGTATGTGGTGTTTTCATACTTAAGACATTTGGGCTATCATTGTACACTATTTCACAATCCCAATACTAATTTAAAATATTATAAAACATAAGATCAAAACTTTTATTTAGCACATAGTATCTGTAATATTCAATTAAGTTTAACAGCCTTAAGATTCAGCATGTACTGCTTCACTTGCAACCTGAATTGTCATGATTCTTGTGTGCATGAGATCTGTAGATCTGGACCTGGAGTTGTATCATGGATCATAAGAAATACCCCCATGGCAATGCAATTTACATAATTATGCAATGAGTCAGTCAAAACCATACCAATAAAGTTTACATAATGTAACAACATTCCTCTCCAGCAAAGGAAAAAAAAAATCGGCAGTGACAGAGGAGGAGAGTTTATACCGAGAAACCATTCTTTTAAACTTATCAAGACTCTAAAAAAAAAAAAAAAAAAATAAATAAAAAAAATAACTGGAGTAAAATGTGGGGAAAATGTAAATGACGGTAAATTACTTGCTAAGCATAAACGTTATAAAACATCAATAAGCAATTCTGTTATTTGTACTGACCTTTAATTTGAAATCCTTGGCCTTACACAAGTCTAACATTGCATGAACACACTGGGACTTTTAAGAAAATCATAATTATTGATTTATCAATTGTTTCTGGTGATTTTTTCCTGTCTTGTTTTCTAGTTCACAAACACATCCAAAAGTTCTGAGGTCTAAATTAAAATTTTAGCCGAAGTCCAAAAGTGATTACAAGGCCTGAACATATGTTACGTACATATATATGACACCAAACAGTAGGTAAGAATTATATCTAACAACGTATCATAAAACATGTTATGTCGTATGGTAAAAAAATTATTTTTAAGGAAAAATATGCAAAATGTAAAATAATAGCTGGGAATTGTTGGCACATTACGTATGACAGTGGAACCAGTGCATTCTATAAATGTTGGCATTGCATTACCTGTATGAAGATAAGCAGTGGCACAATGAAATATAATTTTGTAAAATGTGATATTCAGCAGAATATGCAGTTAAATTTTAGCTGCACTGACAGGTCCCAAGGTTCTGTAAATGTTATCACGACTTTACCTGTATGCAGATAGCAGTTAAATTTTAGCTGCACTGACAGGTCCCAAGGTTCTGTAAATGTTATCACGACTTTACCTGTATGCAGATATGTGGTGACATAATGAAATATAATTTGTAAGACATGATATTCAGCAGAATGTGCAGCTAAATTTAGTTGTGCTGACAGGTCCCAACCTAACTGACACATCATAAACCAGGACACATTTCATTAGAAAGGCCAACAATGTGACAATTATTTTTGTAAGTATTACTGGTGCTCATTTCAATCACAGTTATTTAAGTTGTGCTATTAGGCCCCAATTAACCTCAGAAATCACTGCATATTCCAAAAAAACCTGTACTCTATGCACTGTCTGTTAATGTCTCACTGGAAATCCGTAAAATAATATCCCAACAATTCCCACATAGTTCATACATTTTCATACTACTGCTCTAGGTTATAGTTTCCAACTTTTCTTCTGTTGGGACTACACTGAAGTTTAGCTTAAAATACGGACAGCCAAGATTTCAGCATGCAAACTGTGCACTGGCATGAGTGCCACAGCTGTCAATCATGTTGCCTATCTGGTAACATCCAGAATGGACTAATACGATCAAGCATCTGAATGTCACACACATATCTTACACAAGTGTTCTTGTTTTCACTATTTGTGCCATGTTGAACAATGTCACATTAGTAAAGATTTGTAGGATTGAAGACTAGACTACTTTTTGTTTAATCTGAGGTGGAAATATTTTCCTAAATTTCTCGATTGCATGTAGGCAGGAGAGAGATTTCCTGCAAGCTGCAAAATTTTGTTCTTCCCAATTTAGATGCTCATCCAAAATTACGCCAAGGTCTTTTACTGTTTTTTGAAATGCTAATTGGGTACCACTGACAAGTATCTGAGAGATTGATATACAATGAAAAAGGCACTGGACCAGGAACAGAACCCCAAGTGCCTCCAACAAAGAACAATTTTTCCCCTGTGACTTCTCCGAAGCACAGCTGATTCGTTAACATTTGTTTTTTAAGTAGCTGTCGAATCACAGTATTGCACTGTTTGAGAAATTTAGTTGTTTCATTTTGGCAAGTAATACACTGAAATCAACCATAATGAAAGCCTTGCTAAAATCAAGCAGTGTTAAAATGGTATCGTCACACCCTGCAACATTTTCATTAAGTGAAATTTACAATTATAAAACTGTAAAAATGGGTGCCGAACTAACATTGGACACACAGAAAATCTGAAGTGGTCGGGGAGGGAGGAGTTGTAAATAGTAGGAAAGCATTAATTCCATGAATGTAAAAGTGGTTTTATATTGTATTTAATTTGATCTTAAACTATACAACATGTCTCAAATTGGCTTCAAAACTGTTTAACCATAAAGTTGAGCTCCTGCTAATTTTTTGAAGTCGTGGCAAGCAATCTGATCATCTAGAGACAGACTTCCAGCCAGCTCATTTATAACTGAAGTCCTACTTAAGACTTCTAAAATCTTGGTTGGCCAAAATGTACTGCACTGGTCACAGCCGTGATTCAAATGGCTACTTCAGTAACATGGATAACTGATGCTATATTTTATACTGTACTTTTTACCAATGAAAAACAGCTACATTAAGTTCACAAGATAGAAAAATTTTTCCAGCACACTGTCTAGTTTTAATGTATACATTTTAGAACATGAAAGTACTTGTACGATACAGTGTCCAGAAGGAAATAATGTAAGTTATCGAGAGTCACTTCGTAAGTATTGTGAGACTCAACATGGAACAGCATTAATATCAAAAACAATTAATTCCTGATCTGGTACACTTCACTTTCAATACTAGTAGGTGTGGGTTAGTGAATTAGTGGTTAACCGTCAGACTATTATTCACAAAGTCCTAGGATTTCTTTGTGTCACTTATCATTTCTTTCACCTAGGGCAATGATTCACCAATGTGAAAAACAACAAGCTACACTGTGGTTTGAAGTTCACATAAATCTATAGACCCCCTAAAACTGGCTGAGTAAGTCAGTTCAAAGGTCAGAGGAAGATCATACTACATATAAAACAATTATGCCTACACATCTATATAAGCAGAACACCGTGCCAGCCCCAGCACACAGTGATTTCAACTCCCAATGATGATAGTGGAGATAGCTATTGAAAGTTTGAGTTTTGATTCGAAATGATGTAGCTTGTAAACCAAGAAGATTTTATTGAAGCATGCCACTGTGAAGGACTCCGAGGACATATGCCTTATTGTTTCTGCTTAAGGTTTAACAACTTTTATATATACGACCTGCTTTAGAGTCAAAAGAGATAGCCATGACTGAATATGTAACAATATTATATTACTATTGTGCAAGTTTTGTGTTTTTATTGCAGGACACAAATTTTAGCCATCTGTCATTAATATGTTATATGTCACTATGCAACAGTGAATAAAATTTGGTGATTAAAAAATAGAGATAGCTCTTTAAGGATTGAACATTCTGCATAGATTTTATGCAGAAATATTATATGTACTTCACTGACAAATGCTTCTGTTTAAAAAAAGCTGACAAGGCTCATATCAAACTATACATACCATTGAGTGTATAGTGAAGCCACTGTTTTTTCACCATGACTATCCATATTTTGTGTTTGCTGCAGCAACGCATTGTTGAAGACTCGAGTAATGTCAATGTGCACTGCAGAAAATAATAATGATCATAATTAATACATGTGGAAAATACATTAAATGTCACAATCAATAAAGTTGTAATATTAAGCATTACAACAAGTAAAATCCATAAATATATGTCAGTGAAAAAACAAAATATGTCAAATAAATGGGTAGAAGATGTAGGCTAAATAAAAATGAAAATATATGATCAAATGAAGGAGAAAATTATCATAGTTAAGCTGGAAAATGAAGACAGTTGAGCAAAGTGCTAAAGTGTCTAAATACAAACAATGTATATTAGTTACACAAAATTTATGAAATTTATTCACAACTGCAGCATCTTTCTGACATTAGCTGTATTAGGTACGAAGATATTACCTATTGGAGATACAGGACTTGAACGTGGATTTCCTGCTTGTCGAGAGTGGTTGCATTAACCACCTCTGCTATCTGAGCATGCTTCCATGACCAACCCAAACTTCCACATGTCATACTGTCTACAATCCTACCGCTCACAACTTTACATGGATTTCCGCGACAGGGTTTCAAGGAGGCATATTCAATGTTAGTATGACGATCATCATTTTGCCCATCCGGGCTTGTAATACTTATTTTTAACAGTGTGTGAAGAAAAAGACATTAGCAACAATCTTGCAACTGTGCTAAATTTATGAAATATATTCACAACTGCAGAATCTTTCTGACATTAGCTGCATTGGTATAAGGATAACCTTATAAATTTAGTACAGCTGCAAGACCATCACCAATGTCTATTTCTTCAGACGTTGTTAAAAATACGTATTAAAAGCAACGATGGGCAAAAGGACAATCATAATTGTCTCCTTGAAATCCTGTGGCAGAAGTCCAAGTAAAGTTGTAAGCAATGGTGTCCTAGACAGTATGACATTTGGAAGTTTAGGTCAGTCCTAAAAGCAAGCTTGGATAGCAGAAGTGGTTACAGCGACCACTCACAACAGGCTAGAAATCCTGGTTAGGGTCCCAGTTCGAGACAAATTTTCATGTGTCACCAATCATACCTAATGCAGCTAATGTCAGAAAGGCTCTGCAACTGCACAGAAATTTCATACATTTAGTACAGCTGAAAGCTCGTCACCAATGTATGTTTCTTAAGACATTTTTAAAAATAAGTTACATAAAAGGCGTGCCATGTGTTTATTCTAATGAATAAACATTTTAATCTATACTTAAAGTAGAGGACAGAATAAATAATAAAAAATTAAAGAATCCCTCCAGAAAAAGAATTCATGAACTGAAAAATTTCAAAACACCTTCAAGGATCAAACTGACATAAGTAACATGCTCAGTCACTACTGAAGATGAAAAATAATGATATCCATTGTACATTTTTCAGGAGCTTCATGTATACATAATGAACATTCCTACTCATTTTTACTGTATGGAAGAAACTGAAATCAACTGAAAAGAAAAGGGCAGACATGTGAACACTTATAGGGCATTGTAAAGCACCTGTCCCAACTTAGCAATAGCAATCTTACAAAGAGAACCACAGCAACAAGCCTGACATACTATTAACAATTAAATATTTTTCCCTGATTATTACCTGTTCAGTTTTGGGGAACTCATTCCGTCCATCTATTGGGAAGTGAGAGCTATCTCCACTACATGAAAGTTTTATAAGACAAAGAAAAGATGGTATATTTTTTTTTGCTGTTCAAAGTAGAACAAAATCACTTAACTGGATAACTATTTTGAAGAGAGCTATAACAAATTGCAAACAAAGGAAGCACACAAGAGAAATGCTGTAGCAACTGCATTTCTGTTCAGCATATGACTTTGTGAGTTAGTAGCATCAATAAAGGAATTTAAAAAAAATAAGTAAATAAATTACTGATGACTGCTGCTGGCATATTGGTATAGAGGACATCATAAAACCAGTAAGTCACAAAACACTATTATGAGCACACTGACGGTCCTGCCCCAATTGTCATTTGGTGCACATGCGATACAACTGCCTCCATGTAGATGACTTGCATGGGAAATGACACAAAATAGGCCATTTGGCAAAAGTTTGTGAATGCCGGTGAGCTGTGGGACAGTTGTTGGAGGCTCTAGTTTACTCCCTGTCTCCAACATCCCACAAGCATCATGCAAACATATTTTTCTAATGTTGGTAGTGGATAGACAATTGATTGAGTTTCAGGTAGACCGGAGTAACTGTCAGTCTAATTAAATTAGATACGTACAGGCTGTTGGGTTGCCTGCATTGCAACAGCCACTATGTCAAGTTCTGCCTTACAGTACACAATGTATTCTTTTCAGTGCGGCGATTCTCCATCTCTGCACATTATAAGAACATGGATCAGCAACTAACTTTGTTAGTAGTTACTACATCTTTGGTACAAAATATTTTTTGGATTAGTCATCTTATCTGTTTTTGGCTTCCAGATAATCGACAAAGTGCATTTAATATCTTAAGTGGTCCCCATTCAAGATTTGGACTCTTTTCTGTAGTTGTACAACAAATTGTTTGAGAAAACCTTGGATCGGGCAAAATATTCAAGCCACAAGGCATCAGCAATACCTAAATTTTGTTGTCCCCGCCCCATTCCTTTCACAATGCACAGCAAGGTCAATGCCGAGTTGCAGTGTTAGCAGGATCTCAGCATTGTTTCTCCTATTTCATCTAGTTAGTGGGCTGCCCCTCTGAGGGTGATTCAGAGGTCAGACAGCACTGTATACCTGTTTTAAATATGAGGTCAATGCACAATGTGTTGCAAACATGTTTTGAATTGCACAGCTGGAGAAGTTGTTGGGAAAGTTGTCAGGAGGACAGTTTTTTACACTTATCGAACAGTGCGATTAATACCTGCAATTGCCATTAGATGCCACTTCTCAGAACTTTTTACTGTTCAATATCCCCTTGGGGCTTTACCAGTTTAATTGTTTGCCCTTTGGAATTTCAACTGCACCAGGAATTCGTCACGGATATTTTGTGCAGGTGGGTCAGGACATTCCCTGTTGCATTAACTACCTTGATGACCTCTGTGTCATGAGTTCCATGTGAGAGGAGCATTAACAAAATCTGCAGGCAGTTTTCCAACACCTTGTAGAGAACAGCGTTCATTGAAAACTGGAAAAATGTAGACGTCTTCCCCCAAAAGTGTATTTTTTTGGGACATGCTTAACAAAGACAGCTTAATCCCTATGGACAAGCACAATGAAGCCACTGTCAACCTGCTGGTACCCAAGAATTGTGGGAGCTCTAGTCCTTGGGCAAGATTTCTTATTACACTAAGTTCATTTCCCAGGCTGTGCACGTCTGCCATCCTATTGATTGGCTTCACCAAAAGGGTGTCAAATTCATGCGGTCTGCAGACTGTTAACAGAATTTTCAGACTGTGTGTGCACTGCTCCCTATTTGAATTCCTCTGTGCTGTGTAAACCATTAACCTTGGTCATAGTACGGTGTTGGCATGGTTCTGTCGCACAGGAACCCAGATGGCACCGAGCAGCCAATTGCTTAAGTACTGAAGACACTTTATGGAGTGAACTGTAACTACTCGTTTCTCCCCTCCATCGGAGCCAGCCGTGTCAGCATTGTCTTCTTCAGTGGTTGAGTCATTGCTGGAGAATCCTGTGCCATTGCTGGTTTTGTGAAAGAGGGTGCAGCAGAAGCCACACCGTTTTCAGTGACCTCTTCAGGAGGGAGGGATTTAGTATCTCCGCCAGCGGACATCAAGATGGATGCAGATGAGCTGTCTCAGTTATCGCAGCAGAATAGTGCAGAATGCTGTGACAGAGGGTGTGTGTGAACATAGTACGGGCAGAGCTGCAGACATAGGTGTTTACTTGCTGGCAGCAGTAGGCCTGGTGTGGCAGTTCCTACGCAGACATCAACTACCTCGGACCTGATCTATGTCTAACACTATACTTTTCACTCTGTGCTTAGTTTATACAGTAGCTCACATATTTACTCTGTGCTCATCTCTATGCAGTGTTCGGACACACTACTTCGCTATGCACCGACTCGTACATTGAATTTCCTTCCCTCTTCCTACGTTCAGCTTCCCAGGCTTGTAGTCAAGTTATCATAAGCTAGTATAGTGAAATATTGTGCTGACAGTGATGGTTCCACAGCACTGTCATCATTTCTGTACAGATACAAAAAAAGGGGGATGGGAGAATATCTGACCTACAAATGTGGAGCAAAATGAGCATGTAGGGAACAATGTAATCAAACTGCAATGCCAAAGATTTGCAATGCGAAGCTGAAGTAAGAAGCAAACCAGTCAAAGACTAGCTCATACAGTAAGAAAAAACAACATACACAAGGGAAAAATATACAAGAAGGTAATAATGAACTCACGTGAATGATTTATTATAACAATTAATAAAATGAAAAACATTTTAAAGAGATTAGTGGATGGAAAATGAGTTAAACTCAACACTGGGGAAATGGAACAAAACACAAATTCCCAACTGAATTTTGAAACTTCAAGCAGCACTCATATGTTTACCACATAAGTTTGAAAGAGAAACAACTATTCATAATGCAAAAATTACAAAAAAAGAAAAAGAAAAAGTAGAGCTCTCATAAAGGTCTGCTCTTCATCTACTTCAAGGTAAACATATAGGATACTAAGTGGGATAGATTATAGTGTTTTGTACATGATGACAAGAGTGATCGAAGAACAAAATTAATATTACAATATTGTTAAAAACCATTACTCACCATAATTCTCTACTGTCTGTAGTACATTCATGTAAGCTCTAACACTTATCAGAAGTTCTGAAGGTTTAGCGATTTCACTAGTATCTGGATTGTACATCACCATTCCTACAAGTGCCCGTGCAAACCTTGTTTCCAAATGCTGTGTCAGATATTCACGGGGTGCAAAAGTGTAATCCCACACATTGATGGTTGAGCAATAGTTAATGGCAAAACATAGTTCAGTCAATGCCATGTGAAGTTTATCCATGCTAAAAATAAAAATTACAGTAACTCTTACTTTCTAGCTAATAACAGAAAAATTTTGTCAGTGGCACAAAAATAATAGGCCATACAAATTGGAAAATACATTTAAATAAAATGTATTAATTTATAATAATTTTTGGACTTAAGTCTGTTGTAGTATAGCGTACTATTACAAATTACTTTATCACAACAACTTGTACCAGAGACTATATCATACACAATATATGTTATTAAAGATCCTGAAATTGAATTTACTCAACAACTACATGCATGTTATGCCCTAAACCAAATAATTTTTAATGAGAAAGAAAGATATAATGTACTTTATAAACACATATCTTGTGTATGGGAAACAACCTGATCCTATTGATCCATTAACCATATAAGCTCATGACACTGTTAACAAAATTGTTGTGTTTGTAAATCTTGTTATTGACATCCAACCATAAGAAAACTCATATTATGCCTTAGCGAGTAAGGAAAATGACAAGCAAAATGCTGACATTCCACACAGCTACCAACTTCTGCCTTAGAATTGAATCAAACACTTTTAGATTCTTCTATATGGTACTGAAAAATCTAGGGTGAAGTACAAGCAACAGAATGTGAAAAGATAGCACAAGGAAGAGAGGACCATTAGAGTTTAACATCCCATTAATAAGATCATTAGAAACAGAGCACAGAATCTGATTGGAGAATGGAAGGGCAGGAAAATTGGTGATGTCCTTTACAAAAGAAAGGAAGGCACATCAGTGTTTAATTTCCTGTTGAAAACAAGGTCATTAACTTTAGAAAAGAATTATCCCAGCTGTAGTGCTGACATATTTAGGGAAAGCATGGAAAACCCTTATCACAATGACTGGCCAGATATTTTCCTGGCTGTCCTTGCATACAGGTCCTGTGTGCTAACCATTACATGACTTTGCTTCATAAACATGAAGATAACCATTAACTGGTTAGTGCAAGCACACGAACTGTATAGTGCAAGCATTGAGTCGCAAATTGGCAAATAAACATGTTCTAGTTTTTCATGGTTATATAAACCACTCAATACCTGTATACAATGTGTGATTATCTCCACACATTCTATAGACAGTTTTCTTTAAATTTTGTATGGAAAATTCTGATTGAGAATTACAAATTATTTAGGAATAAAGGAGACAACTAACCGAAAGGCAGAAGTGCTGCGTCATCGACAGGTACACAGACACAAGGTACAGAGCTTTGCTAGCTTTCGGAATGAACTTCCTTTTCCAACCTTGTAGGAGAAACACACACACACACACACACACACACACACACACACACACACATGCACATGTCTGTCTCCATATATTGTGCTCAGTCAACTGCCAGCTCTTTCCTGTGCCAGGGTGAGTGTACTGGGGTAAGGTGGGCACCCCTGTACACTCACCGTGGGCCAGGAAAGAGCTGGCAATCGGCTGAGCACAATGTAGGGAGACAGGCATGTGTGTGTTTTCCTATAAGCTTGAAAAAGGAAGTCCATTCCGAAAGCTATTGACAATGCAGCACTTCTGCCTTTCAATAAGTCATCTCCTTTATTCCTAAGAAATTCTTTTTATTTATTTTTTTATTTTGTTATCCTGGTGGCCTAAATTAAATCTGTGCTCTCTTTAACTATATAGTGACCTTTGACTGTCACTGTCCACAGCTTAATTAAGAGTCTGAATCTCAAACTCTGTGATCAAGCCCAATGGACCATATAATGCCAACTGGCTGCCACATCATTTTCTGCAAATGGTGTCATTGATATTGAGAAGCACGTGGTCACATTATCTCAGCTGTTGACATCTTCCTGAGAACTGGAACCACAACTTTTCATTCAAACAGTTCCTCAATTGTCCTTTCCAGCCCTACCTAGTTCCCTCACCAAGGAGAAATTCCTGGCAGTACTAGGAATCGAACCTAGCTCCTCTGCATGGTTGTCACACATGCTGATTGCTTTGATACAGACACAGACAACCTATCCCCTGACAAGGCATAGCTAAACCCAGAAATCTGGATTATTAAAAACTTGACAGATTCCATTTCATTAAATAGCTTCAGTTTAGTAATGAAAAAATTATTATCTACAACTTATACCTAGCCCTTTTTTTCTTTTTTTCACTGTCTGAGTTGGGTTCAAATTTTCAGTCTCCTACAATTCAAACTGTAATAAAAAACATTAGGACCTCAAAACTATGAAAACACTTTTGGAAGAAACCAAGATGTCTTTATGAATCTGAAACTGTCAGGGACTATTAAGAAAGCACATTATAAATACACCAAGGCAACAAAACTCATGAGATACCTCCCAATATCATGTGCAATCTCCTTTTGCCCAGCATAATACAACAGCTTTATGTGACATGGACTCAACACAAGTTGTTGGAAGTCTCCTGCAAAAACACTGAGCCATGTTGCCTATAGCTGTTCATAGTTGCAAAAGTATTGCTGGTACAGGACTTTGCACATGAACTGACCTCTCAATTATGTCCGGTAAATGTTAGATGAGATTGATGTTAGGTGATCTGAGTGGTCAAATCATTCACTCGAACTGTCTAGAATGTTCTTCAAACTAATCACAAAGAACTGTGGCCCAGTGACACGGCACATTGTCATCCACAAAAATCCTATCATTAAATGACTGCAGATGGTCTCCAAGTAGTCAAATACAACCATTTCCAGTCAATGATCAGTTCAGTTGGAGCAGAGGACCCACTCTATTCCATGTAAACATAGCTCACATCATTATGGAGCCACCACCAGCTTGCACAGTGCCTTGTCGACAACCTGAGTCAATAGCTTTGTGGGGTCTGCGCCACAACTGGATCCTGCCATCAGCTCTTACCAACTGAAATCGGGACTCATCTGGCCAGGCCATAATTTTCCAGTACTCTAGGGTTCACAAGCCCAGTAGAGGTGATGCAGGCAATATCATGCTGTTAGCAAAGGCACACTCATCAGTTGTCTGCTGCAACAGTCCATTAACATCAAATTTTGCTGGACTGTCCTAAAGGATACATTCATCATATATCACACATTGATCTCTGAGGTTATTTCACACAATGCTGCTTGTCTGTTAGCACCGACAACACTACGCAAATGCTGCTCTTCTCCATCGTTACGCGAAGGCAGTCAGCCACTGCATAGTCTGTGGTGAGGTAATGCTTGAAATGTTGTATTCTCAGCACATTCTTGACACTCCAGATCTTGTAATATTGAATTACCTAAAAATTGCGAAATGGAATGTCCCATGCATCTAGCTCCGACTACCATCCCGCTTTCAAAGACTGTCAATTCGAGTCACGCGACCATAATCATGTTGGAAAATTTTTCACTTGAATCACCTGAGTACAAATTACAGCTCCACCAATGCATAGCCCTTTTATACCTAGTGTACACGATACTACTGCCATCTGTATATGTGCGTATCACTATCGCATGACTTTTGTCAGCTCAGTGTAAAAACTCCAAGCTCACTTATGACTGACCTGTGTATGTATCATTTTAGGGTTGTAAACACTAGCCTTTCTGCATATTAGCTTTGCAAGATGCCAGGAGCACTGAGTATGAAACAAATATTTGTCTGTAGTCATTTTTAAACATTTACATTTAGTTTGCTGGACCATTTGTCATTAGACTGAGTTTGGTCCATTCTTGTCTAGAGAAAACTTTCTACTGCTTACATTAGTTGGACATAAATGTGGTTTCCGTTTCTTGTAGCACTCAATTTTCATTTCATCCAATCTAGTTTACAGAAGACATTAAGATCTCATTTATTAAATTTTGTTGCAATATATTACAATCACCAATACAATATTTTTATAGCTGATGAAGTTTAATGGAAAATTATATCTTGTTTAAACTGTCAAAACATCATGAATAAATTACTCTACTGAGAGTATGCAACTGTCCTTAGTGAGCCAATCTCAGTTCTCCAGTAAATCTCTTTTAGTTTAAACATATTTTCAAATCAATATACTAGGCTGTCTGTCAACAGAATTCCAAGCAATTACAGGACGCATTTCTTCATATACTATGTTTGAGAAACTTTTAACAAGTTACAAGTCTCATGTAATAAAAAAAAAAATTACAATTTTCAATAATACATATGAGGTAGCGATGGTTAATATTTCAGGTTTATTAAGTATTTCAATTAATGTTCTACAAACTGGGATATTAGTAATAATGGAGTAAATAATGTAATATCACTTTACTGTGTTCAACTGAATTGGATCATGTTTCCAGTCAAAACACAAGCAGTTGTCCTTTCCAAATAGGTACTTTTTAAGTACTAGAAATGTGTGACATTCAAGACTATCGAGTTCTGAATTTTGTATGTCATAAAACATAAACAGCACAAAAATACTGAGAAAGACTATTCACATTAAAGACATTTTTCACTGATTTAATTGACTAGGAGTGACCCATATTCTTAAAATTATATATGAAAATGAAACTACCAGCAAAAAATGTTTCCATCATGTAAATGTGGGGAAAAAAAAAAAAAAAACTTACGTGGTGAGTTCTTCTCTGGTTTTTCGATAGCTTTCAACTCCAGGTTTGGCTATTTCTGGAGAACTCTTCTTATTCTTGTCTTTCTTTTTTCTGTTTACAACCTGTGATATTAAAATTGCACAGTGTTTTGGAAGTAGCTGAAAAATAAAACGTAAACTTTGAGAATTTTAAAAAGTTAATAGGTTGTTTTAAATACACTAAGAAGCAAATTTCTAAGCAAAAGTCTTGGGAGATCTAGTATCAACAGTCTTTCACACTTCCTACAAGACAAAGCTGGAATTTGATATAGCTTTAGATTAAATCTAGTATTGTTGAGAGAAGTTGCATCATTTCATTTCTTCAAGTTCATCATGGACTATTAGTGAATCAGCTGTTGTAATCAATGTATCTGAGTCTTGTTCCAATTTAATTAACTGTACTACTCTTGAGCTCACAGAATCTCCTTTTTAGTAGTGAATGCTTTGGTTACTAATACTATATTCCTAGACCTTTTTTTATCACATTCACAACATATATAAACATATTTTTTTGCTTCTTTCTTGGTAGGTCCCCACATCTTCTAACCAAGTCAAACTGGACTCCAAACTCAAATTATTTTAAGAATTTGTGCACACAAGAGCATGATGAAGAAATTTTAATTGTTTTCTACACTGTCCAATCACATTAATGTGACTACCTGTCAGAAGCCTGAATAACCACCTTTCACAGTGCAGACTCCTGCGAGACATGCAGAAAGAGTTTCAACGAGGTTCTGGAAGATACCAACAGAAACACTGTGGCCATCTGCCCTAAGTTTCCATGGCATGAACAGCCTGATTGAGGTGGTCCCACAGATTCTCTATGGTGTTTAAATCCAGGGAGTTCGGTGTCCAAAGGAGTACAGTAAACTCATCCTGGTGCTCTTTGAACCACGCATGTATACTGCGAGCTGTGTGACACATTGCATTGTCCTGCTGGTAGATGCCATTGTGCCGGGGAAAAACAAAGTGCATGCAAGGGTAGACATAGGCCCCAATGATAGATGCTTACTTATATTGAACCATTGTGCTTTCCAGAATGAAGGCCACAGAAACATTCCCCAGACCATAACACAATCAGGGTCTTTGCTTTCAGGTGTTTCACATTGCACACACCAAAGGCCATCTCTCCAATGGAGCATAAAATGTGATTCATCTGAAAAGGACACATGTCAGCACTCAGTGAATGCCTAGTTGCAGTATCGATGTGCAAATTCCACACTTAATTGCTGATGAACAGCAGTCTGCATAGGCACATGAAACAGACACCTGCTGCAGAGGCCCATACATAGCAATAACTGAACAGTCATTGAAAAGACATTTTTGGTAGCTTCCTGGTTCATCTGTGGTGAGTTTCTCGACAGCTACATGTCTACTTGTCGGTAAACATCACCACAGCCGTCGTTCACTCCTATCATCTATGGCCCATGGGGCACCACAGTTGCCTCAGTGCCGGTTTTGGATAGTACCTTTTTGCCATGCATGGTATACTTTAACCACAGTGGTACACAAACAGTTTACAAATTTAGGTGTTTTAGAAATACTTCCACATTTGGACCAAAAGCCAATGATCGTGCCCTTTTGGATGTCAGATAAAAGGCTCTGTTTCTGCATTATGGTACTGACTGTACTGTTTTTCCACAACGTGCTTTATACACCCTCCAGTGCTAGTGCTGTCACCTGGCATTTGTGAGTGGCTACTGCACACAAGCATCAAACAAACGTGGTGGTCACATTAATGTGAATGGACCAAGTATATATATCTGATCCACTGTTCACTGTTGCCTTTACTGCTAAATTATTCACATTCTGCCAGAAATCTCAATATTTTCTTTCTTTAATGTTACTCTCAATTAACAAACCTACAGTAACAAAAATCAGATACAAAGTAAATAATTTCCACACATTAATTATAGTCAAAACAATGGTTTATTACAGCTGAAAAATACAAAACAACTGAACTGTTAACTGAATGAACAGGATAGTGTTGACAGAATTTGATCAAGTACTGTTACACACAAATGAAGACAAATTTCATTAAAAATGAAAGGAGAAAGTTGCAGACACGACATTTGACAAAATACCAGGGGCACAGAGGATGATAGATTAAAGGCCAAAATACTAAATGTCTTTTTCCAAAGCTGTTTCACAGAGGAAGACTGCACTGTAGTTCCTTCTCTAGACTGTCGCACAGATGACAAAATGGTAGATATTGAAATAGATGACGGAGGGATAGAAAAACAATTAAAATCTCTCAAAAGAGGAAAGGCCGCTGGACCTGATGGGATACCAGTTCAATTTTACACAGAGTACAGAAAGGAACTTGCCCCCCTTCTTGCAGTGGTGTACCGTAGGTCTCTAGAAGAGCGTAGCATTCGAAAGGATTGGAAAAGGGCACTAGTCATCCCCATTTTCAAGAAGGGATGTTGAACAGATGTGCAGAACTATAGACCTATATCTCTAACATCGATCAGTCGTAGAATTTTGGAACACATATTATGTTCGAGTATAAAGACTTTTCTGGAGACTATAAATCTACTCTGTAGGAATCAGCATGGGTTTAGAAAAAGACGATCATGTGAAACCCAGCTCGCGCCATTCGTCCATGAGACTCAGAGGGCCATAGACACGGGTTCCCAAGTAGATGCCATGTTTCTCGACTTCCGCAAGGCGTTCGATACAGTTCCCCACAGTTGTTTAATGAACAAAGGAAGAGTATATGGACTATCAGACCAATTGTGTGATTGGATTGAAGAGTTCCTAGATAACAGAACACACTATGGAGAGAAGTCTTCCGAAGTAAGAGTGATTTCAGGTGTGCCATAGGGGAGTGTCATAGGACCATTGCTATTCACAATATATATAAATGACCTTGTGGATAACATCGGATGTTCACTGAGGCTATTTGTGGATGATGCTGTAGTATATCGAGAGGTTGTAACAATGGAAAATTGTGCTGAAATGCAAGAGGATCTGCAATGAATTGAAGCATGGTGCAGGGAATGGCAATTGAATCTCATTTCACTTGAAATGTGCTGTGAATATATAGAAAGAAAGATCCTTTATCATTTAGCTAGAATATAGCAGGTCAGCAACTGGAAGCAGTTAATTCCGTAAATTATCTGGGAGTAGGCATTAGGAGTGGTTTAAAATGGAATGACCATATAAAATTAATCGTCTGTAAAGCAGATGCCAGACTGAGATTCACTGGAAGAATCCTAAGGAAATGCAGTCCGAAAACAAAGGAAGTAGGTTACAGTACACTTGTTCGCCCACTGCTTGAATACTGCTCATCAGTGTGGGATCCGTAGCAGATAGGGTTGATAGAAAAGATAGAGAAGATCCAACGGAGAGCAGCGCACTTCGTTACAGGATCACTTAGTAATCGCAAAAGCGTTGGAGATGATAGATAAACTCCAGTGGAAGTCTCTGCAAGAGAGACGCTCAGTAACTCGGTACGGGCTTTTGTTGAAGTTTCAAGAACATACCTTCACCGAGGAGTCAAGCAGTATATTGCTCCCTCCTACGTATGTCTCATGCAGAGACCATGAGGATAAAATCAGAGAGATTAGAGCCCACACAGAGGCATACTGACAATCTTTCGTTCCACAACCAATACAAGACTGGAATAGAAGGGAGAACCGATATAGGTACTCAAGGTACCCTCCGCCACTTGTGGAGTATAGATGTAGATGTAGATTTATAATCTTAAAAGAAAGATTGTAACTTCAACTTGTCTTGCTCTGAACACAAAATGCTTATAACTAACAACATTATCTGTTAGTATTTAAAGGCCCAGTGTTGAAGACATATTAAAAAGTAAAAGTGGAACTTGCACTGCCGGCTGCGGTGGTCTAGCGGTTCTGGCGCTGCAGTCCGGAACCGCGGGACTGCTACGGTCGCAGGTTCGAATCCTGCCTCGGGCATGGGTGTGTGTGATGTCCTTAGGTTAGTTAGGTTTAAGTAGTTCTAAGTTCTAGGGGACTTATGACCTAAGATGTTGAGTCCCATAGTGCTCAGAGCCATTTTTGAACTTGCACTCTGAGGGTATTGTACAAACTTAATTATGTATATAGATGATAGTAATGACAATAGTAATAACAGTAATAATTAATAATAATAATAATAATAATAATAATAATAATAATTGTGTGTGGCTCAGGGGCCTGGTCCAAGTCTTTCTATCAAATACAACTTTGGCAACTTGTGAGTCCCTAACATACCCTAATTATTCAACCAGGGAAAGTGGATCTACAGTTTAACATGGAATCTGAACCTGATTCAAACCAGCAACCACTCAGTTTCCAGGCATGCCCTTTACCACTAGACCACCAGGCCAGATATTTATATATGTAGTTGATCTTTAGGTAGGGACAGGAAAATTTCACAAAAACAATAATGCAAAAAATAATACAAAATTAGCAGTTTTCAGTGAAATAACACAAAATCAATGATTTTTATGAGATATTGCAAAATTTGTCATTTTACTGTACAAAAATGTTACAGATCTGCAGGCAGTCGTTTACTAATACCCGTAACTGGCAGTTACTTAATGTTAAAATCACGGTTTAACTTCTTATCAAGTCTGAGGTTTATGTATTATCTTAAAACAACACTTCATTTCTGCAATACGTAGAACAAGCTTTGATGTCATGATGAAAGTAGCCCTCAATTTGCTGGGGGGGAAAAAAAAACAACCTGGCTAATAACAATGATTTTGAAAAAACATGGAATTTGGCAAAAAACACAGAATTGGGCAAGAGAACAATATTGAATTTGGCAAAAACAAACAAGATAAAATTTAGGGGAAAAAAGCCACCGAATTTGGCAATAAATAACACTTAAGTTGGAAAAAACACTGACGGAAAAAAACACTGACGTTGGAAAAAAAACACTAACTTTGGCAAAAAACCACAGAATCTGGCAACAAACAACACTAATTCTGGTGAAAAACAATATCTAATTTAGAAATAACAAATACTGAATTTGGTAAAAAGCACCAAATTTGATAAAAAAAACACCACCACATATGGTAAATAAGTGCCAAATTTCGTAAAAAAGGAACACCAAATTTGGTAAAACAACATTTTTAAAAAAGTAACACCGAACCTGGCAAGAAAAAATATCAGCAAATGTGGGGGAAAAACCGAATCTGCAAAAAATAAACAAACACTGAATTTAGCCATAAAATAAAACAATTCTTTTCCTTTCCCTATCTATAGGTTTTGATAGTGGTTCTATATGTATCGAAATGAGTGACTTATGTGCCTGTATATTTTGATTGCATTGACTTAGAACCTTACAGTTTTTGCACCACCAAGGGACAATAGACCATATGTGACATAAATGTCAACCTGATACCACTTGCCATTCCTGAGAAACAAGAGTCTTACCAGTCAGACATATAAACAGACAGACAACTATGTGATCCTATAGGGGTTCCAGTTTTACCTATTGAGGTATGGAACTGTAACATTTACTAATAATGTCGGCGGAAGTTGGATCTTTGTTGCTTTCTGCAGTGCTAGAGAACTGGGTCCCATTACTGCCATACATCGAGAGTGTAGACAACATTTGGGTTCTCATTTTGGTAACTTGATCAATGTCCTCAACTGTATAGGATGTCTTCAAAGATTTTACAATAATCTTCCTAGTATAATTAATTACCATACTTATACATGAATTTCAGAAGAGTACAAAATGCAGGAAAAGATGTCCTTTCAAACTATCTGGGTGCAGTGTCAACAAAAAATCACTTTTTACTGTGACACAGTTATTCATTCCACAATATTACTCAACCACAATTCACAACATCATTATGATATTGGAATAGTGGCTTCCCCGCCTGGCGGCTCCGATCCGCAGCCCAAGGCGTTCCCGCTGTTGGTTGTGGTTACTACACTTTGTCCTTTAAGTTCTTGTAATATGGCTCCAATGAGCAATTTCTAACCAGCTGGATTACATTGTAGCAAGTGTGTGTGTGTGCGCGGGGGGAGGGGGGGGGGGCACATGCTCGGTAGAGAGAGAGAGAGAGAGAGAGAGAGAGAGAAATTCAGTACTCTTACTCTGTAGGCAAATGACATTTCTTCCTATATAAAGGGAGATTCAAGACGAAGTCATTTGAGATGGAGCACAAGTTCAGATTCAGGAAAGATGTAAAGAAAATCAGCTAGCCTACACCATTCCAAAACAAAGTCGTGGCATTCTCCTGATGTGATTTAGGGAAATTATAGAAGACTTGCATCAGGATGGGCTGACAGCAATTTGAATCACAGTCCTCCTGGATATAAGTCCAGTGTCTTAGCACTGCAGCACCACACTAGGTTTCTCACCATATATTACTCGCTAGTTTCATCAGTGAGATATTACAGACACCTAATAGTATGTCGTACTCACTCTCGCACAGATCATGGTGGAAAGATGTTGCAATATGAATTCCACAAGACACCTGATGAGTTAGGGAGCTATCTTGATCCATGATCACTCAACCAAAGAGATTGGTCAAAGCTGGGTCCAGCACACGCACATCTCAGTTTACGCCAACCAATAGGATTCTGACGCAACTGGGTAGTGATCAGAGTATGTGCTACCTCACTGAAGGTTCAGGTCACTTACAGGGTGTTGTACATGATAACAAAGATGCACATGATTGACAGTCGTATCGGGCCTCCTATTTTACACTATGTAAATACATTAATGATCTGCCTCAATGGTGCCTTGCTTGCAAGCAGAATGCATGTCGTTCTCCTCATAGTCACACTGTCATTGGTGTGTATAAATTTATATAAGGATTCACCACTCTAGATGACTGTTTTCCATGTTTCAGGGATCCAATGGCTTGGCTGTGCCCATATTAACCTCTGTGAACTGTAATGAGTAGTGGTACAGACACGATGGAGAGAGAGTTTCTGAACAGCAAAGCAAAGAGGATATTCTAGATGGCATGGATGCTTTTGATAAATTTTTACTTCTGCAGTTACAATCTCACCTAAATAAATTTGTTAATAAACCCATGGAACCTAATCTTTACACAGTATCCAGTCCACCAGACTAATTGTACCTATACAATGCTGAATAATGAACAGGACATGAGGTAAGACACTATAATAGCCAAAATAAATTTCCAAAACAAGTAACTTTTTTCTGATGAAAATTCCTAACACCAAAAGAGTGTGTGATATATGAAGTTAGCAAAGAAAATGTATTAAGTTTTTGTTATGTAATATACAGATATTTCATAATGCTACCTCTTATGAAAAATACTAAACTACAAGTTTCAAGAAGATAAAATCTCAAAATTTACCTTATCACTCATTATACACTGTTCATCACATATTGTTGTTATTATATTCTTTGCTTCTTTTGCCATTTCTTCCAAGAATAAATTTACAACTGACAAACTTCTCTCTCTGATGTGATGACGCTGAAACAAAAGAAAAATTTAAAATATCACTCCTTCTTATCAAGACAGTTCAAAGTGAAAAATGACGCTAACAATTATTTCTGAGTAACTCAATATTTTAACTCCCATATCTATTAACTGCCAAACAAGAACAAATTTAACAAAACTGAACAAAGTAAAACTCAGTTAGTTATCACTTGGAGACAAACACTACAGCGAACTCTTTTTATTTCACTGATGGATTTCTTATCATTTTTAAAGACTTTTGAAGTTTCCCACCTCAAGGGTTTCTGACAAGCATTCACATTATTTCATCTTGCATAACTGGCCAATTTTGGCTTTACAGTTCATTTTCAAGCACAGAAAATGTCAACATATTGTACAATTATCTGATTATAAAATGGTGTATATAGCTGACCAGTAAGTGAGTACATAAGCTGCAAGTTGTTGTTGTTGTTGTTGTTGTTGTTGTTGTTGTTGTGGTCTTCAGTCCTGAGACTGGTCTGATGCAGCTCTCCATGCTACTCTATCCTGTGCAAGCTTCTTCATCTCCCAGTACCTACTGCAACCTACATCCTTCTGAATCTGCTTAGTGTATTCATCCCTTGGTCTCCCTCTACGATTTTTACCCTCCACGCTGCCCTCCAATACTAAATTAGTGATCCCTTGATGCCTCAGAACATGTCCTACCAACCGATCCCTTCTTTTGGTCAAGTTGTGCCACAAACTTCTCTTCTCCCCAATCCTATTCAATACTTCCTCATTAGTTATGTGGTCTACCCATCGAATCTGCAAGTATTAGAGTAAAAACCATTAAGCTTATTGCATGCAGTAATAGTCACCTTCATGACTAATGTCATGTTACTATATGTGCTCATTTTCGTTGTTGAACATCAACTGTTAATTCTGATACTTGCATGTTATGTGCTCACTTTCTGACTGGCTGTATCCTCCGTTTTATAATCGGATAATTGTACAATACATTGAAACCTACGAAGTTTGGAAATGGCCTGTAAGGCCAAAATTTACAAATCTTGCAAGATGTAATAAAGTGAATACTTGTCAAAAAATAGCTGAGGTGGGAAACTTCAAAATGTCTTTTAACAAACATACGGCTGAGGTGCCCCTCATGAAGAAATTGGTCTTATCAGTTAATTTACAGAGCAATGTTTATTCACTTTCTTAAATGTCATAACAATCAGTTTTCAAACTGCTTTTGATGAACAACCTGTCAATATCACAACCACTAGTTCTATTTGTCGCCACCAAAAACAAAGATACCAATATGTACTGACACGAAGATTGATGAAGTGCTTGGTGAGGACAAAAGAAATTGGAATCAATAAGTAAATCAGCATTGATATTATATGAAAAATTGCTCAATATGGTATACTACCTAAAGTAAATTGCTGCTTATAAAAACAGTAACACCCAGAAATGCCAGTAATGAGAATACAACTAATTATTCAGATTAGTTGTGACGCAAATGAACTTTTATTTCCAGCAACAGACATGAATATTACGTAGTACTCTGAGAATACTGGTAGTGAATGAAACATCCACATACAAAAACAGAAGTAAGATTTTGCTTGGGAGCAATTGTTTGCCTTCTCTTAGGACAGGAACTTCATAGACATTTGTATCAAACGCTACACAAATTTTAGGGTGGAAACTGGTTGTGGTACATGGTAAATCACTCTCAGAAAAGCATGTTTCACACAGTCAATCCATGACATACAGGGTGAACATAGATCCACAGAAGGAGCAGTATATTTTCTTTATAAGACAACTCTTAAGGAGAAAAGAGAGAGGGGGAGGAAGAGAAAAGGAGCATGAGAGAGAGAGAGAGAGAGAGAGAGAGAGAGAGAGAGAGAGAGAGAGAGACATAGGAGGGAAGGAAGGTGGGTTGGAAATTGTCTAGTTAAAATACATCACAGGATACTGTTGCAGTGTAAGAGTCTGTTTCATTGGCACAATGTATTTAATGTATCGCTGAACAGTAACCAAACTGCTAACGTGCGCGTGCACCCACCCACCTGCCGACCCACAAATGCACGCACACATCCCTGGGCCCCTACATAGTGCCAGCTGGGCACACAGTACCCAGATTGTGGTTCAGCAGATGGATGGCTGTGTTACGTGAGATGGAATGCGTAGAGGGACACAGAGGTGGGAGGTACGAAGAGGGGTTAGGGATGGGTATCTAGTGGCTTTGTGGAAGGCAGCCAATTTGCTGCCTATAAATGCATGAAGTAGGGATGGCAGGTGAACAGGCCAGGGATATGATGCATAGGTATTGGAGTCAGTGGCGAGTGGACATGTGAATTGGGAAAGGGTGATAGGAAACAAGTAGGGGAAGTGTTAGGTGGAAGGTCTGGATGTGTTGCAAGGATAACTCCTATCTGCATAGTTCAGAAAAGCTAGCGGTGTATTGAAGGATACTGATGGCCTGGGTTGTGAAGCAGCCACTGAAATGGAGCATATGGCATTCAGTTGCACGTGTGCCGCAGGGTGGTCAGCTTTATTCTTGGCCACAGTTCCGTGGTTGCCATTCATTCTGGTGCACAACTGGTTCATTGTGATCCTGACATAAAGAGCTGTGAAGTGATTGCAACACATTTGATATTTGACATGACTGCTTTCACTGGTGGCCCTGCCTCTGATGGGATAGGGTAAGCCTGTGACCAGACTGGAGCAGGAGGTGCCAGGTTGGTCTTGCACCTGCGTCTTCCACAGTCCTGTGGCAAGAGGTGGGGAGAGGGAGTGGCATAGGGATGGACTAGGATGATGTGCAGGTTAGGTGAGCAACAGAACACTGCTTCAGAAGAGGTGGGAAGGATCTTGGGTAAGACATCCCTCATTTCAGTACATGATGATAGGTAATCAGTGCCCTGGCAAAGGATATTATTCAGTTGTTCCAGTTCAGGATGATTCTGGGTGACAAGGTGAGCACTTGTAACTGATTCTTGTTGGTGGTGACAGGGATAGGGGTTTGTGAGGCTATGGGGTATGGCACAGGAAATCTGTTTGCAGACTAGGGTTGGGGGTAGTGCCTACTTGTGAAAGCTCTTGTGAGACCTTCACCATACTCATATTGGGCAAGGGAGTTCTTATCACTGCAGATACACCAACCATGGTGACGAGGATGTATGGGAAACCACACCCGACCATCCAGATTTAGGTTTTCCATAATTTCACTAAATTGCTCCACACAAATGCTGAGATGGTTCCTTTGAAAAGGTATGGCTGATTTCCCTCCCAAGTCCTTTCCACAGTCCAAGCCTGCACTCCGTCTCTAATGACCTTGATGACAACAAGAAGTTAAATCCAATCTTTCTCCCTTCCTTCCCTTCCTTTCCCAGCTCTATGGGAGGGATTTTTTGGCGTGGAAGGAATGAAAGCTGTCAAAACACAGGTACTGCTGGTGGTTAGTGGGTTTAATATGGACAGAAGTAATGGTGGAGCCATCAGAGTGGTGGTGGTCACCACCCAGGCACGCGGCAGGTGAAGTGGATGGGAGAAAAAGTGCTGAGATTGTACAGCAATTGACCCAGAATCCATATCATGAAGATATCATCAATGAACTTAAACCAGACAATGGGTTTGGTATTTTGGGAGGAGACAAACGTTTCCTCTAGATGGCTCATAAAAAATTTGGTGTAGGAAGGTGCCCATTGCCTTGCCACAGATTTGTTTGTATACCTTCCCCTGGAAGGAGAAGTAGTTGTGTGTTGGGATATAGCTGGTAAGGTGTATGTGGAATGAGGTAGTGGGCTTAGAATCTGAAGGACGATGGGAGAAACAGTGTCTTATGGCAGCAAGGTCATGGGCATGATGGATGTTGGTGCATAGGGAGGTGGCATCAACAGTGAGGAATAGGGATCCAGGAGGAAAAGGGGTGGGAATGTGGAGAGTTGGTGAAGGCACTTGTTAGTATTTTTGATGTGAGTGATCCCACCCCAGAAGTCCAATATAGCCCCCAATCCCTACTGAAATTCTTAGGCCCAGCCCAGTACCTCTCCCCAAGTCCACCTCCCTCTTCACCCCAATGCCACCTCCCAAAACTCACCCTTTACACACTTCCCAAAATCCAAGAACCCAACAATCCCGGATGCAACATTGTAGAGGGTTATCGCACTCCTACTGAAAGAATTTTCACTCTGGTTGAGCAACACCACCCATGGAATGCCTGTAACCTAGGCTCTCACAACAAAGATACTAACCACTTCCTTCACCTACTCTCCACCATTCCCAACCCTTTACCTGCTGGATACCTACTCGCCACTACTGACCCCACCTTCCTATACACTAACATCCATCATGCCCATGACCTTGCCATTATCGAATGCTACCTCTCCCAGCATACTTCAAATCCAAAACCCACTAAGTTATTTCACATACATGTTACCAATTATATCTTGACACACAACTACCTCTCCTTTGAGAGAATGGTACATAAACAAATTCGTGGCACAGCCATGGACACACACATGGCACTCTCCAATGCCAATTTTTTATGGGTCATCTAGAGGAAACATTCCTGTCCTTCCAAAACCCCAAACCCCTTATATTGTTCAGATTCACTGATGACATCTTCATGATCTGGATTCAGGGCCAACACACACTGTCCTCATTGTTTCATAATCTCGACACCATCTCTACCATCTGATTCACCTGGTACTTTTAAGCCCAACATGCCATCTTCCTTGATGTTGAAATCCATCTCTCTGATGGCTCTATTCACATCTGTCCAAATTTAACCCACTAACCACCAATAAAACCTTCATTTTGACAGCTGTCATTTCTTCCACACCAAAAAAACGCTTTGCAAAAAGTCTGGCCACCCACACACAGTGCAGTACAGTGACGAGAACTCCCTGGACTGGAACTACTAAACCATTTCCATCGCCAGGGCTTTGATTATCTATCATCATGGCCTGAAGTGAGGGACACACTGCACAAGACACTTTCCACCCCTCCTAAAGTGGCGTTTTGTCATTCACCCAACCTACACAACATCCTAGTCCATCCTTATGCCACTCCCACTCCCAACCCCAATCCCTTACCATAGGGATCACATCCCTATGGAAGACCCAGGTGCAAAACCTGAACAATCCACTAGCCTAGCACCTCCTCCTACACCAGTACTGTCACAGGCTTATCCTATCCCATCAGAGGCAGGGCCACCTGGGAAAACCACCATGTCGTACATCAACTATGCTGCAATCACTGCACAGCTTTTTAGGTTAGTATGACAACAAACCAGTTGTCCACCAGACTGAATGGCCACTGACAAATTGTGGCCAAAAACAAAGTTGAACTCCTGGTGTCACAACATGCAGTTGAGCACAATATGCTAGATTTCAAGGGCTGCTTCACAGCCTGGGCCATGTGTATCTTTCCCTCCACTACCATCTTTTCTGAACTACGCAGATCCAAGTTATCCTTGCAACCCATCTTTTGCACGTGTATCCCTCCTGGTCTCAATCTCTATTAACCCACTATTCCCACACCCTCCACTCAACAGTTTTCCCTTCCTCTGTACTATCAGCCCCTCCCAATTCACGTCTCCATGTCACCTTCATCATGTTCCACTCCCCACTGGCTCTGAAACTCGTGCATCACATGCATAGTACATGCACCTATCATCCCTCCCTCCTGCATTCCTAGCCAGAAAATTTGCTGTCTCCCTCAAACCCACTAGCTGCCCACCTGCAACTGCTCTTTCTGCCTCCTGCATCTCTCCGCCTCCAGCCACCCTATCTGATACAACCTCCACCCAACCATACACCATCTGCCGAACTGCAATATGGGCAGCATGGACTGTGTAGGTGCACAGGCACGTGTGTGTGTGTGTGTGTGTGTGTGTGTGTGTGTGTGTGTGTGTGTGTGTGTGTGTCCTGTAGCTAGAGAAAAGGATTTATTCTGAAAGCTAGCAAGATTTCTTTGTTTTTTGTGCATATTTGTGAATGACTCAATGCTTCTGCTTTTTGGTGAGCGGTCTCCTTTAGGGGCAAAATAGTTATATTCTGCTAAAACTTTCCTAAATTTTGTACAATTCCGTAAAAGTACTGATGGACAGCTTGTGTTAAATAACAGTATGCAATTATTGTGTGAACTCAGTGACAGTCACTGAGTAATCCATGATGACTCCAATGTATAACTAACTCCATTCTGTTTCAGTCACGTGACTGCAATATGTTGTAGCGTACTGTCAATGCACATGGCCCTAACCACTGACTCCATGACTGTAGGTAGATTCCCCAGTATGGATGACTACTTGGAGGCAGTAAAAACCAGACAGTTTCATCCCATCACACACTGTATGTGAAGTCCTTCAGTTGTTCATTACGCTCTCTCTGCAACAACGTACAGTGTAGCTGAAGAAGCTCTCTCATTTTAAGTTCTCAGTCTCTTACAAAAGTTCACAAATTGTAGACATTATTTTGTAAAATGGCAGTCAGTTTGTGTTAGTTCTGCACTGTGTGCAGCTAGATGTTTAAAATTAAGCAGGTGGGTGATGTGATACATTCCATTTTTGTGTCTCTATGTCCATGTAAAAGTAAACTGTGAACATAACCATTTCCTTATGAATAAATTGTCAACCAAAATATAATAGGATGACAGAGACCAAGAGATTCCCTAAAGAAATGCAGAACAGTGCAGTTTAGGCAGACATATACTGCAGCTTCAATAGCTCTGCAGATTTTCTTTTGAAGTATTATACAAGTAAAAGAAGTTACTATTTATATTCTAATAACTTTGTTTGCACCTAATATATGCCTTTCCTCTCATGTAATTATTGACTAGTAAATCAGATTACCTGTAGCTGAATCTATAATCACTATTAATCTTTGTGCTGTTACATTTGTGCTCTTTGCATTCTGTGCTGAGTCGGCTATTGTTATGGTTATACTGCTCGCCTCATGCCAGTGCCTGTCCTCCCAAAAGGCATTCTGGCCAATAATTTTTCAAAAATTATCAGGTGAAAAAATTTGATTTTTGGACAACCTGCAGTCTGATATATTCAATTGATAAAGAACTGAATTTCTTTTCATTATCCATCATACTTACAGAGCTGCATCAAATTAAGTATAACATTGCATGATATTTTAAACATTTTGCAGAGGTAAAAACATACTGTGTAAACCTTGTGTATGGGTGGTTTTAGTTCATACAGTGCAGTGAATGAAATGTAAATAAGATATCAAAATTTTATTAAAACTGAGAGCAGAAGGATATCTCATTTCATTGCACAGTTATTATATTTTACACTTGGAGGAGGGTCATGCGCAATGCACCCATTCACATCCTGGCGCACCGCAAATCATGGTCATATAATCATCATATCTCATAAATGATTCAAGATATCAAAATGAAATTTTTTCACACAATGAGGCACATAAATTGTATGATAAATACTCAAAACTTGTTTATTCACTGAGATGTGGAGGTAACTCATCCGCAGCAGTGAGAGGTCGACAGCTCGGGACACATTCAGACTTCCATAGCACTGTAGGAAAACCCAAGCAGTGCATGTATACATTTCCACAACACCTGGGGAACAGCATAGCAGGTCATGTGTGCATGCACACAGCAGTGAAAGGGTTAAGTGAGGGTTTCTGATCATATAAAAAGTACAATGGTTCATCAGCACATTTCTATAATGTTAACTGTAATTCAAGGGTTACTAGGCTGATAAAAATGTACTTAATTACACTTCATTAATGTTAATATATAAGTTCACTGTAGTCCTTTAATGTTATAGTGCATCTCAAATTCTGCATATGAAGAACAAAAGTATAGGTTGTTGCAGTTCACTAAGGTTAATGCCAATGTTTATTTATTCTTGTAATGTCATAATATCCTTAATATGGTACTACATATGAAATACAAGCCATATATATATATATATATCACATACGGTTAAGCAGCATGTATCTGTGAAGACAACTGTAAACATCTACTGGATTCTCTGCTTAATTATTGACAGCTACATGTTCTCTGCATATTATACCAAATCATCATTGCATAAATCTACGAGCAGTAAACAGAAATTAAATATCTAGTTCATCATTATGCAGAATGCACATCACATAAATGCAGGGAACATAGAAACAGACAGAGTACTAAGATTACTCAGCTGTATACATCCATTTCACCTTTCATAACAGGTTTTTTTTTTTGAGTCATCAGTCTTCTGACTGGTTTGATACAGCACACCACGAATTCCTCTCCTGTGCCAACATTGACATTTCACAGTACTTCTTGCACCCAATGTCTTCAATTAGTTTTTGGATCTATTCCACCCTCTATCTTCTTCTACTGTTATTACCTTCTACAGCTTCCTCTAATACATGGAAGTTATTTTCGGGTGTGTTAACACATGTCCTATCACCAGGTAACAGTTAACACTGTACAAATGTGTTGTATTTGACTATTTTGTATATATGTATGTAAACTGTCAGTTCCATTATTCACTACAGACAAGGCTGTTAAAAACACCATCATAGGTGAATGAGGCCTCATAATACAAACTGTACAAAGTTTGGAACTACAGTACTGTGGTGGTTAATCCATTGACAGAAGTGAATGAGGGGTTCAAAATCCCTTGGTCCCAATGCCTGTACATTATCTTTATGATAGGTGTGTAATACCTGTTCCACCTGTATGCTCTACACTGTATCCATTGAACTGTGTGTTTCATGTGCAAGTTGAAGGGTGCTTATTGCTGGGCCATTGGACACACAATCCAACATCATCTCCTCAAAGTCTGGTGTTTGGACTTGTCTTTTGTGGGAACTTTGGCCAGCTCTCTGTAGTGTGAATGACTCCATCTCTTGTAAATGGGTACCCATAGAGATAAACTTCTTCCAATACAAATTATGCCTAATGGGAAAGCGTTCTCTGTACATTCATGCTGTTTTATGGGCACTACCTCCTGCTGTACCATAAAGTAAATGCATGCCTGCCACCTCTCGTGATGAGTAGTGTTCCACAGATTATGCACTGCACACAGTAACACACCTCACCACGGGCACATCACAAGCTGTCTGATGCAATGCAAAACTGACACCAGGGATAGTGGTGTGCATGAAGCACAGGTTAATGCACCAGTGCAGCACATGCAGTCATCACATGACACACATGCTATGAGCTAAGTTGAGTACAGTACATCTGTTTGGTGGTCAGGAGCATACGCTGTTTATCACCCACAACCTGTTCCAGTGTACAATAAAACACTCGGGATCCTTGCGAGAGTGTGGCAGAACTGCATCACGCACCACTACACTATATGCATTGCGACTAGCGGTCTTCGCTTTGAACAGTTACTATGAATTATGTTGTTGTTATGCTGAGTATGCTGTGTATGTCCATAACACAATAAATGTGCATTTCTGACCATTAGTTCCCTACCTCAAAATAATCGGGCGTGGACTCACTATCACCTGTTTCAATCTGGCACAAAAGGTTTGAGACATGCTGTACATTTTATTTTTAGTGGGACAAAATTATTTTTATGATTTCATTTTTGTCTTTGCCACCAAAGTAAGAGTGGCGTCATATACACTGTTGTATAACAGTTGTATGTGAAAGTGTTAGATTTATGTTAACACATTTTTGTGAGCATGTTCATCACTGTTCATTGCATCAATAGTCATATCAGAAAATTTATCTTGTGTATTCTGTTTATTATTGCACAGGTTGCCTGATGATTATTTCAATAAAAACCAGCAGCAATGCTTTATCAGCAGCAGTGTTACACAAAAAATTGTTTTCTTCAAATGTTTATGATCTATGAAGCACCACCTGCACCAAATGTATTAATAAAGTCTTCTGTGGTTCCATTAAGTGGCTACATATTAGTCGTGACAAGTAGTCAGAGTTTTATTGGCAGAATACTTAGAAGATGCAACAAGTCCACTAAACAGACTGCCTACACTACACCTGCCCATCCTCTGATAAGAATATTGCTGCTGTGGTATGGGATCCTTACTAAAGCACTGCGACTGCATGGCAGAAGTGCACGTGTAGCACTTGCTACCTATCATTCACTTTGCATACATGCACCTGGCAGTTTCGACACACAGTAGCACATGTCACACACTCACTGAGTGACAAGCACTCACTGACTGACAATAGCTCATGGCTAAATAAACACAAACTCTATACAGCTTCATCACAATGTTGTGGCACTAATAAACTCACCAAGCACTGGAGTCCAGTTGGAATTGGAATTTCTGTTTAGCTGTTGATTTTCCATGTTTTCTACAGAGAAAATGTATGCTGTAAAACTGAGATGTAGCAAGTATTATAGCAATGACTGAGTGTGATTATGTATAACTAACATTATAGTGATCATGAAATACTAAATGTAATTGATTATTAATATAACCAAGTGTTGTCCGACAGAGCTGACAACATCTGTGATGACGCAGCCTGTAGTTCATTTTCTAAAATAGAGGAAGGGGGAAGAAAGGGAAACGAGGTAGGTATGAAATCACTGCTCCATGCTGCACAGGACACTGCAATGATTAAAGCTGAAAATTTGGGCTGGACAGGGACTCAAAGCCAGATGCTCCGCTACTCCAGAATGGTTGCCTCAATCATTTCGGCCACCTGGAGACATTTCCTATCCGACCCAAATTCTCAACTTATCACACACTGCATTGCAGCATCCTTCATCCATTACATCTCCTATACACAAATACTTGATTCCCATATGGATTCAAATGACATTTGTGCACATTCACCAAAACATATGTCATAGAGCTGATTCATTTGATTACTATATTAATGTAACTGAGTTTTGTCTGTTCTGTCTGACAGATGGAGTTTAGTAACAGAGCTCAAAGGTCAGATAGCCTCCATCAGAGAGCTGCCAATCAGGCTCTTTAATGTGCCAGGTTTGATGCCACCAGCCCATCCGTGGAAACTCACAAATGTGGCGGACCTCCAGTACGTCACCATTACTTGGCCTAACTGCACTTGTCTGCCTGTAAGAATGCTGTGATTGAATTAGCTGGTTGCTACTACAGGGCACTTTACACTGTACAATGGCCTCGGGCATGGCCACCTCAACAGAACCAGGTACAAAGACTCTGTGAGTTGACATGAGGTTGTGCCAACTGGAGACGAGGGAGCACATTCCAAATGTATCAGTTAAATTTTACTGTAATTCATCTCCTTGTTATAACAAACCTCATCTCCTTGTTATAACAACCCTCATCTTCATCTTCAATGGATTCCACACTACCTATCCTGCTAATCGAACCCATAATTCCTGGGCAGAATAGTGGTTACGTCATCCTGAACGACCTAAGCAATGCTACCTCATCTCTCAACAACGGATCACAGAAGTAGCCCATTACAAATGCTAATCCCAGATTCATTGTACTCTTACCCATTCATTACTGATAGTCCTCTGGAGCTTAACTGCAATTTCTCCTTCTTTTGAAATTAACAAAGGATATTCAAAATAATCACTTTTTCAGTTGTGGCTTTTTCATTAGTGAAATAGATAATTACATCATTTTCATTAACAATATGCATGTCACACTAACATGCATGTCTAAAACAATCTACACCTTATGAAATATTTTCAAAATTAAATAGCTGACTCCGAATTATTTGACATCAGCTGTATTAGATACAGATCTACTACCCAATAGTATCATATGAAATTATGTGCCTGGCTGGGATTCAAACCCAGATTTCCTGGTTATCACGAGCAGTCGCCTTAACCACTTCGAGATCCATGCATGCTCCCTGGACCAATCCAAACTTCCATATGTCACAATATCTACATTCTTATGTCACAAATTTTCATATGTCACTACTGCATAGTAGATCTATACCTAATACAGCTGATGTCAAGGAATTAAAAGTCAGCAAATTTAGTTTTAAAAATATTTCTTACAGCCATGGATCAACAATATTTTTTGTTCTTTGAAACGTGCCTTCAGGTATTAGGTGCCTAAGTGGGCATATGATAGTAACAACATTGGTCTTAATTCCTTGTTGTCTCATCCCCCATGTTGCAGGAATCCAAGTAATGTTATGAGCAGTAGGTGACGAATTTAGTGGACTACGATAAGGATTTAAACAGGGTGACATATGAAAGTTTGGGTTGGTTCGGGGAGCATTCATGGATGACTGAAGTGGTTAAGGCAATCGCTCGCAATAAGTGGGAAATCTGGATTCCAGTCCCAGACTGGAAGAAATTTTCATAGGTCACTATTGGGTAGTAGATGTATACCTAACACAGCTGATGTCAAGCAATTCACAGTCAGTGAATTAATTTAAAATCTGTTTATCGTTTCTAGAAAAATCACAATTTCCAGAATAAAAATTGATAGATGGCACTGGTTTGAATAGGAAAATACTCCCAAAGCACATATGAGGGAATGCTTGATAATGTATAAAGGTAGAAATATGAAGGCTGCCATTCCATTCATTGGTGCAAGAAGCTTAGTGCCCAAGCAGACAGGGCCACTTAACAGTACACAAGTATGAACAATCACTGCTGACAACTCTTTTACAAGAGATCTTTTGCTTGAACAAAACTCATTGAATGGTTTAGCAAGTTAACTACAGATCTCAGATGACCTCCTTGCACCATCACATCTGTGATGGTAGGGCATCACCAGATGGCAATGTGACCAGCAACCTTGCCACCGCTAACAGTGTTCTTCACAACTCACTGCACCTGCTTACTCTGCTCAGTTTGTAACCTGCTCATCAGTTATACGCTGTTTTACAACCTTAGTCAAAACACTTGATTTGATTTTACTGAATACAGTGCTAGACTCTCTTCACAATATTTGTCATTTACTTGTCTCACCAATTTTGTACATTTTCTAGACAGCTTTTTTTTTAATCCTAAGATACTAGCTGCTTGTGCTATCTGACTATCTCACAGTTATGGTGCTATCATCGGATTATCACTATTGCCAAGTACATAGTTAACCTATTCAAATGTGCAACAATGTCACTCTCCCAAAAAGGCTCTCAGTGGCATGTGCAAAGCAGAAAGCACCATATCTAAATTTCAGGTAGCTGTTAAGTATGATACATTCTGTGCAGACAGACTGAGAATACTCTGTGACAGTGCCTGTGTGCTCTCTGTCTCTGTACCGTGCCACACATTCCAGCCATAGCCTACTCTGGTAACTGGTAACTGGAGGCAAGAGCTGCGTCAGGTGATTGTTTCTGCTTTTGGATCTCCTTAGAAAAATTTATATGCTGGAAAAACTATTGCTGTCACTGCTTAACATAATACTTGTCGTATTTGCCTTATGCCACCAATACTGAACACTACAGCAGCTAAGGACTGTCACCATATACACAATAACATGAAAATTATGCTAAACATTCTATGCACACCCTGAAGCACACATAACATACAGATGCAGAAGAATGACACTACTGGCTGAAGTGTCACATGGAACGCTGACCTTCCCATTATGTATTGTCCCTGATGCACCTCCTTATGTGCACACCACTATGGATCTGGGCCAAATCCTTTAACAATGAAAACACAAGTACATTAATTTTAATTTCATACTACCTGCACTAAACAGTATACATTCTTTTTTGCCTGTTTCCATGTCATGTCACACACAGTTTCTGTGGAAGTTAATTTTTTCAGAAATTAAAAAAAATAATAACAATTAAACTAAACTAAACTTTGCCTGAACAGGCCATGAAGGACCAATGGTACCAACCAGCCGCCGTGTCATCCTCAGCCCAAAGGCGTGACGGTATGCGGATATGGAGGGTCTTGTGATCAGCACACTGCTCTCCTGGCCATACGTCAGTTTATGAGACCAGAGCCACCACTTCTCAATCAAGTAGCTCCTCAGATTGCCTCACAAGGGCTGAGTGCACCCCACTTGCCAACAGCGCTCGGCAGACCGGATGGTCACCCACCCAAGTGCTAGCCCAGTCCAACTGTGCTTAACGATGGTGATCCTGATGGGAACTGGAGTTACCACTGCGGAAAGGCCATTGGCTTATTCAGAATGAAGCAGTGGAAATTACTGAAAGAAACTGCAGTTTCATTCTCTGTCAACTCAAAAAATTTCAAGACTGGATAACTAAACAATTCTCAAAGTCAAAATAGTGGTTTTGATGCTTTAGGTGTTCTACATACTCTCCTCCCACTTGAGTACAGTGTACAGAATGTTCCTATAACCATGTGAAACTGTTAGAGAAGTCCTTCTCTGGGTTGTTGTTCAACCTGTGCAGCACATTGGCAGGAATGTCAGTTATGTCATCAAAGTGTTGAGCATCACATGAATTTCTGCACTTTGTCATTTTGTGGTACGTAGGTTTGTACTGATAATACTACATCTCATCGCCTATAATGATTTTTTCCAGAAAAGAATTTTCTGTAGTTTGAATTTCAATCACGTCATGGCAGGCATTCATGTGTTGCTTTTGTTTGAGAGTCAAGATGTGCAGAACCAACTTTGCACACAATTTTCTCTTCTTAAGAAATTCTGGAGAATGTATTGAACACTTGATTTAGAGATGCTATTACACAGCTATTTGTGACATGTTGACACACTACAGCCACATGTCCGCTACTTAATACTGCTTCCTCACAACTGACTGGTCAAAGACACATTTGTTAGTTCAGATATTAGTTAAAGCTGACATAGCTTATATGCCAGGAATAAAATAAGTCTCAGCACTTTTGGATGGATAGTGTATATTTTGTGATAAAATTATCACATACTGGTTAAGATCACAACTGTCTCAGCAGCAGTAGCTGCTACAACAAACACACGGGCAACATGTGATGTGCATGCAAGAAATTTTTTGCACTCATTATAACTTCTTCTACTGCTGTTTTCTTCTAAATCTTGTTGTTGTGTGAGTGGTCACTGCATTTCTTATTTTTCTCTTCTTTTCTCCAGAATTCCCAGCAATATTAGAAACTGTTCTGTATTTCATTTGAAAAGTTCCATTTATCTGCCTAAACCATCATTCTATAGATCATTTTTGCTGTTTTTGTGAGTAAATCCCTCCTTGTCTTCCCCTGGACTATCATGCCCACAATCAAACCTCCATGAATTCACTGATCTTTTTCTGCAATGGGTTGATATCACACTAAAACACTGTACAAAATTAGGCAGACAAGAGTTCCAATTAAAACAACACTACCTCTAAAAATATAATGCAGATGTGCTGGTATCAAAACTGTAGCCTCATGCCGCACAAACAAAAAATTCCACTAACAGTGAAAATATTGTGATAAGTTTTCTAACCTCCTCTGGGCATAGTTCATGTGTGCAGCTTTGGAAGTGTCCACAAATAAGAGGAAAGGCCACAATGTATCGATTTTGTGCAGGGAACTCCAAACACATATGAAATTGATCTTCAAAGATTTTGCTGTAGAAACTGAAACAAGAAATAATAATTAGTAACTTTAAAGCACACACATGAAACATAAAGAACTATACAATTTACTACGACTATTTATGGGACTGTTTATTAATATCACCACTACATATTAAGCTGGCACAATAGCAGAGATCTGAGACTTGCCCTGTTGAAAGGGCTTTAATATTTCATGTAGGTATTACATACACTCTCAGTTTTAACATTATTTATTTTAATGCCATCATATTTTATAAGGTGTCAATGTTTACTTTCAATATGCTTGAAAAAGACAAAATGTTGAAATTGGAACTGGAATGTTTTCAACAGCCGTAAGTAGAATAAGTAATAATTACATAAGGGCTGTGGACCAAGTTCTCATCAAAATTTTGGGTCTGAAAATATGTTGTAATCACATGCAATCTGTATCCACTCTTTTTAGTTCCATTTGCCTCATGGTTTATTTGTGCCTACTATGGAAGTATGGAAGTTGTAGGGCAACTTGCTCTGATTTCATACTTATTTATAGTTTACCACTCTAACTGGAGCTCACACTATGACTTGTCCCCATATTCTCAACACTTTTGTTACCATACAGTAATGCTAAATAACAACATATACCACATATCATCAGTATGAGAAATTTCATTAGTTGTGTTCTGTATGAGTCAGAACTTTTAATTATTTTTGAGCAGTGTGGATTTTAAGCAATGAAAAAAAACACTGAAAATTGGGGCAAATGAGAAAACCACATGTGGTTGGTTGTCATTCACCCAGATCTAATTGCAAAACTGAGGCACAAAGGAAGGAAAAAAGTAAATACTAAGACAGAAAAATGAACATATGTCATAATCATGGCCTTGACTTGAGAAATCTTACAGCTGAAGAAACAAATCACAGAAGTGTATGCTTACATAAAGTGAACCAAACATGATCTCACAGCGATGGCAATAAATGAAATAAACTGGTTATTCTCTCTACCACAATTTGTTGACTCTTTTAATGCCATTTGCAAGACTTGGCATCTGTACTTTGTGCACTGCTTTGCCATGTCTCTTGCCATGCACTGGCTGCTAAATACTTCTGATGTATTAACCATTTCTCATTTTTTTTAATCATTCCAGGCTTCAGACTGGCAGTGGGAGAGTTAAAGAGTATTTATTTGCAATATTTACTGCAGTCTAGAACAAATCGCAAAGCATAAAAACATAGAATCGACAGAAATCGCAGGATGTACAGTACAATGTCATCTGTTGAATTTGTAGCAAATCACAAAGCTTGGTGTGAGTACACCAAAAGCTCTAACACAAAACTATCTACAAAGTTGCATACTATACATTGAAATGCCTTTTTTTTATTACAGAAAATGACATTGTGTGGCGAGATACCACTAGTGATGCTCCAATTAGACAGGCATCATATTCCACCATAGCTAAATGAGAAATAAAATATGTTTCAACAACTGCTGTGGTAGCCCACTGTACTAAGAGTGTTAAATATATGTGCCACAGTCGCAAACCATTAAACTACACAAAATTTCAATGAAACTTATTCTTCGAAGAATTCTCAAATGTTAGTCTGAAAAATTCTTGGACTGGATTTGGAAACAAATCAATTTTTCCACTTTAATTTCCACAAAATTAAATACTAAAGCTAGTAATTCTTTTATGAAATGCTTCTATGGACAGCTTCAATCTTACACATACTGTACTTTAGGGTTATGAGTGTAACATCACATATTAGGTTCCCAACGCTCACCCAATTTTGTAACGGTGATGGTTTTATTGTGCCAGACTTCACTGTTTATTACTGGACTGTCATCCATCCTGTTGCTCTCTACAGCACCAAGCGTTGGCCAGCTACAAAATGGGATGAACAACGATTGGGGGTCATGGAGACTAAGATGCCAAGATGACCAGGTAGCATCACTGGACTGGATCATATCTCAAATGACACTATTAGTGAACATTTCAGGGTCACACCAATCCAGAAGAAAATGTGAGAAAGCTGTCATATTTTGCTGCTTGCAAAAGATGATACCACTGGAAAGGCTGCATACACAGTGGAAGTCGCAGGGAAGAGACCCAAGGGTCAGTCTAGACAACAATGGGCTGACACTCTGTACAATAACCTGAAGGCTGTAAATCTTCATACAGACATGGTCCACGACCTAGCAAAATGGAGACAGCGAATCCACTCAGTGGACCCTGCCACCAAGTGGGACAAACCCTATTGAAAATGAAGAAGAAGGATTCACTGTTTAGGGTATCTCTGGCCTGCAATCTGTAAGTGAAGTCTGCTTGTTTATTAGCCTCTTTTTAGGATAGCTCTGGTCTGAAATCTGCAAGAGAAGCCTGTTTCCTTTAATATCCTCTTCTTCTGTAAAGTTGGGAAGGAAGGAGATGAGGTACTGGCAAAAGTAAAGCTGTGAGGACGGGGCGTGACTCGTGCTTGAGTAGCTCAGATGGTAGACCACTTGCCCGCGAAAGGCAAAGGTCCCGAGTTCGAGTCTTGGTCATGCACACAGTTTTAATCTGCCAGGAAGTTCCATATCAGCGCACACTCCGCTGCAGAGTGAAAATCTCATTCTGGATCTATCCCAGACATGTATGATAGGGTTCAAGTCTGGAGAACATGCTGGCCACTCTAGTCAAGCGATGTCGTTATCCTGAAGCAAGTCATTCGCAAGATGTGCATGATGGGGGCACGAACTGTTGTCCATGGAGACGAATGCCTTACCAATATGCTACCAACATGGTTGCACTATCAGTCGGAGGATGGCATTCATTCACATATTGTACAGCCATTACGGCGCCTTCCATGACCACCAGCGGCGTATGTCGGCCCCACATTATGCCACCCCAAAACAGCAGGAAACCTCCATCTTGCTGCATTCGCTGGACAGTGTGCCTAAGGCGTTCAACCTGACCGGGTTGCTTCCAAACACGTCTCTGACAATTGTCTGGTTGAAGGCATATGCGACACTCATCGGTGAAGAGAACGTGATGCCAATCCTGAGCGGTGCATTCGGCATGTTGTTGGGCCCATCTGTACCATGCTGCATGGTGTTGTGGTTGCACAGATGGACCTCACCATGGACATCGGGAGTGAAGTTGTGCATCATGGAGACTATTACGCACAGTTTGAGTCATAACACGACGTCCAGTGGCTGCACAAAAAACCTTATTCAACATTTTTATGTTGCTGTCATGGTTCCTTGGAACCATAATCCATAGGTAGTGGTCATCCACTGCAGTAGCAGCCCTTGTGCGGCCTGAGCAAGGCACATCATCGACAGTTCCTGTTTCTCTGTATTTCCTCCACGTCCAAACAACATCGCCTTGGTTGACTTTGAGACGCCTGGGCACTTCCCTTGTTGAAAGCCCTTCCTGGCACAAAGTAACAATGCAAACATAATCAAACCGCGGTATTGACTGTCTAGGCATGGCTGAACTACAGACAACACGGGCCATGTACCTCCTTCCTGTTGGAATGACTCTAACTGATCAGCTGTTGGACCCCCTCTGTCTAATAGGCGTTGTTCAGACATGATTGTTTACATCTTTGAGTGGGTTCAGTGACATCTATGAACAGTCGAAGGGACTGTGTCTGTGATACAATATCCACAGTCAACATCTATCGTCAGGAGTTCTGGGAACAGGGATGATGCAAAACTTTTTTGATGTGTGTATTATATAATTTCCTTAGCCTCTTCTAAATGGTTAGTCACAAGTCACAACTGTGTGTATGTATTTCTTTTCCACCATTTAGAATGTGAAGACCTTGAAAGATATTGTTATTACTTATGCAACAGACAACAATCATGTGAGAATACAAAGGCTGTCACACAGCATATAATACCATCCTCCTTGCATAAGATCCCCTTACATTTGGTTTATAGATTTTGGCTTTCATTAGCAGTACAGAAATAACAGAGAAAATAATAGACAAGATGAAAAGGGAAATATAAGAAGAGAGACAAAATTTCAAGGGTCACAAACTAAAACATCAAGGAATGTGACCTTTCCATGAAGCAGCTGGGAATACACCAGTGTTTTCAAGAAAAGTCAGTTGAAAGTTAGCAAGAACTCGACTGAAGAAAGGGAGGAGACACACAGAAAATGAGCACAAAAATACTAGGTGTGAGTTAAGACTCAAGGAAAGACATAGGTGAAACAATGTCATCCACTGCTGGCAGAAATGATAGAAGAATATCATGTCCAACATGGGTATCATGTACAATGCCTACAAAATGTTAGCATTACTTTACACATGGGGTAACTTGAAAAATATAAACATGTAAATATATGGTAGAACAAACTGCTAATGTTAACTTCAGTAAAAGACCAATAACACTAATTCCATGGGCTCTTGCACTCTGCAGTGTACACTGACACAGTTCCCACAAACCCATACCATTGGCATATGACAGAACTTCTGGTGATCTGATAGGTCAAAGATAAAAAGAAAAATAGAAAACAGATCAAAATAGCAATGCACAAACAGAAACTGAAATTTCTTATGGTCCAACAAGCAATTTCAGAAGGGCAAATCTTCTGGATTAAATCCTGAAGTGATAGCCAGTATAGTTTGTTGGCTGCTTTTCAGAATTTTCATTAGTTATCAATACCCATAGTCACAATATAACCTAAATTGACTAGCTTTCCAAATGAAACTTTCTCTGTGATAGAGTATGCATGAAATCATCCTCTGTGAAGGATAAAAACTGGGTGCAGAAATGATATTTGGAACCATAACTTTCCCTTTGACAGCTAACAATGTCTTACAAAATGACTTGCAGATTCAAACTACTAGTATCCTTCTCCTACTTATACAAATATCACCAAGACTCCCTCCTGCAATACTCTGGTACTTCACCAATGAACACATTCTCTCTACCCCCCCCCCCCCTTTTCCACAGGAAAAGATATCCCTGAGTGAAGTCCAGGCCATTGCTATCTCATTCCTTGCTATTCCCTTTCCCCATGGATGCTACTTCTGAAAGACATGCACAGAGACCCTCTGTAAAAAGGCAGGCTGAAACTCTACACTGAATTATGAGGCATGTAGATGGATCATGCATGAATGGTAAATATCTGGGTTCAATTTGAAGTTTTATACAGGGTTTTCATTTTTCACATAGGTTCATGTGACAAGCGGGATTCAAAAAAAATATTACACAGCAACTAGTATGAATTTAGGTAATTCCTCATTCAGACTGATATGCTTCTTCACCACATTTATAAAGGACCAACCCATTTCATTCACAAATTCAAGACTGTGCAAATAAAAAAAGCATGTTACTCGCATAGTCCAGGTCAGCGTGTGGTGGCTTTAAGCAATGCAAAGAATATCCTTGTGTTACTTCATGCTCACTTCGGCACAGCAGGTGGTTGATGTGCTACACTGAATGAGGGAGCGAGCAGGCCACATCACCTGTGCAATATCTTCAGTTTCCAAGAAAACATCAACAATCCATGCTCTATGACATCAATACAAAGTCTGGGCCAACAGCACCTCTCAACAACTGCAAATGAGGTCCCAAGATCTCATCACGATACCTGGTAGCAGTTAGACTTTGCTGATTTACCCATACAATTTCATGAAGAGGTGTTCATCAAGTGGTCAACATGATCCCTGCCCACACAACAAGGATCCTCCTAAATATCAGTCTCTTTCCACAATGTTTGGGTCCCAAAATCATGTTCCATGTTCCCTCCATATGCGAATCCATTGAGAATCACTCTCCAGACTAAATCGGGACTCATCTGTGAAAACAACATTGGCCCACTTTTCAATCGCCCAGGTAGCGTGTTGAAAACTCCACTCTACAAGTTCCCTTCTGTGAAGACGCATCAGAGGTACACACACAGTGGTCTCCAACAATAAAGGCCACTCTGCTGAAGCCTTCTGCACACCATTTGCCCTGATATAACACGTCAAGTAGATGCTGGCGAGCTCACATGCCAGTTGTCGTGCAGAACTAAGGTGGTACTGTCATGCTCTCGCAGCCAAATAATGGTCCTCTCTTCTGAAGTCACATGTGGTTGGCCCTGCCCTGGTCTTCAGTATACAGTTTTGGTCTCTACACACTGTAGCCACATCCGAGAAACAACAGAATGATTCACACTAAGCCATTGGACCACATCATTATGCGACTGTCCGGCTTCCTTTCTATCTCTGGCCCTTCACAGCAGAGAGTCTGGTAGGCATCTTCTCTGTGTCATATCATACTGCCTGTGACTGTCTGCACAGTGATTGTGGATGTGAGACTACCAGGCAAACACTGTCCTGTTTGATAGGTGCTCGGACATCATCGTTGGCATGGTTGTCCATTGACTGGAATACCATCTTCCATGCAGAACATAATCATATGAACAACTGTTGACAATTTGTATGATTAGATCATGAATTAGACACAGGACAGGGAAATAGTGGTTTGTTGCTTCGATTTTGGCCACCAGTATAGATTGTATGTAGCACACACACTTCTTTTCTTGTACACAAATGATACAGCCATAGTGAAATATTCATAACATCCATTATGTCCCATAAATGTTTCGAGATATCAAAATGAGTTTTCGGTAAATTATAGTATGCAAAGAGGGGACTATTTTGCCATATGGTTAACATGCATAGCTAGAACTTTCTTGTCTACTGTGATATATGAGTAACTATAGATTTTTTTCAATTAAATAAGGTAATTTTTTTGAGGTTCATTGATTGCTAATGAAATGAGAATTAGTGTGGGTTTGAAACAGCATAAGTGAAGAAATCACATATTTATTTTCATATCTAGAATAAGCTTTTTCATAAGCTATTGAGCTGATCAGTCCTCATTTCCTTATTTAATAATACACTGTTTCAAGATTTTTTTCATGAATGTATCTGTTAGTGAGGTGAAGCTGTGTAAACTCTGCTGTGTTTCAGCATCTCAAACCGTTTAAGATACAAGTGATGTTACGACGATTTCACTCTGGCTGCATCATTTGCATGGAAGAACAGGAGTTAGTGCACCACATACAATCCGCTTTCTCGAGACTGGAAGTATATATAGATCTCCACTCGTGTTTAAAGAAAAATTCAATATCTTAATAACATTTCATACGCAGCAACGTATGACTTAACATGTACTGAAAGTAAAGTCATAATGACTCCTATTTTTCACTGCAATCAATCTGAATTTCATGTAGTGTGACATTTAATTTTGAAATATCGCAATAGCTATGTCCATAAACTAAATGCTGTTCACTGTGAATATGACAAATGAGACTACCGCATGGGAAAGAATATATCTATTTTTTAAGAACAGTTTCTTCAATGTCATGTGAGAAAGCTTGCAGGGCAGCCAGAGTGCACATGATGTTCTACTGACACTGGCACTTCTGCATCCTGACTAGCGGGCAAACCATTGTTTACTGTGTCCACCTTCGAGCACACATAACTGCATTTGGTCATACATGGAGTCGGCACAAAGACCAGCAGCTTCCTCTGTGTTCTCAGACTAACAGTAGGTTCCAATATGAAACACGCATAAGCCAACGTACCAGGAAACAACAGTAAACATTTGGCAAGAGTCTGCTAATATCTTGTGCAAAACTGGCAGATGCTAACTTACTTCAAGCAGAAAGGTAAATTTTTATGAACAGTATGGCTATGGTCTTACCACTCTTGCAAAAACTAGTTCTATTATGGAATTGATATATTTTCCATTTCACCACACACAGAAGTAATATATATTTTTGAGCAGCATCTAACTACTGCCATCCTAATTTATTTTTTACAGCAAAAATTGAAAAAAAAGAAGAGTAGTATGTTCCCTGGATGAGGAGGTTATCAGGTAACCCAGTAGCACGCAGCCATGTCCTACCAGCACTTGAGTCAGAACAATTTGTGACGTGGCACACAAGCTAGCTAAAAGAGAGCACCATGCACCAGATTATGGATTATGACACTTTGGTGAGCTACAAAAGCTACACTACACCTTGAAACAGAATGTATACAATAAAACAATCATTCAGAAAATCATAAAACGTGGAATAAAATCGAATGAGACAATGAAGAAGAAGAAGAAGAAGAAGAACAAATCCCTCAATTGTCATCATTCCAAACCATATAAGCTGTGGGTGGGATTCTCTGCCAAGTGGCAACATGTTAGTCTTCCACAGAAGCAACAAAATTTGAGATATGGTGGAGCCACTACAGGAGTTGATAACAGTTGAAAATAAGTTTATGAATATGTGACTATACACTGGTCTACGTCAGTGATACAGAACAACCTAAGAACACATTCCCGGCAGAGGATGAGCTTTACATACAGATTGGTCAATGTAACAAACTGGTGAGAAACAGCACACAGCTCATACAATTTATAGTAATGAACGAGATCAGAATATTCACAAAAAATCCAAAAAAGTTCACCAACCAACATTTACTAACTGCCATCTTGTCCGGCAGCAATTGCACTAACAGCCTACCAAGTTCCTAAATATATCTATACATATACTGTGGTAAGCACATCATTAGAGGGAAAAGGAACACTGTCTGAGCCAGTGCTCCATTAGAAAGCATATAGTGTTGTGCTACTGTCTGGTGGGCTCATGGAACAGGTTTACCCTTTTTTTTTTCTTTTTACCCCATTCAGCATTTTTTCGGTATCTGTAACACTTTCAGTCATTTACAGTAAATTCACACAACACAGATTCATTCCCTGCTACACACAAAGCAAATTCATTTTTACAAGTGTACATGACATTTTCAAATTCCACATCTGCCAGAATTTGAACCTATAAGCTAAAATTAGTCAACCCAATATTTTTTTGAGAACTGGAGTTAATAACAACAACACGAAGAGGACAGATTGCTACTCACTATATACAGAAGGTGCTGAAGGGCGACACACACATCGAAAAAAGACTGCTAGATATTAATTAGCTACTGGAAGAAGTTCTCCATCAGAAATAGACAGAAGATAAAAAAATCTACTCACCAAGGAGCGGCAGGAGAACAAATGTAAAAAAGGTATTACATATGCAAGCTTTTGGAGCCAGTTGCTCCTTTTTCTGGTGGAGGGGTTGAAGGGGAAGGGAGAGAGGTGAAGGAAAAAGACTGGTGAGATTTAGGAGAACCCTGGGTCAGGGAAGACTTACTGGATGGGATGAGAAGGAAAGATAAATTGTTGGGGACTGAACGGGCAAGATTTGAATATTTGAGAACTTAAAGATGGAAGATAGAGTAATATGCTAGACAGATATTACTGCTAAAACATTCTGCATGAGTTAATAAGAGCAAAAAGCTACTTGCATTTTATGTGACAGAGGGGAGAGGAGGACAGTGAAAAACAGACAGGTCAGAAAATGAAAGATGTAGAAAACTAAAGCAGAATGAATAGAGGAATAGTTACTGTGAAAAAATACTGAGACCAAAGAAATTAATTTAAACTAAGGCCATGTGGGTGGCAAGAACCAAGGGCATGTTGTAGTGTCAGTTCCAAACTATGGAGTTCTGAGAAACTGGTGTCTGGCAGAGGAATCCAGATGGCACGTGTGGTGAAACAGGCACCATGGTCATGACTGTCATGTTGTAGAGCATGTTCTGCAACAGGATATTGTGTGTTGCCGGTATACACCCTCTGCCTATGCCCATTCATCATAACTGATAACTTTGTGGTAGTCATGTCGATGCAAAATGCCAAACAGTGTTTACATAGCAGCTGGTATATTATGACGTGTCATTTAACAGGTGGCTCTCCCTTTGATAGTATATGTTTTGCCAGTTACAGGGCTGGTAGGAGTGTGCATAGGGCAAGTCTTGCAGCAGTGATGGTCACAGTGGTAGGAGTCATTGGGTACAGAGAAGGGTGCAGAAGGAGCATAGGGTCTGACAAGGCTACTGTGGAGATCAGGAGGGTGACAAAAAGCTATTCTACATGTGGTGGGCAAAATCTCTGACTACATGGATCTCATTTCAGGGCATGATTTTAGAAAGTCATGGCCTTGTCAAAGTAGCAGATTAATACATTCAAGACCAGGATAATACCGAGTGACAAGTGGTGTACTCCTAAGCCATTTTTTGGAGGGATAATCAGTACCAAGATTGGATGTGATGGCCCAGGAAATCTGCTTTTGAACTAGGCTGGTGGGGTGACTACATCCAGTGAAGGCTGAGGTGAGAATGGTGGTGAATTGCTGTATGGAGTCAGGATCTGAACAAATACATTTGCGTCGAATGACAAGGCTGTATGGAAGGGAATGTTTGACATGGAAAGGATGGCAACTGTCAAAATGTAAGTACTGTTGTTTGTTAGTAGGTTTAATGATACTGTGGTTTGTTGGTAGGTTTAATGTGAACAGAAGTGCGTAGCTGGCACTGAGTGAGGATAAGTTCGGCATCAGGGAAAGCAGCATAGGATTCAGAATAGGACCATGTGAAATTTAATTGGGAGAACGTATCTAGAGATTTCAGGAATTTTAACAGGTCAGCCTCACCATGAGTCCGTATGGCAAAGATGTCACAATGTATCTAAACCAAACCAGAAGTTGAAGGCTTATGGATCCCAGGAAAGCCCCCTCCAAGCAACCCATGAAAAGGTTGGCATAGGAAGGAGCCACCATGGTTCTATGGCTGTACCCCTGATCTGCTTGTAAGCTGCCCCTCAAAGGTGAAGTAGTAGTTGGTATGCATAAAGTTGATTATGGTTAGCAGGAAGGATGTCATAGGTCTGGAATGAAGTGGGCAATGACAGAGGATATGTTCAGCAGTAAACAGATCATGTACATGGGGTATGTTGGTATACAGGAAGGTGGCATCAATGGTGACAATCAAGGTATGTGGTAGGAGTGGGACGGGCACAGATTTCAGACAATCTACGAAATTCTTGATGCAATAATTTACCAGCAGCCGTATGTATTGTAGAAATTTATTTTATTTTATGAACTTCTATGTGCTACCAGTTTCGGCATTACATTGATGCCATCTTCAGGCCTCACTCGTCATAGTCGTAAAATCGCTATACACAGAAGGAGCCATATAACTGGATCCATGAATCAATCGTTCTATAACAGCTCTTGGTAACCAGGCAACACGAAATGATTCGTATCTTTAATATAGAAGGGAAATCTCTGTACTATGGGTTGCAATTGTTGATCAACTAAGACAGAGTGCTTTGAAGCCAGCCACTATAGGATGGCCAGTATGATTAGGTTTGCGGATCTTAGGAAGAAGGTAAAAGGTGAAGGTACATGGTTTGGATGGGGGTAAGGAGTTCTATGGATTGAGATGTTAGCAACGGAGATGAGCCTGAGGTTTCAAGGAGGAACTGCAGGTCAGTTTGTATCACAGGGATGTGTTCCTGATGGCAGATGCTGTAGATAGATGTGTCAGACAGCTGGCGCAGACCTTCACAAACATACTCTTGTCAGTCAAGTACCACAGTGGTAGATCCTTTGTCTGCTGGGAGGATAATGATGGATCCATCAGCTTTTAGGGACCACAGATCATGGAGTCCTGCAGAGGACAGATTAGGGACATGTTGTAAGGACCTGAGGAAGGGTCGTGAAGCAGTGCTGGATGTGAGGAATTCTTGGAAGTTTTGTAAGGGATGATTTTGAGGTAGTGGTGATGGATCAAGATGGGATCATGGTCAGAAGTGTTCAAGACAGGGTTCAATGTCAGGTTTATTGCCGGAAAGGTTTTGGAATTAGGTTGCAAAATGATACTTCCAGCTGACAATATGTGTGAAGGAAAGTGGATTCTCACCAAAAGCCAGCTACACGTTTCCGTTCACATTAAATCTACAAACAAACAAGAGTACTTACATTTTGACAGTTGCCATCCTTTCCATGTCAAATGTACCCTCCCATACAGCCTTGGCATTTGAGGCACATGTATCTGTTCAGATGCAGAATCTTTAGAGCAATATACCACAATTCTCACCTCAGCCTTCACTGGCCGTAATTACCCACCAGCTAGATTAAAAGTAGATTTCAAGGGTCATCACATCCAATCCTGGTACTGCTGTATCCTCACTCAGTGCCAGCTACGCACTTCTGTTCACATTATTTACACGTCAAGTTCAGTAAGACCAAATTGAAGAGCAAATCTCCAAGGTCATGGAACGTGTCAGTACATGAAATTATATACTAGCAACACACAATATCCTGTTGCAGAGCATGCACTACAACATGACAGTCATGATCCGTGACTATTTCACCACATGTGAAATCTGCGTTCTTCCCCCAGGCACCAGTTTCTTAGAACTCCGCAAATGGGAACTGGCACTATAAAATGTCGGTTTTTGCCACTCACCTGGCCTTAATTTATGTTAATTTCTTTGGTCTCAACATTTCTTCACAGTAACTATTCCTTTCTTCACTCCATTTTATTTTTCTATGTCTTCATTTTTCTCACATGTCCGTTTTTTGCCATCCCCTTTCCACCGCTGTCACATACATTGCTTTTCGATCTTATTAACTCATGCACAATGTTTTAGCAGTACTCTCTCAAACCTTGCCCAGTGCAGTCCCCAACAATCAATCTTTCATTCTCATCCTGTCCGTTAAGTCTCCCTTGACCAACAGTTTCTGGGTGACCTTTCTGAACTCTAAACCTTTTCCTAAACCTCAGCAATCCTTTTCCTTCGCCCTTCTTCTTCCCCTTTCAACCCTTCACACATATATATTCACCATCATCTCTGGCTGCTATGGCCTGACTGCGATTGTGTATCAGGTATGCAATGATCTTTGCTGGGGCTGGTAGTGGTGGTACAGAAGAAGCAGGCAGCAGGGACGGGGAGAGGGGAGAAACAGCAGAGTAGGGGTGGGGGAAGATGCTAGTGCTGCCTGTGGGAGTGTGCAGGGACATGGACAGGACAAGATAGGATAGCAGGCTTCTAGGTGCAGCATCAGAAGGCTGTGCTGGAAGGGGCACATTAAAGGGGAGATGAGGGAAGTAAAGAATTTGGGGGGGGGGGGGGGGTGCTCTACAACTGGCAGGATAGAAGGTCGGTCTGATAGCTAATAACATCTAGCAGTCTTTTTCAGTGTGCCTTTCTGCCATTCAACAGCCCTTCTATATGGTGAGTGACAATTATCCTTTCAATATTTCATTATTCCACCCTGAATATTTCACTGTTTCTAACTGGTATTAAATGTTCTTCTTCTCCTCACTAATTAAATGGAGTCCTGTCTACAGTGTTAGTTCACATAAATTACTCTTGTTTGTTACTGAACACTCTAGAAAGCCACTCCCACTATTCCTATTTAATACTTAATACCACAGTTTTCCTAAGTGAATTTGTAGAATAAATGAAAAATCTAAATCATTATGGGATATTATGAATTGAAATGCATCTTTAGTGTACATACAGTGTGCCAAATAACACCATTTAAATAATAAATAATGTCACTGCATATTTTACTTTGCAGTCTGTTATTTTAGTTTTGAGAAGATACTCAATTTTCACACAACGTAATCTAATTAAAATGTCTGTAATATTAGTCTTACCAGAAAATTGATAAATCAGATGTTTCAACCAACATTTCATCAAGAAAATCAACCATTTTTGTGTGGAAGACAATAATGTCAATCAAGGAAGCTAAGTCTTTATTTTCTTCAAGCACTATTGGTGATTTACTGACTGATGTATAAGCTTGTAATCTAAACCAATCAAGCCGAATTGAACGGAAATCAAACAATTCATTTTCCTCAACTGGAATAGAATTAAAAAAAAAGATATATTAGTGATGTTAAAAATACTGTGTGAAATCAAATACATTTGCAAAAACAAATTTATTTCATAAAATTGATTTTCAACATGAATATTTTCATACAACAGTAAAAGTGATCCAATGGATTATTAATTATCAATATGAGCTACTTTAAAAATTTTACTCTATCCATAAAGAGAGAAGGATGAATGATTTAAATACACTGCCTGCCAAAAAAGGTGAAGCATTCAGAAGCAGAGGAGAAAACAAAATGAAACTTCACAGATTGAGACAATATTTTATGTTATTTGATTACAAACTTGGGTCAATTTTACAAAGAACTTGGCAGTATAAGCCCATTTATCAGTATGAAGTTGCACCACCTCTGGCCGGGATGCGTGCACTAATTTGGTTGGGAAGGGTATGATAAGGCAAACTGGCCCACAACTTCTGTGACTGGTCCTCGATATTGTTGACACTGGTACTAGGACATAGATGACAGCTGAGCTGGTCCCACAAATGTTCTATCACTGACAGATCTGGGGATCTTGCCTGCTACATTTGTACTTCAGCATCACACAGACCGTTCATACATACACGCCATGTGTGGATGGTCATTGTCCTCTTGAAAAATTGCATTATGATACAGTAACATGAGAAATAACACGTGAGGACACAAGATGTCCATAACATACCATTGTGCCATCAAAGTTCCCTCAACCATAACCAGCCATGACCTTAAGTCATACCTGATGGCTCTCTACATCATGATGTCAGAATCATTCAAACGAAATCCCTTTAATCAATGTACAAAATCTGCTGAGTTCTTAATGTGATGCACCCACAGACCTACTAGTGGGCTCAACAGAGTATCAAGGAGTTATGCAACATGGTGTGTTGGGGCACCAATGTTACTCACAACACGCCCATGAATGACACCAATTTTTAATAAGTTTTGATGTGGTCTCTCTCTTAACTCACATTCCTCTGCCCAGTTCATTATGGTTAATTGCACTTAGGTTTGGCATTGAATTACTGAATCTATTTCCACAGGTGTTGATTTCCTCTTGCTTTTTATTCAAGGACCCTATCAACAGACAGATGGAGCTGTTACGTGGAGCCCATTGCCACTAATTGCTGACAATTTGTTTATAGTATAGATGGTGGCATTGATACCTGTGTGTTTTTTCTGATGTGTAGATGGACTTTTGTTGTTTGGCCTCTTTAAAGTGAGAATTTAAATGGCTTTTTAGAACATAGAATCCAATCCATCCAAATATTAGCTTCAGAATGGAGGTGGAAAAGAATGGCTGCCTTCCCTTCTTTGATGTGTCGGTTAGGAGGAAAGCTGATCGTATGCTGGGACATTCCATCTATGAGGGTGGTTTGAAAAGTTCTCGGAATCACCACGAGAGGTGTTGCCTGTAAACATGTGCCACGTCAGTGCTCTTGACAGAGAGCTCTGGTGGTGACGTGGCTCTGCTGTTGTTCCCACATAGTGATATTTGAAGATGGAGAAAATCTAGATCTGAGCAGTGATTAAGTACTTCGTAAAGAAAGGTATGAGAGCAAAGCACATTCTTGCCAATTTCCAGAATACACTGGGGACTCTGCTCCTTCATACTCAACTGCTGCCAAGTGGACAAATGAATTTAAATTTGGTCAGGAGAGTTTAGATGATGATCCATGTAGCGGTCGCCCAAGATGTGTCACTACCGCAGAAATCATTGTAAAATTGCACAAACTGTTTATGGAGGATCGCGGATTGAAAGTGCGTGAAATTGCTCACGTACTTCCTGGCAGATTAAAACTGTGTGCCGGACTGAGACTCGAACTCGGGACCTTTACCTTTCGTGGGCAAGTGCTCTACCAGGAAGTTTCATATCAGCACACACTCCACTGCAGAGTGAAAATCTCAATCTGGAAACATCCCCTAGGCTGTGGCTAAGCCATGTCTCTGCAATATCCTTTCTACCAGGAGTGCCAGTTCTGCAAGGTTTGCAGAAGAGCTTCTGTGAGGTTTGGAAGGTAGGAGACAAAGTACGGGCAGAATTGGTACTGTGAGGATGGGTCGTGAGTCATGCTTGGGTAGCTCAGATGGTAGAACACTTGCCCATGAAAGGCAAAGGTCCAGAGTTCGAGTCTCGGTCCAGTACACAGTTTTAATCTGCCAAGAAGTTTCAATGAAAAAATTATCTACATGATGGGTGCTACAACTCATGACGCTGGATCAAAAACTCATGATAATGGACGTTTCTGAACAACGTTTGGCCTGCTTTAGGAGAAACGAACAAGATTTTTTGCGGTGGTTTGTGACCACAGATCAAACTTGGGTGCACTACTATACCCCAGAGACAAAACAACAGCCAAATCAGTGGAAACGTGCTAACTCTCCACCACCAAAGAAAGCAAAGAGAATTCCTTTGACGGGAAAGGTCACAGCATCAATGTTCTGGGATGCAAAGGGGATTCTGTTTGTAGACTATCTCCCCACTGGGCAAACAATTACTGGAGAATATTATGCTAACCTCCTGGACAAATTGTAACAAAAGATACATGAAAAAAGGCCGGGTTTACCTAGGAAGAATGTCATCTTCCATCAAGACAATGTGCGCCCACACACATGCCATTGCCATGACAAAATTTCACAAACTTAGGTATGAATTGGTGTCACACCTGCCTTAGTCACCTGATATGGCTCCATCAGATTCAAATGGTTCAAATGGCTCTGAGCACTATGGGACTTAACATCTGAGGTCATCAGTCCCCTACAATTTAGAATTACTTAAACATAATTAACCTAACTGCCTGAGGCAGGATTCGAACCTGCGACCGTAGCAGTCGCGTGATTCCAGACCGAAGCACCTAGAACCACTCAGCCATAGTGGCCAGCGGCTCCTTCAGACTTCCAGCTCTTGCTAAAACTGAAAATTTTTCTTGGTGGATGAAGATTCACTTCAAATGAATTGATAACCGGAATTGACAACTATTTTGCAGGAATGGAGGAAATTCATTTTCGAGATGGGATCAAGGCATTGGAACACTATTGGACCAAATGCATTAATCTACAAGGAGACTACATTGAAAAAAAAAATTAAGTGATATAAGTACTTTTCTTGTATTCCATTCCGAGAACTTTTCAAACTACCCTCGTATACGGCATGAAGGGGTACTTCATAGCTTGGTTCACAAATCCATGTCATCTCAGACCCTGAAAGTTCTTCAGTTGATTAAGCCAATCTTGAAGTTACCTTTCATCAAATTGTTTATAGTGAAAGACAGATCTGATGCATGTTGCAGTATCGACCTACTGTGAAATAGGTGTGTGATGATGGTAATGAGACAGCATCCAAGTCGAAAGTCTGTTTGCTTACACAGGAAGCATTTCCAACAGGATTGTCATATTCTGATGAAATATGATGTGAAATGTGTTTTTCAACCACATAAGGGGCCTTTTAAGATCCGTAAAGGCGGGTGTCTGCCATTTCGTTGCAGTTGTGGCATGTTGTATATTAGTCAGACCATCAGGACCGCAGAGAACCTGTGTACTGAGCATAAGTGTCACACATGCTTACAACAGCCAAGCAAATCTGCTACTGCAGAACATTGCCTTGGCACCAGTAATAATATGTAATATAAGAACATGGAGAGTCTGGGATGCACTGGTAGCTATTGGGTTACTGCTATTAAAAAAGCAGTTGAAATTAAACTAACAAGTGATCATATAAATAGAGATGGAGGTTTTTGCTGAAAATCTGCATGCAATCATGCTCTCTCCCTGATCACACAACAGAGGGATGTAGTTAATGCTTACCTCACTGATTGGTTATTTGATGTTGATCATCTTTGGCTGCGTTAGTGTTTACTCTCTCTCTCTCTCTCTCTCTCTCTCTCTCTCTCTCTCTCTCTCTCTCTGTGTGTGTGTGTGTGTGTGTGTGTGTGTGTGTGTGTGTGAGGGGAGGAGGGAAGGGGAGGTGGCACGCACATGCAGTACATATGCTCTGCATACAAAGATTTTAAATTTTCTTGAGCAGCACATTATCATTGCATTTGTGCCTTGAAAATGTCAGTGTGTGCAACTGTCGAAATATCGACAGCTGTGAAAGGCATCAGCCAACTGTTATTTGAACATTTTAACCCCAGAAGAGTCTCATGTTTCACAACATTAATTCACTCTCGTGGTCATTTTACCTGCCACAGAGAACTGCAACTCTAAATCATTTACACACCTGCCGACAGTGCATTCTTGTACAAAGTTATGTTGGCATCCATTCTGGGTACTGCACTTCTTTTTGTCAGGCATGTATTTTGAAGAGAACTGATGGTTTGAGAAATAACAACACATGAAGCCTCACAAAATTCTATTGCAGGCTAGTAGGCACGGCCTTCAATTTTGTTCCTTTGTTAAAAGTCATCTAACTTATACTATATCCACATACTGTCAAGAAGTTCAAAATAGCCATTGCATATTAAAAACAGATAGGTTATGTTTATGCTTCTCTATATTTGGTTGTTCACAATACTACTCTGCAGGAACATTCACATTCTTCTTTTTTATAATATTCTCAGCTGACTCGATATCATTAACAACGTACATATAGGACATTCAACCAACTCAGATGATGACATCAAATGAAATGGAAAAGCAGTTATTTGAGATGACACTGGTTCCAATCCCTGCCCATTATGCAGTTTTGCATTTGCATGGTTTCCCTAAAGCACTTATGGTAAATGTGGGGATGATTCCCTTTTTAAAGTAAATGGCCAATTTCCTTCAACATTCTTCACCAAACCAAGCATTTGTTCTACGTCTAATGACATTGTCATTGATTGGCTATTAAATCAAAATGCTACTTTCTTTGGATGAAGGTGATGATAATCTGAAAGTATATATTGAGCAACTCATTGTTGCAAGTTTAGCTCTATAGCTACTATTCAGTTACAGAAAGCATATTGATAAGTTTTTTAGAAGTATACAATAGCATTCAAAGTTCCCGAAAGTCCTAAACATTAATTTAGTAAAACAGTCAAATGGTATGCTCATTACTAGAAATCCAACACTATTTGTATCCCATAGAGAAGCTGAGACAGTTGAGTGTCTTGCTCTTCCTAAATGGAAGTAAGTTCATGTGTACACTGATGGGCTGTCATTACACACATTTTAGCCTGATCGTCTCTAGTAAGTTAGATAAGTTCCCATGTGCACCTGGGGCCCTCACAAGGGAGTATACATGCTGATTCCCACATAAATCAAAGCAGCAGCACCTAGAGCTCATCAGTTTTGGTAACGTCAAAAAATGACAAAAAAGAATTTTTTGTGGCTACTTTTTATCTGTACTATTTTTAAGCCACCAATTACTCAATTAATCACTTTTTCACCGTAAACCAATTCATGGCAGTAAGATTTCCACATACAAACTGCTACTTCAGTACTTGGTCAGAGAAACATGACAAATGAGGAAAGGTTACTGTTCATTATTTCATCATCAGTTGGTTTAGAAGAGGCCAGCTACTACCTCAGTTGGATAAAAATGTTGAAGGAAAGTTGCTGTGTCTTTGTGATGGATTAATCGTTTCAGCATGTAGCTAAATGGATTTACTGCCAAAAACTTAAATAAGAATAGACAGACAAGTAAAAGTACATCACTCCTCCTACATATGACTCCAACGTTTTAACCACTGCTTTAACTCACTTCGTGGAACTGCCCCATCAGTGATGAGGGCACTAGATACAGTACACAAGCTTAGATTGTAGAAGGATAAAGGAAAAACTGGCAAAACAGTATTACTTTCAGGAATTTAGTGAAACCATAGAATACTTAAATTGGGGTAGGCAGAAGAGTATTTGAGCCCTGGTCGTCATAAATGTGATTCCAGTTTCTTAAACACTGTTACATAACATATTAGTCCTCCCTGTACAATGCAGGAATCATCCTTGATCTTTCCTATTAACAAATCTTCCAGTTTAACACACGATAAATCAAGAAAGCTATGTTGTTGTTGTTGTTGTCTTCAGTCCTGAGACTGGTTTGATGCAGCTCTCCATGCTACTCTATCCTGTGCAAGCTTCTTCATCTCCCAGTACCTACTGCAACCTACATCCTTCTGAATCTGCTTAGTGTATTCATCTCTTGGTCTCCCCCTACGATTTTTACCCTCCACACTGCCTTCCAATACTAAATTGGTGATCCCTTGATGCCTCAGAACATGTCCTACCAACCGATCCCTTCTTCTGGTCAAGTTGTGCCACAAACCTCTCTTCTCCCCAATCCTATTCAATACTTCCTCATTAGTTATGTGATCTACCCATCTGATCTTCAGCATTCTTCTGTAGCACCACATTTCAAAAGCTTCTATTCTCTTCTTGTCCAAACTATTTACCGTCCATGTTTCACTTCCATACATGGCTACACTCCATACAAATACTTTCAGAAATGACTTCCTGACACTTAAATCTATACTCGATGTTAACAAATTTCTCTTCTTCAGAAACGCTTTCCTTGCCATTGCCAGTTTACACTTTATATCCTCTCTACTTCGACCATCATCAGTTATTTTGCTCCCCAAATAGCAAAACTCCTTTACTACTTTAAGTGTCTCATTTCCTAATCTAATACCCTCAGCATCACCTGACTTAATTCGACTACATTCCATTATCCTCGTTTTGCTTTTGTTGATGTTCATCTTATATCCTCCCTTCAAGACACCATCCATTCCGTTCGACTGCTCTTCCAAGTCCTTTGCTGTCTCTGACAGAATTACAATGTCATCGGCGAACCTCAAAGTTTTTATTTCTTCTCCATGGATTTTAATACCTACTCCAAATTTTTCTTTTGTTTCCTTTACTGCTTGCTCAACATACAGATTGAATAACATTGGGGAGAGGCTACAACCCTGTCTCACTCCCTTCCCAACCGCTGCTTCCCTCTCATGCCCCTCGACTCTTATAACTGCCATCTGGTTTCTGTACAAATTGTAAATAGCCTTTCGCTCCCTGTATTTTACCCCTGCCACCTTTAGAATTTGAAAGAGAGTATTCCAGTCAACATTGTCAAAAGCTTTCTCTAAGTCTACAAATGCTAGAAACGTAGGTTTGCCTTTCCTTAATCTTTCTTCTAAGATAAGTCGTAAGGTCAGTATTGCCTCACGTGTTCCAGTATTTCTACGGAATCCAACCTGATCTTCCCCGAGGTTGGCTTCTACTAGTTTTTCCATTCGTCTGTAAAGAATTTGTGTTAGTATTTTGCAGCTGTGGCTTATTAAACTGATTGTTCGGTAATTTTCACATCTGTCAACACCTGCTTTCTTTGGGATTAGAATGATTATATTCTTCTTGAAGTCTGAGGGTATTTCGCCTGTTTCATACATCTTGCTCACCAGATGGTAGAGTTTTGTCAGGACTGGCTCTCCCAAGGCCGTCAGTAGTTCTACTGGAATGTTGTCTACTCCGGGGGCCTTGTTTCGACTCAGGTCTTTCAGTGCTCTGTCAAACTCTTCACGCAGTATCTTATCTCCCATTTCATCTTTATCTACATCCTCTTCCATTTCCATAATATTGTCCTCAAGTACATCGCCCTTGTATAGACCCTCTATATACTCCATCCACCTTTCTGCTTTCCCTTCTTTGCTTAGAACTGGGTTTCCATCTGAGCTCTTGATGTTCATACAAGTGGTTCTCTTATCTCCAAAGGTCTCTTTAATTTTGAACCCTGATTTAGACCTCTAAACACTATATTTCAGGCTTTTCTGGTCCTACATAAAGAATATATTTATTTTTATTTTCAAATTAAAATTAATCCAAATTATCATTTTCAGCGCAGAAAACTTCTTCAGCCTCAGTGCCACACTTCCAGTGAATGTGACAGGGAAATCTGCAGTTAATGTTCCCCTGCCACATCCCCATTTATTACTGACTGCTGCCTCCGACATACATTTATTCCCGCCACATAGAAAACATTATAAATTTATTTATTTATTTTTTTCACCGGTCTTTCATATGGTGATAGCTCATGTTAATTTTCTGTAAATTTTTTGAAAACTAGATAATGAGTGCCGTTATTGTTTTCGCTGCACTGGTATTGAGAAATGAGAGACTTAAATTTTTTTATGTACATCACTGCTGCTGGTACAAAGCAACATAGCATTTTTTGTAGGGAGTCATTCTTCTGTTTGATATTTTTATAACTATGACTCCAAATATTTCAGAGACATTCCTCTGCCTCATAGTGTGTGACAAATTTGTAAATTTTGCTTCTTGTCTATTCCATTTCATTATGGAACATGTGTAAAAACAACATGCAACACTACAGATGGAGTAAAAGCAAACACTAGCACTGTTTAGTGGCATTTAGTGGTAGCCGACCAGGAACAATGTTCCTTCGATCTGTACCAAAACAATCGTGGAACACTGGTTTTGTGTTGCCAAGATGTTAACATTTTGCGAACATCAGTAGTCCAGTGCTACCTGTGAACAATGTTGCAGAACATGCTTCGAACTCTCTGTAAATGCATCTTTAATACGAAGTGGTGACGAATTCATTCGTAGACAGGCTTACTGCGTACTCAGGAAGAAAATCATTACAGTCTATAAAATATTTTAGTAGCATATGATTAGCCAAATGCAAACAATACCTTTCTCAACTTTTTAAAAACATCAAATTGTTAAAGGTCTATTTCCATATTTTTAAGTAATTTCCTGTAAATCCATAATTAAGGTAATAAATCTGTAACAATTATGGACAATCCATAATAGCTTGCAGCCAAACATATATAATCTCTCTCTCTCTCTCTCTCTCTCTCTCTCTCTCTCTCTCTCTCTCCCCCCCTCTCTCTGCCTCCCCCTTCTTCTTCCTACTTTCTAAAATATTCTGAATAAATGGCATTGTCAAGAATCACATGTGTCAACAGAAGAAGTCGCACACTTGGATAATCTGAAAAGTAAATAATCAGTTTGGTTTGTTTGAATAGTACCAACAATTCCACCCAAATTCCACCTCACAGGCAAGTATCCCAACCTTGATGAAAAGTTAACCATGGTAAACTAAAATTCTGATGCAGCAATCTTGATCAAAGTTAAACAGGGAGACAGCTGTGGTTAAATTTGATTGTGGTTCATGCACGGTTTTCTCAAGATGACCAGGGTTTCATAAGTATAAGGTATTCAGACAGTAGTGTGTTTCAATGTACTGAGAGAGACTTAAGGCATTACTTACCATACCCAATACTTGGGATGAACCCAGAAAGTTTATTAATTTATGACTAAAACTTAACAGGAGTAGAATTAAATTGTGCTTTCACATGTGATCACATTGCCTGTTTTTCTCTAACAAGAGGACCACATGACAGTCAGATTTTTTTTAATTTTTTATTTTTATGGTATGTGAAGTCCAAAAGCAATTCAATCCAAACCTCAAAAATTTTTCAAAAAATAGAATTCTAAATTCTTTCGCCATGAGTAGTATGCTGAAATGAGGTAGATAATTTTTGACGAGCAACGTGGCTCTGTGATAGCGTGCTTGCTGGCTGTGTGTGTGTGTGTGTGTGTGTGTGTGGGGGGGGGGGGGGGGCACGGGGGGGGGGGGGGAGAGGGGGGGGGGGTAGTTCCAAGAATTACACAAAATATTTGATTCCAAGCATGTAGCATTGCACGACATAAAAGGTACATGTCATAGTACCACAATTTAGTATTTCACACCAAACTCACCTTGTTTTACGGATAAGTTAGCAATTGTGCTGCACATTGAAGACAAAATAATGCTTTCATCCTCTGGGCAAACTTGCAGATTCTGTACCATTTGATTTAAAGCAATAGCATCAAACCCTGATAGGTACTGCACATAGTACCTCTGCATTACTTGGCTGTATTTTCGAACAAGAACTGCAATGAAAATAAAACATAGTGAGCTGACATAGTATGTACTACAGAAACTGTGAAATAAGAAAGACTGTACTTTAGGAAATTAAAGCTTTCAACTATTATTAGGAGGATAAAACCTCAGTAAAAATATATCTTAAGATATGAACAGAAATGAAATTTCAATGGAAAAATACATCTCACAGCACAGACTTATAACACTATTTGAATGGGCAAAATCAGTGTAACACAGCTGATATCAGAATCAACCAATGGAAATTCCAAGTTGGAATATCAACAATATAAGGAAAAGATAGATTGGCACTCACAGTAAAGATGACACTTTGAGTTGCAGACAGGCACAATGAGGAGACAGTTACACATTAGCTTTTGGAGATCAGGAAACACACACATATTCATTCACACAAGCAAGAACACCTCCCACACACATGATAGCCATCTCCAGCAGCTTGGACCAGAATGCACCATCATCTACAGTACACTGCACTACACTACATTACACTACAACTGACACTAACTGGATCTGGCTGGCCAGTAGAATTTGTGCATACAATGGACTGATTGGCCAACTTCCATGCTAATTATCTCCTAAATGGCACAATGTATCAAATTTTTTCTTAACAATTATTTCTCAGTAAAACTTATCCTGAAACACACTTCCTAGTTTTTCAGACTGTTTCTGACCATCCTGTATACTTAACAACAATACATACAGAGACAAAATGAAGAAAAGGAAATGGCATAATGAATTTGAAAATTGATAAGAGTAAATACTGCAGAACTTTCTTTAAAGAAAAACATACACTGCATATCTATAGTGGTGAACTGGGTTCCCTGCAACTCATGTTCCATGGACTTTGGTTTCCCTGTCCACTTGAACTTGTGAATTTAATTGCTCATAAATGTGACTCCTGTGAATTGATCACTACGTTAACTCGCCTTTTGGGAAAAGCAAAGAATTGGGGGGGGGGGGGGGGGGGGAGTATAGCTCAAAATCTTTCTGACAAGAAATGCAATGAAACCAAGATTCCGGCTGTCCACAGAACCCAATGATGTTTGGTGAAGTCTCCATTAATCTAACAGATTTACAGAATTGTCAGGGTTAAACAGTGTTACAGCTAAGATCAAGATTTTCCAAGACATGGGTGACAGAGGGAAGACATCATCTGTGCAGCAAATGGAGCCTGCAGAACGTGAAGAAAGTTCTGTAAAGTTCCCATATACAGCAGAAAAAGTAATCAACTTGTCAGAGAACCTAGCACAAAAAGATACAGTGTGGAGAAGAAAACAAGTGGGAGGGGGATGAAGTATATATGATAAAATTAGGTGCCACGAGAGATAACAGGAAGTCAAAATGAACAACCAGCAGCAAATGAAGAAGAGAAGAAGAACACTGGTGACATCAAAGGCAAAAGAGTCATCATGTAAGAGGGATTCCAGCACATTCTTGTGCTGCATTTCAGTTGAATTCACTGAGAAGTCTGGTGATGCTATCACACAACTTAAACAAAAATGTAATGAAATGTGCAACTCTTCTTGGAACCTTCTTTATCACTTCCATCAATCCAACTTGACAGGGGTACTACATTACCAAAAATATTCCATAAATGGTTGAGTGAAAATTTTGTATGCTACCTGCTTTACAGGTGAATACAGTTCCTTAGGATTCTTCAAATACATCTCTTTTTGTATGCTACCTGTTTTACAGGCGAATACAGTTCCTTAGGATTCTGCAAATACATCACTTTCTGTCATCTGCCTTCCTTATGGCTATATTTGTGTGACTCTGCCACCATAAACAACTTCACATAGATGCTCCACATACCTGACAATTGTGACTGATTATAAGTCTTTCCAGAAATCAAGAAACATAACACTAACCTGGTCTCCAGAATTCACAGTCTTCTGGACCTTGTGAATGAGTACAGCAAGCCAAGATTCACATATTTTCACATGATTAGAACTTGTGGAGCCCATATTGACAGCCTCCAGAGTTTTCCAGTCTCCAAAAATTCATCTCCAAAAGCCCAAAAAGATTCTATACTTCCCAGCAAACTTATGTCAGTGATATAGGTATGCAATTTTCTGCATCTGCCATGTGACCTTCTTAAAGACTGGGACAACCTACAATCATGTGGGGTGTTTTACTGGTCTAGAAACCTATAACAGACAGTTCCTACAAGAGGGGTCAGTTCTACAACATAAGAGGCATGTTTAAAAAGTAACGGAAATTTTTTAATTTCACAACTTTATACATCCGATTAAAAAAAATCTCTTGTTGGTACACATGTTCCTGATGTATGTTTGCATTTTCAGCTGTTTTGAATATTTAGTTTATTGTTGACATTTGAAAAGGTTGTGTGTGTTTTCGAATGCTAGGCGAATTTTTACTTTAGAAAACGATGGATCAAAGCATTTGCATTAAATTTTGCTTGAAAAATGAAATAAAGTGCAGCACGGCACTCAACATATTGACTGTGGCTTTTCACAAATTTACTATGAGTAAGATAAGAGTTTACAAGTGGTACAAATGTTTCAAAGAGGATTGAGAAAATGAAGATGACGACTGCCCTCGACACTTTAGCACATCAATTACTGATGACAATGTGGAAGCAGTAAAGAAAATGGTTCTGGAAAATCACTGAATCATTATCAGGGAGGATGCTGATGATGTCCATATATCCTTCAGTTCATGCCAAGCAATTGTTTTGGATGTTTTTGACATGAAACGTGTAACAGCAAATTTGACAAGTTCAATCACATGTGAAGATTCTTCTCACTGTTTTCTTCGATTACAGTGGGATAGTGGATCATGATTTCCTGAGTTATAGTCATATGATCAATAAGGAATACTACTTGGAAGTTACGTGATGTTTGCATGAAGCAATCCGAAGAAAACGGTAATCAGAACTGTGGCAAAACCACTTGTGGAAGCTGCATCACAATAATGCTCCCACTCACACCTCAATGCTTGTTCATGATTTTTTGACAAAAAACAAAACCATTATTTTGCTTCAGTCACCATATTCATTGGACATGGCCCCCTGTGACTACTTTCTATTTCTGAGGTTGAAGAGAACCATGAAAGGATGTCATTTTACCACCACTGATGAGATAAAAACAGAATCGCTGAAGGAACTGAACATCATAATGAAAAGTGAGTTCCAGAAGTGCTTGCAAGATTGGAAAAAGGACTGGTACAAGTGTATTATATCTGAGGAGGATCAGTTCGAAAGAGACAAAGTAGTTGTTGATGATGATGATGATGATGGTGGATAAATGAAGATTCTTTAAGAACAACAATAATTCCCATTATTTTTCATCAAACCTCTTATTCTATATATACTGTAATAGGTATCCCACTGGTTCTAGTGACCTTTCCTCTAATGAGCAATTACAGTTGGTTTTCAACTGGGTCCTGTTATTCAGTTCGTATAATTCCCTTAAGCGAGATAAAAGAAATGCTCTTGACCTTATCCTAGTAAAATGATTCGAAAGTACACTGCACTTAGATGCAAGCAAAACAGAAATTTAAAGCCATTCACACACATATCTAGAAATCATAAATCAGAGACAGAAGGCACTGTTAACATTTTTTTAATGGTACATAATATATATATATCAAAAGGTAACCTCTCAGTTCTTCCATGTGAAAAAGCAGCTCTGGCAACTGCCTATCCACCAGGTCTTCTGCAGTTTTTCCTTTACTCTTTTGCTGAGGTGGGTTGTCATTATGGCGCAAAAGCCAGTATACTTCATCCCTTGCTAGGCAGAGGCCAATGAAGATTAACAGTGCCTACAAGCAAGAATTCACAAAAGTATTAACAAGGAAAAAAGTTTCATTACTTAAACATTAAAATTAAATACAATGTCGGCTTCTGAAACTAAATAATTCATGTCTTTATACAGCTGACAACAATAATGAAGTATGAGCACATTTTTAAGACTATCACTAAACCAGTCACGAGAAATTTACAACAAGAAGTACAACAAATGTGTGGTTTATAAAAATGTTCTTTTCACGTATCCACTCAGTATTGTCAGTTCTAAAATTAATATTAGTATGGGTAACAAGATATAAGTTATAAGGTTAAGAATTATAAGTGTCTAACACAAATTGACAAAACACTGCTATGAAGCCCATTTTACTAAAACAACTTTCTTGTTTCAGTTCTTATGCATGATAGGCGAGTCTACAGCAGTGCTTCTGGCACATTAATCTGTACTAAGGCTTACTCAGTATGAGTGATGGATTATGTTTACATGTCAGCGAAAAAAACTGCGCGTGGGTGAGTGTTTGTTGCCCACATCTTGCAGACATACCTCACTTGTTGATGGACTCTTTAATGCTGTGTGTGTTTGTTTTTTGTCATAAACTGTATACTCTATCTACTTTTGAGTCTATCAATGCGCAGTTATTTCATTATTCTGCAAACAAATACAGTGGGTACAAAATCATCAAAATAGTGGCAGCAACACTAGCCAACGCCGTATTGCAGGAAAAGAAAGGCCTCAGATACCACACCACCTCCAACCTCTCTTTTCTGGTCTGCTAGAAAGTGTAGATGTCTTTATAACACTTATCTATATGTTTGCTTATTAGTTCATATCCATCCATAAGGTAAAGACCATAGGGAACATTAAAATGTTGCAAAATTATCTTTATATACTGGATTTTCTGTATCAACTAACATTTTCATTCCAATAAGCACATTTCACCACTACTACAATATTTGTTTTTATCCATTTCTACAAATTACCACAAAATTATAAAATACAAATAATTACAAATCTATTGCAATTATAACAATAACTGAAGCTATTTTATCAACAAATGCTGATGATGATCATCTGGGATGAGTTGCTTAATACAAACAACAGCAGCAACCATGTATTTTCTACCAGAGAACCAACAGCTGAATGAAAACAAAGCTGGTACATGTTGTAATGTAATCAAGCCAGTGGTATATTAGGAATGTTATGATACCAGTAGGTATCGATATCTTCATCTGCATAAAGAAAAATTCATATTAGAAACTTCATCAATAAATTCTTTTACACCTACATATTCATATTTCACGCATTTACAATGATGTTGAAGTTTTAACAGAAAATTTTGTAAATTCAGTTGTTTTAATTCTACGAATCATATGCCAGCAATTGTCTCTGACAAAGATGTACGCTTTAGCTTCTTCATTGTGTAGATACTTGGCAGGAAGTGGGCATAAATGAAAGTTGAGCCACTTTGTGAGGCTGCAGAAGGCAGATTTATTATTTCTTTGGTTTGTTCAAACAGTGCTGTCATAATATGTATAATGTCATAGAATACAAATGTTTAAAAGCTCAGACACTGTACTTCATTTAGCATTTCAAAAATTATCAGACTTTCACAATCATTTCATCAGTTAATTTTCTCTGTTCTAGAAGAAAACCTGTGGACATTATCATGCCTCCAAAGAAGACAACAATGCCAAAATCAAGATAATCAAATACATAAAACTACATAGTTTCATATGTGGACATGCCTTTTGATGCAACTTACTTCAAAATAATAACTAACATCTGGTATGAGGAAAAGTCATTGGATGTGCACCACTGAACAAGAATATTACAAAGTGCAGATCCACTTTCCCATCTCTCTCCATGCACAGTTTTCTGCATACACAGGATTTTGGAACCCATCAGATACTACACTCAATTGACCACTGAGGTCAGCAACTCATTTGTAACATGGCTGGCAACTCATTTATAAGTTGCCATCCCATGTCCTCTTATCATGAGTAGTTCAAAATGGTTCAAACAAGAAAGTTGCACATGAAAAATGGGTTTACATGAAGCAGTAACTCAGAGTATGTCAAAAGGGAAAAACTGGATATATCCATCAACTGCCTGAAATTATCTGGAAAATCAAGCAGTCTACTGGTGTGTAGGGTGCTCATATCAACAGTCACATGCAATGTGTAACTCAATTCTAGAGCAAGTGCAAATTTCAGGCATTAGCACCTTCTAAAAATCAGTTCTGTTTCTGGGATATTGGAGCCATTGTAACAAGCAACATCCAAGTGCACAGACATTTAATTCATTATTAGCAAGCTCACTACTTCTTATGTTCTTTTGTGTAATGCTATTGTGGACAATTCTAAATCCTCCACTGAATATACCTTAATCCTTTCAGATTAAAAAATGCAACATACTATGCACAAAAGCTAATAGTATTCTTAATACATTAAGGACTTCCTGGGAGATGAAACATTTGTTTCTATCCTTTTCCATCCCCCCCAGAAAAAAGTGTGTAACCATCAACGTCATTTTTCTCTTCATTAACAATCTGTTTTTGCTCCACATGTCCACCCGATTTCAAGCCATGATTTAAGCCTCATGTAACATGCATAAAAGATGCAATGCAGCCCTTTTGTATGTAAAATTTGTTAAGCTTTAAAGTGTTACTACCACTATAAAAAAGTGGACAATGGTATTAAATGAAGCAGCACTAGAAGAGACCATGGAGCATTTTGGATAATACACTTTAGATGAATGAGCGGTTAATCATTTTTTTTGGGAGTCTTTTCCCAGCGGAATCATCCTGGCATCAATGATTATGAAAATCACAACACATGTACTTCAGGAAGGCATACATAGTTCATATCAAATAAGAAGCTAGTCTTTTCAGCACAGTAATCTAGTCGACAGTTTTCCATTCACGAAATTTGAGTTACATTACAAAAGATACTTAGAAAAGTACTAATTTTTTACTGTTTTGGAAGCAGGATTAAGATTGCATCTCAAAAAGTTGAAATTGCAAACAACATTAACCATTACACAAAAGTTTAGAATTAAGTTATTTTGGACACTAAGCTGAATCTTGTTTGAATTTCAGATGCCACAGAGATATGGGTCAGTGGTGTGTTTCTTGTTAGTCTGGGGAGCAAAATGTGAACCTGGGCTTAAGATGTTGACACCAAGAATATCTTCTGCAATGATCTGTACTATATCCTTGGAAACAGGAATTATAGCTCTCCTCCTCCCCCCCCCCCCCCCCCCTTCTCCAGGAATCTCTCTTACACACTTGTATACTACTTTCAGCAGTAAAGAGCTCAAGCCAAGATATTCTACTGCACACTCCAAAAAGCCTCCAAGTTCAGAACTACTTTTAAACCTTCACATTAGTTACTGCAAGTCCATCACAGCAGAACACCACTCATAAATCAATTACACTGTCACCACAGAAATTTCATTGTCTCAGAGGAATGCTACAGTGATGTGGTCTACCATGTACCCAGTGCTACCACCTATATTAAAAGCATTCTAATGTTACATAGCTAATAATATAGCAACCAATTCAACTTGACGATCATACACTTTTGTAGCTTTCTCTTGGAAGACAAATGATTGACAAATTGAATGTGGTGACTGGGACCATTTGTTACCTCCCAATGAAGGAGATCTGCAAGGCAAAAAACACAGTGACTGATGATGATGATGATGATGATGACGAAGAAGAAGAGGAACGCCACAGAATTGCATTCCAATTGCACTTGGGAAAAATTCACAGCAGTAGTGAGAACTCCAATTGACACAAAAGTTGATCATTTTGTTGGTAGTGGCACATAAAATAATCACATGGAAACCGGAGGTCCTGAAATTCGCTTGGGTCATCTACTTATAGTAAAAAACTTCCATCTGCAGTAGTAAGACAGCATTTCTGTGGAAAGTTCCAGGCTCAGAGGCCATGGTCAATGTATAAAACAATTTACTAAGATTTCATCCCCATCTGTAGCAGATACCTTCAGAGACAGAACTGGCAATTGCATTGATAGCTTAAGAGAGCCCTGAATTTATACGTGCATTATAAACCACATTGCACTACCATTTGTCGAGTGATGCTGAGCCTGTGATTATCTCCAATGACACCATTCTCAATTAATAGTGATCAATCATTTAAGCTGATTTCTTGGTGTGAAGTTGGTGCCCATATTTCATTTTATTTAACTATTTATTCCTTTCTGTTAAAATTATCATGTTGTTCATAAATTTCTATTGCCTCTGAACAGGTGCATGTGATAATGTGTTCTCTTGGCTATGATGCTTGACTTATAAAATTTTATTTTGTTGTCTCTACATAGCAAAGCACATCTTTTGCAGTTCTGAAGGATCACTTTAGTTTCCTAATAGGTTTCAAAATCATTTAAACCCCATTTTACCCAATTCCATAAGTAATCTTGACAGTTCAAGAGAAAAAAAAACTTTGTAGTTATTATTCCTCATTAGTCCTGTAATTGTCTTTTTGTAGTCACAGTGCTCATTCCACCTCCTCATTGGAATAACCAATTTTTTAAATGCTAAATGTAAGTAAATGAGTTGTTCTTGTAAGTGAACTGGCTCATCAAGTGGCCAGATATGTAGCCTCATCAGTGCAACCTTATGAAAATAGAACTGATTGAATGACATTCACATGGACCAGAGTTGTTGGCAACTTCAGCATCGACTTCTTGTTTACAATTATTCCTCTGAATACAGCTATTTTCAATATATAAAATACTTCTTTCCAGTGAATTTAGTAGCTCTGTTTGGACTAGAGGTGGGTGATCCACTCCTAAATTGACTAAAAGAGTTTGAGCCTTCAAGGACTCAAAAAACAATGAGCTGTTGCCCTTCATGTCTAAAATACCACTCCTATGTAGCCAGTGAATGAAAATTCTAGGGCAGGCTGCTGCATCAGTGGGCCCAGACTTAGCCGCAGAAAAATATGCTACAGATGATGTGTATGTCTTTATTTATATACGTAACTGTTGTGAGCAGGTTTTGCCAGCCATGAAAATAACAAAGTTCTTTTGAACACTGCATTAATGCAGAAAACATTTTCTTTCCTTTTATTTCTGCTATTGGTTTGAAGATACAGCTTGCACAGAGCTGCCATGGCAGCCCATTTGATGCTTCATGGTGAGATACAGTACTCAGCAGAGAGGAAGTAGTTGGCAGCTTACTTAGGAGCTAGCAAGCTGAAAGGAACTGACTCCTCACTCCTGACTCAGGAGTCACTCTGTTCTTTGCGATATTGACTCACTCACTGATTTAGTTCCCAGCGGTGGCTCACTGCTCCCATACCATTCGTGACATCACAAAGAGCAGATCACAAAGCAGCTCTGAAGCCACCCCACCACTCTTTGTACTCTTGGCTGACGCACTGATTCACCTCACAGCATGTGCTCTCCATTCAATATTGGTCCTCCATATATGTTCATTAAATAATAATGTTATGTACATTACATCATTAAATTTTACACATATATTAGTGCATTTAGAGATTACAGAATACACTTAATGTACATTTGTTCTCATTTCAAGTTTTTGTTACTGAAAAAGTGCTTTTTAATAGTAATCATTTTAATTTTTCCATCCAACATATTTTAATGTTTCAGGATATAAGTCAACCACAACTCCTTCGAGTAGAAGAGATTCAAGCTGTATATGTATCATTTTACCAAACTGAGTAAAAAGAGGAATATGTCATTACTGCCAATAGATAACTTCCTGTTTTCCTGGCTTCTCATCAGACCTGAAGATATGTCCAAAGTCCAAGCAGCCAACAGTACCTTTGGAACAATGTGGGTTATGAAGCCAACACAAATGATTTTTCTGCAGAAATCTGAGAAATTGTTCTAGTGAATTGTCCTCACTGAGGTCTGCTTTCACTTCAGATGAACTTTCCCTTACAGAAAACTGAAGTGACTCTCAATCTGTATTCAGTCTGCCATTTTCATTTGGTTCCCTATCAGATTATCATTTATTTTCTTTTGTGACACCCTCATCCTAAACTTATTTTCATTTGCAACAACCCATAAGTAAACCTGTCAAGTTTATTATATTAAATAAAATTATGATATTATATACAGACAATTTTCAAAAATTCATAAATATGTTTTGCCCTCTCTCTCTAATGCCCAGTTATCCAACAAAATTAAAAACGACTTGACCACCGCAGGCAACAGTGGATGGGCAACTATAAATAATAGTTTCTATACATTCATGGCACATTTTATCAATCAGAAGGCTCAATTGAAGTTTTATTTTCTAGAGTGCTCCCAATACGAAGAAGGAAACACAACCCTTATCAAATTTGAAATGTTATCCCCAAATGTAACATCAAGTTTAAAATCACTGCCATAATAATGGAAAATGCTTCAAACATGAATTCACTGGATGAGATTTGAAAACCTGAGAGTTTTCAAATATCATCCAGTGCAGTCCCCAACAACCAGTCTTTCCTTTTCATCTTGTCTGGTAAGTCTCCCCTGACCTGCAGCACTTGGAGACTTTCCTGAAATCTACCTCTTAGTAGACATCTCCAGTCATTTTCCTTCACCCCTCTTCCTTCCCCTTCAACCCTTCTGCCTGAAGAAGAAGCCATTTTCTCCAAAAGCTTGTCTAATTTTTGTGTTCTGCTGCTGCTTGGTGAGTACATTTTATTTATTTATTTATTATCAATCCAATTACCTTATACAGTACACCTGTACGAACTTACATCTTCCTCTCTCTTCTGTTTTAGTTGGAGAAGTTTGGCCTTCCTCCAAAGTGATCATGAGTTTCTCATGAATGAGTTGAAAATGTTGCTTCAGGTGGTACACCTTCCATACCAGTAAAATAACATTAAAAAAGAGCCACTGAAGGCTGGTTTGTGTTAAAAAAAAGAACTTAATATTCTTCTCACTGTGGGTTGAAGCGAATGGATTTGATTGATTTTTGTTTTGAGGATCTTAACTCCTCAGCCTCTCACTAACTTTGTCCTACAGCCAATACAAAAGAGACTTCGATACTGACAAGACTAAAGACATGAAGTGGTCAGGCCATCTTGGCACACACACACACACACACACACACACACACACACACACACACACACCAGCAACAAATGAGTGGTGTTAGCAGAGAGGTGGAGGGGGAAGTGCTGGCTGATAGTGCCCATGAGCAAGCAGTGTGGGAACTAACGAGCGCCCACACCCGCAATAGCGCGTTTGTCCACCCTTGATATAAAGCTTATAATGTGCCTATAAAATCAGGGCCCCTTGAATTACATATGTAGTTGCCAGTTTTTATCTCTGAAGATGCCTCCTGCAGATGGGAGTGAAATGCTATTACACAGTTCTATATATTGTCCATGGCCACACAGCTTGGCTGTTTTAACATGAGCAACATGGGCAGTGAAAACCTGTGTTAATAGGACAATAGTTAGTGCAGTGAGAGAGATATAGCTGCTGGTGTAGTGAACTTAGTCACATGACATTGAGGTATCTTTTACTGAATGAATGGCAACTGGCAACCAAAGGCTATATTAATTAAGACAGATTTAGTCAGATGGTTAAACATTCATCCTATGCTAAAAACTTCTAATCTTAGATTTGGGATACAATAGATTCATCCAAGGATGGCTAAGAGCTATGACACCCACTGGTTGCTATACACTTGTAAATTACAAGCTGGCAATTGGTAGCTTGGTATTATCAAGCAGTAGACACACAAGGTACCATTAAGCTGGTATGCATGTGACATGACCAGCCCATGTGTATCAGCCACAGAAGAGTGAGGAGGAAGAGAAGGAGAAAGCACAACTCCCACATCCTGCTGCAATTCTTTTCAATTTAACATCATTCTGGAGAAATGTCTGTCAATTCTCCTACTTCTTTGTCAAGAAAACTATCAATGTGGTCTTAATAAGACATATTAATCCCACTTTGGACCACAGTGTGTCTGTAAATCTGTGGTTATCACCAAGACTCACACAGATCACATCTATATTAGTAGCAATCAATGCTAACCATTAGCCAATGAAAATCACTATTGTTTTATATTCTTTTACTTTAATCTTACTGAATATCCTTCATATAACAGCTCTTTTGTTCCGTAAACTGTCTCCATTTCTTATCTTACTGATGATCATGTACCCTAGTCTGATTATTATAAATTTCACTTCATGTTCCTGTTACATGCTCTCATTTTAACATTGTCTGGATTCCTGAAGCATAAATTGGAACAGACATATAGTAGGCCAACAGATTACATCACTGTTTTCCAGTCGAACACCTCTGTTTTCAGTTATGCACATGACATTTAGAAGTAATATTTTCTTTTTATTTCTATGTGACTTTTATTCCTTCCACTCCCCCACTACTTTTTTTACAATATTCACATCTGCTCACACCCAGGAATTAATTTCCTGATGGTCACAGTTTTCTGACAGCTGCAGCAAAAAAATTCCTTTCCTTTCATCAAACTCCATTCTGAATTCTTAGATAACTACTTTCGATGTCTGTACCTTGTCACAGCACTTTAATTTCTCTATTCCCCTACATCAAAAAGTCAACAACAAATGTTATTATATGCACAGTTTCTGACACATTGGTTCTAACATCCATTTACAACAACAACGGTTGGTGTGTAAGAGCTTATTTCCTGGTTATAAACCATATATTTACTCTGATATCTGTTCCTTCTTTCACATTTGAAGCATAAAACCATGCTATTCTTTAGGACAGATACATAACACCCACAAAACAATTAAGAACTATTTGACCTTTATGAAATACACTAAAGCTGAAACAGCCTGCTGAGTTACTTCCATAATATAATACACATCAAATTATAGACTTAAATACAATCTTGTGCTTTAACAATACTGAGTGAAAATTTTCAGGCAATATTTCAAACAGTCTAACTAAACCATGAATGACTTGTCTTACTCTCCTCTTCTCAAATATACAGAACAACAGGTTAAGGTGTTTGTACAAACTATAAAGGAGTGGGAAAGGGTGTGGGGAGCACAAATATAAAGCACACATCAGCAAATAACATTAGAAAATGCAAGATGCAATATTTCTTAGTGTGTTATTGCCACCACAGGTAAGACAACAAGAACGTGAGACAAGTAGGTGTTTGAACTACTTAACCTTTGACACCTGACTGCTCACTTTTTCTTCATAGGCTTCATCTCTAAGCCAATACAATAGGTAAAAGGGTTTGAATCAGTGAAGACTGATGTGCTTGATGCCCTTTCTTTCAGTCACACTGTAATAACCTAAAACGCATGATATTTTGCTTTATGTGCAACTCAAATTAATCTTGTATCAACTCATGATAAAATCCTTCTAAGACATTGCACTGCTACAAAATCTCATAGCTGTTTCTTAAAAAAGACATAAAATTACTCACACATAAAACACTGTATTTAAATTTTAATACAAAGATCTACACATTTTCTTCTACAAAATGTTAGAAATTTTGTTGTTGTTGTGCCAGTGTTTGTTTGTGTGTGTGTGTGTGTGTGTGTGTGTGTGTGTGTGTGTGTGTGTGTGTGTGTGGTGTGTGGTGTGTGTGAGAGAGAGAGAGAGAGAGAGAGAGAGAGAGAGAGAGAGAGAGAGAGGGGGGGGGGGGAGGGGGGGGGGGAGAGAGAGAGAGAGAGAGAGAGAGAGAGGGGGGGGGGGGGGGGGAGGGAGGAGGGAAAAAGAGAGTGGTGAGGAGGATGGAGAGGATAAAGAGAGAGGGGATGAGAGAGTTTCACATAAGCAAAAATGCATATGTTTATGTACATGCAGCTCCACATACATTTGTGATACTTAATAAATTATGAGACAGAATTGCTGGCCTGTACTTACTTTCAGGAGGCCAAATGCTTAGTACTTCCAGCCAGTACATATCAAAGCAAACGAGATGACACTATCCAAGCTTTTGGAACTATTAGTTCTTTCTTCTGGTAGGAGAGAGGGATAGATTGGGAAGGTTAACAAGGTAGGTCACTCAGACCTCACGATGAGAGGGGCCCACCTATAGCAAGGATGAGGGTAGACAAAGATGACGTGGGAGAGTAGGAGGCCAAAGAGGTCAAAAATGTATACTGATAAGAACTGTGAGCTTCAGTCCAGAGATGATAAGGACAGAGTGAGAAGTAATAATAGATTAGGAGAAGAGAAATGAATAGTGCAATTAGGACCTAGATATTAGGAAAAAAGAGAAAGAGTTGAGGAAGGAGAACAAAGCTGAAAAACATAAAAGTAATAAAGAAAACAAATAAGACATAATATATAAGAAAACAAAAATGAAAGAATAAAAAGTAAAATGAAAAAAGATTTTTTTTTGGGGGGGGGGGGAGGGGGGGCAGATGGATGTGTTATTGCAGATAAAACGATAATTAAATGGACACCTTCGCTGCAAACAGGCGTTTATATACTTCATTGGGGACATGTTGAAAATGTGTGCCCCGACTGGGACTCGAACCTGGGATCTCCTTGCTTACATGGCAGACGCTCTATCCATCTGAGCCACTGAGGGCACAGAGGATAGTGTGCCTGCAGGGACTTATCCCCTGCATACTCCCCGTGAGATCCACATTCCCAACATGTCCACACCACTACAAGTGGTATATCAGGGTGCATACGTGGACAAGGAAAAAAAATTCCCGGATTTCCCGGTTAAAAATACATTTTCTCCCGGATCAAAATACACTTTTTCCGTGTTAAGTGACAGTATACTCTTCCTCGGTACTGTAAAAGTCATCAATCCTTTGAATGCTTATGGTTTTATATACCGACATAGAATTTCCAGGCACTTCAGAAAATGAAACTCAGGGGGAAAAAACCACGTTTTGAAAGACCTTTGATGTGCAGCAACATGTACGCTGCATATTTTCGTATTATGAAGGTATAAATTTGAATTCCACCAAATAATGCATGTCACTTTCTGAAGCACTGAAACTGAGATTGCGGTGCGCTTTTGTAAGCGTCGTAGCTCATTCACGTGATCTCGCCAGGCGATGACAGCAATAGGACATGTGATGTAGTCAGCCAATAGCAAGATCACTCTTTAAGTAGCGCGAATACACAAATAAGAAAAGTTAATGGCTTAAATTAATATACACAGCATTCACATATAATATTGGTCTCGAAGATTAATAAGTTGGAAGAGAAGCTACTATTGATATTTTTTGCACGTGTTGCACTTTAAGATACACACACAAATGTGCCAGTAAAATTTTTAATAACGACGCAAATGTTTCATCTTCTGGGCTCGAAATACTTCTAAATGGTCATCCTCAAAGAGTTGATTTTTAAATGAGAGTCAAACGCTTTGTGATTTAAGAAATTCATTGTACATTCTCACACATAATTCATCTTGCGTAAAAGGAAATCTGCTTTGAATGTAACGCTTTTCAAACTACCATTAGCAATATTTTCCCATGACCTGTTAGAAATAGGTTCATTTCAGCAGTTGCAAGAAAGCACCAGATAACGCGTCACCGCGCTTGCGCAGCTAGGATGACGCACTAAGCCCATATGTTTGTACGTGTAAAACATTAAAAGATCTTACATTATGTCATAAAAGAAACAAGATATCAAAGGATACTTCAAGAGCGTCGGAATTTCGCGAACCATACTAAAGTGCATAATTCAGCTTAAAATGCACATCCGCATGTAAATTTTCTTGGAGTACCAGTACTCATGTTTGGTTCTTTATTATAGCATAATTCCATACGTGCACTTCAAATGCAGCGAACAGTTGAAACTAGCCAATAGTGTGAAATTAAACACTTTGTTTCAAATAAATTGACTGCCTCAGTAGAAAGGATTAATAAAAGCTAAATCTCTTTAGCAAACCACAAAAATAACTTCATTGTTCTGTAAGGCGATTACTGCTTGACTGTGGAAACAAAATCTGAAACTATTAACATATTTTAGCCTGCCGTAATTATGCGAACGTATTTTAATTCAATTGATAGCCCCCCCCCGCCGCAAAAATTCCTTTTGTTATCATTTAACGTGAGAGCAATAAACGAAGAGGAATAACAAAATCACTGAACGTAAAAACAGGTCACGTGGAGGGGACCCACCTCCCCACCACAACTCGGACTGCTCTGTGCATCAGCCCCGGATCTACGATATTTCCGAACCAGGGCAATATTAAGTAGTAGCGCCCAGTCACACTTGTGTAACTGGAAACGGGAGAAGGTACTACTCATACGCGACTCAACTTCGCATGCGCAAGAGCCCGCCTGCAACTGCTCAAATGAATCTAATTTAAACAGTTGTCACGTCACGCTCATCGGAGGCAATTTGTTATAAAGCATTGCACAGTGTTCCTAAAGCCTTTGACACACTTTACTGTTGGCAGACACTTGTATGAGCACTGTTTTGTTGTTGTATACGACACATTTCCTTTGCAACTTAAGTTCCCCCCCCCCATTCATGTTTTGTTGCTGCAGTATCATTCTGCAGTTGTGGGATACAATAATATCCTTTGTTAGAGTATTGGTTCTTACCAGTCAAAATCACAAAAATTTAACTGCAAAATAAAACAATGAAAAATTCCCGGAATTCTAAACAATTCCCGGGTTTTTCCCGGTTTTCTCCCGGATGGAAAAATTCCCGGGTTTTTCCCAGATCTCCCGGGTCGTATACACTCTGTATATAAATGTCTGTTTGCAGCAAAGGTGTCCATTTAATTACCATTTCATTCCAGCAAAAGCTGCATGGTCATCAACGCTAACTGTTCTTTCGGGAACAGATACTACCGTCATATATAGTTAAAATATGGCTTCCCGGCCATTGACCTTCTCGTGCGAACGCACACGCTATGCCTGAACTCATACAGGACTTGGTAGATTACTCTGCCATGAGTAATGAGTATGATGGGCAAACATCTATTAGGCGCACTACGAATGTAGTGGTGTGGACATGTTGAGAATGTGGGTCTCACGGGGAGTGTGCAAGGAATAAGTCCCTGCAGGTGCACTATCCTCTGTGCCCTCGGAGGCTCAGATGGATAGAGCGTCTGCCCTGTAAGCAGGAGATCCCGGGTTCCAGTCCCAGTCAGAGCACACATTTTCAACATGTCCCCAATGAAGTATATAAACGCCTGTTTGCAGCAAGGGTGTCCATTTAATTATCATTTCATTCTAGCAAAAGCTGCATGGTCATCAACAGTAACTGTTCTTTCGGGAACAGTTACTACCATCATATATTGCAGATAAAGTCCAGGAGGGTGTTGAGATGCAAGGATATGTTGGAGAACAAATTCCCATCTCCAGAGTTCAGTGAAACAAGTATAGGGTGGGAGGATTCAAATACCCATGTAGTATAGGAAGCACTGAGATCCCTCGAGCCATGCTGCAGAGCATGCTCAGCACCTTGGTACCCGATCGGACAGTTCTTGTATGGCCATTCATGTGCTCAGCGAGTTTAGCAGTGGTCATGCCTATACATAACACTGCACAGTTGACACAAGTTAGCTGATAAACAACACATGTAGTTTCCCAAGTTACTCTGCCTTTGATATTGTAGGATTTATCATTTGTGGGGCAAGAGAAGGTGGTAGCGGGTGAGTGCATGGGGCAGATTTTACAGAGGAGACAATTGCAAGGGTAGGTATCTTTGGGTATGTATAATGTTTTGAGAATACCATATAGTTTGACTAGGCTGATATAGAGCTTAGGAGGGCAGTGGATGGTTTGGGAAGAATATGAAAGAGAGAAGATCTCATTTCAGAATTTAACTTGACAAAGTTATTGGACTGACAGAGTAAAGTATTAAGTCATTCAAGGCCTGGGTGGTACTAAGTGACAAACAAGATGCGTCCAAGTTTTTTGGTTGTGGGTAATTGTAATAGTCGGAGGGTGAGAGGAGGATGTTGGATAGGGAATTTGTTTGGGAATGGTATCTGAGGCATAACTGTAGTGGAGGAAAGCCTGAGAAGTAATTGCTGTTGGTGTAGACGGATTTACTGGTGGGGCAGACACATTTGCTACAAATGTCTAGGCTGTACGGAAATGACCATTTGCTGTGGAAGGAGGAGCGGCTGTCAAACTATATGCATTGCTGCTTATTGGTTTGGTTTATTTGGACTGAAGTTTGAAATGGTGGAGGTCAAAGTTAAGGAAGGTGGCTTTGGAAAAGCATTAGGTGAATTCAAGCTGTAGAAATAATTAAGTTTTTGCAGGATGCAGAGGAGTTCTTCCTCACTACATATAGACCACAAAGCTGTCATCAATAACTCTGAACCAAGTTAAGAAGCCAAGTTTCTGGGTGTTGGGGAATGGCTCAAGAAAAGATTGGCTTAGGAAGGGCAATCCTGCTTCCCACAGCAGTCCCTGATTTGTTTGTACATTTGCCACTCAAAAGTGAAATAGATATGGATAATTACGAAATTGGCTTGGGTGACAATAAGATGATTTTCAGGTGGTTATTGGGAAAATTAGTGTTCTAGGGCTGTGCATGTTGGAGGTTTGTGGAAAGTGAGGTCACATCGATGGTGACAATGAGGTACCAGGTGCCAGATGAATGGGAACGGATTTGAGACATTCCACGAAGTGACTGTTGTCTTTTATGTAGGACAGGAGGCTCTGTGTGGTGAGTTAGGGGTGCTGGTCAACCCAGGGTTGAGATGAATTTGGTGGGAGGTTTTGAGGCCAGCTACTATGGGACAGCCAGGATGGTTGTTTTCATGTATTTTGGGAAGTAGGTAGAAAGTGAGGGTTCGTGGATCAGGAAAGGTAAGGAGTTCTATGGAAGTAGTTTAAGTCATTGTGTGGGGGCTAAGGTTTCAGTATTTTCTCTATCCTAGTCTGGATGGAAGGGGAATGGGACTATCATTAACAGTTTTGTATAATGAGGTGTCCAAGAGCTGATAATGTCCCTCTGCCACATAGTCCTCACACTCACGTACTACAGCAATGGAGGCTTTGTCCAGAGGGAAAAGTTGATGGAGCAGCATGCCTTCAGGACATGGATATTTCAGGAGTCAGCGTGAGTGAGGTTTGAGATTTTGGTGGTATTTTTCAGGAAGGATTAAGAGGCAGTGCTGGAAGTGAGAAATGATGGTTTTGGGCAAGAGGAGAAGGATCACTCTTGGATATGAGACAGGGCCTGTCTAACCAGAATTCAATGCTCACTCTGTTCATTGTTAGTTGGGAGTGGGTGGTGAAGTGGTATTGCCAGGTAAGGTTAGGGGTTCTTCAACTAGGGCAGTGTGTTTGAATTTTGTTGTGGGACTGAAAGTTAGGGCTCTGAAAAGAATGGATGTTTCAAGATCAGGGAGTGATAAGGATAAGAGATAAAGGACTGAATAGACATCAGGGTTATGAGGTGTTGATGATTGATAACAGTTACAGTTGGGGGTTGTGGGAGATGTGTTGGGACTGGGAGGTGGGCTTGTTGGCTAGGACGGGGGATGTTGGTGGCAGTGTTGTGGATGGTAGTTGTGGGAGCAGGGGAAAGAGAAACCTTGGTTGAAATATTTGATCAACTGGCTGGATAGCTTCTTTAAGTAGCATGAGGCATTTTGCTCATCTTTATTGCTGGCTTCAAGAAGATCTGCACTGAGTGTGTTAGCACAACCAGGTGGAGTATTTGAAAGAGAGGCAGCAGTTGTTGGGAATAGTGGTTGGCAGAGGCAATATCTTGATCAGAGATAAGGTGCATAAGGAATAAGGATTGATCAATCTGGAATTTAAAGAGGATTGGTAGAAGGATGGGTTGCAGCCACAGATGGGGACTTTTAATGCAAGGTCTTTGGGAGCAATGCCAAAGGTTCTCACTCAGTTCTTACTATCTTTGGAGTGAAGTCGGCACAGTGCTTACCACCTCTAACCTCCTACTCTCTTTAACGCTTCCCCCTTCATCTTTTGTCTAGCCCTATCTTCACTAAAGGTGGTCACTCTCATCCTGGGGTCTAAGTCACCTGCCCTTCCTTTTTAAACTTCCCTAACCTCTCCCTCCCTCTTATCCGAGGAAGGAATTAACAGTTCCGAAAACTGGGATAGTGTTGTCACTTTGACTTTTATTTCTGCCTACAGTCAGTATTTAAAACTCTGTCTCCTAAAGGTAAGAATTGGTTAGCACATCTGGCTCATAATTTATCTGTGATAGTTATGAAGTTAAATAAATTTACCTTAGGACCAAGTAATCCTGGCTGGTCTGTAAGTATCAAGCCAAGTTCCTTTAAAGTTGTACGCAGAAACTTCCTTCTTTCTTGGTGTCGGTGTGCCCTGCATCACAACATTTTTATGTGAGGAAATAAAGTAATAATTTATTCCTATAAAATGTAAACTTACATATCAGAACGACAGCAGATTAAAACAACAGATGGATAACCCATTTAACAAAGCCTATAGTGAAATTAAAGTACATATATGAAACAATACTAAAGTACAATGATAATGGGTAAAGGCTATTTTAATGTACTACTATACAATATGGTTAAACATATTACATAACCATACAATAAGTTTAGATTTCAGTCTAGACAATTCACAAATTTTAAAATGCTTGCCCTGCAAATCCCATTATCAATTAAAATAGAGGGCATGTACCCAAATAAGTTTGGTTCTGTCCTCCATAAAATCTATTTCATTAAAATGGAGCATACGGAAATGTATATTCTACATACATGACCAGCAAATGGCTACTTTTGCCGGTGTAGAAAGCTATGCTTCAGAGAGCATTTCCTTATACTGATACAAGTCAGTGCCACTGCATCCCAAATCTGTGGCTGGAAGGAAGGAAGAATCAGGTTTAATGTCCCATTGATGACAACATCTATAGAGACAGACCATAAGCTCAGATTTGAGACTTTTGGGGAAGGAAATAAGCCATGTCCTTGCTCCTGTCTTCCAGTCACAGATACTGATGCGGCCTGTTTCCATACAAGGCACTGACCTCTGAAACACAGCTTTTTACACAGGCGAGAGCACCCACTTGCTTTTTGTGAATGTGGAATATGCACTTCAGCATACCACATCTTAACAGGAACATTTTAGATTCTGATGAGAAGGCAGAACCAATCTTATTTGGGTATGTGCCTTCTATTTTAGCTGATGATAAGACATGTGTAATATGTATTTTAAAATTTATGATCTCTATGCATTTAACAGCTTGTTTACTAGTACAGTTCTTATTGTCTGTATTAAGCAATTTTTTGAGCAACTGTCTGATTTATAAGAACTTGCAAGCCTCTCCAATGTTTAGTGTATTTAAAATGATGACAGTGTGTCAAAGGTTCCATCATTTATTTTAATATCAATAAGTACACTGCATGTCATGCATAAAATGATTTGTTATTACTAAGTAGCACAGCAAGTATGGCCATATCTTTACAGGTAGGCTAAAGCACATGGACTTGTTTATTTGGCATGGCATGAATAATCTTTAATGGATCAAATGAGCCACTGGGAGAATTTTTGTTAAAAACCGAAAATTGAAACAATGGTAAGTCCAGATTGGAATATCAACAATTATGAAAAAGATAAGATTGCTACTCACCATAAAGACAACACATGGAGGTGAAGACAGGCACAACCTACGATGACCTACTGTCCCCACACCCACCACCAAACAGTCTCTGCCCGCTCTGTCCTATCACCTTCTCCCAATTCAAATTTCCTCACCCTCATTATGCACTACTCTCTGCCAGCGCACCCACCAGTCTTTTCCCCTGGCAGCCTTATTCTGCCGTATTCTAGTCACAGCACACTCCACAAGAGATTTCTCTACCCCAACTGCGCCTTGCTATCCCTCCCCCTTCCCTGCCCCATTACAGATAGCTGCTTTTGCTCAACGCAACACTTGCAGTCTGGTCATGGTGATTGAAGACAGCACTCATGTGCAATTAAGGTGTGCATGCTTGTGTTCATCTGTGTGTGTTTTCCTTTCTTTTCTGACGAAGGCTTTTTCCGAAAACAAGATTTCACATTCTCACAAGTGGCTAGGGAAATGAATATCAATTCAAACAAAGACTAGCCCTAGCTAGAACGCACTTTTTGCCCAAACAGTCATACCCCACTGGTACACCTTGAAACTGACTCATCCCCCCCCCTCCCCGATTACACTTAAAAAAGAGGAGCTTTTACCAACATCTTAATCCAAACAGTTACGCAAAGATCACTGTTCTCTGTGACATAACAATACACTGCCATGCCACAATGTATGGCCTAAAACATTTCCAGATCCTACAGTTACAAGAAATGTTGGAGCTGATCAGTTCTATAGCCCAGGAACCCCATGTTCACAAAATCCATACCCATCCAAAACTAAATCCATACCCATCCAAAACTTGTTGAGTTCCCTGCAATGATCACCATTTGGCATGACCCAGGGAACACATATAATTAAAGAAAAGCATTTTTTCAGTACTAATCATTTTATGTTTTCTCTAAAGATTCCCTTTCAAAATTTACACACTTTTGCAAGCATTCAAATCAATTTTTGAAACATTTTTTCACTCCGATGTTGGTACCCAAAAACATGGTTATCAAAGGATACAATGACTTCTTGAGGTGCATTTTTTGTTTGACATAAGAGAATGAAAACAATGAGTTAAATGACACATCAGGTGAATATGAGCAATGATTCAGTAACACATAATGGCAACTTTTCCCCATCAAACAATAAATTGTTTGACATGCCATAGTTTTTTCCGATTTAAATGATGACTTTTGCCAAACAAATTTTATACCATTCAGCATTAACTATTCTTCAATTCCCTAAAGCTATGGTCATGACATGTGCCTTTGTAACCAAAGAAACAAGTTATAATTTTCTTGGAACTGCTTCACGAACGAATCACTTTTATTGGTTTCAGTTTATCTTGAAACACCCAAACTGCTGATTACTGCTTATTCTCCAATTCTTATGAATAGAGCAAGGTTTCATCTCCTATTGCTATATTGTTTACATATTTTGCATTTCCTAAGAGGATTTTTTTAATATTTCGTAACACTAATTGACATGAGCATATTTCAAGCTTCATTTAGATTGTATGGAATTCAGCTTCACTTAAACTGTGTGGAATTCATCAGGGACAGCTCTTTTTCACAGCTAAATGTTCATGCAAACTCAAATGTATTGCAGTCTTCAGTATGTTTAAGGATACCTTTTTCACATCAATTATGCTGCATTCAGCATCAATGTCTTCTGGAACAACAACCAATTTTTGTTGGCCTTCACACAATTCATTATTGATGGAAGCAAGGCCACAACAAAATTCTGAAAGTCAGTTGGAAACTGTCTTTTCTTAAGGTGATTGATTACACTGTTCTACATACAAAAAGAACTTTTTTTCTATTTTTGGAGAGAAATGCTGTGATTCTTATAGTATTTTCCCATGGTAGGTATGTCTTTGTGGAACCTTTCTCAGTGTTTATTTGATACATCACTGCAACTCTCTAAGAAGAAGTCAATGTGAGAGTACAGGAAATGCACTTTCAAAGACATGTTACAGCCAAGATCCTGACAAGTGTTGATCACTTGATTCACTTCCTTGTTATTTGCAGCTCATCTTCTTCCAAGGAAGTTTTCTGATACTTCATTGAACTTGAACTTATCCCGAGGATTGAGCTGGGTTATTTGGGGGAGGAGACCAGACAGTGATGTCATCAGTCTCATCAGATTAGGGAAGGATACAGAAGGAAGTCAGCGGTGCCCTTTCAAAGGAACCATCCCAGAATTTGCCTGGAGCGACTTAGGGAAATCACAGAAAACCTAAATCAGGATGGCCGGACATGGGATTGAACCATCGTCCTCCCAAATGTGGATTCTTCATTGAAACAGTGCTATGCTTGCAATTCTTCGTCAGTCGGGCATGTCTCAAAATTTTGATCTAGCTGAAGCTCCATGATCTGAGAGCCCACAAATACAATTTTTATTATTGCTGAGGCCAGATGAGGAAATTTTTCAGCAAAGTATGCAAACCCACTGCCAGTTTGATCCCTCACCTTTAAAAATCGTTTAATTAATCTGATTTTAATGTGAAGAGCTGGAAGAACAATAGCTTCATGAGCTACCCGATTTTGACACTGAACATTTTTTTCATCCACTTCCCAATTTCATGCGGGCCATTTCTTTTTTAGAATTCTCTCTAAATTTCAGGTGAAAGTGGTTTTCTGCCCACCATCTAAGACTGCAGACCTTCTGGGATCAGAGATGGACAACTTGTCAGTGCAGACAGGTGGAATTTACAAAATACCTTGCCGATGTGGCATGGTTTATGTAAGCCAGACCAAGCGTACTGTGGAGAAACATTGTACTAAACATCAGCACTGCACTCACCTTTTGCAGTCAAGCATTCAATAGAATATGATAAAACAATAATTCTGGCCACAGTAACATCTTTTTTGGATTCCATTATTCAGAAATGCATGGAAATATGCCTGAAAGAAAATCTAATGAAGCGTGACAGCAGCTACAAGTTGGATAGTACAGGGAAGACTATTATCTCCACGATCTGCTCTAATCAAAGACAACAGAGAGCACAGATGACCACAGTGAATGGCAACCCTGAGTCATGCCAGTAAGGATGCTGCCTCCCAAGTAGTTTGGTCAGTCTGCCACCACGATCTTAATGCATGTGCAGAATACTCACAGCACACTAATAAATTGTTGGGGGGGGGGGGGGGGGGGGGCTGTACGTCTTTATGTGTCTTCAGTGACTAACCTTAGGATGAGTGGCAGATGCCCAACCGAAATATCATGGAATGTATTTCATGACAACCAGCTTCAAGTCAAAAAATTTCTTTGAACATATTTGATATGGGTATCTTATACTGCAATAGTTATAGCAATATTATTTTGCTCCTTTGTGTGTAATGCAAACTGAGAAAAAAATATTTACAGTAAAAATTAAGACAAAAAAAGCAAAATAGTGAGGGAACTGAATGCTGTCGATATACACCACCTTTAGGTACACCCAATTACGATTTGCTAATTGTAAGTCCCTAAAATTAATTCAGAAGTATACAAAAATGACACTTTTAAGCATAATTCAAACTCATGTACCTGATCCTGCCATCTTGATTCAATTTTCAAGATTTTCCGGAACCATTCAGGCCAAATGCTGAGGTGGTTCCTCCTAACAGGCTTTAGTAAAGTCTTTCCCATTCCTTGTCCATTATTATTATTATTATTATTATTATTATTATTATTATTATTAAAAGCAAAATTGGATGAATTCTTAAATTCTGTGTCATTGTAAGATTAATAGCATTCTTTTCATTGTTATTTTCACTTGGTATTTAAATAATTCAACATTCAAGTTATGACTGTAATAATTTGTGGATATGATGCAACTTCATCTAAGACTACATGTAATTGACTTTAGCCCACTTAAATAAACATAAACGAAAATTTTACAGTGGTCTAAGGTGCATAAAAGATTTTGTTACAACGTACCCAAAAGGCAAGACTAGACCAGCTCACACTTTTAATGCCCAGAATGAAACTGTTCACTGCATTAACAACGACAGGTTGGCTCACTCTCAAATCCACATATAGTTTTAGGTGGTTCACCACACCAATATAGGTAAATGTTTGCCTGGTTTACCAAATAAACTAGCACACCCTCCAACGCCTTCTCTGATTACCAAAACTAATGCATGTTAAAACAATAATTTGTATGAGGAAAGTTATACAGGCAAAGAAATGTGTACCACAGAGAGAGATACAGAAATATTCATCACTGCAAAGCAATATTTATGGACTCACAGAAAGTCTCCTATTTAGTTCCACTTCATTAGATAAAACATCCACTAATAGAATATCAGAACAGGTTGCGATTGAATTGAAACAATAATGCAGTTGTATACAGTACGGTCAAGTCATTTGAAATTTGTTGTAAAATGTGTGAATGTTTATAAATAATCAGTGCTGATATGAAATTTGACACCTGACTTTCAACATTAAACAAATGTAATATAATGTGGGAAAATTTTAAGGAAATGTAATTTACTCCTGACAGAGTTTGATTAAAAACCCTTGTTTGAACAATTCTTAAGTATTGCTCATTATCCTGGGACCCAAAGAAAGAAAGAAAGAAAAAGAAAGATAGAGAGAGAGGTGCACAGTTCTTCACGGATTTGTGGAACCTGCATGAAAGTGTCACAGAAGTGCTCAACAAACTGTAATGGGAGACAGTGTAAAGAAGCCACTGTGCATCAAGGAGAACCTTATTCTCAGAATTGCAACAGTTCTTGTTCCAATATGAGTCAAGAAGTATACTATTATCTCCAACACATATCTGGCATAATGATCATGATGGTAAACTTAGAGAAATTGAGGTTTACATAAGAAGTGCTGACAATTAGTCTATGAACTTCCATCATGCTGGAATAACTGTAGGTCAGAAACTTCTGTTAATCAGTACAACGAAAAACCAGCCAGAGTTGCAAATTTCACTTTTTTTATTCACTTGATGACTACTTTTGGGTTGGGACCCATTTTTAGATCATCATAACAGATAGTCAAATTTTTATTTCTGAAAATGCAAAAACCATGTCAAAAATGTGAATACCAACAGTTACAGTGCACAGTTATCTATATGTGCTGCAACTGTTCATTTGCACAATTTTGACATGTTTTTTGCACTTTTGGACATACCAATTTGACTATCTGTTACAGTGATTTGAAAATGGGTTCCAGTCTGAAACTAGTAATTTAGTGAATAAAAAAAAGTGATATTTGCAACTTTGGCTGGTTTTTCGTTGTACTGACAATTATTCTTCCTGCACATAATTTGCAATTGAACAGAAATGGAGCAAAATGGTTTTGGTGCACTATTTAATGTCTGCCACACACCATACAGTACAGATGAGGAAATCAGCTGTGCCCTTTCTGAAGGAACCATCCCTACATCAAAAACTGAGGAGGACAGCTCTCCAACAGCTTTTGTGAAACTACAAATAACCACTTGTCATAGACAACACCCCAGTTTGCTACCAGCAGTTATAAATGAAAATTCTTTAAAATATCAATTACTCACACAAGAAAAACATTATTACATCACTCAAACAAAAATGGTCAACAACAAGAGATTCAGTCTCACCACTGATGGTCCATGTAATGTTCAACAATTTCACGATTTCTGCCAATAGAATACCTCACACTAATTCAGCAGGTTACAGTCAATCAAATTTATGGGAAGAATATGAAGGAAGTGTAATTTACTCATGAAGGAGATGAATTACAAAATCCTTATTTGATCCAGCCTTGAGAATATTTCAGTGGCCTAGACTGCCACATAGCTTTAAACATTCTGTATGCATTCACATATGAATAAGACTGTCTTGAAATGTATCTGACAGAAAATTTTTAATAGCAGTAAATAATGGAAAGTGAGTAAATCCCAAATTTGAGTACTAAAATGAGAAATTACTGTAGCAAGGTTACCAACAGCTATGTAATACTGTTACCAACTCATAACTTCACTGATATGAAAAACAACAATTGTTTAATAAGTGCCATCAAAACACATTTAAGTGACTGATGAAACTCACGCTTTCTGGACCGCTTGATTATAGCACTCTTTTACTTCTGATATTTTCTTCCCATATCCTTTAAGAGTGTCAAAATAGCTCTGAATGTAGGAATGAATGTACAAAACTTCATCTCGGAATAAAGCTATTACCCAGCTTGACTCCAGAGCACTCAGCCATAGCTTATTTGCCTTTTCTTGGTTGAGGGCTGAATGGCATAACATGAAGCCAACTGAAAAAAAAGCAGTACATTACTGAAAAATATAAATTTCAAGTGTGTATTATAAACTAATAACTTTAACCTGATAATATACAGCAGATTTCTGTTTCATGATACACATTATATTCTTTTTCTACAGAAATTTAAAGGTATACTTCCCAGTACTTTACATAGAAAACAAAAGTTTTGAACCACACTGCCATCATAAGAACTATATTTATATTTACAGTTGGCGGCAACTTCAATCTAAGCTCGAGATATTGGCAAAAATACACTCCTGGAAATTGAAATAAGAACACCATGAATTCATTGTCCCAGGAAGGGGAAACTTTATTGACACATTCCTGGGGTCAGATACATCACATGATCACACTGACAGAACCACAGGCACATAGACACAGGCAACAGAGCATGCACAATGTCGGCACTAGTACAGTGTATATCCACCTTTCGCAGCAATGCAGGCTGCTATTCTCCCATGGAGACGATCATAGAGATGCTGGATGTAGTCCTGTGGAACGGCTTGCCATGCCATTTCCACCCGGCGCCTCAGTTGGACCAGCGTTCGTGCTGGACGTGCAGACCGCGTGAGACGACGCGTCATCCAGTCCCAAACATGCTCAATGGGGGACAGATCCGGAGATCTTGCTGGCCAGGGTAGTTGACTTACACCTTCTAGAGCACGTTGGATGGCACGGGATACATGCGGACGTGCATTGTCCTGTTGGAACAGCAAGTTCCCTTGCCGGTCTAGGAATGGTAGAACGATGGGTTCGATAACGGTTTGGATGTACCGTGCACTATTCAGTGTCCCCTCGACGATCACCAGTGGTGTACGGCCAGTGTAGGAGATCGCTCCCCACACCATGATGCCGGGTGTCGGCCCTGTGTGCCTCGGTCATATGCAGTCCTGATTGTGGCACTCACCTGCACGGTGCCAAACACGCATACGACCATCATTGGCACCAAGGCAGAAGCGACTCTCATCGCTGAAGACGACACGTCTCCATTCGTCCCTCCATTCATGCCTGTCACGACACCACTGGAGGCGGGCTGCACGATGTTGGGGCGTGAGCGGAAGACAGCCTAATGGTGTGCGGGACCGTAGCCCAGCTTCATGGAGACGGTTGCGAATGGTCCTCGCCGATACCCCAGGAGCAACAGTGTCCCTAATTTGCTGGGAAGTGGCGGTGCGGTCCCCTACGGCACTGCGTAGGATCCTACGGTCTTGGCGTGTATCCGTGCGTCGCTGCGGTCCGGTCCCAGGTCGACGGGCATGTGCACCTTCCGCCGACCACTGGCGACAACATCGATGTACTGTGGAGACCTCACGCCCCACGTGTTGAGCAATTCGGCGGTACGTCCACCCGGCCTCCCGCATGCCCACTATACGCCCTCGCTCAAAGTCCGTCAACTGCACATACGGTTCACGTCCACGCTGTCGCGGCATGCTACCAGTGTTAAAGACTGCGATGGAGCTCCGTATGCCACGGCAAACTGGCTGACACTGACGGCGGCGGTGCACAAATGCTGTGCAGCTAGCGCCATTCGACGGCCAACACCGCGGTTCCTGGTGTGTCCGCTGTGCCGTGCGTGTGATCATTGCTTGTACAGCCCTCTCGCAGTGTCCGGAGCAAGTATGGTGGGTCTGACACACCGGTGTCAATGTGTTCTTTTTTCCATTTCCAGGAGTGTACATGCTAAAAGTCAGTGGTAGGCATCAAATATCACCCAAAATTGTACTAAATGCCTTCTCAAAAATTATTTTGAATAATTAGTTCAGGTGCAAACTCAAGTGTAAATGGTTGTGAAAACACACTTGACCCCTTAGCAATAAATAATCATGAGATTTATAGATGGCTCTTGACACTGTTCCTCACAAGCAGCTTCTAATCAAACTGCATGTCTCTGGAACATCATTTCAGTTGTGCAAGTGGATTCATGATTTCCTGTCAGAAAGGTCACAGTTTGCAGCAACTGACGGAAAGTTGCAGAGTAAAACAGATGTGATACCTGGTGTTCCCCAAGGAAGTGTTACAGGCTCCCTGCTGTTCCTAATCCATATAAATGGTTTAGGAGACAATTTAAGCAGCCCTCTTATATTGTTTACAGATGATGCTGTTATCTACCATCTAGTAGTCACCAGATAATCAAAACCAATTGCAAAATGATTTAGATAAGATATCTGCATCATGCGAAAAGTGGAAATTGAATCTAAACAATAAGAAGTGTGAAGTCACCCATATGATTACTGAAAAGAATTTGTTAAATTTTGATTGCATGATAAATCACACAAATCTAAAGGCTGTCAATTAACTAAATACTTAGGCTTTATAATCACAAACAACTTAAATTGGAGCGATCACGCAGAAAATGGAGTGGGGAAGGTGAACCAAAGAAGGTGTTTTATTGGCAGAACATATGGAAGATAGAACAGCTCTATTAACAAGACTGACTGTACTATGTTTGTCTGTCATCTTCTGGAGTACTGCTGCATGGTCTGTGGTCCTTACCAGACAGGATTGTCAACAGACATCAAAAAAATTCAGAGGACGACAGCTCATTTTGCAGAGTAGCCATGAATTTCCAAGTTGTTATCTATGAATGGAAGGGTGTACATTGCATTTTAGACTCACTATATGTTTTTACGAGGAAAAAGCTTTGTCGTTTATAAAGAACTGTCCCAGAGCAGCATTCTTTATAACATTTAAGGGTGACAGTATACACATTAATATAACTATCTAATATTTTGCTTGACAAAAATCAGCAAATGCAACAATAGTTGGTGAACCTAAGTTTATAATATGATGATAACAGTTCTAAAATTCATGATAATACACATACCCAGGAATTTTAAACATTCAATTTTGCTTATTGCTTTCCCCCTGGCCTGCTATTCACAATTAAGTAAGTCCTTCTTTGTAAACTATTCAGTGTAGCGAATTTTTCACTTAATTGATAATATATTTTGTAGTATATATAGTATTATTAAAAAATGGAAAGTCCAATATGGAATAATAAAAATATAATGAAAAGGATAGACTGCTATTCACCATGTAGAGGAGATGTTGAGTCGTAGACACATACAACAAAAAGACTACTATGTATTTTAGCTTTCAGCCAAAAAGACTACTATATATTTTAGCTTTCAGCCCCACTGTCTCTGCTGGCCACTGTGGCCACAGCAACCAGAGACTTGGCCGAACGCTATAACGTATAGAAGTATTTTTGTTGTGCCCATCTCTTCTATATGTTGAGTATCAATCTATCCTTTTCACACTATTGTAGTATATATTACGACAGATACAGATACCTCTCCCTCTGTTCTCTTATATTCACAGAGAATCTTAATTCTGTTGATTGTGATCTGTCCATTGGATGAGGATGTTAAGCCCAGTGGTCCCCTTGATGCTATTCGAGAGGAATAGGCTACATACCAGCCCTGTGTTTTACCCTCTTCCTCCTCTTATCATCATATCATCATCTCATCATCATCATCATCATCATCATCATCATGACACAAACACAACACCACACTATACACACATCCATTACACTCACCTGCATTCAATATACACAAATATGATGCAATATTCACATATCCACAAGGAAAAAGGCCATTGTGTGCAGATGAAGGAAACCCTTTCTAACTGCGCAGCTGTGGCTCTCAGCCAACAATACCATGTGACTCTACTTTAGCTAGCCCAATAGATTTGCATAGCACTCATCAGTTGTCACTTTAACCTTTGCTAGGTAATCATTAGGAAGAAATCCTTTCACATCACAGAAAACAATGACCATCCTTTCCATCAGATGAATTAACCTTTACCTTTTCTTTTACAGGCTCACTTGCTTCGTCAACTAGTTTGACTGCTGCTACTTTTCTGTTGTGACCTACATATAGTTCATAGCAACTAACTGGAACACAAAACCTGTTGGATCCTGTTTAAATGGTCCGACCATTACAGAGGATGTCATTTTCACATTTTATATTGGTCAGTATTCAATGACTGCAACACCAGTCTTGCACAAAGCTTTCTCTTAACTCTTTGTGTAAAATGAACTGTACTGTCTCTTCTCATATTAATAAGCACCTATTATTTCACGCACTTTTCATCACTAATTATGCTCTACAACTTCTTGATGTGTTCATCAGAGATGGCAGTGTTGGGAGATCCTACATGTTGACTGTCTTGAAGAGAAATAAGGCCACATTTAAACTTGTCACTTACTTCTTAACTGTTCAAGACAAATCAGCAGACTTCTGATAATCACTTGCTTTGTGTGAATTTCTGTTTATGAGAAACAATTAAAAACAAAGAATTTTATGCTCACAGTATATTCCACTCTGTCATACTGAATATAGCTCAGATATCATGATTACTTCAAAAAGTCATATAAACAAAACTACAATGGTGTCCAAAATAAAAGCAACAAATGGAAATTTTGCAAGATAGCATTTATTTTGCCACAAAACAGTATAAACAGATGATAGCAAAGTAGAAACAACATAAAGAATACGAAACGTAAACAAGTGCAACATACATAATAGCAGACGAAAATGTTGTTCGTTTTTTTTTTTTTTTTTTTTTCCAACTTAACAGATTTGCACACACATTTTGACAACTGGTTAATGTGCTCACTATGGCGTGTGACCACCTGTGGCACCAATATAGGCCTGACATTGATGGGGCATGCTGTGGATAATGACATCAGTGCCATGTTGAGGTAATAATGCCCAGTCTTCCTGCACAGCTGCTCGCAAGTTTTGGAGAGTGGTTGGTGGATGTTGACATGATACAACCTGTCTCTCTAGTGCATCCCAGACGTTCCCTATGGGATTCAGATAGTGAGAGTCAGCAGACCGTAAAATGCATGCAGGATATTCTGTTTCCAAGAAAACATCAACCAATTATTCTCTACAAGGTCGAGCACTATCGTCCATCAATACAAAGTCTGGGCCCACAGCACCTTGCAACACCTGTACATGAGGTCCCAAGACCTCGTCATGATGTCTGACAGCAGTTAAACCTTTCCAATTCACCCGTATAATTTGATGAAGAGGTGTTCGAGTGGTCAACACAATGCCTGCTCACACCATTAGCGATCCTCCTCAATATCAGTCTCTTTCCACAATGTTCGGGTCTCGACATCGTGTTCAGATGTGAATCTGTCGAGAATCACTCTCCAGACCAAATCAGGACTCACCTGTGAAAAGAACATCAGTCCACTGTTCGACAGTCCAGGTGGCATATTGACAACTCCACTCCAGACATTCTCCTCTGCGAAGATGCATCAGAGGCACACACAGAGCAGGTCTTCAGCAATAAAGGCCACTCTGTCAGGGCCTTCACAACACTGTTTGCCTCAATGCAACACATACAGTGGATGCTGTGAAGTCAGATGCCAGATGCTGCACAGTACCTTAAGACGGTACTATCGTGCACTTACAGTCAGATAACAGTCCTCTCTTCCTGATGTCCCATGTACCCTGGTCTTTGGGATACAGTTTTGGTCTCTATAAACTGCCACCACATCTGAGAAATGACTGAACAATTCACGTTAAGCCATCAGGCCACATGAGTCTGCGACTGTCCTGCTTCCATTCTTCTCATGACCCTCCACTGCAGAGACTCTGGTAGGCATCTTCTCTGTGCCATACTGCACCAACTGTGACTGTGCACACAGTGAATGTGGATGTGGGACTATGCAGCAAACACTACTCCTTTTGATAGACGCCTGACGTCATTGTTTGTGCGGTTTCCACAGACTGAAATGCCATCTTCTATGCAGACTAGGTATGAATATCTGTTGACAGTTTCTATAATTATATCGTGAATTAGACACAAGGTAGGGAAATAGTGGTTTGTTGCTTTAATTTTGGACACCAGTGTATTTCCCAGATCAAGTTCACATGAGTCATGTTACTGCACAACATGTGTCTTCTCCTCCCTCCTACACCCACCCTGACAACACCCACACAAATCATTGATATCAGTGTCATCTCTGCAACAAAATGTGAAATCTTCTTCCGGCCTTTGTACCTTTGTAAAGCATCATTAAACCTGCTCATTCCAGTTCGTAAATTTTGTAAACTATTGTTTCCTCTGAAACAATGTTATTTGAATTTGCTGTTTTTGTTAACAGAAATGTATTCATGATGGTCATTCAGTTATACACAAACAATCAACATTGGAGTTTGTTTTTTATACTTTTTTTTATACTTTTGATTTTGCATTTCTTGCTTAATGTAACTCAAATGAATATTAATTATTATTAACCTACATTTGTTTGAATTCACTAACATAAACATATTTACTTCACTTTATCCTTACATTACATATTTTGAAGAATAAAAAACAAAGTTTTAATCTCTGTCACAACAAACTACTACTCCCAATACATATTTGGTATGTAGCAATCTCTGCCACTTATTTGAAGTTTCAGAGGTGAAAAGAACACTAAAACCAAATATTTTCATCCTCATAATATGAAACAGTGCTATAAAATGAAATGATTCAGTGTACAGCAAACTACGGAACTAACAATGTAAAATACGCATTAAGACTGACAGCACAGCTCTACTCGTATCGTACAGCTACTAATATAGAACTAAGAACTAAATCTGAAGTTAATATTCACTACAGCTACAGAAGTATAGACATGTCTAACTGTATGTGTGCCACAGAATTTGATACCACAGCACAGGGTAGCAACTTCAGTAGCAAAAGAACATAGGGCATACTGAGGTAATGCAGCTGCTAGGCGGCGGTTTGTACTCCAACACCATGTTTTCTGCACAACACATTGTGCAACAAGTGCACCATGGTCGTAACATATGTTACACTTTCTCTACAGTAATTTTAGGGGCACTGTTCTCCATTAGGATATCTTGCTGCATAATCTGTCTAGGGAACAGTGTTCACCAAGTACACAGAAGTACCCCAGGGAGAGGGCGCTGTGCATGTACAATGTTCTTGTAACTATCAACAGCCGTAAAAGAATTCAACATTTAGCAAATCTTCCTGAGCCATCTCTGAGCAAGTCTCAGCCACAGTTCTTGTGGATGTACCATCATGTATTTGCCCCCGGTACAGGATTCCCATGAGGGTCCAGGCAAGTTCAGGAGGAGGAGGAAATTAGTGTTTAACGTCCCGTCAATAACGAATGAGGTCATTAGAGACAAAGCACAAGCTCAGATTAGGAAAGGATGAGGAAGGAAATTGCCCATGTCCTTTCAAAGGAACCGTCCTGGCATTTGCCTGATTCGATTTAGGGAAATCGTGGAAAACCTAAATCAGGATGGCAGGATGTGGGTCCTTCAGAATGTCAGTCCTGTGCGCTAACCACTGCTCCCCCTCACTCGGTAGGCCATTTCACTTAGCATTATTGTCCTAGAGGTCACATAAAACCTCTTGGTGGAATCCCCCTTAGGCTGGTAATGCTACTGACCATAGCAGACTCGCAACAAATAAAAGCAATGGTAACACAACTTTAGTAAATGACGAATTGATATAGAATTGTACGATATAAATTAGCATGCCACTACAACACTAGGCTTGAATCACTGACACATTATGTGCCAATTTAACATCTATAAATCCACTTCTAAATAATAGGAAGCAATTTATACATGTTATGATGTTACAAATTCACTGTCTCAGTGACACATGTTTTATACAACATTTTACTGAAGAAGTGTGTTTATTATCTATTCCATTACTCCACATCATAGAACACAAAACTTGACATTGTAACTCTGTAGTATAGAAATACATGTAGCTTGGCACATATCAAGAGCCTGAACTTGGCTGTAGATTTCAACTTTAAGTAAACTCTTAGAGTCTATAATTATTACTTTTTACAAATACTGACATATCCTAGTGAAGAAAATTAGTATGAGTTACACTGCTAACTGAAACAACTGACTCTATGACTGCAATATCAGAATCACATGGAATTTCAGTTTGCTTTATGTTTGACTACCTGTATGCAACCTACAATTTGAGCAGCAGTCACTTTTTAGAAACTTCACATTATGAAGTCACCAGCTACGAAAACTGACAATTATTGCCAGCAACAAAATAAGAACCAAGACAGGTATATATGTCAACAGTCACACACTAATATGCACGTTTCTTCACTACATCCACCTGTTATTAAATCAGCTGTAATGGTTACACAAGAAGCCAACATAGATGTTTGTATAACACATGACAGCATTTCTCTTATTTCCTATTTTAATGCTGTCTGTCGAAGTCACAAAGTAAACCAATTTATTTATAAAATAACTCAAAATTTCATTTCAGTCAGTAAATAATAGGCACTGACCATGAAATGTATAAAATAAAGACTCAGTAATAGCAAATAGTTACTGTAAAACAAGAATCAGGCACAGGAATTCAATATCTGATTCTTGCCTTAAAAACAATAATTGCTTCAGAGGCATAAGAATTAGGCAATGCAATTATGTTAATTCTTACCCCTGCAACTGACAGTTTTACACTGTTGAGAGATGGACTGACATTCTCAAATTCTGTTTCGACTTTAAAATTCTGTTTGAACTCTGTAATGATAACAAATACTTTTCTGGTTATTAATAGCATAATGCTGCACTTGAGAGCTGTGTCTAAGGTTTTATCACATTGGACATGGCATACTGTAAGTTATAAGCATATTTATGTATAAAATTGATTAAGAGAATAACTTAGAACCTTCCAGAATTGAAACACAAAATGGATAATGAGTAAGCAAAAGGAGGAGGGACAAGCACATGGTACATCTACATCTACATCTACATACATACTCCGCAATCCACCATACGGTGCGTGGCAGAGGGTACCTCGTACCACAACTAGCATCGTCTCTCCCTGTTCTACTCCCAAACAGAACAAGGGAAAAATGACTGCCTATATGCCTCTGTACGAGCCCTAATCTCTCTTATCTTATCTTTGTGGTCTTTCTGCGAAATATAAGTTGGCAGAAGTAAAATTGTACTGCAGTCAGCCTCAGCCTCAAATACTGGTTCTCTAAATTTCCTCAGAAGCAATTCACGAAAAGGATGCCTCCTTTCCTCCAGAGACTCCCATCCGAGTTCCTGAAGCCTTTCCGTAACACTCGCGTGATGATCGAACCTACCAGTAACAAGTCTAGCAGCCTGCCTCTGAATTGCTTCTATGTCCTCCCTCAATCCGACCTGATAGGGGTCCCAAACACTCGAGCAGTACTCAAGAATAGGTCTTATTAGTGTTTTATAAGCGGTCTCCTTTACAGATGAACCACATCTTTCCAAAATTCTACCAATGAACCGAAGAGGACTATCCGCCTTCCCCACAACTGCCATTACATGCTTGTCCCACTTCATATCGCTCTGCAACGTTACACCCAAATATTTAATCGATGTGACTGTGTCAAGCACTACACTACTAATGGAGTATTCAAACATTACGGGATTCTTTTTCCTATTCATCTGCATTAATTTACATTTATCTATATTTAGAGTTATCTGCCATTCTTTACACCAATCACAAATCCTGTCCAAGTCATCTTGTATCCTCCTACAGTCACTCAACGACGACACCTTCCTGTACACCACAGCATCATCAGCAAACAGCCACACATTGCTATCCACCCTATCCAAAAGATCATTTATGTAGATATAAAACAACAGTGGACCTACCACACTTCCCTGGGGCACTCCAGATGATACCCTCACCTCCGATGAACACTCACCATCAAGGACAACATACTGGGTTCTATTACTTAAGAAATCTTCGAACCACTCACATACTTGGGAACCAATCCCATATGCTTGTACCTTAGTTAGGAGTCTGCAGTGGGGCACCGAGTCAAACGCTTTCCGGAAGTCAAGGAATATGGCATCCGTCTGATAACCTTCATCCATGGTTCGCAAGATATCATGTGAAAAAAGGGTGAGTTGCATTTTGCAGGAGAGATGCTTTCTAAAGCCGTGCTGATGCATGGACGGCAACTTTCTGTCTCAAGGAAATTCATTATATTCGAACTGAGAATATGTTCGAGAATCCTGCAACAAACCGATGTTAAGGATATTGGTCTGTAATTTTGAGGATCTGTCCTTCTACCCTTCTTATATACAGGTGTCACCTGCACTTTTTTCCAGTCACTCGGGACTTTACGTTGGGCAAGAGATTCGCGATAAATGCAAGCTACGTAAGGAGCCAATGCAATACAGCACTCTCTGTAAAACCGAATTGGAATCCCATCAGGACCTGGTGATTTATTTATTTTCAACCCATTCAGCTGCTTCAATGACTTAAGTGAAGACAGTGACTATTATCTCAGGGTAAACACCAATTGTGAGGGAATAATTGCTGCAAAATCTATAAAGACACAAGCAGCTCAACAATTACAAATACCTAACATAACCACAATATCATATCATGGCACTTCATTACAGCTATTATGCCACCATAGAAAAAAAATAAAAATAAAACAAACACATACACAAAAAATGGTATTTTCTTTTAGAATTGGGCACAAACAGCATAGGAGCTGGTGTCAAAAACACAAAATTAGCATTTTACAAATGTTTTAAGGAAGCTTTTAAGACTAGCAGAATTAAGACATCTACTACAGAAATGGAAAGTCCTGATGGAATGTAAACAATACGAGTAGAGGTAACAACTCACCAAATAGTAGGCATGTTGCATCATCAAAAGGCACATAAATGAGACAGAGAACTTCACGCACGCACGCACACACACACACACACACACACACACACACACACACACACACACACCTGTATAGTTACATTGCAAATTAAGACATCTTTAAAGAGGGCCTATTATTTTCATTGTTGTTGAAAAATTCATCACAGGAGATTTCGCAACTGTGTTGAAATTTAAAATTTACCCTTTATTTTAGCATATAATTTTGATCAATATTTGATCATCTTCAGATCTATGTAGTTCCACAAGCAACGAACTATCACCATTCAGCATTGTTGGGAGATTTTACGTGTGATATTGTGATGTGTACTTCTGTATGGATAGGACAGTTTGCTTAAGTATATACATAGATCTGAAGACGGTCAAATATTGATCAAAACTAGTCATCGTAAAAATAAAAGTGCAATTGAGAAACTGAAATAAAGGCTGAATTTTTAAAGGGTGTACTATTTTTTGAATGTCTTCTGCAATTCAAACTGAACTAAATACTAATTCCAATCAAACCCACCTCCAAGAAATAGTCTAAATGGGTTATAAATCAGAATAAATGACACTGGAAATGTACCAGTGTGCTAACTTATATTAGATGCAGCCACCCGTGCGTTGGCTGCTAAAGCTGCAACATGTCACGAATGTTTCCAACAGCAATCCATGGAGACAAAACTTATGCAGTATCATAATCAAATCATTTCATCCATCATCATCTCAATCAACACTTCCTGGTAATTCCTTTTCTGCATGGTCTTACAGCATCTCTTGCAAGAAGTGACTTGGTATAATGTCCACTGGACAACATCGGAGTTGATGGTAGTGGGCTCAATTCTGTTCATTACGTAGCAGACAAAGGCAAGTCTCCAGATTAGTAGAACTCAAAAAGTAGTATCATAAATTGATGTTTTGGGGAAAGGAAAGTATTATTATTTATCACAAAGTTTCTTGTTCAGTATACAAAATCAAATACTTATGATATTAAACTCGATTTCAACAGAATCTCTGTCCAAAGTCAATGTTACTTATTTTCAGGCTACACCAATAAGAAGTGGTATTTTGTTTAAAGTATATAGATGTCATACATTCTTCATTTCATAAGGACACTATAAGCAAGGCGAATGCATTTAAATATTGAATTTCATAGTCTTTTTCACAGGTACAACAGCCTTTGGGGAGAAAATGAATTTACCATATATGAATCAATCAGATATACCAATCTTCCCACAATGTATCAGGTCCCCCACAGCATTAGAATAATTACAACACAGTCCATATTATAATCAGTTTTCAGAAAAGCAGCCACCGGCTATTAAGTGCAGTATGAACATGAGACCAATTTCACTGTCAACATGACAGCCATAGACCACCACAAATACACATTAACATGTTTGATGTCAAAAACTTATGTTGTCGGTCTCACAGTATACATAGCAGACAGTTCTAAGATAACAGGCTACTACAATGTATGGATTAAAAGAATTCTGGAAATATTGCCCTACACTATTGCCCAGAATACCAAAGCATGTCATTCAACAATGTGACATGGTAGCACATACAGAATGATTTTTACGCAGCAGACACATAGTTGGCTCACATGGCCAAATTCTCATTTATCTTCCACAGTTGCCTTTCCAGATGAGATGTGAATGATGACATCTAAATTTCTGCATCACAGTTGAATATTACAAACAGCCAATGAAGTGTAAAATCATGGCCTGTGCAAGGCAAATCATACGATGAGGATTTGAACTTACTCCGACTCCTGAATGATTTTCATATTGTTTCCTTCCTCTGTATTTTCCATGATCAGGAAAGTAATGAAACTAATTTCTCTTTATCACTGCTAACAATAAAATTAAACAGACTCTCAAAATAAGGACACTACATACAATGTTAGAGCACAGATTACATTGGAACTGTAGTATGTAATGATTTTCAGTTTCAAACTGATATAGAAGCCACATCAGAAAGAACAAGGAATGCAGAGAGGTGTTCCTTTTGTTCCTTTTTGTCTTCTCCTCCTCCTCCTCCTCCTCCTCCTCCTCTCTCACACACACAAATGGTTTGCTTTTATTCAAATATTGCTCCTAAATATTACTTACATATTATCCATCTTTCCATTGCGTCGAGAGACAGATATTCACAGGACATTGACTCAGTTTGTGCAGGTTTTAAAAGTTGTCCAGGATTTGCTACAAGGCTCAGTTTTTGATCAGCCCTGAAACACCACAGTAATGTATGCACAATAATGACAAAGCAATCTCTCCAGATCATTTGACTACTAGAAACAGCCACTTAGGCATAAAATAAAATACAAAATATGATAAGTGTGAGTAAAATGTAAAGAGAGCATTTGAAGTAGCAGGTTTGCGAAACAATAAAGTGAATATAAAACAGCAGAAAACTTGCTTCATATTCACTAGAAACAAATGTATATTTCTTTGAAATGCATGACACAGAGCTGTATTAACACTTCTTTATTAATACTGGTTTCAGTATTGTACCATCTTCTCATATCTGTATCAACCAAAACAGAGCAAAACCAACTACAGAAAAATATGGATACACACTGATGGAAAAAAATCTCAATGCCAAGGAGTTGTGCAACACAAACAAAAACTGGTAGGTGTGTGTCTACATCTGAAAGATGATGTGTATTCATATTCCGTGCCAGTCACACAAGAGTGGCACTGTTGCGCTGTCTAGTACCACTATGGGGATGCAAATCAGGTTTGCTTTAAATACATGCTGTAACAGTTGTGAGCATTAGTTACCTTTAACATTGGACATGGTGAGTTCATGTCAGTCAAGAATGCCTTTGAGGTGACAAAGATGCCATTATCAACAACTCACTGAGTTTGAACGATGTTGTGTAATAGGGCTACAAGAAACTGGATGTTCCTTCTGTGATGCTGCAGAAAGACTTGACAGCAATGTAGCCACTGTACACATTTGCTGGCAGCAGGAACGGTGAGAATGTACGGTCACAAGACAACCGGGCTCCAGACAGCCATGTGGCACTACCGAGAGGGAAGAGCATCGTGTTCGGCCTATGGCTCTAGTGCAATCATACTGCATCTGCAGCAGCAACTTGAGCATCAGTTGGCACCACAGTAACACAATGAACTGTTACAAATCAGTACCTTCAAGGAAAGCACTGAGCCAGACCCACTGCAGCATGCATTCCACTCACCCCAAACCACCACCCTTTGCTACTACAGTGGTGTCAAGTGAAACCTCATTGGAGGGCAGGGTGGAGGTCTGTTGTGTTTTCTAGTGATAGTTGGTTCTGCCTTGATGCCAGTGATGGCTGTGTGTCGGTTAGGACAAGGCCAGTTGAGGGCCTGCAACCAACCTGTCTGCACACTAGACATAGTTGACCTACACCTGGGGTTATGGTCTGGGGTACAATTTTGTATGAAAGTAGGGGCACTTTCATGATTACCCCATGCACCCTGACTGCAAAACTGTATGTCAATCTGGTGGTTCTACGTGTTGTGCTGTCTTTCGTGAACAGCACTCCAGGGGGTGTTTTAAAACAGGATAACACCTCATCCACATATCTCTGCTGAAATCAACATGCTCTACAGACTGTTGACATGTTGCCTTGGCCTGCTTGATCACCAGATCTGTCTCCAATCGAGCACATGTGCAACACCATTGAATGGCAACTCCAGCATCATCCACAAATAGCATTAACCACCCCTGTATTAACTGGCCATGTGCAACAAGCGCACAACACCATCTGACAAACTGACATTCAGCACCTGTACAACACAATGCATGCACATTTGCATGCTTGCATTCAACATTCTGGCAGTTACAACAGTTTTTAGTGTACCAGCACTTCGCATTTGCAATGGCTTATCTTGCACTTACATTGACCTGTGATCTGGCAATTTACCTAGACACATGTGCACCCAAAATTTCATTATTTATGAAAGACAATATTACCTCACATGCCATAATAATTTATGTCATGGAAAACCACATATTACATACAAAATCTTCAGAGTTATGGATGTACAGATTGGTAGTGAGTGCTTTAATGCAAAAAGAGTATGAACCATTAGAATAGTAGATAACAACTGTCATGTAGTAAACACACGTACATAATAGGTATCGACAATGGTTAATACAAGCAGTCAATGAAGCAGAGATGTACCTCAAGCTAACTTCATATAGTCGATTTCACAATATTCTTGGGCTCTTTAAAGGATATAAATGAGACTTGGAACCAGCAGAGGAATGCCATGACAAAACCAAGCCACTGCCAAATCCGTTGCAGTTGGCGAGGGTAACATGGTGTCAGCAACGTCACAATGCCTCTATGACTACAGACCGCACTTGCCACCAACGTGTGACACATGCGGCAGGAGTACTGCAGCCCAATTACAACAGCTGGTGGTAACTGGCACATTCCAGACAATTCAGCATGTCACATTAACCAATGTAAACAGCAGAAATCAGCAGGAAAAAGTAGTATTTAATCACAGCCAAACCAGTGCGTTTGGCCAACTAGGCACTATGTGACAGTCTGTGTCAATTGGACCCATCACCGTAGCTCTGCTGCCACTGGGTTGCAAATCAATGACTGTCACTTTTCTGCCCAGCCCAGGTGGTCAGCACTCCACTAGGTGCCGGTCCTGCTCTCTCATCACTGGTTCACGGTCAACCATCGTCAACACCATCAATGTGCCAGTGGGATGCCCCAGCCTGCCGTAAAGAAAGGAGATGATCCTGGCTGGCATTGCTCCACACTGCAGAGATATGAAGCTTTGTATCACGTCTGTATCACCACTGCTGAGTCGGTACACCAGCTCAACATTCCACTGAGTAAACAGCTCACATCTCTGCAACACTGGCCATTAAGGTAGCTGCCATGCTGTGGGAAACAGTATGTGAAGGAGAGAATGCACTGCAATGACTTTATTAACCAGAGGGAATAATTAAACACTTGTTCATGTTCATGGAGGAGTCAAACTGAATGATCAAATAAAGGACTGTGTGTATGTGCACAGCTGGTCTGACTGACACTTTACCACATATCTCCACTGTCTCACAAACCATCTATGGATCCTACTGCTCTCACAGGCAGACACGAACCTATCCTGTCCTGCAAGAATGGCTCGTGTTTTGCACCAGATTTCCCACAGCTATCCCACACCTGCTATAACATACATAATTATAGAATGAAAACTGTTACAACGACACTGTAAATTAATTTCAAAACATACAAAGTACACGGAACAGAAAATTTAGAACATCTCCACATCATGTGAACATACAGCTTATGTGGTTTTCCATGTGCAAAATTGTTATGACATATGAAGTAATATTAATCTTTTTCAAATATTAGTTTCTACACAGTCTTTAAGTAAACAATGTATGTTTGCATTTTTTTCTGTAATTGGTTTTGCTTTTTATGGCTGATACAAATATGAAGGAGATGGAACAATACCACAACCGGTAGTTATATATAAGTATTAAAACTGTTCTGTGTCATGCATTAAAAAAAAAAAAAAAAATACATTACTGCTGTGCTTCGTCTACTACAAAATAAAAATATGCTATAACTTATCCATTTCATTGGTTGTTGAGCTCCATGGCTGTGGATTACTTTATTTTAAGAAGTGCAGCAACCAGTCATATTTTTACATATTCTTATTCATGCCAATACTTGTATCAGTCTTTCACCCATTTCCAGTTGACGTAATACTTATTCAGTCTTCAGATGCAAACTGTTAAAACATTGACAGTTGCAGCATCCAAATTGCTCTCAGTGTTTTAACAATGTACAACTAAAGAGAGAATATAATTGGATAGATAAAAAATCTACTCACGAAGCAACAGCAAGAGAAAACTCTTATAAAAATGTTAGGAAATGTGCAAGCTTTTGAAGCCAGTGGCTTTTCTTCTGGCAGAAGGGTTGAAGGGGAAGGAGGAAGGGTGAGGACTGGCGAGGTTTAGGAAATGGGCAGAATTATGGGAAAAGTAAACCAGAACCACAGGTCAGGCGAGAGTTGTAGGATGGGATGAGTAGGAAAGACGGATTGTTAGGGGCTGCCCTGCACGAGATTTGAAAATCTGAGAGCTTAAGGGTGGAACATAGTGCTGTGTCATCCAAACAAGACACAGCCAGGGAAAAAGCACCACAAGCGCAAAGGTGCGAGCTGGTGCCAGTGCCATAGAGACTCGCCATTTGTGTGAATTCCAGCGGCGCCACGGGCAGCGCTGACAATGAAGATATCGGCTTCACCTTGGCCAATTGGTGGCCGAGTACAAACCGCCAATGATTGGGTGACAACAGAAGGTAGAAGAGCAGCTCTCGCCCACTTGGTTACAGATCATCACCCAAGGGCTGACAGACAGGAAATGTCATTTAGCGAGTTCTTAGAAGTGATCAGATAGTTGTAAATTGCATTTGCTATATACTGTGAAGTTTACCTATGATTATTTGTACTTAGCCATTGAGGGCCTTTTTTGTGTTATATTACATGCAGTGTTGAAGACTTCACTATTCAACAAGTCACAAAGGTAAGTAAACTTTTTTAACTCATTTGTGTGACTTAGTTACAAATTTGTTGGAGTGTTGTATAACCTTCATTCTCCTATCCTGTTACCTGACATGGGGCACAGCTGTGTGAGAGTGGCACGGAGAAATTATCTTAGTGGTGTACTGCACCAGACGCCATATCACGAACTCACAAACTCAGCCTACCATAACAACAGTGGCAACTCAGCGTCCACAGCAGTATCGACGAGGCCTTTACAAAACTGGCGACAAGGGTTTACAACAGATAGGGTGATAAACAAGACAGAGATTACTGACAAAACAACATGTGGGAGTTAATAAGAGTGGAAATCTAAATGCATTATATGAGGTAGTGGTGGAGGGGGAGGGGGGGCAGGGAGGAGTAGACAGGTCAGGAAATGATAGATATGGAAAATTAAAAAGGAATGAAGAAATGAATAGTCACAGAGAGGAAATGCTGAGACCAAAGAAAGTAACATAAATTAAGGTCAGATGTGTGTGAAGAACCAAGGACATGTTATAACACTAGTTCCCACCTGCAGAGCTCTGAGAAGCCAATGTGAGAGGGAAGAATCCAGATGGCACGAGTGGTGAAACACGCACCAAGGTCACAACTCTCATGTTGTAGAGCATGTTCTGCAACAGGATATTGTTTGTTGCCAGTATACATGCTCTGTCTATGCCCATCCATCTTAACTGATAACTTGGTAGTAGTCACACCAAAGTAGAAAGCCAAACAGTCTGCTGCTGAACATTACCTCAACCAGCACCCACCCGATTCTAAACCTGGCATCCTTCCTGACCACCTTAATCAACTTTACACTTACAAACAACTACTTTACCTTTGAGGGCCAGGCATACAAACAGATCAGGGACATAGCCATGGGAAACAGGATGGCTCCTTCCTATGCCTTTTCATAGGTTGCTTGGAGAGGGCTTTTATAGGATCTGGGTTTGGTTTAGATACATTTATGACATCTTTGCCAAATGGACTCATGGTGAGGTGACCTGTTAAAATTTCTGAACTCTCCAAATACCTTCTCCAAAATAAACTCCACACAGTCCTATCCAAATCCCATGCCATTTCCTTGATGTTAACCCCATGCTCACCGAGGGTCAGCTAAAACCTTCTGTTCACATTAAACCTACTAACAAAAACAGTACTTACATTCTGACAGTTGTCATCCTTTCTATGACAAATGTTTCCTCCCATACAGCCTCGGCACTTGAGGCAAGCATATTTGTTCAGATGCAGACTCTTTACATCAATACACCACCATTCTAACCTCAGCCTTCATTGGACTTAACTACCCCACCAGCCCAGTACAAAACTACTTTTTCCCGAGCATCACATCCAATCCTGGTACTGCTGATCCTTCCAAAACAGAACTGAGGAGTACATCTAGTGTCACTTAATACCAATCTCCACAACATCGTGGTCAGGTCGTATGCTCCTTTTGCAACCATTTCTCTAGCCCATACCAGCTGTGTGTTTGGTAAAACGTATACTGTCAAAGGGGGAACCACCTGTGAAATGACACATTGTGTATCAGCTGTTATGTAAACACTGTTCAGTCTTCTACATTGGTATAACTCCACCAAGTTATCATTTAGAATGATTGGGCATAGGCAGGGGGTGTATACTGGCAGCAAACAATACCCTGTAGCACAGCATGCTCTACAACATGACAGCTGTGACCTCAGTGTGTGTTTGACCACATGTGCCATCTGGATCCTTCCCCTTGACATCTGTTTCTCAGAACTCCACACATGAAAACTGGCATTATAAAATGCCCTTGGTTCTCACCACACACCTGATCTTAATTTACGTTAATTTCTTTAGTCTCAACATTTCTTGTCAGTGACTATTCTTTACTTCATTCCCTTTTAGTTTTGTATATACAGGGTGATTCAAAAAGAATACCACAACTTTAGGAATTTAAAACTCTGCAACGACAAAAGGCAGAGCTAAGCACTATCTGTCGGCGAATTAAGGGAGCTATAAAGTTTCACTTAGTTGTACATTTGTTCGCTTGAGGCGCTGTTGACTAGGCGTCAGCGTCAGTTGATGCTAAGATGGTGACCGCTCAACAGAAAGCTTTTTGTGTTATTGAGTACGGCAGAAGTGAATCGACGACAGTTGTTCAGCGTGCATTTCGAACGAAGTATGGTGTTAAACCTCCTGATAGGTGGTGTATTAAACGTTGGTATAAACAGTTTACAGAGAATGGGTGTTTGTGCAAAGGGAAAAGTTCTGGACGGCCGAGAACGAGTGATGAAAATGTAGCACGCATCCAGCAAGCATTTGTTCGCAGCCCAGGAAAATCGACTCGCAGAGCTAGCAGAGAGCTGCAAATTCCACAATCAACTGTATGGAGAGTCCTACGAAAAAGGTTAGTTATGAAACCTTATCGTCTGAAATTGGTTCAAGCACTGTCTGCAGCTGATAAGATTAAAAGAATCGATTTCTGTGATTTTATCCTTGCTCAAATGGAAACAGATGAATCTTTCGTTTCAAAGATTGTGTTTAGTGATGAAGCAACTTTCCACACTAACGGGAAAGTCAACCGTCACAATGTCTGTATATGGGGCACTGAGAATCCGCGGGAAACAACTCAGTATGAACGTGACTCGCCTAAGGTGAACGTTTTCTGTGCCATTTCAGCCAATAAAATTTTTGGTCCCTTTTTCTTCGAAGGTGCTACTGTAACTGGACTACAGTATCTGGAGATGTTAGAGAATTGGCTGTTCCCTCAGCTCGAACAAGAAGCACAACAATTCATATTTCAGCAGGATGGAGCGCCACCACATTGGCACTTATCTGTCCGTAACTACCTGAACGTCAACTACCCGAGGCGATGGATTGGCCGCCAGGCAGCCCGTGACAGAGCACTTCATCACTGGCCTCCAAGAAGCCCTGATCTTACCCCCTGCGATTTTTTCTTATGGGGGTATGTTAAGGATATGGTGTTTCGGCCACCTCTCCCAGCCACCATTGATGATTTGAAACGAGAAATAACAGCAGCTATCCAAACTGTTACGCCTGATATGCTACAGAGAGTGTGGAACGAGTTGGAGTATCGGGTTGATATTGCTCGAGTGTCTGGAGGGGACCATATTGAACATCTCTGAACTTGTTTTTGAGTGAAAAAAAACCTTTTTAAATACTCTTTGTAATGATGTATAACAGAAGGTTATATTATGTTTCTTTCATTAAATACACATTTTTAAAGTTGTGGAATTCTTTTTGAATCACCCTGTATATTTTATTTTCTGACATGTCTCTCTCCCCTCTCCCCTCCCCTCCCTCCACCCCCCCCCCCCCCCCCCCGCCACCTCTACCACATATAATGCACTTAGCTTACCACTCTTATTAACTCCTACACACTGTTTTGTCAGTAAACTCTGTCTTGTGTATCACCCTATCTTCCACCCTTAAGCTCTCAGGTTTTCAAATCTTGTCCAGTGCATCCTCCAACAATCAGTCTTTGCTTCTCACTGCATCTGATAAGTCTCCCCTGACCCGGGGTTCTGGGTGACTTTTTGTAACTCTTCCTATTTCCTAAACCTCACCAGTCCTCTTCCTCATCTCTCTTCCTTTCCCTTCACCCCTTCTGCCACAAGAAGAAGCCACTAGCTCTGCAACCTTGCACATTTCTTAACCTTTTTTTTATATGAATGTTCTCTTGCCATTGCTTGGTGAGGATTTTTTTTTATCTATCCAGTTATATTCATTCTTCAGTTATACGTCAGTAAAACATTGAGAGCAGTTTGGATGCTGCAGCTGTCAATGTTTTAACAATTTACATCTGAAAATTGAATAAGTATCACACCAATTGAAGATGGGTGAAAGCCCGATACATATATTGGCATAAATAAAAATACATAAAAATGTGGCTGGTTGCAGCATTTCTCAAAATAACTAAAATATTTTAAGACATTTTGTACAATGGATTCAATGTATTAAAAAGGATCTGCAATAACAACAAATTTGGCTCATGGTTAACAAATTCCAGGTTTATAGATTTCATGTAGCAGGAAATCCAAGAATTTTATATAAAAAGATGCCATCATGAGAAACTTTGATCTCGTGTTTGATCACCATTTTCTTTCAAACTTTCATTGTGCTGCACACCACACAAGCTAGACGCTACATTTCTGATGCCTCATTTTATATCTAATGTGTATCTCAGTTACTTTTTAAGTCAAATACAGCGCAACTGCAAGTGGGAGATGATCAACCTACAACGCTGCAACATTAGTCAAAGCAAACTCTCTCATACACATTCTAATGCCATATGTGAAAGACATACAACACAAAACGTCTTGGGCCAAATCCTAAAGCAATGGATATTAATCTACCACTTACCCAATTAAGCTGTAATGCACACAACATAGTTAATAACATGAAGAAACAGTGACAGTGATGGTACTGATCAATTGTAATGAGCAAGAAAATACTTATTTTCTAATGTGACAATACAAAGACAGCAATAATCAGAAACACAATATGCATAACACAAATTAATACAACGTAAAAATTTCTACTGTTGAAACGAAACTAATGTACCATCCATTAATGAAAACTGTGAGTAATCTTTATCCAATCTGCATGCACAATTCACACTCACACGTAGAGAACTGAAGCCACAACTCATAAAAAATGCTTCAGCTAAACAAAAAGTAATCAAAATTTGTGCATCTGTTCAGTACATTTGCAGTGAAAGTAGATATTACTGTTACACAGACTTTTAAAGTTAAGAAAATGAGAAGTAGTTAGAAACACAAAGAAACAAAGGAATTTAAGTGGTACCAGAACCAATTCCTGTAAAACTGAATAAATTGCAAGTTGTGTTAGAAAAAGAGTTAGCTCTTTTCATACAAAGCTACTAACCTCCACTTCTCTGCAGTCACATTTCGATTCATATAAACTGCCGACAGCGACATAAGAGCACTGCAAAGCAGTTTTGAATGAGGCACAAATTCTTCAGAAAGTTTCTTAATAGGTGGATCGTAGTCCATTATCATTTGCCCTAGACGAGGAAAACTGGCATCACTGTTGATAAAATAAAAGATATTAAGAAAAATTATATTAAACGAATACACAACATTTCACTCTCCATAAAATTCATAGACTTAAGACAAAATGCAAATGCTGACAGAACATAAAATAAAATTACATCTCTCTTAGCCTTTCCCCTCCCATTGTGGATCTTACATGTGGTTCACCATCAGGTATTCTCTTTTTTATTTAGCTGTGAACGCAATTATGGAGTGAACATGATTTCCACATGTAAGATAAATCTCTTAGCACACTTTCTCAGGATAATCCTAAAATGGTTAGCACTGACTGAGTTCGGAAGAGCTGCAGGGAACAAACTATTGATTTACCATGTATCGGTATGTTTATGAATTACAACCAAACAGAAGCCTAATAACTGACTAATCTGGAGCACCTTATATGACTGGACTGAGCTGCTTGGTAAAGCAAAAAGTCTATTAACACAAACATCATTAAGTAACATACACACTATTCAGTTCTTAAAATAAACACACTTAAAATAAATACGCTTGTGCACAATCTAACACTATACACAATGAGATGTGAAACTTTTTCTTTCTGGTTAAGAGGTCACTCACAGATTAGAGGCCAGTTACCACTATTTCAGCTTTCATATCTGTAAGTACACACTGCACTTATTTAATTTTACCAGTATCATTACATCAAAAACTCTTTGTATTAGCAAGTATGTGAAATTTTAATAGTTGATTAATTTCAACTGAAATATGTACTTTTTGAAATAGCAGAAACTCCACATAGGGTATCAACTATGTAGGAAAAGATAAATTGCTACTTATCATAAAAAGGACATGTTAAGTTGCAGACAGGCACAATTAAAAGACACTTACACAAAGCCTTTGACCTCCACCAGCAAAACAAAAAAATTTGCTGATGAAGGCTGTGGCCAAAAGCTATGCATAAGTGTCTTTTACTTGTGTCTGGCTGCAAATTATGTATTTTTTGCAATTTTTACCTGATCATCATATTCTACAAGTAACCTGACAGTAAACACTTCTTCATATGTCTCTTTCTTCCCTACCCTCCTCATTTCACTTTGAAGGTGGTTTGCCCTCTCAAATATTTTGAACACTTTATGCATTTGACAATATACAAATAATATGCAAACACTTTCAAACTGCAAAAATCAGTGAGTGGTATCATTATACCATGAAAGTTTCGCATGAAAGTCTAAATGAAAACAAGAAATTATGGTCAACACTTAAAATGACGGAAGTCATCCATCTTTTAAAACTTCTGTTCCTTACAAGAATAGCACTCATGTGACAGCACTGAACCTCTAATTTACAAAGTAGGGAGTTCCTTCTTTGGATACTAAGGAGAATGTGTTAGAAGAATGGAAAGCTGGAGAAAAATATGGATAAGACATTTCTACCTTCTTCTCCCAGAGAAGAGACTTGTGGCTCCAAACACAGTATAGGTCACTATTTGCATTTGTAAAGCATGAATGTCTTAAGTAATTTTGCCTACCTGTCCAATCAACTGTAGCTTTACACTTCATTCATAGTGAGATTATTCTGGCTAGTATACTTTCGTTGTTCTGTTTGTTGTAGCAGGATTTCATCTTCTGATCAAAATTCTGCTGGAGTATGAATTTTTCTGAATTAAGAAACAATACCACAATTAGCGCAAAGCTCAGTCATGCTGTGTGGTTAAGGTTTGGTAAGTGTTCACCTTTTCAGCACTGTCTTAATACCCAACATTGCCATAATGCAGTCGAACATAACAGAATCTTCATGTACAGTATCTTACAACCAACATCTGTCAATCACTTTCGAGATGTCCTGGGATTTCAAATACTACAAAATTATGATATTGTACACTGGCTGATTTTTGTAGCACTTTAATCAATGTAGTATGGAAAACAAATAGGAAATTTCATTTCACAGAGAAAGTCATCAAAATGTCTGTTTGTAATGCAGAAAATTACTTGAGAAGTGTAAAAACAATAAATCAACCTTTGCTGGTGAAGCATTTCATGGGCAGCATTAAACAATCCAAGAACAGCTCTTCTGTCTTCCACTCTTGACAAGAGCACCATTAACGTCACGTACGTAACAACTAGTTCCAGGTATGCACGTGTCAGCTCAAAGTTCAGAGTCTGTAAAATAATTCGAATTTCAGTTATAAAATATCTTTTTATAAGCAGCTTTACTATTTTTAATGAGCACATACTTACAATATCTAGGTGCACCTGGCACGCATCCATCGTTGTCAACAAATCACAAACATTATCTCTGAAGTCCAGCAGATCCACGAATGTATAATAATACAATGAAAGGGATTTTATTATATCATTTCGAAGCTGGTTGATAGCTTGGAGCTGAAAATTATTTTAATTTTGCATTTAAAAGGAAAGCATACATTATTTATACAATATAACGTTGATGAAAAGTAATTACTATCCAAAGTGGAATTTACACAGTGAAATTATGATGAACTACAAAAACAGTAATGAATGCTGAAAAAGTGTGTATGTAATGTTGTTATGCTACAGTACGATGATACATGTACATGTATACAGTTCTCACAATATTAAAAATGGTAAAATGTAAGTACACAAATATTTGCATTATAGAGTAGCAGTATTCTGTAATAAGATTACGGAAATGAAATTAAGATACAGACGAATGATAAAAATAATGGTACAAGAACTGTGACCAAACAAAATTGGACTGGATTATTACACCGAAGATAGTGTGAAAGTTACACTCCATCTTTATTTATGCAGTCCAAAAACTACAGATAGTGGCTGACAAGTACATGCCAAGTTTCTTGCCACTAACAATTAATTAATAAGACACACTTATAGGTCTGCTATTAGACATGTGACCGAGTCAAAAGATTTATTGTCAGGTAAAACACAGTACGCACTTTTAAATGAATAATTATCAGTGTGATGGAATAATGGCCATGTCTAAGGGAAATTTCAAAGCACCCTTGCAACTGACGTAATTTACAGAACATCAGAAATATTTTTACAACGTTTGGGATGTATCCCTCATACCCAGACATGGTAAAAATCCACATAAACAAATATATCTAAAAGTGCCTAATTATTTTAGTTAATAACAAAATAATAATTTACAAAGTTCTCAAATCACAACAAATCTCCTCCACTTTCCTCTAAACACATGTGCATTCATTCATTGACTATCCCACCCTTCAAATACCCCTGGAAAGTGTCAAATGGTTCTGTAAGCTCTCATGGCACACTGATAAAACGTTTCTGCATTCGGAATGTCTGCTATATAAACCAAGTGTTTTAGGGGGAGAGGGGGGCAGAAACAAGAATCCAAAGAAATGCAGTCAGTGGAACTGGACCTCCACAATGTGTCCATTTGTCATATAATCCATTGTATATCAAACAACATGACTATAATGTAGTGGCGCTACATCAGACAAAGGAAAAAAAGTACTTGCTTTTGTGAGCAGGGGCAAAAATAAGGAAGGTAGTTATGAATAAAGTCCTTGTAGATAGCACCTGAAAGACATGCCTGGAGAACACAGGGACCTATTATTCCAGTCCCCACAATATGGATACATCAATTGCCTGTATGGTGACATAATATTTATCACATGCTGCAGCTATGTGTTATGCACTGATGCATGGATCTACTGTGTCAGCCTACAGAAACGTTCTTTTTGGTCAGTCATGTGATTGATTCATGGTTTATCTCGATCCACAGTGTGTGGTATTAAAGAAACTGTTTCAGTAATAAGACAATAAAAACTAGTAAAAGTTGGATAATTTGGCTTCCTTCTGCCTGGAAACCCATTTTGATACAGCAGTGTAGCCTCACACTCATTACCATTTGCATAGCTGTACATAATAACCACATATCTCATCTCACAAAATAAATATCTTGCCACGGTTTGATGGAAAACTTATTAAGTAATTCAATACAACTACGCAAGTGAACTATTCAAGCCAGATTAGCAACGAATGTACCAAACGTCAAAATATCACAGCAACAACACATTGCCATCGAAGATACAATGAGTGTATCAGCTGACTTACTTGTACCAATATTATCACCTGATTATTGAACAAGATTGCTGGATTTTTCCTTGAAATGCACTTAACATATACTTACATGAACAATACAAAAATGAAGGATTTTCAGACTTTTCTTGGTGTTTTGGCAAGGAGAATTTGTGTGTAAAGTTTGCAAACATATTTATGATACACACTGTATGTACAGAAATTGGTAGACAACGTCATTAGCTAATTAAGATTTTTCAAAGATGATGCCACCATTGTATTGTTCCCCTGTGAAATCAGGAAGATCTTCAGAAAATATACACCTTGTGAATCAACTGACATGTGACTCTAAACAGATTCAGTGAAATGTAAGTTAGCAAATAAATAATAACACCATGAACTTTCTTAGTATGGTATCACTGAGTTACCCCTAAGACACATGGTGTGGCTAATCAGAACAATAAGAGCCTCAATAAAGTTTGACTGACTGGAGAACTTAGAAATGTTTAACTGAAAAGGGAAATATTACAGTGCAATAAGTTTGCCAATACTAACTACAAAGTTCCATGTAAGGATCTCTGCTAACTTGTCTTTGCTGGATATTATAAAAATGTTTTGTTTCCCTCTCATACCTTTCTCTACACAAATATCTCACAATAGGAAACATTACAGCTTATGCAGAAGTACAGACAGTTGTCAACCATATGCAAAAGACATGAATGGAACAGTAAGGACAATAAATAGCATGTATACAATTGACAGCAAAATAATTGGACCACTGTATTCAAAATGTCAGAAAATTTGGACCATATGGCAATAGCAGCAGAAAAACTGTTTGGTCTGCTGTGTGTCACCAGACAGAGGAAGAAAGTCACTGATATGGGAAATGCGAGATATTTGATGCTCACTTTGGAATCCCCTATGCACTGTGTGCTATGGATTTAGCTAACTGTCAGAGGGTGCTCCAGAATTTCTAGTGGCTGCGAGACAGTTATGGACCTGACTGAATGTTGAGATCACTGCGACAACAACTGGATACAAACATGTATGAGCCAAAAAGGCTATAAAACTTTTACAAGTGTGTTTATAAGGGCTCACTGTCTACCATTCAAGCTTAACAGTGTGATTGGAGATAAATAAGAATGTAAGTCTCATTACACCTACACTTTTTTCCCCTAAAACTAACTATTCTAGCCTTCTGCAAGCTGATATTCTAACTTTGTACATTTTGGAATTAGAAATAAAGCCACACAATCACCTGTGATGAGGTTTATGGGACCTTAAGTTCAAGGAGATGACTTGCATCAATTTCTTGGGGTGAAAATACAAAATACAGTGTTCAGATCTCAATGTCCTCATTTATTTTATAGTTTCCATGAACGAATTCACTAGAAAGTAAAGGATGGCAAAATTGTGGAGTTTTTTTAGCCCAATTATGCAATCAGACATGAGAGTCACGAAATACCTGACCTTAGTGAATATCAGCAGTGCTGTAATTCAAATACGTTTCTTCTTCAGAAAGTAGCAATAGATATGGAGTCTTATGTCAGAGTAAGGATCCAACCACAAAAGAAATTTTTGATAGTGATTCTTAAAACAAAGAATCAAAAATGAAAATCATTACCAGTTCAGCATAAGAAATGTTATAAATTTGTACAGCTACACCTAATAGTTATTATCTGTAAGTGTTTAGAAGCAGTGATTACAATTTTCCTATAAATTAACGATGGCCTTCTCCAACTAACAGTGAACTCATAAAGGTATAATGAGTGCTTTTGGACCTACAAACAGCTATTAAATGGATATTGAATGGGCAATATTATCAATTTAGTAACACTGTCTTGCTGAATCACTTAGTTGCCAGAAAATAGTAACTGTAAGAAATGAAGTCTCTTATGGACTTCTAGAAATAAATTATGCCTACAATGAAAGACTTTGTAGCAGAGTTAAATGTTTGTACCTCGAGTTATGATGTGGTTACAATCAATGTTTTTATATTCAGTATATTTCACTAAATACAAACCAAAAATTAGGGTAAATGATTAAAGCAGTAAAAATCTGGTCTAGTTAAGTAAAATTGTAAGTAGGCTGTTTATGTTTTCTTATTGGCAACGTTACGTAGCGCTCTGTATGAAAATCACTGGCTGTGCTGTGTGCAGTCTGTGGCTAGTTTGCATTGTTGTCTGCCATTGTAGTGTTGGGCAGCGGCAGCTGGATGTGAACAGCGCGTAGCGTTGCGTAGTTGGAGGTGAGCCGCCAGCAGTGGTGGATGTGGGGAGAGAGATGGCGGAGTTTTGAAAGTTTGTAAAAATGGATGTCATGAACTGCTGTATATATTATGACTTTTGATGACTATTAAGGTAAATACATTGTTTGTTCTCTATTAACATCTTTCAATTGCTAACTATACCTATCAGTAGTTAGTGCCTTCAGTAGTTTGAATCTTTTATTTAGCTGGCAGTAGTGGCGCTTGCTGTATTGCAGTAGTTCGAGTAACGAAGATTTTTGGTGAGGTAAGTGATTTGTGAAAGGTACAGGTTAATGTTAGTCAGGGCCATTCCTTTGTAGGGATTTCTGAAAGTCAGATTGTGTTGCGCTAAAAAATATTGTGTGTATTGTGTGTCAGTTTAAACATAGTCTTGTATAATTGTTGAATGGAGACGTTTCAAAATGTATCAAAATTTATTATTAACACCTGTTAATCTCATCTATCACATGTGCCAAACTATTATTTCACTTTCCATGCCTATTACTAATATGCATGGGTACCATCTAGAATGATGTCAAAGCTGTGAAATTCTACCACTGCTATGATGAAGTCCCCAATTTCTTCATGGAGTTTATATTATTACTCTAGTTTTCATCATACACAGTTTAAGTGTTTGACTTGAATTCTGGAGCACGGTATATCATGTGGATGTTCCTGGGATTAGTTATAAACACATTAACAGACTAACTGCACCTCAAGGGATAAAAAAGGGGAAGATGAGGAAGAAGATAGCGAGATGAGCTACTATCACATGGTAGACCACTGTAACAACGTTCGCACAGACACAGTAAATCAGGAGAAGTCAGGAGAGGCCTCTAAACAGCAGAAGAATATTAACTGCACGTAACAAGTGTAACAAATACACACAGACACACAAATAAAACACGGATGTCATCTCTCATGCTCTGCGTTCAACTCAAACTGGTGACCTCCAGTTAAGAGTAATATGCTTGTGGTGGTGATGGTGGATGGATGGCCGTAAATGAGATGTTGTCGAAGAGGATTATCACTTTGTCAGGCATAGGGTTGTGTTTGTATCACTCATTGAAGATGTTTAAAGCAATTTTCTTTGATCACACAGCCTGTTCTCTAATGCTTGGCTATCTGCAGTCACATCAGAATAAGCTGACACCTGTGGTGGGCAGACAAAGTGATTTACCACATACATTGTCACATTTCTTGCAAGTTTATGCATTTTTAAGTATTCTAGATTCACACAACAGTCATTAAGCAGCAATAACGTTTACTGCCAAAGGCTAAACAAATTCACCTGAAGGGTTACGGTGGAAATGGAAATTGTCTTCATATCACGAACTGTGGATTAAATATAACTCCACATGAAAGTAAGAATCTCAGTATACGCAGGGCCTATTCCTAAATTTCACCTCCAGACCCCATGAACACATGGTACTCAGGCTAAACCAACAACAGCCTCACACACATTACATATATGTCTATTGTGGCTATTTCCAGTACACAGGATTCTTTTTTCTTTTGTTTAAGAATTCAATGTTGGAAACACATATGTGACAATGGTTCATATTCTCAATATGGGTATCTGACAATTAGACCAAACATTCATTCACTAGGTTTTGTCATTACTATTATCATTCACTAAATATGCAAAGAGACAAAACAAATACTCTATGAAAATAACCATGCCGCGAACCAAATTCAAACAAATAAGTTCCATCTCAGTTTCATCTTCTGCAACAGGAGGTTGGAGGTTGGACAGACAGGCTTTTCTTACTCGCCCTTGGACGCCCCCCCCCCCCCCCCCCCCCCCCCCCACACACACACAATACATGATATCCATTTGGCATTTTGTTATGTTATAAATATGTGACCCTCAGTTTATCAGTTAAGCAAAAGTTGATGTGTAATAGTATCAAGAGAAAGAGACAGTTTGATGTTCCCGGGAGATAATTTGAAGGCGTTATTCTATATTTACAATAGCCTCCCATCTCTTCTGTCTGGTTTTGGACACGCTGTAAAGGGCTGAAATCAAGTCACTTCATTTCCAGAAAGAGATTTTCACTCTGCAGCGGTGTGTGCGCTGATATGAAACTTCCTGACAACAGATTAAAACCGTGTACCAGACCGTGACTCAAACTCGGGACCTTTGCCTTTTGTGGGCAAGTGCTCTATCATCTGAGCTACCCAAGCATGACTCATGACCCGTCCTCACAGCTTCAGTTCTGCCAGTACCTCGTCTCCTACATTCCAAACTTCACAGAAGCTCTTCTGCGGACCTCGTGGAACTAGCACTCCTGCAAGAAAGGACACTGTGGAGACATGGCTTAGCCACAGCCTAGGGGATGTTTTCAGAATGAGATTTTCACTCTGCAGTGAAGTGTGCACTGATATGAAACTTCTTGATCTGTCTCCGCAATATCCTTTCTTCCAGGAGTGTTAGTTCTGCAAGGTTTACAGAAGAGTTTCTGTGAAGTTTGGAAGGTAGGAGACAAGGTACTGGCAGAATTGAAGCTGTGAAGACGGGTCGCGAGTTGTGCTTGGGTAGCTCAGATGGTAGACCACTTGGCCGCGAAAGGCAAGGGTCCTGAGTTCAAGTCTCAATCGAGCACACAGTTTTAATCTGCCAGGAAGTTTCATATCAGTGCACTCTCTGCTAAAGACTGAAAATCTCATTATGGAAACATCCCCTAGGCTGTGGCTAAGCCATGTCTCAGCAATGTCCTTTCTTCCAGGAGTGCTAATTCTGCAAGGTTCGCAGAAGAGCTTCTGTGAGGTTTGGAAGGTGGGAGATGAGGTACTGGCAGAACTGAAGCTGTGAGGATGGGTTGTGTGCCATGCTTGGGTAGCTTAGATAGCAGAGCACTTGCTCGTGTAAGGCAAAGGGTAGCTTACATAGCAGAGCACTTGACCACGAAAGACAAAGGACCCAAGTTCAAGTCTCAGTCTGGCACACAGTTTTAATCTTCCAGGAAGTTTGATTTCATTTGTCTATCACTAATTTCAGTGTCAGTGTTAAGCATTTCTTTTACATCTCTCTGTAAAACAAAGAATGATATTCATAAAACAAAACATTAGATTAAATCTAGGGACATAATTTACATGCTCTTCACAAGTTGTGGGGTTCAGGATTGGGTGATTGTCTGAAAATCTAGTTAATTGCCTCCCCAATGAGGCTCTAGTCTGCTACAGACGAAATTAAGTCATCTTTATATTTAACAAATTATTCAGTGCCTCTGAGTAAGAAATCAAATCGTGTATTAAAAAAATTAAAAATTTGTTAGCTGAAACAAAAACTGCTGGTATTTACAAGTGCATAGTGCAGCAATTTCATAAGTATTTAAACTTTAGATCTATGGGGTACTGAACAAGGGTTATGAGACAACTGCAATGTAGAGGTTTTCTTAAGATTTCCTTGAAAATTTTCTACTGGCTGTTTGCAGCTCGGTTACAGAGAAGGAAAAAAATAACATAATATACCAGTGCTCCGGGCAGACTGGAATAGAGACCTAATGCAGCCTTTGGATCTGATGGTGGCCACATTACCACTGAGCTAGTGAGCAACCACTGTATTCAGAATGAGATTTTCACTCTGCAGCGGAGTGTGCGCTGATATGAAACTTCCTGGCAGATTAAAGCTGTGTGCCCGACCGAGACTCGAACTCGGGACCTTTGCCTTTTGCGGGCAAGTGCTCTACCATCTGAGCTACCGAAGCACGACTCACGCCCGGTACTCACAGCTTTACTTCTGCCAGTATCTCGTCTCCTACCTTCCAAACTTTACAGAAGCTCTCCTGCGAACCTTGCAGAACTAGCACTCCTGAAAGAAAGGATATTGCAGAGACATGGCTTAGCCACAGCCTGAGGGATGTTTCCAGAATGAGATTTTCACTATGCAGCGGAGTGTGCGCTGATATGAAACTTCCTGGCAGATTAAAACTGTGTACCCGACTGAGACTCGACTTAGATCTGCAAGGTTCGCAGGAGAGCTTCTGTAAAGTTTGGAAGGTAGGAGACGAGATACTGGCAGAAGTAAAGCTGTGAGTACCGGGCGTGAGTCGTGCTTCGGTAGCTCAGATGGTAGAGCACTTGCCCGCGAAAGGCAAAGGTCCCGAGTTCGAGTCTCGGTCGGACACACAGTTTTAATCTGTCAGGAAGTTTCAACCACTGTATTTACTGCTCTCTCATCATCACAGTGATGGCTAAGATAGATAATTCACAATGTAGCAGACCAGATTAATTGTATCTTCCATGTAGAACAACCTTCCTGGACTCAAAATCATAATTTTGATAACATCACTCAAATTGTTTAATGAAAATGACAGTAAAATACCAAGTGAATTTATCACAATAATTCTGTGCTATTCCAGATTAGATTAGTAGATTAGTGTTTTTAACATCCCATCGACAACGAGGTCATTAGAGACGGAGCGCAAGCTCGGGTGAGGGAAGGATGGGGAAGGAAATCGGCCGTGCCCTTTCAAAGGAACCATCCCGGCATTTGCCTGAAGCGATTTAGGGAAATCACGGAAAACCTAAATCAGGATGGCCGGATACGGGATTGAACCGTCGTCCTCCCGAATGCGAGGTGCTATTCCAGGAAGTAACTTGATGATTGAAGAATGCCAGACATATTCCATAATGTTGTTAATTGTACTAGTGGCAAGAAGAATACATTTCCACAGCCAATGCGTTTCCTGAGCTGGCTCGGAAGTGAAGAGCACAGCTTGTGTGTCTAAGACACAACCACTGAGTTGACTGAGGGCCAAAATACGAAGCGTATAAGACAATGACTTTTACTCCCATTTCTGTAACTAGGCTTAACAGCTAGAGCCTAGTTACTGTTAGTATTCAAATGCACAGACTGCAAGCCAAAAATCATACATCAATACCTGTCATAATTATTTCTGTTTTCCTTCTTTATGTGTACTGTAAATATAAAAGCTTATGTGCTGGACACGATTCACTTTTTGAAGTATCTGCAGTAGTTTAAAGGTAAACATTTCGTTTAGGTAACAATCTTTTGATCATTATAGATGTAATACAGGTTTTTCTCAAGAATGCTGTCATTAGCACTGCACCCAAAACAGAGGAACACAAATGAAAAATAACAACACAGCACTGACTGCAAAACACAAACATTCACAGATAAATTCGTTGGCTACAAATAATATAAAGCCCTAAATCAACAAAGTGTGAACTGTGAAAAGAAACAATGTGCACGACTGAGAAAGCCTACTGCAAAGGTATAACGGGAGGGAGGGGGGGGGGGGGGGGATTTAAAAAGGTACACAATGCGCTGACAGTAGAGTCTTTAATCTGCCCTTCTAAACTAGAACTGTCATTCAGTCTATAATAATTGAAAGAATTACAAAATAATCCCTCCAGATTCTTTATGCATAAAAGTAGGGCGTGATGAAAGAGCTACTCAATTTGCAGTATGCTTATGACAGAGGGAAACCAAAACAGCAATAAGATGTTCAACTAACTGATCATGGGGAACAAACATCTTCAATGCAAAACTTCGCAGCAGGTAAAGTTTGTTCTTAATTCACTAGTTGATAGATTCACAATAACGATGATGAAAAAGTTGCACGTTGGAGTGGTATTTCTGCCCAGCACCTTACAGCAAAATTAGGGAGTCAGTGGGTGCTGGAATGTGTAGAGCCTATCCAGATGGTATTAACTCATTATGCCAAACTGCAAAAAGTCTGTACATTCATTCACTGTGAGCCAGATTATAACCCACACTTAATTTCCGTCAGTGAAAGAATTGCTCAGCAGTGTGTGAAGAGCATCTACATTTCTGTACCTCTTACACAACACAGACCAATCATGTGCTAATTATTCACCTTTCTGTAGACACATTAAAGATATTGCTTACCACTGGTAGCTAAATTCCAACCCTTGAGGTGTTTGACATGTCCCAAACCAATCAAAAAGGCAGCACATAGCTTTTGAGCACATTTACTTTTCTTCAGATATTATTGCTCATAATCGTATTTAACTGAAAAATTTAGGGTCATACAAATAGAGCAAAACCAAACCGACAAGTAGACATGGAAACTAGTGGTTTCACAGCTGACATCACCATGGACAAACTTGAAAAACATATTAATAAATCAAAATAATGGTGGCGCAACAGATTTCGATGATATTGGACAAGAATAAAGTAAATATTTCAGCAGTGAAACAAAATTAATTGCTTCTGAAAGTTTTTTGATGATGATTTGAGCCATATTAGCGATAAGTTCACTAACCACTAATATGTGTCTTGAGATTATTGTAACTGTATGACAGTTTTTGTTAAAAATGACATATTGAAAACATTATTCTCAGCATATTGTGTTCCTGTTTACATTTCTTACTTTCATTTCTTTATGCCTTTTCAGTAGGCTTTTTCAATCTTGCTCACTGTTTGTTTCCACAGTTCACATTTTATTGGTTAAAGGCTTTATGTTATTTGTATCTTATGAATGAATTTCTTGTGGATGTTGTGTTCCACTATTTTGGGTGTGGTACTAATGACAGCATTCTTAAGTAAAACCCGTATTAGGTCTATAATGATGAAAAGATATGTTACTTGCACATAATGTTTACACTATAACTACTGCAGATGTTCCACAAAAATGAATTGTGTCTGGTGAATGAGCCTTCCCCTTTATAGAACATGTAAAAAATGAAAATAAAAATAATTGTGGCAGCTACTGGTGTACGATTTTCAGCATTTAGTTGGTGCATCTGAGTATTGTTGGTAACAACGCTCTAGCCTATGCCTAGTTACAGAAATGGGATTAAGAGCCACTGTTTATATTTTTGGTATTTCGACCTTCAGTCAACGCAGCAGATGCGTCTCAGGGACTTAAGCAGTGCTCTTCAGTTCCAAGCCTGCTCAGGAAACAAATCAGTTGTGGAAACATCCTTCCTGCCTCTAGTTCAAATAGTTCAAATGGCTCTCGGCACTACGGGACTTAACATCAGAGGTCATCAGTCCCCTAGAACTTAGAACTACTTAAACCTAACTAACCTAAGGACATCACACACATCCATGCACGAGGCAGGATGGGAACCAGCGACCGTAGCAGTCGCGCAGTTCCGGATTGAAGCACCTAGAACCACTCAGCCACCGCGGCCGGCTCTGCCTCTACTATCATTGGCAACATTGCAGCATATGTCTGGCAACTGTGTGATTGTCATGACACTTCTTGGATGACACAGAATTATCATGCTAAATTCACTTGACATTTTATTGTCATTTCCATTAAATACTCTGAGCAATTCTCACTTAAGGTGTGACACCGAGTTATCAAAATTATGATTTTGAGTCCAGGAAGCTTTTGCCTCAAAGACAATATTTCTAATCTCCTCTCTTATAATGTGAATTGTCCGTCTTCGACACCCCTATGACAATGAGGGAAAGATGAATAACACAGTTGTTCACTAGCTCTGTGGTAACGATGTTTTTCTTTAAAGTGAAGCCTGCATTACCTCTGGTTCCAGTCTTGGTGGAGATCAGCTTTTTACCTTTCCAGTGACAGAGCTACATGTAGCCAGATTGAAGATCAATATGGAACTCTTAATAAAACTTCTCCACCATCAGATTCCTCACTACTTTCGGTATGGTACTCCACAGTCTAAATAATGGAAAGAGTGAACTGGAACCTGTGACTTGTCATCTTCCATGCACAATATTTACCACAAGACCAGCATATTATAACAACTCAAGTGGGGAAAAAACACTTCGTCTATTGTTGCCAGTTCATGCACTTGGTACTTACTTTGAGGGTTAGGTAATTTCACTGACACTATAAGTGAGTGACTCGAACTTAGTATCTGTGGCAGCCAAGTTTTACGTCAAAAACTGTACATAATCTGTCTCGTAGCCATCAGAAGATATGAATTACACTCTGTCAATCAGTCAAATAAGCAATCTTTAGCACACAGGGCGTAGGTGATTATAGAGGGAATGTTGGCTATCATTCATTTTCCAAATCAACAACATGCTTTCTCTGCCTGATGTCATACCTTGGTCCAGTTTTTCTGCTGCTAGTACCAAATGGTCCAAATTTTCTGCCATTTTGTCTACAGTGGTCCACAAGTTTTTTGCTGTCAAATGTACAAGGCACCCTTTACAATACTCCTAAGGATGGCTGGTTACATTTTAACGTAGATTAAGATAAACTGTAGTTGTCAGATCAAAAGAATTTCTCTGAAGGGTGAAGTGGGGAGTAGAGAAACAGTCCTTCCCCTTACTTCCCTCTGGCCAGTGGCAGCCTATGCTCCGTTCTATTAGCCGTTCAAAAAAAATTTCCTTGCAAGTAGACTTTATTGTCTGTCTTGTTGGGTTGTTTTTCACTGCTTGCTGTCTGTTCTTAGATTACAAGTGTTTCAGTAGTTCCTTGCATAGCCATCATCATCATTTACCAGATCCAGTTCCCCATACGTGATATACTAGTTCTTGCTTGCTTACATGGTACCTGTGTTAATAAACAATTTATGCAGCAGCAGCTAATGTTACCATGCCCACACAAATTAAGAATTCCATTGATGTTATTAACAAAGTATCAGTGTGCTTGAAAGGCATGACAAATTTAATATATTTATGTCACTTGAATCTCATCTCCTTAGTCATACTTCCAATACTGATATGAGTACAATTCATGAAATCATTTTTTGAGCAGCACATACCATTCTGCTCTAGACCACATCACAATACACACCTGACTGGCTGCAGAATTCCTGTTGTGTATATTCTTCTTATAAGCAAACAGTACCTATATCTATAAATTGTACCCCTTTGTCCAAAGTTGGGTGTAAGGCATTTATTAGCTACATAATTTATCTCATTTCTATGTCTTTTGTGAATTACATGTGGTACAAAAATCAGCTACTATGTGTGTGTATAAAAAGGTTCTAATCCTAAGGTCTTTCGCTGAAAGATAAGAACATCACTCAAAGCAGTTTGGGAACCTGAGGACATAATACCTCTCGTGAAATTTCCATTTATAGTGCATCCAATGTTGCCTATGGTTCTACTGAACACTGGTAATATACTAAACTGTTCCTACAGTCCATATGACAAGATAAGATCCCTGACAGTTAAAATGGGTTTGGCAGGCTGCGTGTCTGCCACGATCAATCACATAACACAATTTTGTTTACAATTTTATGGCAACGCCTTGGTGTTGCTGCAGTGTTATGCAGCTATGGTTTTCAGTCAGTGTTGCAGCAGTTGTTTGCATTTCACATACGAAAGCTTGCAACAGCACTTTTAAGTGTCATGGGTCTTCTCCCGCCATACAGATTATAGCCATGAAGATTTTATTTAGCTATCTAGAGGATACATATTTGAGAGCATTTTAACAAAACAGCCATTGTAATGCTTTCACATTATATGAGAAAGGAATGTTTACATTAGTGATGCAGTGGACTGAGTCAACAAAGTTAAACAGAAAGAATAATGACATGAAAACTATTAATAATATTGCATATCATATATGTTCAAACAGACTGCTGAAATTCTAATACAACGACAAAAAATGAGCAAATGTTTCTGAAGCTAGAGACAACAATGCAGTTATACTGTCCATTTGGGTGAACACTCCCACAAAATCTTACATAAGATAATATGTCTGGCATTTAATATTCTTATAACAAGTTGTTAAAGAATAAATTTAATTAAATAACAGATATATTAACACAGGCAGGTTATCAGAAATGAGCCATACACATTTCTGTAAAAGCATCTACTGTGTAGAGTATGTGACTGTATAATTATTTCATTATAAAAAGTACTTAAAAATAATTTAGTTTTATGTACTACTCTTCTGAAGTTCATGCTTTATGCAAAGTATACACATACATTGTAGACTAGGCAGATAAGCGTGTTAAGTGACTAATCATCTGCCATGTGCTCATGATAACAAAAGTGAACAATGATAAGGAAAATAGTAGCAACATTGTCGTGTTTCCTATACTTCATAGAAAATGCTTATTTTCTTCCTGTCACCTATCACAAATCTTGCCCCCCCCCCCCCCCCTCCTCCTCTACCATTTTTCAACACTTCCCTACCCCCTCTCCTTCCACACATCTTTCCCCCACCCCACCATACTGAAACAATTCTTCCCATTCCTCCACCCCTCTATTTTTTTATCAGACAAACCACTGGACAGTGGTTTACATTTAAAGAAATGTGCACAATTCTAAAAATATCTTGTGTTACTAGCCAACATCTGGAAGGTGGAAGAGAGCAAACTTGTTGGTCCCAAAAATAAGCAGATAATGTTCATTAATTAGCTGGAAAAACTTACAAGTCAAGTATTTTCATGAGGCTGGGTGGGAAAAAGCCCTCCAATTTAAATTACACCTAGTAAAGCCTACATAACCCGGAGTGTTTAATCAGGCACTAAAATGGAACACTTATTCCTGAAATTCTAGTCATCACATTAACAGTTAGGTGCAATTTTATTATTATTATTATTATTATTATTATTTGAATTTGGAACTCAGGACCACATAAAACAGATGATTTATTTCCTTTTGTCTGCTTCACAACATTATTTTGTTATTACTTTCTGTTGTTGTCTTCTTGCTTCTGTCGATGTCCCTCCTCTTTTGTATTTTCTTTGGGACACCGTTTATTTTTTGGATCTTTTCCCTTAATCCATGTCTGTTCTCTATGTCTTTGTTTGTTATTCCCAACTTCTGTAGATATTTCTTCACTTCTATAAACAATGAAATTTGAGTTTTGCCAATAAATTTGAATACTTTTTTGTCAGCCTCTTGTCAGGCATTCTTTTTAAGTATCCATAATATGCATCCTTCACTTTCTCATTGTATCTACCATATTCCCAGTTTTTTCATGCACCAATCTGTTGCTTCTCAAGTTCCACATCCAATTTTTGTACTCTGGACCCAAAATTTTTCAATTTATCCTTCTTTATTTCTTCTTCAAATTATTTAAATGTCTGACTGTGTATATTGTGAGGTATTCTGAGTCACAAATACATGCAATTTTAACCATAACACTGTAATGCTTTAATTTTGTATTAATCTATACGAATTTTTTATTATATTTGTTCATTTTAAAATTGAAGACCAACACTATTTTTCTGGCTTCTTTGTCCATAGCATTTAGCCAAGTTACTTCTCCCAAGTATTTAAATTCTGAGACTTCCTTCATTTTTCCATAATTTGTCTTCGTATATTTTGTGTACTTTTAGCATTGGTCATGTATACAGTTTCTCAAACAAAATTTGTAATTCAGTTGTTCTGCTTCTTTGCATACTGTAGGTCCTCTGCTAAGACTGTGAAATCATCAGCTAAAGCTAAGCAGTCAATTTCAAGATTCTCTCTCTTTCCTCCTACTTTTTGACTTTATTCATTCCCTCTTCTTCCATTCTTTTTCTCCAACCTCATACCACTTTCTCCAACACACAACTGAATAATAAAGGATACAGTCCATCCTCCTATATCACACCTGCTTTAATATCAAAATGTTTTGATAATTCATATAATATAATCCATACAATAATGTCAGACTATGCACATTACATTTACTTTTATTGTTTTATAAAAGATTGTTTTGATAAACAATGATTTTCCAACTGTAACTTCAGTCAATAATCTTGAAACTTAGTTCTCCCCTCTACCAGATCATTAGCTATCATTTTAAGGAACAGTACCATGGCCACAAAACTATTCAGAGCTGATTTTCATAAAACACATCAACATTTTATAAAAACACTTCTTGACCTCCATGATTTTATGGATAGGTATCTTTACAAAATCTCGTAAAAGGCGTATTAAAAAGACATATATTAATTAAATTAGATGCTTCGTTCATGCCATGATACAACATAAAGCAGAGAATTAAAGCAGTGGGGTACAACTAGTACACAAAGAAGACAACCACAACACAGTAACAGCAGAATAAGAATTTAGTTCTCATGCACTAGTAAAGGAAAGCTATTCTACAGTAATAAGCAAACATGTCTATCTGGGGGGAAAATGTGAAAGAAAGCACACAGCCACTCCATAAAAAAGTGAGCCTCACAGACCACCTTATAAATTTTACAGAAACAGTACATGTTATACATCAAATTAAAGCTAAAGCATGGAATTATTTATGCCTGTAATCAGTTTTTTTGTTTTGTTTTATTTTACAAAATTTGAGAAATTTAGTTTGAATATTTTTGATTGCTCTAAAAATGGCAAACTTGCACAGTTGATGTCTTTTATTTTAAGCTTAAACTCTTTAGAGATCAGATGATTTTTTTCCCTTCTATTCTATTGCTGGCGTTATTAGGAAGGGGAAAATCGTGTTTGGATATTAATTTTAAAGGTAAAACAGTTTTCTTACTCAATTTTCCTATTGCACAATTTGTTTTGTCCTGATTGTAACACAATATAATTAAAAGTTTTATTATAAAGCCATTATTAATCACAAAGTTTCCGAAGTCTAAATTTTCTTAGTGAATACCTGGCCAAATTTTTCATTGAGTTCTCAAGATGAGATCCAGACTGCTCACTGGATCCACAACAAACTTACAGTTTTTACTGCAGTTGCTTGGCTTTCAAATAACAGCATAAGAAATTATGCTTTTACATCTGATGATTTGGAACATGGTAAAGTAGCAGCTTGGGTATATCTACATGTAATTGTTTCTTTCTTAAAGAAAAAAAAAGTATCCTTGCCCTGAAACAGTGAAAATTTTTTCCGCTGGTGCAACTGCTCAGTATAAGAACACATTTAGTCTATCCAATTTGTTACTTTTTGAAGAAGATTTTAGCACCTCAGGAGAATGGAACTTCTTTGCTTCCAGCCATGGGAAAGGGGTTGTTGATGGTATGGGAGGAAAAGTTAAGCAGTGTCTGGTTTACTGAAAGATGTTGAAAATTTATTGTCAACTCCCTTCAAAGTTTTTCCAAGTGTATTCAGGAAGTGCTTGATAGTACAGAAGTGATCATGGTATGGAATGATGCTATGAGATATTGTAAGGAAGAACTACAGAAAAGATTTTATCAATTCCACATTTTCAGAAAGCACACTGTATTAAATTCAATAGCGAGAAGGGTTGTTTAAGTGTAAGTCAGATCAGAGACTCAAATTTTAGTGAAAAGATCAGAAAATCACCACTAGTCAATGATGAAATTACATGTAAATAGGTCAATATTATCCCACAGAATATAAAACCTGGAGACTTTGTGCTTGTTCATCTCCATACAACTAAAAACATTCAAAAGGATTAAATTATTATGCATTTGCACTAGGAAAAACTGGATATGAGTGGGGAAAAAGTGGAATTGGCAAGATCCCATAGATGAATTTTTTGAGCCTGAGTCTGTAGTTCTCAAAGTGGTTATGCAAACAGAAGGCAGTTTCAATTTAAATAACTTGTTTTGTTTAATCATCTTGTGTTTAATATTTGAAAATTTTTTATTTGAGAGAAAATGTTCAACTTCATTTATGGTATTAATTATCTTTGTATATATTATTGTTTTCAGTTCTAAAGAAAACTAACAGTATTTACATATACAGATGTCATTGTGGTCCCAACCGTAACACTGTACTGTCCCAATCATATCAAATATTATATCAAAATATTTTACATATAAAGAGAGCAAAAATGTTTCAACTACTGAGTTGTAATCTTTATTTACACATAAGCCATTTCAAAAATATTATTTTCAATAAACTATTAAGAATCCACAGAGTTCTCCCCACCTTGACATTCCTTTATTTTTTTTTAACTATTTAATTTTAATAGCAATTTTTTGAAAACCATATGGGAGAGCAGAGCTGCTCGATATTATAAAATCGTGTGAGTTAATATTTATGAACTTGATAATTACATAGAGATACTAAGGCTCTAATGTCTCTGATCTGTACCAACCATAACAATGGAATGGCCCCACTGTCTTTTAATGATATGTCACATATTCCAAAATGATGACCCTACACATGAAGAAATTAGCTTTCAGTTTCGAAGCTGATGTTTGCCTTCTTTCTTTAGCTCTGCTTTCTAGCAAGTAATTTGCAGTTAGTATTCTTGGTTAGGTTATAACGCTCAAAATTGTTTTCCGCATGCATAAACTTCACGGAGTAGGCCAAGGATATTTATGGTTAAATTTTATACTTATTTATATAATACATAACTGGACTAGTGCCAAAAGAAATATAAAAACAAAAATGAAAACTTACAGATTGACTTGAACTTACTCCTTTGATGTCAATGTTCGGGAATCTTCTAACAATATATTTTATAGATGATTCTAAAGTTTTATCTGACAGAAATCCTGGTTTTGACTTAGCATCACCACAGGCCTGGAAAATGAGAAGAGCATTTTCATCAATAATACTATGAATATTTTTATACTGTGATTTCCTTTTACCTATATATTATGTCACATGCAGCAAACCAACTTCAAAATTAATGTCAAACTATGTTTTGGATTTTTACTTTTTTTTTAGTCAGTCCTCATTAATAAAGATTATTACTTATGTTTTCTCAGCAAAGATAGTGGATAATCTGACAACACAAATACAAAAAAACCTTTATTCAAATTGATGGAGATTTGCAGTTTGTTTTGTTTTGACACCATTTGAAGAGACTTTGCATAAATTTGAAATCTCTACCCTCCAGAGCAAGCAGAATTCATGTTAAGGTGATAACACACACTAAGCACGTCAAGACGTCTACAATGAGTTCAAGGAAACATTGAACCTGCTATTACCACCTGTCTTCTTTGAGCGATGGTGTTATCAAACTGACAGACATAAAATGCTTATTGAAATCCAATATGCATTAAATACATGCCATAGCTAGAAGCATAGTTGTTTTCAAGAGATCACAATTGTTGATTTTGCAGACTCTCAGATTTGTGTGTAACACAGACCTTGGGCCAACACGACAGGTAGTTATATCACCATAAGTAAGAATTCACCTTCATATTCAGCTATACATAAGAATAATAGCATTGGCACATTTGTTACGTGATGTCAGGTTCTAAAATATGACTACTCAAGGCAGGAACTGTTACCTAATATGGTGGATATGTTCATGAAAATCGTTGTCTAATATGACAGTCCATTCCAATCATACAAGTACAGCATGTACCAAAAATCACTTTACAAAAATGGGTATACGAAAAAAAAAAAAAATATTTATGACCAATTTAAACAGAAATCAGACTATGGGAAACTAGCATATACAAAAATCTGCTCCGGAATGTGTGTAAATCCAAAACAGTTGATGATGTTGACAATGCACTACAGCCTTACTTAACCACAACTGTCATGATGCATATAAGCAACGAGCAATGACACAAATGTACACATATTAAATTTAAAGAGCTGCAACTATCAACACTACAGTCGTTACAGTCATTTTTAAACAAGAATGTGAGATAAGAAGCTATTTCTTTCTTGTTCTTTTAATCGGCCTCTAAATAGTACCTCTGCGAATTCTGTATTTTTTCTCTTTCTTGTGAATGAACAAAACTAACTACCAGACTCAGTAAATGTAGAAGATAGACTGAGGGGATCAATTTACAGAACTGAATTTTCTTGCTTGGCATAATACTGGTTTCCAGAGGCAAGGTTTCTGGATTTGTGCTGTCCAGTTCCTGTTGTGGTGTATTATTCATGATCAATTTTTTTTTTTTTCCAGTTATCTAGGTTAACCCTAGCAATACCAAGGCGTTTTCCATAATATGTGTTTGGAGGGAGGGGGAGTTACTTTGTACTCACCCTAAAGAAAACAAAATTCATTAATTGTTGTTGAATTATATTAAAAACATACTTTTTAAAGCAGTACTGGTGTGTAAGTAAGGTCCTGAATCTGGAGATGCTGAATTAGACATTCACTGGGGAAATAGCAACTACTACTGAGACTTATATTTTTGTGTTAAGTTTAACTAAAAGCTACAAAATGTACATGGAATCTGGTAGAAGAAACCATTAAAAACAACAATTTTATTTTCTTCAGAATTTTAAAATGTAAAGCAACTGACTAGATTACAATATTTTCAAAAGGTAGGCCCTAAAATACTCGCCCCCCCCCTCCCCTTGATATTGCAAGGATTAAAATCCAGTCACCACAGAGGTATACCACTGAATGAGGATATGTGACACAGGTGATGGTGATCTATTTGTCAGTTTGTGGATGCTAAGCTTAGTGGTCTCCTCGTGCTAAGGAAAGGAAAATTAGGGCTTAACGCCCTATTGACACCATGGTAATTGTTGAAAGAACCAAGGCTTGAATTGGGGGAGGATTATGAAGGAAATCTGTCACTTACTCCTCTTCAGAGGAACAATTACAGCATTTGTTTTAATTGATTTAGGAAAACCTCAATCTGGATGGCTGAATAGGGCTCTGAACCATAGTCAACTTGAATAACTTGAATCCTTGATGTTTCTCTCTCTCTCCATAATTAGCATACTTGGTGCAATTATTTAGAATCATCATACCCTCCAGTTTCAACCAATTAAGTGCTTTGTGAAAAGCATGCATTTTTTGTACCCATCACTCAGTTTGAAAACAATTTTTCAACTGTAGAAACAAATTAAAAAATACTAAACACACTTCTGTTTCAAAGTAACCAGTTCATTTGTTATTCTCAGTAACTAAGCATCTATTTTTGCGAACAATTAACTTCGGATATGAAGCAGTTGTTGCAGTGTACCACACAGTGGTTCCCTACACAGAAAGACAGTACATGGGAAGGGTCGACAGAAGCGTCCGATCCCACGCGTCTGCTTTGACCCGTGACGTAATGGTGTTGTCGTGTGTGACGTCATGATGGCGCGGAGTTTGGTTTGAGTGTGGCTGTCTCCAGTTCTGTTTTATCTTATTTTATTTACTTTTCTGATCTGTTCGTTCTATCTCGTGAGTTTTTTTTTTTTTTTTTTTTAATTTAAAAACACTTATTACTTATTTTAATTATGTTTCCTTGAATTTCTGTTTTAGTTTATTATATTTATCTTTCTGATCTGTTCGTTCTATCCCGTGAGATTTTTTTTTTTAAAAAGGCAAAAAACACTAATCAGCTACTAAAGCATCTTTATCTTCTATGGATTGCAGGGGTTACGACCCCTGGGGAGGTAGGCTGTCTTCACTTACACGTTGTAGCTACGCAAGGCATCTAAATTTGTTTATATTTAGTTTGCCCCCCACCCAAAACACCCCATTTCCCACGATTGTCCCGTTAGTGTCATTAGGCTTCTTGTGGAAAGTGTGTGTGTTTGTTTTTGTTTCCGCCATATTTGTGACGTCATGGGTTAAAGCAGACGGGTGGGATCGGACGCTTCCGTATTTCCCATGGGAATATCAGGAGGAGGAGGAGGAGGAGGAGGAGGAGGAGGAGGAGGATGATATTGCAAAACCCATTTGGATTTAATGTAAAGGCAATGTAAGTGTGAATAGGGAGGGGAAAGTGTGAAATGAAATGCTTTGGAGTTGATAACTCACAAACAGATATGGTTTGTAACAGGTTGTCAGAGAGCTAAAATAAAATACTACATAAAAACATATACAATGTGGTAAGTATGAAGAACAACAGTAGTAACGAAATGGTAAAACAAGAAGGTATAAAATATAGGTAACAATAAATCAAATTATGCTGTGTAAAAATGATACAGCAAACAAAGAATGAAAGTCAACCAAGAGAGCGAGAAAAATTTTACGTGTATATACAAGCAAAGACTCGGGCCAAGTACCACATGTGCTGAAGAATTACCCATAGCTACCAATTCCGAAGTAGCATAGTGTAGTTATTAAGACACTGAACTCATGCTTGGGAGGATGGAGTTCACTCTGTCCTATCATTCTGATCTAGGTTTTCTTAAATCATTTCAGACCAATGCTGGGATTGGTCTTTCATCTAACCTACGACTAACCATTTGCCTCGTCCTCATAAATGCACATTTATACATTGCGAAAGACCACCGAGATGCTGGGTGGACCAGACAAAGGAAAAGGCAAACCAAACATGGGTCCAGCTACTTCAAGGTGTAGAAGACTGGGAAAGATGAAGACAGACTGTTAAGAAGATCATGGGCTAGGTTAGCAACTTTCAACTATGAAAGACAAAGTATAGACAATGATATATTCTGTGTTTATGTAGACCTACATTTTGAGCTACTTATTTTCATTCTATTATGATGACAAATCCTGTATCATGGAGAGATGATTCCTAGATTAATAAATAAATTAAATCACAGTGATGAGCCAAATGGCTACTGCATCTACTGAAGTAGTTTAAGCTGTAATGGTCGCTAAGGCTATCCACAGGCTGGAGTGACTTTAAAGGGAGGTTCTGTGCTGTGTTCCCCATGCACACTTACAATACGCTTCCTATCTATGCAGAGTGCATAGTAATTACTGTATTACGGGTGGTACATAATGTAGATCTATTCATAAGTGATGCTTCCTCGCTGAACAGTGTGTTACAAAATGCTCACAACACAGCCAGAAGAAGAAACAATTGTAAAGGAATTAAGCAGGGTTTGGAACTGAAAGGCTGACAAGACTAAGCATTCACAGAAAAGCACTAAGATCAAAGAACTGTAGACAAGGCACACTTTTACCAACAGCAGTGAAAAGCGAGGTATAATTAGGAAGTGTTTCTTTTGTACTACCTATTAAACAAGTTAAACTCAAAGAAGAAGTAGTACAAAATATAGCAATTTGCTAATTCCAGTGCCATCAAATAACACAGTTGAGATTACTGTTATGCCGGCCGCAGTGGCCGAGCGGTTCTAGGCGCTTCAGTCTGGAACCACACGACCACTACGGTTGCAGGTTCGAATCCTGCCTCTGACATAGATGTGTGTGTCGTCATTAGGTTAGTTAGCTTTAAGTAGTTCTAAGTTCTAGGGGACTGATGACCTCAGATGTTATGTCCCATAGTGGTCAGAGCCATTTCTGTTACTGTTGTGTGACATCACTGATTTAAAACCAAGAAGGAACAAAAATCCTTTTTTTTCACCATTAACGTTTCGTTATATACCGAAAAGAATCGTAAAATTGTTCACATATAAATACAGCTCGACTGTGAACCTCGTGTAAACGAAATACCAAGTCCTACATGGAAATATTCGTATTGCACCGAACTTGGGAGCACTGACATATATGGAAATTTTTGAATAGTTGTGTATAAGTTCCGAAATAAGGGACTTTCACTTTGGCCGTTCGCGGTAGTATTTCGCTTTAGTTTACTTTAGCATTATTCGCCATTTCCACGAGGCCTATCTATGACATGACAATGAGTCATTCCATATTCTTATCCTTGATGAACATGTCCATGGAAATCTAATAATTCCAAAATGCACAGTTGCTACTACTGAAAAACTATTGACGGTGTTCAACCGTTAAGGCGTGTAAACAAACAAATAAATCCATACTGTCTACGCACAAACCTTCACAGTCAAAAGATTTGCACACCATGAAGTAGAGAACTATTAGCAACAACAGATTCGTATTACCCACTTGCGTTAAAGACACTTATTAAAATTATATTTTCACCTTTTTTATGTTGTAAATCCTTGTCAGCATACCAACTCCTCTATCCAATAATATTGTCAATTTTTCAGCTAATTTTTGCTGACTAGGGACAGGTGGCCTCGCCATCTTCTTGTTTATTTGTGTTACGTGTTTACTTTGATTTCAAACGTTCCTCAACACCATTATGATAAAATAAACACGCCCCCCTCACTTTCACAACAACCAAAACATCACCCTCATACTGTCAACCGAACACACGCCCAAGCTCACCAGAGATGTTTTTATTGCCATAGCTAAGAAAGCAAAGTATACACATCAGTTGACAGTCTACAGCGCGGCGAAGGTATCACGACTACAGCATCCCACTTGTCATATTATGTTCATTTCAGAACGTATTGCCTGGTTTTTAGCGAAAATTTTCATGTATTCTGGAGCAGAGATAAATGTATTGATAAGGTCAGTTATCATAACTATCAAACGAACTCAGTAATTAATTTCCAGACTAATATTATAGGTATGTAATATCATTCCATTTATGTTTACAACTGAGGGCGCCTCGGCCCCGTTCCGAGCTCAAAGGCGAAGGAACAAATGCAGTGTAGTCACGTGCTTTTTTTTATTTTAAGAAATGATTTAAAAGTCGGTATTACGTAGATTTTTAACTGGGTTGTGACTGGAACTTTTTATGGCTACTTACAAGTCGCCATTCTTCATGCAAAATATTAAAAATACTACATACCCCCAGGTAAAGCCAGCCCTCTACTCCCCCCCCCCCCCTCCCGCCTGAAAACTATCGCATGGACGCCCTTGTTTACAACTAGCAGTACCTGTCTCCTGAAGATTTTGAAATTAGAGTTATAGTAGTTCTCCGATGTATAGCAGTCTATTCATGTGCAGTTAACAGAAAAAAATTGTGACAGTGGAACAGCATTCAGGATACTCCATACTGCTCTGGAGTACCAGCAGTAATGTTATGTTCTTCTCTGAACAGTGAACAAAAAACATGCTCTCGAGATAATTTATTCTACCCTTAACATCAATCTATGTGATACAGTGATGAAAACGCTCAGGTTTCTACATCTATATCCACATACTGCAAACCACAGTGAAGTGCATGGCAGAGGGTAAATCCGAATGTGCCACTTCCAATCCCATTCGCTCATAGAGAACGCAAGGAATGACTTCTTAAATGCCTCTAAACGCGCTGTCCAATTTTTTTCCCCCCATTAACGGGAGCTATATGTAAGGAGCCGTAGTATAATAGTAGATTCCTCACTTAATATCGGTTCTTGAAATTTCGTATGTCGGCTTTTGAGGATATATGGTGGCCGTCTTCAGGCGTTTGCCAGTACAGGTTTTCCGGCCCATATGACTTACAATGAATTCAATGAGTCCAAAAGGTGCTGTAATTGCTGTTTATGTATATCCTCAGGGACCACTGGAATATGGCTGTAAACCTTGATTGAGACCACAGTAGAAAAACTGTACAACCGGCAAGACGAGATGTGAAATCTTCCATGTATCTCTTGTAGCTACAAACATGTATGACCTTAGTGACAGTATCAAAATAGAGAAGGAATTACTGGTCGCGATGTCATTATACCGTAGATGGTTACTGAAGTTAATAAACTCCCCGAGAAGGGTAGGAGAATGTTTATGATGGAAAGAGCAGATAAGCAGTTGTTAGCATCCTACTCAGACAATGCATGGACTTCACGGTTTCAATATGATGGAAGTGGAGGAATTAAGCGCAAAGATTGAACCGACTGTATCTCGCGCTCTGGAGAAGTACGTGCCGAGTAAGTGACTTAAAGACGAAAAAGACTCACTGTGGTTTAATAAAGAAATTCAGAAAATGCTGAGGAAGCAGTCACTGTTGCACTCTCACGTAAAAAAATCACGGAAATGTCGACATGCAAAAGTTACGAAAAAATCGAGCTTTTATAAAAAGATCGACGCGCGAAACTTACAACTTCCACCGCCACACCACGGCACAAGATCATGCTCACAAAACCGAGAAAATTCTTTTCCTGCATAAATTCATTAAGTGGATCGAAGGCTCCTATCCTGTCACTCGTCGACCAGTCTGGTATAGCAGTAGATGACTTTAAAGGAAAGCTGAAGTTTTAAATTTCGCGTTTCAAAACTCATTCACGCAGGAGGATCGTACAGACACACCGTCTCACAGACTCCTGTATGGGGGACCTAGTGATAGGCATCCCTTGTGTAGAAAGCAACTGAAAGGGTTGAAAACAAATAAGTTACCATGTCTTGATGGGATCCCAGTTCTGCCACTGGCCCCTTACTTAGCTCGCATTTGTTGCGAACGCCCAGGACAAAGTCCCAAGTGACTGGGAAAAACCTTAAGTGGCTCCTGTACTTGTTGTTGTTGTGGTCTTCAGTCCTGAGACTAGTTTGATGCAGCTCTCCATGCTACTCTATCCTGTGCAAGCTTCTTCATCTCCCAGTACTTACTGCAACCTACGTCCTTCTGAATCTGCTCAGTGTATTCATCTCTTGGTCTCCCTCTATGATTTTTACCCTCCACACTGCCCTCCAATGCCAAATTTGTGATCCCTTGATGCCTCAGAACATGTCCCACCAACCGGTCCCTTCTTCTTCTCAAGTTGTGCCACAGACTCCTCTTCTCCCCAATTCTGCTCAATACCTCCTCATTAGTTACGTGATCTACCCATCTAATCTTCAGCATTCTTCTGTAGCACCACATTTCGAAAGCTTGTATTCTCTTCTTGTCCAAACTATTTATCGTCCATGTTTCACTTCCATACATGGCTACACTCCATACAAATACTTTCAGAAACGACTTCCTGACACTTAAATCTGTACTCGATATTAACAAATTTCTCTTCTTCAGAAACGCTTCTCTTGCCATTGCCAGCCTACATTTTATATCCTCTCTACTTCGACCATCATCAGTTATTTTGCTCCCCAAATAGCAAAACTCCTTTACTACTTAAGTGTCTCATTTCCTAATCTAATTCCCTCAGCATCACCCGACTTAATTCGACTACATTCCATTATCCTCGTTTTGCTTTTGTTGATCTTCATCTTATATCCTCCTTTCAAGACACTGTCCATTCTGTTCAACTGCTCTTCCAAGTCCTTTGCTGTCTCTGACAGAATTACAATGTCATCGGCGAACCTCAAAGTTTTTATTTCTTCTCCATGGACTTTAATACCTACTCCGAATTTTTCTTTTGTTTCCTTTACTGCTTGCTAAATATACAGATTGAATAACATCGGGGAGAGGCTACAACCCTGTCTCACTCCCTTCCCAACCGCTGCTTCCCTTTCATGTCCCTCGACTCACATAAGAAGGGTAAAAGAATGGACTCGTTAAATTACAGACCAATACACTTAATGTCGATTTGTTTCAAATTTCTTGAACATGTTTTAAGTCCGAATATAATAAATTTCCTTGAGACAGAAAAGATTTTGTCCACTAATCAGCAATGGTGTATAAAGCATCGCTCATGCGAAATGGACGAAGGGCAACAAGCAGATTCCATATTCCTAGATTTCAGGGAAGTGTTTGGCACAATGTCCAACTGCAGATTGTTTACGACGGTCCGAGCATACGTAATAGGTTCCCAGATATATAAGTTCCTCGAACAGTTCTTAACTAATAAAACACAGTATGTTGTCCTGGATGGCGAGTGTACATCAGAGACAAGAGTATCTCAGGACTGTCCCAGGGAAGTGTGATAGGACCGCTCTTGTTCTCAATACACATAAATTATCTGACAGACTGGATGATCAGCAACCTGCATTCGGGATAGTATTGTTGTCAAGTGAGTTTAGAAGGATGACTTAGATAGATTTCTGTTTTGTGTGTTGAATGGCAGTTTGCTGTAAAAGTAGTAAAAAGTAAGTTAATGCAGACGATTAGGAAAAACAATCATGTAATATTCTAATACAGTATTAGTGGTGTCCTGCTTGACACAGTCACGTCGATTAAATAGCTGGGTGTAACATTGCAAAGCGATATGAAATGGATCAGGTACGTAAGGACGGAAATCAGGAAGGCGAATAGTCGATTTTGATTTATTGGAAGAATTTTAAGTAGTGTAGACTGCATATAGAAAGGGGACTGATGACTTCAGATGTTAAGTCCCATAGTGCTCAGAGCCATTTGAACCTTTTTTTTTTTTTTTTTTAACTGCATATAGGACACTAGTGCGACCCATTCTTGAGTACTGCTCGAGTGTCTGTTTAGGCAAGATACTGAAGCAATTTGGAGGCTTGCTACTAGATTTGTTACTAGTAGATTCAATCAATACTTATTATGGAGATGCTTCATGAACTCAAATAAGAATCCCAGGTGGGAAGATGACGTTCTTTTCACGAAAAACTGCTGAGAAAATTTTAGAGAAATGGCATTTGCCACTAATTGCAAAACAGTTCTACTGCCGTCAAGTACATTCCGCTTAAGGATAACGAAGAAAAGGCAAGAGAAATTGGAGCTCGTATGGAGGCATACAGGCAGTCGTTTTTCCCTCGCTCCGAGTGGAACAGGAAAGTAAACGACTAGTAGGGGAACGAAGTACCATCCGCCATGCACCATATGGTGGCTTTAGGGATTTGTATGTTGATTTAGAGGTGTTTTACTGGATGGACAGAATTTTCTGAGTGTTCGATGGTCAATAATCGTCTTAAGGGCGTCAACCATCTGACTTCCTTATCACGAGCTACACCGGCACTGTTCATATGCTATCCTGTAATTGCTTCAGGTCTGTTTGAACCATTGTGTCGAATTCTAATGTGGCTGTTCGAAGTCTGCCGAGTGCAAGATGCTGCCTGCTGTCGAGTGAAATTTGGAGGACCTCTGCAGTCGGTATATGTTGCATTGTTGTATTGTTGTATGGTGCGAGTGGGGGAAGGGGGGGGGGGATCTGTGGTGTGTAGATGTGTAATCAAATAATCAAATGGAATACCGTTAACAGGTCCTTGAATATAGCGATCCTGTGACGAAATGAATTGTTGGTTCACTGCATTGAATCAGCTGGCTGCTTATTCTTACTGAAGCTGTTTGGTTCAGAATAAATCTACTTTATACCTCAAGTGTTGAGGCATAGAACGTGAAAATGTATGGATCTATATACTGCGGTGTCAAAAGTTATGCGAGAGCGATATGCACATGCACAATTGGCGGTAGTGTCATTTGTACTCAGGCGATCCATTTGAAAAGGTTCCCGATGTGATTATGGCCTCACGACGGAAATAAACAGACTTTGAACAAAGAATGGTAGTTGGAGTTGGATGCATGGGACAATCCATTTCGGTAATCGTTAGAGAATTCAGTATTCCGAGACTCACAGTGCGAAGAGTGTGCTGAGAATACCAGAGTTCAGGCATTACCTCTCACCTCAGGCAACACAGTGACTGACAGCCTTCACTTAACGACCGAGAGCAGCAGCGTCTGCGTAAGTTGTCAGTGATAACAGATGAGCAACAGTACTTGAAATAACCGCAGAAATTAATGTGGGACGTACGATAAACATATCCAGGAGGACAGTGCGACGGAATCTGGCGCTAATGGGCTATGGCAACAGACGACCAACGCAGGTGGCTTTGCTAATAGCAGGACATCGCCTGCAGTGCCTCTCCTGGGCTCGTCACCATATCGGTTGGACCCTAGACGACCGGAAACCCGTGGTCTAGTCAGATGAGTCCCTGCTTCAGTTGGTAAGAGCTGATGGTAGGTTTCGAGTATGGCGCAGACCCCACGAAGCTATGGACGAAAGTTTTCAACAAGACACTGTGGAAGCGGTGGTGGCTCCTTAATAGTGTGGGCTGTATTTACATAGAACTGAACCGATCATTGACAAGAAATGGTTGTTTTCGGCCACTTGGAGGCCATTTGCAACGGTTCATGGACTTAATGTTCCCAAAAAATTATTTGTTACTGGGTCACAATTGCTCGCAATTAGTTTGAGGAAGATTCTGGACAAGTCGAGCAAATTATGGCCACCCAGATCGCCCAACATGAATCCTATCGAACATTTATGGGATATAATCGAGAGGTCAGTTCATGCTCAACATCCTGCACTAGTAACAGTTTCACAATTATTAATGGCTGTAGAGGCAGCATGGTTCAATATTTCTACAGGGAACTTTCAACGACTTATTGAGTCCATGTCACGTGGAGTTGATGCACAATACTAGACAAAAGGAGGTCCAACACGATATTAGGAGGTATCCCATGACTTTTGTCACCTCATTGTAAAGGGGTATGTGGCATTAGCTACGATAAAGCGTTACTCGAAAGCTGCCAGAAAGCGTAGCTCCAAAGATTACTACGCAGAAGCCGTTCGCTGCCGCGAGAGAGAAGTTTTTGCATGACCTCCGCTGCCAGGAGCATGCCACTGTAAAAAAATATAGCTGGAGCTGGTGTGCACTAAGAACGCAGCTTGATAGCTTTATCTGTTACAGCTAGACGTCGCAGTTCCTGACCAAGTTGTTGCTGGCAGACTTGCCCCTAGTTCACGAGAGGCTGCCAACAGAGTTTCCTCGAGAGGAGGACTGCTGTCTACATCAACACATTGTGTCTCAGAGTGGGCTGGGCTATGGCAGCAGACGACAAACGCGAGTGGCTTTGATAACAGGAGGACATCGCCTGCAGCACCTCTCCCAGGCTTGTGACCATAAACAATCCATGTGGGCTGTAGATGCACTTCTCTATCCATTAGACATGCAAAGAGCAGCGATCTAGCGCGTAAGGTTCTCGATCTGCAACGCCAAGTCACCTTTAGTAGCCAAATGTGAAGTGGTACGCTGAACAACTGCATAGCTTTAACCTATGTGGTTCTGTCCACCATTTCTACAAGCTTGTTCAAATCTAGTTTGTGGGTAACTGACGCTAAGGTAGATGCATATCTGGCAATTGTGGCATCCATATGAAGTGCAAAAATCCGCTAAGTACATATGAAATTGCCAGAAGGCGGAGATTGCACAGGAACTGCAATGGTTCCCTGTCTTCCAGTTCTCCCTTGCAAAATTGGCGCTGTAGTCATTACGTGAATGAGGACATAAACCAATGAATCATCTTTTCTTTCGGCCTCTGGTATCAGCATGTCACTGGGGAATACGTGACCACGTTGCTCGCTTCAGAAGCAGTGAGATGGTCTAAAACTGCCACATTGTGACTATATTTCGTTGCATTCAGCATTATACACGAAGATGCCAAAAGTTATAGGATATCTCCTAATATAATGTCGGACCTCCTCTCGCCCAGCGTAGTGCTGCAGCTCCACGTGGCATGAACTCAATAAATTGTTGGAAGTCCCCTGCAGAAATACTGAGTGGTCCATAATTGCGAAAGTGGTGCTGGTGCAGGATTTCATGCACAAACCGATCTCTCGATTACGTCCCATAAATTTTCATTGGGACTCGTGCTGGGCGATTGTAGTGGCCAAACCATTCGTTGGAATTGTCCAAAGTGTTTTTCAAACAAATTGCGAACAATTGTGGACCGGTGACACGACATTGTTGTCTGGGAACGTTAAGTCCACGAACGGCTGCAAATGGTCTCAAAGTAGCCAAACACAACTACACTCCTGGAAATTGAAATAAGAACACCGTGAATTCATTGTCCCAGGAAGGGGAAACTTTATTGACACATTCCTGGGGTCAGATACATCACATGATCACACTGACAGAACCACAGGCACATAGACACAGGCAACAGAGCATGCACAATGTCGGCACTAGTACAGTGTATATCCACCTTTCGCAGCAATGCAGGCTGCTATTCGCCCATGGAGACGATCGTAGAGATGCTGGATGTAGTCCTGTGGAACGGCTTGCCATGCCATTTCCACCTGGCGCCTCAGTTGGACCAGCGTTCGTGCTGGACGTGCAGACCGCGTGAGACGACGCTTCATCCAGTCCCAAACATGCTCAATGGGGGACAGATCCGGAGATCTTGCTGGCCAGGGTAGTTAACTTACACCTTCTAGAGCACGTTGGGTGGCACGGGATACATGCGGACGTGCATTGTCCTGTTGGAACAGCAAGTTCCCTTGCCGGTCTAGGAATGGTAGAACGATGGGTTCGATGACGGTTTGGATGTACCGTGCACTATTCAGTGTCCCCTCGACGATCACCAGTGGTGTACGGCCAGTGTAGGAGATCGCTCCCCACACCATGATGCCGGGTGTTGGCCCTGTGTGCCTCGGTCGTATGCAGTCGTGATTGTGGCGCTCACCTGCACGGCGCCAAACACGCATACGACCATCATTGGCACCAAGGCAGAAGCGACTCTCATCGCTGAAGACGACACGTCTCCATTCGTCCCTCCATTCACGCCTGTCGCGACACCACTGGAGGCGGGCTGCACGATGTTGGGGCGTGAGCGGAAGACGGCCTAACGGTGTGCGGGACCGTAGCCCAGCTTCATGGAGACGGTTGCGAATGGTCCTCGCCGATACCCCAGGAGCAACAGTGTCCCTAATTTGCTGGGAAGTGGCGGTGCGGTCCCCTATGGCACTGCGTAGGATCCTACGGTCTTGGCGTGCATCCGTGCGTCGCTGCGGTCCGGTCCCAGGTCGACGGGCACGTGCACCTTCCGCCGACCACTGGCGACAACATCGATGTACTGTGGAGACCTCACGCCCCACGTGTTGAGCAATTCGGCGGTACGTCCACCCGGCCTCCCGCATGCCCACTACACGCCCTCGCTCAAAGTCCGTCAACTGCACATACGTTTCACGTCCACGCTGTCGCGGCATGCTACCAGTGTTAAAGACTGCGATGGAGCTCCGTATGCCACGGCAAACTGGCTGACACTGACGGCGGCGGTGCACAAATGCTGCGCAGCTAGCGCCATTCGACGGCCAACACCGCGGTTCCTGGTGTGTCCGCTGTGCCGTGCGTGTGATCATTGCTTGTACAGCCCTCTCGCAGTGTCCGGAGCAAGTATGGTGGGTCTGACACACCGGTGTCAATGTGTTCTTTTTTCCATTTCCAGGAGTGTATTTCCAGTCAATAATAGGTTCAGTTGGCATTCCATGTGAACACAGCCCACACGATTATGGAGCCACCACCAGCTTGCACTGTGCCTTGTTGATAACTTGGGTCCATAGCTTCATGGGGCCGCATGGCACTCAAACCCAGTCATTAGCTCTTAACAACTGAAATCGGTACTCATCTGACCACGCCATGGGTTTCCAGTCGTTTAGGATCCAATCGATATGGTCCACCCCCAGGAGAGGTGTGGCAGGCGATGTCATGCTGTTAGCAAAGGCACTCACATTAGTCATCTACTGCCATAGCCCATTAACGCTAGATGTCGTCCCACTGTGTTTATGGACATGTTTATCGTACGTCCCACGTTGATTTCTAAGGTTATTTCAAGCAGTGTTGCTCGTCTGTTAGCACTGACAACTTTACACAAACGCTGCTGCTCTCAGTCGGTTCGTGAAGGCCGCCGGCCATTGTGTTGTCCAAGGTGACAAGTAATACCTGAAATATGGTGTTCTCGGCACACTCTTGGCACTGTGGACCTCATAATATCGAATTCCTTAACGATTTCCGAAATGGAATGTCCCAAGTGTTTAGCACCACATACCATTCCGCACTCAAAGTCTGTTAATTCCCGTCGTGCGGGCCATAATCACGTCGGAAACCTTTTCACACGAATCATCTGAATACAAATGACAGCTCCGCTAATGCACTGCATATGTTCATCTCGCTATCACGTTACTTTTGTCACCTCAGTATACTAGGGACGGCGAAATAGTTATTGGCATGACTGAACCACGGTGCTGGGCACTCACTGCAGAGCAGCAGTACCTTGAAGGCTACGCGGTGCGCTTCGCTTCCGCCCCTGGTTGGCACAAAAAGTGACCTACCACCCTTATTACCGAGCGGGGTGGCGCAGTGGTTAGACACTGGACTCGCATTCGGGAGGACGACGGTTCAATCCCGCGTCCGGCCATCCTGATTTAGGTTTTCCGTGATTTCCCTAAATCACTCCAGGCAAATGCCGGGATGGTTCCTCTGAAAGGGCACGGCCGACTTCCTTCCCAATCCTTCCCTAATCCGATGAGACCGATGACCACGCTGTCTGATCTCCTTCCCCAAACCAACCAACCAACCAACCACCCTTATTGCGCCAGGAAGGTACCTGCTGACTCAGACAATCCTTTGTTTTGGCGGTGGGTCTCGGGAATAGTGTTACGAGTATTTGCTGGATTGAATGTGTGTGAGTTTGTTACCACGAATAAATTTTACTACGGTTGTGCTTCAGTGTATCTTGGTAAGGCATCGATCTCCTGCTTGTACAGTGACTCTTGCTGTCGGCGGAGCAGCGCTGGTACAATTACAGAGGTAACATTAACGTAGCAATTGCTGCAGCTGTGCCCTTAGTCTTGTCCCATGAAGCGAATTTTCGACACTCGCAGATAATCAGGCTGCACCATGGACAGCAACACACACACTACACACCATACCCTCATTTCATATTTGTGACCCATCACGTATATATTGCAAGCAGTAGATAAGCTAGTGTAAGATTCATTTTATAATTTTATAACATGAAAGCTAATTTTTGTATTCACATTATCAGTACCTTTCTTGTGTTTGTAAATTGTGGTTGTAAATAGATTGCCACTAGTCAATTACTGATGGCATGTATTAGATGTGTGCGAAGTTGGTCCTGGCATGTGACAGCTCATATGTGCAATGCACAGGGTCAGCGCAGTGCATCTGTGGAGGCGTCTCAGTGACCAGGCGGCAAGCCTGGACAAAACCCAGTTAGTGCGGACAACTGACTGGCATCCTGGGTGCATCCTGGCAGTACTTGATGCAGTGGGGCTTCTGAGGCACAGGGCTTCGCCTACCTGGGCGGACACAGCGAGGGCAAGCAAGAGTGGCAGTAGGCATCACAGGAGAATGGGCCGAGTGTTGACAAACTCGAGAGATAGCAGACAGCATGGCGCTGGGGGGGAGGTCCAACCACGAAGTACTTCCCTAGTCGCACCCAAGTCTGGAGGATTCCCAGAAAGCTTAACACCTTCTCGCCAGACCTTCTGCCATGAACAGCTCCAGTAATATCTCTCTGTAATCCGATTCAATAACCCACACCAATCCCTTCTTGATGACTGAGTTCTTGTGACTCACTGCCTTTGGCCAGGCTGTAACCAAACGCAGCTTTGTGCCATGAGATTACCTGCAACAAGCTTACACATATCTTTTTCTCCTGCCGAGCTTAGCCATCTCCTATCAGCTATGAAAATGGAACCAATCAGGACCAACTTACATCAACTAACATTTTGGATAGTGACTACATATCTGTTGTGCTATCCCTTTCTTCTTTCTGTACGTATCTTGTTTACCATAGATCCATGTCTAATTCACTGTTTCTGAGTGACTCGCAACCAAGACCATCTGCAGAAGGTACATATATGTCTGTCTGCGCTACATGTTATGGCTACCAAGCCATTATCCAGTGCTGCCAACAAGTCCAGAAGAGCCTGCCATTTCATCCCACACTGCCTTTGACAGGAGGGAAGAATATGCAATCTGGATACAGTCGTCCCTCACACAGAGACAAAGCTGCACAGAAGTCCTTGCCACCACCAACTGTGTCTTGAACAGTGTGCCTATCCAGCAACTCCAGTCATGATTCACCATCCAACGCAAAGTCATAGTGTCATGCGCAGTGCAGTAAAGGGTCATTATGAAGTTGTATGACACTTTCAGTCTATGATTACAAGTCTGTGACGTTGCCATTTCTCACCTTGCTCAAACGCTATCTTAAAATTTTCTGTCAAATTTGCAAGCGTTCACACGTAAAAATGTGTATATTTTCTGTAATATTCTTATTTTTATGTTGTGAAACTCTACACTGCTCTTAGCATGGCACTTGATGGCTACACCGACACATATTTATCTGTGTACTCATTTTTTTGACCATGTCTCCAGTGACGTCATGCATTTGTTGTTGTTGTTTTCATGTGTATTTAATATGTGCCTTTGTCCTACAAGCCATTTATTCAGTTTATCACTATGAAGTTAACATTTTTTCATAATTTTGATATCATGTGCAGTGCACATATCAAACAAATATTTCGTTTATATGTATTTGCAACTTCCATATTTAAGTTAACAGAATCTTCTGTCGGTTCTTGGTAGAACAACATTATAATAAATGAAAATGTCTGAAGATGGCCTTGTAAGCCGAAAACCGGTTAGCAGAATAAAAGTAATTTTGTAGAACAAAAACAAACTAGTGCTTTCTGTTTAGATTCTGTAATTCATGGTAGATACTTACTCAGTTATGCACTTGAAAATGTTATTGTCATGTTGCATTCTAAATATGTCACATCTCCAGCTGCATTCATATTTAGTAGTATAAGTCTTTGTTCAGGTACATCATGATTTACCAAAGGCACTTACATATTTGTAGATGTTGGTATTATGTACACATGTCACAGATCACTTGTCTCACAAGTTATTGCATTTGTCATGAATGAATTAGTGTTGACAAGGGGAGATTAATGAATGCCAGATAAAAACGTCAATTAAAAGACATGTTTCTTGGAATGGTAAGCATGTTTTTGTGGAAATATAGAAATTCTTTAATATTTTTAAAACTGTTTTGGGCATTTGTCCCATGGCCTTGTTACATGAGTTAGGTTTGTTTTTGGTCAGCTGAATATGTTTCATTGGAGTTTTATTTATTGTAATTGTGTTACTGTGTAACAGTGATGCTTGCAGAGACAGTTTGATCCTATCAAATGTCAGCAACATCGAACATAGCCTTTATCCCCATATTCAGCAGTAAGATACATACATTGATAGCTCTTGGGGTCCGTGAGAATGTTTGTGTTTTGATTGCTTGTTCATTTTGTTTCATGTTTTTGGTTGAAAAAGTTGTCTCCTGCCCTTGTTATTTGGTTAAGAGGGATTAGCGTGCTATCAGTCGTTTATAGTTCAAATTTTTGCTTGTGTGTCCACCACTATCCTGATTTAAGTGGAATAAGTTATGCGCAAAAAATTATTTCGAGTGAATGAGTGTGAAAGACGGTAAATCCTTTTAATCCATTTTCTTCTTCTTTATTTACTCAACTGGACTTATAGTTACATGCTTTATGGTCAATGAGACTTTTAGAGAGACAGTGGTTGTAATGCTGAATCCAGTAGTAGCTAGATTCATAAAGTTATTCGAGGTGGAGGAGACAAGCGCTTCTTTTGGTTGGACAGCCATGGCTGTAGCAGGTGAGGCTTAATGGTGCCATGTCAGAGCATACGACAGGCTACTGGTATAGAGAAAGTGAAGTGGACCCAGGCCAGTGCCACCACAGAGGAATCAGCCTGAGCTCCAGGTAGTCCCTGGCCACAAGAACTGGAGAGCCCAACGTAGGGCCTTGGTTTATTGTTTCTGAAGCCAGAGAAAAAGCAGTTTTTACAACTTCTTTCACCAAGTTGCATTGTAAGGAGGGAGCAACAATTGTTACTGGTCAAGGCAAGTCACATACCGCCGTTTTGGCGGGGCTCCTCATATTGTTTCCTGGGATGTTTCCTGTAGAATTGGTATCAGCTAGTCTGGCAAAAACATTTCGTGAGAACACAGCTGGAGGCGAGACGCTGGTTGGCCGAGAATGTTGTGGCGTTTTTATTGACTCGCGTAGATGCACAGGACCATGGGGTTTCCCACAAACGCAGAATAACAGTTTGTTGACTGGAACGCAGATTATGATCTCAGAAATCGTCATAGTGGACACCTGTCTGATGCCTCGAGATATGGTGGGACTGAAGGAACAGTTCTTTCCTGTCTTATGGGTGGGGTCTGGACAGCATGTCAAGTGATGAGCAATTGGCACGGGAGTGCTTTCCGAGTGCTCAGTTATTGGTTTTAGCTTTTTGGTGCACTCCACTTGGTGCTTTCCATGGGCTTGCTTGTAGTGTGAGGAGCAGGGATTTAGTCACAAGCCGCAGAAGAGTGTGGTGGAGATTTGGTTTTGTACTTGGAGTCTGAGTGCGAAGGTGGATCTGAATGAGAGAAGTAGACGGAGGTCTGCCATCTGACTCGACTCGAAGGCCTACTGAGCTTTGCAACTCGAGTTTTCTGTATGCATATGGTGAGCATTTCGCAGCATCACCACTAGGAATTTTTAGAGTGAATTTCTCTCACTTTAGTGTGTGCACACGACAGCAGCAGTTGTCAGATTTAAGTGCATTTTAGTAGCTTGTTTTAGGCTTCAGTCCACAATCACTCTCATTCATATTAATGACAATCAGATTGCGTTATCCATTTTTAATGTCACAATTAAAGTCAATTCACTATCCATAATTCAATTCGTCAATCGTCTATCAGAGCACATTACTTTACAAACACGAGGTAGAATATAATCATTGTGCTATGTTGACCTATGTTCCATTTAACTCATGTTTCTGTGAATAAATCTGTCACAATGTTGAATTGTTTCCATTACTCTAGTAGACAAGATCCCTTGATGACATTTAATGCCGGCCGGGATGGCTGAGCGGTTCTAGGCGCTACAGTCAGGAACCGCGCGACCGCTACGGTCGCAGGTTCGAATCCTGCTTCGGGCATGGATGTGTGTGATGTCCTTAGGTTAGTTAGGTTTAAAAGTTCTAGGGGACTGATGACCTCAGAAGTTAAGTCCCATAGTGCTCAGAGCCTTTTGAACCATCATTTGACCTTTAATAATTTTACTTACTTGTGTCAGAAATAATATGAGGACTTCTCTTGGAGTAAAAAAAAGCAATGTGTTGTCTTCAGTTTTGCCTCACAGGGCCACATTCCATGGTCATTCATGTTAAAATCCAGTGTGTATAATTTTGACAATAGTGACACTGAAATGGTGGTTTTGTGTCTTTGAAATATTGAGAGGCAGAATTTCATTACAGTTGTCTACGTGCCTGCTCATCAGAAAAACATATTGTAAAGTGTCTGACCATATTTTTAGGTTATAAATTGTGTTAAGATAATTCAGCCTGACCTAAAATAGAACAATGCCCACCCACCTGTTCTGTTTTTGAAGCAATTTCCTAAGTCACACAATCTGTCTAGGGACATGGGGAAGGACAAATCTGCATGTCCTCACCTCCATCCCCCCACCTCCTCCTTCCCAACCAAGACGACAACGCTCTACCTGCCTGTTTTCTTTCCTGCCATTTTTAAGCCACCCCCAACTGACCTTGTCATGAGTCACAGGAGGTTTGGCAAATAGAGAGGATGTGCTCATATGCCCAGCTAATAGGAAACCAGTTTTTTAATTTCCAACCATTTTTTAAACCACACAAGTGACTTTGAGGTATGTCACAGGAAATCTGGCAACAATGCAGGCCATGGTGACATACCCATCCAACAGGAGGCAAGTTGTTTAAATTTTCGAATCATTATTTTCAATTTCCCGTCATTTTTTAATTTCCCGCCATTTTTTAGCCACTCTTTTGGCCGAGAACAGAGGGGGGAGAGGAGGAGGGGCTGTGACAGGAGATCTGGCAACAGTGCGTGATGACATCATGAGAAATCTGGGAACAATGCAGACTTAGCTGAAACAGGCTTTGAACCACTACTGCAGTTCTGCTCTTGTATCTGCCTGTAGCTTCAAAGAAAGATGTATGTCAAAAATTGAATGAATTTATGAAACAGGGAATTGAGGTATAAGCAATGTTAAAAAATATCTTTGCGTAATGTGTTTGATGTCGAGATACACTCTTACACTGCAAAATTACGTCAGTAACAGAAAGGAAGTTACAAAAGAATATATTCATAAATACTGCCTTAAAATACTTTTTTTTTCAAAAAGTGTTCGAAATGCCGACCATCTATTGCAATACATATTTGCAATCGCTGGTGCAAGGACTCTTGGACAAACTGAAGAGATTGCTTCGACATCATTGCACATGCTGCAACAATGCGAAGTTTTAGAATCTCTTGCATCATCGGAACTTGTGCATAGACTTCCACTTTTGGGTTTCCCCCGAAGTTTTCTTCAAGAAAGTGAGGACCAGTTATGAAGTTTCTAGTAGTACAGCAGCAAACATTCTCACTCCATTGCCTCTGATGTTCAACCTGGTTCCGCAAGTGCGGATTCACAGCGAACTAATAATGCATATTTCTTGCATTCATATTTACACGGTTTGTACAGGTAGCTTCATTGGTAAAGAGAACTCTTTGAAGAAAGAACCTATTTTCCTCATATACACTATGTGATCAAAAGTATCCGGACACCCCAAAAAACATACGTTTTTCATGTTAGGTGCATTGTACTGCCAGGTACTCCATATCAGCAACCTCAGTAGTCGTTAGACATCTTGAGAGAGCAGAATGGGGCACTCCGCAGAACTCATGGACTTCGAACGTGGTCAGGTGGTTGTGTGTCGCTTGTGTCATACGTTTGTACGCGAGCTTTCCCTCCTAAACACCCCTAGGTTCACTGTTCCCGATGTGATAGTGAAGTGGAAACGTGGAGGGACACGCACAGCACAAAAGGGTACAGGCCGAGCTCGTCTGTTGACTGACAGAGACTGCTGACAGTTGAAGAGGGTCGTAATGTGTAATAGGCAGACATCTATCCAGGCCATCACACAGGAATTCGAAACTGCATCAGCATCCACTGCAAGTACTATGACATTTGGGCGAGAGGTGAGAAAACTTGGGTTTCATGGTCGAGCGGCTGCTCATAAGCCACACATCACGCCGGTAAATGCCAAACGACGCCTCGCTTGGTGTAAACATTGGACGATTGAACAGTGGAAAAACGTTGCGTGGAGTGACGAATTACGGTACACAATGTGGTGATCCGATGGCAGGGTGTGCGTATGGCGAATGCCCGTTGAACGTCATCTGCCAGCGTGTGTAATGCCAACAGTAAAATTCGGAGGCGGTGGTGTTACGGTGTGGTCGTGTTTTTCATGGAGGGAGCTTGCACCCCTTATTGTTTTGCGTAGCACTATCACAGCACAGGCCTACATTGATGTTTTAAGCACCTTCTTGCTTCCCACTGTTGAAGAGCAATTAGGGGATGGCGATTGCATCTTTCAACACGATCGAGCACCTGTTCATAATACACGGCCTGTGGTGGCGTGGTTACACGACAATAACATCCCTGTAATGGACTGGCGTGCGCAGAGGCCTGACCTGAACCATATAGAACACCTTTGGGATGTTTTGGAACGCCGACTTCGTGCCAGGCCTCATCAACCGACATCGATACCTCTGCTCAGTGCAGCACCTTCCAGTACCTGATTGAACGTATGCCTGCGAAAGTGGAAGCTGTGATCAAGGCTAAGGGTGGGCCAATACCATATTTGAATTCCAGTACTACCGATGGAGGGCGCCACGAATTTGTAAGTCATTTTCAGCCAGGTGTCTGGATACTTTTGATCACACAGTGTAGCGTTAGAACCGAGCGACAGAACTGCCTTCGTCACGCTGCTTAATCTGCTGCTGAAATGACACAGTATACGAATGGAAACTGTTTGCACGCGAATTCCGAACAATGCTGCTTGGCTTATTTCAGAGGCACTCGCTATCTCTGAGGACCTAACGTGTATTATGAGCAACAGCTGTCAGAATATGCATTGGCTCCAATAACTTTCTTTTTTTTACAATGAAGTGAATACCCCTAGCTGCATACAGGCGTTGATGTAAGTCAACGGGGGCAGTTGAAAATGTGTGCCCCGACCGGGACTCGAACCCAGGATCTTATTGTCCCGCACTGTTTTTATATATATATAGTTAAGGCACACCGACCATTTGACCACCTTCTTCTGTGCGGATGCACAAACAGCGCCCGAACTCTTGCGGGAATCGGCAAAAAGCCGCGAGTAATGAGTATAATGGGCAGGGGCACTATGAATATAGTGCGGGACAATAAGTTGGGAATGTGGGTCTCATGGGAGGCGTGCCAGAGATAAGTCCCTGCAGTCGCACTATCCTCTGTGTCCTTGGTGGCTCAGATGGATAGAGCGTCTGCCATATACCTTTTTTTTTTCAGTGGGATACCTTTGTGTGTACAACTCATTTTTTTTTCTCTTCCTGCTCTTTCTACATTCTCCGTAAAGAAGTAACACATCGATTTTCTGTTTTAATTTTTCGAACTAACAAGCAGTCGACCACAGGAAGGACACAGACAGAATGAAAATTACATTTCCTCTGTGCCCGTTTGGTATCGCGGCCGTGCAGCACACTTCTTCCGCCTTATTCCTTGGTCTCCGCCTTATCCGACGTGACGTATTTCCTTACTGAGCATGAAATCGACTTCCGCACAAGACATCGATCTGTTTCACGTCCCAAACATATAAATCCTAATTTCTAAACGTCATAATTACTCCGAAACTGCTAATCGGATTTTTATTAGTGAAATGCCGTTAAATTGGCCTCTTTTAGAGTTACCACATTGGTGGAAGAAATTGCTTTAATTCCATTTGAAAAAGCGAAGTTGGTTCCCATATCTCTGTAACTGATACAGCTATGAAAAGAGGATATAGGTCTTTTGACGAGAACCTTCTCATAATTCATCTGGGTTAAAACAGAATTACGATATCTTAAAACGGTCCCGGAAATATCGGATATTAACAACATAGATGAATCACTCTGTGTGTTAATGATTTGCTGATTGGTTGCGATCTTATTACTCTCATGGATTGTCTATGAGGAAGTACTATCCGATAAGATTTGTGATAAGAACCTGTCAGATCTAGACCAAACACCAGCGAGGTCCAGTTACTTTCACTTTGTTCTTAATCTAGATAAATACAAAGTTCTGAACTTCACGATAATTAAAAATATACTACTTTCTGACAACACATTTAACGACTCACTAGTGTAATATGTTGTACAAATACCTGGGAGTGACAGTACATGAATGTACGCACTGGAAGTGTGACAGGCTCTCAGTTGCAGGTAAAATGAATGACTGACTTCTGTTTGTTAATAGCAGACTGGGAAACCACAATATGTCTACGAAAAATTTCCCTCATAAAACATTGATAGCACTTATATTATAATATTGTGTGATCCGTATCCAGAGTGACAAAACAGGGGACATCGAATACGTACAAGGAAGTCTGGCATGGAAGTTCATAGGCTTTATAGCACCGCGGGGGATTGTAAGGGAAATGCTGGAACATCTCAACGAGTGGACACTAGAAAAATGGAACCAAGTATTTTGCAGAAACCCTCTTAAAAAACTTCGGAAATCTGGCTTCAGAGTAAGGCGCGCGAACATTCTTCACTCCCCCTCCCTCCCGCCAACCAAAAAATTCCCATATAGATCGTCATAACAAATAAGACTAATAATAGCTCGCACGGAGGTTTATAAGTAATTATTCTTCACACGCTCTCTCGGCGAATAGAATGACAAGAAATCGGTATAAATAATAACAATGGAAAATGCCTTCTGCCACTCATTTAATAACGATCCGTAGATTATAAATATAGATCCAGAGGTCAGTCTAGTATTTTTGTGGCTGTGGATGTTCCCTCACATTTACGCTTCGCTGAGGCACGAAAGAGACCGATTTCGCCTTTTTTAGGGATGCTGAAATATTTCGTATTATCGACTAACAACAAATACGTCACGCAGTCATCTAGTCATGCTGGACGGGTGAGTGGCTCGTAAAATTTTTTCAAGTCCCCTCTGAAGATGCCTTCTCTTGCATGCGGTTTTGAATGCGTTTGCGTTTTTTAAACTGTACATAGTCTAACTTTTGTAGAATGACAATATTTTTCACTATCCTCTGCATCTTCGCATGATATTTCTACCACAGATTTTATGTGACATGTCAAAAAGACTTTCTCCCTGCTAAAAATAAATTTTACAATAATCTGCTCTAAATTGGGGTCTGGTAACTGAAGTTTTCCGGCTATGTCGAATCGGTTCCTGGTGACAGCTATTGTTTCTTTATTACACGCACCTGCTTTCCGATGCAGTTAAAGTTTTTACTGCCGGCCGCGGTGGTCGTGCGGTTCTAGGCGCTCCAGTCCGGAGCCGCGCTGCTGCTACGGTCGCAGGTTCGAATCCTGCCTCGGGCATGGATGTGTGTGATGTCCTTAGGTTAGTTAGGTTTAATTAGTTCTAAGTTCTAGAGGACTGATGACCACAGCAGTTGAGTCCCATAGTGCTCAGAGCCAAAGTTTTTACTTTTGGTTCAACATGTTCTCAGGGTATTGCACGTCCTGTTACCACATTTGTGTCAAGTAACTGTTGGTCATACACTAGCTCATATCAGTTGTAGCTTATGTATTTGTCAATCGATTTTAAAATATCGGATAATTTCTTCCAAACATATCACATCAAGGTGTGCTTCGCCTCTTTTTGTACCGATGTAAATGTACCTTATCTTGTTTTAAATTGGCTGTTTCCCTCGTATCATACGGAGGCTGCACTTACCAGGAGACTATCCCAGCTTTCTCTGCTACCATTGTGTATCAGCGTCTTATCTCCTACTACTGCACCTTTTATAATTTTGGTATTTGCAGATTACTTCGTTTATAGTCATTTGAGGTAGGCCACATCATTCCTGTAAGTACATTCTTGTGGTTTGTGTCTTAGTACAGAAATATAGCTTTTGTTGTAATTTTGCATGGTTCCGTACCTCAGTCGGTACTCAGTTGATACTCGCAGATTTACTATACCTATAGGGTACATCATGTTGACATAGAATCATGAAATTTGGCAGCAAGCAAAGTTTCACAGTACTTATCAAGGAAAACGCCGAAAATTGTTAATTTGTAATGATATCACACGAAAAAAATATTTTTTGCCATTTGTTGTCCGTCTGCCTATCTGTTCGCCCGTTGAAATTTATGTCAAATCCTAAGATCTACAGTCTTGGTGGTGTAAAAAATTTAAGCTTCTAAGTCACTGCAATCAAAAGATAGGGCTATCTGTTAAGACCCATTTTTTTTCGAGAACAGAAGTTGTCAAGCTGAAATTTATGCCAAACACTAACGGCTACGATCGTTGGCGGTGTAAAAAATTTAAGCTTCTATCAGTCAAAAGATACGACTGTTTATGTTAGATAATTTGGTACTCGCTAACTCACTCATTCACAAAAACGTTTACATAGATTGTTTTATAACATCCCACCCTTCCTCTGTCTCGCAGATCTGTGAAGTAAAATTCAATTTTCTACCAGATTATCTGCTGATTTACAAAACTCAGACTGTAAATATTTTACAAACATATATGCATTTCTGTGTTTCTGGATCTACATTTCTCACCTATGTATCTCTTTATTTTATCTTCACTAACTTCAAGAAAAGGTAAGAATTTATAAATTCTTTCTGTGCTCTTTGTAAATTCTTTCTACGCTTCCACACCAATGAAAAGTAGCCATGTATCCACATCAATGAAAATTGGCTACATATTCACACTTCTTAACGCTCAATGACTAATTAGAGATTGTGTATTACTTCGTGTCTACGAAAGGAACTTGTTATGCAGCCTCTTTTTCCTGGTACAGGGTGGTTAGGAACTATTATAACTTGAAACCATATTGGCTATCAACTGACCGTGACTGTTTCAATAGTATGTAAAGGTTTCAAATACCGCTACCAGTCACAAAATTTGTTGAAAACAAAATTATTTATTTAGCGACATGTTTCGAGATAATACCTTATCATGAGGCTGTATTGGCATTACAAAAACATTTAACACATGGTTATACAGATATTAAAGATTTTTTACATGATTACTATGATCATCTTCGTTCTTGTGTCGTGGCAGTTTTCTTGTGATGAATAGAATAGAATAGAACAGAAACTTTATTGTCACATAACATGTCATATACAATCAGATGATTGGCACATAGGTGACTCGTCAGTTTAAAGCTACTTTCTAATTGTGAGTATACAGAATAATTCCAGATATTTTGTAATTATAAGTACCACGAAATGATTTAAAATAATCATGTTGAAAATAAAGCAAAATTAAGAATAAGTATTTACTTAAAGTACTTTTTTAACATGACAGAATAAAATGTAACATCAGGCACAGTTATTTGTGACAGTCAGTCATAAATTCTTCTACACTGTAATAATATTTACTTGCTAGGTTTTTTTAAATGATGTCCAAATTCTTCTGGTTCATAATTTTTAAATTTTTCACAGACTTTATTTCCCAGCCTCATACCCATACAGTAAGTTGTCTTCTCCAGCAGTTTTACGCCCATGAGTTGGTAGCTTATACTGGCATTTGTTTCTTGTTTTATAATCATGATTAAACAGATTATCTTCAAAAATATGAGGGTTTTGTTTAAAACACTTAATTGTCTCGTAGATATAGAGGCCAGGAGCAGTCATAAGATCAGGGACCTTGAACAGAGGTCTGCACGATTGTCTTTTTTCTGCACCTGCCATGGCTCTAATGATTTCTTTCTGTAGCCTAAATATTATCGGTAAGTTTGTTTTCTCTGATCCCCAAAAAATTATACTGTATCTAATCACAGATATAAAACATGCATGATATACAACTTTTTTGACTGGTGTTTCTATTTTGCTGCTTATAACATTCATGGCCAATATTAGACTATTTAGACGGTGACATATGGCATCTACATGGTATGTTCATGATAAAATCTTGTTAAGCATTACACCTAGAAATTTGGTACAGTTTGTGGTGGCAAGGTGATTGTCCTCATATGTTATTTCTAGTATACCCTGTACAGCTTATTTTGTGGTAAAGTGAATGATTTGTGTCTTTGTTAGATTTAATTTCAGACCATTATTTCTCACCCAGGCCTCAATTTGAGCCAGAGAATGCTGAAGATGACTAATTAAATTTTCACTTTTTTTGCAACAGACTATTTCTGTAGAGTCATCCGCATAAAGAATAGCATCTGAATTTATGTTAGTTGGCAGGTCATTCATATAATACAAGAACAATATTGGCCCAAGGATAGAACCTTGTGGCATACCTTGTCCTGTCTTTTTCCAACTTGAGAAGAATCTCTTACCATCTCTTCTATTACTATTCTCTGTTTCCTGCTTAATACGTAAGATGACACCCATCTCAGTGAATTTTCACTAAAACCATATGCTTGTAGCTTGCGAAATAGTAGTTTGTGATCTACTACGTCAAAGGCTTTACTTAGGTGACAGAAGATGCCCGATACATTCATATTTTTATCTAGACTACAAATAATTTTTGTAATAAGTTCATTAATGGCTTGCACCATGCAGTGTCCTCTTTGGAAACCATGCTGATTGTTATGGATACTATTATGCAGATTACGATAGTTATCTATCTCGTTACATGCCGCTCTTTCAAATATTTTGGAGAATATTGATAACAATGAGATTGGTATGTAATTACTCATTTCATCGTGTCTGCCTTTTTGTGAAAGGGTCGTATTTCAGCACACTTCAGTCTATCAGGAAAATATCCTTCCTCGAAAGATTGATTCATTGTAAGGGACAGAGGATGTGCAATACTATGAATGAGTACCTTTATTATTTTTGTAGGAAATTCATCCCAGCCTACAGAATTTAAATTCTTCAAGGACTTTATGGTATCAGCTACTTCAGAATAGGATATATGGGTGAATTTAAATTTAGTGGGGTTACATAAACTGGAAGCAGGGTACACGTTTGGCGATGAAAGTTCATCAGTTTTACATGGATTTATGAAGCGGCTGTTAAACGCTTCACAGATTTGTGTAGGGTCCTAAACAGTCTCACCTTTAACCACCAGTTCAAGTTTCCGTTGTCTGCCTTTTTTTATACCTATTTCATTCTTTACAATGGTCCCTATTGCTTTAGACTTATTTTGAGCGTTTGAAACGTAATTATTATTCGCCAATTTTTTTGGCTTGTCTGACAACTTTATCAAAGATTTTCTTATACTGCCTTACATAACTTAAGAATTCTGGGTCTCAATTGACTTTCGCCTTCATATGAAGTTCTCTTTTCCTCATTCTTGAAATCTGAATACCCCTTGTTATCCATGAACCCTTCTTAGGTGTCAGTTTTTATAGTTATGAAAGGAAAGCATTCATTGAACACCATCAAGAATGCCTCCAGAAAGTTATTTAAATTTTCATTTACTGAGGACTTAGCAGTAAATCGACATGAGATGAGGCTGATTTTATTGACGAACATTTCTATATTTTCTTGTCTAAAATTTCTGATTTTCTTATTTGTGTGCTTTGGGCTAACACAGGGTAATGGCACTAATAGAGCACTGTGGCCTGAGATCCCGAAGCTTACTACACATTTTTCTGTTATTCTGTAGTTTAAGCTACTAGCAATGTTATCTATGCAGGATGCCCACAAAGCAGTTACCCCTGTCATTTCTAGAAAATTTAGAATAAAGCCATATGTGGACATCAGCTCCTTCGTCTTAAAGGAAAATTTGTATTTTTTTTCTCACATCTATATTACAATCACCACAAACAACAATTTTTCACATAACTTTTCAATTTTGAATTGTTGGAGTAAATTTTCAAGTTTGAACAGAAAACTGCAGGAGATTGAGTAACCAGGGGTACGATATATGCTGAATATCAGCATGTTATAGTCCTTAAGTTCCATGCAGCAACTCTCAAATGTGCGTTCTTCATTGAAATTATTGAAATTTGGCTTAATTTGGTATTTTACTGATGAATGAACCAGAATACATGATGTGTTGAGGCATCGCTATTTCCATGATTCTTTTGGACTTCTTCACCATTGTTCACAGTCTTCACAACGGTATCTTTAAAGCACACGAAACAAATCAGCTATGGAAAACATAAGATGGCGGTTAAAACAAGCTTCTTCGAGGAATACAGTGGCAAGTTCCAACTGATGTAATGGCCCCTCTACTAGCCAGATCTAAATCCGATCGTACACATCTGGGATGTGATTGAACATGGCGTCAGAGCTCATTGCCCCCCTCCGCGGAATTTACAGGAGTTAGGTGATCTATATGTCCAGATGTGGTGCCATCTGCTTCCAGCGACCTGCCAAGGCCTCGTTGCTTCCATGCCCCTACGCGTCCCTGCTGTTATCCGTGCCAGAGGTGGACGTACTGGATATGAGGTAGGCGGTCATAATGCTCTGGATGATCAGTGCACTTCTTTTGTTTAATGTTTTGTATGCTTTTTGCAATTTTGTGGTCCTTTCTTCGTTGGATGTCGAGTTCAGTCCTGTTTTCTGCATAATATGTCTTAGGTATGTGCAACTTTCTGCTTGTGTTATCTTTCCGTACTTTGTTACCAATGGGTGTCTGTCTGCGTATTTTGTGTGCATGTGCTGTGTTTTTTTCGTGTGAGAATTGTAGTTCTGTTTTGGTTGAGATTTCGTGCAATTATTTCTAGAGCCTCCTTGGCTTGTTTTCTGTTATTTTTTATTATGACCATATCATCAGTAAAGACCATACATTTTATGTTGATGGTCTCTCCCCTCCTTTACCCCATTGACTCCTCTGTACCCTGTCCTGATTATTTTCTCCAAAACCGAGTTAAACAGACTGTATACAGGCTATCTCCCTGCCTCACTCCTATCTTGATTTCATCTACATCTACACTCACATCCATACTCCGCAAGCCACCTGACGGTGTGTAACGGAGGGCACCTTGAGTACCTCTATCGGTTCTCCCTTCTATTCCAGTCTCGTATTGTTCGTGGAAAGAAGGATTGTCGGTATGCCTCTGTGTGGGCTCTAATCTCTCTGATTTTATCCTCATGGTCTCTTCGCGAGATATACGTAGGAGGGAGCAATATACTGCTTGACTCCTCGGTTAAGGTATGTTCTCGAAACTTCAACAAAAGCCCATACCGAGCTACTGAGCGTCTCTGCTGCAGAGTATTCCACTGGAGTTTATCTGTCATCACCGTAACGCTTTCCCGATTACTAAATGATCCTGTAATGAAGCGCGCTGCTCTCCGATGGATCTTCTGTATCTCTTCTATCAACCCATTTCTGGTACGGATCCCACACCGGTGAGCTGTATTCAAGCAGCGGGCGAAGAAGTGTACTGTAACCTACTTCCTTTGTTTTCGGATTGCATTTCCTTAGGATTCTTCCAATGAATCTCAGTCTGGCATCTGGTTTACCGACGATCAACTTTATATGATCATTCCATTTTAAATCACTCCGAATGCGTACTCCCAGATGTTGTTGTTGTGGTCTTCAGTCCTGAGACTGGTTTGATGCAGCTCTCCATGCTACCCTATCCTGTGCAAGCTTCTTCATCTCCCAGTATCTACTGCAACCTACATCCTTCTGAATCTACTTAGTGTATTCATCTCTTGGTCTCCCTCTACGATTTTTATCCTCCACGCTGCCCTCCAATACTAAATTGGTGATCCCTCGATGCCTCAGAACATGTCCTACTAACCGGTCCCTTCTTTTTGTCAAGTTGTGCCACAAACTCCTCTTCTCCCCAATTCTATTCAATACTTCATCATTAGTTATGTGATCTACCCATCTAATCTTCAGCATTCTTCTGTAGCACCACATTTCGAAAGCTTCTATTCTCTTCCTGTCCAAACTATTTATCGTCCATGTTTCACTTCCATACATGGCTACACTCCATACAAATACTTTCAGAAACGGCTTCCTGACATTTAAATCTATACTCGATGTTAACAAATTCCTCTTCTTCAGAAACGCTTTCCTTGCCATTGCCAGTCTACATTTTATATCTTCTCTACTTCGACCATTATCAGTTATTTTGCTCCCCAAATAGCAAAACTCCTTTACTACTTTAAGTGACTCATTTCCTAATCTAATTCCCTCAGCATCACCCGACTTAATTCGACTACATTCCATTACCCTCGTTTTGCTTTTGTTGATGTTCATCTTGTATCCTCCTTTCAAGACACTGTCCATTCCGTTCAACTGCTCTTCCAAGTCCTTTGCTGTCTCTAACATAATTACAATCTCATCGGCGAACCTCAAAGTTTTTATTTCTTCTCCATGGATTTTAATACCTTCTCCGAATTTTTCTTTTGTTTCCTTTACTGCTTGCTCAATATACAGATTGAATAACGTCGGGGAGAGGCTACAACCCTGTCTCACTCCCTTCCCAACCACTGCTTCCCTTTCATGCCCCTCGACTCTTATAACTGCCATCTGGTTTCTGTACAAATTGTAAATAGCCTTTCGCTCCCTGTATTTTACCCCTGCTACCTTTAGAATTTGAAAGAGAGTATTCCAGTCAACATTATCAAAAGCTTTCTCTAAGTCTACAAATGCTAGAAACGTAGGTTTACCTTTTCTTAATCTTACTTCTAAGATAAGTCGTAAGGTCAGTATTACCTCACGTGTTCCAATATTTCTACGGAATCCAAACTGATCTTCCCCGAGGTCGGCTTCTACCAGTTTTTCCATTCGTCTGTAAAGAATTCGTGTTAGCATTTTGCAGCTGTGACTTATTCAACTGATAGTTCGGTAATTTTCACATCTGGCAACACCTGCTTTCTTTGGGATTGGGATTATTATATTCTTCTTGAAGTCTGAGGGTATTTAGCCTGTCTCATACATCTTGCTCACCAGATGGTAGAGTTTTGTCAGGACTGGCTCTCCCAAGGCCGTCAGTAGTTCTAATGGAATGTTGTCTACTCCCGGGGCCTTGTTTCGACTCAGGTCTTTCAGTGCTCTGTCAAACTCTTCACGCAGTATTGTATCTCCCATTTCATCTTCATCTACATCCTCTTCCATTTCCATAATATTGTCCTCAAGTACATCGCCCTTGTATAGACCCTCTATATACTCCTTCCACCTTTCTGCTTTCCCTTCTTTACTTAGAACTGGGTTTCCATCTGAGCTCTTAATATTCGTACCAGTGGTTCTCTTTTCTCCAAAGGTCTCTTTAATTTTCCTGTAGGCAGTATCTATCTTACCCCTAGTGAGATAAGCCTCTACATCCTTACATTTGTCCTCTAGCCATCCCTGCTTAGCCATTTTGCACTTCCTGTCGATCTCATTTTTGAGACGTTTGTATTCCTTTTTGCCTGCTTCATTTGCTGCATTTTTATATTTTCTCCTTTCATCAGTTAAATTCAATATTTCTTCTGTTACCCACGGATTTCTACTAGCCCTCGTCTTTTTACCTACTTGATCCTCTGCTGCCTTCACTACTTCATCCCTCAAAGCTACCCATTCTTCTTCTACTGTACTTCTCTCCCCCATTCCTGTCAATTGTTCCCTTATGCTCTCCCTGAAACTCTGTACAACCTCTGGTTCTTTCAGTTTATCCAGGTCCCATCTCCTTGAATTCCCACCTATTTGCAGTTTCTTCAGTTTTAATCTACAGTTCATAACCAATAGATTGTGGTCAGAGTCCACTACTCCCAGATAATTTATGGAATTAACTGCTTCCAGTTGCTGACCTGCTATATTGTAGCTAAATGATATGGGATATTTCTTTCTATGTATTCGCAGCACATTGCACTTGTCTACATTGAGATTCAATTGCCATTCCCTGCACCATGCGTCAATTCGCTGCAGATCCTCCTGCATTTCAGTACAATTTTCCATTGTTACAACCTTTCGATATACCACAGCATCATCCGCAAAAAGCCTCAATGAACTTCTGATGTCATCCACAAGGTCATATATGTATATTGTGATTAGCAACGGTCCTACGGCACACCTGAAATCACTCTTACTTCGGAAGACTTCTCTCCATTGAGAATGACATGCTGCGTTCTATTATCTAGGAACTCTTCAATCCAATCACACAATTGGTCTGATAGTCCATATGTTCTTACTTTGTTCATTAAACGACTGTGGGGAACTGTATCGAACGCCTTGTGGAAGTCAAGAAACACGGCATCTTCCTGGGAACCCGTGTCTATGGCCATCTGAGTCTCGTGGGCGAATAGCGCGAGCTGGGTTTCACACGATCGTTTTTTTCGAAACACATGCTGATTCCTACAGAGTAGATTTTTAGTTTCCAGAAAAGTCATTATACTCGAACATAATACGTGTTCCAGAATTCTACAACTGATCGACGTTAGAGATATAGGTATATACACTCCTGGAAATTGAAATAAGAACACCGTGAATTCATTGTCCCAGGAAGGGGAAACTTTATTGACACATTCCTGGGGTCAGATACATCACATGATCACACTGACAGAACCACAGGCACATAGACACAGGCAACAGAGCATGCACAATGTCGGTACTAGTACAGTGTATATCCACCTTTCGCAGCAATGCAGGCTGCTATTCTCCCATGGAGACGATCGTAGAGATGCTGGATGTAGTCCTGTGCAACGGCTTGCCATGCCATTTCCACCTGGCGCCTCAGTTGGACCAGCGTTCGTGCTGGACGTGCAGACCGCGTGAGACGACGCTTCATCCAGTCACAAACATGCTCAATGGGGGACAGATCCGGAGATCTTGCTGGCCAGGGTAGTTGACTTACACCTTCTAGAGCACGTTGGGTGGCACGGGATACATGCGGACGTGCATTGTCCTGTTGGAACAGCAAGTTCCCTTGCCGGTCTAGGAATGGTAGAACGATGGTTTCGATGACGGTTTGGATGTACCGTGCACTATTCAGTGTCCCCTCGACGATCACCACTGGTGTACAGCCAGTGTAGGAGATCGCTCCCCACACCATGATGCCGGGTGTTGGCCCTGTGTGCCTCGGTCGTATGCAGTCCTGATTGTGGCGCTCACCTGCACGGCGCCAAACACGCATACGACCATCATTGGCACCAAGGAAGAAGCGACTCTCATCGCTGAAGACGACACGTCTCCATTCGTCCCTCCATTCACGCCTGTCGCGACACCACTGGAGGCGGGCTGCACGATGTTGGGGCGTGAGCGGAAGACGGCCTAACGGTGTGCGGGACCGTAGCCCAGCTTCATGGAGACGGTTGCGAATGGTCCTCGCCGATACCCCAGGAGCAACAGTGTCCCTAATTTGCTGGGAAGTGGCGGTGCGGTCCCCTACGGCACTGCGTAGGATCCTACGGTCTTGGCGTGCATCCGTGCGTCGCTGCGGTCCGGTCCCAGGTCGACGGGCACGTGCACCTTCCGCCGACCACTGGCGACAACATCGATGTACTGTGGAGACCTCACGCCCCACGTGTTGAGCAATTCGGCGGTACGTCCACCCGGCCTCCCGCATGCCCACTATACGCCCTCGCTCAAAGTCCGTCAACTGCACATACGGTTCACGTCCACGCTGTCGCGGCATGCTACCAGTGTTAAAGACTGCGATGGAGCTCGGTATGCCACGGCAAACTGGCTGACACTGACGGCGGCGGTGCACAAATGCTGCGCAGCTAGCGCCATTCGACGGCCAACACCGCGGTTCCTAGTGTGTCCGCTGTGCCGTGCGTGTGATCATTGCTTGTACAGCCCTCTCGCAGTGTCCGGAGCAAGTATGGTGGGTCTGACACACCGGTGTCAATGTGTTCTTTTTTCCATTTCCAGGAGTGTAGTTCTGCACATCTGTTCGACGTCCCTTCTTGAAAACGGGAATGACCTGTGCCCTTTTCCAATCCTTTGGAACGCTACGCTCTTCTAGAGACCTACGGTACACCACTGCAAGAAGGGGGGCAAGTTCCTTCGCGTACTCAGTGTAAAATCGAACTGGTATCCCATCAGGTCCAGCGGCCTTTCCTCTTTTGAGCGATTTTAATTGTTTCTCTATCCCTCTGTCGTCTATTTCGATATCTACCATTTTGTCATCTGTGCGACAATCTAGAGAAGGAACTACAGTGCAGTCTACCTCTGTGAAACAGCTCTGGAAAAAGACATTTAGTATTTCGGCCTTTAGTCTGTCATCCTCTGTTTCAGTACGATTTTGGTCACAGAGTGTCTGGACATTTTCTTTTGATCCATCTACCGCTTTGACATAAGACCAAAATTTCTTAGGATTTTCTGCTAAGTCAGTACATAGAACTTTACTTTCGAATTCATTGAACGCCTCTCGCATGGCTCTTTCGAATGATTCTGAGATCTCTCCCATAAACTTCACTTTTCATACTGCATTTGTTAATGTTTCCTGGATTAGCTTTCTGGTTTTGTTGTCCATCTTCATTTCGTCCAGTGTGTTGAAGACTGTTTCTCTATCTATGGAGTCGTAGGCCTATTAGAAGTCGACAAATGTTATTGTAATCTTCCTGAACTTTCTTGTTGTTAATATTGTTCTCAGGCACCAGACATGTCCACTGCATGATCTCCCCTTTCTTAATCCTCTTCAGTATTCTCCTGTCTGGGGATCTATTTGAGGCTCTAACCGATTTGACAGGGCTTTTGATAGAATTTTGTATCGCACAGGCAGCAGCGAAATTCCTTTGTAGTTATTAAGATCTCTTTTGTCTCTTTTCTTGTGGAGGGGGTGATTAGCGTTAAATTCCATTCTTGTGGTACCTTTTCTGTTTCCCAGATGTTGTTGATGATTTTGTATATATTGGGTGTGATATGTTTGTGGTCTAATTTCCGCCATCAGTCCGTCTCCTTCAGGTGCTCTGTTATCTTTCGATGGTTTTATTATCTTCATGATCCGGTGGTTTGGAATCGAATCGAGTTTGGGTTCTGGCTTCTCGAACTCTTTGACTAATTATACTGCAAAAATGTTCTCCGCGTAAGTGTTATATTGAAGTCACCTAGAGAAAATAATTCTCTAGAATGCTTTTGTTTTCTAGTAGTTTAACTTTTTCTCCAGTTTGTTCCAATTTTTTATGTATTTCAAAATGTATTTTACTGTTCTTAATGACTTCCCTATCATTTTTGTCACCTGTAAGGTAGCTTTCTGTAGAGATATCACTGTGCTGGGTAGCCTCGCGGTTTGAGGCGCCTTGAAACGGTTCGCGGGGCTCCTCCGGTCGGAAGTTCGAGTCTTCCCTCGGGCATGGCTGTGTGTGTTGTCCTCAGCGTAAGTTAGTTAAAGTTAGCGTAAGTAGTGTGTAAGCATAGGGACCGATGACCTCAGCAGTTTGGTCCCATAGGAACTTACCACAAATTTCCAAAATTAGTAGAGGTATCAGTACCCTTACCTGCATTTTTCTTCATGAAAAATTGTTTAACTTAGAATATAAACTCTTTCTCACCTGAATATCTCCACTTTCAGGACATCTTCCTCTATTTTCCACTCTCAAGAGTACTCATAATTATGGATAACACTGCACTACTTACAGTATTTTACAAGGACATCCTGATCCACTTGATTTTACACTGAGATGACAAAATTCATGGGACACTTCCTAATATTAAGTCGCACCCTCTTTTGCCTGGTGCAGTGCAACAGTAAGAGGGGAGAACCGCCACGAGTGTAGTTTGCACTGCTGCCAAATTTCCTCCACCTTCCCCACCCTGGTACAGGGTTGTATGGTAGATGTGGCATTGTTGCAATTTAATTACGCATATTAATTAAATACATTATGCAAATTAGCCCTCCCCACCTCTTCCCCCTACCCTCACCACCCCTCCACCACCTGCCCTATTGACAGAAATTTCGAATTTTGGCAGAAAATTCAGAATGTGGTGTGAATTTCAAAGCTGGCAGCCCAAGGCTATGCTGACGTCACAACCCCACCCACCACCCAGGAATTAGCGGGAAGTTCAAACTGGTGGGTGCCCTTTCCGTGCCTCAAACCCCGGTCCTTCTAGGTGGAAAGCCCAAGTGTACCCCCCTCCTTACACACGGAAACGGTCTGTCTATATTCAGCTGCAAAAGAGAAAGGTTAATTTAGAGTACCTTTTTATTTTTGGTGGGAAACTGATGTAAGGATTGGTCCTAATTATATAATTAATCATAAAGATCGAATCTAATCACACATTTATATGCATACCGCTACACAAAGAGCATCTAAAATCGCAATACAGCTCAAAAATTGACGATATCATACAACTGGTGTTATCCTGCTGGAAAAAAATCACAATAGCACTCGAAATTAGAAGCAGGTGTACTCAAAATAAATAGTAACTCTACATAGGATGACCCCTTTACATAAAAGTCGGAATTAATCTCTCTGATCCATTTGTGAATTGGCGGAAAAAGGCTGGAGTGGGAGGTACCGTCTTTATTTTTTGTAAGAAATGTGTTCAACTGACGAGATGTTGGTGTTGGACAGAGAGGAGTTTAATAAGTTTATTACATGTACATACAAAGTTGAGTACTATGTCTATAGCCTCGTACATGGGGAATCGAAGGAGGTGATAATGGACGAGCGTAGGGAATACTTTTCAGCACCTAATGGTCACGCAGAGGGATGGACTGAAGATGCATTTCACAACGCATAGAGACTATTGCCTGTATTGTGGCTGTTCGTATTTCTGAAATGGCTAGTCAAACCGCAATGCAAGAGATGACTTCGTGCATCTACCGCCATCCCTTTTTATCGACTGTGTGTGTGTCTCACTGTTTGAAGTCGGGGTTCACTACAGACGCCTCCCGGTTCATTGCTGTATGCCCTACTCGACAAACACGCTACAGCCCTGATGCTTGAAATTCAAATAAACAGTGCTCTCTTTATTTCTCGACAACTTTGTCTTATTCCACTGCCCCCGAGAGGTCACCTTGGTATAGCTGCTGAGTGACTTGTACACTGATACATAGTAAGAAGGGATAGGGAAGCTAACCATCGCTGAAGTGTAGGAAGGCCAATACATACTACCTCAACTAATGGAAAATGCTTCACTGCTCTAATTACACATCGGAATTGCCGTGGAAAAAAAACTGCGATGGTAAACAACGAGGTCACATTGCAACACAAGTACTGGGAATCGAGAAAAATAATTGTAATAACACAATACCACAAAAACCGACCCCAAAACATCGCAGCAGGAGAGAGGTGCAACAGCTGCAGATATCTTCACCTCGATGTGCGGTCATGGACTGACCAGCTCAGAACCAACCTTTCCTCCCCTCCTGCCACCCCTCAACCCCCCCTCTCCTCACCGTAGGTAGGGATACAGGCCTATTCTATCCTGTTGCTGATAGAGTCCATCTGGGGGCAGTGATATACTATTTCTGGTCAGTGGAAATCAGTTAATGGACAAAAAACTCAAGAACAAGACGATTCCTGCAAGCCATTAAACGTATTTCTGGGAAAGGTTGTCCCCCTCCCCCCTGTAACAACAGCGAATTTCTGAAGAACTCTTCAGAACCCTTTTTGTAATGTTCTCTGGGTGACAAATGGCCGCTGCCGCCATGAGCACGCCGCCGTGCACTGCTGTAACTGCGAGCAGTCTTTGGCCAGCCGCGGTCGGAGGCTGAGTCCCTGGCTGAGCACTCACTCGCCTCACGAGGACCACGCTATCGATGCAAGCAAAAGCTACACATACATAATAAGCCGTGACTACAGAATAAGCGATATAATTGGAAGCTATCCTGAACAAAGGCGACCTCGTGTTGTTTGTCTAAAAGTGTAGCTACGGCCCCCTGTGAGAGACACCCCACGCTGCCACCAGTGGTCCCCAGAAGTGCACACCTTTCTGAAAGAGAAAATACGAGTATTTCAGTGTAACAGTTGAATTTAACGTCAACATACCTCGTATAAGCGACCATCTATTAAAAAAAAATATCGAAAAGATAATAAAACTGAGCTGTTTCCACAAAAATATGCACAATCCATTTTCTTTTAGTTTTATGAGTAAAATCCGTATAGTTTGAGAGCATTCATCGTGCAGGAGGGCATTACACTCACTTCAGACAATTGAATTATCAGTATAGAACGGCATCTACCTAGTTATTTTTATGTTCTAGTGCTGGATACAATTCTTATTTCTCTATCTATCTATCTATCTATCTATCTGTCTATCTATCTCTTCCTCTCTCTCTCTCTCTCTCTCTCTCTCTCTCTCTGTCTCTCTCTCTCTCTCTCTCAACCTATCTATCTATCTCTATCTCTCTCTCTCTCTCTCTGTCTCTCTCTCTCTGTCTCTCTCTCTCTTCCCACCTCTCATGATTTCGTGACATCTAACGATGTGGAGAAAAAACTACAGCACTGCCACCGATTACAGACGAGAAACTCCATAGCGATACATCTGACAGATGTATTAACTTATCTCCCATCTCCTATACATGTCCACGATGTGTAAAATCGAAGAAACCTCGACTATTTTGCTGCGAAAACTACCGATCACTGCAGAATGTCGTCGTTATTTCCAAACTTTCACCACAGTAAAGAAAAAAAGGAGAATTTAATCTCTGAAGAAAAAAATACGGTCTACATCTACATCTACATTTATACTCCGCAAGCCACCCAACGGTGTGTGGCGGAGGGCACTTTACGTGCCACTGTCATTATCTCCCTTTCCTGTTCTAGTCGCGTATGGTTCGCGGGAAGAACGACTGTCTGAAAGCCTCTGTGCGCGCTCTAATCTCTCTAATTTTACATTCGTGATCTCCTCGGGAGGTATAAGTAGGGGGAAGCAATATATTCGATACCTCATCCAGAAACGCACCCTCTCGAAACCTGGCGAGCAAGCTACACCGCGATGCAGAGCGCCTCTCTTGCAGAGTCTGCCACTTGAGTTTGTTAAACATCTCCGTAACGCTATCACGGTTACCAAATAACCCTGTGACGAAACGCGCCGCTCTTCTTTGGATCTTCTCTATCTCCTCCGTCAACCCGATCTGGTACGGATCCCACACTGATGAGCAATACTCAAGTATAGGTCGAACGAGTGTTTTGTAAGCCACCTCCTTTGTTGATGGACTACATTTTCTAAGGACTCTCCCAATGAATCTCAACCTGGTACCCGCCTTACCAACAATTAATTTTATATGATCATTCCACTTCAAATCGTTCCGCACGCATACTCCCAGATATTTTACAGAAGTAACTGCTACCAGTGTTTGTTCCGCTATCATATAATCATACAATAAAGGATCCTTCTTTCTATGTATTCGCAATACATTACATTTGTCTATGTTAAGGGTCAGTTGCCACTCCCTGCACCAAGTGCCTATCCGCTGCAGATCTTCCTGCATTTCGCTACAATTTTCTAATGCTGCAACTTCTCTGTATACTACAGCATCATCCGCGAAAAGCTGCATGGAACTTCCGACACTATCTACTAGGTCATTTATATATATTGTGAAAAGCAATGGTCCCATAACACTCCCCTGTGGCACGCCAGAGGTTACTTTAACGTCTGTAGATGTCTCACCATTGAGAACAACATGCTGTGTTCTGTTTGCTAAAAACTCTTCAATCCAGCCACACAGCTGGTCTGATATTCCGTAGGCTCTTACTTTGTTTATCAGGCGACAGTGCGGAACTGTATCGAACGCCTTCCGGAAGTCAAGGAAAATGGCATCTACCTGGGAGCCTGTATCTAATATTTTCTGGGTCTCATGAACAAATAAAGCGAGTTGGGTTTCACACGATCGCTGTTTCCGGAATCCATGTTGATTCCTACATAGTAGATTCTGAGTTTCCAAAAACGACATGATACTCGAGCAAAAGACATGTTCTAAAATTCTACAACAGATCGACGTCAGAGAGATAGGTCTATAGTTTTGCGCATCTGCTCGATGACCCTTCTTGAAGACTGGGACTACCTGTGCTCTTTTCCAATCATTTGGAACCTTCCGTTCCTCTAGAGACTTGCGGTACACGGCTGTTAGAAGGGGGGCAAGTTCTTTCGCGTACTCTGTGTAGAATCGAATTGGTATCCCGTCAGGTCCAGTGGACTTTCCTCTGTTGAGTGATTCCAGTTGCTTTTCTATTCCTTGGACACTTATTTCAATGTCAGCCATTTTTTCGTTGGTGCGAGGATTTAGAGAAGGAACTGCAGTGCGGTCTTCCTCTGTGAAACAGCTTTGGAAAAAGGTGTTTAGTATTTCAGCTTTACGCTTGTCATCCTCTGTTTCAATGCCATCATCATCCCGGAGTGTCTGGACATGATGTTTCGAGCCACTTACTGATTTAACGTAAGACCAGAACTTCCTAGGATTTTCTGTCAAGTCGGTACCTAGTATTTTACTTTCGAATTCACTGAACGCTTCACGCATAGCCCTCCTTACGCTAACTTTGACATCGTTTAGCTTCTGTATGTCTGAGAGGTTTTGGCTGCGTTTAAACTTGGAGTGAAGCTCTCTTTGCTTTCGCAGTAGTTTCCTAACTTTGTTGTTGTACCACGGTGGGTTTTTCCCGTCCCTCACAGTTTTGCTCGGCACGTACCTGTCTAAAACGCATTTTACGATTGCCTTGAACTTTTTCCATAAACACTCAACATTGTCAGTGTCGGAACAGAAATTTTCGTTTTGATCTGTTAGGTAGTCTGAAATCTGCCTTCTATTACTCTTGCTAAACAGATAAACCTTCCTCCCTTTTTTTATATTCCTATTAACTTCCATATTCAGGGATGCTGCAACGGCCTTATGATCACTGATTCCCTGTTCTGCACTTACGGAGTCGAAAAGTTCGGGTCTGTTTGTTATCAGTAGGTCCAAGATGTTATCTCCACGAGTCGGTTCTCTGTTTAATTGCTCGAGGTAATTTTCGGATAGTGCACTCAGTATAATGTCACTCGATGCTCTGTCCCTACCACCCGTCCTAAACATCTGAGTGTCCCAGTCTATATCTGGTAAATTGAAATCTCCACCTAAGACCATAACATGCTGAGAAAATTTATGTGAAATGTATTCCAAATTTTCTCTCAGTTGTTCTGCCACTAATGCTGCTGAGTCGGGGGGTCGGTAAAAGGAGCCAATTATTAACCTAGCTCGGTTGTTGAGTGTAACCTCCACCCATAATAATTCACAGGAACTATCCACTTCTACTTCACTACAGGATAAACTACTACTAACAGCGACGAACACTCCACCACCGGTTGCATGCAATCTATCCTTTCTAAACACCGTCTGTGCCTTTGTAAAAATTTCGGCAGAATTTATCTCTGGCTTCAGCCAGCTTTCTGTACCTATAACGATTTCAGCTTCGGTGCTTTCTATCAGCGCTTGAAGTTCCGGTACTTTACCAACGCAGCTTCGACAGTTTACAATTACAATACCGATTGCTGCTTGGTCCCCGCATGTCCTGACTTTGCCCCGCACCCGTTGAGGCTGTTGCCCTTTCTGCACTTGCCCGAGGCCATCTAACCTAAAAAACCGCCCAGCCCACGCCACACAACCCCTGCTACCCGTGTAGCCGCTTGTTGCGTGTAGTGGACTCCTGACCTATCCAGCGGAACCCGAAACCCCACCACCCTATGGCGCAAGTCGAGGAATCTGCAGCCCACATGGTCGCAGAACCGTCTCAGCCTCTGATTCAGGCCCTCCACTCGGCTCTGTACCAAAGGTCCGCAGTCAGTCCTGTCGACGATGCTGCAGATGGTGAGCTCTGCTTTCATCCCGCTAGCGAGACTGGCAGTCTTCACCAAATCAGATAGCCGCCGGAAGCCAGAGAGGATTTCCTCCGATCCATAGCGACACACATCATTGGTGCCGACATGAGCGACCACCTGCAGATGGGTGCACCCTGTACCCTTCATGGCATCCGGAAGGACCCTTTCCACATCTGGAATGACTCCCCCCGGTATGCACACGGAGTGCACTTTGGTTTTCTTCCCCTCCCTTGCTGCCATATCCCTAAGGGGCCCCATTACGCGCCTGACGTTGGAGCTCCCAACTACCAGTAAGCCCACCCTCTGCGACTGCCCGGATCTTGCAGACTGAGGGGCAACCTCTGGAACAGGACAAGCAGCCATGTCAGGCTGAAGATCAGTATCAGCCTGAGACAGAGCCTGAAACCGGTTCGTCAGACAAACTGGAAAGGCCTTCCGTTCAGCCCTCCGGAATGTCTTTCGCCCCCTGCCACACCTTGAGACGACCTCCCACTCTACCACAGGTGAGGGATCAGCCTCAATGCGGGCAGTATCCCGGGCAACCACAGTCGTAGTCCGATCGGGGGATGCGTGGGACGAGCTGGCCGTCCCCGACAAACCCCCATCCGGACCCCCACAGTGATGCCCATTGGCAACAGCCTCAAGCTGTGTGACCGAAGCCAACACTGCCTGAAGCTGGGAGCGAAGGGATGCCAACTCAGCCTGCATCCGAACACAGCAGTTGCAGTCCCTATCCATGCTAAAAACTTGTGCAAAGAACGTCTGAACTAATCTACAGAGAGCGCAAACAAAACGACACAAAATAGAAGCGGTTATTAAAATACAAGATTGCCTAGTAAATGCAGTAATGCTGCCACTTGTGCACTGCTGACACACTGCTCGGCGGCGGAAGGAGACTACGCGATTTAACACTATTCGAGTACTAAAACGTGATGCTACAACTCTCAAATACTATAATACGCCCGAAATTTATGAATTAAACAATGCAAGTACCAAAAACACGCAAAGAAATTAAGAATTAAACTATGTAACAAATGAGTGAGCTAGGAGTATACGACTTGCTGCTGCAGCTGCTTATCCAACGGCGGCAGGGAGCACGCGAAATATCTATGTTAACCGATTTCTTTCAGTTTGATGGACAAAATTACTTGATTTGAAACGGTTCATGACATTCAAATCAGTGTCTGTAAATTGGCATGGCTGGCCTAGGCGGGTGTAGCGTCGGTGTTGTTTGCTTCGATCTTCCACCATACTGTGTTCCGCAAGAACTGATACGGCAATCGCCAAATCCAAAGGGCCTTCCGACAACAGAAGCGCAGTAGGGGCCAAGATGAACAAATGGAAGAAGAGAATAAAGGCCTGGCATTTCTACCTTTTGCAGGCAACGTGTCATCCAAAATAGGGAGACTATCGAGGCAACGCAAGATCAACACAGTCTTCTGACCATCAGCTAAGGTGCGTGCCGTATAGTAGCGGTGAAAGATGATGTCGGCCTCAAGAAAGCAAGCGTATACAAAATTCCGTGCGGGTGTGACACACAACCTTATACCGACCAAAACAGTTCGTACGGTGGAAGATTGATGCAACGAACACCAAGGCTAAACCCGCGTTGTGCAACCAAACCAATCTACCCAAGCAGAATATTGCGTAAACACTGGACACACAGCGAATTATGACGAGACAAAAGCACTTGCCTCCGTAAATAACTACTGGGACTGCATCTTCAAAGAGGCCTTAGAAATTCGCGTAACAGACAACCTCACCTACAGGGACATTGGTTACCACCTCAGTAAGGCTTAGAAGCAAATACTAAGCTGTATCAAGGAGAAACGGTGCAAGCGGACACGAGATCATTCTGCCACGACCGCCGAAGAGAAACTGCGTCCTCGCCTCCTCACCACCCCCCCCCCCCCTAACTCACCACCTACCGCAGCCTCCGCTTCTCCCACTATCAGATACGCCGCGCCGTCGGCGCATGGAATCGCACCTGGACCCACAAGGGTAAATACTAGCGGTAGAGAGTGCGAAGACCATTGCATCAGCACCAGCTGATGATGGCGGAACGGTTATTCGCTGAAATATCTTGGGTATTCGACGATCATATCCGGCTGGACACCCGAAAACCTCTCAAGGAAAAATATGATTTGTATGGTTTATGCATGATGGAGCTCCAGGCGAGTGGAGCTTGAAACATTTTAGGTAAAGCAGCTGTGCTGTCAATTCTGGAGTATTATTCCAGTGTCTAAAGTCAGTACCAAGAAGGTACTGACAAGAGAGAAATGATCGTAGAACATAACACATGCACTCCTAAGGCTACATGGATCTGCATTTAAAAACACTATAATGTTAAGCCACATGGTTTCCGAATTATTACTCATGCAGAATGCAACGCTCGTAATATTCTAATGCAGGATCAGCCATACAACCTCTGTGCAAGTTCTCTATCCCAATCAGTACAGTGACAAACATCAATATGATAAAACTACTTCCTTCTACGCTATTCAAGTGCCCTAGGAAGTTACGGCAAGAAAAAAGGAATAAAAGTGAGATAGTGTTAATACTTTCATCCTTCTTTACCTCCTCTGCATTACTGCAGATGACGTGTCACTGAGCGCATTTGTACTGTGCATGCAGTACACGTGAGGTGCCTAGTTGTTTCCACTGCACTGTGTGGAATACATAAGTTCTTGTACACTTCACTAACCAGCTGTCTTCATGATGATGATGTCCCCAGCGCAGAAAACAGCACGCAGGTTGTGGATTCTTTTTCTTGAGGCTGAAATTAACTTCGCAAGGAACTGCTGCTACGAATAAACTATAACTCATTTGGGATGCCACTCGAGTTTTTATTGATATAAACACGAGAAACTATTCTTGATCACAACGTATTGAACATATCTCTCCACAGTCATTATATCTGGCTAAAATAACATGAAATGCATCCTGTCACAGACAACATGTCTGTCTACTGGAACGGTCAGAACTGGAGAATGAAATTACATGAACCAAATACTTCTATTACAGACAACATGTCTGTACCTAGCGACGGTCGGAACTGTAGTAAATAAAATTGCATGAAACAAATACTGCTATAACAGACAACATGTCTGTCTACTGGAACGCCCAGAACTGGAGAGCCGGACTGCCCGAGACACTTCGCGCGCCAAGCCAGCAAGGCGTGACCCGAACGCCACCGAAGTGCATCGGCAGTAATATCGTCAGTCTTTTGTTTTAGTAATACTTTGATTTTAATAATTTTGAAATGACTGATTGATAGCTGGCTGTCGAGAGATCTTTATTAAAAAAATGAAGTAATTTGGATGACAGGTTTAAGTAATAATAGCAACTAAAGTTTAACGTTTCGGCGGCCTACCGCCGAACACAGCAGCCAATCACAGAGCAGCAGCATCATGCAGGCGGTCTTTCTCACGGGAATGCTACCTAATCTAACATCTGTCACCGGTACCTCATCCCACATTGCGTCATCTCTATGCTTCTTGCATCTCCACTGCCTTGGGAATAGCTTCCTGGAGCCTAATATGATGGCTGAATAAGCCAGAAATATTACAAAGTGACCAAGCTGTACCTCATTACAAAGCTATCGTCGGTGTATATCCGCTGCTCAAACAGTTTATAAACCAACTAGAACGAAGTCTCTTAGGAAATTGACAGATCTTATGTGCCTTCTTTAAGTCGGTAACTATATACCCTCAATCACATTTCAAGTGTCAGTCGTTCTTGTTGGTAGTAGTAGCAGTTTTGACGGATGCGGCCATAGTTCCCTAGGAAATAGAGCGAAGAAAAACGACATGAATATTTTCGTTAGTTAGTACATTGAGTTACCACCCACGCCCTTCTGCATGAAATTGCACACGAATGAGGGAGTAAACACCATGATCAATAGCCAAAGGAGGTGTAATAGTCTCATTGCTGTTCTACAGTAGTATCCTCTTGCACACAGAAGTCATGTTCTGATTTTAAGTAGTTTTTCTCATGTGTAGGCTAATATAGCAATTTCGTCCTAACAGGACTTCTCTAGAGTACCCCCTCCTCACACTGTTAAGACAGATGTATGTGGCATCAGTCCACTGTCCTATGCCACGCTGTTTGAGGCGCTATGTCACGGATTGCGCGGTCGCTCCCGCCGGAGGTTTGAGTCCTCCCTCTGGCATGAGTGTGTGTGTGTTGTTCTTAGCATATGGTTGTTTAAGTTAGTTTAAGTAGTGTGTAAGTCTAGGGACCTATGATCTCAGCAGTTTGGTCCCGTACGAGTTCACACACGTTTGAACATTTGAACACTATCCTACAGAACACGCTAGAGAATGGCTTAAGTCTGTTAAACACATTGATTCTACTCCTTAATACTTACCGAATAACTTTATTTGTGAGATCCAACCATAATGTGGTAATATATATACTCGACTGCATGTGTGAGAACACTATCCTGGATTGGGATACATATGTGTGTTATGTACACCCACATAGTTTACAGTTGGGGCAGTTGGGGGGATTGAAACTCAATGCAGACACCATTTTCCATAGGTATATGGTCACACCATTTTCCATAGGTATATGGTCATACTGCTGACACTCATGCGTTGTTTGATTTTCTGTGAGGATATTTGAGTGTCTCATACACCAGCCTGCAAAAACTCTTAAGAATTCCCCTTTTCCTGATGAGCTACATGCATACATTTTTTGGATAGGACTATCATGAAATATATAGTAACACTCGCTTCGTACCTAGATGAGGCTCGACAAGTGGAACAGATGATTTATGCTTTGGAAACTCGAAGTCTGGGAACAATCCCATGTACACACTACGAGGTGCATACAAGTTCTAAGGCCTCCGATTTTTTTTTCCGGACTGGAAAGAGATAGAAACTTGCGCATTGTTTTAAAATGAGGCAGCGTTCATTGTCAATACGTCCCAGAGATGGCAGCACCGTAAGGCAGATGGAATTTTACCGCCAGCGGCGAGAATGAGAACTGTTTTAAATATTTAAAATGGCGACGTTTTCCTTACTTGAACAGCGTGCAATCATTCGTTTTCTGAATTTGCGTGGTGTGAAACCAATTGAAATTCATCGACAGTTGAAGGAGACATGTGGTGATGGAGTTATGGATGTGTCGAAAGTGCGTTCACGGGTGCGACAGTTTAATGAAGACAGAACATCGTGTGACAACAAACCGAAACAACCTCGGGCTCGCACAAGCCGGTCTGACGACATGATCAAGAAAGTGGAGAGAATTGTTTTGGGGGATCGCCGAATGACTGTTGAACAGATCGCCTCCAGAGTTGGCATTTCTGTGGGTTCTGTGCACACAATCCTGCATGACGACCTGAAAATGCGAAAAGTGTCATCCAGGTGGGTGCCACGAATGTTGACGGACGACCACATGGCTGCCCGTGTGGCATGTTGCCAAGTAATGTTGACGCGCAACGACAGCATGAATGGGACTTTCTTTTCGTCGGTTGTGACAATGGATGAGACGTGGATGCCATTTTTCAATCCAGAAACAAAGCGCCAGTCAGCTCAATGGAAGCACACAGATTCACCGCCACCAAAAAAATTTCGGGTAACCGCCAGTGTTGAAAAAATGATGGTGTCCATGTTCTGGGACAGCGAGGGCGTAATTCTTACCCATTGCGTTCCAAGGGGCACTACAGTAACAGGTGCATCCTACGAAAATGTTTTGAAGAACAAATTCCTTCCTGCACTGCAACAAAAACGTCCGGGAAGGGCTGCGCGTGTGCTGTTTCACCAAGACAACGCACCCGAACATCGAGCTAACGTTACGCAACAGTTTCTTCGTGATAACAACTTTGAAGTGATTCCTCATGCTCCCTACTCACCTGACCTGGCCCCTAATGACTTTTGGCTTTTTACAGCAATGAAAGACACTCTCCGTGGCCGCACATTCACCAGCCGTGCTACTATTGCCTCAGCGATTTTCCAGTGGTCAAAACAGACTCCTAAAGAAGCCTTCGCCGCTGCCATGGAATCATGGCGTCAGCGTTGTGAAAAATGTGTACGTCTGCAGGGCGATTACGTCGAGAAGTAACGCCAGTTTCATCGATTTCGGGTGATTAGTTAATTAGAAAATAAATCGGAGGCCTTAGAACTTGAATGCACCTCGTACGACACATCAGAGAGCTTGTCTGCAGACCTATGTAGTGATGCACTTGATGGAAACTTAAAGTCTGGAAATAGTTTTACATGTTGACTTGACTTCCACTCCATCGTGTAGAGATCTGCTACAGGGAGTAGACATGTGTCCAGAGTTGATTTCTGTTGCTTCTCAGATATTTTTCCCGTAAGTGTATGCTCTTATTGCTTACCAGATGAGCTTCGCTACTTCTGTTTATACCTTCCATCTCAGATACGTGCCAACAACTATGCCAGGATATCTACAAATTATATATTTTGGGTATTTTTTACCCTAGTAATAAGTCAATCATTAGTTGACATTGTGTCAACTGCACTTAACATCCTGAAATGTGAGAGTTTCTCTTCTCCCTACCCAGTGAGTGTGTCTCCTTGTCAGTGTCATTTACAGGCGAACAGTTAGCAAGTTATGCGTTTGACCCACAACCTTCCCCCTCTGACAGCTCACATCCCCTAAAGAATCATTTTGCGAAGAATTTTTCACTATTTGTAGGACTGTGGCACTGTCGAAAATAACGTACAAGTGGTTGAAATCGAGACTTCGCAATTGGTAATATACATGCAAGGTCTCTATATGTATGTGTGTAGAGCTGTCAGAGGGGGAAGGTTGTGGGTCAAACGTATAAGTTGCTAACTATTCTTCTACAAATGACACTGCCAGGGAGATGCACACTGTAGGTAGGGAGAAAGGAAACGCTCACATTCCAGGATGCTAAGTGCAGCTGACACAGTGTCAACTAACGAATGACTTATTACTAGGGTACAAAAATACCTAAAATATACAATTTTTAGATATACTGACGCGTTTATGGGTACGTATCAGAGATGAAAGGCATAAACAGAAGTAGCGAAGCTCATCTGGTACGCATTAAGAGCATATACTTGTGGGAAACATATCTGAGTCGCAACAGAAATCAACTTTGGACACATGTCCACTCCATGTTGCAGATCTCTACACGATGGAGTGGAAGTCAAATCAACATGTAGAACTGTTTCCAGACTTAAAGTTTCCATCAAGTGCATCACTGCACAGGTCTGCAGACAAGCTCTCTGGTGTGTCGTAGCAGTACACGGGATTGTTCCCAGACTTCGAGTTTCCAAAGCATAAATCATCTGTTCCACATGTCAAGCCTCACCTAGGTATAAAGCGAGTTTGACTATGTTTTTTATGCTCGTTCTATCCAAAAAATGCATGCATGTAGCTTATCAGGAAAAGGGGAATTCTTAAGATTTTTTGGTAGGTTTGATGTATAAGACACTCAATATCCTCATATAAAATCAAACAACGCATGAGTGTCAGCAGTATGACCATATACCTAGAGAAAACCATCGAAAAAATATGATAATCGCATAAAGTCGATAAAATTCGAGTAAAACCAGGTATAGTTACAACAAATCGATGGGAAATACGTAAAATTGAGGGAAATACGACGAAATATGTAAAATCGCGAAAACCTAGCAAAGTTACGTAAACTCAGTGAGAATACATAAAATTAGAGAAAAAGTACCAGGAAACGCGGGGAACTGAGGTGGGTTGGGAGTACCCTGATATTCAAGACTGAGAAAAGCTTAAAAATTATGCTCTGTCTGCATTCAGTTGAAATCCCCCAACTGTAAACTACGTGGATGTTCATAACACATACTTCAACAAAGGCGAAATAAGTATTGCACAGAACGAATATATTACAGCTGGCGAAATATATGTATCTCAATCCAGGACAGTGTTTTTCACATATGTAGTCGAATATAGATATTACCAAATTAGGGCTGGTTCTCATAAGCAATGTTATTCGATAGGTACTAAGAAGTAGAATCAATGTGTTTAACAGAGTGAAGCCATTTCTGTAGGATAGTGGATTGATGCCACATATATCTGTCTAAATAGTTTGAGGAGGGAGTACTCAAGCGAAGTGGTGTTAGGACGAAATTGCTATATTAGCGTACACATGAGCAAAATTGCCTAACATCAGACCATGACTTCTGTGTGCAAGAGGATGGCTACAATAAGACAGTTACATCTCTTTTGGATATTGATAATGGTGTTTACTCCTTCATAAGAAGTCACTGTTTCTTCGTGTGCATTTGCATGCAGAAAGGCGTGGGTGGTAACACAAAGTACTAACTAACAAAAATATTCACGACGTTTTTCTTGGCTCTATTTCCTAGTGAGCTATGGCCGCATCCATCAGAAATGCTACACTACGGGCCATTAAAATTGCTACACCAAGAAGAAATGCAGATGATAAACGGGTATTCATTGGACAAATATATTATACTAGAACTGACATGTCATTACATTTTCACGCAATCTGGGTGCATAGATCCTGAGAAATCAGTACCCAGAACAATCACCTCTCGCCATAATAACGGCCTTGATACGCCTGGGCATTGAGTCAAACAGAGCTTGGGTGGGTGTACAGGTACAGCTGCCCATGCACCTTCCACACGATATCACAGTTCATCAAGAGTAGTGACTGGCGTATTGTGACGAGAGAGATCTGGAGAATGAGCTGGCCAGGGCACCAGTCGAACATTTTCTGTATCCAGAAAGGCCCATACAGGACCTGCAACATGCGGTCGTGCATTATCCTGCTGAAATGTAGGGTTTCGCAGGGATCGAATGAAGTGTTGAGCCACGGGTCGTAACACATCTGAAATGTAACGTCCACTGTTCAAAGTGCCGTCAATGAGAAGAAGAGGTGACCGAGACGTGTAACCAATGGCACCCCATACCATCACGCCGGGTGATACGCCAGTATGGCGATGACGAATACACGCTTCCAATGTGCGTTCACCGCGATGTCGCCCAACACCGATGCGACCATCATGATGCTGTAAACAGAACCTGGATTCCTCCGAAAAAATGTCGTTTTGCCATTCGTGCACCCAGGTTCGTCGTTGAGTACACAATCGCAGGCGCTCCTGTCTGTGATACAGCGTCAAGGGTAACCGCAGCCATGGTCTCCGAGCTGATAGTCCATGCTGCTGCAAACGTCGTCGAACTGTTCGTGCAGATGGTTGTTGTCTTGCAAACGTCCCCATCTGTTGACTCAGGGATCGAGACGTGGCTGCACGATCCGTTACAGCCATGCGGATAAGATGCCTTTCATCTCGACTGCTAGTGATACGAGGCCGTTGGGATCCAGTACGCCGTTCCATATTACCCTCCTGAACCCACCGATTCCATATTCTGCTAACAGTCATTGGATCTCGACCAACGCGAGAGCAGCATTGTCGCGATACGATAAACTGCAATAGCGATAGGTTACAATCCGACCTTTATCAAAGTCGGAAACGTGATGGTACGCATTTCTCCTCCTTCCACGAGGCATCACAACAACGTTTCACCAGGCAACGCCGGTCAACAGCTGTTTTGCGTATGAGAAATCGGTAGGAAACTTTCGTCATGTCAGCACGTTGTAGGTGTCGCCACCGGCGCCAACCTTGTGTGAGTGCTCTGAAAAGCTAATCATTTGCATATCACAGCATCTTCTTCCTGTCGGTTAAATTTCGCGTCTGTAGCACGTCATCTTCGTGGTGTAGCAATTTTAATGGCCAGTAGTGTACTACTACAAATAAGCACAACTGACACGGGAAATGTGATTGAGGGTATATAGTTAACTACTTAAAGAAGACGCATAAGCTTCGTTCTAGTTGGTTTATAAGCTGTTTCAGCGGCAGATATACACTGACGATAGCTTCGTAGTGAGGTACAGCTTGATAACTTCCTAGGACAACTGAATAGCGTAGAAGGAAGTAGTTTTATCACCTTAACAGACACTGGAATAATACCCCAGAATTGATAGCACAGTTGATTTACGTAAAATGTTTCAAACTCCATCCGTCTGGAGCTCAATCATTTATAAACCACACATATATTCTTAGCCGTCTGTTATATCACAACAACACTCACATGTCTACTATACACAGATAAGGAGTGCTAAACTCCTCTACATGCACACATCTCGAGAGATCTTGTGCACTTGGATGGCTGCCCTGAGTAAGATTGGTGCGGAACAGTCGTTGCTGCATTGCAGTTAAGGACTCAGCCCGTTCTGGCCCTTCACGAGGGATAATACCCTCCTACGAGGAATAATACCCTCCCTCCTACTTCTGGTCAAATTAAGTCGGCGACAGTGTTGCGGGAAGGGTTGGTCAAGGACAATGCATGGAGATCACCCACTTTATCCTGTGAATAGGAGAATACTCTGCGACTCCCATCCAAATAAGGAAAGATGGCCAGTCGTAATCGTAAATTCCGCACTATGATCTATGTGCTAGAATTATGTAGATAACTTAATTGTATCGGTATAGGACGCTGTCTAGTATACTTTGGTGTATATATCTGAATGGACATACTACACCATCATCTATCTACATTTACAGTCTAGTATATGGTACTTACAAAGTAGTGGTTTAGCGACAATACAGAAATTGGGAAGCATTCTGCTGTGTCATTAGCTGGCATTGAAATTATGGAAAAACTGGTAAAATTGCTGAATTGATCGTGCTATTAAGTGCTGTGCTTATTACAGTACATCGTCCCATATCAACAGTGACTTTTCCATTCCAACCATCCACTGGTACATTGTTGATTACAACATAATGATTGACTGACATCACTTGTTTGAGATGGAGAGAGCCTTGGTGGAAGACAGGATATCTGCTACTTGTCACTGTTGAACATGGGATTAAATATATATGTCATAAAATTCACACAGCTGTTTGGAGACATTATTACTCAATGCTTAAGACTCGTCCTGTTTCCATATGCTGCGATGCAAAAACGGTTCAGATGGCTCTGAGCCCTATGGGACTTAACATTTGAGCTCATCAGTCCCCTAGAACTTAGAACTACTTAAACCTAACTAACCTGAGGACATCACACACATCCATGCCCCAGGCAGGATTCGAACCTGCGACCGTAGCGGTCACACGGATTACTTTTGTTCCGACATGTAAACAGACAGCGTGGTAGGCTGTATTTTGTAATGTTATTTCAAATGCCTAAGATGTTCGTAATACTCACGTGCATGACATTTTATTTACAGACACTGATCTGAGCGCCAGGAACCTTATCAAATCAAGTAATTTTGTCCTTCAAACTGAAAGAAATTGGTTGACATAGATATTTCGTGAGTCTGTTTTTTTTCCTTCGGAGTTTAAATTCTCCTTTTTCTTTACTCTGGTGAAAGTTTCGAAATAACAAAGACATTCTGCAGTGATCGGTAGTTTTAGCAACAAAATAGTGGAAGTTTTTTCGATTTTACACAGAGTGTACATGTATGGGAGGTGTGAGAGAAGTTAATACATCTGTCAGATCACCGTATGGAGCTCCGACCTCTGTAGTTTGCTCATCTGTAATAGGCAGTAGTGCTGTTGTTCTTTTTTTTTCACAGCGTTGGATAAAACAAAATAATGGAAGGTGGAGAGGATGTACAGAGGAAGATAGGGAGAGAGAGAGAGATAGATGTTATTGTATCCTGCAGTCAGACGTAAAAATGACTTGATAGATGCCATTCTATATTGATAATTTAGTTGTCTGAGATGATTGTAATGCCCTCGTGCACACTGAATGCTTTCAAAGTACGCAGATTTTACTCATAAAACTAAAAGATAATAGATTGTGATTATTTTTGTGGAAACATGTCAGTTTTATTATCTCTGCAATTGTGTTTTTTTTAATAAGTGCTCTTTTATACGAGGTTTGTTGACGCTAAATAAAATTGTTACACTGAGATATTTTCTCTTTCAGAATGATGTGCACTTGTGGGCGCCACTGCTGGTGGCGTAGGGTGTCCTTCACATGCGGCCGCAGCTGTACTTTTAAACGAACTACAAGCGGTCGTCTTTGTTCGGGATGGCCGTCAGTTATCTCGCTTTCTTCTGTGATCCACTTGAGTCCTGGCCTATTGTGTGTGTGTGTAGCATTTGACTGCGTTGGTAGTGCGGGCCTCCAGAGACATGTGCACGGCCTGCGACACAGCCTCGACCGCATCTGACCGAAGATTGCTCACAACTACAGCAGTGGGCTGCTGTCGGTAGCGGCCGTCTCCCAATCAGTGGACGTTAGAAAAACCGTTCTGAAGAGTTTTCAGAAATTTTTTGGTGTTCCAGGGAGGTCAGTCTTTCCAATAAATACATTTAATGGCTTACAGGAAGCGTCCTGTTCTTGAGTCTTTTGTGCATCTGTGACTGATTTCCACAGACCAGAAACAGTATATCACTGCCGCGAGATGGGACTCTTTGTGTACTACGAGCAACAGGATAGAATAGGCCTGTACCCCGTCCTAAGGTGAGGAGAGGGAGGGATGAGTGTGGTAGGAGGCGAGGAAAGGCTGATTCAGAGCTGGTCAGTCCATGACCGCAGATCGAGGTGAAGACATGTGCAGCTGGTGCACCTCTCTCCTGCTGCAATGTTTTGGGGTCGGTTTTTGTGGTATTGTGTTATTGCAATGATTTTTCTCAATTCCCAGTACTTATGTTGCATTATGACCTCGTTGTTTATCACTGCAGTTTTTTTCCCCCGACAATTTCAATGCGTAATTAGAGCAGTAAAGAATTTTCCATTAGTTGTGGTAGTATGTCACCAGAATGAGATTTTCACTCTGCAGCGGAGTGTGCGCTGATATGAAACCTCCTGGCAGATTAAAACTGTGACCCGGACCGAGACTCGAACTTGGGACCTTTGCCTTTCGCGGGCAAGTGCTCTACTCACTGAGCTACCCAAGCACGACTCACGCCCCGTCCTCACAGCTTTACTTCTGCCAGTACCTCGTCTCCTACCTTCCAACCTTTACAGAAGCTCTCCTGCGAACCTTGCAGAACTAGCAGTCCTGAGACCGAATTGATCTCTCCATTATTTCCCATAAATGTTCTGCAGGATTCATGTCGTACGACCTGGGTGGCCAAATCATTCGCTCCATTTGTCCAGAATGTTCTCCAAACCAATTACAAACAATTGTGGCCCAGTGACATGAAATCGTTGTTTGGGAACATAACGGCCATGAATGGCTGCAGGTGGTCTCCAAGTAGCCGAACATAGCCACTTCCAGTCAATGATCGGTACAGTTGGACCAGAGGACCCAGTCCATTCCATGTAAACACAGCCCACACGATAATGGAGCCACCACCAGCTTTCAGAGTGCCTCGTTGACATCTTGGGTCCACGCCTTCTTCGGGTTGGTGTCACATTCGAACCATGTCATCAGCTCTTACTAAGGGTCCAACCAATACGGTTACGAGCCCAGGAGAGGCGCTGCAGGTGCTGTCGAGCTGTTAGCAAAGCCACTCGCGTCGGTCATCTGCTGCCATGGCCCACAAACGCCAGATTTCGCTGCACTGTCCTAACGGATACGTTCGCCATACGTCCCACATTGATTTCTGTGTTTATTTCACGCAATGTTTGACCGTCTGTTAGCACTGAAAACTCTACGCAAACGCTGCTGCTCTTGGTCGTTAAGTGAAGGCCATCGGCCACTGCGTTGTCCGTGATGAGAAGTAATGCCTGTTAAGTTGGTATTCTCGCCACACTCTTGACTCTGTGGAACTCGGAATATTGATTTCCCTAACGATTTCCGAATGAAAGATCCCATGCGTCTAGCTCCAACTACCATTCCGCATTCAGAGTCTGTTACTGCCATAACCATGTCAGCAAACTTTTCACACGAATCATTAGAATGCAATTGACACCTTCACTAATGCACCGCCATTTTATACCGTGTGTACGCGATACTACCGCCATCTGTATATGTTATCCCATGACTTTTCTCTCCTCAGTGTATACGCATGATTGACCTGAAAGTATTGACATTTCTATGCGTTTTCCTTAGTCACCACTGCACTTGTTTACTGTAACGTCAACCCGTGTTTCCGAACGGCCAAGTGAGGAAAAGTGCAATAATATCATGGATAAGTTGCATCGAATGCAACAATCGAAGGGAGTAATAAGCAATTCGGACTCCGGACTTTTAAGAAGCAATGCTTCCTCTGGTGAATGAGGAATCTCTTACCAGTATTCGACCAAGTGCACGTGCAATCGGTGTCCAGTACTGTGAGGAAAGTAATATTTGAACAGCAGCTACAACCAACCCCTCACAGAAAGTGTAAGCTTTGTTGACGTCGGATCTTGCATCGTGTAGAGCCAATGAATGCTGCCGAACTATTTGGCCGATCCCCACTTTCCTCCATATCAGGCGTAGATCCCGGTCTCTTTTTTGGAGGTGTGGAGAAGGGTCACAGTTTGTTACAGCCTCCCCCTATTCCCAAATCTAACGTATTGTGTACCTCCTTGTCAAGTGTCACAGACGTCTATGATTATACTAACAATAACAATAAAATATATACGGTCCAGTCACATTAATGTCACCACCGCCTGTGTTCGACGGCAACGTGCAATAACCACTCATCAACGCCAGATGGTAAGACCAGCAGTGGAGGGTATACAGGCTGTTCCAAAACCATTCGCTCAAATTAATAGGGGAGGTATTACAAATACATTCAGTAATGGTGTATTTGGTCCCTGGCGGCAATTTCTTATGCTAGGGCAATTTACACAGAAGTTAGTTTAGCATGCTAATTATAGCACTGGCATTCACAGTAACTGCTAGAACGCTCGAAAATTGGTCTGTATGCATGCAGTACGCCGCCAGACCATTGACTGTTGTGTCCTTTCAAAGATTCCTGTCATGTCTGCAGTGTTACAAGTGGTGACAACAATTCTAGTGGAGAGGTCCACTTCTGTTTCCCCTACGGTTTCATACACCAACTGCTTCATATGCCTCCAGTGGAAGAAATCCAAGCAGGCCAGGTGAGGTGACCGGAGTGGCCAGCCCACAGGACCACCTCGGCCGATGCATCTATTCCAGAAGGTGGCCCTCAGATGATTCCTAACAGCACAGCTGAAATGGGCTGGTGTCACACAGTGCTGGAAGTACATCCTTTGTTTCAAAGCAGACCTCAGAGACAACCATCCATACACAGCCGTTTTGAATGTCACTGCACATTCGGAGTCAGCCACATCGACATAAAAACACGTGTCAGCACAACAAACAAAATGTTCCCCAACATTACAAGATGACTTGACACGCCATATGTTGCTTATCGAAATATATTTCCTTTGAAGTTCCCTACCTCGTGTTTCCAATTGAACCAAGAGTTTCGGATCATGCTGCATAAAGCGATTTGGGGTGAATGCAGTCATTGTCGTACTGTGGAAATGGGGCGATTTATCTGATACCCAAAAGGGCACTATCAATAGTTTTCAGGCCGAGTGTCGAAGCATTTCCGAACGTCTAAGTTTGTTAACTGTTAGCGTGCTGCTATGTGTAAAGTATAACATACATGACAAAGTAGCGCTATCCAAAACCGTCGCAGAGGAAACTGTGGTGCACCACAGGCCATAGATCACAGGGGTTAACAATGGTTTCAGAGATGTGTACGGGCGAGTAGACGTGCAACTGTTGAGCAACTGACAGCCCAGGTGAACCAAGGGGCTACCAGCAATCTCTCCTCAACGATCGTTCAGTGAACGTTGCAGCATATGGGCTTCCTCACGAGGCGCCTCGTTCATGCGCTCATGCTGGCTGTTGTTCATTGGAGACAAAGGCTAGTATCGCAACTACACGTCCACTGAGTGGCAATAGGTTGCCTTTTCAGAGGAATCACTTTTTACGCTGCGCTGGACAGATGGTGTTGCCGTGTACGCCGTGAAACGTCTGAAAGCAAGCATCCTGTAACAATTGTTGGAAGAGTTATTGTCTGGGGAATGTTTTCGTTGCATTCTCTGGGTGATTTCGTCATTCTGGATGGATCAATATATGTATGCATCTATCCTTGGGGATCATGTACATCGCCACATGCAGTTTGTTTGTTCTTGCCATAATGGCATCTACGAATAGGACAATGCAACGTGTCACACAGCTCACAGTGTACGTGCCTGGTTCGAATGGCACTAGATAAAAAAACAGAAATAAGCGTATAGCATCGTTGGCCCGCAGGCCCCATCCGGGACATTGTATTCTGAAAATACAAACGCTGTATAAACACAGACATTGCAACCACCAATGACGACTCCATGCCTCGACAGGCTAAAGTGACGATGTGATATTTGTCTCCCCGTGCGGGAAGCACGAACTGTGCGACCAGAAGGGTTGTGGCTACGCGACATATGGAAGACTGGATCAGCCATGCAAGTGTATTAATGTGGCCGAAGTGGTTATGGCGACAACTCGTGACTAGTGGAAAATCCGGGTTCGAGTTCTGGTCTGACACAAATTTTCATGTGTCGCAAACAGTTGACGTCAATGCATGTTCGCAGTATTCGAATTCGTTTCGTAATCTCTCGAACCGTGTCGGATTTTTTTGTCAATGGTAGGTATGGCGAGCCTGTGGGTGTGCACTTTTTCTGCCTATAATGTTCTCCAACGGTGGTCAGGCCTCTAGCCAACCCTATGGGCAAGAAACTGAGAAGCATCCAGTACTAAGCTTATAACTTTCTAGAATTTCTTGTCATTCCCAGCATCTACACTGCCTGACATAAAGTAAAACACTTTGAAAGAGAAAAGGAAACGAAATGAAACTTCACAGGTTGAGGAAGTATGTGATTTTATTTCAGGGATTACAAAATCGAGTCAAATTTACAAAGAACTTGGCAGTATAAGACCACTTATCAGTATGTCATCGCATCTTGTCTGGCTTGGATGCATGCATTGCGTCGGTTGCAGTGGGTATCGTAAAACCGTTGCATCTTCTTCTGAGGCAGGCTGGCCCACAAGTGTAACTTGTCCTTTATATCCTGGATACTGGCACAGAGACGGAGCTGTTGACTGAGCTGGATCCACACGTGATCCATTGGGGACAGGTCTGAGGACCTTTATCGTCATGCGAGTACCGCAACATCTCGCAGACGATTCATAGAGACTTGTGCCATGTGTGGACGGGCATTGCCCTGTTGGAAAGTGGCAGCATGATATTATTGCATGCTTGGTAACACATGAGGACGCATGATGTCTGTGGTGTGCCACCACAGTTCCCTCAATCACGACAAATGGCTTCACATACTGTGACGCCAGGAGTAACACCGCCGTGTCTCTCCAAAACATTGAAAGAACGGCATCTCTGCCCAGGTCGCCGCAATACTTGCCGATGATTGTGTAGTGCAGAACCACGATTCATCGTTGAACACTATGTGATGCCATTCATCACCAGTCCATGCTTGCCAGTCACAACACCAGTCAAAATACAACTGTTTGTGTTGTGGTGTTAATGGCAGCCTATGCCTGGGATGGTAATTCCCTAGTCCAGCTTCTGCTAAACCCCAACCAATGGTGTGGGATAACACAGAATGTGGGAGGGAATCCGTTATTTATTTTCAGATGGCAGGCACAGGTATGAAGGGCTTACCATGTGCTTGGTTCTCAATATTACCTACTTCCATTGAGGTGGGCAGGCATGTCAACCAGAACCTAAATGAGAGTACGAATGCCCTCAGGTTCCTCTACAGTCTAACATCAGACCACTATCACATCTGAATGCCCCACAAATCTGGATACTGGACAAGTGGACTATCTGATCAATTGGAGATCTCAATGAAGCCCCTTTGGACTTTTGTAATGTATTGACAAAGCTGTCTCAGATGAGTACACGGCATCTCTGTGTTCTTTACAGTGATCACTCAACATCTGACACCGTTAGCGCTGATTATATAACCTGCCACACCCGCTAATGACAATCAACATGAACAATATCAATGTACTCCGGTGGCCGTTTATGTGTTGTATTTACATACCTGTGGATGGTGTGTACTTGTATCAGGTTGCATCATGGTGTGCCCTTCACCGCAACAGGAAAGGGAAGAGTAAACAGGCTGGGAAAATAGCAGGAAAGTTAACGGGATAGGCAATGTGATGAGTGATAAAATACTAGTGGTTACAGGGTTCAGAAAAGACCCTTTTTTAGGATAGGGAGGACAGAAAGAAACCAAGTTTTAAGAGAGGTTAAGATTGAGACAAACGTTCAGTTTGTGAGAGAAACCAAAAAACATAATTCTAGCTTATTACATCAACATAAACAGCTGCTGGTTAAGAATTTTCAACAATCAGCAGAAATTTCAACTCTACCCAATTTTAACTCAGTCAATGTGAAATGTCAGTTATCTTTAATGCATCAAAATATTCGAGGACTGAGAAATAAAATTAATGAATTAATTATCTGCATAGTTGAGTTAGAGTCCTCAAACCCAGCTGACCTAATCTGCCTCTCTGAACATCATGTGAACATTGGTATAGAACTTTTAAGTTTTACAGGATTTAGGTTAACATCTCACTTTTATTGAGCAGAAATGGAGAAAGGAGGAGTTGCCAAATTCAACAGGAACTGTCATAAATTTAAGAACATAGATGTTGATAAATTTGGCATAGAACAGCATATGGAAGCATGTGAAACAGAAGTAGAATTTCATAAAAAATCCTTAATAATATTAAGTGTATATCGAGCAACTGCAGGTAACTTTAATCTGTTCATAAAACACCTTGAAGCTGTACTGGCCCATTTAACAACAACAACAACAAAAAACAAAGAAATAGTGGTTGCTGATGACTTCAACGTAGATTTCCTTAAAGACTCTCCCAATAAGAACTTATTTGAGTCATTCAACTTATTTCACTCATTCAACTTAATTCCCACTGTATAAAGTTCCCAACTACAGCTCCCAACTAGGGCTCACAAACAGCCTTTGATAATATCTTTATAGAAAAGTCCAATGAAAAAAATTATATTACAAAACCAATAGTCAATGACATCTCACACCATGACATGCAGTTCCTTCTGTTAAATGTTGATACTGAACAGGATATACAATCTGTTAAATCTGAGCTCAAGAGGGTAATCAATGAGCCAAAAACTGATTATTTTAGGACACTCTTCAGAGACATTCACTGGAGTGATGTTTACAGTGCTGATGGCATGAATGAAAAATATAACACTTTTGCTAATAAAGTGCTTACCTTATTTGAACACTGTTTTCCCCCAAAACTATCAAGGTTAGAGCAAAGTCCACAAAGAAGCCGTGGATTACTCAAGGAATAGAGGTATCTTGTAAAACAAAAAGAAAACTGTATCGGTCAATCCGAAAGAGTTCTGATGTTGATGCTAAGCACATTACAAGAAATACTGCACAATATTAAAGACTGTAATACAGACATCAAAGCAATAAGGAAAAGATAGTCTTATCTGGTAACAAACAAAGACAATATAGGATATAATGAAGGAGGAGACCGGTAGAACCAGGTATGAAGAGGGGCAAACAGCATTAAGAGTAAATGATACATTGGTGACAGATGTGTACAGTGTTGCATAACTTTTTAACAAACATTTTATAACTGTTACTGAAAAGGTGGGGTTGTCAGGTTCTGTAGATGCTGCCATGGGGTACCTCAAATGTCCATCATAAAATCTCTGAAATCAGAAACATCTAGTGGGTATGATGAAATATCAACAAAGTTAATTAAAGAATGTGATTCTGAGTTAAGTAACATATTAATCTCTGTGTATAAGCAGTCGTATACCAGTGGAATATTTCCTGAATGGTTGAAATATGCTGAAGTTAAGCCACTGTTTAAGAAGGGAGATAAAGAAATAGCATCAAATTTCCATCCAGTTTCTCTTTTGCCAGCATTCTCAAACATTTTAGAAAAGGTAATTTACAATCGGCTTTATAAGTATCTTATCACAAATAACATACTGTCAGGGTCGCAGTTCGGATTTCTAAAGTGCTCTGAAATTGAGAAGCCTATCTACTCCTACAGTGAAAATGTACCTAATTCATTACACAAAAACCTGCAGGCAACAGGTATATTTTGTGATCTGTCAAAGGCATTTGACTGTGTAAATCACAATATCCTTTGAAGTAGAGTATTATGGTGTAACAGGAAATGCTTCAAAATAGTTCAAATATTATCTCTCTGGCAGGAAACAAAGGGTGTTATTAGGAAATAGACATGTGTTAAGCTATTAGGCATCAACCAACTGGGAAGTAATTACATGTGGGGTCCCACAAGGTTCCATTTTAGGGCCTTTACTTTTCCTTGTTTGTATCAATGACCTTTCATCAGTAACATTACCAGATGCCAAGTTTGTTTTGTTTGCTGATGATTGCAATAAATAGCAAATCAAGTGTAGTCTTAGAAAGATCGGCTAATAAAATATTTGTGGACATTAATCACTGGTTTCTAGCCAATTCTTTGTCGCTAAACTTTGAAAAAATACACTACATACAGTTCAGAGCTTGTAAGTGGTGTCCCACGAGTATATGCCTAATATACAATGACAAGCAGATAGAAGAAATGGATAGTGTTAAATTCTTGGGATTACAGCTTTATAGTAAATTCAACTGGGAGGAGCATATCATAGAACTGCTGAAGCATCTAAACAAATCTCTATTTGCAATGTGAATTCTGTCAGACATAGGGGATTTTTTGGGGTAATTCATCAAGCCAAGCTAAAGTTTTCTGGGCACAAAGACATGCAATAACAGTTATATGTGGTATTAACTCAAGAACATCCTGCAGAGGCCTGTTTAGGGAACTAGGAATACTAACTACAGCTTCACAATATATTTGTTCCTTAATGAAATTTGTCATTAAAAATATATCACTTTTTCAAATCAACAGCTCAGTTTATTTAATCAGTACTGGAAATAAGAATAATCTTCACAGGGATTTAAAGTCACTCTTGTACAAAAGGGCGCGCATTATTCAGGAACACACACTTGCAGTAACTTGCCAGCAGCCATAAAAGCTTAACAACCAATGAAATTCAGTTTAAGAGGATTTATTGGTGGCCAATTCCTTCTACTCCACTGATGAATTTCTCAGTAGAACCAACTGATTTTGTGGAAGGTACATAAGCTCATTTGTTTTAGTTGTAAATATTTGTCATGTATTATTGTTTTTCTGACTTGTTCTACATCCTGGAGTACCTCCTCACTACGGATCAATTGGAATGAAAGTAAATCTAATCTAATGTAATCAACATCGAGCCATGTCTTCATTTTTTTTTCGGACAGTATAGTTTTCAAGCTACTTTAGTCTATGAACATTTGCTGAGATATTCGGAAATTGATGTATGTAAAAAATATAAACTATTTTACTAAATTGTTTGTCAGGGTGATGATCATGACCACCAAGACACCTCCCTCCTACACGCCTTGGATCCACACCTGTGGCCTATGTACTTTCAAATGGTTCAAATGGCTCTGAGCACTATGGGACTTAACATCTATGGTCATCAGTCCCCTAGAACTTAGAACTACTTAAACCTAACTAACCTAAGGACAGCACACAACACCCAGTCATCACGAGGAAGAGAAAATCGCTGACCCCGCCGGGAATCGAACCCGCGAACCCGGGCGTGGGAAGCGAGAACGCTACCGCACGACCACGAGCTGCTATGTACTTTCCTTGCTCAAAACATGTCACTGCACAAATGGAATGCTCAATAATCGCAACTATGACGTTGAGGACCTCCACACTACAGCTGTGAATGGTCATCATCACAGATCTGCAGTAAACTTGCAATTACTGGTCAACAGGCCTCTATTGGTGTCCTCTCTATTTATCTACATTCTACACCAGCGCACACTGATCTTTTAAGAGACAATCACCCCACAATGATGGAAGATTTTTACCTTAATTGTAATGCACACATGTGGTTCCTACGTAGTGGAGCCCTCTTTTCACATCGTCTCGTGAATACCTGCATTAAACATTTCCAGCAAAGTGGATAACAAGATGTCTGATTTCATGATCAGCTCATTCAACTGACGTACTAAAACTCCAGAGGGTTACTGCAACAGCAAATCCACACTACAATGCAACCCATTTTGCCAGGATTTTGTGTTTATCATGATCATGTATGCCTATGGAAAGTACTCGGTTTGTAATTCGTCTCCTAAATAGTTCAGGATTTAAAGGACGCCAAGTTATTCAAGTGCGAATCGAACAACGATATGATGCTAAAAATTAAAACATGTCGTCATGGAAAATAACTGTGGCCGTCAGCCTAAATTGGGCAAGAGTATTTTAAAGTGAACATGAAGCTAAAAATGTAAAGTAACTGCTGAGTTAAACTTTACTGTCGACAGAATTCTGTTCAATGAACGGCCACGACAACAACAGCACTCGCTAGCATGTACTAGCAAAGTAATCAGCCAGCAACTATTTTGCCTTCTATATATCTTAGTGCAATAAACTGTGTCGCACAAACCTACACCGTTTGTTTTAGCATACAAAAAAATGCTGATTGCTCTATGTCACTTAACAGGGGAAAAGTACTAATCTGTCTGACGTGGAGTGGTCTTGAAACTTCGCTACTGATAAACAGTAATTTTAAGATAGTCAACAAACTATTATTTTAACTAACACAAACGCTACTTATGGTCATTGACTGGTTGTAAGCCTTAGCATTGCACAGATCATGACTGTATGTCGGGCCCTGAATCTCTTATAACTTAGATAGGTTATTACAATTCATAATTTCAAGTGCTCAAATATTTAAATAGTTGTTAATTACCTTCAGACAAACGTTCACTGTTATTTTACTGACACACTACCTAAGGCATCGAGGGACCCTATACTAGCCTCTTTCGTAACTTTACTTTTAAACAATACTTGCAGCATTAAAAGGTAATATAAGTATAAATACATTAAACTAATAACACAAACATGTTACCCAAGTAGAAGTGTTGTAGGCCTTTAAACTGTTATGGCCTGTTACTGATTTTATAATCACTGTTCTGAAGGAAATTTCATATTCTGATAAATGATTTTAATGGTTTTTGAAATTTAACTCTTTTTTATAGAAAGTTTAATTACATGTTCTTTTCACTATAGCTGACATATTAGTCCTGAGAAAATCAGCAACTTTATTGATATCTAAAAAAATTCTCATTTGTTCTTCAGTCTCAGTTGCACATTTTTAATTACATGATATGTTTCAGTCACTCTGGACCATCTTCAGATCTGAAACAAAGTAAAACAAAATATGTATCATCTAATGTTTTACAGTAAGTAGAAAAAAATTGTACATAAATTTACAATTTACCTAAGTAGTTGTGTTGGCAATCTGTCTTGTCAGTTCAGATCCTCAGAGGGGACTACATTTTACAACTGCAGTCGACGTTTTAAACAGGTATGAAAAGATTTTCCGGTACCGCTACCAGACACAAAATTTGTTGACAACTAAGTTATTTATTTAGCGACATGTTCGAGGTGGTACCTCATTATCACGCTATATTGGCATTACAAAAACATTTAACACATGTTTATACAGATATTAAAGCTTCTTTATATGACTACTTTAATATCAGTATAAACGTGTGTTAAATGTTTTTGTAATGCCAATGTAATCTGATGAAGAAGCATCACCTCGAAACATGTCGCTAAAAAATAATCTAGTTGTGAACAAATTTTGTGACTGGTAGCGGTATTTAAAAACCTTTTCATATTTTTGAAACAGTCACGGTCAACAGTAAATATGGCTTCAAATTAGTTTAAATGGGTATCTGGTGGAGGTATACGATAAGGATAGGGGTAGGGGGTAGGGAAAATGAAGCAAAAATGTGCAACTGAATAAATGAGAACTGTTTTAAATATTCTTTTACTACGCGTTGAACTTATGATATTTAACTACCACTTGGAGCAGTTCATACAAAAGAATACTTGCTAAATCAAAAACTATTGCTCCGCGAAAATTAACCCCTCTTTCAATCATTGAAATTACTCAGTTCATCACTTTACGTATGCCTTAGAAAAACTCAGAGTATTTTTGTAACACGAATGGGAACCTATCAAGATATATGACACAAAGTGAAATCAATGTTTGTGACACAAAATTAATGTTAATTATAAGATGAAGACTTCAGTAAACACTGGTCCATACATAGATATACAAAACTACACTTTACTTTACCTGAAGGTGGATGCAATGTGGATCTTCTGTGCTAATAGAATAATGTCGTCTGACGCAGTCATGGTTTTTGACGTAATTTACTCTGTATATCTCTTCTTGGTGTCGGAAATGATATTTCCAGAGTAATCCAATAAATTCCGTGATACGATAGCAAATAACAATTCACATCCTAAGCATATTTATTCCACTTTCTCAGAAATTCTTACATCACTGACTCCTCGAGATGTTGTGTCATGAAGGCTAGCGAAAGACTATATCTGCCACAAAGACTTCTCACGTATCTTCACGCCTACCCACCTTTTAAATTCCCGCCTAAATTTTTCTGTTGTGGACGAACTTCCCTCCAGTTTTTCTATTTCATACAGGTCTACAGTCTGTAAACACGAATCAGTTACATACGAGTATGTTACAATTTAGTACATACATAACATAACCTTAGAAAAGACATTTACTGTATAAAACTATTTCTGATTACATAAAATTTAAAATCGCGAATAAAAAATTTACGTGCATCTCAAGTCAAGGAAGTTAAAGAATACAGATGATACAGCGTCAATAATAGACATAAGTGTTACTATGTGAACCCAACTGCAATTGACTTCGGTTCTTCTCAGACGTTGCTGTATTAGACAACCATCAAAACTCAAGAAAAACTCTTGTTATTAATTCTCGTTGACTATGACACTGTCCAACTTATGTTGTTTCGACAGGTACAAGAGAAAATTTTGCGAGGGTGTCTTGCTTGCAAATAATCTAGTTTATCTCACTTTGAACAAGTGGCGAAAGTAGCAGTTAGCCCAAGTACTGCAGATAAATAAAATTACTAGGAGAAAGGGTCTTGCTTTCTCATCAACAAAGTAATGGTAAATTACAGATGTTATCATTTTTGCTTACAACTTTTGCCTAGTCGTTCTCAGACCAGAATTATCTAACTCACATTCATACAATTTCCCTTCTCCACCGCTTCTGAAATTTTCTACCATCATCAAAAACCACGCTGCGTGTTAACGAACTGTCAAAAAACGACTTTTGAAGCTATTTTTACAGAGTCAGTTAATGGTCAGAACATCTGCTTCTCAATCAAGGTAAATAACTGCTGCTTATCTACTACTACTTGACGCAGTGGTTAGCACACTGGACTCACATTCGGGAGGACGACGATTCAAACCCGCGTTTGGCCATCCTGATTTAGGTTTTCTGTGATTTGCCAAAATCGCTTCAGGCAAATGCCGGGATGGTTCCTTTGAAATGGCACGACCGATTTCCTTACCTAATCCGATGGTACCGGTAGCCTTTGTGTTGGGTCCCATCCACGAAATCAACCAACCAACTGAATATATCTCATAGGTCACGTCACACACAATGTTCTCCCTTCATTTACAAAGAAAGATAAGGTACAAACTAGCAGAAGTAGGTACAAGGCTATAGATTAAGAAAATGATATGAAGAGCTAAAATTCACATTGCTCAATGATGATCCAGATCAACTAAATAATAGTAACAAATAGAAATTATATAAATAATTTTACTAATTCTATTCATGAAACGCTACAAAATATCACTTTAACGCAACAACTGAGAATAAAATGGTATGAATAAAATAGCACACAGATGGACCTCATCCTAGATGTTCGTTGACGGTTACTTAGTTGCGTGTTCTATAGGTCTTATCCATGATATAAACGTTATCGTATGGAACTGTCAAGTGAACACACATGGGACACATATTTAAAAGGAGATAAAAAATATTCATATGACTACATGCTAGCAATTTAGAGGTCTTTCTCTATAAGTGACTCATATTTACTATTCAAGCGTCTCTCTATGGCATACAACAAGTTGTTGAGTAGAAAAATCTGTAACCTGAATTTAAAAACATTTCTGTGCCTGTATGACATTTTATTTCTTTGGGTATATTGTCTGAAGCCAAAGATTGTAAAAGAGTTATGAAGTTGCATATTCTAACGCTCTCTGTGCCAAAGTTAGATTATTCATTAAAAAGTAATGCATATCATTTTTCCTCCTATAGTTGTCCTTCAGAATATATTTGTTATTCTCAGACTCAAATGGATTGTTGATAAGAAATTTCACAAGCTAGTAAATCTACTGTGATGTTGTGATTAACATACCCAGCTGCTTAAAGACATGCAAGCAAAATATAGTTCTGTGAACCTCACACATAGTTCTAATTACTTTTTTTGTAGAATGAATACTTTTTGCGTAAGTGAAGAGTTACACCAGACTATTACCCACAAGACATCAGTGATTGAAAACATGCAAAATCCGTTACTTTAGAGACCTCTACGTCCCCAAAGTTAGAAATTGTTTTTACGGCAATAATAGCCAAATCAAACGTTTTAGCAACTCTACAATATAGCTTTTCCAGTTTAAGTTTTCATCGATATGTTCATCTAAGAACTTAGAACTTTCTACTCTGTATATTATCCCTTGTTGGTACACTAGTTAATAGAAGGTGAGATATTTTTGATAATTCAAAACTGGATGAGCTGTGTTTTTTTTTTTTTCAGATCATAAAGGTAGCCCATTTGGGCAAAAGCAATCTGTAACTGTCACAAAAACTTCATTTACTACTTTCTCTGTTGTTGGTTCTTTGCTCAGTTTCACAACATTGCTTGTATTATCTGCAGACAAAATTATTTCTCCCTGCTGATTTAAGCTATATGGTATACAATTAACACAAATCAAGAACAGTAGTGGGCCAATGATCGAACAATGAGGGACTCCTATTGTCAATTTTCCACATTCGGATTATGTGACGTCGTTCATTGTATTACTCAGACAGTCTAGAGTAACTTTCTGCATCCTCTTTCTTAAATAGGAACTATACCAGGCATATACTGATCTACATTTTCCATAAAAACTTAACTTCTACAACAGAATATTATGACTGACACAATAAAATGCCTTCCATAAGTCACAAAAGATCCCAACTGATGAAATTTTATCGTTTAAAGAATCTGTTATGGACTCAGTAAACGTATAAAAAGTTGTCTCAGTATCAGTACCTCACTAGATGTAAATGTAGGGATCTTATCGTGAAAAAGACTACGGTCGGCTTCCATGTTCTCCCATTTCAAACACAAGTTACTCTCCCATCCCTAATAACTTCAATCTGGAGGGAATTCTGAACTTCTGTTGAAACTTCCGTGCTGAGAAGCCATGACTGATGCATTATATTATTACAAAATGTTTCGTCTGGGTCTGTGGGGTTATTTTCTGATATCAAATACTGTCAACTAGTGCTGCCCTGACGATACGTTCGAACGGGCTTGCAATTTTCCGATATGCCGCAGTGCTCGATACAGTATCGAGCAAGCTCGAACAGTCACGTGACAGACTCGCGCGGCGCGAGTGCGAGGGATCCGCGAGAAGCTACCAACTAGCATAAAATTTAACAATTTCGTGAGATGCAGGAGGCAGTAGCACTGAGTCTGACCACTGCAAAAAACTCCTGTTGCATTGAACAAATTTGCAATAACAGTTCTCATACACTATCGGTATGTATGAACCCATAAGGATTTATGCTGATTTTTAACTAAAAGTAACAGGTAAAGGCGAAAATATAGTCCTCCAAAAATATTACTTGAATAAACTCAGTACAACATTTTATTTCTTTACAAGAGACTGTAATGATTTACCAAATGGTTCAAATGGCTCTGAGCACTATGGGACTTAACATCGGAGGTCATCAGTCCCCTAGAACTTAGAACTACTTAAACCTAACTAACCTAAGGACATCACACACATCCATGCCCGAGGCGCGATTTGAACCTGCAACCATAGCAGTCGCGCCGTTCCAGACTGAAGCGCCTAGAACCGCTCGCCCACACTGGCCGGCCAATGATTTACCAACTGGGCTGCAAATGAGGATTTCAATCCCCGTTCCCATGTTACAATTAAACCAACTAAACTCAGCTATCAGGCCTTTAAGACTACACGATATCCACTAGTCGGTGTGTCATCCTCTGCTATGTGTCGTCATGCTGATGCGATATAAAAGAGCATGGGGTCAGCACACCGCTCTCCCGCCTGTTTTTACTTTCCAGCCGCTATTTATTATACCTATAAGTAGCTCAGTTGGCATCACGAGGCTGAATGCACCCCATTCTCGTCCTCCCACAGACGAAAAATTCCTGGCAGTGTTGCGAACTGAATCTGAGTCTTCCGCGTGAGAGTCGATGTGCTGAACACATTTTTCTATTTTTAACCAGATAATTTTACTGATAAATGCGTATTATATACATGATGAATCAATAAAATGCATGTTTTAATGGGGATGTAACGGAAAATGTAAACATTTATATAAAATTTCATTACAGCCATATTTATTAACGTACAAACATAAAATTTTGGATATGTGAAGTAAAAGAGCTGTGTTTTAACGGGAAAATATAATAAAATATGCAGGGTTAATATTTTGCCAGAAATTTGAATTTTTAATGTTTTTATTTTCTTTTTTATAAAAAGCCATAACTCAAATTCTAATCATGCAATTATTCTGAAAATTTTATTGTAATGTCCTGAGAAGGTTATAAGACCCCTTAACTACAGGTATTAATTTATGGTACAAATTGTATCATTAACAGAGTTTTTAATTTTGCACATCCAAAATTAACTTCTTTTTCTACACACAATCATTTAAAAATCAGAATGTAATTGCAGGATCTCGTATTTTTTAGTTTCAGGGAGACAGCAACACGTTGCTAACAGTTCCTGAAAATTTCGTAGCATTAGCGCATATACTTTTCGGGAAAAGGCTTCTAATAATGTAAAACATGTAAAACAGGGACAATGAGGTTAAAAAATTTTCTTCTCGTATTTCTACATGTAATAAGCTTACCTCAAATTTAAAATCATCGATACTGATATTCCTCATCCTCCAGATTTATCTTCTCTCCTCTTCTAATCTGCCTGGCCTGTATTTGCAAGTAAGCTTTCTTTCCCTGCTCTGGTCGATGGTGTTAAATGCTTTTGTTGTAAACACACTAGGATCTATACCAACTCTCTTCAGCACTTTAATTCTGCCATTATTTCCGTTATTTTAACGTAAAACTGCATCATAGACACCTGTTTAGAGTACTTCAAGTCCACAGAATGTCTTTTTTGGGCATCTAATCTAAATTAAATTATTGAGGCTTTCATTTGCATTTTGTGTCTTTCCGTGAAGACACTTCCTCAATAAAGCAGGGTTTGCAAGAAACTGGAATGTGGGCTTAATTTCGTTCATAACAGGTACCGGTAATGAGTGTTTATGTGAATACTTCTCATTACTGTTGTTGAACTCACACCAATCGTCTTTTGGACACAGTGTGTGCATTGGTGTTTGGTCAGTGGATAGTTTGTGGAAAAAAATTGCCCATACAGCACGCCTCATTGCCTCTGAATTATGTGTGTTTTTCTTGACAGTTCTCGCATTAGATAACTGAAGTGAATCAATTTCTTTCAGAGTAAGTCTGTCTTTTCCTCCTAGTGGTTTTCCATCCTCAAGTAATTCACCTTTATTCTCTTTTAGCAAGCGAGAAAGCCTACCACCACGCCTCTTTTGGATGTGGCCAACACATTCCATTGTTGTATTGTACGGCCTTTTATCTGTTCCAGCTTTGAACGAGGAGAAGTCCGCATCACCAAGGTATTTAGTATATCTAAAACCATACTGGTCCTCAGATCTGGAGAACATCCTCACAACTGCAGCAGCCTCCATGCCCCCACTTGAGCCACCGTAATTTTTAGAACATGCTACTGCATGCTTTTCTTGCCACAGTTTCTCACTGTCTTCATTGTTGGACATTTTCCTTGTTACGCACTGGTGGCAGTATTTAGACATAACTTCTACATCTAAAACTTTACCTGAATCAATGCCAATAATAGATGGAACTCCATATTGAGATGTGTGACCTCTTTTCATCCAGCTCCCATCTACAGACACACACAGGTCGGTAACATTTGCAGGAGATTCACTGTCATGAATGTCTAACCCAGGATCTATTTCTTTTTGGTTTATTTCCACCAATTCCTCTACTGCTTTCTTCATAGAAACTTTGGTATTATCGCATACAGCATTAGACATTTCTTTATTTATTTCTTCAGACCTTGCACAAGGTGGAGGCATGTCTAGAAAACCACACAATAAATTACCTCCTTCCCTGCACTGTCCAAGGCATCTCAGAGCATATGTTAACCTAAAATTGCTTTCATAGGTACCAGTGTCAACTATTCCCACTCTTCTTTTTTCAACAACAATCATGCATTCCGTATTTTTACAGCTAACACATGAATATTAAAACTGTATAGCTTGTCAGAGAAGCTCTAAATCAATAAGTCTCAATCCATTGGAATCCATATCAACATCATTCACGCACCTGTACAATTCTCCTGTCCCATGTTTCGATGCTGAAGCTGAGAGCTTATGTTCTTCATTTCGAGCTGCCTCCTGTTTTTTGATGGGAAACCGATTTCCATGAAACCTTCGTTTCCTAATCAACCTTCCACCTACTAATATGTGTTAGTATTGTCTAAACGTAAACAAACGACATGCAAGAAAGTTTTCAGGCAAAGATATAGATGTCAACCAGAGACATAGAAGTCAGCCAAAGATATCCACTGTCACGCTCATACCAACATCATCGTCTCCGAACAGTTCCTCTGCTGTATGCAGTACACAGTGCTGTAAAAGGTGTTCATATCCTTCTGTGTTTTGCGTTTTCTAAGCCCAATAAGGGATCCATACCCTAACCACAAAGAACACGCCCATACTGCAACATCAGATTCCTCCATACTTCACCCTTGACAACACACATGGTGGCAGGTAACGTTCTCCAGTAATGTATAGCACCATCATCACTCCAGATCACTCGTTTCCAGTTATCCACTAACTCAAGAGCAGTCGTGCGATAGTTTGTAGTGGGGGGGGGGGGGGGGGGGAGAACACCTTGGGGTCCGCAGCTCGTGGTCTCGCCGTCACGTTCTCGCTTCCCGAGCACGGGGTCCCGGGTTCGATTCCCGGCGGTGTCAGGGATTTTCACCTGCCTCGAGATGACTGGGTGTTTGTGTTGTCCTCATCATTTCATCACCATTCATGGAAGTGGCGAGATTGGGCTGAACGAAGGTTGGGAATTTGTATGGGCGCTGATAACTGCGCAGTTGAGCGCCCCACAAACCAAACATCATATCAAGACCTTGGAGCATGGAGAATTTTTAACATTTTGAAAAACGAATGGTGGCTAGCATTAGCTATTAAAAAGGTCCAGCTTGATCCTGTTAAATACCTGCGCAATACCAATTTTTCAAACATTTTCTTGAAAGAAAATCACCTGACTGCGCTATTTTTTCTTCCTATATTTGAGAGATACGGGAGGCCCCCCCTCCCTGGCCACCTGGGTATGGGCGCCCTTGATCGCTGACCAGTGGTGTCGCTTTTTACACCACCTCAAGTGTCGGTTACTATTGGCTGTAAACATGTGTGTCATATCAGGAGCTGCTCGTGCGTTGTATCCCATTCTGTTTAAGTCCCTGTGAGCAGTCGTTGTGCTAACTGGACTACTGGTAGCATTTTGGAACTCACGAGTGACCCCTTTCTCTAATTTTTCACAACAATCTCCGCGACGCTGGACGGTCCCTTTACGTCAGTACGTGAGGTCTTCCTGGTCTTGATTTTGCTGTAGTTATTCCTTCACATTTCCACTTTACTATCACATCACCAGCGGTAGACTTGTGCAGCTTTATAAGGTTTGATACGTCCCTGATGGATTTGTTACTCAGGTGACACCCAGTGACTTCCAATCCTTCCACATTCGAAGTCACTAGGCTCTCCTGACCTACCTATTTTGCTGTTACTTCTTCTCTGCTATAACAACACAGTCCTCCCCGCCTCCTTTTATACTGGAGGGTCCGCCTCTCGTGACATCTAGTTGTCAATTCTGCATTTTTAATCAAATAGCCTATATGGATTTTATCGCACAAAAAAGAGTTATTCAAATGCACAGCTTGCGCTTCATTGAAAAATCGTATTACCTTCAATAAACGAAGAAACAGGCGACGCAGCGGTGACTGTGTAGCGTGGCTAGCAGCCTAACAGATCGCGTGATTGCAACAGAAACGGCCTTTCCAGCTGAAACTGGCTGTGGGGCGCTCGACCGTAGAGAGCCACTCATGCAGCAGTTGAATGTTAGACCTGGATGAGGGCATGACTTGGAAATATTCCCTCACTCTATTACATTGATTGACTAATTAATTAAGTCGATATCCTCTGCGTGGGACAGTTTTTCCTTGTATCCTATTGGTGGATACTAGGCGTGGTATATTTGGTGTAATTCAAACCTGCAACTGCCTGAAGTTATCAGCAACCACTTTATTGCTTTTTATGAAGTGTCCTTAGCTAAAGAGTGTTGTATTACCAGTTGGGGGACTACAACTACAGAACAGATCGCGTGTTTGACTCTGTGCAGGAAAGATTAGATGTTTTAAAACCTAACGATCAGTATTTACAATGTGCCTCTCTTTACTCTCTACCAATCATAACGATACGGTGTCAGCTAACAAATACCTTACAGAACAGTTGCTGCATGTTTTTTTTACATTATGCTGTATATCTATTGGCGTAATAGAGATATATACAAGTTGACTGCTGTATTTTATGCTTTCCTGGAAAAGAGAACCTTCTGCTTCTAAACTGACCTGGCTCTGCGTTAAAGGATTATAGAAAGTAAATGTAGTGATCGCTTGAGAGGGGTTGTAACGAGGTATGATTTAATGATACACTGATGATGCGTTCTAGAGGGAAGTAGAATTTGCAGAAGGTCGTTTATTACGCATTTAACCATTTTTTTCCGTTGTTCTCTCAAGGTGCATCAGTTGTGGTGTGGTACAGCTTGTATTTGAGTTGTATACAATTGCGTGTTCTGCGTATGACTTAGAGCGCTATCTATCTGCAATCGTTAACAGCAAACCTCCCTATACCACAGTCAGCAGAGGACTTCAAACGCATGTGTGATACATCATGTCCATTGATGGAAAACCTATTTGAGTACCCTCCTCGAGATGAACGAAGATCTATGCAAAGTACTCAATTTCTGTGTCACATCTTCGACATAAATCGAGTCTTCAGATTCGTAACTGCAGTGATTCTAAGTCAGTGACCGAGGTTTGTCAGGTAGCGCAATCCCTATGCATACATTTGCTCGACAAATGCTGTGTGTCTGGAAGAGAGTGTGCTCTGTTCATGAAGTTAGTACAGTATTGCGTGTAATTTCACTTATCAAACAATGCTGCTAAGGATTTGTGTTAATGTTGTACGATCATTTCTCTCTCTGTTCCCCAGCACCTTCTTGGTACACTACAACAGTTCTACACTATTGATAGCACAATTGAATGACATAAAATGTTTCAAACTCCTTTTGTCTGGAGCTCCATCATGGGTAACTCAAAAGTTTCTTCATCTTTTTATTAATCATCTGTTATATTACCACAACACTCTCAAATGTATCAGGCTCATATCTACTATACTCCAATAAGGAGCGCTAAACTCCTCAGCATGTGAGCGTCTAGAGCAGGGGCGGGCAGGAATCCTGCACATGTGCGGTGCACTTGCACGCGTGCAGTTAACAGGTGTTCCGCGTGCACACAGGGGCAAGCTGGCCACCCGCTTATCTCCCATCCTCACCATACCTTCTGTCCGCTCCTTCCTCTGTAATGCGTTTTGTTTCCTAGCTTGCTATATTGAGTGAATGAATAAGGTTAGTAGGAGTGCTTGAAGGAAATCATGGTTTGAAAGAGTACCTATTACCTACGATACGTTTTATTTAATTATCACAGGTGGAGTTTACGATACGTTTAATATCTGGAACAAAATTTCTACATACAGACAAACACAAACAGTTACGTAAATTTTCATCACTGATGTTTGCTCTTAACCGAGACTTATTAATTCAGCAAATGGTTTTCCAGCTCCCCCTATATTAAGCGCAGTCTTATAACTTGCACATTCCGCTGGGCTATTATTGTTGTCGTCCTGAAAACTTGAAAACAGTGCTCCATAAAATTTTAAATCAGTTAGATGAGAGACATGACGAGAGAAAGTCGCAGATCTCTCGTGACAACAGCAACTACGACAAATTCAAATGGCTGTGAGCGCTATGGGACTTAACTGCTGTGGTCATCAGTCCCCTAGAACTTAGAACTACTTAAACCTAACTAACCTAAGGACATCACACACATCCATGCCCGAGGCAGGATTCGAACCTGCGACCATAGCGGTCGCGCGGTTCCAGACTGTAGTGCCTAGAACCGCTCGGCCACTCCGGCGGGCCAACTACGACAGATTCATCTGGTATCGTCAGATCGCTCTTCTTAAGCTCAGTCAATTCCCCATCCGCTCAGAATCCGACAATAAATTGTACTCGTCCTTGTGAAATTGATTATAATGGCCTTCAATACTAAACTTCCGTTGACCAGCGAGAATACTGCCACGTATTAAACATTTCGAATTTTCACGTTTTTGCACAAAGAAAAAAATGATTCTCCCATTACTTTTTAAAAGATAGCAAATCTCCACTTCTCCGTTTCTTGAAATACAACGTTCACTACATAGTGCTCGCTTCGCATCAACGTCCGCAGCTTAGCCTGGCACTACACTGCCGCAACCTGCCGGCTGTCGCCACAGCCCCGGTCGACGCCTGCATGCGAGCAGCACACGTGCAGCGCTGTGAGCTCATGAGCCGCGTGCAACGTTTGCCAGCCCCTCGTCTAGAGAGAGACGTGTAATTGGACGGGTGACATGAGTAAGATTGGTACAGAACAGTCTTTTGCAGAATGGCAGTTACAATATTAGAATGATAAAACTGGTCTATATCAGTAGCGCTGGTCAGTACAAGTTTGGAGGAGGTGTTATACTCGTGGCAAAAGCAAAATATTGAAGTGTATTGGTTACGTGTAACTCAGCTCATTCTGTTCCTTCACAAGACCTTGAATATAGCGGGTATAGTACCCTCATACGTCTGGTCAGTTCCAAATTAAATTGGAGACAGTGTTGCAGAGAGGGTTGGTTGAAGACAGAGGAAAAGTTATGAGATGCTCAGAGGGAGGCCATACAGAGTTTAGCTCAAGGTCCTTAGCCAACAAAGGGGTAGCTTGTTTCGAAATATAGAGCTTTGAATCTCTGACTTCATCCTATGAACAGAATACTTTGTAAATCCATTCATATGGGGGGAGATGGCAAATCGTAATAAAGTCTTACCGAATTTATAAAGCGTTTCGGCTAAGGAATGTAGTTTTTGCACTTCCTGTCTGCTGATGGCTATTTCCTACACTAACAAACAGTATTTGTGTCATGTGATGTAGGCTGCATAACAGGTTTTATGATATGTCCGCGTATATATGACTCTCTCAAAGTAATGGCTGGGTGGTTTACCAATGATACAGATATTGAGAACCATGCTGCAATGTCATTGGCTGATAGCATCACAAGATCGGCGTGATAAGACGTTTTGTTGACGTGACAACTCGTCGAGAGTGATAGTTTGGACCTCGGGTAATTGAGTAAAATGCATTGAAATTACGGAAAACCTGGAAAAATTACGAAAATTGATGGAACATGCGTAAAACTGATGAAGATATGACAAAATATGTGGGGGGATGAGGGTAATTACATGCTCGCCTAGGTGTATCAAAATCATTCCATTCCTCCACTAATGGAATTGACAGCCGATGGTTCATACTATCTGTGCTCTGTGGTTTTAAGTCCTGCAGAATACCCCCTTGACCTAGATGTACTTATGCACTGTAAGTCATAAAAATGAAAGATGCAATGCCAAAATATTTGTAGGTCAGGACGACGACCACCTAGGACACCGAAACAATGATCATATACCTGGGTGCAATATGCACCACCAATATGAGGAATCAGTACTCAGGGTCTCTTCAAAAAACGAAACACCAAGATATCTGCTACCCTATCACTATGGAAGATGAGATTAAATATAGAGATCATCACTTTCAGACAGCTGTTTGGAAATGCTCCTCAATGCTGCAAACTCCTCCAGTTTCCATATACTGTGATGTTCTCCAAATTTTTGTCAATAACAAACACCGTCATTGTCTTTTACTTCAATCATCCTGTGTGTTGTGGGAGCAGCATAGTTTACACCATGTGCTGTCCAGCTTTCTGTGTGAGCCAGTGGATGCAAATGTGTTAATGTCAGTGTAACACCATACTCAGACCTTGACGTTGGTGTGGAAAAACAATATGTATGGTGGTGTACAAAGCTGTAGTCATACACTGTCCTGGATGAGTTACAGCAGAAAAACAATGTATCAAACTGCTTATGAAAGAACTACATATGAACCGTCTCTTCTGATTGATAGTCTACGGGATATAGTCCTCCTACACTACGGACAGCAAAACTTTACACTGGTCTATGCAAGCGACTCTGATCACTGGCCATCTGCTCCAATGGACCAATACCTGTATATTTAATAGGATCGCCACATATGCTCGATGTCAGCACACATACAGTCTTGCCATATGTGGTGCTCATCAGACAGGTTCGAAAAAGGTGCTCGTTTCGAGATATGAGAGTGCCATGAATATGATCCACCAGTGGCTGTAATAACTAAGACATCTGCGTAGGATCCAACATAAGTGTGTGCTTGATTGGAGAGACTTGATTCCAAATCGCAGACAGAATTTCTGCCAGAAAACGTAACACTATAGATCGGAAAAGCCAGTGTAATGGTAATAGGATTTTGTACATTTCTTACGACTTCAATCTATCATTGCATTTGTAAGTGATTCCTCACATAGCACGCCATCTGCTGTAAGAGATCATTCTCAATCAACTATCATCCTCCCTCGCCTATAACTCCGTAGATGTATTGCAAAGTCTCTGTTACACTGTCTACATGGTATCAAGACTGCGTTACAAATACTGTTTGTTAGTGTGGAAATATCTAGCAGCGAAATGACGGAGTTGCAAATGTCGGCTTAATATCACGTTCCTTAGCCGAATCACTTACCAAATTCGGTCAGAAGGGTTATTTTATTGCAGACGTACACCACTGGCGACGTCCAACTGCACTTTCGGTCTGTTTATACACATCCCCGTTATCACCGTCTATATTCAATATCATGGTATTTCTGTGAAAGGCCACTTCATTTGGAAGCAATAGCGTACTTCTATTTATAAAGCAGATGTAGTTTTTAACAAGGATATCATTAGTGATACTTGTGTGTGCCTGTAGAACTAAGACCACTCTTTATGCAGGGCTACAGTTACATAGTCGTTGTGATCGTGTTTTAATAGCTGATCGCTTATGAGACAATTATGTCTCTCTTCCTAAGACACACTAGTACCACTCGCAAGAAAATCAAATGGAGCATGTCCACCAATCGCAGACTTTCACTCAGTATTGTTTGGTGGCACCAGCATTCAGTTATTGGCGAAGTAATAGATTTAGTAGGGGATTTGACGTGGAAAATTGCGATTTCAACACATCGATAACCGTAAGGGTGATGAAAGATTTTACATGGAAAATTATGTCCAGTCATAAGGAGGATATAGATACTGATATTTCAACGAGAGATTCGTACCAGAGCCACAGCTGTCAGGAGGAGGTATTTCCGATATTTCGATCATTGACAAATGTCACCAGATTAAGACTGCAAACGTAATATTTAATTGTAATTACAGTTGTAACTACGCAGCTGGTTTCCTAGGACGACTCTGCCTGTTGTCTGGGTGCCTTGAAGAGGTAACCAGCGATCAGAATGAATTGGCATTTGCGAGCAGTGGTTACAAAGAAAAGTTCCAGCTAGCCAACTAGTCTGTTCTTTCCTGCAGCCACGGGACAAGTCCTGTTGGCAGCCCTCACAGAGCCCTCTGGATAGCTGAATAGTGAACTAGTACTCAGTATGCATTGGGCTGTCTCCACGATAGCCTGTGTTGCACGTGTTCTCTGTGGAAAATTGAGTGATTCAGTATCGATCACTGCCAGGTGTTGGCCCTGGACGTATTGATAATATCCAAATTCCTACCACTCCACTTATGCTTGGATGTCCTCCATGGCTGGTGTGGTGCCCTCTGGCAGACACGTATATCCACGACTGCAGCTGTGGTCATGGTGGTAGTCTTCTCCGGCCTCTGAGCATTGGTGCTGGCGGTGTATGAGGGATGGGCGCCCTGTGGGTGGACATCTAGGAGATGTGTGGGCTATAGGTATGAGTGATTTCAGAGATCTCAGACATCTAGCCTTGACAACTACTAGGATCATGGTTTAATGCATCTCAGTAGATTGCAGTGCACTCTATCTTGTAGTGGTAGACCCTTTCCTCCTTCTTCTTCATCCTAGTGTAGCTGAGAGAACAAACATAGGAATTCTACAGAAATTTATAAAATACACTTAGCCGACCTGTGGTCGTTGGAAATTTCACAACCTGACTGTATAAATTCACCCCAAAATTTGAAATTCCAACTATCATTTTATAGAGCATCACTTCCAATCGAGACTTCAATTTCTTGATCGGTCAATTTATTGTTTACAGTAGAGGTACTGCGAGCACACACTCAATCCAACCCCTCTGCAGATTGTTTAAGGACATGCAACTGAGCTGAAATTTGAAATTTTCAGCTACCTCCAAAGCAATGGACATCCTACCAAACGACGTAAGAGCTATGCCTCTACCCGCCAACAAGAGGGAAAGGGAAACATATCCAGAATGGTTTGGAAACCAGATAATTGTGGGTTCGAATTCCACCAAACATACTAGGCCAAGTATCCACCAATAGGATGCAAGTAAAAACTGTCTCACAAAAAGGGTATCGATTTAATTAATTAGTTAATCAATCTGATAGAGTGAGGTAGTATTTTCAAGGCCTCCACAGCTGGTGATTTACCTGGTATCCACTGCTTTGTTGAGAACAAAAGAGGTGTTAGTGTGGCAAACGACGGGCAGGAAGTGGCCACTTCAGAGAGAGATATGATCTGCAGTTAGGGCATTGGGTAGTTTTTGACCTCGATGATGGCGCCACGGCGCCCGGACGACAGAAACACGCGCGGGAGGCCCCAAATGGTGGCTAAAGTACCCCACTTCATTCCATTCCTCGATACCGACTGTTATTACGCCATGAGAAGCGGGGGTGGGGGGCGCAGATATGAGCACTACCCAAGTGGGGGAGCCCTGTTCCCGCGCACTGATTAAATATAGAACATGCATCAATATATTATTGACATTGATTTGAATTTCATGTCATGAGGTCCTTTCTCTGCAACACAGAGTGAGTCTTTTTTCCCGCCAATTTTTCAGGGAGGGGTGGGGAGGGAGGAAGCGGGGGGGTGGGGAGTGGGATGTCCCGTGGTGGCGGCATTGTGCACTAGCTCAGTCGATCCCTGCATGTCAAGGTGAATCCACACACGAAAATGTTCCAACAAGACAACGCCTCCAGTCTAAAGCAGTTTAATTACATAATTATGACATGGATGTGAACTTTTCCCACCAAGTAAATGAGAAATCCAACCGCTGAAAACTGAATTTTGTAAACAAATATTATATTCTTTGCCGCATAATTGACATTGACTTCAATTTCATGTCGTGAGATCCTACCTCTCCAGCACAGACTGAGTCCTTTTTCCGCCAATTTCCGGGTGGGGAAGGGGAGGGCGTGTGGGGTGTGGAATGGGAGGTCTGGTGGATTTAACAGAGAGAAAGGGTTAATTAATAGATCGATTTAATTATTTATTAAATTAATTTGATATAAAAAGTGTGGTTGTATTGGCGAGAGGGAGGGGAGATGGGTGGGGGAGGGGTGTAGATTTCTTAGATGGACAGTTTATTCCCAGGGGGCTATAAATCAATCCCCAGGGGATCATAAATCAGTTAACAGGACATTAGCTTTAGGGGAGGGGGGAGGGTTGTATGCCAAACCAACTATCATAACATTAGGTTAAGGTCATAATCAATCAGCTTTCACAGTTTAATTAATTTATACATGAATTTGATACCAAAAGTGTCCCAGAACGCAGTCTTCCCTCCTACCACTGTAGCAGGAGAGGTAACTGATGGCACAGGACATCTGTGACGCACTGTTGTGAAGTCAGAGTTCTCTCAATCACCACTAGCTGTGACTTGAGGGCTTCCCTCACCACGACGCGAGGAGGAAAACTGCGGTGCCTCTTGAAAGGTTTGATGCTTCTGGTCACAACAACTTTTTAGTCACAGCTGTTAGTATTGTGGTGTTAACAGCAGCCAATGCATGAGATGGTAATTCTCTAGTCTGGTTGCTACTAGTCTCGGATTAGTGGTGGGAGATGACCCAGAATGTTGCAGGGAGTCCTTTACTTTTTCCTGGATGGCAGACCGAGACCTGTAAGGGTTGCAATGTGCTTGGTGCACAAAATGGCAATCCTCCCTTGTGGTGGTAGGATGTGGTCGACCGGAACCTTGACAGCGAGTTTGCCTTGCATTCACGTTGCCATACAGACCAACGTTGAGCCATTGTCACATCTCAATGCTTCGCAGATCAGGATCTTGCACGATTCGATCAGCTAGTCAAATGGAGACCCACAACGAGGCCACTTTCAAACTCTGCCAGTTGCTGAAAACAGTATCTCACACCAGTACAAGAGGTTCTCCGTTCCTTTACAGGGATTACTAGATATCTGACGCTGTTGATGCCCCTTATATACCCTAATAGGCCTGGTAACAACACTAAACACGAAGAACACTGATCACCTCTGGACGTTCTACCTGTCACAGAGAATTGTTACTTTAATCATTTATATACCCGTTGATGATGTGTATGTGTACGGAGTGACACTGACATTCAACCATGGTTTCTGGGTGCTTCATTTTCTTGTCTGCAGTGTATGAATGCGGAATGAATGGTTCCTCAGATCACTTTGTGTTTCACTGCCCACTCTACAAGCAACACAGGCCAAACATGGACCAACAACACCAGTTCAACGTGATAATTAAAGACGAAGAATTGTGGGATTTGCGAGTAGCGTGGCAGAAGTCATTTCTGTATTTTCTTTAAGGCGTTCTTCAGGGGGTTTCGACAAATTATGTGCCGAGCAAACGTCACTCGCATTTTACATATTGAGGAAATTAAAAGTGTGAGTTATGATGTAACTAGTGGAATGGTACTTATAGCAAAGTTGGAAGATCCATTGTACTGCGCTGGAGACTCACCTTCTGTTGCTTCAGCCTAGTCGTCATGACCTTCTTGAAAATGTCAGTTGTGATGGAACCAGCGCAGTGGTACTTGCAGCGATGTTGAGAGAAGCCACTTTCGCCTGCATTAGCCACGAAGCCATGACTTTCTGCTAGGTCACTGTCAGGGCCTACTGAGATGTCAACAGCTGCAAGCAAGGCAACAAATGGCTTGTAAACATTTTCCTTGCAGCAAGGCAGCGGATTGCTATACGAAATTTTTTACATGTTGTAATAGTTTAGTTGCTTTCCAAGTGGGAATTCAAGTGAAAATTCCACAGATTCGTTGGTATACCGTGGTGGTAGTAGTTCAAAAATGATTCAAATGGCTCTGAGCGCTATGGGACTTAACACCTGAGGTCATCAGTCCCCTAGAACTTAGAACTACTTAAACCTAACTAACCGAAGGACATCACACAACACCCAGTCATCACGAGGCAGAGAAAATCCCTGACCCCGCCGGCAATCGAACCCGGGAACCCGGGCGTGGGAAGCGAGAACGCTACCGCACGACCACGAGCTGCGGACAATAATTTACATTACGTAATTTCTTAAATTCAACATATACAGTAAAAACCATTTTAAAACATGTAGATAGCAGGTACAAAAGTGGAAGAAAAATTAAAAAAAATTATAATCATCATCAGTAACAGCATCTGCATCACCATCAACACAATGATCATGATTATTACTCCCGCCCATTTCCCCTGCCTCTTCTCCTAAACTTTCCAAAATATCTCATTGCTCAGGTCACACCTCCTTTTTCTTCATTCCACATTTTCACAACCGTATGACTTATCAGGCATTTGTTGTACAATCACGCCAGTATAATTCCAACGAGCACCATAGTTCTAATTCCGCTACCACCACCACTGGCATTGCACACACCAGCAACTTCACTTGATATTTCCGCAACAGTTTCACAGTAATTGCCTGAGAAGAATCAGCATCAGATGTGATGAAGTGTACATTAGGCTCTACACTGAATATGTAGACGAACTGCCCACTCATTTAGTATTATTCTGTTGCACACAGTCCGCCCAAAAATTTCGTAACTGATTTTATTCCTGGCCTATAAACGACGTCAGTATCATGACTACGGTGGCAGGTTGAACTAATAACTGTCGACAATAGATGCATATTCGACCAGTCATTTGTGAGTAGGCATCTACAGGATGTAGGAGCATAGTGTATTAATGTAGTTGTGTCACAAATTGCAATGGAGCAACGAACTGAACATCTCTAAATCAAATGCTCAAGACATTCTCCAGGATGTTTTGAAAACAAGAAAAATGTGTGCAAAATTTTCCCCACACACTTTAATTCCCAAACAAAAAAACAACGATGCGTGGACACCTGGCGCGACTTGACTGAACAAAAAAATGCGGACAATTCTTCTCTGGAAAAAATCATCACGGGTAACAAGATTTCATGTTATCAATATGAACCTACCACAAAATGACAAATTGCAGAATGGGTCTCTGATGGTGATGTCAAGACCGCTGACGAAGCGAATATGACGTCTGAGTTGAACAACATCCCAAGAAGGACTTTTCTGACAGTTCTACATGGTTATATGAACGTCCTGTAGAACACGTGGAGGAGAAGAACACGTCAAGCATTAAAACCAACTTATTTTATTAATCTAGACTCAAAATTTTTTGGACTGATGAGGTAGGTTGCTTGAATAGAGCAACATCCAACGTGATGGCACAATTCTTTCCATTCTTAAATAGAACTCACAGAACGGGTGAGCACAACCGAAAATCTACCTCAATGACATCAGTTTGCTGTAGAAGCAAATAACATATAGGGTATTTGGCATACGATACAAACATTGAATCTGGCTTTGCCTACAGCCAATACTGGGAAGCAGGCTCCCATTGAGGCCACACTTCCTCTTCTGGAAATTTCACTCTCAGCGCTGCCAGTAGGTACCCCTACAATGTTGTGTTACACTGTCCCCAAGACTATAGGTAGCAACTGCCCAACTTTCGGCAAAAGGAGACGCCATTCTATATGTTTGACATCCAAGAGGAGAGGCACTTGAAGATGATTTTTAGCGGATTGACTTTCAAATTCGGGTTCACAAGTACTAAAGAACAAACATCAAGGATTAACTTTGAGAGGTGGCATGAGCCCCCTCTCATATTTCTATCTTACGATTATCCTCTCTAATTGCATGCGGTGAAAAGTTGCTATTCCTTCACACGCTGACTTCCCACGGAGCGTCTCTAGTCACCCGGGTGGTCCGGTGACAGGCGGGCTCTGCTGATCTTGAAAGGGTAAGCCGACGGGTGTGAGGGAGTCGAGTGAATGCTTTCCAGACGCCGACATTGTAGAATAGCGGCGGAGACACACACGCAGGGGCCTGAAGTAGCGGCTGGGCTAGAGGTTCCGTTACTTCGCAGAAACTTAGCAAAAACACTTTCTGGCAGGCTACCAGCGCGGCGTGATAATGACTTGTGTACCCAGGCAGTTGTGGCGGGCAAATTCCCGTGCTTTCTGCAAAATCGTAACTGTGATTGGCTTGCTCAGGGCATAGCTCCGTGACGTAGCAAAATCAGCTCAGAAATTGGCGCCAAGAATCTCCATTGGTGGAATGGTAGTGCTCCGGCAATAGAGTGGAATTTTCCGCTGGTTTTCGAGTTGCTGATTGGAACGGCTAACCACGGCCACTGTCGTGGGGGCGGGAATGTTCTGTGTTCGGTTTGTACGGGTGCTCTTGAGGGGAGTGGTCTTTCACCTTTCGATTGGAGTAGGTTACAAGACTGAGCTCTCGCTGCTCTGAACAGCCTGCCTTCTGTTGGCTGTCTAATATACTTTTATTTGATTGTAACTGTTTAACGAAGTTGCTGAAGTTTCGACTTCAACGTAACTTTCCGAGTACAGTTGGCAACTGAGCGTTCTGCGTACAAGCGGCCTATGCTGTCTGTCTTGGGCAGTTTTGGCTAAAGTTGACTGTATCAATCACTGTATCGTCAGTGATTGTGTGGTGAGCCTTCTTCGTCTCCCTCAGAGGCGCATTTGTATTGATAGGAAGTATTTAGTCTGGAACAACCAGACCAGGACAATTTGTTTTGGGCTATACTTGCGACATTATCATCACCACGACGGGACGTCGAAGCAACCAGCCATCGCTTCCAGTACGCCAGATCGTGTCCTTGCAGCGAAGAAGACAGCTTGGTAATGTACGTCCGCAGCACCGGCAAAGCAGGCATTTTTGCTAGGCGATAATCAGAGCTCAGCAGAGCGCGCCTGTTTGTCTTTTCTAACTTTGTTCTGTCTTGGGTGTTCATTGTCTGAGTTCTCACTACTGTAGCAGCAATTAATATTGGGTTGGCTGTGTGTTTCTCTTAAGATTTGAGTTGCAAGGAATTGGCTCCACATACCACTTCGTCATAAACGTCCCAATCTAGTTTAGGAACAACTTCACCTTCACAGCATTTATTTGAGTATCCAACTTGAGCCAATTTGATGTATTGTAAATGTTTCATGTGTTTTGTTTCTCATTTCGAGTTTAGTAATAATAAATCAAATTGTTATTTTGGACAGAACTTTCATTCTGTTAATCGGTAGAGCAACCCTTTCATTTCTCACTACGTTACTGAAACTTTCCTTTATTTAATTAATGTCTATCAAATTAAATTATTGCAGGAGCCAAACACTTTTCTACTCCACTTGCAGGGTCTATTACAGTCAGTTCGCGTTTCCACTTAATCCATGTGCAACAGCAAAAGTAGGAGTTAGAAAAAGGGGGGGGGCTTAGAGCATCATTTCCATATGAAAATTCGAGAAGAATTTAGTGTTAAATACACTGCTAGCCCCGGCACCTCGCAACTTCAGTTGCAACAGAGATCGCCTAAGGCGCTGGAGAGAACGCCACTGTACCTGGTCGTTACTGAGGAAAACTGTTCCACATCGCCTTAGTCATGGCTGTAAAGATGACACCAAAAAGCTTCACGTTAAAAGTTACTTGCTACAGTGTTTCCACCGCCAATAACCCAAGCATGTGGGTAAGTATTGTCCCATGCCTAAGAGGTGTGTGAAGTGCGCAAGTGGACACTGGAGAAATGCTTGGCTGGTGTGGACCCAGGGTTTGGTCTTCAGTTCTGAGCAGGGGAAGGTGTAACGGTTCATTACAGTCTCTCCGCTCAGCTCCAAAATCTAGCTTGCTGTCGCCACCACTTTTAACATGTCACAGGTGCCACGATAATAATAATAATATTTTCATATTATAATAATTTGTTTACATTAGGGGAATATCGATTTAGCATAACTTCCAAGAAATTCCATATTGGAGAACTACAACCCTTTCAGGGGGTGTGATAAGTCAACTTTTGTTTTGCTTCTTTGTGTTTAATTTTCTTGCTCCCAGAATTCCTTCACCTTTTGACAATGTACTCCCTTTTCTTCCTGGATCCACTTTCTTCTTTTTGCAGACCTCTTTCTTTCCTGACATCCTGCCTTTAGTGTTGCTCCTCTAAACAGTATTGTGTTATCTATTATGTCCAATCTAATTCCTGTGTTTTTCATGTTTTTATCCATTTCAATGAACGATGTGGATTTGAATTTGTAGCTGTTTTGTAAATTGAAGATCTGCTTGGGCAGTCTGTTATTATCCATTTGGTATTTGTATCCATGAAAATGTAGTCTTCTTTTCCTCATTATGTGAGTTAGCTTTCCCAGTTTGAAACAGAGCTCTCTGTTTGATCTTAATTTGTATTTAATATTACTATTACTTCTAGATCCCAATATTTTCCTTAGAATTCTTCCTTCACTCTTTTCCAGTTTTTGATTATCCCCAAATCTTGTTAGTTTAAGTGTTTCTGCTGCATACAGTGTTTCAGGCCTCATCACAGTTTGATAGTGTCTTAGTTTTGTGTTCCAGGACAAAGTTTTTTTGTTGTATATATTTGTTGTTATTTGTAATGCCCTTTCCATTTTATGTACTCCGTTTTCTATGGCTCTATTTTCTTTTGTTACTTGTTATCCACGCTCCTGGGTATTTAAAACAGTTTGCTTTAGATATCGTGTTGTTATGATTTTTAAGATTTGGAGGGGTTGAGAGATTGCAGGGCACTATAACTTCTGATACGGTGTTATGCTGCGCAATGTTCTTAGGGAAGTTGATTTTTATTACTTGGTTGCTATAACTGGATACGATCTGACTTCATTCATATGATGATATTGTTGGCAGTAGTTAACACTCTTGCTTGTGTGCTCTAGTGAAGAAATAGAGGTAAGCTTTCCCTGCATTCAAAGGAAGAGGGTGCCAATTTAAACGACTGCAGTAAAAGCGTACGGCGACTGAGGGCCGAGGGGAGCGTTTTTTTCTGCAGAACCTTGGTGAAAACATTGCAGACTGCCCAGCTCCTCGGTCTCATTGTGCAGATGCGTTGGATAGCACCGGTCGCATCCAAGTTGGCTAACTAGCGCTAAGCAGCCGCCGCTGCTGTGGACAGCGCATTGACGACCGGCAATAAAGCACAGGAAGGGCCATTCATTATGTGATCTATCCATCTAATCTTCAGCACTCTTCTGTAGCATCACATTTCAAAATCTTTTATTCTCTTTTCGTCTAACCTATTTATCGTCCATGTTTCGCTTCCATACATGGCTACACTCCATACAAATACTTTCAGAAACTACTTGTTATCCACGTTCCTGGGTATTTAAAACATTACATACTCGATGTTAACAAATCTCTCTTCTTCAGAAACGCTTTACTTGCCATTACCAATCTACATTTTATATCCTCTCTATTTCGGCCATCATCAGTTATTTTTCTCCCCAAATAACAAAACTCATCTACTACTTTAAGTGTCTCATTTCCTAATCTAATTCCCTCAGCATCACCTGATTTAATTTGACTACATTCCATTATCATCGTTTTGCTTTTGTTGATGTTCACCTTATATCCTCCTTTCAAGGCACTGTCCATTCCATTCAACTGCTCTTCCAGGTCCTTTACTGTCTCTGACAGAATTACAGTGTTGTCGGCAAACCTCAAAGTTTTTATTTCTTCTCCATGGATTTTAATTCCTACTGCAAATTTTTCTTTTGTTTCCTTTACTGCTTGCTCAATATACAGATTGAATAACATGGGAGATAGGCTACGACCCTGTCTCACCCCCTTCTCAACCACTGCTTCCCTTTCGTGCCACTCGACTCTGTTAACTGCCGCCGGCCAGGGAGGCTGAGCGGTTCTAGTCACTACAGTCTGGAACCGCGTGACCGCTACGGTCGCAGGTTCGAATCCTGCCTCGGGCATGGATGTGTGTGATGCCCTTAGGTTAGTTAGGTTTAAGTAGTTCTAATTTCTAGGGGACTGATGACCTCAGAAGTTAAGTCCCATAGTGCTCAGATCCATTTGAATCATTTTTTTGTTAATTGCCATCTGCTTTCTGTACAAATTGTAAATAGCCTATCGCTCCCTGTATCTGACCCTTGCCATCTTCAGAATTTCAAAGAGAGGATTCCAGTCAACATTGTCAAAAGCTTTCTCTAAGTCTACAAATGCTAGAAACGTAGGTTTGCCTTTCCTTAATCTACCTTCTAAGATAAGTCGTAGGGTCAGTATTGCCTCACATGTTCCACTATTTCTACAGAAACCAAACTGATCTTTCTCGAGGTCTGATTCTACCAGTTTTTCATTCGTCTGTAAAGAATTTGTGTTAGTATTTTGTAGCCGTGACTTATTAAACTGATAGTTCGGTAATTTTCACACCTCTCAACACCTGCTTTCTTTGGGATTGGAATTACACTCCTGGAAATGGAAAAAAGAACACATTGACACCGGTGTGTCAGACCCACCATACTTGCTCCGAACACTGCGAGAGGGCTGTACAAGCAATGATCACACGCACGGCACAGCGGACACACCAGGAACCGCGGTGTTGGCCGTCGAATGGCGCTAGCTGCGCAGCATTTGTGCACCGCCGCCGTCAGTGTCAGCCAGTTTGCCGTGGCATACGGAGCTCCATCGCAGTCTTTAACACTGGTAGCATGCCGCGACAGCGTGGACGTGAACCGTATGTGCAGTTGACGTACTTTGAGCGAGGGCGTATAGTGGGCATGCGGGAGGCCGGGTGGACGTACCGCCGAATTGCTCAACACGTGGGGCGTGAGGTCTCCACAGTACATCGATGTTGTCGCCAGTGGCGGCGGAAGGTGCACGTGCCCGTCGACCTGGGACCGGACCGCAGCGACGCACGGATGCACGCCAAGACCGTAGGATCCTACGCAGTGTCGTAGGGGACCGCACCGCCACTTCCCAGCAAATTAGGGACACTGTTGCTCCTGGGGTATCGGTGAGGACCATTCGCAACCGTCTCCATGAAGCTGGGCTACGGTCCCGCACACCGTTAGGCCGTCTTCCGCTCACGCCCCAACATCGTGCAGCCCGCCTCCAGTGGTGTCGCGACAGGCGTGAATGGAGGGACGAATGGAGACGTGTCGTCTTCAGCGATGAGAGTCGCTTCTGCCTTGGTGCCAATGATGGTCGTATGCGTGTTTGGCGCCGTGCAGGTGAGCGCCACAATCAGGACTGCATACGACCGAGGCACACAGGGCCAACACCCGGCATCATGGTGTGGGGAGCGATCTCCTACACTGGCCGTACACCACTGGTGATCGTCGTGGGGACACTGAATAGTGCACAGTACATCCAAAGCGTCATCGAACCCATCGTTCTACCATTCCTAGACCGGCAAGGGAACGTGCTGTTCCAACAGGACATTGCACGTCCGCATGTATCCCGTGCCACCCAACGTGCTCTAGAAGGTGTAAGTCAACTACCCTGGCCAGCAAGATCTCCGGATCTGTCCCCCATTGAGCATGTTTGGGACTGGATGAAGCGTCGTCTCACGCGGTCTGCACGTCCAGCACGAACGCTGGTCCAACTGAGGCGCCAGGTGGAAATGGCATGGCAAGCCGTTCCACAGGACTACATCCAGCATCTCTACGATCGTCTCCATGGGAGAATAGCAGCCTGCATTGCTGCGAAAGGTGGATATACACTGTGCTAGTGCCGACATTGTGCATGCTCTGTTGCCTGTGTCTATGTGCCTGTGGTTCTGTCAGTGTGATCATGTGATGTATCTGACCCCAGGAATGTGTCAATAAAGTTTCCACGGGCGCTGATAACCACGCAGTTGAGCGCCCCACAAACCAAACATCATCATCATCATCATCATCAATAAAGTTTCCCCTTCCTGGGACAATGAATTCACGGTGTTCTTATTTCAATTTCCAGGAGTGTATTATATTCTTCTTAAAGTCTGAGGATATTTCTCCTGTCTCATATACAGGGTGTTTCAAAAATGACCGGTATATTTGAAACGGCAATAAAAACTAAACGAGCAGCGATAGAAATACACCGTTTGTTGCAATATGTTTGGGACAACAGTACATTTTCAGGCAGACAAACTTTCGAAATTACAGTAGTTACAATTTTCAACAACAGATGGCGCTGCGGTCTGGGAAACTCTATAGTACGATATTTTCCACATATCCACCATGCGTAGCAATAATATGGCGTAGTCTCTGAATGAAATTACCCGATACCTTTGACAACGTGTCTGACAGAATGGCTTCACATGCAGATGAGATGTACTGCTTGAGCTGTTCAATTGTTTCTGGATTCTGGCGGTACACCTGGTCTTTCAAGTGTCCCCACAGAAAGAAGTCACAGGGGTTGATGTCTGGCGAATAGGGAGGCCAATCCACGCCGCCTCCTGTATGTTTCGGATAGCCCAAAGCAATCACACGATCATCGAAATATTCATTCAGGAAATTAAAGATGTCGGCCGTGCGATGTGGCCGGGCACCATCTTGCATAAACCACGAGGTGTTCGCAGTGTCGTCTAAGGCAGTTTGTACCGCCACAAATTCACGAAGAATGTCCAGATAGCGTGATGCAGTAATCGTTTCGGATCTGAAAAATGGGCCAATGATTCCTTTGGAAGAAATGGCGGCCCAGACCAGTACTTTTTGAGGATGCAGGGACGATGGGACTGCAACATGGGGCTTTTCGGTTCCCCATATGCGCCAGTTCTGTTTATTGACGAAGCCGTCTAGGTAAAAATAAGCGTCGTCAGTAAACCAAATGCTGCCCACATGCATATCGCCGTCATCAATCCTGTGCACTATATCGTTAGCGAATGTCTCTCGTGCAGCAATGGTAGCGGCACTGAGGGGTTGCCGCGTTTGAATTTTGTATGGATAGAGGTGTAAACTCTGGCGCATGAGACGATACGTGGACGTTGGCGTCATTTGGACCGCAACTGCAACACGGCGAACGGAAACCCGAGGCCGCTGTTGGATCACCTGCTGCACTAGCTGCGCGTTGCCCTCTGTGGTTGCCGTACGCGGTTGCCCTACCTTTCCAGCACGTTCATCCGTCACGTTTCCAGTCCGTTGAAATTTTTCAAACAGATCCTTTATTGTATCGCTTTTCGGTCCTTTGGTTACATTAAACCTCCATTGAAAACTTCGTCTTGTTGCAACAACGCTGTGTTCTAGGCGGTGGAATTCCAACACCAGAAAAATCCTCTGTTCTAAGGAATAAACCATGTTGTCTACAGCACACGTGCACATTGTGAACAGCACACGCTTACAGCAGAAAGACGACGTACAGAATGGCGCACCCACAGATTGCGTTGTCTTCTATATCTTTCACATCACTTGCAGCGCCATCTGTTGTTGAAAATTGTAACTACTGTAATTTCGAAAGTTTGTCCGCCTGAAAATGTACTGTTGTCCCAAGCATATTGCAACAAACGGTGTATTTCTATCGCTGCTCGTTTAGTTTTTATTGCCATTTCAAATATACCGGTCATTTTTGAAACACCCTGTATCTTGCTCACCAAGGCTATCAGTAGTTCTAATGGGATGTTATCTACTCCCGGGGCCTTGATTCGACTTAGGTCTTACAGTGCTCTGTCAAACTCTTCACGCAGTATCATATTTCCCATTTCATCTTCATCTACGTCCTCTTCCATTTCCATAATATTGTCCTCAAGTACATCGCCCTTGTATAGACCCTCTATATACTCCTTCCACCTTTCTGCTTTCCCATTCTTTGATTAGAACTGGGTTTCTATCTGAGCTCTTGATATTCATACAAGTGGTTCTTTTTTCTCCAAAGGTCTCTTTTAATTTTCCTGTTGGCAGTATCTATCTTACCCCTAGTGAGATAAGCCTCTACATCCTTACATTTGTCCTCTAGCCATCCGTGCTTAGCTATTTTGCACTTCTTGTCGATCTCATTTTTGAGAAGTTTGTATTCCTTTCTGCCTGCGTGAGTTACTGCATTTTTATATTTTCTCCTTTCATCAGTTAAATCCGATATTTCTTCTGTTACCCAAGGATTTCTACTAGCCCTCCTCTTCTTACCTACTTGATCCTCTGCTGCCTTCACTATTTCATCTTTCAAAGCTACCCATCCTTCTTCTACTGTATTTCTTTCCCCTGTTCTTGTCGATCGTTCCCTTATGCGCTCTCTGAAACTCACTACAACCTCTGGTTCTTTCAATTTATCCACGTCCCACCTCCCTAAATTTCCACCTTTTTGCAGTGTCTTCAGTTTTAATCTATAGTTCATAACCAATAGATCTGCCCTTGGAAATGACTTACAATTTAAAACCTGGTTCCTAAATCTCTGTCTTACCATTATATAGTCTGTCTGAAACCTTCCACTGTCTCCAGGCCTCTTCCATGAATACAATCTTCTTTCATTATCCTTGAACCAAGTGTCAGGTGTAATTAAGTTGTGCCCCTGGTAGCTGAGTGGTCAGCGCGACGGATTGTCATGCCTGACGGCCTGGGTTCGATTCCTGGCTGGGTCGGAGATTTTCTCCGCTCAGGGACTGGGTTTGGTGTTGTCCTTATCATCATCATTTCATCCCCATCGACACACAAGTCGCCAAAGTGGCGTTAACTCGAAAGACTTGCACCAGGCGAACGGTCTACCCGCTGGGAGGCCCTAGCCACACGGCATTTCCATTTCCATTAAGTTATGCTCTATGCAGAATTCTACCAGTCGGCTTCCTCTTTCATTCCTTACCCCCTACTACTTTTTCTTCTCTTCCTCTTCCTACTATCGAATTCCAGTCCCCCATGACTATTACCTTTTCGTTTCCCGACACTATCTGAATACAAAATTGTTAAGGCTTTCGTGGCCACTTGTTGACAAACTGCCTATTGGCTTCCGTCTCGGGTTCTTCGGCCGACGTTCATCTAATGTTTTTTCTGACGTTTCGCCAGCACGAGTGGCGAAACGTCAGAAAAATCATTAGATGAACGTCGGTCGAAGAACCCGAGACAGAAGCCAATAGGCAGTTTGTCAACTATCTGAATAATTTCCTTTATCTCATCATACATTTCATTAATCTCTTCGTCATCTGCGGAGCTAGTTGGCATATAAACTTGTACTACTGTGGTAGGTGTGGGCTTCGTGTTTATCTTGGCTACATTAATGCGTTCACTATGCTGTTCGTAGCAGCTTATCCGCACTCCTATATTTTTATTCATTATTAAAGATACTCCTGCATTAGCCCTATTTGATTTTGTATTTATAACCCCCTACTTGATTTTGTATTTATAACCCTGTATTCGCCTGACCAGAAGTCTTGTTCCACCTGCCACCGAACTTCACTAATTCCCACTATATCTAACTTTGACCTATCCATTTCCCTTTTTAAATTTTCTAACCTACCTGCCCGATTAAGGGATCTGACATTCCACGCTCCGATCTGTAGAAAGCCAGTTTTCTTTCTCCTGATAACCACGTCCTTCTGAGTAGTCCCAGCCTGGAGATCCGAATGGAGGACTGTTTTACCTCTGGAATATTTTACCCAAGAGGACGTCATCATCATTTAACCATACAGTAAAGCTGCATGCCCTCGGGAAAAAATTACTGCTGTAGTTTCCCCTTTCTTTCAGCCGTTCGCAGTACCAGCACAGCAAGATCGTTTTGGTTAATGTTACAAGGGCAGATCAGTCAATCATCCAGACTGTTGCCCCTGCAACTACCGAAAAGACTGCTGCCCCTCTCCAGGAACCACACGTTTGTCTGCTCTCTCAACAGATACCCCTCCGTTGTGGTTGCACCTACGGTACAGCTATCTGTGTGGCTGAGGCACGCAAGCCTCCCCACCAACGGCAAGGTCCATGGTTCATGGGGGGAGGGGGGGGGGATTATGCTGGTATGTTTGTATTTATGCTGTAACCGAACATAGAATTGGTACAGAATTAAAAGGTTCTAATGTCGTTATATTACAATAAGTGGATAACGCCACCATTAGACACGTTTTCTAAATTGTCTCTTTCACGTTGCTGGCCAGAAACTTACCCTGACCGTCAACCCCCAGAGAAAAACGGTAGTGGCTGACCGTCCCTTTGTCGGCGAGCGCGAGGCCGTACTTGAAGGCCCCCTTTCCAACGCTGTCCGCTCCGGTCAAGCTCGGCCAGGCTAAATCTTATGTTCAAAATTTTAAACTTTAACGTGGTTGAATTCTCGCCAGAATATCGGTTATCTTACAGGATGCAGCAGGGAACTGGCACTGGAGAGTGTTAAGATCGCGAATCACGATGAGGTGCACGTTCCGTGAGATGCAGGGCTGGTTTAAGATTACCGCAAGAAACGCAGTCGCGGGGGGAAGGGGGGAGGAGGATGGGGGCAGAGTTTTTGACTGGCCCCTATCATGATTCTTGTCAAAGTTTGTCCTTACTTAACGAATGGTCTTGTTTCCTGCTAAGAGGAAAATAATATATTCAAATTAAAATGTTAATAGGCTGCATTCACACTCGCCCTGCTGTCGGATGCACCTTCACTGTTGATGCTACTTCCTAAAATGAACAGCTTTGATGAGTAATGAGGCAGATCACCAACGTGTGCATTCTTTTTACAGTTGTTAACACCTTTCACCCACACTGAAACAGATTCCGATTAATTTATTTTACGATGATTCCTGGTCCTGAGAAACAACTGTAAGACGCGAACGCCTACTCCTCCCAAAAAAAAAAACGGCATAACTAATCTATCTCGATACTGCTGCACGTGCGGCTGCTCGACGACTGACGCTGTCTTTCCAGATTCTTTACTTATATAGCTGCCAGTTACAAACCACAACTTCTGCCTGCGGCGCAGTGGCAGCGGGAGCAGTTGGCGTTGACCGGAAGTCTTGACTTTAGTGCAGCGGTCGTCTTGTTAAAGCTAGAGACGGCATGGCGCGGTAGATAGGCAACCAGCTACAACACTTTCGAGACGAGATTTTCGCCCATATGAACAAATATTAATGGGCATTTAGCATCACAGGGTGTCCTAGAGAGCATCCCAGTGTGCCCCAGAGAGCTACAACACCAAGAGGAATCGCTTCTCCGCTTTTGGCAAGATCAATGTGGAGTTTTTTTTAATGGATAAGGATTAAGGATAAGGAAGGGAACTTTATTTAATTTCTATAATAATGAGTCAGTAAACCAACGAGTGCGATCTTTTTACAGTTGTCAACAACTTTCACCTACACTGAGACAGATTTCGATTGATTTATTTTACGATGATTCCTGGTCCTGAGAACCAAAGGTATAGTTGACATGTAATACGATGAACCCTCCTTATCTCTGTTATAAACTTCACAAATCTGAAATGTCCGATAAGCGATGATATCACGTGAATTTAAATGGCAAGATCAATGTGTAGTTTTTTGAATAGATGAGGATTGAGGTTAAGGAAGGGAACTTTATTTAATTTCAATAATAATCAGAAAACCGACGAGTGCGATCTTTTTACAGTTGTCAACACCTTTCACCCACACTGAGACAGATTTCGATTGATTTATTTTACGATGATTCCTGGTCCTGAGAACCAAAGGTATAGTTGACATGTAATACGATGAACCCTTATCTCTGTTATAAACTTCACAAATCTGAAATGTCCGATAAGCGATGATATCACGTGAATTTAAATGGCAAGATCAATGTGTAGTTTTTTGAATAGATGAGGATTAAGGTTAAGGAAGGGAACTTTATTTGATTTCTATAATAATGAGTCAGAAAACCAACGAGTGCGATTTTTTTACAGTTGTCAACACCTGTCACCCACACTGAGACAGATTCCGATTGATTTATTTTACGATGATTCCTGGTCCTGAGAACCAAGTTCATAGTCGACATGTAATACGATGAACCCTTTTCTCTGTTGTAAATTTCACAAATCTGAAATGTCCGATAAGCGATGACATCACGTGAACTGAAATTATCTAGCCCTTTTACTTTATCGACTTTTGGTCCACGTACAAGAGCAACGGTGACCTAGCCGTGAGCCACTTCTCTCCCAGCTTGTAATGGAAATACCAGAAAACTTTCACGTCGCCGACCGATGCGGTACGCCTTTTCTCCTACAATGCTAGACAAAGTGTGGCGTGTAGGCTGAGTGCTTTGGAATTTCCACTGTTAATCCGTGGGCCAGGTGCATTCGAGTAAAATGCCCTAATGTTTTTGGGGCATCTTGGTTCAGTGAGGCATGAAGTACGGATGCTGTCTGTGCGTCTATGTCTGGTACTGTCAGAGTCTGTGATTCGTTTTATGCAAGAATGTAGAACAGACCACAAGAACTTCTCGGGTGCCAAAAAAAGATAATACAGGTTTGCCATCTTAAAAGAGCAGTTTCTGCAAAAAGGTTCATTAAATAAATTTTTAAACAAAAGTTATAGTGCTTCTGTGAATGTACAGTGCGATGTGGAAGAATGTGAAGAACGATATGCTTCATGTAAGCAAGAACTAGTGGCTGATGTAACTGTTCCACTAGCGCTAATAGTTTGCGATAGAGTTGCTGCAGAAAAAAACTGAGCAACCCAACATCACCAAGAAAGAAGAAAATCGTCTAGGGAAGGTAACAGTCTTCAAGTTGTCAATGATCTTAACGATTCGGGAACCGGCACGGGTATTATAAATGACAATTTAACAATAAGAACAATTAACGAAAAGGTCCGCACGACATTAGTGAAAAAAATGTAAAATTTTCTGTGGATAGCGGGACGAGAAGATGTTTTATTGTTTTTAATTGCTTTCATCGTCTTTCAAACGACGAAAAGTTAAACGGACATGGCTTGCGTATTCACGAACAAAAGATGCTGTGTATTGCTGTTTAAGAGACTGGCCAAGCTTGTCAAAAATACTCTCTAACCACGAACTGTCCTGTAGCCATGTTATTGAACTGTGCAAATGGAAAGAGCTCTCTCAGAACATTAAAAGCTTTAATTTAATTGATCAGGCAACTCAAGATCAAATTGATCAGTAAGAAAATATGTGGAAATCGGTTTTGTTAAGGTTATTGTCGATAGAACGTTTCCTTGTCTAAAGAAATATAACATTAACAGGTGACCATGATGTCAGGAAACCAGGTAATGGAAACTGTTTAAGGCAAGTAAAATTAATGGCCATGTTCGATCCTATATTAATGATCATATTAATCACTTGACTACATCTGGATAATTGGTTACTTAATTAAGGTCATACAAAATGAAATTATTTCCATAATTTCTGACGAAATCATACCTATCACGAGGAATCCCACAATCAAAAATAAACATTATTCAGTAATATCAGACTGCACATCACATTTAAGTCGCAAGGAACAAATAAGCTTGGTTTTAAGATTGATAGATGTGTTTTCCAAGCAAGTTGCAACTGAATATGTTTTTGGTTCTTTTTAAGCGAGTGATACTACTGAAGAAGGTGTCACAGAATTTTTGCTCCATATACTACATAACTTTGGCATTCCGCTTTCATATCGTCAGGTAAAAATTTACATTAATGGAAGCAGCATGAAGGGCAAGAAGAGAGATACTCAAGCTCGTAGCATCGAAGAAAATCCAAGAGTTAATTGCATCCGTTGCTGCACTCATAGCTTAAACTTTATTTGTTAGTGATGCTGTTAAATCATTTGTAATTGAGCTACATTTTTTGGTGTCGTTCAAAGATTGTTCACATTGTTTTCTGCCTTTGTGAAGCGCTGACAAGCACTCAAGAATCACGTAAACCTGCCTCTGAAGCCGCTGTGTGATACAAGACGGTAGGCATGGATTGAAAGTGGTCGGGTTTTGAGATCTGATCTTAGTAACGTAAGACTTGAACACTTGCGAAAGTGATCTATTGTGCTTCACTGAAGTAATTAGACTCTTTACACAAAACAAAAATTTAAATTATCTTTGCCTGCTGTGATATGTCAATAAAGCAATTCAGCAAGAAGGTATGCAATTAGACCATTGTGAGGTAACGGGCGAGCTGTGGCGGCCTGGAAATATTCTGCGTTCGGAGTTGGCGTGGCCGCGTTGGGGCCTCTCAGCGGCCCGCGGCTCGTCGGCGGCCACGCGGTGCCGAACGTTAGCTGGAGTCCATCGGCCGCGAGGCTGGGAATTCCATGGTGATGCTGTGTCGATGGGAGGATGCTAAGTTCTCCCATCCTGGATATGATGTGACGTCATTATGACGTACATAAACTTTGGTCGATTAACACACCTATCGACTTTTACGAACGTTCGAGATTCTAAACTGTCGTCTGCTAGTGGTTTGTTATGACTCGTGCGATTCTGATAACAGCTCAGTGTGGCAGCGTATATGTATTTCGCCAAAATAAAAGTAAAAGAGCTGGATATTAATAGAAATATTCGTGGCCTTTAAAACACCACGGACAACACGTTTCGTAAAAAAGTGAAGTCTTCTTATGTCCCGACCAGATTAGATTGTGTGTTTGTTGTATTGAACGCTTACGCCGAAAATAATATTTATTTATTATCAATATTTTAGTATGGTTTCATACAATTGGTCTTGTCAGTACATATTAGATTGTAGCAGCATACTCTTGCTGACTTTTTTTCTTAATTTATATAGCTGAAAGAGAACTCGTGCAAGTTTGTTAGGTAAGTAATTTATATGTCCATCCCAAGATAGTCTTTTATCAACCATAATTCCAAGTAATTTTACACTCGGACCGCAGAGACAGGTACCTTAGTGTCCAGTAATGACTGGTGTGTAGAATGACTGAATTTCGAACTTAAAAAGAAAAATATGAGGAATTGTTGAAGAAAAATCGTCGACCGGAGATGAAATACGAGGGGAAGTGGATTTCTCAATATAATCTTAACCAAAGGTTAGTGTCTTGACGCATCTAAAGATTTTGGCTGCTGAGTGCTTCTTCTCACCAAGTACGAATAACCGACGCACTTCAGCTGGGTCAGAAGTACATCAATTTCTGCTTGAGATTCACAATAACCACGCAATTGCCCGTCGTCATCGATGCTGAACTCTTTCAGCTTTTCTCTCATTAGTCTCTCGAATGCTGAACACATAATTAGAGACGAGCAAACGAAAAACAACGCACAGGACACACAGTACAATACACGATTTAAACGCAAGGAACGCAAAACACATCTAAACGAATGGCGCGGAGCACAGCGCTACCCTGTCACAACCTCTCGAAAGTTCACAAAAGTCGAATAGTCGATATACGGTTTCTATCGTTTTCGATGTAGCGTGTATACGTCATAATGACGTCACATCGTATCCAAGTCCGGTGAACTTAGCATCCTCCGTGTCGATGAAGGAGACATGCTGGGAGTGCCAAGATGGCGGACTTAGTGAAATATTAATGGCAGACATTTCACAGTTCGTATAGAAATTAATAGTAGCCAGATGTATCATGATACCTCACAAAGAAACATGTACATTACCATTATTTGCACGACAATTCTGATGGTGTAATCAGATTTTCAATATCTTTATTAGTTTAAAGTTTAGTATCTGACTGTAAATTATACAAGTATCACCCAGCAACGAAATTCAGAGAACTGGCATTTGAGGCTGACTGCAGAACGATTCTACTGCCACTAACGCACATTTCGCGTAAGGGCCGTGAAGATAAGATTAGAGATATAATTGGGCTCCTGCAGAGGCATAGAGACAGTCGTTTTTCCCTAGCTCTTGTTTGTGCGTGGAATAGGAAATGAAATGACTGGTAGTGCTACAGGGTGGGTTGCGGTGTATGTATGTAGATGTGGATGTAGAATTGTAAGCTTATTCTGTGTTGTAGTGGACGCCGCTATTATGTCATTGAAGCAAAGTTTTCAGCAGCTCAGTAACTACTGTAACGTTTTCAGTGTTCTTTGTGACATTAAGAACTTGGTAACAAAGAAATACTATCTCAACAGAGGATGCAGAAATATTGCGGATGCTTTGAGAGACACTAAAATGCTATCAGGAGACATAAATTCGCAGGATTTTGTAAATGAATTGAAACCTTTGTCCACCATGCTTCCACAAACTGCCAACATGTGCTTAGAAATGCTTCAGTACATCTTCAAAAAGAACTTTCAAGACTTTTCCTATACGTAACCGTTGTGTTAAGAATATTTTTGTGCATGCCAGCGCCTGTAGCCTCTGAAGAACGTAGCTGTTCCAAGATAAATACCATTAAAAACTATCTGAGTTCTTCAACAAGCAACGAGTGGCTAAGAGGTATTGTCATAATAGCAGTGGAAAGAGATTGCGCATTCCCTCGACATATAGACGTTGGCAGAGGTCTTCGTTACTCAAAAAGCAAGAAAAGTGAAGATACAGGTGAACAGTTTTTAAAAGTATGTTTATACAGTTTATTAGGTTTTTCCACGTTTTATTTATCGTTAGACAGAAAGTATTAAACTATATTCCTAATTTTGCATGGTTGTAGTAGCGCATGTATAGCTTATTAATACCTGGTCAGCCGAGCTTTGCTAGAAACCGTTGTGAACTTTCACCAATGCGTGGTCGACAATGATGACGGATCACAAAAATTAAATTTAAGAATGCATATAAATTGAGTTTATTTCTGCGACAGCTCTCACCGTCTGCTTCTCTTCGTTGTAAATACAGGTCAACTTATGACATAATCAGGAAACTCAGCTCTGAACCATCCATTTTTTTGCTTCTTAAAAAATAAAAATTGCAATGAAACGCTCAATCGTTACAGCCGGTGTAATACCTGTAGTAATCTGTGGTTCCATCAATCTATATAAAGTATAGTAAGCAATTTTTTAGATTCGTTGCAAAATCAGTATATGCTGCTTGCTTTTCAGTTTACGAGTTAAAGAAAACATTTCATCAGACGTTATGATTCTGGACGTACTTTTCGATAGTAATTTTGCAATTGATATTGCAACAATGAAGTTGTAACTTCTTAACATAATGTGACGCAGAGTGGACTTTTCCAAATGTGAGGACTATTTTGACAGATGAAGGTAAGCATTTCTGAAAGATTTGGAAATATACTGAGCAATTTACTGTACCAGACACAACTAACATCGATTCAGAAGTGATTTAGTATTACTGTAATATTAGAAGCAACTAACAAATTATTAGATTCCCATTTTTCCATTTTTGTTTTGTGTTGGTTTTAAGTACAGGTTTGTTCGTTTTAAATGTATATTCGTATCATTTTAATTGACTCAACTTTGGTTTCTTTGTGAAACATTGTAAATTAACTAAACATACACTGTTTTTTGCTTTATTTCACAAATTTTATTGTGGTTACTGCACAATCTAGGTTTCGGGTTATATGCTCATTTTCAAAAACGTTACTTATTCCAAAGACGATTAAGCGAAGATAAGCACGAAGATAAACCAAAGATAAACATCTCAACTTCTTAATGTATCGATCCTTGACTTAATGTAAAATTACTTCTGTGATCATTTTTTGACAAATTACATATGGAATTACACAATTCAGCAATTACACTAACATGACTAAAAATACCTAGGAATACACTTATGCATCAGCCTAGAACTTTTTTATCTACTCATGGATTGCGGCTCAAAGTTTTACTTCTATCTAGGAGTTTTGATATCACCTAAAAGATGTGAACAATTGAATTGGGTTTGCTCATTTGTAATAGGTGTGGGGATATACACATGTTTTTTTTTAAATTTATACAGTTTATAACTGGCTGAGTTATGCCCACTTTTCCTATGTGTGTAAGACTTCTACATTTATTATGTATTTGCGGTCTGTTTAGGCAATGTTTCCAAAGCCTTCTTCAATCTCCAGCTTCTATGATGTTCTTTAAGCGTGGTGCAGATTGGCCTTCCAGTCTGTACAATGTAGGAAGATTGATACCCTCAGAGTATAATCCTATAAACTCCAGTTTTTGTGATGACTGATAAAAGGTAGTTTCTTGTTCAATCCAAAAGACAAACAACCAGCCATCACAAAAAGTGAGATTTGTAAGATCATATGCTGGGAGTATCAATCTTGTGTAGACATCTAATGCCACATACTTCCCCAACCTCCTAACAAACTGTCCGATCCCTGATACACAGAATCAGTTATGTATATCCTTCCTAAGACGGACAAACGAGCTATTGAGCAAGTGGTCATATAGATTGGTTCATCAGTGTACATTGGGAAGCAGGACATTTGGCTCGAGATATAAAGAACTCATCAGAGCGTGGGGATACGGTACAAACCAGTCAACAGTTGCAGACCATCTAAAACAGGAATACCACAGACCAAGCACTATTGAGATGATACAAATTGTTAACAATCTGTTTTTCGATCTTGAAAACAAATCAAACTATAAATTTATTTTATTGCAGGCCACTGATGATGTTTTACCTCAATAGAAACGCGTCTGAAGAGAAAAACACGCATTTTCCTGTAGTTGTGACGACGGAACAAAAATACCCTCAGGAACTATAAAGCAACTACGGACAATATGGCCACACAGACGAAGAACGAAAACATTACAATAATCGCATCGCGCAATCCCGCGACTCTTTAAGTTCGTTGTTTACAACGCTTGTCTTGATAACGGACTGCAGTCGCCTACGCAAGTGACGTGTATCCTCACCATAGGATGGTACTGAACAGCGCATGAGCCGGCCGCTGTGGTCGAGCGGTTCTAGGCGCTTCAGTCCGGAACCACTAGGCTGCTACGGCCACAGGTTCGCATCCTGCCTCGGGCATGGATGTGTGTGATGTCCTTAGGCTAGTTAGGTTTAAGTAGTTCTAAGTCTAGGACACTGATGACTTCAGATGTTAAGTCCCATAGTGCTTAGACCATTTGAACAGTGCATGCTCCCACATCAACAAATATGAAAGTTGCTACAACTTCACATGTCCCTGGAGTCCCAGTCTCCCAGAGACTCCGCAACGCCGTTTCAGGGTTAAGGGCCAGTTCGAGCCAAATGCTAGAGTCACATGGAGCTAAGTTTCCGTGGAAGTATGCTACTATGCTTGACGACGCTCCGCAGCAGGAACAGGGACGGCTAACCCGCCTGTCCAAGTTGTCACACAGCGTGACGCAAGATGTTTGGTGGAAAATGGTCTGTTTAAAGTGCAGTTATTTGTTTTAATAAGTGAGAGTTTTCTCAGAATATAAGAACAGCTCTTCCCTACATGCGTTAATTACAGAAATAATGCTTTCTTTACTTCACTGTGGACCAGTGGGCGGTAGTTAAAATGCAAACACTGAGGCTAAGTGATAACCGAACTGCTCTCTAACATTGCCGCGGTAGTGACGGGATGTCCCGCTTTGTAGGTTGTGACGTCAGACACTGACAAGACTCCTGACTGGCCAGTGCAGGTGTATTTAGAGATTCTATTTAGGGAAAAAGGACCGGAGCTACCGCTTGAAAGCATGTTAAGCCCCCTGCAGACAAGCAGCATGTCAGTCAACGGAGTCTGCTTGATGGCCTTTGTGCAAGCCATCAGGTAAACTTAGAGCAGATCTTTAGGCACGTAACATGGGCTCGGAGGAGAGCAGCACGTCGGGAGCTGGGCCGGCTGTGAGGTGAATCAGTGCGCTGATGCCAGACAAGGGGAAAGAAGCCACTCAACGGGGCGACGCGGAGAATGCTTGTTCAGGTGTAAACTGCGCCGCGGTGCTGAAGCAAAGCGGGAGTGGCAACAGAAGTATACACCCGAAGGGGGCACCGATTTGGCTCCCCTTTCACAAGCCTGTAGTGCATATGTAGCCTTTACGAATGTTTCATCAGTAGACGGTTAACTGCTGAGTGCCGTTGCTTCATTTCTTCATCCGTTTCTTAATTAATGGAATCTTCGACTAGATCTTCTTAATATAATGCGAAGAGGTAGGCTGGGAACCTTCTTCACTCGATCCAATCATCTACTTGCTGCTCTTGCTCTTGATCTTCTACCTTATCTTTCGCCTTGCAAGACGCTCTTTTCTGTATTGTCCCCCCTCTTCTCAAAATGTGGCCAAGGAACTGGAAATATCTTTGGCTGACACGAGAAGGCAGATTTCTTCCAAGTTGTTCTATAAACGAAGCATTTGTTCTTCTTTTCGACCATGGTACACGTAACATCTTCCGCCAATACCACATCTCGAAGGTATCAATTCGGTACTTGCCACTAGCTTTTACGGTCTAGATCTCGCAGCCGTAGAAGAACACAGTAAACACCAACGATTTCACCAAGTACATCTCCACTGTTTTGAATATCCCAGATCTCAGTGCGTTTAACCATTGCGGAGCGCCGGCCACTGTGGCCAAGCGGTTCTAAGCGCTTCAGTCCGGAACCGCGCATCTGTTACGGTCGCAGGTTCGAATCCTGCCTCGGGCATGGATGTGTGTGCTATCCTTAGGTTAGCTAGGTTTAAGTAGTTCTAAGTCTAGGGAAATGATGACCTCAGATGTTAAGTCCCATGGTGCTTAGAGCCACTGAACCATTGCGGATCGCCCGAGGACGGTTCTTCGTTTTATTTCGTTATCACACTTTCCTGTGTCACTGATTAGCTATCCTAGATATACACAATCATTCCTTTGAGCGTCCTGTAAGCTGAATTCGCTCGAAGCCTTGGCGATTAATAACTGTTAGTTCATTTTTATCCATGTTTACCTGTAGACCGAAACTTAAACTAATAGATTTCACTCTGGAGACCATGTCACTAAGTTGTTGCTCGCTTCCTGTAATGAGGGTAGTATCAACTGCAGAGTGTAGATTCTTGATTCTCGTGCCGCCAAATGAAGTAACTTAAATTTCAATTATGGAAAAGTTTTGAACGCACAACTCTTCATTAAATGTTATGCGTTTCGAAAAATCATCGTCAGGCATACACTGTGGGGTAATGTACAAAAACTATGAAAAATAAGAATCATGTGCCAGTATAGTGCATGATCGTGACAAACACTGTATGCGCAATTATTTCAGTACTTACATGTAGATCTAATTTTAGGATTGACAAACTGAGCACATGGACTGTATGTAGTATTACAATTCTTATTTCATAAAGACTGCATATGGTAGTTCAGCTGTCAATTCAATGAATGCAAGTGTCAAACTGGCGGCTGCGTATTAAAATGTTATAGAAGCATACCATACCGACAGGTGACATAAGCATTAACCAAAGACAATTCGCATCGGCGAGGAAATATACTAAGGCTAATTTATCTGCAAAACGACGTAAGAACGTTTATAAAAGAAGATATTTTGAATGCCGTCGTTGCGTAACAGTTAAATGATAGTAACATGTGCATCGAAATATAACAATGACACAGATAAAAGTTGAATGACAATAACATGTACATCGAAATATAACAGTAACACAGTAGGTAAAAACTATTAAACTACGTGAGATTCATATACAAAGGATGTCAGTTATAACGTGTGTCGCTATACCAATTACTAAATAATACAGGGAGCTACAAAACGTATGCGCCGAAATGTGTTACATGTAACATGACATGAGAGAATTACCTATTGGTCTCTGTTTGGCAACAGCTTCAGTGTTTCTTTTCAACACTTGGTAAAAATGTAAAATGCAAGTATAAAACGTTACCAATGATATGCACAATTTGATTCCTTATATGTCTGAACAATGGTAAATAAATGAAAAATAACTGACATCCTTTGTATACGAATCTCGTGTAGTTAAATAGTTTTTATTGTGTTACTGTTATATTTCGATGAACATTTTACTGTCATTCAGTGTTTATCTGTGTCATTGCTACATTTCGATGCAAATTTTATTGTCATTTAACTCTTACCCATCGACGAATTTAAAATATATTCTTTCAAAAAAGTACTTACGTCGTTTTGCAGAAAAAGTAGTCTTAGTATATTTACTCGTCGATGCGAATTGTCTTTAGTTAATACTTACACTCTCTGTCGGTGTCGTTTAGTTCTTTGACATATTAATACGCTACGGCCAGTTTGACACTTGCGTTCACTGAATTTGACAAGTGTGCTACCGTAAGCAGTCTTTATGAAATGACAATTATATTACTATATACAGGCCATGTGCTCAGTTTGTTGTATCTAAAACTAGATTTACATGTAAGTACTGAAATAATCGCGCATATATCTTTTTTCACGATCATGCATTACACTGGTATATGTCACTTATTTTTGATAATTTCTGTACTTTGTCCCACAGCTTATGTCTGACGATGGTTCTTCAAAACGCGTAACATTTAATAAACAATCGTGTGACGGAGACTTTTCCATAACTGAAATTTGTGTCGTATCTGAAAGGTCGCCTGCCTCTGCAATGGAAGAATTCTTGGATCAAGTAATGCCAAATAAAATCCCACCTTCCCCGCCAACCAATACCTTTCGCCTGATGACATAATTTGCATAGATGTTATAGAATTGGCGTGACAGTATAAACCTTGTCTGACTCCATTTGTCACATCGCTAAACTCCGAGTATTCATCATCCACCTTTATGGATCAGTAAGAATGTTATGAAAACCTTTTAATAATGATACCGTAGAAATCGTACTAGGTGTTTTCGAACCCCAAACCATTGAGCACATACCACAACTTGTCCCATATGACAATCAAAGGCCTTTTTATAATCTGGGAAACAAATAAGGGAAGAGTCACAGAACTCACAACATTTTCCAGTTGTTGTTGTTGTGGTTTTCTATCCGAAGACTAGTTTGATGCATCTCTCCGTGCTACTCTACCCTGTGCAAGCCTCTACATCCCCGACTAACTTCTGCAACTTACATCATTCTGAATCTGCTTACCGTATTCATCTCTTGGTCTCCCTCTACGAGTTTTACCCCCCACTCTTCCCTCCAATACTAAATTGGTGATCGCTTGATGTCTCAGAATGTGTGCTATCAACCGATCCCTTCTGCCAGTCAGGTTGCACCACAAATTTCTTTTTTCCCCAATTCTATTCAGTACTTCCTCTTTAGTTATGTGATCTACGCAGGTAATCTTCAGCATTTTTTGTAGCAGCACATTTCAAAAGCTTCTATAGTCTTCTTGTCTAAATTGTTTATCGACCATGTTTCACTTACATACATGGCTACATTCCATACAAATATTTTCAGAAAAGAGTTCCTGACACTTAAATCTATATTCGATGTTAATAAATTTCTTTTCTTCAGTAACGCTTTTCTTGCCATTGCCAGCCTACACTTTATATCTTCTCTACTTCGATCATCGTCAGTTATTTTGCTGCCCAAACAGCGAAACTCATACACTACTTTAAGTATCTCTTTCCCTAATCTAATTCCCTCAGTATCGCCTGATTTAATTCGACTCATTCCATTATCCTTGTTTTGCTTTTGTTGATGTTCAAGACACTGTCCATTCCGTTAAACTACTCGTGCAAGTCCTTTGCTGTCTCTGACAGAATTACAATGTCATCGGTAAACCTCAAAGTTTTTATTTCTTCTCTTTGAACTTTAATTCTGTCTCCAAATTTTTCTCTCCTTTCTTTTACTGATTGCTCTATGTTCAGATTGAATAACATCCGGAATAAGGTACAACGCTGCCTCACTTCCTTCTCCATCACTTCATCTTTTTCATGCCCCTACACTCGTATAACTGCCGGCTCATTTCTGTACAAGTTGTAAGTAGCCTTTCACTCCTTGTGTTTTACCCCCATTACCTTCAGAATTTCAAGGAGAGTATTCTAGTAAACATTGTCAAAGCTTTTTCTAAGTCTACAAATGCTATAAGCGTAAGTTTTCCTTTCCTTAACCTATCTTATACGTCATAAGGTCAGTATTGCCTCGCGTGTGCCTACATTTCTTCGGAATCCAAACTGATCTACCCAGAGGTCGGGTTCTACCAGTTTTTTCCATTCTTCTGTAAAGAATTCGTGTTAGTATTTTGCAACCATGACTTATTAAACTGATAGTTTGGTCAGCAACTGTTTGCTTTAGAATGGAAATTAGTACATTCTTCTTGAAGGCTAAGAGTATTTTGCCTGTATCATATATTTTTCACACCAGATGGAAGAGTTCTGTCATGGCTGGCTCTCTTGAGGCTATCAGTAGGTCTGACGGAATTTTGTATAATCTCGGGGCCTTGATTCGACTTAGTTTTTCAGTGCTCTGTCAAATTCTTCTCGCAGTATCATGTCTCCCATCTTCTTTTCATCTACGTCCGATTCCATTTTTATAATATTGCCTGCAAGTTCATCTCCCTTTTACACACCCTCTATATACTCCTTCCATTTTTCACCTTTCCCTTCTTTGCTTAGATCTGGTTTTCCATCTGCGCTCTTGATATTCATACAACTGCTTCTCTTTTACCCAAATGCCTCTTTAATTTTCTTTTACGCAGTATCTATCTTTCACTTAGTGAAATATGTTTCTGAACCCTACCATTTGTTCTTTAGTCATTCCTGCTTAGCCATTTTACACTCCCTGTCAATCTCATTTTTTAGACGTTTGTGCTCCCTTTCCCGTTCTACATTTACTGCATTTTTATGTTTTCTCCTTTCATCAATTAAATTCAATATCTGCTGTGTTATCCAAGGATTTCTACTAGGCCTTGTTTTTCGTCTTACCTATTTGATCCTCTGCTGCCTTCACTATTTCATCTCTTAAAGACACTCATTCGTTTTCAATTGCATTCCTTTGCCCTGTTCTAGTAAGTCGTTGCCCAGTGTCCCCCCCCCCCCCCCCCATCCCCCCATGAATCTCTCAACAACCTCTAGTTCTTTCAACTTATCCGGGTCTTATTTTCCAATTATCTGCCACAAATTCAAGATTACCTCTCGAGTGCCTTCATTTACCCGAAAATCTGACTGTTCTGCAGAGATATAGGATTGTAGTAATTTCGTAAGGCGTTAATTCATTATGTTCAGGAGGACTTTGCCAGCATGCGATATTAATGGCATAGTTCTATAAATGTAGCAGTTCCTAACTGATCCTTTTTTTGAATAGGAACTATAGCTGATGTAGTCCAGCATTTTGGCCATTTGCCAGTTTTTCACATTGTATTACATATTAAATGTATGGAACGCATGTCTTCCTCTTCCACCAAAGTCAGCTTCCTCTGGAAATACCGTCTATAACTGGAGATTTGTTATTTTTCAAATGCTTGTTGGTATTTTCGATTTCACTCAGTAGAATATAATGTTTCGTGTCTGATTCTATACAAATGTTAGCTTCCTCGATGTCTTTTTTCCTTTGTATTATAATATTTCACAGTATTGTTGCCACCCAACTATTGATGATTTCTTGTCACTATTGATATTGCCATTTATATCTTCTGTGATTCACGAGCGCTGTTTGAACTATCGGTAATATTGTCTATCTTCTTGAAGAGGCCATGCATTTCATTTAGCCTTTGATGGTCGTCTGTTTCATCACAGATACTGGTGAGATAGTGTGTCTTGTCAGTTAGGCAGCTGGGCTGTAGTCTTCGGTAAAAAATTTTGAATGCTCCTTCATATTTCTTCATTGTGCTTAGCTCTTCGATCAGCAGTAGAGTAGTGTTCAAAATCCAGGAATTCTTCGCATGAGGGACCTTAGTAACCTGTTCAGGAAGAGACGAATTGATTATTTCCTTCATTTTGTCCCATATTGGGGGGCTACTCCTTCCTCTGTTAATTGCTAGAGTTTGGGTCATGTTCTTTGTCTACACTCTTTGAGGCTATTTTTGTCTATAACACCAACATGCCTCATTCTTGCCGTCTTGATCAATTTCAGATTTATCTGCATTTTCATGGCCAGCGTAGTACTGGTCACTGCAAGAGTCTGCACCAGGATAGGTCTCGCAATTCTGGACCGAAGTGTGCCAGGGTTGCACCATCAAAATGTAATCAGCCTGATTTCTATCCCTTTAAACTCTAGAACTCCTTCCCAACAGGCCTTGGAAGGCCCAACGGTACCGACCGGCCGCCGTGTCATGCTCAACTACAGGCTTCACTGGATGCGCATCTGGAGGGTCGTGTGTTCAGCACAGCGCTCTCCCGGCCGCATGTAAGTTTACGAGACCGGAGCCACTACTTCTCAATCAAGTAGCTCCTCAGTTCGCCTCATAAGGGCTGAGTGCACCCCGCTTGCCAGCAGCGCTGCGAAGACCGGATGGTCACCCATCCAAGTGCTAGCCCAGCCCGACAGTGCTTAACTTCGGTGATCTGACGGGAACCGTTGTTACCACTGCGGCAAGGCCGTTGGCTTCTATTCCTTTCCCCGGGAGAAACTCATGTGTTGCGACGTCTTGGATGATGTTGGAAAAGGATATTATAGACAGGCAAGTTGTTATTCACACAAAATTCCAGGAACTGTTCCGTAAATCCATTCCTCACTCCCAAGCCGTGAAGTCCGACCAAAGGTCTTACGTGTTGTTCGTCTACAGTCTCACCTATCTACTCTTTACAATCACCATGAATGACTAATATTCCCCTTATAGGTAACTTTATGGTGGTATTTTCTAGAAACTTATGAAATTCATCAATTTCTATGTTCAATGAAGCTACAGTTTGAGAATAAACCTGAATAATGCTGATATTGCAAGGAGAAGCTTCCTTTTTAATGGAGATTATTCTATCACAAATGGGCTCATAGCCCATAACAGCATTACTGGGGCTCTTAGGAATCAGTATAGCGTTGCTACTTCTACTCATATCCAGAAAAATAGACTGTATTTTTTGCTTAAGGCACGAAGTGACTATATATTTTCCAGTGTGTCTCGCTGAGTCCAAGTACCTCTAGATCAGGGGCGGGCAGGAATCCTGCACATGTGCGGTGCAATTGCACGCGTGCAGTTAACAGGTGTTCTGCGTGCACACAGGGGCAAGCTGGCCACCCGCTTATCTCCCATCCCCACCATACCTTCTGTCCGCTCCTTCCTCTGTAATGCGTTTTGTTTCCTAGCTTGCTTTATTGAGTGAATGAATAAGGTTAGTAGGAGTGCTTGTAAGAAATCATGGTTTGAAAGCGTACCTATTACCTACGATACGTTTTATTTAATTATCACAGGTGGAGTTTCCAGACGTTTAATATCTGGAACAAAATTTCTACATACAGACAAACACAAACAGTTACGTAAATTTTCATCACTGATGTTTGCTCTTAACCGAGACTTATTAATTCAGCAAATGTTTTTCCAGCTCTCGCCATATTAAGCGCAGTCTTATAACTTGCACATACCGCTGGGCTATTATTGTTGTCGTCCTGAAAACTTGAAAACAGTGCTCCATAAAATGTTAAATCATTTAGATGAGAGACATGACGAGAGAAAGTCGCAGATCTCTCGTGACAACAGCAACTACGACAAATTCAAATGGCTGTGAGCGCTATGGGACTTAACTGCTGTGGTCATCAGTCCCCTAGAACTTAGAACTACTTAAACCTAACTAACCTAAGGACATCACACACATCCATGCCCGAGGCAGGATTCGAACCTGCGACCATAGCGGTCGCGCGATTCCAGACTGTAGTGCCTAGAACCGCTCGGCCACTCCGGCGGGCCAACTACGACAGATTCATCTGGTATCGTCAGATCGCTCTTCTTAAGCTCAGTCAATTCCCCATCCGCTCAGAATCCGACAATAAATTGTACTCGTTCTTGTGAAATTTATTATAATGGCCTTCAATACTAAACTTCCGTTGACCAGCGAGAATACTGTCTCATATTAAACATTTCGAATTTTCACGTTTTTGCACAAAGAAAAAAATGATTCTCCCATTACTTTTTAAAAGATAGCAAATCTCCACTTCTCCGTTTCTTGAAATACAACGTTCACTACATAGTGCTCGCTTCGCATCAACGTCCGCAGCTTAGCCTGGCACTACACTGCCGCAACCTGCCGGCTGTCGCCACAGCCCCGGTCGACGCCTGCACGCGAGCAGCATACGTGCAGCGCTGTGCCCTCATGAGCCGCGTGCAACGTTTGCCCGCGCCTGCTCTAGATCATGAAGATCCATTTCTCCCTCCACGATAGCAAGCTTTCCTGTCTGTAAGAGACCTCCCACGTCCCGTGTTACTATCGTTTTAACGATTTTCAGGGATGGTCTAGACTGATTTGCTCATTCCGAGGCTCCTCTCAACCCTGTTCTTCCCTCCCCAATTTAAGACTGAGTAAAGCCATTATAAGGTTGTCTTGGGAAAATGACAGTGGTGGTTTCTCGTTGCCATTCACTATTTAAATTAGGCCGCCCCTAACATGGAGTCAGATGCCTTTTGTAGCCGTTCTTCTGGAGAACGTACGCTACAGGTTTGCCTCTTCCGATGCCGCCGCCGTACCGAATTCCATCTTCTCCGCCGCAGATGCCGTTGAGGTCTTCACCGCAACCCTGGCAACGGGTCTTATGACAGGATGCTACTATCCGGAGCTAGATAAACCCTGGTTTTTTAACGGGGTTTATACAATTTCTGCCGGCCGAAGTGGCCGTGCGGTTAAAGGCGCTGCAGTCTGGAACCGCAAGACCGCTACGGTCGCAGGTTCGAATCCTGCCTCGGGCATGGATGTTTGTGATGTCCTTAGGTTAGTTAGGTTTAACTAGTTCTAAGTTCTAGGGGACTAATGACCTCAGAAGTTGAGTCCCATAGTGCTCAGAGCCATTTGAACCATTTTTTACAATTTCTGCTCCTTCTTCGTCATTACTTGCGAGATGAGACACCGGCCTTGCGACCAACAGGGGGGCAACGCATACCACTGCAGTAAAAAAAAAAAAAAAAAAAAAAAAAAAAAAAAAAAAAAAAAAAAAAAAAAATTAGTACGATGCGCTTCTCGAGGTTTATGGGCACAAGGATTCAAGTAGTGGTGTGAGCGCAAACTATTGAGGCGTCAGACTAGACGTTTTCCATGCTATTCTCGTCTCATGTCATCTTCTTTTTTTCTTATATTCCACCAAACACTTCTATGGCTTCAATGAATCATCATAACAGAACAATAATAGTATATTCATCATTTTTACACAATCGCGGCGAGGCATGATAAGAAAATACGATGAAATGAACATTTATTTATTGATACATTCATCAGTGTATCGCGAATACAGGTACATTGTTCAGGCCAAGTAGCCCAGTATGATTCCATTGTAAACAGGCACACCCAGTGTACATTATGATAATAACGAATTATGATGGAAAGATGATGAGCTCGAAAAAGCAGTGTATAAACTATGTCATTTAGGAAAAAGAAACCAAACTTCAGTGTGTCAATAAAGAAAACTAAACTCATGGTTCATTATGGGAAGTATCCCACTCGCTCAAAAATAATAGTAGATAATACCCACTTGGGAAGGGCCTAGCTTTAATTTTTTAGGATGTGATATAAGCTATGATACGACAAGGATATAGAAAATAAGATCAACGAATATCAGTCAGTATACGGAATAATCAACAGAATACTCCAAAACAAAATAGGGAAAGAACTAAACTAAAATGTTATGAAACCATGGATGCACCTGTTTTTATGTGTGGAAGTGTGTCATGTATCGCTAAAAAATGTTGTGAAAGTAAACGACAAGCTGCATTTCTGAGGAAAGTTAGAGATGTTACCAGGGAAGACCATATAAGAAATGAGGATAGTAGGTATCAACCAGATATTAATAATATTAATGAAAAGATTGAAGAAAATAAAACATTATGGAAACATCGCCTACAAACAATGAGTGTAAAGAGAATCTCGCGTCAGACCATGCTTCACCAGGCAGGAAAAGGAACGGATGTAGAAAAACCCACAACGAGGTGGCAGTGAAAAGTGAAGAAGGAAGAGGCACACGTACTGTATTCAACGGTCATGTAAAATTTGAGGCTCAGTTACTCGAAAAACCTTGAAAAGAGCATATTATTAAAGCACAATTTGTTACGTTTAAGTATGTTCTGCAATCGTGCGAAACTGAGAAAATTCGGTGACCCTTTAGGAGTAACCTTCCCTTGGGGGAAGCATATCGTCAGTTACAGATAGAGGAAGCCAAGCCTGCGAGCGGGACTAATAGGCCCGTGATCGATGCAGGCGAGCCTCAGTGAGCCAAGCCTGCTAGGGCATCCGTCACCCCACTGCTGCTGACTCATAGCTGGTTGTCTCTGCTACATGAGAGACTATTGATCGTGAAAGGTTTTGTCCAGGAGACGTTTCCTTCGGCCTGTTAGACACAAGTTTTTGCTTTGTAGTCCTGTCTACCTAATTAATTACCTAGCGCTCAATGAGCTGTGGCTCTGTTTTTCTGTTTTCCTGTTAGTGGTTGATTAATGAAGATTGTGGACTTTTGAGCTGTCCAAGTTTTGAGTTTTAGTGGCCTAATCTGTTGCTAAGTCCGCTGGCGCAGCGACTGTCTCTGACAAGATGGTTTCGGCCTGTTGTCTCGCGAAGTTTGCCGATGTTCACGGCGGCGTGAAGGTCTGCCGCCGGCAACCTGAGGTGTAGGTACAGGACTCTACCAAAGCCCTGTTCTGATGGTTTTCAACCTTCTAATGAGGGTTTGAGTGGCATAGCCAAACACAGGGCAGACATATTCTAGTATGGGTCGGATTAAGGTACAATACACTCTTACTCTCGCACTAGCTATGAGGTTGCTAACTTGCATTTGTTCGTAGGGAGCGATCTGTCATCGGTAAATAGGAAAATCGTCTGCAACCAAGATCGCTCGGTATTGTTTATTTTATTTCACACTGACCGGTTTAGACATAATCTTTCTGTCATCATCAGATGTACAATGTACCAAAAATGAAGCCATTACAAGCAGACTTTATCATTGTGTACTAACCTGTATATCAGTGATAAGAAGTACATAAACATTAGTTTACACATCTTCGGACAATTCTTATTAACACGCATACTTGCCACCAATTCAGTGAGAACGCTTTCCACTCATAGGGAACGACATCACGTTGGCCTGCCAGACACATAGAAAAGAGCACACAGAATATCAATTGCACCAACTGTATGCCCGAGAGTGGAGGTGAAGCTGCTAACTTGGTTTAGTATAGTAGTTCATATAATCTGTGGCTCACTTTCGTCCTTACACCTTCAATGTGCCTACGCCGTGTAAGACGACGGTCAATTGTCATTCAAAGCCACTCTCATCCTCAGTCCGTAAGTAGCGTGTATACTTCATCCAGATGTACTTCTTTCTATCTCAGGGAACATGTGCTTTCAGTGTATATCACTTGTTTTCGTTTCTGTATGTTCCCAATAGGTGGCAGAATCTGCCTGAAGGAAGCTATTTAGCCGGCCGGGGTGGCCGAGCGGTTCTAGCCGCTACAGTCTGGAACTACGTGACCGCTACGGTCGGAGGTTCGAATCCTGCCTCGGGCATGGATGTGCGTGATGTCCTTAGGTTAGTTAGGTTTAATTAGTTCTAAGTTCTAGGGGACTGATGACCTTAGAAGTTAAGTCCCATAGTGCTCAGAGCCATTTTTTGAAGCTGTTTATTGCAGTTTCAGCATATCTTCGAGACATAAAGGTAATATCTGTTTATTTAATTAACTTTGCACTAGAATGTGTTTAGAAATAGAGCAGAAACGGGAACTCCACGAGTTTGCATTGTGTCCACCATTTGACGTTACGAGTACAGTGGTCTCACAAAATGGTGACAAAGTAAGCAAAGTGTTGTTGTGAATTGGAATATGCGACGGAGCAAGCTTGCATTTATCTGGAAAGGCTAATTGTCACAATTTGGGACTGTGAGACCCTGAAAATCCTCATGAAATTGTGGCGCATGAACTATATTCGCCGAAGGTTAATGTTTTCTGTGCAATGTCATAGACGAAGCTCTGTAGGTCGTTTTTCGTCTGTTAGAAGACTGTGACGGGTATCTCTTACCTTTATATGTTGCCGTTGTGGTTGTCCTCCGACTGACCAATGATTCCTAGAATTTTATCTTCCAACACGACGGGGTACCCTTTACTGGAGCATCGATGTTGGTCACTACCTTAACGACGAACTTTCTCATGGCTGGATAGAGCGTAGAGGTGAAGATGGAACGCCTTGTGACTTTTTCTTTCTGGAAGTACATTAAGGATCGTGTTTATGCACCCCACTGTCAAGAATACTGGAACAGCTCAGAGAAGGAAGAAGAGGAAGATTGGGTTTAACGTCCCGTCGACATCGAGGTCATTAGAGACGGAGCACAAACTCGGATTGTGTCAAGAATGAGAAACAAAATCGGACGTGCCCTGACAAAGGAACCATACCGGCATTTTCCCAGAGCGATTTAGGGAAATCACGGAAAACCTAAACCTGGATGGCTGGACGCGGGTTTGAACCGCCGTTCTCCCAAGTGCCAATTCAGTGTGCTACCCACAGCGCCACCTAGGTCGGTAACAGCTCAGAGAATGCATGAGTGCTGTTGTGATGACCACTGACGGGCCGTTCGGACGCAAGTTGTGGAACGAAGTTGATTACCGCTTAGACGCTTGTGACCAGATGGGCACTCATAGAAAATTTGTAGAGTGCAAAATCAATCTCGGTGAATTTACGGTTCTATATATGCATGAATCATTTGTCCATGTAATACTTTGGAAACTACAGAGATTTGAAAACGAATGAATCATTTATAGTAGCCCTTTACTTTTTCGCCGGCCGCGGTTGCCGAGCGGTTCTAGGCGCTTCAGTCCGGAACCGCGCGATTACTACGGTCGCAGGTTCGAATCCTGCCTCGGGCATGGATGTGCGTGATGTCCTTAGGTTAGTTAGGTTTAAGTAGTTCTACGTTCTAGGGGACTGATGACCTCAGATGTTAAGTCCCATAGTGGTCAGAGCCATTTGAACCATTTTTTACTTTTTCGATGTAACACTGGACATTCATTCAGCCTAAACTTTCACGTTCTAGAGGCACTATTTTCGTAAATTTTAGGGGATTAACATTGAGTTTTCTGAGTATTGCACATATTTCAGTTATCTTCTGTGGCAAACAGTATTCACTTTGAATATGTTCTAAACTTTTAGTGAATCATAGCAACTTTTTAAAATTTAGTATTTCAATATTATTTTGTCCCACAGCAATGAATTTACCATCAGTATAAACTTTTCAATCATGAAATCTAAGTGCAAGACTGAGGAGGCTGTGCTGTGTCCTTGGAGATGCAAGATGACTGCTCGATGCCACAGTCGGGGGATGGGGGGCCTTTCGCTACTCTCCTAGTGAACGCTATGGCCTGCATTTTGTCTCCATGTAGCGTGATTCACCATTTTTCGGTACAGCTTTCTGTTTTTGTCAGTACATTCTGCAAGCGCCTCGTAGCTAGATATATGGCATCCGCAATCCAGCAAGCTCAGATACTGCGTCAGCGCCGCCGCAAAACCACAGCAGAGCTCCCCCACTGAGAGCAATACTTCCGTCGGTGATTCTGCGTCACGTGGCGCTACCCAGGTTCCTGTTTCCCCTCCTACGGCGCACTTCTTGCGTGCGTCCGCGCTCCTCGCCTCCATCAGCGAGATTGTATCGAGCATACCGCGGCAGATCCCGCCGCAGTCACGTCACCCGTCATGGCTGCCACCACGTAAGTTCACAATAGCTGAGTCACTGCTCAGAATCGCAGTCAGTCTGGAATGCTAGAAGTATCCGCATACAAGCAGGAGAAATATTGCATTTCATTCCCGAGTAGATGTGGACGCGTGTTTACTGAGCCCCTTATGCTGGTGTCGGACCTGGTTATACAGCGGTAAAGCGTGTGCTTGGAAACCGAAAGGTCGCAAGATCGAGTCCCGGTCGATCCACGGAAATTTTCAGTCTGCCTTTGATCTCGCATTCACTTCTCAACGATGTGAGGAATCATTAGCAACGACGCGAGGTTCCGGTTCCGCGTATAACTGTAGGTTCTGTTTCTCCGGTTAGATAACTGGGGTGGATTAGGGACACGTAACGAAAAGTTCGGAGTAGGTGTTAAAATCCATGGAGAAGAAATAAAAACTTTGAGGTTCGCCGATGACATTGTAATTCTGTCAGAGAGAGCAAAGGACTTGGAAGAGCAGTTGAATGGAATGGACAGTGTCTTGAATGGAGGGTATAAGATGAACATCAACAAAAGCAAAACGAGGATAATGGAATGTAGTCGAATTAAGTCGGGTGATGCTGAGGGAATTAGATTAGGAAATGAGACAATTAAAGTAGTAATGGAGTTTTTTCTATTTGGGGAGAAAAATAACTGATGATGGTCGAAGTAGAGAGGATATAAAATGTAGACTGGCAATGGCAAGGAAAGCGTTTCTGAAGAAGAGAAATTTGTTTAACATCGAGTATTGATTTAAGTGTCAGGAAGTCGTTTCTGAAAGTATTTGTATGGAGTGTAGCCATCTATGGAAGTAAAACATGGACGATAAATAGCTTCGACTAGAAGAGAATAGAAGCTTTCGAAATGTGGTGCTACAGACGAATGCTGAAGATTAGATGGGTAGATCACATAACTAATGAGGAGGTATTGAATAGAATTGGGGAGAAGAGGAGTTTGTGGCACAACTTGACTAGAAGAAGGGATCGGTTGGTAGGACATGATTTGAGGCAGCAAGGGATCACCAATTTAGTACTGGAGGGCAGCATGGAGGGTAAAAATCGTAGAGGGAGACCAAGAGATGAATACACTAAGCAGATCCAGAAGGATGTAGGCTGCAGTAGGTACTGGGAGATGAAGAAGCTTGCACAGGATAGAGTAGCATGGAGAGCTGCATCAAACCATTCCCAGGACTGAAGTCCACAACAATAACAACAAGTCACCGAAGTGACCTCCAATTGGAAGACTTTCACCCGTCAATTAAGAAACACGGAATTATTGTTACCTCAAGCTGATTGTAAACGAGGGTGTGGTGAACTACGTTTGCTACTCACAGAAAGTCTGATCGTCGACAGCGGGGAGGTAGTTTTCGTCTGCACTCCACTCAGTCACGACTGAATACACCTACTAGCCCTGTGAGTGGTCTATATCATTTCAGTGGCAGTTAGCGCCTCTGTTGGCAAGGTCACATTCTTTGCCACCTAGATAGCACCTAGGGGACTGCTGGATGCACCAGATTTTGAGGTGATTCTTTCCCTACGTTGCAACGTTCTTGTTGCCGACAACTTTAATGCCAAGCATGAAGCCTGGAATTTTTTTGACACCAACACCAGAGGGATGCGACCAGGTCTACACCTCTGAACAGCATAATACAGCTGCCACCGTCTGTATGGTGCCAGAATTCAATACCAGGACAGATTAAATGGAACGTAGGTCAACATAACGCATCGATTATACTCTACCTCGTGTTCGTAAAGTCTTCTGATAAACAATTGACAAGGTTGAACCAAGGGTAGTGACGTGACTTTAACTGTGACTTTAAAAAGATTATATAACGTAACCTGACTAGGATCAATACGAATAACAGTGATTGAGAGCTGATCCCTGAAACAAACTACCACAATGAGCTTAGACTGGACAACAACTGCTGCTGAAGTGGGTGCACAGTAAAGTAAGAGAAATTCGCTCTAAAGATTCCTTGTGCCGGTGCTGCAAAATACTCACCATACACATGTAGAAAAGTCGAGACGCAGTGCCCTGCGCACCTCGGCAATGGGTCGAACAGCGGACCTCCGTCTGCTTCTCTCGTTCGCATCCACCTTTGCGTCCACACTCCAAGTCCAAAACCAAATCTCCTCCTCGGTTCACGACCGAAATTCAACTGCACTCCTCTGCAGTTCTCTGCTCCTCACACTATACACAAATCTGCAAAAAGCTCCACATGGAGTTTGCGCCAAAAAGCTAGAAGAACCAACTGAGAACTTGGAAAGCACTCCCAGGCCAACTGTGCATCACTTCGTGTACTATACAGCCTCCCCCCATAAGACGGGAAAAAAACTGTTCCTCCAGTCCTAGCACATCTTCAGGCATTGAACAGTCATCCCTTGACTTGCGCCATAGGGTGGTGGGGTTTCGGGTTCCACTGAATAGGTCAGGAGTTCACTACACTCGGCTGGCGGCTACACGGGTAGCGGAGGCTGTGTGGCGTGGACTGGGCTGTTTTTTAGGTTAGGAGGCCTCGGGAAAGTACGGGGTGGGCTGCAATCTCAAAGGGTGCATGGCAAATACAGGACGTACTTGGATCAAGGAACAATCGGAATTGTAGTTGTAAATTGTTGCAGTTGTGCTGGGAAAGTCCCTGAGTTTCAAGCGCCAATAGAAAGCACAGAAGCTGAAATCTTTATAGGTACAGAAAGCTGGCTAAAGCCTGAAATAAGTTCTGCAGAAATTTTTACGAAGTCTCAGACGGTGTTCAGGAAAGATAGATTAGGCAGAATTGCTGGTGGAGTGTTTGTGTCTGTCAGTAGTGGTTTATCTTGTAGTGAAGTCGAAGTAGATACTCCGTGCGAATTGGTGTGGGTGGAGGTTATACTTAACAGCCGAACTAAGTTAATAATTGGCTCCTTCTACCGACCCCCAGACTCCGATGATATAGTTGCTGAACAGTTCAGAGAAAATTTGAGTCTCGTAACAAATAAATACCCCACTCATACTGTTATATTTCGAGGGGACTTCAACCTTCCCTCGATATGTTGGCAAAAATACTTGTTCAAAACCGGTGGTACGCAGAAAACATCTTCCGAGATTGTCCTAAATGCTTTCTCCGAAAATTGTTTCGAGCAGTTAGTCGACGAACCCACGCGAATTGTAAATGGTTGCGAAAACACACTTGACCTCTTAGCCACAAACAATGCAGAGCTAATAGAGAGCATCATGACTAATACAGGGATCAGTGATCACAAGGTCGTTGTAGCTAGGCTCAATACCGTTTCTTCCAAATCCACCAGAAACAAACGCAAAATAATTTTATTTAAAAAAGCGGATAAAGTGTCACTAGAAGTCTTCCTAAGAGACAATCTCCATTCCTTCCTGCCGGCCGGAGTGGCCGAGCGGTTAAAGGCGCTACAGTCTGGAACCGCACGACCGCTACGGTCGCAGGTTCGAATCCTGCCTCGGGCATGGAAGTGTGTGATGTCCTTAGGTTAGTTAGGTTTAAGTAGTTCTAAGTTCTCGGGGACTTATGACCACAGCAGTTGAGTCCTATAGTGCTCAGAGCCATTTCAACCATTTGATCCATTCCTTCCGAACTGACTATGCAAATGTAGACGAGATGTGGCTCAAATTCAAAGATATAGTAGCAACAGCAACTGAGAGATTCATACCTCATAAACTGGTAAGAGATGGAACTGATCCCCCATGGTACACAAAACAGGTCCGAACGCTATTGCAGAGGTAACGGAAAAAGCATGCGAAGTTCAGAAGAACGCGAAATCCCGAAGATTGGCTAAAATTTACAGACGCGCGAAATTTGGCGCGGACTTCAATGCGAGATGCCTTTAATAGGTTCCACAACGAAACATTGTCTCGAAATTTGGTAGAAAATCCGAAAAAATTCTGGTCGTATGTAAAGTACACAAGCGGCAAGACGCAGTCAATACCTTCGCTGCGCAGTGCCGATGGTACTGTTAACGACGGCTGTGCCGCTAAAGCGGAGTTATTGAACGCAGTTTTCCGAAATTCCTTCACCAGGGAACACGAATAGAATATTTCAGAATTTGAAACACGAACAGCTGCCACCATGAGTTTCTTAGAAGTAGATACCTTAGGGGTTGCGAAGCAACTCAAATCGCTTGATACGCGCAAGTCTTCAGGTCCAGATTGTATACCGATTAGGTTCCTTTCGGATTACGCTGATACAATAGCTCCCTACTTAGCAATCATATACAACCGCTCGCTCACCGATAGATCTGTACCTACAGATTGGAAAGTTGCGCAGGTCGCACCAGTGTTTAAGAAGGATAGTAGGAGTAATCCATCAAACTACAGACCTATATCATTGACGTCGGTTTTCAGTAGGGTTTTGGAGCATATACTGTATTCAAACATTATGGATCACCTCGAAGGGAACGATGGTTTCAGAAAACATCGTTCTTGTGCAACACAGCTAGCTCTTTATTCGCACGAAGTAATGGCCGCTATCGGCAGGGGATCTCAAGTTGATTCCGTGTTTCTAGATTTCCGGAAAGCTTTTGACACCGTTCCTCACAAGCGAAGGGGTGTGGCCACCGCGCCATATGTCAAGCTCACGGTGGTTTTGGGAGGAATTGTGGTGAAACTTAGTGCCACCGTTACGTCATTAACCCACCTTACGCGAACTTCTGAGCTCTGATCTTTTTTTCACATGTGTCGACACCTTGCTATGTGAAGAGTTGACGAGCCCGCTGGTGACGTCACAGCGCGTCATGCTTTTGCACCGTTACAGACAACATATGACATATATTCGCAGTTATGAATCCGTACAAGCATCGGCCGTGTAAGGGAATGACGACGATGAAAATTCGTACCGGACTGAGACTCGAATACGCGATTTCGTACTTTACGTGAGCAGTCGCCTTAACTGCTTTGGCTATACGTGCACGACTCACAGGTAGACCCAAACTTCCGTATACCTTCGTTCCTGTATCACGACCTGTACTCGTACACTTATTATATAACGCCCGTACAGGGGAGGACATGATAATTGAAAGTCGCTGCCTGGTAATGACGGATAAATACAATATTATGTAAATTGAAGATTGAGAGGGAGAAAGAAAAGGAAAGGGAAGGAACTGATGATATCAGCTGCATTGGGACTTTATCCAGAATCAGCGCCGACGAGTGAAAACGTGTGCCAGACAACGACTCAAACCCGGGATCTCCTGCTTATTAAACAATCGCAATAACCACAGCGCCATCTGGACGCAGTGTTATCATAAATCCACGGATTATCTCGGCACACTGCCCGACCGACCCGCATTCTCACCTAACGTCACCTACCCACAGTCCCCATCCATGAGCTCCACTTCCGCTAATTTTAGATCCCCTCAGGAGGTCGAACGACATTGTGCATCCACACTGAGGTTTGTGGATTCATTGTATAATTGATTCGCCTCGAAGGGAAATGAGTCCACGACCTTTAGTGCAGATGCACAGTATCGTTCGACCTCCAGTGGGAATCCAAAATTAGCAAGCACGGACATGGAAGGGGACTGGGCGTAGGTGGCGCTAGGTTGGAATGTGAATTGGCAGGGGAGCGTGCTGAGATAGTCCATGCATTTGTGGTCTCGCTGTCTCCTGATGGCGAGGTGGTTAATGGAGCTGCGTAGTAAACAGGAGATCCCGGGTTCGAGTCCTGATTCGCCGCACATTTTCACTCGTCGCTGCTGATTCCGCTAAAGGCCCGATGCAGCTGATATCATTTCCTTCCCTTTCTCTCCCCTCGATCTTCAGTTTACATAATATGTATCACAGCTGAAGATTCCGAATTGTGCCTGTTCTTTCGGACATGTCCGAAAAAACAAACACCACGCATTCATATAAAAAATATGATATTGCAGTGCCTGTGTTGTCAATAATAACGATGCAATGTTCCTTCGGACGCAAGAACGACGGCATGGAAGTTTTCATTGTCGTCATTCCTGTATACAGCTGATGGTTGTTCATATTCGCAACTGCAGATATGTTTCAAGTATTTCCCTGCAGTACCTGTTCCTTCGCACATGTATCTCCGAAGGAGCATTGCATCGTTCTTCTTAACAACGCACTCACTCCGTCTTCAGGCCACAAGTGGCCCATCGGGACCATCCGACCGCCGTGTCATCCTCATTGAGGATGCGGATAGGAGGAGCTTGTGGTCGGCACACCGTTCTGCCGGTCATTATGATGGTTTTCTTTGACCGGAGCCGCTACTAATCGGTCGAGTAGCTACTCAATTGGCATCGCGAGGCTGAGTGCACCCCGAAAAATGGCAACAGCGCATGGTGGCCCGGATGGTCACCCATCCAAGTGCCGGCCACGTCCGACAGCGCTTAACTTCGGTGATCTGACGGGAACCGGTGTATCCACTGCGGCAAGGCCGTTGCCTCTTAACAACGCAGGCATTGCAATATCGTATTGCAGAGGAAGGTAGTAGGCATCTTTGAGCCGAATTTCAAACTTCTTCACCGCATTGGGAAACAAACATGGGTTTTCGTATAAGTGGTCGTTTAGTGGTGTTCCATAGTGTATATTGTGAACAACAATGTTCGTATAAAACTTCTTTCGAGTATTCCCGAAGTTACCGTTGTATCTGTAGATTTCGTTCCGTTAAGAACAACGTGTTGAATTCTATCTGCTAGGAACTCCTGAAACTGGTCACAAATCAGGTACGATACTCGATCATCTCGTATTTCACGAAACTACAGTGCCCAACTATATCGAATGCCTCGCGAATGTGAAGGAAAACGGCATCAGTCTGAGCCTTTCTTTATCTATGGTGCTGTAATGTGTGAATATAAAACATATTTCATTATTCTTCTACAGGTTGAGTCAGGACTATAATTATATGCTGTTGTCCGATGATCCATTTTTAAACTAGAATTACGTGAGCCCTTTCCAATCGCTTGGTACCCTTCGTTCTGCCAGCAACCTACGATAAACTACTGTTAGAATGGGAGCAAGTTTCTTCACATAATCTGTATAGAATGTCACACGTATCTCATCGGGTCCAGAAACCTTTCCACTGTTGGTCGATTTTAGTTGAGTTTGCTTTCCGCAGTCACTTATCTCAATATCTACCGTTTCGGCGTTCGGCAGACTATACAACAAGTTAGCTCTATATCTGTTGTGCAAATTATGCAGATACTACCAGTTTACTTACTACCAGTTTACTTACTAGATTGATTACCAACGATCGTCCTCTCCTTTATGCTTCGTGCAATACAAGCTTTAAGAACACATGCTAGTAGATTAAAATGGCTGCCCCACAATATCGATATCTTGTAGAATCCTTTCCACAAAGAGCCGGCAGCCTCTAGTGAATGAAAGCGAGTATTGCACGCTATTAGGAAGGTGTCTATTTTAATTACTCGTTGCTACAAATTGCTTGGAGATAAGATGTAATGCTCTCAGTATGATGGAGTACTTGTCAGGTTCACAATTCCTATGCTAATACACGTATTCGTCTTGTATGGAAAATAAGATTCTTTCTACATTTCGTTTTTAACCATTAATATGGAACAAAGAGAACATCATTGGCTGACTCCATTTTACGACGAATGTCACACATTTCTGTTACTTACCATCACTCGCTCAAATATTTTTTTGTCAAGTAAATTCGTTATTGGTCGTTTGCTGCAACATTCTTCGTTTTTCTTCTCCCAGACATAGTAAGATATCTAGGCGCTCAGTCCGGAACCGCGCGACTGATACGGTCGCAGGTTCGAATCCTGCCTCGGGCATGGATGTGTGTGATGTCCTTAGGTTAGTTAGGTTTAAGTAGTTCTAAGTTCTAGGGGACTGATGACCACAGATGTTAAGTCCCATAGTGCTCAGAACCATTTGAACCATTTTTGAACCATAGTAAGATAGCCCAGAGAATAAGATACTGGTTTCGTATTCGACAAGAGCGTAGTACAAATCCTTTTTGGCTATCTTTGTTAACCTTTTTCATTGTTTTCCTACATAATTTTGGTTAAATGCTGGGATACTTAAAGACTACAGCCAATTTTCTTCCGTATTCTTTCCAATACCAGCTTGTGATCCATCTCTAAATGACACTGAGTTTGTCAGGCTATAAAACTTTTAAATTTCTTTACACTGAAGTGTTGTTGGCCATTTACTGAATATTTTATTTATCACTTACTTAGCTGATGGCATTAGCTGAAATCGGACTTCTCATAGAAAATACGCTTACATGTCAGGGAGTGTAACATACTCAATCAGATCTGATTCAAACACAATTTCCTTCAACTTCGGGATTAATGTGACGCCACTGGCGTTGCTAAATTCATACAACTATCTAGGTGTAACAATATGGTGGTGTATGTACAAGTTGTAGTCAAATAAACCGGTTAACTCTGATTCGTCAGTATGATACTGACAAACTGTTATTTGTCTACGAAAGAGATTGTTTACAAAACACTTGTGTGACCTATATTGGAATATCACTCAAGTGTGTGGGATCGATATCAGATCGAATGGATGGAGGACATCAAACATATACACTAGAGAACCAAACAAACTGGTCCACCTGGTATCGTGTAGAGCCCCCACGAGCACGCAACGGTGCCGCAACACGACGTGACAGTGACTCGCCTAATGTCAGAAGCAGTGCAGAAGGGAGGTAACACCATGAATCCGGCAGGGCTGTCTATAAATCCGTAAGAGTACGAGGGGGTGGAGCTCTCTTCTGAACAGCACCTTGCAAGGCGTCCCACGTATGATCAATAATGTTCATGTCTGGGGAATTTGGTACCCAGCGGAAGTGTTTAAACTCAGAAGAGTGTTCCTGTAGCCACTCTGTAGCAATTCTGGACGTGTGGGGTGTCGCACTGTCCTGCTGAAACTTCCCAAGTCCGTCGGAATGCACAATGGACATGAATGGATGCAAGTGATCAGACAGGATGCTTACATACGTGTCACCTGTCAGAGTCGTATCTAGACATATCAGTGGTCCCATGTCACTCCAACTGCACAGCCCCACACCGTTATAGATACTCCAGCAACTTGAACAGTCCCCTGTTGACATGCAGGTTTCATGGATTTATAAGGCTGTCTCCATACCCTACACGTCCGTCCACTCGATATAATTTGAAACAAGATTCGTCCGACCAGGCAACATGTTTCCAGTCATCAACAGTCCAATGTCGGTGCTGATGAGCCCAGGCGAGGCGTAAAGCTTTGTGCCGTGCTGACATCAAGGGTACACGAGTGGGTCTTCGGCTCCGAAAGCCCATATCGATTATGTTTCGTTGAATGGTTCGTACGCTGATACTCGCTGATGGCCCAGCATTGAACACTGCAGCAATTTGCGGAAGGGTTGCACTTCTGCCACGTTAGAGCAGGGCTTCCCAACCTTTTCAGCTGGCGGACCCCTTCTACAGTCGAAAATCCATGGTGGACCCCTAGTCAGTCAAGAGCACAGTAACTTTAAATTTCAGAGCGAAACCCATGGGAACTGAAAGCTTCTTAATGCTAGTGCCATGTTCCCAATGACCCCCCTCCCCCCTCTCCCCGAAGTATCAATAGTCTTTGGAGCTTCTTGTGATTGTTCTTCCTTTGGTCGTCCTCCCTCCTCCTTCATTTCGACTGGAAACTTGCCTCGGTTCTAGGCGCTCAGTCCGGAGCCGCGCTGCTGCTACGGTCGCAGGTTCGAATCCTGCCTCGGGCATGGATGTGTGTGATGTCCTTAGGTTAGTTAGGTTTAAGTAGTTCTAAGTTCTAGGGGACTGATGACCACAGATGTTAGGTCCCATAAGTGCTCAGAGCCATTTGAACCATTTGAAACTTGCCTTGTTGTGAAGGCGATGGAGAAACCGCACCCTTCTTCAATGATCACGACTTCAGCCACGGATCAATGTTAGAAGTAATAAACTGGTCAAAAAACGACTTATCAAATAGGTAGTGCACTGACAAAGCAAGTTTAACCTTTAACGATGCCTGGGGCTGCATACGTGCCATTGAGCGCTGTGATTGGTCGACAAAACTCGCTCCGCGCATGAGTAAAAGGTTTCAGCGCATTTAGCGCCGTGAGCCGGGGCACAAACGACCCCCGAATTGTTGCGAAACAGTCAATCAGAGAAGCCACATTCTCCGGCATTAAACTGTGTGTGCGTTCTCACTTAGGAACCGCAAAGGCTGCTTGGGAATACGACCTGAAGTAAAAGTACACATATTTCTCAAACGAAAAAAATAGTGATGAATTTGATTTTCACATTTTTATTCAATAATTTTATTCATTATTTTACACGATTTGGTGAAAGGTGGCCACGGACCCCCTAGAAAGAGCCGTCGGACCCGTAAGGGGTCCGCGGACCACATGTTGGGAAGCCCTGCGTTAGAGGATTCTCTTCAGTCGTCGTTGCTACCGTTCTTGCAGGATCTTCCGGCCGCAGCGATGTCGGAGATTTGATGTTTTATCGGATTCCTGATATTCATTGTACATACGTGAAATGGCCGTACGGGAAAATCCCCGCTTCAGCGATACCTCGGAGATGCTGTGTCCCATCACTGGTGCGCCGACTATAACACCACTTCAAATTCACTTAAATCTAGATAACCTGCCATTGTAACAGCAGCAACCAATCTAACAACTGTGCCAGGCACTTGTTGTCTTATATAGGAGTTGCCGACCGCAGCGCCTATTCTGCCTGGTTGCATATATCTGTATTTGAATACGATTGCCTGTGCCAGTTTCTTTGGCGCTTCAGTGTATAAACGAGCTGGCTTGTTTGACTGGAAGAAGAATATAACAGGAACGTTGAAAAATACATATCACAGACACACACTCGAGAAAAGATGCCCAATACCTTGTGTAAAACTATGCAGGTTATTCCTTGTTCTATGGATCATTTACGTCATTTCAGTCGAAATGGTATAGATCGAGTCAGGTAAAAGGCTATGAATACTTGAATTTTTTTTTCTGTGTGCTAGTATGGGGGGAACTGGTAGAACGAGTACAATCTGCATTATTGCCCGATCGCCCTCACACCCTCGCTATTGCCTCTCCTGAAACTCTTCCCCCATCCTGACCACTTCCCTTCCTCTACACCCTCCCCCACCCTCTACCCATCTCCCACCCCTCTGGACAAATTTTCCTACGTATAAAATGGCGGGATTTTCAAAATCCAAAATGAGAAATTGTCGTATTGCTGGAAGATACGAGTGCAGCCCAAATGTTTGCCAGATCATCAGACACTCCAGGATGGTGGAAATAGCTCACTTGTCCATTGTGGGAAATCCAAGATGATGGTCTCCATAATGTCATAGTCCAAGATGGTGGACTTGTGAGAATGAGAAAAGCCTATATGCTCAACAGATTTTACCCACAACTTCAAGGTTTAGTGGACACTACTGGCTGACAACAGAATCAATTGTAACCTAGAGGAGTTCTTTAAGTAAAGCCACAGTCATAGGGGGACATAATTAGAGCATTTTTTGCGGCTGCTTTTTGCGGCTGTGTTGCAATGCCATGTACGGTAGGTAGGCATGGTGTTATTTCTGAATAATTATCACGCTTTTGTTATAAACATTTGCGTCTGTGTCCTGCATGCCACTCACAACTGTGTCTTATGTGGACAAGCACCAGCTGGTATGCACCGTGTCTGCCCACTCAAGCATGCCTCTGGGAAAGTTGTCACACGTGTGGCAGAGCGATCACCAGTAGCAGTACGTGCCCACATTACAAGATGCAGTGTTCGATCGCACCACCCTCACCTTCACGCCTCCTGTCAAACCGGTTTTCCAGCATCCCAACCCAACTCACCTCCCCCATGGCCAGTGGTATGCACCAGACTGTCGCAATATGTCTTCATAGTAATCCCACACATCATCCCTTGGTTGCAGTGGTGGGGGAATGGGGACGTTCAACAAACCTCGGCAATTACCTGTCTAGTTAAATCCATAGACAGGCCATCTGCAACTGGGAATTTTTGACTGACAGCGGAATTGTGTTACCTACAGACATGTAAGAACAATGTAGTCTGAGAATTTTAGCCAGACACTTACGACAGCGGATGGTAACATTTGGTAGATTCCCCATCCCACTTGCCCAGTTAATTGTGGCCCCCTGTAACACAATACTGTGGGACCACCCATTCTGGCTGCAGACTTATCTGAATTAATTGGTGGCCAAGATCTTATCAGGGCGTTGTGTACAAATGTGCAAGTAACTCTTGAGAGGGTTATGAAGGTGATAGCAGTCTGAGGACCAGTGAGATGGCGCATTGTCATTCATAAAAATGTCGTCGTTGTTTGCTGCAAATGGTCTCCAATCTGCTGGACATAACCCTTTTCCGTCAATGATCGGTTCAGCTGGACCAGAGGACCCAGCCTATTCCATGTAAAGACAGCCCACAACGTAAAGGAGCCACCACCAGCTAGCACAATGCCTTGGCCAGCCGGTGTAGCCGAGCGGTACTAGGCACTTCAGTCAGGAACCGCGCGACCACTACGGTTGCAGGTTCGAATCCTGCCTCAGGCATGGATGTGTGCGATGTCCTTAAGTTACTTAGGTTTAAGTAGTTCTAAGTTCTAGGGGACTGATGACCTCAGATGTTAAGTCCCATAGTGCTCAAGGCCATTTGAACCATTTGAACAAGGCCTTGTTGACACCTTAAGCCCATGGCTTTGTGGGGTCTGCAAAACACTCGAACCTTACCATCAGTTCTTACCAACTGAAATCGGGGCTCATCTGACCAAGTCACGGTTTTGCAGTCATCTAGGGTCCAAAAGACAAGGTCACGAGCCCAGGGGAGGCGCTGCAGGTGATGTCCTGCTGTTAGCAAAGGCTGCCATTGCCCATTAACGCCAAATTTCGCCTCACTGTCCTAACTGATAAGTTCGTCGTACGCCCCAGTTTGATTTCTGTGGTTATTTCACGCAGTGTTGCTTGTCTGTTAGCACTGACAACTCTACGCAAAGGCCGCTGCTCTCTCCCTTTAAGTGAAGGCCATCGGCCACTATACTGTACTCGGTGAGAGGTAATGCCTGGAATTTAGTGTTCTCAGTACACTTCTGACACTGTGGATCTCGGAATATTGAATTCCCTAACGATTTCCGAATTGTGAGCATGGCCCTCCAACTTGCTCGGAATTCTGAGTATCTAATGGGCCAGTTGGCCACAATTTGGCACAATATCCCTCAGGAGTACATCCAACAACTCTATCAGTCAATGCCAAGCCGAGGAACTGCCTGCATAAGGGCCACAGGTGGAACAGTGTGTTACTGACTTGTTAAATTTCTGGACCTCCTTCTCTTGAATAAATCACCCGGTTTTTCTGAATCTCTAAGCATTTATTTGTCTGTAGATATACGTCACATCTACCTATTTCCATCCTATTTGGATAGTTCCTTCGTAGTGAGTCTTTTTTTGTCTTATAGTGTATTTCTGTTCGACACTTAAATGTTGTCGTCTTTTTTGTCTGTTCTAGAAATACTGAGTAAGTCTCCAAAATCGTCCAGAACACACGATTGGTGATATGTTATGGGCCACAACATCAGGGACAGCCAGGTCCTGTCATCATCTAATGGTAATGTTCTGTCCAGCCCTCGGATGGATGAGCATTTGGTGGCGCCCGAATCGCTGATCGAATCGTAGGTGCTAGATCAACCTTCTATAACAACGCCATTCTCATCCATGAAATCGCGGGAATGGGGTTCGCTGGTGGACGAGTGCATACATAAGCACTAATTCATAAAAGTTTTTCTGCAAGAATAGCTTACACTTGTATAGAATACAAGGAATGTTTTCTAACAAGTTGATGAGCCCATTACCAATCAAAATATGTGGGAATGAACTGAGGCAGCAGCAAATGACTCAGCCCAACTACAGCACGAAATACTTGGTGAAGAGGTGAAGTCCATATAGTCCAAGACATAAGTAGATGGTTGTTTAAGTAAGAACGAGTTCATGTAAGTACTGGAGCAACGTGCCTTCTGGCAAAAGTAAAGTCATCCAAGATGGCGGCGATGACGTCATCATCTGAAATCAGTTGCTGACGTCATTCAAGATGGCGTCCATAACGTCATCCAAGATGGCGGCCGTGACATCAGCTGATGACGCAAGTACCGTTATCCAAGATGGTAGGAAAATGCCACGGCCCCCGGCCATGCCCCCCCTGGTAAGAAGTTCAAGTTCCATCTGCACAATGCAACCTCTACTAACCTAGGACAATGGCGGGAAAGAAAGGTCACTTGGGTTACCTCCACTAACCTAAGTCATCCAACTGCCACCTCATTATAGGAGCTGGTGCTAAGTTTAAATTTTGGCGGGAAGATAGGTCAATTGAGCTATATCTACTAACCTAGAAAATAGTGGGTAACAAATGGCATTTGGGCTACCTCCACTAAATTAAGTCACCCGGCCACCTCCTCATCTTAGGAAATAGTGGGAAAAGGACTGGACGTGTGCTGGACATAAGTCTTTATCATTTTGCAAGTGCCAGTCTTTATTTAAACAATTAGAGACTCTACCACCATCCAGTGTGTTCGCCTCGAGGTCCGGAGTCCAATTGACCTAGTACACAGTACTGCCACCAGAGGGCGCTGTCCTCTGTTCCGTGACATAATCCAAGATGGCGGTCATGACGTCAGCTGATGATGCAAGTACCATTATCAAAGATGGAGGGAAACAGTGTGTTTGCCACAACGTCCGGGTCTTTTTTTTTTTTAATCTCAATTTGCTCGCTTGTGTTCGTTGCATCTGGTCAGGGCGGACATCGTAAGACATCCATTTATGTTCGTTGTTGATCGATTGACTCAGTTTTTTTTTATTACAGAGGGCACATAACCCTCTGACCGAACACGCTGAACTACCGTGCCGGCTGGGCCTAGTACATAGTACCACCATCAGAGAGCACTATCGTCCATTCCGTGATGTAGTCCAAGACGGTGGGGGAAAATGGTGGGAAACAGTGTGGTCAGCACAAGGAATGAACCTAGTACACACTACTATCACCAGAGGGCACTATCGTCCATTAGATGACATAACCCAAGACGACTGTCTGGAGGGGAAAATGACTCAGCCTGTGCTGGCCAGCTGGAGAGAGGAAGGAGTGTACTTTATTTATTTTGGAACAATTTATATAGGGATGGATTTGAGATAGTATATTTATCACACTGATTCAGAACACACACTCTGACATGCTTGGGGTCACGCCACACAGCCCGCAGACCTGTGAACTACTCCTAAACAATTTTCTGCAGACACGCAAACAGCTCCTCAATTACCGAAAAAATTACAGTACAGACATGCAAATTGATCCTAAATAATGCAGTGCACTGATGTGCAGACACGAAATCAACTCGTAAACTGTCCAAACAACGCATCGCACAGACTACAGACAGGCTCGTAAAATAATGCAACAGATACTCGCAGACAACGCCTGCCACCCCTGTCCACTGGACCGCACAGGAGGCTAGTGACAGCCCCCGTGAAGTGACGTGACGTCTGCTGTCAAGCCACCCACAGGTGCCCGTTCGGGTCCCTCAAGCATGAGGCGGCGGCATCCCTTTCATACTTGACACCTGAGAAATTCCTATCCAAATACTTGATCACCTAGGCGCCATTGCTGACGTGACCTCACACGAGTGAAGATCCATTTGCAGGGCACAGACACTCCAAGGGCGTGTGTGCGTTGACTCCATCTGAAAGGCTCCCCAAACACGCTTGCTAATTGTCAACTTTCGAAATCATCCATTGCACACCCAGCCACAAAATAATACAACAAACACCAAAACAACGACTAAATCCTCAAACCATATTGCATGTCTAACGTTCACAGTGCTTAAACAGCAGGGAAAAAATCCAGTGCACAAACACTTAGTGCATGTAAAAAACGCTTCCGAACTATCATCAACTGTAGCTATCAGGGCGAGCCACCTCGAGCCAGTGAAGATTTTACATGTCTGTCTATCTAATATGCACCAAGTGATCCTTGGTACCGCACGCACATGTGAACCTCCTCTCTACCTGCGGCCCAGGGAAAACCTAATTGCCTAGCGACTGCCCCTTGCAGACACTGCAGAAATCTGTACCAGAATATCACAGGGTCCTTTGTTCCTCATGTTCCTAATGGAACATGTGAGCTGTGTCTAGCCATGCATGCATATCCAGCATGACTCACGCTTCACAGTGGAATGTTCCTCCTGCTGTCAATGTATCACTCAGAAACGTTAAACGTTCACACAGCTAAAAGCCTGTGCACGCTTGCGAAAACACCCTTAATCATTCTCCTTGTTTGAAAATAGATCACTGTCTAAGCATATAAAGGGGCGATTCAGAACAATTACACAAACAGAATACGAAGCACTGTCATACAGAAGAGAAAAAAGTCATGAATTTTCGACATCCTACAGCTACGGGTGTGGAGATGTCCTAATGCAGCAGTGGCGGATGAGTGCGTCATCCCCGCCAAAGATGGATAGTATGCTTCAACATGTGTTTGAACACTTGATTTCTCCGAACTTTCCGCACATACCTTGCCTTCATCTTGTTCAAATCAGTTTACAGACGCTCCTACGTCCCAGCACAAAGGATGTCTTGTGAATGAATCTAGCATTATGATTGGCTCTTATCGAATTTAGCCACAGAATTACTGATGCCGCCGGTGTGGAAGCACCGTCCGCCTTGTTTCTTCCTTCTGCAGACGAGACTTTCAGTGGCAAAAAAACTAATTTACACAGATAGCCACATTGCCTCGACAATTAAATCTTGCTTGCTAGACTATCATATCAGTTTCGCGGTACTTATCGGTATCAAACACATATCAATATCGCTTACATAGCAGTACTGCTCGCGCAGTATAATTCCGAAGATATAGACTGGAAATTATTTCTCTAGAACCCGAAACTTCAGCTAGGTGGAGCATGCTGTAAACCACTGACTAACTAGAAACTTGTCACGTCTGTGAAGACATTTACTCGGAAACTCGGAAAAAAATAGAGAAACTGATATTTCCACTCATGAATACCAATGTTGGTGATGTAGCAGATCCCAAATCACGGCAATAATTTAAAAAGTCAACTAAGGTGTTTCTCAGGTCTAGAGAATCGGCAAACGTTCCAGCGCAAACGCACCTCCATATTCAAACTACTCAAATTTCCACGCGATTACGAAAGCTATTGTAACACCCCAAGAAACCCGAAAACCCAAATAAGAATGTCATGATAATTTAAAGTAGGGAACAGTGTTATCCTGACAGGTACAACAACTTTGACAATAATATAACACCTTAAAGTTTTGATGAACAGCAATTTCAATAATTACTGAGTATGTCATGATATAAAGGTAGAAAGAAATAAAGGTCATTTTTAATTAGCTATCAAACATCTCAGTAATAACTGCAAATCAGTACGACAAAGTTAAGTCCAAACTAATATGTCGGTCAGAGATAACATTTATTGTGAAAGAGAAATGTAAACGCGGCGAAAAGGAAATTCAATGCGTCTACAATGCTCCATCATGGAAATGTTAGTCTTTTGCTAGCTTGCTTGCTATCAAGTCGTGACTGAGCACCGTTTGTTGTAGTTCTACAAACGGAACGCTACGAGATTGTTTCTATAAAAAAAAAGTACTATTGCGTGAAAGAGATGCGCGGCCTTTGTTCTCAGTTATTCTGGCTTGAAAACTTGAACTGAAGTGATAATCTGATAGTGTACACGAGTTAATGAACTTTAATTATTGGAGATATTATTGTTGGACTCAACCTTCATCAAAGTGAACAGTTGCAACGAAGAATGGACACAGTATCGAAGACTGCAATACCTGATTAGCCTTGAGTAGGAAACATTAATACGACCAAACGAAGATAATACAAATACGCCGATTGTAAAAGTTGTCGCAATTGTCACGATCACCGAACTGAAAAGAATCGTAATTGATCTGATCCATCGGTGTATGTGTGGTGTGATGATTATAAACTAACTGCTAAGTAGGAACAATAAAAATTGTTCGTCAGTAATGGAAATCTTACATGCTGGCTCCATCATTAATTGAAATGTGTGATAGTTGATGATCAAAATTAATTAACTGTGAATATTTTAATTGAAAGAGTGACTTGATGAACATTGAGCATTGAAAGGAGTGTTTTGCCGAAATATTACGATGCACGAAAGCAAGATAGCATTGTAAATTATCCCTGGATTTGCGTCGTGCCGTAGTGAACAATACTGCGTAGCAACGTAATAACAACTACTGATACTGAACCGCAAATGAATTTTTCCTCGGTTCAGTGGTGTGAAACGGCGCCGGTGATGAATGATTCACTCAATACTGCAATAACTAACTAAACAGGCATAGCAAAACATCAGAAAACCATAACAACCAATGAAAATCAACAGTTCGCATCGCTGAAAAGGCTGTGCGGACTCGCAAACGGACTTTCATATATTACGCGAGGAACAATTTTCCTTAGAGATTTTCAGGTTCGCCGGCCGGTGTGGCCGTGCGGTTCTAGGCCCTTCAGTCTGGAACCGCGTGACCGCTACGGTCGCAGGTTCGAATCCTGCCTCGGGCATGGATGTGTGTGATGTCCTTAGGTTAGTTAGGTTTAAGTAGTTCTAAGTTCTAGGGGACTGATGACCACAGGTGTTAAGTCCCATAGTGCTCAGAGCCATTTGAACCAACCATTTTCAGGTTCCACGTTATCCGATGGGGACAACCATCACTGCGCATGTCCATTCCACTGACTGAGCTGTAGCAGTAGTGGCTCAATATCAACAGCGACAACAAAAGGGGAGAGGGGACGTCACACTATCCAACACATGCTAAGTTTTAGTTCCCTATTCGATCGTCTATAGGAGAACAGGGTTAACTCATCTACATTCCTGCACTCCAAGAGACCTCTCCAGTCTGACAGCTCCTACCGTTAATGGGAAATATGAATCTTACCCCACAGGTCAACTACGCAGCGGGCTGAGCAAGCACAGGTAGAATTATCATCCAAAGAGTTTGGACACATATATATTTTATCCCTGTAATTACAGATAAATGTTACCATCGCGATCTCAGTTGAATGACATTCGACAATGAGCGAAGTATCGGAAATACATCCTCCTGATGGCTGTGGCTCTGGAAATAGAAATATCAGTACCATTCTTATGACTTGACATACTCTTCCCTTTGCTATCACGGTACTCGACGTCAAAGCCATACCTTTCTTTGCACATGTCTGAACACAAACACATACTTTATAAGCCTGATGCTCAAGGCGAACCTATCACACACCCCCTACTACTAAGTATAATACTTCGTCAATAACTGATCACTGGCGATACGAAATAATACTGACCGAAAATCAACGATGGGTGGACATGTCTCATAAGTTTTTCCTGCGAGTGCTACCACAGTGTCTTAGAAAGAGAGGTTAATCGTCTTACAAATTGCCAGATGTTAAAAAACCCGATCACAACAGTTACTGTATGTTACTGTCAAAAACGGTCGTGGTTCTACATATGCACACAAGCATCAATGTTAAAAGCAATACTGGCTTTATAAATCGAGGTATGGCATTACCTCCGAACGAATGGGTTTTTCCAGACAAATACTGAGACGGTGATCATAGAAGTGTACAGTATCAGACCAACACCTCGCCGATGGTGCAACCTCATAATAAAATTACCGCATTTTGAAAGCGATTCAGCTAAGGAGCATAGCATGAAACCGGTATTTGCAACTCCCTCACGCCGCTGGATATTTCTCCAGTGTTTGTAATGCATTCTGTCTTGATGCAATGTCAGAGGGTCGGTGATATATCCACTGGGCTATAGGAAATGGTTGATTGAAAAGGATCACAAACAGTAGTAGATGGTGTGATGATTGAGGTCGTAAGAAATGTACATAAGCTTTTGAGATCTCTAAAGTCACGCTATCCACTAGAAATGCTGTCAGGGATTTGGAATCAAGTCTTTCCATTCAAGCACATGCCTGTGTTGGATCCTATGGAGAAGTCCATTAATGATTACAGCCACTAGTGAATCATATTTCTAGCACTCACATATCTCGAAATGAGTCACGTTTTTCGAACCTATCTGCTACAGTAAAATTACCGCCTCGTTTTAGGTAGCCCCTATGCATCCTGCAACTGCCCCCGCAGACTCTATGCTACCCTCCCTGCAGCTTTGCGCACGTTATCGTTCCAGTGTAAGTCAGAACTGAGTATGGAGCAGAGGAAACTATATCTACAACCTGCAATCTGTGTAGAAACAGACGAAGCTTAGTTGCTGCGATAGAACTGTGTTTTGACCATTTGACGGAAACTAAGCCTGCTCCTGTAACACGAAGTAGTATAAAAGACGGTACGGGAACTGGGGGAAGGTTGTGGATTTTGCTACTGCATTGTGGTGCTTCTCCAAACTACATACAAATATTACAGATCCACGTCCATTCACATCTATCTCCCTGTCATGCTATAGACAGACGTGACATCCTGCACTGGCTCGCAGTGCTGGGCCCAGATAGCTGCAGTTGATGACAGTTTGGAAGCGTTTTTTACATGCACTGAGTGTTTGTGCACTGGATTTTTTCACTGCTGTTTAAGCACTGTGAACGTTAGACATGCAATATGGTTTGAGGATTTAGTCGTTGTTATGGTGTTTTGTTGTATTATTTTGTGACTGGGTGTGCAATGCATGATTTCGAAAGTTGACAATTAGCAAGCGTTTTTGGGGAGCCTTTTAGATGGAGTCAACGCACACAGGACCTTGGAGTGTCTGTGCTCTTCAAATGGATCTTCACTCGTGTGTGGTCACGTCAGCAATGGCGCCTAGGTGATCAAGTATTTGGGTAGGAATTTCTCAGGTGTCAAGTATGAAAGGGATGCCGCCGCCTCGTGCTTGAGGGACCCGAACAGGCACCTGTGGGTGGCTTGGCAGCTGATGTCACGTCACTTCACGGGGGCTGTCACTAGCCTCCTGTGCGGTCCAGTGGACAGGAGTGGCAGGCGTTGTCTGCGAGTGTCTGTTGCATTATTTTGCGAGCAGGTCTGTAGTCTGTGCGATGCGTTGTTTGGACAGTTTACGAGTTGATTTCGTGTCTGCACATCAGTGCACTGCATTATATAGGAGCAGTTTGCATGTCTGTACTGAAATTTTTTCGGTAATTGAGGAGCTGTATGCGTGTCTGCAGAAAATTGTTTAGGAGTAGTTCACAGGTCTGCGGGCTGTGTGGCGTGACCCCAAGCATGTCAGAGTGTGTGTTTTGAATCAGTGTGATAAATATACTATCTCAAATCCATCCCTATATAAATTGTTCCAAAATAAATAAAGTACACTCCTTCCTCTCTCCAGCAGGCCAGCACAGGCTGAGTCATTTTCCCCTCCAGACAGTCGTCTTGGGTTATGTCATCTAATGGACGACAGTGCCCTCTGGTGATAGTAGTGTGTACTAGGTTCATACCTTGTGCTGACCACACTGTTTCCCACCATTTTCCCCCACCATCTTGGACTACATCATGGAATGGATGATAGTGCTCTCTGATGGTGGTACTATGTACTAGGCCCGGACGTTGTGGCAAACACTCTGTTTCCCTCCATCTTTGATAACGGTACTTTCATCATCAGCTGACGTCATGACCGCCATCTTGGATTATGTCACGGAACAGAGGACAGCGCCCTCTGGTGGCAGTACTGTGTACTAGGTCAATTGGACTCCGGACCTCGAGGCGAACACACTGGATGGTGGTAGAGTCTCTAATTGTTTAAATAAAGACTGGCACTTGCAAAATGATAAAGACTTATGTCCAGCACACGTCCAGTCCTTTTCCCACTATTTCCTAGGATGAGGAGGCAGCCAGGTGACTTAAGTTAGTGGAGGTAGCCCAAGTGCCATTTGTTACCTGCTATTTTCTAGGTTAGTAGATATAGTTCAATTGACCTATCTTCCCGCCAAAATTTAAACTTTGCACCAGCTCCTATAATGAGATAGGTTAGTAGAGGTTGCATTGTCCAGACGGAATTTGAACTTCTTGCCAGGGGGGGGGGGGGGGGGGGGGGGGGGGTGTGGGCAGGGGGGCCGTGGCACTTTCCTACCATCTTAGATAATGGTACTTGCGTCATCAGCTGATGTCACGGCCGCCATCTCGGATGACGTTATGGACGCCATCTTGAATGACGTCAGCAACTGATATCAGTTTATGACGTCATTGCCGCCATCTTGGCTAACGGTACATTGGACCAGAATGCAGGTTGCCCCAATACTCATGTATATCTCAAAAAAGTAATTTACACTTGCATATGATTCTTGTCAGTCATTTGCATACACAGTACTTGGTTTTTACCTAGGGACTTTGGAATCATCCTCACATGTCTCATGATAGAGGCTTGCATTAAGCCAGGTCCATCGATGTCACAATCCATGAAGCCGGGACCATTGACTCCAAGGGCATAAACATCACATAAGTCACTGTAAATAGATGTAACTTTTTCCAGCATGTATATGGATTGGTACTTCCTGAAGCACTAATTGTTGCTTAGTAGTATCAGTTCAACAATCTTCATGCATTCTCCAGCCCCAGGAGCCAGTATCGGTGCAATTAACAATGCCAGAGCAGCAGCATCCATGAGCAGTGACATCTTGGTATACATGTATCATGATCTGTAATGTCAATAAAATCATTTGATCATGACTGTAAACAACCACAGAGACACACACAAACCCCTATAAAATGTTTTCGCTATTTAAATGAAATTTCAGTGCAGTAGAATTGAGATGAGGACGGCTATGACCGCTATCGTCTTCATTACCATCTCCAGAGCTATTACAAGAATGTTTCATCTTTAAACTCTGATGAACAGTGACAAGGATCTAGCCTTTGAATCCCACTCTTATATAATTGTGTAATGTGGAGTAGAGGTCAGGGGATAGGTACACACATGCACACAATGACCTTACAGGATCTCGGCCATCATTTTAACTCTGGACAAGTTGTGACTTTGAGAGCCATTACTGCCATCTTGGATCCACCATCTTGGATTGCCCACCATAGGCAGGTGGGATAAATTCACCATCTTGGACCTTCCATCTTGGTTAGCCCTGTGAGGGTGCTATAGTTTCCTGGCCATCACTTAATTCAGACAAGTCTGCAGCTAGTGAGTGTGCATTGAATGTCACCTCTCCATACTGTGACTGCTTGCCTAAAATTCTCACATTACTTTATTCTATCATATCTCTAGGTAACACAATTAATTCCACTGTCAATCTAAAATTTCCAGATGCAGTCTTACAGATTTAACTTCAGATTCAACTGCTGAGGTGCATCGAATTTCCCTGCTCCCCCACCATGAGACTCCCCCTGCAGCCGAGGCGTGCCGCCGGCTGTCAGTGAAGTGAGTTGAGTCAGGATATTGTAGAACCAATATGACAGGATGCACGAATGTGAGGGTGGCTCGATTGCGTGCCACATCTCGTAGGGTGACACACATAATGTCCCTGGCAATGGCTCTTGCCGCATGCATGCCAATTCTTCCAGTGGCCTGCATGGTCGAGCAGAGACAGCATGTCCACTATACCACGGCTAACGCTCGTCTATATAAGATGTGGTTCTGAGTGGTGGGCACAGTGTGGATTGAAATGTTTACAATAAAAGCGCTGTAATCGTTTAGAAATAACACCATAGCTTACTACTACTCCTGGCAGAGCAGCATGATCACATAAAAACGCTCAAAATTTCCCCTACAACTACGGCCATAATTAAAGAACTCCTCCAGGTTACAATCAATGCTGCTGTTGTCCAGTAGTGTTACCTTATCTTTAAACTTCCGGGTGAAATCTGGCAAGCATACTCCCAGGTCCACCATCTTGGATTGTGATGTCATAGAGGCTCTCATCTTGGATTTACCACCATGTGCAAGTGAGCTAGTTCCGCCATCTTATACTGTCCAGTGATTTGGCGAACATGGATATTGCACTTATATCCTCCAGCAATAGGTCAACTGCTCATCCTGGATTTTGAATTTCCTGCCATTTTACATGTAAGACAGTTTGTCGAGAGGGATAGGTAGAGGGGAAGATGTAGGGGTGGGGAGGAGTATGGGGTGAAGGAGATTTGACAAGAATATATGCTAGACTCGTTCTGTCAATTTCCCCTTAATCGTGCTTGCCATTTGCAGATTACTACACGGTGCAACACGATTAAAGGGTCGCTTTTTTTAAACCCCGTAATTATCTCCCATTGCGACGCAAAAGTCTGAAATTTTACCTACAACCTTCATCTGTAACTGTGCAAAAGTGTGGCGCTCTGCATTTCACCCCTCTTCTGATGCCTCTGCGATGGAGGTCAAAACTGCAACACCCAGCGCTGAAATCACCCCGTTTTCTTATGGTTGACCGAGGAAAACATTCTAGACGCACTCCTGCTGAGAATCGACAGCAAAAGTCCTCAGGAGGTGCCATACAGGGCTTCAATGAAACCATCTCTTCCCCTGGGGTGGTTGATTCCCACAAATTCTGCAATCGAAAACGACAACTCGCAGTAAGATGAACAATAGAATGACATTCTTGACAACGTTTGTCTATGTTGACAGCCCTCCCCCACCCCTCCCCCTCCAGGACGATTGAATCCGACTTTGAGTACCTCATGAGGCTGGAGCCCTATTGACCCTTTTGGAGTATAGTGCGACCGCAGTTCGGGTATACAGGGTGGAATCACGTGGGATCGTTAAAAATCGTTAGACGAAATTTGAGCTCTATCCGAAGCAATAAAGGGTGTTTACGCTATTTTAACCCTCTTGTTTCCTTCCCCCTGTGGCTTGACCAAAGAGAGGGGGAAGGGGAAGGGTTGCAGCATTGACACATGTGAATAAAACGGCAAACGGTATCTCTAAAACTCCCACTTCGGTAACACCCTTGGTGCCGCACGTTCACCATTGCTGAGCACTTTAAAAATGTACCAAGATTGAGATTTCGATACCCATTCAGTTGAATGGTGCACTGCTGCTGCTTTAGTAGCTGCCTGCAAGCATGCAGAATCTGATGTATCGAAGGGGTTACCTGTCCTCTGGTGCTAGAGCAGAAGCGGAGCGCCACTCAGTTGAACTGGTGTCGAAATCTCTGTACTGGTACACTTTTAAAGTGCTCAACAAAGGTGGGCTGGTGGCACCTACTGTGCTGCCGAACTAAGAGGACCTTGGAGTGACCCTGCGCTGTTTTATCCGCGCATGTGTCAATGTTACACTCCCCGCCCCCGTGATCACGCTACAAGAGGGTACGAAACAAGAGGGCTGAATGAGTATAAACATCTTTTTCTGCTTCGGATCACGTCCAAATTTCGTCTAATGATTTTGGACGGTCCGGGTTGGTTCCATCCTGAATATCAGAGCAAAAATTGCGGTCGCGCTACGCTCCAGAAGGGCAGATCACGTTTAATGGGACTACATTCCCACGATATCGTTAGAGAAGGGTTGAACCGTCCCGGGGGTGTCAGCAGTGTCGAACATTGCCAAGAACATCATCCTGTTGTTCATCACACAGCGCATTGTCGTGTTTGACCACGAAATGTGTGGTAAGCAACGCTCCAAGGGTAGGGGTGGTTTCATTGACGCCCTTTAAACCCTCTGAGGCTTTTCCGTGTCGATTCGGAGCAATGGTGTGTCTGAAACGTTTTCCTCGGCCACCCATAAGAAAATCGCATGATTTCAACGCTGGGCGGCGCCGTTCTGACCTTCCTTACAAAGGCGTCTAAAGAAGGGGTGAAATGTGGGTAAGAGGGAGTGTGACGACCTTCCCATCGTCTGATACGTCCGCGGTGACGTTTGGCGGAATTGTGGTGAAATTTGGTACAAATGTGACATCATTAACCCACCTAACACCTCACATAAACTTCTAAGCTCTCACCATTTTTTCACACTTTTGTCACTGAGTAGGGCGCTCTATGCTTTTGCTCCATTACAGAGAAAGGCTTTGAGCCAAATTTCAAACTTACTCGTCGCAGTGAGAGACGTTTACAGGGTCTCAATAAAGTGACCCATTAATTGCGTTTGCGCAGTGTAAATAGCACAGTAGACTGAATTTAATAAAAATGTACGCATTAGTGTCTTTAGATGGTTGGTTTAAAGAGTAAAGGGACCAAACTGCAGTCTTTTAGACTACCCATGTTAGAAGTAAAACATATTTCAATTAAACCACTAAAGAAAAATGCTAGTTTTAACTTAAAATTTGTGTATATAGTAGAATGAGTTGTCCAGAAGGAATGTTTCCAGTTTATATTTAAAATTTACTTTGCTAAATTTTATGTATTTTATACTTTGTCCGCTTATAAGTGAAAATTTTTGTAATTACGAATTGGTACACTGGCCAAAGGCACTGACAACTCTAGCGAGTTTAAGTGGCGGTTATTTTGGTTTGCTCTGGACATTACTATACTTTTGTGATAGTCATGGGGTTACTTATGAGAAATTTCTTTAGCGAATATGTGTCTCTGCTCGCTGTAGATGGCAAACTGCTGAATCTTACCTTCCGGTCTGAGTGTGTTTGTTAAGGCGTTCACTACGTGTCGAGTCACTCTAACGTAAAGAAGCGGCACTTGTCAGCTTAGTAGTGGTACAGCGAGCTCAGAAGGTCACGCGCTTGCATCAAGTATTTCCGCAAACTGGCTTGTACCGATGTCGCATAAGCGTGAGCTCGGGGTCCTACACTCCAGCCGTTTCACAAGACTTTGCAACCAACTTTTCCGCTCGAGCGCACTCGCTTTACGCTCTAGCAACCCGTATTCAGACGAATACCAGCGAAAGCAGCTCCAACTCGGCCAGCTCCACTAGGTTTCTCTGTTGAGAACCCATTGCACGAACAGTCCGATCAATGTAGTCCCCACAGATTCTCGATTGAATTTTAATCCCCGGGTTCCCGGGTTCGATTCCCGGCGGGGTCAGGGATTTTCTCTGCCTCGTGATGGCTGGGTGTTGTGTGCTGTCCTTAGGTTAGTTAGGTTTAAGTAGTTCTAATTCTAGGAGACTTATGACCATAGCAGTTGAGTCCCATAGTGCTCAGAGCCATTTTGAATTTTAATCCGGGGTGTTCGGTGGTCAGGGATGTACACTAAAATCATCCTGGTGCTCTTCGAACAACGCGCATACACTGCAAGCTGTGAGAGTGTTTACATTGTCCTGCTGATAGATGTCATCGTGCTGAGGGAAAACGCACTGCACACAGCGGTGAACATGGACCTCAAGCATAGATACCTACTTGTGTTGATCCAGTGTGCGGTCCAAAATGACGAGTTCACCCACAGTGAACCCACGAAAACATTCCCCAGACCATAACGCTCACTCCTCCGGTCTGGGCCGGCAGGAGTGGCCGAGCGGTTCTAGGCGCTTCAGTCTGGAACCGCGCGACCGCTACGTTCGCAGGTTCAGAATCCTGCCTCGGGCATGGATGTGTGTGATATCCTTAGGTTAGTTAGGTTAAGTAGTTCTAAGTTCTAGGGGACTGATGACCTCAGATGTTAAGTGCTCAGAGCCAGATTTGAACCTCCGGTCTGGATCCTTTCGACGATTGTTGCAGAGTGTTTGGCATAAAACGTGATTCATCTGAAAAGGCCATCTGCCGCCAATCAGTGGATGTCCGGTTGCAGTACTGGGTGCAAATTCCAGCCTTCGTCGCGGATGAGCAGCAGTGCGTGAACTAGACTCCTGCTGTGGGGCCCCATACGCAGCAGCAGTCATTGAGGAGCTATTGGTCGTCCCTTGGCTCATCTGGGCGGTCGGTTGATCGATTGTTGAACGTGCTATTCGCCCGTACACATCTCCGCAACCCGTTGTTCAACCCCTATCGTCTATGGCCCCGTGGTGCGCCACAATTGCCTCGGCGCTGGTTTTGGGGTAGCGCCATTGTACCATGCGCGGTATGGCTTTAACCATGGCTGCAAGCGAATGGCTTACAAACGTAGCAATTTCTGAAATGCTTCCACCCTTGGCCTGAAAGCCAATAATCATGCGCTTTTGGATGTCAGATAAATCATTCCGCCCTCCACGTTATGACTACGACTGAATGTTTTTCCGCCCCCCCTCCCCCCCCCCCCCCCCCAAATCCCCCGAAACGTTTTATATACCCTCTACTGCTACTGCTGCCACCTGCTGTCGGTGAGTGGTCATTGCACTTTGACGTAGAACATAGCCGGTAGTCACATTAACGTGCTGTACAATGTATTCCCCAGCAACGTGAAATAACTGGAAGGAAATACAGAAGAGAGCAGATACTTTAGCTACCTTTTTAGAGAAAAAAAAGTACCATACGAATTTAACATGTTTGTCTGTCCCTAGAATTTTATTGCTTCGATTTAACTCTGTTTCATAGTAAACGAAAGTTACTCTTATCTTTATTTGACCTTCGGCGCTGTCTCACCTTAAAATTAACAAAAGTATCCTTTTCGCATTTGAAGCCATTAGTCATCCGTTAGACTATTCTGTGTGTAAATAAAGTACAATCTTCTGTGATACATATCCATTTTGTTCTTGTATGTTTTCTAATGTCGTTCACTCCCCTCCCGAGAGGTCGTTTTAGGCATTTCATGTATTTTGTATCCATTTTCAATCTATTCGCCTGGCTACATGTCCTTCTCATCTCAGCTGCGTTTTCATTCGTCGTAATTACGCATTACTGTCCTGCCTGTGCCCCAATCCATTCTTACTGTCTCTATTGGCCATTTGCGCCTTACAAATTCGTATGTCTCATATTGGCGCTTTGAAGGAGGCCCAAGGGAAAACTGCAGAGTTGTCATTTTAAAATATCAAGCCATGAGTATTGAAAACGGACGTTAAAGATAGTTGCGATGTTATGCTCCGGCAAAGTGACGTAGTCAACCAGTGACTTTCAGAGTCTGTATGACATGCAAGTCACTGCGTGCAAGATAAGTGACGCTGCAACTTTTAGTATCTGTGGTGAGAGTGGATATAAGTTGGGTACATCGCTGATCTGCGACAGAGTTTTGTTTTGGGGGGAAGTGAGTTACATGTGCGCGATATCGCGACGGTGCTCTTAATGTAAAGGTTATGGAGTATGAAAATATTTAGTGTGTTATTCAAGCAGATAACTACCACTATGGAGAAATTATCTGGTGAAAGTTTAGTAGACTACATTATTAATAGTAATAAAGTAGCAATTTTTAGCAAGACAACATGCCCTTACTGCAAGCAGGTGGGTACTACATTAATTAAACATTGTTATTCTCCATGTAGAATGTATGAGATTGTATGACCTGTAATTATTCTGTAAAATATAGAGAGACCATTCGTTGAAAACAAGTAACTATGCATCCTTTTACCCAGAAATTAAGAGCTGTAGGGCCTACTGACAGTGAAATGTTTTTATTAACGTTGTAAGTGGATTGCGTTCTACAAAGTTTCTGTCAGTTTGTTATGTGTTACATTACGTTAAAAATATAAGAAATTTAACTACCATCCACCAGGTTGTTCGTTCTACGGCACACGAGTAACAGAAAATGAGGTGTAAAAAATGTGTTGCCTTTTCTAAACAATTTGCCGTAAATATTGTTGTAGTTGAGTGGTAGCTTTTTTTTTTTTTTCCCCCTCGCATCTCCGTGTGGCAGCTTTACAAGTTTTTATTTTAGTCTAGCAATATTTATAATGCAGGGTATGGATACCAATTTCTAGCAACGAGAAAGTACAAGATATGATTGAGGATATTCATGTAGAGATTACCTTCGGTATAGAGTCTGCAGTATATCGTGCATAATCACAAGTGTACAACAGACTGCTAATGCAATAAACCTAAGAAAACAAAGTACTTTTTCAAGATTTCTGAAGAGATAGAAATGCCCTTGTTTCATGAACAATAATTAGAATTTTGCGATTTAGGCCATGGACATGTAGAGGAAATTCAAATGAATGGTTGATCAAGCTTAGAACAATATGTAGTCTACACAATAGTTGAAGATGCTATAAATCCTGCTTGGTATACAAACAGTGTAATAAAACTTTTTTTATGATACAGTGTGTGCTGCAGATAAATCAAAGTATAAAACATATGGAATGTCTTGGTCCACAAGAAAGACAATGCACAATACTGTTGCACTCCCTTTTAAAAAACTCGGCAAGATGTTCTGGTGAGGTATTGGCACAAACTTTCGTGTCCAAATGCTTGTAGCTGAAACAATGTTTGAAAGTAGTAGTGGGGAAAACGGTACTTGGAATGCAAAAATCTGTCTTTGGATATTTTTTCATGTAGACAATGCCATTATCCAGTTGCTGTACCATTGCAAAGGCAGCTGATATAGCAGTTAATACTAATAGCATTGAAAAACCTATGTAATTTCAAAAACTTAAGCAGCGCCCATCCCACAGCACATTTGGAGGGTTTGGCATGTTCTATTCAGAATTTGTAATGTAATTAACTCCATTCATAACCACTGTTTACTGCAGATTGCTCGAACCATTTTTTGTTTCCAGCAATTGGAGAAGATAGGCCATCCATAAAAAGATGAGGTGGGGGCACAGTATTGATCCACCAGTTGCTACTTCTATATCAATCACCTGCATTTGTCACACAGTATAATTCTAGAAATAACTAGGAGTTCTCATACTTCCCCAACGATGACTTCAAAAATTGAAAATGTTTAGTGCAGTACAAAATAGTGCTCAGTCCCTTCAGGGGATCTATTTAAAGCAAAAATATTGAGTGATGTAAAAGAACACCCAGTATACTCATTTGTAGTAGTAAAGCAATGACTACCTGACTGCCCCGAGCCCGGGGTCCCGGGTTCGATTCCCGGCGGGGTCAGGGATTTTCACCTGCCTCGAGATGACTGGGTGTTTGTGTTGTCCTCATCATTTCATCATCATCCAGGAAAGTGGCGAAATTGGACTGAGCAAAGGTTGGGAAATTGTACGGGCGCTGATAACCACGCAGTTGAGCGCCCCACAAACCAAACATCATCAACATCATCATACCTGACTGCCAACAGAGTGCTATCACACTAGCAACAAAACTGATATTTTATTATAGCGTCTGCCGTGCAGGATTAGCCGATCGGTCTAAGGCGCTGCAGTCATGGACTGTGTGGCAGGTCCCGGCGGAGCTTAGAGTCCTCCCTCAGGCATGGGTGTGTGTGTGTTTGTCCTTAGGATACTTTAGGTTAAGTAGTGTGTAAGCTTAGTGACTGATGACCCTAGCAGTTAAGTCCCATAAGATTTCACACACTTTTGAACGTTTTTTTTTTTTTTTTTTTTGTAGTGTCTATTTTACCGTTTTATTATTGTAGATTGATGCAGTTCTAACACAGACCATCCAAAAGTAGCTACTCATTGGTAGAGTATTGGTAATACAGCCATAGAGAACCCATGCTCCTTGGACACAATTATCTAGCCGAACAGTACCAACATGACACATACATTTTGGAACAGATTGCTAGAAATGAAACATGATATTTTAAGTCATGATCGAGATCAAAGTGTAGCTACATTTGTAGTGGTAACCTAAGTTCGTTGATTAAGGCTAGGGCTGTGTGTGTATGTTTTAGAACTGATAGAAAGTTACTTCCTACTCATGACAGTCTGCAAAGTTTTAGTTTTACGAAATTGGAGGAGTTGTAATCTGGTACAAAATGACAAACTCCAGATGAATGTGTACAAAAGCAGTTATTCAGTTGCTAAAAATCACCCTTGTTTATGTTGAAGAATGTTGCAAAACCATGTTGCATCTTTCATGTTATAAAAGATAATACTGGGAAGCTGGTTGAGACAGCTTAGTGGGAAGTTGTGCATCATTTAGGTCTGTCAGAGCCTAGCAAATGATCTAGCAAAAACTCATAGCTCTATACCATGCAAAGTCAGTGACATGATCCATTCCCTCATCTTTCATGAATAAACTACATGTCAACATAAGCGTCCGATCCCACTCGTTAGCTTTGACCCGTGACGTAAGGGTGTTGTCGTGTGTGACGTCATGACGGCGCGGTTTGAGAGTGTGGCATGTTTGTAGATGTCGTCATGTTGTGGTTTGTTGTGCTCTCTGGTGGTATGTTCAGGGTTTTCGTTTGTGTGGTGTAATGGGCTCAGTTTGCTTCTGCTCATTATCCAGAATTGTTAGTGTCGGCTGTGTTTGTAGTGGAATTCGTTTCAGTGAGTTAACGATTTTGTGTGAAGGTTAATTTAGTGTTGTTCGCTGTACATTGTGTGGTAATTTCAGTAAAATTAATCGGTTGTTGTTTTTGTTCGGGAATGGATGTGACTGATAAAATTAACAGTGCGCAGGTCAAGGGAAGTGTTCGATCCCAATGTGTGGCTGTGTATGTTGATATTGGTATGGGGAGATGTTTTTGAGCTATATAGGCCAAGGGAAGTGTTTGATCCTAATTTTTGGGATCGGGAGCTGCTGTTGAGCTATATAGGTCAAGGGAAGTGTCAGATTCCAGATGATATTGTGTTTAGTGGTATTTGGGGAGTTTTGTGAAGTCAGTTTTTTTCGTAGTTTTGTGTGGTTTTGAATGGTTTTGTGGAAAGTGTGTGTGTTTGTTTTTCGATGTATTTTCGTCCTCATAATGTGTACGTACCGACTTTATATGCGCCATATTGGAATCGTGGTTTATGGTCGTTTCTGCCATATTTGTGACGTCATAGGTCAAAGCAGACGGGCGGGATCGGACGCTTCCGTATTTCCAAACTGAGAACAGTAAACTGCAAAAATACTGTATTCAGGATGTAAAAATTCATTCAGGCAGGTGGATGCTATTAATGTAACACTACACTCTCTCGCAAATGAGATATTAAAAGGTGATGATGCATATACAGTAATTTTCCTTCAACCATGCACTGTACAGTATACATGTGTATGCTGAGAATACCCTAAGAGTCCACAGTAGACCCTACAAGGTGGATTGAATAATTTTGAAAAGCTGATTATTAGATACCACCCAGAATCTATCAGAACTGTGTTGGGACATACAGACTTTCACTAGAACTGAAAACTCCTTGAAAGGTGAATGTAACATTTTATTGAACAATTATCCACATGTACAGATATACCCCAAGTAAGTTTTATAGGGCCATTGTTGATAATGTTGTGTTGTGTATTAATGACTCGAGAAGGGATCATCATCATCATCCAGTTGAAATATACTGCTGGGTTAAGGCTGCTTCTTGACATTTCCACCCATTACAGTCTTTTGTGATACACGTTCAATTTGCTATTGCATGCTTTCTAATGTCCTCTAACCAATTTCCATTAATCATCTTCCTGGTCTTTCTGATCTCATGAATCCAATGAATAACTTTTTTGGTCCATCTAGTGTCCATTGCCTGTTTACATCTCACACACATCTCCATTTTATTTTCATTGTGGTCATAATTATGTCCTCCACTCCAGTCTGTTTCCTGATCTATTAATTTTGTTTTCCTATTTCTCCTTTGATTATTGAGCAATCTTTCATTTTTGAGTTGCTTGCACAGCCCAAACTAGCAGTAAACACTATAATAACCTAAGGTTCCAATTCCAAACACATTAGAGACATTCATGTACCATAAATTTAGTTTACCAAAATCTATACAGTCCATTTTTACTCTTCTGTTTATTTGTTTTGGAGTCCATCCAATTATTGTCTTACAGTATCCTGACAAGAAAAACTCGACTGCCTCTATGCCCTTTGTTCTTAATTCAAACAACATTATCTTCATCCATTTTTAAGCCAACATTCAAAGACAAGTTTATTCATTAGGGATTCATGTTCATCCACAGTAGTGGCAAAACTCTACAGTGTCATTGCCCATTTGTAGGTGGTCAGATATGTTTCATTCAGTGTTTTCCCAGTTTAAGAGCCTGAAAACTTCCTGTGAGATCACTGAAAATCAAATTTGGTGGTACAGGTTTCACTAGCTTGACCATTATTCCAATTCTGAATTTCCCACTAGCCTGATGATGTCTGACAGAAGCTGTAGCAGTAATGTATACATTTATTTATTTTTATTTATTTTTTTATTTTTTTAAAGTGTGCTAATATATTTGAATCGGTACTTTGCTTGTCAAGGACTGCATGTACTGTTGTGTTGAAACTGAATCAAAAACTTCCTCAGTATCTGTGAATCCTAGTCAGAATGGTAATTCATACCCATTGCTTCATTCTGAATCCACTTCATAAGCCAGCTTCCACTTTCCTTACTTAATGTCTCTTTTTTTTTTTCCCTGTATGTTGGGGAAGACACAGAGCATGAATTGAATTGAATTGATGATGCAGTTGGTCCGTAGTAATGTTCACACAATTTACAACAGTCATAATTCCTTTGATTTCTATCACAGGTCATATGGAATCCCAACTGAACATCCTCCATAGCACAATATTGCCCCAGCCAGCCTATGTTCATGTCTTAGTGCAGGTTTCGAGCGCATGACAATATATCTGGACATGACTGTTGACAGTGTGATAAGAAATGTGATTCTTCTGGACAGGTGACATATTTCCATTGCTTCACAGTCTGACCTTGATGATCCAGTGTCCACTGCACCACAGCAATCGGAACTGTCTGCTTTGTTCAATCAACATGTAATTACAAAGACGTAGTCTGTTGCAGAGCCCCATGTTCAAAAATATGTGCTGAACGATGTGCTCAGAAACATGAATGTACTATTTCATCAGATCTGCCACAGATTGCCTCTTAGCTTTCTTTACAGAACAAGGGATCTTCTGGCCACTTTCTCTGCCAAGGCACAGATGTCCAACATCTGGTTCCTACTCCTAGTGTAACTGACCTTCAACCACTTTCCCTAGATAAAATAGTAGCATATGAACAGCTGAGCAACTTTTCCTTTCTGAGACGCTTATTCCTAGGCCCCAGCCCATAACAATCTGCCATTTGTCAAAGTCACTTATCTCAGCAGATATCCCCATTTGCAGACTGTATCATTGCTAGAATGATTCCCTTTTCATCTCTATTCTGCTTACAAACTTTTCTTACTACATCATTTGGCTGCAATGCCACCAGAAGCCATTCAATCGCACAGAGGACAATGTTCATAATGTTTTCGCTCACCAATGTGTGTCAGCAGCAAGTTTTAGACAATAGTTCATAATTTATATATGAAACAAATAAAATTGATTGTTTATTGCAGAGGTAATTTGGACTTCCATCCCAAAGGAGTTCCTGGAGGTCACCTTTGCTGCTGGTATTTCTCTTGGACAGTGTTGTGTGCTATATTTTTAACACTCATTCTATGAGCAATTTTTATAGTAAAGCAGTTGTGACTTCACTAGTAAATCTTCTCGTCATGGGCTTCTTCTGTTGATGACACTGGCAATACTGTTTCTAACAATGACATTGCAAGGTGAAGATGTTATAGATGTAATCAAAGTTAATGATGTAATGGTACTGCAACTAACAAATTATCTTTTATGACAGGTGAAATCATTGATGGAATCCTTAAGTGAACCTTACTTTGCATTTGAACTGGATCAAACCCAAGGTGAGTTTCAAGAATGGATATTTTCTGACTTTATTTTCATTGCTTTTGTTGTTAAAATTACTGGATGTTGTGTTAGGGTGTGTAGTTGCAGACATTAAAAATTGTTTGCACTGTTTTGGAAATGATTTATTTACGTGCAGCCTTTCAACTGAATAATAATACTTTATGCTGTGTGCATTTAATTGTTGTTTTCTACATTAATCTGAAGTTAGTGCACAATGCTATTATTATTACACTTTTTAATATCAACATTGTTTCTAGCTTCAAAATTCATCAGGTACCTGTTTCTTGTAAACAACTTGGTGATGTACCTGTTACTGTAACACTTTGTAAGACCTACAACACGATACAGGGATTAATTTTTCACTGCGACTTAACAATGCAGTCTGATAAAGCACTGTGTGAGCACTTTGAGAGGCAAGGGATCCACTGTGTACAACATGCCAAGGCCCCACTGACAACAAGGTAGACACCAGTGCAGTCAGCCATGTTTTTGAGGAAGAATTGCTACCAGGAAAGATAAAAAATTACGAAGTGCATTTTTTAAGTAGGTACTGTTTTGAAATTAAAAAAAGACGTGCTAAGATATCTCGATTTTTTTATTTTTACACGAAAGCCTGTACCTTAATCTACGCACTGATGCCATTACAGTCTGAGTCTTCCTTGTTTACGTTGGGTACTGAGTGTTTAAGATGCCTCCGATAATCGTGAATCCCGCCGACTGTGAAGTACAGGCTGTTATAAGATTTCTTAGTGCTAAAGGCCTAAAAGCGATAGATATTCATTGTGAAATCTGTGCAGTTTATGGAGAAAACATTATGAATGATGGCATGGTAAGAAAGTGGGTGAGAGCATTTAAAGACGGCCACACAAATGTGCATGATGAACAACGGAGTGGGCGACCTTCTGTCGTTAAAGTTTGGCGCAGGAAGTGGACAATAAGGTGAGAGAAAACAGACTCTTTATGATTTCCTCCTTGCGGGATGACTATCCTAATGTTTCTCGTAGTGTTTTGTATGGCATTGTGACCGAGCACTTGAATTACCGAAAATTGTGCGCACGTTGGGATCCAAAAATTTTGACGGATGTGCACAAAGCCTGGCATTTAGACAGTGCATTGACTTCCCTTGAGCAATACCACAATGACGGTGATGATTTATTAAGCCAAACTGTTATGGGCGATGGAAACATGGATGGCCTATATCACCAGAATCAAAGTAACAGTCCATGGAAGTTGGGCAAGGGCATAGTTTTGCTGCAAGACAATGCCCGTCCGCATGTGGCAAATCAGACCAAAGATCCAAAGATCTCGTCACATCTTTTCGATGGGAAACTCTAGATCATCCTCCATACAGTCCCAATCTTGCGCCCAGTGATTACCATCTGTTCCTGCACTTGAAGAAATACCTGGGCGGTCAGCGTCTTCAAGACAATGACGAAGTCAAAACTGTGGTGATGCAGTGGTTAACAAGACAGGCGGCAGACTTCTATGAGGAGGGTATTCAAAAACTGGTACAACATTGACAAGTGCCTCAGTATTGACAAAAATTATGTAGAAAAGTAGATTAAGGTACAGGCTTTCATGTAAAAATAAAATTGAGATATCTTAGCATGTCTTGTCTTGTCTTTTTTTTTTTTTTTTTAATTTCAAAACGGTACTTACTTAAAAAACATGCCTCGTATGTTGCCACTGCAATGTGGTGCTAATTTCTCCACTCTCAATGAGGCACTTTGAATGCCAGTGTTTCTGGCATATGTCTTCTTGCTGTACATACACCCTAATTTATGGAGACTGTGGCCAGGCACTTTACAAAACTTCGCTATGTGCACTATCACCTGTCTGTGTCACCATCCCTGATCGTCGAAATATGCTAACCTACTCGATGAATGCAAAATCCAGGAGCTTACGGTCATAGATTTCCTCTTGTTTGGAAGTCTCAGTGATATCCATGTCCGTTACTAATGTGGACAGGTCATTAGCAGTACATCTTGTACTACTTCCTCACTATCAACGCCCGGTAGTTGGACAAATAAACTTGACCCGCTGGCATATAGGCCCTCCTCTCTAGCAGTGCTGTTAACACTGCCTTTAGCAACCACTTCCTCATGTTTACTGGTGTCAAGGCTCCTGCTCAGGAACCCTCTTCCTGGAAATCCACAAAAGAGAGACCTGACACCAGCCACTGGTTCAAGGATCCATGGGAAGTGAGTCTCAGGGCTGCTGCTCTTCTTCCATTCTTACACCCACAGCAGACAAGCTCTGACAATAATTTTGGCCACTAAAAGAAGTGAAAGAGGAGAAGGCTACTCTGGTGACCCCAGAGTTGCCAGATCATACTACACCATCATACTCCGAACCCTTGTTAGTTGATGTTTTTCGTCCTCAACATGATGATCCATTGGAAATGCGGTGGGTACTACTGTCACCTGCCAGAGCTGCAACTACTAATTTCCTCTTGTTCTATGGTCTGTTTTTCTGCCTGAGAAACACAATTCACTGATGAATGTGCCCCAACTCTTCTACATTGCTGTATGTTCTGTCAGAACTGAACTGGCCCTGAGAGAGCATCAGGAAGAGTCTGTACAATCGCTTGCACAGATATTGTCAGTGAGTGAACTCGTTGGAAGCAGAGACAGTGCGAGTGCAAACAACCACATTGATTACCATTTGTACCATTTATTTACCCCCAGGCAGGCCACTGTCCTTGATGACCACTGTAATCCAACAATTCTCTCCCCCCCTCCCTGTCCGACACTTCCCCCACCACCTCCAGTAGCTGCCACGCCAGCCGCACCAAAGACACCAGGAGAGGAATGGTGGAGCGGGTTATATATATATATATATCAGTCGGATACCCGAGAACTGTTCAAATTGGAAATACGCCGGGAAAACTTCAGATCGCATATGATCTGGATTATTTGTCAATAATATTGGCAGATGGTTATTGGACAGTTGAACTGGTTCTTTGTTTTCTCTATGAAAGTAGTTTTAATTCTCAGATAGAACGTTTCAAACTATTTTTGGGGCAGGAACTGTGTGATTGGGGTTGGGGCGTCTCTCACCGCATGCTGGATCTGGGAGCCCTTGACATTACCTCATTTGCCAGCTGCCTTGGTCATCTTCTTTTACTCTGTTTTCATTACTTTCTGATGCACTGACCTCTTTTTTTCTGCAGCATACTATTTTGTGTTTTAAGGGTGGCACTCCAATGAATATTGGGTGGTGGTCCGCTTTTCAACATTTTGATTATAATGGTTTTTTTTGGGGGGGGGGGGGCTATGGGAAGGACAGCCCTGTTGCTTGCAGAGCCCTGGGGGACACTTGCCTGGCCCCATGCACCTCCTGATGTGATCATTTCTCTCACCTTATTTTATTATTGTCAGTTAACATGATGTCCATTACATTTTTAGCCTTCTTGCTTTTAATATTATGAATCTCCAAAATAGAAGGCAGTCTTTATCGCTGTTTGCATCCTTAACCAGGTTGGTGGGGTCAGTTGCGGGTGGAGGTTCTCTCACCACATACCCTGATAATGAAGTTTTACTTTGTTTAGTTATTTCTCAGCTCTGTTATCATCATTGCTTCCAAGGCCTGTTTTACCACTCCTTCATACTTTTATAGTATAATAAAATTTCTGGCTGATGCCACTAACTCAAGATGAAATCTCTCATGACCAAGCAACTGATGACCTAGCTGTTTTAGTCTCTTAAGCTGCAACCAATCAGCCTTCTATGTATGGGCAGAAACTGAGCTAAACGATTCCTTGATGTTTTGTGTTAGAACAAATACCCATTTATTTTTTTATCACCAGTGACTCTTAATTATGTACGGTTGATTTTCTTAATTTTGCTCGTGATGAGCAAGGGGGGGGGGGGGGGTTGGGTAAGTAATCACTGCTACTATGTTTTGTTTTGTTTTTTTGAACTCTTACACAGGAATTTTGAACTTACACATGACATCTGTTAATTCTGGAGTCAACTATTGACAGTCATATAATAGTGTTCGTAAAGTATGTATGAAAGCCTAGTGGGCTTCTTGAATGTGATGAATCAGTCACGTTAAAATTTTTGCCTTGCTTGATCTGTCATTCTCTCCATATGTGACACAAGTGTTCTGAGCCACCTATGCGGCCTTTGATTTTCTCTTAGATTGGAAAACAATAATGCTGTAGGGGAACCATCATGCTGTATTCTTTGGTCCACAAATAGCACAAGCTTTCATTAAAGCTGCTGAATTGAAGCCATATTTATGAGCATGACACTCCAAATGCAGTTCAGTTGGGGTGGGGTCTCTTAAAATTGCAAGGAGACAGATTGTCTAGTCTGTACTTGACTACGAAGAGAAACTCCTAATACTACCAATCGCCATGACTACCTGGGAGAAGCCCTCCGCCAGTTATGACTCCTCCACCTATAATCTCTACCAGAGTGATCCCATTCCAGAAGTCCAGCACCAACTCCAGTCCTTGTGCCTTCACTGAAAGAATTTCAGCCCTCATTGACCAACACCTCCATCTAATTGCGCCCCCCCCCCCCCCCCCCCCCCCCCCCGGGGGTCCACAACTCTTTTGTGGATACGTGCGTGGCAAGCACGGGGCCCCGAGCTATTGCAGCCTTGTTTCTCTCCAGGGCTGCATTTCCTTCCCCTTCCCCTTCTTGCTCCTTTCCCGTCGCCCTCTCCTCTCCCTCTCTTGGTGTCCTTGCTTATGTTGGCCCCCACTATCGTCCTTGTTCTGTTGGTTTTACAATCCGGCTTTGTTGCGTAATCATCTCCTCCTTTTGGCATTCCTTGGTCCCCCTCTGGGGTTTGACCTCCATTACAAAATTTCTCCTCTGTAGTGTGAGCCATTTGGGGAAGAGCACCTTACCTAGTGTCTCCGACGTGTGCTCTCCTAGTACATTCCACCTTTTCTTTCACGTCGTCGTCTGATGCTAGGGTGCATAGCCAGCACGGTAGCCAGCCCGTGTGGTGGGGTCGCTATGTACCCTTTTGTTTGAGCCCCCTGAACACACAGGGATCACGCTTCTGATACCTGAGCTGTGACCACCTCATGCATGCCTTGGAGTGGTTGCTCGTCATCCTGGAGCATCGGAACTCCCGGCAGTGGCCGCTGTGCCAGACGGCCCTTGCTGTGGCTGGGTGGCGCCCGTGAGGAGAGCCCCTGATCGGAGTGGGTGGTATCAGGGCAAACGCTATGCAAATGAAACGCATACGGGTCCAGAACTCTGGCCGTTCTTCTGCGGCCGTCTCTCTGTGTGGAACTGATTCTTCAAGTGCTTCTTCTCTTGCCCCTTCGGCCTTCCCTTCCATGGCTACCCCCTGGGAAGAGGGGTCAGGCCCGTCAGCTAGGGGAGAAACCTTTCCCCCGTTATCTAGTTTGCACCAGGACTGATGGAGATACTTTCACCAATGCCAAACCTTTATTCTTTGTGGAACACATTGAAGACAAGTTTGGCGAAGTGGACTCCCTGAGCAAGATGCGGTCGGGTTCGTTGCTGATCAAAACTGCTTCAGCTGCCCAATCTGCGGCCCTTCGTGCCTGTACCCATTTACCCAGGTTAGAGGGACCCCCCCTTGGGCGAAACGATAAAATACCTGACGGCTTACCAGAGAGGACATTATCATCGTTGATAAAGAACGTCCGTCCTCAGAGACCAAAAACAGGAAAAGTTAACGTAATATTGGTAAACTGCAGGAGTATTCAGGGCAAGGTTCCTGAATTAGTATCTCTTATTGAAGGAAATAGTGCGCATATAGTATTAGGAACGGAAAGTTGGTTAAAACCGGAAGTGAACAGTAACGAAATATATACCGCAAGGATAGGATAAACGCCAATGGTGGAGGAGTATTTATAGCAGTAAAGAATTCAATAATATCCAGTGAAGTTATTAGCGAATGCGAATGTGAAATAATCTGGGTTAAGCTAAGTATCAAAGGTGGGTCAGATATGATAGTCGGATGCTTCTATAGACCACCTGCATCAGCAACCGTAGTAGTTGAGCGCCTCAGAGAGAACCTGCAGAACGTCGTGAAGAAGTTTCGTGATCATACTATTGTAATAGGGGGAGACTTCAATCTACCAGGTATAGAATGGGATAGTCACACAATCAGAACTGGAGCCAGGGACAGAGACTCTTGTGACATTATCCTGACTGCCTTGTCCGAGAATTACTTCGAGCAGATAGTTAGAGAACCAACTCGTGAAGCTAACGTTTTAGACCTCATAGCAACAAATAGACCGGAACTTTTCGACTCCGTGAATGTAGAAGAGGGTATCAGTGATCATAAGTCAGTGGTTGCATCAATGACTACAAGTGTAATAAGAAATGCCAAGAAAGGAAGGAAAATATATTTGCTTAACAAGAGTGATAGGGCACAAATCGCAGAATATCTGAGTGACCACCATCAAACGTTCATTTCTGAGGAAGAGGATGTGGAACAAAAATGGAAAAAATTCAGAAACATCGTCCAGTACGCCTTAGATAAGTTCGTACCGACTAAGGTCCAAAGCGAGGGGAAAGATCCACCGTGGTATAACAATCATGTACGAAAGGTACTACGGAAACAAAGAAAGCTTCATCATAGGTTTAAGAGTAGTCGAATCATAGCTGATAAGGAAAAGCTGAACGAAGCGAAAAAGAGCGTAAAGAGAGCAATGAGAGAAGCATTCAACGAATTCGAACATAAAACATTGGCAAACAATCTAAACAAGAACCCTAAAAAGTTTTGGTCATATGTAAAATCGGTAAGCGGATCTAAATCCCCTATTCAGTCACTCGTTGACCACGATGGCACCGAAACAGAGGACGACCGAAGAAAGGCAGAAATACTGAATTCAGTGTTCCGAAACTGTTTCACTGCGGAAAATCGTGACACGGTCCCTGACTTCAGCCGTCGCACGGACGCCAAAATGGAAAATATTGAAATAAACGATATCGGAATTGAAAAACAACTGCTATCACTTAGTAGCGGAAAAGCATCCGGACCAGACGAGATACCCTTAAGATTCTACAGTGATTATGCTAAAGAACTTGCCCCCTTTCTATCAGCAATTTATCGTAGATCGCTGGAAGAACGTAAAGTACCTAGCGACTGGAAGAAAGCGCAGGTCGTTCCCATTTTCAAGAAGGGTCATAAATCAGATGCGAATAATTATAGGCCTATTTCGCTTACGTCAATCTGTTGTAGAATAATGGAACATGTTTTGTGTTCTCGTATTATGACGTTCTTGGATAATACAAAGCTCCTTCATCATAACCAACATGGATTCCGCAAACAGAGATCATGTGAAACTCAGCTCGCCCTATTTGCCCAAGAAATTCACAGTGCCGTAGACACTGGCGAGCAGATTGATGCCGTATTCCTGGACTTCAGGAAGGCATTTGATACGGTTCCGCACTTACGTTTAATGAAAAAAAATACGAGCTTACGGAATATCGGACCAGGTTTGTGATTGGATTCAGGATTTCCTAGAAGAAAGAACACAACATGTCATTCTTAACGGTTCAAAATCTGCAGATGTAGAGGTAATTTCGGGAGTACCGCAAGGAAGCGTGATAGGACCTTTATTGTTTACAATATACATAAATGACTTAGTTGACAACATCGGTAGCTCCGTGAGGCTATTTGCAGATGACACGGTTGTCTACAAGAAAGTAGCAACATCAGAAGACTCGTACGTACTCCAGGAAGACCTGCAGAGGATTAATGCATGGTGCGACAGCTGGCAGCTTTCCCTAAACGTAGATAAATGTAATATAATGCGCATACATAGGGGCAGAAATCCATTCCAGTACGATTATGCCATAGGTGGTAAATCATTGGAAGCGGTAATGACTGTAAAATACTTAGGAGTTACTATCCGGAGCGATCTGAAGTGGAATGATCACATAAAACAAATAGTGGGAAAAGCAGGCGCCAGGTTGAGATTCATAGGAAGAATTCTAAGAAAATGTGACTCATCGACGAAAGAAGTAGCTTACAAAACGCTTGTTCGTCCGATTCTTGAGTATTGCTCATCAGTATGGGACCCTTACCAGGTTGGATTAATAGAAGAGATAGACATGATCCAGCGAAAAGCAGCGCGATTCGTCATGGGGACATTTAGTCAGCGCGAGAGCGTTACGGAGATGCTGAACAAGCTCCAGTGGCGGACACTTCAAGAAAGGCGTTACGCAATACGGAGAGGTTTATTATCGAAATTACGAGAGAGCACATTCCGGGAAGAGATGGGCAACATATTACTACCGCCCACATATATCTTGCGTAATGATCACAACGAAAAGATCCGAGAAATTAGAGCAAATACGGAGACTTACAAGCAGTCGTTCTTCCCACGCACAATTCGTGAATGGAACAGGGAAGGGGGGATCAGATAGTGGTACAATAAGTACCCTCCGCCACACACCGTAAGGTGGCTCGCGGAGTATAGATGTAGATGTAGATAGATCTTGACACAATTCCTGTGTCCATTACCCCCCACCAGTCTCTAAATATGGTACAAGGTGTGGTTTTTCACAGGGACCTCATCCTTCAAACTGATGAGGAACGTCGGGTCAATCTCAGATGGCGGGGTGTTCACTTTGTTCGGCGTGTCCAGAAGGGTCCTAAAGACAATCGCATTGATACTGGTGCCTTTATCCTGGTCTTTGAAGGGGATACCCTCCCTGAGAAAGTTAAGGTTATGGTTTATCGATGTGATGTGAAACCGTACATCCTACCTCCTATGAGGTGTTTTAAGTGCTTGCATTTTGGCCACATGTCTTCCCACTGTTCACAGGCCCCTCTCTGTGGTGACTGTGGACGTCCACTCCATGAGGGGAGTCCCTGTGTTCCCCCTCGTGTGTGTGTAAATTGTCATGGTAGTCATTCTACACGTTCACCAGATTGCCCAGTATATAAGAAGGAAAAGAAGATACGGGAGTATAAGTCCCTCGATCGTTTAATCTACACAGAGGCCCGTAAGAAATATACACGTCTTCACCCTGTGTCCATGACATCTAGTTACGCCTTGGTTACATCTTCACCCCTTCCTCCCCCTTCCTTACCCCCATCCCGGACCCCTCTCTTCACCCCCCCCCCCCTCCCCTCCGGCTCCCACACCTTCTCCTCTGGGCGCTGCTCCCCCTCCCCAGCCGGAGAAGTGTCCCACTCCTTCGGTGTCTGCCGGTCAAGGGCGCCTCTTCCGGGATGCCCCTTCCAGGCCAAAGGTCTGCTGCCGCACGACGACTGCGAGAGCCGCGGTCGGTCGGCCCCAGGTCGCCCGGTCTCTTTCTGTTCCTGATCTTCCTGCAGCTGGCTCCTTTATGCCACACAGCCCTCCTCGATCTCAGCTTGAAAAGAAGAAGAAACATAAGTCCCGGGACAAAGAGCCTCTGGTGTCACCAGATGTCCCATCCCCAACTTCACAACCGGATTCTGACCTGTCGTTCATGGATGTCGCCTCCTCCTTGTCAGTGACGGGTGGGGACCCGGCGGTATGACTGGCTCTAGCGTGTTCAGCCCCCATTTAAATCATCGTTCTGTGGTTCTGCAATGGAATTGTAATGGATACTATCGTCACCTTCTGGAATTGAAATCCCTTCTTTCGTCTTACTCTGCAGCTTGGGTGGTTCTCCAGGAATCTCATTTTATTGATTCTCACTCACCGACCCTCTGTCGGTTCCGTGTTTTCTGTCAAAATCAGGTCGGACCCCTGCGGGCTTCTGGTGGTGTTTGTACGTTGGTCCGTACAGACATTGCTAGCACGTGGATTCCTCTTCAAACTACATTGGAAGCGGTTGCTGTTAGGGTCCACCTAGACTCTGCGGTCACAGTTTGCAATCTTTATCTCCCTCCTGACAGGGCTCTCACACCTACTGCCTTAACTGCCCTTCTTCAGCAACTTCCTCCTCCCTTCCTCCTCCTTGGGGATTTTAATACTCATTATCCCTTGTGGGGCAGTGCCTTTCCATCTAGATGAGGTCTTCTTATAGACCAGTTTATTGCAGACCACGACTTGTGCCTTCTTAATGATGGTTCCCCTACTCATTTCAGTGCTGGTCATGGTACCTTTTCTGCCATTGATCTTTCTCTTTCTTCTCCCTCCCTCCTCCCTTCATTACACTAGTCGCCACATAACGACCTTTGTGATAGTGACCATTTCCCGTTGATTCTCTCGCTCCCTTCCTGCTCCCCGATGGACAGGTTACCTCGTTGGTCTTCCCAACGCGCCGATTGGCCTCTATACACTGCACATGTCGTGTTTTCTCCCTCTTTGTCGGGTTGTATTGATGACATCCTATGTGACGTGTCTGACGCGATCGTTTGCGCTGCTAACATTGCTGTCCCGCGCTCATCTGGACAATTTCGTCGTCGGCAAGTCCCGTGGTGGAGTACGGCCATTGCCATTGCCATCCGTGATCGCCGTCGAGCTTTGCAACACTTCAAGAGGCACCCATCTGTAGCCAGCCTTTCTACCTTTAAATGCCTCCGCCCTAAAGCCCGTTATTTAATCAAACAGAGCAAGCGGATATGTTGGGAACGATTTGTTTCTTCCCTTGGTTCTACTGTCCCTCTGTCACGGGTATGGGCTACACTTCGCTCTCTCCAAGGTTGCCATCGGCAGTCCACCCTCCCAGGCCTTCACCTCCCAGATGGCCTTTGTACGGACCCATTAGTTCTTGCAGAACATCTTGCGACCCATTTTGCAGTGGCCTCAGCATCAGCCTCCTATCCAGCTGCTTTCCTTCACCTGAAACAGCGGGCTGAAGCTTCCACCTTATGTTTTACCCCTTGTGAGTCAGAATCTTACAATGAACCTTTTACTGAATGGGAATTTATTTCTGCACTTTCTTCTTCTCATGATACGGTCCCCAGCCCAGATTCCATTCATAACCAACTGCTTAAACATCTCAGTGCTCCACAACGGCAACATCTTCTTCAGGTGTTTAACCGTATCTGGCTCCAGGGTGACTTCCCTTCTCAGTGGAGGGATAGCATCGTGGTTCCTGTCCTTAAGCCTGGTAAGAACCCCCTATCTGTTGACAGCTATCGGCCAATTAGTTTGACCAATGTTGTTTGTAAGTTACTTGAACGGATGGTAGCCCGTCGGCTCAGTTGGGTCCTCGAATCTCGGGATCTATTGTCCCCTTACCAGTGTGGCTTTCGAGAGGGACGGTCTCCAATCGGTCATTTACTTCGCTTGGAATCCGCAGTTCGGCAGGCTTTTTCCCAGGGCCGCCATTTGGTTGCAGTGTTTCTTGACCTTCGCAAGGCCTATGACATGGCCTGGCGCCATCACATCTTAATTACCCTTCATCAGTGGGGTCTTCGGGGCCCACTCCCGATTTTTATCTGCCAGTTCCTGTTCCATCGGTCATTCAGAGTTCAGTTTGGTACTGTTTTTAGTTCTCCACGGACCCAGGAGACGGGCATCCCACAGGGTTCTGTCTTGAGTGTCCTTCTCTTCCTCATTACGATCGATGGACTTGTGGCCTCTGTCGGTCCTTTGGTTGCCCGTGCCCTGTATGTGGATGATTTCTGCATTTGGGTTAGTTCCTCTTCGATGCATGGACCCTCTCACATGGGTTCCAATTCTCTCCTCTAAAATTGCGGGTGGTCCACTTCTGTCGCCGTACTACGATCCGCCCTGATCCAGAGCTCTATCTCAATGCCCACCGATTGCCTGTGGTCCCACAGTTTCATTTCCTGAGTCTTCTTTTTGACAACAAGCTCACTTGGCTGCCCCATATCAGACATCTGAAGGTAGGATGTTTCCGTAAACTCAATGTCCTTCGCTTCGCTTCCTTGCCCACTCCTCTTGGGGTGCGGACCGTTCCCTCCTTCTCAGTCTTTATCGTGCTCTAGTTATGTCTCGCTTGGACTATGGTTGTCAAGTTTATGGTTCAGCTGCTCCTTCCACACTGCACGTGCTGGATCCAGTCCACCATCGTGGTATCCGTTTGGCCACCGGTGCCTTCCCTACTAGCCCTGTTGATAGTCTCCTGGTTGAAGCTGGGGTCCCCCCCCCCCCCCCCCCTTTCTGTTCGGCGGTCCCAGCTTCTGGTGTCTTATGCACTCACTATCCGTTCCTCTCCCACTCATCCTTCCTATTCTATCCTGTTCCCAGACCATGGACGTTGTCCACCCGACTCCCGCCCTCGGGCGGGTTTACCAGTTGGGCTCCGCTTTGCGTCTTTTTGCCGTGATTTTTTCAGCTTCCTTCTTTGTCCTGCCTTCCTCGCTCCCTCCCCTCCACCCCCCCCCCCCCCTTCCCTGGTTAGTTCCTCGGCCTCGAATTCAGATGGATCTCCGCCGAGGTCCAAAAGATTCCATCCCCCCGGTGGTGTTCCGTTCCTTTTTCCGCCAAATTTTATGGGAGTTTTGGGATGCTGTTGTTTTTTACACTGATGGCTCTAAATCTGCTGATCGTGTGGGGTATGCCTTCACGTCCTCTGTCGGAACGGAAAACCATCTGCTGCCACCTACATGTGGGGTGTTTACTGCGGAATTGATGGCAATTTACCAGGCCCTTACCTTTATTAAACAGTCCCAACACAATCGCGTTTTGTTATGTACGGACTCGATGAGTGGCCTTCTTGCTATTGACCGGTGTATTTCGCGCCATCCCTTGGTCTCTGCCATCCATGACCGTCTCGCTGATATTCACCGTGTTGCTTGTTCCATTGACTTCCTTTGGGTCCCTGGCCATGTGGGTATCCCGGGTAATGAGCTCGCTGATCGTTTGGCTGGGGCAGCAGTCACTTACCCCCGTTTTCTGTAACCCCTCCTGCAGCGGATTTACGGCTTCACATCAAATCCCACTTCACACAGTCATGGGCCAATTCTTGGGAGGCTACTCCCCTGTCTAATAAACTTTGTGCGATTAAGGTGACACCAGGCCCGTGGCTTTCTTCCTTTCGCCTCTCCCGAAAGGACTCTACCACACTGTGTCGTCTCCGCATTGGTCATAGCAGGCTGACCCATGGTTTTCTTTTGCGTGATGAACCACCCCCACTTTGTGGTTGTGGAGCCTTCCAGTCGGTAGCCCACATTTTGGTTGAATGCCCCCTTCTTTTGGCTCTGCGTGCTAAGTACAGACTCCCCCACACTTTACCTTTGATGTTGGCTGACGATTCCGGGATGGTCTCTCTGGTTCTCGGTTTCCTCTGGGAAGTGGTTTTTATTCTCAGTTTTAAGGTTTTTAATCTCTCTCTGGTATTGGGGCAGGGCGGTGAGTGTTAAGTCACAGGTGGTCTTGCCTATGCTGCTTCAGCATAGCGTTGGGTTCGTTCTGCTGACTTCCCTCGTTTTGTTTTTACCATTGACAACATGACTGCCCCTTTACGTTTTTAGCCTTTTCCCTTTTATTGTTCTGACTTTCCTGAGATGTCACATTAGTGGAATGGACCACATTTGAAACAAGGGACTGATGACCTTGCTGTTTGGTCCCTTAAACCTCAAACAACCAACCAACCATCCATCTAATTGTGTGTAATCTAGTTTCCCACATCAAAGACACCATCCAGTTCCTTCAGACTCTACACCATCTCCAGCCCTTTACCTTCTGGATCCCTACTTGTCACTGTTGATGTCACCTCCCTATACACCAACGTCCCTCATGCCCATGGTCTTACCGCTGTTGAACATTACCTTTCCCAATGTCCTTCAGACACCACACCCACTGCTTCATTCCTCATACATCTTACTAACTTTATCCTAACGCACAACTACTTCTCATTTGAAGGGAAGGTATATAAACAAATCTGCAGTACTGCCATCAGCACCTACATGGCACCCTTCTATGCCACCGAGCGAAGTGGCGCATTGGTTAGACACTGGACTCGCATTCGGGAGGATGACGGTTCAATCCCGTGTCTGGCCATCCTGATTTAGGTTTTCCGTGATTTCCCTAAATTGCTTCAGGCAAATGCCAGGATGGTTCCTTTGAAAGGGCACGGCCGACTCCCTTCCCTAATCTGATGAGACCGATGACCTCGCTGTCTAGTCTCCTTCCCCAAAACAGCCCAACCCAACAACCCTTCTATGCCAACCTTTTTATGTGCCATCTAGAGAAGACCTTCCTAGCCTCCCAAAACACCAAACCCTGTCATCGTTTCTTCACAATCTTAACACCCTCTCTTCCATCCGCACCACGTGGTCCTCCTCAACCCAGTGTGCCACCCTTCTAGATGTTGACCACATCCTTTCTGATGGCTCCATCCACACCTCATGAGGGGAATCCTACCTGAGATACTTCACACCCCTCCTAAAGTGGTGTTCCATTGCCCACCCAACCTCCACAACATCCTAGGCCACTCCAGATCTCAACCCCTTGCCACAAGGATCATATCCCTGTGGAAGATCCAGGTGCAAAAACTGCCCAATCCATGCACCCAGCACTTCCTGTTCCAGTCCTGTCACAAGTTTATCCTACCCCATCAGGGGCCAGAGCACTTGTGAAAGCAGCCATGTCATTTACAAGCTCTTCTGCAATCATTGCACAGCTTTTTATATTGGTATGACTACCAACCAACTGTCCATCAGGAGGAATGGCCACCGCCAAACTGTGGCCAAGAGCAAAGTAAACCACCTGGTGGCACAACATGCAGCTGAATGTAACAAACTTGATTTCAGTGGCTGTGTCACTACCTGAGCCATCTGGATCCTTCCCTCCACCACCAGCTTTTTTTAACTGCGCAGAAGGGAGTTATCCTTACAACATATTCTTCGCTCCCGTAGTTATCCCGGCCTCAACCTATGGTAACATACTGTACCCGCACTATCCACCCAAGTTTACAACTTCTCTGTCCTATCATCTCCTCTTCCACCCTGTTTAGTTGCAGCTCTCTGCAAGAGCATCTGCCCGCTCCTCTCCGTTTTTGCTCCATTTTTCCCCATCACCCTGCCACACAACCCCCCCCCCCCCCCCCCCCTGATACTCCACCTGTTGGCAGTCTAGTCCCTGCACACTGCACCAGATGGGTTTCATCCTCTCCCCATCCCCAACCCCCCTTCCCTTCCCCTTCCCCACCCGTTTGGTCCCTTCAACCCCAATCAACCAACCAACCCTTCACCACCCCGTCCAGATTTCTGCTTGAATACCATGGATAGTTGCATCCAGGCAGAGTTGCTGGAGCTGTCAGTCATGTGTACATCCTAGTGTGTGTGAATAGTGTGTGTGTCTCTGTCTTTTACTGATGAAGGCTGTGGTTGAAAGCTTTAGGTAAGTGTCTTTCAATTGTGCCTCTCTGCAACTTGACGTGTCTTCTTTACGGTATGTATCAATCTGTCTTTTCCTCCATTGTTGATATTCCTACTTAGAGTTTCTAGTGTTTGATTTAATGCTACCAATAGACAGACTTGATTAGAAAGTACTAATCCTAGGTTTTGGAATGTGTATGTTACTTGTTCAGTGAGGAAAAGAGGACTGTTTAGGGATGGGAGGGCACCGGGGCAGGCCACTCAGACCCTAGGTGGAAATGGAACCACCTGTTGTGAGGACAAGGGGAGACAATCTGTATAGTAGAGAAGGTTATTGATGATGCTTTTCTGGAGGGGAGAAAACTACAGTACATGTAGTGGGTGCAAACTTTGGAGCTTTACATAATAAGGTTTGTAGTATACAGCATCATATGAAGTTGCAGTCGCATGTGCTGAGCTCAGCTGGAGTGGTAGTAGCAAGCCACTGTGGCACATCAGTTGTGCTTCAGATTTGGAGTGAGTAAGCTGTGCTACAGAAGTAAATGTTATGTGAATAGTTCACGTTTCTTTCATGATTTTTATTTCTCTCAGAGTTAGTAATGTATTTTATCCTCTGTTATATTTAAAAATTGTGTGTATAATGTCAGAAGGTTCTTAGAATGTTTCAGAGCAGAAAGAACTGAGGAAGAACTGGTGGCTTTGTGGACATGGATATGTGAATTTGTTGCTATTTTGTATATTAAAGTTGTGTGGCTTTTTTTACATTAACTTTGTGTCGATTTTTATATGCATGGACAATTCTGAATCTGCTTCTGATCCCTCCGTTAGGATTAGTCACTATCTGACACTGAAATGATCGATGCTCTTGGGTATACAATGACACAGGCAAAAAGCAAGTTGTCTGAGAGCTTTGTTGTAATATGTGATGAATTGTAGGCTGTGAAGCACTTGTCTGTCTCAACATTATGAGTGCTCCGTCACAACTTTCCCTTTTGTAAAAGTTCAGGGTTAATCTCACAGATATTGATTTTCCAAGCAAAAGTCAGGCAAACTACATGGAATTCTCAGAGACTTGATGAGATTCTGCTTCAAATGATAAGTTTTTAATTTGTTACACAAGGCAAGGTAAGGTAGTGTGTTGTGTTGTATAATCTGTTGATCATTTGCAGCTGCTAATGTGCCCTTGCTGACCTTAGGCACCTTCAGTATTGCTGAGGGCTTCTTGGGCTGCTATGCCCATTTCCCATTGCTTAATTGCAAGTCCACCCTGAATGTCAGAATTGGTTTCAAAACTATGATGGCATTGTTCTCACTTAAAGATGGGTTTATTAATTAAATTCCATCTTTTTATAAATATAGCTCTATTTGAATAATTGTTCATCAGTTTCATGTTTTTACTGCATATAGTAAAAACTTGCATTTTAACACTTCAGAGACCAAGCCCGAGCATAGCTCGGGCCACAACTTTGTGGTAAAAAAACTGTCAATGTATAAGTAGGGCCACAATTTTCTTGACACACAAGCCACCTATCACTCGAAAACAGGACTCGTTTCATATGAGAACAATGTATGGACATCTTGCTAGCTGTCCCTTGACTGGTTCTTCAATTCTTAATTTGTAGAATTATTTCAAAAGAAACATAAGCATCTCTTAACAGCTGCTGTCGCAAATGACTAAGCCAATATGATCACATTGAAGTAATTTTGTGTGTGTTTTCATTATATTTCACAGTTTGCTGTAATTTTGCAACAAATACATCATGTTTTTGCTGTGTGAACAAGAAATTTTGTAAGCTCAAGAGAGAGAAATTGCTAAATAACTCGCCTCAGACTTTTTTTCTTGGGAGGAATATTGTACTTCCCCTCATCATTATTTTAAAATCTGTAATCTGTCAAAGAACTAAAGTAAATATGAAAAATAAATTGTGAAGCATGCTCCTTTTTTTAGTATGTGTTACTCTTGAAGATGCATCAATTACATGAGTATGTGGTGTGTGTTCTTTCGTTCATGTCCGGAAGAACAGACAGCATCTTTAATCCTGCAGCCTTATATGATTATGATCCAAAGGAAATTAGGTGTTAGTGTGCATTGAAATAAATCAATGAGGAAAGTTGAAAACTTGTGCCAGACCGGGACTTGAATCGCATTTTTCTGTTTCTTGCAAACGGTTGCCCTTGATTGCCTCGGTCATTCTGACATTATCCCTGACCAAATCAAATTTCCAACTTATCCACACACAACTGACACAGTGCCCCTGTCCATTATTCTCATTATTCGCAGCAATGCTCTGATTCCTGTAAGAGTTAGAGCTTGCTTGTGCATCTGCACTGAAAGGATTGTTGGGCTGTTTCACACTAACTATATATATGTGGTGTCTGAGGATAATGGTCATGGGCACAATGTGCTTAGTGTGTGGATAAGTTTGAAATTCGAGCGAGTCAGGAACCATGTCCGAATGGCTGATGCGGTCGAAGCGACTATTTGGGAGAAACTGAAAAATCCAGGTTTGAGTCCCAGTCCAGCACAAGTTTCAACTTTCCTCATTGATGTATTTCAGTGTCCACTAGCAAGCAATATCATTATTTGTTTTGGATCATAATCATAGTAATTGATGTATCGTCAGAAGTAATAATACTAAAAAAAGGATCAAGCTTCAGGATTTATTTTTCATATGTACATCAGAGAAAATTAGTACCTCAAACAACTGTTTTGGATTTGCAGATTCTTATTTATCTGCAGTATTTGATAAACAGATTCAGAAACGCAGTAAATTCTCTTGAGGATGAAAATTAATCATCTCTAGCAGTGATCATTAATTAATAAAATGCATTTCATGTTGAGAGAATAATTGAAGAGAGCTGTAGCATATTTAGGAATAGTGTCAAAAATCATTGAAACTCTTTATGTGGTTCTTAATTTTGAACCTGACAGGCCAGAATAGTTACTAAACGTAAGTACTAATGAAATTTAGTGATAACACTTTAATCTAGGTACAAGGTAGCAGTCTTGCAATTTATTTTGCCTGACAATGATGACATTTTTAACAACAACGACAAAAGGAAAAGATGACTCAAAGTAAAAAATCCCGTCGATGGCATTGTCATGGAGATAGTTTTTTCTGTGCACAAATGTTTCCTATTGGAAAAACCACATAAACATGTGCCTAAAGGGATTTAGGGAAACAATGGGAAAGCTCAGTCTTGATTATTGGTCAAAGCTTAGAACTTTGCTCCTCAAGTACTAGTGCAGTGTCAACTGCTAAACCACTTCACTTGGTTTTTGCCAGAAGTAAGTCAAGAACCAATTTCCTTAAGATAGATTCCACAGCTGTTATGAACTGGTTAAGATAATTATGGTTTCGACAGGACTGAGAACATTATGTCAAAAAATTAAATTTTTTCGTCTCGTAATGTAGTTTTGACCTTGAGACCATTTTTAAGTGATAATATGTACATCAAAACCCATTCTGCACACAGTTTTTAAAATTGCCATACATATACACTGATGAACAACGTGATATGCCAAGAAGGTGCCAAATACATCAGCTTCCATACTTACACTAAATAGAACAAAGAATGTAACTTCAACTTGTATTGAAGCACACCAAGTCATTTCTTTCTGTACATCAATATGTTTTGATTCATGCTTTGTTCTGTTTAATATGATTAATTGTAGCTGATTCATTTGACAGCTTCTTGGTTTATAAACTTATTTGTCGATTTATACATTTGGCGGATTTAAAGGCTGTTTGTGTACAGAATAGCTTTGAGGTATGTGTTTTCAAGTGTGTGTATTTCACTTTAAAATGACTTTTGATGTTGAAAATCACCAGTTGTGATGCCTCAGTTACTTTTAATTTTTGACTTCGCTTACTCATCTGTAGAGGCATCCATCCAGAATATTTTAGCTGAGAAAACACAACAGAGAATGGTTCCAAATTAGGTTGCCAGAGGAATGCATTTTGGAGTGTGCAGTGATGTTCTGGCAGCACATGTGAAAATTGCGAGAATGACTGGTAGTAATTGGATGTGGATTAAGTGACTTCTCTGCTGAACCATAGTTTGAACATTTCATTATGTATGAGAGCAAGGATTGTGGGTACAAACGGTATGAAATTTCTTTGCAGTAAGTGAACCAGTCACTTGAAAGAAGGGCAGCAGCATAAATGAATCCACTATAAAAGTGATCCAGTATGAAACTTTGTTCCACAATAACAATGTTCCTACTGGCAACATACTGAAACATAAATACTACATGTAGAATTTAAGAAAACAATTCTGCTAATTTTTTTATACCTCACATTTGGCTCTATCTTACCTCTTATTGCTTCCAAAAGACAGACATACCTCTTGTAGAGGCATAATTTTAAGTTGCTACATCTGGTGACCTCATATTCCTAGTAGGTAGCTGACAGTGCTTGATCAACAACAGATGGCTGTGAATTTCTTGTATGTGTTCTTAAGTTAGAAATCTTAAAATCATTGAACACATTTTTCACAAAAAAAGTCTCACTTTATCTACATGTATTTTTCTGCAGATGGACCAGCCCTTCAGAATATTTTGGCTGAGAAAACTCAGCAGAGAACAGTCCCAAATGTATTTATAAGAGGAATGCATGTTGGAGGGTGCAGTGATGTTCTAACTGCATACAGAACTGGGGCTTTGAGGGATATGCTTGATGGCATCTATGAAAAATGCGAGTATGACTTGGTGGTAATTGGAGGTGGATCAGGTGGCATCGCTGCAGCCAAGGTTTGTCAAAACTCATTTATCTTAATGCATTTTATCAGTACATTTATTTCAGACTTTTTATACAACATTAAACAATTGAAAAAGTTTTTGTGTTGAGATCTTTGTGTTATAGCAAGAAAATCTTATGAATGTGTAATAATTTTTTTCGCCAGCTCTAATACCTTGCACACTCTCGGTGTCAGTGTGCGTGTGCACGCGCATGCACCATGTGTCCTCAAGGGTTGGGGTAAAAGTCATTGCTGAACAGCATGCATACATCAAAATAGCCATTCTCCAAGGGGAAATATGAGAGGATTTTTCACAGTGAATTGGTAGAAGCCCTTGGGAATAATGCCCTCCAATGCTGTACAGTAGCATCGTGGGTAGGAACATTTCAGCAAGTATATGTGGCAATGGTGATCAGCGGTGCTTGGGTTGACCTGTGAGGGTGCGGACTGACATGGCATGTGCAGTCATTGAACAGCTCTTGGAAAAAGGCATATGATGAATGGTACTGGAGTTAGAGGGGCAAGATGCATTGAGAAACAAATCATCCACAGGGTATTGCAGGCAAAGCTGTAACTGCACAAAATCGCATCTCGGTGGGCACTGCGTGAACTGATGGACATTCAGTGGTGGATGCAATATGCTTTGACCACCTAGTATGCCGGTAATAGGATAGCAGCCACTTCCTGTCATAAAAAGTTTCCATATGTAAATTTTGGATCAAGGTGTACGAACCAGGACTCGAATGCCATTCCGTGGAAAGGCCAGATGCTGGATGACTAAGGCGGCAAAAATTCTGTCATAATACTACCCTGTGAAATTGATGGCGATCATTGTGTCTGATGTCAGGGGTGTTATTGTATGCCAATTCATTCTACATGGCAGAACAGTAAGTGCAGACTGCTTCAGGGACTATCTGATGTGACAGTTTGACTTGGCATTCAGGAGGAACATCCGGATAGTGGACAGTGCACTCCTATTGCACGACAACAAAAACCACAAGGCAGATTGTGTATGGTGGCAACTGCGATGCTGGGGATGAGAATAATTGGAGCACCAGCCATACTAGTCTAACCTTTCGATCAATGACTTTGATCTCATACGAAAGTTAGAGCAGCCTATAAATGCTAAGCAGTTTGTGACCCTATCACTCTTTTAAATACATAGCATCTAGTTTTGTTTTTATGGTATGCTATCTCATAATTTCCTCCTAAATAACCACACATAATTTATTTATGTAAATAAATTGCTTTTATTTCCAAAAGTAGGAGATTCAGTGACATTAGATAAAAGCAAACTTAAACATTAATGAATGACAATGTCTGTAACATGACAAAGATGACAACACAAAATATGTCTGTGTGTTCACATGCTACTTTTGTGCCCAAGTACACAAAGATATATCACTGCCATGCAGGCTGTCACCTGACGAAAGCAGTCTTCTTGACATGGTAATATGTGTGTATGGCAGTGGCTCTTGATGATAGTATAAGAGGCATTCGAATGAATCCTTGGTCACTAGTGTAAAGTAATGGTAATGATTTTGTTAACTCAAAAATGTAGTTATACACTGTAGGCATACTCAAAAAAGTCTCCAAAACTGTAGCACATTTATCCCATTGCGACACTAGCCGGTCAATTTCATCCTTGAAGAAGCTAGTAGGCTACTGCCTGATCCAGGCCTTGACCCAGTCACACACTTCGTCGTCCATTGTGAATCGATGTCCACGAATAGCTTGTTTTAGAGGTCCAAACACATGAGTCACACAGTGAAAGGTCAGGACTGTACGGTGGATGTTCCAGCAGTTTCCCACTGAAACTGCTGCAATGTCATTTTCACCACATTGGCCAAGTGTGGGTGGGAATTATCATGCAAGAGGATAATGCCACAACACTTAAACGACTGTCTGTACTCACCATACACAGCCTTCATCCGTCGATACGTTTCACGGCCTCCAACTCCCTCTGACACCAAAAATCGTATCACTCTTCATTGTTCCTGCTTACTCTCCTGCATGTTCGGTAGTGGACGAATACTTGTGTGACCACCTTTCCTTCAGTGTGAAACCACACTGGTGCTATGCAACATCAAATGGTGCGCACGTGTCCATCTCTCTACCAATAGATGGTGCCACCATACCCATGGGTACGTGGTGCCACCTTATGTGTAAGGCAAAGGTAGACACACTGACCAGGTTTCATTTGAATGAACCTCATATATAGATACTGCATTTTTATTCCAGATACTCTGATCATCTGAGTAACTGCACAGTGCTTACACTTTGCAGAATATCGGCCGAAACACTTGTGATATCAGTATACCTCTAGAGTGTCTTTTCGCTGTTGCAGTTCACGTAGTGGTGACGTTATATTGAACTGATTGTGGTTTTGACTATTGGCATCTTATCATCATTACTTTGTGTGCAAAAGCTTTGTCAGCAATTCCGCTGTGGCTCCTAAATCTCAAATTTTGTTAGAAATACTCAATGAATGTTGTGGCATGACTGCCACGCAGTGTGGAGTTGTGGCCTCGGGTGATTTTGGCCAGCAGCAGTCAGTTTCATCTGGTAGGTCTTACAATGTCATGACAATTGTTGTGGGCAGTTTGACTGTTACGCAGACTCTGTCTGTAGCCCACAGTAATTCGGTTCGTGATCTATCATCGTATACTGCCAATGCCATCCGTTCTTGTTGGTAGTGTTGCTGACAAACGTGTAGCAACAAATTTTCACACGCTACAGAGCTGCCTACTGGCGGCTGCAATGCTGTTGTTTGTTGGTGCATACTGCATATTGTCAAGGTGAAGTACTCACGGTCATTAATCACCTGCTGCTGGAGTATGTTCTCCATTACTACAGATAATGTTTGCCATTGGAAAGGCTTAAATGGAGGTGCTCATAATGGCTCCACTAGAGAATCCTTTGTTACACTAGGCTGCCATATTGGAAGATTTATCTGAGCTTACTGATTCGTTAAGTCTGGACAAAAGTATCCAGTGTACTGTGATGTGTGGGTGTTAACAAGAGATATTGCAAGCTCCAAAGCCTTTGTCATTCTGAAGTTTGTTAATTTCATCAGTGACCTCATGAAACAGCTTACTGTTTTGCCCATTTTCCGCACGTGTATTGAACTGCTTGCCACCTATGCCGAAAGATATGAACGTTTTTAAGTGGGATCACCAAGTATGTCACCTTGTAATTTCCACATGAATAATTGCATGTAGTTCTGGTATATACAGAAGTTACTTTTATAAATGAAAATAGAACACACAGTGATATTAGATAATTTAAACCCTCAAGCCTGAGAACTTCTATAATGCAGCAAAGATAACAACACAAAACATATTGAGTGTGTTCACATGTACCACCTCCTACTCTTCCTATGTGCAAGTACACAAAAACATATCACTGCCACAGGTAATTCATACGTTCTTTGGATATAAGGAACAAGGAGTATGTCTATCTATTTATTTATCGTAGTATTGGCAAATCCTACCAACATATAGATGTACATAATGATGGGTGAGAACAGGAAATTCTGCTAGTGCCTTGCAGCTGGTGTGATGCACGTAAATGTAAGGTTCTAACGTGATGGAGCTCCCGCTCACTTTGCACATTTCTCACGAACAATACAATCATTCCCTAAAAAAGATAGGAATTAAAGATTTCTTTTTTTACTCTTTGAGGACACTGCCAATCTTGCATCTGTTTTTGAGCTGATTATGAGACCATTTGCCATTTCAGCTGAAAGTGTCCCTGTGCGTTAAAACTGTCCAAGAGTTCTATGTGGTTTTTTTTCTTACTCAGGAAGAGTTTCCTTGTCCTGATGATAAGGTTACAAATATGATATCAATGTTTTGATCGACATATGTGTGTGAAAAGCTTTTTCCGATTATGAAACTAAACAACTCACGATTATGAGGCAACCTGAGTGATGAGAGTCTGTGAAATTGTCTGCATCTGCCAACAGTTGGTACCAGATAAAAAAATTTATTAAGTCTTCAGCATGCCAAAAATAATTAATTAATACAGAAAATTCGTTTTTCTTGTGACCTATGTTGCTGAGAAATGTGAAATAGGAAACATGAAACAAAGCTGCTTGCAAGCCATTAAGTGTTCCTTACATAAGTGCACTTTCATCTAAATGTAGCACGTTTGCAGTTTCCCCTCCTCCACTTCCCCCTCCCCCTCCACTGGGCAGAGAGTGTTACCTGGCTGCACACTAGCTCCACTACGATTCAACAGAGCTCCACAAGTGTGCAAAAGCACAGCACAAGTGCAGAATTCTTGGGAGTCCCTAATTAAAAAAAATATATAGTTGCAACATTTCTCTTGACAACATGTCATCTGTTACCCAGTAGTTTAGTTCAGTAACACTATGTTGAGGATGCTGCATGCACAAACAGATCCACAGATGCCAAAACCAGTAATTCACATTTTAAATTGTATGTAGTCTTGCTAGACAGTAAACCATTTTTAATAACACAATTTACCATAAAGTCTGGCGCAGTAAGATCTGTGATTTAATTTGAAAGTAGCACAGGTATTTCAAATATTTAATAAGTGTCAAGAGTGCCCATGCTGAATTCTCCAAGCCTATATAATTTCCATTAATTTATTGTAGAATTTAAAAATGGTTGTGTGGACCATATTATATCTTTTTAATTTACAATAATCAAAGCTGTATTAAAAAAAAAAAGTATTGTTACAGTGACCACTGAAGATGGTTTAAAATAAAACAAAATGTGTCTGGTCATTATAAGACTTTTATTACAGTTGCTAAAGACAGCAATTAAGCTATACAGCTTGTACAATAACTCATTTACTGAAACTGGCCCCAATTGTTTTATGCCACATGTTGTACAAGACACAGCTTGCTCTTTACCTTTAGGAGATATTGAAGTAATTAATGTCATGTGATTTGGGCTAAAGACATATTAGCTACACAACTCTGTACTTTGTCCTGAATAAGGAGACATAGTCAGGAATAGTAGTGTAAGTTGTACTAAAAGAAAGTGTGATATTACCATTTTAGCCACACTAATATAAAGATGAAACACATTGGATACCCTAAGTAATTTTAAATGGTTCTGGGTATCAAAACAAAATTTATAATCAATGATACTGCACAGAGGGGCAGTACTGATAACACTTATGTTTTGTGACTGCTTGAAATACAATTGAATCAAATAAGACTGATTCTTTCAAGCAATATTTGCTGTCATTCTTTGCATGAATTGTATGTGTAGATTTTGTAGGAATCCCTTAGCAGTGCAAACTATTGCTATTCTGTAAATCAAAAGCAGAAATTTAATCTCACTGTCTTTATATTTTTGTTCTCAGTTGGGTTAAGCTTATGTGAACTAGGGGTTTGTTTTGTTGATTGATAAGTTATTCTTTTGTATATAGATGTGAGTAGTCCACAAGTGTTCAATTAATAACATATGTATTAAAAAATTATCTATCGTTCAAAATCAAAGGTTTCCTCAAAATATGAAGTCCTTACAAAAAGGCTGGGTATCAAATGAAAGTATCTCACACAGGAGAAATCTGTCTGTTTCTTACACAGAAGATACTGGAGAAGCTTCAGAACTATTTAATCTTTCAAGGAGACCACATGTGAATCAGATTTTTGTAATGTTATTACTTATGGAGTTTATAACTCAAATATCAGTCTTCCAGAAAAGTTTTATATGACTCACAGAAATTATTCAGAAAATTATGTTGATGTTTTCTGAGTGCATTTAACTTACTAAATACGGAACAGATTTTTTGATGGGCCACATGGCTCTGGTAGTGTGTTATCCTGGCACGTGAGTGGCCCTGCTTCAATTCTCAACCAATGGAAAGTTTTAAACAAAAGTACATGTTCTATGAGCATTTCCATGAAATGTAAAATACGTGAAGATGACAAAAATTAATGTTTTTTTTTAATTATTATTATTTACAAAATCTTTATTCGTGTTCTTTTATAAATGATCATTAATTAAGGTTTTATATTTGCAATGAAAATTGGAATATTGTGAACGGTATGTGATTAGAAAGAAGAATACATGCATTTCTTATAAAACATGACAATTAGGTGTATGACAATTGGCATATATTTGAAGAATCTTTTACTTAAATCATGTAGGTACGCGAACTTAACTTAAGGGAGGGGGGGGGGGGGAGACAGAAACAAGTCTCAAACTGGTGATCCAGCGATTACCGGTCTCATGTGCTCAGGTTTTTTTTACATTTCACAGAAATGGTCATAGAACATGCACCTTTGATTAATAATTTGCATTGGCTAGGAACGGAATCCCAGGTAGCTCATGTGTCAGGCAAGTATTCTACCACAGTGCCATGTGGCCCATCAATAAATCAATCTGCCTTTAATGAATTAAAGGCACTCGAAATACTTAAGTCAATTTTCTCGATATTTTTTTTAAAATTGCTTTGGGGGATTGGTGTTTGGGTTCTGAACTTCACTTTCCATAAATACAGTAGGACCTTGATAATCAAGGAGGCTTGGGGATCTGTCAATGCTGGATTATGAAATTTTCTGGATCATCAAGGCCATTTTTAAAAACCTGCTTTAAGAAAAATAGTTTTAACATACAAAAACAAGTAACTGTTATTTATGGAACACAACAGGAGAGATTACAATGCAGAAATTATTACTTCTCTGTAAGAGCAAAGTTTAATTAAGTCTAATACTGGACTGCACTATTAAATCAGTTTAGTGCTCATAGTTTTAGAAAAGTTCAGTGTAAGTAAATGATTTATGTAGCCCAGCTACAAAATAAAATAAGAATCATTTATTTGAAAAGATCAATGAGCTTATTAATAAAAACTATTACCAAGAATTTGGTGCAGTGTAATTGGAATCAGTGTCTCTAGGAGTAGCACACATATCTGACATTGTCAAGGGCATGAAATATATTGGGTTGGTAGCTAAGACTGATGATTTAACAGAAATTTTGTTCTGAGCCCTCTGGAACATTGCAGAATGATAACTTGTTTCTTAGATTGAGCTATTTTCTGACTAAAATTATTTTTTGTGATGTGCAGATTCATAACTACAGAAGCGTTGTATTGTTGGTCACTCTCAGCGAATTACACAAAAGTGCTTTAGGCTTCTGAAGCCTTGGCCCAATAGATTGGAACTGTGGGTGTTGGTACTTCGTCACTCCAGTTTCTGGTGCCATTTGTGGGTTGAAAACACTTTGTAATACCTCATCACCAGTCAGCTCTTCTTTGATAGCTAAATCTTTCAATTTTGATTCACTTTCCAACTTCTGCTGAAACTGCACTCATTCATTAGTGGATGCTGAATTCAGCCCTCATACAATTTCTGAGCGATTGCTTGTCAATTTGTTGTTTACATCGTTTTCCATCTCGGCTGTTTCGACCAATTATGCCAAAGGTTTCGCCTGGCCTAACAATGCAACTTCTTATCTTGGCATGAATGTAATTGCTCAGTGAGGCAGAAACTTTTTACAGGCCAGGCACCGCTCCGAATAGTTCCAATGTTTGTTGAAGCACTAAGCTAAAATTACAGGAAAATTTAAGATGTGTGCCAGACTATCAGGTATGCTGCATTATCAAACGCTGAATTATTGCAGTCTTACTGCATACAAAATTACAAAAATTCAATTATTGTGTGGTCTGCTTGTTAGTATTAAACTTCACAGAGAGGGTGTGGTGGTGGTGGTGGCGGCGGCGGCGGCGGCGGCGGCAGTTAGAGAGAGAGAGAGAGAGAGAGAGAGAGAGAGAGAGAGAGAGAGAGAGTGTGTGTGTGTGTGTGTGTGTGTGTGTGTGTGTGTGTGTGTGTACACCATTTGTGATAGTTATGTGCCTACAATGATGTCAGCTCAACAGGTACATCATGAATGGAGAGCTGGGTTAACACGTAACACTGGGTGCTTTTTTCGCAATCGAGGCGGGTTTTTAGTTTTTTAATATATTAACCAATGATTGCTGATATGTTGAAGGTTCTTGAATGGAAAGCCATTATGTACAGTTTATCTGGTAGGTGGTGGGTACAGAATATTATAAATTGTAAACATATTATTGGTAGTGTGTTTTACAGTCTTCATCTCTTAGGTAAAAGTAGTTGTATGGAATGAAATAACTTAATCCACTTACGTTTAGAAACAAATAAAATCAGAAAGACTTAAAAGTTGTCTCGTTACTGGTTGTGATGTGATGTTAATGTAATCAAACTGTGCAGATGACTATCCAGTGGCTACCAGAAGAATGGTTGTTGAAATAATAAAATACAGTACATCCTAGGTCAGTTAAAATAGGCAACTCTTGTGCATTTCTAAATCACACAAAACTTTAGAGCATTGTGGTGCAGTGGTAACACACAGTGGGTTTCCTAAATCACTTTAGGCAAATGCAGGGATGGTCCCTTTTACAAAAGGACACAATCAGTTTTCTTCCCTATCCTTCCTTAATCTGTCTTTGTGTTCAGTCTCTAATGACCCCGAGATTGTTCAACCCTAATTCTCCATTTTTCAAAGAAAATTGAAACATGTCTAGTTTAACCATTTGTGAGTTACGTATATTAACTGCATATCACTTTACTAATAAAAGTGATAATACACTCAAATTCAGAGTAATTTCATATACAAACTGTTTTTGTCACAAAAATTTTACTACTAGACAACCTGTGATTCCACGTGTTTAGTTGCAAAATAAAATGACAGTTTTCTTCACACAAATACTATCTGTCCTATCTATATCACAAAAAACACGAAAAAACACCTCTACACCCCTGCAGTATCTTGAAAGAGAATGTGAACCTTGCTTTTTTAAAGGTTACATAGTGAAGACAGACAGAATGTTTAGGAAGACATGGCTGAGAGAGTAATGAGGAGATGACTCAGTGAAATGTTTGTATGAAAGTTAATATTTGCTTAAAATATTTGTTCATAGTAAGAGCTCCTCTGACTCTTGATTGTGAATTACCTATTCTTTGGCTTGATACATTCCCACTGATTGAAATTTTATATCTGTGATAAGTGATTTCATATCTCCATATTATGTATAACAATTTTAGAATGTTTTGTGTCAACAGGAGGCTGCAGCGCTTGGACGGAAAGTAGCAGTATGCGATTTCGTCAAACCTTCACCCATGGGAACAACATGGGGTCTTGGAGGTACATGTGTTAATGTGGGTTGTATCCCCAAAAAACTTATGCATAGAGCAGCCCTTCTTGGACATGACATAAAAGAAGGCCCAGCATTTGGTTGGAGAGTGTCTACAGACAGTGAGTTGGTTATTTTATACCATTTTTCTTCATTTGAAATCCATGTTGCATGGAGCATTCTGGAGGTGGCCGTTATCCTGTAATGGATATCAAGTGGATCCTGTAATGGGTATCAAGTGGGTGGTGGTGGTGGTGGTGGTGGTGGTTTTTTATTTTTATTTAATTGTAGTAAGGAAATTGAGATCTGAACTGAATTGCTACATAACTAGTGTCATGCTGTTGATTCTCTCTGTAATAAAGGGGAGTTTAATGGTGATAGTGAGAGGAGGCAATGGTAGAGGTGTGAAGCAGACTTTTTTGTGCCAATGGGGAAAGGGGAGGTGTCAGCATCACAAAAAATGTGTATTATATCTTAAAGAAAATTTTTGATAAGGTGCATAAAGTATTGAGTCAAGCATTGCTTCACATTTCAGTGTGCTGATAATTTCACAGTGCAACACCTGTTGAAACTGAAGCATTTAGTTCATAAAATCAATTGATACATTTTCACAGATTACACATTTTACCCCAAAACCACATGCAATCTTTCTCAATGTGTTCCTTCAGCTCACCAGTGGTCAGATTCATGCTTAAGTATATGTTAATTCTATGAAGGAACAATAGTACTCCCTGTTAGTAGCCATACTTATTCTGAAAAATCTTCCTCTTGAGCAAACTTGTCATTTGTGGTAAACATGCCTGAGTGCTTAGTCACTTCAGCACACAGCCAGCTTTGCCACTGAAATTATCCAAGCATCATGTTTCACAAGCATATTTCCTGTGCTTTCTAAGACACCTCCAAAACTTCTGGTTAATTGCAGAAGGTGTAAAAAGTTTTGTCACTGAAATGTATTTTGGCCCATAGCGTATCAACAAAGTTTTTTTCTGCCACTACATACCCAATCTGGTTATCAGTAAACTGCATTGTCTCAGAAGCTCCTGTTTAATCACCTCTGCCTTATTTGTCACATGTCAAAGAAACAACATTTCATCTTGGTGCATTGTCAGCTCATATGGAAACTTGTTCCGCAGACTCTGTAGTTAGAGAAGTGCCAGTAAGAGCTGGCTCATCCTCGCACCACAGTGTGAGCGTGTGGCTAGCTAGTTGTGTGCTAGTAATCCCTTTTAGAAATAAAGTAAAGGACTAAAGCTACTGATGGTAATCGGCTCTCACCAAGTCAAATTTTATAACCCACTGTAATAATGTGGATGTTTATGCATCTTGTTGGCTCTCACCAATTTTTTTTTTTTTTTTTTTTTTTTTTTTTTTTTTTTTTTTTTTTTTTTAAATTTTCAAAGAATCCTTTATTGACGGAAAAACTGCAATGAAAGTAAGCATCCAAATACATGTACCTTGCATATAATTTTCTATAGATGATTAGAATAAGCAAATAATGCTTTCAAATGAAGTTTCCACTATATTTAATTTGTATTTCATGTTTAAATTATTTACATATTAGACACAAGAAACTAGTTCATTCATGATAGTACTTTTTCCATTTAAAAGAAGTTACACTATCTGGTACTGAGTACTAATGATTTAAAGACTTGCCTTTGGATTGAACTGTGTAAGCTTATCAATGTGGAATCTATGTCCTTCATTCTGGGAAAAAAGTTCCTCCAACAGTTAAACTGACTGTAACATAAACATAATTGTGGATGCAGCTTTGTGAAGTCAATGAAATTTGGACCAAGGAAAATCATTATTGGAACCTGTAATAATGTTGTTACACTTATTGTGCAACTGCTTGTTTCTGTATAGGTCTTAGTTCTAACTGCAGTTGTTTCCATGCCAACGGCAAAGGGAGGTGAATATATATTTAACATCACATGTATTTTGTGAAAGCCCTGGAAATGGCATCTTGAAATATGACTAGATTGTTGTAATGTTTCTGTACCTTTCATAACATAGATCTGCTCATATTGTTAAAGATGATGACTGGGAGCAAATAATGCTCTGGACATAAGCACATTTTGCTGTTTAGAATATACACTACGAATAACATCTTTGTAGCAAGTTAAAATAATGTGCTGAAGAGCATCCACAAAAATTTAAGACTTCCAAATCTGATTTCCATTTGACATACAGTTTCAACTTGTCTCACAAATGTTAAGAAAATGTTTTTATTTAAAACTGGTCTACTCCACAAAAGGAGATCACTGTTGTTCGAAATTGAAATATTTTTAACTGTGACACCAGATTCAAAATATCAAGTGTTCCATAGTATCAGTGATACAGGCCACATATTAAAGCCATTGATTTTTCAGTTCTGTTACCATTAATATCCGTTGATAAATCTTCCTCTTTAAAATTCAGAGATACCTTTCAGATCATACCTTGGCTAGGACAGTGTATTTAACAGTAATATGGTAAATCTTCATAATAGCTTTGCAGGCATTTCTGAAAGGCTTTTTCTGGAAACATTTCAGCCCATATCTACAAATAAATCTTGTTTCAGGAGCTACTGTACTCATTGCTTCTCCCACACTGACACTCCTTTCATATAAATTCTGTTGATGGAGAATGTAGTGTGTTGCAAAGATCTCTTGCAAAAAAAAAACAAAAAAAAAACAAACAAAAGTCTTATCTATTCACAGTAGTCACTCTGTCCCTAGAAAAGAGGGCCTTTCATTGTAGACCCCACATTTTCCATACTATTACACACAAAGAATATCTGCCCCTGTTTACAAAACTATTTGCATTTCTTTTGATAAGCTCGGGTACCTTTGGTTGTGTATGGCTTGCACCAGTGACACACACACACACACACACACACACACACACACACACACACACACACACACACACACACTCTCTCTCTCTCTCTCTCTCTCTCTCTCTCTCTCTCTCTCTCTCTCTGCAGCACCCCACACATAACACACTTTTAACGGTGTATTTGTTCTCTTCTTATTGTAACAGTTTTACTTATAGATCTTTTTTATTTTATGTGACTCTGTGAAATTATTGCATATTGTTTTATATACATGTGATTGGAAACAGTCTGAAAAAGGTTGTAAGTGTGTTGCAGCGTAGGTTGTGCTGAGAAATAATTGTTGAGGTAAAAATTTCATATGTTACGCTGTTTTTGAACTCGATTAGCATTGAAGGTAGTGAATCAGGCTGTTGCATATGCACATTAAAGTGGCTTGCCAGGTACAGCTAGTGTCAGTTGGTCTCACGGTGTAGATGTCAGTACACGAGAAAGCTGCTCAGATTTGATCCTTACTACCATCTGATGTCCAGTTTTTGAATCACTCTCTTGTTTGTTTTTTAGAAAACCAAAGAAAGAACAAATTTGGCAACATCATTTCTGGTGGGCCACTTGAATTTTTGTATGTAATGGTGTGATAGCTTAACTTCAGTGCTAATTAACTCTGAAATGATGCAAAGTATAGAATTTTTTTTCTTAACAATTATTTCTCAGCACAACCTACTCTGTAACACCCTTACAAGCTTTTACTGTTTGTGACCACCCTCTATTCATTACAACACTTACTTGTAACCGTTTCAAATGCCAGGGTGCTTCTCACTTGAATAAACAAATAAGAACAAATCTTTGTAGTTATGTGGTAGCCCCGTAGCAGCATTTGAGGCTCTTAAATTCCTCTGAAATAAGTAGGGTTTGTGTCCCCACAACACCATTTTTTATGTTTTATTGTTTGTTGATGTGTTGCAAGCATAACATGAAATAGCAAAGGTATGCTGAACATAAAACACTTCGCCACTGGCAGATTTATGACAAACAGTCATTTACTGCCAAGATGTTTCAGCATATGCTGTTAATGAGATCATGTTGCTTTCAGTGCACATGAAGGGGCAGCCAGGTGCAATGTTCAGCTCACTGTACCCAGAAGTGGCACAAGCGGTGGCATACTACAGTGGTAAATGGCTGGCTTTAAGGGTTGTGCTCAGGAAAGGTGTCAACACCTCAGCAAAACAGCCTGTAATAGATGATACCTGTGTGAAACATTGATTTTTGAACACCGTCCACCTCAAGAATGACCAATTTCTGTGGATGCTGTTACAGAGGCCCTCTTATGATCACTGACTGTATAGGCTTGCCTTTGCTAAAGTGAAGTGAATGATATCAGATGGGACAGAGATACTTAATTTATGGTCATCTCAGTACACATCAGTATGTGCAGTTCCTGAAAATATTATGGTGCCAAGTGTGAGGATTCTCCATCCCAGCGGAGTAATCCAGTTCCAGAAGAACTACTCACTGGTTCACACAAGTCGAATCATTCGGCAATGATTTTCATGTTAGGCTGCCATCGACGCGATTGGTTGGCGTTTTAGAGCACTGGACTTAACTCCAATTGAAAATTTGTTGGCACAAATGAAGCACCACGAGAACTTAAGAGTGGCCACATGCACATCTGACCAACTGTGGGACCTAGTGTTGGATACATGGGAGAGTCTTGTGGATGATATGACGTATTTCCAGAGGCTGGCCACCTCTGTGCCTCATTGGATGAGGTAGATAATTGCTGCCAATGGTGGGTGGACCTCATCTCCGATGTGAAACTTCCCTTGTCTCACATTACTCCACTTCGTATTACACATTTGATATAATTGTACATTTGTTAACTGGAAATTCACATTAAGTCATTTCCTTTTATATTTTATTCATTGATTTTTCTGCTGCTTAACACTTAATGACTGTAAATTTTACACAAAGTGCAAGCAAGTCATTTGGAATCAAAATAGAAATTATGTCCTAATATAACAAAGTCAGAGAAAACACTTAATATCAACTAATATAAAAACAGGTAAACCCTAAAATAATAATATTCTCTTCCTTTCTGCATCTGCAACATTTTCTGTGTTTGTTATGTAAAAGAAGTGCCAGCAGGGCATACAAAAGCTCTTTCAAGTTAACATTCTTCTGTAGTCCAAGGATAGCATTCCAATCACTGTTCCCATTTCTCTCTGTTAATCTTCAGAATATGCATTCAGTATATCCTCCTTCAGACTGCACATTTGAAGCATTGGCCTCAACTGAACATGTATCAGACTGTGAATGACTGAAAGATTGTTTTCTGTTTTTGTCTTGTTCCATTTCTTTGAATTGTTTCAAATGTTCCCTGCATGGAGACGATGTTAGTGACTTAAGTGATTCAGAACATGCTGATTTTACTATATCAGGTGGCTCCTGATGTGGATTGTATGGCTGGATACCATTTGGACTCACATTTACTCTGTTGTTTCAGTCTCGTATGTCAAACTCTTGGTGTATTACAAAGGCATTCTCTCTAAGTATATGCCTGTTACATGGTAAGAGTCCCATTTTCCAGAGGCTGTTCATAGCATTTTCCATTGTTGTTGCTTTCAAGTAGGCTGTAATCAATGAAGAGGCTACTATTTGACCTCGGTTATTTGCCGACCAACTTCCTATTTCTTGGGGATAGTGCATTTTAAACATTCCCATGTGTTCCACGCAAGAGGCTGCATTTTATGCGTGAAGTGGTGTGATAAACACATGACGTGGACACAGTTTTCTCTTGTTACGTCTAAGACACAGGTTGATATTATGCCCATCAGCTATTAGCACAACAGTATCACCACCAGGTGGCTTCACAAACTCCATAGAAATTTTAAACTACTTACAAGTAAACCTACCCAAGAGATACACTGTGATTTTGATCACTTTTGAATATGTTTTAGTTGTAAGGTACCTCTTATTTGCAGGTAAGAGTGCATTTTACTTTATTTCCAGTTTTGTTATTCCACATAAGTCAAGTGAATGTATCAGTGCGCACAGAGTAAGGAGCGAGTGGTAGGTTCCCACACTGGCTAGCAGAGGCAATTGGCAATCTGGCACTTTCAGAGCCAGTGGATGAGGTGCTGATGCAGAACCTGCTCATGATATCGGCAAAGAGATTTATAGGGAAAGTACATTTATTCCGGCACAAATCAAGTAGTTATTAATGAATATTTGTTAACAAAACTTGTCTTTTACTGCTTAGACATTAGGAGGGGTCTAAGGGTCATAAATACCGTATTTCAGTAATTTTACGAAGCCAGGAAACATTGATATTAATAAATAAATGAATAACTTTGGCATAGCCAAAGATGTAGGATCTTATACAAACTATACTGACTGTACCCTCAAGTTACAGACTGTGCGCAGTAGGATGCCTTTCAATCTAGTCATGCAGTAGACCATACTGTCGTACTGTTAATAGTTAGCTTATAATCAGTGTGAAAAAGTTAATTTTACCATGTTTCTTAAATACATGCATCATAATGGCATCCCATGTACAAATTATTTGCCCCCCCCCCCCCCTCCCAAAAAAAACCTTCATTCCAGTTCATTATGTAAAACATATACAGTATTATTGCACTTTCAGAATACGACAGTGCTACAATGGCTCTGCAAGGGAACATAAAACTAAGAGAATATCTCCACATAACTGTTGGGAAGAATTCGTATGCAGCGGCTCACTAAGTCAATTCAAGGATGGACTGCCTTAATTATCGCAGAACTCGGGTGGGAAAGCATGGCCAATTATACTGTATGCCACTTATACCACCACCTAAGGCCCGAGTGAGGTGGTGCAGTGGTTAGCACACTGGACTCGCATTCGGGAGGACGATGGTTCAATCCCGCATCTGGCCATCCTGATTTAGGTTTTACGTGATTTCCCTTAATCGCTCCAGGCAAATGCCGGGATGGTTCCTTTGAAAGGGCACGGCAGACTTTGTTCCCCGTCCTTCCTAATCCAATGAGACCGATGACCTCTCTGTTTGGTCTCCTCCCACAAACAACCCAACCCCCCTCCCCCCCACACCACCACCACCACCACCACCACCACCACCACCACCTAAGGACTCACCAGCTAAATGGCGACATCTCTAGAGGTGGGGGGATTCTTGTATAGTGTAGAGCAAACTAAGACTCGTTACTTTATATATACTCATTCAGACGTTTATGGGGTGAAACACCACCTTAAAGTTTAGTTTAATATTTCTGAATGGATATTATTGAACCAGTAACAGATTTTTAAAAAAATTCAAATAAAAGTTCTGTTGTTTTTAATGTTTGTTACAGTGGTGCACCCAAAGTTGCCATAAAAGTCTTCCCTCTTTTTTTTTTCCCCCCCCCCGAAATCCTCTCCCTTTCCCTATTTCGTTTCTTGTTTTGACATTTGACTAGTAGCAAAACATATAGCATGATTAATACCAAAATCAGTCATATACGATGAAGTATTTCAAAGATGAATTTGTCAGAAATAAGCTAAAAATCTCTGTATCACTATATGCACATGTGATGAGTGTGCTTCAGTGCCAGTTGTCATTTAATGTCGTTTAATAAGTCTCTCCCATGTGAATAGATTCTAAATGCATATTCTGCATATATTGTTCTGTATACATATTTTCTTCTAATTTTATGAAATATAAAATATCTTGTGGTGTTTTCTTTTGTGTGCAGTGTAATATATATTTTCATGTTGCAGCCTTTTCAGATTTAATTATGTCATTTATTTGTGTGAAGTGCATCTTTGGAATACCACTTCATTATTTATGATTGAACTTGGGATTAATGATGCTATACGTCTTGCTATTTGAGAAACGTTGAAATGAAAACAAAGCAGTGGGTGGAGGGTGAGATTTTGAGGGGGGGAGAAAAAAACTTTTTGGAAATTTGTGGTAAGGTCTTGTGGGACCAAACTGCAGAGATCATTGGCACCTAAGCCTACACATTACTTAATGTAATTAAACTAACTTACGCTATATATATATATATATATATATATATATATATATAAACACACACACACACACACACACACACACACACACACACACACACACACGCGCGCGCAAAAGGAAGGGAGGACTCGAACATGTCAAAGTTGATCGAAATTGCAGTGTATCCCTTGGGTTGATTTACTTGTTAGTAAAACCATGACTCTGAATAATCCACTTATCAGAGTTTCAAGCTGAATACCCTGATATGTAATAGTGTGTCATAATATGCAATACAGTCATGTATTAGGACACCCATGGTATCGCTTATTACAAATAAGCCATCTTGCTTTACAAACATAGCCCCGTAGTTACGTTACTCGAGGACAAGTCATTATAGTAACTGAAAGAGTACTTTGTGAAGAATATAATCAGAAGGACAGTGTTGCAACAGCTACTCAGCTTCAGATATTAAATCCCTATAAGCACATTTGTTCAAAAAACATGAAATTCAACAGTTTTAAAATAAAGGTCTCTTGACAGTGTGCAGCTCAGTAATGGTATTACCGTCACTGTTCTACGCCTCAGGTGCTGTGAGAATTGTTCTGATATTTCCCAGCAAACCTGAACACCTACTTCAATCAGAATCTAGCTATCTCACATTAGTGAACTCTCCCATAATATGTACCCTTCCTCTGTATTCAAAATTGCTTTCAGTAATGGCAGCATAATTTGAGTAAATTAAAAACAGTGTCAAATTGGAAAATAAATAGTCATTTTCCCAAATTAGAATTTAATTTTTTCTGTTGCAGCTGCTTTTCTGTTCTGCCTACTACTTCTGTGAATAGTTGTATGCATACAGACAAAACTTGCCCTTCATCAGTTTAATTTGGACAAAATTGTTTTTCAAATTAATAGTCACAAATTTTAGTGTTCCGTGCTCAAAGGACAAAAGAACTGATGTTGAGCTTGGTCCTTACATGTGAGTGGGTAATTTGAAAGTTTTCCAGTACTAGTTTCGTTCATGCCAAAGAATTGAATAATTATTCGATTAGTTTGCTGTTTCCTCAGTTTTAAATGTGAGCTTTGCAAAAAAATAAACACAGTACTGAGTGGCTATACCTAATCACTGCTATGCCCGTTTTCCAAACGTTTCACACATATATCAGATGAAGGAATGCATGGTTCTGAAATCTGACATATCTTTTGAAGTTTTCTTTTATTATTTGAATAAGAGTCAAACTGTAATGAGGAGGAGTATAGTAGCATAAAGGATGCATCATTAGATAAGTGAAAAATTTGTACTTAATGACAAGCAGTGGTACAAATAGAGAGTTGTGTTTCACATTACTCCAACATTGGTGAAGGAAAGTGCATTTTGTTCTGCTACTCAAAGCTCTGATAAAATACTTTTATAGTGAAGTGTCAAATAGCGAAACAGTTAATATTTCTGAAGTATTTGCTTCCACTGTTTAAATATATCGGCAGTTCAGTGGTATTTAATTTTAGAGGGCAGTGACATTCCACCTACTGAATATCTGTACTCCATGCATTTCTAATGGTCAACAATCAGACCAGGGAAAAAGCAATAAATTATATGCTTCGGGGAAGTCTTCAATATTCCAGACAACATGTAATAAAAATGAAAGCCAACATTCAATATGTGATCAAAAGTATTTGGGCACCTGTTAGTGGACATCACTATGGAGTGTGTCCACCCTTTACCTTTATGATGGCATCAACTCTGCTAGAGACACTTTCAGTAAGAATGGCACCTGACTTTTCCTCCAGATAAACAAGAAAAAGTAGTGATGTTGATTCATTGGGTTCATATCATAGCTCTGGGCATGCCAGTTCATTTCAGAAAAGTTATTGTCCCCAAACCATTGCTTCACTAAGGCAGGGTGCATTGTCATGCTGATGCAGCCATTGCCCTGAGCTGTTCCTCTGCTGTGCATGGTACAAAATGTTGTAAAATATATTCATAGCTTTCCGCATTTAGCATTTGCTCAAGCACAGTAAGAGGACCATACCCTAACCTGGGAAAACATCCCATACCATAACACTTCCTCCTTCATACTTCACTGTTGGTAACACACATGATAGCAGGTAACATTCTCTAGGCACTCACCAAACCAAAACCCTTCCATCAGATTTCCACAGAATATAGCATAATCCATCACCCCAAATCACTCATTTCCAGTTGTACACTATCCAATGGTATTGCTTAGCACTGACTATAGAAATGTGTGGCCTTTGAGGAGCTGATCAACCATTGTACCCCATTCTTTTTAACTCATTACTCAGTCATTGTGCTATCTGGCCTGATGGTAGCACTTTGGAATTAATGAGTGATTCCTTTTGCTGATTTCATGCAATTTTTACAACCACTTTCCACAATGATAAACGGTCCAAGTCTGTCAGTAAATGAAGACTGCTGGTCTTGGTTTAGATTTGGTTGTTTAATCACATTTTCACTTCAGTCACATCGTGAACAGTCAAGATGGGCAGCTTTAGAATGTTTCAAATGTCCTTGATGGATTCGTTACTCAGGTGACATCCAGTGACTAGTTAATGTTCGTACTCTTTAAGCTGTCCTGACCTCACCCATTCTGCTGTTGCGGCTTCTCTACCGATGACAAAATACTCCTTGCCTCTTTTTATAGTGGTGGGTCCACCTCTTGTGACATGTAATGGTCAATTCCGTGTTATGTAGGGGTGTCCTCTCTTTCTCTCTCTCTCTCTCTCTCTCTCTCTCTCTCTCTCTCTCTTTTAAAGTTACTCGCTCTCATCAGTCCATACATGTAGGCTAATCTCGGGAACTGTTGTAGGGATTTTGATCCAGTTTTGACTAATACATACTCTGAAAAAGATGCTATTTTCACCTAGTGAATTGTTGGTTTAGTGGTAGAGCAGGTGGCTTGGAACCAAAAAGTTATGGGATCAAATCCCACGTATATCACTTTTTTTCACTTTGCCGTTTAACTTAGCAGTCATCTCTCAGTGATGTGGGGATAAAATACAATGACAATTTCAAGCTACCAATTTCCAGTCCCTCAAATTAGCAGTCGCAATTCACACACTCAATTTACTGCAAATTCTTCGAACAACAGGCACTGTGTTTCAGAACTTTGAAGTATCTGTGATGTGAAATAATCAATTATGTTTAAACAATAGTTTCCTTTGCATCATTAGACAAAAATGTAGTAGTTTTTTTTACTTCATGTAAAATGTTTTCCAATAAACTACTTCAGCAACTTTGCTTCATTTACACATAGTACATTCTTTCAGCAGTGCAGATGATGACTCAGCTTTCTGCCTCCCTTGAACTGAACCTGGAGGTGGACATAATTCTTTGCGTGGGAGGGTGAAGAAGTCCGCCATTAAGACTTCATAATAAAGAATTAAGACAATGAGTCTCAACAATGCATCAAAGTGCGTACTAAGCATCACAAAAGGAGTGCTGTAACATGAGCTAAACATGTACATCTTGCATGGTTTTTCTTATTTTTTCTTTTATTGGTGCCATCTTGGCCAGCCTGCTAATACATATTGAATCACTCACGCCCACATATGCCTACGATTCACATTCAGTATATACATTGGTTGTAAGCTTATTACTTACATTATGATATGCTCCCATCATTGTCGTGAGATGTCATTCCAAATGCAAATTCAATATGGAACTCTTAACATTTATACCTCCAAACAACTTTCCTGCCATGCGCCGCTTACATCGTGTAAGTTATATGAAAGTGATGATGATATTCACTGAAATTTATTCGCAACTCTGCACAACGGCATGCAGACAAAATATGCTATACCACACAACTCGTTTGGCCATACATACAAAGCCAGGTCAGGTCACTATTATGGCTATATTTAGTCATTTGAACCAGTATGAAATCCCAACATGTAGGGAACCACTTAATCTGTATCTGACAATCATTGCAAACTAAAATAAGTAATGTTTCCAGTTAAAATAAGTAACTGACCCATGTGCCAGTGACTTTTGAAATATCACGTGCATCCCAAGCAGGAACGATTGAATTTTGTCTCCAGTATGAATTTTGTAGCATTGTGCTGAGCAAACCCATAGTACCTCGTTAGTGATGTGTTGCCCACAAATTATCATTTACATGTGCAAATGTTAGGAACTCAATATTTCCAGGTTGATCATTACTTCAGTAAAGTTGTAGACACCAGCAGAACCCCTGCTCCCATGAGCTCGCAACTCTGCTGTGAGCCTGTGATTGTTGAATGCTAGACTCTTGTCTTTAGCTGTACCGTTTCCCTTTTCATGTTGCAAATATAATCTCCTGATGTTGTGTATATTGCCCCAGCCAGAAATGACTAGGTACAGACGTGGTGAATCTGGGAACTCTGAGCAGAGAACAGATAAACATTACCAGTGCACTGGAACCACAGAATCTGGGTACTCTTCAGCAACCATTATTAGCAATGGTGGTGAAACACTGTGTGCCACAGGGAGTGGGCATCTTGGCTTAATTGTCCAGTTCACAAGGAAGATATAAATCTCTTTAAAAAAATCTCAACCTCTAGGTGGGCTGGTTGCTGGAGACTGAATGGCCCCATCAATCTCTAAGAAATTCAGACAGATATGATCCTAAATCGTTGCCCTCCCTAGGAACATCTTGGGATAAATGTAGGGCTTCACAATGACAGGATCCATATTCGCCACATTACTTAGTGGGCAGCAGAACTGATGGGTACTCCTTTCTGGAAACAAAGCCTCTGTTTTTTGTTGAGCACCTCAAGGATAAGTTTGGAGACGTGACAGCGCTGTCCAAAATGCGCAATGGGATGGTTTTGATTCAGGTGGCATCCCCAAACCAATCCTGGGCGTTGCATGCCTGTGACAAGCTGGGTGATATTCCTGTTTCGTTCACTCCCCATAAAAGCCTCAATGTGGTCGAGGGAATTAGTTTTCATCATGACCTCCTGCTGCAGTCAGATGATGAGCTTCGTGCCAATTTAGAACGGTTTCATCCAGCACGTTTCTACATCTACATCTACATCCATACTCCGCAAGACACCTGACGGTGTGTGGCGGAGGGTACCTTGAGTACCTCTATCGGTTCTCCCTTCTATTCCAGTCTCGTATTGTTCGTGGAAAGAAGGATTGTCAGTATGCCTCTGTGTGGGCTCTAATCTCTCTGATTTTATCCTCATGGTCTCTTCGCGAGATATACGTAGGAGGGAGCAATATACTGCTTGACTCTTTGGTGAAGGTATGTTCTCGAAACTTTGACAAAAGCCTTCCTGCAGAGTCTTCCACTGGAGTTTATCTATCATCTCTGTAACGCTTTCGCGATTACTAAATGATCCTGTAACGAAGCGCGCTGCTCTCCATTGGATCTTCTCTATATCTTCTATCAACCCTATCTGGTACGGATCCCACACTGCTGAGCAGTATTCAAGCAGTGGGCGAACAAGCGTACTGTAACCTACTTCCTTTGTTTTCGGATTGGGGACCCAAAGACAACAGGGTTGCTACCAGTGTCTTCATCTTGGCCTTTGAGGGTGATTCATTACCTGAAAAGGTCAAGGTGATGGTGTACCGATGTGACGTCAAACCCTATGTCCCTCCCCCAATGCAGTGCTTTTTAAGTGCTGGAAATTCGGGCACATGTCGTCCCGGTGCAATTCCAGCACCACATGTAGAGACCGCAGACATTCACTGCATCCGAATACTCCATGTGCGCCTCCTCCCACCTGTGTGAACTGTGGAAAGCATCACTCCCCTGCTTGCTGGACTGCCCCATACTTCAAAAGGAGCGGAAAATTATGGAGTAAAAGACCTTGGAAAGGCTGCTTACCGCGAGGCTAAACTCAAATATGAAAGACTAAACACTGTTCCCATGCTATCTTCTTATGCTGCCGCCACAATAGCGTTGCCATCGATGATGCCATTATGCTCGTCATCTAAGGTTACTCCAGTGGGCCCCCAGGGCTGCCCATCTTCCTCCCCCCTCCAGTTGGCTGGGGGCACGTCTTTTTCTGTTGCTCCCAAAGCTTCTACTTTGGGAGCATTGCCCCCCCCTCCCCCCCAAAAAAAATATCTGGGACATCGGTCCCCCCCCCCCCCCTCCCCCCCAGCCAGAGAAGCAGCAGCCTCCTCCGGCTCCAGAAGGGGTCCCTTGGGACTCTACTTTCCATGGTCTCCTCACCCCCCTCTCCCCCACTGGTCCATCGGACACCAGCAAGTGGCTGAAAGAGTCACCGGCTACTGGTCAAAGGGCTTAAAGGTCTTCCTCTGTCACCCCTCCCAGCAAGCCCCTAAGGAGCAGCAAGAGAGAAAAACTTCAAAGTAGTAGTCCTATAAGAAAATAAAGAATCCAATGTCCTCCGCAGCAGCACTCCCCCATGGCTCTGCGTCCAAAAATGAGGTGGAGATTCTGGTGTCCCCTGTGGACCTAGATCTCACTGACACCTCGGATGCAATGTTACTAGATGCCAACACTTAACAAGTGGCGACAGGTGATGCTGAGGGCTAATTTGCCTCCTCGGTCACTCCATGCCTCCCCAGTGGTACTGCGGCATATATATTTTCCCCACCTGGCTGAGTTATGTCAACTTCTAAGCAGTACACTTGCTTCCTGTATTGTCCTTCAGGAGACCTGGTTTCCTGCAATGCGGAACCCCACGCTTCATCGCTATCGGGGGGTACTACAAAAACCATCCTGACTGTGACAGGCTGTCAGGTTGAGTATGCATCTTCGTCGTTACCTCTGTCTGTAGTGAACCTGTGCCCCGTCAAACACCTTCAGAAGTTGTGGCAGTCAGGGTGAGGACAATGCAGGAAATTACCGTCTGCAACATCTACCTCCCTCCAGATGGTGACGCACAGCCCCATGTTTCGCTTGCACTCATTTTGCAACTCCCCCCACCTTTTCTCCTTTTGGGTGATTTTAATGCCCATAACCCTTTGTGGGGTGGAGCCAAGGTTCCTGGCTGTGGCAAAGATGTTGAGGACCTGCTAACTCACCCCGACCTTTGTCTCGTAAATACAGGTGGCCCCACACATTTCAGTGTGGCACTTGACGCATATTCGGCCATTGATCTCTCAGTTTGTAGTCCTGGCCTTCTCCCATCTATCCACTGGAGAGCATATGATGACTTGTGTGGTAGTGACCACTTTCCACTCTTCCTGTCCCTACCCCAGTGTCCCTCATCTCGACACTTGCCCAGGTGGGTTCTTCCCAAGGCTGACTGGGACACCATCAGATCCACTACCAACATTGAGTATCCGCTGAATGCCACCATCGATGAAGTGATCCATCTCATCACTAATACCATTGTTGCCTCAGCTGAATCAGTAATCCCTTGTTCCTCCAGTTTGCCCTGGCGGAAGTCAGTGCCTTGGTGGTCACCGGCAATCACTGCAGCAATTAGAGACCGTAGGTGGGCCCTCCTACATCATAAGCACCACCCCTCCCTGGAGAACCTTATTGCCTTCAAACAGCTCTGTGCCCAGGTTCGCCTCCTAATCAAATGAAGGAAGTAGGAGTGTTGGGAACACTACGTCTCCACCATTGGAACACGAACTACTTCTCCCAGGTTTGGACCAAGCTCCACTGACTTTATAGCTGTCAGAACGCAGCAGGTGTACCTGGAATTTCCAAAAATGGAGCTGTATCTGCCGATCCAGACGTAATTCCAGAGCATCTTGCTGAACATTATGCTCGCATCTCTGCGAATTACCACCCCACCTTTTGTCTCCTCAAACAGAGGGTGGAATGACAAACACCTCGCTTTTACTCCACACCACCCTGAGCCTTATAATGCTCCCTTCAGTAAGTGGGAATTTCTCCGTGCCCGTGACAACTGTCCTGACATATCCCAACCCAGATAGCATCCTTTTGCAAATGCTGCAACAGCAGTCAGCGGATTCCCAATGCCACCTCCTTGCTGTCTTCAACCGTATTTGGAGTTAGGGCGAATTCCCATCACAATGGTGAGAAAGTATCATCGTTCCAGTGCTAAAGCCCAGGAAGAACCCACTAGATGTTGACAGCTATTGTCCCATTAGCCTCACCAATGTTCTGTGCCAGCTGCTTGAACGTATGGTGAGCCGGTGGTTGTGTTGGCACCTTGAGTCTCGGGACATTCTGGCTCTGTCCCACAGCAGTTTTTGACAAGGACGCTTCACGATCGACAACTTGGGGTATCTGGAGTCTGTCATTCAATCAGACTTTTCCTGCCAGCAACACCTTATTGCCATCTTTTTCGACCTTACAAAGGCCTATGACACCACTTGGGGACACCACATCCTCGTTACTCTGCATGAGTGGACTCTCCAGGGTCCACTCCCGATTTTCATACAGAACTTTTTGTTGCACCGCACTTTCGGATTTCGCCTCGGTGCTTCCCACAGTGCACCCAATATACAAGAGAGTGGGGTCCCGCAGGGCTCTGTCCTGAGTGTCCCACTCTTTTTAATTGCCGTCAATGGTCTTGCATTAGCAGTAGGATAGTCAGTCTCTCCCCTCCTATACACTGACAATTTTTGTGTTTTGTTCTGCTCCTCTTCTACTGTGGCATCTGAACGCCGGCCATAGGAAAGTGCAATCCACCCCCATCCACAAATTTATCTCGATGACCAACTACTAGATATAGTGGAGACTTACTGCTTTTTGGGACTGGTCTTAGACACCCACTTAAATTAGTTTCCCCATCTTTGTCAGCTTAAGGATAAGTGTTGGTGGCACCTTAATCTTATTTGATGCCTGAACCACAGTGACTGGGGTGCTGATCGTCCTACACTATTGAAGTTGTACCAAGTCCTCGTACAGTCCGGTATTGATTATGGAAGCATGGTGTATGGTTCAGCGTCGCCCTCTGCACTGGGTCTGCTGGTCCCTATCCACCACTGTGGAGTTCGCCTCATGATGGGAGCCTTCCGATCGAGCCCCATGAACAGCCTCCTTGTGCAAGCTGGTGTTCCTCCATTACGGGTCCAGCGGCAACTATTTCTCACAAATTATACCGCCCACATACATAGTTCACCTCGCTATCCAAATTGCCGTCTCCTTTTCCTGAACATGGCAATCCATCTCCCACAATGGGGGCCCAGAATTGGGAATCCCTTCGCCGTCTGTGTCTGATCACTTCTTAATGAATTCTACACTTTCCCCTTACCGCCTTTCCTGCAGGCTCACTTCCATACACCTCCATGGTCTATACCTTGGCCACAGCTTCGGCTAGACCTATTGAAAGGCCCCAAAGGCTCAGTTCCACCTGAGGCCATCCGCCGGCAATTTCTCTCTTCTTGGCAAGTTTGAGGGCTCAGACATAATCTACACAGATGGATCAGTGGTACACTGTCTTGTTGGCTTTGCTTAAACTCACGTTGGCCATACTGAACAGCGCTCCTTGCCGGATGGCTGCAGCGTTTCCACTGCAGAGTTGGTTGCCATCTATTGCGCTTTTGATCGTATCCACTCCTGCTCCATTGAGTCCTTCATCATTTGTAGTGACTCCTTAAGCAGCCTACAATCTCTTCACCAGTGCTTCCCTCGACATCCTTTAGTACTGTTAATCAAAGAGTCTATGCCCTCTGCAACAGTGGATGCTCAGTGACCTTCATTTGGACCCCAGGACATGTCAGGTTACTGGGCAATGAACTTGCTGACTGCCTGGCCAAACAGGCCACCAGTAAACTATCTGTGGAGATTAGCCTGCCAGAGTCTGACTTGCGATCGGTCTTCTGCCGCAAAGTTTTCGCGATGCGGGATACTGAATGCCGTACCCTGAGTACACCAGATAAACTTCGTGCTATCAAGGAGACAACGAATGTGTGGCGGTCATCCATCCGAGCCACTCACAGGGAATCTGTTGTCCTTTGCCAGTTTCGCATTGGCCATACATGGCTACCTCCTCCATCACGAGGACCCACCTCAGTGTCGCTGTGGCTCCCACATGACTGTCATCCACATCTTGGTGGACTGGCCAATTTTAGCCACTCTGGGGCAGACTTTCAGCCTTCTCAGCACCCTACCTTCAGTGTTGGGAGACGCCACCTCAACAGTAGATTTAGTTTTACGTTTTATTCATGAGAGTTTTTTTCTATATCATCTAAGGGTGGGCATTTGGCCGTGTCTCCAAGGCCTCCACCCTCCTTCCATTTTAACTCTGTCACCCTTTCTTTGCATTTGTTTGTCCTGGTGTTCATCTTTTCCCTACATGTATTCATCTCGCCTTGTCTCTTTGGGGTGGACATTTTAGTGTGTTGGAGAGTGGCTGACTCATCCTCTTTTATTCTTGTGATCAGCCAGCCCAGACCTTCTGCTCTATGGTTTTAATATACCTTTTGCTACTTTTCCTTGTGGTGTATGTTTTCCCCCTTTTTTGTTCATTCCAGTCGTTTTCTTTTTAGGTGTGGTTCCCCATTTCTTCTTCCTCTTTTGCTTTCCCACATTAATTTGGGTGTTTTTTACCTTCAGCCTTGTTTGGGTCAGGAAAAAGGGAGTGATGACACTGAAGTCTGGTCCCTTTACACCCCAAACCATCCATCCATCCATCCATCCATCCATCCATCAAGGTGAGCTTGAGGTGTGTGATTCTAAAAGGGGAGGAGGGGCTGTGGGACATCTGTTGCACCAGTTGTACCTGTTGTTGTAGACTTGACAAGGTATACAGAACTCTGCCTGAGTGTGCATGTATTTGACTTTCTCTACTCAGAGACCGTGATATGCAAAATCAAAATTAAATACATCTACATTTACGTGATTACTCTGCAGTTCACATTTAAGTGCTTGGCAGAGTGTTCATCGAACCACAATCATACTATCTCTCTACTATTCCACTCCCGAACAGCGCGCGGGAAAAATGAACACTAAACCTTTCTGTTCGAGCTCTGATTTCTCTTGTTTTATTTTGATGATCATTCCTACGTATGTAGGTTGGGCTCAACAAAATATTTTCGCATTCGGAAGAGAAGGTTGGTGACTGAAATTTCGTAAATAGATCTCGCTGTGGCGAAAAACGTCTTTGCTTTAATGACTTCCATCCCAAATCGCATATCATATCTGCCACACTCTCTCCCCTATTATGTGATAATACAAAACGAGCTGCCCTTTTTTTGCACTCTTTCGATGTCCTCCGTCAATCCCACCTGGTAAGGATCCCACACTGCGCAGCAATATTCTAACAGAGGAAGAACGAGTGTAGTGTAAGCTGTCTCTTTAGTGGACTTATTGCATCTTCTAAGTGTCCTGCCAATTAAACGCAACCTTTGGCTCGCCTTCCCCACAATATTATCTATGTGGACCACAGACTCATTTACTACAGCAAGACAGGATTGTTATCAAGAGCAAACTTTTTGAAAGGTGTTGAGAACCATAACAGGATACTAATGGCCTGGAATGATCTTAAAGATAGATAATGAATCATTTGGAAAAATGTCCCAATTTTAGATCTAGAGAAGTTTTGAGGGGCCTACTGGGAATTTGATATCTGAAGGCAATGAAATAGAATAACAATGTCTCAGTGGGCTATCACCTGCCTTAAAAATAACATACAAAGGGAATATTTCAATTTTAGCGTAGGTGTTGAAACATGAAATAGATTTTGTGTATGTCCCAACATCAGAATTGGAGGGGGAGTGAGAATGAAAATGAGTATCAGATATAAACATAGTCATGAAAATGGAAAAAAATTGAGAATTGGTCTTACTTTTCACAAGTCTATGTTATACATTAAAGGGTGATTTATATGTCTTAAGATAGACTCTACATCCTGAGCCCCATTCATTGTTAAAATTGTAAAAAAAAAATTGACACACAATTGAATTTGAAGGCAAAGCAACCCATGAAAAATATGGATGAGCTGCAGATGTCATACACATCCCCTCCCATTTTGCCACAGTTACTCTCATTACCATCCATTGTGGATGGAAACCAATAAAATGTGCTTGCCTCTCAATGTCGTCCAAGTAGGATTTTCTTCTATATCATTATTTTCTGTGAATAAACTGTTTCCATATTAAGTTTGAGCAGATATTCTGATAGAGCTACTAAAATTGCTGCCATTTAAAGCCATGTATTAACTGCACAGAACTGCTGCTGTTTTGAGCATGCAGGAAACCGCATTTGCGACTCAAAAGCCGTGCAGTCACAATTCGCATTCAGTACACAATTAAGCCAGTAGCAGCACTCATAGCAAGCAGTCATTGCACTAACAGTATCTTGATTTGCACACCCATAAAGTGTTTGACTTCATGGGACTCGGGCAAGGGAAATTTGCTCATGTAAAGCAGTGTAGTCCCCAGTGTTTACCATGTTGTTTTTATCTTGAAGTTGACTGTTACAAAGGTAAAATTTCCACAAATGTTACTTGTGCCTACACATCTACCTTCAAAGCAATGCCCACAGTTGCCAGTGAGGTATTTAGGAGACCTTCCCTAATGAAGCAAATAGTAACATCATGTGAAATGGTTCAAATGGCTCTGAGCACTATGGGACTTAACATCAGAGGTCATCAGTCCCCTAGAACTTAGAACTACTTAAACCTAACTAACCTAAGGACATCACACACATCCATGCCTGAGGCAGGATTCGAACCTGCGACCATAGAGGTCGTGCGGTTCCAGACTGAAGTGCCTAGAACCACTCGGCCACGTCGACTTGCTAACATCATGTGAAGAAAAATCATCTGGTGCAGAATCACATCAAATAACAACAGTGTGTCCAGTGTCCATCTCAGTCCATACCTCCTTCTCAGATACAAGAAATCCTTGTAGGTAGAGGAAATCCATGCACTGGGCAAACAAGACTCAAAAACAATAAAGAGAAATTTCTTGCATTGGACGGGGATAATTCTTAACTGGAGCTCAACATGCATACCAAAGAATCAGAAAGATGGATGTAAATAGCTCTGCTTAGGAAGACTGTTACGTGGTGATTGTGTTAGCTATTAATTAGCTCCACCGCTCTGCCCACAGACGGGCCATTGAAAAAGACCAACTGCCTTGGCCAATGGTGTCATTTGGATGTGGTACAGGGGCAGGGTGGTCCACACACCACTCTCATGGTTGTTGTTGGTGTTACAGACCCTTGAGCTGCTCCTTCTCATTTAAGTAGCTGCTCATTTGGCATCATGAGACTGGGTGGACCCCGATGGAGTCTTCCCACCGAGGAAAAACTTCTGACATTACCGGGAAATGAATCCAGGTCCTTTGAATGACAGTCATCTGCGCTGACCACTTGGCTATAGAGAGGACTTACACAGTACATAAACATTTTCTGTGGCAAGTTCAAACATTAATTCAATTTTACATTAACTTAAGGGCTATACACAGAACACAAGTGTTGCCTGTCAGGCTACTAGACGAAGACTAGGTCCAACAATCTCCAAAGGCTGAATTAAAGTTTCAGTTGATTTGTATAGTAGAAAATATCCATTTGTTGTCCGTACATGATGTTTGCATGGAAGCTATTCATGAACTGTCTTTTTACAAATGTTTCCGAAGGCAGGTTTGTACTTCAGTTGTTCACCTTTTACAATCTGAAGTAATCACTCGTAGCATGAACATGCTGCTCGTGTCAAGACTAGCTGTAGACTGTCTCGTGAGCTGTGCCAACTATTTTGCACCTCCCTGCTCAGGGTACTCCTGTGGTTTGTAGATCTATTTCACCAGTCTTTTATAACATTAAATAGAATCTCTAATTAAGCTTTCCATATGAATTTAGAGTGACTGAAATTATTAGAAAGCTGTGAATGTGGATAAGGTTCTCAGTATTGTAAAAAAAAACCTTGTAAAACATTTATTAAACATTCAGTGCAGGTAATCAGAGTTATGTGCCTTGGAACCAAGCCTAGTATGTGAATTGCTGCTCTGACATGACCTGGTTTGGATTTCATGCTACCAGATCATCTATTATTGATGACGTGGTAGACTATTCTTGCATGCTCACTAACTTATCTAACTTATAGCAATGTGATCCTTAGAATGATGTATGACAAAACTGGACAGAAATGTGCCATAAGTGCCACCCACTCTGTGCCATAACAACGGTAGAATAAAGGTATCCAACAGAAAAAAGTTACTCAGAACATCCAAGACACTATTCAACAGATAAAAAACCAAGGCAAAGTGGTATTACTCTACTGGGTACCAGGATACAGGGAACAGCACAGTCAATGACTAGGCCGAGGATACTTCTGTGAAGAAGTAAGACCACCCACTGTAACATTCCCGAGCATGCTGTAACCTGGCTGGTGAGTAGGAGGATTAAAAAGCTGCTGGAAGTTAAATTGACAACCTGACCATGTTGAAGCTCTTGCCAGCTACGCTACTGGAAGGAAGTGGATCCTAGGTCAAGGATAGGACAGTGCCCATGGACACACAGTTTTCTCCACTGAAATGATCGTATCTTGTGCGAAAGTTGTGAAGTATCGTGTTCTGTGCAACATACTTCAACTATGTGTTTTGTCTGATTACGAGAGGTAACCCACTGTTTCTGGGTTTGCCCTGTATTTTAGATGATAAATGGACAAGTGTAGCACCTATTTTAAAATTTTGGGAAGCATCAGGCTTAGGCTTCCATATAGTGTTAAGATTAAGACTGAGATTTTTAATGTGCTTTAGAATTATCTGGCTTTTTGCTATTATTTATTTATTTTATTACTCACTGTCCAGCACATCTAGCTGTGTAAAAAGAATTGTAATACATTCATGCAGCTAATGCTTGTTTCATTGTGTGTAATTTTATGTCAAGACTGTTTTATTTTTATGAAACAGAGGAGAGATGGGCTTTAGTAATCCAGTTATGTTCAATAATTATGTATCCAACTACTCACCTGTTGTGGTAACAATGAGGTGAATATTTTAAGTGTAGTACAGTTTACACCTCCCCAAAAGACTGGACAATTTTCATTTTACTAGCATAAGTAGGTTGGTCAATTTTTTTTTTTTTTTTGCTAGGGACTATTCACATACACCAATGTCAGAATTTTGTTATTGCACATTAATCTTTCCCTTTCGTAAAGGATTGCCTATCATTACTCGTAGCATCTTTTCTTCCTCACTGTTGGCTTCCCAACAGGGGATGGGAATGCTGTGGAATGACTCCAACATCTTTGACACCAGCAGGAAGGGAGTAGTAGTGGGGCTATTTTCCATGTAGCTCTGGCCCAAAGTTACTGCCCTCTGCATCCTTATTAGCATTGACTTTGCCACACAGTCTCGAAATAATAATAATAATAATAATAATAATAATAAATCCCGTGGAGGCCCGGGAAAAGAATAGGCCTCCGGTATGTTCTGCCAGTCGTAAAAGGCGACGAACAGAACAAACCACTAATAGGGCTAACCCCCCTTTTAGTGTGATTACTTGGTTCAGGACAGAACTAAAGAAGCCTCGAACAAGTGCCGCCATGGTCGGGGACGACGCTTGAACCCTATGCCTGCCCCCAATGATAACGACACTGCTAGCCAACTGGAAAATGATTTAAATCCAAATAGAGGTGTTTTGTGGGATATGCTTCCTGCAACCACCCTAGAAGGAAAACAAAGACAGAGGATGAGATGGTCAGATGAAGTTAACAGACACCTCATGTTCTGTTATTACCAAGCAACAAACTTAGGAACCAACACAACTGGATACAGATCACAAGTATACACAACATTTATTACCAGATACCCAGAATTAAAATTTTTAACAGAACAACGACTAGCTGATCAGATCCGTGTAATAATCAAAAATAACAGGATACCCCAGTCAGAATTAGAAAACATCAAACAACAAGTACAACAAATACTGGAACAAAATAATGTGCAATTAGAAGAAGAAGAAGAAGAAAATACAGTAATGGACTCAAACATCCCAGTAAAGGACTCAAACATCCCAGAGCAAACAAACAAAGACCAACACGCATCAATTAAACAATCAGAGGAAAACGAAATCTTAAGACAGCCACCAGAACAAGCACAAATAGAACATGAAGTGACACACATGTTAGATATAGAAGAAAAATTTCAGTTGACATATATAGACTACAAAGGCACAAATACAGACATTAGACCATTCTTGCATAGACCACCAAATAATAACCCACAAGTCGAAACAACAATAGCAACTATCAACTCAATCATACACAACTAAATAAATGAAAATACAACTATGGAAGAGTTACAACTACTGGTTTATATAGGAGCACTCACTACACTAAATATACACACTAGGCAGAGATCAGAACAAACCAACACACAGAAGAAACCCACAAAACCAGCATGGCAACACAGGCTACAGATCAGAATAGAAAAACTGAGAAAAGGCATCAGACTGCTAACACAATTTATAAGAAATGAAATATCAGACAAAAAATGAAAAACGTTAGGTAAAATCTCGCAACAAGAAGCGATAGAGCAATTAGATGAAAAGAAGCAGACATTACAAGCATTGACCAAACGACTTGGAAGGTACAAAAAAAGTGAAAATAGAAGGAAACAAAACCAAACATTCAACACAAACCAAAAGAAATTGTATCAGACAACACACACATTAAAATAGACAACCCACCAAACATAACAGACATGGAACACTTCTGGAGCAACATATGGCCAAACCCGATACAACATAACAGACATGCACGGTGGATACAAGCAGAAACAGACATATACAAGATGATACCACAGATGCCTGAAGTGATAATTTTGCAACATGAAGTCACCTGAGCAATTAATTCTACGCACAATTGGAAAGCCCTGGAAAAGATAAAATACCAAATTTCTGGCTAAAGAAGTTCACCTGAACATATTCACATCTAACTAAATTATTTAAAAGTTACATTGCAGACCCATACACATTCCCTGATACACTTACACATGGAATAACTTATCTGAAACCTAAAGATCAAGCAGACACAGCAAACCCAGCAAAATATCGCCCCATAACATGCCTATCAACAATATACAAAATTATAAATGAAGAACAAAAAGGCTGCTGCAAAGGAGCACAAGGATGTAAAGAGCAACTGATAATAGATGCAGAGGTGACATATCAAGCTAAAACTAAACAAAGGTCGCTACACTACGCATACATTGATTACCAAAAAGCTTTTGATAGTGTACCCCTCTCATGGTTACTACATATATTGGAAATATACAAAGTAGATCCTAAATTGATACAGTTCCTAAACATAGTAATGAAAAACTGGAAAACCACACTTAATATCCAAACAAATTCGGATAATGTCACATCACAGCCAATACAGATTAAGCGTGGAATATACCAAGGAGACTCATTAAGTCCTTTCTGGTTCTGCCTTGCTCTGAACCCACTATCCAACTTGCTAAATAATACAAATTACGGATACAATATTACTGGAACATGCCAACACAAAATCACACATTTGGTATACATGGATGATCTAAAACTACTGGCAGCAACAAATCAACAACTCAACCAATTACTAAGGATAACAGAAGTATTCAGCAATGATATAAATATGGCTTTTGGAACAGACAAATGTAAGAAAAATAGCATAGTCAAGGGAAAACACACTAAACAAGAAGATTACATATTGGATAACCACAGCGACTGCATAGAAGCGATGGAAAAAACAGATCCCCGACAATTAAATTTATATGGTTCTTCTGTTTCTTGTTGTTTCGATGTTTCATATCAATATTTAACAAAGTTGACTGGATCAAGTAGCATACCAATAATACAGTATTTTATCATCTTATGGGCACTGTAGTTCAAAAGGTCAGTGCTAAACCTAATGATGATTTAGGCCTCCTTTTGTATCCAGGTAAGAAGTCACCTTTCCTAGACTCATCTGTTTGCCTGGTGGCACGAAGTAAATAGTTATGGTATAGGATTGGTGTTGTCATAAACTTATTGTGGTCAGCAATGCCTAATAAATCGTACAGGCATCTCTTTCCTGATATACAGTCTGTTGTGCCTAAATTAACATTAGCTTCGCAAAATATGATTGGATGTTTGTTGTTGTTGTTGTTTTAGGCTGAAATCAAAGTTGTGTAGTTATGTTGCTATTTCTTTTGTCCAGTAGTATGTGTCCTAGCATGGTCTTTATGTGTAGGGACTTCAGAAAATAAGTTACGCATATCGTCTCGCACCAAGGCCATTGCACAACAAGAGTGGCACGTTGCCAGAAGAGAGTACATGTTCCAGGTTTCCTGCAGACAGATCTGCTGTGGTACAGATAAACTGGTGCATCTCAGTGTGCGAGTGATATAGCATTGCAAATGGAAATGTGCTCCAAAGTATGTGGAACAGTAAAATTATTGTGGGCAAAACATCTAAATTGCATGCTGATTCACTGAAAAATTCTGGCGGTGTATGAACCATATGCAATGTCAAGTACAACAGTGGTGAAAGGGTGTCAACAATTTGTTCATGACAGCAGAGATGTGGGTAATGTTGATCAGAAGGTCTAAACTTGCACCATATGATTTCCATATTTCTGGTGATTTCCATCTTTCTGGCAAACTGAAAGAACATTTGGATGAAAAGAAATTTTCCAATGATGAGAACAATGAGACAACAGCTCTCGAGTGGCTTAGTGACAAAGGAGTGGGCTTCTATTGTGGAGGAAATGAATGATTGGTAGAATGTTCTAAGCATTTTTTATGGAGATTTGGTGAATAGGTTGAAAAATAGTGTCATGTATCTGTGTCACTTTGAAGTGAAGTGCAGCATTCAGTAAAAGTTACTTACACACAATTCCAGCTGTCTGAAAATTTTATACCAGTTGCGCCACAAGCCTGTAGGCCTGTGAGGTTTCTGTTTTAAAATGGTTTTAAACATCTGTGGTTTTTTCCCCTTGTAAAAATGTTTTGCAATAAAATGTACTAAGTATAAGGTTTCTAAGGAAATGGAGAAATTAAACAACTTGACTTATGTTTATGTTCTTAATTATATCTAGATTTTGAAACTTAGACTGTGGTCTTTGTCATAATTTTCTGACAATACTCCGGAGCAGCAATAACTTGTGGCTAGGAGAATCAGATTAGTTCTCCTACCACTCGTCTTCCCTTTGTTCCAAGTGCCAAAGTGAAGCCTTTGTTGTAGTGTGGCTTGCTTTGTGATACGTGCACGCTGTTGTCAGTCCCATTTCCACAACAGATGCCATCCAAGAATCATTTTAGAAAGTAAAGACTACCAAATGAACCCCTATTGTTAAGTGTTAATGTGGCAACACTGTGCTGGGTTCAAGCTGCTGACAGCATGGCTGGGCAATAGTTTGCCAGGGTCAACTCGATGAGCACGGTCGAAGGGCTTCCAGCATGTGACAACTGAAGTGTGAAATGAGAACACTAGTGGAGGAAGTCTGAGAAACAGGTAGAGAGGGTTACTTATATACTTGCCCCTCCAGCTGCCAGTTGTGCTGTTCTTCAATATAGTGTTAACCATCTTCAACAGGAGACATTGTCAGAATTTATGAAGGCAGGTATTTATTCTGATGTAGATGGGCCTGAAAAATGGAAATTTGGACCATGGAGAATATTTGAACTGTTCTGCCTAAACAAATGTACATTTCAGCTATTTGTTTCATTTTTAACTGCAAATTTTTTTTAAAGCAGTAAACATCAGATTGAATATTCAACCCACTAGCCTGTGATGATACATCCGACCCACTAGCCCAGGCTGTTCCAACTGAGCTCCAGGGAGCCGGAGCGCTCACTGCGGCAGCTCGGAGCCCACGTGGAGGGGGAAAGCGAACTCACTGCCCCCTGGCCGCATGCAGCCGCAACTGACGCAATAATCCATGTTCAATGACAGCTATGACTAGCCGCGGGAGCCTTGTACCTCTATTGGAGGATACCTTTCTATTCATTGAGAGGGACGGTCGTCCGCAGTGACTTAATTCTGCAAAGAGGTACAATCTACATCTACATCGACATTATACACGTCTTCACGCAGAGCACTACGATAGGGTAGAAGGCGTTGCACGCAGAGAACTGGTTGCTAGGCTTAAGAATGACATACCAAGAGACGTAAGTTTAAAAACCGTTTCGTAATACGGAGGGTATCAAAACGTGCATCATAGTTGGTGTTCTGTAAAGCGTTTATAATTTTCAGGTGAATGAGAGCGGAGAAAACACTACTAAATCTGCAGTTTGAGCAAGCTACAGGGTAGCTGACATCATTGCGACGAGTAGCAAGCCATTTTCGGTGGGACCACTCGTAAAATCGTGCATGGTAGCAGTTGCAGAATGTTTGTTTCCAAGGGAGGTGCAGGCAATTGAAGGGGTTTGCGTTTCGAAGCAAACAATGTCTCGTCGAATCCTGGACATGGCAGCGGATTTAGAGACACAGCTCAGGAAAAAGGCAGAGAGCTTTGTTGCATTTTCGCTAGCGCTTGACGAAACCACCGACATATCGGACTGTGCTCAGCTTGCAGTCTTTGTCCGTGGTGTCGACATGGAGCTGCAAGTAACTGAAGAACTCTTGGATTTGGTACCACTCGATTACACCGCAACAGGACGTGACATTTTTAAAGCTGTTTGTGAATCAGTGGACAATATGAATTTGCTGTGGGATAAGCTCCATTCTATAGTGACAGACGGTGCACCACAAATGATTGGGCGTCACCAAGGTTTTGCTTCTCGTTTGAAAAATAAACTCGGGGATGAATTCGGGAAAGACATTTTGACTCTTCATTGTTTATTCACCAAGAGGCACTGTGTGCTGAAACAGTAGAGCTAGGTGACGTAATGAAAGATTTCGTGAAAGTGTGTGAATTTTGTGCTGCGTCACGGTATGAATTGTCGCCAATTCAAAGGATTCCTGAAAGATACGGAAATGGAGTATGGGGATATACCTTACCACAGTACAGTTCGTTGGCTGAGTCGGGGAAAAGTTCTTGATGTTTTCTTTGCCATTTGTGAGGAAATATCCCTTTTTCTCGAAATGAAAGGGGAAGAAATGTGTTGTCTCAAAGGTATAAAATGGATATCAGACCTGGCGTTCCTAGCTGACATAACTATGCATCTGAATAATTTAAATCTGTAATTGCAGGGCAAAGGGCAGCTAATCGTTGACATGCACTACCAGATCAAAGCGTTCATGGAAAAGTTACGTTTATTTGAGAGGCAGATAAGTAATGGACATTTAACGTTCTTCAATCATCTTGCTTCTTTAAATCTATCTGAAGGTACTACTTTTGGCGATTACCGAGCAGAGTTAAAGCTTCTCATCACTTTGTTTGAAAGACGATTCAGAGACCTCACTAGTTTGGAAACGGAACTTAAGGTGTTCAGCACTCCTTTTTCAGTTTCCCCCGATGACTTGTCATCGTCACTTCAATTGGAGATTATTGATTTGCAAAATTCAACTTTGTTGAAAGGCAGGTACTACAACACATTAGATTTGTCACGATGGTATCGTTCATTACAGCAAAAAACATTTCCCAAGCTTCACAACAATGCCGCTCAGATAGTGTGCATGTTTGGATCTATGTATTGTTGTGAGCAGCTTTTCTCAGCAATGAAGAGAGTAAAAAGTAAGGAACAATCGTTTCTTCACGATGCAACAATGAAGGCCATCCTCAGCATTAATGCTGCAAACACTTTGACGCCTGATATTTCCGATCTTGTAATGAAAAGAAAATGTCAAGCTACAGAGGCCCAATAAATGTAGTATGCAATTTCTTGTAAAACAGTTGTTTCTTATTTATTTCCTGAACATCATATTTCCTGGTGTAGCATGTCACCACGTCTTAGCAGCTAAGAGTATGAGGTTGTCGATCTTGTAAGATGCAGCTGGCACATCAAAACGCTCGCCTTGCCGCCTGCCTCAGCCAGCCGTGCCACGTGCCGGCGTGCCAACCCACTTGAATGGTCACAGCGAGCGACACGGCTCCCTGGAGCAGGGAGCGCTCCGCGGCTCACAACGGAGCCGACGGGCTGGAACAGCCTGCACTAGCCTGTGATGATACATCGCACTAAAAGAGATGAAGCATTCATTAATCAGAAAATGATGCCATAGACCAGGGTCTAGTCTGAAAGTACGAATAGCATGAAAATAATTACAGCTATAAAAGCCTGCACTGTATCAGTTTGCATTGTGGCTATAGTGTATTAAGGTTCTTAACACCCAATGTTAAAACACATTAGTCTCTAATGGAAATCATTTAAAACTTTTCTATGGCCATTTACAATGTTGTTGGACTCTGAAATTTTACAAATGTGAGGTTTATTAGTTATTAACACGTTCACTGCCACTGTAATTGGCCTTGCTTTGCCACGTAACCAATATTTTTCTTAATAGAATCTGAAAATATATTGCTAAAAGTAATATAACATGTATTTAGTTTATAAGTACACAATCAAATTTACTCTCGTGAATCAAAGTTGTTTTGGGGCGCACTAAGGCGTCAGTGGCATATCAGGCCATATTCTGTAGCGGGTGGCCGTGGACGCGCCAATGCGTCTAGTGTATTGTTCCTGGTTAGTGTGACAGTTTAGGTTACTACAATTTCATTTTATATTCATAAATGAAACGAAACATCCTACTGACAAACGACATATTTATTGGACAAAAAATATAGTAGAAACATTCAAATACAAACACAAGATCTCGAAGAAACTTCTGAAATAAAATGTATGTCAAATCTAAGAAAAAAACAATCTAGAGCTTTATCCATTACACTCTCAAACAAATAAAATAAATACAAAGTTTACGAATAGTACCGACACATAACTGTCGAAAAATAAATGAGCAACGAAAGTGCTATCTGCCTTTAGAGGTGGTGAATAACACAACAATTCAAACAATATCCTGCTTTATTTGGGCAATCTAGGCACTCGTAAATCGTGTCTGTTCGTTGTCCACGGCTGGCGCATGATCTGCACTTTTTTCGCGGTGTTTTTGATTTTCCATTTGATTCTCGTTTTACCACAACATGTTGGGGATTTCTGACTGGCCGTTCTACCTGCTTTCGTGGCAATAGTGCTCTTATAATACTGAGTCTAAATTCTTGGAGGGGCATTTTTGTGCCACAATATTTATTGTGTAGGGCATGTGCGTTTGTCAGTATCATTTCCACAACGTGGATAAAAAGTTTCTTGTACCAGCGTATGGTTTTGCGTTCCGAGAGGTAATATGATAACATCTGATCGTGCCGATCAACTCCCGCCATAAATTTATTGTAGTTTACAATGGCCAAGGGCTTAGATTTCTTCTCCTTTCTTTTGGTTTCAACCTCAACCATTTCATTTGTAAATGCATTAGAAATGTAGCAAACCTCCCTCTTATCACGCCACTTACCTATCATAACTCCTTCCGCAAATCTGGCAACGGCTTCACCTTTTCGTAGTTTTGCTTCCTGTATTTCCTTGGGTGTATCCTTCCTATTCGCCCTCAGAGTTCCCGTGCAGTGGGTCTTCTTATCCAGGAGCAGCTTTGCCAATGCGAAGCTGTTATAGTAATTGTCCATGTACACATGGTGACCAGCATTCAACTTTTCATCTAGTAAATGAAGAACAATTTTTTGCGCATGGCCTCTTCCTCCTAAATCGTCCAGCATGCCAGTGTATACCGCGAATTTTAGGACCATTCCAGTGGGAGTTGTCAAAATATATAGCTTTATGCCATATTTGTGCTTTTTGTTTTTGATGTATTGGCGGAAAAGTAATCGTCCACGCCAAAGGATCATTGATTCGTCCAGAGACAGTTCCCGTCCAGGGTAGTAAACTTGGCACATCCTTTCATTGAAAAAATTGATAACGGGACGTATTTTATACAACCTGTCGGATGGTGTTGGTTTGCCCTGTTTTGGATTTTCAGAAAAGTGTAATGCACGTAGTATTAGCAGAAAACGATTTCGTGAAATACTATCGGCAATTCCTTTCACGTTGAATAAAGCGTCCTTTTTCCAATAGTCCTGCAAATTCCTCATCTTTACATTTCCCATGTGCAGGAAAACTCCCAAGAACACTAACAATTCGCCAACAGTCACATCTTTCCAACAGTTTATTCGTGATTGTCCTTTGGTTCCCGCAGAAAGGAATAATTCAATCGCGTTTCGATTTGTTTCTTCTACAACTGTCAATAGAAATTCGTCCGTCAGCAAAAGACGAAAATAATCTAAGGGAGTGTTTTCCGTCGGTTGAATAAGCAGTCCCTCATTTTTTATAAATGGGCAATTTATCATTCCAACTGGCTCTCTTTCCCACGCAACAGTTGTATCAGCTGCGTTATCTCTTGTTACCACTCCTTCTGCCATTTCCCTGTCGCTAGGATTCACAGCCATTTCTACAGTCTCATCTAAAACAAACTCGGCTCCGTCAGACTCTTCACTGGATTCCACGCCGTCCTCCTCACTGGCCAGTTCCGTTTCCGAATCGCTTTCTTCTAATATTCGTAATAATTCCGCATCCGTTAGTTTTTGTACGTTTCTTGTGTCCTGTGTTTTACGTTTCTTAGGTTCTGAAGGGCCCGCCGTGTCACGATTGTCTTCCATTTTCAGTCCCACAACAGAGAAAAACTGTAGGGAAAACACACGAACCGCACCCGCAAAAATTGAAAACAATACGTTCTTAGAGTGCCTGCGCAATGAACCACACCGAATGGCTGTGCCCGACTAAACTGTGGCGCTGAGAAACAGCTGAGTGTCTCGCCGCGCAGGCGCGTCGACGGCATATGCACTAGTATCGGCCGGACGCGCTGGTGCGCCGATGGCAGTGAACGTGTTAAGTGTGGCCCAGGATATGGAAACATGTTTTATCTCATCAAAACAGCTGTTAATCAATCACATTTCCTTTGAGTAAGAACTATTTTCATGAACTAGTAGAAGAAATATATCATTACAGAGGCTCTAATTACTTTTAAAATTTTATGACTTCAGTGGTATGTGTTGTTTTTGCAGTAACCCACGATTGGGGAAAACTCGTGGAAGAAGTCCAGAACTACATCAAGTCTCTGAATTTTAACTATCGAAAAGAATTAAGAACTAATAAAATCACTTACCATAATGCTTTTGCTGAATTTGAGGATGCTCATCGTATCAAGGTAAAATTGCTTATTTTCACTTTGCATCTTATCTCCTGTACTTCATGAATCTACCTTAATATTGTTGTGAAACTTTGCATGTAGAAAGAAACGTATCCAGAATTTTATATAAATCACTGATCCATATAGCTTAGTATCTTCATATGTTTTGTATAAGGTTCACTCTGAAAGTTGAGAAACTGTTATGTGACTGTTCATCTTTAGAAACCGTATGTGAAAAAAACCTCACCCTGATGTTCTAAATGCTATTCCATCCATTAAAACCAATTGATGTAGGCTTTGTGGTTGGCTGCTTTTGGGAAACCCTTTTAGTAGACATCATAAACAAATAACGTCTTTCACTGTTGAGGCAGGAAGGAATTGCATGCACCCAAATAATGTGTTTGGAATGTTAGAAGTAGTGTCTTGACCTGAGGCTCCTCAAACAGGAACTTCATTTGCAGCATGTGGTGCACTAGTGTGCTGTCATGGTGGAGAAGAATCTCGCGCATACCTGATTTTGGAAGTTTCTCTTTAACATATTCGAAGAACTTGTCCAGACCAACTTCAAAATACCAACAAGAATCACTCTCTTCCTTAAAGACTTAAATGAAAAAAGGGCCATCTTCAATCATACAGACTTAAACCTCATGGATGTGCACTTTCTCAATGGTTTTTGAAGGTATGTTAAGTGCCGATGCCTGACATGAGTGTGTTATCTGTGAACAAAGCCAGTGTTGTCGCGAGTGGAGCACTGTATAAACATCAAGAACATAAGCCAGAAAGTTAGTACCCAAAGCAGCTAGGTGAGATTTAACTGACCTCTTGTGACATAATATCCTGTACTGGGTGTGACCGTTCACCTAGAACCAAGCTTTGCTAGCAGAGACCTGGTAGTCACATGTCTGGTGGCACTAACTGTTTCTAACTGTAATGCCTCCACTATCATTCTTGACCACTGGTGGGGATATTAAACCCCTCCCTCTGAAATAGGAACGTAGGGTCGGTGAGTCAGGAAAGTCGAGAGATAGCACTGTCTATAAGTGCATTTGAGACTATTGACTAAAATCTTATCCTGGCAAAAGGCCCGGTAAAGGGCTGTGGGGGCAGTGTAGGTGTCAACATGTCCACAGCATGAGAGTGTTCCTTTGCCAACAGGGAGCATTTCCGTCACCTTGATTTCTGAACTACAAACCCTCACCCACTTGTGTGTGAGTAAGGATGCAGACGTGCAGGTAATTCCTCAGTGCAGGAGGTGCAGGGAGAAGCTGAGAGTTCTTTTTGGAGGCAACTTCGTTGTTTGGTCTGGGGGTCTGAGCCAGAGGCAAGGGCACAGGTGCCGATTGCAACTGGCTGTAGTCAAAGCTGATTGCGGTGTTGTCAGACAAATGTGCATGGCCCTCAACGTCAAACAGCTTGCAGTCTCTGTGGCGTACAATTACCTCTTCAGTCCACCCTGGACACTGGCTGAATGTGCACTACTGGTCATTAAAGTTGCTACACCAAGAAGAAATGCAGATGATAAACGGGTATTCATTGGACAAATATATTATACTAGAACTAACATGTGATTACATTTTCACGCAATTTGGGTGCATAGATCCTGAGAAATCAGTACCCAGAACAACCACCTCTGGCCGTAATAACGGCCTGGGCATTGAGTCAAACAGAGCTTGGATGGCGTGTACAGGCACAGCTGCCCATGCAGCTTCAACACGATACCACAGTTCATAAAGAGTAGTGACTGGCGTATTGTGACGAGCCAGTTGCTCGGCCACCATTGACCAGACATTTTCAATTGGTGAGAGATCTGGAGAATGTGCTGGCCAGGGCAGCGGCCGAACATTTTCTGTATCCAGAAAGGCCCGTACAGGACCTGCAACATGCGGTCGTGCATTATCCTGCTGAAATGTAGGGTTTCGCAGGGATCAAACGAAGGGTAGAGCCACGGGCCGTAACACATCTGAAATGTAACGTCCACTGTTCAAAGTGCCGTCAATGCAAACAAGAGGTGACAGAGACATGTAACCAATGGCACCCCATACCATCATGCCGGGTGATACGCCAGTATGGCGATGAATAATACACGCTTCCAATGTGCATTCACCGCGATGTCGCGAAACACGGATGTGACCATCGTGATGCTGTAAACAGAACCTGGATTCATCCGAAAAAATGTTTTGCCATTCGTGCACCCAGGTTCATTGTTGAGTACACCATCGCAGGCACTCCTGTCTGTGATGCAGCGTCAAGGGTAACGGCAGCCATGGTCTCCGAGCTGATAGTTCATGCTGCTGCAAACGTCGTCCAACTGTTCGTGCAGATGGTTGTTGTCTTGCAAACGTCCCCATCTGTTGACTCGGGGATCGAGACGTGGCTGCACGATCCGTTACAGCCATGCGGATAAGACGTCTGTCATCTCAACTGCTAGTGATATGAGGCTGTTGGGATCCGGCACCGCGTTCCGTATTACCCACCTGAACCCACAGATTCCATATTCTGCTGACAGTTATTGGATCTCGACCAAAGCGAGCAGCAATGTCGCGATACGATAAACCGCAATCGCGGTAGGCTACAATCCGACCTTTATCAAAGTCGGAAACATGATGGTATGCATTTCTTCTCCTTACACGAGGCATCACAACAACGTTTCACCAGGCAACGCTGGTCAACTGCTGTTTGTGTATGAGAAATTGGTTGGAAACTTTGCTCATGTCAGCACGTTGTAGGTGTCGCTGCCGGTGCCAACCTTGTGTGAATGCTCTGAAAAGCTAATCATTTGCATATAACAGCATCTTCTTCCTGCCAGTTAAATTTCGCGTCTGTAGCATTGTCATCTTCGTGGTGTAGCAATTTTAATGGCCAGTAGTGTATAAAACCAGACACAAGAGCCTCATGCCTATGTGGGGCACACTGCAAGGGGCACAGGAAGTGTAACGGTATGCGATGTCTGTATCCATGCAGGATTTAGCTGGATTGACCCTGTTAACAGTGGTGGACCTACGTGTCACGAGGAAGCTGTTCAAGTCATCCTATGTTGACAACATTTGCAAGGCCTTCTGCATCTGTGTTATGAGGGTACAGACTGTCCACTCAGCCTGTGCCTTTGAGGTGGAGTGATAGAGGCGGTGATCAAATGGTTGACACTTTTGCGTTGACAAAAGGCCTTGAACTGAATCTATGTAGATTAGGACCCATTGTCAGGCGCCAGGCAATAGATGCCCACTCAATAGCAAAAATCCTCTCAAGGGCATGATTGTACAGTGGTGTTGGTGAAAGGCATGCACACCACAAATGGGAAGTTACGGAGTGTGTCCATCACTATAAACCACATAGTGCCCTGAAATGGCCTCACTAAATAGACATAGACTCTCTCCCAAAGGTGGTAAGGGTAGAACCACAGTGAAAAATGTTCAGGTGGGGATGCTTGATTGAGGGAGCAGGCATGGTGGGAGTGAATGCGTCAGGCATGGTGGGAGTGAATGCGCATTTAATATCAGCATCAATGCTGGGCTAGTAAATGTTGGATGTGCCCCACCTCGACAACCTCCTCCCCCCCCCCCTTTCCCTCCACCGTCATGCACGTCATCCCCCCCCCCCCCCCCCCCCCCCAGTGTATTGCATGAAGGAGCTGGGGAGGATGCAGGGGCACTCCGGTGGTGAAATGATGACTCAGCATTCAGTCCTACGTGGCCAGTGTTAAGACAGCCTGCATGACGTGGAGCCGATAGTACAGAGTGAAATAATTGTGAAAACAAGGGTCCACTTGGCAAGAAACATGCTTTGACCACTTCTGGACCACTGACAAACCCTTGTGCAGGACTGGGTCATAAGATGACACTATGCTTAACTTTTGCATCATCAATGAGAATTCATCCAAGGTTGTTGCAGCAGTTGGTACAATGCAAAACAAACTGTTTTCTGGCAGTTGAATTCCGTTTTGTGGCCAAGAGGAAGGCAGTACATGGCGTATGCATTGGCATGTTGGACAGTACAGCAGCAATGGGTTTCCTAATGATACCTCCTTGAAAACAATGCCCAGCACTGCAGATTGTGCCATCTTATCCAGGAGCTTAGACCAATGCCCAAGGGTGGTCAGTCAACAGGTCATATTTCCTGCCGTACAAATATACATAAAACTTCTTGTCTCCATAATGATCTCTAAAGCCGCCTCCTCAGTTTGGTAGTAGGTGAGCTGATAGCATTTAACATTTAGAGGTAAATGCAGCTGGGTGACAACCACTGCAGTACCGTACTTGGACACAGTCAAGTGGAGCTAATGGCTCTGTCGGTTGAACTTTTTCGTAATCTTAACTGGGCAGATTTGCCCGCCCTCCTTGACACTGATATGTATATTGCACAAGTCAAAGAAGTTTCAGTCCGGTCCTGACTGCAGTAACAGGCATACATGAAGTTGATGCCTGGATCGTGTGATGGACTGCTGGGGCGATTACGAAAAAGTTCAACCGACATTGAGGAGGGAGCAGAAGAATCGATGTACTTAAGTCTCTCGAGATGCCGTTAATCTGGGTGCCCTCAAACTTAGGTGAGACTTAGAGGCAGAATTAGAAGAAGGTGAGACAGAATCATCAAATGACACTGTTTGCAATGTGACTAACAATTTGGGAAACCTGAGTTTCATTCATAAGTCTGCTGAGCTGCTGCAGCGACCCCAAAAGATGTAGCAATTTTAAGCACTTTACCAATACTAGGATTGGACTTGACCAAAGCTTTAGCTGTAACCTCCCTGTCAGGGATAAGACACACACTCACATCAATAATTCCATGTACAAAGCTTTACATTCTGGCATCTGAAATTGCACTTGGATGGGAGGCCCTGCAACTCAGCAGCCCAAGCTGCGTAAGACTTTGTATTGTTTGTCACACTGATTAAACTGGAACCTAGCAGCAAGGCACATCTGATTTGGATAACAGAGCAGTGAGGTCACTTGAAGACAGTTCACTAGGCTCTGAGAGTGGTTGCAGTTTCTAAATAATTACGTATAAACAAATACAGGAAGACGAAAGCAAAGCACTGTGCTAGCTACTAGAAATGCTATAAGCAAATTAATACAGTTTAGAATGGTTGAGGTAGACGTCCCAGCTCTCTGCAGACTTGTATAACACTGTGAACAGTGGTGGTGATCTACTTATGGCCTATCGATTAATGTGGGAGTTGTAGCTGACAAACAAGCTGCAGGAGAACGACCTGCTGTTCTTTGTGCTGTTGCTCTTGACGCACACCTGTTACTGTTGGAGTGACAGCTGTTGCTGCAAAAGTTTTATAAACTCGAGATCCATAACATAAGAGCTGGAAGTGAACACATTGCCGTAGACACAATAGGCTAAGAATTTGTTGCCATTAAAGTGTCAACGTGTAATACAAACTTGTGATCCCGTGAACAAAGCCAAGGTTGTTGTGAGCATAGCACTGTATAAACAAGAAGAATGTAAACCAGTAATCCACATCCAAAGCAAGGTCAGAATCCGAATAGCAGCTGGGTGAGATTTAACCCAGTTCATGCTGTGTCCTACACTACACTACACTACACTAGACTGGGCTGTGGCCACTCACATGGAACCGAGCTGCTATTGGCCAAGACCATGTGACCTGATGGTCGCGCCTCTGATGGCACCTGACTGGGTCTAACTGCAGTGCATCCACTCCACCATTGATAACGTCCACTGCCAGGGATATTAAAATGTGTACCTCTTATCTGCTGCTTTTTTTTTTTTTTTAATATTCATGGTGGGAAACATGAATGATTGATTTGAACTTTATGGTCAGTACCACCATAAAAATTAATGATAGTGTATACATTTACTTCACACAGTCTCAATCTGTTCAATGTGTCGAACACATGTCTGGACAGTTTTAATTTACTTTTACTGCTGATCTGTATGTGCATTGACAACCAATCACCAGTGTTGGACTGCAAAACTTTGCTGATAAACTATCAGTCACATTTGTAACAGTTATCAGTAAATGTCTTGTCACATAATTTTGATACTGATGAAGGGATGTTTACAGTGAAATAGTTAGTGCCAAAGTTTGTCAATTGCTTCTTGATTTCGTACTTTTCATAATTGTAGCCATCCTGTGTCTGCAACGAGATTGAGAAAGAAATGTATAAATTATTTCTTGCTGATGGTATAAAAGACTAATAATTTCTCACTAAAAAGTGTACATTCAAAATTTGTACCATATAAGTTCTTACTCTTTCATGTATCAGTGGTTTTAGTTATGTAATTGGGATTGGAATAATGAAAGTACTTCTTGATGAATCTTTTAGTCCGTTTTAAAACATCGTACTAGATTAAAACAGTTTGTCAGACTGGGACTCAAACCCAGTATCTCACCTTTCGAGGACAATTCTCTTACTGAGCTATCGAGGCATGGCTCATGACTTACTCTCAGAACTTTACTTCTGCTAGTACCTGTCTCCTGCTTTCTGCTCTTTTGAGAAGCAATGAGGAAGAGTGTTAGAGGTGAAGCTGTAAAGACAGGTCTTGAGTTGTGACTATGTACACAGCTGTTAAGTATGTAGTCCATGGAAATACAAGGTTTTGGGTTTGAGTCCTGATCTGTCCACAATTTTAATCTGCCAGGAAGTAGTTGAAAGTATTGTTATTAATTAATTGTCTCGTTTTCTACTATACTAAGATGTTACTAGGAAATGAAGTAATGATTTAATTTGATATTTATCAATTGTGGTATAAAGAAGCATTGGAATTAATACTGCTGGTTCTAAAAAGTGATATTAATGGGCACCTATTTGTGTAAAAATGGTTATAATCAAAACAGCTTTATTTTATAAACAGTGGAATGAATAAATATATCTGCTCATCATGAAGTGGCTATATTATTCAGCACACAAGGTACCAAGACAACATGGAATGTGTGCATGCAGAGTAAAAGGAAGAAGAGTGAAAGTTCATAAGCAGTGTTATCATGTTCCATTTATTGTTTATTTGCCTCTTTACTGCTAAACATCTACTATGCAGTAATAGTTGCCTGTATTCATTCCATTGTTTTGTATTACACCTAGGCTTTCTCAGGATCTTTAAAACAAAGTGGTGGTAAATTTGATTTCAGATGCAAAATATTAAAAACGAAGTCTCAACTCTCACGGCTCAGAATTTTGTAATAGCTGTCGGTGGCCGTCCACATTATCCTAATATTCCTGGTGCGAAGGAGTATGCTATAACATCTGATGATGTTTTCTCTCTGAGGTACAATCCTGGGAAGACAGTAATAGTTGGTGCATCGTACATCGCACTTGAGTGTGCTGGCTTCTTAGCTGGATTTGGTCTAGATGTAACTGTCCTGGTGAGAATACATAATTCCTTTTCTACTAGAAACCCACTTAGTAACAACTAGTAAGTTACTTTTAACTATGTAAAAACTTAAAATTTCAAAGTATATTTTCTGTTGTGTGAGCTTCTTTTATATGCAGGTATTTGAGTGACGAAAAAGTAAATTAAGGGTTAACTTCAGCATTGTTTCAGAAATATCCAAAACAGCTCATTTTCACACACAGGTACGATCTATACTGCTGAGAGGCTTTGATCAACAAATGGCTGAAATGATTGGAAGCCACATGGAATCCCAAGGAGTAAAATTTATCAGAGGGTGTGTCCCTACCGGCATTGAAAAGATTGAAGACGGTGCTCCACCAGTTTTAAAGGTATCACAGTGTTCCACATTTGTTTGATCTTTTATAAGCTAGTGTCATCAGGAAGTAGCATTTTATTGACTTTGTAAGTGGTTCTTCCTTAGTGTGTGTAAAAGAGCAAGGTGGGATCATCCTACTTATTCTTGTACCACTTGCGATGCCATTATAATTGTCCCTTTTTCTGATCTCATTTTCGGTAGTGGTGCATGTATATATTTAGTTATTTTATATAATTTCTTATTCTCACCGCACATTGCATTGTGCCTCATTCAACATTTTCAGTTGAAGCTGTGAAGCCCTCCCAGATTAAGTTCAGCAACAGCTCAACAAGTACAACTGCCATTAAAAATATATCTTGTGTCCCTTTTTCTCCTCTCCATGCGCCGCCCCCCCCCCCCCCCCCCCCCCCCGCCCTCTCCCTCCTTTCCCATCTGTTTTGCCCAGCATTAGTGCTTTGTGTATTATATAGAAAAGCATTTGAGTGGAAACAGTCTTATTTGCTGAAAACTGGTAGAGTAATTATTGTGATGGGGGCAGTTGGAAGTAAGGAGACCGATGTACAGGTAGTTAAAGAACTATGACTAGTGGAGATGGAGGCTGAGATACTTGTAAGAATAAAAGAAGTTGGAGATTCCCAGAACAGAACAAATAGGAAGATAGGTATTTATACAAGGGAGTGGAAACAGATAAAAGAATCACATAATTGTTATGATGTGAAAGTGCACAGATTCCATTTTTGTCTGCTTTTCATTAATGTCATCACATTCCAAAATTATTTCCATCTTTGGATCAGCAACGCCTAATTGGAATGTACTACTTCCAAAGAATTAATTTCTCTCTGTTCACTAGCTGCACTGTAACTTATTGTCTGGTATATGGAAGATGATATTTATTTCACCACACATTTGTGCTTCTCCATGTACAACTCATTATTCTTTACAGGTTCATGCAGTAAAAGGTGAAAAACGAGAATCAGTTGAGATAGTGTGTAATACCGTTCTGTTTGCAACTGGACGGAATGCATGCACTAGCAACATGGGCTTAGATAAGATTGGAATAGCACTGAATAAGTCGTGAGTATTTATAGCAATTTCCATGACAGATAATACCAAACTTTCAGCAGTAATAGCTAGAGATGTGCCAAGTTCCCTCTTGTTGTCTGAGCTTTGATTTTGACAAGATTTTTGAAGTATAATTAATGATTGTAAAACTATTTACATTATTTTGTATTCTGGTGTAACATGTTTTGTGTATATTTTGCAGGAATGGAAAAATTTTAGTTGATGAGTATGAACGCACATCAGTCAACAATATATTTGCAATTGGAGATGTAATTGATGGAAAACCAGAGTTAACACCAGTAGCCATTCAAGCTGGGAAGTTATTGAGTAAGGTATGTTTGTTGTACTTGACAGCTCAGGAGCGAACAAACATTGTAATTATAGGTCATTATGGTGTAGAGTACTTTTTTTAAGTCGTCAGTCTTCTGCCTGGTTTGATGCGACCTGCCACAAATTTCTCTCCTGTACCAACCTCATCATCTCAGAGTAGCACTTGCTGGATACATTCCAATCTCTGTCTTCCTTTACAGCCCCCCCCCCCCCTCCCTCCTCTACAGCTCCTTCTAGTACCATGGAAGTTATTCCTTGATGTCTTTACATATGTCCTATCATCCTATCCCTTCTCCTTGTCAGTGTTTCCCACATATTCCTTTCCTCCCCAACTCTGCAGAGACTCTCCTCATTCCTTATCAGTCCACCTGATTTTCAGCATTCATCTGTAGCACCACCTCTCAAACACTTTGATTCTCTTTTGTTCTGGTTTTCCCACAGTCCATGTTTCATATCCATACAATGCTGTTCTTCCTTAAATCGAGGCCTATGTTTGATGTTAGTAGACTTCTCTTGGCCAGGAATGTCCTTTTTGCCCATGTTAGTCTGCTTTTGTCCTTGCTCTATCTGTCATTGATTATTTTAACTTCATCTACTCCATGATCACCAATCCTGATGTTAAGCTCCAAGCTGTTATCATTTCTGTTACTTCTCATTACTTTCATCTTTCTTCGATTTACTCTCAATCCTTATTCTGTTCTCACTAGACTGTTCATTCAGCAGGTCCTGTAATTCTTCTTCACCTTCACTCAGGATAGCAATGTCAACAGCGAATCATATCATTGATATCCTTTCACCTTGAATTTTGATTCCACTCCTGAACGTCCCTTTTATTGCCATCATTGCTTCTTCAGCGTACAGATTGACCAGTAGGGGCAAAAGACTACTCCCTGTCTCTCACCCTTTTCAAACCGAGCACTTCATTCTTGGTCATCCACTCTTATTATTCCCTTTTGGCTCTTGTACATACTGTATATTACCCGTCTCTTCCCATAGATTACCCCTATTTTGAACTTCTTGCACAATTTTACATTATTGAACGCTTTTTCCATGTTGACAAATCCTATGAATGTGTCTTGATTTTTCCTTTTGTCATGCTTCCATTATCAACCACATCATCAGAATTGCTTCTCTTGCATCTGTACCTTTCCTAAAGCCAAACTAATCATCTTATACACGCTCAATTTTCTTTTCCATTCTTCTGTGTATTATTCTTTTAAGCAACTTGGATGCTTGAGTTGTTAAGCTGATTGTGCGATAATTTTCACACTTGTCAGCTCTTGCAGTCTTCGGAACTGTGTGGATGATATTTTTCCAGAAGTCAGATGGTGTGTTGTTAGAGTCATACATTCTACACACCAACTGGAATAGTCGTTTTGTTGCCACTTTCCCCAATGATTTTAAGAATTCTGATGGAATGCTATCTTTCCCTTCTGGCTTATTTGATATAAAGTTCTCCAGAGCTCTCTTAAATTCTGATTCTAATACTGGATCCCCCATCTCTTCTAACTCAACTCCTGTTTCTTCTTCTGTCACATTAAACAAACCTTCCCCCTCATGGATGTGTTCACTGTATTTTTTCCGTATAACCGCTCTCTCCTCTGCATTTAACAGTGGAATTCCCATTGCACTTTAATGTTACCACTCTTGCTTTTAATTTCACTGAAGGTTGTTTCGACTTTCCTATATGTTGAGTCAGTCCTTCAGACAATCATTTCTTTTTCAATTTCTTCACATTTTTCATGAAGTCGTTTCATCTTAGCTTCCCTGCACTTCCTATTTATTTAATTCCTCAGTGACTTATTTCTGTATTCCTGAATTTAGCTGAACATTTTTGGCTTCCTTCTTTCCTCCCTCATCTGAAGTATTTCTTCTGTTGCTGTGGTTTCTTTGTAATTACCTTCTTTGTATCTATGTTTTCCTTGCCAGCTTCTGTGATTGCCCTTTTTAGAGACGTCCAATCCTCTTCAACTGTACTGCCTACTGAGCTATTCCTCATTGTTTATAGCCTTAGAGAACTTAAAGCGTATCTTGTCATTCCTTAGCACTTCCGTATCCAACTACGTTGTATATTGATTCTTCCTGACTAATCTCTTAAACTTCAGCCTACTCTTCATCACTACTGCCTACTCTTCTTCACTGCTACATTGTGATCTGAGTCTGAATCTGCTCCTGGGTACGCCTTGCAATCCAGTATCTGATTTTGGAACCTCTGCCTGACCATGATGTAATCTAACTGAAATCTTTCCATACAACCCAGCCTTTTCCAAGTATACCTCCTCTCCTTGTGATAATTGAAGTACCATATTACTGCCCTAATGTTGCAATCACATTGCTATGCATTGACATTTGTTGTAGTGTAGTAAGAAAATGCCTTATCTGATGAAGATGATGTGTTAAATTACATTGGTCAACTCCAGTGAAATAAACCTATTTCTGTCAAGTGTTAGGGCATATAAGTTTCAGATCTTTAGAAAACAGTGGTAGGTAAGTTACATGCAGTTATGCAGGTGCTAATGTTCAAATGAAAATTTGAGAACGAGCATTGTCTGGCCATTTTACAATCAGTATTTGTATGACAAGTGCAGTATAAAGGTCCAAAATATTTTGTCATTTATGCTGATATGTCACTATTTGGCAGACTAGAAATATTTTGATTTGAACTGTATATGCTTCTGTGAACATTTGCTTAGTCAGCACAGCTTTTAAGACATTTGCTTCATAGCTTTTGTGTACTGGAGATCAAACATTTTCCACTTTTTGGTTCAATTGTCTCCATGTGCACTTTGCAGACATTAACCATTAAAAAAGGAAAAAAGGTACTATCATTAAAATTCTCTTACTGCTGTAACTACATCTACACAAAGTGTACAGAAAGGAACAGGGTTCATATCCCTGTTGGGCCATCCTGAATTAAGTTTTCCGTGCTTGTCCAAAGCCAACACACGTCAGCTGGTTTGATTATCTAGGTGTCGGCCATTACCAATCCCCATCCAACAGAGCAAGTTTTTAATTTCTAATCACCATATTGGAGAAGCATTCACTTCAGACAGTCCATTCTACTCAAAGACATTACAAAGAGATTATTTTTTTAACTGTTTCCAGCTTCTGTCAAAACATTTATAAAGGAAGCATTCCGTGCATTATGACATATTACTTTCTGTATGGAGGTTAGAGACCTGCAGAAGCTAAACATCAAATTCTTCAGTTATGAATTGCAGTTATGGATCTTTATGGCACTGGAAAACTGGTAGAATTTAAATTACTTAGTGACAAAGGTAACCACTCAATGAATACTGGAGATGAAGAATCGTAGACAGGTAGACAAACAAGACTGAAAAAGATTACAGTGTATCCCCTATGTTACATTTTTGTGCAGTCCAGACTTAAAAAACACAAAATTGACAAAAATGCAGAATCGAGGAAAATGTTAAAATCCCACAGAATACGAGCAAAAACACATGTAATTAGCATATATGATTAAAAATCACAATCCTCTCCAATACTTTGTATAAAATCAGTCTAAGTGAAGGAAATTAAATGTACAATACAGCATTTATACAATAATTTGTGGAAATATATATCATCAGTTATTAAAAAATCAGATATATAACAGCAAGTACAAGTCATCAAAAAATTGAAATTCATATCTGGGTATGAGGTAAACGAGCATATTTTCCAAAATGCTGCAATCACAAATTATGTTTTGCAAAAACAGACATAGTGTCTGATGGTATAACTGCAATCAGTGGTTTTACAATGTTACTTATAATCCATCTTGATTGCATAAAATGTTTATTCACATGACCGGTTTAGAGACCTCTAAACCATCTTCAGATCTGCAATTTCAGTTACAGGAGTAACCCGTCCACACACAGCAACCTTCACATACTGCATCACATGTGCTTAAATATCTACAAACAGTGCTTCTCTGTCAAGCCTCAGGGAGGGATTGCTGGCAAGAGATAGTTTTTCCTTCAAAAGTATGTGTGATGTTTTATGAACAGCTACAGTCAGTTTGTCACCCTTGCACCAATGCTACATCTGAGCAAGCACATCATTCATCTTTTCCCCAAGTCTTGCCCTGGAGTCCGCAGTCACAACTACTAGGATGTCGTCTGCATATGCAACAGCATCTTCCAGTAGCATGTGCCCTGTTTAACAGTTGTATTAGGTGTTCAGTTGTAAGATCCAGAACAATGGACTACTTATGGAGCCTTGAGGAAAGCCCTTGGTAACCTTTTTGAGTATCTTGCTCTGCTGTGCAATCTGCTAGATACTACATATGCTACACTGATCTACAAAGCTCTCATACAGACATTTGGGGACATCGAGATCTTGGAGGTGTGTAAATATCCCAGGCCACCAAAGATTATTGAATGTGCCTGCAATGTGAATCATGAGCGTGATTGTGTACTTGGCTGTTGAATTTTCTAAACTATGAAGAGCTCTGTTACCTGCATCATATATACAGTTCCCTTGTCTGGATCCATATTGACACTCATGTAGACCAAAGAGCTCCCTGTGCAGCTGCAACTGGTCACAGAGCAGATGCTCCCAAACTTTGGCCAAGACATTTAACAAGAAATAGGTCTATAGCTTTTTGGTGATGCCAGGTCTTTATCCTTTCCCTTTTTAATCCTGATGTGCTAGCTGCCTTCCATATCACCAGACTCCTAGCTATTCGTGACACTTCGTTTAGTAATGCTGTCAAATATGGCACTGTCAGTGGACCTACTATCCGCATGACCTTGGGGTAAATGTCATCCAGGCCAGGTACTTTTGCAGTTTCGAACTTGGAAATTGTGATAGCACTTTCTTCTTGAGCAAAAGGTGTCACCCAACATCTGATTGTCATATTTATTATCTAGTCCACTTGTTGTGCATGTATTTCAGCATCTGTGTTAGTGTTTCATCATATAGTGGGGCTGTTCGCAGATTTTCTGCTAACTCCTTCGATCCAGCTGTCATTAAGCCATCCTCTCTACGAATTGTGTACATGAGAGTAGGTTCCTTAACCTTTTCAGTCAGTAGCTTATACGGTCTTCCCCATATGTCAAATTGCAGTTGCCTTCATAGAAACTTCTCCCAGCATGTTCTTTTAATTTCCTGAAGCAATGTTTTGTAGTGCATCTTAATTTCCCTGTATTAATGGAGCCCCACAGTGTGCTCAGATTGCCCTAAAGCATGTCTATAAGCTTTTCATCTTAACCTTACCCTTCTCAGCATGGAAAGTTTTGGGCTCTAAGGGATTGTAGCCTGACTTTTTATGATATTCTTAGGGATATAATGTCCTGTGCTCTTTGCAAGAGTTCAGTTAGTAGCTGCTCACTCAAGTTGATATGTACCAGAAGTGGCTGAGGGGAATGCTGCAACACAGGCAACTAAGCCATCTCAATCCCTTTTCCTGATATTTAACCCAGTCGTGCTTTCCACTGCTTGGGTCCCTCTATTATTGACAGTTTCCCATTAGATGACAATTGCATTATACCTGCTCGTCACTCGAATGTGCTCAGCTGGTTTTCTGAATTTAAAACGGTGAGGTCCAGTTCCTGTACTGCGTCCTGTGCTATCTTACCTTGTTTGTCTGTTGCCTACGTGCCACTGAAAGTATTTTGCATTCGCATCTATTTTCACAAGGAGAGAAGCACCTTGTCCATATAGAGCTAGCACCTCGTGTTTATCTACACAAGGTACAATGGGATGAGAATACTGCATGTATAGACTTACTGCAATCCACTTCGTCTGCGTGTCCTTCACTTCTGCTGTGACCATGTGCTTGTCACACATTTGTCCCCCCTTAGTCACAGTTAATTTCCTACTTGTAATCACAATGGCAGACATTTCCTACTGGTAATCATAATGGCAGACGTTGCCTCATCATAGTCAGTAACTCTTAACATATCCACAGATATGGAGTGTATTGTTTCTGCAGTATGGTTCTTGCAGACAGATTATATCAACACTCAGCTCGTCAGTTAGCTTTTGTATTTCAGTTGTAGCCAGTTTACTTCACGCGCCATTTATCTGTAGTATCTTCATCCTTTTATGTGTTTAGAGTGTCAAAGAAAACACATCCATATGCTTTTACAAAATCCACATATAAATGCTCAATGTCAAATAGTTCATTTCTTCTTGTGAACGCCTCCGAAGGAGGTCAAATAATGGTTTAAACTCTGTTGACAAATTATATACTCTCAAAAGAATCGTATGTAATCCCCCAGTTATAGGAAATGTACTAGATTTATCTTTGAGATGCCGAACTCTAATAATACGTCTGAGAGCAACCTGCAGTACTCTGGGATCTGCCAAATGACTTAACTTGACAGTAGCTTGTAAATTGTTGTAAATTTTGTCTGTGTGTTATTGTATATCATTTTCAGTGGGGCTTTTAATGTTAGAAACATGTTTTATATTTGATAGAAAGACCTGATTTTTCACTGCACTTCACTGTTTAGCAATTCTTATACTCATCAGTATTACCACAGGCACCACACTCCACTTCATATGGAAATAGTGGAGGAAGCTGCATAGGTTTTTGCTGCTACTGCAGATGTGGTGTTGATGTCATTGTGATCATCACCATTTTTTATTGTACCCTTTGGCAGGAGCTCCATGTAGATGCAGTATCAAGTTGGACAGCTGACAAGTCGGGAAGCTTTCCGTTGCAGCCGTTGCTGCATGAGGAACATCTTTTCTGTCAGCAGGCCCTACAGCTTGGATTGATGCAGATGTTTCCGATAGTCTCTCCTCAAACAATGTTCATGAATTTAATCTGGTGTGATTTTGCATGTGATGACAAAGTGTATTCTAGTCTTATGAACAGGTCACTATGAGTTATACTGTCTGTGTTTAAACTTCCTGAATGTTCAGCTGCTTCACTTGTAAAAAACTTCGTTTATCATGTAACTCATCTTTGTCTGCATTATTACCCACTTAAGAGACTGTCTTCTATGTTTCTTTGCAAGTACTGTCTCTTCTGTGGTATAACATCATCTATGAAACTCGTGAAGCCAAGATGCTGCTTTTCAATAAATTCTGTAGTGATTGCTGCTGGAATGTTGTCAAAATGTGAAACTCCTCTCCCTGGCAGTATAATCCCAAGTTGCTGACACAAAGCTGTGGATGGTGCCAATTCCTGGCTGCTGTCAATCCATTTGCTGTGCAACGTATCTTATGTTATCATAGATTTGATATGAAGTTGACCACTCTATGATTGCTTGTATTTTAGATGGATCCATAGTCTGTTATAGCTGTTTCATCTTCTAGCAGCATTGGGTAAGTTGCACAGTCTTTCCCAGGTGTCACACATTTTTTGTTCCTGTTGCAACAAAGGATGTAGACAGGTTTCTCTTTGATCTCTGTCCACCTCACAAGACACAGCTTCAATGCCCAGACAGAGATGCAAACACTCGCCCACCCCAGCAGCCTCAGCCTGACTGTACCCAGCAGCCCATAGCCAGGTGGAAAGAGGTTGGGGGGGGGGGGGGGCGGCATCTGCACTATCACGACACTTCGCAAGAAGATGAGTACTTCAACAATGACAACCGGCTTTAAACCAGAGAGATTTTCATCAGTACAATATTCTTGTTGAACTCACGATAGTATTTTTCCTGTCTCATATTCCACCATACCAGGTGGAACAGTTTTGTCATACAACTTTATTAGTTGAATTATTATATTTGCCATTGACTGTATGGTTTATTACAATATCCATAATTGCCATTTTGACCTTAGGCCATTTTAAAGTGGTTACAGGTGCTGAAAACACAGCTGTAATTATTATTAATAAAAGTGTGAGAACATGGCTCGTATCAGCCTTGAACACACACTTGTTATGCTGACTATTGCTGCTTTTTTGGCATCTGTAATTGCTTGAAAATAATCTAAGGTTGAAATTGCAATACTGGGTAATGTAATAAACAGTGGTGTATATGAAATCATTAAAAAAAAGTTTTGTCGCAGTATGTTCCCTCAAGGATCTAAATAAATTTGAGGGAATGTAGTCTACTCCAGGTGCCTTGTTTCAACTTCAGTCTTCCAGTGGTCTGTCAAATTCTTCTTGCAGTATTATATCTCCCATCTCTGCCCTCTTCCCTTTCCATAATATTGGCTTAAAGTTCATTTCATTTGTGTAACCCTTCTATCTATTCCTTCTATCAATCAGGCTTCCTTTCTTTGCTTAGTATTTGTTTGGCACCTTCCCATAGTCATCCATGTTTGTACATTATTTGCATTTCTCCTCCAACCATTCCTGCTTTGTCATTTTACAGTTTCTGTCAATCTAATTATTTACACATCTGTGTTCCCTTTTACCTGCTTTACTCACTTTGTTCTTTTAATATATTTTCTCCTTTTGTTATCCAGTGATTTCTAATACGCATTTCCTTTTTGTCTGTTTGATCATCTGTTGCCTCCACAATTTCATCTCTCAGGGCCATCCATTTGTCTTCTGTTGTACTCCTATCCCCCCATTTCAGTTATTAATTACATAAAGCTAAATTTTCACTTCCCTTAACTATCTGAATAATTTCTTTTATCTCGTAGTACATTATTTCAATTTCATCATAGCAGGCATATAAACCTGCTCTGCTGTGATGATTGATTCATTTCTATATGGGCTATAATAATGTGTTCATTATAGTGTTCATAAGAGCTTACTTATTACTTTCTTATTTATTATAAGACATACTCCTGCACTACCCCCCTCTGATTTTGTTTCAGTAACCCAGTATTAACCTGTCCAGAAACCCGTTTCTTCATGCCACCTTACTTCACTAATTCCCACGTTAATATACTTTTCTCTTTTTTAATTCTGTAACTTTTGTATTTTATTAATGTAGAACACCAAATTTGTTTTTCCTGATGACAACAACTTCGAGTAGTTCATGCCAGGACTGTTCTAAATATGGAATGTTTTACCCATGGAAATGCCATCACCATTAAGCCGTACAGTAGAGCTCTGCATGCCTTCAGGATATATAATTGCTCTAGTTTTCCCTTGCTCAGGTGTTCACAGTACGAACATAGCAAGTCCACATCAGCTTGTGTGAAAAGGCCAGATTATTCAATCAATGAGGCTATAGCCACTGCAGCTACTAAGAAGGCTGCTGCTGTATTTAGAAACGATGTTAGTCTGCCACTTGTAGATATTCGTGCAATGGATTTTGCAGCTCCTCTACAGCTATTTATATCTAGGAGGCATGCAAGCTGCCGTATTGTGACAGTGTCTAGGTTTTTTGAGGAGATCACTGTCAGTGAGGTTAAAAAATATCCCTCAGAGCTCTGAATCAGGTTTCTCTCTATTCCCAGAAATCTCTTCACTCAAACACATGAATAAATCTTGCACATAAATGGCCTGTTTCTTCCAGATATTGACAATATTGAGGTTAATTTCAGCATCCCAACTAAGATCACACACACACACACACACACACACACACACACACACACACATATATTTCTATTTTTATGCATGGTTGGGTTTGTGGAAGGGCCTGCCATGAGACAGGTAACCAGAAAAGCTGGTATGAATATAGTAATAAGAACCAGTATCATCACTACCTTTTTTTCTTATCACTGGTGAGTTTCTTGACATACTGTACTAGTGGTAATTGTGCCAAAAAAAAAAAAAGGCAGGTCCTTCTTGAGCACCATACTGCCTTGTTATTTATCATTTCTTCAGAGAAAACTGAGAATCTAATAAACAAACATTGTTTTGTCTTTTTCAGAGATTGTTCAGTGGAGAAATGACAAAGATGGACTACACATTTGTCCCAACAACAGTGTTTACTCCACTGGAATATGGTTGTGTGGGTTTCTCAGAAGAACATGCTATTGATGAATATGACAAAGAAAATATTGAAGTGTATCACACTCACTTCAATGCAGTAGAAAATGCCCTATCAAATAGGGATGAAGGCAAACCATACATTAAAATAATATGCTTGAAGAGTGATGAGGTAATTTTACAGTTTAGTTTCTGTATTTAAAGTTTTTAGTTCCACTGCAAGGAAATTCATTTGAGAAACAGACACACACATTTAAAAGTGAAAAACTGTTCCTAGCCTTTGACACTATTAACTTCGTCCTCATGGAGAAAAGGAGGATAGATTGTATTGGGTTAGAAAGAATAGCCAGGTTACTTTCACCTCAGGATAAAAGGAACCGTAGTGACCTGTTCCTACTTCCTTATCATTCCTTCTCAAGGAAAGATTTGATACTTCTGGAAGAAAGGAATATTTTTTTCTTTGTTAAATATGTCTATCAAAAGTATTGAACTGAATTTATGCCTACTGGAACAAAGTAATGGTCAACCATTTTCTCTCTTTGTAAATTTTAAAGTTACTAGTACATTCATAGTAATTAATGTGAATATCTCACCATGTTTATTTAGTCACAATAGCCTGTGATTTGATGCAAGGATACCTATCTAGAATAAAACGATAAAAAAAATCCTTTAAAAGTTGAAGGAGTCACTCAAATACATACTGGACAGTTTTCCATAGTACAAAGTACCTAAGCAGATGCGTTCATTGTTTACAATCTATATCTAATATATTTAATACTTCTACTAAGATTTACATAAAATAATGGAAAGGCAACCACTTACCTGGTGCATAGTGCACAGAAACATGTAATAGGAAACAGTTAACACTAGCTATCTAGCTTTTGCTCTTTTTCTTGTAAGAGTACACACATATACAGCCCCAAACACTTACATGCTTGCAGTAGCAGCAAGACTGATTATTACTGTCGCTTATCAAAAGCAGGTGCCTCGGTTGATGGTGTGGGGAGGGAGTAGGGAAGGATGCACGAGGCAAGTAGGGATTAGCAGGGTAGCATGAGGCAGGTTTATAGCCAGATGACTCAGTGGCTGCACAACAAGACAAAAGGAGTTCAGAGGGTAGAGCAAATAAGTGAAAGGGAAAGGGGGAGGGGGGATGTAGGAAAGGAGGGGAATGGTGATGGTGATGAGAGTCAGGGAGGGTTGGGTGTGTTGGGGAGGGGGGAAGACAGAGGCAATACGTGATCTGGATGGGGAAGGAGTGATGTGGACAAAAGAGAGAAGGATAAGATAAGTTGAGGCAATGGGGAAAAAGTTGTGGAGATTTAGGCCAAGGGAACTGAGATAGTGCAGGAAATGCTGGAGAGACAAGTCCCACCTGCATAGTTCAGAGAAACTTTTGGTGGATGGGAGTACCCAAATGGCCTGTCTAGTGAAGTTGCTGTTGTAGTTATACCTTGGTTTTGTGCTGTGCAGCATGTTTGACAACTGGATGGTAAAGTTTGCAGTTTGACACAGTTTGATGGTGCCCATTCATTTCATAGGAGTGAAAAGTTGTTGTGCCCACTTAGAATGCTGTACAGTAATTGCAGCATAACTGGTATATAACATGGCTGCTTTCACGCATGGCCTTGCCTTTTATTGAGTAGGAGATGTCTGTGACTGGACTGTGGTAGGAGGTGGTGGATGGATGTGTGGGACAGGTATGATCATGAGGAAGTGACTCTTGGGGGTGCAGAATTAGGAGCAGGATTTTAGTAGGGAAGAACAAAGACACTCTGTAGGTTGGGTGGGTGACAGAACAGCACTTTGGGTTCTGTGGGTAAGATACCCCTCATCTCGGGTCACGCTGAGTCATCAAAGCCCTGATGAAGGATGTGGTTGAGCTTTCCAAGGCCAGGGTGATAATGGGTGATTAGAGGGGTGCGAGTTGGTGGCTGGTTAACAGGATTACTGGTGCCATATGAGAAGATGGCATAGGAGATCTGTTTATGGATGAGCAGGATAGGATATTGTCTGCCAATACAGTCTCTGGTAACGTTATCAGGATATTTTGACAACTTCTGCTTTCCACTGCAGATGCAGCGTCCATCTGTGGTTAGGCTGTTTGGAAGAGACTTTCTGCTGGGAACAGGTGACAGCTATCAGGTTACTGTTGATGGTTTGTGCACTTGATATGAATAGACGTATTTATAGAACCATCAGAGAGGTGGAGATAAACATATAGGAAGGTGGCTCGTTGTGAGAAGGATGAGGTGAAGCGGATTTGGAAGTCAGTGTTAAGGTTATGGAAGAAGGAGCAAAGGTTGTCCCTGCCACAAGTCCATATCACAAAAATTTAATCATTGAATGTGAACCAGACAATAGGTTTTAGGTGTTGACTGGAAAGGAAGGTTTCCTCCAGATGGCCCATAAATAAGTTGGCGTAGGATGGAGTCATCTGAGTGCCCATGACAGCACCACAGATTTGTTTACAGATTTGACTTTGAAAGTGAAATAATTGTGGGCCAGGATGTAGTTGGCTAGGAGTATTAGGAAAGATGTTGTGGGTTTGGCAACAGGAGGACTTGGGGAAAGATAGTGTTCCAGGGCAGCAAGACAGTGGGCATTCAGGAATGTTGGTGTATAAGGACATCGCATCCAAAGTAACAACAATGATGATAATGGGGCAGAAACTACGGAAATGTGGTGAAAGAAGTGAAGAGTATCTTGAATGTTGAATGGGAAGTTAAAGCAAGTGGCTTGTAGGTGTTGGTCAACAAAGGCAGAGGTTCATTCAGTGGGAGCATTGCACCCAGCTGCAATGGGACAACCAGTGGGAAGACCTGTGTTGTTGGATTTGAGGAGTTTGGGGAGTAGGTAAAAGGTACGAGTGTTGGGGGGGGGGGGGGGGGTTGTTGGTGTGAGGAGGGAGATGGATTCAGGTGCCAGGTTTTGGGATGGACTTACAGCTTTGAAGAGCTACTGTAGATCTTTTTGGACTTCTGGGATGGGATCATGGTTGTAAGGTGTGTATGCAAAGGTTTCAGAAAGCTGACGGAGACCCTCCGCCACATAGGCTCCAGCACTGTGGTCACTAATTGTAGTGACTTTCTCTGTAGGAAGTATAATAAGGTCTGGGTTGGTTTTCAGCTTATGGATAGCTGTTTCTTCCTCATGAGTGATGTTGAATTCACTGAGAAGGGATGTAGAAAAGAAAGGTGAGACAAGGTTAGAAGTGAGGAAATCTTGAAAGATGAGGGAATGACTGGGTGAAAAGGAGGAGGATCATGGTTGCAGGGAGGTTGAAACTTTTTTTAAACAGTTTTGATTGGCTGTTGTCAGTGGGATGTGTGACGAAGAAATGTTTCCACTGCAGAGAAGGGATAAAGGAAAGAAGTTCTTTTACAAGTCCAGCATGGGTAAATTCAAGTTTTTGGCTAAAGATGAGTCCTTTAGAAAGTACTGAGACTTCTGTAGGGTCAGAGTTTTGGCAGAAAGATTGACAACAGTGTTACAGGATGTGTGTTAAGGAGTTGTCTGTTGGATGGAGGAAATTTTTTGTGATATGAAAGATGAAGTAAGTCAGCAAGGAATGGTTGGGGAGCTTTTAGGTGTTGGGGGGGGGGGGGGGGGGGGAGGATTGGATCAGAGTGGTAGGCCCTTTCTTGGTTACAGGCAATTCTGTTTGGCCATAGGACAGGCGTAGCTGGGGCAGCCTTATCAGATGGTGCTGGGAACGCTGTTCCAACTGTTAAATGGCACAAGTCTCTTGCTGTAAAAGAATTAAGGGAATTGTGGTCATAGAGTAAAAGGATTTTGTGAAAGGAATAGATGCTGCCAAGAATGGTTTGAGATTGGCATGTGTGATTATGAAGGACCAGATTGGTGAGGATGGGGGACTGATGGAATTGGGAAACGTGAAGGTTCTTGCAGTAGGACTGGTGACAGCTTTGAGATGCCAGTTTTAATTGTAAGCCCATTAGACAAAATACTGTTTGCCATACAAGCTTTCAGAAAGAGGGTGTGTGCGTGGAGTTGTTAAGGCAAAGGAGATTTTTTGGGAATTGGCAGAGGTAGGATGAGCCAGGGGTTCATAGTTGGATGGTCAGAAGACAAAAGGAGTAGCTGAAAAAAGATAATGTGTGTGGAACGTAATATATTTCTTTGTTTATGACAGTATGAAAATGACTGAAACATTACTGCAGACTGTTGACAAACTTGAAAATTTATTGTGGCAAATGATTCCGGCAACCTTCTTTTGACAGTGTGCTTCACTGTATCAGCGCCCTAGTCATTTACAGTACCCTTAACATGTAGCAAACTTGATGACCTTTTCTAACACCTTCTCACTGTTCTTACTTATCCATCAATGACCTTAATGTGATCGGCACACTAAAGGGTGTTCTGGATGGGAAACAACTAAAGAATAGTAGGCCACATCAATAAACAATTGTGCATATCTGTGTTTACTTTTTATTTTGAGATAACTAATTAGGAAAATAACATATTACTCTCTTGATATTACCAGCCAACAATACACCAGAGAAAATGTTTATATTGAATGACCGATGTATTTCAAAATGATTATTCTTGGTTATACCTGCTTGTAATGGAATATTTTTTTAATGTAATTTTGTTTGTATTTGCAGAATCGAATTATTGGCTTCCACATATTGGGACCAAATGCTGGTGAAATTACTCAGGGCTTCGGACTTGGTTTAAAACTTGGTGCAAAGCTGAAAGATTTACATAATCTTGTGGGAATTCATCCAACATGCGCTGAAGTAAATTTTTATTTTTACTTTACATTAACTTTGCAATTCAGATATAGTTGTGTAGTGTTGGATAGCAGCTGAAAGAGTTTCATGGCTCTTAAATGGTATGCAGTAGTTCACACAGATGTGTACTAAGACAGCATTGCTCGATATTGTGATTGCTTGATGGTACACAAAAAGAAAGCCAAATGTAAATAATGAATGTTAAAATGAAATAGTAGAATGAATAAAAGCTGACAAACGTTTACCTGTAGACTTCCACTAATAAAGGTGCATCACATGACTGAGGTTCTACAAAGTAAGCAATGACTATGATCTGTTAAATTGTGGGAGATGTATGAAGAGACAAAATAAGTGAAAGCTATAGTAGAGGGGTGACTAATGTACTACACAGTGCAAAGTGTGAGAGGGAATACTAGTAAAGCAACATCTGAAATTAAATACCCAATTGAATGAAAATGTAAAGAAATCGTACTGCTGTCAGTGCCTTCGACCTCCTGTTCTACTCATAGTTGTCAATTGCTCAAAGTTCACAAATTCAGCAACAGACTAAAAACCATTTTTTCCAGGCTTTTGCTGTCCTTTCAGTAAACTGTTTGATTTCAGCAGTACCAAACTTCTGTAATTTTCTGCGCTACTAACACATTTGCTCTATTGCTTGGATTTTTTCATGAATTTTTTCTGCTCTTAAACAGACAAATCATTACCACCCACAAACTGAAGATTGTTCATATAAGATCTGTACATGTCTTTATATGTTTCAGTTAAGTGATTTAAGAACTGCTTCTAAGGCTGCAGGAAATTGCCTCAGTGTGATGGAGTCAACTAGTTGCACTCCTCCTCATCCCCCCACCCCCACCCCAATACTAAAATATCTATGCCCTTGGCATAAGCTAAACTTCTATACAAAAGTTAGATTAGTGGCGAAAGAAGAAAGGATCGAAAAATACTGTGACACCAACAGTTTGCTTGCAAATAGAAATTATGTTTTATTTATAAGAAAGAAATATTTCTTCTTCAGTTGGGCACATTATTTAAAAATGATGATAAATCAGTGGATTAGAAGTGTTCTGCTTGTCATGTTTGCACTTTTATTTCCTTGAAATATAATGCCACCAATAGCATTTTTATCCTGTATCACATTGTAGAATCCTCAAATACCTTGAAGCACATTCTCAGCAGTGTGGCACGTTTCACAGTGCGGAATTTCATAACTTTGTGAACTGTCAATAGATGCAGGCAGGTACAAATGGGGGTTAAAATACCATTTCTTGCCAAGAACATATTATCAAGCAACTTAATCCTACTATCATCAGCCACTAAAAAGTTCATTAAAAAATAACCACTTCACAGCAGAACTAACATCATGCCTTATCTGCATGATGTTCAGTGGTGTCTGCAAGATATTTGTCTGCAGAGCTTACAACTGCATTAGTTCTTATAGTTTCCTCATAAACTGTGTATCAAAAGTCCAGTGCTATTTATGTGTATGCAAGACAGTCAACAATGTGTCCCTGTTCACAGAAGTTCAGAGATGGCGGGTCTATTTTTATGGGATAAGCAGCTTAGAAATTTGGCCTTGAATAAATTGAGTGCTGTGCTCTTAACTGGATAATGTTGCTTCAGTCTGCACAATAATTTTCTTCAAACATTCATCTGGAAGAGAAGGTGGTATTCAATACAGTTTTAAGAAATTTATGCAAAGAGACCAGTCTTGTAACAGAGTGGTCCTGAAATGGGGCAGCATTAAGTTTTGTAGGTGTATGGAGCATCACATCTTCATTCTTGGTTGCAAGCATTCTGTAACAGCCACAGCTATATGGATGAGGTTCTACAACTTGCATGTGACTTTCTAGAAGTGCTAGTAGTCCATATTTAACATTTTGTGACCAATAATTCCTGTCCACTGAGGAAGAAACAAATTGCAGTAAGTCAAGTGCCAGCACAAAATCTTTCTGGCCTTCACATAATTCTTTCATATGAGTGTAGTTGATTGTCATCAGTTCAACAACAATATAAAATAGCTGCCACACATGCTTGGCAATGATGTTGCACATACTAACAGTAACCATATACCCCATTTTTTCAGAAGAATTATCCAGTTTTGTTAATTGTTTAAAATTTGTGACTTTGTTCACAAAACTTCCCTGAGTATATGTTTTGGACACTAGTGTATGCGCTCATAGGTATCAAACCGCGCCTAGTACACATCCACTGCGGCGCTCGGGTCCACAGCACAGTTGCAACACCTGAGGATGGGCTTATGAGAGCCCGAAACCAGTCGTGATAATAAAACAAGTTTACAACTGAAGTAGTATTTTCAACCTCTAGTCTTTCGATTAAGCTTTACTTTGTTCTGTAACTTTTACACCATCTTGGTCAGGAACTAAATCCTCATTCCTAATCATGCTTAACTTTTGGACACAGCTGTAATTCAAGCTGTAGCCTTAGATATTCCTCAAGAATGCATAAATGTAGTTATAATTTTTTGTTTCTACAGTGTACTTCATGACAAATTCATGAAAAGGAGTGAGTAACTGTCACAATGTACGTAAATCTAGCTAGTAACTTTGAACTGATTTCATCATTTTGTAGCTTATTCTGAAGCTTACATGTGGTTCTTGTTGCAGTACCCAATTTTAAATCCAGCTGGTTCCCTAATGAGGTCATTTTGTAGATAATTGCGGAAGCTACGCAACGAGCACATCTCTCCCTATTCAAAAGAAATGTTTTCTGTCATTTTCAGATGGTGCTTATGCAAGTGTTGGATGCTTTACCTACTACTTTTGGCAATATTTGATGAATGTATTTATTCTTGCAGTATAGTACGGTCCTTTATATTTTGTTATACAAACTGTGCTAAGAAGGATTTGAAGGCCATGAATGTGATCTTCCTGTTGCTCATAATGGTGTTCTGATTGACAAGATGCAACTCCTATGTAGTACAAATTCTTTTGCATATAAAATGGAAAATTTGACTGAAAAATTGTTAAAATTACTGAGATATGAAAAGTTCTGCAGGTTCGCAGGAGAGCTTCTGTAAAGTTTGGAAGGGAGGAGACGAGGTACTGGCAGAAATGGAGCTGTGAGGACTGGGCATGAGAGTACTTGCCCGCGAAAGTCAAAGGTCCAGAGTTCGAGTCCTGGTCCGGCACACAGTTTTAATCTGCCAGGAAGTTTCAGATAAGCACACACTCCGCTGCAGAGTGAAAATCTCATTATATGAAAAGGTTGTCTACGCAGGTCACATTGAGTGATCTGCCCTTCCTTTTTAACTTTCCCCATTCTCCTCTCTGAAGAACAAACTATTAGTTCTGAAAGCTAGGATAGTGTCTCTTATTTTTGTATGTGCCTGTCAGCAGTGCTGATACTACGTCTCATGAAAGTCAGTCCTGGTGAGTGATTCTTTCATGATTTTATGTTGTTGTTGTGGTCTTCAGTCCTGAGACTGGTTTGATGCAGCTCTCCATGCTACTTTATCCTGTGCAAGCTTCTTCATCTCCCAGTACCTACTGCAACCTACATCCTTCTGAATCTGCTTAGTGTATTCATCCCTTGGTCTCCCTCTACGATTTTTACCCTCCACGCTGCCCTCCAATACTAAATTGGTGATCCCTTGATGCCTCATAACATGTCCTACCAACCGATCCCTTCTTTTGGTCAAGTTGTGCCACAAACTTCTCTTCTCCCCAATCCTATTCAATACTTCCTCATTAATTATGTGATCTACCCATCTAATCTTCAGCATTCTTCTGTAGCACCACATTTCGAAAGCTTCTATTCTATTCTTGTCCAAGCTATTTATCGTCCATGTTTCACTTCCATACATGGCTACACTCCATACAAATACTTTCAGAAATGACTTCTTGACACTTAAATCTATACTCGATGTTAACAAATTTCTCTTCTTCAGAAACGCTTTCCTTGCCATTGCCAGTTTACACTTTATATCCTCTCTACTTCGACCATCATCAGTTATGTTGCTCCCCAAATAGCAAAACTCCTTTACTACTTTAAGTGTCTCATTTCCTAATCTAATACCCTCAACATCACTCGACTTAATTCGACTACATTCCATTATCCTTGTTTTGCTTTTCTTGATGTTCATCTTATATCCTCCTTTCAAGACGATATCCATTCCGTTCAACTGCTCTTCCAAGTCCTTTGCTGTCTCTGACAGAATTACAATGTCATCGGCGAACCTCAAAGTTTTTATTTCTTTTCCATGGATTTTAATACCTACTCCGAATTTTTCTTTTGTTTCCTTTACTGCTTGCTCAATATACAGATTGAATAACATCGGGGAGAGGCTACAACCCTGTCTCACTCCCTTCCCAACCACTGCTTCCCTTTCATGTCCCTCGACTCTTATAACTGCCATCTGGTTTCTGTACAAATTGTAAATAGCCTTTCGCTCCCTGTATTTTACCCCTGCCACCTTCAGAATTTGAAAGAGAGTATTCCAGTCAACATTGTCAAAAGCTTTCTCTAAGTCTACAAATGCTAGAAACGTAGGTTTGCCTTTCCTTAATCTTTCTTCTAAGATAAGTCGTAAGGTCAGTATTGCCTCACATGTTCCAGTATTTCTACGGAATCCAAACTGATCTTCCCCGAGGTCGGCTTCTACTAGCTTTTCCATTCGTCTGTAAAGAATTCGTGTTAGTATTTTGCAGCAGTGACTTATTAAACTGATAGTTCGATAATTTTCACATCTGTCGACACCTGCCTTCTTTGGGATTGGAATTATTATATTCTTCTTGAAGTCAGAGGGTATTTCGCCTGTCTCATACATCTTGCTCACCAGATGGTAGAGTTTTGTCAGGACTGGCTCTCCCACGGCCGTCAGTAGTTCTAATGGAATGTTGTCTACTCCGGGGGCCTTGTTTCGACTCAGGTCTTGCAGTGCTCTGTCAAACTCTTCACGCAGTATTGTATCTCCCATTTCATCTTCATCTACATCCTCTTCCATTTCTATAATATTGTCCTCAAGTACATCACCCTTGTATAGACCCTCTATATACTCCTTCCACCTTTCTGCTTTCCCTTCTTTGCTTAGAACTGGGTTTCCATCTGAGCTCTTGATGTTCATACAAGTGGTTCTCTTATCTCCAAAAGTCTCTTTAGTTTTCCTGTAGGCGGTATTTTATGATTTTATACATTTCATAATACTGCAGATAGATTGGAGATGGAACCACTTGGTAGCTGCAACCAATAAATACACCCCCTATCCACCTATTCCCTTTTCATACTTCGAGTGTTTACATGGTTTTGATTGTTCAGCAAATTCAATCAGCATCGTTATCTTCTTTATTCTGTTTTGTGTGAAAATTTACTGTATTTCATCCTCTTGATTCCTGCAGTCCCTTCAGTGATTTCCACTAAAAGAGTAAATATAACATTTCTCGTATTAAAATCTTAAGTTTCTTCATCCTCCAACACTTAAGATACTTTTTTGTTCTATTTGATTCTGTTTCACTTCTACGGGTCATTTAATTTGAATTTGTATTACAGACTACTTTTTTCAACAATGTGTGTAGTTCTTATTTTTATGCCTTGCTGTCCTGTTTTTAGTAAATATTTTGAACTGATTGAAAACTAAACTATCTTGCATAATCTTTTATTTTATTATGTCTACCTTGTTTAATTAAAAACCAAAGTTAGTCTCTACAATCTCTAGTTCCTGCTCAGTATGATGGCAGTAGTGTAAGCATAAATATGAAAAATGGACCCCCCCCCCCCCCCCCAAAATTGAAACATGAGGTGGAAAAATAATATTAAAAATGTGTGATGCTGATGAAATCAAGTGGAGATAAATGCCATGACATGAGAGACAGTGCAGAGTCCAATTGTTTACCAGTCATTCGATGCCAACTGTGAGCCAACATTACCTAAGCCAGTGATAGGTAAATGTGAAAGGACAATTGTGTGAAGAACTCTTGGAAACCATCCACAGAGTATAAAACAAATGATGATATGTGTACAGTTAGCAGTAGGCATACATTGACTATGTTTTCTGGGCCAAGAAATAGTGGATTACCAGAAAATATTTCTGACTTTATAGTGACCTGCATACACTAGAGAGCTGAAGCTTTTTTTATTGTAGTTTCGAAAATGAATTTCTAGCTTTCAGGTACATGGACTGTCCATTTCATTACCCAGAAATACAATAAAATGTGTTTTCATAAAACCTTGGTATGGAACCTAAATCAATGACAGTCTCAATGCATGAAATATATTGATAAAGAATTATTTAAAATGGTTCTAAATCTAAGTGGTTCTTTAAGACAGTATTAAAATTTGCATAAGAAAATGAGCAAATGCAGTAGCAGGATGATATTTATAAAGCAAAAAATTGGTTTATACTGAGCCTGTAAAATCAGTTGGGAGGAGAGGATGGATTGACAAGACGATTTTGATAAAATTGTTGTTTTTCAATTAAATTTAGGGGATAGTTGTGACAGTTTTTTTAATAGTTTGTTGCAAGACCATCTGGAGGTGGTGTTTACTGCATTACGCAATTGAAAAGTGCATTTGTGCGTTCTTATTACTAGAAGAATGAAAAAGAAATAATTGTTGGATTTTTAATAATTAGTTGAATGTTATTGTAAATTTACTTAGTTTTCATTTTTAAAGCCTGATAAAAACATAAGTTGACTATCATTTTTCCTCTCCAGTAGTTTCCTTAAAAAAATTGAAATGATATGTTCAGGTATAACTAATAAAATAGGTTTGTGGCTGAAATATGACAATATTGGCAGAATTTTTGAATTGTTATGATTGTGAAACCTTTACCACTAAATTATTATGTGTTACTCTTTTTAATAATTTGTGCATTATTGTCACTTTTTTAATTTTTCTTTTACTTTCTATCTCCCAGGTTGCTACAACGCTGTCAATCACCAAATCATCTGGGAAGAGTGTCGACAAGACATCATGCTGAAGTTAAAGATGCTGCCACATAGTAATGTGGCAGCATTTTCTCTGAAGAATTTCCCATGGGCTAAATGATGAGAATGATGGCATTGTCATAAACCTCACTGGTGGACATTGCTTGATGAATATCATTAAGGGAACCCACAGGATGTTCTTCTAGAAGACAATAAAGTATTAAATATGGTTCAGTGATCATAATGAAACCTTGCATAATTTCTTGAAATTACTTGTTAAAAAAGTTTATTAAATTGTGCCTTGACATTTTTTGCACTTTCTGTAAAAAGACCGTGAATGTGGGAAATATGACATGGAGAGACCTCATGGCTGTGAAAATAATAGGATTAACACAAACTGATGCAAAAATTTGTGGAACTTCCATTTAAATCATAGGTATAGATTAGAATTGGCACTTTAAAGATTGTTACCTAATGTAATTTTTCATTTTGCTGTGACTACTTTAATTTTGATGTCTTAGATTGAATACTTTACTTTAACATTGTTACAATTTCATATGTTCAGATGAAATAAAAAGTTCTGAGACTATAATTGATGACACCATCATTTTTATATATATGGTAACTTTCCAATGGGTATGGAAATGTTACATGCAGAAAGATAAACTACAGACAAAATTCTTCTTTGAGTCAGTACCACAACTGTGCTTAGTCACAAAAGTACAGTTGTATGGAGTATCAAACAATACTTGTGATTGTACATACTTCAGCAGTAAAGGGGACCACTCAACAAAAAGAAGTGTTGAGTCGTCAACAGGCACACACAAAAACGAAAGAAAGACACCTAGTTTCTAGAATAAATCTTTATCTGGGCTGGATGGAGAGTCGCATTATCTATAATACCCTTGTATACACACCACACAGTCTGCAACCGGGATAGCAGCCTCTGATGTGTAGTGCACACCTTACCCATTTGAAGGGCCTTACACATCTCAACACTATGGGACAAGTCCAGAAACTCGCAGCCTAGTTTGTCACTGAATCTCAGAAGTCTCTGGTTCAAGCCTTCCCCTTGATTCAGAGCCAAGGGGCCACAACCTGTTCTGGGGACAACGGTGCACATTGTGAGCTTCGTTGAAACTTTGTGAGCAAGGCTGGTGTTCTCAACCTTCTCTGCTAGTCACTAGACAGAACCAAGTATAACTTTGGAGCCCAGATGACAGCCATGGTGTGTCCCAACATGCACCACAGTCCGCAGTTGGTTAAACCCTGTTCCCTCACTGACTGATAGAATTATATGTTTAGTTACTTCTTGTCAGAACAGGTGACCAAAAACATCAGAAGTAAAATTACTGTTGTGTAAAATGCCCATGAAAAGCAAGCATGTACATTGCCTTATTTCTACCAGTAAAGCAAAATCTCAAACTAACAATGGTGTGTGTGTGTGTGTGTGTGTGTGTGTGTGTGTGTGTGTGTGTGTGACTTTTTTATAGTATGCATAGATTCTTTGACTTTGTCTCATAAACACTCTGTATGATATTTGATATCTCTTCTCTATGTTTGGACTGAACCTGCAAGGGTAAACATTCAGCAAGTGTTCTGCACTATCAGTGACAGCTTGTTGGTGGTGGAGTGTTGCCCCCCCCCCCCCCCCTTCCCCCTCCCCAACCCTAAAAAAAGAAATTTCAAAGCTAGTTGTCAGGAGCAGTTCATCAGTGAGAGACAAAGATGGTAATCTGTTGGAGTCTTATTACAGAAACAACAATTACACACCAAAAAAATTTCCTGTGAGAACTCAAAAATTCACAGCTTTATGTTAGAGATTAAAAAGTTAAATTACACAGTTCCAGTTGTTAATGACATACAGGTATTAAAAATAGCACAATAACTGTTTATTTTGGATAATTTCATTCACCACTGCACAACAGAATAATGATCTAGGCAAATGTAGCTGCAACCAGTAAACTCTGATATGGACACCACATATACTCGAGAAGCTTTTTGGAGGGCTTAAAATTCTTAGATTGGATTTGCAGTGCATTTTCCCTTTAATTATTAACTTAATGTGAACTGCAATTTTCACACTCCTAATAAAAGGCACAAAAATAATTCCTATGTAGACTTCATTAACTTGTGTTAATATCAGGGTGAGGCTCCTATATTTTTGTGAAATTTTATTCAACAATTAGTAAAAGAAGACAGTCAATATAAAGATAAATGAAAACATTAGCCACTTTTTTGAAGTATCTGATTAAGTAGTTTTGAGGATTGGGATCCTCTCTTAGAAACCTAAGAAAGAATGCTAAGTGTAAAGAGGTTTCCATTCCCAAAACTGCACACAATATTTGCACTTTGACAATTACCAATGCAGGTAGTGCTACCTTTTATTCATCTCTTAATTGTTCGTCTTGCAGCATGCAAAGCAGATTGAAGAGAACAAAACCTAACAAGATGCATTAGAACATAGAAATGCACAAATCGCAGCAAGAAAGAAACTAAGACCGAGCAGAGATTGATTACTGCCCCTTCTGCGGGCAAAATCTATCTATTTTTCCTAACTGAGTGATTCCCAGTAGTAGTACAATAGCTTCTTAATTGTCCTTCCGGAAAAAAAAAAAGAAAAACTGTTCATCACAGTTTATAATTACAAATTAACTCTTGCTTCTGCAGTTCCAATGCGACTCGCTATTATAGCTGTCCGTGTGTTGCAGCTGGTGCCCCTGGGCACCGTAGCACTGTAGACACTAAACATACAAACAGGAAGAAATTGCAGACTTGAACCTACTATCAAATTCTGGGTGTATCTTGATGTCGTCAATCAGTACTTTGTTAGGATAGTGAAAAATACTGTAAGTGAAATTCCAGACTCAGGCTTAGATCTTACTGCTCATATAAAAAATGTAAGCTGTTGCACCATTAAAAATGGGAAGTACACACTAAGGACACTGTGAAAATAGTGAATTCATATAAGTGATCGGAATACACGTCTATGGCATGTCCTCCACAATCCTAAAGAAAATTATTCTGCCACAGTAATCAACAAATGTTTATCCTTCAGTGTCTTCCCAGAATCCCTGAAACTGCCATGGACAGTATTGGTCTATAAAAAAGGTGACCCATGTGAAGTATCCAGTTTTAGACAAATTTCAGTAAACACCATTTTAGCTTAAGCTTAAGTTATGGAGTCTGTAATGGAACAGTAGATATTAAGTAGATATTGAAGACAATAATCTTATCCAGGATACACAGCATTTGTTTCGCAAAGGAAAGGCAACAGTTACAGCAGGACTGGAATTAATTGCAAAGATAAGGCAGTGGTTTGAAGAAAAAGAAAGTGTGGCAAAGACATTCTGTGACATCAGCAAAGCATTTGACTGCATCGTGTACAAAATAGTGTCTAGTATACTAAAATGTCATGGTATTGAAGGTGGTTTCTGGCAACTTTTCAATCTTATCTTGAAAACCACATGCAGGTAGTGTCAGTTAATGGATCACTCTCCCAGGAACGAAAATTAGAGCATGGTTTACCCCAAGAATCTGTCATAGAACCTCTCCTGTTCCTGATAGGTATATGTCAATGATAGAAATTGTAATAATCACAGCTTGCAGTATGTCAATGATAGAAGTTGTAATAATCACAGCTTGCAGTCTGCAAACCTTTTTGCCAAAGGAAAAACTGCTCCACAAGCTCTACTAGCAATAGAGGGGTTTGTGTGTGTGTGTGTGTGTGTGTGTGTGTGTGTGTGTTTGTGTGTGTGTGTGTGTGTGTGTGTGTGTGTGTGAGAGAGAGAGAGAGAGAGAGAGAGAGAGAGAGAGAGAGAGAGAGAGATATTTGAAACTTTCCCAGCATACATACTGTTCTACAAAATTTAGGGAGAACTGAAGAACATTTGTAACTTCCTCCCACAATACTTTGGCACAGAGTCTACTGGCCATCTTCAGGTGATACTGGCGAAAACACATTGAGCTATGGTATTTAGGGTCCCACCGGTACATACATGGTGGATTCACTTGGCATTGTGCGTGCGCTGCTTGAACGCATTCGATTCTGCTGCACCGCATGCCCTCTGTAGTGAAAATTCACCGCATCAATATCAATTCGATTGTCTTCCCGCCATTCCATCACAGAACTATGCTGGCTACGGAGGACATGAAGTTTTTCAATGACTGGATTCCATGCTGAACTCAGTAGAAAACTGCCGTCTTGATTAATAAGAGATTCACTGTCAGACAGTCGTATTTCCAAGGATTCATTAATAATAAAAGAACTCCAAAAGTTTGATGTGTGGGCCACAATTTTTGTCTCACTGTAAAATTCATTATGACCAGTAGAAATACAGTGTTTGGTGAGGGCAGACTGAAGGAGGTGAGTATTTTGCTGATCTTCTACAATGCGATCCTGCACAGTACGCTTCGTTTGCCCTATATAAGATTTGCTGCATTCGTATGGAATCCTGTAAATACCTGCCTTGCACAGCTCTAGGTCATCTTTGACAGATCCCAACAGCGACGAAATTTTTGCAGGAGGGCGAAAGATTGCTTTCACTTTATATTTTCCTAGTATTCTGCATGTTTTTGCTGAAATGTTACCAATATATGGTAAATAGGCAGTCATTATAAGGCCTCTACCTCTTCTTTGCCCTGTAGTTTACAGGTCTGCAGTGCTCTCTCCACTTTCTGGGACAAATACCTATTCAGAAATACAGTCTGCAGGTGCTCCAGTTCTGTTTGCAAAGTATCGGTGTCAAAGGTGAAGCGGGCTCAGTGATTCAATGTCTTAAGGACACCCATCGTTTGTGCTGGATGGTGGCAACTAGCGGCTTGCAAGTAAAGGTCTGTGAGCATGGACTTTCTGTATACTGAATGACCAAGTGTGTCATCACACTTAGGTCACACCAAGACATCTGAAATGTGAGAGAAAGGATTTGTTTCAGTGGGTGTGTCGAAGGACATGTATTATCTTCATTTAGAATTGGCAGCAAGACTGTCTATGTTGTCTTGGGACTGGGTGGATGGTGTGATGTTGGCCAAAGCAAACTGGAGCCATGTCAAGGCTACAATGAGGCAAATGCCCAAGTTCAACCGACTTTCGCCTCAGATGCTGAACGAAGTTCCTACTCAACGATCCGTTATTGACTTGACAGGGAAACCTATAGATGATGCGACCATGTCTGCATTAACAAGAGGTCTCAATTTTGCTCCTACGCCGTTTCACCACCAGTAGTGGGCTTTGCCAGTTCCATCAAAGAAGCTGTGCACCATCTTGCTATGCATGAAGCTGAGGAAGTTTGTCGGGAGTCTCGTGTGTTGACGAGAGCTACACTGCTGAAGAGCAACATCTCACCCACGGAGAGAGCAGCCCTCTGGAACTTGCGAGCAGACCCAGATACAGTGGTACTTTAATCGGGCAAAGGTAATGCTGTTGCTTTAATGCTATGGGAGGACTATATTAAAAAGATCAATGTCTTATTAAGCAACCTAACATGTCACAAAATTGATTAGGATCCTACTGCCCGAGTGGCGCAAAAAACAGCAGAACTTCTGACTAACAGTTCCTTACCAATGGAGGTAAATAAGAAACTGACACCAAATAGTTCAGTTCCACATAGGCTGTATGAATTGCCTAAGATCCACAAGGATAACATGCCATTATGTCCAATTGTGGGTAGTATTGGAGCAGCCATCTATGACTTAGCAAAGTACTTGGTGTTTTTGCTCAAACCAATGGTAGGAAAAGTCCACATTACATAAAGAATTCTAATGATTTTATCAGCAGACTTAAGTTATTGCAGCTGCAAAGAAATGACTTGGTCATTTTTGATGTAGTTTCACTTTTTACATATGCACCTCTTTTGAACTCACTGAATCTCATTGGCAATAGGTTTAGAGGTGACATTACAGTGCTGTTTGAGCACACCCTCTCCTCTACATATTTTTTTATTTAACAATGAGTTTTATGAGCAATCAGACAGTGTCACCATGGGGAGTCCTTTGTCTCACCTGGTGGACAATCTTTTGAGGAATGAGCACTCACCTCAGCCACTTTTAAACCAACAGTATTTTGGTGATATGTTGACGATACTTTCGTAGTTTGACCTCATGGTTTGGATCACCTGCGAGATTTCCTACATCTGAACCCCACACATAAAAACATTTACTATGGAGTCGGAGAAGGAGGGTTGCCTGCCATTTTTAGATGCTTTAGTGCGACACAAGAGTGATGACACACTTGGTCATTCAGTATATAGAAATCCCACTCACTCAGACCTTTACCTGCAAACCACTGCCGGCTGGAGTGGCCATGCCGTTCTAGGTGCTACAGTCTGGAACCGGGCGACCGCTACGGTCGCAGGTTCGAATCCTGCCTCGGGCATGGATGTGTGTGATGTCCTTAAGTTAGTTAGGTTTAATTAGTTCTAAGTTCTAGGCGACTGATGACCTCAGAAGTTAAGTCGCATAGTGCTCAGAGCCATTTGAACCATTTGCAAACCGCTAGTTGCCACCATCAGGCACAAAAAAATCAGTGTTTCGAAGACTTTGATTCACCGAGCATACTTCATCTCTGACACCGATAGTTTGCAAACGGAACTGGATCACCTGCAGACTGTATTTCTGTAGAATGGGTATTTGTACCAGCAAGCGGAGAGAGCTCTTCAGACTTGTAAACGACAAAGCAAAGAAGAAGAGGAGGCCTTATAACGAATGCCTATTTACCATATATTGGCAATATTTCAGCGCAAATAGTCAAAATACTAAGAAAATGTAAACTGAAAGCAATCTTACACCCTCCTGCAAAAATTTCGTCATTGTTGGGATCTGTCAAAGATGACTAGAACCATGCAAGGCAGGTGTTTACAGGATTCCATGGGAATGCGGCAAATCTTATTTAGGGGAAATGATGCATATTGTGCAGGATCACATTATAGAACATCAGCAGCATATTTGCCTCCTTCAGCCTCGTAAGTCTGCCATTAACGAACACTGTATTTCCACTGGCCATGTAATGAATTGCAGTGACACAAAAATTGTGGCCCATACGTTTAACTTTTGTAGTTATATTATGAATCCATGGAAACATGACTGTCTGACCGTGAGTCTCTTATTAATCGAGACGGTGGTTTTCAATTGATTTCAGCATGGAATCCAGTCACTGAAAAACTTTGTGTCCTCTGTAGTTCTTTAGTGTTTACAGGATTCAGTGCGAATGCACCAGGTCTTATTTAGGGCAAACGACGCGTACTGTGCAGGATCTCATTGTAGAACATCAGCAGCATACTTGCCTCCTTCAGCCTTTTAATTCTGCCATTGCCGAAAACTGTATTTCCACTGATCATGTAATGAATTACAGTGAATTACGGCCCATACGTCTAACTTTTGTAGTTATATTATGAATCCGTGGAAGTACAACTGTCTGACAGTCAGTCTCTTATGAATCGAGATGGCGGTTTCCAGTTGAATTCAGTATGGAATCCAGTCACTGAAAAACTTGGTGTCCTCTATAGCAGGCGTAGTTCTGTGATGGAACCGCGGGAAGACAATCGAATTGATATCGATGTGGCGCGTTTTGACCACGGTGAGTGTGCGACGCAGCAGAATCGAACGCACTCAAGTAGCAGACGCACAATACCAAGAGAATCCACCACGCATGTGGTGGCGGGACCTTAAATACCAGAGCTCAGTGTGTTTTCGCCAGAATCACCTGAAGTTGGCCAGAAGACTCTGCACCAAAATATTGTGGCGGGAAGTTACAAACATCTGACAGTTCTCCCGAAATTTTTTGGAACAGTGGTGTGTGTGTCTATATGTATAAGGCAATGTCCTGACTGACTCATCGTTGCCCAGCCCAAACCTTTAATAATGGAAATTGGATATTTGGAGATTGTATACTGTAGGTGTCATTTAAAAGGGGATTTTTCGAAATTCTGCCCCTAAGGCAGTGAAATAGGGGATGAAAGGTTTTTTTTGCAAATATGTTACCATTAACATAATTTTGAAGCTAGACCTACGAAAATTGTCATTTGGTTTCTTGGGCAGAAGTAAAGAAAAACATGTCTCATCTTTTTTGGAAATTTTTTAAAAATAAATCATTATTGAAGAATTACTAAAGTATTGTTAAAGCTACATCTATGAAAATTGGTATTTGACTTCTCAGTTAGAAATAGTTTTTTAGAAATTCAACCCCTAAGGAGATGAACTATAGGACGAAAATTTTTAAGGAAATATTTAATTATATTAAAAAAATTTTAAAACTAATTCTATGGAAACTGGTATTTCAGTTCTTGGTTATATGTAAAGAAGTATGTGTTCAGGGATGAAAGTTGCAGTGGAAACATCTTCGCAAGAACGCAAAAAGCATGGTTAATGAAAACCTCTGGCTCCAGTTACCAGCATTGTTTTTTAGTCAGTAGTACATTCAGAAAAGACCATGCTTCTATGGGCTTAATTATTGTGAAATGTTTAGAAGATGTTGCAATTTGTAAATGACATAAGAATTTGAGTAAAGAAAAAATAAATAAATCTGTGCAGACCCACAGTCTATGTGAGGAAAACAGTGAATGAAGAAAAACACATCGTCTGATAAGAGGCCTCAGCAACAGTGAGTGCCAGGATAATATAGAGGCTGTCAAACCGCGGAGCTGTGCTTCGTGATTGGCAGCTGACTGTCAATGAATGAGCACACTATGTATGTACACTCAGAGCTCTCCTCTGTTCTGAAGATACTAAAGTGTAAAGTAACTGGCCAGTTCCTTATAACAATGTATTGTGTGCTATTTTAGTCACATCAGTTATGGGGGTTTAGGAATGATGGCCATTTTTAGTCAGTATGTGTTTTTATGCATCATCTGGGCGAAAGAAAGTCAAGGGTCTTTCAGCATGAGACAATAAATACATGACACCCACAACAGAACACATGCAGAAATATCAAGCTGTCAACTGTCTGGAACACAAGAAAGTTTCCAAAGCTGCCCAAAAATTTTCAACAAATTGCCTTTTGAGTGCAATGTCTGCCACCAGGAATATTCAGAAGGAAAGTTTCACAGGATTTGAAACAGCACCCATTATACTCTGTTGGGGAATTCTGCAGTAGTGACTGAAGTGACTGGACAAAGTAATATTGTTTTTTGTGTTTTGTATATTCTTGGTATAAATAATTTCTTTTATGTTATGTGATAAAAATTGTTATAAATGACTTCTTTATATGTGATATGATAAAGAATGAAATTCTCACATGGTCTGTCTAGTCACAACTGGTAAATGACACAGATCTAGTAATAAAATAATTAGTATTATCCCTGCTATCAGATCTCTGAAGTAGCCAAGACCTCAGAAGTGTTCATACACTTACCACATCATGTTGCTCCAGGTAATCAATATAGGTTATGTTGGAAATATGAGTACACAGGCTTATGGTTTACTGAATGGGAACTCCATAATATTAGGTGATGTATTCACATGAGAACCAGTAACCTGTGTGTTGATGCATTAGCCATTTTGACTTAGACTACCACAATATCTACCGAGCGAGGTGGCGCAGTGGTTAGCACACTGGACTCGCATTCGGGAGGACGACGGTTCAATCCCGTCTTCGGCCATCCTGATTTAGGTTTTCCGTGATTTCCCTAAATCGCTTCAGGCAAATGCCGGGATGGTTCCTTTGAAAGGGCACGGCCTATTTCCTTCCCCATCCTTCCCTCACCGAGCTTGCACTCCGTCTCTAATGACCTCGTTGTCGACGGGACGTTAAACACTAATCTCCTCCTCTCCACCACAATATCTAGTTTTTGAAACCCATTTGATATCTGAAGATGTGGCTCCCACTGTTTTATAAATACACTAGCTCAGTACCCAGCATTACCTGTGTATGTATTTATTCCATTCTTCTATTACTCCATCTCCTCTTTTTTCCCGTTTCTCTGTCCATATCTTCGAACCCCTGCTCATATGCTCCTTCTCCCCTATCAATCTCCTTCCCCTCCCCCTCTCTTTGTCCATCTCCTCCACTCCCTTCTCTCTGTCCATCTCCTCCACCCCCTTCTCTCTGTCCATCTCCTCCTCTCCCCTTTCTCTGACCATCTTCTCCTCTTCTCTTTTTGTGCCCATTTGTCCTCTTCCCTTTCTCTGCCCATCTCCTTGTTTTCCGTACTTGTATCCATGTCCTCCTCTCACCTCACTGTCTATCCATCTCCTCCACCTCCCCTCACTCTCCACATTATCAGCCCACCCCAGTAGGAGGATGGTGATAATTACCCCCACAGTGTGTCTTTCTAGATTGTAACAAACATGTGCACCAAATTTGGTTGGAATCAGTCCAGGGGCCTTAGGATGAGCTTCTTACCCCTATCTTTGCCATGTACGAACATATCAAATATATTTCATATATATTTAACTTGTTTCCCACATATTTGTATGCATGTTTCACCTGTACCTCTTGCAAATTTCACCCTGTAGTGTCATTGTCATTCAGCTTCATGTTTATGATGTTATAACTCTGGAACTATGTGTCATACAAAGATACAATTTTGCTGGTACAGTCAGTGCTATACGTGAATACTGCCTGCAAAATCTATTGGGAATACATTTACAAGTACAGAGTTCGCAGCTCATAGTCTTGCGGTTGCGTTCGCGCTACCCTCGCACCTGATCCTGGGCTCGATTCCCGGTGGGGTCAGGGACTTTTTCCTGCCTCTAGATGACTGGGTGGTGTTGTGTCGTCTTCATCCTCATCATTCATTCCCATTATGGTCAGAGGAAGGCAATGGCAAACCACCTCCACTAGGACCTTGCCTAGTACAGCGGTGCGGGTCTCCCACATCGTCCGCTACTCTCCTCACAGTATGAGACCACATCATCATTACAAGTACAGAAATAATAAATTAAAATGTCATGCTTCATGTGAGAGTTTTATTGCATGAACAGCGAAAATGTAGTAAGCAATAAAATTTTTTACTTTCATCATTGTGTGAGATTTGTTAGTGAGGAAAAATTTCATTAAGGTTTGAAATTATGTGTAAAATTTGTTGCAACAGTAAGTACTCTCATTCTCAATAATGAGTGACTTAAAGTATGGGCATCAGTGTGTCATAGGCTCTACTGTTTTCTCCGTCCCATCCCTTTAATAGGTTGATGGTTCTGAACCCCACAATGATTCTTCCTAGACAGTAAGTGATATGTGTACCAAGTTTGGTTGAAATTTTCCAATGGTTTAGAAGGAGATTTGGAGCATACCTATATTTTTATACTTATAATATGTATGGATGCAAAGAGCAGCCATGAAATTGGTAGTTGATTATTGCAACATGCTCTTTTATCTTGATCCTGTGGATCTGAATACAGTGTTGTTAGTGTGACTGACAGTCTCTACTGTCAACAGCCAGCTCAGACTCTACTGCCTATATTCAGTTCATGGCACAACCTTGCTCTCTTTCGGAGAGGGTTGATGCTGTCATATTCCACCAGTATCAGTTACTTACCTGTGTTGACCTGATGTTCAACCAGATGAAGTGAGCAACTACCCATGAGCACAACTGTATTGTCGTTGTGCCACATTCTTTACCACAGTTGTGCTGTCGTTGTGCCTCATTCTGTTGCATCAGCAGCTGCTACTGAACATTGAGAAATTGTTGTCAAGTGCTACTCCATTCCACATATGTCATAACCTTCTGATAGACGCTACCCTTCACTGTTTTGAAGGAAAGCAGACACTCGAATGAGCTTAGCTGCAGGATATTGGACTAGGCCACTGAGCAGAGGGACCACCAATCTCCACTCTCACTCCCCTTGAATATTGGTACATCAAAGTACAACAGGAAGGTCAAAGACATTAAAGACCAGGGACCACTCCACTGTATCTAGTAACTCGAGTGCCCCATACAGAAGTACAACATATCAAAGCTGCTGTAAAGACGAGAGAAAATAAATCTTTGAAGGTACATAGTTCCTGCTGTGGTTTGATAGATATGGACAATGATCTTCAGTTACATCTAGGCTCGAATGGTCACATGCACAGTTTTGAGAACTATAGGCTGAGATACAAGGTACAACCTAAGTGCAGAGGTATTTCAGCGATATATCTAACTTGTGATGATACATACACTTGTGTGAAAAGAGAGACTAGCTATCACCATGTATATTGATATCATAAAGAGGACAAGAAATAGAAGAGGCCCCTTCTCAAAACCAGTAGAGAAAAGGCCATTACCAGTTCCTCGTTTTCCATCAAGTCAGGTAATTTTGTTGATCCAATGACTGGTAGAACTGTCTCACATGGGTAATTGCAAGATCAAGGAGGATGCTGTTTTCCAGAGATCAGAAGATCCTAGGAGATCAGAACTCACTGACGCTTGTCCAAATAACTGAGTCACATAGAGCATCCCAAAAGCACCTAGTAACAGGTGTAGACTCGGACCAAGTAGACTATGTCTGAGTGAAAGCCTGTGGGATGTGCCAGATCTGCTGTCATGAGGACCAGGATGGTTCCCATTTTAGCGTGATTATTTGGGAGCCTGTGAAGAATCAGGAAGACATTCAGTGGCTTCAGAAGGACAACCTTGGGTAGGTAGCACAGCCAAGATGCTTTTAGCCTATTTGAGCTTCGTTCTGGAGACCTTAGTTGAAAGGCAGCTGTGTCTTCTTCATCAGCGATGGGCTTCCATAGTGCTTGTAAAGTGAAGGTGTCAAACTCAAAAGCTACCATGCGCCAAATAAACAGCTTCAAATTTAGTCTTCATAGCAATGTAAATTTAATTAGAAAAATATAGTACAAAACACAAGTAATTAATATAATCCCAGTGGATCAGGAATAGGTTCATCACCAGCTTAACTGTTTGAACACTGCTGCTGGCACCAATGGAAAACATCATGATGTCATAGTCACAAAGACTACTGACTTGTATCAATATGTATCAAGCAGACATAGGAAGTAAACTGACACAGCTACAATGACAAAGATTTTGGTCAATATTGAACTATTGTTTGCGCCTGAACCCACAGCAGGTTTTTTTCAGTTTTCCAAAACGAACACTGTGCCCAGTGGATGCATTCATTTCAATAACACAATATATCAACAGAGTACCTCGGCATCATCTTCAGGTGATACGTGAAGAATGAGCATCTATGCTACATATTGCCTTCTTTATGGTTTTATCGGTCTTCACCCCTTCCTCCATCGCCAACCTCACGCCCCAACGGGTGGAGAAGTGGGGGCCACGCCGCCACCGGAAGCTGGGTGTGAACTCTGGACTCTTAGTACTCCTGCCTGTGTTGGGCGCAGAAAGTCTCTCTTGATGACACTGTGATTTTAGTTGGTTGTGTGCTGGGACCCAAGCTTTGTTGAGAGTGAGTGCAATGTCTCATTTGATCAGCCTGTCAGCCATTCATATCTCAATTGCTTCATTCAGAACACCGTCCAAGAGCGACCTAAGTCTGTCTTAGCACTTATGTATCTTTATGCTTCGTGGAGTCCCCTGTAGCCTTGCAGTGTTCTGCAACTGCAGATTTTGTTGGTTGCTCGAATTCAGTGCATCTTCTGTGTTCGTGCATCTTTCTTCAGTTGTTCATACAGCCTTCCCGATATATGCCTTACCACATTTACATGGAATACGGGCAGTAAACACCTGGTTTATGGCACCCCAAGTAATCTTTCACTGTACCTAACCATCGAGCCAGGATTCTGCTGATTTTGTTTGATACTCTGCCAATGTATGGCAGATACACCTTTTTCTTTTTCTCCTTGTTTCCCATCTGCTTGGCTTGTACTTTCTGTCTGAAAGCACGTCGGATTTGTCTCTTGTCTTATCCATTCTTCTTGAAAATGTGCTTAAGGTGGTTAAGCTTCCTTGGTAAACTTTCTTCCTCTGATATTGGACGGGCCCTGTGTACCTGTGTACATAGCACACCCTCATCTGTGAAGGATGGTGGCAGATGGCAGTGTGGAGATACAAATCAGTATGGGTGGCTTTCCTATACACACTGTCTCCTATAGTGTCATTCATTCTCCTCTTTACTAAGACGTCGAAAGGAGAGTTCGCCATACTCTTCCACTTCCATGGTGAATTTGATACTGGACTGCAGGGAGTTCAGATATTGACGAACTCCTCAAATCTTTCACTCCCATGTGGCCATATAACAAATACGTCAACAACATATCTGAAAAAAGCATGTACGTGACAGTGAAGCTGTTTCTAGAGATTTCTCTTCAAAGCCTTCCATAAACAAATTTGCCACAACTGATACCAGATGATACCCAATGTTGATGGCATTTGTCATTAATAGACACCCACTGAAATAATGCTGAGGACAAAGTGAAAGAGATCAGTTACTGTTGGGTTGAAATTCTTCTTGATCAAATTGAGGGAATCAAGAAGTGGCACTCTGGTGAAGAGGGATACCACATCAAAAGTCACTATAAGGTCCTGATCATGCAGTCATAGTTCTTGCACCTGTTGAAGGAAATGTACAGAGTTCCTAATGTGATGCTGTCATTTAATGACGTTGGGGCTTAATACTGCTGTTAGATGTTTAGCCAGTTGGTACATTCAAGTGCCTGTATTGTTCACAGTAGGACATAGACGAACCTTTGGTATGCTCTAGGCTCTAGCCTTCGTGGTGCAGCAGCTCGTGGCCAAAGCTTCTTGACAATTTCCTTCAGCAGGGACTGACACAGGAGCTCAATAGTCTTCTTCTTCACTCTGTTGGTCGGATCTCCCTTCAATTTTCTGTATACCGAATCCTCGAGAAGGTCATACATTTTGCAGTTGTACTCTGACAGTGGTAGTAGTACAGTGGCATTTCCTCTGTTCTCAGGTAGACTGACTGTTTCAGGATCGTTCCATAGTTTTTGAATGACAGCTCTTTCCACTTTTGTGATGTTCATCTTCAGTGGGATGGTTCTAGTGATTGCATGGAACATTTACCAACATATCTCTTTCACATCGTCGCTAGGGAAGGTGGAAATTACTTGTTCTATACGACTGATGAAATCTGCCACAGGTATAGCAAGCAGTGTTGGTGCAAAGTTAAGTCCCTTTTCCAGAACTGATTTTGCTGCAGGGTCAATGTCTTTCTGCATGATGTTGATTCCTGTTTGTCATTGTAATTCAAATGGCAGCTGTTGTTCTCTTGGTGCCACATGTTCAAACTTGGAGAGTTGTTTGGTAGTGGCACTGTGTCGAGATCAGTCCAAATGAGCCCAAGAAACAGCGTCAGCCCACTCCCAGGAAGCAACATGTGTACCGGATCCTTTCCTTTACAAGTGCCAGACTAGCTCTTCTTGTGATCCTGTGGGTGGTCGCGGTTTTTATATAGTGGGCAATCCTTGTGAATGTTGGTATTATGCTGTGACCACCACAGCTCATCGGCAAGGTAAGAGAAACTGAGTAGACACGAAGTTTATCTTACTTTTTAAGTCTCAGGTGCATCTGTGTGTGACCTTAGGCTTTCCAGGCGAATCGACTGTTGTGGGGTTTGCTGCCGTGTGCAGTTGTTTTCATAAAACGATATTTTGGCAGCGTACCTACTCATTATTTTCAGATGATACCTGTAGAATGAGCGTCTTTGCTACATCCTACTTCCTTTACACTCTTATTGCCCGCCACCCCTTCCACTATTGCCAGCCGCACGCTGTGATGGGTGGAATGGTGGGGAGGGGAAGAGGGTGGGAGACGCCTCCGGCAGCTAGGCCTGAACCTCTGATCTCTCAGTACTCCTGTGGCCTACATCAGGGGGCTGAAGTCCCTCTCAGCCGACACTGTGATTTGAATTGGCTGAGTGCTGGATCCAAAGATTTGCTGAGAGTGAACTCGGTGTCTCTGTTGATTAGCCCATCAGCGACTCATATTTCAATTGCCTCCTTTGAAACACAGTCCCAAAATGACGAGGTCTGTCTTAGCATTTCCAATTCTTCATGCTTCATGGAGTTCCCTGCAACCATGCAGTGTTCTGCAACCGCAGTTTTTGTTGGTTGCTCGAGTCTGGTTTGTCTCCTGTGTTCATTGTATCTTTTTTTGATTGTTCATACAGTCTCACTGATACAAGCCTTACCACATTTACATGGAATGCAGATGATAAACGCCTGGTTTATGGAGTCCCAAGTCATGTTTCACTGTACATAATAGGACACGCACTTTTGAAGATGGGCGGAAAATGCATTTAACGTTACGACGAGCCAGGATTCTGCCAATTTTGTTTGATACTTGCCAGCGTACAGCAGATACGCCATTGTCTCCTCCTTCTCGTCGTTATCTGTCTGCTGGGCTTGTACTTTGTACCTGAAAGCACGTGAGCTTTGTCTCTCGTTGCATTCATTCTTCTTGAAAACGTGCTTAAGGTGTTTAAGCTCCCTTGGTAGGCTTTCTTCATCTGATATTGTACTGGCCCTGTGTACCAGTGTATGTAGCTCAGCCTCACACTGTAATATCACATTACGAAAACTACTACACGCGGCTGGACACCCGACAACAGTACAAACAGTTGATTCACGGGGAAAGCCTAAGATCAAACATCAGATTCCTCTATGTGGAGGACTAAAGAAGATGGATAAACTTTGCGACAGGAGAGAGCGTCTACTCACTTTGAGATATGTGGACCAATCTTGATGCAGTACTGCTACCAAACAAGTCTCCAAATCTGACATCTGACAGCAAGAGAACAACAGCCGCAAGATGAGCAACAATTATGAAACATAATCAACCTCATGGGGAAATACATTGATGATGCGGCAAAATCAGTTCCGAAAAAAAGACTCAGCTACACACTAACAGCGACTGCTATACATGTTGCAGATTTCATCAATGGTATAGAACACGTAATTTCCACACTCCCTAGCGACAATGTGAAAGAGATAAGTCGGAAAACGTTCCGCGCGCTCATTAGAGTCACAGTATAATATATATAGTCGCAACACTCTCGCTGATTTTTGTTTTACACAGCGACGACAGCGCTCCAAGCAGTGGAGAAGCTACGTTGCTGAATACGGTATTCAGTAAATGTAAACAGTATCGTTTATATTAATTCTAACATGGTTTTTACGAAAGGCAGCGTATGTAGTGCAATCAATTGCAGTAATAATAGGAAGAAGACACCACATTTGTCATTCTTCAGGTTTCCTAAGGACCCTGAGAGGTATGAAACATCACATTAGAGGGCTCTTTGTTTACGATTTTTTTCTAAACTGTATTGAATTACTGAATTTGTTTTTCTTTTTTAGGAGCAAGAAGTGGTTAATAAATAGTAGAAGACAGGACCTGCTGCAAAAAGATGTCCTTTATTTGCACAATAAAGTGAAGTTTTGTGCATTACATTTCGATTCAAACCAGTTCATGAGCGCGGAAAAGAAGACATTGGTATGGAATGCAGTTCCTACGCTATTTGACGTGCCGAATAAGCCACAACTAGTGACGATGAAGAGAAAGTTGCCATACAAACGTGAAAGTGTTACTGCAAAAACAATAAAACTCCTGACACTAAAGAAACAGCTACCACAAGTGTCTCTACACGAGAGACACATAAAATCACTAACACGTGCTGAAAAATCGTGTGAAATGTAAAAAGTGCAAATCTAGACTTTGAACAAAATAACTACGTGACAAGGAAAGTGCCCATCGTAAGAATAAACTGCAACCACAACGTCACAGGACACAAGTACAAAAGGACAAGCTCATTTTAAAAAGTGTTGGTTCCAAGTACTTGAAAAAAGATGCTCTCGACTTATTGATAAGCCAAATCAGTATACCACTGAATGGAAAACTTGGTGGGAGATGGAAAGATGAAACTAAACTATTTGCACTTACTTTGTTGTATTATAGTACTCATGCATACAGTTCTTTATCACACTGTTTTAGCCTTCCATCAGTACGTACCTTGCAAAGATATGTGGAACATAAACTATTAAATTGTGGGATAAATAATAACGTATTTCATCTTTTAAAGCAGAAAGTGCAGCAGTTACCAGAAACAGATATAATTGTTAATTTGTCTATGGATGAGACGTCACTAATGGAAAATTTGATATATGACAGCTCTAGGGATCGTGTTATTGGATTTGAAGACATGGGTTTCATACGTACATCTGTGATTGCCAATACTGTATTAGTTGTAATGATTAACGGCATATTCTCAAATTTTAAACAGCCATTAGTATATTATTTCTCCAAAGGACCAGTAGGAGCCACCCATCTGACATGCATATTTTTTGAAGTTGTCAAAAAACTCAGAGAGATTGGTTTGATTGTAAAAACATGTGTGACTGACCAAGGCTCGAATTTTCTGGAGTGGAGGCACAGACTGGGTATCACACCAGTTAAGCCATGCTTAGTACACGAAGGGAGTAAGATCTACTTTTTTATGACACCTCAGACTTGATAAAAAGCATATGTAATCATTTATTCAGGTATAACATTATCCACATAACAGATGAAGGATGGATTGGCACTGCTTCATGGAAGGACATTTGTCAGTTGTACTCAAGTGATTGTGAAAGGAAGTACAAGATGACCCCCAAGCTCACTAAAAGAGCTGTCCAACTGCCAGCATTTTCAAAAATTAAGGTAAGCACTGCAGTTCGTGTGTTGTCATACAGTAGCAACAGGCTTTGAGACACTGGTTACTTGTGGCACCATATCATCATCTGCTACTGCTAATGCAGATTTTTGCCAAAAAGTAAACGATATTTTTGACATATTTAATGCATATAGTCATAAAGGGCCTGTATCCTTAAGGAACTGCATTACAAGTGCCTCAAAACATTTGGAAATAGTAAAGACACTGAAGCCATGGATACAGTCATGGAAATTTGTAGATATTGATGGGAAAGATTTTTCATCTAGGATTAAGTGTGTTAAAGGACTTCTGGGGAACATAAGCGCTATGAACATGTTTGTTGATGATGTTTTGGATGGAACCAAGTTATATTTATTAACACACAAAATTAATCAAGATCCACTGGAAAACGTTTTCTCTGTGATAAGGCATAAAGGTGGTTTTTGTAGCAACCCATCGCCACGACAGTTTTGTGCTGCATTCAATAATTGTGCTTTAAGCAAATTAATGAACACACACAGTGTAGCTACCTCCAATTGTGAGGGGATCAACTGGGTTCAGACTATAGTGGATATGAAATCAGTGCCCAAATTACTTGTTTCACCACTGTTGGACATCAGTGACATGAGTTCAGTGATCAGACCACCAAATGTGGAAGTCCACACAGAACTTGGAGAGGCAAACAGCATGAGATACGTGTTTGGTTATGTATTAAAGAAACTGCTTACAATACATGACTGTTATAAATGTAGGACAGTGCTTGTAGATGGCAGTCAAGACTTAGACGCAAATGACAAAGTTTATTGTCATTTTAAAAGTTATGAAGGCAACTTTGGAAGCCTATTTATTAGTACAGAAGATGTCAAAGAATTTTTAACGCATTGTGAGACTAAGATGTCTTCTACCTTTGATGAATAAGCTGACATAAGTAATTGTGGTGCTTTCTTTGTGAACATGTTTATGGAGATCCCCAATTTTCCACCTGGGTGCTGTGCTGAAACCAAGCTGCTGTTAATAAGACTGTTTGTGAAAGTAAGGCTCTTTTACATTATTAAATTCAGGAATCAAGACTTAGTCTGTAGGAGCAAGAGAAGAAATAAAAAAGTGATGAAGCTGGCTCATTTGGGTTGCTAAAGTGTTAGGACTGACTCATACATTTAATTTTATTTTCGGTAAATGTATCAATGGGATATAATAAAGTTTTAAAACAGGCATGCTTTTTATTGAGAAAACCTGATACCACAAAGAATAAGATGGAAATTGTATTTTTGGAAGCAGGCATCCTGCAAAACAGAACGTAATGAAAAATGTGATATGTCGCTTCATTTTTACACAAGGAAGAGCATCTATATACTTCATATGTAGGATATACAGTGTGTATTCTCTTACCTTCAGTGGAATAAGTGCGATTGTATGCTACTTCTTAATTATTTCTTTAAAAAAAATGTTGCAGCTTATGTCACTTCATTCAATAGTTTGTGCTCTGTTTACTTATATTTCACGCTCATTTATGTCTCCCGCTGTTCTCCTAACACTTGCGACGCAAAAATATACTAACTATTTTGTAAATTGCGAACAAAACGAATTAAAAAGAAACATTATTTTTACGTCGCATCTGCCATCAGAGGAAGGCTGGCTTTCTGGCCGCTAGGGGCACTAGTGTCACTTGAACTGTCAAATTGTAACAACTTTCACAGCAGTGAGTGTCGCGACTGTATATATTAGACTGTGCTATAGTTGTCCCACCAAAGACGATAGTTACGAAAGTGGACATAGTTGCCATTCGAGAACTGTGGAACGATCCCGAAATAGTCATTCTGCCTGCGGACAGAGGAAATGCCACTGTACTACTGCCTGCCACTGACTTGCGTCTAGGGGACGCCAAGGAATTGGCTTTGCTGATTGGCCACGTCGTGCCATAACGTCGTCTCCCACATCAGCCAATCCAGATACTTCTGAAACGCGCTGTTCTTTAAACGAGGCCATTCGTCTGTCGATAGTCGTTATAGTACTTCACTGTTGTTTGTTCTAGACCTATGTTTACAATAGCAGATTCCAACACGTGTTCTGTGTGCGATAAAGCATTTCAGCTTCGAAAAAATTTGTATGCGCACATCAGGAAAATGCATGATGTAGAGCCAAATACAGGAGGTAATACATTGGCTAATTTGAGAGCACATGTGGAGAAAAAGCACATGGTTCGAACTGCGGAAGAAAAGATTGTATTCCAGTCAATGGACGGTAAGAAATACCGCATAATAATAAGTTTTTACTATTAGATAGTAGAAATGTTTCTGGTAAAACTATAGAATTTCGTTCTTTGTGCATTCAGTAATCTGGTGCAATGTTTTACTGCAAAATTTCTTTCAGTTCACATGAAAGGATTATTTGTATTAACGGCCTAGTCTTAGAAGACATTAAAGTCACATTCATTGTAATCCACAATGGGTAATTAATAAACTTTATTTTTACTGTCCATAAATTGTGTAGAAACGTTTTCTTTTTTTTTTTTTTTTTTTTTTTTTTTTTTTTTCGTCTCGCTAAACGCATGGAACTCAGATTGGAATCCAATTTCGTGTGTAACATATTTCTCTTAGCAAAAGGAACAATTTAGACATACCAGGAGATAGTGAGCAAATTCTGAAGCTGTGGGAAGAAATTGCTGTCACTTGTTAACTCTCGCTCCAAGAAAGGAGATCAACACTGTGTCAGCAATGAGGTGTCAGTTCAACGAAGATATAAGAAACAGAACTTCAGTCCAAAAAATGTCTTTGCTAAACCAACTATGGCTGAAAAGTCAAATGTTGCTAATGCTTTGGTGCAACCTGACAGTGAAGTGTTGAGTGTACATGTTGACTTTGAACACGCATACTCTGAGAATTAAATTTATCTGTCCTACAGTTGAGTGTGCATGTTTGTGTATCATGGTTTATAGGCCTACTGGGGAAACTCTCATTGTAAAAAAAAAAAAAAAAAAAAAAAAAAAAAAAAAAAAAAAAAAAAAAAAAAAAAAAAAAAATGAGTAAAGCATCATACTCGGTACCTCAGGGTGATGTGGAAATCCGACTGTACTTAATAAGGAAATGTCACTGTTTCTTTTGACTCATTTATCCTATTGCATATAGCTACCAAAATGTAACTGAAATACCTACTAAACTATAACATTAATTGGACTGTGTACATAGGCATTTCAAATGGTTTTGCTATTTTTCACAGGTAAAATATGAGTATTCACCAGAATCCTACAGTACAAATGTTTTCCAGTTGACAACTGAATGAAGTCAAAAAGCAAAATTTGCTTGGGCAAGCTAAAAATTGTTTATTCAGTTCCAGTTATTATTTTTTATATTAAAACAGTCCCCGAGAATCTATTTTGCTGACTTTCTTCGTCTAATTTTCCATATTTAACATGTCAATTACGACATGCTTGGTGATGGATGTTTTGTCACCAGGCATATGGCATCAGGTGTGTGGCATTTAGTGACAATACTGCAGTCGATGTGTTAACAGCTTTTTGAGACCTTGAGCATGAAGAATATGCATATAGAAGTATTGTTTAAAAAGTGCAGCCAAAATGCTAATGTCTGTCTGAGGAATTTTCCTTTAATAGAATGTTTTTGCCCAATAATTCAGTTAATGTCTGGTAATTACTTAACATGGTAAGTGCTGTGAGGCCAACACCAGCCACAGCAGAGCTGTCTGACATGGCTGCTGGCAACTTTGTGACATGTAAGGGATAATATACAAAAGTTGGCTGTGCAAGAGGTTCAACCTAGTTTTCTTTGGTTAAAGGAATTAAAATCAAACTTGTGAAGCATGTTAAAAATCACATACTCCTCACTATGATTTAAATGTTTACATTGAAATGGTTCTGACATGTGCATAATACACTCCTGGAAATTGAAATAAGAACACCGTGAATTCATTGTCCCAGGAAGGGGAAACTTTATTGACACATTCCTGGGGTCAGATACATCACATGATCACACTGACAGAACCACAGGCACATAGACACAGGCAACAGAGCATGCACAATGTCGGCACTAGTACAGTGTATATCCACCTTTCGCAGCAATGCAGGCTGCTATTCTCCCATGGAGACGATCGTAGAGATGCTGGATGTAGTCCTGTGGAACGGCTTGCCATGCCATTTCCACCTGGCGTCTCAGTTGGACCAGCATTCGTGCTGGACGTGCAGACCGCGTGAGACAACGCTTCATCCAGTCCCAAACATGCTCAATGGGGGACAGATCCGGAGATCTTGCTGGCCAGGGTAGTTGACTTACACCTTCTAGAGCACGTTGGGTGGCACGGGATACATGCGGACGTGCATTGTCCTGTTGGAACAGCAAGTTCCCTTGCCGGTCTAGGAATGGTAGAACGATGGGTTCAATGACGGTTTGGATGTACCGTGCACTATTCAGTGTCCCCTCGACGATCACCAGTGGTGTACGGCCAGTGTAGGAGATCGCTCCCCACACCATGATGCCGGGTGTTGGCCCTGTGTGCCTCGGTCGTATGCAGTCCTGATTGTGGCGCTCACCTGCACGGCGCCAAACACGCATACGACCATCATTGGCACCAAGGCAGAAGCGACTCTCATCGCTGAAGACGACACGTCTCCATTCGTCCCTCCATTCACGCCTGTCGCGACACCACTGGAGGCGGGCTGCACGATGTTGGGGCGTGAGCGGAAGACGGCCTAACGGTGTGCGGGACCGTAGCCCAGCTTCATGGAGACGGTTGCGAATGGTCCTCGCCGATACCCCAGGAGCAACAGTGTCCCTAATTTGCTGGGAAGTGGCGGTGCGGTCCCCTACAGCACTGCGTAGGATCCTACGGTCTTGGCGTGCATCCATGCGTCGCTGCGGTCCGGTTCCAGGTCGACGGGCACGTGCACCATCCGCCGACCACTGGCGACAACATCGATGTACTGTGGAGACCTCACGCCCCACGTGTTGAGCAATTCGGCGGTACGTCCACCCGGCCTCCCGCATGCCCACTATACGCCCTCGCTCAAAGTCCGTCAACTGCACATACGGTTCACGTCCACGCTGTCGCGGCATGCTACCAGTGTTAAAGACTGCGATGGAGCTCCGTATGCCACGGCAAACTGGCTGACACTGACGGCGGCGGTGCACAAATGCTGCGCAGCTAGCGCCACTCGACGGCCAACACCGCGGTTCCTGGTGTGTCCGCTGTGCCGTGCGTGTGATCATTGCTTGTACAGCCCTCTCGCAGAGTCCGGAGCAAGTATGGTGGGTCTGACACACCGGTGTCAATGTGTTCTTTTTTCCATTTCCAGGAGTGTATATGGAAATGTTACATTTTCTTGAAACCTTAAGAACCAAACGGGTCTGTTGAATTAACATATGAGTAAACCCATCACAATAGCACTATGTTATGCATCAATTAGCTGTAGTTACAGGATAAGTAAACATGTAAAAAAAACTTTTCATATAAAGCTTGCAAAAGTTATAGCAAAGATGGAAAACAAGATAAACTTGTGTATGCGTCATTGTAAATACATTTTTACTTCAAGAAGGCTGAATAGAATAATAATCTGAAGATGCCTTACATTGCATGACACACATCACCAATCACGTATTTTCTGTTGGAGAAATAGTCTGGTTTTTCAGAATTTTTTCATTTGTTCTTGTGAAAAACCTTGTATCAAACAGCTGTTTTTCTACGATCAATCCATTATTACAGGCATGTAGTTTTGGTGACCCAATGGCAGCCATCTTAAGGCTGTATGCAAACCACCAGATAAACATGTCTACATAGTTGGTCTGCATTGTGCAGGTCCCAGCAGTTTTTTTTATTAGATTCTGTGAATGTCTCCTTCAGTTTCATGTGGATGCCTCTGACATAAAAGTATTATGATAATTTTATTAAATGCTTTCTTGCTGTGTTGACACAATGGTGACAGAAGAAAATTTTTACTGGATCAGCATTTGAACTCGTGTCTCCTGCTCTCAAGGTAGTTGCACTGACTACTTCACTACCCAGACACAGTGCCCACCACAACAATGTGGATTACCCCAGCAAGTCTCCTATTTGACCCAAAATTCCATATGTCACTACTACTGCAGTAGTACCCTCAACACAGCAGTCCATCTCACTCGCCGTATCCATGAGATATTCCTGCAAATGGCTCTGAGTGTATGAGTGCATCTGAACTGAAGAAAGTTCCCCATATGCCAAGCTAGGCTATGTATAGATACAATTGTATGCATGGTGACTGTTCTTTCGGGTGTATGAAAGAATGGATACCATGCATATAATTGTAGAAATATAACTAGTTATCTTATGACTGAGGTGTCCACATCAGTCTGAAGAAGTCTGTGGTATCTAGTAAAAAAAACTGGTGGCACCTGCATAATGCAGACCAACTATGTGATATATTTATCCAGTGGTTTATGTATAGCCTTAAGATTAATGGGATGCCGAAACTAGTTGCATATACACTCCTGGAAATGGAAAAAAGAACACATTGACACCGGTGTGTCAGACCCACCATACTTACTCCGGACACTGCGAGAGGGCTGTACAAGCAGTGATCACACGTACAGCACAGCGGACACACCAGGAACCGCGGTGTTGGCCGTCGAATGGCGCTAGCTGCGCAGCATTTGTGCACCGCCGCCGTCAGTGTCAGCCAGTTTGCCGTGGCATACGGAGCTCCATCGCAGTCTTTAACACTGGTAGCATGCCGCGACAGCGTGGACGTGAACCGTATGTGCAGTTGACGGACTTTGAGCGAGGGCGTATAGTGGGCATGCGGGAGGCCGGGTGGACGTACCGCCGAATTGCTCAACACGTGGGGCGTGAGGTCTCCAAAGTACATCGATGTTGTCGCCAGTGGTCGGCGGAAGGTGCACGTGCCCGTCGACCTGGGACCGGACCGCAGCGACGCACGGATGCACGCCAAGACCGTAGGATCCTACGCAGTGCCGTAGGGGACCACACCACCACTTCCCAGCAAATTAGGGACACTGTTGCTCCTGGGGTATCGGCGAGGACCATTCGCAACCGTCTCCATGAAGCTGGGCTATGGTCCCGCACACCGTTAGGCCGTCTTCCGCTCACGCCCCAACATCGTGCAGCCCGCCTCCAGTGGTGTCGCGACAGGCGTGAATGAAGGGACGAATGGAAACGTGTCGTCTTCAGCGATGAGAGTCGCTTCTGCCTTGGTGCCAATGATGGTCGTATGCGTGTTTGGCGCCGTGCAGGTGAGCGCCACAATCAGGACTGCATACAACCGAGGCACACAGGGCCAACACCCGGCATCATGGTGTGGGGAGCGATCTCATACACTGGCCGTACACCACTGGTGATCGTCGAGGGGACACTGAATAGTGCACGGTACATCCAAACCGTCATCGAACCCATCGTTCTACCATTCCTAGACCGGCAAGGGAACTTGCTGTTCCAACAGGACAATGCACATCCGCATGTATCCCGTGCCACCCAACGTGCTCTAGAAGGTGTAAGTCAACTACCCTGGCCAGCAAGATCTCCGGATCTGTTCCCCATTGAGCATGTTTGGGACTGGATGAAGCGTCGTCTCACGCGGTCTGCACGTCCAGCACGAACGCTGGTCCAACTGAGGCGCCAGGTGGAAATGGCATGGCAAGCCGTTCCACAGGACTACATCCAGCATCTCTACGATCGTCTCCATGGGAGAATAGCAGCCTGCATTGCTGCGAAAGGTGGATATACACTGTACTAGTGCCGACATTGTGCATGCTCTGTTGCCTGTGTCTATGTGCCTGTGGTTCTGTCAGTGTGATCATGTGATGTATCTGACCCCAGGAATGTGTCAATAAAGTTTCCCCTTCCTGGGACAATGAATTCACGGTGTTCTTATTTCAATTTCCAGGAGTGTAGCAAAGGATTTATGAAAAGAAAAAGAGCTGTTTGGTACAAGGTTTTTCACAAGAATTTGAAGCCAGCTGCAGTCCTATATCCCACCTCTGATGGATTCACAAAAAGAAGAAAAAAATTATTCATTGCCCTAAGAATCTCCGAAAATATTACCCATTACATGGAATGATCAGATGCTGCATTCAGAACAAGAATTTTGGAGACCTATGCAGGACCAATGCCTGGTAAATGCTAGATCAAAATATGACCTCTTCCAACACCTCTTCATTTTCTATCTCGTTTTCATTTTCTTCTTCTTCACCTAACTCTGAATTACTGTCAGGGCTGCTATATAATCCAGATAAAGGCCCGACTTGGCATTGTAGCTGGTTACTCTCTGTAGAAGAAGGCAGAAGGAGGACAGAAGTCCTAAATTTTGCATTTAAGAACTCGTTCACACAGGGTGATCATACAGACATACTTGATCTTGCCCATCACACAGACTGGCATGTGACTGAACTTGGATGTGGCATCAGAGCTCACTCCCCAGAATTTACAAGTGCACAGGACTTGTGTGCACAGATGTGGTGCCAACTCCCTCCAGCGACCTATCAAGGCTTCGTTGATTCCGTGCAAAAACACATCACTGTTATCCGTGCTGAAGATAGACGTACCGGTTATTAGGTAGGTGGTCAAAATGTTCTGGTTAATCAGTGTGTGTAGCTGTAGTTAGTCAAGGATAGACTGTAGCCATTCATCGAGTTGATCACTTATTTTCATTTCTTTACAAGAATATAACATCGTTTCAATCTATAGGAACAGGAAACAGTTCGTTAGAGAAATCCCACAAGCAGTATGGTGGGGTCAGTCTGGCCCCAAACTTACCTGCTCTAAACACAACCACTTGGTTTTACAGTTCAGAGTGCAAAGTATGCAGACCTACAGCTCTACAATTTTACAAGCATTCAATCTCAACATAAACAAAATTCCCTGGCATCTGTATTACACCACCACACTGGTTATGGGTTAGATAGGCTATGCCTGATGACTTGGCAGACATTTGTAAAAGAAAGAAATGAGGTGATGGAAAAAAAGAGGCAAGTGAAAGTAAAGAGTAAGTATGAAGTGAAAGTAAAGGGTAAGTATCATTGAAGTAAAGATGCACTTGAAAATTGCATAACGGAAGTAAATTTTGTGAATTAATTGGAATATATTTCAAAATCTTGCAGCATACAGGAACAACTCTCTTTCAGTTTATTTAAATAATATTACTATTTGCCTAAATAAATACTTGCATAATACTGTACATACATTTTCAATAAAAAAAGTTTTGGTTGCCAGCAGCTTTTCAAGAAGTAATGTATCTTATACAAATTCATCCCACTGAATACAGTAATAAATTGTAAAGTGAAAGAGTTAAAATGATTGTTTCGATAGTTTTCTGTAAAGTGATCGGAATAATGGTGTTAACCCATTCTACAGTAATTCTGGAAGTTCTTAGTATTTCAGCAGGTTATATGATTCATGTTTTACTTTTAAATTATTCATAATTTAAGTGAACACGCTGAAAACAGAAAAAATATAATAATTCACTTAAAAATAAATACAAGCTGAAACACTAGCAGGACTATGAAACAAAAATAAAGATTGAATTTCCATGTACAATGTACCATTATATCTGTATAGGAAGTTACTTTTATTTTTTTTTAATAAATGCAAAAGGAAAAAGCGCGCAAGGATTAAATAATTATGGATAAATCACTAAAAAATATTTAGCAAACAACAGTATATGTTTTAGCCACTTTGACGATTAATTAGTAATGCATTTCAGACATTGCACATCATCAGAATATCTGTCCAGAAACATCACAAAATATGTATGACACATTAAGCGTACTTGGATTCATAGGCAAATAAGTTAACATACCAGAGAAAAAAACTTTACTTCAGAGTACCATGCCAAGTGTTATCTATCATAACTTTGGAGCCCTCAACTCGCAGGATTCTGCCATCACATAATTAGCTGTTATAACATACCACTAATTGATTTGGTTGTAGAAGTGCTGAGTTCATTTGTCATATTTCGTTTGACAGATAATTAACAAAAATCAACTGAAAAACCATAAAAACAGTACATCATGCTAAATGATTTTTTTATTCCTTTAGGAAAACTCATAATCACAATTGAGAGTGCGAAGATCACACTGGAACAAAAGTACAGTATTAATACAGGCGGTATGGGCAAGAGATGGAGGGAAGGGAAGGGACAAGGGGGATGTGGTGAGAGGCTTCCAAATTTATCTCAGCTTATGTAAATGAGAGCCAGCAATCTCTGGTATTAATAAACTTAAAATAGGGAATAGAGGCTTACTGTAAGTCTATTAGGTATTGCGCATAGACATAATGAGTTGAAGGTGAAATTTCTTTAAAGTGCATAGACAGGTTATTAAATTATTCCAGCAATTAGGTAAGAACACACAATATATCCAATATAATGTTATTCGAGCGGGGAGAAGCCATCAGCCTCTGTCAAACAGTAGTAAGTCACATATTTAGCTTTTTGTTTGTTTGTTTTCATAGTTTAATTCTTAAGTTAGAAATGGTAGGATGGATAGGGTGTGTGTTGGACACAAGAGGAGCTGGTTGCAGTTCATGATCGGCTGAAGGTGCCTTTAACTACGGTCAGCTGTCTTCAGGCTGCTGCATTCAGGTGTAATGGTGGCGGAGAAACTGGTGCATTGCTTGGAACAGCTCAGGTATCATTTGTTTCACCAAAGGCTCTGCTGTTGAGGCACCTTCTAGTGTATCTGATGTGGTGGGTCTGCCTTGATCATAGGGTGAGTGGCGGTCGGTCGGTAATACATTTGCATCACTTGAGGCAAAGGGCCAACATTGAGACAGATCATTGGGACAGGGGGGCGGGGGGGGGGGGGGTTGATTGCACATGGTAAAGTGAGCAATCATGATCAAGGAAAGATGTAAGCAGAACACGGATTAAAGGGTTGGTGGAAGGAGGGTCGGGGCATGGAGGTGTTCAAAATAAGAGCAGAAGAGAAGAATATCTTTGTTTGATTGTGGAACTACACTCCAGAAAATACCTCTATATGTTTTGATGGCTATCAATATCAACACTAATAGGTAAATTTGGATATCATCTTATAATGATTGGTATTGGCTGTCATTAGGTGTAGTATGATGGTCTTTGTGATACTAGTCTGCCCTGTGATTTTGGAATCAGCTGAAGGCATTTTTCCTTCTACACTTGTTTTTTTATCTTCATGATTATTATTGAATTGTTGTGTGTGTTTGCATATGCAGCAAAGCATGATATTGTTTATAATGTTTGAATTCTTTGCAGTATAGCCATGTAATATATGTATTGGATATCTATGCAAATTTCCAGTTGGAAGTAAGTTTGCTATTAATTCAGATAGAACACTGCTGTATAAATTGGGATGATGCCTTATGACATGTAGTCTGTAGTCTTGTCATAATGCTATGACATAATCTCTTCTGGTTTTGTATTTATTACGACTCAAAACCACCCCCTGCCCCCTTGCCACCACCATTTAGTCACTATTTCTTTTACTTATACCATTGACCATACCTCCTCACCTTCCCATTGCTCTCGTACAATCCAACCCCCCCCCTCCCTCCAAACAAACAAACATTCTGTATATGGAAGTAGGTCAAATCTGTTTAAGAAATCATCAGCCAAGTCATGAGGACAAAGACACAGCATGACTTCCATTCTGTGGTGCAATGGGTAAGTTAGAGTGTAAAGAGACAAGGAATCAGAAGAGTCTTCTTGTCACCAAAGAAAATTAAAGAAAGGTTGTGACCTGACAAACATACTCTCAGGCTCGGTGTACCAGGGATTTATAATATTCCTTGGGAGTATGGTATCAGTTATGTGGGGCAGCCTATACAAACTACTGCTAATTGCTGTGTTGATCATCACCTCAAGCATGAAAAAATGAAAATCAGCAGTTTCTGAGAACTGTTTAGTGAGTAAATGCAAGATAGCCTTAAAGCAGATGAGGATCTGGCCCATATTTCTAGCTGTTGAGTCTCTGTAATTACGAAAGCAGCTGAAATTAGACTGTATGATCACAACAATACATACACTGGCTATGTAATTATCAGTTTATTTATTTGCTATTTTTTAATACAAGAACAGACCACATGTTGCACGTGAGGCAGTATCTATGAATATAACACAATATTTTCACACAATTTCAAATTAATTAGTATAATTAAGGAATGCATGGAAGCATGCACTTCGGAAAGAAAAATTACAGAGAAAAACTTCACATAGTTCACCACCTATTACAAGTGATGGCACAGCAAGCTATGCTAGATAGCTTGCAAAAATGTGACCTATGGATGCAGAGGGTGTTGCTTTAGCATATGCTTTCTCCATGATGTAATTCAGCCAACTGCATTGTGTCCACTGGGCATAAGTGTGAACCTCATTAATTTTATGACAGTCAGACTTGGCCCCTGACAGTAATGATGGAGGCAGTAATCAAAAGCATTGGATTCTATTCAGATTTGATGTGGAATCTTATAAGAGAACTTTTTATCCATGTGAGTAAGATTATTGTGTAAAAGTGATAGTTTGACATCTTACAGAAGCCTCCTCATTGTCCTTGAGTTTTACACTCTCATGTCAATAGATTAACCCCCTAATTTTATTTGGTGTTCATAAGAAGTGTGAATTTAGGATTATTTGTGAAATTAAATGCCATAATACTTGCACAGACTGTTTCTCTGCCTGCGATTCAGAATTGAAATTTACATTCTGGTGCAAAATCAGAATTTTATCTGTGATGGATGGTGCTGATCTCCATGACTGTTCCTTCATTTAACTCCCTGTAGTCTAACAGGTTGCTGGCTGGCATCAGACAGAAAACTGGAAACCCCAGATATTAAATAAATGTAATTACTTCTGAAACAGTGATTTACTGCCATATGGAGTTCTTCTCCACAGACAGCCACTGCCTATGGGTCTGAAGATGACCACATAAGTGGTCGAAACCAATGACCACAAATAAATTCAAATTTCGATTGAGAATGATTTAAAGTAAATTATCCAAAATAAATATAAAGTAAAAGAGTATCTCATTACCCTCCTCTCCTATAATTAATCATAATGTTTGGACCCAAGGATGCATGTACTGGATAACAGTAATGTTCATATTAAACAGATATTTAACTTTACAGTTATATGAACAGCTGATGGTGCTCTCAAAAAATTATAAAATGGTTTGTATGAACCATTAGAGGAAACAACAGGTGAGTAAAAAAACTATTTCTAGCTTTATGTACTCGTAGTTCCTTCCTCTGGGAAGATGAATACATTTGGGAAGACTGGGAATGAGGGGAGTGTCGTTCAGACCACAAGTCGAGAGAAACCCACCTGTATTGAACACTGATGCAATTCATTCTGGAGTACCACCTGAATTTCTGGGATCCCCAGCCAGTTTAAGGAAGAAGCCAAGCAGTTCAGAAGTGGGCTTCTAGATGTCTTACTGGTAGGCTCAATCGACATGCAAGTGTTATGGAGATGCTTCATGAACTCAAATCAGAAAACCTTGAACAAACATGTTCTTTACATGGAACACTATTGAGAAAATTTAGAGAAATGTCATACAAGTTACAATCACCACATACCGCATTGTAGCTAGCAGACTAGGACCTATGTTTGTAATACAGAATACGGAAAAGAACTATGAGTGAATGTCTAATACATTAAAACATATGGTATCACTCTGAAACTTTGTGATTTATTTCAAATTTTTTGCTACACATTTCACTGTAACTGATAAACTGTGATTACCATCTATAACAGTCTCACGATTTGGAGATGAGTATTGTCTAGACCTATTAATCTATTAATAATTCCTCATTCAACATTATCACAATGCCATATGAACATAACCCGGATTCTGAAAAACTAGATAAGGCATAGGAAGATGCAGTTCGTGCATAACACTGACATATAGTTCTTTGTTTACATAACAACGACCAAAATTGAAGCATAACACATACTTTGCCAGGAGAACAATATTGGGATCCCCCCCCCCCAGCCCGGAAATCTATTCTATGGACTTCTCTATGATGTTATCTGAGGCCTAGGTTAGTTGAAGGGTGATACTTTCGTTAGTTGTGGAACTCGTAAAGTTTGAGTGCGGGATAATTGTTGTGGTGACAAGCGGACATATGGCATTGCCTAATATTTACGTTTGCGTTATATTTGAAGGTACCATATTTATCGCATTCTCGCAATAAAACCTAAAAGAACAAGGTAAAATCGGAAAATATAGTTAATGGATAAGCATTCAAAGAATATTTTGATACATATTATGTACAATATCATACATAAACTGCAGAAAATGCAAGGAACATGTATGTAACTTTTACATACACTCCTGGAAATGGAAAAAAGAACACATTGACACCGGTGTGTCAGACCCACCATACTTGCTCCGGACACTGCGAGAGGGCTGTACAAGCAATGATCACACACACGGCACAGCGGACACACCAGGAACCGCGGTGTTGGCCGTCGAATGGCGCTAGCTGCGCAGCATTTGTGCACCGCCGCCGTCAGTGTCAGCCAGTTTGCCGTGGCATACGGAGCTCCATCGCAGTCTTTAACACTGGTAGCATGCCGTGACAGCGTGGACGTGAACCGTATGTGCAGTTGACGGACTTTGAGCGAGGGCGTATAGTGGGCATGCGGGAGGCCGGGTGGACGTACCGCTGAATTGCTCAACACGTGGGGTGTGAGGTCTCCACAGTACATCGATGTTGTCGCCAGTGGTCGGCGGAAGGTGCACGTGCCCGTCGACCTGGGACCGGACCGCAGCGACGCACGGATGCACGCCAAGACCGTAGGATCCTACGCAGTGCCGTAGGGGACCGCACCGCCACTTCCCAGCAAATTAGGGACACTGTTGCTCCTGGGGTATCGGCGAGGACCATTCGCAACCGTCTCCATGAAGCTGGGCTACGGTCCCGCACACCGTTAGGCCGTCTTCCGCTCACGCCCCAACATCGTGCAGCCCGCCTCCAGTGGTGTCACGATAGGCGTGAATGGAGGGACGAATGGAGACGTGTCGTCTTCAGCGATGAGAGTCGCTTCTGCCTTGGTGCCAATGATGGTCGTATGCGTGTTTGGCGCCGTGCAGGTGAGCGCCACAATCAGGACTGCATACGACCGAGGCACACAGGGCCAACACCCGGCATCATGGTGTGGGGAGCAATCTCCTACACTGGCCGTACACCACTGGTGATCGTCGAGGGGACACTGAATAGTGCACGGTACATCCAAACCGTCATCGAACCCATCGTTCTACCATTCCTAGACCGGCAAGGGAACTTGCTGTTCCAACAGGACAATGAACGTCCGCATGTATCCCGTGCCACCCAACGTGCTCTAGAAGGTGTAAGTCAACTACCCTGGCCAGCAAGATCTCCGGATCTGTCCCCCATTGAGCATGTTTGGGACTGGATGAAGCGTCGTCTCACGCGGTCTGCACGTCCAGCACGAACGCTGGTCCAACTGAGGCGCCAGGTGGAAATGGCATGGCAAGCCGTTCCACAGGACTACATCCAGCATCTCTACGATCGTCTCCATGGGAGAATAGCAGCCTGCATTGCTGCGAAAGGTGGATATACACTGTACTAGTGCCGACATTGTGCATGCTCTGTTGCCTGTGTCTATGTGCCTGTGGTTCTGTCAGTGTGATCATGTGATGTATCTGACCCCAGGAATGTGTCCATAAAGTTCCCCCTTCCTGGGACAATGAATTCACGGTGTTCTTATTTCAATTTCCAGGAGTGTATATTTAGCCCGCTTTTCCGCATTTGCCACAGCTACAACCGGGTTAGTCTGTCACTGCATTTGCAATTATTCGCATTCGAACCAGGTTTTTACATTTAATTCCCATAAGTTAAGCTCCATTAAATAATCTGGACTTATTTGACGTTGCAAAATGACAGCTGTGTGCAGATCTACATGTAATGGCTTTTTAAACAACAAGTGAGCGACGTCGCTAATGTCAATAGAGCTCATTACACTTATTGTCACCAGGCGGCACTGCTACACACGTTCTGTCTCCCTGATGACGTCATGAGCCTCAACCAATCAGCAGATCCAATTCCTTGGCGTCCCCTAGATGCAAGTCAGAAGCGTCTCGCGGCCCCCCCGCCGAGGAATCATGACGTCACATCATGACATGATGTCGACTCTCACGCTAGCCAATATCGCTGGTAGTTTTCGAAACGCGGATATTCTTTGAACATGACATGCTAATGCATTGTGGGTGTGTGTGTATAATGGCGGGTTTTGTTATTTGTGTGCGTTAAAGCTTTTCAATCACGGAAAAAATTGATAATACTTGCTGCAAAAGCAGATGTTTGCAGAGGAGAAAGGATAGTTTATATTCCAGATAATGGATGGTAAATAACTTCCGTTAGTAATCTTATAACGCTCAAGAAAAGTAAAGTGTATGGTAAATCTACAGAAATTTCATTCTTTGTGCCTATAGTATTCTGATGCATTATGTTACCCAGTAAAGTTTCTTTCAATGCATCTATGTTGATTATTTGTGGTAATGGCGTATTCCCATAAAAAATGGCTTCGGTATTTAAGTTGCAATCATCGTAACTTTTTCCTGATCAAAAATTGTGTAGTAACTATATTCTAACGTCAGTAACCTGCACATTTGAAAACTTTTGAACGTTCAAAATCACATCATTCATCATAGTCAGTATTTTTTTACAGTAAAATAGGTATAAATTGCAGTGACTGAATCCAGATTTGTGAGTGATGTAATCTGTTTTTGTAATGGATGTTTCAGTTTCTGAAGTGAAAATCCAAAGAAGAGAAGACAGCGAGAAGTAGCTTTTTGTCTGTTTCATGGTTTATAGGCCTACTGGGGAAACTCGCCATGTAAAAATAAACGAGTAACGCATCAAGCTTGGTACCTCTATGGTGATGTGGAAATCCGAGCGTTGTTAATAAAAAAATTAATTCAGTGTGTGTGTGTTTGTTTCTATTGATTCCTTTATCATGTTGCTTATAGTAGACCAAATTTAATTAAAATACCCAGGTGATAATTTCATCATAAATTGGACTATGTGCATAGCTATTTCTAATGGCTTTGCTGCTTCTCAGAGGCAAAGTATGAACATTTACCTACCTCAGGCATGTGCGTTCACTAGTCATTTATGGCAAAAGAAATCACTGAGTGAAAGCATAATTTGCTTGGTAGACATAATTGGAAATGGCCTTTTTAGTTATAATTTTACATTTTTGGATTACAGTACTCCCTGAGAGATAAACTTCTGCATTTCTTGACCCTGACGTGATTAGTAATGGATGTTTCTCCACCAGGTCAGGCATACAGCATTAAGTGTCCTGCTCTGCTGTCAGCAGCATGGTAGTCAATGTGTTAAGCAGGCATTTAGGAACTTTGAGTGTGAAGTATATGCATCTGTACAGTCGTGGCTAAAAAGAACAGCTAGAATGCTAATTACTGTTTCAGGAATTATCCTTTACACAGTTAAATATGTATCTAAAAATGAATTCATGAATAACTTTATAGTCATTTAATCGTTTGGTTTTGTAAGACATTTAAGTAAAAATATTGCAGACCCAAAAATAGTCTGGAAATGGCAAGGAATATCAAATATAAGTAAATATTTTTCCTCAGTAAGATTAAAGTGTAAAATTGCTGATACCTGGTTGTTACCATATCACTGCTGGCCCCAGCAGAGCAGTCTGCTGAGACCACCGGTACCTTCATGCCAGCCAATGGGTTAATACACAAGACTTGGTCTGTAATTCTCATTGGTTGACGCAACTAAAATCAAATTTCTGAGGTGTGCTGGAACTGTGTTATTGGTATATTCCCCAGCATGATTTAAAATTTTTGCATTGAAATGGCACTGACAGTGCATAATATATTTTGCAACTGAGAATAGATACTAAAAAATTTATGTGGGAATATATTTCAAGAAACCCTTTCATACCGAACCTGACAATTATATTGACACACAAGTAAACCCACCTGAGTGGCACACTGGGTTACACAAGCATTAGCTGTAGGTGCAGAATAGGTAATTTACACGGAAAACATTTCATACAAATTTTATTGTAAATCACGCTAAAGTTAAGGGAAAGGTGCAATGTCTAGATGAGATAATCTTGGACACACAAGAACTGGTTTTGCTCAGATATATGGAAAATTAACTGTAGTATTATATGACATACAACACATCTGAGGTGCAAATTTGTGGAGAGGAGAGATTGCATTGAACATGTTGTGTATGGTGCACATTTTGTTGCAGTGCTGGGATGATGTCATCCAGATTTCAAAATTAGTGGTCTAGTAATGAAACTCTCATCAGTTTTAATATTTAAAAATAAACATGCCTGAAAAATGAAGCTGAATTAGGACTTTCAATTAAATTGCAAAAATGTTCTTGTTTTGCACATTCACTGCGGATGACACCTAAAAGCATGGTGTTAGTAGCTTTTATTGACCTTTGTGTCAGCCACAGTGAACATGTTGAAGGTTTTAAAGTAACAAAGTAGTTGTTGACATTCAGGTATTAATGGATGACAGCAGCAAATAGCAATGAAATAATGTGAATTACTTAAACCAGGAATTAAACAAGTCTACATAGCTTTGAACACAGTCAAAAAATGGATGGTTCAAATGGCTCTGAGCACTATGGGATTTAACTTCTGAGGTCATCAGTCCCCTAGAACTTAGAACTACGTAAACCTAAGGACATCACACATATCCATGCCCAAGGCGGGATTCGAACCTGCGACTGTAGTGGTCGCGTGGTTCCCGACTGTAGCGCCTAGAACCGCTCGGCCACCCGGCCAGCAAACACAGTCATTTCAAACTTATTATTCACTGCATATTTGTATGCTATAACTAATACAGCAACCTTTTATTTTCTCATCTTTGATCTGGGACACGTGTCACATCTTACTTGTTTTCCCAGAGCAACTCTAGGTTTACAAGATCCACATTTCAGAATTCTGGTAATTGCTAGTCCTACCTCATGCTGAAAGTGTGGGATGATAGCTGTCTCTTCAGATATGATCTCATCAACTGCCATTTCAGAAACTTGAAACAAAAATGTGATTATTCAATTTTCTGTCAGTGATGAATATATCACTAATGATAGGTATATTCATGATGGTATAGAACAGTGCAGGGACATCTTCTGGAACACCTGCTGGGTAGACTAAACTGTGCACTTCACATCCAGTGTATCAATTTCTTCATAGGTAGTATCATAGTACACTACTATCTCAGACTTGATTGTTGCAATGCTCAACAGCATTATGCCTTGAAGACACTAAACTAACAGCCTTCTTAAGTTTTTGAATGAAGGATATAAGAAGTAATATATCCAAAAACAATTAAGTTTTACATTTTGCTATCACGAACTCTTTTGGAATCTTTCCTTTTATTATTATTTTGTACATGTGTGGCCTTTTTGTTTCCTCTTCCCAGCTTGACAAGCACGTCTGATTTGCTTAATGGAGATATTTATGGTAACAAAAAAAAAAAAAAAATAAAAATAAATATGTGGATACAATGCAACCTGCAAACCAAGATCATCCTCCAAAACTTTACGAGCCTAGGAAATAAGCACAATGATTTGGACATATAGCATGTTTTAATAAACCAGATGTTTCAGTTATTACTGAGCACTGGTATACCAAAAAAGAATCTTATTATGCACCCATTAACAAAGAATTTCTGCTCATCTTTCAGTAGGGATATCAAACGTTATGGTGATGTTGCAAAAAGTGGCAATAATTGGTGCTCAAACATGTAATTCCTACGTGTTGAAGGTGTTACTCAACTTCCTGCAATAAGCTATAGATGGGAAAGGAAACATAATTTTAGATATAGACAGACCTCCATCTGAAATTACAGATTTGTTTTAGCTAATCTCTATCAGTTGCTTGTAGGGAGAGATAGTAAATACTAAGGGAAAACGGCTGGTAATTATGCTGATAATTGTTCACAGTTTAATAAAACCTTATCTAACACAAATCAGTTTTCACTCATAAGGATGGTGAGTGGCACACACAGATCTAACTTTACTGATAGGTAATACAGGGTACCCAGGACTTTGTACTGGGATACTTTCTTTTGTTGATTTGTGTAAATGACAAAATACTGCTCCTCAAATTCAAGGATAGTTCTGTATGCTGATGCTACACCCATTGCATGCAAGTGTAAAGATCGTGAGCAACTACAAAAACTATGAAACTGTATTACAAATGAAATAACTCAGTATTTCTATGAAAGTCATCTCACTGTCGGCACAAGATAGCAGCAGTAATGGATTTTCACCCCACAAGACAGATTTTTAAATTCAGTTGTGCACTGGAACTGATATTGTCATCAAAGAAAACTACTGTTTGGTTACAGTTAAACTTTCTATATTTAACATGGAAACTAATTACCGTACAAGAACGTAACTTGGTAGCATTAATGTCAAGGACATGGGGAAGAGAAATAATGCAGAATCAATTCAATTGAAACACTTTTAATGTGCTGCTACAGTACACCATACCATTACATAGCAGTACCATTACTGGTGACGGTGATGGAGGCTGTTATGAAAAGCTTGCGATATTATTCAAATCTGATATGGCAAGTTAACAGAACTTTTGATCCATGTGAGTAAAATTATTGTGTAAAATCGATAGTTCAGCTTCTTACAGAAGTCTCTTCAGGGCCTTTGGAGTCTTTCACTTACATGTCAACATATTTACTCCCTAATAGTATTTGTTGTTCATAATAGGGGTAATTTTGCTCTGTTCAGTGAAATGAACTTGCAAAATACTGGAAGGAAGATTTACCAGAAGAAATGTCCATGTAGACTATACATCCCTGCCTACGATTCAGAATGGAATTTCACATTCTGATTGAAAGTCTTTAAGAGGTTGCTGCTAGACATCAGGCAGAAAACTGAAAATCCTAAGATATTAATAAAATACAAAGTAAAAAAATTATGTTATTAGCCTCTCCTTCTATAATTATAATTAAACATAATGTTCTGACTCAAGGATGCATATGATAGTTAACACTAAGGTTCAGATTAACAGGGTTTTAATGTTACCATTATATGTAGGGCTGCCAGTACTCATTGTAAAATTCTGAAATGCTTTGTACGAAGTATGAGAGAAAAACAGTACTTGAATAAAAATACCATTTCTAGCTTTCAGGGTCGTTAGTTCCTTCCTCTGGGAAGATGAATACGTTTTGTGACTGGAAATGAGGGGAAGATCACTTCATGAGTACTGCTCCAAAGTTTGAGATCCAGGTCAGATTTAAGCAACACATTGAAGCAACTCAGAGGCTGGATGCTAGATAGGTTACCAGTAGTTTCAAACTATGTGCGAGTATTATTTTGTATAACACTGTTGAGAAAATTTAGAAGGCATGAGAAATCAGGGCTCGGATGATAGACAGCCTTTCTTCCCTCTCTCTATTTGCGAGTGGAACGGTACCATTTGGTTGTTTGTGTAGTATGTATATACATAAGAATACGGAAGAAAATTGTGACTGCCTACTACATTAAGAAGTAATAGTTGAACTAACCTAAAGCATCGTGATTTACTTCAAATGTTTTGTACCACTGACACACTCTGACAATCAGTGACTTCCATATATAGCAGCTGTACAATTTGGAGATGTCAGTATTGCTTCAATCTATTAATATTCCCTCATTGAGCTCTTTTTATGTTAAGATCACATAAACTGGATTTTTGAGAAACTACACACAGGAAGATGTGATTGACATATAGTTGTTTGTTTACAGAAAAACAATGATCAAAATTTAAGCATATCGGTAACACACACAGGGCAAGAGCACTATACTGGATTTCGCCCCCTTGTGTGTGGCGGAGGGTACCTTCAGTACCTCTATCGGTTCTCCCTTCTATTCCAGTCTCGTATTGTTCGTGGAAAGAAGGATTGTCGGTATGCCTCTGTGTGGGCTCTAATCTCTCTGATTTTATCCTCATGGTCTCTTCGCGAGATATACGTAGGAGGGAGCAATATACTGCTTGACTCTTCGGTGAAGGTACGTTCTCGAAACTTTGACAAAAGCCCGTACCGAGCTACTGAGCGTCTCTCCTGCAGAGCCTTCCACTGGAGTTTATCTATCATCTTCGTAACGCTTTCGCGATTACTAAATGATCCTGTAACGAAGCGCGCTGCTCTCCGTTGGATCTTCTCTATGTCTTGTATCAACCCTATCTGGTACGGATCCCACACTGCTGAGCAGTATTCAAGCAGTGGGCGAACAAGCGTACTGTAACCTACTTCTTTTGTTTTCGGATTGCATTTCCTTAGGATTCTTCCAATGAATCTCAGTCTGGCATCTGCTTTACCGACAATCAACATTATATGATCATTCCATTTTAAATCACTCCTAATGCGTACTCCCAGATAATTTATGGTATTAACTGCTTCCAGTTGCTGACCTGCTATTTTGTAGCTAAATCATAAAGGATCTATCTTTCTGTGTATTCGCAGCACATTACACTTGTCTACATTGAGATTTAGTTGCCATTCCCTGCACCATGCGTCAATTCGCTGCAGATCCTCCTGCATTTCAGTACAATTTTCCATTGTTACAACCTCTCGATACACCACAGCATCATCTGCAAAAAGCCTCAGTGAACTTCCGATGTCATCCACCAGGTCATTTATGTATATTGTGAATAGCAACGGTCCTATGACACTCCCCTGCGGCACACCTGAAATTACTCTTACTTCGGAAGACTTCTCTCCATTGAGAATAACATGCTGCGTCCTGTTATCTAGGAACTCCTCAATCCAATCACACAATTGGTCTGATAGTCCATATGCTCTTACTTTGTTCAATAAACGACTGTGGGGAACTGTATCGAACGCCTTGCGGAAGTCAAGAAACACGGCATCTACCTGTGAACCCGTGTCTATGGCCCTCTGAGTCTCGTGGATGAATAGCGCGAGCTGGGTTTCACATGACCGTCTTTTTCGAAACCCATGCTGATTCCTACAGAGTAGATTTCTAGTCTCCAGAAAAGTCATTATACTCGAACACAATACGTGTTCCAAAATTCTACAACTGATCGACGTTAGAGATATAGGTCTATAGTTCTGCACATCTGTTCGACGTCCCTTCTTGAAAACGGGGATGACCTGTGCCCTTTTCCAATCCTTTGGAACGCTACGCTCTTCTAGAGACCTACGGTACACCGCTGCAAGAAGGGGGGCAAGTTCCTTCGCGTACTCTGTGTAAAATTGAACTGGTATCCCATCAGGTCCAGAGGCCTTTCCTCTTTTGAGCGATTTTAATTGTTTCTCTATCCCTCTGTCGTCTATTTCGATATCTACCAGCAGGTGTTCCAGAAGATGGCCCTGCACTGTTCTATACCATCATGAATATAGCTATACATTAGTGATATATTCATCACTGACAGAAAATTAAATAATCACATTTTTGCTTCAAGTTTCTGAAATGGCAGTTGATGAGATCATATCTGAAGAGACAGCTATCAACCCACACTTTCAGCATGAAGTAGGACTAGCAATTACCAGAATTCTGAAATGTGGATCTAGTAAACCTAGAGTTGCTCTAGGAAAATAAGTAAGATGTAACATGTGTCCCAGATCAAAGATGAGAAAATGAAAGGTTGCTGTATTAGTTATAGCACACAAATATGCAGTGACTAAGAAGTGTGAAATGACTGTGTTAAAAGCTATGTAGACTTGTTTAATTCTTGGTTTAAGTAATATACATTATTTCATTGTTGTGTTTCCTGCTGCCATCCATTAATACCAGAATGTCAACAACTACTTTGTTACTTTAAAATCTTCAACATGTTCACTGTGGCTGACACAAAGGTCAATAAGAGCTACTAGCCACGAGCTTTTAAGTGTCAGCCGCAGTGAATGTGCAAAACAAGAAAATTTTTGCAATTTAATTTAAAGTCCTATTCAGCTTCCTTTTTCAGGCGTGTTTATTTTTAAATATTAGAACTGATGAGAGTTTCATTTCAAGATCCCTAATTTTGAAATCTGGATGACATCATCCCAGCACTGCAACAAAATAGGCATCATACACAACAGGTTCAATGCAATCTCTCCTCTCCACAAATTTGCACCTCAGATGTGTTATATGTCATATATATGTTATACGTCATATAATACTACAGTTAATTTTCCATATATCTGAGCAAAACGAGTTATTGTATGTCCATGTTTATCACATCTAGGCATTGCGTCTTACCCTTAACTTCAGTGTGCTTTACAATAATATTTGTTTGAAAAGTTTTCTGTGTAAATTACCTATTCTACACCTACAGCTAATGCTTGTGTAACCCAGTGTGCCATGCAGGTGGGTTTACTTGTGTGTCAATATAATTGTCAGGTTTGGTTTGAAAGGGTATCTTGAAATATATTCCCACATAAATTTTTAAGTATCTATTCTCGGTTGCAAAATACACTCCTGGAAATGGAAAAAAGAACACATTGACACCGGTGTGTCAGACCCACCATACTTGCTCCGGACACTGCGAGAGGGCTGTACAAGCAATGATCACACGCACGGCACAGCGGACACACCAGGAACCTCGGTGTTGGCCGTCGAATGGCGCTAGCTGCGCAGCATTTGTGCACCGCCGCCGTCAGTGTCAGCCAGTTTGCCGTGGGATACGGAGCTCCATCGCAGTCTTTAACACTGGTAGCATGCCGCGACAGCGTGGACGTGAACCGTATGTGCAGTTGACGGACTTTGAGCGAGGGCATATAGTGGGCATGCGGGAGGCCGGGTGGACGTACCGCCGAATTGCTCAACACGTGGGGCGTGAGGTCTCCACAGTACATCGATGTTGTCGCCAGTGGTCGGCGGAAGGTGCACGTGCCCGTCGACCTGGGACCGGACCGCAGCGACGCACGGATGCACGCCAAGACCATAGGATCCTACGCAGTGCCGTAGGGAACCGCACCGCCACTTCCCAGCAAATTAGGGACTCTGTTGCTCCTGGGGTATCGGCGAGGACCATTCACAACCGTCTCCACGAAGCTGGGCTACGGTCTCGCACACCATTAGGCCGTCTTCCGCTCACGCCCCAACATCGTGCAGCCCGCCTCCAGTGGTGTCGCGACAGGCGTGAATGGAGGGACGAATGGAGACGTGTCGTCTTCAGCGATGAGAGTCGCTTCTGCCTTGGTGCCAATGATGGTCGTATGTGTGTTTGGCGCCGTGCAGGTGAGCGCCACAATCAGGACTGCATACGACCGAGGCACACAGGGCCAACACCCGGCATCATGGTGTGGGGAGCGATCTCCTACACTGGCCGTACACCACTGGTGATCGTCGAGGGGACACTGAATAGTGCACGGTACATCCAAACCGTCATCGAACCCATCGTTCTACCATTCCTAGACCGGCAACGGAACTTGCTGTTCCAACAGGACAATGCACATCCTCATGTATCCCGTGCCACCCAACGTGCTCTAGAAGGTGTAGGTCAACTACCCTGGCCAGCAAGATCTCCGGATCTGTCCCCCATTGAGCATGTTTGGGACTGGATAAAGCGTCGTCTCACGCGGTCTGCACGTCCAGCACGAACGCTGGTCCAACTGAGGCGCCAGGTGGAAATGGCATGGCAAGCCGTTCCACAGGACTACATCCAGCATCTCTACGATCGTCTCCATGGGAGAATAGCAGCCTGCATTGCTGCGAAAGGTGGATATACACTGTACTAGTGCCGACATTGTGCATGCTCTGTTGCCTGTGTCTATGTGCCTGTGGTTCTGTCAGTGTGATCATGTGATGTATCTGACCCCAGGAATGTGTCAATAAAGTTTCCCCTTCCTGGGACAATGAATTCACGGTGTTCTTATTTCTATTTCCAGGAGTGTATATTACACTCTCTCAGTGCCATTTCAATGCAAAAATTTTAAATCATGCTGGGGAATATACCAATAACAGTTCCAGCACACCTCAGAAATTTAATTTAGTTGCTTCAACCAATGACAATTACGGACCAAGTCTTGCACTGCCCTGTTTTGTGTATTACTCCGTTGGCTGGCATGAAGGTGCCGGTGGTCACAGCAGATTGCTCTGCTGGGGCCAGCACTGATCTCATGGTAACAACCAGGTATCAGCAATTTTACATTTTAATCTTACCGAGGAAAAATATTTACTTATATTTGATTTCCCTTACCATTTCAAGACGATTTTTCGGTTTGCGGTATTTTTATTTAAATGACTACAAAGTTATTCATGAATTCAGTTTTAGATACATACAATATTTAACCTAATATATTTAACTGTGTAAAGGATAATTCCTGAAACAGTAATTAGCATTCTAGCTGTATCTTTTTAGCCAAGGCTGTACGGATGCATATACTTCACACTAGTTCCTAAACGACTGCTTAACACATTGACTACCATGCTGCTGACAGCAGAGCAGCACACTTAATGCTGTATGCCAGACCTGGTGGTGAAACATCCATTACTAATCATGTCAGTGCCAAGAAATGCAGAAGATAATCTCTCAGGCAGTACTATAATCTAATAATGTAAAATTATAACTAAAAAGGCCATTTCCAATTATGTCTACCAAGCAAATTATGCTTTGTGTCAGTGATTTCTTTTGCCATAACTGACTAGTCAACACGCATGCCAGAGGATAGTGAATATTTATACTTTGTCTGTGAGAAGCAGCTATGCACATAGTCCAATTTATGTTGAAATTATCACCTGGGTATTTTAATTAAATTTGGTCTACTTAAGCAACATGATAAAGGAATCAAAAGAAAGACACACACAGAATTAACTTCTTTATTAACAATGCTCGGATTTCCACATCACCATAGAGGTACCAAGCTGGATGCGTTACTCGTTTTTTTTACATGGCGAGTTTCCCCAGTAGGCCTATAAACCATGAAACAGACAAAAAAGCTACTTCTCGTTGTCTTCTTTTCCTTGGACTTTCACTTCAGAAACTCTGAAACATCCATTACAAAAACACATTACACCACTCACAAATCTGGATTCAGTCACTGCAATTCATATCTATTTTACTGTCAAAAATACTGACTATGATCAGTGATTAATTGTGAACATTCAAAAGTTTTCATATGTGCAGGTTACTGTTAGAATACAGTTACTACACAATTTTTGATCAGGAAAAAGTTACAATGATTACAGCTTAAATACCGAAGTCATTTGTTATGAGAATACGCCGTTACCACAAATAATCCACATAGATGCATTGCAAGAAACTTTACTGAGTAACATAATGCAGCAGAGTACTATAGGCACATAGAATGAAATTTCTGTAGATTTACCATACATTTTACTTTTCTTGCGCATGATAAGATTACTAACGGAAGTTGCTTACCGTCCATTGTCTGGAATATAAACTATCCTTTCTCCCTTCAAACATGTGCTTTTGCAGCAAGTATTATCAATTTTTTCCGTGATTGAAAAGCTTTAACGCACACAAATCCCGCCATTATACACAAATCCACAAAGCATCGGCATGCCATGTTCAAAGAATATCCGCGTTTCGAAAACTACCAGCGATATTAGCTTGCATGAGAGACGACGTCATGTCATGATATGATGTCATGATTCCTCGGGGCCCGCGAGACGCTTCTTTCCAAAACAACAGCTGAAGGCAAGTCTGAAGCCAACGTGTGACGTCACTTACGTCAACAGAGTTGTTTACAGGTATAGTCATCTCCTACATCCTGTTGAAGCAACACAGACACACCTGTGTACTGGCTGGCTAAACATGAAATGGCAGTATAAAGCCCCCTACATTGGTAAATGTCAGCACCACATCAGAAACTCTGAACTTTTCATTCAACAGGTGCAAGAACTACGCCTCTGTGACCGGGTTCTTATAGTGAGCTTCGATGTGGTATCCCTCTTCACCAGGGTGCCACTTACTGATTCCCTCTAGGTGACAGAGCATAATATCAACTCAACAATGTCTAATCTCTTCAAATTTGTCCTCACTTCAACATTCTTTCCCTTCAGTTGCGACTATTATGAACAAACGAATGGTGATGCCATGGCGTACCGTCTGTCACTGATTGTGGCAAACTTGTTTATAGAAGACTTAGAAGAGAAAGTTCTGGAAGCAGCTTCACTGTCACATACATGCTTTTTAGATATGTTGATGACGTTTGTGGTGTGGTGACATGGGAGTGATAGCATTCAGGAGTATCTCCAACATTTGAACTCTCTGCAGCCTAGTATCACATTCATCATGGAGGTAGAAGAGAATGACTGACTCCTCTTTTTGGACGTCTTAGTCAAGCGAGAACAAATGGCACTATAGGACAAAGTGTGTACAGAAAAGCGACCCTCACTGATTTGTATCTCCAATCTGCCAGCTACCATCAACCTTCACAGTTTGAGGATGTGCTACTTACACTGGTACACAGGGCCCGCACAATAGTGGATGAAGATAGCCTACTAAGGGAACATAACCACCTTACGCACGTTTTCAAGAAGAATGGATGCAACGAAAGACAAAGCCAGAGTACAAGCCCAGCAGACAAATAATGATGAGGAGGAAAATACAATGGCAATCGGCTGTACGGTGGCAAAATATAAAAAAAAAAAAAAAAAATCGGCAGAACCCTGGCTCAACATGGCATTAAATGTGTTTTCCATACATCTCCAAAAATGCATGTCCTATTATGTATGGTGAAAAATGACTTGAGGCTCCATAAATCAAGCAGTTATCGTCCGTATACCATGTAAATGCAGTAAGGCTTATGTCAGGGGGCCTGTAAGGACAATCAACGAAAGATGCAAGGTACACAGGAGACACACCAAACTTGAGCATTCATCTAACTCTGTGGTTACAGAACAATGCATGGCTGCATGAGACTCCATGAAGTATGAAGAAACAGAAGCGCTAAGACAGACCTTGTCATTTTGGAACTATGTTCTGAAGGAGGCAATTGAAATACGAGGGCTGATGGGCTGATCAACAGAGACATGGAGTTCCCTCTCAGCAAAGCTTGGTACCCACCACTCAGCCAATAGAATCACAGCATTGGCCGAGAGTGACTTCCGCACCTGACACAGGCCATAGGAGAACAAAGAGACCAGGGTTCACAGGCGGCCTTCAGTGGGGTTGTCCCCCTCAGCACTTCACCCGGCGCAGTGTCTGGCCAGCAATAGAGGAAGGGGTGGTTGGCGATAAGAGTATAAAGGAGGTGGTAGTAAAGGTGCTCTTTCTGCAGATACCATCTGGCGAGGTACGATGTCGACATATTGTGTTACAATAATGAGTGCATCTGGCTATATTCCCAACAACAGCACAAACAGTTGACTCACGAGAAAAACATAACATCTGTCATTTTTTATTCTTTAGTTCCCTTTTGTGGTAGTCGCTTGTCATAATATTCACTGCTAATTGGGGTTTGTACGCCTGTGTGTAAGGTGATGCAATTTTAAAAATACCATTATACTGGAACGATGGGTCACATAAATAATCTTTAAGGGCCAATGCAGCCCACAGTTTGTAAATTAGATACCCTTTCTGTAGAGGAAGCAACTCATCACTGGTACACTGGTATGACCATGATGTATTGCAGGCCTTTTGGGAAAGAAATTCAACAAGTTGATGAAGCTTGTAGCAGCAGTGGGCTCTAACTAGGTCATGTCTTCCAGAAAAACCATGCAAACACCAAGTGTGGTCCTTGTTGTGGACCTACAAATACTTTGTAAACTGCAGTTGCTTTTGTTGATTCCATTGTCTTGGTGATTCCATAGGAAAGTGAAATGATGTAGATTGATACCTTTTTGTAGCCTTTGCATTCTGCCAGATGTCTTCTTTAATCAGTCCTGGATGCAGCATTACATAGATGATCTGCAGCTGGTTCCATACTTCTGTCAAAGATGGCATCTTGCTGCTCATATTGGAACACAGACTACAGTAGTACCAAGAGGTACAGTAGCATCTAGGTGTCCTTGTCATGTCAGTCAATGCAGGTACTGTAGTGGAATCTTTAGACATAACGGCACATTGTACAACCGAGCAGACACTCTGGGGAGAGCTTGTACAGTTAAATTTTATATGGAACAATGCGTAAAATTTCATCCATTCCTTATATACCGAAGTGGTGTATGTTCTGTCAGATATGTCTGACGGGTCAGACATCACTCAGATGTATACATTTCTGCAAGAGCGTGCCCTCTCCTTGACTTTTGTTTCATGGGGATGCACTAATAACGTCCAAACGTCTACAGGAAACAGTAATCTGCAAGTAGGAGGTTAATAGACGAGGGACAATATGTTGGAACATGTGATTATATTGAGGATTTTGGTCGGTCAGAAATTGTGTCCAGATGGCCAGGGCAGTTAAGGCAATCGTTCTAGATAACTGAAGCATCTGGATTTGTGTCCCAGTCCAGCACAAAGTTTCAACTTTTGTCATTGTATTATCACAATACCCTTGTGGCTGGAAGTCATGAGTTTCCCACCCATTCTTTCCCTTTACTTCCCCATCGTCTATTTCGTATAAATTCGTCCATTCTTTAGCATTTCTTAGTGATTTATATATTTGTTGCCATATAGATTTTTGATTATTCGCTATGCTTTTCCTGTTTTTACACGTCCCTCGAGCTTCCTTTCATGTTGAAGCATTTTGTCTTTGATATATTTTTATTCTTTATAAGTTCACATGGAAATGACATTTTTAAAGATGATACATTTTCTCCGATCAGCTAAGCTTGGGAGCAGTAATCAGGAGAAACTTTGTCCAAGAAATCATTGCAGCAACATCCAATGAGTTAAGAGTAATCACAGAAAATTTATCAAGGTGAAATCTTCTTGTTACATAACTACATAAGTTCACGTCATAATAATTTCTATACAATTTTCTAAAATTTATTCTAGTCAGTTTGGCCTGCAATTTTATTTTTAATTGAAACACCACTTTTGTATTTGTTTTCCAAAGTCAGCTACATGTAATAACAGTTATGGATTTAACAATAGTGGTTGCATATGCCCTGACGGCTGTAATTCAAGGAGAAGTATGGAGGGGGCATTAATCCACTGTCGATGTAGAATGGGTGATGATACAAAGAATATACAAGGTATTTGAGAACTCTCTTGTACAGAACCCCAATGAAATTATGCTAAAACTGAAAATAGTGTTCTTCTTATAACCATTCAATTTACTGGTTTAATTTGTTACTGGAACTAATATCAACAAATAGACATGACTGCTTTGAGGTCATCTATGACCATGAAGTAGCTGTAGCAACAAATATTACCAAAGTACAAAGGGTAACTAAAACAAATAGAAAGATGTATAACTTAAGTAAACTGGATGAAGAGGTGTAAGTAGTGTTGTATCTCAGCAAGGAGCTTGAAACGTTTATTTCAGGAGAGGAGCATGTAGAACTGTGGCTCAGGTTTAGAAAAATAGCTTACCATGCACCGGCTAGAGGTGTAGGCATTCCTAGTAGAACAGTTCATGCTGGAAAGGACCCTCCATAGTATACAGTCACTGCAAAAATAAACTTCTACACATAGACTACTATGTAATAGGTGTAAAATAAAGCATGAGGCTACAGATAAGGAGACCTATATCTACATGGATATTCTGCAAATTAATCGAACCACCTTCACAATTCCCTATTATTCCAATCTCGTATAGCGCGCGGAAAGAACGAACATCTATATGTTTCCGTACAAATTCTGATTGCCCTTATTTTATCGCGATGATCGTTTCTCCCTATGTAGGTCGGCGTCAGCAAAATATTTTCGCATTCGGAGGAGAAAGTTGGTGATTGGAATTTCGTGAGAAGATTCCGTCGCAACGAAAAACGCCTTTCTTTTAATGATGTCCAGCCCACATCCTGTATAATTTCAGTGACAGTCTCTCCCACATTGCGTGATAGTAAAAAACGTACAGTCCTTCTTTGAACTTTTTCGATGTACTCCGTCAGTCCTATCTGGCAAGGATCCCACATCGCGCAGCAGTATTCTAAAAGACGACGGAAAAGCGTAGTGTAGGCAGTCTCCTTAGTAGATCTGTTACATTTTCGAAGTAACTGCCAATAGAACGCAGTCTTTGGTTAGCCTTCTCCACAGCATTTGTTATATGTTCCTTCCAATTTAAATTGTTCGTAATTGTAATACCTAGGTATTTAGTTGAATTTACGGCCTTTATATTTGACTGATTTATCGTGTAACCGAAGTTTAACGGATTCCTTCTAGCACTCATGTGAATGACCTCTAACTTTTCGTTATTTAGGGTCAACTGCCAATGTTCGCACCATACAGATATCTTTTCTAAATCGTTTTGCAATTTATTTTGATCTTCTGATGACTTTATTAGTCGATAAACGACAGCGTCATCTGCAAACAACATAAGACGGCTGCTCAGATTGTCTCCCAAATCGTTTATATAGATAAGGAACAGCAAACTGCCTATAACACTACCTTGGCGAACGCCAGAAATCACTTCTGTTTTACTCAATAACTTTCCGTCAGTTACTGCAAACCGTGTCCTCTCTGACAGGAAGTCACAAATCTAGTCACATAACTGAGACGATATTCCATAAACACGCAATTTCATTATAAGCCCCTTGTACGGTATAATGTCAAAAGACTTCTGGAAATCCAGAAATACGGAGTCGATTTGAAATCCCTTGTCAATAGCTCTCAACACTCCATGCGAATAAAGAGCTAGTTGTGTTTCACAAGAACGATGTTTTCTAAACCCATGCTGTCTGTGTGTCAATAGACCGTTTTCTTCGAGGTAATTTCATAATGTTCGAACACAATATATGTTCCAGAATCCTGCTGCATATCGACGTTAATGATATGGGCCTGTAATGAAGTGGATTACTCCTACTCAATATTGGTTTGACTATGAAACTTTCCAGTCTTTGGGTGCGGATCTTTCGTCGAGCGAACGCTTGTATACGATTGTCAAGTATGGAGTTAATGTATCAGCATACTCTGAAAGGAACCTAACTGGTATACAGTTTGGACCAGAAAAGTTGCTTTTGTTTAATGATTTAAGTTGCTTCACTACTCCGAGGATATTTAGCTCTACCCTACACATGTTGGCAGCTGTTCTTGATTCGAATTCTGGAATATTTACTCCGTCTTCTGTTGCGAAGCCATTATGGAAGGCTGTGTTTAGTGACTCTGCTTTGGCAGCACTGTCTTCGATAGTGTCTCCCATTGCTATCGTGCAGAGAAGGCATTGATTGTTCCTATCCGCTAACATACTTCCCATATGACCAGAATCTCTTTGGATTTTCTGCCAGGTTTCGAGACAAAGTTTCGTTGTGGAAACTGTTATAAGCATCTCGCATTGAAGTCCGCGCTAAATTTCGAGCTTCTGTAAAAGACCGCAAATCTTGGGGATTTTGCGTCTGTTTAAATTGGGCTTGTTTGTTTCCTTGTTTCTGCAACAGTGTTCTGACCCGTTTTGTGTACCAAGGAGGATCATCTCCGTTGGTAATTTATTTGGTATAACTCTCTCAATTGCTGCCGATACTATTTCTCTGAATTCAAGCCACATCTGGCCTACTTTAATTTGGAAGGAGTGTCTCTCCTCCCAGGAAGGCGTCAAGTGAATCTTTATCTGCTTTTTCGAATAGGTATATTTTTCGTTTATTTTTGGAGGATTTGTGGGTTACAATTTTCAATCTCGCTACGACAACTCTGTGTTCACTAATCCCTGTATCCGTTTTTATGCTCATTATTAACTCAGGATTATTTGTTGCTAGGAGGTCAAGTGTGTTTTCATGCTGAATGAAACACATTTGGCTGTCAAGAAAGCAATGCCTGAAGCCTTCGACTACTGTACCAGAATATAGTCAAATGATCTCTCAGAAAATCCAAGGATATTCCTGTCATATACAAAGGCTGTTAATGGTACCAGTGTCCAGTGATTCATGGATGAGACAGTAATTGAAATTGAGGTTACAAAGCAAAAATGCTGAACTCCATTTACAAATGTTCCTTTAAAATGGAAAATCCAGGATCTAACATAACTTAATTCTAACATGATGGACAATTTTGGTGTTAGTGGTGTTGAAGAAACAGCTGAAATCGTTAAAATTGAACAAAGCTCCAGGACGTGATGATTTTCTCTCGGAATACATACTGAAGTCCCTCTTTCAACCATAATCTACTGTAGATTACTCGAACTAAAACTATACCCAGCAGTTGAAAGAAAGACAGACGGCATCAGTCTACAAGTAGGGTAGCATGAATGATCCACAAAACTACCATCCAGCGCCGTTGTCATCCATTTATTGTAAAATTTAGGATGTATTCTAAGCTCAAACTCAATGAGGTATCTCGAACAGAATGACAGCATCCATGCCATCCAGCATGTGAGACCTAACATGCACTTTTCTCACATGTCATGCTGATCACATGGATAAAGGCAGTCCGGGAGATGCACTAGTTCTCGATTTCTAAAAGGCATTTGACCACAGTCTAACCTGTGCATTTGACTGTCCGACATCTACACTTATTATCAAAAGTACGATTTTATGAGGTACCAGGATGGAGAGTATAATCAATAGATGTAGAACTAACTTCAGGTGTACCTCTAGAGAAATGTATTAGGACCCTTGCTGTTCATGTTTTATACACTGACGGAAAAATATCGCTACATCAAGAAGAAGTTGGTAGGCGTGTTTCTCCATCTGAAAGATGATGTCACTTCCAATTTTGCGCCAGTCCCATGAGAGTAGCGCTTGTAGGGCCACTACGAAGAAGCATAACAGGTTTGCCTTAAATATACGTTGTAATGATCATGAGCATTAGTTACCTTCGAGATTGGACATCGTGAGTTGATGTTAATCACGAACGACTTTAAGGCATTATCAGCATTTCACTGAGCTTGTACGACGCCATGTAATAAGGCTACATGAAGCTGGATGTTCCTTTCGTGATTTTGCGGGAAGACTTGGCAGGAATGTAGCCACTGTACCTGACTGCTGGCAGCGGTGTTCACGGGAATGTATGGCCGCAAGATGAGCTGGCTCCGGACGGCCATGTGACATTACGAAGAGGGACGACCATCGTGTTCGAAGTGCCGCTCTGGCGCATTGTAGTGCTTCTGCAGCAGCAGTCTGAGCAGCAGTTGGCATCACAGTGACACAACGAACTGCTGCAAATCGGTTACTTCAAGGACAGCTCCGAGCCAGACACCCTTTAGCGTGTATTCCACTGGCCCCAAACCTCCGCCACTTGCTTCAGTAGCGTCAGAACTCAATGGAGGGCAGGGTGGAGGTCTGTTATGTTTTCTTATGAAAGCTGCTTCTGCCTCGCTGCCAGTGATGGCCGTGTATTAAAGACCTTGTAGACAATATTAACATTTCCGAAATGGAGCAGAGTCTGACAGGTATGGCGTTTTTATTTATCTTTTCATTACTGATTATGCTATTCGCACCAAATTTTGCTGACAGTATTCACATATACCACTGAATGTACTAGCAAAGCTATATCAGCGTACAATACATAGTTCAGGAGAAAAGACGTCTATGGCTATGAGCCAATGCATGCCTGAGTGAGACTCGGGAACCCCTGGAAAGTATGAATCGTGACCTCATACATTTTGCAGATGATGTGGTTATCTGTAATGAAACACTGTTTGAAAAAAGTTGCACAAATATTCAGTCGGAACGGGTGCATAGACCGATAACTCCCTTTAAATGTTGTTGTTGTTGTTGCGGCCTTCAGTCCTGAGACTGGTTTGATGCAGCTCTCCATGCTACTCTATCCTGTGCAAGCCTCTTCATCTCCCAGTACTTACTGCAGCCTACATCCTTCTGAATCTGCTTAGTGTCTTCATCTCTCGGCACCGAGCGAGGTGGCGCAGTGGTTAGCACACTGGACTCGCATTCGGGAGGACGACGGTTCAATCCCGTCTCCGGCCATCCTGATTTAGGGTTTCCGTGATTTCCCTAAATCGTTTCAGGCAAATGCCGAGATGGTTCCTTTGAAAGGGCACGGCCGATTTCCTTCCACATCCTTCCGTAACCCGAGCTTGCGCTCCGTCTCTAATGACCCCGTTGTCGACGGGACGTTAAACACTAATCACCCCCCTCTCTCGGTCTCCCTCTACGATTTTTACCCTCCACAGTGCCCTCCAGTACTAAATTGGTGATCCCTTGATGCCTCAGAACTTGTCATACCAACCGATCCCTTCTTCTAGTCAAGTTGTGCCACAAACTCCTCTTCTCCCCAATTCTATTCAATACCTCCTCATTAGTTATGTGATCTACTCATCTAATCTTCAGCATTCTTCTGTAGCACCACATTTCGAAAGCTTCTATTCTCTTCTTGTCTAAACTATTTATCGTCCATGTTTCACTTCCATACATGGCTACACTCCATACAAATACTTTCAGAAACGACTTCCTGACACTTAAATCAATACTGATGTTAACAAATTTCTCTTCTTCAGAAACGCTTTCCTTGCCATTGCCAGTCTGCATTTTATATCCTCTCTACTTCGACCATCATCAGTTATTTTGCTCCCTTTAAATGTTCATCAGTGTGAAACTGTGCAGTTCACAAAACGAAGAAAAAACGCAATATCCAGTATTTATAGTATCAACGAGTCGCAATTGGAATCGGTAAACTCATACAAATTCCTGAGTGAAATGGAACGATCACTTAATGTCAGTCATAGGTGAAGCAGATGACTCATCAGTTTACAAGTAGAAAGCTGGGGAAATACTATAAGTCTACAAAAGAGATTTCTTACGAAACACTCGAGTGACTCATGCGTATACAAAGTTGGGCAGCACGATTGTCACAGATTTGTTATTTTGTTATTTATTGAGCATCCATTTTATCATACACAATGATATAGGAGTTGTCGTGTTACATTATATGAGTTTGTAATTAAACAATAAATTAATAACATAGGCCTACGGTGGTAAAACATATATAAATGTATATCTCGTGCAGTGTATAGTAGAGAATAACTAAACAAACAATAATTAATTATTTATAGTGCATATTATTTTCATACATTTGTTTTTCAGGTATAACTTATCATTTTCATTGACCACTATTGTAGAGAATAATAGAACAAACAGGGTGGACACGTGGTCACGGAGGTGGCGAAAAATCTGAATTGGCAACGCTTGAATTTAGTCGCAAACTGTTCCAAGAAAGCCTAACAACGTTTCAAGAAGCAACTTGAAATGACTAATCTAGAAATATACCAGATCCCCTATATATCGCACCCATAGTGTTCGCGAAGACAAGATTCGGGTAATTACAATGCGATAACAGAGGCTTTTTGAACAGTCATTCTTCTCTCGGTCCATAGGTGAATTGAACGGGAAGTGCCCTCTGCCATGAACTTCACAGTAGTTTGCAGAGTATGGATGTGGAATAGTACATGTTTCATCTCCTGTTTCCCAATTGGGTTTCTATCGTCTCGCGTTTGAACGTGACCCAGGACTTACTATCGAGAATGTATCGATAGTAATCGAGAGTTGTCGATTTCTAACAATGTGATTAGCTAGTATCCGATTATATCGATAATCCTATAAGTTCTTTGTTTAAGATTAATCACCCGCGTCTCAGTAAGTCCCGAAAAGAAATAATGGGTTGGGTGGTGGTGGGAAAGTGAGGGGAGGGAGAGAGAGGGCTCCATACATTTGTGCAGTTTTGTAACGTAATGAGTGTGTTGCATTTGAAGGGAATGATAATGCATGAAGAACGATGATTGGCATCAAATTGCATACCATAGGACCGAGAAGGTTACATTGTTGCGGGTATTAAGGAGGATGGATAAAGCTAGTAAAGCTTTGCGAAGGTACATGAGGCTCTTAAATATCATTTCTCTGGTAGAGAATACATGAGAAACTCTGTGTTACACATTAGCAGTAATTAATTATAAATAACCAAGTCGTCACTATTTTGGTATGTCTTAATTCCTTCATTGCAAGTGCGTACCTCACATTTTAATTTCTTGTTCCTTGCAGTTTTGTTGGTGGTTAAATATCGAATTTATTTTGTAGTTCCGTTTGAATCGTCATTCATTTAGATACGTGACCTAATGATGATTATAATTCTGTAGAGTTTCCATACTCTGCACCACAGAAATAAGATAAAAATATACGATGTTATAGGAGCAGTGTTTGTATAAAATCAATGGGAATGGGCCATCGTGATCTGAATATGGTAATCTCAGAGCTTAAAGCCGTGCGATCTACAGCAAAAGCCTTTATTGTGGCGCAGAATACAGCTGTTATGGAATTGATGAAATGGGCATCTGGTGATGAGAATGAAGCAATAAAAAATACGTTCATTTATATAGCAGAACTGAATTCTTTGTGGACTGAAGTGCAGAAGGAATTTTCAGGTAACCTGTTTACATTTACTGTTCAGATTTACACATAAGGTATTGGTTTTCCTTTATCCTGTTTTTTGCATTTACAGATATCTTAGCTGTGGGGGCTGCTTTTGGCTTGTAGTTGTTGCAGGGTAACTTGGTATCTTTCAATTTAACGGTTTGCTTAATGCCTCTTATTTCCTGTAGTTGGGTAGTTCATGATGGTGTATGAGAAAGTTAGTCACATGAAAGACGAATCTTGGTCTCTCAGTATTTATTTATTGGTCCCCTGAATCATTCTTGTACAAGACATGCATATGATATATAAAAAAATTCATTGTGGTATGAGAAAAGTCATAGTATTGCTGTGGTTGATTTTATGAGGAAATGTAATGAAAACTACATTATATGATTTTTTTGTAAGTACACACAGTAGTGTTATATTAACAGACTTCTTTTAAATTTGGAGTGGAAGACTAGTCTGTATATCTGATGTATTAATATTGTGATGGGCAGTTATGTTGGAAATTGTAAACTGATGTCAGTGCCTAGTGTGATTTGGTTATTGAAATTCTGTATATTTGTCCTTAGTTAAAAATGAGATATGGCCATGGAATAAACTGGTGTTCCCTTTTAAGTTTCATTCTTGCAGTCACTAAAATTTAAAGTTACACAAATATTCTTTGAATTGTAGTTGTCTGAACTTTTATAATGTGTGTTAATGCCCTGATTAGTAGAGCCAGTACTAGGCCATGAATTGGGAATGAATTCAAACCTTTTGTCAGCTTGCTATGTAAAGAAAAATAACTTCTTAAGCATCATCTGGAGTAGATCCAACTATAATTATTGGTATATGAGATTCTGTTACACCTTGATCTCTGCATGCACAAATATGTGAATGTCTATTAGAACTGAATGCTTCCTCTATATCACTAACTTTTCCCCTCTTGTTGCAAGTCATGTATTAATTAACAGAATGGAACTTCATACTGTTGATTATGAAAGTTGTATACTTTCAGTTTTTGTGTGATTTCACTTGTTAAGATTATATAATTTTCTTTTCATCAGAAAATCTGAAGGAGTTTAGCCATCAGTTTGAAATGATTCTGGAGGGTGAGCAGCACATGGATCAAGTTAGAAATCGGTTGAGTGTATGTGAGAATAAGGAGCAAAAAATTAGAAAGGAAATACAGAAATCAGCAAGAAAGAGCACAGCAGAAGAACTACAGCAGCTAGAAGCAAAGTTAGTGCAGGCTAAGCAATCAAAAGAACTTGCACAATATGAAGGTAATTTTGATTGTTTCTTTTCCTCACTGGCTGTGTGTTGATTGTATTATTGGTTCATGACATTATTGTATTTTAATTATTTTTGTATGATTCTGATGTTGAAAAATGCATTGAAGTGAGTGTGTGCCTATGTGTGTAAGTCGTCATCCAATGCCTAATGACTTAGGAGGGAGATATTTATTTGGGTGTTGAGCTGGCATTATATTTTGTTCACTTCAAAGTACTTTTATATGAAACTTCAGCCTGAACTGCACCTCTCTTGCTAAATATTTATTACAGCACTTTCAAAGGTAGATTAATTGTATATCACTAAATTTGCATTAGCTAGAAGTTGAGTTCAGATCCAATTCAAGTCCTTTATGCTTTAGAAAATGCACGGTTTTATGTAACACAACTGGCAAATGCCAGCTGAGTTCCTTCTAGAATACAGCTGACTCGTCCATTCTTTTCAACATCATAACAGAGACTATTTTTCAATCCCATGAACTAAATTGATGATGTAGTGTTACAGTTTGAAAGGGAAACAGTAACTTGCCAGATGAGCTCTGTAACATGACTATCTGAGATGAGCATACTTTTTAAACTGTAAGTTAATATTGTAATCAGTCACTAGTTTTTCTAATAGTCTATATGCATATATTTCTGATTTAAGCAGTGTTTTCGTGAACTGATAGCATCACAGCTGTTTCCGCTTCTCTGGCCTAGACATACATATTTAATTGATTCCTCACCCAAGGGCTTGCTTTCCTCAAAATATTATAACTAAAAGAGGGAGGAATTGATGTAATGCATTTTAAAGTTTACAGACATAGCATGTGACATAGACTTGGCTAGCTGAAGTAAAAATGAGACCTGTTAGTCCCATCTGTTGTAAACACTGAAACTTTGTTTGAAGTGTTTGTGAGAATTTGTTTGATATAAAAATTGCAAACCAGTGCACTTTTATTGTAGATGTGTGTGGAAATGTGAAAACCATGTCCAGATTAGTCAGTTTCATTGGTTTGTTGGTGGCTCACAATGGCCATTGCTGTCAGTAAGGCATTAAATTCTAAGTTCTTGAAATTAGAAAATTGATGTAATTTGTTCTACTCATATCACAAGTATTACTTTAGATAAATGAACTGAAGACATATAGCTATCATTCATAGAATGCACAGGCAAAAATTACAAAATTGCTGTCCGTTGGGAAACACCTGAGAATGTGCAGATAATTCCTAGCAGGGCCAAGATAGTCCTGCTGGTTATCTTATAAGAGTGGCCATCTACCTTTAGTGTTCAGAGTAAGAGAAAATATGTTTACTACTTCGGGGAAATAAAGCTATACTCTGCACATGAGCATGAATTCCTTGCTTATTCATGAGGACTATTTTCTATTTGTTCTCATCTCTTGAGATCATAAATGACATTCACCTGATACTGTGTCTGTAGAGTGTGTGCATACAGTGACTGCAGTCACTCCTCTGTATAGATCCTGTTTGACTATATTAGCATTATATAACATTAAGTTATTTCATTTCTGCCTTGGAATGGTTCAGAACACATGAAATGAGCCATGATTACCAAGTGGCAAATCGATACAAATTCAGAATGGCTGTACTGCAGCTTCAATACAGTGACTAGAAAACACCAGTTTGTAAACGCTTGTGGACACAGTTCTGATAGCGTTTGCACATAGACACATTTCGCAAGAGACGGGCGTCTCTTCACTCCCCAATGGTTGAGATGGGCTGTGTCATGGTGAGTAGACAGCACAACGATGTTACCCTGATAGGAACTACCTGGACATTAGCAGGATCCAACCTCAAACAAAACTGGCCTCCAGCGATGCTGCTTCATGACAGAGGTGAGACGGTGGTGCCTTGGAACTATTAAGAGGCATGGCTTCTTCCTAACATCTCATTGGCACCTCGTGATACCGTTTTGCTGTGCAGTATCTCTGCAGTGGTTGATATTTCTTGTGCCGCTCTCGATACTCGACAACACTGCAAAACATATTAGCCAGTGTTGAAAAATTAGTATGTTGACTAGCAATCGAGATAATTTGACACCCCCCCCCTCCGGCCGTCTCTCTCTCTCTCTCTCTCTCTCTCTCTCTGTCTCTGTCTCTGTCTTTCTTTCTTTCTCTCCATTATTGGGCCTGTCAATGTTTCAGCATCTCTAGTATACAGTAAGCTATTACCTTTACTCCTAAATTATTTACATTGTACCAGGACTTTGCAGTACTATGTTAGTTGAAAATCATGGGGACCACGAAAATTTTGTTTTGTGGCTTTAACTGGATTGCCATTCTCTTCCTATCAAATCAGTGTGTCTTATTTACAACATGTTGTGGTGCTGTATGTGAATCTCAGTTTGTTGAATACCAGGCAAAATTAACTTGAAACACTTATAAAAGTAAGCTGACACTCTTAACAATAGAACAGCCAACTTATGAGCACAATATATTAAATGTCCGGTTTGGAAACAGTTTCATTGGAATAATTGTAGTAAGATGGCTTTATGGTGGCATCTAAATATCGTATGGCTGAAGTGAGCAGTCTGGATCTAAAATGTGCTAGGGAATGGCTATTGTTATAGAGCACTGGAATTTGGACACTGGTGCTGTTTGACCCAAAGCAACAGTTGTGACAGTGAGCAGTGTTATGAATAGCAGTCAAATTGCAGCAACTGGTGAAGCTTGGTGGCCAGATTGATATTGGTGATCTCCATGTTGAAACCAGTCAAAATAACCTACTTTCCTGGAGCTTGGACATATGGGGAAAAATGGTTGGCTTATTTTGATAAATATAAAACTGTTGCATCAATTGTCGGGGGACAAAAGTCATCTCCTCATCTTGGCACTGATGATTTGGAAAATGTAAAATAAAATCTGTGTACTCTTTTACTGTATGTTAACTATGCCAATTTACATGGAAGTCAGTATTTTATGTAAGGACCTTCACTGCAATGTCAACAAGCCAAAAACAGGAATCTGCAAATTTTGTTGACTTCTTTTGTGAATGACGTCACAATGAAGTAACTCCTATTTGTTCAACATATACAGTTTCAAAGATGACAGTACAAAAAAAATTGCAATAAATGTTTAAATTTCCTTAAAGTCGTTAGAGTTGACATTTTTTCCTATGACGAGGACATGAAAGTTAGTGGATAATCTGTCTCAGTTACTTAAGGTAAACTCTGAATATTCCACACTTTGCTGAAACCATTCCCATGTCTGCAAACTGCATTTTAATACTGCATGACGACCAGTCTCCAGGTTGGTGGAAGTGACACAAGCAGGAATTTGACACATTAGTTAGTACACTGACATGACAAAAGTCATGGGATAGCAGTATGCTCATATACAGATGGCAGTAGTATCATGTACACAAGGCATAAAAGGGCAGTGCATTGATGGAGCTGTCATTTGTATTCTGGTGATTCATATGGAAAGATTTCCGACATGATTGTGACCACATGACAAGAGTTAACAGGCTTTGAATGCGGAATGTAAGGTGGAGCTAGACAGGTGCACGGGACATTCCATTCTGAAAATCGTTGGGGAATTTAATGTTCTGAACTCCACAATGTCAAGAGTGTGACGAGAATGCCAAATTTGAGGTATTACCTCTCACTATGTGCAACACAGTAGCCGACAGCCCACTTAATGACTGAGAGCAATGGTGTTTGTGTAGAATTGTCAGTGCTAACAGAGCTTTTCCATTAACTTGTTGAGTCCATGCCATGTTGAGCTGCTGCACTAAGCCAGGCAAAAGGAGGTCCCACATGATATTAGGCGGTATCCCATGACTTTTGGCACCTCAGTGTATAAGAACTGTTGAAAGATGATGATAGCTCTGACCACACCGACAAGGAGCCGTTGATACAGTAACTTGCTGGACAGTGTGCTAACTACAAGAAAGCATTGTATTTTTGCATCGATCAGAATTATAAGATTTGTATGTGACAAATCTATTTTCGTATAACATTCACCTTCTTTGAGACGAGAAAAAAATCTTCTGTGAGTCAGATTGGGTCAGTGACAGATTGATCACTGTTTGCCTTAAAATCCCTACATAATGTGGGAGGTCTACTTGTTTTGTAAATCACTGTGAAGGATGCTGTCTGCTGCTCAGATTAGAATCAATGTTGGACCTGAGTTTCTCCTGGCGTATACAACTTTCAAATAACGTCCTGGAATTCAGCCAGGTAACACTTTCAGCAACCACCAATATTTCGGCGGGAGAACACCCTGCCATTTTCAAGGCAAACTGCAATGGACAGGCAACGTACAAGCAAATTTAAAACCTCGGTTCTTGGACTGATGCAGGAAACATAACACACACATTGAACACTAGTGCTACCAAAGATGGCCAAAGTCAGAGCTATCGATAGTGAGACTATGATAGCTTTCGTAGCATTCATAGTCTCACTATCGATAGCTCTGACTTTGGTCATCTTTGGTGGCACTAGTGTTCAATGTGTGTGTTATTTTTCCTGCATCAGTCTGAGAACCGAGGTTTTAAATTTGCTTGTACGTTGCCTGTCCGTTGCAGTTTGCCTTGAAAATGGAGGGGTGTTCTCCCACCGAAATATCGGTGGTCGCTGAAAGTGTTACCTGGCTGAATTCCCGGAAGTTATTTGATAGAATCAATGTTGTCCTAGATGACCTAGTTCAGCTATGATACCTTCATGTAAGGCTTGACAGTGAGGACAAGCCTGAACCAAATATGGGTGAACAGGGACAAATATTTCAGAAAATTCCATGTATAAATTCTCCACTGTCTCAATCAGTATTGTCACAGAAATTAGATTAACCTGCTCATGTACCAAGTAACCAATATTATTGAATGTGCCTAGCTCAAATAAGGTTTGAATGCCGGAACACAGTACTAACAAAACGGTTATGCCTCTAAATGTGTTTGTCAATAACTGGGACTGTGAATTGACCTTTGATTGGAACCAAGCATCCTTTGCTTGAGAATAAATAATTGCTGTGAGATTCCAACTTTTAAGGTGACATAAGTTTGCCGGTTCATCAGTGAGCCAGATGGTCCCAAATCAAAATGAAACTTGTCTTGTCAGACAAGTCTGTAGGAAATTTTTGATATCTGCCAATTGCTGGATGCCACTGTATGTGTGTATGATGCACAACAGTGTCCTGTTACAAATGAGGTGTTCAGTGAATGGTGTGTGGTTGACAAATGCTGCTAACATCAAATTTCTGCCATCAGAAACACCAATTCAGCTTTTGGTTTACTGTTATGGTGTGTGTGTGTGTGTGTGTGTGTGTGTGTGTGTGTGTGTGTGTGTGTGTGTGTGTGTGTGTGATTAAAAACTGGGGGTGGGATGGAAGGCATTTGCAGTATATGCTTGCGGAAATGGGGCTTATGAATGTACTTGTTGCCGGTGATGTGTAAGACACTTGAGCTGTGCTGGAGGAGTATGACTTCTGAGGAAAAGAGGAGTGGTAGAAAGAGGTACCAGAGTTGTCTGTGGCATGATTAGAATGCAGTCAGTCATTCAATACAGAGACATATTAACTGCATTGAAAATGCCATGCCATACTGCTGTCTGAACTAACTCAGAACTTTGTGCTATTAACAAAACTTTAAATAATGATGGGTTTGGCTTGTTTAATTTCTGCATTCCAACCTCTTTTATCAGGTCTAATTGTACACTGCAATCATGGATCAAGGAGTCTGTATGAGATTACCCACAACGAGGATGCTCATAAACAAATTCACAATATCGATTTAATCAGTTCAGTTCGGCTCGCCAGTGTGAGCAGGATCGTGAGGGAGCTTTTGTCACTAAAATAATGCAGCTGGTACTATACGGGTCCGTTTGCTATATTATTTTTACTTAAAAATACAGCAAATGTTTGGAATATTGGGTCTTACAGAGGGCACAGTCTATTGAGGAGACTGACGTTTCCTGAGAACACTAAGCAAAAACTCAACACCTGAACTGTGAACCCTGTTACCTAATTTGGTGCAAAATGATGCAAAAGAGATTTTGGGTAAACTTCCCACTCATCAACACTCTCATTCTAAGAGAGAGAAACAGAGGTTTCTAATGACATTGAATGCGCTGCTGTGAGCTTAGACACCTGTTTTATGTTTTCTTGGTGGTTTTGTAGAACTTCCAACAGTACATGTTCTATGGTGATATCAAATGGATTTGTTGCCTCGTCAGCAATTTTGTGATATTGTATGTGAAACTAAGTTTATTGTACACAAGACAACGCTCACTTGAATCAGTGATAAATACATACCAGCACTGATGACTGTAGAAAAGCCAAGTCGTTTACAGATTCTGCAGACAAATCTAGCCAAAATCAATGTCTGGCTTGTTAACAATTTCACAGCAATATTCTCAGTAAGAATTGCTTTCTGGTTTCATCCAAATAGCTTTTGGTTGGTGTGAGCAGACTGGATCTGTGACCATAGGCCACAATCATTATAGGACACTGTTTTACAGGTGATGCAATGTGTGACCCAAGATTTCTAGTAATGGCAGAAAGCAGTGTCACTGGTGGTGGCCTCAATTCTGTGACTGATGAGGCTGAATGAGCATATCCATATTGCCACTGCCAGTATCAGCTGCAGCCACAACACAGTGTCCGTATTTTCTTCTTACAAACATTATTGTGGTATTTGTTTACTACCATAGTAGTAGGCCCCAGTACGATAACACCATTTCACCATACAGCTCTTGAACATACAAAACACACTTGTGAGCTGATTTAATGAAAATGATAAATATTTTGATGATAATTGTTCCACAACTATAAAACTGATATACTGCACACATAAACAGAGATATGCCATCCTCAGCCAACCAGCAGCCTTAGATTTGTTAAATGTAGGACTTTCATGTAGGCTGTCTAAGCAGAACTTCTCAACTTCTGCAGTATATGGTTCATTGTTTGATGTTTGCTTTCAGATTTTTGTAGTGTTTATAAAATGTTAGTGTTCTGTCCTATTTAGTTTCCAAGTACTTTGGATTAGATCATTGCTTAACATTCATACTCATCTCTGTATCAGTGTAGTCTTTTCTTTCCTTCATGTTTCATGCACAGAATCTGCATACTCGTGTCTTGTGAAGCTGTGTCCTAACTAGACATGCAGCACCACACAAAAATGCACGGTGCAGAGGAGCACAGAACCGCGTAGAATCGAACATAGTTTGCAGGTACCGATGACTCCATCCAACATAACATGCTGTGTCCTCCCTACCAAGGTGCCGATGACTCCATCCAACATAACATGCTGTGTCCTCCCTACCAAGGTGCCGATGACTCCATCCAACATAACATGCTGTCTCTGCCCTACCAAGAAACCTCAATCTAGTAACTTTGAGTGTACTGAGGGAAGCATGTTGGGTCCCTTGCTGTTCATGTTGTACATTAATGACCTAGTGGACAAAATTAATAATAACCTCAGTCGTTTTGCAGATGATAAAGTTATCTACAGTGAAATACAGTCTGAATGAAGCTGTAAAAATGTTCAGTCAGATCTTGATAAGTGGTGCACAACATTGGCAACTTGCTTTACATGTCAAAAAATGTAACACTGCGCACTTCACAAAAATAACAAAGTAATCTGTGAATATGAATACAGTTGGTATTTATAAACTCATGCAAATACCTGGGTGTAACATTAGTAGAGACATGAAGTGGGATGATTATGTAGGCTCAATTGTGAGTAAAGCAGGTAGCAGCCTTTGGTTTATTCGTAGAATACTAGGAAAAAGTAATCAGTATACAAAGGAGATTGCTTACAAGTCATTCGTATGACCTGTGTGGGACCCGTACCAAATAGGACTGGCAGGAGATATTGAATGTGTACAGAGAAGGGCAGCACAAATGGTTTCAAGTTTGTTTGACCCACTGGGAAGTTTCACTGAATGTTGAAAGAACTGAACTGGCAGACTCTTGAATATAGACAGAACCTACCCTGAGAAAGTCTACAAGTTTCAAGAATTGGCTTTAAGTGATGACTAGGAACATACAACCACCCCTTACACATCACTCCCATAGGGATCATGAAGGTAAGATTCAATTAATTACAGCACACACAGAGGCATTTAAATAATCATTTTTTCTGCACTCCACACATGAGTGGAATGGAAAAAGTTCTAATAACCGATACAGTGGGGCATACCCTCTGCCATACAGTTCACTGTGATTCACAGAGTTTGGATGTAGATTAGTGGAGAAACTTATCAACAAACTTGGGAACCATGAAGTAGACAAAGTGAAGGACTTTTTCTGTCTTAAAAGCAAAGTGACACATGATGGATTTAGCAAGGATGACATAAAAAGCAGATTAGCACAGACAAAGAAAACATTCCTGTCCAAAACAAGCCTACTAGTATCAAACATCGGCCTTAATTTGAGGAATACATTTCTTAGGTTGTATAACTGGAGCACAGGGTTGTATGGAACTGAATCATGGACTGTGTGAAAACCAGAAAAGAAAAGAATTGAAGCATTTGAGATATGGTGGTATAGAAGGATACTGAAAATTAAGTGGACTGATAAGAAATGAGAAGGTTCTCCACAGAACTGGTGAGGAGAAAAATCTGGAAAACATTGAGAAGAAGAAGGGACAGGATGATGGGTCATGCGTTAAGACGTAAGGTAATAAACTCCATACTTCTACAGGGAGCTGTAGACACTATAAACTGTAGCGGAAGACAGTCATTAGAATATATCCAGCAAATAATTGAGGACATAGGAGAGGAACTTGTGGTGGGCCGTATCAAACCAGTCAGAAGACGGATGACCCCAAACAAAAGCGATGGAAAGTTTGGACATCTTTATCACATGTTGTCAGAAGACTTCAAACACTTGCTCAGTTTGATTGAATCCATAAGATGTCCCTCCTGAAATCTGCAGTGCTGAGTTTTATATTCATGACAGAATTCTCGTGTACCATGGCTAACTATCAATTCTCTTGCATATACTTTTTTGTGTCACCTATAAAATTTAGTTCCTGTGACAGGATACATCTCAAAACCGACCAGCTCATTTATACAAAAGATGGCAATTTTAGATTCTAGATCACAGTTACATTCCATCATAGGTTGAAAGGGTTTATTTTATAAATAAAATGATTTGACAAAAATGTGTTGGCCATAGCAAATTATTATCCAGCATGAAGTGTGCAACAGTACACATAATGTGGTTAAGTTTTGTTTTCTACTAACCAAATTGTTTGGTATCCTAACATTATATACCTACTGAATTGAACATATTTTCTGACATTTTCCACTATGTCATTGAAAACTGTCATTTTTGCATGATGTATTGTGTTAAGGCGGGTTCACACATGCAACGAAAGTGTTGGCACAGCTAATGGCGTACTGCAGTTGCATTGCAGTTGGATGTGTGAACTCCCGGTTTTTGTGGCACAACTTAAAAGATGCAACTTTTGTCACGCCACAAAAATTTCGTCCTGGTTGTACTTTGTTGCACCACTTTCCTACCACCACTGCTCCCTGGCCACAGTATTGTGAAACACAAGCATTCTGTCACAGTTATTTTGCAGTAATTGCTGCTGTACTCCATTTGATTTCAGCTCGTTTTTATTTTATTTCTGAAGAAAATGAAAACAATGGTTAGCAGGTACACTTTTGCATCTTCTAGAAATACAAGAACAGCAACCTATGTTTGATTTTCTTCAGCAATGTGTGTGTGTGCATACAATATTTGGAAACCATTGACATATCCCACAAATGAATAAATAAATAAAGTTAATATATGTAACCAAAAAAGTAAGTCATATAAACTTCATAATTTGTGAGACCAGGCATTGTATAAATTGTGGATTATATGCAGGAAATAGCTCCATAATGTGACTTGGCAGCTGTAAAACTAAAAATTATTTATTCTAAATGCCTATATCAATGAAAACAATAAGATTCTCAAATCTTGGAAGAGTAACATGTCAGCAAATGATATTTATATACCAGCTGTTGGTTAGTTTGCCATTGCAGAGAGCATTTTTGCCTCTGAGTTTTATTTATTTTACAAATATTTTTGTTTCACTTGATTTATCCCTATGCAGAATGTCTTTTCACATCCAACATTTGCGTTTCGTTTTCCTTGTATTCAACTCTTATCACAGCTCTATCGCCATAACCTGCACTATAACTTTTATACATGCCCATCTGGTTTCAATTGATACCATATTCAAAGCTGTGCAATTACCTAGAATTTGTGGCCTCCTGTGGGAACAGTAGCTCACGATGCCACTACAGCAAACCACAAGCTGTGGTGCCACGTTAGATGTATGTGTGAACCTGGCTTTATTGTTTAAATGAAATTTTTATGTGTCTAGATGCAGCTTGTGTTTAGTGACAATTGACATTTCATCTGTTACTTGGGACTCAATCACTGGAAGTAATGTAGAGAGATGGAAACCCTTACGTGTCTGCAGTTAAAGAAGGCAGGGAAGTGAGTGTGACAGAAATGAGAGTGTGGTCTGGCATTGGCAGCCAGAGACAGTGATCATGAGTGTAAGAGCTGCATTTGCGTTAATATGTGTGTGTGTATGTGTGTGTGTGTGTGTGTGTTTATGTTGTGTATTTCAGATGAAGGCCTTCTGGCTGAAAGCTAACGTGTTTAGTAGTCTCTTCATTGTGCCTGTCTGTGACTCAATATCTCTGCCACATGATGAGTAGCAATCCATCCTTTTCATAATATTGTCATTATTCCATGCTGAATAGAGTGTGAAGGGAGTTTCATGAGCGGTCATGTATTAACAGGGTGTATACGCTCTGGGACAACTGGGAAATCCAGGAAAAACCCGGTAATTTTTTATCTGGAAGAAAACCAGGAAAAATCTGGGAATTTTCTAGAATTCCAGGAATTTTTCTTTGTTTAAGTCTTTAGTTAAATCTTTAATTTTGACTGGTAAGAACTGATGAACAGCAAAATGTGTCAAGGGCTTTAGGGTAAAGACTATAGAATACCTCGTAGCAGCAAACTGCTTCCGATGAGCATGACGTCACAACTGTTTACATTAAGTTTGTTTTGAGCAGTTGCCAACGGGCGCATGCGCAGTTGAGTTGAATATGAGCAGTGCCTTCTCCCACTTCTTGCTACTTGAAGTGTGGCTGCAGCAGTAGCAAGAAGCAGTCATGCCACATAGAAAAATTTTTGTGGTGCGCCCAAGCTGCCAGATTCGTGCATACGCAGAACGGTCTGGGTTTAGTGGGGATGGGGATAGTGACCCATGTTTACGTTTATTGATTTCGCTGTTTCCTTATGTCCTATTTCCTCTTTGTTTACAGTTCACAAGTCAAATGAAACCAAAACAGTTTTCTGTGGCTGGGAGCTATCAAGTGAATTAAAATACATTCACATAATTACTGAAGACTGTTATTAGTTCCAGTTTTCTGATTTAATTTTATTTCCACGACTTTGCAGGCAAGCATTAATCACCTTGCACAACAATGGAGTTATTTTTGTCGGTCTGCTAAATAAATGTGGCTTTTGTTAATCTTTTCGACAGATGCAGTCAATTTATAAGAAATAAAGTGTTTCATTCCACAATATTGGCTAGTTTCAACTGTTCACTGAATTTCAAGTGCACATTTTCATCTTCTGGCATGTATGGCATTATGCCATAATATAGAATCAAACGTGAGACAATACAGTACTGCCGATTTCTTTTGTGATATCATGTAAAATGCCTTAATGTGTATGAACATACGGGCTTCCTACGTCATTGTAGCTGCCTACGTGCAGTAATACCTGTTTTCTGGTACTCTTTGGCAGCTGCTGAAATGAACCCATGTCTAAGAGGCCGCGAGAAAATATTGTGAATGGTTCTTCGAAAAGTGTTAGTTTCAAAAGAAATTTTCTTTCACGCAATATGAACTATTTTACATGTGGGAACATGCATGGAATTTCTAAAATCATTGTGCACTTGACTCTCATTTACTTAAAACTTTCATGACTAGCCACTTAGAATAATCTCGAGCCCAGAAGACCAGACATTAGTGTCATTGTTTAAAATTTTGCTGCACATTTGTGTATTGTATCTTAAAGTGTAAAACACGCAAAAAAGACCAATGTTACACATGAAAGCTTAACTTTTCTTGTAGCATATTAATCTTCAAGACCAGCATTATATGTGAAAGCCGAGCTTTTCTTGTAGCAATGCTATGTACATTAATTTAAACCATTAACTTTTCCTATTTGTGCATTCATGCTACTTAACAGTGACGCTATTGGCTGACTACATCACGTGTCCTATGCTCTGAATATCTGCTGTGATTGGCTGATGAGATCACGTGTCATGAGCTATGATTGACTTACGATAGCGCATTGCGATCTCTGTTTCAATGCTTCGGAAACTAACATGCTGTGTTTGGTGGAATTCAAATTTATACTTTTGTAATATGAAAATATGCAGTTTATCGTAATATGAAAATTTACAGTGTACATGTTGCTGCACATCAAAGATCTTACCAAAATGCATTTCTCTTCCCTGCCCCCCCCCCCCCCCCCCCTCCCTCCGTACCTCCCCTGAGTTTCATTTTCTAAAGTGCCAGGAAGTTCTCGCTAGTGTACAAGACCATTACCATTCAAAGGATTGATGTTTTTACAACTCCAAGGGAAAGTACATTGTCACTTATCATGGAAAAAGTGTATTTTCACCTTGGAAGAAGTGTATTTTCAAGTGGGTAAAAGTGTGTTTTTAAGTGAGAGATCAGAGAAAAATCTGGGAAATTTTGTTTCTTGTCCACGTATACACCCTGATTAAGTCCTACAAGATGCCACTATTACAGGTGCTTACAGCATTAGACAATATGAAAAGGCCTGAGTTCAGTATAGAAATATAGCCGTAAATGGAGAAAGGTGATTTCATGGAAGGAGTAATCTTTTCTGATGAATGGCGTCTCTTAACAGAGGTGCATTCCAAGCAGAGAGCTGTCATTGAGTTTCTTTTGGCAGAGAACCAGAACATGGCTGATATTCATAGGCCCTTGCAGTATGTCTATGGAAACCTGGCTGTGAACAAAAGCATGCTGAGTTTGTGGGTGTAGCATCTGTCATCACTGCAAGGAGGTTGTGCAAACCTGTCCGATCTTCTGTTTGTTGGCCAGCTGCACACAGCTGTGACTCCTGCAATGTTTGAATGTGCAAACACACTCATATGATGTGTGGATACACACATCTAATGTGATTGACAAATCACAGTCAAACACCTTGCTGCTCAACTGGACATCTCCTTTGCCATTGCTGACATACTCGTCCATCGGTTGGGGTAATCAAAGCTGTATGTTCGCTAGGTTCCTCACTGCCTAAGAGAAAACTGTAAAGAGCAATGAAGAACCATCTGTGCAGAATTGCTTGCATGTTACAAGGATGATCATGACAATTGTATCTCAAACATCGTCACAGGTGATGAAAAGGGTTTATCACTACAAACTGTAAACAAACAGCAATCCCTGAAGTGGTGCCTCATCACCTCTCCTCTAAAGAAAAATTTCGAAGCCACACCCTCAGCCAGTATAAGGTCATATTGATGGTCTTCTGTTCTCAGAAGGGGTTATTCCGTTTGATGTTTTTCCTCGTGGTGCAACAATCAACTCTGAAGTGTATTGTGCTACACCCAGGAAATTGAAGAAATGAGTTCAGTGTGTTCATTGGCCAATAAATGCTAATGAACTTCTCCTTTTCCATGAAAATGCAAGGCCTCGCACAACTCTGGTCATCTAAGGGGAGCTCACAAAACTTCATTACACTGTTCTTCCTCATTTAGCATACAGCCTGGATCTTGCACCTTCCGACTTCTGTCTGTTTGGCCCAATGAAGGATGCACTCCATGGGAAGCAGTACATCAATGTGATGGGGAGGTTACTGATGCAGCAAGATGATGGCTCTGGCATTGACCAGTAGAGTGGTGCCATGTGAGCATACAAGCCCTCCCAGTAAGGTGGTGTAAGACTGTGACATTGAACAGAGATTATGTTGAAAAATTGGGTTTTGTAGTCAAAAGAGTGGCGAGTAATATGGTGTAGTGGAACTTTGAAATACAACCAACCTACTTTCAGAAAGAATGTGTTGCATTACTTATTGAATGGCTCTCTTGTATAATTTCTGAACTTGTTAGGAAACTTGTTGTTACCTGAATGCAGTAGCAATTGCATTGATTGTTTTGTATAGTCGAAAAGAGCTTTTTTCCCCTTTACACAGGAATACATGAGGGATTTTAAATTGTGTTCATGCAGCACCGAATTGTATGTGCAGTTTTTCTTAGGTCGTACTGTTCACTAAATCTTTCATCATACAGTTCCTTTCTCTAGAGATTTGTTAAAGATGAAGCTTGTCCATTATTGTGTACATCCACATAGCAACATCAAGGTAGCACATTCACAGCAAGTCATTCTAACAGACATTCTAAACAGCTTCTGGAGATAGTTTATTGCTGGATAGATGTGTGTTATGTGAGCCAGGAAGCAACTGATGTAAGATGGTAGATTTCAGAAACTTGAGCAGTTTCTACCTCTTCTGATGTTTGCTACAACTGATACGAGAGGTTAATTATTTATCAATTTTTGGAAGTGCAGCAATCTTATTTGTATGATCCATAAATAGTAACATATTGTTGTTAGAACTTCAAGTTTAACACATAAATTTCGGAATGACACAACATATATAAGTCACAGACAAGTTGACAAGTAAGACATGTGTACACGTCAGCATTCGAATGAGCACTGAGTCCCAGTCTAGCGGCCGCTGCTCGGCTGGCTGCTTAGGTGGCGCAGCTGCTGCATGGCTGGCAGACAGCGCCGCATGTAGAGGACGCGCGTAATTGCGCGGCGGCACTTTGAATGATCAGCAAGTCACAACACTTTTCCCCCCTTTGAAATTTTTGCACTGGTCTTGATGGAGGTGTCCTGGAGATGGCTAACGTCCATAGGCATTGTTTGACTCGCCGTAAAGTCTCGAGGAGGAGGCTTCCCGTACAGACGGAAGTGTCCCCGATGATAACGGGTCGAGATGACAGGAGACGTAGGGGTCGAATCTGCTGGGGCCCCATGCACTAATCTGCCCGTTGCGGCAAGTCCAGTTGATATGACAGGAGACATGGGCGATGTGTCGGCGTCCGTTTGAGGAGGAGGCGAGTAGATTTGCTCTGACAGAGGATGGTCCTCCGGTTGCTGCATGGGCACGTCTCCTGGTGGCGTCCGTTCTGGTGCTGGCATCGCGATGACGGTGAGAGGGCTGCGTTGTGAGTATTGAGAGATGCCAAGATCCTGAGCGTCAGGTAGAGCCAAAGGTGGTGTGGTGGCATTCGGAACTGGCGTTGCTGGCACTTGAGGCCGAAGCTGGTCCGAATGACGCACTGCAACACCCGTGTCCATCTGGATTTCATACAGGTGTCTGCCACGGTGTCTTACGATGTGGCCCGGGCTCCATTTTGGCCGCCTGCCATATCCCCGTACCCAGACGAGGTCGTCGGCGGTGAATCGGCCTAGTGAAGGCACCCGCGGCCGGGAGGTGGAAGGCCGCAGAAGATGAAGTAGCGTGCGGGGCTGTCGGCCATGTAAGAGCTCAGCCGGGCTGTGGTCGCCCATGGGAGTGAAACGGTAAGACACCAGAAACTGGAGAAGCGCATCATCAGCAGCAGAAGAAGAAGTCAGAAGTTTCCGCATCTGAGCCTTAAATGTACGGACCAGTCGTTCAGCCTCACCGTTGGATTGTGGATGGAACGGCGGGGCTGTGACATGCGTAACGCCGTGACGAGCACAAAAATCCGCAAATTCGGAAGAGGTAAATTGCGGACCATTATCAGTAACAAGAGTAGAGGGGAGGCCTTCCAAAGAAAAAATGCGGGCGAGAGCACTGGTGGTTGTCGCGGTGGTAGGTGACGTGCAACGGACAATGAAAGGAAAGTTAGAGTAGGCATCAGTTACGAGGAGCCAATAAGTACCTAAAAAGGGTCCCGCAAAGTCAGCATGAATGCGCTCCCAGGGCTTCTCAGGCGAAGGCCACGGTGACAAAGATGACTTCGGGGCAGCGGCCTGTGACGCACAAGGGCCGCAGGCAGCGACCATGTGTGCTATTTCAGAGTCGATGCCAGGCCAGTACACATGACGGCGTGCCAGAGATTTAGTGCGAGACACACTCCAGTGCCCTTGGTGAAGGAGGCGCAAGACCGAAGCATGCAAAGACGCAGGTACCACAACACGCGGCGAAGCATTGTCAGTGGAGAGGAGGATAACACCATCCCTAGCCGTGAGGCGGTAGCGCAAAGTGTAGTAGTTCTGCAACGGATCAGAAGTCTTAGCGGACGGGTGATCTGGCCAACCCTTCTGAATACAGCGTAAAACCCGGGCGAGGGTAGGGTCAGAACCCGTAGCAGCCATCAGCCTGTCCCCAGTGATGGGGAACTCGTCCACAACCCGCTGCTCGGCAACATCCAGGTGGAAACACAGAAGTTCGTCCCTATCGAATGCCTGATCAGGACCCATGGGAAGGCGAGACAGAGCATCAGCATTTGCATGTTGAGCCGTTGGCTGGAAATGAATCTCATAATTGAAACGAGACAAGTAAAGAGCCCAACTCTGGAGGTGGTGTGCAGCCTTGTCGGGAAGTGACGTTGATGGATGAAACAAGGAAACAAGTGGTTTGTGATCCGTAACAAGATGAAATTTTGAGCCATAGAGAAAAACACCAAACTTATGAAGAGCATAAATGATGGCCAAAGCTTCTTTCTCAATTTGAGAATACTTTTGTTGGGCATCCGTGAGCGTTTTGGAGGCATAAGCAATGGGTTGTTCCGAACCGTCAGAACCGTCAGAAAAGCGGTGCGCAAGGACTGCACCGACCCCGTATTGAGAGGCGTCTGTGGCAAGAACAAGATGTTGGCCAGTTCGATAAGTAGCCACGCACGGGGCCTGTTTCAGCATAGTCTTCAATTTCTGGAAAGCCGCTTCACATGACGCGGATCAGTGATAAGGCACGTTTTTATGCAACAGGCGATTTAACGGCTGAGCTACAGAAGACACAGACGGTAAAAACTTGTGATAGTATGCTATTTTCCCCAAGAAGGCCTGCAGTTCCTTAACAGATGTAGGGCGAGGAAGGGCATCGATTGCAGCGACAGTGTGTTGAAGCGGACGAATACCATCCCGAGAGAGTTGAAACCCCAAGTACGTGATAGATGCCTGAAAAAATTGTGATTTCTGAAGATTACACTTAAGACCAGCAGTCTGTAAGACATGAAAAAGTGTGCGGAGATTTTGAAGATGTTCTTCAGTGGTGGAGCCAGTGACAACAATGTCATCCATGTAATTGATACACCCAGGGACAGGGAGCAATAATTGTTCCAAGAATCGCTGAAAGAGAGCAGGGGCGCTAGCAACCCCGAATGGCAAGCGTTGGTATTGATAGAGGCCGAAAGGCGTGTTAAGGACCAGAAACTGCCGGGAAGCAGCGTCGAGAGGAAGTTGATGATAAGCTTCTGACAGGTCAATTTTAGAAAAATACTGGCCTCCAGCAAGTTTAGTGAACAGTTCTTCAGGATGGGGCATAGGGTAAGTGTCGATGGGGCATTGAGCATTTACAGTGGCTTTGAAATCACCACAGAGACGAATATCACCATTTGGCTTAGCAACGACAACGACAGGAGAGGACCACTCACTGGAAGTGACAGGAAGCAAGACCCCTGAAGTAGTGATACGATCCAACTCCCGTTTTACCCGATCACGAAGGGCCACAGGAATGGGCCGAGCCTGAAAAAACTTAGGCCGAGCAGTGGGTTTGAGTGTGATATGAGCTTCAAAGTCGTTTGCACGGCCTAACCCAGGAGAAAAAAGGGACGAAAATGTCGTCGACAAGGAATCCAGTTGAGCATAAGGAATAACATCAGAGACAATATTGACAGAGAACCCAAAAACGCGAAAGGCATCAAAACCAAAAAGATTTTCTGCGTTGCTCTGGTTGACCACAAATATGGGAACAGTGCAAATGACGGATTTGTAAGATACCTCAGCATTAAACTGTCCCAAGAGAGAAATCTTCTGTTTATTGTACGTCCGTAATTGCCGAGTGACAGGTGAAAGGAGTGGAGAACCCAACTGAAGATACGTCTGACAGACATCACAGAATCAGAATCAGCGTCGTGTTCATGAACATCATGTATGCGTTCGGATTTGCAAACGGACGACACATGACCTTTCTTTTTGCAATTGCGACACACAGCCCAACGTTGGGGACAATCCTCGCGTGAATGTTTCGTAAAACACCGCGGACATGAAGGAAGTTGCCGGGGGTTTTGCTGCAGTTTCTTAGTGGGTTGTTTACGGCTAGGCCGAGGCTGCGCGTGGGAGTGCACTGCTGCCACGTCGGCCGGCGGGGACGCGCCGCACGCATCGTCAACAGCGCACAGAGGTTGTATTTCCCCGACATCACCCTACGCCTCTATTTGTGCCCCAGCGGCACGAGAAATTTCAAAAGACAGTGCAATGGAGAGAACTTCATCTAGAGTCGGATTCGCCAACTGAAGGGCACGTTGCCGAACTTCTTTGTCGGGCGCCGACCGGATAATAGTATCCCGTACCATGGAATCGGCATAGGATTCTTTGTGAACGTCAGTAACAAATTGACACTTTGGACTGAGGCCGTGAAGTTCAGCAGCCCAAGCGCGATAGGATTGATGTGGCTGTTTTTGACAACGATAAAAGGCAACACGAGAGGCTACCACATGCGTTTGCTTTTGAAAATAGACAGACAGAAGTGAGCACATTTCAGCAAAGGACAAAGACGCAGGATCCTTCAAAGGAGCCAATTGCGACAACAACTGATACATTTGGGGTGAAATCCAGGAAAGGAACAGAGACTTACATGGTTGATCGTCCGTGGCATGAAATGCCAAGAAGTGCTGTCTAAGACGTTTTTCATAAACAGACCAGTCTTCCGCCGTCTCATCGTAAGGAGGAAAAGGAGGTATACCCAACGACGAGAAACGCCCCGCATTTGATGCCGCGACGAAATCACGAATCACCGCTGTTAGAAGCGTTTGCTGTTCAAGGAGATTTTGCAATAGTTGCTCGACAGTAGCCATGGAACCCAGTGAGTCAACGGTGAAAAGGAAAAATCCACTACCTCGTCGCCAATTGTTAGAACTTCAAGTTTAACACGTATATTTCGGAACGACACAACACATATAAGTCACAGAATAAGTTGACAAGTAAGACATGTGTACACGTCAGCATTCGAATGAGCACTGAGTCGCAGTCTAGCGGCTGCTGCTCGGCTGGCCGCTTAGGTGGCGCAGCTGCTGCATGGCTGGCAGACAGCGCCGCACGTAGAGGACGCGCGTAATTGCGCGGCGGCACTTTGAATGATCGGCGAGTCACAACAATTGTGGTATTTTAACTTGCAGAGTAGGAACAATAAACACAGTAAACAAAAACCATTCCCATGCAGGTGTGTGTGTGTGTGTGTGTTGCTGGTGTGCAGATGAAGTTACTTATGTGTTAGCAGTATTATTTGTATTCAGTAACATTACAGTAACATTAGAGCTTTTTCAGAATATTGTTGATTTTGTGTATTCAGCAGTTACAGTGTTTTATTTTGGATGGCGCTGGCATGTTATTCATCTCAGTCCATATCCTACCAGAAAATCCTCATTTGTATCAGTACAATCTGTAAATATGTGGGACGATTTTTGGGTCAGTCCAAACACCACACTAGTCAGTGTTTAAAACACCTTGTAGTGGCTCTTAGCAATGTTTTAATACAGTTGATTTGCTAAAAATTGTTTTTGATAGTATCAGAAGTTGCAGAATAAATGTGTGGAAGAAGCAAAGTATCATGTTAAATTTAGTTTGAAGCCTGTAATTGCATAATGCAGACATGGTGCATTTCACATGGTGATATAATTCTATTTCAGCAATGGAGTGCATGAAAGAGAAAGAAGCAGTCAAGCTTATTAGAATAAAAGAAGGCATGCTGAAGCTGTCAGAATCATATTTAGAATTGGCTCACAAATGTCATGTAATATTTGAGGCCCAGCGTGATGTTGCCTCAGAAATTCCAGATGTGCAGGACCAAAATATTCATGAAATCACATATACTGGTAAGTAAATACATCTTAAGTAGCATGGAGAAACCACGTTTAGACTTATAGCTGAATTTAAGATAAAATAACAGGGACATAAACAAACAGAAATTGTCATTACTTTTAAAGTATGTGTAACCTGACAATTCCTGAATGAAAAACGTGAAAGGTTACTCTCCTGTGACAGAGGAACATGATATAGTAGTTAACCCTCGATCGGGTGTGCCTGTGTATAAAGTGCGCCAATCACAAGTAACGTTGTACCATTGTTTTTTTACAATGTGAGCCGATACATATTCCTTCATTATTACTTCAGCTAACACAGTAATAAGTTGTGCTGTCATATGTCCGGATGAGCAGCAATAATATATAATAAACGGTGAGCTAGGTGAGAAAAAATTACAATCTGTGTAAGAAAATAACCCAGATTCTGAGCTAGTAGTACAATCCCACAATGAGGGAGATATCTATGAGATAATTAGTCATAAAATAAGCGAATGGTAGGAATCCGATGCAACTGCGCTGGTTAATGTTTTGAATGGGTCCTTACCGTGGGTTAACATGTGCGCAGCAACAGAGTGAAACAATGAAAGGTTTATTTTATTATTGTTTAATTAAACAGTGATTTAGCTCATATAATGCCAGTTTATTTTATCATTGTTTCATTAAACTAAGATTAAACTCTAATTTTGTTCTTACATGTTTACCTTGGCAACATAAAGACAGCTATTCTTTACATGTGTTCAAAGTGTGCCACATGCCCGCTCGTGTTATGAAAAATGGTGTGCCTGCTCGAGGGCTAAGTGGGATTCAGTCCTCATCTGACCAACGTGATTTATGTTTTCCGTTTCTCCTTTACACTCTTGAAAGTGTGTGCCATAATAGACACAACCTGTTTCCTTTCCAGTTCTTGCCTATTCTTAACTTGTGCTCCATATGTAATAACCTTGTCATGTCAATACGTATGGTGATGCACACCAATTACAGTACAGTAATTTAATGGTATGTGCACAGATTTTTATTTCATTAGTTGTAATACAAACTGTAGATTAGAAAAATAGAGAATTTTTCAGCTCTGTTCAGTGCACCTCTTTATTGCTTGGAACTCCCTGTTTGCAGTGTGTGTGCTACTCTTATCATTCCTGTGGTTGTGTGCCATTTGACATTTGTTTCTTATTGGCTCTTAGGGTAAAGCAGATTGAGGACTCCTCATTTGATTCCTGGGGAAGTAAATGATGTCCAGACATATTGATCACAGAAGAACGTTTTGTTTTGAAAGCTGAAGGAATAAAAGATATTGTGTATGTGTGTGTTTGAACTATTTAACTGTTTATATGTTGTATAATATAAAAGATTTTTGCAATGTAATACTGAAAACTGTATCAGACTATACAGAAAAATACTTCCAAATCGTAGTTCGGCTCTGACAGTGTATGAACCACCAAAACTCCGATAGCAATCTACTGTTTGCTCTTGGGCACTATTCCGACAAAATTTGGGAACAGCAGATGCAATTTCTCACAGGCAGATTTTCAATCCATGAATTTCCTTGAAATTCTAATGACACACTATGTCATGTGTGAATTCTGTTAACTGCTTTGAAATAATGTGTGTTGTCATAGAAGCTGTTCAAAAAAATCAAATCTCCTAGTGACACAGTGTGTCACATGTGAATGCTTTGTGTTCCTTTTCCTTCTTGGTGCAAGTGTTGTATAAATCTGAATGCGGGCTTTTCAGCAGACGACAAAGTGCCACGGTGTGTGAGACTCTTGTATACTATGTATACAAGCAGTCGAATCAAAGGCATCTTCTTAGCAACATATGGCAGATCCTTTGGCACTAATGATGGGAATTACATGGTGTGGAATGCACTGCACAATACGCTGAAAGTATTACGAAGTCATTGTGATCCATAAGTTTTCTACTTCCATCCACAACTAACAGAGATGATTTGAAACTGAATCCAAGATGCACACACCACACTCAGTGGCATTCCATATGTGCTCAGTATGTTTGAGATTGGGTGATATGAGGAGGAGGAGGAGGACATGTTGCGGTCTTCAGTCTGAAGACTGGTGTGATGCTACTCTCTATGCTACTCTATCCTGTGCAAGCCTCTTCAGCTTCAAATAACTACTGCAACTTATATCCTTCTGAATTTGCTTACTGTAGTCATCTCTTGGACTTCCTCTATGATCCCCCCCCCCCTCCACCGCCGCTTTCCCTTCACTATTAAAGTGGTGATCCCTTGATGTCTCAGAATGTGTCCTATCAACCATTCCCTTCTTCTAGTCAGGTTGTGCCACAGATGGCATTTTTCCCAAATCCTGTTCAATACCTCATCATTAGTTACATGATCTATCCGTCTAATCTTCAGCACTCTTCTGTAGCATCACATTTCAAAAGCTTCTATTCTCTTCTTGTTTAAACTGTTCATTGTCCATATTTCACTTCCGTACATGGCTACACTCCATACAAATATTTTCAGAAAAGACTTCCTAACACTGACATCTATATTAAGTGCTAACAAATCCCTCTTCTACCGAAACACTTCTCTTGCCGCAGTCAGTCTACATTTTATATCCTCTCTACTTCAGCCGTGATCAGTTATTTTGCTACCCAAATAGCAAAACTCATTAACTATGTTAAGTTTCTTGTTTTTTAATCTAATTCCCACAGCATCACCTGATTTAATTCAACTACATTCCATCATCGTTGTTTTTCTTTCATTCATGTTCATCTTATATCTTCCTTTCAAGACAGTGTCCATTCCATTCACCTGCTATTCCAAGTCCTTTGCTGTCTCCGACAGAATTACAGTATCATTGATAAACCTAAAAGTTTTTATTTCTTCTTCCAGAACTTTAATTCCTACTCCAAATTTTTCTTTGGTTTTCTTTACTGCTTGCTTGATGTACAGATTGAATAAGATCGAGGATATGCTACAACCATGTCTCACTCTCTTTTCAACCACTGCTTCCCTTTCATGCCCCTCAGCTATTATTACTGTTGTCTGATTTCTGTACTAGTTGTAAATAGCCTTTCACTCCCTGAATTTTACTCCTGTTACATTCAGAATTTCAAAGAGTGAATTTCAGTCAACAATTGTCAAAAGCTCCCTCTAAGTTTACAGATGCTATAAATATAGGTTTGCCTTTCCTTAATCTATCTTTTAAGATAAGTCGTAGTGCCAGTATTGCCTCAAATGTTCCTACATTTCTCTGGAATCCAAACTGATTTTCCCCAAGGACAGCTTCTACCAGTTTTCCCATTCTTCTGTGAAGAATTCATGTTAGTATTTTACAACCATGATTTATTAAACTGATAGTTCGGTAACTTTCACTCCTATCAACAACTGCTTTCTTTGGAATTGGAATTCTTACATTCTTTCTGAAGTCTGTTTCATACATCTTGCGCACCAGGTGGAATAGTTTTGTCATGACTGGCTCTCCCAAAAATATCAGTAGTTCAGATTTAATGTTATCTACTCCAGAGGTTGTTTTGACAGAGGTCTTTTAGTGCTCTGTCAAATTCATCTTGGAGTGTCCATCATATCTTTATCTACTTCCTCTTCCCACTCTATAATACTGTCTTCAAGTTCATTGCCCTAGCATAATCGCTCTACATATTTCCTTCCACCTTCCAGCTTTCCCTTGTTTGCTTAGGACTGGTTTTACATCTGAGCTCTTGGTACTCCTACAGCTGCTTCTCTTGTCTCCAAAGGCCTCTTTAATTTTCCTGTTGGTGGTATTTATCTTTCCTGTAGTGAAATGTGCTGCTAAATCCTTACATTTGTCCTCCAGCCATTCCTGCTTAACCATTTTGCACTTCTTGTCAGCACATAACCACTTCCATACCTGAGAAGTTTTCCTCAAATCATCCTGTCAAAATTCAGGAATGATAGCGTGGTGCGTTGTTTGTCTGTATTTACAGGTTGACTGCAGGGTTCTTTAAGTGAACAAACAGATACACTTGTTCAGACAGTAGATTCCTGCACCACTCTCCAATGAGATACACATAAGGGGCCCCAATTCATCCCTTGCATGCAACATCCACAAGAGAATATCTCCACCACCTGCTGCAATAGTGATTTGCTACACTGTGGCTTGTCTGTCTGCTGTTACACTCTGTAACTGTCACCAGTGACCTATCATCAGCACATTCTTTGTGGCAGTTGACTTTAGCAGAGATGTTTTACCCAAACCAAACACTTGACACATTGGCACATAAAAATCCTAGTGGCTGCACAACATTGGAGTGGGAGTGCCCATTGTGTCAAGTATCCACAATCTGGCCACATTCAAATTCACTGATATTAGGTGTCTTGACTCCTCTGTGGCTGACTGTCAAGTCAGTGGCTAAAATGAGGTCTGACAACATCCCAGTCATGGGACACACTGAATTCTTTTTCATATAAAATTACAACAGGAGCACTGCATAACCAACACAGCAATTATCTGTAGTTTGTTCACAACGAGTTTATTTATCAAGCCTTCTTTTGGTTTTCTGTGGTTTAAGTAATTAATTTCATATAAATGGTGAGATGATCCCCCTAGATCAAAGTCAACCTCACTGTTGCATGCTTTAACTTCTCACAGAAAAGGCTGTAATGATAACTTGATTTATATATTAGGTTGTGTAGCAGTTTGTCAGTGATGTTAAAATTAGAGACCAGTATAGTGAGTGAATATGATCAGCCTCATATTTTTAATACTGAAAGCAGTCTGAGTATGATTATGCCATTATTGATCTGTAGCACAAGGAGAGAAGGAACGAAGAGGTGTTAATGAGCAGCTGGTATCACATTGAAATTTTTTTGGTATTTTTGTAATGTTTTATAGAGTATATCTCCACTTGTGACTTGAAATTAATTTCTTTGTCCTTGATTCATAGTGTGATGTACTTTTTGTGAGTATTATTAGTTATAAACTGTTACTATGAACAGAAGTCAAGTTTGTGCCATTCCATCATTGCACTGGTATTGAGGAGCAGCAACTCAATATATTTATTATGTATTTAGGTTTCCATCACAGTTGTTATGTTGACCTGGAGTATGAACAAGTCTTTTGAATGTGCCATTGGAATTATGCTACAGTCAAACTACATTTGTTATGTTGACCTGATGTATGACCAAGTCTTTTGAATGTTTCATTGGAATTGTTACAGTCAAACATTATAGAGATGCAGGTAATGATTTGAAAATGACTACAAATGTTTGAAACTAGTCAGCATGAAAAATTAATCTGCAAATGTGACAGGAACATAAATAAACAATAAAAGAAGAGTAGTTGTTTCTATTTGTTTCTTTCTTTCTCAAATGTTGTTTACTTTGTTTGCTCAGTTCGTTTTGTGCAGTTACTAGTTTTTATTGGCTCAATTTATTATGTGTTCGGCAAATCATTTTTAGTCATTTGTGAGAAACTGCGCACATTACACACAGTAATTTTAACATTTTGGTAGAGCTAACTGTGTGTATTATCATCAGCGATTATAACCAGAATTAAAATGTGTAACTTCTCTGATAGGTAATGAAGCAGCAAGGCAATCTGTGACAAGAGCAAAGGAACAAGTGCAGAGATACCAAAGACGTTCTTATCATTTACTGCCTCATGCTCCACCATTGATGGATGATTGTGGTCCACCTCCTCCATACTCACCAGTCCTTTCACAGGAAGTGCACAGGCATTCACATGGCTCAGACCGTACTAACCTGCATCATAGATCACATACTGGTGGTTATCCAGACAGAAGACTGACTGATCAACGGTGAGGTATTTTAATAAAAGGTTCTGAATTTTTTATGGTGACTCTGTTATAAGAGCTAATTTTCTAAGTGCAGTTGTTGTTGTAATATTGAATAACCATAAGATTATGTTAAAAGCCCCAAATAAGTTTAACTAAAACAAGAACATTCCAATAAGGTAATGATTATTCATAAGACTGATAGCTCTCACTATTTACAAAGCACTTATTTTAGCATGTTGTCAGACACATCCCATAAATCTGTGCAGTTTGTTAATTATTTCATTTCCTCCATGTGCCACAAATTTCATTTTCTTTAAATCTGCATGGGTTGGACTTGACAGCTTTTATTGTATCTAAGATGGGAAACATTGTGTCTTTGAGAGTATCCACACCATTTAGTTAGCTGGAGGAGTAATATAGTTATTTCATTGAACTAAAAATCTTCAACTTCGAGAAAGTTAAATAATGTATGCGAAATATTATGAAGATAACCAGTACCATGAAGTTGAGGTACTGAGTGGTGGATAGGCACATAAACAAGAACTAGAACTTTGTATTTAGTTTACAAGCAGTAAACACACACACACACACACACACACACTCTGTCTTTTGGAAGCTAAGCTACCATGTTCCAATTCCTGTTCATGCACCTGTCTACCGCTAAACACCCCCAATTTATGGTGAGGGTTACATATTACATTTGAATTTTGTGGATATAAAGTTTGTAAATGTAACCACAATGTTATTTTCTATTTTCTCTGTAACAGGTATTCTGTTGGTTCATTGAGTGGTACAGATGTGCGATGGAACCAGAACTATGAAGAGGAGTTGGCTGGAGCTGTCAGCAGATTCAGAATTGGAGAATGATCTGTTAAAACTTTTTAATGTGTTATCTTGTAAATGGCTTGTATTTTATAACATAAGCCTCCATTAAGTGACAGAAGAAGGGAATTTTCTACTGTGTGTGGAAGACGTACTGGAAAACTCAAAATAAAGTTTCAGGAGAGTGGCTTTTGTGTTTATAGGCTCAGTATACTGGTATACTAAATGTTATATGCACAAATTGCTCACTATGTGTATTGCTGAGCACAGGGAGTATCAGTCTCTTCATGTTGGCAGTGTGTGAGGTGGTTTGATGGTTTGCTAATTCCCTGGAAGCTTTACTACCTTTGCATTAAAGTGTGAACAGAATTAAATTCTGCAGCACAGATTGGTGATATGACAGGCCTGTGTAAATGTAGTATGGCACAACTTCTTTTGCACTATGACAGTGGTAGTGCTAATCATACTGATTATTCACTTATAAAAATGTATTTGAAAGCTTAGGTTCTTACAGGAGACAGACTGAATACAATATCTTTGTTTACACATGACAAATCCATTTTCTCAATCAATATCTATCTGTTTTGCCAAATATGTGTCACTCCTGTAGAGTAAAGATAAAACAGAAATAATTATTAATCAGATTTTTGATGTTGGATAAGATCCAGTCCATATGGCATTATAGTAATATTGATTGTATGCATATGTTGCTTGAACAGTGAATGTAACGTACCACACTTCTAATTAAATACCCTGAGAAAAATTATCTTTGTTATCATTTCAGGAAACAGGCAATATTTCTGAGAGAGATTGACCTTATGTAATGTAACGTAATATTTTACTACTTTATCTAAAAGAATCATCAACTTGTTATACAACAGCATTGATAATTGTAATTAGCATTTATTGGTGTGAGTTAACAGACCAGTAAGCTCATATTATCAAATGAGATGGTGCAGTAGTGATATGTTGTACTGTATTAATTTGTCAACTGTCAGTAACATTCTGTGGTCATTAATGAGAAGGAATCGTCCATTATTGTCCTGGGCAAAGTGGTGGAGGTGATTTGCCAATGCCTGATTTTTGAGTTAATGATGAAGGATTATCTTTGTGTGAATGACTCTAATGACCATTTGTGCAGTGGAATTCTTTTTTTCCCCCATTTTTTTGTGGTTGAGTGGAATTGTAAGCAAAGAGAGGCTGGGACTTGGTGGTAGTAGTTAGTGTACTCCCCTTATAATATCATCAAATGTGCCATTGAATTTAATGTCACTGTCCTACAGATGAATCACCAGCAACAGTGTTTTATACCATCACACTTTTAGATATTGCAAGCAGGTTTGAAATCTAACATAGAACACAGTCTTATAATCAGACTTGTATGCTGCCCTCATCAATCCAGTTTATAACTACAGTAAATTATAGCAATGGAAAATTTTTCCACCATCATTTCAACAAGCTACCTTCAGGTTGAGTGCCAGCGTGGTGTAATGCCAGCAATCTCAACTGTGGGGTAGGGACGAGACATCGAAAGATAAGTATCGATATTCGATATAATTGAATATTGTCACACTAAAAATCAATATTGGCGAATAATCATATAAAAATGTCCATATTCTGGTACATCAGTGCCAAAAATTTAGATATGGAATTCAAATTATAACTTATGAAACCAAATTTGATACTAAATTATTTTACATATAAAAACAGAAAAGTCTTAGAGAAAATAAAAGAAGTTATACTACAGCATATGAAATAATAGAGAGAAAGCACAATCAAAATATGGATAGTATAAATGAAACTTATTTTCTAAAGAACTTAAAAAATTAATTTGTTGGCATGGTGTGCTCTTAATCTACTTCTCTGACCAGAAATCACTTCACCAGCTTTTGAAAATAGTCTTCCTGCCGGAACTGAAGTCCCTTCAACTGATAAATATTTCCTAGCTGCATAATACAGGATGGAGGTAGGTTGAGATATTTCCCTTCAGATTGTAAATGGATTATCTCCTAACTGTCCAGGGGAGGGCATCTGTAAATACCTGATAATTCTGGAGCAGTGTTTTCAATGTCTAGAGTTACTATTTTTTAATTTTGTTATTCTTATTTTTATTTTTACCTTCCATGTTTCGAGACTTACACTTCAAACTTTTCTACCAAACTTACTTTCGAGTGAGAGGAGGTTACCAAAATATGCAACTGACAAAAATCAAAAGTTCTGTAAGAACTTCAAAGCAAATAACTGTAGGTACAGTTCTTATGTTGTAATTATTTCAGTATGAAAAAGATGGCAGAGTTACGTTTTCTCTGTTATGAGTCAGATGATAAAATAATATTATCCAATTATATCAGAACAAAATATCAATGTTACTTATATATAGGCAGGGTAAATATTGATTACAAATATTGTGTAACTGATTCAGATGTATCAATATGTTGATATATCCTTGTCTGACATCCCAGTCCTACTGTGGAGACAGGCATTTGATAAATGCTATACATATGTTTCAGACTAATGCTCTTGGCTGCAAGTGTCCCCCCACCCCCTCGTTCCCCCCCCCCCCCCCCCCCCAAAAAATCCCCGTTATCTGCATATAGGAATATTGTGGTGGTTCCATGGTTCCATCTTATTACTTCTTTCATCCTAATCAAAATTAACTAGTGCTCAACCTTCAGTGATGCAACTGTCAGTAGAACAGTAAAAAGATAAATGTTAACCCTCAGCCGTACTCGATGAGCTGAGCTCGGCATCCAGTTTGGTACTGGCACTGTGCATGGCGAACTGGGGTTGGGCAGCCCTTTTGTCTCAGTGTTCCTGCTCATCAAATGTAATTCGGCTCGCCTGGCCACACTGCTCTGCGTGTTCAGTGAACGGTGTTCAGGTGCACCGTCGGCCACATTTGGCGGGCTCTATGAAATGTATTTCAACATCTATATCAGCCGCAAGGGTTGCCCTACCTAGTTTAAAAGTCTTCAGACAGATGTCACTCGTATTCTGTTGTGTGAAACATTTATTTTGTTAGGCAGTAGATGCACAAGTGTAAACATATATAAGTGTGCATCTTCTTTGACTTTTAGTGATGAAGACATTAAATGGAAGTTATAATGAGTGGTCTAGCAATAGTTTATTGAGTAGTAGTGAAGACTGACAATGTTAACTATAATGACAGTGACCCAGAGACATAGAGTCATGAAAGGGACATCAAAGAAGTGATGATTGCTGACTATGACTCTAGTTCTGTAAGGTTGTGGTGTGTTAATGGGTATTGTACATAGGAGTTAATTTCCTTTCACAGGAACCATATATGTAAAAATTTCTTTTTTAGATTTTCCAAATCCAGTTGATACTTTCACCTTTTTTCATAACAGCTTGCTACAAAAGTAAGACGAAAAAATATGCTGAAAAGTTCATAAAATCATAGACTGATAAATAGAAAAAGCAATTATATGTGCACAAAAGGGTAGAAACAAACAATGGAGAACTGTATTCTTTATTTGCAGTGTTATTCCTCCAAGGATTATTCAAAAACTGGACTTTGAAATGTATTATTCTAAGAAAGAAGTCTGTGAAACACTAATTTTCTGTAAAGTTATGTCAGAAGGCAGATTAGTCTTCTCTGAAAGTTCTTTCATTTTAATACTAGCAGATTTATTCAAAAGACTGCGATATTCTTGCTAAATTGTATAAATTAAAACCTGTCATTGATCGTCAGAGAGAGAGAAAGGTAGAATTGAAGAGGGTTATGCTCATGAACGAGAATTACCTGTTGATGAAACACTTACTGTGGAAAGGGCAGCTGTCTATCAAGCAGTATATAGTAATGCAACATGCTCAGTTTGTTATTAAATCATTTTGCTTGTGTGAAACAAATATCAGGTATTCCTGTCATTTTATAATTTACACTGGCAAAGACACTGTATTTGAGTCACAATATAGTGTGTATCCTCTAGTGTCTTTGCTTCATGGATATTTTAATAGGGATGTACTGTGTTTACTGTCAGGTTTTATACAGGTCCTTAGCCGTTTATTTCTAAAAGCATTGACTGTACTGGAACTACTGTGATAACAGGAAAGAAATGCATACAGCTGTGAAGGAGGCAAAACACGAGAAAGGTTAAGGGGGGAAATCGATGGCAAGATAAGAAAGATGTGTACATCCTTTCCACTGTTTACTATGACGAGCCACAGGAAACTGAGAAATAACTAGTGAAAATGAAACCTGAAGTAATATTGAAAGGCAGTGACTGAATGGGTGGCATTGATTTATCTGACCAGTACATGACAAATTATTCAACCACAAGGCAACGTCTTTGAAAATATTATATGAAACAATTTTGATAGATGTAACAGCTCTGAATTCGTACCTGTTGTACAAGAAAGTTGGTGATAAATTCGGGATACTTGACTTTCAAATTAATTTCACTTAAAGGTTCCTAGAAAAATACGGTGTAGATGTCAGTTCGTCCTCACAGCGTAGAAAAGTTGGAAGATCTCCTCTGGTATCAGCTTCAACACATTTGGTTGGACAACATTTTGCGAAACACATTCCATGTACTGAGAACAAGTAGGTCCCAACACAAAAATGCAGTGTGTTGCAGCAAAAAGGATGCCCATGAGAAAAAGTAAGAAGAGAAATGCCTGTGTACTGTGAAGAGTGCGATGCTGGACTATGTGCTATACTGTTCTTTGAATTGTACCATAGAAAAACAAATTTCTGATAAATATGTTCAAGAAAACTTGCCACACAGAAACAAATTTCTAATAAATCTTTCCTCAGAATAACATAACAAATAAAAAAATAATTTTATTTTCATAAAACATCACTATTTTGAAAATTTTTAAATTGTTATCTAATTTCAGTCGCAACAGTCACTCAATTTGAAAAATGTGCATCAGGGTCACAGGGCACTGCAAATAAGTGGTGCAAGGCACGAAAATAATTACCTGCACGCAACTCCATGCGGTAGCGGAACTCTGTTGCAGCACAACTCCATGTGGCAGCCGCCAACAATAACCCTAAACTGGCTGCTTATTGGTGCAACAAACAGTACAGTCAAGTACTGCAACAAACAGTACATAAAATGCTCTTTTGGATACTGCAATAACACCACAACGTAATGACCAATAATATCAACAACTTCCACCTCAGTGGTCTTGTTCTTCAGTTCTGTATTTATTTACCAAGAGAAATTACTAATGACTTATACAAACTGGATTTGGTGATTCTCAATGGATAACATATTTTACCTCTTGAGGCTTCAGTTATATTTTCATGTTTATTGGAGGTGTATGTGGCTCAGGTGTCGTCTTTTTAACATCTCAGCTCTGAATATGTCTCACAGATATGTTTTGAGATTGTCATTATTTCATCAGTCACCATCTAAAAAGAAATGTAACTTAACCTTGTTTGATTTGAGTTATGTGAAGTAATTTTGGTTTTCAGCAGACTTGCCTTTACTACAATAGTATGGATGTAAAATAGACTCTGGATTTGAAGCTGAGTCAGCACACTGATAGAAATCACTTTCACCTCAGTTGTACTGTTCGTATACTTTGAGTTACTTCAACTTATAACATTAATAACAAATAGTTTTACTGTTGCAGCCACTTCATACTGAATTCAGTTTATTTTTGTTACATTATCACAAGTAATTACATGTTTTGGGAGTACTACTGCTGCTGTTACAAAGCTATCCAGAGAGTAAGTTCCATTAGCGGCTTATAACTCGTCTTTATTCCAATTGCAATAGTATGCGGACTAGTGGGAAACAACAATATGGCAGTGATGTCACTACTGGATGTAAACAAAGGCACTTGATATGGGTTTCAGTAATTGTTCAAGAATGCCAATATACATAGTGTATCTTAAGAGCAGTCTGCCAAACAGATTCTGAATGTATGGAATCTTGTCAGCCAGTCACATTTGTCAAGTGTGTGGTGAACAGATCTTAAGTGTGTCAGTAGTATGGACAGTAGTTGACAGTTCTAGTTAAAGATAGAGCAGTGTACTAGAATCCAAATCCAGCGGGCAGGTGTTTGTGATGACAGACAAATTGGTCCATTCTGTGTAATCGAAGATAAAGGAGAACCAATGACTTATCATGACAACTCTGTTGCATTTTTCACCAAAAAAAGACCTCAGAAATCAATGAATGGGGGCAGTGGATTTCTGTTTTCAAGAGAGGTCTGTGAAGATAGCAATGAATTTTTGAATGGCATTGTGACAGGGGACAGGGCATAAATGTTATATAATACAGGGTGACTCTTTCAAACCTCCCACATTTCAAAGTCCCAGAAGCAAACTCTGTTACATTTTTCACAAAAAAAGGCCTCAGAAATCAATGAATGGGGCAGTGGATTTCTGTTTTCAAGAGAGGTCTGTGAAGATAGCAATGAATTTTTGAATGGCATTGTGACAGGACAGGGCATAAATGTTATATAATACAGGGTGACTCTTTCAAACCTCCCACATTTCAAAGTCCCAGAAGCAAAACTACGGTAGGTATGAGAATGAAATTGCACCATATGGTAGAACATCTCAGTGAATTTATTTAATAATCTTCAGTACATGACTACATAGGAATATTTGTAGCTCAAAGAATATCGAGTATATATCCATTTTCTTGCCATGTCCTTCGTAACATGCCCTCCGTCTGTTGCAATCACATCACTGATACTAACATAAGAATATTGTCTACTTTGATCACTGATCCCAGCGGAGGTTTGAGTCCTCCCTTGGGCATTGGTGTGTGTGTTTGTCCTTAAGATAATTTAGGTTAAGTAGTGTGTACGCTTAGGGACTGATGACCTTAGCAGTTAAATCCCGTAAGATTTCACACACACACATCTACTTTGGTCATATAATGCGGTCCTTCACCAATCCCCACAAGAAGAAATCCAGTGGGGTAACATGATGCCCAGGCACTGCGTCCTCCGTATCTGGTCCAACGATTGGGAAATTTTGTATCCAGGAACTTGGGGACAGCCATCAACTAATGTGACGGAGCTCCATCTTATTGAAAGCATACAAACTCGTCCAAAATGTCTGGATACACTAACTCATTCACTGTGTTTGCTGTGAAGAACAGTACAGAAATCCGGTTGTGCATTAGCCCACATCAAACATTCAGTTTAGGGCTGTCAAGAAGATGTTCTATGATAGCTTGTAGATGTTGTGAGCACAAAATCCAAACATTATGCTGATTAAACTTTCGTGTGACATGAAAGGTTGCCTCATCTGAAGAATCTTTTCAGGAAGCCGGTATGGATGTCAATATAGTGCTGCACATCTGTAGCAAATTTTTGTCAGCATGATTTGTTGTTCAGCATCAGATGTTGCAGAATTTGCATTTTGTAAGTGTGCAAATGCAGATGCTGATGTACTACATGATGCAATGTTGGTCGGGGTACATTAAGTTGCCAACCTGACTTACACGTGCTTCTGAGCGATGCTTGTCTGATATCCTCTAATATCTCTTCCAAAACACTATGGTGTGCACTGTCAGAATCTTTTAGAACACTTCCAGTTGCCAGAATGTTGTTAGACCATTTCTTGATTGTTTCCCCATCAGGTGAATCACATCACTGCAACCTGGAGTGTATTCTTTGCACAGTAATTAGTGATTTTGTTTCTGTAAACCACACTACTGTTTGTGTGCACTGCTGTGGAGACTTCCGGCAACACCTTCATGTGATAATGTTCCACTCTGATGACAATAGTTGGCACATCTGACAAGGAAATTGAACTCTTTGAGATGCTCTATCAGATGCTGCAAATTTCGTTATCATGTCTAATGAATTTCTTTTTTCATGGACCTTTAAAATGTGAATTTTTAAAAGGGATACCTTGAATATTGGAACAAATCGACAGATACAGAAACCTGACTGGTTCTGACCATTAAAAAACTCCTGTGGATGATATCTTCAGATGGGTAGTGTATATTGCTGACAGACCTTCTGAAATTATGTGCAGCAATCAATGCCAACATCTATTGTAAAACTATAATTTCCATTGTGCAATCCAAAACTAGTATATGTTCAGGTGCAGTGTCATTTTTGTCCTCTACAATGCTGCTTCTGCCATAGCAACTGTAACATAAAAATCTGTAAAACACTATGGTTGGCAACATTTCATCATTCCTTCATTTTCCTGAACTGACCACATTTGGTTTTCATCACATTTTGCAGCAGAAAACTTTCATTGTGTGCAAGATGTTCCAGAATGACACTGCTGTCAGACAAATGTTTATCCTCCGTCCTCATTAAGGGTACACAAAACAAAAATATGGCATCATATGACAAGTGTCTCAATGTGGCCAGTTGTTACGCTAAAATATATTCCAGAACCCCTATGAACCACAGACGTTGCTGAGGTGTCAGGGCTCACATGCCACAACAATACAGATAGCTGTACCGTAGGTGTAACTATGAGACAAGGGTGTCTGTGCAGAGGCTAGACTGACTACAGCGGTATGCGCATAAGATGGGGTGATGTACATTGCAAAGGATCAATATACCACATTTCGCTCCAGCCAATTGTGTCATTCTGTTGTGCCTGCCTATAGCATATGCTAGAACACCATAGTGTTCAGTGCAAATCACATAAAGCAAACCCATTAAGAAACAACAGCGTATAAATTCTGATAGGGACGGAGTCAGATACGGAAATAGTGGCCCACTGTAGCAATGAAAACCACCTCGGCATTGCCATTTACCAGGGTAGGAAATAGCTGGAGCATGAGATGTGAGACAGAGGCAGAGAGCACATTGGTGCCACTGCAAAGTATTCTCCATGTCTCGGTGCAGAACACTCTGTGCTGCTGTCTTCTTACATGCACGCTGCTATAAACTATAGTTCCTGAAGAGGGGCAGCAGTCTGGATGGTTCACTGATATGGCCTTGTAACATAACCCACAGGGGGGCTCACATCTCTTTTGTGTGTGCGTGTGCTTGACTTCCATGGTGCCTCAGCTGCGGCAGTGCTAATTCCCTCTCCATGCTGCAAGTCTATCTTTCTACTATGCTTTCTTTCCCTTGTGGCTTTCCGTTGAATTGTCTTTTTGGTGTCCATTGTGCTTGGATCTGGTTTCTGATTTTGGACACTCGTTTCCTTCCATTCTGTTATTCTACAGTTTTTCATTCTGAACGGTCCCCATTGTTGGGATTGACATGCTGTCTCTTCTCCAAATTTTATAGAAGTGCAGATCATAAGGGAAGGTTGTCCAACATGGCATATATTCTGCCTATTTCACCTTTCTCTCTTTGCATCATTCCTTTCTTGAACATGTACTATGCCCAAAACCCAGAACGATAGCCATACCAATGTGGATGGGGTGTGTCTTCCAGTACCAGCATGGTGGTAGCCCTCTGACCCTGCAGAAATCGCTCTGTTGGTGCCTGAGCTGGAACCTCCACATGCATGTCAAGGAATATGTGCCCATTGTGACTGGGGCATGGGGACCCTGGACAGTGGTTTACTGGCTATGTAACCGTTGCTGTGGCTGGATGCTGCTAATGGGGAGAGCCCCCTTTTGGAGTGGGTGGCACTGTGACGGAAGACTTGCATATGACACAAATTAAACTTCCTTGTGGTTATGGCACATTGGGCACTTTTGACATTTGTTGCCGTGCCTTGACGATAGAGACATGCACTGTAAACGCCAAATGGTGGCTTCATTCCATTCATGACCAGTAGACCACTTTTTCAGAGTTTTAACTGTCAGTGCAATATGACTGCTGTATATTTCTTGATGTGTAAAAAGTAGTTTGCCACTGAGATTCAAGTAATTTGCCCTTCTGCAGAAAGTGACAGTGGGTTTCGAAATATGTCATGAACTTTTAGATATGTAACTGTTCTGATTTTCGTGTCAGTGCTTATACACCAGTATGCTTCGAAAAGTGAGGAAAATAAGAGCATTAACGTCCATGATGCCGGCAGCAGATATAAACTAAACCTACTCAGCATTTCCAAGTGCGATCAGAATGTTAAGTGCCACAATTGTTTAAATATTCCATGCTGCAATCGATTTCCTAACAAATTCTTTAAATAAACTATATTCCATGCACCATCCCATCCTGTAAATTGCTTAAATAAACAGTATTTCATACACTGTGGTCAGTTTCCTGAGAAATTCATTAACTGTTTAAAATTGCAGTATTCCACACATTGTCTAAATTGTTTGAACAGTACTCCACACACTGCAATCGAATTCCCTCCAAATGACCGATCAACTGCGTCTTTATCCCACCAATTTCCGGGAGGGGGAGAGCTGTGTGGTTTTCCAACTGATGGATGTAATAAATTGTTCGATTTAATTAATTAGTCAATCAAATTGATATCAAAAGTGTGCTTGTACCAGCAAGGGGTGTTCCCAGAGGGATAGGGGAGGAGTAGGAGGAGGGGGGGGAAACAATGGGTTAAGGACCTGTCAATCAAAAGGGTGGGCTATCTCCAGGAGGTTTTAATCCTCTTAGCAGAACAATAGGTCAAGTAACTGTGGATCAAAGGAGAACAATAGGTTTGCCCCTGAATATATACTTACGCCTGATGTAGGCAATCTGCAATTTGTTCTGGAATGACGTTTTCCCTATTACTGGCAGCATGCTTCCCAGTTTCTGAATCAGCACTAAACCGCCTCTCCACTACATTGTGAGAACCACACACTTGATTGTGAATGTAGATAGATGACTCTGCAGTACATTCATTCATTGTTAATTCTGGAACATATACCCTGTAGTATACCAGACAGTGATTTACATATTTCTAGCACTTCGATCATAGCGCATAATTTACGGCATTTCCCTATCTGGATAAGGGTTACAGAGCATTCTTACACTCGTAGGATAAAGTTAGAGATTGAGAGATCTCCTTGTATTGTCTTTGCCCAACCAACCCTACAGCGATGTCACCGATTTAATCTACAGCTGACCAGAAGTAGATAGCTACATTCCACGTCTCATGAAGCAACAGAGCGAGCCAAGTCTGTAACTGCTGTTCCGCACCAATCTTGCTCACGGTGCCCAACCAAGTGCTCAAGATTTCTCCAGATGTGCACATGTTGAGGAGGTTAGTACCCCATATCAGTGTATAGTAGTAGATATGTAAGTGTTGTGATATAATAGCAGATGGTTAAGAAGAAGAAGAAATGGGTCGTTTTTATGTATGGTGGAGCTCTATACTGACAGAGTTTGAAGCATTTTATGTATATCAAATGTGCTATCAATTCTAAAGTATTGTTCTAGTGTTGGGATCACTACCATGAAGGTATTGGTAAGAGAGAACATACATACATGCACTCCTAAGCTACATGGTTCTGCACTTAAAACACACTATAATGTTAGAGCAGTGCGGTTTCAGACCTAGTAGTCATGTGAAACGGAACGCTGGTAATATCCCAATTTAAGAAATATATTTCCAGTGATTGACACACATTCTCATTGCAGATTTCTCTACGATAAACTGTGCTGACAAATTGTAAAATGAAAAAACTAGCTTCTTTAAAACACAGATTCTTTGTTATACACTCCTGGAAATTGAAATAAGAACACCGTGAATTCATTGTCCCAGGAAGGGGAAACTTTATTGACACATTCCTGGGGTCAGATACATCACATGATCACACTGACAGAACCACAGGCACATAGACACAGGCAACAGAGCATGCACAATGTCGGCACTAGTACAGTGTATATCCACCTTTCGCAGCAATGCAGGCTGCTATTCTCCCATGGAGACGATCGTAGAGATGCTGGATGTAGTCCTGTGGAACGGCTTGCCATGCCATTTCCACCTGGCGCCTCAGTTGGACCAGCGTTCGTGCTGGACGTGCAGACCGCGTGAGACGACGCTTCATCCAGTCCCAAACATGCTCAATGGGGGACAGATCCGGAGATCTTGCTGGCCAGGGTAGTTGACTTACACCTTCTAGAGCACGTTGGGTGGCACGGGATACATGCGGACGTGCATTGTCCTGTTGGAACAGCAAGTTCCCTTGCCGGTCTAGGAATGGTAGAACGATGGGTTCGATGACGGTTTGGATGTACCGTGCACTATTCAGTGTCCCCTCGACGATCACCAGTGGTGTACGGCCAGTGTAGGAGATCGCTCCCCACACCATGATGCCGGGTGTTGGCCCTGTGTGCCTCGATCGTATGCAGTCCTGATTGTGGCGCTCACCTGCACGGCGCCAAACACGCATACGACCATCATTGGCACCAAGGCAGAAGCGACTCTCATCGCTGAAGACGACACGTCTCCATTCGTCCCTCCATTCACGCCTGTCGCGACACCACTGGAGGTGGGCTGCACGATGTTGGGGCGTGAGCAGAAGACGGCCTAACGGTGTGCGGGACCGTAGCCCAGCTTCATGGAGACGGTTGCGAATGGTCCTCGCCGATACCCCAGGAGCAACAGTGTCCCTAATTTGCTGGGAAGTGGCGGTGCGGTCCCCTACGGCACTGCGTAGGATCCTACGGTCTTGGCGTGCATCCGTGCGTCGCTGCGGTCCGGTCCCAGGTCGACGGGCACGTGCACCTTCCGCCGACCACTGGCGACAACATCGATGTACTGTGGAGACCTCACGCCCCACGTGGTGAGCAATTCGGCGGTACGTCCACCCGGCCTCCCGCATGCCCACTATACGCCCTCGCTCAAAGTCCGTCAACTGCACATACGGTTCACGTCCACGCTGTCGCGGCATGCTACCAGTGTTAAAGACTGCGATGGAGCTCCGTATGCCACGGCAAACTGGCTGACACTGACGGCGGCGGTGCACAAATGCTGCGCAGCTAGCGCCATTCGACGGCCAACACCGCGGTTCCTGGTGTGTCCGCTGTGCCGTGCGTGTGATCATTGCTTGTACAGCCCTCTCGCAGTGTCCGGAGCAAGTATGGTGGGTCTGACACACCGGTGTCAATGTGTTCTTTTTTCCATTTCCAGGAGTGTACATGCACGACATAGCTTTCCAGAGGTGTGTAGCCCCCACTCTTCACATCCGATCATGGTTCAGACGTCATAGTATGCTTGCATCAGTCCTATATAAAATGATGGTTAGTAACGGAGAGTGCCTCTTACAAGGAAACAGGCAAACTCATATCAGCGGTGTTTGACATGTGAAATTACACTCCATAGCATCACTAACTGCATAAACAGGACATCTGTCAAGCAGATGTATATATGGGGATTGCAGTACCTCACAAATCCCTGCAGCTACCAATACCGCCTTGGTACTGATCCCAGGCACAAGAGCAATACTTTAGAATTGACAGCGCAGTTGGTTTACGTAAAATGCTTCAAATTCCGTCCATATAGAGCTCCATCATGCATATAAACCACTCATTTCTTCTTCTTCTTCTTCTTCTTAACTGCCTGCTATTACATCGCAATACTTTCATATCTACTAGCATCCACTGATTTTGGGTGCTAACCTCCTCAACTTCCACGCATCTGGAGAAATCTTGTGCACTTGGTTGGGTACCATGAGCAAGATTGGTGCAGAACAGCAATTATGAACTCGGCTTGCTCTGTTCCTTCACGAGATGCAGAGTATGGCAGCTGTGGATTAAATCGGTGACAGTGCTGCAGGGAGGGATGGTCAAACACAATGCGAGGAGATCTCTCAATCTCTAACTTTATCCTAAGAATGCGAAAATACTCTGGGACCTCCATCTGTATAGGGAAAGATCGTAAATTACCCACTACGACTGAAGTGCTAGAAACATGTAGATTGCTGTCTGGTATACATTGGTGTGTATGTTTGAGAATTAACAATGAATGGATGTACTGCACAGTCATCTATCTACATTCACAATCAAATATGTGGTCCTCACAAGGTGTTGGAGGGGTAGTTTGGCGATGATACAGAAACTGGGAAGCATGCTGCCACATCATTGGTTGGTGTGAAATTATGGTAAAATTGCAAAAATTGATTGCACTATCAACTGTGATGCTATTCTTCAGTTTCTCCCGACGTATTTCTTGCTCGAACAGTTGACGGGTGTACTGCCAGTCCATAGTGTCCAACGGGCACAATATTTCCGCGACCAGACATGTCGCCATCGTCAGGTGCGCTGACGAACCGAGCTCCTGACGGTAGGCGCCCGTCTTAAATCCCTTCCCCTCGCGAGGCGTTCTCTCGGCGGTCCGCGCCCGTTCGTCAGCGGTCGGTGAGACGATGGCGTCGGTGTCTGTGGTGGCGTCGGAGTAATTGCCTCATCCACCCTAGTCGCCCCTTTGTTTCCTTTGGTGAGCGTCTTTTTAATTAGACTCAGTGCTGGTTCCCATGCCCTGATGAGGTTGTAGCTGCAATCTCGCTCGATGAGTCCGTCCCTGGTACTAGTTTCGACAGACTCTCTAACGGCGCTGTCCCAGTATTTAGATGTTTGTGCCGAGACCGTGGTATGTTGATACACTCCTGGAAATTGAAATAAGAACACCGTGAATTCATTGTCCCAGGAAGGGGAAACTTTATTGACACATTCCTGGTGTCAGATACATCACATGATCACACTGACAGAACCACAGGCACATAGACACAGGCAACAGAGCATGCACAATGTCGGCACTAGTACAGTGTATATCCACCTTTCGCAGCAATGCAGGCTGCTATTCTCCCATGGAGACGATCGTAGAGATGCTGGATGTAGTCCTGTGGAACGGCTTGCCATGCCATTTCCACCTGGCGCCTCAGTTGGACCAGCGTTCGTGCTGGACGTGCAGACCGCGTGAGACGACGCTTCATCCAGTCCCAAACATGCTCAATGGGGGACAGATCCGGAGATCTTGCTGGCCAGGGTAGTTGACTTACACCTTCTAGAGCACGTTGGGTGGCACGGGATACATGCGGACGTGCATTGTCCTGTTGGAACAGCAAGTTCCCTTGCCGGTCTAGGAATGGTAGAACGATGGGTTCGATGACGGTTTGGATGTACCGTGCACTGTTCAGTGTCCCCTCGACGATCACCAGTGGTGTACGGCCAGTGTAGGAGATCGCTCCCCACACCATGATGCCGGGTGTGGGCCCTGTGTGCCTCAGTTGTATGCAGTCCTGATTGTGGCGCTCACCTGCACGGCGCCAAACACGCATACGACCATCATTGGCACCAAGGCAGAAGCGACTCTCATCGCTGAAGACGACACGTCTCCATTCGTCCCTCCATTCACGCCTGTCGCGACACCACTGGAGGCGGGCTGCACGATGTTGGGGCGTGAGCGGAAGACGGCCTAACGGTGTGCGGGACCATAGCCCAGCTTCATGGAGACGGTTGCGAATGGTCCTCGCCGATACCCCAGGAGCAACAGTGTCCCTAATTTGCTGGGAAGTGGCGGTGCGGTCCCCTATGGCACTGCGTAGGATCCTACGGTCTTGGCGTGCATCCGTGCGTCGGTGCGGTCCGGTCCCAGGTCGACGGGCACGTGCACCTTCCGCCGACCACTGGCGACAACATCAATGTACTGTGGAGACCTCACGCCCCACGTGTTGAGCAATTCGGCAGTACGTCCACCCGGCCTCCCGCATGCCCACTATACACCCTCGCTCAAAGTCCGTCAACTGCACATACGGTTCACGTCCACGCTGTCGCGGCATGCTACCAGTGTTAAAGACTGCGATGGAGCTCCGTATGCCACGGCAAACTGGCTGACACTGACGGCGGCGGTGCACAAATGCTGCGCAGCTAGCGCCATTCGACGGCCAACACCGCGGTTCCTGGTGTGTCCGCTGTGCCGTGCGTGTGATCATTGCTTGTACAGCCCTCTCGCAGTGTCCGGAGCAAGTATGGTGGGTCTGACACACCGGTGTCAATGTGTTCTTTTTTCCATTTCCAGGAGTGTAGTCCATTTCGTGATTTTCGGACAAACAGTGCTCCGCGACCGCCGACTTGTTGGGGTACCCAAGTCGAGTGTGCCTCTGATGTTCTCGGTAACGATCTTCGATGGTGCGCACTGTCTGTCCAATACAAGTCTTCCCACATTGACATGAAATCTGGTATATTCCGGCCTTCCGCAAACCGAGATCGTCTTTGACACTTCCCAATAACACTCGCACTTTATTTGGTGGGTAAAAGACAGTTCCTACTCGGTGTTTCCTCAATATTCGTCCTATTTTCCTCGATAGTGCGCCATTATACGGTATATAGGCAGTGGCTATCTCCTTCTCCGTGACTTCTTCCGTCTCCACACGCTGTACTGTAGAGGAAGGTGGAGAGCACATCTGATCTGCCATTCCGAGTACCCGTTATCCGGAATAAAGTTTTGAGGTGTTCCAGCTCTTGGGGCAGACTCTCTGCGTAAGAGGTAGTGTGCGCCCTGTGCACCAGTGTTTTTAGCACCCCATTCCTCTGCGCAGGGTAGTGGCAGCTATCTGCTTGCAAATACAGGTCGATGTGCGTTTTCTTCCTGTATACCCTGTGGCCCAGGGTGCCATCCTCTTTTTTTGACCATTATATCCAGGAATGGTAATCTTCCTTCTGCATCGGCCTCCATCGTGAATTTGATGTTCGGATGTATGGAGTTCAGGTGTGTAAGGATGTCTAGGAGCTTGTCTCTTCCATGGGGCCAGATCACGAACGTGTCATCCACATAAGGTAGAAAACAAGTCGGTTTCCATTTGGGTGACGCCAAAGCTTCTTCCTCGAAGTACACCATATAGAAATTCCCAATCAAAGGCGAGAGTGGGCTGCCAATTGCGCCTCCTTCTGTTTGTTCATAGTATTCTCCATTAAACAGAAAATACGTGGAGGTCAGAACGTGCTTGAAAAGGTCGGTCGTCTTCTCGTCAAATTTCTGTGCAATAAGCTCAACTGACTCTCGAGGAGGCACCCTGGTGAATAATGAAACAAAGTTAAAACTCACCAGGATATCTGAGTCTTTCAGCTTGAAGTTGTCGAGACGTTTTACAAAAACTACAGAATTACGAACGTGATGAGGGCATTGACCCACATAAGGACTTAGTAATTCTGCCAGGTATTTGGCCAGCAAGTATGTAGGTGCCCTAATGTTGCTGACAATTGGGCGTAACGGCACCCCTTATTTGTGGAATTTAGGGAGTCCATAAAGTCGTGGTGGTAGGGGTCCTTGAGTTGCCAATTTCTTGGTGACACCCTCTGCTAAATCTGCGTCCTTGAGAAGAGCTATAGTCCTGTTCTCCATGTTCTTTGTGGGGTCAGCGTTGATCTTCCTGTAAGATTCGTCATTTAGCAGGCTCTGCATCTTCTCAATGTAGTCCTTATAGGAAAGAACAACCATAGCATTGCTTTTGTGAGCTGGTAAGACAACAGTCTCAGGGCTCTGTCTCAGGTCTCGAATGGCAGCCCTCTCCTTGCTGGTAATATTCGACTTGATCGGTTTAGTTCTTTTCAGAGAACGACAGGTTTCCCGGGGTACTTCTTCAGCTGCTTCAGGTGGTAATCGCACAGCAACCTGTTCAACTGCACTGACAATGTCCGGTACCGGTGTGAACCTAGGTGTGGGAACAAAATTAAGTCCCTTCGCCGAAACAGAAACTGCATCCCCAGTCAGCTCAATGTCTGTGAGATTGATGACCGTCTTGCGTGGAGCCTCCACCGATGGTTTATCAGAGAGACAAGACAATTTAGATATCTGACGTCCCAAGGTCTTCTTATGTGCAGAATCGGCGGTCACCCAGGTAACACCATCAATATAGTCCCAGGTCCTGGAATTAAAATGATTGGCTAGTTGTAGATGTAGTTTAAGTAGTTCCTGGGAGTTGTACTCAAGGCTGCGTCTGGTAAAGTGTACCCTCTCCCAAACCAAGGCGAGGCAAGCGTGCTTCATAATTCTTGTAGCTGCTGCAGAATCGATGTGATGCGTGACCTTAGCAAAGTTTGGCACAATCTGATCGGCACCACATCTCTTCAGAAAAGTAAGAGCACTCAGCAAACGGCTCCCTTGGTGGCGCAGCTTGTCCAGTTTCTTTATGACGCGATACATCTCCTACCCATTGAGGTATATGATGTGATTCTTCAGTTTCTCCCAGCGTGTTTCTTGCTCGAACAGTCCACGGGTGTACTGCCGGTGCATAGCGTCCAACGGGCACGATATTTCGGCGCCCAGACATGTCACCATCGTCAGGTGCGCTGACGGACTGAGCTCCTGAGGGTGCGCGGCCGTCTTAAATCCCCTCCCCTCGCGAAGCGTTCTTTCCGCGCTCCGCACCCGCGCGTCAGCAGACGGTGAGACGCTGGCATCGGCGTCTGTGGTGGCGTCGGTGTAACTGCTTTGTCCGCCCTAGTCTCCCATTCGTTTCCTATGCTGAGCATCTTTTTAATTAGGCTCAATGCTAGTTCCCATGCCCTGCTGAGGTTGTAGCCGAAATCTCGGTTGATGAGTCTGTCCCTGGTACGAATTTCGATAGCCTCTCTAGCGATGCTGTCCCAGTATTTATATGTCTGTGCCAAGACCCTGGCACGTTGGTAGTCCATTTCATGATTTTCGTACAAACAACCTCAGCAGGGCATGGGAACCAGCATTGATTCTAATTAAAAAGACGCGCAGCAAAGGAAACGAATGGGTGACTAGGGCAGATGAGGCAATTACACCGACGTTACCACAGACACCGACGCCAGCGTCTCACTGACCGCTGACGCATGGGCGCGGACCATGGAGAGAACGCGTCGCAACGGGAGGGGATATAAGACGGCCACCCACACTCAGGAGCAGGAGCACAGTCCGCCAGCACACCTGATGATGGTTACATGTCTGATCGCCGAAATATCGGGCCCTTTGGACATTATGGACCGGCAGTACACCCGTGGACTGTTCGACTGTGATTAGATTAGATTAATACTTGTTCCATAGATCACGAATACGACACTTCGTAATGATGTGGAACGTGTCAGGTTAATAAAAGATGTCTGTACAAGATATTACATTACACAAAATATTGCATGACACTAATATTTAAGTTGTTGTTTGTTTTTTTCCCCCTTAATTTATATCTAAAAATTCAGCCAATGAGTAGAAGGAGTTGTCGTCTAGAAATTCTTTTAATTTATTTTTATATGTTAGTTGGCTATCTGTCAGGCTTTTGATGCTGTTTTTTAGGTGACCAAAGACTTTTGTGGCAGCATAATTTACCCCTTTCTGTGCCACAGTCAGATTTAACTCTGCATAGTGAAGATCATCCTTTCTCCTCGTGTTATAGCTATGCACACTGCTATTATTTTGAACTGGGTTGGATTATTAACAACAAATTTCATAAGTGAATATATATACTGTGAGGTTACTGTGAGGATCCCTAGATCCTTAAATAGATGTCTGCAGGATGACCGTGGGTGGGCTCCAGAAATTATTCTGATTACACGTTTTTGGAGCAATGAATATTTTTCTACTCAACGATGAATTACCCCAGAATATGATGCCATATGAAAGCAGTGAATGAAAGTAGGCATAGTAAGGTAATTTACTGAGATTCTTATCACCAAAATTTGCAATAACCCTAATAGCATACGTAGCTGAACTCAGACGTTTCAGCAGACGATCAATGTGTTGCTTCCAGTTTAACCTCTCATCAATGGACACACCTAAAAATTTTGAAAATTCTACCTTAGCTACAGGCTTCTGTTCAAAGTCTATATTTATTACTGGAGTTGTGCTATTTACTGTATGGAACTGTATATACTGTGTTTTATCAAAATTTAAAGAGAGTCCGTTTGCTGAGAACCACTTAATAATTTTGTGAAAAACATCATTTACAATTACATCACTTAGTTCTTGGTTTTTGGATGTTATTACTATACTTGTATCATCAGCAAAAATAACTAACTTTGCATCTTCATCAATGTGGAATGGTAAGTCATTAATGTATATCAAGAACAGTAAAGGACCTAAGACCGAACCCTGTGGGGCCCCGTACTTGATAGCCCCCCCAGTTTGAGGAATCAGCTGTTGTTTTAACATTACATGAACCACTTATTTCAACTTTCTGCATTCTTACAGTTAAGTATGAATTAAACCATTTGTGCACTGCCCCACTCAAACCATAATGATTTAGCTTATCTAAAAGAATTCCATGATTTGCACAATCAAAGGCCTTTGAGAGATCACAAAAAATACCAATGGGTGATGTCCGGTTATTCAGAGCATTTAATATTTGATCAGTGAAAGCGTATATAGCATTTTCTGTTGAAAAGCCTTTCTGAAAACCAAACTGACATTTTGTTAGTCTATCGGGGAAAACACCCTGTTCCAAAGAGCTATTACATATTTGGCGGAGAATCCTACTTATCTGTGGGGAACAAGCTTTAAGTACCTTGCTGGAAATGCCATCAATTCTGTAAGAGCTTTTACTTTTCAGAGAGTTTATTATTTCACTGATTTCAGAGGGAGAGGTTGGTGGAATTACAGTTGTTTCAAACTGCACAGGTATGGCCTCTTCTGTTAGTAGCCTTGCCTCTTCTGGTGAAGATCTAGATCCTATTTTCTCCACAACGTTTAAAAAATGATTATTGAAAATATTTTCAATTTCTGATTGTTTGTTAGTACACTTGTCATTCAGTTTTATGGCACTAAAGTCTTCCTGTGCTCTTGGTTGCCCTGTTTCCCTTTCAATAATATTTCAAATTGCATTAATTTTATTATCAAAGTTACTGATCTCAGACATGATACACATGCTTCTGGACTTTTTAATAACTTTTCTTAGTACCACACAATAGTTTTTATAATATTGAACAATTTCGGGGTCAGTACTCCCTCTTGCTGTTAGATACAGTTCTCTTTTACAGTTGCAAGATGCTTATCATTACAGTACACTGACAGTGTCTTTTCCACCCTACCCATCCAACAAAATGCTGTTAATTATCACATAATTATTGACTGACATTACTTGTTTGAGATGGAGAAAGAGTTTTGGTGGAGGGGCAACACCTCTGAGGGATGGCTAGCACCAAAACTGTGATCGCGTTCATGACTGCAATACCAGGAATCAATCGAAATGGAACACTGGACCATCAGCTGCCCTGTCACTGTGAAAAATTCGTTTAAATGTAGAGGCCGTCAATCACCTTTGGACAGCTCTTTGGAAATGCTCCACAATGCCACAAAATTCTTCAAGTTTGCATATGCTGTGACTGTCTTTTATTTCAAATCATCCAGTGTGTGTGTTGTGAGGGCAGCAGCAACATAATTTATACTGTGCGGTGTCTAGTTTTCTGGGAGAGCCAATGGCTCAAAACATGTTAATGTATGGTTAGAACCAGACACAGACTTCCAAGTCGTGGAGGGAAAAAAATTGTATGGCAGCGTACAAAGCTGTGTCATACCCTGCTTGGATATGTTATAGCAGAAAAAAAACAATGTTTGAAACAACAGCAATACATGGACACAGGAATCTTCTCTTGCGGCGGATAGCATACAGTACAGGCAATGAGCTCTTACATTAGTCTGTGCAGGAGACTGAGTGGATCAACACCTGTGTATTTAATGGGAGTCGATGCATATGCTTGATGCCAGCACATAGATGATATTTTTTTCGATATATATATCGAAAGACAGGAACGTGGTGAAAATATTATCGAGTTCTCTATCGGATGACGTTAGCAGATATTTATAGTTCGTAGGGTTTCTTTTTCTCTGTTGGATGGTACAAAATAACGATGATAGACAGAATTTTTGGGTGACAGACATGAACACACGCTGAGGGATGCAGATCTTCTTCAGACTGCAGTACAGGTATGCAGTTTTGAGACGCACTGCAATGTGGTAGCAAAATCCTTGTTCTTTGAAAACGCTCCACAACGCTGCAAAACTCTTCCAGTTTCCATATGTTGTCGCTGTCTTTATTTATAGTCATCCAGTGTGTGTGTTGTGAGGAGAAAGTTTCATTTGGTGTTGGCCTTACACATTGTTCACTATTGGCAGAGCTACAACAACATCTTCCCATTTCCACCAAATGGTCAACACACCATTCTGTTGCACTAACTCAGCTCACTCTGTTTCTACATGGGTTGCAGAAGGTGATGGATATTTGCAGAAGGTGATGAATATGGCGCTCTCCAACTTCTGCTCAGTTCCGACTTAAATTGGAACAATCACTTGCACAAAGCTGCAGAGACTGAGGAACAGTTACAAGATGCATAGGGGCTGCCTAAAAAACCACATTGAAGTTTTGCTATAGCGAATAGGTTCGAAAAAGGTGAGTCGTTTAGTGATAAGAGAGTGCCACGAATATAATTCACTAAAGTGCGCGTCATTTATGTTGGCGGACGAGTTTAGGTTCGTTCTGCGCATCTGACGTCACAAAACACAGTCAGCCAATGAACAGAGAACGACGTTGCCAGATCTCGACTGCAGTGCAGAGCACGGACGAGTGACTTCAGCTTTAGAAACTTTCAGTCATAAATAAAGTAATAGAACAAAAGCAATGTCTTGATAGCAGACTGTTTTATAGAAAGTTTGGAAAAGGCATTCTTTATACCAATTGCTTCATATTCTATTAATTAATTAAACCAAACAAGCAATAAGACTCCTAATTCAGGCGATAGCAAGGAAATTCATTCTCACTAACCGCTTTTTCGCAATAAAGAACGGCCGTAATTATTTATTTCCTATTGTACTTCGACGAAGTGTGAGGAATTCATAGTCATACCAACAGTGTGTGTCAGTATTTTGCGTGATGTCTTAACAATTCTCATGATGCTATCTTGTGAGACGAACGACGCTAGCGTAATGGTGAAGGTGTTGGGCTAATAATTGACAGGTTATGAGTTCAAACCTTATGCAGTGCTAAATATTTTCTTTATTTAAAAACAATATCGAAGTGTCTTACTTCACGAATTTTACTAGTTTGAATGCAATTTTTTTGACATTTCTCGTGCTTTGTCTCTTCATTAACCCTTTCGCTGCTGCAGACACGTGATCCCCGCATTCCCCGCCGTGCGCGAGTTTGTCATCACTGCACTGCTCGCCTGTGTAGACACACGGTGTTCCCACTGCTTTGACACACTTATCATTCGATATCACAAAAGCTATTTGGCCCAAAAATTTGATTTTCACACATCTTCTTGACCGATACCTTCCCCCCACAAATGACTTAATTTTGTTTCGATGTTCAACGCAGTTATTGTGCAGCATTAAATGTAGTAAACCATTGCACGAAATTTTGAAGAGTTTGCAAAGGTAAAAGTCCATAGCGTATACTTTCCGTATGGTCGATTTTAGTTGCCACAATGTTGCGAACGAAATGTGGACAAGATACCTAAATTTCATATAAAATTTACTGTATAACAATATCTCATTTAATTAAGTACTACATAGGTGCCGTATGTAATATTGAGAAATATTCCGTCTTTCGCGACTGTAATAAAAGTTTTATTTACACCCGACGTGTTTGGCTTTATTTTAAAGCACTTCAATCAATGAAAGGTATGGCACATACACAATGGTACTCATGTTCTCTTTCTTGTTTTTGTTCCACAGTCGCAGTTTTACCAATGGTATTGAAATACACTCCTGGAAATTGAAATAAGAACACCGTGAATTCATTGTCCCAGGAAGGGGAAACTTTATTGACACATTCCTGGGGTCAGATACATCACATGATCACACTGACAGAACCACAGGCACATAGACACAGGCAACAGAGCATGCACAATGTCGGCACTAGTACAGTGTATATCCACCTTTCGCAGCAATGCAGGCTGCTATTCTCCCATGGAGACGATCGTAGAGATGCTGGATGTAGTCCTGTGGAACGGCTTGCCATGCCATTTCCACCTGGCGCCTCAGTTGGACCAGCGTTCGTGCTGGACGTGCAGACTGCATGAGACGACGCTTCATCCAGTCCCAAACATGCTCAATGGGGGACACATCCGGAGATCTTGCTGGCCAGGGTAGTTGACTTACACCTTCTAGAGCACGTTGGGTGGCACGGGATACATGCGGACATGCATTGTCCTGTTGGAACAGCAAGTTCCCTTGCCAGTCTAGGAATGGTACAACGATGGGTTCGATGACGGTTTGGATGTACCGTGCACTATTCAGTGTCCCCTCGACGATCACCAGTGGTGTACGGCCAGTGTAGGAGATCGCTCCCCACACCATGATGCCGGGTGTTGGCCCTGTGTGCCTCGGTCGTATGCAGTCCTGATTGTGGCGCTCATCTGCACGGCGCCAAACACGCATACGACCATCATTGGCACCAAGGCAGAAGCGACTCTCATCGCTGAAGACGACACGTCTCCATTCGTCCCTCCATTCACGCCTGTCGCGACACCACTGGAGGCGGGCTGCACGATGTTGGGGCGTGAGCGGAAGATGGCCTAACGGTGTGCGGGACCGTAGCCCAGCGTCATGGAGACGGTTGCGAATGGTCCTCGCCGATACCCCAGGAGCAACAGTGTCCCTAATTTGCTGGGAAGTGGCGGTGCGGTCCCCTACGGCACTGCGTAGGATCCTACGGTCTTGGCGTGCATCCGTGCGTCGCTGCGGTCCAGTCCCAAGTCGACGGGCATGTGCACCTTCCGCCGACCACTGGCGACAACATCGATGTACTGTGGAGACCTCACGCCCCACGTGTTGAGCAATTCGGCGGTACGTCCACCCGGCCTTCCGCATGCCCACTATACGCCCTCGCTCAAAGTCCGTCAACTGCACATACGGTTCACGTCCACACTGTCGCGGCATGCTACCAGTGTTAAAGACTGCGATGGAGCTCCGTATGCCACGGCAAACTGGCTGACACTGACGGCGGCGGTGCACAAATGCTGCGCAGCTAGCGCCATTCGACGGCCAACACCGCGGTTCCTGGTGTGTCCGCTGTGCCGTGCGTGTGATCATTGCTTGTACAGCCCTCTCGCAGTGTCCGGAGCAAGTATGGTGGGTCTGACACACCGGTGTCAATGTGTTCTTTTTTCCATTTCCAGGAGTGTATATTCCTCTTCTGCAACTGTAATAAGCGTCTTAGACCAGACGCGTTTCTCTCTGTTGAAGCATCTTCAGTGGACAGTATTTTGTCTCCTCCATTGCTGAGTCACCTATCGTAGTTTTGTGCTGCGGTAACACAATATTTAACGTTTGTGTCGGCTGATCAGTGTTTTAGCAAACAAATGCTGTTTGTGTGTGCCACACACAAAAATTATATTTGACATAGCTCAGAGAACTTCACTGATAGACAGTATATTCAAGTCCTAATGTTTTTGTAAGTCCACAGTTTTGTTTAATGTATTTTGTCTACTTCCTTTTGATTGATTGAAGTGCTTTAAAATAAAGCCATACGTGCCCGGTGTAAATAAAACTTATTACAGTCGCGAAAGATGGAATATTTCTCAATATTACATACGACACCTATGTGGTACTTAAATTAAATGAGATATTGTTATACAGTAAATTTTATACGAAATTTAGGTATCTTTTCCGTATTTCATTCTCAACATTGTGACAACAAAAATCGATCATACGGAAAGTATACTCTATGGACTTTTACCTCTGCAAACTCTTCAAAATTTCGTGCAATGGTTTACTACATGTAATGCAGCATAATATCTGCGCTGAACATCGAAACAAAATTAAGTCATTTATGGGGGGGGGGGGGGGGGGGGAAGGTATCAGTCAAGAAAATGTGTAAAAATATAATTTTTGGGCCAAATAGTTTTTGTGGAATCGAGTGATAAGAGTCTCAAAGCAGTCGGAACACCATGTGTCTGCACAGGCGAGCAGTGCAGTGACAAAATCGCGCACAGTGCGGAATGCAGGGAGCACGTCTTTGTAGCAGTGAAAGGGTTAATGCGGCCGTGGTAGCTTTACTTGAACTGCGCGCTCCCCCCTAAATGTAAGCTTGCGAACTATGCTATACTATGGCGCTGCTTCTCTTGACGCGTGCGTTGTGTGCAACTGGCAACGCAGCAATCTCCCGCGTCTGGGCGGGCATGCGTGAGCCGCCAAGATAAAAGAATTGAACTATAGTGGGTGTAATCATTAAAAGATTTCTCCATAGGATCCTACACTGGTATGTGGTTGAATGAAAAGACTTCATTCCAAATTGCAGACAGCATTTCTACTGGAAAGCGTAACACCATAGATCAAAAAAATTGATCATAGGATTTTGTACATTTCCTTCGACCATAATCAAGTGTTGCATTTTTTTGAGTGATTCACCATGTAGCACACCATCTACTGTATGTGATCATTCTCAATCAACAATCACCTTAACTCAGTCGATATATCACAGAACCTGTGACATAGCATCAGGATAGAATGTGTTACAAATACTGGAGAAATATTTAGTGGTGGCAAGAGGGAGTTGTAAATACTGGCTTCATACGACATTCCCTAGCCAAACCACTTTCTAAACTCAGTGATTTTATTATGAGCATACACAGCCGGTGGCGTTTACCTACACTGTCGGACTGTTAACACACACCCAGGTGATCACTGTCTATATTCAATGTCATGGTGTTTGTGTGGAAAACCATTTCATTCGAAAGCAGTATCATACCTCAATTTATAAAGCTTGTATAGTTTTTAACATGGATATCGTTAGTGCCTGTAGAACAAAGACCACTTGCGATAGTAACATAGCCGTTGTGGTAACCTTTTTAACATCTGGTGGCTTGTAAGACGATTACATCTCTCTTTCTAAGATACACTGGTACCACTCGCAAGAAAACTGTTGTCAACGAAAAGCAACCAGAGAAGTCTGCAGTGGCTGAGCATTGTCTCAGTACAGGCCATTCGATGAACTATCAACACACCAAAATTCTCGCGTCGACGAGATCATACTGGGACAGTGTTATTAAGGAAGCAGTGGAAATATGTAGCTCGACGAATCTTGTAAACAGAGACACAGGCTTTCAGCTCAGTACAGCTTGGGATCCAGCAGTGGCCATATTAAAGTCGCATCAAGCAGAGAGGAGTACTATTGGTTACACGACGGATGACGATTCGCCAGCAACATAAATATTCTGTTGACAACGGGAGGACAGTCACGCGCCTTACGCGGACGCGCATTTTTGCTTGCGGCTTTTGACAGATGTCACTGGGGCGGCCGATGGCAGTGTAGAGCAACAGCGGCAGCCTCTGCGCATGCGCCGAAGTCTTTGGTTCTTCATCCTGTAGGTGGCGTTGCTGTCCTTCCAGCTATCGGTTGATATCGTCGCTATTGGCCATCGAATTTGGCGCCTTCCATGCATGCGTACTCCCTGCCTAAGACTGGTATAAATAGGGGGCTCTAGTTATGCCTTAGCAGTGTGTTCATCGCACCTGAAGATGTCGGCCAGTTGTGCTGATGAAATATTGTGGAGTTTTCACTATGACATCTGACATCTGGCCCGAGAACCATATATACAAGTAATCACTTTGTGCTGGGTGGCGTGGGGGGGGGGGGGGGCTGGACCAACTCAGCCTTGGCCCACCAATTCAGAGAATGATTGCATTCCGCTGAAGGCACTCTGATCATGTGTCCGTCCAGCGACTGTGTGGGGTGCAGTTGACTCGTGACCATTGGTCGCAGTGGATGACCGACCAACCTTGTGGGAAATATCTAGTGCTGCGACTATATGTACAGTGTATGTGCTTTTTTTTGGAGGGGGGGCGGTTCTGTCTGTCTTCACAGTATGTGTACGAGTGTCTGGTGGTCGATAACTATATGCAGGATATGAATTGTGTTTACTACATCAATCTAGTGTGTGGTGATACAGCCTAGTTGGAGATCAGTTTCACACCAAAAAATTCAAGTTTTCCTCGACAGTGGAAGATCAGTGTAATTGAAAAATCTCTTTGGCTATATTTTCTGTATTTCATGATCTGAAGACCACTTTTATGGGCGTAACTGTCAGTGCAGTATGACTGCTGTATGTTTTGTTTTATCTGTACAAAACAATTTTGCTGCTGAAAGTCTTGTCTGCAGAAAATGGTGGGCAATGCTCCCACACTGGCAGCAGCAGCAGTAGTTTGGCGCGTAAATTCAGTAAAGGCCAATCAGAATGCTCCACTCACAACACGTCCTTTGTGGGTGTTATAGGAGCCTCTACAGACTGATTTGAAGAAGACAGGGGAAAGGTATCTACAGAAAGTTCCATGACGCCTGAGAGTAATGTGATGTCTTCTTTGTTCAAGTGTTCAAATACAAGTCCAAGCAGAGCATTCATCTCTGGCACGATGCTGTTCTTCATCCAGCTTTGTGGCTTTAGAACATCTCCAGACCAGCAGCTGTAGATCATCGAAAATTCACCGAAAATTCCACCTATTTTTCTCGTCTGTAGGGCAGTGCTTGGATTTCTGTTTGTGTAATTGTTCTGATTTTCCCGTCTGAACTTAGACACTAGTGTGTGCTTCGAGAAGTGAGGAAAATAACGTTTCTGATTCCAACAGCAGCAGCAGCAAATATAAAACTAAGCCCTCTCACCATTTCAGAAAGGTGATGAACACTACGGGAGCTGTAGGACTCAGAAATTTTTCTCTCTCTCTGGCAGTGCCTTCAAACAAGCAGCTAAAAGTCGAAAAGTGGTAAGTGTCCTGTTTAGAGTTGCAGAGGTTGTTGTTGATGTTGTGGTCTTCAATCCTGAGACTGGTTTGATGCAACTCTCCATGCTACTCTATCCTGTGCAAACTTCTTCATCTCCCAGTACTTACTGCAACCTACATCCTTCTGAATCTGCTTAGTGTATTCATGTCTTGGTCTCCCTCTACGAGTTTTACCCTCCACGCTGCCCTCCAATGCTAAATTTGTGATCCCTTGATGCCTCGGAACATGTCCTACCAACCGGTCCCTTCTTACAGAGGTATTTATTTCAAAATCAGATGCTGATATCAGTTTTTGGGATCTGTCTTCACAAAAGCGTGTGAAGTGTCTCAGAGAGAGTTCACAAGCGTGCAGCGATGTTTTTGGAGTCCATGTTCGAATGTGGGGGTATACATCACAAAACTGAAGCAAACTACTGTGTGGTGATCTTTTTGAAAATGTATTTACAGACATATTCAGTTGGATTTAGTAAGTCCTGGAGCAGCTCATACTCAAAGACAAGTGTAATTCCCACAAATGTGCGCGAAGTGTCTGTGGAGTGGTTTCACAAGTGTGCCAGCATCTTCTGAGAGTCCATGTTCAAGTTTGGCGGTAGGGGTATTCCTCAGAATTGTTTAAATATTCTCGCATCATATGCAAAGCTCTCTCTCTCTCTCTGTCTTTGTGCTATGGTACATTTAGTTCCTGTGACGTCTTCAAGTTATGTATGTGACAGTATTCCAAAACACCAAATGTAATAACTCCTGAAGCAGGAACAGGGTATCTGTCCACCGGGGATGGGAAGGAGGAAGGCTGTGGGTATTTCCAATGTGACAGGAAGTGCTTAGCGCATGGCCCTGTGGCTATCATGTGGCCATGCCGTAAGCCTGCGTGGAGACTCTTGGGGGGGCAGGTCCGTGACACCTCTTCCAATGGAGTGCGCATACTGGAGTGAAGGTCTTGCCTCTTGTGCTTCAGAAGACTGACTGACTGGATGTTTATCAAATGATCTACAGTTATAGCACACACATTTATCATCATGATTCGCGAAGTATAACTTAGCCCCATCCTATTGCATCTTCATTATTTCATGAAGCGTATTTGTCTTCACCAAATATCATTGTTATCGATACAGTCCTCAGATGCTAATATACTCCTCCTTCTCCAGCACAGACACCTCATCTGTTGAACACAGTAAACAATTACATCTGTCCTCCCAGTTCAGCAGCTAGACACAGAGTGAGCTCTTTTCCCGCTATTTTTGCCTAGACCACCATCTTGGATTATGTCACAGGAGGGGAGAGGGGGAGGGATGATAGTGCCCTCTGGTCGTGGTGCTGTGAATTAGATCAGTTGGACTCGGAACTCATGGTGACCACATTGGATGGAGTTACTGAATATGACAACTCAAACTGTTTATATAAACAATGCATGGCAAATAAAGACTTATGTCCATCCTATCCAGCAGCCCAGCACAGACTGAGTCCTTTTTCCACCAACTTCCTGATGTGGGAGATGAGGGGAAGGAAGGGGGGCAATGCATACAAAATAAAAACTTACATCCATCCTACACGGCAGCCCAGGGCAGACTGAGTCCTTTTCCCACCAGTTTCCAGATGATGAAGGTGAGGGGAGGAGAGGGAAAGGGAGACGAGATGTGAGGGGATGGGACAGGGAAGGGGAGGGGATGAGGTTAGTGAAGGTAGCCCAATTGACCTACTTTCCCACCAAAATTTGAACTTCCTGCCATGACATCACCATGATGTTGCAACATCTATGGCCGCCATTTTTGATCCGCTATCTTGAATAAATTTGCCAACAATGCAATGTGGGGTGATGCTCTCTTTGTCCCACTACTCAAGCATAGCTTTTCAAAACAGTGAGGGGGGGGGGGCTAATCTGGCGAGTGCAATAGTCAATGACCAAGAAGTGAAACATTATATTGTGGGTTTTATCTTTTGTTTGATTATCTTTTGTATCTTCTTCTTTACTACTGTCTAGCTGTGAAAATTTGCCCATGTTGTGCTCTTCTTCTTGAGAAGTGAATTGGGGTAAATAAAGAAGGATTCATTAAAGTGCATACTGCGTAGACTTGTCACCTATAATGGTATGGTCCACAGTGTAGTCACGCTGAAAACAGAGCATGGTTGCTGAGCATGGCTGACATTCGATCAATGGCACTAAAGAAATATTTGCTGATATCACAAAGATAGAGTAAGATATTACTGCTATGTTATAATTTTGTTCTAGCTTATCAGGAACTGATATTTCATCACATATTTGACACACAGTATTTAATGTCTCGTCTGCTTCAGACACAGGCATTATCAATAATTGGAAGGTTTACCACAGAAATCTTACTATTCTGTGCTATGTCTGAACTTCAGATTTGTCCTCTACGAGACCGAGACGGCTCTCATTCAGTACTTGTAGTATCTACAGTTAATAGACGATAGCATGACAGTTGCAATGTACAGCCAAAATACTGGCGACCGTAAAACTGGTGTTTTGCAGTTAAGTGCAGTTTTTGTTTGCTGGACACGTAGCATGTATTAAACAAGAAAACTGGGTCTACAGTGGTATAAACGCACTTCTGTATCTTTGGGCCCTGTATTACAATGACATTTTAGTTTGTGCACACATAACAAACTGAGTTTTTGGAAATTTCCCGCCTTACTATTACATAAGTAGTAGAACCCAGTACGTTGTCCTCGATGGTGAGTGTTCATCGGAGGTGAGGGTATCATCTGAAGTGCCCCAGGGAAGTGTAGTAGGTCCGATGTTGTTTTCTATCTACATAAATGATCTTTTGGATAGGGTGGATAGCAATGTGTGGCTGTTTGCTGATGATGCTGTGGTGTACGGGAAGGTGTCGTCGTTGAGTGACTGTAGGAGGATACAAGATGACTTGGACAGGATTTGTGATTGGTGTAAATAATGGCAGCTAACTCTAAATATAGATAAAAGTAAATTAATGCAGATGAATAGGAAAAAGAATCCCGTAATGTTTGAATACTCCATTAGTAGTGTAGCGCTTGACACAGTCACCTCGATTAAATATTTGGGCTTAACATTGCAGAGCGATATGAAGTGGGACAAGCGTCTAATGGCAATTGTGGGGAAGGCAGATAGTCGTCTTCGGTTCATTGGTAGAATTTTGGGAAGATGTGGTTCATCTGTAAAGGAGACCGCTTATAAAACACTAATACGACATATTCTTGAGAACTGCTCGAGCGTTTGGGATCCCTATCAGGTTAGATTGAGGGAGGACATAGAAGCAATTCAGAGGCGGGCTGCTAGATTTGTTACTAGTAGATTTGATCATCACACGAGTGTTACGGAAATGCTTCAGGAATTCGGATGGGAGTCTCTAGACGAAAAGAGGCGTTCTTTTCGTGAATCGCTACTGAGGAAATTTAGAGAACCAGCATTTGAGGCTGACTGCAGTACAATTTTACTGCCGTCAACTTACATTTCGCGGAAATACCACAAAGATAAGATAAGAGAGCTTAGGACTCGTACAGAGGCATATAGGCAGTCATTTTTCCTTCGTTCTGTTTGGGAGTGGAACAGGGAGAGAAGATGCTACTTGTGGTATGAGGTACCCTCCGCCACGCACCGTATGGTGGATTGCGGAGTATGTATGTAGATGTAGATGTACTATACTCTAGTTGCATCTTTCAATGGTTCTAAAAATGTCACGAGTTCTTTTGCAGTGTTGTTATCGTGACCAGTCAGTTTTTCAGAGATTCCTTTATCTGGAAGCTTTTCCATGATTTTACATCTACATCTACATCTACATGGATACTCTGCAAATCACATTTATGTACCTGGCAGAAGGTTCATCGAACCACCTTCGCAATTCTCTATTATACCAATCTCGTATAGCAAGCGGAAAGAATGAACACCTATATCTTTCTGTACGAGCTCTGATTTCCTTATTTTATCGGGGTGATAGTTCGTCCCTATATAGGTCGGTGTCAACAAAATATTTTCGCATTCGGAGGAGAAAGTTGGTGATTGGAATTTCCTGAGAAGATTCCATCGCAACGAAAAACGCGTTTCTTATTATGATGTCCAGCCCAAATAATGTATCATTTCTGTAACACTCTCTCCCATATTTCGCGATAATACAAAACGTGCTGCCTTTCTTTACACATTTTCGATGTAGTCCATCAGACATATCTGGTAAGAATCCCAAATCGCGCAGCAGTACTCTAAAAGAGGACGGACAAGTATAGTCTAGATAGTCTCCTTAGTAGGTCCGTTACATTTTCTAAGTGTCCTGCCAATAAAACGCAGTCTTTTGTTAGCCTTCCCCACAACATTTTTCATGTGTTCCTTCCAATTCAAGTTGTTCGTGATTGTAATACCTAGGTATTTAGCTGAATTTACGGCTTTTAGATTAGATTGATTTATTGTGTAACCGAAGTTTAACGAGCTCCTTTTAGCACTCATGTGGATGACCTCACACTTTTTGTTATGTATGGTTAGTTGCCACTGAAGCGGAGACGTGTTGTATCTCCGCTTACAGTCTCTCATGTGCAGTGAACCGGCTTTATCGCCGCGCCCACGCACTATGCTCAAGGGAGAGAGAGGCTTTCTAGCAATAAACGAGTAAAGCGGTTTCTGGACAGGACACATTTATTTTTCCTACCGTTACAAAATGACAAATAATATACCTCGCTAATGTCCGTCTATACAGGCGCGTTGCACTGGCGGCACGGCTCGGTCACCGATCCCGGAGGGTGTACACTCCAGTGACGAACCGTGGCGCGACCGCGTGGACCGAGCGAGACAAAAGGCCGCGTCACAGAATGCTCTGCTCTTGGCGCGACCGGAGGCGCCGTAACGTCCGCGAAGAAGCGAAAGACAATTTAACGGCGACTGCGTTTACGACCGCGCATACGCGTTTACGGCGGAGTCGCGTTGACTCGACGCACGTGGTCCGCGGCGGAAAAACTGGGGAGACGTGTGTCGCGTCGCGTCGACTAGCTCGCACTGCTCCCTGCTTTGTTCCCGTGCGGTCCGGTGTGCGACGCACCGTTGCTGAAATTCTGCGTAACGGTACAGCTGCCCCTACTTGTGTCGGCAGTGCCGTAGTTCAGCCCTTCGTGCGTTGGATGGTGCTGCCGCCACACCACTTTTCGCACCATTCAGATACCTTTTCAAAATCGTTTTGCAGTTCATTTTGATCTTCTGATTACTTTATTAGTCGATAAACGACAGCGACGATTTTCATACTGCCTAACTACAGAATTTTATACAAGCTTTTCCATCTACTCTCCATTTTTCTTTTTCTTCGTGAAACAGGTGGTGTCTTTCGTAGCATAAGTCGTGGAATACACCAATACGTCCTCACATATCAAATTGAAAATGTGTTCAAAACATGTGTAATGCACGTAGAATACTGAAAGGATGTAGTTCATTGCACATAGAAGGCTACTACTGTATGGGTCAGTGACAAATTAAATCTTATTTAAATGCTGAGTATTTACTCTTAACAATGTGAATAAAGTTTTGTCATTGTAGCTCGTAATTAATTCTCCAGATTTTTTTCTTCTTCTGAGAAAAGAGATTTGTCACCGTTATAATATTTCGCAGTTCCCCATCTTCATAAACAAAGCAGTAAGTGAGATGTAACTCATTTTCCTATATGTATAGGTCCATATATACGCTGTATATCAATATGCATATGCTGTACATCCATATGCCGTACATCCATGTGCATATCCATCCATATGCATGTACATCTATATACTGTACTGGGTATCATACTTACCAATATTTCATCGGCTTCTCTTTCAGTGTTTCGTGATATTGTCGTGGGATGAGGCAAAATGTTGGAGACGTCTACATGCCCAGATTCTAAAACAACATTTACAAGCTCCTGACATAAAGAGTAAAATCCTGCACCTAATATTAATGTAAATGGACAAAGATCTCTGGCACACATTTCTAAACACCTTTTTTAATTACCATAGCTTTCAATGAAACTGGCAATGCTTCAGAACTTACCCTTCATCGTGTTCTGCAAACACATTTCTTCAGATGTGTGATGGCAGATCCGTAACAAGAACAGAGCACTTGCTAGAGTACATTTAGCCGCCATCCTCATCTATCACTAATGAAAATCTCTCCCAAACATTGTTATGGTCACTGCCTTTCGCACTCAGGATATATATATTTTGGATCAAGTTTCATTTTCGCACTCTAATTCATCTGAAGTTCACCCACTGTGATCCTAGAGCGGGTGGCTGAGCAGTGCTTAGGTAATTATAGTAGACACTGGGACAGTTCGAGCGGAAGTTATTAGAATGAGCGTCAAGGAAGCTGAGTGTAGCTGCTCCCACAGTCTAAAGTGGCTGTATCGACATCTGCCTACATGCACTGAGCAGTTCTAGAGTATAAATGTTAGCTGAAGACTTCTATACAGTGTGTCAGGAGAAGTCGAGGAATAAGATCTTGGTTAAATGGCTTGGTTTCCTTCTATCACATAACAACTGAGTGAATGTTGAAGACGTGGTATACAGTAAGGCATGCAAATCATCCAACCATGCAATAGCATAACGTGTCTGAGAAGATGCACATCATACATTGTAAAGGCAGTATTTTCGGAAAGCTACTGGTAGAAAGTATTTGACTGTTTTCCGGAAATTGTCTTGAATGATTAAATATGTCATTTTTCACTTCTTGAATTTCAGTATTCTTTTATAAAAACTGAAAAGAAATTCAAATAATCTGAAAGTCCAGTGAAACGCTCCATCCGAGTCATGTGATGCCTGTGAGTCATTGTCTAGCTCGCTGCTCCTTCTGTTATAATACTAAGCCACTGTGATGTCTTCTTTTGGAATTTAGGTTTCGGAAAATGGATGTCAAATGGTGTGTAATACCATACTGTACAAATACATCTATAAAAACTCCTGGAAAGTTTTTTGGACTGATCCAGAATATGAGAAGATGCGTAAAATGTGATTGCACTGTAACGGCAAACTGCGATCACATCGACGCACTGTTCACTAACTTAATTAAAAACGTGTTGCACTGTGAAGTTAAGGATAATTTACTTCCAGGATATGCTTTCCTATTGTTACAAGGAAGCATAGCGTCATTCAACGAAAATAAACTCTCAGTGAAAATTGTCGTTTTGCACATCTTCACTTAAATGAAACAGTAGCTTAGTTGCTTCGATTCCCGGCCGGGCTGGGGATTTTCTCTGCTCGGGGACTGGATGTTTGTTTCGTCCTCATCATTTCATCATCATCATTGCCGGCACGGTAGCTCAGCGTGTTCGGTCAGAGGGTTAGCTGCCCTCTGTAATAAAAATCTTCGGCTATCACTCTTATAATACAGGTAGAGCTTCCCCTTACTCCTAGTCAGCCAATAACAGAGCGTTTTCAATCACGTGACCAAATCTTGATATTTAGTGATTTTTAAGCTTTAATTACATAAAAGTAACATTTATTTTGTGAGGATACTGACCATAAATGTTGTTTGAATGTTCTAATCAATCAGAATAACAACGATTCAGAACCATATTTTTAACACAGGAAAATAGCCTATTATACAGTCCCTCATTTAATTACTACAGAGAGGAACAAAGCTGAAGAAGATGCTAGCATGTGGTGATCGAGGACTTAATATGCTAGGCGAGGATTGCAAAGAACACGATACCACATATGCTGCAAATAAAAGTTTGGCAGGATGTCACACTCTGGGCCGAAATATCGTGGCAGAATGTCGACGGGATCCGGCTGCATACCCGGAAATTATTAGAAGAAGATTAAATTTTACCTGATAAATGTTGGTTGGCTGATTTGCGGGAGGGGACCAAACAACGAGGTCATCGGTCCGGGATGATAAAGACATGCATATACAGGGTGGTCCATTGATCGTGACCGGGCCAAATATCTCACGAAATAAGCGTCAAACGAAAAAACTACAAAGAATGAAACTTGTCTAGCTTGAAGGTGGAAACCAGATGGCACTATGGTTGGCCCGCTAGATGGCGCTGCAATAGGTCAAAAGGATATCAACTGTGTTTTTTTTTTTTTTAAATAGGAATCCCCATTTTATTATTACATAAAGAAATATGAATGTTTTAGTTGGACCACTTTTTTCGCTTTGTGATAGATGGCACTGTAATAGTCACAAACAAATGGCTCACAATTTTAGACAAACAGTTGGTAACAGGTAGGTTTTTTAAATTAAAATATAGAACGTAGGTACATTTGAACATTTTATTTTGGTTGTTCCAATGTGATATATGTACCTTAGTGTATCACGAAGCAAATACCGTCCGAACTGGCGGAATGTTACGTTATACCATGTACTTATACGTTTGTGACTATTACAGTGCCATCTGCCACAAAGTGAAAAAAGTGGTCCAACTAAAACATTCATATTTCTTTACGTATTACATGAATATGTAATAAAAATGGGGGTTCCTATTTTAAAAAACGCAGTTGTTATCCATTTGACCTATGGCAGCGCCATCTAGCGGGCCAACCATAGCGCCATCTGGTTTTGCCCCTTCAAGCTAGACAAGTTTAGTTCTTTGTAGTTTTTTCGTTTGATGCTTATTTCGTGAGATATTTGGCCCAGTCAGTATCAATGGACCACCCTGTATGATGATGATGTTTGGTTTGTGGGGCGCTCAACTGCGTGGTTATCAGCGCCCATACAATTACCCAATCTTTGCTCAGTCCAATTTCGTCACTTTCCTGGATGATGATGAAATGATGAGGACAACACAAACACCCAGTCATCTCGAGGCAGGTGAAAATCCCTGACCCCGCCGGGAATCGAACCGGGGACCCCGTGCTCGGGAAGCGAGAACGCTACCGCGAGACCACGAGCGGCGGACAAAGGACCACCCTGTATATACAAGAAGGGATACCAGTATAGGGCAATGTATTGCACCATTTGCAACTGATACATCAATGCACACCAGACTTAAAATGGGTACTGACATACATTTCCAATAAATTACAAGCATTGCTCGTCACCCACTTACGTAGAAGGAAACACAAGGGCATTTAAAAAAAAATGCATCAAATCATCGGTGACATGAGCTCTAAGTATCCTGAAGCAGAGCACTGTAAATCTAAAAAGTACGGGACTGTACATTTAGATGTTGCTGGATTAGCTGGAACTCACTGGGTAGCATATGTTAAAAAAAAAAAAAAAAAAAAAAAAAGAAACAGAATAATATCTACTATTTTGATTCATTCTGCATCTTATGCCTGACTTACACTTCATATTGATTGCAACCCTTCATCCAATAGGTAATGTGGAATTTGGCTAGGTTCACTAGACACATATTGACAAACAGGTTTTGTGAACTCGACAGAAAACTCAGCCATCTCCAGAGCGTCGAATTCTTTGTTGAAGACTGTGGTTCATTTAAAATTTGGTCTGGTGATACATTTTTTGCATTGTAACATCGCTTTCAGCGGGAAACTAAGTGAATTTTTTCGTGGTTTCTAACATTCTCCATAGTTCTGCTGAAAACTGCATTACTCATGGGTTTGTAAAAATCTTTTTCAAACTCACACATCACAAAGCCCTCTTAGCAGTGTTAATGCCAATGCATTTCTTTAATCATCACAATTGGTTGAAGTCAATAGTGCAGGTGGCTTTAATCAGTTCCATTCTCAAACTGTGACATTGATGGAGATTCCTATAATGTGTTATATACACATCAAAAAAAATTTTGCATCACCTCGGTTCCGAGAGTTCTGGAACTTGTACAGACAATTGGAATAGAGATCAACATAAGCATCATTTCTGCACTTTTTATTGCTCATGACACATTATATGTTGTACCACCATACAGCGACACCTTCAGAGGTGGTGGTCCAGATTGCTGTACACGGTGGTACCTCTAATACCCAGTAGTACATCCTCTTGCATTGATGCATGCCTGTATTCATCATATCATACTATCCACAAGTTCATCAAGGCACTGTTGGTCCAGACTGTCCCACTCCTCAACGGCGATTGGTGTAGATCCCTCAGAGTGGTTGGTGGGTCATGTTGTCCATAAACAGCCCTTTTCAATCTATCCCAGGCATGTTCAATAGGGTTCATGTTTGGAGAACATGCTGGCCACTCTAGGCAAGTGATGTTATCCTGAAGGAAGTCACTCACGAGGTGTGCACAATGGGGGTGCAAGTTGTCATCCATGAAGACGAATACCTCACCAATATGCTGCCGATATGGTTGCACTATCGGTTGGAGGATAGCATTCGTGTATCGTACAGCCGTTACGGCACCTTCCATGACCACCAGCGGCGTACGTTGGCCCCACATAATGCCACCCCAAAACATCACGGAACCTCCACCTTGCTGCACTCACTGGACAGGGTGTCTAAGTTGTTCAGCCTGACCAGGCTGCCTCCAAATATGTCTCCGATGATTGTCTGGTTGAAGGCATATGCGACACTCACTGGTGAAGAGAATGTGATACCAATCCTGAACGGTCCATCTGGCATGTTGTTGGGTCCATCTGTACTGTACTGCATGGTGTCGTTCAAATGGCTCTGAGCACTATGGGACTTAACATCTTAGGTCATCAGCCCCTTGAACTTAGAACTACTTAAACCTAACTAACCTAAGGACACCACACACATCCACGCCCGAGGCAGGATTCGAACCTGCGACCATAGCAGTCCCGCGGTTCCGGACTGTAGCGCCTAGAACCGCACGGCCACTGCGGCCGGTCATGGTGTCGTGATTGCAAAGATGGACCTTGCCATGAACGTCGGGAGTGACGTTTCGCATCATGTAGCCTATTGTGCACAGCGTGAGATATAGCACGACGTCCTTTGGCTGCATGGAAAGCATTATACAACATGGTGGCGTTGCTGTCAGTGTTCCTCCAAGGTGTAATTGGCAGGTAGTGGTCATCCACTGCAGTAGTAGCCCTTGGGAGGCCTGAGCGAGGCATGTCATTGACAGTTCTTGTCTCTCTGTATCTCCTACCTGTTTGAACAACATCACTTCGGTTCACTCCAAGACGCCTGGACACTTCCCTTGTTGAGAGCCCTTCCTGGCACAAAGTAACAATGCAGACGCAGTTGAACTGCAGTATTGACCATCTAGGCATGGTTGTATTACAGACAACACGAGCCGTGTACCTCCATCCTTGTGGAATGACTGGAACTGATTGGCTGTCGGGCTCCCTCTGTCTAATAGTCACTGATCACGCATGGATGTTTACGTCTATGGGTGGGTTTAGTGACATCTCTGAACAGTTGAAGGGACTGTGTCTGTGATACAATACCCACAATCAACATCATCTTCAGGAGATACGGGAACTGGGGTGATGCAAAACTTTTTTTGATGTGTGTATATCTCTTTTTTACTCCCCAGTGTTGTAATCAGCTTGGGGAGGGAACTATTTCATGGAACTCGGCTTCAGACAGCAGAAAATCTGTGTGCATCATGCAAACAATTTGGATATATCATATCCACCTTCACAACACAGCATACACCAAAATCCACTGCCACAGCTCTGAAATCACCTAATTCAACGATTTCATCATCAATCATCAAAACACTCCAGTAGGCAGAGATCGTTTCATGCTATGTCCACATAAACTGTTTACATCCAAGTAAAGCATGTAACTCGAATTACCAACTGTTTTGTTGAACTTTTTACCCTTTTACATGTTTTTCCCTTGGTGTGCCTGTGGACAGCTTGGCAAAGTCCCTGCAAATCCTGTGTTCACAAAACAACAGCATGTCAATATTGGTTGGGAGTTTGATGTTGACTTCTGTGCTTTTGAGCATTATTTCCACAAAAGCACTGGCATGGTGTAATGGAAAGCAGGATCGATTGTGTATGTTTCATCACTTCGGTGCATACACTCTGGAATTTCTCTAGAATGTCTGTTAGTAAGCATACATTGTATCGTAAATCTGCCAAACACTCACGACATGCCCGTTTTCTGCATCCGTTATGATATTGTGTGTAAGGTTACTGGAAAATCGAGTTATCTCAGGAAATGTAGTTTTGTTGAGTTTCTTCATCAAATATAGATATTTGTATGGGAGAGCCCTTTCTTTGTCACGAGCTAAAACTTAACATCATCGGAATGTGTAGCTCAAGTGCGGTACACGTCTTCCTGATGCATGGTTTCAGCAAATTTCTGAAGTATTGCATATAGAAATCATAGCAAGTCCAGAAATCACATCATAATATTTGGGGTGATTTTCTTGGACATGAATATGTATTTTTCAATGCTTTTAAATAGGACATTAATCTAACCATTCCACAAATCAATATCAGCCAAGTGCTCAACAAGAAAATGAGAATCATACCTGCTCAAACTGTGGCAAAAAATGGGTGTGTGTCATGGTATTTGGTTGTTCATGTTGCGTGCAGTGTGCGCTGCACTGCGGAACTTGCCGGTTAGATGACACAGATTCCTGCATGGAGTTTTAGCTATTTTAACTAACAGCAACCCACAAGTATAGCAGTTAACTTCTTTCTCACACAATATTTAATTTTCCTGTGCTGATCCATGTGGTACATGTAGTTCGGTGAAGGTGGTATGTGAGGCAGTGGCGTCATCCACACGGCATGCCACAGGAATGGGGAGGACTCAAAGTCAGCATATAACACAAAGGGACACACTGCTGGTGGTGAAATGTCTTAGATTTTAAGAACTTATTTGCCTCACTGGGCATATCCACACTTACTGGTTCTTGTGTGGAGCAATACAGCAGAAGCTGTATTAATCACTCACTTTTAGTACAACTCACGTTGAGAAGTAAGTATACTCAATTTTTATATTTTATTAGACAAAGTGTATTTGAAAAAAATTACAGGATATTGTTGATACACTTATTGACTATTTCTTCATGTAATCACCATTCTGTTCAGTATATACTGAGCTGTGGCACAAGCTTCTTTATGCCCTCCTTGAAGAACTCTCTCGCCAGCTCCTTCCCCCACATCAGAAAATCTTTCTGCAACTGCTCATCAGTTGAAAATTTAGTTTCACTCATGCGTGCCTTCAAGGAGGTGAAGAGAGAATAATTTGAAGACGCCAAGTCAGGAGACTAAGAGGTTTGCTTCAGAACATCGCAACCAAATGAGTCTAAGAGCGCTTTGGTAGCTAAGGCTGAGAGATGATGGGCATTGTCATGAAACAAGCGCAGTCCTCTCATTTGAATTCCTCTCCTTTTGGTTTGAATCCTCCTTTTGAAGTTTTCTAGGGTCTCACAATATTTTTATACATTGATGGTCCTCCCAACAGAAATTGCACGAAAATGCCTTCTTGGTTCCAAAACATTGATGCCAGAACTTTTTCCCTGAAACTATAGTTTTGAATTTTTTGGCAGATGGGGAATTGGTGTGACACCACCGTCATGACTGTCTTTTTATCTCATGTGCGTAATCAGCCATCCATGTTTCATCTCCAGTCACAATAGAGTGCAGGAAGTCCTCACCTTCCAATTCAAGTCACTCAAGGAACTCGCAGGACCTACTGACCTTATTTTAATTGTGCTGCTCTGTCAGTTGTTTTGAGACTCATCTTGTGCGCAGTTTTCGGTATCACAGTGTTTCTGTGAGTGTCTTATGTAAGAGAGTTCAAGACTGTTGTGGAAACACCACAGAAATTTCATCCAATGTTAATTGGTGCTTTTCATGAACAGTTTCCTCAACTTTTTGCACCAACTCATCAGTCAAAATACAAGGTCTTCCACTCATCTGTTTGTCACGAACATTTGTTCTGCCTCCACTAAACTCCCTACACCACCGTTCTGTTCATAATACCTTCGCCTTAAGCCATTTCGATTAGCGTATTATTTGTGTAGGTGTTATTCCTTCTGAGAGTAGCAAGATCCCGGCACATGGCTCGCAGTTGGTAGAATTTCTTACCAACATCTTTCATGCAGCCGGACACTACAGTGTGAGTTTATGCTTGCTCTGGGCAGAGAATCCCATCTACCGATCAGTGTTATATTAAAAAAAATAAAAAAAAAATAAAAAAAACACCTTACTTTTTGAACATGCCTCATAAATTAATTCAGACACCTAGGGCAAAGATGGCATCCATCTTTTCGTTTTGACATATGGGAGGAAATTAGGTGTGACATGTCCTTGATCCAGCGATAGTGTTGTTTTCCCCTGTGAGAGAATAACAACAAACCTACATGTTTAGGGCACAGACTGATGAAACTGGAAAAGTAAAAGGGTCTGAAAACTTTATTCTCCTCCGGTTGCTTTCCCCCAGGCCGTAAACACTAATAGATATGTTGGGATCCTGCCCTCTCAAAATTAGGTACCTCTTGGAGTTTCATGGGAAAATAAATAGCATCAAAGTTATACTATCCACAAATATTATTTGTCTGGTATTTACAACGATGGTTTGATATGTCTGGAAAATTTCCACGAATGAAACATTTTTGTTGTCTCTTCATGGTTGGTAAGCTTGATTATTCCTAGGATCATATACAGAATTTCAACACTGTACAGCATACAGTTCATTGTTGACAGCTGTCTGAATTGCTCAGTGTGTGACTGCGGTTGAAAATGGAGAAAACTGACTTTTGTGCTGTTACTACACATTTTCCTTCAAAGCCTTGGATTGCCACACAAATCAAAACAGAATTGGATGAAGTTCATGTGGACTTTGCACCATGATTGAAGACCATTTACTTTTGGATTACTGGATTTAAATGTAGTCAGATAAGCATAGAAGACAAAGCATGCTCTGACTGTCCAGTTGAGGTCACCACAAGGGAAACCATTGGCAAAATCCTTGATATAGTGATGCAAGATGGTCAAATAAAAATTCATCAGATTGATGATTGATTAATTAATTGGGGACTAAACGGCAATCATTGGTCCCACAATTCCAAAATTAGTCACGAAAGAGAGAAGGTCTGCTAAAAGTGGATTGATCCAGTCAGAGGTGTCAAACTATAAAATGAGGAAGTTAAAACACACACAGTAGAAGGCATAAAAGTGTAGATTAAATTTAAAAACTGGAAAAACAGAGGGATAAAAGAGTGGTCTTTGCGCAGGGGAGTTGTCATGGGTCCCATACCAAGAAAACATGAAGGGAGGTCCCAACCACAACCACCCTGCTCCTGCTCCAGAGTAAAGCAAACCCTTATATCTAAAAATAGAAACCACTTTCATGGAGGAAACTGAGAACCAGTTCAACCTTCCATGAATTGTCTGCTAATGTTGAAGATAAGGAATCTGGAAGACTATACTTAGTATGCAGGGCCTAAACAAGGGGACATTTTACCAGTATATGGGACACTGTCAGTTTGGCTCATTACACAAGAGAAAACAATGGATTAGCCTGGTATGACCAATGTATAGGTGGCATAAGACAGTGGACACCTCCTGAGAGGAGCGGAAGGAGGAATGCCAAACTGCTGTAGTCGCCTTGATTGTATGCAGTTTATTACTGAGAGCAGTAGCACACCAGGTGTCATTCCACTTTTGGGCAGAGAGTTACTAATGGCATTGGTGCAAACCAAAGTCCAGACCCCTCCAGATGCTATCTCGGGGACATCACAGTTCTGACAGAATGCTCGATAACCACGAAGTGTTGGAGAGTGGTCATCACGGAAGTGCGTTTCTTGAAGATTAACACAGAATGCAGAATATGAGGAAACAATGTGTTGTATTTCCATCAGGTGATGATAATACCCATTGCAGTTCCACTGGATTATTGTGTGACGAGAATCCAGGTTATACATAAAAGCCAAGGGGAGGTCATGTCACTCAGTGGTCGTCACCAACAAGGCTGGGGTGACATCCATAAATAAGACATCAGACTCAGGTTGCAAAGGGCGAGATGGTACCTCTGGGAGCACCGGAGAGACTTGTCCTGCACTTATGCTTCTTCTTCTTCTTCTTCTTCTTCTTCTTCTTCTTCTTCTTCTTCTTCTTCTTCTCTTTCAGAGATGGAGGAGAGCAGGGCACAGAGGGAGAGCAGGCTTCTCCAACATCCGGAACTGAAAGAGAGTGGACAACCTTGGGGTGCACAGATGGTGTGTCTTGCGGCTGATTTGTGGTAGTAGGCTTCTAGATTGAGATGCTGGGGAGAGGAATTCCATGGGGCGAGCCCCATCACTGGCAGGTGCTGAAGAAGGGGGGCACTTCCTCATCTGGGGAGGAGGAGCGGCACTCGGAGGGAAGGGCATGTGAGCTGCAGGGGAGGGAGTGGGGAGAGGGGGATGGGGCAGGGGTAAGGAATAGGTAGGAGAGGGAAAGGATGTAACAGAGGCAAAAGTTGAAGAAAGTGACACTGGATGGAGTAGGTCATATTTTTGGTGAGCCTCAGCATAAGATAGGCGATCGAGGGACATGTACTCTTGGACCTTCTTTTCTCTCTTGTAAGCCAGGAAATTTGGCGAACGACGAGAGTGGTGGTCACAACACCCAGATGGTGGTTCACAGGGGCTTCCCTTATGGAGTGGAAGTCCACTGTCACCACATAGAGGATCTGCCGTACAGCAGGAAGAGATACGCCCAAAATGCATGCATCGGAAGCACCTCGTGGGTGCTGGGACGTATGGATTCATGTCACATATGTAGCACATTACCTTGACCTCTTCTGGGAGGATATTCCCCTCAAAAGCCCAAATGGAGATGCCAGTATTTTTGTGGTTTGAGGTGCATATGAAAAATTACTCCCTGGACCATAATCAGCCACTGGTGAGAGGTAATAGACACTGGGTGATTGCCAAGACATTCACAAGCACTAAGAGCTGCAGATTGTGCAGCAGAGGAAGCTTGATTCAACAGGAAGCCTAAGCGCATCTTACTGAGAGACTCCACTTCACCAGACTTGTCCCTAAAACTCTCCGCAAAAAACAATGGCTTTGTGGTGGTGAATGTGTCCCCATCCATCCTAGTACAGACAAGGTAGCAGGGAAAGTGTTTCTTTCCAAGATTGTGAGCCTGGCCATCTTCCCAGGATGTAGCCAGGGAAGGGAAGGCTGCTGGGTCATATGAAGCAGCATTCAATGATCCTTTACCATTTGAAGAGACAGCCATTTGAGAATGGCCAGATTTTTGCAGCTTGATATGCTTCATGCACCAAGCATCCACCCTCATGCCAGCCACTCTGATCAAGGGCTCTCCCCATGGGCGCCATCCAGCCACAGCAATGGCAGTCTGGCATACCGGCCATGGCCAGGAGTTCTGGTGCTCCAGGATGACAAATGCACCCTCCTTGGCATACATGGGGAGACAACAACTCAGGTATTAGCAGTGTGATCCCTGTGTTGTCAGGGGACTCAGCCAGACAGGTACATAACAGCCCCACCACATGGACATGCTGGTGACCTAATGGGGTGGAGGGGTTGGGGGGTTTACAGTGGGGAACGAAGATGGGAAGGAAGGGGGGGGGGGGAGAGGAATCATGCCATAGAGGCGAGGGAGGGAGTTCTTCCCCAGACGGCTCACACTAAAGACAAAAAAATTAGAAGAAACGCCAAGGGGGGAGAAAAATGCCAAAAAGGTGGAGAGAGAACAGGCAAGAGGAAGATAATCAGGTACCCATGTTGACATAAATCACAACACGGAGAGGGGAAGGAGCGAGGATGGGGAAGGAAGGGCACAGTGAAGGAAAAGTGGCCTGGGAAGGAAAAGAGGGCTGCAATAGCTCAAGGCCCTGTGTGTGCACCATGCACAGACTCACGAAAGAACCATGAGCCCCAGGGAGGGGAGGGGGGGGGGGGGCTCAGATTGCTGAGACTGTAGGCATCCCAACTGAGTCAGTGCATAATATCCTGTATGGACAATTGGCTATGAAGAAGCTGTGTGTGACATGAGTACACTAATTGTCCACAGTCGACCAAAAATGCATCTGGTACATTTTAACACAATATCTGGCAATGTTTAATTGCAGTCTGCAAGACTTTTTGCACTAGTTTGTGGCTGTTGATGAAATCTAGATCCATCATTACACATCACAGTAAAAACGGCAGCCAAAACAATAGACAAAGGTTGGTGATAGTGCATCGGAGAAGGCAAAGACTATTTTGTCAGCTGGTGACGTAACGGCACCAAGGTGTTTTTGATGTCTTCAGAAGCTGCATTTTGATTGTGGTAACCACATTGGGTCATAAATCATAGCCCTAAGATAAGAGTGACAAATACAGAAGCAACTATAAATTATAATGATAACTAAATAAAATAAACACAGGAAAACTGGCAACCATGCAGGCTGGCCGAGTACTCTCAGCCAATAGGACAACAACCCAACTCCGATTTTGAATTTTCTGCCATTTAAACATAAGGCAATTGGCCTACAAGGGAGGTGGAGGGGTGACATCTGGCAACAAGGCAGGCTGACCTGAAACCCACTCAGCCCCATTACTGGCAAGGTGGTGGAACTTCAAAACCCTCCTCATTGTCTCACAAAGTGAGAGCATGTGGACACTGTTGATGGTGATCTGTCAATCGGATAGTGTTAAGCTCAGCAGCCCGCTTGGTGCTATTCAGAAGGAGTAGGCCATGTGCTGGTGCAGGATTTCACACTCTCCCTTTCCTTATCACAATACAATACAAACATAACACCACGCCAATATGCATTCATTACACTCAACCATACTCCAAAAGTACATGTAAGACACAGCTCACTCATATCTGTGTGGGAATAGACTGTTGTGCATGATGGAAGGAAACGTTTTATGACTAGGTGGGTGAGCTCATCCCTTGGATTCTCCCAGGCAATAGTGTGATATAACTTTAGTTACCTCACCTCAACACTCATGTGATTTAACTCAGAGGCACATAACTTATCTGACACCCCACCATCCTTGTCCTTGTCTTTAGAAGCAATGTTGAAAATTGCTTACCAGCTGATGGACTACGTTAATGACAGCTGGAGCAGATGCAGTAACATGCAACCAGCTGATATGCTCTGTGAAACACCTGATGTCCTCATGTGTTACTCACTACTGGCTGTGAGTGGTTCTGCTGATCCATAGTGTCATCTCAACATCGCTTGTGTGCTGCTTAATCGACAGAGGAGCTGATGCTCTCATGAGGCCCTGACATCACACTCACCACAGGAAAAACTTGTGAACTAAAAGTTTCTTTGTATTGAACCAAACATTTTGAGGCAACATTGTGTCACTAACTAAAATGAACTGGCACTTAAATAACTGTATGCACCAAGGTTCTAGTTGAACACTGTCTTATTCACTACAATTTTACTTGCTCAGAAAAACAAACTACTACAACCACTTTCCTGGTGTGAATGATGTGTACTTTTTCTAATATTGCTTGTAACTAGTAGCTCCAGGTGCAAGACAATGTGTTCATACACTAGTGTATACAAGGTTCACAATGAATGTACTACTACTTGCTCCGGGATACGAAGATACTTATCGAAACTTATGATACTGTCAATGAACATGCCAGTTCTGAATGATGTTAACCCCTAATAGGAGACAGATACATGACCACATTACACAATTGTAAAAGTGTAACACAGATTCAACTGAGGCCCCTGAGAGGTACCATTTTATGTTGACTTGCAACTGAAGACTAGATGTCCCCAGTCAGTGACTTCATCAGATATTGCAAAAGCATGTTCATATATTTTGTGATGTGTGGTAGGAGATTGTCTTTTGCACCTTTATTGTTGTTTGAGATGGTGTATCATAATTAAGTATCTGCATCCAGACCCACAATACCTACCTGCATGTGGTAACTTGCTATGATTGTCACGAGTAGCAGTATGTGTCAGCATCAAATTTAGCCAAGAATCAATGCATCATAACTAATGAATGTCACTACTTTGAATAATGTTGTGGTTGTTGCTTATTTGCAAAGTCTTTAACATTACATTCCACAGGTCCTGTTTGAACCTATACAACAGCAAGAAAAGGAATCATGTCCACAAAACTTAAACCAAAACTGTTAAGCATTTTAAGATTATACTCAATTATCAAAAATAATTCTAAAAAAAACTGTGTGAATTGACAACATGCATTATGGTGTTTGTGTTTTTGAGTGTGTTCCAAACCACTACTTTTTAAGGATGTAACGGTTGTGTGAAAACACTTATCCACTTACAACCAAGGAGAAACAATCTTCCTAACCTTGTCTCACATGCTACTGTTCCAGGTGATAAGATGGGCAGATTATGGGATTTTAAGGGATCAAACTACTATTGTCATCAGCCTCTATATACTGGGTATATCAGAAATATGGGAAAAAACTATTTGATCATAAAACACAGACAAAGGGGTTGTGGTATAGGACAGCCAGAAGATGGGTAAAGAATAAATTACTAAAAGAGTTATGAGATAAAAGATAACAGGGTAGGGTAGAAGACAGTTGAGAGCAACCGGAAGCCCAATGTGGCTTTTCATGCAGTGGGAGGCGCACCCCCACAGCAGACGAGGCTACCCCACCCACTGTATCATGTCAATAGCGTTACAAATTCAGATACCTAAGAGGAGGAGCACTAAAACAGATTCTTAAAAAATGAACACTCCCAGCATTATTAATAATGAGTCAGTTCATACCAGCCCCCCATCTGAGAACCGCCCAGCTAAAAATGAGGCAGAAGGCACCCCTCCTTCCACTCCATCCAGCAGCTAGCAGTCCCATAACAACATTTCCAGATAAAATTATATTCTGGTACATTGTAAGTTCATTGAGGTGTTCCCACTTAGAAAAAGGGGTGTTACAGTATTTCAAACATGGAATATTATAAGATAGGGATATTTTCTGTCCGACTTTTGTGGGGTCACAAGTTATTAGGTGCTTCTGCTCAGCCAAAGGACATCGTCAATTGGTCTGCGCTAACAGTAGTATGAGATATCATAATTTCATCCACACAGATATCTGGGATATCACGTGCTTTTTGTTGACCATAACTACACTATAATTTGACTCACGCTTTGTGTGTGTGTGTGTGTGTGTGTGTGTGTGAGAGAGAGAGAGAGAGAGAGAGAGAGAGAGAGAGATCCAAGTCCTGATTGTGGACATAGAAAATTTACCCAGCATCCTTTCTTTTGTCTTTTTATAAGCTGGCAGGCTCTGGTTCAAAGTCGGTTAGGGAAGATAAGAACCATCTTTCAATAGATGGAACTTCTACTGTTGAAGTTCGCTTCTGTGACTGCGACATATAATGGCCATGGTTATCTGTGTCCCTCATGAAACTGGAGATCCATCAGGGACAGGGGGAATCTTCAAGAAAGTGATAAATTCTGCTGAGTGTATGATTTTGGTGGTCAGTTGTCTGAGGGTCCCTTCAGTTATCCCATGGGCAGGTGTATCAAACATTAGGGAAGTACTAAGAGTGGGCCAGACAGCATTGTTAAGAGTCCAAAGTAGGGGGTATTCAGCTGAGTATCTGTAAGAAAGGAATGGAACGACTTGATAGTAATTGTTATCACTAGGGTCATTGTGAATGTTCCACTGAATAAAAGTGTAAAAATTAGGGCTACAGACCATAAGGTTGGTGCCTGAAAATGATCCATGTGCTGTACTCAAATGAGTGGGGGAACCATTAGTCAATACCCAACATCAATATTTACGAAAACACCTGCTCTGATGAACCATGCATGTTCATGGTCTTAGAGCTGTGCCATAAATGGTTAAGGGCATTAAAATCATTCAGGAAAAGATATGGTGGATGTAGCTGGGAGATCAGATTGATATCAAAGTATCTCAACTTTCCCTTGGGAGATGGGTGGTGAGGGGGAGGGGAGATAGATGTTGCAAAAGGTGAATCCTATGTGTGTTCCACATGTATACTGCTGTCACTTCAGTCAAGGTATTAAGTGGTATTTGGTCACTAGAGCTGGTCTCGAGCACTGTACACATGTCACCTGAGGCTCTTTCAGTGTCAATTCAATTCTTATAACAGGCTCATTAATTATGTAGCACAGGCGAATACATCATAAAGAAATGAGTTTCCTGAAGAGCTATGCAAAATACTGATAAGTGCAGGAGACAGTGTTTCGTATAATCAAGAACGCAATAGTAGCTATTACAGTTCAATTGGTTTATGTTTGTATGTGTATCTAATGGCTAAGTGAAAAGGAAATAATTGTTAATGATGACTTGGTTCGGGTTAATATCACCTGTTGATTGCCACCTTCACTGGTGTTGAGCTGCAATGATCATGTTTAATATGGCATATGAAAACATCTTTATGGATAACTATGACCCACTTCACATTTTATGTACTGTTTGCAAATGAAACTTTTTCCTTTGTCGTGTTTCTCTTTACTTCATCTTGACTTGTAGAAAACTCATTGTATTGACAGCAATATTCTGCAATGTTATACTCCAATATGATGTGTTACTTAACAACACCTCTGTCATAAATGTACAAAACTTACACAGCTGAATGGAATTTTATCTACATTATGAATACAAAGATACGAACCAATTTATGTGCTGTTAGTTTAAATGGATAATGAGTGCGTAGGTCTGCGTGTTTGCAATATTTTCTTCATAGGTAGAACAAAAATTCAAGTTAAATGGAATTTTAGTAATAAATTATGTTGACTATGTGCTCTTTTAGATCAGAGGCGCAGGAAAGCAAACAACTCACGTAGGATGCTTGTGTGATGAAAATATAGATTAATGAAATCTATAATTATGTCCACCTGGAAGTTTCTAACACTAATTTAGCCCTGTTGTTTATGAACCAGAACTGTGAAACTCAATGTAGTGACAACGGATGGGTTATCACGAGAGAGGTCAATTGAGAAATGCATATTAATGCAGCACTATATTTATTTAACAGTAAAAATATATTTCAGTACTACATTCAAATAACAGTATTAAAAATATATTTCACAGACATAATTCAACTAGTGTCAACAGTGTCATTTGTTTTTCAGAAGTCATCAAATAAATGCAGTTTTATAGCAATCAACTTTCAACAAACACTGAAGATGACAAGCACTTATTTTAAATCATATAAAACTTTTTCCGAATTGATCTCTAAATCTAATATCACATGGTAACAATTAAGACCTCTTCAGAGCAACAATGCAATACGTAATGTTCAAACCTTTGCAAATAGTACAGCAACTCGTGATGGCAGGTAAGCCTAGAAGAAAGATGCTCAAAGTGAGAATACTACCACAGACAGAACATAAAAGGAGAATAAAAATTTAGGAATTAAGGTGTACAAACCTTAATAGAATATTTTCGGCCAGCAAATCCTTCATTTGATGTGAAATGTGAGACTGAAGTATCAATGCGATTATGACCACCAAATTCTGAAGAATCAGTATTCAGAACTACTTTATATTCTCCAGGTACATTCACACCAATAGTGTAATCTGTGTAGCTCTTTGATATGTGAAAATTGAATGCAAAAAGAACTTCTGCTCTTTCAAATGCAATGACTTTATCATCTTCATGTTTCCAGCTGACATAACCCTGTAACCAAATACATTGCACCTATATTTTAATAATGAATTTTTTTATCCCAGCTCAATAGGATAATTTCATATGCACGAGTCAAGAATACAAACTGCAGACATTTGTGTTCTTCATTCTTCAATTATACATTTATTTAGCTGCTTTGTGGCAGTCTGTCCACCATTATGTTTATTAATTTCTTTCACATGCCAGTTTATAAGCTGTACGGCTCTAAAAAATCTAATATTAAAGCGATGAATGATTTCTTATGGTTCTGTTTGGACTACAAAATTCTGTAAACAATAAACAGGAGACTGCAACCATTAGAGAGGGGCAGGACACAAAGTGAAAAAGACCAAAAGCTAAGTAACCTGCCAAAGGCATCACCAGTGCCAGATGAGGTAAAAATGACTCAAAATATTGTGGAATATATTAGCTGTTACTCCAGAGGGAAACTACACAAATACAGGATGATTATAATTAAAGTTAAGCTTTCAAAACGTTGTAGAAATAACATGTTGGTCCGATGACTGCTGTGGGTTTGAAGAAAAGATTTGGAAATTCGAAAAGATGGGTTCTCTTGATGTGCAACCTGATAGGAGGAGGAAATGAATTGATTTGACATCAGTGGAAGCAGTGACCACAGGAATGCAAGAGGAGACGAGTGGTGGTGTGCAAACATGTAGTGCACAGAGAATTGCCCGAACATTTGACATACCCATGAGCACGGTGTGTAAAATCCTACGATACATCCTTCTTTGCTATCCATTCAAAATTACCCATTTGCACGAGTTGCTTCCTGTTGACCTGCCATCATGAGAGACCTTTGCCTTAGAATTTCCTGCTTGCATCAAAGTGGACAGACAAAATTCACTTCCATCCGACAGGATATATTATTACACAGAATTGTCGAATATGGGCAATGGAAAATCCACACACAAATCAACCAGTACCACTTCATCCTGAAAAGGTCACTGTGTGGTGTGTGTTTTCAGCATCATTTATCATAGGGCCACATTTTTTTGAAGAGACAGGTTCTCCAGGTCCTGTTACCTGTACTGTCACTGCTATGCGCTATGAGTGTCTTTTGCGCAACCATTTCACTCCAGCTCTCCAACGGCGTGGATGGGATAATTATTATGCAAGATGGCACACTTCTGCACACTGCAAATCCAGTTAAGCAGCTGCTGAAGCACCATTTCGGAAATGCTAGAATTACCAGCTGCCATTTCCCGACAGCCTGGCTGTCCCAATCACCTGATCTTAATCCGTATGACTTCTGGCTATGGGGCTACCTGAAAGATGTTGGGTTCAGTGTTCAGATTGCAAAACTTAGCTGCATTGAAGGCACGCGTTCCACAACACATTCTGAACGTGACCCTGGAAACACTCCGATCAGTTGTGGAACATGCTGCGTCTCGATTTCAGCTTGTTGCAGAAAACGGTGGACAGCATATTGAACATGTTTTGCGCCAGTCACAAGGAAATTAATAATCCAATTTGATTTTGATTTATGTTTTTTATGTGGTTTTTGATCTCAGGACAATTAAAAACGGATTTTTCCCATCCGATGTCATATGACCTTGCCATGGTGGCTGGGCTTACATAACTAACAGTATCACACCTGTACACCCATGCAAACTAGTAGTACAGTTTGTTTAATGTCAAACGTACATCTTAGGCATTGCTGTATGATTCTTTTGTCATTTGTAGTTGACCACTATTAAATTATGATGGTTACAGCACCATCTATTGCTTCATTTTGTAACTATTTATTTTTCTTCTGCCATATGTTTTCCTCCTCCTCCGATAATATTCTGTAGCAATTTGACAGATTAGTACAATTAAGTAGGGACACACAGAAAGAATGAACCTCCAGCAAATATTAACAAAAAGCAGGTGCACAAATCTTCCTCAACCCAATTGTGCAGCTTATGGAGGGAAGTAAGTTAGACACTGAACTGGTAATAATCTGGAGGAAGACCAAATGGTTTAAGCCAAAACAACTATGAAATAATAGGCCAAATGGAGTAGTCATATACAATTAATTATCATACTAATTAAAAGAACAAATTCGGACACATTTAGTATCAGATTAGCAGAAGCAAAAAACTGAACAATGTATGTACAGATACATAGAAGATAATATGCATCAAAACCAAAGAAGGTGTATAAACATTTAGATGGCAGCATGAAATAAGCTAAACCAGAGGGGACCAGCACAATCATTGCTCAAAGCCAATTATGTTTCACAAATTCAAAAGGCTATAAAGTAACCCTTCTGTCTCCATAAGTCAATGATAGAGATCTTTAACACCAACAGGAAGATTATTTGCAAGAGTAATTAACATATGCAGCTGGAGGTTTCACAAGACAACTAGAAACACTTTATTTTTAGCAGGTATAACATGACATAGTAATATTGCATGAGAGATTAGTTTTCATAGGCTTCTTTTTCAAGGTGAATGTGCACACTTAGTATTATTAGAGATTTTCCATTTAATGAAAGAAACGATTTCTTATTTATGTATTGTTAAACGAACTGCACAACAACAGAGATGAAAACAGGACAAATGGATCAGATGAAAGGTCTCCTGTAATGACAGAGTAGACCTCTTACAAGTTTTCACCAACTGGGGCTGAATCTGTCTTGATAATAACCTGTCCAAAACTAAGAATTTTGTGGTGGCACTTTATTTCAGTTTATGCATGTTAACAAAACATACACAACACAAACCCCTTCAAATCCCTGTACAAAGAACATTATTCTGCAGATTAGGTGCATATACCAGTGCATAACAAGAAGCAACACAAAAAAAAGAAACACTGATAAATAATTTTTGTGCCATGAATTTTTCACATTGTCCTCAAATAATTGTAGTATGAAATAATGCCTTACCTAGTGCAACAGCTACACATAAGTATTTGGTTTGAGGTATGATGCCAGTTATCTGGGAGGAATTATTAAGTAGGGTGGTAACGAAAGACCTACTGTCACTATGTCTGTTCAACATACATAGCAAAGAGCACGTTTGACACTTACACAATGAACTAACGCTACACCAAGAACAAACAGAACTTAACTCAGCATGTGGTGGTGTGGGGTAGAGGGGGCACAGAGGTGGGGGTGGTGGCATGGAGGAGAGGGGGCACAGAGGTGGTGGTGGTGGTGGTGGTGGTGGTGGTGGTGGTGTGGGGGCGAGGGGACAGGAAGGTGGTGGTGGTGTGGGGGAGAGGGGACAGGGAGGTGGTGGTGGTGGTGTGAGGGAGTGGGGGAGAGGGGAAAAAGAGGTGGTGGGGGGAAAGGGGACACAGAGGCAGTGGGGGGAAAGGGGACACAGAGGCGGTGGTGGGGGGGAGAGCGGTGGTGGTGGGGGGGGAAAGAAGTGGTGGGGGGGAGAGAGGTGGTGGTGGTGGTGGTGGTGGAGAGAGGTGGTGGTGGGGGAGAGAGGTGGTGGGGGGGAGAGAGGTGGTGGGGGGAGAGAGGTGGTGGTGGGAGGGAGAGAGGTGGTGGTGGGGGGGAGAGAGGTGGTGGTGGGGGGGGGGGAGAGAGGTGGTGGTGGGGGGGGAGAGAGGTGGTGGTGGGGGGGGGAGAGAGGTGGTGGTGGGGGGGAGAGAGGTGGTGGTGGGGGGGAGAGAGGTGGTGGTTGGGGGGAGAGAGGTGGTGGTTGGGGGGAGAGAGGTGGTGGTGGGGGGGAGAGAGGTGGTAGTGGGGGGGAGAGAGGTGGTAGTGGGGGGGAGAGAGGTGGTAGTGGGGGGGAGAGAGATGGTGGTGGGGGGGAGAGAGGTCGTGGTGGGGGGGAGAGAGGTCGTGGTGGGGGGAGAGAGGTCGTGGTGGGGGGGAGAGAGGTCGTGGTGGGGGGGAGAGAGGTCGTGGTGGGGGGGAGAGAGGTCGTGGTGGGGGGGAGAGAGGTCGTGGTGGGGGGGAGAGAGGTCGTGGTGGGGGGGAGAGAGGTCGTGGTGGGGGGGAGAGAGGTCGTGGTGGGGGGGAGAGAGGTCGTGGTGGGGGGGAGAGAGGTCGTGGTGGGGGGAGAGAGGTCGTGGTGGGGGGGAGAGAGGTCGTGGTGGGGGGGAGAGAGGTCGTGGTGGGGGGAGAGAGGTCGTGGTGGGGGGAGAGAGGTCGTGGTGGGGGGGAGAGAGGTCGTGGTGGGGGGGAGAGAGGTCGTGGTGGGGGGGAGAGAGGTCGTGGTGGGGGAGAGAGGTCGTGGTGGGGGAGAGAGGTGGTGGTGGGGGGGAGAGGTGGTGGTGGTGGTGGGGGGAGAGAGGTGGTGGTGGTGGTGGGGGGAGAGAGGTGGTGGTGGTGGGGGGAGAGAGAGGTGGTGGTGGTGGGGGGAGAGAGAGGTGGTGGTGGTGGTGGTGGGGGGAGAGAGAGGTGGTGGTGGTGGTGGGGGGGGGAGAGAGGTGGTGGTGGTGGTGGTGGGGGGAGAGAGGTGGTGGTGGTGATGGTGGGGGGGAGAGAGGTGGTGGTGGTGGTGGTGGGGGGGAGAGAGGTGGTGGTGGTGGTGGTGGGGGGAGAGAGGTGGTGGTGGTGGTGGTGGTGGTGGGGGAGAGAGGTGGTGGTGGTGGTGGTGGGGAGAGAGGTGGTGGTGGGGAGAGAGGTGGTGGTGGTGGTAGTGGTGGGGAGAGAGGTGGTGGTGGTGGTGGTGGTGGGGAGAGAGATGGTGGTGGTGGTGGTGGTGGGGAGAGGGGACAGAGAGGTGGTGGTGGTTGTGGTGGTGGGGAGAGAGAGGTGGTGGTGGTTGTGGTGGTGGGGAGAGAGGTGGTGGTGGTTGTGGTGGTGGGGGAATAGGGGACAGAGAGGTGGTGGGGATGGGGTAGAGTGAAGGGGGAGGGGGTAGAGTGAAGGGGGAGGGGGTAGAGTGAGGGGGGAGGGGGTAGAGAGAAGGGGGGAGGGAGTAGAGTGAAGGGGGGAGGGAGTAGAGTGAAGGGGGAGGTGGTAGAGTGAAGGGGGAGGTGGTAGAGTGAAGGGGGGAGGTGGTAGAGTGAAGGGGGGAGGTGGTAGAGTGAAGGGGGGAGGGGGTAGAGTGAAGGGGGAGGTGGTAGAGTGAAGGGGGGAGGGGGTACTGAGAAGTGGGGAGGGGGTACAGAGAAGTGGGGAGGGGGTAGAGAGAAGGGGGGAGGGGGTAGAGAGAAGGGGGGAGGGGGTAGAGAGAAGGGGGGAGGGGGTAGAGAGAAGGGGGGAGGGGGAAGAGAGAAGGGGGGAGGGGGTAGAGAGAAGGGGGGAGGGGGTAGAGAGAAGGGGGGAGGGGGTAGAGAGAAGGGGGAGGGGGTAGAGAGAAGGGGGGAGGGGGTAGAGAGAAGGGGGGAGGGGGTAGAGAGAAGGGGGGAGGGGGTAGAGTGAAGGGGGGAGGGGGTAGAGTGAAGGGGGGAGGGGGTAGAGGGAAGGGGGGAGGGGGTAGAGGGAAGGGGGGAGGGGGTAGAGGGAAGGGGGGAGGGGGTAGAGAGAAGGGGGGAGGGGGTAGAGAGAAGGGGGGAGGGGGTAGACAGAAGGGGGGAGGGGGTAGAGAGAAGGGGGGAGGGGGTAGAGAGAAGGGGGGAGGGGGTAGAGAGAAGGGGGGAGGGGGTAGAGAGAAGGGGGAGGGGGTAGAGAGAAGGGGGGAGGGGGTAGAGAGAAGGGGGGAGGGGGTAGAGAGAAGGGGGGAGGGGGTAGAGAGAAGGGGGGAGGGGGTAGAGAGAAGGGGGGAGGGGGTAGAGAGAAGGGGGGAGGGGGTAGAGAGAACGGGGAGGGGGTAGAGAGAACGGGGAGGGGGTAGAGAGAACGGGGAGGGGGTAGAGAGAACGGGGAGGGGGTAGAGAGAACGGGGAGGGGGTAGAGAGAACGGGGAGGGGGTAGAGAGAACGGGGAGGGGGTAGAGAGAACGGGGAGGGGGTAGAGAGAACGGGGAGGGGGTAGAGAGAACGGGGAGGGGGCAGAGAGAATGGGGAGGGGGTAGAGAGAAGGGGGAGGGGGTAGAGAGAAGGGGGAGGGGGTAGAGAGAAGGGGGAGGGGGTAGAGAGAAGGGGGAGGGGGTAGAGAGAAGGGGGAGGGGGTAGAGAGAAGGGGGTAGAAAGATGGGGGTCTGTCCCTGACACCCACAGTTATGGCTCCTTCAGCCACTGGCTCACATCTGATTGCTGATATGTGGATTTCCAGGGAAAGGGTTCCTGAAAGGGAGCCCAGTCACCACAAGACACCAGAGAATGATGATGCTTCTTACGCAAGCACCTCGCATCCCATGCCCAAGTTTATTTAAGCAACTACCAGAGGTCAATGTCAAGGGAGTAATAAACCAGGTACCTTCTGATGACCTCATCACAATAGTTGCAAAAATTTATATACTTGAGTCTGGATACTTTTTTCTGAGCCTAAAAACAGGAGAGGCGATCTGTGATCGCATATCCTGGATTTTGTATCCGTGGATTAGGGTTGTGCACTTTGAGGAGTGTGGCCATCCTTGCAACTGACACAGACAAGTGTCAGCACAAACTGCCAATTTTCATGAAGTGAAAGTATAACATAATAGGATGGATTAAAAATATACTCTTCAAGTAGTGGCAGTAGAATACATACACACAGGTTTTTAAATTTGCAAGCTATCAGAACCACTGACTCCTCCTCCTGACAAAGGTTGAAGGGGAAGAAAGAAGGGTGAAGAAAAGGACTTGGGAGGTGTAGGAAATGGGGAGAGTTTGGAAAAATCACCCAGAACCCCAGATCAGGGGAGACTTACCAGATGGAATGAAAAGGAGACTGATTGTTGGGACTGCAAAGGACGAGATTTGAAAATCTGAAAGCTTAAAGATGGAAGATAGGGTAATACACAAGAAAAAGATTACACCAAAACAGTGTGCACTTGTTAATAAGAGCAGAAAGCTAAGTGAATTGTATGTGACAGAGGCGAGGGAAGACAGACAGGTCAGAAAATGAAAGATATAGGAAACTAAATGGGAGTGAAGAAAGGAATAGTTCTGTGAAGAGATGCCAAGACTGAAGAAATTAACATAAGTTAAAGCCTGATGGATGGAGACAACAAGGGCATGTTGTAACACTTGTTCCCACTTGCAGAGTTCTGAGAAGCTAGCGGCTGGGGGGAAGAATCCAAATGGTACATGTGGTGGAACAGGCACCGAGGTCACAACTGTCATGTTGTAGAGCATGCTCTGCAACAGGATATTGTGTGTTACCAGTAGACACCCTCTGCTTTTTCCCATTCATCCTAACTGAAAACTTTATGGTAGTCATGCTGATGTAAAAGGCTGAACAGCGTTTTCACAGGGTCTCACAATAATACTGTGGAGATCAGGTGGGTGACGAAAAGATTTTCTAGGTGTGGTGGGAAAAATATCAAAGTGGATCTCATTTCAGGGCATGACTTAACCAAGTCATGGTTTTGCAAAGTAGCTGATTGATGAATTCAAGACTAGGATAATGGTGAGTGCCAAAAGGTATATTCCTAAGTTGTTTTTTTGGAGGGATCCGCAGTAGCAGGATTGAATGTGATGGCCCAGGAAATCTACTTTTGAACTAGGCTGGTGGTGTAATTACATCCAGAACACCGAGGTGAGAATGGTGGTGTATTGCTGTAAAGAGTATGCATCTGAACAAATACATTTGCCTTGAATGATAAGGCTGTATGGGAGGATAGGTTTGACATGGAAAGGATGGTAACTGTCAAAATGTAAGTACTGTTGTTTGTTAGTAGGTTTAATGTGAACAGAAGTGTGTAGTTGGCATTTGGTGAGGATGAGCCCAACATTAAGGAAAGGGGCATGGATTATTTGCCCACCCCACTCCCATCGCACACCTTGCTTGTCACCATTGATGGCACCTCCCTCTATACCAAACATCCTCCATGCACACAACCATGTGAAATGTAAAAAGGCAAAATGTATTTAGAGATTCCAGGAATTTTAATAGGTCAGCCTCACCATAAGTCCATATGATAAAGATGTCACAATATATCTAAACCAAACTAGGGGCTGAAGGCTTAATGATTCCAGGAAAACCTCCTTCAAGTGACCCATCAAAAGATTAGCAAAGGAAGGAGCCATCCTGGTTCCCATGGCTGTGCCCTCGATCTGTTTGTATGTTTGCCTCTCAAAGGTGAAGTAGTTGTTGGTACATATAAAGTTGATTACATTTAGCAGGAAGGATGACATAGGTTTGGAAATGTTCAGCAGCAGACAGGTCATGGTCATGGTCATGGTCATGGTGGATGTTGGCATACAGGGGGGTGGTATCAATGGTGACAAGCAAGGTGTGTGATGGGAGTGGGGTGAGCAAAGATTTACGACGATCTAGAAAATGATTGCCATCTTTAATACAGGAGGATAATTGGGTTTGTGTATCTTAGGAAGACGGTGGTGGTGTGTGATTTGCGTGGGGTAAGAAGTTCTACGGATTGAGGCGTTAGTCATTGTGAAGGGCCTGAGGTTGTAAGTAGGGACTGCATGTCAGTTTGAATCACAGGGATGGGACGTTGATGGCAGATGCTGTATGTAGAGATGTCAAGATAGCTGATGTAGACTCTTGCTTACATACTCCTGTCAGTGAAGTACCATAGTGGTAGACCCCTTGTGCACTGGGAAGATAATCATGGAGTCATCAGTTTTAGCGAATGAAGGAGCCTGGAATGCTGCAGGGGTCAGGTCAGGGTCATGTTGTACGGACCTGAAGATGGGCTGTGAAGCAATACTGTATGTGAGGAATTCTTGGAATGCTTGTAAGTGATGATTTTGAGGTTGTGGTGGTGAGTCAAGATAAGATCGTGGTCCGAACTGTTCAAGGCAGGGCTTAATGTCAGGGTTGCTGATGGAAAGTTTTTGGGATTGGCTTGCAAAGTGGTATTTCCCTTTTAGTTTTCTATATCTTTCATTTTCTGACTTGTTTATTCTCCACCCCCACCCCCTGCCCCTCCTCAACCACCACCATTGCATATAATGCACTTAGCTTCCTGCTCTTATTTACTTGTGCATAATGTTTGATAGTGATCTCTGTCTTGCATAGTACCCTATCTTCCACCTTTAAGGTCTAAGGTTTTGAAATCTAATGCAGTGCAGTCCCTAACAATCAGTCTTTCCTTCTCATTCTGTTTGTTAAGTTTTCCCTGATCCAGGGTCCTGGGTGACTTTTTCAAATTCTCCCCTTTCCCTACACCTCACCAGTCCTTTCCTTCCCTCTTTCCTTCCCCCCTCAACCTGTCTGCCAGGAGGAGACACTGGCTCCAAAAGCTTGCAAATTTAAATACCTTTGTATATGTGTTCTCCTGACGCAACTTGGTGAGCTGTTTCTTTATCTATCCAAGTATATTAGACAACATATGGATATATCTGAAAAGATTATTTCTGGAGGTGCAACAATCAAAAGCACCACGAATAGATTAGGACTATCAGACAATCCTGTGTGGACAGTAGCAGATTACTGTCCACCTCATGAAGTGCGAACTATGCCTGAGTACTTGCACAGTTGGTAAGGACTGCCCGAAATACGTTAAATGTGGTCAGTTTTTGGTATAAAATTTCCTTGCTATATATTATGATATTTTTGTTTGCACATAGTTTGTAGTTTGTTGTTACATATTGTTCAATGTTTTAATGCTTCTGATACAATTATGGAAAAAAAGAAAAACAGCCAGTTGTCATATTTATCTCACTTTTGTGCCCACTTTATAGACACAAAGTAGCACAAATACTGAGTTTATCATCAGGAAACTGTTCAAGACTTCCAACCTTTTCAATTTAAAATAACTGTGCTTAAACATGACAAAAATTTTTAATATTGTTAAACAACTTGCTAGTTTAAATAATCCTCAAGAACTAAATTAGAGAATACAAGCTTGGAAATATACATAGTTTACTTGGCGACTGAATGGAAATTTAACATTGGGTTTCTGTCTGGTATTGTCTTCAGGATTGTTCAAAATATTTTGAAGTAAGCTGTCAGGACGGCAACCTACAATACAATGTTTGAAATGTTATTATTCTGAGAATGTTGTCGGCTTCTACTTAACCCTACCATATTTTCCCAGTGAAAGTACCGGGACCCCAGAAAAGCTGTGATGGACTAACCAGCAGTTTCTTAAATACTGTAACATGCGTGGGCCTCAGCATGTAAAACCCAACTCTACTTAGATTTCTCGTAGAAATTACGGGGAAGTAACAAGTCAACCCTCCATTACTGTAATTAATGTAAAAGCTCTGTGGTCTTAGAATATCTGATCTTTGATTTAATGACACCTGTTTAACAAAACCTGTTGATATCTAATAATGTGTGAAATAACTTCACAACAGTTTAAAAAATTATTTATTTATTTACTTAGTTACTCTTTTTGGCGAAAAAAGAAGAAGAAACCAACTTTTGCTAGTCCCATTTATTGTGCTGCAGCCTGCACGATATCACGGTTCCCACTCTGTCATTGAACAGTACGTGGCTTTGCAAATTTCATATTCAACTTCTTAACGAAGCTTTTTTTCTTCGAGGAAAGGTTACTTTAATTTTATATCGGCACAAAAGGTGCATTTGCGTGTAGACACAACAGCAGTGTTCACACAAATGACGACACACCACATCAACTTTGTAGTCTGTCTTCTCCGCCCACAGAAACCGCTACAATGTTATAAGAATAAGTGGGATAAGAGTTAATCCAGCACACCTCACTGCAAGAAATTGCAAACATTCCGGTGATGTGGGAAACATAAGCTGAAACAGGGACTGTCCCGTTTTCTTTACGAGATGAATTCCAGCCAGTAGGTGTGCTTCCACTGTTCACTGACAACAGAGAAACGGGCAACAATGAAATTAAATTATTCTGCATTGTTGTTCTTTCACAGCACAGTTATGTCGAGTAATCCAAGTTGCTCCATGTTGAAAGGAAAAATCTTTGTGCTTATGTGCCGTGTTTAAAGTAAAAAGTTTTGTGCTCATATGCGATGTAGTACAACTAGGACTTTCTTTCTTTCCTTTTACAATTTTTTTCTTTTGTTTTGACTGTTGGTTGAGAATTTTGTAAGTGCCTTAACATGAATAACAGTGAAAAAAGCAAACAAGCAAAATTAAGTGGGGCAGCATTTCGGAAATTATCGAAGGAAAGGTGAGAACGAGAAGCCAATGTCCTAAATACGCTTGGCACAGTAGACAAATTTTTCACAAAAAATGTTGTCGGTTCAACTTCGAATTCAAGTGGTACGGATGATATTACTGGCACTGCAGCTGTTGGAAGAGAAGTTAATACAGACGAAACAAAAGTTAAAAATGAAGAAAAGCAAACTGTTCCCGATTTCGAGTTTCGTGAAAAACTAAATGTCGAGTCAGACATTACAAAAAGAAATAACCTCATTAGTAATGATCCTGCAGAATGGTGTGTCAATGAATCAACAATCGACATTCTCTAACAACGTGGCATTAATCAAAATTTTAACAGTGATTTTTCTAATTCAAGAAGGTCAATAGGTGATAAAACCAGATATTTGAACAAAAACGTATCTTACCGTAAACTTTTAAATGGTGAATAAACTTTGCGAGATTTTCTAGTATACTCCTGCAACACCGGTGCTGTTTTTTGTGCACCATGTAAATTGTTTGGAGGTAAGGCTGTGATTGCTACTAATGGTATTGCAGATTGGAAAAGTATTTCTAATATTTTATCTCATCATAAGAATTCACATGAACATAAAAATTCTAAGTTATCACTCTTAACAAGAAAAAAAAGTCACTACAAACAATAAATAACTATTTCAAGTCCTGTTGGGACAGAAAAAATTTACTGGAGCAGTGTGTTGAAAAGGATGTTTGCAGTAGTGAAGAAGCTAACAAGTCATGGACTTTCCCTATGTGGACACGTTGAAAGATTCCATTCATTACGTAATGGTCAGCTTATGATGTCTCTTGAACTTATAGCTGAGTTTGATCCTTCTCTCGCAGAGCACATTGAACGATATGGAAAGCCAAGGCAGGGACATACATCTTTCTTCAACAATCTGTGATGAAATAATAGAGCTTCTTTCTGAACGAATAAGAAGAATTATCATAAGTGAAATAAAACAGGCCAAATATTTCTCTATAATAGTAGATTATACTGTGGACATTTCACAAATTGATCAATTATCTTTCTATTGAGAACGAGAATGGTGAACCTGTTGAACGTTTCCTTCTGTTTTTACCAAACCTGGGACACAAGTCCGAAAACTTGGCTGAGGCCATAATAAAAGTCCTGTCAATAAATTCCATTGATATTACTGACTGTAGAGGCCAGTCATATGACAACGCAAGCAATATGTCAGGAACCTACACTGGTTTGCAGGCACGCATTACAGAACGAAACCCGAAAGCGCATTATGTGCCTTGTGCAACACATTCGCTGAATTTAGTCGGCACTAGGGCTGTTGTTGGAAAGCATGTTCATTTTTCAATGTGGTGCAAAACCTTTATAATTTTTTCTCTGCTTCTACACAGCGCTGGGATAAACTACTTTCTTTCATGAAACCAGGAAGCAAAACAGTAAAAAGTTTATCAAAAACACATTGGTCAGCAAGAGAGGAAGCGTGTGTATGTCTATATGAAAAGTGGGAGGGCATTATCAATGCCCTCACACATACTACCAATAACATGTTTGAAAAACCACTTGTGCGAAATGAGGCTTCAGCTTTATTGAATCAACTCAGCTGACTAGAAACAGTATTCATGACGACAGTTTGGAAGAACATACTCCAGAGATTTAATAGTGTGAATCTGAAATTGCAAAGTGTAAATATTGATACTAAAATAGTGCATGAAGTATATGAGTCACTTGTAGGATTTATTGCATCTATTCGTGGCATGTTCGACTATAATGAAAATAAATCCATGGAGATTGTGACTGATATAGACTATGAATCCACCTATAAAAGATCATGAAAACGCAAACTTCATAATGATGATGATGTGGACTCTGAAGAAGTTTTTCTGACTGGAAGGGAAAAATTTAAAGTCGAAACATTTCTACCAGTACTCGACAACTTGTACCCCAAATTAGTGAGAAGGAAGGAAAGCTATAGAACACTGTTGGACTCCTTCACAGTTTTCAGTAACCTTAAGAACAGTTCATCCAGGGATACTGCTGAACATGCAGCAAAACTCCAAGCGACATATGGCACAGATTTAGAGCCTTCCTTCCCTAGTGAATGTGTACGGTTCGTGGAACTTTTGGAATCTTCTGGGATTAGTGATATACCAGTTGAAGTGAGTAAATTTTTACAAAAAGAGGTTACAGTCTGTATTTCCAAATATTGACATCGCTCTTAGAATATTTCCATGTATGGCACTTACAAATTTTTCAGCAGAATGCTCGTTTTTGGCTCTTAAAAAGACTGAAATCGTACCTACATCCTATGTTGTCCGAGGAGAGATTGAACACCTTGTCCATTCTGCACATCGAAGCCAACCTCCTAATTGATAACCTTCTGAACTGTGAAGGTATGATCAAAGAGTATTCTGCCGTCAAAGCCAGGCACAAACTTTGCTGACTGGTGAGTCTGTTTATTTATTCATATTAGTTTTAAAAATTTAAGATTATAATGCGATTTTCATTATAACTTGGAGCACATTCATTGGATTTACAAACTATGTATTACCTGTTTATTTTACAACTGTTGATGGCGGAACGTGGAACTAAACCTCGTTTACATGCAGACGTAACCGAAGGCGGCCAATAATACTAAACAATACCCGAATGACCAGGGCCACTTGGCGCTGTACAGTCAAGTCATACTGATACTGTAGTATATTACAACATGTGTATTCTTGGCGTCTGCTGAAATGTATAGTTATCAGGGAAATATATGTTATTGGAGAGTACGCTCAGATGAAAAAGTGTTAATAAATAACGTAATTCAGTTCTGTTGATAAGTACGTGAAAGTTTTGCTAATACTGTTAGAAAGAGCTATGGTAAGAGCAGTAGCTGCAGTACAACATAGTTCAGCCCTTACACGGATTAAAGGTATTGTGTACACTTATTATGCAGCACCTAGTTACACAGACCCTAATGCTTTACATGTTAACTATTAGATTATACAACAAATTTGATTTTTCCACACTAATCTGGAAAACTATGTAATAACAAATCCAGTTCAGTGTTTGTTCATCTGTATTTAGTTATTAGTTTGTGCACTGAAATCTCTATTTCATTTTCATTTCTTTCGGTTTCCTATAGATTCATGTATTAATACTGAACATTCAAGTTATTAGATCATAAAACAACAGTTTAATTTTAATTTTGAACACATCTCTGTAAAAGTACGTATTAATTTCTAATGTATGAAAAGTTCACTTCAATTTTTGATTGTAACACAACTTTCTTATTTTCATTTTCAACAGTTTCATGTAAAAGAGCATATTAAAAGTGAATGTATAACAAAAATCTGCTGTCTGCTATGTGCTCTGCTGAATTTTTAGGCCATAAAAGAAAAGTTATTTTCCTTGGGTTCGTTTCTGTTGTCTTTCAACAGGAGAATGTGTTGACACAATGCAGTTTTAAGTTTGTTTTATCCGCGGCCGTACACCAAGTACAGTTGAGGAACCATATTACATTTTGATTGAGCGTGACTAGACCTAGTTGGTGTGTTTTTTTTGCACGAGGGGAAGGACACACACACACACACACACACACACACACACACACACACACACACACGCGCGCGCGCGCCCATATAATATGGTGTGCCTAGGGGTGCAAAATTTTTAAATCCACCACTGCTCAAGCATTAGATCAGTTGGTACATTGTGATTTCCTGATCACCATGGTGTTATATAAAACTTCATGCAATGCATGTACACAAGATTGTTTTCCCATGATGAATGACAATTATTCAGTACCATTATTTGCAGAGTCTACTTCAGACACGTGAGGTACAATGCAAAACTATTAAGGTCATCGTAAAAAAAGAAACTGAATGAGGGCAGTGGTGTAGTCATTAAGACATTGAACTCATTTGGGGAAAGTGGCATTCACATCTCCATATGGTAATTCATTTCTGGTTTAATGTGGTTTGGCTAAATCACTGAAGTGACTATTGGGATAGTTCCTCTGAGAAGGGCAAGTCTAGCTGCCTACACTCTTCTTGCCAAATCTGAGCCTGTGTTCCATCTCTAACAATCTCTTCATCAACAGGACCCAAACCAAAATATTTTTCCCCTATGCAAGTGCCCACCTTCACACAAGAAGTATTTGGGGGAAATCTCATTATCCAATAGCACTCTAACCTGGACCATCAGTGGGAAAATGCAATGAAATAATTCAGCATGCTGCTCCAACACAATTACAGAACTTTTAAAAATAATAAACACCACTACAGGGGCAATAACTACCTTCAATCAAAATATGCTTTGGAACACAATCCTCAGTATGTGCATCACAGCTTAGCTTATACTGCTAGTATCTTCTTACATCAGTGTCCGAACTCTTTAATGATTTGTTTGTCACTTATCACCCTCCAACTATGAGTTACACCAATTTCTTACCTCTACCGATTAAATTTTTATATCTTATCATTAAACGCTAATTTCAAAACATGTCAAGTAACTTATTTCTCATGACAAGTTTTGATTAACTCACGTTCATCAGGCCAAAATGTGATGAGAAAGCAGCACAGGCAGCATCTTTACATTTTGCACAGCTGACTGCTTAACACAAAGTACTACTTCACCAATGCTGCCACCTCATAACATTTTAGTCTGAAGAGGGCTTAATTAAAACCAATTACCAGAAATAAATAAATAAAAAAAACCTTTGACTGTTTGAAGATCAGTTTTTCATGATTAGTAACCAAAAGATCCATATACGCTGTGGTCTAAAATTATTGCTATCATTAAATAATCTACTTGTAACATGATTTTAAATATTGAAAAGGAAACAGAAAGTGATACTGTATGAAAAAAAATGAATGAGTTATCTATAATTATATACAGACAGCAGTCACATGTTGACATGCACATAATATTAGGTTTTCAAAACTGTAACAATATGAAACACTTTATGAGAAAATATTTGTGTACACTATGTTATAAGGCTGCATACAGAGTGTGCTTAGCAAATAAGAGCCTGAGACAAACACGTAAATAAACTCACATAATCTTTGTGAAGCCACCCAAACCTTTCTTCAGCTGCATTCATTGCTACATCAAAATTGTTCAGGAATTTGTACTTAAGAAGCTCATCATCAACGAGGTGCCACTGCCGGCGTGCATAATGGTAAGAGTCATTATTCCCAGCACGAGGGAAGTCCAACCATTCAGGGTGTCCGAACTCGTTACCTTGGAAGTGTAAACAAATAAATTAACACAAACAAACCATTAATGATTATTTAAGGGCTTCAATAAGAATAGCACTATAGCAGTTAAAATGGTAACAACAAACCAATAAAATTCAAATAAGCTTCTCCACCAAGTCCATGTGTTATTAGCCTGATCATTTTGTGCAAGGCTAGTCCTCTGTCAATGACAGGTGTGGGCTCCGAAAGTACTGACATGTGTGTATACATTTCTTTGTCCATTAGCCAAAATGCAAGTGTTTTATCACCTACAAGGGCCTGAAAAGGAGAAACAATTTTATGCAGAGTTACACATTGGTGTATAAACATATGTTAATATGTAAGATAAGCGACAGAATATTCTGAACAAAATATTGGTATCTTCAGGTACTGTTGAAAGCATCGGTGCATAGCACAGTCATTAGTTAACCATAAATATCAGGAGGTAGTAAAAAGTTTATTAGTAGTGAAGTACACATTAATTTAGAAATACTCGATTATCAGATCAATACAGGGTGTTACTGAGCACGAATACAAACTGTTTCTGAATTTTCCAGAACATTCTAGAATTTACAATGGCAAGTTACATTATTTAATAGTGATGGGCTATGAAAAATGGACTTTGACACCACACACTTAGGAACAGCCCCCTGTGCCAAGACCATTTTCTCTTATTTTCAGGTTTCCTACCTTAATAGAATAGTAATAGCACCTTGTTTTCTTTTCAACTTAATCCATGGATGAGTCAGCAACCCACTGCACTCTGCTCTCATCATTAGTTTTTATCTGATGCTACCAGCCCATCACCAGCTGTCTTCTCCTTGATTCTGTTCACTGTATCATCAATACAGTGAGTCCACTCTAAGAACCAGTCAACCTCTACTTAATAGCCACCTTATTCACTACTGTATGCAAACATTGCAGAAGCATGAAAAAAATCAGAGACGGGTAAAATTCATGTACCCAAAATCAGCACTCTATGGACTCCAGTTTACAGTGATGGAGCCCTCATACACCGAGGTGACAAGTTATGGAAAGGCGATATACACATGTACAGACAGCAGCAGTATCGTGTACACAAAGTGTAAAAGGGCAGTGTGTTACCAGAGCTGTCATTTGTACTCAAATGAGTCCATGTGAAAAGGTTTCTGACATGATTATGGCCAGATGATGGGAATTAACAGACTTTGAATGCGGAATGATATTTGGAGCTAGCCACACGGGATATTATATGTTGGAAATTGTTAGGCAATTCTATATCCTGAGATCTGCAATGTTAAGAGTGTGATGAGAACACCAAATTTCATACATTACCTCTCATAAAGGAAAACACAGTGGCTGAAGGCCTTCACTTAAAGACCAAGAGCAGTGATGTTTGTGGAGAGTTGTCAGTGCTAACAGACACTCAATAACCACAGAACTCAATGTGGAACATATGATTAACATATCCATTAGGAAAGTGCAGCAGAACTTGGTGTTAATGGGCTATGGTAGCAGATGACTAATGCAAGTGTCTTGCTAACAGCATGACATCGCCTGTAACTTCTCTCCTGGGCTCGTGACCGTATTGGTTGGACCCTAGATGACTGAAAAAACTGTGGCCTGGTCCCAATTGCAGTTGGTAAGAGCTGACAGCAGGGTTCGAGTTTGGCGCAGACCCCAAAAAGCTATGGACTCAAGTTGTCAACAAGGCACTATGCAAGCTGGTGCTGGCACCATAATGGTGTGGGCTCTGTTTACATGAAATGTACTGGGTCCTCTCGTTCAACTTAACTGATTATTGACTGGAAATGATTATGTTTGGCTAATTGGAGACCATTTGTTCCAAAACAATTATGGAATTTTTATGGACAATACACCATATCACTGGGCCAGAATTATTTGTGATTTGTTTGAAGAACATTCTGGACAATTTGAACAAATGATTAGGCCACCCAGATTCCCGGACATGAATCTCATTGAACATTTATGTGACATAATTGAAAAGTCAGTTTGTGCACAAAAACATGCAGTGGCAACACTTTCACAATTATGGATGGTTACAGACGCAGCATGGCTCAATATTTCTGCAGGGGGACTTCCAACGACTTGCTGAGTCCATACCATGTCAAGTTGCTGCACTACGCTGAGCAAAATGAGATCTGACATGATATTAGGAGGTATGCCATGACTTTTGTCATCTCAGTGTATGTTGTAGCACTGAATCAAACAGGACCTTAACATCATCCTGTGGAATTAGTTTTTAAGATCTATCAGGATCTCAAGATCAGCTGTATTGATAACTAGAGCAGCACTGGAAGTCAAGTTGCTAACCACAGAAAACAAACATTATTTTCAATAAGTGGCACCTGAGATAAATGAACTGGACATGACACAGCATTCACAAAGAATGTCCTCTCAAACTTTCCTTATAGCCAATGTACAACACTATTAAGATGAATACATGAGGCTATATTATTCTAATGAGGCAGTGGACACCATTAGGACTATTTGCACTTCCTAGCAGCCACGACTGCTCATGACGATAATATTCCAATCATTACAGGTTTTTTGTTTTTCAAGTATGAAGCTGGATAACATACTTCAATAGGCCGAATGTTCTTCAGTGCTATTCCATGCACATTTGTCCAAATTCAAGTGAGACACATTATATGCATCAAGCCTTTTCTTTTGGCATTAGGGAAGATGCAAGCAAACTACATCACAACAGGTACTGGGGAACTGTTGAGTGGAGGGGTGAAGAAGGAAGGGAGAGAGGGAGGGAGGGAGACTCCTTTAGCAAGCAGTGCTCCAAAACTGTAGAGAACTGCCCCTCTTGTAGGTGAGTGTCTATCTTTCTGTGTTGACATTTTTTTAATCTCTTGCTGAGCATATGGCTTATTAGATTCCCTCTGCTGAAGTCTTACATGCAACATTATACTGGCACTGGAGGCCACATGCACTACAGTTTCACAATACATAAAATCAGAATTACGAAGTTCATCCACTTGCCCTGTCCAAAATGGTATGCTTGGTTTCAATTGGGCAAAATGATCAGATCTGCAAGAAATAGACAACAGCCACTCCACAACTCTGCTTGAAATAATATTCAAGCTACTTCTATGAAAGACCAGCTTTTTAAAGGGAAGCAAATCATCACAGTAGAATGTAAGCAGGTCTATGCATTACTAATTATTTTCAGTGATTGTCTTCCCAAATTGTCAACAACAGTAGGCAAGGAAACTATGGAGATTACCTGGATAGTGCTATTTCGCAGTTTCAGCTCTTGGTAGGAATTCCACAGTGGGGTACTTGACCAACAAGTGTGTGGAAATTATGCTCTACTTGTTTGCTACAACAGTAGCAATGTACTGTCGAAGTAGTGAAATCTGAATGGGCTGAAAAGGCACTATCTTCTAGAAATCTGTATGTGGCTTCCAGAATCCTATTATTACACATCCTTCTCTCTCTCTACTTACTGTGATGTCATACAGCACTGAAAACTAATGAACTGTTCTGACCAGTAAAAGTCCCAAGTCAGGTGTTTATACATACACATCATTTACAAAATTGATATCAAGTATGTCATCTTAATCAGGAAAAAAATAAATAAAAAAATAAATAAAAATAAAATGTATTCATATGCAAAGCAATATTACCTCATGAGGTCTAGGTTAACATGATGTGTTGTCAATTTTGATAAGCAATCTACAGTGCTTCACATCTTCAATTATTTTAAGAAAGTCTTTATGAGTTCTGATTAACTAACTTTTGGTGCTTCAGAGAAATGTACACAAGTTCTGATTCTTTAGTTTTTTTAATGACTAGGACCTCATTGGATAATAGCCTTTCTCATTTATCTTTTTACTACTTCTAATGTATTCTATGTATGTATAAATTATGCCAACTTGGGATACTTCTCATGTTATTTAATAATAAAACTGACAGCAGCGTTGTAGTTGATATCAGAATGTTGATACCTGTATTAAACTGGATTACTTTAAAGGCAATCACAAACTAATTACTTGTCTCTACTCTTGTGCACTGTTGTAGTGATGTGTTTCACCAGTTAGTGCTCACCTTGTAAACAACCTACACATCAGTCAAATAGCAAAGCAGTGAAAGTAAAAATAAGAATGGCCTGTACTGAAGAAATTTATAACTATCAATTATGATTCTTCAGTCTTATGCACACATCAATATCATACATATTTTTATCCATAGTTCCACTGTCAGTACTAGGGTCACTCACTCTGGAGTGACTAGGTAAGGTTTGTCTATTTATGAATGGTATTCCCCATGGAGGCCCAAGAAATTTTATCAGTAGTGATGATGATGATTATTGTGATTGCTGTTGTATGGGACCGAACTGAGAGCTCGTCTGATAGCTCAGTTGGTAGAGTGTTAGGCCTTTCATCAACAGTGACAAGAGACAGATCTTTATGACTTCACAATGAATTTCACTACTTGTGCATTCACACATTATTTTTTCAAAGTAATAGAATCACTCATTTCAAAATTGTGTTACTTAACTCTGACAGTTTGTATGTTCCTTAAACCAACTGATATATTCCTTGACCCAAATAATTACTTTTGACACTTTTTGTTAATCATCATCAAAACCTCAACTACAGCAGCTAACCCAAATGTGACATGGCCCTGGCCATGTTGAAGAAACTAAGAGAGAAGGTAGTATACAAGTGATAAGGAAGTAAACTGATAGTCAAAAACTAGTTATACGTGTATCAATGAGTAAAGGTAACCCCAATTATGGAGTGATGAGGTAAGAAAATTAAGAGGGGACATATTAATTGTGTATGAGGAATAAGAATGTGGAGAAGAAATGTGTGTACATATGAACAGTTTTAACAAAAATATAGCATAGGTTTACAGCAGAGAAACAAATGAACAGAGTTCAGAGCAACTATTTTTCATTTCTACTTTGTAGTCCAATGGTAAATGATAACAGGTCGGTGAAATAGATTCTTTGCACAAAATGATGAAGGCATTGAATTAGTTGTCACAGGAGGAGGTATACACTTTATCATGTTTTAAAGTGCTTAAACAGCATTCTGAACAGAAAATCAGAAGTAGAAAAGTTGGAGTGTAAACCTGCAAAATCATCAATAAGCAAAACACAAAGTAGGTTTTGGCAACAAGCATTTGAGGTATTAATTTGTTATGTCAGACCTATTTTTCTACATGAGATTTATGCTCAGTGAATAACCAATTCACAGCAAATAGACCTATTACATTCACAATCATGAATGCAAAATAAATAATTGAGTGTTCACTGAGCATAAATCTCATGTAGAAAAATAGGTCTGACATAACAAATTAATACCTCAAAAGTTTGTTTCCAATACCTACTTTGTGTGTGTGTGTGTGTGTGTGTGTGTGTGTGTGTGTGTGGGGGGGGGGGGGGGGGGGGGGAGCAGGTAGAGTTGTGCGAGATTAATAGCTTAGTAAATAGTCATCTGCTTCTTTTATCTCTTTGAACCTACAAAACCTGAAATCACTCGACTCATTAGAATGTAAATCACAATGCTATTTTAATCAAAGTATAACAGCTGAATTTTAACTCCTCAGTAATTGCTTAAAATTAATTTTATGATACAACATATGGCATAGATTCAAAATAATTTGGGAGCAAAAATAATGCTGAAATATTTTATGCCCAAAATAAAGTAGGACTAAAACAAGTATGTTGACCTTTTGAAAAGAAACACACAGAGAAGGAACCTTACGTTTTGATAGCTTCACTAAAAAAACCTCATTTAACAAGTAAGTTGAGTGAATGAAACTTCCTGGCAGATTAAAACTGTGTGCCCGACCGAGACTCGAACTCGGGACCTTTGCCTTTCGCGGGGCTAGTGCTCTACCATCTGAGCTACCGAAGCACGATTCACGCCCGGTCCTCACAGCTTTACTTCTGCCAGTATCTCATCTCCTACCTTCCAAACTTTACAGAAGCTCTCCTGCGAACCTTGCAGAACTAGCACTCCTGAAAGAAAGGATATTGCGGAGACATGGCTTAGCCACAGCCTGGGGGATGTTTCCAGAATGAGAGTGAAAATCTCATTCAAGTTGAGTGAATGTTTAGCAAGATTATACAAAACCATTACTTATTCTTCAGAAACAAGAAACAACAGTAATATTTTGAATACAGGATAAAGAACACAAGAAAACTTACATTACCTGGTCATGAGATTCGGCATATGCTACAGCTTTTTCCATCCATCTTCTGTTGGTTAGGGTGTAGACAATTTTACCCATATCCCAGTCCTCATCCTTTATTTCCTTCAAAAGTTTTATCCACATATCGGGTATTGCCATTGCCAAACGGTAGTCAAATCCTAGACCACCTTCACTCACTGGCCGGCAACTTGCAGGCATGCCAGAAACATCCTGAACAATGACAAGAGTGTTTTAATTAAAGATAATGTATGCAAAAATTATGATGCAGACTGTGGGACATTTTTGGCTTCATTAAAAACTCATCACATACTTTGTGATTAATGTTGCAGAAATCACAAATAACATATTGACAACACTAAAGAGTAGGTTCTTTTTAAATGACAACACAATTGTTCATATACTAATTGATCACAAAGGAACTGTATCAATAGTTGTTCCAGCGTAACATCAGGTGCCAGCATGTCGGCCAAGAACGTTAAAGCAGAGAGGGCTGCGAGATGACGTCGGCCAATAGTATCCTGACGGATCCCTCTCTAGGATGACACTGAGACAGCAGCGGCATCTAGGCAAAGAGAATATAAGTGCCACACCCTTGACCGTGGCCCGAGTTTAAGTCTAGCCATCTACGAGGTCTACAGCAGTGACTTGTATTGGAATTGTATATACTGAAGGACACTGATTATTTGCAGTCGCCCATTGCTTGCAAAATCACCGTTGTAAAGTCTCAAAAGTTAAGTATTGTCATTTCTCTTACTGCAATAAAAAGTCATTAATACGAATTGCTTGACTTGTTGTCTAGCGATCCGAGAAGCAGGTTCCGAACCCTATATTAGACGAGTGAGCAGAGCATAACAGTTGTTGTATACTGAGACTTGAGAAACTAAACAACTTTGCATGTCCCAGATAATGAGGAGACTCATTACATAAATGATAGAAGACAAAGAGTCAAATGTTTCAACAAGTGATTATCACCAAGCTATTTAGGCAACTGTGGCTTTTCCAATCGGAATGATGAAATTCTCAAAAGCAACAGCTTTTGAAAAGAACAATACAGTGATATGCTCATTTATGCTCCCACTGAAATATTTTGCAAAAATTCCTGTGACATACCAAATGTGAGTTGATGTCTGCAGGTACAACAGAGTTTCAGCTTTGTTATATGATGATTAGTTTACACTGCAAGGATGATGACATTGGTAACTTCAAACTTTGCTTGAAGGTCAATACTTTGCTATCACTGCAAAAAATAATCCCCCCAAATAATGACAGGTATGGTATAACTACACTCTTCTTTTCAAGGACTGCTGAATGTTTTTACAAAGTGTTAGTTCCTGCAGACTAAAACAGTTCACCGGACTAGGGGTCAAACCCAGAACACTGACTTTCACTGGCAAAGCTTTTAAAACTGAGCTATCAAGGCATACAACACAATCTGGCATTACTTCACTCCTGCTGGTGCTTCTCTCCTATTTGCAAAAGGCAAAGTTCCAGTCCAAGTCTCGGTCTGGCACATAATTTTAATCTGCCAGGGAGTTCCAAAATACTGCACATTGTTCACTTACACAGGAAAAAATTATTTTGATGTTGCTGGACATAAAAGTTATGAGCAATAACCATACAGCACACTGGCTACACACACAGTACACTGTTTTCAATTTTAAAACTAAAATCAAACAAAAATAGATTTTTCCCCACCTGCAAGGTGGCAGGACACTGACATGCATGTACACCACAAAAATTAAGTTTTAGAATCAGGAGACTCTCCACATAGTGAGAGAAAAAGTTGGAGAAAACAAGATACTCAAGATTAGGCAGATACTTACCCAGCATCTTATACAAAAGGAGATGAGCATGAGAGTGAAAGCAGAAGTCAGATGCCATCCAAAGACTTGATTTGAAAACCAGATAGTTACAAGTGGCAGAGAGAACAGTTGATAAATTGGGGTAAAGAAAGAAAAACTAGAAGCAGATCCATAAACAAAAAAACAGGGTAACGGGTAAGCAGATAATATTTATATATGGAAAGAACAGGGAAGTATGCATACTGTAGAAGCAGATAGAGGTAAGTATAAATTGAGGCTGGGTCAGAAACAGAAACCAAGCTCATGTTACAAAGATAGTCCTCCAAAGGTGGAGTTCAGAGGTACTGCATATTGGAGGCACATACCAAATTATGATGAAGCAAGCACCACAAAAAGTGATTTTGTATGATGCTCAGAGAGAGAGAGAGAGAGAGAGAGAGAGAGAGAGAGAGAGAGAGAAAGAGAGAGAGAAAGTATTTTAATCGCTCTCACAGACAGTTCAGCAGTTGTCAATTTAACACTGAAAGCTCAACAGTGGTTTGACACCTGGTGATACCCTAAGGAGCATTACAATGGGTTGGAGATGAAACAAAAAGAAGACACCGAAAGACTAGCAATAGTATACACAGATAACACATTACAGCCAAAAGACCTTCCATGCAGAATAAAATGTTTCTGGCACAAATAGTCTTTCAACTTAGATTTGAAAACCTGCAGTTTATCACTCAGGTTTCTGTGCCCTGGAGAAATCCTATTAAAATTGGAATATAGAAAATAGTGCACACTCTTCTGTACAGTGGTTAAAGAACTGTTATCCATATGCAAAAATCATCTTTCTTAAGTGTCCACCAAGTGAACAACACAGTTCCTTTCCACAAATTCCATATTATTAACAATTAGATCAGCAAGGGAGTCTACAAACACAGGGAGGCTAGAACTTTGACATAAATTTACAATCTCCATGCAATTAAAGTATCTCACAGGATCATTCTGACTGCCATTTATAGGTGGTGATGGTGGTTGTGGTCTTCATTCTGAAGACTAATTAATTGCAGCTCTCCATGCTAGTCTATTCTGTGGAAGTCTCTTCATCTCTGCCAAACTACAGCCATTTGGCTCTTCCTATTGTACTCAAGCCTTTGTCTCCCTCTACAACTTTTACCCCTCCCCCACTTTCTTCCACTACCAAATTGACTGTTCCTTGATGCTCAATACGTTACCTATCAACCAAACACTTGTTTTAGACAAGCTGTGCAATAAATTTCTCTTAGCCCCAATTTGATTCAGTACCTCCAAATTAATTATTTGATACCCATCTAATCTTCAGTGTGCTTCTATAGCACCACATTTCAAATGATTCTATTTTCTTCTTGCTTGCACTGCTTATCACGTATGTTTCACTTCCATACAAGACTACGCACAAGAAATATACCTTCAGAGAAGCTTCACTGAAGAAAAATGGCATAACTTATCTTGCATATCTGGTGGAATAATTTTGTCATGACTGGCTTCCCAAGGATCTGAATAATTCTGAGGGAATGTCGTCTGCTCCAGGGACATTTTTTCTTTCTTGACTTAAGTCTTTCAGTGCTTAGTTAAAATCTTCTGACAGTATCCTCTCTCATTTCGTCTACTCCATCTTCTCTTTTTATAATACTGTCTTCAAGTTTGTTTTCCTTGTAAAGAGCCTGTATATATTCCTTCCACCTTTCAGCCTCCCTTTCTTTGCTTGGTATGGGCTTGTCATCTGAGCTCTTAATATTAAAGCAGGCGCTTCTCTTGTTCCCAAATGTCTTAATTTTTCAATAGGCTGTATCTACTTTTCCTCTACTCATTCATACTTTTACAGTCGTGTGTTTCTCATCCAGCCACTCTCATTCTGCCATTTTGCACTTCCTGTTAATATCATCATTTATTAAACATCTGTAGTCCCTTTTGCCTGCTTAATTTTTATACAGTCTGTCTTATTATCATATAATTTATCTCATACCTTCCAGTTTCTCCAGGTCTGTTTCATGCACACAACTTTCTTTCCTAATTTCCAAACCAAGTGTTAGCAATAAATAAATTGTACTCTGTGCAAAATTCTATCAGGTGTTACCCCTTCCTTCCTATCCTCCAGTCCATGTTATCTTATTTTTTCATCCTTTTCTTTTCTTCTACTGAATTTCAGTCCCCCATCATAATTAAATTTGTAGCTGACTAATAATTTCTTTCGACAGATTAAAAGAGGTAATCCCCAGGGGAATATTATAGGACATTACTGTTCACTACATATATGATCAGGTGGATAACGTTGGAAGCTCTGTGAGGTTGTTCACATTTGATGCTACTGTATGTAGGAAACTTGCACTGTCAGAAAAAAAGCAAGATGACCTGCAGATGATTGGCTCTTGGTGCAGGGACTGACAGTAAACTCACCACATAAATAAATGTAACATATTGTGTATAAGCAAATAGAAACACCAATCATTGTTGTATTACACAACTGGCAACCACTGGGAACAGTTACAATCATAAAATATCTAAGATTTTGTGAACAGAACTATCTAAAATGGAATGATCACATAAGAAGAGCTGCACATTTCATCACAGATTCACTTACCAAATACAGAGTGCAAACCACCTGAAATGTTTTATAGTCTTGAAACTCAAATTACATGAAACACCATTTAAAATAATCTTTCCCACATAATATTAAAAAAATCCACACTCACTTCAGCAATAGTTGTGATTTCTGGATACAGATCATGTAGAATGTGATTTGCCATCATTAAGTACATAACACTTTCTGTGTCAACGTCAAGATTAAAGTAATCATCATAGCTTCCAGAAAATCCTTTATTAGCCCCGTGTGAATGGTAGAGCATCGATGTAACACCATCAAATCTAAAATATATATGCCAAATTATAAATATTTGCCTTTTCAAAAAATGTATAATTCAGATAAAACATGTGAATTTTTAGAGAATAGAACAGCTAGTAAAATAAAGCAGTTGAACAAATGTGTTTGAAAGATTATATATATCTCTAAAAACAAAGATGATGTGACTTACCAAACGAAAGCGCTGGCACGTCGATAGACACACAAACAAACACAAACATACACACAAAATTCTAGCTTTCGCAACCAACGGTTGCCTCGTCAGGAAAGAGGGAAGGAGAGGGAAAGACGAAAGGATTTGGGTTTTAAGGGAGAGGGTAAGGGGTCATTCCAATCCCGGGAGTGGAAAGACTTACCTTAGGGGGAAAAAAGGACGGGTATACACTCGCACACACACACACATATCCATCCACACATATACAGACACAAGCAGACATATGTGTGGATGTGTGGAGATATAAACAAGCTCCGAGTTCACATCTATGACTCAAACTTTTCCCCCCAGTCATATGCTGCTAAAAGACTGTTCAACAAATTAATAAAATATACCCAAAGCATTCTTACCTAAATCCATCAAACTTATATTCTTCTTTCCACCATCTCAAATTTGACAACAGAAACCTTAGAACTTCATACCTAGAAAAGAATAATGAAGTTATTTCAGGGAATATGATCTCACTATTCATATTACATTTGAAACATACCACAAAAGCAACTATTTATGTGAAGCAACAACTTACTCTGTATAATTGAAGAGTCTACTGCCCCAGCTACTGTGGTCACCCCTTGGACCATCATGAAAATAACAGCTGTTGGTTCCATCAAATTGATTCAGGCCATCAAGAACATTTTTGGAAGCATGTGAATGAACCAAATCTATAACAACATACAACCCATTGGCATGAGCTGCATCTACAAGTTCTTTCAGTTCTTCAGGTGTACCAAAACGGCTAAGAAGAGAAAATACAATATTAAAATATTTGTAACCCATGACAAAGCCTCATATACCACATTTCTTCTTAATGTTACTTCAGGTGAAGTGACCTTGCACGTATATAATACAAAGGAAAGGAACTGTTTAATGTCATGTTTACAGAGCAACACAATGCTTGTCTATATATAGTGATATAAGGAAGGGAAAGAGAATTTCAGTACATGCCCTCCTGATCAATGAAAAACATTCCTCGTTACTGTTGGCTTTCTGGATAGAAAATAAGTTACACAGTACCAGTAGTTTATAATATAGATTTAGGTCTACCACATGCCATTGATTTTATAAAGAGATTTCATCATAAGAATCTTTCACTCCAATTAACAATTTTCTCACATTGGTGAGATGTGTAAAAACACATTACAATTTAATCTGCAACCCACTGTCCTTAAAGTGTTGATTACAGCTATCACTACAGTTGTCACTTTACAGCTAAAGAGGGATTGCATCAGGGAAAGTTTTTTTAGAAACTTCTTGCACAACAGATGGAGGAACAGAGTGACAAAATAATGTAGACTATTAAGACAATGTTGAGATGACAGGCATATATTTCAGAATTAATTTTAATGAATTTCTTATTATGGAGTTTGTGAAGGACTTTGTGCATGTGCCTCCTTTGCCAAACACAATTCTAGAACTCAAAATGTGCATTTCTAATGTGGTTATATCGGTAACTCTGCATATGCTTCAGAACGTGTGAAATGGATTGTCACTTAGATGTCATTTGTATGACCAATGGAAATCATGTAGGACGCCTATAAAATATTTGAAACAAAATTTGAACTTTGTTTTACATTCTCTGTAACTCTTATCACTGTAGATCTATGCATTAAATAGTTATATCTGTTTATAATCACTATATTCATTTTGAATTGCCCTGCACATCATCAACTGAGGAGGAGGATATTAGTGTTTAACGTCCCATCGACAACGAGGTCATTAGAGACGGACCGCAAGCTCGGGTGAGGGAAGGATGGGGAAGGAAATCGGCCGTGCCCTTTCAAAGGAACCATCCCGGCATTTGCCTGAAGCGATTTAGGGAAATCACGGAAAACCTAAATCAGGATGGCTGGAGACGGGATTGAACCGTCGTCCTCCCGAATGCGAGTCCAGTGTGCTAACCACTGCGCCACATCGCTCGGTTTCATCAACTGAGAAATGGCAGTGACAGTTGTGCTGAGCTTATGAGCGAAAACCAAACATGCTCTTTAACAATGAATTTCAGACATATAGTTTTGGTTAACAGGTTTCTCAGAAGCAAGTAAATCACCTAAATCACCTGCAGATGAATGATAAATCTTTACCAGTCAACTATTTGGTGTTGAAATAGATTGACGCTGGTTTATAAATTCAACACACACACACACACACACACACACACACACACAGAGGCGCGCGCGCGCAAACGCAGCTCACACATACGACCATTGTCTCTGACTGCCAAGGTCCAAATGCAAGCAACTGTGCATGATTGGAGAAGCAGTGGAGGTGGTGGGAGTAAGGAAGAGGGAGAGCTGAATACAGGTGGTGGATGGTGTAGTGCTGTTTGTGGGAGTCTTTTTGTTGTGCCTATCTGCGACTCCACATCTCCACTATATGGTGAGTAGCAATCTATCCTTTCCATAATAGTGCCATAATTCAAATGTTATAAATAATAACTGACACATGTATCATGAAATCCAGGGAAATCTCTAGCAATGGGAAGTTTGCAATCAGTATGTATTGCATGTTTTGACTTATGGCATCGACACATGGACTTCTAATGCAAAAACTTAGGTTGTTCAGAAATGACAGAGAAGACGCAGGATGGGAATTACTAAATTGGAGTGGAGGACATTATGATGCATGTAATGTACATGAAATGGGAGTGGGTAGGACATTTAAAACAGGTGAATGAGTGGTAGGTGGACCACATAAGTACTCTGCTGGATCCAAAGAGACTGAGAAGATAACCTAATGAAAGGTGGTATAATAATGTTCGGAAACCTGAAGGAACAGTACTGATGTGTATCTGAACACCGCAATGCATGGAGAAGCCTGAAGGACACCTTTATCCAGTGGTGGACACTAAATGGCTGCTGCTGATGATGACGGTAACACAGACCCTGAATGAATGAAATATTTACATCAAATAAAACTGTTGCATGTAACAATCTGTTTCTGTCTGCATACTGTGAAAACACTCTCCCATATAATGTAATACAACTTGAACAGAATCCAACAGTTGGGGTGAAAGACAAGAAGAACTGGATGAAAATAATAAAACAAACTGAGAAAAGGCAGCTGCAGAGACTAATGAGCCAAAACAAGCACTGAAGGCCAAAATTATGCAAAATTATTGCTTCAATCGGCAACTGACAGCTAAGTAATACTTATTCCAATCAATCAGAAAATGCTACTGCAATCTGGCTGTCCCAATAAGAAAAAAGAAATGAGTGCCAAACTGAATAATTGCAACACTTTAAGGGAAAGAGAAGATCTCAGTGCCTGCCGAATTTATTGCTAAATGTGTACACAAGCAATTGAATTAAGAGATTGCTGCCTGTTGGTGACAGAGCCTTCCTGTCGCCATGGGGAATGGAACAACGCTGTATCACATGACTGTACTGTCATCAGACCTTGCACTGGTTGTTGCTCTGACAATAAGTGCTTGATGTGTAAATTATGCAATATCGGCCCATTTGATTGCAGTAACATCAATAGAGTTCATCAGTCACCTAGTAAACAAATCACATAGCATATTTTAACACACCCATTGCACTTTCTTGAGATCACTGGACACTACTTTCACTTCATATGCTGTATCCCAATTAAGAATGGCCTAGTGAGTTCTGTTATACTATGAATTCTTCGATCCGTATGTACGTCTGGATTAAAGGCTTAGTAGCAAAACAGAACTCAATGTGTCATTCTCATCTGAGAGAGAGTATAAGTAGTGAAAGTAGTGTCCAGTGGTCTCCGGCAAGTGTATAGGACTGATATTGTTGATGATATATACTGGTGAGCCAAAATAATCACTGATCTGTGTATCAGGGATCTGACATTTTTAATGCGAACATTTTAGGTTAGGTATTACCATGACTGTTATTAACATTAAATGAAACAAGTTTACTGTTACCAGTCACTGTTTAATTATCTCCACAAATGGCACTGTCTCCAGTGGTCACAGGTTCCTTTCACTGTCTTAACACATCACATGTATATTGTCATATTCTGTAAACAAAATATGACAGTATACATGTGATGTGTCTCCTGTGACCACTGAAGACAGTGCCATAAGTTCCTCCAAAAAATCACACACACACACACACACACACACACACACACACACACACACACACACACACACACGTAAATCCACCTGATGATGGAGGTTTAAACCTTTGAAACATGTCATGGTGATAATTAAAAGGTGACTGGTAACAGTAAACTACTTGTTTCATTTAAGGGCTCTGACAAATCATTGGTCAGTTTGTGGGGGTACATGGCATTAGATATCTTTGCACAGATCATGAAATTTGCATGAATAACAGGCTGTTGATCTGCATATGTGCTGATGACACCCGACTGTGAGCCAGATGGATTCAATAGGATTTACATCAGGTGATTTTTGATGCAGAGACATCAATGCGAGTTCACTATAATGCTCCTAAAAGCACTGCAGCATGGTTCTGGCTCCGGGACACAATCCATGTTTCCCAGTCAAGGCACTACTCCAAATGCAGCTGTTTGTGTTGTTGTGTTAATGGCAGCCTATGTGTGCCTTAGTCCAGATGCCGCTAGTTTCTGACCAACTGACCAATGATGTAGCGTGACACACAATGCTGTGACGAGACCATTACTTGTTCTTGGATGGCAGGCACAGATTTGAAGGGATTTGGTATCCTCAGTGCTAAATACGGCTATCCTCCCTTGTCAAGGTCAGATGTGGTTGACCAGAATCTTGACAATGAGTATACACGCTCTCACATTCCCATCTAGTCCATCAGGTTACTGGCACATCCTAATGTATTACAGATCTGGATATTGCACGAATTGACCAGCTGGCCAAATGGATATCCACAATGAGAACCCTTTTGAACTTCATCGATTACTGATAATGTTGTCTCACATGAGCATGCGGCATCTCCATGTCCTTACAGTGATCACTTAACACCTGACACAGTCTACTCCCCCTTAATATCCTACCACGCCTGGTACCAACACTAAACATGAACAACACTAATGCACTCGGGTGGCTGTTCTACCTGTGACAGACAATTGCAACTTTAATTACCTGCTGATGGCATGTACATGTATGATGTTACATAGACATTGAGCATGTCATCTGGATTCTTCACCTTTTTCTCAGACATTCTATAAGATCACCTGCAAACTTGTATCTTGCATAATGACTGCAAGGATAAAATTAGAGGCATGCAGGTATATACAGAGGCTGGAAAGTGATCCTCGAATTTGCATTACACATCTCTGCATTTTTCCCATTACAGGTGGGCAAAAATGTAGACTCTTTTTGATTTTCAACTAGAGCAGATTTTGTTATTGTGGTTAATGGACAAAGAAGACCAAAAACTGTCAGTTTATGAAGTGTATTGAGAGCAACACTGTCCAAAATGTAGTCGCATGTGTGTCTTGCAGGGATACACTGATTATGATTAACAGTGGATGAAACTAGTCCTCCGTACTGGCCTGATTAACACTGCAGGGGGTTGTGACAGAAATGAATGGCTAATATGACATAATAGTCATCACACCTGAGCCTCTGTTTCTACATGCACTGACTGATGGTTGCATGAAAAATATATCTGCTGTTAGATGTCGATGTTAAAGCCTTTTTCAACAACAGGTTGTTGAGGTTATGCAGAGCAGATTCTCAAAGATGCCACGTGTCGGAATGTCTATGTTCTACAGGTCACAATTGTATCATCATCATCATCATCATCATCCTCATCCTCATCCTCCAATGGCGGTTGAAATACCATATCTTTCAACCATATCCAACCCTTATAGGTCCTGGACTGATATTTCCTCTCATCTATGTTACAGATTCACCAAATTTTATGGTGACATTAGTAAATACCCCATTGATAACAAGAAACAGATAGTCACAAGTTCAGTACTTACTTCAACAGTAAAACAAAATACGAGTGATACCTGAACAACATGACATTCTTTGTTCTGTCTCAACTATTTTATTATTGAAATGGAAAGATAGAGAATATTTAAAGATTTATTTATGAAATCTAAAAGTTAAGCAAGTGAAAATATCCCCTACTGGCAGTCTGTGCCTATATACACTGAATAAGGCAATAGTATACATACAATATGTGGAGAAATTGTAGGAAAGCATCACTACACATTATGGTATTCAACCTGAATGATAAGCTCTAGAATACCTTGAAGCAGCATAGAAGTTAGTAACTAGATAGCCAAAGCTTGCATAGTATGTGTGTTCCATCACTGCCATAAGCTGAATCGTGTTGTACCCTGAAACATGGAAATTATGAATAAGAATTTTCTAAATACAGCTGTGTCAAAACAATAGCTCCAAATTCATAAAAATTATATTTTCTCTCCTTTCAATATTAAAGGCCATCAGTAGGATCTACACAGAAATTTTATAACAACTCTTTTTTACAACTATGCTAGAGGGTAAAATTAACTGCAAATTATATTCAACAAAAATATTTCAGTTATTGAAGTGGCAGCCAATGCCACAATAAGAAGAAATTTCTTTATAAGTATGGAATACAGCTTACAGACTGACAAGCACACAAAAAGCATACCAGAAATGTATATTGTATGATCATTTTATCTTTTTCAATTTTAATTGTTTTGAACAATAATCATGAGCAAAAGAGGTAATATATGTAACTCCACAAATTAATTGAGCCACAATATTTGTATTTCTCAATTCAAAAAATTTTACCAACAGCCGTATATTTTGGGTTATTTTATTTTATATATCAAATGCTACGAGTTCCAGCAATTAAGTACTGTCATCTTCAGGCCCCATATGCTTTTCTTGTATTAACAAGCTTATCGTATGATGCCACAAAACTAACCATAAATCTGAACCGTTATGCAACTGATTCATATGAAAGGGCGTCAGTGTCACCCTTTCATATGAATCAGTTGCATAACTGTTTGGATTTACGGTTCCAGTTTTATGGCACCACACAATAAGCTTGTTAATATGAAAAAAGTGTGTGGGGCCTGAAGATGGCAATATTGAATTGCCGAAACTGATAGCATTTGATACATAAAATAAAATAACCCAATATATACGGCTGTTGGTAAAGTTTTTTGAATTGAGAAATACATACCAGCCGATGTCCCCTGGCAATAATGGGCTGACAGAGAAAATATTTGCATGTTTTACTGCTTCCATTACCATCACACTGCATCACAAGGTGCTGATAGATTTATGGACCAGAAACTGTTCAGTGAATGAACACTCAATTTGGGCTTCAATGAGAAAATATGGCCTTTGCAACTAGTTGCATGAAAGTACTGGACAAATCACATGGCACTTTGAGAATATTGCCAGGTGCTATGAAGAGGCATTACTCCCCACATGCCCTGCTGAATATGTTGAGACCTGAAGAAACCAGAGAATTGGATGTCGTTCCAAGCGCAGACTGGCAACCAATTATGCCACATATGTTTGATTATGTGGCTGTGACAATGGCAGATAATGCTGCAATCAACTGCTGACTACTGAGCAATACAAAACTGTTTCATAGCAGCTAAAAAATCTGTGGCTCCAAAAATTCTGCAGAACATTTTATAATTGTTTCCATTCATGATTCATAATGTATGGTACCTTATATAATAAATTGTACACTAATAAACTGACTTTGTTCTTTGTTGTCTTACACAGATTGAATTCAACACCACCTATCATTGGAAGACATGGGATGAAGAAGTACTTCTATGACTGGTGAAAACAACAAAATACTATATGCTATTAATCTTTGCTTACAATCACCATCAATAAGCTTCCTCACTTAGTGAATATATTACATTCCTCAGCTATTGTGTGATGTGGATTTGTGGCCAGCTTTACTGGCCCCACAGTTACTGCTTCCCCAATATGTCATCTCCACCTTACAACTGGAGAAAGTTGTTGACCACAACTGTTTCCATGCATGTCGAGGCTCCACTGTACAATTCTTTCCTGGTTCAGCAGTTTCCTGACTGTACACTTGCTTACAAATGAATTATTAGCCCATCATTTTCAAATGAGAAGGGAACTTACTCTTTTGCAGAGAATACATTGTGCTGTTTATATTTAAGATCAAAGTTTTCTAATAAATGTCTGCCTCATTCACTGGCTCTCAAAATGCTGAGAGTTCTGGTATTAAGACTCTCTGAAAACCTCGATTTGCATCAATCTACAGAAAATCTAGTTTTTGTATGTCCATCCTTGTGATTGGAGGTCTGGAATATATCGGCCATTTACTTATGTAAGTACATGAAACACCTACAGCAGTTCTTATGATGTCATTTATTGTATGGCTACCAGTTTTGGTGCTTCAGTGCACCAGTTTCAAGCTTTAGCTGATGCTGAAGAGGTTAACACCACCCGTATACATGATGCATCAGTGCCAGTATCTATAACTAGTTTATGCAATCTGCAAACATGATGTTCTCTTTCTAGTCATCAGCTATCATTGAGTCGATAGTTGGAGAGACAACATCATAACCCCTTCAGCATCAGCTAAGGCCTGAAGATGGCGCACGAAGCACCGAAACTGGTAGCCACACAATAAATGACATCGTAAGGACAGCTATAGGTGTTTCATTTTCTTACATAAAGAAAATCATGTAAAAAGACTTATTATCCCTACCCAGAGAGATGCTTCAGGGAGTTTTGCAGTGTGTTACCTTACACTTTTGGACAGTCTCAGACAAAAAATAGCAACATATTGAGCACACTATATGGAGTCATAGATACTGTGTCCACAAAACCAGGCAGAAACATAAAAGCATTTCTATGAAACTGATTGTTCATTTTTTAGTTTGTCCATGTCCTTAGCAATGTTTGCAGTAAAATTTCCCCAAGTGTGCTTCTTCTGCATTCCACACAGAGATGGTTAAGTAGGGCATGTTTTATTATAATCATATTGTAAGTAAATAGTGCAAGTTGAATACAAATTCTCTTTTCTAAAAAAAGACAATTGTGTTTCCAATTTTAAATTACAGATGATTCAAATAAATAAAATTTCATGCACAAGGCACCCACACCATGTCTGCTAATTTTCTCCGAGCAAAGCACCAGATTTTTCCTTACCCATATAACAGCACAATGGAGAAGAAAGGGGGAAAAATACACCATCAATATCTTTATTTTGTCTCCTGTAACCATATCCACACTGATTCATGTCTGCATGTTAAATGGAATTACATTATACTCTGTTAAAATGTAGCATGCTATGAGGGACACACTTCAGGAATTTTTATCAAGCCAAATGCACCAAAATCTTCTTTTGCATTGCCAGTTTTGATTTAGAAATGTGAAAAGTAGTACAATAGAGCCAAACACATTACTTAGTCAACTGTAGATTATTACTTTTGCTTTTGGGTCACATACCTTGCTGGGAACACACTGACCTCACTCCTCAGAGATGAAGTAATGTGTGAACAGGGTGATTACACTTTGCATTCCATACTTGTGATGAAGGAGGGTGCCCAGTCTGTTGTGAATCTTACTTTATCCATATAAGGCTGCCAAATGGGTGGACATCCACAGGGAAACACTCTTTACATGGTAAATTTCCCACTACCACAGAATTTCATCCTCTGTAGAAAAGTGAACACTTCTACCAATGCATTCTCACATATTATAATACATTCATAAAATATAGTTGCAGAATTTTCCTTAAGGTCAGTGGTGTCTGATGCCATGAAAAATAAAAAATGGTGCAAAATCTATTTAAATTGACAAACTGCTGTTATTGCACAATAACACTGCTGATATTACAAAGTAATAATGGTTATCCATTACAACGAACATTTTAATTTTTCGTTGTTCACGAACGTTAATTTCAACTCTCAATGCTATATTACATAGTACACAATAAGAAGGATGTTACATGAAGTGTAATATTTCACAACTTAAATTGGTCAAAAGTTTGGGTTTTCAGAATTACAATATTTATCTGTTTCTATACAGCCCCTTTAACTGGGATTTAATGCCTGATTGAAACTGTAGTCTTTAGTCATGATTTCTTTTTCAGTTATTGGAGACAGCAGCAAAAAACTCACAAGGTAATCAACAACTGAATAGTACACATAGAGAGCTGTTTTCACAAGTGATTGCTGCAACTTCCTGAACTTAGAATTACAGCCTGAGAAAATTTCATTTAACAGGCATATTTTTGCCATCACCTCACTGTAAATATAGAGGACAGTTATACCGATAATAAATTAATTGAACATATTGTCTCAGAATTGTCTTGCAAGGATTTCTTGCACAGATTTCTTTAAAGTGACCTTCCACAATTAATGTCAAAAATTCCTAAAAGTTTTGGCATGCCTGTTCAGTATTGCGGTTATCCTAAACATTCTAGCTATGGGGCCACAAGTCAATTTGTTGAATGCACTTGCTTAACAGCCATCAATGCTATATCATTAATTTTTCCTGTGTGTGGACAGATGAAAGAAAGACGCGCGCACGCACGCACGCACGCACACGCACACGCGCGCCTGCCTGAGGCAGGATTCGAACCTGCGACCATAGCGGTCACGCGGTTCCAGACTGAAGCACCTTTAACCGCACGGCCACGCACGCACGCACGCACACACACACACACACACACACACACACACACACACAGAGAGAGAGAGAGAGAGAGAGAGAGAGAGAGAGAGAGAGAGAGAGAGAGAGAGAGAGAGAGAGTTTCTAACACTGAAAAACAAAATAAGCCCTTAAGAAATAGCTAAAAACATAATTAAAGGAATTCTGCTCTGCAGTGACAAGGACAGTGATCTTCACATCATCTTACAGAGTTCTCCAGTAACCTCCGTGGTAGGATTCCATATTTTGGAACAGAGTTTGATAGCATTGGTGGCACTCATATATGGGATTTCATCAATCTTTGGCTTCCAGAAGGCCATTTATCAATTCATCAGCCATAAAATCAAATATTTAAATGAAAAAAAAATTATCAAATGTTGTAAGAAAGTTCTTGTAGATTGTAAATACTTTCAGATTAAAGGAAACCACTTCCCAAAAAGCAGAAGTGCTGAGTTGTTGATAGGCATCCACAAAAGAAGAAAAACTTGCTAGCTTTCAGATTTATCCTTTGATGAGGTAGAGTACACACACCCACACCCACACCCATGCCCGCATGTGCTCTGCACCTATGTTGTGCCAGCTACACTGACAGTGCCAATGCTGTTTCGTAACAGGTGGGCTGGTTGTGGAGGCGGTGGGGGGTAGTGTTGAAGGAGAGCGAGGGGGAGGTAAGGAGAGGGACTGGGGATGGGTTGCTAAGAGGGAGGCCAGTTTGCTGGCTAGAGATGCTGGAGGGAGGGGTGGGCAGGTACAGTTGTAGTGGTCAATGGGAAATGGCACACGCTGAAGGCTACATCGGGATGTGAATTGGGAGGGGGTAATAGGATGGAGAAAGGAAAAACTGTTGAGTGGAAGGTGTGGGGACAGTGTGTTACCCGAGACCAAGACCAGGATGATCACCGGACTGGAGGATGAGTTCTAATGATAACTCCTATCTGTGTAGTTCAGAGAAACTGATGGTGGAGGGAAGGATCCAGGTGGCTCAGGCTGTGAAGCAGTTATTGAAGCTGAGCATGTTGTGATTAGCTGCATGCTGTGCTCAGCTACATGTTGCGTAACCAGGTGATCAACTTCTTTCCTGAAAATAGTTTGGTGGTGGCCATTCATCCTGATGGACAGCTAGTTGGTAGTCATACCAACATAGAAGGCTGTGCAGTGTTTGCAGCAGAGTTGGTATATGATATGGCTGCTTTCATAGTTTGCCTGACCTCTGATACGATAAGCTAAACCTAAGACAGGACTGGAGTAGGCAGTGCTGGGTGGGTGGATTGGGCAGGTCTTACATCTTGGTCTGGAACAGGGATCACATCCCAGTGGTAAGGGATTGGGAGCAGGAGTGGCAGGGATGGACTAGAACCATGTGTATGTTAGGTGGGCAATAGTACACCACTTTAGGAGGGGTGCAAAGGATCCTGGGTAGGTCGTCTCTCATTTCATAGCAGGACGAGAGATAATCAAAGCCCTAGTGAAGGATATGGTTCAGTTGTTCTAGTCCATGGTGATAATGAGTGGCAGGAAAATGGTTCAAATGGCTCTGAGCACTATGAGACTTAACTTCTGAGGTCATCAGTCGCCTAGAACTTAGAACTAATTAAACCTAACTAACCTAAGGACATCACACACATCCATGCCTGAGGCAGGATTCGAACCTGCAACCATAGCGGTCATGCGGTTCCAGACTGAAGCACCTTTAACCGCACGGCCACACCGGCCGGCGGAGTGGCAAGAGGGGTGCTCCTTTGTAACTGATTCTTAGGGGTGGTGGCAGGATTGGGGAGTGTCAGGAAATGGCATGGGAAATTGTTTGTAGACTAGGTTTGAGAGGAATTGCCTGCCTGCAAAGGCCTTTGTGAGACCTTCAGCATACTGGGCAACGGAGTTCTTGTCACAGCAGATACATCGTCCACATGTTGCTTGGCTGTGTGGGAGAGATTTTTTTCCGTAAACACGTTGGCAAACACTGCATAGCATTTTATTTTGGTGATACCGACCAGTTGTCCACCAGGGTGAACAGCCACTGCCAAACTGTTGTCAACAACAAGGTTGACCACCTGGTGGCAGAACATGCAGATGAGCACAACAGGCTCAGTTTCAATGGCTGCTTTACAACCCGAGTCACCCTAATCTTCACTATCTGCTTCTCTGAACTATGTAGATGGGAGTTGTCCTTACAACACATCCCAATTCATGTCCCACATAGCCTTCAGTGTGTGCATTTCCCCACCGGCTGCTACAACTATTCCTGCCACCCCTCCCTCACGCATTTCTAGTTGGAAAATTCGTCTCTCTCTTAGCATCTAGTCACCCATGCCCAGTCCCTCTCCTTACCTCCCATCTTCCTCTCCCTCTACCCACCCCACCCGACACTACCCCGCCACAACCAGCCCACCTGACACAAAATAGCATTGACACTATCAGTGTAGCTGGCACTGTGTGTGTGTGTGTGTGTGTGTGTGTGTGTGTGTGCACATACGTGTGTGCTCTAACTCAAAGGCGCCCATTGCTGACCCAACCCATCTTTTTGGCGAGTGGTCACCTTTAATCTGAAAAAAATTATCAAATAAGATTTTCTGAGATTTTCATGGGAATCCAATTGTGTAAATGACAAATTGCAGAAGCTGAAATTCTATCTCCAGGAACTATGATTATCGGCTAGATTATTTCATATATAACTTAATAGAAAGCAGACTTATGTTAGGTAACTCCACGAGCTTGGATTAGAAGTCATCTTCAAAAAGATGACAAGTCAATAATAAGTTGACTTCCATCACTGTAAAGGGATATCAGCAGGAAATATTGGATACACTGGGAGAAATGGTAATTATTAACCCCCCCCCCTCCCCCACCAAAGTAGTTACCAAATTTTCATACCAACTTGACCATGAAAATTTCTCCTAACAAGGAATGTCAAAACTGCTAATGCTTAACAGAAGCAGGCACTAATCAAGGTATGTCTGGAATTCCACTACACTTAAAGCACAACAAACCGATGTCTATCTTAATACTATCATTCATCGCAGTGGAAGATGGCTTTATGATTACAAGCACAAGAGTGAAGAAGCTAGCACACTCAAGTCATTAGTTGACCAGCACCAATGATGGCTGCATTTGCGCCAGTCCCTGGGGAAAAGTATTCTGTTTTTATTTTTTTTATCTGCTGTGGAATGCTTTATGAACATGAAGCCTCCATTAAGAACAGTTGTTAAAGAATTTTGAAGATCTTGTCTCCAATACCCTGAATTACATCCTTTTGCTTTGTACCTGCACCATAACAATGCACATGCTCATACCAACAACAATGCCATCAACTACAATTTAAATTTCATGCGTATGTTATACTACTGAAGTGTAAGGTTTGTCTTTCTATAAATTTTGTAGTTATGTACCCTTGCATAAAATAATCACAAAAATATTAAATCATCTGATTCAGTTGGTTACTTTTGGTTCCTGTAAATTGAGATGTGTGGCTTTTGAACATTTTGCAAAGAAAAACGTCTCATAGTGGCATGGCATGCTGTACCATCCTGCTGAAAGCATAACTTCTCGCTACCCATTTGATTCATTGGTTCAAAAACTGAACACTTAACTATCACATCACATCACTATCATCTGGGAGTGAACTTTTTTTATTTAAGAATTTACCTTGGGATTTATGTTCACCAAATATGGCAATATGTTTATTCACAGATCAATGTAAGTAGAAATGTAGCTTGTCTACATGGGAAAACCACATCCACTTCAAGCTTCATAATTAACCACTCACAAAATGCCTCAGTTACTGTATTAACTGAACTAGTATGTGTCAGAATTGAATAAATGTAATTCCTGAGGGCAAGATAAATCTGTCTCTCTGCTGTAACATGAATACAGGAATATTGTCAAAACCAACTGCCAACTGACAATATTGAGTCTGCTGAGGGCTTCAAAGGAGTTATGTACAGGTATGCCCGGAATCTCTGTCAGTAATGTTATTCTGATGTGGAACATCAGGAAAGCACTAATTCAGACATTACTGCGGCAATCTTAAAATATTAATTAATGTAAAATGCTGAAATCTGAAGCATATGGTAAGAACTCATTGTAAGACATCCTTGTGATTTATTATGACTCCTACTGTAGCAGTGGAAGAGAGATCAGAAACATAACAGTCATTAAAGATATGACAGGACACACAGTTCGCTATCTAGAACCAACTGATCACTAGGAAAAATACAGAGCACTGCTTGGAATAATGCAGACAATGGTGTCACTTGTCTGAGGAACAGTGGAAGGAATTTATGTGGAGTGATGTACCACAGAACATTACTAGCACTTAGCTGGATGTGTGTGGACATGGTGAATGCCTGGCAAATACTACTTACCTGAACATAATGTGGGTGGCAGTGAAACAGGGTGGTGGCGTGACAGCCTTTAACTGTTTTCCATGGTTTAGGCAGAGATCATCAATTTTGGTTGGAAACATAATGCATGTAGATATTCATTAAATATAATAGGAGTGTTCTGGTACTATTAAAACAGTTTAGTGCCAGGTTTTTCTGTATCACTACATTTTTGTCTCCAAAGGAAGACCTTAATGTCATGGTTCGAAACAACTGAGGTGGACTTGTTAGCCATGGCCTACATTTATCAAATATATTTGACATGAAAGAGTGTGGGAAATCAATTTTCTCCGAGAAACTGATAACAGTTATTCACTATACTGCAGCAAGAACAGAACATATTGGTCATTCAGTGTGACAGAAATCAAGGTAGAATAATCTCTGAAGATTAAATGCTGCCACAGTAACAGATGGTGGGCCTTCATATCATTAATTATATGGCTTATATCTCTGCATTGAGGAGCAATTTATGCCTCAATTCATGGCAATACATGTCTGGAGACTTTTGTCCTCATAGTTTGTTTTATGTAAAAACTTTTTTTTTTTTAGTACGTTACTGTTCCATGATTCTTATGATGGAACCCTCGGCCTTTCCAGCTAAGTTCCCCTACATATCATAATAAACCATTTACAGTAAAACCCCAATTTTACAGTCCTCCACTTCATATTTTCCAGCTTTTTACAAGGTGTACAACTTTGCTTCTGCCGTCTGCCGATAGGTGGCTACAACAGTAAGCAGCGGTCGAAAGAAACAGATCGCAGACATCAGGCAGTTAGCTTAGACTTCGGTCAACATAATCTCATTCAAACATTAGTCTATTTGTGCCTGCATCATAAAGTTGTTCTTGATTGAAAATGTCAGTTTATGAGCCTAATTTTCGTCATTTGCAGGAGATGTTACTGTTTTGTTTCAATATGAAGAAAAGAGTGGCCGAGTCTCATCGAATGCTCTCAAGTATGTATGGTAAGGACGCTATTAGTGAAAGAATGTGTTGTGAGTGGTTTCAATGCTTCAAGAACGGTGATTTTTACGTCTTAGACCGACATAGTGGTGAAAGAGAGAATGTTTTCGAAGATGCAGAATTGGAGACGTTGCTGAGTGACTACTCAGCGTCAAACTCGAGAAGAATTGGCACGATTAGTGGGAGTGACACAGCAAGCCATTTCAAAATGCCTTAAGGCTATGGGCATGATTCAGAAAGAAGGCATTTGAGTCCTGTGTGAGCTGAAATCAAGAGACGTTGAATAGTGTTTGTGTGTTTGTGAAGAGTTGCTTCAGAGGCAAAAATGAAAGGGATTTCTGCATCACATTGTGACCGGGGATGAAAAATGGGTTCATTATGATAACCCTAAACACAAAAAATCATGGGGATATCCCAGCCATGCTTCCACGTCGATGGCCAAACCAAATATTCACAGCTCCAAGATCATGCTCTGCATTTGGTGGGTCCAGCTCGGCGTCGTGTACTATGAGATGTTAAAACCAAGTGAAACAATCACAGGTGCTCGTCATCAAACGCAATTAATGTGTCTGAGCAGAGCACTAAAAGACAAACGGCTGCAATACAGCGAGAGGCACAATAAAGTAATTTTGCAGCATGACAAGGCTCGACCCCACGTTGCAAAAGAGGTCAAAACGTACTTGGAAACATTACAATGGGAAGTCCTACCCCACTTGCCATATTCTCCAGACATTGCTCCCTCTGACTATCACCTGTTTAGATCAATGGCGCATAGCCTGGCTGACCAACACTTCCGATCTCATGAAGAAGTCACAAACTGGATCGACTCGTGGATTGCTTCAAAAGTTGAACAATTTTTTCGACGCAGGATTCGTACACTGCCAGAAAGGTGGGAGAAAGTAGCGGCCAGTGATGGAAAATACTTTGAATGATACATCTGTAACCAATTTTCCTCATTAAAGCCTCAAATGTTGGGGAAAAAATGGAGGAAGCAAAGTTGTACACATGGTATGTTCGTTTTTGTCAGTTCGAACGGAAGTCCTATTGTCTCAGCACAAAGCTTTCCTATAATTAATGATTCTGTGTTACAATATTTCCTCCATTTTAAGTTTTCTTTGACATTATCATGGTCTTTAACAGTGATTTTCATACAGATTTCTGCTAAAAGCCTTAGGTTGGTATGAGCTGAAGTAAATATTCCTCCTCAAGATGCTCTATAACAAGATTTCTGTCCTCTTTCTCATCCAGGATGTCCCTGAACCAAGTGACTACCTTGTCGGCAACAAGCTGTAGATTTCATGCCGATTGTTGTCTGTTTATGAAGGCTGTCAACTTTAGTGCTTTCATCAAATTGTATCACACATTGAGTAACACATTTTGTCATGATTTTATAATGATTATCTGTAGTAAGTTTCACATTAGGACACAAACACCTTTTTAAGGTAGTTTCATGAAAGACTTGCTTCTGTGGTTTATTTACACCATTGGACATGATCAGAATGAAGAGGGGAAACCTATATGTACGTGTCACCACTCAGCCACTGTCTTTGTGATTATCTCTAAGGCAGTGGTTGAGAGTTAATGTACACAAACATGCATTTACTTTTTTTTTTCAGATAGTGTACAATGGTGTAAATAAATCATGGAAGCAAAAGCATTTCATGGAAACACATTAAAAAGATTCATGTCCTAATGTGTGACTTATTACTGATGATCATAATCCAGTTACGGTAAATAAAACTTTTAACACAATATTGGTTAATACACCAAAGCTGGCATTCTTTGTAAACAGAACAATAGGCATGAAATCTACAGCTTCTTGTGTTTTCTATTCTTTCCTGTATTTTATATTTTCCTGCATTTTATACTTTTTTGAATCAGTCCACTGAAAAGTGTAAATAGGAGGTTTTACTGTATCAAGTGACAGGTAATTTCAAACATTTGCTACCTCTTTAATAACTGATAGCCCACAGAATATTACTTGCAAATTCTGAATTTCTTTTATGTTGATGTTCTTTTTTCTTTTCCTGATGAAATTGGTCAGATACAAGATGAAATGATTGCAAGGGAAGAATTACTACTCATTTTATGAATGACACTAAATGTTAGCAACTGGAGTATATTTAAATAATTAAGAGTTTTGAGTTGGCTTGTTAACACTGGATACTCCTCCACTTGCCTGCGCCCCCCCCTCCCCCCCTTTTCAATAATTCGACACTGAAAACATTTATGTACTATTTTCTAATTATGATGCAAAAGTGTCTACTTTAATAGTCATAATTAATTAATGTAGTCATTTGTTTAATATCCAACTCATGTTACTTAATGTTTACCATTTCTACTTTTGTTTGTAAGACGAATACTGTTCCTCTCTAAGGCACATATCTAGAAATGCCACTGCCATTTGAATATCATATCACAGGAGTTACCAGGTTGCAAGCTCAGGATTATGCCTGTGAAACAAGTAATAAAAGCAAAAGTCGTAGCTCTTTCTCTATATAGAAACTAACTTTCATTTACAGAGAAAAGTGTCATATTGAAAACATCAAATTGTAGTTACTGTATCACATAACTTACCAACGAATTTGTTGCATTTTATGATATTCTTCCTACTAGCCTCTTTAAATTTTTATTCTTATTCATATCACACACACACATTAGTTTGTCTAAACAATGACCCTAAACTCCTACCATGAAGGAAAATACACTTATGCTCAGAAAAAAAACAGAACACCTTGAATGACTAGAGATAGGACGTTCATATTCACAGGAAATGTACATTAGTATGTTCTGCAGAAACGATTAGCACTTCAGTCACCTCAGTTCAGCATATGTCCTGTTGCCTAGTAGGAACACGGTCCGTCATGGGTCCTGATAATGTGTTGCAGGCGTGATGGAATCGACGTGTATAAAGGTGCAAATGGCATCCTGTGGTATAGGCATCCATGCTGCATTCACCTGGTTCAAAAGTTCACCTGCGGTAGTTCACGTTGAGTCACAGTGTTGCACCTGTCATTTCACCATATTCTACACATTTTCGATTAGCGACAAGTCTGGAGCTGCAAGCACATTTTACTGGTAGGTGATGTTGCACAACAATATCGATGCTGGCCTTGAATCCGCAGGTCAAAATGGTTCAACTTCTGTAGAACATACTAATGTACATGTCCTGTGAATATGAACGTCCTACCTCCAGTGATTCAAGGGGCCCTGTTTTTTTTTTTTTTACATGAGTGTACTTCAACACTAATTCATAAAATTTTGCCAACGGAGAAATGGAGAAAGGTATTATTACAAATACTTACCATTTTTGACAATGCGAGGTATCACATTATTAATAAATTCTTTGTATGTTCCAACTCTAGGTTCTTCCGTAGCTATGCCAACATGACACTCATAAATTCTCATACTCTCTGGCCTTTTTGGTTCAGGATGCTTGAAGTGGTACCTCTGAAACAATTAATTCACAATGTATATTTCTGGGTCTTCCATTATTTGCCAAACAAAACTAACAACTAACTTTAGTAATGTTTATGGGATTGTTTTAGAAAACTGTCATACAAAAATTAAAATCTTGCACAAACACAAGAAGAAAATAAGGAAATCTACACATTATAACTTTTGTTGCTATTTCATTAGAAATACATCAATCAACAACATAAAAAAAAAGACTATGAATATCTGGGTGCTTTGCTCAACATTTTCCACATGTATCACTGTCAGATACATCTTAAAGCTGAGTTTTCACTTCTGTATTAACAGTGTTACAAGAGGGAATATGTTACACTGAATCAGAGTTCCTGTTATAAAATGTTTCGTTTATTAATTGAAATTCTCCTTTGGTCAGTTTCATCTTCTTCAAGGTTTCTATGGGTTTCAGCAATGCTGGATCTTCCTTCTGTTGAGTAGCAGTGCCATTTAATATAGTGATGGCCGAGATTTCGTCCACATTGCCGCGTTCTGCAAATGGATTTTTTGAAAGGCACTCGGCACACTCTTGTTACAGTCATGTCATAGCCACAATCAAGTCCAAATTTATTAAGAACACCAATGTACAGCCAGAATAAAACTGAACTCCTGGACAGTGTGTGCTGCTGTTTATACAAACATCGGCTATGCCAGAGTATCAAAACATTATAATCATAAGAAATTTTAAGAACCTTCTGGCTAAATACTAAATAACAAATAATAGTTGATAGTCAGGTCTGAACTGGTGACCTGCAGCATGCCAGACAGTGACGCTATCCACTATGCCACACTGCATGCAGATTATTTGGTGGCATCAGTACCTCTTCTGGAGAAAAGTTCTCATTTAAGCCCAACTACAGGACTGTGGATCTAGATCTTGTCGATCTGAGATTAACTATTGTGTCTCATACATGTAAACGATCTCCTGTCAAATACTCAACAAGCTGAAGTGGTTCTTTTTGCAGATGACAATACTACTGTAATCAATCCAAGCATACATGCAGAAACAGAAGAAATGGTAAACAAAGTTCTTAAAAGTATCATCGATTGGTTTTTTGCAAATGGTCTTGCCCTCTGCTTGTGTCTGTGTATGTGTGGATGGATATGTGTGTGTGTGCGCGAGTGTAAACCTGTCCTTTTTTCCCCCTAAGGTAAGTCTTTCCGCTCCCGGGATTGGAATGACTCCTTACCCTCTCCCTTAAAACCCAATCCTTTTGTCTTTCCTTCTCTTTCCCTCTTTCCTGACGAGGCAACCGTTGGTTGCGAAAGCTAGAGTTTTGTGTGTATGTTTGTGTTTATTTGTGTGTCTATCGACCTGCCAGCGCTTTTGTTGGGTAAGTCTCATCATCTTTCTTTTTAAATATATTTTTCCCACGTGGAATGTTTCCCTCTATTATATATATATATATATATATACCCAGTCCACATTATTCAGTTCTGCACATGTAGAGGTACTACACCAACGATAAGTGTAACACATGGCGAGAAATTATAAATATTGTGGAATCTATTAATGAGAATTTAAACTGGAAAAAACATATTTTGGAACTCACGAAGCAACTTAGTTCTGCCACTTCTGCACTTAAAATGATTGCAAATCTCGGGGGGAGAGAAATCAATAAGATGGCTTATTTTGCATATTATTCAATAATGTCATACTGAATAATGTTCTGGAGTAACTCATCTTTAAGAAAAAGTCTTCACTGAGCAAAAACGTATTGTAATAATAATATGTGGTGCTCACCCATGATCATCTTTTAGAGATCTGTTTGAGGTGGTGGTCATTCTGACCACCACTTCACAGTATATTTATTTCCTCATGAAGTTTGCTGTACATAATCCACTGCAGTTCAAAAGGAACAATGCTGCATATAATTACAATACCACAATAAAAATAGACATGTATTACTCCACATTACGGTTGTCTTAAGCACAAAAAGGTGTGCACAATGCTGCAACAAAATTTTTTTTATCACTTACCCAGTGATATAAAATCTATGACAGACATCAAAGTAAAATTTGAAAAGCAACAGAGAAAGTTTCTCCCCAACAAATCCTATTTCACAGATGAATTTCTATTCGTGTAATGATTAATGTGTAAAAGTTGGTGCATAAGGCTTACTAACTCACAGCATCTGTATATCTTTTCTTTCTTTTTTACCCTTTTTTTTAACCCTAGAAATGTTCAGAATTTAACCATATTTACAAATTAATTTATGATGTGAATGTAAAATGACCCATTCCACATCACTACGAACTATTGTGCAAAATGATCCATGGAACATGAAACTAATGGTTCTCTGCATGGCAGCACTGGTGGATGTTCGTTTTTGAGTCATGTTGTCACAGTCTCTTCACTATGATGAGTATCGAAGGCAGCCCCTCCCACTGAAGCTTCACAATCACCTGGTAGACCTATAGAATTCTTTAACAAGAAGCCCCCAACGGCGATCTGTGTAAGGCTTCATATGGAGGACATGGTCGACGCCTCTGTGCTTTCCATCTTTTTGATGAAAGGTCATAATGCTCGCCTTCATGTGTGATACCTGACCAGTGATGAAGGACATGATATGCCTTGAAGCAGTGCTTTAGTAGCTTTTCTGGTAGCCCCACTTTCTGCACAGGGGTAAAAATCCATACCAAGTCTCCCAGGCTGTCTCTCACTGTCCAGAGCTTGGCATTATAGTGCTCCCAGTTTCTCTCTCTCAGGCATCGAGGGTCAGTATGCAAGCCAGTTGCTTGTTTCTTGTCCTAGTGATGAGGTGTTTCACAGAGTCATCCTGATTATTGTCCAGTTGAAACACAAATAATCTATCCATTGCTATTTCAGCATTGCAACTGTGGTGCAGAAAGAGCAGTGTGAAGATGGCAGTGTCTTGCTCCTCTGTGTTGTGTATGTATGTCATGATGTGCAGTATTATATCACAGTCTCTCTATTTGACATACATACATTGTGAGCATACCTACCAATGTCTTATTAAAGTGTTCTGTGAAGCCATTCATCTGTAGATGGTAGGCAGGAATGCTCTCGATGTATGCTGATATCTAACAGAGAGATTGGGATAGAAAAAAAAAAAAAAAAAAAATAGATCACTCCTTCTACAATGTTCCATTTATTAATTGAAGTTTTCCTTTGGCCAGTTCCTCCTCTTTCATGTCTTCTATGGTTTTCAGCAATGCTGGATCTTCCCTCAGTTCAGCAGCAATGTCATTTAATGTACAAATGACAGACTTTGTCCATGCTGGTGTGTTCCACTAAAAGATTCCTTGAAAGGCAGTCAATCTCCCTACGTTTGAATCCACTTTTGTATACCACTGTGTGGCATTTTCTAAACTGTTCAACTGATGCCACAGATCCAGTTTCTGCATTTCTTTTAAAACAAATGATTGATTAAACTGGACTGTAATCTAGCCCAGGAGTTTGGTCTCAGAGTTTACCTGTGCTAGGTAAATATTAATAAGTCAGAACCACATCCTCATCCTACAGTGTTTACTATGTAAGCACAGTCTACAACCAGCATTGACATTAACTGTTTCTCAGTAATGCATTAACGATCAGCTCTCAATAAATTTTCCTCAAGCAGTATGATAATATTGGAACAATGTGAAACTAAATATAAGTTTATGACAGTGGAAAATTCTGAATGGAGCAAAAACTACGACATGGGCTAGGTAATAAAAAGACTGGTATAAGACGAAACCCATAAAGGTTTCAATGGGTAGCTGACTGTTTCAGGTGCATAGCCAACAAATATACAGTGTTATGGTTCAACTATCATCCTACTAAAGTTTTAGGCAGCTGTTGTCTTTCGTCCATCTTTGAAAAGGAAATATGGCGTTTAAAAAACTGCCTTCTACAAAACAATGTTTTCCATTTTTGTTTACTTACACATGTTTTGATACTAATGCATCACTTTCTGTAGGTCTTTATTATTTCTGTAAAAGTATCATACAAATTTTTGATTGCATTTATATTTCGGCCTAAAACTATAGCATTCTATTGTGAAGGAACATCACATAAAGCTTGGTTTTACAGGGTGGCCTGCTGTTATGCATTTCATCACTTGACAGCATCTCGTCTCATAAGTAGTCAGTAGTCAGAAATAGTATGTTTGACCAAGTAGTAATTGTTTTTGTATACATTTTTTCCCAACAAGAACAGAATTGATCATCATGTACTTTTGTTTGTTGTCATACACTGCAGTCTTAGCATGCTTTGGAGGATGTAATTTCGCACACTGTGTATTCACACCTTTTGCCACTTCACTGTTTTTCTGTGTAATAAATTTTCAATAACAAAACAAATTTACTAAGAATTATAGTGTCACACTCGTCAAGAAGTGTCACTCTATTGTTCATTGTGTCTTTTCCAGTATGTACCTAATGAGGAATAAGTGAGAGTTTGAAAATGGATGTTGGAAGAGAAACAGTTCGGCAACTGATGCGTTAAGTATCTGGCACACTGGATCAACACATATCACTGAATATGGTGTCAAGTGGTAGCAGGATAACTAGACATTTTTGTGATCAACAATTTACCTCTAAGTGTATAATGTTAACTGTTGTGCACGTGCTAATCAAGAAGAGAGATTTGGAAAGTGGAGTGTTACTGGAGTGCTTTTTCTGTGTCAGGTATATGAATTTTAGAAAGCACATAGCAGGCTTGCAAGATTTGTTTGGAAGAATACATAGGGGATTATGACAAGATTAAGAGAACTAGCTGATCAGTCTTCGAAGAAGTTCACTACCTGCTGACCCTCTTGAAACTGATCATCATCATGCACGATAGCAGCAGCATCTGTGGTTACCGCAATGCTATGGTCACTAATGTATGCATGAATGACGTTTGATTCAACAGTACTTACATTACAAGCAGACATGAAGCACCCTGAAGATACAGTCGGATGTCAATGGAACTTTGTATACACGCTCACCATTGGTGGGTATGTAAAAGATTATAGATGCAATTCTCTGTGACAGGTAGAATGGCCATCAGAGTTCATTAGTGTTGTGTTACCAGTCTGGTAAGTTATATATGGGGCATGAACAGAATCAGACGTTGAGTGATTAGTGTGAAGGAAACAGATGCCATCTACTTTGTTATCAGTACCTGACAGTTTGATAGGGGCCTCATTGTGGGTCTTCATGTGGCCAGGTGGTCAAATCTTGCAATATACAGATTTGTGAGGCATTCAGTTGTAACAGTGGCCTAATCTCGCACTGCATGGGAATGTGAGGGCAGGCATACTCATTATCAAGGCTCTGGTCGACCAAAGCCGACGACCATATGGGAGGACCATCATATTGTGCATAGAACGTGGGGGACCAGCTTGGACGTCAACACTGTCCCAGTGCCAGATACAACAGTTGTGGTCATTTTGCCTCAGGAGAGGATATGTCTTTATGGCACTCTTCCCAACTGAATCAGTGCACGCAGTCAGGACAGAGGGGTTGCAACATCGTACTCAAAAGTGGGTTCATATTTCCAAATTTTTGTAAATTGGACTGGCTTTCTTCATCATTGAAATGACATCACATACCCACTCATCTCAAAGTTTTATTTTGTTTCCATCTCTTCCAGGTGCTCCACTTTATTTGTCATACAGTGTATAAAATACAACTGTCCAACTGCTGCCCCTGCCGCTGCCACCACAACCACCTACTCAAGTCCTGTCACTGACACATTCTATTTCATTAGCAGAACAGCGAAAATTTAGCATTAAGGCCATACGGTGGAAATACAAAGAAGTACACAAGAAATATAAATATCTGGAAATGTAACACTAATCATACCTGATCTTTGGGAGGGTTCCACAATCTTTGTTTGAATGTGTAGCCTTCTGACTTTGGCGGCTGTAAGACATATGGTGCCCAAGGTGAAAGTCTGTCCACACTCTCCCCAGAATGCGTTTTTACAATTATCTGAAGAGAGAAAAAATTTGAATATAAATAGTTCAGAAGTTTAAAACAAAACAAGTATTATTTACACAACTTATCATCAGGTAATTAGGTTTATGTATATAACATTTTGTGGCTAAAATCTAGATCATTGGCACTATCAACCAGGGTATTTTTCCTGTACAGTATACAGGATCACAATGTATCAGATTTGTGTAGCCTGTGGGGAATCGCTAAACTGCTTCTCTGCATTTACATCTGTATCTCCGAATCTGTATATAAAAGTGTTATGCAACTCTCATGATCTGTAAGTACTGTGTAAATAAAGCCACATGTCGACTGACTATAGTTTTCACACATTTTCCAGAGGAGAAACTCGGGATAACATCACAGACAGAAACTTTTGGAATCTGGGACATCTGAAATAATTCAAGGGGTCTTACACATTGATTTCAAGTGATTAAATAGTGTAACAACTCCACATGTAATGTACAACACAAACTCTACATTAAGTCATTTAAGCACTGCGACCTTCAGCTCACTTGTATTCATTATCATAATTTATCAGTTTATTGTATATCCGACTGAAGTAATATTTAAATAGAGAGTAGAAAAATAATTGTCCAATTACATAACAAGTGCATAGCTGACATCTAGTGAGGAAGTTTATCAACGAAGCTTGTCCAGTGCTGCCACCTGTTACCGGCAATACAATTAGGACTAAACATGAGAAAAGATATTGAAACTACTGATTGTCTTTCTAAACTGAAATGCAAACAACGAACATAACATTTCAACGCTACGTACACACTACAGTAATAAAATAAGTTTGTTTTAAAATCTTACACCCAAGGAGGAGATAATATGTTAGCAGTGTTGTGGAATACACAGCATTAACTGTGTGAAGCGGGTGATCCTGAAGGTAAAAATACAGTATCGAGGGAAGACTTTCAGACATGACGTCTGAAAGTTTCACGTTCTACACAGTAATGCAGTTCCAGTGTTTGACTGCTACTGATCAAGTTAGTGGCATTTTTAGGTGACACTGAGCAATGGACTTGTTTCTCAGAACAGTTCGAATCCTCTGTCAATGCAGACCTGAACTTGCCTATCAGCAAACATGTTTCTTCGAGAGTATTTGGGCAGAAACCCAACCATTTGGTACACGACATTGGTGTAGCTGCAGCTGCCAATGAATAAATTCAGGAAATTCAACATGCATACTATGGTGACTGAATTATTCAAGAACATCTTGACTATCTGGAAGATGTTACATCTGTAGTGTCTGATTCCCCTGAATCTTTAACTTATCATTTACAGAACACAATAAGTGAATGCAAGCTCTGCAGGCACTACAGGAAGACAGATGCTTGTGGTCGATTCTTACTTCCAGAGGTATTTCACGTATTCCTAGAAGATGTATGTTGACACTGGGTAATTCATATAAAATGGGAACAAATGTCAGAAGGTAACATTCTGAAACTGATGGAATTCTTGTTAGAAGAGGTTGATGGGGGACCAACAGTGCAAAAGATTCTTGGGGAAACTTGCAGACCAACTGACATTGTACAGTCGACTCTAACCTTCAATGTTCGATTTAAGTCAGGACCTACAGTTAGGAGGTCTGTGTGAAAGGCAGAAACCTACTGTTTGTCTTGCAAACAGTATTGTCACTGGGTGCATGATTGTGAGGTAATGTGAATACTAGATATTTAGTATTCAGTTACCTCCAGAGACCCTGTGTATATGTAGTAGGGCCACAGGTGTACGTGCATGTAAGTAGACTTCCACAGTGTGTTTTAGATTATGGTAGCCAGTCTTCCTTCATCATCAGCAAAATAGTGATTGACAATTCAAAACTACAAGCTTTTGTAAATTGCCCACTGGGAGTCAATGCTCCTTTCGATTCTTCTTTCACTATGTTACACAACATTGGCTGCTCCACATGACACTGAGAGGTGCATGGAACATGTTCACTTTACAGTTACTGCAGTCAAAAGTTTTCATTCACTTTCTACACATCTGTCAGTAACTCAAGAGCTGAAAAGACAACATAGTAAAAGTTTACAACTGGCCGATCTCACAGAAGGATAAAATGATCTCTCCACCGAGGTACAAAATGAAGCAGATCACCACTAGAAAATTGTTAAAGATACTGCGTCAATACCGTATTTACTCGAATCTAAGCCGCACTCGAATCTAAGCCGCACTCGAATCTAAGCCGCACCTGAAAAATGAGACTTGAAATAAAGGAAAAAAAAAAAAAAAAAAATCCCGAATCTAAGCCGCACCAGAAATTTGAGACTCGAAATTCAAGGGGAGAGTAAAGTTTTAGGCCGCACCTCCAAATCGAAACAAAGTTGGTCCATTGTAATATGAGACACAATTTAGGTCGAATGAATGACGATACAGCTACAGTAGTTTGGTTCGAGTCGTAAGCTTAGCAGTTAAGCTTTACCAGGTAGCCATTGCTACGCGTCAGGCGCTCCGTCCGTATTTATACGGGTACCCTTCCTTTTTCACATGCTTCGTCTGGTTTGAATCGATTGCTTATTTTGCTTTGATCTGATAAGTGCTGTTTTCTTTGTTATAGGTGTTTGCGTCACTCTAAGCTGAAAATGCATTACTGTACTGTGTCACGCATTGTTTGTCGCATTCTGATAGTGCGTGTTTACGGCCTGTCGCCGCTCGTGGCATGGCTTGCTTTTGTGCGCGCTACCGCCGCTTACAATTAAAAAAAAAAAAAAAGAGAGAGAGAGAGAGTAATCGTCTCATTAGCGAAACAATGGCAAGAGACTGCTATTTGTTGTTACTTACACTGTTGCTTTCTTTGATAATGATCAACAAGAACCAAATAATAGACTGCGTATGATAGAACATGTTCTGAACGAGAGTTACGCGAAAATGTTTCTCCGTATGAAAATCTTTGTGGCCGCTTCTTTAGTGCATCAAATTCTGCACAGAAATTAGTCATCTTGGAATTAAAAATCTAGTCAGTTGCCATGCTTCATTTCTGACAGTATCACTATTAGGCATAAGAATAATACGAATATAAACATGACACGATACGCATATTCTTCCGCATTTGCTGTTGTCTCACTCTAGTTTCGTAGTTTATTAGGCAGGCAGGATTTAAATGAGATAGCAGCAAACACGAAAGAATACATGACAAAATGTTGATATTCGTATTATTCTTATGGTGAAGAGAATACTGCATGTGATTCACATTTCATCAGGTTCCTATTAGCAACCATCTCTTCTCACAGGTAGGAAAAAATTCAGAAAGTAGAGTTGGCCATATTGACAAACATCCCAAACAGTCTTGCATGTCGGATTTTCGTAGTACATCGAAATTCTGCTACATTCGAAGATGAACAATACGGAATTTGTATTTACTTTGTTGGATAATGTATGAAAGTGCAGTGGTCGAAACTCGGGGCGGAGAAAAAAAAGCTCGTCTTCCACATTTTTTTTTTTTTTTTTTTTTTTTTTTAAATGACGCGGAGGTTTTGGCGCCATGCCTGTGTAGCGCTACATATATTCGACGGCAGAAGTTAGTTGTGGCGGCACCTACCAACATTTTTCAGAACTTCCACTTGCTTTGCACTCGATTCTAAGCCGCAGGCGGCTTTTTGGATTACAAAAACCGGAAAAAAAGTGCGGCTTAGATTCGAGTAAATACGGTATGCATTTCTCATCACTGGCTTTATTGCCTCCGAAATTTGGATGGATCCTTAGCAGAAGCCACCCAAGGATTTCCATAAATCATACTGTCATTAATCTCATCAAACCTGCTGTTCAACCTATTACTTGACAATGCAGTCCAAAATTTCTGGTCTTATAGACAATAGGAATATGCAAAAATCTGGATGAATCAATGAGAGTGAAAAATTCAGCACTTCATGAGGAATTTCACATTCTACTGAGGACCAGTAAAGAATAGTCTGTCTCCCATGAAAATTGACAGCTGTTGTTCTAAATAACATCTGTAACACTAAAATATGCTTTGTCACTGCAGAGACCTTTGGAGAAGAACAATGTCCTCCATGTCGCCTATGAGAGACAGATGTCAAATTATATCCGAAACGTTCAACTGCCCCCCCCCCCCTCCCCAAAGAGTTTTAGCTGACCTCTTATTTGTCCCACCAGATAGTGAAGACAGAGAGACATGGAAGCACCATGTGACGAGACACATTCAACCCGTCTCTGTACAAATAAGGCTCTCCCTTACAGTAGAAGAAACGGCAGCAGCTTGACATTATTGTATAATGGCTGTACAAGAACAATGCCCGTGCTATCCACCTCATTTATGCCACATTAATCATAGAGGAATAACAACCACTTATCCTGGACATAGGCTTTTAATCCTACATACTCACCTCTGTTTACATCATCTTTGGATTAGAATTGTGCTTTCAGAGCTTTATTCCTCCTCCTGGATACTTCATGTCCAGCATGCCATAAAGGAGGTCATATATCACTGTCTACCATGTAAAATAGCACATGGTATCACTGGTCAAGAAATAAAAGCATCACTGCCAGTTGACTAGATACCACCACACAGACAATTCCCAGACAGTGGTGTTGGTTTTCCTGGGCTTTTGTATGGCAGAGTACAGCCAAATCCTATACTGTCCTGTTTATCTGTACTGTGACAAGAGCCACTCACCTAGAGCTAGTCCACAATGCACCAATGGACCAACTTTTGTTGCCACTACAAAGATTTATTGGCAGACATGGCATTCCATACACCATCTATGGCCAAGCATTCCACACTACTAACAAACAGATAACGGAACTGTAGACGATTGTCTAAGCTGGTTGGGAGGATGATGGGAAAGAATGACTAATTCAACCAAAAGATATCTCTGAAAAATGCTCGGTTGCTCCAGCATGAACAATGAATAGCTAAAGATTGAGCTCGTGAATACCGAAGCCACCCTCAACTCGAGGCCAATTGCCAAAAATCAAGGAGGAGGAGATTAGCGTTTAACATCCCGTTGGCAACGAGGTCATTATAGACAGAGCACAGGCTCGGATTAGGGAAGGATGGGTAAGGAAATCGGTCGTGCCCTTTTCAAAGGAACCATCCCAGCATTTGCCTGAATCGATTTAGGGAAATCATGGAAAACCTAAATCTGGATGGCTGGACGTGGGTTGGAACCATCGTCCTCCCGAATGCTAGTAAAGTGTGCTAACCACTGCACCACCTCGCTCGGTCACAAAATCAAGACTAAGGGCTCTCTCCAGCATAAATCCTCAGGAGAGAGACTCTTGACATTGCCAGCAGTACACAAGCCACCAATCTTAACAGACTTGGTGAAGGAATTAAGGCTCTGTTTGACATCACAGATTCAACATTTTTTTCTACTTATCTTTAAGTTTTTGGTAACAGACTGATTTGTAGAGTAGCCTGAGGTATATCTTAGGTTGATAAGTGATAGTTTGGTAGTGGGTTGGGAATGCCAAAAATGTGATGATATGCAAGAAGCCAGCTACATTTCCCGGGCAGTTCATGTAGCTATACTTGAGACCATCAGTAATCACAGGTAGTGTACATCTCCCATTACTTTGTGCTATCTCAGCAATACATCATATTCCTCATACTGATTTTCACTGTTAAGGCAGTTAATTTGTCGAGTTTTGTGACTAAAATCAACATTTCACTGAATACACTGCACATTCCTTATTTATAATGAAGTCAGGATTTGACACCACAGCTTCCACTGATTGTGATGAAACCATCATACTTCAAGTCAAGTGCTCCAAAACTCCTCCACTGAACACACAAATAATGGTATGGGACACCCATTTTATCAATGCAGCATTATTTGTACGTGCCTTTATTACATATTCAGAGAATTAATAATTTTGCACAGAGGAAACAAGCCAAAAAAAATTTTTTTACAAATTCTTCATGAAAAAATTATAGCAACCTGACTATGGTGATGTGGGAAACTGATTCACAGCACCTTTACTAGCGTGTCACCCTGTAACACTTATTCCTGCATCATCATCATCATCATCATCATCATCATCACCACCACCACCACCACCATGAACTTCATACTAATGATTATTTTCAAAAATATTCAATCTTTTCCCTCCAGTAAGTACAGTGTGATATTACTGGCTACAATACTTGATACATTCAGTGTAAGAAAAGAGAGATTGCTACTTACTGTAAAGATTACACATTTAGCTGCAGACAGGCACATTTAAAAGAGACACTTACACATAAGCTTTCAGTCACAGCCTCTGTCGGAAAAAGAGAAACACACACACACACACACACACACACACACACACACACACACACACACACACACACCGTTCGTTTGGACAAGAAAGCACACCTCATACACACATGACCGCCCAATCTGGCAGCTTGGACCAGAATGCATTCTAGTCCAAGTTGCAGGAGTTGGTGGTCATGTGTGCATGAGGTGTGCTTGCTTGTCCGAACGAATGGTGTGTGTGTGTGTGTGTGTGTGTGTGTGTGTGTGTGTGTGTGTGTGTGTGTGTTTTTTTCTCTTTTTCCGATAAAGGCTGTGGCTGAAAGCTTGTAAGTGTCGTAACTGTGTCTGTCTGCAACTTAACGTGTAATCTTTATGGTAAGTAGCAATATGTCATTTTCTACATTTTTGATATTCCTGCCTGACATTTCCATTGCTTGATACTTGATATAATTGTTTATTCTACCAATATGACATCAAATATTTCCTTTATGTTAAGAAATGATTATTTCTACAACAGTTAATCTATACAAGTGCAAAATTCTGAAGAGAACTAGTCAATGCCAGGTTACCAATGAGCACATAAAATCTCTAAAATATAGACCAGCTCTACAGTGGTTGTTTTATGGTGATATTTACGTACTGAGATGATAGTGTGGATACCATTGGTGCTGATAAAACATTAAATGGTTACAAGAAGATAAGTTGCTGGAAATACTCTTGTAACCCTAGGACTGTTAAGATTATTGCAATTCATTACAGGCAGTAAGCTCAGCCAACACTGAGAAGAGGGATAGAGAGAGATACAGCAGGATATGTCATGGAATACATGTAGCACAGTGCAACCAGTTTTTGCTATCTCTGTTATATTAGAATTTATAAACAGTAAACAACATTGAATAATCCTAAATAACTCAGTGCAGTATATTTTTACTTTAAAATTTACCACCAGATGCATGGTGCACGAAGAAAGTAGAAGTAAAAGAGATATGCAATCTAACTTTCTGAATTATTAGTTCTAAACGCTATGTAGTTTGTTTCTTTTACTTTTTAGTGTGTCTATCAGCAGTCCTGCACATTTCAGTTCCTGGATGTAAGTACTGTGTAGAAAGTCTGCTTAATTATTTATTAGTTTTTACAACTGAATTTTCCTTTGATTCAAGAAATGTAATTACCAAAGTTGGTTAGTTTCATGTTCCATGGATCATTTTGCAAGACAGATTGCAATGATGCGGAATGTATGATTATACATTCACATCGCCGATTAATTTGTACATGTGGTTACATTATGAACATTTCTAATTAAAAAAAAAAATAAAAATGTATACATATGTTGCAAGTTAGTAAGTCCTACCCACCACGTTTTGTACATTATTCTATGGAATAGGTGTTGTCTAGGAGAAACTATATGGTTGCAGAGACCTTTTCAAGTCTCAAGCATCTGTGATGTATATATGCAGACTGAAGTGATTAATGAAAATTTGTACCAAGACCAGGATTCGAACCCAGGGCTCCTGCAGGAGATCTGGGTTCGAATCCTAGCATTTGTACAAATTTGCATTTGCTACTTCAGTCTGCATGTGTACACAAAAGTAAATATGCAATTTTTGATTAAAAATTCTTGTCACACTGATGTCATTTAGGCACAGACACCAATGCCAGTTTTGACACAGATGTATCAAGTACTTCATTGTGGCCTCACTGAATGACCTATCTGCACATTCAGGTGGTACAAACTTACTGGCTTTGTTAGAAGTGAACCGAAACTGCGTATACATGATTCATTTCAGTATTGTACTACTGGGCAACCTTATTCAGTGCAACTAGAGGCCAAGTACTAAGAGAATTGGTAAAACATCCTTCACTTAATTAAAAATTCACTAGAGAGCAAAACAAATTATTGAACTTGTTTAACCATCAGCAAGGAAAGTAAAGTCTCACAAATGAAGCTGTGTGTTTAACTATTTTTATTAAGTATTTACATGATTGTTTATTTAGCGTTGTGACAATGGCTATTTGTTGAAACTGAATAAATTAAGGTGTCAATGATCATGTTGTTTTATACCTCATAACCAATAACAATAGGGGATTTCTACAAATAATTAATGATAAATTTAAGTAAGTGAATGGCACCAATACTGCATTAGGTACCTACATTCATAGACCCATATATACAGTAACAATAGTAGAATAACTTTAATATCGATAATTGTTTATGAAAATAGGGGTACATATGTTTAAATATTTTCTCTGCGACAGGTAACCTTACATTTAACAAGAATGAGAGACTAAATTGGAGGAAGCAAATGTCAAATACATTTCAGAATTGTAAGAAATATCATATAAATTTGCCAGCAATGAACTCAATTGGCCTGTAAGTTACAGAATCATAAGCAGGTATCTTTTGCACATTTATAGTATGTGAAGTCAGTCTGAGATTAGATAAGTGAGAACCTCTCTCTTTTAGAGCCGCCTCCTGCATGTAATTTAATCTTGACACTTTCCAAAGCACAAGTCAAAAAGAAGTAAATAAATGATAAGCTAAAATGGGTAAATTTACTCTGTAATCAACTAAAGCTTACCTTTATTTCTGACGTGTGATCTATTGGACAGGAGCCGTCAGGTCTTGGGGGAATATGCAACTCCCATTTTCCATAGTCACGTCTAGCATATGGATGACTTTGCCTATTCCAGTTATCTATAGCATTTCAATCAAAAATACAATGAGACATTAACGTGCTTCAATTTGCATGAAAAAATAAAATTAAGCTCTTCATAAAATACTCACTGAAGTCACCATACAAGTATAACTCTGCAGCACCAGGTGCCCATTCTTTACAAGTAACTGAATTGTCAGGATTTACGTGAATACCATACGATTTGTATCCCTGAGTGAATTTTTGTATTCCACCATCACATGCTTCTATTTTGTCTAAACAATCTTTGAAGAAAGCATACCTGTAAAACATTTTCATAATAAGAAGCACCATCATTACCTATTTGCCAAGGCCTTGTTAAACTAATTTAAATAGTTTACACAAAATCTGTACAAAAAGTTTTCAACCAACGTCCCTTCATTAATCAAAACTCAACCAGTAAATAAAACAGCATTACAGTGAAATATTTGATACCTTCCGTGTGCACAGACTGCGGTTAGAGTGCGAGTTGGTGACGATAACCAATATGAAAATTAAATAAAGGCTGTGGTAACAGATTTATCTGTTAAGTAGCCTGAAATATCTATGTGCATTTTATAATTACTGGACTTTTGTTATAAATAACTAAAATTACAAGGTAAATTCAGAAAAGATGCATTATATCATAAACAAACCTCTAGTGAGTAATTTGTTACATATTATGAATATGTATTCTAAACCAACTATTAAAATGCAGTGGGATGGAGGGAGGGGAGAGGGGAGGGGTAGGAACTATGGAACAGTTATCACAGTATAGTCTCCACAGCTGTCTCCACCATTTTCATCTGGAGTAAAAAATATCGGCTGCCAGAACATGGTGTTCTGCTTATATGAGCTTGGTATAAATGCAATTTGGAAAGATGAGAGTCTTGACTCATGTGTCATCGCACTGGGATCCAGTTATCAGTTATAACTAAGCCAGTCAAGATTAGAAGAAGCAGCAGCAACAATTTTAACAGACCAGATGTACCTCTCCGAGGACACCACCTTGTAGGAGTACTGTCTGTGTGGGCAAAAAGGCTTGCATGCTTGCAAGAAGCTGAGGGCTATGCCAGTGGCAGCACAGCTACTGGCAACTTCTCCCATGCCAGACAGGCCTCAGTGGATGGACCACACAAAGAGTGTCCCAAAATGCCTCATCTCTCCCATTTCCAATCCCAAATTCCTACTCCATTTCCCCAGACACCCAACCCAAGATGCAATGCTATCCATGCTGATGAGTGTGTGGCACATGGGAAGATGTGTCATTACGAGGTGCATTCAAGTTCTAAGGCCTCCGATTTTTTTTCTCCGGACTGGAAAGAGATGGAAACATGCGCATTGTTTTAAAATGAGGCCGCGTTCACTGTCAATACTTCCCAGAGATGGCAGCACTGTACGGCAGATGGAATTTTACCGCCAGCGGCGAGAATGAGAACTGTTTTAAACACTTAAAATGGCGATGTTTCCCTTACTTGAACAGCGTGCAATCATTCGTTTTCTGAATTTGCGTGGTGTGAAACCAATTGAAATTCATCGACAGTTGAAGGAGACATGTGGTGATGGAGTTATGGATGTGTTGAAAGTGCGTTCGTGGGTGCGACAGTTTAATGAAGGCAGAAAATCTTGTGACAACAAATCAAAACAACCTCGGGCTCGCACAAGTCGGTCTGACGACATGATCGCGAAAGTGGAGAGAATTGTTTTGGGGGATTGCCGAATGACTGTTGAACAGATCGCCTCCAGAGTTGGAATTTCTGTGGGTTCTGTGCACACAATCCTGCATGACGACCTGAAAATGCGAAAAGTGTCATCCAGGTGGGTGCCACGAATGCTGATGGACTACCACATGGCTGCCCATGTGGCATGTTGCCAAGCAATGTTGATGCGCAACAACAGCATGAATGGGACTTTCTTTTCGTCGGTTGTGACAATGGATGACACTCTCCGTGGCCGCACATTCACCAGCCGTGCTGCTATTGCCTCAGCGATTTTCCAGTGGTCAAAACAGACTCCTAAAGAAGCCTTCGCCACTGCCATGGAATCATGGCATCAGCGTTGTGAAAAATGTGTACGTCTGCAGGGCGATTACGTCGAGAAGTAACGCCAGTTTCATCGATTTCGGGTGAGTAGTTAATTAGAAAAAAAATCTGAGGCCTTAGAACTTGAATGCACCTCGTAATGAAGCATCAGGGGTACTGAGCAAACTTCCTGAGTAATTAGCCTTGCACTGTATGAGGTTCTCTGCTGTAGACTGATCTCTAATTCTCGTTGAACCAAAACTGGAGAACACAGAACAAGCAAAAACAAACACTGAGGAACATTAGAAGACCTCCATAGAAACATTCGAGTTGGAACAGACAGGAGCTGTTTCTGCAACTGGATCAGGTGATAGACGAGTCCAACATGTGGAAACTGTCACACAGAAGTTGGATCATGTGGAGATTAAATCCTTGTAAGGTCCACAGGAGAAAATTTCTCAAAGAACACAAAAAACAAAGGTAAAGAATTAAAAAATGGTATGAACTAACAGGTCTTTAACCTAAGACCCCTAAAAAATGAAGAGTAAATGAGGTAAACAGACCACTTCCACTTCTAAGACAGAAAACAAGAGAACAAGGAAGGAGTCTAATATTCCCACTTTTCAGAATGATCACACCCAGAAAAAGCTGAGGCACGAAATAGGGAAACATACCTATAGCACTGCAGTCTCAGGACGGCAATTATCCAACAGGTATATCCACTGGTCAACATCCCCTCGCAGCAGATAGAACTTGTTCATATGGCTCTCTGTGAGAGGCTTTGGGGGAGGGGGGGCGGGGGGCGGCAGAGACAAGTCTCGAGCACATATTGAGGAGAATCTAGGGGGAAGTCTATCTGGAGAAAGGTGCTCTGTGAGGGAATTGAAAAACTGGATTGGCTTAACAAGATAGTGCCCAAGATACCTCTGTGGGACGAGGTGAAGCAGCTGGTCAAGACAGCAGCTGAGTTCTTCAAGACTGCAAAGGTATCAATTTGGATGTCAAAACTTCTTAGGGCATAATCTGTATCACTTCAGGCAGGGCGTGGGGAGGGGGGTGGTGTTACCTTCATAGTCCCAGATTTCATAGAATTTAGCATGTTAAAATCCAGGAGTAAGTACAAAACATGTATTTTTTATTTTCTCTCAAAACCTCCTGCCCTGTGATACTAGCCTCCAAAGATGACACTGGTTACACCATTTTGAAGATGTGAATTTCAGAATTTTTTTTAAAATGCTCTATCTCTGGATCACTTCTAGATATTTTGTTGTTTTTTTATTTGAAAGATAACTGCTTTATGATTACAAAGAAATCCTCCATTTGGACTTACCTGTCAAAGTTCTTTTACTATAGCATTCTGAACTTTTTTTATGATTTATGGAAATTATTTTTCAAAACTGCCAATCCATAAAATTTTGATTTTTTTCTGTTGATTAGTACCATATAGTTCTACATTCTCTTAAAAATGGGGCTACCACTTTTAAGTTGGACAGGTTTTATTTAAAAAAAATCATTTTTTTTTCACTTTCAAGGGTAATGTATATCAGCACTGAAGTTATTTCTTATCACTTTCACTGTTGCAGTTATTTCTTACACTTTCATTGTTGTAGTTTCTTGTCAGTTTCTTTGTTGTGGTTGTTCATTGCAGGTTTCTGTATTGTAGTTACTCAATGTTAATTTGTTTACTGAAGATGCTTCTAAGAAATCTGAGAGCATCCAGTGAGTTCTGTGTTTCCATGGGGAATTTGTCAGTTGACACAGTTTCAGTGTGTTTTGTGAAACAGACTATTTGAAATGTCTTCCGACTGGGGCCACAGGAGAGTGAAGTGTGCCGACTATTTGCATATCCATCAATGAGTGATATATAAAACAAACAAAAAACACTTTGTTCAGGTTGGGAATAAGTGTTCTCATTTGAAGAGTCTGTTTCAAAGTAATGATGTTTCCAGTGACGGCTTTTTGTGTTCTAAATGTTTTGACAGAATAAAAACAATGATAGTATCTGAAGAAGGTGAAGCCTCCCATGGTGTAGATGAAGCAGATTTTGCATCAATAAAGGAAGAATTAAATACCCTAAATAAGTCAACTACAGAGGTAGGTGTTAGTTCTGTAAAAGAAACCGTGATCAGCGAAGTCGAGTCATAAGCTCCATGCATCAAGAAAGCAAAGAGAAATTACTAAAGCTATGGATGAATACACTACAGCAAAACTGACCACACTCTTCAAATCAGAAATTCCATCTTCAGAAGAAAACAAAATAAAGAACTTGCCAGGAATTTTTCACAAATATCAATTCAACTGTTGGAGGTTGTGCATCCTACAGTGAAAAGGTGCAAGTTTTAACTATTATTCCAGAGACATTTTCAAAGAAAACAATTTTGAACCATGTTCCATCAGTATCAAAGTACATGGTAGACAAATCAAGAAATGTGAGGTCTGTAAAAGGAGTCTTTAGAAGACTAGATCCCTATTAGGGCCATCCTGTAGAAGCAGCTCAAGTTCAAATAGTGCAGTCATTTTATCTGGAAGATAAATGGGACTGTTCTCGCCAGAGTGTCCACAAAAATGAGACTATAACTGTAACAGTTGAAGGTCAAAAAGTTGTGAAAGGGAAGAGGTACATGACTCACAGTATTATGGAAACTTCTGCAATTTATAAGAGCGACTATACAACTTCACATACTGCAAGATCAAAATTTTATGCATTACGACCTAAGTACACCAAGAGATGTCTGTTTATGTGTGCACTGCACGAATTTTGAACTTTGTGTGGTAACTTTGAAGACCTTACTGGAACATGTGACATATGACACCTTGGTTGGGCATGTGAAGTCAGTAGTCTGTGATGTAAAGAAAGAGACTTGTTTGTTTCAAGAATGTGGTGACTGCCCTGGAAAGAGAGGATTGCCTTTACAGACACTTGGCCTGGAAGACGTAGCAGATAACTCTGCAGAAGTTACATATGCAACATGGGAGGAAAATAAACTAATTAAAAAACTGTTGCCTTTGACAGTTTCATTGATGAACTTGGTAAATGGTCAGTGAAAGCAGTAACACACCAACATATGAAGAAATTGCAACAACAACAACAAATTGCAGAAGTGAAAGGGAGTGTACAGGCTAAAGATCTATGTTTAGAGCTTCACTGAGATTCTGCTGAGAACTGGTCTGTAATTCTCCCACAAGAAGTACAAGGGTATCATTGGAGTAATGACCAGATTTCAATTTTTACAAGTGAGACATGTTTTCAAAAAAAGACCACAAGTTATAATTAAATGTTTCCCTGAGACATTTAAGTCTCTTTTTATTACCTACGATAATGATAGAAGCAGACAAAATGCATTAAAATTTGTGCTGCAGCTGGGACTCAAACACGGGTCTTCTTGCTTGCAAGACAGAAATGCTAACCATTACACCACCGCAATATGGTGGTCAACATTGCTGCACAAACTATCTAAGCTGGGTGCCCTCCCCAACACAAATTTCAATTCACTGTTCCCTTACATATTGTCACTACTGCCAGGAAGTGAGGAGACTGGGTAGACAGCTGTTCACAGCACAATAAACAACTGCTGGTTGGTTGTTACACCAATGCCCTCAATCTGGAGTGGGGAAGCAGTGACAACAGCAATCTGGAGATTCAACCTTGCAAGAAGGAAAGGACAATGGGAAAAATATTGGGAAGCCCTTGCCAAATACAACTACGCAGTTAAGCAAGAAAAGCCATAATCCTGGACGGTATTCTGGCAGAAAGTGGAAGCTACAGCTACTTGTGGTATTGGCAAGCACCTCAGCATTGGACATAATGGGACATCCTTGTACCATTGATGATCTTATAGTTCATGCAGCGATGTTGACCATCGTACTGAGGTTGTGTAAGATAATAAAGAGAGACTTAGATGCCTCAGGGAAACATTTAATTATAAGATCACCAACGGTACAAGGACATCCCATTATGTCCAATGCTGGTGTGCTTGTCAATATTGGAGCGCCCTGGCAGTAGTGACAATATGTAAGGGAAAAATGAATTGAAGTTTGTGTTGGGGAGGGCACTCAGCTTAGGTAGTTTGTGCTGCAATGTTGACCATCGTACTGTGGTGGTGTAATGGTTAGCATTTCTGCCTATCAAGCAAGAAGACCCAGGTTCGAGTCCTGGCCACAGCACAAATTTTAATTCATTTTGTCTGCTTCGATCTTTATAAAGACCACAAGTGTTGCTGTTATAAATGATTACACAGAACATGATTCAGCACATGCTTTGCTAGCAATGCGTAAAATTCTTCAACTGCAAACAGGGCCAGAGAAGATCATCATTATTTCTGATGGTGTTCCTAGTCATTTTAAAAATTGTTACTAGCTGTTTGAATTGAGTAAGTCACTTGTGCCAACTGACTGGGTATACAGTGTTACTGGTCATGGGAAGTGGCCTTGTGATGGTGTAGGAGGCCTGCTGCACCATGCTACAAAACAATCTGTCCAGACCAAATACAGCTGTGATTCAGAATGCTGAGGATTTTATGAGAGTCGTGAAATCATGCACATCCACAGTTCTCATTCTTTTGCCGAAAGAGGAAATCAGAAAATTCCTCGAGCAGAAAAAACAAGAATGGTCCAAACAAACTACTCCTGTGAAAGAAATTCAGAAGACATTTTTGGACTCAAAGTGATGGACGAACTCATACTGCATGCACTTTAAAGAGCAAGAAAGAAGAAATTTCATTCACTCGGCCAACACCTCAAAAACAGCAGTATAATATTCAGATTCACAACCTAAGAAGGGGGACGTTTGTGGTGTGTGTGTGTGTGTGTGTGTGTGTGTGTCTGGTGGATTGCAGAGGTTATAGACACCAGTTATGAGTCAAACGAAATTGTAGTGAACTTTATGCTACCACATGAACCAGCTGCTGGATATAAGTTTCCAGCTGAAAGACAGTGACAACACCATCAATGCTCACTTGCTATCCACAATGTTTTAAGATTGTAAGTGCTCCAGTTCCTAATGGTTCAACAGAAGGGCATCACTCTATATCAAAGGAAGATACTGAAGCAGTGGAACATATTTTTAGTTCACTGACTTGCTACTTTCAGTACAAAACAGAGTGCACAGAAGTTGTATAAATTGAAACCTTTAAGTCTTTGGACCTCTCGCATACATTTTGGAACAATTTAAAATGCTTGATAAATGAGTCTCTTACTCATCTTTCAAAACTAAAATTATGTTAAATAAGGTTAGGTTTTGATTTTTATGAGCCTGTTATGTGATAATAAAACAGGTTTTATGTATGGAAAAAATTTCAATTGTTTATAAAACCTATTCAACCTAAAAGTGGAAGCTCTCCTTTTCAGGGAATGTAGAACTATATGGTACTAATCAACAGAGAAAAACCAAAATTTTATCGATTGGAATTCTTGGGAAAAAAATTCTATAAATTATTAAAAAAGTTCAGAACACTATCACAAAAGCACTTTGACAGATAAGTCGAAATGGAGGATTTGGCTCTGAGCACTATGGGACTCAACATCTTAGGTCATAAGTCCCCTAGAACTTAGAACTACTTAAACCTAACTAACCTAAGGACATCACACACACCCATGCCCGAGGCAGGATTTGAACCTGCGACTGTAGCAGTCCCGCGGTTAAATGGAGGATTTCTTTGCAATCATAAAGTAATTATCTTTCAAATAAAAAACCCAACAAAATATCTATAACTGTTCCAGAGATACAACATTTTAAAATTTTTTCCAAAATTCGCATCTTCAAAAAGGTATGCGCAGTGTCATCTTTGGAAGGCTGTATCTTGAAGCAGAATTTTTTTTGGAGAAAACAAAATGTGTGTTCCTTACTTAGTCCTTCATTTTAACATATGCTAAATTCAATAATGTCCGAGGCTATGAGGGTAAGATTTTTTCCTAGCCTGCCTGAATGGAATATGCCTTAAGGGTACTCCTCCATACACACTGTTCAAGAAAATACGGGCACAGAGGATTGGAGCGTAATCAATCAAAAGGTTGTATCAGACAGGGCCAAACCCTCGTGGTGGAAGTCTGTGAAAAATTCCTGAGGGCAATGCCAGGACAGGAAATGCGTGTGTACCCAAGGTTCTCACAGGTTACCATCAGGGTAATCAAAGATATCAAACGCAACTATGGAGGCAAGATTGGGACTGCGAGTGTTACAGATAAACCTGTAACACAGCAAAAGGGCAACCGCCATCCTAAGTTGTCTTCTGGGAAAACGGGGTGGATGTGGCTCTGCTCTAGGAACTCTATTTTATGCCTCGAAGAAATGGAGGTAAGTCTAAAGAACTCCAGAACATGAATTTATGTCAACATGGAATTTCATTCATACCAATAACGGTCTTTTGTACCAGGAAGTTAATGACCATCAGGGAGAAACAGTGTGAGGAAGCAAGCACGAGGGGAATTGCATTGGCTGCAGCTTACCTTCCTTATGAAGACTGTAGTACTCTTTCCCAAGAAGTGAGGAGACTGGGTAGACAGCTGTTCACAGCACAATGAACAACTGCTGGTTGGTTGTGATGCCAATGCCCTCAATCTGGCATGGGGAAGCAGTGACAACAGAGATTAGTACCTTCCTTGGTTTTTAGTTTTGAGTAATCTGGAGATTCAATCTTACAAGAAGGAAAGGACAATGGGAAAAATATTGGGAAGCCCTTGCCAAACACAACTACGCAGTTAAGCAAGCAAAGCCGTAATCCTGGACGGTATTCTGGGAGGAAGTGGAAGCTACAACTACTTGTGGCAGACTTCACAAAGTCCTCACCAGAACACCACCTAATCCAGCAGGTTGTCTAAGGAATGAGGATGGTGAATATACAACAACAGTGAATGAGATGCAGGATGTTCATCTCAAGACTCACTTTCCTCAGTGCACTCTGGCAGACAACACAGATCAAGATTCAGCCCCTCAGAGGCACATGTTTACAGGTAATCAAAGGGAGAACTGGGAATCTGCCAGATAATGTGTTGATTTCAAATCAATAAAATGGATGGTGGGAATGTTTCAACTGTTCAAGTCACCGGCCCAGATGACATATTTCAAGCGCTAAAGTAACAAGCAGAAGAGAGTTTAATCACACTCCTATGTAGGCTGCTTAGGGTTAGCCTAATAGAAGGAATCTTTAATAATGCTGTACTACAGTGAGGGTTGTTTTCATTCTGAATCCAAAGAGTACTGATAATACCAAGGCCAAGGATATGGGACTAACCAGTCTGTTCTTTCTTTTAAAGACATTGGAAAAACTTGTTAATGGACACATTATGGAAAGGAGACTAACTAAGGTTCGTTTACATGTAAACCAGCACACATATCAGCCAGGTAAATCACAGCACTTCACACACTTGTTGGGAAAGTGGAGAAAGCACTATACTTTCAGGAAGTAGCTTTCTGCATTTTCCTAGATACTGAAGATGCTTTCAGCAATATGACCTTTGAATCCACGGTTTGAGCTACAGAAAAGCATGGCACTGAGACTACCATATATATGTTGATTAAGACAATACTGAGCACAAGAAAGGTAGAAACCACCATGATGAATGGAGAAATGGTGACCAACACTACAAGATGGTGTCCAGAAGGAGGTGTTTTGTATCAACTACTGTGGATCCTATTGGAACTCATTGAAGAGCTAAATACTAGACGCTACTTTTACCAAGGATATTCAAACGTAGTCTGAGTATGAATTTAGCACAAATTTACTAGTACTGTTAGAACAATTGTAGAACATGCACTGAACATTGTGCAGAAAACAGGATCTAATGGTCAGTCCCATGAAAACTGTTGTACCTTATACAAGGAAGCATATACTGCGCACAGACTGTGATGGTCCAGATGAAACACTATTTTTAGAGGGGGTAGTGAAATATCTAGGGGTAACCCCGGATGTGAAACCATCGAGGACCACTCATATTAAGAATGTATGTTTCATGGTGAAAGGTACTCTTATGAATGCTAGAAGAGTGTGGGAAAAAATTGGGGCCAACATCATGTGAGTATTTACTGGATATACACCCCTGTAAAAATACCTATAATTTATTGGGATACTGTATGGTGGAACAAAGCAGAACAAAAAGTGGCTCTAAGGAGCTTGGCAAGGTGCTGAGACTTAGCAGCACACCCACTGATGGGATGGAGACCATGCTGGTGCCTCCACTACACCTGTGGGCAGCAGTAGGGGCATACAGGCTAATAACTAGATAGCTTTAGGACACCCTGAATCTCATGCCAATATAGGCACTGTGGTAAATCTAGGAATGGTAGGGAAAATGCCAGCAGATCATAAAATACCTTCCAGCTGCTTCAAAAAACTTTTCAGTTTTACAACTGGAAATATTGAGCAGTGAAAGATTGAACCACGACACTATGCAGGACACAGTCTGGTTTACTGATGTGTTGAAAATGGATGAAGGTACTTGGGCTGGGGTACACGATGTACAGCTTGCACTGAAGAGCACAATCTCTCTAGATAAGCAGGCCACAGTATCCCAGGCACAAATATTGGCTATCAAGGCATGCACGGAGGAGAATTTGCATAGGAACTACAAAGATAATAGCATCTACATTTACTCAGACAGCCACGCAGCTCTGAAATTCCTATCAGCCCCTGTAACAAGATCAAAGATTATTGCATAACACCACAAAGCCCTGGTGACACCAGAGAAAAGCAACAGGGTAAACCTGATGTGGGTGACATAACTCAGGAATCAGTGGCAATGAACAAGCTGATAGCTAGCCAGTACAGGTGTGAGAACCCCTTTTATTGGACTGGAATCTGTCATGACCATCACTGAGGCCATAGTTAAATGAAAACTACAAAACGGGATCAGAAAGGAGCATGTAGAATATTGGAAAAAATAAAAACAGTGCAAGCTAATGGTGGCAAAGCCACATTTTAAGAGAAGTTATGTAATCCTGGGCTTGAAGAGGAGACACACTAAGCTCATGGTAGCACTAGTGACAGGCCATGGAAACCTTAAGAAACACCTACGTATGATAGGAATAGAAAAAGTAGCCCTTATAAGTAGGCTGTGCGGTGAACATGATGAAACCGCACCAAACCCGATCTCCGAACGTGAACTGTTTGAGATCAAAATACACAGAATATTCAGGTCATCAAATCCTGAAGGAATTTTGTCAAATAAGGCCTCCTACTAATCTTTAACAGCTCTGGTTGGCTTTACTAGAACCACAGGAAGTGAAACTGCAAAATAAACCCTGTTTCAGTTCTGGCAGTAGTGGGCTAGGACCACTGTTTTTATCTAACTGCTCAAATCAAATCGGAGGTACACACTTGCAACTACCTTCCTGCATGTGCTTAGCTGTGGCACTTTCTGGCAGGTTATATACGCAGCTATTATGCCTATGTAGGCAGTAAACTGTGCCAGAACCAGTATTCTGATAGTTCCTATACCTAATGATGGTGGAGACAGTTGTCAAAAGCTACAATGATTTATTTGACGTGCTGTGGCTTGAAAACCAAGAAGATTTTATTCAGGCATGCCGCCTTGAATGAATCTGAGGACACACACTGTGCACTGACAATAAGTTTTGACAACTGTAAAGTTTAAAGCAATTAGTTGTGAATCTCTGCTTTCTTGGGAAATTTTATATGAATTATTCTCAGCACATCAGCCAAGTAAACTAGCTGAAGTCTAGGGGGGGGGGGGGGGGGAAAGGCCAATAATTTGCCTGTCTTCTTCTGGCAAAAATGCCAAGAAAGAAACTATCTGAAATGTCACGTCCCACCAACCAGCATACCTGAATGATATACCAACAATAATACCTAAATCATATTAGTGCACACACTAATTCTCTGCAGTCATTAAATCATCGATTCTGAGTTTGCTATCAGAAATACTCGACACAGAAACACTATACAGGTTTACATATCCTTCCTCATGACTCCAGCCTTTAATTTTAACTGTCTTATAATGTAACTAATATCCCCTTAGTTCATGGCATTCCACATGGTTACACAAGACCATTTGATAAGAGGCAGTGTACAGAAATGCACATAAAATAACAAAAGCTGAAAGTTCCTTTCATAGATCAAAACAGAGGAAATTAAACAAGTAAATGCCACCCTGTACTCTTATGAAACGAGGAGAAAAAAAAAACAGCAGAAAACAAAGTGGGGTTCAGAGCTTTGCTTGACTTTGGATTCTTCCAAACATTCTGGGAAAGAGGAATATCTGATACTAGTTGTCCACTTTGTCCAGTGACATAGAAAACGTGAAAAATGTCAAACTTGGTGACTAATGTGATAATGGTGGGGATTTCTTCAAATGGTCTAACCTACAGATCAGTGTCACAACAATCACGTATTTGCTTTCACATTCACTGGCTTTGACAACTCTCAACCAAACTGTCACCTTCCAACCTAACCTAAACCTTAAGCTAAGCTACAGATTAGTCTGTCACCATGATCTGGTTTTTTGCTTTTTCACTCATTGGCTTCACCATCTAGGAAACAAATTGTCAAAATCTGTGCCACAACATTATGTCAATGGTCAGAGCAGATTACTAGTATCAAATACTTCTCTTGACCTTTCAGTGCTTTAACCACTAAGGCATCTTATATGGTACTGGCAGAATGTGATGGAAATTTTCATTCATGAGGTGCTTCTATGGAATCTAAATGAAAGTAGTAACTGAAATTATACCACAGACAATACTGTTAACAGAAAAGTTATCCTGTGACAGACTAATAAACTGACAAGTTTTGAAGCATAAGAGCCGTACTGGCAAAAATGAAACAGTGGAGATGACTATGATCTGTGCTTGAATAGCTCGGTAAATTAGAGAACTGTTGATGAAAAATAAATGTTCAGGTCCTAATCCAGCACACAAGTTCAATCTGTGGGGAAGTTATGAAATGAACAGGTGGTTGATTTCATTTCAGTACAATACTTTAAGAATTGTCATAGTTGTATTTTTCCATATCCACAATGTTGAACATGTATGATATCTGAATTCCAATCAAACATGAAACCCATCATTCAGCTGCATGTTCAGAAATTTGTATGGACATTATATCTAAATTCTGTGACACTATTTTACATTACGTTAGTTATATTCCATAGATCTAATAGAGAGTGGTCTCTGTGATGTGGACAGGCATTTGATAAAGAGCAATATTTGACATGAGTCGTTGGCTGTGACCAGTGACACAGGAAACATGTGATAAATGCTGAAAACAACATGGTGACAGCAATGTGATATCAGTGACTATTTTTTTTCAAATGGGCCAAATTACAGATCAGTCTGATGCCACAACCAGTTCTTCTTCTTACTCTTTTGCAGTGCAGAGAAATGACACTTTATTCTAATTATAGGTTATCGTAAAAAATAAATTTAAGAGAGTCTGAAGGCTACGTTCAACAGAATAGGAGTTACCAAACAGAAAGTTCTTAAATTCAGCTACATTATCTAAATGACATTTAATGCATTCTGGTAGGCTGCTGAATACACTATTTGATCAGAAATATCCAGGCACCTGGCTGAAAATGATTTGAAATTCGTGGCACCCTCCAATGGTAATGCTGGAATTCAATATGGTGTTGGCCCACCCTTAGCCTAGATGACAGCTTCAACTATCACAGGCATATGTTCAATCAGGTGCTGGAAGGTTTATTGGGGAATGGCAGCCCATTCTTCACGGAGTGCTGCACTGAGGAGAGTTATAGATGTCAATCGGTGAGGCCTGGAACAAGGTCGGCATTCCAAAAAATCCCAAAGATGTTCTATAGGATTCAGGTCAGCAGGCCGTGCATTATGAACAAGCGCTCGACAGTGTGTGTGTGTGTGTGTGTGTGTGTGTGTGTGTGTGTGTGTCAGTGTCAAAGATCTCAGCAGAATGTTCCAGAATTAAGACCAGATATATTCTTGTAACAAGTTTCTGTATTCTAAAAACACTACCCGGGTACTAACTTGAACTTTTGAAGAATATGATTCTATAATCCATGAAGTGAATGTAAATATTCACAATAAACTAGTTTCATTTTTTTTATCACCTATAGCAAGAATTGTGGATACTGGAAATGTAACTTAACCAAGTTGGTTTATTAATTCTTGGCAGTGGGCTTTCCAGTTATGGTTGTGACCTATCAGTAATCCCAAAAAATTAACTTTTTTTCCTCTAGTACCTTAACCTCTGAAATACTAATTTCTGTAGCTTGTGGGGGCTCTGTGAAATATACCAAATTGTATGTACTGAGTCTTGTTAAAATTCAATGTTCATTGATTTGCCTTGAACCATCAGATATTTCTGAATATTTAATTAGCTGTTTTTTCAGTAAAAGTTCTGCATTTTTTTTTTATTCCTACTCCCGTATCATCTGCTACACAAAATTGGGGTCTTCTGAAATTTCAAATGGAAGCTAGTTTATGTATATAAGAAATAACAGAGGCTTCAAATTTGAACATTGTAGTACATCACATCTCATTGCTTTAATCATGAGTGCCTATCGTTATGTGGTTGACACAGAACTGAAACACATTGCTCTCTGTTATTCAGATAACACAAAACCATGAACCTGCTATTCCGTAATATTCTATGTTTTGTATTAGGATACCATAATTCATTCAATCGAAAGCCTTAGCCAAGTCACAAAAACTTCCCAATTTGTGTACTTTGCACGGTAAAGATGAAACAAGAAACATATGAGTGAACAAAGGATACAACACAATAGTAAATGATAAAGTATCTTGGGATTACTGCATAATAGTATTAATCAGTGTGCCACAGTATAAACAGTTGAACAAATGAGACAGAAAGAAAGAAGAGGGAGAGAACTGCAGAGGAACAGCTGGAGTGGGAGGGTGGCTGGGACAGCTGTGAGGAATATGCAGCAAGCACGTGACAGGAATGTGGCATCAGTGAGCTCACTTTGGCATGGGCAAGGAGAGTTGCACATGTGCATACTTACGTGGAGGAGTGGACTGGGAAGAAGAAATATAAAAGAGGAAGAGGCAGACTGCAGATAGGAGGAATAGGAATAAATCCTCTCCTATGAGGCAGGGTCACCCACGAAAGCAGTAACATCATATAACAGTTTTGCTGTTATTTCTGTAGAGATTTTTTATGTAGGAATGACTATGTAGCATTTGCCCATCTGACTTACTGGCCACAGATAAGTATGCCCAACAGCAGAGTTTTACATCCAGTGGCAGAACGTGGTGTCGAGCAGCTGCAGTGTCACTAAAAGGTAGCCAGTCAAGGCAATGTAAATTGTCTGTGTTTTTCTACTCAGTACTATGTAGCTTTGAAGGAGGACATTGCAAGCTTAGAATTTCTTTCAATCTTTTTTATAACCTATTGACCAATACACTATTCAATAGATTGTTATATTTATTTCTCCCATGATTTACCTAACTTTGCAAAACTTAATAATGGGCAAGGAAAGAGTAAGGTGTCAAATGGCTACTTAGGGACAATCCTCCCACTATTTGCCTGGAATGAAATTTAGTCACAATTTAATAAGGCAATCTAGTAATTCTTAAATATGTGCAATTTAACTGCACTGTCTGCTATCCATTTCTTTCAAATAGAAAATTAAATTGAGAAAATATAAAAATAAAAGAGAGACATCTTTGACTCTTTCCTCAACAGGTGGATCCTTCCTAATATAGGGCCATGTCTAATACCTGTAGCAGATGATTAATTCATTAGTTAGTTGTTTATATGTGCTGCGAGGTGTGATGACGAATATCACTAGAACAAGTTGAAAAAATTGCACATTTCTCATCGCATGTATGGCTGTTTGAAGCTCAAAAATATGACTCATTCATAGTTACTGTGGACTAATTTTTATAATGATAGGAACAAAAACATAATCACCCTTAACGTTTATTTTTGTTTCTAAAATTACTTACATTGATAGTTGATAACAATAAATCATTGGTAAAGTGGTCAAATAGTTTTAAGCATTAACAATAACCGTCCTCAAGAATTCCAAGGCATTTAATTCCTAAACTATGAATGAAAAATGGAAGAACGATTTGAATAATGTCAAGTTGACATCAAAGTGATTATAGATACAATGTACGCTTGGTTTCAACAAGTATGGAGCAAGATATCTAAAGAGCTGTCCAAGCACAACTGCAAATGATTCAGGAAAACCTCAGCCTATGTTAGTATTAGATTTTTGTTCCACTCTTCCAGGCCGTATTTACATTCTACACAAATTATAATACACAAGGAAAACTATTTACCAACAAATGAGTCCTATCAAAGTGTGGAGGGAGATAATTGAGCATGTTTTTACATGCGTATAGCAGCAAACTGTTACGGGAAAGTAAATAAGCATTTATGCTGCAGTGAATGTCAACTTGTTGACGATGACATTCACGTTACAAAATAGAAATTCCGGGTCGGAATGGAAATGGATGAGTAGGAATTCGGCTGTGGTCTTTTCAATGACACTTACGGAGGCGAATATAAACAAACATGATCGCCTAAAACTGCCCTTCGGAACATTTGCACTATATTAATAGGAAACCGTATCATTAAGGAAACACGAGCATCCATGTTTTCCAACCATCATAACGTATTTTGCAAATTTTAACTCATTTACTGCAAGCCCGATATTGACCTTGTCAATGTCCTGGAAGGTTACCACAAAAACACAACCTACCGTTTCCTGAATTCCCTCTCATATGGTTTCAGATACGGATCTCTCTGCAGAAGCTCGTCCAAGTTAGGCACTTCAACTTCCATAGGATCTAAAGACGATAATTTACCACCCATTGTTTATAATCGTTAAACTCCAATTCACATTACCCTCCACACTTCACCACTCCAAAGCTTTCACTAACTACAGACATGCACACACACTGAATCTCTGAATCCAAAGAGGCGCTGTGCTCGGATCTTTCAAGTCGTCCAAATGTCTGTGCACATCACATCTGCGCAGACAGATCGTTGCGTGTGGACAGAAGATTTGCACCAATCTCAGGTGTGTGCAAACCTGGAAGTTGGAGTTGGAGGTTTGAGGGAAACCTCTCAAATCTGTGGGTTCAAACCACATCTGCGCAGACAAGTTGGAGCGTGTGGACAGGAGATCGCCGCAAATCTGGCGCGAAACAGCTGTTTGCTCAGTCTAGTGTTTGTATTTGTGCGCACAGGGCATTAAAATGGCTGATACTCGTCAGTGTTCTCGACAGTTTGTAAGTGAATTCATTGAAATATATAGAAACCACCCATGTCTGTGTAAGCCATCCATAACACCGATTCCTACACCTTTTTCCCCTCCGCCGGTGTGCCCCAAGGCTCCGTCCTCTCCCCCCTTCTGTACTTGTTGTACACGGCGGACATGCCGCCGCCGTCACCCCCCGTCCACCTTCTCCAGTTTGCCGATGACACCGCCTTCCTTGCCCTTGCCCCCACCCTGCGACGCTCCCAACACCTTCTCCAATCCCATCTTGACCGGTTCACCGCTTGGTGCAACCAGTGGTTGCTCAAGGTCAATCCTTCCAAAACCCAGGCGATCATTGTAGGCAAAACCACTCCCTCCTTCCGCCTCCTTGATTTCTATCTCACCGTTTATGGCCGTCCCATCGCTCTCACCCCCACCCTTAAGTACCTTGGCGTCACCCTCGACCGTCGCCTCTCCTGGACTCCCCATCTCCAGACAATCCAAGCCAAGGCACGTTCCCGACTCCGTCTCCTCAAGCTCCTTTCCGGCCGAACGTGGGGTCTGGACCCCTCCACCATCCTCCACACCTATAAGTCCCTCATCCGCCCTATCCTCTGTTACGCCCATCCCGCCTGGATCTCCGCCCCCCCTTCCTTTTATAAATCCCTCCAAATCCTTGAACGCCATGCTCTCCGCCTTGCCTATCGCATCCGTCTCCCTTCCCCCACGCGGATCCTGTATGACCTTATCCCCTTCCCCCACATCCTCCTCTTCCTCGAAAGGATACGAATCCTATACACCTCCCGTAAACTCAATCCTCCTCACCCGCTCGTCTCCCCGATCCTCTCCCACCCCCGCCCGCTGCCGCGCCTGTACTCCCATGTCCCACCTGGTCTCCATCTCTCCACCCTCCATACCCTCTCCCAAGGTGGCTTCCGCCAGCTCCCCCTCCCTGATGATGTCCTCCTCCCCTGCATCTACCCCTCCTATCAACTTTGATCCTTCCCCCCCTCCTGTGTCCTTTCCTTTAGGCACCCTCCCTCCCTCCCCCCCTTTCCCTTCCCTTCTCTTTCCTTTCCCCCTCCCTCCTACCCTCTCCTCCGGGCTTCCCCTCCCCCTTCCTCCCTCCCCCTCACTCCTTTGCCCGTGGCATCTCTGCTCTCCCCTCTCCCATCTCCCCTTCCTCCTCCTCCACCCCCCTCTTGGCAGGTCCCCGGACTCGTACACGCTCAGTGAACATTCGCGCGCCGGAGACCATCGCCACCAGTGTTCAGTGTGTGTGCATCGTTTTGTGTTTCGTGCAGTTCCGACTCAACTGTTCACATGTGCCGTTGCCGTTCTCCGTGCTTTGTGCGCCATGTTTCCAAGTGTTCGTGTTTTTTTTCGTCCAACGTGAACGGCTTCTTGTTTTCTTGTATTTTTTGTATCTCCGTTTTTTTTTTGCCCGCCGTTTTTTTTTTTTTATTGTATCTCTCACCTCTTTATCATGTTGTTTGTTTCACTTAAGGCTGAAGAGCGGCGAACCATGCTGCTGCCAGCCCACCTGTATAGGTGTTTAAAATTACAATAAAGGAAAAAAAAGTCTGTGTAAGATTAAAGCAAAGAATATAGTGACTGAGACAAAAAGACAGCAGCATACAATGCTCTAATTGAAAATTGAGGGTATTATTTCACTCAACTCTTGTTTCGATACTGCAGTTGAAAATTCCAAATCCTTTTAGCTCCTTCCTGTTGCTAGGAATCTTAATGTTACCGCCAGCCGTTCATGAGGAGAAATTGCCCTTCTCTATACAAGTATTTTTTCTCATAATATGAGGGGTTACAAGCTTTAAGAGATAATTATAGGTTTCGACATCCATCCGCAAATAATTTCGCCAGTCGTTAGGTTCGCCCTGCAACTCTCGCAGTAAATTTACGTGAGAAAACTGCTTTCGCTTTAGCAGCTACTGTCTATACCATTTTGTCCACTTTCTCTGTTTCCTGCCGTTGGTCTGAATGTTTTTTGCAACACAAGTTGCGAACACAGACCACGACAGAACTTCCTCCATTTCTATATTTCAAAATAACTGAATTAAATTTTTGACGTTTACGGGGAGCGTAGTCGCTTGCCACTGATATTTCTTTTCTACACCGACAGATGGCGGGCGAGTAATAGATTGGGGTTTGTGTCGTGTGAACACACCACATTTGCAGCGGTCTTTTGCATGTACAGACATCTGCGCCGATGTCTGCGCAGACAGATCGTTGCGTGTGGACCGGGCTTTAGTTCGTTCGTTGGTTTCATGTTCCATGGATCATTTTGCACGATAAATCGTACGCTTACATCGTAAATTAATTTATAGATATGGCTAAATACTGAACATTTCTAAGGTTTATTTTTAAAATCCAAATTTGAGTTAATAATTCCTAGGCAACACCTTTTATACATTACTACAACAGAAATTTTTGTTGCAGCATTGTGCACCTACTTTTGTAGACACTTAAAAATTTTGAAGTCTCCACCATATTTGTTATTTCCTATCACTTATTATTGGTATAGTACCCCTAGATATGCGGAACTGAATATGTTGTGTCTATTTAAATGTGAGGGTGGGACCCTTTGCAGAAAACCTTTTAATACTACTTTTAAGAACACTGTTTACCATATCTGCTGTTTCCCTGGATATGCTTGGATTGATTACACTTATGTGGGTAACTATTTTCAAATAATTATATTAATCTATGATGGAATAGATTAAATTTTATGTTAGCATTTAGTCCGTTATGAATTCCATCCCAGATCATCTCTTGTAAACTGTTGTTAAAAACATTTGTCCTGCAGTCATTAATTATTATGACTGATTTCCACAGAGGAGTATCCATATAATAAGACACTGTGTTATTTATCCTGACTAAATGAGAAAACACTTGTTACTGGGTAAACAGTAATTTTTCACGCTTTGAGCTTCACCAAAGAAAACATTAGGGATTAGCGTCCTGCTGTCTTTATCCTCCTGGTTTGGAAAGTTAAATTACTTCGTTCAAATTGTATACTCCAAATAATTTTCTCAGACGATTTTCCACATCAGAGTCCTATAGAAAATCTACATTGAAGTCACCACAGACTATCAACTGCCTGCTGCTGTCCGACAAATAGCGCAGTAAGAAATCCAGATTCCTCATAAACAGTTCAAAATTTCTCGGTGGGGATCTATATATAGTTACAATTAAAAGTGAACTACACTGACGCAAAAAAATTGAGACGCCAAGAAGGAATTGTGCGACGTAAAAGAAAGTTGGTAGGTATGTTTCTACATCTGAAAGATGATGTCTACTCAAATTTCTCGCTAGTCGCATAAGAGTCGCACTAAAGTGCGTGTCATTTATGACGGCGGCCGAGTTTAGATTCGTTCTGCGCATCTGATGTCACAAAACACAGTCAGCCAATGAACAGAGAACGACGTTGCCAGAGCTCGACTGCAGTGCAGAGCACGGACGAGTGCCTTCAGTTTTAGAAACATTCAGTCATACATAAAGTAATTGAACAAAAGCAGTGTCTTGATAGCAGACTCTTTTATAGAAAGTTTGGAAAAAGCATTCTTTATACCAATTGCTTCATATTCTATTATTTAATTATACCAAACAAGCAATAAGCCTCCTAATTCAGGCGATAGTAAGGAAAAGTGTTTGTATCATTCTCACTAACCACTTTTTCGCAATAAAGAACAGCGGTAATTGTTTATTTCCTATTGTACTTCGACGAAATGTGAGTAATTCATAGTCATACCAACAGTATTTGTCGGTATTTTGCATGATATTTAAAGTCCTCCGGGAGGCGTATTGAATGACGAGCTGCATTAGCGTAATGGTTAAAGTCGCCGGCACGGTAGCTCAGCGTGTTCGGTCAGAGAGCCGGTTGGCCTCTGTAATAAAAAACTGAGTGGAATGATCAACCACTGAACATGAACAGGATGTCTTGCGACGTCCGCAATGACCAAACACAACGATCAATAACGAACAAAAAATGAGAAAAAAAGTGTATAACTCCTAAGCGAAAGGTTGTGAGTTCAAGCCTTGTTCGGTGCTTAATATTTTCTTTATTTAGAAACAATATCGAAGTGTCTTAGCCGGCCGCGGTGATCTAGCGGTTCTAGGCGCTCAGTCCGGAACCGCGCGACTGCTACGGTCCCAGGTTCGAATCCTGCCTCGGGCATGGATGTGTGTGATGTCCTTAGGTTAGTTAGGTTTAAGTAGTTCTAAGTTCTAGGCGACTGATGACCTCAGAAGTTAAGTCGCATAGTGCTCAGAGCCATTTTTTTGAAGTGTCTTACTTCATGAATTTTATTCGTTTGAATGTAATTTTTTGAAATTTATAGTGGCAACTAAAGTCGACTATACGGAAAGTATACGCTATGGACTTTTACCTCTGCAAACTCTTCAAAATTTCGTACAATGGTTTACTCCACCTAATGCTGCACAATAACTGCGTTGAACTTCGAAACAAAATTAAGTCATTTATGGGGGGATGGTATCAGTCAAGAGGATGTGTAAAAATCAAATTTTTGGGCCAAATAGTTTTTGTGAAATCGAATGATAAAGTGTGTCAAAGCAGTCGAAACACCATGTGTCTGCACAGGCGAGAGCAGTGCAGTGATGACAAAATCGCGCTCATCGCGGAATGCGGAGAGCACGTCTCTGTAGCAGTGAAAGGGTTAATGCGGCCGTGGTGGCTTTACTTCATAAACTGCGCGCTCCCCCCTAAATGTAAGTTTGCGAACTATACTATGACGCTGCTTCTCTTGGCGCGTACAACTGGCAACGCAGCAACCTCCCGCGTCTGGGCGGGCATGCGCGTACCGCCAAGATAAAAGAATTGAACTATAGTCGCGGCACTATGATAATGCAAATCATGTTTTCTTTAAATACACGCTGTTACGGTCATGAGCGTTAGATACCTTTGAGACTGGACATGGTGAGTTGATATTAGACAGGATTTCAAGGCCACAAAGACGCCATTATCAATACCTCACTGTGTTTGAAAGACGTCACTAATAGAGCTACAAGAGGCTGGATGTTCCTTCTGTGATACTGCAGAAAGGCTTCGCAGGAAAGTAGCCGCTGTACATGACTGCTAGGAGCGGTGGTCACTAGAATGTGCAGTCACAAGAAAACAGGGGTCCTGACGGCTACATGGCACTACCGGTACCGAGAGGGAAGAACATCATGTTCGGCGTATGGCTCTGGCGCATCGCACTGCATCTGCAACAGCAATCTGAGCAGCATTTGGCACCACAGTGATATAAAGAAGTGTTACAAATCAGTTACTTCAAGGACAGCTCCGAGCCAGACGTCCTTCAGCGCGCTTTCCACTGACCCCAAGCCAGAGCCACTCGCAACTTCAATGTTGTCAAGCGAGAGCTCATTGGAGAGCAGGATGGAAGTCTGTTCTGTTTTCTTATGAAAGCTGGTTCTGCATCAATGCCAGTGATGGCTGTGTGTTGGTTAGAAGGAGGCCAGTTGAAGGCCTGAAATCAACCTGTCCAGATGCTAGACACGCTGGACCTACTCCTGTAGTTATGCTCTGGATGCAATTTCGTGTGACAGCAGGAGCACTCTCGTGGTTATCTCACGCACTTTATTGCCAATTTGTACGCCAGGATGGTGTTTCGACCTGTAGTGCTGCCATTCATGAATAGCATTCCAGGGGGTGTTTTTCAATAGGATGACTCTCGTCCACATACCGCTGTTGTAACCCAACATGCTGTACAGTGTCGACATGTTTACCTGACCTGTTCAATCAGCAGATCGAGCACATATGGGACATCATTCGACGACGACTCCAGCATCATCCAAAACCCGCATTAACCGCCCCTGTATTGACCAAACAAGTGCAGCAGACATGGAATTCCATCCCACAAACTGACATCTGGCACTGTGCAACACAATGCATGCACTTTTTTATGCTGCATTCAACATTCTAGCGGTTTTCATTGTTGTTTGGGCACACGAAGTCCACAAATGGCTGAAAATGGTTTCCAAATTACTGAACATAACAAGAGGAGCCTGGTCATTCCATGTAAACACAGCCCAAACCATTATGGAACCACCACTACCTTTCACAGTGCCTTGTTGACAATGTGTAGTCTAGGCAACACTCGAACACAGCTATGAGCTCTTACCGACTGAAATCGGAACTCACGGTTTTCCAGTCGTTTAGAGACCAATCGATATGGCCACAAAGGCCGCTGACCATTGCATTGTCTGTGGTAAGAAGCAATGCCTGAAATTTGGTATTCTCGGCATACTCTTGACACTGGATCTCGGAATATTAAATTCCCTAACGATTTCTGAAATGGAATGTCCCACGCGCCTAGCTCGAACTACCATTCCACGTTCAAAGTCTGTTAATACCCATGGTGCGGACATAATCACTTCAGAAATCTTTTCACATGAATCACTTGAGTGCAAATGACAGCTCCGCCAGTGCACTGCCCTTTTACACCTTGAGTATGTGACACTACCGCCATCTGCATATGTGCATATCGCTGTCCCATGGCTTTCGTTACCTCGTCTTTGCGCCCTCACTGAATTGTAGAATGGCAGATAACTTACGCTTCAGTGTTCTAGGAGGGATCATTGCTGAATTTATTGAAATATACAGGAGTCACACATGTTTGTAGAAAATTAAGACCAAAGAATACAGTCTGTAACAAGTTACTTGCAAGTTTCAGGAGGGAATCGGAAATACCCAGATACTGAAAAACAAACTAAAAGATTCCTCAGCGGCCACTCCTGTAACTTATTGGAATATACCGGGTGATCAAAAAGTCAGTATGAATTTGAAAACTGAATAGATCACAGAATAATGTAGATAGAGAGGTACAAATTGACACACATGCTTGGAGTGACATGGGGTTTTATTAGAACAAATAAAAAAAAATACCAAAGTTCAAAAAATGTCCGACAGATGGCGCTTCATCTGATCAGAATAGCAATAATTAGCATAACAAAGTAAGACAAAGCAAAGATGATGTTCTTTACAGGAAATGCTCAATATGTCCACCATCATTCCTCAACAATAGCTGTAGTCGAGGAATAATGTTGTGAACAGCACTGTAAAGCATGTCCGGAGTTATGGTAAGGCATTGGCGTCGGATGTTGTCTTTCAGCATCACTAGAGATGTCGGTCGATCACGATACACTTGCGACTTCAGGTAACCCCAAAGCCAATAATCGCACGGACTGCGGTCTGCGGACCTGGGAGGCCAAGCATGACGAAAGTGGCGGCTGAGCACACGATCATCACCAAACGACGCGCGCAAATGGGGTGGAGCGCCATCTGCATAAACATCGTACGTTCCAGCACGTGTTTATCAGCCAGGCTGGGGATGATGCGATTCTGTAACATATTGGCGTACCTCTCACCCGTCACAGTAGCAGTTACTAAACCGAAATCACGCATTTCCTCGAAGAAAAAAGGCCCGATAACGATAGATGTGGTAAATCCAACCCATACCGTGACTTCCTCGTCGTGCAATGGAGTTTCCACGACAGTTCTAGGATTTTCGGTAGCCCTAATTCTGCAGTTGTGGGCGCTGACAGACCCTCGGAGCGTGAAATGAGCTTCGTCGGTCCACAACACGTTACTCAACCAATCGTCATCTTCCGCCACCTTCGGAAACGCCCACACCGCAAATGCCCTCCGCTTCACTAAATGGCCATGTAACAGTTCATGATGCCGATGGATTTTGTACGGATAGCATCGGAGGGTACGCCTAAGTGCCAACCAAACAGTAGTGTATGGAATGCCGGTGCGACGTGCGACTGCACGAGCGCTGACTTCCCCGTGCATAGACGAACCCGCTACAGTCTCCATTTCTTCCTGAACTGTCTCAGCAGTATTACGCCTTGTGGTCGGTCGGCCACTACGGGGTCTATCGTCTAAATCAGGGGTCTCCAAAATACGGACCGCGGGCCGAAACCGGCCCGCGAGAGCCGGCAATCCGGCTCGCGTTAGTTCGCCGGACATCCCCGGTATCCGGCCCGCCAAATATTTGAGGTGGTACCTATACTGCCAACAATTGAGTTTCGAGGCTTATCGCGACCAATACACCGCGACATTGGCTCTGGTACTCGCTACAAGACTACAGAACTAAACTTATTGTTGCGCCGCTTGAAATAACAATGCGTTGACATACTCTACCTCTGTTACGTCTTGCAGTAGTAGTGTAGCTAACAATGATTTTGAGATTTCGTTAACTTTGCAGGACGCTTTCGTGAAGAATGTGCAGTGACATACTATTTTGTCGGTGAAATTCGCCAGAATAAAATACGCCAGAATTTCGGTCAGGTACGTCTACCAATCAAAATTATGTAATTAAATAAAAATCGTAGTTCGTTTCAGTGCTAGCTATTCCCACAACCTTTGATTTTTGCGATTTCATCTTACCTTTAGCCTTACATTACGGTGATCATGGAGTGCTAGGGTGCTTTAATCCCACTAGGTGGATCTTGGCCCTTATGACTTCGTGGAGGACTCAATGTGGCCCGCGGACTAAAAAGTTTGGAGACCCCTGGTCTAAACAACCCGTGGCTTCGAACGTCGAAATCATTCTCGCCACAGCTGCATTTGTCAACGGACCTTTACCCGTTCGAATCCCCATCCTATGGCGATAGGATCGTAACGCTGAACTAGCACATTCCTCATTCTGATAATACAGCTTCACTAAAAGCGCCTTTTCAGGTAACGTCAACATGCTGCGACTGCTGGCGCATCTGATTCTCTCTCTCATTACAGCTCCTTTTATACACGATTGTCACGCGCAGTCACTGACGTTTTGCTGTCCGGCGCCATCTGTCGGACTTTTGTGAACTTTGTTTTTTTTTTTTTTTTTTGTTCTAATAAAACCCCATGTCATTCCAAGCACGTTTGTCGATTTTTACTTCTCTATCTACATTATTCCGTGGTTTATTACGTTTTCAAATTTATACTGACTTTTTGATCACCCAGTATATAATTCTACACACGTCTAAAATGAGAGGGCTTTATCTTTAACTTGATGTATTACATAACAGGTACTTAATTTGCCTTCGTGAAATTCGCCTTCAGAAGGGCTTTAATGCTTGGTTGGACGATGCAATCGAAAATTCTAAAACTCTTTAACTCCTGCTGCCAGGAATTGTAATGTCTCTGTCAGCCACTCGTTTGATGAAATTGCTTGCACCACATAGATCGTAGTATGTCAGAAGTTATGAGAATCTGTAGGTATTTTTATGTCTTCATCTCCATTTAAAAATCATTTTACCTGTCATAGGATTAGCCCTGTACCTCCTGAAGTAAATGAACATGCGAAAACGTAAGGATCTAGTGTATTGACTATTTAGATAGTTCTTTTTGTCTCTGACCTTTCGTTTGCATTTTCATTACAACATAAGTTGCGAACACAGACCGCAGAAAAACTGCTTCCATTATGAATTTGTGGTCTGAACTGAGATATACCTTACGAGAGGGCAGTCATATGCCGCTGGATTTTCTTTCCTAGACCGACAGGTGGTGGACCAGCAGTTGTTCGATGCTGTCTCGTGTGGATGCACGAAATGTGCAGTGATTTATTGCAGGCATCTGCGCTGACAGCCATTAGGGCTATAGTATAGAAATATTTCTTCTCTATGCTGAAGAAACAGGACTTCAGAGTGCTTGTATATTCTTGGTAATTACATCTTCCGTCACACTGCAGTTAAGCCTTCTGTTGTTTCGCAGTCTTACAACCAGCCATTTGAGAATCACCGACCATAGTAATTTCCTATTCGGCTTTAAAACTGAAAAACATTGATAGAATAAGGAAAAAGACAGAGCTTTTCACAAGATGATATTATCTTACGCAGTTAGTGAATGCTTTCGTGCATTTGTTAGTTTACTGCTGTGTTTGGTTAGTTTTTACCTAAGGAATCAAGAGTTACAAAAGAATTTATTTTTAACACTTTTATTGCTATGCATAATCACTTTCTTCTACTCACAACTAACCAGTGGTCGTCTTCAGATCACTGCACACCAAGCCGCGTGCTATAAAATGTCACATATAAGCAAGTCTTGCATTATCACAGTACACATGTGAAATGAATTTGTAAAATGTTGTAGCACTCTGCTTGTTGTGCGATGATCTGAAGTTTACCAGTGATGGTCGAAACTGGTCAGATGTGATCAGATGGCAGTGGCTGCATCTGTCAATAAACTGATGAGGCATCACGTCACAGACTTCTCCGTTGGCAGTAATTCAGTTTTTCCAAAGAAGTGCGTTGCTGTCATGAACTGACAATAATTTAATCAAACATCTGATACTCAGCGTACCTTGAAACGGAAGAAAGTCTTCCACAATGGAACATGTGATATTTGCAAATAAATTGAGTTTCTTAAACCGGAATGTCTTTAACAGTTTTCCCTCTCTTGAAAATGGAAACTTGCATCAGTTGCCAATGGCTTCTATTTCAAAATGTTTTATATTTCAATTGGTTTTTGATAATACTTCCTCTTAATTGAATTTCACATACTGATTGTATGCATGTGGTAGAGTAATAACGCAACACACAGACTATTTAATACAGTGTTGACACAGCTTTTGCGATTGCAGCACTTTTAAATTTGAATAGAATACTTGCTCCTACATGGATGGCCGTGATGTACGTTCTAACACTTTTTCACGTTTGGAAAAAAACTTACTTTTCTGGTGTAATTTCAGCATACATATAGTGTATGCTATCATTTCAAAGTGAAGTAATAAAATATATTAAACTTCTATTACAAGGCTGGCTAGAGGCGAACGTCTGAAAAGCGTTCCAAGGTACAACACTCTCCCCTATACACAGGGTGTCTCTTCTAAGAGTCGTCTGGCGCGTGTCCTCTGGTGTTTCGGCAGATATTTGCAATTTTGTTTTTGTAGTGTGTAGTTGGAGTCAGCCAAAACAAATATTGGTCATCACGTCTTTCATGCGATGCTTTGGTCTGTTTCCCGTTACAAACAAAATGATTTTTAAAGCTGAATCTGACGTGCCGGTTCAATGGAACAGTCCCGCATTAGTCCAGTGCGATATTTTCTTAACAGGGCAGTAAAACACGAAGAATAAACAGTACTCTAGCAGTGACTGAGTAGTGCTGTTGCATGGCAGAAGCAGTCAGCAGCGCTGGTGTACTGTTCTTTCTTCGTGTTTTTCCGTACTTGTTAATATATATCAATAAAACGAACATCGCACTAAACGAATCTGGGGCTGATCTATCGAGTGAACGCGTAACATTCCGCTTTAAAAATCATTTTGGTTGTAAACAGAAACAAACCAACTCTTTCTGTCGACGCTGGGCGTCGCATGAAACACGTGATGACCACTATTTGTTTTGCATGACTCCATCCACACACTGTTACAACGAAATTGCAAATATCTGCAGAAACACCAGAGAAAATAGACCTGACGACTCTTAGGAAAGACACCCGGTATACAGGGTGATTCAGCTGCCTCTATCAATGTCGTTTTATGCAACCTGCAATGTTATTTCTGGCCTTAAAAACCGACGCACTTGTTACACGCAAACTATTAGTCCTACAAAATGAACAGGACATTTTTGTGGGAAATTTAATGTAGTTAAATTGTGCAGTGGGATTCGTTTTCGCTAGAGGCGGTAGTTTTCAAGTTAGTCAAGAAAAAGTACAAAAACGGCACTCAAACGCACCTCACTCCCTCACTTAGCTCCCACTGGCCAGAATTTCTAGTATGTTCTTTATGACACCACCTCCTACCACTGTACAAAAAATTGCTTCAGCACGAATTCCTTCTCGCATTCGACCTTTTTTGTTCTTCGTTGATTGTACGAGGTGCATTCAAGTTCTAAGGCCCCCGATTTTTTTTCTAATTAACTACTCACCCGAAATCGATGAAACTGGCGTTACTTCTCGACGTAATCGCCCTGCAGACGTACACATTTTTCACAACACTGACGCCATGATTCCATGGCAGCGGCGAAGGCTTCTTTAGGAGTCTGTTTTGACCACTGGAAAATCGCTGAGGCAATAGCAGCACGGCTGGTGAATGTGCGGCCACGGAGAGTGTCACCCATTGTCACAACCGACGAAAAGAAAGTCCCATTCATGCTGTCGTTGCGCGTCAACATTGCTTGGCAACATGCCACATGGGCAGCCATGTGGTCGTCCGTCAGCATTCGTGGCACCCACATGGATGACACTTTTCGCATTTTCAGGTCGTCATGCAGGATTGTGTGCACAGAACCCACAGAAATGCCAACTCTGGAGGCAATCTGTTCAACAGTCATTCGGCGATCCCCCAAAACAATTCTCTCCACTTTCTCGATCATGTCGTCAGACCGGCTTGTGCGAGCCTGAGGTCGTTTCGATTTGTTGTCACACGATGTTCTGCCTTCATTAAACTGTCGCACCCACGAACGCACTTTCGACACATCCATAACTCCATCACCACATGTCTCCTTCAACTGTCGATGAATTTCAATTGGTTTCACACCACGCAAATTCAGAAATCGAATGATTGCACACTGTTCAAGTAAGGAAACTGTCGCCATTTTAAGTATTTAAAACAGTTCTCATTCTCGCTGTTGGCGGTAAAATTCCATCTGCCGTACGGTGCTGCCATCTCTGGGACGTATTGACAATGAACGCAGTCTCATTTTAAAACAATGCGCATGTTTCTATCTCTTTCCAGTCCGGAGAAAAAAAAAATATTAATTGAAATTGGCTATTAAGCGGAAACCATGATCGTGTGAAATAAATGAATAGTAATTTACAGTTTAGTGGTGGAAATTTCTTTGAAAAAAAAAGGTTTAAATGGCTCTGAGCACTATGGGACTTAACTTCTAAGGTCATCAGTTCCCTAGAACTATTTAAACCTAACGACATCACACACATCCATGCCCGAGGCAGGATTCGAACCTGCATGTAGTGGGAATTTAGTGAGTCAGCGGTTATACTTGTGAACTCTAGTACTCACTCTCCTTTTGGGCATCTACATCTACATCTACATACAGGGTGAGAAGTATTTAAACCGACAAACTTTGGGAGGTTGTAGGTTACATCAAAACAAATATTTTTCCCTAATGTCATTTTTTCCTATGAGGATTATTTAAATCGGTGGAGGCAGTATTACGCTCTTCAGTTGTTAGAGGCCGTATTAAGATCTTCAGTTGTTAGAGGGCATACGCTCTTCAGTTGTAGGCAACTGCTCTCCACCAGTGTAGTAGTGCATTGTCTCTGTTTACTAATGTAGCGATACACCTGGAGTGAGTACACTGATATGGTTGGTGCGTACTACGTACCACACCACAACGGACGAGCTGCACAGCGTGTTTATCAACAACAATATCCTAATCGCCGTATCCCGCATCATACAACCTTTGCTGCTGTGTACCAACGTCTGTATGAGACCGGGTCATTTTTCAGATTACCTGGACAGGGACGCCGTCGCACGGTAAGAACACTGCAAGTTGAGGAAGCTGTCTTGCAGCCTGTGGAGCGGCATCCTTCAATCAGCACTCGCGCAACTGCACGTAACATGGGGACGAATCAGACGAATGTAAGAACAGTCCTTCGAGAGCAGTTGTTATGTCCATTTCACTTACAGCGTGTCCACAAACTGGAACCAGTTGATTATCCACCCAGAGCACAGTTTTCGCAGTGGTATCTGGAACAGTGTGAAATGCATCCTACATTTCCATCCTCTGTGTTGTTTACCGATGAAGCAACGTTCGGGGGTGATGGAGTCTTCAACATGCACAATACGCATGTTTGGAGTGAGGATAACCCACATGCCGCAGTTACTAGCGCTCATCTAGTGCGGTTCTTCGTTAATGTGTGGGTCGGTGTTGTTGGGGACTGTTTAATTGGGCCGTATCTGCTACCTAGTTGTTGTCTCTTGGTCATAAAAAAATGGAAAAGTGTTTGTTGGTTTAATTAATTTGCCGCCAGAGAAATCTTCCTCTATCGGTTTAAATACTTCTCATAGGAAAAAATGACTTTAGGGAAAAATATTTGTTTTGATGTCTCCTACAACCTCCCAGAGTTTGTCGGTTTAAATACTTTTCACCCTGTAGATACTCCGCAAGCCACTGCCTGGTGCGAGTACCCTGTACCAATACGAGTCATTCCCTTTTCTGTTCCACTCGCAAACAGAGCGAGGGAAAAACGACCATCTGTATGCCTCCGTACGAGCCCTAATTTCTCGTATCTTGTCTTCGTGGTCCTTACGCGCACTGTATCTTGGCGGCAGTAGAATCATTCGGCACTCAGCTTCAAATGCCGGTTCTCTAAATTTTCTCAATAGTGTTTCTAGAAAAGAACGTCGCCTTCCCTCCATGGATTCCCATTTGAGTTCCCGAAGCATCTCCGTAATACTTACGTGTTGTTCGAACCTACCAGTAACACATCTAGCAGCCCGCCTCTGAATTGCTTCGATGTCTTCCTTCTATCCGGCCTGGTATGGATCCCAAACACTCGAGCAGAACCCAAGAATAGGTCGCACCAGCGTCCTATATGCGGCCTTCTTTACAGGTGAACCACTCTTTCCTAAAATTCTCCCAATAAACCGAAGTCGACCATTCGCCACCCTACCACTGTTCTCACATGCTCGTTCATCCTCTTAGCGCTTTGCAGTCTTATTCCCAGATATTTAAACGACTTGACTGTGTCAAGCAGGACAGCAGTAATATTTTATCCGAACTTACAGGGTTTATCTTCCTACTCATCTGTATTATCTTGCATTTTTCCACATTTCGGGCTAGCTGCCATTCATCACGCCAACTGGAAATTTTGTCTAAGTCGTCTTGTATCTTCCTACAGCCACTCAACTTCGACACCTTACAGCCGGCCGCGGTGGTCTCGCGGTTCTAGGCACTGGAGTCCGGAACCGCGGGACTGCTACGGTCGCAGGTTCGAACCCTGCCTCGGGCATGGATGTGTGTCATGTCCTTAGGTTAGTTAGGTTTAAGTCGTTCTAAGTTCTAGGGGACTGATGAGCTAAGATGTTAAGTCCCATAGTGCTCAGAGCCATTTTTTTCGACACCTTATCGTACACCACGGCATCATTAGCAAACAACCTCAGATTTCGGCCCACCCTGTCCGCAAAATCGTTTATGTATATAAAGAACAACAGCGGTCCTATTACACTTCCCTGGGGCACTCCTGACGTTACCCTTGTCTCTGATGAACACTCGCCGTCGAGGACAATATACTGGATTCTATTACCTAAGAAGGGTGCCCTCAGCCTCGTGATGCCAATTGAGGAGGTACTCGACCGAATAGTAGCGGCTTCGGTCAAAGAAAGCCATCATAACGACCGGGAGAGCGGTGTGCTGACCACATGCCCCTCCTATCCGCATCCTCAACTGAGGATGACACGGCGGTCGGATGGTCCCGATGGGCCACTTGTGGCCTGAAGACGGAGTGCTTTTATTATTTAAGAAGTCTTCGAGACACTCTCACATCTGTGAACTTATTCCATATGCTCGTACCTTCGTTGACAGCTTGCAATGGGGCTCCGTGTCAAATGCTTTCCGAAAATCTAGAAATATGGAATCAGCCTGTTGCCCTCAATCCATAGTTCTTAGTATATCATGTGAGAAAAGGGCAAGCTGAGTTTCGCGCGAGCGATGCTTTCTGAAACCATGCTGTTTTGTTGACATAAGCTTCTCAGTCTCATGGAAGTTTATTATATTCCAACTGAGAATATGTTCAATGATTCTGCAGCAAACCGAAGTTAAGGATATTAGTCAATAATTTTGCGGGTCCGTTCTTTTACCTTTCTTATATACAGGAGTCACCTGCGCTTTTCCCAGTCGCTTGGAACTTCGTGCTGGACAAGAGATTCACGATAAATGCAAGCTAGGTAAGGGGCCAATGCCGTAGAGTACTCTTTGTAAAATGAATCTGGGATTCCATCTGGGCTTGTTGATTTATTTGCTTTCAAATGTTTCATTTGTTTCTCTACACCAGGGATGCTTATTACTTTGTCATCCGTATGGGAGTCTGTCAGATGGTCATGTGATGGTACGTTTGTACCATTCTCCTGTGTGAACGATTTCTTGAACGTGAAATTTAAAACTTCGGCTTTCGTTTTGCTATCTTCAACTGCCACACCACACTGTTTATCTAGGGACTGAATGGAAGCCTTAGACCCGCTTAGCGACTTTACAGAATACCATACTTTTCTCGGATTCTCTGCCAGGTCTTTTGCTAAGATGACGATGGTAGTTGTTGTATGCTTCGGGGATAGATCTTTTCACACACAAACGAATCTCTGCTAACCTTCGCTTGTCGTCATTTGTGAGTTCCCTTTCGAACCGAGAGTGCAACAGCTTCTGCTCCCTCAGCATCCTCCGAATTTCGTTATTAAACCATGATGGGTCTTTTCCATCTTTTATCCACTTGCTAGGCAGATAATTCTCCAGACCACGAGCGAATCGAGTGAACTTATATCCGACAGCAGTCTCATGTGACGAGCGGCGGATTCTCACGCAACGAGTCTACGGGTACGAGTTAGGAGATGAAGTCGCAGGACTTGCTGGCGAGTTTAAATCGAGTACGCGGAGCTCATTCCTCATCTCTAATTGACTGGCATTATTGCGCAGCCGGTTTAGTCGAACACTTGCATATTGTGAAACTGATGTTTGTGTAAATTTTAACAGCATAAAATAAACAGTTACACTGTTGTATTCATCAGGTCTTCTGGCTACGAAACTACTGTGCTTGTAAGGGTTAAGTTTAGATCAAGTTGACGTCGTAATTACTTTTGGTGTAACGTTTATAAAAGTTGCTTTTCTTTCACTACCTTCATGGACACGTTTAAATTACTAAAGTTAACGAAACGGCTACGGTGGTGGCGTAATAAGGCCAGTCAATAAAGACCAAAGAAGGTCGAAAGTGGGAAGTAATTCGTACAGTCGCAAATTTTTGTCCATGAACAACATACTAATAATCTCGGCTGGTGGAGACTATGTGTGGGAGTGAGGATGCGTCTGAAGGCCACTTTTGTACATTTTTCTTGAATAACTCGAAAAACACGGTCTTTAGTGGAAACATATCCCAGACAAAATTTAAATGCACTAAATTTCCTACAAAATGATCCTGTACATTTTTCTCACTAATAGTGAGAGAGGCCGGCCGGGGTGGCCGAGCGGTTCTAGGCGCTACAGTCTGGAACCGCGCGACAGCTACGGTCGCAGGTTCGAATCCTGCCTCGGGCATGGATGTGTGTGATGTCCTTAGGTTAGTTAGGTTTAAGTAGTTCTAAGTTCTGGGGGACTGATGACCTTAGAAGTTAAGTCCCATAGTGCTCAGAGCCATTTCAACCAATAGTGAGAGAATGTGAAATTCTCGCCGAATTCAACAGTACGGATTGGCATAGAACAACATCAGTAGGGACGACTGAATCACTTACTCATGTTCAGAAAAAAAGAAAAAAACAGAACACCTTGAACGACCAGAGATAGGACGTTCATATTAACAGGATATGTACATTAGTAGGTTCTGCAGAAATGATTAGCATTTGAACCATGTCGGTCGGCGGATTCAAGGTGCCGGCCTCTGTGGCCTAGCGGTTCTAGGCGCTTCAGTCCCGAACCGCACTGCTGCTACGGTCGCAGGTTCGAATCCTGCCTCGGGCATGGATGTGCGTGATGTCTTTAGGTTAGTTAGGTTTAAGTAGTTCTAAGTCTAGGGGACTGATGACCTCAGATGTTAAGTCCCATAGTGCTTAGAGCCATTTGAACCATTTTGGGATTCAAGGTCAATATCGATATCACGGCGCAACACCACCTAATGGTAAAGTATGCTCTCGTTGCCGCTATAAACCTAAGGTAATGGATCAGCGTGACTTGAGCAGACTTGGAGGATGCCTCGCAGACGTATGCGCGATCCTTTCGTGTAATCAGTGAGTTTGAAAGACGGGCATTATTGGCACGAGAAAATGTGATACATCCACGAGGAAACTGCTCGAGACCTGATCGAGACCTCATCCGAATGGCATTGCACGACAAATCTGCGTCCTTCTTGGCTCTCTGGCGCAATAGTGGAACAGTTTAACACATCGTACACTACCAGGGGTGGCAGTCCGTCGTCGTACATTGCGGCATGGGTTACGTGCGTGTTGTCCACTTAGACGTCACTAGGGACAAGAATGGCGTCATATAGTGTTTTCGGACTAATCCAGGTTCTTTTTGTTTGGAAATGGTGGCCGCATTTTGGTTCGCCGCAGTGTGTGTCCAGGGCACTGTGACCAGTGTGAGCAATGTGAATGACATCGTGCGATACATAGCCATACCATTTCTGCACAACATTCCAGACGCCATTTTTCAGCAATACAATGCACGACCACATGTTGCTATACGAACACGTGACTTCTTGATGTTACAGAATCTCAGCCTTTTTCCCTGGCCCGCCAGATCATCAGATTTGACGCGAATGGAAAATGCGAGGAATATGGTGACACGAAGGGAGCAACACTGTGACCCAGTGCCAACCACCACAGATGAACTCTGGAACCAGGTGAATGCAGCATGGAAGGCTATACCACAAGACGCCATTAGTGCGTTATAAGTGTCGATGCCATCATGCATGGAACACGTTATAAGGGTCCATGGCAGACCGTGTGCCTACTAGGCAACAGGGCACATGCTGAACTGAGGTGACTGCAGAACATACTAATGTACATGTTCTGCGAATATGAAAATCCTATCTCTTAGTTGTTCAGCTAAGTTTCTACACCTTTATTCTTTTACTTTTTGTTTAATATGGAACATTGTACTAAATCAGTTGTTGAGTATCGTTTTACATATAAGCCGCATAGCCTAAAAGTTTCGATCCACAAGCCTCTGCCCAACAATTAAGAATTTTTGAACGTAGTCAGTGATAAAAGTGACTGACAAAGCCATTGAAACTTGAAATTATTTTTGCCAGGAGTAGAGCATGAATTTTGAATGGAAACGAAGGCGTGTAAAAATGATTAGAGGGGAGAGAAATTTGTTTTCAATGGGAGACATTATAAGAGCACAGAAAAAAGGAAGGTAGTCTCAGTGAGAAACAATATGACGGCCTTATTCAACAAAAAGGAGCACAAATAGAATACGTGTACATTGTTGTAACTAATTGACGCTAATCTATTAAAAACATACACAATAGGATTTGAAATGCCAACAATTACTCTTTATTTCTCTTAACCACAGGCATTAAAATATTTGCAAAAGTTAAATCCTCTGCCTGACAAGTCTAGAATTCTTTGTCTTCTTAATTGACGGCAAGTGTGACCTGAGGGGATGGGCTTTTGAACAAAGTGTTTAAATATCTTAGGATTGTAATAACGGATTAATTAAAACACTTAAACTTAACTGTAAACAGTATGAGGTCTAAGAAGCGGGTAGTCTGGGATCAGAGAGCAAAGCAGTACCTTGTATTTTAAGAGTTTGGACGGAAAATACATTAGTCAAGAGACGTAAAGCATCTGAAGTCTTAGTTTTCTTGCTGTTCTATAAAAGGTAGATTAAAATGCCCTGCAATCTTCTTCCATCGTCGGCCGCTGTGGCCGAGCGGTTCCAGACGCTTCAGTCCGGAACCGCGCTGCTGCAGCGGTCGTAGGTTCGAATCCTGCCTCGGGCATGGATGTGTGTGATGTCCTTAGGTTAGTTAGGTTTAAGTAGTTCTAAGTCTAGGGGACAGATGTTAAGTCCCATGATGCTTAGAGTCATTTGAACCATTTTTCTTCTTCCATCAGTAGTACTGAGCAAGTTTGTGTATGCTGGTCTAAGGACAACTCAGGTTCTGACTCAGGTATCAGTATCGACTCAGGACAATCGCTGACGTACAATGTGGCCTGCACGAGGAGGTGACGTATGTTATGTGACGATCTCATGCGTCGCACCAGTGAATTACCCTGTAGCGCGCACACACACACACACACACACACTCTCTCTCTCTCTCTCACACACACACACACACACACATACACACACCAGGCCCTGGTGTCCGTTATCCATTGCATCATATAGCTTGTGATGTGTCCTTGATGAGGTGTGTTACTATGTACAGTACATGATGCGTAGTCGAAGGTGAAACGTTACTCGTCACGAGAGTTGGCAGACATGCATTTAATGTACCGTCTGGCAGGGTGTAGTACCCGTAAAGCAGCAGGAATGTACAGAGATAGCTTACCTAACAGCCGTCATCGTAAATGGAAGACGTTTATCTTCGTGGATACCAACGTAGGAGAGACCAGGTCATTCACATCACAGAGAGCCGCCCAAGGTTCCCGCCGAAGACATTCTGACCAACAGACTTTGAGGGGATCGTGTTGGGGCGTGTGACCGACCATCCAGCAATAAACACCCATTCACTTGCTTGTGAAAACAACATTTCGAAGTATACAGTGTAGAGAGTAATTGTGGAACAAGTATCACACCTCTATCATAAAGATCGTGTGCAAGCACTGGGAACAATGGATTTTGAGCCCCACATTCACTTCTGTCAATGGATTATCCACCGCAGTTCTGTAGTACCAAACTTTGTACGGTTTTTATTGTTCATGGTTGAGGCGTCATTCACCCATGATGGTGTTTTCAACAGCTGCAACAGCCATGTTTGGATTAACGACGATTTCCACGCCACCCACGTCAGTGGCTACCAGCAACGATTCTCTGTCACACATCGATGGGCATTGTCCAAGATCACCTAACAGGATCTTATTTACTGCCTCCTCATTTGACTGGTCCACGTTACCTGGTGTTTCTATGAGATATGCTGACACAGTTCTTGGAGACCGCGCCCCTTGTTGTCCACGAAAGGATGTGGTTTCAACACGACGGTGCAACAGCCCATTTCGCTGTTAATGTCTGTGAGCATCTGAACAACACGTACCCTCATCGTTGTACTGGAAGAGGAGGTCATGTCCCATGGCCAGCGCGATCGCCGTATCTCACACCTCTGGAATTTTTCCTGTGGAGTTACATTGATATGTTGGTGTATGAAACCCACGGAGAAACGGATGAAAACCTGTTTTCTGGGGTCCAAGCTACCTCTTTCCTGGTGCAACAGCCACCAGGGATCTGTGAGAGAGTGTAGTAGAACTTCATATTCCATTGCCCTACATGCGCTGAGACTAGCAGTTGTCACTTTGAACACTTACTATGAGCTATATTGTTGTTATGTGGTGTACGCTGTGTATGTCCATAATACAGAAAATATGCATTTCTAGTCATTGGTTCCCTATCTTAATATAATCGGTTGTGGACCCACTATCACCTGTTTCAGTTTGACCCAAAAAGTTTGAGACACCCTGCATAGGGATCACCATTGTCCGTGCAGGCTCACTTCGGATCATCAAGGACATAGTGATATCGCCTGAACTGATTGAGGAGGCTGCTGTTGCCTTTGAACCTCAATACATATCAGTTACTAAGTTGGAGGACTTTGATGCTGCATACAATGATTTGGCTTTGGATCCCTGAATATTCTAGTTGGACTGTCTTGTTATGTTTTGGGCTCTAGTGGATTTTGACTCAGCACAGGCAGGCTAAAAACTATACAACCTAACAAAAAAAGTAAAGTACCCAGAAGAGATGGTTGGCCGTCAATGTAACTTCGTACATTTACGCACCATTGGCGGATATGTAAATGATCAGAGTTGCAATTCTTGTGAGAAGTAGAATGGCCATCAGAGTGTGTTACCAGTGTTCGTGTTTAGTGCTGATACCAGCCCTAGTAGAGTATATCAGGAGCATGAACAGTATCAGATGCTGAGAGATCACTCTAAGGACATGGAGATGCTGGTACTCATGTGAGAAAGCGTTATCAGCATCTAACATTTTGAAAGGGGCCTCATTGTTGGTCTCCATTTGTCCAGCTGGATGACTCGTGCAATATTCAAATTTTTGTGTCATTTGGCTGTGACACAGTGCCATTCTCGATTGCATGCGATACTTCAAATAAAGGAAGTACGAAATTATTTCCAGTTGCCATGTGATACTTCGACCAAGAAATTGGAACGTCTTCAGCTGTCATAGATTTTTACTAAGAGGCTGACGAAACATCAACTCCTGTAGCCAAGAAGCTTAAAGAGAGCATCATTAAGACTGGACTTTCAGGATTTCAACTAGCTGCTTATAGTGCGGACAACTGTTCCATAAATTACGGGAGAAATCAATCTGTTTCCGTGGGGTTGAAAAAGTGTTTGAAGCACCACATCTTACTGCAGGACATTGTTACATGCATATACTGCTCAATACTGCGAAATATGTGCTAAAACTACTGTCATACGGTGTTGAATTATTAGTGCTTAAGGTATTTAGTGGGTTTTCTTCAAGCTCGAAGAAGGTGAGGGAGGTGAAGAACTTTTTTGAGTTCCTGCAGTCAGAGTACTTCACACTACTCTGGCATCTTCCTACCTGCTTTCTAACTATTTTTTCTGCTGTAGGTAGATTGCCCCAGAACTTGTCGTTGTTGAAGTTCTATTTTCTAAGCCAGGGTGAAGACAATACTGCCAAACTTATCTGGACATTCGTAGCCCATGAAAACGACAGTGAAGTGGACTATGAAGTAACACTCCCAGAGGTTTACATTTATTTTGTGCATAATGTTATGTATTTATTTAATTCAACCATAAAATATGTGGAAAGTGATTATATACAAATAGCTGATATATATTCTACATTCCTAAAGTTGCGTACAGAAATTATTAATATACAAAGAAATAATTTCTTCGGATTCGAGGTATTACAAGAGCTGGAAAAATGTCCGCAATGTGAACAAGCAAAACTAGTCAGAAAAATTCAGCAAGTCTATACTAGGATCCTGGAATACGTAGAAAAATGGTTTGACTTCAGTGAAGATTCAATTTTCAATTTTAGTTAAATCTTGAAGAACCCCTTAAGAAGTACATGATGAAACTTACAGTTTATTTCAATATAAATATTGTCATATCTAGGAATCCTGCATTCTCATTTAGCTAGACAAACAATCAAACAACTTGTATTAATGAGTTTTATTATGACAAGACAATATAAATACTTATCTTTGATATGTGTCGCAAGCAAAGAGCGACATACAAAATAATCAGTCTTCTTCAGAACAGACAGAAAACTGTGGTACGTAGAGAGACTACGATGTGTCGTCAAACGAAGTGGCTAACGTTGAAGCTGCTATGAAGTGGGCTGTCACCAGTCGGGCGCAGCATTTATGTACACTTAAGGGCTGCTTCTGTTGCGTTGTCGTCCTGGAAGGAGGTCGGTCAGCGTGCGATTGGCTGACCTTTTCTCAGAGCCGTATCTTCTCTGTCGTTACCGACTGCTGTGCCGGCGCTGACTTAACGCCGTAACAAACATAAACGGTGACGAATTATTTTCTGAAATATGTGCAATGAATGACTTCTTGGCATTAATTAAGGTCTTACCAGACTCAAAAATTTCAAACAAATGGGTGAAATTTTTAAGAGATGCAGAGCATATAATTTGCTGAAAGTCGTTCAACATGTGCTACCAGTGCCACCGTCCAATGAGTTTATAGAGCGGATTTTCAGCGTGATGTTAAATACCTGGAGAAATAAAAGAAACAAACCGAAAGTGAAAATGGCGAAAGCTGAACTATTTGTGAATTTTAGCTACCATATGAAATGTGCTAAATTTGTCAAATACGACAACGAGATAGAACTTGTTACACCTGCGAAATCAGAAAAGAAGTATAACTTCAAAATATAACTAGCAAAGAAACTAGAGGCTCGTGGAAATGGCTGGATTCACAGTATTAACAGTGAATATCATGTTAAACAAATGCACACTTTCCTGTTGTAACACCTATAATGTATGTATTGTGTAATGTGTTGTGAATAGTTGTACGGTTGTACGGTTGTACGGTTTTGGCTTCAGGTAAAGTTGGCAGCGCTAACCGGTGAAAACGTGTGTTTGGCTGTGTTAGAGGAGGATGGAAGACATTTCTAACGGCGCTGTCGTGAATCGAGCTTGAGCACACAAACAACTGTGAATTGACGCTGCACATACAAGGTATGTTTACTTCGTATTTTTTTCAACAATTTTATGTGACGTATGAGTAAACTTGAACAGGTGTATAACATTTTGGGTATAACATAGAAACGCGGTATCGTTTTTGAGAATTATCGTCTGATTAAAACAATGTTTTTACATACTTGCCGCGTGCACCATGCGATTCTAACCTCGTTTTGAGTGGAGTAATCCCGACCGCCCATAATCACCCCTTCACAATTAATCACATTTGTTTCAGATGCCACGAAATTACCAAAGAAAGGCAGAGGCCAAATACAAATTAGACAACATAGAGAAAGTCATTAAGGATGTCAAGAACAAAACACGCTCATTAGGAGAAGCAGCTGCTACTTACTCAGTTCCAAAAAGTACTACACAACACCATCTCAAGAAAGTAGTTACACAGAATCCAAAACCTGGAATAGGACTATATTTTACGCAGATCAAGAAAGGGAATTAGAAGAACATATCTTAAAATGCAAAAAAATATTTTATGGATTAACCATAGAGATAGTGCGGAAAATAGCTGTCAAATTTGCTGAAGTAAATAATTTGAAGTATAATTTTGACAAAACATGCCAAATGGCAGGAAAAGACTGGTTCCATGGGTTAAAAAAAAGGCATCCTAATATTTCTCTACGGGAACCTGATTACACTTCCATCAATAGAATTACGGCTTTTAATGAAACGGAAGTGAAAATGTTCTTAATCAATTTGCAAGCTTTGCAAACAAAATATCACTTTGATGCTAATTGTATTTACAATAATGACGAGACAGGCATTTCTAACGTCCAGAGAACTTCAAGGATCGTAGCACCGTAAGGCGAGAAACAAGTGGGCATGGCAACAAATGGTGAAAGAGGCACGACAACAACTTCTCTTTGAGTATTCAGTGTTTCAGGAAAGTATGTTCCTCCGTTTTTTTTGTTTTGAGGAGGAAGCAAATGAATACTGAATTATTGCTTGGAGGCAGTGCTGATATGATAACAGCAGTTAGTGATTCACATTGGGTCAACGAGAACCTATTCGTAGATTTGCTACACCATTTCATCTCCTATATTAAGCCAACTGTTGCAGAACCAATTCTATTTTAGACAATCAAGAAAGTTACGTTAGATTTGCCTGCTACCTGCTCTGACGCCAGAATGGAATAACACTGTTATCCCTTTCACCGCGTACATCACATTGTATGCATCCCTGGACCTGACATATTCCTGACCTCTCAAGGCTTCATACAACAGAGAACGCGACTTGTATAACTCTTCAAATGTAGGCCGACGAATTACACAGTATTAAACTGTCGATCACTTCATGAAAGCTTTCAGTTGCATCAGCAGTATAGAGAAAGCAGCAAACGGTTCCTGGGCAGCTGGTATATGGCCAATAGATACTATTAAATTTGATGAACATTTCGTATATGTGACATCAGTGAGACTTAATGCATAGGCAGTCTTGACATCAAATGCACAAAGAGCAGTGACATTTGATACGCAGATAGGACAAGTATCATCATTAAATGTGCAACAGAGGCCAGTAACCCGTGTGGCTCTTTCGGACAAATCAATTCCACTTGAAGATATTGTTAGGCCTAATGTTCCCAAACTGCCATATCCGAAACTTAAACAAAAAGTCAGAAAACGATGTTCAGCTATAATGACCAGTTCACCTATGAAACATATTTTAGAAAAAAAAGAAGAAAGAGAAAACAATAAGGAGCAGATGAAAGAAAGTGAAAAGACTGTATGTTCCATTAAAGGTAAGAAAGGTGTGAAGCGCCTTCAAGCATATGCAGATGATAACATTAAGATGAAGGTTCAAGGAAAGGACATACTGCGCAAGAAGTAAAAGGTTGGTGAAGGAGCTATTAAGGAAAATGAGTATTATTGTCTAATTTGTGAAGAAATGTATGAAGAGCCACCCTCTGAAGATTTGATTAAATGCTACAAATGTAATTTATGGACCCACGAAACTGCACGAGTGGTGAAAGTACGTCAAGAGGATTTATTTGTGGCTTATGTGATGACTAGACTGTGTCCGTGATTAGCCCACATACCATCTCTAATTACCGCACGCTCTCTGGGGTAATCCCAGTCACCAAGTTTTTTTATTACTGTTTGATTTTGTAATGAAAATTTATCTACGCTGATTATGCAAACTTAAGAGTGATTCGTTTAAGCAAAATTTCGGTAATAAATAGTATTCGTAGTTTTATCTGGTTTTATTTCAGTTCTCCCTTAAGTGTTCGAAGTTACCCCACTCTTCTCTACACATGTAGGGCATTATTTTTGACCAGCATCTAATTCGTGAATGATTTGTCGGACAGCAGACTACTGTCCACTGTTACACACTGAGGTGACAAAAGTCAGGGGATAGCAATATGGATAGATGCAGATGGCGGTAGTATCCAGTAGTCAGGGTATGAAAGAGCAGTGCACTGGTTCAAAAATGGTTCAAATGGCTCTGAGCACTATGGGACAACATCTATGGCCATCAGTCCCCTAGAACTTAGAACTACTTAAACCTAATTAACCTAAGGACATCACACAACACCCAGTCATCACGAGGCAGAGAAAATCCCTGACCCCGCCGGGAATCGAACCCGGGAACCCGGGCGCGGGAAGCGAGAACGCTACCGCACGACCACGAGCTGCGGACTTTTAGTGCACTGGCGGAGCAGTCATTTGTACTCAGGTGATTCATGTGAAAAGGTTCCCGACGTGATTATGGCTCCACGACGGGAACGTGAAATGGTAGTTGGAAGTAGACGCATGGGACGTTCCATTTCGGCAATAGTTAGGAGATTCAATATTCCGAGATACACAGTGTCAAGAGCGTGCCGAGAATACCAAACTTCAGGCATTACCTTTCACCACGGACAATACAGTGGGCGACGACTTTCAACTAAACGAGCGAGAGCAGCAGTGTTTGCGTAGAGTTGTCAGTGCTAACAGACAAGCAATACTGCCTGAAATAACTGTAGAAATCAAAGTCGAACGTAAGACGAGCGTATCCATTAGTACAGTGCGGCGAAATTTGGCGTTAATGATTTGTGGCAGCAGACGATCGACGCGAGTGCCTTTGCAAGCAGCACGAAATCGCCTGCAGTGCTTCTTCTGGGTTTGTGACCATATAGGCTGGACCATAGACGAATGGAAAACCGTGGTCTGGTCAGATGAGTTCCGATTTCAGTTGGTAAGAGCTGATAGTAGGGTTCGAGTGTGGCGCAGACCCCACGAAGCCATAGACCCAAGTTGTCAACAAGCGTGCAAGCTGGTGTTGGCTCCATAACGGTGTGGGCTATGTTTACATGGAATGGACTCGATCCTCTGGTCCAACTGGACCAATCATTCACTGGAAATCATTATGATTGGCTACTTTGAGACTATTTACAGCCATTCATGGTCTTCGTGTTCCGAAACAACGATGGAATTTTTACGGATGATAATGCGTCATATCTCCAGGCCACAATTGTTCGCAATTGGTTTTAAGAACATTCTGAACAATTCAAGCGAATGATTTGGGCACCCATATCGCCCGACATGAATACCGTCGCACATTTACGGGACGTATTCGAGAGGTCAGTTCATGGACAAACTCTTGCACAGAACACTTTCCCAATTATGGACGGCTGTAGAGTCAGTATGGCTCTTATTTCTGCAGGGGACTTCCAATGGCATGTTAAACCCATACCACATCGAGTTACTCCACTACGCCAGGCAAAAGGAGGCCCGAGATGATTTTAGGAGGTATCCTATGCCTTTTGTTACCTCAGTGTAATTCGTTATGGTTGACTATGACCTCTGTCACCATCATGTTTTCAATGAAAACTGACTTTTCTTGCAGTGCTTTTCTCCGAGTTGATGTGTAATTGTCGTTCATCCTTGTTGGGGTGGTCTACCACTATCGCAAGAACATCAGTTCTTTCCTGCCAAATTCTGCAATGCACTCCATCACTCACCAGTCTACAGGCATACCCTGTCAGTTCCTTGGGTGTTGTTGAGGGCATTTCGATTGCATCTGCATCATTAATGGTCTAGCGGCTCCATGTTTCAGTGGATGTCTCCCTTGGTTTGAGAGAACATCACTGCTGCTGGTGAGTAGTGCATTGCTACTGTGAGCGCTGTGTATGTGCTGTGGCTGTTGGTCTGCCACCACTGTTGACCCTAGCTGTCTTCATTGTGTAGCTTCTCGATCTTCTGTCACATCATTCTGTAATGCAGTAAATGTGGGTTGACTGATAAGGTAACATGCTAAGTCTATCATGAAATGTAATTGGCAAAGTTCTCAACAATCTGGCACTCTGTCTCGCAACGCAGTATATTCTTGACATAGAGAATCCATGCTGATTCAGTTGCTGTCATCAGCATACAGCAGATATTCCCAGATAATATGTTCTGGAGTGTCTTTTTCACGACAGGCACATTCGGAGTTTGTCTTCGACTAGTTTGATGCCAGTAGATGGTGTAAAGTCTGTGACTCATCAAAAAGTGTGTCAGGACTTTCTGTTTCATGTAGGGGAGGAAACCACATGTGCACCTCACTGTTTGTGCATTATCCCAGCGCTTCTGCCACAGATGCAAGCTTTGACTGTGAATTTGTTGCTTGATTGAGGGCTGTATTACTTTTAAATTGAGCACATCATGATGTTGTCCTGTCTTCAAACAAAACATCGCTGCTTCTTTTCGTATCTGGAGATAGACTGGACATAAGTATGTAATCAAGGAGAAAACGAGCCAAGATAATAATCTTATCTCACCTTATCTCATGGTAACTTCCGGTGCCAGTCTATGCTTCTAATGTCAGGTTTTATGCTTTTGCTATTTGTATTCAAGGTCACCCCGCATTCCCCTCCCACCCAGGGAACCACCAGTATCTGATCAAGGTCACTCCCACACCCTCCCCTCTACCTCCCTTCCACCTCACCCTATCCCCCACTCCCTCCTTTCTATACTCTCCCTGGACAAGTAAGATTCTAGCCCCCCCTTCCCATCCTCATCTTTTATAACTGGGGCATCTGAGTGCATAGCTTCCTCTTGATATGTGCTCAATAGGGAGAGGCTCAGGAAGTGGCTATTTGTTAATGACAAATTAAAGTTAGTGTAATTACATTTAGTTACATCACTTGAAGTCAATTTAGTAATAACAAATTAAATTTAATATTATGCAATTTTCTTCACTCAAGGCACTAGCAGGGGATATCTAAGTACCCTAATTTTTCGTATTTTCCACAATTCTACATATTCTTCCATGTGTTTCACAATTTTTCGTATTTTTCATGTTTTCCGCAATGATATGTACTTTCCATGTATTTTATCTAATTACGCGAATTCCATCCCCGTGCTCTTGATATCATGGCAACATTACATCATGCAATGTCACATCATGTCATGTAGCAACATGATGTCAATGTCGTATTGCGTCGTATTGATGTCTTGATGCTGTCTGCCAATCACAATACAGCATGCATCCAAAACTATCTGAATTATGCACATCAGAAAAGTTTTGCATCATTCCGGTTCCCAGAACTCCTGAAGATAGACATTGACTGTGGATATTGTATCACAGACACAGTCCTTTGACTGATCAGAGATGTCACTAAACCCACCCAAAGATGTAAACATCCATGCATGAGCAGCGACTATTGGATGGAGGGGGTCCGACAGCCGATCAGTTCCAGTCATTCCACCAGGAAGGAGGTACACGGCTCGTGTTGTCTGTAGTTCAACCATGCCTAGACGGTCAATATCGCAGTTCGATCGCGTCTGCATTCTTACTTTGTGCCAGGAAGGGCTCTCAGCAAGGGAAGTGTCTAGGCATCACGGAGTGAACCAAAGCGATGTTGTTCGGACATGGAGGAGATACAGAGAGACAGCAACTGTCGATGACATGCCTTGCTCAGGCCGCCCAAGAGCAACTACTGCAGTGGATGACCGCTACATACGGATTATGGCTCAGAGTTACCCTGGCAGCAACGCCACCATGTTGAATAATGCTTTTCGTGCAGCCACAGTACGTTGTGTGTGCAATAGGCTGCATTATGCGCAGCTTCACTTCCGACGTCTATGGTGAGGTCTATCTTTGCAACCACGACACCATGCAGCGCGGTACAGATGGGCCCAACAACATGCCGGATGGATCGCTCAGGATTGGCTTCACGTTCTCTTCACCAATGAGTGTCGCATATGCCTTCAGCCAGACAATCGTCGGAGACCTGTTTGGAGGCAACCTGGTCAGGCTGAACGCCTTAGAACACACTGTCCAGCGAGTGCAGCAAGGTGGAGGTTCCCTGCTGTTTTGGGGTGGCATCATGTGGGGCCGATGTACGCCACTGGTGGTCATGGAAGGCGCCGTAATGGCTGCACGATACGTGAATGCCATCCTCCGACCGATAATGCAACCATATTGGCAGTATATTGGCGAGGCATTCCCTTCATGGACGACAATTCGCGCCCCCATTGTGCACATCTTGTGAATGACTTCCTTCAGGATAACGACATTTCTCGTCTAGAGTGGCCAGCATGTTCTCCAGACATGAACTCTATCGATCATCCATGGGATAGATTGAAAAGGGCTGTTTATGGACGACGTGACCCACCAAGCCGGCCGAAGTGGCCGAGCGGTTCTAGGCGCTACAGTCTGGAACAGCGCGACCGCTACGGTCGCAGGTTCGAATCCTGCCTCGGGCATGGATGTGTGTGATGTCTTTAGGTTAGTTAGGTTTAAGTAGTTCTAAGTTGTAGGGGACTGATGACCTCAGAAGTTAAGTGCCATAGTGCTCAGAGCCATTTGAACCATTGACCCACCAACCACTCCACGGGATCTACGTCGATTCACCGTTGAGGAGTGGGACAATCTGGACCAACAGTGCCTTGATGAACTTGTGGATAATATGCTATTACGAATACAGGCATGCATCAATGCAAGAGGATGTGCTACTGGGTACAGCAATCAGGACCACCACCTCTGAAAGTCTCGCTGTATGGTGGTACAACATGCAATATGTGTGTTTTTCATGAGGAATAAAAAGGGCGGAAATGATGTTTATGTTGATCTCTATTACAATTTTCTGTACAGGTTCCGGAGCTCTCGGAACCGAGGTGATGCAAAACTTTTTTGGATGTGTGTATCTATATTTTTAACTATTTATAATAAAATCAGTAATGACATACTACTAACAGTAATAGAATTTTCGCTTAGAGAAGAAATTTGTTTAGTCGATTGTATTAAAAAAAATGTTCTGTGACAAATATGCAGTAACTTGTCTCATGTTGATTATCACAAAGGGACCATTAAGTATGTGTTTTAGTTATGTATGCAATCGTAAACTCTGATCAACGTATCACAAGACAGGCCAAGGAACTGCCTCCTACGAAGAAGAAATAAACGAAGATTGAAATAAAAAGTTACGGTTTCTGGATGCCCTTCGTAACAGTCAATCTTTCTTTGCTTCGCTACGGTCCTGCCTCGGGCATGGATGTGTGTGATGTCCTTAGGTTAGTTAGGTTTAACTAGTTATAAGTTCTAGGCGACTGATGACCTCAGAAGTTAAGTCGCATAGTGCTCAGAGCCATTTGAACCATTTTTTTCTTTGCTTGCGGTAGTGCTATAACAAACCCGTTACTAACTCTGTGGATGACTTTTCCCAAATTCAATAACGTACTGCTCAACTTGTTACTAGCGGGTTCGATCAGCACGCCAATGGAGGGCGGGGCGAATGAAAGTGGCTCCGAGAATAGAGATCAAAAATAGTTCAAATGGCTCTGAACACTATGGGACTTAACTTCTGAAGTCATCAGTCCCCTACAACTTAACTACTTAAACCTAACTAACCTAAGGACATCACATACATCCATGCCCGAGGCAGGATTCGAACCTGCGACCGTAGCGGTCGCGCGGTTCCAGACTGGAGCGCCTAGAACCGCTCGGCCACCCCGGCCGGCCCTTAGGATAATTTAGGTTAAGTGGTGTGTAAGCTTAGGGACTGATGAACTTTAGCAGTTAAGTCCCATAAGATTTCACACAGCAGAGGAACGGAAGTGCAGTACTAACCTAACTACAGCAGGTGTTGAAAGTGACCACCGTTCATCTCATGGTACTTTTGGGCCCTGGTCAGCAAGTTACTGAAGGCGGATCGAATTTGGACTGCTGGAATTGCAGTTTTATCCGAAATGTTCTGCTGCAGTTCTTGAAGACTATCGGTGTGAGTTGCGATACACGTTACATTTGAGGGCTCCACACACAAAGCAGTCACGCACTGACAGACCAGGTGACCTGAGTGGCCAGCTAGGGCCGCCACCAGACTGACCTCTGCTAACGTCTCTGTCAGGTGCGAAGCTTGTGCAGATGTACAAGGTTCGTGCGACTGTATGTGCAGTTACTACATCCTGTTGGAAGTAACTTTATGTCTTTTCCTCATCCGTTAATGCTGCCACAAATTCGCGTCCAATCGTATTCACTTGTCCAGGCCATTTTTATTTTCCCCAGTCTATATCACGTTAACTCAAATTGGACAACGTTCTTTTCGTGGAAACACTAGTGAGAACTGACATTCACAGCCAGCATACATTTTGCGTAAGATAAGAGAAATTAGGACTCACACAGAGTGACGTGTTCCTCTCTAGCTATGTTATTGCAAGTGGCGCAAGGTACCATGAGGAGTATGGGTGTGTTTTTAAAAAAAAATAGGGAGAATATCATGATTGCATAGTCAACTTCTAAGCAGTAACAGACACAGAGCTCGGACGAGCACAAAAAAACGTGATGAATCTTTGTGCAAGTGTTTGTCTAATATTTATTTGTAAATATACGTGTGTAAACACTCGACTGCTAGTAAAATAGGCTTCTGTGGAAGAGCTACAATATAATTATTGCGACAATTATAGCCCACATCTGTTAATCCTACCTGATAATTGTCTCAAACTGTTTTTTCATATCGCACTACAAAGACTCTAAACATGTTATGCATGTGATAAATAATTATAGATTCATATGTATTCATAGTTACTTATTTCCGTTGCTATCCTGACAACAGTTACAGCTTGGTGCGACCGTAACACATTTTCACATATTCACAAGTTGGCAGGTGATGTTTCTGCCCAGCCATAGCTGAGAGTGCGTAATAAAGCATGTTTCCCAGTCCTGGTTCTATAGCAACTATTCGACGCCAGTAGCATGAGTGACGGATTCATTTCAGCCATCCGACAGAGTAACATTGAATTCCCCCAATAGATAGTCTACAAAACAACTGTTAGATCACTGTTTATGTAATCGGTTTTACACATTTAATAAATAAAACTATAGGCATAGAGTTCATAGTTTTATAGCCCATTATCGGTCGTGACTTTTTGAGAGTAGAGTATCGAAGTATAGAGTTGTATCCTGCCTGTACTGAATATTCGTTAAAACTACAATCATCAGCAATATGTACACACCCATCTAATATATAACACTTATGTATCCTGATTTTAGGAATTATAGTAGGAAAAGACATCATGATCGCGTGATGAACACATGGGCTCGTATTACTTCCCAGTAGACAGATTCCAGAAGAACATTATAGGACTACATTTACGTAAAATTGAATAGATAATGGTATAAGTCTGCTCGCGACATTGCTTCATTTACGTATCAGGAAGATATTTGTTGTATATCTTTGCCAGCAAGACACTCAGTCCCTCTAGAGCTGTTGTTTGCATTTTCAGATTTTCTGCCGTCGCGTTTTGCAGTATTCTTAACATTAGCAAAAAACCTGTATTGGAAGGCGGTGTGTTTGATAGCCATAACAACCACAAGTAACGAACATGTTTCCCATTCTTGATCCTATAGCATATATCCAACCCTAGTAACCTGGCTGACTATTAGATATCCACACTCTTCCGCCATTTAAACATGGCTCTGAACACTATGCGACTTAACTTCTGAGGTCATCAGCCGCCTAGAACTTAGAACTAATTAAACCTAACTAACCTAAGGACATCACACACATACATGCCCGAGGCAGGATTCGAACCTGCGACCGTAGCGGTAGCTCGGCTCCAGACTGTAGCGCTTAGAACCGCACGGCCACTCCGGCCGGCATTTAAAAATGCTCTGTTGAAACAGCATTCTTGTAAACGAATGTAAACCATACTGATTTGATTATGATGAACACCCAGTCATTCAGCAGAACAACGTAGTACTTCACCAAGGGATGGTCCACAATACTACTGTCCGTATGACTTTGTGTAATCAATTTCCTCTTTAGATAATTAAAGCTATAGGCATGCAGTACATAATTTTATAATCCATTATCGCCCTTGATTGTCTTTTCTTGAGCAGAGTATTGATATATGGTATTGCATCATACCATTACCGAATATTTCATTAAAACTGCAAGTCTTCCACAACATATACACACCAAGCTGACATATAACTTTTTTTTTGAGCCATCAGTCTTCTGACTGGTTTGATGCGGCCCTCCACGAATTCCTCTCCTGTGCCAACCTCTTCATCTCAGAGGAGCGCTTGCAACCTACATTCTCACTGTATGTAGTCCAGTCTCTGTATTCCTCTACAGGTTTTGCCCTCTACAGCTCTCTCTAGTACCATGGAAGTCATTCCACGATGCTTTAACAGATGTCCTACGATCCTGTCCCTTCTCCTTCTCAGCGCCTTCCACATATTTCTTTTCTCTCCGAGTCTGCGCAGATCCTCCTCATTCCTTACCTTATCAGCCGGCCGCGGTGGCCGTGCGGTTCTAGGCGCTGCAGTCTGGAACCGCGGGACTGCTACGGTCGCAGGTTCGAATCCTGCCTCGGGCATGGATGTGTGTGATGTCCCTAGATTAATTAGGTCTAAGTAGTTCTAAGTTCTAGGGGACTGATGACCTAAGATGTTAAGTCCCATAGTGCTCAGAGCCATTTTTTACCTTATCAGTCAACCTAATTTTCAACATTCAGCTGTAGCACCACATCTCAAATGCTTCGATTCTCTTCTGTTCCGGTTTTCCCACAGCCCATGTTTCGCTACCATACAATGCTGTGCTCCAAACGTACATTCTCAGAAATATCTCCCTCAAATTAAGGCCTATGTTTGAAAATGGTAGACTTCACTTGGACAAGAATGCCGTTTTTGTCAGAGATAGTCTGTTTTTGATATCCTCCTTTCTCTGTCCTTCTTTGGTTATTTTGATGCCTAGATAGCAGAAAAAGAGGTAGAGGCCGACCTCGGGGAAGATCAGTTTGGATTCCGTAGAAATACTGGAACACGTGAGGTCATACTGATCCTACAACTTATCTTAGAAGATAGATTAAGGAAAGGTAAACCTCCGTTTCTAGCATTCGTAGACTTAGAGAAAGCTTATGACAATGTTGACTGGAATAATCTCTTTCAAATTCTGAAGGTGGCAGGTATAAAATACAGGGAGAGAAAAGCTATTTACAATTTGTACAGAAACCAGATGGCAGTTATAAGAGTCGAGGGACACGAAAGGGAAGCAGTGGTTGGGAAGGGAGTGAGACAGGGTTGCAGCCTCTCCCCGATGTTATTCAATCTGTATATTGAGCAAGCAGTAATGGAAACAAAAGAAAAATTCGGAGCAGGTATTAAAATCCATGGAGAAGAAATAAAAAGTTTGAGGTTCGACGATGATATTGTAATTCTGTCAGAGACAGCAAAGGATCTGGCAGAGCAGTTGAACGGAATGGACAGTGTCTTGAAGGAGGATATAAGATGAACATCAACAAAAGCAAAACGAGGATAATGGAATGTAGTCGAATTAAGCTGGGTGATGCTGAGGGAATTAGATTAGGAAATGACACACTTAAAGTAATAAATGAGTTTTGCTATTTGGGGAGCAAAATAACTGATGATGGTCGAAGTAGAGAGTATATAAAATATAGACTGGCAATGGCAAGCCGGCCGCGGTGGTCTAGCGGTTCTGGCGCTGCAGTCCGGAACCGCGGGACCGCTACGGTCGCAGGTTCGAATCCTGCCTCGGGCATGGGTGTGTGTGTTGTCCTTAGGTTAGTTAGGTTTAAGTAGTTCTAAGTTCTAGGGGACTTATGACCTAAGATGTTGAGTCCCATAGTGCTCAGAGCGATTTGAACCATTTATTGCAATGGCAAGGAAAACGTTTCTGAAGAAGAGAAATGTGTTAACATCGAGTAGATTTAAGTGTTAGGAAGTCGTTTCTGAAGGTATTTGTATCGAGTGTAGCCATGTATGGAAGCGAAACATGGACGATAAATAGTTTGGACAAGAAGAGAATAGAAGTTTTCGAAATGTGGTACTACAGAAGAATGCTGAAGATTAGATGGGTAGATCACGTAACTAGTGAGGAGGTATTTAACAGAATTGAGGAGAAGAGAAATTTGTGGCACAACTTGACTAGAAGAAGGGATCGGTTGGTAGGACATGTTCTGAGACACTAAGGGATCACCAGGTTAGTATTGGAGGGCAGCATGGAGGGCAAAAATCGTAGAGGGAGACCACGATATGAATACACTAAGCAGATTCAGAAGGATGTAGGTTGCAGTAAGTACTGGGAGATGAAGAAGCTTGCACAGGATAAAGTAGCATGGAGAGCTGCATCAAACCAGTCTCAGGACTGCAAACCACAACAACATATAGCAGAATTCCTTAGCTTAACCTACTTTTGATCATCAATCCTGATGTTAAGTTTCTTGCTGTTCTCATTTCTGCTACTTCTCATTACTCTCGTCTTTCTTCGATTTACTCTCAATCCATATTCTGTAGTCATTAGACTGTTCATTCCATTCAGCAGATCATGTAATTCTTCTTCACTTTCGCTCAGGATAGCAATGTCATCAGCAAATCGAATCGTTGATATCCTTTCACTTTGAATTTTAATCCCACTCCTGTACAAATAGGGGTAAAGAAGATACCCGCGATTAAACCATGTGTTACAGAAGAAATATTTCAGTTGATCGATGAAAGGGAAGGAAGTACAAAAAGTTCAGGGAAATTCACGAACACAGAAATAGGAGCCACTGAGGAATGAAATATATAGGACGTACAGGGAAGCTAAGACGAAATGGCTGCATGAAAAATGTGAAGAAATGGAAAAAGAAATGATTGTCGGAAGGATTGACTCAGTGTACAGGAAAGTTAAAACAACCCTTGGTAAAATTAAAAGCAAGGGTGGTAACATTAAGAATGCAACGGGAATTCCATTGTTAAATGCAGAGGAGAGAGCGGATAGGTGGAAAGGGTACATTGAAGGCCTTTATGAGGGGGAAGATTAGTTTGATGTGATAGAAGAAGAAACTAAAATAATTGAGGGAAATGGCAACAAAACGGCTATTCACGATGGTGAGTAGAATGTACGAGCCTGGCGACATACCATCTGACTTTCGGAAAAATATCATCCACACAATTCCGAGGACTGCAAGAGCTGACAAGTGCGAGAATTAACGCACGATTGTGCGATGAGCTTAATAGCTCATGCATCCAAGTTGCTGACAAGAATAATTTACAGGGGAATGGAAAAGAAAATTGAGGATGGGTTACACGACGATCAGTTTGGCTTTAGGAGAGGTAAAGGCACCAGAGAGGTACTTCTGACGTTGCGATTGATAATGGAAGCAAGACAAAAGAAAATCAAGACACGTTATTACGATCTGTCGACCTGTAAAAAGCGTTTGACAATGTAAAATGGGGTAGTATGATGTTCGAAATCCTGAGGAAAAATAGGGGTAAGCTATAGGATGAGACGCGTAAGAGACGTACAAGAGCCTAAAGGGAATAATAAGAGTGGACGACCAAGCACGAAGTACTGGGGCTACAAGGGTGTAAGACAGGGATGTAGTTTTTCGCCCCTACTGTTCAGTCTGAACACAGAACAAACAATGATGTAAACAAAAGAAAGATACAGGCGTGGGATATAACACTTATGAATTCTAATTTTAGGGGTCGTATCAGGACAAGACATAATGATCACATGATCAACATACACTCCTGGAAATGGAAAAAAGAACACATTGACACCGGTGTGTCAGACCCACCATACTTGCTCCGGACGCTGCGAGAGGGCTGTACAAGCAATGATCACACGCACGGCACAGCGGACACACCAGGAACCGCGGTGTTGGCCGTCGAATGGCGCTAGCTGCGCAGCATTTGTGCACCGCCGCCGTCAGTGTCAGCCAGTTTGCCGTGGCATACGGAGCTCCATCGCAGTCTTTAACACTGGTAGCATGCCGCGACAGCGTGGACGTGAACCTTATGTGCCGTTGACGGACTTTGAGCGAGGGCGTATAGTGGGCATGCGGGAGGCCGGGTGGACTTACCGCCGAATTGCTCAACACGTGGGGCGTGAGGTCTCCACAGTACATCGATGTTGTCGCCAGTGGTCGGCGGAAGGTGCACGTGCCCGTCGACCTGGGACCGGACCGCAGCGACGCACGGATGCACGCCAAGACCGTAGGATCCTACGCAGTGCCGTAGGGGACCACACCGCCACTTCCCAGCAAATTAGGGACACTGTTGCTCCTGGGGTATCGGCGAGGACCATTCGCAACCGTCTCCATGAAGCTGGGCTACGGTCCCGCACACCGTTAGGCCGTCTTCCGCTCACGCCCCAACATCGTGCAGCCCGCCTCCAGTGATGTCGCGCCAGGCGTGAATGGAGGGACGAATGGAGACGTGTCGTCTTCAGCGATGAGAGTCGCTTCTGCCTTGGTGCCAATGATGGCCGTATGCGTGTTTGGCGCCGTGCAGGTGAGCGCCACAATCAGGACTGCATACGACCGAGGCACACAGGGCCAACACCCGGCATCATGGTGTGGGGATCGATCTCCTACACTGGCCGTACACCACTGGTGATCGTCGAGGGGACACTGAATAGTGCACGGTACATCCAAACCGTCATCGAACCCGTCGTTCTACCATTCCTAGACCGGCAAGGGAACTTGCTGTTCCAACAGGAAAATGCACGTCCGCATGTATCCCGTGCCACCCAACGTGCTCTAGAAGGTGTAAGTCAACTACCCTGGCCAGCAAGATCTCCGGATCTGTCCCCCATTGAGCATGTTTGGGACTGGATGAAGCGTCGTCTGACGCGGTCTGCACGTCCAGCACGAACGCTGGTCCAACTGAGGCGCCAGGTGGAAATGGCATGGCAAGCCGTTCCACAGGACTACATCCAGCATCTCTACGATCATCTCCATGGGAGAATAGCAGCCTGCATTGCTGCGAAAGGTGGATATACACTGTACTAGTGCCGACATTGTGCATGCTCTGTTGCCTGTGTCTATGTGGCTGTGGTTCTGTCAGTGTGATCATGTGATGTATCTAACCCCAGGAATGTGTCAATAAAGTTTCCCCTTCCTGGGGCAGTGAATTCACGGTGTTCTTATTTCAATTTCCAGGAGTGTATAAGGTCGTATTAAGTCTCAGAACACAAATTGCAGAATGCCATTATAGCACTACACATTCGAAAACTTTAATGGATAATCGTCTAAGTTTGCTCGAGACATTGCCTTCTTTACACATCAGGAAGGTATGTTTCTGCCAGTGAGGCACTTAGACCCTCTACAGCTGTTCTTTGCATTCTCAACCTGAGAAGGCATCATATGCCATACTGATTTTGAAATGTGATTTGCTTCTGACAAATAGATGTCATCCAGATGTACAACATACTCTACTGGCCATTAAAATTGCTACACCACGAAGATGACGTGCTACAGACGCGATATTTAACCGACAGGAAGAAGATGCTGTGATATTTAAATGATTAGCTTTTCAGAGCATTCACACAAGGTTGGCGCCGGTGGCCACACCTACAACGTGCTGACATGAGGAAAGTTTCCAACCGATTTCTCATACACAAACAGCAGTTGACCGGCGTTGCCTGGTGAAACGTTGTTGTGATGCCTCGTGTAAGGGGGAGAAATGAGAACCATCACGACCATCACGTTTCCGACTTTGATAAAGGTCGGATTGTAGCCTATCGCGATTGCGGTTTATCGCATTGCGACATTGCTGCTCGCGTTGGTCGAGATCCAATGAGACTGTTAGCACAATATGGAATCGGTGGGTTCAGGAGAGTAATACCGAAGGCCGTGCTGGATCCCAATGGCTTCCTATCACTAGCAGTCCAGATGACAGGCATCTTATCCGCATGGCTGTAACAGATCGTGCAGCCACGTCTCGATCCCTGAGTCAACAGATGGGGACGTTTGCAAGACAACAACAATCTGCACAAACAGTTCGACGACGTTTGCAGCAGCATGGACTATGAGCTCGGAGACCATGGCTGCGGTCACCCTTGACGCTGCGTCACAGACAGGAGCGCCTGCGATGGTGTACTCAACGACGAACCTGGGTGCCCGAATGGCAAAACGTCATTTTTTCGGATGAATCCAGGTTCTGTTTACAGCATCATGATGGTCGCATCTGTGTTTGGCGACATCGCAGTGAACGCACATTGGAAGCGTGTATTGGTCATCGTCATACAGGTGTATCACCCGGCGTGATGTTATGGGGTGCCATTGGTTACACGTCTCGGTCGCCTCTTGTTCGCATTTACGGCACTTTGAGCAGTGGACGTTACATTTCAGATATGTTACGATCCGTGGCTCTAACCTTCATTCGATCCCTGCGAAACCGTACATTTCAGCAGGATAACGCGCGACCTCATGTTGCAGGTCCTGTACGGGCCTTTCTGGATACAGAAAATGTTCGACTGCTGCCCTGGCCAGCACATTCTCCAGATTTCTCACCAACTGAAAAGTCTGGTCAATGGTGGCCGAGCAACTGGCTCGTCACAATACGCCAGTCACTACTCTTGATGAACTGTGGTATCGTGTTGAAGCTGCATGGGCAGCTGTACCTGTACACGCCATCCCAGCTCTGTTTGATGGTTCAAATGGCTCTGAGCACTATGGGACTCAACTGCTGTGGTCATAAGTCCCCTAGAACGTAGAACTACTTAAACCTAACTAACCTAAGGACATCACAAACATCCATGCCCGAGGCAGGATTCGAACCTGCGACCGTAGCGGTCGTGCGGTTCCAGACTGTAGCGCCTTTAACCGCTCGGCCACTCCGGCCGGCAGCTCTGTTTGACTCAATGCCCAGGCGTATCAAGGCCGTTATTACGACCAGAGGTGGTTGTTATAGGTACTGATTTCACAGGATCTATGCACCCAAATTGCGGAAAATGTAATCACATGGCAGTTCTAGTATAATATATTTGTCCAATGAATACCCGTTTATCATCTGCATTTCTTCTTGGTGTAGCAATTTTAATGGCCAGTAGTGTAGAATACTACCAAGATATAGACCACAGCAGAAATGTCAGCGCCCGCATCTCGTGGTCGTGCGGTAGCGTTCTCGCTTCCCACGCCCGGGTTCCCGGGTTCGATTCCCGGCGTGGTCAGGGATTTTCTCTGCCTTGTGATGGCTGGGTGTTGTGTGCTGTCCTTAGGATAGTTAGGTTTAAGTAGTTCTAAGTTCTAGGGGACTGATGACCGTCGCAGTTAAGTCCCATAGTGCTCAGAGCCATTTGAACCAGAAATGTCAGCGTCACTGTTTGGAAGTTCAAGTAATCGATTTCGAAGTTAAATAATAAAAAGTATGGACATATAGAGCATAATTTTATAACTAGTTATCTGTCTGCAGCTAAGTGTACGCTGATAGCATGGTCCTGGAACGTATTTACTTCCTCACAAGTCAACGGTAATCGTATTTACTCCAATTCTCCAAAAGATCCAGGTTTAAATCCCACGTTAGTCTACCTTAGTATTCGTAAATGTGTGGGGCAAACAGTGAAATGCGCCTTAGCACAGCAATATAATTCAGTTGTTGCACATGAGATCACGAGACGTTTGCTGACAGAGGATAAAAGGGCACTGTACGAAATTTGGATAACATACAGTAAAAACAGTCTTTGGTTTGTCTTCCCCGCAACGTAACTATGTGATCGTTCTAATTAAAATTCGCGTAACTCTTATGCCTAGATAAATGAGATTTTCACTCTGCAGCGGATTGTGTGCTGATATGAAACTTCCTGGCAGATTAAAATTGTGTGCCAGACCGAGACTCAAAAACAGGACTTTTGCCTTTCACTGGCAAGTGCTCTACCAACTGAGCTACCCAAACGTCCCGAGTGCGAGTCTCGGTCCGGCACACAGTTTTAATCTACCAGGAAGTTTAGTACCATCGCACACTCCGCTGCAGAGTGGAAATCTCATTCTGGAAACATCCCCAGTCTGTGGCTAAGCCATGTCTCCGCAATATCCTTTCTTCGAGGAGTGCTAGTTCTGCACGGTTCGCAGAAGAGCTTCTGTGAAGTTCGGAATATAGGAGACGAGGAACTGGCAGAATTGAAGCTGTGAGGGGGTGTCCTTAGTCGTGCTTGGATAGCTCAGTTGATAGAACACTTGCCCGCGAAAGGCAAAGGGTTCGAGTCTCGGTCCTGCTCACACTTTTAATCTGCCAGGAAGTTTCTTATTCTTAGATACTTAGTTGAATCGTCAGCCTTTGGATTTGTGTGATTTATCGTGAAACCGAAGTATAACGGATGTCATTTAGTACTCGTGAAGATGACTTCACACATTTCATTATTTAAGGTCACAATTTCCACTTTTCGCACCTTATCGATATATCATCTAAATCATCTTGCAATTGTTTTTGATATTATGATGAGTTTACTAGACGATAAATGGCATCATCATCCACAAACAATCTGAGAAGGCTGCTCAGATTGTCTCCTAAATCATTTATACAGATTAGGAACAGCAGAGTTCCTATAACACATCCGAGGGGAACAACAGACACCACTTCTGGTTTACTCGATGACTCTCCATTAGTTACTACGAACTGTGGCCTTCATGACAGAAAATCACGAATCCAGTCGCACAAATGAGGCGATACTCCATAGGCACGCAATTCGACTAAAAGTCGCTTGTCAGGTACGGTATAAAAATTCTTCTGGAAATCTAGAAATACTATGGAATAAATTTGAGATACCTCATGGGAATAAAGAGGTGTTATCTTTTACAAGATCCTGTGCGGCTGGTCCCGGCGGGGAGGTTCGAGTCCTCCCAGGGGCATGTGTGTGTGTGTTTGTCCTTAGGATAAATTACGTTAATTAGTGTGCAAGCTTAGGAACTGATGACCTTAGCAGTTAAGTCCCATAAGATTTCACACACATTTGAACATTTTTTTACAAGATCGATTATACTAAATCTGTGCTGAATATTTTTCCAGGGTTCGTTTTCTTCGAGGTATTCATCTCAGACTGTATAACCATATTCCAAAATCCTAATGCAAATCGATGTCCACGACATGGGTCTGTAATTCAACGAATTACTCGTATTTCCTTTCTTGAGTATTGGCCTGACCTGTGAAACTTTCCCGTTTTTTGGTTCGGATGTTTCGTCGAGGAGCTATTACACCAGCATACTCTGACAAGAACTCAATTCGCATACTATCTGGACCAGAAGATTTACATTTATTAAGTGATTTGAGTTGTTTCGCAACACAGAGGATATCTACGTATAAGTTACTCACGTTGGTAGCAATTGTGGACTATTTACTTCCTCCTCTTTGGTGAATGAATTTCGGAAAACCGGATTTATTAACTCCCTTTTAGTAGCATGTCATCACAAATATTACCATGCACACTCTGACCTAATACAACTCATTATGCTTTGTCAAGTTAAAAAAAATAGTTCTTTTGTTACGTATGTTGCGGTGAATACTCTGTTCTTTTAGTGCATCTTAAATGGTATACAATTTTATAATGATCATGTATCTTCCAGGTAGCAATAACGACAATGACGTAGAATTATCTAGGAGTATTAAAAAACTAAACCGTGCCCTAAAAGGCCTCGGAAGGTTCAACGATACCGACAGCTGTGTCATCCTCAACTGATAGGCGACACTGGATGTAGATGTGAAGGGGCATGTGGTCAGTACACAGCCATTGTCAGTTTTCGTGACCGGAGTCGCTACTTCTCTATCAAGTAGCTCCTCACTTGGCCTCACAACGGGGTGAGTGCACCCTGCCTGCCACCAGCGCTCGGCAGACTCGGACCCATCCAAGTGCTGGCAAAGCCCAACAGCGCTTAATTTCGGTGATCTGACGGGAACCGGTGTTATCACCGCGACAAGGCCGTGGTCAACCTGAGAACTGCTCCATAATTCTCGCTCCACGGCAAGGGTAAGTGATACAGGTATCAGTGTCTGTGGTTTTGAGAAATAACTGAAATCGCTAAAATTTAACAAAGCTTCAACACTCATTGCAATCCCTATCAGATTCTACACCAGATATCCGTCCGAGTTAGCCCGACTTTAACCCTTATCTATCTTAGATCCTTTGAACAAAAAAACGGTGCCCAGTGTTTGGAAGAAAACACAGGTCGCACCCACATACAAGAAGCGTATAACAAGTGAACCACAAAACTAACGTCCTCTATCGGTTAGACCGATTTGTTGTAGAATCTCAGAACATATACTCTAAGAGAAAAATGAAGCACCATGTAGGAATTATCCTAACGGGACGGAAATCGGTAGATATGATGTACATATACAGTCAAACAAATGATTAAAATTTCAGAAAAATGGATGATTTATTCGAGAGAAACGGCTTTACAGATTGGGGAAGTCAATTACGCGTTGGTCCACCTCTGGCCCTTATGGAAGCAGTCATTCAGCCTAGCACTGATTGGTAGAGTTGTTAGATGTCCTCCTGAGGGTTATCGTCTAAAACTCAAGGTTGCCGGATCTCTCCCCAACTGAGAACGTTTGCAGCATTACGGCCAAGGCCCTCCAACTATCTCGGAATTTTGACGACCTAACGTGCTAATTGGACATAATTTGGCACGATGTCCCTCTGGAGGACACCCAACAACTCTACCAATGCATGACAAGCCGAATAACTACTTGCATAAAGGCAAAAGGAGGACGAAAGCGTTATTGACTTACTCAATTTTCGAAGTTCTTTCTCTTGAATAAATCCTCCATTTTTTCTAAAAATTCAATTATTTGTTTGCCTGTACATGTACATCAACGGATAATTCCTTCGTGGTGCATAGTTCTTTGTCTTAGAGTGCATTCTGAGCTCAAACCAAATGCGGTATCTCATCTATGCTAAACGACATGGATTCCGTAAACATCGGTGGTTGGTGGGTCACGTCGTCCATAAACAGACCTTTTCAATCTATCCCAGGCATGTTCAATAGGGTTCATGTCTGGAGAACATGCTGGTCACTATTGTTGAGCGATGGCGTTATCCAGAAGGAAGTCATTCACAAAATTTGCACGATGGGGGTGCGAATTGTCGTTGATGAAGACAAATGCCTCGCTAATATGCTGCCGATATGGTTGCACTATCGGTCGGAGGATGGCATTCGCGTATCGTACAGCCATTACGGCGCCTTCCATGACCACCAGCCCCACATAATGCCATCCCAAAAGAGCAGGGAACCTCCACCTTGCTGCACTCGCTGGACAGTGTGTCTAATGCGTTCAGCCTGACCAGGTTGCCTCCAAATACGTCTCGGATGATTGTTCGGTTGAAGGCATGTGCGACACTCATCGGTGAAGAGAACGTGATGCCAATCCTGAGCGGCCCGTTGGGCATGTTGTTGGGCCCATCTGTACCGCGCTGCTTGGTGTTGTGGTCGGGAGTGAAGTTGCGCATCATGCAGTCTATTGCGGACAGTTTTAGTCGTAACACGACGTCCTTTGGCTGCATGAAAAGCATTATTCAACATGGTGGCGTTGCTGTCAGGGTCTCTCCGAGCCATAATCCATAAGCAGCGGTCATCCACTGCAGTAGTTGCTCTTGGGCGGCCTGAGCAAGGCATGTCATCGACAGTTGCTGTCTCTCTGTATCTCCTCTATGTCCGAACAGCATCGCTTTGGTTCACTCCGTGATGCCTAGACACTTCCCTTGCTGAGAGCCCTTCCTGGCACAAAGTAACAATGCAGACGCGATCGAACTGCGATATTGACCGTCTAGGCATGGTTGAACTACAGACAACACGAGCCGTGTACCTCCTTCCTGGTGGAATGACTGGAACTGATCGGCTGTCGGCCCCTCTCCGTCTAATATGCGCTGCTCATGCATGGTTGTTTACATCTTTGGGCGGGTTTAGTGACATCTCCGAACAGTGAAAGTGACTGTCTCTGTGATACAATATCCACAGTCAACGTCTATCTTCAGGAAGTCTGGGAACTGGGGTGATGCAAAACTTTTTTTGTATAGCAGTGCTGAGGTCGAGGTCTACAACAAACTTTTCCTAGTAAACCAGAGGGACAGTAGGTTCTCGCAATTTGTCTCTTGCTCTTCTCATCGCCGGCCGCGACCGATGAGTGATTGCTGTAGCAATGTGAGCTTGACAGTTTTTATTAAAATATGCGTGGCAAGTAAAGATTATCGTTGTTCAATTTAGAGCGCGTTTTCGTCAACTTATCAAGTAAGTAACAAGGCTTTTCCACAAAAAGACGTTTAGAACTCCTTTAGCTCGCAACTGCATTTTAATTACGGTCGTCTGTCTGTAAACTTTTTTTAAAAAAGAAGTTAGTGATGCACCCAGCAACAGCTAATTGAAACTATTTGAAAATTGAGCTCCTAGAAGCATTGTAGATATAAATTCCGCAGCACCTTATCTTTATGCTTGAGGGACCTGTTAACTGCGATGGTAAATTTGGCTTCAGCATAATAAAAACAGCTGTAAAAAACTGCGGTAATCTATCTCATCAAGTCCGCTGGTTAGCTGATGTTTTTATGTTCTATTTTTGTTATAAATCAGGTAGTAAGCTGTAAAAATTCGCTACATTGATAGTTATAAAGAGATCATTCCACATTCATTACGAAGATTTTTTTCGTTTTGCGGACTTGTAGTATACAGGGTGATTACACGAGGGTGTACTGAAAAGTAATGCCTCCAAATTTTTTGTGTGAAAAATATTAAAGATTTTTAAATAAAACAAACTTTATTAACGTTCTGCATGTTTATTCTTCATGTCTACACATTTATTTCTCAACATAGTCACGCTGGCGACGAACACATTTCTCCCAACGAGAGACCAATTTACGGATACCATCATTGTAGAATGTTTGATTTTGTTTATGGAGCCATAACCTTAACTCTGCTTGCACCGCTTAATTACTATCAAAGTGAGGTCCTTTAGATTAGATTAGAGATTAGATTAGATTAGTACTTGTTCCATAGATCATGAATACGACACTTCGTAATCATGTGGAACGTGTCAGGTTAATAAACGGTGTCTATACAAGATGGTTCAAATGGCTCTGAGCACTATGGGACTAAACATCTATGGTCATCAGTCCCCTAGAACTTAGAACTACTTAAACCTAACTAACCTAAGGACAGCACACAACACCCAGCCATCACGAGGCAGAGAAAATCCCTGACCCCGCCGGGAATCGAACCCGGGAACCCGGGCGTGGGAAGCGAGAACGCTACCGCACGACCACGAGATGCGGGCTCTATACAAGATATTACATTACACAAAATATTACATGACACTTAATATTTTTTTGTGGGGGTTGGGGAAATTACCCACTTCCTATATCCAAAAATTCATCTAATGACTAGAAGGAGTTGCCATTAAGAAATTCTTTTAATTTCCTTTTAAATGCTATATGGCTATATGGCTATCTGTCAGACTTTTGATGCTATTAGGTAAGTGACCAAAGACTTTTGTGGCAGCATAATTTACCCCCTTCTGAGCCAAGGTGTTCTTCAACTTCTGGAAACAGATGAAAATCGGATGGGGCCAAGTAGGGACTTTATGGAGGATGATCGATGATAGTGAACACAAGGCGTCGGATTGTTGCAGATGTCACATCATGTGTGTTCTGGCACTGTCACACTGTATACCCAACTGGAGAGGCGTTTTCTGCCTTTAGAAACTCGCTGTTTCTCTCGCACCGATATAGTTACGCTATATACTGCCATGTTACACGATACAATTCGGAGTCCTCTAGCGGCAGAGGGTTGCAAAATGCGTCACCAAACGGGGGAAGTCGACCGAATAATATGCATGATATGTAACACTTCAACTTATATCGAGAAAAAAATAAAAAAATCGGATGTATTTCTTATCAGCGCACCCTCGTAATTGTAGTTCCAGTTTCAAAATACTGTAAAAGGAGAACCACTGCTCAGAAAGACGTCAAATTTGAATTATCGAAGAAGGGAGAAATGTTACGCAAAGAAAAAAAAATAACGAAAATTTTATCACTAAATGGTACGCGGCAGAATATGCAAAATAAAAGACGCAGGGTACACGGCTGTTCTTCAGTTTGCGACTGAAACGCTCAGCTTGACTGTCTCAATTCAGGATCGCGTGCTGCTGGTAAAGCTCTTTTACAAGAACAGTGACTGTGCGTCAGTAGCTCTGCAGAAGTTCCGGACACGCAAGAGTATGATAGAAGGTGCTGGTCTGATGTTTGCCAAGGACCTGGAGAAAGTGATTACAATATTCGAAAAGACAGGTTCTTTTGAAGTGCAGTGTGGCAGAGGGAGGGAAACAATTGATCCGACGTCAGATGTGGTCACAGCTTTGCAGGAGGGGTCGAGCAATGGTGCGCAAACATGTAGTACACGGGAAATTGCTCGAACTTCGGATAGGCAAGAGAGCACAGTCTATAAGATTCTACGAAAAATCCTGCGTTGCTATCCATTCAAATTTACCCATCTTCAGGAGTTGCTTCATACTGACCTGTTAGTAAGAAAAACGTTTGCTCTAGAATTTTTTGCTCCCGTGGAAGTGGGCAAGGAACGGCTATGGAACATTTTGTGAGCAGATGAAGCCTATTTCATCTACATCTACCTACATCTACATCTACATTTATACTCCAGAAGCCACCCAACGGTGTGTGGCGGAGGGCACTTTACGTGCCACTGTCATTACCTCCCTTTCCTGTTCCAGTCGCGTATGATTCGCGGGAAGAACGACTGCCGGAAAGCCTCCGTGCGCGCTCGAATCTATCTGATTTTACATTCGTGATCTCCTCGGGAGGTATAAGTAGGGGGAAGCAATATATTCGATACCTCATCCAGAAACGCACCCTTTCGAAACCTGGACAGCAAGCTACACCGCGATGCAGAGCGCCTCTCTTGCAGAGTCTGCCACTTGAGTTTGCTAAACATCTCCGTAACGCTATCACGGTTACCAAATAACCCTGTGACGAAACGCGCCGCTCTTCTTTGGATCTTCTCTATCTCCTCCGTCAACCCGCCCTGGTACTGATCCCACACTGATGAGCAATATTCAAGTATAGGTCGAACGAGTGTTTTGTAAGCCACCTCCTTTGTTGATGGACTACATTTTCTAAGGACTCTCCCAATGAATCTCAACCTGGTATTCGCCTTACCAACAATTAATTTTATATGATCATTCCATTTCAAATCGTTCCGCACGCACACTCCCAGATATTTTACAGAAGTAACTGCTACCAGTGTTTGTTCCGCTATCATATAATTATACGATAAAGGATCCTTCTTTCCATCTCCATAGACATGTCAGTACACAGAACTGCGGAATATTAGCAAAGGAAAATCTTCACATCAACCACTACTGCTTTATTCTGCAAAGGTAACGTGCGGTACGGCTTGACGGTATCGTTTATCGTAGGGCCATACAGTACTTTTTCGAGGAGATGGATCCTTCCGGTTCTGTTAACCGTGCTGTCATTGGTAAACACTGTTGTTGTTGTTGTGGTCTTGAGTCCTAAGGCTGATTTGATGCAGCTCTCCATGGTACTCTATCCTGTGCAAGCCTCTTCGTCTTCCAATAACTACTACAACCTATATCCTTCTAAATCCCTCTGGTACTAAACTGGTGATCCCTTGATGTCTCAGAATGTGTCCTATCAACCTATGCCTTCTCCTAGTCAAGTTGTGCCACAAACTTTTTTCTCCACGATTCTATTCAGCACCTCCTCATTAGTTATGTGATCTACCCATTTAATCCTCAGTAGTCTTCTTTTGCACCACATTTCAAAAGCCTCAATTCTTTTTTTGTATAAACTGTTTATCGTCCATATTTCATTTCCATAGATGGCTACACTCAATACAAATAATTTCACTAAAGACTTCCTGATACTTAAATCTATATTCTATGTTAACAAATTTCTCTTTTTCAGAAACGCTTTTATTGTCATTGCCAGTCGACATTTTATATTTTCTCTACTTCGGCTATCATTAGTTATTTTGCTGCCCAAATAGCAATACTCATTTACTACTTTAAGTGTCTCGTTTCGTAATCTAATTCCCTTAGCATCGCCTTATTTAATTAGACTACTTATATCTTTCAGGACTTTGTCCGTTCCGTTCAGCCGTTCTTCCCAGTCCTTTGCTGTCTCTGACAGAATTACAGTGTCATCGGCAAACCTCAAAGCTTTTATTTCTTCTCACTGGACTTTAATTTCTACTCCAAATTTTTCTTTGATTACCTTTACTGCTTGCTCAGTGTACAGACTGAATAACATCGCGGATAGACTACAACTCTGTCTCACTCCCTTGTCGACCACTGCATCCCTTTCATGCCCCTGGACCTTCGTAACTGGTGTCTTGTTTCTGTACAAGGTGTAAATAGCCTTACGCTCTCTGTGTTTTAGGTCTGCTACCTTCAAAATTTCAAATGGAGTATTCCAGCCAACATTGTCAAAAGCTTTCTCTATGTCTAAAAACGCTATAAACGTAGGTTAGCCTTTCCTTAACCTATCTTATAAGAGAAGCCTTAGGGCCCGTATTATCTCGCGTGTTCCTAAAATTTCTCCGGAATCCAAACTAAACCTTCTTCGAGGTCAGTTTCTACCAGTTTTTCCATTCTTCTGTAAATTATTAGTGTTAGTATTTTGCAACCATGACTTATTAAACTGATAGTTCGTTAATATTCACACCTGTCAGCACCTTCTTTCTTTGTAATATTGGAATTACTATATTCTTCTTGACGTCTGAGAGAATTTTGCCTGTCTGATACATCCTGCACACGAAATAGAAGAATTTTGTCGTGGTTGGCTCTCCCAAGGCTATCAGTATTTCTGACGGAACGTCGTCTGCTCCCGTGTCCTTGTTCCGCCTTAGATATTTCAGTGCTCTGTCAAATTCTTCTCGCAGTATCATGTCTCCCGTCTCATCTTCATCTGTGTCCTCTTCTGTTTCCTTAATATTGCCTGCAAGTTCATCTCCGTCTATATATTCCTTACACTTTTTAGCTTTACCTTATTTTTTTAGGACTGATTTTCCATCTGAGCTCTTGATACTCATACAGCTGTCTCTCTTTTCTCCAAAGGTCTCTTTAATTTTCCTGTAGGCGCAATCTATCCTTCCGCTAGTGATATATGCTTCTAAATTATTGCATTTGTCCTGTAGCCATTCCTGCTTAGCCATTTTGCACTTCCTGTCAATCAGAATTTTTAGGCTTTTGTATTCCATTTCGCCTGTTTCATTTACTGCATTTTTATATTTTCTCCTTTCATCAATTAGATTCAATATCTCCTGTGTTATCCAAGGATTTCGACCAGGCTTTGTGTTTTTACCCATTTGATCCTCTGCTGCCTTCACTATTTCGTCTCTCAAAGCTACCCATTCATCTTCTACTATATTCCTTTCCCCTGCTTTTGCCAAACGTTGCCTAATGCTCCCTGTGAAATTCTTATCAACATATGGTTCCTTCAACTTATCCAGGCCCCATCTCCTTAATTTCCTACCTTTTTGCAATTTCCTCAGTCTTAGTCTACAGTTAATAAACAATAAATTGTGGTCAGAGTTCACATCTGCCTCTGGAAATACCTTACAATTTAAAATCTAATTTCAAAACCTCTGTTGTACCATTGTATAGTCAATCTGAAGCCTTCCTATGTTTCCATGTCTCTTCCACGTGTACAATATACTCTCATGATTCTTTAAACAGCTGTTAGCGATGATTGAAATGTGCTCTGTGCAGAATTCTACCAGGCGGCTTCCTTTTTCATTCCTATCCCCCAGTCCATATTCACATACTATTTTTTCTTCTCTTCCTTTTTCTGCTGTCGAATTTCAGTCTCGCATCACTATTAAATTTTCGTCTCCCTTAACTATCTGAATGATTTATTTTATCCCACCACGCATTTCTGCAACCTCTTCATCAGCAGCAGAGCTAGTTGGGGTATAACTTTTACTACTGTGGTGGGTATGGGCTTCGTGTCTGTCTTGGAAACAATAATGCGTTCACGTTGCTGTTAATAGTAGCTTGCGTGTATTCCTATTTTCTTATTCATTATTAAACCCACTCCTGCACTGCCTCTATTTCATTTTGCATTTATAAGCCTGGATTCACCTGTCCAGAAGTCCTGTTCCGCCAGCCACCGAACTTCACTAATTCCCACAATATCTAACTGTAACCTATCCATTTCTCTTTTTAAATTTTCTAACCTAACATTCTACGTTCGATCTTTGGCCCACTACTGTTCTTGATTTATGTTGACGCTTCGACGTTTTATTTTTATGAAATTTTTATGAGAATTATGAAAGATTTTGCACAAATGGGCTAGCTTTAAGCTTTGAAAATCGCAGTTCACTCAATTTTATACTATGAAGAATATCCCACCTCCTAGAGACCTGGTATACCAAAAGAAGTAATCAACAGAGTAGAAAACTGTCACTTCTTGGGTGTGCACATTGCCACGTACTCCAGTGCATGCAGGGTGGTATAGCGGTTAGCGTTGCTAGCTAGCGCGCTGATTCAAAACTGGCAACCAGCTGTTACGTGTTATTTCGTATTTACCATTTCTGGAAGGTTCCTGAAATATCTTAAGTTTGTAATGTTTGCTTATGTGGAATATTCGATGGTTGTATAAATAACTGCACTCTCTCTCTAGGCGATCAGTTCTGTTCTACCTGTACGTTCGCGATTGTACTTATTTTGTGCTTCATTGACGACGCTGCCTGCGGCATTTGGACTTCACTGTCTTTTCGACTTGGCTATATTGATGGAAACTTAAAGTAGAAAAACCATATATTAGATCTTCTAAGACGTTTAAGTTCGGATACTTTTTCCATTAGAATAATTGCCAACTTTGAGATACAGAAGTAAGGAAAGTAACTTAGTTTGCATATTTTCATTTACTGATGTCATCGCGATAATATTCTGGGATAACTCCTCGCTTAGACAAAAAGTATTCTTTACACGAAAGAAAGTGGTTAAACTTATTTGTTGATTTCACACACGTACATCTTGCAGCCATCTCTCTAAGCAGCTGGGAACATTAACCAGAGCCGCACAGTACATTTATTCACTTATGAATGAGCTGCATTACTCTTCATTGATCCTAACTTTGGCGCAGAAGGGGATGAAATATGCAGCCATAAAACTCTTTGACAGTCTGCCCATGGGAACAAAATATCTAGCAGATAGAAGAATTATTTTCAAATGTAGATTAAGTATGTTTCTCTTTAGCATCTACTTTTTTATAACATGGAGGTATTCTTGAGAAAGATAATCAGTCATTTAATAAACTGTAAATAGGTACCTTGTAGCCTTATAAATATTATTTTTAATACACTCCTGGAAATTGAAATAAGAACACCGTGAATTCATTGTCCCAGGAAGGGGAAACTTTATTGACACATTCCTGGGGTCAGATACATCACATGATCACACTGACAGAACCACAGGCACATAGACACAGGCAACAGAGCATGCACAATGTCGGCACTAGTACAGTGTATATCCACCTTTCGCAGCAATGCAGGCTGCTATTCTCCCATGGAGACGATCGTAGAGATGCTGGATGTAGTCCTGTGGAACGGCTTGCCATGCCATTTCCACCTGGCGCCTCAGTTGGACCAGCGTTCGTGCTGGACGTGCAGACCACGTGAGACGACGCTTCATCCAGTCCCAAACATGCTCAATGGGGGACAGATCCGGAGATCTTGCTGGCCAGGGTAGTTGACTTACACCTTCTAGAGCATGTTGGGTGGCACGGGATACATGCGGACGTGCATTGTCCTGTTGGAACAGCAAGTTCCCTTGCCGGTCTAGGAATGGTAGAACGATGGGTTCGATGACGGTTTGGATGTACCGTGCACTATTCAGTGTCCCCTCGACGATCACCAGTGGTGTACGGCCAGTGTAGGAGATCGCTCCCCACACCATGATGCCGGGTGTTGGCCCTGTGTGCCTCGGTCGTATGCAGTCCTGATTGTGGCGCTCACCTGCACGGCGCCAAACACGCATACGGCCATCATTGGCACCAAGGCAGAAGCGACTCTCATCGCTGAAGACGACACGTCTCCATTCGTCGCTCCATTCACGCCTGTCGCGACACCACTGGAGGCGGGCTGCACGATGTTGGGGCGTGAGCGGAAGACGGCCTAACGGTGTGCGGGACCGTAGCCCAGCTTCATGGAGACGGTTGCGAATGGTCCTCGCCGATACCCCAGGAGCAACAGTGTCCCTAATTTGCTGGGAAGTGGCGGTGCGGTCCCCTACGGCACTGCGTAGGATCCTACGGTCTTGGCGTGCATCCGTGCGTCGCTGCGGTCCGGTCCCAGGTCGACGGGCACGTGCACCTTCCGCCGACCACTGGCGACAACATCGATGTACTGTGGAGACCTCACGCCCCACGTGTTGAGCAATTCGGCGGTACGTCCACCCGGCCTCTCGCATGCCCACTATACGCCCTCGCTCAAAGTCCGTCAACTGCACATACGGTTCACGTCCACGCTGTCGCGGCATGCTACCAGTGTTAAAGACTGCGATGGAGCTCCGTATGCCACGGCAAACTGGCTGACACTGATGGCGGCGGTGCACAAATGCTGCGCAGCTAGCGCCATTCGACGGCCAACACCGCGGTTCCTGGTGTGTCCGCTGTGCCGTGCGTGTGATCATTGCTTGTACAGCCCTCTCGCAGTGTCCGGAGCAAGTATGGTGGGTCTGACACACCGGTGTCAATGCGTTCTTTTTTCCATTTCCAGGAGTGTATTTTTAAAAAGTTGTCTATAAGTGTTCTGCGAGGACTATTCGTTTATGAAGGTCCGATCTGTCGCGAAGTGGAAATCAGAATGAAAAGCAAAAATATTTTATTTCTTACAGTAAGCTTACACCTTCCAGCTACTTCTCTACACAGTTGCCGCTCCGACATCTCTCTTAGCGGTACGCCAACTTTCCAATACCCTCGCCTGTGTTTTCACTCAATTGTCTAAGCTGATCTGCAGCTTGTATGTTTGCTGTTATGATACGTTCCACATCATAACCTATATCGTGAATTTGATGTATGGAACATGGAACTAACTAACTAACTAACTAACTAGCTGTCTATCGAATATGTCTAGAATGTTGGTGATCATCACAGCCCAGCGACTACCGTTCATGTTATATGGACTCACACAAAAGCAACGTGGACGGAGATTCCCCAAGAACATAATCACGACGCATAAAAAATTAGTCATCCCTCGGAAACATCGCCGAATACCGTTTAACACCACCACCTCTATCCTTGATAATGGCCTTGCTTTGGCGAAGAAGGGAGATTCTACGTTTCTTCAGGTGTGCCAAATCTAGCTGAAGCCACCCATTGATGATTAGATCCCTTAGAGCTACCAGATAGTGAGGATAATGATTGCTTCGTTTCAGCTGCAGTTCTAAATAGTCCCAGATATTTTCTGTGGTATTACGATCGCATGATTTACTTTGGAAGACTCTGAAGTGTCCATAGCATACTCATCACGAATATGCGCAACACTTAGGAATCGAGAATGTTGAACTAAACATCCTGATCGATGATCATGGTATGCTGAGTAAGTGGGCCCAAGTCAACGTACGAAAAACGCCCTCAAAACGTCACAAAACCGCCTTGGCCTGAACTACATTCTCCATACACTGCGAGTTAAACGTCTCATTGGGCCTTCAGTGAACTCGACGCCTTGCATCATTCGAAATGAGGCAACTCATTGTGCCATACTACACTCCTCTAGTCAGATACTGTATAATTTCTGTGCAGTTTGACACACTGGAGATATGCAGTTTTATGTGCTGCTATGAACAATGGCTTTCTGCGAGGTACCCGATTTCTAATGCCCATTGCATGCAGTTCCCATCACAGCGTTCGCTCGGAAACTGGTTTAAAGAGGCCTGCATTCATTGAAAGGAGCAATTCCTGTCGGGTTTGAAACCTGTTGTCATTGACAATGTGTTTCCCATCTCCAGTCCCAGTCGGTTAGCATATTCTTAGGACCATTGCTCTTCACTGTGATACATGGCTGCGGGTGGTACACTATTCCTTGTAGACATGTTGGACAGTCGGCGTTGATACATCAACTTCATTCGCAGTGCGGTCATGGGTACGTCCAAACACGGTAGCTCCTTTTTGTCATCCGTCACATCTCCATGTCAGCCCATATTACTGAGATGACTTCACATAGCCGACTGACACAACTTCACTGCCATGACTTCAGCTATGGAGGATCACATGAGCGCCTGATACCATTTCTGCAACATCTACAGCGCTCCAAAGCGACCAAAGTGTTCTTTGTTTTGTCTAGTGAGTTAATCCAGGTCCATTTTAACTCCATTCTACAACGTTTACAGACTCTCAGTTAGTATTGGTTTTTCTATTTTAAGCTTATTGCAAGTAAAGAGTATGTTTCACCGGAAAAAAAGGTAAAAAGTAATTAATTATTTTGTCTAAAGAAAACTTTTCTTTAAGTGACACGTTCCACATCATTACGAAATGTCGTATTCATGATCTATGGAACAAGGATTAATGTATGTATGTATGATGTGTTTCGCTTTTTATTTATAAAGTATCTTTTGTGGTCATTCTGGAAATGTAAATACATAATATGTCTGTACATCTCGGTATTTACAGATTTAAAACAGTATTTCCTTATAAAGTTGGCGTACAATTTACCTACGATGTTTTACCTCCCGTTTACATACTCTGCAAACCATTCCTTTTATCTCCATTGTTGTAAAGGCGAAATAAAATCAAGTCATGTTCCACATCATAGTTACTTACTGTCATCAGCAGATGGCCCCACTGGAAAAAAGCGGCCACAGTTCGTTCTCTGTACCATGACTTGTTCTCATTGTCACAACAGGTGTCTGTACAGGATAAAAGCATTCAAAGGTCACTCAATGAAATACTTGACTTAAGACACAACAGAGCTTCAGATTAATTATTGTCTACATCTACTGATCTCACACTATACTAAAAGTCTGGAAAATAGGCCGGTAACATAAAAGTGCGATGTTTACATCGATTATCTGGGATCTACTTGACTTTAAGTACAAGAAAAAACGCTGTAAGAGTTAAATTAATTACTTCACCTCATCTATGATGTCACGACATTCTAAAATTCATCGCAAAATGTATTGATAATGTTGCAACAGTATGTAACTATGTCAACTGTATTCACTCTGTGCAAAAAGTGTGAAGTTTTATGTATGGATTATCCCGGTGTTTTACATTAAAATTATTTTCCACGCATATGTTTCATCGTAATTGTGAATTCTAGAAAGAATGTGTCAGATGGAGACTGAAGATAATGTATCACTAGAAAAACGTAATCGATAACAGTTATTGCAAAAGTGATTGGACACCCAGTTGAGATTAATTACAAAAAAAGTTGTAATGTTCAAATTAATTACTTTATTTCAGCTATGATGCCACAGCATATTTTAAATGCATCAGAAAATGTAATGTTTACTTTGCAACAGTATCAAAATATATAAAGTGTATTTAGTTTGACAATATGTGTGTACTGTCATCACCTAATGTTCCTTTCTTTCATCACCAGTTTAGGAGAGGGGGAGTGAAGATAGTGCATCACAAGAAAAAACTGCAATCGATGACAAGTGTTTCTGAAACAAACTGCTGGTAAATTTTGGGAAGCTATTGCTTGCTAAAAGAAAACCTGTAATCAACTCCACCAACATCTAATAAGCAGTACCACCTACACAAGTATGACATTTCTTTTTTTCTTTTAGGGAGAAACGAGACAGGTGTTCGATTTTATGAAGGAATAAGATGTTTTATTACGATATATCACTCAACTATAGAATGACATGGACTGTTTATAAACACACACTCACAAGAGAGACGACTAAAGATGGTAACAGTGAGAGGTGTGACATTTGAAAGACAATTTCAGAGCCGATATTTCGAAAATAAAAAAATGATTTATCATTTATCGGGAGATTTTTCACACTTTGCAAGCACAACGAAGATTCAACAAATAAATATTTTCAGAATCTTCAACATTGTCTATATTACTTATTAAAATACATGCTTATCATAATATATGCAAGACCTCTACGAACATTCGAGTAAAATAAAACTGCATTGTATGTAAGATTTCTGAAACATTGCAAGTACAATGAAGCTTCAAATTCAATACTGCCATGAATTTTAGAATTTATTCTGGCAACGTAGCTGAAGTAAATTAATTAATTTGAGGTTTACAACGTTGTTCCTTGTACTTAACATCAACCAGATGACCACTCGTCTTTGCTATAATTGTTGTTGACTATATCTTTCTAGTGATATATTATCTTCACTCTCCCCCCGACACATACTTTGTCGTACTTATACTCATGATGGGATATGTGTTTGTAAAATAATTTTAATGTAAACACATTGCGACAATCTACACATAAGACATTGCACCTTTTGCACACCAAGTGTAGCTCATAGGTCGAACTTTGAATGCTTTTAACCCTGTACAGACATCTGTTGGTGACAATATTTCAGAAAACGAATTTTGTAGCTTTTTACTGATGGCGCCATCTGCTGGTAACAATAAGCAACTAGGATGTGAAACATGACTTGACTTTATTTCTCCTTTTACAGGGTTTACAGAATAGTTTTTAACGAAAACTCGTAAGTGACAACTATTATTTCTAATTCGTTATTTGTATTTAATAGGCAAATGTTGGTTTTTAATTATTTATAGAGAATATGTTATACACGCATTCGAATATTCAATATCGAATGACATATAGCTTCGAATGAAAATTAGCAAACATAGTTGACAAAATTTTTGATATTTTAGGCAATTCAGATACTTTGAAGTATTTTTTGATAGACAAATATTTCAGATACTTTAGAAAACAGTTCAGATGGAGCTACATTGTAATTAATAGTAATACTAGGTAGGCTCTGACTGGGGGAAGAGGAGAGATAGGTGTATGATGTATTTTTTTTTGATAAATAATACAGATCATCTTGATGCTTGTGAGCAACCAGACCAGGAGAGGATGGGGAGTTGCAACAATGCACAATGTGTTTGCTACATATCGCATATGCAATACTTATCTTTGCTATTGCACTCATTTTAACTATTAAGTCAGAGGTATATATGTGTATGTAAATAATGTAATTTGGCACTATTTTTATGCTATAGGTAAATGACTTTTGGAAATAATGAATATCATTGACTTCAGTCTGAGGGTTATATAATTTTTACTGCATGTCGAGGATATTTTTAATATTACACCCTGACTGCTTGGCGATAGGAAAGTATGCATCAGAAATAATGTAATTTGAAGATCATTTAAATACTACACTCTGATTTATTCGAAAGAGGAGGATGTGTGCGATATAATACACGCAATTGGTCTATTTACATCACATAAGAATTTGAATAGGGCACTGTGGCTGTTTGGATATATGGGGAGGGGAGGGACTTTTGACTGTCCATTAATTCAGATGGGCTATTTCCGCGTTACGGAGATGGTAGATAAACTCCAGTGGAAGACTCTGCAAATGATCCTGTAACGAAGCGCTTCTCTCCGTTGGATTGATTGATTTTATTGATTGATAACATCATCATTTGAAGGTCATCGGTAATGTCATGAATCTTCTCTATCTCTTCTATCAACTCCATCTGGTATGGGTCCCACACCTGTGAGCAGTATTCAAGCAGTGGGCGAACAAGTGTACTGTAACCTACTTCCTTTTTTTTCGGACTGCATTTCCTTAGGATTCTTCCAATGAATCTCAGTCTGGCATCTGCTTTACCGCCGATTAATTTTATATGGTCATTCCATTTTAAATCACTCCTAATGCCTACTCCCACATAATTTATGGAATTAATTGTTTCCATTTGCTGACCTGCTATATTGTAGCTAAATGATAAAGAATCTTTCTTTCTATGTATTCGCAGCACACAGTTTGGCGACGTTCGCAATCTATGCAGAAAACAAATTAACAAACATAAACAGTGTGCTCCGTGCGGAACACATGAACCTACCATATTGTTTCTCTTGTGAAGTTCACAAAAGTGAGGCGAAGTGGAAGTAATACCAACGCAGCGTCCGAAAAAGCGGTTTCAAATAAGGCGAAAAATTGACAGGAGTGAAAGTGTAACCAATTTTATTTCGGTCTCAACTTCTGCCAGAGGTAGAAGTCCAGATGGGGCTACATTGTAAGTGTCTCTTGCGTTTTAATATTCGGCTCCGATTGGAGAAGAGGATAGTGACTTGCAACACTACACAATGTATGTGCTCCATTTTGCATACACAATGCTTATTTTTGATCTTACAGTCATTTTAATTACTTAAGTCAGAGATATATATGCGTATGTAAATAATGTAATTTGACACTATTTTTATGCCAGATGTAAATGTCTTGTGAAAATATTGAATATCGTTGACTTTAATTAGAGTGTTACGTAATTTTTCACTGCATGTTTGACAATATTTTTAATACTAGATTCAGACTGGTTGGAGATAGGAAAGTATACATCGGAAATAATATAAGTTGACACATTATTTAATTACTAAACTGTGATTGATTGGAAGATGAGGTAGCATGGGGTGTTCCACACACAACTGTTCTATATTCGTTACCTTACAGTTTTAATGCTGCTCTATGATTTGTTGGAGATATGGGGAGGGGAGGGACTTTAATTTCCCATTAATGCAATTAGGCTACTTCAGCCGTTTTGTGAAGTACTGTGCTACGATTGGCTAGAGAAGAAGTATTGCACTGTGCGATTCGTTGGTGATAGGGGGAGGAGGACATGGTTTTTAATTTTCCAGTAATGCAAATGGACTGTTCCAGCCACCTTGGATTTTTAATACTACATTATGACTGGTGATAGGAAAAGGGGGGGGGGCGGCAAAACGTGATGAGGGAGTGGGAGAGGGACGGTGCTTTTGATCTCCAATTATTGATTATTGGATTGATTGATTTTATTGATTGATAACATCATCATTTGAAGGTGCCGGCCGAAGTGGCCGTGCGGTTATAGGCGCTGCTGTCTGGAACCGCACGACCGCTACGGTCGCAGGTTCGAATCCTGCCTCGGGCATGGATGTTTGTGATGTCCTTAGGTTAGTTAGGTTTAACTAGTTCTAAGTTCTAGGGGACTAATGACCTCAGCAGTTGAGTCCCATAGTGCTCAGAGCCATTTGAACCATTTTTTTTGAAGGTCATCGGTAATGTCATGAATGACTTTGAACAAAAGGTCAATGACCAAGTTCTAGATGAGGAATTGTGCCTGTAAGGATTCTAGCTGTCTGTACCAGAGCCTCTTTACCTAAACTACTATTGGGTCACCATTTGATAACGTACGGAACCCCTCCCCCCGCCCCCCCCCCCCCCCCCCCCTAGGACTCAAACTGCATAGTCTCATGCAACCGAAGCAATTAAACATTATGAAGACATTGCTGATAACAGCTTTTCAATGGAAAAATGAAGTCTCCTAGGTTACCTGGATGCCACAGTGTGATTCCTTGTGTACTAACAGTACGGAAATGTCTAATAAAATTTCGTTCTGCGCATATTTTTGGTAGGAAATGGACGTCAAAGATACGCAGTTTGGCAACTCCAGAATCACATGTACGACAACTGTCTTCAATTATTACTGTGTAACTACTGCCCAGCTGGTGCAGTGGATAGAGTTTTGCAGTAGAATACTCTTGTTCAAGCATTGTATTCCTGGTTTAGGAGCAACTTTTTTATGTTTTAACTTTTTTAATTTTAAATTGTATGAAACTGTAGCTTCCTTCTTTATTGTTATACGGCAGTTACTGCAGGTCTTATAAAAACACATGTAATTACTTAATACTACCAAAGAAATGAAACTAAAATCGTTTTTATTATTCCACTCTGAAACCCGTATTTTGCCTTCAAATTTTTTACTTTGTTACCTTTCAAACACTCCATCACTCAGTGCTTTCTTGCTCATTGTTAGTATTGCTTCGTTGTCCTCGTTTTATCGCTTCCCCCACAGTAAAAAGAGAAAAAAATGCCACTTCCCCTCACCCCGCTCTCTCTCTCTCTCTCTCTCTCTCTCTCTCCTTCCTGGTATACCACCTCCGTATTACTATTAAGAACCCGGATACAATATTAAACAGTCTAAAACTAGAAAATAAAAAAGTGAAAACAATTACACCTAGACTTGGAATCGAACTTGCGAACACGAGTACTCGAACGTAAAATTCTACCCACTGCACCAGATGGGCAGCGCTAATACAACAATAGTTGAAGACAGTTGTCATACACGTGATTACAAGTGTTTCGAAATTGCCCATGTTTGACGTCCATTTTCTACCGAAAATATGAAAGGATCGAAATTTGGTTAGAGGTATTGTTGTATTGTTAGAGTGTAACGAACCGCTCTGACGTCTCCAAGTGCACGGATTTTGGTTCACCCTGTGTAGGGCGCGTGCGAAGGTGACTGCGAACACCTCTAGCAGCACGAGCGGAAAACTATGACTGAGAGACCGAGAGGTCAGCTGTATTCTGCGCTTGTCTTGTGTATGGCGTCCGATACTAAAAGCCTAATTTGTATTGGCTTGCAGTATGTAAAGTGGGACCCATCGTATTTCAGGTCTTACACTATAAAGAAAGGCATAGGCCTTCAAAACAAAGTACCTATGTTTCTGAAGTTAAGGAAGCATTGGTGGTGGAATTTATTGGCGTCCAGTTGGTGCCCATGCAGTCGTCTCAGTAGTGGAAAGACTATACGACAGTGTGTTTGAAGCGTCTTTCTTATCAGTAATGACAATATCGAATGTAAGGACAACACAACACCCAGTCCCCAAACGGAGAATCCGGCAAATGTTTAAGAGAAATTAGTATTAATCAGCAGCCTTATGCTGTTAAAATCAAAATAAAGTGCGTAGATATTTTTATTGTAATTGTGTAATGTGAGAATGTTATATGTATAACATTATAAGCGGCATGTGCAGTATCTCTTTTTTTTTTCCAGGTAGGCTGTGACAGAAAGATGATCCAAGGTGAATGTGCGTGTAAAGCAAGCCTATCGGAGCGCTGTAAACATATTGCTGCATAGTGCTGCTTCATTAAAAGTGAAAGAGATTTGTTTAAAATGACAGTTTTGCACCAACTGGAGAAACCAGAATCTTCTTGTTGCAACGTGTACTACAAAGGCGAAACGGTTGAAGAAATATTTCACTGAAAACAGCCACACATAATCTGTTAAATTTACAGCAACGGATCAGCAATCTCTTAATAAACAAGAGATTTTTGAAGAGGTTAAACAGGTTGAGTTTGCCGTTCCTCACATATTACGAGAGAAATGTGAAAGTGAAGCTAAGGTTATACTGAGGTGACAGAAGTCATGGGATAGCGATACGCACAAATACAGATGGAGGTAGTATCACGTATACAAGGTATAAAAGGGCAGAGCATTGGCGGAGCTATCATTTGTACTCAGGTAATTCATTTGAAAAGGTTTCCGACGTGATTACGGCGGCTAGACGGGAAGTAACTTATATGAAACTTCCCGGCAGATTAAAACTGTGTGCTGGACCGAGACTCGAACTCGGAACCTTTGCTTTTCGCGGGCAAGTGCTCTACCACCACCCCCCCCCCCCCCTCTTTATTTTTGTTACAGTTTGTTCCTTATTGTTCGTTGTGTTTGGTCGTAGCGGACGTCACATGACACTCGTTGAAGTTCGTTGTTGATCCCTTCACTTGATTTTTTTATTACAAAGACCAATCTGCTCTCGGACCGAACACGCTGAGATACGGTGCCGGCAAAAGTAGTGTCGCCACCTGTATTTGAACCGCCATCTGAGCTACCCACACACGACTTACGCCCCGTCCTCACAGCTTCAACTCTACCTTCCAAACTTCACAGAATCTCCCCTGCGAACCTTGCAGAAGTAGCACTCCTGGAAGAAAGGATATTGCCGAGACATGGCTTACCCACAGCCTGGGGGATGTTTCCAGAATGAGATTTTCACTCTGCAGCGGAGTGTGAGCTGATATGAAACTTCCTGACAGATTAGAACTGTATGGAAGGAAGTTTCATATCAGCGCACACTCCGCTGCAGAGTGAAAATCTCACTCTGGGAAGTAACTTACTTTGAACACGGAATGGTAGTTGGAGCTAGTTGCATGAGACATTCCACTTCGCAAATCGTTCGGAATTCAATATTCCGAGATCCACAGTGTCAAGAGTGTTCCGACAATACCAAACTTTAGGTATTACCTCTCACTACGGGCAACGCCGTGGCCGACGGCCTTCACTTAATGACCGAGAGCAGTACCGTTTGCATAGAGTTGTCAGTGCTAACAGACAAGTAACACTGTGTGAAATCATGGCAGAAATCAACGTGGGACGTACGGCGAACGCATCATTTGGGACAATGCGGCGAAATCTGGCTTTAATGGGCTATGGCAGCAGACGACTGACGCAATCGCCTTTGCTAACACCACGTCATCGCCTGCAGCGCCTCTCCTGGGCTCGTGACCATATCGATTGGACCCTATACGATTGTAACACCATGGCCTGTTCAGATGAGTCCAGATTTCAGTTGGTAAGAGCTGATGGTAGGATTCGAGTGTGACGCAGATCCCACGGAGCCATAATCCCCAATCAACAAGTATGTAAGCTGGTGGTGGCTCCATAATGGTGTGGACTGTTTTTACATGGAATAGACTGGATCCTCTGATCCAACTGAACCGATCATTGACTGGAATTGCCAATGTTCGGCTACATGAAGACCATTTGCAGCCATTCATGGACTTCATGTTTCCAAACAACGATGGAATTTTTATGGATGACAATGATCATGTCATCGGGCAACAATTGTCCGCGATTGATTTGAAGAACATTCCGGACGATTCGATCGAATGACGTGGCCACCCAGATCACCCGTCGTGAATCCAATCGAACACTGATGGGACATAATCGTGAGGTCAGTTTGTGCACAAAAACCTGCACCTGTAACACTTTCGCAACTATAGACAGCTATAGAGGCAGGGTAGCACAATATTTCTGCAGGGGACTTCTAACGACTGGCTGAGTCCATGCCATGTAGAGTTGCTCTACTACACCGGGCAAAATGAGGTATGACACAATATTAGGTATCCCATGACTTTTCTCACTGCTTTGCATATCCGACTCAATTGTGAAACAGTTGGCTACCGACGCTGTTGAACGAAGTGAGTACCCTTCCTAGAGCATGAAGCTCTAAACTCAGCCATCTGTACACTAGCACGCCGATTTATGCGTAACTGTTTACTCATTCAAGACTGTTGCAAGGTTCTCCGTTAGAGTAAGGGGCACAAAGCTACTGCTCGCGTGTCGCATCCAGCCCGCGACGTCACTTCCTCAGGCCCGAAGAAGGCAATTGTACACTCTTGGAAATGGAAAAAAGAACCCATTGACACCGGTGTGTCAGACCCACCATACTTGCTCCGGACACTGCGAGAGGGCTGTACAAGCAATGATCACACGCACGGCACAGCGGACACACCAGGAACCGCGGTGTTGGCCGTCGAATGGCGCTAGCTGCGCAGCATTTGTGCACCGCCGCCGTCAGTGTCAACCAGTTTGCCGTGGCATACGGAGCTCCATCGCAGTCTTTAACACTGGTAGCATGCCGCGACAGCGTGGACGTGAACCGTATGTGCAGTTGACGGACTTTGAGCGAGGGCGTATAGTGGGCATGCGGGAGGCCGGGTGGACGTACCGCCGAATTGCTCAACATGTGGGGCGTGAGGTCTCCATAGTACATCGATGTTGTCGCCAGTGGTCGGCGGAAGGTGCACGTGCCCGTCGACCTGGGACCGGACCGCAGCGACGCACGGATGCACGCCAAGACCGTAGGATCCTAGGCAGTGCCGTAGGGGACCGCACCGCCACTTCCCAGCAAATTAGGGACACTGTTGCTCCTGGGGTATCGGCGAGGACCATTCGCAACCGTCTCCATGAAGCTGGGCTACGGTCCCGCACACCGTTAGGCCGTCTTCCGCTCACGCCCCAACATCGTGCAGCCCACCTCCAGTGGTGTCGCGACAGGCGTGAATGGAGGGACGAATGGAGACGTGTCGTCTTCAGCGATGAGAGTCGCTTCTGCCTTGGTGCCAATGATGGTCGTATGCGTGTTTGGCGCCGTGCAGGTGAGCGCCACAATCAGGACTGCATACGACCGAGGCACACAGGGCCAACACCCGGCATCATGGTGTGGGGAGCGATCTCCTACACTGGCCGTACACCACTGATGATCGTCGAGGGGACACTGAATAGTGCACGGTACATCCAAACCGTCATCGAACCCATCGTTCTACCATTCCTAGACCGGCAAGGGAACTTGCTGTTCCAACAGGACAATGCACGTCGGCATGTATCCCGTGCCACCCAACGTGCTCTAGAAGGTGTAAGTCAACTACCCTGGCCAGCAAGATCTCCGGATCTGTCCCCCATTTAGCATGTTTGGGACTGGATGAAGCGTCGTCTCACGCAGTCTGCACGTCCAGCACGAACGCTGGTCCAACTGAGGCGCCAGGTGGAAATGGCATGGCAAGCCGTTCCACAGGACTACATCCAGCATCTCTACGATCGTCTCCATGGGAGAATAGCAGCCTGCATTGCTGCGAAAGGTGGATATACACTGTACTAGTGCCGACATTGTGCATGCTCTGTTGCCTGTGTCTATGTGCCTGTGGTTCTGTCAGTGTGATCATGTGATGTATCTGACCCCAGGAATGTGTCAATAAAGTTTCCCCTTCCTGGGACAATGAATTCACGGTGTTCTTATTTCAATTTCCAGGAGTGTATTTGCTTGAGAAAACATATGAACACGAGACGTTGTGGTACAATTTAAATTTAAATATTATATTCATATTAGATCTTCACACATGCAGATACCTCCTGGCTCCTATGTGCCTTACATTTTCTATCTACATTTACATCAATACTCGGCAAGCCGGCTGACGGCGTCTGTCGTAGGGTACTTCTGGTACCACTAACTGATCCATCCTTCCCTGTTCCACTCGCGAATGGCACATTGGAAGAATGGTTGTCGGTAAGCCTCTCTATTAGACGTAATTTCTTGACTCTTTCGTCTTGATCATTTGGCGAGATGTATGTGACAGAAAGTAATATATTGTCTGACTCTTCCCGGAAAGTACTCTCTCGAAATTTCAGTAGTAAACCACTCTATTATGCATAACTATGTTCAGTTTTAAATTATTGTATCTCGATTTTCTTGTTTATTCTAATGTTTGCTGATTTTGCACCATTTCAAGATTTTGATTATGTTTTTAATTCAATGTCATTTTCATTTTCAGATTCCGTTTACTTCACCTTTCATTATAACAACTATGGCCAGAAAAGTGAATGCCGAGTGTCGTGTTTTCAGTGAAATATGGAGGCGGGGGGTTAAGTACTTCTTTGAGAAAACAAAGGACCAAAAAACTGCTTGCGAAATGTTAGACTCTGGCAAGTATGGTTCCATAAAACGTCATTTAGAAATTAGAAAAATATCTTCACGAGAAAGCTTTGCTGTAAATAAATGTGTCACTCATACTAGTTAGACAATGGTGCCTGGCAAATCGAGGAGTGTATGATGGAAACAGCAGATGACTTACGTCCTAAGAAAGCCGATTTATTTGGAGGCATCAGCCTTTCGGAAAGTTCAGTTGTGCGGAGAAAAGAAGAAATTGGAAAGTTCATAGCATTACAGATATGCTAGAAAGCGAGGAACGTGATGAGGCATTTTCCGGCGCTGGATGAGTCTACCAATATCTGTAGTACGTCACAAATTCTCGTGTTTATTCGTGGTGTCAATTTAGACATTCAGACAGCGGAAGAGTTGGTATTCGTTTGTAGCATCCATGGAATAACAACCGGAAAAGACATTTTCATGGAAGTGCAAAAATTTATCAAGATTGTAATCTTCAACGGAATCAGCTTCGGGGTGTTGCAATTGATGGAGTAAAAAACATGGATGGAGTGGAACAGTCTGGTGGGACAGATCAGGACTCAGTTGGAAGATTTGCAAATTTCGGTAGCTCTGTTCATTACTGTATCGTATATCAGCAAGCACTGTGTGGGAAAGGCTTAGACATTACTTGCGTACCAGACGTTTCTCCTGCGAACTTCATTCGGGGACATGCACTGAATCACCGTCATTTCCACTTTTATTTTTTTGGAGAAATTGAATCTGAATTCTGTGACTTGCTTTATCACACAGCAGTGAGGTGGCACAGCTGTGGTAAAGTCCTGTTTCGTTTTTACAAGCTCTGAACCGTGACAGATATTTTTCTCACTGAAAAAGAGAGAGCTGGTCCACACCTGTCAGATTCTAACCTGCCTCTCTAAGTTGTGATTATTGGTCGGCATCACACTCTACATGAATGAACTGAACTTTAAACTTCAGGGAATGTGTAATCTCATCTGTGATCTCTACACAATCATCGAAGGATTTCGGAGAAAGCTATCATTGTTTGAAACGCAACTGGAACGAGACATTTCTTTTCATTTTCGCTGTTTCAAAGAGTTTTCTGATACAATCACCAAAGATGTCAACACTGATTTTCCGAAAAAAATTATACGAATTGAAGAAGTGTGTTTGGAGAGTTTTTCATTTGAAGACAGAAGGAAAACTTGTAGAATTGTCCAGCTGCTTACCTGAAGTTGAGTTTACGAAACTGAAGAAATTTGCCGCTGGTATGGCTTCAGTGTTTGGAACAACTTACATCTGTCAGCAGACAGTTTCAAAAAAATGAAGTGTGTGAAGTGGGCACATCGAACGAAACTGTATGATGAAAATTTGAAAGCAATTCTCTTGTATGTCTGCAGCGGTACCAAACTAAACGTTGGTGATATCTTGGAAGCTAAACAACAATGTTTCACCAATCTCACTAAGGTTTTTAAGATAAACAGACACGCTGGTATCCTTGTTCTTTGTCACTGCATGTCGCTCACCCATTATTGACACGGAATTCTGAATTTAGTTTGTAGTCTTTTTTTGTCAGAGCTTTCGTGGTTTGCAAGTATTGTACAGAATAATGGTGCGGCCCGGGCTCATCATTTTGCCAGTTATCCGTACAGCTGTGATAAAAGTTTGGTGACCTCTGCGCTAGCGTGTAGCACTTGCAGTGCGCACGCTCCCTGTACGACGGTCTGCTGAGTTGATACGTTTCATGTGGTGTGACTGCCCTGTTGACCGCGTCAGCAGTCCATTCAGTGACGTCCTTTGAGCGAGTGATTATCACCTGGCACGCCGCTTAGCTCTCAAATGCCAAAGCATCCTACTCGCTCTTTATTATGAAATTAATATTATTCCATCCCAGATATCACAACATGTACCATGTTCATGTTGAAAACTTGCACTTAGTATTACGGAGTAAGATGCCTGTTTCCTAAATTTGTTTTAAATTTTTTAAAAGTTTACATCACAAAATTTTACTTTGATGTTTCAGTATACCTTTCTGATGCTGTAATTCGTATGTGTATCATAGGTTTTCAACCTTCTTATGAAAGACTTTCGTGATGACATAGTTTCTTAGCAATTTTTAAAAATACCTCTTAATGAAAACGGACTTTTGATTAAATTGTTACTCTAAACTTTTCACCTCCATGCCCAGACGCCGCACGCCTGCGCATTAGGAGTGGGGTAACAGCCCTCATAAAGCACTCGTACCACGTACTGGGTGATCAAAAAGTCAGTATAAATTTGAAAACTTAATAAACCACGGAATAATGTAGATAGAGGGGTGTAAATCGACACAGATGCTTGGAATGACATGGGGTTTTATTAGAACAAAGAAAAAAAAAACAAAGTAGTGCCAGACGCGTGAAAGATCTCTTGCGCGCGTCGTTTGGTGATGATCGTGTGCTCGGCCGCCACTTTCGTCATGCTTGGCCTACCAGGTCCCCAGACTTCAGTCCGTGCGATTATTGGCTTTGGGGTTACCTGAAGTTACAAGTGTATCGTGATCGACCGGCATCTCTAGGGATGCTGAAAGACAACATCCGACGCCAATGCCTCACCATAACTCCGGACATGCTTTACAGTGCTGTTCACAACATTATTCCTCAACTACAGCTATTGTTGAGGAATGATGGTGGACATATTGAGCATTTCCTGTAAAGAACATCATCTTTGCTTTGTCTTACTTTGTTATGCTAATTATTGCTATTCTGATTAGATGAAGCGCCATCGGTCGGACATTTTTTGAACGTTTCTATTTGTTTGGTCCTAATAAAACCCCATTTCATTCCAAGTATGTTTGTCAATTTGTACCTCTCTATCTACATTATTCGGTGATTTATTCAGTTTTCAAATTTATACTGACTTTTTGATCACCCGGTATTCTATCCGGTCTGGCAAACCATTACTTGTTGACAATGTGACGCTGCTTTCAGTTGCTATCAAATATAATTTTCGGTTTACTTTTCAAGTGGACCTATATGTGTAGAGTTGACTAAGTAAAATATATATTCTTTTCTTTTTCTTTTCTAGTTAGGATGATGGCCAACGGTGGTCGATACCGGTGAACATCATAAATGTCACTTTCTCCATAATATTTATACTGCGCGTCTAAATTACAGTATATTATTTGAGACTGAACTAGGACTCAGGTAAAATACGGGGTGGTTATAATTAAAGTGTAGCTGTTCATGCAGCTATTCACGGAGGTGCAGTGTGGGCTGTGATCCTCGTATGGCAGCGAAACTTGATAGAGATGCTAATACTTTGATGCAGATTAGCCTTACGCTGAAAAAATAGTTCCAGTTTTGGCACCAGGTGCAAATCTGGCGCTGCACAGCATCTCTTTGACGTCTCCGGTGCTCGTACTGAACAAACTGTGTAAGCACCAGTTAAGAATAAAATCAGCCGTTTTCACTTGTTTGACCTTTTCTGCCAAAGTCCAGTTCGTAATGTATTACATATGGAAATATTTCTATACGACTTTCTTGCATTCACAGCGCCAGATTTGCACCTGGTCTCCAGAATTGAAACTAATTGTTTTTTCGAGCATAGATCGGTTTCAAATCAACGCATTAGAATGTCTACCAAATTTCGCTGCCATACTGTAATAACATCCCACACTGTACCTCTGTGAGTAGCTGCATTTTAATTGTAACCACACAGTATTTGCAAAAGCATACTAAGACTCGCTAATATCTGGTCTTAATTGACTCACCAATTTCACCCATGTCGAGCCCATCTCCTACAATAGCACGCAGTTTTACAACGCTCAATGATAGCTGTGTTTCTTGCCTTACCTTTCGAGTATAAACTTTGAGAGGCCTAACGTACTGCACAAAACTACAAAGTCGTTCGTAAATTTCTACTGACAGCCTAGAGAACTGTTTGAATAAAGATAATTCTACTTGTTTTGTAATGTACTCTTAGAGAGGGTGAGTACCTTCATTCCTAAGACCAACATAAAAATAAATTGAATTTCCTACAGAACTGTTGTGTTGTCGATTGGTTTCTTCTTGGGAGGAACGACATACTTCACAATTCCATAGAAAGGCATAGCCAATTGTACATAGACTGTTCGGTTGAAATAAATACTTTATTTAGCACTACTAGCCGTTTAGATAGTAGGTCATTGTCAAGCGCATCTGTAGTGTAATAGCGATAACTAAAACAGAACACAAGTTAAGAAGATATAAATCTATACAACCAGACTGTACGTAATTATAACAAAATTTAGTAAAGTATCTGTGTGATTGCTTACCGAGAGAGCTCGACATATTCTTACAGTACATACACATAGGGAAAAAAGTCACATGCCATGCACGTTTAACAGTGTATGGCAATGTACAGGATAATCAGAAACATACTGAAAAGCTTGTAAGGATGTTGCAGGGTAGATAGATTCTGCTGAGAAAAAATTGTTGAGAAAAAAGCTCGATGCGTTGCGCTGCTCCCGAGCCAATTAGCATTGAAGTTAGCCAACCAGGCCGTTGCGGGTACAAATTCAAGCGACTCGCTAGAGGCGGTGTCGTCAAACGTGTGCTTCATTTGGTTTTCTAAAACAGAGCAAGAGAGCTATACAAAAATTGGATAGGAGGCGGCAGTAAGGATCGAACATGAGCCAAAGGCTGAGCAGTCTCGTGCGCTTTCATCTGCACTATAAGAACAACTGACACTAATTGCATTTGACTGGCCACTTGAATTTGTGTGCGCAGCCGCCTGATTGGTTAACTTCAATGCTAAATAACTCGGGAACGGCACAACGTATCGATTTTTTTTCTCGCAGATACTTCTCAGCACAATCTACCTTGCAACACACGTACAAGCTTTTCAAACTATTTCTGATCACCCTGTGTAGGGTGTACAAAGCCATGTATACAGAGGAGATAGAAAGAAACACATTTTGATGTGACACAAATATCACAGGTACACCGTTTTCCCGCTAAGGGTCCATGAAGGTTTTGGCGCTAGTGATGTGCAGTCTGATGAACATTGTTTTGAAGATGTTGCTGACTTCCTGCGGATATCTGTTTGTGAGGAGAGATGAATTATTTGGTGTACGAGACGCCGACAGGCACTTTGGAACAGCTGGTTGCCGATTTCGCCGAATCTGCAGCCATTATTCGTGAACCACCTGGTTTTCTTGAGTGTGTTAGACATTCACCAGTAAACCTCCGATTCTTTAAAGAATCGAACTCCCATGCATGAAACAGCTTCAAATGTCTGGTTGCTTTACACATTAGTTAATGTGGCAAATAGTTGCCTTTAAGCGTATAAGCGAGAAAAAGCTTAGGAAAGACTTGAAATTATGCTTAAAGTTTGTTGGAAGTTGCTAACAAGGGAACCTCCCCATCGCACCCCCCCTCAGATTTAATTATAAGTTGGCACAGTGGATAGGCCTTGAAAACTGAACACAGATCAATCGAGAAAACAGGAAGAAGTTGTATGGAACTATGAAAAAAATAAGCAAAATATAGAAACTGAGTAGTCCAATGGCAAGAAAAGCAACATCAAGGATACCGTGAGCTGAGGAGCACCGTGGTCCCGTGGTTAGCGTGAGCAGCTGCGAAACGAGAGGTCCTCGGTTCAAGTCTTCCCTCGAGTGAAAAGTTTACTTCCTTTATTTTCGCAAAGTTATGATCTGTCCGTTCGTTCATTGATGTCGCTGTTCACTGTAATAACTTTAGTGTCTGTGTTTTGCGACCGCACCGCAAAACCGTGCGATTAGTAGATGAAAGGACGTGCCTCTCCAATGGGAACCGAAAACATTTGATCGCAAGGTCATAGGTCAACCGATTCCTCCACAGGAAAACACGTCTGATATATTCTATAAGACACTGGTGACGGCATGTGCGTCACACGACAGGAATATGTTGTCGACCCACCTAACTTGTACGCTTGGCGAATGCGTAAAAAGATTCTTCTACCTTGCCCGATTTAGGTTTTCTTGTGGATGTGATAATCACTCCGAAAAAGTGATGAAAACATAAGAGTTTGTCACATAATCTGCAACAAATGAATGCAACAGTTCCACAGTCGCACAGTTTTCCCTGTGCTCTGTCAAAACGTATGTTTTTAACGTTTTCAAATTTTTCCCTGTGTAGACCGTCAAATCCTGCATATGTCCAAGCAAATCTGAACATGTCCTGGAATTTTGGAGAGCGAAGTTGATTATGTGTGAGTGCCTGAACTTTGATAATTGTCTGAAAATAAAAAATTAAACTTTTCACTCGAGGGAAGACTTGAACCAAGGACCTCTCATTCCACAGCTGCTCATGCTAACCACGGGACCACGGCGCTCCTGAGGTCACGCTGTCCTTGATGTTGCTTTTCTTGCCATTGGACTACTCAGTTTGTATATTTTGCTTATTTTTTTCATAGTTCCACACAACTTCTTCCTGTTTTCTCGATTGATCTGTGTTCAGTTTTCAAGGCCTATCCACTGTGCCAACTTATAACTAAATCTGAGGGGGGTGCATTGGGGAGGTTCCCTTGTAAATAATCTTCTTATGAAAAACTGGATGAATATAAACACTACAGTTTGCGCTCTATTTTAAGCAAAAGGTAGGTTTGAACGCATCTCAATGTTTATGACGTCATATCTTCTGAACTATGTGTTATAAATTGATATAATCTTGCAGGTACATTCAGTGTTATCCAGGACGAATCAGGTGCCCCTACCTATGGACTTTATGCAACCCGCATTGCCTTCAAAAACCACTCGTGAGATTTTCATATTCTCTCGCTCGCTATGTGCAAACTATTAATTCAATAGAGAAAATGAAGAGAACATGTTTGTACGAAGTTTAAGGTGGTTAAATTTTTTCTGGAGGCCACTGTTTTCAAGTTATTCAAGAAAAACACGATTGAAGGTAACTTCTGTACGTTTTTTTTTGAAAAATTCGAAAACTACAGCCTGTAGCGAAAACGAATCTCAGCACAAAATTTAACTACATTAAATTTCCTACAAAAAGGTCTCGTTCATTTTTTTCTGTAGGACTAACAGTTAGTGCCTAGCAAGTGGAAGAATATGAAAATTTGTGCGTGGTATGTGAAGGTGTTGCAGGTTGCATGAAACCCACAGATAGGGCCAGCTGAATCATGCCTGGTGGTGAGGTGTGACTGCATGAACAGTTAAACTGTAGTAAGTGATAAACTGTTTTCCCTTCATCATTTTGGGGGGCGCCTCAGCGAGAAAAAGTTTCGTAAAGGTTTGAAATTATATGAAAAATTTGTTGGAGAATGTCTAAGTGCTTTCACTCTCAGTTAATGAATGAATGAAATCTGGTTATTTGCGCGTCATCAATTACGCTGCCTCAAGACAAATTGTTTCTAACTGCAATACTTCTCTTATTTTGTTAAACTTCTAAAAATGGTTCAAATGGCTCTGAGCACTATGGGACTTAACATCTTAGGTCATCAGTTCCCTAGAACTTAGAACTACTTATACCTAACTAACCTAAGGACATCACACACATCCATGCCCGAGGCAGGATTCGAACCTGCGACCGTAGCAGTCCCGCGGTTCCGGACTGCAGCGCCTAGAACCGCACGGCCACCGCGGCCAGCAGTTAAGCTTCTAACAGAGGATAATACCTTTTAATGAGAAGATCATGACAACATTTTAAATTCGGTCAGCAATTAAACGAAATACTGAAATTCGGATTTTTGTTGCCCCTATGCTGCAACTGATACCAGGTTCCGGGATAGCGTCTTATTAATACAGATCAGCGTGCAGATGGCAGTTGCCCATTAATTTAAACTGACGACATTTTCAGCGTCTTTAAAGCAATATTCATCACACGGCAGTTTAAACAGACTCTGAACATCACTAGCGTCAAAACCTTCATGAACCCCTAGCGAGGAGACGGTGCACCTGCGACCTTCTTAACACTTTTAAAAGTGTTTCTTTTTATCTCCTGTAAATACGTAGTTCGTTACACCCTGTATAGAAATAATCAAAAACATAGCAAGCAGTATGAAAAGAAAAAATAACGAGAAAACAAATCTCGTAACAAATAACAAGTAACCAGAGGATAATACCTTTTAATGAGTAGATCATGACAACATTTTAAATTCGGTCAACAATTAAACGAAATACTGAAATTCGGATTTTTGTTGCCCCTATGCTGCAACTGATACCAGGTTCCGGGATAGCGTCTTATTAATACAGATCAGCGCAGGTCTCTCTCTCTCTCTCTCTCCCTGTGTGTGTGTGTGTGTGTGTGTGTGTGTGTGTGTAGAAGTATCAAACGTAAGAATAGATTCAAAAAGTAGCAAAAGTCAAGCCCTAAAATTTTAACCATATACAATGAGAATCATTGAGGAGGACCTTTTCACGGTGCAGCCACAAAAAATTTACAGTATAAAACAATGAGAATTCAAAATACGAAGTCTCAGGTTGACGTAAATAGCTAGGCATTCTCGGATCCTAGTATAAAAAAGCGCAATGTAAGAAACTCAGCAGTATAAGTACAAGCGGCTGAGCAGACGATCATAATGACAACTCCAGAAGTACCTCATTCAACGCACTCTTAAAGCTATGCTTTAGGGGGAAGACGTGTGTATTATAAATTCTATTATTTATGAAAAACGAAACAAAAAGGTCTCTCTCTCTCTCTCTCTCTCTCTCTCTCTCTCTCTGTGTGTGTGTGTGTGTGTGTGTGTAGAAGTATCAAACGTAAGAATAGATTCAAAAAGTAGCAAAAGTCAAGCCCTAAAATTTTAACCATATACAATGTGAATCATTGAGGAGGACATCGATTTTAGTTAGTACAGTAGCAAAACCTGTAATGTCGCCACCCGTCGCTAGTACAAAGGAAACCGAACCCTACATATAGACAATAAACATGGCATTTAGTAATAAAACATAAATAAATTCATCCATACATTTCAAATGTGGATCATTAAATGGTCCAAAAACATTTACATGAAAGGCTTTAGAAATACATTATATTTTTGTTGTAACGTTACATCCAGTGTGGTCACGTACATTTTTATCTTTTTGACTTACGTTATATTTTAGTAGTCTCTCTTATAGAACAGGTGCGCTTGACAATGACCTCAAGTTTAAACTGTTCAGTAGTTCTAAACAAAGTCTTTATCGCAAATCATTTGGTAATGGTCATGTCTTTCCTTGAATCTAATGTATTGTCTAGAAACCTGGACTCCCATAATGCAGTTGTTGACTTTCCGAAACTGCAGTTACACAAAATAGCACAGTTCCAGAATTTAAAATTTTTGATCACCAGGAACGAATTTTGTGTTTTTTTAGGAAATAATCACTGGCTGTTGATAAATAACATTACGAAATAAACGTGTCATGTCATAGTTGGCTGGCCTGTCCCCCAGATGTTAAGCAGCTACATGGGAGAGATTTTCTTTATTCACACGCATTTGCGGCTTTCATTCTCACCACGTGACTATTATATGTTCGTGTATTTGTGAGGTGTGGATGATGTATGACTGATGAAGAAGGAAGAGGGGAGAGAACTAAATTCGGTAATGACACATATTTCAGTATCTCGAATAGAATCCAAGAAGCCGCCGAGCCTAACATCCCAATCCCATCCCAGGAAAGGATCGCCAAGCCATCACAGTGTCAGAAACGACGTAGAGATTTGGGATTTATCCCATGATACTGCAGCACAGTCTGATGATCGGGAAGTGTACGATAGCGGCTATCCTTCCCTTGCCGACAAAATTCTGATCCCGATAATTTCTTCCACCTGAACTTCTCCGAGCTGAACGACAGCACCACATTAACATGCATCAGCCTACTCGGCTACGGAGGCGAAAACATCACGTGTCTTTGCCAGATGCATCCATGTCCTATTCGATGGACAGTCTCTAGGTGGTGCCACTATAAATTTTTCCCCAGGCCCCTTTACTGCTTTACATGTCGAGTCATCGACATTATTCAGTCACACACTCTTACAAATACGCACGAACCCATAAAGCGTTTACATTTTTGTCTGTCATGTATTTTCCCGGGGACAAAATGACTGTTGTTCCAATTCACCGGTTACGGCCAAGGTTCTAAGGAGGGCTTTCGTGGTTGTAAGGCAAATAACGGAATCAGCAGACCAAGATCTCAAATAATCCACTCTAGTTCAGTAAAGAAAAAAAGGAAACATGAGTACATAGAGTGGTTTATTCTACATACTAGTCACTTATCCGATAGGTGTGGATGACTGAGAATTTGACATCCGCTTGGGCTTGTTGTACAGAGTAATTGTGAGATTTAGTATTGCTTTCGTGTGGTGCTCAACTACTGCAGGGGATCTGTTACTAAGTTGTTGTCTCTAGAATTAGTCTATGGTAGATGTGTTGACAATTTAACTAGGGCTGGTCATGGCTTGGAGTACTCTGAGGTGGTTAATGAATTTGTTATTGAATGGGACACTAATGAATGTATTGCCGTTTATGCCGTAAGTCCCTAAGACATTGAAGTCTTGTCTAGAACACTCCCCATTTTGAATATCAGTACAAGCTGTGAACAGTTCTGGTATATAATGTCATTTTCGAAACCAAAGATACGAATATACATATGGCTGGAGCTGGAACATGGTATAAAACAGTCTTCTCCGTAGTTAGCTGGACAAGAAGGCTATAACATCAGCAGAATCAGAGGGCGAACCACTTACGATAGAATTATATTTAAAAACGTACTGAGCTGTTGTCACTAATTTTTGAAAGTGGATCTGTCTTATTTTGGGAGCGTTAATCTAATTTCATAACAGATATATCAGAAAAAAGTGTTGTCTTTTAGTCGTCTATTATAAATTTTCTCAGCATTTTGATCGTGTGAGAAGACAGTAACTGCTTCGTTACTGCTGCTTCCATAAATTGTGGCGTCCTGTTTTCCATTTCTCTTAACTGATCAAATCAGAGCACTCTCTGAAAGACGCAAGAGATTTTTCGAAAGTCTGAGAGTAAGCGGCGACTTTCTGTAAAAGGTAAGAGCACTTATCTTAGAATATTTGCTGGATCTTTCTAACGTGCAGGAAAAATAAAGGGAAATGGTTTAAAGGCGAAACATTTTCTTTTAGTTAATTTTCGATGACACAAATAAATATATATTTGACGGTCTGTATCACGAGAACCATAGGATACATATGCATTTTAATATATCAAATTTTATTTGATGTTAGACTGATTCAGAGCCGAAAGGGTACACTGCCCAAACCTTTCCCGTGATCCCTTGGACCTCAGTGTATGAGACCGACGCTTTGACAAGACAATCGAAAGGCAATTTAAACTTCAACTGAAAGCTGTGTTAGCGACGGACAGATTGGGCTTTGCATCTCGTCTCGCCTTGTCACTTTGATCACAAACCGTTACACATAGGTATTAGACCTAACTCGTAGCTAATTGCTCCGTGCCACTGCTAGAGTTAGTGGTAGATTCGGAGCTGTCACTAGCTGCCTCTGAGAGTGTACTCGTTTCAGCTGATCCTTGAGGGGCAGTGGTGCTGGAAGCGCTGTCTGGGCTAGTAGTTTCAGAAGATTCGGACGGAGCACGTTCGGTAGAGGCGGGTGTGGATGCACCGTTTTCAGTCGAGTCACCAGAAGAAGCCTCGGTGATAACGACAACAGATGGAGTGACTTCCGATGATCCAGTGGAGGTCGAAGCTTCTTCCGCGGCAGCAGGGGCACTGGTAGAGGCAGCAGTATCGACAGAAGCAATGGGACTGGGTTCTGTGGCGACTGGACTCGCTCCGCTGTCTACAGCTGCAGCCGAAGTAGTTTCTCCACCAGATTCGGAGGGTGCCGCTTCAGTGCTGGATACTGTGGCTTCACTGCTGGAAGCGGGTGCCACCTCGGTACTGCTGGAAGCGGGTGCCATTTCGGCACTGCTGGAAGCGGGTGCCACTTCTGTGCTGCTGGAAGCGGTTGCCATTTCGGTACTGCTGGGAGCGGGTGCCACTTCCGTACTGCTGGAAGCGGGTGCCACTTCTGTACTGGGTGAAGGCGATGCCGGTTCGGTACTCGGTGCCGCAGAGGCTGCTTCGGAGGCGACGGGTGCGGATGGGCTGGCTGCCGGTTCCACTGCTGGAGCCGAAGTGGAGGAGGCGGCCACGTCGGGGACCGGCTGGGGTGTATCGGCGATGCTGTTGGTCTCTATCGCCGGCACGATAACTTCGGAGCGGCTACTCGCTTCGGAGTTTGGACCAGCCTCGGCAGGTGCGGCGCTGTCCTGTGTGCTGTCCGAGCTGCTGGAACTCGTGGAATTGTCAGCGTCGCCGCCAGCGGCTCCGTCGGCACCGGTGACTGCGTCGGGTAGGCCGCGCGCCCACGGCGGCAGGAAAGCGTCCAGTGGGATGGAGCCACCCAGCAGCGGCGCAGTGGCTGCCGGGAACACCACGGAGCTCTCCGCGGCGGCCTTGGCTCGCTCTGCCAGCGACCTGAAGGCGGCGCCCCCATCTGTCGCGTTCTCCGCTCCGCCAGACGCCAGCAGCCGCGTAAACTGCGACGCCTCGCTCAGCAGCTGACGCACCTCCGGCCCGGTCACGAACAGCACCTGGCTGTCCGCGGAGCCGTCGAGGAAAGCGGTGCGGTAGTAGAAACCCTGGAAGCGGTTCTCCGGCGGAGGCGAGTAGGAGTAGTGCGTCTGCGAGATGGCGGGCTGGGCGGAGTAGTGAGTGGCGACTGCGGGCTGGGCCGAGTAGTGAGTCGCCACTGCCGGCTGAGCGGAGTAGTGCTGGTAGTAGGGCAGCGGCGGCGCCACGTACGCGAAGGGGGGCAGACCGAACACACCGGCCAGCGCCGTGCGCGACAAGCACACTAGGATCACCTGCAACAGCAACCGTACACTTCAACACCGAGCTCTGTCGCTCAATTACAAAATGAGGGCGAGCGAACTCGGCCGGGTCTGTTCAAAGAGACCATTAAGAAATTCGGCTTAAATGAATTTTCAGAACTGCGGAAGGTCTCATTCTGGTTGGCTGGGTGGGATTTGAAACTTGCTCCTCCCGAAAAAGAGTCCACGGTCTTAAAAAAAATGGCTCTGAGCACTATGGGACTTAAAATCTGAGGTCATCAGTCCCCTAGAACTTAGAACTACTTAAACCTAACTAACCTAAGGACATCACACACATCCATGTCCGAGGCAGGATTCGAACCTGCGACCGTAGCGGTCGCACAGTTCCAGACTGAAGCGCCTAGATCTGCTCGGCCACACCGGCCGGCCCACGGTCTTAACCACTACACAATCTCACTCAGTATTATAGTCTGCAATAACGTCATCGCTAACAAAACGACTAAAAAAGGCGTAGTACACTCACGGAAATGGTGTTACACCACGAACTCGTTGGCCGAACGATACCAAAATGATACTCTAGCACAGGGCTTCCCAACCTTTTCAGCTGGCGGACCCCTTCTACAGTAGAAAATCCATGGCGGACCCCTAGTCAGTCAAGAGCACAGTAACCTTAAATTTCAGAGCGAAACCCATGGAAAGCTTCTTAATACAAGTGCCATGTTCCCAATGACCCCCCCCCCCCCCGAAGTATCAATAGTCTTTGGAGATTGTTGTGATTGTTCTTCCTTTGGTCGTCCTCCCTCCTCCTTCATTTTAACTGGAAACTTCCCTTGTTGTGAGGGCGATGGAGAAACCGCACCCTTCTTCAATGATCCCGACTTCAGCCACGGATCCATGTTAGGAGTAATAAACTGGTCAAAAATTGACTTATGAAATAGGTAGTGCACTGAGAAAGCAAGTTTAACATTTGCTGAGCGCTGTGATTGGTCGACAAAGCTCGCTCCGCGCATGCGTAAAAGGTTTCAGCGCATCTAGCGCCGTGAGCCGGGGCACAAACGACCCCCGAATTGTTGCGAAATAGTCGATCAGAGAAGCCGCATTCTGCGGCATTAAACTGTGTATGCGTAGGAACCGCAAAGGCTGCTTGGGAATACGACCTGAAGTAAAAGTACACATGTTTTTCACACGAAAAAAATAGTGATGAATTTGATTTTCACATTTTTAATCAATAATTTTACTCGTTATTTTACACGATTTGGTGAAAGGTGGCCGCGGACCCCCTAGAAAGAGCCGGCGGACCCCTAAGGGGTCCGCGAACCACACGTTGGGAAGCCCTGCTCTAGCATTTCCATGGTTGGGGGATGTGTCTGTTTAACTTTCATCCTAATGTGAGCTTATATTCAGTATTTTCAGCACAGAAAAAGCAATTCCTACATTAGGGTAATCGTGTGAGTACATGATGGTTATTGGGTATGCGTCAAGTTACTGGAACTTTTCATATGGAGACTGCAACACAGCATACCAAGAGGAATTACACATGCAGCTAATCGACATCTTTCGGACTTTGAGAAAGGTCGAATCATTGGCGACAGGGAACTGGTGCAGCATACGTACAGATAGCATAGACAAGCTGTGTTGCAATAACCGCAGAACGAATGGTGACGAGATATGCTCAACAATAGTGTAACAGTAAGAATAACTACACCACCATAGAAATAAAGATCCTTTATCATTTAGCTACAATATAGCAGGTCAGCAACTAGAAGCAGTTAATTCCATAAATTATCTGGGAGTACGCATTAGGAGTGATTTAAAATGGGATGATCTTATAAAGTTGATCGTCGGTAAAGCAAATGCCAGACTGAGATTCATTGTAAGAATCCTAAGGAAATGCAATCCGAAAACAAAGGAAGTAGGTTACAGTACACTTGTTAGCCCACTGCTTGAATATTGCTCACCAGCGTGGGATCCGTACCAGATAGGGTTGATAGAAGAGATAGAGAAGATCCAACGGATAGCAGCGCGCTTCGTTACAGGATCATTTAGTAATCGCGAAAGCGTTACGGAGATGATAGTAAACTCCAGTGGAAGACTGCAGGAGAGACGCTCAGTAGCTCGGTACGGGCTTTTGTTAAAACTTCGAGAACATACCTTCACCGAGGAGTCAAGCAGTATATTGCTCCCTCCTACGTATATCTCGCGAAGAGACCATGGGGATAAAATCAGAGAGATTAGAGCCCACACAGAGGCATACCGACAATCTTTTTTTCCACGAACACTACGAGACTGGAATAGAAGGGAGAACCAATAGAGGTACTCAAAGTACCCTCCGCCACACACCGTCAGGTGGCTTGCGGAGTATTGATGTGGATGTAGATGTAGATACACCACGGGAGGATCGTAGAATTGTTCGACTGCCTCTGACAAATAAACGGATGTCAACAGTTTGAAATCGGACAGAGGTTACAGTCAGTGTGTCACTATGATCCTCCGGGAACAGAATACTGAAAGCTTCATTGAGCTCTCATGTTGCAATGCGTCATATAGCATTGACACTCTATCACAGACAACGGAGACTTGCATGGTGTAGAACTAATGTGACGTTCTGTGGTGTTCATCAGTGAGTCTCGCTTCTTTTTGTGACTGCCAAATCGATGCCGACATGTTCGTGGGCGACCTGGTGAAAGGTCACAAGAAGCAGCGATTATTGAGACCACTACCTTTCCGGCTCCTGGAATCGTGGTGTAGGGAGCTACTGGATATGGCAGCAGGACCGATTTGGTACTTGCTGATGAGACGTTGAATGGTCGCCAGTATGTGTTAAGAATGGTGAACACTGTTGTCATGCCCTTCATGATCAGGGCACGAAATGGAATATTTAAGCAGGATTCTTGACTCGCCTGCCTAGTCTTCTGATTTGTCAGTCATGGAGCAAGTATGGGATGCCATGGGAAGGTGTATACTCCCATACAGCCTCCAGGTAGCAATCTTCATGAACGTTACTGAAATATTCCAAAAAATAGCAAAAATTTGGTAAAACGTACCCTAACTGACGACAGAGTATGTAGTTACTGCAACAGTGCTGCATAAAGCAGTTACGTCTAAACCAGCATCATTGAACCCCGCTACTGTCGTAAGTACACAACGCCCAGTTCCATGTATGAGAACGGAACGTCGGTTAATGCTTTTAGATTGAGATAGTTGAGACAGTGAACTAGATTTATGGTGTCAAGGTATTATTTTTCAGTATAATTGGCATAGAAATTAGCTCAAACGTTGTCAGAGGCCAAACCGTCAATTATTCATAGACTATAGGGCAACCACTGTAACCATTGCTTCAGAATGCAAAAAGTTCAGCATGCAAGGTAAAGGCCAAGTTGCTCTTCGATTAGCGATAGTTGGTGTATATGTCGAGAAGGTATAGGATCTCGAGCTCATTATAAGTACGATCCAAGCTTGCTGCAATTACCAGAGGGGCAATATAATTGATTACTGTGCGCAGGAGATTTCATTAAAATGATATTTATGTCAGTAAAATAATGTATGCCTCACTTACAGCTCCTCACAGGAGAGAGTGTTTCTAGTAGCCATGCAAATATGAACACTGAACTGGAGTGTAATGGGGGATAATATTCTTCACATAAGAGTTTCAGTTTAGCTAGCAGCATGACAGCATATACACTACTGGCCATTAAAATTGCTACACCACGAAGATGACGTGCTACAGACACGAAATTTAACCGACAGGAAGAACATGCTGTGATATGCAAATGATTAGCTTTTCAGAGCATTCACACAACGCTGGCGCCGGTGGCAACACCTACAACGTGCTGACATGAGGAAAGTTTCCAACCGATTTCTCATACACAAATAGCACTTGACCGGCGTTGCCTGGTGAAACGTTGTTGTGATGCCTCGTGTAAGGAGGAGAAATGCGTACCATCACGTTTCCGACTTTGATAAAGGTCGGATTGTAGCCTACCGCGATTGCGGTTTATCGTATCGCGACATTGCTGCCCTCGTTGGTCGAGATCCAGTGACTGTTAGCAGAATATGGAATCGGTGGGTTCAGGAGAGTAATACGGAACGCCGTGTTGGATCCCAACGGCCTCGTATCACTAGCAGTCGAGATGACAGGCATCTTATCCGCATGGCTGTAACGGATCGTGCAGCCACGTCTCGAGTCAACAGATGGGGACGTTTGCAAGACAACAACCATCTGCACGAACAGTTGGACGACGTTTGCAGCAGCATGGACTATCAGCTCGGTGAAATGGCTGGTTCAAATGGCTCTGAGCACTATGCGACTTAACGTCTGAGGTCATCAGTCGCCTAGAACTTAGAACTAATTAAACCTAACTAACCTAAGGACATCACACACATCCATGCCCGAGGCAGAATTCGAACCTGCGAACGTAGCGGTCACGCGGTTCCAGACTGAAGCGCCTTTAACCGCACGGCCACACCGGCCGGCTCAGCTCGGAGACCACGGCTGTGGTTACCCTTGACGCTGCATCTCTATATGCGACTGCGATGGTGTACTCAACGACGAACCTGGGTGCCCGAATGGCAAAACGTCATTTCGGATGAATCCAGGTTCTGTTTACAGTATCATGATGGTCGCATCCGTGTTTGGAAGCGTGTATTCATCATCGCCATACTGGCGTATCATCCGGCGTGATGGTAGGGGGTGCCATTGGTTACACGTCTCGGTCACCTCTTGTTCGCATTGACGACACTTTGAACAGTGGACGTTACATTTCAGATGTGTTACGACCCGTGACTCTACCCTTGATTCGATCCCTGCGAAACACTACATTTCAGCAGGATAATGTACGTCCGCATGTTGCAGGTCCCGTGGAAGCCCAGATGAATGTCCTCCATAACATAATACTACTCCCACCGGCCTGCGTCCGTAGCGCTGTGTATGTTCCCAGCAGCCGTTCTATTGAATACCCTCGAAAGGGTCGAGGCAGTGCCTGCATGTGACGTGGTATATCTCAGGATGGACGTATCCTATCTGGATACAGAAAATGTTCGACTGCTACCCTGGCCAGCACATTCTCCAGATCTCTCACCAATTGAAAACGTCTGGTCAATGGTGGCTGAGCAACTGGTACGTCACAATACGCCAGTCACTACTCTTGATGAACTGTGATATCGTGTTGAAGCTGCATGGGCAGCTGTACCTGTACACGCCATCCAGGCTCTGTTTGACTCAATGCCCAGGCGTATCAAGGCCGTTATTACGGCCAGAGGTGGTTGTTCTGGGTACTGATTTCTCAGGATCTATGCACCCAAATTGCGTGAAAATGTAATCACATGTCAGTTCTAGTACAATATATTTGACCAATGAATACCCGTTTATCATCTGCATTTCTTCTTGGTGTAGCAATTTTAATGGCCAGTAGTGTATGTTATGATTTGCCTTGGAGGTGGATACCATAATCATCTATTGAATACCCTCGAAAGGGTCGAGGCAGTGCCTGCATGTGACGTGGTATATCTCAGGATGGACGTACAGACCTCAAGATTCCAGAATGAACTTAAACGTGGAACTCTGACTGATTGGGTCTACAGAAATGACATTGTGTACGTCCTCATATGTGGGTGCAAAATGTGAGAATTTCATTGTATAAGACAACTATCTACCAAATAGGGTTATATATATTCAGAAGTAAACAATGGCGCCTATGGAATAGTGAATGGACACATCGGTCGACAGACTGCGCCAGGAGGCATGTTACTGCTATATATATTCAGAAGTAAACAATGGCGCCTATGGAATGGAGAATGGACACATCGATCGACAGACTGTGCCAGGGGCCATGTTACTGCTAGCAGTCCTGTTCCTCATATCCTTGAAGCACAGAGAACTGCCTTCACTTACTATTTAGCTGATAGATACCCTCATCTCACACCTACAGTGATGAGCGAAAACATTATGACTACTGCCCACCGTGAGACTGAATGCTGCCTGGTGGTCTTGAGGGCACGCGATGCGGCGAGGGAAGTGTATGAGCGGAGCAGAGACGAAAGGGGAATCGTTCTAGCGATGATAAATGGCGCAAATTCGAAATTCATTGACATTAGCGACTTTGACAAAAGCTAGATTGCTGTAGGCCGGCACCTGAGAGTGAGCGTTTCGGTAACGGCCAAGCTGGTCGGCTGTTTGCGTGCTACTGTCGTCAGCGTCTATGAAATGTGGTTTGAGGCTGATGAAACTACGAGTAGGCGTCATACCTCATCACAGAACGTAGGTGTCGGGGGCTTGCGCGTTCTCTAAAGCAAAGTAGGCTGCGATTTGTGGCAGATCTGATGACAGAGTACAGTTCTGGAGCACACAGTTCAGCGCACATTGTCGGACATGATGTTCCGCAGCACACCTCCCCAGCTCGTTCCAATGTTGACGCAACAACATCATCAATTATGATTACAGTGTGCACAGGATCATCGAGATTGGACAGCGGATAAATGGAATTGTTACACCTGGCCGAATGAATCACGTTTCTTGTTAAACCAGGTCGATGGTCGTGTTTGGGTACGCCGTCATCCAGGCGAACGGCTGCTGGGAACATTCACCGCGCTACGGACGCAGGCCGGTGGGAGTAGTATTATGTTATGGAGGACATTCATCTGGGCTTCCACGGGACCTTTGGTAGTAATCGAAAGCACCGTGACAACTGTGGACTACGTGAACATTATTAGGGACCACCTGTACCCCATTATGCCTTAAGTATTCTCCAACAGCGGTGGCATCTTCCAGCAGGATGACTGTCCGTGTTACAGAGCTGCAGTGATTTGAGGAGCATGATAGTGAACTCATGTTGATCTCTTGGCCATGAAATTTGGTTTATCAGAACCCGATGAAACACATCTCGGACGCTATCGGGCACCAGCTCGGCGCACACAGACCACCGGACCGTAAACTACGGAATTTGTTTGACTTCAGGAAATCTTCCAAGTGCTTATCGAATCCATGACACGCAGAATCACTGCCGTATTACATTCCACACTTGGTCCAACACGATTTTAAGCAAGTGGGGTAAATGTTCTGTCTCATCAGTCTATGTATGTGTGTTTGTGTGTGTAGTTTTGCATATTGGGGTAATCACATTCCGTATTGACGTTATTTGTGAAATACCAAATTCGTTTCAAATGTGTACTAGCTGAAATTATTCGTCGGGAACTATATTTTAGTGCATTAGAGGTGCTACTGTAGTTTCATTACGTTTTATCGTGTTCTACACGTACCTTTATTAGTTATTGATGTTCTGTGATTCCGCTTAATTCATGAAAACTTTAATAGTACGAGGGAAGTTTCTTACAACTCCATTAAGACACAAAAGGAGAAATACAGGGTGGGCAAAATAAAACTGGCCCAGAAAATATTTATGTCACTGACACCGAATCGAACCTTGTTAACCAACAGGAGAACTGGCCATCACGGAAAATCTGGAAACAGTTCCTCTGACTTAGTATGGGTTGAGGTCGTTCTTGGCTATCGGAATAAAATAATAATTGGATTCTTTTACCGACCTCCCAAGTCAGATGATCCAATTGCTGAAACGTTGAAAGAAACTTGAGTCTAACTTTAAACACGTTCTCGACTTATACAATTACAGTTGGTGGTGGCTTCAGTTCACCCTCTATGTGTTTAGATCCGGAGGTACGCATAAAACATCATCTGAAATTGCACTAAACGCGTTCTCTGAAAGTTATATCGAGTCATTGGTTTATGAGCCCACTCTAATAGTTAACGGTTGTGAAACTACACTTGCCTCTTAGCAACAAACAATCCTGAGCTATTAACGAGCATCAAAATGGATACAGGCATTAATGAACACAAGGTTGTCATAGCGAGACTGAATACCGTAACTCCCAAATCCTCCAAATACAAAAGAAAAATAAACCTATTCAAAAAAGCAGGTAAAAGTTCCCTCGAAGCCTTCCTGAGAGAGAATCTCCGCTCCTTCCAAATTAACAATGTAACTATATATCAGATGTAGCTTGAATACAAAGGAATAGCATCGACAGAAATTGAGAGATTTATGCCAAATAAATTAACAGAAGACGCAGCTGATACCCGTTAGTACACAAAACAGGTCAGAACACTGATGCAGAAACAACGAAACTACCATGCCAAATTCAAACGAAGGCAAAATCCCCAAGATTGGCTAAATTTTATAGAATCTCAAAATTTAGTGTTAACTTCAATGCGAGATGCTTTTAATAGTTTCCACAACGAAGGCTCGAAGCCTGGCAAAAAATCAAAAGACATTCTGGTCGTATGCAATGTATGCCAGCGGTAAGACACAATCAGTGCCTTCCCTACGCGATAGCCATGGAAATACTACCGTTGACAGTGCTGTTAAAGCAACGTTACTGAACACAGCTTTTCGAAACTCCTTACCAAAGAAGACGAAGTAAATATTCAAGAATTCGAATCAAGTACAGCTGCCAACATGAGTAATTTAGAAGATGATGTCCCAGGAGTAGTGAAGCACTTAATGAAACCAAGTCTTCATGTCCAGACTGTATACCAATTAGGTACCTTTCAGAGTATGCTAATGCAATAGGTCCATTCTTAACAATCATATAAAACTGCCCGTTGGACGAAACATCCGTGCCCAAAGACTGGAAAGTTGTGTTCGAACATTTTGCATTGCCTCGAAGGAAACGGTCTATTGACACACAGTCAACACGGATTTAGAAAACATCGTTCTGGTCAAACACAATTAGTTCTTTGCTCACAAGAAGTATTGAGTGCTACCGAGAAGGGATTTAAAATTGATTCTGTATTTCTAGATTTTCAGAAGGCTTTTGACACTTTACTTCACAAGAGGCTTTCAATCGAATCACATGCTTATGGAGTATCGTCTCAGTTATACTACTGGTTTCGTGATTTACCGTCAGAGAGGTCACAATTCGTCGTAACTGACGAAAAGTCATCGAGTAAAACAGAAATGATTTCTGGAGTTCCCCATGGTAGCGTTATAGGATCTCTGCTGTTCCTTATCTGTATAAACGCCCTAGGAAACAGTCTTGACCAGCCGTCTTTAGGTCGTTTGCAAATGACGCTGTCGATTATCGTCTAGTAAAGTCATCAGAAAATCAGTCCAAATTACAAAACGGTTTAGAAAACGTGTGTGTATGGTGCGCAATTTAGCAATTGACCCTAAATAATGAAAAGTGTGAGGTCATTCACGTGAGTGCCAAAAGGAATCCGTTAAACTTCGGTTACACGATGAATCAATTAAATCTGAAGGTCGTAAATTCAACCAGATACCTAGGAATCAGAATTACTAACAACTTAAATTGGAAGAACACGTAGAAGAAGTTGTGGGGAAGGTGAAAAAAGCCAGAAAAGTTAGAAAATGCAACAGATCTACTAAAGAGACTGCCTATACTACGTTTGTTCGTCCTCTTTTGGAGTAATGCTGGGAGTTGTGGGATCCTAATGTAATGGTTCTTTATTTGCGAAACCACTACCACCCGCCAACCCAATTTTTAGATACCATAGATTAATGAATATTTTTCTATGTAATGTCTCATATTTTTCACTCTATTTAAATTTGGTTTTATTTTTATATGTATGTACGTCGATATTTTGAGATGTTGAAATCGATATACACTCCTGGAAATTGAAATAAGAACACCGTGAATTCATTGTCCCAGGAAGGGGAAACTTTATTGACACATTCCTGGGGTCAGATACATCACATGATCACACTGACAGAACCACAGGCACATAGACACAGGCAACAGAGCATGCACAATGTCGGCACTAGTACAGTGTATATCCACCTTTCGCAGCAATGCAGGCTGCTATTCTCCCATGGAGACGATCGTAGAGATGCTGGATGTAGTCCTGTGGAACGGCTTGCCATGCCATTTCCACCTGGCGCCTCAGTTGAACCAGCGTTCGTGCTGGACGTGCAGACCGCGTGAGACGACGCTTCATCCAGTCCCAAACATGCTCAATGGGGGACAGATCCGGAGATCTTGCTGGCCAGGGTAGTTGACTTACACCTTCTAGAGCACGTTGGGTGGCACGGGATACATGCGGACGTGCATTGTCCTGTTGGAACAGCAAGTTCCCTTGCCGGTCTAGGAATGGTAGAACGATGGGTTCGATGACGGTTTGGATGTACCGTGCACTATTCAGTGTCCCCTCGACGATCACCAGTGGTGTACGGCCAGTGTAGGAGATCGCTCCCCACACCATGACGCCGGGTGTTGGCCCTGTGTGCCTCGGTCGTATGCAGTCCTGATTGTGGCGCTCACCTGCACGGCGCCAAACACGCATACGACCATCATTGGCACCAAGGCAGAAGCGACTCTCATCGCTGAAGACGACACGTCTCCATTCGTCCCTCTATTCACGCCTGTCGCGACACCACTGGAGGCGGGCTGCACGATGTTGGGGCGTGAGCGGAAGACGGCCTAACGGTGTGCGGGACCGTAGCCCAGCTTCATGGAGACGGTTGCGAATGGTCCTCGCCGATACCCCAGGAGCAACAGTGTCCCTAATTTGCTGGGAAGTGGCGGTGCGGTCCCCTACGGCACTGCGTAGGATCCTACGGTCTTGGCGTGCATCCGTGCGTCGCTGCGGTCCGGTCCCAGGTCGACGGGCACGTGCACCTTCCGCCGACCACTGGCGACAACATCGATGTACTGTGGAGACCTCACGTCCCACGTGTTGAGCAATTCGGCGGTACGTCCACCCGGCCTCCCGCATGCCCACTATACGCCCTCGCTCAAAGTCCGTCAACTGCACATACGGTTCACGTCCACGCTGTCGCGGCATGCTACCAGTGTTAAGGACTGCGATGGAGCTCCGTATGCCACGGCAAACTGGCTGACACTGACGGCGGCGGTGGACAAATGCTGCGCAGCTAGCGCCATTCGACGGCCAACACCGCGGTTCCTGGTGTGTCCGCTGTGCCGTGCGTGTGATCATTGCTTGTACAGCCCTCTCGCAGTGTCCGGAGCAAGTATGGTGGGTCTGACACTCCGGTGTCAATGTGTTCTTTTTTCCATTTCCAGGAGTGTAATATCTAGTGTGAATATCTTTGTACTTATTGTTATCTTTGAGGCTGGTTTGTGACTTTTGGCGCGGAAGCGTACAGAGTAGCCAAGTTTTTGTGTTGAATATGAACAGTCTTGACTTTGTGTTGGAAATGAAAAGATGAGTCTGAGTTGTGGACAATGAAAAATGTTGTGAGTTTTATTGAGTGCAGTAACGGCTGCGAAATTGTATGTGAAGTAATGCTTTGAACATGCGAAAGTATAAGAAGTTTAGTAAATGTGAATTTTTGTGAAACATTGTCTTCGTAAGTTCTTCAAGTCGGCGTAATCAACATCCGAGTGCCTTTCGCACCAACAGCAATAGTCATGCTACCTAGACAACAATTTTAATTACGAGCCAAAGCAAGAGCGAGATCGTCGTTGGATTGCAAATACAAGATAAGTGATATTATTGTTAATTTTCTTCAGTGACTGAAATCAATTGATGTAGCAATACCTGCCACATTAAAGACCATTTAGTTGCGCAATAAAAAGATCATACTTTGAGTGCGCGGCGTAATAATTGTTGAACTAATTGACTGTTAGTGGAGGTATTGTTATACTTACCAGACAGGATTAACGGAATACATCGAGAAAGTTCATAGACGGGCAGCACGTTTTGGATTATTTAGAAATAGGTGAGAAAGTGTGCAGATATGGTACAGGATTTGGGATGAACATAATTAAAACAAAGGCATTTCTCGTTACGAAATTTCAATCATCTACTTTCTTCTCCGAGTGCGAAAATTTCTTGTTGACGCCGACGTACATTATCATAATATCATAATAAAGTAAGGGAAATCAGAGCTCGCACGGGAGATATAGCTGTTCGTTTTTTTCCGTGCGCCGTTCGGGGATGGAGTAATAGAGAATTATTGTGAAGGTGGTTCGATGAACCGTCTGCCAGGCACTTAAATGTGCTGTGCAGAGTATCCATGTAGATGTAGATGTAGATCCAAAACCGGCGCCGACGCAACTGCGGTGTATCACGGACCATAGATGACAGCGGTGAACGATGGCTGCGGAGAGGTGTACGGGCGAATAGAGGTGCAACTGTTGTGCAACTGACCACGCAGATAAACCAAGAAGCTACCAACAGTGTCTCCTCAACGGCCGTTCGGCGTACGTTGCTGCACATGGGCGTCCGCAGTAGGCGCCTGGTTCATATACCCATGTCACCACTGCTATTCATCGTCGACGAAGGCTGGAATTTGCGTACCAGTACCCCAGCTGGAGGTCCACTGAGTGGCATCTGGCGGCTTTTTCAGGTGAATCAAGTTATATGTTCCATCGGAAAGATGGCCATCGGCGTGTACGGCGTGAAATGTCTGAAAGGAAACAAGGTGGGAGCGTTACTGTCTGAGGAATGTTTTCGTTGCACTCCCTGGGTGATTTCGTCTTGATCGGTGATCAACACAACTATGTCTCTATCCTTGGGCCGGCCGCTGTGACCGAGCGGTTCTAGGCGCTTTAGTCCGGAACCTGCGCTGCTGCTACGGTCGCAGGTTCGAATCCTGCCTCGGGCATGGATGTGTGTGATGTCCTTAGGTTAGTTAGGTTTAAGTAGTTCTAAGTCTAGGGGACTGATGACCTCAGATGTTAAGTCCCATAATACTTAGAGCCATTTGAACAGTACCCTATCCTTGGGGAGCACGTCCATCCCCACATGCAGTTCGTTTTTCCTCGGCACAATGGCATCTACCAATAAGACAATGCAACGTATCACACAGCTCGCAGTGTACGTGTGTGGCTCGAAGGCACCAGGATGAAATTACCGTTCATCCCGGCCACCAAATTCCCCATATAAATCCAATCGAAAATTTGAAGCACTACCTCGCTCGGTCTGTTCGCGCCATGGATCCGCAAGCAGTGCAGTCAGCATGGCTCCATATCCCTGTCGGTACCTTCCAGAATCTCATTGACTATCTCGACGCACGTCCGCGCTGCAAAATGTGGTTATTCAAGCCTTTGACAGGTTGTCAAATTAATGGGAGTGGGCCGTGTATTTGCCGCTCTCTTAAAAGAGCACATGTAGGAGCGCTGTAGAGTGTAGGACTGCTACCAGCGATAGTGAAGTTGGGTTTATGCACCAGTTGATTGTATGGAACTAGTGTAATAGGGTAGGTCGACGTTGAGACGAGGCAGAATGGTAGAAAGAAGCTAACATGTTTCCACCTGCTCACCACTCACTATATCTTGAAAAAAGTTTCCCGATTAGTTGGTGGAACAACGCAGGTTGTCCATTGTGTCTACAAGGAATGGTGTACCATTCACAGATATGTAACATGGCGCAAGAACAACGGTTGTAAAAGATCCTAGCCGGCCGAAGTGGCCGTGCGGTTAAAGGCGCTGCAGTCTGGAACCACAAGACCGCTACGGTCGCAGGTTCGAATCCTGCCTCGGGCATGGATGTTTGTGATGTCCTTAGGTTAGTTAGGTTTAACTAGTTCTAAGTTCTAGGGGACTAATGGCCTCAGCAGTTGAGTCCCTTAGTGCTCAGAGCCATTTGAACCAAAAGATCCTAACCGACGGTAACCGGAGACGAGTGTCAGGATGTTACGCCTTGTCAGTGACAGCGGGTTTCAAATCCCACAAGATCTACTGCTGTCTGTGAATGCAGAGGTCCTGATCTTGTGTATAGTAACGCAGGTTCTATGTAGCTACACTATTTAAACGCAATGCCAGAACAGTGCATTGAGGAAAGCCAAGAAGCAATGGATTCTCATCCAGTTATCAAAAAGTAGCTATCAATTTGTATGAATGATAAGCCTTTTCAATTCTTAATTCAGATGATTTGCCAATTTCTTTTACACGCAGTATTCATACGATACAGAGGAGAGGACAGTCTTTATCATACTGTGATTATACCTAGTATCATCCACTAAGACGATGTTAAAATTAATTATCGTATTAATTAATTAAAACAATGTAAAGAAATGAAAAGAGTTAATGGTAAAACTGTAATGATTAGGCTCTTGTCTACGTTCTTTACGGTATACAATATCTACCGCAACATGTTTACGAAATTAATCTTTCTTCGAACGTTTAAGTAGTGTGGCATATTCTACGTTTGTTGTTGAGGTAAGATGCCGAAGACGAATCATTGTCAGACTCACGCTGCTCTCAGATTCTCAGATAATAGTTCAGCCTTCCTAGATAGAATGTAATGTGACTGTGTCTAAGTCCATGCAGTGGAAGTACCTGTAACCATCGGTTTCATAATATACTGAATATTAGCAGTATAAGCGCAGATATTGTGATCATTGGTACTTTAATTTGTACCCCATTCATTGCGTTAGTTGTTTTTTCTCTGAGTCTAATACACAAATACGTCACGTAATTTGCTGCCTGATGTTTTATGCACGGTCGTAACTGTACCAGTAAGTGGACTTCACCTGTGAGTATAGATTTCCTGATTTTTGTCCACGCGTCCACACTACAGTACCTGACCTGCTGCCCAGGGAAAAATAATATTAATGGCTTGCTCTCTCCACATGTGCTTGGAGGTACTAAACAACCTAAAAATATACTATTTCTATTAACTATTATTATTCATCTGTAAACGAAGTAAATACTGATGTAATGTTGGTCAATACATTGCCCTCAGTCACCAATGAAAATATCCACATTTATAGCCTCTATAGGGAACTCAAAATGAAACTGCACTGTACAAGGATGCTGCAGTGTGTAACGAAAGCTGTCCTTCGTCAAGGACAGTAATCACGAAATGTATTGTTAATCAACCTCTATCCGCGTAATTGGGCTGCTTCCCAAGAATTCAGATAATATCAGAGCCTGTCGCAACAAAAATCTGGAGTCAGAAACTTTCGGTAGTCCTACCGGTTTCGGAATCCACGTACTGTCAACAGCTGAATGTAATGTGTTCGCATAAACAATCTGCCACGTCTTTCTTATTTGTCTTCAGCACTCTCTTTTGAAAATGCAATTTATTTATCTCCCTTTTTGTTTCATATTCGGCGCTACACGTCTCTAATACTGTACTGTGCCGATACAGAGAGACGACAGAAGGTCGCAAGTCCTAAGAAATGTGCAGCTTATGTTTCCTATAATTGTAATTTCTTCTCGGCAGGGAAATTAATTAATGTGCAATGCATGTGGAAACTTACAAGGGGTAATTGACACTGTCGTAGCTGCCAGGACTTCAAAACTTTTTTTTTAGTGTGTCTGTATTTATTTAATTTTGTTTGAGTGTAAAGCGCCACCAACAAAGAGGTCATTAGCGATGAAAGAGAGGATTGCTTGGGGATAGTTCGAGCGAAGCAATACATCGTGGCCTTGTCGAAACAGCCGCCCGTGTATCTGCACGAAGTGATGCAGGATATCGCACAAAATATAGATCAGGATGGACAGATGTGAATTTGAAAACCCTGTCATATTCGGGCTCTTACGGTTGCTACTTTTTCCCTGGAAATGAAACAGTTTCATAAGAAGTAATGGTCGAGGTTGATCAAATGTCTTTGCACAGAATAGTTACTTTTATTGTATGAAACCTGAGCATCTAACTACAAATTTCAGGTTTCGACTAAACAATACGATCGGTTGCACTACTGTCGATGAAAAGACTACGAATATTTTCAGAATGCTGAAATTATGTAGGTTGTATGTTACGTTATGCGTTACAGAAGACAAGTGACACTACTTGCAAGAATTCATAAAGGACAATTACAAGGATGCATCCAAAAGTACGGGCACAAGAACTTCCATGGTAAAACGCTGATATACTGTGTTATGGAAATGGCATTTGTTGCTTTCCAGCATAATGGCTACACTTGACCAAACATTTGTTTCAAGGGTATCATGAACTATCCTCTCGCGTGAAACATGACACGCCTTCTTCACATACGATAGGTACAATTATTTGATCCTGTATTCCTACATTTCCTGAGCCGGCCGGTGTGGCCGAGCGGTTCTAGGCGCTTCAGTTCGGAACCACCCGACCCCGCTACGGTCGCAGGTTCGAATCCTGCCTCGGGCATGGATATGTGTGATGTCCTTAGGTTAGTTAGGTTTAAGTAGTTCTATGTTCTAGGGGACTGATGACCTCAGAAGTTAAGTCCCATAGTGTTCAGAGCCATTTGAACCATTTTGAACCTACATTTCCGAAACGTGTTCCACACATTGTCGACTGGTACTGAGTGTGAATATAACGTGAATATAACGTCTACAGTGTCTGAGTGAAGCGTTATGTGCCCGATGATGTTCTCAACATACATAAACGATTTATCACTTACTATCAGAAACACTATTATTATTCGCTGACAATGACGTTGTCACTGGGTGAAGAGCCGATTTCGGAAGTACTACGCGCAACTATGGTACCAACATACGGCTGACGTAGATATCGCAAGAATAAGATACTGGTTTACAATTATTGAACTATATGAAATAAAATCGTCATAACTTCTGAACAGTTTGCATTAGGACGTTCAAAGTGCACGGTTGGCCGCGGAGCATGATGGGAATTAGTATGCGCTGTATGGTTTGGTTTAGCGACGAAGTCTACCTTCATTTGGATGGGTTCGTCAATAAGCAAAATTGGTGCATTTGGAGGACTGAAAATCCACATTACGCGACTGAGAAGTCTCTTCACCCTCAACAGGTGACTGTGTGGTGTGCAACGTCCAGTCGCGGAATAATCGGTGTTAAATTCCTTGATGGCACGGTGGCTACCGAACGGAACGTGAAGGTTTTGGAAGATGATTGCGACTCCTGTTTGTGGGGCTATATTAAAGACAAAGTGTACAGCAATAACCCCAAAACCATTGCTGAGCTGAAAACAGCTATTCAGGAGGTCATCGACAGTATCGATGTTCCGACACTTCAGCGAGTCGTGCAGGATTTTGCTGTTCGTCTGCGCCACATGGTTGCCAATGATGGCAGACATATCGAACATTTCATAACCTAAATCCGGATATCTGTAGTGACGTTTACATGTTGAATAAAGTGTGTGTACGCCGTAGTTTGTAACTAATTTACGTTTTTTTATGTATTGTTCAATAATTGTCACCCTGTAAGAGATACACTCCTGGAAATTGAAATAAGAATTTTGCGACGAAGGAATTTGCAAGCTCGTCCATCGCTACGATAAGTGCCTTAATTTAAATGGCAACTATGTAGAAAAGGAGTATTTAAGTGTGGCTTTCATCTGTATATAATAAAAAAAATTTCCAATACTTTATTTATTTTTAATTCCAAAACGTAATGTACTTTGTGGATAGCCCTCGTATAATGATTTACATATCCACATATTCTATGTGTACGAAAGTGGAGTGACATCCGACCTGTCTTCTGGGTGCTTCACTTTTTTTGTCAGCCGGAACTTTATAACCACCGACCAACTATCGATATAAACCCGTCCAGGTGATAGCAGCGTCATCTGGCGAGGAATGACTGCTAGTCAGACACACGCACCGTGCATGTAGTATCAGTGAGCGTGCTGTCCGTGTGTAGAATACGGAAGGAGCGCGACTGAGGGCAGATTGTGATGGCCCGGAGGCTCGGCACGAGCATTTCGGAAACTGCACGATTTGTCGGGTGTTCGAGGAGTGCTGTAGTGAGTGTTTCACACATGTGGCGAAATCAAGGTGAAACCACGTCCAGATGTCGTGGGATTGAGCGGCCATCCCTCATTATGGATGCCGGACGCCGTTGGCTGTACAGACTGGTAATATAGGACAGGCGGAGAACTGTGGGGGAACAAACATCAGACTTTAATGCTGGGCAGAGTACAAGTGTGTCTGAACACACAGTGCAACGAATACTCCTAGCGATGGGCCACCGCAGCCGACGACCCATGCATGTGCCGAAGTTCACACCACGACATCGGCAGCTTCGACTGAAATGGGCACGTGACTATCGACACTGGACGTTGGTGCAATGGCAGAGCGTTGCGTGGTCTGATGAATCCGATACGTTCTTCATCATGCTGATGGATGGGCGCTAATCCGTCGTCCGTCGTCTTTCAAGGGAGCAGCTCATTGACACCTGTGTCCGCCCCAGTAGCTGAGTGGTCAGCGTGACGGATTGCCGTCCTCCGGGCCCGGGTTCGATTCCCGGCTGGGTCGGAGATTTTCTCCGCTCAGGGACTGGGTGTTGTGTTGTGTTCATCATCATTTCATCCCCATCCGGCGTGCAGGTCGCCCAATGTGGCGCCGAATGTAATAAGACCTGCGCCACGGCGGCCGGACCTGCCCCGCGAGGGGCCTCCCGGCCAATGACGCCAAACGCTCATCATCATCATCATTGACACCTGTACTGCGGGACGGAGACAAGATGGCGGAGGCTCCATTATGCTCTGGGGAACTTTGTCGTGGACATCCGTGGGTCCAGTGGAGCTCGTGCAAGGCATCATAAAGGCCAATGAGTATCGTACACTGGTTGCAGACCACATACGATCACGACGACAATGTTTCCCGATGGAACTGGCATTTTTCAACAGGATAATGCGCAGTTTCACAGGGCCAGGAGTGGTTCGAGGAACACAGTGGCGAGTTACAATTGATGTGTTGGCTTCCCACCTTTCCAGATATGAACCCGATCGAATACATATGGGATTCCCGGAATTTACGGGAATTAGGTTACTGGTGTGAGTAGATGTGATGGCAACTCCCTCCAGCGACCTACTGCCTCCATACCACGACGCGCCACCGCTGTTATCCGTGCCAAAGATGGATATGCCAGCTGTTAGGTAGGTAGTTATGATGTTCCGCCTCATCAATGTATTCCGTTGTCTTTCTCAGTTTTTGAATAGTGATACCGCTTTCCTATATCCCCTAAGCTTGGAATTCATCTTACAAACACTGTGAGCGTCGATTGTCTTCTAGGTGCATACTTGGACCGATTCAACCTATGAGCTTCCATATACGTGTACCAAAATCATTCTGGGAATACTGTATCCGTGCACAGTGCCATGTCACTAGAAATGATCAATGGTGCTCATCAACTCGTAAAAACAAATTGCCTGCACGTCAGGACTGACTGTGTAAGTGTACATGCCACGTCATATGCAATACGCTTCTGGAGTTTCAAATTGACACATCTGCCATTCTCCATCATGCCTCAAAATGTTCAAATGTGTGTGAAATCTTAAGGGACTTAACTGCGAAGGTCATCAGTCCCTAAGCTTACACAATACTTAACCTAAATTATTCTACGGACAAACACACACACCCATGCCCGAGGGAGGACTCGAACCTCCGCCGGGACCAGCCGCACAGTCCATCACTGCAGCGCCTTAGACCACTCGGCTAATCCCGCCCGGCTCCATCATGCCTGACGGCTTACATCACCATCACGGAAACACCCTGCATATGTCGATGTAGATACTTCAAGATGGCGAAGCCTTCACTGAGTAATAATTTCCCTAAATCGCTCAACACACATGGTTTATTTGAAAGGACACGACCGATTTACTTTTCCATCCTTCCTTAATCCGAGCTTCAAATGTGCTCTCTAATGACCATTCAACACTAAACTTCTTACTTTCACACCCATGAAATTTGTATCATTCCCTTTCAGACATGTCAAGGAGGCGTGCTAAACTTCTGTACCAATAAAGTGTTTTCTTATTAGTAGGTGCCATGTTGGGACATCCTATCAGAGATATTTCTCGTGTTCTGGCGTACTTTATGTGATAACGCTTCAGTAAAATTAAGTCTTTCGTTGGTGGCGACTGCTTAAGGTCATTACTGGACGGCTTGCTGTGAGACCCATCACCTTATATGTTCAGATGACGAAAATTCTATCGAATAGACAGACCAGAGGAAGAACAGGATTCTTTACTCTGCAAATAAAGTCTTAAAGTTACACTACGTAGTGACAAAAACTTTCCAGTAAAAAGGGGGATTTATTTTTTTTTAAGATAGTGCCTACTTTTGACATGGCCAGCATGCCGTAGCAGTCGGTTTGCAGTGGCAATCCACGCCAGCGCACTTACCACTGGTTCAGCACGATAACACAAAATACTGCACTCGGGTGGAGCGGGATTCAAATTCGCGTTAGACCATTCACATTTAAGTTTTCCATGGTTATGCTAAGCCGGTGAAAGAGACTTAATGAATGGTTCCTGCGGTGTCCTCCAGTAGATATGGAACGATATAAGCGGACGCAGAGTTCTGGTCAGACAGATTGCATCTACAGTTAGTACGATAGCATCAACGCTGCCTTAAGACAGCACTAGACCGTGGTTACAGTCGTCACCTAGAAGTGGGCTGTATATGCTGAGAAGCCAGAGTATTATGACCACTGCCCACCGCGACGTTTGATATCGCCTGGTGGCGTTGTCGGAACGTGACGCGGTACCAAAAAGTGTAAGTGGAGCAGACACGGATGGGGATCACCCTAGCGAATATATGGGCTGCGGGTGGGGAAATCCATTGAGATAAGCGACTTTTACAAAGGGCATAGCCTATGAACGAGTATATCGAAAACGGCGAATCTGGTCGAATGTTCACGTACTTCTGTCCTGAACATCTACAGAAAGACGTAGATGGACAGTGAAACTACCACTAAGCACTAAATGGTTGGACGTCCACGACTCTTTATAGAACGTGGGGTTCGGACGGTTGTGTGCTCTGTAAAGTCGAACAGATGGTGATCGACGGCATCTCTGCCGAAAGAGCACAATGCTAGTGCACATATAAGTGTTTCGGAGCACACAGTTCATCGTACATTGTTGAACATGGAGCTCCGCAGCAGCTCACCCAGCGACATCGTTAATTACGATTGTAGTGGGTACGGGACCATCGGGATTCGACCGTCGATCAATGGAAACATGTCGGCTCTTCTGGTAAACCACATTTTTGCTACGCTAGGTCGATGGTCGTCTAAACAAACGCCGTCATCAAGGTGACCGGCGGCTCGAAACGTGCAGTGCGCCACGAATGCAGGCTGGTGGGAGCAGTATTATACTATGGGAAACATTCTCCTGCGCTTGTTGGGGCCTATGGTAGTGATCTAATACACGCTGACAGCTTCGAACCACCTCCATTCCTTCTGCTTGATATCTTCCCCAACGGCGATGTCATCTTTCAGCACTATAACTGTCCGTGTCTCGGACCCAGAACTATGCTGCAGTGCTTTGAGCAGCATTGGAGTGAAATCAAGTTGATGTCTCGACGACGAAATTCGCCTGATGTAAATTCAACGGAACCCATTTCGGTCGCTATCGGGCGCCATCATTACGTCCGCAGATCAATGGCCCGTTATTTACACAAACTGCATGACCTGTGGGGAGACATCTAACGCCATATACCTCCAGAAACCTACTAACAAACTGTCTTATCCCTGATACGCAGAATCGCTGGTATTTTCGTTCCTAAGATGGACAAACAAGCTTTTAAGCAGGGGGTCATAATTTTTTGGCTCATCAGTGTAGTTGCTGTGTGCACGCAAGACATTTAATAACGGCAACTACTTTCGGTGCTAAGGGGTTCTCCCCCCCCCACATCAAGCTCACCGGACAAAAAATTTGTCATCCCTAGAGAAATCATTACAAGCATCATTTAGTACCGTATAATTCATCCCCTGGACTTGATAACCGCCTGGATTCGGTTAGGAAGTGAGTCCACAAGATTGTGAAGGTACGTCGCATCCGGATTAAGCCAATCGCTGATGATCTGAGTGCTGCGTAATCCCACCAAATCCAGGGGATGGTGATGTCGGCGTTTTACCCCCTGCTCCAACATGTCCCACAGATTTTCTATTCGTTTCAAGTCAGGTGATTTTTCAAGCCAATAGGGGGGGGGGGGGGAGAGGCGTGTTCAGAGAAGCAGCCAACATGCTTCCAGGTCGATGAACTTTGTTTCTGGTGTCTTTCTGTACCTGTGTGAGCAGTAGCCTCTTGCGAGGTGACCGAATCCAAATGCTCGTTCCATGCAGGTGCCGTCGCAATGCTATCTTGCTAACAGGTTGGGATGGACCTTCAGTCACTGCCTGCATCAATTCCTGTCGGGTTTGGAAGCGCTTTTGAATCACAAGCCGTGAAACGCGTCTCTGGCTCACGTCAGTCAGGATCTTTATCCGACCACAATTCTGATGTCGTGTTTCGTGGCCACGTGTGTTACACCACTGCTTGCAGACACATTGAACAGTCCGCCGCCAAACACCAACAAATCCAGCAACTTCACACACCGTATGGCCATGGGCACAGTCAAACACAAATGTCCCTTTTCGCCACTCTGTCACGTCCTTACACTTTCCCATGTTTATGTACAATGCCCGCTTGAAACATAAATGTCTCACTGATCGCTACTGCCTTATACTCACCTGGAGCCAGTGCGCGCTCAGTTGAGCACGTGACTCAATTACTGCTCCATCTATAAATGTTTAATGGTTCAAATAGTTCAAATGGCTCTGAGCACTATGGGACTTAACATCTGAGGTCATCAGTCCCCTGGAACTTAGAATTACTTAAACCTAACTAACCTAAGGAAGTCACACACATCCATGCCCGAGGCAGGATTCGAACCTGCGACCGTAGCGGAGGCGCGGTTCCAGACTGTAGCGCTTAGAACCGCTCGGCCACACCGGCCGGCAAAGGTTTAATGATTCATGTGTGCATGCGCACTGGAGTCACTAATTTTTTTTCACGCCAAATGTATTTGGTGAATACAGCAGTTTCCTTGAAATGGACTTTACCGAATTCCTTCCTTATCGGTTGCTACCCGAGCTTGTGCGCCTTCTCTAACGACGTGAACGTTGACGGACATTAAACCTTAAGCTTTCTTCCTTTCTCCAGAATGCGTAGTAGAACGTGGTGATCACCACTGCGCTGCAGATGTGGTCCGTAATGTAGTCTAATTTAAAGCAGGTCTCGTTCAGAGACACGAACTGTTGCCAGCATGTGCCCCATTGCCAGTCTTCGTGCGTTCATTGTAGCCTGAGTGTCGATGGTCCAAGGCCACAGCAAAGGAAAGTTCCCTCACAGTTGTGCACGTAACACTCACTAGTAGATGATGCTATAACTGTATCTAAACTCTCCATTAGCAAACTTCGACAGCAGTTGCAGATTTATATATACGGAATGTTTTGATCATATAAAGCCTATTTGGTGATTTAGCTTATGCATCAGGAGTGATACTTGCAAGTACGTTTCAGGAGCAAGACTCAGGTCTGGATTTACTGCTTCTCTTGAGCAGTCACATTACTATTAGGGGGTCCAAACACACTTCCTGGCCCTACCCAGATTCCCAGTCCCACTCGATGTTCTTCCGTATAACCCGAAATTTCCTGTTCATATTTGTGACCCATCTTAGGCGCAGGACGTTAGGAAAATTTCCTAACCAAAACGACCAGTTTTACCAAAATATAGATATACGATCCATCTATAGTGAGTTTGCAGTCTGCGGTACGGTAATAGGAACTTAGTTTTTTTTTAACAGGATCCTTTTCATGAATTTAAGTGAGTTTTGTCTTCGAGCTTTTCCCAATCGTAGAGATGAAATATCGTGGGTATGGCTGATATCATCTCTCTATACAGATATTTATTTTACATTGTGACAAATACTTTCCTTGCATCACACACCTATTCGTAAAATTACGTGGAGCCGTAAAGAAAGGCAGAAATCTACTCCATGTTATTACTCGCCTCTCTGGACATAGTATACGGAAAGTTGACATTAATGGAATATAAAATTATTCATAACGGACTAAATGTATTTGATTATATTTAATAGTGATCTTTGTGTTTCTCGTCTCGCTTCGACGTGTGACGCTATAAAGGCAACATCAGTTCGCATTCTAAAGCCTCTCGAATCGATCCGCTGGACGTCAACGCTTCTTCCACAATCCATGAAGTTACTTCATTCAACAACGTTCACTGCGAAAACGAACTGTGACAAGCAATGCAAACCGATGGTGCCGAAAGAAAACAATCATCTATACCGGTTCCTCTTTAATACACTGTTCGAGCTGATCCAACGATAAAAGTCGTACCTCGTACTCTCCTCCACAAGCTGCAGCTACTTCAGAGTGAAAGCGAATTAGAGAAAGGATACTTCACAAGTTAATTTTATAGTCCTGTGAGGTTGCTGGGTGCCTATAAACCTGTTATGAAACGCTGTTTAGGAACTTATGAAGATACTCTATGCTTCCACTGAACCATGATTTCAGTCTACTTTGAATGACAGATGCAGAAGTCACAGTGTCGATCACAATACGCAACTTACTTTGCGGTTGCTTCGTCATAACCTCTAGTGTCAATAAATCGCTGACATGTTTTGATCTCTGCGCACCACGATACTCAGTCCAGTTATGTAATGTCTCGTAACGAAATATATGACATCTGTCAACACTGTAATGTGTCGCAGTTAGTTACTTTTAAGTACCTTGTGCAGCAACAATCTCAGTGCTGTGTTTAGACACATGCAGGAGAATATTAAGGCTATGATCACGGCACATCTATGTTTCATTCAAAAACATACGAGGCCATTCTGAAAAGTAATGCCAACGAGTTTTTTATGTGAAAACTCTTAAAGATTTTGAAATACACTCCTGGAAATTGAAATAAGAACACCGTGAATTCATTGTCCCAGGAAGGGGAAACTTTATTGACACATTCCTGGGGTCAGATACATCACATGATCACACTGACAGAACCACAGGCACATAGACACAGGCAACAGAGCATGCACAATGTCGGCACTAGTACAGTGTATATCCACCTTTCGCAGCAATGCAGGCTGCTATTCTCCCATGGAGACGATCGTAGAGATGCTGGATGTAGTCCTGTGGAACGGCTTGCCATGCCATTTCCACCTGGCGCCTCAGTTGGACCAGCGTTCGTGCTGGACGTGCAGACCACGTGAGACGACGCTTCATCCAGTCCCAAACATGCTCAATGGGGGACAGATCCGGAGATCTTGCTGGCCAGGATAGTTGACTTACACCTTCTAGAGCACGTTGGGTGGCACGGGATACATGCGGACGTGCATTGTCCTGTTGGAACAGCAAGTTCCCTTGCCGGTCTAGGAATGGTAGAACGATGGGTTCGATGACGGTTTGGATGTACCGTGCACTATTCAGTGTCCCCTCGACGATCACCAGTGGTGTACGGCCAGTGTAGGAGATCGCTCCCCACACCATGATGCCGGGTGTTGGCCCTGTGTGCCTCGGTCGTATGCAGTCCTGATTGTGGCGCTCACCTGCACGGCGCCAAACACGCATACGACCATCATTGGCACCAAGGCAGAAGCGACTCTCATCGCTGAAGACGACACGTCTCCATTCGTCCCTCCATTCACGCCTGTCGCGACACCACTGGAGGCGGGCTGCACGATGTTGGGGCGTGAGCGGAAGACGGCCTAACGGTGTGCGGGACCGTAGCCCAGCTTCATGGAGACGGTTGCGAATGGTCCTCGCCGATACCCCAGGAGCAACAGTGTCCCTAATTTGCTGGGACGTGGCGGTGCGGTCCCCTACGGCACTGCGTAGGATCCTACGGTCTTGGCGTGCATCCGTGCGTCGCTGCGGTCCGGTCCTAGGTCGACGGGCACGTGCACCTTCCGCCGACCACTGGCGACAACATCGATGTACTGTGGAGACCTCACGCCCCACGTGTTGAGCGATTCGGCGGTACGTCCACCCGGCCTCCCGCATGCCCACTATACGCCCTCGCTCAAAGTCCGTCAACTGCACATACGGTTCACGTCCACGCTGTCGCGGCATGCTACCAGTGTTAAAGACTGCGATGGAGCTCCGTATGCCACGGCAAACTGGCTGACACTGACGGCGGCGGTGCACAAATGCTGCGCAGCTAGCGCCATTCGACGGCCAACACCGCGGTTCCTGGTGTGTCCGCTGTGCCGTGCGTGTGATCATTGCTTGTACAGCCCTCTCGCAGTGTCCGGAGCAAGTATGGTGGGTCTGACACACCGGTGTCAATGTGTTCTTTTTTCCATTTCCAGGAGTGTATAACAAACGTTATTAACATTCTAGATCTTTATTTTTCATGTCTACATATTTATTTCTCAACATAGTCACGTTGGCAACGAACACATCTCTCCTAACGAGAGACCAATTTGTTGATACCGTCACTGTAGAATGCTTGACTTTGTTAACGGAGCCGCAACTTCACCTCTGCTTGCACCGCTTCACCATTATCAAAGTGAAGTTCTTGAAGGTGTCGTTTAAATTTTGGAAACAGATGAAAACCATGTGGGGCCAAGTCCGGGCTGTATGGAGGATGATGCATGACAGTGAAACCGGGGCGTCAGATTGTTGTAGGTGTCGCAGCGCTCGTGTGTGATCTGGCATTGTCATGCTGAAGAAAAGGGTGCTCCGTATGTGGACGAACTCTTCGAATTCGAAACTCGATTATAGCAAGGTGTTTCTCAAGCACCGATATAGTTACGTTACATGCTGTCAAGTCCACGCTACAATTCAGAACTCTCTAACGGCAGAGGGCTGCAAATATGGAGGCATGAATAATTTATCGGGTGTAGAAAAATATCTGCTACCAGTCACAATAAAAGGTTATTTATTTGTCACACGACCGGTTTCGGGCTTGCGCCCGTCCTCTGGTGTTTATACATTCATTTACATGTTTATACTGTTGGAGATCACTGTATAAGTACAAAAAATTATTTGCTGGTGACTACACAGATACAAGTAGGACAATTGTAAGTGATAAGGCAGCATTTGACGAAAATATATCTGTACTTACATAAAGATGAAGCACCATTATTACAGTTACGCTGTGGTGACAGTTTTGCCACTTAGTTACACACTTATTATCATTTTCACGTGCATACCACTTACAATTGTCCCACTTGTATCTGTGTAGTCACCAGCAAATAATTTTTTGTATTTATACAGTGATCTCCAACAGTATAAACATGTAAATGAATGTATAAACTAGGAGCTTGCAAACAAATCCTATCTTCACATATTTCATGAAATATTCAAAAACAGAAACTAATTATTCTCTGATATAATAACAAAGTAATATTCTATGGAAATTCGATGTAGCAGTCATACAACAGTCCAAGTGTCATTATCGTAATTTGTAATAGTCATATTGCAAACACAATGTGTAATAGCTTTCAAAATTTCGTGTGTGTAACATTATTGTACCTCCTAGGACAAAGTTCTCTGACGACAGTGCGGCTCAAAACAGTTCTAGCTGTCATTTTTTAATTTGTAATAGCTTTGAGTAATTTCATATATATAACATCATTGTACTTCCTAGATCTGAGTTCTCTGACAAAAATGTGAATCAAAAAATTTTAAAATGTGTATCAATAAACGTCGCAGTCTATAATAGCTTTTTAAATTTCTATATATGCAACACCCTTGCACTTCCTGTGGCTAAGTTCTCTGACCATAACCTACAAGTTTCTGTATGAGCAACATCTTTACATCTACTACATCTAAGTTTTTTGACCACAGTCCACATGTTTGTATGTAAACATAGTATATTTCACGAGTGCACCTCATAATAGTGAAATATGAAATATGCACGTGAAAATGACAATAAGTGTGTAACTAAGTGGCAAAACTGTCACCACAGCGTAAATGTAATAATGGTGCTTCATCTTTATGTAAGTACAGATATATTTTCGTCAAATGCTGCCTTACCACTTAGAATTGTCCCACTTGTATCTGTGTAGCCACTAGCAAATAATTTTTTGTATTTATACAGTGATCTCCAACAGTATAAACATGTAAATGAATGTATAAACACCTGAGGATGGGCGCACGCCCGAAACCGGTCATGTGACAAATAAATAACCTTTTATTGTGACTGGTAGCAGATATTTTTCTACACCCGATAAAGGAACAGTCATGGAGTTCGACAGCATCCACTATGGATAAAATTCATGAATAATTTAGATGCAGAATGTTAATAACGTTTGTTTTGTTTCAAAAGCTTTAAGAGATGTCACATAAAAAAATTCGGAGGCATTACTTCTCAGCAAGCCCTCATATATTCTGTAAAGGAATTTAAATTTAGAGAGAAAATGGAGGATAGGCCTGGACTGGGTGACAGATGCTGTCTGTCTGCATTAATGTTCGACAGCTATGCAGTCACTCAACGAAATGATGCAACTGTAAAATGCTTGACTTGTCTTGTGAGAAGATCGTTTCCGATCTTGTGTCTCCGAGATTTGTATGAAGGGACGAGTAAGCGAACAGTTCCTTCAGCACCAAGTTGGCAACGTGGTGCTTTCATCCTACGGTCGTGTTATCATTTAGGATCTGGGTTCTCATATAGTCCAGTCTCCAGGATTTGGAAGTAAGCCGAATATGATTTGGGTAATTCTGAGTGAGTTACCGATTTCGGAATCTAATAACCCTGTACACATCAAAGCGGTGCTGAGTAGCCGCGCGGTCTTGGGCGCGTTGTCACGGTTCGTGCGACTTTCCCCGTCGGAGGTTCGAGTCCTTTCTCGGGCATGGGTGTGTGTGTCGACCTTAGCATAATTTAATTTAAGATAGATTAAGTAGTGTGTAAGCTTAGGGACCGATGACCTCAGCAGTTTGCTCCCATAAGATCTTACCACAAATTTCCAAATTTGTACACGTCAAGACTAAATTACTAAATTCTGAAATAGCAGAAGATAAAGTAACGTTAGTCGTATGTATTGCTGGCTTAGCTCATACATTAGAGTGTCGTTTCAAATGGCCTCACAAGGCTATGCTTTGCGAGAGACGTTATACGCCGTTACAAGGTAGGAAGAGAGATATGTATCTAACGTCAAAATACCGTAGAGGTCTTTAGATTCGGGACGTAAGTTGGGACTGGAGAAGGGTCGAGAAGGAATTAGCTGTGACCTATAATATCAGATCAAAAATATCCGAACGCCTATTAGTGGATATTAATGTAGGGTGAGTCCATTCTTCGCCTTTATGACGGGCTGAATTCTGCTGGGGATACTTTCAGTGAGGTATCTCAATGTATGGAGGAGCGGCAGCCCATTCGTCCTCAACAGCAGAAACCGGAGAATGTAGTCATTTTGGACACTGTGGTCTGGAGCGTAGTGGACGCTCTAACTCATTACAAAGGTATTCCATTGGGCTTAGGTCGGGACTCTGGGCAGGCCAGTCCATTTCAGGAATGTTATTAACCACAGACCATTGCCTCACAGACGCTGCTTTATGACAGAGTGTATTGCTGTGCTGATGCAGTCATAGTCTCCGAACTAAACGTCTACCTTACGGAGTACACAATGCTGTAAATTGTGTTTACACCCTTTTTAAAAAGTACAATAAGCGGACAACACCCTAGCCACGATAACTACACTACTGGCCATTAAATTGCTACACCAAGAAGAAATGCAGATGATAACGGGTATTCATTGGACAAATATATTATACTAGACCTGACATGTGATTACATTTTCACACAATTTGGGTGCATAGATCCTGAGAAATCAGCACCCAGAACAATCACATCTGGCCGTAATAACGGCATTGATGCGCCTGGGCATTGAGTCAAACAGAGCTTGGATGGCGTGTACAGGTACAGCTGCCCATGCAGCTTCAACACGATACCACAGTTCATCAAGAGTAGTGACTGGTGTATTGTGACGAGCCAGTTGCTCGGCCACCATTGACCAGACGTTTTCAATTGGTGAGAGATCTGGAGAATGTGCTGGCCAGGGCAGCAGTCGAACATTTTCTGTCTAGAAAGGCCAGTATAGGACCTGCAACATGCGGACGTGCATTAGCCTGCTGAAATGTAGGGTTTCGCAGGGATCAAATGAAGGGTAGAGCGCCGGCCGGTGTGGCCGTGCGGTTAAAGGCGCTTCAGTCTGGAACCGCGTGACCGCTACGGTCGCAGGTTCGAATCCTGCCTCGGGCATGGATGTGTGTGATGTCCTTAGGTTGGCTAGGTTTAATTAGTTCTAAGTTCTAGGCGACTGTTGACCTCAGAAGTTAAGTCGCATAGTGCTCAGAGCCATTTGAACCATTTGAAGGGTAGAGCCACGGGTCGTAACACATCTGAAATGTAACGTCCACTGTTCAAAGTGCCGTCAATACGAACAAGAGGTAACCGAGACGTATAACCAGTGGCACCCCATACCATTACGGCGGGTGATACGTCAGTATGGCGATGACGAATACACACTTCCAATGTGCGTTCACCGCGCTGTCGCCAAACACGGATGCGACCATCGTGATGCTGTAAACAGAACCTGGATTCATCCGAAAAAATGACATTTTGCCATTCGTGCACCGAGGTTCGTCGTTGAGTACACCATCGCAGGCGCTTCTGTCTGTGATACAGCGTCAAGGGTAACCACAGCCATGGTCTCCGAGCTGATAGTCCATGCTGCTGCAAACGTCGTCTAACTGTTCGTGCAGATGGTTTTTGTCTTGCAAACGTCCCCATCTGTTGACTCGAGACGTGGCTGCACGATCCGTTACAGCCATGCGGATAAGATGCCTGTCATCTCGACTGCTAGTGATACGAGGCCGTTGGGATCCAGCACGGCGTTCCGTATTACCCTCCTGAACCCACCGATTCCATATTCTGCTAACAGTCATTGGGTCTCGACCAACGCGAGCAGCAATATCGTGATACGATAAACTGAAATCGCGATAGGCTACAACCCGACCTTTATCAAAGTCGGAAACGAGATGGTACGGATTTTTCCTCCTTATACGAGGCATCACAACAACGTTTCAACAGGCAACGTCGGTCAACTGCTGTATGTGTATGAGAAATTGGTTGGAAACTTTCCTCATGTCAGCACGTTGTAGGTGTCGCCACCGGCGCCAACCTTGTGTGAATGCTCTGAAAAGCTAATCATTTGCATATCACAGCATCTTATTCCTGTTGGTTAAATTTCGCGTCTGTAGCACGACATCTTCGTGGTATAGCAATTTTAATGGCCAGTAGTGTACCTTCATACCGTAACACCACCTCCTCCCTACTACACTGCTGGTACTATACATGATGGCAGGTAACGTTCCACACGCATTTGTCAAACCCAAACACTTCCATCGTATCACCACAGAGAATAGCGTGATTCATCACTCCATATCACTTGTTTCGACCCATCCATTGTCCAGTGGCATAACTATTTACGACCACCTCAAGCTTCGCTAAGGACTGGCTACAGAAATGTGTGGTTTATGAGGAGCTGCTCGGAAACTGTATCCCACTCTTTTTAGCTCGCTAAGCACAATCGTGCTAGCTGGAGTGTTGGTAGCACTGTGGAACTCGAGAGTGGTTGCTCCCATCTACTTTATGCGACTTCTTACAACCACCCTCCGCAATGCTCGAGGTCTGCCGTGTCTTAGTGTAGGTGTGGTTGTTCCTTCACGTTTCCAGTCCACAATCACATCACCTTGGTTAGCTTGAGAGGGGCTGGAAGAACCCTGATGGATTTGTTACTTAGGTGAGATCCACGTTCGAAGTGACTGAGCTCTCATGACAGCCCCGTTCTGCTGTTACTGATTCTCTACTGAGAACACAATAGCCCATGCCTCCTTTTATACAGGCGTATCCGCCTCTAGTGATCTTTGGCGGTCATTTCCGCATTACATAAAGGTATCCGGATACTTTTGATCAGATAGTGTATTAATAGAAACCATCTTGGGGTCCTATTGAAGTGATTAAGGGGAACCACGGAAAACCGCATCTGAGGAGCTAGAGTCTTATGTCTCAACCACAGCTCCACGTCACTCACCCACAATCCAACATGGGCGTTAGCCGCCGGTGTGGCTGAGCGGTTCTAGGCGCTTCAGTCTGGAACCGCGCGACCGCTACACTCGCAGGTTCGAATCCTGCCTTGGGCATGGATGTGTGTGATGTCCTTAGGTTAGTTAGGTTTAAGTAGTTCTAAGTTCTAGGGGACTGATGACCTCAGATGTTAAGTGCCATAGTGCTAGGAGCCATTTGAACCATTTGAACCATGGGCGTTAGCAGAATATAAAAAGAGTAATTAAAGATTTAGATCATTGGTCTATATTTATGAGACACGTGATCGTGGAGGGATTCACTGCCCATTCCCGAAATCAGTTAGACACTGTGAACTGAGAGAAAAGAAGTGCGAATGACAGTGTTCCTGTGTGTCGCAATCGGTGTCACGTTACGCTACCCCACTGCGGTGAGGAGCTTGAAAGTGGTTGCAGCGCCAATCCTGGACAGACAAGACGCAACGACCCCGAGATTTGCGAGCCTTCCGGCGTACTGTATGACCCAAACGGCGGGAGAAAGCCCAGGGCGCCACGCCCGTTGTCACACGCCGCTCGGGCTGGCTCTACAGCTGGCGAGGCCAACGACAGCGTCAGGTGCCGTTTTCCGTCGAGACAGTTGCCTCTGGCCCTTCTGATACGATTGTGAAACTTGTGAGCACTGCTGTGTGTGTGTGTGTGTGTGTGTGTGTGTGTGTGTGTGTGTGTGTGTGTCTGTGACTGTGTGTGTGTTGTAGATTCTGAACACTCAACTTCGAGATTATTAGTGTCGCTGTTAAAACAGTCTGAGACGAATGTGGTTAAATACTCAGTGATATCTAAATACGTGAGTAAATATTTAATAAGAATAATTCTAATTACTTCTGAAAATCATAAAACAGCAGTACGAATAATATGCGAAACTGTTTATTAACATAGCATGTCGTTGACATTAGCCGAGGTCGATGATACCCGTTATTGCGCCGACGTCGAACAGATGTGCAGAAATATAGACCTATATCTCTAACGTCGATCAGTTGTAGAAATTTGTAACACGTATTACGTTCGAGTATAATGGCTTTTCTGGAGACCAGAAATCTACTCTGTAGGAATCAGCATGGGTTTCGAAAAAGCCGATCGTGTGAAACCCAGCTCGCGCTATTCGTCCACGAGACTCAGAGGGCCATAGACACGGGTTCCCAGGCAGATGCCGTGTTTCTTGACTTCCGCAAGGCGTTTGATACAGTTCCCCACAGTCGTTTAATGAACAAAGTAAGAGCATATGGACTATCAGACCAATTGTGTGATTGGTTTGAAGAGTTCCTAGATAACAGAACGCAGCATGTCATTCTCAATGGAGAGAAGTTTTCCGAAGTAAGAGTGATTTCAGGTGTGCCGCAGGGGAGTGTCATATGACCGTTGCTATTCACAATATACATAAATGACCTTGTGGATGACATCGGAAGTTCACTGAGGCTTTTTGCGGATGATGCTGTGGTATATCGAGAGGTTGTAACAATGAAAAATTGTTCTGAAATGCAGGAGGATCTGCAGCGAATTGACGCATGCTGCAGGGAATGGCAACTGAATCTCAATGTAGACAAGTATAATGTGCTGGGAATAGATAGAAGGAAAGATCCCTTATCATTTAGCTACAATATAGCAGGTCAGCAACTGGAAGCAGTTAATTCCATAAATTATCTGGGAGTACGCATTAAGCGTGATTTAAAATGGAATGATCATATAATGTTGATCGTCGGTAAAGCAGATGCCAGACTGAGATTCATTGGAAGAATCCTAAGGAAATGCAATCCGAAAACAAAGGAAGTAGGTTACAGTACGCTTGTTCGCCCACTGCTTGATTACTGCTCAGCAGTGTGGGATCCGTACCAGATAGGGTTGATAGAAGAGATAGAGAAGATCCAACGGAGAGCAGCGCGCTTCGTTACAGGATCATTTAGTAATCGCAAAAGCGTTACGGAGATGATAGTAAACTCCAGTGGAAGACTCTGCAGGAGAGACGCTCAGTAGCTCGGTACGGGCTTTTGTTGAAGTTTCGAGAACATACCTTCACCGAGGAGCCAAGCAGTATATTGCTTCCTCCTACGTATATCTCGCGAAGAGACCATGAGGATAAAATCAGAGAGATTAGAGCCCACACAGAGGCATACTGACAATCCTTCTTTCCACGAACAATACGAGACTGGAATAGAAGGGAGAACCGATAGAGGTACTCAAGGTACCCTCCGTCACACACCGTCAGGTGGCTTGTGGAGTATGGATGTAGATGTAGATGTAGACGCAAGACAGGGATCTCGCCTGTTCGTTTTTGCGATGGTTAAATTATCAACACTGTCCGTCTAGAGATGGTACTTTGGTTCATTCAGCATGTGTGAAAGCGACGCGGATGTGCTAAGCCAACTTCAGTGGCAGACGCTGCATGTTCTAGAAGAGTCAACCAATATGTTGCTTCCTCCTACGTATATCTCCGGAATAGAGCATGAAAGTAAGGTTAGAGAAATGCAAGCTCACACGGAGGCTTGCCAGCAATCGTTCTTCACGCGAACTATTCGTAATTTGGAACAGGAAAAAGGAGGTAGTGACAATTGTGCTCAAAGTACGCTCCGCCACCTGCCGTAAGTAGCTTGCGGAGTATAGATTTAGATGTAGATTGCTATATGCATTGGAGCATGATACGAAATTCTAAGCGCTAGAGCTAGAGCAGAGCAAATACCATAACTCTGATGAGATCTGTTGAGTACAGGCAGTAATATACAGGGTGATTGTAATGAAAGTTAAACTTTCAAAACGCTGTAGAAATAACACCACTGGTCAGAATGACGTCAAATTGCAGCGGAATATTATCGGAGAAGGGGGATAACGTATGGCAGAAGAAAAAAATAGTGTGAAAATTGATCAATAGATGGCGCTGTATGTATCAGAATACGTAAATGAAAACACCTGTCATGTGCACAACCCACTGAAGTTAGTATAGACACGCCGTGTACACGGCTTTTCCTCCTTTCGCGTCTGCGACGTTCTCCATGACTGTCTCAAAGCAGGATCGCGCTCTGCTTGTAAAGCTGTATTACAAGAATGATGACCAAGTACTCGTCGCTCTATAGAAGTTCCGGACACTGAAGGGTTTGAAAACAGGCGTTGGTCCGATCACTGCCGAGGGTCTGGAGAAAATGATTCGGAAATTCGTAAAGACGGGTTCTTTTCGTGTGCTTCCTGGTAGAGGGATGAAACGAATTGATTCGACGTCAGTGGAAGCAGTGGCTGAAGCAATGCAGGATGAGACGAATGCTGGTGTGCAAAAGTATAGCGCACGGAGAATTGCCCGAACATTGGACATAACAATGAGCACTGTGCGTAAAATCCTACGAAACATCTCGATTTCAACTTGTTGCAGGAAACGGTGTACAGCGTATTGAACATGTTTTGCGCCAGTCACACGGAAATTAATAATTCGATTTGATTTTGATTGCTACTTTTTATGCTTTTTTGGCCTCAGGACAATTAAAAACCGATTTTTCCCATCCGATGTGATATGACCTTGCCGTGGTGGATGGGCTTACGTAACTAACAGTATTATACTTGTACACCCATGCACAATGAGTAATACAGTTTGTTTAACGTCAAACGTGCACCTTAGGCATTGTTGTATGATTCATTTGTCATTTGTAGTCGACCACTATTTAAGTATGATGCTTACAGCGCCATCTATTGCTACATTTTGTAACTATTTATTTTTCTTCCGCCATACCTTTTCCCCCTTCTCCAATAATATTCCGTTGCAATTTGACGTCATTCTGACCAGTGGTGTTATTTCTACAGCGGTTTGAAAGTTTAATTATAATCACCCTGTAAATTGCTCAAATAAATCTTTCTGGCAGATTAAAAATATGTGCCGCACTCAGACTCGGGACCTTTACCTTCCGTGGGCACCTACTCTACCGTCTGAAATATCCAAGCACGACTCACGACTCCTCGTCACAGCTTTACTTCTGCCAGTACCTCATCTCCTAGCATTTAAACTTCGCGGAAGTTACCCTGCGAAACTTGCTGGAAAGAAAGGATGTTACGGAGACATGGCTTAACCGCAGCCTGGGAAATACACTCCTGGAAATGGAAAAAAGAACACATTGACACCGGTGTGTCAGACCCACCATACTTGCTCCGGACACTGCGAGAGGGCTGTACAAGCAATGATCACACGCACGGCACAGCGGACACACCAGGAACCGCGGTGTTGGCCGTCGAATGGCGCTAGCTGCGCAGCATTTGTGCACCGCCGCCGTCAGTGTCAGCCAGTTTGCCGTGGCATACGGAGCTCCATCGCAGTCTTTAACACTGGTAGCATGCCGCGACAGCGTGGACGTGAACCGTATGTGCAGTTGACGGACTTTGAGCGAGGGCGTATAGTGGGCATGCGGGAGGCCGGGTGGACGTACCGCCGAATTGCTCAACACGTGGGGCGTGAGGTCTCCACAGTACATCGATGTTGTCGCCAGTGGTCGGCGGAAGGTGCACGTGCCCGTCGACCTGGGACCGGACCGCAGCGACGCACGGATGCACGCCAAGACCGTAGGATGCTACGCAGTGCCGTAGGGGACCGCACCGCCACTTCCCAGCAAATTAGGGACACTGTCGCTCCTGGGGTATCGGCGAGGACCATTCGCAACCGTCTCCATGAAGCTGGGCTACGGTCCCACACACCGTTAGGCCGTCTTCCGCTCACGCCCCAACATCGTACAGCCCGCCTCCAGTGGTGTCGCGACAGGCGTGAATGGAGGGACGAATGGAGACGTGTCGTCTTCAGCGATGAGAGTCGCTTCTGCCTTGGTGCCAATGATGGTCGTATGCGTGTTTGGCGCCGTGCAGGTGAGCGCCACAATCAGGACTGCATACAACCGAGGCACACAGGGCCAACACCCGGCATCATGGTGTGGGGAGCGATGTCCTACACTGGCCGTACACCACTGGTTATCGTCGAGGGGACACTGAATAGTGCACGGTACATCCAAACCGTCATCGAACCCATCGTTCTACCATTCCTAGACCGGCAAGGGAACTTGCTGTTCCAACAGGACAATGCACGTCCGCATGTATCCCGTGCCACCCAACGTGCTCTAGAAGGTGTAAGTCAACTACCCTGGCCAGCAAGATCTCCGGATCTGTCCCCCATTGAGCATGTTTGGGACTGGATGAAGCGTCGTCTCACGCGGTCTGCACGTCCAGCACGAACGCTGGTCCAACTGAGGCGCCAGGTGGAAATGGCATGGCAAGCCGTTCCACAGGACTACATCCAGCATCTCTACGATCGTCTCCATGGGAGAATAGCAGCCTGCATTGCTGCGAAAGGTGGATATACACTGTACTAGTGCCGACATTGTGCATGCTCTGTTGCCTGTGTCTATGTACCTGTGGTTCTGTCAGTGTGATCATGTGATGTATCTGACCCCAGGAATGTGTCAATAAAGTTTCCCCTTCCTGGGACAATGAATTCACGGTGTTCTTATTTCAATTTCCAGGAGTGTATTTCCAGAACTCTGCAGTGGAGTGTGCGCTGATATGAAACTCTGTGCCAGATTAAAACTTCAGGTCGGACCGAGAGTCGAAATCGGGACCTTTGCCTTTCGCGGCCAAGTGCTCTAACGACTGAGCTAACCAAGCACGAAAGTAGGAGAGAAGGTACTGGCGGAACTAAAGCTGTGAGGACGGGAAATGAGTAGTGTTGGGGAGCTCAGTCCCCGCGATAGGCCGAGGTCCCGTGTTTGAGCCTCGGTCTGGCACATAGTTTTAATCTGTCAGGAAGTTTCATATCAGCGCACACTCCACTGCAGAGCGAAAAATGTATTCTACTCAAGTGTTGCAGCGTCTCTGTATGTGTGGTCTTAGATTCAAAGGGTGCAGGGACTGAAAACGTAAGCCTTATGAAACTAAAAAGTAGCTGTATTGTGAAATAAAAACAAATAATTTACCAAAAGATGCACATCTATGAAATCAAAATTTGCTCATAGGTAAGACTCTGTGTTACCTTAAACGTGGCATTGCAACATGCTTGGATCCACCTTGGCATGCTGTCGGCAAGATGGTCCGACACGTTACTATTCAACTCTGCCTCATTTTTCGACGTCGGCCATTCTTCCAGTGCGTGAGTAGGGTTCCTGCGAAGATTCACTGCGAATTTAAATTGCTCCAAGAATGATCAGTCGGATTTATGCTGCTAGATGCCATAGACCATTCGATTCGGTTCGTTCCTGGCTCCTGGGGGAAGGAGTTCACGAGGTAGGCGCGGCGTGCTCGTGCACAACGAATTCATAGCTGAAACGTTGTCTGTAGGGCTGGATTTCAGAAACCTGCATCCACCATCTGCTGACGACTGCAGCGGTCTGAAGCAAGCCGTCTTTCCCCTCCCATTCGTGACGCCTACTGCTGTCTTCCGAGAGTGACTTATTATATTGTGCTTTGTTATTAAAGACTAATACGAGTATATTCTAAGTGAGCGAAATATCTATAAAGCAGACCTGAGTGTTTCCAGTTCCAGGACATGGGACACAATCGAGGACTATCCGAGGCCATTCTAAGCATCATATTTTCGTTTCTAGAACATTTGAAAACTTTGCAGAAATGTCGAGACTGTTCGAAAAAATTCCTATAATTCCTGGAACAATTGAGAATTTTCCAGAATATACAGACACACGTACAGCGATAAGGGGGGGGGGGAGGGGGGTGATTATGGGTCGATGTGGAGATGCTGCTGCTCTTTCCCGGGGCAATAACATACAATAATAATGATTCTGCTATCCACATGCGGTTACCTCTGTTAACTTTTTCACTGTGTGAGGCTGCCAATTACACTGCTGATCATTATAATTTGAACATCAGCAAGGATGAAAATAACTAAATTTTACTTATCGTGCGTATACAGAATAGTACGAACAATATGCAGTTAAATTCGAGGTGCACAGACTACGAAATATGGCATACAGGGCTGCCACCTCCGGCAGCAACAATAACTAATCACACTAGCCATCGAGTCGAAGTGAACCAGTGTGACAGATAGTGTGTGTCATTACATGCTGCTTCAACAGTATGCTAGAGTCCGCAGCTCGTGGTCATGCGGTAGCGTTCTCGCTTTGCGCGCACGGGGTCCCGGGTTCGATTTCCGGCGGGTCTGGGATTTTCTCTGTCTCGAGATGACTGGGTGTTGTGTGTCTTTCATCATCATTGACTCGCAAGGCGCCGAAGTGGCGTCAGCTAAAAAGGACTTGCAATTTCGGCGGCCGAACATCCCGCATGGGGTCTCCCGGCCAACAACGCCGTACGATCATTTCATTTCACTATGCTAGAGTTTATCAGTTGTAGTGGCTGGCGGGTGGTGGCGTGGCGGTCTCAGGCAACCGATGACCAAATGTTTTAAAAGTATGAGCGATCTGGAGAACGTGCTAGCCAGGACAACAGTCTAACACCCTCTGTATCAAAGTAGGTCAGGACAGTATGGGCAACATGCGGTCTTGTTATTTTGTTGAAAGATAACGTCACGGAGACCTCGAAGCTATGCACAGTCACCGGTGTCAACATGTCAGAAATATAACGGCTGCTTTCGAAATTACCAGCTATGTGAACCGGAGATAATCGTGGTGTGTACCCAATGGCACACAATCCACCACGCCAAGATCTGGGACCATCTGACGTGGGCGAATGCCATTTGGCTACGTTGTTCTCCTGGGAGCTTCCAGCCACGGATAAATCCATCGTGATATTGCACTTAGGATCGGGAGTCGTCTGAAAAGCCCACGAGGTGCCACTCCAGTGTTCACTGTTGTCTTTGGGCGCATCACTGTCGGGGCGCCTCTATTTGCTGCCACGTCAAGGGAAGACGCAAGACTTGGTGCCGTGCTGCCAGGCCGTGGCGCTCGACGCGTCTCACTGTCCGTGCTGATACTTTTCTTTCCACAAACAAGGCTATTTTCTGATCCAAAGCAGGTGACGTGGCTGTACCGTCCCACACGACCGAGCGAATAATATGTCAATCCTCTGCGGCGCTAGTCTCGGGGGACCGCTAAGATCCTGTATGGGATGGAGTATGACCCTCCCAACTCCATTATCGACTCCGTATTCGCATGAGACTCGCAATAACTATTAATTGCTCGATGAGTTACGATCGAAATATGACAAATGCTTTTGAAGTTTCTTCTTCTCACACAAGACATAACACGATCATCTCACAAACAAACAAAAGTGCGATTTCTGAATGAGAAACCCGCTGCATAAACTTTCCCTGTATTCAGAATGTAGATGGCGTTACTCGTGCCTACTTCATGCAATTGCAATCAAATAGTTATAATATGCACATTATATGGAGTACACTTCATGCCAATTGGATGTTAGTCGTGTGCCGTCTTCATGGTGTTTTAGTTTTAATGGCTAGCAGTGTAGCTGGTGCCGCAGTGTTGAACTACATAACTTGTGAAATATCCACATTTATAAACAAACGTACAGTAAATATTGCAACATTGTGTTTCGTAACGGGCAACGCCAGAAATAATGCTACTTAGAGGTGTATTAAGTGCCGTGAGTCGACACAATTTCTGTTACCGGCAATGTATTCACGCTTTTTCTGTGTTATTTAGTAATAGTAACATCTCAATTATGGGAAACAGCACTTGTTTTATATGTCTTTATCATGAGTTTGAACTAGGTCAGCCACATATGACAAGGCTATTTAAGTAAAATTATTTTACTTCTCTTTCTGGTGAACAAAATTACTGTCCATTATAGCTCAATAAGTGCATTTATTCTTTAAAATTTTTCTTTAAAAATTGATTTTTGTGTAATTTTTACTCTACCAAACGTTCTCGAAAAACATGTCTCTCAATTTGTGACGTTTTATCCGAGAAATTGAAAACGTGAGCTATGATCAAGAGAGGCATAATACAAAAATATATGTCGTTGGAAAATTATTAAATTAGCAAGCATCGATTGTGAATCAGCGTTTTGAATACTCACAGCTATATGGTTTGGTAATGTCTTAGTTACAGACACAAGATGCCATAAAGCTCTTTAAGATCAGCTGATGATAGACTCTGTGTTGTACAATGTATTAATATTCTTCCGCAATTACCTTTTTATTAAGTACAATGTAGGGACCACACCCTAACCACAAAAAACTCTCGACACCGTAACACAAGCTTCTACGTGCCTCACTATTGCGACTACACTTGATGGCAGGTAATGTCCTCCAGGAATTCGCCAAGTAAAATTCTTCTATCGGATTGCTACATGATGTAGCGTGATTCATCACTCCAAATCACTCTTTTCCAGTCATCCACTGTCCGATGACGTCGCACTTTACATCACCTCAATGTCCAGTCACTACAGAAATGTGTGCCTTATGAGGAGCTACTTGATCATTGTAATCCATTCTTTTGAGCTCCATACACATAGTCACTGTACCAGCTGGACTGGTGTAGCATCTTGGAACTCACGACGAAATCCTTCCGATGATTTCATGCGATTTTGTACGACCACTATCTTCAATACTCGACGTTCCCTATGCGTCAGTACTTGAGATCGGTCTGGTCTTGGTTTAGCTGTGGTTATTCCTTTGCGTTTCTGCCTCACAACCACATTACCCACAGTCTTGGGTAACTTTAGAAGGGTTGAAATGTCCCTGATGGGTTTGTTGCGCAGGTCACTGAGCTACCTTTCCCGGCCCATCCTGCTGTAACTGCTGTTTTACTGGCAGCACAATCTTCCCACCCCCTGCAACACTACAGGTCAACCTTTCATGACATCCAGTGATCAGTTCTGCATTACATACGGATGTCCTGGTACTGTTTTAGAGATAGTGTACTGTCTATCTATCGCTTGAGCCCTGTCCCGCAGTTACGCAGGGTCAGCCATCATTAATCGGATTTGGCATGTTAATGGTTAAGGGGTGGCCAGATGCCCTTTCCGCCCCAACCCCGTCCCCCTGGGACGGAATTAGTGTACCCCAACTGTTTGCGGCGAGTGTAATCCATGGAATAGTGCGAAAGTGTTCAGATGTCTGCGAGCTGTGTAACATGGGGACCAGCCCGGTATTCACCTTGCGGGATGTGGAAAACAGCCTAAAAACCGCATCCAGGCTGGCCGGCACATCGGCCATCGTCGTTAATCCGTCAAGCGCATTCGATCTGGGGATGGCCCGACTACCCGAGTCCAGAAAGCAGCGTGTTAGCGCATTCGGCTACCCTGTAGGGTTTTAGAGACAGTGTACCTTTCAGGAAATTTGTTTACATGCTCCAAGTTACTCTTAGGAATATATAATAATAAAAATTGTTGTGGACGCAAAGGAATGATGAGTTTCACATTATAATTTCGATTTCTAGCCAAAAAGTAATGGTGTCTAATTTGAGGAAGTTCCCATACTTTCAAAGGGCAAATTTCTTCCATTATCCTACAAAATTAATGCGGAAGTATAGGAACCGTGACGAAAAAGTAATTTTGACTGAACAGTAATGGACAATACTATTTCCAAAGTACGAGTAAGATCGAGGTGTCTCAAAAAAGACTTAATAGGCCAAGACCAAGGGAAATGACGTAATGATGAGGACGGTTGGGTTACTTCCGCAAGGAGCGCGGTTCGAATCTCTATCTGGCTGTCAGGTTCAAGATTTCGAGGCTATTCCAAAGGCATTTTAGGTAAATCTTGGGGATACTTGCGCTAAATAAGACACTGACTGGTTCAAAAAATGGCTCTGAGCACTATTGGACTTAACATCTCAGGTCATCAGTCCCCTAGAACTTAGAACTACTTAAACCTAACTAACCTAAGGACATCACACACATCCAAGCCCGAGGCAGGATTCGAACCTGTGACCGTAGCGGTCGCGCAAGACACTGACTGATCGTCATCCAACTGAGCTAGTACACCATCACTTCGGTGTAGCTGAAACATAGTCTTCAGCTTCCTTTCTCATTTCTCTCCTTAGGGTTCGAAACTACTTTTTCGTGCCATCAACTGCGACGGAAAGTTTCTTCATTGCGTTTATCACAGCCATAAATTTATTAAGTAAATATGGCAAATTTCCACTGAAGCTGTTAGTTATTTCAACTTTTTCTTCATTTCATATCTAGTTTAGCCTTTCTAAGTCTTTATCCTGTCTTTATCTAGAAAATAGTGTCGTGCGTATGAATATGGCAGCGTCTTCACATTACGTGCTTCCGTTCGTTTTGGCGTACAATTTACAAACTTAACTGTTCTTTATGTTTTGCCAATTAAATCTGGCTGGCCGGGGTGGCCGAGCGGTTCTAGGCGCTACGTCTGGAACCGCCAACCGCTACGGTCGCAGGTTCGAATCCTGCCTCGGGCATGGGTGTGTGTGATGTCCTTAGGTTAGTTAGGTTTAAGTAGTTCTAAGTTCTAGGGGACTGGTGACCTCAGAAGTTAAGTCCCATAGTGCTCAGAGCCATTTGAATTAAATCTGTAAACCAAAGCAAACGGAACCACGGAATGTAAGAACTCTGCCATTGTTGTACTACGGCACCTTTTTCTACCTAAATCCTGGATAATGGCTTAAAAAGCCGAAACTAGTTTTGACACAAAGAAATAGTTAAAATAATTAACAGCCTAAGTCGAAAATGTCATATTATTTTAATTAAATAGAAATTATATGGGTACATTCAAAATGACTTTGTAGACGAAGTTTTGAACGACATAACTTGTGAAAATGTCACATTCTTTTAATTAAATAGAAATTATATGGGTACATTCAAAATGACTTTGTCGACGAAGTTTTGAACGACAGAACTTGTGAAATATTCTCACTTATAAACAAATATATATGTAAAAAATTATTAGTTATAATAATAAATATTGCTACATTTTATTTCTTAACGTGCAACGCCAGAATTAGTGCTACTTAGCAGTATATTAAGTGCCGTGATTCAACAACATTTCGGTATTCGGCAATGTATTCACGCTGAGACCAGGGTGGAGAGGGGTTGCAGAGATGTGTATTGCGAGACGTTGCTGAAGGGACTGCACTAGCAATTAACGGTAGCAGACGTCTGCCGAAGCGGCCCGCACGAGAGTTGCTTTAGGCGTGGCTAGCCTCGATTGCACACAAAAAAGGATGGAAAAAACCGGACTACTTAGCCTTGGCCCGAGACAAATTACTAACCGGTGTGTGGCGAGGTAGTCGGACGTTTTGTAATCGCACTCAGTTATAGCTTCGTCAAGGTCTCCATTTTAGTTTTATTTTTGCCCATCGCCACTTTTTGTGCTGTCCGTTACTGGATCGCAGCCCGTCCGTATCCGCACCCGGCGTCATCCTTAATATGCCAAGGCGTGCAGCGAGAAGCCTTCCGACGTCTAGACGCTGCTCTTCCTTTTGCCGGCGGGCCCTGGTCGCCGATGAACGCTGACCGGTTGCCTTGCAGAATGCCGGGATAAGGTCGCCTGAACATGTCGGTTGCAATTCTGCTGCCATTACTTGGTATGCAGTCTGGCTGCGTGCACCGGGTGGCGCTGAGGTGTTATGCATCAAAGGACTCTTGCAGAATGTCAAATGCCATTGCAACAGTGTCTTTGTCGTTTCTTATGCCTCTGCAGACTAAGTTGTCTGATCAACAATGGAGCTAAATGCAAAGTAACCGGCCATTAATTTTGGTCTCGAATTATTCTGTACGTCGAAATTAATTTGCTTCGTAAAAATATCTGTTCCATGATTAAAACGTTGCTACTCCAAACAACATTTCTTTTGGCGGATTTTTTGATGCTCTCACTTACTTCATCTACTTTTAAGTTCATTTATATGTTTTAGGGATCACAGAACTCGATTGCAAAACTAGAAGGGGGAGAGGGGTGGGGGGAGGAGGAGGGAGGGATGGACTGTGGAGGGGAGGGGAGGGGTAGGAGTTAAATCAAAGCACGCGTTAATACGAAGAAAGAAGAAAGTTTATCAATCTTAGCCTCACTGAAGAAACTATATAGGTATTCGCATGGTTGCTTCCAGTGAGCTACCGAGTGGGGTAGCGCAGTGGTTAGCACACACTGGACTCGCCTTCGGGAGGACTACGGTTCAAACCCGCGTCCGGCCCTCCTCATCTAGGTTTTCCGAGATTTCCCTAAATCGCTTAAGGCAAATGTCGGGATGGTTCCTTCGGAAGAGCACGGCCGCTTCCCTTCTCCATTCTTCCCTCATACGAGCTTGTGCTCCGTCTCTAATGACCTCGTTGTCGACAGGATGTTAAACGCTAATCTCCTCTCCTGCTCCTTCTCGAGTCAGCTATGGGAATCCTAAGTCAAGATGGGCAGACGGGAATTTGAACCTCGTACCTACCAAATATTAGTGAATTTTCCCAAACACTGTTCGCAAAGCTGTGCTATGCCCTCGATGAATGATTCGTACATCATTGTCTTTTAGAAGTCAAGATTCCGTTGCAAATTATACTTCTAATTTTCAGACCTCAAATAGAGCCCTCAGGCCTTCTCTTACATCTAGAGTTTCTCTTTACAGCTGAAGACTGCTGCGTCATAGAAAATGAGCTACACACAATAATAATAATACTATCAATAATTCGACTAGTTTTATATCTCACCCAGCGAATCATGGGAGAACTCACAGTTCAACACCGACTGAAAACCTACGGTTTATGTTGTCATTTTTCACGAATAAAATTTTTTAGTGCTGGAGAATGCCATGTAAAGAATCTGCCAATTCCGAATACCAATGAGTGGTTCAGCTGGATCAGTTCAAATGTTAGTTCTGACACCTTAAACTCGAAACCGTATATTTAACGTTCGTTCTTACACTAGGTGCGTTGTCGATAGTAAGGAGCAGCTGCTTCAATGAATGAACAAAACAAGACCTTCATCACTGACAAATATGGAAAGCAGAAGCAGCTAATAGATTCGTACTTTCGATTAACTTCTCGTCCACTCCGCATCAATCAACGCTATTCGCTGTGGATTGTATCAACAGCTGATAACAGTAATTGCTTTTTTCCGTGAATAGTGCTAAACGAATCTCCATGGAACGATGGTTTATGCGCTGGAGTCACATTCGGAAGTGCCAGTTTCAAATCCCTGATAGACCTCCCTGAATTAGGTTTCTGTGGGTTTCCTAAATCATTTCAGGCAATGTCAGAATTGCTTCATTAGTAACACCACGGCCAGTGTATTTTACAGCCTTTACCAACTGAGTTAGTGCGTCGTTTCTAATGAGCTAGTTGTTAACGCAACAAAAACCTGAAATTTTCCTTTCTTCTTCCGAACGAATACTCAAGCAGTGAATCAGACGGTTTTGCGCAGATTTTTCGGAACACTAATTCATCAATAATAACACATGCGATGAAAATCAATAATACATGTGACGAAAATATATGCAATGAAATTCTTTTTCAGTTCAGTGTGATGAAGTTTACCATACTTTCAGGTTAACTGCAGGGGATCTGGGGATCTGTATGGGGCAGCACTATAGCACAAGCAGAGCTGTTTATCAGGCTCTCGCTGGAAATTTCTTCACAGTCCTCCATTCGTTTCGTAAGTCAATTAATATGAGAAAAAAGAAAACGATTTAATTTCAACGATAAATGATTATGAAAGGAGTTCAGAAAAAATATAGCAGCCTTCGAAAATTCCATGGAAAAGTAACAAAAGCGAGTCAAATACGAGCGCGTAGAGATTACGTATCTGTCCTCTCCAAGAAGCATTTGAGGCCGAGGAAGACGGCAGACAAAGCAGCTGGCACCAAGGTTTAAAAGCTGGTTCAAGCAGCACAGGCGTTTCTCGAAGGGATTTGCGAGGATAATACAAATGGTATACAGATACAAGGAACATGCCGTCCGGCGGACTGTTCCTAGAACAGATTCAGAGAATCAGTACTACTTATAAAGAATTCGTAACACAAATATCACGCAGATAAAAAAGAGAACTGTGGTACGAACGAATACATTTATTTTTCTTACACTCGATTCTTGTAATGTAAAACATGGAAAGCGAAGAACTGAGTAATCATGAACCTACTCTAACGGGTCTCATAACGACTTGAACGATAATAATGCAGTTACAGGATTGAAAACTGATTCAGAATAACCACGTAACCAACACAAATGTACAGCTGTTCCATTCCTCATTCAAATATATTAGCAACTCATTTTATTCTGTGATCATTTTCAAAAACAATATCATGGCAATCTTTGGCTTATATATATCTCGCAGTTATCTTTTTTGAAGATAAATGCAACGATGGACAGGTCTTCTCAAAATATGTATATTCGTATAAGACGCATCCCCCGAGCGATCATTCGTCACGCTAAACTGAAAAAACGTTTCTTAACTGCAGTTACGAATCACTAATAATTCTAATGAGTTGATGAAATTCTGACTTCGGTCACACGATATGAAGTCTTTGACAACACACTTAAAAATGAATTTTTGTTAACGTTATAGTTTCGATCGACTGAAAATTGTGTCTTTATGTCTTTTCGTGGTTGACGGAACAGTCACTAGTCACTGAGAAATAAATCGTGAGTAGAACTCGTCCATAGAACAGTGCAGCATACACTGTCTTTCCGAATCAGGTGAGGGGTCTACCGCTAGACCTCCAATTATCTGGAGCGTGTGTTGCAATCATTACGCAAAGTATAGCAGTGCAATGCAGGAGGACATTACACAAGTGTTTCAGTGTTAAATGGCTCAATTTCAAAAGTCGCAAACATACTCCGAAGTAATGAAAGCCCTACTTTTGACCCAAATTTCCCAGCTCTTGTCGGACTGAAGAAAACAGTAGTCTCGACAAAGTTTCGATTCAGCGTGCGATTACATGCGGAGAGAAGCTTTCAAAGGAATGCGCTGGAGCTCTGACGCTGTGAACTAAAGTTCGGTTCTCCGTAGTTTTAATGTTGTCATGTAGTCTTACGTATGAAGCAAAAACCGGTCTTTATCAAAGTATATTACTACATTCCGTAAGACAGAGTACTTCTCGGACTACCGTGATGATTGGAGCGCTTGTTTATTAGGAAATGCTGCCTCTCAATGCCTAAAATGTGACTGTAAGAACACACAGAGAAATATAACACGCTGGACGCCTTATAGATAAATTGTCTTGCATTTTGGAAGTTTGTCTTTACCATTAATGTTTAACTATACAGTATCGTTAAAAACAGAAGACACTGATGGTTCTAGTAAAGTGGTATGTGGTGTGTTATGGAATGCAGCAGGGGGTTGAATTTCCTAATCGCCTAGTCGAACCTTCCTCTTGTGAACTTCCGAGATTTAATATGTGTTACTAAAAGTGCATGAGTAGGTCAGAAAAATACTGCAGTGTTCATTATTGTATGTAACGTTAGTAGACAGAGTACATATAAACTGTTCACTTTATGTGAATACGACGGAATTCACCAAAACTACTCTTAGCTTCTCGAACATAGGTCTCACCCTTGATTATTACTATTCTCTGCAGTCCTTGCACCAAAATAATCTGCAGATTTTTCTTTATAGAATTCTCTCAATGAAATATGTCCATCATTTACGAATACGTGCTCACACAAGCAAAGAAAGCACTTTCAGATAAGCATAATTATATATAATCTTTTAACGGGAGGGTCGTTTAATATTTATATTATTACACACCGAGAACGTTTCACGAAAGTTCCGTATGATCTCACTCTAAAACAACGACAATTGTCTCAAAATAATTGATGGTCCTAAAATTTACAACTGAGCAATATTTCTATCCCAAGAACGTGGCACACACACACACACACACACACATATATATATATATATATATATATATATATATATATATATATATATATATATAAAACACACACGCGCACACACACACACACACACACACACACACACACACACATATATATATATATATATATATATATATATATATATATATATATATGAGTTTATGTGTGTGTGTGTGTGTGTGTGTGTGTGTGTGTGTGTGTGTGTGTGTGTGTGAAAGCGTAAGCAATATAGCAATATTATAACATTACTCTAATTCACTAATTAGTGTCAAGCACTGTTGGTACGCAAAGGTGAAGTCTCCATTCATAGATACCGGTGAACCTCGACTGACCACTAGTGAAAAGTAATAATCTATCAGAACAAAATATTTCACAAATGACGCGGCTAAGTAACGTCTTCTTGCAGAAACGACGCACAGCACTGTTGCAGAAGCCAGAATGGTGGCGGTGACGGGTACTTACAGGGAGCGCGAGGGCGGCCATGGTAGCTGTCTGCACACTGTGAGCGCCGCCGCTGGAGCCAATGTATATATAGACGCGGCCCGCCTGGACAGCCTGACCCGGATTGCGGCGTTTGCACCTGGAGCCCAAGCTCAGCCTGATAACGTATTGCAGCTAGCCGTTTTTTCAGCTCTGTCTGCGCGGGCGGGCTAGGTCTCGGCGAGGCGAGGCTGATGGCTCCGCAGAATCGCTCCGCCAGCTGCTCTGCCCTCCCAGCACAGAGTGCGTCTTCCTCCCACCCTTCGCATCCCTTCCCTACCTAACAAGTCGACTGCTGCTTCTTCCATTCGTGATCCCGTCGCCTTCCAGCTACAGCACTTTTGCTGGTGGTTTTCTCAGCTGGATATTTCGTCCACAAAGGATGGTGTCATGAGGGCTGCGACTCTCGATGAATTTAAGTAAAACAATTACCGGAATCAGTCAGTTGTTTGTTTTTTCACAATGCGTTTGCGAGGGCTGCGACTGTTGATGAATTTAAGTAAAACAATTACCGGTATCATTCAGCTGTTTATTTTTTCACAATACGTGTCGACGTTTCTCACCCTCTTCTTCAGGTGGATGACTGTTGATGACTATTTTGTTACATTCCTAGTGTTAGTGTAGGATGCAGGCACCTTTTCCCAGCAGCAGAACAGGTTAGGTTTCATGTTTTGCTGGTGACAAAATTGGTCTTTCAAAAAATAGGCTGTTAAAGTTAAAAAAAAAACATGAATTTGTAAGAGTAAAATATTCTTTAAGGAAAATAGATTGAAAAGATGCTGCATACTGCTATTTGTTGCCGGTCGTTGTGGCCGAGCGGTTCTAGGCGCTCCAGTCTGGAACCGTGCGACCGCTACGGTCGCAGGTTCGAATCCTGCCTCGGGCAAGGATGTGTGTGATGTCCTTAGGTTAATGAGGTTTAAGCAGTTCTAAGTTCTAGGGGACTGATGACCTCAGATGTTAAATCCTATAGTGCTCAGAGCCATTTGAACCATTTTTTGCTACCTGTTGAATGTGCCCTTCACTGTAAACTATATTTACACTGTCACTTCACACAAATGTGTTACACATATCAGATATTGTTCCTTTCAGTAATCTTTGCCCTCTATGTAAACATAACATGTCTCTGACATGTGTAACATCTTTGTGTAGAGTGATAGTTTAAAACCACCTTCTTTTAACTTTAACGGTGCCATTTCTGAAAAAAAAACAATTTTATCACCAACAAAAGACGAAACATAACCTGCTTTGCAACTAGTCTGCTACTGGCAAAAGACGCCTGTGCTCTACGCAACAGGAATGTAGTAATAGAATTCTCCTCCTGAAGATGATTGTGCGAACATCGAAACGCATAGTGAGAAAATGAACAAGTGATTGACACAGTAAATTGTTTTACTTATATTTTTTTCACTACCAATTCCCAAATTACCTGAGACGATTCAAACGTCAAATCGACTTGAAAGGCCGCTCCGTTTTCTACATCCTACGACTGACAGTCATTTATTTGTTTGAATCCAAATTACATGCAAAAATTGGTTACTATGTGTACATCCGCTGATTAATTCTTTGTTCGGAATTTAAAAGTCCTCTAACATCGATGATTCATATAAGTCGGCATTGTACGAATAAAAGTGACTTCGCAATTTAAAGTGTAAATATTGCCGAACCATCAGTTTATTAAGTCATGTATGCAAAATACTGACACGAAGAATGGAAATACTCGTGGAAGCCAACCTCGGGGAAGATCAGCTTGGGTTCCGGAGAAATGAGAGAACACGCGAGGCAGTATGACCCTACGACTTACCTTAGAAGATGAGTGAAAGGAAAGCAAACCTACATTTGTAGAATTTGTAAATTTGGGGAAAGCTTGTGACAATGTTGCCTGGAATACAATCATTGAAAATCTGAATCGGCAGCTGTAGGAATCGCAGGACATGAAAGGAAAGCAGTGGTCGAGATGGCAGTGAGAGAGGGTTGCAGCCCATCCCCGATGTTATTCAGTCGATAAAGCAAGCGATAAATGAAACCAAGGAGAAATTTTCGAAAGGAATTAAGTTTAGGAAGAAGAAATAAAAACTTAGAGGTTTGCTGATGAAACTGTATTTTGTTCCGAGAAGACAAAGGATTTCCAAGGGCAGGTGAATAGAATGGATAGTGTCTTGAAAAGAAGTTGTAAGACAACATCAACGAAAGTAAAACAAGAGTAATGGAACATAGCCAAATTAATTAACGTAAGAGATGAGGCAGTAGAAGTAGTAGATAAGGTCTGTTATTTGCGCACGAAAATAACATGGTGGCCAAACTAGTTAGGAAATAAGACGCTGATTGGCAATAGCAAGTAAAATACTTCTGAATAATAAAATATTTTAACATACAGGGCTATTACAAATGATTGAAGCGATTTCATAAGTTCACTGTAGCTCCATTCATTGACATTTGGTCACGACACACTACGGATACGTAGAAAAACTCATAAAGTTTTGTTCGGCTGAAGCCGCACTTCAGGTTTCTGCCGCCAGAGCGCTCGAGAACGCAGTGAGACAAAATGGCGACAGGAGCCGAGAAAGCGTATGTCGTGCTTGAAATGCACTCACATCAGTCAGTCATAACAGTGCAACGACACTTCAGGACGAAGTTCAACAAAGATCCACCAACTGCTAACTCCATTCGGCGATGATATGCGCAGTTTAAAACATCAACGATGCTTTCGAACTCATTGATGGGGACATGCTGCGCCGAGTGTGGGAGGAACTTGATTATTGGCTTGATGTCTGCCGAATCACTAAAGGGGCACATATCGAACATTTGTGAATGCCTAAAAAAACTTTTTGAGTTTTTGTATGTGTGTGCAAAGCATTGTGAAAATATCTCAAATAATAAAGTTATTGTAGAGCTGTGAAATCGCTTCAATCATTTGTAATAACCCTGTATATATAAATTTATGAGTTAGTCAGTTTTTCCTGAATATACACTGTGCAATAGATTTAAGGATCGCTTTTTCGATTCCCATAATTGACTTCCATTGCGACGTATAAGTTTGAAATTTGGCTCAAAGGTTCCTACAACCTTCCTCAGTAATGCTGCAAAAGCTTAGCGCTCTCGAAGCCGCTTCAAACAGAATTGTCTAACTGATACAACAGGGAAAGCTAGTTAAAATTAATGATAATAAAGACCCTTGAATGTATGTATGAATTCCGCCTTCAGCCACGTGCGATACATATTTATTTAGGGACCCTGTGGTTTCATCAGCAGCTACTCAGGTTTTTACAGCATTGTTGGAGAGATAATGTGTAAGATGGAGAGAATAAGAAAAAGAGAAGAAATAGTGAGCAATCACCAAGTATAGGGTCGGAGGTACTTTTGCGGTTATAATGGCGCTCACGGAGGGGGGTCTGAGAAAGGGACCTAATCCGTTACACGACCAGCGTACTGAAGCCTGTAATCTCCTTTATCGAGGACTGTGAGCATGTGGTTGATTCATTTCATATACTCACACGTTATTAATTCTAAGCTTATATGCTGATTCGAAATTTGACTACCTCTGCAACCGCAGGTTGCTACTTTTTTTTTTTTTTGGTAAGGTACAGAAACTGACATTTTCTTTGACACTAAACTGCCAGTCCGAGAAGCAAGATGAAATTTGACAAGAACTACTGTGATGCTTTAGGAAGTGTTCGTCCAATAACGCTTTACAATAATCAACTGCTGTATGTACTGTAAGTCATAAATTTTAAACTTAGATCGTCCTGAATGCAAGTTTGTTACCTTAACCACCTCGCTCGATCTATAGTACACTGTAGCATATTAATGTCAGCTGTACTATAGTCAGCTCGCGACATTACTAATGTTACGTAATTTGTGATGTTTACTCAAAATAATTTAACATTTGATATTCAGTTCACACATACCTAGTGGTAAAAGCGTAACTTTAAGCGAGACCATCATCTAATGATTCTTTCTAACAGAACGGTAGTACTATTTTTTTTCTTATAAAAGAATTAATTCTTTATTTAGAGTCAGAGACTAGTTATGGAGGACTCAAAATGGAAGCGGGCGGACACATCGCGTATGGTGTTGAAGTATGCATTGCAGTAAAATAAGGCTGAAAAGACTCAGAGTTGGCCGGAATACACCACACTGTATATGTGAAATAGCAGGCCGTCTGTAATTAACTCGGCATCAATGGGTCTTCATTACACAATTTTTCTTCACTTCTTAAAAGAGCATGCTTTTTACACACTAATTTTTCTTTGAAGACAGTAGTGCAGCACTGTATCGTATAATTATTATGCGATGTACATAGCTTTTTACGTCTTTCCATGTTCAGCTTTGTAACCGGTAACATTTATAACTAGGACAGTTAGTAAAAGTTTCATGAATTTGCTTACGAAATGCAAGTAAACAAATCCTTACAGTTCCGAAATTTTAGGGGATGCCCAGTTTTAGTAACGAAGACTCTATAAACTTGCCTAAAACACCCACTTCACGCTGGCCGGTACACTAGAAATCGTAGATTTACGTCAAACCGAAGATACATCTTTTTCTAAACAGCATTACGCACATTCAATTCACGACCGTCTTCAGTAACTTTCATACCGACAGAGCAATCAACTCTAATGTAAAATACTGCAGATTCGAACATCGTAGCCACATTTCCGCGTACTTCAGAGAGGCTTGCCATCGAGCTTCTGGCACTACCTAAAACAGAAGATATAGACTAAAGAACAAAATGTAGTAGTAGTAGTGGTTAGAGTTTAACGTCCCGTCGACAACGAGGTCATTAGAGACGGAGCGCAAGCTCGGGTTAGAGAAGGATTGGGAAGGAAATCGGCCGTGCCCTTTCAAAGGAACCATCCCGGCATTTGCCTGAAATGATTTAGGGAAATCACGGAAAACCTAAATCAGGATGGCCGGAGACGGGATTGAACCGTCGTCCTCCCGAATGCGAGTCCAGTGTGCTAACCACTGCGCCACCTCGCTCGGTAACAAAATGTCGAAGGAACTAATTTGAGCAACAGAAATCACCATCGCTGTAGGGTTGGAGCAGTTACTTGACAGTGCGATCTGTTGATGTAAAAGGCGCTGCGGACGTGAAGGCGGAGGGCAGTTAAACGTCCCGTCGACATCGAGGTCATTAAAGACAGAGCATTAGTTCAGTGGGACAAGGATGTTGGGAAGGAACTGGCCCTGTTTTTATTGAAGAGTCTCTTTTGCCAGTCACCTCATGTCATTCTGGAAATTCACAGAAAATTATGATTAGTCACCCCAATATAAAGTCTTAATGTCTGAAATGCTGTGATGGCTGACTATGTCAGTGAGCAAAAAAGTTGACTGGATTTTCTGGAAAAAAAATAATTACGTTACGGATTCGATAATTTTCGTAAGCACACACGAGCGTCGTGGCGAAAGGAATCTAGGAACACTGTAGTGTTGCAGGGGCCATCAGTTATTATAAGATACTGTCGAAGTCTTCTGAAAAAACAGACAAGTGAAATGTGAATTCAAACGGATAATTTGTTGAAGCAACATTTTGGATGACAAACCTCACTAACATGTTTAGGGTGTACAGTCCTGTACTAGAAGTAAAATACAGGGTGTATCAAAATGAATAATTCGATTTCAAAAAAATCGTAACTATTATGTTATCTAAGATACACTCCTGGAAATTGAAATAAGACCACCGTGAATTCATTGTCCCAGGAAGGGGAAACTTTATTGACACATTCCTGGGGTCAGATACATCACATGATCACACTGACAGAACCACAGGCATATAGACACAGGCAACAGAGCATGCACAATGTCGGCACTAGTACAGTGTATATCCACCTTTCGCAGCAATGCAGGCTGCTATTCTCCCATGGAGACGATCGTAGAGATGCTGGATGTAGTCCTGTGGAACGGCTTGCCATGCCATTTCCACCTGGCGCCTCAGTTGGACCAGCGTTCGTGCTGGACGTGCAGACCGCGTGAGACGACGCTTCATCCAGTCCCAAACTTGCTCAATGGGGGACAGATCCGGAGATCTTGCTGGCCAGGGTAGTTGACTTACACCTTCTAGAGCACGTTGGGTGGCACGGGATACATGCGGACGTGCATTGTCCTGTTGGAACAGCAAGTTCCCTTGCCGGTCTAGGAATAGTAGAACGATGGGTTCGATGACGGTTTGGATGTACCGTGCACTATTCAGTGTCCCATCGACGATCACCAGTGGTGTACGGCCAGTGTAGGAGATCGCTCCCCACACCATGATGCCGGGTGTTGGCCCTGTGTGCCTCGGTCGTATGCAGTCCTGATTGTGGCGCTCACCTGCACGGCGCCAAACACGCATACGACCATCATTGGCACCAAGGCAGAAGCGACTCTCATCGCTGAAGACGACACGTCTCCATTCGTCCCTCCATTCACGCCTGTCGCGACACCACTGGAGGCGGGCTGCACGATGTTGGGGCGTGAGCGGAAGACGGCCTAACGGTGTGTGGGACCGTAGCCCAGCTTCATGGAGACGGTTGCGAATGGTCCTCGCCGATACCCCAGGAGCAACAGTGTCCCTAATTTGCTGGGAAGTGGCGGTGCGGTCCCCTACGGCACTGCGTAGGATCCTACGGTCTTGGCGTGCATCCGTGCGTCGCTGCGGTCCGGTCCCAGGTCGACGGGCACGTGCACCTTCCGCCGACCACTGGCGACAACATCGATGTACTGTGGAGACCTCACGTCCCACGTGTTGAGCAATTCGGCGGTACGTCCACCCGGCCTCCCGCATGCCCACTATACGCCCTCGCTCAAAGTCCGTCAACTGCACATACGGTTCACGTCCACGCTGTCGCGGCATGCTACCAGTGTTAAAGACTGCGATGGAGCTCCGTATGCGACGGCAAACTGGCTGCCACTGACGGCGGCGGTGCACAAATGCTGCGCAGCTAGCGCCATTCGACGGCCAACACCGCGGTTCCTGGTGTGTCCGCTGTGCCGTGCGTGTGATCATTGCTTGTACAGTCCTCTCGCAGTGTCCGGAGCAAGTATGGTGGGTCTGACACACCGGTGTCAATGTGTTCTTTTTTCCATTTCCAGGAGTGTATGTGCGTGAACAATGTGTTGTTGTAAAGAGCTAACTTTCGAGTTTTACATGGTTACCGCTAGGTAGCAGCAGTGTGTGCCCACATCAGTTCCTGTAAAAATGGTGTCGGGACAACAGAGAGCGTTTTGGGTTCTACGTTATGCGCAGTGCGGGACAGTAATAGCTGTTCACCATGACTTTCTTTCTAGGTATGGTGTGCATCCTCTTACAGCACAGACCATTCGACGATGGCATGAACAATTCCGAGAAACAGGTTTGTGTAAAAGCAAATCGCCGGGCGGTCACCGAGTGCCTGACACAGACGTCGAACGCATCCGCCATAGTTTCACAAGCAGTCCGCAGAAATCAGTTCGCCGTGCAGCTCGACAGCTCAGTACGCCCCCGATGTCCGTCTGGCATGTGTTGCGTCGACGTTTACATAAAATGCAGCTATTGAATGCTCTTAGCGAAGGTGACAAACAACAACGTGTGGAGTTCTGCAATTTCGTCCTTGGCAAGATGGAGGATGACAGTTTTCTTCCACACTTAGTGTTTAGTGACGAGGCAACATTCCATTTAAATGGAAAGGTGAACCATCATAATGTGAAAACATGAGGAACAACCATATGAAGTTGTACAAATGAGAGGGACGCTCCAAAATTTAATGTACACTCCTGGAAATTGAAATAAGAACACCGTGAATTCATTGTCCCAGGAAGGGGAAACTTTATTGACACATTCCTGGGGTCAGATACATCACATGATCACACTGACAGAACCACAGGCACATAGACACAGGCAACAGAGCATGCACAATGTCGGCACTAGTACAGTGTATATCCACCTTTCGCAGCAATGCAGGCTGCTATTCTCCCATGGAGACGATCGTAGAGGTGCTGGATGTAGTCCTGTGGAACGGCTTGCCATGCCATTTCCACCTGGCGCCTCAGTTGGACCAGCGTTCGTGCTGGACGTGCAGACCGCGTGAGACGACGCTTCATCCAGTCCCAAACATGCTCAATGGGGGACAGATCCGGAGATCTTGCTGGCCAGGGTAGTTGACTTACACCTTCTAGAGCACGTTGGGTGGCACGGGATACATGCGGACGTGCATTGTCCTGTTGGAACAGCAAGTTCCCTTGCCGGTCTAGGAATGGTAGAACGATGGGTTCGATGACGGTTTGGATGTACCGTGCACTATTCAGTGTCCCCTCGACGATCACCAGTGGTGTACGGCCAGTGTAGGAGATCGCTCCCCACACCATGATGCCGGGTGTTGGCTCTGTGTGCCTCGGTCGTATGCAGTCCTGATTGTGGCGCTCACCTGCACGGCGCCAAACACGCATACGACCATCATTGGCACCAAGGCAGAAGCGACTCTCATCGCTGAAGACGACACGTCTCCATTCGTCCCTCCATTCACGCCTGTCGCGACACCACTGGAGGCGGGCTGCACGATGTTGGGGCGTGAGCGGACGACGGCCTAACGGTGTGCGGGACCGTAGCCCAGCTTCATGGAGACGGTTGCGAATGGTCCTCGCCGATACCCCAGGAGCAACAGTGTCCCTAATTTGCTGGGAAGTGGCGGTGCGGTCCCCTACGGCACTGCGTAGGATCCTACGCTCTTGGCGTGCATCCGTGCGTCGCTGCGGTCCGGTCCCAGGTCGACGGGCACGTGCACCTTCCGCCGACCACTGGCGACAACATCGATGTACTGTGGAGACCTCACGCCCCACGTGTTGAGCAATTCGGCGGTACGTCCACCCGGCCTCCCGCATGCCCACTATACGCCCTCGCTCAAAGTCCGTCAACTGCACATACGGTTCACGTCCACGCTGTCGCGGCATGCTACCAGTGTTAAAGACTGCGATGGAGCTCCGTATGCCACGGCAAACTGGCTGACACTGACGGTGGCGGTGCACGAATGCTGCGCATCTAGCGCCATTCGACGGCCAACACCGCGGTTCCTGGTGTGTCCGCTGTGCCGTGCGTGTGATCATTGCTTGTACAGCCCTCTCGCAGTGTCCGGAGCAAGTATGGTGGGTCTGACACACTGGTGTCAATGTGTTCTGTTTTCCATTTCCAGGAGTGTATTTTGTGCAGGTTCACAGGAAAAGGTGTATGGTCCATTTTTCGTCGCCGGAAACACTGTTACAGGAAGCACGTCTCTCGATATGCTTGAGAATTTTCTTTTCCCACAGTTGGAGACTGATTCGAACTGCTTCATTTACCAACAGGGTGGGGCACTGCCACACTGGCATCTGGAAGTGCGGGACTTTTTAAATCAAAGTATTACTGAACGACGGATCGATAGTGCTGGACCAAATGATTCAGCCTTACATTACTGGCCTCCAAGGTCACCAGACCTGACTGTATGTGATTATTTCTTGTGGGGGTTTATAAAAGACTCTCTTTATGTGCCTCCGTTACCAACAACAATGAATGAACTGAGACATCGCATAACGGCAGCTGTGGAAGCTGTAACTCAAGACATGCTAGCTGCAGAGTGGAAAGGTATGAAAAAACTTTTTGAGTTTCCCGTTCATCAAAAAACAAAATTCATTGTATATGTTTATCAGTTTCAGAAATACAGGGCTATTACAAATGATTGAAGCGATTTCATAAATTCACTGTAGCTCCATTCATTGACAAATGGTCACGACACACTACGGATACGTAGAAAAACTCATAAAGTTTTGTTCGGCTGAAGCCGCACTTCAGGTTTCTGCCGCCAGAGCCCTCGAGAGCGCAGTGAGACAAAATGGCGACAGGAGCCGAGAAAGCGTATGTCGTGCTTGAAATGCACTCACATCAGTCAGTCATAACAGTGCAACGACACTTCAGGACGAAGTTCAACAAAGATCCACCAACTGCTAACTCCATTCGGCGATGGTATGCGCGTATCAACGGGGACGGCCTGCAGTGACGAAGAAACGGTTGAACGCGTGCGGGCAAGTTTCACGCATGGCCCGCGGAAGTCGACGAATAAAGCAAGCAGGGAGCTAAACGTACCACAGCCGACGGTTTGGAAAATCTTACGGAAAGGGCTAAAGCAGAAGCCTTACCGTTTACAATTGCTACAAGCCCTGACACCCGATGACAAAGTCAAACGCTTTGAATTTTCGGCGCGGTTGCAACAGCTCATGGAAGAGGATGCGTTCAGTGCGAAACTTGTTTTCAGTGATGAAGCAACATTTTTTCTTAATGGTGAAGTGAACAGACACAATGTGCGAATCTGGGCGGTAGAGAATCCTCACGCATTCGTGCAGCAAATTCGCAATTCACCAAAAGTTAACGTGTTTTGTGCAATCTCACGGTTTAAAGTTTACGGCCCCTTTTTCTTCTGCGAAAAAAGCGTTACAGGACACATGTATCTGGACATGCTGGAAAATTGGCTCATGCCACAACAGGAGACCGACAGCGCCGACTTCATCTTTCAACAGGATGGTGCTCCACCGCACTTCCATCATGATGTTCGGCATTTCTTAAACAGGAGATTGGAAACCCGATGGATCGGTCGTGGTGGAGATCATGATCAGCAATTCATGTCATGGCCTCCACGCTCTCCCGACTTAACCCCATGCGATTTCTTTCTGTGGGATTATGTGAAAGATTCAGTGTTTAAACCTCCTCTACCAAAAAACGTGCCAGAACTGCGAGCTCGCATCAACGATGCTTTCGAACTCATTGATGGGGACATGCTGCGCCGAGTGTGGGAGGAACTTGATTATCGGCTTGATGTCTGCCGAATCACTAAAGGGACACATATCGAACATTTGTGAATGCCTAAAAAAACTTTTTGAGTTTTTGTATGTGTGTGCAAAGCATTGTGAAAATATCTCAAATAATAAAGTTATTGTAGAGCTGTGAAATCGCTTCAATCATTTGTAATAACCCTGTATAGACGTGCCAAATCGGGTGATTCTTTTTCATGCACCCTGTATATGCCCCACCTGACAAAAGAGTGAAGAACTCAGAAGATATGGTCGGTATGTCAATGAAAGTACTTAGATGTACACGGCATCGGCGGGGGTGTATGTGACTAGCGCTACAATCCTCTATCACAGAATGGCCACCAGAGTGGGTTGTTTGCGTGTAATGTTGTTATCAGGCCCGGTAGGGAAATTAGATGTTGAGAGATCATTGTGAAGAACACGGTGAAGCCGCATACTCGTATGAGATTGCGTTATCCGCACCTGACAGAGTTCGAATGGGCCTCATTGTAGGGCACCATTTGGCCGGGGGAGCTAGGCGGTGCTTTGGTTAGTACAATGGACTCGCATTCGGGACGACGGTTCAAATCTGCGTCCTGCCATCGAGGTTTACGTTTTCCATGATTTCTCTAAATCGCTCTACGCAAATGCCGGGATGGTTCCTTTGAAAGGGGACGGGCGATTTCCTTCCCCATATTTTACAACATACCGAGATTGTGCTCTGTCGCTAATGACATTGATGTCGAATGGGTATTAGTTCAAATAATGTTAATTTATAGGGAAGTTCCTTTCCTCTTTCCTACCATCTGACCGGCTGGTAGCGTCGTGCAATATGCAGATTTGTGGGGAATTCGGATGTGACATTGTCCCAGCTTAGGAAACGAGAAAGCAGACATATTCGTCGTCAAGATTGCGATCGATAACATCTGACAGTCACACGGGAGGAATCCCGTATAGTGCACCAAGCACATCGTAAGCCCTTCACATCTCCGACTGCCATACGAGAACAAGAAATGGACTCCCTGCAACATTCTGTGTCACCTCGCATCGTTGGTCGGAGACTGGCAGCAGTCGGACTAGATAGTTACCGTCCCATACTAGCTGCGTTTGGGACGGTGCCCGTGACCGGGAGGTATGGCCTGTAGAAGGCGTGGCGACGCATTGTCTTCAGTGATGAATCGCGGTTCCGCACTACCCAAGATGAACACCGTAGGTGAGTATGGCGACGACCTGGGTTCTTTCATCCAATGTTTTGAACAGATACAGAGGTGTTGCTCCTGCCGTCATGGTGTGGCGAGCCATCGAGTGTAACTTCAGGCCATTGCTGATAGTGACTGAGGGAACTCTGATGGCACAACGATCCGCGAGAGAACACGTGTTGGACCACCTCGGACGTCAGTTCGGTCCGAGTGCCTGTGTACGGGATATCAAGGACACGTTACGACTCTTATGGGCCAGTTTGTCTCAGCAGGAGAAACAACGGCTTTATGACACGCTTCCCAACCGAATCAGTTCATGCTTTCAGGCCAGGAAATGTGAGAGGGGGAAGGGGGGGGAAGGGAATGGAGGATGCAATGTGATACTGCTGTGTGCTCATACTGCCAAGTTGTTTGTAAATTTCACACGATACTGTAGTCACTGAAACAACATTATATACCGCGCTACCCATATTGTTTCGTTTCGTTTCGTTTCCTTCTCCCATTCTGTGTGCTTTACTTTTTTGTCAGGCTGTGTAAAAATGGAAAACTGGTGATTTTTCGATTGAAAATATTATTCTATGTATGTGATCACGTCATGGCGCACAAATGGTTCAAATGGCTCTGAGCACTATGGGACTTAACTTCTGAGATCATCAGTCACCTAGAACTTAGAACTACTTAAACCTCACTAACCTAAGGACATCACACACATCCATGCCCGAGACAGGATTCGAACCTGCGACCGTAGCGGTCACGCGGTTCCAGACTGTAGCGCCTAGAACTGCTCGGCCACCCCGGCCGGCTATGAATATAATGAGCAGTATTTACCGTAACTTAGCTGATTATTTTAGTGAAAATAAGAGATCCATATATTCGTGGTGTCTTGCTCTTTCTGTATTGGTTCAAATGGCTTTGAGCACTATGGGACTTAACATCTATGGTCATCAGTCCCCTAGAACATAGAACTACTTAATCCTAACTAACCTAAGGACAGCACACAACACCCAGCCATCACGAGGCAGAGAAAATCCCTGACCCCGCCGGGAATCGAACCCGGGAACCCGGGCGTGGGAAGCGAGAACGCTACCGCACGACCACGAGATGCGGGCTCTTTTTCTGTATTCTTCGCAGCCTTATCTGGTCGTTCTCTGATATCAGGGCTTGTGGCAATTACATAATACCTCTCAATGCCATACCATATGTGTCACGGTCGTAATATCCACGACAATGCACCCAGCACAAAGTCATATCACAAACTCAATATTAGAAAAAATCGTACTGCAATTCTCTGATGAGTTTTAACGAACTAATCATGGAAAGCGTAAATGAGGGAGAATATCTCCGTTGGAAGCTATTGCATTTATGATACGATAATGAAGATTCCTTGAAAATGGCGGCTGTAGTTGTCCGCCGGAATGAATTAAATGAACGACCGACAGGTGTTCTATAACACAGTATTGTTTTATTGATCGTGATAGGTAATGAATGTCACTTTGAAGTGAGTAACTTATTTGAAGTGGGGGCTCACGAACATGTACTGTATAATCCCATGGATTGATGGCGGATACTAAGAACCAAGTTCTGCCGTCAAATAGTTTGGACGACTTTCAGAGAGAGCCAGAAGTAAGGCACTCGGTGGATACAGTTGCAGATAAAGTTTAGAAAGCGTAGTTTCTTGAATTTCACACATGACGTTTTACTAATGCTGTCTGCAAGAAGTGACACTGAAAGTATGGATTGACAGTAGAGTGGCAAGTGTGACGAACAGGCGTTTCTTACGTAATCCCCGATTGAGATTTGCCGGAGACCTTCCAAGTGGACACAATAAAAACTGAAAATTATAGCCCCCTGGCACTTCCTCGATACACATTTTAAACTCCGCGTGTGACTGCGTCTGACAATGTATATGTTTGTTAACCATTTGTGTTCGTTATTTAGCATACCGTTAGCACAGCGTTAGAGGAGCAGTAACATTTACTGCCTTATGGAAGCCTAGTCAGTGCCAAAGCTCGTAACAATCAGATAGTATTAAACATAGTAGAAATACGTAGGCTGGGACAAGCGGCAAGGGCTTCATGCCTTTCCGAGACAATCCTGAAACGTACAGCTTCAGTGAGATAATAAATAATACATACGTAGTATGTAAATAGATTCGTGACTTTTTTAATTAGGTGGTTGCCTGTCATTATTTTTATTTTATGACGTTTTATTTTAGAGTACAACTTCATACCTGTTGCTTAAGATTATATTAAGGTTCATAATTAAGAAATGCGGGATTTTATTCAAGTAGAAATAAATAATTTACTATCGCTAAGTTTCTTCAACTATCTAGTGTAGGAATAGAACAGAGAAAGTATTTGCGAAGCATTAATAAACAACAGGAAGCGACTCTCCCTACGACCTGGAGAACCTGTGAGTTGAATCCAGCATCAGCGACCATCTGCCCTATGTCGTGATAAAACCGTATTCTATCTAGAGTGCGATCCCTGAATTACGTTGTGTGCCTCTTTCTTGAAGGACATACGAACCATTGTATGCTCCGACATGGGAGCGCAAGTCTTCAGAAATATAGGACGACATCTTGGATCGGAATATTAAACGATTCACACAACAAAGAAGATGGCGGAATCGTTCTTTAAGGGACAGTCAAATCAAAACGAGACAGATGGAAGAAAGGTAAGTAAATTCTTTATTGTTTTACAAGTAATCACCATAACTGTTGACACATTTATTCCACTGTGAGACAAGACGATTAGGGCCTTCATGGCCGGCTCACATGTTGCCAAGGTGGTTTCGATTACGCTGCAGAAGTTTCGCTGGGAATCTCTTACGATCCTCCATATAGCCCCGATCCCTCCACATGCGATTTGCATGTTTTGGAGCCCTGAAGAAATATATCCATGGCCGTCGATTAACTTCGGACGAAGAGGTGCACATTTGGATACAATCATGGTTTCGTAGGCAACCGAAAAATATTTTGCCATGAAGGCATCGACAGTCTTGTCTCACCTTTGCACTAAACAGTTTACTTACTTCTTCTATCTGTCTCATTTTCATTTGACGGTTCCTTATGTTAGAGGATAACGTCAGTCCATATAGAGATTTTTTAATGAAACACAACAAAACATACACTCCTGGAAATTGAAATAAGAACACCGTGAATTCATTGTCCCAGGAAGGGGAAACTTTATTGACACATTCCTGGGGTCAGATACATCACATAATCACACTGACAGAACCACAGGCACATAGACACAGGCAACAGAGCATGCACAATGTCGGCACTAGTACAGTGTATATCCACCTTTCGCAGCAATGCAGGCTGCTATTCTCCCATGGAGACGATCGTAGAGATGCTGGATGTAGTCCTGTGGAACGGCTTGCCATGCCATTTCCACCTGGCGCCTCAGTTGGACCAGCGTTCGTGCTGAACGTGCAGACCGCGTGAGACGACGCTTCATCCAGTCCCAAACATGCCCAATGGGGGACAGATCCGGAGATCTTGCTGGCCAGGGTAGTTGACTTACACCTTCTAGAGAACGTTGGGTGGCACGGGATACATGCGGACGTGCATTGTCCTGTTGGAACAGCAAGTTCCCTTGCCGGTCTAGGAATGGTAGAACGATGGGTTCGATGACGGTTTGGATGTACCGTGCACTATTCAGTGTCCCGTCGACGATCACCAGTGGTGTACGGCCAGTGTAGGAGATCGCTCCCCACACCATGATGCCGGGTGTTGGCCCTGTGTGCCTCGGTCGTATGCAGTCCTGATTGTGGCGCTCACCTGCACGGTGCCAAACACGCATACGACCATCATTGGCACCAAGGCAGAAGCGACTCTCATCGCTGAAGACGACACGTCTCCATTCGTCCCTCCATTCACGCCTGTCGCGACACCACTGGAGGCGGGCTGCACGATGTTGGGGCGTGAGCGGAAGACGGCCTAACGGTGTGCGGAACCGTAGCCCAGCTTCATGGAGACGGTTGCGAATGGTCCTCGCCGATACCCCAGGAGCAACAGTGTCCCTAATTTGCTGGGAAGTGGCGGTGCGGTCCCCTACGGCACTGCGTAGGATCCTACGGTCTTGGCGTGCATCCGTGCGTCGCTGCGGTCCGGTCCCAGGTCGACGGGCACGTGCACCTTCCGCCGACCACTGGCGACAACATCGATGTACTGTGGAGACCTCACGCCCCACGTGTTGAGCAATTCGGCGGTACGTCCACCCGGCCTCCCGCATGCCCACTATACGCCCTCGCTCAAAGTCCGTCAACTGCACATACGGTTCACGTCCACGCTGTCGCGGCATGCTACCAGTGTTAAAGACTGCGATGGAGCTCCGTATGCCACGGCAAACTGGCTGACACTGACGGCGGCGGTGCACAAATGCTGCGCAGCTAGCGCCATTCGACGGCCAACACCGCGGTTACTGGTGTGTCCGCTGTGCCGTGCATGTGATCATTGCTTGTACAGCCCTCTCTCAGTGTCCGGAGCAAGTATGGTGGGTCTGACACACCGGTGTCAATGTGTTCTTTTTTCCATTTCCAAGTGTGTATAAAGAGTGCAATGACCAACAAAAGTACCCAGTTATTAATACTGCAGAGCAGTCGCGGAAACCTGTCTATTGTAGCACATCGAGCTTATACCCAAACCTCTCCTGCACCACAATCCCTGAAAAGATTACAAACTATTTGTCGAAATTAAGAGACACAGCTTTCAATCGAGCTTAACCGCACACTTATTAACAGCAAACAGCCAGTGCAGTTGTATTGCTAATCAAGGAGCTTCAAGGCGATCCTTCGGATGTCACATCGTAATATGTTCTTTCCTCTGAAGCTTATCATCTAAATTTCTTGTTGCCATCATTAAGTGTGTCTGTAAAATTTATTCAGGAACTAGTAAAACGTGTGAGCCAGAATAAATTATCTTTTTTTTTTACGTTTTAGCTCTTGCATCTTAGTTTTCAATGGTCAGTATATAGCAATGATATTACAAGTGTGTAATAAACTGTAAGGAGAGAAGAGGAAAGATATGGGGGGGGGGGGGGGGGGGGGTCTGAACGAGAACCATAAAATAGAGCTGTGATTCTATGTTAGGAATTACATCGTATAATTCACAGCTGTACCTATTATTTTGTCTAGATTGTCGATTTCTGTGAGATTTAGATCGTCTTCGGGTCATAAAACCGATTCAACCACGATACTATAAATGCAATGACTAATAATTCTGAAATGTTGTATTTAAGTATAACATGTGTTATATAAAAAACATTTTCCCTATCTTGCAGTATAAACATTAATGTGCACATTAACTGCTATATTAATGTGCACAGTAATTGGTATATTAATGTTCACATTGCAAGACAGAGGACACGCTCATTATAACACATCTTACACTTAACAGAATATTCCAGAAGTATAAGTCATTGCAGTTGTGGTATACACAGGTGAACAAGACTTATGACCCGAAGACGGTCTGAGTTTGAGCAAAATTGATCGTCTAAATAAAATGATAAGTACAGCTGTGTATTTACGATGCAATTCCTAACATTTGTGAAAGCTGTCCAGCACCACCTATACAGAGTAGCTCTTATTCTGATACTGTAAGCAATTTGTACTATGAAAAAGTATGAGTTAACTGAATTACCGTAAAAGCGGTGGTGACAGCTACAACCACAATTGTTTATAAACAGATGACAGTACTCGTGATGCCCATGTGTCATATATTCAGAGACCATTATGTCACGCACTTTATTATTATTACTAAGTAAGCTAAGGGTGGAACTGTTATTTTTGTAAACTCTACCGTAGTTTCGGACGCATAGAGGAGGTACATAGCTCCCTTACTGTTCACAGTTCTTGCTTTACCTTCCTACAGGGCAATAAAAGAAGAAAAGTTTTTGTCATTTTTAGTGACCTTATGTCATGGATTTCGTGCTGTATCCTCTGTTACTGTGTAGCAGCACTCTTATAAAAGAAATTAGATGGTATTCCACAGTTGTCAGAAAAACGTCCAACTGTTGTTTCCACAATCTTCGGTGAGATGTCTTACGACTGGGTTCTGTAATAACATACAACAATAATAATAATAATAATAATAATAACGATACGGATCTCATTCTCCTTGTGGATTCAGATATAAATTAAGCCGAAAATAGGGTATAAATCTTGAGAATATCTAGGGTATAAATTTTGACAATATCTATAAGCCGCCGTACTGTTGGCAGCTTGAATTAATTTCCGCTGTTGACGAAGTGGAGCATTAGTTGTGCTAGTGCACCATATCGGACAGCGACACGAAATTGCTTAACGGTAGAAACATTAGACTTTCAAATCTGCATGTCACTTGCTAGTGGAGTGAAAAGAACATACCTATTTAGTGCCTTGAACGTGTCGGATTTTATACCTACAAAACAGCATTTTCGGGAGGTGTTATTCGTATGCTTTCATCTCAAGGAATCTGCTGCGGAAATTCATCGTTTGCTTGTGGAAACGTCGGGAACAACGTGCAGAGAGTGATTTCGATGATTCAAAGACAATGACTTTGAAGTGAGTGAAATGCGTCCTGGTCGATGTGGCGTACCATAAGCTGCTGCAACCGGGTCAGACGGTGAATGCTGAACGCTACGAACCACAATTACTCAATTTGAGTCGCGCACTTAAAGATAAACGCCGCAAATATTCAGAGACATGACAAACTCGTTCTGTTTCATGTCAGTGCGAAACCACATGTTGCAAATCGAGTGAAGGAGACCCTGTAAGGACTTCGATGGGATATCTTACCCCACCCGCCATATTCACTGGACACCACCCCTTCCGATTCCCAATTGTTTCGGTCCATGCTCCATGGCCTTTCTGAACAACACGTCACATCTTTTAACGATCTCGAAAAGAGGCCTCATGAATGGATCACCTCAAAAGAATATGATTTTCTTTTATCGCGTAATCCATTTGTTACCCGAAAATGGGGGAAAATTGTAGCTACAGAGGACACTACTTTATATCATTCTATCAGAATGGACATGTGTTTCGTCCGCGGCTCGTGGTCTAGCAAGAAAATATGCAGCAGCGAAGGAGAAGTAGTTTAATTTATTTATTTCTCTAATTTTCCTCAAAGAGGGGCAAGGAACCCAGTTTCTATAGATGACAGGCGACTGGTTTTAGACAAAACATCAAAATGTTTTGAATTTATAACGAAGCGTACATTTAATTTTTGGAAGAAAGGGAGACTTAGAAGAGAAAATGATTTTACATTTTAAGGATGAAGGAATATACAACATTAAAAAGGGACTTTACTGTATTACTACTTTCCTTCTTCAGTTACACGAATGAACATTTTTTGCTTAACATTTTATTCACAATTAAGAAGAAATTTAAATTAAATAATAAAAGAATAGAAGCAGTTGCACATTAGACGAATTTCGTCCATTATCTAGGAGAATTATTATGTTTTAACAAGCAAGACGAAAGGCAAAGAGGCCAGGCCGAGAAGGCAACTAACGGTAAGAAAGGAAAGTGGCTAGCGCTGCTGCCTCTGGATCTCGGCGTACCGGGTTCGATTTCCAGCCTGATCCGTGATTTTCTTCACTCGAGGACTGGGTGTTGGTGTTGGTGATGTCTTCATCATTTCATCTTATCTTCGTCGACGTGCAAGTAGCCGTAATGGCGTCAAGTAGAAAGACTTGTACCAAGTGGGCGAAGTGCCCCAGATGAGGTCTCCCGGGCAATAATTTCATTTGGTCATTTCGTTTTTCAACATGTCTTTTCTGACCAGTAAACGGCGCGAAGTAATTCAAATACCTAATATTTTTACCAGGTATGTGCAAGCTTTGGATCTAAAACCCTGGAGCAATAATTCAACGATCTCTGTAACAAATCTACTGCTTGTAATGTTCCCAGGCAGTAATAAATATCCGTTCATGAAGCCTTCACCATTTCGCCTCAACCTGTGCAGCAGTTTTCTTCCGTCGTTGTTTCGCAAATCGACTCCTTCTTACCATCACCGACCACGCTCACTGATCTGTACTACCGCGCGGGATTAGCCGAGCGGTGTTCGGCGCTGCAGCCATGGTCTGTGCGGCTGGTCCCAGCGTAGGTTCGAGTCCTCCCTCGGGCATGGGTGTGTGTGTTTGTCCTTAGGATAATTTAGGTTAAGTAGTGTGTAAGCTTAGCGACTGATGACCCTAGCAGTTAAGTCCCATAAAATTTCACACACATTGGAACATTTTTTTGATCTGTATTGCAATAACTATTTGCGGGAAGTTAAAACAGTCCATCTCAGTAACAAGTTATAGTCATATTATCTGCTCAGAAGTATCTGGACATCCGTATAAAATGCAGAGTTGGCCATTAGATGCCACGAGAGACGGATCTGCCAGTATTTAAAAGAAGGCACGGGGTATTACGTTGTCAGCAGAGAAACAGTAGCGGAGAATGGGTCTGTCAGGAAAGCTCAGTAATTTCAAACATAAATTAGCCATTGGATGCCACCTGTGTAAAAAATCTATTAGGGACATTTAAACACTTCTAAATCTGCGAAAGTCGCCTACATCTACATCTACATTTATACTCCGCAAGCCACCCAACGGTGTGTGGCGCAGGGCACTTTACGTGCCACTGTCATTACCTCCCTTTCCTGTTCCAGTCGCGTATGGTTCGCTGGAAGAACGACTGTCTGAAAGCCTCTGTGCGCGCTCTAATCTCTCTAATTTTACATTCGTGATCTCCTCGGGAGGTATAAGTAGGGGGAAGCAATATATTCGATACCTCATCCAGAAACGCACCCTCTCGAAACCTGGCGAGCAAGCTACACCGCGATGCAGAGCGCCTCTCTTGCAGAGTCTGCCACTTGAGTTTGTTAAACATCTCCGTAACGCTATCACGGTTACCAAATAACCCTGTGACGAAACGCGCCGCTCTTCTTTGGATCTTCTCTATCTTGGTGATGTGATCGTGAAGTGGAAACGCGGAGAAACAGCCATATCTAAATCCAGACCAAGCAAACCTCATGTACTGACGTTCAGGGACCGATGAGCTGCGGAGGATGGTTGTAAAGAAACACATGAAACCACTCACAATCTCCAAGGTTCTGCCAGTGGTCCAGCTAGCACAATGACTGTGCGTAGGGAGCTGAATATATGGGGTACAATGGTTGAGCAACTCCGCATAAGCCAGACATTTCTATAGTCAATGCTAAGAGACACTTGAGGTGGTGTAAGAGCGACGCCACTAGACACAGGACGACTGGAAACGAGTGGTTTGGTGTGATGAATCACGCCATACGCTGTGTCAGTCTGATTGAAGGCTTTGCCTTTGGCGAGTGTCTTGGAGAACGTTACCATCATGTGTAGTGCCAACAGCGAGGTACGTAGAAGGTTGTGTCACAGTATGGGGGTGTTTTTCGTGGTTAAGGTGAGGTCCCTATATATTTGTTAAGAAAAAGGTCAATGTGGAAGGATATGAACATACTGTATAGGATTGTGTACTGTGCACAGTAGAGGAATAGTTCGGAGTCGCTGATTGTTTGTGCCAGCATGACAATGCACCCTGTCAGAAAGCAGCGTCTATGGCGCAATGGAGTTGTCTGATTTCGACTCTTGAGGAAGAATGGGCTGTCATTCTTCCACAGACCTTCAGACATCTCACTGGTTGTATCCCCAGAAGAGTTGAAATTGTCGTAAAGACGAAACGTGGACAAACGCTATATTAATGTCCACTAATAGTGATGGCTCTCGATCTTCCACCATAACCGAGTCCATCAACATGAGGTAGCAAATATGAGGTAGCCAAGGAGGTGGAAACGTGGGTTCTACTATGCCAAGACTGTTTGGTAGCTACAATAGGAAAACACAATTAATTATCAGGAGTACAAAATTAGAAAGTATTTATTACTTAACTTTGTTGTAGTCCATGATCGACCTGTTGGCAATTATAGAAGACGCGACTAGACTAAGCGTCTGTACAATGACATAATTTTCAAGTCACAAATCTTGCAGCGACGAATTAATCTCTCCTAATCTTGAATTTCGAATCCTGTGAATTTGAAGGAACTACAAAGACTTTATGGCAGCAATGACTGAGCTGCAGACAATGACTAACATCGGCGCTGGCTGACCACTGAGCGCGCCTACGAACTGTAGACTGGTACAACTGCACTACACTCCTGGTAAACATGAAGTGGCCTAGCGGCGCCTCGCGGCGAACATGAGTACTGCGACAGGCTGTGTACTCTTTGGCTAGCACATCCGTTCTTCAGTTCCGTTTATCGAGAGAATCGCATCCGGCGGATCGATCTCTCAGGCGGCGGTGTGGTCGTATGACTGACAACATCACAATTAGGTTTCCGGAAGATTTCAATCAGTTAGTGTATTCCTTCTCTTTAAGGTGCTCGTCCCAAAGCATGTACGGAATACTTATTTCGAGTTTGGAAGGTACGTAGAGGAAAAACGATATGCTAAAAGTGTGTGGATGTCTTGTAATGACAGCGAATGGTTTGGATTTTCAGACAGTTATAGATACACTACTGGCCATTAAAGTTGCTACACCACGAAGATAACGTGCCACAGACGCGAAATTTAACGGACAGCAAGAAGATGCTGTAATATGCAAATGATTAGCTTTTCAGAGCATTCACACACGATTGGTGCTGGTGGCGACACCTACAACGTGCTGACATGCGGAAAGTTTCCAACCGATTTCTCATACACAAACAGCAGTTCACCGGCGTTGCTTGGTGAACGTTGTTGTTATGCCTCGTGTAAGGAGGAGAAATGCGTACCATCACGTTTCCGACTTCAATAAAGGTCGGATTGTAGCCTATCGCGATTGTGGTTTATCGTATCGCGACATTGCTGCTCGCGTTGGTCGAGATCCAATGACTGTTAGCAGAATATGGATTCGGTGGGTTCAGGAGGGTAATACGGAACGCCGTGCTGGATCCCAACGGCGTCGTATCACTAGCAGTCGAGATGACGGGCATCTTATCCGCATGGCTGTAACGGATCGTGCAGCCACGTCTCGATCCCTGAGTCAACAGATGAGGACGTTTGCAAGACAACAACCATCCGCACGAACGGTTCGACGACGTTTGCAGCAGCATGGACTATCAGCTCGGAGACCACGGCTGCGGTTACCGTTGACACTGCATCACAGGCAGGAGCGCCTGTGATGGTGTACTCAACGACGAACCTGGTGGCTAAACGTTCTTTTTCGGATGAATCCAGGTTCTGTTTACAGCATCATGATGGTCGCATCCGTGTTTGGCGACATCGCGGTGAACGCACATTGGAAGCATGTATTCGTCATCGCCATACTGGCGTATCACCCGGTTTGATGGTATGGGGTGCCATTGGTTACACGTCTCGGTCACCTCTTGTTCGCATTGACGGCACATTGAACAGTGGACGTTACATTTCAGATGTGTTACGACCCGTGGCTCTACCATTCATTCGATCCCTGCGAAACCCTACATTTCAGTAGGATAATGCATGACCGCATGTTGCAGGTCGTGTACGGGCCTTTCTGGATACAGAAAATGTTCGACTGCTGCCCTGGCCAGCACATTCTCCAGATCTCTCACCAATTGATAACGTCTGCTCAATGGTGGCCGAGCAACTGTGCCGGCCGCGGTGGCCGTACGGTTCTAGGCGCTTCAGTCCGGAACCGCGTGACTGCTACGGTCGCAGGTTCGAATCCTGCCTCGGGCTTGGATGTGTGTGATGTGCTTAGATTAGTAGGTTTAAGCAGTTCTAAGTTCTAGGGGACTGATGACCTAAGATGTTAAGTCCCATAGTGCTCAGAGCCATTTGAACCATTTTTCGAGCAACTGGCCCGTCACAATACGCCAGTCACTACTATTGATGAACTGTGGCATCGTGTTGAAGCTGCATGGGCAGCTGCACCTGTACACACCATCCAAGCTCTGTTTGACTCAATGCCCAGGCTTATCAAGGCCGTTATTACGGCCAGAGGTGGTTGCTCTGGGTACTGATTTCTCAGGATCTGTGCACCCAAATTGCGTGAAAATGTAATTAGATGTCAGCTCTAGTATAATATATTTGTCCAATTAATACGGTTGAATTTGTATGGTACTTCCAATGCTGAAACCGTTCTTAGATCAGCTTCTAAGGTACGTATTCGTTCGTTTCGGAGTTATCGCAAACCAGATGTAATTGCAGTTATGAAGAATCATCAGCATCCATTCAGTCTGATGGCTCCAAAGAAGTCTCCTTTGAGAGAAAACAGAGGGAGCGAGAAAACGAGGCGATGTTTCGTTTCGGAGCTGTTGGAGCGCGCGAGCCGCAGTCTCTGTGCGTGCCATTGCCGGTTCCCGAGCCAGCACTGTGGCTGATACCATCTCCTGTCCTCCGGGACACGCCCAGCTATGCGTGGGGCGTCGCTCCTACTGTGTAATGCATTGTCGCCTTCGTGATGTAATTTCGGCGCCGCTGCCAGAGATCAGAGATCCAAAATAGGCTCACCCAGGCTCAAAAAAATTAGAGGTTCATGCAATATACAACATGCTAAGTAGGGATACACTTTTAATTCACTCAGATACCTCCTTTGGAGAACAGGCTTGTAGATAAAGTATAAAACGCCATGTGCTCAGGCCGATTGGCAAACGCAACTTCCCTTCTGGATGTGATAGATTCGAAGAGATTATTAATCAGTCATGGAAGCGCAAGTTAAGGGAGCATACTGGCTACGATATTCGAATGACACCATTTCATATCATACCGTTTATTGAGCTCTCTACGGACGAGAATTACCGTCTCCCTTCAAAACCAAATAATCGATGGCACCAGTTGAAGGCGGAATGTAGGGGTAGAGAATGTTTTTCCTGCACTTTAAAATCTTCGAATAATCATGTAGAGATGTAGAGATGCTTATGTTGCAGCGGATACTGTTAGTCCTCCACCGCGATATTATGATCCCTTTCGCACGAACTTAGAATTAGTTCTCCTTTCCAGTGAAGCGAGTGAGGTGACACAATGGTAAGACACTAGACTCGTATTTGGGATGACGGCGATTCAAATACCCGTGCAGTCATACTGATTCAGGCTTTCCGAGGTTTATCTATATCTACTCGCTGCAAACCACCTTATGGTATGTATCTGACGTTACTTTGTATACTGTTGTCCTTTCCCCATTTTCTAGTCACGTATGGTGAGCGAAACAACTATTGCTGGTAAGTCTCAGTTCGAGCTTGAACCTCTTTAATTTTACCTCCATGCTGTTTCTGAGAGATAGGAATGGGGGAAAGAAATACAGTAGAAGAAGAATGGGTAGCTTTGAGAGATGAAATAGTGAAGGTAGCAGAGGACCAAGTAGGTAAAAATACGAGGGCTAATAGAAATCCTTGGGTAACAGAAGAGATAATGAATTTAATTGATGAAAGGAGAAAATATACAAAAATTTATAGGAGAAAGAAATGTGTTGCTTGACTCTTCTAGGAAAGTACGCTCACGGAATTTTAACAGTAAGCCACACCGTGATGCACAACGCATCTCTTGTAACATCTGCCACCGGAGTTGGGTGAGCAGTTTGCTAAACGAACCTGTGCCGAAACACCATACTCCTCTTTGGATCTTTTCTATTTTTTCTGTAAGTCCTTTCTGGTACGGGAAACTTTAAAGTATCGATGGGATGAGAATTTTGTAAGTTAAATCCTTCGTCGATGGACTACACTTCCTGAGGTTTTTTCCAGTGAATCTCAGTCTCGTGTCTGCCTTTCCTGCGATTAATTTTATATGGACGTTCCACTTTAAATCATTCCGCATGCATACTTCCAAATATTTAACGGCTGTCACCGCTTCCTGTGTTTGTTCGGATATTGTGCAATCGTTCTGAAATGGGGGTGCATTTATGCTTCAGTTAGTTGTCGTAATTCCACGTCGTGGTTTAGGACCACCTGAGGTCACTCAGATGTTGCTCATGCGTATGATATTCAGTTCTCCATGTCCGTCGGATAAGTTACGTTCAAGCAATGGAACTGGCCCAATAAGTAAGAAGATTATTACTGTTTTTATTATTCTCATCTGATAACTAGGGTGAGCACCTTCTCATCTCTTGACAGGCATGTGAGGGACAGGGAAGATGATGTTATGAACAGTGAGATACTTTCTGATTTATTTTCAAATGCCTTACTCGAAACCAACCTCTCTGGAACTCAAGATCTGTCTAAGAGCAAGATTCATATTTATACTTTGGGATCTCTTATAACATGGATTTGTGAAGAGAGATTATGCATAACAGGGTGCGATAAATTATCTAGAGCCTCTTTAAACACGAGGTGAGTTTATTCATCAATTATGAATCGTCGCGTAAGCATGAGAATGATGACGATACATTCCTGCAATATATGGACACAATAAAAATTTCTATTCCGCTGTGATTCCCTAATGAATGCTTCTTTATAAAATACTAAGAACGCAACGGCAACCTTAACCAAGCACAGAACGATATTCAGGGATAAGGAAACAATTGCATAACATTGAACTTATTCGTGTACCGATACATGCAGCGTCCCAACAACTTCATTTCTACAGTATATCTGCTTGCTGAGGAGTCAGAGGGAGCGCGAGGGAAATGCGCCTAGCTGGGCGAGGTGTATCCATGACAAGTGGGACGAATGCATAAAAATCAGCAACTAAAAGAAGTTACTACCATAAATAGGTAGCCACCGAAATTACAATCAATCGCTCTCGATCACTGCTTGGATTGGTTATCAGTGGTGACCAGTTTCAATGCACGTGTCCAGCTCAGGGCCAGAATTTAAACTATCTCCAGAAAATTCAAAAACCGCTAAAGAATAGAAATTGGACACGCATGTAAGTATTGATTACACACAGGGCTTTGAGTTCTATCTTCTAAACAACACCATTTATCAGTATCTCTAAGTAAGGGGCACGTGGTCGGCTGAGGGCTAGAATTTTATCTCTTAACAAGATAGCGTTAGACCGTATGTTTCCCATGTTATCCTGACCTACCCCGATACAGAATGTGCTCGACTTTTGCTATGGACAGCACGTTTTCCATACCTGTCAACCACTGAAAACATTTGGTTATTGGTTGTCCAGAGACAGGCATAGCGTCACTCACCAGCCATGATTAGTTGATATAGAGTTGAAGCAGCATGGAATGACGTACATGCATTTGTCATAAACTCGATGCAAAGTCGGTTTAGGTAGGGCATTGCGGGTATCAGAGATGGCAGTTCGTGTACTAAATTTCACATGCTGTATGCCTCCAAATCATCTACATATTTAACCACGTACTGCTCCTGCCATACTGCATACGCACAATAAATGAAATGTCGTTGTTTCTTATCCTCCCTGATGACGTAATTTTAATGGTCTGCAGTGTAGTAGGGATTATGAAAAGAAATCGTGGCAATAGTCTCTGAACACCATAAAGAACAATTCTCTGGGAGACCATCAGGAGGATTTGTGGGAGAGGTGCTGTAATTCTCCATACAAACTATGCAAACACACTGATCACAGACCAAGACATTAAAATTGGAATTCGTTTCGAAATACAACACAGCACCTGGTCTTGAGTCCATTACCTACCTCTTTCCATTCATCTATCAGCCTAATATTCACCTTGAGCGAGATTTTTGAATCTAGGCTCACGAATTAAATCTATAAGTACTTCGAACAGCACATATTTTTTCCCACCACGTTCTGTGGCTTTTTTGCTTAATATTTCCCAACTGACTAGTTTCTTAACATAACCTACATTATATTCCAGCAAGCGAACAAACGCCACTCTACTATCCACGTTTCCCTAGACATAACAAAAATCTTACACCCTTATGTCAGTTCAGTTTCATATTTAAACATCATACCAATGCACAACCAATCAACTATTACTACTCTACTGACTCCTTTCTATCCAATTGCCCTTCATATGTTTGTGTCAACTACATTGAATACTGCATTATATACTCCTGTAGGAGTGTCCCAAGAATCCATACACTTTTGACTATTGCAGCTTCTTTACACACCTGACATACCGAAACCATCTCCCACAGTCCACGTGTAAGAATACAGGCGACGACACTGCTTCCCTTGTCCTCCATTCAACCCTTCAGGCCTCTCAAAGATCTATTCAACTCTTTCTTAACAGTTCTACGTCGTGGTGCAACTTCTGATACCTGATAAACAACTCCACAATAATAATCCTTGAGTAAACCACTTACTGACTACCCCTCTAGATACACCTCACCATACACTATCACCACATTCAGCATACCTAAACACTGAAGCAAATGAGAACACCTTTGATTCCAAATGAACCTGTAAACCCCAGCTTACTAACTGTCCAACAAAAACCCACGATACACTGAAACTACTAACAAGCTGAACAAGGCGTCTACATACGTCCACTATTATTCAGACGAACAAAAGCTTTATGTGACGCATCTGTACTTTTAGCATGTTGTTTAAATTTTATCACTCGCTAAAAGTCCTCGAACGTCATGGACTGTGCCTAAAATTCTGCATCCGCCTTTGATCTTCTATACAAAGCTTCAATCACTTAATGGGATTCAGATTTCTTTTAAAAATATTAGGACACCTTCACAAATCCTATATTTCTCGTGAACTTGGCCAGCAAAATACCACTGCGTCTTCGCTCCTTAAACAATCTGGGCCACTGCTGCACTTCTACAAAAATTTACCACTTTCTCTTCATTTCGGCACACTTCGTATACTTTTCCAAGCAGCCTGAACCAACTCCAATTTCCTGACCCTAATTCTGCGCAGAAACCTATCCTTTCTACCTGCTAGAATGGCTCCTTTTCCTATTCAATCCACAAACGAGGTTATATTACCCACCCTTCAGTCTCTCACCTCATATGTAACTCCTACAACACTCACGTCAAAATCCCTTTGCAATTCACCTGCAAGATCCAAATCAAGCTCCTGGTACCGATATTACTTCACTTCCCACGTGTGCATCCTTCCATCCATCCATATACTTTATCTAGAATACGCTACTTACTGGCTACCATTGCAAAGTAATTTCTACATTAACACCATTATATTCATTAACACATTTTATGTATTGATCCCTCAGTTTAATTTCACTCAATATTGTAAATATTACCATAAATTTTAAATATTCATCCGGGCTGAAAAGCGCGTTACTGGAAGATGAAAGGCAGCCCCATGAAGGGGGAATGAAAATATCAGCAAAGAAAGAAACTTGTGTCAAGGACAGTTTTGACTAAGAACCCTAATTATTGTTAAAGGAAGCGTTGAAAGTGCCTCCCGTGTAATTTCTCGATTATGATCTCGCTTTCGATCAACTAGTTATAATTCAAGAGCATAACGGCAATATTATTCATGAGCAATTTCAACCCGATGGAATAGACAGCAGAATGTAACTTAATTGAACTGAGCTTTACATGCCGCAACACGTAGCAGCGTATCAAGTCACACCGCTCGGAATGTTCTCTGTGAAGTTATTTGTACAAACAGTGCTATGGCGTGTGTGACAATAACAACGAGACACTCGACTCATTTCGGCGGCTGGAGGATTTGGTGAAGGCTACTAGCAACGCACGCGGGGTGCAGGCTAAGCTGTCTGTTTGTAGCATCGTACCCAGGGTCCATCGCCGTCCTCTGGTTTGGAGCAGAGTGGAAGATCTGAATAGGAGGCTCAGACGGCTCTGTGACGGTATCGGATGCGAATTTCTCGACCTCCGCTATCGGGTGCAGAATTGATGGGTTCCCCTTAATAGGTCAGGCGTGCACTACACGCAGGAAGCGGCTGCTAGGGTAGCGGAGTTCGTGTGGCGTGCACATGGGGCTTTTTTAGGCGAGAGAACCCCTCCCTTGGCAGAAAAGACGATTTGCCTGTTAAATTAGCCACAACGACCTCAGAAAACCTTGGCCCTCGCAGATCAGAGATAGAAAAGATTGAGATGATTTTAGTAAACTGCAGGAGCATCCAAGGAAAGGTCCCGGAATTAGTATCTCTTACTGAAGGTTATAATGCACAGATAGTATTGGGAACAGAAAGCTGGTTGAAACCAGACGTCAGTGACAACTAAATCCTACGTTCAGACTGGAATGTTTATCGTAAGGATAGGTTAGACGCTAATGGTGGCGACGTGTTTATTGCAGTAAAAAATTCGAGAAAATCTAGCGAGGTTATCACGGATTCCGAATGTGAATTAATCTGGGTGAAATTGAGTACCAAAGAAGGGTAAAAATGGTGATCGGATGCTTTTATAGACCACCTGGGTTAGGATCTGTAGTTGTAGAGCGCTTCAGACAGAACTTGCCGAATATGATTAGGAACTTTCCTGATCATACCGTTGTAATAGGGAGTCACTTCAAGTTGCCAGGTACAGATTCGGAGTGTTATGCCATCAAAACTGGTGCCAGAGACAGGGAATCGTGTGGCATTGTTCTGGATGTCTTGTCCGAAAATTAACTTGAGCAGATAGTTAGAGAACCAAATCGTGAGGATAACGTCTTTGACCTCCTGGCAACAAACAGTCCCGAGCTTATAGAATCAGTTAACGCAGAGGAAGGTATCAGTGATCATAAGGCTGTGACAGCGTCTATGACGACGGGTCCTACAAGGAATTTTAGGAAAGGTAGGAAGATATATTTGCTCAGCAATGGTGACAGGATACAAATTTCAGAATATCTCAGCAGTCAGCATCAAATATTCGGCGATGAGGACGAAGATGTGGAGAACAAATGGAAGAAAATTCAAAGACATCGTTCAATGTGCCCTAGACGAGTATGTTCCGAGTAACGTTTTAAGGGAAGAGAAAGACCCACTATGGTTTAATAGCCGTTAAGAAAGGGAGGAAGATATATCTGCTCAGCAAGGGTGACGGGATGACAGGATATCAATTTCAGAATATTTCAGCAGTCAGCATCAAATATTCGGGGATGAGGACGAAGATGTGGAGAAAAAAATGGAAGAAAAGCAAAGACATCGTTGAATATGCCGTAGACAGTTACGTTCCGAGTAAGGTTTTAAGGGATGGGAAAAACCCACCGTGGTTTAATAGCCGTGTACGTGAACAAAGAGCACTTCATCTCAGATTCAAGAGAAGTAAAAACCTAGCTGACACACAAAAGCTGAACCAAGGGAAAATGAGCGTAAGGAGAGCAACGAGAGAAGCGTTCAATGATTTTGAAAGTACGACGTTGTCAACCGACCTGAATAAAAACCCTAAGAGATTTTGGTCGTATGTAAACTCAGTAAGTGGGTCAAAATCATCTATTCAAATCTCTCAGTGACCACACCGGCACCGAAACGGAAGATGACAGAGAGAAGGCTGAAATACTGAATTCGATCTTCCGAAGTTGTTTCACCGCGGAAGATCGTAACACTGTCCCTCCTTTCAATCGTCCTACGAACATCGAAATGGCAGATATTGAGATAACCGATCGCGGAACTGAAAAGCAGCTACAATCGCTCAGTAGTGGAAAGCCTTCAGGACCAGATGAGATACCTATAATATTCTATAAATATTATGCGAAAGAACTTGCTCCCCTTCTAGCAGTAATTTATCGTAAATTGTTTGAGCAACGAAAGGTACCTAACGACTGGAAAAAAGCGCCGGTCATTCCCATTTTTAAGAAAGGCCGTAAGACAGATCCTCACAATTATAGACCTATATCGTTGACGTCAATCTGTTGTAGAATTATGGAACATGTTTTATGCTCAAGATGACGTTCTTGGAAAATAAGAATTTCCTCTATAAAAATCGACATGGATTCCGCAAACAGCGATCCTGCGAAACTCAGTTCGCTCTGTTCCTCCACGAGATCCACAACGGAGTGGACAACGTGTAAGTAGGCTGTTTAGGTTTTTATGTTGGTAACGCCACGTAGCGCTCTTATGTAAGTAGGCTGTTTAGGTTTTTATGTTGGTAACGCCACGTAGCGCTCTGTATGAAAATCACTGACTGTGCTGTGTGCAGTCTGTGGCTGGTTGGCATTGTTGGAATATTCGCTATTGTAGTGTTAGGCAGTTGGATGTGAACAGCGCGTAGCGTTGTGCAGTTGGAGGTGAGGCGCCAGCTGTGGTGGATGTGGTGAGAGAGATGCCAGAGTTTTGCGAGGATGCTATAAGCGGACGACCTGGACATGTGTCCGCCAGAAAAAGGAAATTTGTAAAGACTGGATGTCATGAACTGATATATATGTTATGACTTTTGAACATTATTAAGGTAAATACATTGTTTGTTCACTATCATAATGTTTCATTTGCTAACTATGCCTGTCAGTAGTTAGTGCCTTCAGTGGTTAGAATCTTTTATTTAGCAGGCACTATTGGCGCTCGCTGTATTGCAGTAGTTCTAGTAACGAAGATTTTTATGAGGTAAGTGATTCATGATAGGTTATTGTTAGTCAGGGCCATTCTTTTGAAGGGATTATTGAAAGTTAGATTGCGTTGCGCTAAAAAAATATTGTGTGTCACTTTAGTGATGATCAGAATAAGTAAAGAGAAAACTGTCTGAGTACGCTGAGTTTTGCTCAGCTGTTTGTAAATCAAATAACGTAAGAGGTTTACCAGCACAGTCATTCATAATTTTTTCTAAGGGGACGTTTCAAACGGCGCTCAGGTTGATGCCGTGTTCCTTGACTTCAGTAAGGCATCTGACACCGTCGCGCATTGCCGTTTAATGAAAAAAAAAAAACAGAGCGTATGGGGCAGACCTGCGATTGGATTCAAGACTTTCTTGCAGATAGAACTCAACACGTCGCTCTTAACGGAACTAAACCGACAGATGTAAAGGTAATATCCGGAATACCACAGGGAAGTGTGATAGGACCGTTGCTGTTTACATTATACACTCCTGGAAATTGAAATAAGAACACCGTGAATTCATTGTCCCAGGAAGGGGAAACTTTATTGACACATTCCTGGGGTCAGATACATCACATGATCACACTGACAGAACCACAGGCACATAGACACAGGCAACAGAGCATGCACAATGTCGGCACTAGTACAGTGTATATCCACCTTTCGCAGCAATGCAGGCTGCTATTCTCCCATGGAGACGATCGTAGAGATACTGGATGTAGTCCTGTGGAACGGCTTGCCATGCCTTTTCCACCTGGCGCCTCAGTTGGACCAGCGTTCGTGCTGGACGTGCAGACCGCGTGAGACGACGCTTCATCCAGTCCCAAACATGCTCAATGGGGGACAGATCCGGAGATCTTGCTGGCCAGGGTAGTTGACTTACACCTTCTAGAGCACGTTGGGTGGCACGGGATACATGCGGACGTGCATTGTCCTGTTGGAACAGCAAGTTCCCTTGCCGGTCAAGGAATGGTAGAACGATTGGTTCGATGACGGTTTGGATGTACCGTGCACTATTCAGTGTCCCCTCGACGATCACCAGTGGTGTACGGCCAGTGTAGGAGATCGCTCCCCACACCATGATGCCGGGTGTTGGCCCTGTGTGCCTCGGTCGTATGCAGTCCTGATTGTGGCGCTCACCTGCACGGCGCCAAACACGCATACGACCATCATTGGCACCAAGGCAGAAGCGACTCTCATCGCTGAAGACGACACGTCTCCATTCGTCCCTCCATTCACGCCTGTCGCGACACCACTGGAGGCGGGCTGCACGATGTTGGGGCGTGAGCGGAAGACGACCTAACGGTGTGCGGGACCGTAGCCCAGCTTCATGGAGACGGTTGCGAATGGTCCTCGCCGATACCCCAGGAGCAACAGTGTCCCTAATTTGCTGGGAAGTGGCGGTGCGGTCCCCTACGGCACTGCGTAGGATCCTACGGTCTTGGCGTGCATCCGTGCGTTGCTGCGGTCCGGTCCCAGGTCGACGGGCACGTGCACCTTCCGCCGACCACTGGCGACATCGATGTACTGTGGAGACCTCACGCCCCACGTGTTGAGCAATTCGGCGGTACGTCCACCCGGCCTCCCGCATGCCCACTATACGCCCTCGCTCAAAGTCCGTCAACTGCACATACGGTTCACGTCCACGCTGTCGCGGCATGCTACCAGTGTTAAAGACTGCGATGGAGCTCCGTATGCCACGGCAAACTGGCTGACACTGACGGCGGCGGTGCACAAATGCTGCGAAGCTAGCGCCATTCAACGGCCAACACCGCGGTTCCTGGTGTGTCCGCTGTGCCGTGCGTGTGATCATTACTTGTACAGCCCTCTCGCAGTGTCCGGAGCAAGTATGGTGGGTCTGACACACCGGTGTCAATGTGTTCTTTTTTCCATTTCCAGGAGTGTATATCAATGATCTAGTAGAAAGAGTCGGATGTCCTTTAAGGCTATTCGCAGATGATGCACTTGTTTATACCAAAGTAGCAACACCAGAAGAGAGTCAGAATTTGCAGAACACCTGCAGAGATTTGATGAATGGTGCATACTCTGGCAGTTGACTCTGAACGTAAGTAAATGTAACATATTGCGCATACATAGAAAAAGAAATCCACTACTGTACAGCTACACTATTGATGACAAACAGCTGGAGACAGCGTCTGCCGTAAAATATCTATGCGTAACTATCCAGAGCGACCTTAAGTGGAATGATCATAAAAACAGATAGTGGGAAAAGCAGACACCAGACTCAAAAAAATGGTTCAAATGGCTCTGAGCACTATGGGACTTAACTTCTGAGGTCATCAGTCCCCTAGAACTTAGAACTACTTAAATCTAACTAACCTAAGGACATCACACACATCCATGCCCGAGGCAGGATTCGAACCTGCGGCCGTAGCGGTTCCAGACTGTAGCGCCTAGAACCGCTCGGCCACACCGGCCGGCACACCAGACTCTGATTCATCGGAAGAATCTGAAGGAAATGTAACTCATCCACGGAAGACATGGCTTATAAGGCGCTTGTTCGCCCGATTCTTGAGTATTGTTCATCTATATGGGGTCCCTATGAGGCAGGACTGATAGAGGAGATAGATAAGATACAACGAAGAGCGGACAGTTACATTACGAGATCGTGTAGCTGGCTAGAGAGCGGTACGGAGATGCTGAACAAACTCCACTGGCATACATTATAAAAGAGGCGTTGTGCATCACGCAGAGATTTGCTATTGAAATTTCGGGACAGCACTTTTCAGGAGGAGTCAGACAAAATATTACTTCCTCCCACATACATCTCGCGTATTGACCACGAGGAGAAAATTCGAGATATTTATACCAATACAGAGGCTTACCGACAATCGTTCTTTCCACTCACCATTCGCGAGTGGAACTGGGTTGGAGGGATCAGATAGTGGTAACGAAAGCACCCTTCGCCACACACCATTAGGTGGCTTGTGGAGTATAATGTAGATGTAGATTTAGAAGTACTGGATGACATTGAGTGTAGACCACATCAGAAAAGGAGGCACTGAATTAGGACCTCTTTCGTTCTCTGATAATTCATGATTCAGTGTCGAGTCTTACAACCGAAGCGTTTACATCTGGAGACAGAGAGCAAGAAGTAAGAAAGGAAGATTAGGGTTTGATGTCGCGTCGACGACGAGGTCGTTAGAGCACAAACTTGAGTTGGGAAAGGAGACTGTGCACTTTCAAAGAAACCAGCACGAGGTTCGCTTTAAGCGATTTAGGACTATTACTATTAATATTCACTGTATATGTATAACTGACCAAGTGGATAAGGTCATAAACTCCATGGGATTGTTGTTTTTTGCGCACACCGAACACAAGTCACTGCACTGCTCTTTAGTCACTCGAAGTTTAGAGCATATTATAAAACTGGACATGCCGCTTGAAAAAAAGTTTGTCTTAATAAAAGACATATATTCAGTTGCACAGTTTACAATGAAGACCTAAAAGAACTGGTGTAGGCATGCGTATTCAGATACAGAGATACGTATGTAAACAGGCAGAATTCGCCGCTGCGGTCGGCAACGCCTATGTAAGGCAACAAGTGTCTGTCGCAGTTGTTAGATCGGTTACTGCTGCTACAATGGCATGTTATCGAGATTTAAGTGAGTTTGAAGGTGATGTTATAGTCGGCGCACGAGCGATGGGACACAGCATCTCCAAGGTAGCGATGAAGTGGGAGTTTCCCCGTCGCAAATTGCAGCAGATTTCAATGCTGGCACATCAACAAGTGTCATCATGCGAACCATTCAACGAAGCATCATCTGTATGGGTTTTCGGAGCCGAAGGTCCACTCTTGTACCCTTGGTGACTGCACGACACAAAGCTTTACGTCTCTCCCGGGCCCGTCAACAACGACGTTGGGCTGTTGATGACTGGAAACATGCTGCCTGGTCGGACGAGTCTCGTTTCAAATTGTATCGAGTGGATAGAGGTGTACGGGTATGGAGACAACCTCATCAATCCGTGGATCCTGCATGTCAGCAGGGAACTGTTCAAGGTGGTGGAGGCTCTGTAATGGTGTGGGGCGTGTGCAGTTGGAGTGATATGGAACCTCTGATACGTCTAGATATGACTCTGACATGCGAAACGTACGTAAGCATCCTGTATGATCACCTGCATCCATTCGTGTTCATTGTGCACTCCGACGAACTTGAGAAATTCCACCAGGACACTGCGACTCCTACACGTCCGGAATTACTACAGAGTGGCTCCAGGAACAGTCGTCTGAGTTTAAAAACGTCCGCTGGCCACTAAACTCTCAAGACATGAAAATTATTGAGTATAACTGGGGTACCTTGAAACGTGCTGTTCAGACGAGATCTCCACCGCCTCGTACTTTTACTATCCATCTTCGGATCTATGCATTTATTTACGCTTCGTGAACATTGTTTATTTAGTTACGACGTTTTAAAATAGCTGTCTTAAAAATTTTACGTTGCAAAATTCTGCAGCTCCGTTGGTAAAGAAACAATGTTGACGGCACGTAAATAAATGTAAACAACTGAAAAAGGGATGCCAGTAATCTTGAAGTGTCATCATGGAAGAATAAATGCCAATAAAAGCAAATTGTTGCGTTTAATTCATTATAGATTACTTTCAGTTTCGACAGTTGCAGTGTTCTGACATGTCCACAATGGAAAAGAATTATTTACTAACGATCATTGGGTATTGATAACATTGAGAATATTTTCGTCGGCATCAGTAGTGTTCGTCAACGGTTCTGCTATTGACAATACGACAATATTCGCCCTCAGACGGTCGTTACATTGAAGTTTTGACAATAATACTGAACGTGTCAGGGCCCCTTAACTTCCATATGACATTTCTACCACTGAAAATGATAAAGAACAAATCTTATGTCGTTAGCAGCCGGCCGAAGTGGCCGAGCGGTTAAAGGCGCTACAGTCTGGAACCGTACGACCGCTACGGTCGCAGGTTCGAATCCTGCCTCGGGCATGGATGTGTGTGATGTCCTTAGGTTAGTTAGGTTTAAGTAGTTCTAAGTTCTAGGGGACTTATGACCACAGCAGTTGAGTCCCATAGTGCTCAGAGCCATTTTGTCGTTAGCACTACAAGAAATGGCCGAAACTGCTCAAACACATAATAACAGAGTTCACTAGAACTTTTACAGACCGTACAGCGAATAAGAAAGTAGCACTCACCTGAAGTTATAGCAGCGCCCCTGGAGCATGAATTCGAAGGTGTTGTATTCGTCACGAGAATGCTTGTTCAATAATATACGTATTTTAAGTTGCCCCTAAGATTACAGACATGCCATCGCAATAAATTATACATCAAAATATGGCTTTTCAAGAAAGCGTGAATATTATCATACACAGAAACTCTCAAAACTAATCATAAGAACACTGGGCAACAAAATTTCTTTCTCCCACTAATTTCGTCCGCGTCCCGGAACCGATCCTCGGGCCGCCGATTGTCCACACTTGCGTTATGGTATTGAAACGGATCAACAGAATTCGTTTCATTAAACGTTATGTGCGTCTGGCGGCTGCACATGCTTGCAGTGTCCAGTCTTCTCGCTATTCCACACTGTCACAGTAACACATAGCCTCTGGGCAAGGGAAGAGCAACTTCAACTTTTTATTTCCCGTTGCACAGGCCATTTTGTTTTCCACATTACCGTGTGTGAGTGTATAAATACGAGAATGGGAGTATTCTGAAATTCCTGCAGTTCTCGTAGAGCGGTGGAATCGGAGTACCAACTCAACTTGCGGATAGGTAGTGCTGAAACCAGAGAAGCTGGACAGTGACATGGGGCAGAAGTCTGCTTTTGTACGTTACGGGTGCACAGCTGGTTACTGTAACTTCTCCCTCCCCTAAGCGCGGGATGGACGCTCTCGACCCAGGGAACCTGGGATAGTCTTCCGTAGTGGTTGCAAAGTGCTGGACGTTTTCCTGAAACGTTCCTCTGGTGTCATAGAGAAAGATACGCGGTTAACTTTGTTTGAACAGTGCAGTATGTCGGCACTATGTGAATTCGGATGTGGGCAGATTGTTCGTGTTCCTATGGTGGGTGCTTCCATAACCAAGGTAGCCGATCTGTTTGGTGTTTCGAGAGGCACCGTCTCGAAGATTTACATCGGATACAAGGAGAGCGGGAAAACTTCATCCGCTAAGTCACAAAGTGGACGAAAGTGTGTGTTGAGTGATCGTGACAAAAGTCATTGAAGACGACTGTGACGAAAAATAAGGGGACTGCAGGCGCAAAACTCACTGCAGAACCGAATGTCACACTCGAGAACCCTGTCAGCACCAAAACGATGGGAGCTCCATGACCAGGGAATTGCAGGGTGAGCTATAATTCCAAAACCACTCATCAGAGACGAAAATACCTATAACAGGTAAAGGTGGTGCCAAAGCCATAAAACCTGGGCCATGGAGAAATCGAAGGAAGTCATTTAGTCGAATGAGTGTTGTTTCCCACTGTTTCAATGTGTCCCAGGAATGGAACATGCACAAGTTCAGTGATGATTTGAGCAGTCAATTCGTGGTGGTCCATGGGCCCCAAGTTTTCTCTGCAAGGTCGCATTACTGACAAGGATTGTGTGAGTATTTTGTCTGATCAGGTACATTGGATAGTACAGTGTTTGTTCCCCAATAACCCGCCAGGTTAGCTGAGAGTGCTAATGCGCTCTTTCTGGACTCGGGTAGGCGCGCCGGCCCCGGATCGAATCCGCCCGGCGGATTACCGACGACGGCCGGTGTGCCGGCCAACCTGAATGTGGTTTTTAGGCAGTTTTCCACATCCACCTAGGTGAATACCGGGATGGTCCCCACATCCCGCCTCAGTTACACGGCTCGCAGACATTTGAACGCTTTCGTACTATTCCATGGATTACACTAGTCGCAAACAGTTGGGGTACACTAATTCTGTCCCGGGGGGTACGAGGTGGCGGCAGGAAGGGTGTCTGGCCACCCCTTCCACTAACATTGCCAAATCCGATATAACCATGCCGACCCTGCCTAACTGCGGGAACAGGCACTAGCGAAAGAAAGAAAGAAAGAAATTGTTTGTTCCCCAATGCTGATAGTGTGATCCTGTACACACACACATAGTGTGATCCTGTAGACACCGTTCGCATCGTCCAGGACTGGGAAGGACTTCGAGAAAGTGGTTGAACTATGAAATGCAACAGAAAGGATTTTACTGTGACGGAGCTGGTGTTACTGCCATGTTGATCAGTAAAGAGTTTTAAGGTCGAGGAGAAATATGAGGGACAATATACGATAATAAGACAAGAGAGAAGACAGAGGGTATTGAAATCTCTGCGCTTGTCTGCACGTAGCCAAGGTAACTGTGCATATGATGGTGAAACATGATTAAAGAATCGGACATCACAGATACAACGAACACAGGCATTCACAACCAGTTCCAGGTGCCGTAAGCTTTCCTGAGAAAGGTCTTGCAGAATATCATCGCTGTAATCAGTAACTGGAAGTGTAAGTGTTTGTACTAGTTGCGTTTTCAGGTCAAGGGGGAAGAGCTTTTTATATTTTTTGTGAGGTATGCGAAGATGCTGATGCCTTCTACACTGTAGTTACGTGCTCAGTTCAGTTTAGATTTTCATCCTAGTCTCTTTGCTCAAAGAGAGAAGCTGACATTCCTCTCACTGAGGGTTTAAAGATAGTAGGTATTTCCGATAATTCGGGCTAATGATTCTTGAATGACCAACCAGTATCAGTTGAGTTTTGTATGCGTTGATCTTTAACCCTATATTTTGAGCCCATTTTGATACTGCCACAGATCTATGTTGAGATTTTCGATAGATGTCTTCAGGTTTATTGGTTATTCACTTAGATACAACTGGAGGTTATCTGCGATCATGTGATATTTGCAGCACGAAAAAACTGATGACACATCATTGACAACAACGAAAAGAGTATAGGACTCAGTACCGAACGCTGGGGGACGCCTGATACTAGCTGCCACCATTGTGACTTTATAGGTCGAACGTGACGCACTGCTGGCGAGACGTCAGGTAAGAGTGAAACCACAACATTGAACTTGGCGAGAAATTTAGGCTGATAAGTTTGGCAAGTAAAATGTAAAAGTCGACAGTGTCAAAGGGTTTGCAGCAGTCACATAACAGTAACCTCTTGTGATTCCGTGGCAAGCTCCATGTCATATGTAACATTTATTAAGGCAGAAGTTGTTGAAACGTGATTCGCATTCGTCTAGCAGGTTATTTGTGATTAGGTAGCTTGTTTTCTGGTCGTATACTATATATTCTAAGCCCTTGGACAGCGCAAGATGAATGCAAATTGCTCGGAAATCAGAGGGTGCTGTAACAACGTCCTTTTTTCCTAGTGGCTTAACTAGTCCCTGTTCCCAGGTCTCAGGGAAAACATTTGCGGTTAAGGAGTGGTTGACGATATCCATTACAGTGCACAGTAGTAGGTCAATAATAAGCTTCATCATTTGGACTGTGATGCCATCGGGTCCAGTAGATGCTGATATGATACGCATGATGGAGTTTTGACGGAATTGCATGTAACATGCTTTAGATGGAATTTTTAGTGGTTACAGTCGTTTATCCCGTGAAATAATTAATGAATCTGTTTCATTTGTGGTTGTAGGTAAAGTGAAGTACCGGTTCAATTCTTCGGGTGGGCAACTGGATTAGCTGCAGATTTTACTTTGCCTGCAGCAAGACTACCAAAGTTCTTCCGTAGGACGGCTGGTCTATTTCTGTTGTCGGTTTATGTGCGGGTATACTTAAGTTTTGCATGACAATTTTTTTATGCTTCCATACTTTTGTCGACTACCTAGTCTTGTTTCATTGCAGACAAATCCATTTTCTGACTCGAGGTAGATGACGTGACTGCACGATCCTGCATGGCAAAGTGAACAATACACTCGTGCTCTCGGGCGATATTCGAGATCCTGCATGGTACTGAGTATGGCCTTCTGAACCAGTTGATTCCATATTGGTATAGCCCTCGTGGGACCCGATCAACGCGACCAATAAATTAACGAAACTAGAAACCACAGTCTCGACCCTGGAAATCCTGCCACTGTCGTGCTAGTAGCCGTTATGCCGTACATAATACGATATGCTCAGGAACAACCAACAAACAAACGCGAATGAATGAGAAACCCGCTGCATAATCTTTTTTCGTGTACGGAATGTAGGTGATGCTACTACTCCTCCGTGTAATTATCCTGAAATCCAATCATTTACACAGCCTAACGTGTAATACATTTCATACCAGTCTGACGTTTGTTGTAATTTTAATGGCCTGTGGTGTAATTCTACGATATTTAGCGCTCACTACCCAGGAGGCAGCGAGGGTCTCTGTAGTTGATTGGGTCTTCAGCCTGCACAGAATAGCCTGCCTGCTCCTGACTGCTCAGCTGCATTCGGTGCTACATTAGTGGATGGGTTGCCTTTGTAGATATCTTGAAGGCTGTCTAGTTGATCATGTTGCTGATGTTATATTCTTGTTCCTGGATGCTGTTACAGAGTTCAAACACAGAATCTAGCTTGCCTCAGTGAGCATCTACTTTGAGGCTCACATTCGATCTATGCTGTGTCTGGCAGGTGAATCCTGATCAGGAAGTGGTCGCTAGAATGCAAATTATTAACCACTTCTCATTGAACAGTGTGTGCGAGGGATTGAGAGCATAGTGAGAGATCGAAAGCAGTGAACGACCGTGATACTCTGCTGAAGCATGCACAGAGGCATTAGGTTCAAATGGCTCTGAGGACTAAACTTCTGAGGTAATCAGTCCCCTAGAACTTAGAACTACTTAAACCTAACTAACCTAAGGACATCACACACACCCATGCCCGAGGCAGGATTCGAACATGCGACCGTAGCGGTCGCGCGGTTCCAGACTGTAGCTCCTAGAACCGCTCGGCCACCCCGGCCGGCAGAGGCATGGGCTGGTGACGCTAACCAGTTCCCACTTCAGGTGCATTTCATTCGCGGAGTCTGCATTTTTTTGGATATATATATATATAAATAGCTGCAAAAGACAGAGTTAACTTTTTAGATTAATGTTAACTATAAGTTGTTGAGCAGGATGATTGTTCAAGAGCTTCTGTCGAATGAGGGAATTCCCTGATATAACCAACTGAGGCGCTGTTTTGAGACAACAAGGAGGCGACTATCATTGCAGTGTAAAGTCTAAAGTCACAAGCAGATTGTGTTATGAGTTTTTAGAAGTGTTTTCATCGTGTAAAAACATGCATGTGTAATGTTGGGATAGGTTGTAGTTGCACAGGTTTCGGAGGTAATGGCTGCAGGGTCAGTCTTCTTTGTTTCTCACTTTTTTACATTATAGAAGAGGGATTTTCCTTGGCTTAGTTTTCTTGTTTTCTGCGGTTGTAGGAGTATTTGAGATAGTTGGAGAAAGATAGTAGCGACGAGGTGACTGACTAGGGGCAGTTCGTTTTAATAGGTCGAGTAGGATGATGGTGATGCATATGATCCTAGACGGCCTGTTGGAGCTGGAGTCGCCGGAGATGTTGGAGATTCTGCATATATTTAAGACGGCAGAGGTAATGAAGCTGCTGGTGATGTTGAAGATCGTGGAGTTGCTTGAGACTCTGGGAGCGTCTGAAATGCTGTAAGTTCTAGAGAGTGTGGAGGTGCTGAGGATTTTGGAGTTGTCTGAGATGCTTTTGGTTCTGGAGATGTTGTTAGTGTTGGAGATGCTCCTATGCATGTTACTACCGGGCTCTTGGAATCGTGTTACCTGGTGATGAACGTACTGGCAATGGTGGTGATGAAGTAGCTGTTGAAATAACACTGCGATAGTGGGATGCAGTGGTTTAAGTTAGGAAGGGGGACAGCTGGAAAAGTCGGCAGGGGAATCAAGTTATTGGGGTAGGAGAAATTGTTATTCTGATGGCACAGATGGTTACGATAGACGAATCAGAGGTGCGAAAGTGACGGGCCTGTGACAGGCGACAGAAACTGTAGTTGCGGTGGCGCCGAGCCATGTGGTCGGCGACACGCCAGAGAACGACGCTTGGCAGCTGTGGCTGTGACAACGACGGCGCGGTGAAAAAAACAAAGGCCAAGGAATGTCAACTGTAAACAGGGGCGATAGAATGTCAACAGAACAGAAGGAATCGGAGACGACGCGGAACGAGTTTAGAGTACACGAAGTTACTAATCCTCTGAGTAGCTCTGACAGAGCGCACTGAGATATGTGCGTTACGACATCATCATCTTAGAAAGTGCAATCATCTGCTGGATGCAAATGGTGCTCCACTGTGAAAATGTCACATTAACTATTTTTGTAGAGCTTACCAGTACCTTTTGCTTCTCCTAGTTTTCCAGAAGTTTTACAAGAGCAACTAGATCATGAATGCTTTTTCAATGCAATTGGTGCCATCCTGCTATAGTTGATACTTAAAAGGAGGTTACAAGGCAATAGGACTTTTCTAATTTTTTATGTTTACGTGACGTGGAGTTGAAAAATCAAATAACAATCCCCGAAAGCAGCTTGATGCAGCTCTCAAAAATATTCGAGAAAATGGACTCTGAAATTTTCTGAGGTTCTTTATCTCACTAAAGTTTGAACCATTTATCAAGAGGGCTCGTGGTTCTGTGGTAGAATGCTCGCCTACCATGTCGGCAGCTCTGGTTCGATTCCTGGCTGATACAAAGTTATAAAGAAAGGTGCTTGTTCTACGAGTATTTCAGTGATGAATAAAAGACATAAGGGTGAGAAAAAATCGGTAGCGCTCGAGATTGATAATTGCTGGATCGCTGGTTCGCGTCTCGTTTCAGTCATTATTTTTTTCGTTTTTTCCGTTAATTTCGAATAACCACATCGTTTATATATAAAACTCATCAAACATATGCTAATTAACACATATATAATTGACATTTTTAATGAAAATGCACGTCTTTTTATTTATGTCTGAATATTACAAAATTGTTAGTTACTGATCTTTCATTAAAGATTATTAATGAAGATCGTTTAAATTTAAAAAAGCATCACAAATTAAACTTTTTTTCGTCTTTATATATTTTACGCTTCAGAGAAATGGAGGTAGAACATGCTCCTTTGCTTAAGAATTCGCATCGACTGGGAATCGAAGCAAGGCCGCACACGTGGCAGGCGAACCCGCGTTGCCCATCAAAAATTCGTCCTTGCTATAGTCAACTAAAGACCAGAAAACTTCAAAGTATACTTTATCGAGAAATTTTGAGAGTTGCTTCGTACTGCTTTTGAAGAATGCTATTTGAGTTCGAAAGGAAAGATCACGTACCATAAATATAAAAGTTTACAAAAATCCGATTGCCGAGGAGTGCCGTTGTTCAGTCCTAGAAGCACATTACTCTCAGCACTCGTTCTATATGGGGGGGGGGGGGGAGGCGGGGGGTCACCTTATTTGAGATATCAGTTCTCTTTATTGCCCTGTGTATCAGTAATTTAAATTTTTTTGTACTGCTGTTTACAGAAGTTTAAGTTTTCCTATGAACTCATAAAACTGTATCTATATGAGAGGTGTCTGTTCAATCGGACATGGCCGAATGACTAGACACAGTCATACAGATATACAGATGAAAACGGTCGAGAGGCAGTAACAAGTACTCTTACAGACACCAACCACATCACACAACATTTCAAACCCTTTTTGGGCGTTTGGGTGATGATGAGTCCTTTCAGCCAGATGAATGTGCACCAGATTTGGATGACCGATTTCTGCATCGCGACCGTATCCATGTGCTTGGTCGTACACGAAAACCATCTCAGCTTGTTCCCGACTTGAAAATCGGATCATTCCGCTGCTTACAAAAATGGTTCAAATGGCTCTGAGCACTATGAGACTTAACATCTGAGGTCATCAGTCCCCTAGAACTTAGAACTACTTAAACCTAACTAACCTAAGGACATCACACACGTCCATGCCCGAGGCAGGATTTGAACCTGCGACCGTAGCAATCGCGGGGTTCCGGACTGAAGCGCCTAGAACAGCACGGCCACCGCGGCCGGCCCGCTGCTTACAGCAGCGTGCAACACACAAAGAGCAGACGGTACGTGGTCAGAGGAACTTTCATTCGTCAGCGTCATCTACCGTGGCAACGATGCGTTTCCGCACACATGTTCATAGTACCTTTTTTCCTCCATTTCCAGTCAGGAATCCGTCCCTGCAGTTTTTCGTTTTTATTAATGATCACCCTATATATTCGCCATGAAGGCTAATATGATCATTTAGTGACGAGCACTCTTCGCCCGACCTCGTGCGGGGCTTCGCGTGATGCGACGAGAAAACAGAGGAAGAAGTACCAGGGGGCGCTACTTCGGTAGTGTGCGGTAAATGGGAATCTGGATTGACGGCGGAGGCGTGCTTGGGTAGCCCGTCCTGTTGTGTCTACCTACTGTGTCGATGTGGAGTAGACGGTTATCGTAACTGCATTTTAAGCAGGAGACCCTGGTTCAACTGCTAGCCTTGATAAAAATTGTCATTTGTCGCCAATGAATTCTTTCACTGTCCGAATCCGGCAGAGATCGGAATTTTTCCTTTCTGGACGAAAATGTTCAAACGTGTGTGAATTCCTAAGGGACCAAACTGCTGAGGTCATCGCTCCCAAGACTTACACACTACTTAAACTATCTTATGTTAAGAACAACAAACACACACAGGCCCGAGGAAGGACTCGTATCTCCGGCGGGAGGGGCCGCGCAATCCGTGACATGGCGCGTCGGAACGCGCGGCCAGTCAGCGCGGCTTCTTTCTGGACGTATTATATAACTGTCGTTCGCCCCGAAAGCTGAATGGTCAGCGTGACGGACTGCCGTCTGAAGGGGTACGTGTTCGATTCCCGGCTTGGACGGGGATTTTCTCTGCTCAGGGAGTGGGTGTTGTCTTGTCTTGTCTTCACCATCATTTCATCCCCATCCGGGGCGCAGGTCGCCCAATGTGGCGTCGAATGTAATAAGACGTGCACCAAGGCGGCAGGACCTGCCCCATAAGGGGCCTCCCGGCCAATGATGCCAAACGCTCATTTCCATAAAACTGTTATGCTGCAACCACTGAAGCTTGAAATGTTCATAGCAGATTTGCGAATGCAGTCACTATTGCACCATCTAAGACGCCACTGACAATCTGCGACATGTTGTCACGATATCGCAATGACAGTAAACCTACTGAAGAGACGTAAAGCGACCAGAGCTGTTATAGAATAAGCAGATAACAAAACACAACGTAACTGTGTTTTATTAAATCAGAAAACAATCTCTAGATAGGAAAAATTCATATCACTTTTTTACAACATACACTATCCATATCTCTACATCCTTATGTAATACGGACCAGATAGTGCAAAAGGAAGCGGGGAGTTTTCTGTTGTCAGCAGAGAAGCAGTAACAGTCCGGTCAAGAGAGCTCAGTGACTTCGAGCGTGGTCTGGTCATTGGATGACACCTACTTAATAAGTCAATCAGGGACTGTATCAACCCTTCTAAAGCTGCCGCCGGCCAGAGTGGCCGAGCGGTTCTAGGCGCTACAGTCCGGAACCGCGCGACCGCTACGGGCATGGATGTGTGTCATGTCCTTAGGTTAGTTAGGTTTAAGTAGTTCTAAGTTCTAGGGGACTGATGACCTCAGAAGTTAAGTCCCATAGTGCTCAGAGCCATTTGAACCATTTTTCTAAAGCTGCCCATGTCGACTGTTGGTGGTGTGACTGTGAAGTGGAAACGCGAAAGAGCAATCACAGCTAAATTAGGACCCGGTAGACCTAGTGTACTGACGGACAGGGACCGTCGACCACCGCGGAGTGTGACTGTAAAAAAATCGCATGAAATCCGAGTAACGAATCACTCGTAGGTTCCAAAGTGCTACCAGCAGTCCAGCAAGCACAATGCGTAGGAAATTAAAGATAATGGGGTACAATGGTGGAGGAGCTCCTTGTAAGCCATACATTTCTGTGGTCAGTTCTAAGCGACGATTCAGGTGGTGTAAAGAGCGACGCCGCTGGACGGTGGAACAAGTGCTTTGGAGTGATGAAATCACACTGTATCCTGTAGCAATCCGATGGAAGGGTCTGAGTTGGGCGAATGATTGGAGACCGATATCTGCCATCATGCTCAGTGCCAACAGTGAAGTTTGGAGGCGGTGGGCCGGCCGCAGTGGCCGAGCAGTTCTAGGCACTTCAGTCTGAAACCGCGCGACCGCTACGGTCGCAGGTCCGAGTCCTGCCTCAGGCATCGATGAGTGTGATGACGTTAGGTTAGTTAGGTTTAAGCAGTTCTAAGTTCTAGGGGACTGATGACCTCAGATGTTAAGTCCCATAGTGCCGAGAGCCATTTGAATTTATTTATTTATTTTTTTTTTTTTGACGAGGTGGTGTTACTGCATGGTTTTCTTTTCGTGTTTGGGGCGTAGTCCCGTTACTGCGCTTCAGAAAAGACTAAATTCTGCGGAAAAATATGAACAGATTTTACAGAGTACGGTTGGAACAGTTCGGAGACGGTGATTGTATCAGGATGACAGTGCATACTGCCATAAAGCAGCGTCTGTGAGGCAATGGTTTCTGGGCAATAACATTCCTGAAGTGGACGGTCTGCCCAGAGTCCCCACTTGAACCCAGTGGAACACCTTTGAAATGAGAAAGAACGTCGACTTCGCTCCAGACCCCAGCTGTCCAACGTCACTACCTTCTCTCGGCTCGGCTCTTGTGGAAGAATGGGCTGCCTCTCCTTCAGATATTCGTACACCTCATAGAAAGTCTCCCCAGCAGAGTTGAGGTTTTCATTTCATAAAGGCGGAGGGCTAACACACCCCATATTAATGTCCACTAATAAATGTTCAGGTTCTTTTGACCCGAGAGTGCATGTAACTCAGCAGATATCCTGCTAGTGCAGATTAGGAAGTATACGCTAACAGAGCTAAGCGTATATTAAAAGTACTTAATAAGATACATGAAAGAAAGTAATGACTTGCCTCTAACTCAAATATACTACTGTCCATTAAAATTGCTACACCAAGAAGAAATGCAGACGACAAACGGGTATTCATTGGACAAATATATTATACTAGAACTGACATGTGATTACATTTTCACGCAATTTGGGTGCATAGATCCTGAGAAATCAGTACCCAGAACAACCACCTCTGGTCGTAATAACGGCTTTGGTACGCCTGGGCATTGAGTCAAACAGAGCTTGGATGACGTGTACAAGTACAGCTGCCCATGCAGCTTCAACACGATACCACAGTTCGTCAAGAGTAGTGACTGGCGTATTGCGAAGAGCCAGTTGCTCGGCCACCATTGACCAGACGTTTTCAATTGGTGGGAGATCTGGAGAATTTGCTGGCCAGGGCAGCAGTCGAACATTTTCTGTATCCAGAAAGGCCCGTACAGGACCTGCAACATGCGGTCGTGCATTATCCTGCTGAAATGTAGGGTTTCGCAGGGATCGAATGAAGGGTAGAGCCACGGGTCGTAACACATCTCAAATGTAACGTCCACGGTTCAGAGTGCCGTCAATGCGAACAAGAGATGACCGAGACGTGTAACCAATGGACTCCACTCTATTACGCCGGGTGATACGCCAGTATGGCGATGACGAATACACGCATCCAATGTGCGTTCTCCGCGATGTCGCCAAACACGGGTGCGACGATCATGATGCGGTAAACAGAACCTAGATTCATCAGAAAAATGACGTTTTGCCATTCGTGCACCCAGGTTCGTCGTTGAGTACACCATCGCAGGCGCTCCTGTCTGTGACGCATCTTCAAAGGTTAACCGCAGCCATGGTCTCCGAGCTGATAGTTCATGCTGCTGCAAACGTCGTCGAACTGTTCGTGCAGATGGTTGTTGTCTTGCAAACGTCCCCATCTGTTGACTCAGGGAGCGAGACGTAGCTGCACGATCCGTTACAGCCATGCGGATAAGATGCCCGTCATCTCGACTGCTAGTGATACAACGCCGTTGGAATCCAGCACGGCGTTCCGTATTACCCTCCTGAACCCACCGATTCCATATTCTGCTAATAGTCATTGGATCTCGACCAACGCGAGCAGCAATGTCGCGACACGATAAACCGAAATCGTGATAGGCTACAATCCGACGTTTACCAAAGTCGGAAACGTGATGGTACGCATTTCTCCTCCTTGCACGAGGCATCACTACAACGTTTCACCAGGCAACGCCGGTCAACTGCTGTTTGTGTATGAGAAATCGGTTGGAAACTTTCCTCATGTCAGCACGTTGTAGGTGTCACCACCGGCGCCAACCTTGTGTGAATGCTCTGAAAAGCTAATCATTTTCATATCACAGCATCTTCTTCCTGTCGGCTAAATTTCGCGTCTGTAGTACGCCATCTTCGTGGTGTAGCAATTTTAATGGCCAGTAGTGTATCTTTTATTAGCAAACGCTGAGTAAAGGAAGGGATTATTGTAGTTAATATTCGTACGTTATTATTTGAAAATGGTTGTGACGCATTACTTTTCTCTTGGATATTCAGTTTTTTTTATATTTAGCGCGAACAGTGGTTGTAATTTGAAACTTCTTGGCAACAGGTTACCTTCCATTCGGAAAGTGGATGCACTCAGCGACTGTATGTGACATAAATTATAGAGTGCAGCAATCAGTCGTCCTTTTTAGATTTTATTATGCAAATCCGGATTTCGGCTAGTAGCGAACCGTTCTGAATGCGCGATTTTTTATTCTCATTGCATGTAAGTCCCCGTTGTTCGCGCGTCAGTCACAGTTCTTTGAATACTACTGATACAGTAGTAGTGGTACAGCAGTATTACGCCCGAGCAGCAGGGACCTCCATGCATTGAGAATAAAAAATAACGCATTGAGAATGGCTAGCTACTATCCGAAATCCGGATTTGCATAATGAAATCTAAAAAGAACGACTGATTGCTGGACTCTATAATTTATAAATTATACTTCTTGGCATGTAAATCTGTGTGCCGGATCGGGGCTTTGCGAGCGATGCCCTTACTGATTGAGCTATCCAGGACGACTCTCGGTATCCTCCCCTCCCTTCCCCGATCCGCCTGTACATCTTCAAAAATTCTTACAATGAAATGAATACCCTTAGCTGCATACAGGGGTTGACATAAGTCAACGGGGACAGGTGAAAATGTGTGCCCAGACTGGGACTCGATCCCGGGCTCTCCTGCTTTCATGGCAGACGCTCTATCCATCTTTTTTTATTTTTTTATTTTTCTTATTTTATTTTAATTTTTTATTTTGGGTCGGTATTGTTAGGTTCGTTTGGTCTGGAAGGACGTCACATGACATCCGTTCAAGTTGATCGTCGATTCTTTTACTCAGTTTTGTTACTACAGAAGACAATCGGCCCTCTGACCGAACACCCTGAGCTACCGTGCTGGCATCTGAGCCACCGAGGACACAAAGAATAGTGCGACTGCAGGGACTTATCTCTGGCACGCCTCCCGTGAGATCCACATTCGCAACTTACTGCCCCGCACTATATTCATACTGCACCTGCCCATCATACTCATTACTCGCGGCTTTACTGCCGATTACCGTAAGAGTTCAGGCACTGTTTGTGCATCCGCACAGAAGAAGATGGTCAAATGGCCGGTGAGCCTTAACTATTTATATACGGAAATGGTATCTGTTCTTTCGGACATGTCCGAAAGAACAGATACCATCTTCATACATATATTCAAAAATTCTGCCATAACTCACTTCTACTTCCCAAATTTGACTGAAACTCTTCTGCATATTTCTATGGAGTTGCTCTTCAGGAGTGCATTGCCTACGATTGCCGGATTGGAGTCCCGGCCTGGTGAATAGTTTTAATATACCAGGAAGTTTCAAAGCAGCGCACACGTTTTATGTGGTCATAATTTATTTGCTTCTTCTTTTTGCGTAGTCAGCACCGTTACTAGAAGCCAGCGAACGACCGACATAAGCGCGGAGCACTAGCGAGATTGTCTTATTGTCTAGAACTGGCAATAAAAACTGAACATCCTTGACTCGGGGGCCGCCGGCTGCCTTGCAAACTGCTCGGCACATGACTTTGTCGCCAGTGTCGCAACACTACTTTGACTCACTTAGCTGGACCCTGTCATCTTACCCATAATTATCGGCCCAACTCCAGAACCTGAAGCAAGTGCAGATTTTTTTCACACTGGTATTGGCATATTACGTTTCCATGTCTGTCTTGAAGGTAGACAGCATCACCTGTTAGTGGACTATTTAAAATACAGTGTCTAAAAGAATGCAACAACCTCAGAGGCAAAGTCATTTTATTGACAAATGAGGTGACAGGTAGTTCATCATTGTAGGAGTATCTGGTAATGAATCCAAACCAAATGAAACACACATATCACAATAAAGGTTGCCGAAACAGTCGCATCAATACACAGTGTACCTCTTTCTGGCATCAATACAAAGTGTACCTCCCTCTGCCGGCAACGGGGGTGTGTATACTAGCATGCGAACGATCATAAAGGTACAGAATGGCATCACACAATAGAACGTCCCAAGCATCTTGCACCTTTTGCTGCAACTCAGCTCCGGCCGAGGTGGGCGAGGGGGTTCTAGGCGCCACAGTCTGGACCCGCGCGACCGCTACGGTCGCAGGTTCGAATCCAGCCTCGGGCATGGATGTATGTGATGTCCTTAGGATAGTTAGGTTTAAGTAGTTCTAAGTTCTAGGGCACTGATGAACTTAGAAGTTAAGTCCCATAGTGCTCAGAGCCTTTTTTTTCCGTTTCAGCTGTGGCTCTTGTGGGACTTGGAGAACGAATAAGTATTCGTTTTATCATGTCAATTGACGAAATATCTGACAAGGGCAGTTGTTGTGCACCAAGAAGAGCACGTTGTGTCATAGCAGCCGTACGTGGATGTGCATTGTCATGCTGGAAAAACACACCATCTTCCTGTCGAAGAAATGGCAGTATCATAGGGATAACAGCTCGTACAATGTTGCGGGTACTGGTTACTTTACCCTCCAAAAACACTAAATGCGAGTGCGAATGTAACTAATGGCCCGCCACACCATCCGGGAAGGGACCTATGTGCCGTGGGCGAATACACTTTGGAATGGGCAGTTCACCTGGTCTACGCCATACACGTGTACATCCATCACTCAGATACAGACAAAACTACACTACTGGCCATTAAAATCGCTACACCAAGAATAAATGCAGATGATAAACGGGTATTCATTGGACAAATGTATTATACTAGAACTGACATGTGATTACTTTTCCACGCAATTTGGGTGCATAGATCCTGAGAAATCAGTACCCAGAACAATCACCTCTGGCCGTAATAACGGCCTTGATACGCCTGGGCATTGAGTCAAACAGAGCTTGGATGGCGTGTACAAGAACAACTGCCCATGAAGCTTCAACACGATACCACAGTTCATCAAGAGTAGTGACTGGCGTATTGTGACAAGCCAGTTGCTCGGCCACCATTGACCAGACGTTTTCAATTGGTGGGAGATCTGGAGAATGTGCTGGCCAGGGCAGCAGTAGAACATTTTCTGTATCCAGAAAGGTACGTACAGGACCTGCAACATGCGGTCGTGCATTATCCTGCTGAAATGTAGGGTTTCGCAGAGATCGAATATAGCGATGACGGATACACGCTTCCAATGTGCGTTCACCGCGATGTCGCCAAACACGGATGCGACCATCATGATGCTGTAAACAGAACCTGGATTCATTCGAAAAACTGAAGTTTTGCCATTTGTGCACCCAGGTTCGTCATTGAGTACAACATCGCAGGCGCTCCTGTCTGTGATGCAGTGTCAACGGTAACCGCAGCCATGGTCTGCGAGCTGATAGTCCATGCTGCTGCAAACGTCGTCGAACTGTTCGTGCAGATGGTTGTTGTCTTGCAAACGTCCCCATCTGTTGACTCAGGGATGGAGAAGTGACTGCACGATCCGTTACAGCCATGAGGATAAGATGCCCGTCATCTCGACTGCTAGTGATACGAGGCCGTTGGGATCCAGCATGGCATTCAGTATTACCCTCCTGAACCCACCGATTCCATATTCTGTTAACAGTCATTGGATCTCGACCAACGCGAGCAGCAATGTCGTGATACTATAAACCGCAATCGCGATCGGCTACAATCCGACCTCTATCAAAGTCGGAAACGTGATGGTACGCATTTCTCCTCCTTACACGGGGCATCACAACGACGTTCCACCAGGCAACGCCGGTCAACTGCTGTTTGTGTATGAGAAATCGGTTGGAAACTTTCCTCATGTCTGCACGTTGTAGGTGTCGCCAGCGACACCAACCTTGTATGAATGCTCTGAAAAGCTAATGATTTGCATATCAGAGCATCTTCTTCCTGTCGGTTAAATTTCGCTTCTGTAGCACGTCATCTTCATGGTGTAGCAATTTTAATGGCCAATAGTGTACTCTCATCACTGAAAGCAACAGAGCGCCATTCCCCACTCCACTCAACTCTTTCACGACAGCAAATGGATGACGTGCAGGTGCAACATGTGGCCAGATCGTTCCTGGATGATGTTCGGTAGGCCACCGCTGCTCGCACGATGGGTCGACATTGACGTTTGTCTGTACTACATGGACGTCCAGAACCTGGTCTGCCGTTGAGGGAATGTTCCACGGACCACTGCCGAAAGGAGCGATACACCACCAATATAATAGTGGCCAATATTTGTAACAGTACCTCGGTACGTCCATCCATCTTCCCGGAGGCCCACAATGTAACCCCGTTCAAGTGGCTGAAGCTATTCAACAGGAGAACGTACTAAATGGTGATGCATGGTTCTACCCTAGAATGAATGTTGTCAGCACTGTTATCCTCTGAACTGGGCTCGGTAAGGCCAGCAGAGTCAAAAGAGAGGGTGCAAAGACAGGCCTCATGGGCGGCGCATGATGGCCAATGACCGTTACAAATGAATCACTATCACGACAACCTCTCAGTATGCACATATTATACCCTTTACTTACTGAACACAGTAACTGAGTGTGTTGCATTTTTCCGGCAGTATCGTTAAGACGGAAACCATGGGTATTCTCAGTAACCGTTGTCCATTTGTTTTGCATGGAAGATGAAGGAAAATGTCAAATTCTCTGTACTTCAGACATAAGCACAATGCCGTGCTCTGTGTGCGTAGGGTGTAGCTTCTATTGTGCCCATGTCAGCCTTTAAACTGCTCAGAAACAATAAATACATAAATATTCTCGGAGCCAGTTGTGGATCAGTTTGAATCTAGTGACAGTACTTCGCTATTAATGATCTAGAGCTACTTTCCGCGTGTACCTGCGATTGAACTAGCAAGCCTCATATCGGGTTCCAGTCACGTGACCGCAGCTGCTCGGAATGTGTTGTAACTTCTGAGCTGAACATCCACTTGTAGGTGTTGTCATTGAAGGTGTTGAGGGAATTGTCCTGGTGTCCATTCGACTGATTTAGAGAAACTACCGCAACAACTGGTTATCGACCCAGCATCTTCAGAGTCATTCTTACCACTTGACAATGACTGAGGAGAGCTCGGTCGAAAGCTCGTGGGATTGCAACCACCTGACGCGGCTGGAAGCCCGAGAAAATTTTAGTAATTCAGGAAACGAATACATTGTGTTAACCCCCAGCCACAGGACATGGCATAGCAATAAGGAAAATTGCTTTGGTTGTTAGACATGGCTGTTAGTAAACCTTTCTGATTCGAATATTTTGATACGTTATTTTTATTTAGCGAATTACTTCCTCCTCCTACGTCTACACTTATATCTATACACTGTAAGCTACCTTGCGATGTGTGTCACACTGCGGGGTGTGCTCCGCTCCACCCTCTCCCTCCCCGACGGCGTGTGGCAATGGGTCTTATGGTTCCACGATCTTTTCGCCCTTTCCCTGTGCATTCATGAATGCAACTTGAGGAGAAGGACTTTTGATATATCTCAGTACGAGCTCTAATTTCTTTGAATTTCTTGTCGTCGTCTTTTCGCGAGGAGGAAATACGTTCCCCGGCTCTTTTTAGAACATGTGATCTCGCAATTTTTAGTACTCCGTAATAAACGACGCCTCTCTTTTAACTTCTGCCACCGTAGTTCGTCGAGGATCTCCGTAGCGTTATATCGCCGACTAAACGATCCCGTGACGAAACGCTTAGTTCTTCTTTTGATCTTCGTTCCAGACTGATGACCAATACTTAAGAATCGGTCGAACAAGTATTTTGTAAGCCACTTCTTTCGTGGATTAATTCGATTACCGAGAGATACTCCTATTGAATTACAACCTAGAATCTGCTTTTCGTACAATTTGTTTTATATAGTCATTTCATTTCAGTTCGCTCCGGATTGTCACTCCCAGGTGTCTTATGATTGTTACCGTTTCCATTGATTTGTCACCAATAGTGTAATTGTTCAGTAATGGATTTCTGCTTTGTATGCGCAATATGCTACATTTATTTACGGTCAGTATCTGCTACCAGTTCCTGCGCTAATCGCCGATCCTCTGAAGGTCTTCCTGTATTTTCTGCAGGCTTCTGACGTTGCAGCCTTCAGAATCTAATGCGATTTCTTTATGGAGTTGTGAGACACTTGTAATATTTCATTTCAGGAATTACAGAGAAAATATAGGAACTAGACACTGAGTTCGCAGATTGCTTGCCCTTTGACAATGCGGCATCATAAACGTTTCAAAATCTTAATTCCTTGAAGAGCTTCTTAAAACCGCAATACTGTAAGGTGGCTTGCGGAGTACAGATGTAGTTTCATGGCCAATACGATGGGATAATCATATTTGCAAAGCGGAGTGACAAGTGACCACGTTTTTAATAAATGCACCATGAAGACCGCAATGTAATTTCTTACGCGAACACACCATCGGCACGCATATAAATGACTAGAGTTGTAATTCTCTGTGACAACTAGAATGGCCACTAGGATGCATTATTATTATTCGTGTTTAGTGTTGTTACCACTCCTGGTAGCGTATATGAATGGCATGAACAGCGTCAGATTCTGAGTGACCACTGTGAAGTAAACTGAGGTGCCACGTACTCATGTGAGACAGCGTTGTCAGTGTCTGACAGAGTTTGAAAGGTTCCAACTTTGATTCCATAAGGGACTGGTGTGCATAGCGCCGTAGACTACAATAATAAAAAAAAACTAAACTCCGTCCGAACAGGCCTTGCAAGGCCCAACGGTAACGACCGGCCGCCGTGTCGTTCTCTGCCCACAGGCATCACTGGATGCGGATATGGATGTGGTCAGCACACCGCTCTCCCAGTCATATGTCAGCTTGCGAGACCGAGACTATAATAAGGAAGGATAGGAACATAGCAGTCAGTCGCAATCCAACTAATTTTTTATTATTCTTGCATATACAGATTTCAGCTATGTTCTGTGCATTTGAGTGAGCAATAATCCAACACACTCGCAGCAATACACGTCACCTCATGACTTTACTCGTGTATAGGCAGAAGGAAACTGAGTTTCTTGTTTGTAAACAACCTCTGTTTCTTTCTGCCAATACACCAGTAAAATTACATGGTGACATGTACAGCTGAGAATGTTTTGGATTATAACTCACTCAAATAAACTGAAGATGGATATTTGTAGCTGAAATCTTGATATGCAATAGTAAAACAAAAACAATGGAATTGCAACTGATGGCTGTGTTCCTATTCTTTCTTTGAAAGCATCCTCGTTGTGGGTCTCCATTTGACTGGATGGTCGAATGGTGCATCATCCAGATTTGGGAGGCATTCGGAAGCGACAGTGGCCCGATGTTGGACTGCACGGGAACATGAGGGCAGGTATACTCGTCTCCGAGGTTCTAGTCGACCACCACAAAGGGCTGCCGAGCACATCGTAACCCCTTCACATCTGCGCTTGCCGTCCGTTGGACAAGGGAGCTACAGTCCCATGCGTAGGACGCCATTAATACCACAACACAAACTACTGTGTTTGGAGTGAATCCGTGACCGGATGATGAATGGCGTCACACTGTGTTCAGCTATGAATCACGGTTCTACACTATCCCGGATGACCATCGTCGGCGAGCATCGAGGCAACCTGGGGAGAAGTCCGTTCTTCCAATGTTTTGAACAGGCATAGCGGTGTTGCTCTTGGCGTCATGGTGTGGGGAGCCAGAGGATATAACTTCAAGCCACGACTGATCTACATCTACATCTACATTTATACTCCGCAAGCCACCCAACGGTGTGTGGCGGAGGGCACTTTACGTGCCACTGTCATTATCTCCCTTTCCTGTTCCAGTCGCGTATGGTTTGCGGGAAGAACGACTGCCGGAAAGCTCGAATCTCTCTAATTTTACATTCGTGATCTGCTCGGGAGGTAGAAGTAGGGGGAAGCAATATATTCGATACGTCATCCAGAAACGCACCCTCTCGAAACCTGGACAGCAAGCTACACCGCGATGCAGAGCGCCTCTCTTTCAGAGTCTGCCACTTGAGTTTGCTAAATATCTCCATAACGCTATCACGCTTACCAAATAACCCTGTGACGAAACGCGCCGCTCTTCTTTGGATCTTCTCTATCTCCTCTGTCAACCCGACCTGGTACGGATCCCACACTGATGAGCAATATTGAAGTATACGTCGAACGAATGTTTTGTAAGCCACCTCCTTTGTTGATGGACTACATTTTCTAAGGACTCTCCCAATGAATCTCAACAATTAATTTTATATGATCATTCCACCTCAAATCGTTCCGTACGCATACTCCCAGATATTTTGCAGAAGTAACTGCTACCAGTGTTTGTTCCGCTATTATATAATCATAAAATAAAGGATCCTTCCTTCTATGTATTCACAATACATTACATTTGTCTATGTTAAGGGTCAGTTGCCACTCCCTGCACCAAGCGCTTATCTGCTGCAGATCTTCCTGTATTTCACTGCAAGTTTCCAATGCTGCTGATAGTGATCTAAGGAACTCTGACGGCACAACGGTACGTCACGGAGATCCTGTGTCCTCATGTGTTACCCCTCACGTGACAGTATTGTGGTACTATTTTTCAACAGGACAATACCCGTTCATACATGGCACATGTCTCTATGAACTGCCTACGTGATGTCGGCGTACTCCTGTAGCCAGCAAGATCGCCATATCTGCCCCAACAGAACATGTGTGGGACCAGTTCGGACGTCAGCTTCGTTCCAGAGCCAGTATTTAGGATATTAAGGGCCAATTACAACAGTCGTGCGCCAGTTTATCTCAGGAGAGGATACGATGACTTTGTGATACTGTTCCCAACAGAATTAGTGGATGCATTGACCAGATGGGCTGTAACAACATACTGAAAAGTGGGCTCATATTGCCAAGTCCCTTGCAAATTTGAGTCAATTTTGTAATCACTATAATAATGTCACACACTATCTCAACCTTGAAGTTTCATTTCGTTTCTTCCTCCCCTTCTGAGTGCTTCACAGTTTTTGTGATTCGGTGTATAACGAAAAGAGAGAAGCTGAGAAAAGTGTTTTGGGTGGTTGCTCTAACGACGTTCACTCTGTGAATAAAGTATCGAAACAACTCGTAAGAAAACGCTGGAGAAATTGTGACATCCCATATTACATGAAATATGTGATGTGTACGGTTTTGGATCGGGATATCATGGGAGACTCCAATGTTAACTCCTAGCCTTCTGGTAAATCGTATTACAGTATACGTCTCTTCGGAAGTGACAGTATTTTTTGTCACCTCAGAACATTTTGTACAGGAGATATTCAAATGCTTGAGGCTAAAGATGCGTTTCGATTGTAAGAAAATGTCAGTTCGGTTACGCTGTTTAAGTACGGAAATGGTTGGGAGACTGGTTTCACACAGACGGCTTAAGGGTTGTGATTTTTGTTTCAGCTGACTCTTTCGCCCGAAACATTTGAAGAACCAGCCATTTATGATGACTGACGTTCTCCATTTCGTGTGTGAGGAATTTAGTTTGCCAGCTGTAGTGTTTAGAAGAATGCAAACGAGAACGATACTAAAGCTTCAAGTCTGTAACAAAACGGATAGTATTCTAGTTGAACACAAGATAATAAACTGATACACATTGTTATTTCCTAACTAAACATTTTCACTGCTTATTGCTGCAGTGTCTGATAAAATGTCTTCATGGCTTTCACTATGACTACATGACAGAAATACAATTCTCGTTTTCGGCTAAGAAACCCGATAAGAGAAGCACACCCATTGACTTCTCGACTTTATATATCCGAATAACATATGTATTCGCAAGTATTTTCGAGTTTTGAGCGTTTCATAAACAGTTGAAGTTATGTAGAGAGGAAGTTTTTGTGTTTCTTGGCAAATAAATAGAGAATGTGTAACAATGTGTTAATACAGGTTTACTCCAGGCTTATTTCAATTTTGAGTGCTGATGGGCTATTAATGAGTTGTTGTTTATTGAAACAATTATTATTAATACCACAGCACAATATTCTTTACACTTCCTATAGTCCGTAAATTCATCTGTGAAAAAGTATATATTATTTAAATAACAGTTAAATATTTAATAGTAAGAATACAAGTTTCGCAAACACGAAATTTCACAGCCGTGAATTCTTAATACATAAGTCGTTCATGGCAAGTACAGATAGTTTGAGGTATTTGTTAGCTGTAAGGAATAAGCGTTATAAATGTGTGTTCGAAGTATCAGTGGCCTTTTAGTAGTGTGCCTTCCCTAGACTGAGAATAACTCAGGTTTCTGTAGTCACGTTCCTACGGTGAGCGTTGACATTAGATTTACCATAATCTCTTTATCATATTCCTCATTCTAGAGGTTAGGCACTGGTGATGTGACTGGTATAACACAGGGTCAGTCCATCGGTTAGTGACAACTATTGTTCATCAGTTGAGCAACCGTTCCTGAAATGTATCTGGAAATATACAAGAAAAGTGAATTTGCCTTTATAGATTTTTCCTTTTTGTAAGGGAATACTGTAACCATGAGCTGACTCTCTAAATGCCCTGTTTATTTTGAATGCACAGCATACTCGCCATTCATTCTCTCCACAAACTCTCTTGCACCTTGAAACTCTGTTTTGGACAAAATCTACATAGTTTTAGAGGTGATCATTATTCTGGTACGACTATTCGTTTTTCCTCAAGAAATCCACAGTCGAAGCCTTCCGTCACCCTTACCCGTTTCTATTACCTCTACACTGACAGTAGGTTCAAGGAAAACAAACACAATAAGTAAATGAATAACAGAAAGTCTCGTTTCCTAAAGTCCATGTTTAATTTGCAACATCAGTAACAGCAAACATCGAACTACTCATTCAAAAATTAAGTAATTAATGAAAATTAGATTCTATAATACATTTTCTCAGAAAAAATTGTACTTTTTAAGGTTGCTTGTTAGTCTCCAAAAATGCATATTCTTTAATAAATTATGCCATTATTCTCAATACTTATCTCTTTCATCCTCTTCGCGGAATTAACTCGCTGCGTTCCCAAACGCCTAAACATACAAGTATCTATAAACTGTGATTTAAGTTCTTCTTTCGAAAGAAATGTAACCCACTGGTACTATAATCTGCATGTCTATATATAGAGTCTTTTGTTAGGACTTGAAAGTCTGCGAAATGCTGTAAATAAAAGTATACGACCTCTAAGACCATCGACGTTTGACGGCGTACTTTCCCTACACAAGCAACTGTCACGATAAGTCAACGGAACACGTCAGTACTCTCCACTGGTGTCCTGTTCTGTGTGCCCAACTGTTTTATCTGGTGCACGAATATGGAGCCACGAGTAAGTTTGCGATTCGGGCGTGGCCTTTCTCCTCTGGGTCACAGGAGCCGCCCCTGTAACATGAAGCTGCAGGTTTCCGGTTTTCCCTTATGGGTGGCACGCGGAGGTTATTAAATGACCAGAGATGGTACAGGTTAGTCCCTCCAACTTATAACGGACTACACTTTCAAATATTCCTACCATTCCTTTGTTTCTGGTTCACCAACTGACGTTGAACGTCTTTGGAAAATCATTATCCCCATTTGATAAGATCGTTGTATTATTAGGAATGTACTCAGCACAATTTTAACGCTATAATAACACAGTAATAATTGTTCATCAACATCCTCTTATGACCACCAACTTTTTTATCATCATCATTATCATCATCATCATCATCGGCAGTAACCTTAACAAATCATTACATTATCAGTAACATTGCCAATATGATAGCCATTATCACTGCAATTATTGTTGTTGTTATTATGTAACTCATGTACTATACGCTTTGCACTGTTGATAGTAATGAAAATCTTTGAAGATGGCCAGGTAGATGTAAGAGACAACCGGAAGACTCTAAAGTTGCCAGGCAAAGTAAATGCATAGCTCATGAAATTTCAAAATTATATAAAGACTTTTTCATAAATAACAAGTATCTACTGTCCTTTTTAGATGGAGATATAGCAGGACTCGATCCACTGAGCTTCTCGAACATGAGCTGTGTGAATTGGTTGCACGTCGCCCAAAACCTGTTTCGGCTCAGTCCTGAACAATAGGTTTGTTAATTGATAGAGGACCGAAAGTTCACAAGTATTTCTGTTTGAGGATCTATTTGTGCATGAAATAGCTGTGCATTCTCTGTGTAGTGTGGTACCGATTCAACATGACCCAAATTTCCCTTGGCAGTTAGTTCACAGGGACACCGGATGTTGTACCTCATACAAGTTGGTCTCTTGCTAGTCTCTCTCAGTCCTTCTCCTGCACACAAACCCTCTTGTAATAGTCGAGTCTCCTTGATTTCAGTCAATTCGGATTACCCTAGCACGCCTCATGTCATCCCTACATTCTCAACTTACCCACACACTTCTAACGTAGTGCCCTTGTCAGTGACGTCCTCAGTGCGGATGCACGCCAGGCTCAAACTCTCACGGGAATCGGGCAAATGCTGCGAGTAATGAGAATAATGGGCAAGGGACATTACGTTAGAAGTGCGTGGATAAGTTGAAAATTTGGGTCTGACAGGAGGCGTGCTAGGGTAGTCCATGCAGTTGCGATAAACACTGTGTCCGGATGGCTTAGTGGTCAGAATATCTGCCCAGTCAACAGGAATCTCGGTCTGACACAGATTTTCAACTTTCCCCCTTGATTTAAATCAATGACCACTCGTAACGAATGTCTGTAATTCCTTTGGGTCTTAATTAATAATGGCTGCTGGATCAAAATGGTATCTGTTCTTTCAGACATACCCGAAAGAACAGACATCACATGTATACTTTTGAGAATGTTACCTTGTTTCGTGCCAGCCTCTGTCTTACAAAAACTTACGCAGTGGTTTTTCAAGCCATATTGTGTCATATGCAGTTGAACGAGCGATAAAAGCTGCATTAGTCTTGAGCTTTTTTGAAAAAGTTTCCTGTGTACATAGCTAACAATTTTTCAAAGTGTACTAGATATTTACCAAGTTCGCTACAGCTCCGTAACTACCGTACTCAAAAGTGATATTACATAACAGCGATTTGCGGCATTGTCGTTTTGCACAACGTTTTAACTAGAATTATCTAGGCTTTTAGATATTTAACAGAGCTCAAAATTTCGTTGAATAGTTGACTAGTCATGCCTATGTCTCCTAAACCGCTTTTGCAAACTCTAAAATGAGACCTTCGAAAAACACAGATTTTTTACATTTGAAATTTGTCAGAGTAATTTTAATTTAGTGATATCAAATGAGAGAGAAAATTTCGCATTATGTTGTACAGCCTACCAATATATCATGTTCTCAAATCGTCTAATTGCTTGTGAGATCAGTTTACACATTTTGGTTTATAGTCCTTCGGATACACAGCATGCTCGCTGGATATTCTGCTGGCTGCTACTATTGATGCCACTCCTGAGAACACAAAAATTGTGGGCATTCCCGCTTCCTCGTTTCAGTGACTTATAGTTACCTTCTCTCTGGCGTCGTAAAGGACCACAATCTTATTTACTTGTATCCATGGAAGAAGTTTACTTCAGTTTTCTGCTTCTTAGGTATATCTCTACGCATAGCACTAGCTTCTAAAATACTAATCATATACAGTATTGTAGGATGTTCTGCCACTGGAGGGACTAGATGACGTTTCGAGTTTTGTGTGGTTCAGTAGTTCAATGGTTAAATGCCACTCCGTGATTCCACGGTTCTGATCGCCAGTCAGTCCTCGATTATTTGTCACATATCTCACATCCGGCAATGTTTGTTAATGTGAAAAATGCCTAGTTGCACTTTTGTTCGAAGTCTACGTTAAACTGAGGTTCTCCCCTACCTGACTGGGTAAGTTCGAAGGTCGGATAAAGGCAAGGGCATACAACTTCCCCCATGAAGAGCACAGGATGCAGCCAACTGCAGGTGGTTGCTCACGTCGGTACCAATGATGTGTGTCACTTTGGATCAGAAGAGATTCTCTCTGGTTTCGAGTGGCTAACGTAAGTGGTAAAGGCTGCCAGTCTAGCTTGCAAGATGAAAGCAGAGCTGACCATTTGCAGCATAGTGGACAGGACGATTGCGGACCTCTGGTACAGAGCCGAGTGGAGGGTCTGAATCAGAGGCTCAGACGGTACTGCGACCGTGTAGGCTGCAGATTCCTCGACTTGCGCCAAAGGGTGGTTGGGTTTTGGGTTCCGTTGAATAGGTCAGGTGGCCACTATACGCAGGAGGCGGCTACACGGGTAGCAGGAGCTGTGTGGCGTGGACTGGGCTTTTTTTTCTTCTTTTTTTTTTTTTAATATAGGTTAGAGGGTCTCAGGAAAACACAAGAAGGGCTTCAATCACAAAGCTTGCAGGCTGATCACAGGAAGAACGTAGATGCAGGAACCATCGGTATAACAGTTGTAAATTGTCGTAGCTGTGTTGGGAAAGTACCAGAGCTCCAAGCGCTAATAGAAAGCACTGATGCGCAAATCGTTATAGGCGCTGAAAGCTGGTTGAAACCTGATATAAGCTCAGCCGAAATTTTTGCGAAGAACCTAACGGTGTTCCGAAAAGATAGGCTAAACACGGTTGGCTGTGGCGTGTTTGTTGCTGTCAGAAGTAGTTAAACTTGTCGCGAAATTGAAGTAGATACTTCCTGTGAGTTAGTATGGATCAAATGGCTCTGAGCACTATGGGACTTAACTTCTCAGATCATCAGTACTCTAGAACTTGGAACTATTTAAACCTAACTAACCTAAGGACATCACACACATCCATGCCCGAGGCAGGATTCGAACCTGCGACCGTAGCGGTCGCGCAGTTCCCGACTGTAGCGCCTAGAACCACTCCGCCACTCCGACAGGCCAGTTAGTATGGGCAGAGGTCATTGTTGGCAACCGGAATAAAATAATAATTGGATCCTTTTACCGACCTCCCAATTCAGATGATACAGTTGCTGAAAGATTCAAATAAAACTTGAATTTGATTTCAACACGTACCCGACACATACGATAATAGTTGGTGGTGACTTTAATTTACCCTCGATATGTTGGCGAAAATACATGTTTAATTCCGGAGGTACGCATAAAATATCATCCGAAATTCTGCTAAACGCATTCTCTGAAAATTATTTCGAGCAGTTAGTTCATGGGCCCACGCGAATAGTAAACGGTTGTGAAAACACACTTGACCTCTTAGCAACAAATAATCCTGAGTTAATAACGAGCATCAAAACCGATACAGGGATTAGTGAACACAGGATTGTCGTAGCGAGAATGAATATTGTAATCCCCAAATCCTCGAAAAATAAGCGAAAAATATACGTATTCAAAAAACCAGATAAAAATCCACTTGACGCCTTCCTGAGAGACAATCTCCACTCATTCCAAATTAATAATATAAGTGTAGACCAGATGTGGCTTAAATTCAAAGGAATAGTATCGGCAGCAATTGAAAGATTTATACCAAATAAATTAACCAACGGCGGAGCTGATCCTCTTTGGTACACAAAACGGGTTAGAACATTGTTGCAGAAACAACGAAACAAACATGCCAAATTTAAACAGACTCAAAATCCCAACGATTGGTGATCCTTTATAGAAGCTCGAAATTTAGCGCGGACTTCAATGCAAGATGCTTATAACAGTTTCCTCAACGAAACTATGTCTCGAAACCTGGCAGAAAATCCAAAGAGATTCTGTTTGTATGTGAAGTATGTTATCGGCAACAAACAATCAATACCTTCTCTGCGCGATATCAATGGAGATACTATCGAAAACAGTGCTGCCAAAGCAGAGTTACTAAACACAGCCTTCCGAAATGCCTTCACAAAAGAAGACGAAGTAAATATTCCAGAATTCGAATCGAAAACAGCTGCCAACATGAGTAACGTAGAAGTAAATATCCTCGGAGTAGTGAAGCAACTTAAATCACTTAATAGAAGCAAGTCTTCTGGTCCAGACTGGATACCAATTAGGTTCCTTTCGGAGTAAGCTGATGCATTAGCTCCATACTTAACAATCATATACAACCGTTCGCTTGACGAAAGATCCGTACCCAAAGACTGGAAAGTTCCACAGTTCACACCAATATTCAAGAAAGTTAGTAGGAGTAATCCACCACATTACAGGCCCATATCGTTAACGTCGATATGCAGCAGAATTTTAGAACATATATTGTGTTCGAACATGATGAATTACCTCTATGGAAACGGTCTATTGACACACAGTCAACATGGGTTTAGAAAACATCGTTCCTGTGAAACACAACTAGCTCTTTATTCACATGAAGTGCTGAGTTTTATTGACAAGGGATTTCAGATCGATTCCGTATTTCTGGATTTCCGGAAGGCTTTTGACACTGTACCACACAAGCGGCTCGTAGTGAAATTGCGTGCTTATGGAATATCGTCCTAGTTATGTGACTCGATTTGCGATTTCCTATCAGAGAGGTCACAGTTCGTAGTAATTGACGGAAAGTCATCGAGTAAAACAGAAGTGATTTCTGTCGTTCCCCAAGGTAGTGTTATAGGCCCTTTGCTGTTCCTTATCTATATAAACGGTTTGGGAGACAACCTGAGCAGCCGTCTTCGGTTGTTTGCAGATGACTCTGTCGTCTATCGACTAATAAAGTCATCAGAAGATCAAAACAAACTGCAAAACGATTTAGAAAAAAAAATATCTGAATGGTGCGAAAAGAGGCAGTTGACCCTAAATAACGAAAAGTGTGAGGTCATCCACATGAGTGCTAAAAGGATCTCGTTAATCTTCGGTTACACGATAAATCAGTCTAATCTAAAAGCCGTAAATTCAACTAAATACCTAGGTATTACAATTACGAACAACTTAAATTGGAAATAACACATAGAAAATGTTGTGGGGATGGCTAACTAAAGGCTGAGTTTTATTGGCAGGACACTTAGAAAAACTAAGGAGACTGCCTACACTACGCTTGTCCCTACTCTTTTAGAATACTGCTGCGCGATGTGGGTTCCTTACCAGATAGGGCTGACGGAGTACATCGAAAAAGTTCAAAGAAAGGCAGCACGTTTTGTATTATCGCTAAATATGGGAGAGAGTGTCACAGAAATGATACAGGATTTGGACTGGAAATAATTAAAAGAAAGACGTTTTTCGTTGCGACGGAATCTTCTCACGAAATTCCAATCACCAACTTTCTCCTCCGAATGCAAAAATATTATGTTGACCACAATAAAATAAGGGAAATCAGAGTTCGTACGGAAAGATATAGGTGTTCATTCTTTCCCCGCGCTATACGAGATTGGAATAACAGAGAATTGTGAAGGTGGTTCGATGAACCCTCTGCCAGGCACTTAAATGTGATTTGCAGAGTATCCAGGTAGATGTAGATGTAGATGTCGGACCATGCCTATTACAATACTTGCAGTGTTCATACTAACTCTTGTGGTGAGGACAGCTTCACCTTACCTTAGCAGTACATATGCCTCTGCTATTTGCACATGCCATACATTAACAAGGGCGTGGAAACTAGACAAATTATTTCCACATGAGTGGCTATTTCGTACAGGCATAATATGGTCGCTAGTGACTATTCAGGCATGTGTCCTCGTCGCTTAAGCCATTATCTAATGTGTCTTTTGGAAAGTGAAAGTGTCCGTTTTGTGGTCTAAGAGGATCTTTTTATTACTAGGGGCCTTCAGTAAGGAATGCAACACATTTTTATCTAAAAGCAAGTTGCTTTTATTCAGGATTGCAGTAAACCATACTATTCCTCCTCTCTCTTTTGACTACAGAACCCTATTTTTCAATATAATCACCTTATGCCTTCTCTTAGCCACCTTACTGGGGAGGCCTGTATGCCCGCATGGTACCACTCTACTGGTCGAAGTCCAAGCCAACGCCTTGCTGCATCAATTATCTCCCTATCATCCACGTACTGCTTCCCGCGAATTGCATCCTTCACTGGGCCAGACCGATGGGAATCAGAAGGTGCGAGATCCGGGCTCTAGTGTGGATTAGGAAGAACACACCTTTGAGTACCGTAAGTGCTGAGTGTGTCAGTACTACCACCAAAAAAAAAAAAAAAATGGTTCTGAGCACTATGCGACTTAACTTCTAAGGTCATCAGTCGCCTAGAACTTAGAAATAATTAAACCTAACTAACCTAAGGACATCACACACATCCATTCCGGAGGCAGGATTCGAACCTGCGACCGTAGCGGTCGCTCGGTTCCAGACTGTAGCGCCTATAACCGCACGGCCACGCTGGCCGGCGCACTACCACTAAAGACGTCCAGGTATGCATCTAGGTGTTTCATTTTGATCCGTCGATCACCTCGAATAAGAGTTTCCGCACGTTCCAACACTGCGGAAGTCACATCTATGTGAGGCCGGCCTGCACAGGGAAGATCGGAAGGCTTTGCATGACCTTGTTCCGATGATAACAGACGCCTCGCCCAAAGACTCGCCGTGCTTTTGTTTACTGGAAGGTCTCCGTAGACATTCTGCAAGTGCCTATGGGTATCTGCGGTGCACTGTTTTCTGCCAAATGAAACTCAATGACAGCTCTCTGCTTGGAAAGCATCAACCTTGCAGACACCATTCTGAAGGCTACATACAGCGGCACCACCTATCGGAACTTCTTGAAACTGTAGGAGCTGAAGTGGGAATATTCTGATTTTTTCAACCAAAATTGTTGATAAAAAAATATGTTACATTACTTATTGAACCCTCCTCATATTTGGCCTTCACTCTAGGAGTGTGTGTGTGTGTGTGTGTGTGTGTGTGTGTGTGGGTGGGTGGGTGGGTGGGTGGCGAAGTAGGGCCGTGTCCTGCCTTTGGATTTCTCGTCCACCCCTCATCGTTCCTGAGTCGGAGTTACCAGAGTAGGAAACAAATATGACTGCACAAAAATTTTGTGAATTTGTGAGCGACCCCTTATGAGAACCTTAATTTTACCATCAGAAGGAGAACATTGCAAAATAAGTTCACTTAAATTTGATAACTATAGACTAATTATTAGGAAGAACAGGACTTCTAGTCAGGTGAATACACTGTTCTGAATACGAATCACTTTGGGATAATTTAGGAGTACGTATAATAACGAACGAGATAATAGGGATGCTGTTAAGCTACTATGATCAGCATAGTGAACGCAGTGTCATAGCCATGACAGACATGAAGCCAACGCCGAAGATAGTAGTACAAGTTTGTATGTCAACTAACTTGACAGATGATGAAGAAACTGAATGGCTACATGATGAGATAAATGACGTTATTCATATAGTTCAGGAAAAAATTTAATTGTGATAGGCTACTGGAATTCGATTGTAGGAAAAGGAAGAGAAGGAAAACTAGTAGAAGAACATAGACTGGAAGAGAGAAATGAAAGGGGAAGAAGCCCAGTAGAATTTTGCAGAGCGTGTGATCATCGCTAATAGCTGGTTTATGAGTTATACATTGTAGGCAAAATAAAAGTAGGCCAAAAATATTTACACTAATACTGACTCAGGATTGACCTTCATTAATGAACATCGCAGAAGATGCTAGAAATGGGCAACGATGACGTCGTTGCAACACTGTGCTCGATTTATCAAACTGTGAGACACACGTAGCAGCTCTGCTTGTGGGATAACGGCAATAGTGACTGTACTGGCACCGAAACGGAATATAAGGAAAGATAACAGAAATAAGGCTGAAATACTGAATTTGATCTTTCGAAACTGTTTCACCGCAGAAGATCGTAACACTGTCCCGCCTCTTAATTATAGTACAACCAGCGAAATGGTAGGAACTGACATAATCGTTCGCAGAAGATAAAATCAACTATAATTGTTTAGTAGTGGAAAGGCATCAGGACCAAATGAGATGCCAAAGATTATCGAAAGAACTTGCTCTCTGCTTCTTCTAGAAGCAGTTTATCGTAGATCGCTCGAGCAACGGAGGGTACCTAGCAATTGGAAAAAATGCGTAGATCATACTCATTTTCAAGAAGGGTAAGACAGATGCACTCAATTGTAGGCCTACATCGCTGACGTCAATCTGTGGTAGAGTAGTGGAACATATTTCATGCTCAAGAATTACGACGTTTTCGGAGAAAGAAAATCTTCTCTATAAAAATCAACATGAATTCCGCAAACAGAGATTTTGTAGAACACAGCTCACTCCGTTTCTCCGCGAGATCCATAGAGCTGTATTCAACGGCGCTCAGGTAGATGCCGTGTTCCTTGACTTCAGGAAGGCATTTGATACTGTCCTGCACTGACGTTTAGGGAAAAAAATTCGACCTTAGGACCATATTTGTGACTGATTTCAATACTTTCTTGCAGATAGAACTCAACACATCTCTCGTAACGGAGCTAAATCTACAGATGTAAATGTAATTTCCAGAGTACCCCAAGAAAGTGTGATAGGACCATTACTGTTACAGTGTATATAAATGATCTAGTAGAAAGCGTCGGCAGCTCATTGAGACGGTTCGCAGATGATGCGGTTGTCTCTAAGAAATTAGTAACGCCAGAAGACACTACAGATTTGCAGAATGACTTGCAGAGGCTTGATGAATGGTGAAAGTACTGTCAGCTGACCCGGAATGTAAATACATGTAACATATGGCACAAACACAGGAAAATAAATCCACTACTGTACAACTACACTATTGATGAGAAATTGTTGGAAACAGTATCTACGTAAAATACGTCGGAGTAACTATTCATACCGACTTTCAGTGGAATGACGACATTAAACGAATAGTAGGAACAGCAGATGCCAGACTGAGAGTCACTGAAGAATCTTAAGGAAATGTAAATCATCCACGAAGGAAGTGGCTTATACGGTGCTTGTTTGACCGATGAGTATTGCTCATCAATATGGGATCCTTACCAGGTAGAACTGATAGAAGAGGTAGAGAGGATCCAACGAAGAGCAGCGTGTTTCGACACGGGTTCCATTAATCGGCCCGAGAGCGTTACCGAGATGCTCAACCAACTCTAGTGGCAGACGTTAAAGAGAGGCGTTGTACATCACGGACAGCTTTATTATTGAAATTTCGAGTGAACACATTCCGACATTCCGGGAAGAGTCGGACAAAGTATTCCTTCCTCCAGATATATCTCATGAAGTGACGACGACGAGAAAATTAGAGAAATTAGGGCTAATACAGAGGCTTGCTGGCAATCTTTCTTCCCATGTGCCATTCGCGAGTGTTACAGGAAAGGGGAGGAGGGGGGGGGATCAGTTAGTGCTACCAGACGTACCATACGCCACATATTGTTAGGTGGCTTGCGGAATATGCTGTAGATGTAGACCGAGCTTTCAACATTCTGCTTTAGCTCTTCCAGTGCGTTATTTGGGTACACTTGACCCTTCAGTTTGCCCCTCAGGTAAAAATCACTGGGAGAGAGATGAGATGATCGAGCTGGCCAGGAGATTGCACTGCCTCTGCTGACTGTCCTCCCCTCACCGAGCATCTCGTGCAGTCTTGAAAAGGTTGTCAAGGCGGCGAGTGCTGTCGCTTCGTCTTGCTGAAAACATCCATGTACACGTTCATATTTTGTGTTTGATTCACATGTGGATTAAACAGTTTGTAGACATACTGGTTAGCATCAACAGTTTGATGAAAGAATTGTGTTACAAGGCGGACACCGGATACTGCGCAACAAACACCAAGCCTGAGTTAGTAACGGATTTTCAAACTGCTGAATGGGATTATCTGCCGCGTAATGACCCATGTTCTGTGGGCTCGCGTACCCTGACAGGCAGATCTAGGCCTCAGCTGAAGAAATGAAAAACTGAAGCCCCAAAAGTCCTGATTGTACTTCACTCAGAAACCACCGGCAGAACTCAACACGTGGAAGTTCGTCTGGAATCCCTCGAACTCACTGCTCACAGAAAATTCGTAAGAATACAGATGCAGGTCATTTTCGACACGCCGATCTCTTGATTCCCACTTGCACAGATAAACACCACTGAGATTTCGTCTACCTCTACGTCCACATATGTACTCCGCAAGCTGCCTGATGGTGTATGGGTACTTATGGTACCACTAACTGATCCCTCCTTCCCTGTTCCATTGGCGAATGCCGCGTGAGAAAAATGATTTTCGATAAACCTCTGAATCATCTATAGTTTCTCGACTTTTTTCGTAGTGAGATTTTCACGAGACGTATGCCGGAAGAAATAATATCCTTCAAGATTGTTCTTGGAACATACGCTCTCGGACCTTTTACCGTAAACGCCTCCGCGATGCATAACGCCTCTCTGAATCCGTAATAACCTCACTAGATATTATCGAATTATTTACTGCACTAAACAAGCGGCCACCATTGGCCTCTAAACTTTCTTTACGATATATATTCCGATTGAATTTAGAAAATGTTCAGATGTGTGTGAAATCTTATGGGACTTAACTGCTAAGGTCATCAGTCCCTAAGCTTACACACTACTTAACCTAAATTATCCTAAGAACAAATACACACACACACATGCCCGAGGGAGGACTCGAACCTCCGCCGTGACCAGCCGCACAGTTGAATATAGAATTTCGTTGCTACTCTCTACCGGTTTCAACCAGCTTGCTGTTCCTAATGATACCTGGGCATTAATGCTTTTAATAAGAGATACTAATTCTGGGACCTTACAACGCTACGTTCCTTCAGTTTACTAATATGTTAACCCAACTGTTTTCAGTCTGGGAGGACGAGCATTCTCTGAGAATTATGAGACTGTTCTGTCTTCGATTTCTGCAGGAAGTTCATCAAGGTCAGGGGGATTACTCTGTCCTAAAAATCCCCCATATGCACGTCACACGTACTCTGCTGCCCTAATAGTCCCTTCCTGCGTGTAGAGCACGCGAACCTATTCTGGGGGGGGGGGGGGGGGCGTGGAGAAAGGCACACAATTCTCCATTCGGTGGCGGAGATAATAGAGAAATTTGCGTCCAGCATCATCATAGACTCGTTTGAGCCTCTGGTTTAGACCTCTCACGCTGTTCCAAACCAGAGGACCGAGATCGACTCAGGGTAAATTGCTACAAATGGTGAACTTAGCCTGCACACCACCTGCCCGCCTGCGATGCTAGCTGCCTTCACCTTTCATCCAATGGCCGAAACAAACCGCAAATGGCCTCAGAACCCAAGCGGCAGGCGTTATTCGTGCTGACATGTGCCACGATTTGCAGCCGTTTGCACTCAGTGAGTTCGATAGCCGCCGGCACAACCTCCTCCATGTCTCGGACGAGATCCCCAGCAAACAAACCGAGTGCACACGGGCATTCTTCACTGATCTGCCTGCATTTCCCTGAGGGTCTCCGCTACCCACACAACGTTGGAGCTCCCAGTGATTATCATACACGCCTTCAGTATTTCTCCGGACTGGACAGGAATAGACCTCTGACCCAACAGGAGAGGCATCTCGTGCTGGCTCAAATGTGTTATCAACACTGGGTACCACTTTGTACCTGGTGCTAAGGCGTAAGAGGTACACGTGCGGCCAGTTACCACTTTTGCCCTCAGGCCAGAGGTATGAGAACCCACCACCCATCCGCCATTCGCTCTCGAGTGAAGACAGGTCGGTCAGATGTTGCGTATCGGAAGACGCAGCGACAACGGAATTACCAGAGGATTCCAACGATACCAAAGTTGTCGTAGCTTTCGTCGCTGCTGTCTGCACACGACGCGCACAGTCTCTATCCACATCGCACTATACGTAAAAAAAAAAAAAAAAGTAAAAAAAAACTGTATTAGATCTTTAAAAATAGAAACAAAGCAGTCATGAATAATTAAAATAGAACAGACATCAGCAGGAAAGAAAATTCCTGGACTGTGGCGCTACTGAGGCTGGGATCTACACAATGTACACTCCTGGAAATGGAAAAAAGAACACATTGACACCGGTGTGTCAGACCCACCACACTTGCTCCGGACACTGCGAGAGGGCTGTAAAAGCAATGATCACACGCACGGCACAGCGGACACACCAGGAACCGCGGTGTTGGCCGTCGAATGGCGCTAGGTGCGCAGCATTTGTGCACCGCCGCCGTCAGTGTCAGCCAGTTTGCCGTGGCATACGGAGCTCCATCGCAGTCTTTAACACTGGTAGCATGCCGCGACAGCGTGGACGTGAACCGTATGTGCAGTTGACGGACTTTGAGCGAGGGCGTATAGTGGGCATGCGGGAGGCCGGGTGGACGTACCGCCGAATTGCTCAACACGTGGGGCGTGAGGTCTCCACAGTACGTCGATGTTGTCGCCAGTGGTCGGCGGAAGGTGCACGTGCCCGTCGATCTGGGACCGGACCGCAGCGACGCACGGATGCACGCCAAGACCGTAGGATCCTACGCAGTGCCGTAAGGGACCGCACCGCCACTTCCCAGCAAATTATGGACACTGTTGCTCCTGGGGTATCGGCGAGGACCGTTCGCAACCGTCTCCATGAAGCTGGGCTACGGTCCCGCACACCGTTAGGCCGTCTTCCGCTCACGCCCCAACATCGTGCAGCCCGCCTCCAGTGGTGTCGCGACAGGCGTGAATGGAGGGACGAATGGAGACGTGTCGTCTTCAGCGATGAGAGTCGCTTCTGCCTTGGTGCCAATGATGGTCGTATGCGTGTTTGGCGCCGTGCAGGTGAGCGCCACAATCAGGACTGCATACGACCGAGGCACACAGGGCCAACACCCGGCATCATGGTGTGGGGAGCGATCTCCTACACTGGCCGTACACCACTGGTGATCGTCGAGGAGACACTGAATAGTGCACGGTACATCCAAACCGTCATCGAACCCATCGTTCTACCATTCCTAGACCGGCAAGGGAACTTGCTGTTCCAACAGGGCAATGCACGTCCGCATGTATCCCGTGCCACCCAACGTGCTCTAGAAGGTGTAAGTCAACTACCCTGGCCAGCAAGATCTCCGGATCTGTCCCCCATTGAGCATGTTTGGGACTGGATGAAGCGTCGTCTCACGCGGTCTGCACGTCCAGCACGAACGCTGGTCCAACTGAGGCGCCAGGTGGAAATGGCATGGCAAGCCGTTCCACAGGACTACATCCAGCATCTATACGATCGTCTCCATGGGAGAATAGCAGCCTGCATTGCTGCGAAAGGTGGATATACACTGTACAAGTGCCGACATTGTGCATGCTCTGTTGCCTGTGTCTATGTGCCTGTGGTTCTGTCAGTGTGTTCATGTGATGTATCTGATCCCAGGAATGTGTCAATAAAGTTTCCCCGTCCTGGGACAATGAATTCACGGTGTTCTTATTTTAATTCCCAGGAGTGTATAAACGAGTAGAATAAAGAAAGACTAAAATCCACTTTGCGAAGTTCTCGCTGCATATTACAAGGTCGCAAAACCCGCAGAAATAAATTGACCTATTGGAAACACACAGAATCCCGAGAGAAAAGCACTAATCTAATGTGTACTAACACAAACTGTTACTGCTGTTGCAGCTGTTCGCTGCTCTCGCATTGGTTGCTGGACCTAGACTTACTACTTAAGTAAACTGAAGGTGGAGGGAGGGGACAGAGAAAGGAGGAAGGAACTAATGATATCAGCTGCATTGTGACTTCATGGGGAATGAGCAGAGACGAGAGAAAATGCGTGTCGGAGGGATATTTGAAGCTGTGACCTTCTGCTTACTACGTAGTTGCGTTAACCACTGTGCCGTCGGAAACAGCGTTTATCGCAAATGCTCGGAGTTTATCGGCACCCTCCCTGGCTGCCAGACATTCCCACCTAGCGCCACCTATCCACAGCCTCCCGTCAATGTCCTCCATGCTCGCTGATTTTAGATTCCCGCTGGAGATCGTACGTAAATGTGCATCCGCACTAAAGATTGTGGATTCATTGCCAATCGAGGCGAATCAGCTATACAGCGTGTTCGGAAATTCTCGTTACAAACTTCTAGGACTTGTAGAGGGGAGTGACTATAGGCGCCAGCGCCTATAAATGTATGTATATACAGGGTGATTCCGTGTTACAAACTTTCTAGGATGATGGAGAAGGACAAATGTATCAATTTGACGTAAGGGTCCCTATACCGGAAACGAACAAATCGAACGTTATAAGCGAAAACCGTTCTGATACCTCTGACATTGGAATACATGTACTGGTACTGTTGTTGCTAAGATTGTAGGGTAGGCAACTTCGAGAGGTGGTAGTATGGTCCAAAACAAGAAAATGTGAAATGTGTGTGAATTCCTAAGGGACCAAACTGCTGAGGTCATCGGTCCCTCGATTTACACACGACTTAAACTGACTTATGCTAAGAACAACACACGCACCCATGCACGAGGGAGAACTCAGACCTCCGGTGGAAAGGGCGGCGCAATCCGTGTCATGGCGCCTCAAACGGCGCGGTCACTCCGCGTGCCTCAAAACAAGAAAAAAATCTAGTACACATGGGCCATAAAATACATACCTTAAGAGCTATGAGCACTTGTTCAATAGACGAGATGTGTTTCACAGCAGCGAAGATGAACAAGTGCATATAGCTCCCCGAGTATATTTTTTAGAGCCCATGTTTACCGAATATATTTTCCTTGTTTTGTTCGTACCAACACCTCTGAAAGTTGCCTACATTACAATCTTAGCAACAACAGCGCCAGTACATTTATTTCACTGTCAGAGGTATCAGAGCGGTTTTCGCTTGTAACTTTCGACTCGTTCGTTTCGGGCACAGGGAACCTCACCACAAATTGATACATTTATTCTTCTCCATCATCCTAGAAAGTTTGTAACACCGTCACAGAATCACCCTGTATATATATATATATATATATACATTTACAAGCACCGAAGCATATAACTTATACGCTCTGTGGAGTGGTCGGATGACGTTTCCGGACATGGGTGATGGTGGTGGTTAGTGTTTAACGTCCCGTCGACAACGAGGTCATTGTCATTAGAGACAGAGCGCAAGCTCGGGTTAGGGAAGAATTGGGAAGGAAATCGGCCGTGCCCTTTCAAAGGAACCATCCCGGCATTTGCCTGAAACGATTTAGGGAAATCACGGAAAACCTAAATCAGGATGGCTGGAGACGGGATTGAACTGTCGTCCTCCCGAATGCGAGTCCAGTGCGCTAACCACTGCGCCACCTCGCTCGGTCCGGACATGGGTTCCTATTCAAAATATTACGTATTCATTCCCGCCTACAAGTCCTAGAAGTTTCTAACGAGAATCTCCGAATACCCTGTTTGAATGCGTGGTGTCTGTTCTTTTGGACAGGTCCGTGTTTCATTCGCTAAAAAGGCCGTTTGACGCTATTGTACCAAAACACTTCCAGTCTTAAACTCTTTTGCCAAAAGATCTGCACACTTCTTTTTCCACGAAATATGCTTCGTACAACACGCGACAAACAACACCCGATCTTTTATCGTGAGCACCATTTTTTATTGCATTCCACTGATTATTAAACACGTCCGTTTCTCTCCCACAAAGATAATGACCCAGCGAAGTAATCGGGACAGAACATCCGGGAGATGCGCATGCGCAGGCATGTGATAACAACCGATTAGTGCACCGAAATCATTGGTTTCCAGAATTTTCTGTGATGAGCTGTTCTCCTGTTCATGAACAAGAGTCAATTCAGCACCAGTCTTATACAGTACTGGCCATTAAAATTGCTACACCAAGAAGAAATGCAGATTGTAAACGGGTATTCATTGGACAAATATATTACACTAGAACTGACATGTGATTACATTTTCACGCTATTTGGGTGCATAGATCCTGAGAAATCAGTACCCAGAACAACCACCTCTGGCCGTAATAACGGCCTTGATACGCCTGGGCATTGAGTCAAACAGAGCTTGGATGGCGCGTACAGGTACAGCTGCCCATGCAGCTTCAACACGATACCACTGTTCATCAACAGTAGTGACTGGCGTATTGTGACGAGCCTGTTGCTCGGCCACCATTGACCAGACGTTTTCAATTGGTGAGAGATCTGGGGAATGTGCTGGCCAGGGCAGCAGTCGAACATCTTCTGTATCGAGAAAGGCCCGTACAGGACCTGCAACATGCGGTCGTGCATTATCCTGCTGAAATGTAGGGTTTCGCAGGGATCGAATGAAGGGTAGAACCACGGGTCGTAACACATCTGAAATATAACGTCCACTGTTCAAAGTGCCGTCAATGCGAACAAGAGATGACCGAGATATGTAACCCCATACCATTACGTCGGCTGATACGCCAGTATAGCGATGACGAATACACGCTTCCAATGTGCGTTCACCGCGATGTCGCCAAACACGGATGCGACCATCATGATGCTGTAAACAGAACCTGGATTAATAAAAAAAAATGGCATTTTGCCATTCGTGCACCCAGGTTCTTCGTTGAGTACACCATCGCAGGCGCACCTGTCTGCGATGCAGCGTCAAGGTTAACCGCAGCCATGGTCTCCGAGCTGATATTCCATGCTGCTGCAAACGTCGTCGAACTGTTCGTGCAGATGGTTGTTGTCTTGCAAACGTCCCCATCTGTTGACTCGAGACGTGGCTGCACGATCCGTTACAGCATGCGGATAAGATGCCTGTCATCTCGACTGCTAGTGATGCGAGGCCGTTGGGATCCAACACGGCGTTCCGTATTACCCTCCTGAACCCATCGATTCCATATTCTGCTAACAGTCATTGGATCTCGACCAACGCGAGCAGCAATGTCGCGACACGATAAACCGCAATCGTGATAGGCTACAATCCGACGTTTATCAAAGTCGGAAACGTGATGGTACGCATTTCTCCTCCTTACACGAGGCATCACTACAACGTTTCACCAGGCAACGCCGGTCAACTGCTGTTTGTGTATGAGAAATCGGTTGGAAACTTTCCTCATGTCAGCACGTCGTAGGTGTCGCCACCGGCGCCAGCGTTGTGTGAATGCTCTGAAAAGCTAATCATTTGCATATCACAGCATCTTCTTCCTTTGGGTTAAATTTCGCGCCTCTAGCACATCATCTTCGTGGTGTAGCAGTTTTAATGTCCAGCAGTGTATTTTCTGGACAAGTATTATTCTGTCCATCTTGTATGTATTTGTATGTAGAAAAGGCCTGGGAACATCTGAAGGTTTCAGACTCCTTACAATTTTGCGTCAGTCCTATATTTTCTGGACAGGTTTTATTCTGTCCCTCCTTTATAAGAAGGCTTTGTATGTGGAAAAGGCCTGGGGCACCTGAAGCTTTCAGTTTCCTTACATACTGGTAAGACAAAGATTTCGGAACCAGAGTTTAAAATTAAATTTTGCAGCGGCGGATGTGGACTCTGCCCATAATTTATTGATTATGAACTGCAGATTAAAACCGAAGAAATCGTAAAAAGCTAGGAATTTAAGGCGATGGAACCAAAAGAATGCACTGTAGGACGGGTGGGTAATTTTAACAGCCGAAACAGTGAAGGCAACAGAGGATCAAATAGGTAAAAAGACAGGGCCTAGTCAAAATTCTTGGATATCATAGGAGATATTAAATTTAATTGCGAAAGGAACAAATATAAAAATGTGTCAAATGAAGCAGGTGAAAGGGGACAACGACATCTAAAAATGAGATTGACAGAAAATGTAAAATGGCTATACAGGAATGGCTAGAGGACAAATTCAAGGCTGTAGATGCATGTACGACTAGCGGAAAGATACCACATCTAGGAAAATGAAAGAGGCCTTTGGAGAAAAGAGAAGCAGCTAGCAGCTATATGAATACCAAGAGTTGAGATGGAAAGCTAGCACTAAGTATAGAAACAAAAGCTGAAATGTAGAAAGAATGAGCAAAAGTATTATACAAGGGAAAGGAACTTGAAGGCACTGTTATAGAAGGGGACGAGAAAGTAAATGAAAATTCCGTGGGAGATATGATGCTGCGTAAAGAATTTGAGAGAGGGCTAAAAGACCTAAATGGAAACAAGGCAATTCCATCAGAATTATTGAGATCCTTTGGAAAGACACCCACGAGAAAACTATTACATATAGAGTGCAAAATATTCGAGACAGGCGAAACACATTCAGACTGCAATAAGAAAGAAATAACTGCAGTTTCAAAGAAGGTATATAACACGAGTTATTCACAGAAGAATGGAAAAATGTAGAATCTGACTTAGGAGAAGATTAATTTGGGTTCCGGAAAAATGTACTAACACGCAAGGCAGTACTTACCCTACGAGGTATCTTCGAAGAAAGGCAGGAGAAACGCAAACCTACCTTTACAGGATTTGTAGATTTAGAGAAAGCTTTCGACATTGTTGACTTGACTACACCTTTTGAAATTTTGAATGTAGCAGGAATAAAATATAGGAAACGAAAATTTATTCACATCTTGTAGAGGAAGTGGATTGTTGTTATCAGAGCAAAAAGATGTGAAAGGGAAGGAGTAACTGAGAGGGGGGTGAGATAGTTGTAGCCTACCTAAAATGTTAGTCAGTCTGTACATTGAGGAAACGGTAAAGGAAATCAGTGACAAATCTGGAAAGGAAATTAAAGTTCAGGGAGAAAAAATAAAAACCTTGACGTTCATTGATGACATAATTTTCTCAGAGATGAGAAAACACTTGGAAGAGCAGCTGAACAAAATGGATGGCGTCTTGAAAAGAGGTTACACAATTAATCTCAAAAAATATAAAACAAGGTAAAGGATTGTGGTAAAATTAAAGCAGACAATTGCTGAGGGAATTAGATTAGGAAATGAGACATTGAAAGGAGTAGATGAAGTTTGCTATTTGGGTAACAAAATAACTGATGACGTCGAAGGAGAGAGGACGTAAAATGCAGAGTGGCAAGAGCAACCAAAGCATTTTTGAAACAGTGAATTTTGCGCGTCTAATATAAATTTAAGTATTAGGAAGTATTTTCTGAAGTTATTAGTCCAGACTGTAGCTTTGTAAGGAAGTGAAACGTTGACGATAAACAGTTCAGACAAAGAGAGTGTAACACCTCACCCATCACTTCTCTGGTTTTGGCGTGTGTTCACCCCAGCTAATTGACTAACAGATCAACAGAGAGTGCAAAACTGCCGCAATATCGGATAATGCAAAGAAAGTAATAAGGCCCTGTAACTCCTGATTGAACTGCAGTGGCAGTGTTCACATTAATTGATTCAGAATTGATCACTTTTAATTAAAAAGGGGTGCACATTGATGTTATATTCAGCTATTGAACACCACATGCAAATGTTGAGCATAAAATTAATTAAGAAAGTGACTTGGGATTTCAACTATTTGATTGAAAACAGATGCATTCGATTAGCACAAATTTATTTTAACTCACGACCTTCAATCATCACATTACCTGACTCTCCTAACAGCCAGTGGTAATAAATTACGTTTACGTAGAGTAGAGCGCGATAAATCAAAATTAATTCCTATCGACTGACCCAGGCGTAATGCGAAGTGGGAGGAGAATTCCACAATACACGGCCCATGAAACCCTCGTGGAAACTTTGCCGACGTGATCCAACAAATTAATCAGTGCCTAACTCAAGCCGGAGTGGGTGCAATATCACCAAATTCAATGTGGCGGGGCGGCGCCGTTGTGCGGACGTCGGCCGGCCTCATGGTGCTGCCACGCTGCGGTCGTCTATTCACTCCTAACTATCTTGCTCAGTACATAGCTGAACCAAAACTTTCTATCTCCCAGCTCAATCGTTCCATTTGCTAAGTTCTAAACTGCAGAGATGCTCACTCTCTCTCAGGCAAGCTAAGTAAAGAACGCCACGTCCGCACTCTAGGCAAGCTGGGAACGGAAGACCCTTACGGAGACTTCTCGCAGCCTGCTCTCCGCCTCAGTTTCCCCTCCAGCAAAATCACTTACGCCAATTGCAGCGCAAGACGCGTTAATTATGCGGCGCTTCCCAGCGCCGACCAATGCCTGCTCTGGGAAGTGAACAAATTCCCACAAAATTTCCCTTCCTCTCAACTTCTGCTATTTAGCTCCTCCCAGGCCACCCATCAAGGTTAGCATCTGCACAAAACACCAATTTTTCCGGAATTCTGACTCCCAGGAGGGTACTTCAAATTCCTTGGTCCTACGTTCCCATCGGAGGCCGGTGTATTTCATTCTGTGGCTCTTCACCTGATTTACTTCAGACTCTGCGGACTGTGAATTCAGCGTGAAGTGGCTATAGTCATGAACACGCATATTTTGGCCTCTGTTGACAGCTTCACTGTAGCTTTGCGCGGCTTTCTCGCATGTTTCACTGAAAACGGGACAACGGACGTTTATCAACAGGCGTACAAGTTCTCCATCTGCTCCCTGGTACACCAGCATGAGGTCAACCACCCACTCACTGTCACTCATCTTAAGGCAGCTGGAGGTCGCGCCCCGTTACCGCTTTCTCAAAGCTTGAGCCGCCCTAAGCTGCCTATTGTCGCTTCCCTTCACCGCTCCCCAGCCGGCCAAGGTCAACTCTGAATACTTCCCTGGGATAAACTAGCCTCCAGTAAATCGACGCATTTCCACAAAGTTTTCATGTCATGTAAATTACTTTAAAACCATTACCCGACATTAATTATTCCAATACATCCATACTATACTCTCTACAAGATGCATTGTGCCTTGTCAGTCATTTTTGTTCAGCCCTACTGTTAGCTCAACGTGAGTTAGGTGATTTTTAATGACTTCTAGTAAGGGGCATAGTTCTTGCCATCTTACAAGAGGAAAGTAGCTTTCGGCCGGCTGGTGTGGCCAAGTGGATCTAGGCGCTTCATTCTGGAACCGCGTGACCACTACGGTCGCAGGTTCGAATCCTGCCTCGGGCATTGATGTGTGTGATGTCCTTAGATTAGTTAGGTTTAAGTAGTTCTAAGTTCTAGGGGACTCATGACCTCAGATGTTAAGTCCCATAGTACTCAGAGCCATTTGAACCAAAGAAGCTTTCGAAATGTGCTGCTACAGAAGAATGGGGAAAGAAGAAATTTATGACACAACTTGACTAAAAGAAAAGACAGACTGACAGGACACATCCTGAAACATCAAGGAAACGTAAATTTGGTAACTGAGGGAAGTGCGATAGATAATATTGTGGGGAAGGCGAGTCAAAGGTTGCGTTTTATTGGCAGGACACTTAGAAGAAGCAACACGTCCACTAAAGAGACAGTTTACACTACACTCGTTCGTCCTCTGTTAGAATATTACTGCGCGGTGTGGGATCCTTACCAGGTGGGATTGACGGAGGACATCGAAAGGGTGCAAAAAAGGGCAGCTCGTTTTGTATTATCGCGTAATAGGGGAGAGAGTGTGGCAGATATGTAACGCGAATTGGGATGGAAGTCATTACAGCAAAGACGTTTCTCGTCGCGGCGAGATCTATTTACGAAATTTCAATCACCAACTTTCTCTTCCGAATGCGAAAATATTTTGTTGAGCCCAACCTACATAGGTAGGAATGATCATCAAAATAAAATAAGAGAAATTAGAGCTCGAACAGAAAGGTTTAGGTGTTCGTTTTTCCCGCGCGCTGTTCGGGAGTGGAATGGTAGAGAAATAATATGATTGTGGTTCGACGAACCCTCTGCCAAGCACTTAAATGTGAATTGCAGAGTAATCGTGTAGATGTAGATGTAGACGTAGATGTAAAAATTGTAGAGGAAGACCGAGGTTTGACTACGGTAAGCAGGTTCAGACTGATGTAGGTTGCTGCAGTTATGAAGAGATGAAGAGACTCGCTCAAAACAGACAAGCGTGGAAAGCTGCACCATACCAGTCTTAGAACTGAAGTCGATAATAAAAACAACAGTGTAATTAATATGACAGATGATTGACCTATTAGAAATATTTGATGTGCTGAAAATGAAAGCTATAAAGCTGACCCTTCTTTCAGAGTTAATGAAGTAAGATAAATTAAGAACAAAAATGCTGTTTTTGAGAAAATTATAATTGGCTTGAAAAATCTGTAGCTATTGGAAAAATAATTGCGGAATAAGTAGTTCTAAGAAAATATTTAGGAACTTGGAAAACTCGAAGGCTACAAAGCACTTTTAAACATTTGTGGTCTTATTTTCGGATTTATAGCTTAAAATATCGGCAGCGTGTTTAGAGGGGAAGATACAAAGATACATTTAGTATAGATAATAAAGCAGGGTATTAACAACTCTAAAAATGTTTCGTATTTGTGAATGGTCGACGCGGGCAGCTAAAAATAAGTAACTGTTGTTTAAGAGACCATTTAAGCAATAAACAGCGTACCTGATCCTCCAGTTACTGTTGCCGGATAGTTGACAGGCTGGTTACGTAGAACTCACAAGCAGTCATATAAATTTTGGACCCAGAAGCGGCGAATTTCACAGTAGCTATAAAAGAAGGACTGCCTCTGTATCAGAAGAGTTGGCTGTTGGATTGTGAACCGTTTGTCCAAAGCCTCGGCGTAAATATATGCTCTTTTCTTTTCTGTAGCAGTGTGCATGAGGGCGAACATCACGTATAATGTGGGAACTCGGTTAGGGTGCTGATGGTCGCGTCGCTGCACCTAAGAGTTTTCTGCGGTATCGTTTTCATAGATTTCTTTATTTAGTTTTTGCGTCCTTTCCTTCAAATATGTGAATGAGAACAATTGCCTCTCCCAGCTTTATATATTTCTGACAGTGTATAACGGAAGCAACTTTGAAAATATTCCTTTGGAGGTTGTTCGTGCACAACTCAAAGAACTTTCCATGCAACAAGCTCGTATACATAGATACGTAGAATTCATTGGAGAAGTGACTCTTACGGCGAGCATTGATAAATTTTAACCTAAACATTGAAACTTTCTTGCGTGAAAATTAGTAAGTCTTGTAACTGCTATTACCTGGCATTATTTCGAAATACACGTCACGAAAAGTGTGGTTGGTAAGGGAGTGAGACAGGGTTGTAGCCTATCCCCGACGTTATTCAATCTGTATATTGAGCAAGCAGTAAAGGAAACAAAAGAAAAATTCGGCGTAAGAATTGAAATCCATGGAGAAGAAATAAAAACTTTGATGTTCGCCGATGACATTGTAATTTTGTCAGAGACAGCAAAGGACCTGGAAGAGCAGCTGAACGGAATGGACAGCGTCTTGAAAGGAGGATATAAGATGCACATCAACAAAAGCAAAACGAGGATAATGGAATGTAGTCGAATTAAATCGGGTGATGCTGAGGGAATTAGATTGGGAAATGAGACGTTTAAAGTAGTAAATGAGTTTTGCTATTTTGGGAGCAAAATAACTGATGATGGTCGAAATAGAGAGGATATAAAATGTAGACTGGCAATGGCAAGGAAAGCGTTTCTGAAGAAGAGAAATTTGTTAACATCGAGTATAGATTTAAGTGTCAGGAAGTCGTTTCTGAAAGTATTTGTATGGAGTGTAGCCATGTATGGAAGTGAAACGTGGACGATAAATTTAGACAAGAAGAGAAAGAAGCTTTCGAAATGTGGTGCTACAGAAGAATGCTGAAGATTAGATGGGTAGTTCACATAACTAATGAGGAGGTATTGAATAGAATTGGGGAGATCAGAAATTTGTGGCACAACTTGACTAGGAGAAGGAATCGCTTGCTAGGACATATTCTGAGGCATCAAGGGATCACCAATTAAGTATTGGAGGGCAGCGTGAAGGATAAAAATCGTAGCGGGAGACCAAGAGATGAATACAGTAAACAGATTCTGAAATAAGTAGGTTGCAGTAGGTACTGGGTTGATGAAGAAGCTTGCACAGGATAGGGTAGCATGGAGAGCTGCATCAAACCAGTCTCTGGACTGTAGACCACAACAACAACAACATGATAATATGTATCTGTAAGGGCTTTAATTCCATAATGCGTTTTGCGAAAAGTTAATAAAAACTTTTTCAGGTAAATATGCTTGCAGTTTAGTTTTGTAGATAGAATCCTTATCATGAACTGTATAATTTTCAGGACGCCAGTACGAGAAAATTCTGTAAGAATGCGATTACAAGAGCGACAGGAGTCACTGGCAAAACTGGATGTATTTTTCCGCGTTTCGCCAGAGATTTTGGTATTTTATTGTCTGTAGTAATCTTCACTATGTTGAAAACAATCGAATACAATGTTTTGAGTGGCGGACGAATACAACAGGTTGCTCACAAGTCTTTGCCCATTAAAGTCTATGACTGTGAGTGCACTGATTTTCTGGTTCTGTGAAGAGCTGTTGATAACTTGACCATTTACAAGTTCTGTATCGTATTATAGCGCCTTCTGGGCGAATCGTCACAACTGGATGAGTTCCTAAGTCTGCAGGAAACGACTTTCTGTACTGAACAAATTAGCGAATATGGGACAGAAGAGGTCCTCACTACCGTTACATTGTATCGGAATATATCACGAGGCCAAACTGACTGCTATTGAAGGACATGGAGCAATCATCTGTGCTAATAGACTGCACCTGGCGAAAGCAGTACAAGACCTGTTATACATGCAACGAAGCGTGATTCTGCATTTTACAGGCGCATACAGTACAGCACAGCTTGATGCTCGGAAACTGTGCAGTAGATCCACAACTTCCGAAGAAGGGCCCAGAGCTGTAGCTGAAGAAGAGAGACACCGAAAGGCGAAGAAAATTTTTTGACAACCTACGTCAACTACGACAGTGTATCAGACCTAAGTTAAAGTTTACCGGGTTCAAAAGTGGAGCCTGTGTAATACGAATTATTTGTGTGTGAAATCAACAACACCCTGCAGAGGCCAGTCAAAGAAACAGGATACTAACTACTGTTTACCATTGCAGTTATTCCTTAATGAAATTCGCGATAAATAGCATATCTCTTTTTCAAATCAAAAGCTCAGTTCATTGAATCAATACTAAAAATAAGAATAAGCTCCATAAAGTCACTTACTTTGATCCAGAAAGGCATCCATTGTCAGGTAACCACATTTTCAATAACTTGCCAGCAGCCATAACAGTTTAAATACCACTAAAGTTCAGTTTAGGAGAATCCCAAATAATTTATTGATAGCCAGGTCCTTCTATCCCCAGTGTCGAATTTCGTAATAGAAGCGACTGATGTGTACTTATTATTAATAACATAAAATAATGTTAATGTTACGTAAAATCTGACTTCTGCACATCTTCAGTGCAGTATTGTGATCAACGTAAATAAGTGTTGTAAACTGATTTTCTGTTTGATGGTAGTCTTGTTTTTCGTTTGCATACTTCCTGAAAAGTTTGTTGTTACCCCTTAAATGAGAATACGTTTAAGATTTTTTACTTATTCCACAGCCATGAGGACCATTTAATTAAGGATTGGTCGAAGGGATATAAGTATAACTTTTTTTGTAAATATATATTGTGTATTTTTGTTTTATGACATGTTCTCACTATGCGTCTATGGAGGAACAAGTATATGTAATGTAATTTAATGTAGCACGTCCCATGTTTGATAATCAGGACATATTGCAGCAATTTTTGGTCTCTCCTAATTGATTAACGAGCATCTTAAGGTCATACATTACATCAACACCAATGGAAAGGTGTTTGAAATCTCGAGATAGAGGTGTTATTGCTTAAAGACCAGACATAAGCTAGTAATATTCTTAGAGCAGAGTAAGGGTTGGTTGGAGGGTGGGGGGCAGAACGATCTGCAACATGAGAAAACTATATGTAAGATGTTCATGATGCGTTATGGCCTTTTAACTATATCATTCCTGATATGCTACCTCGTGGGCTTCATGGTTAATAATAAAGGCATATTCAGTTGAAACTGTGGGCTTGATTGCTTGATAGAAAAACGATTTACACTTGAATAAAATTTTCCTAAATGCTGTGCAGAAAAGTATGCACTATTCCGTAGGCTACACTTTCAAAATACGTAGAAAATAAACAAAAAATGTGCCTAGTAAGTTCCACATTTTCAAACCTAAGCTGAAAAAGTTCATTGTCCTCATTAATTTTACTCTCTGGTTGAGTTTCTCCCAATAGTTTAGAGCCTTGAAATGTCACGTGTTATTAATTTGTACTGTATATACTGTAGCTTGGGAACACATGGTCTCCTCGAACCTGAAGAAGAAATAAAACATAAATCACCGCAATGATTTATATTTGGCCTCGTCCGTTGCAGCTACAAAAACCCTCGTAGAAGTTTAAGTCCCACTGCTTTTTCTGAACAGATTCGGGGAATTCATTCAAAACCAAATCAGAGTATACGGAAGTAAATCTGAGGAGCTCTCTTCCAAACACAAATGTCTTAACCACTTAGGATATCTAGTCAAAAATAAATGAAAAAGGTAATTATTCAATAATCCGTTTATGGAACAGTTTCATAGCTGTTATGACCCTATTGTTTCTACGTTCTCGTCTCCTAGGAGAGAGACTTTGAAGAGAAGCGTGGGGGAAACATTTCGGGCTGAGAACAATGCGTTTTTCTTTGTAGCGTCCATAACTTTGTCTCTTCATTACCGTGATCCGAAAGTGCACTGAAGACAGAGTATTTCTAATTGAAGTAGTAACACGTGCTTGTAGGTTTCCCATTTTTTCCCGTGCTATAAGAAAATGTAATTTAAGCGATGATGTGTAACAAGCGTGATACGGGTTAAGACTGACGAAGCTTAAATGTAGGTCCTGATTGAAACTCGCAATTACGTTGTTGACAAAAGCCTTTGTTCTTTACGAAACTAGTGCGTCATCGAACACCATCTTAAGGTCTTCGTGCCTAGCGGTGTCGACATCCAAAACGAACGTAGCAATCTGGGCATGCGAAGGCAGCCTGTGGTTAGAGGAGTAGGACCTGCTCCCCCGCGGACAGCTACGTAGCAGCTGGCCCGGGAATTCCAAGACGTGCAGATGCCGTCTAATTAATGGTTCCACTTTCAGAGCCGCGCCGCTGGAACCAAGTCATATGGCCAGGAGAGAAAGTGTTGCGTCTTGCTCTGTATTTTTTCTTGAGATGTAACGTGTTGTCGAAGAAGACGTCTTGATAGACGATGTAACTTTGCCTACACAAGCCTACACTTAATAGCAACGTGTACGTCCTCATTACGAAACTACATCTGTGCGGCCATATTTACAGTCATACGTTTCGTGCAAGCTTAGAACGACTTAATACGATCAAAATAAATTGGCAGAAAAGATGAGTGCAAGTAGGTCTATAAAATACTGACTTTGGATGAAGGATGTCTGCAAAACTGGGCCACGAAGAGGTTCCATGGTCTGCAGCGTGAGTGGAAAAGACGGCCAGGAAACAAATCATAAAGGCGTTTTATCGGTTCTGGCAGGCAAAATGACTCCAACATAGCACGAAAACCAATTCGAAAAGTTTTCAGTGTCTAAAATTGAGTGATAAGGACTACATTTATGGACTCTGCGAGGCTGTATAGCCATTCAAACAACACTGAACGGTATCACTATGGAATCACTGTGAAGGTGGTGGGAAAAATATAGTGCAATAAGGATCTGGATGATCCTGCAGACGATCAGATTGTGTATCGTCTCATCTTTGGCAAAACACACTCCGAAATAAGATCATCAGTATCCCCTATCCAGAAGCTGGTAATGTCAGCCAGTATAAAATCAAGGAATAATTCGTTCTCTGTTAATAGTGCGACAGAGACTGGTTCCAAGTTTTTAAACAATTTTATTAGCTTTTCGCTCTTCATAGCCAGCAGCTATCAACTCAGTGTGGCTTCCAGTCATCTCTGAACATACATAGGACTCACTTAACTATACTCGTACGTCACGCAAACTCATGATGGATGTGACTGGATCAGAAACCCTGGATGTAATCTAGTGTATCATAAAATTTGTGTTAGTGCGTAGTTTTCTTAGAAAAATCAAAGAGAATATTAAATCGTTTCCAGTGTGCACTATCACGTTCAAGACAATGAAATTTCCTGACTATGTGTGCGGCCGGCCGGGGTGGCCGAGCGGTTCTAGGCGCTACAGTCTGGAACCGCGCGACCGCTACGGTCGCAGGTTCGAATCCTGCCTCGGGCATGGATGTGTGTGATGTCCTTAGGTTAGTTAGGTTTAAGTAGTTCGAAGTTCTAGGGGACTGATGACCTCAGAAGTTAAGTCCCATAGTGCTCAGAGCCATTTTTGACTATGTGTACATCCAGAGAGTTCAGTAACGTAATGTTATAATTACATGGGAGCAAACAGTGCAGGAGCCAACAAAAATGTATATATTGTACACGTCGACTGTCTGCCGATGATGCTGTAGTCTACAGGAAAGTAGTATCGCAAGAAACTTGTGAACAAATCAGTGAAGATTTGCAGAAAATAAATGCGTGGTGTAATGACTGGCAGTTATCTCTCAATATTAGTAAGCGTAACCTACTGCGTATAACAAGGCGAAAATCCCCATTAATGTACGAGTACATAATAAATGCCCAGTCTTTGGAAGCGGTAACGTCTGTCAAGTATCTGGATGCGACTATTCGAAATGATCTCAAATGGAATTATCAGATTACACAAGTAACAGGAAGGAGAACTCTAGATTGCGTTTTATTGGTAGAATCCTGAAGCGATGCAGTCGTTCAACAAAGGAAATAGCTTACAATACGTTAGTTCGTCCAGTCTTGGAGTATTGTTCGTCTGTATGGGACCCTTATCAGTTGGGTCCGATTCAAGAGATTGAGAAGAGCGGCAAGATTCGTGACTGGTACATTTAGCCATCGCGAGAGCGTTACAAATCTCATAGAATGTTTGAAGTGGGACACACTTGCAGATAGACGGCGGGCTAAACAGAAGGGGCTGCTCACTAAATTCCGAAATCCGATCTTCACCGAGGATTTAGAGCATATATTATCACCACCAACTTTCAAATCACGCAGTGATCACCATTCAAAGATAAGGGAAATAAGAGCTCGTACTGAGGCGTTCAGGCAGGAGAGGGGTTGGGGGGGGGGGGGGGAAATATGACTTTGTCGCGAATTGTGCCCATCGTCACACACCGCTTGGTGGCTAGCGGAGTATATATGTAGATATAGATGCAGATATAGATGCAGATATTGAGGGATCGAACAAATGGACTCTTCCGAAATGTGGTGTAAACTACGCCGGCCGTAACATATCAAGCGAAAGAGTCAGCTCGCAAAATAAGACACCCATTTCACATATGTTATTTTCTCAAAGTATTACATGCAAACATGTTGTAGAGAAATATTTAAGTACCGGAACAGATACCAGCTTTTTGTAGTATCCATTGAGTTGTAACAAAAAAGAAAAATCTCTGAATAACGAGTTTTTTTTCAGAACTGGAACACTGCCCATATGAATTACGAACTAATAGATTCTGTGTCCGTTACTAGCAAACAAATAATCCAAGAAGTAAAGGCATCATTAACTGAGACAATCAGCTACATAACACTGATGTAAGCGAGTAGGTGATACCGCAGGCGTAGCTGTAAATAGCAGTCAAGGCGTGACTGTGCCGACTAGTCGTGAAAGGGTCAGACCATATTACCTGATGTTTGGCGACGCCAGTAGTTTAACTCCTGAGGTCATCTAATGTTGCCTCGTCTGCCTTGATTTCGATATCTGACGAGGATACTAAACCACACTCGTCATAAAGATGAAGAATAATGACTGAAGCGTTGTCGGAGAAAAAGGGCAGTTGCAAGTATTACTGCCAGACACGTCTGTGTGATTAGAGCTGCTGGCCAAAGCTCGGCGAAACCTAGAGTGGTGTAGTCCTAAAGGAGTAGTAAGGAAGGTCTACACCTACGTAATACTGCAAAAGTCACGTAATGATGAGTGGAGGGGAGTACTTCTAGAACCACTAATTGATCCCCCTACCCTGCTCCACTCGCGAATAGCGCGTGTGAAGATAGATTGTTGGTAAACCTCTGTATTGGCTGTAACTTCTCGAATTTCCTCGTCGTGGTCATTAAGTGAGATGTATGTGGGACGAAATGATACATTGTCTGACACTTCCTGGAATGTGCTCCTCGAAATTTCAGTAGGGAATATCTCCGTGATACACAACGCCTCTCTTGTGACGACTACAATTGGAGTTTTTTAATCATCACGGTAACGCTCCCGCGCCCACTAAACTATCACTTGACAAACCGCCCCGCTCTTCGTTGTATCTTCTCTGTCTCTCCTGTCAGCCCCGGACAAGCGCTTTATAAGCCACTTCCTTCGTGGATGAGTTACATTTCCATAAGTCTCTTCCTATGAATCTCAGTTTGGCAACTGCTTTTCCTACCATTTGCTTTATGTGGTGATTCCACTTAACGTCGCTCTGAATAGTTACTCCTAGATATTTTACAGTAGATACTGTTTTCAGCAGTGTCTCATCAATATTGTAGTTGTACAGTAGTAGCTTTTTTCCTATGTATGCACAGTATGTTACTTTTATTTACATTCAGGGTCAACTGCCAGAGCCTGCTCTATCCATCAATCCTCTGCAGGTCATTCCGCAAACTGTTACCCTCTGCTGCCGTTGATACTTTGTTATAGGCAACCGTATCACCTACAAACAGTCTTTAAGAGCATTCGACGTGTTCTACTAGATCATTTACATACATTATAAGCAATAACGGTCCTATCACACTTCCTCGGGGTTCTCCGGAAATTACCTTTACATCTAATTGTTTCGTTAAGAGCGACGTGCTGAGTCCTGTCAGCAAGGAAGTCTTAAATACAGTCGGAAATCTGGGCCGATACTCGATAAGCTAGTGGTTCTGTAGCTTCTAATCAATCTCTTATTTTACCAAGTCGAAAATTACGATTTGATAAAGTTATTTTAGATAGCAAGCCTCACAAGTATCTTTTGTGATTTTATGTGTAGAATATGTTGTTTACTTCGATGAAAAATAAGTGGAAATGACAAAAAAATTTCTAAGAATTTAAACTGACATTATTAAAAATTATTTTGTTTCGTTTAACTTCTCCACGTCGTTCATTCCATTTTGATGTCGTTGGTGGCACAGTCTTAGTCTAAAAGGCGTGACATACCTGCTTGCAAAATTGATTGCGCAATTTATAACTATTTGTGTATGTCATTAAATGAAATGCTACAGTCCTCTTCTTGAACTCGCTGCATTTTATTAATGCTTTCAATACAGCTCCTGTCACAGTACAACTAGTCGTCATGAGGTCAAACTTGCGTCTTGTGGAAGCAGATGTCTGACGTAATAACATTTTTACCGCCAAAACATGACGTGAGAGATATTACATTATTAAATTGTTCCAATGGTTTTAACGTCAACATTTTAACAGAAAATTTTTTTATGTCCAAAACATTTTTAATTTTTATAGGTTTTTTTAATAGCTCTTTAGGTTGTTTCTATCAACATCATATCCGAGCTTCTCAAGCCTTCTATAAATCTTCTTTCAAATTTCTTAGTTGCATATCCTCCTCCACTTTATGTTTCTGTTCTGTACAGATTCTTCTTTTTTTGCTATTGTATAGATATTGTCAACACAGTATATATTTGATTTACCAATTTCAGTTGTTTCAAAAATCAATACCCATTCTTATAATAATACTAATTGTAAGAATAACTGCCATTGTGACTAGTTATAAAAATACACACAAATTGCGCACGTTACTTTTGAAATAACATCATTTGGGTGACACTAATTTTTGTATATGCATGTTATATTGATACATATGTGAATGTTACGTAAATAATATCTGTCTGTCGGAAAAGTTGGAACATTAAAGAAAAACTTCCTGCTGGATCACAATTGGAATGGAGAGTCTGGAAGAGCCTAAATAGACTTAGATGTCAAATGGGAAGATCACAGGATAACCTGATCAAGTGGGGATACGCCGAAGAAGAGCCCTGCCAAACCATGACACACCTGCTGACCTGTCCATCTTTGCTGGCCCCATGCACTTTCCAAGACCTGTGGTTGGCCAACGACGCTGCAGTGAAGTGTGCCGAACACTGGAGAGAGATATGAGCCTTGCTTTAGACAATAATGACGACTTACAATATGTGAAGATCATGAATGTATATACACTCCTGGAAATTGAAATAAGAACACCGTGAATTCATTGTCCCAGGAAGGGGAAACTTTATTGGCACATTCCTGGGGTCAGATACATCACATGATCACACTGACAGAACCACAGGCACATAGACACAGGCAACAGAGCATGCACAATGTCGGCACTAGTACAGTGTATATCCACCTTTCGCAGCAATGCAGGCTGCTATTCTCCAATGGAGACGATCGTAGAGATGCTGGATGTAGTCCTGTGGAACGGCTTGCCATGCCATTTCCACCTGGCACCTCAGTTGGACCAGCGTTCGTGCTGGACGTGCAGACCGCGTGAGACGACGCTTCATCCAGTCCCAAACATGCTCAATGGGGGACAGATCCGGAGATCTTGCTGGACAGGGTAGTTGACTTACACCTTCTAGAGCACGTTGAGTGGCACGGGATACATGCGGACGTGCATTGTCCTGTTGGAACAGCAAGTTCCCTTGCCGGTCTAGGAATGGTAGAACGATGGGTTCGATGACGGTTTGGATGTACCGTGAAATATTCAGTGTCACCTCGACGATCACCAGTGGTGTACGGCCAGTGTAGGAGATCGCTTCCCACACCATGATGCCGGGTGTTGGCCCTGTGTGCCTCGGTCGTATGCAGTCCTAATTGTGGCGCTCACCTGCACGGCGCCAAACACGCATACGACCATCATTGGCACCAATGCAGAAGCGACTCTTATCCCTGAAGACGACACGTCTCCATTCGTCCCTCCATTCACGCCTGTCGCGACACCACTGCAGGCGGGCTGCACGATGTTGGGGCGTGAGCGGAAGACGGCCTAACGGTGTGCGGGACCGTAGCCCAGCTTCATGGAGACGGTTGCGAATGGTCCTCGCCGATACCCCAGGAGCAACAGTGTCCCTAATTTGCTGGGAAGTGGCGGTGCGGTCCCCTACGGCACTGCGTAGGATGCTACGGTCTTGGCATGCATCCGTGCGTCGCTGCGGTCCGGTCCCAGGTCGACGGGCACGTGCACCTTCCGCCGACCACTGGCGACAACATCGATGTACTGTGGAGACCTCACGCCCCACGTGTTGAGCAATTCGGCGGTACGTCCACCCGGCCTCCCGCATGGCCACTATACGCCCTCGCTCAAAGTCCGTCAACTGCACATACGGTTCACGTCCACGCTGTCGCGGCATGCTACCAGTGTTAAAGACTGCGATGGAGCTCCGTATGCCACGGCAAACTGGCTGACACTGACGGCGGCGGTGCACAAATGCTGGGCAGCTAGCGCCGTTCGACGGCCAACACCGCGGTTCCTGGTGTGTCCGCTGTGCCGTGCGTGTGATCATTGCTTGTACAGCCCTCTCGCAGTGTCCGGAGCAAGTATGGTGGGTCTGACACACCGGTGTCAATGTGTTCTTTTTTCCATTTCCAGGAGTGTATGAATGAATAACTATCATTTGGGTGACACTAATTTTTGTATATGCATGTTATATTGATACATATGTGAATGTTACGTAAATAATATCTGTCTGTCGGAAAAGTTGGAACATTAAAGAAAAACTTCCTGCTGGATCACAATTGGAATGGAGAGTCTGGAAGAGCCTAAATAGACTTAGATGTCAAATGGGAAGATCACAGGATAACCTGATCAAGTGGGGATACGCCGAAGAAGAGCCCTGCCAATGTGGAGGAAAACAAACCATGACACACCTGCTGACCTGTCCATCTTTGCTGGCCCTATGCACTTTCCAAGACCTGTGGTTGGCCAACGACGCTGCAATGAAGTGTGCCGAACACTGGAGAGAGATATGAGCCTTGCTTTAGACAATAATGACGACTTACAATATGTGAAGATCATGACTGTATATATGAATGAATAACTATCATTTACTTGTATTTGTAATCTAGTATATATAGCGTATTAATTAATTACAGATGTAGCTCAGACACGATTAAATAAATAAAATCCGGATTATAGATACAGATGTACAAGAAATTTTTTCGTAACTGCGAATGCGATGAGACCCCAGCTGTACAATTTATCGGGGACATAAAGAAATCTTTGCCGGACTGGGACTTGAACTCAGATTTCCCGGTTTACGAGAGCAGTCGTCTTAACAGCTGTTTTTTTTTATTTTTTTGTTATGTTCATTAACAGCCCTTCAAGTTTATCGCTGATTACGTCACTCAATTTTTTTATTACAGAGGGCAGCCCGATCTCTGACCGAATACGTATTCGTGCAAGCTGAAGGACGTTGCATAGTAGGCCGTCAAACACAGGCGCTGCAAAATGGTTCAAATGGCTCTGAGCACTATGGGACTTAACTTCTGAGGTCATCTGTCCCCTAGAACTTAGAACTACTTAAACTTAACTAACCTAAGGACATCACACACATCCATGCCCGCGGCAGGATTCGAACCTGCGACCGTAGCGATCGCGCGGTTCCAAACTGAAGCACAGACGCTGCAAACAGTAAAATAGATGTAGAAAATATTATTGTATCAGATGTTTTATTGGATCGTATTGTTTACTACTGCAGTGTATCGTGTTCTTCAGTAGATAATAATAACATATAACTGACCTTTTTTTGTTACACACTATGGGTCAAACTTCATCTTTACTCTTGTTGTTCTTGTTGAAATGTCTGTGACGGCATCGGAAGATTGGTGGTGGTTATAGCAGCGGTGGGGCGGTGACGGCAGCAGTAATGAGTGCCTTGGGTTACATCTATGACTAGAATAGTCGATAGTTGTCTTCTGGTTGCTGCGGCCACAGCTGATTGTGGTGGTAAGAGAGTCGCACGCCCTCCGTCGCGTCAGAAAACATTTGCGACCTTCGCCGCCCATGATGGTGCCGCCAGTTCACCTTTTGTATATGCAAAAGTGCGTTCCCAGGCTTGAAGACCCGCACGGAAGGGCGGAAGATGCTGCGGCGCAAATGTTAGCGGCGGCGGACGGTACACATCCATCAGACATGCGCAAGATTTCTACTAATCTGCCACGGTCAGGGCAGGAACGGTAAGATATGTGGCCAAGAAACTGATGAGGACTTCCTCTATGTACGCTGGTTTTATCGACTTCTGTATTTATCTCTCAAGCGTCCTTACCAACCTGTCGACATTTTCACTAGGAGCCAGGAGAAATAGGTGGGTTCTGAGTTGCTGTAGCCCATTCCCAACACAAAAAGAGTTTAACTGTGAGGGGGTGAATTGCGAACCATTATCAAAACGATGGTTCACAGATTTCCCTCCGTGACTAATGGTGTAGCTAACGCTGTGGTGAAACTCACATGAGACATGGAAAACTGGGAAACACGTCCCTCACAAAGAACCAATTGGAACCAAGGAATTGCACCTAGACGTCGATGTGGACCTTTTCCCACAGGTGATCCGGCATAGGCCATGTTGATTAGTAGACTAGAGGTGCATATTGCTTGTGTGGGCAGGAGCATCATACATGGACTGCCCACTCTATGGCTTCTTCGACACGTGGCCGTAGTAATGGCGATGGTAATGGCTTTTATTCGTGACACTCCACAGTGTGATGATATAGCAGTCATTGGAGGACTTGAGTGCGGAAGTTTTGCTAATGACCGTCCTGCAGTCCATCATGTGCCATCAGCAGGGCGGCGCTATCTTGCAGCTTACTGAGTCCATCATGCACTGAAAGATGGGTGCAAACTTCCAAAGAGGAGCTGGCGGGTAACTAGTCAGCCCATTCACATGGAATACACCTGAGAACCCTTCATAGTAGTTGTTCCCTGGAGGTAAAGAGAGAAACTTCTCGTTCTTCTTATTCGTTTTCTTGAGTCTTAGTCCCATATCGATTCAGGGTCGGTATAATTATTAAATGGATTTGGAGTGGATAGTTTAAGTGGTGGATGGATGCCCTTCCTGGATGCCTTTTCTGTGCCACCTCGTTACCCACTAGGACGGAATATGTATACCCTGAAACGTCCCCTTAGAAAAATTAATGAATTACTGTGCTGATAAACCTCTTACATTATTTGATTTTCAAACAGCTGAGCAGATCTGAACGTACTCAGACATCTCGCTCGTTACCTATTCTGATCAACACTAAACTGACAGCCAATATTTTTAGCGCCATGCAATCTGACTTTCAATAATCCCTACAAGAGAATGGCCCTGACTATCATTAACCTATACGTTTCACAAATCACTTACCTCACATAAATCTTCGTTACTCGAACTACTGCAATACAGCGAGCGCCACTACTGCCAGCTAAATAAAAGATTCAAACTACTGAAGGCACTAACTACTGATAGGCATAGTTAGCAAATGAAAGATTTTGGTAGAGAACAAACAATGTATTTACCTTAATAGTGTTCAAAAGTCATAGTGTATATATATATATATATATATATATATATATATATATATATATATATATATATATATATCAGTCCATAATATCCAATATTACAAATTTACTCTTTCTGATGGACACACGTCCAGATCGTCCGCTCTCAAAATTCCGCCATCTCTCTCCCCACACCCACCACTGCTGGCGGCTCACCTCCAACTGCGCAACGCTACGCGCTGTTAACAGCCAACTGCCCAACACTACAATAGCATATACTCCAACAATGCAAACCAACCACAGCCTTCACACAGCACAGTCAGTGATTTTCATATAGAGCGCTACGTGGCGTTACCACCATAAAAACCTAAAAAGCCTACTGATAGGCATAGTTAGCAAATGAAAGATTTTGATAGAGAACAAACAATGTATTTACCTTAATAGTGTTCAAAAGTCATAGTATATATATATATATATATCAGTCCATAATATCCAATATTACAAATTTACTCTTTCTGATGGACACACGTCCAGATCGTCCGCTCTCAAAATTCCGCCATCTCTCTCCCCACACCCACCACTGCTGGCGGCTCACCTCCAACTGCGCAACGCTACGCGCTGTTAACAGCCAACTGCCCAACACTACAATAGCATATACTCCAACAATGCAAACCAACCACAGCCTTCACACAGCACAGTCAGTGATTTTCATATAGAGCGCTACGTGGCGTTACCAACATAAAAACCTAAACAGCCTACTGATAGGCATAGTTAGCAAATGAAAGATTTTGATAGAGAACAAACAATGTATTTACCTTAATAGTGTTCAAAAGTCATAGTATATATATATATATATATATATATATATATATATATATATATCAGTCCATAATATCCAATATTACAAATTTACTCTTTCTGATGGACACACGTCCAGATCGTCCGCTCTCAAAATTCCGCCATCTCTCTCCCCACACCCACCACTGCTGGCGGCTCACCTCCAACTGCGCAACGCTACGCGCTGTTAACAGCCAACTGCCCAACACTACAATAGCATATACTCCAACAATGCAAACCAACCACAGCCTTCACACAGCACAGTCAGTGATTTTCATATAGAGCGCTACGTGGCGTTACCAACATAAAAACCTAAAAAGCCTACTGATAGGCATAGTTAGCAAATGAAAGATTTTGATAGAGAACAAACAATGTATTTACCTTAATAGTGTTCAAAAGTCATAGTGTATATATATATATATATATATATATATATATATATATCAGTCCATAATATCCAATATTACAAATTTACTCTTTCTGATGGACACACGTCCAGATCGTCCGCTCTCAAAATTCCGCCATCTCTCTCCCCACACCCACCACTGCTGGCGGCTCACCTCCAACTGCGCAACGCTACGCGCTGTTAACAGCCAACTGCCCAACACTACAATAGCATATACTCCAACAATGCAAACCAACCACAGCCTTCACACAGCACAGTCAGTGATTTTCATATAGAGCGCTACGTGGCGTTACCAACATAAAAACCTAAAAAGCCTACTGATAGGCATAGTTAGCAAATGAAAGATTTTGATAGAGAACAAACAATGTATTTACCTTAATAGTGTTCAAAAGTCATAGTATATATATATATATATATATATCAGTCCATAATATCCAATATTACAAATTTACTCTTTCTGATGGACACACGTCCAGATCGTCCGCTCTCAAAATTCCGCCATCTCTCTCCCCACACCCACCACTGCTGGCGGCTCACCTCCAACTGCGCAACGCTACGCGCTGTTAACAACCAACTGCCCAACACTACAATAGCATATACTCCAACAATGCAAACCAACCACAGCCTTCACACAGCACAGTCAGTGATTTTCATATAGAGCGCTACGTGGCGTTACCAACATAAAAACCTAAAAAGCCTACTGATAGGCATAGTTAGCAAATGAAAGATTTTGATAGAGAACAAACAATGTATTTACCTTAATAGTGTTCAAAAGTCATAGTATATATATATATATATATATATATATATATATATATATATCAGTCCATAATATCCAATATTACAAATTTACTCTTTCTGATGGACACACGTCCAGATCGTCCGCTCTCAAAATTCCGCCATCTCTCTCCCCACACCCACCACTGCTGGCGGCTCACCTCCAACTGCGCAACGCTACGCGCTGTTAACAGCCAACTGCCCAACACTACAATAGCATATACTCCAACAATGCAAACCAACCACAGCCTTCACACAGCACAGTCAGTGATTTTCATATAGAGCGCTACGTGACGTTACCAACATAAAAACCTAAAAAGCCTACTGATAGGCATAGTTAGCAAATGAAAGATTTTGATAGAGAACAAACAATGTATTTACCTTAATAGTGTTCAAAAGTCATAGTATATATATATATATATATATATATCAGTCCATAATATCCAATATTACAAATTTACTCTTTCTGATGGACACACGTCCAGATCGTCCGCTCTCAAAATTCCGCCATCTCTCTCCCCACACCCACCACTGCTGGCGGCTCACCTCCAACTGTGCAACGCTACGCGCTGTTAACAGCCAACTGCCCAACACTACAATAGCATATACTCCAACAATGCAAACCAACCACAGCCTTCACACAGCACAGTCAGTGATTTTCATATAGAGCGCTACGTGGCGTTACCAACATAAAAACCTAAACAGCCTACTGATAGGCATAGTTAGCAAATGAAAGATTTTGATAGAGAACAAACAATGTATTTACCTTAATAGTGTTCAAAAGTCATAGTATATATATATATATATATATATATATATATATATATATATATATATATATATCAGTCCATAATATCCAATATTACAAATTTACTCTTTCTGATGGACACACGTCCAGATCGTCCGCTCTCAAAATTCCGCCATCTCTCTCCCCACACCCACCACTGCTGGCGGCTCACCTCCAACTGCGCAACGCTACGCGCTGCTAACAGCCAACTGCCCAACACTACAATAGCATATACTCCAACAATGCAAACCAACCACAGCCTTCACACAGCACAGTCAGTGATTTTCATATAGAGCGCTACGTGGCGTTACCAACATAAAAACCTAAACAGCCTACTGATAGGCATAGTTAGCAAATGAAAGATTTTGATAGAGAACAAACAATGTATTTACCTTAATAGTGTTCAAAAGTCATAGTATATATATATATATATATCAGTCCATAATATCCAATATTACAAATTTACTCTTTCTGATGGACACACGTCCAGATCGTCCGCTCTCAAAATTCCGCCATCTCTCTCCCCACACCCACCACTGCTGGCGGCTCACCTCCAACTGCGCAACGCTACGCGCTGTTAACAGCCAACTGCCCAACACTACAATAGCATATACTCCAACAATGCAAACCAACCACAGCCTTCACACAGCACAGTCAGTGATTTTCATATAGAGCGCTACGTGGCGTTACCAACATAAAAACCTAAACAGCCTACTGATAGGCATAGTTAGCAAATGAAAGATTTTGATAGAGAACAAACAATGTATTTACCTTAATAGTGTTCAAAAGTCATAGTATATATATATATATATATATATATATATATATATCAGTCCATAATATCCAATATTACAAATTTACTCTTTCTGATGGACACACGTCCAGATCGTCCGCTCTCAAAATTCCGCCATCTCTCTCCCCACACCCACCACTGCTGGCGGCTCACCTCCAACTGCGCAACGCTACGCGCTGTTAACAGCCAACTGCCCAACACTACAATAGCATATACTCCAACAATGCAAACCAACCACAGCCTTCACACAGCACAGTCAGTGATTTTCATATAGAGCGCTACGTGGCGTTACCAACATAAAAACCTAAAAAGCCTACTGATAGGCATAGTTAGCAAATGAAAGATTTTGATAGAGAACAAACAATGTATTTACCTTAATAGTGTTCAAAAGTCATAGTATATATATATATATATATATATCAGTCCATAATATCCAATATTACAAATTTACTCTTTCTGATGGACACACGTCCAGATCGTCCGCTCTCAAAATTCCGCCATCTCTCTCCCCACACCCACCACTGCTGGCGGCTCACCTCCAACTGCGCAACGCTACGCGCTGTTAACAGCCAACTGCCCAACACTACAATAGCATATACTCCAACAACGCAAACCAACCACAGCCTTCACACAGCACAGTCAGTGATTTTCATATAGAGCGCTACGTGGCGTTACCAACATAAAAACCTAAAAAGCCTACTGATAGGCATAGTTAGCAAATGAAAGATTTTGATAGAGAACAAACAATGTATTTACCTTAATAGTGTTCAAAAGTCATAGTATATATATATATATATATATATATATATATATATATATCAGTCCATAATATCCAATATTACAAATTTACTCTTTCTGATGGACACACGTCCAGATCGTCCGCTCTCAAAATTCCGCCATCTCTCTCCCCACACCCACCACTGCTGGCGGCTCACCTCCAACTGCGCAACGCTACGCGCTGCTAACAGCCAACTGCCCAACACTACAATAGCATATACTCCAACAATGCAAACCAACCACAGCCTTCACACAGCACAGTCAGTGATTTTCATATAGAGCGCTACGTGGCGTTACCAACATAAAAACCTAAACAGCCTACTGATAGGCATAGTTAGCAAATGAAAGATTTTGATAGAGAACAAACAATGTATTTACCTTAATAGTGTTCAAAAGTCATAGTATATATATATATATATATCAGTCCATAATATCCAATATTACAAATTTACTCTTTCTGATGGACACACGTCCAGATCGTCCGCTCTCAAAATTCCGCCATCTCTCTCCCCACACCCACCACTGCTGGCGGCTCACCTCCAACTGCGCAACGCTACGCGCTGTTAACAGCCAACTGCCCAACACTACAATAGCATATACTCCAACAATGCAAACCAACCACAGCCTTCACACAGCACAGTCAGTGATTTTCATATAGAGCGCTACGTGGCGTTACCAACATAAAAACCTAAACAGCCTACTGATAGGCATAGTTAGCAAATGAAAGATTTTGATAGAGAACAAACAATGTATTTACCTTAATAGTGTTCAAAAGTCATAGTATATATATATATATATATATCAGTCCATAATATCCAATATTACAAATTTACTCTTTCTGATGGACACACGTCCAGATCGTCCGCTCTCAAAATTCCGCCATCTCTCTCCCCACACCCACCACTGCTGGCGGCTCACCTCCAACTGCGCAACGCTACGCGCTGCTAACAGCCAACTGCCCAACACTACAATAGCATATACTCCAACAATGCAAACCAACCACAGCCTTCACACAGCACAGTCAGTGATTTTCATATAGAGCGCTACGTGGCGTTACCAACATAAAAACCTAAACAGCCTACTGATAGGCATAGTTAGCAAATGAAAGATTTTGATAGAGAACAAACAATGTATTTACCTTAATAGTGTTCAAAAGTCATAGTATATATATATATATATATCAGTCCATAATATCCAATATTACAAATTTACTCTTTCTGATGGACACACGTCCAGATCGTCCGCTCTCAAAATTCCGCCATCTCTCTCCCCACACCCACCACTGCTGGCGGCTCACCTCCAACTGCGCAACGCTACGCGCTGTTAACAGCCAACTGCCCAACACTACAATAGCATATACTCCAACAATGCAAACCAACCACAGCCTTCACACAGCACAGTCAGTGATTTTCATATAGAGCGCTACGTGGCGTTACCAACATAAAAACCTAAACAGCCTACTGATAGGCATAGTTAGCAAATGAAAGATTTTGATAGAGAACAAACAATGTATTTACCTTAATAGTGTTCAAAAGTCATAGTATATATATATATATATATATATATATATATATATATATATATCAGTCCATAATATCCAATATTACAAATTTACTCTTTCTGATGGACACACGTCCAGATCGTCCGCTCTCAAAATTCCGCCATCTCTCTCCCCACACCCACCACTGCTGGCGGCTCACCTCCAACTGCGCAACGCTACGCGCTGCTAACAGCCAACTGCCCAACACTACAATAGCATATACTCCAACAATGCAAACCAACCACAGCCTTCACACAGCACAGTCAGTGATTTTCATATAGAGCGCTACGTGGCGTTACCAACATAAAAACCTAAACAGCCTACTGATAGGCATAGTTAGCAAATGAAAGATTTTGATAGAGAACAAACAATGTATTTACCTTAATAGTGTTCAAAAGTCATAGTATATATATATATATATATATATATATATATATATATATATATCAGTCCATAATATCCAATATTACAAATTTACTCTTTCTGATGGACACACGTCCAGATCGTCCGCTCTCAAAATTCCGCCATCTCTCTCCCCACACCCACCACTGCTGGCGGCTCACCTCCAACTGCGCAACGCTACGCGCTGTTAACAGCCAACTGCCCAACACTACAATAGCATATACTCCAACAATGCAAACCAACCACAGCCTTCACACAGCACAGTCAGTGATTTTCATATAGAGCGCTACGTGGCGTTACCAACATAAAAACCTAAACAGCCTACTGATAGGCATAGTTAGCAAATGAAAGATTTTGATAGAGAACAAACAATGTATTTACCTTAATAGTGTTCAAAAGTCATAGTATATATATATATATATATATATATATATATATCAGTCCATAATATCCAATATTACAAATTTACTCTTTCTGATGGACACACGTCCAGATCGTCCGCTCTCAAAATTCCGCCATCTCTCTCCCCACACCCACCACTGCTGGCGGCTCACCTCCAACTGCGCAACGCTACGCGCTGTTAACAGCCAACTGCCCAACACTACAATAGCATATACTCCAACAATGCAAACCAACCACAGCCTTCACACAGCACAGTCAGTGATTTTCATATAGAGCGCTACGTGGCGTTACCAACATAAAAACCTAAAAAGCCTACTGATAGGCATAGTTAGCAAATGAAAGATTTTGATAGAGAACAAACAATGTATTTACCTTAATAGTGTTCAAAAGTCATAGTATATATATATATATATATATATCAGTCCATAATATCCAATATTACAAATTTACTCTTTCTGATGGACACACGTCCAGATCGTCCGCTCTCAAAATTCCGCCATCTCTCTCCCCACACCCACCACTGCTGGCGGCTCACCTCCAACTGCGCAACGCTACGCGCTGTTAACAGCCAACTGCCCAACACTACAATAGCATATACTCCAACAACGCAAACCAACCACAGCCTTCACACAGCACAGTCAGTGATTTTCATATAGAGCGCTACGTGGCGTTACCAACATAAAAACCTAAAAAGCCTACTGATAGGCATAGTTAGCAAATGAAAGATTTTGATAGAGAACAAACAATGTATTTACCTTAATAGTGTTCAAAAGTCATAGTATATATATATATATATATATATATATATATATATATATATATCAGTCCATAATATCCAATATTACAAATTTACTCTTTCTGATGGACACACGTCCAGATCGTCCGCTCTCAAAATTCCGCCATCTCTCTCCCCACACCCACCACTGCTGGCGGCTCACCTCCAACTGCGCAACGCTACGCGCTGCTAACAGCCAACTGCCCAACACTACAATAGCATATACTCCAACAATGCAAACCAACCACAGCCTTCACACAGCACAGTCAGTGATTTTCATATAGAGCGCTACGTGGCGTTACCAACATAAAAACCTAAACAGCCTACTGATAGGCATAGTTAGCAAATGAAAGATTTTGATAGAGAACAAACAATGTATTTACCTTAATAGTGTTCAAAAGTCATAGTATATATATATATATATATATCAGTCCATAATATCCAATATTACAAATTTACTCTTTCTGATGGACACACGTCCAGATCGTCCGCTCTCAAAATTCCGCCATCTCTCTCCCCACACCCACCACTGCTGGCGGCTCACCTCCAACTGCGCAACGCTACGCGCTGCTAACAGCCAACTGCCCAACACTACAATAGCATATACTCCAACAATGCAAACCAACCACAGCCTTCACACAGCACAGTCAGTGATTTTCATATAGAGCGCTACGTGGCGTTACCAACATAAAAACCTAAACAGCCTACTGATAGGCATAGTTAGCAAATGAAAGATTTTGATAGAGAACAAACAATGTATTTACCTTAATAGTGTTCAAAAGTCATAGTATATATATATATATATATCAGTCCATAATATCCAATATTACAAATTTACTCTTTCTGATGGACACACGTCCAGATCGTCCGCTCTCAAAATTCCGCCATCTCTCTCCCCACACCCACCACTGCTGGCGGCTCACCTCCAACTGCGCAACGCTACGCGCTGTTAACAGCCAACTGCCCAACACTACAATAGCATATACTCCAACAATGCAAACCAACCACAGCCTTCACACAGCACAGTCAGTGATTTTCATATAGAGCGCTACGTGGCGTTACCAACATAAAAACCTAAACAGCCTACTGATAGGCATAGTTAGCAAATGAAAGATTTTGATAGAGAACAAACAATGTATTTACCTTAATAGTGTTCAAAAGTCATAGTATATATATATATATATATATATATATATATATATATATATATCAGTCCATAATATCCAATATTACAAATTTACTCTTTCTGATGGACACACGTCCAGATCGTCCGCTCTCAAAATTCCGCCATCTCTCTCCCCACACCCACCACTGCTGGCGGCTCACCTCCAACTGCGCAACGCTACGCGCTGCTAACAGCCAACTGCCCAACACTACAATAGCATATACTCCAACAATGCAAACCAACCACAGCCTTCACACAGCACAGTCAGTGATTTTCATATAGAGCGCTACGTGGCGTTACCAACATAAAAACCTAAACAGCCTACTGATAGGCATAGTTAGCAAATGAAAGATTTTGATAGAGAACAAACAATGTATTTACCTTAATAGTGTTCAAAAGTCATAGTATATATATATATATATATATATATATATATATATATATATATATATATATATATATATATATATATATATATATATCAGTCCATAATATCCAATATTACAAATTTACTCTTTCTGATGGACACACGTCCAGATCGTCCGCTCTCAAAATTCCGCCATCTCTCTCCCCACACCCACCACTGCTGGCGGCTCACCTCCAACTGCGCAACGCTACGCGCTGTTAACAGCCAACTGCCCAACACTACAATAGCATATACTCCAACAATGCAAACCAACCACAGCCTTCACACAGCACAGTCAGTGATTTTCATATAGAGCGCTACGTGGCGTTACCAACATAAAAACCTAAACAGCCTACTTACAACCCCAACAGTTTGCTTGTGTGGTTATTCATCTGAAAGTGAGCCAAGTTTTTGAAGTGCTTCTGAATCGAGTAACTGAGGCGGAATTTGGGTACCAGACCGATAGGTCGGCATCAGGACTCATTGTGACACTTGATTACGGCGGCAGTATTCGCATAACCCATGGTGGGCTGATAGTAATTGAAATAACCAAAAAGACTGAAATAGAGAGCCTATAGCTGTAGCTGGCGTGGAGTTTACTCAATACACTGGGCCTGTGGTATGAAAGGCGTGAATAACGGTTTATGATCAGCGGTCAAAGGGAGTTATGTACTGTATAAAAATACATCTTCCGAATTCCATATATAACCATCATCGTCTTGTTCTCTATTTACTTCATTTGGCATAAGAGCTTTGGAACCGTAGGCTATTGTTTGTTCCAGTCCATATTGATTCTTATGTGGAGTTACAGCGCCAATTCTATGTTTTTAGGCATCAGCCGCCGAAAAGGAAATAGCTTGCCACGTGTAAGAAATAATTAGTGACATAAAAGGGCCCATTCAGCTGTAGCTTCTGCTACAGTAATATCGTATAAGTAATTAACACACTGAAGAATGCCTTGTATTAATAATTCCAGGTAGCACTGAAAAATTGTGTTGGGCTAATCCCCTCATTTAGGATGCACTTGTATCGGAAAAAACAGATTTGTGTGTTTATTATCATTATGTTTTTAGGCTCTTCGTCGGAAGGTAACTGTAAATAGTGGTCAACATACTCAATCTCAGAAAAATGTTAGCCCCCAAATAATTTTGCGATCAGTTCCTCGGAACGAGGAATAGGATATGTACGCTAAACGAACTACACATTAATAGAGTTGATGTGTAAGGATGCATTTGGTTTTCGAGTTTTTACTAAAGGTGTAGCCCACTGCCTATATAAGACAGAAGCTGTTGCCTGTTATCACCTGCTGGTCTTGCAGGTGATTAATTCCACATTTAAATCCTCTTAGAGTTCAAACGTAATCGGTTGGCCAATATAAAGAGGGTAGATAATGACTTGTGTAGAGTGGTGCGAAAAAGCCATGAATATTCTTGACACAGCGTACCCAAGTCTAGCAAGGTTATGGCAGCAGATAGCAGATTGAATCACAACAATGAAATTCGGAGGTAGAAAAATCGTTCAAGTTGAATGTGTTTACAGTTTTTTCTGTGTATAGCTCACTCAGAAATTCGTGCAGTTAGGTATGTGCAAACACTCGAGATTAAGACCGAGATCTACATTTCAACTGACATGATGTATCTATAATCTCACGATGATGCCACAGTCCAAGGTCTTTGGCTCTGCGACTCGTTTGGTTTTTTTCGCGCCACGTATTCCCCAGTTCACTACTGCATTAGGCCTCGAAAGGCCTGTAATTTCACGAGCCAACAAATCACTTTCGTGAAGGCCATTCTTTCGCCACATTTTAAGTTTCGCCATATAGTGCACTTTGTAGAAGAGACGCCGTGAGTTGGGTTGCAAAGACTGCAGACTCCAGATAATGAAAGACTATGTTCCACGCTATTGCAGTGGTCTATACGAGTATGTGTATCTTTGTAGATCGTTCAAAGATAGCGGTTCAGGTAAAGCACGACCTGTTTGTGTCGCTCTGTGCAAAGGGAATTAAAAATGTAACCAGGATAGGGAACAACTTACAATATGCTTACGAGAATATTTACACTTAGTTTTGCCCTAAAGTTGTTGATCGGTTGTCACAGCGTCAAGATGTTTTAGAGCGAAGAAACAAATGGGAACAGGAGCAATTCAGCAGTAATTTATCTCTCACTAAAAATAATTCTGTGCCCATTGTAAATTCAGGAACTTTTCAGCCAAGTGCGAAGCTAGCTGATAGTGGGACAGAGGGGATCCTAATAGGAATATTTGGGAGAGGACTTTTAGTTATGGCATTTGGATTACAACAAAGAGAAAAATCTTGAAAACCTTGGACATAACGGGTGGATGGGAACCATTTTTAATTTAATTCTGAGACAATATGTCTCAGGTAAACAGTATGGTTGCCTAGTGTGTGTGTAAGCCAATGCCGTTGTCCCAGTGGTAACGCCGTTGCCTTCAGAGCACCGAAATTAACGGCTGTAGGGCTTGGCTAGCACTTGGATGGGTGTCCGTTCGGGTCTACTGAGCGCTGTTGGCAAGCGGGGTGCACTCAGCCCTTGTGTAGCCAATTGAAGAGCTGCTTCATTGAGAAGTAGCGGCTCCGAGCACAAAAATTGATAACGACGGGAGAGCAGTGTGCTGATCACATGCTCCTCCATATTCGCATCCAGTGACGCCTATAGGCTGGATGACACGGCGGTCGGTAGGTACCGTTGGGTCTTCCCAGGTCTGTTCAGACGGAGTTAGGAGTGTGTGTGCTGGTGTATTTGTTTCAGCATATAACAGAATAAAGTCGACGAACTGTGCAACCTATGTCGTGTCGGGTATGGTGAAGAAGCGACGCGGAACCAAGAGCGGCCTTGTATTATGCTCCACCTTCACTTACATACTGTACATCGGTACAGAAGAGAACAGAAGAATTTGGGATGTGGTGTTACAGAAGAATGTTGAAAGTTGTGTGGACCAATAAGGTAAGGAATGAAAAGGTTCTCCGAAGAATCGGCGAGGAAAGGAATATATGGAAAACAATGACAAGGAGAAGGGACAGGACGATAGGACATCTGTTAAGACATCAGGTAATAACTTCCATACTACTAGAGGGAGCTGTAGAGGGTAAAAACTATAGAGGAAGATAGAAGCCTGTTGACTCAAAAGGAGGGAATAAAATCGCAGCAGACATTCTTCCTCCGCTGCAATATGCTTACGACACCGCCTACATAACTGTTTAAACTCACAGACTAGCCAAGACATCATCTTTAGTCGCACCACTAAGCGTTTCCGTCCTCCAGTATCCACATCTCCATCTACAACCTACCTATAACCTCTATCTAACACACTAAAGTATTTAGGATTAACCCAGGGAGAAAACTAACATACTCGGAGAATGCACGCCTCCTTACCACGAATACAAAACCCGAAAGTAACCGTGACTATGGAGTTCAACAAATACCCATGTAGACTATATCTTGCAAAATATAACATTTTCTTCAAATATTTAAATGAGCAATTAAAATGAGCAATTAGTTTATAAGTGCTATTATATATATATAAGTATCTTGAATGGTGCGCTTGATGCTTTTGACAAGAATAAATAAATAGCCTAACACGTCGCACCTGAGGTCTACTTCCGTCTTCCCATTATCCTCACTTACAGAGCCATCCACCATATCCTAACGTAAGTTAATATTGCCTAGATCTCCACCTCTTCTAAACTATACAGACCCCTGCAATCCTAGAAATATATGCACCCCGCCTCACCTTTCACATCCGGCTATCTTCACCATCGCACATTCCGTACCACCTCATCCATTTCCCACATCTTCTTGTCTTCTTGGAACACCTTCGGAGCGAATACATTGATCTAACAATCGAGCCCCAGCACCAAATATCCTACCTACTAACCACTAAACCAGGTACCCAGTTGCGCCACTTCATCCATATCCATCTTAATATGTACTCCATGTCTTTTCTATTTCTATCACTACCAACAATGAATCTGTCCCGAGATATAAACTTTCTTCTAGCTCTAGTCAACAACGCTACTAGTCACCACATCCTGTCGCTTGCTTCTTCTCCACCCACCTCCTCCACTTCCAGCAGTTCCACAGCACCCAGTTGTAGTACTTAGCATTTCACTTCCATCACGAAAATGATAATTTCAATGAACCAGCAGCATCACCATTATGTCATAGCGCCATCAGCATAATCTCTGATTACGTTTTGAATTTTGTGGAAACTGATCTTTAATTTTCAAAATCATAAAATTTTTCACCAATGTGAACATTGCAAAAAATAAAATTTATTTCATCTGTATTGTATAACTATAATTTTCGTTAAACATGTAAAAACTTCGGATGCAGAGTGGTCTTATCTGCTACCAGTCCGCCAACTCGTAGCGAACTGAAATGACAATAAAGATAAAAGGATCATTCCGTCAGTCTTTTTGCCCACTTCCTGGACGGCCAGGAGATACTGGGTCGATATATAAATAGAAGATATTGAATTTGCATGACTGAAGCCAAAAATTTAAGCAATTTCAAGAAACAAATGTTTGATGACGAAGGAGCGACTGTTGGAGTCTCAAAACGATGGCCTGTTAAGAAAACAACTATGATATCATACTCTCAGCAAATAAGCGCTGCGAGGTGGCATACAGACCAATGGTTGTTTCAAGCCACAGTGGTACTTACAACCATCGGTGCGAGAACTAGACAGAGCAACTGCTTTGCTTCCCGTCTCAACACTGTTCCAAGCATATTGGTCAGTCTGCTGTATTTACCATTCGGGAAAAAGAAGAAAGAAAAATTAGTATTTAACGTCCCTTTGCCAATGAGGTTCTTAGAGACGGAGTACAAACTCAAATCAGGTAAGGATGGGGAAAATGCTCGGTAAAGGAACAGACCTCGCATTTGTTTTAAGCGATTTAGGGAAATACGGGAAATGTAAATCTGGTTGGTCGGACGGGGATGTGAATCGCTTTGCTTCCGACACTAGTCTAGCGTCTAACTACTGCGTCACCTAGATTGGTCTTGAAACGTCCCCTTTAGAACATTTATACACGACTGTGCTGATAAACCTCTTACACTATTTGCTTTTCAAACAGCTGAGCAAAACTGAACGTACTCAAACATTCACTAAAGTGACACACAATATTTTTAGCGCAACGCAATCTGACTATCAAAGATCCCTGCAAAAGAATGGCCCTGAGTAACATTAAACTACACCTTTCAAAAATCACTTACCTCACAAAAATCTTCATTACTCGAACTACTGCAATACAGCGAGCACCACTACTGCCAGCTAAATAAAAGATTCAAACTACGGAAGGCACTAACTACTGATAGGGATAGTTAGCAAATGAAAGATTTTAATAGAGAACAAACAATGTATTTACCTTAATATCATCACAAGTCATAATATATGTAATTTCAAAACTCCGCCATCTCTCTCCTCACATCCACCACTGCTGGCGGCTCACCTCTAACTGCGCAACGCTACGCGCTGTTAACATCCAGCTGCCCCTCTACAATGGCAGACAACAATGCAAACTAGCCACAGACTGCACACAGCACAGCCAGTGATTTTCATACAGAGAGCGCTACGTGGCGGCGGCGTTACCAATATAAGAACCTAAACAGCCTACTTACATAAAGAAAACATAAACAGCCTACTTACAGTCTTACTACGGCTCTGCTGTATTCACCAATATTCATAAACGTCCTAATCTTGTACCTCGTCATTTTTTCTTGTATACATAAGTGAAAGCTCACCTGGAAATGCGATTCACTACATATAAGTAAAATGAGAAGTTGTGGGAGTAGGAATGTGGTCTGGTGCCAAGCGGTAATTGTAAAGAAAGGTTTGCTGAATAGTTTCAAGGAATGGCGAGAGATAGTGATTGTGGTGTGAATTATTTGAAAAAATTCAAAAGGGTTTGTTGCATCCGCCATCATTTTGATTATTAACACGTCACAACTGGCTTTCCCTGTCCTACATGTTGTGCACAATTAGCATTCACCCTTAATTCTATTTTATGTTTTACACAAGACACTCTCTTTCCGCGTTGAACTGTAAGTTCGCAGGGATGGTTCCTTTGAAAAGGAACGGTCGATTTCCTTCTCCACCCTTCCTTAATCCGAGCTTGTGCTCTGTCTCTAATGACTTCGCTCGTTCACGGGACGTTAAATTATAATCTTCCATCCTTTTCATTGTGAGTCTGCAACGCACTAAGCACTGCAATGTGTTCCACTCAACAATAGGGAATAGATGAGTTTTTGTCATATGATTTTGAATGGGTCTGAAGGAAATAATTGCATATAGATAAGTATAGAAATCGGTCAAGCAAAACAATCATTCTATTCCACAACTAAGGAAAAAAAAGAGGCTCTGAGCACTATGGGACTTAACTTCTGAGGTCATCAGTCCCCTAGAACTTAGAACTACTTAAACCGAACTAACCTAAGGACATCACACACATCCATGCTCGAGGCACGATTAGAACCTGCGACCGTAGTGGTCGCGCGGTTCCAGAGTGTAGCGCCTAGAACCGCTCGGTCACAGCGGCCGGCCTAAGGAAACAGAAAAACTGCAGTGGCCACCATGTAAAATTTAAAATACCTATGCGGACACTCAGCTCCAACTTGTCTCGAGCCGAAAATACATTAAGCATCTCAGAAGTGTCCTTCACTCTTGGAACGCTTCAGATGATGGGAAAATAAACTTACGCTCTCAGATCTAAAGTGTTCACACACCCCTATGTAATGCCAAATTGTCCATTACATGTCACGAGAGGCGGACAGTTCAGTATAAAAGGAGGAAGGGAGTATTCTGTTAGCCGGCCGCGGTGACCGAGCGGTTCTAGGCGCTTCAGTCCGGAACCGCGCTACTGCTACGGTCGCAAGTTCGAATCCTGCCTCGGGCATGGATGTGTGTGATGTCCTTAGGTTAGTTAGGTTTAAGTAGTTCTAAGTCTAGGGGACTGATGACCTCAGATGTTAAGTCCCGTAGTGCTCAGAGCCATTTGAACCATTTGAGTATTCTGTTGTCAGTAGAAAGCAATAACTGCAGCATTCCTCGGACAGGGGAGCTAAGTGATTTCGAACGTGGGCTAGTCACTGGATGTCACCTATGCAAAAAATTCATCTGTGACATTTCTAACCTTCCAAAGCTGACCAAGTCAACTGCCGGTGATGTGACTGTGAAGCGGAAATGCGAAGGAACAACCACAGCTAAACCTAGACCGGCAGTCCTTATGTACTGACAGACAGGGATGTCGAGAACTGCGGAGGGTGATTGTAAGCGATCACATGAAATCAGCGGGAGGAATCACTCAAGAGTTCCAAAGAGCTACCAGGAGTCCAGCTAGCACGGTGACTGTGTGTAGGGAGTTGGAAAGAACGGGGTACAATGGTCGAGCAGCTCGTCATAAGCCACAAACTTCTGTAGTCAATGTTAAGCGACACTTGAGGTGGTGTAAGAGCGACGCCACTGGAAACGAATGACTTTGAGTGATGACTCATACTATACTCTGCGGCAATCCGCTGGAAGCTTTTGGGTTTGGAGAAGGCCTGGAGGACGTTCCCTGCCGTCATGTGTAGTGCCAACAGAAGTACAGAGGAGGTGGTGTTACGGTATGAGAATATTTTAGTGGTTAGGGTGTGGTCCGTACATTGTGCTTACGAAGAGGCGAAATGCGGAAGGATATGAATACATTTTACAACATTATGTGCTGCATAGAGTAAAAGAACTGTTCGGAGACGATGATTATTTCTGGCAGCATGGCAGCACATCTTGTCATAAAGAAGTATTTATGAGGCAGTAGTTTGTGGACAATAAAATCCTGAAATGGATTAGCCTGTCTACATTACCGACCTGAGCCCAATGGAACATCTCTGGGATGAGTTAGAACGTCAGCTACATTCCAGACCGCTGCATCCAACATTACTACCTTATCTGGTTTCGGCCCTTGGGGAAAAAGGGCCGCCATTCGTCCACATACATTCAAACACTTCAGTGAAAGTGTCCCCAACAGATTTCATAAAGGGGAAGAGTGGACCAGAATTAACGTCCACTAATAGGGATCCGGATGCTTTTGATTCAGAAGTGTATTTTTTCTTCCTCAATGATGAATTACAACGGATTCTTTACAGCTGCATGAACAATAGTCGAATACCGCTGTGTTGTTCGTGATAAAATAATGTTTATTAAAATGCTGGCCTGTTTTAAGCAGAAATTATGTAGTGAAAATATCTCTATTCTCAGTACAATATCTACGCATTCCCGAAACCTCTCAATAATTTTTGGCAACTATTGAAAACTGCCGATACTTGAAATCCAACTCACCGCGATGCAAGGCGTTATTCGTACAGCAGACCGTTGCCGTATTTACCGATGACCGCAATGATTAGTAGGACGTCAGAGGTTTTTATTTTATTTTAAAGAGGTGGAGCCCCTCCACGCCCACACCAGCATGATGGCCAACGCAAAAGGTCTACTGCCATCTCTGCATAAGGGTTATTTTTCACTGAAGTGAGGTCTGGCAGGATGTGGGTACTGCGATGTTTGCGTACGTCTGGTTAAAGTTAACCATTAATACGCGCTCATCTGGAGATAGATTGGGTCGAAATCGAATGAAGGGTAGCGGTTTGAAGGGCAGAGGAAAAAAAGTGCCAAGGCAAGAGCCAAGTGAAAAAATCCTCTGCGATACTTGCGTCGGGTTGTAAGATCAGTAGCGGTTTGCTTGCTGCCTGCGACAGGTCATGCTTTGTTAGTAGTGGAAATCATGCGGGCTTTATCGTTGTGCGGCGCCTGCCGCTGGGTGCCGGTGTTGATTTCTAGGTCAGCGTCAGCATACTTGTAACAGTTAGGTTCATCTTCTTTTTATTTCTGATAGGTCATATATCAGATTCACTGTGCAGGGTAATGTTGGCGGTTTGTTTGTGTGCCAGTGTACGAGCTTGTCAGTTTCCCTGCTGTAGCCTGTTGGTCGGCTTTAATAACAGCTGGCATATCCAGTCAACGTTGTTGTTATGCAGGGACTTGCCGATGTTGTCGCTTGTGGATGTATGTTAGCTTGCCATAGGTGGTTGTGTCCTAGCTAGTAGAGTCCTTGGCCGCTTATGCTTCCACCTATGGTTGTGAAGAGGCGTCAGAGGTCGGCTGGCACACATTTTTGTACTCAGCATGCCAGCACTCGACCCTTGTCACAAGTTCATCACTGCTAATACCAAATGTAGCGGGCGGCAGCAAAAATGCTACTCGATTTTGTGTGTAGGGTCTGCCGTAGGACAACTCTCACGTCTGCATGTGGCTCTGTTCTCCAACTAGCTGCTCTAAGATCGCAGTTTCTCTGGATCACCCGAACATGTGATATGGCTGATTTTCAAACTCAAGCAATACCACTCTATTTCTAGACTGGTTGGATACTAAGCTCAAGAATAAGATGATTGTAGTCCGGACTGCTTCAATATATAGCTCTCTCTCCGGTATAAGCCACAGCTTTTCCGTACTCTCTTGGAATCTCGCAGGAAGCGCAGCAAATCATCAGTTGAAAATGAATTCAATCGACACGGGAGAGTAGGAAGATAATGTTTTATACTCTTTGCCCGCTCTTGACCGAATACCAATATTCACTCAGGAGCTGAGTGAAAGCTGTTTCAATGAACTTGCAAACGACCTTCGTCTGTCTCTCTTGTCGCCAGAATGGACAGCCGAAGGCATTGGCCGCGGCCTAAATATTCGTGCAGCCGCTCCAATATGCTTCACAGGTGGGCCATATCTCAACGAAGATCTCATCTGTTTTGCACGCCGCGTTCAGACAACAATCGCTCTTTACTTAGACAGACACTACGACTCTGTTGTCAGCGATATAGGCGACACCACGGCAGATATCATCGATTTACCAGAATTGTGTATATTCCACTCATGCAAGGCTAAACCTCCGACGCAGTTTCTTCACCCATTCCTCATTAATGTTTTAGTGGCTCAATCATCTTGTGGACAATGTCCCTGGCGGACTGGGTATTCACCTTAGATATTGAGTATTGAGTGTGCTCCTCCTCTTAAAGCTAACTGAAAAGTTGCGAGCTAACATCCCATAGATGTTCGGGCTCACGTGCGGTTCCTCTTCGTCTAAATTCCTTGGCTCAAACTCGTCTAGGTGTTGAACTGCACGTGTCGCATTACACGCCCTAAACTAGATACTTGTGACCCTTTGGTTTAATTGTCTGGCTGATGGCAAGTTTGCGAAATACACAGTTAATATAACATATAATAACTGTAATAATAATATCGGGAACTAAATTAACGACCCATAAATTATGTAGGTCACACAGTTCCGATTTGATAGAATAATGTTTATTCAGAAAGCAAACTAATTGCGAAAGTGGTCGTATTTATAATTACTGTTACACTCGAGCGCACATCCATTTGACACAGTTCGATCAGTCTCAATCTCACTGCGAATTACAAGTTCGATACTCCGCTTCGTTAACTACGCGAAAAGTTAGGGTTCACACCAGGCGCGCGGCTGCTCACTGCTCAGAGACTTAAGTCCCGAGATACAACACAACGTGAAATTTTCTATCATTTCACTTCCTAGCTGCCTAAAGGCCGACTGTCCGCTTTCGTATTTCAATCCGAACTGTACTCTTTGGTGTGTAGACCAGAACTGTCCCTCTCTGCCCGTCTCCGGCCGCGTTTTCCCGCGCTCCGAACATCGTCACTCAACTGACTAGAGCAGTTCCCTTTCCTGAAGCGGTCATCTGATTGACTACAGCTTATTCTACATTACTTTACATTTTAACATATTTAAATACTCAAAGCTTGACCATTTTTCACGTTCTAAATAAATTAACAATAATATTCATTACATAATAAACGTTAAATTCTTTTACATAGAACCAATACAATTTCCTTCTTAACTTTGAATGTCACGGCCAGTAGCCTTGCACCAATGTGCTTTCTGATAAATAAATAAAGAACAAAAGTAACTGTTATGCACTAAACTTTACAACGAATATTCTATTACCTAATAATTCAATAAGGTGTCATGCTGTCATCGTTCAATGTGTTTTGTGTGGAGGAATTGATGATCTGATGCTTAACTGAAGATACTGATAATTTAAATTTACTTTATCTTTTAAATAAATAAAGTTACAAAGTTGATATTTACTACGTTGTCATTTTAATGATGGGCTTCTGTATGAAATGTCGATATTTAAGATCGACCAAAGCGTTCAGGTTTTGGCGTTCAGGTCTTTCTTACAAAACTTGTTAGTTTCACTTAACAGTAAATCCTAAACTATTATAGATATGATCAATATTCAAGTTTTATTGGGATCACCATGAAAATTTATGGAGGATGGCAGATTAAAATTATTGTGGCTTCATTCCCTGCACTACTACAGAATTAAAAAGTTTTCATAAATGTTTCCCTTTATGGCCGATCTTAGGTCCGCCATATTTAACACTGCTACGTCTCCTCGGCCACCAACGGATTCTACTGGGTTTCCCTATGATGTAAGTTCTCGTCTGTCTCACTCGCACACCACAGCGCTTAGGGCTCAATAGACAATAGACGCCTGCGAATTTCCCCATCTCGTGGTGAATCTGCGCCCTTTATGGCACACGGTCCTCGACGACAGGGTTCGTTTCACAATGTCTGTAGGCTCTTTCGGCCATATACAGGGTGTTACAAAAAGGTACGGCCAAACTTTCAGGAAACATTGCTCACACACAAATAAAGAAAAGATGTTATGTGGACATGTGTCCGGAAACGCTTAATTTCCATGTTAGAGCTCATTTTAGTTTCGTTCTTCCACCTACGCTCAATGGAGCACGTTATCATGATTTCATACGGGATATTCTACCTGTGCTGCTAGAACATGTGCCTTTACAAGTACGACACAACACGTGGTTCATGCACGATAGAGCTCCTGCACATTTCAGTCGAAGTGTTCGTACGCTTCTCAACAAAAGATTCGGTGACCGATGGATTGGAAGAGGCGGATCAATTCCATGGCCTCCACGCTCTCCTGACCTCAACCCTCTTGACTTTCATTTATGGGGGCATTTGAAAGCTCTTGTCTACGCAACCCCGGTACGAGATGTAGAGACTCTTCGTGCTCGTATTGTGGACGGCTGTGATACAATACGCCATTCTCCAGGGCTGCATCAGCCCATCAGGGATTCCATGCGACGGAGGGTGGATGCATGTATCCTCGCTAACGGAGGACATTTTGAACATTTCCTGTAACAAAGTGTTTGAAGTCACGCTGGTACGTTCTGTTCCATGTTTAATGTGATTTGAAGTGAAGTAATAAAATGAGCTCTAACATGGAAAGTAAGCGTTTCCGGACACATGTCCAGATAACATATTTTCTTTCTTTGTGTGTGAGGAATGTTTCCTGAAAGTTTGGCCGTACCTTTTTGTAACACCCTGTATTTAAATGAGAGCGCAATGCTCGTTAACTCACAAAGTTAGTTGGGTAAATGTATAGTGACATTGATACACAAGCCACCAAGATGGCGTCAGTTCAGAGTTTTGCAGATGACAAAAAGCCACGCAACACATATTTGTTTTCTTTACACCACGCTTTTTTTAATTTAAATAACGGACGTATAGTGAAGTTCATACCAGAAAGAAATGGAACATGTATGTGTGTGCGTGCGCGATAGTCCCACTAGCATATTAGACCTCAGCACTAACTCATTTGTATTAACAATGTTAGCAAGGAAATTCATATATTGAAATTAAATCCCTCATTGCAGTTACCGGCTGTACCCAGTAACATTTAAATTAGACCAGTCTCCCTTGTCACATGTTCTCTCTCAGGTAAAGTACAAGAAGCAATCGTGGCACTGTCTCTAGGTAATGTAAACGAATAATCGCACTAAAGAATGGGAAGGTGGGCGGGGGAGAAGGATAAGTGAAGAATTTATATCACGAGATGAGTAACGAATGTTAAAAGGAATTTTGCATTTCCATTACTGAAGGAAAGCATATTTACTGTTACAGACGAATGCTGAAGTAAGTGTAGCGATAAGTCTCACTTACACATGTACGTCATTTAATTATCACCACTTTACACTTCTCTTCGCCTATCTAGACTGTTACGTGAGGCGGCGTGGAGAATTAATATTTATACCAGCGGAAAAATGCTCTAATCTCAGCACAAAAAGGCGAATATTCTCCGATGTAAAAGACTCTGACTGAAAAGTGAGTTACCAGCTGCCTCAGTCTATATTTCTCAGCACCTTTAAAAACTTTCCCAAACAATTTCGAATGCGAACATAAGTAGTAGGGAGATGGCGGTGCTGGTACACTTTTGATATCAAGTTGATATCAAGTTGATATGTAAACTAATTAAATTGATCAATTAATTACGCCCCAAACCACGCCCACCCCCACACCCACACCTAGATGACGTCATGTGTTTTCCGCAGACTTCACGTGGGTCCCAGCCCCCTCCCTCCCTCACCATCCCCCTCCCTCTTCTGCACCTACCCCATTGATGGGAATTTCGAATTTTCGTGGGAATTTTTTAAAATGGTGGGAATTTCGAATTTTGGTGTTAATTTCATTGTCCTAGGGCTATTTTGTCATCCCACCCCACCCCCACTCAGGAATTGGCAGGAAAATAAAAATAGCGGTACCCCTTCTAGGACTCGAACCCTCGTCCTCATGGGCGGAAAGCCCAAGTGCACGCCCGTAACTGGAATTGGCGGGAAATTAAAAATAGCGGTACCCCTTCTGAGGCTTGAATCCTTGTCCTTCTGGATATAAAACCCAAATGCACTCCTCAACACATGGAAACTGGCCAGATGCAGGAGAGGAAGGTTAGGTTAGTGTACTTTATTTATTTTTGTTGGGAAGCTGTTGCAAAGATCCGTCCTAATTACGTAATTAATCATAAAGATCGGACCTAATTACGCAACTATATGCATAGCGCCACACAAGGTCTGCCTAAAATCGCAATACAGCTCAAAAATTAACGATACCATACAAATGGTGTTATCATGCTGGGAAAAACTTTCACAATACAAGCTGGCGGGATAAGGCTGGGGTGTATGGTACAATCGTTATTTTTTTTGGTGGGAAATATGTTCAACTGCCGAGATGCTGAAGTTGGACAGAAAGGAGTTTAATAAGCATAATACCTGTAAGTGTACAGCTGAGGACAGTATCTATCGTTGTTTGACACCAGAGTTCGCTACAGACGCCTGCTCGACAATCACCCTGCAGCCCAGGTAATTGAGGCCAGTAGACGCTACCACAACTGATGGAAAATGTATCACTGTTCAAATTACCCATCGAAATTATCGTGAAAAAAAAACAGCACTTGTAATGAATGGATTATAATGCTACACATGTACTGGGGAAAATCGTTTCAAAAGATTGCAGAGGAGGCAATAGTTGAATGTGCAGTCTCCTCAATGTACAATCACAACTACCAAAATTCGAGGCCCTCTTACCTCCCCCATCCCCTCTCTCCCTTTCTCCCTCCATCCCTCCATTCACTTAGGAAGGAAACACAGGCTTTCAAATTTTCAGCTGCTACCACAGAGCGCCTAGCTGTTTTTCTGTGGCCAGCAACCATCCCCTCACGGTCGCTGGATGCACCCTCCCTTCCGTCAATGCATTGCTTACAATCGAACATCTGTTAAAAAGGAGAACACTATAGAAACTATAATAAATGTCCTCTTTCCACGAAAATAGGCATAGTCCATTTTCTTTTGGTTTTACTAGCAAAATCGGTATAGATTTTACGTTCGACTGCAGGATACAATTCGATCTACACATGTCCACCCTGCGTAAAATTGGGGTAAGAAACTTCCACTATTTTGTTGCGAAAGTTACCGATCATCACTGAATGTCCTCGTTGTTTCGAAACCATCATCGGAGTAAAGAAAAAGCGAGAATTTAAACTCTGAAGATAAAACATTTATGTTAAGCAATTTCTTTCAGCTTGATGGACAAATTACACGACTTGAGAGCCTTTCTCAAGTTCAAATCAGTGTCTGTAAATAAACTGTCATGCACATGTGTATTACAAACGCTTGAGACACGTAACATTAGAGAATACAATCTTCTGCACCATTGGCTAACATGTTGGAAAAAACAGAATTATTTTACGTTTGGCAATAACATCCTATAATTCAAGAGGATGTTGCTGTTTTGTACACTATGGCAAGTACCGTTTTACCAATGTGAAGCTATATCACACCTGCGGTTACGAAACAAATCGTGAGCACCTGTCTTGTAAGAGATTCTCCCGTAAGATTTTACCGCGTCTCTCTCTCTCTCTCTTGCATTACATCGAAACCAATTACCATCTGTGTGTTTACATTTGACATTTTTGCTCCATAACTCCTCTCCACCGACATGTCTGTAAAGTTTCTAATCATACAGCAGATACTTGCGTTCTAGTTTTGTGAACAATCTGATCATCACAGCCTGTTTCACGGAAACTACTCACAGGTCGGTGAAAAAAAGAACACTATCATTTCTAGGTTCCGCAACGAGCTATAATTCAAGTAATGTCTACTTTATAATTGGAGGTTATGAAGTATGAAATAACAAAGGACTTGTGGTAACACCTGTTTTTTAAACACGTAATCGTGACATTAATGATAAAGACAATCATGATTCCACGAGAATAGATACAGCCAATTTCTATTAGTTTTATGAGCAAAATCGGTGTAGTTTTGAGACAACTCTCTGCGTCCAAACTCTAACCAGTTATGCCACTCCTTGTAACAGAACCTCCTATAAGATTTTACCGTGTTTCTCTCTTCCGATATATCGAAAAAACAAATAGCGTCTTCGCGTTGATGTCGAGAATATTACAGATACACATATCACTCTGTCGGAACATGTGGCCAGTGCTCGAAGTCAGTTGCACAGAATTACGTGAAGTTTTATCGACTGTACTGGCAAAGGACCATATCCAACATATTATCAATCACAAGGGAGGGTTTCTGTATTGTTCCTTTATAAGCTGTAACACATCCAAGCAGTGTACGACTTCAGTTTTGAACATCGCCATATAGTTTTTTTTCTACCAAGACTTTGAGGTCTGTGTCAGGTGCTAAACCAACATTAACATGTTTCGATCCTTTGGTTCTCACAGAAAGCTGAAAATCGTATGGTGTAAACTATACAGCTCCCACAACACACAGGTCAGTAGAAATAAAACACAGAGACAATGTTTCTCATTGACAAAAATGTGGAAGACATAGCAGAATATGGAAACTGGAAGAGTTTGCGGCATTGCAGAGGGTTACCACAACTGGTGATGACCAGTACAGTTAATCTCATCTTCCACAGTGATGGGGTAGAGGATGTCTCGGTGTTTTGTTTCGGTGAACATTTTTTCCTCATTTTGCAGTCATGTTCATGATTACTGTTCTGGTGTTGACCATTGTCAGAAGGTGCTGTTCACAACACGCACAAGGTAGTAGAAATAAAGAAAGTTACTGTTTCTTACTGGTGAGAAATGAAAAAAAAAAAATGTGGAGGGCATCACAGCATATGGAAATACGATGAGTCTGCAACATTGAGACATGCTTTCATACAACTGTCTGAAGGTGATGACCTCTACATTTTAATCCCATGCTCCACAGTGACAAGTAGCAGATATCCAGTGTTCTGCCAAGGCTCCCTCCATCTCAACCAAGTGACGTCAGCCAGTCATTATGCAGTAATCGCGTGGCTGGTCCCGGCGGAGGTTTGAGTCCTCCCTCGGGCATGGGTGTGTGTGTTTTTCTTTAGGATAATTTAGGATAAGTAGTGTGTAAGCTTAGGGACTGATGACCTTAGCCGTTAAGCCCCATAAGGTTTCACACACATTTGAACATTTTTGCAGTAATCAACTGCGCACCAGTGGACGGATGGGATGGGAAATATGATGTTGATATGGGAAAATGTACAGTAATACACACTGCAGTTGATAGAGCGATCAATTTCAGCAATTTTACGAGCTGTTCCGTAACTTCCACGCCATCCAATGACACAGCAGAATGCTTCCCGATTTCTGTATCATCGCTAAGCCACTTCTCCACTACTTTGCATCTACAATGTACTAGATTGCGAATGGAGCTAGATGTCTGTACAGAATGTCCATTCGTCCATATACACCAAAGTATATCAGACAGCGTCCTATACCAGTGCAGTTAGGTTATCTACATATTTCCATCGCATCGATCATACCGCAAAATTTACGATTAGGACTGACCATCTTTCCCTGTGTGAATGGGTGTCATAGAGTATTCACACATTCATAGGATAAAGTTGGAGACTGACAGATCCCTCCAATCCTCCCTGCAACACAAATCTTACCCACGGTATCCATCCGAAAGCATAAGATCTCTCCAGATGCGTGTGTGTTGAGAAGGGTAGCGCCTCTTATCAATATATAGTAGACACGAGATTGTTGTGTTGATATAACAGATGGGTAATATGAAGCGTGTGGTTTATACATGATGGAGCTCCAGATGGATGGAGTATGAAACATTTCATGTAAATCAACTTTGGTATTAATTCTGAAGCATTATTCCACTGCTTGGAGTCAGTACCAGGAAAGTACCAGCATGAGAGAAATGATCATAGAGCATAAACACACACTTGGATGGTTACACAGTTCCACTCCTAAAAAATGCTATATTGTTAATGGTTACGGTTTTCGAAGTATTAGTTGTGCGTAAGTCAGTGCTCTTAATACTCTAATGTGGGATACGTGTATCCAACATCAGACATGCAACCACTCCGCAAGTTTGCTACCCCAATCACTATGGTGACAAACTTTAAAATGACGAAACTACTTCCTTCCACACTATTCTTGTGTCCCAGGACCGCATCATCAGTGTATATCCATCGTTCGAGCTGCTTATCAACCAACTAGAATGAAGTCCAGAGAATGCTCTTCTGTCTCTTAGGAAAGTAATGGATTTTATGCGTCTTTTTAGGTCGGAAACACACGTACCCTTAATCACATTTCTCACCTCAGTCATGCATATCATTAGTAGTTGTAGTATCGGTTTTGATGGATGAGGCTATGTCTCACTAGGAAATATAGCGATGAAAAACCGACATGAAAATTTTCAATAGCTGATATATTGAGGTACCACCCACATCCTGCTGCATGAAAATGCACACTTTGAAGCAGCAACTTCTTACAAGGGAGTAAGCACCACGATCAGTAGCCAGAGGAGATGTAACAGTCTTATTGCTGAAACTTCCTGGCAGATTAAAACTGTGTGCCCGACCGAGTTCGAGTCTCGGTCGGGCACACAGTTTTAATCTGCCAGGAAGTTTCATATCAGCGCACACTCCGCTGCAGAGTGAAAATCTCATTCTGGAAGTCTTATTGCTATTTACAGCAGCATCACCACAGTTCTGGCAGCATTCCTCTTGCATAAAGAAGTACTGGTCTGACAGGTTGTTTTGCTCATGTATAGGATAGTAATGCAATTTCGTCCTAACACCACATCTCTTTGAGTACACTCCCCTCACACCACTAAAGGTGATACATGTGACATCTAACCACTCTCCTACAAAACACTCTAAGGAATAGCTTATCTCTGATATACATATCGATTCTGCTCCTAAATACTTAAGGAATACCATTATTTGTGAGAACCAGCCGCAATTTGGTAATATCTATATTCAACTGCATATGTCAGAACACAGTTCTGTATTGGGATACATATGTTTTGCCTACTTTAATATGGCGCCTCTGTGTAATACTTATGTGGCTTTTGTTGGAGTATGTGTTACGGAAACCCACGTAATTTACAGGGAGAGGTTTAAAACTAAATGCAGCAATCGCATAATTTTTAAGCTTTTCTCGGTCTTGAGTGACGAGATACCCCAAACTCACCTCAATTCCCCACAATTTGTGTTACTTTTGCTCTAATTTTATGTATTCTCAGTTAATTTACGTAATTTTGCAAGTTTTTTTCGCGGTTTTACATATTTCGTCGTATTTACCCTCAATTTTACGTGTTTCCCATCAATTTGTCGTAATTATATCAAGTTTTCCTCGATTTTTGGAGATTTTATGTCATTTTTCATTTTTTAAATATTTTTCCATAAGTATATAGTCATATTGCCGGCATACCCATGCATTGTTTGATTTTATACAGGGAAATTTGCGTGTCCTATACAGAAGCCTACTAAAAATTCCTAAGAATTACACTCTTCTCGATGATCTACATGCATGCATTTTGGATAGGGAGATCATGAAAGGTATAGTAACACTCGCCTTTTACCTAGATGAGACTCATCGAGTGGTGCAGATTGGAAACTTGTAGTCTGGAAACAAATTCGTGTACTGCTATGGCACATCAGAGAACTTGTCTGCAGACTCATGCAGCGTTGAACTTCATGCAAACTCAAATTCTGGCATAATTCTTCACATTCATCTGCCTTCCACACTACCATGTAGAGAACTGCAACAGGGAGTTGACATGTGCACAGAGTTGATTTTTGCTATTGCTCTTTAAAGATTCCGAGGAAGATAGAATGACGCAGCTGGTGCTACACTTTTCAGTCAGTCTTTTAAACAGGAGCATATTCGCCTATTTTGTGTTCTGATAGGAGCACTTTTCTGCTGATTTCGTTCTTTTTCCTGTTACAATAGAGCTTGTCACTCATATTAAAATAGCTCCGCAGGACAGTAAAATTTTCATAGTTTACTTATGTGAAACTGAAATAACGCAGAACTAATTTTACAACTCAGACCGGAGGTTGTTGTTGTTGTTGTTGTAGTGGTCTTCAGTCCTGAGACTGGTTTGATGCAGCTCTCCATGCTACTCTACCCTGTGCAAGCTTCTTCATCTCCCAGTACTTACTGCAACCTACATCCTTCTGAATCTGCTTAGTGTATTCATCTCTTGGTCTCCTTCTACGATTTTTACCTTCCACCCTGCCCTCCAGTACTAAATTGGTGATGCCTTGATGCCTCAGAACATGTCCTACTAACCGATCCCTTCTTCTAGTCAAGTTGTGCCACAAACTCCTCTTCTCCCCAATTCTATTCAATACCTCCTCATTAATTATGTGATCTACCCATCTAATCTTCAGCATTCTTCTGTAGCACCACATTTCGAAAGATTCTATTCTCTTCTTGTCCAAACGATTTATCGTTCATGTTTCACTTTCATACATGGCTACACTCCATACAAATACTTTCAGAAACGAATTCCTGACACATCTATACTCGATGTTAACAAATTTTTCTTCTTCAGAAACGCTTTCCTTGCCATTGCCAGTCTACATTTTATATCCTCTCTACTTCGAGCATCTTCAGTTATTTTACTCCCCAAATAGCAAAACACCTTTACTACTTTAAGTGTCTCATTTCCTAATCTAATTCCCTCAGCATCACGCGACTTAATTCGACTACATTCCATTATCCTCGTTTTGCTTTTGTTGATGTTCATCTTGTATCCTCCTTTCAAGACACTATCCATTCCGTTCAACTGCTCTTCCGTCCTTTGCTGTCTCTGACAGAATTGCAATGTCATCGGCGAACCTCAAAGTTTTTAGTTCTTCTCCCTGGATTTTAATACCTACTCCAAATTTTTCTTTTGTTTCCTTTACTGCTTGCTCAATATACAGATTGAATAACATCGGGGAGAGACTACAATCCTGTCTCACTCCCTTCCCTGAAGTACATCGCCCTTGTATAGACCCTCTATATACTCCTTCCACCTTTCTGCTTTCCCTTCTTTGCTTAGAACTGGGTTTCCATCTGAGCTCTTGATATTCATACAAGTGGTTCTCTTTTCTCCAAATGTCTCTTTAATTTTCCTGTAGGCAGTATCTATCTTACCCCTAGTGAGATAAGCCTCTACATCCTTATATTTGTCCTCTAGTCATTACCTGCTTAGCCATTTTGCACTTCCTGTCGATCTCATTTTTGAGACGTTTGTATTCCTTTTTGCCTGCTTCATTTACTGCATTTTTATATTTTCTCCTTTCATCAATTAAATTCAATATTTCTTTTGTTACCCAATGATTTCTACTAACCCTCGTCTTTTTACCTACTTGATCCTCTGCTGCCTTCACTATTTCATCCCTCAAAGCTACCCATTCTTCTTCTATTGTATTTCTTTCCCCCATTCCTGTCAATCGTTCCCTTATGCTCTCCTGAAACTCTGTACAACCACTGGTTCTTTCAGTTTATTCAGGTCTCATCTCCTTAAATTCCCACCTTTTTGCAGTTTCTTCAGTTTTAATCTACAGTTCATAACCAATAGATTGTGGTCACAGTCCACATCTGCCCCTGGAAATGTCTTACAATTTAAAACCTGGTTCCTAAATCTATATCTTTCCATTATATAATCTATCTGATACTTTCTAGTATCTCCAGGATTCTTCCATGTGTACAACCTTCTTTTATGATTCTTGAACCAAGTGATACCTATGATTAAGTTATGCTCTGTGCAAAATTCTACCAGACGGCTTCCTCTTTCATTTCTTACCCCCAATCCATATTCACCTACTATGTTTCCTTCTCTCCCTTTTCCTACTCTCGAATTCCAGTCACCCATGACTATTAAATTTTCGTATCCCTTCACTACCTGAATAATATCTTTTATATCATCATACATTTCATCAATTTCTTCATCATCTGCAGAGCTAGTTGGCGTATAAACTTGTACTACTGTAGTAGGCGTAGGCTTCGTGTCTATCTTGGCCACAATAATGCGTTCACTATGCTGTTTGTAGTAGCTTCTCGGCACTCCTATTTTTTTTATTCATTATTAAACTTACTCCTGCATTACGCCTATATGATTTTGTATTTATAACCCTGTATTCACCTGACCAAAAGTCTTGTTCCTTCTGGCACCGAACTACACTAATTCCCACTATATCTAACTTTAACCTATCCATTTCCCTTTTTAAATTTTCTAACCCACCTGCCCGATTAAGGGATCTGACATTCCACGCTCCGATCCGTAGAACGCCAGTTTTCTTTCTCCTTATAACGACGTCCTCTTGAGTAGTCTCCGCTCGGAGATCCGAATGGGGGACTATTTTACGTTCGGAATATTTTACCCAAGAGGACGCCATCATCATTTAACCATACAGTAAAGCTGCATCCCTCGGGGAAAATTACGGCTGTAGTTTCCCCTTGCTTTCAGCCGTTCGCAGTACCAGCACAGCAAGGCCGTTTTGGTTAGTGTTACAAGGCCAGCTCAGTCAATCATCCGGACTGTTGCCCCTGCGACTACTGAAAAGGCTGCTGCCCCTCTTCAGGAACCACATGTTTGTCTGGCGTCTAAACGGATACCCCTCCGTTGTGGTTGCACCTACGGTACGGCAATCTGTATCGCTGAGGCACGCAAGCCTCCCCACCAACGGCAAGGTCCATGGTTCATGGGGGATATCACGTGCAAAAAAATTTGCTGTGCTTTACTACATGGGGTTCTCCGAGCCCTTCTGATGATAACGGGGACACTATAGAGCATATTTCTACGTACTACTTCACTTTATAGATTACGCTTTCCCCTTACGCCTGACTTCATGTACGTATTTTACGTGTAAAAGTAGGGTAACTTTGGACTTCAGTAACTCGGAAACGGATAAAGATACTAAGAAGAATTTTCTAGGATGTTCGTGATCGGGATCTTAGAATTTGCTGTCCATAGCCGTCTTGAAACCCGCGACTCGGTTGTGTTACACAAAAGCCTTGATTTTGGGGTGTTTCTCCATAATAGACAAAGATTTTTGAAAATAGGAAGATGTCACTTCTAGATAAATGCCTAGAAAATATACCGTTAAAATTTGAGCAGTTAAATATTCAGTTATTTAGAAATCCGCAGCTGACGATGAAAAAATGGTGAAAAACGCGTTTTTCGTGTTTTTTCAGGAACCGGCCATGAACAAAATGGTGCCTCCATAAGATCCTTAAGGAGCACCATGGTCCACATCTAATGCAAAAAGAATCAACCGATTTGCTCCATTGGCTTAAGATGGAGGAAATGTGTAATATTCAAACTTTGACCCTGTAGTGTAGGATAGCTACAGTGAGACGAACCTTCCGTTGGTCATACAAATGGCCCCTAGCTCAAGGGCTATCCATAAAACTTGGCCCTTGACACTTGACCCTTTCTATCACCAATAGAATCCGAGGTATGAGCTCTAGAAAAATCCTGTTTTTATGCGAGGCGTTTTTGAACATATTGGTAGCACGTGCTGTCGCGTTAGTACCGGTAGGTATGTATTTCCTTGTGCTCTGTGGAACAATGAGAGTCAAAGCTACTCGATCTTGGAATGAGACGCTAAATAACTGACAGAAGGCCGATAAAAATTTAAAAATTAAAAACCTAAGGAATTCGACAAGAAAATGAAGATTTGCGATACTACACTCCTGGAAATGGAAAAAAGAACACATTGACACCGGTGTGTCAGACCCACCATACTTGCTCCGGACACTGCGAGAGGGCTGTACAAGCAATGATCACACGCACGGCACAGCGGACACACCAGGAACCGCGGTGTTGGCCGTCGAATGGCGCTAGCTGCGCAGCATTTGTGCACCGCCGCCGTCAGTGTCAGCCAGTTTGCCGTGGCATACGGAGCTCCATCGCAGTCTTTAACACTGGTAGCATGCCGCGACAGCGTGGACGTGAACCGTATGTGCAGTTGACGGACTTTGAGCGAGGGCGTATAGTGGGCATGCGGGAGGCCGGGTGGACGTACCGCCGAATTGCTCAACACGTGGGGCGTGAGGTCTCCACAGTACATCGATGTTGTCGCCAGTGGTCGGCGGAAGGTGCACGTGCCCGTCGACCTGGGACCGGACCGCAGCGACGCACGGATGCACGCCAAGACCGTAGGATCCTACGCAGTGCCGTATGGGACCGCACCGCCACTTCCCAGCAAATTAGGGACACTGTTGCTCCTGGGGTATCGGCGAGGACCATTCGCAACCGTCTCCATGAAGCTGGGCTACGGTCTCGCACACTGTTAGGCCGTCTTCCGCTCACGCCCCAACATCGTGCAGCCCGCCTCCAGTGGTGTCGCGACAGGCGTGAATGGAGGGACGAATGGAGACGTGTCGTCTTCAGCGATGAGAGTCGCTTCTGCCTTGGTGCCAATGATGGTCGTATGCGTGTTCGGCGCCGTGCAGGTGAGCGCCACAATTAGGACTGCATACGACCGAGGCACACAGGGCCAACACCCGGCATCATGGTGTGGGGAGCGATCTCCTACACTGGCCGTACACCACTGGTGATCGTCGAGGGGACACTGAATAGTGCACGGTACATCCAAACCGTCATCGAACCCATCGTTCTACCATTCCTAGACCGGCAAGGGAACTTGCTGTTCCAACAGGACAATGCACGTCCGCATGTATCCCGTGCCACCCAACGTGCTCTAGAAGGTGTAAGTCAACTACCCTGGCCAGCAAGATCTCCGGATCTGTCCCCCATTGAGCATGTTTGGGACTGGATGAAGCGTCGTCTCACGCGGTCTGCACGTCCAGCACGAACGCTGGTCCAACTGAGGCGCCAGGTGGAAATGGCATGGCAAGCCGTTCCACAGGACTACATCCAGCATCTCTACGATCGTCTCCATGGGAGAATAGCAGCCTGCATTGCTGCGAAAGGTGGATATACACTGTACTAGTGCCGACATTGTGCATGCTCTGTTGCCTGTGTCAATGTGCCTGTGGTTCTGTCAGTGTGATCATGTGATGTATCTGACCCCAGGAATGTGTCAATAAAGTTTCCCCTTCCTGGGACAATGAATTCACGGTGTTCTTATTTCAATTTGCAGGAGTGTATTTACAAACGAATAACACATTACGGAGAACGGTCCAAAACTGCTTTGACGAATTTCTATGCCAATATGAGACCTTAACCACGGCTGTAACGAGATGTTTGAGAATGTCTATCCCTCGCTCCTGTGGAACATATATCTCTGGGCTAACATAAGATCAAGCTACCATACTTGCAGAATACAGCACCTTGTTTGAAGAAAATCATTTCAGTGAAGCAACCGTGGAGGCAGTAAACAAGTTCGTTTCCTTAATAAGGGAGAAGAAAATGGATAAGTGAATAAAAACTACAGAAAACTATGATTTGAAAAGAGATAGCCATAAAGCTTAGAGACATCTGAGACGCCTAAGCAATGATCCGACTAAGATCAGTGCAAATCAGCACTACCAATCACAGAGCACATCAGTTACTGCTGAAAGGGAAGGCAACCCACAAATCACCAAAAAACGGAACCTAAAAGAGAAAAGCACGAGGAGAGTAGTGACCTCAGACCATTCAGCATGGAAGAATTAGAGAAGACTGTCAAACAGAGCAAGAATGGAAAATCAGCTGGCTTGGATGATATACGATCCGAGAAATTAAACGCTTTGGTTTAACAACAAAGAAATGGTTTCTCCGACTTTCCAGCAGCTGTGTGAGCAGAAGCCAAACCCAAAGATACGGCGAAAGAGCCGAGTGATTCATCTGCTGAAACCTGGCACAGAAAGAAACAACCCAAAGTATTTTATCCCAGCAGTACTACTATGTCACATTTACTAATTGCTGAAAATATTGATTTTAAATCGCCTGTCACATGAATTGACTCCTTGCTTATACCTCAGCAATTTGGATTTCGACCTGGGCAAAGGTGTACTGGACTGTTGCGAAATCTATCACAGTCTATTGTTTATGGACTTATCAGCAGCGTATGACACTGTCAGTGTTTCAAATGGTTCAAATGGCTCTGAGCACTATGGAACTTAACATCTGAGGTCATCAGTCCCCTAGAACTTAGAACTACTTAAACCTAACTAACCTAAGGACATCACACACACATCAATGCCCGAGGCGGGATTCGAACCTGCGACTGTAGCGGCTGCGCGGTTCCAGACTGAAGCACCTAGAACCACTCGGCCACACTGGCCGGCCACTGTCAGTCACCAGCTACTACTAGTCAAGCTTTGTAACCTGACCAAAGATTTTAACCTAACAAGATTCATCGCCACTCTTTTTGCAGCATCGCGGGTTCTTCATTTACTTCCAAGAAATCTGATGGGGACTACAGAAAAGCAGCCTCCCGCAGAGCAGTTTTCTGCCTCCAATTCTGTTCAATACGCACACGAGTGACCGACCGATAGCACTCAATAGCAGGAGCTTCTTGTATGCCGATGGCCTTGCTCTCGCCACCCAGAACACAGATTTTGAATCAGTGGATAAAACTCTCACGTATGCCCTTAAACAGTTTTCCAGATACTACAACACAAATCAACTTAAACCAGACCCCTCGAAGGTACAAATGTGTGCCTTTCATTGGAGAAACAGGGAAGGTAGTCACTAGTTAAAGATAGTATGCTTCAGTGTCGAACTGGAACACTGAGAGAACCCAAACCATCTCTGAGTTATACTTGATAGATCTCTTACTTTCAAGAACCACTGCACGAACGGCTGGTCAAAAGTTTCAACCAGAAACAATCTTCTGCGGTAACTAGCCTGATCAGAGAGGGGTAGTCAACCTGAAACGATGACGAACATCTGCAATGGCATCATACTATTCTGCGACAGAATATGAATGTCCTTGTTTGGTACAATTAAACACATACCAAACAGGTGGACATAGCTCATAATGACACCTGCGGAGTCGAAACAGGTTTCTTGAAGTCCAATGTAGTAGAATGGTTTACCACCTTGCAGGAATAGCACCACCTCGAATTCGAGGAGAAATAGCTGAGAATGAGGAAAGAAAGACAGTAGGGCTAGAGAGAACAGATTCTCTGTATGGGCACGAACAGCACCCGCAACGACTGAAGTCAAGGAGTTTCCTTAGCACATTGAAGGCACTTTGAACCACTGCTGGAAACAGTGCTGGCGATAGACTAAAACTGGCCGTCGGATAGACTAAAACTGGCCGTCGGAGACAAATCCGCTTTGCGAGGCCTCTTTCATTTTCCAATCAGAAAGTAAATGTTAAATTAAATAAGCTGAATGATTATGCACAAATTTTATTAGTATACAATACAAGTATTACTACAATGACGAAAATTACAATAAACAAATCAAATTAAAATAGACGGAACTCTTCGGCTTTTCGCCTCACTGAATTTTGTGAAGATTATGCCATAGTTAATACCATCCGCTATTTCCGCCTCAGTTGGTAGTACTGACAACACAGATAGTCTTTGTTATCTCATCGTGCTTCTCAGGTAAGTCTTAATCAGTTTAAACTTTGAAAAACTTCTCTCTGACAACTCTACACAAACGCCGCTGCTCTCGAAGGCTGTCGGCCACTGCGTTGTCATTGATGAGAGGTAATGCCGGAAATTTGGTATTCTCAGCACACCCTTGACACTGTGGATCTCGAAATACTGAATTCCCTAACGATTTCCGAAATGGATGTCCCATGGGTCTAGCCTCAACTACCATTCCGCGTTCAGAATCTGTTAATTCCCATCATGCGGCCATGATTACGTCGAAAACCGTTTGACATGGATCACCCGAGTACAAATAACAACTCCGCCAATACACCGCCCTTTTATACCTTGTGTGCGATACTACCGCCATCTGTGTATGTGTGTGTCGATATCCCATGACTTTTGTCACCTCAGTGTACATATAGGGTGTAACAGGTATAAATGCAGATATTTCTGTTGGTGGCTGAGAGTAGTGCACTGAACAACATTACATCAGTGTTTATATCAATTGCAGACAAATAATTATAGCTATTAGAAATTATTTCAGGTTGGGTAGTGCCTCTAAGTATAAGTGGCAAGAGAAAGCCATTAATGCTTATTTTCTCTTGGGCAGCAGGTCAGGTATTGAAGTGAGGACACATGGACTCAAAATGATTAGTCTACACTGATAGGGGCAGTCCAGTGAGTGGTGCAGTTACGTCCAAGGAGAAAATACAGATAGTAAATTATGTGACGTGTTTGCAGAAAGACTGTTCGACGTTGCAAAAATGACTGTGTGGACGATGTGGCCTATTCTACACCTTATTTTAGATCTATGTGACGATGCTGTGCTGAGTATATTTATATGTTTTGACGATGTCATTACGGCCTTATCACTTTAGTACATGGTGTAGAAAAGATCTGAGGATGGTCATTACTGACTGAAACCGGTCATCGTTAAAAGAATTGATATTGTGATCAAAGACTGGAATAAAAAACATTTGACACTATTGGATCACTGTTCATATACGCGACTATGTCGCAGCTGGTAAAACTTTTCACATCGTTGTATAATACTGGCTATTTAATATTGCTGTTAGGATTAATCTTGTATTCAGTTTCAATTACCTTGCTCTTTCTGGGAAGTGAAAACTAGTTTTAATGCGTATCTTTGAGAGTACTTCCTCCTTCTTGTATTACATCACGTGTAGGTGGTCGATTATTAATTCCTCTGTGAAGTGTTTAGAAGTTTCATTCAATAATGTAAACAGCTCAATTTTAGTACACTCTTCCCCGTGACTGTTGTAGACTAATATACTGTATATGAATTTTGCTTGACTGTAGGGTGTGTCTTTTAATTTTCTGCGTTTGTCATTTATTTTTCGTCAGCTAAGCATCGCGGTATACTTCTTATTGTTGTGGGAAAAATGAATTTAAATGACACACTCAGAAGACTTTTGTCTTTGTACTTAAATAAGTTCACTATTAGTGTTTACACCTAATTGAAAGGCTACAATGTAGTATTTGCTTGGGAAGATTCTTGCAGTTTCATTAGGCTTGTATAAAATACTGTGAATTTAACTAAATAAGAAACTCGGGAACTATTGTACGTTCGTGGATAGTGAATGACGATGTGAGTTTTTTAATAAATGGTTGCATCGGGAAGAACGTGCCTGGAGCTAGTGGGCTATAAAGTGAGTCCCTCTCTTCGAGTAGACTGACAGAAAGGCTAGAAGGGAGAAACTACGCTGTGCAGGTACAGTTATAGAAAGTTATACAGGGACATGACAGGCTATGGAAAGAAAAGATGTAGCGGGGAGATGTCAATAGGAAGAGAACGGGTTCCGACAGTTTTGTCAAAAAGTTTAGCCAGCTATCAGTCCAGTAGAAAGAATCATTCAGAAGTTGTAGAATCAGGAATGATTTCATAGATTTCTAACATTTTTAGTAACCGTAAGTTAGAAAGAACTTGAAGAGAACAAAAGATCTCTTTGCAGATGCACCACTAATACACTCCTGGAAATTGAAATAAGAACACCGTGAATTCATTGTCCCAGGAAGGGGAAACTTTATTGACACATTCCTGGGGTCAGATACATCACATGATCACACTGACAGAACCACAGGCACATAGACACAGGCAACAGAGCATGCACAATGTCGGCACTAGTACAGTGTATATCCACCTTTCACAGCAATGCAGGCTGCTATTCTCCCATGGAGACGATCGTAGAGATGCTGGATGTAGTCCTGTGGAACGGCTTGCCATGCCATTTCCACCTGGCGCCTCAGTTGGACCAGCGTTCGTGCTGGACGTGCAGACCGCGTGAGACGACGCTTCATCCAGTCCCAAACATGCTCAATGGGGGACAGATCCGGAGATCTTGCTGGCCAGGGTAGTTGACTTACACCTTCTAGAGCACGTTGGGTGGCACGGGATACATACGGACGTGCGTTGTCCTGTTGGAACAGCAAGCTCCCTTGCCGGTCTAAGAATGGTAGAACGATGGGTTCGATGACGGTTTGGATGTACCGTGCACTATTCAGTGTCCCCTCGACGATCACTAGTGGTGTACGGCCAGTGTAGGAGATCGCTCCCCACACCATGATGCCGGGTGTTGGCCCTGTGTGCCTCGGTCGTATGCAGTCCTGATTGTGGCGCTCACCTGCACGGCGCCAAACACGCATACGACCATCATTGGCACCAAGGCAGAAGCGACTCTCATCGCTGAAGACGACACGTCTCCATTCGTCCCTCCATTCACGCCTGTCGCGACACCACTGGAGGCGGGCTGCACGATGTTGGGGCGTGAGCGGAAGACGGCCTAACGGTGTGCGGGACCGTAGCCCAGCTTCATGGAGACGGTTGCGAATGGTCCTCGGCGATACCCCAGGAGCAACAGTGTCCCTAATTTGCTGGGAAGTGGCGGTGCGGTCCCCTACGGCACTGCGTAGGATCCTACGGTCTTGGCGTGCATCCGTGCGTCGCTGCGGTCCGGTCCCAGGTCGACGGGCACGTGCACCTTCCGCCGACCACTGGCGACAACATCGATGTACTGTGGAGACCTCACGCCCCACGTGTTGAGCAATTCGGCGGTACGTCCACCCGGCCTCCCGCATGGCCACTATACGCCCTCGCTCAAAGTCCGTCAAGTGCACATACGGTTCACGTCCACGCTGTCGCGGCATGCTACCAGTGTTAAAGACTGCGATGGAGCTCCGTATGCCACAGCAAACTGGCTGACACTGACGGCGGCGGTGCACAAATGCTGCGCAGCTGGCGCCATTCGACGGCCAACACCGCGGTTCCTGGTGTGTCCGCTGTGCCGTGCGTGTGATCATTGCTTGTACAGCCCTCTCGCAGTGTCCGGAGCAAGTATGGTGGGTCTGACACACCGGTGTCAATGTGTTCTTTTTTCCATTTCCAGAAGTGTATTTTGAGAGAGAAATAAAAACATCTCTTTGCCGATGTACAACTAGTATTTTGAAAGAAGAGGATTTTCATGTAAATGAATTGCCGCTTAGGTGCAGTTAAGCACTGTGCATTTAGTTTCTGATCCAGAAGTCTTGTAAAAGTGAAAATTTGCTATCACATGTTACTTAAATAATCAGTAAAATCGAACATTTTCAATTCTGGGAACTGAATATACATGTTCACATTTCATGAGGTATCATCATGAGAGTAATCTCCACTTTCACTGACTTTAGATAATTTCCAAACTTCGAGCAGGTTTTAGTTCAAGCGCCCCAAAATTCTATCCCTACCATTCCTGCATACGTACTCCTCCAGGATATTTATAAACTTATTCAGAAGGAACTGCAGCATTCACGCATTGAAAACTAGACAGGAAAACTATTTTTTATGACACTTCATCAACTGCTGTAGAGAAAGGTAGGCACTATTCTGCGGGTTGAATTGCAATACGTTTCCTACAAAACTGAAACATTTAAGATATAAATCCCAGATTTTCAAACGTATGTCGAAAGGCTTCCTTGCGGCCCAGTCTTCGTATTCTGTATTTTTTTCCCTTGTATCATAAACATACATATGGGTATTTACACAGTTAGGACAATATTACTTTTGCCTAAACGTAGCCACTTCCACTGCACTTCCTGTTCGTTGACGAAGTTCATCTTCCGTGCAGGAGGCTGGACATGATCGGCATTGAAGCATACGATGAACACTCTGGCCTTTTCCACAGTGACCATCTTGACCAATGTAGCCCCATCTTACCAAATTAACCTTTGATCTGCCAACACCAGATACCTGCCTATTCAGGGACTTCCAAACTGTCCGTTCTTCATCATAGCCAGGAGGTAAAGTTTCAGAAACTCTTTTCCAGCCAGGGAGAACTTAGTAGGTCGTATCCCGCCATAGTTGCAACCTAGCTTTTTCAGCCAGTTGCAGCGTTAGGCGTTGACCACAGCTGACGGCCTCGCGTCTGTGGGGGCCTCGCAAAAAAGTTATTCAAGTTGTTAAAATTTTAACAGTTTAGTTATCCGTATCTATCTCCGTAAGAGTGTAGTAGTATTTAGCTAAGGTCGTACGGCAACCTTGTGAAAGTTAACCCACTCATACACGACGCAGCTAATGTTTACACCTACGTAGCAGCGCCCACTTATGTTTGGAACTGCAGATTAGTTCAGGTCTATCGATTACACGGTACATGCGGGAAATGCATGTCGTCAATCCGCGCGTACGCACTAGCACGCAATAACGCACGAAACTCAAGGAGACAGACCCTTGCATGTGTAAAACTTCTGGCAACGTTTCTTTTCATCACTATGTGAGAAATTGGTTATTCGTTCATTGTAAATAAGTTATTACTTATATTTTGATACACTTATCATAGTGTCGTGATTTATTTTATATTTTTAAGGTAAGTCAGTAGCCAAATACATTTCTTAAGATATTTATTTGTCTGTAGAAAGTTATTTATTTTACTGTCGTAAATTTTAGATAAGTATTTCGTAAATATTTTTTTGTATTTTAATACAATCATACCTGGCACAATAAAGAAATTCTACCATTTACAATGATCACACATCCTGTTTTGTCTATACTACGACAATAAGTATTTTGAGTACTGTATTCATCAATATATTTAACAAAAAATATTTTTAGATCATCATGTCTGGAGGACCCTCAATAGACAGAGACATAGGGAGAAAACGGAAATCAGGTGCATCAACAGGAAGAAGAAAGGATGACACGGGCTACGGGCTACGATTTCGACACGATGAAATTTCTTAAGAAACCTTCTTCAGGTGTAACTGCTCCAAAGGCCTCTGACGTATCTATTCTCCAAGCTTCTTTAGTTTTTGAAACAAAACCAGCATCAGGGTCGAATGAATCGGTTAACCTTTCTGATACAGCATCAACATTGGGTGGAGCTGCTGTGAGCCAAGATTCTGCGCCGAATAAAGAGTTAAAAAGTGAAAGGATTTGTGATTCAGAAAATGCAGAGCAAACTTTTCTTATAAGAGAGTCATTTATGGAATTAGATCTGTGGAAGTGGGTATTTCCAGTAATAGATTCGCAATGTCATGACAAAATGGTCCCCAACGAAACCTGCAGAAATCTGATGAAAGTTACCCCAAAGACGCAAAGAAAAGAAATTTTACTAATTTCATTTTACTAGAAAATTGAGGAACGACGAAAAGCAACATCGCATATTGTTAGCTCAAGATAAAGTTTGTTGCTTTCCATGTAGACCTTTGTTTTTCACATTTGCAGACACAGATGGTAAAAGAAGAGTGTAACCGAAGTGAGTCATCTGATAATGATTGACTTACGGTAGATGACGAAACGAGACACTGAAAGTTGTTGACGACTTTTGCTATTTGGGAAGCAGGAGTAAAAGGGACGAATTTTACTATTTGGGGAGCACAACAACTGACGTCGGCAGGAGTATCGAAAATAAAATAGTAGACTGGCAGTAGCAGGAAAATGTTTCATGGAAAGGTAAGTAGGATAACATCACATATAATTTTAGATGTTAGAAAGTATTTTCTGGAGGCTTTTTTAAAACTGAGATATTTCCAAAGTTTTGTAAATTTTCTGGGAGTATTAATTATGAGTGTAGCCTCATATGAAGGTAAAACATGGACGATTTACAGTGGTCTGTAATATGAGGTTAGTGCATACGTTAGTAGCGTTTTTCCGTACGTTTAAAGACAATAGGTACGTACACATAACAGAGATTTTAGTCATCAATAATATATTCTCCTTCACTATATACAACAGTCTACCAATGCTGGGGAAACTTTTAGATTTGGCGATTGTAGAAATCGCTTGGAAATCACGTTGTTTTGAGGCAAAGAACTCGTCGAAGAATGGCCGGAACGCATTTTCATCCGGCAAGGAAGTACCTTGAAGATTGTTCAATAGAGACCGGAAAGGATGAGAATCCGAGGAGGCAAGATCTTGAGAGTCAGGTGGGTGCGGAATTACTTACCAGCCCAACTCCCGTACAGTATTTTTTGTCAGTCTAGCAGAACGCGGCCGGGCCTTATCGTGAAGTAGTATTGCCCACACTGTCTTGCTGATCGTTGTTCTTGGATTTCGTCTGCAGGAGGTCTCAGTTGTTTCAAATAAATGTCAGCAAAGGTGGCTACACCTCGGGGAAGCAATTCGTAGTACATCACACCATCCCTGTTCCACCAGATGCATAACATTATCTTTTGTGGTTGCGCGCAAGTGTTCGTACGGAGAATTGCTGCTTTGTATGCGCTCAAACATTCTTTTTTCCCCCTTATGTTAGCCTAAAGACACCATTTATCGTCACCACTAACGATACGGGATAGGAATATTCGTTCTTGTTCACGAGCCAATTGGTGATCAGCAAGCTGATTTTTGTGATATGGTCTTAGAGTGTATGGTAACCATACATACGATGTTTGTACCTTCTCACTGCATGAAAATACTGCACGATGGTGGAATGATCACAGTTCATCACACTTGCCAGTTCTAGAATACACTGATGTGGATAATAGTGGATTAATGCGTTCAAACGATCTTCATCAAAGCCTGAAGGTCATCCTGAACGCAGTGAGACACTAAAGTCAAAACGATCATCCTTAAAACGAGAAAACCATTTACTTGCCATGCTCTGTCCAATGGCATTATCCCCAAACACGGCGCAAATGACTGTGGCTACCTCCCCTCCTGTCGCCCCTCTATTGACTTCAAACAGAAGAATACGTCGGAAATGTTCCAATTTCTCCACTTGGCACTCCAATTTTTTACCGTCCACACCTCTACTCACTATCTCCAAATGACAATATGTAACCTCAAACAGCATTGGATTGGATTGGATTGTTTGGGGAAAGAGACCAAACAGCGAGGTCATCGGTCTCATCGGATTAGGGAAGGAAGTCGGCCGTGCCCTTTCAGAGGAACCATCCCGGCATTTGCCTGGAGCGATTTAGGGAAATCACGGAAAACCTAAATCAGGATGGCCGGACGCGGGATTGAACCGTCGTCCTCCCGAATGCTAGTCCAGTGTGCTAGCCACTGCGCCACCTCGCTCGGTCAAACAGCATTAGTGAACTACAGATAAAAAATGACAATCAATAAATAAACCCATTCAACAGTAATAGCCGGCCGGTGTGGCTGAGCGGTTCTAGGCGCTTCAGTCTGGAACCGCGCTACCGCTACGGTCGCAGGTTCGAATCCTGCCTCGGGCATGGATGTGTGTGATGTCCTTAGGTTGGTTAGGTTTAAGTAGTTCTAAGTTTCAGGGGGATGATGACTTCAGCTGTTAAGTCCCATAGTGCTCAGAGCCATTTGAGCAGCAGGAATACCAACATGCTAAACAAAAACGCTGCGAACTAATGCCCCAACGTAATACATAAAATATTTTTTTCTCTTTCCGTTCGTCATACAAGGTTTGTTCAAAAAGTGCCCGGAACTTCGTAGTTTCGCATGTTGTCAAAATCGCGAGATTTTTCGTTATTGTGTTGATAAACATGCCTGGAAAGCATGTGTACAGCGTTGACCGTATCGGATTTTTAATAAGTTGTCAGCTGTCGAAAGGGTTACATGTGTTTTGGTAGTATCGGCGATTATTTATTCTGTATAAAAATGACTCAGAGAGTTTGTATTAGCAAAAATTGATTATTGCTTGCGGTGAATCTTCTATCTATAAAACAAGGATTTACGAGTGGTTTAAGTGTTTCTAAGAAGCGAGAAGACGTTGAAGATGATGAATGCCGTCGACGCTCCAGCACACCATCAATCGAAGAAATCGTCTAAAAAGTGAAAGAAATGATTCTGACCGATCGCCAAATCATAACCAGAGAAGTCGCTGATGAGACTGGCGTATCAACTGGCTCACACCGTGAAATGTTTTCGAATGTTCTGGGTATGAAACGTGTGACAGTAATATGTCTTCCAAAATTGTTTTATTTTGAATTAAGATAGTGATGAACACAAGTTGCCGAGTAGTCCCTAGTCGAAGTCGACAATGAAGCAGAAACACTGAAACGTGTCATGACAGACCGCCCGAGAAGTGCTGTCAAATGTGAAGGTTATGAATACTATCTTTTTCGATTTTAACTGCATGGTGCATCATGAATTCTTGCTACAATGTTTAACGATCAATAAGGAGAACTACTTACAAGTTCGACGCTATTTGCTTGAAGTAATCAGCAGAAATGACCTGGATTTTAGGCGAAACGATTCATCTGCTTACACTTTGTTGCTTGTTCGTGAACTTTTGTCAAAAAAAAAGTACTGTAATGATGCCCCAACCTCGATATTTTCCAGAAATAGCGACATGTGACTTTTTCTGGCTCCAAACATAAAGAAAAGCTTAAAGGGCCTTCGTTTTACAAGCATAGATGGCATTAAAAACGCACCGCTGAGACAGCTAAAATCTATCCCAATGACTGAGTCCGAGAAGTAATTCAGGGATTGGAAAAACGCTGGCATAAGTGTATAATATTTAATGAGGACTATTATGATAGGAATAACATTGATGTAACTAAATAAACAAAAGTCTTTTCAAAAAAGGAAAATTCCCATTATTGTTTGAACACACCTTGTAATGTATCAGAAAATATGTGCTGTTTTTTATATGTCTCTCTCTCTGCGGAAAAACGGTATCATTTTAGATGCTCTCGAATATTGTTGTTTTAGGCCTAAAATACTGCATGTGCGATGTAATTTTTCACCTTAGTGAGTACCATTTGCGTCATTAATTTACAAGTTGAAATTCTGTCATGGACTGAAATGTCCTCTGCAAAGTAGCGCTGAAACATTAATCTTATTGCTCCAGAAATAGTTTGCTTTGAGGTACATTTTGTTGTAGCAGCTACTGTAGCCTTGTTTTTCTGATTTTTTTTCAAATAACACGCTTCCTTTTCCACAACATTTTCTGTGAAAACAGCATTTTCACACTTTTATCCGCTATCGTGCTACAATGATTTCAGTAACAGACATTCAACGCTAGCACAGGAATTAATTGCAGAAGTATCAGATATTTAACTACAGAAAACATCTTCCACATGAATGAGATTTTCACTCTGCAGCGGAGTGTGCGCTGATATGAAACTTCCTGGCAGATTAAAACAGTGTGCCCGACTGAGACTCGAACTCGGGACCTTTGCCTTTCGCGGGCAAGTGCTCTACCAACTGAGCTACCGAAGCACGACTCACGCCCGGTACTCACAGCTTTACTTCTGCCAGTATCTCGTCTCCTACCTTCCAAACTTTACAGAAGCTCTCCTGCGAAACTTGCAGAACTAGCACTCCTGAAAGAAAGGATATTGCGGAGACATGGCTTAGCCACAGCCTGGGGGATGTTTCCAGAATGAGATTTTCACTCTGCAGCGGAGTGTGCGCTGATATGAAACTTCCTGGCAGATTAAAACTGTGTGCCCGACTGAGACTCGAACTCGGGACCTTTGCCTTTCGCGGGCAAGTGCTCTACCAACTGAGCTACCGAAGCACGACTCTCGCCCCGTACTCACAGCTTTACTTCTGCCAGTATCTCGTCTCCTACCTTCCAAACTTTACAGAAGCTATCCTGCGAAACTTGCAGAACTAGCACTCCTGAAAGAAAGGATATTGCGGAGACATGGCTTAGCTACAGCCTGGGGGATGTTTCCAGAATGAGATTTTCACTCTGCAGCGGAGTGTGCGCTGATATGAAACTTCCTGGCAGATTAAAACTGTGTGCCCGACCGAGACTCGAATTCGGGACCTTTGCCTTTCGCGGGCAAGTGCTCTACCAACTGAGCTACCGAAGCACGACTCACGCCCGGTACTCACAGCGTTACTTCTGCCAGTATCTCGTCTCCTACCCAAGGTTTGGAAGGTAGGAGACGAGATACTGGCAGAAGTAAAGCTGTGAGTACCGGGCGTGAGTCGTGCTTCGGTAGCTCAGATGGTAGAGCACTTGCCCGCGAAAGGCAAAGGTCCCGAGTTCGAGTCTCGGTCGGGCACACAGTTTTAATCTGCCAGGAAGTTTCATCTTCCACATGAATTCCGAAAGCAGAAAATACTTCCAAATGATTGAACAAAAAACTAAAAGTGTAGCGTTTCGCTGCTGTTTATCAAGACAGTTGGCACTGGATGACAAGGGTGTGTCGCTTTAGCAAAAGTCCTAGGAGATGGAGAAGGAAATTTTTCGAAGCTCTTAGTGGTTGGTACCAGGAAAAAAGACTGAGATAGAAGAATTACTCTAAGATGTAGACTACTAACAAGTTTAATCATCTGACTTTGAAAGAGGCAGCAGGTCTAACAATGGAGGAGCAATGGAAAGTCGGACACATACCACCGAAGACAGATCTAATCTTTCCGTTCAATCATTATGTTTTACACGGAGCTCAAATAATTACTACGCAATCTGGCGTACATGCCGAGCATTTGCACTTCTTCTAGTACGCCAGATTACGGGTTTCGTAGACTCTCATTTTACGGTAAAGAAAATGATTCTGTTAGCATGCGCCTGACATGCTGTGACCTCGTGTCTGCGGGACGTCACGGCCAAAGCAGTCATGGCTCAGATACTCCTTATCACGTAAGTAATGTCCGTCCTCTTTCTGCAGACCGCTGTCCCAAATTCGGCTACTGGTGGCCAGAACTATGTTCTCTTCAGTGTACAGTTTTCCTTTATTCTTATCAATTATATCAGCTATCATAAAAGAATAAAAAATATTGTAAATAAAGCAGCCAATTACTTACATCAGCTATCACAAAAGAATAAAAAACCATCCTAAATAAAGCATCCACAGGTAACAACAACACTTAAGACAGAAAAAGAATATGTCAGCCAGATCCAAAAGTACCTAGATCAGAAAAAATTATGAAATTAATAAGTGATTTAATCACGAGACACCAAAAAGTTAAGTAAGTCATTAGCATTACCTTTTAGCTCAGCCAACGAAAGCCAAAAGATCGAGAATGGGGGAAAAATTCATGTAGTCGCAACATTTTTACAGTGATACGGGGAACTATCATCATCAACGTACAGAAAATCGCTACCTGTGGGGTGTGAGCGTTGGGGTGGGGGTGTATTTAAAGGTCATTTTTTTACGGGTTTCTTGAATGACTCGTTACCCAGTACGAAATTAAACTACATTAAGTTTTCTATTCATTTTTTCTCTGGAACTAATAGTTCCTTCGTAGCAGGGGATGGAAAAATCGTAAATTACTAAAAACCGTGTTTTAATATTATAAAATTAATATTTATTGTTAAATGAAGTGAATTACGACCAAATATTAAATGACTGTACCATATCTAAGTACACTACAGCCGTGTTGAAGGATTAATTGTGTTTTGGGGATTACGTCACTTACTTCCCTGATTTATGCGTCTGCAAAATGAAGAACGAGCGAGTCTCCACTCCCTCTCTCTTTTTCTTTTTTCTTCCCTTATTTTAACTTAGGCATAGTGACCATCACAAAGTTCTGCTGTCACTTCTGCATTTGTTACTGTTAAATCGAGTAATCGAGGAGGTCACAGGATATGGTCTGTGATGTTATCCGCACGTCTGGGTATAATTACCCATTAATACGGGCCCATCAGGAGATAAATTTGGACGAAACGGAACGAAGGGTAACGATTTTGAAGGGTAGAGGGAAAAAAGTGCCAAGGCAAGTGCCAAGGAAAAAAAAAAACCTTTGTGACAGTCAGGTCGGTGAGTAAAGACAGTAGCGGTCTCTTGTTATCTGGGACAGATCATGCAAGGATCGGATTATGTTAGTGGTTGGGTATCATGCATCAGTACCATTTGTCGTAGCTAGGTTTGTCATACACTGAAGCGACAAAGAAACTGGTGTAGACATGCGTATTCAAATACCGAGATATGTAAAAAGGTAGAATACGGATCTGCGGTCGGCAACGCCTATATAAGGCAAGTGTCTAGCGCAGTTGTTAGATCGGTTACTGTTCCTACAGCGGCAGGTTATCAAGATTTAAGTGAGTCTGAAGATGATATAGTCGGCGCACGAGCGATTGGACACAGCATCTCGAGGTAGGGATGAAGTGGGGACTTTCCCATACGATCATTTCACGAGTGTACCGTGAATATCAGGAATCCGGTAAAACATCAGATCACCGACACCGATGCGGCCGGAAAAAGATCGTGCAAGAACGGGACCAACGACGATCGAAGAGAATCGTTCAACGTGACAGAAGTGCAACGCTTCTGTAAATTGCTGCAGATTTCAATGCTGGGCCATCAACAAGTGTCAGCGTGCGAACCATTCAACGAAACATCATCGATATGGGCTTTCGGAGACGAAGGCCCACTCGTGTACCATTGATGACAGCAGGACACAAAGCTTTACGCCTCGCCTGGGCCCGTCAACAGCGACATTGGACTGTTGATGACTGGAAACATGCTATCTGGTCAGACGAGTCTCGTCTCAAATTGTATCGAGAGGATTGATGTTTACAGCAATGGAAACAACCTCATGCATCCATGGCCCCTGCATGTCAGCAGAGGACTTTTCAAGCTTGTGGAGGCTCTGTAATGGTGTGGTGAGCGTGCAGTTGGAATGATATGGGACCCCTGATATGTCTAGATACTGTTCTGACAGGTGAGAAGTACGTAAGCATTGTGTCTGATCGCCTGCTTCCATTCATGTCCATTGTGCATTCCGACGGACTTGGGCAATTCCAGCGGGACAATGAGACACTCCACACACGTCCAGAATTGCTACAGAGTGCCTCAAGGAACACTCTTCTGAGTTTAAACACTTCCGCTGGGCTCCAAACGCTCCAGACACGAACATAATTGAGCATATCTGGGATGCCTTGCAATGTACTGCTCAGAAGAGATCTCCAACCCTTTGTACTATTACGCATTTATGGACAGCCCTGCAGGATTCATGGTGTCAGTTCCCTCCAGCACTACTTCAGACATTAATTGAGTCCATCCCACATCGTGTTGCGCCACTTATGCGTGCTCGCGGTGGCCCTACATTATATGAGGCAGGTGTACCAGTTTCTTTGGCTCTTCAGTGTGAAATGAATCAATCCTGTCGAGGAAGGGAGCGATGCTGCTGCTGAGCCCCGACGAAGCCCCCTGGGCCAGCTGCTGCAGCTGCAACAATATCGACATGTGTTACTCGATTTGATGGTCCTTGAAAGAACTGACGGGTGTAGATTGTGTTGGAAGCTGGTTTGTGTATTGTTTTCGACTTACCTTCGTTTGCCAGTTCTTTTGGCCGTAGCTCAGCTAGCAGTACTAGTCAGTAGCTGACACGCACAGGCTCGTCTTACTGTGTCGTTTCCTGACTGCATAAATACCGTAGGTGGTTAGCCCCTAAGGAACAGTGTCTTTGGGCGCTTGTGTTTCCATCTGTGGTTGTGATCGTAGTTCCCCAGGTGTAGTCTGTGAGGGTTGATCGAGTGACTAGATTTTATGTATATTCGTGTGGCGCGTTTTTGAATACATCCGAGAGACAGATTTCAGGCGGTATTTGTTGTGCAGATCCGCTGTACGAATACATCTGGGAGCGTTGCTTATGATGCATAGAACTTTTTTCTGTTTTCTGAAGGCGGTTCAGTTGTTAAGCCGCTGCATACCCCCAGACAGGAGCTGCGTACGTCAACAATCGTCTAATCAGTGTCATGTGCATGGACCTAGACACCCTCCTTCTCAGTGTACTATTCCTGTGAGTGATGGGTATAGTTATTTGGGCTCTGCTGGTCATGTGTTATACCTGGTCCTCCCAAGTAAGCTTCTGGTCCAGCCAGATGCCGAGGTTCAAAAATGGCTCTGAGCACTATGGGACTTAACATCTTCGCTGCTGCCAACCACAGGACCTGCGCACCAGCATTTTTTTAGAGTTTATTTACAGGTATGTTAATTTTCTGTTTTTAGACAATGCTTTTTAGAGCACCATATCTTGTTAACTCATAGGTGTTTTGTTACTTATTTACAATACAAGAATGACTCAGTAATCACTACCGCAGACCAAGTGGAAATGGGACCGATGGGAGGATGGATTGCTCTACCCAATGACAACCAAAGACCCAGTAGCACCTGAAGGTATACTGAACGAAATCTTTTGCCGATGTCCTACTGAGTATGGGGAACGATGTTGATGCTGAAAAGCCGCCACTACATGTTACATGGTTTGTGGTATGGCATGGTATGTGTACGAATGGTGCACCAACACTCGATCTCGAAGATGATGATACAATTGTTGATTTTTGAAATGTACCGATTCAAGATAAGATGTTATTTCTAAGTTCTATTGGCAGTGAAGATAAATTTTATATAATTAAAACACTATTTTTAACCATTTGCGATTTTCCTTCCCCCCTCCCCCCCCCCCCCCCAACGCAAAAACTATTAGTTCTAGAGAAAAAATGAATAGGATCTTTTTTGTAGGAAATTTAATTTAGTTTAATTTTGTACTGGGTAACATTTTCGACAGCAGCCGTGGGTTTCGAGTTATTCAAGAAAAACGTAAAGAAGTGACCTTCAAACGCCCCTCCACCCCAGCGCTCACGCTTCACAGCTGGGGATTTTCTGTATGTTGTTCATGACAGTCTCCCCCACCACTGCACAAAAATTTGCGACTACACGAATTTTTTCTCCTAATTTTCCTTCGTTGAGTAGACGTTAGAGGTATATGAGACAGAAAATGACCATGACACCTAATCGCAAGTGTCTGTGAACGATTCGAAAGACCAAGATCACTGCCGAGCACTTTAGTGTGAATTGCTGAGTAGTCATATAGATTGGTGTCCAAAATTAAAGCAACAAACCGCTGTTACCCCACCCTGTGTATAATTCACAATATAATCATTCAAACTGTCAACCACATGTCCATACGATCGTGTTCTGCACGGAAGATGGCATTCCGGTCAACGGACAACCATGCCAACGAAGACGGTAGGGTACCTGTGAAACCAGGGAGGGTTTGCCGGGTAGCCCCGCATCCACAATCGCTGTGTACGCAGTCACAGACGGCACAGAGAAGATGTCTACCAGTCTTTCTGCGGTAGAGGGCCATAGAAAGAAAGGAAACAGGATAGTCGTAAACTGATGTGGGCCGCTGGCTTAATGTGAATCGTTACGTTGTTCCTCGGATGTGGCGGCTGTTTGTAGAGACCGACAATGTAACCCGAAGACCAGGGCAGGGCCGACCACGTGTAACTTCATAAGAGAGGACCTTTACTTGGCTGTATGGGTACGAAAGAACCGCCTTAGTACTGCACGGCAACTGACATGTGAGTTCGCAACATCCACTGGACGTGTTGTATCGAGGCAAATGGTGTGCGGAAGGCTATGGCAGAGTGACCTTCATTGCCGGAGACCTGCTGTATGTCTCCCTCTGACGCGCCTTCACAGAACGGAAGGTGTAGAGTGGAGTCATCAACATGCCACCTGGACGGTCGAAACGTGGGCCAATGTTGTTTTCACAGATGAGTCCCGATTAAGTCTGGAAAGTGATTCTCGATGGATTCGCATCTGAAGGGAACGTGGAACACGATTTCGGGACCCAAGCATTGTGGAAAGAGATCGATATCGAGAAGGATCCCTAATGGTGTGGGAATACCTATTCATGAAATTGTGCTGGTAAATCATCAAGGTTTAACTGCTGTCAGGTATCATGACAAGATCTTGGGACCTCATCTGCGGTCGTTGCGAGGTGCTGTGGGCCCAGACTTCATACTGCTGGACGATAATGTTCCACCTCATAGAGCACAGGCGGTTGACGTTTCCGTGGAAACGGAAGATACCGCGCCGGCCGCGGTGGTCTAGCGGTTCTGGCGCTGCAGTCCGGAACCGTGCGACTGCTACGGTCGCAGATTCGAATCCTGCCTCGGGCATGGGTGTGTGTGAGTCCTTAGGTTAGTTAGGTTTAAGTAGTTCTAAGTTCTAGGGGACTTATGACCTAAGATGTTCAGTCCCATAGTGCTCAGAGCCATTTGAACCATTTTGAAGATACCGCACGCATGGCGTGGCCTGCTCGCTCTCCCGATTTGAGTCCCATAGAGAATGTCTGGGATGCACGATGGAGACGGCTTGCATCACGTCAGCATCCAGCAACTACTCTCGAAGACTGCGAGCATCTCAGCGGGAAGAATGGGCATTATTGCCTCAACATGAGACTGATGACATCAATCACAGCATGCCCAGTCGTTGTCAGGCCTGTACTACTGCCAGAAGTGATCACACCCCACACTGAGCACATTAACCAGTTGTCGGAATGTGTGTGCAAATCCGTTAAGTTGGAAAAAACGAAGAACAATTTTGTCTACCGTTATGCATGTTGCAGTCGTTTTCGTTCTGTGTTCTTTACGTTGTTTCTATTTTACTATCAGTTGTTTATACTGTTTTGTGGCAAAATGTGAAAAAATTTCCGTTTGTTGCTTCAGCTTTGGACACCAGTATAGACTTAGAGGTAAATTTCATCAGTAGTGACCTTCAAAATGCACCATCATATCACTTAGATACTCTCTCTCTCTCTCTCTCTCTCACACACACACACACACACACACAGACACACAAACTCACAAACACAAGCACACACACTGATAGGACCAAACATTATGGCCACTGCCGACCGTGAGGTTGGTGGCGTTGCGAGAACGTGACACGGAAAGGAAAGTATGTAAGTGAATCAAAGACAGATAGCGAATTATTGTAGCGACGACACGGGCCGCAAATGGGGAAATCTACTGACATAAGCGACTTCGACAAAGGTGATATTATTATTACCCAGAGCCTGTAAAAAAGTATCTGAAACCGGCGTAGCTGGTCAATGTTCATCTGTTACTGTAGTGAGCACCTATGGAAAGTAGTTGAACCGATAAGTGGTTGGACATCCACGACTCTTCACAGAACGTGGGGTTTAGAGTCTTGCCTGCTCTGTAAAGCAGGATAGGTGGCGAACTGTGGAGTCTCTGCCGAAAGAGCACAATGCTGATGCACGCATAAGTGTTTCAGAGCACACCGTTTCTTGTGTCGGCTACTGTGGGAATCAGCACCGACATAAACAAGGAAGGAGAGAAGCTCCGATGACCAGTAGCAGGAATCCAAAACGACCTGTACATTAAATTTTAATATAACACTTTAATTTTACAATGAAAATAAACTTATCTTCTCTTGATTCCTGTGCATCCTGTGCCTCCTACATACAAATACTGTACGCTCTATTACGACTCGCAGAACGCAGGATAAGTAACGCCTTCCTATTACTCCGTACTGATGCTCTCGAAGACTGCGACCGAAGTGGGCCGACCAGCAATGGGCGGCTAGTTAAACCAGCGTTGACAGGGGGCGCTGAACTCTGTCTTCCTGAAGGTGTGGCGCTGGCCGCTCTTTCCAGTGGTGTGCTGGTCAGCGCCTTCTTGGTGCCGCTTCGCGGCGCTGCCCAGGTCGGTGTGCAATCGACACTTGAAGGGCTTGTTTCAATAGTGGTACAAGTCCATTTTTTTTTTTGAGATACAGAGTCCTAAAGTTAAATGAGCGCTGAAAAATCTGCAGCTGAGATACCAGAAATGTTCAAGCATATGGCTTCTTGCTAGAGATGAACCTGTCTTCCTGTTTGTTTGGATCATTAATTTCAGAAGCATTATAGGCAGAGAAGTGGAGGTAATGGACTTGTACCACTATTGAAATAAGCCCTTCACTTTAGCACTACGCATTCCCGTCCCCCCCTCAAAATGATGGACCGTTGTCGTGTAGGGAGCCATCTTACGACAACGGGAGGAAGGCAGGGAGCTGGGTAGAGTGAGCAGCCAGGAGCCGCAACTGGGACCGACGCCGAATCCCGGCCGCGGCCCGGCATCCGTCCTGCGCTCCGAGGGGAACGTCGCTCGGAAAATCCCCAGAAGGGGGGCCGATGAAAAACGGAGAGAGTGGCGATGACGACGGCGGTGGTGATGACGATGACGCCGACGGCGCTGGCGCCGGGTCCACTGCGGTCACGGGGCTAACGCCGGGAAGTTGAGTTGCTGCGGCGGCGAAGGCGATGGGTCCAGCTCCATCGGTTCCACAGGTGGTGCCGAAGAGGATTCCTCAACAATAGCTGTAGTCGAGGTATAATGTTGTGAACAGCACTGTAAAGCATGTCCGGAGTTATGGTGAGGCATTGGCGTCGGATGTTGTCTTTCAGCACCCCTAGAGATGTCGGTCGATCACGATACACTTGCGACTTCAGTTAACCCCAAAGCCAATAATCGCACGGACTGAGGTCTGGGGACCTGGGAGGCCAAGCATGACGAAAGTGGCGGCTGAGCACGCGATCATCACCAAACGACGCGCGCAAGAGATCTCTTACGCGTCTAGCAATATGGGGTGTTTTTTTTTTGGTTCTAATAAAACCCCATGTCATTCCAAACATGTGTGTCAATTTTTACCTCTCTGTCTACATTATTTCTTGGTTCATTAAGTTTTCAAATTTATACTGAATTTTTGATCATCCGGTCTGGCCGAGTGGTTCTAAGGGCTTCAGTCCGGAACGGCGCTGCTGCTACAGTCGCAGGTTCGAAGCTCGTATCCTGCTTCGGATATGGATGTGTGTGACGTCCTTAGTTAGGTTTAAGTAGTTCTAAGTCTAGGAGACTGATGACCTCAGATGTTAAGTCCCATAATGCTTAGAGCCATATATATACATCATCAGCCAGTTCGAGCACTTGGTGATGTTGCCTCTTTGAGCTTGCGTGCAATATAGGATCTCTGCAGGTTCTTCCATTTTTGCCTATCTTGAACTTCCTGGTCCCAGTTCAGTCCAGCTGTCTTTCTTAAGCCTCTGTCTCATCTGTTGATTGGTCTTCCCACTGGTCTTTGGTGCCTCTTCTATGGATCGCCAGACGCATTTTCTCTTGTCTTTCAGCAGATATTTGCAATTTTATTTATGCAGTGTGTAGCTGAAGTCAGTTCAAACAGATACTACCCATCCTTACTTTTCTGTGATTTCTAGTATCAACGGAAAACGTAGGTTTGTTTACCGATACAAACAAAACGATGTTTAAAGTGGAGTTTACTGAGCCCATTCGATACAGCGGTCCCAAATTAGTCTACTGTGATATTCGGTTTATCGATATGCATTAACATGGACAGTAAAACGTAGAGAATAACCAGTACTCCGGCAGCGGCTGATTAGCGCTGCGGCATGGCGGTTGTAGACAGCGCGCAGTATGGGGGCACACGAGACGAGCAGGGGCAAGTCGGGCAAGGAAGATATGGCGATCAATTTTTTCCCGATCTTGCATTGTTTGTTGTGGGTACAAACTGCATTAGAGACTGGTTGAAAGCAATATACGAAGCGACAGTAGTAATACAACTCAATACAGTATCACTTTCAAGACAATTTCACGGAATGGACAGGTGTTTCAGTTTCCATATCCCTTACATGACAATGTCTATTGAATTTTACAAAAGTTTGAGCTTAATAAAACATACCACAAAGCAGACGAAACGCGTTTGATTTAGCGTAGTTACTGCACTTAATGAGTGGCAAAACTATACATTTAGAAAACAATTCCTGGCCAACTAAACAGTCAATAAATTACATAGTTGCTACCAAGGTGTAAATCAGTTTCAACTTACAGAATGTTTAAAGGACTTGGACGTAGTGAATAATAGTGTGTATCAAGGATCTCTGATCAATGACACAGCAAAGTTTTATAAAGAAATAAAACGAAGAATCGTTCTTGGCCGAGAAGCGATGATTAAACTCACTGCGATCTGGCAGAACGGGCAATATCCAAAACAACGAAGATACGCCTGGTGGAATCATTGGTGTTTCCTGTGTTCTTGTCGGCAGCGAGACGTGGACCGTGAAAGCTAGTGACAAGAGTCGAACTTATGTCTCTGAACTGTGGTATTGGCGGAAAATGTTACGTGTGCCACGAACAGAAAGAAGAATCTGTTACGGCGTAAAGTCAAGCACCGGCACGCCAGTCGGGAGGAGCCTGATGACCTCGGATGTTAAGTCCCATAGTGCTCAGAGCCATTGCCAGTCGGGAACGACAGGGAAGAGAAGGCTGTGAGAAGAAGTCAGCCAAACGTACGCTGACCGGACCTTCCTCCAGGACGACAACGCAACAGCAGTGGCCCCTGTGTGAAGAGGACGTAAGCGTTGCGACCTACTGGTGATGACTCGGTTTCGATAGCAGCTTCAAGATTACCCACTTGGATAGCAAAGTCAACGTTAGGCACTTCGATAGCAGTTCAGGAAGGACTTTTGTCAGTTAGAGATCAGCAGTCACTGAAAAGACTGATTATTTCGTATGTCGCCCTTTGCTTGCGACACATCAGTGTAATTGCCAAAGTTAAGTATTGTATTTGATAAACTGTAATAAAACTCATCAATACGAGTTGTTTGAATTTTTGTCTAACGAACAGAGTATGCAGGCTTCCTAGACACTACAAGACTGACGACGAGGCTGGACGGAAGAGAACCAATGTTCCCATTGTGGAAGAAATTACCTGCTGCTACGGTCGCAGGTTCGAATCCTGCCTCGGGCATGGATGTGTGTGATGTCCTTAGGTTAGTTAGGTTTCAGTAGTTCTAAGTCTAGGGGACTGATGACCTCAGATGTTAAGTCCCATAATGCTCAGAGCCATTTGAAGACCGTACCATCACAAGAAGTTTGGCTTCCCGTGTCAGCCAAAGATACTACCAGTTCCTTGGGAACATTTTGAGAAGGGAATAATTTAGAAAAGACCATTTCGCAAGGTAAAATCGAAGACAAGAAGACCACGAGGAAGAGCAACAAGTACATGGTTGGATAAGGCAAAGTAGATTACCAGTCTACTTTTTCAGATTTTATTAAGAAGAACTAAACAGCGCTATGGATGGAGACGTTAGGTTGAAGATTCAGTTACTTAAGAAATGAGTGATGAAAATGATGTCATGACACTCAATAATGAGTTAAGCGACTAATGATGATGATGATTTGCATTCCATCATCAATAGTGAGCTTATTTTGCTATTTATTACTGACTCGTCATTGTGGACACGCGATTCAGTAGCAGTTCACATAACAAAAGAAAAATCCTGAAGTCCAGTCAAAGTAAAATTTCCAACAAATGCTTAGAAAAACACAAAGTAAAGAAAAGCGAAGCAAGAAATGAGGAAACTAAAATTAATCACCATTTAAATGGGTGAGTCCCTTACTGCAAGTGTTGAAACAAACTACGTTTTGTTCTCGACACCGTTTCAATCTATAACGTAAGCTAGCTATAGCAATCAGTACATTATAATACCCATCAAATGCAGAGGTCCGACTGATGCGATTCTACATCTTCTCACCGCTTTCACATTGTTTTGCATACACGATATCGTTTATTGTACCCCAGAAATAGAAGTCGAGGAGGGACAGATCGGGCGACCTAGCTGGACATTCAGCAGCCATATGTCTGCCTATTGTTTTATTGGAATAAGGATCCCATCCTGCATGGCGCACAGATGCACTGTAGTGGCTGGGTACACCATCCTATTACATTTACGTCACTGTCCTCTGTCTTAAATCAATATAGCCGAGCAGAGCCGGCAGTTTCGTTCCGAAGGAAACCGGTGTACGTTCTCCTATTCAATCCGCCTTCGGAATAACAACACGCTTATCGACAATACCATCCCAGCGATTGACAGTCTATCGGTATTTCTGATCTGCCTCCCGCAGCCAACGGAGGTTCACGGAGGCCTAGTAGTGTTTGGTAGTACGATTTGGTAAAACTTTGCTTCAAAACGTCAACTCGCCTGTAAATAGAGTTGGCTCAACGCCCACGCACAAAAGATCAGCCGATTGACGCGTTTGGTGCACGTACCGGCGATGCGCCGTTCCGCGTGAGATTTGTATCTCCCTAAAGAGCTTGTCCGCCGCTCGTGGTCTCGCGGTAGCGTTCTCGCTTCCCGAGCACGGGGTCCCGGGTTCGATTCCCGGCGGGGTCAGGGATTTTCACCTGCCTCGAGATGACTGGGTGTTTGTGTTGTCCTCATCATTTCATCATCATCCCGGAAAGTGGCGAAATTGGACTGAGCAAAGATTGGGTAATTGTACGGGCGCTGATAACCACGCAGTTGAGCGCCCCACAAACCAAACATCATCATCATCATCCCTAAAGAGCGTCCTCGTACTTCTGTGTGGATCTGTGTGTGCCATATCCAACGCAATGGCTTTGTTTCGATTTCGCACAGACCTGTTCCGCAGGTGTTTAGCCGGGCGCAAATCCCCTTTCTCTCCAGCTCGTTCTACTACACCCCGAAACGTGTCTGCAACAAGAATGCCTCTCTTCTCGTTCAGGATACCTGTCAGCGTACACCCGAGATGCCTCCCTGGCAACGTCATTACACGTGCTTAGTACGGAATGTTGTCAGAAAGATCCTCTACAGTGACGACAACAGAACAGGATTGTTGTACAATAAAACCTTAGTAGCACTTACCCATTATGAAAATCATCTCCGTCGCTTCTGAAGGCGTGTGCGTCTTGCATTCAGCTATGTCATGTGGCGAGAAGAAGACTTAGACGCGTCCACTGCCAGTACCTGTTTCTAATAGAACCTGTCATATCGAGTACTACTTATTCTTCATGTTTCACTATTCCTGTTAAAACATATCGATAAATAGAATGTCACATTAGACTAATGTGGGACCCCTACATCGAATTAGCTCGTTGAAATCCGCTTCAAAAATCATTTTGTTTGTAACTTGAAACAACGTTTTCCGTTGACGCTATGCTTCGTAAGAAAGTGGTGTTTGTCAGCATTTATTTACACATGGCAAAAAGAAAAATGCAAATATCTAACGGAACAGCAGAGAAAATGAGCATGACGATTCTTAGAAGAGGCACTCTACGCGAAGGAATTGGCCTAATCAGACGGAAGATGGGATGTACTTATACAAATAAATGATAGCAATGTCAGACATATTGGATGATTTATTCAAGAGAAACAGCTTCACAAATTGAGCAAGTCAATAACGCGTTGGTATACCTCTGGCCCTTATGCGAGCAGTTATTCGGCTTGGCATTGATTGGTAGGCTCGTTTCATACCCTCTTGAGTGATATCGTGCCAAGTTCTGTCCAACTGACGCGGTAGGCAGTCAAAATATCGAGCTGATCGCAGTGCCCTGCCCATAATGCTTCAAACGTTCCCAATTGGGGAGAGATCCGGCGACCATGCTGGCCAAGGTAGGGTATAGCAAGGACGAACACAAGCAGTAGAAATTCCTGCCCTCTGCTAGCTGGTATTATCCTATTGAAATGCAAGTCCACGGTGGCTTGCCATGAAGGACAACAAAACAGGGCGTAGAATATCATCGACGCTCCTCTGTGCTGTAAGTGTGCCGTGCATGACAACCAAGGGGACCCTGCTATAAAATGAAATGGCACCACAGTCCATAAGTTTTTGTTGTCACGCGGTATGGCGGCCGAAAATCATGTTGATATCCCACCGCTCTCCTGGGCGTCTCTAGACACGCTCCAGTTTGAAGCGGGGCTCATCACTGATGACAATTCTACTACAGTCAAGACTTGTTTGGAAACGGTCTGCACAGCGGTGTGTTACCAGCCTTGCTTTCGCCCGCCATATGACCCGACAACCAGAAAGTCGCAGTGGCTGCCACCCATAACGCTCAGACAATTGTGTGATTCCCGCACAGGGAGTCATTTAGTTTCCTCGTCAGAGTGCCTTCGCTTTGACATAAAATATGTTGTGTTGGCAGGAGAGCCAGCACCGTGTTACTAGAGGAGGCCGAAATGCACGCGTTTTAGCTCACGCAGGCTGGCGTGAGGAGCGAAGAACTATACTAACGTGAGGTCTGGAACATGACAAGGAATTAGAATTCAGAAAGCGGACGTAATTAGTTTGATACTTAACTTTAATCCATTAATGACGGTACATGATTCACAATATTATTTGTTCAGAAGACATAGTAACTGAATATGGCGCCTTGCTAGGTCGTAGCAAATGACGTAGCTGAAGGCTATGCTAAACTGTCGTCTCTGCAAATGAGAACGTATGCAGATAGTGAACCATCGCTAGCAAAGTCGGCTGTACAACCGGGGCGATTGCTAGGGAGTTTCTCTAGACCTGCCGTGTGGCGGCGCTCGGTCTGCAATCACTGATATTGGCGACACGCGGGTCCGACGTATACTAACGGACCGCGGCCGATTTAAAGGCTACCACCTAGCAAGTGTGGTGTCTGGCGGTGACACCACAAAATACACTAGTGCAATGTTTGTATTTGACAGTGTCTTTAAAGTTCGATGCCGTGTTTCTTGCACCGAAGAAATGGCACCCTGACCATCACTCCTTGTTATCAGGCCGTATGGGGGTCAGTCAGATTGGCACCCACCACTGTCAGGTCCTCTCCAGACACGCCTTCGACCTGGAATCTCATTGACTAGGGTAGAATTGTCCTCAGGCGTGAGTCACGCTTCGAACTGAGTCCCGATGAACAGCAAAACCGTGTCTGGAAATGCCCCAGACAACGGTGGGATGCCAATCCGACTGTCGGACGTCATATAGCCCGAGAACCAGGAATGATGACCTAGGGTACCATTTCTTTTCATAGCAGGACCCCTTTCGTTGTCATCCATGGCACCCATACGTTGAAGATATTATACCTACGTCCCTTTTGTTGCCCTTCATGGGAAGCCATGCTGGGCATATATTTCAGTAAGTCAGTGGCTACCCTCACACGGCGAGTTTCTACTGCTTGGCTTCGTGTTTGCCAAACCCTACCTTGGCCTGCAAGGTCACCTCATTTCTTGTCCCCCCCCCCCCCCCTCCCATCCCGCCAACTGAGTAAGTTGGAAGCAGTATGGGCATGGCCTTCCAACCATCTCGGGATATTGAAGATCTAAAGCGCCAGTTGGACAGATTTTGTCATGACATCCATCAGGAAGACATCCAACAAGTCTCTCAATCAACGCCAAGCCCAGTAACTGCTGAATAAATCATCCAATGTTTGTGAAATTGAAGTCATTTGTTTAACTGTACATGTACATCACATCTACCGATTTCCGTTCCATTGGGATAATACCTACATGGTGCGTCGTTATTTTTGCCTTAGAGTGCACCATAACTAATTGATGTCACTGTGATTCATGATAGTCTCCTGGGCATTACAAGCGGTGGGACACGCGTCTTAATACGCTGTGTCATCACCAAGGACGGCCATGTATACTCTGCTAAGTGCTCCCATGCTGGCAACGAGGTTCGTGAAGAGTCGTTGTGGTGGCGCGCTCCATTAGACCATCCGTGCCGTTGACAGATACTGCATCGTCGTTGGTGCGAGCGGACGTGCTTCAATACGTCTCCCCGCAACGTATTCCACACCTTCTCGATGGGATTTAAGTCGGGGGAACGATCAGACCAGTCCATTCGCTGATAATCCTCTCGTTGCAAGGGCTTCTCACCTGTGCAGTTCGATGCGGTCGCGCATTGTTATCTATGCAACGAAGTCAGGGCTGAATGTACCCTGAGGAGAAGAACATGGGGGAGGAGTGCAGCGTCACAATAGTGTTGACCGGTGAGTGTACCGTGTTCAAAGGCTTGGAGGTCAGTGCCCCCATGCAACATTAAGCCTGCCCAGACTATAGCACCTGGGACACCAAAACGATCATATTCGACCGTGTTCCCACCAGTCTCCGCACCAGAGTACATCCAGCATTGTAGGTAGACGAAGGTAAACCGTTATCTTCACACATGCAGCTAATATTTCAATGTGATTTATGAATGAGGAAATCCGTTACGTAATCTTTCCTTACATACAGGATGTAGACGGCGTTACTCCTACTTGCTTTGTGCAGTTACGTTGAAATAGTAATCATTTGCATAACTTCATGCGAATCTGACGTTTATTGCACGCCGTCTTCAAGGTGTAGCAATTTTACTGTCGGATGCACGCCCAAGAATCAGTGTGGGCTGTATTCCAGACTTTCTCACTCCAGAAATTCCGAGTGATCGCCGAAGTTCTCGGTCTCTTCCGATGTTATAGAAACACTAGTGATAACGCGATTTTAGAGTTTGAGGCAAAAGACGACTACGCGAGCTTGAATGACTTGGTGTACAGTTGCAACGAGCGCTTAAAAACCGACGTAAACTACGAAAAAAGTAATGAAAATAATGCTAGCCCCCATTGCTTGTGTATAGTTACACGAGAAATAAAGTTTGACAGGTAAGGCAGATGCCAGACCGATATTCATTGGAAGAATCCAACCAAGAAGGAGATAACTTACAGAACCTTCGATCAAGGAATACGGTGGTTTGGGATCCGTGCCAGATAGGATTGACTGAGGAAACAGAGAAGATCCAAAGAAGAGCAGCACATTTCGTTATAGGTTCATTTAGTAAGTGCAAAAGCGTTGCCGAGATGCTCATCCAACTCTAGTGGCGGGCGCTACAAGAGAACCGTTATGCATCACGGTGTAGTTTACTGTTGAAATTCCGAGAGCGTACGTTCCTAGAACAGTTAACCAATATTTTGCCATGAACATTAAATTAGAGAGACTGGAGCTCGCACAGAAGCTTGAGGACTCTTCGCGACCCGTTGTGGCCGAGCGGTTCTAGGCGCTTCAGTCCGGAACCGCGCTGCTGCTACGGTCGCAGGTTCGAATCCTGCCTTGGACATGAATGTGTGTGATGTCCTTAGGTTAGTTAGGTGTAAGTAGTTCTGAGTCTAGGGGACTGATGACCTCAGATGTTAAGTGCCATAGTGCTCAGAGCCATTTGAACGATTTGAATCTTCGCGACTGGAACAAGGAAAAGAGCTGTGGGGGGGGGGGGGGGGGGAAATTGAAGTTTCAGTAATATACAAAGTACGCTCCGCCACAGACCACAAGATGGCTTGCAGAGTATAAATGTAGATGTAGATCTAGACAATGAAGGTTCAATTACCCATACGGAAATTAGCACAAGTAAACCAACGAGCGACCCTGCAAATGTAATCGCGGGCTCTGTGTGTGTGGCAACGAGAGCTGTGCAGCAACAACCTGTGCAGCGTGTTTGGGTGGCTAGCAGGTAAATGAGGGCGAGTGGGTGGCTAGGTCAACCGGCTTCCGAGCGCGGGCAACCCGCTGCTCGCCACTCCGCGCTGCGCCGGAAACTATCACCTGGCCGAGCCTGTTGCTCCCGTTACGCTCACGAAAAGATGACTGCTTACATGTCTAATCAATTTAATCTTTTGTTTATGATCCGTACTGGAGCAATACTTAGGAGCTAGTGGGATGTGTTCTGATTTCTCACGAAATATTTCTGGCGTTTCGGAAGTTGGTTTCTCCCGTCCACATGAGCTGTTGTAAGTACCTCCATTTTCAATGCACCGCTTAATGGGCTTTTCCCCAGTAAGATCCAGACGGTTGGTTTCGAAAAGATCGTCAGTTTATCTAGCGTGTTCTTGCAAGAACTGTCAAAGGATTTCCCCTGATGGTAGGCGGAAACACCTCTGATCTTTAGGCTGTAACGGCAGTTGCTCCCAGAGCGATGCAACATAGAGTGGAATTAATGGTAAGGGAGCAAAACCACTGGAAATGTCACCGAGGCACTTAATCAGTAACTATAGTGACGACTGGTTGGAAGACCAGTCCTTTTTATTTTTATTGGTCGGAATTCAAGAAATCTGGGAGTTGTTCAGGGACTTTAGCGATGTGGCACTAAGGAGATGTAGAGTCTCAGGGACACAGATCGAGGTTATAGCTTTCTTGGCAGTTGTGATTTATCCCATGTGCATGTTGGTTTTGCATGGCAAGCTGGAGAAGATTTTGCCCAAGGGAACGAAATTAGATAGACTTATTAAAGTGGAAATTAACTATATTATTTCTGAAAACTGTATGGTATTTTCTTTTGCATGATTGTTTGACTCCTTCATCTTGTAATTATTACATGGAGGTTTCTCTTTTGAGAGAGCCAAGGACAATGTAGAGAACCATTTAGGAGTTTAAATGCAAGTTTTCCTATGTAGTATATCCAGTCTTTCGTTCGGATCCGGCGTTGATGTAAGTACTGTCAGATCGCAACTAGACTGAAATCAGTAGTATAAGAGTTGTAACTATTTAAGTTTTTCTCGTAACTGAAAGAGTGGTTAGCGACTCTTTTTTGTGTTGGTTGGGACTCGAAAAATCTGGGAGTTGGATGTGGACTCTCATGAAGCGATATCGAGCATAGATGGCGTCTGAGGGACCCAGAGTGAATCTAAAAGAGTTTATGACAATTGTGTATTATTTGTCAATGTTTTAAGCTTAATAGCAAGATGGAGAAGGCTTTGGTCAAGGAGAAAAACTTGATACTGCCGCTACCAGTACAAGAGGCCAGCAACTGCCAGCAACTCGAATCGCAACGAGCAAGATGATTGCCTTTGCACTAGCAGGAGCTAGCGACTTCGACTACGACGTCTAGTGGGAGCATACCCTACCTTGAGTATGGACACCGGCATAAAAGTGAAACAGACCCCGTCTATACGACACTCAATTATTTCCTGAGAATCATTCAAAGTTACTTGTTAGAACGAGATACAACGGTCTAAATCAATATACGATGAGAGTAGAGTACAGTTGGAAAACACGGTGGTTACTGATGCCCAGTAATTTCATTATATATAATGTATTATGTCAAGGAAATCTAATATTTAGAGTTGAAGATGTAATGGTAATAGAACCTCAACATACACCAAGTGAATAGAAAGAATGACAGATAGGGAAGGTCGATACTTCAATTTTTACAGAAGTTATATTGGAGAACTTCGTTAGAAATCATTGTTATTTCGCTTGTTATCGAAAAAAATACTATTCGCATGTTTTATCCCTCCTCGAGATGTATTTGGATTTGGGACTCATGCGCAAATTGGAATACACGAACGGAGATTCATGAGACTGAACGCTTCTAATTACAATTTCCGATGTACTCAGAAATAATAGACAGGCATTATCTGGAGTGAATAACTACTTTTCTTCTTCTGCCGGCTCCACTGAGATGTGTCGGCCTAGTGACATGTCACATTAGTGCCACTTACTGAACTAGATTTTTACCCACAGTGAAATTTGACGGAATCGACATCGTGGTATTGGCCTGTCTTGCTTGATTTGGTCTCGATCCAGTTGTTTTAGCATCTCCACCTATGATTTCCGAAGTGGCACAACATTGGATGTGGCCCTACTTGTTTTGAGTACGTCAAATCACTCATTAATAAAGAGACGTTTATAACCGAATGGTATGACGAAACTGGAATAAATATCATCGAATAACTGGCTTAGAGGCCAGATTTTAATAACTGGGCCTCTCTGAGATAAATTGGATTTCTGGTTGACAGCCGGTCAGCACCATATGGGACGTCCAGAGCACAAGGGAACCAAGTCCATTTTTGGTCATTTTGGACTTTTTCCACTTTTAAGTACTATTTTTGAAGCCGCTTTCAGAGCATATAAGATTCGTGTCCAGTTGTTGTAAATAACTGTCTTAAGATTGGCAATACCATTGAGCACCGGGAGCAGTCCTTTGTTGAGAACACAATGTCCATAGTCATAGTTTGCGTGATTCGTATTGTCGGTGTGTGAGCTCCAATTAAAGCTGACTGATGATTACGATTGATTAGTCTGAAGATATGGAAGACAATACATCGGAATATGGGCTTTCGAGCTCAGGTAAACTAATAATTACTTCGTAAATTTGATAAGTGAAAATTAAATAACCAGTTAATAACCAGACTGAGATGTTGAGCTTAAACGTATGATAATATTTTTTGGTACTTTCACAATCACTGTACTTTGTAATGGCACATTTTCCTTTTAATGCAGGAGGGGACGCAGCTGCTGAGGAAGGGGGTGCTTATACAAAAGCTGACAATATTCTCTACAATGAAGATAAAGCAGAGAGCAGAAGAAGAAGATGTTCTCGACAACCTTGGGAAGTGGAAGAGGAGTATAATGGAACGGCAGCGGAACCTTGGACAGGAGTCTACTACAAGGAATGGCATAAGTGATCCAGCCAAAAGCTTTTCTGCTAATGGCACCTGCTCCAAGTTGCAATGCCACAATCAACTTAAAAAAGAAGAGTGAGAAAACATATTTCAGTCATTCTGGAAATTTAGCTATTATAGTCTGGAACTTGTGTATCATCGTGGACTTGTACAGACAGGCCCGATTATAAGGTTTGGGGAAAGAGTTGGTTCCAGAAATCCTAGACATTAGGTTCAAATATTTCGTAAGAACTGAAGAGAGATCTGTAAGGGTGCGTAACCTCTACACATAATAAAATAACCTTATATTCAGTCTCTTGTACCGGCCAAAATAGGAACTTTGAAACGCCATTGTCTCTCATGAAATTGCGTGAAGATCCGAGCTTGAAGTCTTAGCCACTGATCACAAATTCTAGGTACTGGGAGATTCTTACTTACATAATGACAGTGATTTTGATTTATTTGAGAAATCCATTAGGAAAATTTCGCACATTTACATGCCAAATGATCGGATGGATATCGTTAGAGAAGCAAAGAAAACGTTCCCCGATTTGAGGTCATTAAAATGAAATTCTTAGACTCAAATCCTCCAGGAACTTGAAGAATTCAGTAATCAACAGAAAAAAATGATTGATGGTTATGGTATGAGCTGGCTGACTATGAGATGGTTACATTATGAAATAGAATCTCCTTTTACCCTAACGTTCAAGCAGACTCTGAACGGTGATGTACAATTTGAGGAAGATGACTTAAAAGCCTGGCCATCCCATGACATACTTGTGTAACACCAAATAGGGTCTTGTTTAGACCAAACGTGAACCAGAAACAAAAACGAAGAAAAAGAATGTGGAGGATTTGCTGCTATACATTCTATCCCTGCATCACCAATTTTTCAAGATCCTACCGTGTGACACTGCCACAAGAGCCTCCTCAGGTTTTCAAGAGCAAGCAGACGAAAGTGAATACGTTTTTCCTTGAATCTGAATTACATAATTACCTATTTCGATATATTTGTTGTAAGCAGACACAAGAAATTAATTAATATCTTTTCTTTACTTTTTCCTTAATAAAACCTGAAGGCTAGAATAAAGGCATTCAGTGCACAAAAGAATCGGATCTACAAGTTTACTTTTAAATTCAAGGTAACATGTATTCTTTAATTTACCCTTTTTTAACATGAGAATGTATGATACAAAATATCTTCAATCATTCAAACATTTTAAAATGGTTAAACTTTTTCCTGTAATTAATTATCTAGCAAAAACTTTATCTCTCTGTTTCTCAACACTTTCTTATTGTTACTTGATTCCCTTGTCCGCTGAACGCCCCATATGCCTAATAGGCCAGATGCAACGACAGCATGATAGTGTCAAAGATCATCACAGCGACACTGCAGTAACTCAATCTGCGAATTTCTGTGGATATCAGATCACAGAGCGCTCAAATAATTAATTTAAAAATCTCAATAAATAGCAGCTACTTCGGTAAACTCAAAGCAATCGACACGACAGCTGGATTTGTTGCTACCAAAGCAGTACTGCACGAAATCAACACTTGCAAAATTCGTTCGTGTCATTCTTAGGCTGCAGACAACTGAATTGGTGCTGTAATGCGAAAGAGGATAGATGGAATATCCAGTCTGCTAACTGCGTCAGAGAGCCATTAACAGATTTTAAACAAGTGAAACTAAGACAGATGTGGCCAGATGGTTAAATGTTTGTCGTCCTGCTGTTCATAAAAAGTGGCACCAACTTGCAATCACTGTTTCGGCATCTAGGAAGCTCAGCATGGATACGCCGTGTTTAGGTGACTGACATTTGCTGTTATATACTCGAAGGAATAAGATTGAGCCTCGATCCTGACAGCTGTCTACCCTCGTTCCTGCCTCAAGAAGCTAAATATCAGCAAGGAGTAAACATAGAAAGTTTGATGAACGTGATATATAAACTTAGTTCAGGTGCAACTTCCAAGGTGCTGGCATAAATGTTTTAATTGGGTGCAAGTGTGAACCTGTATCATGCATCCATGAGGTGAATGTTACTGTCCAAGGGTAGACGCACTGAGCTCAGCGTGTTTCGTGTTACGTCTGTGAAGAAACAGAGATCATATTCTTGATGCTTATTCAGGATGTTCCGAAGTAGTCTTTACAACGTTGATCACGTATATTTTAGAAATGAGGATCGGTATAAAGGTGCGACTTATGTCACAATATTCACACACTACTAACGCTTTTATTAATTTTTTTTAGGTTAGTTATTGACGAAAATGGTCAACCCGCAGCAGATGGCACAGTGTGTGGAATGGTTGATAGAGACCAAACCTGACACCCAAGTCCAGCGGGTTTTCCGTATACGTTACAGAAACACGCCACCATCGAGTCCTACCTTCAGACCAGGTTCAGGGAATTCGAAAGTCTTATCAACAGAGCGAGTTCTGTGCGTCCGAGAACGAGTGATGTCGATGTGGAACGGATACAACAGGCATTTATGGGGATCCCAAAGAAATCAAACTGTCAGTCGTCTTGACAGTTACAAATACCACCAACCACGATGCACAGGGTGCTTCACAAAAGACTGAAGCTTCAAGCCTACAAGTGCAGCTGCCCCGTAAGCTTCAATCTCATGGCAGGCCAAGCAGCAAAGCGTTTGCAGATGAGATTTTGAGTCACATCGACGATGACTCAGACTATCTGAAGAAAGGCCGCGCGGGATTAGCCGAGCAGTCTAGGGTGCTGCAGTCATGGACTGTGCGGCTGGTCCCGGCGGAGGTTCGAGTCCTCCCTCGGCATGGGTGTGTGTGTTTGTCCTTATAATAATTTAGGTTAAGTAGTGTGTAAGCTTAGGGACTGATGACGTTAGCAGTTAAGTCCCATAAGATTTCAGACACATTTGAACATTTTTTTAAAATTTTTATTAAGAAGATGATATTCACGGACGACGCTTGTAGACGTTAATGGAGACACAGTAGATCGGTTATTGGAGGAACTGGAACATAACTTAGATATCCTGCGTGCTGCAGATGGAGCACACATTGAAGTCTGTTAAACGGCTGCTAAAGCTTTAGGTATGAGCGAACATTATGTCCAAAGCGTACATTTGTGCCTATCCCTATTACTGAAATTTATATGATCAACGTTGTAAAAATCATATTATCGTTTTTGAGCACCCTGTATATGTCCTTATTGGTTGTGCAAAACGTCATAGTCTCTCCTGACAAGAATGTTGCTGCTCAGGGTAATTACTCTCAATACTGATGTTAGGTATACTATACTAAACTAACACAACCACTTAGTAAGTTTCAAACATATTACTCGTAAGAACATAATTATTTGCCCGGAAATGCTTTTTTATCTTTCATTTGAACTGCGTCACGTGTTTCCTAAACTGGTTAATTTTCATTGTATCAAGGTACAGTGTTTGAGTTATCCCTACCTTGGAAACGACAGCAATGCTAATTCACTGGAAGCACGAGCCTTTACTGGAGAAAATGGGTGCACCGTGACCTCGTTTACATTTCATGTATCGCTAATTGCTCCGTTAATCAAGTTGTGGCGCGTAAAAGAGCACGTCTACAGGAAAATGCTTTCGCGCATGTAGACGGTGATAAGATTGTGGGTTCTTAATCATACGGATTCACTTTTAGCATGAAATGGAAATCACGATCAGATGAGCAGTTCTGCAGCCATTTAGAGGAGTTGGTCACGAAAGGAGGTTGAAAATGGCTTTGTCAAAACAAAGCCCTAAAATCTAGTAATCTCAGCAACTCATCCATCTCTAAATCTATCAGCAAAAAACTTTGTAGAAATTCTTATGACCTAGAGTATTCCGATAAATATTTTGGCAAGTGGAAGCTGCAACACATTCCTTGTAAAACGGAAAGGGCGATTTTGTCGTTGGGCGTAGTTAGCGATTTCAGTACAAAAACCTTAATTTACCTACGACTCAGGATGGACGAGACACCTTTTAAAGCGTTAAAACTGGCTTCACAACGTTTCTATAATTTTCATTACTCCAGTCTCCAAAATTTTTAGATGGACGGGGAAACCTAGAACGACCTTCGATTAGGTACAGCTCTAGACCGAATGGCATGACACTACTATACTATGTGCTGAAAAGTATCCGGACACTTGGCTGAAAATTACTTACAAGTTCGTGGCGCCCTCCATCGGTAATGCTGGAATTCAATATGGTGTTGGCCCACCCTTAGCCTTGATGACAGATTCCACTCTTGCAGGCATATGTTGAATCAGGTGCTGGAAGGTTTCTTGGGGAATGGCAGCCCATTCTTCACGGAGTGCTGCACTGAGGAGTGGTATCGTTGTCGTTCGGTGAGGCCTGGCACGAAGTCGACATTCCAAAACATCCCAAAGTTGTTCTGTAGGATTCAGGTCAGGACTCTGTGCAGGGATTTTATTGTCGTGTAACCACTCCGCCACAGACCGTGCATTATGAACAGGTGCTCGATCGTGTTGAAAGCTGCAATCGCTACCCCCGAAGTGCTCTTCAACAGCGAGAAGCAAGAATATGCTTACAACATCAGTGTAGGCCTGTGATTGTGCCACGTAGAACAACAAGTGGTGCAAGCCTCCTCCATAAAAAACACGATCACACCTAAACGCCACCGCTGCCGAATTTTACTGTTGGCACTACACACGCTGGCAGATGACGTTCACCTGGCATTCGCCATACCCACACCCTGCCATCGGATCGCCCAATCGTGTACCGTGATTCGTCACTCCACACAACGTTTTTCCACTGTTCAATCGTCCAACGTTTACGTTCCTTACACCAAGCGAGGCGTCGTTTGGCATTTACCGGCGTGATGTATGGCTTATGAGTAGCCGCTCGACCATGAAATCCAAGTTTTCTCACCTCCCGCCTAACTGTCATAGTACTTGCAGTGGATCCTGATGCAGTTTGGAATTCCTGTATGATGGTCTGGATAGATATCTGTCTACTACACATTACGACTCTCTTCAACTGTCTGGTCCCTGTCAGTCAACAGACGAGGTCGGTCTGTACGCTTTTGTGCTGTACGTGTCCCTTCACATTTCCACTTCACCATCACATCGGAAGCAGTGGACCTAAGGATGTTTAGGAGTGTGGAAAGCTCGCGTACAGACGTATGACACAAGTGACACCCAATCACCTGACCACTTTCGAAGTCCGTGAGTTCCGCGGAGCACCCCATTATTCTCTGTCACGATGTCTAACGACTACTGAGGTCGCTGATATGGGGTACCTGGCAGTAGGTGGCAGCACAATGCACCTAATATGAAAAACGTATGTTTTTGGTGATATCCGAGCACTTTTGATCACATAGTGTACGTATTTCTCTTTCCTTATATCTGTCATAGAAAGCGGAAACCATACACACTAACGAATTACTGATGAACTATGAAGGTTAAATAAAGCCTCTTGTCTCGGAGAAGGCTGCATCATCGAGATCGAAGTCATTTCATGAACATTGTGGTTGTCTGTAGCGTACATACCACACCAGGAAGTAAAATAATATCCCCAAGTTGATTTACTCCAGGTGGTCAATAGAAAGTGATAAACATTTTGCCAGATATCTCATCATCCCTCATACGTGCTCGAGCTATGCGAGGACGAACAACAGAACAAATGTAACCATTTCAATCTGATATATATCCCAGATCTAGGTCTAACATCGCTGTATCATTTGTAAGAATATGCAACTGTGCAGATCATTTATAAATACAGTTTGGTTTTTTTAGATAATCTACATGTACATCTACATCTACATGATTACTCTGCAATTCACATTTAAGTGCTTGCCAGAGGGTTCATCGAACCACAATCATACTATCTCTCTACCATTCCACTCCCGAACAGCGCGCGGGAAAAACGAACACCTAAACCTTTCTGTTCGAGCTCTGATTTCTCTTATTTTATTTTGATGATCATTCCTACCTATGTAGGTTGGGCTCAACAAAATATTTTCGCATTCGGAAGAGAAAGTTGGTGACTGAAATTTCGTAAATAGATCTCACCGCGACGAGAAACGTCTTTGCTGTAATGACTTCCATCCCAATTCGCGTATCATATCTGCCACACTCTCTCCCCTATTACGCGATAATACAAAACGAGCTGCCCTTTTTTGCACCCTTTCGATGTCCTCCGTCAGTTCCACCTGGTAAGGATCCCACACCACGCAGCAGTATTCTAACAGAGGACGAACGAGTGTAGTGTAAACTGTCTCTTTAGTGGACTTTTTGCATCTTCTAAGTGTCCTGCCAATGAAACGCAACCTTTGGCTCGCCTCCCCCACAATATTATCTATGTGGTCTTTCCAACTGAAGTTGTTCGTAATTTTGATACCCAGGTTCTTAGTTGAATTGACAGCCTTGAGAATTGTACTATTTATCGAGTAATCGAATTCCAACGGATTTCTTTTGGAACTCATGTGGATCACCTCACACTTTTCGTTATTTAGCGTCAACTGCCACCTGCCACACCGTACAGCAATCTTTTCTAAATCGCTTTGCAACTGACACTGGTCATGGGATGACCTTACTAGACGGTAAATTACAGCGTCATCTGCGAACAACCTAAGAGAACTGCTCAGATTGTCACCCAGGTCATTTATATAGATCAGGAACAGCAGAGGTCCCAGGACGCTTCCCTGGGGAACACCTGATATCACTTCAGTTTTACTCGATGATTTGCCGTCTATTACTACGAACTGCGACCTTCCTGACAGGAAATCACGAATCCAGTCGCACAACTGAGACGATGCCCCATAGGCCAGCAGCTTGATTAGAAATCGCTTGTGAGGAACGGTGTCAAAAGCTTTCCGGAAATCTAGAAATACGGAATTAACTTGAGATCCCCTGTCGATAGCGATCCTATATGACCAAACAACTTTCTGTAAGATTTGCTTCTACTGCTCAACACTCTTAATACTCAATCATCTGCCCAAATGTGTCGTCATATAATTAGTGACACACTTGAATGGAGAAACGAGATTACTGGCTTCGTGTAGTATTACCATACCCGTAATGTGTCCTGTTAACAGCATTGGCATCTTTCGAACAGAAGTTTGAAGCGTGTCATGATTTTACGATTGCCGCAGTTATGTATTTTGACTTATAATGGAATTCTAACGTTTTCGGACCACAATTTGTTTTCTAATTTTGGTATTTATGTGCTTTATTAACATCGCTTGCAAGGAAGGATGGAATATTGGGTTTAGCGTCTCTTCGACGCCGAGGTCATTGGACACGTAGCACAAACTCGGAAGCCGACCGCTGTGGCCGAGCGGTTCTAGGCTCTTCAGTCCGGAACCGCGCTGCTGCTACGATCGCAGGTTCGAATCCTGCCTCGGGCATGGATGTGTGTGATGTCCTTAGGTTAGTTAGGTTTAAATAGTTCCAAGTCTAGGGGACTGAGGACCTCAGATGTTAGGTCCCATAGTGCTTAGAGCCATTTGAACCATTTTTGAACAAACTCGGAATGTGCCAAGAATGGGGAAGGAAATCGGGCGTGTCCTTTCAAAGGAACCATCCCGGCATTTGCCTGGAGCGATTTAGGGAAATCATGGAAAACCTAAATCAGGATGGCCGGACACGTGTTTGAACCGTCATCCTTCCGAATGCGAGTCCAGTGTGCTAACCGCTACGCCACCTCGCTCGGTAACATCGTTGGAAGTCTACTCATTACACCTTATAGTAAGAAATGTGGACGCATCACTTTACTGTTCGTTGACATACAAGTCTTTATATTAATTCCCTGGTCAATCATATCACGATGTGAATAATGCTGTATAATACACAAAATGAAAAAATTAAAGCGTGTAGAAAGATGTATCCACGCTACACTTTTAGTTAATGTTGTATAAAAAAGAGAGGTTTTGTTTTTCATGAAACAATTTTATTGACGAATCTTGATTCATGGGGATATTCATTGTTGAATCGTTGATTGTTTTATAGGTCGCCCAGAGCTTCTGTAACCACAAGTACTCCATTGTGACATACATCATCTTATTCGTGCTGGGGACGAATATTGTTCTTTAGTAATAGCTTTTCGTTATGTCTGACAAAATATCTGGTAGATTTTCTTAGAATGTGTTCAAATGGCTCTTAATAATCGGTAAGGAGGAGTCCTGAAACGACGTTCCCGGCACATAGAAAAAACTAATGTTGTTCAAAAAGATACCAAGTAATGTTTCATAAGATTCTCCTTTTTTTGTTTCAGCATCGTTGCTGATTTATTCAGAGAAGTGTAGTCAACACACTGTGTGCGAATAAAGAAAAATGACAGTCGGCATGGTGGTTATGCCTTCTGAATAACAGCAATGTTCCGATGTGCAAGCACTGAATGTCGTGAACTGCTCTTCCTTCGCATTGGAAATCTTCGCGACAGTCAATGTTGCTGGACATGAGACTTTTAAAATCTAGGCTTTGGTGATACGGGAAGAGTATGGACGGAAATAGATTCTAGCTGTTTCATATCCGCAAGTGCGCCACATGACCTTTGTGCTCAAGGCAGTCACGCCCATGGTGCTCTGGCTAAACTTTTTGTAGACATGTAGCCGTGTACGCCTGTGTGTGTGTGTGTGTGTCGCCGTTCAACATCTGGTCGACGTCAAGGTCGTCGGGAAAGAAGCGTAGCGGTTCAGAACACACGAAGTTTTTCGTCGATGAAGTTCCTGGTTTGCTTTTCACGTAGTCAATGAAAAATCGAGAGCTGTGATCGAAAGCAGCACAAAAGAACGGATCGTGCATCTGAACAGGCTTTAAGAGAACAAAATACTGACCACTCATATTTCGAACAAGAATCCATCATAGTAAAAATATTTCCAAACAACATGACATTAAAAATGTTCTGCACGAGAATCGACATAGGCAGCGTTTGATCCGGAAAAAAACTTGATGGATACGTAATCTGTGAATTTCTTAAAAATAATTCGTTTTGTTTTGGAGTTAAGTCGTAGACGGAGTAATACTTCAACTTAGCAAGGTTGCTTTTTTTAAAAAAGAAAAGACACCATCCTCGTATTAATCCCAAATGTTTAGGAAAAACTCATGTAAATTAAAGTCATGACCGCCAGACTGGAATTTCAAATAATCCCTCTCGAAAAGTTTTTCGGAGTTCTAATGATAATTGCGCTTCACTCGATAACATTATCTGTACTCATAGAGATGACGATGCTATTGCGCTGAGAAATTATTTAGTATCGTTAGCGCTGAATCGGAAAACTGGCGGGAGACCAAATGTAGGATGTATCAGTAAAAAGTTAAATTAAAATGCACGGGAAGTAAGTCAGCATTTTAGGGCTTCCCGATCTCTTTGTTTTTAAGTGGACAGTGACCTAACGCGCATTTCATATGCGCTGTTTTCCTAATCACCAGTCTTCTTATTGGTTTGATGCGGCCCGCCACGAATTCCTCTCCTGTGCCAATCTCTCCCTCTCAGCCCAGCACTTCACCCTACTCCCTCAGTTATTTATTGGAAGTTTTCCAGTCTCTGTCTTCCTCTACAGTTTGGAAGCCTTACAACTCCCTTTCGCACCACGGAAGTTATTGGTTCAAAATGGTTCAAATTGCTCTAAGCACTATGGGACTTAACATCTGAGGTCATCAGTCCCCTAGACTTAGAACTACTTAAACCTAACTAACCTAAGGACATCACACAAATCCATGCCCGAGGCAGGATTCGAACCTGCGACCGTAGCAGCAGCGCGGCTCCGGACAAAAGCGCCTAGAACCTCTCGGCCACAACGGCCGGCACCACGGAAGTTATTCCATTATTAATACAGTTATTAATACATGTGCTACCCTTCTTCTTGTCAGTGTTTTCCACTCGTTTCTCTCTTCGCCGGTTCTGAAGAGCTCATCGTTCCATACCTTATTAGTCCAGCTAACTTTCAACCTTATTCTGTTGCACCACGTCTCAAACGTTTCGCTGTTCTTCTGCTCTGGTTTTCCCACGTTCCATTATACACTACCATATAGTGCGGTTCTCCAAGTTCCGCTTTTCCTCAAATAAACGTCTATGTTTGATAGTATTACACTTCATTTGGCCAGGAATGTCCTCTTTGCCAGTGCTATTCTGCTTTTTATGCCCTCGTTGCTTCGTACGTTATGGATTATGTTGACTCCAAAGTGGCAGATTCCTTAACTTCGTCTACTTCGTGATCACCAATTTTGACGTTAAACTTCTCGCTACTCTCATTTCTCTTACTTCTCATTACTTCCGCCTTTTTTCGGCTTACTCCCAGTCCTTATTCTATACTCATTAGGCTGTTCATTCCATTCAACAGAGCCTGTAATTCTTCTTCACCTTCAATGAGGATAACAGTATCATCAGCGAATCTTATCATTGATATCCTTTCACCCTGGATCTTAATCTCACTCTTGAATATTACTTTTATTTCCATCATTGCTTCGCTGTATAGACTGAACAGTAGTTGTGAAAGACTGCATCCCAGTCTTACGCCTTTTTCAATCCGAGCACTTTGTTCTTGGCCTTCCAGTCTTATTTCTCCCTCTTGGTTCTAATACATATTGTATATTATCCATATTTTCCTATAGCTTACTCTTATTTTTTTAAACTTTCGAGCATCTTGCATCATTTTACACTGTCGAACGCTTTTTCCAGGTTGACAAATGCTATGAACGTATCTTGGTTGTTCTTCTGTCTTGCTTCCATTATCAACCGCAACGTCCGAACTGTCTCTCTGGTGTCATTACCTTTCTTCAAGCATAACTCATCGCCATCTAACAGGTCCTCAGTTTTCCTTTCCATTCTTCTTTGTATTATTCTAGACAGCAATTTGGATTCATGAGCTGTTAAGTTGATTGTTCTATAACCATCGCACTTGTCTACTCTTGATATCTTCGCAGTTGTGTGGATAATATTTTTCCGACAGTGTGTTGGTATGTCGCCAGTCTCACAGATTCTACATACCAATTTGAATAATCGTATGGTTGGTACTTTCCACAATGATTTTTAAAATCCAGACTGAATATTATCTGTCCCTTCTGCCTTATTTCATCTCAACACTTGCAATGCTCCTTTAAATTCTGACTCTAAAACTGGATTCCCTATCTCTTACATATCGATTTCAGTTTCTTCTTCTATCACGTCATCAGACAATTCCTCCCCTTCATAGAGTCCTTCAATGTACTTATTCCATTTATCGCTCTCTCCGCTGCGTTTAACAGCAGAATCCGCAAAGCACATTTAATGTGGCAGTCCTTGCTTTTAATTTCACCAGAGGTTCTTTTGTCTTTTCTGTATGCTGAGGCAGTCCTACAGACGATCGTTTCTTTTTCGATTTCTTAGAATTTTTCCTGCGGTCATTTCGCCCTGGCTTCCGTGAACTACCTATACGGTACATCTGTCAAAAGCCTGAATCATCACCTTTTACATCGCGGACGTTCAGGAGGATACACAAGGTATCGACAGGGCTCTCCAGCCATTCAGACAGCAGTGTCGTGGCCAACTACGCTATGTTTCTCGGTTGACGTTCCATCGCGCGAACAGCCCTATGGAGGAGGTTCCGCAGATTCTCGATTGGGTTTAAATCCGGAGAATTTGGTAGCCAGGGGATAATGGTAAACTCTTCTTATTGTTCTTCGAACCCCCACGTACACTGCGAGCTGTGTGACACGTTGCATTGTCGTGCTGGTAGATGCTACCATGCCGAGAAAAAACAAACTGCATGTAGAGGTGGATTTGGTCCCCAGGGATAGACGCATATTTCTATTAATCCATTGCGCCTCTCAACATGGCGAGATCACCCAGAGAACGTCATGAAAACATTCCCCAGACCATAACGCCCCCTCCTCATTGCTGAGTGTTTGCTTTCAGACGTTTCGCGCCGTATACCCCAGTATCCACATTTCCGATGCAGCATTAACGCCATTCATCTGTTGCCACTCAGCGAACTTCCAGTTGCGGTACTGGCGTGCAGATTATCGGCCTCAACGCCACTAAACTGCAGTCAGCATGGATGCATGGTTCAAAATGGTTCAAATGGCTCTGAGCACTATGGGACATAACTTCTGAGGTCATCAGTCCCCCAGAACTTAGAACTACTCAAACATAACTTGTTGTGAATTGGCAGGAGTCAATTCACGGAGTTTGGAGGAAGCCGAAAGGCACGCGATTAGCTCACGCAGGATGGCGTGAGGTCTGGAACAGTTAAAGGAGTTCAGCCTAGTAAATAAAGTACGTAGTTGCTTGAATACTTAACTTTAATCCATAATTGTAGAACATCGCTCTTGATGATACATAATTTGAAGCTCAATATAACGGGTAATGGCGACTTGCTAGGTCGTAGCAAATGACGTAGCTGAAGGCTATGCTAACTATCGTCTCGGCAAATGAGAGCGTATTTGTCAGTGTAGCTTCGCTAGCAAAGTCGGCTGTACAACTGGGGCGAGTGCTAGTACGTCTCTCTAGACCTGCCGTGTGGTGGCGATCGGTCTGCCATCACTGACAGTGGCGACACGCGGGTCCGTCGTATACTAGCGGACCGCGGCCGATTTAAAAGCTACCACCTAGCAAATGTGGTGTCTGGCGGTGACACCACATAACTAACCTAAGGACATCACACATATCCATGCCCGAGGCAGGATTCGAGCCTGCGACCGTAGCGGTCGCGCGGTTCCAGACTGTAGCACCTAGAACCGCTCAGCCATTCCGGCAGGCATGGATGCATGATTCAAGCGCCTACCGCAACGTTTGATAAACAGTCGTTGAGGAGAAACTGTTGGTAGCCCTTGGTTCATCTGGGTCGTCAGGCTGTTGAGCACTATTCGCCTGTACACATGTTGCACCACAGTAGCTTGGCGCCGGATTACGGTGGACGGTATACTTCAACAATGGCGACACACGAAAATTTTAGAAATTTAGCCGTTTCAAAAATACTTCCACCCTTGGCCTGAAAGCCAATGATCATGCCCTTTTGCATCGTCAGCACTATTTTCCGCGTGTCCCGACACGCCTTGCGTACCCTCCACTGCTAACGCTGCCTGCCACTTGCCGTCTGTGAGTGGTTATCGCAGGTTGACTTCGAATCACAAACTGACACAAACTGACTGGACCGTGCATTTATTTAATTCCTAATTGATTTATATTTATGTATTGCTGTCTTCCCCTGGACTTGTTTGTACTTTCTTCTTCCGACTATCAATTGAAGTCTTTCTTCTGTTCTCCTGTTACCTTCCTTGTACCTATGTTTGTCTCTCTAACATCTTTGACTGCTCTTTTTATAGATGATTCTTCTTCAGCTGAACTCCCTATTGCATGTTCCTTATCGCAGGATCCACATCTTTAGCGAACTTCATACGCTTCTCATCATTCGTCAGTACTTCAGTATCCCCTACTCTTCGTCATTACTAAATTGTGACCTGCTCCTGGGTATGCCTTACAACCCAATATCTGATTTTGGACAATGATGTAATCCAGCTGGAATCTACCAGGGTCTTTTCCAAGTATATGTACTCCTACTGTGATTGTTGAACAGCCTATTAGCTATTCCTAGCGGGTTGACAGAGGAGATAGAGAAGATCCAAAGAAGAGCGGCGCATTTCGTCACAGGGTTATTTGGTAAGCGTGATAGCGTTACGGAGATGTTTAGCAAACCCAAGTGGCAGACTCTGCAAGAGAGGCGCTCTGCATCGCGGTATAGCTTGCCGTCCAGGTTTCGAGAGGGTGCGGTTCTGGATGAGGTATCGAATATATTGCTTCCCCGTACTTATACCTCCCTAGGAGATCACGAATGTAAAATTAGAGAGATTCGAGCGCGCACGGAGGATTTCCGGCAGTCGTTCTTTCCGCGAACCATACGCGACTGGAACAGGAAAGGGAGGTAATGACAGTGGCACGTAAAGTGCCCTCCGCCACACACCGTTGGGTGACTTGCGGAGTATAAATGTAGATGTAGATATAGATGTAGATGTAGAAATTTAAAGCAGAAATCAGTTAGTCTTTCACCTCTATCTCCTGTTACGAATCCCATATCCTCCCGCAACCCTTAATTCTCTCGCTTCCCATACAGTCGGCAGCACGTGGTCTAGTGGCTAGCGTTGCTGCCTCTGGATCAAGGGGTCCCGGGCTCGATTTCCGGCCGGGTTGGGGATTTTCTCTGTCCGGCGACTGGGTGTTTGTCCTGTCCTCATCATTTCATCATCATTCGTGACAGTGGCTACATTGGATGGTGTAAAACGTGAAGTGTACAAATTGAGACTTCGTACGGACGCTGATGAACCCGCAGTTGAGCGCCCCACAAACCAAACATCATCATCACCATTCCATTACAACAGCTTTCCAGTCCCCTATGATTATTAGATCGTATCTCCTTTTACATACTGAACTACCGTCGGCCGCTGTGCTCGAGTGGTTCAAGGCGCTTCAGTCTGGAACCGCGCGGCTGCTAAGGTCGCAATTTCGAATCCTGCCTCGGACATGGATGTGTGTGATGTCCTTATGTTAGTTAGGTTTAAGTAGTTTTAAGTCAAGGGGACTGATGAATTCAGATGTTAATTCGCATAGTGCTTAGAGCCATTTGAACCGTTTGAACTGAATTACCCTTTCAACATCCTCATATACTTTCTCTGAGGCCGGTATGCATACCTTGACTTATTGTTGTTGACGTTAGTTTGCTGTCGAATGTGATGAGAACAACACTATTACTGAACTGTTCACAGTAATTCACTCTCTCCCTATCTTCCTATTCATAACGAATCCTGCTAGCAATGCCTTATAGCGGAATTAAACCACGTCCATATCCTCAATTCTGAATTGGAAATTTATCGAAACAACAACTGTTTTACTGCATCTCACAATTTTCTGCATCTACAATTACATACATACTGCGCAGGCCAGCGTATGAGGCGTGCTGGAGGGTACCCTGCAACACTACTAGTTATTTCCTTTCCTGATCCACTCGCAGAAAGAGCAAGGGGAAAAGGACTATCTATAGTCCATCGTATGTGCCCAAATTTCTCGTATATCTTCGTGGTCCTTACGCGCAATGTACGTTAGAGGCGGTAGAATCGTTCTGCAATCAGCTTCAAATGCCGTTCCTCTAAATACTCTCAATAGTGTACCTCGAAAAGAAAGTTGCCTTCCCTCCAGGGATTCCCATTTGAGTTCCCGAAGCATCTCCGTAACACTTGCGTGTTCTTCGAACCCGCCAGTATCGAACCTAGCAGCGCGCCTCTGAATTCCTTCGATGTTTACCTTTTATCCGACCTGGTATGGATCTCAAACATTCGAGCAGTACTCAAGAATAGGACGCACTAGCATCCTATATGCGGTCTCCTTTACAGATGAGCCACACTTTCCTAAAATTATTCGCCTTCTCTACTACAATTCTCACGTACTCATTCAATTTCATATCGCTTTGCAACTTTACGCTCAGATATTTAAACGACGTGACTGTGTTAAGTAGAACACTACTAGCACTGTATACGAAAATTACAGGTTTGTTTTTCCTTCGCCGGTCGGTGTGGCCGATCGGTTCTAGGCGCTTCAGTCTGGAACCGCTCGACCGCTACGGTCGCAGGTTCGAATCCTGCCTCGGGCATGTATCTCTGTGATGTCCTTAGGTTAGTTAGGTTTAAATAGTTCTAAGTTCTAGTGGACTGATGACCTCAAATGTTAAGTCCTATAGTGCTCAGAGCCATTTGAACCATTTGAATTTTTGTTTTTCTTTCTCATCCGCATTAACTTAAAATTTTCCTCATTTAAGAGTAGAGGTAGCTGCTGTTCTACATACGAACTAGAATTTTGTCTAAGTCATCTTGTATCCTCCTAGTCACTCAGTTTCGACATCTTACCATGTACCACAGCATCATCAATAAACAATTGCAGATTGCTGTCAACTGTGTCCGCCAAATCATTTATATGTATCCATAGAGAGAGAGAGAGAGAGAGGATAACAGCGGTCCTATCGCACTTCCGTGGGGCACTCCTGACGATATCTTTGTCGTTGCGTATGAAAGCATAAGCCAATATGATATAATGTTAAATAATTAATTTTATGATAATAGCTTTGGACAGGTAGAGGATTGTTATTTTAGACTACTGCAAGAGCGTCGCTAAGATTGTGCAGCTTCTACCCCTAAGTATGAGTACGAATGGTCTTCGCGCCGGCCGCAGTGGCCGAGCGGCTCTAGGCGCTTCAGTCTGGAACCCCCCAATCGCTACGGTCGCGGGTTCGAATCCTGCCTCGGGCATGGATGTGAGTGATGTTCTTAGGTTAGTTAGGTTTAAGTAGTTCTAAGTTCTAGGGGACTGCTGACCTCAGATGTTAAGTCCCATAGTGCTCAGAGCCATTTGAACCATTTGAACGAATTTTCCTCAGTGTCTTGACAGAGGTTCACCACGTTGATCCAGTGTGAGCGTAAGCAGTAAGATCCATTCTGAAAACTATCGCTTTCACCTTCAATTAATAATACATAGGACGACTATCGTGGCGGTTCCTTTCAGACGCTCGTCACTTAATGCTTCCTGGTTTCCATGGCAATTCACCACCCGCAAGGTGCTCGTTAATATGCAAAATTCACATAAAATAAATTTCGCCGTGTAATACTTTAGTGGCCAAGGTAATCTTCAGAGGTAAATTCGACGTAAACTATCTATATGCATGCATGTCCAAAGGAACATTTCATCGTAATTTAGAATAACATAGGCACTGCAATATCCTATTTATCCGCAACACCGGGCAAGCGACTCTCTATTAAAATGTCTCAGCTGTATAGAAATTTACATAATGGCTGTATGAGTACAGGTTGTAGACACATTGTTGATGACATATGGACGTTTGGGTCTGGCCGTGGGTAGTGCCTAATAATTAGGCGACTGTTCGCGATAAGCGGGTTTCGAGTTCGAGTCCCGGTCAGGCACAAATCTTCATTGGCGTAGTTCCATTATACAGCTGATGGCTATACATATTCACAATTCTGGATACATTTCATGTATAACAAGACCGTGATCAGAGATGGAAATAAAGAAATTTATTCTACACTTGCTAGATCACTGTTCTATTTGCGACCATGTCACAATTTACGAAATAAGTAAAGTATCGTAATTTGCAATCCTTGCAACTGTTGCACTATTATTGGCAACCAGTGTGCTTGAGTTACGTAATTCAACTAACTGAGGCGAAAAACTCAGTTTGATACAGTTCCCAAGATTCCATTACAAACAGAATCTCGATCAACACTTTGCCATGAAAATGGGTGCATCTGGGAGTTGTAAAGTGTACAGGATATGGTGTAAAAGGTTCGCCACAGACTATGGATTATACTATGAACGTGTTCTCAAAGCAAAACTTCGCCTGTGACCCAAACTGGCCACAATATGAATACTAATAGTCCAATAAATGAAGGAAAAATTCGTGTAGTCACAAATTTTTGTACCGTGATAGGAGGGATTGTTACGGATAACATACTAAAAATACTAAAAATTTTTGACAGATGGTATATGGTCTAGGAGTGGGCGTGGGGGAGGCGTTTAAAGGTAACTTTTTATGTTTATCTTGATTATCCCTAAAAGCGCGTATTCTTGCGAAAATGTTTCCCAGTACAAAATTAACTATAAAAACGTCCTATTTACTTTTCTCTAGGACTAAAAGTTTCTGCACTATAGATAGCAAAATCGCAGATTATAGAAAATATTGTTGTAATGGTATAAAATTTAAGTTTATCTTTAAATGAAGTGGGTTAGGAACACATATTACTTGTGTGTAGCATATCTAAGTGCAATACATCCGTGTTAGGAAATAAATTGTGTTCAGGGCGAGCAGAAGGTTGGGAAGGCGTGGGTAGAAGTTAGAAGCGTGAACCAGGTAGGCTGCCAAACTAATCTTGCAGTTCCCTGCTTCAAAGTTATGCAAAGTGGACAGCAAGCAGGAAATTCTCCATTTCCTATACCGCACTGCGTCAAGAAAAGCAACTACAGGGTGTTTCACATGGTTATACCGACCATTCCACAGCTCACCTTACGACTCTCTGGCGACGCAGTGTGCAGACATGCCTGGGAATGTTTATTTTCCACAAAGTGCGTTAACACTACATGGAAGACAAAAAAATTGGCTCTGAGCACTATGGGACTTAACATCTGAGGTCATCAGTCCCCTAAAACTTAGAGCTACTTAATCCTAACTAACCTAAGGACATCACACACATCCATGCCCGAGGCAGGATTCAAACCTGCGACCGTAGCGGTCGCTCGGTTCCAGACTGAAGAGCCTAGCACCGCTCGGCCACACCGGCCGGCACATGGAAGGCAGATATGAATTACTTATAATACTAGCGCACGAAAGACCTATGAACAGAATTTACGTAAGTTTCCGCACACTGCTTTACAATACTAGAGGGAAACTTATTCTTGGTCATTCCATACAGCGGGTGTTGCGTTCTTCTGGCAAAATAAACAAGCAGGCATGTCTACACACTGTGTAACTCCTGGTTGATAAGGCGAGCTGCAAAAGGGTCGGTATAACTTTGAGAAACACACTGTAGTTGCTTTTTGTGACGTAGTATGCTAGAGAGAAAGGGGAATTGCCTGCTCGCTCTTCGTTTTTTAGGCCTTTGAAACAGGGAAGTGCATGGTCACAGTTTGGCCACCTACCTTCCCTCACACTCCTAACCTCTGATCCACCCTGTTACACCCCCAGAACACAGTTTACCCCTTAATACTGATGACCTGCACATAGATGTGGTATACAAATTTAATATGTGTTCTTAATCGACTTCCTTTTTAACAAAAAACATCAATTTTACATCATTAGAATATTATTTTCCATAATCTGTGATTTTTCCATCCCCTGCAGTGTGGAAACTATTAGCTCTAGAGAAAAATAAATAGGACCTTTTCTATAAGATATTTAATGCAGTTTAATTTGTACTGGGAAACAATTTTGCTAGAAGCTGTTTTTGAGATATTCAAGAAAAATCTAAGGAAGTTAATTTTACTTTCCCCTCGCCCTTCCATCCCCAGGCTCACATCCCAACAGTCAGGATTTTTAGTATGTTATTCGTAAAACTAGCCCCTACCACTGTTCAAAATTTACGACTTCACGAATTTGTTGCACAGTCTATATCTTTTGGCCTTCGTTGGCTGGGCTATAATGGCCAGCGGCCATGTCAAAAGTCGAAACAGAGATGTTAACAAGTTGTTGGCATGGGCATGAAAATCGTCGACCTCTACACAAAAAAGGACAGTAGATCGAGCAAAGACAAGTCCTAAGCACGATGAAGCTGACATTGTCAATGATAAATCGAGAAAAACGTGGCTTAAGGAAGGAAGGTTATTTCAGCTCCGATTTTTTGGTGCTTGGATGACCAGTACGACACACAGCACTGATTAGAATTGACTAGGCGTCCCGTCGGGGTTCTCCTGTCTTTTATGATTACAAACAAAAATTGTGAACGGTTTCGTAACGACAGACTGGTTGTTTGCCGTTAATCAAAAAGGGCAGCCAGACGGCTGCCAGGAACGGCCTAGGATTTTCCGGGCGGGGGATGCATGCGTCAGCGACCTTGCGCCGGTCCAGTCTGCTAACAGGTTCTGCTCTGCGTGACTGCCGTTGCCTAACGGAGTCTTGCGCAGGGGACACTTGTGTAACGGCCGCTGCACACTATTGTCTGAGCCTGGAGGCGTAGCCTGCCAGGACGGCGACGCACGCAGCTCACAGCAGCGCGCTTCCACAGACACCGATTTTCATGGATTCCTTAACTAGGAAACCTGCGAAATACGTTGATGAGTCCCTCCATCGATGGATGGCATACCTGGCGGTGAGTGGAAGGAGCTGGGGGTATTGCTAGAAGCTATCTTGCGTTCTTCCAGACAGAAGAAATTTGAAACAGGGTTCATTCTCCAAGCAGAGCCAGTTGATAGCTGAAAGGAAGGTTAATGGAATATCCCATTGGCGAACAGGTCATTAGAGATGGAGTGCATGTAAAGATTAGACTAGGATGAGGAAGAAAATCTACTGTATCCTTTCCAGATTTCCGAAGGAACCACCCCGACATTCGCTCAGACGATTTACGGTACCCACACAGAAACCAAACATGGGAGGCTGGACTAGGATTTGAATTCTAGGCCAGTGAGCTAACCACTAACCACTGCGCCACTGATCAATGAAGCCAGTTGGAGAGATGTTTGAGCTAAGAAGCAGCATCAGTAAAATTAGTAAGTTGACTGAAGTCATTGGAGGAGTGAGATAAAGCACAAGTTACTTTTGAATTGAACTGGAGTAACGCTCAGAACAGATGATGAAGTGTCATCTGAGATCTAGCGAGAGTGTAGCATCACGTATTTGCCTACAATCCTGGAGGAACTGAATTCAGATCCTTGTCTGGACATCCTACGTTTGGTTTTCCGTTAGAATCTTCAGTCGAACGTGAGAATAGGATCTTCATCAGGGTGTCCTCCTACATCAGGACTATTACTCCATGAGCAATGATCTTGACGTACACTGCATGGGATTTTTCAATGTAATTCGTCCCAGTCTGTTTCCCTAACGGCCGGCCGGAGTGGCCGAGCGGCTCTAGGCGCTTCAGTCTGGAACCGCGCGACCGCTACGGTCGCAGGTTCGAATCCCGCCTCGGGCATGGATGTGTGTGATGTCCTTAGGTTAGTTAGGTTTAAGTAGTTCTAAGTTCTAGGGGACTGATGACCTGAGATGTTAAGTCCCATAGTGCTCAGAGCCATTTGAACCATTTTTTTTGTTCTAGGCGCTGCAGTCTGGAACCGCTAGACCGCTATGGTCGCAGGTTCGAATCCTGCCTCGGGCATGGATGTGTGTGATGTCCTTAGGTTAGTTAGGTTTAACTAGTTCTAAGTTCTAGGGGGCTAGTGACCTCAGAAGCTGAGTCCCATAGTGTTCAGAGCCAGCCATTTTTTTGTTTCCCTAAGGTAAGGCACTGCTGTTGCTGCTAAAAAAGGTTTATTTTTGTGGTCATGTCGGCAACAGTGTGAAAATTTGATCAATTTTATTTCCTCTAATAAGACATTTAATCTTTCAAATGGCTGGAATGAGCAAATAAAGAGCTACGGCAATCTAAAGAGAAACACATAGTTTGTAAGTAACGATCAGTTGATTGTCAACACATGTATAATTTTGCTAAGCCTTTTAATACGAGATAGGGTGCGAAAACGCAGACGCCATACTAAATGCTCTAGATACGAACCATCAGTGGCAACAGAAAGGAAACAAAGTAATTGAAAAGACAGGAATAATCGTTGCAGGGTGAAGAGGCTCTTGAGGATGAGTTGTGTATGCGTCGCTGTTCATCGTTGAGTAAATTGGATGCAATGAATGTAAGCTTTGAGTTATAAACGCACAATATATTCCAGCTAATACCACACATGTAAACTAGCAGCTCATGCCACTGGCTTATTCCATCCAAATCGCTGTCGACGTGTAGAACGTCTAATGCTAGATTGATTACGCTCCATCACGCACAAACCAGCATGCCAATGTGTAACGGTAATTTCATCTTTCTGGAGTAGCAGTAACTCGTGCTGAAAGGAATTGTTGACCCTCTCAGGGTGTCATCGACAGCAGAGTGGCCAATGAAGTGATCACCGATGATTCCACACAACACATTCAAAGTCATTCTTAGTATAGACTTTGAATAATTTGTTACGTAGAACACTTAGACCGATGAAATCTCGTCCTCCCCTATTTTCAATGCCTTACAATGTATTAACGAAATTTTTCCTGGTGAATGTTCGTCTGCAGTCGAATCAACACATGTAGTTCCCATACTTAGTTTCATGACATAATGTATGATGATACAGTTAAGAGATCAGTCAATATATTATGATACGTCTTGCTATTTTACAAAAGAGGACCATATGGTTATGGGGAGGGAAACAGTGCGGACAGGGACGGGGCAATGTGACATTGGTGGTGACCTGGAAAAGGTAGCGTCCCTGACTTGTGGCACCAATGTGCACTTTATCGAGCATTTCTGGCGTCATGATCGGCCACGCCCTAATGGAGGAGTGAGGCAGAATAATGTAGACTTGTAAATGGTACCGTCGGCAGTTCACTTGGCGCATTTTGCGCTGGTATTATTCGGGGCTGTCGGTACATACAGTTTCACTAGGCATGGCCTACACCTAAACAGGGAGGAGTGGTACAGCTGATTTTTTAAGATAAATGTAGACAACAGATGCTCCTGTCTAAAGGACATTTCCGTCGGTTTAAAAATTACTACAATAAGCATTCACGAGATATATTATGATACGGTGACAATGTTAACTGGAATACTCTCTTTCAAATTCTGAAGGTGGCAGGGGTAAAATACAGGGAGCGAAAAGCTATTTAAAATTTGTACAGAAACCAGATGGCTGTTATAAGAGTCGAGGGGCATGAAAGGGAAGCAGTGGTTGGGAAAGGAGTGAGACAGGGTTGTAGCCTCTCCCCGATGTTATTCAATCTGTATATTGAGCAAGCAGTAAAGGAAACAAAAGAAAAATTCGGAGTAGGTATTAAAATCCATGGAGAAGAAATAAAAACTTTGAGGTTCGCCGATGACATTGTAATTCTGTCAGAGACAGCAAAGGACTTGGAAGAGCAGTTGAACGGAATGGACATTGTCTTGAAAGGAGGATATAAGATGAACATCAACAAAAGCAAAACGAGGATAATGGAATGTAGTCAAATTAAATCGGGCGATGCTGAGGGAATTAGATTAGGAAATGAGTCACTTAAAGTAGTAAAGGAGTTTTGCTATTTAGGGAGTAAAATAACCGATGATGGTCGAAGTAGAGAGGATATAAAATGTAGACTGGCAATGGCAAGGAAATTGTTTCTGAAGAAGAGAAATTTGTTAACATCGAGTATAGATTTAAGTGTCAGGAAGTCGTTTCTGAAAGTATTTGTATGGAGTGTAGCCATGTATGGAAGTGAAACATGGACGATAACTAGTTTGGACAAGAAGAGAATAGAAGCTTTCGAAATGTGGTGCTACAGAAGAATGCTGAAGATAAGGTGGGTAGATCATGTAACTAATGAGGAGGTATTGAATAGGATTGGCGAGAAGAGACGTTTGTGGCACAACTTGACTAGAAGAAGGGATCGGTTGGTAGGACATGTTTTGAGGCATCAAGGGATCACAAATTTAGCATTGGAGGGCAGCGTGGAGGGTAAAAATCGTAGAGGGAGACCAAGAGATGAATACACTAAGCAGATTCAGAAGGATGTAGGTTGCAGTAGGTACTGGGAGATGAAGAAGCTTGCACAGGATAGAGTAGCATGGAGAGCTGCATCAAACCAGTCTCAGGACTGAAGAGCACAACAACAACAACGGTGAAAGAAACACTTATTATATGTCATAAAGGAACATAAACCGTTGGCACAAGTAACACTGTACATTGAAACGTCCCCTTAGAACAATTATACACGACTGTGCTTAAACTGACACACAATAATTTTAGCGCAACGCAATCTGACTATCAAAAATCCCTACAAAAGAATGGCCCAGACAAACATTAAACTATATCTTTCACAAATCACTTACCTCACAACAATCTTCGTTACTCGAACTACTGCAATACAGCGAGCGCCACTACTGCCAGCTAAATAAAAGATTCAAACTACGGAAGGCACTAACTACTGATACGGATAGTTAGCAAATGAAAGATTTTAATAGAGAACAAACAATGTATTTACCTTAATAGTCATAATATATATAGCAGTTCATGACAAATTACAAAACTCCGCAATCTCTCTACCCACATCCACCACTGCTGGCGGCTCACCTCCAACTGCGCAACGCTACGCGCTGTTCACATCCAGCTGCCGCTGCCCAACACTACAATGGCAGACAACAATGCAAACTAGCACACAGAGCGCTACATAACGTTGCCAATAAGAAAACATAAACAGCCTACTTACATAAAGAAAACATAAACAGCCTACTTACATAGCCCCCACGCTCCCCACAAAAAAATTTTACAAATTTGTTTGGGCAGTGGCCAATACAGATTTGAAAAAATTTTTCATAATTACAGTAAGAAAGATATCAAATGCACACACTTATTAATACAATGTTGGTCAAAAGCTAAAATTTTCTCACAGTCCATAAAGATAGTCCTGATCATTCATCATAATAGTAATTACAGTTTTTGTTTTTCACAAAGTCTCATTAGTAAAAGAGAATGCACACGGAAGTAGTGGATTGCCATGCAGTCTTGAAGAAGTAGTGTTGTCCTTCCAACGGAAAGACAGTGCTGACCTTGACATGCTGACAGGTAATGGGCCACAACAGAGCAAACCCACAGCAGAGTCATTCGACGTTTTGAAGAATATTGGTAGGTAGGTCATCACAGAGTAGACCCACTGTAGTCCTGGTAGAGATTACGGTATTGGTGGGCCACCAGAGGTGCAGACCCACTACAGTCCTTGTAGAAATAATGGTACTGGTGAGTCAGCAAAGGTGTAGACCCACTGTAGTCCTTGTAGAGATAATAGTATTGGTGGGTCATCAAATATGCAGACCCACTGTAGTCCTTGTAGAGATGGCCAGCAGCCATCTGTCGTGACTGTGCAGGTGCACAATCACCATTGAAGAGTCTTGCGGATAATATAGCAAGTTCATAACCACCACTTGTGCACTCACAAACTTTTTGGAGTTGTCCTTAGAACCAGCAATGCTGTTATCCAGTCTCTTGCTGAATTATTAACACATGTGCAAACACTAACAGTCCCAACTTCTCACATATTGTGCATTACTATGACCAACAGAAAAGTGTGCAGTGAAATGTAACTTACAAGTTACTTAATTTGATGAACTGGTGTCAATTACAATTTTATAACATAAAAATACAATAACAAAGGTACAAAATACATCATTAAAGAACATAACACTACAGATAACGTTTGTAGTAATAGGGGCTTTACAAAAGAATAGAAATAAACATATACATCAGTGTTGCAGGAAATATGACATAAGTACATACATAAAAGATCAGAATAACTTTCGAAACATCAACTTCACACATGAGCAACAAAACAGAATAAATAATGTCTAACATCTTTACAAAGTAAATAACATATTATTGATGCCAATTATATTTGAGGATAACAGTATTCCTCATCATAGTGAATGTAGCTTAATATTAAAAGAAAAAAAATTCTATGAAACTACACAGAGACAGGAAGAAAACAAATACACAAGGGTACACAAACACATAGCGGGGTAACACAAAAGAAAAGGACAGGGTTTGTTTTACTGCAGTATTTTGCATGGAGATCTCCCTTCATTCATCATTATTCCCAAAAGTCCTATCTAAGCCTGCTTTCTGTATTCTGTTCACATCCTCTGTCAAAAATAGTTTTTCTCCACTGTACAGTATCCTTTTTTTTTTTTTTTTTTTGCCCAAACCATTTTCATATAGCTTCTCAATACATTTCTTCCAAGTCATCATAGTTAGTTTCTTATATAGTCTACCCCTCTTAAGCTAACTTAAATCTACTGAGCTCAGATATATATACCAAGGGACGAGGAAATGCAGCATCACATAAAACAATTAATATAAACAGCAATGAAAAAAAACGCAGATTCGCGAAGCAAGCAGCATTAAGAAATTAGCAAAGCAATTGTAATATTACAACTAATATAAGGCAATGTGCAGCAAACAATAAAAATAAATCATTAGTAAAACTGGCTTAACAGAATAATACAAAGTCAAATTCAATAACACTATGCCTGGCAAACAGCAGCAACTTATACCTAAACATGACATAGCTCAAGCAGAAAAAATATTACAGTAAAAACAACAATGCAGATAAGGGAAATGTATATTCACATCTTAATGTCTATGTAATTAAAGTGGTGCACCACAACAACTTATTGTAAAAAAATATTACCATGTACTTCAAAAGAAAATTATGTGTCCACTTACTGTTACTAGTCCCTTCTTATTGTTCTTTCCTTTCCAAGTGCTCCTTTTTTAAAGAATGTGGATTACAAAATTATCATTTAATAGATCTGTTGACAGAAAGTGTTCACATTAGCAAATGCATCTAAGTTTATTTTATAAAACTAATGCTGTAACACAGCTGGAAAACAGGTATCAAATGAAATAAGCAATTACGCAAACCAAAGCATAAAAACATCATTCAATAGCTATGTGGCATTTCGTAAGTCAGTAGCTCTCAACTCTCGTAGAAAGACACTTGTCATAATCAGGTGTGCAGATGTAAGTATCTTTCCAAGTAATGAGGGTGTCGCATTTGCAATGTTTTCTCTAAAGGAATGTCAATGGCGAGGATAATGGCCTCCCTTTTTTTTTTTCACCTAATGGCTTTCTTTCGTCAGACGACTACCTCTCAGCTGGGCGCCCAAAACGCATTACGTGCAGGTGGTCACTTACTTTTCTTACTGAAATATTTACGACAGCAGTTTCTGCTACAGTGGCAGTCTCATATAAAAAATTTCACAGGTCAAGAATTTGCGTTGCAAATGTGTAGAAACAAAATCTTATGAATATAACAGTGTCCAAAAAATTTTCGCCGGCATTGTGATACATTCACGCATTTACACACATTTCATAACTCTTACAGTACGATTCTTGGTTTCCAACAACCTTTTTCACAAACCAGAGTCCCTAAACACTACTCATTATTCCTTACCTTATTCGTCGGCACTTCTTCAATATTTCATCATAACATACGTAGCATAATCAAATAACTCATATAGCATCAGCTTGTTGATCATAAACATACCGCAACAGCATTTCAATAGTGTCATCTACCTCAAACGTACTTTAAAAATCATGATCTCATACCAGATACATCATTCAAAGCTCTCATAGTATCACAATGGTTCCAAAAAAATATGAACAGTTCACAAAGTAAAGACAAAATACAATTTCGTAAGTGTGAAGTTATCCAACGGTGTAACTGAGTTAACATGTGTCACTGATGTAGTAAAAAAAAAAAGTTTATCTCTCAGTTAAATGATCAGATAGCTGTGTAATTTGTGTGTTAGAGAAATATGGTACCGATGTGTAAAGTTGTATAAGCAAATACCATATTAGCTAGGGCTCCTTGTGCTTGCCAAACACATGGTACACAAAGTAGGCGTGTACCCCCCTGAGGATTATTGTAATTATACCCTCAGGTGTTACAGATTACAGCAATGGAATGAAATGTATCACGGAAAACTTTCTTTGTAATTCAAAAATCTTTAAAAATAAATGTTTTAAGTACAAAATTAATCACTCAAATAAGTGTCCTGTAGCGCTAGATGTGCGTCTTGCTGTAAAATAATCTCTGTGGAAGTGTCGTAGTTATCGTCCTCTAAAAGCTAAGTTCTGCAGAAGTCAATGTACTTACCTCATGATAAACAAAAGTGAAATGCTTTGCGTATAGATATCTTACTTATTACGCTTATTGCCGTGATGAAGAAAGTACTGTGCTGTAACGTATTGTTGTGCTACAGAAAAGGCTGTCTCCTTGTAGCTATACCACAAAAGTTACTACTAAAACATGTTTTACTTTCCAGAAGAATTCAGAAAAACCGTGCAGATATAAAACAGATACTTCGCAAAAGCAACAATGTAAATTGTGTCACACATTAGTAACGTCGTGATATAATCGTGTAGCTGTCACATTAACTAACCACTGTGTCATCTGGTATCTCCCAGAAAGTACTTTAATTTAGAATGTATTTTCAAGTAAACCAAAATGTTGCATTAAAATCTCATTAGCAGTACCGTTCTAAGTATGTGAGCCTTATGGTCGTTACGTAATCGTTCAACTAACAAGCAAGAATGTACACACACAAACACATTGTGTCGTCTGTTCGCAATAACAATGCAGTCGTAATTTCTGTTTAAATAAGTTCTCTTGGTTCTTGACTGGATATTTAACTTCAAACATTGTTGCATGGTAACAGTTTCTAAGTCTGACAATGCATACTATAAATGTGAAGTGAAACGTTTTATGGCAAAGACAAAGTTAAAAAGCAGATTATCTTTTAATAAACGGTTTTACATGTGAAATGTGGTGTAAACCTTTACTCTTCCTAGTACGCAGAGTTTCAACTTCAACGCAGTTATCATGTGGTATACGTCGGATTCTGTAAGGTCCATTGTAAACTAGAAAGAATTTGTGACTCAAGTGTTTCTTCTTATGTGACAATGAATGAGCTTTAATGAGAACTTTCTGACCAATACATAATTTCTTTGCATTTGCTTTACCGTGTAGTTTTCTCCTTTTGTCTGCTGCAGATTTTATATTTTTAAGAGCCAAATCAATTATGTCTTTGTGTCGAAGTTTACGTGTATTCGGGAAAGGTACAAGCTCTCTGATTCTGTTCGGAGGTTCTACATTCTTCAGTACAAGAGTAGGTGGTAAAGCAGTGGAATCATGAGGCATTTCATTCAGCACATTTTGAAATAAGTGTAAATATATGTCCCAATGCTGATGCTTTCTGTGACAATAAAGTCTGCAAAGCTTATTGATTTCTTTCATAATCCGTTCAGACGGGTTACAATGTGGTGAATACAATGAAATAAAAACAGGTTTGATTTTATGATTCCGAAGCATGCGTGACCAAACAGCAGATCTGAATTGCGGTCCGTTATCTGAAATGACTTTACTAACGTGTCCAACTTCACGTAAGAAATTTTTAACAAAGGCGTTGGATACAGACCGTCCAGTGGCTTTACGTAACGGAGTGGAAGAAACAAATTTTGAAGTAAGTTCAACAGCGACTAGAACGTACGAAAATCCATTCGATGTTCTGACAAGGGGTCCCAAGAGATCAACAGCAGCAAATTCTTTTAATTTAGAAGGAATAATAGGAAACAACGGAGCACGATGTGAGATAGTAGATGGTTTCGCCTTTTGACAAAGTTTACAAATAGACAAGACTCTTCGAATTCGCTTTTCGATATTGTTAAAATAACAAGTCGTTCGAAGAATATGATAACATTTTCGTGGGCCAAAATGTGCGTAGCTGAAATGAATGTACCAAATGAGCTTATTAACAAAATCGTCTGGAATGCAAAGTACCCATAGCTTGTCATCAACAGTGCAGCGTTTGAACAGTATGTTGTTTCTAACCAGGTAATAATGCCGAATCTGAGTGTGTGTCTTTTCATGCCATTTACTTTTGATGTCTTTCCAAATCGGATCTTTATCTTGTTCATGAGCAATGTCCTTTAAAGATGTGGTGATGAAGTTTTCAAAGGCGACTTTCTGAATGTAAAGAATACTGAAATTTTTCTCGAGGGTGCCTTCTGTGTTACTTTTCTCAAGCCCAGCCGGTGCGCGTGACGGCGCGTCCGCAACAATGTTCTCCTTGCCGGGAATGTAGACTATTGTGAAGCGGAATTCTTGCAGAAACAATGCCCAACGTTTTAACCTATCATGATTTAATTTTGAAGACATAAGAAATCGTAATGCACGATGATCACTGTATACTTTTACGTGCTTACCAGAAAGAAAGAAACGGAATTTGTTAAATGCCCCAAACGATAGCTAAAGCTTCTAATTCAGTAACGGAATAATTTTTTTTCAGATTTTGTTAGCACTCGGCTAGCAAAAGCAATGGTTTTCTGAACAGTAGTGTCATTTTCTGTGGCTTCTTGAAATAAATGAGCACCAAGACCGACTTTAGAAGAATCCGTGCTAAGGCAGAAATCTTGTGACAGATCTGGATGAGCTAGTATTGGCGCGTTAAGTAGCGATTCTTTCAAAGAATTGAATTCCAACTGTGCTTGTTCGTCCCAGTTCCAAATAGTATTTTTTCCAGTGAGAGAACAAAGTTTTGGTGTAACTAGAATTTGCATATTCAAAAAACGACGGTAAAAATTTACGAGACCTAGAAAACTGCGGACTTGTCTTTTTGTGGATGGAACTGGAATGGCTTTGATTGCTTCTAACTTTTCAGGATCCGGCTGAATGCCTTCAGAAGAAATAATATGTCCCAAAAACCTCACCTTTGACCTACCGAATTCAGACTTTTCCAAGTTAACTGTAATTCCAGATTCTGCAAAAATACGTAACAAACTGTTGAGGATGCGATTGTGTTGTTCCCATGAAGCTTCTGCTATCAGAATATCGTCCACATATAAGGTGATGTGACGTTTTAAGAACTCAGGTAATATGGAATTTAACCCACGAATGAATGCTGCCGAAGAAATGTTCAAACCAAAAGGAAGTTTCTGAAACTGATAACAAACGCCGAAACAAAGGAAAGCTGTGTATTTTCTACATTCTGGATGAAGCTCGATCTGATAAAAGCTGGATCTGAGATCAATGGAAGACAACACTTTTACACCATTAAAATTTTGAAGAAGTTCTTCCATCGTCTGCGGCCTGTCTGTTTCAGGAATGATGATAGTATTGATTTGTCTCGAATCTAAAACAAGCCTGATCGATCCATTTTTCTTCTCAACAACATGTAATGGGTTGTTGTATGAGCTTACTGCCGGCTCAATAATGCCCTCATTAAGCATAGATTGTATTTCTGTTCTAACACGGTCCCTATAATGTGCTGGAATTACGTATGGTCTAACACAAAATTTAGTATGCTCACGAACACGAAATTTGTATTGAAATCCCGTGATTGTTCCAGTTTTATGAGTAAAAACTGTGGAATGTGCTTGTAAAATCTCAAAAAGGTCCTGCCTATCAGTGTCATTACAATTCTCAATTGTTTGAATTTTATTCTGAATTAACTCATTAATTTCAAATATGCCGTCGATGTCATCCCTGTCAGTACTTGCAGAGTGATTGTTAGTGTCTAGTTCCGTAGAAAATTCCGAACTGTTGTCTAACAGAAGGTAAAGCCGATTAATTTCCTCATCATGGTTTGAGAGCCAATCTTCAAATTTCAAAGCTATTGACTTACCTTCTTTCTCTAAACTTATTTCAGCATCGTGAAAGCTTAAGATTGCTTTGTATTCATTCAAAAAGTCTACTCCCAGTATAATTTCCGTCGACAATAATGGAACAATAAGAAAGTTCATAGAGAAGCTGTGGCTTTGGCAAAAGAATTCTAAATTGGTTTGTTGGCGTACATCTACACTTTTTCCAAAGATTGCACCTTGTAATTTAATCTTACGTAACGGAAGTGTCGGGCAATCGTTCGATTTGTTGCATTTGCTAAAGGCTGTTTCACTAATTACTGAAATGGGACTGCCAGAGTCAAGTACTGCAGTAAATTTTACGTCATTTACTGTAATGTGAGTCACAGGATATGCAATGTTGTTATGTTTTACGTCGTGTTCCTGGAGTAAGATGTCCCTAATGTCTTCCATTCTTACGTAATTACTAGCTACGGCACCTGCGTCGTCAGTTTCATAAGTACGTTTTGTGGCTGCCAGCGGTGTGAGTCATTGCCTATTGTCTCTTTGTTGGCGCGCGTCGTTTTTGTGATTTGGAGACCTAACTTCTACAAATTCACCGTGACGAGAATCCCGCCAGTTCTGATGCAGTTCAGGTCTGTCGTTACGATCATATCGTCTGTCGCCATGTCGGTAGATTCCACAGTTTCGTGTCGGTCACGTGATGGAGAATTTCTCCCTGAGTCGTAACTGCGCGCTGGACCGTTGCGTCTAAAGTTATTCTGTCTTCCTTGATAATAATTGTTTTGGTTCCCATATTGTCTGTTGCTCTGATTGTCTCTGTGATAGTCATTACCGCGGAAAGGTGATCTTTCCCTGTAACTATTACTCTGCCAGTGGTTGTCATATGGGTGGTGTCTGTTTTGGTCACGATTTACGTTGTAAGAATAGGCTTGTCGTGGCCATTTATTGTTTCTGTCGTCACGGAATTGTGACGGATGTGACCTGTAGTGATTGTTTTCCTGTTTTCGCATCCCGCGACTGTCTGTGTCAATTTCTAATTCTTGTAAGAGTCCCTGAAAAGCTTCAATGTCGTCTTTGCAACGTTCTGCCAAAATAATATGCCGTAAATGTTCAGGTAATTTGATTAAGCAAATGCGGATGAGTTCTGAGGGGCTGTATGGGTTTGACAGGTACTGATTCTTGTGCAACATGTCTTCAAAATATTTCACAAGACTGGAAAATTCAGATTGTTCGAAATGTTTCATCATTATGATGCCATGTTTTACTCGGTCTTGTGTGGCTTGAGACCAATATGCTGAGAGGAAGGCATGGTAAAATTCTCCTTCACTGCGGCAATCATGAATGATCGATCGCATTCTTACAGCTGGTTCATTCTCTAAGTAGCCACACATAAATTCTAACCTGTGCTCCAATGACCAGTTGGGAGGAAAGCAATGAGAGAATTGATGGAGCCACGCTTGTGGATGAATGTCGTTGGCAGAATTCTTAAACGTTTTGAATTTACGTGTAGTAATGAACAACTTATAGTCAAAATCATCGTGTCAGCGAGTAGCATATCGGTCATTGTTACGTCGTGTCGGCGGTTCCATCTCAAAATTCGGTGCATCTTGCCAATTTCTTTCATAATTTCCGAAATGCCCTGTGTTATTATTTTGTGGCTGTTCCGTATTTCTATGTCCCTCTTCCCGTATTGGAGCGCGAGTGTCCTCTGAAATACGTAATTCTTGTATTACCTGTGTCAGCTGATCTTGTACTTCCCGGATTTCTCTTTGGTGTTGCGTATTAATTTGATTCAGATTTTGTTTCAGTTTCCTAATTTGTTCGCACTCTTCTGTGTCATTAAAGACTACCGGTTTTGTGTCATTCAGATTATCATCTACCTTCGTAGATAAGTTAGTGACCTGATCCGAAAGTTCGGCTACTTTCTCTGATAATGAACTAATTTCCTCCATGTGTCTTTCTGAACCAATTTTCAGAGTATCTACTGTGTCCTTTAAGTTTTCCTGAGTTTTTGCAAGTTGCGTAACCGAATCGGTAGATGCAACTGAGTCCATTTTAGCTTGCAAGGTCTCATGATTATCATGAACAATAGTTTGCAGTTCTTTTATGGCTGCTTCGTGATTCTGTAATGCATTTTCATGACGCGAAAAAATAGGTTGGAAATGCTCACAAATTTGTGTTTTTACGTCATTACAGACTTTTTGACATTTCGATTCAATGTTATGTAACTCAGTAGTTAAATCTTCACGTTTTTGTTCAAGCGTGGTGTCTAACTTTAGAAGATTTTGTTCCATTGCGTCTAACTGTTGCTGTGTTTGTCTCTGGTGTTGTTCCATTGTGTCTAACTTTTGAAGATTTTGTTCCATTGTGTCTAACTGTTGCTGTGTTTGTCTCTGATTTTGTTCCATTGTGTCTAACGTTTGAAGCTTTTGCTGTGTTTGTCTCTGATTTTGTTCCATTGTGTCTAACTTTTGAAGCTTTTGCTGTGTTTGTCTCTGATTTTGTTCCATTTGTTGCATTAGTTGTAATAACAATGCATTAGTGTCTGGAATCTGTTCCTCTACGCTTTTCGGCAGTGCATTTGCACCGGCAACATTCACATTTTGACAAGCTGAAAATGTGTCTTGACTTATTTGAGAAAACGGTGAGGACGCAAAACCTGAATCTACAGTATTTGCAAAATTGTGTCCTGTCATTTCGGATTCCTGAGGCGAGCTGTTGCCGACCGATCGATCGATAAAGCTTCCCTGTTCACAACCTGTTTCACTGTCTACACCATTATTTGCCGCCCGCTCCATTTCCCTATGCACAATTACCAAATTACTACGTGGAATGTCTGTTAATTCACTACACAGTGGTGCTGATAAGCTACGCTCGTCGTCACTATTATTTCTCAGTTTACTTTGGAGCCTAGTGTTACGTTTTTCACACGCCATTATTGTGACAATATTTCACACGATAACACAGAAAAACACAATTTGAAGAGCAAATATAAGAGAACACATTAACATAGCACTGAAAATAATATCTAGTTAATTGCAGCTGCGATATACTTGGTGCAAATCTACATGCATGCCACAACTGTTTTACTGTACAACAATGAAAAACCACAACTACCAAGGAAATTCTCTCTATAATTACGCGCTAGCAATAAACAAAAGCTACACTAAATACACAAACTACAAGAAAAAATCAGAAGATTCCAGTGAGATATCCTTGGCTAAGGGTCGACATATGAAACGTCCCCTTAGAACAATTATACACGACTGTGCTTAAACTGACACACAATAATTTTAGCGCAACGCAATCTGACTATCAAAAATCCCTACAAAAGAATGGCCCAGACAAACATTAAACTATATCTTTCACAAATCACTTACCTCACAACAATCTTCGTTACTCGAACTACTGCAATACAGCGAGCGCCACTACTGCCAGCTAAATAAAAGATTCAAACTACGGAAGGCACTAACTACTGATACGGATAGTTAGCAAATGAAAGATTTTAATAGAGAACAAACAATGTATTTACCTTAATAGTCATAATATATATAGCAGTTCATGACAAATTACAAAACTCCGCAATCTCTCTACCCACATCCACCACTGCTGGCGGCTCACCTCCAACTGCGCAACGCTACGCGCTGTTCACATCCAGCTGCCGCTGCCCAACACTACAATGGCAGACAAAAATGCAAACTATCACACAGAGCGCTACGTAACGTTGCCAATAAGAAAACATAAACAGCCTACTTACATAAAGAAAACATAAACAGCCTACTTACAACATTCGGCAGACATAACAGTCCTTCACGAAAATATGCAGACAATATAGAATAAAATACGGAAATTTGAAGATGAGCTCCAGTACTTCAACAGCACAAGAGTTTGTCACTGAGCGTTGGTGAAGATACAGCACGCAGTATTATCTTTGTATTGAAAGACCAGACGTTTACTGTAGAACTTCTTGAAGATGTTAGGTACCATGCAAATCTATCACAAAAGGCACAACGTTTAAATGGAGACATGATATGAGTGCTGCTGGTGAAGATAAACACCTTGAAATATCACCAGCTGAAGTAACAAGAGGCTTGACGTCAACAAGAAATTAATAATTTTGTCTGTATATGTTTGTATATCTATAATATAGTGGTAGCGTAGATACTTTTTTAACAAACGAACAGAAGTTTTAGATAAAATGTGAACTAAAAAAACAATTATAATCTTGCGTGGAGACATAAACACAAGTATTACAGATGAACTGAGTAGCATCCACAGGACAGGAGGGCTCTACTTAAGTTGCACCTGGATGTAGTGAAACTTCCCCGAAAGACAGACATCTGAGGTTTAACTGAAGTGTTTGCATCACTATCAAAGGGTTGTCCTATTTAAAGACTGACTGAGAGGAGAGAGCCCACCCAAAGAGACAGAATACCGTAGAGAGGCAGCACCACAACGACAGGGAAACAAACTGAACAACCTTCTTAGTAGCCTCGCCAAGCAAAAGCGGAATGGACAAAGTTAGTGGTCATTGACTATCAAATCAAAGGCACATGGTATTGGATGATTCAGCAATAGATTTGAAGCCACCCTTGGTCTCTCAACTTGGTGCTCACGAGAAGAGAAATTATTACTCTTAACAGCCTAAGAGCATCTCACATGAATACCAATAAAACGAGAAATTTGTTAAAAATCACTTCCTCCTCCAAGCTGTGATTGCCGGCCGGAGTGACCGTGCGGTTCTAGGCGCAGTCTAGAGCTGAGCGACCGCTACGGTCGTAGGTTCGAATCCTGCCTCGGGCATGGATGTGTGTGATGTCCTTAGGTTAGTTAAGTTTAATTAGTTCTAAGTTCTAGGCGACTGATGACCTCAGAAGTTAAGTCGCATAGTGCTCAGAGCAATTTGAAATATTTCAAGCTGTGATCCTGCCCCATTGACGAGGACAATGCACATATATTAACAGACTGTGATAAATAAAATCATTCAAGACAATTACACTCTACAATATTTTAAAAATTAAGGAGTATTTTCCTCTTCGATTAGCTCCTGGACATCTTGTAGATCAGGTCCTCCAGCTCGTCGGCTCCGTTGTGAGCCACGGAGCGCTCCGTGCTCCAGGGAGCCGTGTCGCTCGCTGTGACCATTCAAGTGGGCCGGCACGTGGCACGGCTGTCGAGGCAGGCGGCAAGGCAAGCGTTTTGAGGTGCCGGCTTTGTCTTACAAGATCGACAACGTCATACTCTTAGCTGCTAAGACGTCGTGACATCCTACACCAGGCAATACGATATTCAGGAAATAAATATGAAACAACTGTTTTACAAGAAATGGCATACTAAATTTATTGTGCCTCTGTAGCTTGACATTTTCTTTTCATCACAAGATCGGAAATATCAGGCGTCAAAGTGTTCGCAGCGTTAATGCGGAGCATGGCCTTCATTGCTGCATCCTGAAGAAACGATCGTTCCTTACTTTTTACTCTTTTCATCGCTGAGAAAAGCTGCTCACAACAATTCGTAGATCCAAACATGCACATGATCTGACGGCATTGTTGCGAAGCTTGGGAAATGTTTTTTGCTGTAATGAACGATACCATCGTGACAAATCCAACGTGTTGTAGCACCTTTCTTTCAACAAAGTTGAATTTTGCAAATTAATAATCTCCAATAGAAGTGAGGATGACAAGTCATCGGGGGAAACTGAAAAAGGAGTGCTGAACACCTTAAGTTCCATTTCCAAACTAGTGAGGTCTCGGAATCGTGTTTCAAACGACGTGATGAGCTGTTTTAACTTTGCTTGGTAATCGCCGAAAGTAGTACCTTCAGGTAGCTTTAAATAAGCAAGATGATTGAAGAAAGTTTAATGCCCATTACTCATCTGCCTCTCAAATAAACGTAACTTTTCCATGAACGCTTTGATCTGGTCGTGCATGTCAACGATTAGCTGCCCTTTGCCCTGAAATGACAGATTAACATTATTCAGATGCATAGTTATGTCAGGTAGGAACGCCAGGTTTGATACCCATTTTATATCTTTCAGACAAGGCATTTCTTCTCCTTCGATTTCGAGAAAAAGGGATATTTTCTCACGAATGGCAAAGAAAACATCAAGAACTTTTCCCCGCCTCAGCCAACGAACTGTACTGTGGTAAGCACACTCCGCTTCCATAACTTTCAGGAATCCTTTGAATTGGCGATGATTCATACCGTGATGCCGCACAAAATTCACACATTTCACGCCATCTTTCATTACGCCACCTAGCTCTACTCTTTCAGCACACAGTACCTCTTGGTGAATAAAACAATGAAGAGTCAAAATGTCTTTCCCGAATTCGTCCCTGAGTTTACTTTTCACACGAACGCAAAACCTTGGAGACGCCCCATCATTTGTTGTGCACCGTCTGTCGCTACAGAATGGAGCTTATCCCACGGCAAATTCATATTGTCCACTGATTCACAAACAGCTTCAAAAATGTCACGTCCTGTTGCGGTGTAATCGAGTGGTACCACATCCAAGAGTTCTTCAGTTGCTTGCAGCTCCATGTCGACACCACGCGCAAAGACTGCAATACGAGAACAGTCCGATATGTCGGTGCTTTCGTCAAGCGCTAGCGAAAATGCAACAAAGCTCTCCGCCTTTTTCCTGAGCTGTGTCCCTAAATCCGCTGCCATGTCCAGGATTCGACGAGACATTGTTTGCTTCGACAGGCAAACCCCTTCAATTGCCTGCACCTCCCTGGGAAACAAACATTCTGCAACCGCTACCATGCACGATTTTACGATTGGTCCCACCGAAAACGGCTTGCCACTCGTCGCAACGATGTCAGCGACCCTGTTGCTTGCTCGAATTGCAGATTCAGTAGTGTTTTATCCGCTCCCATTCGCCTGAAAATTAGAAACGCATTACAGAACACGAACTATGTTGCATGTTTTGATACCCTCCGTACTACGAAACCGTTTCTAAACTTAACATCTCCTGGTATGTCGTTCTTAAGCCTGGCTACCATTTCTCTGCGTGCAACGCCTTCTACCTGTTCGGAGTGCGCTACGTGAATACGTGAATAATGTCGTTGTATATTGTACCTCTTCGCAGAATTAAATACTTTATGACATACAAGACACTGCGGACGACCATCCCTCTCAATGAATAGAAAGGTATCCTCCAATAGAGGTACAGGGCTGCGGCGGCTAATCATAGCTGTCATTGAACACGGATTATTGCGTCAGTTGCGGCTGCATGCGGCCAGGGGGCAGTGAGTTCGCTTTCCCCCTCCACGCGGGCTCCGAGCTGCCGCAGTGAGCGCTCCGGAGCGCTCCGGCTCCCTGGAGCTCGTTTGGAACAGCCTGTTGTAGATCGTTCGAACCAGAGACTGTGAGGTTCTCTGACAAGCTAGGCTGTGGTGTTCTGGACTTATTACATAGGAGTGGGAACTGTAGGGTCCTCCTAAGTGTGTCACCTCGTGATGACTGGGTGTTTGTGATGTCCTTAGGTTAGTTAGGTTTAAGTAGTTCTACGTTCTAGGGGACTGATGACCATAGATGTTAAGTCCCATAGTGCTCAGAGCCATTTGAACCATTTTGAACCTAAGTGGGTCAGGTGAAAACTACACATCATAGGCTGTAACCGAGGTAGGTGACTGTGTGTGGGATGTGCCCAAGGGTTTTTTAGATTAAGGGACTCTCCATCCAATCCAGATAATGATAGCTGTGAGAGAAAGGTAAGCATCAGTGTAAGATCCAAAGAAATGCCCTCCCCCCAAAATGAGAGTATTAAGAACTTAATGATTACCTGAAAAATCATTCGCAATAAATTGCCAGACTTTGAAACGGTTTTAAACATCAGTGGATCTCACATGATACTAGGTACAGAAAGGTGGTTGAAACCCTAAGTTGACAGCAGTGAAATTTATGTGGAAAATTTAAGTGTATGTCAAAAGGACAGGCTAATGGAAGATGAAGGTAGTATATTTGTGGCAGTAGACAAGAAATTAACTCTATCGAGGTAGAAATTGAAACTGCATGCGAGATTATTTGGATAAGACTCAGTATTGATACTGAGGTAGACATAAAATTATAACTGGATCCTTTGTCGAGTATCAGAGTCACCTTGTGATTTAAGAGAAAACGTTAGATAAAACCTCAATTCACCAGTACGTGTTCCCCAACCAGACTGTACTCAACAAGCGAAGTGGCGCACTGGGTAGCACACTGGACTCGCATTCGGGGGGATGAAGTTTTAACTCCACGTCTGGCCATTCAGATTTAGGTTTTCGCGTGATTTCCCTAATACACTCCAGCCAATTGCAGGTGGGTTCCTTTGAAAATGGCGCAGCATATTTCCTCCCTCATCCTTTCGTAATGTTAACTTGTGCTCTGTCTCCAGCGACTACACTGTTGACGGGACGTTAAACACTAATGTTCCTTCACACTGTAATCATCTGAGGAGACTTTAATCATGGAGCAATCAGTTGGGATAGTTACAGTTTTCTTAGTGGCGAGACTGACAAGACATCTTGCGAAACATTACTACATAACTTCTCTAAAAACTACATTGAACGAATGGCTCGGACTCCCACTCTTGATGGAAATGTATTAGATCTAATGGCAACAAATAAACCCGACCTGCTTGTGGATGTCCATATAGAAACTGGTACCAGTGTCCATGAGGCAGCTGTAGCGACAGTGATTAACAAAGTACAAAGGGCAACTAAAACAAATAGAAGGATTTACATGTTCAGCAGGCTAGATTAAGAGGCAACAAGCGAAATTTGTGACTGAACTGAAGACTTTTTGGTGGGGATGACGCAGCAAGTTATCTTCAATGGCGTGTCGTCGACAGATGTGTCCTAGAGAAGTGTGATGGGACACTTACTGTTTATGTTATATATTAATGACATTGCGGACAATATTAATAGAAATTTCAGACTTTTCGCAGTCGATGCAGTTCTCTGCAGTGCGCAACGCAATTAAAGTGTGGTCGGCCGCAGTGGCCGAGCGGTTCTAGGCCCTTCAGTCCGACACCGCGCTGCTGCTACGGTCGCAGGTTCGAATCCTGCTTCGGGCATGGATGTGTGTGATGTCGTTAGGTTAGTTAGGTTTAAGTAGTTCCAAGTCTAGGGGACTGATGACCTCAGATGTTAAATCCCATAGTACTTAGAGAATTTTTTTAATTAAAGGGTGACTTTTTAGAAACGCTGTAATTGTCTCCCATTGCGATGTAGAAGACTGATATTTAACTCAACCATGCCTACTACCTTCTTCTGTAATGGTGCAAAAGTGTGGTGACCTGTGACGTCACCCTCTGGCTCGGTGACGCTGCTAACTGGAAGGTGTCGACACATGTGAGAAAATGACCACAGCTCAGAAGTTCATGTGATGTGTAAGGTCGGTTAATGATATGACATTGGCACCAAATTTCACCATAATTCTGCCGATTGGCACCGTGAACGTAACACCAGATGCGAAGGTCGTCACAAACTCTCCAACCCACATTTCACCCCTTCTTTTGACGCCTCTGCCATGGAGGTCAGAACCGCGACTCCCGGCGTTTAAATCGCGCTATTTTCTGATGGGTGGCCGAGCAAAACATTTCAGACACGCCGCCGCTCAGCATCGACACGAAAATGCCTTAGGGGGTTGGCCTAAAGGGTCAGTGTAACCACCGCTTCCCTTACAGGGTTGATCCCCACACATTTCGCGGTCGAAAACGACTATTCGCAGTGTGATGAGCAACAGGACGACGTTCTTGACAACCTTTGACAGTGCTGACACCCCCAGACGTTTCAAAACTTCTCTAATGATATTGTGGGCCAGCAACACCACTGAACGTGATCACATCCCTTTGGGGCGTAGTGCTGCTTACGCTCTGGTGGACAGTGTAAAAGCACTAGGGACCATTCAAAACCATTAGACGAAAGCTGAACGCGACCCGAAGCAGCAAAGGGTGCTTGTGACTTTGCAGTCCTTCTGCTTCGCGGCCTCCTGTGTCATGATCACGGAGCTGTGCGACATTGATACATGCGTGAAAAAAGTGGAAGGGATCCCTCTGAGACACCTAAGTTGAGCAACACCCCCGGTGTCGATCTCCAGCCTTTGTCGAGAAATTTAAAAATTTTCCTTTACAGAGACAACCTGTCACAGAGTCCTAGACGCTTGTACACGGACAACCCCTCGACACCTTCCCGATCCCGCATGCCTACTAGCAGGCGCGAGACCAGCAGTGTATTCTGTACATTGTAAACTGCACAATTTACACCAGAGCAAAAATTGCAGTCGCACTGCACTCCAAAGGGGTGCGATCACATTCAGTGGGTTGCTCGACCGTAGTGTCCTTAGAGAAGGATTGAATTGTCCGATGGCTGCCAGCAGGGTCAAAGGTTGTGAAGAACGTCTTACTGTTTTCGATCGCGAAATATGCGAGAATCAGTGCCCCAAGGGAAAGGGGGGATTGATTGACACTCTTTACGCCAATCGCCCTTAGGCCTTTTCGTTTCGATTCTGAGCAGTGGTGTGTCTGAAATGTTTTACTTGGCCATCCATAAGAAAACAGTGATTCGATCGCTGGGCGTCTCGGTTCTGACTTCCATCGCAGAGGAATCAAAAGAAGGTATGAAATGTGGTAATCAACCCTGGATAAGGAAAAGTGTGAAGTTATTCACATGAGTTCTAAAATCAGCTAAATTTCGATTACGCGATAGGTCACACAAATCTGAAGGCTGGAAATTCAACTAAATACTTAGGAATTACAATTACAAATAACCTAAGTTGGAACGATCACATAGATAATATTGTGGGTAGAGCAAAACAAAGACTGCGATTCATTGGCAGAACACTTAGAAGGTGCAACAGCTCTACTAAAGAGACTACTCACACCACGCTTGTCCGCCCTATTCTGGAGTATTTCTGTGCGGTGTGGGATCCGCATCAGGTGGGACTGACGGATGACATCGAAAAAGTACAAAGAAGGGCAGGTCGTTTTGTATTATCGCGAAATAGGGGAGATAGTGTCACAGACATGATACGTGAATTGGATTGGCAATCATTAAAACAAAGGCGTTTTTCGTTGCGACGGGATCTTCTCACGAAATTTCAATTACCAGTTTTATCCTCCCATTGCGAAAACATTCTGTTGGCACCCACCTACATAGAGAGAAACGATCATCACGACAAAATAAGAGAAATCAGGGCTCGCACAGAAAAATTTAAGTGCTCGTTTTTCCCGCGTGCCGTTCGAGAGTGGAACGGTAGAGAGACAGCTTGAAGGTGGTTCATTGAACCCTCTGCCAGCCACTTTATTGTGAATAGCAGAGCAATCACATAGATGTAGTAGATGTAGATGTAGAGAGTGTGTGACCACCTTCAAATCGTGTGACACGTCCAAGGTATCTTTGGAGAGAACGGTGGTGAAATTTGGTGCAAATGTGACGTCATTGCCGGCCGGAGTGGCCGTGCGGTTCTAGGCGCTACAGTCTGGAGCCGAGCGACCGCTACGGTCGCAGATTCGAATCCTGCCTCGGGCATGGATGTGTGTGATGTCCTTATGTTAGTTAGGTTTAAGTAGTTCTAAGTTCTAGGCGACTAATGACCTCAGAAGTTAAGTCGCATAGTGCTCAGAGCCATTTGAACAATTTTTTTGTGACGTCATTAACTCACCTTACATCTCACATAAACTTCTGAGCTCTAGCCTTTTTGTCGCAGGTGTCGAGACCTTGCTGTTTGAAGCATCGCAGAGCCCAAGAGTCATGTCGCAAGGTGACACGCTTTTTCAGCATTACAGAGGAAAATTGTAGACACCTTTGAGCCAAATTTCAAACTTCTGTGTGGCAAAGGGAAACAATTCAAGGGTAAAAAGCGGCGCTTTAACTATGTTGCGCAGAGTATAATGAGGTACTCTCGGAAAGAAGCTGCGGAATATTCAGGCAGATCTTGATAGGATTTCAAATTGGTGCAAAGTTCGGCAACTTCCTTTAAATGTTCATAAACGCAAAACCGTGTCGTCACAAAACGAAAAAGCATAGTATACCATTATTGTAATATCACTGAGTTGCAGTAGGAATCGGTCAATTCATACACATACCCGTGAATGCCAGTCTGAGGGAATATGAAATGGAACGATCACATAGTCTCAGCAATAAATAAATCAGACGGCTGACTTCGGTCCATTTTGTAGAATAGTAGGGAAATGCAATCAGTCTACTAAGGAGACTGTATAAAAAACACTCGTGCGACTCATACTAGAGTATTTCTCAAGTGTGTGGGACCTGTACCAAAAAGGAGTAACAGGGAATGTTAAACGGATACAAAGAATGGTAACATAAATTGGCACAGAGATGTTCGAACTATGTTGGAGATGCTGAAAGGACTGAACTGACAGACGCTTCAAGCTATATGAAAACTGTCCCGTGAAAACCCACTTATATAATTTCTGGAACCAACTTTAAGTGATGAATCTGATAATATATTACAGTCCACTACGTGTAGCTTCAGTAGGGATCATGAGGACAAGATTAGATTAATTACAGCACGCATGGAGGAATTATTACGTGTTCACAAGAAAATCCTGGTAACATCCAGCGCTACGAAGTGCCACAACGAGAAATACCTAAGAGCGACCTGGGAATGTCCATGTCACATGCCACTTTTCGACTCACAAGGTCGAAAACTTCGTCGCCATTAACTAAGATGAGGAGCGGTGACTACGCTGTGTCGATCGTTCATTGTGTGAGATTGCAAATTGAGCCCACTAATGATGCAGACGATACGATCGGAAATTCAGCTCCCTGGTGGAGAGGGCGAGGAAAAATAAACAATGCTGCCAAGCAGGAGCAGCCGCGAGATCAGGTAGCCAGTTAGTGAGGATAATAAGTGATCCATCTGTGATAGGAAGAGGTGATTTGTATTCTTCTTCGCACAATCCGTTCTGATTTTGCCTTCTGGAGGCATTTCAGCTTAGTCGATTCAGTTTTCAGACTTTGACACAGAATCCTGCATTCATTGTGATGTATATTGTCACTTTGTGACATTCTCATTTTCCATTCCACTTTGGATGGTCCTTTTTGTAGTCCGATGCTTGAATCTTTAAATATCCATCTGCATTTTTCTTGCTTGATCTCAAGTTCCAACTGTTACATTATCACAGCCTCTGTGAGATAATCGCTGCAGACAGTAGATGCTGCGCAAGGAGATAACAAAACCGCATCGGCTGCAGGCTAATGTTTTTTCTGGGAACGGATTGGACAGGGAACGCGAGTTCAAGCTAGCCCAGAGCATCGTCTCAGACCCGTGGAACACGAGAGACGAAGGCTGCTGTCTCTCAACCTGCATCCACATGACAACCACCTAAGGAGATCAACACGTCGCACCGATATCGCATCAGCTGCACACGCCGGCAAGTAACATCGATTCAATAAAGTAATGACATAAAGTTGTTAACCCCCCCGCCGGTCAACTTGATAAAATAATGATTCTTGTCTGTGGCCAGTCAAATCGGCCCTCAGATGATATTTGCGTTGCTGGCCTGTGAACGATAACAATATTGTAAATAATGTAAATGTTTCCAGTATTTATAATTTCTGAATTAAATTTATTATATTTTTGGCGCCCAGTTTTGGAGCCGTTTGTGCAACAATCCCTCTATGACTCTGAATTCATTACATTTTTGGCATTCAATGAGGAGCCATTTGCGTTTTAATCCATCAGTCAAATTGAATTCATTACAAAGGAAAACTACAACAACAGCATTGGTAATAATGACCTCGTGGCTAAAAATATGAACAGAGAAAATTGTGGTGTAGCTGCAAAAAATCTTGAACTCTCAAACCATATCTGCTAAATAATAAGCAAGTACCAAAAAAAACGTTAAAATGCAAACCTTTTATCAGATTACAAAGTGGTAGATTTTTCAGGGACTCTAGCAAACCAAAGTTGGGTTTGCGTGTGTAGAGAAACCAATGAAAATGTGAAATTCTCTAAGCTCCACACATTATTTAAATTAGACATTCAAAAAACGTTTCTAGAAATGCATAAATCAGTATCAATATCTCACAAAAACAAGCGGATGACAATTGGAAAGTCCTCCCAGACCCTTAAGAGTATCAATTCCAAGAACAAGTTGTAACAAAACACAGTTCTTAAAATTTTACCATAACAAAAAAAAATTATAGGAGAGTGCTGATTGCTACAAAAAAGTCATTTCACCCATAATTTATGTACAATGCAGACAACAAAAGCAAAACTGTTTGGGTTATCATCAAACAAAAGTAGACAGATAACTGAAGGGTTAAAATAATAAGTGATTCACACTACCTGTCAGACTTTGTGAATGAGCATTTTTCAAACGTTGCACAGAAATTACAACAAAAATTTTCGGGAACAAATATAACATCTGTAAGTTATCATTCTCTAAGTACAATGAAGTTATTACCAACCTCAGAATATGAAGTCAGTTACACTGTACAAAACCTGGCGGACTCAACTGAAGTACCAATCTGTGTGCTAAAATAGCGCATACAGAGTATCATAACATTCAAGTTCCCTTAACCAACGTAATGAATAAGTCATTCGCATGTGGAAACTTTTTAGGGTTCTTAAAACAGGCAGAAGACATAGAAAACTGTAAGCTCATTTCACGGCTGACATTATTCTCCAAACAAATGGAATCACTTATGAAAGACAATGCTGAGAAGTACTTGAATAAATATCACCCTCTAATTGATTCATAGTTTGGGCTGTGAAGTACAGAATCAGCCACAGTAAAATTCACAAATGTGGTAATAGGTGTTCTTGATCAGAATGAGGATGTCACATGCGGTTTCTTTGAATTATCTGAGCCTTTTGGTTCTGTTGACCGTAAAATTCAACTAAATAGGGTAGAAACGTCTGTTTTCGATCGTGCCTGGCACATGCAGTACAAAGAGTAGAAATAAAAAGTTCTCAAATAAGGTTATACTTCAGTAAAACGCTTATCAGAAGCAAAATACATTAATATAGGATTTCTTCAGGGTAGCATGTTAAGAACAATACTGTTCCTGATGTGTATCAACTACTCTCTAAATAATGTTAGTCATGGGGAAAACTTTCTCTTTGCTGATGACAGCACTATTACAGTCATCGAGGAAACTGAAGAACACACAGAGAAAGCAAATGAAACCCTCAACAAAGTTTACAGTTGGTCAATATGCAATGATGTTACACTGAACATTAAGAAATAAAACCATAATATTGCCTGAAGAGGTGAAAATAATGCTGTTAAATTAAATGTAGATGCTACCTCTATAGACGCATTACAAACATAAAATTTCTAGGAATTAATATTGTTATTCAGCTGTGTGAAAACACAATGATACTTGCAAAAAGGAAATCATGAGTATGTTATGCACTTACAGTCCTGTCATCACTATATAACAGCCAGAATATTTTCATTAGATACTATTCATTATATATATATATATATATATATATATATATATATATGCGCGCGCGCGCGTGTGTGTGTGTGTGTGTGTGTGTGTGTGTGTATGTGCGTGTGCGTGTGCTTGCTTACAGATTTTTTTGATAACTACTGCAGTGGGAAACACTGTGGATATTTTTGAACATGGTGGGCTTTGGAAAAAAAATATACACTGTGTTGTGATTGGCTGTAAAAAATTTTCCAGTCAGTAATGTCTTGCGCTGTGATTGGCTGAATAATGTTTCCATCAGGGTATCTTCCATTTTTCAGCTTTATTGCCATTGCCATCTTTTATTTTCCTACCATCTCTGTCTTTAATTTTTAATCTCATACCACCAACCACCTTGATGATGTCATGGACCCTGACATGTAGGCAACCTGTACAGCTCCTCTTTCGCGATAGTCACGTGGGAAATGCATCAGAAACCCTATAGCCTTTCTATTCAAATACACAACCAAAGAGCAGGTCAAGACAAATGAAGTCCATTCGAGGATTCAATACTTATCTAATGAGAAGGTACAAGGTGGGCAAAATAGAACAGGCCCAGAACAAATATTTCACTCACATTAAGACAGGAAACCCAGCCTACATCATTTGCCATGGATGTGGATGAATTCTGTTGGCTATCTAAATGTGCATCAAATATTTTCTGGACCAGCATTTTTACTTTGTGCACACTGTATTTCAGATATTCTCGTATAATAATTCTTATATATTGGTGTAGTGGAATGCATAAGATATTAAGAGTCACAACAGTAACATCCTTCGATATGACTTTCTAGGAAACTTATGTGTTTTTTCTAGTCTTGCTCTCAGACTTCTATTCTCTGAATAATTCTCTTTGCGTGGACTCAACATCATACACTTCCGTTATTCCTTGTTGCGATTGCAGTTGGGTTGAAGTACTATGTCGATGGCCTCCGAATACCCCCGTTCTCTCTACGACTCTAATCACCTCTTTTTCGCTTTCATGCTGCTTCATTGAGTTGGAGCATGTATTTGGGCACGGCGTTTTCCTATGTGATATTCAGACACTATGTACAAGTCTCGGACTTTTTCCGTGTAGAAAAGGGGGGAGGGGGTACAATACCGCAGAGACAGGCTGGACAGTGAAGGGGGAGGCGTGTTTATAGCGATTTGAAGTGTAATAGTATCGAAGGAAATTGACGGAGATCCGAAATGTGAAATGATTTGGGTGAAGGTCACGGTTAAAGCAGGCTCAGACATGGTAATTGGATGTCTCTATAGGCCCCCTGGCTCAGCAGCTGTTGTGGCTGAGCACCTGAAGGATAATTTGGAAAATATTTCGAGTAGATTTCCCCACCATGTTATAGTTCTGGGTGGAGATTTTAATTTGCCGGATATAGACTGGGAGACTCAAACGTTCATAACGGGTGGCAGGGACAAAGAATCCAGTGAAATTTTTTTAAAGTGCTTTATCTGAAAACTACCTTGAGCAGTTTAACAGAGAACCGACTCGTGGCGATAACATATTAGACCTTCTGGTGACAAACAGACCCGAACTATTTGAAACAGTTAACGCAGAACAGGGAATCGGTGATCATAAAGCGGTTACTGCATCGATGATTTCAGCCGTAAATAGAAATATTAAAAAAGGTAGGAAGATTTTTCTGTTTAGCAAAAGTGACAAAAAGCAGATTACGGAGTACCTGACGGCTCAACACAAAAGTTTTGTCTCAAGTACAGATAGTGTTGAGGATCAGTGGACAAAGTCCAAACCATCGTACAATATGCGTTAGATGAGTATGTGCCAAGCAAGATCGTAAGAGATGGAAAAGAGCCACCGTGGTACAACAACCTAGTTAGAAAACTGCTGCGGAAGCAAAGGGAACTTCACAGCAAACATAAACATAGGCAAAGCCTTGCAGACAAACAAAAATTACGAGAAGCGAAATGTAGTTTGAGGAGGGTTATGCGAGAGGCGTTCAATGAATTCGAAAGTAAAGTTCTATGTACTGACTTGGCAGAAAATCCAAAGAAATTTTGGTCTTATGACAAAGCAGTAGGTGGATCAAAACAAAATGTCCAGACACTCTGTGACCAAAATGGTACTGAAACAGAGGATGACAGACTAAAGGCCGAAACACTAAATGTCTTTTTCCAAAGCTGTTTCATAGAGGAAGACTGCACTGTAGTTCCTTCTCTAGATTGTCGTACAGATGACAAAATGGTAGATATAGAAATAGACGACAGAGGGATAGAGAAACAATTAAAATCGCTCAAAAGAGGAAAGGCCGCTGGACCTGATGGGATACCAGTTCGATTCTACACAGAGTACGCGATGGAACTTGCCCCCCTTCCTGCAGCGGTGTACTGTAGGTCTCTAGAAGAGCGTAGCGTTCCAAAGGATTGGAAAAGGGCACAGGTCATCCCCGTTTTCAAGAAGGGACGTCGAACAGATGTGCAGAACTATAGACCTATATCTCTAACGTCGATCAGTTGTAGAATTTTGGAACACGTATTATGTTCGAGTATAATGACTTTTCTGGAGACTAGAAATCTACTCTGTAGGAATCAGCATGGGTTTCGAAAAGGACTGTCGTGTGAAACCCAGCTCGCGCTATTCGTCCACGAGACTCAGAGGGTCATAGACACGGGTTCACAGGTAGATGCCGTGTTTCTTGACTTCCGCAAGGCGTTCGATACAGTTTCCCACAGTCGTTTAATGAACAAAGTAAGAGCATATGGACTATCAGACCAATTGTGTTATTGGATTGAAGAGTTCCTAGATAACAGAACGCAGCATGTCATTCTCAATGGAGAGAAGTCTTCCGAAGTGAGAGTGATTTCAGGTGTGCCGCAGGGGAGTGTCATAGGACCGTTGCTATTCACAATATACATAAATGACCTTGTGGATGACATCGGAAGTTCACTGAGGCTTTTTGCAGATGATGCTGTGGTGTATCGAGAGGTTGTAACAATGGAAAATTGTACTGAAATACAGGAGGATCTGCAGCGAATTGACGCATGGTGCAGGGAATGGCAATTGAATCTCAATGTAGACAAGTGTAATGTGCTGCGAATACATAGAAAGATAGATCCCTTATCATTTAGCTACAAAATAGCAGGTCAGCAACTGGAAGCAGTTAATTCCATAAATTATCTGGGAGTACGCATTAGGAGTGATTTAAAATGGAATGATCATATAAATTTGATCGTCGGTAAAGCAGATGCCAGACTGAGATTCATTGGAAGAATCCTAAGGAAATGCAATCCGAAAACAAAGGAAGTAGGTTGCAGTACGCTTGTTCGCCCACTGCTTGAATACTGCTCAGCAGTGTGGGATCCGTACCAGATAGGGTTGATAGAACAGATAGAGAAGATCCAACGGAGAGCAGCGCTCTTCGTTACAGGATCATTTAGTAATCGCGAGAGCGTTGCGGAGATGATAGATAAACCCCAGTGGAAGACTCTGCAGGAGTGACGCTCAGTAGCTCGGTAGGGGCTTTTGTTAAAGCTGCGAGAATATACCTTCACCGAAGAGTCAAGCAGTATATTGCTCCCTCCTACGTATATCTCGCGAAGAGACCATGAGGATAAAATCAGAGAGATTAGAGCCCACACAGAAGCATACCGACAATCCTTCTTTCCACGAACAATACGAGACTGGAAGTGAAGGGAGAACCGATAGAGGTACTCAGGGTACCCTCCGCCACACACCGTCAGGTGGCTTGCGGAGTATGGATGTAGATGTAGATGTAGATAGTGTAAATAATCACGCACCTTCCTAAACAATATTAAATCATGTTTATCACTGCCATTCACGTGGACTTCTAGGTTTGCACCTTTACTTTCTCTCCTGATCACTTCTGGAATCAGGTTATGGACAGTTTCCATCTCGCAACTGAATACCGTTGTCTCTCCGTAAGAGAAATTATTACCACTTGGGACATCTAAACAAAGCGTTTTCAGAAAAAAGACTACTTCATCTAAACGATGCTCGCAAATATTGTCATTAATCAACTCGTATCGATTTCATAATCGAGATTAATATCGACTTACTAGCCTCAGAACCAACACAGTAATCTGATTTAAATGTTTATTTCTAGCAAAGAAGTGTGAAATTTCACTGTGATTGCAACTTTCTACGAACCTAAGCCTAGACAAGTGACCAATTTATTTCCAAATATTTTCCCGTTAATACAGCGGCACGGTGGTGAATTATTTTTCTCTAGGAAACCCTCCGTCGCCCTGTCTTCGCATTGTACTTGCGTTTGTGACCTTCAGTGATACTTACTTTTAAACCACTGAGCGAGTTCTCCTTCGTTATCCTCAACTTGTATACACACTAGCTGTTAGCATTTTCCTCATTCTCACCGCTGACTGCATTCCACTGTCTGATTCTTTTACTCTTTATGTGCTCCAGGACAGAGTTTATTTGCCATCACTTTGCTAGCAGAATGTGGTGAACCTTGCGACCCACATCGAATGTCTACACGCGGAGGCGTATCCACTTTGACTTGCGAATAGATGAGTATTGGTCACACGATCGTTCCTGTTCGAAGGTACCATTACTTAGCACGCGGAGTATGCGTACGTATTCACCCTACCTTACTGTAAGTAGTATTCTACTATCCAGGTATTCCACTAGATTAAACACACTTACCAAATGTTTCATAGCTGAATTAAATCATGAAATGTATTCGCAATATGCGAATGCAGTACCACCATTTACTGGAAACAAATGAAAATTTGTGCCGGACCGGGACGTGAACCCAGTTTTACCGCTTTACGCAAGCGGTCGCCTTAACTGTTTCGGCTGTCCGAGCACGCTTTACGAACAGGCCCAGACTTCCACTTGTCTGAATGTCGCTTTCTATAGTTCTCACACAGTTATATGATTCTCGCACAGGGAGAGATTTATTTAGTTTTCTTGTCAGGTTGCCTTGGCTTTGGCATGAAATGCTGTACATTAGTGCAGTGTTGTATATGACAGTGTCTGTAAAGGTCGAGGCAACGCTCCTTTGGATATGCATACAGACACTGCACTAACGTATTTCATGCCAAAGTCAAGGTAGCCTAATGAATTAACTAAATAAGTTTGTCTCTGTGCGGGAATCACGTAACTGTACGAGCTTATGGGGAGCAGACACTAGGACGTATGAAGCGTGCTCCGATAGCCGAAACTGTTTAGGGTACCGCTCGCGTAAAACGTGAAATCCGAGTTCGACTCCCAGTCTGGCACAAATTTTCATTTGTTCCCAGTAAATTGTGTAGCTGTGGTGGTACCTTATTCGCAGTTTTTGAATACATTTTATTACAGTATTTATTTAGGCGGGGTTCTGGCTCACAGTTGCATCACCAACTACGTCACTTCCGATGACACTTCCTTCATATACTCTGGTAAAGTTTGTGGGAAACAAAAAAAACATGGTGGCAGAGCTTGCTCACTTGTCGTATTTAAAAATAAATTTGGTGGAAATAAGACAATCGCCTGAAGTTAAAAAGGTGGTAAAATAAAAAGAGTGGAAAATAATCCACTAATGTTATGTAAAAAACTAAAATAACAGAATTAGCTTTTTTGCCCTATGGTGAGAAATTCAAAATATATGAAGTTAAAACAGCAAAAAATAAGCCACCTCTAATAAATTAAACGGGAAATGAAAGACTCAATGCTGACAAAACAAGTCAACTCACCCTATGGCGCTGCAGTCGCTGGGCCCTTCCCTCGTAACACGTTTCATCTTAAAATATTTTTCACCCCTACTTAGTACTCTCCATGTCTGAATAAATGGCTGTGCAATTCCAGTAGCGATTGAGCTTCAGACACTCCCATTTTGAGTTCTGCAAATCCTAGACTTACCAATGGCAATTTTGTTAGATTCTCTTAATGCTCTCTCATCGTCACATTAGGTCAACTCACATTCGATCAATTACATCAAGATTCATCAACCATTAAATGCATGTCTCTTCTCAATTGATGATTTTTCCTCTTCATTTTTATGTTAACATCCTGATCCAATCAAACATCTTACATATCTTGGCGTCTATGGCGGAGTTTGCATTGTTGTAACAATAACAGGCCATTTTTTGTTAGGTAATCCAAAATTAATTATTATTATGCAAGATGAATTGTAAGATTTCTCTCTCATTGAAACCACGGAAGGAAAAGAAGTAATTTGCGACATTACTCGTATCTGCTACAACCTTTGCGTCAGCAAATGATTATTCAACCGAGAAAACCAAATGAGGCTTACAAGTGTGACGATGCATACACACACACACACACACACACACACACACACACACAAACACACACACATACACACACACACACACATACACAAGAACACACAGTTCAGCAAACGCACGACTCTGTTTAAAATACTGGGTCAATATCGTCGTAGGGTAAAACTATGTACCACCTGCTTTCATGTCCAGCAGCTAAACTCGCAGCAAAAATGGTTTAACTCGTACTCTTTCAGTCTAAATTATCTAAGCATCGGCAAGTTATTTAAATGAAAGACAAGTGTAAACAAATAAAAAATTCTCTGATAGCATAATATTATAAAATATTATGAAAAGGATTTTATTTTTTCCAGTAATTGGTTGTGTGCGACAGCAAAGTATTTATGTTGAAGGAACTGACGATTTATTCAGTCAGTGTAATGAAGCACATAAATAATTAAAATGGAGGTCCTACAAATATGCGATTACCCATGAAATAAAATAATAATAATGAGTAGCAGTAAAGTTTGCGGTTTGCAAATTTACGTCGTAACAGATTCCCCAAATACCAATGAAACTTCTCTCGTTCGCGAAAAAACACAGTCCCATTCCTTTAAAATACACTCCTGGAAATTGAAATAAGAACACTGTTAATTCATTGTCCCAGGAAGGGGAAAATTTATTGACACATTCCTGGGGTCAGATACATCACATGATCACACTGACAGAACCACAGGCACATAGACACAGGCAACAGAGCATGCACAATGTCGGCACTAGTACAGTGTATATCCACCTTTCGCAGCAATGCAGGCTGCTATTCTCCCATGGAGAAGATCGTAGAGATGCTGGATGTAGTCCTGTGGAACGGTTTGCCATGCCATTTCCACCTGGCGCCTCAGTTGGACCAGCGTTCGTGCTGGACGTGCAGACCGCGTGAGACGACGCTTCATCCAGTCCCAAACATGCTCAATGGGGGACAGATCCGGAGATCTTGCTGGCCAGGGTAGTTGACTTACACCTTCTAGAGCACGTTGGGTGGCACGGGATACATGCGGACGTGCATTGTCCTGTTGGAACAGCAAGTTCCCTTGCCGGTCTAGGAATGGTAGAACGATGGGTTCGATGACGGTTTGGATGTACCGTGCACTATTCAGTGTCCTCTCGACGATCACCAGTGGTGTACGGCCAGTGTAGGAGATGCTCCCCACACCATGATGCCGGGTGTTGGCCCTGTGTGCCTCGGTCGTATGCAGTCCTGATTGTGGCGCTCACCTGCACGGCGCCAAACACGCATACGACCATCATTGGCACCAAGGCAGAAGCGACTCTCATCGCTGAAGACGACACGTCTCCATTCGTCCCTCCATTCACGCCTGTCGCGACACCACTGGAGGCGGGCTGCACGATGTTGGGGCGTGAGCGGAAGACGGCCTAACGGTGTGCGGGACCGTAGCCCAGCTTCATGGAGACGGTTGCGAATGGTCCTCGCCGATACCCCAGGAGCAACAGTGTCCCTAATTTGCTGGGAAGTGGCGGTGCGGTCCCCTACGGCACTGCGTAGGATCCTACGGTCTTGGTGTGCATCCGTGCGTCGCTGCGGTCCGGTCCCAGGTCGACGGGCACGTGCACCTTCCGCCGACCACTGGCGACAACATCGATGTACTGTGGAGACCTCACGCCCCACGTGTTGAGCAATTCGGCGGTACGTCCACCCGGCCTCCCGCATGCCCACTATACGCCCTCGCTCAATGTCCGTCAGCTGCACATACGGTTCACGTCCACGCTGTCGCGGCATGCTACCAGTGTTAAAGACTGCGATGGAGCTCCGTATGCCACGGCAAACTGGCTGACACTGACGGCGGCGGTGCACAAATGCTGCGCAGCTAGCGCCATTCGACGGCCAACACCGCGGTTCCTGGTGTGTCCGCTGTGCCGTGCGTGTGATCATTGCTTGTACAGCCCTCTCGCAGTGTCCGGAGCAAGTATGGTGGGTCTGACACACCGGTGTCAATGTGTTCTTTTTTCCATTTCCAGGAGTGTATTTACAAAATAATAACCAACTCACAAATAAATATAGTTCAATACATTAACTACCACATCAAAACTTGCGTAATGATGAGTGTATTCCAACAGGCTAACCAGTAATAATTCCAAAATGCAACCGAAATAAATCAAAGGTGAAAGCTACTCATCATCTAACACATACGAAAGATAAATTTCCTAAGAGCGAATGTTAAAATATTCGTGCAGCCACTTGTCACCCAAAATCTATCACGCTACCTGTTCACCAACACACACGTTATCTCAAAGACTGCCCTGCGAAGAACGACCAGGAGCGTCCATTTGCATTTTCTTATAAGGTTTAAGTTAACCCAACAAATCTTCCAAATAACACTCAGTGCATAAATTGACCATCATTTACAATATACATAACTCACAAATACATCGTATATGTTAGAAGGAGCGTCAGTCTCAGACGGTCTCTCTCAGGCCTTACACAATGTCGTATATCTAATAGTTTATGCACATTTAATTAAAAAATTAGTTTTTAGCACATATCAATGACAAAGAAATTTCTGTTAATGGTAAACAGTAAAGATGGCCTCCTCAACAGAAGCATCTGTTTGCTCTCTATTCAATTTTGGTATCAGATATTATATTCGAAGTTCCACTTTCAAATGGTGAGAGTGTTTATAATAGCCTGAATTCACATTTAATTAATTAAATAAGAAACCACTTAATAAACTACACATGTCTACATCTACATGATTACTCTGCAATTCACAGTTAAGTGCCTGGCAGAGGGTTCATCGGATCACCTTCAATAGGGAAAGGTACAAGAGATATTATGCTGCGTTTATTCTCTGTGTAAATGTGGAGAATGCGATGTTGTGCAACATTTATATAAATAAAAAGCCATAAAACACGGTATAACTCAATAAATAAAACATGTACAGACGTGTGGCTTGCAATGATGATGGCTAGTGTTCTCCGCCTTGTTTGTAAAGATCGCGTGAAGCGTTCAGCAGTTATTAATTTATAATGCATTGTGCAATATTCTTCTTCTTTAGTGACAGCATAACTTCGTCAGTTTTATAAGATATTTTATAATATACCTGAGAATAAGGTCTCGATGTCTCAGTCGATATTTTAAAGCTGATAGATGAGGGATCTATAGCGCATTTACTAAAATATTTTCAAGTTGTTTGCAGAGTGGAAAATTACCAAGAGATTGGAATACAGTTAAAATAATCCTAATATTATATACGAGAAAGTTAGCACTAAAGATATAGAGAACTATCGCCCTATCAGCCTTCTGATCATACTGTGCAATGTTTTTACTAGAATTCTGAGTACCAGATTCAGCACGACACTTGACCTGGGCCCACGCATTGAGCAAGATGGCTTCCGTGCAAGATTTAACACAACTGATCATATCTTCACTCTATGCGAAACAATCCATAGAACAAATGACTACCATCTACCTCTTTGCCTTGCCTTTATAGATTTTGAAAAGGAATTCGATTCGATGAATTATCTTGCTATGTTTGAGTCTCTAAAGGGCTAAATCAAAATCATATACAACATATACAAATCCTCTGTACCGTAAGAGTGTTGTTGTGCAAATCAATGAATTTCCCATTGAAACACGTATAAAACAAGGCGGCTCTATTTCTCCAAAACTATTTTCAGCAGTCCTAGAAAAAGAAATGTCTAAATTACATTGGAAAATAAAAGGAATCCATATTTTGGGAGAAAGATTATGTTATATCGAATAGAATAGAAGGACATGAAATATTGGTTAGTGAATTTGAATTAGTCTGCTCTGAAGTTGATCTGAAAGTGAACTGTGGTAAAACCAAGATCTTGATGAGTGAATGGATACCAGAAGGAACTACATCTGTTCGAAGTACTCATCTGTAAAGGGTTAGAGAATATGTCTACCTGGCTCAACTTGTAAATATGAAAGTAGACTTAAAATCAGAATTCTTTCGACGTACTAGATTACACTGGAAAGCTTACGGAAGATATTCTTCGGGTTTGAAGTCTAAGATGTTGGCTGAACTGAAGAAAACAGTTTTTGACCAACGTATACTGCCAGTTATAAGTTATGGCTGTGAAACTTGGACATTAAATAAATAAATTGTTAGTAAACTTGTAGTAACGAAAGCGAAATGGAAAGATCAGTGTCGGGCTACACAAAGTCAGACAGGAAGAAAGTAATTGATATCAGGTGGACAATAAAGTCAGTGACATGGGAAGAGTGAATACCTTGAAACGGCAGTGTGCTGGTGATATCACTCGAAGAACAGATGCAAAAGGAGGAGGAGGATATTTGTGTCTAACGTCCCATCGTCAACGAGGTCATTAGAGACAGAGCACAAGCTCGGATTAGGGAGGGATGGAGAAGGAAAGCGACCGTGCCCTTTCGAAGCAACCATCCCGTCATTTACCTTAAGTAATTTAGGGAAAGCACGGAAAACCCAAATCAGGATGGTCGGACACGGGTTTAAACAGTCGTCCTCCAGAATGCGAGTCCATTGTGCCAAACACTGCGCTACCCCGCTCGGTGAAGAACAGATGGCAGGTGGTGAAAACAAGTACCAAATTGGAGCACAATTTACCAAAAAAGACCACAGGGGAAAACACTGGACAGATGGGACAGAGACTTAAGAAAGACAGCTGGACTGAATTGGCAATCGGAAGCTCAAGACAGACAGAAACTCTGAAGCCGTGTTTAAAGCCACAGTCTCAACCCATCTGGCCGCAATGGTTAACCGACTCCCCCAAGCCCGGAGGCATGGAAAAACAACCCGTTAACCTTTGGCCTCTCACTTCTGCTCTCCTCTCCAGCCATGGATGCCCAGCACCTCCGTGGCCTCGGTCCCTCATCCGAGCCAATACTTACAAGTCCATGATGTCAATAATTTTAGACACCTTAGAGTTCACCAACGTATGTGTCATGTCACAGACTTTAACCACTTGTGTCAAACTGGCATATGTACATACTTACTGTGTAACCTAATTTTTTTTTTCTAAATCACACTTTTAGTATTTGTAATTTCCAAGTAAATTAAATAGAAGATGCGGTCTGTTGTAATTTGAATTGGTATCCAAGTGAAGAAAACCATTCAAGTGGGCAACGTTCAGACTTTAAACCTCCATTTAGTGACTAGTTTTCATTATCCAATATAGCAAGCAGGCAAACAAGGATCCAACATGGGTATTTAGAGACCTGCAGCCTTTGTCTGAACATTACAGCTGGAAAGAGAAGAATACTGTATAGTTTCTGTGCCAGCATGCCCCCCTGGAAAGAACGAGGCCTTCCTGTGTGTCGAAATAGTGCCATCTAATATTGTTAATCACGGCATGATCGTTACAGGAAACGATTTATATTTCTTGGGCTGCGAAAGGTTTCCGCATTACTAGCATACTTTAAACACAGTATTAAATATTGAAAAACGCAAAACAGTAAGGAATGTGAACATGCCGATAAGATGGTGGAGAACGAGCCTGAGGAACGGCGAAATGATTCTGCTACGTAGGGACACAGAAATCATGTTGTCCCACTATAAGACCATTGTGCAACAACAGTGGCGCACTGTCAGAAGATGCTACATCTTCTGAGTTTCTTGCAGAGACATTCCAACTGTTGTATGGGTAACAGGTGCATCAAAGTGTGCTGCTAAGATGGCGCGGCAACTGGAAACGTACGCGGGAATGTTCGATTTTCGTGGGCAAAACGTCTTAATTGCACACAGATTCACCATGAAACTCTAGCTGTATATCAACGAAAAGCAATGTCGCCTCTAACCATAGTGAAATGGTGCCAACAGTTTTACCAAGGTCGCACAGACGTGGGTGATCCTGATCGGGAAGGAAGGTCATCGAGCCGGCCGAAGTGGCCGTGCGGTTCTAAGCGCTGCAGTCTGGAACCGCGAGGCCGCTACGGTCGCAGGTTCGAATCCTGCCTAGGGCATGGATGTGTGTGATGTCCTTAGGTTAGTTAGGTTTAACTAGTTCTAAGTTCTAGGGGACTAATGACCTCAGCAGTTGACAATTTTGGTATTCTGGTTTTCTCCATTCGTCGAACATGCCCGTACCTACATCTACATCTACATCTACATCTATACTCCGCGAGCCACCTTACGGTGTGTGGCGGAGGGTACTTATTGTACCACTATCTGATCCCCCCTTCCCTGTTCCATTCACGAATTGTGCGTGGGAAGAACGACTGCTTGTAAGTCTCCGTATTTGCTCTAATTTCTCGGATCTTTTCGTTGTGATCATTACGCGAGATATATGTGGGCGGTAGTAATATGTTGCCCATCTCTTCCCGGAATGTGCTCTCCCGTAATTTCGATAATAAACCTCTCCGTATTGCGTAACGCCTTTCTTGAAGTGTCCGCCACTGGAGCTTGTTCAGCATCTCCGTAACGCTCTCGCGCTGACTAAATGTCCCCATGACGAATCGCGCTGCTTTTCGCTGGATCATGTCTATCTCTTCTATTAATCCAACCTGGTAAGGGTCCCATACTGATGAGCAATACTCAAGAATCGGACGAACAAGCGTTTTGTAAGCTACTTCTTTCGTCGATGAGTCACATTTTCTTAGAATTCTTCCTATGAATCTCAACCTGGCGCCTGCTTTTCCCACTATTTGTTTTATGTGATCATTCCACTTCAGATCGCTCCGGATAGTAACTCCTAAGTATTTTACGGTCGTTACCGCTTCCAATGATTTACCACCTATGGCATAATCGTACTGGAATGGATTTCTGCCCCTATGTATGCGCATTATATTACATTTATCTACGTTTAGGGAAAGCTGCCAGCTGTCGCACCATGCATTAATCCTCTGCAGGTCTTCCTGGAGTACGTACGAGTCTTCTGATGTTGCTACTTTCTTGTAGACAACCGTGTCATCTGCAAATAGCCTCACGGAGCTACCGATGTTGTCAACTAAGTCATTTATGTATATTGTAAACAATAAAGGTCCTATCACGCTTCCTTGCGGTACTCCCGAAATTACCTCTACATCTGCAGATTTTGAACCGTTAAGAATGACATGTTGTGTTCTTTCTTCTAGGAAATCCTGAATCCAATCACAAACCTGGTCCGATATTCCGTAAGCTCGTATTTTTTTCACTAATCGTAAGTGCGGAACCGTATCAAACGCCTTCCTGAAGTCCAGGAATACGGCATCAATCTGCTCGCCAGTGTCTACGGCACTGTGAATTTCTTGGGCAAATAGGGCGAGCTGAGTTTCACATGATCTCTGTTTGCGGAATCCATGTTGGTTATGATGAAAGAGATTTGTATTATCTAAGAACGTCATAATACGAGAACACAAAACATGTTCCATTATTCTACAACAGATTGACGTAAGCGAAATAGGCCTATAATTATTCGCATCTGATTTATGACCCTTCTTGAAAATGGGAACGACCTGCGCTTTCTTCCAGTCGCTAGGTACTTTACGTTCTTCCAGCGATCTACGATAAATTGCTGATAGAAAGGGGGCAAGTTCTTTAGCATAATCACTGTAGAATCTTAAGGGTATCTCGTCTGGTCCGGATGCTTTTCCGCTACTAAGTGATAGCAGTTGTTTTTCAATTCCGATATCGTTTATTTCAATATTTTCCATTTTGGCGTCCGTGCGACGGCTGAAGTCAGGGACCGTGTTACGATTTTCCGCAGTGAAACAGTTTCGGAACACTGAATTCAGTATTTCTGCCTTTCTTCGGTCGTCCTCTGTTTCGGTGCCATCGTGGTCAACGAGTGACTGAATAGGGGATTTAGATCCGCTTACCGATTTTACATATGACCAAAACTTTTTAGGGTTCTTGTTTAGATCGTTTGCCAATGTTTTATGTTCGAATTCGTTGAATGCTTCTCTCATTGCTCTCTTTACGCTCTTTTTCGCTTCGTTCAGCTTTTCCTTATCAGCTATGATTCGACTACTCTTAAACCTATGATGAAGCTTTCTTTGTTTCCGTAGTACCTTTCGTACATGATTGTTATACCACGGTGGATCTTTCCCCTCGCTTTGGACCTTAGTCGGTACGAACTTATCTAAGGCGTACTGGACGATGTTTCTGAATTTTTTCCATTTTTGTTCCACATCCTCTTCCTCAGAAATGAACGTTTGATGGTGGTCACTCAGATATTCTGCGATTTGTGCCCTATCACTCTTGTTAAGCAAATATATTTTCCTTCCTTTCTTGGAATTTCTTATTACACTTGTAGTCATTGATGCAACCACTGACTTATGATCACTGATACCCTCTTCTACATTCACGGAGTCGAAAAGTTCCGGTCTATTTGTTGCTATGAGGTCTAAAACGTTAGCTTCACGAGTTGGTTCTCTAACTATCTGCTCGAAGTAATTCTCGGACAAGGCAGTCAGGATAATGTCACAAGAGTCTCTGTCCCTGGCTCCAGTTCTGATTGTGTGACTATCCCATTCTATACCTGGTAGATTGAAGTCTCCCCCTATTACAATAGTATGATCACGAAACTTCTTCACGACGTTCTGCAGGTTCTCTCTGAGGCGCTCAACTACTACGGTTGCTGATGCAGGTGGTCTATAGAAGCATCCGACTATCATATCTGACCCACCTTTGATACTTAGCTTAACCCAGATTATTTCACATTCGCATTCGCTAATAACTTCACTGGATATTATTGAATTCTTTACTGCTATAAATACTCCTCCACCATAGGCGTTTATCCTATCCTTGCGGTATATATTCCATTCTGTGTCTAGGATTTCGTTACTGTTCACTTCCGGTTTTAACCAACTTTCCGTTCCTAATACTATATGCGCACTATTTCCTTCAATAAGAGATACTAATTTAGGAACCTTGCCCTGGATACTCCTGCAGTTTACCAATATTACGTTAACTTTTCCTGTTTTTGGTCTCTGAGGACGGACGTTCTTTATCAACGATGATAATGTCCTCTCTGGTAAGCCGTCAGGTATTTTATCGTTTCGCCCAAGGGGGGGTCCCTCTAACCTAAAAAACCCCCTGTAATTTCTTCCTATCCATTCCATCATATATTCTTCCTTTTATTTCCATTCTCCTTATTATTTCGGTGTTCCTTATCTTTTCTTTCCTGGAGATTCTTGCCGATCTTCTCCAGAAGTCCATCTCTAGAGCTTGTAATTTTTTAGTGTGCTTCATGTTAATTGTCCAGGTCTCCGTTCCATACAGAACCACACTCTCTAATATGGATTTGTATATTAATTTTTTAGTTCTGCTCATTACATTCCTGCTCCATAAGATCTTTTAAAATGCTTTAATAAAACTGGATAAAACGATAGACTAATCTACCAGAGCAACTTGTGTATTTAAGCATTTCAAATTAACATCGAATTAAAAATCATTTGCCGAGATCGCATACGTAATGGCTCTTTCGTCCCAGCTCAGTCTGTGTCCCTACGTTTGGCACATAACACATTTAACCCACACTTCCCTGCGAGTAGCTTGAATAACTTTTCCTCACAAAAGATGCAGGTTGCATCGCTCTGGTCTGGAGTATCACCACTGTTGGCGTCCAGGACATTATCTCTCTTCACAAAGGGAGGATTCCAGGAGTTTGACGAGCAATCAGATCATCTTATGGGTTCAATTTTCCTTTCCGAAGGCCCTTAATCCTACCTAGCCAACGGACTTGTGACAGTGGTAACACTGGTTCCCGTCAGACCACTAAAGTTAAGTGCTGTCGGGAGTGACTAACACCTGGATAGGTCGCCGTCCGATCTGCCGAGTGCTGTTGGCAAGTAGGGTGCCTCAGCCCTTGTGAGGCCAAGAAGCTATTTGATTGAGAAGTAGTAGCACCGGTCATGAAAACTGACAACGGGCGGGAGAGCGGTGTGCTGACCACATGCCCCTCTGTATTCGCATCCGGTGACGCCTATGGGCTGAGGATGACACGGCGGCCGGTCGGTCCCGTTGGGCCTTCACAGCCTTTTCGGACGGTGTTAGTTTGTTTGTTGGTTTTAGTGTTACCAACCCTGTCTTGTAACTGGCATCCAACCGAACGATCTTTCCTTCACAATAGTTTTGTCAAGCGACTTGGTCAATTGATCCTTGCACACCGTTCCAGAGATGAGGTCGACACTTGCTGATTTGGATCATCGAGTGGTGGTTCTCTTCTAAATATTGCCGAACAGAGGAACTGCACCTGAAGTCCCCAGGGAATAATGTGGTCTTTAACTGGGGGCCTATATATACACCAATCCCACGCAAAGAAGTGCCTACTATCACACATCACCCACAGAATGTGGGTGACTAAAGACTTGTTCCTATATGTAGCTTAGGTTTCTGCTTTCCAGATGTCACTATGAAATTATTTTAAACTAACTGTAAGGATATGGAAAAGATACGTCAAAGGCTTGTACTCCAGAACAAATACCAATTCGCATACCGACGTTACAATGACACCTCCTGAAGGAAAAGTTCCAACTGCTCGCCACTACAATCCATCAACAAACGGTAGTGTTGACGGTTCTGGAAGCCAATCCGCAGCATCTTCCATACCGCCATCGGTAGCGGTGTCCATATTTACGCCTGTACCAGTTTTTGCACCTTCTCATCTATTAAATAAATGACTGTTCACATAACACTTGAACTGCTACGACATGTCTCCCCTCTTTGACCTACCTCCTTTCGCTAGTTTTATGTGTTAGGAGACGCGACCGACGCTGCGATCTATCGACAGTCCCTGATAAGTCCACAAGAGCAAATGGAGAGCAGCGTCGATATGCAGTACAGTTATTACTGCTTTTCTTACAGCTACTGAGTGACGTAGCACCAGTATTACGTGGTACTCAAGGCTTGCCAGAGGTAGGTAAGCGGGCGAGTACGTTGCACAGTGAAGCAATATGCCAGGGTTGTGTGTTGTACAACCGATGGAGGAAAAGATACATAGTTATGACTGGAAATAATAAACGCTTGTGCTTGATTCAAATAGTTAATAGGCATTGTGACTTCATCAGTAATGATGCGGAATTTGAGCAGTTCAAACAAAAAAGTCCAAATGTGTACGAAATCGTATGGGACTTAACTGCTAAGGTCATCAGTCCCTAAGCTTTCACACTACTTAATCTAAATTATCCTAAGGACAAACACACACACCCATGCCCGAGGGAGGACTCGAACCTCCGCCGGGACCTTGAGCAATTCACTGCTTTCACAGAAGAAGTGAATGGTGCCATATCTTCATGATGTCAAATGATCACTTAGTAGAGGAAGTTTGAAAGTTTTCTTCGGATTGCCTCTGTCAAATATAAGCAATGCTTCAGGCAGGGTCAATGTGTCATAATAAGGCTCTATGACGGATGCGGAAGCCATTTCCTCTAGTCGTGCTTGTCTGGCAGAACGGGCACTTATTCGGGAAGTATGATGCTCAAATCCACACCAAACTATCAAAATATAGGGCTTCCGTAGTTCCCTTCTGTACTGTCAGACTACTGTCAGGACAGATCGTCTGAAAACGCTACACCATCCGCCTTCAGATGCCTTTGTGTTTTGCCTATATTTCCCCGACTTTGACGAGTAGTTAAACCTAAACTTTTCTTCTTTCTTTCATCTCTAAAAGAGTAATTCTGCATTCTCTTCGTCTGTCAGTCGTCAAAACATCAGCGGTATAACAGAGATGACACATTCATTGTTTAGAGTACGATCTGGTTGCTGAGATCCAAAACAAACACTTAACTTTTGCAAAAAACTCCAACGAACTTTCACCACAAGGGCTAATAAAGAACATAAAACTAATGTAAGCGTCAGCAAATGTGTATCTAGACGGGAAGAGCCTCTGAAGATGAACCTGTAGGTTCGAAATCGGTAACGGCGCTATTTGTGTAAATAAATAGCATTATGAATAGTGACTGGTTGGTGTTTTCTTCTTTGAAAGAATCAACTTGCATTTTACACACAGCCACGGTCTCAAAATGTCAGTTTTCGACAAAATAGCATAAATATACGTTGATTTAAATGACCTTTGTAACGCTGATGAAGTTCATTAAAATATGCAAATGATTGGGATAATCTCTCTCTTTGGAAGGCCATATGTGTTGCAATCAGAACCCCCAAAACGTCACGACTTGGGCTTGAAGAGCATTTGAATATTTTCATGAGAAATCTCCATACAGGTGCGAAGGCATGCAAATCCACAAAGCATAACACGTGGGTGCTGGACGACTGCAAGGAAGAAGCTGCAGACCAACCATGTTCCCGACTAGTACGATTGGTGATACGTTAGGTGAGAAAAATGTGGTGTTGGTTCTGGTCGTTTTTCTAAGAGATCTTCCACATTCATCTCCACATGTGACCGGACATCGTGTTGCTGAAATTGTGGCATATGGAGTTTCCTGAAGAATGACAGTATCTGGGCTTCTGAGATCTGCCTCGTATAGCAGCTGCTGATTTTATTGCGTTCAGTGTGATGTAGATGAAATTTCGTGTTGTATCCAGTAGTGCCTCATTCTTGGGATATGCTCGCTATGCCACTCAGAAATGCAGACTGATAAATTATGATAACTACCATAACCTCCAATATCTATGCGGCCATTACTGTGGGGAAGACTGATACAGAGCTCATTCTAAAACAATACATTTTCCCCCTCAATAGGCTAGCAACAGTGTACACGTACTAAGTGAAGTGTAAGACGTTCGTGTGCTCCGGACAACTAAAGTCGTCAAATCGGCAAGCGTATCACCAGCCCAGCCTGTATAAAACATGCCGAGTTGTCGACGCAGACAGGTTCACCCCAGCTGTTCTAGGGTCGAGCCCTCATTTTCGATGAAACATTATAGTACACAGACGTGATGTCCGTCAACCCATGCTGCCATCACATTGCGTGTTTAACCACTCGCTCGTCGTTGTGTACGAGGCTCTCCTTTCCCTAATTCCAGACATGCATCACTACCTTACCAGCATGCTCCGTACGAACCAAAATATTACAGTATAAAAAATCTTTGTCTCAAAGACGGACCATTGTGTCAATTCGGCCCCAATTTCGCGCTAATGCTGCGCTTACGTCGTCGATGAGGCACATTGGAATTGCTTTCGCTATTCTTCACTTAAAAAAAAAAAGACGCATCACGAAGGAATTAGGAATTATCCGAATGGGACGGAAATCGGTAGATGTTGGGTACGTATAGTGGCAAACAAATGATTGCAGTTTCAGAATATTGGATGACTTATTCAAGAGAAAGAGTTTCATAAATTGAGAAACTCAATAACGTATTGGTCCATCTCTGGCCTTTATGCAAGCAGTTATTCGGCTTGGTGTTGATTGATGGAGTTGTTGGATGTACTGCTGAGGAATATCGTGCCAGTCTCTGACCAATTGGTGTGTGACATCGTCAAAATCCTCAACTGGTTGGTAGGCCCTGCCCACAATATTCCAAACTTTCTCAACTGAGGAGAGATCCGGCGACCTTACGGGCCACGGTAGGATTTGTCAAGCATGAAGACAAGCAGTAGAAGCTCTCGCCGTGTGCGAGCGGGAATTATCTTGCTGAAATGTAAGCCCAGGATGGCTTGCCATGAAGGGCAACAAAACTGGGCGTACAGTATCGTCGACATACCGCTGTGTTGTAAGGGTGCCACGGATGACAACCAAAGGGATCCTGTTATGAGAATAAATGGCACACCAGACCATCACTCCTGGCTGTCAGACCTTACGGCGGGCGGCAGTCAGGCTGGTATCCAGCCGCTAACTGGGGCATCTCCAGACTCGTCTTCGGCCTGGAACCTCATTGACTGGAGTAGAATTGTCTTCATTGACGAGTCTCGCTTCGACGTGAATCTCAATGAGTAGCGAAGACGTGTGTGGAGAAGTTCCGGGCAGCGGTGGAGTAGCAACCTGGAGATGATGATGTTTGGTTTGTGGGGCGCTCAACTGCGTGGTTATCAGCGCCCGTACAATTTCCCAACCTTTGCTCAGTCCAATTTCGCCACTTTCCTGGATGATGATGAAATGATGAGGACAACACAAACACCCAGTCATCTCGAGGCAGGTGAAAATCCCTGACCCCGCCGGGAATCGAACCCGGGACCCCGTGCTCGGGAAGCGAGAACGCTACCGCGAGACCACGAGCGGCGGACGAGCAACCTGACTGTCGCCAGGAGTGGTGGTCGGGGTGTCATTTCTTTTCATAGCAGGACCCCTTTGATTGTCATCCGCGCCACCCTCATAACAGAGCGGGAAGGCAATGATATTCTACCCCCCCGTTTTAATGCCCTTCACAGCAAGCCATCCGGGTCTCATATTTCAACAAGATTATGCCCGCTCGCACACGGCGAGAGTTTCCACTGCTTGCCTTTGTGCTTGAAAAATCGTACCTAAGATCGCCAGATCTCTCCCCAATTGAGAACGTTTGGAGCATGATGGGTAAGGCCCTCCAACCAGCTAGGAGTATTGACGGTCTAATGAGCCAATTGGACAGAATTTGGCATGATATCCCTCAGGAGGACACCCAAGAACTCTGTCAACCAATGCCAAGCCGAATAACTGCTCGCATAAGTGTCTGAGGTAGACCAACGTGTTATTGACTTTCTCAATTTGTGAAGCTCTTTCTGTTGAATAAATCATTCAATTCTTATAAAATTGTAATCATTTGTTTGTCTGTACATGTAAATCACATCTGCCAGTTTCCGTCCCGTTCGGATAATTCCTCCGTGGTTTGTTGCTGTTTTGTCATACCGTGTATTTCATTTGATAAATTTCCATAACCTGAGATTAAGATAATACTGACATTTCCTGTCCCAATCGTAACTGATCTTTTAAGTACACCATTTTGGCTTATTCTTAATCAGTGATTTTTGTTCTACACGTTCTCGCAGTTTGGATTTATGCCATTCTTTTTTGGTGTTCTTGTTTTTGTAAACGTTGTTGCGTTCGGTGAGAATTCTACCTGTGCCTTGCATTCCGACGAAATGGGCTCTCTTCGCGTCATATCAGTGTCTAACACGGCTGTGCTTGCCCTTGAATCATGTCTCTGGACTGCGAATATGGATGCATCACGGCTCTTATCCGAAGGTAATTTTTTATGAGAGCGAAGTGAGAAGCTGTGATAGTAATCTCGGGCGATATATTGTGCCATGTCCTGTCACAGCAGGTTCGATTTATTTTATTTTCTCACACAGTTGTGAACCTCTCCTGAACATGGCATTTCTAACCATTTAAGATCGTGATGGCAAGGACGCAGCTGCAAAGCGCTCGGAAATGTTCCCACACTTCCATCAGCCTTGAGCGTCAGGTGTGGCGGTTAAATGAAAGGCGGTTTGTCCAGTGAAGTGAGTGCGAATCAGCGTGAAGACAGCTGTTAATTGGCGTGCCAATTGACAATTAGTCAACACGTAAAGCCACAAAGAAATATATCCTTGAATTTAATTCATGGGAAGTTCCAAGGTATTAAAACATCCTAAACTATGCTTCATATTTCATAGTAATTTCCGATGGCAAAAAATAAAGGAATTACTATCGAATAGCGACCATTTCGAAAACTAACGGAACAGATACGAAGGTACCAGATACATGTGTCAACGTGGCATAGCCCAGTTCACTTTTTACCCATCTCGTAGAAAAATTTAATATTTAGGAGAATTTGATTTTTTGTCTTGAATTGCGAGTCACTAACCGTCCAAGGTTATGTTTCACAGCGGTTCATAATTTCAGTAGCAGCAAATTAAATGTTGAGCCCAGTACACAATGATGACTATAACGACAGTAGAGCATGTAACGACAGGTTTTCTAAGGTTGTTCATTAGTGATAGTGCTGTGTAAGTTTCAGAGTCCCGATCTACGGCATGTAGCCGAGAAGATAAATCTGCTTGTGGTGTAACACTCCCCATCGTGAAAATACTGTCTCCTTAGACTAAGACCACATAGTTTCTATAAAAACTGCTAATATTTTACTGTGTCTTTGATATCATTTTCGTGACTATACGGCATATGCGCTGCAATATATCAGAGATTTCTGCTTCGTCTTGTTTTGTTATCTGCTTTGAGAGAATGTGAGCCCACAGTTTCTTTTCCTTTATACCTGTTAAATAATTCGAACGGTTCACTTATACCATTTAAATTCATACCAGATGTGAGGTAATATGAGGCTGGAAATACCTGTTCATTGTTGAAGGTATCTTATTCACTTACTCTTCAAAAACTGGTCGTCTTTATCTTGGCATATTTCTAATGTTTCTTCGAACTACATGGATATCTAGATTCGAAACTTCCTACATAAGTTAATAAAACGAAATGTTTGTGCAAACTGTTGTAACAAAATCAAACAGAGTCGATGTCTACTGTAATGAGGTACTTCATAACTCTAACGAGTTTATACACTACTGGCCATTAAAACTGCTACACCACGAAGATGACGTGCTACAGACGTGAAATTTAACCGACAGGAAGAAGATGCTGTGATATGCAAATGATTAGCTTTTCAGAGCATTCACACAAGGTTGGCGCCGGTGACGACACCTACAACGTGCTGACATGAGCAAAGTTTCCAACCGATTTCTCATACACAAACAGCAGTTGACCACCGTTGCCTGTTGAAACGTTGTTGTGATGCCTCACGTTTCCGACTTTGATAAAGGTCGGATTGTAGCCTATCGCGATTGCGGTTTATCGTATCGCGACATTGCTGCTCGCGTTGGTCGAGATCCAATGACTGTTAGCAGAATATGGAATCGGTGGGTTCAGGAGGGTAATACGACGCCGCGCTGGATCCCAACGGCCTCGTATCACTAGCAGTCGAAATAACAGGCATCTTATCCGCATGGCTGTAACGGATCGTGAAGCCACGTTTCGATCCCTGAGTCAACATATGGGGACGTTTACAAGACAACAACCATCTGCACGAACAGTTCGACGACATTTGCAGCAGCATGGACTATCTGCTCGGAGACCATGGCTGCGGTTAACGTTGACGCTGCATCACAGACAGGAGCGCTTGCGATGGTGTACTCAGCGACGAACCTGGGTGCACGAATGACAAAACGTCATTTTTTCGGATGAATCCAGGTTCTGTTTATAGCATCATGATGGCCTCATCTGGGTTTGGCGACATCGCGGTGAACGCACATTGGAAGCGTGTATTCATCATCGCCATACTGGCGTATCACCTGGCGTGATGGTATGGGGTACCATAGGTTACACGTCTCGGTCACCTCTTGTTCGCATTGACGGCACTTTGAACAGTGGACGTTACATTTCAGATGTGTTACGACCCGTGGTTCTACCCTTCATTCGATCCCTACGAAACCCTACATTTCAGCGGGATAATGCACGACCGCATGTTGCAGGTCCTGTACGGGCCTTTCTGCATACAGAAAATGTTCGACTGCTGCCATGGCCAGCACATTCTCCAGATCTCTCACCAATTGAAAACGTCTGGTCAACGGTGGCCGAGCAACTGGCACGTCACAATACGCCAGTCACTACTCTTGATGAACTGTGGTATCGTGTTGAAGCTGCATGGGCAGCTGTACCTGTACACGCCATCCAAGCTCTGTTTGACTCAATGCCCAGGCGTATTAAGGCCGTTATTACGGCCACAGGTGGTTGTTCTGGGTGCTGATTTCTCAGAATCTATGCACCCAAATTGCGTGAGTGTAATCACATGTCAGTGCTAATATAATATATTTGTCCATTGAATACCTGTTTATCATCCGCATTTCTTCTTGGTGTAGCAATTTTAATGGCCAGTAGTGTATTTGGTTTTCGTTTACTGCAAATTGAGTGGTTTTTTTCTAGTATTTCAACCAGATAAATCGTTTTAACGCCTAAGTGACTTTGAAAACAAAACATTAAAAAAGTGCATCGTAATTTGATATGAAACTTGATTCTGCTGTTCATTGTGGATAGAATAATACATGTAATAGACTGCTCAACAGACATGTGCAGCAGCAACATCGGCTGATGTGCCTAGCTGAAAAGAGTGACAAAAAATACTCACATTGTCCTGATCACTCTTAGTTGCGTTTCAATAAAGTAAAACCTTAGTATTTAGGCATTTTGTAAACGTGGAACTATTAGTAATTGAAGAAATATTTTTATCATGTGATCGTCTAGGATACTGAATATTGGCTCGGTACTCTAGTGTAGACATAATGTCTCTGTACTCTATTGTAGGCAGAACGTCTCAATGCAAATATACAGAGATATTTATAAGTACCTCTGGATTTCAGCAGATGATTCTCCAAAAACTACAATGTACATCACAATTAAAGGATCACTTTGTGGAAACCCTGTAACTGTCTCCCATTATGACGCATCAGTTAGAAATTTGGTTCCGCTAACCTCGAGCTCGGTGACACACGGGAAGAACGGCAAGAGCTCAGAAGTTCATGTGAGCTGTAAGTTGGTTTAATAATGTTACACTTGCACCAAATTTTACTACAGTTCTGCCTAACGTCACCATGAACGTACACATCATGGGGAGGTCGTCACAACTGTCTTACCCACATTTCACCCCTTCGTTTGACACCTCTGCGATGGTGGTCATAACCGCAACACCAAGCGTTGAAATCACACAGTTTTCTTATGGGTAGACGAGGGAAATGTTTCAGACACGCAGCCGATCAGAAACGACACGAAAAGGTTTTCAGGAGGTAGCACAAACCACGTCAATGAACCCCCCCCCCCTTTCCTTGGTGCGTTGATTCCCACACGTTTCGCGATCGAATACGACTGTTCGCAGTGCAGTGAACAACAGGACGACGTTCTTGAGAAATTTTGTCACTGCTGAGCCCCCACCCCCACCGAACGATTCAGCCCTTCCCTAAGGACATCGTGGGTTTAGACTCCCGCTGAAGATGACCTCATCTCTTTGGAGTGTAGCGTGACCGCAAGTTTTGCTTTGGTACACAGGGAGGAACGGCTAGGGACTGTTCAGAACCATTCGACGAAACTTGCACGTGATTCGAAGCAGAGAAGAGTGTTCATGCTTTTTCACCCATTCTTTTTCTTGCTTTCCTGTGTTGTGCACACAGGGGGTTTCGACACTGAAACGCGCGTGAAAACAGCAAAGGGTTCCGTAAGACTCTCAGTTCGGCAACACCATCCCTGCCAGCTGCGCACCTTTGTTGGACACTTTCAAAAAATATCTCTGTACAGGGACCCTCAACTACACTGATCTACTAAATCCTAACCGTCGCCGGCCGGTGTGGCCTGTGGTTCTAGGCGCTTCAGTCTGGAACAGACTGCAGGTTCGAATCCTGCCTCGGGCATGGATGTGTGTGATGTCCTTAGGTTAGTTATGTTTAAGTAGTTCTAAGTTCTAGAGGACTGATGACCTCAGATGTTAAGTCTCATAGTTCTCAGAGCGATTTGAACCTAACCGTCGACCAGATAGGCAACCCCTTCAACATCCCGCTGATCCGCAGTGTGGAATAGATTGCCTGTCCAGTCAGCGTGTGGGGATCGGTAAATTACACTACTGGCCATTAAAATTGCTACACCAAGAAGAAATGCAGATGATAAACGGGTATTCATTGGACAAAAATATTATACTAGAACTGACGTGATTACATTTTCACGCAATTTGGGTGCATAGATCCTGAGAAATCAGTACCCAGAACAACCACCTCTGGCCGTAATAACAGCCGTGATACGCCTGGGCATTGAGTCAAACAGAGCTTGGATGGCGTGTACAGGTACAGTTGCCCATGCAGCTTCAACACGATACCACAGTTGATCAAGAGTAGTGACTGGCGTATTGTGGCGAGCCAGTTGTTTGGCCACCATTGACCAGACGTTTCCAGTTAGTGAGAGATCTGGAGAATGTGCTGGCCATGCAGTCGAACATTTTCTGTATCCAGAAAGGCCCGTACAGGACCTGCAACATGCGGTCGTGCATTATCCTGCTGAAATGTAGGGTTTCGCAGGGATCGAATGAAGGGTAGAACCACGGGTCGTAGCACATCTGAAATGTAACATCCACTGTTGAAAGCGCCGTCAATGTGTACAAGAGGTGACCGAGACGTGTAACTTATGGCACCCCATACCATCACTCCGGGTGATACGCAAGTATGGCTATGAGGACGAATACACGCTTCCAATGTGCGTTCACCGCGATGTCGCAAAACACGGATGCGACCATCATGATGCTGTAAACAGAACCTGGATTCATCCGAGAAAATGACGTTTTGCCATTCGTGCACCCAGGTTCGTCGTCGAGTACACCATCGCAGGCGCTCCTGTCTGTGGTGCAGCGTCAACGGTAACCGCAGCCATGGTCTCCGAGCTGATAGTCCATGCTGCTGCAAATGTCGTCGAACTGTTCGCGCAGATGGTTGTTGTCTGGCGAACGTCCCTATCTGTTGACTCAGGGAACGAGACGTAGCTGCACGATCCGTTACAGCCATGCGGATAAGATGCCTGTCATCTCGACTGCTAGTGATACGAGGCCGTTGAGATCCAGCACGGCGTTCCGTATTACCCTCCTGAACCCACCGATTCCATATTCTGCTAACAGTCATTGGATCTCGACCAACGCGAGCAGCAATGTCGCGATACGATAACGGCTACAATCCGACGTTTATCAAAGTCGGAAACGTGATGGTACGGATTTCTCCTCCTTACACGAGGCATCACAACAACGTTTCAACAGGCAACGGCGGTCAACTGCTGTTTGTGTATGAGAAATCGGTTGGAAACTTTGCTCATGTCAGCACGTTGTAGGTGTCGCCACCGGCGCCAACCTTGTGTGAATGCTCTGAAAAGCTAATCATTTGCATATCACAGTATCTTCTTCCTGTCGGTTAAATTTCGCGTCTGTAGCACGTCTACTTCGTGGTGTAGCAATTTTAATGGCCAGTAGTGTAGTATCTCTGTACAGCACCATTACCATTTTTAAAGTGCCCAACAAACGTGGTAGAGTGGTACCGAGGGTGTTGCAGAACTGGAGGAGAACGGGGAGGGGGTTCTTAAAGGGACCTTTTGCCGTTTCATTCAAGTGCTTTTGAATGTCGTACGCCTTCTCCCATGGACACATAACAGGAGGGCGGGAAAAAAAGGGATGAGAAAGCATAAACACGCTTTTCTGCTTTGGATCACATTCAAAATTCGTCGAATGGCTTTGAACGGTCCCTAGTGGTTCCACATTGTATACCAGAGCAAGAATTACTGTCATGCCGTATTCCAAAGGGGCGAGATCACGTTCAGTGGGGTTGCATTACCACGATGTCCACAGAAAAGTGTGCTATCGTCCGTGGGGGGGGGGGGGGGGGGGGGGAGGATGGAGGAGGGTTTGAGCAGTGACAAAACTTGTCAAGATCGACGTCCTACTGTTGCTCATCGCACTGTCAACTGTCGTTTTCGATAGTGAAATGTGTTGGAATCAACGCCCCAAGGAGAGGGGTGGTTCCATTGCTTCATTGACTTTCTGTATGCCCCCTCCTGAGTCCTTTTTGAGACGGTTCTGAGCGGCGGTGTGTCTGAAATGCCTTACCCTGCACCCATAAAAGCCCGCATGATTTCAACGCTGGGCGTTGTCATTCTGATCTCTGTTGCAGAGGCTCAAAAGAGCGGTTACATATGGGTAAAAAGGTGTGTGAAGACCCTCCCATCGTGTAACACGTCCACGATAACTTTGGGCAGAATCGCGGTCAGATTTGATGCCAATGTGACATCATTAAACCAACTTACAGTTCATATGAACTTCCGAGCTCTGGCCTTTCTTTCGAATGTGTGCTCACTGAAACGTCGCCGAACCCGGTGGTGGTTGCACAAGGCGCCACGCGGTTGCACTATTACAGAGGCACTTTTGAGCCTAACTTCAAACTTGCTGCATACGCGAACTGTTTCGTTGCAAGAAAACCGTATGAATGATTTGTGTACATGTTCTGGCACGCCCGCCACTGACTGCAACGATGTCATGTTACTAATCGAAACTTGAATAGATGCTCTGTCTACTAATACACATAATTTTTCTGTACGTCTTCCAGTTTTCATTCAGGTGCGGGAGGTACCTATGAATAACCTTGCACTTTCCATCTTCACGTGCTCCCCGTTCGCTGCGTTAAGTTTATGGTAAATGTATTGAACGCTACACGTGTTACAAATAAAACTGTTTTGTAGCAGTAGCGCAGTAAATGACCTGGTATTGCGTTTAGTAACAATTCAGGGAACTCCCTTAATTTGCTGTCTGCAATCTACGTAAAATTCGATTGGTGTGATAATGGCAGGAAAACGGAGGAAAAGACCTAAACAGAACTCTTGCTTAATGTAGTACCGCTGCTTACAATGTTCGTCGAATGTGAGGAAGCTGCGCCAGATAAAAAAAGTTTTTCAATGAATCAGTTCTTAAATGTCCACTGCTGTTGCGCTATTCGCATTAATTAGTACTGAATTTTAACGATTATTTTATTACCGCTTCTATATTACAGTAATTTTTATAGCGAAACATTTGGAACTGCCCCACCGTAGCAGACTGGACAGTGCGCCGGTTTGGCATGCAGGGCGGGCCGGTTTTGATTCCCGGCTGGGTTGGAGATTTTCTCCACTCAGGGACTGGGTGTCTGTGTCGTCTTCACCATCATTTCATCCTCATCGACGCACAAGTCGCCAAAGAGGCGTCACCTCAAAAGACAGACACCAGGCGATCGGGCATATCCGCCGGGAGGCCATCGCCACACATTTCATTTCATTAGGACTGCTGGCGTAAATACGGCTGGTATCTGCACCTCTGGGCAGATCAGCCAGTGCGTTGTATTACGTTTCATAGATACGTTATAGCGCATTACCATCATTTGAAGTTGTTCCGTACAGAAGAGATCGTGCTGCGCAGTTGCCTGGCATGTAGACGTGACATTGACCAGTGGTTCGAATTGAAGCTAATGCGTAAATGACGCGAGCCTGTACATTGAGATTTTTCTGCGCACCTCAAAGGGCAATCCGCACCTAGCGATCACTGAAGAAGCATTGAGTCCCAAGACCTATGAAGTCCTATGATATATGTACCTCCGACCGAAGCATAATTCTTACCCTCTGTACAACACATTTTCTTGTACTACATTGTATCTTGAGGATTGAAACTGGCTGAACTGAGTTCAGCACTCAGTGCAAGGGCTGACCTTAACATCTGAGCATATTCAGCTGCAGCTGGCCTGATTTCGCAGCACCAACAAAGATGGCAATTGAGAGTCTTTGGAAGTGTTGGAGGAAAGAAAAAAATACGCAAAAACGGCGAAGATATGCGCCAACGTTAGATAATGATCACTGGCAACAGTTCGGAGCAATGCGCAAGTTGATGCAAATAGTATTGCCGATTCTGTATTAAACGCACAGTAGAACGCGTCATGAGTGAACTGTTTGTTGTTTCTGTGTGTTCGTAATTAATAGTGAATAAATTTGTCTATAGATACTAAACGTTCCAAAATCAAAGAAACTTAATGTAACCTGTACTTGAAACTTCTCGACAGATTAAAACTGTGTATTGAAAAAGACGCGAACTCGAACTAACTCGACCTTACCTAGACCTGTACACTCCACGTTACCGTAAGTGAGAAGGACATCTCTTATTGACTTCAAAGGTAATGTAGCACACACGACTGATTCAATAAATCTTTGGTCTTTCATGCAAATCTGGAACATTGCAGGCATAGCATAAACCGTCATGTAGATTTGCAACTGACAAGAAATGTACACTGTCCAGTCACATTGAGGTGATCATCTGTGAAAAACCTGAATATCCCCTTTTGCAGCGGGAAAAGAGTCAATGAGGTTCTGGAAGGTTCCGACAGGGATGTGGAGCCATGCTGATTCCAGTGTCACGGCCAGCTGTGGTAGGTTTCTCGGCTGTGGATCCACGGCACGACCAGCCTGATCGAGGTGGTCCCACAGATTCTCGATTGGGTTTAAATCCGGGGAGTTTGGTAGACAGAAGAGTAGAGAATAGCACGAAAACTTTCCCCAGACCATAATGCTCCCTCTTCTGGCCTGGAGCCGGCCAGAGTGGCCGAGCGGTTCTAGGCGCTACAGTCTGGAACCGCGCGACCGCTACGGTCGCAGGTTCGAATCCTGCCTCGGGCATGGATGTGTGTGATGTCCTTAGGTTAGTTAGGTTTAAGTAGTTCTAAGTTCTAGGGGACTGATGACCTCAGCAGTTAAGTCCCATAGTGCTCAGAGCCATTTAAACCATTTTTTTTCTTCTGGCCTGGACGTTTCCAGCGATTGTTGCAGGGTATTTTGTTTTCAGACGTTTCACACCGATTGAGCATAAAACGTGATCCTTCTGTATAGGATACCTGTCGTCACTCAGTGGACGTCCAGTTGCAGTATTTGCATGCAAATTCAAGCCTTTGGCGCCGATGAGCAGCAGCCAACATGGGTGCATGAGACGGCCGCCTGCTGCAGAGAATCATATGCAGCAAAGTTCGCTGTACGGTCATTGAGGGGACGCTGTTGGTAGCACCATGGTTCATCTGGGCGGTCATTTGCTCTACAGCTGCAAGTCTATTTGCCCATACACATATACACAACCGTCGTTCACCCCTGTCATCCATAGTCCGTCGCTGGTTTTGGATAGCGCCTCTTTGCCATCATGCATTGTATACATGAATCACTGCTTTACGCAAACAGCTTACGAACTTAGCCATTTCGGAAATGCTTCAATCCTTAGTCCGAAATCCAATGATGGACGTCAGATAAATTGATTAGTTTTCGCATTACGAAGACGACAGCACAATTTCCGGGCCCCCCTGACATGCTTTATATACTCTCCACTGCTAGTGCTGCCACCTGTCTTTCCTGAGTGATTACTGCACGTTGACGTTAAACATAGGCAGCGGTCACATTAATGTGACTGGAACGCGTACTTTTATAGTTGCAAAGCTGGCCATTAAAACTGCAACACCACGAAGGATAGTTAGTACCGATACTTTAGCCATTACGCGTATACAGTAGAGCAGGAAGAATACATGGTGAAGTAGGTGATTTGGGGGTATACAGGTTGCGAAACTTATGGCACTGAACTGCCAATTTTGCCTGCAACAACGATTCTAACACGGCTGGGCATCGAGTCGAACTGTGCTTGGATGATTTATGTGGATACATCTTTCCATTTTGTTTCAATTTTGTGCCAGAGATCATCAATTGTAGTGGTTGGTGAATGATGGTGTGCCAGTCTCTCGGCGACGCACGAACAGATGTTTTAAACAGCTGATAGATGTGGAGAACGTGGTGACCAGGATGACAGTCCAACATCCTCTGTATCGAAGTAGGTCAGTACAGCACAGACAAGATGTAGTCTTGCGTTATCTTGTTGGAAGATAACTTCGCAGAAACCTGGAAGCGCACAGCCACTGGCGTAAGTATGTGAGAACCATAACGGCTGCTGTCGTGTTGTATACCCAATGGCTTCTCATACCATCACAACATGTGACGGTGACGAATGCATTCTGGGAACGTTCATTCTCCTTGGAGCCTTCACATGCGGATATGTCCGTCTTGATGCTGTAAGCAGAATGGGGACTCGTCCGAAAGGCGGCGTGGTGTCGCCCTAGTGCCCACTGTTGTCGTTGGGTGCATCACTGTCGACGTCTCTCACCGCTGCGGCATCAAGGGAAGCTGCAACAGTGGTCGCTGGAGTGACAGTCGCTGGTGTTCTAGACGTCGTCGCACTGTCTGTGTGGATAGGTCTTCCTAAAAATCCAATTTTCTGGTTAAGGGTACGTGACATGGGTATACGATCTTGCACGGCCGAAGAAACAATATGTTTGTATTCTTGCTCGCTAGTCACTTGGGGCAGTTGAGACCTCGCATGGGGTTCAGCATGGCCCTACTGAACCCGTCGATTCCATATTCGTATGACAGTCTTGGGATTCCGACCAACGCGAGCAGTAATATAACGGAACGATAAGCCACAGTCTTGACAGGTCACGATCCTGCCACTGTCGAATTCCAACATTGCTAGTAGACGTAATTCTCCTTCTTACGCAAGGCATAACAAGATCTCACAAAGGACCGAAATTCAATGTGGTTCATGAATGAGAAACCGGCTGTGTAATCTCTCCTTATATACAGAATGCAACTATACCTACAGGGTAGTCCACAGATGTGAAACTGCCCTTCTAAAACAAAAACATAGCTTTATTCATTCTCGATTGATGCCGATTTTGTACAGATTAAGGCAAATGGTTTTGATAACACATAATGGCTATATTATGACGTCGACGTCTTGTCAAGTATGTTGTAAGTTTTTTGTTGCCCGCTTCACCTATTCCTCATGAACTTTAACCAACGCATGTACCGGAACGTGAGCGCAAGCATGATCAATCCGCTCCCTGAGGTTTCTGATCTTCACTACAGAGAAAATTACTTTCACATGTCCCCATAAATATGAGTATGACGGAGAAAGTTGGTGGGCACTAAATGGTTCAAATGGCTCTGAGCACTATGGAACTTAACATCGGTGGTCATCAGTCCCCTAGAACTTAGAACTACTTAAACCTAACTAACCTAAGGACATCACACACATCCATGCCCGAGGCAGGATTCGAACCTGCGACCGTGGCAGTCGCGCGATTCCGGACTGAGCGCCTAGAACCGCGAGACCACCGCGGCCGGCTGGTGGGCACTACATCGGACTTCTACGACCTATCCATTTCCGGCGAAACTGGACATCCTGGTGCGCATGGACAACTACCCCACAATAAGGTGAGGGATCAACCGACTGAAAAAAACTAGAAATGTCCATCTTCAGACAGTAGCAACGGCTCTAAGAACTGCAGATAACAGACTGTTATTAGTGTGCACTGAACAATACAGGAACTCTATAGGGTATCACACGAGGATTGGTCAATATTCATGAATATTACAAGGACGCTCATTTGAAGCAAAAAAAACTTCATATGGACGTATACACTAGTGGGAATGATTTCCGAGACAGAACACATTTAATGTACAATTGTTTTTTGGCTACTGGTGCGCATGTCTTTGTCTTACCCAACCAACCTCTTTGACATTTTATTGTAGCCCAAACTGTCACTTTGCTCGGGATGTCTTTCTGCCATTAAAGTAGCCCATTGAACTCAGAGCCTCCTTCGTGTGTTGTAAGTGAAGTAGTGCGAGGGATTGCAAGTGTGTCAGCGAGAAGCATCGGTCAACTGTTTGTACACGCGCTGGATAAACTGCCACACTTCTTCACTAATGAAGAGTATGCAGATATGGGGTATGTTTACAGCTTCTGTGATGGTAGTACTCCTGTTGTTATCGAAAAATTGCGCCGGCGCTTTCCGGCATGTCGAATTCCTTATTGCAGAGTGTTTATCAGAGTTTTCATCACATTGCGTGAAACAGGTACTCTTCCAAGTTTCCATTTCCCTTCTGAACGGGTAGTTCAACACTCTGTACAGGAACAGCAACGTGTTTTTGAAATGGTGCAGCGTAGTCCTACTACCCTCAAATGGCGACGTTCTGCACATATCAATATTCCAACAGCACGTGTGTGGTGAACGTTACACGCGAGAACTTGCACCCATTTCATACACAGCGTGTCGATAACATTCACATTGGCGACAGTACCACACGACTTGAATTGTGTCACTGGTTAAGTGACAATCGTCATTTGCTCCCATTAATATTATTCACCGATAAAACCACGTTTACGCGAAATGGAATCAACAACACACGTAATAATCATCGACTGTCGCAGGAATATCCGCATGCTACAATAGAAAACCAATTTCCAGGTGCGTTTTTCGATCAATGTTTGGTGCGGCATGATCGGCAACTGGTTGATAGGTCCTGTCATTTTAGAAGACGGGATTGAATTACTTCTATTTTATTAGAAAATTCGTTTATTGAAAACCTTGAGAACGTTCCTTTGACCACAGGAACTGCAATGTACAAGGGTGGTTTAATAAGTCTGGGAAATTTCCATGAAAGAGTGGAACGTTTTTGTTGCAGCTTCATGGTTGGTAAGCTTGATTATTCCAAGGATCGCATAAAGAATTTCAACATTGTACAGCGTACTGTTGCTTGTTGACAGTCGTTTGAATTGGTCAGTGTGTTGACTGCAACTGAAATTTTAGAAAACCAGTTTCGTGCTGTTACTAAACGTTTTCATTTGAAGGGCTGGACTGCAGCACAAATCAAAACAGAATTGGATGACGTTCACGTGGACTCTGCACCGCCATTAAAGATAAATTAACTTCTGGATTAATGAATTTAAACGTGGTCGCACAAGCAACGAAGACGAAGCGCGCTCCGGCCGGCCAACTGTGGTCATCACAAAGGAAACCACTGACAGAATCCATAATATGATAATACAAGACCGCCAAATAACATTTCGTGAGACTGTTGAATCTGTAGGCATCTTGGCTGAGCAAGTGCATAGTATCCTCCACGGAGAATTAGCTATGAAGAAGCTGTGTGTGACGTGGGCGCCGCTATTGCTCAAAGTCGACCGAAAGTGCATCCAGCACAGCATTTCAACAAAATGTCTGGTGATGTTTAATCGCAATTTGCAAGATATTTTTACTCCGATTTGTGACAGTTGGTGAATCCTAGATCTATCATTATACACCAGAGTCGAAACGGAAGTCAAAACAATCGACAAAGGCTGTTGAAAATGCGCCGAAGAAGGCAAAGATCATTTTGTCACCTGGAAAGTTGATGGATATTGTTTTTTGGGATTCCCAATGAATATTCCTCATACATTACCTGCAAAAAGGGCAGAAAAATAACTGGGCCTATTATGCGTCATTAGTGGATCGTCTGAAACTCGCGTTGTCTGAAAAAAGACTAAGATTGGCACGAAAAAGAGTGCGCTTTCGCCATGATAATGCACCATTCGAGACACCAGCGATAACAATGGCGAAAGTGCATGAACTGGGCTTTGAATTGTTCCTCATCCATCCTATTCACTAGACTTGGCTCCAAATGACTTCTTCCTGTTCCCTAACTTGAAATTTTGGCTTGCTGGGAAGAAAGTTTCATCAAATGAGAAAGTGATAGTCTCAGTCAACGAGTATTTTGCTGAGTTTGGTAGAACCTATTTTTCCGATGGGATTGAAAAGCTGGAGGTTCACTGGACTCTTACTGAACGATACTTGAACAACGATTGACGCTGCATCATTCGCAGCTCTTTCGATCGTCCAGCTTTCGGTTTGTCTGGGATAAACCTAGTTTCACTGAATTTTGCGAGAAGTAACACCGCTGCCCTCTGGGTGATGGGCTTTCTTTCTGGGCGGTATAATATGAACGTCTGATAACACAGGTGCTCCTCTCTGCTGATATAAAGACGATCTCACTGCGTTCGGTTTGTGTTAGAGCCACCAGCTTTCTCAAGTCCCCTGTAAGGAAGAAACATCAGTCATAACCGGAGAATGAATAAACTTATGCTGAAACGAATGGCATTATTATTTTTATGGTGTAATTCTCTGTTGGTTTGATGTGTCACATGACGCCCTTTCCATTAGAAAACTACGTATTTGATTCTAGATGGTAGCTTGCAAAATGGTCACTGTTTTGGTAACATATACTCATAGCTTCGTCCTCCTCCTCCTCCCCCCCTCCCCCTGCCGTCCCCCCCCCAATCTAATAATATCTGCCTGTAAATTTCTGTTTGTCCATCTGTTTTTATTTCAGAAGGGTTGTTCTCAACTACTGGTCACTCCGCATTTTTTGCGGTTGTGGTGAAATGTTAACCAAATGCACCATGCACCTGAGCCACCTTACTCTGTCCAGAACTTGAGTCTCAGATAAGTACAATTTGACTGCAGGTGGATCTAAGCATGTGAATGTAGGGTTAGCGCATCGCAATGTTTCTGGTATGGTGATTGACATAGATAACATTCAACGTCTTGGTACTAGACTGCAGTATTCGTGGTGTGCATGGGACTATCTGTGTAGTATAACAGAGTTCATATGGAGAAAGATGACAAACGAATACAAGCCATTGCATACTCCTATTAACATTAGCATGTTAAAGGGTGAGGAGGCAATTGTCGATATGTATGCAGAGGCATTAGTTGAGTTATAATCTGAGCGTGCAGTCATATACATTAAACATTCAAGTGCGACAAATTTAAACAGTCTGTACAACACTTTACTGATTGGGGCAGACAGACAGAGCTGCTATCTTCTTTATATCAGAGATGCACATTGTGACTTTATTGACTATTTGCATGTGCACAGTGTAAATATAAATCATTCAGAACAGTGTGTAAATGACTATGTTAATCCAACACCAAGATATGCATGTGAAAACCCTATAAACAAAAAATCTGTCGAGGCTGAATTTACTGAAGGGATGCCTATGTATGTAATTGCAACTACACCTGAATATGATTCAGGCCTAATTCAAGTCATATAAAAAAGAATTATTTGGACAATACAGTAAAATTGAATGATTTTGTGTATGTGTGTGTGTTGTTGTTGTTGTTATCTGTTTATAGGTTTGAAAATAAAATATTTTTATGGGATATATTTATTTACAACCAGCAATTACAGTAATAGCCAATTCTTGTAACGCTACATATATTCCTCTTGATTGCTTAACGATCCATATATACTTGATGTAGAAGGCTGCTAATATGAACACTTCTATGTCGCCTATTGTGCTGTGTACTATTGCATCTGTTGTGATGATTCAGGCAATAGTAGTTCTGCTAGTACTATAATAATAATAACGAAGTCCTGAGTATACCGAAACACACATATAAAAATAATATTTTAGAGACACTTACTTGTAGATATTTCCAGCACAGCTCACAACCACTTCTTGCGTGGTAAGAGACTGGATACACATTTGGAAAAGGGTATACAATTCCAGTAAATGCAACACGTTGTGTTGTTAGATCTAGTAAAGTAATACAACTTCTTGTCATTCTGTTGCATTGCTATTATTTGTTGAACAATATTCCTCCTGTCTACAGTCAAACCCTCCCCCATTATCATGCATTTCCACTCTTGATGCTGAAAGCTGTGAACACATTTCTCTGATAGAAGTTTGCAACAAATAGAATTGTTAAAATCTTATTTGCTCAAACAATCATGTCGTCGATTGAACACATGACGCCTGAACATACGTATGGCAAGCGGAGAAATGGCAGCGCGCACGGAATCGAACTATGGAAATTAAAATTTCTCGAAGGGTTGGGGCAGCGCTTGCATGATTGCGCACTACTTTTCTCAAACTGACTTGAGCACGACCAATACACGCTTTGCGAAAAACGGTTGACACGCACCGCAGCCTAAGACTACTTGACGTGTTACACAATTTGAAATGTTTTCGTTACCTGCCATGAAAGGTTGTTAATAGAAATAAGAAACCAGTACAATAGAAAAAACACTGCAACGCAAATACAAAATGCAAGTCACACTCCTTCAATTACGACCAAAGCTTAAGATAATAATTTCCAATCATTTATCAGACTTGATGGACGTATGTGCTATTAGCTGCATTTTGTCTTCGTCTTGGTATAAGACATCTGTGTCCATTTTTTAGGGTTCCGTGTCTTAGTCAATAAAAACGGAACCCCTACAGGATTGCTTTGTTGTCTGTTTTTCTGTCTGACTGTTAAAAACACTTTTTCTCAGTGATGGGTAGATGTATCAAGTTGAAATTTATGTCAAATACTGAGGTCTAGGGTCCCTTGGCGGTGTAAAGAAACTAAAGCTTCTACGTGAATGCAATCAAAAGATACGGCCACTTATGTCGCATATTTTAAGACTCGCAAACTCTCATCAAAGCCTATATGGTACTTCCCGTTGGCCCATAATCACAAAATTTGGCAAGAAGCAAGGTTTCACAGTATAGCAAATGGAAAAAAAATTGAAATATGTAAATCTGTAACTATAGCACACGAAAAAAAGTTTGTCATTTGCTGTCAGACTGTCTGTCCGTCCGCCTGTTAAGTTCTCTATTTCTCAGGAACAGTTAAACATATCAAGTTGAAGCTCACGTCGCATACTAAGGCCTATGGTCCCTTGCCTCTTTAATAAATGTTAGCTTCTCAGACAATGGAATCAAAAAGTACGGCTATTTATGTTACATACTTTGATACTCGTAAACTCCCTCATCGAAACCTGTAGGGGACTTCCCGTTGATCTACATTCATTGAATTTGGCAAGAAGCAAGGTTCCACAGTACAAGTATAGGAAAAAATCCGAAAATTATTAACCTGTATTCCGACGTCAAACCTGAAATTAAAACACTCAGCAGTTCTCCATGCAGGCTGACTGGGCCGCAATGGTAAAATTCAAACATCAGGCAGGGAATGACTTTGCTCATATGACGTGTTTCGGAATTTATACATCAGCAGATGTCCAGTCTGTTGAACGTTTGTTTCACATACAACTTGAAACGCTCTATATATGTGCAGTAATCGCTCCTGGATGTGTGATTATGGATACACTCTGAAACGCAACATATGAGCAATAAAGTCACTGTTTGCGTGATGTTTGACTTTCACCATTACGACCCAGTCAGCCTGATTGGAGAAATACTGATTATTATACACCTAATAATGGTCGCTTGCCTCCAGCATGACATTATGTCATATTTATATCATTGAAATGTCCGCCCCTGGTAGCTGAGTGGTCAGCGCGGCGGAATGTCATACCTAATGACCCGGGTTCGATTCCCGGCTAGGTGGGAGATTTTCTCCGCTCAGGGACTGGGTGTTGTGTTGACCTTTTCATCATCATTTCATCCCCATCGACACGCAAGTCGCCGAAGTGGCGTCAGCTCGAAAGACTTGCACCAGGCTAACGGTCTACCTGACCGGGGGCCCTAGCCACACGGCATTTACATTACTGAAATTAAAACATTCTTAAAAATCTTGGAATCCCTGGGATCGATATCTTGCTGGTATCAGTGTCGATAACAAGCAAAAATGGTCGAGATTATCGATTCCCTGAATAGATGAACTGTCTATATATAAGGAGCCGGAGTCTTCAAATGCGCAAACAGGTGACAGGAGGGTAATATCGTAGCATGTGTAACGAGGTGTGGTTCCGATGAGAGCGTGGAAGTTCACAGCTCGTCGCCAGAGGACACTTGTGCACGTTCGTTACTACACAGAGGTTCACAGTTCATCGTCAGAGGGCACTTCGTTACTACACAGAGCATGCCTCAATCGTCCAACGCTGCCAGTTGCATTGCAAGCAGTGACATGGAGGCGTGAAAAGAAGAGCAAAGAAGTGTTGTTCGTTTTCTGACAGCGGAAGGAGTAGGAGAAACGGATATTCATCGACGAATGTCACAAGTGTACGGCGAACACTGCATGTTCCTCGCAAGGGTCAAGGCGTGGCACCAGCACTTCGGGGAAGGACGGGTGTCGTTAGCCCACAATGCATGATTTGGAGCACCACACTGCATTACCGATGTCATCGTCCAGCTGGTGGATGCACACATTACCCAGGACCGCTAGTTGACAGTGAAAGGCATAGCCGCCATGGCCGGATTGAGTGTCGGAAGTGTTCACGCTATCATGAAGGAACGACTGCACATGCGCAAAGTGTGTGCCTAATGGGTACCCCACAGACTTCAACCATACCAGGGAGCATGTCGAATGGCCCACTGTCTTGCTCATCTGCAGCGCTATGCTCGGGAAGGGAATGCGCTCCTGGCATGAGTGGTGGCTGGAGATGAGTCGTGGTGTCATCATTTCAAACCAGAATCAAAACGACAAAGTGTCCAGTGGAAGCATCCAGGGTCACCACCACCAAAAAAAAAAAAAAAAAACCAAGGCCGTCTGCACAAGTGCAGAAAAGATTATGCTGACGCTCCTCTTTGACCAGGTTGGCCCCCTTGTGATTCATTTCCTGCAGCACAGGACAACAGTGAATGCCCAGCGTTACTCGCAAACCTTGACCACCCTTCACCAAGCGATCTACTCAAAACGACCAGACAATTTCACCCGTGGGGTCATTCTACTCCACGACAATGTAAAGCCTCATACGGCCAACACAGTAGCGGCCCTCCTACAGAAATTCAAATGCGAGGTTCTCGGCCGTCCTCCATACAGTCTGGACCTCTCTCCCTGTGATTATGCCATTTTTGGTCCCCTTAAAAATGCTCGAAGGCACAAACTATTCACCTCGGACGACGACGTCCAGCTGTTAGTGCGGAACTGGTTAATATCGCAGCGCCGGGAACGTTATGAGACAGCAATTCACCGCCTTGCGTCAGAGTGGGACAAGTGTCTCAACAGCCAGGGTCGATACCTCTAACATACAGGTACTGGTTTCTGTAGTTATGCCTCGTGCTCGTTTCTTTTTGAACGCCCCTTACACATAGTTAAGTTTGTACGGAACACTCATTCCGCGAGTCCTACTCGTAACTGGCCAGTTTTTCAAAATCTTTTTTGCTTCGTAGACTCATTTTCGTGAGTCTACTGTTTGTTTCCATCTTTTGTGCCTTCCTAGTAATTGCTGCTCTACTACCGTTGCGTTGTCAACATACGTATGACAGTATGAGACCTCGAGATGATGATATCACTGATATCTGTTCGATAGCAGAACGAGTCAGTACGTGAACAATGAAAATAGCAACGATAAACTGACTGTTTAAGCATAAGAGGCGAGCCTAGGGAACAACTCCCCACCCCTTACTAGCATGTGCTTGTGTCTTGAAGCTAACAATGAACATGAGTCAGTATGACACATTTCTATTGTTGAAAAACGCTCTACATCAATCATAAGAACTTCAATTAATCGTCGATAGTTCGAACACACGGCTAATAGTGACATCCCTTAGGAAAATGGCGGGAAGGAGTGTGAAAGGGAACCGTGTGCGCTCAGAGTATTTCCCCGGGGGATTGTTGTTGTGGTTTGCAGTGGGAAGACTCCTTTGATGTAGCTCTGATGTCTAGCCTATGCAAGTCTCTTCATCTGTGCATAATTGCGCCAACCTATATGACCAGGAATATGATTGTTGTATCAACCTTTGGTCTTTTTTAGCACTTGAAACTTTCCTCCGTTAGCAAAGTGACGATACATTATTGCGTCGGTGTGTATTCAGCCAACCGATCTCTTCTTTAATGAAATTTTGCTATAAATTTCTTTTCTCTCGGATTATATACAGCAGCTATTCATTAGTTATCCGCTGTGCCCACCTAATATGCACCATTCTTTGGTAGCACAACTTTTCGAAAGTTTCTTCACGGTCCGGTACCATTAATGTGACCACATCTACATCTACATGGTTATTCTGCAATTCACACTTAAGTGCCTGGCAGATGGTTCATCGAACCATTTTCGTACTACTTCTCTACCATTCCACTCCAGAATGGCTGGTGGGGAAAAGGAACACCTAAATCTTTACGTTCGAGCTCTGATTTCTCTTATTTGATTATGATGATCATTTCTCCCTACGTAGGTGGGTGTCAAGAAAATATTTACGCATTCGGAAGAGAAAGTTGGATATTGAAATATCGTAAATGGATCTCGCCGCAAAGAAAACCGCCTTTGTTTCAGTGACTGCCACCCCAACTCGCGTATCATATCAGTGACACTCTCACCCCAATTGCGCGATAACACGAAACAAGCTGCCCTTCTTTGCACTTTTTCGATCTCCTCCGTAAATCCTACCTGGTAAGGATCCCATACCGCGCAGTAATATTCCAGCAGAGGACGGACAAGTGTAATGTAGGCTGTCTCTTTAGTGGGTTTGTCGCATCTTCTAAGTGTTCTGCTAACAAATCGCAGTCTTTGTTTCGCCTTCCCCACAATATTATCTACGTGGTCTTTCCAATTTAAGTTGCTCGTAATTGTAATTCCTAGGTTTTTAGTCGAATTGACAGCCCTTAAATTTGTGCGATTTATCGTATACCCAAACTTTATCGGATTTCTTTTAGTACCCATGTGGATGACATCGCACTTTTATTTGTTTAGTGCTGATTGCCACTTTTCGCGCCATACAGAAATTCTCTCTAGATCATTTTGTAAATGGAATTGATCGTCTGATGATTTTACTAGATGGTAAATTACAGCGTTATCTGCAAACAATCTAAGGGGGCTGCTCAGATTATCACCTAGATCATTTATATAAATCAGGAATGCTCGACTTCAACGTGCAATAACTACACATAGACGACAAGTCGCAGCACTAGCAGTGGAAGGTATACAAAGCGTGTCGGGGGAACGTTGGATAACAGCGCAGTCGTTGTCGTAATGCGGAAACAGAGGGATTTATGTGAGGCCCAAAAGGGCATAACCAGTGCCTTTCAAGCCAAGAGTGGAATCATTTTCGAAACGGCTGAGTTTGTAAATTGTTCGCGTACCGCCGTAGTTAAAGTACACTACTGGCCATTAAAATTGCTGCATCACGAAGATGACGTGCAACAGACGCGAAATTTAACCGACAGGAAGAAGATGCTGTGATATGCAAATGATTAGCTTTTTAGAACATTCACACAAGGTTGGCGCCGGTGGCGACACTTACAACGTGCTGACATGAGGAAAGTTTCAAACCGATTTCTCATACACAAACAGCAGTTGACCGGCGTTACCTGCTGAAACGTTGTTGTGATACCTCGTGTAAGGAGAAGAAATGCGTACCATCACGTTTCCGCCTTTTATAAAGGTCGGATTGTAACCTATCGCGATTGCGGTTTATCGTATCGCGACATTGCAGCTTGCGTTGGTCGAGATCCAATGACTGTTAGCAGAATATGGATTCGGTGGGTTCAGGAGGGTAATACGGAACGCCGTGCAGGATCCCAAAGGCCTCGTATCACTAGCAGTCGAGATGACAGGCATCTTATCCGCATGGCTGTAACGGATCGTGCAGCCATGTCTCGATCCCTGTGTCAACAGATGGGGACTTTTGCAAGACAACAACCACCAGCCGGCCGCGGTGGTCTCGCGGTTCTAGGCGCGCAGTCCGGAACTGCGCGACTGTTACGGTCGCAGGTTCGAATCCTGCCTCGGGCATGGATGTGTGTGATGTCCTTAGGTTAGTTAGGTTTAAGTAGTTCTAAGTTCTAGGGGACTGATGACCACAGCTGTTAAGTCCCATAGTGCTCAGAGCCATTTGAACCATTTGAACCAACAACCACCTGCACGAACAGTTCGACGACGTTTGCAGCAGCATGGACTATCAGCTCGGAGAGCATGGCTGCGGTTACCCTTGACGCTGCATCACCGACAGGAGCGCTTGCGATGGTGTACTCAACGACGAACCTGGGTGCACGAATGGCAAAACGTCATTTTCTTGAATGAATCCAGGTTCTGTTTACAGCATCATGATGGTCGCATCCGTGTGTGGTGACATCGCAGTGAACGCACATTGGAAGCGTGTATTCGTCATCGCCATACTGGCGTAACACCCGGCCTGATGGTATGGTGTACCATTGGTTACACGTCTCGGTCACCTCTTGTTCGCTTTGACGGCATTTTGAACAGTGGACGTTACATTTCAGATGTGCTACGACCCGTGGCTCTACCCTTCGTTCAATCCCTGCGAAACCCTATATTTCAGCAGGATAATGCACGACCGCATGTTGCAGGTTCTGTACGGGCCTTTTTGGATACAGAAAATGTTCGACTGCTGCCCTGGCCAGCACATTCTCCAGATCTCTCACCAATTGGAAACGTCTGGTTAATGGTGGCCGAGCAACTGGCTCGTCACAATACACCAGTCACTACTCTTGATGAACAGTGGTATCGTGTTGAAGCTGCATGGGCAGCTGTACCTATACACGCCATCCAAGCTCTGTTTGACTCAATGCCCAGACGTCTCAAAATTCGTATTATGGCCGGAGGTGGTTGTTCTGGGTACTGATTTCTCAGGATCTATGCCCCCCAAATTGCGTGAAAATGTAATCACATGTCAGTTCTAGTACAATATATTTGTCCAATGACTACCCGTTTATCATCGGCATTTCTTCTTGGTGTAGCAATATTAATGGCCAGTAGTGTATATGGTGCGTGGCAAAATGGCGCTGTCAAAAACTGACGTCGAGGCAACTGTAGTGTATCAGGGCCCATAGATGAAAGGAGTGAACGGCGATGCAGTGAATAGTCGTGCAACTGTTGAGCAACGGACCGCCCAGAGGAACCAAGGGATTAACAACAGTGTCTCCTCAATGAAGTTCAGTGAGTGTTGCTGCCTCTGGGCCACCACAGCAGGCACCTGGTTCATGAACCAGTGTTGACTGCTGTTCATCGTCGACGAAGACTGAAATTTACACGCTAACATCGCAAGTGGACGTCCACTGAGTGGCGACAAGTGGCTTTTTCAGATGAATCATGTTTTATGTCCCATTGGACAAATGGCCGATGGCGTGAACGGAGTGATGCTTCTGAAAGCAAGCACCCTGCAACAACCTTCGGAAGAGTCCAGGCTGGAGAAGGGAGCGTTATTGTTATGTGACGACACAACCGCAAACGGGCTTGACGTTGTACGGAGGTCAATGGTTGTCGGCGCAGGAGGCTCTGTGAGCACAGCCCCCTTTCTGTGAGCCGCTCAATAATGGTTTTTATGGTCACTGAAGCATCAACTGCACTTCGGATCGATGATAATGGTGAATCCAGGGCTCTGAGTGGCTCTCTGCAGATTGCTCAGTCCTCATGTTCTGACATCTCTCAAGGTGAACTGCTTCCTCGTTGAGTCTGTGTTCAGCCATGGCTCTCTCATTCTTGCCAGCATCGTCGAACAGCGGCATCGCTCCTATTCAAATGGGGAGAGATTCGCCGATTACTACAACCGGCTCCTTTAAGAGCAACTGCACGACCTTTCTCACATGCTGACATCTGCGTATATTATTCACGCACCTCTCTACGAGGTTGTCCAACTAAATACAGGGAATAGAATTCGCAACCATTTTATACCCTGCTGCCGACATGTCTCCAGTTTACTATCCTTGCCAGTAACGTGGTGAAATTGCGTTGCAACGTCACACATTCATCACCCATCATTTACAATTTTGCATTTCCCGTCGATACCTGTATGAATACCAATGTAGCAATTTGTAACTATTTTCCATAAGTCCTTCGTGGCGCGTCTTTTTTCCCCAAGTTTATAGCGCTCACTACAAGTGCAAGCGCCAGCCGGTGTGGTCGAGCGGTTCTAGGCGCTTCAGTCTGGAACCACGCGACCGCTACGGTCGCAGGTTCGAATCCTGCCTCGGGCATGGATGTGTGTGTGTTAGTTAGGTTTAAGTAGTACTAAGTTCTAGGGAACTGATGACCACAGATGTTAAGTCCCATAGTACTCAGAGCCATTTGAACCATTTGAACAAGTGCAAGCCGCTGACACGAAAGTCCACTCTGAGCTGTGTGGTGAGAATCTCTGACTGCCATGCAGCGGGCCCAGGTTCGATTCCCGTCTCGAGGACTTTCTGTGACTGAGTGTTGTGTTGTTTCTATCATCATCAACACGCAAGTCTACCAATGTGGCGTCAACTGAGAAGACTTGCAAGTTGGCGGCCGAACTTCCCTAGCTGGGGTCTCGCGGCCATCAATGCCATACGATCATCTCAATTCAACTGCTGACACGAATTGTACGGGAATGTGTGACAGCAGCTTGCTTTTGAAATCTGTTCATCGGGTTGCCTATTTGCAGGCGCAGACTTATTCGATGCGACAATACAGAGTAGATGATTTGTCAACATGATCTGTCACTGCCCCCTAGAGCAACTACGTTGCGGCACGTATCAGAAATCGAAACTTGGAGAGATCCTGTATCCATTGACGCGTTTCTATTTTCTGTATGTCTCGTAGTTTTCGCGTAGTCGTCTTCTGAATCCCTGGTCGTACTTATGGATGCACTGTATAGCTCTATCACACTCTTACCCAGTAATATACAAGTCATTCACTTAAATTACCAGCAACTGCAGAGAAAAAAGAAACGTTGTTTTAATCAGCCCGAGGAGAAAGTTAGCTATAGAAGTCAACATACTACAGCTATTCGGAAAGTAAGGCCCGATCGCTGGCGAAATGGAAACCACTGGAAAGATAAAAAATGTTTTATTTGAAACAGTTAACTACAGCTTCCAGCTACCTCTCTACATAGTCGCCCCTCCGACTCTGACATCTATGATAGCATTGTATCAACTTTCCAGCATCCTCGTCATAGGAGATAGCCGCCTGTGCTTTCCGCCAGTTCTCTACGCTGGTCTGCAGCTTATAATCTGTGCCAAAATGTTTTCTCCATTGCCAGCAGGTCATGTGAGCAGAGATGAAACTCAGAGGGAGCCAACTGCGGGCTGTATTGTAGGTGATCAAGCACTTCCCATCGAAAACGATGCGGGAACATCTTCATTGCCCCTGCAGTGTGCGGCCGAGAATTGTCATGAAGAATGAAACACATGACACTTAAGTTATGTGGGCTGCATGTCATCAGGCGAAATACCTCACCAGGCCCTCATACTTGGCACTCCGTCTTCAGGCCACGAGTGGCCTACCGGGACCATCCGACCGCCGTGTCATCCTAAGTGTAGGATGCGGATAGGAGGGGCGTGGCGTCAGCACACCGCTCTCCCGGTCGTTATGACGGTATTCTTGACCGAAGCCGCTACTATTCGGTCGAGTAGCTCCTCAATTGGCATCACGAGGCTGAGTGCACCCCGAAAAATGGCAACAGCGTATGGCAGCTGGATGGTCACCCATCCAAGTGTCGGCCACGCCCAACAGCGCTTAGCTTCGGTGATCTCACGGGAACCGGTGTATCCACTGCGGCAAGGTCGTTGACCCCCTGATACTTTGAGGGAGACACTATTTTGTAGGCATCTCACTCTGCGCTCAGAATTGAAAAGAGCAACGTGACGCGATCGACAGGCATACTAGGACACTGCCCAACACATCTTTGAGAATCTTCATCGGATTCCCACTGTGGTTTCCATTTCACTTCCGATCGGAATTTATTTCCCGAATAGCCCTCGTAGCAAAATCGACCATTTGCAAGTCGCGAACGATACTAATCAGCGCAGCAATGAATACGAATTTTCATCTTATCTGAGCTTCATGGATTTTGAGAAAGTTTTTGATTCCATGATTATTGATTTTTTCCGTCTTAAGCTTACTGCAATTAAAGAATATTTTTCGCCAGAAATGTTTCCCTTTTATTTAGAAAGTATCTTCAGCGATCATGCATGCTTTTGCATCTTGTTTGCATATTCTGAAAACCTCTGCTAACAACGAAGGAAAAGCAGTGCTTTACAGAATATGTATGCAATAGACAAAAACACAGATGACCGCAGAAGATGCTTTATAAATGAAATCGGAACGTGTCTGATCAAAAATACTCTTTAATTTTAGTGAGCTTAAGACGAAAAAGCCAACAATAATTGATTATAACAGCTGCTGCGCAAGATAGCCATGTAAGCAAGCATATTACGGACGATTTTGATTCGGTTTGAACGAAATGTATATTAACAGCTCTTGAGAAACACGGTACTGGTTCAGTCGATGATATATTGTGGGTAGAGTGGATAGAGAGCGCAAGAATTAAACAGAAAAGGAATACTTGCCGGATGTGATTTTGATAAAGTAAGTAGGGTAATCAAAACTAAGCTTCAGATCTGTCTGAAAAGGAAAGCCTGCAATCACAATGTATTACTGGTTTTTGTTTATGGCAGTGAGATAGGGACTTTTAATGTGAAAACTATTCCAAAAGAAAACGTTGTTCAGCAAGCAGTGGAGAGAAGCATACTGGAAATTATAAGGCGAAACAAGATAACAAACAAATGGATAAGATGATAGACTGGAATGGAAGAGAATGAAAATTTAACGAAGTTGACAGGAACAAGTAAATAGCTGAATAGTTGGCAAATAGACGACGGGAATTCTTTTCTGGATTTCTAGAGAAAAGGAAAGACGACACAATGACCTAATAAAAGTCGGTTAACGTCTTTAAAAACATGTTGTCGTTTCTATTTTTTAGGCCTCACTTCTGCAGTTTTGCATTTAATACGGTATATTAGCGTCCTTTGTGACAGTAATAAAAAAATGGTAAATCAGACTATTTAGCTTTATTTTAGAACGTAATCAGTGGCCATTGTAATAGTGTGGCTTTTCTTACAAATCTGTTTGGTAATAACATAAACAGTATTCATGTTTCAACGTGTTATTATTAACAGTTCTCCTGTTTTAAATTACCGTTATTGTTCACTTATTTTTAATACACGGCACTTCACTGATACAGAATTTATTTTAAATACTTTTTAGGAGGACGATGAATGTGTGTGTGTGTGTGTGTGTGTGTTTGCGTTCGTGCGTGCTAATTGTTACTTTCTTAAAACTGTCTCTTTTATTTAGTAGGATGGTTCATCATGAGCGCATGTGTTGCCTGGTTGCTAATGTCGGTTTGGTCGTTTTATATATGTTACTTTTCTGTGGTTGCCTTCTGAATTTGGAAATTTTCTTTTGGCGTTAGGAAATATTTTAATTGCTGAATCTGATCATTTTCGTGTTTGTTTCCGTTGCGGTAGGGTTGTGGTTTTCTTGTCTTTTTCTGTGCATGTTAAATGAATGGTGCCATATCTCCATGCTCGTTCATGCTCTTTATGTCTCACGTCATATGACGTTCTGTTGATTTCCATGCTCTTTTATGCTCCTTATACCTCGTTTCATATGTTTGATGGTCTGTCCTGAGTACAGAGCATCACAGACGTTACACTGAAGTTGTTAAGTGCCAGATTTTTTTAAAAAAATATAAGGTGCGATCAAAAAGTTTCCGTTCGAAGATCGTACAGTCCAGGATCGGTGTGCTAATCAAGTAAAATCGCCGTGAGCATTCAGTGAACCATCCCACACATGCACCAAGTGGAAGATATTCATTTGGTAAAACACTGTGTTCTGCTGCGTGAAGAAGTCTGTAGCTGCCTGCTGCACATCCTCGTCCCAACGGCTAAGTCGAGCCTGCAAGGCATTTTTTAAGGGTCCGAAGGCGTAATAAGCACATGGCGAGAGATCAGGATTATAGGGCGAGTGCTCGAGTGTCTCGCATGCCGGCCGGTGTTGCCGAGCGGTTCTAGGCGCTTCAGTCTGGAACCGCGCGAACGCTGCGGTCGCAGGTTCGAATCCTGCCTCGGGCATGGATGTGTGTGATGTCCTTAGGTTAGTTAGGTTTAAGTATTTCTAAGTTCTAGGAGACTGATGACCTCAGATGTTAAGTCCCATAGTGCTGAGAGCCATTTGAACCATTTTTTTTTTTTTCCGAGTGTCTCGCACTTGAGTTGGCGTAACTTCCGCGGTAAGGCATTTGCGATATGGGGACGGGCGTTGTCATGAACTTGGAGCACCATTCCATAACAGCAGTTTTCGACAGACATGCTGCCCCATACACATTCTTCATTGTCTTAAAGATGTCTACCAGTGTTTATCCTTCGGCAACCAAGAAAAGAAGAATAGTATGATGGTCTTGTTTGGACGCATTTAGTAGCAGTGTCGACAAAGTTCACGTTTCTACATTTAATGCACGCACGACAGAAAGACACGGGTGCCACTCGTATCCCTGGACTACATGTTGGTGCATACGAGGATCGATGCATACGCGGATAGCTGTCGCGCTACGTTGCATATATGCTGCAGCAACATCCTCAAACGGAAACTTTATGATCGCCCCTTGTTTATGTCAGAATCATCATCCTTCTTTAAACATTTCTGTACGGAGATATTACTTTAGTGGGCTATTTGATTTCTCGTTTCTTTAGGACGTTACTGGTTGTGTGTGTCAGTTTGTTTCCATATCTGAGTGTGTTCCAGTGTGTCTGTTGAGCTTCAGTGTTGTGTCCCTGTTGTTTAGTAGGAGTATTTGTGTTGTGAGTCCTTGCATTTGTGTGGTGTTTTGCTTTGCATGTTTAGATTGTTTTATTTTTAGGTCTTTCTAGATTTTCTTATTCAATTTTTGTAACTAGAGATTCTTAGTATCCATTGCTTTTTGCTGTTTGAGTTATTATGTCTAACTCCTCTTTGTAGTTGTGTTTTTCTAGTGGGATGATGTTTCATCTGTGGAGAATGTATCTGAGAGCTGCTTGTTTCTGAGACCGTGGGTGTTTTGATGATTGGTTTAGTATTATCTACTTTGATGATTTTTCTGTAAATACTGAATCAGTGTTCCTTCGTTATCTTTGTGATGATTGTATATAGAAAGTGTGTGGCTCCTGCTTGTTCTTTACCTAAAGTGAACTTTAGATTTATGAGTCATGTGTTTATCTCTGTGTGTATTTGGTCTAGCTTTGTTACTGGTTTGTCTGTCCAGCCAAGCATGTAGATGGCACTTTCGTAATACTATTTCCTGAAATATTCTTTCCTTTATTTTGACCCTTTGGGAATCATCCTCTTCATGGTAGATTTCTTTATTAAAATCAATCTAGTTTTGTTCAGTAATAAAGTGCAGAAGTGAACTTATTTCTGAGATATACTCCTCTGGTAATTGATTGTAAGCATCCAGGTCTTTTTCTATAATCTTTATTGTTTCCATGAGTGGGATTGTGGAATGCATATATTTTACATCAAATGTGATCAATATAGCTGTATCCACAATATCTACGTATTTTATGTGGTTTAGTAGTTCGTCTGTGTTCTTCCGCGCCCTACAATGATGTATATTGTATTGTTGTGTGAGTTTGTTTAATTTATATCTAGTGAGGGTTTATGTAGATAGTTTACTGGTCTCATAAGTGTGGTTACATTGTTAATTTTTGGTTTGTCCCGGAATTTCGGAGCGATAGATTTCATATACAACAGATGAGCTTTTTATCTGTTATAAAGTGTGTGTTAGATAGTTTTCAGTTCTTTTTCATTTTTGTGTGGAAGTTGTTTGTTGAATATGAACTGCAGGAGCAACATGAATGAGTACAGCAGAAAACTGTAATACGGGGTTACTCGGGAGGAGATTTTTACCCAGCCTGGATGTTGAATGGATGATAGTGATGATATTTACAAGGGTTGAAATTCCCCTGAGTGCCTCATCAGACCCATTACATCCCATCATGCTACATAACAATGTGGAAAATCCAAGATTTCTGCAGATCGGTCTCTTCCGTTGTCTCATGCTATCACACTGCAACTACAGATGCTATCTGAGTGTTGTACTAAGTGGGTCACGTCATACACAAAATTCTTTTAAGGTGGTGTCAGGAAACCAGAACGGTCGGAGACAATTTAAATTACGAACTTTTATTTGTGCTGATCACCAGCTGATGTTTATCTTGTTGAATGTTAAATTGGAGCAATGGACGCGGGTTGAATAAAATACCTAGAAACCAAGATAAACGTCGAAATATCCATAGTTTGGTTACTCTCATAATATTTATATTGAACGCCTGGGACAAAGCACACTGATCAGAACTGTTACCTGGTAGATGTTGGGAAGAACGCTATGCCTATGACAGCTTAGTATACAGTTACTCAGTGCTCCTACGGAACGATAGAATAGATCGTTCCATTTCTGTAGTAAATACAACTAGACGCGTGGTTGAGAAGTAGGGCAGTGCTCGAATACAAGAGCTGTTGCTGTCGTCGGTGGCTGCTGCAGGATTCATTTCTATTCCAGTAAACGTGGTGCAGCAACTCGAATTGCTGCAACATGTGGCATAGCATACAGTTGACTGGTTTATCACATCGATTGGTGTCAGATGTCATTGATATGTCATCAAATGTGACTTAACAACTGAAAACTGTCTCCCAATAACAAAATATATTTCAAAGAATAGCGCAGAATCGTGAACGAGCAACGAGCAACTATAGGTAGAGGTCAGTTTGGAGATATGGTTTCAGCGGCTGACATGAATCCGATTGAGCACGTCTTACGTTCACGAACCAATTCAGAGCTGTAGATATCATTTCTTAAACAGCTGTAACACCCCATTTCTGAATGTCATGAGTAATCTTACTGAATCCACGGAAAACACTTGCAACGCAGTGTTAACCTAGATACCATGTTTGTCGACATTATTTGTGGTTGCTTAGCCTGTTTCTAGCTGATTCTCTGGGGCAAAATATCTCACCAGATGGGCCATGTACATCCGAGTTGCAAGATACTTGCATGAGTATGCTGGTGTGTAGTACGGATAATATTATATTACGTGTGATATCAAAATGCATCAGTTTTACAGAATGTCTGACAGCTCGTCTGATTCCCAAAGAATTTCGATCACACAGATTACGGTCGAATCACTAAACGACAAAATTACGCTGTCTTCTGACTAAGAATGTCAAACTGTTATTAGCAACAAGGAGTTTGTTGACGCTTCTGGTGGTAGACGTCATTATGAGGTGCTGCCTCTGTGTGGAGTGCAACAATATATGATTTCAGATTCAGATTCCTGAAATTTTTGTAATAATCTACCCTCATGTCATTGTCTGCACATAACGGCTCCACATTCCGGCAGAATAATAACTCTCAAAGAATACTGTTCTCTCCTCTGCCTTCACGAATTTAACATGATCTCGTGCCCTACATGGTTCACAGCTTGTGATATATATTTTGGATCGAATGGAAGGAAACTTCGGTAAGCACCTAGTTCTAAGTACCTGGAGAACCAGCTACTGCACGGACAGCATGCTATGCTTTAGGTTTGTAATGTCTTATTGATACTCTCCAACTTATACCATAACTTCTTATCACGCCGAAAGGGTTGTAGGACTGTAATAATATAAAGGGAAATCGAGCAGATTCCGTTTGAGTGCGTTGCTGCAGCTTATATGAAATGTAGCGTGTACAGCAAAAACACCTACAAGTAGGCAACGGATTGATGTGAATTCGTGTCTTTCCGACGTGAGTGCCATAAATGCCGGGACATAAACTAAGGCAACTTCATTCCCAGATGCGTCCAAACAAGACCAACTAGCTTTATTTTTTTCTTGGCCGCCGAAGGTCAGCCACTGGTAGACATCCATCGGAAGATGAATAATGTGTATGGTGCAGCATGTCTGTCGGAAACCATCATTGTGGAATCGTGCGCCAAGTTCTGTGCTGCTGCTTCACGATAAAGCACGTCCACACGTCATAAGTGTGGCAACGCAGAAGTTACGCCAACATCGAACACTGGCTCTATAGTCCTGATCTCTCCCCGTGCGATTATCATGCCTTCGGTCCCTTAAAAAAGGCCTGAAGACTCAACGATTCAGATCACATGAGGATGCACAGCAGGCAATTACGGGCTTCCTCTCATAGCAGAACAGTGTGTTTTACCAAAGGGTATTCAACCTGGTGCGTCGGTGGCATAATTGCCTCGACGCACACGATGATTTTGACTGATTGGCATACTGCTTCTGAACTATACATCCTTCGAACAGAATCTTTTTAACCGACCCCTTATACGCAATCCAGTAACTTTAATGTGACCACCTGTCAAAGGCCTCAATAGACACCTTTGCTGTGCCGACCGCTGCGAGACATGCAGAAGGAGAGTCAATGAGTTTCTAGAAGGTACTGACAGGGATGTGGAGCCATGCCAACTCCAGTTTGATGGGCAGCTGCGCTAGGTCTCTCGGTTGAGAAACCATGGCGCGAATAGCCGATCGCTTGACTTTAAATCCAGGGAGTTTGGTGGCCAGGGTAGGACGATACCCATCCTGGTGCTCTTCGAATCACTCACGTACACTGCAAGGTGTGTGATATATTGCATTGTTCTGCTGGTAGATGTCTTAGACCCGAGGAAAAACAAACTGCATGTAGAGGTGGACATAGTCCCCAAGTCCTTTTTTAATCTATTGTGCCTTCCAGAATGACGAGATCACACAGGGAAAGCCACGATAGCATTTCCCAGACAATAATGGTCCCTCCTCGGGGATAGACCCTTCCGACGATTGTCCGATGGAGCATAAAACGCGATTCCTGTGAAAAGAATACCTGTCTCCACCCAGTGCAAGTCCACTTGCGACACTTGCGTGCAAATTCTAGCCTACGTCGCCAATGAACAGTATTCAGCATGGGTGTATGAACCAGGCGCATGCCGCAGAGGCCCATACTCAGCAACGTTCGCTGAACGGTCGTTGAGGAGACACTGTTAGTAGCCCCTTGATTCATCTGGGCGGTCAGTTGCTCAACAATTGCACGTGTATTGACGCGTACACATCTCCGTAGTCTTAAAAAAAACGGTTCAAATGACTCTAAGCACTATGGGACTTAACATCTGAGGTCATCAGTCCCCTAGAACTTACAAGGGAACCTCCCCATCGCACCCCCTTCAGATTTAGTTATAAGATGGCACAGTGGATAGGCCTTGAAAAACTGAACACAGATCAATGGAGAAAACAGGAAGAAGTTGTGTGGAACTATGAAAAAATAAGCAAAATATACAAACTGAGTAGTCCATGGGTAACATAGGCCACATAAGGACAACATGAGCACAGGAGCGCCGTTGTCCAGTGGTTAGCGTGAGCAGCTGCGGAACGAGAGGTCCTTGGTTCAAGTCTTTCCTCTAGTGAAAAGTTTAATTTTTTATTTTCAGACAATTATCAGAGTTCAGGCACCCACACATAATCAACTTCGCTCTTCAAAATTCCAGGACATGTTCAGATTTGCTTGGACATATACAGGATTTGACGGTCTACACACGGAAAAATTTGAAAAAGTTAAAAACATATGTTTTGGCAGAGCACATAGAAAACTGTGCGACTGTGAAACTGTTGCATTCATTTGTTGCAGTTTATGTGACACACTCTTATGTTTACATCACTTTTTTGCGAGTGATTATCACATTCACAAGAAAACCTAAATCGGGCAAGGTAGAAGAATCTTTTTACCCATTCGCCAAGTGTGCAAGTTAGGTGGGTCGACAACATATTCCTGTCATGTGACGCACATGCCGTCACCAGCGTCGTATAGAATATATCAGACTTGTTTTCCTGGATCAAATGTTTTCGGTTCCCATTGGAGAGGCACGTCCTTTCGTCTACTAATCGCACGGTTTTGCGGTGCGGTCGCAACACACAGACGCTAAACTTATTACAGTGAACAGAGACGTCAATGAACGAACGGATAGAACATAACTCTGCAAAAACAAAGTAAGTAAACTTTTCGCTCGAGGGAAGACTTGAACCAAGGGCCTCCTGTTCCGCAGCTGCTCAGGCTAACCACGGGACCACGGCGCTCCGGTGCTCACATCATCCTTGATGTGGCCTATGTTGCACATGAACTACTCAGTTTGCATATTTTGCTTATTTTTTCATAGTTCCACTCAACTTCTTCCTGTTTTCTCGATTGATCTGTGTTCAGTTTTTCAAGGCCTATCCACTGTGCCAAATTATAACTAAATCTTAGGGGTGTGCGATGGGGAGGTTCCCTTGTTAGAACTACTTAAACCTAAGTAACCTAAGGACATCACACACATCCATTCCCGAGGCAGTATTCGAACCTGCGACCGACCGGTCGCGCGGTTCCAGACTGGAGCGCCTAGAACCGCTCGGCCACACCGGCCGGCCCGTAGTCTTCGTTCAACACTGTCATCTATGGCCCGTAGTGCACCACAGTTTCCTAGCTGCCGTTTTGCAATAGCACCATGTAGCCATGCACGGTATACTTTAACCACGGCGGCACTCGAACAGTTTGCAAACTTAGCCGTTTCGGAAATGTTTCCACCAATGATAATACCCTTTTGGACGTCAGATAAATTGATCAGTTTCTGTTTCTCGACGACGACTGCACTGCTGCCCACGTCCCACTGACACGCTTTATACACCCTCCATTGCTAGTGCTGCCACTTGCCGTCTGTGAGTGGTTACTGTATGTTGACGTCCAGCATAACCGGTAGTCACATGAACGTGGCTGTACCGTGTATAATTAAAGTGCAATCCTAAATCCCGCTCTTGTAATGTGTTCTTTAATTTGTGTTATGGTGCTCAATTTTTCTTTTCAGTTTTGAATTGTTCTTCATGTTCTTCATGTTTCAGAGTTTTGTTCAAAAGTGACTACATTACGTTAATTATCGATTGTGAAATAACAGCCTAAACCTTAAATATATATTTCAAAGAAATAAGCATTTACATATTTACTTTGAAAAGCACTGTTAAGTGCAATGCTGAAATGTTTCCGTGTGTGCCGTAATTAGTCCAGTGTCAGTGCGGGTGAAGTATGTAGGGGATTGTGGCATAATCCTAGATTCCTATTGTACAGCTTGTTCTTGAAACTTTGTAAGTAACCTTTCGAGGGATACTTGGTGTCTACCGTGCATCTGCCAGTTCAGTTTTTTCAGTTTCTCCGTTTTGCTCTCCTGTGAATCAAACAAACCCGCGACCATTTGTGCACCCATTCTTTGGACACATTCAGTATCCTCTGTTAGAGCTATTTGGTATATGTCCCACCCGCGAGAGAAATATTCTAATATGAGAAGCACTAGTGCTTTTTTAAGAGCCTCCTTCATAGACTGACTACATTTCTCAGTATCTTGCCAAGAACCGATGTCTGCCACCTGCCTTATCTACGACTGAGGCAATGTGACCGTTCCATTTCATATCCCTATAAATAATTACATCCACGTATTTGCACAAGTTGACTGATTCCAGTTACGGTTCATTCATGTTGAAGTCATAGGACACTACTTTTATGCGTTTTGTGAAGTGCACAATTTTACATGTCTGTGCATTTAAAGTCCCGTGTGGGGTTGCTAGTCCCCCATCGGGCGCCTCCCCAGGTGGAGGATAGGAGAACACTCACCAGATATGGCTGATACCGGGGAAATAAAATACTCGGGGTGGACCAAAACTAGCGTGGCTAGGAAAAGGCACTGAGTCATAGAGAAGGCAATGTTCCTAGGGCTAGATCCCCAAATACAAGGTCTCTGGTCCTCCAGGTAGGAGGGCTACCTCCCCTCTCATGGAAAACAAGACTTGATCAGGATACTCTACACGTGCCTCGGAAACAGGACTGTCTTAATTGGAACAGAACTCGTAAACGAAAACCGGACATAAGATTTGGAACATGGAATGTAAGTAGTTTGTTCAGGCCAGGAAGCATGAAAACTCTGGTGAGCCAACTAGAAAAATACCCACTACAAATAGTAGCACTGCAGGAAATCAGATGACGAGGAGCAGGGTCTGTAATAACAAGTACAAGAAGTATTCTACATGGAGATTGTGGTGACCACCGAGAATTTGGAACAGGCTTTTATGTTAGTAACACAGTGCTAAACTTGGTAAAAGAATTCAAATCCATAAATAACAGTTTTGCAAACTGCATCAAGGACACCACGTCATACAGAGGAGCAGACTGTGACACTGACCATTTCCTAGTAATAGCTAAAATGACAGTAAAATTTAAGAAAGTGACAAAGACAATCACCAAAAGGGTAATCTATAGTAATGTAAATACACTCCTGGAAATTGAAATAAGAACACCGTGAATTCATTGTCCCAGGAAGGGGAAACTTTATTGACACATTCCTGGGGTCAGTTACATCACATGATCACACTGACAGAACCACAGGCACATAGACACAGGCAACAGAGCATGCACAATGTCGGCACTAGTACAGTGTATATCCACATTTCGCAGCAATGCTGGCTGCTATTCTCCCGTGGAGACGATCGTAGAGATGCTGGATGTAGTCCTGTGGAACGGCTTGCCATGCCATTTCCACCTGGCGCTTCAGTTGGACCAGCGTTCGTGCTGGACGTGCAGACCGCGTGAGACGACGCTTCATCCAGTCCCAAACATGCTCAATGGGGGACAGATCCGGAGATCTTGCTGGCCAGGGTAGTTGACTTACACCTTCTAGAGCACGTTGGGTGGCACGGGATACATGCGGACGTGCATTGTCCTGTTGGAACAGCAAGTTCCCTTGCCGGTCTAGGAATGGTAGAACGATGGGTTCGATGACGGTTTGGATGTACCGTGCACTATTCAGTGTCCCCTCGACGATCACCAGTGGTGTACGGCCAGTGTAGGAGATCGCTCCCCACACCATGATGCCGGGTGATGGCCCTGTGTGCCTCGGTCGTATGCAGTCCTGATTGTGGCGCTCACCTGCACGGCGCCAAACACGCATACGACCATCATTGGCACCAAGGCAGAAGCGACTCTCATCGCTGAAGACGACACGTCTCCATTCGTCCCTCCATTCACGCCTGTCGCGACACCACTGGAGGCGGGCTGCACGATGTTGGGGCGTGAGCGGAAGACGGCCTAACGGTGTGCGGGACCGTAACCCAGCTTCATGGAGACGGTTGCGAATGGTCCTCGCCGATACCCCAGGAGCAACAGTGTCCCTAATTTGCTGGGAAGTGGCGGTGCGGTCCCCTACGGCACTGCGTAGGATCCTACGGTCTTGGCGTGCATCCGTGCGTCGCTGCGGTCCGGTCCCAGGTCGACGGGCACGTGCACCTTCCGCCGACCACTGGCGACAACATCGATGTACTGTGGAGACCTCACGCCCCACGTGTTGAGCAATTCGGCGGTACGTCCACCCGGCCTCCCGCATGCCCACTATACGCCCTCGCTCAAAGTCCGTCAACTGCACATACGGTTCACGTCCACGCTGTCGCGGCATGCTACCAGTGTTAAAGACTGCGATGGAGCTCCGTATGCCATGGCAAACTGGCTGACACTGACGGCGGCGGTGCACAAATGCTGCGCAGCTAGCGCCATTCGACGGCCAACACCGCGGTTCCTGGTGTGTCCGCTGTGCCGTGCGTGTGATCATTGCTTGTACAGCCCTCTCGCAGTGTCCGGAGCAAGTATGGTGGGTCTGACACACCGGTGTCAATGTGTTCTTTTTTCCATTTCCAGGAGTGTATGTTAAAGGAGCCAGAAAGAAAGGAACAGTTTGTGACAGAACTAGCTGGGAAGATAACAAATGTGGAGCAAATGGAGTCTGGTCACAATAACATAAATGAAGACTGAACAAAAATCAAAACCACCCTGAATGAAGCAGGCGCAAAAGTTTTGGGAAAACCGAAAAAACCTAACCGGATATGGTTCAACCAGATATGCGAAAGAAAAACTGAGGAAAGAAGGAGAGCTATAAAGGAGTGGTTGTAAAACATGAACAATATACAACTAAAAGAGAACTTTACTCGAATAAGGAAAGAAACATCAACAGTTCTTAGACAGGAAAAAAGGAAATATTACAATTACATAATTAACGAAGCGGAGGAGGATCTTACTCACCACAGGACTAGACAAATGTATCAAAACGTGAAGAAATGTACCAAAAGGTATGTAAAGAAAGAACAGTTGAGTAAAGGTGAAAAGGGAAGAATACTAGTGGATGGAAAAGAGATAGGGCAAAGATTGGTAGAATACTTCTCCCAGCTCCTAAATTGCGAAGACCCCACGGAACTTCTTGCTTTTGAGTCCCCACAAACTGTGGACATAGAAGTGACAGCTCCCACTGAACATGAAATTACACAAATACTCAAAAAACTAAAAAACAACAAAGCGACCGGGGAAGACCAAATTGTTGCAGAGCTCATAAAAAATGGAGGACCTAACCTTGTAAGAACCATGACAAGCCTTATACGGAAGGTTTGGGAGCAAGAAAGACTCCCAGAAGACTGGAAATTGGCCTTCATCTGCACATTAATGAAAACGAATGACCCCTGGTATATGACAGTTATAGTGGAATATCTCTGCTAGATGTCAGCTATAAAGTACTATCTCTATGCCTCCAATATAGGATACTACCACTTGCTGAAGAAGCCGTAGGAGACTACCAACGTGGGTTTAGACGCAACAGATCTACAGTAGACCACCTATTTACCCAACTGAGAAATGCTGGGAATGTAATACAGACATGCACATGCTCCTGACTGACTTCAAAAAGGCCTATGGCAGCGTACACGGGGGTACTATAATCAGAGTAATAAAAGAATTTCAGTTCCCATCTAAAATAATTCGCTTGGTGGCAATGTGTCTAGAACAAACACTCTGTAAAGGGCAGACAAGTACCGGTCTATCAGAATACTTCGAAGTTCGAATCGGCCTCAGACAGGGAGACGCCCTCTCCCCAATATAATTCAACCTTGTGCTACAAGAAATAGGCCGGGAATTTATGAAAACTGCCCCCATTTGAATACCCCTAGACAACGACTCAACTGGCATATGCCGATGATATAATCCTAATCAGCGGTAGTAGAGAAGAGGTCAGAAGAATGGCAGGCTCTTACTGCAAGATTGCCAATAGGGCAGGCCTGCAAGTCAGTGAAGATAAGACAGAAAACATGGTCCTGAGCAAGTCAGCTACAGATGGGGACCTGCTCACGGTGGACAGTCTCCGATTCAAAAGGTCAAATACTTTCAAATATCTTGGTAGTCTCTGCAGTGATCAGAACCACTGTGAAACTGAAATAAATGCAAGAATTGTTGGAGGCAACAGAGCATACTTTAGCCTTCAGGATGTGCTGAAGGAAAGATCCCTGTCAAGCAGTTTTAAGATCAGTCTGTACCAAAGTATGATTACGCAAGTGGTTATGCACGGTTGTGAAAGCCTCGTCTTTGGAAGAACAGACGAAGAGAAACTACATGTTTTCGAACGAAAAATCCTCAGAAAAAAATGGTCCTGTGATAGATTCACAAACAGGCTAATGGAGAATTCGAAAAAACCAAGAATTAAAAGAGCTTTACGCACAGCCTGACATTATACAAAGAATAAGAAGAAGAAGGTTGACCTGGACTAGACATGGAGCAAGGATGAATGAAGGGAGGATACCCCATGATGTGTTTCTGAGAGCTGTAGCTGGAAGGAGATACCAAGGACGACCGCGGACAAGATGGAAGGACAATATTGACAAGGACACCGAGGACATGGGACTAGGAGCGGGCGAGTGGTGGCAGGAGGCTCGCAATCGGGAACGATGGAGGAGGAGTGTGGAGCAGGCATTTGGTCACTAAGGCCCAAGCCACGGATAAGTAAAAGTAAGTAAGTAAGTACATTTGAAGTAAGGTATCGATCTTTGCACGACTTTTAAATCTTATCAAGCTCTGGCTACATACACTACCACAAAAAAATTGTATACCCTTTTAGAGGTTTCCAATTCACTCAAGGTTTATTGTTGCACAGTGCATATGGAGCACATGAAATTATTACATTTACACATCAATATCACAAGCGGGTCTGAGGTACTAGGTATCGACCCATCCTGAAACACCTACATTACCACGTGGTGCAGCCTCGACGGGCGGCAGTGCAGGCGCTAACTGTGGCATCCAGTCGATCGTACAGATGGCGAATACCGTCCTGCGATACGTCATACCACACCTGCTCGACCTTTACACATAGTTTTGTAAGAGATGTTGTTCGACAAGTTACACGAGTCATTTCTCGTTCCATCATATCCGACACGTGCTCGATTGGAGACAAGTCCCCAGATCGTGCTGGCCAGGGAAGCTTCTGCACGTCTTGCAGAGCACGTGGAGTTTGACGGATAGTGCGTGGGCGGGCATTATCCAGCTGCATCTTCCTGTTGCAGGAACTGCAAAAGAACAGATCTAACAACATTCTGCACGTACCGAGCGCTGGTTATCGTCCCATTCAGAAACACCAAAGTTGAACGAGAGTTGTAGCTTATCGCACACTCGGCCTAGGGTGGGACCAGCGTGTGTAGGGCGAATGCACTCTACGTGACAGCGCCGGCCGGAGTGGCCGTGCGGTTCTAGGGGCTACAGTCTGGAACCGAGCGACCGCTACGGTCGCAGGTTCCAATCCTGCCTCGGGCATGGATGTGTGTGATGTCCTTATGTTAGTTAGGTTTAATTAGTTCTAAGTTCTAGGCGATTGATGACCTCAAAAGTTAAGTCGCATAGTGCTCAGAGTCATTCTACGTGATAGCGCTCATCAGGTCCACGTCGTGTGGGCAAACGACCATCACTTGCACTCAGGTAGAATCTGCTTACATCGCCTAAGACCAAAGCGCGCCGTTCCGCCTTCCAAGTGAACCTATGAAGCAAGAATCGTGTCGTGCACGTCCATGCTATGGCCCGAGTGGTAGATGGGCTAGAGGTGCGCGTGCCCATTATCCCACTGCTAATAAGTGGTTCGCAACAATTCGTTTTGACACGTCTGGGCTCACAAGCCTTCTTATCTGTGCTGTGATAGCTGTACGATCCGCCACAGCTGCCCTTACAATATGACGACCCTGTTGGGTGGACATCCAGAACCTCGTCTACGAGTGTGAGAACATTCACGTGACCACTGATAACAGCATCGTTACACAACTGACGCAGCACGTTCAATTTGTGTGGTACATCTCTGAAAGGACAATCCCGCCAATCGGTAAATCACAATTTGACCACTTTCAAACTCCCTTAGTTGGCTGTAGGAAACAAGAGTACGTCTCCATGGCATGGTTGCCTGCTTGCTTCACACGTCTGCAGCACACTGAGCCCTGTAACTGCGAACATTCCGTATTAAAGGGTAGGCATAGATGGCTCCCTGGGAGCTATACCACTGCGCTATCTGTTGGCGGACGACGCTGAAACCATTATCAGTACATCTACTATTCCCAGGTGGCATACGTCATCATCGAATCAAAATCGACGTCGTCTTTCCAGGTGCGCTAATTTTTCTTCAGCAGTGTACCTGGATAGCTTGTATCCAGTAGTACAGTTCTCTGCAGTGCACTGCATCACCTGCGAAAGGTTTGATGTTATTATTAGTTATTATTAATGATATTGTCTACCAGGTCAGTAATCTACAATATGAGCACCAAGAGCCGGCCAGTGTGACAGAGCGATTCAAGGCGCTTCAGTCTGGAACCGCGCGACCGCTACGGTCGCAGGTACGAATCCTGCCTCGGGCATGGATGTGTGTGATGTCCTTAGGTTAGTTAGGTTGAAGTAGTTATACGTTCTAGGGCACTGATGACCTCATAAGTTAAGTCCCATAGTGCACAGAGCCAATTAGATTAGGAAATGAGACACTGAAAGGAGTAGATGAAGTTCGCTATTTGCGTAACAAAATAACTGATGATGTCGAAGTAGAGTGTATATAAAATACAGACTGGCAATAGCACCAAAGCATTTCTGAAAAAGAGAATTTTGTGCATCTAATATAAATTTAAGTATTAGGAAGTCTTTTCTGAAGTTGTTAGTCTGGACTGTAGCTTCGTAAGGAAGTGAAACGTTGACGATAAACAGTTCAAACAAAAGGAGGAAAGAAGCTTTCGAAATGAGCTGCTACAGAAAAATGGGGAAAGCAGAAATTTATGACACAACTTGACTAAAAGAAGAGATAGACTGACACGACACATCCTGAGATATCAAGGAAACGTAAATTTGGTAACCGAGGGAAGTGCGATGAGTAAAAATTGTAGAGAAGACCGAGGTTTGACTACAGTAAGCAGGTTAAGACTGATGTAGATTGCTGCAGTTACGAAGAGATCAAGAGACTCGTTCAAAACAGACAAGCGTGGAAAGCTGCACCATACCAGTCTTAGAACTGAAGTCGATAATAAAAACAACAGTGTAATTAAAATGGCAGATGATTTACATATTAGAAATATTTGCTGTGCTGAAAATGAAAGCTATAAAGCTGACCCTTATTTCAGAGTTAAAGAAGTAAGATAAATTAAGAACAAAAACGCTGTTTCTGAGAAATTATAATTGGCTTGTAAAATCTGTAACTATTGGGAAAATAATTGCGGATTAAGTAGTTCAAAGAAAATATTGAGGAACTTGGAAAGCTCGAAGGCTACAAAGCACTTTTAAACATTTGTGTTCTTATTTCCGGATTTATAGGGCACTGATGACTCAGATGTTAAGTCCCATAGTGCTCAGAGCCATTTGAACCATTTAAGCACCAAGATTCCAAATATGCTTCTCTGGGGAAATCCTGAAATCACTTCTTTTTCTGTCGAAGACACTCTATCCAAGATAACATGCAGCGTTCTCCCTAAGAAGAAATCCTCAATCGGGTCAGAAGGTTTTGTACGAAGCCCCATATGATCGTAGTTTTGGTTATAAACTTTGGTCAAATATTGCATACATGTGACTGTCTTGAGTCATGGTTTTCAGGCTGTCATGTGAACACAGGATTTAAACGATCACTATGTGAGGAAAAATCTTGACCCCTGGGCTAAGTACCGGGTGATCAAAAAGTGAGTATAAATTTGAAAACTTAATAAACCACGGAATAATGTAGATAGAGAGGTAAAAATTGACACACATGCATGGAATGACATGGGGTTTTATTAGAACCACCCCATATTGCTAGACGCGTGAAAGATCTCTTGCATGCCTCGTTTGGTGATGATCGTGTGCTCAGCCGCCACTTTCTTCATGCTTGGCCTGCAAGGTTCCCAGACCTCACTCTGTGCGATTATTGGCTTTTGGGTTACCTGAAGTCGCAAGTGTATCGTGATCGACCGACATCTCTAGGGATGCTGAAAGACAACATCCGACGCCAATGCCTCACCATAACTCCGGACATGCTTTACAGTGCTGTTCACAACATTATTCCTCGACTACAGCTATTGTTGAGGAATGATGGTGGACATATTGAGCATTCCCTGTAAGAACATCATCTTTGCTTTGTCTTACTTTGTTATGCTAATTATTGATATTCTGATCAGATGAAGCGCCATATGTCGGACATTTTTTGAACTTTTGTATTTTTCTGGTTCCAATAAAAACCCATGTCATTCCAAGCATGTGTGTCAATTTGTACCTCTCCATCTACATTATTCCGTGATTTATTCAGTTTTAAAATTCATACTGACTTTTTGATCACCCGGTAAAATACACTACTGGCCATTAAAATTGTTACACCAAGAAGAAATGAAGTTGATAAACGGGTATTCATTGGACAAATATATTACACTAAAACTGACATGTGATTACATTTTCACGCAATTTGTGTGCATAGATTCTGAGAAATCAGTACGCAGAACAACCACCTCTGGCCGTAATAACGGCCTTGATACGCCTGGGCATTGGGTCAAACAGAGCTTGGATGGCGTGTACAGGTACAGCTGCCCATGCAGCTTCAACACGATACCACTGTTCATCAAGAGTAGTGACTGGCGTATTGCGACGAGCCAGTTGCTCGGCCACCATTGACCAGACGTTTTCAGTTGGTGAGAGATCTGGAGAATGTGCTGGTCAGGGTAGCAGTTGAACATTTTCCTGTATCCAGAAAGGCCCGTACAGGACTTGCAACATGCGGTCGCGCATTATCCTGCTGAAATGTAGGGATTCGCAGGGATCGAATGAAGGGTAGAGCCACGGGTGTAACACATCTGAAATGTAACGTCCACTGTTCAAAGTGCCGTCAATGCGAACAAGAGGTGACCGAGACGTGTATCCAATGGCACTCCATACCATCACGCCGTGTGATACGCCAGTTTGGCGATGACGAATGCACGCTTCCAATGTGCGTTTACCTCGACGTCGCCAAACACGGATGCGACCATCATGATACTGTAAACAGAACCTGGATTCATCCGAAAAAATGACGTTTTGCCATTCGTGCACCCAGGTTCCTCGTTGAGTACACCATCGCAGGCGCTCCTGTCTGTGGTGCAGCGTCAAGGGTAACTGCAGCTATCGTTTCCGAGCTGATAGTCCATGCTACTGCAAACGTCGTCGAACTGTTCGTGCAGATGGTTTTTGTCTTGCAAACGTCCCCATCTGTTGACTCAGAGATCGAGACGTGGCTGCACGATCCGTTACAGCCATGCGCCATCTCGACTACTAGTGATACGAGGCCGTTGGGATCCAGCACGACGTTACCCTCCTGAACCCACCGATTCCATGTTCTGCAAACAATCATTGGATCTCGACCAACGCGAGCAGTAATGTCGCGATACGATAAACCGCAGTCGCGATAGGCTACAATCCGACCATTATCAAAGTCGGAAACGTGATGGTACGCATTTCTACTCCTTACACGAGGCATCACAACAATGTTTCACCAGGCAACGCCGGTCAACTACTGTTTGTGTATGAGAAATCGGTTGGAAACTTTGCTCATGTCAGCACGTTGTAGGTGTCGCCAGCGGCGCCAACCTTTTGTGAACGCTCTGAAAAGCTAATCATTTGCATATCACATAATCTTCTTCCTGTCGGTTAAATTTCGCGTCTGTAGCACGTGATCTTCGTGGTGTAGCAATTTTAATGACCAGTAGTGTAGAACAGATTACAGCTGCGGAGAGCAGAGCGCTTAAGTTCCGCATTGCAGTTTAGTGTTTGACAGTAATGCACAACAAATTTTCAAGCAAAATTTGTCTTAATTTCTCATGTTTATGACTTTGTATTTGGTTGCTACGGGGAGGTACAATGTCCTTGTGTGTTTTCGAACTGCGTCGATAACATTGCCGAATAACACAGAGACCAAGAGCGGGCTTTGATCCATGTGGAGGCGAGCAGCACGGGGCAAATGTCAAGGCAGCAGCCGGTTGCGTAACACCGGCTGCAGCTTTATCTGGCCTGCCGTTTGTCACTAACCGGTTACCGCCCCCGCACTACTAAGTAGAGCTCAGACAGGCGCTAGTTACTGCACTTTGCTCTCTGTCAGGTGACCCCGACTTCCGAGCTAAATACACTTACCGAACAAGCGTAATTTCTCATTTCGTTTTATCCGCTCATATTTTACTGGTGGGTTTTTGGTATTCAATTTCGTTTTATCCTCTCCCATTTTTCTGGTGGGGTTTTGGTATTCAATTTCTGTAAAGTTCAAAGACTCATTATTAGAATAGGTACACGAATTACTCGTAGAACTGATACGGAATGATTCGTTCGTGATTTAGGAGCCCTCCTGAATGTGTTCAACGAAGGAAAGGTGTTATAAACTAAAGTCATACACTATGAAAGCGTTATTTACCGGGTGATCGAAAAGTCAGTATAAATTTGAAAACTGAATAAATCATGGAATAATGTAGATGGAGAGGTACAAATTGACACACATGCTTAGAATGACATGGGGTTTTATTGGAACCAGAAAAATACAAAAGTTCAAAAAATGTCCGACAGATGGCGCTTCATCTGATCAGAATGGGAATAATTAGCATAACAAAGTAAGACAAAGCAGAGATGATATTCTTTAAAGGAAATGCTCAACATGTCCACCATCATTCCTCAACAATAGCTGTAATCGAGGAATAATGTTGTGAACAGCACTGTAAAGCATGTCCGGAGTTATGGTGAGGCATTGGCGTCGGATGTTGTCTTTCAGCATCCCTAGAGATGTCGGTCGATTACGATACACTTGCGACGTCAGGTAACCCCAAAGCCAATAATCGCACGGACTGAGGTCTGGGGACCTGGCAGGCCGAGCATGACGAAAGTGGCGGCTGAGCACACGATCATCACCAAACGACGCGCGCAAGAGATCTTTCACGCGTCCAGCAATATGGGGTGGTTCTAATAAAACCTCATGTCATTCCAAGCATGTGTGTCAATTTTTACCTCTCTATCTACATTATTCCGTGGTTTATTAATTTTCAAATTTATACTGACTTTTTGATCACCCGGTACTTTGCAGTCTCATCACGGTCTGTTTCTAATCACATCGCAATGGTTATGTAAATGATACGTTTCATGGAGATATTCTGAGATGACTTGCTGCTGGATAGTGGCACGCATGAAAGTCGCAACGAAAGAAAAAAAAGACCTTTTGACAGTTACCTAGACAATTGTAACTGGGTCTGAGCACTATGGGACTTCACTTCTGAGGTCATCAGTTCCCTAGAACTTAGAACTACTTAAACCTAACTAACCTAAGGACATCACACACATCCATGCCCGAGGCAGGATTCGAACCTGCGACCGTAGCGGTCACGCAGTTTCAGACTGTAGTGCCTAGAACCGCTCGGCCACTCCGGCCGGCTCAATACCATTGTGCTAACCTTTTCCTATACAGGATGTCCCAAAATTTTATCGTTAAAATACGAGGGAGTGCTGAAAAGTAATGCTTCAGCGTTTTTTTTATGTGAAAACTCTTAAAGCTTTTTAAATAAAACAAACGTTATTAACATTCTACATCTTTATTTTATATGTATACATATTTATTTCTCAACATATTCACCCTGGCAACGAACACATTTATTACTGCGAGAGATCAGTTTGCTGATACCGTAAGTGTAGAATGTTTGACGTTGTTGACGGAGCCACAATCTCACGTGCGCTTACACTGCTTCGTTACTATCAAAGTGAAGACCACGAAGGTGTTCTTTGAGTTTTTGAAACAAATAAAAATCGTATGGGACCAAGTCGGGACTGTATGAAGGATAATCGAAGACAGTTAACCCAAGGCGTCGATTTGTTGCAGATGTCGCAGAGCTTGTGTGTGGTCTGGCATTTTCATGCTGAAGGCGAAGGTGCTCCATTTGTGGACGAACTCTCCGAATCCAGAACTCGATTACACCCCACTGTTCTTCACACATCGATATAGTTACGTTACGCAGGCAACGTCATGCTGAAGGAGAAGTAGCTACATGTGTGGACGAACTCTTCGAGTTCAGAACTCGATTACATCGCACAGTTTCTCACACACCGATTCAGTTATGTTACGCACTGCCATGTTACATGCTACAATACCTTCTAGTGACAGAGAACTACAAATATAGAGACATGAAGAATAAAGATGTATAATATTAATAAATCTTGTGTTATTTAAAAATCCTTAAGAGTTGTCACATAAAAAATTCTACGCCCTCGTAATACATCTGGCAGAGGAACAAGGAACTTATGGTCAGAAATAAAAAAAATATGTTTTTCATTAAATAAACAATTTACACTCTGTAGCAACTACTGAAGCTTGTAGAAGCTCTTACAAGTGATGATCGCCAGTCTAAACTCATGCTTGACAACGACACACAAAATTTTTCCACACTCTTTCCAGTTTCTCTTCAAGTTCTACAAGACCTCACATAAATTCATAGAAAATTATCCTCTCTGCACACATCGCAGACAGTTGTGTATTGATATTCAAGGTATTGCCACCAATCTTGACACAGAAAAATAATCATTCCACACACATGTACCTCAGATGTATCGCTCATTCAAGACTTACTGCCTTAACCATTTCAACATACTCAGTTTACGATCCTCCACCGGCTATATAATTTTGACTTTAATGATTTAGGGCACTCTGTGTACACAACAGATGGAAAAAAGTGTTACATTTGAAGGAAAGAAATGTACGATACGTATATATAATATTGATACATCCAATCGACCACTTTTCAGGGTAATAAAGACGTGGCTTTCCTCCCCGATCATTAGTTCTAGCCTGTAAGAAGTAACTCGTTAATCTGGACGTACGCGGAATATATCTGAAATACGAATCCCTATAATTTCTTGAGCGTAGAGTGCCCAAGTATCTGAGTCTTGTAGATGACTGACAAGAGTACTTGTGTACTGCGGTGTTGCATCCATGGTGACATGCATGACTATGGAAATGAAAAAAGAGAGAGACTTGAATCTGAGACCAGAAATAGTGCCTATTCCTCTGCAAATAATCAGTGAGCAGCTGAGCTGGATCTCTACATAACAAGAACATCACGTTAAACGTTCTATGACACAAGTCAGAGGTTTGGGTTATATCATACGTCATTAGTAAACAGTCGAGGAACCCAGAATTTTCCACCAGCATTTCTCCTCCAGCAGTCACACAAGTACTGGTGTTGCAGATATCTTTGAACAACAGGATTCTAAAGAGTACCAGAATGCACTGGTAACAGTAACAGTCTGGTGCAGGTACAATACTCAAACACAAAAAAATATTTAATGAAACTACCTCAAATCTCAGTAGCAAAAGAGCAATGGATATTCCAGGCCACTTTTTGAACTTTAATCACTGCTATTCCTGTTCTAAGCAAGGAGAGGAATGGGTGTAAAAGGAGGTAGAGGCAGAGGAATTAAGCATTCAGCTGTGTCTGTCTCACATGGCCATTGCCATCTTGAATGAACATACATATAATAGCATGATGTCAACGATTTGAAATATGAAAAAACACACAAGCATGAGGGCGTGCTTGTGTGTGCGCGCGGTACATGCGAGGAATATTTAGCCCTGAACATTTATGGAATTTAGCGTCACAGTGAAACGTTACTTGAGTTTCTTATGTAAGTAAATGCCCTGCAAAGTAATTCAGGCAATATGCTTGTTGCTTAGTTCTTATCGCTTTTGGAAACTTCGATTTTTTTTGGTATAATTTTCTTATTCAGAATGTAGCTAGATACTTTTTTATTCTGCAGTTCTCTTAGGCAGAAATTTTTAGTTTCCGGTTAAGATCTGTAAGTCTCCAAGCAGACATTTCTTGGATTAAGTTTCGCATGTTAAGGAATTCTGGAAATAGACAGAACATTTTGTTGGTTAATTCTAACAAAATAACCAACTCTGAATTTAGATGTATGCAAATCAGTCGTTTTGATTTTGTTATCGATAGTAGATAAAAGGCTATTATATTTTAAATCAGCTGACCTAATTTTAGTTACTCATTGATTTGTGATATTCTACTGACTCACTAGATCTTGCACCGCATTAACCCAACTGAAGCGGCTTTGACCTATAAACCACTTTGAACATTTGAACATTATTACCTTCAGAGTTCTCTTCAAGAGTATGACAACTGAAGTTTTCAAAAAAATAAAATTTTTCTATGACGATTAATTATACGTTTCCTCATAAACACTGAAAACTGATGTTTTAAATACTTTTCCTAATTCAATTTTTAAATGTTTTTCGATTCTTGTGATTGGTATCTTAAAATCCAAATGTTTCTGCAACTTCAGTACCAGTTTCAGTCCACAAGAAGCCAAAAATCCATATTTCGAGTACGTATTTATATAGACAACTCTTTTTAGAATATATGTTTACGTCAACTAAGTTTGCCTGAGGAAGATGATCATATTCAGTCGGGATAACTGTTTGCTTTGGCTACATTCTTTGAGCCAAATAATTCAGCTCATCAGTGATACCCGTTTATACACTCCTGGAAATTGAAATAAGAACACCGTGAATTCATTGTCCCAGGAAGGGGAAACTTTATTGACACATTCCTGGGGTCAGATACATCACATTATCACACTGACAGAACCACTGGCACATAGACACAGGCAACAGAACATGCACAATGTCGGCACTAGTACAGTGTATATCCACCTTTCGCAGCAATGCAGGCTGCTATTCTCCCATGGAGACGATCGTAGAGATGCTGGATGTAGTCCTGTGGAACGGCTTGCCATGCCATTTCCACCTGGCGCCTCAGTTGGACCAGCGTTCGTGCTGGACGTGCAGACCGCGTGAAACGACGCTACATCCAGTCCCAAACATGCTCAATGGGGGACAGATCCGGAGATCTTGCTGGCCAGGGTAGTTGACTTACACCTTCTAGAGCACGTTGGGTGGCACGGGATACATGCGGACGTGCATTGTCCTGTTGGAACAGCAAGTTCCCTTGCCGGTCTAGGAATGGTAGAACGATGGGTTCGATGACGGTTTGGATGTACCGTGCACTATTCAGTGTCCCCTCGACCATCACCAGTGGTGTACGGCCAGTGTAGGAGATCGCTCCCCACACCATGATGCCGGGTGTTGGCCCTGTGTGCCTCGGTCGTATGCAGTCCTGATTGTGGCGCTCACCTGCACGGCGCCAAACACGCATACGACCATCATTGGCACCAAGGCAGAAGCGACTCTCATCGCTGAAGACGACACGTCTCCATTCGTCCCTCCATTCACGCCTGTCGCGACACCACTGGAGGCGGGCTGCACGATGTTGGGGCGTGAGCGGAAGACGGCCTAACGGTGTGCGGGACCGTAGCCCAGCTTCATGGAGACGGTTGCGAATGGTCCTCGCCGATACCCCAGGAGCAACAGTGTCCCTAATTTGCTGGGAAGTGGCGGTGCGGTCCCCTACGGCACTGCGTAGGATCCTACGGTCTTGGCGTGCATCCGTGCGTCGCTGCGGTCCGGTCCCAGGTCGACGGGCACGTGCACCTTCCGCCGACCACTGGCGACAACATCGATGTACTGTGGAGACCTCACGCCCCACGTGTTGAGCAATTCGGCGGTACGTCCACCCGGCCTCCCGCATGCCCACTATACGCCCTCGCTCAAAGTCCGTCAACTGCACATACGGTTCACGTCCACGCTGTCGCGGCATGCTACCAGTGTTAAAGACTGCGATGGAGCTCCATATGCCACGGCAAACTGGCTGACACTGACGGCGGCGGTGCACAAATGCTGCGCAGCTAGCGCCATTCGACGGCCAACACCGCGGTTCCTGGTGTGTCCGCTGTGCCGTGCGTGTGATCATTGCTTGTACAGCCCTCTCGCAGTGTCCGGAGCAAGTATGGTGGGTCTGACACACCGGTGTCAATGTGTTCTTTTTTCCATTTCCAGGAGTGTAGAAACCTAGTCCCAACAGGGAATCATATAGCGCTCTTAGAAAAAAGTGTTCCGAGACTGTTACCTGAAACGCTCCTCCATGATACTGACAAGAGGGAGATTGAGTTAATAATTAAATCACTAAAGACCAAGAACTCTCATGGATATGACGGGGTATCTAGCAGAATACTGAAGTATTGTTCTATGTATGTTAGCCCAGTTCTCAGCCATATCTGTAATTTTTCCTTTAGGAGTGGTGGGTTTCCTGACCGATTAAAGTACTCGGTAGTGAAGCCACTTTATAAAAAGGGAGACATTGATAATGTTGACAATTTTAGACCTATTTCTATGCCATCGGTGTTTGCTAAAGTTATCGAGAAGGTTGTATATACAAGGTTACTGGAGCATTTAAATTCACATAATTTGCTGTCAAATGTTCAGTTTTGTTTTAGAAATGGTTTAACAACTGAAAATGCTATATTCTCTCTTCTCTGTGAGGTTTTGGAAGGATTAAATAAAAGGTTGCGAGCGCTAGGCGTTTCCTTTGATTTAACGAAGGCTTTTGACTGTGTTGACCACAAAATATTACTGCAGAAGTTGGACCATTATGGAGTAAGGGGAGTAACTTACAATCGGTTCGCCTCCTACTTTAAGAACAGAAAGCAGAGGGTAATTCTCCGCAATATTGAGAGTGGTAGTGATGTTCAGTCCCAATGGGGCACTGTTAAGTGGGGCGTTCCCCGAGGGTCGGTTCTGGGGCCACTGCTGTTTCTTATTTATATAAATGATATGCCTTCTAGTATTACAGGTGATTCAAAAATATTTCTGTTTGCTGATGACACAAGCTTGATAGTGAAGGATCTTGTGTGTAATATTGAAACAGTAACAAATAATGTAGTTCATGAAATAAGTTCGTGGCTTGTGGAAAATAATTTGATGCTAAATCACAGTAAGACTCAGTTTTTACAGTTTCTAACTCACAATTCAACAAGAACCGATATTTTGATCAGACAGAATGGGCATATTATAAGCGAGACGGAACGGTTCAAATTCCTAGGCGTTCGGATAGATAGTAAGCTGTTGTGGAAAGCCCATGTCCAGGATCTTGTTCAGAAGCTAAATGCTGCTTTATTTACCATTAGAACAGTATCTGAAATAAGTGACACTTCAACACGAAAAGTAGTCTACTTCGCATATTATTTTTTGGGGTAATTCTTCTGATTCAAAAAGGGTATTTTTGGCTCAAAAACGGGCTGTTCGAGCTATATGTGGTGTAAGTTCGAGAACCTCTTGTCGACCCCTATTCAAAAATCTGGGAATTCTGACATTGCCCTCACAGTATATATTTTCTTTAATGTCGTTTGTTGTTAGCAATATTAGCCTATTCCCAAGAATTAGCAGCTTTCACTCAGTTAATACTAGGCAGAAATCAAATCTGCATGTAGAATGCACTTCCTTGACTCTTGTGCAGAAAGGAGTGCAGTATTCTGCTGCATCCATTTTCAATAAGCTACCACAAGAACTCAAAAATCTTAGCAGTAGCCCAAACTCTTTTAAGTCTAAACTGAAGTGTTTCCTCATGGCTCACTCCTTCTATTCTGTCGAGAAGCTCCTGGAAGAGCTAAAAAATTAAGCAAATTCCAGTGTTACATTGTTGATTTTCTTCATTTAAACTTACGACTTGTCACCTGAATATGTTTTTTTTATATTTCATTTTATCTGTTTCTAATATCGTGTTATAATTTTATTTATTGACTCGTTCCATGACCATGGAGATTTCTCCTTAATTTGGTCCCACGGAACAATAAATAAATAAATAAAATAAATAAATATGCCTCCGCCAATAATAATTTCCAATGCTTGACATTCTTCAGCATTGATGTAGCCAAATAAGTGTCTTAAACACATATCTGCCCCATCAGTTGTCATATTATTCCTGAATTGTAATATTTTTGTTCAATTCAACATCCAAATCCTTCGTTATAACCTCATCAAAGGCATCTAGAAACAAAAACAAGAATACGGATCATAAGTATTGCACACAGGTGTAAAATTATCTGTAGCAGTAGAATAAGAAGAAGAAGAAGAAGTAATAATCAGACCAAAACCCCATGAGTTCTGGGATGAGGACAGCGAAGTCTACGACGGAATAATTTTATCTAGCACGGTATTATTCGGCTCACAGATGGATAAAATGTCATTCAGATCATCTAGAAAAAAGGAAGAATCTTACAAGGCTTGGTTGCAAGTGTAAATCCTTAACAAAACACATACATACATCGATATAAATACGTATATTTACATCTGTCTTTCTGCAAGGCATTCATCTTGAAAGCCATAGAGTTATAGTTAAAGAATGGTGACAGTATGCTTGCTACCTCATCATCATTTCCTAACAAACGAGAGCCCTTACTCACTCCATCGCTATGGGGTGGGAAGTCAAGTTAGGAGGGAGTGCAGAGACATGCAATGGGTGCATTGGAAAGGGAGGAGGTGTAGGAGGGTGAAAACCGCTCAGGGGTAGTGACAAGGAGGGGAGAAGGAGCCCTGAGGAGGAGGAGGGGTGAACTGCTCCTGTTTGTTTTCTTTATTGTGATTTCATTCCCCTACCCCATATGGAGGGCTGGCAAAGGCACAATCCGTTGCTCTTCAGCTGAATGACATTACAGTTAATAAAAGGATCAAATGATACATATAAAAGGCGTTAAACAGTGGGGCATAGAAAAATAATAATTGGAGACAATGAGGGTTAAAATATTCACTGACATAGAGACGTTCATTGTGAAACAGTTAAAAAAGTCGACATAAAGTTAAAAAACAGAGATGGGAATTCGTGGAGCACATAAAATACACTGAATTCACATGCATGAGTTAGAAGTTGGCCACAGTATTAAAACACTCCAGAACAAAGACGCTTTAAAACCACTGCATTAGATGGAGCACACACGAAGAGGAATAAAAATTGCTGTGAGGGACCTGCCAAGGGAGGAGGCCTAAGACGAGGGAAAAAGAGGGGAGACGAAAGTGTGGCAGGGGAAGGGTTCTGGAGGGGGTGGAATGAGAAGAAAGGGGGATCGGGGGGCGCACCAAGGGGCAGGAGACAGGTGAGGTGGGTGATGGAGAGGGAAGGCAAGGCAGGAGGGAGTACAGAGACACAGAAGGGGTGCACTGGAAAGGGAGGGGGTGAAGGAGCTAGGAAAAACCGCTCAGGGGAACGGAAGAGGAGGCGAGAGAGAGTCCTGAGGAGGGGGTGGGGGAAGGTGGGGTTAGAGTTGGTAGGAGGGGTAGATGGAGGGGTAGATATCAGTCCTCCCTTGGGCGTGTGTGTGTGTGTGTGTGTGTGTGTCTTGTTCTTAGCATAATATAGCTTAAGTTAGTTTAAGTAGTGTGTAAGTCTACAAACCGATGATCTCAGCAGTTTGGTTCCTCAGGAATTCGCACATGGATGCATCTGGAGAGATGTTGTGCACTTAGATGGTTGCCATGAATAAGATTGGTGCAGAACAGTCTTCGCTGAACAGCAGTTACAGGCTCAGCTCGCTCTGTTCCTTCACAAGACATGGAATGTAGCAGGTATAGTATCTTCCTACTTCTGGTCAGTTGCAATTTAAATGGATGACAGTCTTGCATGGAGGATTGTTCAAAGACAATGCAGGGAGGTCTTTCAATATCGAACTTTATCGTATGAATGCAAGAATACTCTGTGACTCCCATACAATTAGAGAAAGATGGTTAATCGTAATAGTAGATTCAGCACTATGATCGAAGTGCTAGAAACATATAAATAACCTGGCTGCATCGGTTTAGGACTCTGTCTGGTATACTTTGCGTATATGTCCGAGAATTAACAATAAATGGGCGTACTGCACAGTCTTCTATCTATGTTTGTAGTCTAATATATGATACTCCCAAAAAAGTGGAAGGGTGGTTTAGCGATGACACAGTAATTTGGAAAAATGCAGCCATATCATTGGTTTTCATTGAAATTACAGAAAAACTGATAAAATTGCTAAAATTGATCGCACTATCAACTGTGGTGCTTACTACAGGACATTTCCCGATACCGATGGTGTGTTGTCCATCCCATCTTTCCATTGGTTCGCTGTTGATTACCACATAACGATTGACTGCCACCGCTTGTTTGAGATTGGGAGAGCTTTGGTGAGAGCAACACCTTCCAGGGATGGCCAGCACTGAAACAGTGACAACCTACATGGCTGCAATATGAGGAATCAATGCTCTTCGTCTCTTTGAAACAGAACACCGATACATCTGCATCGCCATCACTGTGGAAGGTGACATTAAATGTAAAGGTCATCACTTACAGACAGCTGTTTGGAAATGCTCCATAATGCCGCAAACTCTTCCAGTTTCCATATGTCGCGATGTCTTCCACATTTTTGTCAACAAGAAACACCGCCTCCACCTTTTATTTCAACCATCCTGTGTGGTATGAGAAGAGGATTGTTTACACCACGCGATGTCCAGCTTTCTGTAAGAGCCAATGGATCGAAACATGTTAATGTGGATTTTCCACTGGACAGACCTCGAAGTCACGGTAGAAAAACAAAATGTATGGCTGTGTACACAACTGTCATACACTGCTTCGATGTGTTACAGCAAAAAACAATATATCAGAACCCTCTCCTTGTGACTGATAGTCGATATGATCTTCCTCCAGTACAGGCGAAAAAACTTAACGTGTGTCTGTATAAGTGACTTCAATCACCAGTGGACCAAAACATGTATATTAAATGGGATCATCACATATGATCAATGTCAATCCGCAGACGGCATTTGTTTACCCAATATATCAGAAGAGAGAGATGCTGTAAAATCTTATTGAGTTTTCTACCAGGTAACGGTAATGAAGCTTTTATAGTTCATAGTTTTAATTGTTGGATGTTACAAAAACAACGAGGGGCGAGAGAAGCACTGTGCTGTCAATGAAGACTCACTCAGTCACCATTACGCTGTCGTATTTCAGGCGTGGTAATCAAAGGAACGCGATGAAGGAGATTAAGAGATGGACAGAGTGATATTTACAAACAGTCATTTGATATTGATGAATTGCACGTGTTATGCTTCTGAATTTCTTTGTGCAGGCCACGTATACTCTGCACAGCTGTGAGTTTCCTCCTGTATGTCAGTGTGCTAGATTTCTCACTGTGATAGCTCCCTACCTGGCAGCCTCCTAACTAATGGGACATTGCTGTTGGACCTTCATGGGATTTGGTGAGAATTAGCAGGGGTCTGTAACTTGGCGTGGGACATCTCTTACTCGTCGAAATCAGGTTGATTCAAATGCTGTATATCAAAGAATGGAAGATTCATGAGAATATGACAGGTAAGTGATACTTTGACAAAATGGGAGTTGAGAGGTGAGCTCTATACCGTTTCTTCTAAGTATTGTGGGCAAACATATTACAGACCTCTCACATACGTCTCGCGAAGTGACTGCAGTGAGAGAATTAGGGGCTCATAAGAATATTTTTACCGAGAAGCAGTCAGCACAGAAGTTCTGCCGTTTGTCTTCTCGATAAATTGGAGACAATATTCTTCCGTGAGCTTTGTGTGCCAATAAATGGATGGACTGACATCATAATAGGAGACTAAATATACATTTACATCTATATGCTTGTTTCGCAAGCCATTGTTCGATGTATGGCGGAGGGTATCCTGTAACACTTCTAGTCATTCTCTTCCCTATTCCACTCGCAAACAGAGCTAGGGTAAAAGACTACCTACACTCCTGGAAATGGAAAAAAGAACACATTGACACCGGTGTGTCAGACCCACCATTCTTGCTCCGGACACTGCGAGAGGGCTGTACAAGCAATGATCACACGCACGGCACAGCGGACACACCAGGAACCGCGGTGTTGGCCGTCGAATGGCGCTAGCTGCGCAGCATTTGTGCACCGCCGCCGTCAGTGTCAGCCAGTTTGCCGTGGCATACGGAGCTCCATCGCAGTCTTTAACACTGGTAGCATGCCGCGACAGCGTGGACGTGGACCGTATGTGCAGTTGACGGACTTTGAGCGAGGGCGTATAGTGGGCATGCGGGAGGCCGGGTGGACGTACCGCCGAATTGCTCAACACGTGGGGCGTGAGGTCTCCACAGTACATCGATGTTGTCGCCAGTGGTCGGCGGAAGGTGCACGTGCCCGTCGACCTGGGACCGGACCGCAGCGACGCACGGATGCACGCCAAGACCGTAGGATCCTACGCAGTGCCGTAGGGGACCGCACCGCCACTTCCCAGCAAATTAGGGACACTGTTGCTCCTGGGGTATCGGCGAGGACCATTCGCAACCGTCTCCATGAAGCTGGAATACGGTCCCGCACACCGTTAGGCCGTCTTCCGCTCACGCCCCAACATCGTGCAGCCCGCCTCCAGTGGTGTCGCGACAGGCGTGAATGGAGGGACGAATGGAGACGTGTCGTCTTCAGCAATGAGAGTCGCTTCTGCCTTGGTGCCAATGATGGTCGTATGCGTGTTTGGCGCCGTGCAGGTGAGCGCCACAATCAGGACTGCATACGACCGAGGCACACAGGACCAACACCCGGCATCATGGTGTGGGGAGCGATCTCCTACACTGGCCGTACACCACTGGTGATCGTCGAGGGGACACTGAATAGTGCACGGTACATCCAAACCGTCATCGAACCCATCGTTCTACCATTCCTAGACCGGCAAGGGAACTTGCTGTTCCAACAGGACAATGCACGTCCGCATGTATCCCGTGCCACCCAACGTGCTCTAGAAGGTGTAAGTCAACTACTCTGGCCAGCAAGATCTCCGGATCTGTCCCCCATTGAGCATGTTTGGGACTGGATGTAGCGTCGTCTCACGCGGTCTGCACGTCCAGCACGAACGCTGGTCCAACTGAGGCGCCAGGTGGAAATGGCATGGCAAGCCGTTCCACAGGACTACATCCAGCATCTCTACGATCGTCTCCGTGGGAGAATAGCAGCCTGCATTGCTGCGAAAGGTGGATATACACTGTACTAGTGCCGACATTGTGCATGCTCTGTTGCCTGTGTCTATGTGCCTGTGGTTCTGTCAGTGTGATCATGTGATGTATCTGACCCCAGGAATGTGTCAATAAAGTTTCCCCTTCCTGGGACAATGAATTCACGGTGTTCTTATTTCAATTTCCAGGAGTGTATATGCCTCCCTATGAGCGCTAATTCCTCGTATCTTATTTTCATGGTCCTTATGCGACATGTAACTCGGCGGCAGTAGAATACTTCTGTGTTCATCTTCAAATGCCGGTTCTCAATAGCATTCCTTGATAAGAACATTGGCTTCCCTCCAGGGGTTCCTATTTGAATTCTCGAAGCACCCGCTGACTAATTTGGTGGGAGCCAATAGGAACGCTTAGATGGGGCAGTATTCTGAGGGAAAACCTAGGTGTGCAGACTCGTACACGTTTGTGATGTGGCGGTCAGTAGACAGGTATTTTATTATTGCTCACTCCATAAGTCTTTCTGGGATATTTCGAAAACACATCTCAGAACGTTTCGCCTTGCAGGAGGGATGAGGGGGAGCATTTTGTTCAACACCCTGGTACTTACTCCAGCGACATTTAAGCGACCAGTCCTTCTGAGAAGGATAGGACAACTTTTGTGAGTCTGGAATCATTATCAGCTGTCCGACACGGCGAGTGGTCTTTGTTGGCCAGGAGCGGTACGGCCCTGTCGCATGTGTGTAGGTTCGCAACCCTGTACCAGCTGCTGATATGCAATCGAGTGGCTAAGGCGTTGCGGGGGTGGAGAAGAGAGTGAAACATCCTACAACCTTCCATAGATCCACAGGTCTCAGCAGGATTAGTTCGGGAGCAGTATACCAGAATTCTAAGTGACTTACTTCCACCGGTATAACAAGACAACCAAGAGACAGAACACAGTGAGCACTCGATGTCTTCGGCTGTTTGACAACGGTTTCCACCCATGTTGGTACCAGAGGAAGTGACTACCTAGCCTGTGGGCAGCCTACAGAGACGTCACAGAAGTATCTGTAACGGTTACCTGGTGAGTGTAATCCTACTGCAGGAAAAAAAAATTACACAACACCCGAAGGAACTCTAATAATCAGTTTAATTAATTAGCCCATCAATTCGAAGTCAATGACGTGCCATCGGGCTGTTGGAAACGATGGCGAGAGTACCGCAGATATGAATCAAGAGTCGGAGTGGTAATCAGACTTTTTTCGTTGCAATGAGATCTTTTAATGGAATTTTAACCTCCCACCTACCCAGGGAGAGATGATCATTGTAATAAAATCAGCTATATTATCGAATTTGTAAAGTGATACATATTACAAATCTGATATTCACAACTTGTCTGTGCTGTTACCTTGAGAGACTTCATATGTGACGAGACATTTTTTTACTTTAAGAGAGTTTGAAAGTGAGGAGGCATCCAGTGACAGATGTAGAACATGCTCCTCGCACTCTGTCGTGACTCGAAAATGAGTTTAATATTCTAGTTCTGTGATACAGGACGTAGCAGATAAGAACAGATTTTCCCGTCTGATGAGAGAATACTTAGAAGAAGTATAGAATATGCCACAGTGTACTTTAGTGATATAAAAAGACGTCTATAGTCCGAGTTCCTCTATCTTCGAAAATAAATTGTATAAAAGGGAGAAAATCGAAGTGCATTGTCAACAGCATCCCAGTCTCGAATTTTTTTTAAACTGAGGGATCTACATCGGGAATGGAACTACTGTATACATCCCAGCGCTGGTGCTTGACTAGCTTTGTGCCGCAGTCGGTGGCGGAAGACCCGAGAGGGTCGGGCAGCGATCGCAAGTCGCGGGTTAGCGTGGCCTCCGGCGACCGGCGGTTTCTCGGCTGTGTGGTGTCCTTAGGTTAGTTAGGTTTAAGTAGTTCTAAGTTCTAGGGGACTGATGACCTCAGATGTTAAGTCCCATAGTGCTCAGAGCCATTATGACCACCAGCTTAATAGATTGTTGCCCGTCTTTGGGACGAAATACGTCAATTATACTGCGTATCACTTTCGACAGTTTGTTGGCAGGTTTATGGAAGTATGTAGCATTAGATGTCTACCTACAGATCATGCAATGACCGTAAATAACGAGCCGCTGATTTGCGTACGCGGTGATGGCGTTCGATAGCGACCAAGATGGGTTCCATAGGACTTATATTAGGCGAATTTGGTCGCCGAGACGTCAACGTGACTTCAGTATAATGCTCCTCAAACCACTGTAGTATGGTTCTGGCTCCGAGACATGGACAATTATACTGCTGAAACATGATATCGCCGTCGGGGAAGACATCAAACATGATGGGATGCAGATGGTTGGCAGCTGACAGCCTGTCTTCAATTACTACCACAAGTCCCATGCAAGCGCAGAGAATGTCTCCCACAGCATATTACTGCTCCCACCAACCTGCGGTCGTGGAGCGCTGCACGTTTAGAGCCGCCGCTCACCTCGATGACAGCTTTTGTGTAGACGACCATTGACCTAGTGCAGCAAAAATGTGATTCACCCGAAGAGCCGACACGTTTCAATTGATCGACGGTCGAATCCTGATAGTTCCGTGCCCACTGCAATCTTAACTGACGATTTCGTAGGGTCAACATGTAAACACGTAGGGTTGGTCTTCTGCGGAGCTCCATGTTCAACTATGTATGATGAACAGTAGAACACCATCCATCCTACTTTACAGAGCAGACTAGCCGCCGAACCTCACGTTCTGTAGTCGGGAGGTGATATCCAAAACCACTGTGTTGCCTGAAATATTCTTAAGGAAGGAAGGAAGATTGGGTTTAACTTCCCGTCGACATGGAGGTCATTAGAGACAGATTGTATCAAGGATAGGGAAGGAAATCGGCCGCCGGCCGCGGTGGTCTAGCGGTTCTGGCGCTGCAGTCCGGAACCGCGGGACTGCTACGGTCGCAGGTTCGAATCCTGCCTCGGGCATGGGTGTGTGTGATGTCCTTAGGTTAGTTAGGTTTAAGTAGTTCTAAGTTCTAGGGGACTTATGACCTAAGATGTTGAGTCCCATAGTGCTCAGAGCCATTTGAACCATTTTTTTGGAAATCGGCCGTGCCCTTCCAAAGGAACCATCCCGGCATTTGCCTAGAGTGATTTAAGGAAATCACGGAAAATGTAAATCTGGATGGCCGGACGCGGATCTGAAATGTCCTTCACATTTACGTTACTGAAATATGATATAAAACAACTATTATTTGTACCTTAAGGGCAATAAAATCTACGTTTCTCCGAAATAAATGAGAAACTGTACGATACACATACTTAAAGATGAATAAGTGACAAACTTGTTGCCAGCATGTAACGTGCTGCTGGTGAAAAGCACTAGGTGCATCAGCCTTAATGTTACCTTATGATAGCCAGTCACCAGTATCAGTGTCTTATATTCTGATGGCACAAGATCCTGGAAAGAGGTTTGTCATTTAATTCCATACATTGCTTAAAATTTTGTGATGTCCCCAACATATGCAGCTAAAACTCTCATTGGAAGAAAGAAGATTAAGGTTTAACAACCCTTTGACTTCGAAGTCAGAGACGGAGCACAGGCTCGGATTGTTTCAAAGACAGTGAAGGAAATTAGCCGTACTCTTTCAAAGGGGTCATCTCGAAATTGCCTGGAGCGATTTACGGAGTTCACAGAATACCTAAATCTGGATGGCTGTACGCGGGTTTGAAACGTCGTTCTCCTGAATGTGAATCCAGTATGCTAACCACCGCGCCACCTCTCTCGGTACTCTCACCGTTAAAATTCCTTCAGCGACGGAGGGAAACGAAGGTTATTGTTTAACATGCCGTCGGCCAAAAGATCGTTGGAAATGGAGCACAGACTTGGAAAGGGGAAATTTTAACTCCAGCACGACTACGCGTCTAGTCTTAACCACCGCGCCGGCCGCGGTGGTCTAGCGGTTCTGGCGCTGCAGTCCGGAACCGCGGGACTGCTACGGTCGCAGGTTCGAATCCTGCCTCGGGCATGGGTGTGTGTGATGTCCTTAGGTTAGTTAGGTTTAAGTAGTTCTAAGTTCTAGGGGACTTATGACCTAAAATGTTGAGTGCCATAGTGCTCAGAGCCATTTGAACCATCTTAACCACCGCACCACTTCACTTGATTTCAACGACGGCGTTTCAGAGTAATTTCTTGGCTTAATGTCGAGTGATACAGTAACCGTAGATTTTAGGGTTCCAATATTAGAACTCGTGAGTAACGGCAGTGAAGGGCAAGTAGAGTTTAAGAGAGCTAATATTTCCCTGGGACAACAGTTTCATTCAGTCTCTTGACATCAGCTGGTGGTCAGGTAGCGGCGAGTTGTGTGCTTTTAATTTGTGTGTGACCGTGACAACTACGTACGTTTGAGACCTCTTTCTGTTCCCACTATTAGAAACAAATTACAGTTTTCCCCACATAAAACATTAGCGTAGCTCGCTTTCACTCTAGTCTCCCAAATTAGCAACATTTTCTACACAGCTGCAATCATGAAACGTAGTATTTCTTGTGAGGGTCGTACAGTTTGTTAATTGCTAGCGAGTACGAGCGCTGAGTCAGAGTGCCGCAGTCTGTCAGCCACATTAACAGTCAATACTCTATAAAATCGGTTATATTAGGTGGTGCAGCTTACTGGATCCCGTTAGACTAATACTTGGGTGGCTTAAAGTTTTCGTCCCACGTATATGTTACATTTACATGAAATATGAATAGGGAAAAAATCAGTGTTATATGACCAGCAATCAAGGCATATGCGTAATATGCCGCAGTCACACTTAATTTATTTGCAGCTCTAGAGATATACTGCGCTGAAATTGGCGAGCTAGGAGGACGTTATATAAACGATGAAGAAACTAAAACGAACTGAAGAAAGTTCTGCGAAAGGGAACACGGATTCTGTACAGAACGAAGAATGTAAAAATGAGGAAAAACAATGTGTCTGTATGGACAAAGGATGTTTTATCCAGTCAGTCCGAGAAAGATTGTAAATATTAGGACAACCTCACAGTAAACGATATGTCCTATCGCTTCTGTGCCGACTATAACACCACTTTCAGACTCACTTAGCTCTTGATAAGCTGCCATTGTAGCAGCACCAACAGATCTAACAACTGCGCCAGACGCTTGTTATCTTATATAAGCGTTGCCGACCGCAGCGCCTGCACGGTAACTCAGCGTGTTCGGTCAGAGGGTTAGCTGCCCCCTGTAATAAAAAAAAAACTGAGTTACTGGATCAACAACGAACTGAAACGGGTGTCTTGTGACGTCCGCCCCGAGCAGATACAACGAACGAAAAAACGAACAAAAGTGATATATATATATATCGGGGCGGTTAGTAGACCCGCAACCGAGCGCCTCCCCAGGTGGCGGATAGGGGAATGCCTCCTAGATATAGGTGGTACCGAGGAAATGAAATACTCGGGGCGGACCAAAACTACTAGTAGCGTCTGTTCCCACAGTGGGCGGCTACAAAAGGCGTCTGCTCCACATGTCAGTTGCGGCCTCAACCAACCTCCTGATCTGGAAAGTCAGGTTGTACTCGGCAGCATGCCATACATCCAACTACTAAACATCACGATGGTACAACGAGAAAAATCTCATTACCCCGGGCCCCAGTCAATAGACTGGGATTGTCGTGAGCATCGGATTCCGGGGGCTCACGGACATCATGAGAAGAATCGGAGCTTCTCAAACTCCCTCAAGACCAAACGCAAACACTACATCGGCACACTCAACGTGAACACACTGATGAAGACAGGAAAGATGAAACAACTGACAGACACTCTCGAAAAATTTCAAATCAAAATATGTGCACTGCAAGAAACACGATTCACAGACGAAGACCATTTCAACACGGAAAATTTCAGAATATACAAAGGAAAACTATCGAGACAACTGAAAAACCTAAGGCTTTTTGGCGCAAGATTTGCAGTACACAGGTCCATCACGGACAGCATAATCGACTTTTCGTCACCAAACGAAAGAATCAGCACCATCACAGTGAAATCAGCCAATAAATCCTACACAATAATCAACGCACATGCACCAACTAATGACTACAACAGGAAAAACCCGGACGAAATTGATGACTTCTGGACGACAATGGAAGAAACTATCAGAAAAATTCCTGCACATAGAGTCAAAATAATACTGGGAGACTTCAACGCCAAACTCGGAAAAGAAAAGATATACAGACATATCACAGGAAAACATACTCCACACAAGGACACCAACAAAAACGGAAAACATCTGATAGACTTTTGCAAAAGCCACGACCTCGCCATTATGTCAACAAAATTCAAGAAACCAACACGAAAACTTACCACATGGAAATTCCCCAGCGGAAAGCAAGAACTACAAATCGACCACGTAATAGTGCAGAAAGACTCACAAAAAGAAATTTTGAACATGAACACCCGTAAAGGCTACTTCGACTCAGACCACCACCTACTACAGATCAGGATTCGTCTTTTGCCCAAGAAAAAGCTCCAGAAGAACAAAATTGTTAGACCAGATCCAGAATACGTTACTTTAAACCAGACACAAATATTACACAAAATTAAAATGGAGAAAACGACAGACTGGACACAACTTTCACGAAGAATCCGAGAGGCCATGAAACTAGCACAAGCACCACGAACACGGAAACACCGTTGGTGGAACCACACATGTGACCAAGCTATTGACCAATGAATCAGCGCATGGAAAAAATTTAGTTGCCATAAATCCCAAGAGAATTGGATGAACTTCTTGAAAACACAGAAGCAATCAAGCAAAATCATTCGCAGTGAAAAACGACAGTATGACAAACGGCGACTGACAGAGATCGAATCGGACTTCATGAAGAACAATACAAGAAACTTCTACAGAACGTTCAGAGAAAATATGACTGGATATCAACCACTCAACTTGTGCTTCAGAAGACCGGATGGAACCCTAGAAACCAATACCAAAAACAATTGTGACATTCTGGCAAAGTACTTTGAAAAACTGCTCAACACGGACCCCCCCATGGAAGAAATGATGACAGAAACGAGCACATACAATCCAGATAGTGAACCTCCAACTCTAGAAGAAGTTAAAGAAATAATAAAGTCACTCAAGAATCGTAGAGCACCAGGAGAAGATGGCATCATCGAGGAAATCTGGAAGTTACAAGACCCAGAACTCACCAAAGACATCCACAGGATCTTGGAAGACATCTGGAAAACCATGAAAATTCCTGACGACTGGAAAACTGCCCTGATACACCCACTACACAAAAAAGGTGACAAGACTAACCCGAACAACTACAGAGGAATATCCCTACTACCGGTCACATACAAGATCCTCTCTAAAGCTTTACTGAACAGACTAGAATGCCAAACCGACCACTTGATTGGGGAATACCAAGCAGGCTTCCGTAAAGGGCGGTCTTGTGCGGAACAAATTTGGAACCTGAAAATGATTTTACAACACAAACAGAACCTGATCATTACCTTTGTTGACTTCAAAAAGGCGTACGACTCTATCGACCGGAAAACTCTCTTCAAAATTCTAGCAGAATACAAAGTAGACAACAAAACACGAGCTATCATAGCGCAAACTTTAACCAACACGACCTCCAAAGTAAAGTTCTGTGGGGAACTATCAGAGCCCTTCGAAATTCGCACAGGTGTCCGACAAGGCGATGGCCTCTCACCTCTCCTTTTCAATCTGGTGTTAGATAAGGTCATAAAAGAATGGGAAACATCACAACAGGGGATAACCTTAGGAAACCTACAGATTAAATGCCTGGCTTTTGCAGATGATTTGGCGATTGTCACGAAAGGTATAAAGGAAACAAAAGACGCTATTGAAAAACTGCACGAAATCGCTTCCAAAACTGAACTACAGATCTCTTACGAAAAGACACAGTTTATGAGCACAAAGAAACTCTCATCTCTGAACACAAAGTATGGCACGATTTACAAAACAGCAAACTTCAAATACCTCGGTGAAACACTACAAATGAGTGGACATAACAGAGACTCAAATGAAGAAAGAAAGACTAAACTGGACAAGGCATACAAAGTAGTGTGGAATCATTACAACAAGAAGTCTATCTCACAAAAAGCCAAATTACGCCATTACGACACGGTGGTGCTCCCCGAGGCACTATATGCAGCAGAGACCACACTAATCCGAGGGCATACATGTATCAGACAATTAAAAAAAGTAGAACGGAAAATACTTAGGAAAATATTTGGCGCAACTAACAACAATGGAATATGGATCAAGAAACCTACAGAGGAACTGTACAAACATACGGAGACAATCACAGAAAAGATTAGAAAACGCAGACTACAATTCTATGGACACCTATACAGAGTGCCATCACACAGGCTGACCAAACAGATCTTTGACTGGGTAACCACTAGAAACAACAGATGGGTGGCAGAGGTAGAAAACGACCTGAACCAGCTCAACATAACAGCAGACACAATAAACGACAGAATAAAGTTCAGAAACATCATTAAGAAAAGTAAACTACATGAGATACAATGCGACAAACGAACAGGCATAAAATGGACCGAAGAACGAAAGCAAGATCACAGCCAGAAGATGAAAGAAATATGGGCAACCAAAAAGGCAATCAAGATGAAGCCGAAGACACGAAGCCGACAAGAAGCATGGACAGAGGACCGGAAACAGAAACACAGCGAGCGAATGAGGGAAGTTTGGGCAGCAAGGAAGGCAGCAAAAGGAACTGGCCATGTAGTTTAGTCCAAATGCGCTCTTTAAGGGCAAAACACCAATAATATATATATATATATATATATATATATATATATATATATATATATATATATATATATATATATATATATATATATATATATGGTAGAGCGCCGGCACGGTAGCTCAGCGTGTTCCGTCAGAGGGTTTAGCTACCCTCTGTAATAAAAAACTGAGTGAACGGATCAACGAACAACCTGAACGGGTGTCATCGAACGTCCGCCACGAACAAATTCAACGAACAGTATAGAACAAATGAGATAGAAAAAAAAAGTGGTCAGTGTGACGGATTGCCGTCCTACGGGCCCGGGTTCGATTCCCGGTGGGGTCGGGGATTTTAACCGCTCAGGGACTGGGTGTTGTGCTGCCTTCATCATCATTTCATCCCCATCTAGCGCGCAGGTCGCCCAATGTGGCGTCGAATGTAATAAGACCTGCACCAAGGCGGCCGCACCTGCCCCGCAAGGGGCCTCCCGGCCAATGACGCCAAACGCTCATTTCCATTGTTTTCTGTATTTGAGTACGCATGCCTGTACCAGTTTCTATGGCGCTTTAGTGTATTAGAAGAAACTCACAATAAACCATCAGAAGCTTCAGAATCAACAATACTTTATTTTCATATACAGTATGATTGGTTGTTAACAGGTATCAGGAAGATAATACGAACGCCCACGTACAGACTACCCCTTGATGGACCTTGTTTTTAAAATATCTTTAACGTAGTGACAGAATTATTTGCGTTCTTCCTTGCACCATAATGCATCTGGATGAGTTTTGGGTCGATGGCAAATCTGTGACTCTGTTGTATTGTTCTACGGTCGCGTCAGGCTGTTGAGACTTACGATGGGCAAATTGTTGTATCCGCTTAGTTAGTTCATTCATGACTACCGTCGCAAATCGATTAGCCCAATCGAGAGTTACTGTTATCTATTTACGCTCTCTGGTCAAAAGTATCCGGACACCACTATGTAATGCGGAATTCACCACTAGATGTCACAAGACCCAGACTAGCCAGAGTAAAAGAAGGCAGCGAGTATTACGCTGTCAGTACAACAGCAAAAACAGTAGAATGGCTCGGTCAGGAGGGTTCAGTGATTTCGAACGACGACTAGTCACTGGATGCCACCTGAGTAACGAAAGGGACATTTCAACCCTTTTACATTTGCTGAAGTTGACAGATGGTGACGTGATTGTGATGTGGAAATGCGAAGGAACAACCATAGCTAAATCAATACCAGCAAGACCTCATGTACCGACGGACAGCGACCGTCGAAAAAAATGGTTCAAATGGCTCTAAGTACTATGGGACTTAACATCTGAGGTCATCAGTCCCGTAAACTTAGAACTACTTAAACCTGACTAACCTAATGACACCACACACGTCCATTCCCGAGGCAGGATTCGAACCTGCGACCGTAGCAGCAGCGTGGTTCCGGACTGAAGCGCCTAGAACCGCTCGGCCACAGCGGCCGGCTGCGACCGTCGAGCATTGCGGAGGGCGACTGTAAGAAATCGTATGAAATCAGCGGAAGGAACGACTCGTGAGTTCCAAAGTGCTACCAGCAATTCAGCTAGCACAATATCTGCGTATAGGGAGTTAAAAACAACGGGGTACAACGGTCGAGCAGCTCCTCATAAGCCACAAATTTCTGTGGTCAAGACCGAGAGACGCTTGTGCTGGTGTAAAGAACGACGCCACTGGACGGAGAATAACAGGGAACGAGTGACTTTGGAGTGATGACTCCCGCTATACCCCGTGACAATCTGATGGAAAGGTTTCGGTTTGGGTTTGGCGAATGCCTGGAGAATGTTACCTTCCACCATGTTTAGTGTCTACAGTGAAATAAGAGGAGTTGGTGTTAGGGTATGGGTGTGTTTTTCGCGATTAGGGAATGGTACCCTTATTGCACGTAGGAAAAACTTAATGCGAAAGGATATGAACATATTTTTTAAGCACTGTGTAGTCATTACAGTAGAGGAACAGTTCGGGGTCGATGATTGATTGAATCAGCATGACAATGCACCCTGTTAAAGCACTATCTGTGAGGCAATGGTTTGTGAACACTAATATCCCTCAAATGGAATGACCTGCCCGGAGTCCCCACCCGAACCTAATGCAACACCCTTGGGATGAGTTAACAGATCGACATCGCTCCAGATCCGAAAGTTCGACATCAGTACCTTCTCTGGTTTCGGCTCGATAGGAAACATGGGCTGCCATTCCTCTACAGATATTCAGACACGCCACTGAAAGTGTCCACAGCAAGCGAAGGGTGGACAAACTCCTTACTAGCTGCCACTAGTACATGTTCGATAATTTTGATAAGATCGTGTACTTCTAGGTGAAATCTTTGTTCAAAAATGGTTCAAATACCTCCGATAACTATGGGACTTAACATTTGAGGTCATCATCCCATAGAACTTAGAACTACACTAATGGCCATTAAAATTGCTACACCAAGAAGAAATGCAGATGATAAACGGGTATTCATTGGACAAATATATTACATTTTCACGCAGTTTGGGTGCATAGCTCCTGAGAAATCAGTACCCAGAACAACCACCTCTGGCCGTAATAACGTACTTGATACGCCTGGGCATTGAGTCAAACAGAGCTTGGATGGCGTGCACAGGTACAGTTGCCCATGCAGCTTCAACACAATACCACAGTTCATCAAGAGTAGTGACTGGCGTATTGTGACGAGCCAGTTGCTCGACCACCATTGACCAGAAATTTTCAATTGGTGAGAGATCTGGAGAATGTGCTGGCTAGGGCAGCAGTCAAACATTTTCTGTACCCAGAAAGGCCCATATAGGACCTGCAACATTCGGTCGTGCATTATCCTGCTGAAATGTAGGGTTTCGCAGGAATCGAATGAAGGGTAGCGTCACGGGTCGTGACACATCTGAAATGTAACGTCCACTATTCAAAGTGCCGTCAATGCGAACAAGAGGTGACCGAGACGTGTAACCAATGGCACCTCATACCATCGCTCCGGGTGATACGCCAGTATGGCGATGACGAATACACGCTTCCAATGTGCGTTCACCGCGATGTCGCCAAACACGGATGCGACCATCATGATATTGTAAACATAACCTGGATTCATCCGAAAAAAAATGACGTTTTGCCATTCGTGCACCCAGGTTCGTCGTTGAGTACACCATCGCAGGCGCTCCTGCTGTGATGCAGCGTCAAGGATAACCGCAGGCATGGTCTCCGATCTGATAGTCCACGCTGCTGCAAACGTCGTCGAACTGTTGGTGCAGATGGTTGTTGTCTTGCAAACGTCCCCATCTGTTAACTCAGGGAACGAGACGTGGCTGCACGATCCGTTACAGCCATGCGGATAAGATACCTGTCATCTCGACTGCTAGTGATACGAGGCCGTTGGGATCCAGCATGGCGTTCCGTATTACCCTCCTGAACCCACCGATTCCATATTCTGCTAACAGTCATTGGATCTCGACCAACGCGAGCAGCAATGTCGCAATACGATAAACCGCAATCGCGATGGGCTACAATCCGACCTTTATCAAAGTCGGAAACGTGATTGTACGTATTTCTACTTCTCACACGAGACATCACAACAGCGTTTCACCAGGTAACGCCGGTCAACTGCTGTTTGTGTATGAGAAATCGGCTGGAAACTTTCCTCATGTCAGCACGTTGTAGGTGTCGCCACCGGCGCCAACCTTGTGTGAATGCTCTGAAAAGCTAATCATTTCCATATCACAGCATCTTCTTCCTGTCGGTTAAATTTCGCGTCTGTAGCACGTCATTTTCGTGGTGTAGCAATTTTAATGACCCAGTAGTGTACTTAAACCTAACTAATCTAAGGACATCACACACATCCATGTACGAGTCAGGTTTCGAACCTGCGACCGTAGCGGTTGCGTGGTTCCAGACTGAAGCGCCTAGAACTGCTCTGTCACAGCGGCTGGCCAAATCTTTTTTTTTTCATTTTTTATTCAATGTTTCTGACTGTAATAGTTACTTCTTCGGGCTTCTGTCACAATTCCAATAACTTACTCATTCTTGCAGACTATTAATCCCGTTATATTTCATCACGAGAATAGCATACGTGTTTAAATGAATGTAGAGGGGACTTTATAATGGTCAATCTGCAAGCCAGAACGGACCTAAATGAAATCACGTATTATCAAATTTGATGCATCTTCCGTATAACTGTCTGTATTTTTCGTTTTTCCCTTGCTCTCGTAGATGCAGAGTTTTTCTGTTCTTATCTCCACATTATACTTTGCGACAACTGTAGTAAAAGTTTCCGAGAAGCTTCGTTATAATCTCTGACGTACCGCGAGCGGACACGTGTAGCCGACCACGCCCTTAGCTGCGGTTGCTCCCGACGTCCTTAGCCGGAATTTTCAGGCAGGACCGCGTTCCGCCAGCCAGTGCCATTGTCACGTTATTTACGTTCGACCAACTGGTTCCCAGCTACACCGCTGCGCGGACGCAACTTGGGTGCTGGATCGAACTAGCGCTGCTAAATTTTTCCGAACTGCTTCCCCCTAAGGAACTCATGTCGACACTGCAATAGCACACTGTCAGGCCACACGCGTCCCTGTTTTACTTACGTTAATTAAGATCGCTGGCTCGAACACATATTTACGCCACAGCACACTTATAACAAGATGGAGAGGGGTGACGTAGTCGTAAATTGCTACTAGAGTCTGAGGTGAGAAACTCCGTTAGCTGGCAACGCAGTAACTTCAATTGACATTTTTATTGATGTTTATACAGTATTTCATATAATTCTTCCGTTGTGAAATGTTAGTAATACATCCCGGGTGGTTATAATTAAAGTGCAACTACCCCCGAAGGTCCAGTCTGAGCTGTAATTATTATATGGCAGCGGAACTCGGTAGATATGCTAATGTGTTAATGCGAGACCGATTTACGCTGGAAAAATATTGCTTCCAAATTTGGCCACCAGGTGCAAATTTGACACTGTGGATGCAAGAGCCGGCCGGAGTGGCTGTGCGGTTCTAGGCGCTACAGTCTGGAACCGAGCGACCGCTACGGTCGCAGGTTCGAATCCTGCCTCGGGCATGGATGTGTGTGATGTCCTTAGGTTAGTTAGGTTTAATTAGTTCTAAGTTCTAGGCGACTGATGACCTCAGAAGTTAAGTCGCATAGTGCTCAGAGCCATTTGAACCATTTTTTTGGATGCAAGAAAGACGCACAGAAATGTTTCCATGCGTAATGGATTAGGACAGGAACCTGGTCAGAAAAGGTCAGACAAGCGACAAAAGCATAATGTTGATTTTATTATTAACCGCCGCTTACACACTTCCTTCAGTATTAGCACCGGAGACGTTGCGAGATGACCGTAAAACGGCGTGATCAACAGTTGATCGCAGCAGTTTCGGTGGAATCTGAGCAACGTATTCCTGTATATTGGCCTTCAGACAAGGTAGGCACCAAAAGTGTTCCTGGTCAACGCGTTCTTTGAGATATTTCCAGGGCCAAAAGTCACACGGAATCAGATCAGGTAATCTTGCGGACTATGCGTCTGGAAAACCTCTGGAGATAGCACGTTCGTGGGAGATTGCATTAAGCAGATCATCCACTGGGCGAGCAACATCTTGCACGAAAACAGTTGTTTCCACACAGTTGAGCTCTTCCAAAGCAGGAGTCACATGCTGTACATGATGGTTTCGATAATGTGCAGACGTCACGGTACACCTGACAGGTCCTCTGGGTGTATTTTCTTCAGAGAAGAACGGACCAAGAATGAAGGTGCTTGTGAATCCACACCACACAGTCACATACGGCGAGTGCAGTGGCTCTTCGTGCACAAAACGTGGTTTAACAGTTCCCCAAATTTGTCAGTTCTGTCTATTTGTTGCACCCTGTAGTGTAAAATGTGCCTTCTCACTCCATAGAATTATGCCCGAAAATATGTCAGCAACTTCGATTTGTGCCAATAACCGAGGAGCAAATTCAGATCTTTGCTGCGGATCATGAGGTTTCGGTCGCTTCAGAGTCTGGATATTGTACGGGTACCAGTGAAATACGACCACAAAACTTCCTGGACTGTTGACCATGGGATGGACAATTCTCGTGACACTGCACGAGCACTAGCACTATCTAGGGCACGTGCTGCATGATCAATTACAGTAAGCCGGCCAGAGTGGCCGAGCGGTTCTAGGCGCTACAGTCTGGAACCGCGCGACCGCTACGGTCGCAGGTTCGAATCCTGCCTCGGGCATGGATGTGTGTGATGTCCTTAGGTTAGTTAGGTTTAAGTAGTTCTAAGTTCTAGGGAACTGGTGACCTCAGAAGTTAAGTCCCATAGTGCTCAGAGCCATTTGAACCATTTTTGAATTACAGTAACATCAACTTCGTCAACAACTTCCATCGGGACAGGACGCCTTCCCCTTCCAGATGCCGCACCAAGCTCACCTGTGTCTTCGAATTCCATTATTATCTTCTTTAAACCATTTATTGACATCAAGCCACTTCCCAGACCAGGCGGGCGATACTCTCTCAGTGCAGTAATGAACATAAAATAGTTTCAGTAATAGCGCAAGGTTTCTCTTGTCAATAACCACACTGTTCACTCACGTTACGGCTTGTCAAATGACAGCATGGATGTCACACCATCATACAAGCTGTGTACAACGCCAGATTTGCACCTGGTGGCCAAACTTGGAACTATTTCTTTTCAGCGTAAATCGGTTACGCATTAAGGCATTATCATATCTACCAAGTTTCGCCACCATGCGATAATTTCAGCCCACATTGGACCTCCGAGAGCAGTTGCACTTTAATTATCACGACTCGGCAGATCTTCAATTGTTCCGCTATTGCTAGGACAATATCTTTTTAACTTCCTGCAGCAGGAAGGAAGGTTAGGTTCCTACGTCCCGTCGATGAAGAGACTGGTTGGTTGTTTGATTTGGGGGAGGGGACCAAACAGCGAGGTCATCGGTCCCATCGGATTAGGGAAGGAAAGAGAAGGAAGTCGGCCGTGCCCTTTCAAAGAATCCGACCCGGCATTTGCCTGAAGCGATATAGGGAAATCACGGAAAACCTAAATCGGGATGGCCGGACGCGAGTTTGAACCATCGGCATCCTGAATGTGAGTCCAGTATGCTAACCACTGCGCCACCGCTCTCGGTGACGAAGACATCGTTAGAGACGGAGACAAACGCAGAGAGTGGAAGAATGGAACAGTAATTCAGCTACTTCCTTCTGAAAGGAACCATTTCGGCATTTGCCTTAAGCAGTATAGAGGAACTACGGAAACCCTAAATCAGGATAGCTATCCTCCAAAAGCGAGTCTAGTGTCTTAACCGCTGTGCCACTACACTTGCTCTTCCTACAGCGATCTTATTTTCCTTGAGTTGTTGCTTATGCGGATCTCGCATTTATTTCATAGGCGCATGCCACTCTGATGCAACAAAATTACCTCAATCTGAGAAGAGAAATTTCGATTACGCCATCTGTCTGCGAATCGTCTGCGCTCTGTTCTGTGTATCCTTATTATGCTGTGAAATCAAATCAACATTTACGAAAAGAGATATGTGGCAAAGGGCACTGCCAGACAGGCGTGTGTATTAAACCATTGGGCGTTAACCCAGAACGGGTGACATTTATACAGATCTAGTTTATGTCCCTGTTCGTCAAGCTAGCGTTCTACATGTTGAGTTATATGGGCGGGCTAATATTAATATTATAAATATTCTCTCCTGTCGGTTTCTGTAACACCATCTAGAAAACTATTAATTATGCATGAAACTATTCGAAGTTATTGCTTATACCATCGTAGCTCATGCGGAGTCCGATTTGATAACCGTATAACAGAATCGGAGAATACCCAAGCAGTTAGAGGCTAGCCATCGCGATGTCGTCCACTGGTTACGATAGTGGACTAATCTCCAAAACCAACCAACTTGTACTGCTCGAAACAACCGGTAACGAATCGCTTCGATGTCTTGCTTCAAACCGATCTGGGAGGAGGAGGGGGGATGGCAGAGGGAAGCGGATGTTAAACATACGATTAGTACTCAAGAAAGAGTAACTCTAGTGTTCTGTGCGCCGTCTTATTTATGGATGACCTACATTTTCCCCAAACTCTGCCGGCCGTTGTGGCCGAGCGGTTCTAGGCGCTTCGGTCCGGAACAGCGCTGCTGCTGCGGTCGCTGGTTCGAATCCTGTTAGGTTTAAGTAGTTCTAAATCTAGGGGACTGATGACCTCAGATATTAAGTCCCATAGTGCTCAGAGCCATTTGAACCATTTTGAACTCCAAGCTCTCTCAATAAAATGAAGTCGGCCATTCGCCTTCCCTACTACCAACCTGATGTGGTTCAAATGGTTCAAATGGCTCTGAGCACTATGGGACTTAACTTCTGAGGTCATCAGTCCCCTAGAACTTAGAACTACTTAAACCTAACTAACCTAAGGACATCACACACATCCATGCCCGAGGCAGGATTCGAACCTGCGACCGTAGCAGTCGCGCGGTTCCAGACTGTACCGCCTAGAACCGCTCGGCCACCCCGGTCGGCACCTGAAGTGCTCGTTCCATTTCATAACGCTTTGTGACGTTACGACTAGATATTTAACTGAGATGACTGTTTCAAGCAACACACTACTAACGCTGTTTTTGAACCTTACAGGATTGTTTTCCTACTCACCCACATTGACTTACATTTTTCTGTATTTAGAGCAAGCTGCCGTTCATCACTACAAGCAGAAATTCTAAGTCGTCGTGTATCCTTCTACAGTCTCTCAACGACGACAGCTTCCCGTACACCACGGCGTCATCAACGAACAGCCGCAGATTGCTACTCACTCTGCCTCATTAATGTATACTGATTAGCCAAAAGATTATGTCTACCTAATTAAATGCGTGTTCGTCCACCTCTGGAACGGAATTCAACAGTGTTTCTGCGTGCCATGGATTAGACAAGAACTTTATAGGTTTTCAGAACTTTGTGATACCAGATGCCTACGCACAGGTCACACACTTTCCGTAATTTACGGGCGGTTTGTTTGTGGGTGCGGAGCTGGCGCCCGATAGCGTCCGAGGTGGCTTTCATTGAATTCAGATAAGTCGAATTTGATGGCCAGGACATCAACATGAGTTCGCTATGATGCTCCTCAAACCATTGCAGCACGATTCTAGCCTAGTGACAGTTATTCTGCTGGAAGATGCCATCGCTGTTAGGCAAGACATCAAGCACAAGGAATCACAGGTGGTCCCTAATAATGATGACGTAATATCCAGCTGTCATTGTGCCTTCGATAACTACCGGAGGTGCCATGGAAGCCCAGGTGAACGTCCCCCATAACTTAATACTACACTCATGCTCATAAAATAAGGATAATTGCAGAATGTGGTGCCACACAACGTGGCACTACACAAAACTGGCGCTAATAGCATAGGCACATAGGGAACACACACGACACAGATCTGTAGGTCCACAGTATTGGTGATAAGTTGAGAAAACCGACACGAAACACATGTGCTACAAAACGCCACTGTTTCCTGCGCATGTACCCTGACATCAGTATGTCATATGATTACGATGCACACATACACAGGCCGCGCAACGGGTTGGCATACTCTGGATCGGGTGGTCGAGCAGCTGCTGGGGTATAGCCTCTCTTTCTTGCACCAGTGCCTGTCGAAGCTCCTGAAGTGTCGCAGGGGTTTGAAGACGTGCAGCGATACATCGACCGAGAGCATCCCAGACGTGCTCGATGGGGTTTAGGTCTGGAGAACAGGCAGGCCACTCAATCTGCCTGATATCTTCTGTTTCAAGGTACTCCTCCACGATGGCAGCTCGGTGGCACCATGCGTTATCATCCATCAGGAGGAAGGTGGGACCCACTGCGACCCTGAAAAGGCGGACACACACTGGTGTAAAATGACGTCCCGATACACCTGACCTGTTCCAGTTCCTCTGTCAAAGACATGCAGGGGTGTACGTGCACCAATCATAATCCCACCCCACACCAACAAATCACGACCTCCATACAGGTCCTTTTCAAGGACATTAAGGGGTTGGTATCTGGTTCCTGGTTCACGCCAGATGAAAACCCGGCAAGAATCACTATTCAGACTATATCCGGACTCGTCCGTGAATATAACCTGGGACCACTGTTCCAATTACCATGTACTGTGTTCTTGACACCAGGCTTTACGGGCTCTCCTGTGGAATGTACCTTGCAGGTCTCCTGGCGAATAAACCATGACTGTTCAGTCGTCTGTTGACTGCGTGTCTGGAGGCAACTGTTCCAGTGGTTGCGCTGAGGTCCCGAGCAAGGCTACCTGCAGTGCTCCTTGGCCATCTGCGGGCACTGATGGTGAGATATAGGTCTTCTTGTGGTGTTGTACACTGTGGACGTCCCGTACTGTAGCGCCGGGACTGCTGGAATCGTTGCCGTAATCTTGAGATCACACTTTGTAGCACTACCCCTCATAACGTCATCGATATTTGTTCTTTGAGCCATTTTCAACACACAGTCGCCATTAGCACGTCTGAAAACGTCTGCACATTTACTCGCTGCGTCGTACTCAGACATGCATCAACACACCTCTCTGCTGCGAGTGCCACCGTGCGACGACCGCAGGTCAAATGCACCGTATGGTCATATACCGAGGTGATTTAAACCCGCAAACCGCCCACCAGAGCGTTGTTTCACCATGTATCAGCATTATCCTTGATTTATGAGCAGAAGTGTACTTCCACCGGCCTGCGTCAGTGGCGCGCTGCATGTTTCGCACAGCCGTTCGCCTGGATGACGGCGTATCTGGACACGACCATTCACCTGGTTTATCAATAAACGGTATTCATCTGACCAGGCGAAATGATTCCATTGATCTGCGGTTCAATCTGGATGGTCTCGTGCCCACTGTAATCATAAGTGACGATGTTGTTGGGTCAACATGGGAGCACGTAGGGGCCCTCTGGTACTGAACACCATGTTCAACACTGTGCGCTGAACGGTGTGCTCCAAACCACTAGTGCGTACGCCAGCACTGTACTCTGTCGTCAGATCTGCTACAGATTGTCGCCGATCCTGCTTTAGAGAGCGGGCAAGCCTCCGATTCATATGTTCTGTGATGCCTATTCTTGTCGCCTACTCGTGGTTTCAGCATTCGTCAATCACTTTCCACAGATGCTCACGACAGTAGCACGCAAACAGCCGACCAGCTTCGCCCTTTTCGAGATGCTCGCTCCCGGGCACTGGGCCACAACAATCTGGCTTTTGTCAAAGTCGCTTGAGTCGGCAGATCTCCGCATTTGCAAAACTTATCGTCGCTAGAATGATTCCCCATTAATCTCTGCTTCGCTCATATGCTTTTCTTACCGCGTCACGTGGCCGCAGCGCCACCAGGCAGCATGCAACCTCGCGGTGGCAGTGGTCATAATGTTTTGGTTCATCAGTATATAAGGGGCGGTATAAAAGTTTCCGTTCGAAGACCACACCCACCTCCTTGTTTTTTTTTTTTGTTTATTTTGTTTTTTTTATAAGAGGCGTGGCCCCTCCACAGCCACACCGGCATGATGGCCAACTCAATAGGTCTACTGCCATCTCTGCATGAGGGTTAGTTTTCACTAATGTGAGGTGTCGCAGCATGTGGGTACTGCGATGTTTGCGTACGTCTGGTTAAGGTTAACCATTAATACGCGCTCATCTGGAGATAGATTGGGTCGAAGTCGAACGAAGGGTAGCGGTTTGAAGGGCAGAGGAAAAAAAGTGCCAAGGCAAGAGCGGAGGGAGAAAAACCTCTGCGATAGTTAGGTGGGTGGTAAGAGCAGTAGCGGATGTCTTGCTGCCTGCGATAGGTCGTGCAAGGGTAGGCTTTGTTAGTAGTGGGTATCATGCATGTCGATACCTTTGGCGTTGTGAGGTTGTGTTGCTCGGAGGCTGGCGCTGGGTGCCGGTGTTGAGCTCTCGTTCAGCGTCAGCAGCCTGCAACAGTTAGGTTTATTATCGTTTTTGTCTACATGCTGGTGCTTATATACCCGCATCGGTGTCGTGGCGGGTTGAATAGATGCTGCAGTATCGTTCACAAACGGAAACTCTCTGATTACCCTTTACACATCCTTTCTACTTCGGCTATCGTCCGTCCTTTTTCTACCCTAAAAGCAAAACTCATCGACTTCTTTTAGTATATAATATCCTAATATAATTCCCTTAGCATCACCTCATTGAATTCGCCTACATTTCATTGCTCTTGTTTTATTTTTGTAGATATTCACCTTACATCCGCTAGTGAAGAGACTATCCATTCCGTTCACCTGTTTATCCAGTTTTTTTCCGTCTCTGACAGAGTTACAACGTTGTCGGTAAACCTCAAAGTTTTTATTTCTTCTGCCTGAAATTTAACTCCATTCCCAGATTTCTCCTTGTTTTCCTTTACTGCTTGTCCATTATAGAGACTGAATAACATTGGGGATAGGCCGTAATCCTGTCTCAATCCCTTCTGAACAACTGCTTCCCTTTCATGTTCCTTGACTTTCATAACTGTAGTCTGGTTTCCGCACAAGTTTTATACAACCTCCTTTCCCTGTGCTTTATGCCCGCAGCGTTCAGAATTTCAGAGTGTATTTCAGTCCACATTTTCAAAAGTTTTCTCTAAATTTACAAACGCTATTTAAAGTAGAGCCCTGGTATTTCAGTGAACCCTTTGCAAATTTTAACAACCAAGTTTTACATTCCTTCGGCAAAGAATCTTCCACAGCAGTAACACTCTTTGGCCACTTAAGTCACCGATACTACCATGAGGTAGATGAACAGTAAAGACCACAACACTGAAGTAGGTCCGAGATGAATACTTGATCCTAATAAAGAAGTGAAGATGGTCACAAAAGTGGTACTCAAACTATTGCGAAAAAGTGATTGCAGGATGATGAACTCCAATAAACTTCTACATCGACCTATAATTGGTGGATTGGGTCCCTAGTGATGTAAAATGGGGACCTGAGGATTATATTCACAACCGAAATCCTCTTCAAACCTTCAATGCGAACTTCACCCTGGACAGAAATGGTCTCCAGGTAGTCTTTTATAAGACCCCTTCTAAACCCCCAAATGTAGAATGTTTAACTTATGATGCGATAAACCAACAGGCCTAAGTACGGAACCTATAATTATGTTTCAGACTGCCTTGTTAACAGCAAGAGCTCATGGACTTGTGTGGTTAGCACTAAACACAGATCTAAATAATCAAGCTACAAGCGTCCAGCAGTCACCAATCAGCAACAAGTGTTTTTCAGGAATCGTTATATTCTGTGTTGTGGATTTAACGGAGCTTCGGTCGTTGATTTGCTGTTCCAGTAATCCTTTAATGACCCCTTCCTCGTCCCACTAGATGAGCACCCAGTGGTTTCAGCATTAAATTCTAATGGAGTATCCCGTCAAACTGTTCCTCATTATTAAGCTGGTCAGGCTTCACATATATGGATCTTACTACAACAATATCCCCCGGCTAGCTTCACTCTACGTATACAAATAAGAGATATGGTCTGTGCATTCAAAAACCATTGTTGGTGCCACTTTGGCGCAATTATTCCAGCATTTTTACCGTTTAAGTGCAGTCTGTTGAACGGTGCAGATCAGCTCACACATAACAGTGAAACGTGTAAATCTGTCGTGATGTGAGTATTTTGAAAGGACGACGAAAACTAAACTTTTGAGACCAGTCGACAAGGCGTCTGCAGATCCGCGGACACTCAATAATCCAACTATAAAGCACATCGTTATCCATTTTTAGTTCAGCTGGTGATAGAAACAGGATTATAAAGCTACGTGTCCGCCATGGAACACACGAAGATTTGACCACTTATCATCTTCTGAGAAATGTGACCGTTAAGTCAGTGACACGCATATTTTCGCACCGTAATAGAATCATCAGAACGAGACTATTTCATCGAAACCAGTTACCCTATTTTGCTCCGAAATTGTCACTGCGTTCTGAAAAAAAGTATTAATGGCAGAGTTACTTATTTTTCCCCATTTATAACACGAGTGTCCTCGAGACTGAAAATTACGAGTACGTTTATCGTACTGCTCCCACATATATAACAGTTAATCCAGTTACCAATTTTATAGCACTGGAAGGCACGCAAAGGATGCTCCTTCTCTTATTGGTGTCCTTGACAGGCAAAATATCATCATTAGTAAGCGACCGCTTCGGTGCTAACACAGATCTCCGAAGGACGTAGCTTCCCCTCCCCCTCCGCTTTTTTCTTCTTTTCTCTTCAGTGGGTGACCTAGCAGCAACATGTGGAGAAAATTCTTTATAACAGCTCTAATTGCAATAGAAAGCCTGCAGGAAGTCAGTAATAAATTATTTACATTTTAATAAACTGATCATTATCTTTCACCGACAGACAGTGAGGCTCCTCAGAACTCAGAAAATTCTGCAGTCGTCAATAGTTTCGGATCAGAATCTCTCGTACACTACATCTACAGCTACATCTACATCTACATTTATACTCCGCAAGCCACCCAACGGTGTGTGGCGGAGGGCACTTTACGTGCCACTGTCATTACCTCCCTTTCCTGTTCCAGTCTCGTATGGTTCGCCGGAAGAACGACTGTCTGAAAGCTTCCGTGCGCGCTCTAATCTCTCTAATTTTACATTCGTGATCTCCTCGGGAGGTATAAGTAGGGGGAAGCAATATATTCGATACCTCATCCAGAAACGCACCCTCTCGAAACCTGGCGAGCAAGCTACACCGCGATGCAGAGCGCCTCTCTTGCAGAGTCTGCCACTTGAGTTTGTTAAACATCTCCGTAGCGCTATCACGGTTACCAAATAACCCTGTGACGAAACGCGCCGCTCTTCTTTGGATCTTCTCTATCTCCTCCGTCAACCCGATCTGGTACGGATCCCACACTGATGAGCAATACTCAAGTATAGGTCGAACGAGTGTTTTGTAAGCCACCTCCTTTGTTGATGGACTACATTTTCTAAGGACTCTCCCAATGAATCTCAACCTGGTACCCGCCTTACCAACAATTAATTTTATATGATCATTCCACTTCAAATCGTTCCGCACGCATACTCCCAGATATTTTACAGAAGTAACTGCTACCAGTGTTTGTTCCGCTATCATATAATCATACAATAAAGGATCCTTCTTTCTATGTATTCGCAATACATTACATTTGTCTATGTTAAGGGTCAGTTGCCACTCCCTGCACCAAGTGCCTATCCGCGGCAGATCTTCCTGCATTTCGCTACAATTTTCTAATGCTGCAACTTCTCTGTATACTACGGCATCATCCGCAAAAAGCCGCATGGAACTTCCGACACTATCTACTAGGTCATTTATATACACTCCTGGAAATTGAAATAAGAACACCGTGAATTCATTGTCCCAGGAAGGGGAAACTTTATTGACACATTCCTGGGGTCAGATACATCACATGATCACACTGACAGAACCACAGGCACATAGACACACCCAACAGAGCATGCACAATGTCGGCACTAGTACAGTGTATATCCACCTTTCGCAGCAATGCAGGCTGCTATTCTCCCATGGAGACGATCGTAGAGATGCTGGATGTAGTCCTGTGGAACGGCTTGCCATGCCATTTCCACCTGGCGCCTCAGTTGGAACAGCGTTCGTGCTGGACGTGCAGACCGCGTGAGACGACGCTTCATCCAGTCCCAAACATGCTCAATGGGGGACAGATCCGGAGATCTTGCTGGCCAGGGTAGTTGACTTACACCTTCTAGAGCACGTTGGGTGGCACGGGATACATGCGGACGTGCACTGTCCTGCTGGAACAGCAAGTTCCCTTGCCGGTCTAGGAATGGTAGAACGATGGGTTCGATGACGGTTTGGATGTACCGTGCACTATTCAGTGTCCGCTCGACGATCACCAGTGGTGTACGGCCAGTGTACGAGATCGCTCCCCACACCATGATGCCGGGTGTTGGCCCTGTGTGCCTCGGTCGTATGCAGTCCTGATTGTGGCGCTCACCTGCACGGCGCCAAACACGCATACGACCATCATTGGCACCAAGGCAGAAGCGACTCTCATCGCTGAAGACGACACGTCTCCATTCGTCCCTCCATTCACGCCTGTCGCGACACCACTGGAGGCGGGCTGCACGATGTTGGGGCGTGAGCGGAAGACGGCCTAACGGTGTGCGGGACCGTAGCCCAGCTTCATGGAGACGGTTGCGAATGGTCCTCGCCGATACCCCAGGAGCAACAGTGTTCCAAATTTGCTGGGAAGTGGCGGTGCGGTCCCCTACGGCACTGCGTAGGATCCTACGGTCTTGGAGTGCATCCGTGCGTCGCTGCGGTCCGGTCCCAGGTCGACGGGCACGTGCACCTTCCGCCGACCACTGGCGACAACATCGATGTACTGTGGAGACCTCACGCCCCACGTGTTGAGCAATTCGGCGGTACGTCCACCCGGCCTCCCGCATGCTCACTATACGCCCTCGCTCAAAGTCCGTCAACTGCACATACGGTTCACGTCCACGCTGTCGCGGCATGCTACCAGTGTTAAAGACTGCGATGGAGCTCCGTATGCCACGGCAAACTGGCTGACACTGACGGCGACGGTGCACAAATGCTGCGCAGCTAGCGCCATTCGACGGCCAACACCGCGGTTCCTGGTGTGTCCGCTGTGCCGTGCGTGTGATCATTGCTTGTACAGCCCTCTCGCAGTGTCCGGAGCAAGTATGGTGGGTCTGACACACCGGTGTCAATGTGTTCTTTTTTCCATTTCCAGGAGTGTATATGGTCCCATAACGCTCCCCTGTGGCACGTCAGAAGTTACTTTAACGTCTGTAGACGTCTCTCTATTGATAACAACATGCTGTGTTCTGTTTGCTAAAAACTCTTCAATCCAGCCACACAGCTGGTCTGATATTCCGTAGGCTCTTACTTTGTCAGGCGACAGTGCGGAACTGTATCAAACGCCTTCCGGAAGTCGAGGAAAATAGCATCTACCTGGGAGCCTGTATCTAATATTTTCTGGCTCTCATGAACAAATAAAGCGAGTTAGGTCTCACACGATCGCTGTTTCCGGAAACCATGTTGAGTCCTACATAGTAGATTCTGGGTTTCCCAAAACGACATGATACTCGAGCAAAAAGCATGTTCTAAAATTCTACAACAGATCGACGTCAGAGATATAGGTCTATAGTTTTGCGCATCTGCTCGACGACCCTTCTTGAAGACTGGGACTACCTGTGCTCTTTTCCAATCATTTGGAACCTTCCGCTCCTCTTGAGACTTGCGGTACACGGCTGTTAGAAGGGGGGCAAATTCTTTCGCGTACTCTGTGTAGAATCGAATTGGTATCCCGTCAGGACCAGTGGACTTTCCTCTGTTGAGTGATTCCAGTTGCTTTTCTGTTCCTTGGACACTTATTTCGATGTCAGCCATTTTTTCGTTTGTGCGAGGATTTAGAGAAGGAACTGCAGTGCGGTCTTCCCCTGTGAAACAGCTTTGGAAAACGGTGTTTAGTATTTCAGCTTTACGCGTGTCATCCTCTGTTTCAATGCCATTTTCATCCCGGAGTGTCTGGATATGCTGTTTCGATCCACTTACTGATTTAACGTAAGACCAGAACTTCCTAGGATTTTCTGTCAAGTCGGTACATAGAATTTTACTTTCTAATTCACTGAACGCTTCACGCATAGCCCTCCTTACGCTAATTTTGGCATCGTTTAGCTTCTGTTTGTCTGAGAGGTTTTGGCTGCGTTTAAACTTGGGGTGAAGCTCTCTTTGCTTTCGCATTAGTTTCTTAACTTTGTTGTTGTACCACGGTGGGTTTTTCCCGTCCCTCACAGTTTTACTCGGCACGTACCTGTCTAAAACGCATTTTACGATTGCCTTGAAATTTTTCCATAAACACTCAACGTTGTCAGTGTCGGAACAGAAATATTCGTTTTGATCTGTTATGTAGTCTGAAATCTGCCTTCTATTACTCTTGCTAAACAGATAAACCTTCCTACCTTTTTTTATATTCCTATTAACTTCCACATTCAGGGATGCTGCAACGGCCTTATGATCACTGATTCCCTGTTCTGCACATACAGAGTCGAAAAGTTCGGGTCTGTTTGTTATCAGTAGGTCCAAGATGTTATCTCCACGAGTCGGTTCTCTGTTTAATTGCTCGAGGTAATTTTCGGATAGTGCACTCATTATAATGTCACTCGATGCTCTGTCCCTACCACCCGTCCTAAACATCTGAGTGTCCCAGTCTATATCTGGTAAATTGAAATCACCACCTAAGACTATAACATGCTGAGAAAATTTATGTGAAATGTATTCCAAATTTCTCTCAGTTGTTCTGCCACTAATGCTGCTGAGTCGGGAGGTCGGTAAAGGGAGCCAATTATTAACCTAGCTCGGTTGTTGAGTGTAACCTCCACCCATAATAATTCACAGGAACTATCCACTTCTACCTCACTACAGGATAAACTACTACTAACAGCGACGAACACTCCACCACCGGTTGCATGCAATCTATCCTTTCTAAACACCGTCTGTACCTTTGTAAAAATTTCGGCAGAATTTATCTCTGGCTTCAGCCAGCTTTCTGTACCTATAACGATTTCAGCTTCGGTGCTTTCTATCAGCGCTTGAAGTTCCGGTACTTTACCAACGCAGCTTCGACAGTTTACAATTACAATACCGATTGCTGCTTGGTCCCTGCATGTCCTGACTTTGCCCCACACCGGTTAGGCTGTTGCCCTTTCTGTGCTTGCCCAAGGCCATCTAACCTAAAAAACCGCCCAGCCCACGCCACACAACCCCTGCTACCCGTGTAGCCGCTTGTTGCGTGTAGTGGACTCCTGACCTATCCAGCGGAACCCGAAACCCCACCACCCTATGGCGCAAGTCGAGGAATCTGCAGCCCACACGGTCGGAGATCCGTCTCAGCCTCTGATTCAGACCCTCCACTCGGCTCTGTACCAAAGGTCCGCAGTCAGTCCTGTCGACGATGCTGCAGATGGTGAGCTCTGCTTTCATCCCGCTAGCGAGACTGGCAGTCTTCACCAAATCAGATAGCCGCCGGAAGCCAGAGAGGATTTCCTCCGATCCATAGCGACACACATCATTGGTGCCGACGTGAGCGACCACCTGCAGATGGGTGCACCCTGTACCCTTCATGGCATCCGGAATGACTCCCCCCCGGTATGCAAACGGAGTGCACATTGGTTTTCTTCCTCTCTCTTGCTGCCATATCCCTAAGGGGCCCCATTACGCGCCTGACGTTGGAGCTCCCAACTACCAGTAAGCCCACCCTCTGCGACCGCCCGGATCTTGCAGACTGAGGGGCATCCTCTGGAACAGGACAAGCAGCCACGTCAGGCCGAAGATCAGTATCAGCCTGAGACAGAGCCTGAAACCGGTTCGTCAGACAAACTGGAGAGGCCTTCCGTTCAGCCGTCCGGAATGTCTTTCGCCCCCTGCCGCACCTTGAGACGACCTCCCACTCTACCACAGGTGAGGGATCAGCCTCAATGCAGGCAGTGTCCCAGGCAACCACAGTCGTAGCCCGATCGGGGGATGCGTGGGACGAGCTGGCCGTCCCCGACAAAACCCCATCCGGACCCCCACAGTGATGCCCATTGGCAACAGCCTCAAGCTATGTGACCGAAGCCAACACTGCCTGAAGCTGAGAGCGAAGGGATGCCAACTCAGCCTGCATCCGAACACAGCAGTTGCAGTCCCTATCCATGCTAAAAACTGTTGTGCAAAGAACGTCTGAACTAATCTACAGAGAGCGCAAACAAATCGACACAAAATTTAAACGGTTATTAAAATAAAAGATTGCCTAGTAAATACAGTAATGCTGCTACTTGCGCACTGCTGACACACTGCTCGGCGGCGGAAGGAGACTACGCGATTTTACACTATTCAGATACTAAAACGCGATGCTACAACTCTCAAATACTTTAATACGCCCGAAATTTATGAATTAAACAATGCAAGTACCAAAAACACGCAAAGAAATTAAGAATTAAACTATGTAACAAATGAGTGAGCTAGGAGTATACGACTTGCTGCTGCTGCTTCTTATCCAACGGCGGCAGGGAGCACACTGACTGTGACCAACCGACACTGGCCGCTCAAAACAAAAACAGAAGACAGACGACTACGCGAATTTACACTATTCAGATACTAAAACGCGATGCTACAACTCTCAAATACTATAATACGCCCGAAATTTATGAATTAAACAATGTATGTGCCAAAAACACGCAAAGAAATTAAGAATTAAACTATGTAACAAATGAGTGAGCTAGGAGTATACGACTTGCTGCTGCTGCTTCTTATCCAACGGCGGCAGGGAGCACACTGACTGTGACCAACCGACACTGGCCGCTCAAAACAAAAACAGAAGACAGACGACTACGCGAATTTACACTATTCAGGTACTAAAACGCGATGCTACAACTCTCAAATACTATAATACGCCCGAAATTTATGAATTAAACAATGCATGTGCCAAAAACACGCAAAGAAATTAAGAATTAAACTATGTAACAAATGAGTGAGCTCGGAGTATACGACTTGCTACTGGAGCCTCTTATCCAACGGCGGCAGGGAGCACACTCCACTGGCCATTAAAATTGCTACACCACGAAGATGACGTGCTACAGATGCGAAATTTAACCGACAGGAAAAAGATGCTGTAATATGCAAATGATTAGCTTTTCAGAGCATTTACACAAGGTTGGCGCCGGTGGCGACACCTACAACGTGCTGACATAAGGAAAGTTTCCAACCCATTCCTCCGACACAAACAGCAGTTGACCGGCATTGCCGGGTGAAACGTTGTTGTAATGCCTCGTGTAAGGAGGATAAACACGTACTATCACATTTCCGACTTTGATAAAGGTCGGATTGCAGCCCATCGCGATTGCGGTTTATCGTATCGCGGCATTGCTGCTCGCGTTGGTCGAAATCCAATGACTGTTAGCAGAATATGGAATCGGTGGGTTCAGGAGGGTAATACGGAACACCGTGCTGGATCCCAATGGCCTCGTATCACTAGCAATCGAGATTACAGGCATCTTATCCGCAAGGATGTAACGGATCATGCAGCCACGTCTCGATCCCTGAGTCAACAGATGGGGACGTTTGCAAGACAATAACAATCTGCACGAACAGTTCGACGACGTTTGCAGCAGCCTGGACTATAAGCTCGGAGTCCATGGCTGCGGTTACCCTTGACGCTGCGTCACAGACAGGAGCACCTGCGATGGTGTACTCAACGACGAACCTGGGTGCACGAATGGCAAAACGTCATTTTTTCGGATGAATCCAGGTTATGTTTACAATATCATGATGGTCGCATCCGTGTTTGGCGACATCGCGGTGAACGCACATTGGAAGCGTGTATTCGTCATCGCCATACTGGCGTACCACCCGGCGTGATGGTATGGGGTGCCATTGGTTACACATCTCGGTCACCTCTTGTTCGCATTGACGGCACTTTGAACAGTGGACGTTACATTTCAGATGTGTTACGACCCGTGGCTCTACCCTTCATTCGGTCCCTGCGGAGCCCTACATTTGAGCAGGATAATGCACGACCGCATGTTGTAGGTTCTGTACGGGCTTTTCTGGATATAGAAAATGTTCGACTGCTGCCCTAGCCAGCACATTCTCCAGATCTCTCACCAATTGAAAACGTCTGGTCATTGGTGGCGGAGCAACTAGGTCGTCACAATACGCCAGTCACTACTCTTGATGAACTGTGGTTTCGTGTTGAAGCTGCATGGGCAGCTGTAGCTGTACACGCCATCCAAGCTCTGTTTGACTCAATGCCCAGGCGTATAAAGGCCGTTATTACGGCCAGAGGTGGTTGTTCTGGGTACTTATTTCTCAGGATCTATGCACCCAAATTGCGTGAAAATGTAATCACATGTCAGTTGTAGTATAATATATTTGTTCAATGAATACCCGTTTACCATCTGCATTTCTTCTTGGTGTAGCAATTGTAATGGCCAGTAGTGTAATTACGCGTGCATGCTGAAAAGTAACGTCTCCAAAATTTTATGTGAAAACTCTAAGCTTTTTAAACAGAAAACCTTATTAACATTCTACATCTTTATTCTTTATGTCTACACATTTACAGGTCCCTGCCGCTAGAGGACTCGGAATTTTGGAATTTAGCATGGCGGTGGGTAACATAACAGCTTGTATATCGCTGCTGTAATCGAGTTTCGAATTCGAAGAGTTGGTCCACACATGGAGCAGCCTCTCCTTCAGCATGGCAATGCCAGACTACACATGAGCGCTGCGACATCTGCAACAATCCGACACCTTGGGTTCATTATCATCGATCATGCTCTATAGAGTCCCGACTTGGCCACAGCCAATTTTCATCTGTTCTCAAAAATTAAAGAACACCATCGAGGACTTCACTTTGATAGTGATGAAGTTATACAAGCATAGGTGAGGTTGTGGCTCCTTCAACGAAGTCCAACATTCTACAGTGACGGTATCAAGAAACTGGTATCTCGTTGGGAGAAATATGTTCCTTCACCAGTGTGACTATATTCAGAAATAAATATGTGGACGTGAAGAATAGAGATGTAGAATATTAATGACGTTAGTTTTATTTAACAAGCTTTAAGAGTTTTCACACAAAAAATTCTGAGGCATTACTTTTCAGCACGCCCTCGTGTATTAAATTCATTACAACATTAGTTGCATATTTGGTGCTTTTATTGTATATATGGATCACACTCTTGGTGTTCTGATCAGTTCTAGTAAAAATCAAGTAACCGTTCTTTAAGGCCATCACATTCAGTCAACGATGGCGTTCAGCGTGTTATATAACTTTCTCTATTCGTGTTCTCTGAGTAGATCAGACGTTAGCTTGCGCCGTCGTTCAGAAATGTTGTCTAAACCAAGATGTCATTTTGTTTCTACCTCCTCTGTCACTATTGTTTCTATTTCAAAAACTGGTATTCTGCAGCTTTCTTTTGGGCATTAGTATCAAAATTAACGACAAAGAGTACGTCAGATGCTACTGACGTTTACTTAACAAGCATTCAACAATGTTTAAAACCTATAGCGAATATACAAGACTTCGTTTATAGGTATTCGCGATTATTTCGATACTATACTTCGGTATTCTTCCGTTCTCTTCGAAACGTTCAGCACTTCCAATATGTGTCGATGGTTGCACTGTTCTATCAATACGCTACGGTCGCAGGTTCGAATCCTGCCTCGGGCATGGATGTGTGTGATGTCCTTAGGCTGGTTAGGTTTAAGTAGTTCTAAATTCTAGGGGACTGATGACAACAGCAGTTAAGTCCCATAGTGCTCAGAGCCATTTGAACCATTTGTTCTATCAATATTACAGATAATTCTTCGATATTTTCGAATTTTTTTTGACAGTTTTTGATATTTTTCGACAGTGTCTAAAGTAATTTTATAGGAATAACAACTGGCCTTATTGCAATATCCTCTCGCGTTAATGAAATTCAATGGAAGCTGTGTGTAACATATTTCGTGATGTTTTATTCAAAACATGTGGAAATTTTCTGAGACGCTTGTGTCTTAAAATTAACAACTGTGTCGTTCCTTTAGGGCTAGATGGTTAGAAAACAACATTAATTTTAATTTTAATAATCAATAGCCTCAGTTGCACCATTTACCTAGAATTTACCTAGGTTTCAGTCGGGATAACCCAACCTTCTTCAGAATAAAAGTAACTACCGTTTGTCCATAGTGGACATCGTTAAGCTAAAGCTACAAATCCATAAATTATCGTCAGACTGTAAAAACGTATCTGAAACTGCCTCGGCCCCACTTCGCGACCGCGATGCGGCAGCCACGAGTGCTGTACTGGAACTCACAGTACTCACCGTACAGCAATTAACAAGTTTTGTAACACAGACCTGAATGCTAAAATCTGAACGCTTTGGTCGATCTTAAATATCAACTCTGTAACTTTATTTGTTTAAAAGATATAGTAAATTTAAATTATCAGTATTTACAGTTAAGCATCAGATCATCATTTCCTCCACACAAAACACATTGAACGATGACAGCATGACACTTTATTGAATCATTAGGTAATAGAATATTTGTTGTTAAGTTTAGTGCATAATAGTTACTTTTGTTCTTTATTTATTTATCAAAAAGCACATTGGTACAAGGCTACTGGCCGTGGCATTCAAAGATAAGAAGGAAATTGTATTGGTTTTATGTAAAAGAATTTAACGTTTATTATGTAATGGCTACTACTGTTTCTTTATTTAGAACGTGAAAGTGGTCAAGTTTTGATTATTTAAATATATTACAATGTAAAATTATGCAGAATAAGCTGTCGCCAATCAGATGGACTGCTTCAGGAAAGGGAACTGCCCTATTCGGTTGAGCGAGCATATTCGGTGCGCGGGAAATGCGGCCGGGGACAGTGCTGGTGGAGACGCGAAAGCGGACGGTCGGTCTTTAGGTAGCTATGAAGTGAAACGACTTATAAAATTTCGCGTTGTGTGGTATCGCGGAACTTAGTTTCTGCGCGGTGAGCAGCCACGCGCCTGGTGTGAACTCTAACTTTTCGCGTAGTCAATTAGGTTAACTTGTAATTCGCGATGAGAGTGTGAATGATCGAACTGTGTCAAATGGATATTCGGTCGAGAGTAATAGTAATCCTAAATACGACCACTTTCGCTATTAGTTTGGTTTCTGAATAAACATTATTCTAACCAAATCGCAACTGTGTGGCCTACATCATTTATGGGTCGTTAATTTAGTTCCCGATATTATTATTACTGTTACTATACATAATATTAACTTTGTATTTCGCAAACTTCCCATCAGCCAGACAATGTAACCAAAGGGTCACAAGTGTCTAATTTAGAGATTGTAATGCGACACGTGCGGTTCAACCCCTAGACGAGTTTCAGCCAAGACATTCCGACGAAGAGGAACCGCATGTGAGCCCAAACATCTTTGGGATGTTAGCTCGCAATCTTTCAAACATTCACTTCATTCACATCACCAACTTGCCAGTAACTCGTTTGATACATTGCAACAAAATGTAATGGCTTCATAACAAGTGCATAAACATATTTCCTGTAGCGTTTTCCTTAAAGCTTAGAACTATGTTAATAATCTAACATTTTACTTTAGTTAAATATTTTTGGAGCTACAGCTTCACAGCTATCACATACATTGCTATGAATTTAATCACCGCAATACGATGCACTTAACATAGTTATGGAATAATGACAAAAGATACAACTTTAAGTCATTTATTGTATTACACACTTAGTCATCTACACATATCAAAAACAGTTTTGCATCACCTCGGTTCCGAGAGTTCCGGAACCTGTACAAAAAATTGGAATAGAGGCCAACATAAACATCATTTCCGCCCTTTTTCAAATGGTTCAAATGGCTCTGAGCACTATGGGACTTAACTGCTGAGGTCATCAGTCCCCTAGAACTTAGAACTACTTAAACCTAACTAACCTAAGGACATCACACACATCCATGCCCGAGGCAGGATTCGAACCTGCGACCGTAGCGGTCACGCGGTTCCAAACTGACGCGCTTAGAACCGCACGGCCACACCGGCCGGCTCCGCCCTTTTTATTGCTCATCAAAACCACAAATGGCTCTGAGCACTATGCGACTTAACTTCTGAGGTCATCAGTCGCCTAGAACTTAGAGCTAATTAAACCTAAAGACATCACACACATCCATGCCCGAGGCAGGATTCGAACCTGCGACCGTAGCGGTCGCTCGGTTCCAGACTGTAGCGCCTAGAAGGATTCTACTTACTTCAACAGTCAACACACGAGTTCCTAGGGGTGATGGTGTTTCATCATCATCACCACTACTAGTGAGATTTAACAACATCAAAGAAAGGGAAAAAACATAAGATAACCCTTTTGAAAATACGATTTTAATTCGAATGCTATGACAACAAAACTGGGAATTCTTAAATTTCAATAGAAATGGTACTTGCAGTCAACACCCGACCCTCCTGTTATGGGTGTGCGTAATCTCTTCACTCTCCCCTTCGCGCTCAGTATGCAGAAACATACGAGTTTCATAGTGACTGACAGTCACAAGGAAGTAGAGGAGATATTCGTTTATATTGTGCTATTTACCTCACACCCTTCTCCTCACACACCCACAACAACGAACCCACCTTTCAGAAACTGAAGCACACACGTGCGCAATAAAAAGAATAAGAACGGATGACAAAGATGTTTAAAAATCTATCACATGTAAACGTAATCTTGTCCTGAGCTGCTCAGTTCGCAGAGGAAATCTGTTCTGGGTATGCTTCCTAGGATGTAACTTAAACAAAAAACTAACAAAGCGTTGTCAGATGCGCGCCTTGAAATTTAATGCGTGGAACCATGTGAGCTGTTGCACCTACGAGTTCTGCATTATCACAACATCTATAGGGGCAGACTTGAGTGCAGCTGTTGCATCGTTAAGTCACTGGATGATGTAATAAAAAGTGTGCCCCCTCTACCCTCCGCTTCTCGTTAAAAAGCTGGAAGTGTTGCTTGATGTGCCTACGCGTTGTATGAAACGATTCAGTGAATGTAACACACGTAATTCTTCACATCCCATAACATTCCTTTAAGCAGACATTTCGATGTTGATGAATCAGTTTTCACCAACACAGTAGGCGAGTTCAGTCAGCAGCTTAAGACTTCACACGTTGTAAATTCCTATTGCCCAAGTAAGATATGGTTAGGGACATATATGAACAACATGAATGCGTTTTTAACGTCGTCTGATGATATCAATTAATGGTATTCAACCAATGTTGAAGACCGGCTTTTACAAAACCTGGCAACTTGCTAAGTTCGCGACCTTGCCGTACTAATTTCAGCATAGTCCTGAGACTGAGTCTGTGTTTGCTATGGTTGTTTGTATCTGGAGACGCTAGTTTTATCATGTTACTGAGATCTGATGATGGTCTCTTCTGCATGATAAAAGACGGATCCGTTGACGGCAGTATTTTGTGACAGAAACCCATTTAATCACTTGACAGCATAACCAATGGGCAAGAAGTACCGAGCTGCCGCCAAGTCCAAAGAGTACATTGGTTATTTGAGAAAAATTACCTAACAAATAAACACAGTTTTGGTGAGTACCGAAAGATGTTCAACCCAATCCAGTGGCAGTCGCTGCAGGACAGGCGTTCTGCATCACGGTTTGGTTTTCTGTTAAAGTTCCGAGAGCTTACATTCCTGAAAGATTCAACCAGTATGTTGCTTCCTCCTACGTATATCTCGCGAAAAACCATGAAGATAGAATCAAAAAGATTCAAACCCACACGGAGGCTTACCAACACTTGTTCTTGGAGCGAATCATTCGGGACTGAAACATGAAAACGGGGAATTGAAAATAGTACACAAAGTATTCTCCGTAACACACCTTGAGGTGGCTTGCCGCTTATAGATGTAGACGTAAAGTGAGCCGTGGGGCCTGGAGCTATTGGCCACACTTAGTTCAATTGTATCCTGGTAGTTCGAGGTCGCTGGTGAATTCTAGCCATTGCCTATGTTGTCAGGCTAGACTTTTCTTCCACGTCATTCCTCAATGGCTCTGATGTAGAAGTAACAGGATTTCTAACCTCAAGTTGTGGAAATGATGAAATTATTTTACTCGCTGCTGGCACGCCAGTCACAGTTTCTACTCACTGGCACAGTATCTAGAAAAAATTAAGTTGAATGTCTGTGGGCATTTCTTTGATCAGCCTTTTTTATGAACTTGTCCACCTGCTTCAGAACTTTGACAGTGATATATGATGTCAATGGTAAGTTTTCCACTGCTTTCCAGAGTTCAATATGTAATTGAAAACAGGCTGCCTTAGCTTTATAAATGGTTGAGTCCTGTCCCAAGGTTTGCGGGGACAGGTCATCAGCGTTTGCATGTTTCCGTGTTGATTTGTGGTAGTAGGCGTTTAGAAGAAAAGACCATCGTTAGGGCCTTTGCGCTATTTCTTCATTTTTTTTTCTCTCTTGGACTAAATAGTCTCAGAAGTGGCTTGGGAATCGTGACGAAATGGAACTTGTGCCATGTAGATAAATAAGTGTGGTGTACGCTGTTTCTTATGTTTCTTTTTCAATCTGAATATAATGCCTGTGAGCTGTCTCTGAAGCTAAGGAAGTAGGTTGTGTCTGGACTGTCTGGATTTCTCTGTCTAGGCACTCCGTCTACAGGCCACGAGTGGCCTACCGGGACCATCCGACCGCCGTGTCATCCTCAGAGGAGGATGCAGATAGGACGGGTCAGCACACCGCTCTCCCGGTCGTTATGATGGTATTCTTGACCGAAGCCGCTACTATTCTGTCGAGTAGCTCCTCAATTGGCATCACGAGGCTGAGTGCACCCCGAAAAATGGCAACACCGCATGGCGGCAGGATGGTCACCCATCCAAGTGCCGGCCACGCCCAACAGCGCTTAACTTCGGTGATCTCACGGGAACCGGTGTATCCACTGCGGCAAGGCCGTTGCCATTTCTCTGTCTAGGACTGCACCTAATCAATGTCACCTGCTACCATCAGTGTTTTGGCAGGAGAGTAGTAAATTGGGCAAGATGCTAAGCATAACTTTTGCTTCATTATATGAAACACAATTGCAACTCGCATCAAACCATGAGAAGTAGGCGCCCTTGCGACATAGTTTCTTGAAGGAACACATTACGCCTGCTGCCTGAAGGATGGACTGTGTTTAGTAGTTAACTTTCCCTAGGAATGCTTCCAATTTGCGTGAGGTTATGTGAATCAGGAATTTCGTCAGCCGCAGCTAGTAGCCATTCTAAGGGTGCTATATATGTTGCACTGAGCCCATGGCCTAGAGCTCCACAATTCTTCTAGTCTGGAAACTGGATATGAATCTATCGCAGAGTGAGTATTTACTCTATACTCGGAAGTTCTACATAACTGAAATTATCCATGCTGGTCTTCGCTAACATCTATTGATGTAGCCAAATTACATAATGTTATGGGCTCTATGATGCCCTAACTTTGTAGGCGATATAGTGCCAGTAGAACTACTTAAAATAGTGTCACAGTCCACTACAAATTTGCAAGTAGTAACTATATGAACACTGCAAAAGTAAGATGTTCCTGAACACAGACAGATCTGCTAGTGGTCGCATCCATACATTACCATAATTACTGCTTGACTCTACTTACTTATCTATAGGTGGCAGTACTTTTCTGCGTCTACAGACATACTCTGCAAGCCTCCATACGGTTCATGGTAGATGGCATCTTGTAATTGTATTAGTCATTCCCTTTCCTGTTCCACTCGCAAATGGAGTGAGGGGAAAACAATTGTCTGTATGCCTAGACACGAGCCCTAATGTCTCATCATCTTTTCTTTGCGATCCTTACATGAACTGTGTTTCTGTTAAGAATTCTGCACTTGGTAGTACAATGGTAATATCTAAAGCGGAAAAGTTGGAGAAAGCAGCCCTTTCATTCTGAGAAAGGTAGTAACTGGTGCGTATTGAGGTAAAATACAAGTAAGCGAGTGAAGCATGACACATGGAAAAATGTAAACTTGATTTTTTTCTCGTGCGTTGTTACAGGAAAGAATCCTACAGCTCTAAACATTTATACCTAAGGAGGACTAACATCTTCTTTGATGTTCATTCTTTTAATTACCTTCTTAAAATGTATTCTTATACACATTAATTTAACTGATGAACGATTCAGTTAAACTGCAAATTTTCCATTGCATTTCTCAGCCCAGTTTTGTTCAAATGTATCATTACCTATTGAATGTGAAGCAGTTTTATAGTTTCGGGGAAGCCAAACCATTTTTGTAGCTTACCAGCGCTGTTACTCCAGTGGATGTCGGCAGATTTCCTTGTAACAAAACTGTTCACCCCATAATCACTATGAAGAGACTGCTGCATACGAGGAGGCTGCTGCACGTGCGTGTATCTGCATTACCTGATCAACAGCATCCGACACCTATTAGTGGTCACTGATACGGCGTGTGTTCACCCTTCATTTTTATAACGGGTTGAACTCTGCTGGGGACACTTTCAGTGAGCTGTCTGAATGTCTCTGGAAGAATGGTAGCCAATTCTTCCTCAAGAGCCGAAACCAGAGAAGCTAGCGATGTTGGACGCTGGCGTCTAGAGCGCAGTCGACATTCTAACTCGTCCCAAAGGTGTTCCATTGGTTCCAGGGGGCAAGTCCACCTCTAATCTTCACAGAGAACGCGAAAAGAGAAAGAGACTCTGTGCAAACCAGTCTATTTCAGGAATGCTATTTTCCACAAAACGTGGCCACATTGATGCTGTTTCACAGGCGGATGCATTGTCATGCTGATACAAGGAATCATCGGCTACAAAATGTCCCTCTACTGCTGTGCTGTAAAATGTGTTCAATCCTTCTGCATTTAGTGTCTTCTCAAGCTCAATCAGGGGACAACATCATAACAACGAAATAAACCCGAATCTGTAACACCACTCCCTCAGTACTTTACTGTTGGCGCTACACATAATGGAAGATAACATTCGGCAGGCATTCGCGCAGCCCAAACCGTCCCACCAAATTGCCTCACAGTATAATGTGAATCATCGCTCCAAATTACTCGTTTCCAGTCATCCATTGTCCAATGGTGTCCTCTTTACACCACCTCAAGCATTGCTTAGTATTGAGCACACAAATGTGTGGCTTATGAGGATCAGCGCGATCACTGTTGTAAATAATGCAACGAACAAATTAGCGATAGCGTTGAAAACATTTATCGCTATGTTATAAATATGTTTCATTTTTAACTACTTCGATACGACTAAACTTTAAGCTTGATATTTCTTTGTTTTCACTTGGAGCAAATAAGAAGAATGAGCTGTCGGGACAACCTAACGGCCGGCCGCTGTGGCCGAACGGTTCTAGGCGATTCCGTCCGGAACCGCGCTGCTGCTACGGTCACAGGTTCGAATCCTGCCTCGGGCATGGATGTGTGTGATGTCCTTAGGTTATTTAGGTTTGAGTAGTTCTAAGTCCACGAGACTGATGACCTCCGATGTTAAGTCCCATAGTGCTTGGAGCCATTTTCGACAACCTAACAAAACGACCTGCAGTACGAACTAGACAAGACTGTCTGCTTGTATCTCGAAAAATTGCACGACGAAGAGCCCGAATACGACAGCAGAAAACCGTTGCAAGTGCTAACGTTTTACAAATTCTGCATATCTTTACTAACCTTTTCGGCCGAGTTGCTGAGCCACTCTTATACTGTGCCAATGTTCTATCAGGGTTTAGCATGTACAGATACTTGTGGCGAAAGAAGCTTTTTCATCAGCAGTATTTGATCGGAAAGGGGAGCAGTTACTGAGGGGAGGGGGAGGGTAACATTTGCTGATCATTAGACGAAAAAAAATGGCTCTGAGCACTATGGGACTTAACATCTGAGGTCATCAGTCCCCTAGAACTTAGAACTACTTAAACCTAACTAGCCTAAGGACAACACACACATCCATGCCCGAGGCAGGATTCGAACCTGCGACCGTACCGGTCGAGCGGTTCGAGACTGAAGCTCCTAGAACCGCACGGCCACCACGACCGACGCGATCACTAGACGGCAAGACATTATTTTCAACTGAATCCCAAGTCTTTCCACGGCGTTTCATGCAGTGATGGTATGACATGTGATTAATGATCCGTCTCCTGGATAAGGATTTGGTCTCGGCGACTACGATAACGCTATTCAAGGGACGTAGGCTCTGTGGTGGCAGCAGAGTTTACTCTACCCCTTTCTTTCGTACATAACAACGAAAAAAGATATGGTACTACAAAAGCCTTCATTATAAACATCGAAGGCACATAGTAATACACTTGACACATTCTTCTGAGGAGTGAAGGGATTAACTCAATGTGTCCTACTATCATCCATAAATATGAGTTACAAAGTTTAGATTAAAGTAAATTATAGGCATGCCAACATTAATCTTTCCATTATTTTATATTGTAGGGGCACAATGTAATTCTCAATACACACATACAAAGCCTCTTTTGCAGCAACAGAAGTAGAGAGCTTCAAAATAAGACTGCAAAAAAATATCAATAAATAATTACAATATAACGCAATTGCGAAAGCAGTTTCCAAGTGTAGTATGAGTTAGCTACTGCTCAGGTACACTTTCAAGCTGCCTTAACTGAAGTCAAGCGGTGGAAAATGGCAGCATGTATGTGTGTAGTATGAAATAACTGACTTGTGAGCCGCCCACTTGAATGAGAGTGGCGTTTCAGCGACACGTCTAGGTGTAGTGCCAAGAGAGATCCTGAGACTCCGACCTCAGACAAGTATGAAGTGCCGTAACTAAATGAAAATGAAACTGAGTTAGTGTGACATACTTATTCTGTTGCAAATATTTCAACATGCTGTCTCAGCAGGGCCGGCCACGGCGTGCAAAATTTCACACATGCACTATGTGCTGCGCTCGTGCGGACCGCTATGCTTGGTTCTATGGAGCTACTCGGTACCAGTCCGTGCTTGGTATATCGCGACATTTCATTTAGCAGTGCGAGGCGACGCTTTCTTCCGGCATTTGGTGCGGTATTTTGCGTACGGCACGACTTCCTTCAGTTCCGAAGATTATGGAGTCAAGGTTGTTTATCATTCGCTATTTATTCGCAGTAGAATGGAAGTTCATATGTCCAGTGGATATTTGCACAAAAATACGCAATCTAATGATCTATCGTCCCAGTCTTTAAAAATGAATGGGGAGCACAAATGGAAGGATAATACCATGTGTACCGGCATAAAATGAGAGTTTTTTGTGCAAATGAAACACTAATTTTGAACTGAAAAGTAAAAACATTTTATTCAAAGTACTGACCATTGCTTTCTATATATTTTGACCACCTTTCTGGCAATTTGTGGACACCACGCCAATAGAAATGTTCGTCTTTTGAAGCAAACCAATCAGACACCCAAATTTCGACCACTTCGTAGGAATCGAAGTGTTCCTCAGCCAATGCGTGTCCCATTGATGAAAACAAATGGTAGTCGGAAGGGGCCAAGTCTGGTGAACACGGCGGGTGGGGTATCAGCTCCCAGCCAAGTGTTTTGATTGTATCCTGAACCAGTTTTGCTTTGTGTGCAAGTGCACTGTCGTGTAAAAAAATTACTTTGTCATGTCTTCTGGTCCATTCTCGTCTTTTTTCGATCAATGCATAGTTCAAATTGATCATTTGCTGTCTGCAGCGATTAGTGTTCACAATTTCACCGGGTTTTAGAAGCTCATGATACACCACACCTTTCTGATCCCACCAAACACATAGCATTGTCTTCTTACCGAATCGATCTGGTTTTGCAGTCGATGTTGATGGTTGTCCCCGATTAACCCATGATTTTTCCCGTTTAAGAGTCTTAAAATAAATCCATTTTTCATCGCCAGTAACAATTCGATGCAAAACTGATTTTCTTTCATGTCTTTGAAGCAAAATTTGACAAATGGTTTTTCGGTCATCTGTCTTTCATTAAATTCATGTGGCATCCATTTTCCACACTTTTGGATCTTTCCTATAGCTTTCAAACGGTCAGAAATTGTTTGTTGTGCAACATTTAGCATTGCTGACGTTTGCTTCTGACTCAAAGTATCATCTTCATCCAATATTGCCTGCAATTCGGCGTCTTCGAACTTTTTTGGTAGTCTTCCACGTTCTTCATTTCTTACATCAAAATCATTATTTCTGAACCGTTGAAACCATCTTTTTCATGTTGATTGGTGAGCATCATCACCATATGCCTCGACAAGCATTCGATGCGACTCTGCAGCACTTTTTTTCAAATGAAAACAAAAAATTAATACTTTCCGCAAATCATCACTTTCTGTTACAAAATTCGACATTGTTAACACGATGAAGACACATGATGTCGTTTGTTCCATGACTTGATGTATACTAAATATCTTTGACAGATGTCGTACCAACCAAACAAAAAAAATTAAGGCTCGTTCACAACAAATGTTCCCTATCGACACATTTGTATCTTAACGTTCATTTCATACCGGTACACCTGGTAACTCTCAAAACCTATTATGCTGTCGCATACTAGAAGAATACCACAAATTTGTTATGTAATAGCATTATAATACCATGCACAAAGAATTTAATGATTTAGCTGACGATGAAAGACCAAAAAATTACAACGATCGACAGACGATTAGTACAGGATCCATTGTTATTTACGTCAAGAAGGTTCAAATGGCTCTGAGCACTATGGGACTTAACATCTGAGGTCATCAGTCCGCTAGACTTAGAACTACTTAAACCTAACTAACCTAAGGACATCACACACATCCATGCCCAAGGCAGGATTCGAACCTGTGACCGTGGCAGCAGAGCGGTTCCGAACTGAAACGCCTAGAACCGCTCGGCCACAGCGGCCGGCGCGTCAAGAAGTACCTTATGCTAAATTTGCAGTCGTTAACCACGTGATGAAACTGTCGGGACGAATAGTAAATTTTCTGAAGTCCATCGTATTATTACAGTCAGTTGCAACATCTTTTTATGGAACTGAAAGAAGAGTATTAAAACGTTATATATTGCTGGAATAAATGTTAGTCAAGGGACCTGCCTGGAACGATTTTTCGATTTAAGACATTCGGTTATCGAGATTCTGAAGGAAGAAGAAAAGCAGGAACCAAAATTAGAGCATCCAGAATGGATTGCAGATCTGTGGCCTTAAGTGGACTTGGCTGCATACTACCCACAATAAGAGGTTGCAGGGTGAGGAGCAACCTATTTCTAATTTGATGGGGATTCATTTAAAAAGAAAATCGCATTGTGAAAGGGGCAATTTCAGACAAAAAAGTCTTTTTCTCTTAGATTACTGATAATAAAGGACACGCGAATTTTGAAGAATGCATTGTGGCGTTGAAGGAATTACAGGAATATTTTTCTAAATGTTTTGAGAATACTGTCAGTCTCACATCTGTTTTTGAGCTGCTTTCGAGACCGTTTGCCTTTCACTTGAAATTACCCCTGTACATATGCAATGAGATTTCTGTTTAACACAAATTCTTGTACGATCAAACTGTCCAGGAGCTCTACACTGTTTCACTTTAGAGGATTTTCCACGTCTCCGTTATGAGGCTGCAAACATGATACCGTTTTTCGATCAACATATGGGTGTGAAAGGCTTTTTAGATTATTAAACTAATTAAGTCACGATTACATGGCAACCAGAGTAAAAAAACCTGCCGATCTTTCTGTCTCAAGTACATATGCTCACAGTTTGTGTCAGATATAAATTTTATTATATTTTCATGCACCAAAAATGATTAAATAATACTGAAAAATTTTTGTTCGTGATCTGCGTTATGAAATATGAAACCAAGTCGTTTATAAGACGCTCAGTGTTCCTTGCACGATTGCAATTTTCCCCACTTCTCACTCAGACAATGCGGTGTGATAGTGGAGGAAGAGTGCAGAAAGGAGGCAGGACTCCACACGCAAGGGAGAGCATTTTGCACGAGTGAAGAATTCTTTACCGGCGCTACTGTATCAGGAAGAAGCAAATGCTTAAGGGAAGAGAGAGATTAATGGTCAGCAGTTCAACAATAAAGACGACACCGAATGAGAGGGAAAACAGGTGTGCCCTGTGTTTAAACACTGACGCCCATTCATCAGGTTAAAGAAGCAATACCAGAACCAAGCGAGAGTACATAGTGCAACTACAGCTTGTAACACATGGCCGGCCGGGGTGGCCGAGCGGTTCTAGGCGCTGCCTGGAACAGCGCGACCGCTACGGTCGCAGGTTCGAATCCTACCTCGGGCATGGATGTGTGTGATGTCCTTAAGTTAGTTAGGTTTAAGTAGTTCTAAGTTCTAGGGGACTGATGACCACAGCAGTTAAGTCCCATAGTGCTCAGAGCCATTTGAACCATTTTTTGTAACACGTGCCTCTGTCGCCTCGTTTCCGAAGTACGAGAGTGATTCAAATTAAAATCTTAAAAGTTAAGTAAAATTCCTGAGGTTTGCCTTGTCACATTGGCAACTGGCAGTAGTTATCCTTGTGTTTTGACAAATGACCAACAGTTGGCAGCTTGTTGCATCACAAGAAAGGAAGCTGTCTCAGAGTAAAAATGGCCACCCCTTTGTCGACTAGCATACCATTGGAGCAGCGATTTGCGATACATTGTTTGAGTAACGAAGCTGTTAAAACTGTAGAAATACCGGGTGATCAAAAAGTCAGTATAAATTTGAAAACTGAATAAATCACGGAATAATGTAGAGGTACAAATTGACACACATGCTTGGAATGACATGGGGTTTTATTAGAACCAACAAAATACAAAAGTTCAAAAAATGTTCGACAGATGGCGCTTCATCTGATCAGAATAGCAATAATTAGCATAACAAAGTAAGACAAAGAAAAGATGATGTTCTTTAAAGGAAATGCTCAATATGTTCACCATCATTCCTTAACAATAGCTGTAGTCGAGGAATAATGTTGTGAACAGCACTGTAAAGCATGTCCGGAGTTATGGTGAGGCATTGGCGTCGGATGTTGTCTTTCAGCATCCCTAGAGATGTCGCTCAATCACGATACACTTGCGACTTCAGGTAACCCCAAAGCCAATAATCGCACGGACTGAGGTCTGGGGACCTGGGAGGCCAAGCATGACGAAAGTGGCGGCTGAGCACACGATCATCACCTACGACGCGCCCAAGAGATTTTTCACGCGTCTAGCAATACTTTCTTTTTTTTGTTCTAATAAAACCCCATGTCATTCCAAGCTTGTGTGTCAATTTTTACCTCTCTATCTACATTATTCCGTGGTTTATTAAGTTTTCAAATTTATACTGACTTTTTGATCATCCGGTACATTGATACATAAAACCACAGTACGGTGACTCGCCTGTGTCCGAGCATCAAGTGTACGATTGGTGCAGAAAGCTAAAAACAGATGTAACTTATATGGAAGACGCTCCGCATCCGGGCCAGGCATACCGCGTAATGACGAACGATAATATTGTCGCAGTGGAAGTGCTTGTGAAGAAAATTAGCCGTATTGCTGTCAGTGAAATAGCCACTGTTTTCGATCTAGTGTTGTTACAGCATACAATATTGCCCATGACGTGCTGCTGTACAGTGCACAAAAAGTCACGTGATAGCGATATGCACACATATATATATTCAGGTATCATGTAAACAGCCAGCCGGGGTAGCCGAGCGGCTCTAGGCGCTACAGTCCGGAACCGCGCGACCGCTACGGTCGCAGGTTCGAATCCTGCCTCGGGCATGGATGTGGGTCATGTCCTTAGGTTAGTTACGTTTAAGTAGTTCTAAGTTCTAGGGGACTGATGACCACAGCAGTTGAGTCTCATAGTGCTCAGAGCCAATTTAACCATTTTATCATGTTCACAAGGAATGAAAGAGCAACGCATTGACGGAGCTGTCATTTATACTCAGATGATTCATCTGAAAAGATTTCCGCTGCTATTATGACGGCACGACAGAAATTAACAGATTTTGAATGCCGAATGGTAGTTAGTGCTAGATGCATGGGACATTCCATTTCGGAAATCTTTAGGGAATTCAATATTTCGAGATCCGTAGTGTCAAGAGTGTGCTGAGAATACCAGATTTCAGGCATTACAACTCACCATGGACAACGCAGTGGCGATGGCCTTCACTTAACGACCGAGAGCAGCGGCGTTTGTGTAGAGTTGTCAGTGCTAACAGACAAGCAATACTGCTTGAAATAACGGTAGAAATTAATGTGGGACGTACGCTGAACGTATTAGATCGGCCTGTGCGGAGAAATTAGGCGTTAATTGGTTCTGGCAGCAGAAGATCGACGCAAATGCCTCTGCTAACATCGCGACATCTCTTGCAGCGCCTCTTCTGGGCTCGTCATCAGATCGGTTGGACCCTAGACGACTGGGAAACCCTGGCATTGCCAAATGAGTTTCGATTTCGGTTGGTAAGAGCTGGTGGTAGGGTTCGAATATGGCGCAGAGCCCACGAAGCCATGGACCCATGTTGTTGTGTTGGGTTGTTTGGGGGAGGAGACCAAACAGCGAGGTCATCGGCCTCATCGGATTAGAGAAGGAAGTCGGCCGTGGCCTTTCAAAGGAACCATCCCGGCATTTGCCTGGAGCAATTTAGGGAAATCACGGAAAACCTAAATCAGGATGGCCGGATTCGGGATTGAACCGTCGTCGTCCCGAAGGCGAGTCCAGTGTGCTGACCACTGACCCAAGTTGTCACTAAGGTACTGTGCAAGCTGGTGGCGGCCACATAATGATGTGGGCTGTGCTTATATGGAATGGACTGGATCTTCTAGTCCAACTGAGCTGATCATTAAGTAGAGATGGTTATTTTCGGCTACTTGGAGACGACTTGTAGTTATTCATAGACTTCATGTTCCCAAACATTGATGCACCATGTCACAGACGCTCGTAATTGGTGAAGAACGTTCTGGATAATTCGAGAGAATGATGTTTGGCCAGTCATATCGCCAGACACGAATCCCATCAACCATTTATAGGACGTAATCGAGAGGTCAGTAGTTCGTGCACAAAATCCTACAACGACAACATTGTCATAGTTATGGACGGCATTGGATGCAGCATGACTCAATATTTCTGCAGAGTAATTCGAATGACTTTTTGGGTCCATGGCACGTCGAATTGCTGCACTACACCAGATAAAAAGAGGTTGGACACGATATTAGGAGATATCCTTTGACTTTTGTTGCCTCAATGTAGAGTGTCCTCGAGATGGGTGCCACGTCAGTTGACTGTTGAACTGAGAGACTATCGCGTCGATACTTGTGGTGAGCTTTTGCGTCGTTTCCATATCGAAGATATTGGATTCCTAGACAGAAACATTACGAGAGTGTATATGTGAGTGCACTGTCACCAACCTGAAACAAAAGGAGCTAGCATGGAATGGCACCATTGCTCTTCGATCAAGAGATGAAACCCGCGATGTACAAGTGCCTGCATTGACAAACACAAGCATTCTTCTCGTGGAGTATTCACGATTTTCTTAAATGGTGGAATGCGAGCATTGCGCGTCATGGAGACTACGCCGAAATATGACATACCTATAATCATTTATATCACATCATTTTCATAGTAATAAATAATTAGGGTTTTCTTTTGACTCACCCTTGTGATAGTTGGTGATTGGTAAGAAATGTCTGAAAGACCAGTCTTTCTCATATGCTCCGACGAAGCTTATAACCTGTACCTCCGTTCCACATTCCTTGAGCCGTGGATTAGTTAGTTAATTAGTTACATTTTCCATTTATCACTTAAACGATTCTTTTATCAAAATGATGTGGAACGAGTCAGTTGACAGTATATGAACACTTAATTTTCACTCCTATTGATGCAACTACACATAAAAACAAGTGTTTTTTCTTCTCCCGGGCTGCCAGTTTTTAAACAGAAATTGGTCCAGATGAGAAATGATTCTAAGTTAGATTTAAAATTTTCTTGGCTACCAGTCAGAAATTTTACGTTATTGGGTATTGATCAAAGACTTTTGTTGCTGCATATTGAACTCCTTTCTGAACTACTGGCAGCTTTAATAATGGTTAATAAAGGTCATTTTCTTCTACTAGTGTTGTAGGTATGAAAATCAGTGTTCTTCTCAAACTGTGTTGGATTACTTATGTCGAATCTTATTAGCTTATATACGTATTGTGATGGTGCTGTTAAAATGCCTAACTCGTTGAAGAGGTACCTACAGGACGACAGTCGCCCGGGGTGGCCGAGCGGTTATAGGCGCTACAGTCTGGAGCTGCGCCACCGCTACGGTCGCAGGTTCGAATCCTGCCTCGGGCATGGATGTGTGTGATGTCGTTAGGTTAGTTAGGTTTAAGTAGTTCTAAATCTAGGGGACTGATGACCTCAGAAGTTAAGTCCCATAGTGCTCAGAGCCATTTGAACCATTTGAACTGGACGACAGTAACTTACACCTTACAACCAATATCGCTGATGGTGGATGGATAAACGTGCATACATAGGATTTCAAAATACTGTAACAGATCCCAGGAAATGCGTCCAACTAAAGAAGCGTGGGTATGAGGATAGCGTACTGACTGTAGCAAACAGAAAGCTAAAATCAGTTGAGGCAGAAATTCAGTCTGCATCCGAAATCATTGCAATCGACGTCAACAGAAACACTGATTTTTCTCTCTCTTAAGGAGAGTGTTTACGCTTGGGGCGTTTACAGGAAATATTTACAGCATCATTTTGCTGCATATCAAGAAATGGCCCCACAGTGCAATGGCACCTGTTCCTTGCTTAGTCTTCTAAGGATTTAGTCTTCTTCAAAAATCGTGTCCTCTTAGGGAACGTAATACTCCACACTATTAATGTTTTTGTGAGTTGATATCTGCATACTAACAGACCCATTTAACACCAGTAACTTAAGTTACAGAACTTCCCACCCTCTCAGATTCTGTACCACAACTCAGAGAAATAGGTCTATGTTGCAAGTTTACTTGCGAGAATCCTTGTATGGCTCTAAGCACTATGGGACTTGACATCTGAGGTCATCAGTCCCCTAGACTTAGAACTACTTCAACCTAACTAATCTAAGGACATCACACACATCCATGCCCGAGGGAGGATTCGAACCTGCGACCGTAGCAGCAGCGCGGTTCCTTAGTATGGACAGTCTTATTTGATCAATCAGGTTCCGATGAGGTTCCGATCACACGACAGTCAGCACAGGTAATATCTGTTTCCGCCGCGGAGCACAGGCAGCGCTGGTTGTCTGATCCCTTGCTCATACTCACGCTCCACCGCCTCGGCTCAGTTGCGTCTCGCACCACTGACAACAAGTGTAGAGCCTGGTCAAAAATATGGAAACACCACGACAAACACATGTTTGAAAATAAATGCATATACTAGCCAAGCTTTCAAGTTGCGTTGCTGTATTTAATCACGCACGGCACTTATGCAATAACCTAGATACACTGAGGTGACAAAAACCATGGAGTAGCGATATATACATATACAGCTGGCGGTAGTGTCATGTACACAACGTATAAAAGGGCACTGCATTTGTGCAGTTCGCATTTGTACTCAGGTGATTCATGTGAAAAGGTTTCCGAGGTAATTATGGGCGCACAACGGCATTTAATATACCTTGAACGTGGAATGGCAGTTAGAGCTAGACGTATGAGACATTCCATTTCGAAATCCGTAAGGAATTCAATATTTATAGATCCACAGTGTCAAAAGTGTGGCGATAATATCAAACTTCAAGCATTACCTCTCACCATGGACAACATAGTGGTCGATGGCCTTCACTTAACGACCGAAAGCAGCGGCGTTTGCATAGAGCTATCAGTGCTAACATATCAAATGGATCCTAGACGACTAGAAAACCGTGGCCTCGTCAGCTGAGTCTCTATTTCAGTTGGTAAGAGATGATGGTAGGCTCCGAGTGTGACGCAGACCCTACGAAACCATGGACCCAAGTTGTCAACAAGGCACTATGCAAGCTGGTGGAGGTTCCATAATGGTGTGGGCTGTGTTTACGTGGGATGAACTGGATCCTCTGGTCCAACTGAACCGATCATTGACTCGAAGTGGTTACGTTCGGCTACATGGAGACCCTTTGCAGCCATTCATGGGCTTCAAGTTCCCAAACAACAATGCGCCATGTCACTGGACCCTAGCTGTTGGCGATTGGTGAAGAACGTTCTGGATAGTGAAAGCGAAATGCATCATGTCGGCGCTAAGTGAATTCGAACGTCGGCAAATTGTTGGGGTTCGTTTGGTGGTGGTTCCATAACCAAGGTAGCCGAAGTGTTTCGTGTTTCAAGAGGGGAAGATTTCTACATCTACATCTACATCCATACTCCGCAAGCCACCTGAGGTTTGTGGCGGAGGGTACCCTGAGTACCTCTATCGGTTCTCCCTTCTATTCCAGTCTCGTATTGTTCGTGGAAAGAAGGATTGTCGGTATGCCTCTGTGTGGGCTCTAATCTCTCTGATTTTATCCTCATGGTCTCTTCGCGAGATATACGTAGGAGGGAGCAATATACAGCTTGACTCTTCGGTGAAGGTATGTTCTCGAAACTTTGACAAAAGCCCGTACCGAGCTACTGAGCGTCTCTCCTGCAGAGTCTTCCACTGAAGTTTATCTATCATCTCCGTAACGCTTTCGCGATTACTAAATGATCCTGGAACGAAGCGCGCTGCTCTCCGTTGGATCTTCTCTATGTCTTGTATCAACCCTATCTGGTACGGATCCCACACTGCTGAGCAGTATTCAAGCAGTGGGCGAACAAGCGTACTGTAACCTACTTCCTTTGTTTTCGGATTGCATTTCCTTAGGATTCTTCCAATGAATCTCAGTCTGGCATCTGCTTTACCGACAATCAACATTATATGATCATTCCATTTGAAATCACTCCTAATGCGTACTCCCAGATAATCTATGGTATTAACTGCTTCCAGTTGCTGACCTGCTATTTTGTAGCTAAATGATAAAGGATCTATCTTTCTGTGTATTCGCAGCACATTACACTTGTCTACATTGAGATTCAGTTGCCATTCCCTGCACCATGCGTCAATTCGCTGCAGATCCTCCTGCATTTCAGTACAATTTTCCATTGTTACAACCTCTCGATACACCACAGCATCATCTGCAAAAAGCCTCAGTGAACTTCCGATGTCATCCACCAGGTCATTTATGTATATTGTGAATAGCAACGGTCCTATGACACTCCCCTGCGGCACACCTGAAATTACTCTTACTTCGGAAGACTTCTCTCCATTGAGAATAACATGCTGCGTCCTGTTATCTAGGAACTCCTCAATCCAATCACACAATTGGTCTGATAGTCCATATGCTCTTACTTTGTTCATTAAACGACAGTGGGGAACTGTATCGAACGCCTTGCGGAAGTCAAGAAACACGGCATCGACCTGGGAACCCGCGTCTATGGCCCTCTGAATCTCGTGGATGAATAGCACGAGCTGGGTTTCACACGATCGTCTTTTTCGAAACCCATGCTGATTACAACGGAGTAGGTTTCTAGTCTCCAGAAAAGTCATTATACTCGAACATAATACGTGTTCCAAAATTCTACAACTGATCGACGTTAGAGATATAGGTCTATAGTTCTGCACATCTGTTCGACGTCCCTTCTTGGAAACGGGGATGACCTGTGCCCTTTTCCAATCCTTTGGAACGCTACGCTCTTCTAGAGACCTACGGTACACCGCTGCAAGAAGGGGGGCAAGTTCCTTCGCGTACTCTGTGTAAAATTGAAATGGTATCCCATCAGGTCCAGAGGCCTTTCCTCTTTTGAGCGATTTTAATAGTTTCTCTATCCCTCTGTCGTCTATTTCGATATCTACCATTTTGTCATCTGTGCGACAATCTAGAGAAGGAACTACAGTGCAATCTTCCTCTGTGAAACAACTTTGGAAAAAGACATTTAGTATTTCGGCCTTTAGTCTGTCATCCTCTGTTTCAGTACCATTTTGGTCACAGAGTGCCTGGACATTTTGTTTTGATCCACCTACCGCTTTGACATAAGACCAAAATTTCTTAGGATTTTCTGCCAAGTCAGTACATAGAACTTTACTTTCGAATTCATTGAACGCCTCTCGCATAGCTCTCTTCACACTACATTTCGCTTCGCGTAATTTTTGTTTGTCTGCAAGGCTTTGGCTATGTTTATGTTTGCTGTGAAGTTTCCTTTGCTTCCGCAGCAGTTTTCTAACTCGGTTGTTGAACCACGGTGGCTCTTTTCCATCTCTTACGATCTTGCTTGGCACATACTCATCTAACGCATATTGTACGATGGTTTTGAACTTTGTCCACTGATCCTCAACACTATCAGTACTTGAGACAAAACTTTTGTGTTGAGCCAACAGGTACTCTGAAATCTGCTTTTTGTCACTTTTTCTAAACAGAAAAATCTTCCTACCCTTTTTAATATTCCTATTTACGGCTGAAATCATCGATGCCGTAACCGCTTTATGATCGCTGATTTCCTGTTCTGCGTTAACTTTTTCAAATAGTTCGGGTCTGTTTGTCACCAGAAGGTCTAATATGTTATCACCACGAGTCGGTTCTCTGTTTAACTGCTCAAGGTAGTTTTCAGATAAAGCACTTAAAAAAAATTTCACTGGATTCTTTGTCCCTGCCACCCGTTATGAATGTCTGAGTCTCCCAGTCTATATCCGGCAAATTAAAATCTCCACCCAGAACTATAACATGGTGGGGAAATCTACTCGAAATATTTTCCAAATTATCCTTCAGGTGCTCAGCCACAACAGCTGCTGAGCCAGGGGGCCTATAGAGACATCCAATTACCATGTCTGAGCCTGCTTTAACCGCGACCTTCACCCAAATTTCACATTTCGGATCTCCGTCAATTTCCTTCGATACTATTGCACTTCTTACCGCTATAAACACACCTCCCCCTTCACTGTTCAGCCTGTCTCTGCGGTATACATTCCAATCTGAGTTTAGGATTTCGTTACTGTTTACGTCTGGTTTCAGCCAACTTTCTGTCCCTAGTACTATATGGGCGTTGTGATCGTTTATTAATGAGAGCAGTTCTGGGACCTTTCTATAGACGCTCCTGCAGTTTACTATTAGCACATTAATATTGTTATTCCCTGTTGCATTTTGCCTACTCCTATCTTGCCGCGTCTCAGGAGGCGTCTTGTCGGGCCTAGGGAGGGGATTCTCTAACCTAAAAAACCCCCATGTGCACTCCACACGTACTCCGCTACCCTTGTAGCCGCTTCCGGCGTGTAGTGCACGCCTGACCTATTCAGGGGGACCCTACATTTCTCCACCCGATAGCGGAGGTCGAGAAATTTGCACCCCAGATCTCCGCAGAATCGTCTGAGCCTCTGGTTTAAGCCTTCCACTCGGCTCCAAACCAGAGGACCGCGATCGGTTCTGGGAACGATACTACAAATAGTTAGCTCTGATTCCACCCCGCGAGCGAGGCTTTCCGTCTTCACCAATTCCGCCAACCGCCTGTACGAACTGAGGATGACCTCTGAACCCAGACGGCAGGAGTCATTGGTGCCGACATGAGCAACAATTTGCAGTCGGGTGCACCCAGTGCTCTCTATCGCCGCCGGTAGGGCCTCCTCCACATCACGGATGAGACCCCCCGGCAAGCAGACAGAGTGAACACTGGCCTTCTTCCCCGACCTTCTCGCTATTTCCCTAAGGGGCTCCATCACCCGCCTAACGTTGGAGCTCCCAATAACTAATAAACCCCACCCCCCGTGTGCCTGCTCGGACCTTGCTGAAGGAGCAGCCACATGTCCCCTCACAGGCAGAGCGGGCGATGCCACACGGCCAGCCTCCACATTGACCTTCCGCCTCGTGCGCCGCGAACGCCGCTGAACCCGCCACTCCCCTTGGGGAGAGGGTGGCCCAACCGCGCCCGGTACCCGCGAAAATGTCTCGACAGCAGGGACAGTGGGTGAAGCATGTAACACCTGGCGTGTACCTTGCGACGCACCAGACTCCCCACTGCCGCTACACTCCGAGGCAGCAGCCTGAAGACGGCTGACCGCGGCCATCAACACGCTCAGCTGTTCGCGAACAGTGGCCAGCTCCTCCTGCGTCCGTACACAGCAGTCACACATCCTATCCATCCTAAGGAAACAATTTACTGAAGAGAGTTAATCAACCTTTAACTAGACTGCTAATTCACTAAAGGCGGCTGCTTATTCACTAAACTGTGGTTGCTAGCCACTTCTTGTAGAAAACAATGAAAATAGCACTACCTGTCTCTGGACTGTATTGAAAACAAACTCTAGCACTACTGGCACTATGGTTGACTACAGGGACTCTCTCTGACTGTATTCAAAACAAACACGAAATCTATGGAACACTATTAAGAGCACTCGAAAAATAAAGCTTCCTAAAAGCAAATACACACGGAAGAAGTGACAAGTAAGAAAAATACAGTTAATACTTAAATTAAGGTAGCTCGCTGCACAGCAGACGTGAAGCAGGCGGCAGTTACGACGACACTGACACTGACTATAGCTGACTAAAGGGACTCTCTCTGACTGTATTCAAAACAAACACGAAATCTATGGAACACTATTAAGAGCACTCGAAAATTAAAGCTTCCTAAAAGCAAATACACACGGAAGAAGAAGTGACAAGTAAGAAAAATACAGTTAATACTTAAATTACACCGAATACAGGGAAAGCAGAAAACCATCATCCGCTACGTCGCAACGAGAACGAAAGAGTGTGTTGAGTGATCATGGCAGACGGTCATTCAAGAGAATTGTGACGAAAAATAAGAGAACGACAGCTGCAAAAGTCACTGCAGATGTGAATGTCGCACTCGGGAATCTTGTCAGTGCTAGGACAACATGAAGGGAGCTCCATAAGCAGAGAGTTACGGAGCGAGTTGGACTTTTGAAACCATTCATCTGTGATTCAAATGCTTATAACAGGTAAAAGTGGTGCTGAAGCCATAAAATGTGGGCAGAAAGTCATTTGATCGGATGAATCATGTTTCACACTGTTTCCAACTTCTGGCTGAGCTGTCGTCCCAAGAGTGAGACATGGCAAAGGTTAGATGTTGATTTGGGCAGCCATATCGTGGTCTTTCATGGGACCCATGGTCACCCTACAAGGTGACATGTCTTCCAAGGTTAAAAAATGGATCAAATGGCTCTGAGCACTATGGGACTTAAAGTCTGAGGTCATCAGTCCCCTAGAACTTAGAACTACTTAAACCTAATTGACCTAAGGACATCACACACATCCATGCCCGAGGCAGGATTCGAACCTGCGACTGTAGTGGTCCCGCGGTTCCAGACTGAAGCGCCTAGAACCACTCGGCCACACCAGCCGGCGGCTGCCAAGGATTATGTTACTATTTTGGGTTATAAGACGACAGAGGTCCTGTTCGCACAGCTCGCATCGTCCACGACTGGTTGAGTGAGTACGAGGATGAATTTTTCGTATCTCCTCTGGTCACCTCAGTTACCGTACATCAACGTTAATGAGCATTTGTTTTCTACTTTGGAGAGAGGGATGCATGGTTGCTACTCACGTCCGTCATCGTTACCTGAACTTGCCATCACTTTGCAGAAAGAATGGTATAATATTCCTTTGAAACATACAGAACCAGTATTTATCCATTCCGAGATGACTGGAAGCTGTTTTGAATGGCAACTGGTTTCCTACACCGTTTAGGCATCGTACTGTGTTGTTTGGTGTTACCATATTTTTGTCCACCTCCTGTATATCATGGTTACACAGGCCAAACCCGTAAGTCTCTCCTGCCCTGCCCCTCAGTTCAAGACAAAAATGTATACAAAAGCAGGTTCAGTGTTTCAGTTGCCCCAAATTCGACCCTCTTAGGAGTGTTTGTCAAACTCGGGCTGTCCGCCGGACAGTGCTATGCATCATATCACTTACCGTGCTATCCAGTTATAGGAAAAGTATGTATTCTGGCTGACCAGTTCAGGTCAAGGTCGACACGGGACACCCATCTCCTTAGCGATCTCAAAAATGGCTCTAAGCACTGTGAGACTTAACATCAGAGGTCATCAGTCCCCTAGACTTAGAGCTACTTAAACCTAACTTAAGGACATCACACACATCCATACCCGAGGCAGGATTCGAACCTGCGACCGTAGCAGCAGCGCGGTTCCGGACTGAAGCGTCTAGAACAGCTCGGCCACAGGGGCCGGCCCTTAGTGATCTGGAAAGCCTGTCTCACCTTAGGCTCTCTGAAGATGGCACTTCAGAGCGCTATTTATCCTCATTCGAAGGACGCTTGATTCCGAAGGTCAGTTCATTGTTCCAGTTATTTATAAACACATTTCCAGGGACGTAACCCTGCTGGTAACGCAGCGCCTTGACACCCAAATTAATTTATGCTTTCAGTCAGTTTGGTTTCTTGGTGTAAAAAGCAGTTAACCAGGTTTTTCTGACAGCTCTACACTTAACAGTCGATAATTTATGAGTGGAATTTTCAACTTGTTTGTCCCTTGTTTAGGACACGCCAGGGATTACTCAGGATTCGACTTGCCCATAATTTCTTCTGACTCGTTATATCGCAACGTCTTTTATGCAGGTGTCAAAGTTCAACTCAACCGTCTACAAGTGCAATAGATCATCCGTCCAATCCTATCGATGCAGTGGCAGCACCATTTGTATTGATTCGCAAAGCGTATATATCTATCAGGTCGTGTGGTGATATTAACTTAATCAGTGTTCATTGTATCATTGACTCGTACCCGATTCCATACAAACTAAATTTATTCTCTCGCCTCAAATCAGGCAAAAGTTATACAGAAATAAATTTATGAGAGTTGTCCATAAAATTTCCGCTCGATGCAGTGTCACAAAGTTTACTTGTATTGAACACTTTCTTTAGCATGTTTCAGTATCAATGACCCCTTTTCGGCAAGACCAGCAATTCGACTTTTTTCAATGCTACTTCGAGCAACTTATTCAGCCAAACGTTTGCGCTCGCCGATTACTTACATGATGTCACAGTCAAGGGTTGTGGCAACAAAGATCATATGACAAATCTAAGGCTACTCTTCACGATACTACATCAGCCAAGATTAATTTGCAGTTTACAGAAATTTTATTTTTGTTCTTCAGCCCTAAGTAGAATACTTAAAGCTCGTCTTTAGTAAACAAGACGTCACACCCTCTAAATCTTGCGTCCCAGTCACAGAAAAGAGCCAGCTCCACGAATTTATATGATCTTCGGGCATTTATGGAAAAATAAATTATTATTATTGTTTCATATCGAACTTTGCACACCTTTCGGCTCCATTAAACGCACTTTAGAGTGAAGGTGGTAAATCTGAATGGTCTCTCCAAACGCTCAAAGAAAAACTTAAATCCACAAGATGCCTTGTTCCGCACTGCCCTTGCAAGCCGCCTATAGTACCAACTGAAGCTTCAGATTGTGACTTTGGGGCAATTTTAAAACATGTGTTACCAGATGGAACAGAACATCTCATAGTATACATGCGTGAAACATTGAACCCAACACAACTCAGTCACACAAAAGTTGATAAATCTCTACAGAAATTAATTTCAACCGGAACTGAACGAAAGCTTTGTTTGTTATTTGGCCTTCGCACTGCTTTGCACGCAAAATGCAGCAGCGCACCTGCAAGTGTCAATATCACATAAGTTACAAATATACTACCTGCCAGGCCAGCGCCGATGCTGTCTTTCGACTTCCCATGTATCCGGACCCTGCATCTGACCAGCAAGAAGCAGTATGTATCGTCTTAGACGACGATATTTGTTCCCAACTACAGACTCTTTTCCCAGTTCTTCTGGCTGCAGTCATCTATAAAACTGTCCAAGACCCAATGTAGTGAAAACTAACGCAAGGGGTAGGAAAGACTGACCTGAATAAATGTCTACTCGGAGAAACCTACTGCCCCTGTGGTGCCTCTCTCTACCTCAAGGCTCTCTATCAAAGAATTCTTCTTCATTCCACTGACTTCAGCTTTCATCGAGCGGTAATCCCTCCTGCGCTATGAGGGCGTATCTCATCTCTCTTACACACGACCATTCGTAGATGGTTCACACGGAAACATTCATCTACATCTACATCTACATCCATACTCCGCAAGCCACCTGACGGTGTGTGGCGGAGGGTACCCTGAGTACCTCTATCGGTTCTCCCTTCTACTCCAGTCTCGTATTGTTCGTGGAAAGAAGGATTGTCGGTATGCTTCTGTGTGGGCTCGAATCTCTCTGATTTTATCCTCATGGTCTCTTCGCGAGATATACGTAGGAGGGAGAAATATACTGCTTGACTCTTCGGTGAAGGTATGTTCTCGAAACTTTATCAAAGGCCTGTACCGAGCTACTGAGCGTCTCTCCTGCAGAGTCTTCCACTGGAGTTTATCTATCATCTCCGTAACGCTTTCGCGATTATTAAATGATCCTGTAACGAAGCGCGCTGCTCTCCGTTGGATCTTCTCTATCTCTTCTATCAATCCTATATGGTACGGATCCCACACTGTTGAGCAGTATTCAAGCAGTGGGCGAACAAGCGTACTGTAACCTACTTCCTTTGTTTTCGGATTGCATTGCCTTAGGATTCTTCCAATGAATCTCAGTCTGGCATCTGCTTTACCGACGATCAACTTTATATGACCATTCCATTTTAAATCACTCCTAATGCGTACTCCCAGATAATTTATGGAATTAACTGCTTCCAGTTGCTGACCTGCCATATTGTAGTTAAATGATAAGGGAACTATCTTTCTGTGTATTCGCAGCACATTACATTTGTCTACATTGAGATTCAATTGCCATTCCCTGCACCATGCGTCAATTAGCTGCAGATCCTCCTGCATTTCAGTACAATTTTCCATTGTTACAACCTCTCGATACACCACAGCATCATCTGCAAAAAGCCTCAGTGAACTTCCGATGTCATCCACAAGGTCATTTATGTATGTTGTGAATAGCAACGGTCCTATGACACTCCCCTGCGGCACACCTCAAATCACTCTTACTTCGTAAGACTTCTCTCCATTGAGAATGACATGCTGCGTTCTGTTATCTAGGAACTCTTCAATCCAATCACACAATTGGTCTGATAGTCCATATGCTCTTACTTTGTTCATTAAACGACTGTGGGGAACTGTATCGAAAGCCTTGCGGAAGTAAAGAAACACAGCATCTACCTGTGAACCCGTGTCTATGGCCCTCTGAGTCTCGTGGACGAATAGCGCGAGATGGGTTTCACACGACCGTCTTTTTCGAAACCCATGCTGATTCCTACAGAGTAGATTTCTAGTCTCCAGAAAAGTCATTATACTCGAACAAAATACGTGTTCCAAAATTCTACAACTGATCGACGTTAGAGATATAGGTCTATAGATCTGCACATCTGTTCGACGTCCCTTCTTGAAAACGGGGATGACCTGTGCCTTTTTCCAATCCTTTGGAACGCTACACTCTTCTAGAGACCTACGGTACACCGCTGCAAGAAGAGGGGCAAGTTCCTTCGCGTACTCTGTGTAAAATCGAACTGGTATCCCATCAGGTCCAGCGGCCTTTCCTCTTTTGAGCGATTTTAATAGTTTCTCTATCCATCTGTCGTCTATTTCGATATCTACCATTTTGTCATCTGTGCGACAATCTAGAGAAGAAACTACAGTGCAGTCTTCCTCTGTGAAACAGCTTTGGAAAAAGACATTTAGTATTTCGGCCTTTAGTCTGTCATCCTCTGTTTCAGTACCATTTTGGTCACAGAGTGTCTGGACATTCTGTTTTGATCCACCTACCGCTTTGACATAAGACCAAAATTTCTTAGGATTTTCTGCCAAGTCAGTACATAGAACTTTACTTTCGAATTCATTGAACGCCTCTCGCATAGCCCTCCTCACACTACATTTCGCTTCGCGTAATTTTTGTTTGTCTGCAAGGCTTTGGCTATGTTTATGTTTGCTGTGAAGTTCCCTTTGCTTCCACAGCAGTTTCTCAACTCGGTTGTTGTACCACGGTGGCTCTTTTCCATCTCTTACAATCTTGCTTGGCACTGTTTCGCGTTCATCCGTACTAGTCAGCCTTCGACTCAGATCTCAAAAACTGGTTAAATAAATGATTTCTGAGATAAAAATAGATTGCATTTCTGGCAAATTAACCAAAAATGAAGAAATTAAAGTAGTTTTGCAATCGAGCAAAGCCCTACATGAAGCATTAAGTGTAGGCACTACCGGTATACAGGAATTTAAGATTGACAAAAAAAATTGAAAATAATTGCTAAAGGCGGTGGCTCTAGTTATAAAGCTGATAATAACAGCTCGACAGTCCTATTATACGAGAAAGAATATGTTGACAAAGCAATACATTACTTTGAACAGAACGGCATAAACGAAGTTAGTAAAGACTCACACAATAACTTTGAAAACGATCTAAAAAGAAAAATTGCTGCTTCTCAATTTCGGTTTTAACAATTAGAAAGACGTGGATTAACGTTCATAAATCCGAAGCTTCCCGCTGTAGGAGCTCAGATTAAATTTCACAAACCTGACAAGTCAATCAGACTTATCAATATTGCTGAATATGCTCCTAATAGTGAACTAAGCTACATACTGAATGAATAACATTTGACAAGACTTTCAGCATTAAGAATAGCATCCAATTTTCTAACAGTATACTAAATGTGAATATCCCAGAGGCTGCAATTTTCGCCTCCTGGGACGTTACAAATTTGTTTACGAATGTAGCAGTTGACGAAATATTAGAAACAATTAAACGTAATTTAGCAACCCATAATACCATGACAGAAAGCGATATTGTAGAGCTGTTATAATTCTCGCAATTTAGATTTTTTTGAGACCTTTCCTAACATAAAAGGGAAACTACGATATTATCATCGGTATTTTCATGACAGTATACCTTTCTTTAAGGCACCAAACAAGATTCAGTTTAAGTAACTGAGAAGCTCCAGAAAATGGATCCAAACAATGAGAAGCTGTGAGGACGGGGCGTGAGTCGTGCTTGGGTAGCTCAGTTGGTAGAGCACTTGCCCGCGAAAGGCAAAGGTCCCGAGTTCGAGTCTCGGTCCGGCACACAGTTTTAATCTGCCACGAAGTTTCGTTACAAATACTGCTTCAGACCAGTGTATTTATACATAAGACTTTGACTTAGTCACTAGAAGGTATTAAGTTTAATTTGGATGCCCATGACCATAGACGTTACAAATACTATTATACAACCAGCTTAATCTCTGAGATCGACAACGTAATCAGCCAACTATTTTGAACATAAGTTATCATAATATGAAATAGTGTAAATTCCACATTTCTGACGATACTCTGATTAAATTGAGCGAAAACAGGTCATTAAAAAAACATTGATTTCGACTTGTGGTTGGTCTACAAACTTAATTTCAACAGTCACTGGCTCCCCTGCAGGCAATGCCAGCTCTTGCAAAATACGCCTGAAAGTAATGCCTTGAAAGCAGAGCCGTGTCAACCAATCAGGTTGCTAGGCGCCGAGATTCGAGTTCGGTTGTTTTCGCAGTGTATCTGGACACAGCACACTTACGCTTGCACTTCCTCTTTCGCTACGCTTAGTACCGACCGGACGCTTTTTACATCGTACTGCATGCTGACGATCTGTGAAGTCCAGACATTTGGTCTTGTGAATGATTGAGATCATCATTTATAAACTGCAGCTTCCAGAATTCATAGTGAGAGTGGTTGCTTGCTGGCGTTGCATTGGCTTAATTCCACATTATATGATTTTCATGTTCGCAAATGTGTATTCATGTGAACGAGGTCAGTGCTCTGCTCGGTTCGCATCTCCGCCTGACGGTGAGAATTAGTATCTATTTTTGCTTTAGACTTCTGCACATATGAATTGCTTTTCATTTTAATTTCGCACTCACCAAATAGTATTACGAGGATTTGAAAGCATATGGGATTACATTTTTTTTGCGTATTTGTGGTACTGAAAATCCACGTGGTCCATTGGATGACATTTTTATCTACTGTTCATGAATTTTCTTCTCCTCTTTTTCCTGAATAGTAAGTGAAGTTAATTTCAAATTTCTTATATATTATTCCCTTCCTAAAATCATCTCTCAGTCTTACAAATCAGTTACACACGTGCTCGTTAGTCTTTCTTCACTTCAGTAGCAAGCTCATTCCAAATGATCTGCCTTCAGCAGAATTAATATTCGTACAAATTGCATTTGAGCAAAGTATCTTCGTCTTTCCATGCGACTTTTCAGCCCACTAAATAGATCTGAGTCGCAGAGAAATTCAAGACACACGTTGCAGTCTTTAACACATCGAGATTTTTCATTTTAGTGATTCATGCTACTTGTATTAGGTGCTAGGCCTTACAAAGAGCAGTTACGTCTACATTGCTCGTGTCTTGCCTGCAAGGAGTAATGCATTTGCGTTAGGACGATTGAAGATCTTGGTTGTGCTTGGATTTCCTTTAATTCGTGTTAAAGACCCATTTTCCATATCCGATTGCTCTATGAAAGTTTGTTTCCAATCTCATATTTCATTAACAGTAGTGATAGTGCAATATTGTTCATTCATGGCTCAAATTTTATACAAAGGGGAATATTTTCATGGCATTAACGGGGGAGCCATAACTACTGTTGTGTATTCTACCTACTACTGTGAAAGCTTTCAATATTTTGAACACAGCATAAGATCATCCACTATCCCATGGCACCTATTTATTCTGCGTCTAACGGTCAATCTGAGCCCGTGGGGTGCACCTTTGAGACTAGTATGCGGAAGGTTCTAAGCCTTAGTACCACTTTTCTCGACGAAGTACTCACAAAAGAAGAGCGTAGCGTTCCAAAGGATTGGAAAAGAGCACAGGTCATCCCCGTTTTCAAGAAGGGACGTCGAACAGATGTGCAGATCTATAGACCTATATCTCTAACGTCGATCAGTTGTAGAATTTTGGAACACGTATTATGTTCGAGTATAATGACTTTTCTGGAGACTAGAAATCTACTCCGTTGTAATCAGCATGGGTTTCGAAAAATACGATCGTGTGAAACCCAGCTTGCGCTATTCATCCACGAGATTCAGAGGGCCATAGACGCGGGTTCCCAGGTCGATGCCGTGTTTCTTGACTTCCGCAAGGCGTTCGATACAGTTTCCCACAGTCGTTTAATGAACAAAGTAAGAGCATATGGACTGTCAGACCAATTGTGTGATTGGATTGAAGAGTTCCTAGATAACAGAACGCAGCATGTCATTCTCAATGGAGAGAAGTCTTCTGAAGTAGGAGTGATTTGAGGTGTGCCGCAGAGGAGTGTCATAGGACCGTTGCTATTCACAAAATACATAAATGACCTTGTGGATAACATCGGAAGTTCACTGAGGCTTTTTGCGGATGATGCTGTGGTATATCAACAGGTTGTAACAATGGAAAATTGCACTGAAATGCAGGAGGATCTGCAGCGAATTGACGCATGGTGCAGGGAATGGCAATTGAATCTCAGTGTAGACAAGTGTAATCTGCTGGGAATACAAAAAAAGAAAGATCCCTTATCATTTAGCTATAATATAGCAGGTCAGCAACTGGAAGCAGTTAATTCCATAAATTATCTGGGAGTACGCATTAGGAGTGATTTAAAATGGAATGATCATATAAAGTTGATCGTCAGTAAAGCAGATGCCAGACTGAGATACATTGGAAGAATCCTAAGGAACTGCAATCCGAAAACAAAGGAAGTAGGTTACAGTACACTTGTTCGCCCACTGCTTGAATGCTGCTCAGCTGTGTGGGATCCGTACCATATAGGACTGATAGAAGAGATAGAGAAGATCCAACGGAGAGCAGCGCGCTTCGTTACAGGATCATTTAATAATCGCGAAAGCGTTACGGAGATGATAGATAAACCCCAGTGGAAGACTCTGCAGGAGAGACGCTCAGTAGCTCGGTACGGGCTTTTGTCAAAGTTTCGAGAACATACCTTCACCGAAGAGTCAAGCAGTATATTTCTCCCTCCTACGTATATCTCGCGAAGAGACCATGAGGATAAAATCAGGGAGATTAGAGCCCACACAGAGGCATACCGACAATCTTTCTTTCCACGAACAATACGAGACTGGAAGAGAAGGGAGAACCAATAGAGGTACTCAAGGTACCCTCCGCTACACACCGTCAGGTGGCTTGCGGAGTATGGATGTAGATGTAGATGTAGACATTTTATCAATTTTTACATAGCCGCACCCTGCGCGGACGAGAGTCCGGCGCCACCAAAACCAGCTCCGGCCACGGTTCCGACATCCGCCGCCTGCGCCAAAGCTGCCGCACAACTTACGTTCCAGGGCCGAGGTTTCGACAGCGCTTGCACCTCGCTGCCGCCTGTCAGGTTGCCTCACGGAGTGGCCACACATACCCGCGTCTCCCGGGCAGCCACGGCCTTCGACCACAGACATGCAGACGTTTCGGAACCATCACTCCCAACAAACGAAGCAGTAGTTTTGGATCCCTCAACATAAGCCCGTACGTTTCTCGTCATTTGTCTGGGTTCAAGGGAGGGATGATGTTTTAACCACATCTGATATGGACAATATCGATAGCGATATAGTCATCGAGCTTCGTTGCTACGAACACCGCCTGCAGCGCTGCTCTCTGTCGTAAGTAGGCCATTGGCTCAAACAGCACCACCGCCCCAGGTCGAAGATCTAATCTGCTGCTACAGGCAGATGCAATTCGAATGCCACGGGGAAGCTATTCTTACAATAACTTCTCCTACTCAACTGTTTGGACATTGATTCTGGCTAGATTTGTTACTGTATTCTGTCGATGACTTATGGCTAGCACTGTCAGCCTACGTTTATTCATGTTTCAAGTATATTTTTTCTTGTATTCAATATAAAGTGACGGAAAAAATCGCAGTACCAAAAATAATTATATAGAGTAATGAAATTTCGGGAATACATTTTTCTAGGTAATATATTTAAGCGATTAACTTGGCATGACAGATTAATATAAGCGCGAGGTACGCCATTGAAAATGTGAAATGCTGGTACATTAATAACCGTTGTAGCCGCCAGAATGCATACACTGCGCTGTACAGGTTCCACGTTGTGGGATGGTGTTCCATGCCTGTTGCGCCTGATCGGTCAATACAGGGACGGTTAATGCTGTTAATGGAGGACACTGGAGTGGTCGTCCTATGATGTCCAGCATGTACTCGATTGGACACAGATCTAATGATCGAGTAGGCCAAAACAGCATGTCGACATTCTGAGGAGCATGTTTGGCTACAAATGGTTCAAATGGCTCTGAGCACTGTGGGACTTAACTTCTAAGGTCGTAAACCCATGTTTGGCTACAACAGCGGTATGTGGTCGAGCGCTGTCCTGTTGGAAAGCACCCCTTGGAATGCTGTTCATGAATGGCAACACAACAGTTCGAACCAACAGATTGACGTACAGATTTGTAGTTACGGTGCGTGAAATAGCCACGAGAGAGCTCCTGCTCTCATACGAAATCGCACCCCACACCCCAACTCCAGGTGTAGGTCCAATGCGTCTAACACGCAGACGGCCTGTAGGCAATCAACTGGTCTCCTTCTAACCATCACACGGCCACCACTGGCAGCAAGGCGCAACCAGCTTTCATCAGAAAACACAACTGACATCCACACTGCCCTCCAATGAGCTTTCGCTTGACTCCACTGAAGTCGCAAATGGTGGGGCATTGGGATCAATGGAACGCTCACTAGGAGCTAGGAGCTCTCCTCGAAGTAGCCGATTTTTAACAGTTTATTGTGTCACTGTTGTGCCAGCTGCTGCTCAGATTGCTGCTGTAGTTGCAGTACGATGCGCCAGAGCCATACGCCGAACACGATGGTCTTCCCTCTCGGTACCGCCACGTGGTCATCTGGAGCCCGGTCTTCTTGCGACCATACATTCCCATGACCACCGTTCCCAGCAGTCATGTACAGTGGCTACATTCGTGCCAAGTCTTTCTGTAATATCGCAGAAGGAGTATCAAACTTCTCGAAGCCCCATTACACGACCTCGTTCAGACTCAGTGAGGTGTTGATGACAGTGTACTTGTCACCTTAAACGCATTCTTCGCTAACATCCACTGACCACGTCCGATCTCAAAGGTTACTGATGCTCACGACCATTGCAGCATGTATTTAAAGCAAACCGATTTACATCCTCATAGTGGCGGTACTAGCGTCACTCTTATGCAGCTTGCGCGAGATTTGAATAGACATCATTTTTCAGATGTAGAAACATGCCTGCCAACTTTCGTTTATATCGCACAGCTCCTTCTTAATGCTGCGACTTTTTCACTTCATTGTATTTTGTTACGTAGACACGCTATAGCAGATTGTCTGAAAATCCATCCGTGACATAAATTTTAGATTTTTTCGACAAACAGAGTGTAGCAGATTAAAACTGTGTGCCAGACCGGGACTCGAACCTGGGGCCTTTGCATTTCACCGTCAAGTACCTCATGGCCTGCCTTAAAAACTTCACAGAAGTTGCGATGCATACTACAAGGGACGTGAACTCCTGGAAGAAAGGATACTGCGTATACATGGGTTAGCCACAGCCTGGGTGATTGGTTCCAGAATTGAAGGTCCCAAGTAAGAGTTGCGACCCCACTCACAGTTTTAACCTTCCAAGAAGTTTCAAATCAGCGCACACTCCACTGCAAAGTGAAAAATTCATTCGGAAGACAACAGCATTTCGTTTCCAAAACGAGTGCGAGAAATGCAGCTGCCCTGGCGTGTTCAAAAATACATTACCCAAATACACACTAGTGTGAAAAACTTAAGGACGAAAGTAACATTCGCAAGATGTATCGCTGCCAGCGACATAGTTCCATGAAACTTGAACCATACATAGAAAGAGCTACTACAGTATAGCGCAGAAGGTAACTGAAAGAAATACGCATATAGACGAATGGAAATGACACTTTTATTCAAAAGACAATAGTTACACTGAAGTCACCACGATTTATGATGATCCGGGACCTTAAAAAGGGCAGGATATGCTTCTTAATTGGGTGTGTCATCACCACGGACGGCAGTGCATGCCCTGCAACGTGCTCCCAAGCTGGCCACAAGGTTATTAAGTCGTAGGACGTACAACATCTCCACCAGCTGGATGGTCATTGGTGCACGTGGACATGCTGCAATAGGTCTCCCCAATGCATCCCAGACGTGCTCGATGGATTTAAGTCGGGGAAAGGGGCAGGCCAGTCCGTTCGCTGAATGTCCTCTCCTTCACTTGCGCAGTTCGACGCTGTCATCCGCAGAAAGGAAGTCAGGACCGAATGCACCCCTGATAAGGCGAGCTTGCGACAGGAGAATAGTGTCACAATAACGTCGACCGACCAGTGTATCGTATTCAAAGATTTAGAGGCCAGTAAACATGGTACTTCCCCACACCATGACGCATGGATCACTAAAACGATCATGTTCGCCAAAGTTTCTGGGTGTATTACGTGTTCTTACATGGTACTTCCCCACACCATGACGCATGGATCACTAAAACGATCATGTTCGCCAAAGTTTCTGAGTGTATTACGTGTTCCCACTTCCCGCCATGCAAGTTTGAAGTCCAGAAACATGTCAAAAATGATCGATGGTCCGGGTGTTCTGGTGTGGTGAGGCATAATGCTCCGTATCTTCGAATAGGGTACACCCACTAGGGAAGGTTATTGTGAGACAATACCTCTTCCTCATGTGTGTCTTTACAGGGGTGCATTCGGCCCTAACTTCATTTTTATGGATGACAATACACGACCACATGGAACAGCGCAAGTAGCGGAGCTCTTGGAACGAGAGGACATTCAGCATATTGACTGGCTTGCCCGTGCCCTCAGCTTACTCGTAAAACCTATCGAACACGGCTGGGATGCATTGGGGAGACGTATTCCAGCTCGTCAACATGCATCAATGATCATGCAGCAGTTGTAAGCCGCGCTGGTGGAGGAATGGAACGTCCTACCACAAGAACTTCTTACCAATTTTGTGGCCAGAACGGGAACACATTGCAGAGCAGGCACTGTCTTCCGTGGTGATCACACACTTTGTTAAGAACCGTAGGCCGCCTTTTGTAAAGTCTAGGGGACCATCAATCACAAATCGCGATAACTTCAGTGTAGTTATTGTAACTTCTGGTCGTTTCATTTTGCATTTCTTTCAGTTACCTTCTGTACTATACTTCAGTAGTTTTTTCTATGTTTGGTCCAAGTTACTTGGCAGTGACACGTCATGCGGAAGTTAGTTCCGTCCTTAAGTTTTGCACACCAGTGCAGCTAGATATTGCCAATTGCAGAAATGAATAGTTGGCGTATAACGAATCCATTCGCGATGTATAATTAATTAAAATTGGTTATTCTTCAAGTAGCAAATTTTAATTGGCCTGTAAAACGTAATAAATTGAAATCGCCAGAACAGTTAGTCACATCACTAAACTTCTACTTCCGCCCCATTAAATGCGAACTCGACGGCATATTTATTTAAATTAACATAAATGTTGCAAATAAAGCAGGAAGGTGCTTCGAGAATCTTGGTGTGACAAAAAGGGCTCCAATCTTGGCCGTTAGGCGGAGAAATATTATGATTCTCGAAAGAGTGGTGCCAAGGCGAGGCGTAAAGCTTTGTGTCATGCAGTCATCAAGGGTACACGAGCGGGATTTTCCATGATGTTTCGCTAAATAGTTGGCACGCTGACATTTGTTGATGGCCAAGCATTAAAATCTGCATTAAAATCTGCAGCAATTTGCGGAAGTGTTGCACTTCTGTCACGTTGAATGACTCACTTCAGTCGTCGTCGGTCCCGTTCTTGCAGTATCGATTTCCGGCCGCAGCGATGTCGGAGATTTGATGTTTTGCCGGATTCCCGACATTCACGGTACAATCGTGAAATGGTCGTACGGGAAAATCTCCACTTCATAGCTGCCTGGGAGTTGCTAATTCACTTAAATCTTGATAACCTGCCATTGCAGCAGCAGCAACCGATCTAATAACTGCTCCTGCCACTTGTTTTTTTTTTTTTTATATAGGGGTTGCCGACCGCAGTGACGTATTCGGCCTGTTTACATAGCTCTGTATTTGAATACGCATGCCCGTACCAGTTTCTTTGACGCTTCAGTGTATAAAGGCGGGGTCTAGTTGTTAAATGATCTGTTACGCAGTCGCTCTCAGCAGATCTCGATCGATGCCACCGCTGGAAGTTTGTGAGAGGCCGCGCCAACATGTTAACAGCTAATTCACGTGAGGTGAGGCCATCTCGCCATTACCTTCCCTTTCTGCGTAATCCATCCTTTAGCCCTCAGTTTAATTTCAAGACAGCCTTTTCCCACATCTAGGTGCTAATTTTAACGTACGTTCTCACTGCTAAAAGCATCAATAAACTCCTTTTATATATTATTTTCTTCTAAAGGTGACTTTTGCTGTTAAGCAACTGCGGAAGGAAGGAGACAACCCCACCTTTGCAAGTCACGGTAAATGCGCTACCTGATAGAAAAGTGATGCGCCCAAAAGCGGAGGAGGAAATGAAATGAAACTTTGCGGATTGGCAGGGTATGTGACGTTAACTCAGTGATTACAAAACAGAGACCAATTTACATAGAAATTAGCAGTATGAGCCCAGTTACGGCATTGCATTCCCTCTGGCCTGGATGCACGCATTAATTCGGTTGGAAAGTGTGCCATAAAGCTGTTGTTTCATCTGAGGCTATCTGGCCGACAACTGATGCAACTGGTCCTTGATATAGTGAATGCTGGCCTTGGTACGGAATTGACATCTGAGCTGGTTCTATACATGTTCTATCTAGGACAAAACTGAGGATACTGCTGGTCACAAGAGTACCTCATCATCACACAGACAGTTCATAGAGGCACTTTTCATGAGTGGACGAGCATTGTTCTGTTGAAAAATGGCACCACTATACCATCAAATGAGGGGTAACATACGAGGGAACAGGATATCCGTGGCGTACCGTTCTGTCGTCAGAGTTGCCTCAATCACTACCAGTCATGACCTGAAGTGATATCCGATGGCTCCCCACACCATTAAGGCAAGAATAACACCATTGGTCCTCTCCAGACCTTGGACGAATGGGACTTCTTCCCCTGGTCGCCGCAGTACTCCCCGACGATGGTCATCCGGGGTAATGCAGAAACGCGACTCATCACTAAACACAATACGATACCTTTCGTCAGCAGTCCATGATTATCGGCCACTCCAAACGCATCCGTTTCTGTTATGGTGATAACGGCAGCTTACGTGTGGGGTGATAATTCCCGAGTGCGGCTGCTGCTATACACCGATCAATACTGCTGTATGACACAAAATGTTGAAGGGTATCTGTGACTTGTTCTCGTTTGGCAGGTGCAGATGTGAAGGGAAGATATTTCATTGTCAGGCCTCTCTACAAAAAGGGGAACACCACAGATGTCAATAATTATAGGCCAGAATCCTTGCTTACAGCATTTTCAAAAATCTTCCAGAAAGTAATGTACTCAAGAGTGGTTAGCCATCTCAACAGTAATGGGATACTTAGTAAATCACAGTTCGGATATCAAAATTGCTGTTCCACTGAGACAGCAACATACAATTTCACTGTCCACATAACAGAGTCTTTAAATAGTAAAATGTCACCAATAGGAGTTTTCTGTGACTAGTCCAAAGTATTTGAGTGTGTGAAGCATGACATTATGTTACAGAAATTACAATTCTACGGTATAAATGGAAGAGCATATGTGTGGTTTAAGTCATACCTGCAAACCTTCATCTAACTGGGATGAAATTACATTAGGTGTTCCACAGGGTTCAATCATGGGTCCCCTTCTGTTCTTGATATATGTGAACGCTCTCCCTTCTTATCTGAAACAAGGAGCTGAACGGACATTGTTTGCTGACGATACAAGCAACATTATTAATCCAGTAAAAGAAACTCCAATTGAAAATAATACAAATAAGGTCTTTGGAAATGTCATTAATTGGTTTTCTGCAAATGGGCTTGCTCTAAACTTTGAAAAAACACAGTACATCTAATTTTCTGCTGCAAAAAGTACAGTTCCTTCAATAAATATAACACTCAACAGAAGTCAGTGGACAGGGTTGAGCATACTAAGTTTTTGGGTGTACATATAGATGAGAATCTTAATTTGAAAATTCATGTTTTGGATCTTCTAAAGCGCCTGGGTTCAGCAACTTTTGCGATCAGAATAATTGCCAATTTTGAGGATACAGAAACTAGTAAGGTAACTTACTTTACATAATTTCACTCTCTGATGTCATACTAAATAATATTTTGGGGTAATTCAGCACTTAGACAAAAAGTATTCACCGCTCAAAAGAAAGTGATTAGAATAATGTGTGGGGTTCGTAGTAGCACAACTTGTAGGCATCTTTTTAAAAGATTGGGAATTCTTACAACAGCCTCACAGTACATTTACTCTCTAATGAAATTTGTTCTCAACAAAGTGGACCAGTTTATAAACAACAGTGACATTTATGATTATAATACCAGAAAAGAGAAAGACTTACACTATCCTTTACTTAACCTATCTTTGACACAGAAAGGGGTAAAAAATGCTGCTATAAAAATTTTTGACAAGTTACCAGATGAAATAAAATGTCTGACAGACAGCAGTAATAGCTTCAAAAATAAACTGAAATCATATTTGCTTAACAACTCCTTCTATACCATAGATGAATTCTTGAATAGGAATAAATAAATCTATAAATATAGTATATGCCATATAAGGGAATGAGCTAAATGATAGAAATATTAAGCTTAACAACTAACTAACTAACTACGATGCCCTTGTGTACCGACTACAGCGGTCTTCCCCTGTGGTGATCAGACATGGAGCACCGGAACCTTGACGACGAGTACGCCTACTCTCGCGTTGGGACCAGTGTCGCATCCAAATGCCCCACAGATCTGAATATTACACGATTCGACAGCTGGCACAAATGGACGGGCACAATGAGGCCCATTTCAGTCTGTCACGTGCTTATAACGCTGTCTCATACGAATACGTGGCACCTCTATGTCCTTCACAGTAGTCACTCAAGATCTGATGTTGTTCACGCCCGTATATATCATACGATCCTGATAACAACATCATACGTATATATCATACGATCCTGATAACAACATCATACACGAACTATTCTAACGTTCTCTGGTGGCCGTCCTACCTGTCACAGACAACTGAAGCTCTTATCATTTACATTCCTAACCATGGTGTGTACATTTACGAAATTACATTGACGTCCGACTATATTTTCAGAATGCATCACTCTTCTTGCTAGGTAGTGCAGTGAATCCACTATCTTCAAAAGTACAGGACGCGAGCCCCTCCTATAAGTAGGCAAAGAAGTCCCAATAGCTTCTTCAAGGAGCCAAACGATATTTCTTGCCGTTGCGTGTGGAGTAACTCCACAGCACAGCAACACCTCCCAGAAGGTTATTCCTCACCAGCTTCCACTACCGCCTCTCCTTCTCTCCAGAGCTATACCGCTAGACCTGATGGTTTTTAGAATGTTCATTTACGGACTGATGTCAATAATCTAACTGTAGAAAAAATTATCACTTAGGTTCTCCAGTTCGCGTTCTAGCGCTAACGGGCCATCCAGAGTAACATTTATGGGAAGTTTTCGAAACAATTCGAGTGACCCGACATTCTACACCTACAAATACCAAGAGGGTAATCGACATGAATTGAAAATTTTCCACAAACTTCCCGTTCAGTTAAGTCGATGCCACGTCGAAGCCCGTGGCAGTCTTCGTGCTAGCAAGAGTCCTAGACGACAGTTATACGCACGTTTCTGTTTGTAGGGATACTGTTTCCAGTGTTGGCACAGAATTATATTTTATAGGGTGGTAAATGAACAGTATTGAACAGATAAGTTAATACAAAGATGCATCCATTTTTCAGCAGCCATAGCTTTAATGTCCTTCGAAATGAAATGAAATGATCGTGTGGCATTGTTGGCCAGGAGGTCCCATCCGATGAATTTCGGTCGCTGGGTTGCAAGTCTTATTTCAAGTGATGCCACACTGGGCGACTTGCGTGTCGGTGACGATGATGATGACAACACAACACCCAGTCCACGGGCGGAGAAAATCTCCGACCCGGTCAGGAATCGAACTCGGGCCCGCGACATGGTAGCCACACACGTTACCACTCAGCGAAGCAGGCGGGCGCTTTTTCGAAACATAAGCATGCATGGAAAGTGTTATTTAGAATTTAGAATACGTGAATGTTTTACTGTTAGGTTCATTGAATCAAAACAAACCAAATAATTTCCGGCAGTTTAAATTAAAATTCACTACTTCAGTACACTTCGTTGGATTTTGTGCTGTTGTTTACGTAGCTCTTTTGTGATCGTCTTGACAATTTTTGTAAGGGTAGTAATATTCATAAAGCAAATAACTGTTTCATTTCTCACACTGGCTTCAGTTTTGGGGGTTTCACCGTCGTCCACGTACATCCATAATTTCTGACGCTCTATGAAATGCATGGCAGAGGGTACCTTTTATCGTACCTGATATTAATGTTCGTATCCCGTTCCGTTCATGAACGGTGCGCTACTTATGCGCCTCTGTACAGGCCATTATTTGCCAATTTTATATGCATATTCTCTAGGCGATAGATCCGCAGAAGGTTGAAGACCTTTCGTAGTTTCAGCCCTGAACGATGGTTCTTGAAGTATCCTGAGCGGTTCTCGCCGGATGTACGGCATCTTTCTTAAAGTGTCTCTCAGTTAAGGTTTTTCAACACTTCTGTTACACTCTTTTACCAGTCAAACCTGTAGCCTATCGCGGTGCCCTTCTGTGCGATATGTCCCCAATTAATGGTCAAACTTACGTATGCATTAATTAAAGTTCCACAAGTGATTAAATTTGTGATTTTAGAGTGATTTGATCGGAACAAGCCCATAAACATTACCGAGAGTTAATAGCATCGAATATTAATGAAGAATTAAAATTATTTCTAAAATGGTACCGGTAAGTAACTTTGGGGATTCATTTGATTATTATCTTGGTTAGAACTTCGTAATACATAACCAGACATTTTTTTGCCCACATGTTCTTCCATTTACTGTTTCCATTTGCCGCCGATTATAATAACACTCTTCGCACTGAACACTATGTGCTGACGAACTTTTAACGTAGCTTCAATTACAACTCACATGACAAACGTAGCCTAAACATGGGCTAAATTGAGACTGACAATAAATAGAGACCTCAGCTGGGATTAAACTGAGTCTAAGTTGGCGGACCCCTACGTCATAGTATACAAATAGCTTTCAGCCATCACTCTGTTACACATGGATTCTTTGCATACGTACTAAATTAAACTTATAAGTAAAAACTATGTCTTCACAACAAGCCCATCATATCACAATATTTCACAAAACAGACGAAAATGTTAGATAAGATTAATATATTAGCTAGTGAACATTTTTAATATGGAATTTTACAAATTGTGTACAAATAACAAATACTATTAATTAATTTTCGATTTTAACTAATTACATAGTGATTACGATTCGTAACATTCTCACAGAATATAAAACAAGTGCTGCATAAATTAGTACAGTTTGTTATTTCGTCAGTACATCATAATTATTTTAATAGCATTTAATGCTGTCTTGAAATCTTCCAGAATGCTCCAGAAACAGATTTACATGCAATAACAATATTCTGACATCTTATAGTTAGCTTCGTTAATTATAACAGTATTAGATAGCTCATATGGCATTTAAAGTACGAAAATAAAGTATTAACAGCGACAATGTAATATTATTATGCTCCAGAGTTTTGGATCAGGTGCTCACTGAAGATGATACTTAAGTGGGATCAGCCCGCCCGGCTAGTCGCGCGGTCTAACGCGCTGCTTCCCGAGCGGGAAGGCGTGCCGGTCCCCGGCACGAATCCGCCCGTCGGATTTGTGTCGAGGTCCGGGGTGCCGGCAAGTCTGTGGATGGTTTTTAAGGCGATTTTTCATCTGCCTCGGCGAATGCGGGCTGATTCCCCTTATTCCGCCTCAGTTACACCATGTCGGCGATTGCTGCGTAAACACTGTCTCCACATAAGCATACACCATAATTCCTCTACCACACAAACATTTGGGGTGCACTCATCTGGTATGAGGCGTTCCCGGGGGAGTGGGGGGGGGGGAGGAGGAGGGAGGTTCCACTGCACTGGGGACCGAACCGCACAATAACCCTGGGTTCGGTGTGGGGCGGCGGTGGGGTGGGTGGACTGCTGTGGCCTGAACCACTGAGGGCTACGGTGGGGCAAAGCCTCCCCATCGTTTCAAGGCCCCTGGTTCAATACGCAATACACAGGTGGGATCAAGTGATGATCTATTCTGCAGCGTTACAAGTTGATATGGATCCCCGTATACTTCAACAGTTTCGTATAAATGTGTTTTGTGGGCCAACTGCAGTTTCCCTGTGTCCTCGCTAATGGATCGTAGCATGCCAGTTACAGAACGTACAACTGAGCATATGCTATAGTTCTGATTCATATCTCTAAAGATTTTTAGGGTCTAAATGACTCTACTTGTGACTTAAGTCAAAAGATAGCACGCTTTTAGGTTTGTAGAAGAGCAGTACTTTGCATTTCTCTGTATTACGATTAGTTTCCTGTCTTTGCTCCAAACTGATTTTTTCCGCTCGAGATCTAACTGTATTATCTATATTTTTGTCCGTTACAATTTCATTCAACGTAATTGCACTATTTACAAAATGCTTGACATTGCAGCTAATTCTATTAGCTATGCTTCTATGTATTATTTAAAATGAACAGCACTGGTCCTATTATAGGGGTTGGAAACACCGCGACAAATACATTGTATTGTATTGTATTGTATGTTAACCGGGGGACTAAAACGACGGAGAGGCTCCGTCCCCGCCGCAGCCGCAGTGGTCCACAACCTCACGACCGACTAGCGCAGTCCACTTCACCCCTCCGCCGCCCATACCGACCTTTCAGGGTTATTGTGCGGTTCGGCCCCGGTGAAGGAAATGATTTTCGAACTTTTTCGATGTTGAACAGTCGTTTTCTCGAGTACGTTAGAACAAACTATTGTTGATGAGGAATTCTAGTAGCTATACTAAATGACATTTAGCTCAGGAACTACACTACTGGCATATAAATAGCTACACCAAGAAGAAATGCAGATGATAAATAGGTATTCATTAGACAAATATACTATACTAGAACTGACATGTGATTACATTTTCACGCAATTTGGGTGCATAGATCCTGAGAAATCAGTACCCAGAACAACCACCTCTAGCCGTAATAACGGCCTTGATACGCCTGGGCATTGAGTCAAACAGAGCTTGGATGGCGTGTACACGTTCAGCTGCCCATGCAGCTTCAACACGATAATCATTTGTGTATCACAGCATCTTCTTCCTGTCGGTTAAATTTCGCTTCTGTAGCACGTCATCTTCATGGTGTAGCAATTTTAGTGGCCAGTAGTGTGTTATACACTATTTGATTCTTGAGTACATAGCGATATAAAATTGATGTGTTACATGCTGTCAAACCAATCCACTATATTAGAGATGGGACCCCTCCACGCCCGCACCAACGTGGTGACCAAACCAAAAGTTCTACTGTCACCTCCGTAAACATGTTAGTTATCTAGTGGGTGGATCACAGGATGCTGGGCTGTGATGTTGTCCGTGCGTCTGGGTAAGGCTACGCATTAACACGGTCCATCAGGTGATAGATAGTGGACGAAGCGCGAGTGAGGGTAGCGATTTGAAGAGCAGAGGGAAAAAAGTGAGATGGCTCGTGCCGTGGGAAAAAAACCTCTGCGACAGTGGGATGGGTAGTAAGAGCAGTAGTGGCTTACTAGCTGCGATAGTTCATGCAAGGTTGGATTTGTTAGTATAGGTATCATTACCGTGACAGGCGATGGCGATGTGTCCCAGTTGCTGCGGCTGCTACTTTCCTGGAACAATCAATATCGTTATACAGTAGTGGGAGATCGGCCATAGATCATCTCACTGTGTGGGGGATGTGTGGAGCTTGTTTGCATGCAGTGTACGGTACGGCTTCCCTGTATGGTGCCAGTTATTCGGCAGTGTATTTCAGCTGGATATCCAGTAAATGCGTCTGATTAACAGGGGCTCGCCTGTGCCGTTATGTTTGCGTAAGCTTGGCCATAGATGTTATGTCCTTGCAAGTATGTCTTTTGGTCTTTTATGTTTCCATCTATGGTTGTGGTCGTAGTTCCCCAGATTCAGAATAAACGGGTTCTGCGAATGTCTGGAGTTTCTGTATAGTCTTGTGGTGAGTTTGTGGATTACCTCCGTGAGAGTCTCAAGTCGGTATTCCCGGTGAAGGTCCGCGATGCGTGTGTATCGTGGAGCATTGCTTATGATTTTGAGTACCTTGTTTTGTATGAGCTGCAGACGGCGCAGGCGTGTAGGCGCAGCGTATCCCCAGACGGGAGCTGCGTACGTCATCAGGGGTCGGATAAGTGTCATGTACACTCTTTGACATAAAACTTGACCGGCGGCCGGCCGCTTCAGAGGCTAAATCCGCGCCGATCGCGACATGGGACAAAGAAACTGGCCAACTCGCTAATTCTCTAAGTCCGGTTATCTGCACAATCTGGCAACACTGTAGACTGCGGCACTTCCTGGAGGAAAACTTATCCCAAGATAGAGAGACTCTAGGCTGATTACGCCTGTGGTCTAGCGGTAGCGTGCGTTGTTTCTGTTCATAATGTCAGTGGATCGAGAGCAGCTGGCATAAAATATTTTTATAGCCTCTTCTGTCTGAATGCTGAAGACGTGAATGTAATGGTAGCGCAGATTCAATCTATTTCGCTTTGTGACACACCGATATCAAAATTTTATCTAGTAACGATTTTGCGGCAGATTTCCTGCAGACTGTCCTCCTCTGGACGCCGTATGCGGCAAAGCTCCGGGATCCATTTGCTGGCTACTGGCAGCGGCCGTGGCGACAGCAGCGGCGCTGCACTCCCCCGTTCTTTATCGAAAGCGCCTGCTACCGCTCATCGCTTTTGATGATTTGAAACGCTTTATTATTAAATGTTGCTCCACAGAAAATTTCTACAATTTCCATTCACGCTCAAAAGCAACGGAGACAGACGCCCTGATTAGTAGGCGGGTAATCGGCAAGAGCTGAGTATGGTCCGAAATTAATTTTATAGACTGGGACGAAATTAAACCACCTCACTACATTCGATGAATTTATAAATGCTTCATACCTCGTTTCTTTTCCTTTCAAACTTAATTATTTGTGCAACTTTTGGTCAATGATTGGATGTTTTCGTCAAGCCAGAGTGAGCGTCTGTGGTGTAAAATGTATTACAGTTCTTGTTTCATTCCTTATGGTAAGTCTATGCGATAAACTGTGTGAATACCTTGCAATGCATGCTCTGTAGCAGTGCAGGCACACTGCACATTTGGAGTTCCATGTATGGGTTCATGAAGTATTTATTGTTGATCGGAAGTGATAGTTAATGTCATCAGATTTAATCCAGATAAATTTGTCGTTTTGAAGGTTTCAGAGAACGGAAAGGAATTGCTAACGCCGGTGTTAGAAAACGTCTACAGTTAAACGCTATTGCAAAAATTTAGAAGATGTGAACTATATTAATGAACATGTGCACTTCATAAACAACCTTCTGACATGTTAGACCTATATGACGAACAAAGCTCAAATTTATATCGTTGACAGTCGGTTTGAATCTTTTCAGGACCTATTTTACAGTGAAGCACCTTGGAATTTGCAAAGCAGAAATCCATGATATTAACTTAATTTACTAAGTCGAAATCGGACGAAGATTGATGTTTAAAGGCATTCTTCAGATTTCGCATAAGAAATGTTTACTAGCAGTTTGCAACTCCATTAATTAAAATGGAAAATAAAATGTTTTAGTCAGCGGCTTCTACCGTGATTCGAACTTATAGTACAAGCACTGCAACGCACAAGGGAACCTCTGAGCTAACGACACACTGGCGGCCAGGGGCGGACTATAGTCACTGCGATGTTGCCTGAGCCTCAAAACGCAACCTTAAACACAGAAACAGAGGAGGTGGAGATTACTGTTTTAACGTCCCGTCGACAACGATGTCATTAGAGACGGAGCACAAGCTCGGATTAGGGAAGGATGGGGAAGGAAATCGGCCGTGCCCTTCCTAAGGAACCATCCCGGCATTTGCCTGAAGCGATTTAGGGAAATCATTGAAAACCTAAATCAGGATGGCCGGGCGCGGGATTGCACCATCGTCCTCCCGAATGCACACACAAACAGGTGTTACTTATGTGAAGAACGCCGTTCTTGGAGTCCAGAAATTAAATATACTTTCTAATTGTGTCATCTTGCAGCGGATTATATCGTACGAGTCTTCGATGTGGAAAACGAATGTTAAGTGAATTTAGCGAGGTAACGCCGACCTACACCCGGAAGTAAATGCACTATCAGAGTGTTGACAAATACTTGCTACGACGATGCCATTTCTCGGCTCTCTGACGAGGCAGCTCTACAGCGAAATGCTTGCCGTGATTCTCCGATACGGTTCTTCAGAGTGGAGACGCGCGCGCACGTTTGGTTTTTATGCGGCGTTCTCCCCTGGTGGTTTCTGACGTCGCCTTGTGGGCTATGTATACATATGAGACATTCAATTATCATTAATCCAGAATGATACAAGTTTCAGCTTCCGGCGTGGATGAAGGCTGTTGACGCCGACATTATATCATTTCAACGTAGGGAAAGCAAAACGGATCATTCAATGTTTCTCATTCAACATAAAGCATGTGAGATAAATTTCCGTAACGTTCATAATCATCTAAAAATACAAACGAAGTAAAAATACACCGGAATCTTATTCGAATTGAATATAATGTAAGATACCAAACGCTTTGCACCTCGATGTCGAATTTGTCCACTTGCAATCGTTTGCAGCATGCACATAGATTGTCATGATTACCACGAGAATGAAGAAATATGTTGGTAAGGATGGAAGCAAGAAGAGACGCAGTCAACAAATATTCTATTCCTCATGGCATTCATTTCATTTGACACGTAAGAAGAGGTAAAGCGGGAATTTACTTTCGTTAACACGAAAGATATGCCGCACATATTGATAACGAGGAAGTCTGCGTCTTCATACGTTTCCTCCTTGAAATCTGTATGCTCTATTATATACTAAGTAGCCCGATCATTGTTTCAGTAATGTGACCCTCTTGTTTGACCCCGTAACGATGAACAGATTCCAAATGCATGTCTCTGCGTGAAAGTAGCTGTTCGAACCCTTCCTGGGTTGTTTTTTGTGTTTTATTGCTTGGAATTCCTGAAGCAGACCACTGTGCCTTCCCCCCTCGTGGGTTAGATCTCAAAACTAAACCGCTTTGTATCCAATGGCATAATTTATTCATACAGCATCAGCATAAGACTCTTGCGAGTGAGAGAATGACAATAACAATCGTAACAAGAACAAGCAAATAATGAATGATGTTTATTCCAACGCAGAACGAGAATGGCTTTAAATATAAAAATCTATATCTATATCCATATCTATTGATCTTTGAGTTGGCACAATGAAAATATATTCTTAGCATTTAGTTACTGAATTTAGTTCTGGATGTTTGCAGAGAAAAGGAAAAGTCGGTACTTCTCGCTAGTGTAATATAATGTGAACCAGCAACTACCCTTTCCTTAGAACACGACTCAAGCAGGTCCTCAAGTAGGCACTGCTGCACTCTGTTCCCTGACATTGCTCTGATGACGGTTAATGCAGATAGTTCCGATTATGAAATACAAAACGTATTGCAGGTTAGTTCCTAGGATAGTAACATTAAATTTGCGTTGTAGACGGCACATGAACGTGACGACTATCCATATTACTCATCAATATAAAAAGACAATATTTTGGGAATTTAACAGGATTACTCAAAATGAATTCTGAAATTGGGTGACTGACCGCACAGGTGCTAAACGTCGTCAAGAGTATACGATGTCCTAATCGCATTAGGAATATGAAGATCGTCTTCGACAGCTCGCAACTTTCACATTGCTATCCCCACCCTACTCCAGACAGCTCTCGGTGGAGTTGCACTACGTTGCCGATGTTATGGAAGGCCTTCAAACCGACAACAGACCACATATTGAAAAATACAAGCGAATTCTCTTGCAGCGTAAGCTTATTGTAACTAATCTAAAAATTATTGGAGAGGAACATTGTCCTATTCAAAAAAGTAAAATGTTACACACTGTTGACGTCAAACGGACATTATCTATGTCCTGTCTTGTGTCCTACTCATCTATAATATCAAGTGTACTATGAAAATGATTATATATAATGGATTATAAGGTAATGCATTGATACCAGATGGTGGGGGCCGGCCTATGTGGCCGTGCGGTTCTAGGCGCTTCAGTCTGGAACCGCGTGACCGCTACGGTCGCAGGTTCGAATCCTGTCTCGGGCATGGATGTGTGTGATGTCCTTAGGTTAGTTAGGTTTAAGTAGTTCTAAGTTCTAGGGGACTGATGACCTTAGAAGTTAAGTCCCATGGTGCTCAGAGCCATTTGATCTATTTAACACAAAATGACATTAAAAATTTAAGTTATTCACGAGCAGCTAGTTGAGAATATGTATGAACATTAAATGACACGACGAACCGTCATGTTCTGCATATGGATTCAAACCCAGCTCATGCAGACTAAGCAAAGATTTAGTGACTGACGGAAACTAACAGTCATTCCTGATTAGGCATACAGAGAGTGATATACCTCGATTTTAGACAGTATCAGTTAGCAAATATCAACTTTAAATTGCATAACGCAAACATTTTTAACAGACGCGAATTCCTACCCAGCATCTATTGTCCCTGTTAACGAACTACGAGAGATGTTAAATATTGCTTCTTCACAAGTAACTTACTTGAAATGCCGTGAGGTAAAGCTGTGTGTTGGACACGGATTCGAACCCGGAACCTAATCGGATTGCTATCGAAGCACAGTCAAATGTGACATATCGGAATTTCGCGGCAGTAACTAGATGTTATAACTGAAATGACGAGACGAAAAATTAATTTCTTCCTTCCCAGGACTCCAACCCGGCACCTATCGCTGTTATATTCTCGAGAGAACTAACGTTAAATATGGGTTTGTTGCACCAGCAGTGACATGTGAGCATGTTTGAACTGAAATAATATGACGAAGAGTTCAGCGCTCACTGGGAATAGAGCCCCACACATATCGTTGTTGACTACACACAAAGAGACGTCAGCTACCGAATTTTTCTCCACCAGCTGCTCAGAATAGCATCTTGAACTTACAGTCATCTCGCAAATAGTTCTGTGTCTCACTGGGAGTTAAAAACGTCAGATATCGTTAGTGTGACAGCGAATGAAAATACATTAAAAATCAAAATTATTATCCACCAGCAGACAGGTGTTCTCATGCTAGAGCTTGATAATACATAATTAAATCTTTAGTGCCGGGCCAGGATTCGATCCCATTCATGCATAATATGTGAAGGTGTTGAGGAATCTGCAGTTTTGAACAAACAACAAATTGTAGCCGAGCTGTATTGCCACGAAGGGATCAAATTCCGCGTTAAGGGCGGTCTGAGTTGCATTCCCAGTTCAGAACCAATTTTATCGACATACAGAAGCTCAAATAAAAGATGGAATAAGTGTCCTGTGACCATACATAGCGTTTGTGTCGTCACTTGAAATAAATAACTAGTATAAGAAAGGTTACTGGTGGTAGAGTTTCTACATGTCGCCACTCCAGACTTTATTGTGGTTCAACCTACCGTCTACTTGGTAAAGAAGGAATATCATCTTTAATGTGAATTTTCTGACCACGCAGCCATTATATCTCCTTCACTTGGTGTAGCCAGGAGAGAATGGAATCTGTCTCTCCCTATCTAAAATCATTGACAGAAGTGGGAATCGAACCCAGACCATAGGTATAACAACCTACCATCCGTCCAACAGACCACGAAATCCTCTTCTCTGCGAGTTATTTTTCTATCGTAACGCAGTTGTGCCACACTGGATGAGAATTCTGACACACAGGCTCCCTGTAGTAATTTGCAGCATGTTCAGTAAATTCATTTACTTGGTTGACCGAATCACCATGAACTAGCTGCCTCGGCTACCCAGTGCATACATTCGACTATTTTGTAATCACAGAAATAAAATCACGTTACTGCCACCTACACACAACTGCCAACATTGTAGGATGCAGAAGTTTAAATAAGAAGTGTTCCTTTTCACTTGAGCTATTCTATTGCGCTATCTGTTACTAGAAAACGTCGTTCAGTCCAAAAGAAAAGCTGTAACTGTTTGTCTCTCAGAAGTCAAGACATGGCCATATGCATAATCTCACAGTGCTGTGGAATCCAAAAGTTCTGAAGGAATAGTTGCCGAGCTCTGGAGCTGTTGTAGTTCCGTGTCAGCTAGTAGCATAGATAAGATGTCGCGAGTTCGAATACATTCAGTGCTACATTTTTTAAAACGCAATTCTGCTCTCTGCTGAAGTTATCAATCTAATGGAACTTTGAACAAATTCCCTTCACTTCTCAACCCAAAGTAGTCGCATGTGGAAAAAGGACTAACTACTGTGACATTTTGTCCTATTCAGGTTTAATAGACAGCAGGCAGCAGATGCATCTCGAAGATGTGCAGGGAGAGCGCATCGTGCCATAATATGTCAGAAAAGTATTTTCTACATTAGCCGTCGTGTGGTAGTGATATTTTATTCTTCTTCAAACTTTGATTGACAGCTTTAACTCAGAACAAATTTTCTACATGCATGTAATCAATAAACTGCATGTGCATTGTCAGACTGTCATAGGTAACATCAGAGAATTCGCATATATCGTTGATGATTAATTTCTCTCTCATGTTTACTATTGATTTAACAACACTAAAGGAAACCTTACGAAAATTGTGCACTGTATTATAAGAAATGAAATAAAACTAACGATGATAACCTTACGACGAAAGTATCTGTACACAAGCATGCCTCTATCGACACGAATTAGTAAAATACTACTCACTTAGATTTTGATAGGGTCTGTGTTTAATTGGTATGCTGTGTCATACTCAAGAGGTATGCAAATGTGGCATTTCATAAATATAGTTACGTATTCCTAGAAACCCAAAATTCGCTTGTCAGCAGCGGAAAGAGGCGTTACCTGTTGTGCAGCATTGTAAGTTTTTCAACATTGCACTATGAGCTGAAAGCATTTTCTTGCGATTTCCGTATTGATGTTTGATCTGACTGCTTGTAGCTCTTTCACAGAAGGGATAAAAACGTTTCAGTCAGTGAGACTGGAACTGCGAACTGTAACAGACGCTGTTTCACATGTCAGCACGTTACCACAGAGCTGGCGAGGGGGTATGGGTCTCAGCTTCCTATTACGACGGCAATAGTAACTAGAACTCGTAAACCGCTATTTAAAGGTCGAGATTAGTTGCGATTTCCACCTGCAACGACTTTCTTGGGCTGAAAACCGTAAATTTTCAATCTTTTGTTACCCTTCAAGCTATAATAACTCAGATTATTCAATGGAAATGACAGGTAAAATCAAGTGAACTTTGAGGCTTAATTCCGTGCACACCAGGAAGTAACTCGTCGATCACAGAGTTGCCAAACATACGTTGCCTTGTTGCCAAATCTCAGTTACAGTACCAGCAGGAAGAAGACGAACCGATGTGATCCTACAGCGGTCTGGGAAGTGACCATAGCTGGTGTCTCCAAGTCGCGGCTGCTACGGCCTGGAATACGTAATGCGTCTGATTCGCTTTCTGTAACTAGGTTTAGGGACTGGAGCGTAGTTACTAATAATACTCAGAACTGACTGCAAACTGAGCATCATAAATCAGTAACTCTCATTGTTGTTTTTATATTTCTTTCGTAAGTGCACTCAAAACTTAAGAAAGTCATTCACAGGCGTTTTCCTGCCTCGCCGATAGTCGAGCAGAACATACAAATAAAAATAAAAAAGAATGTGTGTGTGTGTGTGTGTGTGTGTGTGTGTGAGAGAGAGAGAGAGAGAGAGAGAGAGAGAGAGAGAGAGAGAGAGAAATAAAAAGCAATGAGAGAGTGTGTAAAAAATTGTTGTAAAGAAATTGAATCATGGTATTTAAAGAAATCTTTCATTAAAATGACACGTTCCACATCATTACGAAATGTCGTATTCATGATCTATGGAACAAGAGTTAATCTAATGTAATGTAATCTAATCTAATCACATCATATTGATTATTAGCCATGAAGAGTCATGAACTACCGAAAGTTTTGCCAATACCAGTAACCAAATCTAAACTTGAAAATAAAAGACGACAATTTTTGTAATAAACCGTGACTCCTATCAAGACCCTTTCATCCCTGTTATCTAACCACGAAAGATGTCTGATATACCTCCATTCTGAAGTAACAAAGTGTGCATGCATTTAAAGATGAAGTGCATGATGTGAAGTTCTGTGACGGAGATACGAACCCAACACGTAATCCGATTGTTAACTAAGAAAAATCAAATGTTACGTATCGGTTTTTCTTACGAGCCGCTAGGTGTCTGAATCTAAAATAAGGATACAAACTTTTGTGCCTAAGCGACAATCGAACTGCACACCTACCGCGCATCCACGAATATAGCTTAAGTATCAGTTGCTTACTCATGAACAGTAAGATGTGTGCGTGTTTGACCAGAAATAACGACACCTGTTGCGATTGTTGGCAACACATGAACAGACATTGAAATTGCGCGTTAATTTTCACTAGCAGGTGGGTGTGCACTTGATAAAGCTAGAAATGAAATTATGAATATTTTTGTACTGGATCAGGTTTCAGACCCACATACTTACCTTTGGAAGAGAGCTAGAGAAGATTGCAGTCTTGGGAACAGGAACGAAATGACTGAACTATACTGTTCCGAGAGATTCAGATCCTCGAAAGAGGAGATACGAATTCGAATCACAGTCCAGCACCAAATTTTTAAACGTCTCTAGTTCAATCAAGTACAAGTAAAATAAGAGCCCTGTCCCTTTAAATGGCTATCGGTTCATCAAATAAAATAAAATTTTCTAATGTAAGTAAGTTTACTGGCGACTGTATTTGTTTACCATGACTTCCGCTTTGTCATTTCCCAACGAAAACTGGCTCTGCTCAGTTGGTTATGAAGGAACGTGATGTTTAATGCGGATTCTGGATTATAACGTCTTTCTCTTGAGGTTACCAGAGGTAAAATAAATCTGTTTGTGCCTCTTAAAAGTAAATGCCTGAACCCACGCATTGCACCTGTGATAGCTCGTTCCACCAGACCATTGTGGCCACATTACCCAGCCCCAGGAGTGTGCTGTAACGGATGATGTGCTTAGCTTACAAAATTAGTCACGGTGGAAAAAATGCGAGTCTATTAAATGGTCAAGTAGAAGCAAGCTTCTGACGCAGAAAGCGAATCAGACGCATTACGTATTCCAGGCCGTAGCAGCCGCGACTTGGAGACACCAGCTATGGTCACTTCCCAGACCGCTGTAGGATCACATCGGTTCGTCTTCTTCCTGCTGGTACTGTAACTGAGATTTGGCAACAAGGCAACGTATGTTTGGCAACTCTGTGATCGACGAGTTACTTCCTGGTGTGCACGGAATTAAGCCTCAAAGTTCACTTGATTTTACCTGTCATTTCCATTGAATAATCTGAGTTATTATAGCTTGAAGGGTAACAAAAGATTGAAAATTTACGGTTTTCAGCCCAAGAAAGTCGTTGCAGCTGGACATCGCAACTAATCTCGACCTTTAAATAGCGGTTTACGAGTTCTAGTTACTATTGCCGTCGTAATAGGAAACTGAGACCCATACCCCCTCGCCAGCTCTGTGGTAACGTGCTGACATGTGAAACAGCGTCTCTTACGGTTCGCACTTCCAGTCTCACTGACTGAAACGTTTTTATCCCTTCTGTGAAAGAGCTACAAGCAGTCAGATCAAACATCAATACGGAAATCGCAAGAAAATGCTTTCAGCTCATAGTGCAATGTTGAAAAACTTACAATGCTGCACAACAGGTATCGCCTCTTTCCACTGCTGACAAGCGAATTTTGGGTTTCTAGGAATACGTAACTATATTTATGAAATGCCACATTTGCATACCTCTTGAGTATGACACAGCATACCAATTAAACACAGACCCTATCAAAATCTAAGTGAGTAGTATTTTACTAATTCGTGTCGATAGAGGCATGCTTGTGTACAGATACTTTCGTCGTAAGGTTATCATCGTTAGTTTTATTTCATTTCTTATAATACACTGCAAATTTTCGTAAGGTTTCCTTTAGTGTTGTTAAATCAATAGTAAACATGAGAGAGAAATTAATCATCAACGATATATGCGAATTCTCTGATGTTACCTATGACAGTCTGACAATGCACATGCAGTTTATTGATTACATGCATGTAGAAAATTTGTTCTGAGTTAAAGCTGTCAAACAAAGTTTGAAGAAGAATAAAATATCACTACCACACGACGGCTAATGTAGAAAATACTTTTCTGACATATTATGGCACGATGCGCTCTCCCTGCACATCTTCGAGATGCATCTGCTGCCTGCTGTCTATTAAACCTGAATAGGACAAAAGTCACAGTAGTTAGTCCTTTTTCCACATGCGACTACTTTGGGTTGAGAAGTGAAGGGAATTTGTTCAAAGTTCCATTAGATTGATAACTTCAGCAGAGAGCAGAATTGCGTTTTAAAAAATGTAGCACTGAATGTATTCGAACTCGCGACATCTTATCTATACTACAAGCTGACACGGAACTACAACAGCTCCAGAGCTCGGCAACTATTCCTCCAGAACTTTTGGATTCCACAGCACTGTGAGATTATGCATATGGCCATGCCTTGATTTCTGAGAGACAAACAGTTACAGCTTTTCTTTTGGACTGAACGACGTTTTCTAGTAACAGATAGCGCAATAGAATAGCTCAAGTGAAAAGGAACACTTCTTATTTAAACTTCTGCTTCCTACAATGTTGGCAGTTGTGTGTAGGTGGCAGTAACGTGATTTTATTTCTGTGATTACAAAATAGTCGAATGTATGCACTGGGTAGCCGAGGCAGCTAGTTCATGGTGATTCGGTCAACCAAGTAAATGAATTTACTGAACATGCTGCAAATTACTACAGGGAGCCTGTGTGTCAGAATTCTCATCCAGTGTGGCGCAACTGCGTTACGATAGAAAAATGACTCGCAGAGAAGAGGATTTCGTGGTCTGTTGGACGGATGGTAGGTTGTTATACCTATGGTCTGGGTTCGATTCCCACTTCTGTCAATGATTTTAGATAGGGAGAGACAGATTCCATTCTCTCCTGGCTACACCAAGTGAAGGAGATATAATGGCTGCGTGGTCAGAAAATTCACATTAAAGATGATATTCCTTCTTTACCAAGTAGACGGTAGGTTGAACCACAATAAAGTCTGGAGTGGCGACATGTAGAAACTCTACCACCAGTAACCTTTCTTATACTAGTTATTTATTTCAAGTGACGACACAAACGCTATGTATGGTCACAGGACACTTATTCCATCTTTTATTTGAGCTTCTGTATGTCGATAAAATTGGTTCTGAACTGGGAATGCAACTCAGACCGCCCTTAACGCGGAATTTGATCCCTTCGTGGCAATACAGCTCGGCTACAATTTGTTGTTTGTTCAAAACTGCAGATTCCTCAACACCTTCACATATTATGCGTGAATGGGATCGAATCCTGGCCCGGCACTAAAGATTTAATTATGTATTATCAAGCTCTAGCATGAGAACACCTGTCTGCTGGTGGATAATAATTTTGATTTTTAATGTATTTTCATTCGCTGTCACACTAACGATATCTGACGTTTTTAACTCCCAGTGAGACACAGAACTATTTGCGAGATGACTGTAAGTTCAAGATGCTATTCTGAGCAGCTGGTGGAGAAAAATTCGGTAGCTGACGTCTCTTTGTGTGTAGTCAACAACGATATGTGCGGGGCTCTATTCCCAGTGAGCGCTGAACTCTTCGTCATATTATTTCAGTTCAAACATGCTCACATGTCACTGCTGGTGCAACAAACCCATATTTAACGTTAGTTCTCTCGAGAATATAACAGCGATAGGTGCCGGGTTGGAGTCCTGGGAAGGAAAAAATTAATTTTTCGTCTCGTCATTTCAGTTATAACATCTAGTTACTGCCGCGAAATTCCGATATGTCACATTTGACTGTGCTTCGATAGCAATCCGATTAGGTTCCGGGTTCGAATCCGTGTCCAACACACAGCTTTACCTCACGGCATTTCAAGTAAGTTACTTGTGAAGAAGCAATATTTAACATCTCTCGTAGTTCGTTAACAGGGACAATAGATGCTGGGTAGGAATTCGCGTCTGTTAAAAATGTTTGCGTTATGCAATTTAAAGTTGATATTTGCTAACTGATACTGTCTAAAATCGAGGTATATCACTCTCTGTATGCCTAATCAGGAATGACTGTTAGTTTCCGTCAGTCACTAAATCTTTGCTTAGTCTGCATGAGCTGGGTTTGAATCCATATGCAGAACATGACGGTTCGTCGTGTCATTTAATGTTCATACATATTCTCAACTAGCTGCTCGTGAATAACTTAAATTTTTAATGTCATTTTGTGGTAAATAGATCAAATGGCTCTGAGCACCATGGGACTTAACTTCTAAGGTCATCAGTCCCCTAGAACTTAGAACTACTTAAACCTAACTAACCTAAGGACATCACACACATCCATGCCCGAGGCAGGATTCGAACCTGCGACCGTAGCGGTCACGTGGTTCCAGACTGAAGCGCCTAGAACCGCACGGCCACATCGGCCGGCCCCCACCATCTGGTATCAATGCATTACCTTATAATCCATTATATATAATCATTTTCATAGTACACTTGATATTATAGATGAGTAGGACACAAGACAGGACATAGATAATGTCCGTTTGACGTCAACAGTGTGTAACATTTTACTTTTTTGAATAGGACAATGTTCCTCTCCAATAATTTTTAGATTAGTTACAATAAGCTTACGCTGCAAGAGAATTCGCTTGTATTTTTCAATATGTGGTCTGTTGTCGGTTTGAAGGCCTTCCATAACATCGGCAACGTAGTGCAACTCCACCGAGAGCTGTCTGGAGTAGGGTGGGGTTAGCTATGTGAAAGTTGCGAGCTGTCGAAGACGATCTTCATATTCCTAATGCGATTAGGACATCGTATACTCTTGACGACGTTTAGCACCTGTGCGGTCAGTCACCCAATTTCAGAATTCATTTTGAGTAATCCTGCTAAATTCCCAAAATACTGTCTTTTTATATTGATGAGTAATATGGATAGTCGTCACGTTCATGTGCCGTCTACAACGCAAATTTAATGTTACTATCCTAGGAACTAACCTGCAATACGTTTTGTATTTCATAATCGGAACTATCTGCATTAACCGTCATCAGAGCAATGTCAGGGAACAGAGTGCAGCAGTGCCTACTTGAGGACCTGCTTGAGTCGTGTTCTAAGGAAAGGGTAGTTGCTGGTTCACATTATATTACACTAGCGAGAAGTACCGACTTTTCCTTTTCTCTGCAAACATCCAGAACTAAATTCAGTAACTAAATGCTAAGAATATATTTTCATTGTGCCAACTCAAAGATCAATAGATATGGATATAGATATAGATTTTTATATTTAAAGCCATTCTCTTTCTGCGTTGGAATAAACATCATTCATTATTTGCTTGTTCTTGTTACGGTTGTTATTGTCATTCTCTCACTCGCAAGAGTCTTATGCTGATGCTGTATGAATAAATTATGCCATTGGATACAAAGCGGTTTAGTTTTGAGATCTAACCCACGAGGGGGGAAGGCACAGTGGTCTGCTTCAGGAATTCCAAGCAATAAAACACAAAAAACAACCCAGGAAGGGTTCGAACAGCTACTTTCACGCAGAGACATGCATTTGGAATCTGTTCATCGTTACGGGGTCAAACAAGAGGGTCACATTACTGAAACAATGATCGGGCTACTTAGTATATAATAGAGCATACAGATTTCAAGGAGGAAACGTATGAAGACGCAGACTTCCTCGTTATCAATATGTGCGGCATATCTTTCGTGTTAACGAAAGTAAATTCCCGCTTTACCTCTTCTTACGTGTCAAATGAAATGAATGCCATGAGGAATAGAATATTTGTTGACTGCGTCTCTTCTTGCTTCCATCCTTACCAACATATTTCTTCATTCTCGTGGTAATCATGACAATCTATGTGCATGCTGCAAACGATTGCAAGTGGACAAATTCGACATCGAGGTGCAAAGCGTTTGGTATCTTACATTATATTCAATTCGAATAAGATTCCGGTGTATTTTTACTTCGTTTGTATTTTTAGATGATTATGAACGTTACGGAAATTTATCTCACATGCTTTATGTTGAATGAGAAACATTGAATGATCCGTTTTGCTTTCCCTACGTTGAAATGATATAATGTCGGCGTCAACAGCCTTCTTCCACGCCGGAAGCTGAAACTTGTATCATTCTGGATTAATGATAATTGAATGTCTCATATGTATACATAGCCCACAAGGCGACGTCAGAAACCACCAGGGGAGAACGCCGCATAAAAACCAAACGTGCGCGCGCGTCTCCACTCTGAAGAACCGTATCGGAGAATCACGGCAAGCATTTCGCTGAAGAGCTGCCTCGTCAGTGAGCCGAGAAATGGCAGCGTCGTAGCAAGTATTTGTCAACACTCTGATAGTGCATTTACTTCCGGGTGTAGGTCGGCGTTACCTCGCTAAATTCACTTAACATTCGTTTTCCACATCGAAGACTCGTACGATATAATCCACTGCAAGATGACACAATAAGAAAGTATATTTAATTTCTGGACTCCAAGAACGGCGTTCTTCACATAAGTAACACCTGTTTGTGTGTGCATTCGGGAGGACGATGGTGCAATCCCGCGCCCGGCCATCCTGATTTAGGTTTTCAATGATTTCCCTAAATCGCTTCAGGCAAATGCCGGGATGGTTCCTTAGGAAGGGCACGGCCGATTTCCTTCCCCATCCTTCCCTAATCCGAGCTTGTGCTCCGTCTCTAATGACATCGTTGTCGACGGGACGTTAAAACAGTAATCTCCACCTCCTCTGTTTCTGTGTTTAAGGTTGCGTTTTGAGGCTCAGGCAACATCGCAGTGACTATAGTCCGCCCCTGGCCGCCAGTGTGTCGTTAGCTCAGAGGTTCCCTTGTGCGTTGCAGTGCTTGTACTATAAGTTCGAATCACGGTAGAAGCCGCTGACTAAAACATTTTATTTTCCATTTTAATTAATGGAGTTGCAAACTGCTAGTAAACATTTCTTATGCGAAATCTGAAGAATGCCTTTAAACATCAATCTTCGTCCGATTTCGACTTAGTAAATTAAGTTAATATCATGGATTTCTGCTTTGCAAATTCCAAGGTGCTTCACTGTAAAATAGGTCCTGAAAAGATTCAAACCGACTGTCAACGATATAAATTTGAGCTTTGTTCGTCATATAGGTCTAACATGTCAGAAGGTTGTTTATGAAGTGCACATGTTCATTAATATAGTTCACATCTTCTAAATTTTTGCAATAGCGTTTAACTGTAGACGTTTTCTAACACCGGCGTTAGCAATTCCTTTCCGTTCTCTGAAACCTTCAAAACGACAAATTTATCTGGATTAAATCTGATGACATTAACTATCACTTCCGATCAACAATAAATACTTCATGAACCCATACATGGAACTCCAAATGTGCAGTGTGCCTGCACTGCTACAGAGCATGCATTGCAAGGTATTCACACAGTTTATCGCATAGACTTACCATAAGGAATGAAACAAGAACTGTAATACATTTTACACCACAGACGCTCACTCTGGCTTGACGAAAACATCCAATCATTGACCAAAAGTTGCACAAATAATTAAGTTTGAAAGGAAAAGAAACGAGGTATGAAGCATTTATAAATTCATCGAATGTAGTGAGGTGGTTTAATTTCGTCCCAGTCTATAAAATTAATTTCGGGCCATACTCAGCTCTTGCCGATTACCCGCCTACTAATCAGGGCGTCTGTCTCCGTTGCTTTTGAGCGTGAATGGAAATTGTAGAAATTTTCTGTGGAGCAACATTTAATAATAAAGCGTTTCAAATCATCAAAAGCGATGAGCGGTAGCAGGCGCTTTCGATAAAGAACGGGGGAGTGCAGCGCCGCTGCTGTCGCCACGGCCGCTGCCAGTAGCCAGCAAATGGATCCCGGAGCTTTGCCGCATACGGCGTCCAGAGGAGGACAGTCTGCAGGAAATCTGCCGCAAAATCGTTACTAGATAAAATTTTGATATCGGTGTGTCACAAAGCGAAATAGATTGAATCTGCGCTACCATTACATTCACGTCTTCAGCATTCAGACAGAAGAGGCTATAAAAATATTTTATGCCAGCTGCTCTCGATCCACTGACATTATGAACAGAAACAACGCACGCTACCGCTAGACCACAGGCGTAATCAGCCTAGAGTCTCTCTATCTTGGGATAAGTTTTCCTCCAGGAAGTGCCGCAGTCTACAGTGTTGCCAGATTGTGCAGATAACCGGACTTAGAGAATTAGCGAGTTGGCCAGTTTCTTTGTCCCATGTCGCGATCGGCGCGGACTTAGCCTCTGAAGCGGCCGGCCGCCGGTCAAGTTTTATGTCAAAGAGTGTACATGGACCTCGACACCCTTCTGTTCAGTGTGCTACGCCTGTTGAGCATAGGATAAAGCTGTTTGAGCCTCGCGCTAGCTCGGTTGGTCATGTGTTGTATGTGGTCCCCCCAGAGTAATTTCCGGTCCAGCCAGACACCGAGGTATTTGACTTTCTCGCGGAAACGTATTGGGCGTGCATGTAGAGTTATTGGTCTGCAGTAGCGGTGTTTGCGCAGTTGCTTCGGTCTTCTCGTGAACAGAACGGCTTCGCACTTGTCGACGTTTACTCTAACACGCCATTTCTCCAACCAATGCTCAGCCACTCTGAGTGCAGTCTGTAGGCGTGACGTAATATTTGATGGTTTCCAATCTTGCGCAAGGATGGCTGTGTCATCCGCGTAGATTGCCATCATTGTGTTGTGTGTGGTTGGGAGATCGTTTATGTAGAGGTTAAACAGTAGGGGCCCTAGGATGCTTCCCTGGGGTACTCCCGCGTGTATACCATGTCGTGTTGACTGTTTTCCCTGCACGTCAGTGTTGAAACTCCTGTCTGTGAGGTATGAGTGTATTAGACGCAGCAGCCCGTCGGGGAATCCCGCGTCGCTGAGTTTGCGGATGAGGCCGTTGTGCCATAGACGGTCGAAAGCCTTTTCGATGTCCAGGAACACTGCCCCTGTAGCTTTGTTTATGTTGAAGCCATGTGTTATGTGTTCAACGACCCGTAGGAGTTGTTGTGTTGTGGAGTGGTGATTTCTGAAGCCGAATTGCTCCGGTCTCAGGATGTCATTTGTTATGCAGTGCCTAGTGATGCGTTTGAGAATCACCTTCTCAACAATCTTACTGAGCGAGCTCAGAAGGCTGATGGGTCGGTAATTTTGTGGGAGGCTGTGGTCTTTCCCCGGCTTCATGAACATCAGGACCTTGGCCGTCTTCCAAAAGGCGGGGAAGTGTTGGTGTTTTAGTATGGCATTCGTTATGTGTGTTAGGTATTCAGTTGCTTTATCCGTGAACTCCTGGAGGACACGGTTTTGAATGCCATCATGACCAGGGGCTTTCCTAGCAGCGGAATGCATTATGGCCCAGGAGACTTCGGCTGTGCTAGCATGTCGAATGTCGTCGCGCGATGGTTGGGCTAGAATGCGTGTAACCTCTTGGTCAGTAGCAAGTGTGAACGCTGGATCTGATGGTACCAGGTTCGGTGTGAATGACGCTGCGAGTGTTCGGGCCATTAGTTCTGCTTTCTCTTCCGCTGAGTATGCAGGTCCGTCGGGCCCTTGAAGTGTTGGCGTGTATATTTTCTCCCTGGTGAAGTGTCGGGCTAGTTGCCACACGCCAGGTCGTGTGGTGTCCAGCCCTTCGAGTGTGTGGTTCCACTGTTGTGTTCTGTGTGTTTGTATTTTATCGTGTATGATGCCCTGTAGTCTGTTAATGTGCCGTTTGAAGTACGGACGCCTGGTGCGCTGCCATTGTCTCCTGAGGCGATTCCTCATCGAGATTAGGCCCAGGATTTCCTGGGGCAGGGCCGCACTACGTTGTTGTGAGGTGCGATCAGGTATGGTGCCTGCCATTGCGTCCTGGACGGCGTTAGTGAGGGTTTCTACTGCCTCGTCGATTTGTGCTGTTTCATTAATTTCGTGTATAGGTGGGATGTGGCTATCGAGCGTTTGCTTGAACCTTGTCCAATCCGCACGCCCGTAGTCCAACATCTTACGTTGTTCCATGTGCTGCAGTGTTTCCTCAATGTATAGTATTACAGGTTGGTGGTTTGAGGGCAGATCGTTTTCAACGGAAACGTTGAGTGTCGATGTAATGCCCTTGATGAGGGCCATGTCTATCACGTCTGGCCTGTGTCCCCTCTGATAGGGAATGTGCGTCGGTTCAGTCGGCGCTAGTATGATGTAGTTTCTGCCAAGTGAATGTTCGTACAGTTTTTTGCCGTTGGGATTTCGTATGCGTGAATTCCATTCTGGGTGTTTTGCGTTCAGATCTCCAGCGACTATTACTCGCGGTGAAATGTTGAGTAGTGTGCTGATATCGCGTGTTGAAATGCCTACAGGGCTGTTGTATACCGATATCAGTGTGGTGTAGGCTCCGTTGAACTTGACTCTGACGGCCGTAGCCTCGATTTTTTCCAGTTCAGGGAGCTCTATGTTTGTGTGCTCAATGTCTTTGTGTATGACGATTGCAGTTCCACCTGCCACGGCGCCGCCCGGTCGGTCGGTACGATAGACACAGTAGCCAGGAAAGTTTAATTGTTTGTGCGGTTTGAGTTTAGTCTCGCTCAGTAGCGCGACAAGGATTCCCTTGCGCTCCATGAACGCGGCAAATTCTGCCCTTTTGTTGTGGATCGAGTCTGCATTCCAGAACAGGATCCGTGATAGTGTGTGCGGGTCTGCGTTATGGGCCGGGTGTGGCGTATTATTCATGTAAGAGTGTGAAAGAGTGTTGTGATGGCAGTGTGTATGACAGCCCAGTATTGCCCGGGTTCGGCGCTCATGAGCTGGGTGATAAGTGTAGTGACGGCCATCAGCACCTTGGTAAGGATTTCAATGGTCGTGTGTCGGGGGAATAGTGTTTCCAGTATTCCCCCAGATGATGTGTTGGTGTTAGGTGTGGCAGCCTGAGGTGCTGTTGTGGTGTTAGCGGCCGCTTGTGCAGGTATTGGTGTGTTGTTTGGGGCGGCATTTGTGTTTCGTGGTAGAGGTTGTGGCGCCTGAGTTACTTCTGTGGTGAGGGGGATGGTAGTGTGAGTTACAGTCTCAGTGTCTTGTTGACTGTTTTCCTGTGTGTTGCTGTTCTGTTGTTGCTGCGTGGCCTGTTGTGGTGATTTCGTGTTCCCCGCCCTGTGTTTGCGTGTACGTCTATTCCTCCTCTGGGCTTGGGGTTCGGGGGGTTCTTGTGTGGATGTGTTTTCTTGTATATGGTGCGTTTCTTCGCAGCTCGTGATTTCCGGGAGTGGGGTCGTGTTGTTTGGGGGCATAGGTGTTGGTACCGATGCTTGTTGGGTTTCAGGTGTTGTCTGTGGCTGTTGTGTGGCTGTTGCAGCGGTTGTTTCTCGTGTGTGTGTAGGGCGCTGAGGTTCCGCAGCCTGTGCCGTTCCGCCAGGGCGTGTAACCGTGGCAAACGTTACGCCGTTCCTTACTGGGTTCGGCGCTGGCCTTGGGCGTGGTATGTCGTACAGTACCCTACTTCTGTCTTGTTTTCGCTTCAGCGCCTGTTTGTATGAGTTGCACTGTCTGAAGTTTGCCGCATGGGGCCCACCGCAGTTGGCACAACGTCGCTGGTTTGGCTGTGTTTGTGTGCAAGTGTTGGATCTGTGGTTGCCAGCGCATCCGCGGCAGCGAGTTGCCAGGCCGCAGCGGAGGGCCGACTGACAGTGTCTGGGTATGTCTCACAGTTAATAATTGATGTAATTCTTCTGTTCCTTGACACGCGGAGTGTGTTATCTCGTGACGTCACAGTAGATCGCGGAGACGAAACTTTGTGGTCCACTGCGTAATCAGAACCTTGGACTGTCTGGCCTGCTTCCACGCGATAGCTCATCCTTACGGCGGATTGCCGATATGCATTCCCTGCCGAAAGCTACAAGACGGTCAGTCCATACACTAACAGGAAACCAATGTTCTATTTATTACAAAAGAAGGACGATGAAGTCGAACACAAGCTCAAGTTGGGGAAAATTTGGGAAGAAATTTGGCAGGGTTTTTTCAAAGGAACCATACAAGCATTGCCGAGTGGTCTAAGGCGCTGCAGTCATGGACTGTGCGGCTGGTCCCGGCTGAGGTTAGAATCCTCCCTCTGGCATGGGTGTGTGTGTTTGTCCTTAAGATAATTTAGGTTAAGTAGTGTGTAAGCTTAGGGACTGATGACCTTAGCAGTTAAGTCCCATAAGATTTCACACACATTTGAACATTCAAGCATTCGCCCTAAGCATTTTAGGGAAACTGCGGAAAAACAAAATCTGTGTGGTAGGACGAGGATGCGATTGGCCAACCTCCCGACTACGAATCCAGTGTCTTATCACTGCACCAACCCGCTTGGTATGTTTATTATGTGAGAAAGGGTGCTACACATATTGCCCCACACTGAGGGCATTGTACAGGTGTGGCGCATTATCGGAAGAAAACACATTTTCCGGGGTTCCTGCATCACAATCCTGCTACGGTGCGGATAACAGTTGCATCACAGTGTGCGATTGAAATGGTGCCGCAACTGGGAACGTACTCCAACTTTGAAGTACGTGAGACAGTACGAATTCTTATGGGCAAAACTTTTAAATTGCACACATATTCACTGTGAAACGCTACTGGCAGACGGACGAAATGTAGTGTCGCATCCAGTCAACAATTTGACCAAGGTGCCAACAATTTGACCAAGGACGCAGAGACCTGGCTGATGCTGGTCGGTAAGTTCGTGTCTTGCACCACGCAATTTCCATCTTTTTGGCAAGCTGAAAGTACATCTGGGAGAAAAGAGATTTTCCAGCGATGATGACGTTCACCCAGCGATTCTCGAATTTCTCTTAAAACAGGGAGCGAATTTCTATCTTCGAGGCAATCAGTGATTGGTAAAAGGTTCCGACCATTCTTTACAGAGTCTTGACGACTATGTTGAAAAATTGTCGTATATTTGTGTCACTTTGAAGCGTTGTGCTGCGTTAAATAAAAGTTACCTGGCCTGCTGTAATAATTTGTAACTTTCTTTTTGAAGACCACGTGTACAAGAGCATTAAAAGCAGCGTGTCGGCCTGAAGTCTTGTGTTTTTTTCCGCTTACTCTTAGCATGATCAGTATACCGACGAAACCTACGCCGAGAAACTGATTGGCTAATCTTAATTAAGTAACAAACAACAACGCAACTTTGAATCCTGAGCAGACACAGTCTGCCGGCTGGACTGACCGAGCGGTTCTACACGCTACAGTCTGGAACCGCGCGACCACTACGATCGCAGGTTCGAATCCTGCCTCGGGCATGGATGTGTGTGATGTCCTTAGGTTAGTTAGGTTGAAGTAGTTCTAAGTTCTAGGTGACTGATGACCTCAGAAGTTAAGTCCCATAGTGCTCAGAGCTATTTGAACCAAGACACAGCCTCTCTTTTGTTTATCTGGCTGATTATTGATCTCATTTTTCCATTATTTACCATTCAGTATCTTACTATGTACATAGCTCTTATTGAAATATACTAATTACCCGATTATCGCTTGTCCCCAACGCTTTTCCATCTTTTAATTTCACTGTTTCACTTCACTGTATCTAAGTTCCAGTTCTCTCTTCTGTCTGTCTGTCTCTCTCTCTCTCTCTCTCTCTCTCTCTCTCGCTCGCTCTATCTGTCTACTTTAATTTCACTGTATCTAAGTCCGAGTTCTTCTCTCTCTCTCTCTCTCTCTCAGCTCTATCTATATATCTATCTATTTCCTTCTCCCTTTCTCACCCAATCCCTCCGCCTCTCTCATAAGGTTTCCGAATTTAATCTATATTTACATAGACATATACATGATTAGTCTGCAATTCACAATTAAGTGTCTGGTAGAGGGTTCATCGAACCACCTTCTAGCTATGTTTACCGTTCCACTATTGAAAGGCGCGCGGGAAAAACAAACACTTAAATCTTCCCGTGCGAACTCTGATTTCTCTTATTTAATTATTATGATCATTTCTCCCTATGCAGGTGGACGCCAACGAAATAGTATTCGCGTATCATATCCGTGGCACTCTCTCCTGTATTTCGCGGTAATACAGAACGAACTGCCCTGCTCTGAACTTTTTCAATGTCCTCTGTCAAATACTCCAGAGAGGACGGACAAGCATGGTATAGGCAGCCTCTTTAGTAGTTTTGTTGCATTTTCTAAGTGTTCTGCCAATAAAGCGCAGTCTTTCCTTCGCTTCCCCCAGAACATTATCTATGTGGTCGTTCCAGTTTACATTGTTCGTTATTGTAATCCCTACGTACTTAGTTGAATTCTCAGCCTTTAGATTAGTGCGATTTATTGCGTAACCGAAATTTAGCGGATTCCTTTTAGCACTCATGTAGAATGACTTCTCACTTTTCATTATTTACAGTCAATCGTCGCTTTTCGTACCATGCAAATATATTGTTCAAAAAAATGGTTCAAATGGCTCTGAGCACTATGGGACTTAACATCTGAGGTCATCAGTCCCCTAGAACTTAGGACTACTTAAAACTAACTAACCTAAGGACATCACACACATCCATGCCCGAAGCAGGATTCGAACCTGTGACCGTAGCTGTTGCGCGGTTCCAGACTGAAGCGCCTCGAACCGCTCGGCCACTCTGGCCGGCTGCAAATATATTGTCTAAATCATTTTGCAGTTGTGAAATTTAAATTATTCCCGGCGAACTAAATATTTAAAAAGATTTCGGGATTGCAGCCGGTCGTCGTTAGCTTCCATCCACGATATTTCGACTGGACAACTACCAGCCATTCTCAGGTGAACCAACCTTTTTATGGAGGATTTTGAGGAGAGAGCACTTGAATCAGCAGCCCTCAAACCAACTGTTTTTTGGAGGTACGTGGATGACACTTTCGTAGTGTGGCCTCATGGAGAAGACAAATTAATGAAGTTTTTAGATCATCTCAACTCCATTCGTGAGGACATTCGGTTTACCATGGAATTAGAGGAAAATGGTTGCCTCACTTTCTTGGATGTGCTAGTTAGACGAAAGAGTGATGGCTCTCTGGGGCATTCAGTTTATCGAAAACCCACACATACTGATTTGTATTTAAATTCGTCCAGCTGCCATCACCCATCGCAAACAATGAGTGTACTTAAAACACTTGTACACAGGGCTCATGTAGTGTCAGATGCAGATAGTTTGCCTGAAGAGCTTGCCCACCTGAAGAGGGTTTTCAAAGAGAATGGATATTCTACCGGGCAAATTGGCAAGGCACTTGCAATTAAGCCAAAGAAACAGGGAGTGGAGAAAGAAGAGAGCATGCCTACTAAATCTTTAGCTTTTCTTCCCTTTGTTGGCAACATTTGCTTCAAAATTTCAAGAATCCTCCACGGTTCCGAAGTGAAAGTGATTTCCCGTCCACCATCTAAGATTTCCGACCTGTTGAGATCAGTGAAAGACGATCTGGTATTGCGGAAGGCGGGAATTTATAAAATACCTTGTCAGTGTGGCATGTCATATATAGGACAAACATTGCGAACAGTAGAAGAACGTTGCACTGAACATCAACGCTGTACTCGCCTTTTGCAACCTAGCAAGTCTGCAATTGCTCAGCATTGCATTTCCACTGGACACTCAATGGAGTATGACAAGACAACAATTTTGGCCACAGCAACATCTTTTTGGGACTCCGTCATAAAAGAATCAGTGGAAATCCGCATGACAGACAATCTTATGAACCGTGACAATGCCTACCAGGTAGATAATGCGTGGAACCCCGTCATCTCTAAGATCTGCTCCAGACGAAGACGTCAGAGTACTCTGATGGCCACGGCAATTGGCAACGCCGAAGACAGCTGAGTTCTGCAGTTCCACCGGCGAGGGCGCTGCTGGCGGGCGGTGTGGTTCGTCTGTCAATATGATTTTGACGCATGCGCGGAATACTCGCTGCACGCTATATATTGTGGAACGGAGGACGTCTTCGTCTCACACTCGTCCTCCGCTCCAAACGCAACACCGCCCCTGGTCATGATGGCGTCACCTACCGTCACCTCACGGAATCCCCTCCATCCTTCCTGTCTGTCCTTGCTACCCTGTACAATGTCCTCCTCTCCACTGGATTTTACCCTGACCTGTGGAAGACTTCCCGTGTCCTGCTGTTCCCTAAGCCTAACAAACCCCCCCTCTGCTACCTCTTCCTATCGTCCCATCTGCCTCACCTCCGTGTTCAGTAAGGTCTTTGAGGCCATCCTCTCTCGCCGTATCCACCGCCACCTTAACCAGCACCGCCTCCTTCCTCTTACCCAATGTGGCTTCCGGCTTCCCTTCTCTGCCGACGACCAGCTCCTTAACCTTACCAATCTTCTTTCCCTCCAACTTAACTCCCGTCGCTCTGCTATCTTTGTTTCCCTTGATCTCCAGAACGCCTATGACCGTGTCTGGCATCCCGGGCTCCTTTTCAAATTCCAGACCTATGCTCTCCCCATCAACTTCGTCCGTCTCGTTGCTTCCTTCCTCTCCCATCGTCCCTCCTATGTGACTATCCACAATTCCAACTCCCGTACTTTCTACCCCTCTGCCGGAGTGCACCAAGGTTCTGTCCTTTCCCCTCTCCTCTATCTCCTGTACACTGCTGATATGCCCAAACCTCCCCCTCCTGTTCATCTTCTCCAGTTCGCTGATGACACCACCTTCCTAGCCCTTTATCCTACCCTTCAACGGTCCCAACGTACCCTCCAAACCCACCTTGACCACTTCACCGCCCGCATCTCGTGGTCGTGCGGTAGCGTTCTCGCTTCCCACGCCCGGGTTCCCGGGTTCGATTCCCGGCGGGGTCGGGGATTTTCTCTGCCTCGTGATGGCTGGGTGTTGTGGGCTGTCCTTAGGTTAGTTAGGTTTAAGTAGTTCTAAGTTCTAGGGGACTGATGACCATAGATGTTAAGTCCCATAGTGCTCAGAGCCATTTGAACCATTTTGAACCACTTCACCGCTAGGTGCAACCAGTGGTTCCTCCGTGTTAATCCCTCCAAGACCCAGGCGATCATCATAGGCCGCACCACCCGCCCCTTCCGCCTCCATGATTTCTACCTCACCATTTATGGCCGTCCTATCCACCTCACTCCTACCCTCAAAGGGTACCCTCACACTCGACCGCCACCTCACCTGGACTCCCCATCTCCTTACCATCCAAAACAAAGCTCACAACCGCCTCCGCTTCCTGAAACTCCTGTCCGGCCGGACGTGGGGTCTGCATCCTTCCACCATCCTTCACACCTACAAATCCATGATCCGCCCCATCCTTTGTTATGCCAGCATCGCTTGGATTTCCGCCCCTCCCCTTTTCTATAAAGCCCTCCAAATCCTCGAACGCCATGCACTCCGCCTCGCCTTCCGCATCCGCCTTCCGTCCCCCACGCGCATCCTCTATGACCTCATCCCCTTCAACCACCTTCTCCTTTTCCTTGAACACATCCACACCCTCTGTATTGTCCTCCACCTTGATCCCCCTCACCCCCTGGTGTCTCCCTTCCTCTCCACTCCCACCCAGTTGCCGCGCCTTTACCGTTGTGTCCCTCCCTCTCTCCATCTCCACACCCTCCATCTCCTTTCCCAACACAACTTCCACTGTCTACCCCTCCCGGATGATGAGCTTCGTCCTGACATCTACCCTTCCTACCAACTCTAACCCCCTCTTCCTGCCTCCTCCTCCGGGCTCCCTCTCCTCCCCCTCCCTCCTTCTGAGCAGATTTCCCCTCCTACTCCCCCTCCATCTCTTGTGCCTTCTTTCAGTTTCTCTGCGCTCCCTCCTGCCCTGTCTTCCCTTTTCCTCTCCCGCCCCATGTGTCTCCTGCCTCTTCGTGAACCCACGGTTGCCCCTCCTCTCTTCATCCCGCTGCTTCCCCAGCTGCCCCATGCTCTCCCCTCCTTTTCCATCCTCTCTGACCTTTCCCTCGGCAGGTCCCACCTGATAGTTTTATTCTTCATCGTGTGTGCTCCAAGTGGGTTTTAAGTGTGTTGTTTCGGAGTGTTTTTAATACTGTGGCCAACTTTTAACCTGTGCATGCGCATCCAGTGTCTTCTCTGTGTTTTAAGAATCGCCAACTGTGTTTTTTAACTTTCTGGTGACTTTTTTAACTGTCCCCCATGAACGTCTACATGTCCATGTCTTTTTACCTCCATTTTCTCCCCTTACTCTGTTTTATGTTCTCCTTTTTTATCTCCTTATGTATGTATTATTTTATTCTTGTTTTAGTTGTCGTGTCACTCGGCTGACGAGCGGCGGATTGTGATGCTGACAGCCCTCCCCTACCCATATGGGGCAGGGGAATGAAATCACAATAAAGAAAAAAAAAAGACATCTTCGTCTACAAATCCTTGATCCGCCCCATCCTTTGTTATGCCAGAGTCGCTTGGATTTCCGCCCCTCCCCGGTTCTATAAAGCCCTCCAAATCCTCGAACACCATGCGCTCCGCCTCGCCTTCCGCATCCGCCTTCCGTCCCCCACGCGATCCTCTACGACCTCATCCCCTTCCCCCACCTTCTCCTTTTCCTTGAACACATCCGCACCCTCTATATTGTCCGCCGCCTTGATCCCCCTCACCCCCTGGTGTCTCCCTTCCTCTTCACACCCAACCAGTTGCCGCACCTGTACCGTTGTGTCCCACCCTCTCTCCATCTCCACGCCCTCCATCTCCTTTCCCAACACAACTTCTACCCTTCCTACCAACTCTAACCCCATCTTCCTACCTCCTCCTCAGGGCTCCCTCTCCTCCCCCTCCCACCTCCTGAGCGGCTTCCCCCTCCTACTCCCCCTCCATCTCTTGTGCCTCCTTTCAGTGTCTCTGCACTCCCTCCTGCCCTGTCTTCCCTCTTCCTCTCCTGCCCCACGTGTCTCCTGCCTCTTCATGAACACACTGATGCCCCTCCTCTCTTCATCCCGCCGCTTCCCCAGCTGCCCCATGCTCTCCCCTCCTTTTCCATCCTCTCTGACCTTTCCCTCGGCAGGTCCCACCTGGCAGTTTTATTCTTTGTCGTGTGTGCTCCAAGCGGGTTTTAAGTGTGTTGTTCCGTTTTTAATACTGTGGCCGACCTTTAACCTGTGCATGCGCATTCAGTGTCTTCTCTGTGTTTTAAGAATCGCAAACTGTGTTTTTTAACTTTCTGGTGACTTTTTTAACTGTCCCCCATTAACGTCTCCATGTCCGTGTATTTTTACCTCCATTTTCTCCCCTTACTCTGTTTTATGTTCCCCTTTTTTATCTCCTTATGTATGTATCATTTTATTCTTGTTTTAGTTGTCGTGTCACTCGGCTGACGAGCGGCAGATTGTGCTGCTGATAGCCCTCCCCTGCCCATATGGGGCAGGGGAATGAAATCACAATAAAGAAAAAAAAAGACGTCTTCGTCAGTCTTCGATGGCTCACCTGAGGATGGCTGGCAGTTGTCCAGTCGAAATATCGTGGATGGAAGCTAACGACGACTGGCTGCAAGCCCGAAATCTTTTTGAATCATTTTGCAGTTGTTTTGATTATCTGGTGGCTTTACAAGACGGTAAATGACAGTATGGTTCAAATGGCTCTGAGCACTATGGGACTAAACTGCTGAGGTCATCAGTCCCCTAGAACATAGAACTACTTAAACCTAACTAACCTTATGACATCACACACATCCATGCCCGAGGCAGGATTCGAACCTACGACCGTAGCGGTCGCGCGGTTTCAGACTGTAGCGCCTAGAACCGCTCGGCCACCCTGGCCGACAAATGACAGTATCATACGTAAACAATCTAAGAGGCTGGCTCAAATGGTTCAAATGGCTCTGAGCACTATGGGACTTAACTTCTAAGGTCATTAGTCCCCTAGAACTTAGAACTACTTAAGCCTAACTAACCTAAGGACATCACACACATCCATGCCCGAGGCAGGATTCGAACCTGCGACCGTAGCGGTCATGCGGTTCCAGACTGTAGCTAAGAGGGCTGCTCAGATTGTTTCCTAAATCATTTACACAGGTAAGGAACAGCAGAGGGCCTATAAGACTAACTTGGGGAATGCTGGGTATTACCTGTTTTACTCGATGACTTTTCGTCAATTACTCACTGCGCTAAAGCCTGCGGCCCATCGAAACTACTTGTCTTTTCTTCCGGAGACACATCCCTAATGAAACTACGACTAATTTTTATTAAAACTTTTTTCTGAGAGTATGTGATAACAGCCATGAAACTGAAAGTTCCAACTCTTGCACTCCTCATAGATCTCATAGACACATTGATGTTCCCGTTTCTCATTCTTCAGTGTTCACAAGGGAACGCCTTCAACTTGACTTCATATATTAAGGAGAAATCAATCACCAGTGAAAATTTGGCCCGTAATTCTGATAGTACGCAGCTGTGACTTACTGAACTGTTCGGTACGAGACATGACCCGAGGGTGGCAGAGGAATCGGCCCTTCGTAGATCAGGAGAAGGTGCGCCTTCCTCGCCCGGGTTTTAGAGGTGGTGGTGGCTGGAACCGCTCGGCTAGCTGTTAATGGAACATTTTTACTGATAATAGTCCTTAATTCATTTTAGTATAGAAGCTAGAGTGCAGCAGGCGGCAGGCAACTGCCCGTCGACGACGTCTGTTGCAGCTGGCGCATCAAGCACTGAGATCAGAAATTGCCGCTTCCAGAGGCAGCACAGTACACATTAGTAGCGATGGGCAGTGGCGTCAGCAAAGCCGCGCCCGGAGTGTGTCAGCTGTACTTCACCAACTCGTGGTCGCCTCATACGCTTACCACACACGGATAGCGTTTAAATCTTAATATGCAGCACGGCCAAAGTTGAAGGTGTGTACCCGCACTGAACAGTGGAGGCCCTCAGGAACTGGACTCCAACAACAGAGAGACCAGAGTACCCGTATCCCAGTCACGATCTTCTGACCCATTAGGGAGGTGGCCGCCAGCGGAGGCAGTTACCCAGCAGGAGGCCCAGCGGTTCGAAGATGCCAACTGGTCTGCCCAGCTCAGGTGGCTGCCTGTTTCTAATAGGAACAAAGTCCTTGGTAGGTGACTGAGTAATTCGTCTGGCACTGCTGTTATCTCCACCTCGAGGTCAGCACCTGATGGAGACAGTAGCGTTCAGCATCACGTACACTCCCCGATATGGTAGAATACAGCGAAGGTCGCGGAGCATCTAGGAACGTCTGAGCACATCTGATCACATCTGAGAGTGAGGGTCTCATTTGGAGGAGGGCACTGTATTTATGAGAGTCTGCTGACCAATACTTCTCCAACAGCAGCACTCCCATCCCCGAAGGGATAACAGGCTGTAGCAGCTGGGTGCCACCACTGGGTGGTGATGTGTTCAAATGAAATGGTTCAAATGGCTCTGAGCACTATAGGACTTAACATCTGAAGTCATCAGTCCTCTAGAACTTAGAACTAATTAAACCTAACTAACCTAAGGACATCACACACATCCATGCCCGAGGCAAGACTGGAACATGCGAGAACGTAGCGGTCGCATGGTTCCAGACTGAAGCTCCTAGAACCGCTCGGCCACAGCGGCTGGCGATGAGTTCATTTATTGTGCTTTTCTTGTTCGGTCAGCTCCTGCAGGAACCTAGCCACAGCTATAGTATTGCACAACTTCATCCTTCAGAGGAACGGGCTCGCTTCTTCTGCTTCGTCAGCTGCCTGAATAAGCGCTCTTCCATTGTGAATACACCTTCTTGTGAAACGGTGCCTGGGCTTCAGGCTGACGCTCGATTCCTCCTGTACAACGGCGTTTTTCTGTGCATCACAAAGACCGTTCATGGCATCTGATGGAGTAGTGGAGCGACAGAGCGTACAACTTTTAAAACTGCGCACACATCAGTTATGTATCAGTTGCTACGTCCCACTGTAGCCGCTTAATGCCCGAGCGCGAAGTACGAGTACTGTACTGAGGAATGATTAAAGGTTTTTTATCATAATGTCGGTGAATACTGTTCAAATAATACTGAAGGTAAATGTGCGTGAGATTGACATATTAGGTACTAGTATTGCTTACCTCTTTTCCACCGTAACATAATATGGGTGCCACTTTCATACAAGATTTCAAAACACGTTGGGCAGATGTGACCCCATCCGCTCTCCTCTTCTCTGGATGTAAGTCCGCTATACAGTACTTTGCGCTTGGTCATTAGGCGGCTGTTGTGGTGCGGAACGAGTGAGAAACAACGAGTGTGAACGAATGTTTGAAAGCTGTACGTTCAGAAGCAGCGCGATTCGTCATGGGGACATTTAGTCAGCGCGAGAGCGTTACGGAGATGCTGAACAAGCTCCAGTGGCGGACACTTCAAGAAAGGCGTTACGCAATACGGAGAGGTTTATTATCGAAATTACGAGAGAGCACATTCCGGGAAGAGATGGGCAACATATTACTACCGCCCACATATATCTCGCGTAATGATCACAACGAAAAGATCCGAGAAATTAGAGCAAATACGGAGACTTACAAGCAGTCGTTCTTCCCACGCACAATTCGTGAATGGAACAGGGAAGGGGGGATCAGATAGTGGTACAATAAGTACCCTCCGCCACACACCGTAAGGTGGCTCGCGGAGTATAGATGTAGATGTAGATGTAGAAGGTCGTTAAGTGCGTGCTGTCAGAGTTATGTCCCTAAGTTTCGGGTGGGATCAATTGCTGGCTCTGATATCTAGCAAGTGTGTCTTTTTCTCCTTAAAATATGAGTTGCTGAAGTTTCCTTATTATACGCTGTTTCTAATCCAGGCGCAAATCGCAAGAAAATCTGAAGTCCTTCGAACTCTGTGGAACAGCTATCTCCGAATAACTTGGCCAAATACGGGTAGAAACGTCCCGAAAATCATTAAACAAATGTCGGATTAAGATCCCAATATAGATACCAACAGACAATATGTCAACAAGTGGCCACGAAAGCCTCAACAATTTTGTACATGTAGAAAACTATTAAATATTTTATGGGGTTGGGGGGGGGGGGGATGATAACTAGGGAGCCAAAGTCCCAGTCAAACCACTCAGCAGTTCTCGACGAGCGCTGAAGGAACCAAGTAAGCAACAGAACAAATATATTACAACAACCTGAAGGAATCATTGGCAGCATCTGAGTAAAAATGGTATAAGGAAACTGTGAAAGTTTCAAACCAATACAGCGAATCCACTGTCATCTCGATACACCAAACTCTAAAAATAGCTTACACAAGAACTTATGCTCGTTAGATACATACCGCAAGTATAAAAATCCAAATTTAAGATCTCTGTTGTAAAACTCTTACTGTTCCTGCATCAAAAATGAATGCAGAAAATTTCTCCATATATTAGTATTTTAGGTATGCTTGTTTGTGTTATAGTAGTTGTAACACTTGAAAGAAACTCGTAAACTTATGTCTATCTGAATTAGCTCTGATTTATTTGTTAAGCGCTATTTAACGAAATCATTACAGGCTAATACTAAGTTGATTCTTACTAATCCACTGCGTTTGATACCTTACGCTTTCATTGATTATTTTTGAAATTTTAAAATGAAATAAATTCTTATGCTGTATGATAATTGGTGTTATTATTATTATTATTATTATTATTATTATCGTTTTTGAATTTCAGCTGTGAATTTGCTGGGGCTATTCTCTGGATATGCTGTCGTACGATAAAATACTGATTTGATTTAAAAGTCATCAGCGTTACTGTCGACGTCACTGCCAGATTTTTCGTCTGTGCCAGACAGAGAGTTCGTCGTGATGACAGACGCTCCGCCGTCATCGCAGTCCTGTTTCAACTGTTGCCCCCTTCCCCCACCCGTCACGGCTGTCAATACCACAGCACACTCCGCAGGTGGTAGTGCCAACACCACCTGGACTAAGACCTACGCACACCCTCGTGACGTCACACACATGATACAGTCTGTATCGGACGTGTGCTGTGACGCACGCTGCACCTACAGTTTATGGAATTCACGAGCTTCAGATCTGAAACTGAATAGGTTTTTCCATGCTTTATTCTCCTACATAGAATTGTAATTAAACGACAAAAACTTATACCATTATGTAAAATAACGAAGCAAAACTGCTCCACGATTTGTGAGCGTGTAAAATAGTTTTACCAATGTACTGCAAATATGTATCTGTAGGCCTGAAGAAAAACTGTAATTTTAATTTAGTTTTTTTTTTCTCTCGCCTCCGTGATTTACCTATGCTTGAAGTAAAAAAGCAGTCGTATGCAACAATAAACAGACGTTTCCCTTTTGAACTGAAGTAACTAAGCTCCTATAGAATATAAAAATATATTTTCCGGGCTATTTCAGTAAATTTTCGTCTCTATCCTTCAAAACGTGCTGACTGCGCGCGAAACCCATATCATTCGACAGAATGAAGCATCTCCTGGCACAATGTTCATTAAATCAAAAAACACAACAAAGATATTTTATTTCCCTGAATTCCAGGTACCTTAAACACGGAAAATTTATGTGACTTTTAAATCCTTCACTGAATATTTTGTCAGAGAATGCTATTAATTTAATCATAATGTAGTTGCCTCCTAATTTTTCTTTCTACATTGCTCAATCTGTGAAACCTTGAATTCATTAAAACAGGTTTCAAACATCATTTAATTCAAAATAATTTCAGAGATAGCTATATTTGTATAAATGACCAAAATGATTCTGTAGATATTTGTATAAGTGTCCAAAATGGTCCTGTAGCTCTCTGAAATAAAAGTCCTGGAAACTCAAAAATCTGGTAAGAATGATACGGAATACCAAATACAGGGTTATTACAAATGATTGAAGCGATTTCACAGCTCTACAATAACTTTATTATTTGAGATATTTTCACAATGCTTTGCACACACATACAAAAACTCAAAAAGTTTTTTTAGGCATTCACAAATGTTCGATATGTGCCCCTTTAGTGATTCGGCAGACATCAAGCCGATAATCAAGTTCCTCCCACACTCGGCGCAGCATGTCCCCATCAATGAGTTCGAAAGCATCGTTGATGCGAGCTCGCAGTTCTGGCACGTTTCTTGGTAGAGGAGGTTTAAACACTGAATCTTTCACATAACCCCACAGAAAGAAATCGCATGGGGTTAAGTCGGGAGAGCGTGGAGGCCATGACATGAATTGCTGATCATGATCTCCATCACGACCGATCCATCGGTTTTACAATCTCCTGTTTAAGAAATGCCGAACATGATGATGGAAGTGCGGTGGAGCACCATCCTGTTGAAAGATGAAGTCGGCGCTGTCGGTCTCCAGTTCTGGCATGAGCCAATTTTCCGCGGGCTACGCGTGAAACTTGCCCGCACGCGTTCAACCATTTCTTCGCTCACTGCAGGCCGACCCGTTGATTTCCCCTTACAGAGGCATCCAGAAGCCTTAAACTGCGCATACCAGCGCCCAATGGAGTTAGCAGTTGGTGGATCTTTGTTGAACTTCGTCCTGAAGTGTCGTTGCACTGTTATGACTGACTGATGTGAGTGCATTTCAAGCACGACATACGCTTTCTCGGCTCCTGTCGCCATTTTGTCTCACTGCGCTCTCGAGCGCTCTGACAGCAGAAACCTGAAGTGCGGCTTCAGCCGAACAAAACTTTATGAGTTTTTCTACGTATCTGTAGTGTGTCGTGACCATATGTCAATGAATGGAGCTACAGTGAATTTATGAAATCGCTTCAATCATTTGTAATAGCCCTGTATTTTCGAGCCACGAGGTGAATGAAATTTTATTCTTCAGCACAGAAATGTTTTATCGCAATATAAATCAGTAAACCATTACACAAAGTCAGACACATACATAACACACACAGCAATACAGTACGAGATACTGACATGTTTGTCTCACTATAGAAGCAAAGCTAGTTCTCTGTATCAATTGAAGGAAGTCGTGCACAAACTACAACTCAAATTTCACAGAAGTAAAATTATGCTCACTCATAAATTTGTGGAACACCTTTGTCGAAATAAATTTGAATCTTTTCATGACAGCATAACAAACATGACACATAAGAAAGATGAGCATCTCATATAATTAAAGGTATTTGGAAAATCGAAAGGTAGTGCTACAGCTATATTATGTGTAAAAAACCATCACTTAGAAGTCATAGAAATTGAACAGTTGCACCTAAATGGATAATAGTCAGTGCCATATTACTGTAGGCATAATGCAAGGCCAAAAGAGATGACTATATACATAAAAAGCGCAATAAAGTACCAGGCCATAGTCATAAATGAGTACTGCGGTTAAGTCATTTTAGGTATGACAGTCTAAAGGCCCACAGTAGAACTGCTTTGAAACGTCATCAGGCTATCAGAGTGCTAATAACACTTAGTGGAAATAACTATGAAGTCATTCTGTGCTTATTTCAATGTTAATTTCATTTTGGATGATACTGATTGTACTAAAATTACTGCTTGGGAGCATCGCTATCCAACTTTGGTTTCTTCCCCACTGTAATATTCCCAATTGAAGAAGGACACAGAATAAATTCAGACCCTGTTGGACTGATTTCTGCTGTCTTTCATGAAACAGGGGTGAAGTCTATAGAAAAGGGTTTATCTGACTGTAACGGTCATAGAGCAGGAATAAACCGTCTTCATCAGTCATGGTTAGTTAAAGAAGAGAGGAAATACAGCTACTCAGAATTATAAATGCTGACTCACCTACGCCATTAATAGATAATCTACTACATGAACAATGGGAGGAAGTTTACTAAGGACACACAATTATTCTTACAATGCTATTAATCGACTTTTTCTTTCAACATTCCAGAGATTAATGTGGAAACAGAATATAAGTTGCTAGCTTACTTTCATTAAAAAATCTAAGGTGCCCTGGAAGACATCAGGCAGACAATCAGAAATCCAAGATATTCCACAGAAACTAAAGAGTACCTTACTAGCCACTCCCATATTTTATCAGAATCTTTCGACTTAGGTATGTAACTTCCAGTTCACGTATTAACCACTTTTTTATTCCAGGGTGTAGACAGATTATGATGATCTCTAAAATGAGTAAGGTTGCAAAAATACTTAGCATGAAGTGGTAGATAAAAACAACAGCTGGATATTACAAAAGAAATGCAATGACTTTTTTTTCAAACTAACTACTTTTCTCCTGTCATGATTTATTATTTTTTTGTTTCACATTAATAGCCTATGTGCCTCCTTCTGGCTGTTAATGTATATCTCGATTGTTCAGCAGAATACACTTTAGCTAACATGATGTATCAATGAATGAATAAAGACAATATCAAAAAGCACATAGAAAATTATTTAAAACACAGCAATATAAGAAAATCAATCAGAAAATCCAACCATTTCTCCCCCAATCTGTATTCACCACAGCAAGGTTTGTAACAGCTGCAGTTGACCCAATGAACTTTGACTAGATATGGAACTTTATACGAGAAGAGTCAATAATCAACCAGCTGTTTCCTGGCACTCTAATTATGTATTCATAAAATGGTTCATAAAGAAGGAAACATTAAGCGCTTTTCAAACAGAACTATCTGGGAGTGACAGCCTGAATTACAGGAAATAGCAGCAACTAATGCATTTCAAGGATTCTTCCAGACCATTAAAACAAAATTTGAGTGTATCTATCAACAGATGACAAAAACTGTCCTGCAAGAATGTCATAACACACGTAAAACTAGTGGAAGAAAAAATGTGGCATAGCAGTGAACTGAAAAAATTAACATGCAATGTATGGCAACTACATGATCACTTCAAAGCACCAGCCAGACCCAGCGCAAAGGAAATGTTTTACAGGAAACATAAGGCCAGAAAAAGTAGTTTCAAATTCAATCAAGATTTATTGCTGCAACAGTGCATTTGGAGCACATTGCATGATTACATCTACAGATCAATAACACAAGCGATTCTGAGGTACCAGCTATTAACCCATGCTGAAACACACATGGTGTAGCTTCCATGGGTAGCAGTGCAAATACTGACTCACGCATCCGGTCTATCGTACACATGGCGAATACTGCCCTAGGATACGTTATGCCACGTCTGCTCGACCTGTTACCGTACGTAGTTGATGGTTGACGAGTCACATGAGTCATTCTTGTCCAATCGTACCCCACACATGCTTTATTGCAGACAAGTCCAGAGATCGTCCTGGCTAGTGAAGTTGCTGCAGTTCTTGTAGAGCACATTGAGCATCATGAGCAGTGTGTGGGCGAGCATTATCACCAACACAGTACCTTCCTGTTGCAAGAGTGATAAAAGAACGTGTCTAACAACATTCTGCAGGCACCGACTACTGGTTAGCGTCTCCTCCAGAAACACGAAAGATGAGTAAGAATTGTAGCTTATCATACCCGAGACCATAAGGCCTGAGGTGGAGCCACTGTATCTTGGACGAATGCACTCTGAAAAGTAACCCTGGTGGAGACTATACAGGGTGTTACAAAAAGGTACGGCCAAACTTTCAGGAAACATTCCTCATACACAAAGAAAGAAAATATGTTATGTGGACATCTGTCCGGAAACGCTTACTTTCCATGTTAGAGCTCATTTTATTACTTCTCTTCAAATCAAATTAATCATGGAATGGTAACACACAGCAACAGAAAGTACCAGCGTGACTTCAAACACTTTGTTACAGGAAATGTTCAAAATGTCCTCCGTTAGCGAGGATACATCCATCCTCCCTCCGTCGCATGGAATCTCTGATGCGCTGATGCAGCCCTGGAGAATGGCGTAATGTATCACAGCCATCCATAATACGAGCACGAAGAGTCTCTACATTTGGTGCCGGGGTTGCGTAGACAAGAGCTTTCAAATGCCCCCGTAAATGAAAGTCAAGAGGATTGAGGTCAGGAGAGCGTGGAGGCCATGGAATTGGTCCGCCTCTACCAATCCATCGGTCACCGAATCTGTTGTTGAGAAGCGTACGAACACTTCGACTGAAATGTGCAGGAGCTCCATCGCGCATGAACCACATGTTGTGTCGTACTTGTAAAGGCACATGTTCTAGCAGCACAGGTAGAGTACCCCGTATGAAATCATGATAACGTGCTCCATTGAGCGTAGGTGGAAGAACATGGGGCTCAATCAAGACATCACCAACAAAGCCTGCCCAAACGTTCACAGAAAATCTGTGTTGATGACGTGATTGCACAACTGCGAGCGGATTCTCGTCAGCCCACACATGTTGATTGTGAAAATTTACAATTTGATCACGTTGGAATGAAGCCTCATCCGTAAAGAGAACATTTGCACTAAAATGAGGATTGACACATTGTTGGATGAACCATTCGGAGAAGTGTACCCGTGGAGGCCAATCAGCTGCTGATAGTGCCTGCACACGCTGTACATGGTACGAAAACAACTGGTTCTCCCGTAGCACTCTCCATACAGTGACGTGATCAACGTTACCTTGTACAGCAGCAACTTCTCTGACGCTGACATTAGGGTTATCGTCAACTGCACGAAGAACTGCCTCGTCCATTGCAGGTGTCCTCGTCGTTCTAGGTCTTCCCCAGTCGCGAGTCACAAGCTTGAATGTTCCGTGCTCCCTAAGACGCCGATCAGTTGCTTCGAACGTCTTCCTGTCGGGACACCTTCGTTCTGGAAATCTGTCTCGATACAAACGTACCGCGCCACGGCTATTGCCCCGTGCTAATCCATACATCAAATGGGCGTCTGCCAACTCCGCATTTGTAAACATTGCACTGACTGCAAAACCACGTTCGTGATGAACACTAACCTGTTGATGCTACGTACTGATATGCTTGATGCTAGTTCTGTAGAGCAATGCGTCGCATGTCAACACAAGCACCGATGTCAACATTACCTTCCTTCAATTGGGCCAACTGGCGGTGAATCGAGGAAGTACAGTACTTACTGACGAAACTAAAATGAGCTCTAACATGGAAATTAAGCGTTTCCGGACACATGTCCACATAACATCTTCTCTGTATTTGTGTGTGAGGAATGTTTCCTGAAAGTCTGGCCGTACCTTTTTGTAACACCCTGTATAAATGATTGAGAATGTTGGCATAATTTTAGCATTCAAACAAGTTATTGATTGAATACTGTAAGGAACTAACAGGTGGTTTAAGACTACACTGGACAAGGATCCTGGGTTGGCAAAGACTGTTTAACCCTAGCCCTAAAAATGAGGATAACACAATCCGAATCGATCTGATGCTGAGCAGACTTTGATTGATCAGATCTACTGTAGTTTCACTACATAGGTGCAGCTGAAAGCAAAGTGACGATTGAGATCTGTATGCCCTGACAATGCCGGACCTGCAATACGTTACCCTGTTTGCTTCGTGCAGCGATGTAACTTGCACCTGGCGAGATGTGTGCGGCGGAGATGGGACTTGGAGGCGGCACCTGTGAATCGATCGCGGCCACGAAAGAAATGCAAAAATCTCACGGTCTTGCGATCAGGCAGACGGATCGCAATTTACTCTCTACCAGAGCCCTGAAATCATGGTAGATTTCAGTATGTGACACACCTATTCGCTGATCGTACCAAGGATCAATTTGGCTCACTTATATGACAAAGCGCACAAGGATCCCAAAGGTTGAGACTGGTAAACCAAAACGAATAAGTGTGCCCTCGGCAAACGAGTAGTCCGAGGCGTTTGAAGCCACACTGTCGGTACATTAAGAACTTCACCACAGGCTCTCCAGTCTAAACTACTCGCAAGTGAAGTTAGTATCAGGACAGGACCCAAGTACCAACCACACAGGCCAGAGCTTCGACCACAAGATACTTCCAGACCAAAGTCCCGCACCTGAGTGCTTCTTACCTCTCTAGAAAAAAAAAGGCCGTTTTCCTGCAAAGTGCACAAACGACACCGCCTTCACCCCATCCTGAGCCAATCACAGGGCTCTAGAGGCGCTAAATAGCCCTCCCACACGACAGCACGAACTCATGTCAAACCAGGGCAAGGGTTAAGAAACCTGTGTATCTGAAAGAAAGGTAACCGCCAATTACTGGCTTTTTTAAGTTTTCGCAGTGGGGGAACAGACGATTTCTCCAAAGTCGTGTCGCTTCCCATGGCAACAAGCGAACAGGTACAATCTTAAAGATCTTTATCTAAATCACCTGTGCCTTGGAGCTAGCTATGATGTGTAATAAAGGTTCTATCTCCAAACGTTTCTCGGACACCAGATTTTTTTTCTTATACAACTCAGGTGGCTGGGAAGTGGTTCACTGGCCTATTTGCACTATTGATGAACACGAAAACAGGTGAATTTTTATCACGCATGTCTCTGCACACAATTCCCAGTTTATGACTCCACTGTGTAGACGCATTCCTTCAGACCGTTACCCCCAGACCAGGCCTCTGTTGGCGCCGCGGCAGGTATCATAGCATTGTTCTGCTGGGGACCTATCTCAACGAGGGGCTGTCCTGTCTGCCCTGTACGGCTGTGGACCTGTCTGGCAAGATTAACTAAGGGATGGGGTCGCTGCCAATTGCTTTCAGCTCCCAACATGCCGTTTCTAAGAGCTAAGAACCATAAAAATATGTCATGCTTCTAGCGCCCTACCAGGCTCCATCAGTGTCTGCTCAGGCCGTTAACTTTCTAGAGTCTCGCTCAAGGTGTGTCAGATTGTAACAAAATCTTTAATAATTTTCCATATACGAAAAATAGGTGAGAGAGTAACTTGTCCACTCTCAACTCTATGAGACAGCGCTCACCAGGTCTGCTTCACACGCACAAATGACCATCACTTGCGTGCTGGCAGAAACTACTTTCATCACTGAAGACCATGGTGTCCCATTCCATTTCCCAAATGATCTTCTGATGGCACCAGTTGAGCCGTGCACATCGATGCTGCAGTGTGAGTGAAAGAGGGACTGGAGTTGTGTGAGCCCATAGTCCCACTGCTAATAACCAGTTCGCAACAGTTCGTGTTGAAATGTTTGGGCTTACAAGCCCTCTTATCTGTGCTGTGGTAGCTGTATGATCTGTCACTGCTGCACTTACAATATGATGATACTGGCGAGCGTCTGTGTTGCGTGGAGTTCCAGAACCTCGTCCACGGGTGTGAGAATGAACATGTGACCAATGATACCAGCATCGTTTCACAACTGACACAGCACATACAACTTTTGTGGCAATTCTCCATAAGGACCATCCCGCCACTTGGAAGGCTGCAATTTGACCCCTTTCAAAATTGCTCAGTTGGCTGTGGGAAGCACGAATGCATCAACGTGGCTTGGTTTGCTGCTTGCTTCACACGTTTGCACCACACTGAGACTTCTGGCTGTGAGCATTCTCCATTGAATGGTAGACACAGATAGCACTCTGGTACCACTACACCATCTGTTGAAACCATTACCAGTATATCTGCCATTCCCCAGGTGGCATATGCCATCATCGGATAAAATTGACATCGTTTTTCCACGTGTGCTAATTCTTTCCGGCAGTGTATTGACAGGCAAAATGGATGTAGAAGAAGCCAAGAAGAAAAGCGATGATAATTTAATTGAAAGTGCTCTCAAATCTGACAAAGCAGTCAGTTCTGTAGCAGAATTCCTGGAAGAGGCAGGTGAAAAGGAACTGTGCTTTGATGGGGCATTAACAAGTTTTCAGAATCCATTATGAACGTATAGGGGAAGAGGGGAAAACAGCAAGACCTCAGGTTTGTATCTTACTCTATGCCTGCCACTTTCAAGATGTATTTGAGGCTGTACAAACTGAGAAAAAAGCGTTTATCATTAGAGTCTTCAATAAGCATATCTAAAATACCTTGCGTCATCTAATAAGTGCTGTTTGTCTTCAAATCCTGGAGATGCACGATTTTTAGCAGACTTCAGTATACTTTCAGTATCATGAAAGTAATTTACTTTCATTTATCTTTCTACTCAAGTTTCCTTATAAAAACGTGAACTTCCAACTTTCCATCAATAACTACAGTATAACACAACTCAAGTACAAATCTTGGTGTGCCTATGTTAACAAAAATTACGCTGTCCGTCTTGCTGACGATGGTCCACAAAGAAGAAAAGTTGAATACACCTGAAATTTTATTTCACTTTTATATTACTCAACCGGGCTCACACTTTCATTCACGGCTTGATGAAGCGCTGCCTTCAGACGCATTTGCCTTTCATCAAGCGACTCCCGGAAAGTCATTTTCTATGACATGTGGGAAGTAAAACCAGGAAATAGCGACGGAACTCTTCGTTCTTTTATCCTCGGTATTACGAGATTTACAGTTAGAATGTAAAAGTAGCTTGCTCTCAAAACAATAGTTTCCAGCTGGAAATATTCGCAACAAATTTTTAACAGCACACCAATAATTAATATTACTATCGTTTGACAAAACAGTTACGTTAATGACAAACATTCTACATCCATCTTCCTACTAATCTTGTCAGCAATGATATTGAATTAAGAAACAAATGACCTTGGTATTATGAACAGGACCGTTTTTAAAAACAACTGACAAATGCAGTGCAATGGAAACAAACAGCAGATTACAAATTTATTATCATTTGCTTACATGATGTGTAGGCACAAAATCCTTTCTGGATATAGCAGAGAGCCAGCAATTTCTCAGCTTTTTGCAAATGGAGAATCGAATGCTGTGCACTTTCATTTCTTCTTAGTATATATACACTGAAGCGCCAAAGAAACTGGTATAGGTACGCGTATTCAAATACAGAGCTGCGTAAACAGGCGGAATATGGCACCGCGCCCGGCAACGGAGTGAACCAAAGCTATGTTAGGATATGGAGGAGATACAGAGAGACAGAAACTGTCCCATGATATGTCTTGCTCGGGCCGCCCAAGGGCTACTAGTGCAGTGGATGACCGCTACCTACGGATTATGGGTCGGAGAAACATTGACAGCAACGCCACCATGTTGAATAATGCTTTTCGTGCAACCACAGGACGTCCTGTTACGATTCAAACTGAGCACAATAGTCCGCCGCTCGTGGTCTCGCGGTAGCGTTCTCGCTTCCCGAGCACGGGGTCCCGGGTTCGATTTCCGGCGGGGTCAGGGATTTTCACCTGCCTCGAAATGACTGGGTGTTTGTGTTGTCTTCATCATCATCCGGGAAAGTGTCGAAATTGGAGTGAGCAAAGATTGGATAATTGTACGGGCGCTGATAACCACGCTGTTGAGCGCCCCACAAACCAAACATCACTGAGCACAATAGGCTGCATGATGCGCAACTTCACTCCCGGCGTCTATGGCGAGGTCCATCTTTGCAACCACGACACCATGTAGCGTGGTACAGATGGGCCCAACAACATGCCGAATGGGCAGTTCAGGGTTAGAATTACGTTCTCTTCACCGATGAGTGTCGCATATGCCTTCAATCGGACAATCGTCGGAGACGTGTCTAGAGGCAACCCAGTCAGGCTGAACGCCTTAGACACACTTTCCAGCGAGTGCAGCAAGGTGGAGATTCCCTGCTGTTTTGGGGTGGCATTATGTGGGGCCGACGTACGCCGCTGGTGGTCATGGAAGGCGCCGTAACATCTATACGATACGTGAATGCTATCCTCCGACTGATAATACAACCATATCGGCAGAATATTGGCGAGGCATTCGTCTTCATGGACGAAAATTCGCGCCCCCATCGTGCACATCTTGTAAATGACTTCCTTCAGGATGACGACATCGCTCGACTAGATTGGCCAGCATGTTTTCCAGACATGAACACTATCTAACATGCCTGGAATAGGTTGAAAAGGGTTGTTCATGGACGACGGGAGCCACCAACTACTCCGAGGGTTCTACGCCGAATCGCCGTTGAGGAGTGGGACAGTGTGGACCAACAGTCCACACTGTGGATAGTATGCCACAACGAATACAGGCATGCATCAACGCAAGAGGACGTGCTGCTGGGTATTAGAGGTACCGGTGTGTACAACAACCTGGACCACCACCTTCGAAGGTCTCGCTGTATGGTGGTACAACATGCAATATGTGGTTTTCATGAGCAATAAAAAGGGCGGAAATGATGTTTATGTTGATCTCTATTCCAATTTTCTGTACAGGTTCCGGAACTCTCGGAACCGAGGTGATGAATACTTTTTTTAATGTGTGTGTGAGTATCTCAAATACTTCCTAAGTAATAAACCCAGTGTGTTGTCCTCGACAGGTAGTGTTCATCAGAGACAACGGTATCATCATTAGTGCTCCAGAAAAGTATGATAGGACCGTTGCTTTTCTCTAAATACAGAATGATTTGGCGGACAGGGTGGCAGCAATCTTAGGTACTTTGCTGATGATGCTGTAGTGTACGGTAAGGTATCGAAGTTGAGTGACTGTAAGAATATACAAGACGACGTAGACAAAATTTCCTGTTGGTGTGATGCTCAGCAGGTAGCTCTAAATGTGGAAAAATGTAAGTCAATGCAGATGATAAGGTAGAACATATCTGTAATGTTTGGTTACAGTATTACTAGTGTCCTGCTTGACACAGTCAAGTCGCTTAAATATCTGAGCGGAATGTTGCAAAGCGACATGAAATGGAACGATCATGTGAGAACTGTGACAGGGAAGGCGAATTGTCGGTTTCGGTTTTTTGGGAGAATTTTAGGAAAGAGTGATTTAGCTGCAGAGGAAACCGCATATAGGACGCTGGTGCTACCCATTCTTGAGTACTTCTCTAGTGTGTGGGATGCGTACCAGGTCGGACTGACGGAAGACATCGAAGCAGTTCGGAGGCGGACTGCTAGATTTGTTACCGGCAGGTTCGAACAACACGTAAGTGCTACGGAGATGCCTCGGGAATCCTAATGAGAATCCCTGGAGGGATGGCGACATTGATTTCGAGAAACACTATTAAGAAATTTAGAGACCCGGCATTTGAAGCTGACTGCCGAGCGATTCTACTGCGCCAGCATACTTTCCTCGTTAAGGACCATGAAGATAAGATTAGAAAAATTAGAGCTCATACGGAGGCATGTAGATAGTCGTTTTTCCCTCTCTGGTTGTGAGTAGAAGAGGAAGGGAAATGACTAGTACTGGTACAGGGTACCCTCCTCTACGCTCCGTACGGTGTCTTGCCGAGCATCTATGTAGATGTAGATGTACTGGACGAATGGCAGATGTGATCATGCAGTTTGCCTCATACGATAGACGAATTACGTTACTACGATCAGTTGTTGTTGTTGTAAATAGCAGAAGTAGACAAGGGAAACGTCTCACCCTTACTTTAACTCCCTCTCCAGAACCCGTACGTCATCAGGCGCCGTTTAAGGTGATGTTTATGTTACCCTAGACATCAGTTCTCCAATAGTCAGCTTGTTAAATAAATTTGGTAAAAATTCGACAGACATTCTGGATCAAATGTCCCCTCCCCCTTAACTGAGTGGTCAACAACTCTGACTGCTATGCAGTGGACCCGGGTTCGATTCCCGATCAGCCTGACCGAGCGAGATGGCGCAGTGGTTAGCACACTGGACTCGCATTCGGGAGGACGACGGTTCGTTCCCGTGTCCGGCCATCCTGATTTAGGTTTTCCGTGATTTCCCTAAATCACTCCAGGCAAATGCCGGGATGGTTCCTTTGAAAGGGCACGGCCGACTTCCTTCCCCGTCCTCCCCTAATCGGATGAGACCGATGACCTCGCTGTCTTGTCTCCTCCCCCAAAATAACCCAGCCCAACCCGATCGGCTTGGAGATTTTCTCCTTTCGGAGACTGGGTGTTGTGATGCGCTCCTCTCCATTTCATCATCATCGACGCGCATGCCGCCCAATATGGCATCAACTGGAAAGATTTGCAACTCAACGGCCGGCTTTCCCAGGTAGGGACTGCCAGCCATCAGTGCCATACGATAATTTCATTTCATTCCAGATCAAATATGCAATTAACCACTCCCCTGACTGTGACAGGTGGAGGCGAGGACAGCGGCAGAATACTTTGTCAGCAGAACCCATACAGGTTTGTCAGCATTCACAGAACCCAGCGCACACGCACACACACACACACACACACACACACACACACACATTTTACGCTTTAAATCACAGTCCAGTATTTTACCAGACATTAAAATTAAACAGCCAGTCGTATGACCCCAGATCCTACTGTCTTATTCAGTTATTCTCTATACTCCACTTGGAGCAAGCCACAATCGACCCTCTCCTATTCAGTACCACAATATTATTTCTATGTCTAAATTTTCCGTATTATTTATCAAAATACATAAAGATATTCAAACTACAGGGGTAAATTGCAGCATAAAATACACTTGGCGACGATTATAATTCGATCTTTTAATCCCAAATAGGTTAATTAGAAAGCTTCTAAGCTAAAAAAACTTATTTTGTTCAGTAATTTACTAGCCATTAAAACGAAGCAGCCAGTCAGTATGTTCCCCGGAGCCAACAATCTTGTTTCTGTACCAGACTAGGAAATGATAGCAGTTCAATCTTTGTACCCCACTCAGTGCAAGGCAAAAAAAAAAAAAAAAAAAAAAAAATGGTTCAAATGGCTCTGAGCACAATGGGTCTTAACATATGTGGTCATTAGTCCCCTAGAACTTAGAACTACTTAAACCTAACTAACCTAAGGACATCACACACATCCATGTCCGAGGCAAGATTCGAACCTGCGACCGTAGCGGTCACGCGGTTCCAGACTGAAGCGCCTAGAACCGCACGGCCACACCGGCCGACAGTGCAAGGCATAATAGACCCTCAAATTAAATGTCACACTGTTATTTCCACGTCTAAGTTGTCTGTATTATTGTTTTATAACAGTAAAAGATACATGTGGCTCACTTATTGGCGCTGCTGCTCTAACTTCCAGGTTAAGGTGCGCTTGGCGATTACTGTAGCTTGATCTTTGTACCACAATAAAATTGCACTGTAAAGAAAATAAATATTGTTTGTATTATGTGACTAAGTCATAAAGATTTTTTCTATAGCAGTGCAAAACATACGTGGAACAACTATTTGCTCTTTTGGTGTACCTTACAGGGTTAGGTACACATGACGACTATCGTTGTTCGATCTTTGTAGCTGCTTGGTGCAAGGCGACATGGTTCCTAAAATTTACATTTACATTTATACTCCGCAAGCCACCCAACGGTGTGTGGCGGAGGGCACTTTACGTGCCACTGTCATTACCTCCCTTTCCTGTTCCAGTCGCGTATGGTTCGCGGGAAAAACGACTGTCTGAAAGCCTCCGTGCGCGCTCTAATCTCTCTAATTTTACATTCTTGATCTCCTCGGGAGGTATAAGTAGGGGGAAGCAATATATTCGATACCTCATCCAGAAACGCACCCTCTCGAAACCTGGCGAGCAAGCTACACCGCGATGCAGAGCGCCTGTCTTGGAGAGTCTGCCACTTGAGTTTGTTAAACATCTCCGTAACGCTATCACGGTTACCAAATAACCCTGTGACGAAACGCGCCACTCTTCTTTGGATCTTCTCTATCTCCTCCGTCAACCCGATCTGGTACGGATCCCACACTGATGAGCAATACTCAAGTATAGGTCGAACGAGTGTTTTGTAAGCCACCTCCTTTGTTGATGGACTACATTTTCTAAGGACTCTCCCAATGAATCTCAACCTGGTACCCGCCTTACCAACAATTAATTTTATATGATCATTCCACTTCAAATCGTTCTGCACGCATACTCCCAGATATTTTACAGAAGTAACTGCTACCAGTGTTTGTTCCGCAATCATATAATCATACAATAAAGGATCCTTCTTTCTATGTATTCGCAATACATTACATTTGTGTATGTTAAGGGTCAGTTGCCACTCCCTGCACCAAGTGCCTATCCGCTGCAGATCTTCCTGCATTTCGCTACAATTTTCTAATGCTGCAACTTCTCTGTATACTACAGCATCATCCGCGAAAAGCCGCATGGAACTTCTGACACTAAGTATCGCAGTGTTATTTCCGCGTCTAACTGGTCCGTATTATTTGCAAAAACTAGCCTTAGTTCGGCTAAAACCTACCAGAGTACGATGATCAGGGCACCAAGTATGTAATGGTTGGAGCCTGTTTCCCCAGTACAGGAATCCCCATAACGCCGGACACAGTGCTTGTGTACATCCTGTACAATACTTTCTCTGTCCGAGAGCACTCGAGAATTTTAATTTTGAGTTTTATTTCCTGCACAGTAGTAACGTTAAGACCCTCCACATCCCCTTTAGTTCGTCAGAAGGTCATTTAAAAAGTCGAGTGTCCTCCAGGAATCAACGCCAATGAAGATTAGGCTAAAGAAAAATTTTCTGAGAATTAGTACCTATTAAATGCAACCTCTCTGATTTGATTACATCCTGCATAATGTGTGTTATTTACTTTATAACTTTGACTCACAAAACTTGTGTTTGTCTAACAATTTGAATATTTGTTTTCTATTATGCTATTAAGTTTCTTGTCTATTAGTGTATTTCGTAAACTCGCAGTCGTCTTAAATTCTGTGGGCCACAACGATCTGGAGACTGGGCTAAGATGGTTGTGTAGTACTAAAGCTTCAAGCGAAACGATTTCCGTACAGGGATTACTCATTCCTTTCCAAAATGAATGAATGTTAATAACACTCCACTATGCCATTCAGAAATACAGCACACTGTCAAATGTCAGATGACGTCTAGCGGTAGTAGGCATTGTGAAAAGCTATATTTTGAAGAAAACGTTCGCCGATCAATTTCTTGAACGTCATAAGACTTATCGTTCCCTTGGCCTTCTGTAGAGTCGCTTCATTGGCTGCGGGAAACAACGAACAGCACATGTGACCTGTCGATAAATGAATGGCAACAAATAAAGCTTTTGAAAGTATATTATTATGTATACACGTATGTACAGCACCATATCTACAAGTAACGCACTCTATTTTTCATTAGTTGCGGTACAGTCGAAAAGCATGGCACAGTCGTGTGTGCTAGCGCGCATCGGATCTGTGGTTCCCTTTTTATTAGCCTGTAGTACTGTCCGCCCCCGGTAGCCAAGTGGTCAGCGCGACAGAATGTCAATCGCAAAAGCCAGGGTTCGATTCCCGTCTGGGTAGCCGGCACGGTAGCTCAGCGTGTTCGGTCAGAGGGTTAGTTGCCCTCTGTAAAAAAAAAAAATAAAAAAAAAACTGGGTCAATGGATCAACAACGAACTTAATGGATGTCTTACGACGTCCGCACCGAGCAGATGCAACGAACAAAATGAGATTAAGCCGGCACGGTACCTCAGCGTGTTCGGTCAGAGGGTTATCTGCCCTCTGTAATAAAAAAAATTGAGTGAATGGATCAATAACGAACTTCAAAGGGCGTCTGGGGACGTCCGCCACGAACAACTGCAACGAACTATAACGAACAAAATGAGGTTAAAAAAAAAAAAGTGGTCAGCGCGACAGAATGTCAATCGTAAGAGCCCGGGTTCGATTCCCGTCTGGGTCGGAGATTTTCTCCTCTCAGGGACTGGGTGTTGTGTTGCCCTAATCATCATCATTTCATCCCCATCGACGCGCAAGTTGCCGAAGTGGCGCCAAATCGAACGACTTGCACCCGGCGAACGGTCTACCGGACGGGAGGACCTAGTCACACGACATTTGCATTTATTTACATTGCAGTACTTCCGATTCGACCATTTTTTCTAAAGGAAGTGGCACATATAGTGATATTACAGGTAAACATGGGACAATTATCACTTTATTAACGTTTATATGTTTATATACACCGACAGAAAAAAATTATAACACCAAAAGGAGTTGTGCGACATAAACGAAAGTTGGTACGCGTGTTTCTACTTCTAAAAGATGACTTCTGTTTAGATTTCGTGGCCGTCCGTTGTGGCCGAACGGTTCTAGGCGCTTCAGTCCGGGACCGCCCTGCTGCCACGGTCGCAGGTTCGAATCCTGCCACGGGCATGGATGTGTGTGATGTCCTTAGGTTACTTAGGTTTAAGTAGTTCTAAGTCTAGGGGATTGATGACCTCCGATGTTAAGTCCCATAGTGCTTAGAGCCATTTGGACCACTTAGATTTCGTGCTACTCAGACAAGAGTGATGTTGGTAACGCCACTCTGAGGATGCAAATCATGTTTGCTTTAAATACACGCTGTAACGATCGTGAGTGTTAGTTATTTTTGAGATTGGAGGTGGTCAGTTGATGTTAGACAAGAATGCCTTTAAGTTAACAAAGACGCCATTATCAACACCTAACTGAATTTGAACGAGGTCGTGTAATAGGGCTACGAGAAGTTGGATGTTCCTTCTGGCATATTGCAGAAGGACTTAGCAGGAATGTAGTCTCTGTAGTTGCTGTAATTTCTAGCAACAGTAGGCACGAGAATGTACGGTCGCAAGAAGACCAGGTTCCGGAAGGCCACGTGGCACTACCGATAGGGAAGACCATCGTATTCGGTGTATGACTATGGCGCATCGTACTGCATCTGCAGCAGCAATTTGAGCAGCAGTTAGCACCACAGTGACACAACGAACTGTTACAAATCGTTTACTTCAAGGACAGCTCCGAGCCAGACTTCCTGTGGCGTGCATTCCACTGATCCCAAACCATCGCCGTTTGCAACTTCACTGTCAAGCGAGAGCTCAATGGAAGGCAAGGTGGAGGTTTGTTGCGCTTTCTGATGAAAGCGGGTTCTGTCTCGGTGCCAGTGATGGCCGTGTGTTGGTTAGGAGAAGGGCCTGCAACCAACCTGTCTGCGTGCCAGACACCTGGAGTTATGTCTTTGGCGCGATCGCCCCGACTGCAAATTTGCACGTCAGTCTCGTGATTCGACGTGTTGTGCTGTCATTCACGAACAGCATTCCAGTGGGCGTTTTCCAACAGCATAACACTCGCCCACGTACCGCTGCTGTAACCCAGCATACTCTACAGAGTGTTGAGATGTTGCCTTGGCCTGTTCAATCACCATATCTGTTTCCAGTCGAGAACATATGGGACATCATCGGACAACTCCAGCATCATCCACAACCGGTTTTAACCAACCCTGTATTGACTGGACAAGTGAAACAGGCAGGGAACTCCGTCCCACAAACTGACATCCGGCATCTCTACTGCACTTTTGCATGCTTGCATTCAACATTCTGATAATTACACCGGTTGAAACTTCCTGGCAAATTAAAACTGTGTGCCCGACCGAGACTCGAACTCGGGACCTTTGCCTTTCGCGGGCAAGTGCTCTACCATCTGAGCTACCGAAGCACGACTCACGCCCGGTACTCACAGCTTTGCTTCTGCCAGTATCTCGTCTCCTACCTTCCAAACTTTACAGAAGCTCTCCTGCGAACCTTGCAGAACTAGCACTCCTGAAAGAAAGGATATAGCGGAGACATGGCTTAGCCACAGCCTGGAGGATGTTTCCAGAATGAGATTTTCACTCTGCAGCGGAGTGTGCGCTGATATGAAACTTCCTGGCAGATTAAAACTGTGTGCCCGACCGAGACTCGAACTCGGGACCTTTGCCTTTCGCGGGCAAGTGCTCTACCATCTGAGCTACCGAAGCACGACTCACGCCCGGTACTCACAGCTTTGCTTCTGCCAGTATCTCGTCTCCTACCTTCCAAACTTTACAGAAGCTCTCCTGCGAACCTTGCAGAACTAGCACTCCTGAAAGAAAGGATATAGCGGAGACATGGCTTAGCCACAGCCTGGGGGATGTTTCCAGAATGAGAATGACACCGGTTATTAATGTACCAGCATTTCAAATTTGCAGTTGTTTAACTCGCGCTTGCATTAACCTGTGATCTTGCAATGTTAAACACTCAAATATGTTACCTAGACAATTCTAACTGGCTCTGAGCACTATGGGACTTAACTTCTGAGGTCATCAGTCCGCTAGAACTTAGAACTACTTAAACCTAACTAACCTACGGACATCACACACATCCATGCCCGAGGCAGGATTCGAACGTGCTACCGTAGCGGTCGCGCGATTCCAGACTGTAGCGCCTAGAACCGCTCGGACACTCCGGCCGGCAGACAAATGTATTCCAAAAATTTTATTACTCTACATTATTTATGTCCTGTTGTTGCAATTTTTTCCATCAGTGTATGAGCGACTGCTGCTTTTTCATTGCGCAGGTACGAGTGTAATTAGGGTCTAGGGCAGTTTGGTAGGTAGTCGAGCTCATAAAGTCCAGGACGAGACAAGCAGATTCACTCTTCTTTAATAACAAAATTTGACATTAACGACTGTCGAAACGAAACTATTCTTGCACTTTACTAACAAAAGTCCCGCGTTCGGATTGACAGTCACCTGGTGATCTGCCGGCGCGTCATCTATTCCCTTAACTTAAACTTGCATTCTGTCGACAGCCGGCCGGTGTGGCCGAGCGGTTCTAGGCGCTTCAGTCTGGAACCGCGCGACCGCTACGGTTGCAGGTTCGAATCCTGCCTCGGGCATGTATGTGTGTGATGTCCTTAGGTTAGTTAGGTTTAAGTAGTTGTAAGTTCTAGGGGACTGATGACATCAGATGTTAAGTCCCATAGTGCTCAGAGCCATTTGAACCATTCGCGTCGACAGGTATCCAAGTACACTATAAAACTGCCATCGTGCGGACTGTTGTAACACGATATCCTGTACATCTTTTTCCTGCGTGACCACATCAACTCCGCTGACATCTCCTAATTTCTGCACCCTCACTTGTGTGTGGTATCTCAGTCTGACATACGATTTCCGCCCCCCATTACAGATATGTTTTTGACTGATTTCCGTACGCTGAAGTCGGATACTGTACATAAATGGCACGTAAGACCAGAGAAAAAGAACCATATGGCACTGATGATTTAGAGGACTCATGCAGTTGATTAGCTGCCTAATAGGAAATACTTTCTTCCTTAACATATATTGGCGCCTTTCCTTGGTTACATCTGTTGCGTATATCCGTAGATTACTGGTGTTTTACGTATATCCGCAGACTACTGGTGCTCGGGCACTGAGTACCAGATGAGTTTGTAAGTAGTGCATGAAATATGTTTATGGCCATTTCTAGCGTTTATTTACCTGTTGTGTGTTACAAATAGATCAATGACGGGTGCCTTTGTGAGTGCCCTAGCGTCTGAGGCGGAGAAACGACCGACAGAGATGATGAGATTCTGTGTGTAGAATTAGAGAGCGTAAACAAACAGGGAATGTGGATGTAAGTGGCTTCAGACCAGGTTACTTGATGGTATAATGCAACAGGGGGAAGGGGGGGTGAGGGGAGGACAAAGTTGTAGAAGTTTCGGAGGATGTTGTGGGTAAGATTGAGTTTCGTCTATTTGATGAATTGCACATGATTGAGGGATGGATCGCGAGCACGTCTGTTATGGGACTAAGAGCGGTTGGTGATGCAAGAATTACATCTGGAGATGGGTGACAAGTTATTATTGAGACAGGTATGTCGAGAAAGGTGAATTAGGCTGCCTTATAGCGTGTTTATCAGCTGACGTCATTGTTCTGTAGCGGCAAGAACTGTGGATATAATAACGTAAGTGGAGGAGGCCTGATCAAGCGGGATGGGGGGAGGGGGTGGGCGGAGGAATTCATACAGTATAAAATGGTCGAAACAAATACTATTGGAAATAAAGGTTACTATTGGGTTCTTTAGGTGTATGGCAAGGATGACGCGTTTGGTAGGCTGATTGCACGGGAGCGTGCTGAAAGGTAAGTCCTCCGATTTTTTATGTGAAAACTCTTAAAACTTTTACATAAAACAAAAGGTATTAACATTCTACATCCTTATTATTCATGTCTACGTATTTATTTCTCAACATAGTCACCCTGGAGACGAATATATTTCTTCCAACGAGAGACTAGTTTGTTGATACCGTCACTATAGAATGTTTGTTGACAGGGCCTCAACATCACCTCTGCTTGCACTGCTTCATCGCCATCAAAGTGAAGTCCTTGAAGGTATTCCTTAGGTTTTGAAAACAAGTGAAAATAGGATGAGGCCAAGTCGAGACTGCATGGAGGATGATCGATAACAATGAACCCAAGACGTCGGATTGTTGCAGATGTCGCAGCGCTCGTGTGTGGTCTAGAATTATCATACTGAAGGAGAGTGTGCTAAATATGAAGAAGAATTCTTCTGCTTTTCGCAACTCGTTTACAGCACGCTGCTCCCCAGGCACCGACATTGTTATGTTACACACCGCCATGTTATGTAGAATGTTAAGAAGTTTATTTTATTTAAATAGCTTTAAGAGTCTGGAGGCATTCTGTCCCTACATGCCCTCGTATAAAGATTATGGCTCCATGAGGATATATCTGTAGTTACTGATTGTAATTCTAGCTTATAGAATAGTGAGCGTTTGTTAACGTTGTGAAGACTGACAGGTAGATTGTGTTGTTTTGTTGTAGAATTGTTTCTCTGAGACAAATCCAATGGCTGCTGTAGTGTGATACTGCGTGACTAAAGGAATTTTATTAGAACTGAGGCGATGGGTGCTATGTACTAGGATCATATTCCTTTCTCACGCAAAGGTATACTTGGGGATTGGACGTAGACTCTAGAGGACAGTGGTAGGTGTGGGCATGAAGATTTCTTGGGAATTGTATGTCGGTGGAACAGGTGGGGATGCGTTTTTATGTAAAGTGGCTTTGCTTTGTAGTTGTCGGAATATATAGAATGGGACTAGCTACGAGTCTATGGAGATTGTTGATTTTGGGTACTGTTTATTGAATTTTTGTGTTTGCACTAATAACAGTTGATTAAACTATGTCCTAGAAGCTCTGTAGGATTGCAAACTATTTTATATTCCGGGCAACCACTACTATCGAAAGGCATTATGTTAGGAAGAACTCCTCTAATAGCTGGTAAAATTGCTTATTAGAACACAATCGGTTCTGCGGCCTAAAGCCTCATCGTTAGGTGCAACAACAAAAGAGCATAGGCATACCCATCGCTCCTAGTCAAAATTTACTATTCAGAGAATTTGGTCAGCCGCGCGGGATTAGCCGAGCGGTCTGAGGCGCTACAGTCATGGACTGTGCGGCTGGTCCCGGCGGAGGTTCGAGTCCTCCCTCGGGCATGGGTGTGTGTGTTTGTCCTTAGGATAATTTAGGTTAAGTAGTGTGTAAGCTTAGGGACTGATGGCCTTAGCAGTTAAGTCCCATAAGATTTCACACACATTTGAACAGAATTTGGTCAATACCATGGCGAGCGAAAGGACTCTCTCTTTGTTGCCCGTGCACCGAGGTGCCCTGCCATCACACCGATGCAGACAAATTTACCTTTCGCTCTCCACAGTATTTAAATATTCTCTCTATAGAATATTTTGGCTAGGAGCAATGGCTATGACCTTTTAACGTCGTTGCACCCGATGATGCGGCTTTAGGACGCGAAACCGGTTGTCGTTTTAATAAGGAATAATTTTACCAGCTGTTAGTTGAGTTATTCCTAACATCTAGAGAATTGGGTACGGAAACACACAATAATGTTCGCATAATCTCCTCCATTACTTTATTAGGCGACTGTGTTCAGCTGCGTCGAACGACTTCTGAAAGTCAAGGAACATCGCATCAACATGAGCGACGGTGTTTATTGTCTTCTTCGTCACGTGGACGAACAGAAGGGTCTAGGTTTCACACGATAGTTGTTTGCGGAATCCACGTTGATTCATACACAGGAAATAATCCGGAAAAAAGAGTTTTATATTCCTGCGTTATGTCTGTTATCTTGCGACTCGATGTAAGAGTGTCTGGGCATATGGGTTCGATCCGTTTACTGATATAAGACTAAACTTTCTTATGATTTTCTGTCAGATTGGTAGAGAGAATTTTAATTTCTAATTGGCTGAGCGCTTTACGCGTGACTGTCCTTAGCCAAATTTTGGCTTCGATCAGTTTTTGTTTGTGTGTGAGGTTTTCGCTACGTTTAAATCTGCAGTGAAGCTCTCTTCTGCTTTCGCGGCAGCTTTCTAATACAGCTGTCGAGCCTCAATGGTGCTTTCCCATCCTTCGCAACTTTGCTCTATACGTACCTTCTGAGGCGCATTGTACAATAGCCTTGAACTTTGTGCCCTTGTACTCCACATTTTCAATCTCAGAGATGACCTCTCATGTAAACTGAAATTCTTTTCTTGTCACACTTCCTAAGCAGAAATATCTTCATAGGTTTCCTTATATTACCCCTTATATTCCCGTAATCAGTGATGCTATAAAGGCCTTATTATGACTGATTCCCTGTTCTACGTTAAATGAGTAGAAAAGTTCAGGCCTGTTTGTAACCAGAAGATCTAAGGTGGTACACTCACGAGTCAGTTCTCTGATTAACTACTCAACGTAATTTTCGGATAAGATACTTGTAGTAATTTAAAACAATTCCCTATTCTTATTATCCACCTTAATCGCCTGTATCCCCCAGCCTATAGCTAGTAAGGTGAAATATTTTTCTAATACTGTGACACGATCATGGAATTTACACGTGGCTTCCTCCAAGTTTTCCCCCAAATGTTCCGCCACTACTTCTCTTGACGAAGGGATCTATAAAGGCATCCGATTGACATGTGTGATTGATCTTTAACTCTTGTCTTCAACCACATTATTCAGCATTCAGAATCCGTATTAATTCGCTAGACAGTATCGCATTATTAACAGCGATGAACACGCCTCCACCACCTGCGTTCAGCACATCTTTACGATATACAATCCAGTCGGAATTTAGAATTTCACTGCTAGTAACAGTTAGTTCTACACCACACGTGAGGCTAACTGTCCTCACCCAAGGAATCAGCAGCTTGTAGGGTCCAAGGATGGCTTCTGAATCCAGGCGGCAGGCGTTAATTCGTGCCAGCATGAGCCATGTTGTGCAAGTGGTGTCCTCAGTTACCGCTGGCAAAGCCACCGCCTCATCTCGGAAGAGACCTTTCGGCGGGCAAGCAGAATAGACAATGGCCTTTATTCATGACCCACCCACTACTTTCCTAAATGGGTCCATCACCAGGCTAGAGGTAACTCTCAGCGGCCAGCAAAACCACCTCTGGGCTTGTCGGGACTTTTCAGCAAGATTAGCCCTAGTCCCAACAGGCGAGGTTTCCTATGCTCACTCGGTTGTACTTACATCAATGGGCAATGCCACGAACCTCTTTTCAAGGTGTACAGGGACATCCGTGGGACCAGTATCCGCTTTCAACTTCCATCGACAGATTCATGATCCGGTCACAGTTCGCCATTCACCGGCAGGTGAGTGTCGACAGAATAGGACGAGCAAATCGGGAAGTGCTGGGACATCAGGGGACCCAGGCTACGCTATAGGCACTAGAGGTGCCAAAGCACTCGTTTCAGTTACCTCAACGTAACAGTAGCTCAGAGCAGAAACCTAAAGCTTGTCGACAGTAGTCAACACTGCTTCCTACTACTTCCTGTCAGTGGCCATTACCCGGCATCCGTATACAACAGGCGCCCGTCCATCTATAATCTATGTTCGCCTATGGAACAAGGAATATAACACACCCAAACTATCACTAGATGCAACCTACGTTTTGCTACTAGCCCGCTTCTTGTTATCGCACAATAACCACTCACAGGCAGTAGGTGGCAACCATATATATGCCGGGGGGGGGGGGGGGGGTTACGGAAAACAGTGCACTCGTTGTCGTAATGAGGAAACTTGACAATTTATCTGACGTCCAAAGGGAAATGATCATTCGGTTTCGGGCCAAGGGTGGAAGTATTTGCGAAACGGTTAATTTTGTAAACTGGTTTTCGGTCGTCCAGCCGCATAAATTCAGCTTCTTCTTCTAATATTTTGACTGAATACCGTCCAGCCATCTTCAGAGTGAATCGAGGTGACTAACGCTCCAGCACTTGCTCCGTCCTTTTAAACTCGAGGACCGAACCACTGCGTATGCGGCCAAAGATATACAAGACGCCACAGACGTTGATAGGCGGCAAAGAGATGTAACATATGCCTGGAAATTAAATCTATGGCTGCTCAGTAGATCCACAGGGTGATATCGATGTGTCACGGAGAGCTGCACCGTCACGACGTCTTTTTGATTTAATTACAGAAATTTCTGGATTCCATGATTTGTCCCAGCTGAAGCCGTTATCTCTATTAATTAACTTCGTCGCCGATCGAATTTCAATTGCTTCTTTCACTATTGAGTCCCAGAAAGATGATGTAGAGGCTAAGATTTCGACATTATCGTGTAGATCGACTGCGCAGTCATAGATTTAATTATCAGGCATACGTTACGCCTCTTTGCCACCTGTCAACGTCTCTGGCGCCTTGTGTATCTTTGGCCGCATACGCAGTGGTTCAGTCCTCGTGTTCCAAAGGACGGGACAGGCGCTGGAGCGTTGGTCACCTCGGCTCACTCTGAAGATGGCTGGAAGGTATTCAGCCGAAATATTAGAAGAAGATGATGAATTTATGCGGCTGCAGGCCCAAAATTTTGTATACTGGTTAAAATATACCGTGCATGGCAAAATGGTGCTATCCACAACTGGCGGCAAGACAACTTTAGTGCACCACGGCCCATAGACGACAGGGGTAAAGACGGCTGCGGAGAAGTGTTCGGGCGAATAGACGTGCAACTGATGATCAACTGACCATCCAGATGAAACAAGGGGCTACCACCAGTGTCTCCTCAACGACCGGGGAGCATATGTTGCTGCGTATGGGTAACTCTGGCTAAATTGTCATTCACTGTCTGGGCAATGCAGACTGCTGTTCATCGGCAAGGAAGGCTGAAATTTGTACGCCAGTGCTGCAACTGGACGTCCACTGAGTGGCAACAGGCGGCCTTTTCAGATGAATCACATTTTATGCTCAATCTAACAGATGGCTGTTTGCGTGTAGTCCGCAGCTCGTGGTCGTGCGGTAGCGTTCTCGCTTCCCGCGCCCGGGTTCCCGGGTTCGATTCCCGGCGGGGTCAAGGATTTTCTCTGCCTCGTGATGACTGGGTGTTGTGTGATGTCCTTAGGTTAGTTAGGTTTAAGTAGTTCTTGGGACTGATGACCATAGATGTTAAGTCCTATAGTGCTCAGAGCCATTTGAACTAATTTTTTTTGTTTGCGTGTACGGTGAGAAACGTCTGAAAGTAAACACCCTGCAACAGCCGTCGGAAGGTCCCAGACCAGAGGAGGGATCGTTATGTTCTGGGGAATCTTTTTGTGGCATTCTCTGGGTCATCTCGTCAATCTGGAAGCCACAGTGCATCAGCAGAAGTATGCATCTATCCTTGGGGACCATGTCCACCCTTAAAAAATGGTCAAATGTGTGTGAATTCCTAAGGGATCAAACTGCTGTCATCGGTCCCTAGACTTACACACTATTTAAACTAACTTAAACTAGCTTATGCTATGGATAACACACACACACATGCCCGAGGGAGGACTTGAACCTCCGGCGGAGGTGCCGCGTAATCCGTTACATGGCGCCTCGAACCGCGCGGCCACTCCCCGCGGCTGTCCACCATTACATACAATTTGTTTCTCCTCGGCACAATGGCATCTACTAGCAGGGCAATGCAACGTGTCACACAGCTCGCAGTGTATGTGTGTGGTTCCAAGAGCACCAGGATGAGTATACCGTACTCCCCTGGTCACTAAATTCTCCGGATTTAAACCCAATCGAAAATAATGTGGGACCACCTAGTCAAGGCTGTTCGCACCATTGACCCTCACATGAGAATCTTAGCGCAGCTAGCCACGGCGCTGGAGTCGGCATGGCTCCACATCCCTGTCGGTACCTTCCATAAACCTCATGACTCTCTTCCTGCACACCTCGCAACGGTCCGCGCTGCGAAAGGCTTTTGACAGGTGGCCACATTAATGTGACTGGACTGTGTTTTCCCTCATTTCTGAAAACCTTAGATTAAATTTGAAAGCAGAAATCGATAGAGAAAACACTAAAATAAGCCACAAACACCACGGATTGAAAGTCCTCACACTGGAGAATGAAGGCATAAGTAAACGGACGGTGTGCTTTTCGGAGGCATGTTATAAACTCTACCCTGTCGGAGCCATCGGTATAAGATGTACTATGATTGGACTTCTGTAACGCTTCTGTAGTCACAGCTTATTTTCCCTCACTGCCAGCCATTCCTCATACAACAGTTGAATGTTTCTCCCAGCTGAATTATTCTTATCTGTATTGTCGTTGAAACAGGCTACGCGTGATCTGAATCTTCTGGGTTCCTCTCTGTGCCGGGTACACCTGTTATCGCGCTTTTTGGGAATTGAGAGAAACAAAATGGATGGTAAAACTTTTTTTACTTTGATGACACTTCTTCTGCTCCATTGCCTTCATATCCGCACCTAGCTCTGCGCTATACACAGTTTAGTCGTTAGGAAGGCAAATCCTGGAGATAGAGTTGGGGAAACACGAACAGCCGAGGGCTCATTTTGAACAGTCAGTACATACTGTAACAATACCAAGCGAGATTGGCGCATTGAGTAGGACACTGGAGTTACATTCGAGAGAATGGCGTTTCAAATCTCCACCCGGATACCCAAATGTAGGTTTTCAGTGGTTCCCTTAATGGCTTAAGGCAAATGCCAGAATTGTACCTTTGAAAGGACACGGCCTGTTTTCTAACAGTCTTTCCCAGAGAGCTGGCTCCTGGCTGGCGGTGGTGGTAACTCTGGCTGAATTGTCAGTCACTGTCTGGGCAGTGCCTCGCAGTTTTGTCTGGAAACTTCTATTCAACATTACACCATTCTACTAGAAATCTTCTTGGGGTCTCTCATATAACTGTACTCTTAGTGGTAGATTTATGGTGGTCAGGAGCTGTTGACACTGTCTCTTCTTGTTCTCCTTAACCCTTTCTGCGTCTGCGATTCCAAATGGCATCATTAAGTATTCCTGGCTTTTTTGAGCTTTCCAATGCTTCAATGATACCGTTTGGCATCGCTTCACGTAGTTCCAAGTTTGTCCAACAGATCACAGTGGCGTTTGCTTTCATGACTCGTCGTTTGCTTGAAGTGCAGAACAGAGAAGTGTCGTGAGTTGCGCTACTGCATTTGTGAGTGAACAGTAACTGTTGTGTTTAGTTTTATTCTGTGTATACTGAAATTCTTGGTTATGGAACCAACTTTACGTAGTTCCTCAAGGGCAAGAGAAAGAAATACGGTAAGTTTACAATACAGTTATGTATGCATTTTTTTGAGTAATTATTATGTAATTTCTAATGATGCCATTTGGAATAATTATTTTATTTATTAACCAATAGCTTCAAAAGAACTTTTGCAATTGGATATGGCATATGTGCAACATATACGGTAAATACTCATCACAAAAAATTTTCCCCAATTTTTTTCTAAATGTGACGCACAAAGGGTTAATAATTCGACGACATATCACCTCCACTAGGTTTCAAGGTTCTCTCCAGTTGGCCAACTCTACAAGTTATGCTGAGACATCCGCCTGTCCCTGACTGTTGAGCGGTACTTGTCGCTCCACTACGGGACACGCTGTGTTCGTAGTTCGCCTGAAGATGGTGCGATGGCTGCTATGTGGAGTGTTAGTTCTTCTTGTAGGTATTATCTCCTCTTTTGTGGACCATACACTTAGTCTTATGCAGTACCAGTCTGGGCAGGATTTTCAGGCACTGCTCAGCCTGACTGGTGACAGATTGGGAAGTGGTCACGAGAGCGCACGTTGTTGATCACGTTGCACCGTGCGATTTGTGTGGGGGATAGAGAGGGTATTGAAAGGTCTGTGGTCAAGAAGGGCCCCATAGCACTATTGAAATGGCACGGCCGATCTTCTCCATCCTTCGCCCAACCGAGCTTGTGCTCCGTCTCTAATGATCCCGTTAAACACTAATATTCCTTCCTTCTCTTTGCTTAGATGAACAAGCCTAAATTAAGTGGGGTGTGGGTGTTGCCTTAGAGATTACTCGAGAACGACTGTTTCTCCTCGACAGCCACGCACCTAACAAACACGCAGCACATCTTGAAATTGAGGATCTTTTTGCTGAGTTTTGCTCCATTCTTGCGATGCATACAGTTAAGCCGAGATCCCTGTTCCCTGTGGCGCATAGCGTACCATCACCGGTTTGAAGTCTGTTGCTCAAGCATGCACAGAGATCACGGTTGCAGACGTCTGGCGGCGCTCAGCAGTCCCAAAACTGGACAAGTTCCCTGAGAGAGTCACAGCTGAACGTATCTCTAAAAGCGTTTACTTTGAATATTTCATAGCAGTCACAGTTATAAATCTGAAGAAAATTAAGGCGAAATCTGGTACAAATACCTTCTTAAAAGCTGATTATCAGACAAGTATCACCGACAGCTTCATGCGACGGATTGACATTTTCCTTATTGGTGGATTACTTTTTATTATTATTGGACCAAGAACATTATTCGTCGAGCCGCCATAAGATTTTTTGCTGACAGCAATCCTCAACCAAACTGCCACCGATATTCCACTGTCACAGCACATCCACATAGCACTGTCATCTGATAAGTAGTCCCTTTTTCCCAGTGGATGACATTATCAGATTACCATGACATTCCTCCAAGATAAATAAAGTGTCACTGTATTGCACAACACATAAAACTAACTATACGTCCCCAAGAATACGACGATATATTCCATAAAACGCTTTCCAACATTCCGACACCGCCTCAACCCAAATGTGTAATGGATACTTCGGCGAGAAAACCCTAAGTAACTTCGCGCATCACGCGACCGTGTGCTCTTGTTCCAGTTTTACATTCAGCATCAAATTAAGTGGTCTTCTGTAATGCCGATGGTCTGAAATCCGTTTTTTTGAAGCCCTGTAGTAAATCAAACGCCAATGTACGGCTCTACGAGACTATTCCGCTCACTGCGTTGGTTTGTGGAAGCCGTAATCGATAACTATAGCAGAATCAAAGCACTCTGCATACCACCAAGAAAAATAATACAGAGAATCCGTAATGGTTGCAGCCCGTCCTCCATTCTTCATAAGGAAACAGATTTCCTAACATCCATCCACATGCTGTGGGGAAACTACTGCAAGAACTAGACAAAGTCTATAGAGCATCTGCTAGATTCACGAGCGGTTAATTACATTACCACGCTGGTGATACAGTGCAGATTACCCGAATTGAACTGTATTGCGATATAACTTAGGGCCTAGTTTTAACGTAAGCGTATCACTATATCATACAGAGTTGCAGGTCGATGGAAGCCCAACACGCTTCAGCGATGTGACGCAAGGAGAAACGCAAATAAACAGTGATCATGCAACCTACAAACTTACATATCGAAGATGATGGTTCCATCACTACAATTTCGTGAATAATTGAGTTCTGTCCAGTCACAGCATGTATGTTTGACGTAATGTAGGTACTAAAAGGAACACTGCACTTACAAAACACCTCTACATGAAAGCGTGTCTTAACTCATTACATGATCTGCTAAGAAAATGTGCTGTTAAATGACTAGGCGGCGTAACACAGATTATTAAACGTGATAGACACGCCATCTGTGAATTGTTTTGTCTGCGTCTTACGAACAATAAAATACTGTATATCTCGAAATGATTTTTGTTTTCATTTTACAGCCAAAGCAGGGAAAGGAGACAAGGGTCTAACAAACACAATATGAAAACTACAAACTTGGGATGGTCCTTAAAACTAAACTGTAGTATATTTAAGCATATTTAAAAGTAATTAAATATGTGAATTAAACAGTAGTTCTGAGTAGCACAGAGAGATATGTACTGGAAATACGCTAGATTAAACCAACTATATTATTTAACGCCAGTATGAAATGTAAAAATTCATAATATCAAATTTTGGAACCCTAATACAAAAATCAGCTTGTTAATTGACTAACCCACAGCGTCGTTTTATGGAGCACCATAATCTTAGCTATAGCGAGCGTTAATGCGTTATATTTCAGAATATACCTAAGTTCGTAATTGAGGAGGCACTAAACAAAGCTTTTAAGCTGGTGAGATTTGTACTACAAAAGCTTTTGATCGGGTAGGATTTGTGCTACAAAATCATTTGGTAGGCTGAGATCTGCACTACACTCATGTTCACAGCTCAAAAGATCTACAATAATACATTCCATCATGGCGGCATGGTCTAAATTGTGGTATGATAACACGGAAACGTGAGACATACATGGGATACCAGTACAAAACTGCTGATTGTGCCTACGACAGCCCATGTGGACAGAGTTCCTCGGTGTAGTAGCCCCGACGGCGTTTTATGTCCGTTCAGCAGGCAGTATTCAAATCGAAGAGAAACAGAATGGCCTAGTGAATACATGTGAACTATTACTCACGGCCAGCTCATTGGCAAGTCAGAAACTGTAGACAGTCTTTGAAAGATGGGATTGGAATCGAATGTCTCACGTAGAGTGATTTCGTTGTTGTGGATATCATTCCAGCAAGGAACTCAGTGACAATAGTGGCAAAGTCGAGCATGTAAAACATCTACACTACTGGCCATTAAAATTGCTACACCAATAAGAAATGCAGATGATAAACGGGTATTCATTGGACAAATATATTATACTACAACTGACATATGATCACATTTTCACGCAGTTTGGGTGCATAGATCCTGAGAAATCAGTACCCAGAACAACCACCTCTGGCCGTTATAACGGCCTTGATACGTCTAGGCATTGAGTCAAACAGAGCTTGGATGGCGTGTACAGGTACAGCTGCCCATGCAGCTTCAACACGATACCACAGTTCATCAAGAGTAGTGACTGGCGTATTGTGACGAGCCAGTTGCTCGGCTACCATTGACCAGACGTTTTCAATTGGTGAGAGATCTGGAGAATGTGCTGGCCAGGACAGCAGCCGAAATTTTCTGTATCCAGAAAGGCCCGTACAGGACCTGCAACATGTGGTCGTGCATTATCCTGCTGAAATGTAGGGTTTCGCAGGGATCGAATGAAGGGTAGAGCCACGGGTCGTAACACATCTGAAATGTAACGTCCACTGTTCAAAGTGTTGTCAATGCAAACAAGAGGTGACCGAGACGTGTAACCAATGACATCCCATACCATCACGCCGGGTGACACGCCAGTATGGCGATGACGAATACACGCTTCCAATGTGCGTTCACCGCGGTGTCGCCAAACACGGATGCGACCATCATGATGCTGTAAACAGAACCTGGATTCATATGAAATAATGACGTTTTGCCATTCGTGCACCCAGGTTCGTCGTTGAGTACACCACCACAGGCGCTCCTGTCTGTGATGCAGCGTCAAGGGTAACCGCAGCCATGGTCTCCGAGCTGATAGTCCATGCTGCTGCAAACGTCGTCGAACTGTTCGTGTAGATGGTTGTTGTCTTTCAAACGTCCCCATCTGTTGACTCAAGGATCGAGACGTGGCTGCACGATCCGTTACAACCATGCGGATAAGATTCCTGTCATCTCGACTGCTAGTGATACGAGGCCGTTGGGATCCAGCACGGCGTTCCGTATTACCCTCCTGAACCCACCGGTTCCATATTCTGCTAAAAGTCATTGGATCTCGACCAACGCGAGAAGCAATGTCGCGATACGATAAACCGCAATCGCGATAGGCTACAATCCGACCTTTATCAAAGTCGGAAACGTGATGGTACGCATTTCTCCTCCTGACACGAGGCATCACAGCAACGTTTCACCAGGCAACGCCGGGCAACTGCTGTTTGTGTATGAGAAATCGTTTGGAAACTTTCCTCATGTCAGCACGTTGTGTGAATGCTCTGAAAAGCTAATCATTTGCATATCGCAGCATCTTCTTCCTGTCGGTAAATTTCGCGTCTGTAGCACGTCATCTTCGTGGTGTAGCAATTTTAATGGCCAGTTGTGTATTAACCAGCGTTGTTATCGTGCCTTAAAACCACGAAGACTTCCAACCAACACAGTGCCTGCCCTGGTTAGGACCACACAGGAGACTGACTGACAGCTCACGTCAGACTTTCTATCGTTGGTTCCGAAAGTATACTCTGACGGTCAGATACTGTCGTACCACACAAGGTCCTTTACGTTTGGAGAATGCGGTGTCTTGCCCATCGTAAATGGATCCAAGATCAGCGGCGTAGCGTCCTTTTCACAAATCAGTTGCGGGTGTGCTTAGAAAGTAATTCTCATCATTGGTTCATCAAGCGCTCCCATGGCACAGACGGTACAACCCTTCTGATATGGTTGCAAGGGGCCGATATGGTGGAGCTAGTGAACTCGTCTGGGACTATGCCACGTAAAAAGCCTATGCTTCTGCGTGTGTTTCCAAGGGGTAATCTGCTGGCCACACTATGCAGGAGTTTCATAGTGCACGACATGTTAGCTATTTCCCTGGTACGTATGGACTTTTGGTCCAGTTTACAGATGACGGTGCCCAGTCGCACTGGGCTGGTGGACATGTGTCTGCGGCTTCAGGACTTCACCTGGTTACAGCGACCAATTCGATTTTTGAATGTAAACAAAGTTGGAGGAACACGGAACGCTTTAGGACGAAGGATCGCATCAACATTACAGACTACTGCTGACCTTCAGAGGGAGTTCGTCCGGTAATACGAAGTGCTACCACAAGCCATTTTCGACGGCCTGTATCAGAGTATGGGGAGCCGATGTGAATCTTGGATTACAATGCGAGGGCGTCATACCACGTAATGACATTCTATTTGCCACCGGCGCAGGGACGGTACTCACGGAAAGCGCCCCCGACTACCATGACCGCTTTTAGGACATACCTCACATGTCACAATGTTGTCAGGACACCATTCAGTGTAGCTATTATCGCTGTGGTTCATGTTGTTTCGTGTACCTTAAATATCCCTTAACTTGTGGATGCGAGTTTAGTTTCGATTAACTGGAGACACAGAAGATCCACGTGAATAATCATCCATGTTACAATCATCAGTGTTACACATTTTCAGATACTCTAGATTATCAACAGGAAAAATGAAACAATTCAAGAACCACTTAAAGACATCGAAAGTAGACGCTCATTCGGCGACGTAGGACCTATTCTGAAATTGTCAGAAGGAGTCATGTAAGACGATGTGAAATTAATTACAGCTCTTACAGGCACTATAAGTAGCCAACCAGTGTCGTGCTTAATATGGATGGGGCGGCAAACACTTCTGACAGTGCAGCCACAACAGCAGCAAACCTCAAACTCACATTTTTTGTCACTGTAAAAGTGATGATGTAACGATCACACACAAATACATTACGAAAAAGGGAAAAGGTTATGTCACCATGGTTATGTAAGGTGCCTTTCAACATCTCTTCCTGTATACCCATCGCGCTTTTTGACCCTACTATCTTATTTCTTGGCTCGCTAGTGGTTCTCCAGTCAATCATTCATTGGAAGAGGCAAGCTGCATACCTTTTTTGTACCATGATTTGAAGTGCCTTTGTAGTCTATTCTTGGACAGAGCGTGAGGAAAATATTTAAACGCTTTTATTAGTGTCATCCTACTGAGCGACACGATGCTTTGCTTAACACTGGAACGGTGGAAGGGGTCAAAATGGCCCATGTGATAATTTTTTCGTTCATTGTCATATCCAATTTATTTACTTCGTTAATGAAATTATATGACTTTTTCTAATTTTTTCTCCTCTCTCTGGAGATGTTTTAGCATTTACAAAATATTTTAATTTTGTTCGCCATTTCATTCAATATACCTATACTCCATTCACCGAAACAAGAGACGTACTGTAAACACGGCAAGGCGTGTGACCACAGCGCTGCCGTCGAGGGGTGTACATGGCAGGGGCGTCACAAATTAAAAAAATGAAAGTCGTGTTTTTGATAATTTGGCACCTGAACATGATAAAGTGATCCGAGAACTGCCTTCCGACACCTTTTTTCATTATATTAAAATTTATTGTCACCTAAAAAGAGAAATATTTAAGCTTTCAGGAAAAGTTGTTTTTCGCGTTACTCTATATTTATCACGCCATAACTCCTAAACTGTGTGTCACACAGCAAAATGATTTTATAATTGCCTTCAGTACTATATGTTGATGACGTCTGAAAATTTTCTACCCAATAGAGTCAGTAATAGTGAAGTAATAAATTAAAATCTCACGTCTGATGCAGAACTTTTACCAAATCATCATCCGAAATATAGTAAGCGACAAACTTTTCCCCTTTAAATTTTTTTGTGGGGGTGTACGCGAGAAAAGTTTCAGAAAGGTTTGAATTTAATTTTGTAGTTTGTTCGAATGCGATAGGTGCAACCGTTTGTCTTTTGTGTGCGATACATTGTGCGGTTCGCAGGCGCGGTGCTCAGTTAGTGTGGCCGTCTCAGTTGCAGGTGTGAGCTCGTTAGTGGGTGTTGTACAGCGGCGATTTCACGATATCTTAAGTTAATCTGTAAAGACGCTTGAAAGACTAGTTGTTGATTATTAGAGTATGTATATGTGTTTGTAGTTACGCTGAGCATTCACTGTTTATGTGCGCATCCAATAGCATCGCATGGTTTCTTATTTTATATATTCACTTATTTCATTAGCATTACATACGGCTGTCCTCATTATGTCAGCCACGGATTCAGCGAGCGAGGTCGACGTGTCAAGTCTGAGTCCACCAAAGAAGCGAGCAAAGAAGAAATCATTAAGTTCTTCTGAGAACCACATGGTGCTTAATGAGTATAAAACGGATCTGTTACATCCAGAGCAGTCGATGAGTGACATTCTTTCGAAAACAGCTGCAGCTACAGGTGTTGGACGTTCTTCAGTGTATCGTGTGATAAGTGAGTACAAGGCCACACACTCTTTGAAGTCTCCCAAGAAAGGAAAATTATGACAGAAACTTTCTGAAAGTGTTGATGGCTTCGATAGAAATACGATACGAAGGAAAGTACACGATTTTTTTTTTTCGTAACGAATTCCCAACAATTGACAAAGTGCTTACAGTCGTGAACGAAGATGCAGATCTGGGCAATTTTCGGAGAACTACATTTTATAAGTTATTGAGAGAAATGAATTTCAATTATGTCCGGCGTTGGCGCGATAGCATGCTAACAGACAGGAATGACATCGTTTTATGGAGGCGGTGTTATCTTCGAACCATTAAACGGTTGAGAGATAGAGGCAGACCCATGGGGAAACGTCTGATTATCGCACACATTGGCAGCAAAGTAGGGTTCGTTGAAGGATGTTTGTGGACTTTCGGATCCAAGAAAAGTGGAGATTATCATGAGGAGATGTGCGCCGAAACCTTCGAGAAGTGGTTTCAAGATGTTCTTCCTTGGCTTCAGGAAAATGCAGCTATTGTTCTTGATAACGCGCCGTACCATTCTCGGAGAAAAGTTCCCAATGCGAATTCCAATAAGCACGAAATATCAGAGTGGCTAAAATTTAAAAACATTGATTTCGAAGACGGTATGTCGAAGAAAGAACTTTAAGATATAGTTAAAAATCACAGAACAGCGCACAACGAATACGCAAGAGATGTAATGGCGAAGAATGCAGGGAAAACTGTTCTCAGAATTCCTCCGTACCACTGTAAATTAAACGCCATCGAGTTAGTGTGGGCCAGAATCAAAGGCTATGTTGCAGCGAAAAACAAAGCATACAAAATGCCGGAAGTACTGCTAGAAGAAGCAGTAAGAACAGTGACCGCAGAGGATTGGAACAAGTGCATCCTCCACGTCGTAGAAAAAGTGGAAACTCAAATGTGGAAATTAGACTGCATTATAGAGGAGAGAGAGGAGCGGTTTGTTATAAACCTCAATGAAAACAGTTACAGTTCGACAGAGTGAACCTTGTTTCGTCCTTTATCATTATTATTATTACTGGTATTATTGTTAAAATTTACAATTAATTATGTTTGAATGGAGCGTTTTGTCAGCAACCTGAATGAAAGATATCTGCTTCGACAGAATGAACTCAGTTTAACATTATTTAACATTATTGTTAAATTTATTTCGTACATTGTTGCCCAGGTTTCTCACGGTCCGCTGTGACAGCTCGGCAGCTAGCCGAACGCCGCCAGCTGCAAAACGTGCGCCAAGGATTTTCCACACCCCTACGTATCACGTGAACACCGAATGCTTTCTCTGGAAACGAGCGTAGTCGCTCACGTGACACTGTTTATATTTCGTCCCAGCTCTCGGTGAATAGACTATAGAACAGCGGAAGGGGTCAATTTTACCCCAATGTAATTCTCTTCCGAATATAAGTAAATTATCCAACAATACAGTGGCAACAGTGAGCAGTAACGCAGAGCAGTTGCTCTTCATTGTTGAAACTTGGCACGTGTACGTTACAGTCTGCCACAGCTTATGTTGCGTCACTCAGATAGTCTTTGTCCGTGAAACACGTTTCTGATCATGTATGGTCAGCGTGTACTTACTGATGAAGAAGTGTTACATCTCTTAGATGATTCATCATCTCTTTCACCGCAGCAGGTACAGTTGGAAGCATCTACAAAGATGATTGTAAGGGATGGAACCGTGTGGGGTCAGCTGTGAATGTTCTGAAGGAAATAGGAGGTTCCACTGCTTATGCTTGCCAACGAGTAGACAGCTCTGTCATCGGTGCCTTCTGTTTCATTTTTGATGATGCAATGCTACGTCTCATGAAGAAATACACAGAATCAAATGATCGAAAAGTACTAAAAAACAATGACTGGACTGTGTCACTTGAGGAACGGAAGAAACTGATAGCCATCATGTATGTATGAGGTGTATTGTGCACAAAAGATATGTCTGTGTATGATCTCTGGTCGCACTCTTGGGGGCGTGCTTTTATCAAGGACATTACGCCAAGGGACAGATTTCTCCGTTTTGATTAAAAATCAACCCGAGCTGAACGCCTGGCAGCCAACAAATTCGCTCTTGTATCTGAAATTTGGGGAAATTTAATTGAAAGCCGTATTCGCACTTACCGCCCTAGAGAAAATATATCCATTGAAGAGCAACTGTTACCAAGCAAAGCAAGATGCAGGTTTACTCAATTCATGTCCAACAAACCAGACAAATATGGTCTCAAATTGTGGTTGGCTGTTGATGTAACGACAAAGTATATACGTAATGCTTTTCCATACCTCGGCAAAGAGGACACGCATAGAGAGAAACAACCACTTGGAGACTACGTTGTTATGCATCTCATGGAGCCATTTGTAAATCAAGGAAGAAATGTGACCACAGACTCCTTTACGTCTCTTCAACTTGCTAAAAAACTCAAAGAAAAGAAAACTTCATAAGTTGGAACAATGAACAAGATCCGCCGTGAAATCCCCGATGAAGTAAGGAAGCCGAATACTGAAATACAGCCCGCATCTCGTGGTCGTGCGGTAGCGTTCTCGCTTCCCACGCCCGGGTTCCCGGGTTCGATTCCCGGCGGGGTCAGGGATTTTCTCTGCCTCGTGATGGCTGGGTGTTGTGTGTTGTCCTTAGGTTAGTTAGGTTTAAGTAGTTCTAAGTTCTAGGGGACTTATGACCACAGCAGTTGAGTCCCATGGTGCTCAGAGCCATTTTTGAACTGAAATACACTCCACCACAATACTCCACAATAATGGCAACACAGACTGCACCTTCACTGTATACCAAGGAAAGCAGAATAAAAATGTAATTCTCCTGAGTAAGCTGCATGCTGAAGAAGCAATAAGCAAGGAAGGAAAGAAAAAAACCTGAAACCGTAACGTTCTACAATGCAACGAAGTATGGCATGGACGTGGTTGATCAAATGACCCGTAAATATACTACGAAGGTTGCATGTAGGAGATGGCCAATGCATGTCTTCTACAACATACTGGACATAGCGGCAATAAATGCATGGTTTATCTATAACATAGTAACAAACAAGAAAATGGAAAGGAAGAAGTTCATACTTCAACTGGCAAATGAACTCATGGGAACGAAAGAGCAAGAACATCAGGAAAAAGGAAGAGGATATGGGACTGAAATCACTTAGGAAGCGGAGGAAGTGCCAAATCAGCCTCTACAAGGACAACAAGACCAGCGAAAACTGTGTAAAGTGCCACAAATCCGTGTGCGGAAAATGTGGGCGTAAAACAGAAATCACCTGTGCTAAGTGCGTCTAGCAGCTTCAAATGACATGAGTGAAAAGTAATACAGAGCTGTTTGTAAAACACATGTGAGAGTAAAATGGACCTAATATACTAAATGTGTCTAGAAAGTTGTATCAGTAGTTAATAAATTAAAATATATAGTTAAGAAATTTGTGAGCAGTAGCAACAATAAATTTGTATGATAGTGTTGATCAAATAAATTAGTAATTATTATTTATAATTGTAAATAATTGTTGTGATTAGTAGAAATAAAGTATGGATTAACAAACACTAAAAAAAAGTACTCGTTTAAGTCAAATATGAAAATATTTTATGTGATGTCAAAATGACCCCTTTCCGTCGTTTTAGGAATGTCAGAAAATCCGCCGTTCTAGTGTTAAGGCACTTCGGGAGGGTCAGCATTCAGATCCCCTTCCGGACATCGTGATTTCGATTTTCGTTAATTTAATTTTTTGGATGATTCCTTTCAAAAGGGCACTACCGATTTGTTTCTCCAGTTTTATCCAAGAAGCACTGCGTGAACTGCAAGTCAAAAGTTTGACCAGGAACCATCTTCTACGGATGCTGGCCGGGTCATAGAGAAGTACTCAACCTGAAACACTGCAAACCTCAACAATGGCACTATGCTATTCTGCGGCAGATTATGCATGTCATGTTTGCTGCAATTCAGCACCTGTAAAATCATAACAGTTTGCTTGAAATCCACTCCAATCGTATGGTTTTACCACACCAAAAGAATAACACCACCTCCTGTTCATAGAGAAATAGCCTCGAATGAGGAAAGAAAGAAAGTGGAGCATTAGAGAACGCATCCTCTGTATGAGCACGAACTGCATCAGCAACGACTGAAGTTAAGGAGACATGGACGGCGCCTAGAACCACCTCTGAAAAAGCTATGTTGCAACTATGGAGGACTACAAACTACCTTCCTCCTGTCTGGTTAAAGAGTTTCAGAAACTCTGCCTCCTGGCTATGGTCAGAAATGAGCGGCTTGGAAGTCCATGAATAGGCTAAGATCTGGAGTTGGCAGATGAAATGTTAATTTGGCAATATGGAGCTACATTGATCAAAACGAGTTTAGGTGTGACTTAGGAAAAGACCAGACTGTTCCTCGTATGCTTCAATCGCGACTCTTTGCAGCCTCCTGTACAGAAGACAAACTTCATCACGGAACAGAAAATGCATTGGCAGTGGGCAAGTTTTGGGCAAGGTAGGAGATGAGGTACCGGCGGAATTAAAGTTGTGAGAATTGGTCGTGAGTTGTGCTTCGATATCTTAGTCTGTAGAATTCTTGTACACAGAATGCAAAGGTCCAGAGTTCGAGTCTCAGTCCGCCACACAGTTTTAATCTGCCAAGAAGTTTGACAAGTAATAAACTCATAATTGTGTATAATAAACAGGGTGAACATTAATAAATCGACAAACTGCAGGGACGGATTCCTGACTGGAAACGGAGGAAAATAGGTCCTATGAACATGTGTCCGGAAATACATCGTTGCCACAGTAGATGGCGCTGACGAATGACAGTTCCTCTGACCACGTGCCGTGTATGCCTAGTGTGTTGCAGGCTGTGTGACGGACACAACGTGCTGTGAGCAGCAGAATGGTCCGGTATTCAGGTAGGGATCAAGCAGGTGTAAACGGTCCAGAGGCAGCACGGCTACACCAAAACAAGTACCCTCACAGACGCCAACCATATCACACAACATTTCAAGCCCTATTTGGGCGTTAGTGTGATCACGTGACCTTTCAGACAGACGAACGTGCAGGGAGGCGGCGGATTGTGGGTTCACTAGATTTGGAGGGTCGGGTTCTACACGATATTGAGACGAACCCCAGTACAAGCTCCATGCAAGTGGCCTGCCAACACGGTGTAAGACAATGTACGATTTTATGGATCCTGCATGACAACCGCTACTATCCCTGTCACCTGCAAACCCTTGGAGGTCACTTTGAACATCTGTTGTGATGTGGACGCGATGTAGCTCTGTGCTTTGTTTCGGGACGATTTGTTGTCGTTGCACGAACACCGTCCATTTCCGGAGACATGTTCATAGGACCTTTTCTTTTCGTTTCGAGTCAGGATACAGTCCCTTTAGTTATTTTTAAACCCGTACGAACAGGCAGGCTGTCAGCAGCATGTTACGCCGCTCTTCAGCCATAGAATAGATAAATAAACAACAGAAAGAATACACATAAGTGACATAACGGCGGGTAATAAAATAGCAGACACCTAAAGACAAACACGGAGCCGTTCACACTCGACGATAATCCACACTACAAACTGTTGACACGACGCACAAACACTGAAGATGGCGATGGCACAGGTGAACGATGGAGTGCGACGGTGAACACTGAACACTAAACACGACGACACACACGAGACACTGATGGCGATGATCTCCAGCGCGCGAATGTCCACGTAGCGTGTGCGAGTCTGGGGACCTGCCAAGAGGGGAATAAGGGTGATGGGGGGGGGGGGGGGGGGGAAGGGGAGAACAAAGATGCCAATGGCTGAGGAGATGGGGGGAGGAGTACAGGGACAGGGGAGGGGAAGCCCGGGGCAGAGTGGGGAGAAATGGAGGAGGGAGGGAAGAGGGAGAGAAGGGAGGGAGGGTGCCCAAAGGAGCAAACACAGGAAAAGGGAGGGAGGATCAAATTTGGTAGGAGGGGTAGATGGAGGGGAAGAGGGCATCATCAAGGAGAGGGAGCTGGCGGAAGCCACCTTGGGAAAGGGTAAGAAGGGTGGAGAGATGGCGACCGGGTGGGACGTGGGAATACAGGCGCCGCAGCAGGCGGGGGTGAGAGAGGATGGGGGAGACAAGCGGGTAAGGAGTATCGAGTTTTCGGGAGGTGTACAGGATCCGTATCCGTTCAAGGAAAAGGAGGAGGTGGGGGAACGGAATGAGGTCGTACAGGATCTGCGTGGGGGAGGGGAGACGGATGCGATAGGCAAGGCGGAGAGCATGGCGTTCAAGGATCCGAAGGGATTTGTAAATGGCAGGGGGGGCAGAGATCCAGGCAGGATGGGTGTAACAGAGGATAGGGCGGATGAGGGATTTATAGGTGTGGAGTATGGTGGAGGGGTCCAGACCCCACGTACGGCCGGAAAGGAGGTTGAGGAGACGGAGTTGGGAGCGTGCCTTGGCTTGGATTGTCCGGAGATGGGGGGTCCAGGAGAGGCGACGGTCGAGGGTGACGCCAAGGTGAGGGCGATAGGACAGCCATAGATGATGAGATAGAAATCAAGGAGGGGGAAGGAAGGGGTGGTTTTGCCTACAATGATCGCCTGGGTTTTGGAGGGATTGACCTTGAGCAACCACTGGTTGCACCAAGCGGTGAACTGGTCAGGATGGGATTGGAGAAGGTGTTGGGAACGCTGCAGGATGGGGACGAGGGCAAGGAAGGCGGTGTCATCGGCAAACTGGAGAAGGTGGATGGGGGGTGACGGCGGCGGCATGTCCGCTGTATACCGGCGGAGGGAAAAAAAGTGTAGGAATCCGTGTTATGGATGGTGACGTAGGAAGGACGGTGGGAGAGAAAGGAGCCGATCAGACGGACATAGTTAATGGGAAAGGCGAAGGTTTGGAGCTTGAAGAGGAGACCGGAATGCCATATGCGGTCATAGGCACGTTCGAGGTCCAGCTAGGGGAAGATTGTGGAGTGATGGGAATTTAGCTGTTTGGAAAGGAGATGAGCGAGGTGGAGGAGAAGGTAATTGGAAGAGCAGGATGGTCGAAAGCCACACTGGGTAACGGGAAGGAGGCGGAGCTGGCGGAGATGCTGGTGGATGCGTCGGGTGAAGATGGATTCCAGGACATTGCTGAAGACCGAGGTAAAGCTGATGGGACGATAGGAGGAGACGGCGGACAGCGGTTTACCAGGTGGAGAGGAAAGAGACAGGAGCTTCACGAAGGTGACGGTAGGTGACACGATCGTGACCGGGAGCAGTGTTGCGTTTTGTGCGGAGTGTAGCAATCAGATCCTGTGTAGTGATAGGGGCATTGAGATCCATGTGTGCAATGTTGTCCAAGTACTGGAAACCAGGTGCGAGGGGAGGGACAGAGGTATCAGTTTGATCGCAGACATCTGGGAAGAGGGAGTAATCGAACTGGGGATCGTCACGGATGGAGAAAACATCAGAAAGGTTAGAGGCAAAGTGATTGGCCTTACTAAGGGTGTCAGGAAAGGGGTGATCATCATGGAGAAGAGGATAGTAGGGGGAGGGTTCAGTTCCGGTAAGGCGACGGAAGGCTGACCAGTACTTGGATGAGTTTATACACTCCTGGAAATTGAAATAAGAACACCGTGAATTCATTGTCCCAGGAAGGGGAAACTTTATTGACACATTCCTGGGGTCAGATACATCACATGATCACACTGACAGAACCACAGGCACATAGACACAGGCAACAGAGCATGCACAATGTCGGCACTAGTACAGTGTATATCCACCTTTCGCAGCAATGCAGGCTGCTATTCTCCCATGGAGACGATCGTAGAGATGCTGGATGTAGTCCTGTGGAACGGCTTGCCATGCCATTTCCACCTGGCGCCTCAGTTGGACCAGCGTTCGTGCTGGACGTGCAGACCGCGTGAGACGACGCTTCATCCAGTCCCAAACATGCTCAATGGGGGACAGATCCGGAGATCTTGCTGGCCAGGGTAGTTGACTTACACCTTCTAGAGCACGTTGGGTGGCACGGGATACATGCGGACGTGCATTGTCCTGTTGGAACAGCAAGTTCCCTTGCCGGTCTAGGAATGGTAGAACGATGGGTTCGATGACGGTTTGGATGTACCGTGCACTATTCAGTGTCCCCTCGACGATCACCAGTGGTGTACGGCCAGTGTAGGAGATCGCTCCCCACACCATGATGCCGGGTGTTGGCCCTGTGTGCCTCGGTCGTATGCAGTCCTGGTTGTGGCGCTCACCTGCACGGCGCCAAACACGCATACGACCATCATTGGCACCAAGGCAGAAGCGACTCTCATCGCTGAAGACGACACGTCTCCATTCGTCCCTCCATTCACGCCTGTCGCGACACCACTGGAGGCGGGCTGCACGATGTTGGGGCGTGAGCGGAAGACGGCCTAACGGTGTGCGGGACCGTAGCCCAGCTTCATGGAGACGGTTGCGAATGGTCCTCGCCGATACCCCAGGAGCAACAGTGTCCCTAATTTGCTGGGAAGTGGCAGTGCGGTCCCCTACGGCACTGCGTAGGATCCTACGGTCTTGGCGTGCATCCGTGCGTCGCTGCGGTCCGGTCCCAGGTCGACGGGCACGTGCACCTTCCGCCGACCACTGGCGACAACATCGATGTACTGTGGAGACCTCACGCCCCACGTGTTGAGCAATTCGGCGGTACGTCCACCCGGCCTCCCGCATGCCCACTATACGCCCTCGCTCAAAGTCCGTCAACTGCACATACGGTTCACGTCCACGCTGTCGCGGCATGCTACCAGTGTTAAAGACTGCGATGGAGCTCCGTATGCCACGGCAAACTGGCTGACACTGACGGCGGCGGTGCACAAATGCTGCGCAGCTAGCGCCATTCGACGGCCAACACCGCGGTTCCTGGTGTGTCCGCTGTGCCGTGCGTGTGATCATTGCTTGTACAGCCCTCTCGCAGTGTCCGGAGCAAGTATGGTGGGTCTGACACACCGGTGTCAATGTGTTCTTTTTTCCATTTCCAGGAGTGTAGGTAGGGTAGCATTTAAATGGGTGCATGGCTGTCGCCAGTCCCGGCGTTTCTTAGCCACGAGCAAGTTTCGGATGTGTCGCTGGAGTTGCCGGTGGCGTCGTAGTGTGTCCGGGTCACGCGTGTGGAGGAAGGCACGGTAGAGACGGCAGGATTCACGGAGGAGGAGGACGGCCTGTGGGGGTAAGGTAGGACGGTGGGGGTGGATGGCGACAGTAGGGACATGGGCCTCAACGGCCTCAGACAACGTCAGCAAGGAGGCGGCATGGCTAACATCGTCATGGTGGTGGTAGGTGAAGGGGTGGCCTTCGACCCGGGTGGAGAGGGTATCCCGGTAGGCATTCCAGTCGGCACGGGAATAGTCATGGATGTACTTTGGGGGAGGGTCATTACGAGGGTCAGGGCGGGGGCGACGACCGTCTGAAACAGTGAGGTGGACAGGGAGATAGTCGTTACCAATGGGGTCCAGGACATCCACCGCTATGCAGCCAAGGAGGTTGGGGGAGGAGAGGATGACATCGGGAGTGGAGTTGGATTCAGGGCGGGTATGCTGGGGAATGGGCACAAGGTCACCTTGAAGGGTGGAGAGGAACCGATGCCACCACCGTAACTGGGTGGCGGAGCGACTATGGATGTTGAGGTCGGCGGCAATCACATAGGAGGAGAAGGTACGATCAATGTGGGAGAGGAAGTCGAAAGGAATAGGGGCGTTAGGGCGGACATAGATGGTGGCGCAGGTGACGGTAAGGCCGGGGAAGAAGAGACTAAGGATCAGGTGTTCGGTGGGGTTGGGAAGGAGAGGTTGGAGCCGAACCGGGATCTGGCGGTGGTGGCCAATGGCAACTCCGCCACGCGCAATCGGGAGGGGATTATCGGAGCAGTGGAGAAGGTAGGGGGAAGTGTGGAAGGTGTGGGGGGGTTGGAGGAAGGTTTCATTGAGGAGGAAGGCATCCATGTGGTGGGTGGCAAGGGTGTGGATGAAGAGGTTCTTGTTGGTGGGAAGGGAACGGATGTTGTTGAACAGGGTACGGTGCGGTCGCGCCATGACAGGGATTTAGACGAGGGTGTCGAGATGGGAGAAGGTGAAATGGGCCTGGTTGTGGGAGTAGGTGGCATACATTTTTAGGTGGAAGACGGAACGGGCGGCGAGGGAGATCTGTTGGAGGGTGTGAGGGCGCTGGAAAGGGTGGACGTTTTGCAGGACAATGGTGAGGAAGCTGATGATGACCTCAGCGGTGGGGGGAGGGGACGAAGGGAATTGCCAGGAGGGGTGGGGGCGTCCAGAGGACGGACAGGGACAGTGAGTTCAGAAGTGGTCGGAGGGGGTCGGGCTTACCACTTTTGGGAGTAGGTGGGATGGGAGAGATTGCAGGTATTACAGGAGGGAGGGGATTGTAGGTTAGGGCACTGCTGGAGGAGTGAGCTTGCCTACAATGCGGGCAGGTGGGGGCCTCGTGGCACTCAGCTGTTGGGTGCACGTTATAGCGCAGACACCTCTGGCAACGCAGGTATTGAGGAGGGGAACAGGAGGGGTCGACCTTATAGCGCTGGTTGAAGAGGAGGGCACCCTTCTTCAGGAGACAGGCAATGCAGGGGTCGTCCTAGGAGAAAACCTGCGTAAGGTGGGTGGGGCCGGCCGAGTTAAAAATGCGGCAGACCGCCTGCACCTCCAGCGAGGGATGCGCCTCGAGCTCCGCCAACACCTCCTCCTCCGTGATCATCGGACTAAGCCGAGTGATCATGGTGGTGAGTGTCGGCGGGTGACGCAGGGGTTGGGGTTGGCGGGTAAGAGATGGAGAAGGAGCAGGGGTGAGTTTGGCATTGGGGCTAAACCGGGTTATGGGGAGGTGGGAGAGGATGTCAGTATGGAGGGTGGGGTTGGGGGAGGAGATGAGAACTGAATCCCATCTGGGGGAAGTGTTGGCGGAGGAGGAGGGAGAGGTTCCGGGCCTCGAGAAGGGAAGGATCGGGATGGGAGAGGAGGTATTTGTATAAAGATGGGGGGAGGACGAGGAGGAGAAGGAGGAGGCGGAGGGAGCAGGGCCAGGCGGGGAGACATCCATGGCATCCTGGGAGGGGGGAGGGGAAGGAGGATGGGGCGGGGCCTTTTTGGGAGCGGAGGAGGTGGTGGTGCCACTAGGGCGTTTAATGGCGGCAGAAGGGTGGGTGGTGACATGAGGGACGAGAACTATAGGGAGGTGGCGGGAAGTGGCAGGTCCCGGTGTGGACACAGTAGTCGGTGCTGGAGATGGTGACAGTGAAGGCGACGGTGACGGTGGTGGCGGTGATGGCAAAGGCGATGGAGAGAGCTGGGCATGGGCAGTGGCTCGACGGGCCACCACCCTAGCTGGAGCTGCAGTGACAGGCTGGGGGAGTGGGGGGGAAAGGATCGGAGGGAGAGGAGCGGGAAGAAGAAGCTGGAGAGGGGGCGACAAAGAGCGAGGGCGAAGGGAGAGTGAGAAGATGAGCGATGGAAAGAGGGGGGGGGGTGACTGGGCACACCATGTAATGGTGGTGGTGGCGGCGGAGGCCGAAGTGTACACAATGGCAGTGGTGGTAGTAGTGGCAGTGGTGGTGGGGGCTGACATGACGACAGGGATGAACGAAAACATCACAGGTCGAAAAGGAGAGGAAAAGACTTGGGACGGACGAAGACGGACGAAGACCAGAGTCCCACGCTGCTGGCGGTGGCGCTGGCGACGGCTGGCAGGAACGCCGCAGCTGCTGCTGCTGCTGCAGGAGGGCTGGCTGGCTGGAGGGCTGGACCGCTGCTGCTGGCCGGGACCGCTGCTGCTGGCCGGGGCTTCTGCTGCTGCTGCTGCTGCTGCTGCTCGGCTGGACCGCTGCTACTCGGCTGACTGGCTGGCTGGACGGCTGGCACCTGAAACCCTGACGCTTCGATTAGTGCTGGAATGGCACAATCGAATGGCGGTATCCTTCCGAATTACCGCTGGAGATGTCCCTTTAGTTTGTCGGTTTTATTAATGTTCACTCTGTGTATGTTTCTGATACGAGAATAAATAAATCCAAGATTGTGCTCTGTTTATAATAGAGTTTTAAAACTACCTTAGGCTTCCGCAGTAAGAGTAGACTATAGTAGTTTTCCTAGTAGCTTTGATCAGTTAAGCTCGTACCCACGTTACCCGTACGTTGCGTGTGTTGCTACTTATCGGTCGTTATCTCGTAACGATCGCTTTCTCTATGAATGCGATCAGTGTCCGATTGTTGTTGTTGTTGTGGTCTTCAGTCCTGAGACTGGTTTGATGCAGCTCTCCATGCTACTCTATCCTGTGCAAGCTTCTTCATCTCCCACTACTTACTGCAACCTACATCCTTCTGAATCTGCTTAGTGTATTCATCTCTTGGTCTCCCTCTACGATTTTTACCCTCCACGCTGCCTCCAATGCTAAATTTGTGATCCCCTGATGCCTCAGAACATGTCCTACCAACCGGTCCCTTCTTCTTGTCAAGTTGTACCACAAACGCCTCCCCAATTCTATTCAACACCTCCTCATTAGTTATGTGATCTACCCATCTAATCTTCAGCATTCTTCTGTAGCTCCACATTTCGAAAGCTTCTATTCTCTTCTTGTCCAAACTATTTATCGTCCACGTTTCACTTTCATACATGGCTACACTCCATACAAATACTTTCAGAAACAACTTCCTGACACTTAAATCAATACTCGATGTTAACAAATTTCTCGTCTTCAGAAACGCTTTCCTTGCCATCGCCAGTCTACATTTTATATCCTCTCTACTTCGACCATCATCAGTTATTTTGCTCCCCAAATGTCATAACTCCTCTACTACTTTATGTGTCTCATTTCCTAATCTAATTCCCTCAGCATCGCCGGCCGGTGTGGCCGAGCGGTTCTAGGCGCTACAGTCTGGAACCGCGTGACCGCTACGGTCGCAGGTTCTAATCCAGCCTCGGGCATGGGTGTGTGTGCTGTCCTTAGGTCAGTTACGTTTAAGTAGTTCTAACAAGGGAACCTGAATTACAGGATGTTACAAAAAGGTACGACCAAACTTTCAGGAAACATTCCTCACACACAAAGAAAGAAAATATGTTACGTGGACATGTGTCCGGAAACGCTTACTTTCCATGTTAGAGCTCATTTTACTTCTTCTCTTCAAATCACATTAATCATGGAATGGAAACACACAGCAACAGAACGTACCAGCGTGACATCAAACATTTTGTTACAGGAAATGTTCAAAATGTCCTCCGTTAGCGAGGATACATGCTTCCACCCTCCGTCGCATGGAATCGCTGATGCGCTGATGCAGCCCTGGAGAATGGCGTATTGTATCACAGCCGTCCACATACGAGCACGAAGAGTCTCTACATTTGGTACCGGGGTTGCGTAGACAAGAGCTTTCAAATGCCCCCATAAATGAAAGTCAAGAGGGTTGAGGTCAGGAGATCGTGGAGGCCATCGAATTGGTCCGCCTCTACCAATCCATCGGTCACCGAGTCTGTTGTTGAGAAGCGTACGAACACTTCGACTGCAATGTGCAGGAGCTCCATCGTGCATGAACCACATGTTGTGTCGTACTTGTAAGGGCACATGTTCCAGCAGCACAGGTAGAGTATCCCGTATGAAATCATGGCGGTGAATCGAAGAAGTACAGTACATACTGACGAAACTAAAATGAGCTCTAACATGGAAATTAAGCGTTTCCGGACACATGTCCACATAACATCTTTTCTTTATTTGTGTGTGAGGAACGTTTCTTGAAAGTCTGGCCGTACCTTTTTGTAACACCCTCTATAAAGGGCCGGGTAACCTACTGAACATGTTTCTTGTTCATAATTATCCTCCATTTTTTACTTAATAATAAACAGTATTTATAACAAAACTGAAATTGTCAATGTATTATTCAGTTTCTATTCGAAAATTGTTAATTTGTAACGTGAAACAGAGATGTTTCCGTAAAAATAAAAGAAACAATACAGATTTATCTTATAGCACTAGAAAATACAATTTCCCCAACAAAAAGGTAAAATAAAAAGACCATGAAACAAAAATATATCAAACATCGGTTCAATACTTCGTCGAACTTATATAAAACATGTTTCTGTTATCGACAAACAGCTTTCGTATTTATCAGTAATAACAAGGAACTCTTGCCTTTGAACAGGATGAAGAACGTTCAGTTGAGTACAAAAAACTAAAATAATTATATAATTTTTTTACGTTTGTGCACGTAAACTGTACTTGCGCCAAAATTAATTGCTTTGGTTACTTTAAAGCGCGGAAGTTACGCCATCAAATAATTTATATTACTTACAAAATGAATTTATATTCTGTAAGGGTATAAAATACACAATGGATTGAATGATGTGCGGTTCTAATTATGTGCAAAACCAGGAAAAACAAAGGAAAGTCGTCGGCTCCCATTTTCTCTCTTACACTTTCATTTACGTTTTTTCCCTATTAAATCTACTAATACTACCGGTAATCCTACCAATTTTTAAGGCTTTCGTGGCCACTTGTTGACAGTTTGTCAATCCTACCATTCACTGCGTAGTGTACCAAAACTAACGAACCGTAGTTTTGGTAGAGCACAACCCTAATTTCTAATAATCTCGTCATAGACGGGACTTAATCCATATCTTCCTTCTTTTTAATGCTTTATTATCTTCCCTGTCCCTACGGGGCAATATGAATAAGACTGATGGATTTTCGTACATTGGAATTTTAGTGAGATATCAGGCCTTTATATTTGAATGCCTATCCAGTCAAATTTTTCAGCATTTCTGAAACACGCCTGACCCAGTCAAATGAGCCTGCAACAACTCGCTCTGCCATTTCACATTTCCTAGATGTCCAGAATCTACCATAATCGAACAGGATCGACATCAAGTGTCTTTATAGCCATTCAGTGCTTGCAAAGATAAGTTCAAACCACTAACACTGTCCAGTCACATTAATGTGACCACCTGTCAAAAGCCTGAATATGGTCACCAAGGGTATACGTATACTTGTGTTAACCTGTTGTGGCTTCCAGAACGGCGAGATGGCCCAGAGAATGCCATAGAAGTATTCCCCAAACAATAATGCTCTCTCCCCCAGCCTGGACACGTCGACGATTGTTGTAGGGTGTTTGCTTTCAGACGTTCCATGAACATGGAAAATAAAAAACGTGATTCACCTGAAAGTATACCTGTTGCCACTCAATCGCCGTCGAGCTGCGGTGTCAGCGTGCAAATTCCAGTCTTCGTCGCTGATGAACAGCGGCCAGCATGGGTGCATGAACCAATTACTTGCTGTGGAGGCCCACACGTAGCAACGTTCGTTAAACGGTCGTTGAGGAGACACTGTTGGCAGCTCCTTGGTTCATCTAGGCCGTCAGTTGCTCGACATTAGCCCGTCTAATCGCCCGCACACATCTCCGCAGCCTTCATTTGCCCATGTCATCTATGGCCCGTGGTGCACCACATTGCCTCGGCGCCCGTTTTGCCATGCACGGTATATTTTAACCACGGAGCCACTCGAAGAATCTACAGATTTAGCCGTTTCGGGAAATGCTTCGACCCTTGGCCTGAAAGCCAATGTCAGATAAATCGCTCTGTTTCCACATTACGGCAACGACTGCATTGTTTTCTGCGTCCCTGCTCTACCCTCTTCCCTTGACACCTTTTACTTACCCTCGACTGCTAGTGCTGCCTCCTGCTGTCTGTGAGCGGTTATTGCACGTTGACGTCGAACATACGTAGTTGGTCATATTAATGTGACTGGACCGTGTAATTTTACGTAACTTTGCAGTAAACAAAGAATTCCATGTATAGCTGATAGAGACCTGTCTCTTTGAAAAACGTCGTGACTGCTCCTTGATTCCTTTCTTACTGCTACAGGGTGTTTCAAAAATGACCGGTATATTTGAAACGGCAATAAAAACTAAACGAGCAGCGATAGAAATACACCGTTTTTTGCAATATGCTTGGGACAACAGTACATTTTCAGGCAGACAAACTTTCGAAATTACAGTAGTTACAATTTTCAACAACAGATGGCGCTGCAAGTGATGTGAAAAATATAGAAGACAACGCAGTCTATGGGTGCGCCATTCTGTACGTCGTCTTTCTGCTGTAAGCGTGTACTGTTCACAACGTGCAAGTGTGCTGTAGACAACATGGTTTATTCCTTAGAACAGAGGATTTTTCTGGTGTTGGAATTCCACCGCCTAGAACACAGTGTTGTTGCAACAAGACGAAGTTTTCAACGGAGGTTTAATGTAACCAAAGGACCGAAAAGCGATACAATAAAGGATCTGTTTGAAAAATTTCAACGGACTGGGAACGTGACGGATGAACGTGCTGGAAAGGTAGGGCGACCGCGTACGGCAACCACAGAGGGCGACGCGCAGCTAGTGCAGCAGGTGATCCAACAGCGGCCTCGGGTTTCCGTTCGCCGTGTTGCAGCTGCGGTCCAAATGACGCCAACGTCCACGTATCGTCTCATGCGCCAGAGTTTACACCTCTATCCATACAAAATTCAAACGCGACAACCCCTCAGCGCCGCTACCATTGCTGCACGAGAGACATTCGCTAACGATATAGTGCACAGGATTGATGACGGCGATATGCATGTGGGCAGCATTTGGTTTACTGACGAATATTATTTTTACCTGGACGGCTTCGTCAATAAACAGAACTGGCGCATATGGGGAACCGAAAAACCTCATGTTGCAGTCCCATCGTCCCTGCATCCTCAAAAAGTACTGGTCTGGGCCGCCATTTCTTTCAAATGAATCATTGGCCCATTTTTCAGATCCGAAACGATTACTGCATCACGCTATCTGGACATTCGAAACAATTGAACAGCTGAAGCAGTACATCTCATCTGCATGTGAAGCCATTCCGCCAGACACGTTGTCAAAGGTTTCGGGTAATTTCATTCAGAGACTACGCCATATTATTGCTACGCATGGTGGATATGTGGAAAATATCGTACTATAGAGTTTCCCAGACCGCAGCGCCATCTGTTGTTGAAAATTGTAACTACTGTAATTTCGAAAGTTTGTCTGCCTGAAAATGTACTGTTGTCCCAAGCATATTGCAACAAACGGTGTATTTCTATCGCTGCTCGTTTAGTTTTTATTGCCGTTTCAAATATACCGGTCATTTTTGAAACACCCTGTATATGCCCACTTCCAAGAACGGCGTAAATATATTTTAAAAGCATTTATAGGGAAGCTCTAGCGATCGTGTACACTCCCCCCGCCCCCAATTCTATAAGTCCCGCCAGATCCTCGACCGCCATGCACTCCGCCTCACCTTCCATATACGTCTCCCGTCCCCCACGCATCTCCTCTATGACCTGATTCCTTTCCCCCATCTATTCCTTTTCCTCAAACATATCGGCGTCCTCAACACCTCCCTCCGACTTGATCCCCCTCATCCTCTGGTTGCTTTTCTCCTCTCCAACCCCCACCCTCTGCCATGCCTTCACCATTGTGCCCCCCCTAACCTCCTACTCTACACCCTTCATCTCCTTTCCCAAGGTAACTTCCATCAACTCCCCTTCCTGCACGATGCCCTTTCTCCCTCCATTTATCCTTCGTATCAGCTGTGATCCTCACATCCCCCCCCTCCCTCTGTCCTTTTCCTGGGCGTCCTCTCCCACCCCCCTCCATCCGGTTTTTTCCCACCTACCCTCTCTCTGACTCCCTTCTCTCCCACGAGTTCTTTTTCTTACCCCTCCACTGCCTTCCACATTCCTTCTCGCGTCCGCCCTGCCCCCACTTTTTTCTAGTCCTCTCCCTCCATTGGCTCCCCCCTTTTTTTTCTTTTCCTCACCTCCCCCCCTTTTTCCCCCTCATCGGTCTGGGTCCTCCCCCCGCCCCCATCTGCCGCCGTGTCGCCTCTATAGTGCTGTTTAAAGTGAACATTCAGTGTTGTGCGTCCCCTGTCAGTCTTGTGAACAGCCACCATACTCTCGCAAGTTGTGTTTTTTATCTCGTGCGAACAGAAACCAGACTGTCGCCGTGTTTTCTTAATTTTGTCTGTCTACTTACTGTGTGACTTCATCTGCATCGTCAACGCCATGTTTTTATATTTTAAATTCCACAACTTTACACCCTTTTACAGTTTTTTTTTTACAATGTCACCGTTTTATTAGCTGTTTTTATTGTTTGTTTATATTCTCATTATGTTTTTCAACATTTCTGTAGGCTGTGGAGCGGCCTATTACGCTGCTGCCAGCTCGCCCCCACCCCCCTCGAAATGAAATAAAAGAAAAAAAACAAAAAAATAACGTGTACGTGACTTCAAGTACTGAAAGCAATAGCACAGACTGCTGAACTAATTTGCTGTTAGTTTCGTTGACCGAGATCGTTGGAAATGTTGTTGCGAGATCGTCCCAGAGGTGGAGAAAACACGACAGTTAAGAGTTGCGAGAGCGGGCGGAGCGCGGCGAGTGAGAAGGCGCTATTCCACGTACTCCTCCGCTGGAATCCCGCCGCCGCAGCCGCAACCTCAGCTGCCCAAACTGGTCCGACGGCCTTCCCGCGAGCGGGCCCACCTACGGGCTTCGCCGTGACACTCGTGGCCGGCCGCCAATTAACACAGCACGGTCGACGGGGAATTCCCTGCTCCTCCCAGCTTCAACGAGTCTCTGTCTCGATTTTGTCTCGCGGACGTCCGATCTACACACGTGTGTGTTTGGCACATAAGCAATCCACGAATGTGTCACTGAGATATGCGGATTCCGTACACGGCACAAGAATAACGAGTTCGGTGTCAGGTACCTGTTTACACATGCTCCCATAGAAAGAAACTCTGACCTACAGGTGGCCTTGGAGTACGACCTGACCACTGCCGTACTAACGATTTTCTCTCTTTTTTCCCTTCCACTTATCCATCCACTCAGAGTTTCAATTTATTAAACTTTTTCTTAATTATCTTGAAGCACCATTATTGAGTCAGGAAAAAACACTTCTGTAACATGACCTTGCTTTGTTCATACGCGACATCTTGTAGACAATAGATGTAGGTGAACAGGTAGATCCTGTTTTCCTAGATTTCTGAAAGGCGTTCGACACTGTATCACATCTTCAACTACTAACACTCATACGATCATACGGAGTATCTTTGCAAATATATGATTGGACATAAGAATATTTCATGTTATATCGGGCGTAGAATGGTCTACAGAAACGAAAGTGACATCAGGTGCGCGATAAGGAAACGTAATAGGATTTCTGATGTTCTCGCTATACAGAACTTATTTATAAGATAGAATCAGCTGCACTATATGATTATTCATAAACGAAGTACTATCGTTCGACAATCGTGAGGAACTGCAGAGACATTTGGACAAACTATCCACTTGTTGCACTGAATGGCAGCTCTTCTTGTATGTAGTTAGATGTAAAACAATGCCTGTAACAAAGAGACATAACCGCACAGTATCTCATTTCTGATTTCTTGTCAGAAAGGTCACAATTCGTAGTAACTGATGGAAACTCATCGAGCAAAACAGAAGTAATACCTGGCGTTCCCCAAGGAAGTGTCATAGGCCCTCTTCTTTTCCTGATCTATAGAAGCGATTTAGGAGACAATCTCAGCAATCGTCTTATATTGTTTGCAGATGATGCTGTCATTTACCGTCTTGTAAAGTCATCATATGATCAAAACCAATTGCAAAATGAATGAGAGAAGATATCCCTACTGTGCGAAAAGCGGCAGTTGACTCTAAATAATGAAAAATGTGAAATCATCTGTATGAGTACTAAAAGGAATTGGCTAAATTTTGGTTACACGTAAGATCACTCAAATCTAAAGGCTTCATACTCAATTAAATACTTAGGGATTACAATTACGGATAACTCAAATTGGAAAGATCACATAAATAATATTTTGGGGAAAGCAAACCAAACACTGTTATTTATTCGCAGAGGCCTACACTACACCTGTCCACCCTTTCCTGGAGTATTGCCACACTTAAATACTGAATATATATATATATATATATATATATATATATATATATATATGTGTGTGTGTGTGTGTGTGTGTGTGTGTGTGTGTGAGTGTGTGTGCGTGCGTATGTGTGTGTGTGTGTGTGTGTGTGTGTGTGTGTGTGTGTGTGTTTGTGTGTTTGTGTGGGTGAGTGGGTGTGTGTGGGTGTGTGGGTGTGCGTGTATAAACTAGGAAAATGCACGTTATCAAAATGAGTTTGTCACGAATACCACAAGGCAATGGAATAACCAAGAGCCTAGCGCCTATCTGCACTTGGCCCAAGATATACCGTTTGTGTAACACCTCCATCTGATGATGAGCCTGCAGTGGCGTTAAAACTAGTTAACAGAACAAAAATAAATTCGTATCAAATTCAGTAAGCAATATATAAACAATTTAAATCACAGGTTCAGTTCGTCATCCTCAATGGGTATAATAAAAGTTGTACTATATGCTGCTGAATGTTGACTAGGAGTAGATATGAAGTGAATATCGGGAAACACGAAAATACAATTAAGACTGCAAACAGAGAGTCGAGACTAATGCAGTAAGCAATAGAAGTAGACTTACCATCGATATCATCAAAATATACACAGACAGTCATAATACACACACCACCGCCACCATCACTACCACCATCGTACCAGTCGCAGCCATTGCATAGATTTCATGCTAGCAATCTCCATACAAAATGTATGCTAACGCTTTTCGGCTATGCCATTCGTCCTTCAGTATTCACCGGCCCTGGGACAACGAGATTTTACCGAACTAGCGGAGTCCAACTAACCAGGTATGCTGCACACTACCTCCCCAGTAAATTCATAGCGACTTCCAACGAAAAACAATAAGAAAGAGAGTTTCTAAGCAGAGAACGATATTCTAGAAGTGAATCAGGAACTTAAGCGAACATAGGAGCATGAAGATCTTTATAGTTCAAAAATGTTCAAATGTGTATGAATTCCTAAGGGACCAAACTGCTGAGGTCATCCGTCCCTAGACTTACACACTACTGTTAAACTACCTTAAACTAACTTACGCTAAGAACAACACACACACCCATGCCCGAGATATGACTGGAACATCTGGCGGGAGGGGCCGCGCAATCTGTGACATGGAGCCTCAAACCGCGCTACCACTTCGCGCGGCCCTCATAGTTCACGTACAGGCTATGTAATAAATATTGAATCTCCAGGGCAGAGGAAATTGGTATGTGTCTAAAAATAAATTATTAGTGGGTGGCAGGGGGCAGCTCATATCAAAACAAAATAGTTCCCAACGTTCAAAACACTTAAAAGTTTCTTGTGCGGATACAGGATCTATCATATAATCCGAAAGTCCAGTTCGCTGAAAGCGAGACGTGACGCTCTACAGGGTACCTGAAGGACAGCGCTGTGGTCAGAGGGTCTACTTCGTTGTAAGTATCTGCATCGCTCCCTCTACATTCTCCTCCCTCACCCGGCACGAAACTACTAACGAAATTCGCTAGCATCAGTGCAGTAGTAGTTGTATAGGATCTCTGTAGAAACGGCTAAAAGTTTTTTTCCACCAGCTAGACTACAAGACCGGGCCAAACAAAAGTGATACATTTCGAAGCGAATAAATAGTTCTTCAGGGATTCGAACCAACATTGTATGACTTGATGTGTGAAGTTCCTGCTGTTGCTAATGAGGTAAATGGAAATGAGCGTATGGCATCGTTGGCCGGGAAGCCCCATCCGGGGTAGTTGGTCGCCAAGTGCAAGTCTGATTTCAGTCGATGCCACATTGGGCGACTTGCGCGCTGGTGATGAAGATGAAATGATGAGGAGGACAACACAACAACCAGTCCCCGAGCGGAGAAAATCTCCAACCCGGTCTGGAATCGAAGCCGGGCCCGCTTGCATGGGAGGCGAGCACGTTACCACCCAGCTAAGCAGGAGGACTGCTAATGAGGTAAGTAACAATGACATGAAAATAAACTTATAATGTATGGAAATGGCGACTTGAAAATTTAACGCACTTACACTTTACTTATAAGATGTGAAGTATTGTTTCTAGGCTTCGAACCCATGAAAGGAGGGTAACTGTTGATTCTGCAATACATGAAAGCAGCGAAAATAGAATATGAGAAATACAGCTCACACAGTGAAGATTCCGAGTAAATAGAGATATCTTATCAATTGAGCTACAATTTCCACACCTTTCGGATGATTATAGGTTCAAGAAATCAGAAAAAAGTTATCACCTGTTAGAGAGGGTGACTAACAATGTGTGCATAAATATTGTCTCTCCATCACTGAGGCTTGCGTAAGGTATATAGAGAAATTCGAGCACGAAATATCGTCTCTGGGGCACAAACCTGAGACTTTGAGAGTAGCTCCCATAGGTAAGAATGATGGGACGCTCGTGTAAGTTCCAAAATTCCAAAATCAACAAAGGAGCCCCAGTGGGAATTTGTACACCGAATCCTAAGCTGCAAACACGAAATTTGGAAATAAAAAAAAGATAGCGATCGAAACCATGATATTGTAGGAAGACACGCGTGTGGAAGGCTAGAAGGTATGAAGCCGGAAGTGTATGAAAAGAAAAAACCTCAGTCTCATGACAGATGAACTTATGCATATACCAAATTGTGGAATAAAATCGAAATAAAAAACCTCAACCTCTTGACAAATAAATGTGTGCATGTACCAAATTGTGGAATAAAATCTCACATATGTGCCTTCAATTCTAGACCTGGGATGCAATATCGCTAGGAAGAAGTAATGATATATTTTAGAATTTATAAAAATGATATGTTAAGTAAAAATTAGAAAATAGTAAAATACACGAAATATTGGTACAACTGGTACGCAAACCCAGCCTGGGACACGTTCACGATAGATGCTAGTAATATGATGCTTGTTCACTAATCATAAAGTGCCTAAATACCTAGAAATACTGAAAATATCGAAAACTGCAACAAACCGGGGTTTTAACGCAGGATCTCTCGCGTGCATATCGCCGTATTAGGGATATTTCCACCATCTTAACACAGAACGCCTCATTGTTTTGCAGACTGGACTGGGGTGGAGTGCTATTAACAAATCAAGAGAAGTAACCCCCACTATCATTGTGCAGTTTGTAATGTTGTTGCTAAATTTTTCAGAAATCCTGCCCATTTCAGTACTTGAATGTCCCACTGTATCTACCAGGAAGTAAAAGGGGAAAGGAGGGGGGCAGGAGGGGGGGGCCCATTGGCTTGTTTGAATTTCCTACCTTTGCCAAAACTTAAATTTTTGCTCCAGCTATGGAGGAGGTGGATATGGAGATGGTGCCAGTATCAGTATTCAACAACTACTTAAAGTGACCTCATTTGTGCCCATTTGCCTTCTAAAATGAAACCTAAGACTTTCGTTGATTATTCGGCCTCTGAGTGATAAAAGAACTCTGACGCTAATCTACTGTGCTGTGAAAAGACAATAATGTGAATTTGACTAGAATATACGATTGCAGGAGAAAATAAGGACTTTCATTGATGGAATATCTATCAGGTTACACACCGTGAATGGATATGATGCATACACCTCTTTTCAAGTGCATTCGAAGTGTTTTTGATACGCTTTCTGTCTGTCCACTATTATTGTGTTTTGTTTTTCAGACTGGACTGAGGTGGAGTGCTATTAACAAATCAAGAGAAGTAACCCCGACTATCACCGTGTAGTTTGTAATGTTCTTGTTAAATTTTTCAGAAATCGAGGAAAGTACTTTTTGACATTATTCTGACAATAACATGACCATTTTCATGCCATAAACCCAGCAGCTTAAGTAATTGGATGAATTACATGCTTTGTGAGACGATGTTGAGACGTGCTGAACAAAGGTCTGTGATCGTATAACAACAATAATGCTGTTTAATTACTCTCGTATTTTGGGTTTTAATCGTTTCTTATCATGCTACAATACATTGGTATATTTATTTAGTTATTCACGGAGCCAGTCTGTTTAACAATTGCATTGATTGATAGTGGTTCCGATTACACCAATCGAATCATCCATTACAAAGCTAAATTATTATCTAAAGCCACTAACAGCGACGATGGACCCAGCAAGCAGTGCCATCCTTGTATCGCACGTGCCAGAAGTGTTGCCAAAATTAGATCAAGGACCCGTTACGTCCAAGAGTGATGTAACCGAACCAAGGTGAGATGTCAGAATCATGTGACCTTGTGTTTTGGCTGTTTCTTATTAACCTTCGCAGCCAACGTTGTAATTCTGGAAAAGCAGTCCCGTTTCATTAGCTTTTCAGCGTGCTGCAAATTATTTGCGTCCATATTACCGTGCGTTAAGTATATTTTGAAAATTTAAATGGCTGTAACAGTTTTTTTTTTACGTAAGACTGTAATATTTTACTAATGTACTATGTATTTGTTGTAGAAACAGCTTGCTGCTCTTCTGTTTGTTTCTCTCGCTGTTAGTAAATTCCATGCCCTGGCTTTTGAAACATGAATTTATTTTGAAGTAAACAGTGATCTTAATATTGGGGTCGAATGTACATTTCTTAGCTAATTAGCTCACACCTGGGGTTATCAAAAACAATGTTATTTATCTACAGGGTGTTTCAAAAATGACCGGTATATTTGAAACGGCAATAAAAACTAAACGAGCAGCGATAGAAATACACCGTTTGTTGCAATATGCTTGGGACAACAGTACATTTTCAGGCAGACAAACTTTCGAAATTACAGTAGTTACAATTTTCAACAACAGATGGCGCTGCGGTCTGGGAAACTCTATAGTACGATATTTTCCACATATCCACCATGCGTAGCAATAATATGGCGTAGTCTCTGAATGAAATCACCCGAAACCTTTGACAACGTGTCTGGCGGAATGGCTTCACATGCAGATGAGATGTACTGCTTCAGCTGTTCAATTGTTTCTGGATTCTGGCGGTACACCTGGTCTTTCAAGTGTCCCCACAGAAAGAAGTCACAGGGGTTCATGTCTGGCGAATAGGGAGGCCAATCCACGCCGCCTCCTGTATGTTTCGGATAGCCCAAAGCAATCACACGATCATCGAAACATTCATTCAGGAAATTAAAGACGTCGGCCGTGCGATGTGGCCGGGCACCATCTTGCATAAACCACGAGGTGTTCGCAGTGTCGTCTAAGGCAGTTTGTACCGCCACAAATTCACGAAGAATGTCCAGATAGCGTGATGCAGTAATCGTTTCGGATCTGAAAAATGGGCCAATGATTCCTTTGGAAGAAATGGCGGCCCAGACCAGTACTTTTTGAGGATGCAGGGACGATGGGAGTGCAACATGGGGCTTTTCGGTTCCCCATATGCGCCAGTTCTTTTTATTGATGAAGCCGTCCAGGTAAAAATAAGCTTCGTCAGTAAACCAAATGCTGCCCATATGCATATCGCCGTCATCAATCCTGTGCACTATATCGTTAGCGAATGTCTCTCGTGCAGCAATGGTAGCGGCGCTGAGGGGTTGCCGCGTTTGAATTTTGTATGGATAGAGGTGTAAACTCTGGCGCATGAGACGATACGTGGATGTTGGCGTCATTTGGACCGCAGCTGCAACACGGCGAACGGAAACCCGAGGCCGCTGTTGGATCACCTGCTGCACTAGCTGCGCGTTGCCCTCTGTGGTTGCCGTACGTGATCGCCCTGCCTTTCCAGCACGTTCATCCGTCACGTTCCCAGTCCGTTGAAATTTTTCAAACAGATCCTTTATTGTATCGCTTTTCGGTCCTTTGGTTACATTAAACCTCCGTTGAAAACTTCGTCTTGTTGCAACAACACTGTGTTCTAGGCGGTGGAATTCCAACACCAGAAAAATCCTCTGTTCTAAGGAATAAACCATGTTGTCTACAGCACACTTGCACGTTGTGAACAGCACACGCTTACAGCAGAAAGACGACGTACAGAATGGCGCACCCACAGACTGCGTTGTCTTCTATATCTTTCACATCACTTGCAGCGCCATCTGTTGTTGAAAATTGTAACTACTGTAATTTCGAAAGTTTGTCCGCATGAAAATGTACTGTTGTCCCAAGCATATTGCAATAAACGGTGTATTTCTATCGCTGCTCGTTTAGTTTTTATTGCCGTTTCAAATATACCGGTCATTTTTGAAACACCCTGTATATACGTATTAGCTGGCAAACCCGGCATTGCCTGGGTATTTATTTTGCCATTTTTCTATTAGAAACGAAAATAAAAAACGAACTGCTTGCAGTGTAATATCGAAAAAATTTCATTTCCATATATTCGTGAAAGTACCTCTGAAATTATGAAACAGTCGTACAGAGAAATATGCATGATGTTAAGTTGTATAAGTACAGTACCCAAACTGAGAAACGTGTTGTGCAAAATACAAATTCTCAGCAATGTTTATTTAAGTCATATCTTGATTAAAACAATATTTCTACTTACATATCGAGGAGCTACTATGCGATTTTGTAAACGTCTCTCTCGCAACCCCCCTTCATAGCACTATAGACGGCTATCATTTTCACCTACAGTCGTTTACGCATCGCAATCGAATGCTTGTCAAAAGCTCTAGCAGGTGTCAGGGATTTCCTTAAGCTGACTGGACTGCAGGAGCGTCTTGGTAGTAAAGAATAAATATCGGGTAATCAAAAAGTCAGTATAAATTTGAAAACTGAATAAATCACTGAATAATGTAGATAGAGAGGTACAAATTGACACACATGCTTGGAATGACATGGGGTTTTATTAGAACCAAATAAATACAAAAGTTCAAAAAATGTCCGACAGATGGCGCTTCATCTGATCAGAATAGCAATAATTAGCATAACAAAGTAAGACAAAGCAAAGATGATGTTCTTTACAGGAAATGCTCAATATGTCCACCATCATTCCTCAACAATAGCTGTAGTCGAGGAATAACGTTGTGAACAGCACTGTAAAGCATGTCCGGAGTTATGGTGAGGCATTGGCGTCGAATGTTGTTCAAATGTTCAAATGTGTTTGAAATCTTGTGGGACTTAACTGCTAAGGTCATTAGTCCCTAAGCTTACGCACTACTTAACCTAAATTATCCTAAGGACAAACACACACACCCATGCCCGAGGGAGGACTCGAACCTCCACCGGAACCAGCCGCACAGTCCATGACTGCAGTGCCTAAGACCGCTCGGGTAATCCCACATGGCTCGAATGTTGTCTTTCAGCATCCCTAGAGATGTCGGTCGATCACGATACACTTGCGACTTCAGGTAACCCCAAAGCCAATAATCGCACGGACTGAGGTCTGGGGACCTGGGAGGCCAAACATGACGAAAGTGGCGGCTGAGCACACGATCATCACCAAACGACGGGCACAAGAGATCTTTCATGCGTCTAGCAATATGGGGTGGAGTGCCATCCTGCATAAACATCGTACGTTCCAGCAAGTGTTTATCAGCCAGGCTGGGGATGATGCGATTCTGTAGCATATCGGCGTACCTCTCACGCGTCACGGTAGTAGTTAAAACCATAATCACGCATTTCCTCGAAGAAAAAAGGCCCGATAGCGGTAGATGTGGTAAATCCAACCCATACCGTGACTTTCTCGTCGTGCAATGGAGTTTCCACGACAGTTCTAGGATTTTCGGTAACCCAAATTCTGCAGTTGTGGGCGTTGACAGGCCCTCAGAGCGTGAAATGAGCTTCGTCGGTCCACAACACGTTACTCAACCAATCGTCATCTTCCGCCATCTTTTGAAAAGCCCACACCGCAAATGCCCTCCGCTTCACTAAATCACCAGGTAACAGTTCATGATGCCGATGGATTTTGTACGGATAGCATCGGAGGGTACGCCGAAGTGCCAACCAAACAGTAGTGTATGGAATGCCGGTGCGACGTGCGACTGTACGAGAGCTGACTTCCCCGTGCATAGACGAACCCGCTACAGTCTCCATTTCTTCCTGAACTGTCTCAGCAGCATTACGCCTTGTGCTCGGTAGGCCACTACAAGGTCTATCGTCTAAACAACCCGTGACTTCGAACTTCGAAATCATTCTCGCCACAGCTGCATTTGTCAACGGACCTTTACCCGTTCGAATCCCCTTCCTAAGGCGATAGGATCGTAACGCTGAAGTAGCACATTCCCCATTCTGATAATACAGCTTCACTGAAAGCGCCTTTTCAGGTAACGTCAACATGCTGCGACTGCTGGCGCATCTGATTCTCTCTCTCATTACAGCCCCTTTTATACACGATTGTCATGCGCACTCATTGACGTTTTGCTGTCCAGCGCCATTTTGTGAACTCTGTATTTTTTTTTATTTTGGTTCTAGTAAAACTCCATGTCATTCCAAGCATGTGTGTCAATTTTTACCTCTCTATTTACATTATTTCGTGGTTTATTAAGTTTTCAAATTTATACTAACTTTTTATCACCCGGTATAATAAAACGTCTAGCATGATGACGTCATATCTCTTGAACTATGTGCCGTAGAGTTACTCTGTATATTTGTGTACGTACATTCAATGACATGTGTGAATCTGTCTGCGAAATATGTTGCGAACGGAGTTAGTAGAAAGAAGTAATAAATTTAAACATCATGCATGATGCGGCAGGTTTCACGCACATCAGCGCCTGACCCCTGTGTCACACAATGCTATAATTTTGTAGATAGTTCAGCAACGAAATTTATTGTGAATAGAGTTAGTGGCACAGAAGTATTAAGTTTAAACGTCTCGAATAATGCGGCAACATTTCACGCAACTCTTAGTTTATGACGTCGTATCTCCTGAACTATGATAGACGGTTCTTACTCAAACAGCGGTTATTTCCTGACAGTAACGTGTATGTGAACGAATTTTGGTTGAAATCGGTCTAGTGGTTTAGGTGATGTGGAGCATACATACATAAAAATTTGTAAATTTGTGGTAAGATCTTATGGGACCAAACTGCTTAGGTCATCGGTCCCTAAGCTTACACACTACTTAATCTAACTTAAACTAACTTACGCTACGGACAACACACATACCCATGCCCGAGGGAGTACTCGAACCTCCGACGGGGAGAAGCCGCGCGGACCGTGACAAGACGCCCTAGACCGCGCGGCATACATACATACACACATTTTTATAATACGTATGAATATTTATCCTGGCACGATTATTATTATAAGGCGCTCTCTTACACAGAGCAAGTCATTCCTCGTGTTTTACTTCACATTCCTTATGATACACACTTTACAAACGGCAGAATTGTTTGGGAAAGGCTACTGCCGCCCCCTCCCACCCCTCTCTCCACCACCCACCACATAGGAAAGAGACTGATCTTCGGAAATTAAATTTGCGGCATACCCTACCTCACTGACGTACGTATCATTTAAGTACCAGTCTGATGAAAGTCAGAATCTGTAATGGATATTGAATAGCAGCATCATTTGTAGTGAAATTTCAAAACTGTTTCATCGTTCGCCGCTGGCCGTCTTGCAATTGAAGGTACCAGGTATCTCCGGGTTCTAAAATATTCCAATAGCGTTGTACTTTCAGTTCGCGACGTTTTTTCTCGTGTTACTATCCAGTGTAAAACATAAGAGAGTATTCGCATGTATCCGAAAGCTGTCAGTCTTACAACAGAATAATATCTACAAATCTCCCACAGACTGTACTGTCTCAAGTAAGTACACTGTAGGAAATTTGCCAGTAGGCTTGGGTTTTGTTTTGTAATAAATCGTTCTTCGTTTCCTTCAGCCCTTCCTCTTCCATGAAATTAATGAGGTTTCTCCCCTTCAACCCGCTGCTGGCAAATACGCCACTGCCGATTAAATCCTGAGTACAGTCTTGATATTAAATCTTGGAAGTATTGCGGGATCAACACTTCGAAAGAGTTATGACAACTAGTGAAACAGTAATGACTACAGAAAAGCAAATACACAGTATCTGTTTGTCTGTGGAATGTAGAACAATAAAAATAAATTGCATTCATTTCTGCCACGCCCCGAAGTCCATATCTACATGCCTCTAGTTCTTCTTCTTCTGCCACTCCAGGATTAACCTACGGCCAGTTCTAGTCTCACCATCTCATCTTCGGTCTTCCCACACTTGTCTTGCCCCATGGTTTATAATCCATTTCCAGTTTATGAAGTCTTTGTGGTGTCATGCAAAGCATATGTTCTCTCCGTTATTCTTTGTGTTAGATTGGTTTCGGTTGAATCCCTTATTACTTCGTTTCTAATTTTGCCTTCCCTAGCGCAGTCTTCCAGAGAACTTAGAAATTGCATTTTTGATGCTTCTATTTGCTGTAAATCTTATTTCTCAGCGTCCAAATTTCTTCCCTATACACACTCTAAGACAAAAAAAATACACACATACGAAAGAATTATCCGAATGGGACAGAAATCGATGGATGTGCTTTGCATGTATCGACATTCAAATGATTACAGTTTCAGAAAAATTGGATGGTTTATTCAAGAGAAAGAACTTCACAACTTCACACTTTGAACAAGTCAACCGACCGCTGTGGCCGAGCTGTTCTAGGCGCTTCAGTCCGGAACCGCGCGACTTCTACGGTCGCAGGTTCGAATCTTGCCTCGGGTATGGATGCGTGTGATGTCCTTAGGTTAGTTAGGTTTAAGTAGTTCTAAGTTCTAGTGGACTGATGACCTCAGATGTTAAGTCCCATAGTGCTCAGAGCCATTTGAACCACTTGGAACAAGTCAATAACGCATTGGTCCACCTCTGCTCCTATGCAAACATTTATTCGGCTTTTCATTAATTGACAGAGTTGTTGGATGTCTTCCTGAGGGATATAGCGCCAAGTTCTGTTATATTTGCACGTTAGATCGTCAAAAGCCCGAACTAGTTGTAGAGCCCTGCTGGTAATGCTCCAAACGTTCCCAGCTGGGTAGAGATCCAGGACCTTGCTGACCAGGTTAGGGTTTGGCAAGTATGAAGATAAGTAGTAAAACCTCTCGCCGTATGCGGGCGGGCATTATCTTGCTGAAATGTTGGCACAGGATGGCTTGCCATAAAGAGCAACAAAACGGGGTTTAGAATATCGTCGACGTACTGCTGTGCTGTAAAGGTGCCGCGGATGACAACCAAAAGTTTCCTGCTATGAAGAGGAATGGCACCCCAAACCATCACTCCTGCTTGTCGGTCCGTATGGCGGACGACGTTCAGGTTGGTGTCCTACCGCTGTCTGAGGCGTCTCCAGACACCTATTCGTTGGTCGTCGAAACTCATATCGAAGTGGGATTCATCATTAAAGACAGTTCTACTTCAGTCAATCTGATTATAGACCGAAGAGGTGTCCGAAGACGTCCTAGATGCGATTTGACGCGCCAATTGGGCAGAATTTGGTACGAGATCCGTCAGGAGGACGTCCAACAACTGCATCAATCAATATCATGCTTGCCTAAAAGCCAGTTTCAGCAACTCAATTTGTGAAGCTCTTTGTCTTGAATTAATCGTCCAATTTTTCTGAAATTGTAATCATTTGTTTTGTACATGTAATCGCGTCTACCGTTTTTCATCACTTTCGGATAATTCCTTCGTGGTGCTCCTTCATTTTTCTTCTGTCTTTCTTCGTTTGAGCTATAGTTGACTTCTTGTCCCAAAGATATTTAAAAATCTGTCTGGATAACCTGTTGCTGTTCAGCCGGCCGGAGTGGCCGTGCGGTTCTGGGCGCTACAGTCTGGAGCCGAGCGACCGCTACGGTCGCAGGTTCGAATCCTGCCTCGTGCATGGATGTATGTGATGTCCTTAGGTTAGTTAGGTTTAATTAATTCTAAGTTCTAGGCGACTGATGACCTCAGAAGTTAAGTCGCACAGTGCTCAGAGCCATTTTGTTGCTGTTCATTATGTATAAGTGTCCAAAAAATAGCAGTCGCCTCTCTCGTAGTGTTTCATTTATGTTTTTTATGTTGCGACAAACTTCTTCATTGCCTCTTAATTTCCATACCTCTGTATTTTTTTGTGGTCCAAGTATTTTTCGAATGATTTTTCTTTCTAGGACTTCACGTTTGTGTAATTTGTAGTTCAGTACTAAACATTCACTTGCATAAAGACAGTCTGGTTTTACTACTGTGTTTTAGTGCAGTAAATTCAAATTTGTAGGCAGACACCTTTTGTTGTAGACATTCCTAGTTATTCCATAAGCTCTCTTCATTTTATGTACACTCTTTCTTCTATATCGAATGTTCCTAAGACATTTTCTTGGATGATTTCTCCCAAATATTTAAATTTATTTACCCTCTTTATCTGGCCAATATTTGTTGCTAGGGATTCCGGAGCATTTTTTATATTTGTCATAAATTTTGTTTTTCTACAGATATTCTTAAACCTGTTTTGTTGGCTATTTCTTCTAAGAGATTTATTTACATTCCAGCATTTGTTGGGTTTTCAGAAAGAATGGTAAAATCATCCTCAAATGCTAAACAGTGAATTTCAATACCTTTGTTTTTAGTTCCCAGTCTGATTGGTGATACCTTCTTTCAGTTTTTGTTTCCATTCTCTTACTATTTTCTCTAGTACGCAGTTAAAGAGGAGTGGAGGCAGGTCATCACCTTGCCTTACACCTGTTTTTATGCTGAATGCCTTCGATATCTCACCCTGGCACTTTATTTTTGATTTGGTGTCTGTGAGTGTTTCACGAATAAGGTTTGCTAATTTAGATTTGAGGCCAAATTCTCAGATCACTTTATCTAGCGTTTCCCTATCAACTGAGTCAAATGCCTTTTTAAAATGTTTAATGTTACAACTATATCTTTGGAGTTTGTAAGTCTGTGACGAATCACGGAATTCAGGTTGAAAATCTGTTCTGAGCAAGATCTGCCCTTTCTAAATCCACTCTGATATTCTCCCAATTGGCTATCAAGTGTTGCTTCTACCTTGTTTAGTAGTATTGTTGAAAATATTTTATAACCCACTGGCAACAAAGATATACTTCTGCAGTTATTTACATTTTGCTTATCACCTTTCGTGTGGAAGGGATGAATGAGAGCTACTTTCCAGTCTTCTGGTATCTTTTCCGTTTCCCATATTTCTTCAGACATGAGTTGAAGGTTAGTTATAATTTTTGGTTGAGACCATTTAATAAGTTCAGCTTTAATTGAGTCTTCTCCACTGGCTTTGTTGTTTCTCAGGGTACTTATTGCTTTTTTAATTTCTTCAGCTGTAGGTGGTGGATCTGCTTCTGTATTTTCATGGAGACCTGGAAATTCTAGCTTACAGTTTAGTTCTTCGCCGTTCAATAATTTTCCAAAGTACTTTCTTAGTATTTTTCAATTTTGGCTGTTGCTTAGGCTTACTTTACCATTTTCATCTGTGAAACAAATACTTGGAGTTTGATGGGCCTTTAGATGAATTTTAAACATCTGGTACAAATTCCGGGAGTTATTTTTTTCAAAGTTGTTTTCTATGTCAAGAAGTCGCGATTTCTCAAAAGATATTTTAACACTCTTTATTATTCTTGCTGTTTCTTTCCTTTGCATTCTAAATGCATCAAGGTGTTCAGGCTTCCCAGAACATTTCCATTTCTTCCACTGCTTTGTTCTTTCTGTAACTGCTTCTTCACAGATTTCATTCCAACACACTTTCTTCTTCATTTTTGTTGTTCCACATACATTTTTCGCTGCCCTGTTGATTTCTTTCGATATTTCTTCCCATTTCCTGATTGAGTTCCTTTAATTTCTTCTTGAAATTTTTTTATTACCTCTATGGTGATCCTTTATTTTTATTTATTTTTCATTTTGTTCTCTTAGAATTTTAGGGTATAATAAAGTAGGAATTGCCACGGCTTTATAAAATTTCAGTTGTGTCTCTTTCCTTGCTTTACCTTTAAGGTTCTCCTTATTGTGCCACATATACTCTAGTAAGTATTAGTTTTTTCTGTATATCCATATCTTGATCATATGATACGTCACATCTACAGTACTTGAAATGGGCTGCCTATTCTATTGGTTTATTATTGAGGATTATTTTTGTTTGTACTAGTTGAATCCCTCAGTAACGAACCGATAGAGCAGGTAGTGCAGTTCAGATATTTAGGATGGGATATATCATATGATCAAGATACGGATATAGAGAAAGAAAACCAGTACTTACGATCCGCTATGTGATACAATAAGAAGAACACTTAAGGGTAAAACAAGGAAAGAGACACGACTGAAATTTGTGGTATAATATGGGGATAAGATGGCGAGACCGGAGCAGGCCCTTGTCCTAACCCTGAAGTGGCAGAGGAAGAAGATAAATTGCAGGCATTTAGATATGGACTTAAGGGTAGAGAGGGGAGCGGAAGAAAACGAGAGACGTGATAGAATACAAGTAATGAACAGAGGAGGAAAAAGTAATGATGTGATCCACTGAGAAACTAAATGAGAAATAAGCTTAACTCTGTGAACAAGTGAGCTTTTCCTTCATTCTTTAACAGAGATAAACGGCAATGTCCGATAATTTGTAGGAGAAAAATTATGAAGCTAACATGAGTAAGTGCTTCAGCTTGTTACCAAGTGCAAGATGATGTTAAATTGAGTGTAGAGGGGGGGGGGGGGGGAGGTAGAATATCAAAACTAAGGCGTTTGAAAATTATTTTGTTTCATGGACGGAACACTCGTAGCAAGTACGTGAGACAGTGTATCACATTTTTGATGAGATGATAGGTACTTGCTCTGCGACGCAAGGCTGTTGGGTTCATGCAGACTGAGGAGTGAAGATCCGATGAAATACACGGTCCGACCCAGAATATCTGGACACCTATTAGCGGATATTAATAAGGGGTGTATCTAGCCTTCGCCTTTATAATGGTTTGAACTCTGCTGCGGACACTTTGAACGAGGTTCCCGTTGTCTGTGGACGAGTGGCAGCCCACTCATCCTCAATAACAGAAACCGGAGAAGGTAGCATAGAAAACGCTGGGGTCTGGAGCGCAGTAAGGTATTTCGTTGGGCTGTGGTCGGGTTTCCCGGCAGCCCAGTCCGTTTCAGGGTTGTTATTGTTCACAGACCATTGCCTCACATATGCTCCTTTAGAACACGGCGCATTTTCATATTCATAGAAACATTCATCGTCTCTGAATTATTCCTCTACTGTACAAATATCCTTAGACGCCAGGAAGGCATCTGGCCCAGACGGTATCCCCGTAAGATTTTATGTTGACTATGCTACAAATATAGCACCAATCTTATCCATCATCTATCAGAGATAATTGGAACAGCGGAAAGTTCCACGTGACTGGAAGAAGGCCCAGGTCATAGCAGTCTATAAAAAGGGTAGAAAATCGGATGCACATAATTACCGGACAATTTCACTGACATAGATTTGTTCTAAAATCATGGAACATATTTTGTGTTCAGACATAATGACCTTTCTAGACTCTGAGAAGCTCATCTGCAGAAACCAGCACGGTTTTAGGAAACAGAGGTCATACGAGACACAGCTGGCCCTCTTTGTGCATGATATACAACAGGCTCTAGATACCGGCTCCCAGGTTGATGCCATATTTCTCGACTTTCGAAAGGCGTTCGACTCAGTTCCGCACTGTCGCTTGCTACAAAAAGTGCGCGCTTATGGTCTATCCGATGACATATGCGGTTGGATAGAAAGTTTTTTGACAGACAGGAAACAGTATGTCGCCCTGAACGGCGTGACTTCAACAGAAACAAGCGTAACTTCAGGTGTGCCCCAGGGCAGTGTAATAGGTCCTCTGCTTTTTACGATTTACATAAACGATGTGGTTGATGGTATTGACAGCGGCCTTAGACTGTTTGCCGATGATGCTGTAGCCTATAGGAAAGTGATACCACACGAAAGTTGTGAACCAATCAATGAGGATTTGCAGAAAATAAATGCGCGGTGTAATGACTTGCAGCTATCTCTCAATAATAGTAAGTGTAACTTACTGCGTATAACAAGACGAAAATCCCCATTAGTGTACGAGTACAAAATAAATGCCTGGTCTTTGGAAGCGGTAACGTCCGTCAGGTATCTGGGTGTGACTATTCGAAAAGATCTCAAATGGAATGATCAGATTACACAAGTAACGGATAAGGCGAACTCTTGATTGCGGTTTACTGGTAGAATTCTGAAGCGATACAGTCCTTCAGCAAAGGAAATAGCTTACAATACGATAGTTCGTCCAGTATTGGAGTATTGTTCGTCTGTATGGTACCCTTACCAGTAGGGTCTGATTCAAAAGATTGAGAAGGTCCAAAGAAGAGCGGCAAGATTCGTGACTGGTGCATTTAGCCATCGCGAGAGCATTACAAATCTCATAGAAAGTTTGAAGTGGGACACACTTGCAGATAGACGGCGCGCTAAACAGAAGGGACTGTTCACTAAAGTCCGATCTTCACTGAGGATGTAGAGCATATATTATTACCACCAACTTTCAAATCGCGCAATGATCACCATTCAGAGATAAGGGAAATAAGGACTCGTACTGAGGCGTGAGGGGGGGGGGGGGGATATGTGCCCTCCGCCACACACCGCTAGCGGAGTATGTATGTAGATGTAGATCTGCAACATCCGCCTGTTTGACCATGTCAGTGCCTCACAGCGGCCAGACGGTATAATTGCTATATCTACAGTACCTGATCAGAATTTTTCAAATACTCGTATGTAATGTGAAATTGTCCACTAGATGTCATGAGAAGCGGACCTGCCAATATGAAAACAGTCGAGGAGCATCATGTTGTCAGCAGAGAAACAGTAACAGCAGAATGATCGGTTGGAGAGTCCAGTGATTTCGAACGTGGAGTAGTCATTGGATGTCACCCGAGTAACCAGTCCATCACAGGCACTTAAGCTCTTCTAAAGCTGCCCAATTCGAATATTGGTGATGTGACTGCGGTGTGGAAAAGCGAAGGAAGAGTCATAGCTAAACCAAGGCCAGGCACACCTTACGTACTGATGGACAGGGAAGGTCGATCACTGCGAAGGACGGTTGTATAAAATCGCATGAAATCAGCGGAAGAAATCACTCGTGAGTTCCAGTGTGCTACCATCAGTACAGCTGGCACACTGAGTGTGCTTAAGAAGTTAAAAAGATAGGGGTACAATGATCGAGCAGCTCCTGGTAAACCACGCACGAATGATAAGCGACACTTAAAAGTAGTGCGAAGAGCAAAGCCTCTGACAGCGTATGGCTGGAAACGAGGGGTTTGGAGTCATGAATCACTCTTCGATGGAAGAGTCTGGGTTTTGGCGAATGCGAGGAGAACATTACTTGCCGTCATGTATAGTGTCAGCAATGAAATACAGAGGAAGTGGGACGTCTTCTGGTAAATGCGGAAGGATATGAACCCATTTTACAGCATTGTGTAATTTCTACATCTACACCTACATATATACTCCGCTAGCCACTAAGCGGTGTGTGGCGGAGGGCACAATTCGCGCCAAAGTCATATATCCCACACTGTGTTCCACTTGTGGATCGCGCAAGGGAAAAACGACTTTCTGAACGCCTCAGTACGTGTCCTTATTTCCGTTATCTTTGAATGGTAATCATTGCCCGATGTGAAAGTTGGTGGTAATAATATATGCTCTACATCCTCGGTGAAGATCGGATTTTAGTGAACAGTCCCTTCTGTTTAGCGCGCCGTCTATCTGCAAGTGTGTCCCACTTCAAACTTTCTATGAGATTTCTAACGCTCTCGCGATGGCTAAATATACCAGTCGCGAATCTTGCCGCTCTTCTTTGGACCTTTTCAATCTCTTGAATCGGACCCAACTGGTAAGGGCCCCATACAGACGAACAATACTCCAAGACTGGACGAACTAACGTATTGTAAGCTATTTCCTTTGTTGAAGGACTGCATCGCTTCAGGATTCTACCAATAAACCGCATTCTAGAGTTCACCTTACCCGTTACTTGTTTAATCTGATCATTCAATTTGAGATCATTTAGAATAGTCACACCCACATGCTTGACAGATATTACCGCTTTCAAAGACTGGGCATTTATTTTGTACTCGTACATTAATGGGGATTTTCGTCTTGTTATACGCAGTAAGTTACACTTACTATTATTGAGATATCACTGCAAGTCATTACACCACGCATTTATTTTCTGCAAATACTCATTGCAGTAGGTTACACTTACTAATATTGAGAGATAGCCGGCCGGAGTGGCCGTGCGGTTCAAGGCGCTACAGTCTGGAGCCGAGCGACCGCTACGGCCGCAGGTTCGAACCCTGCCTCGAGCATGGATGTCTGTGATGTCCTTAGGTTAGTTAGGTTTCATTAGTTCTAAGTTCTAGGCGACTGATGACCTCAGAAGTTAAGTCGCATAGTGCTCAGAGTCGTTTTTTTATTGAGAGATAACTGCCAGTCGTTACACCATGCATTTATTTTCTCCAAATCCTCATTGATTTGTCCACTACTTTCATGTGATACTATTTTCCTGTAGACTATAGCATCATCGGCAAACAGTCTAAGGCCGCTGACAATACCATCAACCAGATCGTTTATGTAAATCGTAAAAATCAGAGGACCTATTACGCTGCCCTGGGGCACATCTGAATTTACGCTTGTTTCTGTTGAAGTCACCCCGTTCAGGACGACATACTGTTCCCTGTCTGTCAGAAAACTTTCTATCCAACCGTTATGTACACAACTATTCTTAGTTTGTTCTAACCGACTAGAGTACCCTTGCTGTGTTGGATAAGATTGTAATAGCGGGGGGAAGAGGGGGGAGGTCGAAAGAACTAATGACTGCACAGGTTAACGTTTCACATCAAGAGGGCACATGTTCCAAAACTTCTGGAGGGCATAAAAGCAAGCGCATATCTTCCTACGCGTGCAAATAGTGTTTTATGACCAGTTGAGGTGCTCATCCAGCGCTCCACCTGAATCCTTCACTGTGTATTCATGCGGCACTGAGATACCATCAAGCAGAATAGCGCAGTTGTTCGTGAAATATAACAACTAATTTCTGATGAGATACCAACATCACTTGCTACACTTCTGCTCGCACCCCCGTATAGCGAGAGATACACCCAGGAATATTGTCGAACATGATAGTTTTCGTGATCGAAGTGTCATGGTGCGGGGAGGCAATATCTTGCAGTGGTTACTGACCTCGAAATCTTTGAACACGGTACATTCACCGGTCAACGTTATTTTGACACTGTACTCCTTCCCCATATGCGTCTTGTCAGGGCTGCATTCGGCCCTGACTTCATTTTCGTGGGATACAAAGCACAACCGCATCGAACCTCGCCAAGTGGCGGAACTTTTGGAACGAGAGGATATTGGGCGAATGGGCTGGCTAGCCCGTTCCCCCGACTTACATCCCATCGAGCGCGTGTAGGGTGCGTTGGGGAGATGTATTGCGACATGTCTAAATACAACGACGACTATACAGGGTGGTCCATTGATAGTGACCGGGCTAAATATCTCACGAAATAAGCATCAAACGAAAAAACTACGAAGAACGACTCTCGTCTAGTTTGAAGGGGGAAACCAGATGGCGCTATGGTTGGCCCGCTAGATGGCGCTGCCATAGGTCAAAAGGCTATCAACTGCGTTTTTTTAAATAGGAACCCCCATTTTTTATTACACATTCGTGTTGTACGTAAAGAAATATGAATATTTTAGTTGGACCACTTTTTCGCTTTGTGATAGATGGCGCTGTAATAGTCACATACGTATAAGTACGTGGTATCACGTAACATTCCGCCAGTGCGAACGGTATTTGCTTCGTGATACGTTACCCGTGTTAAATTGGACCGTTTACCAATTGTGGAAAAGTTCGATATCGTGTTGATGTATGGCTATTGTGATCAAACTGCCCAACTGGCGCGTGTTATGTATGCTCTACATCTACATCTACATCTACATCTACATCTACATTTATACTCCGCAAGCCACCCAATGGTGTGTGGCGGAGGGCACTTTACGTGCCACTGTCATTACCCCCCTTTCCTGTTCCAGTCGCGTATGGTTCGCGGGAAGAATGACTGTCTGAAAGCCTCCGTGCGCGCTCTAATCTCTCTAATTTTACATTCGTGATCTCCTCGGGAGGTATAAGTAGGGGGAAGCAATATATTCGATACCTCATCCAGAAACGCACCCTCTCGAAACCTGGCGAGCAAGCTACACCGCGATGCAGAGCGCCTCTCTTGCAGAGTCTGCCACTTGAGTTTGTTAAACATCTCCGTAACGTTATCACGGTTACCAAATAACCCTGTGACGAAACGCGCCGCTCTTCTTTGGATCTTCTCTATCTCCTCCGTCAACCCGATCTGGTACGGATCCCACACTGATGCGCAATACTCAAGTATAGGTCGAACGAGTGTTTTGTAAGCCACCTCCTTTGTTGATGGACTACATTTTCTAAGGACTCTCCCAATGAATCTCAACCTGGTACCCGCCTTACCAACAATTAATTTTATATGATCATTCCACTTCAAATCGTTCCGCACGCATACTCCCAGATGTTTTACAGAAGTAACTGCTACCAGTGTTTGTTCCGCTATCATATAGTCATACAATAAAGGATCCTTCTTTCTATGTATTCGCAATACATTACATTTGTCTATGTTAAGGGTCAGTTGCCACTCCCTGCACCAAGTGCCTATCCGCTGCAGATCTTCCTGCATTTCGCTACAATTTTCTAATGCTGCAACTTCTCTGTATATTACAACGTCATCCGCGAAAAGCCGCATGGAGCTTCCAACACTATCTACTAGGTCATTTATATATACTGTGAAAAGCAATGGTCCCATAACACTCCCCTGTGGCACGCCAGAGGTTACTTTAACGTCTGTAGACGTCTCTCCATTGATAACAACATGCTGTGTTCTGTTTGCTAAAAACTCTTCAATCCAGCCACACAGCTGGTCTGATATTCCGTAGGCTCTTACCTTGTTTATCAGGCGACAGTGCGGAACTGTATCGAACGCCTTCCGGAAGTCAAGGAAAATAGCATCTACCTGGGAGCCGGTATCTAATATTTTCTGGGTCTCATGAACAAATAAAGCGAGTTGGGTCTCACACGATCGCTGTTTCCGGAATCCATGTTGATTCCTACAGAGTAGATTCTGGGTTTCCAGAAACGACAATGATACGCGAGCAAAAAACATGTTCTAAAATTCTACAACAGATCGATGTCAGAGATATAGGTCTATAGTTTTGCACATCTGCTCGACGACCCTTCTTGAAGACTGGGACTACCTGTGCTCTTTTCCAATCATTTGGAACCTTCCGTTCCTCTAGAGACTTGCGGTACACGGCTCCTTGGTATCCTGGACATCATCCAAGTGTCCGGACCGTTCGCCGGATAAATACATTATTTAAGGAAACAGGAAGTGTTCAGCCACATGTGAAACGTCAACCACGACCTGCAACAAATGATGATGCCCAAGTAGGTGTTTTAGCTGCTGTCGCGGCTAATCCGCACATCACTAGCAGGCAAATTGCGCGAGAATCGGGAATCTCAAAAACGTCGGTGTTGAGAATGCTACATCAACATCGATTGCACCCGTACCATATTTCTGTGTACCAGGAATTGCACGGCGACGACTTTGAACGGCGTGTACAGTTCTGCCACTGGGCACAAGAGGAATTACGGGACGATGACAGATTTTCTGCACGCGTTCTATTTAGCGACGAAGCGTCATTCACCAACAGCGGTAACGTAAACCGGCATAATATGCATTATTGGGCAACGGAAAATCCACGATGGCTGCGACAAGTGGAACATCAGCGACCTTGGAGGGTTAATGTATGGTGCGGCATTATAGGAGGAAGGATAACTGGCCCCCATTTTATCGATGGCAATCTAAATGGTGCAATGTATGCTGATTTTCTACGTAATGTTCTACCGTTGTTACTTCAAGATGTTTCACTGCATGACAGGCTGGCCATGTACTTCCAACATGATGGATGTCCGGCACATAGCTCGCGTGCGGTTGAAGCGGTATTGAATAGCATATTTCATGACAGGTGGATTGGTCGTCGAAGCACCGTACCATGGCCCGCACGTTCACCGGATCTGACGTCCCCGGATTTCTTTCTGTCGGGAAAGTTGAAGGATATCTGCCATCGTGATCCACCGACAACGCCTGACAATGTGCGTCAGCGCATTGTCAGTGCATGTGCGAACATTACGGAAGGCGAACTACTCGCTGTTGAGAGGAATGTCGTTACACCTATTGCCAAATGCATTGATGTTGACGGACATCATTTTGAGCATTTATTGCATTTATGTGGTATTTACAGGTAATCACGCTGTAACAGCATGCGTTCTCAGAAATGATAAGTTCAAAAAGGTACATGTATCACACTGGAACAAAGAAATAAAATGTTCAAACGTACCTACGTTCTGTATTTTATTTAAAAAACCTACCTGTTACCAACTGTTCGTCTAAAATTGTGAGCCATATGTTTGAGACTATTACAGCGCCATCTATCACAAAGCGAAAAGAGTGGTCCAACTAAAACATTCATATTTTTTTACGTACTACACGAATATATAATAAAAAATGGGGATTCCTATTTTAAAAAACGCAGTTGATATCCGTTTGACCAATGGCAGCGCCATCTGGCGGGCCAACCATAGCGCCATCTGGTTTCCCCTTCAAGCTAGATAAGTTTCGTTCTTTGTAGTTTTTTCGTTTGACGCGTATTTCATGAGATATTTGACCCGGTCACGATCAATAGACCACCCTCTATAGCAGCCGTCAACGGCGCTGTTGGAGAAATGGATCGTGCTACTACAAGAACCCCTACTCAGCTTTGTGGCCAGTATGGGAGCACTTTGCAGAGAATGTATTATTGTCTATAGTAATCACATACCCCCAAATCCTTGAACGCCATGCGCTCCGCCTTTCCTTCCGTGCCCCCTTCCTTCCCCCACTCGGCTCCTATATGAACTGATCCCCTTCCCCCACCTCATCCTGTTCCTCCAACATCTCCGCATCCTTTACGTTGTCCGCAGGCTTGATCCCCCCCACCCTCTGGTTTCCTCCTTCCCCTCCACCCCACGCCCGTTGCCGCGCCTCTATCGCTGTATCCCTCCCTCTCTCCACCTCCACACCCTCCATCTGCTTCATCAGGGCAATTTCCAACGCCTCCCCCTCCCGGATGACGAACTTCGCCGTGACGTCTACCCTTCCTTCCAACTATAACCTGGCCTTGTTCCACCCCCTCCTCCCCAAGGCCCCCTTTTTTCCTCTTCCCTTCTTCTCCCAAAGCGGATTTTTCTCCTTCTCCCCCCCTCCCCTGAGACCCTGCACCCCATACTTGCCTCTTTCCTTCCCACATCCCTCCCTACCTGGCCCTCTTCAGCGCACCTCCCGCTCATCTCCCCCATCTCTTCCCCTCCCTCCCTTCTTCCAGTCTCCCTCATCTCCTTGCGCCTGGCAGATCCTCTGTTTTGATCATCGTCAGTGTGCCACATAAGTGTTGTGTTTAGTGCTGTTTCTCCTGTGTGTCAAGAGGTGTGATTTTAATTGTGTACTGCCTTGAGGTTCGCCGTCAGTGTTATGTGCTCCGCCATCCGTCGATACCTTTTATGCTCCAGTCATACTGTGCCTTGTGTTCTTTTAATTGTCGCGGCGTGTGGCTTTTTTTGTGTGCTACTTTTAAACAGTTTTCACAGTTTTTTATCACCCCGTTTTTTGTCTATTGCCTTCCATGACGTTCCCCCTTTTTTATATCTCTGTTCACCATATTCTCTCCTTTGTTATTTTTAAATGTCTTCTCTTGTTTGTTCTATGTCTTTCGGCTGAAGAGCAGCGCATATGCTGCTGCCAGCCCGCCCCGATGGGGAATTGAAATACAATAAAGAAAAAAAAAATCACATACTCTATTAAGAGCCATGTCCTGCTTTTTGTAATGTCCAGGGTTCACCATTTCTGTTCGTCTCATTCCATATTTCCTTCTGTTATGTTCTGTACAATACTGTAGCGGTTCTTTCTACAATATGTATGGTTCAAGCTTCATCGACCTGTGTTTCTTGGCAGTGACACATTACGCGAAAGTTATTTTCATCCTTAGGTTTTGCACACCAGTATACATATGGCCAGCTTAAAGTTCAAATGTGTGTGAAATCTTATGGGACTTAACTGCTAAGGTCATCAGTCCCTAAGCTTACACACTACTTAACCGAAATTATCCTAAGGACAAACACACACCCATGCCCGAGGGAGGACTCGAACCTCCGCCGGGATCAGCGGCCAGCTTAATGAAACTACATATTCTATCCTCTAGATCAATGTCCTTTCAAGCAAATGTTTTACTTTTTATTACTCGCACTTCCATAGTGATTTAACACAACTTTTATCAATAGCATTTTACATAAACAAGCATTTAAACTATATCTAATAGCTAACTATCAGTAGCAACTGTTTGGGATGATAAGGCAAGGAACCAGGTAACTTACGCTGCCTCCGTACTATGTATAGCTTGTGGAGGATTTATGGCTGTGGTTAATTTACATATTTAACTTTTATAAAATCGTCTGTAACTTCTGTTATTCGTGCTAGATTTAAAATGTAACCTGTTGTGGTGTTTGATGATGTCGTCAAGTGTGATTTGATATTTCGTATGACATCATCGTTCCAGTGATTTAATTTCTATTGTCCGGCATAATATTCATAACTGAAACTTTCTTGGCTCCCTTAACCCCTATCACAGAATCACGCTTAAAGTTCCAAAGACCTCGTCTCATCGCCGCGATTTGTATCGTGTAATGGGTTTAATTATGCCATGTTTGTGAGTTCTATAGCGCAGTTTCCCTAATAATTAAAAAACCATCTTATCTCTCGTTCACTGCGAAAGAACTTGCCCCCCTTCTACCAGCCGTGTACCGCAAGTCTCTAGAGGAACAGAAGGTTCCAAATGATTGGAAAAGAGCACAGGTAGTCCCAGTCTTCAAGAAAGGTCGTCGAGCAGATGCGCAAAACTATAGACCTATATCTCTGACATCGATCTGTTGTAGAATTTTAGAACATGTTTTTTGCTCGCGTATCATTGTCGTTTCTGGAAACCCAGAATCTACTCTGTAGGAATCAACATGTATTCCGGAAACAGCGATCGTGTGAGGCCCAACTCGCTTTATTTGTTCATGAGACCCAGAAAATATTAGATACCGGCTCCCAGGTAGATGCCATTTTCCTTTACTTCCGGAAGGCGTTCGATACCGTTCCACACTGTCACCTCATAAGCAAAGTATGAGCCTATGGAATATCAGACCAGCTGTGTGGCTGGATTGAAGAGTTTTTAGCAAACAGAACACAGCATATTGTTCTCAATGGAGAGACGTCTACAGACGTTAAAGTAACATCTGTCGTGCCACAGTGGGAGTGTTATGGGACCATTGCTTTTCACAATATATATAAATGACCTAGTAGATAGTGTCGGAAGTTCCATGCGGCTTTTCGCGGATGATTCTGTAGTATACAGAGAAGTTGCAGCATCAGAAAATTGCAGTGAAATGCAGGAAGGTCTGCAGCGGATAGGCACTTGGTACAGGGAGTGGCAACTGACCCTTAACATAGACAAATGTAATGAATTGCGAATACATAGGAAGAAGGATCCTTTATTGTATGACTATATGATAGCGGAACAAACACTGGTAGCAGTTACTTCTGTAAAACATCTGGGAGTATGCGTGCGGAACGATTTGAAGTGGAATGATCATATAAAATTAATTGTTGGTAAGGCGGGTACCAGGTTGAGATTCATTGGGAGAGTCCTTAGAAAATGTAGTCCATCAACAAAGGAGGTGGCTTACAAAACACTCGTTCGACCTATACTTGAGTATTGCTCATCAGTGTGGGATCCGTACCAGATCGGGTTGACGGAGGAGATAGAGAAGATCCAAAGAAGAGCGGCGCGTTTCGTCACAGGGTTATTTGGTAACCGTGATAGCGTTACGGAGATGTTTAACAAACTCAAGTGGCAGACTCTGCAAGAGAGGCGCTCTGCATCGCGGTGTAGCTTGCTCGCCAGGTTTCGAGAGGGTGCGTTTCTGGATGAGGTATCGAATATATTGCTTCCCCCTACTTATACCTCCCGAGGAGATCACGAATGTAAAATTAGAGAGATTCGAGCGCGCACGGAAGCTTTCCGGCAGTCGTTCTTCCCGCGAACCATACGCGACTGGAACAGGAAATGGAGGAAATGACAGTGGCAAGTAAAGTGCCCTCTGCCACACACCGTTGGGTGGCTTGCGGAGTATAAATGTAGATGTAGATTGTGGCTTCTTCTGCCGCTTCACCTATGTTTGCTTGGACTCAGCAGGGAAAGTACCACATCCACCTGTCACTGCTTGCTTGGGGCCAGACCTGTCCGTCTGCAACACTTAAAATTAACGACCCCTCCGCCCTCTTACGTTCCGCTAGCTCACTACTTGTAATGTCGCACGCACACTAGATGTTACTTCAGTATCTGAAGGTCCATGATAACGTGCTGTGTCCTGTCTATTAGGATATTTTCGTTCTACTGGCAAACTATGATTATACAGGTTGTCCTAGGAAGAATGGTCAATACTTGGGGTTACGAAAGGAATGATCATTCGAAGCAAAAAGTCTAGTAACCATGGGCTCTAATATGCGCACTTTAAGAGCTATTAGCACATGTTGAATAGAAGACATGTGTTTCTCAGTAGCGCAGACGAACAAGTGCTCGTAGCGCTTTAGAGCCCATGTCCGTACTACCACCTCTCAAAATATGGAAAGCAAAGAGCTTTCAGTAGGATAGGTTTTTTCCACAGTATTGAAGATGAAGTGCCCATAACTATTAAAGTTTGCATTGTAGAGTCCACGTTTACTAGACTTTTTTGCTTCGAATGATCGTTACTGTCATATCCCTGAATATTGACCATTCGCCCTGAGACACCCTGTATAACCCACAGGAACGTACTTTCACTACCCTCTGCCAGGCACTTAATTGTGAATAGCAGAGTAATCACGTAGATGTAGATGTAGATAGTGGACGCCACGTGAGAAAGGCGGGTTGCTGGTCGATGCGCAGTGGCAAGGACCATGTACCACGTGACGCTCCAGCCGTTAACACCATTCTGCCACATGTGACTGTAGCATGTTCTCCAGAGTGGGTGTAGAACGTTTATCGTTGATTATCATGTTAGTCTGGGTATGATGAAGCTACTTAGTCAACGCAGTGTTCATTATGAATGGTATAAAGAAAACATACGAAGTATTACTTTAAGAAGCGGCAGCGATAGTTTTACGAGTACATAAATTTATTGAGGTAGTCAGGAGACCAATATTTTCGAAACACATATGGATTTCCACAGGAAAGGTTGTTTTGTTCCAAGCAGGTCATATTTTTTGTATGCTCTAGCATTCTGTTACAAATACAGGGTGAGTCACCGAACATTACCACAGGAAACACCTCCCAAAGCACAACAAACACTGAGTAACCAATTCCGCAGACCGAAGTTGAGGAGAGGGGCTGGTGGAATTGGTTAACACAGACCATTCAGAAATGCACGGAAGTATGATTTTCAACACATACTTTTGTTTTTTGTAAATGAAAATCTGTTATTATTTTAGCACAACTGAAAACAGGAAAAATACTTAATCAATACCATTTCTTACATTGTAAAATGTTAATTACATCCAGAGTAATTTGTAGCGTTAAGTTGACGCTTAAGTAGCTCCTCAGAAGTTCAATCGTGTGTATCGGAGAGAACCGAATTAATTAGGGATACAAAAAGAACAGTGATGTAACGTAGATACAGAAGAGACATGAACAACCCGTTACGTCCACATGCTAACACTTTCATTAGTCTGTTTCTCTGAAGACTACTGTACGGCACTGATTTGTTAGAAGAAAATGTACATTAACATGAGAATGTAGTTTAAGTTACAAATTTGTTTTTTTTTTTCAATTACAGCATGTAAAAGTGTGTGTCCTGACATTCCAGGCCAATAAATATTCAAAGTGGTGCCCATCATTTGCTGCACACATTTGCAATCTATCGCGTAATGAATGTCTTACACGACGCAGTACTTCTGGTGTAATGTTGCCACAGGGTGCTTGAATACGATATTTCATATCCTCTGGGTTCTAGGCAAATCACGGTACACGTTCTCCTTTAACGGATGCTACAGAAAGAAGTCTAAAGGTGTAAGATCAGGAGAACGGGCTGGCCAATTTATGCGTCAGCCGCGTCTTATGAAAAGCTCATGTAATATTCTGTCAAGGGTCAGCCTATTGTTCATTGCAGAATGTGCAGGAACACCACCATGTAGATACCACGTACGTCTACGCGTTTCCAGTGGGACATTTTCTAGCAATGTTGGCAGATCATTTTGTAGAAACTCGATGTATTTTGCAGCTGTTTGGGTGTCTTGAATGAAGTGAGGACCAATGAGATGTTCACCAATTACTCCGCACCATACATGCATTTACATTCCACGGTCGCTGTCGCTCTGCCTGTCGAAGCCAGCGAGGATTGTCCACGGACCGGTAATGCCTGTTCAGTAAATTCACTGCACCGTGGTTTGTGAAACCTGCTTCATAGGTAAACAGGTAGAACTACATTACTGGCCATTAAAATTGCTACACCACGACGATGACGTGCTACATACGCAAAATTTAACCGACAGGAAGAAGATGCTGTGATATGCAAATGATTAGCTTTTCAGAGCATTCACACAAGGTTGGCGCCGGTGGTTACACCTACATCGTGCTGACATGACGAAAGTTTCCAACCGATTTCTCATACACAAACAGCAGTTGACCGGCGTTGCCTGGTGAAACGTTGTTGTGATGCCTCGTGTAACGAGGAGAAATATGTACCATCACGTTTCCGAGTTTGATAAAGGTCGGATTGTAGCCTATCGCGATTGCGGTTTATCGAATCGCGACATTGCTGCTCGCGTTGGTCGAGATCCAATGACTGTTAGCAGAATATGGAATCGGTGGGTTCAGGAGGGTAATACGGAACGCCGTGCTGGATCCCAATGGCCTCTTATCACTGGCAGTCGAGATGACAGGCATCTTATCCGCATGGCTGTAACGGATCGTGCAGCCACGTCTCGATCCCTGAGTCAACAGATGGGGACGTTTGCAAGACAACGACCATCTGCACGAACAGTTCGACGAAGTTTGCAGCAGCATGGACTATCAGCTCGGAGACCATGGCTGCGGTTACCCTTGGCGCTGCATCACATACAGGAGCGCCTGCGATGGTGTACTCAACGACGAACCTGGGTGCACGAATGGCAAAATGTCATTTTTCGGATGAATCCAGGTTCTGTATACAGCATCATGATGGTCGCATCCGTGTTTGGCGACATCGCGGTGAACGCACATTGGAAGCGTGTATTCGTCATCGCCATACTGGCGTATCATCCACCGTAATGGTATGGGGTGCCATTGGTTACACGTCGGGGTCACCTCTTGTTCGCATTGACGGCACTTTGAACAGTGGACGTTACATTTCAGATGTGTTACGACCCGTGGCTCTACCCTTCATTCAATCCCTGCGAAACCCTACATTTCAGCAGGATAATTCACGACCGCATGTTTCAGGTCCTGTAAGGGCCTTTCTGGATACAGAAAATGTTCGACTGCTGCCCTGGCCAGCACATTCTCCAGATCTCTCGCCAATTGAAAACGTCTGGTCAATGGTGGCCGAGCAAGTGGCTCGTCACAATACGCCAGCCACTACTCTTGATGAACTGTGGTATCGTGTTGAAGCTGCATGGGCAGCTGTAGCTGTACACGCCATCCAAGCTCTGTTTCACTCAATGCCCAGGCGTATCAAGGCCGTTATTACGGCCAGAGGTGGTTGTTCTGGGTACTGATTTCTCAGGATCTATGCACCCAAATTGCGTGAAAATGTAATAACATGTCAGTTCTAGTATAATATATTTGTCCAATGAATACCCGTTTATCATCTGCATTTCTTCTTGGTGTAGCAATTTTAATGGCCAGTAGTGTACAACGCGTTCTCCGTTAATGCCCTTTGACAGAAATTCACTCGATTATTAAAGTCATCTCCATGTAATTGCTGATGCAGCGACTCATGATACGGGTGAAATTTGTGGCGAAGTATGCGCATTACACTACTTTGACTCATTGCACTTCCCCTAGCAATGTCACATGAACTCATGTGTGGGTTAACGGCATCAGCAGCTAATACACCAACTGCAACTGCTTCTCCCGTGATGGGTTTGTTACGGACCCGTTTGCGTGTAGCGGCCGTACCTGTTGCATACAATTGTTTGTAGATGTTTTGAAATGTGCGGTGCGTTGGATGATCTCTATCCGAGTACCCTTCTGCATAGAACCTGCAGGCTGGAGCTGCATTTTGTCTACACTCGCCATAGATGAGTATCATCTCTGCCTTTCCAGAGTTAGAATACCATTTTCACAGTTCTTACAACACTGCACACACTGTTGTACTTGCGACCTTCTCACGTTCGTACTGTGCGTACTTCTGTTCTTACTTGTGTACAGTACACTATCACGGATGTCCGGTAACACAGTGTACTACAGTTATTCTGAGTACAAGGACTAATTCAGCAAGCGTTACATGCAGGCACTGAGACGGAGAAACTCGTAAACATCATAGTCTTCTTAAATATACCACTACAGATCTTGTTTGTTACAACACGCGACTGAACGCCTGAGGTTTCAAGCGTCAACTTTACGTTACAAATTACACCGGATATACTTAACATTTTACAATGTAACAAACGTCATTGATTAAGTATTTGATTCTATTTTCAGTTGTGGTAAAAATAATAACAGGCTTTCATAAAAAAAAATAAGTATTTGTTGAAAGCCCGCCGGGTTAGTCGTGCGGTCTAACGCACTGCTTTCCGGGAGGGAAGGTGTGTCGGTCCCCGGCACGAATCTGCCGAGCGGATTAGAGTGGAGGTCCGGTGTGCCGACCAGTCTGTGGATGGTTTTAAGGCGGTTTTCCATCTGCCTCGAAGAATGCGGGCAGGTTCCCCTTATTCCGCCTCAGTTACACTATGTCGGCGATTGCTGCGCAAACACTGTCACCACGTACGCGTACACCATAATTACTCTACCATACAAACATTTGGGGTTACACTCGTCTGGTGTGAGACGTTCCCGGAGAGGGGCGGGGGGGTTCCACTGGGGCCGAACTGCACAATAACCCTTGGTTCGGTGTGGGGCGGCGGTGAGGTGGGTGGACTGCTGTAGGCTGTTGTGGGGTTGTGAACCACTGAGGGCTACGGCGGGGACGAAGCCTCTCCGTCGCTTCTAGGTCCCCAGTTCAATACAATACAATACAATGCAATGTGTTGAAAAATCATACTTCCGTGCATTTCTCAGTGGTGTGTATTAATCAATTACACCAGGCCCTCTCCTCACTTTCGGTCTGTGGAATTGGTTATTCAGTGTTGCTCTGGTTTGGGAGGTGTTTCCAGTGGTAATGTTAGGTGACTCACCCTGTATATGCGAGTAATATATAATGATAGTTAAGTGCATGACTTCTCTTCCTTTTTTGCAGATAGATGTGACCTGTAATCTTTTCCGATCGTGACGAATGTATCTGTGCTCATTTCATATGTAGTAAGTTACGGCCAATTGTGGAGCTATGAGTTGTAAATTATGTATAGACGTTCCCAGGGGTTTCGTGGTGTCTTATTGAGCTTTAACGATTTCAGCTATTTTTGAACACTACTAGTACTGATGACGATGTCATTCATTAGCAGCGGTATGGTTACTGCATGATGAAAACAATTCTTGATTTCCCTTTGTGAAAGGATATTTGAAGGCAGAATTCAACACTTCGGCTTGGCCTAGTTTCGTCGATAAGGGTGTAGACGCGTATTTTTAACATATGACTAAAATTTGTGTTGGTTTTGAGGGAGCTGATACTTAATCCCCTTGCTGAACGCTTCACGAATTGTCTTTCTGGTAGCCTACCAGCTTTTAATTAACACAGGCCTATTTTTCTATTTGAGAAGATAACTATTAGTGAACCGACTTTTTCCCTGAAAATTTCAGTTATTTATGCAGCTGAATCTAGTGGCAGAAACATTCAAAAGCAACATTCAATTTATCCTCAATAATTCTTTATGCACTACACATTTCGCTTGCAAACTCAGTATCTATTCCTGTGATTTAAGGCTCGGATACTAATAGTAACTGTGACAAAAATTTTCTTGTAAAGGATTTGCTTTTGTATTGCATTGCCGTAGAATACAATCATAACCACATATTTGTGTTAACTAGTCTTGTAGTTGATGTTTACACAAAGTAGCTAGTGACCCTAGCGTCAAATATTACAAGAGTGCAGTAATACACAATATAGTAGGTCAATCCCTCGTTAGACTTGACTTGTAACTGTGATGCAACAAGGCCACACTCACCAATCAGACTGGTTCTTCATGTCTCATAACTGATGCTGCTTTCAGCACAACGGTTTCATGCCGGATAGGCGTGCCCGTATTGGTGCAACAGGGAAATATCACAGTGGGCGAATACAATGGGACATGAGAAAGTTGCGCTCCGTCAAGCTGTCCAATATCATAACAACTGAGGAGGTAGTCTCGTCATGAGTCAACGTATACCACCAGTCAGCCCACATCTCCTTTAGTAATCTCTCTGTTTCAAGATGTGAGGAGCTCTAAGTTGTTCACCTCCGATCCATCGAGCAACATCGAGCTTAAACTTCGTTCTTACTTTCCCTTCGTAAGACGTTCAGTAATTAGAAGCGTAGAAAGTAAGAACGAGGCTTAGGCCGGACGGCCTCTCGATGCATGTCTGAAGGAACATTGCATTGTTCTTCTTAATAACACAGGCACTGCGATATTCTATAAATCCACCGATACTGGGCAGCGACTTTCAATTAAAATGTCCTCCCCTGTACGAGAATTACATAATGCGTATACGAGTACAGGTTGTGACGCAGGAACGATGATGTATGGAACTTGGGTCTGAGAGTGAGTTAAAAGCTGGCAAGGTAGTACGGCGTGTTCGGTCAGAGGATTAGCTGCTCTGTGTGATAAAAAAAACCTGAGAGAATGGATCAACGCTGAACTTGAAGTGGTGTCGTGAGACATCCGCCCCGAACAAATGAAATGAGCGATAACGAACAAAATGATATTAAAGAGCAATAACGAACAAAATGAGGTTAATAAGAAGAGAGAGGAGAAGAGGGGGAGGGGGCGGTTGAGGTGACCGCTTGCGTAAAGGGAAATCCGTGTTCGAGACCCGCTCCGAGACAAATTTTCTTTGTCGTCGTTCCCTTATACAGCTTGTGGTTGTTCGTATTCGCAACAGAGTTTTCAGATTGATGATTTCAGTGTCAACGAAGCAATAAGATCCAATTACCGTGCATTACAAGTTTTGATTGATGGCAGTGTGACGTAAACCCTTAAAGAGACAACCATTCAAAAACTGTGTGTTGCTCAGTCTGTAATGGAGAGATGCATGATGGGTTAGGAAACAGATTGTAGTAGAAGACAGAATTATGACAGTAATGGAAATGAAATCCAAGTGGACGGGAAATGCAGCCATGCGAGTGGATAATAGATGGACCAAAGAAGCTCTCTGCAATATTCAGAGAGACAATGTAAGACCGAGACATGCACATAACGGTAGGCAGGCAAATGATGATGATGATGATGATGACGACGACGACGATGAAGCCAAGTCAGTCAGTTCGTTAATAACCAAACCTTGGAATCAACAAGTATTTAAATTATACTAAAGCCACATAATTATGAAAAGTTTAGAAGTTTATAGTGAAAATCATATAGAAAAGGACGCTTTGTATTGCGTTGAAGTAGATGTCCAAAAGCGAACATCTTTCCTAAACTATTTGCGTTGACACGTTCGTTAAAGTATCTCCAAACATACAACGATATTTGTGCCGTGCAGTGTATACTAACACATTTTAAAGAGCCAATGTCTGCAATATTTGAATGCCTGTCGGTTGTTAGCGAGCTGAAAATATGCAGCGTGCAATCTGAGACTTCCGCCACTTCAAGAGCAAATGATCACAGTTTATTACCCAGTTCCTTCGACCCACGAACCTGAAACAAAACAGAGCTCTCTGCTGACGTTCCAGTGAGCATACTAGTAAAAACTCTGTCATTATCCTTTCATTAGTTTTTGTGTGGCGCCTGCACAGACAGGCGCAAACTCCAAAAGTCATGCTGGTGTTTCGATGTAGTTGCGTAACTAATTTATCTCAATTTTTTAAATATAGACACGCTAATTTTATTTTGGATTCGTATAGATTTCCCAGATATGAAGTTGTAAAGTGTGGGCTAACATAATAGTGAATATGGGGTGTAATGTCACATTTGTGCTATTAATGATGACTGTGAAATTGAGGGTAAGAGAAAGAGGAAAATATGGTGGCCATCCATGGAGCGTTTCTAATGTAATACGACACAAAGTCTTACAGCTCCCCATCCGACGGACTCTCAAACAAAGAATGAAGATTCACCGCAAAAAAACGTCACAGAGAGGTTTGTGATTTTAGCACACAGCCTTGCACATAGTGTAGTGATCAGAAACTTCAAGCTACCCACATTTACTGAGCTAACCCGACGCTAAAAATTGTTAACAGCAGTCGGATGTGAACCGGTGACTAAAATATCAGACACCAACACCTTTTCGTGGTTTACGGACCATCGCCGCGAAATAAGTTAAAGAGGTAAATGAGCTCAATATGTAGCAATTATAGCACCACATATCAAATGAATGGTGATTAGACCTTATAGAGATATGTCGACATCTATGCTAGCTCAGATGCACAGCGATAAGGAAAGAAATTAGCCAGGGCCTTCTAGAACCATTCCTACCAACGACCGAAGTGATTTAACTAAACTATGAAAAATCTAGTTTAAGCGGGATTAGACGTGAAACGGGCCGACTTGGAGCAGGAGAGGCACCACAGGACATTTTAATTTTCACTGTCTATACTTTTACAAACAAATTCATAAATCTTTGTCAGCATGACCAGGAAGGATTCAGAATTCACACTCTTAGCAATGGAAGTTCAAAAACACAACAATTTTGTATTTTTCACATTTGAAATTTCATCATTTTTTCACTTATTATTGGCTGCATTTGTTACTATAGGTACACTTTTCTTCATAAGTAGAAGAGATTCTTCGATGAATTTCACACAGCATACAAACCATACTTACAGGTGCATGAAACTCTAGAATTACTTTAATTTACGAAAAAATGAATGAGCTGTTATATTTTAAAGTTCATGTTTAGAAAAAACTCAAATTCTATAGTTAATTATCTGAATTTTTACCGCAGTTTTTAATAGATTTGGAAAATTCTAGAGTTTCATACACCTGTGGGTATGGTTTGTGTGCTGTGAAAAATTCATCGAAGAATGTCTCTCACTTATGAAGAAAAGTGTACCTATAGTAAAACATGCAGCCAATAGTAAGTGAAAAAATGATGAAATTTGACATGTAAAAAATTTATTTTGTTATGTTTTTGAACTTCCACTGTTACGAGTGTGAATCCTGAATCCTTCCTGGACATGCTGACAAAGTTGTATGAATCTATTTGTAAAAGTATAGACAGTGGAAATTAAAATGTCCTGTGGTGCCTCTCCTGCCCCAAGTCGGCCCGTTTGACGTCCTACCCCCTTAAGATGGTCGCACGATGACTGTAAATCGATTCTTCCTGGATGCGTATCCAGTATCTTAGCCACAAGTGCACTTCACTCGTTGCTCTGTTTAGAAATCTCCTCTAAAACATTTAGTGTTTATGGAAATTAACAGTCTTTTATTACACACTAGCAATTCAATATCGACGAAGTCCTCATCTTATGGCCTATACCGTAGTTAAGCATATGGTAGTAAGATTACAGGATGTTGCGTCCCCCACAGCTATAGTGAAAGTATCATAACCGGTATTACGCCTCGGATGACCTTAACCTTCTCCATGTGTGCTCCGGTTTCGTACCATCTGGAGAAAATGAAACCGAAGAAATGTACAGCGTACGTGTCTTGCACCAAACATCACGCTGGCTACCGGCGACCTGGCAATTAATAGATTAAGGCATTCTCACTTCCACGATCCTTTCTTGACTTCCTAAAGATTCGTCAGTGGTCTTTATGTAAGCTTCGAGCAACGTCAGCTTCATTCCGTATGCAAAATGTATGGCATTGACAACATTGTCCAGACCAGGCCATCAGTCGCATGTTAATAAAATGAGCGCTCGTATCTTACACGCGTCGCCGGTAAAGGCCAGGGCTGTAGGTAGCCTAGCGCAAGACATTCCGCGTTTTATTGCACTGGTCGCACTTCTGTGGGTGTTGCCGACCAGCAGGATTTGCGGCTCTTGTCCGAGGACAACAAGCATTTACAACACCTAGTAATCACATGAAATATTAGCAGTATTCGTTTTTCACGCTGGAGAACACTGCTCGACATACTCTACCACTTCAGTGGATCTTTGTGATCTTTAGAATATACCAATGCAGATCACTTCATACACTGACCGAAAAAATCACGACACCAAAAAATAATTAATGTAGAGTAATGAAATTTCGGGAATATATTTGTCTACGTAACATATATAAGTGATTGTTATTGCAAGGTCACAGATTAATGTAAGCACGAGGTAAGCCATTGCAAATGTGAAATGCTGGTACATTAATAACCGGTGTAACCACCAGAATGTTGAGTGCAAGCATGCAAATGTGCGTGTACTATATTTGTACAGGTACCGGATGTCAGTTTGTGGAATGGAGTTCCATTCCTAATTCACTTGTTCGGTCAATACTGGGACGGTTAATGCTGTTTGTGGATGACACTTGGGTTGTCATCTGGTGATGTCCCATATGTGCTCGATTTGAGACAGAAATTGTGATCGAGTAGACCAAGGCAACATGTCGACACTCTGTAGAGCATATTGGGTTACAACAGCGGTATGTGGGCGAGCGTTATCCTGTTGGAAAACACCCAATGGATTGATTAAAACTGTGTGCCGGACCGAGACTCGAACTCGGGACCTTTGCCTTTCGCGGGCAAGTGCTCTACCAACTGAGCTACCCATGCACGACTCACGCCCCGTCCTCACAGTTGTACTTCTGCCAGTACTTCGCCTCCTACCTTCCAAACTTTACAGAAGCTCTCCTGCAGTTTTAATCAGCCAGGAAGTTTCATATCAGCACACACTCCAATGCAGAGTGAAAATCTCATTCTGGAAACATCCTCCAGGCTGTGGCTAAGCCATGTCTCCGCAATATCCTTTCTTTCAGGAGTGCTAGTTCTGCAAGGTTCGCAGTAGAGCTTCTGTTAAGTTTGGAAGGTAGGAGGCGAGGTACTGGCAAAAGTAAAACTGTGAGGACGGGGTGTGTGTCGTGCTTGGGTAGCTCAGTTGGTAGAGCACTTGCCAGCGAAAGGCAAAGGTCCCGAGTTCGAGTTTCGGTCCGGCACACAGTTTGAATCTGCCAGGAAGTTTCATATCAGCGCACACTCCGCTGCAGAGTGAAAATCTCATTCTGGACCCAATCGATTGCTGTCCATGAACGACAGTACAACAGGCCGAATCACAAGACTGATGAATCAATTTGTAGTCAGGGTGCGTAGGATAACCACGAAAGTACTCCTGCTGTCATGCGAAATCGCACCCCAGACCATAACTCCATGTGTAGGTCCAGTGTGTCTAGCACGCAGACAGGTTGGTTCCAGGTCCTCAACAGGCCTCTTCCTAACCAACACGCAGCCGTCACTGGCAACGAGACAGAACCAGCTTTCATTAGAAAACACAACAGATATTCTCCCTGCCCTCTCACGAGCTCTCGCCTGACACCACTGAAGTCGCAAATCGCGGTGGTTTGGGATCAGCGGAATGCACGTTATTGGGCCCCTGGTTCGTGGCTGTCGTTGCAGCAACCGAATTTGTAACAGTTCTTTGTGTCATTGTGGTGCCAACTGCTGCTTAAAATGCTGCTGCTGAAGATACAGTGCGATGCGCCAGAGCCATACGCCGAACACTAGTCTTCCCTCTCGGCAGTGCCACATGGCCGTCCGGAGCCCGGTCTTCTTGGGACCGTACATTCTCGTGACCACTGCTATCAGAAATTGCAGCAATTACAGAGGCTACATTGTTGCCAAGTCTTTTTGCAATATGGCGGAAGGAACATCCATCTTCGCGTAGCCCTATTACACGACCTCGCTCAAACTCAGTGAGGTGTTAATAACAGAGTCGTTGTTACCTTAAAGGCATTCTTCACTAATATCTACTGACCACGCCCAATGTCGAAGGTAACTAACACTCACAGCGTGTATTTAATGCAAACCTGATTTGCACCCTCATAATGGCGCTACTAGTGCCACTCCCATGCGACTGGTGCGAAATTAGAATATACAGGGTGAAAAGTATTTAAACCGACAAACTCTGGGAGGTTGTAGGGTACATCAAAACAAATATTTTTCCCTAATGTCATTTTTTTCTACGAGGATTATTTAAACCGTTGGAGGCCGTATTACGCTCTTCAGTTGATAGAAGCCGTATTACGATCTTCAGTAGTTAGAGGGCGTATTACGCTCTTCAGTTGTAAGCAACTGCCGTCCGCCAGTGTAGTAGTGCATTGTCTCTGTTTACTAATGGAGCGATACACCTGGAGTTTGTACACTGATATGATTGGTGCGTACTACATAGCGCACCACAACGGACGAGCTGCACAGCGGGTTTATCAACAACAATATCCTAATCGCCGTATCCCGCAGCATACGACCTTTGATGCTGTGTACCAACGTCTGCGTGAGACCAGGTCATTTAGCAGATTACCTGAACAGGGATGCCATCGCACGGTAAGAACGCTGAAATTTGAGGAAGCTGTCTTGCAGCATGTGGAGCGGGATCCTTCAATCAGCACTCGTGCAATTCCACGTCACATGGGGACGAATCAGACGAATGTATGAACAGTCCTTCGACAGCAATTGTTACGTCCATTTCACTTACAGCGTGTCCACAACATGAACCAGTTGATTATCCACTCAGAGCACAGTTTTCGCAGTGGTACCTGGAACAGTGTGAAATGCATCCTACTTTTCCATCCTCTGTGTTGTTTACCGATGAAGCAACGTTGTGGCGTGATGGAGTCTTCAACATGCACAATTCGCATGTTTGGAGTGAGGATAACCCACATGCCACAGTTACTAGCGCTCATCAAGTGCGGTTCTTCGTTAATGTGTGGGTCGGTGTTGTTGGAGACTGTTTAATTGGGCCGTATCTGCTACCTAGTTGTCTCTTGGTCATAAAAAAATGGAAAAGTGTTTGTTGGTTTAATTAATTTGCCGCCAGAGAAATCTTCCTCTACCGGTTTAAATACTCCTCATAGGCAAAAATATTTGTTTTGATGTTGCCTACAAACTCCCAGAGTTTGTCGGTTTAAATACTTTTCACCCTGTACATCATCTTTCATATGTAGAAACAAGCCTGACAAGATGCGTTTATGTCGCACAACTCCTTACTGGAGCTGCGATTTTTTTCCCCGCCAGTGTATACCAGTCTCTGTCCCCACTCGCCCGCTCCCTTTGTTTTTGTGGAGAAGACACGGCAGAATGATTCACTAGTGTAGTTGAAACTACACACAGTTGAGTTTTGGCAGAGTAACGTCTTCGCCTGCGTATCATTGGCGGTCGTCGTCGCGACACTGGAGAGCTGCCAGCCAGCGTCCCATCATCCAATCACCTACTCATCTGTCTGACCACGAATTACCACTGACGCTTCATTTTTCATTTTTGCCTATTACCATTTCTCCACCATCCCTACAACCGCTGTATTATACACCTGTCCTTCTCAAACTCACACAATAATAACCTGCAGTACCTCTAGCTTCCCTCTAGAACACCATGTCTTCACAGTTTTTCCTTCTCCTGGTACATCACCTTCTGCATTCTGCATCAGCAAGTGAGTCACCATTGACAACAGGTACAACAGCAAAAAGGCAGCTCATACACTTGGAACAGAACCATACATAAAACCAACGCCAAGTGCTTTTACATCATCAACAGCAGTAGCATCAATAGCATAAGAAGCAACAGCATCAACGTTATCATCATCGACTGTACAACCCAACAAATGGTAAGATCTTCATCAAAAACCGGTATCATCCCCAAAACAAAACAAAAAACGCCAGTTACCTCTCACGTCATCCATCCCAACACGCCTCCAAAGGACACAGAAAAGAGCCAGTACACATAATGGTCCTACCCCTGACCCTAACAATACTGCATGTAAAGATGGACATGGAAGCGATTCAAGCCCATTCAACACCTGCTGACAATCACACCTTCCGTCTGGCCCATTCTACCTACTCTTCGAAGCGCAAGGCTTAACTCCTCCAACCAAACCTGAGCTCACAGTTACTATCAGCTCAGCTGACACCCATCTGCATCCCATAAACTCACTCTCCGCAATCCACCATACGGTGCGTGGCGGAGGGTACCTCGTACCACAACTAGCATCTTCTCTCCCTGTTCCACTCCCAAACAGAACGAGGGAAAAATGACTGCCTATATGCCTCTGTACGAGCCCTAATCTCTCTTATCTTATCTTTGTGGTCTTTCCGCGAAATGTAAGTTGGCTGCAGTAAAATTGTACTGCAGTCAGCCTCAAATGCTGGTTCTCTAAATTTCCTCAGTAGCGATTCACGAAAAGAACGCCTCCATTCCTCTAGAGACTCCCATCCGAGTTCCTGAAGCATTTCCGTAACACTCGTGTGATGATCAAATCTACTAGTAACAAATCTAGCAGCCCGCCTCTGAATTGCTTCTATGTCCTCCCTCAATCCGACCTGATAGGGATCCCAAACGCTCGAGCAGTTCTCAAGAATAGGTCGTATTAGTGTTTTATAAGTGGTCTCCTTTACAGATGAACCACATCTTCCCAAAATTCTACCAATGAACCAAAGATGACTATCCGCCTTCCCCATAACTGACATTACATGCTTGCCCCGCTTCATATCGCTCCGCAATGTTACGCTCAAACATTTAATCGACTGACTGTGTCAAGCGCTACACTACTAATGAAGTATTAAAATATTACAGGATTCTTTTTCTTATTCATCTGCATTAATTTACATTTATCTATATTTAGAGTTATCTGCCATTCTTTACACCAATCACAAATCCTGTCCAAGTCATCTTGTATCCTCCTACAGTCACTCAACGACGACACCTTCCCGTACACCACAGCATCATCAGCAAACAGCCGCACATTGCTATCCACCCTATCCAAAAGATCATTTATGTAGATAGAAAACAACAGCCTACCACACTTCCCTGGGGCACTCCAGATGATACCCTCACCTCCGATGAACACTCACTACCGAGGACAACGTACTGGGTTCTATCACTTAAGAAGTCTTCGAGCCAATCGGAGACTTGCGTTTCGCTGAAGTAATGACAGGAAATATTATCAGAGTAAAATTCAGTCATCAGTTGCATTGTATTTTTATCTTGCTTTACCGGTTTCGATAAAATAAATCATAAGAGCCTGGCCGTACATTTATGTAAAGTACCGGATGGTTACAACTAAACTTTCCCTATTTAACACGTTATAACAGGGAAACTAATTACTGTACGAGTACGAAACTTGATAGCATTAATGTCCAGAGTATGGGGCGCACGATTTCCATAAGTCACAGCGCCACAGTCCAGTTCCAACTATGGTCATCAGGTGCCGTGAGCGGTCATCGTGATTCATAGTCTCACACACATGACCAGTCGCAGTACACCTGTTGACGTGTCAACATGAACTTGGACAAAAGGTGCAGGGCGTTATTGGTGAAGCTCTATTAGCAAAACAACAGTAACGCTGCAGCTGCACTTCGAGAATATCGTCGGCTGAAAGGATTACGGAAGGGTCCTCTTTCTCCACCTGTTGTGCGGAGCATGATGAAGAAGTTCGAATCAACTGGATAACTGGGCGTCGCTCCTTGAAGAAGCCGACGGCCGGTTGCACCACAGGCGATTGATGAAATCGCTGTTGCTATGGCAACCAATGCTGCGCGCTATGCCCGATCGTCAGGTAGTGCGCGAGTTGTGTTACGACAGTTGAACATCCCGTGGTCCACTGTACGGAAGGGGCATCGAACCATTTTCAAATGGTATCCGTACAAGAACCATATCGTACAGCAGCTTGCATCACAGGACACACAGCGAGGTGTGGACTTCGCTCTCCACTTTCTCGCAAGGATTGAAGTTGACGAGGCCTGGCACTGGACCATTCTATGGGCATATGAAGCTCACATTTCTCTGACGGGTGAGGTGAACACAAAATTGCTGAGTGTGGGGATCTTCACCTCCAGCCACTGTGCATGAAGTTCCTCTGTATGGCGAACGTGTCACCGTATGGTATGACTTCACAGCTACATACATCATTGACCCATTCCTTTTTGAACAGGTTGGCGTTCAAGGACCAAAGACGTGCAGTGTGATTGGCCAGAGTTACTGCGATATACTTCGCCAACATGTCATACCTACCCTATAGAAGAGGGACGCATTGAATTAAACAGTTTTCATGCAGTATGGGGCCCTACCGTACATGGCTCGTGAAGTTCACCTGGTTCTCCGAAACACATTTGGAAGCGATCGAATCATCAGCCGACCGTTCCCAAATGCTTGGCCGGCACGATCGCCTGATCTCGCTCCCTGGGATTCTGGTTGTGGGGCTACCTGAAGGACAGGGTTTACCAGTGGGACATTCACACATATGCTGGGCTGAAGCGCAGCATATCAAGAGAGATAGCCAGCATACCTATGGACATGCTTCGTTCTGTTGTGCAGAATGCAATCCTGCCCTTTCAGACTCTTCTGGACACTGATGGGCGCCATATTGAGCCCCTTTTGTAGTAGTAATAGTACCGGTGTGTAATGGTATGACACACCGTAGCAACACATTAAAAGTGTTTCAACAGAATTGATTCTGCATTATTTGTCATCCCCATGTCCTTGACATTAATGATACCAAGTTTGGTCCTCATACGGTGATTAGTTTCTGTGTTATAACGTGTTACATATGGAAACTTTAATTATAACTACCCGGTACAAGAAGTGTATTAAAAAAGCTTACTTACATGAAAGATGGCCAAGTTATTATGACTTATATTAGGCCAAATTTTGCAGGCTAAATCTATGGAAACCAGTTAAGCAAAATAAAAATAACGATGCAACTGATGACAGAATTTTATTTTGAAATATATTCCATACTAGAGTTGTTCACAAAATAATAACTGTGAATAAAATAATAGGAAACATGATGTATTGATAATGTGGAAGTCAAAGGCGCTCGAATGCCAGGAAACTAGGTTTGTATTGGAAACAGTAGTACCTCAAGTTCCCTTCGCTACACACCATAAGGTGGTTTACTCAATACAGCGTAGATGTATATGAAAACAGTTTCGTCTTTCAAAATGTCAGTGGTACTAGCAATACTGCAAAAGACTCTGTAATATGATTCCCGATAACCACTCCAAAACAACTGAAGTCACTGCAGTCTTCTGATTCATGTGGTTTTAAAATTTGTAGAACGTCCTAAAATTATGCACTACAAGCGCTTATACTACAAATAAAAGCGGTAAGATAAAGCCTCTTCCAAACGCCTGGGCCAAAATAACGGCATTCGAGACACCACAACTCATACAATCAGTTAACAAATGCTCTCAATGAACACTTGCGTAGAAGAAAGAAGCCATTCGTTTACTATGGCGCTCCGTTTGACACAATGTTCGCAATGACATTTTTTAAGTTTTTTGTGTCTTATTTGTTTTTAAATAAAGTCGCAATTTGGGATTTTCAGAATTTTCTTTATGTTAATATTGCGGTAATTCATCGCCATGCAGTTAGCAAGATCAATTTGCCTTCGTAAAAGAATACTTTTTTAAGTTGTGGCACGCGGTCGCCTTACTATTTTGGTATCCGTGCACGCCTCACGGCCATACCCAAACTTCCATATGTCGTAAACCATGCATCCATAATTCAGAATAACACAGTCACTGCAATATCGTAAGTATACAAATGGTTCACAGCAAATAGCCTAATCCGAATTTTTTCAAAAACTAATATTATATAGCTTCAACAATAAATAAAAAAATTCAGGTTCGTAAAATGGATACTAACACTCATCAATAAAACCACACTTAAAAAAGTCATAGGCATCCGAATGGACAATCAGTTGAGCTGGAACGAGCAAATTGATCAGTTATTCAAAAAACTTAGCTCAGCATGCTTTGCACTGAGAGTAATTTCTCAATTTGTTCACAGAAGAATAATGCTGTCGTCATATACCTGGCTGGTTCTATAATTTTCTATGGCATAATCTTTTGAGTAAATGTTACAGAAAATGGAACATTTTTCAAACTTCAAAAACGAACATAGAGAATAATATTTTGAGTATGTAACACAACATTCTGCAGAGGTCTGTTCAAGTGTTCAATATTACAGGTCAGTACACTGTATATATGCACACTGATGATGTTGTAGCCAACAACGGATATTTCTTTCAGACAAATTGTGATAATCAAAATCGTGACACAATACTGATGAAAAAAATTCCTCTAGTCTCTACAACAGTACACAGGCGTGTTACTGAGTCAAAAGTCTTGTATTTAATATAACCGCAAAAATGTTAAGTTATTTATGTCATTAGGATAAAAATGTGAACTTTCATTTATTTTCCTTATTTAAGTATTCGCTTAAACTTACGCCAATGCACTGCAGATTATCACGTTATATGCAACGAACTGATCTTAGAAAGAATGTAAGATTTTACAGGGTGGCAATTATTGAACTACACATATCAAAAAAAAAAAAAAAAAAACATTGCATCAGCCCAGTTCCCAGAACTCCTAAAGATAGACGTTGATTGTGAATATTGTATCACAGATACAGTCCCTTAACTGTTCAGAGATGTCACTAAAGTTGTAAACAACCACACATGAACAGCGCCTATTATACGGAGGGGGCATGACAGCCGATCAGTTCCAGTCATTCCACCAGGAAGGCGGTACACGGCTCGTGTTGTCTGTAGTTCAATCATTCCTAGACTTTGTGCCAGGAGGACTCTCAACAAGGGAAGTGTCCAGGCGTCTCGGAGTGGACTAAAAGCGATGTTGTTCGGACATGGAGGAGATACAGAGAGACAGGAACTGTCTATGATATGCCTCGCTCAGGCCGCCCAAGGGGTACTACTGCAGTGGATGACCGCTACCTACGGATTATGGCTCGGAGAAACCCCGACAGCAACGCCACCATGTTGAATGATGCTTTTCGTGCAGCCACAGCACGTCGTGTGACGACTCAAACTGTGCGCAGTAGGCTGCGTGATGCGCAGCTTCACTTCCGACGTCCATGTTGAGGCCCATCTTTGCAACCACGACACCACGCACTGCGGTGCAGATGGACCCAACAACATGCCGAATGAGCCGCTCAGGATTGGCATCACGTTCTCTTCACCGATGAATGTCGCATATGCCTTCAACCAGACAATCGTTGGAGATGTGTTTGGAGTCAACCCGGTCAGGCTGAACGCCTTAGACGCACTGTCCAGCGAGTGCAGCAAGGTGGAGGTTCCCTGCTGTTTTGAGGTGGCATTGTGGCATTATGTGGGACTGACGTGCGCCGCTGGTGGTCATGGAAGGCGCAGTAACGGCTGTACGATACCTGAATACCATCTTCCATCCGACAGTGCAACCATATCGGCAGCATACTGGCGAGGCATTCGTCTTCATGGACGACAATTCGTGCCCCCATCGTGTACATGTTGTGAATGACTTCCTTCAGGATGACGACATCGCTCGACTAGAGTGGCCAACATGTTCTCCAGACATGAACCCTATCGAACATGCCTGGGATAGATTGAAAAGGGCTGTTTATGGACGACGTGGCCCACCAACCACTCTGAGGGATCTACGCCGAATCGCCGTTGAGGGGTGGAACAATCTGGACCAACAGTGCCTTGATAAACTTGTGGATAGTATGCCACGACGAATACAGGAATGCATCAATGCAAGAGAACGTGCTACTGGGTAATAGAGGTACCGGTGTGTACAGCAATCTGGACCACCACCTTTGAAGGTCTCACTGTATGGTGGTACAACATGCAATGTGTGGTTTTCATGAGCAATAAAAAGGGCGGAAATAACGTTTATGTTGATCTCTATTCCAATTTTCTGTACGGGTTTCGGGACTCTCGGAACCGAGGTGACGCAAAACTTTTTTTGATGTGTGTATATGAAAAAAAACGTAAATTAGTTACAAACTACGGCGTGCACATACTTTATACCACATGTAAACGTCACTAAAGATATTTGGATTTAGGTTATGAGATGTTCGATATGCCTGCCATCATTGGCGATGATGTGGCGCTAACGAATAGCGCAATTCTACATGACCCGCTGAAGTGTACGAATATCGATGCTGTCGATGACCTCCTAAATGGCTCTTTTTAGCTCCGCAATGGTTTTGGAGTTATTGCTGTACACCTTGTCTTTAATATAGCTCCAAAAAAGGAGTCGCAATCATCTTCCAAAATCTTCACGTACCATTCGGTAGTCACCGTGCCATCAAGGAATATGACACCGAGTATTCCGTGACTGGACATTGCACACCACAAAGTCATCCGTTAAGGGTGAAGAGACTTCCCGATTGCGAAATGCGGATTCTCAGTCCCCCAAATGCGCCAATTTTGCTTATTGACGAACCCATCCAAATGAAAGAGGGCTTCGTCGCTAAACCAAACCATGCCATGCGCATATTAATTCCCATCGTGCCCCGCCGCGAACCGTGCAATTCGAACGTCCTAAGGCAAATCGTTCAGAAGTTATCACGATTTTATTTCATATAGTTCAATAATTGTCACCCTGTATGTATATGATGCTCACGTAATATTGTAATTTTTTCAGTTGACTTGATCTATATTGCAAATACACTAGTTATACAACATTTAATTAACAGGACCAAATTAAAAAAATCAAATTAATTACTTTCCACTTTGGGCGGCTACTGCTACGTTACCAACAAACTTTCACCTGCTGATTCCCTGTCCATGAAAAATAACATACACATTGAGATATCCCTTTGCTTCGTTCATTGCTTCTTCGATGTACAAATTAAATATCAGCTGTGACAATGAGTAATCCTGTCTTACACCTGTCCTGATTTTAAAGTCTTGTATAATTCCGTCAGTGCCGACTACTCCTGTCTGCTTCTCATAAAGAGAGTAGATTATCTTTCTGCTCATATAGTTGATAAGACACTGCCTAATGGAAAACATTGTCTGGGAATGCTCTCTGTGTTACCTTGTTTTCCTAAATCTCCATGCTTATCATTAAACGCTGTGTTAGAATTGCTATTCGAATTCCCCTCCTTCTCCTGAAACCAAACTGGTCCTCTTCTAATCTTCTTTCTGTTTTCCCTCAATTCTTCGATAAAGAGCTCTTCTGAATGTTTTTGGTGGCTGTGATAGTATACTGATTGTGAGATGATTTTCACATCTTATCCTCTCTCGCTCTCTTCAGAAGTAGAATAATTATATTATTTTCAAAACGGGATGGAACGTATTCAGCTTCATAATTTCATTCCCTATCTTGTTTGATCTCTCCCCCAGAAGCAAGACTCGTCCAACAAAGAGACGTAGTACTCCCCTGCGTCCAGTGGTGCCGTTATGTGTACCACTGCTGACACACATCATCTACCTCTACATCTACATGGATACTCTGCAAAACACATTAAGTGCCTGGCAGACGGTTCATCGAACCACCTTCACAATATTTCTATATTATTCCAATCTCGTACAGAGCGTTGGAAAAACGAACACCTGTATATTTCCGTGCGAGCTCTGATTTCCCTTATTTTATTATGATGATCGTTTCTACCTATGTAGGTCGGCATCATCAAAATATTTTCAAATTCGGAGGAGAAAGTTGGTGATTGAAATTTCGTGAGAAGATTCCACCGCAACGAAAAACTCCTTTGTTTTAATGATGCACACCCCAAATCCCGTGTCATTTCAGCGACACTCTCTCCCCTATTTCGCAATAATACAAAACATACTACCCCACTTTGAACTTTCTTAATGCACTCCGTCAATCGTATCTGGTAAGGATCCGACACTGCGCAGCAGTATTCTAAAAGACGACGGACAAGCGTAGTGTAGGCCGTCTCTTTTACAATTTCTAAGTGTCCCGCCAGTAAAACCCAGTCTTTGGTTAGCCTGCCGCACAACATTTTCTATGTGTTGCTTCCAATTTAAGTTGTTCCTAGTTGTGATTCGTAGGTATTTAGTTGAATTTATGGCCTTTAGATTTGCCTGATTTATCGTGGAATCGAAGTTTAACGGATTCCTTTTAGAACTCATGTGGATGACCTCATACTTTTCGTTGTTTAGGGTCAATTGCCAATTTGTGCAACATACAGATATCTTTTCTAAATCATTTTGTAATTTGTTTTGATCTTCTGGTGACTTTACTAGTCGATAAACGACAGCATCATCTGCAAACAACTTAAGACGGCTGCTCAGATTGTCTCCTAAATCGTTTAAATAGATAAGGAACATCAAAGGGCTTCTGTTTGACTCGATGACTTTCCGTCAATTACTACGAACTGTGACCTCTTTGACAGGAAATCACGAACCTAGTCCATCTGGAAATATAGAAATATGGACTCAATTTGAAATCCCTTGTCAATAGCACTCAGCACTTCGTGTGAGTAAAGGGTTAATTGTGTTTAATAAAAAACGATGTTTTCTAATTCCGTGTTGATTGTGTGTCAGTAGACCGTCCTCATCGAGGCAATGCATAATGTTCGAACACAATATATGTTCCAAAATCCTGCTGCATATCGACATTAATGATATGAGCCTGTAATTTAGTGGATTACTCCTATCACCTTTCTTGAATATTGGTATAACCTGTGCAACTTTCCAGTCTTTGGATACGGATCTTTCATCGAGCGAACGGTTGTATATGATTGTTAAGGATGGAGCTATTGTATCGGCATACTCTGAAAGGAACCTAACTGGTATACAGTCTGGACCGGAAGAGTTGCTTTTGTTAAGTAATTTAACTTGCATCCGATTATATCTATTTCTACGTTACTCATGTTGGCAGCTATTCTTGATTCGAATTCTGGAATATTTACTTTGTCTCCTTTGGCGAGGAAATTTCGGAAGGCCGTGTTTGGTAACTCCGCTTTCGCAGCACTGTCTTCGATAGTATTTCCATTGCTATTGCGCATTGAATGTGTCTTGACACTAGCATACTTCACATACAACCAGAATCTCTTTGGATTTTCTGCCAGATTTCGAGGCAAAGTTTTGTTGTGGAAACTATTAAAAGCATCTCGCATTGAAGTCCGTGCTAAATTTCGAGCTTCTGTAAAAGATCGCCGATCTTGGAGATATTTCGTCCGTTTAAATTTGGCATGTTTTTTCGTTGTTTCTGCAACCGTGGTCTGACCCGTTTTGTGTACCAAGGAGGATCAGCTCCAGCGTTTGTTAATTTATTAGGTATAAATCTCTCAATTGATGCCGATACTATTTCTTTGAATCCAAAACACATCTGGTCAACACCTACATTGCTATTTTGGAAGGCGTGGAGGTTGTCTCTCAGGAAGGTATCAAGGGAAATTTTATCTGCTTTTTTGAATAGGTATGTTTTTATTTTATTTTTGGTGGGTCTGGGAGTAACGGTATTCAGTCTCGCTACGCCAACCTTGCGTTCACTAATCCCTGTATCCGTTTTGATGCTCGTCATTAGCTCAGGATTATTTGTTGCCAAGAGGTCAAGTATGTTTTCACAACCGTTTACTATTCGAGTGGGCTCATGAACGAATGGCTCGAAATAATTTTCAGAGTATGCGCTTAGCACAATTTCGGCTGATGTTTCATGCGTACCTCCGGATCTAAACATCTATCTTCGCCAACAGATCGAGGGTAGATTGAAGTCACCACCAACTATAATTGTATGAGTCGGGAACGTGTTTGAAATTAAACTCAAGTATTCTGTGAACCTTTCAGCAATTGTATCATCTGAATTTGAAGGTCGGTAAAATTATTATTTTATTCCGGTTGCCAAGAATGACCTCTGCCCATTCTAACTCACAAGAACTATATACTTCAATGTCGCGACAAGATAAACTACTTCTAACAGCAACAAACACACCACCGCCAACTGTGTTTAGCCTATCGTTTCGGAACACCCTTAGGTTCTTCGCAAAAATTTTGGCTCGCCTTATCTCCGGCTTTAGTTACCTTTCAGTGCCTATAACGATTTAAGCATCAGTGCTTCCTATTAGCGCTTGGAGCTCTCGTACTTTCCCAACAAAGCTACGACAACTCGCTACTGGTATACCGATGATTCCTGTATCTACGTTCTTCCTGTGTTCGGCCTGTACCCTTTTTGTGCTTTCCTGAGACTCTCTAACCTAAAAAATCGCCCAGTCTACGGCATATAGCCCCTGCTACTCGTGTAGCCGCCTCCTGCGTATAGTGGACACCTGACCTATTCAGCGGAACCCGAAACCCAACCACCCTTTGCTGCAAGTTGAGGAATCTGCAGACTACACGGTCGCAGAACCGCCTGAGCCTCTGATTCAGACCCTCCACTCGGCTCTGTACCAGAGGTCGGCAATCGGTCCTGTCGACTATGCTGCAAATGATCAGCTCTGCTTTCATCTTGCAAGTAAGACTGGCAACCTTTACGTCTTCTGTTAGCCGCTCGAAACCAGAGAGAAACTGTTCTGATCCAAAGTAACACTCATCATTGGTACCGAGGTGAGAAACCACCTGCAGTTGTTGCACCCTGTGCTCTTCATGGTATCCGGGAGGACCCGTTCCACATCTGGAATGACTCCACCCAGTATGCACACGGAGTGCACATTGGTTTTCTTTTCCTTCTTGGCAGCCATGTCGCGTAAGGGGCCCCATAACGCGCCTAACGTTGGAGCTCCCAACTATCAATAATCCCGCTCTCTGTGATTGTCCGGATCTTGCAGGCTGAGAGGACTCATCTGAAACAGTACAGGCGACAGCATCTGGCTCAGCCACAAAGTCAGCCACAGACAGCACCTGGAACCTGTTTGTCAGACAAATCGGGGAGGCCTTACGTTCGGCCCCCTGGGAAGTTTTTCGCCGCCTGCTACGACCCAGGGCGACCTCCCACTCGACCACAGGTGAGGGGTCAACCTCAGTGCGAGCAGTAACTGGGCTGGCCACCGGTGAGGACCGATCGGAGGACTCAGATGTGTTGGACGTCCGTTGGATCCCCACGGCCGGCCCACAACGGTGATGCCTATCCACTGCAGCTTCAAGCTGTATAATAGAAGCAGCATGGAGCTGAGAACGGAGTGTCACTAACCCGGCTTGTATCCGCACACAACAGTCATAGTCCCTATCCACACTAAAGACCGTGGAAAACTACACTACTCATACAAACGGACTATCGACACGTGCTGCGAAACTCTGCTGTAGACTCTGAGGAAAATGCAAGAACTGTGTCTAATAAATTAGATTAATACGCAGATATTTAAAAACTGAACTATCGAAGCACTCATGTGAGCCTAAATAATTCGCCCCTCATTAGGAACTTGTAATATGTCACAAAATCGATTTACTTCCGACGAAAACGAAAACACGAGAACTATGTCCATTACATATTAAATTAACACGCAGAATCTCAAGAACCTAAATTATCAAAGCACTTAGATAAAATTATACAATTCGCTCCTGGTTAGGAGCCCATAAAAGCCACAAAATCGGTTCCTTTCCTGTTGCTGCTTCTGGCTCAAGAAAGTCGCAACAGCCGGCCGCGGTGGCCGTGCGGTTTTGGCGCTGCAGTGTGGAACCGCGGGACTGCTACGGTCGCAGGTTCGAATCCTGCCTCGGGCATGGGTGTGTGAGATGTGCTTAGGTTAGTTAGGTTTAAGTAGTTCTAAGTTCTAGGGGACTTATGACCTAAGATGTTGAGTCCCATAGTGCTCAGAGCCATTTGAACCATTTTGAAAGCCGCAACAACTGTCATCGTGGAGAAACTATGGTGCTCCAAACGTCGTCGAATTGTCCGTGTGGATACTTGCCTTGTTGCAAACTAGCCCATTAACTGGCCCAAAGCACGTAACGTAGCTATACAAGATGTACGAGTATTACTCTCGGCTGCGAATCGGGGAGTGGTGAAAGACTGATATAATGCAGGGCGTGTAAGGGTACAGATATCGATACTGTACCTGAAGGATCGAGTCTATCCCTTGTTAGAGCACAGCGTCATCGCTGACGGGGATGCCCCACAGTTCCAAAAGGAAGAGATTGGCGCCTGCAGATCGTTTGACGCTAAGGAGTGAGTCAGCCAAGCCGGAGCTCGGCGACAGGGCAGATCCGAGTGCTCGAGCTTCCCGCGATCGCGAATAAAAGTGAAAGTGGAGTACTTTGTGAAAACATTATAGAAAGTCACGCAAAAGCCATCACACGTGTAGGACGCAATGTGTGTAAACAAAGTGAGAATTTTGAAGCTCAGGATTAATTTCGCATCAGTAGAGTTGTTATAAAATGAAAAAGCGATCGTACTGTAAAGAATAGGCAACGGAAAGGTCATATAAGCTTGCGATAGATAAGTGACTGTGTTTGTGGTGTGAGTGCGATCAGAAAAAGTATAGACATGGTATCTGAATTTCAAGTGGATTAAATTAACTGTATCGTAAAAAAGTGTGCACATATTACAACCTCTTTATTACCATTAGAATATTTTGGAAGCGAATGAATTATAGAACAGTGTGGGAGGATAGACAGTTCATGTACTGGAGAATCACAGTCAGAAGTTTAGTTTCGGGCATGTACCTTGGGAGTTAGTGCCCCCTCCGAAACTGTCTACTTATGACTGTCCGATGCCTAATTCTCCAACCAGCAAGACTGAATAATTAACTATAAATCAATATATAGTACGGGGTCGGCTTGCAGGTGTTGAGTATAGGTCTCCTGAACTCGTCGATTCCATATTCCCATGACAATCATGGAATACCGGCTAATGCGAGCAGCAACATCGTGGAGCGATGAATGGCAGTCACGACAGTAGTAGCAGTAGTAGTAGTAGTAGTAGTAGTAGTAGTAGTTTTATTCATCCTTAGATCACTTTTACAAGGAAATTAGAAAAATCTTAGTATTATAATTTAAGAACAAAGAAATAGCGCAATTCATATATACAGGCATTTACATATTTACGGGTCTAGATTGACAAAGATGGAACAGGTAGTCGGCCGTGACCCCGTAGTAGGAACCACCCCGGCATTTGGCGGATATAGTTTAGGGAAACCACAGAAAGAAGGATCCTTTATTGTATGATTATATGATAGCGGAACAAACACTGGTAGCAGTTACTTCTGTAAAATATCTGGGAGTATGCGTGCGGAACGATTTGAAATGGAATGATCATATAAAATTAATTGTTGGTAAGGCGGGTACCAGGTTGAGATTCATTGGGAGAGTCCTTAGAAAATGTAGTCCATCAACAAAGGAGGTGGCTTACAAAACACTCGTTCGACCTATACTTTAATATTGCTCATCAGTGTGGGATCCGTACCAGATCGGGTTGACGGAGGAGATAGAGAAGATTCAAAGAAGAGCGGCGCGTTTCGTCACAGGGTTATTTTGTAACCGTGATAGCGTTACGGAGATGTTTAGCAAACTCAAGTGGCAGACTCTGCAAGAGAGGCGCTCTGCATCGCGGTGTAGCTTGCTCGCCAGATTTCGAGAGGGTGCGTTTCTGGATGAGGTATCGAATATATTGCTTCCCCCTACTTATACCTCCCGAGGAGATCACGAATGTAAAATTAGAGAGATTAGAGCGCGTACTGAGGCTTCCAGACAGACGTTCTTCCCGCGAACCATACGCGACTGGAACAAAAAGGGAGGTAATGACAGTGGCACGTAAAGTGCCCTCCGCCACACACCATTGGGTGGCTTGCGGAGTATAAATGTAGATGTAGATGAAAACCTAAATGAAGATGGTCAGATGAAGATTGAAGCCTCCAACCTCCCCAAATATAAGGCCAGTCTGTTAAAAACTGTGCTACGTGATTCGGTTTGTTCCTAATGTGCAGTACTGTTTTATAAAGAAGTTATTTGACAGTGTAAAAGGCTAGTGGTATGCCATGATCCTGCTGCTGACGAATTCTGCTACGTGCTGGTGGACGTTTCTTCTTGTGATCTGAGGCATAACACGAAATTCTCACAATCAACAGTGTGCCTTCTATATACTGACCATGTGTTGTTTAATGTCATTTACGTAAAAGAGACTAAAAACGTGTTGATGAATGTACACATATCAGATTTTCTTTTACATTCCGACATGCGCTAAGCAGAAAATTTTCGCAGCACTCCACTTGAAAATTGTCAGACGGCTAAAACTGCAATAGTGGATTTTATGACTTGATAGCTATTATAGTAAAAGGCGACCATGATATCTTTCAACGTATTTTACATGTTTGCAAACCCTAGCCACGTAAAATTAATCAAGTGAAGCAATAAAATAACAGGAAGGAAATAATGGTGTGGTGTACCACTGCATTAGGTACGATTTACACTCGTAAAAAAAGTGACACACAACCAAAGAATTATCCGAATGCGACGGAAATGGGTAGATGTTATAGGTACATGTTCAGACATACAAATGCTCACAATTTCAGAAAAAATGGATGATTTATTCAAGAGAAAGAGCTTCACAAATTGAGCCAGCCTGTAACGCGTTGTTCCACTTCTGACCCATACCCAAACAGTCATTCAGCTTGGCACTGACTGCTAGAGTTGTTGGACATCCTGAAAGATATCGTGACAAATTCTGTCCAGGTGGCACGTTAGATCGTCAAAATCCCAAGCTAGTTTGAGGGTCCTGCCCATAATGCTCCAAACTTTCTCAATTGAGTAAGATCTGGCGACCTTGATTGCCAAGGTATCGTTTGGCAACCATGAAGACACGCAGTAGAAACTCTCGCGGTGTGCGGGCGGGCAGAATCTTGCTGAAATGTTCAAAATGGCTCTGAGCACTATGGGACTTAACATCTATGGTCATCAGTCCCCTAGAACTCAGAACTACTTAAACCTAACTAACCTAAGGACGTCACACAACACCCAGTCATCACGAGGCAGAGAAAATCCCTGACCCCGCCGGGAATCGTACCCGGGAACCCGGGCGTGGGAAGCGAGTACGCTACCGCACGACCACGAGCTGCGGACTGCTGATATGTAAGCACAGTATGGCTTGCCACAAAAGTCAACATAACGGTACGTAGAATATCGTCGACATAGGGTGCCGGGGATAACAACCAAAGTGGTTCTCCTACGAAAATAAATGGCACCCCAGACCATTGCTCCTGGTTGTCAGGCAGTATGGCGGGCGACAGTCAGGTTGGTATCGTACCACCATTCGGGACGTCTCCAGACATTCCTTCGCTGGCGTCAGGGCTCATTTATCAGTTTATTAATCAAATGGTTCAAATGGCTCTGAGCACTATGGGACTTAACATCTGTGGTCATTAGTCCCCTAGAACGTAGAACTACTTAAACCTAACTAACCTAAGGACATCACACAACACCCAGTCATCACGAGGCAGAGAAAATCCCTGACCCCGCCGGGAATCGAACCCGGGAACCCGGGACGGGAAGCGAGAACGCTACCGCACGACCACGAGCTGCGGACGTTTATTAATCGTACTGGTTGATATTGGACAGCTTCAAACTAACTACTGTAGTGCTGCATGATTTACAAAAGTAATTTTTGCGCTGACTGGGATAGCGAGAGAGGCTGAGATGGACTTCGGGTAGGTCGGGGGCTAGCCGGTAGCTTTTTTCTCAGTGGCCAAAGGCGGAATTTTATCACCCGCCGCAAAGCCATCTTGTAGAGCGGCCCAATGAGCGTCACCTCCCGTTGTCAGGAGTACGGGTAGAAGTTGGAAGGGAGCGCTAAAGATAACTATCTAACAAGAATCACCTGCAGTTTTTTCAGCCCCATTGGAGTGCGTCTCCTGTCGCCACACAGGTGCCCGGCAATCAACAGTTAAGAATTCTTCCCACGCAAAACACGTAGTACTTTCCCGTCACTGTACTCAGGAGGCCTTGTGATTGGCTAAGCCCTTCAGGTGTAATTGTTCGAGAAGCTTCTAGAAAATTTTGTACGAACTGCTTAGGGTTGGCCAGCGGTTTCATGTCCACAAACAGTGGGAGGAAATCAGGTTGTAATGAAGGCTGTCATTGTCTGAATCGAGAGTCCACATTAGTGAATAGAAGTTTGCTAATATCGAGACATAATGTGTGGAACTCTCTGGTGGGTGTCCAGCCAACACACATCTCTGGAGAGTGTATAATTTGTTTGAGACATTGCTGGCAAAGTGTCCAGTGATCACTCTCAAACTTAGTAAGAGAATGTGCCGATTGTGCTTCTTGAAACAGAATCATTTTGCTTCTCTGTGAGCAGAGGAACACATCGGTTCTTCTCCGTGAAGCTTTAGGCATTTTGAAGTGCTCACTGATCACTGCACACTTGAGTCAAGAGTCTGGTCCTGGGAAGTGCGCAAGCTGACTGTCTTGACTCATTAATAGACTCTGTACTTGAGTAACTTCGAACATAGAAGTTTGCTGACGCAGCCACGGCTCCTCTGTGTAGTTAAATTCACACCTGCACGTCATACTTGTCTCCACAACAACCGCAGCCTTCCACAGATCAAACAACAGACATGCTCTCGACTCGACTGTTAAAGGTGATAGACACGCCATGGCTTGAGGAAGCATGTAGAAGCAGTAGTTACTGGTCAGATCTATCCAGAAAGTGAGTCCGAAAGTGCAGAGGAGATGTTACAGTATGCCTTTATCATGTGCATTTGGATGATGTAATCTGATGGATGCATACGGTCACGAAATATTTTAGGTAGGCATAGACCACGATCGCGTGAAGAGAGACTCTCTCCCATCAGTCTGGATGGAGGGAGGGCAGTACGAGAGAGAAAGCAGATAATGATATATCATGCCTTCTCGAGTATTTGAAAGAGGTGAGATAGACAACGTGAGAGAAGATTAAGAAGACTCGAACAGAAGTACGAACAAAAATTGGCTAAAATGGTTCAAATGGCTTTGAGCAATATGGGACTTAACATCTGAGGTCATCAGTCCCCTAGAACTTAGAACTACTTAAACCTAATTAACCTAAGGAGATCACACACATCCATGCCCGAGGCAGGATTAGAACCTGCGACCGTAGCGGTCGCGCGGTTCCAGACTGAAGCGCCAAAACCACTCGGCCACACCGGCCGGTGAACAGAAATTAATAAGACACAAACAGATATTAACAAGACACAAGAACAAATAAGGAAAGGAGGAGAGAAGACAGGAAGAAAGAGAGCAGCTCGAAAACCAGATGTTGGTATTCAGAGAATAACTGAAACAAGATGTTTCAGACGAATAAAGCAAGCATAGGAAGCGAGAATCATCGCACGAGACGCAAAGCGTACCGCGCAAGAAACTCGAGCAGAAAACAGGCAAAAGTGTGATCAGTGGATCCACAGCAGGATAAAAAAACTGGAAAAGAGAAAGGGGCGATCTCCAGACCTGCTAACGACTAAACATCATGACGCAAAGTACCGAGACACTGAGAAGGAATTAGAGCAGAGGCAATGCCCAACTTCTTGAAAAGAAAGAGTTCTCTGTCGGTTCAGGTACGTATATGCATGATTCGAGCACAGGTAGGTGCGATGTTTCGAATACTGAGACAACGAGAGTCGCCTTGCGACCGAGCGGTGAAAGAAACATTGGAAACTATGTACCGCGTGAAAACCGGACCGTGCGGCCAACAGCGGTACAGCAGTGGCCGAAGACAAATGTGCAAAGCGCAGTCCCAAGTTGAATCTGTAGACAAGAAACAGAACCGGTGCGTGAACACAACAGTAGTCAGGAATCGCAACAAATATCACGTTGCATTCCGCTTAGGAGATGTGACACACATATCACTAATGTGAGCGCGTCACAACAAGCAGTAGAAACGACACGAACGGAAACCCATGTTTGTGTTAGAGTCATAAAACAAGTAGAGTGAAACAGGAGAGAATCGGAAGTGGCATTCGACCATGAAAAATATTTGACCATACGGAAGTTTGAACATTATAAAGAGGACACGAACACACTGCATCCCCGAACTCTTACTGAACAATCTGCTGAAGTACCGCCGTATTGGAGAGAACGGAAGAAAACTGTGCGCGTTCGTCTCGAAGGCGTGGTGGCAGAGACGCAGAGAAAGACAACACGATCTTGGCTGACATATGAAGAGGTCAAAAATGCGTTCCTTATTCGTTACTGGTCACGAATGACATAACAGAGAATCACACGAATTGATGATGTATCGAGACATGGAGGCATCTGATTGCGAAAGTGGTACAAAATTACTTGACCAGATGACCAAGAAAAACTAGTTTCTGTGCATACAGTGCAGCGAAAGCGAAATTAGCGGCTGTGCTTCACGAAACTGCCGCTTTCATACCAACAAGCAATGATTGGAAGTGCGGCTACAACATAGAAACGTTCCAAGTAATTTTACGAGAAGTCGAGTTCCTCTTGAACATACTATTATTCCTGCTCTTATCTTCCATTTTTGCCCCGCTGTCATATAGTGGAGTGCTTCTTTTACGATTTCAGCATGTCATCATCGTGTCCTCAGAAGGAAGGTCACTACCTCTTATATCAGTTCAGCCAAAAATAAGTGAAGCCAACGCGACGCTGTTGCGGCATAAAGTCAAGCGCCGGCACACCAGTCGGAAACGACAGAGAAGAGATGGCTGTGAGAAGTCGTCAGCCAATCGCACGCTGACCGACTCGTCTCCAGTACGACAACGCGACAGCAGCGGCACCTATGCGAAGAGAACATAAGCGCTGCGCCCGACTGGTCGCGGTCCAGTTCTATAGCAGCTTCGAGATTGGGCACTTGTATAGCAGCGACTCAGGATTGTTTATACTGAAGAACATTGCTTATTTTGCATGTCGCCCTTTGCTTGCGACACATCTGTGTAACTAGCAAAGTTAAGTATTGTAATCTTTTCCTTTTGTAATAAAACTCATTAATACGATTTGTTTGAATGTTGTCTAGCGATCCGAGAAAGCAGGTTTCCTATACACCCCATATTTGACGACTAGGCTGGGTTCAACAGAGGCTACATCCGATCATTCACGTAACAATAGTAACAATCATAAGCACAACGAAGGAAACTTCAAAAGACCAAGTAATTGGAATGAAAGTGAAAGCTGGCCGCAATAAAACGGTTAGCTATTCCGCAGCCAGAATAATCAAAGCAGTAACTGAAATGGTGAACGTAGAAACAACGGAACCCAGTTCCAGCGAACTGGGAATGTACACTCCTGGAAATGGAAAAAAGAACACATTGACACTGGTGTGTCAGACCCACCATACTTGCTCCGGACACTGCGAGAGGGCTGTACAAGCAATGATCACACGCACGGCACAGCGGACACACCAGGAACCGCGGTGTTGGCCGTCGAATGGCGCTAGCTGCGCAGCATTTGTGCACCGCCGCCGTCAGTGTCAGCCAGTTTGCCGTGGCATACGGAGCTCCATCGCAGTCTTTAACACTGGTAGCATGCCGCGACAGCGTGGACGTGAACCGTATGTGCAGTTGACGGACTTTGAGCGAGGGCGTATAGTGGGCATGCGGGAGGCCGGGTGGACGTACCGCCAAATTGCTCAACACGTGGGGCGTGAGGTCTCCACAGTACATCGATGTTGTCGCCAGTGGTCGGCGGAAGGTGCACGTGCCCGTCGACCTGGGACCGGACCGCAGCGACGCACGGATGCACGCCAAGACCGTAGGATCCTACGCAGTGCCGTAGGGGACCGCACCGCCACTTCCCAGCAAATTAGGCACACTGTTGCTCCTGGGGTATCGGTGAGGACCATTCGCAACCGTCTCCATGAAGCTGGGCTACGGTCCCGCACACCGTTAGGCCGTCTTCCGCTCACGCCCCAACATCGTGCAGCCCGCCTCCAGTGGTGTCGCGACAGGCGTGAATGGAGGGACGAATGGAGACGTGTCGTCTTCAGCGATGAGAGTCGCTTCTGCCTTGGTGCCAATGATGGTCGTATGCGTGTTTGGCGCCGTGCAGGTGAGCGCCACAATCAGGACTGCATACGACCGAGGCACACAGGGCCAACACCCGGCATCATGGTGTGGGGAGCGATCTCCTACACTGGCCGTACACCACTGGTGATCGTCGATGGGACACTGAATAGTGCACGGTACATCCAAACCGTCATCGACCCCATCATTCTACCATTCCTAGACCGGCAAGGGAAATTGCTGTTCCAACAGGACAATGCACGTCCGCATGTATCCCGTGCCACCCAACGTGCTCTAGAAGGTGTAAGTCAACTACCCTGGCCAGCAAGATCTCCGGATCTGTCCCCCATTGAGCATGTTTGGGACTGGATGAAGCGTCGTCTCACACGGTCTGCACGTCCAGCACGAACGCTGGTCCAACTGAGGCGCCAGGTGGAAATGGCATGGCAAGCCGTTCCACAGGACTACATCCAGCATCTCTACGATCGTCTCCATGGGAGAATAGCAGCCTGCATTGCTGCGAAAGGTGGATATACACTGTACTAGTGGCGACATTGTGCATGCTCTGTTGCCTGTGTCTATGTGCCTGTGGTTCTGTCAGTGTGATCATGTGATGTATCTGACCCCAGGAATGTGTCAATAAAGTTTCCCCTTCCTGGGACAATGAATTCACGGTGTTCTTATTTCAATTTCCAGGAGTGTATAAGACAATGTTCAACAAGGAGCTAAAATTGTAGAAGTTCGTCCACCGAACACGGGACCGGCAAGAGAAGAAGAAAATCCACAAAATTAACTAATCCCACAGTGGGAAAGGCTGTACATGAACCCACACTTAAAATCGGAAGAAGTCACGTGAAATTTTTTGATTATGACGATTATTGATCGAAGAATCGGACATAACACAGAATTATGACTTGTATCCAATAGAAGAAATCCTGATAGACGAAGAAAAGGTAGAAACTGTCTTAGACAGTGAAAGCCAACTATCAGCCACTTCTGAACAGTTATGCAAAACAAGAGTTAAGAGTGTAAATGCACCAATGATGAATGTACAAAAAATAAAGATATGAGGAATGGTGTTGGGGATAGGCACCGAGATAAATAAGCAAATCGGGCTTGAACTTATGTATCAAGGACGCAAACTTGCCACAAATCTGTTCGTGGTGCCTAACTTGGTGAACGGCATCATTCCTGCAATGGATTTCCTAAGCAAAAAAGGTCATAATGGACATGGGACGTGGCATATTGACGTTAGGTGAAAACGGAAAAACTGACATCGGGTTTGATGAGGAAGCTACCAAGGGGCAGAGACCTTCTAGCTGCCAAAAGCTACAGGTGGAAAATGAGGGTGATCTCATGGGCCCCCTATCACGCATGTCATGTGGGTTTACATACATTATGGTGGTAGTCGAATTGACGTCAAAATACGTGACGCCTACAACACTTACCGAGGCGACTGGTTCTTCCATAACGGAGGCCTTGATCAAGGATTTACTTAGGCAACTGCGACGTGTAGATCGTATTTTGTCCGACAATGGCCCTCAATATCATTCACAAAAGTGGAGGACACATTGAGGAAGAATAACCTAAAGTCGGCATATATCAGTAGGTACCACACTAGTTCCAATCCTTGTGAACGCATTATGAAGACCTTAGGAAATCTTTGTAGGATATACTGCGCCAAGAAGGACAGGACTTAGGACGTGTACTTGTGGGATTTTCTGAACGCCTTAAATTACCTGTCCCAAAGCACCACACGTTTCCCATCATTGACTGTGTCAAAGAACAAACATCCAGCTGAACTGAAATGAGAGGTAGTGCACTTCCTTCTGAGGTCACGATGATGACTTGCTGAAATCGTAAAAAAAAGCACTCCACAATGTAATGACAGCGGGGAAAAAAATGGAAGGACAGAGCAGGTAAAGTGGCTACAGTGAGACAATTTAACCGAGGCCAGAAGGTCCTGATAAAGTTGCACTGAGAGTATGCTACAAATTCCTTTCTGCTTACTATGATCCAGTGGGGGTGCAACGCATATTCGGTGGAGTTAGACAGTATCATACAAGAAAATCCTTAGGGGTACATCATGTAAGCGACCTAAAGGCATTCATAGAATAAAACGTGTAGAAACAGGAAATTGTAAACATAGTGTGGAGTTTGTAAATATCAGAGCAGAGTAGAACATAAGAAAAAGTAATTTACAATATCACTAAGAAACAAGAAAAGGAAAGGATAGTGTCAAAGTAATTGTTCAACCAATACTTTTCAAGATAGCGTTGTAATGAGCGAAGTATTCATTTGTAGCAAAACATATCTGTGACCAAAACGGAAATGTCAAGTACAAGAACCACAAACAGAGCCCAAAAATTAGCAAGTGGTCTTTTTCCTTGTCGTCATAATCAAGCTCGTAACTCACACTGCCAACGAAATGTTTGGTGGATTAACTGGAGCAATATGTGGACAGTTAGACATCTGGTAGGATGGTGTGTAACAGCACCATATGTCGGAGAGAAACATCCGTAATAAAATTTTGGTGTGGCGAAATCTTCAAAAAAATGTTTCAGGGAGAATTATGCGCCTGAAAATTTTGTGTTTGCCACAGAGGAAAGTGTTTGTCCGACTCAATCATTGGTGTTCTGTGATCAAGTCAGTGTGACTTTGTTTTTTTTTCTGTCAGACCGATATAGAAGACCAGTCCATATACATGAAGGAGGGGTAATCGCAGGTGCGAGAGCGATATTTTGTGTTGTTTGTAGAAGGGCTTGGTGCATTGTGCACAAGCGGAGGTCATTCAAGGAATGCAGGACGATTGTCGGATGAGGCTGGAGAATGTTTATTGAAGTTGCAAACTGAAAAGATGTACTGTGCGCAGAAATTTAAGTACAGCTTTGTCGCCGTTGTTTTGTGATAAGAAAGTATATTCTACCACTAACGATCTGATTTCTCAACAGGCAAATACCATCAAATGCACAAAAGTAAAATACAAAGTTACAGAGTAAAAAGAAGTGATAATGGAAGACGGATGATGGCGACAGCTGATTGGGGACATTGAGTGCAGCAACATACTCTAAATTGGTGGCGGACGTCAATAAAAGGGAGTTAAATAACACATCTTAATAATTTCAACTAACTGTAGCGGTGTGGATGGTAGAATGCATAAACAACTAAAATAGTAAAACGCTTACTTACTATACACTTGCATGCTTACTGAGTACTAAAAACACTAAACCATACTAACACTAACCTATGTGGAAGTCATGTTGCAAAAAAATATATTTAGTCAAAAATTTTTAAGAATTTTTTTTCTGCAAAGAATGTTTAATTGAAATTGCGAAACGGGAAATAACATTTGAAATCAAAATTACCTCATTTTTCTTTACTACAAAGACTTTTAATTCATTGTAAATGTCATTTATGTAAATGTAAATAACATGTTGTAACGTTAGTCATAAGCTATAGAGTAAGACTCGATGTACAGTTTGTGCAGATAATTGTTGGCCAGACGTGTAGTGTCGGCAGGATACAGGAGAGCAGCAAAGGGTTCGTCACATGCCCAAATTGGGGAGAGGCAATGGTTGGGGGCCAATGGCATGCCGTCACTAACAGTAAGCCGTGCAATCATCTGGCCCCAAGCTCAAATGAAAGTGAAGGTGGAAGAGGTGGCCTAGCAGCAGCCTTCGAGAGGTCCCATGAGACCAGCTATATGCCATACGCCAAGGCTGAAGAAGCAGTCAACTATGACCATATAAAACAAATAGTGGAAAAAGCAGATGTCAGACTTAGATTCATAGGAAGAATCTTAAGGAAATGTAACTCATCCACAAAGGAAGTGGATTATAAAGCATTTGTTCGATCCTTTACTCAGTATTATTCATCTATCTGGGATCCCTACCAGATAGGACTGATGGAAGGGATGGAGAAGATCCAACGAAGAGCGGCACGTTTCGTCACGGAATCGTTTAGCTGGCACGAGAGCGTTTACGGAGATGCTCAACAAACTCCATTGGCAGACGTTACAAGAGAGGCGTTGTGCACCACAGAGAGATTTACTATTGAAATTTCGAGAGAGCACCTTCCGGAAAGAGTCGAACAGCATATTACTTCCCCCTACATACGTCTCGCGTGATGACCGTGAGAAGACAATTCGAGAAATTAGAGCCAATATAGTGGCTTACCGACAGTCATTCTACCCACGCGCTGTTCGCGAGGGGAACAGGGTCGGAGGGCTCAGTTAGTAGTATAAAAGTACCCTCCGCCACACTCCATTAGGTGAAGTTAATGATGTATGGGAGATCGTCATACCGGCAGGACGAGAGATGCCTCGCCACCTGGATAATAGACCCTAGGAACTGTAGGGGGAGAAACAAGCCATTCTGAGTGACACAAGAAGAGCTGATCTGCAAGTAATGCGGTGCCTTAGATGCGCAAGTATTACTTCACCTCCTGACACTCTACCCTGGGCAGCAACCCACTTGTCAGCATCAGCCACAACCACAAACAACAGCGTCGAGCAACCGGTGTACTTGAACCACACAGTTTACTAGCTACGCATGCAACTGAGCAACCGCCACACCCGCACCAGCCACAACCACAGGCAGTAGTGCCAAGCATCAAGTGTACTTTCTGTATGCAGTACACCACTGCGGTTGAGCAACCGACAAACCTGCACGATGCAAAACAGCACGCACTCTTCCGGTGGTGAGCCGGCCGATGTGGCCGTGCGGTTCTAGGCGCTGCAGTCTGGAACCGCGAGACCGCTACGGTCGCAGGTTCGAATCCTGACTCGGGCATGGATGTGTGTGATGTCCTTAGGTTAGTTAGGTTTAACTAGTTCTAAGTTCTAGGGGACTATTGACCTCAGAAGTTGAGTCCCACAGTGCTCAGAGCCATTTGAACCATTTCTTCCGGTGGTGAATAAGCTCCTCACAGAGTCGAGTGAATGCACGGACTTACACCGCAGAGTCAGCAGAACAGTGTTGTGAGTCAAAGCCTCTTTTCAAAATTCAGAGCCTTCCCCGTTGAAAAAAATTCAGTGCTCCCGTTCTTCAAATACAGCGCTCTTCTTGCAAAACTTCGTGTTAAGCTCTCAAATAATAACGCCAGTTCTTTTAAAACAACTGTCATGCCTACAAACAAAAAACTTTCTGCACAACTTATAATAATGTTTTGCCTTTTTAAATAATTCCTGTGTTCATGTTTTTATATTTGTGTAATATTTCTTATTTTTATTATCAAAGAGTGTCCCTGTTTGTCAAAGCCATTGAACACAATTTGTTTGTATGTCTTGCAATATTTTGATGTTTACATAATTTATGTTTCCATATAAAGTATTTACATCTATATTTGATTTGTTTTGTTAAATGAATTTCGGACATTAATGATTTCAAACACTAAATTAAAGTTAAATGCAGTCCACCGGTAGTTTACTACATACATTTCTTTGTTACATCATATTTGTGAACCTCGTTGACTTTCTATCTTTGGAATTCGATTAATGTAAAAAGGAATGCAGACCTCCCTCAATTTCTATGTTAACACTCATTCGCAGTGGTGATCCTGCTTGGTTCTTGTCTTTTTTTTTTAATCCAAAGTGATGTAAAAAAATAAATCCAGATCACAAATTCTGGGTTACTACCCGAGTTAGGAGGTAGTCATGCCAGGTTTTGCAGTTAAAAAAGGTTTTCTGATAAACTGTCTTATATGTCAATTGCACTTTGGTAACCAAAGAATTATGAGAGTGGACGGCCATAGACATAATTTTCATATTTTTTCATTTGATTTAGAGTATGTTTGCGGATGGATGGCTGAGGTGGACTGGCAATTTGAGTAGCATTAGCACACTCAAGGGAAGGCTGGAGACTGCCTTTGCCAAACAGTCTAAAGAATTGTCTTAGTCGATACTGATCGGCAGTAAACCTGCTTTTTGTTGCTTGGTCATTTTGCATTGAAATTGTAATTACTGTATCACAGATCCCAGAGTTCTCGATCGAGAGGTGCTCATGAGGCAATAAATAAAGACCAGAGGTTAAATTCAGTAACTCATGGAGTCTCCAAACAAATCTGTGTATTTGTGCAGGCTGGCACGACAGAGGCTAGGTTTGTACAGATGAAAATATGTAATACGTTCAATAGGTTAAATTTTCAGTGTGATCAGAGAACACCTCAACTGATCCCTGATCATTACAGAAAACTGGTCGTTAAGGGATGCTTTATGTAAAACGGCGGTGTTTTGCCTCCTTATATGGTTATTTAAGCGAATTAATTGCGGCCATTAGTTTAAGATACTTATATCATTTTGCATCGAAGGCTGGGTGCGTTTATCAGTTCATTTATCGTTCTGGTTGATACCGGAAAGTTTCATATTAACAACTGTAGTACTGCATGCTTTACGAAAGTAATTTTTGCGCTGGCTGCCATAGCAAGAGAGGCTGAGGAAGCGATGGACTTCAGGCATGTCGGAGGCTTGCTGGGAGTTTATCCTCTGTGGCCAAAGGCAGAATTTTATAGCCCGCCAGAAAGTCTGCATCTCCTGTTGCCACACAGGTCCCCAGCAGTCTACAGTTAAGAATTCTTCCCATGCAGTTCCCGTCACTGTATTCAGGAGGGCTTGTGGCTGGCTAAGCCCTTCAGGCGTATGCTGCTTTAAATTGTCGGAGAAGTTTCTAGAAAATTTTGTACTATGAAGTGCTTGAGGTTAGCCAGCGTCCAGTGATCACTGTCAAATTTTATCCGAGAAAATACCAATGGTGCAACTTGAAGCAGAATCATTTTGTTTCTCTGCGAGCAGAGGATCAAATTGGTGCTTCTCTGTGGAGATTTAGGCCATCCGAAGGGCTCACTTAAACTCCTGGCAAGTGTTCAAGCAGGGTATCTGAACTCCTGAGTGGACTCTGTACTTGAGTAACTTTGAACACAGAAGTTTGCAAATGTTCACATCTATACATCACACTTCGTCTCCACGATGACCGCACCCTTCCGCAAATTCACGTGGCAGATATACTCTCCACTCGACTGTTTATGGTGATATATGCATCACGGCTTGGGAAAGAGGGAAGCGTCGTGATAAATGCGTTCAGTTCAACTAGACTGTTCTCTGAGTACTTTATTGTCAGCGCCAGTCAGGGGGAAGGTTTTTACTAACAAATGCTATCCATCATTTAAGGGTTCTTGTGGTGAAAATGGGGGAAGCGATGTTTGCATAGATGACAGGTGTCGTGCCGATCTCAAACTTAGACCAGTAGAATTAATTGAATATTATAATAGTACAGATTCTATTTTGTTATTTCCTTGATTTTTTGTAAAAAATCCTTGATAGCTTTCTATTATTCTTAATCAACAAGGATTACTCTTGATCACACTGATCCTGAATAGGTTATTTAAGAACACTTATCAGTTAGGATCAATTAAATAATTTTTGTCTAACGTCTGAGGGCGGTCAACCATGGCAGAGCTACTCAGATCGCAACATGTTAAAATCACGACCCACCCAAGTGTTACATTATGATCCAGAAAATTTTAGCTGTATAGTGAGATGTCCAGGAATATGGGTAGCTGTACTTCCTTCCTTCCTATAACATCTCCCCCAGAGGTGTTCTTCTAGCAGGATGATGTACGTCCTCCTAGAGCACCATTGTCTCAACTACTTTGGGGATGGTAACATGCAACATGATGTGAAACCTTTCGAGATTTCTGAAACCTTGAATGTTTCTGAGACCAGACAAAAAGGCAATTTCAGCTAGGAATTGATAATGCAGATCCAGTCCAGAACTGCAGCAGTTATTACTCAAAGGTTTTCAATGACGTTAGCCGCATTTGGGCATTAAAATGAATAATTGGTAACACGTGAAAATTTGTGTCAGACCGGGGCTCGAACCTAGATCTCCCGCTTAACACGAGCAGTCGCCTTACAGCCACTAGCTTTCTTTCAAAGAATGTATCTTTGGTATACACTGAGGTGAAAAAAGGCATGGATACCTCCTAATATCGTCTCCTACCTCCTTTAGACCGGCGTAGTGTAGCAACTCGACTTGTCATGGACTCAACAAGTCGTTGGAAGTCCCCTGCAGGAATACCGAGCCATGCTGCCTCTATAGCCGTCCATAACTGCGAAAGTGTTGCCAGTGCATGATTTTCTGCACGAACTGACCTCTCGATTACGTCGGTGGGATTCATGTCGGGTGATCTGGGTGACCAAATCATTCCCCCAAACTGACCAGAATGTTCTTCAAATTAACCGCGAACAACTGTGACCTATGACATGGCTCGTTGTCCTCCATTAAAATTTCATCGTTTTTTGGGATCATTAAGGCCATGAATGGCTGCGAATGGTCTTCAAGTAGCTGAATATAACCTAGGATCCAATCCGTTCCACGTAAACACCGCTCACACCATTATGGAGCCACCACCAGCTTGCAAAGTGCCTTGATGAAAACTTGGGTCCATGGCTTTGAAGCATCTACGTAACACTCGAACCCTACCATCAGCTCCTACCAACTGAAATCGGGACTCATCCGAGCAGGTCATGGTTTTCCAGTCGTCTAGAATCCAATCAATATGGTCATGAGTACAGGAAAGGCGCTGCGGGCGATGTCGTGATGTTAGCAAAGGCACTCGCGTCAGTTGTCTGATGCCATAGCCCATTTACGACAAATTTCACCGCACTGTCCTAAGTAACACGTTCGTCATATGTCTTACGTTGATTGCTGCTGTTATTTCACGCAGTCTTGCTTGTCTGTTAACACTGAGAAATCTACGCATACGCCGTTGCTCTCGGGCGTTAAGTGAAGACCGTCGACCACTGCGTTGTCCTTCATGAGAGATTATGGCAGAAATTTGGTAGTCTCACTCATAACACTGTGGATCTCGAAACAGTGAATTCCCTAACACCTTCTGACATTGAATGTCCCATGCATCTAGCCCAACTACCTTTCCGCTTTCAAAGACAGTTTTAATTCCCGTCATGCGACCATAATCACTTCGGAAAACCTTTTCACATGAATCACATAAGAACAAAGGACAGCTCCGCCAACGCATTGACCTTTTATACTTTGCCTGCGTGATACTACCGCTAACTGTATACTCGCATATCACTGTCCCATGACCATAGTCACCTTGGTACACTACAGGCCATTAAAATTGCTACACCAGGAAGAAATGCAGATGATAAACGGGTATTCATTGGACAAATATATTATACAAGAACTGACATGTGATTACATTTTCATGTTATTTGGGTGCATAGATCCTGAGAAATCAGTACCCACAACAACCACCTCTGGCCGTAGTAACGGCCTTTATACGCCTGGGCATTGAGTAAAACAGAGCTTGACTGGCGTGTACAGGTACAGCTGCCCATGCAGCTTCAACACGATACCACAGTTCATCAAGAGTAGAGACTGGCGTATTGTGACGAGCCAGTTGCTCGGCCACCATTGACCAGACGTTTTCAGTTGGTGAGAGATCTGGAGAATATGCTGGGCAGGGCAGCAGTCGAACATTTTCTATATGCAGAAAGGCCCGTACAGGACCTGCAACATGCGGTCGTGCATTATCCTGCTGAAATGTAGGGTAGGGTTTCGCAGGGGTTAGAGCCACGGGTCGTAACACATCTGAAATGTAACGTCCACTGTTCAAAGTGCCGTCAATGCGAACAAGAGGTGACCGAGACGTGTAAACAGTGGCACCCCACACCATTACGTTGGATGATACGCCAGTATGGCGATGACGTATACACACTTCCAATGTGCGTTCACCGCGATGTCGCCAAACACGGATGCGACCATCATGATGCTGTAAACAGAACCTGGATTCATATGAAAAAATGACGTTTTGCCATTCGTGCACCCAGGTTCGTCGTTGTGTACACCATCGCAGGCGCTCCTGTCTGTGATGCAGCGTCAAGGGTAACCACAGCCATGGTATCCGAGCTGATAGTCCATGCTGCTGCAAACGTCGTCGAACTGTTCGTGCAGATGGTTGTTGTCTTGCAAACGTCCCCATCTGTTGACTCAGGGATCGAGACGTGTCTGCACGATCCGTTACAGCCATGCGGATAAGATGCCTCTCATCTCGACTGCTAGGCCGGCCGCGGTGGCCGTGCGGTTCTAGGCGCTGCAGTCCGGAACCGCGGGACTGCTACGGTCGCAGGTTCGAGTCCTGCCTCAGGCATGGATGTGTGTGATGTCCTTAGGTTAGTTAGGTTTAAGTAGTTCTAAGTTCTAGGGGACTGATGACCTAAGATGTTAAGTCCCATAGTGCTCAGAGCCATTTTTTTTCGACTGCTAGTGATACGAGGCCGTTGGGATCCAGCACAGCATTCCGTATTACCCTCCTGTACCCACGGATTCCATATTCTGCTAACAGTCATTGGATATCGACCATGAGAAATCGGTTGGGAACTTTCCTCATGTCAGCACGTTGTAGGTGTCGCCACCGGCGCCAACCTTGTGTGAATCATCTGAAAAGCTAATCAGTTGCATATCACAGCATCTTCTTCCTGTCGGTTAAATTTCGCGTCTGTAGCACGTCATCTTCGTGGTGTAGCAATTTTAATGGCCAGTTGTGTATATATATGTGTGTATGCTGACGGAAAAAGGGTCGCAGTAGCAAGAAGTAGTCGTGAGACATAAACGGAAGTTGGTAGGCGTGTTTCTACATCTGAAAGATGACATCTGTTCAAATTTCGCGCCAGTCGTATAAGAGTGGCTGGTAACGCCACTACGAGGATGCATATCAGGTTTGCTTTAAATACACCCTGTAACGATCATGAGCGTTAGTTATCTTTGAGTGGTGAGTTGATGTTAGTCTAGCATATCTTTAAGGTTACAAAGACGCCATTATCTACATCTCACTGAGTTTGAACGAGGTCGTGTAATGGGGCTACGAGAAGCTGGACGTTCCTTCTGCGATACTGCATAAATACTTAGCAGAGTGTAGCCACCGTACATGACTGCTGACAGCGGTGGTCACGAGAGTGTATTGTCACGAGAAGACTGGGCTGAAGACGACCACGTGGCACTACCAAGAGTAAAGACCATAGTGTCCGGCATATGGCTCTGGCGCATCGCACTGCATCTGAAATAGCAATCTGAGCAGCAGTTGGCACCACAATGATAAAACGAACTGTTACAGATGGTAATTCTTCAGACTTTCCCGGCCATCTGTTGACGTCTTGATTAATCGGGATCTCTGCCGTATGTTCGCGTCTTTCTTGCACGGTATTTCGACGGCGTAACTCGCTGTCTTCCTCAGGTGATGCCCGAGAATCTTCCTCGGGTGGATCGAGTCCAGTGTTTATGCCTGGATGGTGCTGGTGCCCGTAATCGGTCAGCGCCGCGTCGAGTTTTCCTTCCGCGGTCCGCGGTCGCTAGGCGCTACTCCAATGGCCCTCTCTGGTGACCGGTGTTCCGACTGCCGCGTCGCTTACTTCAACGATAGCTGCGAACCAGACGCCCTGTAGCGTGCATTCCCCTGACCCCAAACCATCGTCATTTGCGACTTCAGTCTCAAGCGAGAGCTCATTGGACGGCAGGGCGGAGGTCTGTTGTGCTTTCTGATGAAAGTTTGTTCTGCCTAAGTGCCTGTGTAGGCCGTGTGTTGATTATAAGGAGGCTATTTGAGGCCCTGCAACCAGCCTGTCAGCGTGATCAATACACTGGACCTATATATGGAGTTATGATCTGCAGTGCGAATCGAATGACCGCAGGCCGTGTGTTGATTAGAAGGAGGCTATTTGAGGCCCTGCAACCAGCCTGTCAGCGTGATCAATACACTAGACCTATATCTGGAGTTATGATCTGCAGTGCGAATCGACTGACCGCAGGAGCACTCTCGTGGTTATCCCACGCACGCCGACTGGAAATTTGTACACCTGTCTGGTGATCTGACTTGTTGTGCTGCCATTCATGAACAGAGTTCCAGGGGGTGTTTTCCAACCGGATAGTGCTCAAATGGTTCAAATGGCTCTGAGCACTATGGGACTTAAGAGGGGTAGGACGTCAAACGGGCCCACTTTGAGCAGGAGAGGCACAACTGGACATTTTATTTTCTACTGTCTATACTTTTACAAATAAATTCATAAAACTTTGTAAGCATGACCAGGAAGGATTCAGGATTCACACTCATAGCAGTGGAAGTGCAAAAACATAATAAAATAAATTTTTTTTAGATATGAAATTTCATCATTTTTTCACTTACTGTTGGCTGCATTTGTTGCTATAGGTACATTTTTCTTCACAAGTAAGAGAGATTCTTCGATGAATTTTGCACAGCATACAGACCACACTTACAGGTGTATTAAACTCTAGAATTTTCCAAATCCATTAAAAACTGTGGTAAACATTGAGATAATTAACTACAAAATTTGATTTTTTTCTAAACATTAAGTTTAAAACGTAACAGCTCATTCATTTTTTTCATAAATTAAATAGATTCAGACACCTGTAAGTATGGTTTGTATGCTGTGCAAAATTAATCGAACAGTCTCTCTTACTTATGAAGAGAAGTGCACCTATAGCAACAAATGCAGCCAATAGTAAGTGAAAAAATGATGAAATTTCACATCTAAAAAAAATTATTTTGTTGTTTTTGAACTTCCGCTGCTACGAGTGTGAATCCTGAATGCTTCCTGGTCATGCTGACAAAGTTTTATGAATTTACTTGTAAAATTATAGACAGTGGAAATTAAAATGTCCAGTGCCTCTCCTGCTCCAAGTCGGCCTGTTTGACGTCCTACCCCCCTTAACTGCTGAGGTCATCAGTCCCCTAGAACTTAGAACTAATTAAACCTAACTAACCTAAGGACGACACACACATCCATGCCAGAGGCAGGATTCGAACCTGTGACCGTAGCAGTCGTTCCGTTCCAGACTGTAGCGCCTAGAACCGCTCGGCCACTCCGGCCGGCGGACAACGCTCGCCCAAATACCGCAATTGTAACGCAATACGCTGTATAGAATGTCTACATGTTGCCTTGGCTTGCTCGATCACCATATCTGTCTCCGATCGAGCACATATGGAATATCATCGGCCGACAACTCCAGCGTCATTCGGAAACAGCATTAACCGTCCCTGTATCGACCGACCAAATGCAACAGGCACGGAACTTCATCCTACAAACAGACTTCTGGCAACTGTGCAACACAATGTATGCACGTTTGCATATTTGTATTCAAAATTCTGGCTGTTACACCGGTTATTAATGTACCAGCATTTCACATTTACAATTGCTTATCTCGCGCTTGCACTTACCTGTGATGTTGCAATGTTAATCACTTGAAACGTCTCCTTAGAACAATTTATACACGACTGTGCTTAAACTGACACACAATATTTTTAGCGCAACGTAATCTGACTTTCAGAAATCCCTACAAAGGAATGGCCCTGACTAAAATGAACCTGTACCTTTCACAAGTCACTTACCTCAAAAAACTCTTCGTTACTCAAGCTACTGCAATACAGCGAGCGCCACTACTGCCAGCTAAATAAAAGATTCAAACTACAGAAGGCACTAACTACTGGTAGGCATAGTTAGCTATTGAAAGATGTTAATAGAGAACAAACAATGTATTTACCTTAACAGTCATAATATATATAGTAGTTCATGACATCCAGTGTTACAAATTTCAAAACTCAGCCATCTCTCTCCCCACATTCACCATTGCTGGCGGCTCACCTCCAACTGCGCAACGCTACGCGCTGTTCACATCCAGCTGCCGCTGCCTAACACTACAATGGCAGACAACAATGCAAACTAGCCACAGGCTGCACACAGCACAGCCAGTGATTTTCATACAAAGCGCTACGTGGCATTACCAATATAAAAATCTAAACAGCCTACTTACATAGCCCCCATGCTCCCCACAAAAAAATTTACAAATTTTTTTGGCCAGTGGCCAATAATGATTTGATAAAATTTTTCATAATTACAAAAACAAAGATATCAAATGCACACTGTTATATAATGTTGGTCAAAAGCTAAAATTTTCTCACAGTCCATAAAGACAGTCCAGATTGTTCATAACAGTGAAACTGCCGTTTCTTTTCTCAAAGTCTGAGCAGTAAAAGACAATGCACACGGAAGTAGTGGATTTCCATGCAGTCGTGAAGAAGTGGTGTTGTCCTTCCAACGGAAAGACAGTGCTGACTCTTGAAATACTGACAGGTAATGGGCCACAACAGAGCAAACCCACAGCAGAGTCATTCGACGTTTTGAAGAGGATTGGTAGGTAGGTCATCACAGAGCAGACCCACTGTAGTCCTGGTAGAGAGTATGGTATTGGTGGGCCACCAGAGGTGCATACCCACTGCAGTCCTTGTAGAAATAATGGTACTGGTGAGTCATCAAAGGTGTAGACCCACTGTAGTCCTTGTAGAGACGGCCAGCAGCCATCTGTTGCGACTGCGCAGGTGCACATTCACCATCGAAGAGTCTTGTGGAGAATATAGCAAGTCCATAACCACCACTTGTGCACGCACAAATTTTTTGGAATTGTCCTTAGAACCAGCAATGCTGTTATCCAGTCCCTTGCTGAATTATCAACACACGTGCAAACACTAACAGTCCCAACTTCTCACATATTGTCCATATACACTCCTGGAAATTGAAATAAGAACACCGTGAATTCATTGTCCCAGGAAGGGGAAACTTTATTGACACATTCCTGGGGTCAGATACATCACATGATCACACTGACAGAACCACAGGCACATAGACACAGGCAACAGAGCATGCACAATGTCGCCACTAGTACAGTGTATATCCACCTTTCGCAGCAATGCAGGCTGCTATTCTCCCATGGAGACGATCGTAGAGATGCTGGATGTAGTCCTGTGGAACGGCTTGCCATGCCATTTCCACCTGGCGCCTCAGTTGGACCAGCGTTCGTGCTGGACGTGCAGACCGTGTGAGACGACGCTTCATCCAGTCCCAAACATGCTCAATGGGGGACAGATCCGGAGATCTTGCTGGCCAGGGTAGTTGACTTACACCTTCTAGAGCACGTTGGGTGGCACGGGATACATGCGGACGTGCATTGTCCTGTTGGAACAGCAATTTCCCTTGCCGGTCTAGGAATGGTAGAATGATGGGTTCGATGACGGTTTGGATGTACCGTGCACTATTCAGTGTCCCATCGACGATCACCAGTGGTGTACGGCCAGTGTAGGAGATCGCTCCCCACACCATGATGCCGGGTGTTGGCCCTGTGTGCCTCGGTCGTATGCAGTCCTGATTGTGGCGCTCACCTGCACGGCGCCAAACACGCATACGACCATCATTGGCACCAAGGCAGAAGCGACTCTCATCGCTGAAGACGACACGTCTCCATTCGTCCCTCCATTCACGCCTGTCGCGACACCACTGGAGGCGGGCTGCACGATGTTGGGGCGTGAGCGGAAGACGGCCTAACGGTGTGCGGGACCGTAGCCCAGCTTCATGGAGACGGTTGCGAATGGTCCTCGCCGATATCCCAGGAGCAACAGTGTCCCTAATTTGCTGGGAAGTGGCGGTGCGGTCCCCTACGGCACTGCGTAGAATCCTATGGTCTTGGCGTGCATCCGTGCGTCGCTGCGGTCCGGTCCCAGGTCGACGGGCACGTGCACCTTCCGCCGACCACTGGCGACAACATCGATGTACTGTGGAGACCTCACGCCCCACGTGTTGAGCAATTTGGCGGTACGTCCACCCGGCCTCCCGCATGCCCACTATACGCCCTCGCTCAAAGTCCGTCAACTGCACATACGGTTCACGTCCACGCTGTCGCGGCATGCTACCAGTGTTAAAGACTGCGATGGAGCTCCGTATGCCACGGCAAACTGGCTGACACTGACGGCGGCGGTGCACAAATGCTGCGCAGCTAGCGCCATTCGACGGCCAACACCGCGGTTCCTGGTGTGTCCGCTGTGCCGTGCGTGTGATCATTGCTTGTACAGCCCTCTCGCAGTGTCCGGAGCAAGTATGGTGGGTCTGACACACCGGTGTCAATGTGTTCTTTTTTCCATTTCCAGGAGTGTAGTATGACCAACAGAAACGTGTGCAGTGAAATGGAACTTACAAGTTACTTAATTTGATTAACTGGTGTCAATTACAATATTATAACATGAGAATACAATTACAAAGGTACAAAATACATCATTAAAAACATAACAATACAGATAACATTTTGTAGTACAGGCTTTACAACAGAATAGAAATAAACATATACATCAGTGTTACAGGAACTATAACACAAGTTCATACATAAAAGATCAGAATAACTTTTGAAACATCAACTTTATACATGAGCATTAAAACAAAACAGAATAAATAATGTCTAAACATCTTTACAAAGAAAATACCATATTATTAATGCAAAGTATATTTGAGGATAACAGTATTCCTCATCATAGTGAATGTAGCTGAGTATTAGAAGAAGAAAAAAATTCTATGAAACTACACAGAGACAGGAAGAAAACAAATACACAAGGGTACACAAACACATAGTGGGATAACACAAAAGGAAAGGACAGGGTTTGTTTTACTGCAGTATTTTGCATGGAGATCTCCCTTCGTTCATCATTATTCCCAAAAGTCCTATTTAAGCTTGCTTTCTGTATTCTGTTCACATCCTCTGTCAAAAATACTTTTTCTCCACTGTACAGTATCCTTTTTTTTGCCCAAACCATTTTCATATAGCTTCTCAATACATTTCTTCCAAGTCATCATAGTTAGTTTCTTATATAGTCTACCCCCTCTTAAGCTAACCTAAATCTACTGAGTTCAGATGCTAAACTAAGGGATGAGGCAATGCACCATCACATAAAACAATTAATATAAAAAGCAATGAAAAAAATAGAAATGGCAAAGCAAGCAGCATAAATTACAACTAATATAAGGCAATGAGCAGCAGACAATAAAAATAAATTATTAGTAAAACTGGCTTAACAGAATAATACAAAGTCAAATTCAATAACACTATGCCTGGCAAACAGCAGCAACTTATACCTAAACATGACATAGCTCAAGCAGAAAAAATATTACAGTAAAATGGCCATGTCTAATACCTATGTCACATCTTAACACTAGAGTGATGCATCACGAGAACTTACACTAGCAGATAAGTTACCAAATCGCAAAGAAATTATTTATGCAATTCCTGTGAAGGGAGATGTCTATTTATGTGCCCTCGTTTTCTTGGAAGTAAATCATAAATTTCTTATTGACTGGATCTGTAGGCATAAAATAACTATATTAGTACATATATTAAATTTTATTTTAACCAATGCTGCAGTGCAGCTAGAAACTAGATATTAAAGAAAATGAGCAATCTCTCAACTACAAAGACATTAGATGTAAAATGTTTCTAATCATTTCATTAGGCATTCTAGTAAATATCATAAATTACGAGCTCCACAGTATGCTTTCAACAAGGAAATGTCAATAGCGAGGATAATGGCCTCCCCTTTTTCTTTTTCTACCTGTGCTTCCGGAAAGGCACACTCTAATGGCTTTTTGTCCAGGCGTCTGACACAGCTGGGTGCCCACGACGCATTACGTGCAGGTGGTTACTTAACTTTCTTACGGAAATATTTACGACAGCAGTTTCCGCTACAGTGACAGTCTCATATAAAAATATTTCACAGGTCAAGAATTTGCGTTACAAATGTGTAGAAACAAAATCTTATGAATATAACAGTGTCCAAAAAATTTTCGCCGGCATTGTGATACATTCACGCATATACACACACATTTCATAACTCTTAAAGTACGATTCTTGGTTTCCAACATCCTTTTTCACAAACCAGAGTCCCTAACCACTACTCATTATTCCTTACCTTATTCGTCGACACTTCTTCAATATTTCATCATAATAAATATGTAGCATAATCAAATTCCTCATATAACATTGGCTTATTAATCATAACCATACCTCAGCAGCATAATACACATCATCATCGTAATAATAACATCATAACACCTCAGTCAAATCTCAAAAACGTCGTAGGTTTCTGCAATAATTTCAAAACCTAAAGAAAATTCTCTGCTCATTTCAGTAGTGTCATCTGCCTCAAATGTACTTTAAAAATCACGATCCCATACCAAATACATCATTCAAAGCTCTCATAGTATCACAATGGTTCCAAAAAAACATGAACAGTTCACACAGTACAGACAAAATACAATTTCGTAAGTGTGAAGTTATCCAACAGTGTAATCACGTAAACATCTGTCACTGATGTAATAAAAAAGTTTGTCTCTCTCAGTTAAATGATCAGATAGCAGTGTAATTATGTGTTAGAGAAATATGGTACCGATGTGTAAAGTTGTATAAGCAAATACCATATTAGCTAGGGTTCCTTGTGCTTGCCAAACACATGGTACACAAAGTAAGCATGTACCCCCCTGAGGATTAATGTAATTATACCCTCAGGTGTTACAGATTACAGCAATGGAATGAAATGTATCACGGAAACTTTCTTTGTAATTCAAAAATCTTTAAAAATAAATGTTTTAAGTACAAAATTAATCACTGAAATGCGTGTCCTGTAGCGCTAAAGGTGCATCTTGTTGTAAGATAATCTCTGTGGGAGTGTCGTAGTTATCGTCCTCCGAAAGCTAACGTATTGTTGTGCTACGGAAAAGGCTGTCTCATTGTAGCTGTACCACAAAAGTTACTATTAAACATGTTTTACTTTCCAGAAGAATTCAGAAAAACCGTGCAGATATAAAACAGATACACCGCAAAAGCAACAATGTAAATTATGTCACACATTAGTAGTGTCGTAATATAACCATGTAGCTGTCAAAGAAACCAAATACTAAGTCATCTTTAATCTCACAGAAAGTACTTTAAATCCAGAACATATTTTCAAGTAAACCAAAATGTTGCATTAAAATCTCATTAGCAGTACTGGTAAATGTTCTAAGTATGTGACCCTTATAGTCGTTACGTAATCATGCAACTAACAAGCAAGAATGTAAACACACAATAACACTGTGTCGTCTGTTCGCAATAACAATGCATTCGTAATTTCTGTTTGAATAAGTTCTCTTTGTTCTTGACTGGATATTTAACTTTAAACATTGTTGCATGTTAACAGATTCTAAGTCTGACAAAGCATACTAGAAATGTAAAGTGAAAAATTTTATAGCAAAGACTAAATTAAAAAAACAGTTTATCTCTCAATAAACGGTTTTACATGTGAGATGTGGTGTGACCCTTTGCTCTTCTCAGTACGCAGAGTTTCAACTTGAATGCAATTATCATGCGGTATTCGTCTGTAAAGAATACTGGAATTTTGCTCAAGGTTAGCGTCAATGTTATTTTTCCCTGAGCCAGCGGGCGCAAGTGGCTGCCTGCGGTGCGAGTCATTGTCTGTTCCTTTGTTGGCGCGCGTCGTTATTGGGATTAGGAGACCAAACTTCCACAAATTCACATTGTCGAGAGTGCCCTGCTCTGTTTGAATCCCGCCAGTTCTGATGAAATTCAGGTCTGTTGTTACGATCATATCGTCTGTCGTCATGTCGGTAGATTCCATAGTTTCTTTCTTGTCGGTCACGTGGTGGAGAATTTCTCCCTGAGTCGTAACTGCGCGCTGGACCGTTGCGTCTAAAGTTATTCTGTCTCCCTTGATAATAATTATTTTGGTTCCCATATTGTCTGTTTCTCTGATTGTCTCTGTGATAGTCATTACTGCGGAGAGGTGATCTTTCCCTGTAATTATTTTTACTCTGCCAACGGTTGTCATATGGGTGGTGTCTGTTTTGGTCACAATTTACGTTATGAGAATAGCCTTATCGTGTATTATTTCTGTCATCGCGGAATTGTGACAGATGTGATCTGTAATTGTTGTGCTCCTGTTTTCGCGTTCCGCGATTGTCAGTGTCAATTTCCAGTTCTTGTAACAGTCCCTGAAAAGCTTCAATGTCGTCTTTGCAACGTCCTGCTAAAATAACATGTCGTAAATGTTCAGGCAGTTTGATTAAGCAAATGCGGATGAGTTCTGAGGGGCTGTATCGGTTTGACAGGTACTGATTCTTGTGCAACATGTCTTCAAAATATTTCACAAGACTGGAAAACTCAGATTGTTCGAAATGTTTCGTCATTATGATGCTATGTTTTACTCGGTCTTGTGTAGCTTGAGACCAATATGCTGAGAGGAACGCATGGTAAAATTCTCCTTCACTGTGACAATCGTGAATGACCGATCGCATTCTTACAGCTGGTTCATTCTCCAAGTAGCCACACATAAATTCTAATCTGTGTTCTAATGACCAGTTGGGAGGAAAACAATGAGAGAATTGATGGAGCCACGCTTGAGGATGAATGTCGTTAGCAGAATTCTTAAACGTTTTGAATTTGCGTGTAGTAATGAACAGCTTATAGTCAAAATCATCATGTCGGCGAGTCGCATGTCGGTCGTTGTTACGTCGTTTCGGCGGTTCCATATCAAAATTCGGTGTACCTTGCCAATTTCTTTCATAATTTCCGAAGTGCCCTGTGTTATTATTTTGTGGCTATCCGTATTTCTATGTCCCTCTTCCCGTATTGGAGCGCGAGTGTCCTCTGAAATACGTAATTCTTGTATTACCTGTGTCAGCTGATCTTGTACTTCCAGGATTTTTCTTTGGTGTTGGGTATTAATTTGATTCAGATTTTGTTTCAGTTTCCTAATTTGTTCGCACTCTTCTGTGTCATTAAAGACTACTGGTTTTGTGTCATCCAGATTCTCATGTACCTTCGTAGATAAGCTAGTGACCTGATCCGAAAGTTCGGCTACTTTCTCCGATAGTGAACACATTTCCTCAGTGTGTTTTTCTGAACCAAGTTTCAGAGTGTCCATTTGTGTTGAAATCGAATCTACTATGTCCTTTAAGTTTTCCTGAGTTTTTGCAAGTTGCGTAACCGAATCGGTAGATGCAACTGAGTCAATTTTAGCCCACAAGGTCTCATGATTTTCATGAACAATGGTTTGCAGTTCTTTTATGGATGTTTCGTGATTCTGTAATGCATTTTCATGCCGCGAAAAAATAGGTTGAAAATGCTCACAAATTTGTGTTTTTACGTCTTTACAGACTTTTTGACATTTCGATTCAATGTTATGTAACTCAGTAGTTAAATCTTCACGTGTTTGTTCAAGTGTGGTGTCTAACTTCCCAAGATTTTGTTCCATTGTGTCTAACTTTTGAAGCTTTTGTTGTGTTTGTATCTGATTTTGTTCCATTGTGTCTAACTTTTGAAGCTTTTACTGTGTTTGTCTCTGATTTTGTTCCATTGTGTCTAACTTTTGAAAATTTTGTCCCATTTGTTTCTGATTTTGTTCAAGCGTTGTGTCTAACTTTTGTAGCCTTTGTCCCATTTGTTGCATTAACTGTAATAACAGTGCAGTGGTGTCTGAAACATGTTCCTCAGTGCTATTCGGCAACGCATCTGAACCGGCAATATTCGCAGTTTGAATAGCAGAAAATGTGTCTTGACTTATTTGAGAAAAGGGTGAGGACGCAAAACCTGAATCTACAGTATTTGCAAGATTGTGTCCTGTCATTTCGGATTCCTGAGGCAAGCTGTTGCCGACCGATCGATCGATAATGCTTCCCTGTTCACTAATTGTTTCATTGTCTACACCATTGTTTGCAGCCCGCTCCATTTCCTATGTACAATTACCAAATTACTACTTTGAACATTAGTTAATTCAATACATGGTGGCGCTAACACACTACTTTCGTCTTCACTGTCATTTCTCAGTTTACTTTGGAGCCTAGTGTTACGTTTTTCACACGCCATTATTGTGACAATATTTCACACGATAACACAGAAAAACACAATTTGAAGAGCAAAAATAAGAGAACACATTAACATAGCACTGAAAATAATATCTAGTTAATTGCAGCTGCGAAATACTTGGTGCAAATCTACATGCATGTCACAACTGCTTTACTGTGCAACAATGAAAAACCACAACTACCAAGGAAATTCTCTCTATAATTACGCGCTAGCAATAAACAAAAGCTACACTAAATAGACAAACTACAAGAAAAAATCAGAAGATTCCAGTGAGGTATCCTAGGCTAAGGGTCGACATATGAAACGTCCCCTTAGAACAAATTATACACGACTGTGCTTAAACTGACACACAATGTTTTTAGCGCAACGCAATCTGACTATCAAAGATCCCTGCAAAAGAATGGCCCTGAGTAACTTTAACCTATACCTTTCACAAGTCACTTACCTCACAAAAATCTTCGTTACTCAAGCTACTGCAATACAGCGAGCGCCACTACTGCCAGCTAAATAAAAGATTCAAACTACAGAAGGCACTAACTACTGGTAGGCATAGTTAGCAATTGAAAGATGTTAATAGAGAACAAACAATGTATTTACCTTAACAGTCATAATATATATAGTAGTTCATGACATCCAGTGTTACAAATTTCAAAACTCAGCCATCTCTCTCCCCACATTCACCATTGCTGGCGGCTCACCTCCAACTGCGCAACGCTACGCGCTGTTCACATCCAGCTGCCGCTGCCTAACACTACAATGGCAGACAACAATGCAAACTAGCCACAGGCTGCACACAGCACAGCCAGTGATTTTCATACAGAGCGCTACGTGGCATTACCAATATAAAAATCTAAACAGCCTACTTACACACTTAAGTATGTTACACAGACAAATGTATTCCAGAAATTTCATTACTCTACATTAATTTTTTGTGTTACGATTTTTTTTCCATCAGTTAGAACTCACACCAGTTTGTGAGCGACACGAGACCGATTGTCGGTGCTATCTTCACAGTCTGATCTAAGTGAACTCCTGAATCACGCTAGGCAATGGGAAAGGAAATCGGCCGTTGCCTTCTCAGAGGAACTACCCCAGTATTTTCCTTGGAAAACCGAAATCTGGGTGGCCACACGAGGCTCGCAAGGCTGTCCTTGCTAATATAAATCCACTGCCTAAACAAATCCGCTACTTCACTCGGTAATTGCTAACAAAGTTTCCCACATGAAAAAACTAACGCAATGGCGCATACGTTCCCACACAAACAGACCACGAAAACAAAGGAATCAAAGCAACATCATCAGAGTTGAACAATTGTTTCATGAAGACAAAGTTTCAAATTAATTAAGCGATATAACGACACTACTAATAGCAGGCAGCCACTGGAGAGGTATCCGACACGATTTCCGGAATTGCCTTAACATAACTCTGCGTGTGTGTGTGTGTGTGTGTGTGTGTGTGTGTGTGTGTGTGCGGTGTCTGCCTCGGCCACTCGATCACGCTTCCCATCCGACTGAAATTTCCAGACTGTTACTCACTACTAGCATTGCATCACCTACCTATGATCCCGTCAATCGCCATTGACGCACCACGAAGAAATTATCCGTATGGGACGGAAATGATTACAATTTCAGAGAAACTAGATGGTTTATTCAATCGAAAGAGCTTCACAAATTGAGCAAGTCAACACGTTGGTCCACCTCTGCCCCTTATGCAAGCATTTCTTACCATTAACTGATAAGGTTAATGGATGTCCTCCTGGATGATATCGTGTCAAATTGTGTTAAATTGATACCTTAATCGTCAAAATCCCGAGTGGTTGTAGAGCTCAGCCTATAATGCTCCAAGCGCTCCCATTTGTGGAGAGATCGGGCTACCTTGCTGGCCAAGGTACGATTTGGCAAGCACGAAGATAAGACTCTTCCTGTGTCCGGGAGGGCATTATCTTGCTGAAATATAAGCCTAGGATGGCTTCCCATGAGGGCAACAAAACGGGGAGTATAATATCATCGACGTAACGTTGTATGTAAGGGTGCCGCGGATAACAACCAAACGGGTCTTGCTATGAAAAAAATGGCACCCCAGATTATCACTCTGGTTGTCGGGCTGAATGGCGGGTGACAGTGGTCGGTATCGCTCTGTGGCTACTCCAGACACCACTTCGGTGCCGGCCGCGGTGGTCTCGCGGTTCTAGGCGCGCAGTCCGGAACCGCGCGACTGCTACGGTCGCAGGTTCGAATCCTGCCTCGGGCATGGATGTGTGTGATGTCCTTAGGTTAGTTAGGTTTAAGTAGTTCTAAGTTCTAGGGGACTGATGACCACAGCTGTTAAGTCCCATAGTGCTCAGAGCCATTTGAAACCACTTCGGTCTATAATCATATTGACTGAAGTATAATTGTCTTCAGCGATGTATCTGGTTTCGCAATGAGTTTCGACGGCCAACGAAGGGGTGTCTGGAGACCCCTCTGACAACGGTGGGTTACCAAACTGAGTGTCGCCCGCCTTACGACCTGACAAAGATGAATGATAGTTTGCGGTGCCCTTTTCTTTTTTTCATAGCAGGACCTCTTTGGTTGTATCCACGGGACCCTTACAGCACAGCGGTATGTCGACGATATCCTACGCACAGTTTTGTTGTCCTTCATGGCAAGCTTGGCCAGCAAGGTCGCCAAATCTCTCCTCAATTGAGAACATTTAGAGCATTATGGGCAGGGCCCTCCAACCAGCTTGAGATTTTGACAATCTAACGTGCCAATATGACAGACTTTGGCACTACATCCCTCATTAGGACATGCAACAACTCTATCAATCAATGACAAACGAAAAAGCTGTTTACATAAGGGTCAGAGGTGGACCAAACTCTTACTTACTTAGTCGATTTGTGAAGCTTTTTCTCTTGAATAAATCATCCAATTCTTCTGACGCTTCGTGTTGCGCCAATGGTAAATGACAGGGTAGGTGACGCTACGCTAGCAGTGTGTAAACAAGCTGGGAATTTGGGTCGGATGGGAAGCGTGAAGTGTGCTCGGAAGGTTTGATGCAGCTCTCTATGCTACTCTATCCTGTGCAAGCTTCTTCATCTCCCAGTACCTACTGCAACCCACATCCTTCTGAATCTGTTTAGTGTATTCATCTCTTGGTCTCCCTCTACGATTTTTACTCTCCACGCTGCACTCCAATACTAAATTGGTGATCCCTTGATTCCTCAGAATATGTCCTACCTACCGATCCCTTCCTCTAGTCAAGTTGTGCCACAAATTTCTTTTCTCCCCAATTCTATTCAATACCTCCTCATTAGTTATGTGATTTACCCATCTAATCTTCAGCATTCTTCTATAGCACCACATTTCGACAGCTTCTATTCTCTTCTTGTCTAAACTATTTATCGTCCACGTTTCACTTCCATACATGGCTACACTCCATGCAAATACTTTCAGAAACGACTTGACACTTAACTCTATACTCAAGGTTAACAAATTTCTCTTCTTCAGAAACGCTTTCCCTGCCATTGCCAGTCTACATTTTATATCCTCTCTACATCGACCATCATCAGTTTTTGCTCCCCAAATAGTAAACCCCATTTACTACTTTAAGAGTCTCATTTCTTTATCTAAATCCCTCAGCATCACCCGATTTAATTCGACTACATTCCATTATCCTCGTTTTGCTTTTGTTGCTGTTCATCTTATATCCTCCTTTCAAGACACTGTTCATTCCGTTCAGCAGCTCTCCCAGGTCCTTTGCTGTCTCTGACGGAATTACAATGTCATCGGCGAACCTCAAAGTTTTTATTTCTTCTCCATGGATTTTAATTCCCACTCCGAATTTTTCATTTGTTTCCTTTACTGCTTGCTCAATATACAGATTGAATAACATCGGGGATAGGCTACAACCCTGAATCACTCCCTTCCCAACCACTGCTTCCCTTTCATGCCCCTCGACTCTTATAACTGCCATCTGGTTTTTGTACAAATTGTAAATAGCCTTTCGCTCCCTGTATTTTACCCCTGCCATCTTCAGAATTTGAAAGAGAGTATTCCAGCCAACATTGCCAAAAGCTTTCTCTAAGTCTACAAATGCTAGAAACGTAGGTTTGCCTTTCCTTAATCTATTTTCTAAGATAAGTCGTACGGTCAGTATTGCCTCACGTGTTCCAACATTTCTACAGAATCCAAACTGATCTTCCCCGAGGTCGGCTTCTACCAGTTTTGCCATTCGTCTGTAAAGAATTCGTGTTAGTATTTTGCAGCCGTGGTTTATTAAACTGATAGTTCGGTAATTTTCACATCTGTCAACACCTGCTTTCTTTGGGATTGGAATTATTATATTCTTCTTGAAGTCTGAGGGTATTTCGCCTGTCTCATATATCTTGCTCACCAGATGGTAGAGTTTTGTCAGGTCTGGTTCTGCCAAGGCTATCAGCAGTTCTAATGGAATGTTATCTACTCCCGGGGCCTTGTTTCGACTTAGGTCTTTCAGTGCTCTCTCAAACTCTTCGCCCAGTATCATATCTCCCATTTCATCTTCATCTACCTCTTCTTCCATTTCTATAATATTGTCCTCAAGAAAATCGCCCTTGTATAGACCCTCTATATACTCCTTCCACATTTCTCCTTTCCCTTCTTTGCTTAGACCTGGGTTTCCATCTGGGCTCTTGATATTCATGCAAGTGGTTCTCTTTTCTCCATAGCTCTCTTTAATTTTCCTGTAGGCAGTATCTATCTTACCCCTAGTGATATACGCCTCTACATCCTTATATTTGTCCTCTAGCCATCCCTGCTTAGTCATTTTGCACGTCCTGTCGATCTCATTTTTGAGACGTTTGTATTCCTTTTTGCCTGCATCATTTACTGCATTTTTGTAATTTCACCTTTCATCAATTAAATTCAATATATCTTCTATTACCCAAGGATTTCTATTAGCCCTCGTCTTTTTACCTACTTGATCCTCAACTGCCTTCACTATTTCATCTCTCAAAGCTACTCATTCTTCTTCTACTGTATTTCTCTCCCCCATTCTTGTCAATCGTTCCCAAATGCTCTCCCTGAAACTCTCTACAACCTCTGGTTCTGTCAGTTTATCCAGGTCCTATCTCCTTAAATTCCCACCTTTTTGCAGTTTAAGCGATATAACGACATGAATACGAGCAGGCAGGCGATGTGGAGATATCCGACGCGATTTTCAGAATCCCCTTACCATTAATGCTGCACACACATACACACACATGGTAAGGATATCTCCGCATCGCCTGCCTGCTGGTATTCATGTCGTTATATCGCTTAATTAATTCGAAAGCTTACCTACATGAAACAATCTTTGAACTCTAATGAAGTTGCAGTAATTCCTTTTTAGTCATGCTCTGTTTGTGTAGAAAGGTATGCACCATAGCGTTAGTTGTTTCATGTGAGAAACTTTGTTTGCAGTTACCGAGCGAAGTAGCGCAACGGTTTAGGCAGTTGATTCATATTAGCGAGCACGGCATTTTGAGCCTCGTGCGGCCGCCCAGATTTAGGGTTTTCTAGGAAAGTGCTGGGATACGTCCTTTGAGAAGGAAACGGCCGATTTTCTATCCCGTCCCTACTCAATCAAAGCTTGTGCTCGGTTTGTAATGACCTCGTCGTCAACGTGACGTTAAATGCTAATCTTCCTTCCTTCCTTTTATTCTAGAATTGAATGTCATCAATACACCGCTTTTTGCACATTCACCTAGCGTGATTCGGGAGATCAATTAGAAGATTAGACCGTGAAGACAGCGTCGAAAATCGCAACCGCGTCCCTCTCAAAAAGTGTCTGGCGTGAGGCGGGTCGGCGCGTGCGTCAGCACCAAACAGCTGGCCAGGTCCAGTTCGATACTCGTCACGGCCGTCCTTGAGCAACTTTCATGTGGCTGCGGCTGTGGCCCGGATAACCGCGGGCGACTGCTGCAGGCTGGACTTGCTCTAAATCCATGTCACACCAGTTTTCCTGGTAGGCGACGGCAGACGTCACAGCAAACGTTAATTCTTCCCAGGACACATTCACAGAGTTTTCATTCCATTCACATTTTAAGTTGGATCATTTCAATTTTTTCGACCCTTTTTTTTCAAGATAATATATATAATATGTAAATAAACAAATTATAATTTTCAGTCATCAGTCACGTGCATCATTAATAAGGCACGGAGTGAATAGGGAGGAGAATGATACTGTGGTGTCACTGCCAGACACCACACTTGCTATGTGGTAGCTTAAATCGGCCGCGGTCCATTAGTACATGTCGGACCCGCGTGTCGCCACTGTCAGTACTTGCAGACCTAGCGCCACCACATGGCAGGGCTAGAAAGACGGACTAGCACTCGCCCCAGTTGTACGACGACTTTGCTAGCGACTACACTGACGAAGCCTTTCTCTCAGAGACAGTTAGAATAGCCTTCAGCTAAGTCCATGGCTACGACCTAGCAAGGCGTCATTAGCCTTACAGTGATTGTAATTAACCGTATCTGGCGATAGTCTCATTTGTATCGTCAATAGCGATGTACCACAAGGATGCATTAAAGTTGAGTATTAACTTAGATACGTACTTTTCTTATTAGCATTCAATTACTGATCCTGTTCCAGAACTCACGCCAGCCGGCGTGTGTGTACGCGTGCCTTTCGGCTACCTCCGAGTGGCGTGGCTGTCTTGCTACGCCACAACAGATACGTCCTCCCTTTTCTTGTTTAAACTATTTTTTGCGTTCCGTACCCCAATCGCTGAAAATGGAACCTTCGTAGGATCACTTTGTTGCCTGTCTGTTTGTATGTCTGTTAATACCATTTTGTTCTCAGGAAGTGGTAGATTTGGAATTTTTGTCAAATACTAGGATCTACGATCTCTTGGCAGTGTAAAAAATTTAAGTGTCTAAGTCAATTCCATGAAAAGATACGGAAGTCGGTTAAGACCCTTTTTCTAAGCAACAGGTAGAGGTATTAAGTTGAAATTTATGGCATACACTAAAGTCTGCTGTCACTTGGTGGTGTAAATAATTTAAGCTTCTAAGTCTATGTAATCAAAAGATACGGGCACTTATATCACATATTTAGATACATGTAAACTCACTCAAAAAACATATACATAATTAAGTTTGTACATAGCTCTCACAAGGAATCCCTTGGGGGCGAGGTCATAAGTTCAGTCTTTAGTGAGGCTCATTTGAAAGAGTTCTGCTAGCAATTATGTCAGGAAAATATTAGCTGCTAGTGACTTACCACGTGCATCGGGACGGCGACAAAAAATGAGTGTCCGGGAGGTGCAGAGATCAATCTTCTATGAGATTAATGCATTACACTTCACAAAATGGACATCGCCGACATTCAAAAAATGTTCAAAACAAACCATTAACTTGCACCATGAACACAGAATGAAAAACAGCGCGCCACAGTGATCACAAAGGGTCGCACCACCAAGGTCAAAAGTGAACTCCTTGGAGGCTACAAACTGTGCAGGATATTCAGCTAGGTATCCGCTCTTAGAGGATGTAGAATCAGATTTGGTTAAAGGGGTGATGATAACTGGTAGAATGTGATGGCATGCTATCAAATGCGAAAGAATCTGTCATGGAGCTTATCGTGAAACTGGCTATCCTCTAAGGTGTAGCTGCAGATAGTGTGATGATATGTTTTACAGGCTAAATTTGTCCAGTGGTTCCAGGTTGTATGAACTGTAATGTCACACACTTTTCAGGAGGGATAGTTAGCCCTAAGGGAGTATGATTTTTATACGCAGACCAGGAATCAAGCAAAAGCAATTTATTTTGACCAGTTATTGGCCAAAAGCAGTGTTCATACCATAGTTGTAGTTCTCTTATGCCCATTTTCCAACTCTTGCTTGCTGTGACGCAAATATTCCCTACTACCCTTGCAAGATCCCGCACACGAGAAAGAATCGTTCAAGGCAGAGCACCTCCAACTTCTCGCAGCACAGTAAATAATCTCCTGCCAATTCACCATCCAGGTTAACAGTCTGTATAACTGTATACGAATGCGTTAATGCATTGATGGTAGTTGATTTTGGTTCAACTTTCTTGGTATCTCTAATTTCCAGGGTTCCCTTCATATGCTTTTCCTTTTCAAATCGCAGTTGGCTGGTGTTGAGAAAAAAATTCCCTACCGAACGATGAGATAAGATTCTTTATCTCATCTAAAAATTTTCGGGCCGATTCCGCAGTTTGCTATGCATCGTCAAACTGACGCTTTGTTTGAAATTTTGTTATCTTACGTCTTCCAATTCTGTAGCACTGTTTGGAGCTAAGCAACTGCTTCACTTAAAATCACTTTAATCTATGTCATGCGTGGTTTGATGTACTTAAAATCCTGTAAATTGTATCGAGCATCCTCAAAACGAGCAAACACCACTTTTTATAACAAATGCGCCTTGTCTTCCCTTGAATATCCTTAGCTTTTCTTACGCACTACACGATCATCTTGCTGCGGACTTGTTCTAAATCTGTTCATAATTGCTTTTTACTGTGCTACGGAGGATCTTCCATGTATGTAATTATGTTTGGTATTCGCTCCTTGGACAACGATTGTTCTTTACCACGTTTCACTGGAGACGGGATTTGGGCTCTCTGCCACAAGGACGATGAACTACACGGCTCGACACCTGTTTCAATATCTTCTGCTTGTTAAGCACGTTCCTTCATCATTGTACTCCTCATGTACATTGTCAGCACATTCTATCGTACACGACATCACTCATCTTGCAGAAATGATAATACTTTATCTCCCACTTCTTTCTCACTCTGTGAAATTCCTTGGGTTTCTTTTTGACTAAATGTCAACTTCGGCAACTGATATTGTAGATATAATGCAATGTTTGCTTTGTTTATCGTTGCCTTTGCTCTGATTCGTATCAACACCATTAGTACTGTAGCACTGTTGTGAGTTACTCGTCTACTAAGCAGTTCAACTATGCTCCGTAGCCTCATGCTGTGCTCACCATAGGATACCTCCAGTACTGTCCCCTGTTACATTAGCAGCCAATATTGTGGTTGCACGATAGACAGCATGTTGGGCGTCGAATGCATCATTGGCCTTTTGCGACCTCACACTCAAGCAGTTCCTTGTAAGTGTGCATAAACGCTGTGTAGGTGGCTCCCCTGGCCTAGGGGCGTGCCTTGCACTAGTTCGGATTTTAGATGGCAGTACCCAAACAGAACGATGTACCATCGAGCTCTGTTATGTGACATTACAGGTCGAATGTAGCATGATATTTACTCAGAAAATCCATTCCAAGTATGAAATCATAGCTGATGCCAACTCGAGGCAGTACTTACTCGCAATCCCGGAAATCTTTCCTTTCCACTCCATAGTTTATCAATGCCGAACCAAGCAAATGGACACTGTCCTCCAACTACTGCACTCAGTCTACAAAAAGGCAGGTTCAGATTGCTTAATCCAAGTACACTCTTACTCGCCCTGGGTACCTGCAATCCTGTATCTAGTACAAATTTACATACGGTTCGCCCTGCACAGCTGATCATGCAACTTCTATGTACAAAAACTTTGATCGTTACCATTATTTGCATAATATTTCAGAAACGTAATCAGTATAATGAACAAATAAAATTCCGCCGGGAAATAAAAATTCACTGTAACGTTGTCTCTAAGAATTAATTACCTCGTCAGTTCAAAGGATGTTACGAGAGGTCTCGCGTCTTTCACGAGCCCTAAATTGGACGCCATTGCTTCTAAAGGACTAGTGATGTCTAATGGTTCAAAAGTCCACTCAGAATCATTCGTGTCGGGTTGTACGCACATCTTACTCAATCTAAACTTTTAGTTAAATTGTTTTTTACTTTATCTTAATGTTCCATTCGTTGTGATTTACAAGACCTGCAGATTGAGTCGAATTTACGAAATATACACCGACGGTCATTACAATTGCAACGCCATGTAGGCGGCATGCAACAAACGTCAAACTTGCACGCGGTATCTTTGGATATGGAAATTTTTAAGCATTACTGCATAAAGACACAAAATTGCTAGCAGTACCGTTATCTACGTTCTGTATATAAGGAAAGACTACTCAGTGATGTTTCTAATTCAGAAACTGCATTCCAATGCTGATCGTTTGGGAGAATTCCCTGTTATACCTCGTGTAAGAAGGAGAAACGTTTTCCAGTGCTTCTCGGAATTCGACAACGGGAGGGTCGTAGCACATCGAGACTGTAGTTTACAGTTCCGCATTGATCGTGATCCCAGGATTGTCATACGAGTATGGAATCGATGAATTCCAGAAGCCCATATTCAGCACCATGCAGGATCTCAACGCCCTCCCCTTGCTCCCCCGACTAGCGCCCAAGAGGACAGACGTGTTGTTTAGCCACGTTACATATTTCTGTCAAGGAACGGGCTTGTCTGCCGCAAGACAAGTATTCACAGGGATAATGCGATGACGTTTGGAGCACCACGAAGATTCAGCGTGGCAATCATTGTTACAGGTTCCCCTGACACGGCAACAGGAGATAAGCGTCTTTGTTGGTGCACTTAACAACGCTGGATATTGGTGTGGGACCACGTCCTCTTATCAGCCGAATCTCATGTCCTGCATATAGTGTCGCGATGGGCCTATCTATACTGACGGGGGAAAAAACGTAACACCAAGAAGGAGTTGTGTGACATAAAAGTAAGTTGGTAAACGTGTTTCTACATCTGAACGAATGATGTATGTTCAGATTTCACGACAGTCGTATAAGAGTGGTGCTAGTAGCGCAACTATGAGAATGCAAACCAGTTTTGCTTTAAGTAAACGCTGTAACTGTCATGAGCGTTAGTTACTTTTGAGATTGGGAGTGGTAAGTTGATGTTAGTCAAGAATACCAGTAACGCTAAAAGACACCTTTTCAACACCTCATTGAGTTTGAACGAGGTCGTTTAATAGGGCTACGAGAAGCTGGATACTCATTCTGCGATATTGCATAGATATTTGGCGGGAATGTATCTACTGTACATGACTGCTGGCAACGGTGGTCAGCCGCGCGGGATTAGCCGAGCGGTCTAAAAGCGCTGCAGTCATGGACTGTGCGGCTGATCCCGGCGGAGGTTCGAGTCTTCCCTCGGGCATGGGTGTGTGTGTTTGCCCTTAGGATAATTTAGGTTAAGTAGTGTGTAAGCTTATGGACTGATGACCTTAGCAATTAAGTCCCATAAGATTTCACACACACACACACACACACACACACACACACACACACACACACACACACACACACAATGGTGGTCACGGGAATGTACGGTAGCAAGAAGACCAGGCTCCTGACGACCACGTGGCACTACCGTGAGGGAAGCCCATCAAGTACAGCATATGGCTGTTGCAAGATCCCCTCGCTTCCTAACTGATACTGTTATCACTCAGCTTAGCCGTGAATCCGTAGAGGGTGGCATATGTGACGTACAGTATGACTTGTCAGCATTTCCACCCGGAATTTGCGAGTGTAAGTCGGACCTTCCTTGATCCGCCTTGGTGGGTCGTGTCGTCGGATTTGCTCCTACTTGTGCGCGGTGCAGCTCTCGTAAATGTCGTCCCTTGCAGATTCTTCATTGTCGCATTGGATGTTTCTGTCGGTGGAAGCTAATTATCTGAAATTGCTGTCGGTCAACTTTGGGGTATCAATTTACTCGAAATTAACATTCAGAATGCCGTAATATCACTTTTATTCCTATTAGATCAATAATCAAACACTCATGTCACAAACTACTCGTAACCGAGAGCATGGTTATCATCGAACAAAACAGAAAGAGCTCTTAACGCCGACTGCCGACTTTGGCGCGCAGTCCGTATCTCTTACTAGTTTCGTCATAGTTCGTGGCTTTCCGATCAAGTTCGTACTTACTAAGAGATGCATTTGTTAATGAACGGGTGTGAATTTTAACGAGGCAAAATTAGGATAAATAGTTTTAAACATCCAGAGGCTCCACCTAGTATTCATGTTGTCATATATGACTTTAATTATTAAATATAAATAAACAAAATCGGTGACTTTGGCGCCAAGATCGTGGTACTTCCCGTCATGTATATTTCCCAGGCTAACGCTTGTTAAGGTCCAGCGCCGAGCCCCACCCCAATTCGCGCGACATATGGTCGCTTCGTCACCTAGCCAGCCAGCGTGGGAAATGCTCTCCGATTCATGGCTGGCTACGGACAACAGCACCTCCTAACCATCGTGAATACATCCATGAGAGACAATAATTTATTAAAACTGGTAAAAATGTCTTCCTCACGTAAGAGGCACCTTACACTGTGGCACATCGAACTGCATCTGAAGCAACATTTTGAGCAGCAGTTGGCACCGTAGTGACACAACGAACTGTTACAAATCGGCTATTTCAAAAAAGCTCCGAGCCAGACGCCCTGTAGCGTGTGTTACACTGGCCCAAAATCACAGCCGTTTGTGACTTCAGTGTAAAGCGATAGCTTATTGAAGGGCAGGTTGGAGGTCTGTTGTGCTTTCTGATAAAAGCTTGTTCTGTTTCAGTGCCAGTGATGGCTGTGTATTGGTTAGATGGTGGCCAGTTGAAGGCATGCAACGAGCCTGTGTGCGTGCTAGACACTCTGGACCTACACCTGGAGTTATGGTCTGGAGTGAGAATCGAACGAGAGCAGGAGTACTCTCGTGGTTATCCCACGCACCCTGACTGCAAATTTATTCGTCAGTCTGGTGATTCGGTCTGTTGTGCTTCCATTCACGAACAGCTTTCCAGGGGGTGTTTTCCAACAGGAGAACGCTCGCCCAAATACCGCTGTTGTAAGTTGTAACCCAATATGCTCTATAGAGTGCCGAAATTTTGCCTTGGCCTACTCGTTCACCATATCTGCCTCGATCGAGCACAAATGGGACATCATCGGACGACAACTTCAGTGTCATCTACAAACAACATTGACCGTCTCTGTATTGAACGACCAACTGCAATAGGCATGGAACACTATCCCACAAACTGACATCCGGCACCTGTAAGACACAGTGCATGGAAGTCTGCATGCTTGCAATCAACATTCTGGCCGTTACACTGGTTATTAATGTACCAGCATTTCACATTTGCAATGGCTTATCTCTCGCTTACATTAACCTGTCTGATATTGCAATGTATGCACTTCAGTATGTTACCTAGACAAATGTATTCCCGAAGGTTCATTACTCTACAGTAATTAATTTTTGTGGTCGGATTTTTTTTTCTTTCGTCAGTGTTTATGCTGAATCTTCGAGGAGAATGAAGGTTGCCAGATTCCATTCATCTTCGCTATACACGGCAGGTACCCTGGATGGTGGTATGGTATGCTATTGGATAAACAACACAGTCACCTCTGTTTCGCATAGTCTGTCTTTTGGACCGCAGCACTCACATTTGAAGACCTCGTCTGTCAACAATGGCAGGGTCAAGTTGGCATTTTTGCGAAACTGCGAAGTAGAATTTCAATAAAATCTCATAAATAAGATATTTCAATTAGACCCATCGTGTTTTGTTTATGTAGATAAGGAATTGTTTCCAAATATTTCTAGAGGAACGACATATTTTTAAACTGTAAATTCTATCGAAAACTTTATTCTTAAAAACACGTCAGTGGGTGCTTGCAAACTGAGTGCACTTGACATGTCTTAGCATTTACTTAACTGGGCAAAATAACGAAAGATTACTGTGACACTTCACAAAGATACAAATTTTAAAGGTCCGAATTGTTTCAATTTTTGATACTAAGTCTTGCATTACCAATTTTTGCAATACTAAAGCATAACAACCCCAAAAATTAATCTATAATGCAGCAAAATGTGATATTAATTTTATTTTCTCCTTACTACAGCACGCAAACCATGTTAAGTATGCCCTTAAAATTTCTGCCGTCTCACTGTCACGTAAATTTGCGGAAACTGTGGTAAGGGATATAATTGCTCTGTGTTTATAGACGTCATATCTTCTGAACTATATGTTATACGCTGATATAATTCTGCAGGTACTTCAGTAGTGTATGTGATTACCGTATGTAAAATTTGTTGGCTATTAGAGTTGGTAGTTAAGAAGTGTGTGTGTGTGGAAATGTGTGGTAAGATCCTATGGGACCCACTGGACTCGCATTCGGGAGGACGACGGTTCCATCCCGTCTCCGGCCATCCTGATTTAGGTTTTCCGTGATTTCCCTAAATCGTTTCAGGCAAGTGCCGGGATGGTTCCTTTGAAAGGGCACGGCCGATTTCCTTCCCAATCCTTCCCTAACCCGAGCTTGCGCTCCGTCTCTAATGACCTCGTTGTCGACGGGACGTTAAACACTAACCACCACCACCTCCTATGGGACCAAACTGCTGAGGTCATCGGTCCCTAAGCTTACACACTACGTAACCTAACTTAAACTAACTTATGCTAAGGACAACACACACACCCAATCCCAAGGGAGGACTCGAACCTCCGACGGGGGAAGTCGCGCGAACCGTGACAAAACGCCCCTCCCCCCCCCCCCTCCCCCTCGACTGCGCGGCTTCCCCGCGCAGCAGTAAAGAAGTAACAAGTTAAAACGCCATGCATTGAGACTTGGTCTTCGTCTCGAAAATGTTTACAGTGTTTACTTGCTTAATTAATTATTCACATTTACCTGATTAGCAACAACTGTTGAAGCACATTTGGATTCAGGAACATATTCAAGATCTTTATTTGAGTCGTAGTTGTCCACCTCATCAGTGGGTTTGCATCAATCGTCCCTGAAAACTTTTTTCATCGCACGAACACTGTACGCGTGTCAGCTACCGACAACCATGTTTTTGATGCTTCCCACTCTTTACACTTACACATCCTGGGGAAGCTGCCATTAGCAAAAATCTGAATTAAGTGTAGTACTCCAGTTTCTCCATTTATCGTGGAACTATCAACTACTATTAAAAAGCACATCACGTACTATATTTTATAAGCAAAAAATCTGTTTCTCACCGACAGTCACTTACCATTGTTTACAGCTGACGCCTTCATTTCTGACAGGTTGAGACCGATCACTGTGCCATAATTTTGAGCTCTCTTTATATTTTAACAAGATAACTCGAGACAGCAGGCTGCGCGTGCTGTCCTAACCTATTTTGATATCGAGGGTGCTCCACATTTGCCCTGGTCAGCACTTTGTCTAGGTTTCTCACCGCTCATGGTTTCCTGAGAGATGATGATGATGTTTGGGTTATGGGGCGCTCAACTGCACTGTCATCAGCGCCCGTACAAAGTCCCAATTTATACACAGTCCAAGTTTTGTCACAGTCCAACTTAGCTACTGACACAAATGATGATGAGGATGAAATGATGAGGAAAACACAAACACCCAGTCTCCGGCCGGGAATCGAACCCGGGACCCCGTGATCCGTGAGCCACTAGACCACGAGCTGTGGACTTTGCTGAGAGAATGGCACACCACTGTTTGCCAGTTACAACGATTGATGAACTCTGGCATGGAGTTGAAACAGCATGGAGCGACGTAGATACCGCAACCAATGTTATTTGTATGTCTGTCTCCTATGTTGTTCTTCGTAGGTCGAGCGAGCCTAACACATAATGCCTCAACCGCGCTACGCACAGAGCGAGCGAGGCAGACTAAAGTGTTACTCCAGGGAAAGTGAACTTCTTAGCCAAGATAGTTTGTAAACAACTTTTATTGTCGATTACTGGTTTCGGCAAGGATGGTTACCATCTTCAGATTCGATAAAAGGTTATTACATGTCTCCCATACCAAGTACTCTTTCTGAACCTTTGCCAGGTATGTGAGGGACACTATGAACGAAGCATCAACAAGTCAAGGTTAAAATTACAATACACAGAGCAATTCGCCAGATGATCGTGTCCCATACCCCACGCTACTGTGTACTTCATTGCAGCCAGGGTACCTCTAGATCACCAGTCTAGCGACAGTAGTTCGCCAAATGCTCGTGGCCCACACCACACATCTGGCAATGGTTTAGAAAGAGTACTTGTACAAAATAACCTTTTATCGAGATCTAAAGATGGTAACCATGATTACCGAAACCAGTAATCGACAACAGAAGCTGTTTACAAGGGATCTTGGCTAAGAAATTGGCCATCTCGCAAGTAACTATTATAGATCGCTCCTTACTACTCAAGATGAGTAAACTATTAAAGTAAAATGTGCCGATCAGCCCGTGCCAACCCTCGTCTCTTCATCACGCTCGCGCTACCTTGCTACCAGTATTGAGACATGCAACTGCGAACGCTTCGCCTTCGATAGGATACCGCGTCGCGCGTGCCTTCGTGCGCGACAGCACTTATCAGTGACCGGCAGACCTTATTGTTTATTTTGTTTAATGAAGAACTTTTAGTTTGTTTTGACATAAGATTCACTTAGAAAGAAGACCGAGCAATTAAGAAAACAGAGCATTTAGTTGCTATTAAAACTGTCAAATTATAAAGCCATTTACTGATTATTTTTTCTTTGTTTAAGCACATTAAGATTAATGTAGCAAAAAACTGATTGTAATTGATCATTAATAAACGACTTAAAATACTCGAATGACTATTTCTGTCTAAAATAGGAAGTTCAACTTTTAAGGCAAAATGTCCCATTAAATATTGCGCCGAGTGTGACTTTTTTAGTTTTGGACCTGGAAGCCCCAACCTCACGTCACTCTTACAGTTCTCAGGTGAATGTTCATCCGCGAAACGGGGATACAATCGGACGCACGATTCCACTCGGAGTGTATCAATAGTTAGTCCAACAGTATTAAAATCGTGCTTTAAAACAGCACCAGAAACTATAGTCGCCCCACAGAAGATTCCAGATAGACATCCTAATGTTAGTCATCATGATTGGATTAAGTACTAGACCGGTGTTTAAAAACTGATCATTGCAAGTGAACTTTTAACGACATTGCCACACATCATCTTCATACTCAAGATATATAATGTAAAATTTGTCTAAATAAATTGTTATAGCTTGTCGCTAATTTGTGTTATCCTCATTGTTGCCGTAGTTTGCCTAGACCTATTTGGCTCCGTAAAGAGGATGTATAGTTGCTGCATGCGAGCAAGCCACATCAGTAAGAGCAACTACTTACGGTGGTAGGGGGTTCCCTCCCTGTCACATTCACGTTTGACACCAACAGTATTTGCTGTATACAACAAATAATAATAATAATGAATAGATATTAATTCGAAATTTGATGGTGTGACACTTTCTCATATGTTTTCTGGGACATTCTGTAAACTGATATTTCTGCAGCGTGATGCCTCCTGTCTCTCTGTGTGAGGATAGTGTGGCGAGTATTTATGCAGTGTAGTGTCCCCTTTGTGCTGCTATGGGCATCTTGGAAATAATAGGATGGTAAAGAATCCGGTTCCTACAGCACATAGTCCACCCATTTGAATAGTATCAACGTGATCGCTGAGTTTAGCGTTCGCATCTGACGGCAGGATGACCATCAACAGTGTTACAGGTTTTCACTCTGTTTGATACGACAGAGAGGTTCGAGATTTACACGAGGAAACGGATGCACAGGCTTGTGATCTGGAGTAGTACGTTATTACACTACTGGCCATTAAAACTGCTACACCACGAAGATGACGTGCTACAGACGCGAAATTTAACCGACAGGAAGAAGATGCTGTGATATGCAAATGATTAGCTTTTCAGAGCATTCACACAAGGTTGGCGCCGGTGCCGACACCTACAACGTGATGACATGAGGAAAGTTTCCAACCGATTTCTCATACACAAACAGCAGTTGACCGGCGTTGCCTGGTGAAACGTCGTTGTGATGCCTCTTGTAAGGAGGAGAAATGCGTACCATCACGTTTCCGATTTTGATAAAGGTCGGATTGTAGCCTATCGCGATTGCGGTTTATCGTATCGCGAAATTGCTGCTCGCGTTGGTCGAAATCCAATGACTGTTAGCAGAATATGGAATCGATGGGTTCAAAAGGGTAATACGGAACGCCGTGCTGGATCCCAGCGGTCTCGTATCTCTAGCAGTCGCGATGACAGGCATCTTATCCACATGGCTGTAACGGATCGTGCAGCCATGTCTCGATCCCTGAATCAACAGATGGGGACGTTTGCAAGAGAACAACCATCTGCAAGAACGGTTCGACGACGTTTGCAATAGCATGGACTATCAGTCGGAGACCATGGCTGCGGTTACCCTTGACGCTGCATCACAGACAGGAGCGCCTGCGATGGTGTACTCAACGACGAACCTGGGTGCACAAATGGCAAAACGTCATTTTTTCATATGAATCCAGGTTCTGTTTACAGCATCATGATGGTTGCATCCGTGTTTGGCGACATCGCGGTGAACGCACATTGGAAGCGTGTATTCGTCATCGCCATACTGGCGTATCACACGGCGTGATGGTATGGGGTACCATTGGTTACACGTCTCGGTCACCTCTTGTTCGTATTGACGCCACTTTGAACAGCGGACGTTACATTTCAGATGTGTCACGACCCGTGGCTCTACGCTTCATTCGATCCCTGCGAAACCCTACATTTCAGCATGATAATGCACGACCGCATGTTGCAGGTCCTGTACGGGCCTTTCTGGATACAGAAAATGTTCGGCTGCTGCCCTGGCCAGCACATTCTCCTGATCTCTCACCAATTGAAAACGCCTGGTCAATGGTGGCCGAGCAACTGGCTCGTCAAAATATGCCAGTCATTACTCTTGATGAACTGTGGTATCGTGTTGAAGCTGCATGGACAGCTGTACCTGTACACGCCATCCAAGCTCTGTTTGACTCAATGGCCAGGCGTATCAAGGCCATTATTACGGCCAGAGGTGGTTGTTCTGGGTACTGATTTCTCAGGATCTATGAACCCAAATTGCATGAAAATGTAATCACATGTTAGTTCTAGTATAATATATTTGTCCAGTGAATACCCGTTTATCATCTGCATTTCTTCTTGGTGTAGCAATTTTAATGGCCAGTAGTGTACTTCTTCTTCCAATGCCAGCGAAATAACTGGTGTAGGCAACTTTTTCCATGTGCCTCAGGGTCGAGCGCATCACACTAGCCAGCGGTTGGGATCTGTGTTACACAGGCAATTTCCTGTTGTTTCTACTATCGGACAATTATACCACATGCCGCAGGAGACCATCGTTTTTCATGTTTCGTTACAATTTCTTTCACATCAATTATCATGCTGAACACACAATAAACGCCTAAATAAACTGATGGAGTCAGTCCCCTGTACTTGTAAGTTGGTTCAACAATATCACGGCTCGACAGCAAGCAGTGACCAATGTCAGACAGCTGGCGCTCCGGAGCAGGCTCGGAGTAAGGTCATCAGAGCTTACCAACGTGTACCCTCGCCTCCCACCCCCCCACCCCCCACCAGCTTGGCTCCTTTCGCCGTCTAGCACACACACTCTTTGTCTTCCTCAGTTGAACTTGGTGATAATTCAGACCTGACGTCGGCGCGACCTCCAAAGCCACATGGCTCCCTTAGCCTTTACCTTCTCGATTTGCAACTCCGGCACTTGCCACCAAAATTTCAGGCAATAAATGTAAACGAGATTTGACAACGTTTGTTCCAAAAGGATTTAAATGTGGAAGATCAAACAAGTCATCAAAATAATGTCTATCCTCGGTGACTGTCGGCTACTTGTTCCATTATAATTCTTCATTATTTCAATGATCGTAAACTTTTCTTTTAAGATCGCTTACTGTACAAAATTAAGAATATCACTCATTTCTCAATGGCTTTCTGTTTCGTATACGAGCTCCTCGTCTAGGCAGTGAAGGCCCAAGGGATGTTTACCAGAGGCCGTGTAATCCTCTGTCTTGTGGCGTCATGCAGATGCGCTATGAAAGGGAATGTAGTCAGCACACCGCTCTCCTGGCCGTTTTGCAGTTTTCCAGACCGTGTAGCCGCTAGTAGTCGGCCGGAGTGGCCGAGCGGTTCTAGGCGCTTCAGTCTGGAACCGCGCGACCGCTACGGTCGCAGGTTCGAATCCCACCTCGGGCATGGATGTGTGTGATGTCCTTAGGTTAGTTAGGTTTAAGCAGTTGTAAGTTCTAGGGGATTGATGACCTCTGATGTTAAGTCCCATAGTGCTCACAGCCATTTGTAGTCGCTAGTATTCGGTCAAGTAGGTCCTCAATTGGCGTCACGAGGCCGACTGCACCCCGTATCAGTTGTCCCACCAAGGAAGAATCCTTGACAGTACCGTGAATCAAACCCGGGTCCTCTGCATGGCAGTCATCTACGCTGACCTCTCAGCTACAGAGGCGGATTCCGTTTAGTGCACAATACGAAAATTAATAAAACGTTCGATAATTATGAGACGAAAATAATGCTCATGTAAATGGTAACAATTTTCTCGTCATTAATCCTAGCAATACCAAAGTATTTTCCATAACGCGTACTACCAGGGCGGGGTTCTTTATGCTCACCACAGGAAACTAAAAAAAAATTACATTCATTGTTGCTATACGTTATTAACAATGTCCCCTTCAAGTAGATTCTGATGTATAAGTACGGTCCAGCATAACCTTAGCAACGTGCACATAGAGAGAAAGCGTACTTTTATGACTATGACAATTTGAAAACATAAATACAGATTTCGTTAATTATCATCGAGTTTTATGCACAATATACTTTTGAAAGTATATAGATGTGTAAGAAGGGTTCTGAGTCCGAAAATATGAACATGACATTTGTTTCAGAAAGTCACATCCACTACTAAGACTAAAATTTTTGGATTATATTTTATTAAAAATTCGAAACGATTAAGGCATCTGGTATAAGAAATCTGGTATAAGAAATCATTAAAAACAACAAGCATTTTTTTCAAAATTTTAAAATATAAAATACATGACTAGATTACAATATTTTCAAACGGTAGGCATGAAGTACCCCCTCCACCCCCCCCACCCCCCCTGGTATTGCTAGAAGATGGATTCCTTTTCTCTGAATACCTGGCTCTTTTTAATACTTGTCTATTGACGCGTTTGTGATAGTTTGCTTCTCACGTCTGAAGCAATAAACCAATCTCAAATGTTCAACAAAGTTTTTGTTTATAATCTGAGTTGGAGGGAACGTTTATCTGTTCTAACATGTAATAAGCAGTATGGTTTTTGACGCAGAAAACATTTAATATTTTACATACTTCATTATTGATATTTCTAAATAACCAGTACCCGACAATTTTCATAAAAGCAGAGCGAGTAACACTCACTGTAGAGCAAGCATTTTTGATTTTAAGTTTTCCTTTCCTGCACATTATATATCCTCAACATGTTGTAGAGCTGAGGACTATAAACAAACTTAGGAGTTGTGCATTTCCCGTTAATCACATTTAATATAACAAAACTATCAAATTTACAGAGTTCTGCGACGATACGCACGTCCATAATTAACATAATTAAGAAATGGTGAAACCGTCACAGCCTAGAATAACAACGTCTACATGTCGTGGCATATAACGAGTTATCAATCTACGAAATCTTTGACGTATGTACTAGGTGACATGCCACATAAATGGAGTATCTAAGGATGAAATTGTATCTTCCGTGCAGCGAAGTGTTCTTGGAAATTCGTTATTCGATATGGATGACTATTTTTCTGTATGTGGTGACAGGAAGGGCGTCTGGCCGGATATATAAAATTGCACCCAATGAGTTTGCACCCAGACAGAAATCTGTGAAATTTGCAACCAGTTTGCTTGTAATCTAGCTGCTCACTACGTCACGGCCTTCCTGCGCCCCGGGTCCTCGCCCGGCCCGCTCTCCGGCCGCAGTGGGGTGCTGCACTGCCCTGTCCGAGCCGCCTCCCCTACTGCAGAAAGAAGAGCAAGAATGCCATCACTTGTCGAAATAACACTCCACGATATTCCCTCTTACGTACGTATATGACACTGGTTCTACTTGTTTTAACGTTTATATCGTACTTTTCTTCTTTTACGATGCATATCTACATCTACAAGAGTACTCTGCAATTCACACTTAAGTGCCTGGCAGAGGGTTCACCGAACCATTTTCACACTATTTCCCTACTCTTCAACTCTCGGCCGACCGTTGTGGCCGAGCGGTTCTAGGCGCTTCAGTCTGGAACCGCGCGGCCGCTACGCTCGCAGGTTCGAATCCTGCCTCGGGCATGGATGTATGTGATGTCCTTAGGTTAGTTAGGTTTACGTAGTTCTAAGTTCTAGGGGACTGATGACCTCAGATGTTCAGTCGCATAGTGCTCAGAGCCATTTGAACCATTTTTCCACTCTCGAACAGTAGGCGGGAAAGACGAACACCTAAGTAATGATTGCCACCCCAACTCGCGCGTCATATCCGTGATTCTCTCCCCTATTTCGCGACAATACGAAAGGAGCTACCCTTCTTTGAACTTTTTCGATGTCCTCCGTCAATCCTATATGGTAAGGATCACCCACTGCTCAGAAATACTCTAGCAGAGGACGGAATGGTGTAGAATAGGGAGACTCCTTAGTAGACATGTTGCATCCTCTGTTCTGCCAATAAATCGCGGTCTTTGGTTTTCCTTCCACACAAGATTATACAGAGTGTACAAAAAGGTACGGCCAAACTTTCAGGAAACATTCCTCACACACAAAGAAAGAAAATATGTTATGCGGACATGTGTCCGGAAACGCTTACTTTCCATGTTAGAGCTCATTTTATTACTTTTCTTCAAATCACATTAATCATGGAATGGAAACACACAGCAACAGAACGTACCAGCGTGACTTCAAACATTTTGTTACAGGAAATGTTCAAAATGTCCTCCGTTAGCGAGGATACATGCATCCACCCCCCGTCGCATGGAATCCCTGATGCGCTGATGCAGACCTGGAGAATGGCGTATTGTATCACAGCCGTCCACAATACGAGCACGAAGAGTCTCTACATTTGGTACCTGGGTTGCGTAGAAAAGAGCTTTCAAATGCCCCCATAAATGAAAGTCAAGAGGGTTGAGGTCAGGAGAGCGTGGAGGCCATGGAATTGGTCCGCCTTTACCAATCTGTTGTTGAGAAGCGTACGAATACTTCGTCTGAAATGTGCAGGAGCTCCATCGTGCATGAACCACATGTTGTGTCGTACTTGTAAAGGCGCATGTTCTAGCAGCACAGGTAGAGTATCCCGTATGAAATCATGATAACGTGCTCCATTGAGCGTAGGTGGATGAAACTAAAATGAGCTCTAACATGGAAATTAAGCGTTTCCGGACACATGTCCACATACCATCTTTTCTTTATTTGTGTGTGAGGAATGTTTCCTGAAAGTTTGGCCGTACCTTTTTGTGACACCCTGTATATGTGATGGTTCTAATTAAATTAGTTTTTAACTCTTATCCCGAGATACTTAATTGAATTGACAACATTTGGTTTTGTGTGATTTTTGGAGTAGCCGAAATTTAACGGATTCCTTTTAGTACTCGTGTGGATGACCCCACACTTTTCATTATTTACAGTTAAGTGCCACTTTTTGCATAGTATAGATATTTCGGCTAGATCATTTCGCAATTGGTTTTGATATTCTGATGACTTTACTAGACGATAAATGATAGCTCATCTGCAAACAATCTAAGAAGTCTCCTAAATCGTTATTTAGATTAGGAACAGCATATTGACAATAACACCTCTTTGGGGAATGCCAGATATCACTTCCGTATTACTCGTTGACTCTGCTTCAATTATTACGAAATTTGACCTTTCTGACAGGAAAATCCATTCGTACAACTGAGACGATACTCCATACAAGCGCAATTTTGATTAGAGGTTGCTTGTGAGCAGCATAATCAAAAGACTTCTGGAAACCTAGAAATATGGAATTAATTTTAGACTCCCTGCCGATACAACACATTACTTAATGAGAATAGAGAGCTATTTGTGCTACACAAGAAAGATCATACAAAATCCGTGCTGACTATGGATTAACGGATCGTTTTCTTGGAAGCAATTCATAATTTTCAAACACAGTAGCTACAATTATGTTCCAAAATCATACAGTGACTCAATGTCCGTGACATGGAACTGTAATACAGCGTATTACTGCTCTTTCCTTTCTTGAGTGTTGGTGTGACCTGTGCAACTTCCCCACCTTTTGTACGGGTTTTTCGTCGAGCGAGCGGTTATATGTGGTCGCTAAATATGGAGCTATTACATCAGCATACTCTGAAAGGAAGCTAATTTGTACACAGTCTGGACCGCAAGACGTTCCTTTCTTAAGTGATATGAGTTGCTTCGCTACACCGAGGAGTTAGTCATGTTGGCAGCAGCTCTTGGTTCGAATTGTGGAATGTTTATTATACGGGCAAACAAAGTTGACACTCGGGGTCGTGGCCGATGAGAGCGCTCGAAAAGGCATTTCCATTTACAGTCGCTCCCATCAGCCACCGCGCCGAGTGTCAATTTTGTTTGCGCGTTTAATACTTCGTCTTCTTTGGTGAAGGGATTTGGAAAATCGCATTTACTAACTCCCCTTTAATGACAATGTCATCAGTAACACTGCCGTGTGTACTCTACCCTAATATGAAAAATCGTTATGCTTTGTCACCTTGAAAAATTTTTGTTCTTTTATTATGTAAGTTATGACGTTACATAAGTTGTGATGAATGTTCTATTCCTTTAGTGAATCTTACTTAGTATAGAATTTTATAATGATCATACGGCTTCCATTTAGCAATAACGACAATGATCTCTAGAATTACCCAGAGTATGGCTCCCGCATAATTCCCACACCAAAACAAAGAGAAGTGACACAAATATTAGTGTCAGTTTTGTTGAGGAACAGCTGAAACCGCTAAATGTTAACAAAGTCTCAGAATCCGATGCAGTCCCTATCAGATTCTACACCAGATTTCCTTCTGAGTTATCCCCCTTTCAACCATAATCTATCGTAGATCCCTCGAACAAAGCTCGGTGCCCCGTGGTAGGAAGAAAACACAAGTCAGACCAATACACAAGGAGTGTAACAGAAGTGAACCATAAAACTAACGTCCAATATCCTTTGAGATCCATTTGTTGTAGAATCTTAGAACATATTCTGATCTCAAACGTAATGCCTTGTCTCTTCCAGGCCAGACAGCATGGATTCCGAAAAGATCGACCATGTGAAACCCAACTCGCAGTTCCTGAAAGCATGGATCAAGGCAATCAGGTAGATGCAGTAATTCCCCATATGTGAAAAGTGTTTGACTCCGTAACATATCTCCGCTTACTACCAAAAGTGCGATCATATGAAGTATCAGGCGGAAACTGTGACTGGATTGATCGTTTCTTGGAAGGCAGGACGCAGCAAGTTAGCGTGGATGGACAGTCATCAACGAATGTGGAAGTAACTTGAATTGTGCTCTAGGGAAGTGTGTTGGGACCCATATTGTTAAAGTTGTATAGTAATGACATTGCAGACAATGTTTTAATAACCACAGACTTTTCGCAGATGATGTAGTTACATACACTGAGGTGACAAAAGTCATAGGATACCTTTTAATATCGTGTCGCCTATTCCATCTCGTAGTGCAGCAGCTCGTCGTGGCATGGACATAACAAATCATTGGACGTTACCTACAGAAATATTGCGCCATGCTGCCTCTACAGCCGTCCATAATTGCGAAACTGTTGCCGGTGCAGGATTTTGTGCACGATCTGACCTCTTGATTATGTCCCATAAATGTTTAATGGGATAAATGCCGGGCGGCCTGGGTGCGCAAATCATTCGCTCCAGTTGTCCAGAATCTTCATCAAACCAATCGCGAACAATTGTGGTCCATTGATATGGCGCATTGTCATCCACAAATATTTTGTCGTTATTTGGGAACATTAAGTCCAAGAATGGCTGCAAATAGCTTCTAAGTAGCCGAACATAACCCGTCAGTGATCGGTTCAGTTCCATGTAAACAAAGCTAACACTGTTATGGAGCCACCACCAGCTTGCACAGTGCCCAGTTGACAACTTGATCTGATTAACGCCAAATTTCGCCGCACTGTCCTAACGGATACATTTGTCATATGTCCAATATTGATTTCTGTGATTATTTTAAGCAGTGTTGCTTGTCTGTTAGGACTGACAAATCTACAAAACGCCGCTGCTCTCTATCGATTAGTGAAGCTCGTCGGCCATTTCGTTGTCGATGGTGAGAGATAATGCCTGAAATTTGGTATTCTCGACATACACTTCGTAACACCATAGTACGATATTATGTAATTTTTTCTTCTAATTAATTATGCTTTGCATAAAGTGTATTTTCTTTAATATGTGTTCTTTGATATCTTGTACTATGTTTTCTCTTTACTGGCTAATTGATTTGGTTGTATTCAGAAAGGGATGATTTTGGTTAAATAATTTTGTATTGATTTGTTAACATGGGTAAATGCCACGTTTGCTTAAAAATGTTTACTTGTTACTTTGTAACTGCTGATACACACTTAGGGCTCTTTGCTCATGTTATGGTAAAAAAATGGGTTCAAATGGCTCTGAGCACTATGGGACTTAACTGATGAGGTCATCAGTCCCCTAGAACTTAGAACTACTTAAACCTAACTAACCTAAGGACATCACACACATCCATGTCTGAGGCAGGATTCGACCCTGCGACTGTAGCGCCTAGAACCGCTCGGCCACCTCGGCCAGCTATGGTAAAAGATGGAATGGTTCCCCTCTAAAACGGAAGTTATTCAGCGCGCGCAAATTGCGTTTGGTGCGAGTAAAAAGGTGGACAAGAGAGTCAGTCGGAGACTAGCTACCGTACAGTTGGCAGCTAGTGATTGGAAAAGAGAGTTGTGCAGGTACCGAGTGAGGCTTTTAGTGCTTGGATTTATTATGCCAAAATTTATGTACCTACCTTGATTTTTTCCCCTATCATAACACCTATCAGGATCCTCTCCTTCTGAACTATGACTTTCGAGTGTCCAGATTTGGAGAAATGATTATCAAACAAAGAAAGACAATTATCTGATTAAATTTGTTCAAAATTGAGTGAAACAGGTTCTCTAAAATTATTGTGGATTTTGGTGAGGTCGAGGGAGGAGGTAAGTGTAGCTTTTGTGAAGGCCTCCCAGTAACAAATTCTTGATTTTAAAGTTTTGTGATCTCCTAAAATTACTTGCTTAACCTATGGTTTCAAAAGTAAACAACTGAGATAATAACAAACAGACAACAGACCATTTTGAGGTCAGTTTAAAGTAAATGTTCTGAATGATTGGTTTGAAAAGCAATACCTAGTGAATATATTGACTGTAGAATCTGTTCAAAATGCACACAAGGTGAGTCATTTTACAAAGAACTGTTTTCCCAAGTTGGCATTCATTATATTGCTCATGAAAGTGTTTAGTTTGCTTTACTATAGTAGTCAAGATCAGGGGGCACCCCATTGAAAGTTGCTCAAAATACACATAGTTACTTGATTATAGAAAGTTCCAACTGCTCTTGAAATTTATGTTGAGTTTTGTGCACATTGTGTGTTAAAAGGTGTAATTTCAGTTTATGAGCATTCACTTACAGTTTTATTCTCAATGCCGGCCGTTGTGGCCGAGCGGTCCTAGGCCCTTCAGTCCGGAACGGTGAAAACCGCTACGGTCGCAGGTTCGAATCCTGCCTCGGGCATGGATGTGTGTGATGTCCTTAGGTTAGTTAGGTTTAAGTAGTTCTAAATTCTAGGTGACTGATGACCTCACAAAAGTCCCATAGTGCTCAGAGCCATTTGAATTTTGTCCACAATGCATGGCAAGACGATGTAACGTCGGAAATCGAATCCGACCAGAGTAACAAATACCAGAATCAACGGCGAGAATGAAATTCAGTTTTCAAATTTATACTGACTTTTTTGATCACCCGGTATTTCAGTTAAGTAAGTTTGAGTAGTTAAAACAGTTTCTAAATTAGATATGTTACTTTCTGTATCAAATCTACAAAAATCCTTACAGAGGGTAACATTATACTGCAAGTAAGTACCGTAATTGGTTATAAATGCAGTATCAGTATACTAAACGGTGGAGTGCAAGTGTTATAACTTGACTCTGTGAATCTCGGAATACTGAATTCCCTTACGATTCCCGAAATGGAGTGTCCCATGCGTCTAGCTCCAACTACCATTCCGCGTTCAAAATCTGTTAATTCCTATCTTGCGGCCATAATCAAGTCGTAAACCTTTTCACATTAATCACCTGCATGTCGCTATACCATGACTTCGTCACCTAGGCGTATAATGGGGTACTGTCTTAAAAAAATTGCACGAGTATTCAGTTAGAGCTCGATAAGATTTAAAAGTGGTGAAAAGACTGAGAAGTGCTTTAAATGTTCAGAAATGTAAAATGGTGCTCTTCACAAATCGAAAACAACGTGGTATCCTATGACTACAATTTCAACGAGTCGCAACTGGAAGCAATCAACTCATATTAATGCTTTGGTGTAGCACTTCGCAGGAGTATGAAATGGAAGGTCATACAGGCTCAGTCGTAGATAAAGCAGGGGCAGACTTCGATTCATTGTTAGGCTACTAGGGAAATGCAATCAGTACACGAAAGATTGGATTGGATTGTTTTGGGGAAGGCGACCAGAAAGCGAGGTCATCGGTCTCATCGGATTAGGAAAGGACGGGGAAGGAAGTCGGCCGTGCCCTTTCAAAGGAACCATCCCGGCATTTGCCTGAAGTAATTTAGGGAAATAACGGAAAACCTAAATCAGGAAGGCCGAACGTGGGATTGAACCGTCGTCCTCTAGAATGCGAGTCCAGTACACGAAAGAGACTGCATAGAATACCCTCTACTACCCATCCTAGAATATTGCTCAAGTTTGTGGGACCCATACCAAATAGGACTAACAGGGAACATTCAACGAAAAAGACCAAGGCAGCACTAATGGTCACAGGTTTGTTTGACCAGTGGGAGATTGTGACGGAGATGCTGATGAAACTAAATTGGCAGACGCTTGAAGATGGAGGCAAACTATCCTGACAAAGCGTAGTTAGTAAGTTTCAAGAACCAGCTTTAAATTATGAATCTATGAATAAACTCCAACCTGGTACATATCGGTCCCATAGGGATAGCGAGGACAATTTAGACTTACTACGGACCATTGTGAATTGAATGGGAAGAGAGATTAATAACTGGTACAGTGGGAAGTATAATAATTTTAGGCACTTCACAGCGTTTTGCACAGTATGGATGTAGATGTAGAATTATTGTTATAAAGAAAATTGTTTTCATGTCACGCATAGAGGACGCGCACAGGAGCAGGAGAAGAAGCTACATACAACTCATGTCACCTTTACAGGATGAACCGGAACTCCACCACAAAATCTTAGAGTTTCTTCAGGAATATTTTCTGAGCATTTTGGTATAATGGCCCGAGGTCTCCGGTGGCGCTTTACAAAGTAATATTGTAATTATGACTTAACTGGCTTTGTTACGGGAATTATCTTTCTTACACAACCGTGAAGAAGGCTGTAATATGGAACGCCCAAAACGTACTTACGCGAAAGGATCAGGCTATTCGTAGTGTACTACATACAGATAAAAAAACTGCCGTTATGGCGTTGGCGTCGCTGCGGGAACAGGTGCTAAGTTTCTATGGTGCCAAACTGCTGGGATCATCGGTCCCTAGGCTTACAAACCACTTAATCTAACTTAAACTAACTTATGCTAACGACAACACACACACACACACACACACACACACACACACACACACACACACATGCCCGAAGGAGGACTCGAACCACCGTTGGGGTGAGCCGCGCGAACCATTGCAAGGGGCCCTAGACCACGTGGCTACAATGGGCGGCTACGGGAACAGCTGAGCATATCGTCTACGTGCCGTTTTGCCGTTGTGTTCAGTGAACCCCTTAGATGAGATGCATATCGGTAGATTATTCATGAGTAAATCTATCCATACCGTTGGCCGGCCGGGGTGGCCAGGCGGTTCTAGGCGCTACGGTCTGGAACCGCGCGACCGCTACGGTCGCAGGTTCGAATCCTGCCTCGGGCATGGATGTGTGTGATGTCCTTAGGTTAGTTAGGTTTAAGTAATTCTAAGTTCTAGGGGACTGATGACCTTAGAAGTTAAGTCCCATAGTGCTCAGAGCCATTTGAACCATTACCCATAGCATTGTGGATCACTGTTAATGTACTAACACCGTTGGAAAAACGAAACCGAGACTGGACCGGGCAGTACTGAATGCAAGGTTGAGGACTGAGAGTAAAGTAGGCTCTACTGTTGTCAACAATTAGTACCATTAGTGAATGCAATAAGTTTGTCTCCAAAGCAGATACACAGCGCATCAGCGCATATCGTCACCAACACCACTGTTGTGCAGATATTTTCAATGCAATACCGGTACAAGGGGTAAGAAATCAAACGAAATGTAATTACTGTGGTGTCACCGCCAGACACCACACTTGCTAGGTGGTAGCTTTAAATCGGCCGCGGTCCATTAGTACATGTCGGACCCGCGTGTCGCCACTGTCAGTAATTGCAGACCGAGCGCCACCACACGGCAGGTCTAGAGAGACGTACTAGGACTCGTCCCCAGTTGTACGACGACTTTGCTAGCGACTAAACTGACGAAGCCTTTCTCTCATTTGCCGAGAGACAGCCTTCAGCTAAGTCCATGGCTACGACCTAGCAAGGCGCCATTAGCCTTACAGTGCTTGTATTTAAAGAGTCTCATTTGTATCGTCGAGAGCGATATACCACAATGATGGATTAAAGTTAAGTATTACAGCAGCTACGTACTTTTCTTTATAGCATTCATTACGTATCCTGTTTCAGACCTCACGCCAGCCGGCGTGTGTAACGCGTGCATTTCGGCTACTTCCGAGTGGCGTAGCTGTCTTGCTACGCCACAACAATTACTCTGTAACGAACCGCTGGAGACCACCCTCAGACCAAAATAGTCGGAAAATATCTCTGGACAGCCTGCGAAATTCTGTCGGTGAAGTTCTGGTTCACACTGTATACATGCAAAGTGGTCTTTTCGTTAGAAAAGCCACTTATGCACATTACATGTAAGATATGCTGATCCACGGGAAAAGACCATATTTTATTTTAACCCTGCTGTTCTGTTCACTTTTACTTGACATATATACTGTTCGGGTCAATATGACCCGACATATCAAAATGCTTTAGAAACATAAATTTTGGTACAGTTTTAGCTATCGACATTGTTGTTCTATTCCAGTACCTTGTTAGTAATAATAATAATAATAATAATAATAATAATAATGGTAATAATAATAATAATAACAATGCATACAACTTTATTGAGGGATATTTTTCATTTAAATATGCACATAAATTTGAAACAACAGACAGTTTCCATTACAGGCATTCAACTTAGAAAGCACTACAGTTTTTCCATACTTCTATTCTTATTGTTGACAGTTTAGACGTAAGTATTGACATTTTCTAACAACAGACAGTTGTCATTACAGATATTCATCTTAGAGCACACTACAGTACAGAACACACTACAGTTTTTTTATTACATTCCAACATAGAAAGCACTACAACTTTAGAATCCTCTCTTCTTACTGATTGTAGTTTAGGCACAAGTATTCACATAAATTTGAAACAACAGAATTTTCAATACAATCATCTTATAAAATACTACAGTTCTTTTCTTACTGCTTGCACTGTGGACACAAGTAGGTTACATGTTTCTTGCAAATATGTTTACTACATTTTCCACACACCATGTTTGTTTTATTGTCATTACTTGATGGACAGAACTTACAGCGTGCACGTTTTGTAGATTTTCTTGTTGTTACCGATTCTGACACACCACCCACATCATTCGGGTTTTGGATGCTTGTGACCATTCTCAAAGAATCTTCTGTTCTTGGGAAATGCGTTCTTGATGCAATATGTTCTTTTATCAGTGACTTTCCAAGTTCCTCCAAGAATATTCTCCTTCTAGTCAATTTGCTTGCATTCCAATTAGGGTCAACCGAAATCCACAAAACGTATGCATTATAAGCAGAAACATCAAGAATATTGTAGAAAACTATCATTGGCCACCTATTACTTTTTCGTTTGCATGTATATGTACCTAATAACTGATCAAGCGTGTCTACAGCACCTTTGGTTGAATTATAGTCCAAAATCATTTTTGGCTTCTTATCAGCCCTGTCACTGATTTCCGCATCATGGTGGAGAGTGCTCATAAGTACAACATTCTTGTGTCTCTTAGGAATATAATTAACCACAGTAGTGTCATTTGTGAAGTAAAATGAAGAGCTGTGTACCTCCTTGTTGGTCATTTTGTGTGGAAGCTCCGGCTTATTTTTCCGTATAGTTCCCAACATAGTCAATTTCCTTTTCAGAAGCAGCTGCCCCAAATTGTACGACGTAAAAAAGTTGTCACACGTGATATTCTGACCACGTAACTCAGAAGTGAGATCAGATACCACCCTCATTCCCTGATTTCTTTCTGGTGCCGCTCCACTCACCTTTCCTGTATAAATTTGGGCTTTCAGTACGTATGAAGTTTTGCTGTCACACATGGTCCATATTTTGATCCCATATTTTGCCGGTTTACTTGGGATATACTGCTTGAATGGACAGCGACCTCTAAATGCTACTAACTGCTCGTCAACAGTAACATTTTCTCCTGGATTATACAGTTGAGGAAGGACCTCTACCCACTTCTCCCAAATACTACGAATTGCGGCAAGTTTGTCAGTACGTCGTCTTTCCTCTCTAGTAGATTTCTTGTCAAATCGCAGGACACGTGATATCTTACAGAATGTTTCATGAGACATGGTTGCTCGAAATATGTTTCGCCCAGTATCTTTATCCCACAAACTTTTTGTAGACTCCCCATGAGATCGATATACACCCGCTAGGAGTAAGAGTCCTAAGTATGCATGGAAAACAGAACCATCAATATCTGTCCACTGTTCACCATAAACTCGCTGCCCTTCAATATTTGTCATCTCTATTATTTCATTTTGAAGCGCTGTGTGAAATACTGCTTCAAATGAACATTTTACATCAGATATTCTGCTGACTGCATACCTGGTAACTCCTGGGGTACTCTTGATGATGTTCGAAGCTGGTAGGCGACCATGTTGTGCTGGTGGATGCAACTGCCATTCTATATTCCCATTTTTAGAAAGAAAAGTCTCTACACTATTTTGTATGGGCTGTGGACTGTCGTAACTGTCATCGGAACACTCGCTTTCAGATGCATTGCTGATGTGATCTTCAAACTCAGAAAGTGATCCTTCATCTGGTGAGGCATTTACTATTTCTTCCAACTCACGATCATTCAATGGTCTCATCGCCATGGTGTCACAAGTCAAACTGGGCAGAAACAAAGCATTCCAATTATTGAGAACTGCCAATTATTATTTCCTGGGGAAAGCAACAAACAAGCCCATTGTTGTGAACGCATGGAGCTTTAGGTGATTGTTGAGAGTAAGTTGGAATGATGCAGTCACTATTCCCACACAACACAACAAAAATAATTTTCGCCATTTCCAGATTTTAGAAATAAATACGAGTTACACTAAACATATTTGTGTCGGGTCATTATGACCCGAACATTACATATGCAACTATTACAGTTGAAGCCCAAACTTCTTAAACTTTTTTAAAACCTTTTAAAACACATGCTGCTCATCCATTTTCAGACAAAGTCACAAAGTTTCATAAATATATATTGGTATTTACATAATGTAAAATAACGTTCATATTCGTTTCGGGTCATATAGACCCGAACAGAACAGCAGGGTTAAAGAATGCTTTGTCGAGGAGAAGGGATATAAATTTTAAAATACTTGTTTGTAATGTCGTCCATTGTATCTTCTGAAGATCCGGTCGTAAGTCAAAAAATAATTGTTATCGGTTCAGGTAGAAAATAAAAAATGCCATAGCCGCTTCCGATTGGAAAAATTTAGGCATCGCAGTCTTTGTTCGAGCGTCTCCATTCCTCTTCACCAGGCCACCACATAAGGGCTGGCCGACGTGGCCCTCGGCCCTTCTACCTGCAAGGCAAGTCCCCTTCCTCGACCTTTTCTTGCTTCAAATTTCACTGGGTGCAATTTTCAGGTCACCATTAAGCCACCCTCTACCGCGAACAATGCCGATCCACAAAAACACGGAATAAGGCCAGGAAAAAAAGAAGCAGATGCAAAAGTCTTCAAACTTCACGAATGAATTCTTCCATGATATGTGCGCCGCTATGGTTTTATTTATTATTATTTATTTAATGTAATTAGCAAAATAAGAGCATTTAAATATGTTAGAAGTACGATCTCTGAAGACTTGAGATGCCATCAGGAGGTGAAAACTAGCCTTGCTATAGCGATGGAGGCATTGAATAGGAAGAGGAGAGAATTATGTGGCAAACTAGATAAAAGTCTGAGGAGGAGACATGGCATATGTTTTGCCTGAGTGTGGCACACTTTGGGGCAGAAACATGGGCTTTGGGAAACATTGACACTGAGACGAGACGGTGAAACAAAAGTAGAAGCATTTGAGATGTGGATGTGGAGGAGAATTGAGAGGATAAGCTGGAGGGGTAGAGTCAGTATCGAAAGGGTGCTGGAAAGGGTCGCTGAGAGGAGAAGACTGCTGTGGGTTATACGAGAAAGGAAGAAGAACTGGATGGGACGTACGTTGAGATGCGAGTGCTTGCTAACAGACGCTCCGGAAGGTCTGATGTTTTGGAGGAAATTGAGAGGAAGGAGGAGATACAACATGAAGGACGATATCAAGGGAAGCGGAAATTACGCGGACTTGAAAAAGATGACAGAAGACAGGAGAGCATCGAGAGTTACCATGTGAAAATCAGCCTATGGGCAAAACGCTAACGATAATGATAATGATGATGGTTTTGCGAACATTCCACGGTAAATACTTCAAGTAACAGAATATCGGGCGTTTCTACAAAAATACTACTGGTAACAGATTTCTGATGAAGCGACATTAAACAAAAACTACAGTATTCAGATTTTTCTATCAGGAGGCTTTGAAAAACGCAGCGCTATATACGGTAAGTAACCACCGCGTATGGGTAGCTGTAGACCAAACAACGGACTTATGTGGACGTTTTAGTTGCATTCTCATTGTTACAAATTCGATGGAGAAGAACCCTCAAGGCCATTATTGATTTCCTGCAAGGTGCTGAAACGCACAAATCATTCAGTATTATAGGACTTGGAGAAAAATATAGAAACACCACTAGAAATACGAGCTAGAACGTAAATGGAGGTGTCAGCCAAGCCTGCAGGTTACATTGCTGTAATTGACCACGAACGTCACCTGCGCAATGTCCACAATACGTTGCAAGTGTTAGTCGTGATCAGAACAGTGTCCTGCGTAATTGTGATTGCATTATGTCGGACGTCAGTGTATTCGAATGTGGCTAAATTATTGGTGGTCGTATGATGGGTGTCTGGGTATCCTAGTTAGCCGAAGTGTTTGGTATTTCAAGAGGCACTGAATCGAAGATTTACACAGAATACAGGGAGTGATGGTGAGGGACAACAGTTGCAAAAGTCGCTGCAGAACTGAATGTCACACTCGGTGACCGTGTCTGCACCAAAACAACATGAGGGAAGCTCCATAAGCAGGGAATTGCATAGCGTGCTGGAATTCCAAAATCACTCATCAGTGATGCAAATTCCTGTAAAAGTAAAACATGGTGCTGAAGCCATAAAACTTGGATTATGGAGCAGTGGAAGAAAGTGATTTTGTCGGATCAGTCATATTTCACACTGTTTCCAGCTACTTGCACAGTTTACATCCGAAGAGTGAAACATGGTGGGGATTTGGTCTGATTTGGATGGCCTTATCAGGGTATTCAATGGGCTGCACTCTGGGAGGTCGCATTACCATCAAAGATTTTGTGACCCTTTTAGCTGATCAGGTCCATCCCATGCTACAGTGATTGTTCCCCAATGGTAATTCTGTGTTCCAAGATGACAGCAGTAGGGGGACAAGGCTGTTTATGGGCCATTTTGTTGGTGAGAGTTGCCTCCATCAGGGGCAAGTATCCACTCAGAGGCAAACCCATTGTTCTCCTTGATTGACAGGTACTTAAGCAATTGTTCTCCTTTGATTGACAGGTCCTTAGCCTATTGTTCTCTTAAGTGGTTTTCCATGTCGCTGCACTTAACCTATTGTCCCCCCACCCCTCAGTCCCCTCCCCACCCCCCAGGAAGGGGGTTCTGGGCCATTTTGTTAGTGTCAGTTGCCTACATCAGGGGCAAGTATGCTCTCAGGGGCGAACGTATTGTTCTCCCTTGATTGACAGGTATTTAACCTATTGTCCTGCTAAGTGGTTTTCCATGTCACCACCCTTAACCTATTGTTCACCCCACCCCCTCCCACTCCCCTCCCCCCTCACTGCTAGAGGCACACTTTCAGTTCTGAGTTACCTATTGTTCTCATTTGATTGACATGTACTTAACTTATTGTCCTGTTAAGTGCTTTTGCATGTCACCCTCATTTCCCTTTGATTGACAGGTACTTAACCTATTGTCCCCCCAAACCATCCCCCTCCCCCAACCCCTCCCCCCTCGCTGCTACAGGTTCATTTTCAGGTCTGAGTTATTGGAATACGCCGCCTCCCACTCCTGTAAATTTGATTGACTACTTAATTAAATCGATCAATTAGTTAACCTCTCTGGTGGGAAAGTGCCACACCCCCGTGCCATGCTTCCCTTGCAGGAAGTTCAAATTCCATCAGGACAATGCAATCTCTACTAACCTAAGAAAACAGCGGGAAGATAGGTCACATTGACTACTTAATTAAATTGATAAATTAATTAACCTCTTCGATGGCAAAGTGCCACACCCCCCCTGGTGGGAAGCTCAAATTCCATCAGGACAATGCAACCTCTACTAACCTAAGAAAATGGCGGGGATAAAAGGGCACCTACAATAACCTAAGTCATCCGACCCCCGCCACCTCTTCCTAGAAATTGGCTGGAAAAAGACTCAGTTGATCGATAATTTGGAGGGTATTCGATTGCAGTGTATGGAATATTGTTTAAACAATTTAGGCACTGTGTGGAATGTTGTTCACTTAAACGATTTAGGGGAGTCAAGGCACTGTATGGAATATATATGGAAATTGTGGAGAGGAAGAATCTCATAACAGGAAATTCAAGAGTATATTGTTTATTTATTTAAAAAAAACTGTTTATGGGGGTTGGATTTCTCCCGCTCATCATTCCCTGGCATCCGGAAACACGTAGATCTTGTAAGAAGTAATTACATGGAGCAAACATTATATATGATCTAATATTTGGCACTGTACTCTGGGTTTCTTAACCTAATGTTTTGGTCTTTGTTGGCACTTAACTTATTGTTCTGTTAAGTGGTTTTCCATGTCACCCCCATTCCCTTAAAATATTCTACCGCCAGTGATATCAAATTATGTAATTAGTTATGTCCTCCCACCATTTTCTGGTACACTTTTCGAATTTCGTATGCTGTTGAACGCCATTTCTGGCGTATTCTTCTTTGCCACCCACCCCCTTAAATTTCTGTACTGCATTTCACATAAAAATTGTGCAAATTAACCTGGTGTTATGCACTTAACCTGCTGTTCTGCTCCATTTCACCTACTCACACACTCCCTCCCATTAACTACTGTGCTGCTAACACCACATTGATATAAAAAAATTATGCAAATTAATTAAGTCGGTATTCTTCACATGTATGGGGTAGTTTTTCTTCATTTGCAGCTTTATCCTACTGTTGGTGAAATCGATGGAACATAGTTTAAACAAAAGGTTGCTAATAAAAAAACACATCCCGCCACTCGACGCCGCAGCCACCGCCGGACAAAAGCCAGTGCGAGCCATCGCACTCACTCTGCTGCATGTGAAAGTTTCGTATATTCACTTACAATTCTTCGAGTATTATATTGACGTCACAGAACTCCAAAGCATACTCACGCCAGTCTCATACGCAAGGCGCCTCTAGGCAGCACGTGTCTTTACCGTTGCTTACAGAGTAGAACAGGGCGCATTGCTCCCAGCGTGACATTAGAGACGTGTCTAACCATGCTTAGTCACCCAGCGTGACTACGCAACACTGTGAAGTGCGCGCGTAGTTACTAACCCTCACAACTGCATCTAACAACAATCTCAATCTTATACTGATGTCACATGACTATGTAAAAAATAAGAGCCAAGTCGACCTCGCTGAAATTATATACTTTTCCAGAAATAGTTAACGCTTGTTTTCCTGATGTTCCAGCTTCCATGCACGAAAATTCTCGCCCTAACAGAACCTGTTTACGAAAATAGCATGAAATAACGCCGAATGCAACCTAACGTGGTACGCAGTCCATTACGTGTTACCCTTTCTGCTGTCAACACCCACAAACGTTCCCTCTGCTATGTAGAGGCTCCAATATCTGAGCACAAAGGATATGAATGAATCGAGCATTATGACTGGCTCTTATCGAAATTACCCACCGAATTATTGATGCCACGGGCATCGAAACAATGTCCGCCTTTTTTCCTACTGCAGACAAGACTTTCAGGGGTTATTTTACATGGATCACCATTTTACAATGGCAATTAAATCTTACAAACTACCATACATATAGTCAAATACGGAAAGACTCCTACTCAATTACACTGCTCTCCCACCGAGGACAGGTGCTTGAATATTAAAAAGTGAAACTGACCGGCAAGCCGTCTATATATCACAGTGTACCCTACATAACATCAAATACGGAAAGACTCCTACTCAATTACACTGCTCTCCCACTGAGGACAGGAGCTTGAATATTAGTGTGCGAAACCGATCTCCAACACAGCAATATATCACCGTGTACCTTGTCGATGTAATAAACATACAATTTGTATTCTGCATCAAATAAAATCATCCCTTTTACATCATTCGTACATATACTGCGTAGATGGACACTACTGTATATATACTGGCCATTAAAATTGCTACACCATGAAGATGACGTGCTACAGAAGCGAAATTTAAACAACAGGAAGAGGATGCAGTGATATGCAAATGATTAGCTTTTCAGAGCATTCACACAAGGTTGGCGCCGGTGGCGACACCTACAATGTGCTGACATGAGGAAAGTTTCCAACCGATTTCTCATACACAAACAGCAGTTGACCGGCATTGCCTGGTGAAACGTTGTTGTGATGCCTCGTGTCAGGAGGAGAAATGCGTACCATCACATTTCTGACTTTGATAAAAGTCGGATTGTGGCCTATCACGATTGTGGCTTATCATATCGCGAAATTGCTGCTCGCGTTGGTTGAGATCCAATGACTGTTAGCAGAATATGGAGGGTAATACGGAACACCGTGCTGGATCCCAACGGCCTCGTATCACTAGCAGTCGAGATGACAGGCATCTTATCCGCATGGCTGTAACGGATCGTGCAGCCAAGTCTCGATCCTCGAGTCAACAGATGTAGACATTTGCAAGACAACAACCGTCTGCACGAGCAGTTCGATGACATTGGCAGCAGCATGGGCTATCAGCTCGGAGACCAAGGCTGCGGTTACCCTTGATGCTGCATCACAGACAGGAGTGCCTGTGATGGTGTACTCAACGACGAACCTGGGTGCACGAATGGCAAAACGTCATTTTTTCATATGAATCCAGGTTCTGTTTACAGCATCATGATGGTCGCATCCATGTTTGGCGACATCACGGTGAACGCACATTGGAAGTGTGTATTCGTCATCGCCATACTGGCGTATCACCTGGCGTGATGGTATGGGGTACCATTGGTTACACGTCTCGGTCACCTCTTGTTCACATTGACGGCACTTTGAACAGTGGACGTTACATTTCAGATGTGTTACGACCCATGGCTCTACCCTTCATTCGATCCCTGCAAAACCCTACATTTCAGCAGGATAATGCACGACCGCATGTTGCAGGTCCTGTACGGGCCTTTCTGGATACAGAAAATGTTCGGCTGCTGCCCTGGCCAGCACATTCTCCTGATCTCTCACCAATTGAAAACATCTGGTCAATGGTGGCCAAGCAACTGGCTCGTCAAAATATGCCAGTCATTACTCTTGATGAACTGTGGTATCGTGTTGAAGCTGAATGGGCAGCTGTACCTGTACACGCCATCCAAGCTCTGTTTGACTCAATGCCCTGGCATATCAAGGCCGCTATTACGGCCAGAGGTGGTTGTTCTGGGTACTGATTTCTCAGGATCTATGCACCCAAATTGCGTGAAAATGTAATCACATGTCAGTTCTAGTATAATGTATTTGTCCAATGACTACCCGTTTATCATCTGTATTTCTTCTTGGTGTAGCAATTTTAATGGCCAGTAGTGTATATTCTTCACAGCAGCAGATATTTCACTACAGCCGACGATCACAAGTCATCCACCGCCCCTGCGCGATCAGAGCACCCTCAGTGGACTGAAGTCCCTCTAAGAACTGTTATACAAATTCTGGATCGTTTCCCCTCGGCACAAACACGTTAATGCTTCTGCTCCAAACCTGCTTTTTTTGCTTCCTCGCTTTTCTACATACATCTCCAGACTCGAGGATTACAAGAACACACGTATTTTCGCATTGTTCGTCATAATATTATACCATTTTTGCGGTACTTCTCGATATCAAGCACTAGGCAGCATCCTACCGATGGCTCACGCAACATAATTCCGAAAATATAGACAGGGAATTATTTCTATACCCGAAAATTTAGCTAGGTGGCGCATGCTCTAGACCGCTGAGTAACTAGAAACAGAGGACAAATGATATTTCCACCCTCGAATACTGATCTCGGTGATGTAACAGAATCGAAATCATCCCTGTAATTTACAAGGTCGACTAAGGTGTTTCTCATGTATAGAGAACCGGCAAACGTTTCTTCCATATGCTAGATTTACACCTCACAATCGATCTTCTCTCAATTAAATAAAGGCGTGAAATGTGCATAAGCAGGAAACCGAACAATTTACATGGGAGGGAATAACGGTCAAGTACAAACGCACCTCCATACACAATCTTCTCAAATTTCCACTTGATCACGAAAGCCGCCCAACACATACTAAGTATTAATTCACTATTCGGTCGTCTAGATGACGGCAAAGTTAACACAGATACATTCCTACACTCCAACAGGTCTCTGCATTTGGACGGCCATTAATGGGAAACGTGAATCATTCCTGCACAGGTCACTGGTGCTGCAGCCCAAGCAGGCAAAGGTAGAACAATCATCCTAAGAAATCAGTCACATATATATTTTATCCCTGTACTTACTACCAAATGTTACGATCGCAGTCTCAATTGAACGGCAGTCGACAATGAGCGAGGTATCGGAAATACACTCTGCTGAAGGCTGTGGCTCTGAAAATGGAAGCATCTGTACCTTCCTTACGACTGGACATAGTCATTTCCTTTACGCATGTCGGAACACAAACACATACATTATAAGCCTGATATTCAAATGCGAACATATTACTCATACCCGCCCCCCCCCCTACTACTATTAAGCATAATACTTGACCAATAAATGATTCCACACGATGCAAAATAATACTGACCGAAAACCAACGATGGGTGGGCATGTCTCTTAGGTTTTTCTTGCGAATGCTACCACTGTGTATTAGAAAGAGAGATGTAATCGGCCAGATTTAAAAAATAAAAATAAAATAGATCGCAACAACTACTGTATGTTACTGTCACAAGCGCTGTTGGTTCTACAGCTGCACACAAGTAACCATGTTAAAAGCTATACCCGCTTTACAAATCAAGGTATGACATTATCTCTTAATGAGGTGGTTTTTTCCGCACAAATACCGTGACGGAGATCATAGGAATGAGTATTATCAGACCAAAACGCAGTCCACAATGCAACCTCGTGATAAAATTACCGCATTTTGAAAGTGATTCGGCTAATGAACGTGCTATGTAAGCAATATTTGTGACTCCCCCACACCGCCCTGCTAGATAATTCTGTAGTATTTGTAACGCATTCTGTCTCTATAACATATCAGAGGTTCCACAATATATCCACTGAGTTATAGACGATGACTGATTGAGAAGGAACACAAACAGTAGTAGTAATGATGTGCTGATTGAGGTCGTAAGGAAATGTACACTAGCTTCTCAGATCTCTAGAGTTACGCTATCCGCTATAAATGATGTCTGGGGCCGGCCGTTGTGGCCTAGCGGTTCTAGGCGCTTCAGTCTGGAACCGCGCGACCGCTACAGTCGCAGGTTCGAATCCTGCCTCGGGCATGGATGTGTGTGATGTCCTTAGGTTAGTTAGGTTTAAGTAGTTCTAAGTTCTAGGGGACTGATGACCTCAGATGTTAAGTTGCATAGTGCCCAGAGCCATTTTTTATGTCTGGGATTTGGAAACAGGTCTTTCCATTCAAGCGCATGCCTGCGTTGGATCTTATTGACAATGCCTTTAATGATTACAACCACTACTCAATCATATTTCTGGTACTCCCATATCTCAAAACGAGTCACCTTTCTTGAGCTTGGCTGCTACAGTAAAATCCCAACGTGAGTTTTAGTCACCCCCTATGCATCTTGCAGCTGATACAATTTCTATAGCTTTCCACATGTGATCGTTCCAATTTAAGTCGGAACTGAGCAGAAGTCGTAGAAAGACATATCCACCACCTTCAGCAACCCGTGTAGAAACAGAACAACCTGAGTTAGTGCAACAGGACCGTGTTTTGACCATTCGGCGGAAATGCGCGCAATGTGGTATGTATCCAAACTAGATACAGATACTACAAGGTGCATTCAAGTTCTCAGGCCTCCGATTTTTTTTCTAATTAACTACTCACCCGAAATCGATGAAACTGGCGTTACTTCTCGACGTAATTGCCCTGCAGACGTACACATTTTTCATAACGCTGACGCCATGATTCCATGGCAGGAGTCTGTTTTGACCACTGGAAAATCGCTGAGGCAATAGCAGCACGGCTGGTGAATGGGCGGCCGCGGAGAGTGTCTTTCATTGTTGGAAAAAGCCAAAAGTCACTAGGAGCCAGGTCAGGTGAGTAGGGAGCATGAGGAATCACTTCAAAGTTGTTATCACGAAGAAACTGTTGCATAACTTTAGCTCGATGTGCGGGTGCGTTGTCTTGGTGAAACAGCACACGCACAGCCCTTCCCGGACGTTTTTGTTGCAGTGCAGGAAGGAATTTGTTCTTCAAAACGTTTTCGTAGGATGCACCTGTTACCGTAGTGCCCTTTGGAACGCAATGGGTAAGGATTACGCCCTCGCTGTCCCAGAACATGGACACCATCATTTTTTCAGCACTGGCGGTTACCAGAAATTTTTTTGGTGGCAGTGAATCTGTGTACTTCCATTGAGCTGACTGGCGCTTTGTTTCTGGATTGAAAAATGGCATCCACGTCTCATCCATTGTCACAACCGACGAAAAGAAAGTCCCATTCATGCTGTCGTTGCGCGTCAACATTGCTTGGCAACATGCCACACGGGCAGCCGTGTGGTCGTCCGTCAGCATTCGTGGCACCCACCTGAATCACACTTTTCGCATTTTCAGGTCGTCATGCAGGATTGTGTGCACAGAACCCACAGAAATGCGAACTCTGGAGGCGATCTGTTCAACAGTTATTCAGTGATCCCCCAAAACAATTCTCTCCACTTTCTCGATCATGTCATCAGACCGGCTTGTGCGAGCCCGAGGTTGTTTCGGTTTGTTGTCACACGATGTTCGCGCTTCATTAAACTGTCACACCCACGAACGCACTTTTGACACATCCATAACTCCATCACCACATGTCTCCTTCAACTGTCGATGAATTTGAATTGGTTTCACACCACGCAAATTCAGGAAACGAATGATTTCACGCTGTTCAAGTAAGGAAAACGTCGCCATTTTAAGTATTTAAACAGTTCTCATTCTCGCCCCTGGCGGTAAAATTCCATCTGCCGTACGGTGCTGCCATCTCTGGGACGTATTGACAATGAACGCAGCCTCATTTTAAAACAATGCGCATGTTTCTCTTTCCAGTCCAGAGAAAAAAAATCGGAGGCCTTAGAACTTGAATGCACCTTGTACAATCCGAAGCAGATCCGTGTCCATTCAAATCTATAAGCCCAACATGCTATCATCGTTATTGTCTACCCCCTAAAAGAGAAAAATTGCGAACTTTGAAGGGTCCACTAACTTCATCCGATATAGAAGTCACTTAGGCACCGATGCTGACGCAATGACGCAAAGCTACCGTGCGGTCCAGTGCGGAGAAAGAGATTTCGCTGTGCTTCCCAGAATAGCGCAGCGTGCAGCCCTCCAAGCATTCCTAACGGTATACCCCGTCCCTCACCGAATTTACACTTCAAACTGCTGCTGCTACTGCTGCCTGTGTGGCACGATCCTATTAAACTGCAGAGGCCACTTTAAAGTTTGATCACCTATACTCCAGGCAAATGATCGTATCCCACAGACTACACTAAGTCACAAAAGACGCTCCCTCTGGTCCTGTTTAATTGATTGAAGCACTGTTTTCTAACACACTTTTGTACATTGCCAAACATTTCGTTTTTCTGCCACGACTTCGAGACCTGTGCCAGGTTCTAAACTGACATTAAGAAGTTCTGATCCACGGCCTGTAGTAGGAAACTAGACGTTGTACAGTGTAAATCATGTTCTTTCGGCTGATAGCATAGCACACCACACATCAGTTAATTTTAAATAAAAAACAGTTGCAACATAAGCAAACTGGAAGGGTTTTATGGTGTTGGCGTAGGTCTCCAAACTACAGTCCGAAGGTGATTCACGAGCTCTACATTTAGACTCGTCTGTCACGCTGACAGAATAGCTGATGTGTCTGCGTTTCCTTTCGACTGATTCGTCATATTGCACTCATGTACACGATCAGTGTTTTGGGGCTATCCACCCCAGAAAGTGCTGTCCATCCACCAAAACTTTTTCCCCAACTCAAACAAGCGGTGTCATTCATTCATTATGTGGTAACCAACAGCGTGCCAGTGCACAGATGGGGTGGAAAAGACACCATCGATGTACTGTAATAATAAGCATCACTGTTGATAGCGTGAACAATTTTATCAATTCTACAGAAACTTCAACACCGGCCAATAATGTGACAGCATGTTTCCCCAGTTTCAGTATCATAGCTAAACCACCCCTTCTCCACTTTGTTAGTATAATTGTGAACATGGATAGATGACTGTGCGGTATGTTCATTGAGTGTTAATTCTCGAATACATAAATCATCGAAGTGTACCAGACAGCGCTCCACATATTTCTGTCACCTCGAGCTTAGTGTTTAATTTACGATCTATCCCTCCGCGTATGGGAGTCACAGAGCATTCTCGCTGTCTTAGGGTACAATTAGAGAGTGAAAGACCCATCCTGCAGCACCGTTAGCGAATTAATCTGCAAACGACCTGAAGAAGACCGATATACTCCATGTCTCATGAACGAATGGAGCTTTCGGAGTACTCAGCCATCTAGAGATGCGCCAATGTCGAGGATCTTAGCACTCCTTATCGATGTATAGTAACAGATTTCAAAGTGCCCTGATGTAATAGCAGACAGTTAAGAAGAACAAGAAACGAATGATCTTCATGCGTGATGGAGCTCCAGACGGATGGAGTTCGACGCATTTTTACGTAAATCAACCAAGCTATCAAGTCTAAAGTAATGTTCTGGAGTCTACGATCGGTACCTGGAAGGTATTGGTAAGAGAGAACATAAACACACGTACTCCTAAGGCTACAACGTTCTTCACTTAAAAAAGGCTGTAAAGTTAGATCGCCTGCGTTTCCGACCTATCAGTCATATGGAATGTAGCGTTGTTAATATTCCATTGTAAGAAATGTATTTCAAGCGCATGACATATACCCTTCTTCCCGGTTTCTCTGCGATAAACTATGTTATCAAACAGTAAAACGAAAAAATTGCTTCCATAGAACATCTGCTCTGCATGATACGAGCACAGACATATAGTGTCCACAGTTCACATCCGATCGCGGTTCAGAAATTATACGATGCTTGCATGAGGCCTATATAAAACGATCGTTTGTGCATATACACAGACATACATAAAAAAGAGCAGACGCTCTCCAAATGTGGTGACTGGATACAGTCGAGTACAATGATATATTACGTCTCCCGACCAGTGCATTTGGTCTAGATGTTGGCAGCTGTGCTACATTTACAGGCACTTTAGAACACAGAACGAGAGGCTATGTCATGATCACATGGATAGATCTGACACAAAATCGATAGAACTGCGAAAAATGACGAGGGAATAGGTATAAATTGACCGAATATACACTGAAATGTGGGGATATTGAGGAAGTACTTGCGTATCTTCTGGTTCGCGCTGAGCAATTTGTACATGGGAACAAGTATGCGGCAACAAGAGGAATCCGAGAAAACTTCGACATCGAAGCAAAGAGAATCAGGGAGGCAGTCAATTTTTTTCCGTCGAGGCAGCATTATACTGTACGTCTATTGAGCTACCAGTGATACACGCGATTTGACTACTGTATTTGATGCTTTTCAGGAGGACACAGAACCATTCACCTCTAAACTTACTTGCATTTGCTTAAAAGGATAACAGAGAGCGTACGGCTGCAGGTCAATTTTTCCAGTGTTCCGTCTGGATGCATCAGTAGTGTGAAATAGCCTGCGTTCTACTCGTATGCAGCCACGTGTTCTGTATGTGGTTTAAAGCACTAACAACTTGTGATCGCTAACGGTAAACCTGTCGGTCATCAGAGGTCTTTCACCTCATGTGTGATGAAACTTGATACATTCCTCTAAACGAACTTGGATTTATGCGATGTACTCCATCCCCCCTGTAGCATCTTTGGTGTAAAATCGAGACTTCAGCGTCGTAACTAAGTTAGCGATAGGAGCTTGTGAGGCGCTGCAATCCCCATGTACACATTTTCCCAACAGATGTGCTGTTTACAGCGTTAGTGACGGAATGACTTGTAATTTTCACATGTGAGACGCTGTTGCTCGGCCGTGGTGGCCGTGCGGTTCTGGCGCTGCAGTCTGGAACCGCGGGACTGCTACGGTCGCAGGTTCGAATCCTGCCTCGGGCATGGATGTGTGTGATGTCCTTAGGTTAGTTAGGTTTAATTAGTTCTAAGTTCTAGGGGACTGATGACCTAAGATGTTACGTCCCATAGTGCTCAGAGCCATTTTGAACGCTGCTGCTATGCGTTTATCTGTTTCCTTATAGAAGGTATCCTCCCCCCCCCCCCCCCTACTAACGACCATTTTATATAGGCCTGATGCAGGCATCATATAATTTCTGAACCGTGATCGGATGTGAACTGTGGACACTATATGTCTCCGGAAAGCTATATTGTGCTCATATCATGCTGAGCAGATGTTATACGGAAGTAGTTTTTTCGTTTTACGGGTCGATATTATACTGAGTTAGCAGATATTTCACTAAAAAGACCACCATTTCAGTTGTCCCCCTCTAGGATGAAAGTATTAAAAGGGTTAAATGAGCTGGAACAGACAATTATTTGGCTTTCCAAGTCTCCGTACATGTCTTCCATATTTTTAATACCCAAGTCAAATGGAGAATATTGACCAGTGATTGATTATTGTGAATTAAATAAAAAATCCGTATTACATTCAGCACTGCTGCCTGATGTACATTCTTACTTCGAATGGTTTCAGGGTGCAAAGGTGTTCACCACATTATGTCTTAACGATGCCTACAATCAAATTCGCCTGGGAGAAGATTCTAAGCCCAACTCTGCTTTTACTTCTGGGTGGAGCAGCCATGGATGTAATAGGGCTTCTGCTGGTCTGTCTAAGGTACCGTGATACTCTCCCAATTATGGGATGGGATTTTCTCAGATGTAAAGTTTACATTTGTGGGCCACTATCTGGATGATTTGTCATTTACAGTAGTTTGGTTGGTGAGCACGTTCAGCATTTAAGAGAAGTTTTTGAGAGACTGAGGAGAGTAAGATTAGCTGTTAATTCAGCCATGGTTAAATTTGCTTCATTTGATGTGGTTCTTAGGGCATATAGTTACTCCGTAAGGGATAACCATCGATCCAGATAGGGTGCAGGCTGTTAGTCAGCTGTCAGCTTCTAAACATGTATTAGAAGTAGTTAAGTTCAGAGACATGGTGAATTTTTTCCATAAATTCAACCCAGGATTTGCTGAGAAGGCTGGATAGTTAAATGAAGTCTGGAGAAAAGTGCATAAGTTTGAGTTATGCCTATCACAGGACGCATCCTGAAGTTCACAAAAACAAACATTAGTGACAGCACCAGTTCTGGCTCTTCTGGATTTTAATAAACAATTTATTTTACAGATGACTGCATCCACTGTAAGGGTGGGGGCAGTCCTGTTACAAGAGAGTGAGCAAGGGAGAGAACCCATTGCTTATATGTCAAGAACTTTGAACCCACTGGAAGGGGCATACACGCTATGTGAATTAGGGGCCCTAGCAGCACTATTTGTGATGGGAAAGAGTAGGTACTGTCTGGAACATGTCCAGTACAACTTGAAAACTGATAATCAGTCATTAAGTTGGGTCCTGGGCAGGCTACAGAATGTAGGCAGAATTTCTCAGTAGGTGACAGGGATTTTGTCCTTCCAGTTTCAAGTTGGGAACATGAAAAGGTACAATAATCAGATAGCATGTGGCCTGAAATGAAGGGAGAGTGGAAGGATGGCATCCAGGCAGTCACTAAAGAAGTATCCTTCATCAACACTATATTAATGGACTTGCCACATCATAGACTACGAGGAGAAGGATGAGCAGTTGGTTACCATCAAGAATAAAATCTTAAAAGGGCAGAGTGTCAAACCAGCAACATCCTCTGCTGACAGGCACAGTATTATAAGAACTTAAAGGTAGTCATGCCTTGGGACTTGGTTCCCTTGTTGTTTGAATATCCGTGAGTCCCCAATGGATGACACTTTCATGTCTTTAAAACAAGAGTGAATATCTGACAACAATTCATTGGGAAAGGGACAGATGGCAATATTAAAATCGAAGTAGGTAATTGTAAGATCTGTGCTATTTCCAAACCCACCCTAAATATTAACATGAGATGGTTGACATCTACACCTGTCAATTGTCCTGTCCAAAAATTATTCATGGATTTTGTGCGGCCCTCACCAAGATCTAAAAGGGGGCGCACTACATATTGGTGTGTGTTGATGTTTTTATCTGTTTCACCTGGCATTACCCCAATAAAGGGGGACAAGAAAGGAGCCTCCACGAAGAGTATGAGAATGCAATACACATACTCGGGCGTCCCCTGGGCGGTTGTATACCGGTTGATCCTTTCACTCCAGAAGCAACATGACAATCCTACAGAAAAGGACCTTATCAGGCCCAGCACTGACGATTATCTCCGTAAATATTGAAGGCCTGTCTGCATGCAAAGAACGTCTACTACAAGACTTCTGTCAGAAAGAGAAATGTGACGTCCTGTGTCTACAAGAAACTCACAGAGATAGCACACTCAAAAGACCCAAGATAAACGGCATGCGACTAGTAGCTGAAAGGCCACATCGACAGTATGGCAGCGTAATCTTTACCAGACCAAACATACAGACACTTTCAAGCAGTATAAACGACATCAATGATACTGAAGTGCTAACCATTGAACTTAGTGACTGCACTGTTACATCAGTGTACAAACCACCAACTGTGGACTTTTCCACCTTCAACGTAAACAATTTTAATAAAGACAGAATTAATTTTGTAATCGGTGATTTCAACAGCCACAGTACGCAGTGGGGCTACCAAGAAGACGACGACAATGGCACGGCTGTGATCTGCTGGGCCGAGCTAAACAACCTAAAACTGATACATGACAATAAACTGCCTACTTCCTACAACAGTGGCAGATGGGGGAGAGGTTATAACCTGGACCTCATCTTCGTTAGCCATCAAGTAACGTCCCAATGCTCAAAAGGAGTTTGCTCACCAATACCAAACACCCAGCACCGTCCAATAATGTGCCAGATTACATCTGTTGTTAAACCCCATAGCGTACCTTTTCGCCGTAGGTACAATTTTAAGAAAGCAGAATGGTCAACCTTTCAAAACCTCATGGAAGATTCTGTAAACAACCTACCACCTGAACCAAGATTCTATGACAATTTCGTGAAGGCTGTGCAGTGGTGTTCCAAGCAATCGATCCCTAGAGGATGCAGAAGCAATTATGTTGAAGGCCTTACGCCAGATTTAGAGGACCAGTTGCAGCAATACCTGACACTGTTTGACGCAAACCCTCTATCCGCGGAAACTATCACTGCGGGCGAGCAGCTAACCGAGTCACTAGCTAAATCCAGGAGAGAGAAATGGCTGAGGACAACAGAGGAATTGGACATGAAAAGGAGCAGTCAGAAAGCCTGGACACTCCTTAAACGTCTCAACAATGACCCGACTTTCTCTCCAGGACGTGCTCCCGTCACAGCCGACCAAATAGCCCACCAGCTTCTCAAGAATGGGAAACCCGACACCAAAATCAGGAAGTCGGAGACCAAAATAGACAGGATTGAACACCAAGAAAATTCAACTCTGACCACCCCTCTCACAATGGCAGATCTGGACAAAGCCATAGCGAAATGCAAGCTAAGGAAGGCCCCGGGCCTGGATGGGATTTTGGTTGAACAGATTAAACACTTTGGTCCCAACGTTAAACAATGGCTACTGAAACTGTTTAATAATTGCATGGAAACATGTCAGATTCCCACAATCTGGAGGAAGGCTAAAGTTATTGCCATTTTAAAACCAGGCAAAAATGCTGATGACCCCAGAAATTTCCGACCCGTATCACTTCTCTGCCATATCTTTAAAATCTTTGAAAGAATACTCCAGGATCGCCTCTCAAGTGCCATAGAACCTTACCTAATCCCACAACAAGCAGGTTTCCGCCCAGGGAAAAGCACTACATCTCAGGTAATTAACCTCACGCAGCTGATTGAAGACGGCTATGAGAACCGGAAAATAACCGGTGTCGCCTTTATAGACTTGACAGCCGCATATGACACCATCAACTTACGTCTGCTAATGAAAAGCTGTATGCCATTACCAGGGACTTTAAATTCACATCCACAGTTAGACGTCTGTTAGAGAACCGTAGGTTCTCTGTGGAATTCCAAGGGATGCATAGCAGGTGGCAGGCCAAGAAAAATGGTCTCCCTCAGGGCAGCGTACTGGCACCCTTACTTTTTAACATATACACCAACTATCAACCACTGCCAGCTGGTACGGAAAACTATATCTACACCGATGACCATGCTATGGCCGTACAGGGTGACTTCTTTGAGGATGTTGAAACAAAGCTCACGGATGCGCTAGACATGCTCTGTCAGTACTACGCCAACAATCAACTCAAGCCGAACCCTAGCAAAACACAAGTTTGCGCCTTCCATCTCTGTAACAAGCAGGCATCCCGTAAGCTGCATGTCTTCTGGAAGGACACACTCCTCGAACACTGCGTTAACCCCAAATACCTAGGAGTAACCCTAGACAGGGCTCTGACGTATAAACAGCACTGTATTAACACCAAAATGAAGGTGAGCGGCAGAAATAATATTCTTCAGAAAATAACGAACTCCTCCTGGGGTGCAAAGCCAGAGGTGGTGAGGACCACAGCACTAGCAGTTTGCTTCCCAGCAGGCGAATATGCAAGCAGTGTCTGGTACAACTCTACCCACGCTAAACAGGTCGACATTGCTCTGAACGAGACCTGCAGGCTTGTCACTGGATGTCTGAAACCGACGCCAACAGACAAGCTCTACCATCTTGCTGGGATTGCACCTCCTGCAGTGCGAAGAGAAGTGGCAGCCTACAGTGAAAGAGCGAGGGCTGAGATGGCAGAGAGCCACCTCCTCCACAAAACTCAGCCAGCCACCAAACGCTTGAAATCTAGATGCAGTTTTCTCAGAGCAACCGAAGATTTTAGCGACCAACCTGGATCTAGGGTGGAGAGATGGAAGCGGTCGGGAGAAGGGCACTGGATGGAACCAAAGGAAGAATTGGCACCAGGCTACGATGAGGACTGGGTGGTCTGGAGATCACTAAACAGGCTACGCACCAACACTGCACGGTCAAGAGATAACCTTCTGAAGTGGTGATATTCTACAACATCTAATCTCTGCATCTGTGGAGAGGTGCAGACGACCCAGCACATGTATAACTGCCCTGAATGTCCTTCACACTGCACTTTAGAGGATCTGATGTTGGCAACCCCAAATGCTGTCGACGTAGCCCGCTTATGGGCCAAATGCCTATAACATTTTGTTTCTGTGCACACATATTTGTATGTATATTTGTATATATATATAGTTATAATAGAAGGAAACATTCCACGAAGGAAAAATATACCTAAAAACAAAGATGATGTGACTTACCAAATGAAAGTGCTGGCAGTTCGACAGACACACAAACGAACACAAACATACACACAAAATTCAAGCTTTCGCAACAAACTGTTGCCTCATCAGGAAAGAGGGAAGGAGAGGGAAAGACGAAAGGATGTGGGTTTTAAGGGAGAGGGTAAGGAGTCATTCCAGTCCCGGGAGCGGAAAGACTTACCTTAGGGGGAAAAAAGGACGGGTATACACTCGCACACACACACATATCCATCCACATGTGTGGATGGATGTGTGTGTGTGTGTGTGTGTGTGTGTGTGTGTGTGCGAGTGTATACCCGTCCTTTTTTCCCCCTAAGGTAAGTCTTTCCGCTCCCGGGACTGGAATGACTCCTTACCCTCTCCCTTAAAACCCACATCCTTTCGTCTTTCCCTCTCCTTCCCTCTTTCCTGATGAGGCAACAGTTTGTTGCGAAAGCTTGAATTTTGTGTGTATGTTTGTGTTCGTTTGTGTGTCTGTCGACCTGCCTGTATATATATATATATATTTTTTCATATGCCCGTAATTAATTTTTTTCTGTGTGCTATTCATTTCTTTATATTCCTGTATCCATGGTGCTTCTGACATGAATAAAAAAAAAACCAATAAAACAGTGACAACAAAGCTGTGGTTCAGAATTTGAAAAATGTTTTCAGCATTTTTGGGCCACATCAATACACTGTCGGTAATAATGTGTGTGTGTGTGTGTGTGTGTGTGTGTGTGTGTGTGTGTTTTCTTTTGTACATTTCCAAAAGAATAGACACTTTATGCTGCCATCCAGTAGCCATACAAATACTATTCAAAGGTTTTCAACAATTTTACCCATATTTGGGCACTGACATGAATCAATGGTAACAGCTGAAAATTTGTGCCGGATTGGGACTCAAACCCAGATCTCCCATTTAACGTGAGCAGTAGCCTTAACTGCCTTGGCCATCCATATAACATAAATCTTCCCATCTAACATAAATTCCCAGCCTGTTATACATTAAAAGCATAGCCTCAGCTACCCACGAACCCCTCATTTGTCATTTTGGATTCCTGCAATAGATCGGAATTGGTGTGCATCTGCACTGAAAGACTGAATCTTTGGTCATTTTGCCTTATTAATTTGTATACAGAGTGTTTGTTTTAACTTGAGACAACTAAATATCTTGAAAATGACACATCATACAAAAAAAGTTCTAGGTGAAAAGTTAGTGTTAGTAAAGGGGATATCTGTCTGTGCAACAACCGGCCACCTCCTAACCACCCCTCCTACATGCCAATGTAAACTTTGTATTTTCAAATGAGAGCCCTCTCCCCTCATTTTTATTGCATATTTGGATCCTATGCCAAAAAATATGTATGGTTCACTCAAACCATTGTTTACATTTGTGGTAGATGGCACTGTAATTGTCAAATGTGCCAGTTTTTGCAATTAAGAATGGATGCATTTGATTCAACTTTTCATTTATGACATAAATAGAAACCTTTGTGTTCTGACAGTTGATATTGATGTCTGGAGTTTCCTTTAGCGTTCCAAATTTCATTGTACAGTACAATATGGTTAGACATTTCAATGTCTTGTTAGAAACTATGTTTAGCATGATCAGGAACAACATCTTAGATGTAATTGTTTCCTGTTCCCATTGGGAAGCTTGATTTTGGTGAGTCACCTTGCCTCTCACCATTGGGATGTTCAAGGGCAGCCACCAAAATCAAGCATTCTGATGGTTTGGCGACTCACAAAATTCAAACACACAGGGAAAAGAAAACTACATTATCATACAAGTAGCTTGTTGCCAGAAATGTCAGTGTCTATCCATATTATTTGTACTGTAGTATCAACCATTACAATACAGAGGTTTATATTTACATTGTAAATGAAATGCTCTTAGTTGCAAAAACAGGCACACTTGATGAAATTTCCTGGTAGATTAAAAATGCGTGCCAGACTGAGACTCGATCTCGGGACCTGTGCTTTTCACAGGCAAGTGCTCTACCAACTGAGCCATCCAAGCACAACTCATGACCCACCCTCACAGCTATACTTCTGCCAGTACCTCATCTCCTACCATCCAAAGCTGTAAGGATGAGTTACGAGTCATGCTTGGATAGTTCAGTCAGTAGACCACTTTCCCACAAAAGGCAAGGTCGCAAGTTCAAGTCAGTCCAGCACACAGTTTTAATCTGTCAGAAAGTTTCATATCCGCACATACTCTGGTCCAAAGCACACTTGATATTTGTCAGTTACGGTGCCATCTACCATGAATGATAAAAAATAGTTTGAGTAAACCGTAATTATCTTTTGGCACTGAATCTGAATATGCAATAAAAATTGATGGTTCCCATTTGAAAATTTAAATACCCCACCCGTGCAGGAATTTGGGTTGTATGGGAAGCATACTTGGATGGCCAAGGTGATTAAGGCATTAAGCAGGAAATCCAGGTTCAATTCCCAGTCTGATACAAATTTTCAGTTGTTACCACTGATTCCTTTCAAAGCCCAAATGTGGCTAATATCATTGATAGTATCTAGTATTGATAGTATGTGTATGGCCTCTGGATGACATAAAGTATCTATTCTTTTGTACATATCTGAAAGAACATCATAATTAAGCAGGAGATCCAAGCTCAGTCCTTGTCTGGGACAAATTTTCACCTTTTACAATTGGTACATTTCAGAGCCCAAATATAGCTAATGTCATTGGAAATGTTTGAACTACTTACTACTTTGCATGTGCAAAGGGTGACCCAGAATTTGAGGGGCGTGCTGATAGCCTGCCATAGTAAGGATCAGGAAAACTGGGATTGTATACTCCCCTGGTTGATGGTTGCATTTAACACCGCAAAATGTCAAAGCCACAAGTCTCCTCCTGCAAAGTCACTGCTGAGCTTTAGGACTGCCACCCCACTGAGCAACCTCTGGCCTGTTGGTGATCTAGTGATCTGTTGCTGGTGAAAATCAATCCACAGAAACTGACTCTTCAGTGGAAAAGGAAAAGGTGGAATATTTTGAGAATGTGTCAACTTCAAAGCTGGCACTACAGTAGGGGATGGCAGCCAAACCCGTATCAGATAGTTAATTAGGTTTTTGTCACGAATTTTCAGGTATCTAGTAAAAAGGTCAATAAAGTGACAAAAAAGCTCTTGCCCAGATTTAGTGGGCCATTTGAGATTCAAAGATTTAAAAATGCCAGTGACAGTACTCTTGTTGGACCCTGAAAAGATGAGTATCATATGTGCTCACCCCTCTCAGATTATGCAAAGCTCCAACCCTGAGGCTTACTTTTTGATCAAGGGATCTGGATCAGCGACTGACAGGAAAGTATGTTCCAAAGGTTGGCACCATCACTGAAAAGCATCATTGGAGCAGAGACGTAGAGTACTGGAGCAGACATCTGTGTCGAGTGAGCAGGAAAGGGGTGACTTCTGGGCAGTCAAACAGTATGGTTTATGCACTTTACTGTGGTGGCTAGGTGGCTGTTTATGAGTTGCCTATGTTACAGGAATGTCTGGATGGCAGAGAATGATAGTTCTTTGCTCAGGAATGCAGCTATTTCTGGGCAGTTGGATGTTACATTTGACACTTGTGACTACAGTGGCTGAGCAGTTGTGTATATGAGTCACCTACACTTCAGAAGTGACTGTATGGTACGGAGTATGAGGTCTTCTGGGGGGAAGCAGTATGAGTACTAACAGTGTTTGCACTTTTTCAGGGTCCAAGTTTCAATTAAAAGGTGATTTAAAGGCATTGTTCAGCACAAATAATAACTTGATTATGTTCCTGTTATATGGCTGACTTACCTTGTTTCCTTTAAAAAAAAAAAAAAAAAAAAGAAGAAACATATTTTCTGGTAAACTGCTGATTATAAAGATCTAATTTGTTAACATAACAGGGTAAATTTCATCAGAGTTCTTTGTCTTTAAAAATTAATTCTGGTAAGATGTCTTGTTAATGTAATAAATATTGGATGTGGTCAAGTCACTATGGTAAATTTTGTGTTTCAAAAGAATAAAGGAAATTTTTACTGTCTTTTAAAAATAGCTTGTTGAAACCTTGGATGTGTGTCTATCCTTTTCTCTAATCAGCCACTGCCAATACCTCTTGGTCTCAGTAACACCACACCAGGTCACCCGTAATACACACCAACACGAGTCATCTGTGGTAATGCAGAACTGAGATTCATTACTGAACACAATGCAATGTTATTCATCAACAGTCTATGCTTTCTAGTCACAGCTCCACTTTAAATCCAACTATTTGCATTGTGTTGGTAAAGGCAGAATACGTAAGGGATAGTAATTCCTTAGTCAGGTTACTAGACTCTTCTAGTCTCCAATCAATGGTGCAGGATGACACAGAATGTTGCAGGGAGTCCACTGCCTATTCTCGGATTTCAGGTGCAGAAGTGAAGGTGTTACAGTGTGACTGGTGCACAATATAGAGCTCTTCTCATGTGGTGGTTGATGATGGGAACCTTGACGACAAGTATGCTTCCCTCCTGGTTCCCATGAAGTTTTATGTTGGGTCACAATCACATCAGAATGCTCCACAAATCTGGATATTGCACAATTTGACCAATCGGCCAATTGAAGGCCCACAATGAGGCCTGATGCTGATAATGCTATCTCACCTGGGAACACGGCATCTTTGTATCCTTCACAGTGATCACTCAACATTGAACCCTATGTATTCCCTATCAGCCTATCAGGCACGCTAATAACACTAAATCTGACCATGTCTTCTCGGTGCTTCATTTTTTTTGTCACACTGTGTATTTAGTACTACACAGTAGCACTTCGTTTTTTTTTTTTTTTTTTTTTTTTGGATAGTCTATGTATGAAGATACTTCTCTGTGGTTTTTGTAACAGTCCATGAATCTTTACCTGTACTGTATTAAGAATGTCTCCTACTCTGTCTGCTGTGTGCATACTCTGGCAGCAGCATAAGTCTTATACCTTCTGTTCATATTTTGCCGCTCATCAGTCAATGCTGGATGAGTTTATTAATGCTGTCACACTTAACATTATTTTGCAACACAGCCATATTATGCGAAATTAATGACAGGATAACATTAGATCAGTTTAAGAGTATATACAATAATGTGGTGAAAAAAAAACCAACTATTCTAAAATATTAAACTTCTGTGAGAAACCATGTTAAAATGTTAGCAATTAAAATACTAATATAATTAAAAGCTGATCTAAAGCTATTTGAAACTAACTGTTGACAGACCAAACTATGTAAAATTTCATACAAAAAATTAACTTCCATCAAAATTTGGTTTATGTCAGACATATTGCTGTTTATTATAAAGCTTAAAATTGCACTCAAGCATTTGTGAAGTGATAATTTTCCATTATAAGTTTATTGAGGTACCAATACATGTTTAAATATTGGATTCATACGAGGGTAATCCCTAAAGTAAGGTCTTCTATTTTTTTATAAGTACAGAACTCTGTTTGTGTGGTGGTTGATCACACTGTTATGAAGAGTGCTTCACGCACTGTGTGAAAACATTCATACACTGCGCTGAGACACTCAGTCCTGGCTTGGCAGTCGTTGAGAATGGAGCTCCCGTTGGATTTTACCACCAAGTGTGAATTGCGCGCAGTTATTCAGTTTTTGAATGCAAAGGGCACTGGGCTGATTGAAATCCATCACCAATTGACGGAAGTGTATGGTGAGTTGTGCATGGATGTCAAAAATGTTCATAAGTGGTGTAGAGAGTTTGCAGCTAGTCTGACCGAAATTCACGACAAACAAAGGAGCGGGAGACAGTGTTGAAGGTTAAGCAAAGCATGCATGAAGATTGACGCATCACCCTGGGTGATCTCTCCATGTTGGTTCCTGAGGTTTCCCGAAGCACCACTCACATATATTACCACCAAGTGTGAATTGCGCGCAGTTATTCAGTTTTTGAATGCAAAGGGCACTGGGCTGATTGAAATCCATCACCAATTGACGGAAGTGTATGGTGAGTTGTGCATGGATGTCAAAAATGTTCATAACTGGTGTAGAGAGTTTGCAGCTAGTCTGACCGAAATTCACGACAAACAAAGGAGCGGGAGACAGTGTTGAAGGTTAAGCAAAGCATGCATGAAGATTGACGCATCACCCTGGGTGATCTCTCCATGTTGGTTCCTGAGGTTTCCCGAAGCACCACTCACATATATTACCACCAAGTGTGAATTGCGCACAGTTATTCGGTTTTTGAATGCAAAGGGCACTGTGCTGATTGAAATCCATCACCAATCGATGGAAGTGTATGGTGAGTTGTACATGGATGTCAAAAATGTTCATAGGTGGTGTAGAGAGTTTGCAGCTAGTATGACCAAAATTCACAATTAACAAAGGAGCGGGAGACAGTGTTGAAGGTTAAGCAAAGCATGCGTGTAGATTGGCGGATCACCCTGGGTGATCTCTGCATGTTGGTTCCTGAGGTTTCCCGAAGCACTACTCACAGAATTTTAATTGATGCATTTAACTACCGGAAGGTGTGCTCAAGATGGGTGCCATGCATGCTGACTGAGGACCACATGCAGCAATGAGTTGATGCTTTCCGCGCATTTCTTCACCGCCTTGCAGCCGAATAGGACAACTTTCTGGACTCAATTGTCACATGTGACAAAACCTGGGCATACCACTTTACACCTAAGACCAAGCAACAATCAAGCCAGTTCATAACTTTCTGAACAGCATGGCGGCAAGCTGGTATGACACGGGTGTACAAAAACTGCCACAGCATCTACAAAAATGCATCGACAGAAATGGTGATTATGTCAAAAAATAGCTAAATTTTCAGGCTGTAAATTGATGTAAACCATTGTAGAAATAAACAGGTCTATGTACTTATAAAAAAATAGGAGACCTTACTTTTGGGATTACCCTTGAACATTCGTATTGTTACAACTATGTGCCCACCAAATCAGTTCTAGTTTGTTCCAGTAAGAGTTGTATATCATATATGTACTTGTCATCACACATTATTTGTAATTAGTGATAAGTCCTGTTTTGAATTTTGAAGAAAAACTCAACTTTATATATAAGTAACTGGTACTACAGGAAACACCAAAAAGAACAAGAGCAAACAGTTACGAGTTATTAATTAACGTATTCAAATCTAGGACCTAATCAATCTACATCCAAAGTTAAGTACTTAAAAACATCAGTTACTTTCTATATACTATCTGATGAAACTCAGTCTCTTGCTGACATTAATGGGCTTGTTGTTTCAATTAAATCACATGCAAATCTCAAACTAGAAATTTTGCCGATGTCAAATAATGAGTTTTATTAAGAGGTGTGTTCAATAAGTATGCAAAAATTTTTTTCTCAGCCAATTTTTGTTGAAAAAGTCTGGAATTTATTGTGGGACATCACTGAATATCCCCACTTCAGCCTCTATAGTTTCATGAAGTTCAGATAGGTGGCAACCTCTATACATAGATTTCAAAATGGCATCTGTAACTGATGTGTGTTCCAAGCAGAGAGCTGTCATCGAGTTTGTCGTCATGAAAAACCAGAGCATCACAGATATTCATAGGCACTTGCAGAATATCTACAGAGACCTGACAGTGAACAAAACCATGGTGAGTCATTAGGCAAGGCATTTGTCATCATCGCAACAAGGTCGCACAAACCTGTCCGGTCTCCTCTGTGATGGCTGGCTGTGCACAGCTGTGACTCCTGCAGCATTGAAACATGTGGACATTCTCTTTCAAGGTTATTGACAGATCACACTCCAACACCTCACTGCACAACTGGATGACTCTGTTCGTAGTGCTGACACCACCATCCACCAGTCGGGTATTCAAAGCTGTGTGTCCAGCCAGTTCCTCACCATTTAACAGAAGACCAAATCAAGCAACAAAGGACCACCTGTGCAGTGAAGGCTGCACTCCTCAGGAATCAGTATGTGGATAATGGGGAGATTATTGGCTCTGATGTCGACCAGTAGAGTGGTATACCATGCAGGCGTACAAGCCCTCCCAGTAAGGCACCATAAAGCCATCGCATTGAACAGAGATTGTGTTGAAAAATAGGATTTTTTAGCCAATAGAGTGGGGAATAACATGGTGTATTGGAATCCTGAATATAGCCAACCTGCTTTCATAAACAAAATTATTATTATTGAACACCCCTCGTTCATTGAATAATTGGACAGTAACATTAGACCAGAGACTCATGAATTACAAGGTGCTGAAATGGAGAACAGCTGCAAAAGCAGATATTCTGAACTCCATTTTCTACTTTCAAATGTTCCTTTATTAAGGAAGATGTACAAGTGCTGCCCCAGTCTACTTCTTGCACCACTGCAAAGATAATATGTGTATACATGTGTGTGAGAGATAGATATAGATAGATAGGGAGAGGGAGAGGGAGAGGAGTCCACTTGGAAGAAAACATAGATTGCACCTGTCTAGCAGAAGGGTAAGAGACATGATCCACAGAACTACTGTTCAGTCTCAATTATGGCCATCTGTTGTAGAATCTTAGAACATATTTTGAACACAAACATACTGAGATATCTCAAACAGAATGATCTTCTCCATGACAACCAGAACTTATTCCAAAAGCACCAGTTATGCAAAACCCAACTCATGCATTTCTCACAACATTCTGAAAGGCATGGATCAAGTCAATTAGACTGATACAGTTTTTTCTGACTTCCCAAAAGCATTGGACTCTGTATCACATTAACACTTATGAATGAAAGTACAATCACATTAGGTACCAAATAAAATTTGTGACTGGACTGAAGCTTTTTTGTAGGGGGAAGACACAGCATGTTATCTTTTATAATGGTGTCATCAACAGAAGTAAATGTAACTTCTGGTGTGCATCTGGGGAAATGTCGTGGGAGCCTTGTTGTTCATGTTTATTAATGACCTGGCAGACAATATTAATAATGACTTCTGACTTTTTGTCATTGAGGCAGTTATCTATAATGAAGTACTAGTTGAGAAAGCTTCACAAATATATTGATGAAGTTTCATAGTGGTGCAAAGGTTGCCATCTTGTTTTAAATGTTCAGAAACATAAAACTGTGCACTTTGCAAAATGCAGAAATGTAATATCCCTTGATTTCAGTATGAATGAGTCACAACTGGAATCTGTCAATTCTTACTAATATCTACGTGCAACAATTTGTAAGGATATGAAATGAAATGTTCACATAGACACAGACGTAGGTAAGGCTGGGGGCAGACTTCAGTTCACTGGTAGAAGACTGGAAAAATGTAAGCAGGCTACAATGGACACAGCTTACAAACCATTTGTGTGTTCCATGTTAGAATGTTGCTTAAGTGTGTGGGATCCATACCAAATTGGACTAATAAGGAATATAAAATGTATATAAAGAAAAGTCACAGATCTGTTTGACTCAGAGGCATGTGATGTCATGGAAATGTTGAAAAAATTGAGTTGGAAGACTCTTGATGTTAGATGCTAATCATCTTTCAAAAGCCTACTTACAAAGTTCCAAGGATGAGTGTTAAGTGAGGAACTCCCAACGGATCGCTCCAGTGGAAACTGTGAAGAGGAGATTAGATAAAGTATAGAGAACACACAGAGAAATTTAAGAAGACATTATTCTTTCACTTCATATGCAATTGAAACAGGAAGAAACCCTAATATGTGGTATCTTCTGTCATGCAATCCACAGTGGTTTGCAGAATATGTAGAAAGCCTGTTATATATAAACATTTAAAAAACATACCTAACAGATGTTTGTTAGAATCCCATCATTCACAATATTTTGTCTATTTTGACCACTTGGTTTAAAGTGAACATCTGTTTTTTCATACCAACTCTTAATTTATCTCTCTCAAAGTGTGATGTTACCTTTTTAATAAAGTTCTGAACCTCTTCACCAAGGCTACACTCACAGTCTGCCCAATAGACACCATGTGTTAAAACTATTGTGTGTAATTCTGTCAAAGTTGCAATGAGAGAAAAACCTTTTTTTATGACAATAAGTTTTGGACATGATGTCCATTATCAAATCATCACCTTCATCATAAGTTCAAATGGCTCTAAGCACTATGGGACTTAATATCTGAGGTCATCAGTCCCCATCATAAGTACTGACATATAATACAACCAGTACATTTACAAGTAGATACAATTAACAGCCATAAGTAACATGAACAAACTCACCTACAGTGTATTATCCAGTCTTCATTCCAAACAGCACAACAACAACTCTTGTCAGCCCTGGTGCTGTTTGGCAAGAAGCACTGATAATACGCTGTAGATCAGTTGGTACAGGTTACTCATGGCTTCTAATTGTGACTATTTGCAAATTTACTGGTTGTATTAAGTGTCAATATTATGATGAAGGTGATGGTTTGATAATATCTGAATGTTGTCACAACAAATAAGGGATTTTTCTCACGGCAACTTTGATTGAATTACAAAATACAGTAGAGAGTTCATTATCTGAACTAATTGGTGGGACGTGGGTGTTCAGGAAACTATTTTGTTTGGATAACTGAACTGTATACTTTTATTTGCCAATAAAAACGACATATATTTACAATAACATGACTCAAGCACAGAAGGAATGTGTGTAGTACAGCCTAGTAGACAAAAAATTGTAATACATACGCCTTATACATGAACAATACATATGCTTAGAATTACCACTTTTAAAAAATCCTTAGTTTTTGTCTGTATAAGCAAGCCTGCCCACTTACGAACAGCTAAGTCATGAATTTTCTTCAGGACAGATATCTGATACTGGTCATTTTCATCTTGAGCTTCAAACCATCATAAGGCAGTATCCAAACATATAAATGCTTCAGAAGCTGCCAGTATATTGTAATATTCATTTTCTGGACCACAAGCTGATGAGATGCTGGCAGCATCAGTTTTAATCAGTGACAAGGGTTAAAATTTTGCTATCCTGCATGAATTGGTGCCCTAGATCTGCATCAGTGACACTTATCCCTTCTTTAATGTCTTCTTCATTACAGTCATGGCAATTGAGTTCTTTTTGCATTTTGGACATATCTTTGTTTGCCACTTTCAAGTGGACTTTGAGAACTTTCCACCATACTCAAAATTTTATTCCATGCATTTTCCAAATTCTGTTCCTTTGTAGTATCCTGTGCTACTCCAATCATATAAGACACACCTTTCAAACCAATATTTTTATGATTTCTTAACAGACTTCCTTCTCTCTCCTCTTCTCTTTCTGACAATAAGTTATGCAACAATTCTTTTCTGTAATACTGGTTAAAAGTTTCAGTAATGCCTTGACCCATGGTTTATAGTAAGGAGATTACGTTAGGTAGAAGAAATATCACTCTTATGAACTCATTCTTTTTGTTTAAGACATCACATGATGGATGAGTTTGTGCATTGTCAAGAAGCAGTAATGTTTTCTCCTTTTTGCCATTCTTCGACTGATGAACTTTTGTGTATACCACTAGTAAACAGCCTCATTAGATACATGTTTATGGCGAGCTCCATAGTTTTACAAGCTTAGATATAAAATTTGTGATGCTTGTCTTTTGTTGTTTATATCTGTAATTGTCAACTTACCAGGATTGTAAATTGGTTGCACATTCACTTTCCTCTAACTTTTTATTAATCTTGTGTTTATCTCTATAGAAAGGACAACAAGTTTACTTTACATGGCAAAGTTGACACAAATGATCTTAACAGAGTGCAAACGGTTACTTTCGTCAGCATCTGGGCATTGGTGTGGACAGAAGGGTAGGAGAGGGGAGTGGGCATGCAAGACCATAATGGAGGGTGAATTGTAAATGCGAGCGAGTAACAGTTCAGTAAACCCGTCATTCAGCTGACTGACATTCGGATAATCCATGTTCTACTGTAATAATTGTAATAAAGGTAAGTTGCTCACACATTTTTCTTCCATCACACTGGAGATTCATAGACACCAGGTGTGTCATTGTCATATGTAGTAATCAGATGCTTATTATCTAGAGAACTTGGAAAATCATTTACGTAACATACAAACAAAAATCAATCTAAACTGGAACCCTGAGGGACACTAAAATTCTGTTTTCATTTTTTTACTGTCCCCTCTCTTTTTCATACCCATACTCTCTCTTTGGAGAGGTTGAAGAATACTTTTCCTGTCTGAGGCTCTTTATTTATTTTTTCAAGTACCTAATGGACAAACTGCACTGTTACTGATATGGTACTCCGATCACTTCTGAAGCCACGACGGAATCACCTAATGTGTCAGCATTGTTATAATGTTCCAAGATGCTTTATAACATTAGTTTCTCAATAAGTTTGCTGAAATTTGAGAGTGCAACAGTAGGTTTGTTGTTTTGAACATACCTTTTATTCTATTCTTTGAGCAAAAATTTAACAACTGTCAGTTTCAACTTCTCAAATAGCACATCTTCTTCAAGAACATACTTTATTAGATTTATGAATGCTTTCACCAACCCATATTTAACTACTTTCAGAAAAAACAAAGAAATTTCATATTAGTCTGCCGATTTTTTTTGTGGGGCTATAAAGCGGTACAGAATGTCATTAGTGTTTACTGCTAGTATGTACTGGAGTTCTATTTGCTAGGGGTATCTTATGTCTGCTGCACATCTCGTTTCATGCCGACATCCCTTTCAACAATATCTATAAAGTAACCATTAAAAATATCTATTGTACCGGAATTGTGGCACAGCCAGGAGAGGCTGATCCACCGGCCAAGGACGTCAATGGTGAGTCGCTGAAAACTGAAAATTATGAAAGACGGAACAGTGGTGGCTGAACAACAAGACAACATGACAAGTCTGGAGGGGAAACCAAATTGGATGCCTTAGGCTTTGTGGTGACGGTACTCATGGCTCCAGAGAGTACCACACCACAACTGATAAGCCGTGCTCAAAGCTCTTGAAGCACAGCAGCTGTATGGGTTGGCATTTCGAACTATACTGAGGTCCGCCAGAGGCATCACATGAGTGGATAGCAATTGGTCAATGCCTCACTAAATACCAGAGCACTGAGCAACAGTGGACAGTTCTCTTCAGTGCACTGAGTCATGTACAGTCTCCAGTTACCACTGAGTCTACAATTTGCAGTGTTTGTCCATCGTCTTCAAGACTTAGGCTCCATAGGAATCATATGCCAGCTCTGGACTCTATGTAGGTATGACTCATAGGCACAGTGACAGGACTTTAATATTTCAAAGGACTTGTAATAATTTCAAGCACCTAAGAAGCATAATTTAAGTTAAGTATCTCTTCATATTTAATAAATAACATTGTATTACAGATTGTTGGAAATCTTTCTGATTAAGATAACCTACTCCAACCTCCTGCATTCCGAACAGGCTTGCAATATCAAGAACCAAACAACGTTGTGTATAATGAACAAACAAGAGCACAGTTGGAACATGACTGAGGTCCAGGCGCATACACTGCAAGCCTTACAACACATCCACGGGCACTGACAAGCTGGCACATGGGGCATGGCTGACACTTAGCAGTGATGTGGTGACAGCAGCACTCATAAATATTATGAGCACTGCCTAGTGGCTGTCGTCTAGGTCCACGTGTTCTGACAGGCTTTCAAACTCATTGGGTTGGGATACCAGATGCCTTCCCCTCTCCCCCTGAAATGGGTACATAGAGCCTAAGTGCCCTGGATGATGTTTCAGAAGGTGAACCTGTGGCACAGCTGGTGTCCAGGCAGAGGATTCATAGGAACTGCCAAAAGTGTGCTGGAGCACAAACTGTACCCACGTGGTTGAGGGGTTTGAAAAAGTTGGGACTCCAACTCCAAGTGATTCACCACTGGTCGCACATTCAGGAGAGTGGGGACAGAGTTGGTTGATGTGCTGACACTCCAAACCCTGGAGAGTATCAAACATCACGAGATGCTGCCCTTCGGTTGCCACACCATAGCCAGCATCCATGAAGGTTCTGCTCCATAGGATTGTGCCTAGACCACTGAACCTGATGGGTATCATACAGCATGTCGGATCCAGGGTTCCAAGGGCTGTGTGCTAGGAGATGGAGGAGAGTACATGGCTGTTGCCCATGGAGGAGCTCTGTTCCTAACATTCGCTTTTTAAGCATACGCACCATCCATTCCACTTCACCGTTGGAGGAGAGCTGAAGAGACAGGCTAAACAGGTGTTTAATGCCACTGGTATTTCAGAACTGTTCAAAGGTTGTCTTTATGAACTGGAGCCCGTTGTTGAACATGAGAGTGTGGGTAAGCACTTCAATGACTAGAATTTTGGTTAGTGCATTGAGCATGGCAGTCATAGTGGTCGACAACATGCTAACCACATAGGGCTGTTTGGAATAAGCATCCATGACAATGAGCCACACAGAGCCAAAAAACAGACCAGTCCACATGAATGTGGTCCCAGGGATGAGAGACAGTAGGCCAGGGGACAAAAGACTGAGGGACATCAGTCTGATGGGTACATGCTTAGCAGCTGTGCACCATTCTGAAACAGCTGATTTAGAAAAACAAGTGGACCATACATAGTGCATGCTAGACCATAAGATAGGGTCGAGGGGCGTGTATGCAGCTATATGAGTAGCAGTAATTGGGAACCCAACCAAGATGCATCGACATTCTATGTCTATGTGGAAACAGGAGCTCTTCTGTATGAGATTTTCCCTCTGCAGTGGAGTATGCGCCAATATGAAACTTCCTGGAAGATTAAAACTGTGTCCCGGACCAAGACTCGGACTCAGGACCTTTACCTTTCATGGGTAAGTCCTCTACCATCTGAGCTACCCAAGGAAGGTAGGAGACATGGTACTGGCAGAAGTGAAGCTGTGAGGATGGGGCGTGAGTCGTGCTTAGGTAGATCAGATGGCAGAGCACTTGCCCACAAAAGACAAAGGTCCTGAGTTCGAGTCTCGGTCTGGCACACAGTTTTAATCTGCCAGGAAGTTTCAGGAGCTCTCCTGAGTCTGGTCCTGAGGTAGACAAGAAAGCACATCTGCATTTGCACGTTTCACAGTAGACTTGTACTTAATGGCGTTATAGTAAGAACCAAGGAAAAGAGATCAACACTGGAGCCTTTGAGCTGTCTGCTCTGGAAGCCGAGAGTGTGGCCCAAAGACCAATACCAATGGTTTGTAGTCAGTAATAAGGGTAAAGTTAGTTCCAAAGAGGTACACATGGAATTTCTCAATCACAGAGATGATCACTAAAACCTCTTTCTTGGTCCGTGAGTAGTTTCTTTGAGCAGGTGCAGTGTCTTCAACACATAGGAAATTGGTTACTCAGTACCATCATCATTACAGTGTGCCAGCACTGCACCAATACCATATGAGTAAGCGTCACTAACCAAAACAAGGGGATGTGATGGAGAAAACGGTGTAAGGCAGGGTGCTAAACATAACATGTGCTTCTGCTGTGTGAAAGCATGCTCACAGGCAGCCAACCACTGAAACAGAATGCCCTTCTTCCACAACTGGTTGAGGGGGTGCATAATGTGTGGTGCTTGAGGGAGGAACTCAGAATAATAATTCAGCTTATGTGAAGTCTTCACGGGTTGTCAGCCGAATAGTGTCGTCGTCTCGTAGCAACGTGTCAATGGAATGCGTCTCCATCATCTTCAGGTGAAGATGATGGAGACGCATTCCATCAAAACGTTGCTATGAGATGACGACACTATTCGGCTGACAACCTGTGAAGACTTCATGTATGGAATTCAACGAGAAATCCTGCACTCACATATAATAATTCAACTTGCCCAAAAAAGGTTGCAGCTCCTGTAGGTTTTGGGGATATGGGAAAGAGTCAACAGCCGAAACGTTGCAATCAGTGGGCTGAATCCCACTTTTGTTGAGCAAGGGTCCAAGGTATTCCACTTGCTCTTGAAAAAGCTGGTATTTTTGTAGGCAGCACTTGAGTCCTGCATCATGCAACATAGTAAAGAGGATGCAGAAGTTGCACAGGTGGTCTTGGCATGTAGTACCAATAACTATTAAATCGTCTAGGTAATTGGTACTAGTGGGAATGGACATAGTTAACTCTTCTAAGTATCTCTGGAATATTGCCAGAGTGGAAGAGATCCCAAAGGGCAAATGTTTGTATTTTTACAAGCCAAAAGGGTGCACTGATAACCATAATGCATTATGATCCTGCATCTGGTGGGATCTGTCAATAAGACTGGCAAGGTCTATCTTAGAAAAATATTCACCGTCAACAAGCTTTGTGAGAAGGTCCTCTGGGCATAGTATGGGGTAGGTTTCCAGGTGTGCCTGAGCATTGACTGTTGACCCAAAATCTTCACAGAGCCAGAGGGAGCCATTTGGTTTTTTAACAATAACCAAAAGTGTAGCCCAATCCCAAGTTTTGACAGCTTCCTGAAGGTGATCAAGTTTGAGCTTAACCACTGTCTGTTGGGAGACCAGAGGCAAATGTGCCTAACAGAAATGGGGCACTACATCTGAATGTAGAGAAATACGCACCTTGAAATAGGAGGCACGCACCAGCCCAGGTTCAAACAGAGGTGTGAAAGAGGCACATAGGTCATCAATTTCCTAGAAGGGAACCATGGCCGAACTGACCTGAACTTCACCTGTGATGGAAAACCCAAACTGCAAGAAAGCATCCAGGTTGAAAATGGTGCCAGCTGAGAGACTATTGACAACAAACAGCATTATCTGCTGTGCAACCTTCATTTCCTGCTGCCAATGTTGTGAACTGATCTCTGAGGGGAATGGAGCTGTCACCATACGCAAATAATGTGCGGGAGAGTGGGGTCAGTGCTGGGTAACCCGGACAAGCTTACATTGCAAGGTTCACCAGGGAAACCATCAACCTCATGTCCACTTGGAAAGAAATGTCCTGATGTGCAATCGTGAGTTCAATAAACAACTTTGTACCAGGAGGACTGCCCTGGGGAACAATGGCCTGGAAATTGTGCATCGTCCCTTGATGCAAGTGTGGAGTGGAGTTCAGCTGTCCTGATGCTTGATGGCAGACAGTTTGGTGAAGTTCATCCTTCCCACGAGTGCAGTGCACCCAGTGATCTGGACAGCCTGCACATTGGTTCATTGTGAAACGGTAAGGACAAGAGGGGAGACCCTGCTGCTTATGCCAATGTGGTGTTCCTGGCTGCTCAGAGGCCACCAACACATCCAAAAATAATGAATCATGACATTGTCATCGAGAAAGGGAGTTATGAGAATTTGGATCTCTTGGTGGCATGTGAACCGTTGCTACCTGGGGCAAGCCATAAGGTGGTCCAGCTTGAGGGCTGCAGTGTGCACTTCTGGATGTGGGTCCAATTGGACCACCATGTCTCAAATAAAGGAATTCACATATGAGGTTTTGCAAGATAGGTTTGTGCAAGTGAAATCATAACATTGACTCAGTCCTTGCAAATCTATCATTCATGAGTGGTATGATTAACTTGGTTGCTTGTGGTATTGGTGGAACTCAAGGTGCAACATGACCACTTGGAATCTTTGTGAATGATAGATTGACAGCTATGAACACATCTCCTTGATTGTGAGAGAACTGAGTTTGTGAGGGTAGCCAGCTTCTTTAGCAAAAAAAAGGCCCCGGGGGAAGCCTGAGAAAGGAAGACTGACTACTGGAGAGCACCAACAGGAACTTGAAAAGTGGTAATGTGCTGTTTCAGCCACTGCAAATATATGTCCCAGTCTTCCTTGGTGTCACTGAACACTGGAAAGGCAGGTGGGCAGAGCTCCACCTAGGAAGCAACCACAGCCTCAACAGATTGTGAACCCTGCATCTACAAGTGTTCTGACAAAAGCTGAATTTCGTGATGTAGCAAGTCAGCTTGCTGCTGCTACTGGTGTTGGAACTGCTGTTGCAGGAGCAGTTGTTGCTGTTGCTGTTCCACAAGTTGCACAAGTTTCACATCTATAAGGCACTGTTAACCTTTTACCTAGTAGCCACATATAGTAACCAGAATTGTGGCACGGCCAGGAGACACTGGCCAACTGGCAGAGGGTGTCGATAGTGAGTTGCCAAAAACCACAAAAGACAACAACAGTGATAGAGGAGCAACAAAAGATGACAGAACAACAAGCCTGGAAACCAAATCAGTAGCCTTAGACATAGCAATATAAAAAACCAAACAATGTTACATATAATGAAAAAACACAAGCGCAGTTGGAACATGACCGAGGACCAGGTCCTTACACTGCGAATTTTATAGCACAGCCGCAGGCGCCAATAGGCTGGCATGTGGGGCGTGGCCCATGCCTAGCTCCGAGGTAGCAACAGCAGTGCTCACAGAGATTAGGAGTGCCACATAGTGGCTTTTGTCTAGGTCCATGTGTTCTGGTGGGCTTTCGAACTCAACGGGCTGGGATATCAGAATATTGTAACTGGAAGCACTCCGTCTTCAGGCCACGAGTGGCCTACCGGGACCATCCAACTGCCGTGTTATTCTCAGTGGAGGATGCGGATAGGAGGGGCGTGGGGTCAGCAAACCACTCTCCCGGTCATTATGCTGGTATTCTTGACTGAAGCAGCTACTATTCGGTCGAGTAGCTCCTCAATTGGCATCATGAGGCTGAGTGCACCCCGAAAAATAGCAACAGCGCATGGCGGCCTGGATGGACACCCATCCAAGTGCCGATCACACCCGACAGTGCTTGACTTCGATGATCTCACGGGAACCGGTGTATCCACTGCGGCAAGACCATTGCCGACATTGTAACAGGAAGGGGATCATAAATGTCATCACTATTCACAGTTAACTCTACAGTATTAGTTTTGGTTTCAGTTATATTATTTTTTATTTTATTTACAATTGACCAGCATGACTTTAAGTTATCTGAACTTCCTATCTGTTGGCTAACACTTTCTGCTTTTGATTGGCTCAGTCATTTGTGGAACTGATATTTACATTGCTTGTAGAGTTCTTTATATAACTCCGAGTTAGTCTGTGTGCACTATATGTTTTCCCTTTTTCCTTTTAGCTCTTCTGTTTTAGTGTCTAAGGGCACATATTTTGTTTTTAAAGGTAAATTTTTTATGAATATTCTGTTTGGTACCATTTATGTGCCAGTCAGAACTTCTAAGAGCAGGTTCAATTTATTGATGACTGCAATTGTAGTAAATACTGATTCCCAAGATTCCTGATTTATACTATGTCTTAATATAACAATGTTGTTTGCAGATATCATCTTGTTCTCAGACATTTTTCTTGGTTTGAATTTGGTATTACATTTTAGCACAACATTTTGATCCTAATAATGTGAGAGATGACCAAATATAGTGTATGCCAAGACAATGTGGACAGAATTCATTGAGCTAGTGTATATTTTATTTGCTCTGGTAGGTACTAGATAAAATAGATCTGATACAAACTGTAAAACATTTGTTTTTCTTACAGTCACATAAAGTGTTGATCTACAAGTATGTTGAGGTTTACAATTCTATGACATGACACCAATTCACTCAAAACTCCATCAAATGATTTCAGGAATGTATCCAATTTTAAAGAGGGAATCTATGTACAAAAAAGAAAGAAAGAGCACAAAACATGAATTTAAGCATTGCAATTTTGACACCTGTGTCAATACAATATGACATTACAATTAAGAGCCAGTGCTAGCACGATCCTGAAAGCTTTAGCAGTTGATGAAAGGCCAGTCATCATGAAGGGGATACTTCCAGTCTAGCACAATAACCAGTGGATTAGGATGGCAATTTTGAGACTGGACACGATTACTTCTATATGCAAAAAGCATGAACTATGGTATCCAAATGAGAAACACAAATCAATTTCACTGTATCGATGTGATTAATGCAGTGAGGCTATGATCTTATCTCTAATCCAAAAACTCTACAAGCTAAGTGCAATTTAATTGAATTTAGTACTATTTTCAACATTTTTATTCATACTGTATCATGAAACACGACTGGGCCACCAACGGTAAGTCAAATGATAATCAAGGATGTTATGCGTAGTATGTGCCCAACACAACCCCATACCAACTATACTATGGTTGCAGCACCACTTTTATATTAAGAATGATGCATGAATTAGACTTTACTAAGTCAGTTGTAAGTGAACACAGACACCGACAACCATGGTTTGAAGTTATTGGTCAGTATTTATTACAAAATATTACAGATGTAAAAATGTGCAGCATATACGAGTTGTGTTATAATTTATGACTTTTGATACCCAAATCACGCTGCACACAAATGCTGAACTATTGCAAAGAAAACATCAGTGCAACATTAGAATAAGTAAACTTAACATAAGAATATTGCTTAAATAATTAGTATTTAGATTTAGACATAATTAGCATAGTGGAATTTGCATAATAAATTCAGGCAATAGTTCCAAAGTGGCAAGGCCAATTACAAATGATGATCTCCCTACTTTAAATACAGTTTGCAATAATTCACTGGAAGTGTAAACAATCATTGACCAGTAAGTGGAAGTAGCACAGTTTAGAGTTTAAGTTAATTATGCATCACTTAGATTAACTTTTATTTAAATTTTGTTCATTCCTGTACCATTGTATTTCAGTGTTTCTGTAACTGGGCTACCTACAAGTCCAATAATAATCTAGACTAGACTAGACTAGACTAATAAAAAGTAGAGAAACATTAAGATGGTGGTCTTGATGCTTCAAGATGATCTATATAGTCTCCCACTCACTTGAGTACAAGATACAGAACATTCATATGATGTGGAACTGCCAGAAAAGCTCTTCTTTGGAATGTTGGTCAACTTATGTGCCACATCAGCTTGAAAGTTGGATATGTCATGAATGTTATGACTCTTCATGTGAATTTCTGCACTTCGTTGCTTTGTGGTAGGATCGTATTGATAGCACCAAGTCTTATAACATGTGATTATCTTTTTTTTCTGAAAAGAATTATCTGTGTTCTGCATTTTGACCATGTCATTGGCATCCACATGTCATAGCTTTTGTTCGGGAGTCAAGATGAGAAGGGTAAGCTTTATACACACATTTTTCTTCTTAAAAACATTCTGGAGGATGTTTTCAACACTTGATTTACAAGTGTTCCTCCAAAGCAATTTGACACACAACAATGTGGACATATATCAGCCACTCGTCCACTACTTACGGCCTTATTGCAGCTGAGTAATAGAGTGAACACCTGTTGTTTACAATTGTTGGTTCAAGCTGCCACCATAGTTACTGTGCTGATGTTGCTTAGAGGCCAGGAATGAAATCAGTTTTTGAACTTTCTGGACAGATGATGTATGTCTGGGTTTCTCATATCAGCCTCCTCATACACAGCTTAGTTTTCATTGGAGTATCTGGACACATCAGCTCACCACAGTACGTTTCTAGCATGACAGGTGTATAGTCGCCCCCCAGGAACAAAGAAGAGCTGAAGAATCATGTGGGATTGTAAAATTTAGCAATTTATCTGGAGCAAGCCGTAGCATCTGGTTTAATGTGTCACTGGTGGCACACAGTTGTGTTTCCTATCGCCAATCTTTAATTCAAAAACAGCTACTGAGTTCCACACGGTCCAACATGGATAAAATATCATTAAATATTTTGCACAATTATGATGCACTAATAGTTTTATTTCTACACAGTAACAATATAATAGGTTGATCATTCCTTTTTTGCCCTGCTACATTAGCGTAAAATTCAAATACCACTAACAAAAACACAAGGACAGCATATGAGGCAATCCCTCTGATCTTCACTTTGTTCTTCACCTTGGCCACTGTTGTTAGTTCTGTATTATCAATGACCTTGCACACAGTAGTGTGGCATTGGCTCCTATGATAATGATGCATCTCTGTGAGTCATTCAGTGCAGTTGCCTGTGCAGCAGCCAGATACAGACTGGTGGCGCAACAGTAATCAGTGTCCTTATATACAGCTCAGCAATACTGCGATTGCAGCTTCCACCTTACAACAATTGAGATGTGATTACCTACCGTACTTTTAATGTAGGTGAGGTTTTTCATAAAGGTAGTGGTACCTCTTATTTCTACTGTAATAGCCCTCTTGTACTGAGGACCCAGAGTCATCATAAGGTGGATCAAGATGAAGCTATTTATGTATGGTGTAAAGGATATGGTGTTTGTGCAAATGTAAAAATTGTTGGTGATTTGACTGTATATTATCATAAATTAAAAAAAAGACCTTGTCAAAAGCTGAGAAGCGATTCATGGTGGCGTAGCTATCAAAGCACACCATACAGTTGAAATTCTGTTCTGAGAACTTTGTCACTTGCTGTAATGTGTGGTTTTCACATGTCATCTTCACCCTCCTTGTCCCATCTCCTATGTCCACCTCCTCCTCTTCCCCCCCCCCCTCCCGCCCCCCCCCTCTCTCTCTCTCTCTCTCTCTCTCTCTCTCTCTCTCTATCTATCTATCTCTCTCTCTCTCCATTTCCTCCTTCTCCCTCTCTGGCAACCTCCTCCACCCACTTTAATCTTGAGCCTTGTTTATTGTTACTGCCAATGAAACCTTGACTGGGAATTGAAGTCACTTAAAATGAATAGGTAAACTGGTTGGGATCATTGGTATATGGAGTCGAGTAACTTCTCTTGCAGCTGGATATATGAGGATAGTAGCTTCAGTGACAGTATTTCGTATAGTTGTAACCTGCAAATAGGAAGGGTTAGAAAGTTTCAGAAGATTGAGATTCCATAGTAGTATTCTAATCATAAGCCAATAACGCATAAATACAACATTCCTGTTTTCTGCTAAAACCAACTGCAAGGAAGAAAACAAAACAGCACATAGTTATATATAATTTTAGACAAATATTTTATATACATGGACAAAGGACATATATGGACAAAACAGTTAGCCCACTGGTTTACATGTCGTCCTATCATAGTTAAAACTGACTGCAGGAAAGAAAACAAAACTGCACTTTTTCACAGCACAGTATTTTCTTTGTCCCCAGATAGTTTTAACATAAATCCTGTACATTTTTGTTTAAAGCAATATATAAGCTATCTCCATCTGAATATTTATTAGGCTATTGTTAAAAATTTGAAGTAAATTGTTAAAGAACTTCTGGAAATTTTTGCTAACAATGTTTCCCCATTTATAAAGAATACGTACATGTATGTACCATATAATTAAAAAATATGTAACCTATGTCAGTCTGAACATTTATTAGATTATCAAGTAAAAATTTGAAATAAATCGGTTGATAACTTTTTGAGATTTTTGCTAACTAGATTTCCCCTTAATATGTATATTTATATACCAAATATATATGCGTGAGCAACAATTACATCCGTATCACATACAAAGGGTACATGCTATGGGTCCAGCAGACTTTCCAAAATATGTCGCCTTCTGCATATGGTTCCTGCACCGTTGCATCGACATGCCCCTGTTTCCATGTCGAGTTCTCTTCACAGATGAATGTAGGTTCACAAGGGATTGTGTTGTGAATGCTCAAAATAGCCATGTCTGGGCAGATGAAAACCCTCATGCCACGCATGTTCAGGGATTTCAAGACAGGTTTGGAATTAACATGTGGGCAGGTATCCTGGACGGTCTTGAGATTGGACCATACCTCCTTCCATCCAAGCTCATGGGTCCTGCATACTTAGTCTTCCTACGACACGTACTGGACCTGTTCTTGGAAGCTGTGTCATTGAATGTCCATCAGGAAATGTGGTTTCAGCATGATGGAGCACCACCTCACTTTTCACTGGCTGCCTGGAGACATCTCAACAGACGGTATGGTGAAAGATGGATAGGCCATGGTGGTCCAACCGCGTGGCCGCCACGATCACCGGATTTAACCCCTATGGACTACTTCTTGTGGGGTCATCTGAAGAGCCTAATTTATGAGACACCTGTAGAGACCTAGGAAGATCTGCTAGCACAAGTTCTGGCCACTGCACAAGCCATTGAAGAGACACCAGGTGGGATGGAGAGAGTGTACCAGAACATGCTTCGGAGGTACAATGTGTGTAACAATGTTGGTGGTCGCCACATCGAGCCGCTGTTGTAACACAGCAGTACGTTGTGGCTAGTGCCGTAGATGCTGGGTTCTTGTTGTTGTCGACTAATGTAAACCATAAGGTGTAAGTTGTAATGCAAATGCGTAAGAAATAACAGAACGAGTCAGTATTCTTTTCAAATGGATTGCAACAATTGTACTGGGTGACTCCTAAGCACATTCTTCACATGGGTGTGGATGAGATAATCATCTGCATTGAAACTGTCGTAGAACGGAAACGATATGTTTCCGGACATGGGTTCCTATTCAAAATGTTATGTACTCACTACCCTCTACATGTCCTAGAAGTTTGTAACAGGAATTTCCAACCACCCTGTATATAGCTTATGTTCATTGAAAAATTTATTAGAGTGTCATGTAATATTCGAAGTAAATTGGTCAAGAACTTTTTGAGACTTTTGGTAACAAACTTTCCCCTTTATATGGTACTCACGTACTTATATACTATATATGTTACAAAAATTATGTAGCCTATGTCCATCTAAACATCAGAGTACTGTGTAATAATTTGAAATAAATCAGTCAAGAGAATTTTTCAAGATTTTTGATAACAGTATTAAACAATGACTAGTCTTTATACAGTACTATAGATTTACTTTTCTATTTGTTTAGAGTGTATACTACTTGTTTTTCAGTTGCACGCATTGATATTTTCCATCAGATTTTTATCAAAGGAGTAGTACCAGTATCATATAAAAATATCCATTGTCATCCATTATATTTGTTTCAGCATGTGACTGTATATACAAGTTTTGACTGGTTAGTCTTGAGCTGGAATGAAATGATGCACTGCCATGAAGGAACAAATTAATCAATGAAACAGTATTGCCGAAATATGAAAAGTATATTTCAGTACGAAATCACAATGGAATGTAATTCCCAAATACTGTCAGAATGACACAATTACCTCTGCTTCAGCATCAGACTGTGATGGTTGGTTGGTTGGATTAAAAGAGGGGGGAAGGGACCAAACTATGAGGTCATCAGTCTCTTGTTCCGAATAAAACAATGCCACAAGTGTGAGAATAAAACAAACGAGACTGACAACACAAAACGGAATGAAAGGAAAAATTACAAGAACGATGAAGAGCAACAAACATGTAAATGGACAAAAGGGGGGACAAGAAAACCACAGAAACGCAAGAAATGGGATGAAGAGAGTAAAACAACAAAGCAGATTACCATGGCTGGTTGACGATGAGAATAAAAAGGAGAAGCCAGACACTCTGCAACACATTAAAACCTCCACCCTAAAAGCACCAGTGTGGAGGACACAGAGGGGCAAAGGACATGCACTAAAACTTAGATCAAATGATAAAACCCACCCTCACGAATAAAACTTAAAAGTAAATCAGCCAATGAGGCACTGTCAGATAAAATTAGCGGCAACGAGTCCAATAACCCAAGATTCCATCGCTGGGCAGTCAAAGTGGGACAGTGCACCAAAAGATGGGCCACTGTCAACCAGGTGCCACACGACACTGAGGCGGGTCTTCACGGCACAGGAGGTAACCATGGGTCACCCAAATGTGGCAAATGCAAAGCCGGCAGAGGACAACTGATTCCCTGCGAGAGGCCCGCATGGAAGACTTCCACACATTTGTAGTATTCTTAATGACATGCAGTTTGTTGTGTGTACTGTTATGCCATTCCGCCTGCCAAAGTCGAAAACCCTGCGGTGTAAGTCAGAACGCAGGTCAGGTCAGAGATGCCCATCACCAGAAGCGGTTTCCACGTAGCCTTTTTGGCCAGCCTGTTGGAAAGTTTGTTGCCTGGGATTCCAACATGACCTGGGGTCCAGACAAATACCACTGAATGACTGGATCATTCCAGGGCATAGATGGACTCCTGGATGGTCGCTACCAAAGGATGATGAGGGTAGTGCTGGTCAATAGCTTGTAGAATGCTCATGGAGTCAGTACACAGGAGAAATGACTCGCCTGGGCATAAGTGGATGTGCTCAAGAGCACGAAATATGGCCGCCAGCTCTGCAGTGAAAACACTGCAGCCATCCTCCATGAACATAGGCAAAGCCAACATGACCATCGGCCATTGAGCCATCAGTGTAAACCACTTCATGGCCCCAGTACATGTCGAAAATCAAGAGGAAGTGCCAGTGGAGAGCCACAGGGTTAACTGAGTCCTTAGGGCCATGTGAAAGGTCCAGGCAAAGCCACAGCCCAGGTGTACACCATGGGGTGTACATGAATGGAGCTCAAGTACAGGTGGTAAAGGGAATAACTCTAGTTCCGACAGAAGGGATCACATGCGAACCACAATCGTTATCCCTGACCTGGGCCGCCGATGTGGGAAACGGGCTGCTGCGGGTGGGAAAAGGAGACAGTAACTCGGATGCGCAGAAGAACTATGAACGTGTGCAGTGTAACTCGCGAGCAGTTGTGCATGCCTAACCTTCAATAGAGGGACTCCGGCCTCCACCAGGACACTGGTCACCTGACTCGTTCTAAAGAAGCCTGTCGCTAGGCGAACACCACAGTGGTGCACTGGGTCAAGGAAATTCAACGCTGAGGACGCCACCGAACCATAAACCACGCTCCCATAGTCAAGACAGGATTGCAAAAGGGCTCTATAGAGCTGCAGCAATGTAGAGCGATCTACACCCTGGTGTTGCTCAGGCAGTGGCGGGCATTGAGGTGCTGCCAGCATTTCCACTTAAGCTGATGAAGGTGAGGTAGCCAAGTAAATCGGGTATCGAAAACCAGTCCTAAGAATCGATATGCCTCCACTACAATGAGTGGATCATCAGCAAGATATAGTTCTGGTTCCGGATGAACGGTACAACGCCGACAGAAGTGCATGACACATGATTTTGTGACTGAAAACTGGAAGCTGTGGGCTAGAGCCATGACTCTGCCTTGTGAATGGCTCCCTGTAGGCGCTGCTCAGCAACACCCGTACTGGAGGAGTAGTATGAAATGCAGAAGTCATCAGCATACAGAGAAGGCAAGTCAGATGGCCCTACAGCTGCCGCTAGATCGTTAATGGCCACTAAAAATGGAGACACACTCAATACGGAGCCGTGCGGGACTCCATTCTCCTGGATATGGATGGAACTATGGAAGGCACCAACTTAGACATAGAAAGTATAAAGTGACAGGAAACTTTGGATAAAAATCAGGTGCGGGCCTCAGAGACCCCACTCATATAATGTGGCAAGGATATGATGTCGCCAGGTCTTGTCATACACTTTTCGTAAATCAAAAAAGATGGTAACCAGGTGCTGGCATCTGGAAAAGGCTGTGCAGATGGCAGACTCGAGGGACACAAGATTATCAGTGGTAGAGCGACCCTGGTGGAAGCCGCCCTGACATGGAGCCAGTAGGCCACGTGACTCCAGGACCCAACCCAACCGCCGACTCAACAGCTTACAAGGAACATTGGTGAGTCTGATCGACCGATAGCTATCCACATCAAGTGGGGTGTTACCAGCTTTGAGCACCGGAATGATGGTGCTCTCCCATCATTGCAATGGAAAGACGCCATCGCACCAGATCTGGTTGAAGATGATGAGGAGATGTCGCTTCTAGTCAGATGTGAGATGTTTAGTCATCTGACTGTTGATCTGATCTGGCCCAGGAGCTGTGTCAGGGCACTGAGGAGCTTCCACGCTGTAAATGGGGTGTTACAGGATTCACTGTGGTAATTCTCCGACACAGAGACTCTAGCATAGTGCTCAGCAAAGTGCTTGGCAATCACATTTTCGTTGGTAGATAACACGCCATTTGTGTTAACACCGGGAACGCCTGTCGGGGTCTGGTACCCAAAAACACGTTTTATCTTTGCCCAGGCTTGGGAAGGTGACGTATGGCACCCAATGGTCGAAACTGTACCCCAACACTTCTGCTTCTGTCGTTTGATAAGATAGTGAACACAGGCACAAAGCTGTTTAAAGGCTATGAGGTGCTCCAGGAAAGAGTGCCGCTTATGCCGCTGAAGAGCTCGCCGAGGCTCAGTGACTTCCGACGACCACCAAGGGACTGCCTTTCGCCATGGGCACCCTAAAAAGCAAAGGATTGCATTTTCTGCTGCACAAACGATAGTTGTAGTCACCTGTTCAACCATCACATCGATGGTACTGTGTGGGGGAGATTCAACAGTGACAGCAGAGGTGAAAGTTTCCCAGTCCGCCTTGTTTAAAGCCCATCTGGGCAGGCGTCCATGGGCCTGATGGCAGGGCAGTGACATGATGATGGGGAAGTGGTCACTACCACACAGGTCGTCATGTGCTCTCCAGTGGATAGATGAGAGAAGACCAGGACAGCAAACCAAGAGATCAATGGCCAAATATGTGCTATGCGCCACACTGAAATGTGTCACTGTGGGAGCACCTGTATTTAAGAGGCAGAGGTTGAGTTGTAACAGTAAATTTTCGACATCTCTGCCTTAGCCAGTAAGCACAGTGCCACCCAACAAGGTGTTATGGGTGTTAAAATCTCCCAAAAGCAGGAAAGGTTTAGGGAGTTGATCAATCAGTGCAGGCAATGCATTAAGGGGTACTGCACCATCTGGAGGAAGATATACATTGCAGACAGTTATTTCCTGTGTCGTCCTTAACCTGACAGCCACAGCTTCAAGAGGGGTTTGAAGGGGCACAGGTTCACTGCATACTGAGCTTAGTACATAAACGCAAACTCCACCTGACACTCTATTATAGTCGCTACGGTTTCTGTAACATCCCTTATAGCCGCAGAGGGCAGGGTTCTGTATTGCCGGGAACCAGGTTTCCTGGAGGGCAATGCAGAAAGCAGGTGTAAAGCTTAACAGTTGCCGTAGCTCAGCCGGGCGGTGGAAAAAACTGCTACAACTCCACTGGAGGATGATGTGATCATGATGCTGGGAAGGCATGGAACATTCAATGAGGCAGTTTACGCCTCAGGGTCACCTGCTGCCACCGATTTATTGCCTGAGCATTCTGTATCCATGGTGTCTGAGGGTCTGGCGAGATCTAGGTCCTCAGTGGACGCCAGAATCTCCACCTCATCCTCAGAAGCAAAGCTTGTAGGTAGCGGTGGTGTGGGTGATGATGATGATGTTTGGTTTGTGGGGCGCTCAACTGCGTGGTTATCAGCGCCCGTACAATTACCCAATCTTTGCTCAGTCCAATTTTGCCACTTTCCTGGATGATGATGAAATGATGAGGACAACACAAACACCCAGTCATCTCGAGGCAGGTGAAAATCCCTGACCCCGCCGGGAATCGAACCCGGGACCCCGTGCTCGGGAAGCGAGAACGCTACCGCGAGACCACGAGCGGCGGACACGGTGGTGTGGGTATCACCATAAGTCCCTTGGTCTTGGTGTCTTCTTTTTGGATTTCTCTTGCTGGTCCTTGTGTTTCAGTGACTGGGAGGGCTTGAGTGATTCAGTCTCCGGGACTGAGGATGATCGTGAAGCCCTACAACCAGCTACTTCTGAGCACTTCAGCCCCTGGTGGGAGTCATATTTTCCATTAGCAGAAACCTGGAAAGGGAGTGACCCAAAGGACCCTTCCTAGTGAGAGGTGCCAAAGAAGATTTAGGCTTCTCTGGCTGAGAAGTGGGGACGGGTGTCCCCAATGGTTGGGGGGGGGGGGGGGGCAGTGCTCCCGAGGTAGGTGGTGTGGGTGCAACAGGGAGGGAAGTGCTCCCCACTCTCACGGAATGGATGGGGCTACAACTGTTCTCATAGTGGCGGCGTAAGAGGAGGTCATAGCCACAGGATGTAGACGCTCAAATTTCCTCTTAGTCTCAGTGTAGGTCAGTCAGTCCAGAGACTTGTATTCCACAATTTTCCTTTCGCGCTGTAAAATCCTCTAGTCTAGCAAGCAAGGGGAATGATATTCTCCACAGTTGACGCAGACGGGAGGCGGGACACATGGAGTATTGGGATGTGATGGATGACCACAATCTCGACATTTGATGCCGGAAGTACAGCGGGCAGACATATGGCCGAACTTTCAGCACTTAAGGCACCGCATCGGGGGAGGGATATATCACTTCACATCACAACGGTATACCATCACCTTGACCTTCTCGGGTAATGTGCCACCCTCGAAGGCCAAGATGAAGGCGCTGGTGGCAACCTGATTATCCCTCGGACCCCGATGGACGCACTGGACAAAATGAACGCTTCGTCACTCTAAGTTGGCGCGCAGCTCGTCATCAGACTGCAAAAGAAGGTCCCAATGGAATATAATACCCTGGACCATATTTAAGCTCTTATGTGGTGTGATGGTAACAGAAACATCCCCCAGCTTGCCACAAGTGAGTAATGCCCGTGACTGGGCAGAGGATGCTGTTTTTATCACGACTGTTCCTGACCGCATTTTGGACAATCCCTCCACCTCCCCAAACTTGTCCTCTAAATGGTCTACATAAAACTGTGGCTTCATCGAAACGAAGGAGTCCCCATCAGTTCTTGTACATACGAGGTACCAGGGTGAATAAGGTTCGCTGCTATCCTTAGCTTGGCATTCCTCCCATGGTGGGGCCAGGGAGGGGAATGATTTAGGGTCATACTTCCATGTATTGTACTGAGACTTAGAACGCTTAGAGACTGCTGGTGTTTGATCACCAGCAAGTGATGACGTGGTATGCTTCATCGCGCGTCATTTGCCGTGATGCCACCCATTACGACCAGGGGGTCTCCCCATGGGCGAAACCCAGCTGCAGCAAAGGCCACCTGGCAGATGGATGGCCATTGCCGGGAGTCCCGATGCCCCAAATTGACAGGCATCTACTCCCTGGCATATGTGGGGAGTTAACAGCAAAGGCATCAGCAGAGCGATCCTTGTATTGTCAGGGGGTTACAACCAACAGGGTACATGTCGACCCCACCACAATGGACTGGCTAATGTGCTGGGTATCAGGTGCAAACAAGTCCATGGTCATCGTCAGCGCAGAAAGCAACACTGCATAGTGCATCGTGGAAAACACACCCAGGAAGGTGTCCTCACCCAAGAGATGGAGAATGAGCGGGATTGCAATGCGACAACCAGAAAGTAGGCTACAGGTCTCAAGGCACGATGCACTATGTAAGGCACCCTTCCTCAATTGGCACGCTCTTCGGAAAAATTTTGAAGAATGGAGGTCAAACCCTACAGGGGACCATCACATAAAGGTCGAAACTTGTGAGACTCCTTTTAGTCGCCTCTTACAACACGCAGGAATACCTCGGGCCTATTCTTACCCCCACACCCACAGGGGGAGATTGTGATGGACCACTACTCCTCTGACCTACATTAAGTATCCCAAGGCTACAAAAATTTGTTCAGTCACACAGCTAATGTCTATGCTACTATATGTCGTCATAATTCATTTGTCCAGCATTAACAACTTTGCGATGAGACCTCCCTTGCACTGCCATTCACAATCATTCTACATTCTGAAACTCAGCCTAAAGGTAAAATGTTTATGTATGCATTACCATAGAAAAACTGTCCTTTTTCCACAAGAACAGACCTATGAGAAGAAACAACATGCTGATATTTGTTAGCACAAAAATAAAGCATTCATTTTGAAAAGTGTGTAATGATCAGAGTATCTTGTTGCACATGTCTTTATTGCAAGAGGCATGACCTCATCTTCATTGAACTCAAGAAGCAGATCAAACAAGCGCTTCTGGATAGCCTTCAGTTTATACAGAATTTGAATCACAGTTTATACAGAATTTTTTATGTACAAAGTATTGCCTGAGGTGAGAGTGAAATTAAGAAACAGAAGAAAATTATGGAAGTTACTAGAAATTAAACCCTGAACCTTTAGACTGCTATTCTTACTATTGTCCAAAAAATGACTGCACAGAAAGATTTCCCTTGTCTTTAAGATGAAGCACTGAGTGACAGGTACACACACAAAAAGTCAGTCATGTAATGGCATCGGAAGTTGGGTATCTACCAATCTGATTAAACTTCATACCATAACTTTTTAAGTACAGGATGTTTCAAATAGGAATTTATAACTTTGAAAATTCATATAAATTAATTCTTAGTGCCTACAGAGGCGATTGTAATACCAATTTGTAGGGAAATACATCCAGTTTTGTCTCGAGTGGTTCACTAGTGCAGAATCACAAAGTAAGGAGGGCTAGTGGATTAAAGATGACTGTCTTCACTGGACCCGAGCATGCTAGCTGTGTTTTGGTTTGAAGAATCAAAGTCAGTGACCACGGTTCAGCATAATTTCCATACAAAGTATGCTAAAGATCCTTCCTAGTAGGCCTACAATTTATGAGTGGCATAAATGTTTTGTAGAAACAGAGTACTCGGTAAGAGATGGGAAATCATCAGGTCATCAAAGCAGATCTAACAACAATGTTTAGCGAGTGAGACAATTTTTTGTCAACAGCCCTACGAAATCGAGCCGGCGTGCATCTCTCAAACTGCAAATTCCACATACAACTATTTGGCGTGTGTTGAGAAACCGTACAGACCGATGATCGAACAAGCAGTAAAAGACACTGATAAGATTGCTGCCAAGAACTTCTGGGTGGATATGTTCAATCGATTATACGAGGATGAACATTTCTTGGACAAAGTCATCTTTTCTGATGAGTCGTCAACTTTTCACTTAAGTCGAAGGTTAACACACATATGTAACTCTAGGATTTGGGGCAGTTAAAATCCACATCAAACATTGCAACATGTTAGTGATAGTGACCACTTTTCAGGCAAATGGATTGACTGTGATGTGCCAACTGCATAGCCCCCATGTTCCCCAGACCTGACATGACTCTATATATATATATATATTTTTAATGGGGTTTCATCAAGGATATCGTGTTTGTACCTCTTGTGCTGGCTTCTCTATCTGAACTTAGAGCAAGAATTTCTACCACCACTGAGCAAGTTACACCTGCAATGCCATAGCGAGTTTGGGAAGAAATTGACTTCCGATGGGATGTGTGCAGGATAACCAATGGAAGCCACATACAAAATCTTTAATTTAAGGTAAAAAAACTTGATGTTTCCCTACAAAATAACACTAAACCCATCTGTATATCTTATTTCAATAATTTTATATGTTTTTTTAAAGTTGTAAGGTCTTTTTTGAAACACTCTGTACTTATCCACCACTACGCACTTTTGTCTCAAAGCTGAGTGGTGAACTATCACCTAAATCATTGTTTATACACCATGCAATAATTATCATCATCAAATTAAACCAACATGACTACAACAAGAGCTACCAAAAGACTGCATCCAACAATTAAGGGCCTCACAGAAGGCTTATATACTGACAGTTCACATTGCCCCACTGTTAAACATATCCTACAAAATTAATGTGAAGGATATTTACCGGGTGATCAAAAAGTCAGTATAAATTTGAAAACTTAATAAACCACGGGATAATGTAGATAGCGAGGTAAAAATTGACACACATGCTTGGAATGACATGGGGTTGGGGTTTTATTAGGAGGGAAAAAAAAGGTTCACAAAATGTCCGACAGATGGCGCTGGACAGCAAAATGTCAGTGAGTGCGCATGACAATCGTGTATAAAAGGAGCTGGTTTTGTAACTGCTACCGTAACAGGTGAGAGGTACGCCAATATGTTACAGAATCGCATCATCCCCAGCCTGGCTGATAAATACCTGCTGGAACGTACAATGTTTATGCAGGCTGGCGCTCCACCCCATATTGCTAGATGCGTGAAAGATCTCTTGCGCGCGTTGTTTGGTGATGATCGTGTGCTCAGCTGCAACTTTCGTCATGCTTGGCCTCCCAGGTCCCCAGACCTCAGTCTGTGTGGTTATTGGCTTTGGGGTCACCTGAAAACAGGTTTTTGACTGGACAACATGGACCTATCGTTTTGGTTCAAATGGCTCTGAGCACTATGGGACTTAACAGCTATGGTCATCAGTCCCCTAGAACTTAGAACTACTTAAACCTAACTAACCTAAGGACAGCACACAACACCCAGCCATCACGAGGCAGAGAAAATCCCTGACCCCGCCGGGAATCGAACCCGGGCGTGGGAAGTGAGAACGCTACCGCACAACCACTAGATGCGGGCGGACCTATCGTTTTACTAAAGATTTTGACAATCAGTAATTGTACTTGCACACACAGTTGGTGGTCACTTCCAACATGACATGTTACTTTTGGGTAATTAGCACAGAATAATAACCTGTCGCTATTTAGATGCTGTTTAGGACACTCGGGGCAATGTAAAAAAAAAAGTAAGTTCTTTGAAAGTACTAATTTAATGCTGAAATGAACATTTGCAGTGAAATGTTAATGTATGAGACCTTCATGTGTGGCAGTCCAGCAGCAACTTGTAGTTGCGAGCACATCAGTACAGGAACTGGCACTCCTCCCCACAAGACATATCCTCCTGTTCCGTTAGTCACATTAGACATATTCAATTTTGCAAATGAATGAATGCCTACTAAATCTAAAAGAGGGAAAAACAAGTTCATTAGATTCTGTCCTCCATTATTAAAATAAATAGTTCTTAACACTATGCGCTATTTTACATTTATAATATACTGAGACATAACACAGCAGATCAATACAAGGATCCCCATTTCACACAGCCGTTAGGTGCACTTTCTACCTCATGGGAGGCATACCTAAGCAAACATTGTTCTAGAACATTCTAGTCGCTCTCTGATTTCATGTCCAAATAACAACCCCATCTAACTTCCAGCTACATTAACTACAGGAGCTTTGTCACCAGATTGTTCCACCACCTTCTATTGACCTTAAATAAAAGTAAATGAAAGGTAAAAGAGGAAACATTTACACAGTACTACATAACACAGTTGATATATTACAGGTTGTTCTGCTTAGTAATAGTGTACTACTCTGTAGTTAGTAGGCTGTAGTACACCTCAGGTTAACACTTTCAACACTGCCCTCTTTACACTCGGCACTTGCCTGTGAACTGGTACATTTAATGGATGTTTGAAGCTAGATTGCAAAGAACAGAAAAATGATAGGAATATGTTTCTTGCATCATTTAAAAGGAAAAGTAAGAGCTTTACATGAATTTAAATTTATTTTACAATATAAAATACAAATGGGTGTTATAATTAAAAAAAAGAAAACACGAAAATGTCGTGGATAAAAAAGTTTTACAAGATCTCTCTCTTGAGTAATGCCATTATTACTGTATCTAATTTTTAAAAAAATTATTACTGGACTGTTTAACTGCAGGTACCTGTAAACTAGAGTATTTTAATAGTTCAGATGTAGTTAGCCTTTGTGTGAAAATTCTGGAAACACTGTGGGACGCAAAGGCCAACGCCACAGTCCTTGCACCACCATCTACTTTCCTTCCTCATACGCTTACCTGTCTCTTTCTTCCCCCTGTCTGAACATGCTTCGCAATACCTAGTAGTATTCACCTTGTCTGTAGTGGGTGGGACCTTCTCTGAAAACTGCCTTGCAAATGTCCTCTCAATTTGTGAGGATGAAGCGGCTTGTTGCTGAAAAATATTTCCGCCCTTCTCAGCCAATTTCTTCCCCACTTTGTGAATAAAGTCTACTAGGGATACATTCTTCCTAGTCTTCTCTTTATATAAAATAAAGCTGTTGACAGTTGACGCGATAAACAAGTGGAAAAACAGCTTTTTCCACCACTTCAAAGTTTTTCAGGCAAACGGATAATAGCTGGAGAACTGATGTGCTCTGTCAACCCGCTTTATTCTTATTGTAATCAATAATAACGTCTGGCTTTACAATTACTGCTATTCCACCCCTGGCCCTCACTTGAATACTAGTGCTGGTAGACTTATGTTTTGTGGAAAGACAAAGAACATCTCGTTTTGACTTCCACTTCACAGCCAAGAGATGATGTTTCCTTTGAAAAACTATCCTTTTTTTTAGTTTTAGTGTTTTGAATATTCATCGCAAACCTTTCCTGTTTTTCATTACAGTTCCCGCTCCAAGAGCTTTATTTTCCCACAACATGTCCAAAAGAGATTGACTGGTGTAATACTTATCCATATAAATGCAATGTCCTTTGCCAAAGTACAGTGAACACAACCATTTTACAGGGCCCTGGATACTATTGTCAGCACTGCCTGCAGAACCTGTATATACATCACAGTTTAGCATATAACCTGTTGATGAATCGCAGAGAGCATACAACTTTATTTCATATTTATTGGGTTTGTTTTTCATGTATACTCTGAAGCTTGTTCTACCATGAAAGGGACACATTGCTTCATCTATTGTCAGATTCATGCCTGGAAGAAAACTAATTTTGCTTTTATTCACAAAGAAATCAAACAAAGGCCTCACTTTATGAAGTGGGTTGTGCTTTTCTTCACCTCTGCTAATGAACATAGCATTGTCATTCAAGTGTAACATCGACAATGTAGTGTAAAATCGGTCGCGACTCAACAATTTACTTGCAAATCCTGTCTGCGAAAACAGGTCTGCTGACCAATAATCACTGATTTTTTGGAATTTGACAAAGCACATATGCAAAATAATACTGAGAGACCAGTAAATCTCTTGCAATTTTACTGCAGACCACTTATGCCAAACAGAGTTTATTTTCAGGCTATCTTTGCGCTTCATTGCCGTAACAACGTTACCAGCGTACCAATTCGTTTCACTTTTGATAAGCCGAATAAGGTCGTCTTCAAAGAAATAACTAAAATATTGAATCTCCTCAGTGGCATCTGAAAAATGTGATGCTACGCCGACTACTTCCTGGAAATCCGGCAGTACTGGCTGATCGTCTAGTTCCGACCAGTCTTGCTCTTTGTGCTCAGTGAGCCACACACGACCAGGTACCACAGATGGTGACTGATAGTCTGTACCACTGTCTGCATAGAAAAAAAAATAATGCTAAGATTGGTACTAAGAGGTACTAAGTGAAGTAATGAAAACTAATCACAATACAAAATGCGGCAATGAACTCTTCACTTCATAAACAAAATGGTTCAAATGGCTCTGAGCACTATGGGACTTAACATCTGTGGTCATCAGTCCCCTAGAACTTAGAACTACTTAAACCTAACTAACCTAAGGACATCACACACATCCATGCCCGAGGCAGGATTCGAACCTGCGACCGTAGCAGTCGCGCGGTTCCTGACTGAGCGCCTAGAACCACTAGACCACTGCGGCCGGCCACTTTATAAACAATTGAGACATATACATACCTGAATCATCACTTGTACTTTCGTCTGGAGAGCACGAATCCTCTTTGTCAGTATCGTCAATTTCACATCCTGCACCTCCATAAAGAATATCTAAGATCTATGCCTCTGTCAACTCGCTCTGCGATATTTTCATGATCGTAAACACCTGTGAAAGAACTGCAGGTAACTTCGTCTTTGCAGTGCTCACAACCGCTCCCAGGATGAGATAGCCGATAAGTGCTTGCCTCTTGCGGAAGAAGAATGAAATACCTCCACATTAGTTGACAAAACTGCTTCGGAGACCCGCTAAACGTGCTCACGGAGCTGAATAAAAGGCTCGCCCGTACGGTATACGGGTGCTGTCGCCAACATCAGGGCGACCGCGCCCGTATGGCGTACGGGCACCGTGTTGTAAGTGTTAACTCAGCTCTTTTGTGTCAGTGTAGTTAGTAGGCTGTAGTGCACCTTAAGTTAACTCACCTCTTTTGTATCAGAGGAACTCTTTCACCTTTTAATTTACCAACCAAACCAAGAAATCTTCTAAGATATTTATGATAATAGATACTCTTAATTTTTTGCCGACCAACCAGAAAATAATTTACACACATGTGACCAACACATTATTAAATTTCTTTACAATTTATCTTAGATCTTTCTTTCCTCACAACATTTCTGTAGGAACTGTGTCCCAACAATACAGAACAAACCAAACTTCCAAAAGGACATCCACAGTATCAGAGGCATGCAAAAGAGAAACAGAATGAAAAAAACTGAAATCAGAGAGAAATTAACAAATTTATTTTAAATGCACAAGAAAACCATTATTTACAAAATTTATACATATGCACATAAAACATGTGAATAGCCTAAACTTTAGCAGTACGACGACCAGGTCCAGCCAGAGGTACATCCCTCTCATCCCAGAGAGTTACACCATCACAAGCACAAATACGTTTTGTATTTTCAAACAGGCCAGCAGAACGAGCAATAATTCCACATGCAATCCTGCAACAATTTACAGAAAATATTTATACAGTCTAATTAAAGTTACTTTCTCTTACTGCTAAAGTTCAAGTTTAATTGAAGTATAAATTATGGTTACTCCTTCCACTGCACAATTACCAAAAGAGTTTGATTGCTTGAGAGTTGTACATGAAAAAGTCATCAGGTCCACTTGTTTTGTAAGCATAATAGCCTAGCATCACTGTGAATTTATTTTACAGGTGTGCAACATTTAATACACCCTTCAATTATCAAAGTTCATCAGTTTTGCAGTGTTCAGTGCAACACATGCAATAACAATTTATTTACTGAAAATCAAGACTAAACAAAAATTCGTTAATTGACTAACGAGCACATTTCACTCACAAAGTCTCATCAAGAATGAACAAAAATAGTTTATGACTAGCATGTTTTTCGTAACAAAAAAAAGAATCTACATCAGTTTCATATAGCTGTCAGTTCTTCAGGCAGGTTCACCTTAAGATGAACTCTCACAAAAGAGTACATTAGGATAAATACAGAGGCCGCCAGCAGACAGAATGAAAAGATATGGCATTAGTTTAAGATTTTTTTTTTAAAGAACTCACTACTATTCAGTTCATGACAACTGCTTGGAAAAGTAAGTCCAGTACTATAGTACCAAAACACAAAAGTTCTTTCCACTGTCATCTAAAAATGCCCCCCAGCGAGATATTCATTAAATATATGCTTAGCCAGGATTCCAAAGTGCAATGAGAGCAGATAGGCATACAACACTCCACAATCATGGCAGTGGATAGTGTGCAAGAATTTATCATTCCCTTGTGTTAACACTGATCTGTTAAAGGCTTGAAAGAGAAAGTAGCTGAATGAAAACAATTTATAGAATCTGATGAGCATTCTGTAGGGTCTTAAGACATTAGTATGTGAAAAAGCAGCTGAAACTACTACAACTCACATAATGTTTTATATAAACTCATCTCTGAACTGATAGGATACCTGAATGTTGGCAGAATTATTCAATGTTACTTTGTTTTGTAACATTTACAGCAGTTTCAACATTTCAGTTACCACTCCTTTGACCAACTTTTATTAAGATACAGACCAGTTTTCTGCAATAGGATTTTGCTATGGTAGTTACTAAAGATATTGCCCAACAGGCTTCTGGTAGGTAAATGTGTCAATTTGCACCTGCTTATATGTTACACATTTTTCCATAGAAGAAAAGTAATTACAGTAAGAAATTGGCATGTGAAATTTACAACTGGATATTTTAACTAGTAGCAATTATAATGCAGTATTTACAAAGACCTGTCTAATGTGAGAAAAGATCCCCTGAACAAAAGCTTAACCTGGAAAAAATGTGAGACCCCTTTGATCAGATGGTTGGCAGCACAGACAATGATCACATTATAACAATTCTTATACGGGGGGAGGGGGCGGGCAATAAAAAACAGCAGTTTCACTATTGTCCTCTCAAATCACATTCGTCATGATATCCTGCAAAGACAATATAAAAATCTAAAGAATGAACACATGGCAATGTGAGTGGATGAATGTAGCAAAGCAAGAGACAAGATGTCTGTGAAAGCCTGCAACTGAACCACATTAATCCAAATCGGCATAAAGTTCATCTCTTGAGTGGCCACGGTCTATACCTGCAATATTTGTTCAAAATTTGGAAGCAGCACTCAGAAATGAGAGACTGGGCAGGCTAATTCTGCAGCACTGATGGTAGATGTTCAGAAGAATGTCATTTTCAGGACATCTGTATGGCCTTCAAAGGAACACTCAACAATAGCCCTCTATGAACAACTGCACACAACCTCACAAAGAGAGATCCGTAACTTCCTTGCACAAATTCTTGCCAGTGATTTTCAATTCCCTATAGCTAATACATAGAAGTGTTTTTTACATTGATGGATATGAAACTGGATGTGAAATGGATGCACATCTAAAGAAGGAACAATGATAAGAACAATACAAAAATGTGTCCCTCACACAACAGTCCATAATAAATTTGGAAATGGTGCATAACATGAACAAACTACAAGTCACGCAAAGTTCTTATGACATAGCATTTCCTTATTGTAATTGGTGGATGTTAAGATATATGTTAATTTATATTTAATCGTTCTCAATACTTATCTGTTTCTCACTGATTCATTAGTTATTAAGACTGTGTAGAATTTAAGAGTAGGTTATATTTTGCTAATAAATGTATGCAGTATTGCAAACCTTTCTGGTAAGCACTATAATTTGGTAACTACTGCAATTGCTTGTCAGGTCCAGTAAATGTTGCTTTGAAATAGCTGAGACCAATCTTTACAAGTAACTTCAGTAACACGACTATGACTCTCACTACAGCACAAGCAGTGATGACTACCATAAAAGTGTTCTTTATCTATGGGTCCACAAGTTCTGTAAATTTCTTACAAGCACCCATTTTCCTGTGTAGTCTACTCTTTTATTTGTATGAAACTCTTATTAAGGACACCATCACATGCTGCTTTCACAACACACTAACGTATGGTATATAACCTATAGTGAGTATAACAATTTTTACTGTGCTGTAACTTGATAATGCATGAAGGGGTAAATTTTACTAAATGATAAATAAATAAAGTGCTTACTTCAAAACAAAAGAACAGCTAACACAAGAAAATGACTTCCTTTAAGAAACTACCAAAATACATACCAAATAAAAAAATCCAGTGGTTATGATAAAATATCAACAAAATTAAAGTGTGTTCTTTTGAATTTAGTAACACCTTAAGTTATTTCTGTAATAAGTCAATTACCAGTGAAATTCTGAATTGGCTCAAATATGCTTCAGTTAAGCCACTGTATAATAGATCCCTCCACACTATCTGTGCATGTGAGTAGCATATGTTTGTGAATGGGGAGACACAAATAGTGTTGAAAACACATGTAGGTGACACACATCACTGACACATCACTTACCCCTTGGCTGTTGCAGCAGGTAGCCATGTGTCATATGTCGCTGACATTTATAGCAGGAGGAGGTTGGGGATGTGTGTTCTGATCTTTAACTGGACACTGATGAGCCAAAATATTATGGACACCTGTTTAATTGCATGTTCCAATTTTCAAACACAGTACAACAGAGGTTCTGCTTGGCACGGATTCTACAGGTCCTCGACAGGATTCCAAAAATATGTGACACCAGATGACTAGGCACAGGTAAAGCAATACCCACAAATTACAAGATGGTGGTTAACGGGCACACAGCTGGCACCTGATGTGTGGGGAGGAGGAGGAGGAAGAGTGGGGGGGGGGGGGGGGGGGAAATTAAGGGAGTACAATCTTTTTTTGCACAGATGACTTCAAGCTGTATTTAGTATCCAAATTTACATAGTACACCATCTTGTCATTGCTACTACCCTAAGGAAAGGCAAACCTACATTTCTAGCATTTGTAGACTTAGAGAAAGCTTTTGACACTGTTGACTGGAATACTCTCCTTCAAATTCTGAAAGTGGCAGGGGTAAAATACAGGGAGCAAAAGGCTATTTACAATTTGTACAGAAATCAGATGGCAATTATAAGAGTCAAGAGGCGTGAAAGGGAAGCAGTGGTTGGGAACGGAGTGAGACAGGGTTGTAGCCTATCCCTGGTGTTATTCACTCTGTATATTGAGCAAGCAGTAAAGGAAACAAAAGAAAAATTCAGAGTAGGAATTAAAATCCATGGTAGGACAAGTTCTGAGGCATCAAAGGATCACCAATTTAGTATTGGAGGGCAGCGTAGAGGGTAAAAATCGTAGAGGGAGATCAAGAGATGAATACACTAAGCAGATTCAGAAGGATGTAGGTTGCAGTAGGTACTGGAAGATGAAGAAGCTTGCACAGGATAGAGTAACATGGAGAGCTGCATGAAACCAGTCTCTGGACTGAAGACCATAACAAAAATAACAAACAAGTGAGGAATGGGAGGCCCCACATCTTCTGAACCAATAACAACACTGAACAGAAGTCAGTTCCAGCGTCGACACTACCACGTTGCCGGCTTCCATGTAAACATTGTATGTTAGTGTGTGAATGCCTGCTGTTGTGTTGTGTTGTGTTACCACCTCAACTACAGTTTTTGTTTGTTAAACAATGTCACCAAAATTATGTAGTTCACCAGGCGACACTCTGTTGTGCTGTGGAGTGCCATTAAATAGTCAGGGTTTGGAATTGCTACGGAGGATGCGTGAGTTTTATGAGCAAGAAAAAGAATTTGTTTCTGTTTATGGGCATGCCTCGATTCTTGTCGATAAAGTTTTAGAGCATACTTCAAAAACTCTAGGATTCAGGAAAGGGGTGCTACTTCAAGACTTACAAGCCAGTGAAGTAAACAGTGTGGAAGAAAGCCCCTGTGGAAGGAATAGTGTGTTTTTAAGTACTTGGGCAAGAAAAAAAAGCAGCCTCGCCGTGTTGCAGATATTGGGTCTTTCCAATTCGATGTAATTCGTTGGCACATATACGGATACTATAAATGGAAAGATTACCCCACAATAGTGAAGTTGATAATTCCTTTAAAAGAAAGTGAATTTTTCTCAGGGGGGAAAAATGTCACTTAAGATGGTATTACAAAGTATGGGCTTCTGTTTTAAAAAGTTAGATGGGTGAAAGTTGTTACTAGAAAAAGCTCATGTCGTTGCAGCTCGTACCATTTTCTTACACAAAATTGTAGGAAAGGACATATGCTTAGAAAAAACCTGGGTCAATGCTGGAGAATCAGTTGAGAAAGGCTGGACAGATGATACTTTGAATAGCAGCAGTCATCAGCCAACAGGAAGAGGATCCCGATTAATTGTGGCCCATGCAGGATCTTCAAATGGCTTTGTGCCTGAAGGACTTCTAATTTGTCAATCAAAAAAATGGTGACTATCATGAGGATATCGGCCACCCACGGTTTCTACAGTGGTTAAAAAATTTGTTGCTCCAGTTTAGTGTTCCGACAGTTTTTGTGATGGGCAATGCACCATACCATTCCGTGATTTTAGATAAAACTCCCACCACTAGTGACCGTAAAGAAACTATGGTGCGGTGGTTGCAGGCAAGAGACATTGCTGCAGGCAGGAGCATGACAAAGCTGCTGTTACTCTCGCTCGTGAAACAAAATAAGCCTGTACACCTAAACAAGTCATAGATGAAATTGCAAGTGAACAGGGACACTTGTCACTTGGTAATTAGGCTACCGCCTTATCACTACCATTTTAATCCAATTGAATTGGTTTGGAGTGAAGTCAAGGCATACATTAGAAGTAACAAGACTTTTACTATAACAGAAGCAGAAAGACTGCTACTGTAGACGCTACCTCATGGAGGATAAAAGTGGATCATGTTGCTAAACTGATACGAGAAGCACAGACTATAGACGGCATTATAAATGAGAATGAACAATTAATGATTTCTCTTGATGATGATGACAATGATTATAATGATAATGATGATGATGATGAAAACAATGGTTTTGGTGCCAATTCCAATGATAGTGAAGGAGAACTGGATGGAATAGTGCCATTGACATCGTATATTGGTGAGTGTAAATGTATACATAATTAATTCTTTTTCTCTCTGCAATCGGCTAGGCTATGCCTGTTTTGCTTTATTTCTTTTTATGAGTGCAGATAGCATGTTATTTGGTATGCTTAGATTTACATTATTATATGATGTTTTACATGCAGCTATTACTGTAACAATTTGGAACAACTTGTCATTAACTTCGGGTATTTTATTTACCAGTTTCATATACTATCAAATGCTTAGTCTCCGTTGTCGTTCTCTCCATTGTTAGAATAACGTACTTTGTTGCACTTACGTATAAACGTTGATTGTAGCTTACATTTACAAAACGTACTTCTGAGTTATGACCATGTGCGGTGGCAGCTATTGCAACCTCGCAATCGCAGTGTAGCCAACCACACGTGAGCTGTCAAGTGACATGTTTCACCGGCCTGGATATACAGCTTTCATTGTCTCAGGAAGGGTTCTGTTTTGTCCTTAGCAAGTGACAATACTGACTGGATAAAGTACAAGTATATAATAGTTGACACTGCCTTGATTCAGCAGTAAATAAACCATGCTGATCAAGACCACATGCAACAGTAGCTAAAACATCAGTCAATAACCCAACACTACAACATGCTCACATACCTGAGAACATTTTAGTGAAACTGACAGTGTCTGTGGAAGTTTACACTCATATACATGAACATCTGATTTTTTTATTTAAATATAATTACAACACATGATGTCAACATACAGATTACACTTACTTTCTTCCCGCGTTGCCATCTTCTAATGAGCCTGCATTATTTCCTCTTCCAAGATCATCTTCAGAGTCGGTAACAGCTACAGATCGGCCAATTACATCAGACACTTTAAGTACAGAGTCAGTGAAACGAAACACAGCACGGCCTTCACTGTTAGCACTGATATTCCCTAGGTCACCAGCATGCTGAAACAGCAATATAGTTTATATAAATAAACTAACTGAAAATCATTTGTTAACTATATTATCCTTGTGCCTGAATTTATAGTTTATCTACTGCTATGTTAATGTATGTATGTTAGTGAGCTGCAATACCGAAGCCTAATTTCATACTCCTGCCTTGGCCACAGATAGGAAACTAATTCCCATTTATGAAGAAACTGGTGCTCACCAGGTGGAAACAGAAACACAGCCAGTGACAAGAATACAGACCACAATCAGTCAGCACACGCAAATTGATAACAGGGATGATAAAATAGAAACAGTCAGTACCAGTAATGTGCTAAATCACTCTCATTATCTAGTTGACAGTATGCTGGACAAATTAGAAAAATGGGTCAAGAAGGAGAAAGAAAATGCTACAGATAATAGCAAAGAACAAATTAACTGGTCTGAGTCAGTGAGGACAAAGATGAAGTAAAGGCTTACATCTTCGACAATAATGGCCATCTGAAGACTAAAGTTTCAGTAGAGGAAGCACAGTCAGTTTTGGAAGGTTTTGAGGAGGAGGAGGAGGAGGAGGAGGAGGAGGAGGAGGAGGAGGGGGGGGGGGTGAGGAGTTGTTAGATGAAGGGGGTAGCAATAAAGACGAGGTCAGGGAACCTATTAGCTGTATTGACTTGCCCCAAACTGTAAGAGCAGATGACACTATTATAAATAGCAATGTTGTGCAGGGATGTAGAGTGGTGTAACAAACAAAAGTTGAGGAGGTTGTCAAGTGCTTTGAATTAAAATTGGTGGACAAGTTGGAAAAGGCAGCTGCGAATGTAGAGTTGATGAACCTGTGAATCTGAGTGTAAATGTACTTGCAACTGAACAAAATTACTTTAGCTGGAAATGAATTGAAAAGGAATTATAAGAAGACTTTTATGAAGAACCTCTAGAATAACTCACTCTATTATAAAAACTAGCATTTCAGCAGTAACAATGTGTTGTCTTCTTGATAGTAGCGGTGAAACAAGTGCTTTGTCCCAAGCATTTTTTAATTCTGTTCCTAATAAGAATGAGCTAACTGTCATGAAAGTAAGTAGGATTAAGAATAATACATGCTACTGGAAAAGTTTCTCGACCAGTACTGCTCAAAGCTTCGATACCGACTGGTATAGGTAACACAAGAATAGACCATCCTTTTTTAATTGTGCTCAGTTTAAATGTTGAAATGTTAATTGGCACAGATCTTTTAATGAAATATAAAGGAAAGATTGATTTTGATCAGAGCCATTTAGTATCACTTTTAACAGATTCTCAAGTGATTACAGAGCATTTCATTGAAACTTATGTGGGCAGCAATAATGAAGCATTGGAACTGCCTATTAGAGTAATGAGGAATAAGGGATACTTGCAGGAAGATAATGAATTGGGAAATAATGTGCAAGATACTAATGTGGAAAAAAACTACATCCTCAAAGAAAGAGAGACTAAGGGACTATCAATAGATCAAATTTCTGATAAAAGAGCCTTGGAAACATAAAGAAGGCATGATGCATAATCTTCCCCCCACTAGTTTTAACACTGCTGAACTAGTATAAGTCAAAACTAAAGGAAAACCCAAGAAAATTTCAGCAGAAACAAAGAAGTTTATGTATGTTTATCAAGGACCATTCAGGATAATAAGTAAGCCTCATGCAAACGCATACCATTCAGAATACCAGAAAAGTAAGAGAGAACTAGGCCTACAAAACATTGTAGATCTGAAGACTTTCATAACTGACTGTAATTAAGTTCTGTAGGGAATTTGTCACTCTTTGACGGATACAGAGTTTGGCATACTGTGTGGACCCAGCTGGATGAAACTTTATTTCCCTTTCAAGTTTCATTCTCTTCCTCTGTCTTAGCTACAGTAGGTAAGGAATATACGCCTTCATGTTGTACATATGCTACTAGTTTGTAATATATTCATATTTAATAAGAATGATACCCAAAAATTACTAAACCCGAATGATGACTTACAAGAGAATATGAGAGATAGTTTGCAACAGTGAATGCTAAGTGTTATAAAATAACAGTGGATAACATATGAGTACCAGCGACAGAAAAAAAACGGCTAAAGTAAACAAATAATAAATGAGATCCACAAAAAGGATCAGTAATAGTAAAATACAGATACTTTGTGTCAAGAGAAGCAATTGAAGCTGGAAATCCCTAAAATCTGAAACAATAAACTCTGCATAAATTAATTATTTCCAGTTGGAAGTAAGATTGTCTATAGGTAATAGATGGTAATAAAATGGAGCCACTAGAGGCAAAGAAACAATACCATGTAACTGACAAATTGCCGATTTTTCGTTTTTCAGTCAGATGATGTCTATAATATTACTTGAAAATACAGCTCTTCGATTGCACAGGTAAAAATTTCCAACTTTACCTAGGTTTCAACTGCTCTAAGGCAGCCTTCATCAGAAGTAAAAAAAAATTACATTGCATAGAGTAAATAGTTATGAAATGGTTTAGAGCAACAGTGCTTATGTTAAAGATAAGAATATATTTGTACATTATAAAATATTCCTAGGAATGCAACTTGATTAAGATGCGACCCTTAGCGGCGCGTCTTAATCAAGTTGCATTCCTAGGAATATTTTATAATGTACAAATATATTCTTATCTTTAACGTGAGCACTGTTGCTCTAAACCATTTCATAACTATTTACTCTATTTAATGTAAAATTTTTTTACTTCTGATGAAGGTTGCCTTAGAGCAGTTTAAACCTAGGTAAAGTTGGAAATTTTTACCTGTGCAACCGAAGAGCTGTATTTTCAAGTAATATTATAAATTTCGTCTACGATTGCTGCACTATCGGCCATGTTCAAAATTGTCAGATGATGTCGTTGACCGTACGCACATCTGCTCTTAATGCCATAATGACAAATTTTTAATTATTTACCATGAAAAAATTATCTAAAACAATACTGCGTATGTGACGCAGCAAATAAATAGATGGCAATACCGCGGAACTGTAGAGAAGTAAATACCATGTATCTACAATCTATGGATACTGTAAACAATACCACGTAAATACAAAAGCGCGCACAGCCACAGCACATTGTTACTGCCTTATTACGTATTTAACAGTGCTCAAAAGTGGTTCCATGCTTGTAGCTTCATTCGTGATAATGGACAGCGATATAGATGATCTTTTTACTGAAGAAGAAATTGTTTCTCAGCTGAAATCAGCTTATGAAAGCGGAGAATCATTCCTGAGAGTGACTGATAGCGGTAAGGAAATTGTTTTATTATTCACCTTTGAATGTTAGTAGCACAGCAAGTGTCTCATTGTGATATAAATCAAAATCAGAACACCCCCACTTCACTCGTTCTGTGCTTTATTCATTTCTGTCAAAGATTTCTAGACTATCCATCTTCTTGTAGAATCTCCCGTAAATGCAGAACAAACAACAGACGAGAAAAGTCGTAATGCTGAAGTTACTTTTACCGAAGAAGAATTAATTTCATATATGCGGTTCTCGCTTACTGTTCCTGCAACATCTAATGACGCAGGTAAATTTTCTTGGGATTATTGTTAATAGTATTACTGATGCCATTGATCTCATAAGTACATGAATTTGAGCTTCATCTTTGTCTGCTTAAATTAGTATATAAATTAATTTTTTTCCACCTAGAAACTTCAGTGGCTGTATCCAACAATACTCAAAATGAAACCTCAGTCACTGTTTCCACTAGAGACGACAGTACTTCACACTCATTGCTACGCAATGGTGCTCATTGTTTGCCAAACAATCTGGATAAATTATCGGAAGATCATGGGAGCAATAATGATGCTGACAGTGAAGGCCAAGAATTTTATGGTGATGTAAGCAGTGACAGGAAAAGGAAGTCTAAACAACATCCTGAAGATTGGAAGAAAAATGCCAATAAAATTCTGAGAATGCGTGGATACAAAAGAAGTCGAATTGGTAAAATCACTCATGATACTCCAAGTGAGGTACGAAAATTAGGTCCAACATGTACTTCGAAGATGTGCCAGAAATCCGTTCAAAGGAGGTGTCATCAGTTTTCTGCTGATGATAGGCAGGCAGTATTTAACACAGTTTGGGAAACAATGTCATGGGATCAGAGAAAGGTTTATGTTACCAAACATCCAGGGAAGAACACTGGCAAATCCAGGAGGAAAAGGATGCTCATTTATCATTCGAAAAATGAGCTGGGGAAACATAAAGTATGCAGAAAGATGTTTCTCAATACTCTTGGGATTAAAGAATAGACAGTCCGATATTGGCTGGGTAATTCCACACATGGGATGACTCCTGATACAGAATCATCACGACCTCGAATCAAACATACGAAGAAGAAAGATGAGAAAACCTTCATGAAAGAATTCCTGGACTCTCTTCCGAAACTTCCATCACATTAATGCAGGAAATCCTCCTCGAAGTTGTACCTTGAGCATATTCTACAATCCAAACAACAGCTGTATGGAATCTATGTGGAAAAATGTCATGCGGGGAAGGTTTCGCCATCAAGTCGGGCTACCTTTAACTTGATTTTAGAAGATGGTAACATTAGCTTATTTTCCCCCAAGAAAGACAAGTGCGACTTGTGTTGTAGTTACAGGCTTGGTAACTTGAGTGAAGACGTGTGGAAGCAACACACAGAACAGGAAGAGCAGGCAAGGATGCAAAAAGATGCTGACAAGAAAGAAGCCCAGCAGAAGCTCTGCTCAGTGTACACCATGGACTTACAGGCCGGGAAAGTAGCTCCATTTTTAAGTGCAAGTGCAGTTTATTATAAAACAAAGTTGGCTGTTCACAACTTTACAATGTATAATTTAGAAAGTCATGATGCAGTATGTTACCGGTTCGAAGAAATGCAAGGTGATTTGGTTGCATCATGTTTTGCCTCATGCATCGTGGACACCCTATCCAGAACGATTAAGGAAAATCCCGTTCAAGTCATTCTGTATTCTGACGGCTGCATATATCAGAACAGAAATCTGATATTATCAAATGCTCTTTTAAGATTAGCAATTGATACTGGAGTATTGATTACACAAAAGGTTTTGGAGAAAGGCCATACTCAGATAGAATGTGACTCAGTTCACAGTTCCATTGAGTGCAAGCTTAAAGGACGTGAAGTTACACTTCCTAGCCAATATGCTATGATATCTAAAGAAGTGAGAAAAAAGGCACAGCCATACGAAGTCCATTTCCTAGATTATTCCTTTTACAGCAACCATGCAGAAAAAAGTTTGTGGCTGTATGACTCAATTAGGCCTGGAAAAGCTGTAAAAAGTGAGCCTACAGTTACCGATCTGAAGGCGTTACAGTACCGCCCAAATGGTATTATTTACTACAAGTGCTCTTTCAATGAGGTGTGGCAAGAATTACCAAGGCATCCAAGGAAAATTTTTGGAGATGTTTGCTTCCTGAAACTATACAAGGAAAGACGGAAAATCAAGAAATACAAATGGGATCATTTACAACAACTTAAATCTGTTCTTCCTAAAGAGTGTAATAGTTATTATGACAACATTCCTTATGAATGAAAATTGTCATGGAGGTAATTGTGTAACGAGTATCAGTGCAGTGTAATTCTCTGTTGGTGCTTTGAGTGACGTTTAGGATTTTTCTTGAAGAAATGTGCAGACATTATCACAACTATGTAAACAGTATATTTATTTAAAATGTTTCTATGAAATCTTTCAATAAAAAATGATTAATGCTCCAAAACGTGTTGTTACGAGCTTTCTCAGCACCAAATATCAACGTAAATGTGTCAAGTCATGCCGGGAGACTGACAAACAAATACCGCGTAAGTAGCAGATCATGGCATAAATACCGAGACAATTCCACGTATGTGCCGTAATTAAGCTTTCTACAGCATTTTTTTTTTCACATTTTTATTTTATCCAATATTTCCTTGTAGTGCAACGATGCAAATTTAGCACCGCTGTGAAATGTATTAGGCATTTTAGGCAGTTTTTTGTCTCTCGTGTAAAATTCTTATTCTGCTACTTACGCGGTATTGTTTCTTGACCGACAATATGTAAATAATGAGGTCAGTAGGTTGATGAAGATGAAAGGGAGAAAGAAGTGTCAAAATATAAGGATAAATGAAAATAGGGAGAAACAGGAGTAATGAAACAGTAGGCTGACATATATGGTAAAATGGTGGAAAATTCGTGAGTAATTCCCTTACGTCTCGTAAAAAGGTTGAGAAACATGTAATTCTGCTCAAGGCAGAGGGTCTTAACAAATCAATATACACACATACAGACAATAACACAAATGCAGATTGCAGAGTTTTGGTATGCTATAACAAAAACAGGTTTTTCATTATGTGTGTGACAAAGCAAAGTAACTGCTGTCAAATCAAATAAATTTTTTAGTATGCTATCCTGTACGATAATTGAGCCATATGAGGATAGAGTTTACAAAAGTTACTCAATTTTCTGAGTAAAGAAACATCTAAGGTAATGAAATAAACTGCAAACTATCCCAAAATGTAACTTATTTTAAAAACCTATGCTGACTTTCGGAGCATACTAGCTATGGTTCATAAAAAAAAATATTTTGCAAAGTTCGTGATTCAACCTTAAAAATGGAGCAATTAGTAAGATTGAGCTAGAATAATGTCACGATTTTATGAAGTAGCAATTGCCATTAATCATTTTGAAAAAGTTGACAAGTTGATCATAGTTTCCCAAAAAATAAATTTAAAAAAAAAGAAAAATTGTTTCTGATAACTTCTCTACTGTTTATTTAAATTATAAAAGGAAAATTGAATACAGAATGTCTTTTGTCCTCCCTTAGATGTAAGATGAGACCAGAAGTTTAGGCTATGTTATCTGTTTCTAAGCAAACAAGGGAAAGCAGAAAGGTGGAAGGAGTATATAGAGGGTTTATACAAGGGCGATGTACTTGAGGACAATATTATGGAAATGGAAGAGGATGTAGATGAAGATGAAATGGGAGATAAGATACTGCGTGAAGAGTTTGACAGAGCACTGAAAGACCTGAGTCAAAACAAGGCCCCGGGAGTAGACAACATTCCATTAGAACTACTGATGGCCTCGGGAGAGTCAGTCATGACAAAACTCTACCATCTGGTGAGCACGATGTATGAGACAGGCGAAATACCCTCAGACTTTAAGAAGAATATAATAATTCCAATCCCAAAGAAAGCAGGTGTTGACAGATGTGAAAGTTACCGAACTATCAGTTTAATAAGTCACAGCTGCAAAATACTAACGCGAATTCTTTACAGACGAATGAAAAAACTGGTAGAAGCCGACCTCGGGGAAGATCAATTTGGATTCCGTAGAAATGTTGGAACACGTGAGGCAATACTGATCTTACAACTTATCTTGGAAGAAAGATTAAGAAAAGGCAAACCTACATTTCTAGCATTTGTAGACTTAGAGAAAGCTTTTGACAATGTTGACTGGAATACTCTCTTTCAAATTCTGAAGGTGGCAGGGGTAAAATACAGGGAGCGAAAGGCTATTTACAATTTGTACAGAAACCAGATGGCAGTTATAAGAGTCGAGGGGCATGAGAGGGAAGCAGCGGTTGGGAAAGGAGTGAGACAGGGTTGTAGCCTCTCCCCGATGTTATTCAATCTGTATATTGAGCAAGCAGTAAAGGAAACAAAAGAAAAATTCGGAGTAGGTATTAAAATCCATGGAGAAGAAGTAAAAATTTGAGGTTCGCCGATGACATTGTAATTCTGTCAGAGACAGCAAAGGACTTGGAAGAGCAGTTGAACGGAATGGACAGTGTCTTGAAAGGAGGATATAAGATGAACATCAACAAAAGCAAAACGAGGATAATGGAATGTAGTCAAATTAAGTCGGGTGATGCTGAGGGAATTAGATTAGGAAATGAGACACTTAAAGTAGTAAAGGAGTTTTGCTATTTAGGGAGTAAAATAACCGATGATGGTCGAAGTAGAGAGGATATAAAATGTAGACTGGCAATGGCAATGAAAGCGTTTCTCAAGAAGAGAAATTTGTTAACATCGAATATAGATTTAGGTGTCAGGAAGTCGTTTCTGAAAGTATTTGTATGGAGTGTAGCCATGTATGGAAGTGAGACATGGACGATAACTAGTTTGGACAAGAAGAGAATAGGAGCTTTCGAAATGTGGTGCTACAGAAGAATGCTGAAGATAAGGTGGGTAGATCACGTAACTAATGAGGAGGTATTGAATAGGATTGGGGAGAAGAGAAGTTTGTGGCACAACTTGACTAGAAGAAGGGATCGGTTGGTAGGACATGTTCTGAGGCATCGAGGGATCACAAAGTTAGCATTGGAGGGCAGCGTGGAGGGTAAAAATCGTAGAGGGAGACCAAGAGATCAATACACTAAGCAGATTCAGAAGGATGTAGGTTGCAGTAGGTACTGGGAGATGAAGAAGCTTGCACAGGATAGAGTAGCATGGAGAGCTGCATCAAACCAGTCTCAGGACTGAAGACCACAACAACAACATCTGTTTCTCAGGGGCATGGAGGCTTCTTGAAAAGCAGCCTGCAAGTTGTATGGAGAAAGAAGCAAAGACACCTACCACAGGAACTCCCCCCTTTTCCTTTTTGTAATAGATTATCATGCAGACTGCCATACATAGTGACTTCCCACTCTCTATCTTTAATGTTTTAGAGAAAGTGGCTCACAAGGACATGCCCTATAGCATCCACAGTTGTGGTTAAATGAGTGAGTACTGAAAAGTGAAATGTTTGTGCGTGTTTCTCTTTCAGGTAAAGACTGAACACTATACATCACAAGATTAATTTTGTAATAATCTAAAATTTTATTTCACGTTTCTATGTTATTTTATGCACGATTTGTAAATGGTTAACTTTGTGGGTGTAGTATTAAGAAAAAAATTAGCTAAAAAGCAGTTCCATTTAAAAGAGCTACAGTAACATCACTAGTTTCTAACGTTTAATTTTGTTCACAAATAAATATTTTCACAAAAATAAACAGGGGGTGATGTGGCAAAACAAGAGCTGCATCATTGTGAGAGATGCAGAGGCGAGTGTGTGTGCCAGGACTTACCCCCAGTTCACTACTACCAGTGCCATATCATCATAATGCGCTTGTGTGTAATAGACAAAGGATCACACCATAATCCAAGAATGAAATTAAAAATTAAAATAACTTTCCCAGACTTTGACAGTGTATGCTTCAGTATATTAATGTTAACATTGTTAAATCTCAGAATGGTCTAACGAATATGTTCCGCTAAACACATTATTTTAAGAAAACAATAAGTGGCGTTAAATAATGATGCTAGAAAGCTAAAAATTGTTCAGAATGTGCAAATGTATATCACAATTGAAAGTTACAAGTCTCAGTTTGATTGGGGCAACATTTTGGCCAAAATCGGCATCTTTAGGAAAATCTGAAGGCATTAAATATTAGACTCAGAAACATGAAAATTCGTAAATAGCCTCAGTTTCATATAAGAACATTAACTTTGTGACTCCATTAAGCTACCTCTATTAGTTTTCAAGTTATTTACTAAAAACCAAATTTGGAACAAAAAGTCTTTAGTCATAATAGATTAAGTACATCTGTATTTGTTACAGAAAATTTTAATTACAACAGTTGATTACACTCATGAAATAACACAGCTGTACCAAATTCAAGTCATGTCAGTCAAACACCTGCGTATGCTGTATCTCAGACGACGTCACAGCCAGATAGCTACCAAAAAGTTATGAAGTGAACTTGCGACGACTGTACACAGTCCTTGATCACTTAGATTTCATTGCTGTAACTGTTCGTGTGCCACCCATAATGTTGATAAAACTGTGTTACAATTGGTGAGATTACATTCCACTTTCAAGGCATGCAATTAACTTTGATGATTAGAGGTCACAGTGATAGACCACTTTACTTGGAACTTCCTGTAGAGGTCATCTCTGAACTGTTAATAGTGGTGTTTGTGATACGGACATTATTATTGTTATTATTATTATTATTCTCAGGAATGTTATTATATTATGTGTATATGAATTTTTACTCAATGTATTAATCAGTTACAACTCAAAACTTTTATTTATAGTCATAGTTCCTGATCCTACTGAGTAAACATCAAGTAGGTACATTTTCTTTAAGTGAGTATGAAGAATAATGTGGACTTGCAGACTGGAAATTATGGTCGGTATGTTTTTAGGCTCTTGCAAACGGTGAAAAGATAATACCCACAATCCCACAGTCTCTCTGTCTTTCTTGTCCCAATACACTCAAACTCACGTGTTATAAGGTCAGCATCAGCAAAACACCTTGTTCTTATAATTGACAAGATCAGAAGTGTTTACATTATCAAAGAAGAACTGTCCTGAGAGTGATATAACATCTTCGCTATTAAGTGCATTTCGGATGTGGTCTCAGTATTTTGTAAAGTTCGTGTTGTGTCAGCCTGTTTGGCAGCCACTGGAAGAAGTGTTGATTACAGCAAACACATTCAAAGCCACTCTGATATGTAATTACAAAAAGTTCAGGAAGTAGCATCAATAAATCAAAGCTAAAGTCATCTGTAAGTGCAGGCCCTTGGCACTGTCTAGTATACTGAATGCCATGGAGTTATATCATACTGCAACTACTATTTAACATACAACTACTGTGAATGTCTGTGCAAGTGCCTCCAATAGGCCAATGCATTTATTCTTAGATTAAGCAGTAGTAGTAGCAGACAATCATGTTCATATTAAAGTATCATTAACATTTGTTACACCTAATAATGGACAGTAAGCTATTGCTTACCAGTTTTAACACTGCATAAGACACTCCAGATCATACAACTCTGATGATAGGAACTCACCTAGGATTGTTACACCTATGAAACAAATTACCACAGGACCAAATGCAGCTTTTGAAACTGAAGATGATGTATATTTTGCTTTAGACATTGACAATTGTGCTAGTGTATGAGATTTCCCAGTGGATGTGTACATCTTCCCCCAACAAACCAACAATAACACAGTCTTGTGGAAAGTGTTTGTACATAGTGGATGGCCACGTTCAAAGTGATAGGTGTTTGCCACAGCCCCCAGACAGTTGTTTTATGTGCAACAGAATCTCAAGTAGAATATCTTCTTGTACCATCAATCACCCATGGATGGACATCAAAGAGTAATTACTGTCAACACTGACAAAGTTCTCTGTTTATTATATCTAAGTCACTAGGATGTAATACAGATGAAGTAACTGCTCTACCTTTATCGCTACTTGCTTTGAATCGAAGACGATATCACGCATCTTGCCTGAAGTTGTGATGTTTGTATGGGGCATCCAGTTTACTTCAGTGATTTCTCTAAGAACTCTATGCCAGCCACATGATTACAAATCTTATCAAAGCCCCTGGCACTGACAAGGAAATGGTGATGCAGAAAGCATGGTTCGGACTTCTATGAAACACCCGCTCAAGACTATTCAGCAGCATCAGAAGATAGCAGCTTAAAACTTTTTATGAGAATGTACTGAGCCACTTAAATTGGCAGTAGAAGCCTGGCTGAAATTTCACATGGCCATCAACCCTGGACCTTTCATCAACCACAGACCCTACTGAAAACATTTTGCCTGTAAAAACACAGGAGGGTAATGTGCCATCACACCAAGATCCAGCCTAGAGATTCAATGATAATTTATTCCTTAGAAACCCAAGGAACATGGGTGATGGGAACTTACAAGGATATATGGCATTTGGATGATAGATGGCCAGACATGGTTGGCGATGGCCACCTAACAAGTAACACTAAAATTTCAGTACACCCAACAATGTGAAATCTGTTTTAGTCACAGAAAATACAGGTACTCTCTCTACAAATGGGGCTGTACTACTTTACCCAGGACATAACCAGCAGACCCCCATTCAGCCTTTTTGTCCATTTTCAGCTAAGAGCAACCTGGCCATTCCTGGCTGTGTACATTCAAGTTTCACCATCAGAACAGTATTGCCTTCAATGCTGTTTCACTTACAATCTTCCTACCATCCAGCAGCAGTCATCAAGCCATAAAATTATTTTTGAACATTCAGTCTACTACTTCAGTTACAAGCCACATTTCAGTGTACTATTTGTTGCTATGACAATGATATCAGAAAAGCTACAAAACAGTGAGGTAGCTGAAGCAACTGAGGGCTACTAAGGTGGAATGTTTACAAGCAACTGACAGCTCATCCATCACAAAAATGTGGCACTGGGCTACACCTCAGGTATGAACTTGAACTCACAACAAACACATTGTGTGTGTGTGTGTGTGTGTGTGTGTAATGTTTCCATCTGTCTAGAACCTCTTGACCCACACTCACCCCCTCCGGATGTCTGAGTTTCTCTTTGCCTGTCTATGTGAATGTCCTGGGAAAAATCATGATATAGAAGGCATATTTTAATAATTGTAATTAACGTTTTGTTATTTACAAGCTGATATCATCAAAAAAGTCTTAAAACAATCATTGGAAGAATTTTTTTTCTAAAATGTGGACATAAAAGCATTTGGAAAGAGGACAAAGGGGTGGGGAGGGGGAGGATAAAAAGGGGGAGAGGTGAGAGGTGGAAGGCAGAAGTGGGGGGGGGGGAGGGAGAGGGGGGGAGGCTTTCAAACAGGAATCAATGGTAATTTTTAAGTATGAACTTAACAAGACCATTGTTGAAAAATCTCTGTAAACATTTGTTAACAACAAACAAAAAACATGCAGTATGCTCAAATACTGTATGTTGCTCTAATTGAAACTTGGGCCATGGATGCAAAACTGTTGCCAGAACATACCATGGCTGTCTTTTTACTGTATTCCTGTGGATAATGCTGGGTAAAATAAATAAAGAAATGTCAAAGAAGTACGTCATATCAAGATTATTAGAGGCCTACAATCAAATTGGCCAAGGATTTGGTAAGAAAGCTGAGGAGATGCAGAGCCTCAAGGAAGAATGAGATACCACGGCCTGTATATAGCCCTATTAATTTCCTGTCCTCTCCTGAAAGCAGTGTCAAGATTATTAAGGACCTATGATTAAACCAGCAAAGGCTTTGGTAAGGAAGCTGAGGATATGCAGTGCCTCAAAGAAGAATGAGATCTCAAGGCCTGTATACAGCCCAATTAATTCACTGGCTTCTCCTGAATGCACTAGTGTATACTTTACAAATACACTCCTGGAAATGGAAAAAAGAACACATTGACACCGGTGTGTCAGACCCACCATACTTGCTCCTGACACTGCGAGAGGGCTGTACAAGCAATGATCACACGCACGGCACAGCGGACACACCAGGAACCGCGGTGTTAGCCGTCGAATGGCGCTAGCTGCGCAGCATTTGTGCACCGCCGCCGTCAGTGTCAGCCAGTTTGCCGTGGCATACGGAGCTCCATCGCAGTCTTTAACACTGGTAGCATGCCGTGACAGCGTGGACGTGAACCGTATGTGCAGTTGACGGACTTTGAGCGAGGGCGTATAGTGGGCATGCGGGAGGCCGGGTGGACGTACCGCCGAATTGCTCAACACGTGGGGCGTGAGGTCTCCACAGTACATCGATGTTGTCGCCAGTGGTCGGCGGAAGGTGCACGTGCCCGTCGACCTGGGACCGGACCGCAGCGACGCACGGATGCACGCCAAGACCGTAGGATCCTACGCAGTGCCGTAGGGGACCGCACCGCCACTTCCCAGCAAATTAGGGACACTGTTGCTCCTGGAGTATCGGCGAGGACCATTCGCAACCGTCTCCATGAAGCTGGGCTACGGTCCCGCACACCGTTAGGCCATCTTCCACTCACGCCCCAACATCGTGCAGCCCGCCTCCAGTGGTGTCGCGACAGGCGTGAATGGAGGGACGAATGGAGACGTGTCGTCTTCAGCGATGAGAGTCGCTTCTGCCTTGGTGCCAATGATGGTCGTATGCGTGTTTGGCGCCGTGCAGGTGAGCGCCACAATCAGGACTGCATACGACCGAGGCACACAGGGCCAACACCCGGCATCATGGTGTGGGGAGCGATCTCCTACACTGGCCGTACACCACTGGTGATTGTCGAGGGGACACTGAATAGTGCATGGTACATCCAAACCATCATCGAACCCATCGTTCTACCATTCCTAGACCGGCAAGGGAACTTGCTGTTCCAACAGGACAATGCACGTCCGCATGTATCCCATGCCACCCAACGTGCTCTAGAAGGTGTAAGTCAACTACCCTGGCCAGCAAGATCTCCGGATCTGTCCTCCATTGAGCATGTTTGAGACTGGATGAAGCGTCGTCTCATGCGGTCTGCACGTCCAGCACGAACGCCGGTCCAACTGAGGCGCCAGGTGGAAATGGCATGGCAAGCCGTTCCACAGGACTACATCCAGCATCTCTACGATCGTCTCCATGGGAGAATAGCAGCCTGCATTGCTGCGAAAGGTGGATATACACTGTACTAGTGCCGACATTGTGCATGCTCTGTTGCCTGTGTCTATGTGCCTGTGGTTCTGTCAGTGTGATCATGTGATGTATCTGACCCCAGGAATGTGTCAATAAAGTTTCCCCTTCCTGGGACAATGAATTCACGGTGTTCTTATTTCAATTTCCAGGAGTGTATGTGTTGTGAGCCTGAATGACATGTCAACCTCCTTCCATGTTCCATGTGGGTAGATAACTTTCATTGCCCAGCCAATCTGGGTGGTCTCTGGGACTGAGGCAGTAAACAGATCATGTAGTGACTTGTCAGTTTCTCAGTCTCGAAATGGTGCATGTCTGCCAACCACAGAAGGAATCTGGTCAGTAAATGACGCAATTGAATATTCAGCACATAAGCAATGAACAACATCATATAGTTATGAAGCATTTATTAACACATCTATCAACAGTTGCAGTACACATATTTGGCGACTAGTTCCAAACCAACTGGTTAATTTTCAAGTCTGGCCTGCTGAGGCTGCACTGAAAGTACCTGATCTTAATAATAAGCTCCAAAATAGCAATACATGCTTTACAAAATGTTCACAGAATGACTGTCACAATCCTCATGTGCCTCTTAGCGAGTTTGATTTTGATTCGCTAAGAGGCAAACGTGGATTGCTCAGGCTTGAAAATGAACCTGATGGTTTGAAACTAGGCACCAAACACATTAACTGCAAACTGTTGACAGATTCATTAATATATATTACATGAAATATATATTAAAAAAGAAGTTGATGGTTATCCGTAAACAAGATGTAGAAACTGAAAAATCAGTTAGTCATATAATATCTTCCTGTATGTGCATATCTTGTCAGCTGTTTAGCCTCTCACATTTTGGACTTTGTGGGACATCAGCATTCCGTTTTCTCCCTGTTTCTAAGCAATTCTCTTTCAACCCCATAGCTCATTAAATCTGACCAGCACATCACATTTTCATGTGCAGAAAACATTGGCTACATCCAATATTGAAACTTCCTGGCAGATTAAAACTGTGTGCCCGACCGAGACACGAACTCGGGACCTTTGCCTTTTGCGGGCAAGTGCTCTACCATCTGAGCTACTGAAGCACGACTCACGCCCGGTCCTCACAGCTTTACTTCTGCCAGTATCTCGTCTCCTACCTACCAAACTTTACAGAAGCTCTCCTGCGAACCTTGCAGAACTAGCACTCCTGAAAGAAAGGATACTGCGGAGACATGGCTTAGCCACAGCCTGGGGGATATTTCCAGAATGAGATTTTCACTCTGCAGCGGAGTGTGCGCTGATATGGGCATGAGTCGTGCTTCGGTAGCTCAGATGGTAGAGCACTTGCCCGTGAAAGGCATAGGTCCTGAGTTCGAGTCTCGGTTGGGCACACAGTTTTAATCTGCTAGGAAGTTTCATATCAGCGCACACTCCGCTGCAGAGTGAAAATCTCATTCTGGAAACATCCAATACTGTTTCACATAATAGAACACTGCAGGAAGTATATTCACAATAAACAGCATGATGTACTTTAATTGCTATCAACAGCATCTGGCATCCTTATATTTGCTCATACTAAAATAACTCTACGAGGATTAGATGCAGCAGTTACTGTGGCTGTCTTAGCTGCAGAAAGTCTTTGGATTCAGCAGCTATTGGAGATGGAATATTGGCAAACAACCAGTTTATGAATATATATGCCATATATACCAACATATGGTAACTTTATGGAAGGCAAGCATTACAACATTACATTTGGATATCAGTTCCTGGTTCATACCTAACAGGTTGACTCAATTACAGCAGTATTCAATACATTCGGTGTCTCACATTTAATTTTGTTATGTGTGACATTCTACTGCCTTACAACATGATGGCATGATTAATGAAGTAGACAATCAAATTTTCTGAGCAGAGGATAAATGGGAATCTCTTATGGAAGATGCTCATATGTGACCAGCTACTTCTACAATCAAAATACTGTCCACCACTGGCCTGTTTCACTTTGTATACTTTTATTGGGCAATTTGAAATGATGTATTATTTCATGGTACACACAATTCAAACACCAAGAATATTTTTAGTTTAAAGTTGTGTCATCTTCCACACACAATGTTGATTCACAAAGTTCATGTAAGGCACAATTTAACAAGCTATGGATTCTTAAACTGCTAATCACAAGCACATGTGATTTGCTTTTCACAGCACACATTAATTTGACATGGATAAATGTAACTATTCAATGAACACTGAACAGAGAAACAATATATGTATGGCAAGCATATACCCTACTGCACAGAAAATAGTACATCATTCAGCAAAATACAGTTTCAACTGACATCCTCAAGAATTGATGGTCAGTAAGAAACTTTACTGTTATGGTTACTATTATTTCATTATTATGCATTAAACATAGCTATGTACTGTATAATTGTGTGCCAGTGTTACAGTGGTCCTGTGGAATAGAAATAAAACACAAAATATTGCTCCTCATGAGAGTAAGCATGTACTGTTAGTGATAACTGTCTTCAAAGGCACTGTTCAGGATGCCTGATTTTCTAAATAAGCTTGATAGTGTGGCATGATGTACAGCAATCATATCTGGCAACATAGTTTGTAATTCTGAAATCTGTCTGGATCCCAGATGTAGTAAGGATTGAAAATGTCCAATCAAGTTGAAACCCAGATACGTGAGAGTACATTTGATGCAGGTGAGATTTGACAGGTAACCAATACATTGCATTCTAGCACGTATTTCATATCAACATTATTCATTTATCTTGTTCATGACACAGCCCCCCCCCCCCCTTCCCAACACATAGGATTCTACTTCTGTGTCAAACTACAGTCTGATTGCTGTATATTGCTGATGCCATTTCCTCTGTCTTTTACTTTAATCAACCACAAGACCTCGTCTTGGCAGTCAGTCTCATTATATGCACTGCATACCTTTTGAAGCAGGTCATACAAAAGCACACATATTATGCACAAAAGAATTATTAAAGCAATGTAAATAGACACTTCTCTCTTCTAGTATCAAAAAAATGTTATTCCAGGCCTCATAATGTTACCTGTTCTCTGTCTTTACAGTGCCTGACAAAAGTGAAGCACTCAGAAGACACAATCAGTTGTCAATGTAACTTTGTAAACGTACACTTCACCTGTGCGCATTTAGGTGATCAGAGCTGGCAGGCAGAAAACATCTTCCGAGATTGTCCTAAATGCTTTCTCCGAAAATTATTTCGAGCAGTTAGTCCACGAACCCACGTGAATTGTAAATGGTTGCGAAAACACACTTGACCTCTTAGCCACAAACAATGCAGAGCTGATAGAGAGCATCATGACTGATACAGGGATTAGTGATCAAAAGGTCATTGTAGCTAGGTTCAATACCGTTTCTTCCAAATCCACCAGAAACAAACGCAAAATAATTTTATTTAAAAAAGGGGATAAAGTGTCACTAGAAGCCTTCCTAAGAGACAATCTCCATTCCTTCCGAACTGACTATGCAAATGTAGACGAGATGTGGCACAAATTCAAAGATATAGTAGCAACAGCAATTGAGAGATTCATACCTCATAAATTGGTAAGAGATGGAACTGATCCCCCGTGGTACACAAAACAGGTCCGAACGCTGTTGCAGAGGCAACGGAGAAAGCATGCGAAGTTCAGAAGAACACGAAATCCCGAAGATTGGCTAAAATTTACAGACGCGCGAAATTTGGCACGGACTTCAATGCGAGATGCCTTTAATAGGTTCCACAACAAAACATTGTCTCAAAATTTGGTAGAAAATCTGAAGAAATTCTGGTCGTATGTAAAGTACACAAGCGGCAAGGCACAGTCAATACCTTCACTGCACAGTGCCGATGGTACTGTTACCGACGACTGTGCCGCTAAAGCGGAGTTATTGAACGCAGTTTTCCGAAATTCCTTCACCAGGGAAGACGAATGGAATATTCCAGAATTTGAAACACGAACAGCTGCCACCATGAGTTTCTTAGAAGTAGATACCTTAGGGGTTGCGAAGCAACTCAAATCGCTTGATACAGGCAAGTCTTCAGGTCCACATTGTATACCGATTACGTTCCTTTCAGATTACGCTGATACAATAGCTCCCTACTTAGCAATCATATACAACCGCTCGCTCACCGATAGATCTGTACCTACAGATTGGAAAATTGCGCAGGTCGCACCAGTGCTTAAGAAGGGTAGTAGGAGTAATCCATCGAACTACAGACCTATATCATTGACGTCGGTTGGCAGTAGGGTTTTGGAGCATATACTGTATTCAAACATAATGAATCACCTCAAAGGGAACGATCTATTGAAACTTCCTGGCAGATTAAAACTGTGTGCCCGACCGAGACTCGAACTCGGGACCTTTGCCTTTCGCGGGCAAAGGTCCCGAGTTCGAGTCTCGGTCGGGCACACAGTTTTAATCTGCCAGGAAGTTTCATATCAGCGCACACTCCGCTGCAGAGTGAAAATCTCATTCTGGAAACGATCTATTGATATGTAATCAGCATGGTTTCAGAAAACATCGTTCTTGTGCAACACAGCTAGCTCTTTATTCGCACGAAGTAATGGCCGCTATCGACAGGGGATCTCAAGTTGATTCCGTATTTCTAGATTTCCGGAAAGCTTTTGAAACCGTTCCTCACAAGCGACTTCTAATCAAGCTGCGGGCCTATGGGGTATCATCTCAGTTGTGCGACTGGATTCGTGATTTCCTGTCAGGAAGGTCGCAGTTCGTAGTAACAGATGGCAAATCATCGAGTAAAACTGAAGTGATGTCAGGTGTTCCCCAGGGAAGCGTCCTGGGACCTCTGCTGTTCCTGATCTATATAAATGACCTGGGTGACAATCTGAGCAGTTCTCTTAGGTTGTTCACAGATGATGCTGTAATTTACCGTCTAGTAAGGTCATCCGAAGACCAGTATCAGTTGCAAAGCGATTTAGAAAAGATTGCTGTATGGTGTGGCAGGTGGCAGTTGATGCTAAATAACGAAAAGTGTGAGGTGATCCACATGAGTTCCAAAAGAAATCCGTTGGAATTCTATTACTCGATAAATAGTACAATTCTCAAGGCTGTCAATTCAACTAAGTACCTGGGTGTAAAAATTACAAACAACTTCAGTTGGAAAGACCACATAGATAATATTGTGGGGAAGGCGAGCCAAAGGTTGCGTTTCATTGGCAGGACACTTAGAAGATGCAACAAGTCCACTAAAGAGACAGCTTACACTACACTCGTTTGTTCTCTGTTAGAATATTGCTGTGCGGTGTGGGATCCTTACCAGGTGGGATTGACGGAGGACATCGAAATGGTGCAAAAATGGGCAGCTCGTTTTGTATTATCACGTAATAGGGGAGAGAGTGTGGCAGATATGATACGTGAATTGGGATGGAAATCATTAAAGCAAAGACCTTTTTCGTCGTGGCGAGATCTATTTACGAAATTTCAGTCACCAACTTTCTCTTCCGAATGCGAAAATATTTTGTTGAGCCCAACCTACATAGGTAGGAATGATCATCAAAATAAAATAAGAGAAATCAGAGCTCGAACAGAAAGGTTTAGGTGTTCGTTTTTCCTGCGTGCTGTTCGGGAGTGGAATGGTAGAGATATAGTATGATTGTGGTTCGATGAACCCTCTGCCAAGCACTTAAATGTGAATTGCAGAGTAGTCATGTAGATGTAGATGTAGCTGCAATTTTCTGTGACAGGCAGAACAGCCACTAGAGTGCATTAGTGTTGTCAAAATGATGGAGAATAAGGGGTGTGAGCTGTGTCAAATGTTGTGTGATAGCTGAAGGACATGGAGATGTTGCATTATCATGTAGACAGCTTCATCAGCACCTGACACAGTTTGGAATGTGCCTCACTGTCAGTCTCCAATTGGCTGGCTGTTAGACTCATGCAATATTCAGATTTGTGGGACATTTGGATGTGACAGTGGTCAATGATGGACTGCATGGGAACATGAGGGTAGGCAAACTCATCATCAAGGTTCTGGTCTACTACGTCTATATTGTGCATTAAACAAATCATAATGCCTTCACATCTGCACCTGCCATCCAAGAACAAGGAATGGACCTCTTGAAACCTTCTGGCTTATCTCACAACATTGGTTGGAGACTGGCAGCAGTTGGACTAGGGAATTCCCATCCAATGCAAAGAGTACCATTAAGACTAAACTGTGTTTGGAGTGGTACCATGACCAGAAAGTACGTACTGATGACGAATGGTGTCACACTGTGTTCAGTGATTAATCGCGGTTCTGACTACCCTGGATGACAATCGCTGGCATGTATGGCAGCAAACTGGGAAGAGGTCCTATTTTTCCAATGTTTTGGGGAGGCATGGTAGTGTTACTCCTGGTGTCACGGTGTACATCATGAACATCCTGCATCCTCTTGTGTGACAGTATTGTGGTACCATTTTTCAATGCTCTACAAATGAAGTGTGTATATGAAGTGTCTGTGAGATGTTGAGGTACTCCTACTGCCAGCAAGATTTCCAGATCTGTTCCTGATAGAATATGTGTGGGATTAACTCGGATGTCAAATTTGTCCCAGTATCTAGCATATCAATGATCAATTACAACAGCTGCCAAGGGAGAGGGTACGTCTTTATGACATCCTTTCCAACTGAATCACTGCATGCATCCATGGCCAGAGGAAGTGCAATGCTATTCTAATAAGTGGGCGCATACTTTAAGTTCTTTGTAAATTTGACTTGACTTTGTAATCACTGAAATAACATCACATAAGCTTTCAACACATGAAGTTTCCTCCCCCTGCCCCCCCCCCCCTCTCCTTCTGGGTGCTTAACATTTTTTATCCATCAGTGTGTAATCTAGAAACTTAATTTTATGAACAACAGTTATCACCGATTCACTAAAAATAATGAAGAGCACATATACAAGATCTGCCACTCAAATAACATCAGATAAATGACCAGCACATATATCATGGGTATGACAGAATTAGACACAGGGGAATACTTCTGATTAAGTTAACTATCAATTTTACAGATAAAAATACAGCTTTTACTCTGCATATGATGTTATGAGTGCCAGTTTTGAATAATGTGTATTGACTTTATATGTATTTTATAATTTTGAATGCAATTTTTTCTGTCAGTTTAATCAACAGTAGTCGTACTGTCGCGTATCATCACAACCATCTATTGTAAAACAATGTGCGTAAATAACTTTTCTATTTCTTTGTTTATAATGTAATCGGAACACTTTACTGTTTTACAATATGCTTAATTTTGTTGCCATCCCAATACACACATGTATCACATCACCTCTACTTCATCCTTATTACTTTGCCACTGCCTCCTGCCCTGCCCCCCCCCCCCCCCCCCCTGCAGAGAAAAGGGGGAGCTATGACTGACTAGCTTGCTGTAGTGTCTCAACATGCATTTACTTGACTTATCTGCGCCCACATACTGTTATGGAGTCAATATTATTTATCACTATCGTTCTTAATTACATACTTACTCGACATCCTGCATTGTCAAGTGGACCACCATGGGTTGTATTCTGTGGGTTATAGTGCCCACCCAAGCTGTTAATGGAATAAAGAAAATTAAAATTAATCCAGCACTCCAATACCTGAAAATATACACATACATTTGAAAGTGCAAAAATAAGCTAGCTAGAAATCAAGCAAAAATTCCAATTCTTGTGCAGTATTGACACAAATGAAATGCAACATGGAAGTTTTTCAATCTATATTGGGGAATCTTGAACAGAAAAGTTAACTTTAAATACTATACAAATATAGCTCTTTTTATATTTTAGACATCAAAGAGAGAAAAACTTCCCTGCAAAAAAATTTACTGCCATTATCAATAGTAGGGAAGCATTTGCTGAGGGTCTACACCTGAATGGACATGAACAGGATCATAGATTTGACTCAAAGTGTCATTGTTCGTTGTTTCAGTCTCTTTTCTTTTCACAAGACACACAGTTATGAGAGGGCTTAGCACGAGTACGTGATACCCTATCAAATTCTTATTTGACTGCACCCTGGGAAGAGAAGGAGAATTGGAAAAGCAGGAACATCAACACACTTACTGAGACCTAAGCACAAATATGTAAAATTATATTGTCTAGTCTATGCTGATGACATGGCATTAATTGCTTAAGACATAACAAATGCACAAAAAAACTTGAAATAGGAAATATTAGACTACCACTGACACAAAAACATGACTGATGCAAAACACCATGTACGATCAAAATTGGCAACAACAAAATATTCTGCATTAAAGAATCTAGATACCTAGGTAAATGTATCACTGAAAATTTTTACAAAAAGGATTCTATAAAAGTCAGACTTCAGAAAATAGAAACTACATTTCAGTTAACCTGTCCTTACACTAAAAGTCTAATGCATACAACAGTTATTGAAACAGAATAAATCTACACATTAGACACATTTACTTTCCAAAATAAATTTTTAAAGTGCAATTAAAAGCAAAATAATGTAAAATTATGAGAAAAATCTTATGACAAAGAATAAAATTCTGAATACATTACCCAAGACACGTGCAGAAATGTATATGCAAATATAGAAACTCCGATTACAGTATGTACGGGCAGCTGAACTTGAGGGACACAGAAAGAATGTACCAAAGAGGCGTACTCACCAGAGTCACACAGTCTTGAAAAACATGACTACCAGACTCAACTGATGGACATGAATAGAAAGTGACCTTAAGGAATAATTATCATCAAATCTACAGGGCTAAGAAGCAATCAATCAGGAAATGATAAAGATCACACTACATAGTAGACAGACTGATCAACACAAGCAAACTCACTTGTTGAGTGTAAAAAAGTACTGGGCTAAAGAGAAGGCCCACGAGTGTTAATTTGAATGGTCCTATGCATGCATACATGCATGTGTGCACACACGTATGTATGCATAGTACTATTCAAATTAACACTCTTAGGCCTTCTCTCTAGCCTTATACTTTTTCACACCCAACAACTGAATTCATTTCTCTTCATCCATCAGTGGGTGTACACACATGGACCATGCTGCGCGCGCACGCACGCACACTCTTTTTGAGCTTCAATAATTGAATGTCTATGATACCATTCACAATTCAACATTAAACACATTTCTCAACTACAATACTGCCCAGTTAATTTGTCACAATGGATGTGATATAGCTACAAATATATTGCCCCAATCCCAGCAGTCAGGAAACTGATTCAGGAAATAATGTTAAAAGGAGTCTTGCAACACTGGAATAATGCTGAAACATTAGTGATTTCCACCACGGTTTCAGAAGAAGTCAAAGTATCACATCAGCAGCAGCACAAAATGTCCATTATGTACTTGTAAAAATAAACTAACAATACCAAGCAGCAGCAGTACTCCTGGACCTCTCAAAAACTTGATACAGTACATCATGATGTGCAAAAAAAATTTGGAATGAGTGGTGTCACTGGAAAACTAATGCAATTCTACAAACATATTTAAAAGTCAAACAATAGCATATGCAAATTATACAGGATGAGCTTCCTAAGAGTTGTCAGGCATGTTTTCTCTGGTGCTTCAGCAGATATTTGCAATCTTGCTTTTGCAGTGTGTAGCTGGAGTCAACCCAAACAAATACTGTTCATCAGGTTTCGTGGAATGCCCAGTGGTGACAGAAGGTGTCAGTATGTTTCCCATTACACACAAAATGATTTTTAAAGAAGAATTTTACATGCCCATTTGATAGAGTAGTCCTAAATTAGAAAAAAACACTAGTCTAGTGTGATGCTCCTTTTACTAATATGTATGAATGGGACAGTAACAAACAATGAATAACCAGTACTCCAACAGTGACTCAGCAGTGCCACTGCATGGCACTAGCATTTGGCATGAACCAGAATAAACGAATATTTCACTAAACTAATTTGGAACCACCCTATTGAATAACATGTAAAATTCCACTTTAAAAATTATTTTCTTTGTAACAGTAAAAAAACAGATGTGTCCAACAATGCTGGGCATCACACGAAAGACAAGATGAGCAGCATTTGTTTGGACTGACTCCATCTATAAATTGCAAAAGAGGTATAGCAAATGTCTGCTGCAACACCAGAGAAAATGTGCCTGATGACTCTTATGAGGTGTACCCAATATATAATAATGGAGAAATATTGGAGAGGACATGGCTGTGTTCCTCAGGGCTCCATTCCTATTCATATGTTATGTAAATGATTTCTCAAGTTCTCTAGATAGTAAGCATCTCATCGCTATGTATACTGATGACATATCTGGTGTCTGAAGAGATTCAAAACTTTATTGAAAAGGCAACAGCTCACTTTGAAAGAGACAACTAAGAAGTTAACACAGAACAAATAAATATTATTCACTTTAAACTGAGTGATCCCAACAGACAAGATATTGCGAATGATGGGTTTCTGTCAAAAACCTGTTCAGAATGTAAATTTTTGAGCTGATTCATATAAGACCAACTTTCATGGGACCAACAAGTTGACCATGTCTCAAAACAACATCTACATGCATTAAGGAGAGGTTATCATCATCTCTAAATTCTCAACTAAATTCTGAAACCCCAAGGACTGTATATTTTGGATTAGTATAACCTTTCTTGTCTTACGAAATAGTACTTTGGGTCAGGAACTGTCACACTAATATGAAAATGGTTTCAAACTGCAGAAGAAAGCCTTGAGAATTGCAGCAAAAGTGAAATATGGTACATCCTGTAAAAGCCTGTTTACCAGTTTCAATATTCCCACAGTTTATGCCATGTACATGCCACAAGCCATTATAGTAGTGAAAGAAGACACTAAGGTCACATACAGGAACACAAATTCACAACCATGATAAAAGGTATAAAACAGACTTTCATGTACTTAACAGAAGATGAAAAACAAAAAGCCTGTATGTCACATGGGCTGACCCTCATAATTTGCTACCAAATTGATGTGTTGGCAGAACAGCCAACACCATGTTGCTAGAGAAGGCCAAAATGCACGCGTTTACGCTCACGCAGACTGGCGTGAGGTCTGGAACAGGACAATGTAATTAATATAGCCAATAAGGTATGTTGCTGCTGGAATACTTAACTTTAATCCATAATTGGTGTACATCGCTCTTGACGGTACATTAATAACAATCTCAATATAAACTGGTAATGGCGCCTTGCTAGGTCATAGCAAATGACGTAGTGGAAGGCTATGCTAACTATCGTCTCGGCAAATGAGAGCGTATTTGTCAGTGTAGCATCGCTAGCAAAGTCGACTGTACAACTGGGGCGAGTGCTAGGACGTCTCTCTAGACCTGCCGTGTGGTGGCGCTCGGTCTGCAGTCACTGACAGTGGCGGACCGCGGCCGATTTAAAGGCTACCACCTAGCAAGTGTGGTGTCTGGCGGTGACACCACACAAATCATCTTAAGATGTTGACGGGGGTACTTTTAAAAAGTGACCCAAGCAGTCGCTTACCCATAAACACCTGTGGTAACTAGGATTAATGTGAATAATAATGTAAACAATAATCATGTACTAGATATAAGTATGGTAGTTGGTTGGTTCGTTGAAAGGGGGGAGGGGGGGGGGGGGACCAAACTGCCTGGTCATTGGTCCCTTGTTCCTAGAAACAACTCCACAAGGGAAAGACTAAAAAACCAGACTCACAGTAGAAAACCAGGAGGGAAAAAAATCACAAGACCGACAGAAAGGCAACAAACACTACAATTGACAAGAAGACCACAGAGACATGCAAGAAACAGATAGAAAGGACTAAAATGAGAGCAGATGACTGTATCTGGCTGATCATGAGAATAAAAAGGATAAGCCAACCACTCTGCAACACATCAAAACCTCCAGCCTAAAAGCACTAGGGTAGAGAACACAGACCGACACAGGACATGTGCTAAAAATTAGATAGAACAATATATGAAATATAAAACTGAATCAGCCGATGAGGTGTTGTCAGCTAAAATTAATGATAAAGAGTCCAGTAACCAAAGATTACATCACAGGGCAGCCAAAGTAGTACAACACAACAGAATATGAGCCAATGTCAACAGGCCACCACACTGACACCGAGATGGGTCTTCATGGAGAAGAACATAGCCGTGGGTCACCCAAGCGTGCCCGATGCGGAGCTGGCAGAGAACCACAGATCCCTGCAAAAGGCCCACATGGAGGACTTCCACACATTCATAGCCTACTTTATGGCATGCAGTTTGTTGTGCGTACCAAGGTGATGCCATTCTGTCTCCCAAAGCTGAAAAACCTTATGGCGTAATACTGAACGGAGGTCAGTTTCAGAGATGCCAATCTCCAGAAGCGGTTTGCACATAGCCTGTTTGGCCAGTGTGTCAGCAAGTTCATTGCCTGGGAATCCAACGTTACCTGGGGTCCAGACAAACACCACTGAATGATCAGACTGTTCCAGGGCATAGATGGACTCCTGGATGGTTGCTACCAAAGGATGGCGAGGGTAGCACTGGTCAATAGTTTGTAAGCTGCTCAAGGAGTCACAACAGACAAGAAACAACTCACCAGAGCACAAACGGATATGCTCAAGAGCACGAGATATGGCCATCAGCTCTGCAACCATCCGGCAAGGAGTGCTGTTTGATATGTCCTCTATGAGAATAGACAAAGCCAAAATGACCATCAGCCATCAAGCAATCAGTGTAAATTACTTAAGAGCCTCGGGACATGTCAAGAATCAAAAGGGAGTGTCAGTGGAGAGCCTCGGGAGGAACTGAGTCCTTAGGGCCATGTGAAAGGTCCAGAAGAAGCTGCAGCCTAGGTATACACCGTGGAGGTGTATATGAATGGACCTGGAGTAGAGGTGGTAAAGGGAAGAACTCCAGTTCAGACAGAAGCAATCCGACATGAACCGCGATCATAATCCCTGACCTCGGCTGCCGATGCACGAGATGAACCACCATGGTTGGTAAACGGAGACGGTAATTTGGATGGTCAAGAAAGCTACAAATGTGTGCGACATAATTGGTGAGCAGTTGTGCATGCCTGTTCTGCAATGGAGGGACTCCAATCTCCAGCCACCACACTGGTCACCGGAATCATCCAAAATACTCCCTTCGCTAGTTGAACTCCACAGTGGCGCACTGGGTCTAGTAACTGCAATGCTGAGGGTGTCGCCAAAACAGAAACCAGACTCCCATAATGAAGGCGGGATTGAACAAGGGCTCTGTAGAGCTGCAGCAGTGTAGAGTGATCTGCACCCCAGTTGGTGTTGCTCAGGCAGCGGAAGGCACTGAGGTGCGCTTAAGCTGACAAAGGTAAGGAAGCCAAGTCAATTGGGTGCCGAAAATCAATCCGAAGAATCAATATGTCTCCACTACAGCAAGTGGATCATCATCAAGGTAACGTTCTGGTTCCAGATGAATGGTACGATGTCAACAGAAATGCACGACGCATGACTTTGCATCTGAAAACTGGAAGCTGTGGGCTAGAGCCCATGACTGCACCTTGTGGATGGCTCCCTGTAGGCACCGCTCAGCAACACCAGTACTTGTGAAGTAGTAGGAAATGCAAAAGTTGAGTGCACAGAGATAAGGTGGGACGGATGGCCCCAGAGCTGCTGCTAGACCATTAATGACCACTAAAAATAGAGAAAACACGCAATACATAGCTCTGTGGGACTCCATTCTCCTGGATGGGGGGAATTATGGGAGGCACCAAATTGGACGTGGAAAGTACGGAGCGACAGGAAGTTTTAAATGAAAATCAGAAGCGGGCCTCCGAGACCCCACTCATATGTGGCAAGGACATGATGTCGCCAGGTCATGTCATAAGCTTCTCTTAAATTAAAAACGATGACAACCAGGCATTGGCATCTGGAAAAGTCTGTTCGGATGGAATAGTCTAGGGACACTGGACTATCAGCGGTAGAGTGACCCTGGTGTAAACCCCCCTGGTATGGATTGGTTGGTTGGATGTAGAAGGGACCAAACTACGCGGTCATCAGTCCCTCCGACCTTAGATTAACTAAAACCGATAAAATCCCACATTAGGAGAAGCAACCACAATGTCCATAAAATGAGAAACTAAGGGAAGGATGGAAAAGGGCAGAAGAAGATGTGAGGAAAAGAAAGTGACTAATGACAGGGGTGGGAAGGAAGAAGCACAGGAGACGAGAGACACTCAAGACGTAACAGACCCCGTAATGAAAGGAGTGGGAAGGCAGAGAGCCGGGATGAACCACCAAGCCCAGTTGAAGCCAATCCAGTCGGGGCGAAGGGGGGAGCAAAGAGGGCCTGCCATCCCCTCCACTCACTGATAAGGTGGAAGGACCCTCCCTTAAATAAAGCATTAAAACCCCCATCACGAATAAAACGCAAAACGAGATCCGTCGCTGAAGCATTGTCAGCCAACACCAGGGGTAGCGAGTCTGGAAAGCTGAAAGTCCGTCGTAGGGTGGCTAAGTTGGGGCAGTTCAATAAGATGTGAGCCACAGTCAACATCGATCCACAACGACAGAGAGCGGGGTCCTCACAACTGAGGAGATAACTATGAGTCAAAAAAGTATGGCTGATGCGGAGCCAGTAGAGGACGACAGAGGCCTTATGAGAGGCCCGTAAGGAGGACTCCCATGGAGTTGTAGAATCCTTCATTGCCCTGAGCTTGTTCGGAGAAGAAAGAGTGATCCAGTCTGCATCCCAAAGGCCTAAAACCTGACGACATAATGCCGAGCGAACGTCTATTTCCGGAATAGCAAGAGATGGTCTGGTAGTAGCTAATTTAGCCAGTCGATTGGCAAGTTCATTGCCAGGAATCCCAACATGGCCTGGGGTCCAAATGAAAACCACCGAGCATCCACGTTGAGCGAGGCGAGAAAGGGAGTCCTGGATAGCAATGACCAACGGGTGGCGAGGGAAGTACTGGCCGATAGTGTTCAAACCGCTCAACGAGTCACTACATATAGTGAAGGACAGTCCTGAGCAGGAGTGGATATGATCCAGTGCGTGCAAGATGGCTACCAATTCTGCAGTAAAAACACTACAGCCACCTGGCAAGGAACAAAGTTCTGTGCATCGCACATAGGTGTAAGCAAAACCAGTGCGACCAGCAACCATGGAGTCATTAGTATAGATCACTTCTGAATCCTAAAAAGAACTGAGAAGACAGGAGAACTGGTGGCGAAGAGCCATCGGAGGGACAGAATCCTTTGAATCGACTGAGAGATCAAGGCAGAGCTGCGGCCGAGAGATGCACCTCGGAGGGATACGTGTATGAGTGGAGAACAGAGGTGGTAGAGGCAATTGCTGGAGCTCAGAAAAGAGCGACTGAATAAGGACAGACATGGTAAGCCCACATTGTGGGCGCTGCTGCGACAGGGTGATCTCCGTGTCTGGATAAAGGAGACCATAATTAGGGTGCTTGGAGGTGCAGTGAATGCGGAGCGCATAAGATATCAGCTTTTGCTGGTGCAAAATTTACAGTGGTGGAATCCCCGCCTCTGCGAGAAGGCTAAGTACGAGGCTAGTCCGGAAGGCACCAGTCGCAAGTTGGACTCCACAGTGGTGGATGGGGTCTAGTATCTGCAGTGTCGAAGGCAACGCAGAACCATAGACAGGACTTCCATAATCTAAACGAGACTGGACCAATGCTTGATACAATCGCAGGAGAACAGAGCGGCCTGCACCCCAGGTGGTATTGCATAGACACCTAAGAACACTGAGATGGGACCAGCACGTCCTCTTCAGCTGACGAAGGTGAGGGAGCCATGTCAACCGGGCATCGAAGACCAGACCCAAGACGCGATGGGTGTCCACCACCCTGAGGGGCTGGCCATCGAGGAACGATTCCAGATGGGGATGGACTGTATGGCGACGGCAGAAATGCATGACAAGTCTTGGCCGGCAAAAACTGAAAGCCATGAGAGAAAACCTATGAGTGCACCTGACAGATTGCCCCCTGTAGACAGCGTTCTGCACTGCCCATTACAGAGGAGGTGAGGTAGATACAAAAATCGTCAGTATACAAAGAGGGGGACACTGTCGGACGATTAATGGCTATGAGGAAGAGAGGGACGCTCAGCACAGAACCCTGTGGGACCTCATTTTCTTGCCGATGGGGAGAGCTGTTGGAGGAACCAACTTGGACCTGAAAAGAGTGACAAGAAAGGAAGTTACGGATAAAAATGGGCAGAGCACCATGGAGGCCCCATTCGTGAAGGGTGGTGAGGGAGTTGTGGCGCCAGGTGGTGTCATAGGCTTTATGCAAATCAAAGAAGACTGAAGGAGGTGTTGCCAATGAGCAAAAGCCGAGCGGATAGCAGACTCCAGGCAGACCAAGTTATCCACCATAGAGTGGCCACAGCAAAAACCACTTTGAGTCGATGACAAAAGGTTGCGGGTTTCAAGGATCCAAAACAGATAACAACTCACCATATGTTCAAGGAGCATGCAGAGGGTGTTAGTAAGGCTAATTGGATGGTAGCTACCCAACTGAAGAGGCAGCTTCCCTGGCTTCAACACTGGAACAACAATCCTTTCCTGCCACTGGGTAGGAAATACCCCCTCACCCCACAGACGGCTGAAGAGGGTCAGTATACAATGGTGGCCAGCCACTGATAAGTGTTGGAGCATTTGGTTATGTATCCAATCTAGTCCAGGAGCTGTGTCAGGACAAAGGGCGAGGGCGCTGGCAAATTCCCACTCGCTGAATGGGGAATTATATGGTTCTGAGCAGTGAGAAACAAAAGACAAAGGTAGTTGTTCTGAACGCTCTCTCAGGAGAAGGAACGTGGGTGGATATTGAGCCGATGCCGAAGCTTGAGCAAAGTGTTGAGTGAAATTTTCTGTCACAAAGTCCAGATTGGTAAAGACAACACCATGTACAGAAATTCCTGCAACCCTGGCAGGAGGACGGTGGCCAAACATTCGCCGGAGTTTCGCCCAGACTTGTGAAGAGGGGGTGTGGGGTCCTATGGCAGCTACATATCATTCCCAGCAAATCAGTTTCTGAAATTTGATTAGGTAGTGGGCCCGGCCACAGAGTCGTTTAAAGACCAGAAAAAGAGCAGTAGGAGGGTGCCACCTGAAGTGCTGAAGAGCACAGCGGTGGTCTTTTATGGCTGCAGCAATTTCCGGAGTCCACCAAGGGACCATCTTCCAGCAGGGGGAACCTGAAGAAGAAGGGATTGCCTGAAAAGCTGCTGAAAGGATGGTGGCAGTCAAAGTCTGAGTAGATTCATCAACACTGTCATGTGGCAATACAGGGAGGATGGAAGCAGAGGAGAAGGCACCCCAGTCTGCCTTAGATATGGCCCACCTGGGAGGGTGACGGAGCGAGAGAGAGACTGAAGGAAGGTCAAAACAATCGGGTAATGGTTACTGTCACATAAGTCATCGTGGACGCCCCACTGAATGGAGGGAAGAAGGCCGGAACTGCAGATGGTGAGGTCAATGGTTGAGAAAGTGCCGCACGCCACACTTAAGTGTGTGGGAGTGCCTGTGTTTAGTAAACTGAGGTCGAGCCCTGCCAGAACAGCTTCAACTGTCCTGCCCAGGGCAGTAGTCGTATGACTACCCCAAAGAGGGATGTGGGCATTAAAGTCCCCTCATAACAGGAAGGGAGAAGGGAGTTGCTGAAGAAGGGTGGTGTGGGCATGGAATGTGGGCAGCCTGTCAGGTGGGAGGTAGAGATTACAGATTGTGATTCGAGTGGCCAGATGGACTCTGACAGTAATGGCTTCCAGAATGGTACAGAGGGGAACCCATTTACTAACAATGTCCTTGCAGACCAAGGTGCAAACACCATGAGAAGCCCGCAAGGGACCAATTCGGTTCCGACAGAAAGAGTGGAACCCATGAAGGGTAGGTGAGTAAGACTTGACAAAATGGGTCTCCTGGAGCACAATACTAGCAGCAGAGTAGAAGGAAAGAAGGGGCTGCAACTCTGGAAGGTGACACAAATGTCCATTACAATTCCACTGGAGGATTCTCAAGCCAGAGTCCAAAGTGGAAGCGAATGGACTGGAGTTGGTCACGCCACTGAGTCGCTATCCGTCACCGATAAGGATGGGGTAATATCCATATAGGTGGGGTCAGACTCTGTTGGTTCATTGACTGTAGGAGGGGAAGACTGCACCTCAGGGGGTACCAGAGGGGCCTTGCCCTTCTTCCTGCATTTCTGCTGCTTCTCTTGGGAAGGAAGAGAAGGGCAGACTTCAGTGAGGGCAGGCACAGAATTACACCAGGCACTCTCGGCGGCACCCACCAGCTGTGGATCACGCTGCTGTTGTGGAGCAGTAGATCACCTTTCAGGGGGATGCCAGGAAGAGGAGTCCTGGGACAGAGCTCCAGTAACGGCGGCTGCTGAAGGAGGGGAGCACTTCTCCGGCAGGGGAGGGGGAGCAGCACCCGAAGGGGTGGGTATGGGTACTGAGGGGGAGGGGGAGAGGAGGAGGAGGAGGAGGAGGGTGGAGGAGGAGGAGGAGGAGGAGGAGGGGAGGAGGGGGGAGGGGGGGAGGAGGGGGGGAGGAGCTGGCTGAAGGCATCGGACGAATGGGGAGAGGCTGGGAAGAGGAGGGGGTAGGGCGGGGAATGGACGTAATTGAAGCAAAAGTAGAGGTCATAGACAAGGGATGCAGCCGGTCATATTTTTGATGAGCCTTAGTGTAGGTGAGCCAATCTAAGGTTTTGTACTCTTGAATCCTCCTTTCTTTCACAAAACATTGGGCATATAGGCAAGCATGGAGAAGGCTGTACATTACAATTTACACACATTGGCGGAGGAGCACAGGCACTCCCCTCATGGGAGGGGTGCCCACAGTCACCACAGAGGGGATCAGTGGTGCAGAGGGAAGACATGTGTCCAAACCTTAAGCATTTAAAACATCTCATCGGTGGTGGAGTATAAGGTTTTACATCACACCGATACACCATTACCTTGACCTTCTCTGGGAGGACATCCCCCTCGAAGGCCAGGATAAAGGCGCCCGAAGCAATGTGATTGTTTGGAGGGCCTCACTGCACACAGCAGATAAAACGAACCCCTCACAGCTAAAGGTTAGCACAGAGCTCCTCGTCAGTTTGCAGAAGAAGATCTCGGTGGAAAATAATGCCCTGTACTGAGTTCAAAGATTGGTGGGATGTGACGGAGACTGGGACGTCACCGAGACAGTCACAAGCACGCAGGGCGTCAGATTGGGCAGCAGATGTCTTCATAATCAAAGCACCGGACCGCATTTTACTCATCGATTCAACTTCGCCATACTTATCTTCAATCGTCTCCATGAAAAACAAAGGCTTGGTCATGGCAAAACTACCGCCATCTGTCCTGGTACAAACCAGGTACCAAAGGAAAGGTTTCAACCCAAGCCGGCGAGTTTGACCCTCCTCCCAGTGGCTGGCCAGGGAGGGAAAGGCCGAAGAATCAGAAAGAGTGTCACGTCTGCTACCACTCTTCGAGACAGCCACAGAATGGCCAGGATGGTGAAGCTTTTGTCGCTTCATTCGCAAGGCATCTGCCCTACTACCACCCACTCTGATCAGGGGTTCGCCCCGCGGGCGCCACCCAGCCACAGCGAGGACTGTCTGGCACGGCGGCCATTGCCAGGAGTTCTGGTGCCCCAAAATGATGAGCATCGACTCCTGGGCATACACGAGGTGTTAACAGCTCAGGTACTAGTAGTGTGATCCCTATGGTTTCAGGGGGCTCAACCAAGTGGGTACTTAACAGCCCCACCACACGGACTGGCTACCGTGCTGGTGACCTAGCAGTAGGGGGGCCAGGATGCAAAGGGAAAGGGGTGGGGAGGGGAGGGGCGGGGAGGGGAGGGGAGGGGAGGGGAGAGGGAGAGGAACCTGCACCATGCAAGCTAGGTAGGGAGTTCATCCCCAAAGGTCTCACACTGAACGGAAAATTTTGGAAATTGAGGTCAAATCCCCAAGGGGACCAAAAACGCTGAAAAGGACATGGAAACAGCAAACTAAACAATAGCACAGAACAAAACAAAGCCAGGAGGATAGCCAGGTCGACATAAAGAAGTCCACTAAGAGGGAAAAGAGGGGGCAAGGACAAAGGAGCAAGGATAGGGAGGGAGAGGAACAGGGACGGTAATGCAGCCTTCAAAGGAAAGGAAAGGAGACTGCAATAGCTCGCGGCCCCGTGCACGCCACACACATACCCACAAAAGGACTGTGGGCCCCCTTGGGGGCACCCTGACATGGAGTCACTAGGCCCCGTGACTCCAGGAGCCAACACAACCACCGACTCACCATACATTCTTGCAGCTTAGAAAGAAAGTTGGTGAGGCTGATGGGCCAATAGCTTCCCAAATCAAGCAGGTTTTTACCAGGTTTGACCACCAGAACGATGGTGCTCTCCCGCCATTGCGACGGAAATATGCCATTGCACCAGATGCGGTTGAAGATGATGAGGATATATCGCTGGCAGTCCAACAGATGATGTTGTGTGGATCCAATCCAGCCCAGGAGCTTTGTTGCGGCAATGTGCAAGGGTGCTGAGGAGCTCCCACTCAGTAAATGGAGTGTTATATGGTTCACTGTGGCGTGCAGTGAACGAGAGGAGTTTCCCTTCCATCTGCCATTTGAGGCTGCGAAAGGCTGGGGGGTAATTCTGTGACACAGAGGCTCAAGCATTGTGCTCAGCAAAGTGCTTGGCAATTGCATTTGCGTCAGTAGATAACATTCCACTGATGTTAATGACAGGGACACCTGTTGGGGTCTGGTACCCAAAAACACATCTGATCTTCATCCAGATTGTGAAGGTGACATAGTGTACACAATGGTCAAGACATACCTCACCCAACACTCCTGTTTCTGCCTTTTTATGAGCTGGTGAACACGGGCATGGAGCCATTTAAAAGCTATTAGGTGCTCCAGGGAAGGGTGCTCCTTATGTCACTGTAGAGCCCACCTGTGCTCTTTAATGGCCTCAGCGATTTCCGGCGACCACCAAGGTACTGTCTTTCACCGGGGCACCCTAAGGAACAAGGGGGCCCCAGTATTTAAGAGGCAGAGGTCGAGTTGAGACAGTAAATTTTTGACATCTCTACCTCGGCCAGTAAGCATGGTGCCACCCCACAAGGGGTTACGTGCGTTAAAATCTCCCAAAGTAGGAAAGGTTTAGGGAGTTGATGAATCAGTGCAGCCAATATGTTCAGGGGTACTGCACCATCTGGGGAAAGACATACATTGCAGATGGCTATTTCCTGCATTGTCCTTATCCTGACAACCCCAGCTTTGAGAGGAGTTTGAAAGAGCACAGGTTCACTGCATACTGAGTGCAGGACATAGACACGAACTCCACCTGACACTCCATTACACGAGGGTCATCCACAAAGTAAGTTCCATTTCTATCCGCAGCAGCGCTACGATCGCAGTTCCGAGCATACGCAGCAGTTACTCTAACTCAAGGAGAAGACATGTACACTATTTTCAGATCGCTGCTGCCGCTGTGTGCTTCGTAGTGCTGCTTTATAATGTCAGCAGTAATTTAAAATGCTGCTGTGTGTGAAATCAGATCTGTGATTCGTTTTCTAAATGCAAAGAAAGTTAAACTGAAGGAATTCTTCAGCAAATCTGTGGGGTTTATGGACAAAATGCTATGAGTGATTCAATGGTTAGAAGATGGGTCAGACTCTTCAATGAAGGACGTGATCAACTGCACGATGAAGAACGAAGTTGACACCCGTCTGTGGTTACTGATGAACTGGTTCACACAATTGAAGAGAAGATTAAGCACAACCATAAGTTTACACTTAGTGCAATTGCTATGGGAGTACCGCAAATCTCACGATCACTAATTCATGAAACTGTAACTGAAAAAACGAAATTTCGAAAACTTTGCTCATGTTGAGTGCCCAAAATTCTTACTGAACAACACAAGAAACAATGGATGGGCAGTGCACCTCAGTTTTTGACCCATTACAATGAAGAAGGTGATGGTTTCCTATCCCTGATAGTCACAGGGGATGAAACTTGGGTATCGTATGACACCCCTGAAACAAAACATCAATCAACGGAATGGAGGCACACTTCATCCCTAACAAAGGTTATGCCTAAGCAAATCTTGACACCTTGAAAAGCCATGTACACCGTTTTTGGGACAGAAAAGGCATTTTGCTGATTTATTTCTTACCAAAAGGCCAAACATTCAATGCACATGGTTACTGTGACACAAGCTGAAAGAACATGTTACCACATGGTTGAATACACAGGCGACAACCTTCTATGAAGAAGGCATACAAAAACTTGTGCCACGCTATGACAAGTGCCTACAAAATTTCAGAAGCTATGTAGAAAAGTAGTTTAACAGTTGTAGATTTTTGTACAATAAATATTTTTTTGTGTCTGTACACGTTTGTTTTATATAACCAAACGGAACTTACTTTGTGGGCACACCTCATATTCTGTACAACTTTTGTAATATCCCCTATAGCTGTGAAGAGCAAGGGTCCACATTGCCGGGAACCAGGGTTCCTGGAGGGCAATGCAGAAGGCAGGTGTAAATCTCAACAGTTGTCATAATTCAGCCAGGTGGTGGAAGAAACCACCACAATATCACTGGAGGATGATCTCGTCATGAGAAAGGGAAGGCATGAAGCGATCAAGGAGGCAGTTTACACCTCATGGCCACCTGCTGCCACTGACGTGAGTACCTGTGCATTCTATATACATTGTGTCTGGGGGTCCAGCAAGACCTAGGTCCTCAGCAGATGCCAGAATCTCCACCTTACCCTCAGACACAGAGCTTGTAGGTAATGGTGGTGTGGGTGCCGCTGCAATTTTTTTGTTCTTGGCATGGTCTTATTTTTAGGTTTCTCTCATTGCTCCTTGGATTTCTCTGGCTGGGAGGGCTTCACTGATTCAGTCTCAAGGTGTGAGGAGGATCTTTAAGCCCTATGACCAGGTGCCTGTGGGCACTTCAGCCACAGGAGGGTGTCCTCTTTCCCACTGGTAGGAAACTGGGAAGCAAGTGACCCCTTCGTAGTGAGAGGAGCTGAAGAAGACTGACACTTCTCTGGCTGAGAAGTAGGGACTGATGTCCCCAATGGTTGGGATGGCAGAACTGAAGCAGCTGGAACCATTGTTGTAGCAGTGGCATAAGAGGATGTCATGCGCACAGGATGTAGCCTTTCACATTTCCTTTTAGCCTCAGTGTAGGTCAGTCAGTCCAGGGTCTTGTATGCCATGATTTTTCTTTCTTTCTGTAGAATCCCGCAGTCCGGCAAGCAAGAGGAATGTTGCTCACTGTAGTTGACACAGATGGGAGATGGGGCACAAGGAGTATTGGGATGCTATGGATGTCCACAATCACAACATATGATGCTGGAAGTACAGCAGGAAGACACATGTCTGAACTTCCAGCACTTAAAGCACCGCATCGGGGAGGGATATATGGCTTTACATCACAGCGGTATACCATCACCTTAACCTTCTCGGATAATGTATCACCCTCAAAGGCCAAGATGATGGCACCGGTGGCCACCTGATAATCCTTTGGACCCTTACGGATGCGCCAGACAAAATGATCATCTCGTCGCTCTGCATCTGAAAAGAAGGACCCTGTGAAATATAATACCCTGCACCATATTTAAACTCCTATGGGGTGTGATGGAAACACAAACATCCTCCAGCTTGTCACAGGCCTTGACTGGGCAGAGGATGCTATTTCTATCAAGCCTAACACAGATCGCATTTTGAACAACCGCTCCACCTCCACAAACTTGTCCTCTAAATGCTCCACAAAAAACTGAGGCTTCATCAACATGAAGGATTCACCATCAGCTTTCATGCATACGAGGTACTGGGATGAATAACGTTCGCTTCCAACTTTAGCCTGATGTTTCTCCCATGGCAGAGTGGCCAGGGAGGGGAATGATTTGGGGTCATACTTCATCGCATTAAATTGAACCTCGAATGCTTAGAGACTGGTGTATGACCACCAGCAAGAGATGATGATGTTCACTTTTCATCTGCCCTGATGATACGCAATCTGACCATCTGACCAGGACCCCCCCCCCCCCCCTCCCCCAAAGGGTGCCACCCAGCCTCAGCAAAGGCCACTTGGCAGGTTGGCCATTGCTGGGAGCCCTGATGCCCCAGGTAGATGGGCATCTACTCCGTGATATACGTGGGGAGTTAACGGCGCAGATTTCAGCAGAGCTATCCCTCTGTAGTCAGGGAGCTACAACGAATAAGGTACATTGTGGCCCCAACACAATGGACTAGCTACTGTGCTGGATATGAGGTGCAAAGAACTCCATGATCATCGTCGGCATAGGACAACACTGCACAATGGATGGAGGAAAACACACCCAGGAAGGTGTCCTCACCCAACAGCTGGAGAATGAATGGAAATGCAAAGCCATGATGCACCATGAAAGGTGCCCTTCCCCAACTGGCTCGCTCTTTGGGATAATTTTGGAGAACGGAAGTGAAACCCTACAGGAGACCATCACAGAAATGCCAAAACATTTGAGACTCCTTTTAGTTGCCTCTAACGACAGACAAAAATACCTCGGGCCTGTGCTAACCCCTGGACCTGCAGTGGGATAAGTATGGTAGTAAATTGCATATAAACAAAGTTAGTACTCCATAGTACTAACTTTGTTTATATGCAATTTACTACCATATTATTTTCCTATTGTTTTTATTATTTAATCACAGCTTATTGTAGAATATAATGCTGTAATTTGTAATGGGTTGTCACTGTCCACGCATGTAAAATTATGTGTTATGAACAAAACATAAATACATAAAAGATTGAGAGTTAGATATAAACCAACAAGGGTCACTTTTGCTGACACACATGATGAAACTGACAACAACCTGGAAATTCAATGACTGCAACTTCTGGCATTAGTACACAGATATGTGATGTCTAACTTTTATAAGAAATGACAATTGTAACAATATAGTAATAGTTAACTGATTATATCCGTCAGTCAGAGTTTTAGGAGTGTCAAAAGCTGAAATTCAGTCTACACAACAATAAGAATGCTAAGGCTTTCCAATGATTTACCATTGCTGAATTTAGTTACATTCAGTTACAGTTTGATTTTAAAAAAGGAAAGAAAGAACTGACTTGAAATAAACTAGTTCCTAAAAAGCATTTGAACCATGGTGTACTGAGCCACCACACAAGAAGAGTTTCCGACAGTTGGTACTAGAAGTACTGTGGATGTCCATCCACAGCAGGAACATTGCTGCATGCAAACCAATCATGCTGCCTGCGAGAATCGCGCCCCCTGGAACAACAGTGCCACCAGGAAGAGAAACGCGTGCTTAAGTAACCTGCACGAGCAGTAGTTGTGAGTTGCAAGTTGTAAGTCAGTCTAGTTCTTGCTAAAGCTGTCGGCACACGGACCGTGCATCCGAACATTGAGCATTGAGCGTGCCGAGTTTCTGACGTCATAGCATGGAATAGTACGTTCCGGAGTCTTTCCGAACATGCAGAGCAATATCCGGCATGTCAGATATTCTGAGCATGCATCTGAGCATTGACCAATGAGATGGCACAACGCCACCTACGTCACACGCATGCCGTCTCCCCTCAGTACAGAGTTGTGAGGCACCATATTGGCATTCATTTCAAGCCTATATGTATATATGCCATTTCTGAGCACTAGCAAATTGAGAATCACAGGAAAACTCGTTGTTAACTGTGTAATTTGTCCCAATAAAATAATGAGAAACATCATATTTGTGGCAAAAGAATTATTGTAACTTGCATATCATGAGAGTAGGCTATTCGAAGGCAGCGACAAACTGAAGATCCTCCAAAAATGCATTGTTCTTGGTACAATTTGTTATAATTAAATTTCAATTAGTAACATATCTATGATTAAGGTTTTCAGCAAGGGGTAACATAATATGTTTAGATATAAGGCGTGTGTTGTTGGTTTAGCGTAGCTGGCACAGTAGCTCAGCGTGTTCAGTCAGAGAGTTGGTTGGCCTCTTTAATAAAAGAACTGAGTAAAAGGATCAACAACGAACTTGAATGGATGTTGTGTGACGTCCGCAATGATAAAAAACAACGATTTAAAAATATATATATATATATTTCTTAACATTCGTGTTTTTATTAGGTTCTGATACTTTATTATTAGTTTAGTATAAGTATATACTATAATATTTTATGTTATGTAAATATAAGTTCACCTTTTTTTTTAGGGGGATTTTGTTCGATTGGCTTAATCTACAGGACAGCTTGCACTACTTACATAAAGATATTTTGCTCCTTTTTCTTTTACGCTTCGTAATTCATATGTTGCAAAGATTCTGCTATTCACCTTTTTTTTAGGGGGATTTTGTTCGATTGGCTTAATCTACAGGACAGCTTGCACTACTTACATAAAGATATTTTGCTCCTTTTTCTTTTACGCTTCGTAATTCACATGTTGCAAAGATTCTGCTATTGGGTGGGAACGTGATCAAGTAAGACTGACCTTGGGGTTTTACTAAAATGTGGGAATGATGAAATAATGTTTATCTTATGCGGAGAAGTATTCCAAATTTGTACCGCACTGTTTATAATGGAACATTTGAAACCCTGTATCCTTACTGATTGGACATGGTACTTTCCTTTTCGTGGACGATGGAGGAAATCTGTCAATACCTGCTTTCTTTGGGATTGGAATTAATGGAGCTAACACAGGAATTTTACGCGCGCCCGTTGAGTAAACAGTGTGATTTATGAACTAGAAACATCCCTCAAACTGCCGCTGGAGTGCTTTGCGATCGTGTATACCATGTTGGGGCCCATGTACTGTATGCACAAGTTGCATCGTTCCTGAGCGTTCAGCAGCACATTGAACTTGGCACGCTTAACGTTAACGTTCGACAGCACGGTCCGTGTGCCGATGGCTTAAGCAGTTGCTGCAGAACATTCGTTGTTTCTTCAAGTCATTGAGGGAGATAGAAACAGAAGCCGATAGATAGACCATGGTTAGCCTTCAGTAGAAACAGAATAGTGAATATAAGTATCATGTGTGGGCAGAGACCACCTGCCTAGAGAGTTAACCAAGTACTGCTAGTTTGGATCTGTTCTTCTATTAATACAGCAAGGCAAAAGATTAGTTTTCTTATGACTTTTTTAAGAATCATGATAGAAGGTTGTATACATGGAAGAACCCTGGAGATACTAAAAGGTATCAGATAGATTATATAATGGTAAGACAGAGATTTAGGAACCAGGTTTTAAATTGTAAGACATTTCCAGGGGCAGATGTAGACTCTGACCACAATCTATTGGTTATGAACTGTTGATTAAAACTAAAGAAACTGGAAAAAGGTGGGAATTTAAGGAGATGGGACCTGGATAAACTGACAGAACCAAAGGTTGTGGAGAGTTTGAGAGAGAGCATTTGGGAATGATTGACAAGAATGGGGGAAAGAAATACAGTACAAGAAGAATGGGTAGCTTTGAGAGATGAAATAGTGAAGATAGCAGAGGATCAAGTAGGTAAAAAGACGAGGGCTAGTAGAAATCCTTGGGTAACAGAAGAAATATTGAATTTAATTGATGAAAGGAGAAAATATAAAAATGCAGTAAATGAAGCAGGCAAAAAGGAATACAAACGTCTCAAAAATGAGATCAACAGGAAGTGCAAAATGGCTAAGCAGGGATGGCTAGAGGACAAATGTAAGGTTGTAGAGGGATATATCACTAGGGGTAAGATAGATACTGCCTACAGGAAAATTAAAGAGACCTTTGGAGAAAAGAGAACCACTTGTATGAATATCAAGAGCTCAGATGGGAACACAGTTCTAAGCAAAGAAGGGAAAGCAGAAAGGTGGAAGGAGTATATAGAGGGTCTATACAAGGGCGATGTTCTTGAGGACAATATTATAGAAATGGAAGAGGATGTAGATGAAGATAAAATAGGAGATATGATACTGTGGGAAGAGTTTGACAAAGCACTGAAAGACCTAAGTCGAAACAAGGCCCCTGGAGTAGACAACATTCCATTAGAACTACTGACAGCATTGGGACAGCTAAGCCTAACAAAACTCCACCACCTAGTAGGCAAGATGTATGAGACAGGCGAAATACCCTCTGACTTCAAGAAGAATATAATAATTCCAATCCCAAAGAAAGCAGGTGTTGACAGATGTGAAAATAACCGAACAATCAGTTTAATAAGCCACAGCTGCAAAATACTAACACGAATTCTTTACAGACGAATGGAAAAACTAGTAGAAGCCGACCTCGGGGAAGATCAGTTTGGATTCCGTAGAAATACTGGAACACGTGAGGCAATACTGACCTTACGACTTATCTTAGAAGAAAGATTAAGGAAAGACAAACCTACGTTTCTAGCATTTGTAGACTTAGAGAAAGCTTTTGACAATGTTGACTGGAATACTCTCTTTCAAATTCTAAAGGTGGCAGGGGTAAAATACAGGGAGCGAAAGGCTATTTACAATTTGTACAGAAACCAGATGGCATTTATAAGAGTCGAGGGACATGAAAGGGAAGCAGTGGTTGGGAAGGGAGTAAGGCAGGGTTGTAGCCTCTCCCCGATGTTATTCAATCTGTATATTGAGCAAGCAGTAAAGGAAACAAAAGAAAAATTCGGAGTAGGTATTAAAATCCATGGAGAAGAAATAAAAACTTTGAGGTTCACCGATGACATTGTAATTCTGTCAGAGACAGCAAAGGACTTGGAAGAGCAGTTGAACGGAATGGATGGTGTCTTGAAGGGAGGATATAAGATGAACATCAACAAAAGCAAAACGAGGATAATGGAATGTAGTCAAATTAAGTCGGGTGATGTTGAGGGTATTAGATTAGGAAATGAGACACTTAAAGTAGTAAAGGAGTTTTGCTATTTGGGGAGCAAAATAACTGATGATGGTCGAAGTAGAGAGGATATAAAATGTAGACTGGCAATGGCAAGGAAAGCGTTTCTGAAGAAGAGAAATTTGTTAACATCGAGTATGGATTTAAGTGTCAGGAAGTCATTTCTGAAAGTATTTGTATGGAGTGTAGCCATGTATGGAAGTGAAACATGGACGGTAAATAGTTTGGACAAGAAGAGAATAGAAGCTTTCGAAATGTGGTGCTACAGAAGAATGCTGAAGATTAGATGGGTAGATCACATAACTAATGAGGAAGTATTGAATAGGATTGGGGAGAAGAGAAGTTTGTGGCACAACTTGACCAGAAGAAGGGATCAGTTGGTAGGACATGTTCTGAGGCATCAAGGAATCACCAATTTAGTATTGGGGGGCAGCGTGGAGGGTAAAAATCGTAGGGGGAGACCAAGAGATGAATACACTAAGCAGATTCAGCAAGATGAAGAAGCTTGCACAGGATAGAGTAGCATGGAGAGCTGCATCAAACCAGTCTCGGGACTGAAGACCACAACAACAACATTACTTTAGTTCAGAGGACATTATTTTGTGTGTGTCCATGGAAATGTAGTCAACACAGGACTGATAAGCTAAACATGCAGCCTACAATTGCTGTAACCAGTGTTACCAAAGTTGAGTAATATATTTTACTAGTCTCCCTTTTATGTTACTTTCATTGTGTGTGTGCTGCCCTAGAATCCTCGCATCTGTCCTACCAGGATACCTTTATTAATCTTTTTCAGTGACAGAGAGATTTTCATATATAAGTGGACACACCTGGTCCACAACATGAATTGTCTATTTCAATAGCCTTTGCAATATCAGATGAGCACTGTACCATGTGGCTCAATGCTGTGGGCATTGCCTCAATTTTCTAATTGTTGTTAAGGCAAACAGTTCATTATATGAAAGGTAAAGGCAATACATCATATCTTACATGAGATTTATTCAGAATGTTTCATTGAGCTGAGAAGAGAATAACAACTAAATTCAGCTGAACAATTCATCTCCACAGCAGATCATCAGCAGATGATAACCGAGTTGCCAAACATTTCCCACAATGTGTTCAAGCCTCACTTGCACTAACAGAAGGAAGAATAAGCTGCTGGAGCCCATTTGTTCCTTGAGTAGATCTGAAGATATCACAATGCTATGCACAGCTCATGCTGTCCGGCCTTCAGAGATGAGATGTGATGTGATGTGATGTGATCATGGGTGAATCTGAAGGAGTACCAAAATACAAAAATGAGAGTAGAATCCACAGGACCATAAGATATCATTTTGTTAACTAATGTAATGGGCAAAAGCACAGCCTGGAAGTGATCAGATGCATTGCTGGTAACCTAAACCATAAATTATGAGACAAGGGTTTACCAAGCTGACTTAGGTGCTTGGGCCCCCAGCACACCACAGTTGACACAATTTGTTCCCAATTTATTTTTTGATAGGGGACACTAATGGCTCCTTTAGGCTACCACAACATATATATAGAATTATCATGACTGTTACCATATATAGTGTTCCATTTGCATCTGAATAGAATTCAGTTGGTAATGCTACTCAATTTAAGTCCATATGTTGACAACAAACTAAATAAATTCCTAGCAGTTGAATGACTGCGAAGCTAAGGATTATGCAGACTAAATGTCCAAACTGAATACGGACAATGCTTAGCACTTCACTTTAATAGTTTAGGGAATCAATTCTTCTTAGCTTCACTTTACTTCTGGACACTAATTATTATAACAGCTAAACATTATACTAAGTACCGTATTTACCGGGTTATAAGATGAGGTTTTATTCCAAAATTTGTCTTAGAAAAATACAGGGTCACCTTACATTCACATTAAACTACTGTTGCCAAGATAAATGTTTTTACAGTGTTTTCATCTTACATTTACAGATGAAACTTTGGTTATTGAGTTTTCGTACAAATTCATTTTGAAGAGTTTTTTTAAGAGTTCTGAAGGGTAGAGCTTAGCAAACAATACATTCATTTGAACAAGCACTAGATTTCCCGATACACCGAAGCACTCAATACATTATCAATCTTGTTCGATCAGTCACGTGACATTTGACTCATGGCGCTAGTGCACCGGATGGATACATGAGAAATTATGGACAACAGTCAAATGCTTTCCTTAAAAAATTGACAATTTTGTGCAACATAGGAGGAAACAATTCTATCAACTCTCAAACGTCTGTTGTATTTGAAAAGGTTTGCAACAGAAGTTCTCACACACATATGGATACCACATGCATACATTTATGCTGCTTTTTACGTAAAGGTTACATTCAAAGGTGACAATCTTGTCCTTCAAAAACCATTACCTGACTCAGAACCCTAGTCAGTATTTTATTTGATTATGAGAAACTAATGATTCATGAAGTGCGTTGCAAATGAAAATTTGGTTGTTCACATATTAGAATACAGGGAAAAATGTTACCAGCTTTTAATCAGCTTCAGAACAAGATGGTGTCATTCAGATGAAATGAGAAAGAAAATTAATCCAGAATCAAATCTCTAACAAATGAAACAAATCACAGTAAGCTGACTGCAATTGTTATTGCAAGAATAAATTACAGCAGAAAGATCTGTGGCAGAGTTCACACCTACATATACACTAGATCACGGAATGAGTGAAAGTTCGAGGACTGGACTGAATCATGGCTGCAATCTTTTATTTATGTATTAGTTGCTGTTGTTACACATGACTTGCATGCCAGAAGATATAACTTTCCATGTTTCACTGTTGCTCAAGCACAGCACTATGGAAGGCTTGCAGGGGGAACACTGACATGAGTTAAGCTGAAACAGTGACATGAGCTTAGCTGAGAACTATAATGAGTGTACGGAGGTGAATGGTGAGGGCCAGCAAATTTCGTTTTGTGCCAACCATGGGAATGTATACTGTGCACTTTGGGTTTTTATAAACATCTAACACGTATAAACTGCAGTTTGACTGCATCCATTTGTACTCGGAATCGAACGGACATTAAAATTGGCCAAATACTCAACATCAGCATACATTTCTGCAGGAGACACTAAAAGTCTAGACCTGGGCCAGTCGCGTACTTGTGTGTTTCATGCAGTACTGTTGCTGACACTCACCATGACATATGATGCAAACGAAAGGGAATGTGTCTGCTGCTGGTTCTACACAGCCAATGAGGAAGCAGCAGGTAGACAATATGTTTTTGTAGCAAAAGACATTGTAACATTCTCAAGTCAGTATAGAAGTGAAATCCACTGTGTGTGTAAAAAAAATCACATCATATTCAAAAGAAACAGAAAAATATTTTTGACAGCAAAGATATAAGATTCACAGTTGTCCTGTTAGGATGACGATGATGACACTTAAAAATAGTGGCACCACGGATGACAGGCTAAATGAAAGAGGCAGTGAAGATAAAAAATAATGTATACAATTTTGTTTTGTTTATTTTATTTCTCCTTGTATTATGAAAATGTAGACAACCAATAGATGGTATATACACTATGTGATCAAAAGTATCTGGACACCTGGCTGAAAATGACTTACAAGTTTGTGGTACACTCCATTGGTAACACTGGAATTCAGTATAGTGTTGGCCCACCCCTTAGCCTTGATGACAGCTTCCACTCTCGCAGGCACACGTTCAATCAAATGCTGGAAGGTTTCTTGGGGAATGGCAGCCCATTCTTCATGGAGTGCTGCACTGAGGAGAGGTATCGATGTCGGTTGGTGAGGCCTGGCACAAAGTCAGCATTCCAAAACATCCCATAGGGGTCCTATAGGACTCAGGTCAGGACTCTGTGCAGGCCAGTCCATTACAAGAATGTTATTGTTGTATAAAAACTCTGCCACAGGCCGTGCATTATGAACAGGTGCTCGATCCTGTTGAAAGATGCAATCAGCATCCCCGAATTGCTCTTCACCAGTGGGAAGCAAGAAGGTGCTCAAAACATCAATGTATGCCTGTGTTATGATAGTGCCACGAAAAACAATAAGGGATGCAAACCCCTCCATGAAAAACACAACCACACTATAACACCAACACCTCTGAATTTTACTGTTGGCACTACACATGCTGGCAGATGATGTTCACCGGACATTTGCCATACCCACACCCTGCCATCGGATCGCCACATTGTGTACCATGATTTGTGACACCACAGAACGTCTTTCCACTGTTCAATCATTCAATGTTTAGATTCCGTATGCCAAGCAAGGTGTCGTTTGGCATAAACTGGCGTGATGTGTGGCTTATGAGCAGCCACTCGACCATGAAATCCATGTTTTCTCACATCTGGCCTAACTATCATAGTACTTGCAATGGATCCTGATGCAGTTTGGAATTCCTGTGTGATGGTCTGGATAGATGTCCACCTATTTCGCATTACATCCATCTTCAACTATCAGCAGTCTCTGTCAGTCAACAGACGAGGTCGGTCTGTACGCTTTTGTGCTGTATGTGTCCCTCCATGTTTCCACTTCACTATCACATTGGAAACAGTGAACCTAGGGATGTTTAGGAGTGTGGAAATCTCGCATACAGACGTATGCCACAAGTGACACCCAATCCCCTAACCACTTTCGAAGTCCGTGAGTTCCACGGAGCTCAATTCTGCTCTCACATGATGTCTAATGACTACTGAGGTCACTGATATGGAGTACCTGGCACCAGGTGGCACCACAATGCACCTAATATGAAAAAATTATGTTTTTTGGGGTGTCCAGATACTTTTGATCACATAGTGTAAGTTCAGAATATATGTAAAGCCAACTTTTTACGCAGATACCTTACATCAACAAAAGTCCGTAATTTTGATTAGTCAGAATATGTTACAAATTAATTTTTCTCAAGCAACCTATTAAAAAATGGGGGAGCTGTCTTATATTCATGGTTGTCTTATACTTGGGTAAATACAGTAATTCACTCATCTTTGGGTTGAAAGGTGCAAGACCAACGGGTTCGATTCCCGGCGGGGTCAGGGATTTTCTCTGCCTCGTGATGGCTGGGTGTTGTGTGCTGTCCTTAGGTTAGTTAGGTTTAAGTAGTTCTAAGTTCTAGGGGACTGATGACCATAGATGTTAAGTCCCATAGTGCTCAGAGCCATTTGAATTTTTTTGCAAGACCAATTTCCAGATTTTAACTGGGTTATTTATTTTTGTGTGTGTTAACACAAAACGAAAAAAGACCTTCTGGTTCAAGTATACAAAATAGGCTTACACCATTTCTCCTCAAATAAAGTTGTCACTACTCTCCCTAAGAATGTTGTACTGGGTAAAAAGTTCTTGGTAAATTTGCCGCATAAAACGTGGATAAAATTCCGAGGTTTCAATGACTACCTCCTGCATTATCATCAGAGGCTATGTCTGACTGACGTAGATGATGGAGACAGTCATCAAAACCTAAGGATTTTATCCAAATTTGATGTGGCAATTTTATCAAGAAATTTTTTTCCAAGGACACTGTCATTGAAGACTTCGTAGCCAGAATCTTATACTGTTTCTTAATTTCCTATTTCTGGACTAGTAAACTTTTGCCTCAAGAGTTAATTTCCTGTTGTGACTTTTGATACTGCAGTCTGAGACAGAGCAGCTGGAGACAGCGGTCATGTGTGTGTGAGGTTTGCCTGTGTGTGTGTGTGTGTGTGTGTGTGTGTGTGTGTGTGTGTGTGTGTGTGTGTTTGTTTGCTTGTTTTCCTTTCTCTTATGAAAAAGATTTTGGCTGAGAGCTCAGTGTGTTAGCCTTGTCGTCGTGCCTGTCTACAACTCAATGCGTCATCTTCATGGTGAGAAGCAAGCTATCCTTTTCATAACAGTTGTTACTCTAATATGTGTGTTTCCCTCATACCCTTGGCACACCACTCAGCCAAGGGTTACAATAATACAGAGTAGAAAGTTCTGCTCAGATGCCAACAAGTAGATGAATTTTGTATTTCTGTGCATATCTGGCAATACATTCCATGTCTGTTCTACCTGCATCAGTAGCTGACCTGGTTTTCATTGTAGGTGGTTCACTGATTACCTTAAGGATACAGGGTACTTATAAATGGTGGAAAAATAGAAATTTTTTATGAATTTATTGAATACTATAGTCTTTCCTGATTACACTGATATATACATTAGAGGGTTTCAAATGAAAAATGACCTATATATACCAAATTTTAAAGTTACTGTCATGTATGCTGCCACACCCCTTTTATTTCTGTTACAGAAATCAGTATTATTTCAAAAAGAACTGTGAACTTTCTGTTTCCAGTGATTGTACGTATGGTACATTGTATATGTTGGTAACAGTGCAGGTTTATAGTGTCTGTAAATGATTGTCTTTGCTAATATTTACTTTTGTTTTGCTGAAGCAGTTTGTTCATGTATTACTGAATGTTAGTTACCCAAGTGCTACATATATTTGTGGAAGTGCATATCCTTTAGTGTGCAATAAATACAAACTATGCCACACATCAAGAAATTCAATAAAAGGAAATTCCGTGGTAACCAGTTCACAAACAAAGCAATCCACACTGTTGAAAGTAATAACCTATGTATCAGTTCTTCAGGGAAGAAACTCCCACATGGCATGCCTCCTGGTAATTCAAATTTTTGTGTTAACAATGACACTGTTTGTAGTGGATTTGTTGTTGTTGATGTGGGCATCTTATCTTCTTTGATAAAGGAAGTGGCAAAATGTAAACAACTTGATGGTGTAGGTTTTGTCTGGAAATAACTGAACAACAAAGTACCAGGAAGGGTTTAACATTAAAGTTCATTGTTCTATGTAGATCCTGCAATAAATCTACCTCGAAAAGACTTCAAACATCGTGCATAATTCATACGACATGAATTTGAAGTTAGTGTAAGTAATGCATGTAATAGGACAAGGAAAATAGGCTGCTCAAACGTTTTGTGGTTTAATGGACCTTCCTCCTCCCCCCAGTAGGTTCAGCAAGTACATAAAATCACTTTTAGGTGCCTTGATGGTTGTGTCTAAAGCATCTATGAAACATGCAGTAAAGAAACTGTAAGTGGAACCAAGGACATTGCTGTTGCACTTGATGGGATATAGCAACGTCGAGGACATTGTTCCTTGAATGGTGTTGTAAGTGCTACTTCTCTGGAGAATGGAAAAGTTGTTGATGTTGAGTGCTTATCTAAGTACTGCCACACCTGCCAAGGTAACACTGAAGGATGTACTGAACATCAGTGTTCTAAGAATTATGATGGTTACAGCGAAAGTATGGAGTGTGATGGAGCTCTACAAATATTTCACAGGTCAGTGCCCATTTATAACATTAGATATACAAAGTACCTAGGCGATGAAGACTCTAAGGCTTTCAATAAAATTAATGAGTTCAATGTTTATGGAGATACCTTAGTAACAAAACTGGAGTGTTGTGGACATGTGCAAAAGAGGATGGGTGCTAGACTGAGGAAGCTACGAAGAAAAATGAAAGGAAAGTTGTTATCTGATGGAAAATCTCTGTCTGGCTGAGGCAGATTGACAGAAATAGACCTTCTTCACAGTTATTATGGAATGGCCATTAGACAAATTGCACCTCTGAATGATGTTACAGCAATGAGAAAAGCTGTATGGGCCACCTACTTTCCTAAGTTGTCCACAGATGACCACCCGGTTCATGGACATTGCCCTAATGAAGCAGAGTCTTGGAGTGGTTACCAAAAACCAAAAGAAAGTTGTCAAATATACCATCATAAGCATTCTCCTCCTGAGCCAGCTATAAATAAAATAAATTCAATTTTTAGAGACCTGAGTGACCCTGTTTTGCTTAGTAAATGTCTTCATGGGGGCACTTGGAATACAAATGAAAGTTTGAACCATTGCATACAGGAAAGATTGCCCAAGAACATTTTTGTTGGACTAAGTACATTACAAGTTGGTGTACTAGATGCAGCGATATGTTTCAATGATGGAGTGATAGGAAGGTTGGAAGTCATGAGAAATTTATGCATAAAATGTGGCTCTAATATGAAAGATCAATTGCTACAACAGGTGCATGAGGCTGAAAGATTCACTCTTCAAGTTACCAAAGAAGCAAGAAGTGCTAAAAGGAATGCCAAGAGGAAGTTTGAAGATGACGAAATGCTGCAGGAATGTTCTGAGGCACAGTTTAATTGGACTCATATCTTCATTTGCAATTTCCTACAAGTTGTATTTTTCAGAATTCAGGTACAAATATTTCCTGAAGTTTACAAATCATTGTTCTAATTTTTTCTGTAACTTTCAACCCTCCATACTTATGTAGTAGACCTAAGCTTTATTGCAAATCAACTAAATTACAGAAAAAATAACATTTTTATTAGGAAAAAAATTATAAAAATTGAAATGTAAGATTTGATATTTTTTATCCTTGTAATATACATAATAGGTAGAATTAAATAGGTCTGGCCTATGCCAAAAAAAATAAACAACCAAAGAAATTCAGTGCCAAAACTGAAACCCTTTTACAACAGAGGAGAGAAATGAAAATCCAAACCGATCGTGATATGGTGGCGTACTCCGAACTATGTAAGGCAGTGCGAAGAGAAATGAAAACTGACATACAGAAATTCACTGAAGACACCTTACGAGCAAGCTTGGAGAACAAGACAAGTTTAAAGTCAGCCAAACGCAAACTCACAATTGGTAAAAAGCAGATTATCGCACTCGATGGAAATGACAGTCGAATCACTGAAAAGGAGGCTGTTTTGAAGTTCATCAGAGACTTTTATAGCAATTTGTATAGCAATACAGGGGAAAATTTGAGTGTATCTAATTTAAATGATATACCTAGTGTTCCAGATATACTCCCATCGGAAGTCAAGTGTGCTCTAGATAGCATGAAGAAGAGAACAGTGCCGGGTGATGATGAGCTCAGCGTTGACATCCTCAAACTGGCAGGAGAGGTAACAATAAATCACTTGGCAAAAGTTTTTACTTCCTGCCTGCACTATGCTTCAATCCCACTATCGTGGAACAAGGCTAAGATTATTTTGATACACAAGAAAGGAAGTATTCACAATATTAAAAACTACCGTCCTATCAGCTTGCTCTCAATTTTGTACAAAATTTTTACAAAGATCTTGTTAAATCGAATTAGTTCCACCCTAGACTTAGCCCAACCTATAGAACAAGCTGGATTCTGAAGCAATTTTAGCACTATTGACCACATTCTGACCGTTAGTGAAGTGATAAGCAGAGCGAATGAATACCAACTGCCTCTCTGCATTGCCTTTGTTGACTTTGAAAAGGCATTTGACTCCGTTAGCCATGTAGCTGTCCTCCAAGCTTGGAGTGAGCAAGGAGTGGGAGCAGCATACATTGAAGTGCTCAGGAAAATCTACGAGAATTCTTCAGCTTATGTTAACATCGGCGAATCAACTCAAGAATTCCGCATCATGAGGGGTGTCAAGCAAGGCGATCCCATCTCCCCAAAACTGTTCTCTGCTGTATTGGAAATGGCTATGTCAAAGCTGAGCTGGGAAGGTAAGGGAATCAGAATTAATGGAAGAAGGCTTACCAACTTGTGATTTGCTGATGATATTGCCTTACTGGCCAAGGACTTCGCAGAGCTCCAAAACTTAGTTACAGATCTTGCATCGGAATGTCAGCTGGTTGGCTTGAACTTGAACCTTTCCAAAACAAAAGTAATATCCAACAAATGGGTCCCAGCTGGAGATGTGAAAGTCAAGGACAGTCTACTAGAAGAGGTCAGTGAATATGTCTACCTTGGCCAGATTATAAATATGAAGGGAGACATAAGACCAGAAATCTATCGACGCATCAAGCTTGGTTGGCAAGCATTTGGGAAGAATTCAAAAGTATTCAGATCAAAAATGCCAGTAAATCTGAAGAAAGCAGTATTTGATCAATGCATTCTTCCTGTGATGACGTACGGATGCGAGACATGGACACTGAACTCATTCACAAAAGGGAAACTTAGGACAGCACAGAGAGCCACGGAGAGGTCAATGCTGGGCTATACAAGAAAGAACAGGAAATGGGCAGATGACATCCGGTCTGTGACGAGGGTTAATGACATCTTAGAGAGAGTAGGTTCCTTGAAATGGCAGTGGGCTGGCCACGTCGCAAGAAGAAAAGACAACAGGTGGACGAAGCTAGTACTGGAGTGGAGTCCGAGAGAGCACCGGAGGCCTAGAGGAAGACCACCAGACAGATGGGACAAAGACATCAAGAAGATCGCTGGTAACACCTGGCAGAGAACTGCCCAAGACCGTCCCACTTGGAGAAGACTGCTGAAAGCCTACCTGAATCCACGACTCGAAGAGGCCACATCATCTAATGATTGAATTGGCTGATGATGATGATGATGATGATGGTACCCCAGCCATCATGTCATGTATATCTGGTAAAAATTTGGTCTCCTTCTAATGTATAACATTGGGTTAAATGGTACCTCAATTTGAGGAAGCATTTTGGAAAAAAAAAAAATTGCATAAATTTCTTTGTGATATTTTTTAATAACCCTAAGCAGGTTCACAAATATTCAAAATACTTCTAATTTATTTAGAAAGTGTGCTGTGTTAACCAATATCAACAAAAAATCTGTAAAACATATATATTATAAACAGTGCCTGAAAGAAATAGGTGTTGAGTTTTACATAACATTGAGCCAGAAATATACCCTGTTTCTTAATAAAGAGACTAGTAATGCTCACTGATGTAGAACATCAATGAATTAGAGTGGGAAGGGTTCATGGGAAAATTCTCAAAAGGTATAAGAAGGCATAAGCATTTATCAGTCACCTTGAAGTGAGCATTCTACTGTGAATTCAGATGCAGACGATAGCACACACAAGCCAGGAAACAGAAAAATGTGCGAGGAGTATAATGACTACACTCTCAATATGGAGCACAATAGATGATGTTGAAAGAAAAGTGATTCTCTGACTGTTGTTGCAAGAGAGATTTTGTTTCCCATAAACCAAATATTACCGAAGTACAATTCTTTTTTAAATTGTCACGTTCTGGCAATCTGCCACAAACACGAGTAGATTCCAGTTGTGACACAGATATTTTCACTTCTCAGATGATTCACTGCAATCTAAAGATTGAGAATTAAATTAGACCAGTTGTGGATCATTCCAATGGCACTATTAGCAATAGTTAAATTCCAGATAAAAACCTCTGCACTGACGAGTCAGAAGTTTTGTGGTTTGATGGTTTGAGTTAAGGATACATGCTGCTGTATATAACAAATTTATAATTCTGTAGCTCTGACAAAACTTGTCTGCTTTCAAAAAACCAATGTTAATGGAACATTGCGCAACAACATAACAAATAACACACAAAATTTAGTTACTCTGAAACTGCAGGAAAGTCAGGTGGTTTGGCATAGAAAGGAAATTTTAGTTGTTAGCAGCTGGAGGGACAAAAGGGAAGTTCTCTGCATTTTTCATGCACACTGTGCTGAATATGTTAAAGTTTGTAATCAAAACAGCAAGAAAATTCTTGAAAACTAACACAAAGACTACAATAATGGCATGCCAGGCATTAATCAAGCCAATCAAATGCTTTCCTTTTATTCAGCTCCGTAAAAATTATCATTTAGCCAAAAAATTACTCTGTATACTGTGGAAATGTATCTCCACAATGGCTAGTTTTACAGTCAGGTAATTTCAAATTGTATCTGTATGGAAGACAGAAAATTAGAACTACTTGTATTAACATTTTACACTCATAAGACTGTTTAAGCATCCATTTACTTGGTAAGCACTTCATCACAAATTTATTAGTGTTTATAAAGCAGTCCCAGATAGCTTAATTTTGAAATGGGAGTCACCATTCCTCAAGATTTGAAGCTCAGTAAGAAATAAGTGTAAAATTTTTCCATTTTATGTCTAATGGTACACAAATGGGCTGCTGAGTTATTTTAATAGAGAATACAATTCTTTTTCTCTAAACTAGACATATGAGCAAAAATATTTACTTTGAAGGAATGGCAAATATTGAAGATTTTGGCACACTCTTGTTTTTCACTAATTTTGATTTTACTATCTGAATTTTTAATTCTGATCAGCAGGTACAAGTTCCTACATTTTCTACTACTTTGTTTAAAATGTTGCAGAAGTTCACTTTTGCAGGGTTATTTGAAGATCTGGATTCAATGTAACTCTTCCTTTTACAGGATAATTTGATGTCTGGAGTAATAGCTCCTTAACAAGGTCTTTGGAGTCTCTCATCAAGTTCTAAATAAATAGGCTCACACTCAATTTCCTGAAAGCAGGGTTTTAAACTTTTAAATTCTATCTGTTGTAATCCTACAAAGTGAGCATGCAAAATTAAACACCGTGCACCTCCACAGGCAGTCTAAAGAGGCCGCCTCACATCAGCACAGACAGCGCAGCAAGCGCCACGCCGTGTGCGAAACAGTCTTATACAAGCCAGCGCACCGGGCCCTCAGACACTCCAATGTTTATGTCACAAATATATACTTCACTGCTAGACTGTGCCTTAAAAGTACTCCTTGGTTTCGTGTGTTTGTACTAGTTAATATGTCATTCAGTGTCTTAGTGTACTCCTTCAGGTAGAAGCAGATTAAAAGTTGGTTGGTGGACATTCTGATATTGTGTTTGTGCAACATTACAATATTTTTGTTGACAAGTGCGGTATTCTACTCTGCACATTTTGTTTTGCAATTCACTATGGCCAGTATGTCAGTGGAAGAAATTCTTCAAGCCCTTGCTGAACAGCAGCAAGCTCTCACCAATCAACAGCAGGCTCTCTCTCCATGGTATGAAACAATTTGGCAGCATCACTGACACGCCAATATTCAATACTGTTGATGCAACCTCCACAGTTTCCTTCATATGATGAATCTGCAGAAGATTGGGATGCATACAAAAAACACCTTCAGCAACATTTCCAAGCTTTTGTTGTCACCAACCTCAACATGTGTAAGGCTTTCTTTCTGTCATGGATTTCTCCTTGTGTCAGCTAGGTCCTCTTCAGGAACCTACCAGCCTCTCTTTTGCTCTCTGCTCATCACTCATCACTGTTATTGCTGATCACACGAGTTCTACTGTTGTCAAAAGCGGCTGAAACAGTCATACAGAGCTCGAGCAGCGAAACTTCATGGGCTTGGCCATAGTTGCCAGTTTGTTACTAAAACTCATTGGGACTCATATGCTATCTCACACTTGGGCCCTGACTGGCAGGTAAGTTCATGAATGTGCTTTACAATGTGAAAATCCCTCTCTCGCAGAAGTTTTGAACATTGTCTAGTCTTTTGAAGTGTATAGGGCAGCAGAAAGACAGACAGACGCTTGGTCTGAAGTAGCTGCCATTGCTTCTCCTCCTCAGCCACTGTCAGTTAGCTCACAGGGGGAAGATGATGTCATGGTGGTGCAATCGTGCTCTCCACAATGCTTGGTGCAGTGCCATGTTAAACAGCAACAACAGTCAGCATCACAACTGTGGACGCGTGCTCCTCTCCCGTCATGCCCTAAATGTTTGGTTCAACACGAGCAGGCTGTGTATCAAAATGTTTGGCTGTATGAGACTACTGTAAAAGAAAGGGACATATTGCTTCCATGAGTAGCTCTCCACCTCCTCCATCAAACATGAATGTGGATGTGAACAGTTTTTCACACGCGACAGAAGCCCCAAACAAACTGTACATTGAAGTATGTGTTATGGACATGACGTTAAACATGCAAGTAGACCTGGGTGCGGCGGTGACTTTGATAAATTCCCAAACCTATGTCGATCTTGGGATCACCGGGGTCATCCCCTGTCTCTTGTTGGTTGGGGAGTTACAACAAACAACAAATACCCACATTGGGACAGTTTTCTATTCCCATAGTGTATAAAGCAGCTGTTCAGCCTTTGACCTTCATGCTAGTGGATGATGCCAACAGAGGAAACGTATTTCAGTTAGATGCCTTCAAAACTTCTGGATTCTCTATTTCTGACAAAGTGCATCTGCTATCAGATCAAGTTCTGTACTAAGAACTGGACACACTTTGCTTGGAATTTTCCTCACTGTTTTGAGAATGTTTTGGATGTGCTATCAATTACAAGGCTCACACCACAATGAAACTGACAGCACGCTCCTGTTTTTCTCGTGCCCGCTCAAACTCAATGGCTTTACGGGAGCAAGTCATGTCAGAACTCTATCAACTTACATCCTTCAGTGTTGTCACACCTGTCTCCGCTAATGAATGGTCTACTCCAGTGGTAATTTTTGCAAAACCTGACTGTCAGCTTCAGCTCTGGTGATTTTAAAACATCAGTAAATTCACAGCCTATTATTGATACCTATCCCTTACCCCATCAAGATGAACTCTTAGCACAGCTTTCCTGGAGTTAATATTTTTCCAAAATAGACTTGTCAGAAGCCTACTTGCAACTGCCTCTGGATGATGGTTCCAAATGCATCCCCATACTGAATACCCCCTTTGGGTTATACCAATACTGGTGCCTATCACTCAGCGTAGCTAGCATTTCTGCTATTTTCCAATTATTTTTGGAGCAGCTCACGGTCTCCGTGGCGAGACATATTAACTACCTGGATCATATTGTGGTCTCTGGTTGCCCATCAGATGAACACTTGACAAATCTTTGTGCCTCGTTCACAGTGGTGCAGGCTGCCAAGTTACATTTTAACTTAGACAAACAGCAATTTTTTCAGCTGCCTATCATCTATCTAGGTTCTGAAATCTCACGTGCAGGTGTCAAGCCTTTAAAGCCAGCATATCTATGCCATTTCCACTTTGCCATTCCTATCACTGTCAAAGAGTTGCAGGTCTTTCTCAGAAAGATTGCGTACTACCATAAATTTATTTCTGACGCAGCCACAGTGACTCAGTCCCTTCGTGCTCTCTTACATAAATGTGTTCCTTTTCACTGGTTACCCATCTGTGAGCTTGCTTTTACCCTGTTGAAGTCAAAATTACACTTGGTACTTTACATGGTTACCTTCCAACCATTCCAAGATCTTGTTTTGGCCACAGACACCAGTGTGGCTGTGGGGCTGTTCTTGCACACAAATACACGGACAGTTCTGAGCACGCAATTGCATATGCTTCCAAACTCTGAATTAGGCACCACAGTGCTACTCACAGATAGAAAAAGAAGCACTTGTTATTGTGTATGCACTAAAAACATCTCTTGTTTTCCTATATGGTTTTAAATTTCATTTGAGTACTGATCATAAATCTCTGGTTTCTCTTTTTCATCCTTCAGCATCTCTTCCAGACAAAGCAGCCCTTTTCCAGCAACGCTAGGTTCTGTTTCTGTCACACTATAACTACAAGATTCATTTCCACCTCACAGCACAACACAGTAATGCTGATGCTGTTTTTCAGTTGCTGATTGGCCCCCAATCCAGAACTTGATCAGGATGAACTGTTGTGTTTCCATTTATACGTTGAAGCCCAAAACATCGTGGATGGTTTCCCCGTTACCAGTTCTCAGATTTTGGCGGCTGTCATGGTCGATCCTGTTTTATGTCAGGTTGTTCTATTTGTCCACCATGGCTGACCGGATACGCCACTGGGCCAGGCATCAGATCCCTTGTGCAATTATTATGCTCTCCATTCTCGATGGTGTGTTACTATTAGCTACTGAAGAGTCAGTGCCCAGGGTAGTGATCCTGTCTGCATTGCAGTGGGACTTCATGCGCCTTCTCCACCTGGACCATTGGGGTGTTCCTCGTACAAAATTTTTGGCCCACAATCGTGTGCTTTGGCCAGATATTGACAATGAGATCATGCATGTTGTGTCCGCTTGCCTGAAGTGCACCACCCATCAAGCAGCACTACAGGTGTCTCTTTCCTTGTCTCTCACCCCCCCCCCCCCCCCCCCCCAGCATCTCTGGAAGCATATTCACGCTGGTTTTGCGGGTTGCTTCCTAAACTCCTTTCGACTTGTAGTAGTTGATGTTTTCTCAAAGTTTCCTTATGTGGTTCCTTTCCCATACTCAGCCACAGCAGGTATGGTCATGGCCCTCGCAATTATTTTCTCCTTGTAAGGATCACTGAATATGCTGTTGACAGACACCCACAATTTGTGTCTCAGGATTTCAAAGATTTTTGTACAGAGTGACATCTGACGTGTTGCATCTGCTCCATTTCATTATCAGTCCAATGGTAGGGTGAAGTGGTTGGTCATTACATTCAAAACTCAGACAAAAAAAGACATCACACTCTCTTCTCCCAAGGAAGCCCTCAATGGATCCTTGAACCTCATATAGGATCCCTCCACCTGTCAATCATAACCCAGCACAACTGCTTTATATCGCCACCACTGCCACTCCTTCACCTGCTTCGACTGATGCCCGGCCATCCACCAGCAACTGCCTCACAGCAGTTCCACCTGCCTCCGCCGTCTGGGCCCGCAGGTTTAGCCGATGCTTTAAGTGGATAACAGCAATCATCCATCAGTTCTGAGGCTGCTGCCTCTGCCTCGTGCGCACCTCCGACGGCTTGGTGCCACAACACTATGACCAGTCACCCCCACACATGTCCAACCAAGCACCAGAGACCCTGCCACTTCTGGGTCTACCTCCACCATCCACGCTGGTCCCCTAGCATGGTCCATACCCCCCCTCTGACTCCTGCACTGTCTGTGTTCTGGATGCCATTGCTACCAGGCGGAATAGTTAGCACCAGGCCACCTCTGTCTACGCAGCCTGTCACCGCCACCGTCGCCTTTGTCTTCTCTGCTGCTTCCATTGCCAAGTGCCTGCCAGGATGTGGACATGTGTCTCCATCATTGGTACTCCCTTATGGTCTCTCGCAGGAGAGTGGATGCCACACCTGCGCCATTTCAGACTGTATTATCCAGAAGTCATCCCCTTTCGAGGAAGGCATGGACACCTCCTTGGAGAACACCTTTCCCGAAGGGGGAAGGAGTATTATAATCCCATACAGTGAACATGTATAATTAAACAGTGCACACATCCACAGCTGGCCTAAAGAGACCACCTCACATCAGCACAGATGGCGCAGCAAGTGCCACCATTTATGCGACAAATGTGTACTTCACTGCTAGACTGTGCCTTAATGTACTCCTTTGTTTCATGAGTTTGTACTGATTACTATGTCATTCAGCATTAGCATAATCCTTCATGTGGAAGCGGATTAAAAGTTGATTGGTGGGAATGCTGATGTTACAATAGTATCGTTACTTACGAGCCTGGCTTTTTCCAGCTCTGTCTGTGTGTGTGTGTGTGTGTGTGTGTGTGTGTGTGTGTGTGTGAGAGAGAGAGAGAGAGAGAGAGAGAGAGAGAGAGAGAGAGAGAGAGAGAGAATACAATATCTATCTGATTTCGACAGTACCTTAACAATTAAGTTCACTGAACAATGTACTGCTACACAGCTTCACACACGACATACATAAATATTAACTGCACAATAATCCGGACTAACAGATACAAGCAAATTCATTTTCACATCCATACAATTGTGCATTATCTTTTCCTTTTTTTTTAACAGTGACAGATTAAAAATTACCTTTCACAACCATCAGAAATATCACCACATTCATATACATGAATGCCATGTTTTCCTGGTTCCAATCCATCTATAGTACCATCAATTACACAAGTATCATTGTCAAGTTGTAGAAATCTGATAACACCCTTTATATGACCATCTGCCCGCCCGCAGTCATTTCCAACCATTGCAACAGCTGCAGTTTTACATACACCACCTGGAATATTATGAATATTTGATTCATCTTGGTTTACGTACCAAACAGATAAATTAAAAACATTTATGATCACAGAAACATTTTGAAAACATATGCATCTTGAAAAATTTATTAAATTTTGAGTTATATCTTCTGAAATAACTCAGGACAGCACACAAAATTCTCTACAGTAAACAATATAATATATCCAAACAACATTATAAGAAGGACCATTGCCTAATCACTGATTACATACTTTATGCAGATACATGACAAATTATTTTATATTTTCAGAGTTCACAAAACTAATGCTAAAAATATGTTTTTTCCATTCCTGGACTATCTTTTTTATGTCAATGAAAAATGTGTTTGAATGTTGTTACAAAAAGTAGAAACTTCATGTAAATGAACTTGTGCACTTGAAAAACCAGAGAAAAATTTGCCATTTATCTTTTCTTTGTGAACTGTCATTTATTAGTCTCATACATTACATAATCTAAATCATTTGATTCAGGTATAGGAGAATATCAAACATTGCGGTAAAGCTTCACCACAAACGTAGAACAACTCATGTTAATAATAGCCTCCTAATAATAATACGATTTGTTACATACATAATAAAATGTAATACTAAGTTAGCAATTGCTCAAATTATCATTTCATCCTCCATGAACATTTCTCCCACAGAATTTGTTGTAGCCTATTCATAGAATCTCTGGCTTCATATGAAATACTTTTTGCCCATTAATTCATTACATACTGTCATCCCCATGTACTGTGAAGTCCATGCATTCAATTTCAATTTGTGTGCAGGTAACATAAAATTCTTTGTGTGTCTCGTGTTGTATGTGTGGTTAAACTGATACACCTCAAGTAATTTTTGTCTGCCATGGAAGAAGGTTATAACTCATAAATGTATATGGAGGGAGCAGTTAGAAATTGCAGTTTCCACAATAACAGGTTACAAGATTCTTTTTGCTATTCAGTACGAATTATCTGACACTATTCCTCTGCATTTTCAGCATTCGAGATATAGTATTTGAACTTCCCTAGAAAATTATACCATACTGAATTACTGATTCAAAATAACTATGATATGCTACTTTTTGTGTAGTGACATAAGTAGAAGTTGTTAGTACTTGCATTTCAAATTCAAAACTGTTCAATTTATTTGATAGGAATTCAATATGTATATTTCAGCTTAAGTTCTTGTCCACATTTAGTCCAAGGAATTTGATCATGTCAACTTCTTTCATAAGTTGATTGTTATGCAGTTACTTTCTCTAACAATTTGAAAGGTTTGCAATAGAAACAGGGTGATAATTTCTCATGTTTTCTCTCAACACTATCTTGAACACAAGTTTGGCTTTAGCATACTTTAACACATTAGGAAAGCATCCTTGTTTGAAACATTGGTTGATTATTTAAGTGAAAGAGATGCTACTATGAGATACACAACTTTGTGGTTATCCCATCCCATCCAGCAGAGTTTTTACTTGTTAATGACAATATACCATTTTCCACATCCTTTTTGAGACTTATTTCAAAGCTCTGATATACTCAGATTCTTCGTGGAGTCCAAAGGGATTTATGTTACTCTAATATCCAGCTATGTCAACATCTGACACATTGATGAAAAATTCTTACACACTGACATTTGAAGCTGTGTTTATAGTAAAGCTTTTATCTACTTTAATCCTAGATATTTCAGGACTACTAACTCTAACTCTTATTTGGTAATGGACCACACTAGCTTTGACTTACGTTTTAAAATGAACTTGTATTCATTTGGCTACTTTCATAACCTTTTTTAAATGTAGCATCATAATGTCTAACATACTCAGTAATTAATTAAATTTCAGTGCCTCTTCTAGGCACTAGAAATTTTTGTACATTGATTTATCCATTTAAGTTTACCAGTCACTGGAAAACTGGGAAAGTTTTATGAAACATTTCAAGAGAGCTACTTACAAATTTGTCAAAGTTACTACTGCTTGAAATACAACTGTCAAAAGTCCATTCAGTCTCTCTTATTATTAAATATTGCTGGTTTTTTTTATTGAAGTTCTTTCTTGCATTGGATTTGTAACATGAAATTTCTTTGCTAATTTTTGGTAGTTTAATGAATAATGGTAGTTTAGTGAACAATAAGTGTTTTCCAATATATTTGAATCCAAGCAAAATTTATAAACATCTTCAAACCAAATTTGTTAAAATATTATCAATAGAGGTCAGTGACTGTGCATTTCTCTCATGGCTTGCATTAAGTTTACTTTGAAGCCAAAGATTTTTATTACATCAGTGAATACGGACACCTCACTGCTTTCAACTTTGATATTAATATTGAAGCTATTACAATTATTTTTTTCCTTTTTTTCTTTATTGAGATTTTCAAACAGGCACTGAAATTTGATCATAAAAACTTCAGTTGTAGCTTTCTCTAGTACTCTGTAAGTAGAAATTAGTATGACATTTACATCCCTTTACTCAACACAGCAGCTCTCAAATATACGATCTTGATTCAAATAATTAAAATAATTTCTTATTTCATATTTTATATCAGAATGAATAAGTACGCAAGCGTCTACAACTGATTTCTCTTCTCTTCAAAAGCCATTGGCTATTTGAAAGTTTCAGTTTTATTAAAGATTTTAATATTATCATCTGTAAGCCAATGTTCATTAAGGCAAATAACTTTTACATTTTTACGTTCAGAAAGAATAATTTGTAATTTATTAACTTCATTACTCTTGTTTAAAAAAAAATTCAGTACTTAGTTCATTAATATTCCATTGCAGTACTTAAGGGCATTCTTTCCTATTAATGGTTTCAGTTATACTCTTTTTTAGTAGTGTTTCAGTCTTGCCATTTTTGTTACCGCACTTTGTGTCATCTCCATCCTTCCTTATAAGTTTCCCCTATTATTTAGAATTTTATATGTATCAGTGAACATTTTGCTAAGAATTTTGGACCCTAACCTATTTAAATGTAAACCACTTTTACCAAATCATTTATTCCTTTAGCACTTATTTCAACCCATAAACAGAACCCCTAGAGTGTTACAGTTTTAGTTTGTACTGTGGTTTATTCCCTCCATATATGTCACTGAAAGATTTTCTGTGGACAATACTGCTCACTAAAATTCTATATGCTTTGCAGAGGTTACTGGTAGAGTGAATTACATTTTTGTTTCACTAACAATTTCCTCTTCAGTGCTGCTTCTATGAGAATTTTTACCTATGTGGATGAAGACTCTACAGTAATTCTTTCGAGATGCTTCTGCTGAACCATCCTGTGAATTGTGTAGGTTTCTGAAATGTTTGTTCACCTGATGGATCCTGATTCTTAGGAAGACATCCACTGTGGAATGTGGTGTCACCATATTTTTGGGCAGCGAATCACTTATAACACAGAATTATTTTTTTCATTCTGCTTTTCACTTCTCCACTTACATTTTTTTTCAGTTTTTGAGATCTCCATGGGAGCTTCTTCCAAAGGTGAAACTGACTCACTGAGCAAACAGATGTACCATCCAGCTTGTTTTTGACATTACTTTTGTCTATCAGCTCCACTAGCTCGCAAAAAAATTTTCTTCTGCATTTCAGGTCACAATTTTCTTGCTTATGCACTGGTAATACTACTTTTAAAGTGTCAAATCAATATGTACTACTTTAATAACTTCTTCCTGTGAGCTCATAGTGGAAGCCAGTTTCATCCTGTAAACAGTCTAGGCATGACCAATGAATATCATTGCTAATAAATTTTAAGCATAATTGTGCAAGATTTTGATTTAGCCATAAGTTCCACTTCACACACAAAATTCGTTTCATAACCCGTTATTGACTGTTATGCAGTTTTGTAACAGGTTTAATTAATGTACTCGATGATGATAAAAATGCCAAGTTTTTCCACAAATTGTAATACATATTCAATATGGTCTTTGGAAGAGATCTGGACAACCTCTGGCACATTTTCTTCCTAAAAAGTGTTTCTTTCCAATCAGTAAGTATTCAGTAAACTTCCTATGCAAAAAAACTTATAATAACCTAACAACAAAATAAAAATATTCATCACAGTGTCGTATCAAATGGTCTCTGAACAGGTGATATGTTACTACACTGTAAACTGATCATGGAGGCTCAAGAGGAAAAATGTGTAGAAACTAAGTTCATGATCGCATTCATATAACACAAAAAGACAGTGGATATCTAGTCCCAGAATCTATCGAAGGATGGTACGTATGAGACATGGGTCAACTGATACTTAAAATAGAAGATACCCACGTTCCATCACCTACCAAAAGAAAGGAAAATGAGACATATACTTTGAATACGAAAGTAATCCAGAATGTCACGCGAAAGTCACAGAAAGATGGGGCAAATTCAAGCCAATATTGAAATACGTGAAACAAACAAAATCTGAAAACTTGTAAGAATCAGAGTGGGCAGCTGAGTCAGAGCTCAGAAGGAGAAAAAAAAGACACTATCAGAGAATATGGCAGAAACAATAGTGAGAAATATTACATTTTGTTTACAGTTACATTTGCAATCACTGGGTAAGTAGAAGTTTTTTCTATGTCTGTCAACTAAAAGAGGAGAAAGGTCTTTCACATAACCTCTGTTGAATCCTACTGGTAATATTTCAAGTCCAGTCACATTAAATCTGTTGTTTGTTATTTACAGGTCCCATGGCTTGTAACTGAGATGTATTACTATGGGGTGGAAAATGCCAGTTAATTTACAACTGTAATGGACTTCCTCAGTGAAAAATATGGCCACTTACACAATTGTCTTTTACATTAACTGTAAGCTATGTTTAATTTTTTCTTTTCCACATACAATGATCTACATACATACAAAAGATACACACAAAAAGGCTTCTCTTGTCACACTAAGCCTGAGCAGTTACTGTTACTTCTCTGTTACTGTGTAACGGAGCAGTTACTTCTTCTAGTATATGTTTACAAATGTTGTGACTAATTGTTGATAATGAACTTCATAAGGAAGTAGATGTGCTGCGAGATGGTTGTCAGGATACACAACTGTTTAAATAGCAATCTACAAGTGGTTATAGTGTAAACACCATATATTATCCTTATTGCACACTTCTGTGCAATCCACACATTTCTTTACACTTACATTTACATTTATACTCCGCAAGCCACCCAACGGTGTGTGGCGGAGGGCACTTTACGTGCCACTGTCATTACCTCCCTTTCCTGTTCCAGTCGCGTATGGTTCGCGGGAAGAACGACTGTCTGAAAGCCTCTGTGCGCGCTCTAATCTCTCTAATTTTACATTCGTGATCTCCTCGGGAGGTATAAGTAGGGGGAAGCAATATATTCGATACCTCATCCAGAAACGCACCCTCTCGAAACCTGGCGAGCAAGCTACACCGCGATGCAGAGCGCCTCTCTTGCAGAGTCTGCCACTTGAGTTTGTTAAACATCTCCGTAACGCTATCACGGTTACCAAATAACCCTGTGACGAAACGCGCCGCTCTTCTTTGGATCTTCTCTATCTCCTCTGTCAACCCGATCTGGTACGGATCCCACACTGATGAGCAATACTCAAGTATAGGTCGAACGAGTGTTTTGTAAGCCACCTCCTTTGTTGATGGACTACATTTTCTAAGGACTCTCCCAATGAATCTCAACCTGGTACCCGCCTTACCAACAATTAATTTTATATGATCATTCCACTTCAAATCATTCCGCACGCATACTCCCAGATATTTTACAGAAGTAACTGCTACCAGTGTTTGTTCCGCTATCATATAATCATACAATAAAGGATCCTTCTTTCTATGTATTCGCAATACATTACATTTGTCAATGTTAAGGGTCAGTTGCCACTCCCTGCACCAAGTGCCTATCCGCTGCAGATCTTCCTGCATTTCGCTACAATTTTCTAATACTGCAACTTCTCTGTATACTACAGCATCATCCGCGAAAAGCCGCATGGAACTTCCGACACTATGTACTAGGTCATTTATATATATATTGTGAAAAGCAATGGTCCCATAACACTCCCCTGTGGCACGCCAGACGTTACTTTAATGTCTGTAGATGTCTCTCCGTTGATAACAACATGCTGTGTTCTGTTTGCTAAAAACTCTTCAATCCAGCCACACAGCTGGTCTGATATTCCGTAGGCTCTTACTTTGTTTATCAGGCGACAGTGCGGAACTGTATCGAACGCCTTCCGGAAGTCAAGAAAAATAGCATCTACCTGGGAGCCTGTATCTAATATTTTCTGGGTCTCATGAACAAATAAAGCGAGTTGGGTCTCACACAATCGCTGTTTCCGGAATCCATGTTGATTTCTACATAGTAGATTCTGAGTTTCCAAAAACGACATGATACTTGAGCAAAACACATGTTCTAAAATTCTACAACAGATCGACGTCAGAGATATAGGTCTATAGGTCTATAGTTTTGCGCATCTGCTCGACGACCCTTCTTGAAGACTGGGACTACCTGTGCTCTTTTCCAATCATTTGGAACCTTCTGTTCCTCTAGAGACTTGCGGTACACAGGTGTTAGAAGGGGGGCAAGTTCTTTCGCATACCATATTAAAGGTTGCTTCAAATAGATACACTAAATTTCAGGAGACTATAGCTCCTAAGTGAAAGTAGATAGAAAATTGGGGTAATTTTAACTTATGCATACAAACTAAAAATTTATCTTGACATCAGTTATAAGTTGATGGTTCATTTGGTTGCCTGTAGGGAACTCCCTAGAGCACTTCACTCACTTGCTCATTCATTACCCAACATGCGTAGAATTGAGATGGCAACAACAGAGCAACAAAATGTATTTTTGTATTCTCTACTTCAACAGGTGCAATTCATACAACAGTGCAGAAGGAGTTTTGTTCAGAGTACAGCACTGCAACTCCTACAGCTCAAAGCATTCAACAATGGCAACAACAGTTTCAAGACACTAGTTGTTTATGTAAGATGAAATCCACATGTAACCATGACATGCTCATTTAAGACATATACCACACTCAACAGAGATTTGTACGTAGTCCACAGAAATCTGCTCATCACACCAGCAAAGGTTTAGCCTTTCCTTCAGCATCTCTTCAGTAAGTTTTGCAGTAACATTTGTGTTTCATGCTGTACAGGATACAAGTGGTCATAGTGGTGATAAACAAGAATATGTCTTTTTTTAATTCATTCTGGGTGTGGAAAGGGTGGATAGTTTTCTTCCACGTTTAATGTTTACTGATGAAGCTACATTCCAATTAAACAGAAAAGTGTACCACTGCAACATGAATATGGGAAACAGAGTAGCCACATACCATACTCGAGCACAAGAGACAGACTCCAAAGCTTCACACCTTTTGTAATATCTCCAGAGAAAAGATTCAAGGCCTCTTCTTCTTTGTGAAAAAGACGGTAACATGAATCGTGTACCTGGATACATTTAAGATCTGGCTTTTTCCATGATTGTGAGATCATTCCAAAAATTTCATTTATTAGCATGAGCGAGAGAGTGAGCGAGCGAGCAATTGAGTGAGCGAGTGAGCAAGCAAGGTGCTCCAGGGAGTCCCCTACAGGCAACCACATGAACCAACAAGCAATAACTGGTGTCAAGATAAACTTTTAGTTCATATGCATAAGTTAAAATTACCCCAATTTTCTATCTTCTTTCACTTAGAAGATAAAGTCTGGCAACTGGTTGTTGGAGCATTTCTTAACAATGAACTGCCTCAATGATGGATCACCTGTAAGGGATGATAGATCTAACATTGCACCACTGACTTCCAAGGTCACTTAATCTCACAGTATGTATGTCTTTTCTTTTTGGAGGGATGTTATAGGTTGTGGAAGACTTTGTCTATGTGGCCCTGTTTCCCACAACTTTGTGAGAACTGTGGACCACATGGCAATAAAAGTGAATGCTGTAACTCCAGACATGCTCACAAAAGTGTAATATGAGTTCAGCTATTGTCTGGATGTTGTCTGTCAGGCATGCAGTGGAGGGCACATTGAACTTTTATGATACATAAATGGAAACTTTGATAGTAGACAAAATCGTAAAAAGGATCCAATGGTTGTATGTGCACGCATCTAAAAGATATATTATTCTAAAACCAGATTGTTGTTTTGGTAACAAAAGCTTTGTAGTCCTACGGGTAAGTTAAAAATCACTCCAAGTTTTTCTCTTCATACTTGTAGCAGATATAATCGCGAGAAAATCTTTTTTAAGCACTCTGTATGATGTTATAAGACATTAATGAGTGAAAATGGGAAAAGTAAGTGACCTTTTTGACATTTTTCATCTCCAAAGTCTGCTACTACCCATAATGCAAAATTCATATGGATCAGACATTTAAGAAGCTGTTTAACGTGTGGTAACTAGTTTAGGCTTTTAGCAGCATAAACATGTAGATTTTCCTTCATTCAGTGAGGTCAGGCCTTCTGCAGCATAGATCTGCAGGGATTGTGTTTTACAAAAGTTCACTGACAGTTAATACATACATACATAACAATTTATAATGTTCAAGAACATGTTATTTAAATTTAAAGTGTGGAAGTTTTTCATTAAGTTTCATTAAGCTATTTGCATTGTTGGCCAAAAATCAGCAGATCATTTACATACATAACAAGAGTAACAAGAGACGTGATATTGATCCCCATGGTAAACCTGTAGTGATTTTTCTCCACTCTGAACATGGTTTCCTTGCGTGCACTGCACGAATTTCTTAATGAGACTTTCTGCAATCTTTTGTTAAGTAGGCTGAGAAACAGTTACCAGCAAGGCCTGCGATGCCATTATGTTTGAGCTTCTATGGGAGTATACTGTGAACTACAAAATCAATTTTTTTCGCCAAGTCGCTGAAATACCAGCTGACAATCTTTCACCTTTAAATTTTGTTTGATTTGCTTATGTAATTGAAAAATTGGTAATGCTCTTGTATGCGTAATCTTTTCCAGTATCTTCAACAAGGAAGTAAGTAGTGAGACAGGGCAGTAACTATTTTTAATAACTGTTCTATGTTTCTTCTAACAGGTTGTGATGATACAATATGTTAACCTTTCTGGAAACATACAATGTGATAGTATTTGTTGTGACAGTGCCACGACATTTAACAGTGCCGCCACGACAGTACGCGCAAACGGCGATAGAGGTGCTCCGCAACTCGGCTGAGTGCAGGAGCGCCACCTAGCTACGAACGGCGCCGGCCGCATGTCACGGCACGGCAGTCAAATGAGAGATACTGAGTTGTTGTTATGTAACCAGCTTTTGTTTCTAAGTGAGTGTGTTTGAATATCCACACAATTATTGGGGATTAAAGGTTATAACACTTACTGGCGACGAGGATGGGATATTTTCCCTGCGTTGTGGATTTGTGTGTTCGTGACAGGGCAGACAAGGAACAGCTTATGCAAGCACTCATTGAACAACAAACACAGCTGACGGCTGCTATTCAGGCACAACAAACACAGCTGACGGCTGCTATCCAGGCGTTGTCGACGTCGCTTACTCATCATCTGTCTTCCTCTTCTCCACCTCCATTCCCTCCTTACGACGAGGCCACTGACGACTGGGAGGATTATGAGAAGCGTTTGCGGCACCACTTCTTGGCTTTCGGCGTTATTGACGCTCCTATGTGTAAGTCGTTATTTCTATCTTGGATTTCCCCACGGATCTATCAGCTGCTATCTCAGTTAGCCCCTCTGCAGGAACCAGCCTCCCTGTCCTTCCAAGAAATGTGTGACTTATTGTCTAACTATTACTGCAAAAACACCCACGTCGTTGCTGCCCGCGTGGTGTTCTACCGGTGTCATAAACAGCCCCATCAATCTTACCGGGCTTGGGCGGCGGAACTACACGGTCTGAGTAGGAAATGTCAGTTTGTCACGGACACTCATCATGAGTCTTATGCTGATTCAATGGTTAGGGATGCTATTCTATGGCTTGCTCCTGATAAAGAAGTTCAGCAACGTGCCCTACAACTGCCAAACCCGTCGTTGTCGGAAGTTCTAGGCATCGCTAAATCCTTTGAAGTGTCTCACGCTGCTGGCGCGCAAATAGACGCGTGGTGTGATGTAGGCGCTGTACAGTCAACTTTCGACACGGACAATTAGCCTGTTTCACAGGAGAACGAAGATGTGGCGGTGGTTCACTCGCGTAAACAACATCGCGTTGGACCGCAACGCTCGCAGCGAAAACAGCAACCACAGAAGCAGGTTCGTTCCGCACTTCCTTCTTGTCCACGTTGTTTCGTACAGCATGACAGGGCCGCGTGTCCGAAATGTTGGGCCACGTGTAATTCATGTAGGAAAAAAGGCCACATTGCTTCTGTGTGTTAGTCCCCTAAAGTTCCTGTCGACGAGGACGAGGCATCGGACATGGATGTTAACTGTGTGCTTTCTCAAACAAATAAGTTGTTTGTTACTGTTCGTGTTCTGGATAAAGACATTCGCATGCAAGTGGACACTGGCTCTGCAGTAACTCTCATTAATTCTCGCACGTATTTGGAGTTGGGCTCCCCTCCCTTGTCTCCAGTTACGCGAAATCTGAGAACTTATAATAAACAGAAAATTCCTATCATTGGCCAGTTTGATGCTTCCACTGCCTACAAGTCTGTTGTTAGGCCCTTCACGTTTTATGTGGTGGATCATGCGGGCACTGAAAACCTGTTCGGTTATGATGCTTTTCAGTTGTTCGGGTTCTCCATTGATGATGATGTGCACCTCATATCTGAGGATATTCCGTATCAACAGCTGGATGGATTGTGTTCTGAATTTTCGTCTGTGTTCTCTGCAGGTCTGGGTCGTGCCAAGGATTTTGAAGCCCACATTACTCTTAAACCTACAGCTCGCCATAAGTTTTTCCGGGCACGCCCTATTCCGGTGGCATTGCGTGCACCTGTCAAGGCTGAGATAGACAGGTTAACAGCTTCAGGGTTTCTCCTTCCTGTTACCTCCAGTGAATGGGCATCGCCAATCGTGGCGGTTTCTACACCAAACGGGAGTCTGCGATTGTGTGGTGATTTTAAAGCCACCGTCAACGCTCAGAGCCTCATTGACACTTATCCTCTTCCCCATCCTGAGGAGTTATTTACCAAGCTCGCTGGGGGGCCAGTTCTTTTCCAAACTTGACTTATCGGAGGCATACCATCAGTTGCCGTTGGATGCTTCTTCCAAGGAATTTCTCGTCATCAACACACCTTGTGGGTTGTATCAGTACCAGCAGTTACCATTTGACGTCGCTAGCGCGCCGGCCATTTTTCAGCAGTTTTTGGAACAGCTCACGGCTTCCGTTCCCGGCTGCATAAACTATCTGGATGACATTGTTGTCACGGGGGCCTCCACTGAGGAGCACCTTCGCAATTTGCGTTCACTGTTTCGGGTTTTGCATTCGGCTGGGTTGAAGTGCAATCTGGACAAGTCACAGTTCTTCCAACCCTCCATTGTGTATCTTGGTTTACACTTGTCCCGTGAGGGTATACGTCCTCTACGTCAGCATGTTGCGGCCATTAACGCTCTACCCCAGCCGTCTACGGTCAAAGAACTTCAGGCGTTTCTAGGCAAGATTGCTTATTATCACAAATTCATTCCATCTGTGGTGGCGGTAGCTCATCCTCTGCATTAGCTGTTACGCAAGAACGTCCCTTTCTGTTGGTCCGACGAGTGTGAGCAGGCTTTTGTCCGCCTGAAGGCTCATTTGCAGTCGGCGCCTTGTCTTGCCACATTCCGCCCGGGTCAGCACTTGGTTCTGGCAACTTACGCGTCACAATATGGCCTAGGGGCTGTTCTCGCCCATCGGTATGAGGATGGGTCGGAACGACCCATCGCCTATGCTTCCAAGACCCTCAACGATGCGCAATGGCGTTACTCTCAAATCAAAAAGGAGGCACTCGTTATCATTTATGCTCTAAAAAAGTTCAGCATTTTTTTGTATGGTTCTAAGTTTCACCTCATCACCGACCACAAGCCGCTGGTCTCTCTGTTCAGCCCATCAGTGACGCTTCCGGATAAGGCAGCTCACCGCCTGCAACGTTGGGCCTTATACTTGTCTCATTTTCACTATGAGATTCACTATCGCCCCACGGCCCAGCACGCCATCGCTGACGCATTGTCGCGATTGCCGATGGGCCCCGACCCGGTTTTCGATTGTGATGAACTACTCTGTTTCCACATTGATGAGGAAGAACATCGTGCGGTCAAGGGTCTTCCACTTACAGGTTTGCAGGTCACATCGGCTACTGCGCGGGACCCGGTCCTGCGTCAGGTGATCGGTTTTGTTCAACGGGTTGGCCAGACAGGACCAAGGGCTGGGCATCGGATCCCCTTCGCAACTACCATGCCTTGCGCCTTCGTCTGTCTGTTCGCGATGGTGTTGTTCTTCTGGCCACGGATGGGGCATCTCCACGGGTCGTGGTGCCAGCCTCTCTTCGCAAAGCTGTTCTCAAACTGTTGCATGAAGGCCATTGGGGGATTTCTCGGACTAAGTCCCTGGCCCACAGGCACGTTTATTGGCCCGGTATTGATTCGGACATCGCCCACATGGTTGCTGCACGTGGCCAGTGTGCTCAACAACTGGCTGCACCTTGTACAATGCCCTCTCCGTGGCCTGATCCGGTGCAGGTATGGGAATGGGTGCACGCTGACTTTGCCGGCCCCTTCCTTGGTACTTATTGGCTACTGTTGATTGACGCCTTCTTGAAGTTTCCGTTTGTTGTTCGATGTCCGTCGCCCACCACTGCGGCGACGACGACGATGGCTTTGTCCAAAATCTTTGTGCTAGAAGGTCTTCCATCCACGATCGTCACGGATAATGGCCCTCAGTTCTCATCGCAGGCCTTCCGTGATTTTTGTGCTGGACAAGGGATTCATCATGTTACAGCACCACCCTTCCATCCGCAATCGAATGGGGAGGTCGAGCGCCTTGTCCGCACTTACAAAAGCCAGATGAAAAAATTCCTTAGTGATTTTTTCACAGATGACGCTCTGCTGCAATTTCTGAGTTCTTATCGGTTCACACCTCTGGGTGATCGCAGCTCTGCTGAACTCTTGCATGGCCGCCAACTGCGCACTCTACTGCACCTGCTTCACCCTGTCAGGCCTTGTGCTGTGTCCCCTAGTGCGGGAAAATACTTGGTGGGCGCCGACGTGTGGGCACGAGGGTATGGATCTCGCCCTAAATGGATTCCAGGGGTGGTCAAGGCTCTTCGCGGCCGCTGGCTTTGTGAAATATGTATGGACGACGGCATGGTTGTTCGCCATTACGACCAGATGCGCCCACGAGTGGTGGCCACGCCGGTGCCGCCACCCCTTCCTTCGCCTCCACCAGCCCGAGAAGCCAGTCCTGTCGCTGCTGCCAATCTACCATACGTGTTGATGCAGCCGACGTCGCTACCGCTTCCGCGTATGCCGGAACCGGCCCCAGTCGCGACGCCGCCTTCTCCGGGACCCATCTCACTGGAGCACACCCCCAGGTCCACGACACCTATGGATGCTGCTCCGGAGTTTTCACCCATCATCTCGTCCGGGAGGCACGTTCCACGCACGTGCTTTCATCCTGGACATTTTCGACCATACTCTCGTGTCTCTCCGCGGGATCTTCTCGGGGCCTCACAAGAGGCCATGGATGTCTCCGCACTATCCATGTCTCCAAGGAAGTGAGTGTTTTTTTTTTTCAAGGGGGGAAAAGTGTTGTGACAGTGCCATGACATTTAACAGTGCCGCCACGACAGTACGCGCAAACGGCGATAGAGGCGCTCCGCAACTCGGCTGAGCGCGGGAGCGCCACCTAGCTACGAACGGCGCCGGCCGCATGTCACGGCACGGCAGTCGAATGAGAGATACCGAGTTGTTATCATGTAACCAGCTTTTGTTTCTAAGTGAGTGTGTTTGAATATCCACACAATTATTGGGGATTAAAGGTTATAACAGTAATGTGTTGCACATGTGACTGAATACATTGTATATATCGAATGTTAAAAGTGCAGCAGGTCACACATGTCCAGTGTGGGCTGTAATTATCGCATGGCAGTGAAACTTGGTAGAGATTCTAATGCGGAACTTATTTACACTTGAAACAAAATTAGTTCCAATTTTGGCCACCAAGGGCAAATCTGGCATTGTGAATTCAAGAAAGACATACAGAAATGTTTCCATATGTAATGGATTAGTAACAGGACATGGGTCAATATGTGCACCAGAGACATCAAGGAGATGCTGTATAGTGCCTGATGTGCATCTGGTGGCTGAAGTTGGAACTTTTTTTTTTTTTTTTTGCGTCCTAAACCAGTTCTGCATTAACGCATTAGAATGTCTACCAAGTTTTGCTGCCATACAAAAATTACAGCATCTGTGAGTAGATGCACTTTAATTACAACCACCAGATATTTGACGAACAGGATTTCAGTAATTTACCTGCAACATTATTGAGCATAACTTTAACCATGACAATAGGAAACAAACAAAGAGACACATTCAACAAAAATTTTCTTTTGATAACAATTAGCACTATTACCATACAGGTTTTTGCTGTAAGTGGTCTTCCCATGATCTGACTCAAAGTGTTTAAAAATATGAAACAAGATTTTTCTTGCCATTTTTTCAAACCTTCCCAACTTCAAAATCCCATTATATATGAACTATTCAGATTAATATTGCACCAAAATTTTCAGTAGCATGCTACTTTTGTACTCTGCATACACTTATGTCAATGACAAAAAACAATTGTCACCAACACATAAAATTGAAGTTAAGGTGATATCTTCAGTTGTAATAATAAATTTTACAAGGCATGAACAGTTCCACCCTTTAGGTGATATGTATAAGTGTCATAGTTTTGATGCTTTATTACAGTGTTTATTGTCCACATGTATGATGATTACAATCAAATACTACTGTAATATATCCTTTATCTATTTACTTCACACATAAATGCATGTGACAGAAAGAAACAATTCTAAACTTTCTGTGGTCATATAGCACAAGCTGAGTTCCATGAAGCAGAGTTTCATAAATAAACAGCTCTGCATTAAATGAGCTCCTTAGTTTAACACAAGAGGCACCAACGGGTGCAAGCTTACAACGAGTTGTAAGGTTAACACTAGACTGATACATCCATGAAGCAAGGCAAAGAGTTTTACATGTCCTCAACAGCAGTACCACACAGTGTAACATGTTAAATCCTCAATAGCAATGAAGGATGGAAAGAATTATACCATTTCAGCAGAACTGTGTAAGGAGGTAGTGCATTACCCAAGTATATTTCAGACCAAGTTGCTATAAACTGAGTCACAAAAGCAATGAAGGGGAACAGAGAAGCTGAAATTTAAAAATGTTCATTGGAAGAAAGGCCCACATCATCTCTATCATCATCAGTATGATGACAAACAATGATATTTTTAGAAAGCATGAAGACAAAGGAAGTCAACATAATTACTGTCAGGGACACAGACTGAAGAAAATTGGACTTGACTATCAATAAAAGTTAATTTACTACATTCATAGCAACAGAAGAAATAACTTTAGTGTTATAAATAATCTGTCTGTAAAATCTTCCTGGATGAGGTTTCTTCCTGTTTCATTCTTGTATGGAGCGCGAAAAGAACGATTGCTCGAACACCTCTATGTCCACTGTAATTAGTCTAATCTTGTCTTTGTAGTCTGTACAAAGGAACATATAGGAGGCTGTAGCACATTCCTAGGGTCCTCACTTCATACTGGTTCTTGAAATTATGTTGCAAGTTAGTTGGCATCTATCTTCACGTGACTGCCAATTCTGATATTTCAGTACATCCACAATGCTATCTCATTGGTCAAACAAACATGTAAACATTTCTTCTGCCCTTCTTTGTATATATTCAATACCCCTGTTAGTGGTATGTGTCCCACATACTTGAACACTATTCTAGGTTGGGTCACAAGAGTATTTTTAAACAACCTCCTTTACACATTGCCTTCACGAACATCATTCTCCTTACAGCTGAAGCACTGTGGAGTGAGGGGTATGGCTGGGTATCTTTATAATTTCTAGTCAATGACCTAAATTGCTGTACCAAATGACATTGTATGCCTATTGCTCACAGAAAAATCCTATAAAGTGTCCATGTCAGAAAGCACGGGCTCCAGTAGTAGTATCAGATTATGATGTGTAAAAATATACATCCATATTCTGAGGACACTGAAAAATGTTCTACGCAAGTCTGACAAAACACCACCACCACCACTTTATTCAAGTTATACAGAACATTTCCAGTTTGCACCTGGAAAATGGATCTGATTTTTATTGGATTTAGACATCATCTGTCCTAGATTTTCCATTGACTTCTCAACACAAGATTTCAGAGGTAACAATAAAGAAATGCTTTGGCATCAATTGGGCTACAATTTCTGCTGTAGCTGTAAAAACAGATTTAGTTGAACGGTAGTTATAGAATAAAAATTTCTCTTTCATATTTATTTTCCTTGTTAACCCCCAATTACTGATAATTTTGTGAAACAATTTATGGAATTTAAAAATTCCTGTCATTATTTTCTTTTTTCTTCTCAGCAGTTTGTCTAACTCTGGATCTCACTACCTGAGACACTGCTAGGATTTCTACAAATGGTTTGTCTGTAACTCTGCATAAGCATCAGTTTCTGCCCCTTACTGTATGCCTACTGGTATCTTTGGTAAATATTAAAAATCTGTGACTACTATCAGTCACAAGTGTGCAGTTCTAAAGCATTGACTGCACACCGACTAGTGCAGCGCTGTGAAACGGCATCAAGAAGGTGCTGACCCATGCGGCAATGGAAAGAGAAGGCAGTGCCACACCTCCAGGAAGACAGAGTTGAGCGCCCCCTGTTAACTCTGACTTAGCCAGCCTCCCATCACTAGTCAGGCCCAGTTTGGTCACAGATTTCAAGAGCATTATTACTGAATAATAGGAAGACTATACTTACCCTGCGTTTCGTGAGCAGTAATAGTGCGTACAAGTAACTGCATATAGGAGGCACAGGAAGCCCCTCAAGCCATCTCATAACAAGAAATTAAGTTATGTTTCTTTCCTTTTTAGAAATAAAGTGTTCTATTAATCTGCAAATGTTACGTACAGACCATTTTGGATTCCTGCCATCGGCCTTTGCAAATTCTCTCCTTCCTTCTTTGTGTCTGTGCTGACTCCCACAGTAGCCGACAGAACATCTGGCACTGTGGATTACAGAATCAACACTGCCTTCGCTCTTCGCCGCTCTATCACAGTGCATCACTAATATTTCTCCCTCTTTCTTTCAAAGGAACATTGTTACTAATTGTGTTCTTTCTAGCAGACTTACAGCAACACTTCGACTATTTGTGTATCTGCATTGCTTATAATTAATTTGTTGCAGCGCTCCGCTCATTAAAATGTCCTCTAACCCACCTCCTACACCATCTGCACCTATGCCTCCGGTTACTGCTGGCTTTGATCTAATGCAGTTTATTCAGTTTCAGAACCAACAAATGTCGCAGTTGAAGATGGTAGTCCAGCAGCTCATTAATGCACAAGCTACTGCTGCATCAACTCCGCCACAACAGTCAGTCACATCCATGGCTCTGCCTCCATGCATTCCACTGTTCTGAGCCTTCAGTGAATAACAAGAGGAGAGGAATGAGGGGTACACAGCAAGTGCAAGATACAGTGAAACTTTCTATTTCTTGTCGATGGCCGGCACAGGAGTTTACCTCCTCACTCAGAAGTTATTCCCGGCTGGAGTTGCTGGTTTTTGAAGTTTTAGTTTCCACCCTTACTAAGTATTACGAGTATCAGATACAGGTTGCTGCTGCTTGTCACAAGTTCTTTCAATTGTGGGAAGAGCCAGAACAAACATACCGTCAGTGGGTCACTGAACTTCAGGGTTTGACACGACAGTGTCATTTTCACTGTAGCTGTGAACAATACTACAATGATGCAATGATCTGTCACGCAATTACATACAATGTGCCAGACAGTAGGATTCATGACCAAATTCTATAACATTCTGATTCTACTTTGAAACAAGTGTTACAAATTACTGAACATCAGGACTCGTGTGATAGTGCCACGGAAAACATTGAGGTAGCTCCCATTTGCAGTGTAACGCAAAGTGACAAACAGGTATGGCCTTGTGCCCAATTATCATGCATAAACAGGCCACCGTGCCATGGGCAGTGTAAACAAGTGTCAATGTGTGTGTCTGCTGTGAAATCATGTCCCCACTGCTTTGCCACACATAAAAGACAAAACTGCCCTTCGCCAAAAACAACTTGCAAAAAGTCAGGTCATGTACAGAGAAAGAGAGAGAGAGAGAGAGAGAGAGAGAGAGAGAGTGTTTGCAAAGAAAAATAATTCTACCCATGTTCACTTTTGTAAGTACGGAGCACTTTCTCACTCAGTGAATCTAGTTTTTTCTAAACTGCTACTGGTCCTAGTAATGACCATATTCAGGATGTGCCCTCACCCTACCCAACTGCTGTGCTATGACAGTCAAACAAACTGTTTGTGAACTTAAATCATTGTCAGATGCTGTGTGTGACTTCAGTTACACAATGCCACTTCCATTACATTGCTTAATCACGCCACTTATGAACAGCTGGGATCGCCACAATTGACAAAATCTTGCACACAACTTACTGCGTATAATGGCCAGCACATTCCAGTGCTTGGTACAATACATGTAGTTTGCCTGCCACATTCCAGTCTCTCGGCAGAATGATGACATTTACAATTTTGTGTTTACAAGACTGTGAAAATATTTTTGGGTTAGATTCATTTGATTTTTTTTTTTTTGGTCTTTGTATTCAGGACAATGCACTTTCTGTTTCTGCTTTCAACCCAAAAGACAATGTTACGCAATTGATTGAGGAGTTCCCCGATTTATTTTCCGAAGGACTTGGCAGAGCAAATAATTTTGTGGTGCACATTACAATGAAGGAGAATGCGTAACCTAAGTCATTTCAGGCACATCCTGTCCCTCATGAACTTAGAGAAAAAGTTACAAGTGAACTTAAACAATGGCAAGACGATAGTGTTATCACTCCTATCCAAACTAGTCAATGGGCTTCTCCCTTAGCAATCTTACCAAATCCTTCTGGAACACTTCGTCTTTGTGTTGACTTCAAACCCACTGTGAATCTACAAACAATAAATAATTAATACTTGTCCATTGCCTTGCCCTGAGGAATTAATGAACAAGCTTGGTGTAGGCCGCTATTTTTCAAAAGTTGACTTACACAACACACATTTCCAAATTCTGCTAGTTGAGGAGTCTTAACATGTTTGTGGTCAACACACATGTAGGGTTGCTCAAATTTTTGTGATTACCCTTTGGCAGCACTGCCACACCTACCATGTTCCAAAGCTACTTAGAACAGCCTACTGTAAAAAATCCATTCTATTCAAATTACTTTGTCTATATTGTGGTGTCAGGACATACACCAGAGCAACAATCAATAACCTTCGTACTCTTTTTCAAGTGCTTTCAGCTACAGATTTGAAGTGTAACCTGGACAAATGTGCCTTTTTTCAGATTGAAATGCAGTACTTAGGTAACATTATTAATAGCCAAGGTGTTCACCACCTTCAGTCACATTTGCTGACCATCCAGTACCTCCCTGCCCTGCAGAATGTGATGGAATTACTGGCAGTTCTCGGAAATATGACATATTATATTTGGTTTATACACAACACATCCCACACTGTGGCTCCATTCCAGAAACTTAAAAATGCCTTGTTGAGTGATAAATGCCTTGTTCATTTCAATCCCACTAAGCTTTTGGTTTTAGCCATGGACACTTCTTTGTACGAGATCGGAGTTGTGATCTCTTACAGATTTGGTTCACAGGACAGTGCTCTTAATAGTGTTCCATAGATTTTGTGTTTGTTTTGAATACAGTCAGAGAGAGTCCCTGTAGTCAACCATAGTGCCAGTAGTGCTACAGTTTGTTTTCAATACAGTCCAGAGACAGGTAGTGCTATTTTCATTGTTTTCTACAAGAAGTGGCTAGCAACCACAGTTTAGTGAATAAGCAGCCGCCTTTAGTGAATTAGCAGTCTAGTTAAAGGTTGATTAACTCTCTTCAGTAAATTGTTTCCTTAGGATGGATAGGATGTGTGACTGCTGTGTACGGACGCAGGAGGAGCTGGCCACTGTTCGCGAACAGCTGAGCGTGTTGATGGCCGCGGTCAGCCGTCTTCAGGCTGCTGCCTCGGAGTGTAGCGGCAGTGGGGAGTCTGGTGCGTCGCAAGGTACACCCCAGGTGTTACATGCTTCACCCACTGTCCCTGCTGTCGAGACATCTTCGCGGGTACCGGGCGCGGTTGGGCCACCCTCTCCCCAAGGGGAGTGGCGGGTTCAGCGGCGTTCGCGGCGCACGAGGCGGAAGGTCAATGTGGAGGCTGGCCGTGTGGCATCGCCCGCTCTGCCTGTGAGGGGACATGTGGCTGCTCCTTCAGCAAGGTCCGAGCAGGCACACGGGGGGAGGGGTTTATTAGTTATTGGGAGCTCCAACGTTAGGCGGGTGATGGAGCCCCTTAGGAAAATAGCGAGAAGGTCGGGGAAGAAGGCCAGTGTTCACTCTGTCTGCTTGCCGGGGGGTCTCATCCGAGATGTGGAGGAGGCCCTACCGGCGGCGATAGAGAGCACTGGGTGCACCCGACTGCAAATTGTTGCTCATGTCGGCACCAATGACTCCTGCCGTCTGGGTTCAGAGGTCATCCTCAGTTCGTACAGGCGGTTGGCGGAATTGGTGAAGGCGGAAAGCCTCGCTCGCGGGGTGGAATCAGAGCTAACTATTTGTAGTATCGTTCCCAGAACCGATCGCGGTCCTCTGGTTTGGAGCCGAGTGGAAGGCTTAAACCAGAGGCTCAGACGATTCTGCGGAGATCTGGGGTGCAAATTTCTGGACCTCCGCTATCGGGTGGAGAAATGTAGGGTCCCCCTGAATAGGTCAGGCGTGCACTACACGCCGGAAGCGGCTACAAGGGTAGCGGAGTACGTGTGGAGTGCACATGGGGGTTTTTTAGGTTAGAGAATCCCCTCCCTAGGCCCGACAAGACGCCTCCTGAGACGTAGGCAAAATGCAACAGGGCATAACAATATTAACGTGCTAATAGTAAACTGCAGGAGCGTCTATAGAAAGGTCCCAGAACTGCTCTCATTAATAAACGATCACAACGCCCATATAGTACTAGGGTCAGAAAGTTGGCTGAAACCAGACGTAAACAGTAACGAAATCCTAAACTCAGATTGGAATGTATACCGCAGAGACAGGCTGAACAGTGAAGGGGGAGGCGTGTTTATAGCGGTAAGAAGTGCAATAGTATCGAAGGAAATTGACGGAGATCCGAAATGTGAAATGATTTGGGTGAAGGTCGCGGTTAAAGCAGGCTCAGACATGGTAATTGGATGTCTCTATAGGCCCCCTGGCTCAGCAGCTGTTGTGGCTGAGCACCTGAAGGATAATTTGGAAAATATTTCGAGTAGATTTCCCCACCATGTTATAGTTCTGGGTGGAGATTTTAATTTGCCGGATATAGACTGGGAGACTCAGATGTTCATAACGGGTGGCAGGGACAAAGAATCCAGTGAAATTTTTTTAAGTGCTTTATCTGAAAACTACCTTGAGCAGTTAAACAGAGAACCGACCCGTGGCGATAACATATTAGACCTTCTGGTGACAAACAGACCCGAACTATTTGAAAAAGTTAACGCAGAACAGGGAATCAGTGATCATAAAGCGGTTACGGCATCGATGATTTCAGCCGTAAATAGGAATATTAAAAAGGGTAGGAAGATTTTTCTGTTTAGAAAAAGTGACAAAAAGCAGATTTCAGAGTACCTGTTGGCTCAACACAAAAGTTTTGTCTCAAGTACTGATAGTGTTGAGGATCAGTGGACAAAGTTCAAAACCATCGTACAATATGCGTTAGATGAGTATGTGCCAAGCAAGATCGTAAGAGACGGAAAAGAGCCACCGTGGTTCAACAACCGAGTTAGAAAACTGCTGCGGAAGCAAAGGGAACTTCACAGCAAACATAAACATAGCCAAAGCCTTGCAGACAAACAAAAATTACGCGAAGCGAAATGTAGTGTGAAGAGAGCTATGCGAGAGGCGTTCAATGAATTCGAAAGTAAAGTTCTATGTACTGACTTGGCAGAAAATCCTAAGAAATTTTGGTCTTATGTCAAAGCGGTAGGTGGATCAAAACAAAATGTCCAGACACTCTGTGACCAAAATGGTACTGAAACAGAGGATGACAGACTAAAGGCCGAAATACTAAATGTCTTTTTCCAAAGTTGTTTCACAGAGGAAGATTGCACTGTAGTTCCTTCTCTAGATTGTCGCACAGATGACAAAATGGTAGATATCGAAATAGACGACAGAGGGATAGAGAAACAATTAAAATCGCTCAAAAGAGGAAAGGCCTCTGGACCTGATGGGATACCAGTTCAATTTTACACAGAGTACGCGAAGGAACTTGCCCCCCTTCTTGCAGCGGTGTACCGTAGGTCTCTAGAAGAGCGTAGCGTTCCAAAGGATTGGAAAAGGGCACAGGTCATCCCCGTTTTCAAGAAGGGACGTCGAACAGATGTGCAGAACTATAGACCTATATCTCTAACGTCGATCAGTTGTAGAATTTTGGAACACGTATTGTGTTCGAGTATAATGACTTTTCTGGAGACTAGAAATCTACTCTGTAGGAATCAGCATGGGTTTCGAAAAAGACGGTCATGTGAAACCCAGCTCGCGCTATTCATCCACGAGACTCAGAGGGCCATAGACACGAGTTCACAGGTAGATGCCGTGTTTCTTGACTTCCGCAAGGCGTTCGATACAGTTCCCCACAGTCGTTTAATGAACAAAGTAAGAGCATATGGACTATCAGACCAATTGTGTGATTGGATTGAGGAGTTCCTAGATAACAGGACGCAGCATGTTATTCTCAATGGAGAGAAGTCTTCCAAAGTAAGAGTAATTTCAGGTGTGCCGCAGGGGAGTGTCATGGGACCGTTGCTGTTCACAATATACATAAATGACCTGGTGGATGACATCGGAAGTTCACTGGGGCTTTTTGCAGATGATGCTGTGGTGTATCGAGAGGTTGTAACAATGGAAAATTGTACTGAAATGCAGCGAATTGACGCATGGTGCAGGGAATGGCAACTGAATCTCAATGTAGACAAGTGTAATGTGCTGCGAATACACAGAAAGATAGATCCTTTATCATTTAGCTACAAAATAGCAGGTCAGCAACTGGAAGCAGTTAATACCATAAATTATCTGGGAGTACGCATTAGGAGTGATTTAAAATGGAATGATCATATAATGTTGATTGTCGGTAAAGCAGATGCCAGACTGAGATTCATTGGAAGAATCCTAAGGAAATGCAATCCGAAAACAAAGGAAGTAGGTTACAGTACGCTTGTTCGCCCACTGCTTGAATACTGCTCAGCAGTGTGGGATCCGTACCAGATAGGGTTGATACAAGACATAGAGAAGATCCAACGGAGAGCAGCGCGCTTCGTTACAGGATCATTTAGTAATCGCGAAAGCGTTACGGAGATGATAGATAAACTCCAGTGGAAGACTCTGCAGGAGAGACGCTCAGTAGCTCGGTACGGGCTTTTGTCAAAGTTTCGAGAACATACCTTCACCGAAGAGTCAAGCAGTATATTGCTCCCTCCTACGTATATCTCGCGAAGAGACCATGAGGATAAAATCAGAGAGATTAGAGCCCACACAGAGGCATACCGACAATCCTTCTTTCCACGAACAATACGAGACTGGAATAGAAGGGAGAACCGATAGAGGTACTGAAGGTACCCTCCGCCACACACCGTCAGGTGGCTTGCGGAGTATGGATGTAGATGTAGATGTAGACAGGCCGATAGCTTTCGCTTTCAAGTTATTGACCACGACTAAATGTAACTATTCCCAAACCAAGATGGAAGCACTTGCTTTTATCTATAGTGTGACAAAGTTTCACCATTATCTGTTTGGTCGGAGGTTTTACCTAGTGACAGACCATAAACCACTTCAGTCTCTGTTTCATCTGTCAGAACCTGTTACGCCACACACGGCTCATAAACTGCAACGTTGACATATTGTAACAGCCCATGTTGAAGCATGCACATGCTGAAGCCTTTTCTCGCCTACTGTTGGTCCCAATTCTGAATTCGACATTACTGTCAATCTTGTTGTCAGGACACAGAACTTTTACAGACTTTTACACTGCACTACAGAAAAATTGCACAGGCCACAGAAGAAGACCCTGATTTGAACCTTTCGTTGCACTACATCTGTATTGCTTGGCCTCATTCAGTGCACAATATTCAGAATTCTTTTGTGTGCCAATATTTTGCTCATTGGCATGGCCTCTCCATCCAGCACAGAGTGATTTCATTGCAAAATGACTCTGGACAATTGCGTGTGTCTATTCCTTAAGTGTTGCAAAAAGATGAGTTGTGATTGCTCCACCGAGGACATTAGGGAATTGTACGCACAAAACAGATAGCACAGTGGCACTGTACTTGGCCGGGCATGGATGCCCACATTGAACAGATAATGTCACAGTGTCAAGCTTGTGCTGAAACTCTATCAGCCCTGCCGCGAACGTTTTCAGCTTGGCCAAAGTCTCAATTGCCGTGGCAAAGAGTGCATATTGACTTTGCTGGTCCCTTTAAGAACATTTAATGGCTTATCACTGTGGACTCTTTTAGCAAACATCCATTTGCACTGCTCATGAACTTAACTACGTCGCACAGTACACCTCGGGCTTTGTCATCTGTTTTTTGTTTGGAAGGTTTGCTTGAAGTATGGGTACAGACAACAGACCACAGTTTATGGCTCAGGACTTTGAACAGTTTTGTAGCCAACGGTATCACTCACCAATGCTCCATTTCATCCTCAGTCAAACAGAGAAGCTGAATGATTTGTGCGTACATTCAAGCTACAAATGAACAAGCTACATGCATCCACACACGGGAGCAAACGCTGTTCTTCCTTGTAATGTATCACTCCCAGCACCATGACAGTCCATCGCTGGCAGAGCTTCAATATGGCTGGTGTCACCACACACTGCTCCAGCTGTAACACCCACTGCAGCATACGGCGCCTCCCACGCTCCGAAGTATTGCTCTGCCCCTAATGATTCTATTCTTTTCAGAGGTTTTGGTCACATCAGATGATGGGAGAGAGGAAAGGTTCTTCGAAATTTTGGCACTTGCATATATTTAATTGAAGGTCCTGCTGGGATGCTGCACCGCCATCAGAACCAGATTCGTGCTTGTAGATTGTGAGATTCTTCCGTTGATTTTCTGTCCCCATACTTGCATCCTACTAGGATCTTGTAGCCGGTGTGACTGCGCCCAGGTGCCTTTTCGGCACTACCTGCAGAATCGAAGGAGTTGGACCCATTGCCTTTGCTGTCACAGTAGATCACCTTCCCAGCACCTGCCGTGGACCGCCACTTTCATCGTAATCACTGTCATCGTCGTCATTGTCATTGTCATCGTCATCGTCACTGCCTTTGTCATCACCGCCCCCTCTGTTTTTTGTCAGACTGGCTCAAGAGGAGGGTGGGTACCTTTCCGGGGGTAATCCAACTGACGTTCCCCTCGGAGGGCAGGACGGATGTTGGGGCTTGGCCAAGGGCTCAGCATTGGTCCCACTTGTGGCTCCTGGCTCCTCATGCCACCCAGCTTCCTGCCTCCCCACTCCCCGTTGTCATAAGCTGGCAAGATGGCTCCCTACGCAACAACAGTGTGACATTTTGGAGAGGAGGATTGTGCAGTTCGAAGCATCAACTGCACACCGACCAGTGCAGCACCACAAAATGGCATCAAGAAGGCGCTGACCCGTGTGCCAGTGGAAGGAGAGAGCAGCGCCACACCTCCAGCAAGACAGAGTTCAACACCCCCTGTCAATGGTGACTTAACAAGCTGCCCATCTCTCCTCAGGCCCAGTTCAGTTGCAGACTTCGAGGGCATCAATACTGAGTAATAGGAAGACAATACTTAGCATGTGTACTGTGAGTAGTTATAGTGTGGAAAAGTAACTGCACGTCTGACACCGGCCATCGCAACTTTTCTCCTTCCTCGTTTGTGTCAGTGCTGACTCCCACAGTAACCAACACAACAGCAAGTATTTCATATTAACACATTTTCTTTTTCTTTTAGCAAATACAGAGTGACAATTATTGAACTATATTGAAAAATTGTAAATTAGTTACAAACTACAGTGTGCACACACTTTATTCAACATGTAAATGTCACTACAGATACTCAGATTGAGGTTATGACATGTTCGGTATGCCTGCCATCATTGGCAATAATACGGTGCAGACAAAAAGAGAATTTCTGCATGACCCGCTGAAGTGTCGGAAGATCGATGCTGAGCTCCTGAATAGCTGTTTGCAGCTCAGCAATGGTTTTAGGATTATTGATGAATACTTTGTCTTTAATATAGTCCCCACAAAAAGGAGTCATGTGTACTCGGATCAGGAGAATATGGCAGCCAATCAAGGCCCATGCCAGTGGCCTCTGGGTACCCCAGAGCCAGAATGCGGTCCCCAGAGTTCACACTCCTGCTTTGACAGGGTTGAGCTCCGTCTTGCATGAACCACATCTTGTCGAAATGAGGGTCACTTTGGATAATGGGGATGAAATCATCTTACAAAATCTTTAAGTACTGTTCAATATTCACCGTGCCATCAAGGAATATCACAGCAATTATTCTGTGACTGGACATTGCACACTGAAGTGACACCCACTGAGGGTGATGAGACTTCTCAATCGCAAAATGTGGAGTCTCAGTCCCCCAAATGTGCCAATTTTGCTTGCTGACAAACCATCCAAATGAGAGTGGGCTTCGCACTAAACCAAACCATACAGCACATAATTCCCATCATGCCCTAAGGTCAACCATGCAGTTTGGATGTCCTAACGCAAACCGTTTAGAAGTTATGACAACTTTATTTCATACAGCTCAATAATTGTCACCCTGTACACACACTATCCTTACACGTAATCACAATCATATTCACTTATTAATGGTGAAGAGCTCACAAATGTGATTCCTTGGCAAGTATACTTGTTCTCTATCAATAATTTAAAGAACTGCAACCAAAACACTTGCTTCTAAATCATTTCAAATAAATTTTCCATTCCTTTCACTAATTGATGCCATTATCACATTACTATTTGAGCAGTGGGTTTCCCCATCACTGCAGATCCTGATTAGTGGCAAGAATGTAACCCTACAACATTTAACAATTACAGTCATACGTACCACCATAACCCTTCAGGACAGCTCTACAGCCAGTTGATTCAAGTTTTTCTAAAATTTCCGAGGTTGGCAAGGTTGTTTCCAAAACAACAGACTCATCCTTTAATGACACATCAAACTTAGAAATACCGTCAACATTGGTCAAGCATTTCCTTATTTTCTCCACACATGAATCACATTTCATTTGCACTGCAAATTCTACCTGCAAAATATACAGTAAAACACCTGCAAGTCAAAAGACTTCGAAAACTATTTCTGTAATTGGTTATAAGTTAATTTGTGCATAAAATAAAAAATCCATACATGATAAGTAACTTCTATTCATATAATTGCTTTCTAATTAATTAATTATCTATAAACAGCAACAAAAATGGCTTCATATTTTTCTCACTGTGTACTTGCATCTTTCATTGCCCCTTAAGGGAACTGCTGGGTAAACCATGAGATATTTAGAAAAATTCATATAAAGGCAGTACAAGAACTTACTCAACAGTTTCTTAAGAAAACAACTTCTTTCATGCAATATCTTTGGTTTCGTTTTTACTGTGCATTTACATTAAATTAAATCAGTCTCCTATCAGCTAATTCTAAATTTAATGTTACAAATGTACCAATTAAATTTCTTAAACAATAGCCAACAAAAAAATTTTGAAAGTAATCCATTTTTATCTACTTGGTTGGCATTTTTTGGATGGTTGGTTTGTGGTATTGAAAGGACCTGTCTGCTATGTGGCATTTTTTGTTAAGTGAAAATTTTGCATGAAAAACAAAATGTTTTGGCAATGCATTTTACGTCATGTAGGACACTAATCCTAAACGTGACTGAGCCACCTCCCAGCCACACCGTGGACTGTGTGCCTGAGACGTGACCTAGTGAGGTGGCGCAGTGCTTACCACACTGGACTCACAGTTGGGAGGATGACAGTTCAAACCCACATCTGTCATCCTGATTTAGGTTTTCCATGATTTCCCTAGATTGCTTCAGGCAAATGCTGGGATGGTTCCTTTTAAAGGGCACAACCAACTTTCTTCCCCATCTTTCCTTAATCTGATGGGACCGATGACCTCGCTCTCTGGTCCCCTTGCCCAAACCAAACCAAACCAAACCAACCAACCAACCACAGACGTGCCATCTCCAAACATATTTCTATGATAATCAGCTGGCAGGCAAAACCTGCACCCACAAATGAAAAGAACTGATGTAATCGATCCAGGTTCCCTTCCACATGTTCCTTTGCCCATTTTCCTTAGCATCACATTGGGAAATTGTACTGTTGTTTATAATGGATGCCTGGAGAGCAAACTGATTGTGCAAGATGCTCGCATACTGCCTGGATTAACACGGCCATCCCAACTGCCTCTAAAATGGCAGAGCACAGTTGTGATGCACCCTCCTCGGCATATCTGCAAGCCATAATTTCCAGATAACTGTCATCAGGTTGTGTTGCTGAAGTCAGGTGACCATTAAAATTAAGTTCATCAACCATTTGTGTCTTACAATGGCAGCAGTTCAATGTTCCAATGATGTCACTTTGGTGAATGCCAATTTGCTGGCCAAGCTCTCATGCTGAGAACACTTCTTGTCAAAGTGGCAAAGTGCACTATCTAAGCTTGAAATGATCCTTTAAGGCATGTTGACTGACTAAACAGTGTACACAACCCACACTGTCACATTCACAATTAGAAACCAATGTCCTCTGCTAAACTACATTGAGAATTAGGTTTATTTTTGCTCCATTAGACAGGTGGTTGTAAATACGAAGGTGTGCTGAAAAGTAATGCCCCCAAATTATTTATGTGAAAACTCCACGCTTTTTCAATAAAACAGATGTTATTAACATTCTACATCACTATTATTTTTCATGTTTACATATTTGCAGCCCTCTGCCGCTACAGGGCTCCAAATTGTAGCATATGACATGGCAATGTGTAACTATGCTGCTGCGTGAGAAACAGTGTGCTGTAATCAAGTTTCAAATTTGAAGAGCCGTCCACACACGGAGCACCCTCTCCTTCAGCGTGACAATGCCAGACCACACACACAAGTCCTGCAATACCTGCAACAAACCAGTGTCTTGAGTTCCCCACTATCAATCATCTTCCCTACAGCCCTGACTTGACACCATCTGATTTTCATCTGTTTCCAAAACTTAAAGAACACCTTGGAAGACTTCGCTTTGAGAGTGATGAAGCAGTGCGAGCAGAGGTGTGGTTGTGGCTCCACTTCCAAAATTAAACATTCTACAGTGACAGTATCAACTCCTGTTGGCAGCAATGCGGTCGTTGTGATTATGTTGAGAAATAAATACATAGACAAGAAGAATAAAGGTGCAGAATATTAATAATGTGTTTTATTTGAAGCTCTTTAAAAAATTCGGAAGTATTACTTTTCAGCATGCCCTTATTGTATATCTTGATATCAGAGAGAGAGACAGAGAGAGAGAGAGAGAGAGAGAGAGAGAGAGAGAGAGAGAGAGAGAGAGAGAGACAGAGGGGGGGGGGCAAAGGGAGGGTGTAAATAAAGCATTTTCTTGCCAGGATTTGCACTCTGTCTTTCATCATTGATGCTCAACTTTGCTGAGAGTGTTAATGAACCATAGGCAGTGCAGGGGTGCCCTAGCCAAACTCATAATCCATGTTTAGGTTGCAGTCTCACAAATTCCTATACTTCCAGGACCGATCGTTTAGGACATCCAGCGAACTGCCCTTCCCGAACCATCCAGTGTAAGAGACTGCCTCATACCAAGCCACTATCACTCGACTTTCTCTACCCCTGGAGGCAACCAACCTACTTAACCTGATATACTATACACACACACACACAGATTTCTGCAGAATCGGGTTGACGGAGGAGATAGAGAAGATCCAAAGAAGAGCGGCGCGTTTCGTCACAGGGTTATTTGGTAACCGTGATAGCGTTACGGAGATGTTTAACAAACTCAAGTGGCAGACTCTGCAAGAGAGGCGCTCTGCATCGCGGTGTAGCTTGCTCGCCAGGTTTCGAGAGGGTGCGTTTCTGGATGAGGTATCGAATATATTGCTTCCCCCTACTTATACCTCCCGAGGAGATCACGAATGTAAAATTAGAGAGATTAGAGCGCGCACAGAGGCTTTCAGACAGTCGTTCTTCCCGCGAACCATACGCGACTGGAACAGGAAAGGGAGATAATGACAGTGGCACGTAAAGTGCCCTCCGCCACACACCGTTGGGTGGCTTGCGGAGTATAAATGTAGATGTAGATGTAGATGTATCATCAGAGCATGTGAATCTATCACCACAGTTCAATCAGTTTGTGATATTTTGGAAAAAATGACATTCTGTCTAAGGAAAATTGTGATTCACATATTATACATTTCTGCTGATTTGTTGATTTCAGATAAAATCACATACTATGATACAATCTTAACAGGTTTTTGTCCATCTTCAGATTCAACAACAGGATAAGAAGAAAGAAATCTACATTAAGTTATATAAAACTTTTGTAAGCAATATAAAGCGAAAGCCAAAATACACGTGATTCATACCTATACATCGTAAGTGCCATTTACTTTACGTTACTTACAAACAGAACTGGACAAAAGTTTTACATATTTTATGGTTGACTTTTCATTTCCAGATGTAGAATCTGAAGATGGCCTACATATGGTTGAACCATTTATTATGGTAATCATATAATGTAAGTGTGTCTAAAAACAATAAGGGTACAGTCTGTGATATATTTGTTTACTATTATGGAAGCTGCCTGTTCAAACTGGAATACCAAAGGCTTTCTTGTCAGGAAAATAGAATTATAAGATTTCCACAACTGGAGTGCAATAGATAACAGCTTTATTTCAGAGCTACATCAACTAATGACTGACTGATTCAAAGGGCACAATTTTTTCCATCTACACAACACATGATTCAGTGTGTCCTGCCAACTGCTGTGGTGGTGATGGTTATTATTGTTGTTATTATTATTATTGTTGTTGTTGTTCTTGTTGTTGTGGGTTTAAAGATACTAAACTACTTTGTTAGCACTCACTCGATTCACAGAAAAATCACATAAAAAGATATTACACAAGAAAACAAGCATTGGCAGCTTCAAGGTCTGTGGCCATGTATCTTGATTGAAAATGTATGTGACAGTGAATTTAGTCAGAAAGTAAAAACTGTAGCTGGTCACTGAGGGATACACCAAAAAGGGTCACCATAATCAGTAAAACTAAATATGGGGCGAGAAACTAAAATGGAGTGAGAAAATGCAGACTGTACAGACTAGAGAGCTAATTAGCTTACACAGTTCAATAAATAAAACATGTACACAGGAGTTTAAAAATGCATAACACTGCAGAAGGAGGAAGTTGCCTGAAGCCACTCAGGGGCACAGGCTGCAGTGAGAGATACCCCCACCCCCCTCACAACCACCTTACACTGGGCATGGAGGTTCATTAAACTTTATTATACAATCCTCGTTTCCTCAGGAAATACATGAATTAGGTAAATGCTAACCTATCATCTGAAAGTATCTGATGTATTGAGGTAGACAAGTTGATTGCTCATCTCAGATTAGCCATTGGGGCACACACAGCGACAATATGGGTGACCATGAGATGATTACCACAGCTGCATCGAGGGGAGTCCTCCTCACATGAAAGGAACTCATGGGTAAGTCTGGTGTAGCCTATATGCTACCGGCACAGTATGATGGCATCTTTAAAACAGTCCTGGAGAGAAGTACGCCATGCCCTGGTGCTCCCTGTGACTGTTCTCTGCTTGTTGAGCGTTGAAGTAGCCGGCCATCACATGTCCCAGGATTTCAAAATTTGAGTCACAGTTGTAATCATAATTGAATTATAGGAATGGGTGCACACAACAGGGGTGCTGACAGGAAACTATGTGAAAACAGACAAGAGAGGGCAGTCGGCAGTCCTTGCCTAAATTTCCCAAAGGTATCCAGCTGGTCTACCTATTTATGTACGATTGATACACAGTTTGAACAGTTTGTTGTGAAACATGATCAAGTAACACGGAAGGGTAGGCATCTGACAGATTGTGACTGCGTAGTTCACCAGGAGGCTGTCTACAGCACTCTTCCGGAAGGCTCCAGTTGCCTATTGCACACCACTGTAGTTGACCAGGTCTAACAAGCTCAGTACTGGTGGTGCTGCTGACTCTTAGGCAACACATCTATAGTCCAGCTGGGATAAAAATTAAAGCTTTACAAAATCACAGAAGAACTGTGCAGACTATATTCCAGAAGTTGGTGCTGTGAAATTTGGCGTTATTAAGCTTCTTCAAGTAATTTGCCTTGAGCTGGCATTCAGGGGGTTTGGTTGTTTGGGGAAGGAGACCAGACAGCGAAGTCATCGGTCTCATCGGATTAGGGAAGGATGGCGAAGGAAGTTGGCCGTGCCCTTTCAGAGGAACCATCCCGGCATTTGCCTGGAGTGATTGATGGAAATCACAGAAAACCTAAATCAGGATGGCCAGACGCTGGATTGAATTGTTGCCCTCCCGAATGCCAAAGTAAAGTTCCAGGTGGGAACGCACAGTCCAGTGCCAACAAAAGCGCATGATGTGAGTTTTCACAGGGGATTGATATCCATGATTAAGGGCCCAATTACATACTTTCTATAAGGTGACCTGTAGTTGGTACTCTGTGGTGCACAATGATGGAGAACTGTTAAAAGGCAAAGGTTGTCCACACGCAGTAATGGTGAGGTATCCCACTGGAGTCACAATATCATTGATATCAATGGCAAAGAGATTATGCTCAGAACTGATCCCTGAGCGATGCCAGTTTCCTGTACATATTGGTTGAAGAAAGTTAAACCTATCTGGACTCCAAATTGCCAGAGGGATGGGAAGTTCTGTATAAAATCGGTGAACAGCAACGGGAGCCCTACTCATGCAGTGTAGACAGGGTGTGATACCATTGTACACCTTCTGTAGGTCAAACAACACAGCAATTAAGTGTTGTTGATTCGTGAAAGCATTGTGCCCTGCAGATTCCTGATGAACCAGTTGGTCTGTGGTGGACCGGAATACCCAAAAGCAAGTCTGAAATTGTGATATATGTCTTCTGGTTTCCAAGCACCAACACACTCGTCGGTTGAACATTCTTTCTAATAATTTACACAGTATATTTTTAGAGAGGTTGATCAATAATTACTCAGAATTGGAGGTCTTTACCGGTTTCAGGGTGGGAATAATAATACTCTCCCATCACTGGGAGGGAAGTCCCCTTCCCACTAAATACAATTTCAAAACCTGAGGATGTGTTTTACGCTGTTGTTGCTAATGTGTTTATGCACTTGTTTAATAATGCTGCTAAAGTGCTCCAAACTGTTCCAAACCCCCATTCACTGAATGGAACACTGCACCATTCAAAGCCTTCTGCATGGACAGATAAGAAGTTTTGCTGCCCCAGGCCTTTCCGGGTCAGGAAATTAGGATGGTAGTTACCTGATGTGGACACTTCAGCAGATTGTGCCACAAAACATTCAGCAATAATCGTGGGATCAGTACATATGTCATCATTGAGGGAGATGCCAGGAACAACTGTGGATGGTGGGAGTTTAGTCCATACTTAAGACAGTGGGGTGTGTGCTCCCATAGATGATACATACTGTTTCCAACACTTCTTACCTCTCTTCTTTATTGAAAACCAAGCCTTTGCTTGAATCTCTTGAATGCTATTAAATGTTCCATGCAGGGAGAGTGCTTGTATTGTCGAAGTGACCTGCAATGCTCTCTGATAGCTCCAGCCACCATGGCAGTGGTGTCTAATGGGAAGAGCCCAAAGAATAGGTTATCATTTCTTACGCAGCTTGTACTATTGTGTCAATAGCACCTTGTACCTCTCCTTTGATATCCTAACCTTGACTGGTTTCAGAAGTTGCTTAGGAAGTGAAAGCTTGTCAGTTGGCTTTCCAAAGTGGTGCATGCTCCATTGGTCAATGAGTCAAGAAAGAGAGTAATATGAAAGTGGTTGCTGTCACAGAGGTCATCCTGGATGAACCAGTGCTTTAAGAGTGAGATGTTCGAATGCTGACTGTAATACCTATGGCCAAGTCTTTTTCCATGGGCCGTACTGAAGTGCATTGCAACTCCAGTGTTAAGCACACAGACTTCCAATTTTTGAGATCCGAAATTAATTTCTCTATTGCTTGGTCCCTGCTAGACAGGGTTTGGCTGCCCCACAGAGGATAGTAGGTACTGAAGTCCCCCTAGTAGGAGGAAGGGTGTAGGCAGCTGGTGCACGCACTATCTCTGCCATCTCATGATATGGTATAGACCTGTCTGGGGATGGATAGATGTTACATACCATTACCCTAACCGATAGGCAGATAAACAGCTACAGCTTCTAACACAGTAGTTAATGGCACCTGTTAACTGAAAGTGTCAGATCGAATGAGCGTGCAGACTCCTCCAGATGCCCTCTCAGCATTAATGGAATTTGTAGTGTAACCTGGAACGCTGAAAGGCATAATCAGTCTTAAATGATGATGATGATGATGATGACTTGAAATTTTTTGTAGTAGGGTGTTGTGTTTCTAAGAACCGTCTCTCCTGAGGTGCCAACTGCAGAGTAAGTTAATTTACAGAATTCTGCCAGGTGGCTATGGTAACTGTTACAGTTCCATTGAAAAAACATCAGGTTGTGGTCTGAAAAAGCAGTGCAGGAGAAATGGGAATATGAACTACTTTGCTGCAGAGTTATACCCCATTGGTATGTGCAATTCTTCATCAGTATTCACAGGCTCAACCTCAAGGGTGATGGGGCCAGATTGACTGAAGCATTAGAATTAGATTTAACCTTCCTGTACCTGTGAGGATTTTCCTGTCTTGACTTCTGGGACAGAGAAGGACCGTTCTTTTCTATGACCCACAGTCTGTGGCTGTGTCAGTCAGTGGGTAGTGGGAGACTGCTCGTCTGCTTTGTCCTTAGAGGGGAACACGTTGGCAGTTACCCTCTTCCCTGTTGATGCCAGAAGAGGATGCGAAAACTCCAGCTGCACCAATGGGGTGGGGTGGTTACCACTGGTGCTGTGAGTGTGGGGGTCGATAGAGCTAGTGCCCCTTCCCTTGACAGAAAAACAGGCACTAATTTGTGGCTAGAGAGTCAGGAGTTTGAGACCTTATCAGGCTAAGTGTTAGTTTTGATACAATGTTTGCAAGGTTTGACATCATATCGATTGGGTGGAGTCATTCAAACTTTTTATTAGCACCTTGATAAAACAGCCAGTCAAGTGCTTTATATTCCTGCATTTTCTTCTCCCTCTCGAAATCTGAACATGTCGGCAAATGAGGGGGTGGTGTTCTGGGCAGTCTACATATATAGGAGGTTGTTCGCAAGGGCTGCCCTTGTGTATTGTCCTGCCAGTAGCCTCATTAGTACAGTGGGATGATATGTTTCCTTGCTTTTGGCACTGAAGCCCTCTATAAACTGTCACTTTAACTTTCCCAGGTAAAACATTTCCATCAAAGACCAGGGTGAACACTTCACTGTCCCCCTTATCCTTAGGTCCTCTCCGGATGTGATGAACAAAATGGACTCTAGGCAGTTCTTCATCTGTTTGTAGCATTAGGTCCCGATGGAAAACGACACCTTGAATCCTGTTGAATTTGTTATGAGGAGAGATGGTAACTGGTAAATCTCTGAGCTTGTCACAGGTCTGAAGTGCCTGTGCCTACATCTACTCATTACTCCACAAACCACCTGCCTGTGTATGGCAGAAGGTACTTCTGGTACCACTAACTGATCCCCCCCCTCCCGTGTTCTATTCACAAAAGGTGTGTGGAAAGAATGATTGCCAATAAGCCTGTATCTTATCTCTAATTTGTCAAATTTTCTTGTAATGATCACTTCATGAGACATATGTGGGAGGAGGTAATATGTTGTCTGATTCTTTCCAGAAAATCCTCTTGAAATTTCAATTGTGAGCTGCTTAGTGATGCACACTGCCTCTTTTTTGATCATCTCTGTAATACTCTTGTGTCAAGCAGAAGATCCCATGACAAAATGTGCCACTCTTTGTTGGCTCTTTTCTCTCTCTTCTATCAGTCCTATCTGGTAAAGGTCCCACATTGATGAACAATACTCATGAACCAATCGAACAAGTGCCTTGTGAGCCACTTCTTTAGTGAATGAATTACATTTCCTTAAGATTCTTCCTCTGAATCTTACTCTGGCATCTGCTTTTCCTATTTCTTCTATGTGCTCATTCCACTTAAGGTTGCTACAGATAGATACTCCTAGATATTTTAATGTGGTTACTGTATCCAGCAATTTGTCATCAATAATTTAGTTTTATTATTTTATTCATGGCTGTAATTATCAGTAACTTTTCAGGATAAATTTTCAGTATCAGTTGCAAATAAATTTTATTATGTTTTATCGGTTTCGACAACTTATGACTGAAAATTTATCCTGAAAAAAAAAAAGGAAAAAAAAATTATTGTGTGGTAGTGGATTTTGTTTCCTGTGTACATTCAGTATGTTACATTTATTTATGTTCTGGGTCAATGGCCATCCCTGCACTCATCAGCCCTGTCTAAGTCTTTCTGCAAAGCATTACTGTCTTCTGGCATTGCTACCTTCTTATAGACAAATGCATCATCTGTGAACAACCTTAAAGAGCTTCCAATGTATTTTACTAGACCATTTATATTGACGTGATTGGTTAGCACTCAAAGTTTTGATCAACAAAGATAGATTTCTCATCATCTGTATTGCAGCAACTTCTCCGAAATGGTACTTAATAAATTCAATGAAAAACAGTGGCTTTGTTGTTGCGAAATATTCTTTCAGTTCTGAAGCACACCAAGAATTGGACAAACTGTCCACTCCTAATGTCGCCTGTCTGACTCTCATCCCATGGTGTGGCAAAAGACGGAAATGACATGGGGTCGTAAGCCTTTGCATTCAAATATTGTTTTCTATCTGGCCTTGTTGGCACAGCCACCGGTATGGGTGAGTTTGATCCATTTCATTGTGAATCATCTGCCCTGATGCCACTCAGTCCAATTTGAGGTTCTTCCCACAAGCATCACATGTCAAAGGCTACCTGGATAGTAGCTGTCCTTTTGAGAAGAGGATGTGGCACTGGGCAATCAATATCGCAAAATTAGTCACAGCAAAGGCTACTCAAACATAGGAAAATAGAAAGGACAATGTTATGGTCACAATGCTCATTGAAGAACATGAGAACTCTCAATTATATACAAGACAATAAGTGCAGCAACAGGGGGACTAATGCCAACCACTGTAACTGGTATTCCAATAGCACAAATTGCACAGTATTGTGAGACTGGGGTTGTCATCTCCTCCTCTGCAATTTGAGCTGTTAACTCAATATACCACTTATTGCTGAAGACAGCATTGCACTCTCCCACCAAATACTGCTTGCTGAAGCAAACACAGAGTTTATAATTGCAGAGGATTGGTAGTGCTGGCCTAGTCACTGCTCATGAGCTTTGGGTTTGTGAAATCTGAAGTCAGATATTATTTAACCAAGTTCTCCAAGTATAGCTCTCACAGCTTCTCAACACAGTGAGCACAATCCCCTCCCCAAATTTACAGCAATTGTTAAGTGGAAAAAAAAAACTCCCAGCTGTTTCGTTAGGATACTGCAGTACTACAGTTTTCGTCTTTTAATTCACAGCAATGACTAGCTAGAACACAGTGGGAAGAAAATTGGGAGGTTAGAGAAGGGGGAGGCGAGCAGACTGCTCCCAACAACCAACTCTGACTATGAAATTTTGTACTCCCTTTTAAAAATGACGAATCCACAATGTTGTTATTGAATACAGAAAACAAGTGTGAGCATATTGATTGAATCACTTCTGAACTTTTTTTTTTAAATTATTATAGCACTATTCTAAATCAACAAAGTCTTTGGTGACCTGTAACACTTTGTTAAATTCTCACAGATTAAATAATAATTCTTTGAATGTTTGACAGTATATGGAGCAGTAATGCTCAGTGTTTGTGCTTATTCATTGATTTAATTTTTGCTTTCACAAAAAGAACATAGTGTTATCCTTGTCTACAAGAGGCCATGGCCCATTCTTGTTTTCATTCCTTGTCCTTAATACTTCTAAAGTGTAGTTTTGGGTTAGCTGCAGCACCAATTTTTGAGAATGAACTCTCATGTAGTAGCTTCACTGAATTTAGTGGATCAGATACAATTGCTCTGTTCACTTTGTGATTCAGTTGTACGTAGTGGAAAATGGATAGGAACTGTGCTTGTTGTGCACAGAGACATGGAAACTGGATGTTGTCTGGAAAAAGAAGGAAGTTATATTAGTTGCCCGTCAACAGGCTTAAGGCACTGTCTTGAGCTGCTGCAGCAATAGGGACACATGCAATGAATGCTGCCTTACATCTGATGGCTCTGGCATTGCGAGGGATCCCCGATGTTACTTCCAATGTGCCAACTGGATGGACACACATAAAAGACAAATAGAAGAGGGATCGTGAATCTCCAGGCATAAGGTGAATGCGAGTAGCATTGTATGGCTGGCCCCTTAAGCCTATGCAACAGGTATCAGGTGCTGACCATAGCTGACAGTATATCTGCAGCAGCATGGGAAACCTCACTTATTAAGACTGAGGCATTGACAAGAGCATCTGGTAGGGTATGCTTGCCATTATAAGCTCTTAGACCAGGCATACACCTGGGATACAGGCAGCACACCATTGTTCTGTCATCTGCTTTCTAATGCTAGTGTGTGCATACCAGTTACATGCCCTAGTTACCTGCATTTGGCTATGTGGTGGTGGGACAGTTTCCTGCTTCCTATGAAGCACAGCTGGTACATTCTCCACCTAATTGCTATGGAGTCAGAAGAACTGATAGTAGTAGGGCATTAAAAAAATTTTGTACAAAAGGAGTCACCCAGACTGTAAAAAAAAAAAATCAATAAGACTCAACATGGCAGAGGATAGATAAGAAATTAGTACTCAAATGGTACGTAAACCTAAAATATTTTACTTGTAACAACTGTTTTCCTTTATTACTTACTATTGGTCAAGATCAATAACATCAAGTCTTAAGTGTCAGAAAAATAAATTAACACTCATCCTAGAAAATTAACTTAGCTCTTAATACTTGTAGCTTGTCATGAAACGCCCCTACAAGACTATTAAGTATATTTTGAAACCATTTCCTACTGTGAAGGAATGAATAATGTTGCTATCATCACAAAGAGAATTTTTTCTCCATGACATATCCTGTACTGTCTGGATAGTCAATGACACACCATATATTAAAAATAGGATTGGTTCTAGTATACTACCACAATGAATGCTTATTTTAATATGTTTTGAGTGTGATAACTGTTTCACTAAAAATTTAGCATTATCTGAAGTGTGGGAGCGCTCTCTCTCTCTATCTATCTATCTCCTTAACACATAATTATCAGGAATGACTGGAACCACATATTCTGAACTGAAAGACTCATTTACTACGCCAGCCCCACAAATCCTACATAGAATCTGATAGTGATTCCAATGGGGCCTGAGGCTTTGTTCAATTTTAGCAATTTCAGCTGTTGCTCATTGCTACTGACCCTAGTATTTAAATTACTTATCACTGCAGTGGTGTGGGAATCAAAATGGCACAGTACTCTTTGAGTCTTCTTTCTAAAGATACCATCAGTTTCAGTTCATGTGTAAGTTAAACAAGTCTTCAAACTAACTTTGGTGCAACTGAAAGCCTTTACATATGGCAACCATTTTCGATTTTGTGTGAGATCCTTCTATAATATTCTGCTATGCATTTTAAACCCCAAAATTGGTCATTTAACATCTGTCTGTCTATACTCCTATACTTTGTTTTACATCTATTATGCAGTACTTGCTGTTCCTTTAGAAGTTTCTTTGCAGTAAATGTAATCTACCTGACAAGGTACAATGATAAAATCATCTTAGTTGTTACACAAGACACACATCAAGATTTTTCATCTTATGCCATTATTATACGAAAGACTAAATAGATTTTTTAAAAAATAATGAAAACTTTGTAATTAGTTTATATAAATTACTACCACACTATTTACATTTATATTTGTTATATAGGAGCAAATTATTAATACAATAAAACAAAGAAGTAATTTTTTTCAAGCTTTATTGTATACAACAAACAAAACATTTAAAAAATGAACATAGAAATGTATTTTTGTTCAAACTGTTCTAAATAATTCATGCTATGGAACAGTAGCACACATCTACTAAAAGGTTGTGCAGCAGTCATTTCCAAGACATGAGCTTCAAGTTAAATATATTCCTGACTTTTAGTTTACCTGAAATATTTAGGCCTTTATATAGTGGTGTATGGACATAAGGTTTTAATCTTTGCATTGGAAGCCTGAAATTTACTTTATGACTAGGGCAATAATTATGCTTGAAATTGTAATTTTGGAGTGTATGGTGATTATTGCACATGAAGATCAAAATGTCAAATTTTGACTTTATACCATGAAGAGATCCATCATGAGCAGTTCTTAGTCAATTATTCCTCCAAACTTCAGCCAGAATTCCTCTACATGCTCTTGTCCAGAGTTAAATGTTTGTCAAGTCTCTACTTGACCTATGTCACTACTGCCTCTTTATCTAGTATACTAAACGTATACCTCTTTCTAGTTATCTTTATTTTAGTTTCTCTTTTGTACATTGGTGATCATTGTTACTACCACTGTCTCATAAGGCAGAAATGATTTCAATCTGTTCTTGAAACATTTATTATCCACATTCACCACCACCTATAATTTACTTTTACTACTACATAATTTGATATTTTCTGTGCAAGAGTAAGGTTTAGGTGTAGAGATAGGAAACTAGAACAATGACACCAATATGGATAACAATTCAAAACTCCTCTTGCAAAATATACATATCATTCAGTAAATTGCTAATGGTTTATTCTATGCAACAGCATTGGACACACATTTACATGAATTTTAAAAGTTCCTACACTGTTACATGAATTTACCAATGAAATGAATGATTCTCTTAACATAAGCACCTAAAAGCACATTTATACACAGATTTTTTTTTTTTTTTAGCCTGTTTCATGGACCTAAAACGCATGGCACACCTCTTAAAATAATTGCTTACAAACGTCCTACTTCAATTTTTACATTTAAAATATTTTGCAACACTGTACGGACAAATTGTAACCAAGTAACATTTTAATTTACTGTTGAAAATACCTGTATCTTCTATCATCTCTATATAATTTAACAAACTGTTGTATAGAAAACATCCTGTAATTACAGGCTATTTTCAGTTAATTTGAGCCGATTTCCTTCAATGTTATAATCATTTTTACTTTTTGTGTTATAACCATGGCTCACTTGTTCAACAATACAGCATGGTTAATTTTTACGTAAGCAATTGTTTCACATACATAGTCAGCAAATAAAACTGGTCCAATATATATTTACAAGAAGACTGACACGGGACTGATCTTTGTTAAGGAACATCACAGAAGATTGCTGGAAATGGCCTTCGTTGACATCGATGCAGCATTGTACTCAATTTACTATACTGTGAGACGTATAAAAGTTCTGCCTGAGCAATAGAGTTTTCAATGTTCTACTATAGCTCTTTTAGCGTGTAAGAATTATTTGAGTACAATACAGTCCATACCCTTCAATTTGCCCCAGAGATGATCATCATATGCAGAGAGCTCAGGCAATCTGTGTGTCCAGCTGGTTGCAGTGCCTCTGCCGATTGTCCTCTCCTCACCAAACACCTTGTGCACTTTTAACAAGGTCGTCAAGGCAGTTTGTGCTATTGCTTCATCTTGCTGAAAATATCCGTACTATCTGTCGTTTGTCTTCTGCAAGTTGATTTACATGTGGTTTACATTTCTGGCCATACTGGTCAGCATTAAATTTGGTAAGAGAACTGCACTAAGCCTGAGATTATGCAACAGCTCTTCAAAGTACTGATGGGGATTTTCTGATGCATGTTCCGAGTTTACATACCCTGACACGATAAACCAGGCCTCATTTCAAGAAATGAAACACTGAGGAACCAAAAGTCCCGATTCCCTTCATTCAGATATTACTGGCAGGACTCAAATATAAAATTTCAGCTAGACACTTTTAATTCGTGCACGACAGTACATTTGTAAGGGTACAGATGAAGGTCCCATAGTTTTTACTCACTACAGAGCCCGTTTTGTGCCATTTTACTGGTAAGTCTTGTCAAAACACTTCCACTCTCAAATTTTATTGCAAAAATTTTCATACACACTTTAACAAATTGTCCTTCGCATAACACTTGACAATGAACACCCATTTTATTGTGACCAACAGTGTGTGGTGTTTTCCACTGGTCACTAAACACATCTGCTCCTCTCACTCACCCACTCTAACATGACACAGGGAAGTACTCAAGACAGAGCATGTGGAAGATGCGCATGAGCAGAAATGTGTCAGCAACTGACTGGTACATCAAAATCACAGTTTCCAGTTTTTCTGTGATCGGCAGTTCTTTTTGTTAACAAGGGTCTATTCAACATCAGCCTTATAAATATAAATATTATACTAGACACTTTTGTGCTGCCCACTGTGCATGTATACTTATAATACTCTTAATAGTTTTAGTTGCCCGAATTTATATTTTCAAGAATATCTAGGAGATAATTTTGCTATACTTCTTTCTTTTGTGGTTGCAGTAATCCTTGTATGTGCACATATCCAGCATTTCCCCAGACCAGGATACCATATGATAGTTGTGAATGGACTAGATCATAGTACACTGTTAGTAGTGTGTGTATTTATTGTCATCACTGTTATCAGAAATATGCCTGAAATCATTTCACAACAGATGCTACTTATGCGATTCTCCCATGTCCAGTACTTATCCACCATCGCAACCAGGAATCTATAACTTCCAGTCCTTTTTAGATCCAAGCCTGTAAACTTGATAGTAACATTGTTCAAGTTGGTGTTTAGCTTGCATGCTTGCATATGATGGTTTTGTTAGCATTTATAAAAAGATTATTTTCAATGAAGTAATGGTTTCTACATAGTTTTCATATTTAGAATAGCTTACATTTGTAAGTTGTCTGTTGAAATACTACAAATAACAAATGAAGTGGCATCAGTATACATGACAGCATATCTACCTACTTTCACATAAAATGGCAAGTAGTGGGACAAGCACTGATCCTTAAGACACACCACATTTAACGAATTTAAGTCCGGAAGTTCCATCAGCATGCATTCCAGTTTACTTATCTAACCCAAGTCTAAGTTCACTGAGAGCAACATGGGCAGCATTTAAGGCATTAACAGCCCCCACCCCCCCCCCCACCCCCCACCCCAAATCATTTTTGGGTGTGTTGGGCAGCAGAGGGAGGGAGGGAGGGAGGGATGACCACTAAACAACACTGTGTCACCTGTGCCACTAGGCTGTAGCTATATTTTTCACCAAATTTATGTTAATATACAACAAAAACAGGAGTTTAAAGAAAACCATCATCCAACACCAAACTGATGTTTATTTTTCTGTCATGTTTGTCCTTTCTGATCAAAAGTTGTAACTTGAGTAAATAACAATATCCTTCCCCTGGAGAGGAAATGTTACAAAATTAACAATATCAAACTAATCAGTGGGTCAAATGCCTCTCAAAATTACAACAGCAGGGAATAACATAGATAAGCTATATGAAGCTGTTTATTTTTATTAATTGTGGCAATGAAGATTCAAGTGGGTACTAACCATTAACCAAATATATTTGTATATGATGATTCTATGTTCCCGTAACAAATGCCTACAACATGTTACTGAACTATGTTTAACAAGATGTGAAACATCAGTCCTTTTATGAAAGAAGATACGCTAAATGAATAATGTGATACACGAAGGCTGGTATCTCTCATGGACAATAGCACTTTATTACCACAAACACGATTAAAAATTCTGGCGTTACTGGAGTTACAATAAATTACTATTGCCCTTTCAGCAGACAGATGCAGGAGGGATGTATACATTGTTCTACTTCTTTGTTCCTGTAGAACAAAACCAATTTGTCTCTTGACAGATTCCACTCAATTTTATCTACCCAGCACCCTCGAGACACCTACGGAGTTTGTCAAGAAGAATTTAAAAACTACACTATACAAACATCCCTTCAAATATTCAATATCTTAATCCTGTAAAGGGTGAAACGGAAAATTAAATTTCCAGCTATTCGTGCAATAAAATTGCTGCACATGCCCTAGCTCAACACGAAAAAATCATTTAATTAACTGCAAGCCTGTAAGAAAAACTGTTGTAATGCACAGACCAAGACAACAATAATGATGAAGATAAGGCTGGCTGAAGATTAGAAGAATTGGCTGTTACTTTGTGTATGATCAGGGTTACACTCCATTTTTGTTCTATTAGAATGACTTATTCACGACAGCAAGACTAGAAGGTTAAAGTGATGCGCACAATTTTTTTCTCAATGGGAAGTTTAAATCTGTTCACAGTAGAAACCAAGATAAAATGAAAATAATTATTCATCTACAGTTCTTGCAATAGCTAATTTTATCAGTCAATGTCACAGTTTAATATTTAAGGACCATTATTGTCATGTCAACACAAAGGACACAACCATGAATGTTGCCACTTTCTTGAACATATTGTATAATATTCAAGACAGCAGCAACATTCAGAAGGAGCTACCTCTTTGGTCACATCACAAAGAAAGTACCTCAGTACTCAGCTGCAACTCTGAAGACTGAGTTGAACTTATAAACGTACAATGCCTAATAAAATAAGCAATTACAGAGACAGTACACACAGTGTAACATTTTTTTAAATTTTACAATGTCTTTTTTACAAGTAAAATCACTAGGGGTACTAAAAAAAAAAAAAAAAAAGAAAAGAAACAAAAATGTTTAACAGAAGGATGAAATAATGAGACTATTTCGTAAATAGCATCTAACGGCGATTTTCTTTGAGTTTTTCTGATATAAAGTTCCAAATGACTACGTATTCACAGCCGGCATACAGTCAACTACTGAACGAATTTCATTTCAGTATTACGTAAATCTTTCTTGTTTTGTTAAAGGCACGTTTGTGTATCGTCTGTGAAATTTTGATTTTACGCTAACATGTCAAAATGATTTGAAATTTTAGACATGGCGTCAATTAAAGAAAGTGGTCCTGAAAATTATATACATGCACACACAGTTGCAGCTGTCTACTTCATAAAATGGCCAAGAACAAAACTCGTTAACAAACAGGAGCTTTCCTTTGGGAAACCCACTTTAGCGATCCTTCAGACGTAACGACATGAATTTCCCCAGAACAGTATGTACTAGGTTGTATAAGACATTCGTACAATAGGCTGTCGTGAGACGTAATACTAAGCATTATCAGACGGACGTATCGGCTTAATATGTATGGCAGTGTTGCACCCGTGATTCAGCACTTCACGTTTTGCCTGTCAATCGTAATCTATAATGCTTCCGTGGTTGCTTCCATTTGTACTTGAAATGTGGTATTCCGATTCTTTATAAACGTATAAACACAGATAACAAAAGCACACCCGAAATTTCGGGATACTCTACAGTTTTAAAATTTTCACCGTCACAACCAGAATTTACAAAAACTGTGATGTCCTGAAGATCTTCAGCATTCAAACACATACAGGAACGTTGGCAAGTCAAATTACAATATTTTCATCTTAATCTCACTAACCTTAGCTGCTGTCATTTCAAAATTATACACGTACCACTACCAACAGCTTTAAATCTCCGCCGAGTGGGTAACAGGGTACTGTATCATCTGAGCAAGTGAACATCTTTGATGTCATGTATGAAGCTGGGCTTCATACTAGAGATACGCAGTCTGCATCTGAACAGATTCAGAGTGCTAGATTTTCCAACAGAGTGAAAAATCGGGGGACTCTGTAAAACTGAACACAAGCTTCTTAGATCCACAACGTATCTCTACTGTCGTCACATTATAGTCCAAGTGCACGCTGCTGCGACAGCACCCCTCCGCATTATGCTGAATTGTGTAGATCACGTCTGGCCAACTTCTCGGCAGGCGGTCCAGATTTTTGGTAGTGGGATTTCCCTGCGGGCCGCACTACCACTTTTTATTTTAGTAAGTAAAATGAGAAGAAACTAAATCATATCTGACGAAAACATTTATTTATTAGCTAATGACGTGGGACGTTTGGCTTTGTTTGACTCATTTACTTCGACTGAAAGTGTCTCTACAACCTAAGAGTTTTCCGGATGAACATCTAATTTATGCGTATTCTCATTTGCGTTATGATGGAATTCATTCAACCACATAGCTGTTCACAGAACCTGCTCCCACTTACAAATTACCTTACTAGAGTTACATGTGTATCCTACACCACTACTGATACAATACTGATAAACAAAGAAAGCTGTGACTACACAGCTAGAAATATCTTCATTGCTGAATTTAATTACACAAACAGAAACAATGAAAATAGGAAGAACCTTCAGCCATCAAAACATTGAACACTTCAGGAATTTACTAAGGAAGGAGAGATGGGCTGATGGTGTTTGGTTTGTGGGACACTCAACTGTGTGGTTATCAGCGCCCATACAAAGTCCCAATCTTTGCACAGTCCAATCTCGCTTCATTCACAAATGATGATGAAGTGATAAGGACAACACAAACACCCAGTCCCCAGGCAGAGAAAATTCCCAACCCGACTGGGAATCGAACCCAGGGCCTTGTAATCCAGAGGTAGCAATGCTAGCCATTAGATCACAAGCTGCAAACCAACATGGACTTAAGTGCGCAGATACACAAACACAGATGAGAAGTTCAAGATATTCATGGATATCTTCACACGGTATTTTAACATGTCATTTCCAGTTCAAAACCAGAAAAGAAAGTGTGGTAGGCTTAACAGAAAAAAATTGCTGGTTGACAACAGGTATAAAAAAGTCATGTGCTGAGAAGCGAAGGTTATATGAAATCTCCAAGTCGAATTAATTCCTTACATATTTCGAAAAATATAAAATGATACTTACAAAAGTCATCAAAGAAGCTAAAGTAATGGCAAATGACTGGTATATAAATAACTCCAAAAAGAGAATGAAAGCTGTATGGAATATAGTGAAACAAAAAAACTGATAATGTTTCTCCTCAGAATTCCAATATTAAATTTAATTGTAATGACAAAGAAATTAATGGTCCTAAAGAAATAGAAAATGTGTTCAATATTTATTTCAGCAATAAAAGTGAGTAGTTAGTCTATGACATCAAACCTCGCAATAAGAACTGTCCAGTATGATCTGTAAGAACCAACATAAATCCTACTTCACTCTTTCTCTCTTCAACAACTCAAAAAGAAGTCTTCACAGTTATCAAAACTTTAAAAAGGTACCATTCCCCAGGAATAGATGGCATGCTAAACAGTCTTATTAAAAATGTGGAGATCTCATTGTTGAACCATTAGCTCATCTCTGTAATCATTCCTTTCAAACTGGAATCTTCCCATCATGCCTACAAACAGCTAAGCTCAAACCACTATTGAAAAAAAGGTATAAATGATTAAGTGCCTAACTACAGGTCCATTGCTCTACTACCTGTATTCTCAAAAATCAAAGAAAATATTTTTCAAAAAGAATAGTAGATTTCCTGGAAGAGCACAAAATACTGTCAACAGCACAACATGAGTTTAGGAAAGGCTGACCAACTGATACAGCAATTTTGTAACTGTTCAGTGAAGTGCTTCAGACACTAGATAATGGCACAAATGTTAGTGGACTATGTCTAGTGCTTTCTAAGGCTTTTAATATCATAGACCACACCTACGCTTGTCAACATGGGGATTAGAGGAACATCTAACAACTTTATAAAATCATACCTAAGCAGTCGAAAACAAGTGGTCAAAGTGCAACAAAAAAGTTTCAGAAAAAAGAATCAACACTATTCAAATTGTAAAGCCATTAAATATGGAGTGCTGCAAGGTTCAGTTCTGGGACCTTTTCTATTTCTGTTACATGTGAATGGCCTAAACAAATTCTGTGAGAACACCATCCAGTTTGCTGATGATACAACTGTACTAGGGAGTGGGAAAGAAATGGAAATGTTTCAGAAGTCTACAACAGAGACACTGATCAATATTGAAAACTGGTTCAGTTATAACAATTTGCTTGCCATGCAAGCAAGGCAAGGGCACTAAATTTCTATAATGTGTTAAAACTGTTCAGATTCAGAGATCTACAAGGATCTTCAGAGTGTAGAGAATATTAAGTTCTTGGGTGTATGGCTCATAGATAATCTTAAATGGGGGACACATATTGAAAAAGTCTGTAAGAAGTTAAGCACTACATGCTACTTAATGGGAATATTAGAAGGATGCTGCAACAAACATTGTCTGAAAACTGAAACTGTATATCATGCCTATATGTACTCACTACTGAAATATGGAACTATTTACTGGGGCAACCCTTCTCTTAGCGAAAAGATCTTTTGCCCACAAAAAATAATTATAAGAATAATGGAAGGTGTAAAATGGAACAAAATCTCTAGACCACTCTTTAAAAAGCTAGAAATACTCCCACTTCCATGTATATATGTGAATGAGAGAACTGATTTTGTGAAAAAATATTCGACGGAAAATCCCACACTCCTCCAAAATAAATTAAAATATCCACTTAAATAAAACTTTTGTTTAGAGCCCACCAACATCACCTTAAATAAACAAGGAACACAGAGTTATGAGAAAGTTCTTTATAACAATCTGCCCCAGAAATCAAATCAATAAATGGCATGGTAAATTTCAAGTCAGCTGTTAAGGCATATTTGACCCATCACTGTTTCTGTTGCCTCCATGAGCTCCTTCAGGTAGTACACTAAAGATTTGTGTCTTTGCCTTAGTGATGTATCATATAAGTGTTAGCAGAACCTTAATGATTTATCATGTAAATGTTACTGTAACACAAATATTAACTTGCCAGTATAGTGCGTGCTCTTCTGCTTTATAATATCTTCTCTATATTTTTGTACAATCTTTGCTTTGTATATTGTAACTTAATGATCATTTAACGTAGAAATAGTGAAATTAATTTGAATTTAAATTATTTAAATTATATTTTGTTATACAATTGACTTGTCCTACTTCAGAATGTTCTACTTGTTTACTATATGATTACCAGGACCAATAAAACTCTACTCATCACTACTCTCCTCTACACACATAAAAGTTTACAAATAATGAAATCATGAAGCATCTTTGTAAAATGTAGGATTTTCCTTCTTGTTTAAATATGTTTTGTATAACTCACCCAAAACTACCTGGTTAATATTCTGCTGTAACTGTACATCACATTGTATTTCACAGCATTCCATTTGCACATGCACCGGTAGTGAAGTCATGTCTTAGGAGAATGGGTTAGCAAACCCAGAAAAAGGCAGACCGTGTTTCTTAAAATCTTGAAATCGGTCTTCGAATTCGAATTTCAAGTCTAATATTAAAGAATCGTATTTAATAGTTGCCACCTCTGCGACATCCGATTGCTTTGGCAGTGTAGGAAAATGAGTCAAGTTTTTTGTTTGTAACTGTTGTTCCCAAAGTACAAGTCTAATTTAGAATGTGGGAATAACACCATAAATTATTGTAATTAGTTGATCTTTTCCTTACTGTCGAGTATTAACTCAGTATAGACACAGTCTAATATAACAGTCGCGACACTCACTGCTGTAAAAGTTGTTGCCGTTTGACAGATGGAGCGACACTAGCGCTCCAAGCGGCAGGTAAGGTGAACGTCAGACGCGTTGTAAGCATAATATTTGTTCACATTCATTTCCTACACAATTTCCGAATTATTCGAGTTATTTTCTTGCCTCCAAGAGTTTGTTTAGTATCGGAAGGCATATATGTTTCTATTAATGATTCTAAAATAAGCGCAAGTATGGACAAAAACCATGAATAGAGTGGCAAGCTACAACACATTCGTGAAGAAACACTTGTGACATTGGACAGAATTGCAGCTTACCACGTTGATATCAAAAGACTATAAACACACAGATTCACATGTAAGAAGCACAGACATGTACCTCTACATGCAAAAGCGATCGACAGCTCGTTTATCGTTCTGTAGGCCTACTGTGTGTGTCATTGTTGCCTGTTGCCACAAGTACGACCTTAATCTTTATATTATTCAAAGTGGGTAAATCAACTGCCAAATAGTGGCAGAAATATGCTGAAAACACTATAATGAGCTGATTACATTACATTTCACGAAAAACCAAATATTTGAATATTTTTCAAACAATCTGTCTGTAGGCACTTTCCTTGTCCCGTAATAGTTTCGCTCGATCTGCACATTCTGACACTTCACACGCTTTTGTAAGACATGAACAGGTGCACTTAATCTAACCACTTTATCGTCAAAGCACGTCTGTGGTGACGATTCGCACAAATCTGGCACTGATACATGGAGAGCTGAAATGGCTGCTTCTGTGTCATACAACTGTTTTACAGCTTTAGATTGACTGTCAAATCTTTGTGGCAGTTTCCTCTTCATCGTCAGTTGAGGTGGCTTATTTAGGATGTCAAACAGTGTGGGTACTGCATTCCACACGAGTTTGTTATTGTCTGCGTTCATGAACTGGTTTTCTTCGAAATGTAGCGGACAAAACCTAATATTATTATACACGTAAACTGGGTCTTTCTTCATAAGGTCTTCTCGTCTGCTATTAACAAGCCATTTTCTGCTCCTAAAACGATACATTCATCATTTATACACATATAGTTTGCAAGTGAATCCTGACGATACAGTTTAGTAAGATGGTATATACCTCTCAGAATCCTTAGGAAACCTAAAAAGAGACAGCTGTGGTGTCTTCTTCCTGTTGTTGCTGCAAATTATTGCGCTACAAACGCTCCCGATGGTAAAAACCATTGTATAAATCAAAATAATCAATCACTATTCGCTTTCACGATCGCGCCGAACTCACAGTTCAACCTACCAGCCGCTTGGGGCGCTGCTGGCGCTGTAGGCAACAAAATCGAGGCGAAGTGTCGCGACTGTAATGTTAGACTGTGGTATAGACTGCATGCATGAGTGTTACATGTTAATGAAAGTGCCTATTTATATTAAGAACAAAAACTAACAGAAATATACGCTCTCATGTGTGTTTATGTACTCTTGCTTTCAGTGGAGTAAGCCACAATTTTACATGAATTCGAAAGAATCTCTTCCTAAATAAGTTGTAGTGTATGTCACTGAAGCATTGAGATTTTACATTTATGCCTCTTGATAATTTGCTAATACATGAAACGTAAACACATGATAACTATTTCGTTACTGAAGGGCCAGCTGTACAATCTCAGGTTAAATCCAGAGATAGTTAACCAAGGAATAGGAGAACCCTGGGTTAACTTGGAGCACGCTTTCTACAACACTGTCTTATTTCCCAGTTAGTCATTCCCAATTAGCGTTCCTGCCCATTGAAGTTGACAACAACTGTACATCACACTGGGTATTTTGGCATATGTCTTTCACACTTTAGTCGTCGTCTACAGAAATTACGTGTCTGACTTGAGCAATAAGCGTTCCAGATTGCAAAATTATTAGTTTGAGGATGCTGGTAGATACTGTATATAGTTCAAGTGTGTAGTAGAAAACACGAAAACTGCTGTGGTCTCATTCAATGAAAATATTGGCACAAAACATTTAACTAAGTTTGTAGGGTATTTACAAGTGTAACAGATAACAATCCATCAGAAAATTAGTTACAGAATGATGTATTTGTTGTTTGACCAGTAAAAGATCTTTCTAGATTTCCAAATAAAGTATGGGAAAAAATATGCAACAGTTTCCATTCATAAACAACTTCACATAGATCAACAGAGCAACTAAATCAGATGTACGATTTTTTTTCCAAGAAAGAAACACGTGAATATTATGCCTAGAATAGGTAGCAGAGACTACAGATCGGTAACTCCCCATACGTGGAATGTAAATTCGAATTTGTGTACAATGAAACTTACTATTTGATAAAGTTGTCAAGGGAAGGATGCCACAGTCCAAATAGGGACATAATATAAAAGCAACTGTGGAATGTGGTTTGCTTTGTGAAATATCTGGGCTTTTCAGAGTCTTCAACAAACTGTGACAACACAGACATAATTGAGATTGATTTGGCTGACAATCCTCAGAGATGTTACTGGCTGTCTTGCTGTTGTATTTATGTCTTAGAATGATTAATTCTTTACAGCAGCAAGGGGTGTTGTAAAGAAAGTACCATTGCTGAATTATTGAACATGGTGCACCTGGAGGTGTGACACCTTCACTGTGGCATTTCTTTTCTACAGTCATCTCAGCTTAAAACTGTCAGCTTTGTTTTCAGAATAAAAATACCTCTTCTCAAATGTGAAAGAATTAGCAGAGTTGCAGATGGTGCTGCTTCAAAAGTAGTAAGAAGCAGAGAAGAGAGGAAAAGCTGCACTACGAGGTGCATTCAAGTTCTCCGATTTTTCTTCTCCGGACTGGAAAGAGATAGAAACATGCGCATTGTTTTAAAATGAGGCCGCGTTCATTGTCAATACGTCCCAGAGATGGCAGCACCGTACGGCAGATAGGATTTTACCGCCAGCGGCGAGAATGAGAACTGTTTTAAATACTTAAAATGGCAACGTTTTCCTTACTTGAACAGCGTGCAATCACTCGTTTTCTGAACTTGCGTGGTGTGAAACCAATTGAAATTCATCGACAGTTGAAGGAGACATGTGGTGATGGATTTATGGATGTGTCGAAAGCGTGTTTGTGGGTGCGACACTTTAATGAAGGCAGAACATCGTGTGACAACAAACCGAAACAACCTCGGGCTCGCACAAGCTGGTCTGATGACATGATCGAGAAAGTGGAGAGAATTGTTTTGGGGGATCGCCGAATAACTGTTGAACAGATCGCCTCCAGAGTTCGCATTTCTGTGGGTTCTGTGCACACAATCCTGCATGACGACCTGAAAATGCGAAAAGTGTCATCCAGGTGGGTGCCACAAATGCAGACGGACGACCACATGGCTGCCGTGTGGCATGTTTCCAAGGAATGTTGACACGCAACGACAGCATGAATGGGACTTTCTTTTCATCGGTTGTCACAATGGATGAGACGTGGATGCCATTTTTCAATCCAGAAACAAAGCGCCAGTCAGCTCAATGGAAGCACACAGATTCACCGCCACCAAAAAAATTTCGGGTAACTGCCAGTGCTGAAAAAATGATGGTGTCCATGTTCTGGGACAGCGAGGGCGTAATCCTTACCCATTGCGTTCCAAAGGACACTACGGTAACAGGTGCATCCTACGAAAATGTTTTGAAGAACAAATTCCTTCCTGCACTGCAACAAAAACGTCCGGGAAGGGCTGCGCGTGTGCTGTTTCACCAAGACAACACACCCGCACATCGAGCTAACGTTACGCAACAGTTTCTTCGTGATAACAACTTTGAAGTGATTCCTCATGCTCCCTACTCACCTGACCTGGCTCCTAGTGAGTTTTGGCTTTTTCCAACAATAAAAGACACTCTCCGTGGCCGCACATTCACCGGCCGTGCTGCTATTGCCTCAGCGATTTTCCAGTGGTCAAAACAGACTCCTATAGAAGCCTTCGCCGCTACCATGGAATCATGGCGTCAGCGTTGTGAAAAATGTGTACGTCTGCAGGGCGAGTACGTCGAGAAGTAACGCCAGTTTCATCGATTTCGGGTGAGTAGTTAATTAGAAAAAAAATCGGAGGCCTTAGAACTTGAATGCACCTGGTACTGATTAAAAAGACCAAAAAACTGAAAATTAGGATCATTAAATAAAAATTAAAAGAAATGATTTTAGAAGTAAAACATATTAGTCCATATACATTTGTTTATTTTATTTTCGTTTACCACAACAGACAACTGAAATAGCTGTCTCTTGTGCATGCTATCCAGTGTCACACACATCCTTTTAATAATCCTGCTGGCTGTCCCCCTGCCAATACCAGTGAAGTCTCCAATGAACAGAACGAAATAACCAGAGGCAAAATATCTGAGTGTCAATAGTAGCTGGTTCACTGATGGAACAGAGCCATTTCGGAACAAAAGAAAAGAACGACATGAAACAATCTGTGTGACAGTTAAAGAGCAATTTAAAAACATGACTTGTCAGCCGCTCCTTCCAGTGTTATGATTACATAAATTCAATAACTAAAGTTTCCTGTTCAGTGAACGAAAATTACCTATGTTCTTATAACACTCAGATAACATTTCATTTATGACAAATATGGGTGTGGTTATGTGTATAATACTATTAACTGAGAAACACAACAGCTATATCCCATAGCTTTCTCTTTAAAAAGACTGACTTTACTCTGAATTTTAATGTGTTAAACTTACCCTGAGTAAGCAAAAATAATTTACATGTATATGGGAATAATACTAAGTGGTAGACTATTTAATGCTATGACAGATGAAAGGTTCTACATCTACAATGTAGTCCCAATGGGAGATAAGAGTGAACAATATTTTCTGCTACAGACGTGGTTGAGTGAGCTCAGAACATCAGTGTACTATCAAAATTTGTGTTGCAATAAACAATCATTTTAAGCCATCAATTTCAGAAAAATGGTACTTCACACAAATGTAATATAAGATATTTCAATTTTTTACCTTCAGCTAACTATAATCTGAAAGAAGGGACATTGAAAATAACTTGATATTCAAGGAAAGATAAAAACATAGCATTCCAGTCACTCGTTCCATATGCTAGAACTATGAAACTATATAGCTATTATTTTATGATAATTATGCATGGGCTTATGTGGATAATACTAATAACTGAGAAACAACAGCATTTTTCTGTATCTGAGGAGACATTACCTTCCTCTTTTTTAAACACTAACTTTCCTGTTAATCTTATTGTGTTAAACTTCGCTTGAGTAAGCACAAATAGTTCAGAGGCTTCACTGAATAATGGTACGTGGAAGATAATGATGTTGCTCTGAAGCATTAATAGGGCTGTAATCATAATATGTTCACTAAAAGGCGAAAGTTGTTCTGGCACTGCTGTGGTGTTTTAAAAAGAGTCATTCCTAATAGGCAACAGAGTGGAACAATATTTCCTGCTGTTGACATGAATTGGAACACCACCGCTTTATCGAAATGTATTGCGACATGAAACACCATAACGTTTTTGTCCAAAACTGAAACAGCTGTTAATACAAATAGTACACACAACTGCTGTGGTTTTTCGATTTGGTTTGGTTTATAATGACACGGCTAAATAAAACGAAACAGTCCTTTCCACTACTGCAGAGATTGTAACACATGTCAAATAAATCAGACTATTTTGTCGCGAATCGTCATTTTAATGCGCCTAATTTACATAAATAACACAACAGAATTTACGAAGTCCAGAAATCAAATGCATATTACTACAAATAAACAGTATTATTTAAGAAAACAGAAAAATAGTATCATATGTATGGCATAGGCTCCAGTTTCTTAAGTACATGGCTGATACGACGCTGTACACCTTCCTTTGATACCCGAAATCTGGATACACACTAAAGTGCCAAAGAAACTTGTATAGGCAGGAGTATTCAGATACAGAGATATGTAAACAGGTAGAATACGGCACTGCGGTCGGCAACGCCTGTATAAGACTAGTGTCTGGCGCAGTTGTTAGACCGGTTACCGCTGCTACAATGGTTGGTTATCAAATTTTAAATGAGTTTGAACGTGGTGTTACCGTCAGAGCATGAGCGATGGGACACAGCATCTCCGAGGTATCAATGAAGTGGGGATTCTCCCGTACGACCATTTCACGACTGTACCATGAATATCAGGAATCTGGTAAAACATCAAATCTCTGACATCGCTGCGGCCGGAAAAAGATACTACAAGAACAGGACCAACGATGACTGAAGAGAGTCATTCAGCATGACAGAAGTCCAACCCTCCCGGAAATTGCTGCAGATTCAATGCTTGGCCATCAACAAGTGTCAGCATGCGAACCATTCAATGAAGCCATCGATATGGGCTTTCGGATGCCAAGGCCCAGCCTTGATGACAGCACAACACAAAGTTTTTCGCCTCCTCTGGGCCTGTCAACACCAACATTACTCTGTTGATGGCTGGAAACATGTTGTCTGGTCGGATGAGTTACGTTAAAAATTATACGGAGTGGATGGACATGTACGGGTATGAAGAAAACCTCATGAATCTGTGGACAATGTATGTCAGCAGGGGCTGTTCAAGATGGTGGAGGCTCTGTAATGGTGTAGAGTGTGAGCAGTTGGAGTGATATGGGACCCATGATGTGGCTACATTCGACTCTGACAGGTGATGCATACGTAAGAATCCTGTCTGATCACCTTATGAAACGATATGTGTATAGTGTGTGCAGTGACTGATTGTGAGATATGAGTGAACAGAGTGAACAGTGTGGCATTACATTATTTATTAAGTTACTTGCAAGTATTGTATACCAGGAGTAAATTTAGAGATTGCCTCTAACTAGAATTCTGTAAATATATGTGTACACAAATTGGCTTATTTTAAATTGGCCGGCCGAAGTGGCCGTGCGGTTAAAGGCGCTGCAGTCTGGAACCGCAAGACCACTACGGTCGCAGGTTCGAATCCTGCCTCGGGCATGGATATTTGTGACGTCCTTAGGTTAGTTAGGTTTAACTAGTTCTAAGTTCTAGGGGACTAATGACCTCAGCAGTTGAGTCCCATAGTGCTCAGAGCCATTTGAACCATTTTAAACTGATCTAAACTTGTAAATACTTTGACATGTCCTATATCCTTGTAAAAAGGATCTACACATGAATAAAGTTACTACAACTTCTACTACACCAGCATCCATTCATGTTCATCGTACATTTCGACGGACTTAGGCAATTCCAGCAGGCGAATGCGACATCCACATGCCTAGAATTTCTAGAGTGGCTTAAGGAAAACTCTTCTGAATTTAAACACTTCCGCAAAGACTTCAGCAAACTCCCCAGACATGAACCATTATTGAGCATATCTGGGAAGCCTTGCAACGTGCTGTTCAGAAGAGATCTCCACCCCGTCGAACTCTTACGGATTTATGGGCAGCCCTGCAGGATTCATGGTGTCAATTCCCTCCAGCACTACTTCAGACATAAGTCGAGTCCGTACCACGTCATGTTGCGGCACCTCTGTGTGCTCGCGGCGAAGCTATACGTTATTAGACAGGTGCACCAATAAAAAATCTTGTCACTGTTGTCTGTAATTGCATGTGTCACTATCCCTGCCATCTTGAAGACTTATTCCCCTGTTAAACTCGCTAGCTGACCAGAAACTGCCTGTTAAGTTATCCCGAGTTTATTCTCCGGCTCGGAGTTTTTCCAGGTTTGTACAACGCGTTTCTCTCGCTATTATGGGACTAGAGCTTAAATGACTGGTAAATAGAGATTGTACAATCGGCCCCAAGTAGAAAAACAGTTAAAAATAAACATTAATCTTAGAGCTGGCATAATCACCACTAGGGGATCTAGCGTCTTTGCAACTGTCAGACGTTAATAATTTTCACAGCAATGAGTGTCGCGAGCATATATGCGGTCTTAATGTGGTTAGTTATATCGATTAAGAAAACAAAATCAGAAAGTCACTCATTATCTTCAAAGTCCAGGATACTCTTTGACTTGCTTTCGAATAATGTTTGTATTTCTTGCTTCAAATCAAAAACTCTTTTCAACATTTTGGCATGAGTCAACGACCTCTCTTCTGCAAAAAATGTAACATTATCGTGCTTGAATCCAAAGACTTGAGAAATTCTGGGAACTGCTGGTGATTTAATCCTTTCGACTTAATCAAGTCCATTGTTTTGACAATTGTCCCAATGACATAGTCCATTTTGATGGACCTGGCACATAAATCCTCTTGATGGATAATGCAATGAAAATTTATCATCGATATGTTGCCGAATTTGTGGGCCTCATTTTCAATCAACCGAACTATACCTTTGTGTTTCCCACTCATGGCTGGAGAATCATCCATTGTTAGCCCTAATAGGTTGTTAAATTTCAACAAAAACTGTCTCAATGTCAATGTAACTGATTCCAGCAAATCTTGTGACTTTATGGTATTCTTAAATAAATACAGTGCTGCTACTTCTTCTGTTTCATTAAAATGGTATAAATCGACAGTGGGGCGATATCTGCCATATCTGCTCAGTCATCTAACGCTAGAGAATAAAATATGAACTCAGGTGCACGATTTTTTTAAATTATCTTCAGTTTGTTTTCCCGTGTCGTAGACATGTCTAGTAATAGTTGGACGAGATACGAATATTTTTTGAGTAATCTTCTTTCTTTTCTGGACACACAATATCAACAATGGTCTCCAAGCATTCATGAAGGATTTCACCATCTGCATGTGGCTTTGATTTTTTTACACTGTCATAACTACTGCACAACTTGCTTCTACATAGCATGTTGACTCTGTGTTTGCTCTTGTAAATATCTGTCGTTAAGTAGAAAGTTTCTTTTTGAAGTCATTCACCTGGTCATGTTGAAACTGTCCTTTGTACTTATCAAACATAATTAGTGTCATAATGGTACTTGATGTTACACTTTTTTTGAAACAGATACAAATTCATTGCATATCAAGCATATGTGTTCTTTTAAACTCCACAAAAATGTAGTTCATAGTCCACTTCTCTTGGAAACTCTTCTGCAACTTTCCTCTTCTTAGGTCCAGTGTCTCTAGTAGTTGACACCATTCCAAGTTTTTGTCTTGAACTGAAACAGAGAATATACCATCAGTTGCAAACTGTGACATAAAAGGAAATAGAGAACCTTTTTAAAATTAGCAAATTAATCTCTTTCATATAATGCCTCACTTGACCTAGCAGGTTTACTTCAAAAATTTCGAGCTCCACTTTGGCTCCCTTTGCTATGAATTGTTTCGGAACTGTTTTAAATCTCAAGTCGATAGTATTATTAGTTTCCGAAAATAAGAGAGAGAGACTGATAGATACAGCTGCATTAGGATAGTTTCTTTTCTACCTTTTTAACCTTGGAACCCTTAAAAATCAACAGTAAAACATATTGTTACAATGAAGTACTTTTTATGTTGTAATAATTAATTTGAATTAGGTAATTAGTAAAAAACCAGTGGTAATGTCGGCTGGTATACTTAGTCACCGTAAATGAATACATGAGATAAAGGTAAGCCAACTACAATTAAAGACAAGCATCACAGATTGGCTGAAAAAGATAAAAGCCGGCTTTGCTTACCTGAAATGATAGTAGATTAGATTAGATTAGATTTACTTTCATTCCAATTGGTCCGTAGTGAGGAGGTCCTCAACGATGTGGAACATGTCAGAAAAACAACAATACATGACAAATATTTACAACTAAAACAAATAAGCTAATGTACCATTCCACAGGTCCCAAGTGGAATGATCGTCATTTTTTAATGAACACTAAGAGTCATTTTACAAATACTAATGCACTGAATTTAAAATAAAAAAGTTTTTTATTTATTTATTTATAAGGTAATAAACATGTAATACAACTACTGTAATACTTATTTACAATGAACACATTGCTGCACTGAAATGGTGCAGAAGTTAGATTATACTTACACACACACACACACACACACACACACACACACACACACACACACACACACACACACACATTTTCAATGAACACATTACTGCACTGAAATTGTGCAGAAGTTATGTTGTACTTATATACAAATCAGTTGGTTTTACTAAGAAATTCATCAATGGAATAGAAGGAGTTGGCCACCAATAAATCCTTTAGACTTCTCTTAAACTCAATTTCATTGGTTGTTAAGCTTTTTATGGCTGCTGGCAAGTTATTGAAAATGTGTGTTCCTGAATAATGCACACCTTTTTGTACAAGACTAAGTGACTTTAAATCCTTGTGAAGATTATTCTTATTTCTAGTATTGATTCCATGAATTGAGCTGTTGGTTTGAAAAAGTGATATATTTTTAATGACAAATTTCATTAAGGAATAAATATATTGGGAAGCAGTAGTTAGTATCCCTAGTTCCCTAAACAGGCTTCTGCAGGATGTTCTTGAGTTCACACCACATATAATTCTTACTGCACGTTTTTGTGCCCGGAAAACTTTAGCTTGGCTTGATGAATTACCCCAAAAAATAATCCCATATGACATTATGGAATGAAAGTAAGCATAGTATGCCAGCTTTTTCATTTTTATATCCTCTATGTCTGACAAAATTCGCATTGCGAACAGAGATTTGTTAAGATGCTTCAGCAGTTCTGTGGTGTGCTCCTCCCAGTTGAATTTATTATCAATCTGTAATCCCAAGAATTTAACACTGTCCACTTCTTCTATCTTCTTGTCATCGTATGTTAGACATATACTCTTGGGACACCCCTTACAAGTTCTGAACTGCATGTAGTGTGTTTTTTCAAAGTTTAGTGACAAAGAATTGGCTAGGAACCAGTGATTAATGTCCACAAATATTTTATTGGCTGATCTTTCTAAGACTACACTTGATTTGCTATTTATTGCAATGTTTGTATCATCGGCAAACAAAACAACCTTGGCATCTGGTAATGTTACTGATGAAAGGTCATTGATGTACACAAGAAAAAGTAAGGGCCCCAAAATGGAACCTTGTGGGACCCCACATGTAATTAGTTCCCAGTTGGATGATGCCTGATAGCTTGATACATGTCTCTTTCCTAATAACACCCTTTGTTTCCTGCCAGAGATATAAGATTTGAACCATTTTGCAGCATTTCCTGTTACACTATAATATTCTAGTTTACTTAAAAGGATATTGTGATTTACACAGTCAAATGCCTTTGAGAGATCACAAAATGTACCAGTTGCCTGTAATTTTTTGTCTAATGAATTAAGCACATTTTCACTGTAAGTGTAGATAGCCTTCTCAATATCAGAACCTTTTAGAAATCCAAACTGTGACTTTGACAGTATGTTATTTGAGATAAGATGGTTATAAAGACGACTGTACATTACTTTTTCGAAAATTTTTGAGAATGCTGGCAACAGTGAAATTGGACGGAAATTTGATGCTATTTTTTTATCTCCCTTCTTAAACAGTGGCTTTACTTCAGCATATTTCAGCCATTCAGGAAATATTCCATTGATAAACGACTGGTTACACAGATAGCTTAATATGTTACTTAGCTCAGAATCACATTCTTTAATTAACTTTGTTGATATTTCATCATACCCACTAGATGTTTTTGATTTTAAAGATTTTATGATGGACATCATTTCTGTTGGGGTAGTGAGGGTCAAATTCATATTATGGAAGTTACTTGAAATGTCTGGTCTAAGGTAATCCATAGCAGCATCTACCGAACCTGACAACCCCATCTTTTCAGTAACAGTTATAAAATGTTTGTTAAAAAGTTCTGCAACACTATACACATCTGTCACCAATGTATCATTTACTCTTAATGCTATTTATTCCTCTTCATGTCTGGTTCTACCGGTCTCCTCCTTCACTATATCCCATATTGTCTTTATTTTGTTATCTGATATGACTATCTTTTCCTTGTAATATATTTGCTTTGACATCCATATTACAGTCTTTAATATTTTGCAGTATTTCTTATAATGTGCTATAGTATCAACATTGGAAATGTTTCAGATTGACAGATACAGTTTTCTTTTTGTTTTATAAGATACCCCTATTCCTCGAGTAATCCATGGCTTCTTTGTAGACTTTGCTGTAACCTTGGTAAGTTTTGGGGGAAAGCAGTGTTCGAATAAGGTAAGCACTTTATTAGCAAAAATGTTATATTTTTCATTCATGCCATGAGCACTGTAAACATCAGTCCAGTGAATGTCTCTGAGGAGTGTCCTAAAATAATCAATTTTTGGCTTACTGATTACCCTCTTGAGCTCAGATTTAACAGATTTTATATCCTGTTCAGTATTAACATTTAACAGAAGGAACTGCATGTCATGGTCTGAGAGGCCATTTACTATTGGTTTTGTAATATAATTTTGTTCATTGGACTTTTCTATAAAGATATTATCAATGGCTGTTTGTGAGCAAGTGGCTATCCTAGTGGGGAACTTTACTGTGGGAATTAAGTTGAATGATAGTGTTACTAACTCAAATAAGTTCTTATTGGGAGAGTCTTTAAGGAAATCTACATTGAAATCACCAGCAACCACTATTTCTTTGTTTTTGGTTGTTAAATGGCCCAGTACAGCTTCAAGGTGGTTTACAAACAGATTAAAGTTACCTGCAGCTGCTCGATATACACTTAATATTATGAAGGATTTTTTGTGAAAATCTAATTCTGTTGCACATGCTTCCATATGCTGTTCTAGGCAAAATTTATGAATGTCTATGTTCTTAAATTTATGACAGTTCCTGATGAATGTGGCAACTCCTCCTTTCTCCATTTCTGATCTACAAAAGTGAGATGCTAACCTAAACCCTGTAACACTTAAAAGTTCTATACCAGTGGTCACATGATGTTCAGAGAGGCAGATTATGTCAGCTGGGTTTGAAGACTCTAATTCATCTATGCAGATAGTTAATTCATTAATTTTATTTCTCAGTCCTCGAATATTTTGATGCAATAAAGATAGCTGACATTTCACATTGACTGAGTTAAAATTGGGTGGAGTTAAAATATCTGCTGACAGTTGAAAATTCTTAACCAATGGCTGTTTATGCTGATGTAATAAGCTGGAATTATGTTTTTTGATTTCTTTCTCAAACTGAAGGTTTGTCTCAGTTTGTCTCTCTTAAAATTTGCTTTCTTTCTGTCCTCCCTACCCTAAAAAAGGGTCTTTTCTGAATCCTATAACCACTGGTATTTTACCACTCATGACAGTGCCTCCCCCCTTTAACTTTCCTGCTATTTCCCCAGCCAATTTACCCTTCCCCTTCCTGTTGAGGTGAAGGCCATGCCTAGTATAATCCCACCTACTGAGAGAATCAACATGAACCACACCAATGTGTGACCCCGCACCCGACATGAGCAGCTGTTCCAGCTCCAAATTAACTCTCTTGACAGAAGAGTTCAAATGAGGTCGGTCATGGCACCCAAGAACAGATACAAACTCAACACTAGTACGCTTCGATGCTGATGCAATCTTCGCCAGGTCACACTCTATACTGTACCCAGGATCTCTGTCAATACTGTTACCTGCCCCACCCACTATAACCACGGTGTCTTCCTTAGTGAAATCTTTGCAAAGTGATCCTAAATCCTCTGTCACCTGCTCCAGACCAGCACTAGGTTTTAAAAAATTGGTGACCTGGTATTCTGATCCTAGTTCATCCTGCAAAAGTTGGCCAACACCTCTTCCATGGGAACTACCTAACAACAACACTTTCTTTCTCTTTACTGATTTCCCTACATTCTTACTTTTCAATTTGTTGCTGAAAGTTTGTTGTGCCCTGTCTACACCTGCAACTGCTTGAGGCTCACCAGCTTCTAACTGAAGCAACAGGTCAAATCTATTTTCCACATTCACCATAAAGCTGTCAGACAAAGTTCTAGGCCTGTTCCTCCTGTTGCCACTTCCCACCTCTCTTTACCCTTCTCCCTCTTTAACCTGTCAAGATCTCCCCTGGCCTTGTCTAACTCAGCCTGAAGGGCGGCAATTTTCCCCTCCTGTTCTATTATCTTCCTATCTTTACTACAAATCCTACATTACCACTGATGAGTCTCATTTACTTCCCCTATTCCCACGCCACTACAGTCACCCACATGGAAAAAACTACAGCACCCATCACACCAAAGCCCCGACCTAACAATTCTACGGCAAGTCAAGCACTTTTCACTCATGATAAACGTAATAGTTTATTAAGAATAAGTCAGTTAAATTACAGATAAACACGAAAATATGGTTGCACAAATTTGGCCTATACGCAACTATGTGTAAACAAAAACAAAAGTGCAAAGTTTCTGAAACAACAACTTAAACTTTACGCTACAATGCTAGTTAAATAATGAAGAGGTACGCTAAGTTAAATTGCTGGAGAGAGCAAGGAACAACTAAACGAAATTCTATAGATTTGCTGCAGCAGAACGTAAACAGAAAATACGACTGTACGGTCTTTTCGCGTTTTCTGCTATATTACGTAAAAGCCTTTAATGGTACACTTAAACGGCACACTAATACACTTATTTACCACGTAATCAGTACTAATCTATATATTTTATAATCTAAAATGACTTATCTTTACGAGATCACCAAAACTCGCGCTAGTCGCCTGGCTGCAGGACTGCCAACTTATCTAGGTCTATAATGATCGAATGAGCACCACATATTCACGTCAAAGAAAGCAAGTTCATGGCAGATAGCATTGCTAGTTTGCAGAAAATGAACTGAGGTCTGTATTGGTTATGTCTCACATTCATCTCACTTGTGCAGTATGTATCCTGCCAGAAGATTTCAGACGTACAATTTTCTGTAATTCATACCCTTGCTGTTTGTTGGTTGCATATCGCCAAGAAGGGCTGTATGTCTCCAGGTTGGCACACAGGCTTTTCAAAAGAAAACCAACACTGTGAACTTTTTCCAATTCGAATATAGGAGGAAATATAATGATAGTTGAGTCAACGAACTGAGATATACCTGTTGTAATTGGGATATGATATGAATGACACTTGATACAATGCTCTTGTGGAAGTTGTACCTGAATCAAAAGTTAAAATTTTCGTTCACATGAAACAACTCTGTGGATCAAAAATTAGCACTCCCCAAGGCCACATGTCGTCTGTGGGCCATAGCTTGACCACACCTGGTTTAGACATTGTAATAAGAAACGTTTCCGAAGTTGCACAAATTGTGCTACAGACAGAAGTCTGCACAGATACAAAAAATGATATTCGCATCTGCACCGAATTTGCAAGATCCTTATCTGCATCCACATCCACAAGTTTCATATCTGCACATTCAGGTATTTGAAGGTACCCATAACAAAAGAAAAACTCACCAGTGTTGTCAGAAAAGTCATTTTAGCTTCTGAAGTTGATCGTGGAAATTGGTTTCTCAAAATGGTGCAGGTAGTTATTTATTTGGAGGCCAAATGAAGTGCAGAAGCTCTGCTGCAGCAGCTCAGAGACCATGTGGTGCTGATTTTTCACATCAAGCAGCAATCAACAATCCCCTGATGTGTGCCTGCTGATTTCATTGTTCATAGAGAGCGACGATGCTACATGAGATGGAATAGCACGTTCTAGAATAATAGTCTATTACTACCAGTGTGTGTTAAAAGTTTAGATCAGAAATTAACGTATCACCATTATCTGGTTTCGTAATATTTGATTTTGGAGTTAAATGTTCTTGTTAGGAGCAATAAGAAAACTAAAAATATCTTGAGGGAGGCATTTTTAAATGGTTTCAGAAAGCTTATTACATCTTCCAACACTTTTTGGTCAACTGAGCTAATTAAATTGTCTTGACTAATCTTGGACAAAACTGCTAGAACTTCGAACCACTGTGAATTACAATAATGTATTCTCACTCCTTTCATCGAATTCTACAGGCAGTTCTGAAGTCAGATCTTCTAAACAGTTTTGTGATTGCTCAAAAAGAATTTATTAATTGCTATATTTATCAGACTTCTTATCATTGGTATATCCTAAAGTCATGTACTCCAGCACTGTATTGATGATGTGTGTGGAGCATAAGAGTCTCTTACATTGATGAAGTGCTGCTACAATGATTGGACCTCTTCCAATACAAACACTGCATTTTGCTCAGCGATGAATAAATTGCATGACCAAAATTTGTTCATGAGTTTCGTTTAATATTTTCTCCTGTTGTTTCAATCTCACTCTTGAAATCTCTGCTACACAACAAAGTTTTCCTTCTTTACTGTTGATATAATGTGCAGTCACCGCCATGCAGGCCTCGCATCTTCGAGCCACTGTTTTTGTAGTCTTCTTGCACTCAGCTGTGCTTGCAACTCAACCACAGCCTCCAGCCTCAAGTAGAGGAGAGTTTCTGCATTAAATTTTAAAAAACAATCTTCATGAACCAGATCGAACCAGTTTGAAAACGTCAATAATTATTTGTATTATATATAAACGACATGAAATCAGTATTAAAAATAATCATGGTGACCTCACATCAAACCAGTAGTAAAACTTTAATATTTATAGTATTATATACAACCAACATGAAATACAACTTCAAAGAATTCATTCAATGTGACTCCATCAATATGATGTACCACGTATTGTGACATCCAGCGTTTAATGAGAGAAAGATAAACTACAAGCATGTTTGGAAAAATAAATAAATAGTGGCATATAGCCATCATTTGTTACGGTCAGTGCAGCGTCTTCTACATTTAAGAGGCATAGTGTGGCCTACCTTATCAGCTGTTGTTTCGATCTTGGGTGAGTAAGAGTGTATGAAACCATAGTGCAGATCTCAATTAATAACCTTCTGTTAACATACTATTAATTACACAGAAAGTCCTACTTTACGTTGCATAGTTGTTGAATATAATCTTGCATTCAGAGTAATGGCATTCACTCCATCATTGTCCTAATAGTATCCATTTTCTTTATGCTTCAGATGGTTAGAAAATATATAAGGAAGAGAGAGATAACTAAATGGACCGCAGAAGATTTGAAGGAGGTAAAACAGGCTGTTGCTGGGGATTTATCAATTACAAAGGCCAGTGAAAAATTTAAAATACCTTGTAGCACACTTCAAATCAAGTTAAAGAGTGGAGCCAGCCAGAGTGGCCGAATGGTTCTAGGCTCTTCAGTCTGGAACCGCACGACCGCTACGGACGCAGGTTCGAATCCTGCCTCGGGCATGGATGTGTGTGATGTCCTTAGGTTAATTAGGTTTACGTAGTTCTAAGTTCTAGGGGACTGATGACTTTAGATGTTAAGTCCCATAGTGCTCAGAACCAATTGAATTAAAGAGTGGAAATGAAAAGAAATCGAAGGTAAGCCCTACTTTCTATTACAGAGATGTAAAATAAAACCATATGGTAATCATTCTTTAAACTAATCATATCCATTTTTATGTTTCATGTGGCTACAAAATGGACTGCAGAACATTTTAAAAAGGCAATAGTCTGTTGTTGGAGGCTTGCTGATTAATGAGGCAACTGAATTTTTTGAAATACCTTGTTGCACACTGCAAATCAGATTAAAGAGTGGAAATGAATCAGAGCCAATCTTTGGAAGGAGATATGTACTTCATGTTGTATATTGTTCTGACAGACAACAGATATAAAAAGAATGCAGTGTAACAGTCGAGCAGCCCCACATATCACTATAGCCAATGCTAAGTAAAGCTCTAGCAGTTGAAAACAGTGATGCCAATGGACAGTGGATGACTGGAAATAAGTGATTTGCAGTGGTGAGTACTACTTGTCAGCCTAGTGTTGCTATTTTGTAAGACATGTACTTGCATTATTGCACTCATAATTAAGAATGGAAGACAACTTTTTAATGCAAAATTTGGGTGGGTGGAGATGAAAAGCCCACTTTGCTGTTCCCCCCTGTTGCCAGAGATTCAACAAACACGCCCATGAGACTGAGTTTTCATGGGAAAATCTTGGACCCTGGAGCTTGTATTCCTTGGAAATGTAATAAACAACAACAACAATATAGAAAACTTGTTAATAATGCTTAGTAATCATATTTTAGTTTGCTGACTTATCATAGTACTGTTTCATGAAAGAAGATTAACTACAGTCGCTTTCTCAGTGTTAGAGATTCAGTCAATTGACCATGATTGTCATCACCCAATACAGTGTGTGCATGTGTGTGTGTGTGTGTGTGTGTGTGTGTGTGTGTGTGTGTGTGTGTGCGTGTGTGCGTGTGTGCGTGTGTGCAATTCAATATCCATTTTACTTAATAAGTGTGTATCTCTGAATGTGGCACTGGTTTTACACATAATTTTAATATTAAGCCAGAAATATGCATATGTACATAATTATCCTTGTCTTTCAAGTGAAATAATGCACCTTGGCGCCATTTTTACGAATCTTTTAACATCATGCCAGATCTATGTATGTGTTTGTACACCTACATATTGCAGAAATAATACACTTATTTGACCTTGATGTCACTTTTACACATTATTTTAATGTCATGCTCTGATTGGGTGATGAGGATGGAGAAGGGGCATGTGGCTGCAAAGCAAAACGAGGCTAGTTCAGAAACCTTGGATTTTTTAAAAATCTCCTGCCAATCTGTAAAGTTCTCAGCACTCTCACCTCAGGTTTTTTTTTACTTTCCCGCCATTTTTTTTAACTTCCCACCATCTATCCTCTTTGATCTTCAAACTTCTCTCCAATTTTTAAATGTTCCACCAACCACATCTTGGGTTTTTAATTTCCCACCACTGTGGCGCTGACTACTGGCAGAAACATGAAACATGTTCCAGAGTCCTCACAGATATATTGCTCATATTATTTACTACATTTTGTGACCCAGGGTTAAAGTGCCGACTAGACAAATTCCAGTGTTTCCAGCTGCAAGTAGAAAATCTCAGCAGTTACTAAACAATGAAGGGATCCATCCTCCTGATTACAATGTAGCAGGTATCGTCTCTATACTCGACTTCCGAAATTTACCAGAGCTGCAAGATTTTTTGGAAAAGGTGAGTCATTATTCAGAGTTCCTCCCACAAGCAGCCCATATCATGCAACTACTGAAACATTTTCAGAAGAACGTTTTCAGTACTGGTGGCGGCCAGTGAGCACTTTCAGGGATTTGAAGGATATGCTGCTCTCGGCATTACACCATTTTTGATAACACTTCCACTGGTTTAGGCCAACGTGTAGCACTGGTCAAATGTTGGTGCACAGGAACAATGACAGTGCTGAACAACCCACTGTCTATGCTTCACTTTAGCCACTGACCATAAACCGCTGCTAATGCTATTCATGCTACATCCAGTCTTCCAGAACGAACAGCACAATGCCTCTAACATTGGGCACTTTTCCTGAGTTGAACTGAGTACAAGCCAACTGTGTAACATGCAAATTAAATATTCTATCTCGCGTTCCTACACGACCAGACTAGTCTTTTACCAGCAGGAAGTCTTGTGTTTCCACATAGACAAAGAAAGGAACAGCCTGTGGAAAATTTCCCATAATGGCTGCACATATCGCTGTGGACATGCGTCGCAACCAAATATTATGACAAATCACGCATGAGTTGCCCACATAAATTTCGACAAACAACAATCAAGAGCTCCAGACCTGGTGCTGCATGTGCCACTGTCTAGCAGCTATCAACGATGTCCACACAACAGACACTGGGGCAGATATATACCAAGCCATCATCCTGGCCATCCTGTAGCCACAGGTTTTACAATTACTTCATTGTCTTCACTGGAGAATTTCATGGATGAAAAACCTAGCAGACGACACACTGACTAGCCAGGCTTAAATACGTACATAGAAATTATTGTGTGCAGGTATTCAGATTCAGCACCACTGCAAACTTTCGTCCCATTGCCCAGTCCCTACCAACCTTGGAACTGCATTCGTTTGGGCTTTGTGGAACAATTTCTAGACTCTAATTGGCTGATAGTCGTGGACGTCTTCTCCAAATACCCATATCTGGTAAACATGACGTCCACTACAACAGAAGCGACACTATACATGCTACTCCAGATTCTAGGCATCGAAAGGCTTCCCCGAACTATAGTACTGAACAATGAGTGACAATTCACGGTAAAGGTTTATTAAATTAAAAAAAATTATAGTAAAAACTTTTAATACCTAGAGTGCAATTTTCCTATTGCAATAAAAGTTCGATAACTAATTTCGGTTGCTCTCTGCAACATATCTTCAGATCTGTAACACAAGTAGGAAACAAAGCCTAAGAAAATTATGTAGAATCAAGTAGAATACAAAAACACTGTACAACATCTGAGCAAAAATAATGGGGAGCCTATTCTAGATGTAAAAGAGAACATTTGACAAAGCCATTTAACAGTGTAGTATAAAGTATGTTAATGCTAATCAATAGAATGTAGAGTAATCTGCTGGAGCTGGCGTACAAAACCCCTCACCTGTCAGAAAAAACCAGTGCTGAACTTCGCAGTTCATATTGTGCAATACAAGTAGTAATATGAGTCAGCTGCGCCCAACGTACACACAGAACGATGATCTTACTTAACTACCTTCATATATCTGGGTGTGTATAAGAGTTTATAAATAACAAAAATCTGTAAGAGGTACATGTGTGTGTATCTAATTTCTCTATAAATACTCCTGCATGCTAATGTAAGCACAAAGTCATCACCATGACTGTGTAGCGGCACCACCATTTAAGATAGGAAAGTCAGATTCAGTCAATACTTCTGAGCGCACAAGTTATAGACAGGCGCAGGCCTGTTGACAGTAAGTTACGCTGACTAGTGGTTGCGAAGTAGAATGAAGGCCACAGGGCCATTGAACCGTTGAAAAGAGTAAACACAGCGGTTTGCATGGCGCAGGTTACAGGCAGAAGAGGCAAACTGGTGCAACCTAGGTGTTATGAGTGCGTGACTCGGAGTGGTGCGTTAGCAAAACAGAGGTGCACAGCCGCATGTAAATAGGTGCTGGTTTTGTAACGAGGATAATTCAAATGTGGCAGCTCTCCTGGATGACGGGGCATGTCACACCACCGGTTACACTCAGCAGCAGATGGGACTCGAGCGATCCAGTCCACTGCGGGTTGCTGGTTCGACCCTCTGAGGCCAATGCGGGATCCGTAGCCAGTCAGTGGTGGACCACTCGATGGCTCGCTACTGTGGGCAGTCTTGTTGGTTCCCAACAAACGCCAGAGGCATCCCGAGGCATGGGCCACAGATTTAGCTGTCAGACTGCAGGCACTTGTTGTCACCACTATCTTAACCACAACAGCAAAGAAGGACGATGTGGGCTGCCCTGCAGCTCCCAGTGAGCGGTGCTGAGGCAATGGGAATGAAGGCTGCTTAGTCAGCTGCCAGCACATCCTGACGTCGTGAAAACTCCGCAGCTGTAGATAGTTGGCACGCTGCAGTATGTTGCACGGGTCGCTGAGATAGCCCTTCCGCACCAAGCTGTTTTGCATACAGCGAAGTGGCGTCCTCAGCATCGCGGGACCCTATGACCAACACAGAGAGGAAAGCGGCACTGTAACTGGGAATAATAAAACACTTGAAGATCACGGCCGAGTTTTAATATAGCGCATCCTGACAGTTTCCATCCATGTCCTAAATTCCTCCACCGAACGCAAACATCTACATTTGGCAGTGATGGCTACATTTGGTGTCAGAATAGCTGGCGTCGTCTGTACAGTGCCATGTTCGAGCCCACCGCCTGCATTACAGTCACAGAATGTGGTGATAGTTGGCCAATTTTTAAGCAAGTGTTAGTGTATTTGGGATAGTAAGATATTTTTTTTCTTTCATAGCATTTAATTACTTTTGTACTGGGTTGAGTATGATGTTTTATTTATCTCCTCCTAAAACGTAAGATGAGATACTGAGCTGTAGGAAGTCAGTTTAGTTTTGTAGTTAAATGTTTCATTTCTGAGGGATTTTGTAGGTTGAAATGGGACTAACTGGGAACGAAAGCAGCACAGCGGCAAAGTCAAGGACGCAAGGTGTGTCGGAACCAGAAGCGGTACGGACTTTGTTGGAAAAGGTAGCACAATTAACATCAGACAATGCGCAGTTGAGAAGTGAATTAACATATAGGGGATGAGCGGGAAACCGCATCTGATCAGTCGCTGTTGCCTAGGGTACCACAGGAGGAGACTGGTCCAGCTGCTGCGAGTTTGATTAGTCCGTTTTTGGGTAAGGCATCTGAGGATGTGCGTTCTTTTGTGGAAGACTTGGAAACTTAAGCTGTGATAATTGGTTGGTCTGATGAACAGTTGTTACATGTAGCCAAGATTAGATTAACGAGTGAAGCGAAGACATATCTTAGGTGCTCCCAGGCCTTAAGGAAGGCAGGGCAGTTTAAGCAGTTGAAGGAGGGGCTTTTACATAGGTACAAGAAACAGAAAAGCGGTCGGTACTTTAGGGACGGGTTGAGTACTATGACTAAGAGATAGGGGGAGACAGTTGAGAAATTTGCGGACAGAATGAGAGAGATTAACGAGTATACTTACAAGTTGGGTCAGAGCGATGAAGCGCATGGTGTTCTGTTGCAGGAGGCCGAGTAAAGGGCACTTGATGTATTTTTGAGGGGGTTACCGGCGCATATGGTGCGGAAAGTGCATTAAGGGACTCCGAAAGATTTGTATTCAGCTAGCAATCTAATGTGATGAAATAGCCGTGGTAGACAAACAGTGTTTACGGTGGGCATAAAATGCTATGAGTGTGGTCGTACGGGACATGTGCAGAGACAATGTACCCAGTCACCGAGGAATAGAAGAAGGGGTTGAAATCAGCAGCGTAGAGGATGGAGAAGTGGTGTTAGTAGAGGTGGACAATCGTTAAACGGCAGAGCGGGCCCAAAACCAACCTAAGGGAGCTCCCATTTGATTTCAGTGCTGCAAATATGTATGCAGAGGTGGAATGTTCTGTGGTAGGATCCATAGGAACTAAAAAGTTTAAAATTTTGTTGGACACAAGGGCGCAAGTGTCAGTGGCTACTAAAAGAGTAATGGGACGAAAGAAGTTTGACCCACCACGTAATAGGTTGCGTGGAGTGGGGTCACACCTTTCGGGTCAATGCCGATTGACTTTCGCATGGGGAAAGTCCAATTTGATGCATGATTGGTGGTAGTATCATGGGTAAGCAAGGGCTACGACATGAGCCTAAGAGTAGATTTCTTGCATCTACATCAAGCCAAAATTGACCTTGGACAACGAACTGCGGAACTTGATGGAATGTTATTTCAGCTATGGGAAACTGTTGTCGATGCAGAGCTGTTGCGAGGGGAGTTCACCACAATGAACAAACCATTTGAGACAGGTACATTAGCATTAAGGCTTAATTCGCACGAGTGTGTGTCTAGTGGCACCAGGAAGTCGCTTTGGGTAAGTGTAGAGTCAAATCTACCTGTGGGTATGGTATGTGTTATTGAACCATTGGAGGATAATGAAGTTTTGGATCCATTAGGTTGTTTTGTGAAACGTAGTATTGTAAACGTAAAAGAGATAAACGGCGGGCGAGTAGTCCCTGTTAGTGTGAATAATTTTAGCGCTGCAGATGTGAATTTGGGAAAAGGAGTTTTAGTAGCGAATTTGTATGTACCAGATGATGAAGACTGGTGTTCGAGAGGTAGGCATAGCGATCAACCACTAACTGCCAATAGGAATGCATTGCATAATAAAGTTAAGCATTTGAAAGGAGGAGAAAAAGAGCATATGGAAGAATTGTTGTGGGAATTTAAAGATTTGTTTTTCCCCTGAGAGCCGTTACCAGCAACTCCATTAGTTCAACATAGGATACCAACAGGGAACGAAGCGCCTGTTGACCGTAAACCATACAGAGTACCAAGGTATTTGCAGCCGATTGTGGAGGATTCCATTGATCAGCAGCTTGCGGACGGTATTATAGAGCAAAGTAATAGTCGCTGAGGAACAGGCATTGTCGTTGTGCCCAAAAATTCTATGGATAGAACTAAGAAATACAGGTTCTGTTGTGACAACCGATACCTCAATAATAAGACAGTAACGGACGCATACCCATTCCAAACATATTGGAGACTTTGGATCACTTAGGAGAGTTCCAGTATTTTTCTACGATGGATTTGGCAAGTGGTTACCATCAGTTGGAGGTGGCTCCAGAGGATCGTCCGAAAACTGCTTTCTCTACTCCTGAAGGCCATTACCAGTGCATTAGAATGCCATTCGGTTTGAAAAACGCTCTGGCAACGTTTCAGAGGTTGCTAGACAGTGTGTTAAGGGGGTTTGAAAGCACGGCAGTGTCTTGTCTATTTGGATGACATTATAGTGTTTTCAAGTAGTATGGAGCAGCATAGACGGCAGTTAAGGGAAGTTCTTATGAGGTTAAGAGCAGCTCGTTTGACGTTGAGCCTGGAAAAGTGTCATTTTGCATTGGAAGAAGTGAAACATTTAGGTCATATCATCAGTAATGACGGAGTGCGAACAGATCAAAGGTTGGTACAGGCTGTAAGGGATTTTCGGAAGCGGAAAATAGTTAAGGAAGTGCATCATTCGTCGGAATTTGCAATTTCTATCGAATGTTCGTGATGGGTGTTGCAGATTTAGCACAGCCATTGACGTGATTGTTACAGAAGGGTGTGAAATTTGAGTGGACAGAAGAGTGTCAAAAAGCATTTGACAAACTGAAACATGTGTTAACATCAAGTCCGGTTCTTGTGTTTCCAGATTTTGAAAAGGAATTTATTCTAGCATGTGATGCATCTAATCAAGCATTAGGGTGTGTTCTTAGTTAGGAAATTGATGGGAAAGAACATCCTGTAGCCTATGTGTCTAGGAAGTTGAATGCAGCAGAGAGGGATTAATCAACAACAGAGAGGGAGATACTTAGCGTAATCTATGGAATCACATATTTTAAATGTTATTTATGTGGGAGAAGATTTCGGGTAGTGGCAGATCATGCTGCGTTGAAGTGGGTTTTGGGCTTTGAAGGATCCGTCCACTGGAGTCGCTAGGTAGGCTGTGAGGCTTAGTGAATTCGACTATGAGGTGGTGCACAAGCCTGGGAAGAAGCATGGTAATGCGGATGCACTGAGTAGAAAGGTAGCAAAAGTAGAAGTCGTAGGTTATGACTTAGCAGTATGGCAAGAATTACAGGTCTTGTACGACGGTATTCTGCGCAGGGAAACGAAGTTAGGGCCAGGGATAGTAGTGCCAGTGAAACTGAGAGATGAGGTTTTAAAAGAAGCACATGATCACGTGTTATCTGGTCATGATGGGAATAGAGCGACGAATAGGAGAGTGGTGGAGAGGTATTGGTGGAGGGGTAGGAAAGTAGATGTGGATCAGTATGTCAAGAACTGTATACCATGTCCGCAAAGAGCAGATTTGAGTCGGAAATGGATACAGCTACAACGATTGCTGGAAATAACATGTCCATTTTCTATGTTGGGAAATCAACTCTTAGAACCTTTCAGTCAAACACCATCGGGGAAAAGATTCGTTGTGACAATAATAAACCATTTTTCGAGGTATGTGGAGATGGTGGCTATGCCAAATCATCAGGCAGCAATGGTCACACAAGCGTTAATAAACAACTGGATTTTGAAGTTTGGTGTACCGGAGACAATAATTACTGACGAAGGGACCAACTTCACGTCGGATTTAATGAAGGAACTGTGTAAATTGTTGAACGTAAAGAAGTTGAGGACGAGCGCGTTGCATCCACAGGCGAACGGAAGGACAGAACGGGTACACAGAACAATTGGGAAGATGCTGAGTTTTTATGTGGATTCTCATCACCATCAGTGGGACGACTATTTGAAGCATATTGTATGTGCATACAATGCAAAACTACATACCAATACCGGTTTGTCTCCATTTGAGGTAGTGTACAGGCGAAAAATGCCGTCACCATTTGATTTAGTGAAGCTACAGAAAGGAAGGACCAGTGAATCTGTACGTCAATTCGCGAGGACAATTTGGGATGTTTGGAAATGGGTACAAAAGGCGAATACAAAGGCTTTGGAAAGGCAGGAAGACGCAGTGAAGCAGAAAGGAAGTTTACAGCAGTACAGAGTAGGGCAATGGGTAATGATATCCAGCCCCTATGCGCCAAAAGGGAAAACGAAGAAGTTCGTCACGACGTATCAACGGTCATACCAAGTAGTTGAAACAACATCCCCCGTTAATGTTAAGCTTCAGCTGCCAAGCAGAACAACGATAGTACACAGTGGGTGGTTACTGCCATTTAAGGATTGTCCGGATGTGATTCCAGGCATGTTACAGGAAGAGAAAAGGAAGAAAGAGAGAGTGGAGAGAGGTGTTAAGCGAAGGAAAAACCAGGAAGATAGAGTACAGCATAATGTACCGTATGTTTTGCGATCCCGAAAGTAGTAGAGTATTTGTAGTTTGTGGTCTTCTTGTTATGTATAATTGGTTTCACGTAGATTAATTAGGCATTGTATTTTCATATGTAGTATGTGTTTTCGAGTATTGTGAGCCTGCTGGGAACAGCAGTCTTTTTGAAGAGGGAGGAAGGGTGATGGTGACCACTGTCCTCAGGTCACTGAAAAGGGGAGCGTTGAGCAAGTTGGTAGAAGTAACAAACTGAGGAGGTATTGCTGATCTCAGAAGCTAACAGCCAGTACGCTGAGATGACAAGGGAGGAATTACAGAGCTGCCATAGAGGGAAGGTAGCAGTATGTCCAGCCAGGGTGCTAAGCATCAATCCGGACACGCTCACGGCGCAGTTACTTTTAGCCAGGAGAAAAGAACAGACTGTCGAAGGGACATCATGGAGCCAAACTTGAGCTTGCAACAGGTGAGGGTGCATTGGATCTTCTCTACCTACGAAAATTTGATAGCAGGAGCAAGTTGTTTTGAGCAGTGAGTACTTGCAGAAGCGAAACGTATAGAGCTCGAGGGGAGCGGAGTTTTAATCAATGGAACTGCGTGTAACACAATAGGATCAACTTTCCATCTGCCAGCGTCAATTTCAGGAGTTACACAATTGAATGTTACACAGCCACAGCTCTACTGGCCAGAAGCAATTTTTATAGTTTTTGCCAAGGCAGAATATGACCTTGTTAAATAAAACTCTGGAGTCAGGTCTGTTGAGATCCGTAAACCAGTTCATTTCAGGGCAACAGGGGCGTTATATCAGCCGAAGAGCTAGTGCGACATGTCGCTCAATATGGGGAGAGGCAACAAGTAACGATCGGCTTGAGCACCTCTGTGCCAAGTGCCATCGTGGCCTTAACTTTGTTGTGTGTTGTTTTCGTTCTGATCCAGAGGAGAGCCAATTCCAAGAGGGAACCGACAGTAGTCCAATCCTGAGGATTGGACACCGAGGGCATAAGACGGGTAGGTAAGGGGTTGATCGAGCATTAAGTGGAGTGGTCATCCAGTAAGGAATTTTTACGTTTTGTATCATGTCATGTGTTTAAGAGGACTAGACCACATCTAAGTTTTCTAATACACTCCTGGAAATTGAAATAAGAACACCGTGAATTCATTGTCCCAGGAAGGGGAAACTTTATTGACACATTCCTGAGGTCAGATACATCACATGATCACACTGACAGAACCACAGGCACATAGACACAGGCAACAGAGCATGCACAATGTTGGCACTAGTACAGTGTATATCCACCTTTCGCAGCAATGCAGGCTGCTATTCTCCCATGGAGACGATCGTAGAGATGCTGGATGTAGTCCTGTGGAACGGCTTGCCATGCCATTTCCACCTGCCGCCTCAGTTGGACCAGCGTTCGTGCTGGACGTGCAGACCGCGTGAGATGACGCTTCATCCAGTCCCAAACATGCTCAATGGGGGACAGATCCGGAGATCTTGCTGGCCAGGGTAGTTGACTTACACCTTCTTGAGCACGTTGGGTGGCACGGGATACTTGCGGACGTGCATTGTCCTGTTGGAACAGCAAGTTCCCTTGCCGGTCTAGGAATGGTAGAACGATGGGTTCGATGGCGGTTTGGATGTACCGTGCACTATTCAGTGTCCCCTCGACGATCACCAGTGGTGTACGGCCAGTGTAGGAGATCGCTCCCCACACCATGATGCCGGGTGTTGGCCCTGTGTGCCTCGGTCGTATGCAGTCCTGATTGTGGCGCTCACCTGCACGGCGCCAAACACGCATACGACCATCATTGGCACCAAGGCAGAAGCGACTCTCATCGCTGAAGACGACACGTCTCCATTCGTCCCTCCATTCACGCCTGTCGCGACACCACTGGAGGCGGGCTGCACGATGTTGGGGCGTGAGCGGAAGACGGCCTAACGGTGTGCGGGACCGTAGCCCAGCTTCATGGAGACGGTTGCGAATGGTCCTCGCCGATACCCCAGGAGCAACAGTGTCCCTAATTTGCTGGGAAGTGGCGGTGCGGTCCCCTACGGCACTGCGTAGGATCCTACGGTCTTGGCGTGCATCCGTGCGTCGCTGCGGTCCGGTCCCAGGTCGACGGGCACGTGCACCTTCCGCCGACCACTGGCGACAACATCGATGTACTGTGGAGACCTCACGCCCCACGTGTTGAGCAATTCGGCGGTACGTCCACCCGGCCTCCCGCATGCCCACTATATGCCCTCGCTCAAAGTCCGTCAACTGCACATACGGTTCACGTCCACGCTGTCGCGGCATGCTACCAGTGTTAAAGACTGCGATGGAGCTCCGTATGCCACGGCAAACTGGCTGACACTGACGGCGGCGGTGCACAAATGCTGCGCAGCTAGCGCCATTCGACGGCCAACACCGCGGTTCCTGGTGTGTCCGCTGTGCCGTGCGTGTGATCATTGCTTGTACAGCCCTCTCGCAGTGTCCGGAGCAAGTATGGTGGGTCTGACACACCGGTGTCAATGTGTTCTTTTTTCCATTTCCAGGAGTGTAGTAGTAGTAAATATGTCGTAAGTACATGCCGCTGAGGTAGCCCTTCCGTGACAAGCTGTTTTGCATACAGCGAAGTGGCGTCCTCGGCATCGTAGGACACAGTGGCGTAGACAGAGAGGAACGTGGCACTGTAGCTGGGAGTAATAAAACACTTGAAGATCATGGCCGAGTTTTAATATGGCGCATTCTGACAGTTTCCATCTGCATCCTACATTCCTCCACCGCACAGCAACATCTACATTTGGCAGTGACGGCTACAACCGAGTTGATGAAACACCCTTGTTGCAAGGGCATTCGAGTAACTGACTGGTCATGCAGTGGTGTTGGAACGTGGATTGCTAACTCCAAATAATATACATGCTATAATTATTAGAGTGTCTCATTGTGGGAAGACTAATCTTATTCTGTCTCTGTTAACATACCCTGAAAGGAACCAATTTGAGCATGTATATACAGGGTGTTACAAAAAGGTATGGCCAAACTTTCAGGAACCATTCCTCACAGACAAAGAAAGAAAATATGTTATGTGGACATGTATCCGGAAACGCTTACTTTCCATGTTAGAGCTCATTTTATTACTTCTCTTCAAATCACATTAATCGTGGAACGGAAACACACAGCAACAGAACGTACCAGCGTGACTGCAGACACTTTGTTACAAAAAAAATGGTTCTGAGCACTATGGGACTTAACATCTGTTGTCATCATTCCCCTAGAACTTAGAACTACTTAAACCTAACTAACCTAAGGACATCACACACATCCATGTCCGAGGCAGGATTCGAACCTGCGACCGTAGCAGTCGCGCGGTTCCGCACTGAGCGCCTGAACCGCTAGACCACCGCGGCCGGCACACTTTGTTACAGGAAATGTTCAAAATGTCCTCCGTTAGCGAGGATACATGCATCCACCCTTCGTCGCATGGAATCCCTGATGCGCTGATGCAGCCCTGGGGAATGGCGTATTGTATCACAGCCGTCCGCAATACGAGCACGAAGTGTCTCTACATTTGGTACCGGGGTTGCGTAGACAAGAGCTTTCAAATGCCCCCATAAATGAAAGTCAAGAGGGTTGAGGTCAGGAGAGTGTGGAGGCCATGGAATTGGTCCGCCCCTACCAATCCATCAGTCACCGAATCTGTTGTTGAGAAGCGTACGAATACTTCGACTGAAATGTGCAGGAGCCCCATCGTGCGTGAACCACATGTTGTGTCGTACTTGTAAAGGCACATATTCTAGCAGCACAGGTAGAGTACCCCGTATGAAATCATGGTAACGTGCTCCATTGAGCGTAGGTGGAAGAACATAGGGGCCAATCAAGACATCACCAACAATGCTTGCCCAAGCGTTCACAGAAAATCTGTGTTGATGAAGTGATTGCACAACTGCGTGCGGACTCTCGTCAGCCCACACATGTTGATTGTGAAAATTTACAATTTGATCACGTTGGAATGAAGCCTCATCCGTAAAGAGAACATTTGCACTGAAATGAGGATTGACACATTGTTGGATGAACCATTCGGAGAAGTGTACCCGTGGAGGCCAATCAGCTGCTGATAGTGCCTGCACACGCTGTACATGGTACGGAAACAACTGGTTCTCCCGTAGCACTCTCCATACAGTGACGTGGTCAACGTTACCTTGTACAGCAGCAACTTCTCTGACGCTGACATTAGGGTTATCGTCAACTGCACAAAGAACTGCCTCGTCCATTGCAGGTGTCCTGGTCGTTCTAGGTCTTCCCCAGTCGCGAGTCATAAGCTGGAATGTTCCGTGCTCCCTAAGACGCCGATCAATTGCTTCGAACGTCTTCCTGTCGGGACACCTTCGTTCTGGAAATCTGTCTCGATACAAACGTACCGCGCCACGGCTATTGCCCCGTGCTAATCCATACATCAAATGGGCATCTGCCAACTCCGCATTTGTAAACAGTGCACTGATTGCAAAACCACGTTCGTGATGAACACTAACCTGTTGATGCTACGTACTGATGTGCTTGATGCTAATACTGTAGATCAATGAGTCGCGTGTCAACACAGGCACCGAAGTCAACATTACCTTCCTTCAATTGGGCCAACTGGCGGTGAATCGAAAAAGTACAGTACATACTGACGAAATTAAAATGCGCTCTAACATGAAAATTAAGCGTTTCCAGACACATGTCCACATAACATCTTTTCTTTATTTGTGTGTGAGGAATGTTTCCTGATAGTTTGGCCGTACCTTTTTGTAACACCCTACATATTTACAAATATACTATTTTAACAAAAGAACAAGCTATTACAGGAGATTTTGCATCGCATTGATGCAGTTATCTACCAAACTTCTAGCAAAAGCAGTGACATCCTGCCACCTGAAAAAGTAAAGGCAAACATTGTATTCATGTTTGACAATATCACTGTGTAAAACCAGGATCAGACACACAAATATTTTTTTAGTTGTCCTATGTATGTTTATTTGAGCCAGACATATTCCAGAACTCCAAATCAGTTTGTAAGGATAATGCAAATCTTATTATCGCTTTCAAACAGAACAACATGAGATTAAACCATATTCACCAAGTGCATGTAGGAATCGACATGGTATTCAATGAATTTATACCCATACATACAGATTTCTCGAATCACACGTAGTACAGGATTCTGTTATTGACAAAACTAGAAAATTGTGTGAAAGATGATACAGACGAGACTTCCTGGAATTTATTTTTAAAAGATAGTGTACCACTAAATAACTGCCTCTGAAATTAGTATACAATGGGCAAGTTTGTAGGCATGTCATACACTCATTCCGAGAGGATGATGTACAGATCAAACAGGCATTTATAAATTGAGACGAAAATTTAATCAGTTAACTCAAAATTGACAGAATTGGACAGTCTTATCAAAGCAGTAGCTAGAAAATGTGAGATGTGTGATCCCAGTTGGAGCAGCTGAATGACAGAATCCAGCAGTGTGAAGTATATGTTGATGGAAAAATTTAAGCAGTCAGTGCAAGACTAACAGATGCGCTTGTGTTTATCCATGTAATAGCTGTGGAGTCCCGTAACCACTAGTAGTCTCAGGGTATATACACTCCTGGAAATGGAAAAAAGAACACATTGACACCGGTGTGTCAGACCCACCCACCATACTTGCTCCGACCACTGCGAGAGGGCTGTACAAGCAATGATCACACGCACGGCACAGCGGACACACCAGGAACCGCGGTGTTGGCCGTCGAATGGCGCTAGCTGCGCAGCATTTGTGCACCGCCGCCGTCAGTGTCAGCCAGTTTGCCGTGGCTTACGGAGCTCCATCGCAGTCTTTAACACTGGTAGCATGCCGCGACAGCGTGGACGTGAACCGTATGTGCAGTTGACGGACTTTGAGCGTGGGCGTATAGTGGGCATGCGGGAGGCCGGATGGACGTACCGCCGAATTGCTCAACACGTGGGGCGTGAGATCTCCACAGTACATCGCTGTTGTCGCCAGTGGTCGGCGGAAGGTGCACGTGCCCGTCGACCTGGGACCGGACCGCAGCGACGCACGGATGCACGCCAAGACCGTAGGATCCTACGCAGTGCCGTAGGGGACCGCACCGCCACTTCCCAGCAAATTAGGGACACTGTTGCTCCTGGGGTATCGGCGAGGACCATTCGCAACCGTCTCCATGAAGCTGGGCTACGGTCCCGCACACCGTTAGGCCGTCTTCCGCTCACGCCCCAACATCGTGCAGCCCACCTCCAGTGGTGTCGCGACAGGCGTGAATGGAGGGACGAATGGAGACGTGTCGTCTTCAGCGATGAGAGTCGCTTCTGCCTTGGTGCCAATGATGGTCGTATGCGTGTTTGGCGCCGTGCAGGTGAGCGCCACAATCAGGACTGCATACGACCGAGGCACACAGGGCCAACACCCGGCATCATGGTGTGGGGAGCGATCTCCTACACTGGCCGTACACCACTGGTGATCGTCGAGGGGACACTGAATAATGCATGGTACATCCAAACCGTCATCGAACCCATCGTTCTACCATTCCTAGACCGGCAAGGGAACTTGCTGTTCCAACAGGACAATGCACGTCCGCATGTATCCCGTGCCACCCAACGTGCTCTAGAAGGTGTAAGTCAACTACCCTGGCCAGCAAGATCTCCGGATCTGTCCCCCATTGAGCATGTTTGGGACTGGATGAAGCGTCGTCTCACGCGGTCTGCACGTCCAGCACGAACGCTGGTCCAACTGAGGCGCCAGGTGGAAATGGCATGGCAAGCCGTTCCACAGGACTACATCCAGCATCTCTACGATCGTCTCCATGGGAGAATAGCAGCCTGCATTGCTGCGAAAGGTGGATATACACTGTACTAGTGCCGACATTGTGCATGCTCTGTTGCCTGTGTCTATGTGCCTGTGGTTCTGTCAGTGTGATCATGTGATGTATCTGACCCCAGGAATGTGTCAATAAAGTTTCCCCTTCCTGGGACAATGAATTCACGATGTTCTTATTTCAATTTCCAGGAGTGTATAAGTTGTATGCAATCTCAAAACCACAGGCCAAAAAAAAACATAAAATTATTAAGACACAGAAGGCTACTTTAGAAATTCCTATTACTAAAATTAGGACAGTTGCAATAAGATCATTATCTCTCAGAAGTGTTTAAACCAGTAACCGAATATCTGAAAAGGCCTCACATACTACGGATAGAGGCAGAAAAGTTGAAGAAGAAGAAGAAGAAGAAGAAAAGAAAGATAAGCTATTATCGAGTTCATTTAACCATCAAAGTTATAGCGAGCTAGACAAAACATACAGGCTCAGCAGGGATAAACTGAACATGGTGGGTAAGGACCCTAGACATTTAACCAACTACGTAATACAGGTTGGGAATAAGGAATTTGAAAGATCCCCAGGTTGATTGGATCTGATATTTTTAAAAACTTAGAACCAAGGCAAGTGCCAACAGAAAGAGATACAAACATATGCAGAAATATTGTGTATGACTAGCGTACATAGGCGAAACGGCTCCCCAAATGGACGACTAAAAAGCCCAAAAACTAAGAAATACAAGCATAGTATTAGACCTGTTGTAGTTGGTGAAGACAACATGGGCAAAGGTATTGACATTCAGCATAAAAGGTCTGCCCTAGACAATTGGAAATTTTCTCCGCTCGGGGACTGGGTATTGTGTTGTCCTCATCATCATTTCATCCTCATCACCGGCGCGAAAGTCACCCAACGTGGCGTCGACTGAAATAAGACTTGCACTTGGCTGCCGAACTTCCCCGAATGGGGCTTCCTGGCCAACGATGCCATGCGCTCATTTAATTTCATTTCAGCATAAAAGAATGAACAGTTTACCTCTGAAGTGTATCAACTATGATGACCCCAATGAAATACTACGCTGAAGAGCCAAAGAATCTGGCACACCTGCCTCATACCGTGTAGGGTCCCTGCGAGCATACAGAAGTGCCACAGCATGACGTGGCATGGACTCGACTAATGTCTGAAGTAGTGACGCACGGAACTGACACCATGAATCCTGCAGGGCTGTCCATAAATCCGTAAGAGTACGAGAGGGTGGATTTCTCTTCTGAACAGCACGTTGCAAGGCATCTCAGATATGCTCATTAATGTTCATGTCTGGGGAGTTTTCTAGCCAGAGGAAGTGTTAAACTCAGAAGAGTGTTCCTGAAGTCACTCTGTAGCAATTCTGGACGTGTGGGGTGTCACATTCACCTGCTGGAATTGACCTAGTCCGTCGGAATGCACGATGGACATGAATGGATGCAAGTGATCAGACACGATGCTGACGTATGTGTCAGCTATCAGAGTCGTATCTAGTGGTATCAGGGGTCTCATATCACTGCAACTGCACACGCCCTGCACCATTACAGAGCCTCCACCATCTTGAACAGCCCCTGCTGACATGCAGGGTCCATGGATTCATGAGGTTGTCTGCATACCCGTCCATGTCCATCCACTCAATATAATTTGAAACGAGACTCGTTCGACCAGACAACATGTTTCCAGCCATCAACAGTGTAATGTTGGTGTTGACAGAACCGGGCGAGCCGAATAACTTTGTGTCGTGCTGTCATCAAGGCTCGGCCATCGCATCCGGAAACCCATATCGGTGATGTTTCATTGAACAGTTCGCACGCTGACATTTGTTGATGGCCAAGCATTGAATCTGCAGCAATTTGCGGAAGGGTTGCACTTCTGTCACGTTGAACGAGTCTCTTCATTCATCGTTGGCAACGTTCTTGCAGGATCGTTTTCCGGCCGCAGTGATGTCGTAGATTTGATGTTTTACCAGTTTCCTGATATTCACAGTATATGGTCATACAGGAAAATCTTCACTTCATCGCTACCTCGGAGATGCTGTGCCCCATCGCTGGTGATGTTGCTCATAAGAGCATTTTAAATGACTTCGTAATGAAACCGTGTACGTAAATCAGTACGCATTCAGATTTCGCTTAACTATTTTTTTTTTTCAGTCACACAGCTCACACACCACCAACACTCGCTACGTGTGTGGGACTACATGACTCAATCTTATGAAAATATTTGTGTTATATCCATTCTTACACACGAACAAATATATTATTTAAGCATTTTAATCATTTCTATTCTACGTATAGAAAGGTAAAATTCCTCACATTTAATGCAATAACACTCAAGTGTTTATCAAGTTATTGATCCCTTTCAGAGTAAAAATACATTTATTATGGAGATTCTCTACTCATTGTTCAAATAATTCAAGAACATTACAGTGTAATACTTGACATAAAAGCTTATAAACTAAGACATACATAATATTATCACATTATTACTGCTAATTATTTTACCATAAACATTATATTCACAGTTATGTGATAGTGGACTTGCACTTCTGATTGGTCCTTTGTATCACTTCGTTTTTCTTAGTCCAGGGGACCGAGTAAGATGCTCTGCAATAGGTCTTGTGCGGACATACTTTCATATTATACTGGTAATCTTTTGTGATTCCAGGGCGTTCAATGAATACTTCGAGGTATCCGGATAATAATTCTGTTAGTTGTCTTGCCTCTGAAGCATTAATGCAAGTTGCCTCCTGTACTTTCTCTTCTATTGTTGTGACGATGTCACTCTCGTTGCTGGGTGCATCGTCATTTCGATTTTTGTGACACATCTGTGGGTGTTTATGATCCAACACTAACAACTTCTGTTTGCTGACAGAAAGATTCATTTTTCTCATCAGCGGAGGGTTCGCACCGAACTCCCGATTCAGCATTAATGTTATGGCTCGCTGTTGGTACTTGAGTGCACATGTCCCACGGGCGAGATCAATTATAGCTTCCCTTTCCCGAAGGAACTCACGACCCAGAAGCACCGGTACTGACAAGTTATCCATTAGTAGGAACGTGCATAATAAGCGATCATTTCCCAAGGAAACTTCCACCTGTGTCTGGTATTTTATACTCTGTGCCTTTTTTCCCAATGCCCCTATAACCTTACAATTTGCAACCGGCAAAATCGGCAATCTTCTTATCTCCGATACCTTCTTGAAAAACTGCGTGTTCATAACTGATACATTCGCACCTGTGTCAAGCAGAATAGTAGTTGTCACACCATTTACAGCTCCGGTGACACTTGCTTGGATATTTTCCGTTTGTGGCTTATCAGAGAGAGCAGGTTCCTGATATAGCTCATCTTCGATCCTGTTGCCGTCCTGATACCGTATCATGTTTATTTTTTGTTCCATCGACCTATTGCCTTCATTGTTGGCCTCGGTCACCTGGCGAAGGCCTACAGGGACCGAAATTAGTTTGTTGGCTACTGAGTGTTTTGTTTTGCTTCCGAAGGTACCTCCACTATTCTAACATTTTGTGAGTTTTCAGTCGGAGGTGGCCTGCTTGGATCCCACCACGGTGGATATTGATTGCTTGGTATAGGTATAGCCTGTACATAATTTATTGGCTGACCTGAATTGATAGAATTCTGCTGCGGCTGCCAATGACTTGGCCCTGGCTGTCGCCAATATTCACTGTCACCCCGCATATTTTTAGGCTTGTCTTTATATGGACTGTCTGACCTGTTGTCATTTCGTCTCTTTCGGTTGCTATTGTTATTGTTTGGGTTTTCATTGTGGTACGGCCTCTGATTACCATTCGGTTGTTGGTGTTCTTCGGCCTTTTGATAATTACTGTTATTATTATTAGGATAACCAAAATTTTGGTTGTATGGATTCCTACTACTATTATTATTGTTGTATTTTCCGTTACTGTTAGCTTTATTTTTCTTTTTCTTTGGACTACCTTCGCCCCTATTTCCATTATTTCCATTCCATGAATTTTTTCTATTACGACTATTATTATTGCTGATCACGTCAGAATTTTTTCTGGCGTCTTCTTGCACTAGATCCAGAGAATCAATTACAGACAAAAATTCTTTCAGATCGCTGTCTGTAACATAAATAATTTTTCTCTAATATGTATGGGTAATCTAGCTTTTAACACTCGCAATAAGTCTCTGGTGGTTACTGACTCATCCCAGTACCGGGTTATGTTAATATATTTTTCAGAGTACTTTCTTAAGGAACCCGACTTCAGATTGTACATTTCTGCATTGTAAACAACTTTACGGAGTCGCTCTTGAGTAGACGCTGACCAGAACTGATCAAGGAACACCTTCTCAAAGTCGTGGAAAGTCTTGCTAGTTTCTGCTGCATTTAATGCCCAGAGCGACGCATCACCAGAAATATGTGAAACGACAAACTGTATTTTCTGTTATTCCGACCATGATTTTGGAAGAACACTTCTGAAGTTTCGAATGAAAACTACTGGATGTATGTTTTTCTTGCTTTCTTCGTTAAATATTTGAAACTGTCTATGCTTAATCAGGCTTTCTTCATGCATCAAATTAGTTAAGTGCATGAAATTGCTATCATTCGCAGGTGGTGTGGTTACTTTATTACAAGTACATTCTATTCCACTATTATTGTTCCTTGGTGTCACATATTGCTCTGGTAATATCGGTTGATTACCAAAATTTGGTCTTCCTTGTGGTGCATTAAAATTCGCCGTTAGATTATCTGCGATCTTTTGCCTGTCAGTACCAGTGTTGTCATTACTGCATTCTGTCAGATTTTCAAAGTTTTGATTTTCAGAGCTCAGCACCCTGGCTACTTCTGTTCAGACTTGCTTTCGGATTTCCGAGGGAATGTCCTCCTGCATTGTTTCAGCAGCGGTAGCCAAGGCTTTGAATTGGTTCTCTAGTCTATCTACTTCAGTTTGAAGACTATTGACCTGAACTGGAATGTTTGTTAACGATTCAATAGTGGTTTTTACTGCATCGATCTGCTGCTTAAAATGGGTAGTAATAGCATTATCACGATCGACCAATACTTGATTTATCCTACAGACAATTTCTTTATCTCTTTCCAGAAAATATTGTTTATATTTTCCATAAATTTCTTTTCCTTTTTTTGGTCCCTGAGCTCATGTTGCTGTTTTTCTATAAGCTTTTCATGTCTACGTTTTTCCTTTTCCTGCTGACTTTGTCTTTCACGGTCCTGCTCTTTAATAGTAAAATTTTCAAAAAATGCTGTTAGCATATCCTGTATGGACAGCTTGAGCATTGCCCAGAACAAATATTGTCATTGATTCCTAACTGGTTGAATGCAGGAGTGTCAGTTTGTTTTGGAAACACCTCAGTTTTACTATCACTCGGAACATCAGTTACTAAATTATCATTCATAATTAAATTTTCTAATAATTCGACAGAAATATGGGCAGATTGTTCGACCTGAGACTCTGATGTCATCTCTGCATCAGTATGCTCATTCGCTTTATTTTGTTTCTTTTGTTTTACCATTCTATCACCAATATAGCACAACAAATATATAAATCACTGACAAGCACCAATTGACACTAAATAATCTTATAACTAACACACATACAGAAATAACACTTAAAAATATTATTCTCGCTGCCAGAATATTCAATTATTACTACTTATGGCTGGAGGTACTGATTTTAACTTTAAATTGCACACACAGCGAATGTTGTTTGTGAGCTGCTATGTAATTACTGAACATGAACATCTGTTCCTACCTGTATTGATTGAGAGTGGTGGCCTGCACTGCTTATATGAAGTTACTGTCGCACCGGCGCAGATACAGATTCGTACAGCAGTTCGGTAGGAATATGTCAATGCTCATGAAACAAGTAAATAAACAATGTTTAATAGTTTGTTTTGGTACTCCGTACCTGTAATAGATCACAATTTCAATTATTAAAATGAATAAATGTGCATTGGTGGCCCCACGTTGGGCGCCAGTGTGGCGTTCGCTGTGTTATTCCGTGGTTTGGTATTTAACTAATTTGTAAATTAAAATGATAATCTTATTTTATTACAGTGAGTAATTACTAAATAATTTTTCTCCCGGCTAAATATTTGGTCAAGTAGCTAAAGAACTCCAAATTTAAGGTCGTGTTAAAGTGTTGTCTGTAAGTTATGTAAGTGTCACTAAATCACAGTTCATACAACAGATTCTATGCAACTATGGATTATGATGGAAACAGTTATCTTCAGCAAAATGATCATTAAAACCACCGAATATCAGCCGCGTACAACACTAACGTATGTTACCTGAAACAATATTCTTCGCAACTCGTGTGTAATTAATTTCGGCTCCATACATCAGCTAGAAATTTTTTTTATGACGATCGTGCTATGAGCACTGTTTTTAAAGAACCCATCTGATTCGAATCATTTTCATTAAAATGAGTTCGGGACCACCGGTCCACATTTATTTTTACACATTTGTATTACGTTTGGCATTTATGTCCGCAGAGTGGCGTAATTTGAATTTGCCGCTGAGATAATTGTTAAGATGGCGGCAGACAATTGATAGAGACTTTCTATTGTTAGACCAAATAAGTAAGTATTTGAAATGCTTATTGAACTCTATAAACTCTACTTTCGTATTGTGCACTATTTAGACTTAATCAAGCAAACATCTGATTTGTTTCTAGGGAAAACACAGACAAAAACGAGATACAAATCGCTATCATCAATGGCTGCGCTCGTTGCAGCGGAAAGAAATAATTAACACAGATAATGCTTACTGAGAGAGGAATTAAAGTTACAAATAATTATTCACTCATATTTATAATAATAATGAACTCTATTCTCAAGTAATAATTACCAAATAATTACAATTTCTTAACAGACCTCAGTTTGATATGCGTCCGCAACCTACAAATCCAACCAACAAAAGGTAAAAACAAAGGAAGACAAACGCAGATCATAAAAGGAATTTACAATTATCATTGTCTTTGTATGATACACATCGATATATCCAATTACATCATAGAATATTATATAAATAATTAATATTTATCATCGTTTTTACAATTTTTTTATATGTCGAATTGTTTTTGTTTATAACTGTTACAGGCATAATTTCCTCTCGTCGCACTGTAGCTAAAATTTATCTCGTGGATGTTACAATGAGGTACATATTACACTGCAGCTGAAAGTCTTCCTGTCATGCCATGACAGCAGATGATTTGTCTGTGAGGACAGGATTGGGACCCTTCTGTGCTCACACTATTCTTTTGAGGAACTGAGTGTGTTGATGGGTTTTTATTCATAAGTTTTGTCAATAGTGGATGTGTGTGTGTGTGTGAGTGAAACAGTTGGATGAACTGTTTATCACAGGTATACTATGTATATATCCAAGCTGACTGCACACTGTGTGTGTGTGTGTATGTGTGTGTGTGTGTGTGTGTGTGTGTGTGTGTGTGTGTCTGGTTTTCTCCACCTGCTGCTGCTGCTAGTCCCTGTGTCCTATGAGTTATGAATATTATATAAGAGAATGAAAACTGTATTTAGAAAAAAATTATTGAATGAAAACCCATCAGTCATTTTGATGATTCAGTGAAAAATGCAGTGTATAGGTTTTTTGTTAGTTTTACAATAAGTAAATTATGTCTCTGTATCTTTGTACCTGATAGTATTAGTTTTAAAAATGTATATATAATCTTTAATGTACAAAAAATGTTGTAAAATGTTTGAAAATTATTGTTACAAAAATAGTGTTATTTCACAGTTGTAGTTATGTATAAAAGTCATCGTTTAAAGCTCAAAGAAAGATTATTGAAATTACTGTTAATAAAAAATTATTGTAAATATAACCATGAATTTTTTGTGACATCATTGTTATTAGTTACAAAAGAATGTGATCCCTTCACTACAGAGTAGAAATGACAAGACTCGTGCAATTGCTTCAAATGAGATGTTCGAATTAATTTGTTACAACAATTACCCACACCCTGATCCCTTCACACAAGAGTAAAAATGACTAGACTCATGTAATAGCATAGTTAGAATTAATTTGTTATATCAAATTGTAAGTGATGAAATATGAAGAACAACACTAACTACTAACAATAAGCAGTTACATCTGCAATGCATGTATCCTCCTCTACAAGAACAGATGCATTTACACATCAATTTTTTTGCAGTTGTCAGACACACATCGCTTAAAGTGTTTTTTTTTTTTTTTTTTGCTGTAGGTAGATACAACTACGTTATAAATTATCCTTCCAATTAACCAATTTTAAATCCTGTCCTGCCACTCTGTCAATTTTACAGACTATGCTATCAGTTTCCTTCGAATTATTATGGCTTGTACTGACAATTTGCCAATTTTATATTCTATCCTACCGATGTCCTGCCAATTTAATGATCTATCTTACCAATTTTCCAATTTTTACTACCTCTACTACCAATTTCCTGCCAGCTTTACATCCTGCCCTACCAATTTACCAATTTTCTGGCCTATCCTACCAGTTCCCTGCCAATTCGGGAAGACGACGGTTCAACCCCGCGTCCGGCCATCCTGATTTAGGTTTTCCGTGATTTCTTTAAATCGCTCCAGGCAAATGCCAGGATGGTTCCTTTGAAAGGGCAGTCTTAAATGATGATGATGACGATGAAACAGCTCTAGAACTTCCACACTTCACAAAACTGTCCACAACTACATCAGCGTTAGTCACGACACGTATCAAACGTGAGGAGCTCAATATTCCTTCATTTTACATATAATGAGAAACATCATATTTAACATGTCCTTCTGCGACCGCAGCTGGCGAGCGACTCCTCTCTTGCAGCCTCACTCCCAGTATCAGGCAACGAGCGGGAACCGTCTCAATTCTGATTGACTTACCATACTGACAGCCAATGAGAATGCTCACACATGATCATACTAGCGCCAAACCGGCCTGCACCAATCCTTATACACAGACGCATTTTCGTCAACCTGACATGCAAATATTAATGTTAAATAAACGAAAACGAAAAAAACAATAATTCTCGACATATTCTTTAGATACAGATTTTACTCCAGCTGACTTTCTGGCTGCTCTGTTGCAATAGTAGTCACTCCTAGACATACGTCATCAGCAAAGTGGGTAATTTCCCTTGGATCAATTTCCCACGACAGGCTTGTGTAACTCTTGCAGGTTACTTAAAACGGTATATAATGCAACGTTACAATTTGACGAATGTCCCACGTACACACTCTCGTTCACTCACATTCACTCTCATTACAATATTAGTCACAAATAATAATTTTGTCTGATTTTTATATTGTGACAATGAAAAATAATTAAAGTTTTAATATGAAAATTTCAACCAATTAGTTCTGCACACTGAGAGTTCTGCTCATGTTTTCCAACTATATCAAAAGATAAACTATTATATTTCCAAACTGAATTTAGTTTTCTAAGTGTCGGTTTTTGATTTTTTAGCAAGTTTTTTATCTCTGAAAATATGATAGATACAAAGCTGAAATTTGGATACAATCTTCTCTTGAATGACAAAAGGTAGTGTACCGATTTTGAAAATCATTGAATAATATTTAATATCATTTATTTAGGTTCTTATAGGTAGTAAATGTACAGTCACTAAGAAGTGACACAGGAACCGTTCTCACGCTGCCGTAGTACCAGGTTTACATGACTCATTGGCTAAGACACAAGTGGCGGTTTCTTCCACAGCCTCTGGCTCCAATACTGTGGGCTGGATAGCAACGAATGTTATCGCGCGTCAACCCGCGACGTTACACCCCCCCCCCCCCCCTTTACGAACCTAAAATTTCTCCTGAGCATATTTTATGCTTCCTATTGCGTCCAAAAGTTGAATCTTTAACTAGCATGACACTGCTAATAAAACTTTGTTTTCTTCAATTAACCATATATCTAAATTACATAACAGTATTACATACAATTACACCGAATATTAAGGGCTAGGACTAAATAGTATACAATCAAATTAATTTACAGAAAATTTCCGTCTTTTTCTCATATCATATTTTTCTTACAAAATTATTCTTGAAATCTTTCTTTTTTCAAAACTGAATTAACAACGTATTTACATCGGACAAATTTTACATTTGCTCTTGAAACTACAAAATTTTTTCTCCAAACAAAAGGTTCTTACTGTTTCATAATGAATTTAAGTAAAAACAATCAATTAACACTCCGCTCTATCAGTGTCCAAAAATTGACTAGAAATATAATTTCGGCACTGTCGAGGGTGTTCTTTCCTATCGCAGGGTATATTCACTTCAATATGGTAGTCATCTCTTTACCTAACATTTCTTTGACAACACGTTGGGATTCTGATAACCGTCTCTGATGAATAAAATGGATGCGGATCACTTCTAATCAACACTTACATATGTGTCACATCATGGGCTCATCACTGGGATAGAGCGTCCAGCTCTGTCTCAAATCGGGTCTTCTCTCAATCTCGTATCAGGTTCTGTCATATTTTGGTACCTGCAATATACAGTACGTCTAAGAGTCCATTCTTAATCTATACATCCTACCCTAACACACCTATATACTCTAATCAGAAATTGCTGCTCTCAATTCAAAAGCAAAGAACTCTGCAAAAAAATTTTCGAAAACTTTACTGTCCTCCACAATTTACTTCTTATTTACCCAAACACTTCTTTCTTAGGCAAATTCATATTTCATTGCAATTTAACATTTTCTTTACAGTAGTTACAATTAATACCTATCGTCTCAATAAAAAGTGAATCAACTGTCCCTCACGAAAAAATAAATCAACAGTACCGCAAAATTGGCGACATCACTGAGTTCTTTTTTCAAAGTCTGTTAAGGATTAAGCAAGTTACTGTTACAAAATCCGCTGATTCCCAAAACCACTCTTTTTTAACTCTCTTTCATAAAACAAAATTTTACTGCTTGCCTTCACACAAATAAGCTATTATACACAAAGAACAAAATACAACATTATAAAATATCCTGCAAAGTTACCTCCGCCACCATCTGCGGCTCTGAAAAACATCATTACACATTACATAAAGAAATACAAAATTACTTAATGTACATTAACTTTCAGAAAAGACTTCCTGACATTAAATCTATACTCAATGTAAACAAATTTCTCTTCTTCAGAAACGCTTTCCTAGTCATTGCACAGTCTACATTTTATATCCTCTCTACTTCGACCATCATCAGTTATTTTGCTCCCCAAATAGCAAAACTCATTTACTACTTTAAGCGTCTCATTTCCTAATCTAATTCCCGCACGCAACATCACCCGCTATAATTCGACTACATTCCATTATTCTCGTTTTGCTTTTGTTGATGAAGATGTCCTCCTTTCAAGACACTGTCCATCCGTTCAGCTGCTCTTCCAGATCCTTTACGGTCTCTGACAGAATTACAATATCATCAGTGAACCTCAAAGTTTTTATTTCTTCTCCATGGATTTTAATACCTACGCCGAATTTATCTTTTGTTTCCGTTACTGCCTGCTCAATATACAGATTGAATAACATTGGAGATAGGTCACAACCCTGTCTCACTCCTTTCCCAACCACTGCTTCCCTTTCATACCCCTCTACTCTTATAACTGCCATCTGGTTTCTGTACAAATTGTAAATAGCCTTTCACTCCCTGTATTTTACCCCTGCCACCTTCAGAATTTGAAAGAGAGTATTCCAGTCAACATTGTCAAAAGTTCTCTCTAAGTCTACAAATGCTAGAAACGTAGGTTTGCCTTTCCTTAATCTATTTTCTAAGATAAGTCGTAGGGTCAGTATTGCCTCACGTGTTCCAACATTTCTATGGAATCCTAACTGACCTTCCCCGAGGTCGGCTTCTACCAGTTTTTACATTCGTCTGTAAAGAATTTGTGTTAGTATTTTGCAGCTGTGGCTTATTAAACTGATAGGTCGGTAATTTTCACATCTGTCAACACCTGCTTTCTTTGGGATTGGAATTATTATATTCTTCTTGAAGTCTGAGGGTATTTCGCCTGTCTCATACATCTTGCTCACCAGATGGTAGAGTTTTGTCAGGTCTGGTTCTGCCAAGTCTATCAGCAGTTCTAATGGAATGTTACTTACTCCCGGGGCCTTGTTTCGACTTAGGTCTTTCAGTGCTCTGTCAAACTCTTCGCCCAGTATCATATCTCCCATTTCATCTTCATCTACCTCTTCTTCCATTTCTATAATATTGTCCTCAAGAAAATCGCCCTTGTATAGACCCTCTATATACTCTTTCCACATTTCTGCTTTCCCTTCTTTGCTTGGACCTGGGTTTCCATCTGGGCTCTTGATATTCATGCAAGTGGTTCTCTTTTCTCCATAGCTCTCTTTAATTTTCCTGTAGGCAGTATCTATCTTACCCCTAGTGATATGTGCCTCTACATCGTTACATTTGTCCTCTAGCCATCCCTGCACATCCTGTCGATCTCATTTTTGAGACATTTGTATTCCTTTTTGCCTGCTTCATTTACTGCATTTTTATATTTTCTCCTTTCATCAATTAAATTCAATATCTCTTCTGTTACCCAAGGATTTCTATTAGGCCTCGTCTTTTTACCTACTTGATCCTCTGCTACCTTCACTATTTCATCTCTCAAAGCTACCAATTCTTCTGCTGTATTTATTTCCCCCATTCTTGTCAATCGCTCCCTAATACTCTCCCTGAAGCTCTCTACAACCTCTGGTTCTTTCAGTTTATCCAGGTCCCATCTTCTCAAATTCCCACCTTTTTACATTTTCTTTAGTTTTAATCTACAGTTCATAACCAATAGATTGTGGCCAGAGTCCACATCTGCCGCTGGAAATGTCTTACAATTTAAAACCTGGTTCCTGAATCTCTGTCTTACCATTACATAATCTATCTGAGATCTTCCAGTATCTCCAGGCTTCTTCCATGTATACAACCTTCTTTTATGATTCTTGAACCAAGTGTTAGCTATGATTAAGTTATGCTCTGTGCAAAATTCTACCAGGCGGCTTTCTCTGTCATTCCTTACTCCCATTCCATATTCACCTTCTACGTTTCCTTCTGTTCCTTGTCCTACCATCGAGTCCAGTCGCACATGACTATTAAATTCTCGTCTCCCTTCACTATCTCAATAATTTCTTTTATTTCATCATACATTTCCTCAATCTCTTCATCATCTGCGGAGATAGTTGGCATATAAACTTGTACTAGTGTGGTAGGCGTGGGCTTCGTATCTATCTTGGCCACAATAATGCTGTTTGTAGTAGCTTACCGGCATTCCTACTTTCCTATTCATAATTAAACCTACTATTGCATTACCCCTATTTGATTTTGTATTTATAACCCTGTATTCACCTGACCAGAAGTCTTGTTCCTCCCGCCACCAAACATCACTAATTCACACTATATCTAACTACCTATCCATTTCCCTTTTTAAATTTTATAAGCTACCTGCCCGATTAAGGGATCTGATATTCCACTCTACAATCTGTAGAATGCTAGTTTTCTTTCTCCTGATAACAACGTCCTCTTAGGTAGTCCCCACCTGGAGATCCGAATGGGGGACTATTTTACCTCTGGAATATTTTACCCAAGAGGACGTCATCATCATTTAACCATACAGTAAAGCTGCATGCCATCGGGAAAAATTATGGCTGTAGTTTCCCCTTGCTTTCCGCCATTCACAGTACCAGCACAGCAAGGCCATTTTGGTTAGTGTTACAAGGCCAGATCAGTCAATCATCCAGACTGTTGCCCCTGCAACTACTGAAAAGGCTGCTGCCCCTCTTCAGAAACCACACGTTTGTCTGGCCTCTCAACAGATACCCCTCCGTTGTGGTTGCACCTACGGTACGACTATCTGTATCGCTGAGGCACGCAAGCCTCCCCACCAATGGCAAGGTACATGGCTCATGGGGGGGGGGGAGGATATATATATACACTCCTGGAAATGGAAAAAAGAACACATTGACACCGGTGTGTCAGACCCACCATACTTGCTCCGGACTCTGCGAGAGGGCTGTACAAGCAATGATCACACGCACGGCACAGCGGACACACCAGGAACCGCGGTGTTGGCCGTCGAATGGCGCTAGCTGCGCAGCATTTGTGCACCGCCGCCGTCAGTGTCAGCCAGTTTGCCGTGGCATACGGAGCTCCATCGCAGTCTTTAACACTGGTAGCATGCCGCGACAGCGTGGACGTGAACCGTATGTGCAGTTGACGGACTTTGAGCGAGGGCGTATAGTGGGCATGCGGGAGGCCGGGTGGACGTACCGCCGAATTGCTCAACACGTGGGGCGTGAGGTCTCCACAGTACATCGATGTTGTCGCCAGTGGTCGGCGGAAGGTGCACGTGCCCGTCGACCTGGGACCGGACCGCAGCGACGCACGGATGCACGCCAAGACCGTAGGATCCTACGCAGTGCCGTAGGGACCGCACCGCCACTTCCCAGCAAATTAGGGACACTGTTGCTCCTGGGGTATCGGCGAGGACCATTCGCAACCGTCTCCATGAAGCTGGGCTACGGTCCCGCACACCGTTAGGCCGTCTTCCGCTCACGCCCCAACATCGTGCAGCCCGCCTCCAGTGGTGTCGCGACAGGCGTGAATGGAGGGACGAATGGAGACGTGTCGTCTTCAGCGATGAGAGTCGCTTCTGCCTTGGTGCCAATGATGGTCGTATGCGTGTTTGGCGCCGTGCAGGTGAGCGCCACAATCAGGACTGCATACGACCGAGGCACACAGGGCCAACACCCGGCATCATGGTGTGGGGAGCGATCTCCTACACTGGCCGTACAGCACTGGTGATCGTCGAGGGGACACTGAATAATGCATGGTACATCCAAACCGTCATCGAACCCATCGTTCTACCATTCCTAGACCGGCAAGGGAACTTGCTGTTCCAACAGGACAATGCACGTCCGCATGTATCCCGTGCCACCCAACGTGCTCTAGAAGGTGTAAGTCAACTACCCTGGCCAGCAAGATCTCCGGATCTGTCCCCCATTGAGCATGTTTGGGACTGGATGAAGCGTCGTCTCACGCGGTCTGCACGTCCAGCACGAACGCTGGTCCAACTGAGGCGCCAGGTGGAAATGGCATGGCAAGCCGTTCCACAGGACTACATCCAGCATCTCTACGATCGTCTCCATGGGAGAATAGCAGCCTGCATTGCTGCGAAAGGTGGATATACACTGTACTAGTGCCGACATTGTGCATGCTCTGTTGCCTGTGTCTATGTGCCTGTGGTTCTGTCAGTGTGATCATGTGATGTATCTGACCCCAGGAATGTGTCAATAAAGTTTCCCCTTCCTGGGACAATGAATTCACAGTGTTCTTATTTCAGTTTCCAGGAGTGTATTAAACTTGATGTTTCTCTATAAAGACCTGATTTGCATATATATATATATATATATATATATATATATATATATATATATATATATATATATAGGGTGCTACAAAAAGGTACGGCCAAACTTTCAGGAAACATTCCTCACACACGAAGAAAGAAAATATGTTATGTGGACATGGGTCCGGAAACGCTTACCTTCCATGTTAGAGCTCAGTTTATTACTTCTCTTCAAATCACATTAATCATGAAATGGAAACACACAACAACAGAACGTACCAGCGTGACTTCAAACACTTTCTTACAGGAAATGTTCAAAATGTCCTCCGTTAGCGAGGATACATGCATCCACCCTCCGTCGCATGGAATCCCTGATGTGCTGATGCAGCCCAGGAGAATGGTGTATTGTATCACAGCCGTCCACAATACGAGCACGAAGAGTCTCTACATTTGGTACCGGGGTTGCGTAGACAAGAGCTTTCAAATGCCCCCATAAATGAAAGTCAAGTGGGTTGAGGTCAGGAGAGCGTGGAGGCCATGGGACTGGTCAGCCTCTACCAATCCGTCGGTCACCGAATCTGTTGTTGAGAAGCATACGAACACTTCGACTGAAATGTGCAGGAGCTCCATCGTGCATGAACCACATGTTGTGTCGTACTTGTAAAGGCACATGTTCTAGCAGCACAGGTAGAGTATCCCGTATGAAATCATGATAACGTGCTCCATTGAGCGTAGGTGGAAGAACATACTGACGAAACTAAAATGAGCTCTAACATGGAAATTAAGCGTTTCCGCACACATGTCCACATAACATCTTTTCTTTGTTTGTGTGTGACGAATGTTTCCTGAAAGTTTGGCCGTACCTTTTTGTAACACCCTATATATATATATATATATATATATATATATATATATATATATATATATATATATATATATATACTCCAGGAAATTGAAATAAGAACACTGTGAATTCATTGTCCCAGGAAGGGGAAACTTTATTGACACATTCCTGGGGTCAGATACATCACATGATCACACTGACAGAACCACAGGCACATAGACACAGGCAACAGAGCATGCACAATGTCGGCACTAGTACAGTGTATATCCACCTTTCGCAGCAATGCAGGCTGCTATTCTCCCATGGAGACGATCGTAGAGATGCTGGATGTAGTCCTGTGGAACGGCTTGCCATGCCATTTCCACCTGGCGCCTCAGTTGGACCAGCGTTCGTGCTGGACGTGCAGACCGCGTGAGACGAAGCTTCATCCAGTCATAAACATGCTCAATGGGGGACAGATCTGGAGATCTTGCTGGCCAGGGTAGTTGACTTACACCTTCTAGAGCACGTTGGGTGGCACGGGATACATGCGGACGTGCATTGTCCTGTTGGAACAGCAAGTTCCCTTGCCGGTCTAGGAATGGTAGAACGATGGGTTCGATGACGGTTTGGATGTACCATGCACTATTCAGTGTCCCCTCGACGATCACCAGTGGTGTACGGCCAGTGTAGGAGATCGCTCCCCACACCATGATGCCGGGTGTTGGCCCTGTGTGCCTCGGTCGTATGCAGTCCTGATTGTGGCGCTCACCTGCACGGCGCCAAACACGCATACGACCATCATTGGCACCAAGGCAGAAGCGACTCTCATCGCTGAAGACGACACGTCTCCATTCGTCCCTCCATTCACGCCTGTCGCGACACCACTGGAGGCGGGCTGCACGATGTTGGGGCGTGAGCGGAAGACGGCCTAACGGTGTGCGGGACCGTAGCCCAGCTTCATGGAGACGGTTGCGAATGGTCCTCGCCGATACCCCAGGAGCAACAGTGTCCCTAATTTGCTGGGAAGTGGCGGTGCGGTCCCCTACGGCACTGCGTAGGATCCTACGGTCTTGGCGTGCATCCGTGCGTCGCTGCGGTTCGGTCCCAGGTCGACGGGCACGTGCACCTTCCGCCGACCACTGGCGACAACGTCGATGTACTGTGGAGACCTCACGCCCCACGTGTTGAGCAATTCGGCGGTACGTCCACCCGGCCTCCCGCATGCCCACTATACGCCCTCGCTCAAAGTCCGTCAACTGCACATACGGTTCACGTCCACGCTGTCGCGGCATGCTACCAGTGTTAAAGACTGCGATGGAGCTCCGTATGCCACGGCAAACTAGCTGACACTGACGGCGGCGGTGCACAAATGCTGCGCAGCTAGCGCCATTCGACGGCCAACACCGCGGTTCCTGGTGTGTCCGTTGTGCCGTGCGTGTGATCATTGCTTGTACAGCCCTCTCGCAGTGTCCGGAGGAAGTATGGTGGGTCTGACACACCGGTGTCAATGTGTTCTTTTTTCCATTTCCAGGAGTGTATATATAGGGTGTTACAAAAAGGTGTATATATATATATATATATATATATATATATATATATATATATATATATATATATATATATATATATATAAGCCGGTCCTTATAGAGAAACATTAAGTCTGACTCATACCAACTTATGTGGCTCTCCAACACATCTCATTCACTATATTCAAGAAAACATCCATTACTGACAATGTTAAATACACTTAAGTTCACGTCTCTGTGGCTTTCAAGTCATCTCAAATACAAAACCTCTTTTAATCTTTTAGGCAGGCAATCCTCTTTTGCCTCTGAACACATTACCTTTACAATAACATTTTTACCAGTTACATAAAACTTTGTGAAAATTGGACATCTTGGGCTCATCTCTGTGGCTTCCAAATCACATCACATTTATCACATTTTAGACTTTACTTCCTTGAACAGGCCCTCTCTTGCCTTAAACACATTTCTTATTCTGCAACGTCTTTACAGGTTACCAAACCTTTTGTATTACTCTTCATATTACTGTTATAGGATGACCGGAGCGGGTGACGTGGTTGGGGATGTAGGGTGTGGCTGGGTGGAAGAAGGTGGCTATTGTTAGCAATCTTCCTCTTTATTGTTGGTTTTCCAATACATTTTCCGGTAGCTCAGCCCCACCGCTTGTGTCATGGTGGAGACGTGCTGATGCGCGCAGCCCGGGGAACGCGACGCCAAGCTCGGTCAGCGGCTGCGCAGGCGGTAGGAGATTAGCAGCACGAGGCCCAGCCTGGCTCGCCTCCTGCAGACGCTGCGGCTTGTGACGATGCTGGGAGTCCCTGGTGCAGCAGTGGGCAACGACCTCCGGCGTCCGGTCCTCGGGGACAGCATTTTTGATGACGACGACGTAACAGCGACCGAACGCCCAGTCGGTTGAACCAATGCTGACGCCCACCTCTGATGCCCTTAAATAGTGCAGATCGCTGCTGAATCTGCTAGTTACGTGGCGCCGTGTTTATTAGAATGTTCTCGACGAGTTGGCTAACGCAACCGCGCCACATGCGGCCCGCGCCTGCGTAATTCTGCTAATGCTGCATTATGGCTGTTGATGGCTGCCGCGCACGTACACACATACCGACACTTGTTGCAAAACTGTGTCACCTGCATAACATGCCAGACAGCCTTGGTCCGCCGTCTGTCGTGTGGCTGGCGCATCGCGCACTGAAACACACTAAATCACAATTTCTCACCATATTTCCTAAAAATAATCCCTTGTCCTCTACAAGTCCTCCCTCGTACGAAAAGAATTCGTCCCCGAATTCAACCAAAAAGTCAAAACAACTCCAGTTCACTTCGCAAACACCACAAAATGCGGTTGATTCACTATTTACATTGTGTTCATTCACTTCTATCCTCAGTCTAATCTTTGTTCATACACATTACTCAGTATTCTGCTGCAGTGCCACACAGCTGTTCAGTGATTTTGTCTGGACCCTTAGGTTAAAGTTTGGAAGGGGCGGGATTTGGGCTACCTTCCTCTTGAGCCGATAGTACATTAATCCTAAGACAAAGATAAAAATACAGATGGCGGTGGTTGATGATCCAATAACTAGTAAGCATTCCTTATGCTCATTACGGTACTAATGCACTCGTTGAAAAAGATGTTCCATAGTTATACGTCCATCCTGAGCTGCTAGCGTCTGGTCCAAAGAGGTGAGCAAAGTCGGGTCTAATGTGCTATTCAAAAGGGTGAGATTTTCTTTCATGACGAATTGCACCGGTTTGTCGGGAACATAGATCAATGTGCGTGTTATGCTCATGATTGTAGCTCCAGTAATCATGGCTGGTAAACGGAAAGTTGGCCCTGAAATGTCACACTGTGTGCCGTTAATTAACAGTCTCTGACCATGCAATTCTATACTTTGCGTACTCCGTTGTTTACCCTGCTCGTAATAAACGCAAATAACGACTGTGTTTTCCATTACTGAAAATATCCAATGTGGACCCACTTGCTGAAAGAACTGCACCATGCCTCCTATAATTTCCTTAGGGCACTCCGCGACTCGTTCTTGAGAGCGGAATAGAGAATACTCACAAGATTTGGGAACAGTGTGTAACAATTTCGCGGGGCAGATGGTAACTGGACCTGTTCAACAACGCAGCAAGTCTTGTGGAGTGAGGAACGCATGAGCTTGTCTGTTACGTGCCGCTAACAGTATTTCTCGTACGGTTAATTCTACACATTTCTGCAAAATTTCCCACTTCACTGGATACGTATGCAAGGTGTAACATTCAAATTTACAATCCTTACAAGTTAATGGAATTATGATATGAATTCTCAGCAGGATACCCGTCCGCGTACTGGTAACAGTGGCCATTTTGTAGTACAGAGATAAGTGTTCGTCTGTTAATGTCGTCAGTAGCTCCAGGGATGCGGGAAATTCCGATTGAACTTTCCGTAATCCTTCCTGAAGTTGTTCTGCAGGTAACAATACCGGGGTTAGGTGCCTGCACATTGTGTGCAACAAAGCCTCCTGTAGTTCCGTGGCTTCTATGCATACTTCCGTAATACTATCAGCAAGAAAACGGAGCAGCTTAGCGATTATCAGCTGTGAATCGATGTTATCCAACCGGTACTTGATTATACCCAAGTCATGACTGGTTGTGTCAGCTGTGGCCTTAATGTGGGACATCAAAGTCGTGGCCAAAGCTCGCAGTTGGTGCGTATTATTAACTACATCTCTCTCCTAACTCTCTAATTGGGTTTTTTGAAGATCTAGCATTCCCTGGTTGCTATTCACGTTATCCTGTACCTGCCATAGCGTTTCATTAATACTTTTAATATCTTCCGCATCAGCGGTCCCAAAAACAGTTTTTAGGATACGGCCACCTGTGTCTAACCATCCTCTTTTCTTATGGATGTGCGGGATTAAGCCTGCAGTTTGCTGCAACTGAGCTTGTAAGCGTACAAAAGCTGATATTCCTCCTGTGTGTCATTAAACCTTGACTGATTATCCACCATGGAATGAAGTTCATTAAATGTATCCTCTAATTTACAGATTTCATCTTCAATCGCCCAAATATTACAGTCCACCCATAAGGTCCATTGATGTCCAGACATAATTACATCCACTTGTCGCGAGAACAAAACACCACTTGATATAGGACGTACCTTCAAGGCTTCAGCTGAGTTGCAACAGCAAAACAGAATAACTATGCTGAGAGATAGTGCTCACCTTCCCTCTTCAGCGCAACCCATGGCGCTGGAACTGCTGGTCTTACCAGAACATCACGCCTCCTGAGACACAAAAGAAAAACAACTTACATTAGCTCTTCCTTTTTACGCGTGGCCTAAGAGCATAATAGCATGTCTGATCGCTTCCACAATTAACTTGGTTCTCTTGTTTATCTACTCCTTTCTTATTCTTTTTCTAAGATTCATCTTTCTCTCCACTAGAAGTTACTGCAGACAGTGAAGGAAGTTCCTCAAAATTCTCCTTGAAAGGCATAATTCGGCCCACATGCACAACAGTAGAGCGAGTTGGAAGCTGTAATTTTACATTCACCAGCGATGTCACCTCGATCACCTGGAAAGGACCTTGATAATGGGATACAAATATTTTTCGTTTTGCCTTTTGGCACATACGGATTAGTCATTATCATCCATTGTCCTACATGATATTTGGGTAAAACTGCCTTTCTATTGTGAACTTCGTCCTGTCTCTCTAACACTTTAGTGTTCATTTTTTTCACCTGCCGCCAGGTTGTTTTCAACTTTGTGGATAAATCCTTAACAGCCGAAATATAGGTTCCTGGTGGGGTCGTGAACAATTCAGACGGAGATGGCATCTTCCGAGCGAACAGTACTTCATATGGAGACAATCCTGCACTTTCATGCACTTTTGAGTTATACCCCACTGTTACAAACGCAAATAGGGTATCCCAATTGTTGTGTTGCGAATTTACATAATAACTATTGTACGATGAACTCTCTCGGTCTGACCATTAGCCTGCAGGTGTAACGTACTCGTTCTCAATTTCTTTACATGCAACAACTTGCATAACTGTTTCATTAAATCGGACATAATGTTTGTCCCTTGATCTGTAATTATAGTTTCAGGTGTTCCGAATTTCAATATCCATTGATGTACCATGGCGTGAGCCACTGTTTCAGCTCGCTGGTCCAGAATAGCTGTCATAGACACATAGCTCGAAAAATGATATATTATTGTTAAAACATAGCGATTACACGCTGGTGTTTGCACAAACGGCCCCAAGACGTCTAAGCCCAGTAACTGAAAAGGTCTATCCGCTTCTGGTACTCATTGCAACACAATTTTCTGATGACTCAATTCTGCCCGTTGAGCACACGGAATGCAATTCTTTACATACTGATTGACATCTTGCCTACGCGTTGACAACCAATAACTCTGCGCTACCCTCCTTTCCATTACTCTTCGACCCGAATGACCAGAAAACATTGAATCATGTGATTGCCTTACAATTTCGCTTCGCAATTTTTCTGGTATGACTATCCATGGACCGTTCCTAGTTTTACGGTACAATATCCCGTCTTCCACGACGAACTGTCGCTGTGAGGTAAATCGTTGACAATCTGTGTCAGCGGTTTGTGCCTCCTCCCATTTGTTCTCATTTATTCCTGTGCATTCCATGGCGCATACTTTACGACTCAGACCATCCACGTTTCCGTGCAATTTACCCGGTCAATGAATTACTTCAAAATCGTACTCACTAAGACACAAAGCCCACTTCGTTAATCTACTCGTTGGGTCTTTAAGCCATAAAAACCACTTAAGTGCTGCCTGCTTAGTAATCACCTTGAAATGTCATCCATACAAATAACACCGGAAATAGGTTACTCCGAAAATTAATGCCAATAACTCCTTCTCGGTTGTTGAGTAATTTTTTTATGCATTGTTTAGCTGTCTGGAAGCATATGCTATTGGGTGTTCCTGCCCATCTACTTCCTGAGATAATACAATAACCAAAGCAAAATTGCTAGAGTCACAAGATAATACAAACTGTTTTCTAAAATCTGGAAAAGCCAAAACCGGACTAGATGTTAACAAATTTTTTAACTTATGAAAAGCCTCTTTGCTTTCTGCTGACCAGTGAAATTTTGCTCCCTTCTTCAACAACTGCGTGAGGGGCCTTGCAATTTCCGCAAATGTTGGAATATATATCCTGTAAAACTTGGCGAGACCTAAATAAGACTGCAACTCTTTTACTTTAGTAGGTGTCAGAAAATTTATTACCGTCTCTACAAGTTTTGGATCCGTGCGGACACCCTCCTGTCCTATAATATGATCTAAAAACTGACTTCTTGTGACAAAAAATGACGTTTTTCCATATGAAGATATAACCGCGCTGCTTGCAGACGATCGAAAACTTCACGCAAATGGCGCACGTTCTTCCACGTCCTTTGAGAAAACAATTATGTCGTCCAAATATACCATACACTGATTAGGTTTCAGCCCTCATAACACATAACACGCTACCTAGTACCTGTTGGAAGGTTGCCGGAGCCTTTTTGAGTCCGAAAGGCATTCGCCGATACTGAAAATGACCTGTAGATGTTGAAAAAGCTGTCTTTAGTCGGTCTTCCAGGGCGATCTTTAACTGGTGGTACCTGCTTCGAAGATCCAAGGTCTAGAAGTACAGACACTGACCCAAATTATCCAGAGTTTCAGTGATATTAGGCATTGGGTATGCATCCGATACAGTTATTTGATTTAGGAAACGATGATCACAACAAAAACAATATGCCTTGCCCCCATCAGGTGATTTTTTTACCCACTATTACGACAGGAGCGGACGAGGGACTATTACTGGTTTCTATTATCCCATCCCTAAGCTGTTGATTAATAAATTCTTCCATGACAGGCTGTAAACTTTTTGGAACACGATATGGACGTTTATACACTGGTGCTTCATTCCCAGTGGGGGTGTAATGCTGAACTAACGGTGTGGTGGTGGGCAGTGGACCATGATAATTAAATAACTCTTTATATTCTGTCAAAAGGTTCTCCATGACTTTTCTGTCTTGCCCTTCTAAATGTGCTACTTTACCCCTCAGTGCGGACAAGCTGACAGACTCTCCCGGCATTGTGTAATCTGCTGCAAAATCCTTATCCAGTTCATCTTCCCCTATTATCTCCAGATTCACTATTACGGTACCACGTGCTAACTGCACCTCTTCAAGGCCAAAATTATCAATACTGACAGGCACAACCTTTTTTCCTTCTATCTCCCGCACGTAGGACATGCTACAGCGCGTAAAACACTTCACTGTATCCAGCGGCTCATTCTCAGAAAAAGGTTCAACGACACACGACGAATTTACCAGCACACTAGCTCCAACATCTGCCCAGATTATTTTCCCTGTACCCTTCGGTATAGTATCCCGCGAGTTAACCCTAAGGGACCTTGTACACAGTTTAGGTGGTCCACCTAACGTCTGGGCGGTTCCTTGCGACAGTAATAGTTTTTCTGCCACAGAACCTAGGCGAAACTGTATTCCGTACAGTTCTACTGTACGCCATTCCAGGTTAACTTTTGCGTGATGCGCAACTGGGAAATCCAATCTGAGTATGACATTATAGCTGCTGCCAACAACTGGAAGAACTTCTACCTTCACCTGGAAATTCCTCATTTCCACTCGGAAGTTTAACACCGCTGATCCAAGTGACTTCACCTTTCCCTCACCCACGAAACTTAACACCCAGCGTGGTGGTTTTAATTCTACTTCACTGAGTACATTTTACTCACCACGGATACCTGAGACCCAGGATCCAATAAAAATTTGCTCAGTCTGCCCCTCACCAAGTTGGTCAGAAAAAAGTCTGCCACTGATTCTGCACTAGCATTAATCCTTAGCAGGGGTGTTGCACAGTGGACACACCACCCCCCTGCCCCGTTTAACTGAGGGGGATGAGGCCCACCTTGCGGTTTCCTATCATGTTTCTGCCAGGACCCCTTGCAATTACACTCCCGATGACCCCAATGTCTGCATTTCCTGCACTGCATTTCCTTGTAATCACGTCTAATGTGTCCCATCCAACCCAATCTGAAACATTTTATTTCTGTATTAAACACTGCTTTCCTGTCCCGCGTCTTACTGCTTCAACTTCCTCTAACGGCACAGCAATTCTGACTGCCTCATTGAGAGTCTTAGGGAATTCCACCGTAAACTTGCGGGAGGTTTCAGGTTGTATTCTCTGCAAAAATGCGTCTAGTGTCCTCTGCTCAGCTTCCTACAGAATGGCTTCATTAACCCTATCGGAATCTGTTAGCTCATAGGTATTAACATAAATTTTTCGAATTCGATCTACAAAAGCTTCTATTGATTCCCCATTCCTTTGATACATTCTATTCAATTGTTCCCGATAATATCTAGACTTATTTTTCCTCCGATACCTTTGCAGCAACCCTTTTTTGAATACCTCAAATGTCTGAGCATCCCTTAATTCTTCATGGCATGTAAAGTACGCTCTGGCATCCCCAGTTACTTTCAACTTAGCCACATGCAAAAGTGTTTCTGTACCCCAATTTCCCAATTTAGCGGCCGTGCTAAGGTTCTCAAAAAAAATCATAACCTCCTCCCCAAGAAAGGGGTGATCAAAGACGCAGCGTTAGTGTCAAGAATTACTGCATTAACAGGAAACCGTTCCTTACTCGCTTCTTTAGACTGAGCAAGCTCTATCTCTAATTCCAACACTCGCTCAAGTAGCTGCTGAATAACCACCTCAGCTGACGCAGACTGCTCCATCACTACCAGCTACCGAATCAAGACTACAGTAAGCCCAGAAAGAAGAACAGGAAGGGAAGACAGACTATGCTACAGGTTCAGACAAACCACCAAACGAAAAACTGGCACTCACTTGTCATGTTGGAGGAGTTGCTGATCCATTGTTCCCTTCTCAGGTGCCACATATCCTCGCCGATTACCAGCCACAATTTCCTCCAAATCCAGGGAGAAGACCACTACTGTCACCAATTGTAACAGGAGTGTGTGATGCGCAGGTTGCCCGACTCACACCACTTGTTATAGGATGACCGGAGTGGGTGACGTGGTCGAGGTTGTAGGACGTGGCTGGGTAGAAGAAGGAGGCTGTTTTTAGCAATCTTCCTCTTTATTGTTGATTCTTCCAATACATTTTCTGGTAGCTCAGTCCCACTGCTCGTGTCATGGTGGAGACGTGCTGATCTGCGCAGCCAGTGGAACGCGACGCCGTGCTCGGTCAGTGGCTGCACAGGCGGTAGGAGGTTAACAGAACGAGGCCGGCCTGGCTCGCCTCCTGCAGACGCTGCAGCTCGTGACAAAGCCGGGAGTCGCCGGTGCAGCAGCGGGCAATGCCCTCCACCCTTAGTTTCTACTGGGACACTAGCTTTCTGTATACTTTGTACTACTCCACAAACTCCATTCCAACACTATTTACAATGATAGTGAAGAAGGAAACACTATAGTCAAAGTTCTGAATGAAGAAGAGGAAGATTGACAATACAAAAAGAAAGGGAAATAGTATTGTCAATAACTCGAGTACCTAGTGTCCGTCAAACACTTAGCATTGCATAGAGTGCAACGCCCTCTGAGGCTTCTTAGTTACTGTTATTTAATGGTTCTTCAGTACATACCTTTTTAAATCAATAATGTTTCTTAAACCCAATAATTTGTGTGACTTTACATACTCTAGTTTGTAAGCATTGGCATGAGGTTTGGCTACAGTCCTAAAAGGTCCCACATATTCATCAGCAAACTTTTTCGTCTCAGCCCCAAGCTTTCTTGATTTCTGGTTGGTTTTCACAAGCACTAGGTCACCGATCTGAAAACCAGTTAGACTTGCTCTCGCATCATGTCTCCTTTTCCTCTCCAGACCCTTTCTTCTGATATTTGCTCATGCTAATTTTTTCTTATGTTCCACTGCCAATTCAGTAAGCTTAGGGGACTTTATTAGGTCAAATAAGAGGTTATTTGGTCTAATCCCACACATTAATTCTACTGAAGGAGAACCAGTGCCTTCATGTTTTAGATGGTTAATCACTTCTTCGAAATATTCTAAGTAATTGGTCCAAGCGGAATGCTTCTTGTAACAGTATGTTCTACAGAGACGGTTTAGTTCTTTCATGATCCTTTCACACATATTCCCCTGTGGAAAAATAGGTAGAAATTTTTATATATTCTATGATTCTTTTTCTTAAGCATTCTGCAAATCGTTTAGAAATAAATTGTGGCACATTATCAGATAATATTGCTTTCAGTACACCAATGTTTACAAAATAGTCTTTCTCTGGTTTGTTCACAATTACTTTAGTATTGGCCTTTTTAATAGGATAAAATCTCACGTATTTAGTAAAACCATCTACTGGCACAAATATGTACTCGCAACCTCCCCTGGAAACAGGCAAAGGGCTAAACAGGTTCACAGCTACTAAACCCAACCTCTTCTGAGGTTCCACTGAATACATTTGCCCCTGAATAATTCTATTATTTGCTCTCACCTTTTGACATCTGGCACAAGATTCTAGTTTCTTCTGAACTCTTCGCCAAATATTAACAAAAACTACTACCTCACTTAACTTTGCAATACATTTCTCCATAATGTCCATATTTCCCATGTATATAATCAATAAGTAAGTCCAGGTGTTGTTCTGGGAAACAAATACGTCAATTCTCATCAGTATTCTTTCTCCGTCGGAAAAATATGTCCGTACGTATCTGGTAATACTCTGTTAACTTTGGAAAGTCGGTATGTCCTAACCTGCTTTTTACCAACTTAAGATTATCGTCTTGGTTTTGTTCCCACCTGAGATTTTTACAAATACGTATTATTGGTCCCTCTTCCTGTAACTGAACGACCGCTAGCAGAACTTCATTACAATCCCTTGTTCCTAAGAAATCTCCATCCTGCTCGTTCTCCTTTACATATCGAGATATTGCATCCGCCACAATGTTAGCGGAGCCTTTTCTGTGTTCTATGCGAAGATCAAATTGCTGGATATACACTCCTGGAAATGGAAAAAAGAACACATTGACACCGGTGTGTCAGACCCACCATACTTGCTCCGGACACAGCGAGAGGGATGTACAAGCAATGATCACACGCACGGCACAGCGGACACACCAGGAACCGCGGTGTTGGCCGTCGAATGGCGCTAGCTGCGCAGCATTTGTGCACCGCCGCCGTCAGTGTCAGCCAGTTTGCCGTGGCATACGGAGCTCCATCGCAGTCTTTAACACTGGTAGCATGCCGCGACAGCGTGGACGTGAACCGTATGTGCAGTTGACGGACTTTGAGCGAGGGCGTATAGTGGGCATGCGGGAGGCCGAGTGGACGTACCGCCGAATTGCTCAACACGTGGGGCGTGAGGTCTCCACAGTACATCGATGTTGTCGCCAGTGGTCGGCGGAAGGTGCACGTGCCCGTCGACCTGGGACCGGACCGCAGCGACGCACGGATGCACGCCAAGACCGTAGGATCCTACGCAGTGCCGTAGGGGACCGCACCGCCACTTCCCAGCAAATTAGGGACACTATTGCTCCTGGGGTATCGGCGAGGACCATTCGCAACCGTCTCCATGAAGCTGGGCTACGGTCCCGCACACCGTTAGGCCGTCTTCCACTCACGCCCCAACATCGTGCAGCCCGCCTCCAGTGGTGTCGCGACAGGCGTGAATGGAGGGACGAATGGAGACGTGTCGTCTTCAGCGATGAGAGTCGCTTCTGCCTTGGTGCCAATGATGGTCGTATGCGTGTTTGGCGCCGTGCAGGTGAGCGCCACAATCAGGACTGCATACGACCGAGGCACACAGGGCCAACACCCGGCATCATGGTGTGGGGAGCGATCTCCTACACTGGCCGTACACCACTGGTGATCGTCGAGGGGACACTGAATAGTGCATGGTACATCCAAACCGTCATCGAACCCATCGTTCTACCATTCCTAGACCGGCAAGGGAACTTGCTGTTCCAACAGGACAATGCACGTCCGCATGTATCCCGTGCCACCCAACGTGCTCTAGAAGGTGTAAGTCAACTACCCTGGCCAGCAAGATCTCCGGATCTGTCCCCCATTGAGCATGTTTGGGACTGGATGAAGCGTCATCTCACGCGGTCTGCACGTCCAGCACGAACGCTGGTCCAACTGAGGCGCCAGGTGGAAATGGCATGGCAAGCCGTTCCACAGGACTACATCCAGCATCTCTACGATCGTCTCCATGGGAGAATAGCAGCCTGCATTGCTGCGAAAGGTGGATATACACTGTACTAGTGCCAACATTGTGCATGCTCTGTTGCCTGTGTCTATGTGCCTGTGGTTCTGTCAGTGTGATCATGTGATGTATCTGACCCCAGGAATGTGTCAATAAAGTTTCCCCTTCCTGGGACAATGAATTCACGGTGTTCTTATTTCAATTTCCAGGAGTGTACATGGCCCACCTCCAAAGTCGGCTGTGTTTAAGTTGGCACATCTGTAGGTAAGTTAATGCACTATGGTCACTGAAAACTAAAACTTTATGGCCCAACAAGTACTGTTCAAATTTCTGTAAACCAAAAATGATTGATAATGCTTCTAACTCTGAAATGCTGTAATTCTTTTCAGGTTGTTGCAATGACCGACTAGTAAAAGCTATTGTTTTGTGGACATGTTCTTCACCAACGGTTTCGATCTGGAATAATTCCACCCCAAGTTATGTTCGTCTTTACCAGTTCCCTCAGACAAGGTGCATTAAATAACTGACCAGGTACAAATTTTCGGTAAAATCCAAAAAGGCCAAACATACCTTTTAACTCTTTACGTGTGGTTGGTGCTGCATAATCTCTAATGGCTTTTATCTTTTCTGGATCGGGCATGATCCCAGTGCCACTAGCAATATGTCCCAGAAATTTAATTTCTTTCTTTACGAATTCCGTTTTGTCCAATTTCAGTTTCATTCCCTCTTTTTTATTTGCATCTAATAACTTGTCTAACAACGTACAGTTCTCTTTCCAAGTGGGAGTTGAGATTAATACATCGTCCACATAAAGAGTAATTCCCCTACGCAGTTGGTCTCCTAGAACCTGGGACATGGCCCTAACAAATGCACAAACGCTAATGTTTAACCCAAAGGGCACAACCTTATATTGATAACATCTCCCCTTAAACAGGAAAGCTGTGTACTTTCGAGATTCTTTTGCCAAAGGCACAGGTTCCAGTAACCACACGTTACATCCATGGACATAAAAAATGTAGCACCTTTAAATTTTTGTAATAGTTCTTCTATGTTCTCAGGCCTGTCTCTTTCTGGCAATATAATTTTATTTAACGCTCGGGTGTCCAAAACAAGCCTAATGGAACCATCCTTCTTAGGTACTGCAGCCAACGGGTTATTATATACACTAATTGCCCTCTCTATGATTCCCCATTCGAGCATTTTCTGAACCATATCTCGAACTGCTTCTTTGTACTTCCGGAACAGCAAATGGCTTTTGGAAAAAATGCGCATATTCTTTTACAGTCAAATAGCACTCGCAATTCCGAACTAGTCCCAGCTGGTCTGAAAAAACTTCACAATGATTCTTCAAAATTTGTCTCAAATCATCCTTTTGTACGTCAGTCAAATCTGAACACTCTTCTAATTTTTTGTCGATCCTAATCCTGACATTTTCTATCTCAGAAGGATCTACTTCCTGTCTTTCACCATATTCATTATAGCCTTCGATCAATGTAGCCGCCCTACAGTATCGTATTGGAGTGTCACTTTGTTCTTCGTTTACACTTTGTCTTTTTCCAATGAATGGAATAACTACAGGTTTTCCACTTATTCTTATAATTACATCATTCGACCCAAAATTTAGCCATTCTCCATATTTATGTAACAAGTCGGCACCTACAAACATTTACACACTGTGTCCATCTATAACTAGAAAATTCTGGTTTATGGCTACCCCACTTGCAGCTATGGGTAATAGGACTTCTTGTTTAACCACTTTCTTAGTTTTTCCAGGAGCTACAATAATGTTTAGACCACTCACTGGCATTACAACTATTTGGTTATTCTTTCGGAGAGCATTTACAAAATTCTGTGACACAGCACACACTTCTGAACCAGTATCAATTAAACAAGGAACCTTTTCTTCAAACACTGTCACGTCAATTATAGGTTGTCCTATACATTCTTTTCTGACTACAGAATCAGGTTCATCTAGTAAATCCTGCACTACTTCACGCCTATCAAAGCCTACCCCTTCTGTGGAAAGTACATTTAACTTAACTGGCTCCCCTTTCACTTCATTATTAGTGGCGGCTTCCACTATCTGTTCCACTATAGACAAATCAAAACACCGTTCTAACTTCTCACCCTCCATAATACTCTTAGTATCTGCAACCCTATAGAAGGTGTTGTCAAAATTATTTACTTCTTCTTCCTCTTCCGTCCCTTCTTCCTCACTGCTGGAAATTACTTCGTTCAACCTGTATACAACCTCCTCTATTATACTCTTCTTTGGGTACCTCCCCCACTGTTTCCCCGATAACAGTGTTACTTCCACCGTCTCTGGTAGGCCTCCCATCTGTTTTGCAGTGCTGATTCACCTCCACCTCCTGATCTGAGTCTTCACTTTCTGTAGTTAGTTCCTTTTTAATATGGTTCCTGTGATCTTTATTTGAGCTCTCCCTTTCACAAAGAAACTACTGCTTTTACTGAATAACCAAATTGTTTTGCAGTGCCATTCTCCCCTATTCTTCTATTCTTTATTATGCTACCCTCATGCTGTTAAGTAGCTGTCTTTTTGATAAATGGCGTCGCTAGCGGGTTTAACTTAACGTGATTTCAGTGTGCAAATGCTAGCGTCATTACAGACTGCTAACAGTTTTGCTCCTGTGTGACGTCATTGTCTCTGAAGTTCCTGTCACCTGTAGGGCCGCGCCTACCCGTTACGTCATCAGACTGCAACTGATGGCAATCAAAGTATTGTACTCAGTCATTGAAACTATTTCCAACACAGGCCCCTCTCCCCCTTTATCTGCCTCTATAACTGTTCGTACTCTGTATGCCTATTCTGTTTACGTTAACTTCTGCTCTGTTGTCAGTCGACCTAGTAGGAGGCCTGTACTCTCTTGTTACTATCTTCCTCTTTTAAAATGTTTTCTACTCTTTGTAAATAGTGCACAAACCGGTCAATGTCATCCCTGGGTGCAGAAATTATCTTATTTCGCCAATACAACGGCAATTTATTTTCAATCCCCATAATAATTTGCTCTGTTTCTACTTTGGCATTCCAATATGACAAGGTGGTCACCCACTTTTGTACAAACCTTTTGATGCTGTCTCTCTTGGATCGTATTTTTCCCCCGACCAAAATTTATTCAACACCTCCATCTGCTTCCTCTTTCTCCAGTATTCTTCAAAGAACGCTTGTTTGAACTCCACTAGACTGTCGTATTTATCTGAGGCCAAGCTTCCCCCAATTCTTGCCTCTCCCATCAAATTTGAAGTAATGAATCCAATCTTCTGCTTATCATTCCATACTTTTGGGAAAACCTGATCAAAATCACTCCAAAATTCCTTAGGGTGAACATTCTTATTTGGCTCAAATTTGAACAATTGGCAATATGTTACATAATCAATTTCAGATGATTCTACTACTCCATTAGTTACTACACAGCCACTATGGTTGTCAACATTTTGCTCTACTCAGGTTAGTCTACCATCATGCTCACACAATTGCTCATTCACACTAGTACTAAATTGCTAGATATTAGTTTCTATGTTAGTAATTTTTCTAGCCACTTGCATACCAAATTTTGCACACACATCTTTTCCTTCTTTGATTTTACTTGATAATACAGTGTGATTTTCCTCACAGCGCTTTTCTACATTATGAACCTGTTCATTAACTTTGTCTAATTCTAAATGTAACTGTTGCTTTGACTGTTGGTTGTCCTCAGCAACTTGCTCAATCTGTGAAGTTAGTTCACTTTTCACTGTTACAATAGCAGTGTTACATTCTTGTCTAACCAGATTAACCTCACTGTTCATATTATTACTAAACAAAGCCATGCCATTATTACAGGATTCCCTCAATTTAGAAATTATGTCCTCCATTTTAACTTCCATTTCTATTGACAAGTTAGTAAACCTCTGTTCAACTTCAGTATGCAATTCATTTATTTCAAAACTTTTTATATCTGAACCCATTTTATTAATTTTGGAACCTGTATGACTCATTTTAGCGTCAATATTTAAACCCATTTTACTTATTTTTTCGTCAATATCAGAACTCAATGACGGTTTAATTTCGGAACCCAACCTTATCATCTTGGCCAAAACGTTCATTAACAACCCTGACACACTGTCTTTTGTTTCACAATAAACTGACACTGGTTCCTGCTTTATTTCTTTAACATACATTTAGCATCAGCTTCCACCACGCTCAGTTCATTGTCTGCACTATAGTTAGACGACAATGACTCAGGTAATCCACTGTCATTATATTGCGATACATCAAAATTAAAATTACCTCTCATTGTATCATCTTCGTAATTTGCATTACCTAAAGCTACCTTCAGTTTTTCATCTGCAATTTCCTGATTCTTTTCAGCAATTCTGCAAAGTTTCTTGGCATACACACATAAAACTTTAAGCGGAACAATACTTATCGTTGGCTTCGTCAGGATGACTGCACAGCGAGATGATACCGCGGGTCCGTTCTCCAGGCCCTGCTCCCATCGATCCAGTTTACTGGCCAGCACTCCATACACAGCTGCCAACTGCTCCATTCCCCGGTTTGCTGCTGTAGAGTGGCGCCTGTCGATCTTCAGGTGTCGGCACTTACTGTTAGTCTGCAAGCGCGGACCGTCAGTTGTTCTCGCTGCATGGTACACTTCACTAATAATTTTGCACCCAAGATCTTTGCTGCTGCGTTCCAACTACAATTCATTAGCACACGTGTCTATCGTCTCACTAACGTTCCTTTATCACTCGCCTACGAATACTTTACGAGTTAATTTAAACAATGCTGCTTTTTATAAAGTTCCTACACACCCGAAATTTACTATTGTTTTTCCCAGAAAACGATCCACCGATTGAGGCGGTGTGGTTTTTTTCGTGTGCAGGCTGCAAATTAGAATTCACCTACCTCAGAACGGCGACTGCTCGATGTCCCTTCACTCGGCAGTGCAGATAATTACAAGATGATGTAAAAGCAGTGTTGATAAAAAAAACACTAATATCTACAATTACTGAGACCGCGCAACTCTAGTAATGAAAGAAAGTTCTATAGAAACACTGTCGTTAATTTCACCACTAATTTGAGTTAATACATTCGGTCCTTCTTACAGATTTTTGAAAAAAGAAAACTGCTCGTCGTAAATTCTTAGTGGTTGAATACCGGAACATGCCACATGGATACTATGAAGGGACAACGAGCGGGAACCGTCTCAATTCTGATTGGCTTACGATACTGACGGCCAATGAGAATGCTCACACATAATCATACTAGCGCCAAACCGGCCTGCACCAATGGAGTATAGAATGTGATTCATCTGAAAAGGACGCCTGTCGCCACTCGTGGACGTCCGCTGAACAATCGTTGAGGACACACTTTTGGTAGTCCCTTTGTTCATCTGTGCAGTGGCCACATTAATTTGACTAGAGCGTGTACGACATGAACAGCAAGAGTCCCAACACACTTCTCCAGGGCACACCCGAAGTTACTTCTACATCTGTTGAAATTGAAATGAAATGTGTGACGAGGGCCTCCCGTCGGGTAGACCGTTCGCCTGGTGCAAGTCTTTCGATTTGACGCCACTTCGGCGACTTGCGCGTCGATGGAGATGAAATGATGATGATTAGGACAACACAACACACAGTCCCTGAACGGAGAAAATCTCCGACCCAGCCGGGAATCGAACCCGGGCCCTTTGGATTGACAGTCCGTCGCGCTGACCACTTTTTTTTTTTTTAAATCTCATTTTGTTCGTTATAGTTCGTTGCAATCGTTCGTGGCGGACGTCCCCTGACGTCCGTTGAAGTTCATTATTGATCCATTCACTCTGTTCTTTTATTACAGCGGCCAGCTAACCCTCTGACCGAACACGCTGAGCTACCGTGCCGGCTATCCACTCAACTACCGGGGGCGGACTACATCTGTTGATTACTCTCCATTCACAATAACATGCTGCGTCCTCTAGCAAAACATCCATTCACAAATTTCGCTTGCTACCCCATATGATCGTACGTTTGATAATAAGCGTAGATGTGGTATAAAGTCAAATGCTTCTTGACTGCCTTGATCCAAAGCTTTCAGTATGTCATGTGAGAGAAGTGGGTGTTTTTGGAATCCATGCTCGGTGGCATTGAAGAGGTCATTCTGTTCGAGACACTGTGGGGAAGCAAGCAAGTGCTGAGAGGAGCGTGAAGTATTGATTTTTTCTTGTCACTCGGGCAAGGTCGAGACAACAATGTCTAGTATATACAGTGAGCCGATAACGATGAGAGTTCGCGATATACTTATGGAAATTTAAATGTTTAGATGTGGTTTCATGACTTGATAAGATTATGTAATACTTTGAAAAGGTTGAATCACAATGTGATTCACTAATTAGTTACTTCAGAAATCCTACTTTTGGAAAATTTCAATATGTATATAACAAAAAAGTTAGAAAGCTATACTTCTGGAATTAGATTCAGTTTATCATAAAAACAGATGGTAGAAATTTCCATGAAGTTACCTCTTTTACTTTTTGAATCATCCCACTTTCCTTCGAAATTTTGGAAGCACATAATATTGAAGTTAGAGAGTTGGCATTAGGTTCAGTTTCTCATAAAAAACATATGGGAGAAATTGTCAGAAAGCTATCTCACTACTTCTTATGTCACTAAGAAATCAATTTTCGCACTTAAAATTTGGTAAACGAGTCAGATTGAGTAACATTTTTCTTATTAAAACACAAATCCAAGAGGACAGCAATATATTTATTATACGCAATGATGAAGCTGCACCAAGTTTCAACATAATATCGTAATTTTACAAAGGTACAGGAATTAAAACAGAGACAGGTCAGGGCCACCATCTACACTCAGTTCAGTTTGAAAAATTCTGGAGTTCACAATTTAAGAATTACCGGGCTATGGAATTTATAGGATGTAAACAAACTATAGCTTCACTTAGAGAAACATTGGGAACATTGTTAGTCTTTAAATAACAGCGATATAAATAATTTTGTAGTTAGAAAGGGTACGAACTGGGAACTGCTGTCGACACAGGGAGCGATTTTGGAGTGACTGCTTTGTTCACCGTCCGTACCGAACATGTATGAAGAAAGAGGTATCTGCACCTGGAGGTGATTCAACAGTTGTCAGTCATATGGGAAGGTGCTACGCTCCGCTACACCATGTGCCGTGATTTTTTTTTCGCCATAGTGGCCGCTTAAGCCTCAGATGGCTTTGAAGATAATTGACATTACACGGAGGTGACTGAAGGCACGCAACTGCGATATGCACATATACAGATGGCAGTAGTATCTCGCAGACGAGGTAAAAAAGGCTGTACATTAGCGGAGCTATCACTTGTACTCAAGTGATTCATGTGGAATGGTTTCTGACGTGATTATGACAATATGAAAGCAATTAACAGACTCTGAACGCGGAACAGTATTTGGAGCTAGCCACATGGGAGATTTCATTTCGAAAATCGTTAGAGAATTCAATATTCCAAGATCCACAGTATCAAGAGTGTGACGAGAATACGAATTTCAGGAATTATCTCTCACCACGGACAATGCAGTAGCCGACAGCATTCACTTAACGACCGAGAGCAGCGACGTTCACATTCAGTTGTCATTGTAAACAGACAAGCAACATTGTGTGAAATAACAGCATTAATCAATGTGGGACGTACGGCGGAATTTGGCATTAATGGGCTAGGGCAGCAGATGACTTTGCTAACAGCCCGACATAGTTTGCAGTGCCTCTCCTGGCCTCGTGACCATATCGGTCGAACGCTAGACGACCGGAAAATTGTGGCCTGCTCGGATGGATCGCGATTTCTGTTAGTAAGAGCTAATGGTAGGTTCGAGTGTAGCGCAGAACCAACGAAGCCGTGGAACCAAGTTGTTAACAAGGCGCTGTGCAAGCTGTTGGTAGCTCCACAAATGTGTGGGCTGTCGTGACAGCGAGTGGAATGGATCCTATGGTCCAACGGAATCGATCATTGACTTGAAATGGTCATGTTTGGCTACTTGGAGGCTATTTTCAGTCGTTCATGGACCTCATGTTCCCAAAAAACGATGGAATTTTTATGGATAACAATGCGCCATGTCACAGGGCCACAATTGTTCGTGATTGGTTTGAAGAACTTTCAGGACAAGTCCAGCTAATTATTTGGTAACCCAGATAGTCCGACATGAATCCAATACAACATTTATAGGACGTAATCTAGAGATCAGTTCGTGCACAAAATCATGCACTGGCCACACTTTCGCTGTTATAGACGGATGTGGAGGCAGCATGGCTCAATATTTCTGCAGCGGACTTCCAACTACTCGATGAGTCCATAACACGCCGCACTACGCCAAACAAAAGAAGGTCCGACACGATATTAGGAGGTATCTCATGACTTTTGTCACCACAGTGTTTTGTGTTTCGGCTGAATGACATATCGCGGATATCTTGGGAAATTGTGTAAAACTGAACAACATTGGATTAATAATTGATCTGGAGAGGCCGTGATACGTTCTCGGTGCTCTGTTTTGTCTGCCGCCAGTTATATTAGAGAAGAACGCGTGACAAGTGTCCAAGATTATTCTCCACTTTTAAGGCGAGTACTTTACGTAATTAGGATCAAAGAGTAGACTTAGTCTCTGAGCTGTTTCGAGGTCTGAGAACGATAGAACATGCTTTAATAATTTTCATACTTATTACTTGTGCGTGTGCGTAGTCGTGATTCCTCATTCCTTGCGTAATTCTTAGAGAGTTAGAGCACTTTGTTTCACTTTCGGCGAGCTGAACTGTCGATTTGTGGACCGAGGACTATTAAACAGCATGCCCTCCATTGTTTTCTGGCTGTTCGCACTAATAGTTTTCAGGCCCTCGTGAAAGGCTGCCAGTATACAAAAATCGCACAAGACTAACTAACAATAAGAATATTCAAAACTTAAAGAACTAATTTAACCCACCATCCCACAATACCTGATTATATTTAGCTCAGAATATATTCTAAGAGGTTGCAACAAATAGTTCAATAGTTTTGGGCAGTAGTTTTGGGGATCACTTCTACTGCCCTTCTTGTAAATGGGCGTGACCTGTGCTTTCTTCCAGCTATTGGGTACAGTTTTTTGTTCGAGGGATCTACAGCAGATCATAGTTAACAGGAGGACTAACTCAGCCGCAGATTCAGTATGAATCGGATACGGATTCCATTGGGCCCTGGAATTTCGTTCAGTTTTAATGATTTCGGCTGTTTCTCAATGCCATTGACACTAATATTCATTTCACTCATCTTTTCAGTGCCATGAGGATTGAACTGGGACAGCTCTCGTAAGTTTTCTTTTGTAAAGAAATGTTTTAAAACGGAGTTAAGCATTTCTGATTTTCCTTTGCTTCTCTCAATTTCAGTTCCTGTCTCGTTCTTGAGTGACTGGACACGCTTTGATGCTACTAACAACCTTCACATATGACCAGGATTTCTTTGGGTTTTGTGAAAGATGTTTTGGCAGTATTCTGTTATGGTAATCATTGAAGGCTTCATGCATTGCCCTCTTCACAGCCAAATGGGTTTCATTCAGATGTTTCTATCTACAGCCCTATCTTTGTTTTGTACCTATTATGCAGTAGTTTCTGTTCCTTTAGAAGTTTATTTATAGTGACTGTAAACCATGAGGATCCCTCCCATTATAAAATGTTCTATTGCGTACATATGTATCCCATGCATGGTCAACTATTTTTTTTAAACTTGAGCAACAGTTTCTCTACATGCTTCTGCCTTGAAGTAAAAGTTTCAGGTTCCTCATTGAGATGTGATACTACAGCTTCTTTGTCCAGTTTGTGGAATATAAAAATCTTTTTACTTGTTTTAATTGACATTAGTACTTTGGAATTCATTGTTGCGGTAACTGCCTCACTGTCAAAATCAGGTTCAATATGGACATCTTCTAAGAGGTTATGTAACATATAGTTGTTGCCATTACATTCAATATATTTCCGTCATGAGTGGGATTCTGGGTCATCTGTTCTAGATAGTTTTTAGAGAAGGAATTTAATAACGTTTCACAGGATGTCTTGTCACATTTTAAGATTAGGTGTAGAATTGACGATAAAAGTAGGAGTTTATGGATGCACACGCAAATGTTTGAAATTTATCCACATATCATGCTAGAAACAACTACTGACGCAATCAGTGAAAGATGATGCAAAAGTGACACTAACAGTAAAATATTAGTATCTACTGTTTGTCCACAATAAGTTGATGATTGGCGCGGTGGATGTCGGGAATGGCCGTGCCCCCGCATAATGGCTGCCGGGAGAAGAGGAGCGGTGAGGGGCAGGCAGCATCGCCTACTTGCAACAACGCTGACACCACCACCCGTGTTTTGTGCTTGCACGAAATCAGAAGCTGCACTAGCGGAAGCATTGCTCACTTAAGTGACACAGCTGTCGGATCGGAAATCACCAATTTGTTGACATATTCATGGTCGAGAGTTTAACCTATAACTTATTTATTATTTACCTGTCGAAAGCCGGTGGATGTGGCCGAGCGGTTCTAGGCGCTTCAGTCTGGAATCGCGCAACCGCTACGATCGCAGGTTCGAATCCTGCTTCGGGCATGGGTGTGGGATGTGTGTGTGATGTTCTTAAGGTAGTTAGGTTTAAGTAGTTCTAAGTTCTAGGGGACTGATGACCTAAGATGTTAAGTCCCATAGCGCTCAGAGCCATTTTTGAACCTGTCGAAAACAATGTAAAATGAATGTAGATGAATGTACGACTTACGACATTATGAATTAAAAGTAAAACTGATTTTTGGAATCTACTTGGACATTGCATTTACACCGCACCGCATTTTTGTTTCCTGTTATCGAATAACTGATTATATCACAGACAAGAGGTGTTCGAAATTTACATACGACATCCTAAAAGTTTTTAATCCAAGTGAAATCCTCTGATTTTAGTTAATTGAATAGTGTGCATCATATGCACTACTCTAATATTTTTATTTTTTTATTTTTGTGTTTCGTCACGATTTTTATTCATTAATAATAATGTAACATCACTGGCAACTGCTCTGCATTTCTGCAACAAGTACTTGCTGCAAGTTCCTGAAGTAAACGTGCTCCAGTGACTTAAAGTAGTAAACTTCAGTAAGTTTTTGTTATAAACACATCAGCAAGTGCTTACATAAGTTACCTGAAAGTGCATGCAAGCCACTTGTAATACCTTGCATCTAGAGGCAGTTCATCTTTGGCAGCGCTTGTAGACAAATGATTATCTTACAAGTAGTGCCGTTCTTCTCTGCTTCTGGCAGCACTAGAGAAGTCGTTAAGTTATCGTGGCCAAACAGTACAATTTCGTATCGGCTAGCTAATATGCACATGCAGTCTCTCACTAAAGATTATAATTCCGAATTCGGATTTATACATAACTAATCGTATGAATTGCACGGCCTCTATAAAAATATTCATCAATGAAATAGCAGGAGCTGGACTACAGAAACTACTTCAATGCACATTTAAATCATATTGTATCACCTACAAGACATAATAAGGCAGGGTGTAAATACATGCTTCTGAATATGTGTGATCATTTATTACGACAGTAAACCTTTAGACTCTTTGGAGAAGATATTCTGTTCTTTTTTGCTTAGGAGACAAGATCCACATTGGCAATTAGAAAGGGAATTAATGTGTATATGTACCGTCAGAATGTGATATTCTTTGAAGACATATCTGTGATCTAGTGAAAAACCCACTACTGATGTAAACTTTATAAAATGTTTTATTTTTCTGCAGATGTTTTTTCCCAGCTATGAATTTTTAACTCATTAAGTATGATGATGTAGATAAACTACTTTCTTCATGTTTAAACTACTCCCACCTACAATCATACATACAGCAAACGTAGCTGAGCGTAGTGCTTCTTTAAATCTAGAGTGTGAAATTTACAGTACAAATTGTGATCTAATAGGACCTCTGACATTTCCTACTTTTTGTACACCACAATTTGAACTGAGAATAGTTAGCAAAGCCAGAAATCTAAAAGGATAATTGAACTGTAGTTGCAAATGTTACCAGCTTCGGATAATGTATTGGCGGATTCTTCCGTATTTCTATCCTTGTATCATTTGCAATATGCATGAAGGGCCTAACATAGAATCTTCTGGCTGTGGTACATTATATGAGTGATTTAAAATGAAAAAGCACATTGCCATGTGGGGGACAAAGGACTTATATGTAACTTCATAATTCTCATTCGGATTGCTGCCGGACCCTAAAATCAACAGGATTCAATATTTCACCAAAATACTAAAAAAGTTGATTTTAGTATCCAGTAGGAAATACAAGGAGACTTTTAAGAAACTGGTATCCTAAACTTTATATTATACAGACAAGATAAAAACAATGACCTGGCAAACTTAGTGTCTTCTACTACATAACATATTATATTAGAATATGATTGTTTACAAATTCAGAATTAGGTAAGTCACCAGATGACCCCAGTGGTAACAAATTACGATTTATTGGTTTTAATATCGTGTATCAAAGTAAATACAGCCCATGGCATTGGCAGTCCATTTTGAAATGGGAACTGGTTTCTAAATTCTGTTGTGTGTAATCTAACGAAAATCTTTAAGAAAGCTGATATTAGTGTGAGTACAGCAACAAATTTAGACCTGCCTGGGAAAATATTACTACGATATTCTTCTGCAAACTCATTATTGACATATAAGAAATTGTAACATTTCCTAATATGTTTTCTCTCTCTTAATTTTTCTGTGTTCCAGATAGTTCTTATTTTTTACTAGAGTAGTTTATTTATTGTAGAAAGCATATCCTATATGGTGTCCAGAATTAAAGTTTCAGTTTCAAAACACTGTAGAAAGAGAACCACTGCTCAGAATCACATCAAATTTGAACATCATACTTCTATCACAGGGGGAAACGTCACTGAACAAAAAAAATTGAGCAATAGATGGGGCTGTAAGCGTCAGAATATGCACACCAACAGATGTTCCTCAGATTGTGCACGAGGCTCTCAACATGTGTGTCTCCATGAAGGATCGCAGGCTGCTGGTAAAGCTGTTTTACAGGAACATTGATTGAGCGCCAGTACCCCCCCCCCCCCCCTGCAGAAGTTCCAGACACCCAAGGGTTGGTCCAGTGTCTGCTAAGGGTCTGGAGAAAATGATTACAAAATTCGAAAAGACAGGTACTTTAGACGTGCAGTGTGGCAGAGGGAGTAATGAAGTTAATGAGACGTCTGTTGAAGACTGACCTGGCAGCTATACAAACGTTCGCTCTGCAATTTATTGCTCTCCTGGATGTCGACAATGAATTGCCATATGGGCAGATGAAGCTCACTTCTGTCACATCAGCCTCTACAGCCTAGCCTTCCAAATCACCTGATGTTAATCAGTGTGACCTCTGGCTGTGAGGGTATCTAAAAGATGTTGTGTTCAGTCCTCCAATTATGGACGTAACTGTACTAAAGGCACACATTGCACAACACATTCTGAACGTGACCACCAAGACACTTCGAACTGTTGTAGAACATGCTGTCTCTCGATTTCAATTTATGGCAGAAAATAGTGGACAGGAAATCGAACATATCTTGCGCCACTCTCACTACAGTTAGAAACCGACGTCATTTTGCTGTTCATGTAAATTTTGGCGTTGGGGCAATTAAAAACCGATTTCCATTTTTCTTTTTATGAGGTTTTTGGCCTCAGGACAACTGAGAACCGATTTTTCTCATCTGTTGTGGTATGGGCTTACCTAACTAACAGTTCCAGAGTCGTTGATTGTAACTCAAACCATAGCCAAAGTATTGCAATTCAGCTGGCATTTGTATTCGATCCCAATTGTGTTATATGCTCACAACCTTATCTGTTGGTTAAACTTTTCATTCTGTGACATTTCTCCTGCGTCAATAATACGCTCTTAAAATCTAATGTCATTCTGAGCAGTGTTTCTATTTGTGCAGCTGAAACTGAAACTTTAATTAGAGATGCTCTGTATTGTATATGTTGTAGTATCAATTCAGCCTCCTCCAGGAATAAAACTAAGATCTCATCATTGTACCAAAGAGTTTTGCTTCGTCCAGTACAATATGCTGCCTTGGATTGTGAGGCCATGATGTACAACTGATTAACTCACAAACCTAACAGGGTGTACAGTTGAGAAACCATTAAGTAAAAGTGTGAGATTGCTCAACCCAGTATCTATAGAGCACTTCAGAGAAAGTTTAAGAAATGTTAATTGGGGAGATGTATATAATGAGCCAAATGCTAATGATAAATGCAACATATTTCTTGATAAATTTATACCCCCTTTTGTACATTGTTTCCCAAAGAAAATTACTAAATATAACACCACACACTTTTCAAAGAAACCTTGGGTTACTACAGGTATTAAAGTGTCTTCAGAAAGAAAATGAAAACCGTATGAGACAACAAGATATAGTAAAGATCCAAAAGTAAGTTTATGCTATAAAAATTATTGTAACACACAGAGAAAAGTTGTAAGGAAATCAAGAAATATGTATACTAGAGATGAAATTAGCAACTCTGGCAAAATCAAATCAATGTGGAATGTTGTTACAAGGGGGACAGGAAAAGTAACCACTGGGATAGGTAGTATTACTAATAAAGAGAATGAGACCATCCTAACCAACAGTACACAAGTAGCTAATGTATTTACCAACCATTTCTTAAGTTTAGAAGAAAAAATTAGTGAGAATAGTTCAAAAGAAAAAGCCAGGCAGTACATAGAAGAGTCAGTTTGGAAAAAATTTTAGTCAAATTAAGTTCCACCTAACAACCTCCTGTGAATAAGTAAAATTATTAAATCTTTGAACAATAAATGTTCTGTTGGAGTAGATGACATCTCTAATAAGATATGAAAACAATGTGGAGCAATTAAAGCTGATGTTCTGAGTCACATATGTAATGAATCACTAACTTAAGGTTATTTCCCAGACAGGTTAAAACATCTACATCTACATCTACATCCATACTCCGCAAGCCACCTGACGGTGTGTGGCGGAGGGTACCTTGAGTACCTCTATCGGTTCTCCCTTCTATTCCAGTCTCGTATTGTTCGTGGAAAGAAGGATTGTCGGTATGCCTCTGTGTGGGCTCTAATCTCTCTGATTTTATCCTCATGGTCTCTTCGCGAGCTATATGTAGGAGGGAGCAATATACTGCTTGACTCTTCGGTGAAGGTATGTTCTCGAAACTTTAACAAAAGCCCGTACCGAGCTACTGAGCGTCTCTCCTGCAGAGTCTTCCACTGGAGTTTATCTATCATCTCCGTAACGCTTTCGCGATTACTAAATGACCCTTAACGAAGCGCGCTGCTCTCCGTTGGATCTTCTCTATGTCTTGTATCAACCCTATCTGGTACGGATCCCACACTGCTGAGAAGTATTCAAGCAGTGGGCGAACAAGCGTACTGTAACCTACTTCCTTTGTTTTCGGATTGCATTTCCTTAGGATTCTTCCAATGAATCTCAGTCTGGCATCTGCTTTACCGACAATCAACATTATATGATCATTCCATTTTAAATCACTCCTAATGCGTACTCCCAGATAATTTATGGTATTAACTGCTTCCAGTTGCTGACCTGCTATTTTGTAGCTAAATGATAAAGGATCTATCTTTCTGTGTATTCGCAGCACATTACACTTGTCTACATTGAGATTCAGTTGCCATTCCCTGCACCATGCGTCAATTCGCTGCATTTCAGTACAATTTTCCATTGTTACAACCTCTCGATACACCACAGCATCATCTGCAAAAAGCCTCAGTGAACTTCCGATGTCATCCACCAGGTCATTTATGTATATTGTGAATAGCAACGGTCCTATGACACTCCCCTGCGGCACACCTGAAATTACTCTTACTTCGGAAGACTTCTCACCATTGAGAATAACATGCTGCGTCCTGTTATCTAGGAACTCCTCAATCCAATCACACAATTGGTCTGATAGTCCATATGCTCTTACTTTGTTCAATAAACGACTGTGGGGAACTGTATCGAACGCCTTGCGGAAGTCAAGAAACACGGCATCTACCTGTGAACCCGTGTCTATGGCCCTCTGAGTCTCGTGGACGAATAGCGCGAGCTGGGTTTCACATGACCGTCTTTTTCGAAACCCATGCTGATTCCTACAGAGTAGATTTCTAGTCTCCAGAAAAGTCATTATACTCGAACACAATACGTGTTCCAAAATTCTACAACTGATCGACGTTAGAGATATAGGTCTATAGTTCTGCACATCTGTTCGACGTCCCTTCTTGAAAACGGGGATGACCTGTGCCCTTTTCCAATCCTTTGGAACGCTACGCTCTTCTAGAGACCTACGGTACACCGCTGCAAGAAGGGGGGCAAGTTCCTTCGCGTACTCTGTGTAAAATTGAACTGGTATCCCATCAGGTCCAGAGGCCTTTCCTCTTTTGAGCGATTTTAATTGTTTCTCTATCCCTCTGTCGTCTATTTCGATATCTACCATTTTGTCATCTGTGCGACAATCTAGAGAAGGAACTACAGTGCAATCTTCCTCTGTGAAACAACTTTGGAAAAAGACATTTAGTATTTCGGCCTTTAGTCTGTCATCCTCTGTTTCAGTACCATTTTGGTCACAGAGTGTCTGGACATTTTGTTTTGATCCACCTACCGCTTTGACATAAGACCAAAATTTCTTTGGATTTTCTGCCAAGTCAGTACATAGAACTTTACTTTCGAATTCATTGAACGCCTCTCGCATAGCTCTCTTCACACTACATTTCGCTTCGCGTAATTTTTGTTTATCTGCAAGGCTTTGGCTATGTTTATGTTTGCTGTGAAGTTCCCTTTGCTTCCGCAGCAGTTTTCTAACTCGGTTGTTGAACCACGGTGGCTCTTTTCCATCTCTTACGATCTTGCTTGGCACATACTCATCTAACGCATATTGTACGATGGTTTTGAACTTTGTCCACTGATCCTCAACACTATCAGTACTTGAGACAAAACTTTTGTGTTGAGCCAACAGGTACTCTATATGCCATTTTCATGCCTCTCTACAAAAAGGGGACACCACAGATGTCAAAAATTATCAGCCAGTATCCTTGCTTACAGCATTTTCAAAAATCTTCAAGAAATTAATGTACTCAAGAGTGCTTAGCCATCTCAACGGTAAAGGGATACATAGTAAATCACAGTTCGGATTTCTAAAATGCTGTTCCACTGAGACAGCAATATACAATTTTACTGTCCATATAATAGAGTCTTTAAATAGTAAAATGTTACCAATAGGAATTTTCTGTGACTTGTCCAAAGCATTTGATTGTGTGAACCATAACATTGCATTACAGAAATTACAATTCTATGGTATAAATGGAATAGCAAATAAGTGGTTTAAGCCATACCTACAGAACAGGAAACAAAAAATTTCTTTATAAGTGTCAAATGTTTTAAATAAGATTGCTCTTCATCTAACTGGGGTGAAATTACATTAGGTGTTGCACAGGGTTCAGTGATGGGGCCCCTTCTGTTCTTGATATATGTGAACGACCTCCCTTCTTATCTGAAAGAAGAAGCTGAAGTGACACTGCTGATGATACAAGCATCATTATTATTCCAGTAAAAGAAACTCCAACTGAAAATGATACAAATAAGCTCTTTGGAAACGTCATTAATTGGTTTTCTACAAATGGGCTTACTTTAAACTTTGGAAAAACACAGTACATCCATTTTTCTCCTGTAAAAAGTAAAGTTCCTTCAATAAATATAACATATCAGCAGAAGTCAGTAGACAGGGTAGAGCATACTAAGTTTTTGGGTGTACATATAGATGACAATGTTAATTGGAAAATTTATATTTTGAATTTTTCTAAAATGACTAGGTTCAGCAACTTTTGCAATCAGAATAATTTGCCAATTTTGAGGATATAGAAATTAGTAAGCTAACATACTTTGCATACTTTCACTCTCTGATGTCATATGGAATAATATTTTGGGGTAACTCAACACTTAGACAAAAAGTATTCACTGCTCAAAATAAAGTGGTTGCAATAATGTGTGGGGTTCATAGTCACACATCTTGTAGGCATCTTTTTAAATGATTGGGAATTCTTACAACATCCCCACAGAACATTTACTCACTAATGAACAACATTGACCTGTTTAAAAACAACAGTGACATTCATGATTATAAGACTCACACTATCGTTTACTCAAACTTTGACACAGAAAGGGGTAAAATATGATGCTATAAAATTTTTTGACAAATTACCAGATAAAATAAAATGTCTGACAGACAGCAGTAATAGCTTCCAAAATAATTTGAAATCATATCTCCTTGACAACTTCTATACCATAGAGAATTCTTGAATAGGAATAAATAAATCTATAAATATAGTATATGTAGGTTGTGTCATTTATGGGAATTGGGTAAATAATAGAAATATTAATCTTTAACACTGTACTGTAATATATATATACAAAAAAATCTTGTTTCATATGTGCATTTCTTGTGCACTTGACACGTTCCACATCATAACGGCTACCGTACCATGTGATTGATCAATGGAACATGCAACCAACTAACTAACTAACTAAGAAGCATGAATCATATAGGTGGCTATTTCTAGCAGAAGTATGAATGTGAAAATAATGTTATCTGTCACAGAATGAAGACTTTCACGACTGGATGACACAACTGCTGATAAACCTTTCAGGATATGAGTTCATGATCCAATAAACTCTTCTGTTCCTGACGTTTCGTCCAGGACAGCACTGGACATCCCCAGAGGAGCTCCTCCGCTGAATCTTGCCGACTGACGTCCAAGAGCGACATAAATACTGTAGGAAAGGGGGTGTGGGCAAAGTAACATGTGATTAACAATTGGTTGTCGTCTTGTCAAAGATAAAACTGTCTAGCGATTCTGCACAGCTACTGTGCACATATCACTAAGTTTCATTGCCTCCTCTCTCCTATTAAATTTGTCCTCATGTATATAAATTTCAATGGCTTCTCTACATAGTCGTGGATAATAATTAGACGTTGTAGATAAAATTTCTGTTTCAGAAAACTTCACTTTGTGGTTTCCTCACTGAAGAGCATGCTCTGCTATAGCTGATTTCTCTACTTTACTTAGTCGGCAAAGACTTTTGTGCTTTTTTAAGCGTTTATTTTCACTCCTCTTGGTAGCTCCAGTATAAACTTTACCACACATACATGGAATTTTGTATACAGCACATCTACATCAACATCTACATCTACATCCATACTCCGCAAGCCACCTGACGGTGTGTGGTGGAGGGTACCCTGAGTACCTCTATCGGTTCTCCCTTCTATTCCAGTCTCGTATTGTTCGTAGAAAGAAGGATTGTCGGTATGCTTCTGTGTGGGCTCTAATCTCTCTGATTTTATCCTCATGGTCTCTTCGCGAGCTATATGTAGGAGGGAGCAATATACTGCTTGACTCTTCGGTGAAGGTATGTTCTCGAAACTTTAACAAAAGCCCGTACCGAGCTACTGAGCGTCTCTCCTGCAGAGTCTTCCACTGGAGTTCATCTAGCATCTCCGTATCGCTTTCGCGATTACTAAATGATCCTGTAACGAAGCGCGCTGCTCTCCATTAGATCTTCTCTATGTCTTCTATCAACCCTACCTGGTACGGATCCCACACTGCTGAGCAGTATTCAAACAGTGGGCGAACAAGTGTACTGTAACCTACTTCCTTTGTTTTCGGATTGCATTTCCTTAGGATTCTTCCAATGCATCTCAGTCTGGCATCTGCTTTACCGACGATCAACTTTATATGATCATTCCATTTTAAATCACTCCTAATGCGTACTCCCAGATAATTTATGGAATTAACTGCTTCCAGTCGCTGACCTGCTATTTTGTTGCTAAATGATAAGGGATCTATCTTTCTATGTATTCGCAGCACATTACACTTGTCTACATTGAGATTCAATTGCCATTCCCTGCACGATGTGTCAATTCGCTGCAGATCCCCCTGCATTTCGGTACAATTTTCCATTTATACAAATTCTCGATACACCACAGCATCATCTGCAAAAAGCCTCAGTGAACTTACGATGTCATCCACAAGGTCATTTATGTACACTCCTGGAAATGGAAAAAAGAACACATTGACACCGGTGTGTCAGACCCACCATACTTGCTCCGGACTCTGCGAGAGGGCTGTACAAGCAATGATCACACGCACGGCACAGCGGACACACCAGGAACCGCGGTGCTGGCCGTCGAATGGCGCTAGCTGCGCAGCATTTGTGCACCGCCGCCGTCAGTGTCAGCCAGTTTGCCGTCGCATACGGAGCTCCATCGCAGTCTTTAACACTGGTAGCATGCCGCGACAGCGTGGACGTGAACCGTATGTGCAGTTGACGGACTTTGAGCGAGGGCGTATAGTGGGCATGCGGGAGGCCGGGTGGATGTACCGCCGAATTGCTCAAAGCGTGGGGCGTGAGGTCTCCACAGTACATCGATGTTGTCGCCAGTGGTCGGCGGAAGGTGCATGTGCCCGTCGACCTGGGACCGGACCGCAGCGACGCACGGATGCACGCCAAGACCGTAGGATCCTACGCAGTGCCGTAGGGGACTGCACCGCCACTTCCCAGCAAATTAGGGACACTGTTGCTCCTGGGGTATCGGCGAGGACCATTCGCAACCGTCTCCATGAAGCTGGGATACGGTCCCGCACACCGTTAGGCCGTCTTCCGCTCACGCCCCAACATCGTGCAACCCGCCTCCAGTGGTGTCGCGACAGGCGTGAATGGAGGGACGACTGGAGACGTGTCGTCTTCAGCGATGAGAGTCGCTTTTGCCTTGGTTTCAATGATGGTCGTATGCGTGTTTGGCGCCGTGCAGGTGAGCGCCACAATCAGGACTGCATACGACCGAGGCACACAGGGCCAACACCCGGCATCATGGTGTGGGGAGCGATCTCCTACACTGGCCGTAAACCACTGGTGATCGTCGATGGGACACTGAATAGTGCACGGTACATCCAAACCGTTATCGAACCCATCGTTCTACCATTCCTAGACCGGCAAGGGAACTTGCTGTTCCAACAGGACAATGCACGTCCGCATGTATCCCGTGCCACCCAACGTGCTCTAGAAGGTGTAAGTCAACTACCCTGGCCAGCAAGATCTCCGGATCTGTTCCCCATTGAGCATGTTTGGGACTGGATGAAGCGTCGTCTCACGCGGTCTGCACGTCCGACACGAACGCTGGTCCAACTGATGCGCCAGGTGGAAATGGCATGGCAAGCCGTTCCACAGGACTACATCCAGCATCTCTACGATCGTCTCCATGGGAGAATAGCAGCCTGCATTGCTGCGAAAGGTGGATATACACTGTACTAGTGCCGACATTGTGCATGCTCTGTTGCCTGTGTCTATGTGCCTGTGGTTCTGTCAGTGTGATCATGTGATGTATCTGACCCCAGGAATGTGTCAATAAAGTTTCCCCTTCCTGGGACAATGAATTCACGGTGTTCTTATTTCAATTTCCAGGAGTGTATATTGTGAATAGCAACAGTCCTATGACACTCCCCTACGGCAAACCTGAACTCACTCTTACTTCGGAAGACTTCTCTCCATTGAGAATGACATGCTGCGTTCAGTTATCTAGGAACTCTTCAATCCAATCACACAATTGTTCTGACAGTCCATATGCTCTTACTTTCTTCATTAAACGACTGTGGGGAACTGTATCGAACGCCTTTCGCAAGTCAAGAAACACGGCATCTACCTGTGAACCCGTGTCTATGGCCCTCTGAGTCTCGTGGACGAATAGCGCCAGCTGGGTTTCACACGACCGTCTTTTTCGAAACCCATGCTGATTCCTACAGAGTAGATTTCTAGTATCCAGAAAAGTCATTATACTCGAACATAATACGTGTTCCAAAATTCTACTACTGATCGACGTTAGAGATATAGGTCTATAGTTCTGCACATCTGTTCGACGTTCCTTCTTGAAAACGGGGATGACCTGTGCCCTTTTCCAATCCTTTGGAACGCTACGCTCTTCTAGAGACCTACGGTACACCGCTGCAAGAAGGGGGGCAAGTTCCATCGCGCACTCTGTGTAGAATCGAACTGGTATCCCATCAGGTCCAGAGGCCTTTCCTCTTTTGAGCGATTTTAATTGTTTCTCTATCCCTCTGTCGTCTATTTCTATATCTACCATTTTGTTATCTGTACGACAATCTAGAGAAGGAACTACAGTGCAGTCTTCCTCTGTGAAACAGCTTTGGAAAAAGACATTTAGTATTTCGGCCTTTAGTCTGTCATCCTCTGTTTCAGTACCATTTTGGTCACAGAGTGTCTGGAGATTTTGTTTTGATCCACCTACTGCTTTGACATAAGACCAAAATTTCTTTGGATTTTCTGCCAAGTCAGTACATAGAACTTTACTTTCGAATTGATTGAACGCCTCTCGCATAACCCTCCTCACACTACATTTCGCTTCTCGTAATTTTTGTTTGTCTCCAAGGCTTTGGCTATGTTTATGTTTGCTGTGAAGTTCCCTTTGCTTCCCCAGCAGTTTTCTAACTCGGTTGTTGTACCACGGTGGCTCTTTTCCATCTCTTACGATCTTGCTTGGCACATACTAATCTAACGCATATTGTACGATGGTTTTAACTTTGTCCACTGATCCTCAACACTATCAGTACTTGAGACAAAACTTTTGTGTTGAGACGTCAGGTACTCTGTAATCTGCTTTTTGTCACTTTTGCTAAACAGAAAAATCTTCCTACCTTTTTTAATATTTCTATTTACGGCTGAAATCGTCGATGCAGTAACCGCTTTATGATCACCGATTCCCTGTTCTGCGTTAACTGTTTCAAATAGTTCGGGTCTGCTTGTCACCAGAAGGTCTAATATGTTATCGCCACGAGTCGGTTCTCTGTTTAACTGCTCAAGGTAGTTTTCAGATAAAGCACTTAAAAAAATTTCACTGGATTCTTTGTCCCTGCCACCCGTTATGAACGTTTGAGTCTCCCAGTCTATATCCGGCAAATTAAAATCTCCACCCAGAACTATAACATGGTGGGGAAATCTACTCGAAATATTTTCCAAATTATCCTTCAGGTGCTCAGCCACAACAGCTGCTGAGCCTATAGAGACATCCAATTACCATGTCTGAGCATGCTTTAACCGTGACCTTCACCCAAATCATTTCACATTTCGGATCTCCGTCAATTTCCTTCGATACTATTGCACTTCTTATCGCTATAAACACGCCTCCCCCTTCACTGTCCAGCCTGTCTCTGCGGTATACATTCCAATCTGACTTTAGTATTTCATTACTGTTTACGTCTGGTTTCAGCCAACTTTCTGTCCCTAGTACTATTTTGGCGTTGTGACCGTTTATTAATGAGAGCAGTTCTGGGACCTTTCTATAGACGCTCCTGCAGTTTACTATTAGCACATTAATGTTGTTATTCCCTGTTGCATTTTGCCTACTCCTACCTTTCCGCGTCTCAGGGGGCGTCTTATCGGGCCTAGGGAGGGAATTCTCTAACCTAAAAAACCCCCATGTGCACTCCACACGTACTCCGCTACCCTTGTAGCCGCTTCCGGCGTGTAGTGCACGCCTGACCTATTCAGGGGGACCCTACATTTCTCCACCCGATAGCGGAGGTCGAGAAATTTGCACCCCAGATATCCGCAGAATCGTTTGAGCCTCTGGTTTAAGCCTTCCACTCGGCTCCAAACCAGAGGACCGCGATCGGTTCTGGGAACGATACTACAAATAGTTAGCTCTGATACCACCCCACGAGCGAGGCTTTCCGCCTTCACCAATTCCGCCAACCGCCTGTCTGAGCCCAGACGGCAGGAGTCATTGGTGCCGACATGAGCAACAATTTGCAGTCGGGCGCACCCAGTGCTCTCTATCGCCGCCGCCAGGGCCGCCTCCACATCTCGGATGAGACCCCACGGCAAGCAGACAGAGTGAACACTGGCGTTCTTCCCCGACCTTTCCGCTATTTTCCTAAGGGGCTCCATTACCCGCCTAACGTTGGAGCTCCCAATAACTAATAAACCCCTCCCCCCGTGTGCCTGCTCGGACCTTGCTGAAGGCGCAGCCACACGTCCACTCATAGGCAGAGCGGGCGGTGTCACCCAGCCAGCCTCCGCATTTACCCTCCGCCTCGTGCGCCGCGAACGCCGCTGAACCCGCCACTTCCCCTGGGGAGAGCGTGGCCCAACCGCGCCCGGTACCTGCGAAGAGGTCTCGACAGCAGGGACAGTGGGTGAAGCATGTAACACCTGGGGTGTATCATGCGACGCACCAGACTCCCCACTGCCGCTACATGTTGACAGAGGATCCTTCTCAGATCGGAGTGTTTGACTTATTTTCTTTGTTGGTCTAAAGACTGGTCTGATGTCATGTTTGAGTAATATATGACCGATCTGATATGTTGCTTTTTTAATAAAAGGAAGAGAAACTATTTTTCCATCGTTGTAGTTCATCTTTGTCCTTTGGTCTTTTGTTTCTGGGTCACAAAATTCTCTTTACCTCTTCCCCTGCGTAGGCATTTTTCTCGAAAGCGTGCTTCAGATGTTTTATTTCAGTGTCCAAGTGTTCTGATGTGCATATCCGTTCGGCTCTATCGACAAGACTTTTAATGACACCCCTCTTTTGTTGTGGATGGTGACTGGAGTTTTTTTGAACATTTTAACTTCAGGACAGTACAAAACACTTACGAAGGACCCTACAGCCAGCATACTGAGAAAAACAAATAATCTCATTACGTTATCTACCTCTAATAAAAAAAAAAGATAAAAGAACTTTGTCGAAGAGTGAAGCTATTTGTCCTACACTGTATGGTGTACGCAAAATGCATAAAATAGATTTTCCTTTGAGACCCATAGTTAGTGCCATCAATTCGCCCACGTATGAAATAGCAAGATATCTGGCAAATCGTTTACAAACATATATTTAGAAAACTAACTTATATATAAAAGACTCACGTCATTTTATTGAGAGACAAGAAGGTCTAATTCTGGCTCCTGACAATATTCTTGTAAATTTTGACATGGATAGTAATAGCTGCTGACTTCAGTACTGATATCATAGTTGAAAGCAATGATGTGTCCAAATTCAATGACTTAATCAAAAACTTTGGCTTAAAAATAAACTTTATGTAACCCACTAAAGTAAATGCACAATCAGCTACCTGTATTTATATTATTCTAACAAATTATTTATTTTAAGATGTTTATAAATTTTGAACAGATTTAGAAACTTCTGACCACTCTGCATTATTCATTGAACTACTAGACTCAACAAAGAAATTCCATGTAACAAAAGCCATATAAGAAGAAACGTCAATGAAACAAATTCAGCTACATTTAGGAGTAAGTTAAGAGAGGTTAAATGGCCTTACAACAGCTGTATTTCAAGTAATAGTAACTTTAACAATTGTTTTAGTATCTTTCTTTAAATATTTCATGAAACTTTTCCACTTGGAACCACATATATCAAAAGGACTAATAAAGTTATATGGATAAATTCGAGATTAAGGACAGTTCTCTAAATTGGCTCACATTATACTTACAGAATGGACAAAAGGGGTAACTTCAAATGCAACGATTTATTATCCTATATGGAGTACAGTATCACAACGTGTGCCTCAAGGCTCCATTTGAGGACCAATACTGTTCCTATTCTATGTAAATGATGTATCCATAAATATAAATTCCCCATCAGTTTTGCTTACAGATGATACTTCTGTTTTAATTGAAGATGACAATGTAGAAAAAATTCCAAGCTCTGTCATAAGCACACTGATTATCTTAGAAAATTGGTTCGAGTTAAATGGGTTGAAACACAACATTGCGAAAACACAAATGGTACATTGCAAAACCACACATTCAGAATGAGTGTAGCTTCAAGTACAACATAACAATACATTTATGAAATTATAATCTTCCTACACAGTAGACAAAAATTATTTGAGGGGAATCATTTTACCACACATATAACATGAGAAATAAAAATAATTGTATGCTACCCACACACTAGTTGGAACTATAAGCATGGATTATACAGTGTAAGCGGATGACAAAAAATAACAAGTTAATGGGCAGAAATATATTTAATACGAATACAGAAATATTAAAAACGAGGCTACAGTAGATTCAGTGTGAGAAATGAGACTATTCAATAGAAGAATTCATAGATGATTAAATGATAATTTAAGCTATGGGTAATTAAATGTTAGATTTAATTGCATATATATATAACATAATTGTATCATTATTATTATTATCTTCTTTCCTTTCTCAGACCTTAGGTCTGGTTAAAAATGGAAAGCGACATGGACCTTGATCAAGCGTGACTTCCTTTTAACTGTATGGTATATGTTATATTGCATTTAGGAACTTTCGGGTGATTGCACATGTATCAATAATTACGGATTTCTGTAGTTGTATATATAAGTTTGGATGTAGCTGTATTGCATTGATGTACTGGTGGATATTGTGTGGTATGACTCCTGTTGTTGATAGTATAATTGGTATAATGTCAACTTTATCATGATGTCACATGTCCTTGACTTCCTCATCAGTTGGATGTATTTTTCAATTTTTTCTCCTGTTTTCTTTTGTATATTTGTTGTATTGGGTATGGATATTTCGATTAGTTGAGTTAATTTCATCTTTTTATTGGTGAGTATGATGTCAGGTTTGTTATGTGGTGTTGTTTTATCTGTTATAATGGTTCTGTTCCAGTATAATTTGTATTCATCATTCTCCAGTACATTTTGTGGTGCATACTTGTATGTGGGAACGTGTTGTTTTATAAGTTTATGTTGTAAGGCAAGCTGTTGATGTATTATTTGTGCTACATTGTCATGTCTTCTGGGGTATTCTGTATTTGCTAGTATTGTACATCCGATTGTGATGTGATCACTGCTTCTATTTGTTGTTTGCAAAGTCTGCATTTATCTGTTGTGGTATTGGGATCTTTAATAATATGCTTGCTGTAATATCTGGCGTTTATTGTTTGATCCTGTATTGCAATCATGAATCCTTCCATTTCACTGTATATATTGCCTACTCTTAGCCATGTGTTGAATGCGTCTTGATCGATGTGTGGCTGTGTTAGGTGATACGGGTGCTTGCCATGTAGTGTTTTCTTTTTCCAATTTACTTTCTTCGTATCTGTTGATGTTATGTGATCTAAAGGGTTGTAGAAATGGTTATTAAAATGCAGTGGTAGTGCAGTGATGTATTTATATGAGTGATTGCTTTGTGTATTTTGCTAGTTTATGCTCGTTCTAGAAAGAATTTTCTTAAATTGTCTACCTGTCCATAATGTAGGTTTTTTATGTCGATAAATCCCCTTCCTCCTTCCTTTCTGCTTAATCTGAATCTTTCTGTTGCTGAATGTATGTGATGTATTCTATATTTGTGGCATTGTGATCATGTAAGTATATTCAGTGCTTCTAGGTCTGTGTTACTCCATTTCACTACTCCAAATGAGTAGGTCCATATTGGTATAGCATAAGTATTTATAGCTTTTGTCTTGTTTCTTGCTGTCAATTCTGTTTTCAGTATTTTTGTTAGTCTTTGTCTATATTTTTCTTTTAGTTTTTCTTTAATAATTGTATTATCTATTCCTATTTTTTGTCTGTATCCTAGATATTTATAGGCATCTGTTTTTTCCATCGCTTCTATGCACTCGCTGTGGTTATCCAATATGTAATCCTCTTGTTAAGTGTGTTTTCCCTTGACTATGCTACTTTTCTTACATTTGTCTGTTCCAAAAGCCATATTTATATCATTGCTGAATACTTCTGTTATCTTTAGTAATTGTTTGAGTTGTTGATTTGTTGCTGCCAGTATTTTTAGATCATCCATGTATAGCAAATGTGTGATTTTGTGTGGGTATGTTCCAGTAATATTGTCTCCATAGTTTCTATTATTTAGCAGGTTGGATAGTGGGTTCAGAGCAAGACAGAACCAGAAAGGACTTAATGAGTCTCCTTGGTATATTCCACGTTTAATCTGTATTGGCTGTGATGTGATATTATCTGAATTTGTTTGGATATTAAGTGTGGTTTTCCAGTTTTTCATTACTATGTTTAGGAACTGTATCAATTTAGGATCTACTTTATATATTTCCAATATTTGTAGTAACCATGAGTGAGGTACACTATCAAAAGCTTTTTGGTAATCAATGTATGCGTAGTGTAGCGACCTTTGTTTAGTTTTAGCTTGATATGTCACCTCTGTATCTATTATCAGTTGCTCTTTGCATCCTTGTGCTCCTTTGCAGCAGCCTTTTAGTTCTTCATTTATAATTTTGTTCTGGGTTGTATGTGTCATTAATTTCTGTGTAATGACTGAAGTTAATATTTTGTATATTGTTGGTAGGCATGTTATGGGGCGATATTTAGCTGGGTTTGCTGTGTCTGCTTGATCTTTAGGTTTCAGATAAGTTATTCCATGTGTTAGTGTATCAGGGAATGTGTATGGGTCTGCAATGTAACTGTTAAATAATTTAGTTAGATGTGAATGTGTTGAGGTGAACTTCTTTAGCCAGAAATTTGCTATTTTATCTTTTCCAGAGGCTTTCCAATTGTGAGTAGAATTAATTGATTGGGTGACTTCATGTTGCAAAATTATCACTTCAGGCATTTGTGGTATCATCTTGTATGTGTCTGTTTCTGCTTGTATCCACCGTGCATGCCTGTTATGTTGTACCGGGTTTGACCATATGTTGCTCCAGAAGTGTTCCATGTCTGTTATGTTTGGTGGATTGTCTATTTTAATGTGTGTGTTATATATTGTCTGGTAAAATTTCTTTTGGTTTGTGTTGAATGTTTGGTTTTGTTTCCTTCTATTTTCACTTTTTTTATATCTTCTAAGTCGTTTGGCCAATGCTTGTAATTTCTGCTTCTTTTCATCTAATTGCTCCATCGCTTCTTGTTGTGAGATTTTACCTAACCTTTTTCGTTTTTGTGTTTTCATTTATTTTGTTGTGTACGATTGTGTTGATAGTTTTTATTGTTGTTTCGACTTGTGGGTTATTTGGCGGTCTATGCAAGAATGGTCTAATGCCTGTATTTGTGTCTTTGTATTCTATATATGTCAGCTGAAATTTCTCTTCTATATCTAACATGTGTGTCACTTCGTGTTCTATTTGTGCTTGTTCTGGTGGCTGTCTTAAGATTTCGTTTTCCTCTGATTGTTTAATTGATGCGTGGTGTTCTTTGTTTGTTTGCTCTGGGATGTTTGAGTCCATTACTGTATTTTCTTCTTTTTCTGATTGCACATTATTTTGTTCCAGTATTTGTTGTACTTGTTGTTTGATGTTTTCTAATTCTGACCGGGGTATCCTGTTATTTTTTATTATTACACGGATCTGATCAGCTAGTCGTTGTTCTGTTAAAAATTTTAATTCCGGGTATCTGGTAATAAATGTTGTGTATACTTGTGATCTGTATCCAGTTGTGTTGGTTCCTAGGTTTGTTGCTTGGTAATAACAGAACATGAGGTGTCGATTAACATCATCTGACCATCTCATCCTCTGTCTTTGTTTTCCTTCTAGGGTGGTTGCAGGAAGCATATCCTGCAAAACACCTCTATTTGGATTTAAATCATTTTCCAGTTGGCTAGCAGTGTCGTTACCATTGTGGGCGGGCATAGGGTTCAAGCGTTGTCCCCGACCATGACGGCGCTTGTCCGAGGCTTCTTTAGTTCTGTCCTGAACCAAGAAATCACACTAAAAGGGGGGGGGGTTAGCCCTATTAGTGGTTTGTTCTTTTCATCGCCTTTTACGACTGGCAGAACATACCAGAGGCCTATTCTTTTCCCGGGCATCCATGGGGTATTATTATTATTATCATTATTATTATTATTATGCTGTTTGTTAACATCAGCTGTTCTGTGTTCACTATCCCACATACAGTCACAACACACACACACACGCACACACACACACACACACACACACACACACACACACACACACACACACACACACACACACACACACACACTTTTACTTACAAGTAAATACATTTGTTGTCTCTCAATTACTTAAGTGAATAGTGCATTTATGGCAGGTTTCTGATTCCATCCTCACATATGACCATCTTATCATCGTGAGATGCTTGGCCAATTTTCTGCTATGATACAGCATGTACCACATGGTCCCATGATTGAATTTGAAGTTGACACGTCACATGTGGAGAAGGAGGTGGAGTACCACCAACACCACTGTGCAGGCATTCCATGTAATCATCAACCACAATAGTCATTGAGGCTACATGTGGCACACCCTTAGCCTGCTGTTGCGTGGCACATGACACTGTACAGTATGCATACACTTTCATTCTAAGATGGACGAATTTCTCTATCTGCAACCTACACACCTTGTCCCCCACTGGACCGATAATCTTGTTGTTTGACAGCGTTATACCATAAGGATTATTTGCCACATATCCTGATACGTCGAGAACATCAGGATGGCACCTTATAAATTCATGTGGATCTCAACCCTTTACCTATTATATTAAGCAGTCCATATCCATACCAAGTAACTTTGGGCTTGAAAAATGAGTTTTTGCAGACTTTTATTGAAACTGGTGTATGTGGAGTTTGGATGTCCAATATACACATACTGAAATAAGCAGGTTTCGTGAACTCTACCGATACCTTAGCCATCTCCAGAGACACCAACTGTATGTTGAAGACTATGGTCGATTTAAAATTTGCCTTCATAATATAATTTTTTGCAGGGTAACTCCTCTTCTAACAGGTAACTGAGTGAATTTCATGGTGGTTTCTAACATTATTCATTGTTTTTCTAAAGACTACATTCTTCAAAATCTTCAAAAATCTTTTTCAAAATGACACATGGTGGAAGCCCTTTTAACAATGTTAGAGTCAAAGCATTTCTTCAATCAGCATGATTGGTCGAATTTAGTAGCACAGATGACTGTGATCAGTTCCATCCCCAAACTATAACATCGCTGGAGGTTTTTGTAATGTATTATATATCTCCTTTTAGACCCCATTGTCGTAACTTGCTTGTGGAGGAATCCTTTAGTCTCACTTGCTGTTCTGGAGAGAGCAGCAAATCATTGTGTGCACTATGAAAACTATTGGGATGGTCATATCCTACATTATAATCCACTGCCACATCTCTGAAATCACCTAATCCTTTAATTCCATAATTTGACAGCCATCAAATCTCTTCAATAGGCAGAGATTGTGCTATTTTGAATAAAATGTTCTCCACATGCTAGAGATTTTTGCATCATGTATCACATAAATTATTTACATCAAAGTATACGATGTAACTCAATTGTCCGAATGTTTATAGAACTTTTCACCTATTCATAGGTTATATACCTTGATGTGCCTATGGACACATTGCCTAAGACCCCACAAATCCCTTAATGAAAAACAACATGTCAGTTAAGAGTTCTATGTTTGCTTCCGTGCTTTTGAGCATTGTGTCCGATGAAAGCCCTGGCATGGTGTAGTAGAATGCAGGAAACAACATGCATGTTCCCATGTATACACTTTGGAATTTTTTTAAAATGTCTGGCAGGAAGCATACATCTGTGACCATATAGAGTTTCAAATAACCTTCTACACCACAAATGTTGAACTTCTGTGAAACACTCACCGCATGCCCATGTTCCACATCCATTATGGCACTACATGTAAAATTACTGGAAAATGTGTCTATGTCAGGCAATGTAGTGTCATCATATTTCTCCATCGACTCAAGATTCGTAAGGCAAGACCCTTTCTTTGTCATAATCTGAAACTTAGCATCATCAGGATATGCAGCTTAAGTGAGCTGACTGTCCTCCTGACATATGTATTCACCAAGTGTATGATGCAAGGCATGCATAAATCATGCAAGTCCAGGAAGTGCAACATAATGCTGATCGTGACTCGCTTGCAAAATGAAATATATTTTTCTGTGGCAGGGCACTAATCTTATAATTGCACAAGCCAATAGCAGTCAAGTGCTCAACTTTAAAATGACCATCATACTCACTCAAATTGTGGAAAAAAAACGGACATGTCACATGATAATTGTTACTTCAATTTGCATGAGTTGTGTGCTGTGCTGTGGAATTTACCAGTTAGATGACAATAATCCCAATGTGGAGCTTCAGCTTTTTTATCTAATGGTAGCTGCTAGCTTTTCTCTCACACAGTGCCTCATTTCCTGCAATTTGGTCAAAGGAATGTTGGTGTGAGAAATCACTGCAACTTTCATTCCAAGTTATTCAGGCTCATAGACAGCCATCTCACAGAATGTTCCCTGACATATTATTTGAAACAGTTTAGACTCAGGTCGTAGGCACACACAATCTGATACACCACTGCATATTGCACATGATTTTCGTTGACATATTATTTAAAACGATGAAGAATGGGTCATAAGTGTACATAATATGATACACCAATACGTATGGTATGTGTTGTTCTGTGAAGGTGGTATATGAGGTATTGGGGTCACCTTCACAGTGTGCCACACTCAAAGCCAGCATATACAACAATGGAGAATTCTTAAATTCCTGTATTGAACAATCCAGAAGATGATATTTTAATTGCCTGTTCACTGAAAACGGAAACACCTAGGGCAAATTTGTGGTGAACCATTATGTTTTGAAAATTGGAAAGAAATTAGGCAGGATATTCTTCGATCCCGCAGTGTTGTATCATCTGAAAACAAAACATACTTAGCATGTGGCAATGTAACAGATGTGAGGTCATTAATGTACACAAGAAAATCCAGCGGACCCAAGATGGAACCTCAAGGTACTCTACGTGTAATTAATCCCCAATCATATGAAGATTGACTGTGTACTCCACATGTATTTCACAACACCCTCTCTTAACTGTTAGTTATGTAATACAAACCATTTTGCAGCACTGCCGATGATGCCACAATATTCTAATTTACTTAAGAGAATGCTGTGATTCACACAGCGAAGGCTTTTGACAGGTCACAGAAAATGCCAGTAGCCTATAATTTGTTATCTAATGAATTAAGTACATTCTCACTGAAAGTCTAAATAGCTTTCTCTACATTGAAACCCTTAAGGACTCCAAACTGTGGCTTGGACAATATGTTATTTGCTGTCAGGTGCTAAAGGAAATGCTTGAAGACAAACTTTTCAAATATTTCTGAAAAATCTGGAAAAAGTGAAGTTGTTCAATATCTTGATGGTATCTCTTTACCCCCTTCTTGTAAAGAGGCATAACGTCAGCATATTTTAGCAAGTCTGGATATGTTTCGTTGATAATAGATTGATTACGCAAATAACTTAAGACAGAACTCAACTCACATGAAAACTCTTCGATTAACTTCGATGATATGTTATAATAACTATTAGAATACTTAGACTTTAAGGATTTCATGATGGATGCTACTTATTTGGGAGATGTGAGTGTCATTTCTATTTTTACTGAAGTTATTATTAAAGACTGGTCACAGATACTCCTTTGCACCGTTTACTTACCCTGATAACTCCAAGCTGTCAATAATAGAAACATGTAATCCATGGTTACACGTCTATTTGATTTTAGTTAGCTTTAGAGAAATCTATCCAGTTCATGTGTTTGAGCAATCTTCATAAATTCTAAACTTTTGACTGATATATTACACTTCTGTACTCAGATTTAATACATTTTTTTTATCCTCACAAGTTTCAACATTTAACACAACATGCTGCATGTCATGATCAGACAGCCCATTTACTATTGGTTTTGTGATATTTTTTTTTCCTAGATTTGTCTACAAAGATATGAATAGCAGTCTCAGAGCATTTACATAACCTAGTTGCCAAGTTCATAGCAGGAATTAAATTGAATTACAGTGTTACAGACTGTAATAATTGTCCACTGACAGATATTTTCAATAAATCCACATTAAAAAAAAACAGCAACCACTATTTCCTTATTTTTTCCTATGAGACGGGACAACAGAAATCGCAGACTATTTATTAAGAGGTTAAAGTTTCCTGAAGGGGCTCCATATATAATTACTATTGTAAAGGACTTCTCCATGTTACTCATCCAATAATTTTATTACAGAGTTGTGATATACAGATGTTACAGTTTAATCATGCAAGTAGCAAATGGCTTTATATGATTGCATTGTCATTAATTGTTTTCCAGCTGCACGCCTTTGAATAAAATTTTGTAAATGGTTCATTGTGCTCCACATATGGGATACAATGAACCACTTTAAACAGGTTTATTGAAAGAGCCTATTTAGCATACAAAGTAAGTCTAAATATACTTTAAACATAATGTATACATATATTCCGTATGTGAATCATATAATTAGATCTGTAGGCACACAATCATGTTACTTATTTTGGAATTACCGAACATCAATGGATTCAAAGCTGATTCCAAATTTGAAATACGATTTTTGTCTCTTTGTCCCACCATCAGTGGCAGGTCGTGGGAGCATGTAAAGTATGTTGCTGGATGGAACAAAATCTTCATCCCCTACCTGAATAAAATAAAACTTCCCTCCCATTGTTTCACTTTTTCTCAAAAATGATACCTGATAGTCTCCTGTGTCATCCTTCGGTTTCAAAATCTTCCCCATATAGTAAACCGGTGTTTTGTTCTTCAGTTCAGATTTGGCCAGAAATAAATCATCTGTTTCTGGTAATTTGTCCAAGTCTTCAAAGTTGAACTCAGATTCAACAGACACATCCATGTTGGCATCGCTCTCTTCATAATGTGCCTCACTAATGTCGTCATCTGATTCCTGCTCATAGAGCTTCCAGTTGACCTTTTTATTGGGCTGTATTGTGGCTTGCAACAAATCTTTCTCCGGTGTATCAGTTGAAATTAAACTTCGTCGTCTCTTATATTTATTGCTCTTCTTTCTGTTCTCTGCTCTGGATATCCTCGAATTATTTCAGAAGAAACTCCATTAGGAAAAGCTGTTTGGGTGTTAAGCACTGCAGATGGTCCTGCTTGCTGCAGATCTTGTGACTGGCTGACATCGACTGAGGCTTGTCCTTCAGAGTGTACATACTTTATATGATGGAGAGAATTAACATCTGAAGTTCTTCTGTTTGCATCCACGACCCTGTCTGTTACTTTGCTGTCCATAAAGTCTTCGTCAGTGAAGATGTCTTCATCAAATGGAAATATTCCACATTTCTTGAAAGCAGAACATATGTTAGTGGGTGTCATTGATCTGTCATGAGCAATTTTGACACATGCAGCTACATCATAAATAGTGAGAGGAGTGCCTTTCCTGAGTAGGAGTTTTGAATTTGATGCTGAGTAATAAGTTCTCTTGAATGAAGAGAACACTCCTACATCTAGAGGCTGCAGTTTGTTTGAGGTATGTGGGGGTATAGTACAGCACTAATGGCGGGAACTAGTTCCTGCAGAAAACAAATGGCGGTCGGTAGAGCAGTACTGACAACATATGCACAGAGGAAAGAATAATTTACCATCTTATATTGAAATTATGCTACCTGATTCATTGTGCCCTGTGGTTCAGAGTGCGCCACTCTCCCCTCTTATGAAATACTACTCCTGTTGTACAAGCTTCTAAGCACTGTTCTGAGCAATATTTATTATTTGACATACACAAATGTGCAGTCATTAAGCAGTAAAGTTACTGAACTCCAGCACTGGTGGGATGAAATTAATTGTGCCATTCTCTGTGTCAATGAATTCTGGATTAAAAGTACAGAAATAAGTTTGTTTGTAGCATTTGATTACTCACTGGTAATAATTTGCTGGAAGCCAAACATTTTCCAGGGGGAAATGTCCATCTATATCAACAAGAGTTTGAATTGGGGATATTCAACTATACATCTCACCAGCCTACGTGTAGAAGGTGTTTTTGAAGCATGTGTTGTGCCACTACACATTCAGAAACTCATTATTGCATCAGAGTATCAGCTTACCTAACACCAGATTCTGATGAAGAAACATTTGCAGAAAAACTCGTTGATTTAATTTTCAAGACTACTACACATAAGAGTTATAAAATTTTAATTGTAGGAAATATGAACCTAGGCATAAGAGTAAAGAGAAAACTTTTCTTTGTTTACTGCATATGTTAAAATCAGTGAATTTTGATGCTTAAATGATAAAACAAACAGGATTGAAGCATGTCTTGATAATATAATTAACAATGTGTGTAAAAATCAAGTCGAATGTGATACCATCAAATTATGAAAATCTGAACATGGCAGCATATGGCTCAAAACTGGAAACCTGCCATTGATAATTCCAAGATGCCAACTACACACAAAGTTCTCAATGGAAAGAAAGTTGAAAGAAGGAGAAGTAATTGAGAATAATGTGGTGAATTGTAGTTTATTAGTCTCATAATGTACATAAACTAAATCATTTGACTCAGGTACAGGAGACACGTCAAAATTGCCGTAAAATTTCACCATAAACATACAACAGCTGATTTTAACAAACAACATAATAATAATAATAATAATACAGTTCTGTTATATATACATACAACAAAATCTAACATTTAATTACCCCTTACTAAAATTATCATTTCATCCTCTATGAATTCTTCTATTGAATACTAGCATTTCTCTCACAGAATCTTCTTTAGCCTCGTTTTTAAAATTCCTGGCTTCATATTATGTATGTTTTTGCCCATTAACTTGTCATATATTATCATCCCCATATACTATGGAGTCTGCACATACAATTTCACCTGGTATATGTGGGTAGCATACAATTATTTTTATTTCTCATGTTATGTGTGTGGTTAAAATGATTCTCCTCAAATAAATTTTGTCTCTTATGTAGGAAGATTATAATTTCATAAATGTATATGGAGGGAACAGCTAGGATTTTGTAGTTTCCGAAAGAATGGGCGGTAAGACTCTGTTTGTTGTGCAGTACACATTTGTCTGACAATTTTGTTTTACAGTTTCAGTATTCAAGATACACTACTTGAACTTTCCCAGAAAATTATACCGTATCTAATAACAAAATCAAACTGAGTGGAATTTACTAGTATTTGCAATGCAAATGCAAAACTGTATAGTTTATTTGATAGGAAGTCAGTAGGTGTATTCCAGCTGAAGTTCTTGTCCACATTTAGTCCTAGGAATTTGACTGTGTCAACTTCTTCCATAATGGAGTAGTACAACATATTAAAGATGAAAAAGATATTAATGAATGCTTCCCATAATTCATTTTTGTCTTGAAACATGCACTAACCAGTAAGTGCCCCCTTGGTGCTAAAAGACCTAACACTAGCAACATGCACAAATTACAACACAAAAATGTACACACCACAGCTCAATAAAATCAGGGCACATTTAATGAATGACAGAATTGCTGACAGTTGTTAGAACAAGAGCAACTAGTAAGCCTTTGACTGTGTGAACCAGAGCATTCTCTTAAGTAAATTAGAATATTATGGTGTCATCAGCAGTGCTGCGAAATGGTTTGAGTCCTATCTATCTAATAGGAAACAAAGGGTGTCGTTGCAAAATACCTGTGCAGTAAGCAGTCAGTCTTAATCTGACTGGGAATTAATTACATGTGGTGTTCCTCAAGGTTCCATCTTGGGTTCATAGCTTTTTCCTGTGTACATTAATGACCTCTCATCTGTTACAGTGCCAGATGCAAAGATTGTTGTATTTGCAGATGATACAAAAATTTTAATAATTGGCAAATTAAGTATATATTTTGAAATAACCGCTAATCAAATTTTCACTGACAGTAATAAGTGGTTTAAAGCTAATTCACTGACATTAAAATTTGAGAAGAGTCACTATATGCAGTTCAGAACCTGTAAGAGATTTCCTTCCAGCATGTGTATAACATATGAAGACATGCAGATCGAAGAGGTTGACAGTGTTAAATTTCTGGGGTTAAAACTCGATAATAAATTCAGTTTGGAAGGGCATACCACAGAATTGCTTAAGTGCCTAACACTTCTGTATTTGCAGAGAATGATGTCAGCTGTAGGAGATATAAACATAAAAAAGTTGTGTACTTTGCTTACTTTCATTTTATTATGTCATATGGGATCATATCATGGGGCAACTCATCAAACCAAGCAAAAGCTTTTAGGATACAAAAGCGTGTGATAAGAATAATTTGTGGTGTAAATTCAAGAACATCCTGTAGAAACCTGGTCAAGGAACTTTCTATTCTAACCACTGCTTTTCAGTATGTTTGTTCCTAAATGAAATTTGTTGCAAGTAATACATCTCTATTTACAACTAACATCTCAATACATAGTATCAATACTAGAAATAAGAACAATCTACATAAACACCTAAAACCACTTACCTTGGTCCAAAAAGTGGTCCAATATTCAGGAACACACATTTTCAATAAATTGCCAGCAACCATCAAAACCTTGCTTTCAAATAAAGCACAGTTTAAGCAAAGTTTGAAAGACTTTTTGATAGGCAAGTCCTTCTAGTCTATAGATGAACATCTTAAGAGAGACTGCTAAGCCAGCTTAAGTAAAAATGTTTGTTAGATTTCAGTTTTGACAGCACTTGGTCATGACAGCAAAGATTAGGTATTTTGTGTTTGATAAATTTATTAATAGTGCATAACAGTGTTTCATTCTGACACTATGTTAATTCTGTAGATATTAGCTGTTCCAGTTTACCACATTGTATTTACCTTTTCCTACAATCTCCTGATAAATGATCAGGGTAGTAAGTATTACATTCAAATACTTTATGTTTTTATGTTATACTTTCTGACATGTTCCACACCAATGAGAATCATCTCATTTTTTGGATCGATGGAACAAAAACTGAATCTAATCTAATGTAATCCATATGCTTTAAAAAATCTACAAATCCCGAATTAGAGCAGCAAAAATCAAAGCTGATGAAGAGTACATTTAAATTCTAAAAATGAATGTAAAGCAGCCGAGAAGGTAGTGCAAAATGAAATAAATATGAGAAAGGAAGTAATGAGTACCCCATTTAACTGTAATAGGCTCAATTAAAATTTAGTAAATTCTGCAAGTTCCGTCATATCCCAAAGTGATAATACATCTTCCTATTAAAGTCACAGAGTAAAACGAAAGACTCACTTGGAGAAGGATTACTACTACAGACATCACTAGTCCTGTAAACAAGTTGAACAGCTCTATAAAAGAGGACTACCATATGTTCAATAACTATATTCTAGAATGTATAACAAAGAAAAGCAGGAAGCCTCTGTTTTAACTTGTAAACAAAATTCTAGGTGATAACACTTTCACTGAATGTTACAGTTACACTTCCAATACTCATAAAGGGTGACAGAGGCATACCAGATAACTATAGATCAATTTAAATTGTAAATCATAGAGAGCTGCAGACATATACAGATCTATAAACACAGGGTGTCCATAAAAGTTCCAGTTCCAAAATGCTGTAAAAAGAGAACCACTGCTCAGAATGATGTCAAATTTGAACAGTACACTACTGATGTGGGAGGAAACGTCATGGAACAGAAAAATATTAAGAAAAATTTGACCAATACATGACGCTGTCAGTATCAGAATGTACAAATCAACAGATGTGCAGTACACAGTTATTCCTCAGTTTGTGTCTGAGTAGCCCAACATGACTGACTCCATGAAAGATCACACACTGTCAGTGAAGCTCATTTACAAGAGTATGTATACCAGTAGCCCTGCAGAAGTTCTGGTCACTAAACTGTATGAAAAAGGCCCTGGTCCTATGTCTGCTAAACGTCTGGAGAAAATGATTACAAAATTCGAAAACACAGGTTCTTTGGAAGTGCAGTGTGACAGTGCGAGGAAAGAAGTAGATCTGACATCTGTCGATGATGTGACTACAGCATTGCCGGTGTCAAGCGGTGGTGCTCAAACATGCAGTGCACAGGGAATTCCCTGAATGTTGGACATATCTGCTAAGATAGTGCATGAAATCATGTGAATCATCCCACACTGCTATAAAAATAAAATCACCCACATTCAGGGAGCATTCAGAAGATGCTCCCTGCTGACCTGCCACCAAGACGGATGTTCACTCTGGAATTTCTTACCCAATGCAATGGATCATTCTGTGGGCAGACCAAGCAAATTTCCATCTCCAAGGACATGTCAATATGCAGAAATGCAGAATATAGGCAATGGAAAATCCACACAGACATCAACCAGTACCACTTTATTCTGTAAAGGTGCCTGTATGGTGCAGATTGATGGCGTCGTTTGTCATAGCGCCATATTTTTTCGAGAAGATGAGACCTGCTTGTCCTTTTACTTGTAGCATCACTGGTAAATGCTATAAGAGTCTTTTGCACATAAACGTCATTCCAACCCTTCAACAGCGTGGATGGGTGGTTAAGATTATTATGCAAGATGGCGTTACTCCACACATTCCACAGCTGATGAAGTGGCTGTTCCGAGGTATTTCGGAAATCCTAGAATTATCAGTCATCATTTCCCTACAGCCTGGCTGTCCAGATCACCTGATCTTAATCTGTGTGACTTCTGCGTTGTTATCTGAAAGAGGCTGTGTTCAGTCCTCCAGTTACGAACATTGCTGAATTGAAGGCATTACAAACACAGCTGAATTGAAGGCATGCATTGCACAACAAATTCTGAACATGGCCCCCGAGACACTCCGATATGTTGTGGGACATGTTATCGGATATCAAACACGTCTTGTACCAGTCTCACGACAGTTTGAAATCAATGTCATTTTGCTTTCTATGTGGTTTTTGGTCCAATGACAATTAACAATCGATGTCATTTTCCTTTTTATGCGGTTTTCGGCTTCAAGATAATTGAAAACCGATTTTATCTATCTGATGTCATACGAACTTGCTGTGGTGGATAGACTTACCTAACTAACAGTGCTACAACTGTTGACTGCCGAACTCGTGCAGTCATGCACATTGAACAGCATTAAAGGTGTAACGTACAACTCGAACCATAGTCATTGTGTTGGGAGTCATCTATAATTTATAACTGACCCCATTTACGTTAAGACGCTTACAGTGCCATCGACTGGTAAAATTTTCGTGAATTTTTTTTGTTCCATGACGTTTTCCCCTGTGTCCATAATACGCTGTTCAAATTTGACGTCATTCTGAGTGGTGGTTCTCTTTAGAAAGTGTTTTGAAATTGAAACTTTAATTATGGACACATAATTAAACATTGTAGACTGAATGGGAGGGTGTGGGGGGCCTACAGTGAAAAGCTTTTTTCTTAGAAGTTCAAACTCCCCTGCACAACCATCAAGTGCTTGGTCTTTAAAATGTTTTGATATGGCAACTATTAGAGAACAGAACATTAAATTTGGCCATGCATCTCATCTACATGAACCCTTTGCATAGATATCAGATAATATGTATCTGTTCACAGGTACGAGTAGTATTTTTGGCATGTAAATAATGTTCTAATACACAAATAATGGAATATTCAAGATATATTAGCAATTCATATATTTTACCTCTCATTCTTTAAACATTCCCCACATAGTCAAAGCTTGCATGTGCAAGCATCATTCTATGCTTTGAATGTCTGGAGTACAGACAACAATTGTCTACTTATTTTAATCGGCTTCACCATTGTGAAACAAAACAAAAAAGAAACATGACAGTTGTTGCAAATAAAGGTTAATGAAATGAAAAACTATTTCAGACAATATTGAAAAGAATAGATTACAGCTCACCATATAGTGGAGATGCTGAATCGCGGGTTGACACAACGAAATTATTGCCAAACTAGTAAGCTTTTGGCTGAAAAGGCCTTCATCAGAATTAGACAACATTACCATGCACACACTCATACAAACAAAACTCACACACAGTCCCCATCTGGCCTTGGCAACCAGACTATGGTATGTTGTCTAATTCTGATGAAAACCTTTTCGACCAAAAGCTTAATTGTTTGACAGTCTTTTCGTTGTGCCTATATGGACTCAACATCTCCATTATGTGGTGAGTAGCAGTCTATCCTTTTCATAATATTGTCATTATTCCATCCTGGATTTTCCAATTGTTTAAAACTATTTCAGAGACTCATTTACTCTGTAAGTTGAAAATATATCAACGTGACTAGTGCAATTATTTCATTAAGATACATGAAGTAACATGCTTGAAACTCTCCTCCCTCTAAACACCTTTGAGTAAGAGTATAATATGGCCTTGAGAGAAGCTACGCCACCACACAGAACACTAGTATCAATATTGTGATTTCTCAGGAGCTGAAGATATACACAAGTTGTAACTTTTACAGGGTGTTCATTTTAACTGAAGATATTGAAATATCACGAAACTACACATCAGATGAAAAAACGTTATGATTCCAATTTGTTTCACTCGGAGTGGAACATCCAATGATTTCACACTCGACCTCCCCACCACACCATCCCGTGTGGATGGTGGTGGGAAACTTTGAAATCTTTAATGGCAAGTCCCATCTACGTATTGCAGATTACGAGTCTATAGAAAAATCTACATAAATTTTGTCTCAAGCATTTTCTTCGTTTCGTCACAGATGGTGCTATAATCAGGGGTACAGAAATGGATATACAGTCGTAATTTACTATATTCTACTCAATGGCCCTTGAATATAATCAGTGGCATGAGAGACCCCACCTCCATGCTGCAAGGGTTGAGCAGGCCAGTATTTCATAACCTTTAATTGAAAACCCCATTCACAATATTGTCTTCCTCTGAACGCGCCACTGTGGTCGTGGCTTTAGGCGAACACTACTCTACTTTTCCATTTAGAGGAAGTTTGCAAACTATACTTCGTTCATCATAAGAATAAACCTGATGCAACCAAATACAAACACTATGATTGGTCAGCAGGGATAGCTCTCGTACACCGCTGTTGTTCTTGGAAGTAGGTCCAACATATCTATTAGATATCTTATTACTGTCTCACTGTAAATGAAACATAAAGACGTTCAGATGTATTAACAGCCATCAACGTTTTTCTTAATCATACTTTATCTACGTAATTTTTATTTCAAAAATCATGTACAGTCACTGTCTCTTGAAGCGCTATTTGTGCTCTGAATGTCTCGCTGTTCATGCGTACCGCGAAAATGGATGGCCCTGCTTCGTACTTCGTAGTGAAACACACGAGCGGAACACCATTAATGGCTATAAACAAGTTGTTCTTAATGTTTTTCACAACATTACAGACAAAAATCAACTTTAACGTTTATTTCGAGAAACACTATGTTGACAATGCAATTAGTACTTTGTACGTTTGATTCTGGCTGTAATAGGCAGCGTCTGCGCATGATATTCAAAATTGCTGGGGGCTGACGGTTAGAAACCAGAGGCGGAAAGTTTCTTTTTTCTTCTGTTTCAGTACCTAAATCATTTAGATATGTAATTAGTCGAACATATGTTGATTAACTCATACTTAACCAGCATTTTTTCAAGAAAAATGCGCGTCTTTTAGTTTCTAATTACATATCCCACGCCAGTTTCTGGTTTTCATTGCAAATACACATTCTTACTTATCGATATTTTATAAAAGATTATTGAAGTTAAGAAAACATTACAAAATTAAAGTTTTTGGAGAAAAATGAAAAACTATTTGAATATGCCCATTGTTGTATAGGACAGATGTAGTCTCACACGAACCATCGTGACAAGCGTCGTAAGACCACGGGAAACAGTATTATCACGGCGTCGGGCACACCGTACAGATGCAGAATTTTTACAATTGTCACCTTAACACTGCAATCTGAACCCAATAGGATTGATCTGGAGCCAAGTTAAGAAATTTGTCGTGAGAAATGGAGAGACAGTTAAGCTGTCAAACGTACAGGAACTAATGAACGAAGCTTTGTGACACGTCACTGCCGAACGATGGCGAAATGCAGAACAGTATGTTGTAAAAGAGGGGAAGCAAAAGTGGACTTTTTGGTTGCTCGACGTTCTGTTGCTGACGGCCTCGTTATCAGCTTAGCAGTACTGAAATGTACCGTATTCCTCGGAGTCCGATATGGAAGGAGCTCACAGATTATCAGATGACTGACAGTAATACCTTCAGTGATTTCAATATTTAACTACATGGTGCAATCCCAGTAGTGTGCTTTCACGCCGCACGTAGCTCATGCAGACAAATTACCTTTGTTAAAGGCACGAATTTTCATCACTCTTGTTTTTAATTAAAAAACTATGTTAGCTAAGATCGAGAGCATGTTATGTTTTCCATCAGATCACCTAAAAAGTGTATCGCCTGAGTTTTACCATTATTTCCTTCTGTTCAAAAACTAAATGACATTTAAAGTTATATTGTTCTCTGCTCTTCTCTTTTTATGTCTTTACTACAACTTTTCACAGCAATGACGGTTAGTTGGACCAGCTAGCTGGCGACTTCTGTCCAAGTTAAATGCGCTGGTAAAGCTGTAGTCCCCTATTATCGCTGAGTCGGTGTACGCGTAACCACAGCATACAACGCGTCCTCATTATCGTATCTGACTGTACTCGTTACAGCTTGGCACCAGCTCCAGGTGAAACGAAGTCCAATAATGTTCCAGCAAACGCGGAGGAATACATAGTATAATGTTTACATGAGGTTTATTCTCATGAAGAACGGAGTATAGTACCGCCAACATCAATACAATAAGTGACCCAATTTTCAAATCACCATACACAGGACAGAAGCACATCTACGAGAATGTCAGAATAGGCATTTCTGATGTGGTCAACCATGTCTTCACGGCCTGTGGCACTTGCTGGTACATCTTACCTTGTAAATATCCCCACAGAAATAAATCCGGCGACCTAGCGGACCAATTAAGAGAGCCACCTCTGCCGATCCACCAACCAGCGTAACCACAGTCTAATACCTCTTGGGTTTCAATTGCGTAATGCGCTGGGCAACCATTGTGTTGAAACCACATATGTTATTGAACGTCCAAGGCAGCATCCTGCAGTATCACCAGCAGTTCCTGTTCGAAAAACATTCCATATTTCCGTCTATTCAATATGCCCTCGATAAAATACGAACCAATGAGTGTGTCCTCTATGATGCCACACCATACGTTAACTGACCAAGGACACTCATGATGAACTTAGTTATGAAATGTGAGGATTGTCTACATCCAGATATGCATGTTATGCTGGTTAACGCTACCATGGTTTGTGAATATAGACTCATCAGAAAATAGTACCTCAGCAAAGAACGTGGAGATCGTTTGCAGTTATTGATGGACCCATTCACAAAACACTACCAGTTATGGAAATCGGTGCCATTAAGTTCTTTATGCAGTGACACAGGATATGGATGATACTTATGACAATCCTGTATTGTGACAATACTACCTACAGACATACTGGAATCGCGGTGTAATTGTTGGGTGCTTATCCACGGATTGTGGTACAATGCTACTACAGTTCAATTCTTTTATCTTGGCGGCTCGCACATGCCCGCCCAGACGCGGGAGATTTCTGCGTTGCCAGTTACAAACGACGCACGCGCCAAGAGAAGCAGCGCCACAGTATAGTATAGTTCGCAAACTAACGTTTAGGGGGGGGGGGGCAGTTTATGAAGTAGAGCCACCACGGCCGCATTAACCCTTTCGATGGGAGGATGCTAAGTTCACCGGACTTGGATACGATGTGACGTCGTTATGACGTATACACGCTACATCGAAAACGATAGAAACCGTATATCGACTATTGGACTTTTGTGAACTTTCGAGAGATTGTGACAGGGTAGCGCTGTGCTCTGCGCCATTCGTTTAAATGTGTTTTGCGTTCCTTGCGTTTAAATCGTGTATTGTACTGTGTTTGTGTCCTGTGCGTTGTTTTTCGTTTTCTCGTCTCTAATTATGTGTTCAGCATTCGAGAGACTAATGAGAGAAAATCTGAAAGAGTTCAGCATCGATGACGACGGGCAATTGCGTGGTTATTGTGAATCTCAAGCAGAAATTGATGTACCTCTGACCCAGCTGAAGTGCGTCGGTTATTCGTACTCGGTGAGAAGAAGCACCCAGCAGCCAAAATCTTTAGATGCGTCAAGACACTAACCTTTGGTTAAGATTACATTGAGAAATCCACTTCTCCTCGTATTTCATCTCCGGTCGACGATTTTTCTTCAACAATGCGTCATATTTTTCTTTTTAAGTTCGAAATTCAATCATTCTACACACCAGTCATTACTGGACACTAAGGTACCTGTCTCTGTGGTCCGAGTGTAAAATTACTTGGAATTATGGTTGATAAAAGACACTCTTGGGATGGACATATAAATTACTTAGCTATCAAACTTGCACGAGTTCTCTTTCAGCTATACAAATTAAGAAAAAAAGTCAGCAAGAGTATGCTGCTACAATCTAATATGTTCTGACAAGACCAATTGTATGAAACCATACTAAAATATTGATAATAAATAAATATTATTTTCGGCGTAAGCATTTAATACAACAATCACACAATCTAATCTGGTCGGGACATAACAAGACTTCACTTTTTTACGAAACGTGTTGTCCGTGGTGTTTTCAAGGCCACGGTCAAGAATATTTATATTAATATCCAGCTCTTTTACTTTTATTTTGGCGAAATACATATACGCTGCCACACTGTGCTGTTATCAGAATTGCACGTGTCAAAACAAACCACTAGCTGATGACAGTTTAGAATCTCGAACGTTCGTAAAAGTCGATAGGTGTGTTAATCGACTAAAGCGTATATACGTCATAATGACGTCACATCATATCCAGGTTGGGTGAACTTAGCATCTTCCCTTTCGATGCTATAAAGACTTGCTCCCCGCATACCGCGCTGTGCGCGATTTTGTCATCACTGCACTGCTCGCCTGTGCAGACACATGGTGTTCTGACTGCTTTGACACACTTATCATTCGATTTCACAAAAACTATTTGGCCCAAAAATTTGATTTTTACACATCATCTTGACTGACACCTTCCCTCCATAATTATTTAATTTTGTTTCGATGTTCAACACAGTTATTGTGCAGCATTAAATGTAGTAAACCATTGCATGAAATTTTGAAGAGCTTGAAGAGATAAAAGTCCATAGCGTATACTTTCCGTATGGTCGATTTTAGTTGCCACAATGTTGAGAATGAAACGTGGACAAGATACCTAAACTTCATATAAAATTTACTTTACAACAATATCTCATTTAAGTACCAGATAGGTGTCGTATGTAATATTCAGAAATATTCCGCCTTTCGCGACTGTAATAAAAGTTTTATTTATACCAGAGTCACTTCGCTTTTTTCTAAAAAGGTCTGATTAAAACAAAGTTGGCGAAGTACAAAAAACTGAATTGTGGACGTAATAAAACATAGAAACTAAAATATATTGTCAGTGAGGTGCAGTGCGCAAACAATTTGTGTTTGTCACAACGGACAGCAAATACTTGCCAAAAAATAGATCAGTCGACGAAAATATTGAATGTGATGATGTTGCCAAAGTAGCGAAGCAAAGAATTGCGTCAGACAATCAAGTAGCTCGGCAACGTACGACGTGAAATTCTGCTCTAAATAATACTTTTAATACTGTCGCAAAAGAATATATCTCAATATGAATAGTAAAACAGCGACTGCGGAAGGGAAGATATACATACAAAACAGATAACATGAATATTGTATGTGTGCTTTTTCATTGTTTTTAATTGCTGTGAAAAGAAATATTGAAGGACAAAATTAGAAAAACCGAAAACTTATTATGATTATAATGAAGAGACAAAGCACTAGAAATTTCAAAAAATTACATTCAAACGAATAAAATTCATGAAGTAAGACACTTCGATATTGTTTTTAACATTAAGAAAACATTAAGCACCAAACAAGGTGTGAACTCAGAATCTTTCGCTTAGCAGAGAAACCCCTTAGCCATTACGCTAGCGCAGCTCGTCAGTTAATAGAACTCCCTGAGGACTCTAAAATATTATGCAAACTACCGACAAACACTGTTGGTATGACTATGAATTACTCACGTTTCGTCGAAGTACAATAGGAAATAAACAATTACAGCTGTTCTTTATTGCGAAAAAGCGGTTCGTGAGAATGATACAAACACCTTTCCTTGCTATCACCGGAATATGAAGGCTTATTGCTTGTTTAGTTTAATTAATTAATAGAATATGAAGCAATTGGTATAAAGAATGTTTTTTCCAAACTTTCTGTAAAAGAAAGTCTGCTATCAAGACATTCCTTTTGTTCAATTACTTTATTTATGACTGAACGTTTCTAAATCTGAAGACGCTCGTCTGTGTTCTGCACCGCAGTCGAGGTCTGGCAACGTCGTTCTCTGTTCATTGGCTGACTGTGTTTTGTGACGTCAGATGCGCAGAACGAACCTAAACTCGGCCGCTGTCGTAAATGACGCGCACTATAGTACAGCTATTTCCCGAGCTTCTCCTGTAACACATTTGCTTCGTTTCCTTTTGCCCACCTGTATGCTGCCATCAGACATAAAGGCGTTCACGACATTGTAAAAGAATGATGTGAGTGAGCTTCCTCTGGAAAACACATGGCACACAAGGCAACAGCACCCTCAACATTTCTCCTACATTCTCTATAAGTTAGCATCATTTAAAAGTATTGTAGTATTTAGAGCAACTATCTATTCTACATCTGCACAAAATGTGAGCTCCAGTCACAGTATTCTGCTTGTTACAATACATCATAGTTCACTACACGGCCACAGCGGGGCGTCAAATACTCCCCTATTCGATAGTTTGGAGGAACACAATTGTGAATTGGGTTTCCAATTACAAGTGATGAAATCCTGGTCTGTCCTGCACTCGCAGCATAGAGGTGGGGTCCCATTTGCCATTACACATTCAAGGGCAATTGAGTAGTATGTCATAAATTGCGATTGTGTACCCATTTATATTCCTCCAATTACATATTTGGCGAAATGAACAAAATGAATCAGACAAGACATATGCAGATTTTGCCATTGAATCGTAATCTGCCACTAAAAACAAGGGGTACTTGTTGAAGGTTTCAAAATTGCCCCCTGCCACCCACGCACAGGATGGGGTGGACAGTCGAATGTGGTATTATTGGATGCCTCTCTATAAGGCAAAAAAAATTGGAATCATAATTTTTTTTGATCCAATGTGTAGTTTTCAAGATATTTCAATGTCTTCGCTGAAAATGAACACCCTGTATACCTCATCTCTTATGGCTTCAGAAATAAAATGTGTTTCATTCTTACCTTTTCCCTTACATGTAGTTGGTTGTGAGAGACTTTATGTCTTTTAATAAAGATATGTTGGTGTGTGACAGGATCGAGTGCTTTGAATTTTGATAGTTTCAATAGTAGTAGTAGTAGTAGTTTTGGAAATTTGTGGTAAGGACTATGGGACCAAACTGCTAAGGTCATCGGTCCCTAGGCTTATGCACTACTTAATCTAACTTACGATAAGGACAACACACACACCCATGCCTGAGGGAGGACTCGAATCCCCGACGGGGGGAGACGCGCGAACCGTGACAAGATGCCTCAGACCGCATGTTTTCCCAGTAGTGGTTTATATCTCCATGGAGCATATTTTGCAATGATACTGAACACATAAGGTTCACACAGTTTCTAAGAAATAAGCAATTTGTTTACAAATTGATTTTACAAACAGAAACATGAGAAAAATAATTTTTCATTGATAAAAAACTATTTTTACAAAGATAAATACTAATTATGTTTTATCACACTCATAAAAAAAACTTCTATTGTTTCCAATTGAACTTTATTCTTGCATAGCATACATGTTTCACCAATACATGTTAGGCATCTTTAGTGATCTACAACATGTACAAAATTATTTAATTACATATATTTTGATATTAATTTTGTAGTGACTCTTTGGCAGTTTGTTTAAATCTAGCTATTTCTATTTATAGCTATGTGGTTGTTTTTTCTACTTACACTTATTTTGTGTACTGCTCATGCAACTATTTGTTGTTCTAAATGTGCTGAATACACACAGTACAGGTTTCTACTACTAAATACTTCTTTTCACGTAACCTATACTGTGTTAAGCTGCACATGTTTGCTGTGATTAGTCAAATGACAGATTGAGGGATCATGGGAGCTTTCAAAGAGGAGAGTGGTGTGGGGGGAAGTTGGGTGGTGAGACACAGAATGTGTGTGAATGTAAAATTTTGTTTCTGTTTCTTTACTTTCCTGTACTATGTGAATTGCTATGAATATTGGTCTTCTGTTGTTGCTCTTTTGGTTGGGAATAGTTTCACTTTTATTTATGGCCTTCTAAATGAAATATTCTTCCTGTAGAATGAGCATTCCTTCCTCTTGTTGTTATTGCATAAGACTGCCACATCTGTTTTATTCCCAGTGAGGTGACGATTTTCTCTCACTAATGTTCTGCATATGTGTAGTGTGTACATTCACTCTCCAATGCCCTTACACATATTTTGCATCTGATCTTAAAATTTCTTGCAGATCTCAGCATATTTAGAGCTGCAACTATTACACGTCGGTTCACATATTCCTGGACTGTTGCATTTATCTCTCTCTTCTGTCACAGTTTTTTGTTTCTTTTTGATTGTGCAATTTGTCTTGGAGGCTACATTAATTTTATGCTTTTTGAGGGTGCTACTAATCTTTTGTATAAGTTTGTTGTGGTATTGTTTTCAATTTTTCTGGCTTCTGGCTGTTTTTCCCTTTTGATGGTGTCATGTATTTTGTGTACTATGTTGCTGCTGTTCCCACTGTTTTGGCTATGTTAATGATCATGCTTACTTCTTCTTCATAATTCTTTTTGCTTAGAAGTATTCTGCACAGCCTGCACAGTCTAGTGACTGGTATTTTATGAGAATGTGAATGGTTAGATTCCTGGTGAATTACCATGTCTGTAGCTGCTTTCTTTCTGAAAATGTTGAAGCTGTGTCTGTTGTTGGATATTCTGACATCTAGCCCATGCTGAACTGCACGTTGTGGTGTATATTATTCATGTGCCTGTAATAACATATATAAAGAGAACTTGTATGTACACTGACGTAATTGCAACTTCCTTGTTAATATGCTTCGGCACTGTCCCTCTGATATTGTTTTCACTGAGTTTTCTCCATATGTCAAATACATTCGAAAATAACATCCCTCTGAAAAAATGTACAATAAATATCAGTAGTAATTACAAAAAAGGAGAAGCAAGGAATGGTATATTTCATAGTTAGGGCAACTGAAAAATATGGTTATGCTGTATCCTGGCCTGTACAAAATTAGTAAATCAGAAGTGTATAAATAATTGTATGTGAGGGCTAAGTATAAGTACAGACAGGCACTCAATGAAGCAAAGAAACTGCATAATACAGTAAACATTGAAAAGTCTAAAAACAAATGCAAAAAGCCTGGAGTGTAATTAACTCTATTGCCCACACTAAACAAAAAGATGATATTGCCATAACCCCAGAGAATTTAATAAATTTTATATTCAGTCCATTAAAGAAATTAGTAGTTCAGTAAACAAACCTCTCAAAAGTGCAAAATGACTCTGCGCACTTAGAACTAATTAAAACTAACTAGCCTAAGGACATCACACACATCCATGCCCGAGGCAGGATTCGAACCTGCGACCGGAGCGGTCGCTCAGCTCCAGACTGTAGCGCCTAGAACCGCACGGCCACTCCGACCGGCCCTCTCAAAAGTGCACTTAGTATCATGGACAACTGCTTTGAAAAGCCTTTACCGAGCAGTTTCACTTTCACAGAAGTGTATACCAAATACTATCCTGAAAATAGTGAAAAATTTCAAACCTTCAGTTAGTGTTGATTACTATGATTTGTCATGTAATTTGATGAAAGATGTTACTGACTGTGTAATTTATCCTTTAACTTACCGTGTAAATAAATGTCTAGTTGAAAGTAAGTTCCCTGATAAACTAAAAATTTCTAGAGATGTGCCCATATATAAAAAAGGTGAAAGGAACTGTCCCACTAGCTATAGTCCCATATCCATAACTCCTGTTTTTTCTAAAATTTTTGAAACAATAATATATAATCAAGTTAGTGTTTACATGGGCAAATCAAGTCCGCCCCTGTTAGCTGAGTCGTCAGCATGGCGGAATGCCACACCAAGGGACCTGAGTTCGATTCCCAGCTGGAGCAGGAGATTTTCTCCGCTCAGGACTGGGTGCTGTGTTGTCCTCATCATTATTTCATCCCTATCTCCGATGCACAAGTCACCCAATGTGGCGTCGAATTCAATAAGTACTTGCCCTCCGTGGCCGAACTTCCCCCATTGGGGGACTCCCGGCCCACAATGCCATATGCTCATTTCCATTTTTTGGGCAAATCAGATATAATCAGTGATAAACAATTTGGATTGAGGAAAGGTAAATCTTCAACTGACACAATAGATTACCTATTAAAATTTGGCGTAGACATGTTCGAGGCTAGGGGCTAGACCCAGGCTGTGTTTTGTGACCAGAAAAGAGCTTTCAGTCATATAGAGCATAATGTTTTGTTGAATAAGCTACTCTGTTACAGTTTTGATGGCAACAATAGAAGTAATCTTTCCTAGAGAACTGCCAACAAGTTGCATGCTTGACAGAGAGAAGTCAAGTTTGGTTTATGTTAGGTCTGAAGTGCCACAAGACTCGGTACTCAGACCTTTATTGTTTCTGTTAATGATTAATGATCTGCCTTGATTCATAAATTCTCACACAATGTTGTATGCTGATGACACCGCTTTTCTAAATAAAAGATCAGATCTAGCCACAGTGAAAGTATTGAGCAATAATAGCCTTGCTTTATTTTCATTATGGTTCAGAGAGAATCATTGCTTGCTAGCTGAAAGTAAAACCCAGGAACTTTACTTTAGCTTGAGTGAGATCCCTAACCACCATGAATTAGAAACTGTTAAATTTTTAGGTGTTACTATTGACAACAAATTGACCTGGGAACCACACATCAAAAATATATTGGCTAGACTTTCAGGAGTTATACAGGGTGTTACAAAAAGGTACGGCCAAACTTTCAGGAAACATTCTTCACACACAAAGAAAGAAAATATGTTATGTGGACATGTGTCCTGAAACGCTTACTTTCCATGCTAGAGCTCATTTTATTACTTCTCTTCAAATCACATTAAACATGGAATGGAAACACACAGCAACAGAACGTACCATCGTGACTTCAAACACTTTGTTACAGGAAATGTTCAAAATGTCCTTCGTTAGCGAGGATACATGCATCCACCCTCCGTCGCATGGAATCCCTGATGCGCAGATGCAGCGCTGGAGAATGGCGTATTGTATCACAGCCATCCACAATACGAGTAAGAAGAGTCTCTACATTTGGTACCGGGGTTGCGTAGACAAGAGCGTTCAAATGCCCCCATAAATGAAAGTCAAGAGGGTTGAGGTCAGGAGAGCGTGGAGGCCATGGAATTGGTCCATCTCTGCCAATCCATAAGTCACCGAATCTGTAGTTGAGAAGCGTACGAACACTTCGACTGAAATGTGCAGGAGCTCCATCGTGCATGAACCACATGTTGTGTCGTACTTGTAAAGGTGCATGTTCCAGCAGCACAGGTAGAGTATCCCGTATGAAATCATGGCAGTGAATCGAGGAAGTACAGTACATACCGACGAAACTAAACTGAGCTCTAACATGGAAATTAAGCGTTTCTGGACACATGTCCACATAACATCTTTTCTTTATTTGTTTGTGAGGAATGTTTCCTGAAAGTTTGGCTGTACCTTTTTGTAACACCCCGTATATTTAATTAGAAATTTAAAAAGCGAACCTTGCAGAACTAGCACTCCTGAAAGAAAGGATATTGCGGAGACACGGCTTAGCCACAGCCTGGGGGATGTTTCCAGAATGAGATTTTCACTCTGCAGCGGAGTGTGCGCTGATATGAAACTTCCAAAGCATTATATCAAATGGAATTTTATTGCGGGGTAGTAGTTGTCATAAAAATGATATTTTACTTTTGCAGAAGAAAGTATTAAGAATAATTACTGATCCTGGTAAATCAGAACACTGTAAACATCTGTTCATTAAATTGCAACATATGACAGTAGTAAACCTTTACTTCTGCCAGTATCTCGTCTCCTACCTTCCAAACTTTACAGAAGCTCTCCTGCGAACCTTGCAGAACTAGCACTCCTGAAAGAAAGGATATTGCGGAGACGTGGCTTAGCCACAGCCTGGGGGATGTTTCCAGAATGAGATTTTCACTCTGCAGCGGAGTGTGCGCTGATATGAAACTTCCTGGCAGATTAAAACTGTGTGCCCGACCGAGACTCGAACTCGGGACCTTTGCCTTTCGCGGGCAACTGCTCTACCACTTTATATAAAATGTGAACATTATTTTTGAAATGAATAATCGCTTATACACCATGCAAGAAACACTGTTTTCTACTCAAACTTATTGTTTTCTTCTGTTTTTCCAGTACACATCTTGCTCACCCTTTTTATCCTTCTCAGGATGTTGATTTCCATAGGTGCAGACAGAAAAAAATTAACGGAAGTATTCTCCCACAGAAACAAAATCTGACAACAGGTCATTGCTTACTTTGATTCACGTATTTTATAATTTTATTATAAAGCTTTAATTTTTACTTTTGTATACTATTTAGTAGGGTCGACAGAAGCGTTCGATCCCACGCATCGGCTTTGACCCGTGACGTAAGGGTGTTGTCGTCTGTGACGCCATGGTGGCACGGAGTTTGGTTTGTGTGTGTGGCGTGTTTGTAGATGTTGTGTTGTGGTTTGTTATGCTCTCTGGTGGTATGTTCAGGATTTTCGTTTGTGTGGTGTAATGTGCTCAGTTTGCTTTTGCTCATTACTCAGAATTGTTCGAGCGTTGGCTGTGTTTCTAGTGGAATTCGTTTCAGTGAGTTAACGATTTTGTGTGAAGGTTAATTTAGTGTTGTTCGCTGCACATCGTGTGGTAATTTTAGTAAAATTAATCGGTTGTTGTTGTTGTTGTTCAGGAATGGATATGAGGCATAAAATTAACAGTGCGCAGGTCAAGGGAAGTGTTCGATCCCAATGTGTGGCTGTGTATGTTGATATTGGTACTGGGAGATGTTTTTGAGCTATATAGGCCAAGGGAAGTGTTTGATCCTAATTTATGGGATCGGGAGCTGCTGTTGAGCTATATAGGTCAAGGGAAGTGTCCGATTCCAGATGATATTGTGTTTAGTGGTATTTGGGGAGTTTTGTGATGTCGGTTTTTTTGTCGGTTTGTGTGGTTTTGTATGGGGGTGGGTGTCTAAATTTGTTTATATTTAGTTTGCCCCCACCCAAAAACACCCCATTTCCCGTGCTTGTCCCGTTAGTGTCATTGGACTTTTTGTGGAAAGTGTGTGTGTTTGTTTTTTGATGTATTTTCGTCCTCATAATGTGTATGTGCGCCATATTGGAATCGTGGTTTATGGTCGTTTCCGCCATATTTGTGATGTCATGGGTCAAAGCAGGCGGGCGGGATCGGACGCTTCCGTATTTCCATTTAATATTATATGGATGCACTGTCCTAAATAATATTTAAATTTGCTTCTGAATAGTGACAGCCCTCTAAATTTGTAATACTAATTGGAAGCATGCTGTGGAAAAATTGGCCAACATTTATCACAGTCTATCCAGTTACATGAAGTCCTTTTCATTAAATATGATGATAATTACTACATCTTGTACTACATTTATATATGTCTCTGTTGAACAAAACACCACAACTTATTATTACATGCTTAATAATTTAAAATACACACAGTGCAGGAACAGTCAATACGTTTACTTCTCTGAATGACTTTTTTCAGTACTGTCTAGCTCTCAAATTAGCCGTGCACATAACAGATTTTTTTTTCTGTATTTTTACCAATCTTTAGTACATGTCTGTGCTCCATATCCTCATAATGGGATACAATTTGGTTTTGTCATGCACTGGCTGCGGTGTCGTTCAGTATCAAGAACAGTGGAAGAAGTATCAACCACCACAGAGGTACTGCACAGCAGGTGCCAGTGACATGCTAGAAAGAAGCTGTGTCTCTCATAGTTCCAAGGTGCCACAGCCACACCTCTGTCCTGAAATACCATCGCCAAAGGCCAGGAGAGCAATTCTGTTCAAGGTTGATTACTGCCCACTTCCAGGAACTTCCTCTCAGAGTGCTGTCTATGTGCCGTGACACAGCACATGTCAACCATTGGGGAGGGAAGAGACTTCTGTCTCCTGTGAACAGTAACCACATTCCAACGCTATCAGAACTGTGTCAACTAGTGTCTACAAACTTGTGTTTTCTAGTAACTGTAGTGAGGCAACAGAATGGCCACTCTGTACTTGTATCAATTTGTTGCACAGTAATTCTGGCTCAGATAGTGTGTTCTGAACTGCAAGTGCGCATGTGCAGTTTCGTAGCTATGGCAGGGAGCTGGGTGAGCAAAGATAAGTTTTGTTGTTTGGAGTGTTCTAATTAACTGTGTTATTACTAACCACCTCAACGTCCAAGAGGTCAGACACTACAAGTAAAGCGACACCGAGGATGCAGCTCGCGATTATCTCAGTGTGGTATTTGTGTAACTAAACCTGTCTTGCATCAATGTTATATTTCTGTTTGTGTGTAATGCTATATTGAGTGTTTGTGATGTCTCTTCCAGATGTGTCTTTAATGGAAGATATACAATTGCAGGAACAAAGGATTGAATAGTTATTAGAAGCACTGCAAGGCATTGCGACAGCACCATGACTGCCACCCCAATCTGTTCGATTGGAAACAACTCAAGAAACGGTTCAGACACCTAAATTCAGAGTGTTTCTGTGGCAAAGTGAAGACTGGGCTAATTATGCTGCACAGTTGATAGCACATTTTAGTGACTACAGCAATAACAGGTAACCTGTGTATTTACTATTTTCTCTCCATTGTAGGCTCAGATATATTCCAGTTGGTAGCAAAACGTTTTCCAGGTGCTCAGCCTCATGAGGTCCCCTATGATGAGTTAGATGACAAACTGTCAAATCATTTTAAGTGACAAGTGCGTGTAGCGGCTGCTCATTATAAGTTTATCAGATTAAAACAGCAAGCAGGACAGTCCTACAAACACTGGGTAACAGAATTTTGTGGCCTTACTAAACAATGTCATTATCAGTGTTCATGTGGGTTAAATTACAGTGACATTATCATGAGAGATGTGATTACTCAGAATGTGTCTACTTCCCTTATTCGTGCTACTATACTAAGGCATCCAAATCCCGACCTCAGTACAGTTTGGCCAATAAATGAGTTTGATTCTCAAGGACTCACAATATCTGTTGTCAAGAGTAAGACTGTTAAGGGGCCAACATCCCCCCTCCCTGCTCAGGCCAGATGTTGCCCAATACCTAGGTCATGTGTGAACCAGTCACACCGTGAGGCTGTGGCACAGTCTGCACAATCATGGAAGTCCTGCATGGGTTGCTTTCAAAAACATGATAGGGCACAGTGCTCGTGCTGCAAAGCCACGTGTTTCATATGTGGCAAACAAGGTCACTTATAGATGGTATGTTTAAGTATAGATGGTGTTAGGCAGCTATCACATTCCATGTTAGACAGCAATTCTAATGAGGTGAATGTTGCGAGTGCTGTGCAATGGTCCACTAATCTTATTGCTGTTTTGTCAGATTGGCAGGACAAACTCTGAACTTATCAATCAGTGAACTGTGATACAGGGTTGCCTTAGAATTGCAGCAGTTGCAGGACAGTGACATCATCAAACCAGTGTCGGCCAGCCAATGGGCATCACCCCTGGTGGCCCTTACCAAACCACCAGGCAGGTTGAGACTCTGTGCAGACTTTAAATCAACCATCAACCCACAAACTGTTGTTGATTCTTTTCTATTGCTCTGCCTTGAAGATTTGATGGAAAAATTAGGCCAGGATCATTTATTTCAAAAATTGATCTCCAGGAGGCCTATCTGCACTTTCTTTAGATGAAGAGTCAAAGAAGATTTTTGTGATCAACACACATAAGAGTATATTCCAGTTTCAGCAGCTACCATTCAGTGGAGTTGGCAGCGCTCCTGCCGCAGCTGTTTTCCAAAGGTACCCTGAGCAACTGATGTCGCAAGTGCATTGTTGTTCTATTTAGGTGATACAGTTGTCTCTGGTCTTACGACAACAGAACACTTACAAAATTTAGAGGCATTGTTTCAAGTGTTGTCCAAAGTGGAGCTGATGTGCAACACTTCTAAGTGTTTCTTTTTTCTCACTGAAACTGAGTATATTGACCACATGATTCATGGGCACGGCATTCATCCATAACAGTCACACTCAGTGGCCATTCGTGACTTACCTGCACCAACTAATGAATCAGAATGACAACCTGTAATGGGGAAGCTAACCTATTACATCCATTTTATCTTGGATGCCACTCAGATTGCTGCAGCTCTAAATTTGTTGGGCTGCAATGTGTTCCATTTGTGTGATCTGACAAATATCAGACAGCCCTCCAATAACTGAAAGACACATTACTAAGTGATCAGTGTTCGGTCCACTTTGACCCCAGTAAGGCTGTCATTCTTGCAGTAGACGGCACTGGTGCAGTCTTGTCACACCAAGTGGGCACCAATGACAGGCCAACTGCGTTTGTGTCAAAGACATTGACCAAGACCCGAAGCAACTACAGCCACCCTGAAAAGGAGGCATTGGCTACCATTTATAGCGCCACACACTTCCATCAGTATCTGTAAGGCCATCACTTCTCTCTAGTTACAGACCACAGACCATTGACAGCTCTGTTCAGGTCCTCCCAACCTGTTCCAGCATATACAGCACAGAAGTTACAATGGTGGGTACTTTTCTTGTCCGGTTAATCGTACGAGTTGTCATGTAGGCCCACTACCGAACATTCAAACACTGACCTCCTGTTGAGGCTCGCTGATGCTGCGTTTGATTCCTCCAAGGGCTCCTGTCATCACAGTGATTCAGAAGAAATCTGGATTTTGGAAGATTTTCCGACCACCTTCAACTGTGTGCAGAAGGAGACAGCATCAGATATGGCGTTGCACATGGTGTTAAAGTTTGTTCATTGTGGGTGACCATGGAGTCTGAAGGAGATCCATCAGCCGATGGTTCATCGCAACTTTGCTCATCTGTGTGCCAGCTCTGTACCGATGGGCACCCTTATACACATCGAAAGTGGTGCTTCAAGAGCAATGGTCCCCAGTCCCTTCAGTGGGAAGTTCTTTGGTTGGTGAACCAAGGAAATTGGCACATTGTCTGCACCAAGCAGCTGGCAAGGTTCCATTGTACACGATGGCCAGGAAGGAAACACAAATAGAGGTCATGACTTCCCAGTGTGCAATGTGTGCATAGTATCAACCTGCTACCCCACAGTGGTACTTTGAATGGTCACATCCTGACTTGCCTTGGCAATGCCTGCACATAGATTTTGCTGAACCATACTGGACGTGTGCTGGTTAGTGTTTGTTGATGCATACAGCAAGTGTCCCTTTGTCGTTCCAATGAAGTAACCACATGAGTCAGCACAGTATCAGTTCCTATGCCATTCTTCTGCATTGAAGGTTTACCGGAAGTGGTAGTGTTGGATAATGGGCCACGGTTCATGTCTCGTGAGTTTGAATCGGTTTGTGCAGACAATGATACTCAGCATATCCTTACAGCACTCATTCATCTACAGTCGAATGATGAAGCCGAACGCTTCATAAGGAGTTATGTATCACAGATGAACACGTTGCAAGTCACCCACACACAGGACCAGTCTTTGAAAGTTTTCTCTCGTTGTATCGCTCCCTGCCAAAAGATAGAAAGTCGCTAGTGAAGATTCTGCATGTTCAACGCCATAGGACTCTGCTCCATTGGCTGTGTCTGCCGCAGAGACCTTATGTCCCTCCTTCTGAGTCACTGTTTCGAGTTCAGCAACAAGTGTTCTTTCGTGTGCTGGGCAGGGGTTGCAGATAGGAATGGGGTGTGGTATTTGAGATGCTGTCCCATTCCACCTGGGTCTGACAGAGTTGTGCAGGCGGCACTGGAACCAGCTCCTGCCAATCCACTCATGAGATTCTTCTGCCTCCTTTTTGTCCACAGATCCAGCACGCAACCAGGGCATGCAGAAGCCACCATCACAGGCACAGACATCAACTCCAGCAACACAGTCGTCTCCGCAGCGGAAGACGCCCATGGACGTCGACCTGGCATTGCAGCCAGCATCACAGTTGTCCTGGCAGCTCGTGACGCTGCCAGCAACAGGGTTGCACTGGTTGCCTGGCCAGACGTCCCAGAGGGCCCAGATGCCTCCAGCTACTGGCATGTCGCATCGTCTGCGACTGTGCCTAAGGCCGCCGATGGACACCCTGTGGTTGGTTTCCCAGTCACTGATTCCAGCCATGCACATGGTGGATGCCAGGGTGTGGACGCGTGCTCAGCGCAGACTTAAGTTCGGCACCTACCTCCGAAATTCCATTGGCACTCCATCCTTTGTCCTGCCGTCATGCCCCATCTCTGTACCTGAAGCCGGAGCAGATATTTGGGAGAGAGGCATGTGATGCCATTCAGTATCAAGAGGAGTGCAAAAAGTATCAAGACCACCACAGAGGTACTGCACAGTAAAGCAGTATCATGAGGTGCCAATGTGATGCTAGGAGGAAGCTGTTCCTCCTGTAGTTCCGAGGCGCCACTGCCACGCCTTTGCCCTGAAACAGCGTCGCCAGATGCCAGGAGGGCGGTTCTATTCGTGGTCGGATCCTGCCACTTCCTGAAAGATTCCCTTGGAGTAATGTCGTTGTGCTGCCTACTCACCATGACACAGCCCATGTCAACCATCTGGGAGGGAAAAGACTTCCGTCTCCTGTGATCTGTACCTATGTGCAATGCTATCAGGACTGTGTCAAGGTGTCTAAGAACTTGTGTTTTCTGGTGACTGTAGTGAGGTCACAGTACGACCATTCTAAACTTGTACCAATTTGCCACACAGTAATCGTGGCTCACACAGTGTGTTCTGAACAGCAAGTCCACATGTGCAGTTTCATAGCTACGGCTGAGCCTGACAAGCAAAGATAAGTTTTGTTGTAATTAATAAAGTATTAATTATTCAGAGTGTCTAATTAACTGTATTATTACTAGCCACTTCAGTGTATGGGAATTCGAACACAACACTGGCATTTACACTTTCCTCATTAGGAATACGCTTATTCCTATTTTAAGCAGATCCTATTTATGATTTTCCCATGCCACATGTCTGCCAAGACCAATGCCTAATAATTTATAACAGTGTGTTCCATGCACAGAAGCAAGCAATAAGAATTATGTGTGGAGTACATCCTAGGCACTCATGCAGGGATCTGTTTAGAGCTCTACAAATCCTTACAACACATGACCAATATATTTTTTCCCTGATGTGCTATGTTTCAAAAAATAGCAACTTATATAGCTCATACCACAGTTATAACACCCCAAGGAAACTGGATATCCATTATGAGCTAAGAACGAAAAGCATGGTCCAGAAGGGGGTTTTATACAGTGGCACCAAGATTTTTAATGCCTTCCCACCACACATTAAAGAACTGGTTGGAAACATGCCAAAGTTTAAAGAAAATCTGAAGCAGTTCCTTTTAGATGAATCTTGTTACAGTATTGATGAATTTCTTAGCAAAAATGCATAGAATCTCTTGTTTGTGCTTAAACCTTACTGTGTGACCTCTACAACTGATTAATCATACTCTGTAAGTACAGTGTAAGTTAATACAACACCCAAATTTAAGTATGTCTGTATATGACGCCTGTAAAACTTAAGAACAATACCCAAATTTATGTATGACTGTATATTCTTTCAGATGCCCTGTATCTTAACTAATATGTAAGGGTATATGCTAAACTTCACAGTGTCTTTAATCTAATGATAAGATTAATGTATCTGTTTACAAAACAATAATCTGTAAAAACCTTGACTCATTCTATATCCAGGGATATGTTCCCATATGGATCTATGGAACACGAAATAAATAAATAAATAAAATAAATACCCAATTCAGAATAGAGTACCCAGTACCCAGTCTTTAAACTAATGTTATTTGACTTACCTATTTTTTTCTTTGATCTGCGTGTATGTTTTTTTCCCCCAACATTTATAAACAAGTTATTTTCACTGAAGCTTCAAAAGTTATGTTATGTGAAACTCTGTCTTCCAACTCTTCTGTTGAATTAGTCTTGTGAGATATATGTCATCTGTATATGACCTTAAAGAGTGTGTGTGTGTTATTTATTTAGTGTACTATGTATTTTCTGTCTAAATCCGTGAAATGAAAATTGTCAATGGACGAATAAACTACTATTACTAGTAGTGTCTAGTGGTGGGCAGCAAATCGCGTATCTGTTAGAAATCACAGTGACTGAGAAGTCACAGATATCACAGTAGCAACTTTACAGAATCTAACTGCGATTTCAGTCACAGTTAGCAGTCGCAAGTAGTATTTCATACTCAAAGACGTGAGCCATCTATTGGTCGAATTTAGCACTGCTTTCTGCGATTTCAGTGACAAGTCGCAACTAAGAGTCGCAAGTAGCAACTAAAAAGCGCGGTTGGCAGTGGCATCTGTTGGCCAAAGTTCGTACTACGTCCATCTCTGCGGTGCTATGGAGTCCAACTGCGATTTCCGTGACAAGTCGCAACTAAGAGTCGCAAGTAGCAACTAAAAAGCGCGGTTAGCAGTGGCATCTGTTGGCCAAAGTTCGTACTACGTCCATCTCTGCGGTACACTATGGAGTCCAACTGCGATTTCCGTGACAAGTCGCAACTAAGAGTCGCAAGTAGCAACTAAAAAGCGCAGTTAACAGTGCCATCTGTTGGCCAAAGTTCGTACTACGTCCATCTCTGCGATACGGTATCGAGTCTAACTGCGATTTCCGTGACAAGTCGCAACTAAGAGTCGCAAGTAGCAACTAGAAAGCGCGGTTAACAGTGCCATCTGTGGGTCAAAGTTCGTACTACGCCCATCTCTGCGATACACTATTGAGTCCAACTGCGATTTCCGTGACAAGTCGCAACTAAGAGTCGCAAGTAGCAACTAAAAAGCGCAGTTAACATACTTTTCCTAGTGTCATCTGTTGACCGACGTACGTACTTCGTTCTGAGAGCCTTGTGCCTCACGAGATCGATGTGCTTATGAAGGGCTTATTTCAATAGTGGTACAAGTCCATTTTTGTTCATTTTGAGATACAGAGTCGTAAAGTTAAATGAACACTGACAAATCTGCATTTGAGATACCAGAAATATTCAAGCCTATGGCTTCTTGCTAGAGATGAACCTTTATTTATGTTTGTTTGGATCACTAATTTCAGAAGCATTATAGACAGAAAAGTGGAGGTAATGGACTTGTACCACTATTGAAATAAGCCCTTGATATTATATGACGACATGCACATTCAGCATCAGTTATGGTTGGTCAAATACTGCTGTGACTCTGAATGTATTATATTAATAAGAAGCGACATTGCCTTTTCCTCCTGAAAATATAAAGTAACGTAACAAATGTGTTTAATTCTGCTTCCAATATGACAGTTTTGGTTAATACTCCACATGCCTACAGGACTTTGCAATGTTAACACAGCAGAACTCAGACATCTGTATAAGTGTAGAGAAATGAAAACAGTCATATGAATGCCTCACTTTTGTTCCGACGCAGTTCAAGACTCGGGAGAAAAGTTTTACACCTGGTGTTCTACATGTCAACTTCACACACAAGAACTTTTTGCCGACACTACTACCACCTACATAAGTAAGATTTTCCTGTGTTACTTTCAAGTAATGCACTTAAGCTATTCCTGATTTAACTGGAAGATCTGTACTTCCCACTTTCATATCAACAGCCTCAAAATGCATATTGTAGACTTCGGGATATGTTACAGGTCAGTGTCACACCAAGATTGTGGAGAAAGGGGGGGGGGCGGCATGTCACTCTCCAACAAGTAAGTGGCGGAAAATTATGGGTATAGAACGGCTTAAACATGTGGAAAATGAGATTTTTATTATTCACTCACTGTATTTGACATTTATTATTCCTTTAAAATCGCACAACAACTTCAATAAAACACAGTTTAATCATTCACACACTTATTTCACAATTATTTCACTTTTAAACTGCAAATCCTCTAACAACTGTCTTGAATCTTCACGAGTCTCTCTCAAAAACAGCCTTGATGTGGCTAGATACGTACAGCAACCAGTAATCAGAGTCAGAACTGTGTTTGCAAAAACACAAGAATTATTAAACAATTTTTGCTGTCATTAATTACTAGCAATATAACTGACAGAGTAGATTGCTAATATTTGCTATAATGAATATCACATTTGCAAGAACGATCTCACTGAAGTAATTAAGTCCATCGAAACGCTTAGAAACTAACCTCTCGTCTGACGAAAACGGTCTAAACACGCAGTGGCAATTTCTTCAGATCTGTTGACAATGATATTTTGAGTTATCACTTTACTGAGTGACTGAAATGTATTTCAGGTACCTGTGAACATAACAATATGTTAGAATTCATTTTCTAAATACGAACTATTACGGTACTGTACGGCTACTTACATATTAATTACTCTATTAATATTTTCACAGTTGTTTCTTTAATACAAAATTAAAGCCAACGGAAGAAAAAACGTAAAACATACTTGCCAATGACAGGTTTGTTGAGATGAAATCTTCTGTGTTGACAGATGTAACTTTTTCATACGGTGGTAAGTCGCAGAAATCGCAGGAATCACAGAAATCGCAGAAGTAGCAGAAATCGCAGAAATAGCAGTGGCGGAGGGATACACGACCTATGTTCCTTAACTGCGACTCTTAACTGCGACAAATCACAGTTAAGAATAACAGATACTGAAAAGTAGCATTCACAGAAATCACTGATATCGGAAAATCGCAGTTTAGCCCATCACTACTAGTGTCACTACCGTTTTTGAGATTCCCGATTCTCGCGCAATTTGTCTGCTACTGACGTGTGAGTTAGCTGCGACGGCAGCTAAAACACCTACTTGGGCATCATCATTTGTTGCAGGTCGTGGTTGACGTTTCACATGTGGCTGAACACTTCCTATTTCCTTGAACAACGTAACTATCCAGCGAACGGTCCGGACACGTGGATGATGTCGTCCAGGATACCGAGCAGCATACATAGCGCACGCCCCTTGGGCATTTTGATCACAATAGCCATACATCAATACGATATCGACCTTTTCCGCATTTGGTAAACGGTCCATTTTAACACGGGTAATGTATCACGAAGCAAATACCTTCCGCACTGGCGGCATGTTGCGTGATACCACGTACTTATACGTTTGTGACTATTACAACGCCATCTATCACAAAGCGAAAAAAGTTGTCCATTCATATTTCTTTACGTACTACACGAATATGTAAAAAAAAAAGGGGGGGTTCTTATTTACAAAACGCAGTTGATATCCGTTTGACCTATGGCAGCGCCATCTGATTTTCCCTTCAAGCTAGACGAGTTTCGTTCTTTGTAGTTTTTTCGTTTGATGCTTATTTCGTGGGATATTTGGCCCGGTCACTATCAATGGACCACCCTGTATAGAGTCATTACCTTATATTTTATATGCATTTAGGAAATATTCCTTCTTTCATGGATGGATTTACAAGAAACTTCAGTGGTTTCGTGAAACAATGACAACAATCTATAGATAAACCATCTAATCTGTCAGAGTTTTTACTTTTCACGCAAGCATTTTAATGTTTGCTAGCGTGCTTGCATAAGCTTGTATGATTGATAATTGATCAAAGTTCAAGCAACTTGAACAGCTTATCGAATATGCTAATTTATATTCAGACGATCCTTCATTCTTGCACAAAATACTTGTACACGCATGCTTCTCAAGTGTGCAGTAATGTGTGTGGTTATATGAAGCTCAATGTCTCCTAACTTTCATGACTGTTTTGGCACCTGGCACGACAGTGAGCTAGTAGGATGTTTCCAGAACAAAGTAGCTGGCGCATTGATATATATTATGCATGTGCAAGTTTTAAGTGTCTGTGGAAGGCGGCTTGATGCCATATATTATATGTACCTTATGTCTGTTTATGTGATATGTTCGGCGTCCATGAGGATTTCGTCACTATTGATCAAAGACACAAAATTTATATACATATCTCTCAATCAATTCACCTCAAACTAATTGTCGTTGCGGCTCGATGTGTGTTGTGTAGCATTTGTATGAAGCTCTTTGCACTGACAGTAGACACCGGTAGACGCTGAAGATCATAACAGTGGCGAATCGTGTAGGTGACGGGACGGAAATTTAAACTTTGGTTTCGGTTTAGTAGTCTTTTATGCATGTAACATAGTGCGTTAAATAGCGCTCTGATACAACAATGTCACAACCGAAAACGAAGTTTGAATTGAGTTACACGATTTCTGGACATAAAGCAGACGTACGTGCTATTTGCACGACGAGCTCGGGAAATTTGATAACAGCTTCACGAGATTGTACAGCCAAGTTGTGGGAATGTGACCAGTAAGTTATTGTAAAGTAGACATTATCGTCCATATTTTTGTTCGGATGTGTGAAATGCTTTTATTTGTAAATTAGAAGCGATACTAGAGTATATAATTGCTTGAAATGTGATATTTATAACCACAAGTCAAAATTAAAGTCTTAAGGCCACACCCTTCATATGTAATGTGTTTATGCACATTTAAATGCAATTATATTGTGTTTTTTTCCTGTTACACAGGACCAGACGTAGTTTTGAGTATGGATTAACGTATGAAGACCATCGCAACTTCGTATGTTCTGTATGTGTCGTCACAGATGAATCTGACAGGGATTTCGTGGTTACTGGAAGTAATGACAAAATTATCCGTGTATTTGAAATATCTGGCAATAAACCCCTACTTATGTTGATCTCCCATAGCGATACAGGTATGTTTATAAACACTGTGTAATGATCCGCTGTTGAACACTTTGTATCAAATCTTTCAGTATACTATACACTATTGCTACAGATATTATTTGTTGTATGTTGAGATTAAGTTGCAATCTTTGTGTGGTATAACAGTGAAAACGTTTCCTCTTTCAGTCCTCTTTCAATTATTAGTGTACTGGTAAACTCAATTTTTATTTTTCGTATTTACCGCTGCATTCACGGCAGGAAATTTCGCACATATGCAGATAGTTATTTCCTTTAGTTCTGAGTGTGGATAAATTCTTCCTGCGAGTTGTAAGAGAGCCTAATTTTTGTGGTTGGATTGAGAAAGTAACTGTTTGGGACTACGATCAAGCTTTCGTATGTTGCGTGAACTCAGATGTTGGAGTGAAATACCAGTTTACAATGCGAACAAGATAAGTTCCAGATTTGTGTTTAGGTATAAATATTTCTTTTGTGTAATGGCGGCCTTGATAGTGATTGTCTTTCTCAGAGAAAGACAAAAAGAGGAAGTGTGTGTGTGTGTGTGTGTGTGTGTGTGTGTGTGTGTGTGTGTGTGTCCCTTCTGGTCTGGAAAATGCAGTCTGTAGTTAATCAAACACAGATTGTTTAATTGAATTTTGATTTTGCAGGTGAAAATCGTGTTTATGTTGGTTTGGGTGTAATTGTGTATCATGTAGTAGATACAATCTTTTTGATCCAATTTGGATGGATATGTATTGTTTCCTAAGGCTGTGTTCAGATAGTGAGTTGACAGTTTAGCGTAGCTGTTGCTACATAGTTTTACTTACTTATTAAGTAACCAGTTCTGTTTGGAGTCATCAGTCCTTCTCGTACATCGGATCAGGGTTTCAAACATACAATACCTTTTTTATGTCAGTGTTTCATAAGAAATAAGAATTTTAATGTGACATACAGTATTAAAATGATTTTTGTTCCTGAAATAGCAGTCAAGAACTTATAAAGCTAATGCAGGCAGTACTTGTACTACTGCATCTGCTGCCACTAATTGTGATAGCAGTGGTGGTGGTAATGTTAGATAAAAGGTGTACAAGGCAGATGTTTTCTGATATAGGAAGTATAGGAAGTTTAGGGGAAAGAAAGTTTAAGGAGATTGCACCACCTAAGAATATTGGGAAATGAGGACGATCTGGTCAGAAAGAAGGATGTACAAGGGCAATGAGTGCGTACAGGGACAGTGTTAATCCTTATGGTTGCTTTAGTAGATATGTAACTGTCTTCAGAAGCTGGGGATGTTATTCAGTTCTCTAATATGATATGGGAGGTTATAGCAGAGTGGGGTTCATGCCAGTGAGGAGGGCTTCCAGAAAGTAGCTGAACAGTGCAGTAGGACTTAAAGGATTTTGCTCCAGTGGGAAGGGCAGTTTCTGCCATGTTGTTCAGATAAGGTCGAGGAGAGAGATGAGGGACAGTATTCTGAGAAAGGCCTTGCTGGATCACTTGGCTGTAATCAATAATTGGAGGTATAAATGTTTGTAAAAGGTTCTTTTCTGGTCAACTATCGAGACAAGAGTGTGAAAGCACTAGGGCAGATGGTTTCGCCAATAGTTCATAGGCGAAGTAATGGTGCTAAACTGTTCGCTTTGACCCTGTGCCAATAGTCATGTTGTACAAATGAAGAAGATGTCTTAATTATTGACAACGCCTTTGGCACAATTGTTTTATTAATCTCCATTGCATGATGTAATTTTAGTAAGTAACTAAAGATTTTATGCCTGTATTACTCTGGTAATTTCACTATTACTTAAGCTTTTGTGTTTCTCACTTCCGATGCTAAGGCTTTTCTAATGAAAGTGTCTTCCTGTTCAGGATTTTTTACTTCTGATGAAGGTATATTTATATGTACCGAAACCTTGGTCAAGAATTTTAATAAATTTTTATCCTGCAACTGTTTTTGGCTGTCATACTTTATCGTGAAGAATTTCAACAGTTGCTGTTGCAGCCATGTTTAAAATCTTGACATTGTGAACAGTAATAACAAATAATCCTCTTGTTGTAAGGAATTGATTTCATTATATCAATGTTAGGGAGTGAAAACTCCGTAAATCCATTTGTCTGTGAAAACCTTGTAAATTCAGTAACCAGTAACTCCATAATCAAAGAGATTTGAAAGTGCATGGATTTCTGTAATCTGTCAATTAACTAGGCTTTTACTATACAGTTAAACATACTGCAACTTTCTGTATCACTTTCTAGGAAACCGTTTTCTGTATCACTTTCTAGGAAACCGTTTTCTGTATCACTTTCTAGGAAACCGTTTTCTGTATCACTTTCTAGGAAACCGTTTTCTGTATCACTTTCTAGGAAACCGTTTTCTGTATCACTTTCTAGGAAACCGTTTTCTGTATCACTTTCTAGGAAACCGTTTTCTGTATCACTTTCTAGGAAACCGTTTTCTGTATCACTTTCTAGGAAACCGTTTTCTGTATCACTTTCTAGGAAACCGTTTTTGCTTCTCCTGCAAAATTTAACAAAATGGAAGTTAAGGGGTTTTCATTGCCTATCATCGATATATATATAGTGTGATTACTTGCAAAACATATACAAAGCAGGCCTTGCCTGTGTCAGATTAATTTTATTTTTTCAAACTTCCTTATTTTACAAAACATGCTTTGGAAACAATGTTAGCAGTTATAATGTGATCACTGTTTACTTTTTGGTTTTTTGAATCTTCAGCACAAATGGAATCTGTGAACTTGTGAAAAAGGTACAGACAACTGTAAATGAGAAAAAACAGGTTCTGGTAAATACAGTTCTTGCCCTATGAAGCATCTGACCTTGTGATTTACTAATGTTTGTGGTGAAGGCTGTTTTTGTTGGTAATTGTTTTATTATTTGGAAAGGCATGGTTAGTGTAGATGATGTGAGGTTAATGTGGGTATGAGCACAGTTGTATCAAAGTCAATTAATTTAGCAGTGATGACTTACTTTCCTGAGTTACCGCTAATCTTACACCATTGATTAATCTCTTATTAGCATTAAGATTTCTAATTAACATGATAATAGCATTTTTCTTTTGATATGCTGAATTGAACTGTCTGCAATTACACTGAGCTTCTGTATCTTGCTGAAGTCGAAGTTATCTTTGTTCATCACTTTGTCCAGTATTAATTCTTCTGCTTGGCTGAGCAGTAATGTGCTTGCCTCCCATGCAGTGAGCCTAGGTTTGATTCCTGGCTGGGTTGGAGATTTTCTCCATTCGGGGACTGGGTGTATGTGTTGTCTTCATCATCATTCATGAAAGTGGCAAGATTGGACTAGATAGGAAATTTGTACGGGTGCTAATGACTGCGCGGTTGAGCGACACACAAACCAAACATCATCCTCACCATCACTTCATCCTCATCATTGGTATGCAAGTCACCCAATGTGGCGTCAACTGAAATAAGACTTACACTTGGCTGAATCCGATTGGGATCTCCTGGGCAACAATGCCATACGATCATTTCATTGTTTTCTTCTGTGGCCTGTGACACATTCCAATGCTGCAGAATGCCCTCAGGTTGGTGGTCTCCCTTTTGGTTTGCGTGTTGTGCTCCATTAAGAACACAGATACAATTCAGTTTCTTCACACAGTACACAATTGTTGCTTTAAGAAAAATGGAAAGAAATAAAGAAAGGTAAAAACATCTCTAACTGCTGTTGTGCATGAGAGTAAATTTAGATTGTCAGTATATGCTGCCTTCTATATTCCTTACATCAATATGTGTGGCCAAACTTGTGTGATGGACTGTGCTTATGTACAGAATCTAAGCAACTGCAACAGCTGCTGTGCGTGTTTGTTAAACAGATTGTCAATAGCTTGCACTGTGTACATTGCTTTTATCAAAAAATTGTTTGAAATAGCTTTTTTAATGAATACACTAATTTTAAATTATTAGTGTGTTTTTTGTTGTTAGTGGTAATTGAAATTTTGAAAATGATGTCTCAATCTTAATTTTGGTTAAGTAATATGGGAGATATGGCATACCAACAAAAAAATGCCTCTAAGAAAAAATACATAGGATTGTGCGTGCCCACATATACTATTGGCAATGTTACCGCAGAGAAGAATGTCACCCAAGCTCTCAATCATCACTGCATGCTATTGTTGAGAAAGGAACTGTTAGGACTGGTATGTAGTTGACTGCAGACCTTCGTTGAGTTTTGCGTTGAAACTCCACTGTCACAATTTTGCATGTAGGTTCCCAACAGGTAATTTTGTTGCCTCTGCTACACTGCACTTAGCACTCATTCATGACAAAAATGTTACCATCTAGGTTGCCATTCTGTTTAGGTGAAAGTAATCTATGTTACACATTTGACAGGATTTACTATCTATACATATTGTAATTTTTTATGGTTAATACATGTTTTGAGACCGTGCTAGGTGGCGCAGTGGTTAGCACATTGGACTTAGAAGGACGATGGTTCAGACACACGTCTGGCCATCCTGATTTAGGTTTTCCACAATTTCTCTAAATCGCTTCAGGCAAATGTTGGGATGGTTTCTTTGAAAGGGCATCACTGATTTCCTTCCCTACTCCAAGCTTGTGCCCCATCTCTAATAACCTCGTTGTCAAAGGGACGTTAAACACTAATCTCCTCCTCCTCCTCCTCTTCCTCCTCCTCCTCCTCCATGTTTTGATTAGCCAGTTGAAGAATGGGCAGATCATCTTCTACCAAAGAGAAATCTGTATTGTTCCCACATTTTCCAATGTAATCACCATCGTGTTTTCAGAAATAGTGCAATTGGCAATTGATGCAGAGTCGTTCATTGTTTGCACCTCAGTCACATTTTTGTTCTGTGACCCAACTAGAAACTTAGGCTATATGAATTACTTCCTGTAACAACAGTGAGAAGACCTCTGGTGAGAGTTAACAGCTAAAACATTTAGATGTGTGGGCCTGCTAACTGTTCACAAGCTTTGCCTGTGTTAGCCACTGTGCTTTGCCCTCTGTGTCCCCCCTTCCCTCTCCTTCCCAGTGTTTAGTGCCACATCCTTTTTAACCCGACTCGTGGGAAACATGAGAAGACTTAGTGAAATGTAGGTGTGATTGATTTACTATGCAGCATGACCCTTTTTTTATAAAAATCTTTCTTGCAGTGTGCTCTGTGCAACCGGGCATACTTCCAGGCACACTTCTTAGTGCATCTTGGGACAAAACTGCTGCCTTCTGGAATATATTTGATTTCAAAGAACCCACTGTTGTACTGACTGGACATGAAGCAACTGTATGGGCTGCAGTGCAGATGCCTACTGGAATAATTGTAACAGCATCTGCAGACAAAAATATAATGATTTGGGAATTAAAAGGCACACTGATTGACACATTGCAAGGTAAGCTACAATCTGTAGTTGTTAGTGGTGTACTTTAAAAATATGGGAAACATTATTTAGCGCTAAAGTTATAGTATTTTTGATCTGTATTCACAGTATTAGGTCATAGCATGTGAAATATCAGGTTTTAGATTGACTGAAGTTGAATACTTGCACATGATAAAAATTATGCCATTGCATGTGGAAAGTGATGTTTACATATCCCAGTACACAGGCAAGAAATCAACTAAGTGACATGCTATCAGAGGTTTTCTTTGATGATGATATGATGATGATGGAGAGCTTGTGGCAGTTTGTTAGTGAGTTATTTTGATGTTGGCAGTTATTGGCAATAGATACTTTCACTATAGTTGACATATTCTACTTGTGAGAATCAGCAACTGTATTGATATTTAAGGAAAGTCTCATTGTTGATTTTCAGTTGCACATTTTTAATTACATGGCGTGTTTTGATCACTCAGTAGTACTGAGTACTCTGACATGAGGTTCTGAATAGACAAGAGGAGTTACTGACTCAAATACTTAAGTCTGAAGATAATCCTGAGTGTATATTCAGAAATATGCAGCTTTGATTTATCAGTAAATGTGAATTATTTTAAATAGATTTTTTTACAAGGTTTGGATTTAAGTGTGTGGTATTGTGTATGGTTGAAGATTTAATTGTATGGTTTGTTTTTTGTTAGTTACGGGTGTGGCAACGAAGTTCACAAGTAGGTCCCTGCAGGTCACGATGATGGACAACAAGCTGATCCCTATATAGTTATTATGAGTATGTGAAATGTTAAGCTAGTTGGAAAGGTGTGGAACTGGCCAACATTGATGCATCTTGGATCAGGGACCAGTGTATGTGGCATTGTTGGTGGGACAACATATGGTGTTCTATCCAGAGGGGTTCCTAGTTGTAAAACTCTAGACTTGATAGTTGAGAGTGTGTGTTGATGACATATTGTTTCTCGATTTGTGTGTTGGCTGACTTTTTGTGGTGAGGATCATTTTATTTTTTTACTGTAGTAGGAATGGTATTGGTGCTAATGTGCATATTGTGTGTATATAATGTGGTATTACTGTAATTTTTATGATTTTTTTTTTATAATTATCTTGAACTGTGGGTTGTGGGTATTGTCGAGTTCATTTTGCCAATGTAGGTGTTAGTTATGAGATAGTTTTGGTGTTGTGGTACTGTGGACAAGTCGACTGATTTTTGTTGTTATTGCATTGTTAGTATCTGTGATTTTTTGCTAGGTTTCTAGTGGAGTTACTTTAAGGATTTCTATATTGATTCTGGTCTTTCAAGTAAAGCTATATACCTAAACTCAAGCTGTCAGTACTGCATTTTGGTAGCTTTCATGATTTTTCACTGTACCTTGTTACTGTCACTGTTTCGTGCATTTCACTATTAATGTGATTTTGCTATTGTTATGTTATATGTTAGTTTCTCCCCGCTCAAAACCATTTTTCTGCAGTTGTTCCATTAGTTTCAGTATCCGTTGTTAATAATTTGTATGATTCTATACTTCATGTTTACGTTTGTGCACCATGGAAACATTCTGAGTATTGGTCACTATTTTGAAATAGTGTGTGTTGGATCTTGGATTGTGGTATGACTTCATGGTCAAAGCTTATGGGTGGTATCAAATACCCGGGTTTATCTGTGGCCAGGTGTCGAGACAGATTAAATCTTATATGTCACATGATAGTCTGAGAATGTATTATGCTGTGCATGTGGTGACTGTCACTGTGGAGTGCTTAATAATTCTTATGCTCAACAATTTCTCCATTGTCATTTTTCCTTCTATTGCTTCAGGCACGACATGTGGTTAAGCAAGGCACTAGGATAGAGGCAGTACAGTTTGTTACACAGGAATGAGTTGAAGCAGTTTTGTGAAATCCTGATGTGAATATAACCAATAAATGTGCAGTGTATTTTTTTAAAAAAACTGTGGTTGTGAGTTAAGAAGTTGATAAGATATTTATCACAGTTACATAAATAATTTTGTGACCGTGATATACATCCAAAATTATAATGCAAATTAATGTTAGTTACATAACCTCTGTTCACTTTCTTCAGATTCTCTCCATAAAGTGGAATGAACAACAGGATCTATATCCTCAACCATTTACAACTTCGGAAATGCAGGAAGGTTTAAGTACCCCCCCTCCTCCTCCCCTTCCAAAGTGAAAAGGCTGCATACTTTGATGAGATAGTAACAAAACAATGCAAGTTCTGTGGACTTCTCACTAAATGCTGGCTTATTTCCTTTTTTAGTTTCATATTAGAATTAGACTACCACCAGTCTTTGAGAAGACTAAAATTTGTAAATGGTCTTAGGTATTCAGCCAGAAGCCATTGTACAAATGGTGCAATACCCTAGGATCCTTAACCCATACCCTCGAAAAATTGCATCTGACTGGCATTCAAGCAATTGAGTGGCTGTAAAACCTGGACTTTGATCTTTATTTTTACTTTTGGTTATGTTGTTCATTGTTCACAATTTTTGATTTGTAGTTATAATCATACTTCTTTGTTCAAGAACATCAAACACTGAATAAAATCTGGGTTGACTGTTCAGTACAGTAGTAAAAATCTATTAGATTACGCCCATTTACAAAGAACTGTCATCTTTTATCATGAACTACAGTCTCAAGAAATAGCAGGAATAGTATTGAAGATGTACAGCAACAATTTAGAGCAGTCTATCGTGACCAAATGTAGCAATATATAATCTGAAAGAATGTTAAATGGTTTCAGTTTTGGTGCTCAAAATACAATGACTCATTTCTCATCGGATACGTGAAATGATACTCCAATGGCTATGTGAAACTGATACAGTACCAACCTAGGTATGGTAAACTACACCTTTTCTAGATATCAGCTCATGGTTTCACTTATTTGACATATTACATTTTTTAACAAAGTTTTGTTGTAGCTATGGCTAGAAATAACTGCAGTGAGAGAGCCTTATAGGACTTTGTTGTGTGTAAGTTAACAGATAACTACATTGTGTGAAGTTCACCTGTTAATCTCATGTTGAGTAGTTTGTTTCAGCATTTACTTAGTTTTCCTCAGATTAGTTAGTTACACATGCAGCAAGTGGAATTATGCTGAAATTTGGTTTTGTCAGCTACCATTTGCTTTGAGAAAATCAGTTTGGAGCAGCTGTGTAATTGGGCCTGCTTAGACAGGATTTTAGGCTGCATTTCACATTGTATACAATATTTTGAATCATAGATGATTTAAATACTGCCATAGACTGCAGCAGCGTTAAGTTTTATACAAATCCCTGCCCTCGTATATTAGGTACCATATAGTAATAGGAAGTATTATTTTGACTTTGCAGTAGTGTAGGTGCCACAGAATTCTTAACATGTTAGGGCTGTTGTAAGACAAAACACAGCTGTTTGTGCATGATTGTATTTAGGATTTTGGGTTGTAGGCAGCATGATTACTTCTGGAAAATTGCTGGTGCTGAAGGTTGCTTTCATATGGAATTTACCTTGTATATTTCTGTAATTGAATTAAGAAGTCATGGCTAAAGATTTTAACTTGGTGTCACATAAAAGGGACACAGCTGTCATTTATTCTTAACTGAATACTGAACAATAGTTTGAAAGTGAAAACAGTTTTGTCACTTCTTTTATCAAGAATTGGAGGGCATCTTGTGTTACATTATGTATCATATTAGTTCCTAATGCAACCAAATCAGTATTGTAAAGCTGAAGCACTAGTGATTGGCCACAGGCAAAATTGGTGTGCATTAGTGTTAGAGGTAAATTTGCAGTATGTGTTAATGTTCAAGGCTTACATTGCTGCAATGCTGTGTACAACAAACTGTAAGCAGCAGCTGTGTGATACTTTCTTTTTGCCCATATTTGCTGCAATGCAGTTTGTATGACTGGTCCTGGGTTTACTCACATTGCTCATTGCAATTGTAATTATAATAGCAAAGATGAATTACAGGGATAGGGCATGCAGACTTAGACATGGTAGTTATTTTGCAACCTTGATCAATGGATATATATAACAAACAGTGCAAGAGAGTTAAGAAGTGTGCGGATATGAAATATTGTAGCATAGAACTTGCATGATAGAGGAAAGCAAATCTGTTGCCATGAGAAAAGTTTGTTAGTATGAAAGACATTATGTGAAATACGGTAGGCAAGTGGTAATAGCGAATTAATAAAATTATGTAATGTAATACTGTTTTATTAATTCAGTGCATGCAGGTGGCTGATAGGATGTAGTTCGTAGACAGGTATGTGTCAACAAAATCGTGGACTAACAAAGATGGTGAAGGCATTGGTGCTTAGTAGTAAGTTTTTGGTGAGAATGGAGTAGTAGTGGTGTTCAAAGACTCCACATGATGGTTAATGACCTCATATATCCCCTTTTGGTGAGAAGCAAGGTATTTTTGCTGATTATCTGTATGTGTGCTTCCTAGATCCTCCACAGTCTTTCCTGCAGTCCTTGCGGTCTGTTTCCACTAGCTGCTGTGCTAAAGCTATGCCTGCCTTCCTCCTTGTTCCCTATTTCTGACCCCACTGCTATTTCATATCTCCTTTAATCCCTCCCCAGCTTCATACTTACACTGACTTACACTGAGCGAGATGGTGCTGTGGTTAACACACTGTACTTGCATTTGGGAAGATGAAATTTCAAAACCACATCCGCCTGTCGTGATTTAGGGTTTTCATGACTTTCCTAAATCATTTAAATCAAATGTCGGGATGGTGATAAAGGGAATGGCTGATTTCCTTCCTTTTCCTTCCCGAATCTGAGCTTATGCGGGTCGACCGAAGCGTCCGATCCCACGCGGCGGCTTTAACCCGTGACGTAAGGGTGTTGTCGTGTGTGACGTCATGATGGCGCGGAGTTTGGTTTGTGAGTGTGACGTGTTTGTAGATGTCGTCGTGTCGTGGTTTGTTGTGCCCTCTGGTGGTATGTCCAGGGTTTTCGTTTGTGTGGTGTGATGGGCTCAGTTTGCTTTTGCTCATTATCCAGAATTGGTAGAGGTTGGCTGTTTTTGTAGTGGAATTCGTTTCAGTGAGTTAATGATTTTGTGTGAAGGTTAATTTAGTGTTGTTTGCTGTACATCGTGTGGTAATTTTAGTAAAATTAATTGGTTGTTGTTTTTATTCAGGGATGGATATGACGGATAAAATTAACAGTGTGCAGGTCAAGGGAAGTGTTTGATCCCTATGTCTGGCTGTGTATGTTGGTATTAGTATCAGGAGATGTTTCTGAGCTATATAGGCCAATGGAAGTGTTTGATCCTAATTTATGGGATCGGGAGCTGCTGTTGAGCTATATAGGTCAAGGGAAGTGTCCGATTCCAGATGATATTGTGTTTAGTGGTATTTGGGGGGTTTTGTGATGGTTTTTTTCGTCGTTTTGTGTGGTTTTGTATGGGGGTGGGTGTCTAAATTTGTTTATATTTGGTTTGCCCCCACCCAAAAACACCTCATTTCCCGCACTTGTCCCATTAGTGTCATTAAGCTTTTTGTGGAAAGTGTGTGTTTGTTTTTTTGATGTATTTTCGTCCTCATAATGTGTATGTAATGACTTTGTATGTGCCATAATGGAATCGTGGTTTATGGTAGTTTCCGCCATATTTGTGACGTCATGGGTCAAAGCAGATGGGTGGGATCGGATGCTTTCGTATTTCCGCTTATGCTTCATATCTAATGACCTCGTTGTTGATGGTATGTTAAACACTAACCTCCTCCTCCTCCTCCTCCTACTACTACTACTACTACTACTACTAATCCTTCATGTTTCTCTCTGCTCTAAATCAGTTATTTTTACGGGCCTAGACACACATTTAGCTATCCTTGTTATACCCCCTTCTCACATTGTCCCCTACATTCTTCCACAATGCATGTTTTGGCAATATCCTTCCAGTATGTCCATGTATGTAATAGATGGTTACAAGGACTTCAGCTGTTAAAAATGATATGAAAATTAAAATACAGGCATTCATCTCTTTTTTCATTTAATTTATAAGCAACCAGTTTCATTACTCCATTACATCATCTTTAAGCCCCTGTGTAGAGAAAAAAAAAAAATTACAATGTAATCAAGTTAATAAACATGCTAGTAAAAGGACAGTATTAAAATTGATAAGTAATATCCAAGGGAATTTAGTATAAATATTTGGCAGCAGCCAAAGCATGTTGTGGTGGTGGTGGTGGTGGTGGTGGTGGTGGTGGTGGTGGTCTTCAGTCCTGAGACTGGTGATGCAGCTCTCCATGCTACCCTATCTTGTGCAAGCTTCTTCATCTCCCAGTACTTACTGCAACCCACATCCTTCTGAATCTGCTTAGTGTATTCATCTCTTGGCCTCCCTCTACGATTTTTACCCTCCACGCTGCCCTCCAATGCTAAGTTTGTGATCCCTTGTTGCCTCAGAACATGTCCTACTAACCGGTCCCTTCTTTTTGTCAAATTGTGCCACATTCTCCTCTTCTCCCCAATTCTATTCAATACTTCATCATTAGTTATGTGATCTACCCATCTAATCTTCAGCATTCTTCTGTAGCACCACATTTCGAAAGCTTCTATTCTCTTATTGTCCAAACTATTTATTGTCCATGTTTCACTTCCATACATGGCTACACTCCATACAAATACTTTCAGAAACGACTTCCTGACACTTAAATCGATACTCGATGTTAACAAATTTCTCTTCTTCAGAAACGCTTTCCTTGCCATTGCCAGTCTACATTTTATATCTTCTCTGCTTCGACCATCGTCAGTTATTTTGCTCCCCAAATAGAAAAACTCCTTTACTACTTTAAGCGTCTCATTTCCTAATCTAATTCCCTCAGCATCACCCGGCTTAATTCGACTACATTCCATTATCCTCGTTTTGCTTTTGTTGATGTTCATCTTGTATACTCCTTTCAAGACCCTGTCCATTCCGTTCAACTGCTCTTCCAAGTTCTTTGCTGTCTCTGATAGAATTACAATGTCATCGGCGAACCTTAAAGTTTTTAATTCTTCTCCATGGATTTTAATACCTACTCCGAATTTTTCATTTGTTTCCTTTACTGCTTGCTTAATATACAGATTGAATAACATCGGGGAGAGGCTACAACCCTGTCTCACTCCCTTCCCAACCACTGCTTCCCTTTCATGCCCCTCGACTCTTATAACTGCCAACTGGTTTCTGTACAAATTGTAAATAGCCTTTCGCTCCCTGTATTTTACCCCTGCCACCTTCAGTTCTAAGATAAGTCGTAAGGTCAGTATTGCCTCACGTGTTCCAACATTTCTACGGAATCCAAACTGATCTTCCCCGAGGTCGGCTTCTACCAGTTTTTCCATTCGTCTGTAAAGAATTTGCGTTAGTATTTTGCAGCTGTGACTCATTAAACGGATAGTTCGGTATTTTTCACATCTGGCAACGCCTGCTTTCTTTGGGATTGGAATTATTATATTCTTCTTGAAGTCTGAGGGTATTTCGCCTGTCTCATACATCTTGCTCACCAGATGGTAGAGTTTTGTCAGGACTGGCTCTCCCAAGGCAGTCAGTAGTTCTAATGGAATGTTGTTTACTCCCGGGGCCTTGTTTCGACTCAGGTCTTTCAGTGCTCTGTCAAACTCAACCCGCAGTATAGTATCTCCCATTTTATCTTCATCCTCTTCCATTTCCATAATATTGTCCTCAAGTACATCGCCCTTGTATAGACCCTCTATATACTCCTTCCACCTTTCTGCTTTCCATTCTTTGCTTAGAACTGAGTTTCCACCTGGGCTCTTGATATTCATGCAAGTGGTTCTCTATTCTCCAAAGGTCTCTTTAATTTTCCTGTAGGCAGTATCATCTATCTTACCCCTTGTGAGATAAGCCTCTACATCCTTACATTTGTCCTCTAGCCATCCCTGCTTAGCCATTTTGCGCTTCCTGTCGATCTCATTTTTGAGACGTCTGTATTCCTTTTTGCCTGCTTCATTTACTGCATTTTTATATTTCCTCCTTTCATCAATTAAGTTCAATATTTCTTCTGTTACCCTACTTGATCCTCTGCTGCCTTCACTACTTCATCCCTCAGAGCTACCCGTTCTTCTTCTACTGTACTTCTTTCCCCCATTCCTGTCAATTGTTCCCTTATGCTCTCCCTAAAACTCTGTACAACCTCTGGTTCTTTCAGCTTATCCAGGTCCCATCTCCTTAAATTCCCACCTTTTTGCAGTTTCTTCAGTTTTAATCTACAGTTCATAACCAATAGATTGTGGTCAGAGTCCACATCTGCCCCTGGAAATGTCTCACAATTTAAAACCTTGTTCTTAAATCTCTGTTTTACCATTATATAATCTATCTGATACCTTCTAGTATCTCCAGGATTCTTCCATGCATACAACCTTCTTTCATGATTCTTGAACCAAGTGTTAGCTATGATTAACTTATGCTCTGTGCAAAACTCTACCAGGCAGCTTCCTCTTTCATTTCTTAGCCCCAATCCATATTCACCTACTACGTTTCCTTCTCTCCCTTTTCCTACTCTCGAATTCCAATCACCCATGACTATTAAATTTTCGTCTCCCTTCACTACCTGAATAATTTCTTTTATCTCCTCATACATTTCTTCATCATCTGCAGAGCTAGTTGGCATATAAACAAGTACTACTGTAGTAGGAGTGGGCTTCGTGTCTATCTTGGCCACAATAATGCGTTCACTATGCTGTTTGTAATAGCTTACCCGCATTCCTATTTTCCTATTCATTATTAAACCTTCTCCTGCATTACCCCTATTTAATTTTGTGTTTATAACCCTGTATTCATCTGACCAAAAGTCTTGTTCCTCCTGCCATTGAACTTCACTAATTCCCACTATATCTAACTTTAACCTATCCATTTCCCTTTTTAAATTTTCTAATCTACCTGCCCGGTTAAGGGATCTGACGTTTCACACTCTGATCCGTAGAACGCCAGTTTTCTTTTTCCTGATAACGACGTACTCTTGAGTAGTCCCCGCCCGGAGATCTGAATGGGGACTATTTTACCTCCGGAATATTTTACCCAAGAGGACGTCATCATCATTTATCCATACAGTAATGCTACATGCCCTCGGGAAAAATTATGGCCGTAGTTTCCCCCTTGCTTTCAGCCGTTCGCAGTACCAGCACAGCAAGGCCATTTTGGTTAATGTTGCAAGGCCAGGTCAGTCAATCATCCAGACTGTTGTCCCTGCAACTACTGAAAAGGCTGCTGCCCCTCTTCAGGAACCACACGTTTGTCTGGCCTCTCAACAGGTACCCCTCCGTTGTGGTTGCACCTACGGTACGGCCATCTGTATCGCTGAGGCACGCAAGCCTTCCCACCAACGGCAAGGTCCATGGTTCATGGGGGCATACAGTGTGCTAACATCAATGTTTGTGAATCATTCACAGTAAAAAGAGAATATCTATAAAATTTTATGAATATTAACTGAGAAATATGAAGTCACACAACAGTAAAACTAATCTATGTATTGAAGTCAGTAATGTCAGCCTCAGATATCTAAGGTGTCTCATACTTAATAAAAAACTAAAATGTAAAACTAATATAACACACTGTAACAAATTACTGCTTTGCAGAAAACAGTATCAATATGTAATATGAGGGTTAGGCACAACCAAAATAGATCAATAAGTGGATAATCTATGGATACATGGGTGAATGGTAGAGTGCAGATCCCTGAAGTAACTGTAAAAAAGTGCACAGGAATATCTGTGCAGGATGGTAAACATATGAAAGCATATATTGAATGAAATCAGAAAGCAAGAAAATGAACAAAATGTGCATCTATATGAAAAGTAGTCCTTGCAAGCAACAGGTCAGAGGATGGTGTCACCTATTGTTAGAGAATCTGGTACAGACAAAGTGTGATATTTGTTTTACATTTTAGTTTTTTATTTATTAAGTATGACATACCTCAGGTATCTGAGGTTGACATGTTTCTGACTTCCCATACAGAGATTAGTTTTTACTGTTGTATGGTGTTCTATTTTTCCAGTTAATATTTGTAAAATTTTATAACTGTTATCTAGTTCCTTCTGAATGGTTTACTAACGTTGATGTAACATCCTGTACAGTTTGGCTGTTGGCAAATATTTACTGTCAATTCCCTTGGGTATTATTAATCTCTCAATTTTTTACCTTTCTTTTATTAGTATGTATATTATCTTGAGTATGTTGTCATTGTTGTTTTTTATGCAGGGACCTGAAGGTGGTGTAATTGGAACACCAAAACTGGCTGTGTAAATAAATTAAGTGCAAAAGAGGTGTTTAAATTTTAACTTCAGCTGTGAAGTTTGTTCTCTACATACATAAATGAGCTTAACGGATAGGGTGGACAGCAATGCTGTAGTGTACAGGTGTCGTTGAGTGACTATTGGGACCTGCAGGGTGACTTATACAGAATTTGTTTGGAGTGAGAATGACAGCTTGCTGTAAATGTAGAAAAATGTAAGTTAATGCAGGTGAGTAGAAAAACACTCCTGCAATGATGGAATGCAGTAGTAGTGGGATGCTGCGTGACACAGTCACCTCAATTAAATATCAAGGCATAACATTCTGAAGCAGTATGAAATGGAATGAGCACCTAGGGTCAGTAGTAGGGAAAGTAAATGGCCAGCTTTGGTTTATTGGGAGAAAAATGGAAAATTTAGCTTACCTATGAAGGATACCACGTACAGCACACTAATGTGACAAATTGTTGAGTGTCAGGGACTCCCACCAGGTTGAAATAAATGAATATATTGAAGCAGTTCACAGGCTTGCTGCTATATTTGTTACCAGTAGGTTCAGTCCACACACAAGTATTACAGACATGCTTCATGAACTCTCATAGGAATTCCTGGACAGAAGGCAATTCTCTTTTCATGAAACACAGTTGAGAATTTTCATGAAGCATAGTTATGAATTTTTTTTAAATGGCATCATATTTGCCATTGACTGTGAGAATTATTGATTACATAATTGGAGTTTCAGCTTTCGGGTCATTTTCAAGTAGTGCTGCAAAAGTTAAAAGAATATAAAAATGAAGCACAGAGTGTAAGAAGGTCATTGCAAAAGTAATAGCAACTAATTTTTGTCTCAAAAGTGATATGAAATTAAAAAATTCTGAACTATGCAAATGGTAGGTTAGTTCATATGTAAACGTTACATTTAGGGAGGTGAATTAACATACACACTGTCATAAAGATAATGCATGAGAAAAAGACGAAACAAATTTTGTTGTTTCAGACGTTTGTGCTGTCAGTTGCAACGCTACACCATAGTACATGGTAGGAACACAGACCTGTGACATCTTTGAGTCCCTCAAGTCCGCAGCTTGTGGTCTAGTGGCTCATGTTGCTACCTCTGGAACACGGGGTCCCAAGTTCGATTCTCTGCGGGCATGAGGATTTTCTCTGCCCGGGGACAGGGTGTTTGTGTTGTCCTTATCATTTCATCATCATCCGTCATTTGTGACAGTGGCTAGATTGGACTGTGTAGAAATTGGGGCTATGTGTGGTCATTAGCACCCACACAGTTGAGTGCCCCACAAACCAAACATCATCATTTGAGTCCTTTGAAATAATCTCCCAACGAATCCATCACACACTGCCAACACTGGAAGGTGCCGAATATCCATGGCTTCACCATGAGCGAGTCATCAAATCTCGCGCGTCACTGCTGTGGCAGTGTCTTTGTGTTTGATATCATGTTCCACACAGTGGGTCTTTCAGTTCTGCTATGAGGCTGTAATCACAAGGTGATAAGTCTGGCGAATGTGGTGGATGGTCCAGTACTTCTGTCACCATCACATGAGCAGATTCTGCACACATGCTGCCGTATGGGCTCTCGCGTTGTCCTGAAGAATTAATACATTGTGTAGATGTTCAGGACATTCGTCCCGAGTAGCTCACCATAGATGTCATTGTAGGAAAGAGTGACAGTAGTACGGGGGATTAGCACCTGAATGGCTGCTCAACTTACATTGTGGTCTCTCTTCACACTTAGTTTTCCTGGAAAGGACTGCCATCTAGTGTCACTTTACTCTAGATTCTTGGGAGGCTCCTGATACCACGGATTGCGTGTAGTCTGTAATGTACTATTGTGTATTGCAGCTGACAGTAAAACACATTTAGAGTGACAACCTTTTTTCATCTTTTTTCTTGTTCTTTATCTTTATGGCTGCGTGTGCATTCATCCATCTCTGTACATGTACTGTTTACTTATGAACTAACATTCCATTTGAATTGTTCATAATTTTTTAATTTGTTACCATTTTTGAGACAAAAAATAGATGCCATGACTTTTGCAATGATCCTCGTATGTACAGGACTGCATAAACATGTCATATAGGCAGTAGTACAGTACAACAATGGTGAAAATAATATATTACTTAAGTTTTGGTTCAGCACGTGTCGGACTTTAAAATCCTCTGACATATATAAATATCGTAGTCAAAACTAAGCCATTTCGCTGTAGAAATACATTAACATTAAATGAGTGTGAAGCTCTGTACTTCTTGAAGTGATGTAAATTATGTGAACTGAATACCAATGTTAACATTCTTCACATTAATTGTTAAGTCAACACTGTAACACACTGTGTGCATGAGAAATAAGGCTGTTGGTGTAAAAATATATTCACAAGTCAGACTGCCTGTGCACTTACCAGTGATAGCTCATTCCTGTGATAACAACTGTAAGCTTCATATCATAACATCTTTTCACATCTGTTCATAAAATACAGCTTCTTGTGTGACGATGTAGTCATAAGGTACTGGGGGACAGGATAGGAAAATGTACGTTGAACAGACTAGCATAAAAATGCATCTGTTATCTGTTCAAAAGATCTCACACTGACTTAAGTACTCATACAGAACATGGCAACAGTAATCTTTTGTTTGCATATATGTTGCAACTGATGAAAAAACATAGAAAACCCAAAATGCTCCAAAATGATACAGGCAGCATTACAGCAAAACAGTGTTGAGCAGTACATTACAAGGCACTACCTTGTAAATGCAGGATACATGTTTTTATCAAGTCCTAATGTGGTGAATGGAGAAGAGAAGTTTGTGGCACAACTTGACTAGAAGAAGGGATCGGTTGGTAGGACATGTTCTGAGGCATCAAGGGATCACCAGTTTAGTATTGGAGGGCAGCGTGGAGGGTAAAAATCGTAGAGGGAGACCAAGAGATGAACACACCAAGCAGATTCAGAAGGATGTGGGTTGCAGTAGGTACTGGGAGATGAAGCAGCTTGCACAGGATAGTGTTTCATGGAGAGCTGCATCAAACCAGTCTCAGGACTGAAGACCACAACAACAATATGGTGATCATAGTTGCGTAAAAATGCTATTGAGAAAAGTGTAAAAAGTAATCACACAGTGTTATGATGCATTTCTAAAATAGATTAATAAGACAAGAAACACACTAAAAATAAAATGAAATGTAGAGGATAAAATTAATTTTCAACTATAAAATGTGTGAGAGTGCACTTGATTTTTCCCTCGTTATCATGTATAAAAACAGAAATACAGTAGAAAACATCGGGAGCACTTACAAAACTTGTTACGTAGCATTTGTGAAGAGTTGGCAAAATACATCAGATACAACAAAGAAGGGAGGCAACCAAACCATGAAACCTTAAAAACTGAGAAAAAGCCCCAAATTTGATGAAATTGAGAAAAGATCTCGAATTTCCGTCGGGAGACTGGTTTTGTAATAATATTCATCACTTCATTTTTGTATACAGAAATATTGTTTAAATCAATTTAGGGGTGTATTGCAAAGCATTCAAATGATAGGCTATGTAGCTCAACATTATCTGAGTGTTTCTGTCTGTATATCAACGTCTTTGACCATATGACTTGATGTAATTTCTTTCCCGAATTGGCTCTCTATTGAAGAGACATGATGTTATTGCAGCATGTATGTTGAAATCACAGTTTAAGTGAAATAAGTGATTTATTAATGCTCTCAGGGGCTCAGCATTCATTTGCTGGGAACGGGCTTGGCGATCCTGGGGTTCCTGAGCTCTGAACTGGTATGCATTGCCAGTGCTCTGTCACGATAACCTCTGGGAATGCTTCAGCAACCACTGTGTGGCGTGGCAGTGTGTGGCGCGGCAGTGAAACATGGTGTGTCACAGGGAATGGGGATCTTGGCTTGACCACCTGAATCTTGAGGATGATACAAATCTCTATAATAACAAACAAACAAACAAACAACCCTTAGTCTCAATGTGTGTGGTGTGCTGATGAGATGCATGGCGGTTGAGGTGGAACAGTGATTGCCGGCAACCTCTGGGGAACCTGCCACACCTCAGTTGTATAAGGCTTTCTCTCTCTGTCTGGGTGGATTTTCTTCCCTAACTGCTTATGGGAACACCATTACGCCTAAATCTCATGTTTCTACTCCCAGTGGTTTGGGTGGGGCACTGGGCAGTACTAACGCCTCAATTCTTAAGAGACTTTATGTGGCCAGTCCACCTGGGTCATCTGTCAACAACAGTAAGCATAGTAACATACCACATCCTGTGATGGATAACATTTTTGTTGTAATGAAACTTGTGGACAGTTCTTTTGAAAAATTGTTACCATTCTATATCTGTAAAGGTCTCGACAGACTTGCAGGACAACTCAGATCTGAAACCTGGCCAAGCCCGGAGATAAGCTCATCCAAATTTTTGCGAAGAATCTAATGGTCTTCCGAAAGCATAGGCTAAACATGGTTGGCGGTGGCGTGTTTGTTGCTGTTAGTAGTTGTTCAACTTGTCGCGAAATTGAAGTAGGTACTTGCTGTGGGTTAGTATGGGCAGAGGTTATTGTTGGCAACTGGAGTAAAATAATAATAGGATCCTTTTACCGACCTCCTAATTCAGATGATACAGTTGCTGAAAGGTTCAAAGAAAACTTGAGTTTGATTTCAAGCATGTACCAAACTCATACAATAATAGTTGGTGGAGACTTTAATTTACCCTCGATATGTTGACATGTTTAATTTTGGAGGTATGCATAAAATATCATGCGAAATTGTGGTAAACGCATTCTCTGAAAATTATTTTGAGCAGTTAGTACATAATCCCATGCGAATAGTAAACAGTTGTGAAAACACTCTTGACCTCTTAGCGTTAATAATGAGCATCAAAACTGATACGGGGATTAGTGAACACAGGGTTGTCGTATCGAGATTGAATATTGTAATCCCCAAATCCTTCAAAAATAAGCGAAAAATATACCTATTCCAAAAAGCAGATAAAAATTCACTTGACGCCTTCCTGCGAGACAATCTCCACTCGTTACAAATTAAAAATGTAAGTGTAGACCAGATGTGGCTTGAATTCAAAGAAATAGTATCGGCAGCAATTGAGAGATTTATACCAAATAAATTAACAAACGATGGAGCTGATCCTCCTTGGTACACAAAACTGATTAGAAAACTTTTGCAGAAACAACGAAACAAACATGCCAAATTTAAACAGATTCAAAATCCCCAAGATTGGTGGTCTTTTACAGAAGCTCAAAATTTAGCGCAGACTTAAATGCAAGATGCTTATAACAGTTTCCTCAACGAAACTTTGTCTCGAAACCTGGCAGAAAATCCAAAGAGATTTTGGTCGTATGTGAAGTATGTTAGCGGCAAGAAACAATCAATGCCTTCTCTGTGCGACAGCAATGGAGATACTATTGAAGACAGTGCTACCAAAGTAGAGTTACTAAACACAGCCTTCCGAAATGCCTTCACAAAAGAATTGGAATCGAGAACAGCTGTCAACATCAGTAACATAGAAGTAAATACCCTTAGAGTAGTGAAGCAACTTAAATCAATAAAAGCAAGTCTTCTGTTCCAGACGGTATACCAATTAGGTTCTTTTCGGAGTATGCTGATGCATTACCTCCATACTTAACAATCATATACAACCGTTTGCTCGGCGAAAGATCTGTACCCAAAAACTGGAAAGTTGCACAGGTAACACAAATATTCAAGAAAGGTAGTAAGAGTAATCCATTAAATTACAGGCCCATATTGTTAATGTCGATATGCAGCAGGAGTTTGGAACATATATTGTGTTCGAACATTATGAATTACCTCTAAGGAAACTATTGACACACAGTCAACATGGGTTTAGAAAACATTGTTCCTCTGAAACACAACTAGCTCTTTATTCACATGAAGTGTCAAGTGCTATTGACAAGGGATTTCAGATAGATTCCATATTTCTGGATTTCCGGAAGTCTTTTGACACTGTACCACACAAGTGGCTTGTAGTGGAATTGTGTGCTTATGGAATATCGTCTCAGTTATGTGACTGGATTTGTGATTTCCTGTCAGAGAGGTCACAGTTCGTAGTCATAAAGTGATTTCTGGTGTTGCCCAAGGTAGTGTTATAGGTCCTTTGCTGTTCCTTATTTATATAAACGGTTTGGGAGACAATCTGAGCAGCTGTCTTCAGTTGTTTACAGATGATGCTGTCATTTATCAACTAATAAAGTCATCAGAAGATAAAAACAAATTGCAAAACGATTTAGAAGAGACATCTGAATGGTGCGAAAATTGGCAGTTGACCCTAAATAATGAAAAGTGTGAGGTCATCCACATGAGTGCTAAAAGGAACCCGTTAAACTTCAGTTACGCGATAAATCAGTATAATCTAAAAGCCATAAATTCAACTAAATACGTAGGTACTACAATTACGAACAACTTAAATTGGAAGGAACACACAGAAAATGTTGTGGGGAAGGCTAACCAAAGACTACATTTTATTGGCAGGACACTTAGAAAAGGAGACTGCCTACATTACACTTGTCCATCCTCTTTTAGAATACTGCTGCTCGGTGTGGGATCCTTACCAGATAGGGCTGGTGGAGTACATCGAAAAAGTTCAAAGAAAGGCAGCGCATTTTGTATTATCACGAAATATGGGCGAGAGTGTCACTGAAATGATACAGGATTTGGGCTGGACATCATTAAAAGAAAGGCATTTTTCGTTGCGATGGAATCTTCTCATGAAATTCCAATCACCAACTTTCTCCTGCGAATGCAAAAATATTTTGTTGACACCGACCTACATAGGGAGAAACGATCACCATGATAAAATAAGGGAAATCGCAGCTCGCACAGAAAGATATAGGTGTTCATTCTTTCCGTGCGGTATAAGAGATTGCAGTAATAGAGAATTGTGAAGGTGGTTCGGTGAACGCTCTGCCAGGCACTTAAATGTTATTTACAGAGTATCAATGTAGATATATGAAGAGACTGTGGAATGTTACTCTTCTGCTGGAGGCTATGAGGGCTCTCCAAGTACAGAAGCTGTTGAATGCCAAGCTACTTATAGAATATCCCATCATCAGGGTGCTGCACACTGAGTTGAATAGTGTTAAAGGTATTGTCACATGCTGGGACATTACGCGTATGGATACAAAGAACTGCAACAGGAATGGGAAAGTGCATGGGTGACTGAAGTCCAAAACTTTATGAAAAAGGTTGATGGGAGCTCCAAAAGTCAGCATCATTTATTCTGACGTTCAGTCTGCTGAAGTTGTCAGAGTATTTGCAGCAGGATTTCTCCGGCTTAAGGTAAGACTGTACGTCCCAAATGTAATGTGCTGTTTCAAGTGCCAACACTGCGGTCACACCACTATGGGTTGTGACGGTTGGGCTATGTGTGGATGATGTGGCAGTGAGGTGCACATACAGGGCTTTCAAAGCACTGTGCCATCCAGGTGTGTTAATTTCTCTCAGGCCCATCCTGTTTGGAGGATTGTCCTGTCTTTGCTGAAGAAAATAAGATGCAGGGAATTAGTCACACAGTGTGTCTCGTACTCTGATGCAAAGAAGGAATTTGAGGTCACACAGTGACCAAGTTTCATCAAGTCTTTTGCTGTGGCATTGAAGAATCCTGGCTAGAAGGTCAGTGTTAGCACCATGACTATGACTGCTGAGCATCTACCTGCACCTCTGGTCCCACAGCCCAGTCACCCTATAGCTGAACCATTGAAAGTTGGCGAACATAATTTCAGTGTAGATGGTAAACCCTCATGACAGACATCTGAAGAGATCCAGCAGAGTGTTTCTGTTCCTCCAGCCTTGTCATCGTCCCCCAAAATCCAAGCTGGGGACGAATGCCAAATGGCCAGTGGTCTGCTCTGAAGCCATTGGTCCATGTGACCTTGTTGCTGTCTGATGGATCTGATGATCATCATACTATGGCTGGTATGGATGTCGAGATTTGCTTGAGGGAACCAGTGAGTCCCTCAGGTGACTCCACCCCCTCCCTCCATTCCCGTCTCATCACCACGGTGGAGCAAGAAGGGCAAAGACAGAGTTAAACCTCACCATTAAAATGGCTTCCATACTGCAGTGGAACATTAATGGGTTCGGGACACATTTGGGGGAACTGAAAGTGCTGGTACAGGAATGCTTGGGTTTGCAGGAAGCACATTTTAAAGCATCTGGTAACCCTCTCATAAGGGGCTATGCTCTCTATCACAAGGATGACCTGACTGGCGAAAGTGCCAAGGAAGGGGTCACTTTGTCAATAACATGCACCACTCCTGTGCTCTCCCCCTAGCTACTGACCTGCAAGCGGTTACAGCTGAAGTTCATGTATGTCGGAGGATTACTATTTGCTCGCTATATTTACCTACAGATGATGCGATTGACTCTGAGGCCCTAACAGGTCCTACAGAACAACTCTTCCAACCATTTCTCCTATGGGGAGGCTTCAATGCCTGTCATATGTTGTGGGGTTCAGTGCATGAATGCTTATGCGGAGAAGTAATATCAACATAAAAGTACAGATTGAATATAATCTATAACTCTTTAACAGCCAGTTGGAGATAAATTTATGTATAGCCCTTGTACTATTGGAGGTGGCCATACATAGGAGTCAGTTGTGTTTTTCTAATCTCATAAATGCATACACCACTACTTGGAGATTTAACATCCTTCTCCAAACTGTTTCAAAGCCTGGGAGATTTTTGACAATTAATGGGTGTAGGTTTTCACCGCAAAAAAATATTTATGCTTTAACTGTTCACATAATGTTTTTAACAATTCAAAGATTCAAATTGGGGGAGTGGGGTAAACTATTTAAAATTATAATGATTTTGTATCATTACTAGACATAATCTTTGTCAAGAAGTTACTCTGGTTACCGTTGATGAAAGATCTAATGACAAAGCACATAAAATAACTGCAAATTGTGAAATAACCCAGCAAATTAGTAAGGGATTTGTGTTTTGCATTTCTATAAACGGTGAGAGAGATCCTGCAGGGACTTTGGCACTATTTATGTAGGGATCAAAATTGTAAATACTGTCAACCAGCTTGTCAACAGGTACTCGTCAGACTGTACAGATGATAGTGAATCACTGCTCCACACATTGTGATGCCTTCTAGCTAGACACAACCTGAAAGTATTAGTACTGCCATGGTCATTGTGGTTTGATCTGGTCAACTAACCAAACTTTGAGTGGTTGTTTAGAAAGTCACCATATGCGACAAAATTTTGTGGAATCTTTTCTAAGGAATATCTTATGGTCTTGGTCTGTGGCTTCAAGATGGTGAGCCAGGGAGCATAAGGTGAGGGAGGGGTGGGGTGGACTGGTGCCCTGGCTGCATTAAACACACGATGTAAGTTTGAGGCTGAATAACTACAAGAAATATTGAGCTCCAGAATACATTTTTAAGTGATTTTCTTCAATTTTATGGGAATTTCATGATTTTATCACCATATCTACTGCTGAGTCTAAGAAAGGGGGTACCCTGGGTTGCTACATAGTTCAGATGTTACCTTCATGAACAGCTAACAAATTAAGGCACATTATTTTGTGTTGTTCATTGGGCACTGGAGTGGATGAGAAGCTGTTGCAGCATAAAATTTCTCATCTGCTGTGTTTCTGTGTTCTAAAAGCAGTAGGTCCAAATAGTGTATTGAGCAGAATAAATGTTACTCATAGTCCACGACACATGCAGCGGATACAGATTTAAAGCAAAAGAATGTAATCTGGTGGTTACGAGGACATGTTCACATAAAGTGATGCAACAAAGAAGCAAGAGTGTTTCACGTAGAACAACAATGATTTGGTGTCCCATCTCATAGCATTCTGCCATCTAGCTAGCAAGTAAAAGAATTATGTGCCATTGGAAAGGCAAATGGTTAGAAGTGACAAACAAGAAGCTGAAAATCAAGAACCTAGACATGAAGAATTTCCTGCCAACCACACACTACTATCCTCTCTGATGAAATGGTCTGCTAATTTGTGAAAATTGTAGAGTATCACCTTGAGTAAACATTTTAACAATATGTGTTTTATTTGCTGATTCAGTAGCAACCCTCAACTTGCCTAGACTCTGCTCTATATTTTAGACAGCAATGGGACAAGTGCAGCGTGTAAGTGCTAAAATACCATATAGCCTCTTGGAAGGATTGTGATTCATATCCCTCTCTGGCTGTCCAACTTTTGGTTTTGCATGGTTTCCCTTAATCATTTGGACAAATGCTGGGATGTTTGCTTTGAAAAGGACACATGGTTGCCTCTATCATCCTTTCCCCTATTTGAGCTTGTCCTACATGTTTAACCTACATCTACATACATACTCCGCAATCCACCATACGGTGCATGGCGGAGGGTACCTTGTACCACAACTAGCATCTTTTCTCCCTGTTCCACTCACAAACAGAACAAGGGAAAAATGACTGCCTATATGCCTCTGTACGAGCCCTAATTTCTCTTATCTTTGTGGTCTTTCCGTGAAATATAATTTGGCGGCAGTAAAATTGTACTGCAGTCAGCCTCAAATGCAGGTTTTCTAAATTTCCTCAGTAGCGATTCATGAAAAGAACGCCTCCTTTCCTCCAGATACTCCCACCAGAGTTCCTGAAGCATTTCTGCAACACTCATGTGATGATCAAACCTACCAGTAACAATTCTAGCAGCCCGCCTCTGAATTGCTTCTATGTCCTCCCTCAATCCGACCTGATAGGGATCCCAAACGCTCGAGCAGTACTCAAGAATAAGTTGTATTAGTGTTTTATAAGCGATCATCCTTTACAGATGAACCACATCTTCCCAAAATTCTACCAATGAACCGAAGACGTATCTGCCTTCCCCACAACTGCCATTACATGCGTGTCCCACTTCATATCGCTCTGCAATGTTACACCCAAATATTTAATCGACGTGACTGTGTCAAGCGCTACACTACTAATGGAGTATTCAAACATTACAGGATTCTTTTTCCTATTCATATGCATTAATTTACATTTATCTATATTTAGAGTTAGCTGCCATTCTTTACACCAATCACAAATCCTGTCCAATGGTCATTTGGTTGATGGGATATTAGTGTTTAATGTTCCATTGTTTTTTTTCCCTTTCAGGGGAAATGGAAGGACTGTTACAAATTTTTATTACCACTCATAAAATCCCCCTCTCCCACTGTTACCTTCCAACAATGAAATGATGCTTTGTGGAATGAACTCAGTCTCTAGCAGGTGTAGGACAAGTGTAATTTGTGTTGGTGTGGGTTGGGAGAATGGGTTTGCTGTGCAGGTTTGTCCTGGATGAGCTACCTTTCTCACCCTCTTCTGTCTTAACCTTGTTCTCAGTACTTTATGATTTGTTAAAATTGCATTTGGTAATCATACTATTGTGACAGCATGAGTCACAACTTCCACTTAAGTATAATAAATAGTTACATATGTGGTCAAATAGATATTTTAAGTGTAGCGAATACACACTCTGTAGCTGTCGCGTGTAATGTCATGCAGCGATGCGAGGAAGCGGCTTCGAGAGCAAGATGCGGAGACTCTGTCATTGATGGCCATGAGGGCAACTTGCTAATCTCACACTACTGGTATACGAACTTGTTGCTCTCATGTCTGCCAACAACAGTGTCTCCACTTCTTGCTCTGAGTTCCTTCCTCACACTTTTGCTTGACATCACATCAAACAGCTACAGAGGGAGTATTGATTACATCATTAAAATTTAAAATAAGTCTTTGATCACACATGTAATTATTTATTATATTTAAGTGATAAGTGTGACTTATAATAAATGTGTTCTGTACAAATCAGTTTTATTCAACCTGTCATGATAAGTATACATATGCATAAAAGGTATTACTTAAAAAAACTGTCAGAGAACTTCATAATACTTTCAAAGCGAGTTAATTATATACTCGTTGGGTGTGTAGTCTGATCATGATCATCTTGACTCAATATTTATTTGTCCAGGTGAGAATGCTGTTTGCTGAATGTCATTAGGACTGATTCCTGACACAAATGGTAGCCGTTTTGAACATCACCCTGTTTTTATCTAAAATAAAAAAATGGTCTTTCACTTGTCAGGCAGAGGCAGTACTGTGTAGTTTCTACCCGTTTTCACCACTGGGATGCTGCACCCCCTCTTGATGTTATGGGGCTGCAGTGATAGTTTCTCTCACAGGTGCTCTGTTTCTCAGAGGTGTCTAAAAGGGCATGGCAGGAATCAATTGTGATGAGATTTATCACCTGAAGCCAGTGGCCAAATAGACTGCTGAATATTGTAAAGATGACTGTGTGGTCTGGCTGCAGGCCTGACAAGGATATAATCAGTATATGAATTGTTCCTTATTTTTATCCTTCGCTTGTCATTGTGGACTAGTCAATGTTGAAAGGCATTTTTTTCCATGTTGTCATCCTGAGACAGCAGTAGAACAGGCAGTGTTGTGGCTTGATTAAGAGACGTGGACTCCTATCACATCTCCGATCTGAGAGGGAAACCATCGTTGCCCTTGTAATCATTGATGGTAATGGACATTGTGTGTGAGGAAATGTTTGTTCTGTTCACAAAATTTATGCACTGATATTGAGCAAGGGTGTGATGACCATATACAGTGATATGTCAACAAAGTATTTGAAATATGTAGTTGTCCATTTTATGCTTTTATGTATTTATAATTTAACTAGACTTTAATGAAAGTGGTAGGTACTGGAGATTTTTCATGGGCCTGTGAGAATTATCCATTTTATTTGTACAACATTTATCCATAATATTAATTATATCTAGGGACATTTGAAAATTATCGTATTTCAGTAACAAAATTCCTAGATGTCATACATAACTTTTATATAACAAAAGGTTTTTTTTTTTTTTTTTTTTTTTTTTTTTTTTTTTTTTTTTTTTTTTTTTTTCCAGGTCATACGGATTGTGTTAGAGGTTTAGCTGTACACTCTGAAGCAAAGGTTCTTTCATGTTCCAATGATTCATGTGTAAAAATTTGGGATTTAGAGGAGATGTCATGCCTAGGAACATGGTATGGCCATGAGAACTATATTTACAGGTAAGTTTATTGTACAGCAGATGCAGTAGTTATACTAGCAATGGCAGTGTCAAGCTATGGTTATTGGTGCTGTTGTGTCAGTGCCATCTGACATTTTGGCTCATGGGATGTGATTGCTAACCAGAATATGTGTGTGTGTGTGTGTGTGTGTGTGTTAATACTTCATGTGGCTGTTCTTCAGTGTTCCTCCTGTGATATTCTCATTACACCTTCGAATATCAGCTCATATTAGTTTATTTAATACATTAAACTCTACAGCATCTGTGTTGCCATTTACAGTACATTGTATTCCAGTGACAGTTAATTGAATATTTCAAAACATTATTACTTTGTCTCCCTTGAGACTTTTATATGTGGAATATCTGTAACAATTCCAACAGGATCAGAACTATGGAATCAACAAAGATAACCCATTCCCCTCAAACTGTGGACGTGTGTGTGTGTGTGTGTGTGTGTGTGTGTGTGTGTGTGTGTGTTTTCTATCTCAAAAGTTTCAGCTTCTTGATGATTGAACTTGTAGGTTATATGGGGGATATGAAATTTAGTACACAGATCTGTGTTCTCTGGCAGCAACAATGGCTAACTTATCTGGGCATTGAGTTGAACTGTGCTTGGTTGACAGAAATGTGTCATACTGTGCTGCTCGAACTCTGACAGAATTCATCAGTTTTAGTAACTGGTGAGTGGTGGTGTCAGTACCCCACAACAAACAGATGTTTTCAATGAATGAGACATTGGGATAACTTGGGTGACCAGGGCAACAGTTTAATACACTCCTTATTAAGGTAGGTCATGGTAGCCCAGGCAGTATGTAGCCTTGTTGAATCATGTCATATAGAAAACGAAGATAGGTCACAACCACCTGCGTTAACGTGTCGTGTATGTGGTGGCAACTGTTCAGATTATCAGCTGTGCAAATAGTTGGTCATGTGGCACTCCCTATCACTGCACCAGGTGCTGATCCCATACGATGACGACGAATGCAATCTGGTGATGTTCATTCTTCTTGGCACCTGCATGCACAAATACATCCACCATGATACTTTAGGCAGTACTGGGATTTATGTGACAAGATAAAGTGTTGCCGGTCCTGTATCCACCATTGTAGTTGGAGAGAGGAAAAGGGGAAGTGATACTGGTACACAAAGTACCCTCTGCCACACACTCTAAGGTGGCTTGTGGATTGTAGATGTAGAGGAAAATTAACCTCTCTGTGATGCACAATACCACTCTTGTAGTGTCAGCCACTGGAATTTGATGTTCATCTCTGTAATGCTCTCGCACTTACTAAATAGATTCGTGAAGAAATGTGCCACTCTTTATTGGATCTTCTCTGTGTGTCTTCCGTTAGTTGTCCCTATAAGAGTTTCTGCCTTTTGAACAATACTCAAGAACTGGTTGAATGAATGTTTTGTAATGCTCAGGAATTGATTGAATGAATGTTTTGTGGATGAATGACATTTCGTTTAGGTTTGTCTAGTGAACTTTGTTCTGGTGTTTGCTTTTCTGATATGTGGTTATATGTGGTCATTCCATTTTAGGTGATTTATGATGGTTGCTCGCAGGTATTTCATAGTTTTTACTATTTACATTAATTAATTGATTGGCTGAACAGTAGTAACTCCTGTGCCTATTTATATGTAATAAATTACGTTTCTTTATGTGTAGGTCACTGATAATGTGTTTGTGTTTCATCTTAGAATATTTCTGGTACTGTCTAACGTTGGCATCAGCCAGTATCTCTTATAGTGTTATGAGTCACTGTTGTGTTGTTAGTAAAGTGATTCTTGTTGAATGATTTTTGGGTGTGTGCATGTTCTGAATTACATCCTGCAAGTTTGTGAATAAAAGAATGTATCAGTGGTATCTGGAAGTCTGGAAACAATTCCTGGCACACAATGGTAACCAAACTAGAGAGGCTTGTGTTTTATACCCTGATGCTTCACCCAAAAAACAGCTGTTTTTAGTAATCATCAGTAGTTCTGTCTTGCGGCAGGTCCAGGCATGGTACTTAGCCACCTCTCTCTATCTTGTGCTTTTATTTTCAGTTTCACATTCTTTCTTCCTTGGCAGTGTTTTTCCTTTCCATTTCTTTCCATTTACAGTCCTTCATTTCCTTGCTGGAGGAAGCACTGTCTTCTCAAGATGTGCAGACAATTTTTCTTTTTTTATATGTGATACCTAAGAGGCTTCTGTTTTCCCCAAGTCCAACACTAATTCATTCTTCAACCTGTTTTCCCAGTACACACCCTCTAGATTCCTTCATACCCACATCTCCGGTGCCTCCAGTCTTATTTCCTCATCTTTTCTTTCTATCCAGATCTATGTTCCGTTTAAAACTATGCTACAGCCATAGCATTTGGCTAATCATTTTCTCAGGTTTTTGTTCGTTGACCTGTAAAATGATTCATTTTTTTATTATTGAATGCTTTCTGAGCTGTTGCTATTCTTGAGCTTACGCCAGTCATATTTTATGCACTCTGTTGTAATATTTCTCAGGAATTTGAATTTTGAAACCTATTGTATTGTGATTTTGGCCTTCTCTCTGTTTCTTCCCAGTATTATGCTTTTGGTCTGTTTTTTACTTATTTTCCTTCCCGATTCTTCATATTTGATATTTAGGGCTTCCTCTATTTCATGAAGCACATTCTTAGATAATGATCACAGCACCATGTCATCAAAGTATACTGCATTTACTTGAGTATAGTATAAGACAACCTTGAATGTAAGAGAAGCCACACCCCCCACACCCCCCCCTTTTAAGAAGTTCCTTGACAAAAATTTATTTTTAACAGAATCTGACTACTCAAAATTACAAATCATGTTATTGACGTAAAGTATCTGTCAGAAAGTTAAAATGTACCTATTCTAAACTTATGCCATTTATTAATTGTCCTCATTTTAATAATATTAGGAGAAATAAAATAAATAATTTGTATCAATTTTTGGACAATTTTTTACCTGTTTTTCGTGCTAATCCACTCCTCCTCCTCCTCCTCCTCCTCCTCCTCCTCCACCACCACAATGATGCACAGCTGTGAAATATATATCGTCATTGTCAGAAATATTTGTATGTTTCTTCCAAATATGTTTCTATATTTGAGGTTGTCATTATGGTTGGACCTGAGATCACAGCTTTTTTTTCTGAATATGTATTGGATTTTGCTTCTGTACTGATGTGAGAGTGTTACAATGTCTCTTGCTTCCAAACTTTTAGCAAGTTCGTCGCTCTTTCATTAGCTGTGTAGAAGCAGCTGACACACCTCCTTTCATTCTTGTCACAGGTTTCAGCAAGCATCAACAATATTGAAGCAAAAAACACATAAGTAAACCACTAGCCTCTACCTAGATTTAGTGTCTCCTGCAGAAATGAGTACTATTGTTGAGTATTTGTCGAATTTTAGTCAGTTCGATTCTGACTACAAATGGTTTCAGGCAAACTGCTGTTTAAATGTGGTAGATGTTCATAAAAAGCCAAAGTACATGGTATAGATTCCCACGGTTGGCAACACAACGTAATTTACTGCTCGCTTATCACTCCCCTCCCTGCAATCATCCTAGCTGCTGGTGACACTACTCCCCTTCCAACCCTTCTGTAGTGCTGAGCTTAAGTAACTAAAAAGGGATTTTGTGGTTGTAATTTATTCTCTGATACAATTACAGTCAGTTTGATATGATTTATGTACTGTGTTAGACATTTCATTGTGAATTAATTTTCCTTCCTGTTTCAACTGTATACCACCATCATGCTCTAAGGTTGATAATGTTTTTACCCTGTATTCTAATACATGAACATTTACTAATTCATTATGGTCTCTCGAAGCCAAATAAAATATTGGTCTGGGTTCAGAATCAACTAGTGTTTCTTAAAGGACAACATTTCTATTTTTGAATGTTACCTTCACTTAAAAAGTGGCATTAATGTTTTCGTACAGTATCCGTACATGTATGAGAACACTTATTGCAAACCTGTTCAAATACAACAAAAGTTTGTAAGATGATAGAATTTAATGCTATTTCCTCCTTTGTTTGTTCACAAAATTGTCAATTTTTAATCAGAGCAATAGACTGTTGTAGTGGCTAGTTCATAGTTTCTCTTGTATCTCTTGCACTAGTGCCACGCAAGTCAGTGTCATATGATTTTTCAAGCAACATAAATTCTGTATCAAGCACTTTGACATGTTTGGAAATATCGAGCCTGTTGGAATGCGAGTATTGTTTGCTGAGCCCTGCCCTTCCATATTCGTAAAGATAAATCTGCATGTGACCTCGATAGCAAAAGCTTCATCTCTAAACTTAAGATGGCCCTGTTAAATCTAGGACTACCCCCTATATACTCTACTAATCAACATAAAAATGTAGACTTCAGCAGTAACAGTTAAATCTGCAAATATGACCCTGTATTTTTAGAATCACGAATTTGGATAAAAACCTTGTCTTGTAATCAGGTAAATATGACAAACCTCCCATTCTTTTGCCTCCTATACACATTCCTATCATTTCATCCATGCACTACCAGGTGGACATTAAATAGCATAGGTTAAAGGCTGCATCTCTGCCAGACTTCTATTCCTTTTCCATTAGTTCTCCATTAACTTTTACTCCGGCTTTTGGCATAAGCTATAACTATTTAAGAACTTTTTCTCTCTAGTCGATGCCATGTTTCCATAGGATAAGCACTATTTTCTCCCACATTACTCTGTCAAAATCTTCCAAATCAATAATGGCAACATAAGTATGCCCATTCTTTTCATTGTACCTCTGTCTTAGAATATACCATCTCTTGTGCCCACCACTATTCTGAAATCACCAATAAACCCTCGATTCTTAAGGTGCTGAACTCCCATGTATAAAACAGCTTCAGATGTGTCATTACTTCACAAATGCATTTCTATGTTAAATACTTGCCTTGAAGCATATGAGTGAGTAGTAGTTTAAGAAAGGTTTGAACTTTTGCTTAAAGTTTGTTGGAAGTCCGCAGGTGCCCTTATTATGAAACACTGAGTGAATGTAAACTGGGTAATTTGCACACCATTTTAAGGAAAAGCTAGTTTTTCATACTATCAGTGGTTGAGATCATATCTCCTGAACTGCATGTAGTACAATATCATTTTGCAGGTACATTCAGTGGTATATGTGAATACTGTCTGAAAACTGTGTTGTGAATAGAGTTAGTAGTAAAGAGGTAATAAATTAAAACCTCATGCCTTATGCTGAAGTTTGAATGCAAGAACAGTGAAAATGTAATAAGTGATCAACTTTCCTCCTTTCATCATTTTTTGGGGGTATCAGTGAGAAATATTTTCTTAAAGTTTTGAAATTATGTGTAAAGTTTGTTGGGCATCACTAATTGCTCTCATTTTCAAACACTGAATGAAGTAAGTTCATGTATTTGTGCACTGTCAGTTCTGCTGCCTCAAGACACACAGCTTCTAACTGAAATGCTTTTCTTACTATGTTAAACTTTCAACATAAGATTAATGAGTAGATTATGACAGCATTTAAAATTTTTAAATTCGATCAATAATTAACCGAAATATTGGAATATTTGTTGCCACTTCACTGCAATTGGTACTAAGTTCTGTGATAGCCTTTTAGTAATATAGATGCTGCTCTCCTGTAATAATTCTGTTCAGCTTGCTGTATATGAGTCAGTTCATCACTCTCAGTAACACAGTAGTGCATTACACTTAATAAAAAGTCTCTACCGTGATTGATTCCAAGAAGTTAGACCACTCTGTCATTGAGTATTTTCCCTGTACATTCGTAATAGTTCTTCCTTTCTATATCCATGTAAACTTTTTAATACTTCCGTTAGAAGCTGGACCATCCATGTAGCCTTTCCATTTTTCTTCTCCTTAAGTCACTGCCAGTTGATTCTTTAGAATGTTGAAATCCTTTTTTTGTTCATTCACTATAGTTTTTACTTCCAGTTCAGGTTGTTCTGTTTTCTGTCTACTTCCCCCCGCCCCCATAAAACTACTCAATGTATTCCTTGCACCTCTCCTGTACTGTGTGAGAGTCATTCACCATCCGGAGTCTATCTGTGCCAGTCTGTCATCCCTCTTTCTTACACATAAACCTGATTGTACCTGTATTCATTCAGTATTACCTGTTGTCTCTCTAACCATTCAATAGCATTACGTTACTCCTTGATCTACTTGTGTGTGGCTCCAGCTGCCTTCCTTCTTACTAAATTATTAAAAATTGTTGAGTATTCTTTTTCCCTTTCATGTACTTACATTTTACCAATTCCTTCTTTTCTCTGTATTATAGGCAATTTCATGTGATAGCCTCTCTTTCCTTTTTCTCTCGCTGCAGTACTTGTCTCGTTGAAATTATGTTGAAAGTTTTCCTGTCTGTGTTGGTGTTACCTCACTTATTCTCCCTGAATTTTCCTACCAAAGAGTCTTCTACTTCCTTAAGTGTTCTATATTTCTATAAATGTTTCAAAATTTAGTATGTATCTTTTCAAACCCTTTCCAAACTCTCTGACAAGTAGATTGTGATCTGAGGCTATCTGCTCCTTGGTAAATTTTTGAATTTCACATTTGTGTACCTTTATTGGATTAACAGATAGCCAATTTGGTAATGTTTTATGGTTTAACCAAGGTAGTCCCTTCCTGGAGATTGAGGTGAAATTTTACCTTTGGATTCTTATTCAAAGGTCCATACCGTGTGTGTGTGTGTGTGTGTGTGTGTGTGTGTGTGTGTGGGGAAACAGTACTTTTGTAACTTTCCACTTATCTCAATACAGGCATAAAGTATGTCCAGTCAGGCTGAGCTACCCACCCTGGGTTAGACACTACATTGTACCCTGTGGAACTGGGTCTCTGCCTTAAATTAGCCATCCTATCACTCCAAACTTCAGGAGTGTGATGTGCCCTCCCCCATAGTTTGGAAGCATCAGACAGCCATTACTCAAGTGGAGTGAGAGGGAAGGTGACACATCACCCTTGAGCTAGGTTAATGATTGTGTATGACACCACAACTGAATGTTGACAGGAGTAATAATTTAAAACTTGGTAAATAAGAATATTTTCTTGTCGAATGCTGGTTAGGTCTGCTTTAGTTTTTAAATGTGTGGAAATGTTGTGGCAGGTTACTGTACGATATGCAGCATTCAATAAGATGCCAAATTTCAGGTGTTATCATGCAACAGGATTATTCCATCAGACAGCATTTGGACAGCCCAAGGGCAAACAGTAGAAACAGCCAACATCTCCCCTGCCAAAGAAATCCAAAGCTGTTTACACAGGTTACAGTAAAGTCATGATGACCACCTCCTTCGGCTACAGGAGCCCTCAACTCATTGAGTTTCTTGAGCGTGGAACGACAGTCAGTGCACATCACTGTGATGTGCCATAAAGTCAAAACACCCAGGAATGCTGTTGGACAGAAACATCCTGATGATGCATGATAATGCTGGGTCCCACACTGCCAATTGGACAAAAGATAGGCTTCAGCAATTTGGTTGGGAAACAATAAAACATCCTCCGTATTGCCTGGACCATTCAAAGTGCTATTTTCACATCTTTGACAACCTGAAGACAGATGTATGGGCATTGGTTTCAGCCGGACAGGGAAGTGCAAGAGTGGGTGCAGTTTTGGATCTGTCAGTGGCTGACTCTGTTCTAAGAAACAGGAATTGGTCATCTTGTCTCCCTGTGGGATAAATGTCTTAATGCCTGTGGTGACTACCTTTGCGTAGAATGATTCCATGGTGACATTGTGCCGGATGTTAGGTTTCCATTTGCCTACCCCTCATGGATAAATCAGAAAATAGCTGTCACGAACTCAGTGCTGATAGCTGTCCTGTAACTCAAATTGATTACAGATTACTTGTGCTCATAAATTTGTAAATGCTACCATTCTTGATGGATGTGCACGAGGGATTCAAATCTATGATATGATGTTAATCTGAACATTATCCCTTCATGTACTGATATGTTTTTACCCTTTAATTTCAGTGTTGCATTGTTTTCATATGGCGAGAACATATTTATGTCCTGTGGTGAAGATGCATGCCTTAAATTATGGGATGAAGATGATTGTCTTCAGACAATTAATCTACCTTGTCAGAGTGCATGGTGTGCAACTTCCTTGCCAAATGGGGACATAGCTGTTGGTTTGAGGTAAGGAAAAATTTGCATTAATACATTCTCTGAAAATGTAGTAAGTGTGATATAAAAAATACTGCTTCATGTTTCTGTTTATCGATTCTAACTTATTCAACCCCCCCCCTTCCCCCAAAAAAGGAAAAAAAACCTGTCAGGTGTCGCTATGAGATATGCTCTTGATACTTGATCACAATGTACAGTTCAGTCGACATTTACCGACCAGGAAATTACAACAGCAATGCACAAATTTATTTTTAGGGAACTAAGTTTTGTTTTTATGTCAGCTGAGGAAATAAATGAACACCTGGAAATGTCTAATAGCCCACTGCTGTTGTGTTTCACTGAAAACTCTACCACAAGGTATTGGTGGTGCTTGGTGTAGGTAATAACTCTGACAGTACTTCTGACTGATAGCTGGGCAGGGGTCATTGCTGTGTGATAGAGTTGGTGTTGCTGTATGTGGCCCTGACAGGAGTGTAAATAGGTTTTTCAATGTGGTTGCCCGCACAGAAAATCATTATGCGTAGTGTGCATAAAAGTTATTATACGAGAAGTTGGATAGAGACTATCTATGCATACATGCTATGAAAGCAACTGTGTAGTGCATGGGGGATCGTACATACCAGAAAAAGTTACTGCTTGTCCTATTTCCTTTACTTACAGAGTGAGAGGAAAAATTGCATATTATATCTTGGTATGCACTGTAATCTCTCTTACTTTAATGATCCCTGTGTGTTCCCATTCATGTTTCCTGTTTAAGCTGTATAATCTATATAGGCTGGTTACAGTAAATGCTCCCCAGTCAGCACCCAGAGAACAAAAGCAGATTTACTTTCTAGATTTTGACACTAAACTGCCGAAGCATTTGTAACAAAGCCACTGAATTTACAGCCCTTGAATAAAGATGTTGCATTCAAATTCTACCCTGATGCTGAGAGCTGGATTAAACTGAAGTAGAAAGTTCCAAAATACTATGTAAGCGTGGAACTTGTATCGAAAATATAGAGTAGATGTTTTAGAAGGGATAGTGTTCATTTCTACCAACAAAAATATGATACCTTATAAAAGCTGAAATTTTGTCTGACTGTGAAGCTTTCTGGGCGTGAGGAAAAGGCATAGACGAACTCAAATTAATCATCGAATGTCTATACTAACTATTCGATTCCACTGTAACAGTTGTGGAATCATTCAAAGAAAGTCTTTGCTCAGTAGCACGGAAGTACGTTGATCAATGAATAGTAGTTTAAAGAGATTTTAAACTACCAGGTATAGTCTGTCGGTAAACTGAAGAGCGAGCGAGCGAGTCCCCACTCTGCCAACCCAGCTACGTCACAAGGCGCTTCTACAGGCTGTTTCACAACGTAGTACCGGCCCTGCCGCGATGCGCGCTTTAAATCTGTGGTGATGCCGTGAACACATACGTCTCGGCTGCGTTCATTTTTAGACAATGTATTAAGACCATAAGGAATACAAAAAATGATACCTTCTTCCGAAACACAACATTATAGAGTAGATAATATTAATATAAGAATGCAAGTCAGGATTGTACTACAGACATAGAACCGAATGCCTGTTCATGTGAATGTATTGTATGTTCCTCTATTGCTATTCGTTAAATGAACCCCATATAATGCAATCAATCTGTAGAATTTGAGCCTTGTTCTTACTTTGTGTTTCTACTAAAAGGTAGAAGTTTTCTTTGAAGGACTGCACTGAAACTTAACAATTTTTGCAACACGAAGAGTGTTTCAAAAGTAAGCAGAAATTTATAATTTTGCGTGTTGTATTAGTCCGATTTGCATTACTTTTTGTCACTGTCTTTGTAAACATGTCTCAAAACTATGTGTACAATGTTATGCATATTGGGTATTTACTCCGTTGTTAGCTGTCAAAAAGGTTACATGTGTTTTGGTAGCATCAACGATTATTTGTTTTGTATAAAAATAGATTAGAGAATCTGTGTTAAATTTTGTTATAGTAATTGAATTAAGTGTGTGAAATTTTTACGGATGTTAAATATTACTTTTGGTGAGCCTGTTATAAGTGAACCAAATGAATACAAGTGGTGTCAACATTTCAAAGCAGGCCTTAAAGGACAGCGGTTTTACAAGCATGGATGAGATTAAAAATGCACTGTTAAGAGACCTATAAACTACCCTGAAGGAACAGTTCCTAAAGAATTTTGGGAATTGGAAAGAGCACTGGCACAAGTATATAGTATGTAATGGGGAATATTTTGAAGAGGATAGAATTGCTGTAGATTAACAAATAAATTTCTTACAAAAAAATCAAAATTAATATGTGAACGCATCTCGTATGTCAAGCTTTTTGCTTAAAAGTCCAGAATCGATGTACATGTTTTGAAAAAAATTTCAACAGTGTTTAGAATAGCTATTGCGCACAAATGTTAGGCATTATGTCTCAGATTCAGGTGAATAGTGACAGAGCTAGAGATTTAGTGTTCCATAAGCATCAAAGGTTTTATGTGATTTTGGAACTGTCTATAACGATCGGTTTCCTCCCAGGATTATTAGTTTTCCTTCGTTGCGATTCCACTAAACCACGCAACTTATTTTCGCGTTCCTTCCTTATGCGTCCTATTGGACGAGGCTGACGTTTCCATAAATTGGAGCCCTTTGAGTGTGACTGGTAATATTAGCCAACAGTTCTTTTTGTGTCGCCTCTTTAATACACGATGCAACAACGTTAGAGTCGATCGAACGCTCGTTACTCCGCAAATACCTCCTCTTCCTCATATTCTGCAAATTTTCTTGCAATGCTAGACGGTTATCCATCACTTCCAGAAATCGAATTATATCAGTAAGTATACAAAGTTAAAAGACACTGGTAACTAAGATCATACGAACAGAAACGACGTATATCACTGCACGCCGATCTACACCTCTAGACAGGTAACGGGCAACAGATTTTGGGTGCCCCTGTAGGCCGTTGGCAGCGTTCTTCCGGGAAAGGCCACTTCCTCCACCAAAAGTGCTGCTTGCTGTTGAGTTTACAGACTGACTATATATAGTAGTTCAAAGATACAGGGGATAGGCAAAATAATGTGAACAGTGGTAGTAATGGGATGGTTGTGCTTAATGGAAAACAAAGCAGGTAAGGTACGTATCGTGCTGGAATGTGCATGTTCAGTATGGACTAGGTATCAGTGCAGGTTGTGTACAAGTAGTGCACACTTTGTATTTGCATTCAGAGGCTGAGGTTGATGTGCAATGGAAGAGTTAAGAGTTCCAAAGAGGGCAGATTGTGGAGGCCCGATTAGCTGGAGCATCAGGAACCTATTGAATGTTTCAAGAGCAACTGTTTCAACAGTCGTGAAAGCCTACACAAAACATGGAAAGACATCATCGTGTAAACGTAATAGTGGGCGCAAATCAAAACTAAATGACAAATATTCATACGCTAACACAAATTATGTAAAAACAGCACAAAACTACGGTGGCTAAAGTGACTGCAGAGATCAATAGCCATCTTTTTAGACCATGTATGTATCGACACTGTCCACCGTGAACTCCATAAAGCAAATATTCATGGACGAGATGCTATACCAAAACCATTAGTGATGACAACCAGTGCAAAGAAGTGTAAAACATAGTGTTAGAAGCATAAATCTTGGGCGGCTGATAAGTGGAAACACATCATATGATCCGACAAGTTAATGTTTTTATTATTACCAACATCAGGGTAGGTTTGCATCTGGAGAATGCCAAAAGAAGCCTATAATCCTGATTGCTTGATTCCAACAGTTAAGCATGGAGGTGGAAGTATGATTGTGTGGGCAGCCATATCATGATATTCTGCTGGTCCCATCATTACTCTCAAGGGCCGTGTTACAGCCAATGATTATGTGAATGAATGTTTCAGGTGATCAAGTGCGCCCCATGATTCAGATGTCATTCCCCAACAATGACACCATATTTCAGGATGATAATTCACCCATTCATACAGCCAGGACAGTACAATTGTGGTATGAGGAGCATGCAACTAAATTGCAGCGTCTTTCCCTGGCCAGCACAGTCCCCGGACTTCAACATTATCGGACCCTTTCGGGCAGTATTGGAGTGCACACTCTGGAACAGATTTCCGCCTTTCTCGTCACTATAGGAGTTAGAAGAGGTTCTGATCGAAGAGTGGCATAACATTCCACTGGAGACTATACAATTATTATATGCCAGTATTCCAAGAAGAATCACAGCTGTATTATTGGTAAATGGGGTCCAACCTCTTATTAATAAACCATTCCCAAGTAAGTACACGTGCTCATATTATTTTGCCTGTCCCCTGTATTTTAACATACCAGGTATAGACTGGGACTTCTATGGAGTCTTCACAGGTGGTACAGACAGACAGCCTTGAGAAGAAGTGCTGAATGCTTGCTCTGTAAACTGTATTGTGCAACTAGTGAGACAACCCACACACAGTGGAAATAAATTACAGCTCATGGCTGTAAATGGGCCCGACCCTGTCGATGTCACCGTACAGGCATCACAGGCACAATGGTTACTGAAGTCAAAAATCTACCAAGAAGGCTATGGGAGTTCTATACTGGAAGGGCCAGGCGAGAAGTTGTTAGCACTCTGCTCGGACAATGAATGGATGTCATTTTGTCCCAGTTTGGTTAACATAGAGCAATTATGGACAAAGATTAAAGTGGATGTAAATTGCGCTCAGGAGTAGTTTGTGCTAAGTGAGTGGATTAAACCCTTTCATTGCTTCAGACATGGTCTTTGCAGTCACTGGTGAGTGCGCCTGTGTTGTGACTGTACTGCTTACCAGTTGTTTATAGCAGTGCTGAGAAATGGCGATTTGGCCACTATGAAATACTTATCATCTGATTTTGAGAAAGCTAATCACTTAAAAATTTTGATTTTTGCAAATCGTACAGGATATTAGGTGGATTGTGCTGCCACTTACTGCCAGGTACTCTATATCAGTGACCTTGGTAGTCATTAGACATTGCGAGAGAGCAGAATGGGGCGCTCCGCGGAACTCACGGACTTTGAACGTGGTCAGGTGATTGGGTTTCACTTGTGTCATATGTCTGTCTGTGAGATTTCCACACTCCTGAACATCCCTAGGTTCACTGTTTCCAAAGTGATAGTGAATGGAAATGTTAAGGGACACATACAGCACAAAAGTCGGCAGCCCTGACGCCAAATACGAGTGCTTTTCGCTTGCTGGGTTAAAAGATTTAGCTAGCAATTAATTTTTTTTGCTGTATATTCTATAGTATTCATGTGCATTAGTGTCAGATAGATGTGATAAATTGAAGGTATCAGTTCTTATTTGCGTCTGAATAAGATAAACAAAGGTTCTGTTTAGGACAATTTTGCGTGTACGCAAACGTTTGTTTACATTCTTGACTGACATTAAATATGTGGGATTATCTATTAAGTCGGTGCACAATACTCAGTACTTACATTTATTAGTGTCATTTAGACTCGATACATTGAAGGTAGCAGTTCTTATACGTTTTATTAGGAAAAGTGATACTGACAGTGAATTCTAACCTTACTTGTATATGTTTGACTAGCACAACCTGTGACAGTTTACAGTTAAGCAAACGTAAAATATGTGGTAAATTAGTATTAGATTACAATGTCTGAGTAAATCAGTGTTACAATAGAACTTCTGAGACCTAGTTACATACGGTTTAGTTAGCAGAAAGCTTGTTGTGGGCTTTAGGGATTGTGTACTGTAAGCCCATTGGTTCCTATAAAGTAGAGTTTGTATTTGTGCTTTACATTCTGAACTCTTATTGTTAGTTAAAGGTTTTTTTTTTTTTTTGTACCTGCATCTGTTAGTGTACTATACTCAGTATTTAGGTTTATTAATGTCATTTAGACTTTATACGTTTAAGGTAGCAGTTTTTATAGTTTTATCAGGTCATTTTTGCTTGTACGTAAATGCTTGTTTACATTATAAATATGATGGATAATCAGTAGGTGTAGCTTACCGTAGGTTACTGTTTAATTTGTTAGTAATATTCATTAGATAGCCCCTAGCAGTCTCCTGTAGGTCACGGTCTTATTCTTTAGTATTCACTATACAGCCCCTAGCAGGAAAATAAGCACCAGATCTAGCTTCTACCATACTTTTTATTGTTTTTCATTGTTGAGTGTCCTTTCTGCCAACTAGTGTGGCAGTAGGTTTCCTCAAGTTTCCTATAGTAAATCAGTTATTAGCTAGATGGATAGAGACTGTGTCTGTTGTGTACGGATGCAGGAGTAGTTGGACAGAGTCCAAATGCAGCTGGAAGCTTTGCTGGCCACAGTCAATAAGCTCCAGAGTGCCACCTTGAGGTGCTGTGAGGATGGGGTGCCTGGGGCAGCCTCTGATGTACTAGATGTGCAGGGGGGGGGGGGGGGGGTCACAGCTCTGTGTCACTGAGCTGACCTCAGGTGCGACTGAGGCGGCCGGCCAACTCTCACCTAAGTGTGGGTGGCGGGCTGTGTCGAGGTCTTGAGCCTCAGGGCGAAGGCTGCATGAGGGACGTAGGCTCCTGCCAAATCCCATGCACTTTGCTAATAGATTCAGTGTGCTATCTGATGCTGGAGGGCGGGGAGTGGGGGGGAGGGGAGGGCAGGGCAGGGTAGGGTAGGGTAGGGTAGGGTAGGGTAGGGTAGGGTAGGGGAGGGGAGGAGGAGGAGGCTGAGCTGGATCAGAATGCACCTTCTGCTAGGATAGTGGCATCTCCTTCAGCAAGGTCCAGACAGGCCCATGGGGGTAGGGGTTTTTTAGTTGTTGGTAGCTCCAATGTTAGGTGGGTCATGGTTCTCCTCAGGAACATTGGCTAGGGTGGGGAAGGAGTCAAACGTTCCCTCAGTGTGCTTGCCGGAGGCCTTGTCCGGAATGTGAAAGAGGCTCCTCCAGCGGCTATCAAGTGTGCGGGGTGCAGCCAGCTGCAGATTGTTGCACATGTCGTCACCAATGATGCCTGTCGTCAGGGTTCCGAGGAAATCCTTGGGTCCTTTCAACAGCTGGCTAAATTGGAGGAGGTGGCCTCCATCTCTCGAGGAGTGGAAGCCAAGCTGACGATCTGCAGCATCGTGCCCAGGGTGGACCAAGGTCTTCTGGTTTGGAGTCGAGTGGAGAATTTAAACCAGAGGCTACGTCAACTCTGTGACGAAAATGATTGTTGATTCCTCAACCTATGCTATGGGGTGGAAGGTTGTAAGACGCCCCTTGATAGATCAGGGGTGCTCTACACCCAGGAAGCAACTACACAGGTAGCACAGTACTTGTGGCGTGCACATGGTGGTTTTTTAGATTAGGTTCCTCCCCTTGGGAAACAAACCGTTGGCCTGAAAAAGTACAAGTTTGTGACACTGATGTGGGTGTGCCAACTTTAAAAATTGTTAGTTTGCCTAAACAGGTCATGCCAAAGGATTTAAATATGCTTAATCTCATGTTAGTAAATTATCGAAGTGTCTGTAGCAAGATCCCCAAGTTACTGTCTGAAATAAACAGCAGTGTTGAAACCAGACATAAATAGCAGCGAAATTTAACTCGGCTTGGACAATGTTTAGGAAGGATAGGACTGATGCTATGGGAGGTAGTGTGTTCATTGCAGTTAAAAGCTGTTTAAATGCAGTTGAGATTGATACTGGGTCGGACTGTGGAATAGTCTGGATAAAGCTGTCAATCAGACAAGGATTGACCACTGTATTAGGATGTTTTTATAGAGCACCAGCATCCGCAACAAACGTCGCAGAACATTTCAGGGAAAGTCTTGCGTACATAGTAATTAAATATCCAAATTATCCATTAGTGTTAGGTGGAGACTTTAATATGGCATCCATTGACTGGGAAAATTACACGTTTCTCAGAGGGGGCAGAAGCAAAGTCTCGGGGAAAGTTATTCCAGAAGCGCTCTCAACATACAACCTTGAGCAATTGGTTAGAAAACCAACTTGAGATGGGAACATATTAGATATCTTGTTGACAAACAGACGTGATCTTTTTGAGGAAGTTAATCTAGGAGGAGGTCTTAGCGACCGTAATGTCGTTGTGGCTTCTATGTCAGTGGTAGTTGAAGAAAAAAAAAAATCTATGCTGCTTTTTTTCTTGTTTGGTAAAGCAAATAAGTGTCATTAATGAATATCTTTGTAGTCAGCTCCAAGCATTCATTGTGGGACACAAAGATATTGAGCATCTTTTGTTGGAATTTAAACGTATTGTCCACCACGTGCTAGAGAAGTATGTGCCTAGCAAAAATATAGGGGAGGGAAAGGATCCACCTTGGTGCAACAAACATATTAGGAAGTTGCTGAGAAAGCAGAGAATTTTGCACAGTCGTTTCAAACGTAGTCACTGCCCCGCTCACAGAAATTATGCAAAATGAAAGCAGCTGTCAAAATGTCAATGAGACATTCTTTTAACGAATTTTAAAGCAATATTTTATCTGCAGATTCTAAAAATACCCCAAAAAATTTTGGTTGTATGTAAAATATATGAACCCTACAAATCATTCAATACATTATCTTGCTGACTGTACGGGTAAGGTAACAGATGGTGAGAAACAGAAGGCTGAAATTCCAAACCTAGCTTTCAAAAACTCATTTTTGTTAGAGGACTGCACCACCATTCCCTCTTTCAATTATGGAACAAACTCAAGGATGGCTGCCATAGTGCTTAGTGTATCTGGGATTGTAAAACAGTTAAAATCCTTAAACGCTAGGAAGTCATCTGGCCCAGACGGTATCCCAGTAAGATTATATGTTGACTATGCTACAAATATAGCACCATTCTTATCAATCACCTATCAGACATCATTGGAACAGTGGAAAGTTCCATGGGACTGGAAAAAGGCCCAGGTCATTAAATTATTGAATTATTATATATATATCTATAAAAAGGGTAGAAAATCGGATGCTCATAATTACTGGCCAATTTCACTGACATTGATTTGTTGTAGAATCATGGAATATGTTTTGTGTTCAGACATAATGACCTTTCTAGACTCTGAGAAGCTCATCTGCAGAAACCAGCATGGTTTTAGGAAACGGCAGTCATGCGAGACACAGCTGGCCCTCTTTGTGCATGATATACAACAGGCTCTAGATACCGGCTCCCAGGTTGATGCCATATTCCTCGACTTTTGAAAGGTGTTAGACTTAGTTCCACACTGTCGCTTGGTCCAAAAAGTGCGCGCTTATGGTCTGTCCGATGACATATGCGGTTGGATAGAAAGTTTCCTAACAGACAGAGAGCAGTATGTCGTCCTGAATGGGGTGACTTCAACAGAAACAAGTGTAACTTCAGGTGTCCCCAGGGCAGCGTAATAGGTCTGCTGATTTTTAAGATTTACATAAACAATCTGGTTGATGGTATTGACAGTGGCATTAGACCGTTTGCTGATGATGCTGTAGTGTACAGGAAAGTAGTATCACACAAAAGTTGTGAACAACTCAATGAGGATTTGCAGAAAATAAATGCGTGGTGTAATGACTAGAAGTTCTCTCTCAATATTAGTAAGTGTAACCTATTGTGTATAACAAGGTGAAAATCCCTATTAATGTGCGAGTACATAATAAAAGCCCAGTCTTTGGAAGCGGTAATATCTGTCAAGTAACTGGGTGTGACTATTCAAAATGATCTCAAATGCAATGATCAGATTACACAAGTAATGGGCAAGGCGAACTCTAGATTGTGGTTTAATGGTAGGATCCTGAAGCGATGCAGTCCTTCAACAAAGGAAATTGTTTACAATACGTTAGTTTGTCCAGCCTTAGAGTATTGTTCGTCTATATGGGGCCCTTACCATTTGGGCCTCATTCAAGAGATTGAAAAGGTCCAAAGAAGAGCGGCATGATTTGTGACTGGTACATTTAGCCGTTGCGAGAGCGTTACAAATCTCATAGAAAGTTTGAATTCAGATAGACGACGCACTAAACAGAAGGGGCTGCTCATTAAATTCAAAAATCCGATCTTCGCCAAGTATGTAGAGCATATATTATTACCACCAACTTTCTAATTGTGCACTGAACACCATTCAAAGATAAGGGAAATTAGAACTTGTACTGAGGCGTTGAGACAGTCGTTTTTCCCTTGTGCGATCCACAAATGGAACAGAGGGGGGAAATAAGAGTTTGGCACCAATTGTGCCCTCCACTACACTCTGCTTGGTGGCTAGTGGAGTATATATGTAGATGTATAAAGCGTACAGGCCGACCTCGCCTGTTGACTGATAGAGAGCACTGACAGTTGAAGAGGGTCGTAATGTGTAATAGGCAGACATCTATCCAGACCATGACACGGGAATTCCAAACTGCATCAGGATCCACTGCCAGTACTAGGACAGTCAGGCGGGAGGTGAGATTTGATGGTCAAGCGGTTGCTCATACACCACACATCATGCCGGTAAATGCCAAATGACACCTCACTTGGTGTAAGGAGCATAAACATAGGACGATTGAACAGTGGAAAAACATTGTTTGGAGTGACGAATCACAGTACACAATGTGGTGATCCGATGTCATGGTGTGAGTATGGCAGATGCCCGGTGAACGTCGTCTACCATTTTGTGTGTGTGTGTGTGTGTGTGTGTGTGTGTGTGGTGCCAACAGTAAATTCAGAGGAGGTGGTGTTATGGTGTGGTCGTGTTTTTCATGGACGGGGCTTGCACCCCTTGTAGTTTCGCATGGCACTATCACAGCACAGGCCTACATTGATGTTTTAAGCATCTTCTTGCTTCCGAGCACTTGTTCATAATGCACGGCCTGTGGCGGAGTGGTTACCCAACAATGACATCACTGTAATGGACTGGCCTGCACGGAGTTCTGACCTGAATCCTATAGAACACCTTTGGGATGTTTTGGAACGCCAACTTTTTGTCAGGCCTCACCAACTGACATCAATATGTCTCGTCAGTGCAGCACTCCGTGAAGAATGGGCTGCTATGCCCCAAGAAACCTTCCAGCACCTGATTAAACATATAGTGGAAGGTGTCAGTAAGGCTAAGAGTGGGCAAACACCTTATTGAATTCCAGCATTACCGATGGAGGGCGTCACACACTTGTAAGTCATTTTCAGGCAGGTGTCTGGATACTTTTGATCACATAGTGTATGTTCACTCGATAAACGACTGAATTTCTTTTTGTTATTCATCATATTTACTGCACTGCATTGGACGGATTAAAACATTGTAAGAAATTTTAGTGTGTTTGCATAAACTCCCCATATGGTTGATTTTAGCTCATACGTTGCAGTATATGAAATGTAACTAAACCATCAAAATTTTACTTAAAATTGGGGACAGAATGCTATCTCACATTGTTCTCAAGTTTTTAAAATTTATATTCGACAGACAGTCGTGTGTGACACGCCCATTTGCTTCCTTACAAATCAAGACTTATGTGGTCATAACAAATGTCATATTTCACAAATGGTTTGAGATATCAAAACAAGGTTTTTTGTTAATGATAGCAGGAAAAGAGAGACATATTTTGTGTGATAAATACTTGATACTCTTTTGTTCAGAGATAGGGCTGTAACTCGGCGGCGGCTTGGGGCACATATAGATGTCAGTAACTCTGTAGGAAAACCAAAGCGGTGCATGTGTACATGTCCACAGCACCAGGGGAATGATAGTGCAGGATGTGTGTACACGTCCCCAGCAGTGAAAGGGTTAAGGATAGAAAAGACCTCTGTAGTTTGATAACATCAATTCCGAAACACTGAGAAAACAGAGATTGTTCCACTCGTGGTTCAAAAAGTAACTCAGAAATGTTTACAGGCAAAAGTTAGAAGCAGTTCTTGTGTCTAAAAAGATTTATTGCCAAAACATTCAACTTCCACCGTCATGCATTAGTGAAAGATCTTGCCAAGAACCCAAGAAAATTATGGCCCTCCATAAAATAGTTAAACAGTTCAAAGCCTTCTTTTCAGTCAGTCGTCCACCATTGTGGTGCGGCAAACATAAGATAGTAAAAGAAAGTTGAAGTTTTAAATTTTACATAAAAAAGACCATTCACACAGAAGAACTGTACAGACATACCATTGTTTGACTGCCACACAAACTCCCATATAGAAGGCGAAAAAATAGGCATCCTTGGCAATTAAAAGCAGCTGAAAGAGTGCTTTGGCCCCATACTTAGCTTGCTTTTGTTGTGAAGCTCTTGCCCAGTGGAAAGTGACTGGAAAATAGCCCAGATGACTCCCATACATAAGAAGGGCAAAAGAATTGACACACATAATGACAGACAAGTATATTTAATGTTAATTTGCTGCAGAATTTTTGAGCATACTCAAGATTTGAATATAATAAATTCCTCTGAGACAGAAAAAAAGCTTCTGTCCACAAATCAGCATGGATTTAGAAAGTGTAGCTCGTAAAAAAACTGTTTGTCATTTCTTACGCAATATCCTGCAAACCATGGATGAAGGGCAATGGGTAGAATCACTATACTTAAGAGTTCCAGAAAGAGAGAGACACAGTGCAACACTGCAGACTGTTAAATGGAAATACTGCCGAAGTCATTTTGCATTTCCTTATGATCATCGGGTGATGATACTTTCCTCTAAACAGCAGGAAAGCTTTTTACCATTTTAATGACATTTTTATGTGCAACAGGTTCAGTTACTATATATTTTGTAGGAAGCAGGTCATATTCAGCACCTTTCATTGTATTATCCTCGTGGGCTTCGGATGTAATGCTACGGAGCCAAATGCTCACACTCACTCACCAGCGAGTTGTTAAGTCCAGGTGTGGGTCATGTTACTCTCTTAACAGAACTTAAGTATTGTGGACATGATGGCTTTTCATGTGGCTAGTTTCTCATGTCTCACCAAACCCAATGCGAAAAGTTGTTCTAAATAATTAAAACAATTTTTGGAGCTTGAGAATTTTGGTATAAGGGACAAACTGCCTCTGGTGGCTTGTTAAAGAGTTGGTTTTGTCTCTTGCCTCACTTAGGTTTGTATCTTTATTGCACTGGAAAATAGTACACAACAGTGCAAATGTCAACGGTGTGCATTGTGTGTTTTGTTTGGAAGCAAACTTATTCCATTCACTCATAGTACTGTTTACTGACAACAGTAATGCCCATTTAATTATTGTTCTCAGGTTTCTATCCTCGGTTCTGCCTCAGGGTGGTTTCTCTGATGTTGGTTGTACATTAACAGCGATAAACAACATTCTGGATAGGTTACTGATGCAGGGCTGATAGACAAGTGCCTCATGTATGGTTTCACTGAATGCAGTGGAGAATCATGATGAAGCTGTGCTGAGCTGTTCCTGCAGTAATAGCAACCACATCACAGCACATTTGTGTCTGATAGTTGTTGCATTATTCGTTTTGTGTTGTACATTTTGGTAATTGCATGTCATAAGCTTTTTCACTTTGGTGAAGGTATTTTCACAGAAACAAATTCAACTGAGGTAACAAACAGAACAAGTCATTCTTGTGTTATTACTCTGTAATGAGCAATGAGAGCCCATGGGTGCCTTATACCAAAATACTGCGAAGGTGTCAATGAACAACTTCCGAAAGTTTGTCGGAGCTCAGCTTCACTCTTTACGAGTAAATTCCTTTCTGCTTAACGTTCATCAAGCAGAATTGATACTTCTTGCAGTTGATGCCAGTGTTATAAAAAGTTCCATTAGAGAGAAAGTGGCAGAAGAGATTGTTAATGATGTTTTATTTATGAATTATTTAGTGGTTCTCTGAAAATGGACTCTCTTAAATTTCGAGAAAATGCACTGAATTCTGTTTTGTGCAACAAGTACTCAGACCAAGAATTGGTGTAGCACATGAGCAGGAGTCAGTAAACAGGATAAAATGCTCCAAATTTTTGGTTATACTTAATTATGAAATTTTAGACTAGAAGCATGTTACTAAGCTGCTCAGACAATTGAGCTACTTTTGCTCCTCATATAATTGCTAGTCTGGGAAACAATCAACTTCTTAACATATTTTGCATATTTCAATCAAACTGTGTCTCATTTAATTGTTTTCTGGGGTAACTCATCACTTACAGTATAGACTGTACAAGAGAGGGCTACAATAAGAATATGTGGTGTTCACCTGTGGTCATTTCATAGGTGCTGCTTTGAGGAGCTAGGCATTTTAACTGCTCCATTACTATATATATATATATATATATATATATATATATATATATATATATATATATATTCACTAATGAAATTCATTATAATTAATCCATTAAAGTATCTGAAGAATATTAGTCACTAACACACCTACAACAATAGAGGAAAAAATGACCCTGACTGTCAGTGAATCAGGAAGGAGTTCAGTGTGCATCAACAAAAATTCATTTCTTCTGGAAAACTCCTATTTCATGGACAATTTTTTATTGAAAAACTGGCAACCAGAAAAAAGAAGTTGGTTTTCAAATGTGCTCATGAATATCAAAACTACTCACGTATATGTATCCTGTAAACTGACTTGTTGCACACCATTTCTATAAAGGAATAGTTCATAGGATCTATGTGACTAATTCACAACAAATAGCAGGTACATCCAGGTCTTGTTGTGTCCTCCAACAGCACACAAATGACACTTTCCTGTACCCTGCAGTGTCATCAGCTACAGTCACTGATTTTTACTCATCCTTACTGTCGGATCATTTCTGTATAAGGAGAACAAGTGTCCTATCAGACTTTCCTGGGCCATTCTTGATGATACCTATATCTCTGAAGAACACTCACCACTTAGGAAAACTTGTTGGATTCTTTATTCTTGGAGATGGGGTTTGTTTAATGTAACTAGATGAAAGACTGTTTGTATTGTATTGTACATGTTTCGCTTCTTTTTATTTTTGATGTATTCTCAGTGGCTTGTAATACATGTTTGTTTTATATATTATGATGATGATGATGATGATGATGATGATGATGATGATGATAGTGTTACATAATAATGGCATTCATTAAAACATTACGGTTTTGGGTATTTCTTTGTTAAGTGAGAACTTCCACCTAACAGGCCACTGAAGATGCTTCCCAAATAAAAAGGAGTGAAATGTGTATGGCAACAAATAAACAGCTTTTCATTAGTAACATTAGAGGATTCTTATCTCCAAGAATATAGAAGCAACCACCAAATGACAGAAAACATAAAAACTGACAGTACTGCAGACCTGTTACTTAAAACTTCTTTGAACCATTCACACATCTGGAAAGCTGTTCTGTGTGCTTATAACTTCATTAACTGTCTTGAATGTGGCACAGTGTCAAACACTTTCCAGAAATCTGGAAATATGGAATGTTCCTGTCACCCTTCATCTATAGTACATAGGATATCGCATGAGAAAAGGGCGAGTTGAATTTTGCATAAGTGATGCTGAGCTGTGCTGGAGCACTCATGGCTGCCACATCAGGGTCGCGAAGTGGGGCCGAGGCAGTTTCAGATAAGTTTTATAGTCTGACGATAATTTATGGATTTGTAGTTTTAGCTTGACAATGTTCACTATGGACAAACGGTAGTTACTATTATTCTGAAGAAGGTTGGGTTATCCCGACTGAAACCTAGGCAAATTCTAGGTAAACGGTGCAACTGAATCTGTTGATAATTAAAATTAAGATTAATATTCATACAGTTGCTGACAGGGCCACGAAATGTTGAAGATATTTAAGAATTTTATTTCCTGCTAGAAAATCAGGGTTGCCACAGGCTCTGGAAATCAAGGAATTTCAGACACACCAGGGAAATATCAGGGAAATTTGAGAGGGGAGGGGGGCAGAACTAGAAATACCTCGTTCTTGTCTCGGTAGATGAAATTGTTTGTTTACTGACGTGTCGTGCATCGTCACTGGCTGGGTGCAGCTAAGTAAGTGCGCTGCTTCCCTACTCTTGGTTCCTGCTGCGTGTCCCCTTCCTACCAGTCCCCTCAGCTTGCAGTTAGTGCTGCCACCACTTCTTTCCATTAGCATAGCAGCTGCTGACGAAAGGCAGGGAGGCGTGAGGAGTGGTTTGTTTGGATCTGATTCTGAGAGACTGTGGTTGCAGCAGCTGGAGATGACACTCATGTGGGCATGAGTTGTGTTTGAGTGATTGTGTGAATGTGTTCGCGCTCTAATTTTCTGACAAAAGCTATGGCTGAAAATATAGCTGTGAGACTGTGATTGTCTTTTCTACATGCATGTCTGCGGCTTGACAATCGTGTTTATGGTGAGTTGCTACCTATCTTCATTATTACTGATTCTCAGAGTGTTTGAACAAGTTATCTGTTGCACAGATTGATCAACGTTGTCTCATTTCATCAACATGCTGTCTGTGGCTCGTGAATAGCTGGCCACACTAGAGGATTTCTGCGATGGGCCAAAACTGCAGGCTGCTTCCGCTGGTATCTGTAATGGATTAGGCCTGACAATCTGAAGCCATTCGGTTGCCACTAATGTGCAGGCCCTGCCTGCTGGATCTTGTGTCAACGATCTGCTCGCAGGATGGGTCTGTTTGCGTGTGGTGTACTGCAGCGGATTTTCATGGTTTCTCCCTGGACCCAGGACTGCTGTGCTCCTCAGCAGGCCAGACACCATGGATGATCGATTTCAGGAATTGTGACTGTCTCACTGCAAGTACATTGTACAGTGTGGCATTTTATAGACATTTTATTTGTTGTCCATTTTGCAAATTAAAATAGTTTGTGTTAGAAAGCAAGGGTGATAAGAAGAAGAAAATTGTGTCACTGGCGATTTGTATGCTATGTACTCGTATATTTCCTGAGAGAAAAATCGCACAATACCTGTAAAATAATAGACATAACACAGTGGGTAATAAGTCCATGGATTTTTAGGTCGTAAAAAAGTGTGTTTTAGGCACCTAAAATAGGCTCCTTCAGTAGTTCATTTAGGCTATATAAAACCTAAAATAGGCTCTAATAAAAAGATGCAGAGAAAATAAAAATAAATTAAAATACACAGTGTTGACAGTATGAACATCTTATTAGTCATTAAAACAAGGAGAATGAATATTTACACAGTTACAGAGCACAGCAATCTACAACATTAATGTTGAACATAGCTCCAAATATTTTTGAGTTCCAGCAAGATAAAGATCTCCATAAAAAAAGATGTGGCAATGGTTTAATTAATACATTCATAGTTTCACATATTCTGACTATAGTTGGCTTCACAGTAAATAACCAAAATCTTTTCCAGGTTTTCTAGTGAAAAACTGTGGCGCTTGTCAGTCAGAATCAATTTATACGCTGAAAAAGAATGTTCTGCATCAACACATGTGACAGGGGCGTACTTCATTTTCGGCACATGTTGGACAGAAATGCTGCAGTCAGGAGTGCTGGATTTTCCACTAAGTATGTCGGCAGCTGCACCCAACTCCTTCTGCAAAACTGTTTGCCTTTTGGGCCCGTACTTTTTCCCCTACTTCACCTGGTGTTTCATTAATTTTCATTTTGACTACTTCAAGCAAAGAAATATTGTTGTAGATAGGTCTCCCTGAGCCTTCTAATTGTGAAATTATTCTTGCCATAAATGTGTAGTGGGCCCTAATGTAAGATACCGTATTTACTCGAATCTAAGCCGCACATGAAAAATGAGACTCGAAATCAATGGAAAAAAAAATTCCCGACTCTAAGCCGCACCTGAAATTTGAGACTCGAAATTCAAGGGGAGAGAAAAGTTTTAGGCCGCACCTCCAAATCGAAACAAAGTTGGTCCATTGTAATATGAACACAATTTAGGTCCAATGAATGACGATACAGCTACAGTAGTTTGGTTAGAGATGTAAGCTTAGCAGTTCAGCTTTACCAGGTAGCCATTGCTATGTGTCAGGTGCTTCCTTTTTCACGTGCTTCGTCTGGTTTGAATTGATTGCTTATTTTTCTTTGATCTGTTAAGTGCCGTTCTCTTTGTTGTAGGTGTTTACGTCACTCTAAGCTGATGATGCATTACTGTACTGTGTCATGCATTGTTTGTCGCATTCTGGTAATGAGTCGTTTGCTGTTGTCTCACTCTAGTTTCATAGTTTATCAGGCAGACAGGATTTAAATGAGATAGTAGCAAACACGAAAGAATACGTGGAAAAATGTTTATATTCGTATTATTCTTATGGTGAAGAGAGTACTATATGTGATTCACAATTCATAAAAGTGCTTGTTAGCAATGATCTCTTCTCACAGGTAGGAAAAAATTCAGAATGTAGAGTTGGCCATATTGACAAACATGCCTAACAGTCTTGCCAGTCGGATTTTCGTAGTACATTGAAACACTGCAACATTCGAAGAACAACAATACAGAATTTGTATTTACTTCGATGGATAATTTAATTTATTTACTGACGCAGAGGTTTTGGCGCCAGTATTTATCTTTGTGCCTCCAAGGCATGCCTGTGTAGCGCTACATACATTCGACGGCAGAAGTTTGTTTTGGCGGCACCTACAAACATTTTTCAGAACTTCCGCTTACTTTGCACTCGATTCTAAGCCGCAGGCGGTTTTTTGGATTACAAAAACCGGAAAAAAAAGTGCAGCTTAGATTCGAGTAAATACGGTAAGTCCCGTTTTAAAGAAGAATCTTTGAGTAACTCCATTGCTGCAGTAATGGATGCAGCATCCTCCGGTATATTTTCAACCACCTTCTGGACAGCTGAGAGATGCGTACTATAGTATTCTGCTGCTATCAGCCACGTGCCCCAGCGATGGCCGCGGTGGTCTAGCGGTTCTGGCGCTGCAGTCCGGAACCACGGGACTGCTACGGTCACAGGTTCGAATCCTGCCTCGGGCATGGGTGTGTGTGATGTCCTTAGGTTAGTTAGGTTTAAGTAGTTCTAAGTTCTAGGGGACTTATGACCTAAGATGTTGAGTCCCATAGTGCTCAGAGCCATTTGAACGTGCCCCAGCAGGTGACAACAGGCTCTGGCGGCAATGGGGCATCTGGAAGCTGTTCTTTGAATATCTGTATTCCTGATGGTGCCTTAACAAAAATTTTTACTTTATTTACTTTAGGAATTTGTAGCCTTACTTGCTCTGCTATGTGGTTGATCCCATGCACTACACAAGTTACATGCAGCATCAATGGGTAGAATACTTTTAATAGTTGAAACACTTCTATCATATATGCAGCAGCATTAGTGACGGCCAGAAGCACCTTATTCTCATCCACTCTATTTGGGTATAGCACCTTAAGCCCATTGTTCACAAACTGTGCTATTGTTTTTTGGTTAGTTTTTGCAAGCTGTTTTGAGTAAATCAAATGAGCCCTGGATGGAGCATCTAGATCTAGCTTGCCAATAATCAGGTTTGCAATGTAACGGCCAAGACTGTCAGTAGTTTCATCCACAGAAATCCATTTACAAGATTCTCCAACATCTTCTCGGATTCTGTGCAATGCAGCATTGTAAGCTGAATCCACATAATTCTTACGTAAAGTTGACTCTGCAGGAATAGACTGATGGCAGTACTTCTCAAGAAAACCTCTGAAAATAGGGTTTTCTAGTTTCCGAAAGGGGATGTTTGCTGCCACAAGTGCATGGCACAAATCACTGCAGAACTTGTTTTTTTTCCGAGGATTCACCAGATTTATTGGTTAAAAGAGTTTGCTTCAATTTTGACTTTCGTTCAACATTAGCTTTATGTGCAATTGCATCTGCATGCTGAGTTAAGTGCGATTTCTTAACACTCGAAACCTAATACGAGAGAAAAGGGAACTGCAGTTTAGAATCGCATATAAAGAGTATTTTGTATTACTAAAGGATAGCGATAAAAAAGAATCCTAAGTGACAGGAAAATAAGAAGTTTAAGGAAAACATCAACTAACCTTCTTGTTGCATGCTTGGCAGAAAATAATTTTCCCATCTGTTGTATAATGCGGAAAATCTTGCAGCCACTGCCTTATGTGAGTAGACTTTGAACTAGCTGTTTCTGGTATGGCGTAGTATTCTCACACAGAAACTAGAATGTATTTTGCACCTAGAACGTCAGTAACACTTAACATGTGGGTCGCTACACAATGTACTGATTTGTTTTCGCTGGGAGAAAGTGAACGATGGCTTTTTTTCTTCCCCCCCTGCAGTGCATGTGAGCAGTAGGGGAAGTACCATACTCGTTGCTGGACATATGGCACCTGACAGATGGCCGCCCCTTCTGAACAAGAGAATAGAATCTACCAGTGCTTCAGATGAAAACATCTCACTACTGGCAAATTATTTTTCGAACCGGAACATTCACGTATAATATCTTTCACGAAACAGAGTAGTTTGATAGGACTGCCTGTAGATAGCAGCGAGAAAATGCTCGAAGGGCAGTAATTTAGCTATAGAGGGCGTCTATGATTAACATTGTGATTTTTTAATCCGTGCTCAGCTTAAGGCCTATGAAACAGTTTATGTGCGAAAATACACAGCTGGCCAGAATCTTATGAACGAAATATTTTCAAATATAACATTTAGTACTCCCAAGTTCGATTCTAATGTGTAACTCAATTCTTTGACCGGTTCCCATTCGATCACCGAAGTTAAGCGCTTTCACGCTGGGCGTGTACTTGGATGGATGACCATTCAACCGTGCCGAGTGCTGTTGGTAGTAAGGCAAGCAAAGGAATTGTAAACAGTCTCTAATGACCTTCACCTTCGACGAGATGTAAAGCCCTAAGTTTACTTCCTTTTTCTAATCTTTGAAAACACAAGAACTCTGTCAGATTAACGAAACAGGTACTTTTTAGGATTTTGATGCCGAAATAGGCAAAATTAGACATTAACGTCGAAATACTCAATTTTAGGTCCTATAGAACTAACTGTATTCAGTTTAGTTAGTCATGAAACACATAAGTACTAACTTATATGCAAATTGGAGCTTAGGAAAAAATAGGTTTTAACTTAAAGATCCGTGATCTATTTTTTACATATGAATAATAAAACAAACACCTATTAAGAGTATTTGGTATTAACAGGGATAGCGATATAAAAAAATAAAAAAATACCGAAGTGTTAGGCAAATACGAAGCATGAGCGCATATCAGCTAGCCACCTTGTTGCATGCTGGGCAGAAAATATTTTTTTCCGTGTGTCGTATAGTGTGGAAAAACTTGGAGCCACTGTCTTTTATGATGAAATAGGCACTTTTTAGGATATTAAAGCCGAAATAGGCAAAAATAGATACTAACGTCGAAATAGGCTTTTTTAGGTCCTATAGAATTAACACTATTAAGTGTAAATAGTCATGAAACGCATAAGTACAAATTTTTATGCAAATAGGAACTCGGGAACAAAATAGGTTTTTACCTAAAATCCGCGGTCTAGTAATAACCAACAACATTGCACTGGTGGTCACCTTTAGTGTTGATTTATGCAACTCTTCCCTGCCTTATACACTTCATTCAGGAAGCCTACTTTTTTCTGAGTTCATTTCTGAAACCACTGAAGGTATTTCAAATCCGTCTTGTGACTCCAAGCTAATTTGTAATTGTGTCACCAAATGTGTTTCATTTAATTGAAATAAAATAACATCAGTGGTCTTAATGAAACATAACATATCATTTGGCTTGCTTTCTCCATCTAAAAACAATTCATTACTAATAATGTTGATATTAACCCTTTCAGACCCGAAATTTTTCTGGAGGAAGAAACCTTTTTCTTTATATGGTAGTGGTCTTAGGTGATTTTTTAATGATTTTAGGAGCAAGATTTATACAATAATATGTACCCGTTTCCAAAATGTACTTTGTTCACTAGGCTTCACTTTAAGGACTAAAACAACTGATTATGAAATATTCTCTATTGTAATAAATAGTAAAATGATCATTTAATAATTTATGTGTTAAACAACAACAACAACAACAACAACAATATTCAAATATACAGTGGAATATAGCGAACCATGTATTCTGATGGTTAAGAGTTGCTGCCCACTGCTACATTGACTTGCTGATATTTTTATAGTGATGCCCAACGGTTGGCAGCATTTGCATGAGATGAAGAAGTTGAACATTTGCAAGTGTGTAGCTCAGGTTAGCTTAGGGAAGAAAAACTTTTGTTGCAGCTAACAGACTGTAAAAGTTAATGTACACAATTGTAGCCAGAGGGTCTGAAAGGGTTAATACTTAAGATTTTTGCTCACATCAGGAAATGCCATCTGCTTGCAATTCTTTTTTGTTTCGTGCACCGTAGCTGCAAAGATAGATTGTCCACTTACATCTTAACTTACCCTTGAGATTTCAAAATTTGTCTGGGAAAAACGCTAAAACTTGTCTGGAAATCAGGGAAATATCAGGGAATTTCACTTGGGGAAACTTGTGGCAACCCTGAAAATGCTGTTTTGAGTTTTTTTGTTTGTTTTTCAGTGGTAAATGTGAGTCCAAACTGACTCTTGTTCCATGATTATGTATAGAACAATTAGTGAAATATTTAGTAATGTTGTCCCTGGTATGTGCAATATATTGATGGATGTACTAACTTGGTGCAGTAAGGATACCAAGCTTTTTTAAAACAGTTCTTCACAATGAACCCAACTAGCACGTCTTGTTATTATTCTTAAGGCCCATTTCTGAAGTTTAAAAATTGTGGCCCTCTTTTGTGTCTTTCATCCCCAGAAAAGAATACCATAGCTAAGGAGTACGTAGGATAATATGTCACCACAAATATTGGCTCCTACAACCTGATGACTTGTTTTGTCCTTTTTAGCCAGCATCTGTGTGTGTTTATTCCGTGTTAACTGGCATTGAATATTCATCCCTAAAACCTTTGTGTTGTTACCAGTCTGTACATTTATCGTCTATGCTTATTGTGACTATCTTGTTTTCCTTCTCTGTGCTGAAGTGTGTATTGTTGTTTTCTTTATGTTCAGTGTTAATTTATAACATACTGCCAAATCGTAAACATCCTTGAGGGTTTCTCTAATAGGAATTCTGGTGTTTTGTCAGTGACCATGATGTCATCAATGAAAGAACTTTTTCTGGAAGGTTATTCATATACATTTAGAACAGAATTGGACCCAATACGCATTTTGAGGGATACTATGTTTATATATTTGTTATCTGACGATTGTTTCACTGGAAATTTATCATCCATTGACATGTGAACTCTATCTACCTTTTTGCACCTTCCAGTGAAGGCTGGCACCACTTGTTTGATATTCTGCTTACACATAGTGTCTAGCTTGTATTGTAGTAATTTATGACCAACAATGTCAGAAGCCTTAAACAAGTGTAAGAATATGCCTATAACTGTCATCCTTGTCGAGGGCCTCAAGTACCACTTCTGTGAATTCTGTAATTGCCACATTGTACATCTCACACATTGGACACCAAAGTTTGGCTTGTTAAATTGGGTGTATTTATTCATGTAACTCATTAGTCTTATCTTAACCCTAGAATGGTCGGGTGAAAAATAATGTCAAGAACGGTCGGGCTGGGTCTGTGGGACCCAATAAATAAATCACTTGTAACAAATGACAAACAGTATGTTTAGATCAAATGTTGAATTTTTATTTTGATTAGGCACTACTCAATGCTATAGTGACATTAGTTCAGCTTTCTGCATCATACAAAAATTACTGAAAAAACTGAAACACATACATATTTGTAGTACTAAATGTCAGTAAACTGAAAATATAAGTAAATTTGACTGAAATAAGACTATAAATGAGAGTAAGTTGTAGAAATAAGAAGCAAAAATGATGAACTTTCGTTGTATAAATGGAAATCATGAATTTGAAGAATAGTTCATGAAGTATCGTCCTCTAAAGTTATCACTTTTCAAAACAGTCGCCGCAAACCATCTCTGCATGTGCCAAGCATAACCACAATTTGCAAACTTTGCGAAAGTATTTAGTTTTGCTGTCCTTGCATTTGTAGCATCTTCCCCTTTTCCCTGGTTGTGGATTTTCGGCTATTCTTTGTTCTTCGGTACTGGAGAGGTTAGAGGCAAGCCTGCGAATGTCGTGTGGGAGGTTTGGTTGGGTTGCGCGCATTGTCAAATATGGTGTTATGAGAAACTTTCCTAGTGTTCTGAGGTATTCTCGTCTGATACATTTTTGTTGGCTTTGAACACAATGTAGCCATTGAGAGCTGCAATGTTCAACAACTGAAAGAAGACACACAGAGGCCACCGTCTTGTCCCTCTAGCAACAGAATATTCACCACACACAGCATCAACGACGTCTGCGCCGCCCAAGGTTTTGTAGTAGTACGTTATTATACTTGGTTTTTTCTTTCCACTGCTGTCACTGTCACTGTCAGTTTCATCGTCATGGTGCATTGACGACAAAAGGAGTACTGATTTGTTCTGTTTTGGTACATATGAAAGTAATGTGATATCTTCTTGGAAATCCAAACATACTTGAGTACTCTCTTTAGACTTTTTGGATAAAAAGTCAAACGGAATTTCAGGCTTTTTTAACGTACCAACAACAGTAATATTCTTTTCTTGTAATAGTTTTTTGATGAGTGGGTAAGAAGTAAACCAATTGTCTATTGCCAGATTTCTTCCAGACCCTTTTACTGGGTCTGTAAGACGGAAAACATCATCTGCCTTATTACTGACTTTTTACGGTCTTTGAGATTGTGCACCTGCATAAACTTCCAAATGTTTTATGTAGTATGTTTTAGAAAAAGCCAGGATGTAGACCTTGATCCCATACTTCGCAGGTTTATTTGGAATATACATCCTGAACCTGCATCTGCCTCCGTATGGAACAAGTATTTTGTCCACAGTAACGTTTTCTGATGGAGCAAAATATACTTTGCAGCTGGAGACAAACATATCAAGAATGGTTCTTATGTCAGCAAGATTATCTTGTGCTTTTCTTTCTTCCGTTGTATGGATGTTGTCAAACCTGATACAAGAAGTCAAAAATCTGAACCTCTTCAGTGACATACTTGCACGAAAGATTTCAATTCCTGTCCCATCTGTATTCCAAAAGTTTTCAATATTCATTTTACCGCCATGCAATGTTCCAGCTAAGTAAAGTAGGCCAAAATATGCCTTCAGTTCATCAAAACTGGCAGGCCTAGCCATGTTCGGGTCACTTGCATAATTGTTTGGAACTGAATCAATATAGATATTGGTTGATTCAAGAACTGTATCAATCAATGCATTGCTAAAAAATAACTGCCATAATTCTAGCGGTGAATGTACATCCATTGCAGCTCGAATACTTCCAGGCAAATGCATTGTAATTATGCTGTGATGTCTTGTTCGAACGCTTTGTGGGAAACACGTTTTTCGCCATTTAGTAGTTTCCTTCCTTCCTTTGTAATAGCGTATAGGTGACGTACCTGAGTCAGTAAGAGGAGCTGTACTTGAATCAGCAATAGCAGGTGCATCGGTGTCGGCAGATGACTGAACATCTTCATCACCACTTATTTCGCTATTGCTGTCATGATAACGGTTTATTTTGAAGTCTGGGTCCGCATCAGAATCGTCTGCTTCAGTCTGATCATCATACAAAATTCTGCAAATTTCACTGTAAGAAAGACTTTGTCTTGCCATGTTATACTGCAGACTACTGACAATGATAATTCAGTGTTAGGACATCACACATAGTTCACAAAATAACTAGTTAATCAATGATACACCAAAATAAAAATGGGATTGCGCTGGCAGGAATTAGTTACGTAAATGGTCGGGCTGGGTCTGACAGACCCTTGAAAGACTGCCAAACAATGACTAAACAAAGAAAAACCTTATTCACACAATAATGCTTTCTCTTGGATATTTCAGGAAGGTAGCAGGGTGCTAGAGTCAAATCAGCAACTATAAGAATATAAATTCAGTGAAACAAAAACCAGTGGGTCTCACAGACCCAGCCCGGCAGTTCTAGGGTTAAAAAGACGCATGTATTATGTTTGTATACGGGGCTTGTATGCTGTCTTTAAAACAAACTGGAACCTCATGTAAGCCAGATGGCTTCTTATTTTCTAATTTCTGTTTCCTGCTCCTGGCTTAAAGCTCTGTTGTGAGAAACGCCAGAATTGTATTTGCTGTATGGGTCATGGCGAGTGCTACATGTGTTTTAGGAAGATTTTGTTGCAGCTACTCTTCAGTACCAAAGAAATAGCCACATTAAAAATTTACCAATTATGAGGGTTTTCCATTATTTTACCCCCATCTCTTACTTGTATGTTGTTATAATTGTCTGACTTTCCCATTTTCATTTTTAATGGTATCCCACTCTACTTTTGCTTTTATTTTCTACGTTGTATATAATTTTGTAATTGAATAGCTTTTCTGCTGCAAACAGTACCATTCTGTATATATTTCTGTACCTGTGTTAGTAATCCAGGAATTGTGAATTAGGGTAGCTATTTTGTAACTGATAAGTTTGTCTCTGTGAGGACTTTCAGATACCCACAGTTATCCATCCATGTTACTTAGCTGCTGCTGTTGAATTGGCTATGTTTTAAAATGCCTACTTGAAAATTAATTTAAACTCTGTGCAGAATGTCGAGAACTTAGCATATACAGTGTTTTCCAGTATACATTTCATCCCATGTTCAGTTTGCCAATGCCCCAGAAAAGTGTTGTTTATGTTCCAAGAATGTCCTTATGTTGGCCTGCAGTTTTATGGACTTTACCAAGCCTGTCCTTAGCTTTATCTGACAGTAATGATCAGAGGGACCAAGTACATGGTCTGAGGTAGACACCTTGGATGTCTAGAATATCTGTAGGTGTGTGCAGTTCGCTGTGAGCATGAGGTGAGTATGCCAGCAAAAGTCAAACATAGATAATGACTATTGGAAGTTCAGTGTGCAGTTAAACTTGCAATATAACAATCACAGAATAAACTAAAAAGGTATTCAGATTTGAAACATAGGAAAAAGAGAACAGAAACATGATCAAACTTACGTTTCTATGAGCACTAATGTCACATTTGTTACTTGGCCCCTAGATCAGCAGCAGACTGACATTCAAGATATTGATCTGTAATTTTGCGGGCTCATTCTTTTACACATCTTACACATCTGAGTTATCTGGGCTATTTTTCAGTCGAACTTTCCACTGAGCAAGAGATTCATGATAAATGGAAACTAAGTATGAGACCAGTGCTGAGGAGTACCCTGTAATATCTAATTGTGATTCCATCTGGATATGGTGACTTATTTGTATCTAACTTGTTCACCCACTTTTCAGCAGGAAGGATGCCTATTTCTGAGTCCTCCATTCCTTTTGCTGTCTTTTATTGCCACAACAGCCTGGTCTAAGAGTGACTGAATAGAAGCCTCCCCCATGCTTAATCATTTTATATAGGATCTGTATTTTCTTAGATTCTCAGCAAGATCTTTCTGTGGCAGAGTATGCTTGTTTTGTTTGTATAGCTCTATACACACGAACAAGGTAGACTGAATTATAACAGGCAGTTTGCATCAACGGCAAGTGAATGACTGTATTATGTAGCAGGAATAGCTGCTATTTGAAGAGAAACTGAAGCGAACAAGGGAATAAATAAAAGGGTGCAGGAAAGAACTGATCCCTCTTATGGTCAGGAACACTCCTGCAATGACAGATGCCAAGAAAGGTTTTTTTTATAATGCGGAAAGAACCACTGTTGAAAAAGACAGGCTGCAGCTGTAACATAACCTACTGACCACAGTGAGGGCTGGTTGACTTGGCAACCCTTGTATAGGATAAGGTCATTATTGGGCATATCAGGGGTTAATCTTTGCAAAATAGGGCTACACTAAGGAAAATAACATTAAATGTAATTGTGGAGTAGACAAATTATTCAGCTCGTTATTCGGTGTTAATGGTGTCCAGCCTTCAACACAGAAGAGGGCCACCGTGAAGTGCAAAAAAAAAAAAAAAAAAAAATCGCTGCAGGTGGCCTCAGCAGGCATAAATAACAAGAGATCAGGCAAATAGTGTTCTAACAGCAGCAGCAGTCATACTTCATGATGGAAAAAAATACTGTAACTCGGTCATAACCAGAGATGTTTTTAGTTTTACAGAGAACTGAAATTCATTACAGTGATGTGCACCATCTTGTCTCTTTATCAGTTTATCAGGCAATTTCTTCTGAGGTTGCACCAAACATTTAAGTATGTGTCAGCCAATCTTAACATATGCAAGTGCTGTCCGTTTAGCACAGAATTTAGCACTAAATGTGGGTCCCAGTTAACTTGTTGACAACACACATTACATGAGCAAAATGGAGCTGTCTGCTCATCTCATCTTCTCCTCATACTGCTTTTAAGATTCTAAGTATTTTATATGTATCCTCCCCTCATGGTCTCGTGGTTGCATTCTTCCTTCCCCAGCAGGGGGTCCCAGGTTCGATTCCCGGCGGAGTCAGGAATTTTCACCTGCCTCGAGATGACTGACTGTGTTATCCTCATCATTTCATCATCATTCATGAAAGTGGTGAGTTTGGACTGAGCAACGATTGGGCATTTGTACGGGCATTGATAACCGTGCAGTTGAGTGCCCAATGAACCAAACATCATCCAAAATTGTGTGTGTATTATACTTGTAATGTTTAGGCGAAATTTTGAAATATTCTGCTTGTTAATTGTCACTGAGCATGATTAATAGTCTTAGAACAAGTTACAATACAGATATGGATTCTTACACAACCTGACTACATCAAAATTAGTTCACAGATTGGAAAAAAGTCATAGATGTGAAAGAGTAGGTCTTAGGTGTCCTATGAAGATATAAAGAAGTAGCATTAACATATCTATTATCTTCTATTCAGAGAGAACACAATGGAGTAATTAATAATTTTTATGGTTTCAGTGATGGGACTGTACGTGTTTTCACCCAAGATGAAGAACGTATGGCACCAAGTGAAGAACGAGAAGTGTTCAGAAGTCAGGTTACTTCAAAGTTGATGAGCATGAAGAGTAAGAATGCACTTATTGACAAAAATTTGTAAGTACCTAGATACACTGTATTCGGCATTTAGACGCTTAAATTTGCTTGGCAATGATAATTTTTAAGCTCCTAAACTTTAAGATGATGATCTTCATCCCTACTGGGTGGTACCAGTAGAAGGCATTTATCAAGGCTTTCAGTAGGTCAGAGTTCTATTAGTGATGTGAGACTACTGCCACTGTCATACAACTAGACAGTTCAAGATTGTACAAAAATGGTCCCCTTCACTTCCCACTGCTTGGCCCCTCGTCCATCAATATTGACTGTTTGCCATGTCTAGTGCTGGCTGGTCAGTTGACACAATTCACTACTTCTATGTTGTTGTGATACTGTAAGAAAGCTGTGTGACCTTCATGTGCTTACTTTCATGATGAGCTCTGTAATTCAGAGGTGGTGTGGGTAATATAAAGCCAGGATAGTCAAGCGGCCAGTATAATGTACTTTGTACACACTTTAAGTTGGCCCCTTTGTGGTATGCAGACGATGCTGGGACCGAAAACATGCAACTGGCGGGGTAGTGCATTGGTGGCTTGGACAAGACACATCTCCCCCTGTGAGGGCAGCCAGCTTGTAGGGTCAATCCAAATGAAGTGGTCCAATAAAAATTAAGTTAGTTGCTTGACCATTTTAAAATATTTTAATTTTTTATATGTGATTACCCGATAATTGAGAAGTTCAAACGTTCAGGTTTACCAAATGGCGGCCATTTTCGTTTGTAAGTGTGTGACGATGTTTCAGTTAAGAGATGTTAGCAAAAATATGAATAGAAAAGTGTCCTTTACAACATTGTCTATTATACAAAATACCCTAAATTCAAAAATTACCAGTCAAAATGACCTCCAAAGTTTGGTATCCAAATTTAAAAAAAATCCACCTTTTAGGCCCAGAAATAACAAACAAGGAGTGATTTATGAGAGTCTATTTTTTTCCTATAGTTAGATATCATACACTACTAGCCTCATATAGAACAAGAACACTTACAAATGTTTCCTTAATATTTTAAAATGTTTGAAATTTGAAAATTTTCATTTTTTGTGAAGTTTGGGGTTGGTTATCTCAGGTGGGACTGAATATAAAAATATGATTTTTGCATAGTTTGTACACCTATATGATAGCAAAGTACTGTAAAAATTTCAGCATTGGTATCTGATGATACGAATTTTTGAAAATGAGGAGATAATTCACATTACTCTACAACTGATCTTATGGCTGTTGCCTATTCATTTGTGATATTGGTGGGATATAATCAATTATTATTGAAGTAAGTACTGAATTATATACAAAAGTGGAAACATCACTGAAATTAACATTTATATTATTTTGACAAACTTAAAATAAATATTTTCAATTAACATCCTTCGAGATGCGACTGTTCCTAAACCTGGTAGTGAATGTTAAGAACACTTATTTCTTCAGTCAGCTTCTGTGATATAGAATAAGACCTCCCAGTTGCTGTGGTAAGTTCAAGCACTGAAAGTTTCCTTAAAACATTTTTCATTGGTATCCAAACTTTGTCACTAGTAGATTTCTTGAATGATATTCTTGGGCCAGCAGAGTGGTAAAAATGCACAAAAACATTGTTTTCCAAACTTATTCTTTCAACCTTTGCAAGCCACTACTGTTCATCATACACACATGCCCCTATGTCATTCACTGTTAAAGACAGAGATGTAATTTTACCGATACAATGATCCTCATAAATTTCAGTTTCTGATGTTGCATAGCATCAAACTTAGTTTTCTGAAATGCCAAGGGATTTGTGGAAATGCCTTGAGCCTTTTATTGCTATACAGTTTGCAAATCTGGTTTGAAGTGTTGTTTTCTTATGCAGAACCACTTCTTTCTTGATTAGAAAATAGGTAATGCCTTTAATATTATCCTTGCAAAAGACATACATGTCCTGTACTGTGAAAATTTGGTCTGTGGTTGATCTTTACAGGCTGGCTTTACTTCACATTTTGTTGTACTTTCTACTCTATCACATGCATTTTTACCATGGCAAGATACAAAAAAAGTGCCATTCAGCCTCCTACCTAAAGTCTACTTCGTGGTTGCACAGATTTGAAAAATTCTTTTTGTTCTTATACTGACTACCACTTCCATCTGAAAAATATATCAGCTTCTCAACCTTGGGAAAATTTTCTTTTATGTAATTTATTACATACTTTTGACACACATGTACAGCGAAAGTGTTGTGCTCAAAGTAGTCGCTTAGAAAGCAAATTTAAGGATTGCAAACTTCATCTTTCTCATTTTTAAAGTAGAGAATAAATGGATGCACTGTTGCCTGGGCATTGCCCCAGTGGTACCCTTGTATTGCATCCTGAATCACAAATGTAAAATTTTCTGCAAAATCAGCTAGCACTATGCATTTAGTTTCATGAAGTTGTCCTTTTTTGTCCTTCAAAAACTGACTTGGGATTTTAGAAACATAGTGACGACTTTTGAGTTTTTGTAAGTTATCAATTGTAAGTGTTCTTGCTCTATATGAGGCTAGTAGTGTATGATATCTAACTATAGGAAAAAATAGACTCCCACAAATCACTCCTTGTTTGTTATTTTTGGGTCTAAAAAGTGGATTTTTGAAAATTTGGATACCAAACTTTGGAGGTCATTTTGACTGGTTATTTTCGAATTTAGGGTATTTTGTGTAATAGACAACGTTGTAGAGGACACTTTTCTAAAAATAATCGTGTCAATTGCAACGTTACCGAGCGGGGTGGCGCAGTGGTTACACACTGGACTCGCATTCGGGAGGACGACGGTTCAATCCCGCGTCCGACCATCCTGATTTAGGTTTTCCGTGATTTCCCTAAATCACTCCAGGCAAATGCCGGGATGGTTCCTCTGAAAGGGCACGGCCGACTTCCTTCCCAATCCTTCCCTACTCCGATGAGACCGATGACCACGCTGTCTGGTCTCCTTCCCCAAACCAACCAACCAATTGCAATGTTGTAACTTAACCCAGTGCAGAGATATTCAAGTTTTCGCTAATGTCTCCAGACTGAAAAATCGTCATGCACCTACAAATAAAAACGGCCGCCATCCAATAAAGATCCAAGATAAATTATTTAAAAAAAAAACTGGTTTGAACTTCTCAGATATAGGGCAATCACCTATAAAAATTAAAATATTTAAAAATGGTCAAGCAACCATTACTGGACCATTTCATATGGATTGACCATATAGCTAGTACAAGAAACAAAAATATAATGGGTTAATGCATTGCAGAAGTTATGCGAAAGGTGATAGTGTGGTTGTGGTTTGATGCCACTTTATGCCTCAAACTTTTAAGATGAGTCAAAGTAGGTGCAGGTGTAGTTATGTCGTCGTCGTAAATTTTGTTGTCTTTTGATTTCTCTACATGTTCTTAGTTTTTCAAGCAGTCAGTTAATTTTCTGGATACTATCATGAATGGCGTTCAAACGAAGTTTATCTTGGTGCCTACACTGTAACTTTTGTCCAGTAGGTCTTAAATGTATGACAACAGGATAATTCATGGGTAACATTGGTTCAATACTTAAAGGCAGCTTATTGAATGGCAGTATGTGAGAATAGTTTTATGTTCCTTTGTCGACATGTACATCATGCCGCAAGAGGAGAGTCCCAATTTGGTTCTAAAAAGGCTGTTTGCACTGTCTAGACCCATCTTTGTAGATCCTTTTCAGGCTGAGGTACGTGTTAATTATGGAGAGCAATAACTGCCAGTATATGTAACCTCCTTTCTTCTATATTTTGTGCTCCTGCTTAATTTCAGCAGTTTGGTTGGTGGCTATTGGACATGGATAAAGAATGATTAACAGGGAGAACATGTTTCATTGGGAAATATGGCCATGTTTCCTTAACAAAAGCATTTCTCTTTACTTTGTGGATATTAAAGTTCCTCAGATTTAAGTAGAAAAATATTTATTTGAAAGAATAACTGTACATATTTTATTTCATTTATTGAATTTGTTAGGAAAGTGTGTTACTTCCAATGCCTAGACCCAACCATGCTCTTGATAATTGTAAAATGTTTAGTTTCAATTTAGCACTGAAGCTTGTCATGGCTGTATTGCGTTTCCAGATTAATCTTTCGTGCTATGACAGTCAGTGGTACCCTTCATAACTGTTCAAAAAATAATAATAATATGTATCACCAACAGGTGCTACTGAGAATGTGATATTGATTTTCCCATTGATTTCATGTGTAGTGCACCATCCATAAATAAACTGAATACTTACTTGCTGTCATCCTAGCAATTGACAAAAAACTTCTAAACTCAAATTTAATCTCCATTACTATTTTCATGGGGTTCGGTGGCTCAGCTTAGAGTGCCTGACTGCAAATCAAAAGGTCTCTGGCATGATCCCTGGTCAATCCTAAGATTTTCATTTGTCACTTATAACTTCTTTCGCCTCTGGTGATGTTAGCCGATACGAAGAATGCAGAGTTGCATTGTGGATCAGAATCAGTGTTAAACTGTAGGTCCTGCTTAGTGATGCAGTGTGGTTTTCAAAACAATCTTTGACTTTGTGGCTGCCGCGCTATGACCCTCATAAATATCTAAAAAACCTTTCACTGTTCACAAAACAAATCTACTTTGCTGCTGTCACTACTCATAAAACACAATGACACAGACAGTTAAAAAACACATACTATATTAATCACTGTTCATGGGCTTAACAGTTCTTTTCTTTAGTGGACAGCGCTGTTCTTCATATTGTCCTACATCACGTTCAATTGAATCGTGGTCAATATCCTCGCTGTCTTCTTCCACCTCTTCTTCTATCATATAATATTTACAGACATTTTAAACATGTTCTCTTTCATAAATTTTGCCAGTTCGTATATTTTCCAGTTTAGAATATTCATGTGCGTAATTTCAACAATATTTAAGAACATTTTTGGACTGATGGAATTTAATTTTGTTATTAGCCTTCTTTAACTGAACATGCTACCTAACCAGGAGATGGTATCCCTTCTATACACTATCTGATGCTTCAGCTTGTCATACTGTGGCTTCACGGCATCGGCCTTCTTCACTAGCATTTGTTCCACCTGATTTTCTCCTCCCATATCTCATCATCAGTGTAGTTAATTAGAATTTTTCTCTTCAGGTTGACAGGCTCCCTGTTAACCAGAATTTTTGTAGAATCTTGTGGTTCATTATTGATTACTTCATTAAAACCGAGCGAGGTGGCACAGTGGTTAGCACACTGGATTCGCATTCGGGAGGACGATGGTTCAATCCTGCGTCCGGCCATCCTGATTTGGATTTTCTGTGATTTCCCTAAATTGCACTAGGCAAATGCTGGGATGGATCCTCTGAAAGGGCACAGCAGACTTTCTTCCCCATCCTTCCCTAATCCTATGAGATCAATGACCTTGATGTTTGGTCTCTTCCTCCAAACAACCCAACCCAACTTCTTCAAAATTGCCTTTTAACTGACTCCATTACCCTTGTTTGATTATGACGGTTACACCTGACATATGTAGTTTCTCTCTCTCACTCCACAGCTTTCGATGCTGGTCTCTATCATGAAATAAACAGTGGCTCTACATGATGTCTTCTTAGTCTGGGCACATTTCTTACGTTCAAACTGGTTACCATGGCCACTGACAACTTTTTTTGATGTACAGACATTTATGAGACAGATCCTTCCATTCTTTCATTACCGTACTGCTCATGGCCTTTTTTAGTGGGTACAGTTTTGTATATATCGAGAAAAGCTTGATAGTTACAACTTGTGTTGTTCCTCATGTCAGCCTAGGGAAAGGTCCTAGTAACTCGAGCACTACTGTATGTTTAATCCTTTTGCCAACAAAGGGTACACAAAACCTTTATATTTAATGGTAACAGTCTTGTTTTGTTTCACAAATTTCACATGTTTTCAGTAATTGTCAGAACAGTCTCGTCGCAATTTTCCCAGGCACTTCTTGGGTCTAAAGTGTCGACAGCTTAAGTGCGTCTACCATATGAGATCATCTACAGCATGTTCAGGTATGCACAATTTCCACTCCACTTTCATGATATTTGATCTTCAGTACAATACCCCGTCACACATTAGATAATACGTTCAACTTCTGTCTTCCCCAGCTCACCCATTCTTCGTTTTCACCAATAATAGCTATTCATCAATATTTTGCTTGCCATATATGTTTTTCAGTATTCTGTGGAATGTTTCTTTGTGAGCTATACCTTTTATGGGTAGCATCCTGTGTTCTGGTGTTGGCAGTTCTGTTTTCCCATTTTCAAACCAAATGGCAAATGTGAAAGCTTGTTTAGCACCAAATTCTGTTCTCTAAGTTGTACTGCATTTTGAAATTTAGTGCAGATCTAAGAGCCTTCCCTGCCATAATTCACTTGTTAACAGGAGTGTCCTCCAACCAGCTTTGGATTTTGACGATTTAACACACCAGTTGGGCAATACTTGGCATGATAACCCTCACGAGGACAGCCAATATCTCGATCAATCAATGCGTACACAAGGACCTTAGGTGGAGCAATGCATTATTGATTTGCTCAGTTTGTGGAGCTCTTTCTCTTGAATACATAATCCAGATTTATTTATTTGTTCATTTTGCTGCGATAACTACAGAATCAAACTGGTTGTGAACTTCAATTTTAACTTTGTATTATGAAGGCACCGGACATCATGGTAGTAAAATTCTTGCATAACAGTACAACACACATTGTAAAAAGTTTTACATCATTGTCACATTGCGTAAGCTTTGGGGAACTTTGTAGCAATCTGCTAAGGATTCATGTAATAGAGAATTTAGAGTATGTCTTTATTGTGCACTGCTATTGACATGGTAGTTTAATTCCAGTTTTAGGTGTGTCATATTTTGTTTCCACAGTTTGCTGTTTATTTGAACTGATGAAACATTGTGTAAATGTGTTGCTGTGGTCCATGTGGCTTAACCTCTTCTGGTTTCTTTTGGAATGAGAAAACCTGCACATCCATTGCCATAGTGCCACATCCGATAGCTGTGGAACAGCAGCCACCTGTCGGTTTCTGTACTAATGTGAAGTTTTGGGATTCAACACTTTTCACTCCTTGGTGACCAATAAAGAAGAAACTGAACAAAATAAAGTGTTACAAGAAAAGCAGTTTTAACATAGGCATACTTTAGCAGTAACTAGAGAATATCATTATTTTTTGTCAATTGGTGAAACAGCAGTTCAGATCAGCAGTTTCTCAAATGATGCATCATCTTTTTTGACCAAAATCTGTGACAGTAGTGGAGGAGATATATTAACATTGGACCTTCAGCCAGGACAGTATGCTGCATGCATTTATGCTAGAGTTGGGGTTGGAAATACCTGTGAGACTTCTGCTGAGCAGGACGCTTTAATAAGCGTTATGCACCCACAAGACCCAACAAATTCACTTTATTGGCCAAGGAGTGAAAAGTGCTGCATTCTAGAACAGCATATTATTGCAGTTATTACAGCACCTTCAGTGAGCCTGGCCAGCAATATAGTTTCCCTCATGACATTCTACAGCAAATAAATGGCAGCTGTAACAAATTCAAGTATCTTGAAGAAAACGTAGGCTAGGATCCTAAGAGACACCTCGTCTTGTGTTGTTTACTGACAATTACAGAAATGTATCATCAGGCTTGGGATCTTGTGGAAAGAAACCATATCAGGCTTGGGGACCTATGGTAAAGAAACACACCAGTGGCTGCTGTTCCACAGCTATCAGGCATGGCTTTGTGGTGATGGGGTTGCTGGTTTTCTCATTTCAAAAGGAACCAGCTTTGTTTGTCATCATGAGCCATAAAAACACATTCACACAAATTTTAATCAGTTAAAGTGCAAACTATGGAAACAAAATACACTATACTTAAATCTGGAATTAAACTACCATGTCAGTAGCATTACACAATAAGAGACATACTCAGAATTCTCTATTACATGAATCCTTTCCAAAAACTGTCAGGCAGGCTGCTATGAACTTCCCCAAAACTTACACGATGTGACAATGGTGTAAAACTTGAAAGCAGATTTAACGATGTGTGTTGCAGCTGTTAGTAACCATTTTACTATTGCGTTATTCAGTGTCCAGTGCATCTGTAATGCAAAGTTAAAATTTGAAGTGTACAAACTGTTTATTCTGTAGTTGTCATTACAGAAAAACAGGGTGAAATATGTCATGACGAGTCGTGACAAGACACCACCCCCTTTTGGTTTATTTTATCCCTTATTATTTCTTTTTAAAAGTTGTTCTGACTCACTTTCTAGTCATCAGGACTTTCTAATATCACCTTCCCTAGAGAGTACTAAATAATTATAATCTTAATAAAAATGTTAAAATTAATTTGAGTACCATCGGAATATGAGCATATTTTAAGTACACCTCGCCTATTGTTTCTTAGAGCCTTATATGCTCACATCCGTAAACTAAATCTAATTTTTTTTGTGTGGTTTAGAAAATGGTCTTCCTAATGAAAAATCCAGGAATAGTTTGCAGAAGACTTTTTGGGAAGGTGGGCTAAAAATAGGCATTTTTAGCATTTTTACAAATTTTTGAACTTTGCCCCCAATTTGTAAACTATTGGAAAGCAGTAGGAGAATGAAATTTTATATCCTAAAACCTTGTATTGTAAATTATTATATGTAAGATTTCAGATTTATCCTGCTATTACTTCCAGAGATATAAAAAGCAAAACTTCACATTTTTTCAAGCGTCAATTTTTCAGCCTACTTTGTATCAAATTACCTACATGAAAATTGCTCAAGAAATCTTCTATAAAAATTACTTCTATTAATAGAGTGCACAGAGTTGTACAAGGTGCCCTCATTTTCTTTCAAGAAAATATTGCTCGAAATACCATGTCTCAAAGTTGCCAAAAACTCAGGGTTTACGTTCGATAGTTGTGCTATGGTGTCAAAAAAATGATTGTATCTCTGGAAGTGAATATGTACAATTGTTCACACAAAATTTCAGCAAAACCTGTGATGTTCATGTGGTTACGTTTCCAAAATCAAACCACTTGGCATGGAAAAGCCCAGAAGATAGCAAATTGATGCAGTTTTTAATCAATATATCTCATGCAAGAAGGAATGTGTTGCCTAGTCAAGAGATTGGCAAGTCCTAAAAGTAGGAGACAAGCCTGTTTTTGTGTTGTACTTGGAGAAGTACGATTCTGTTATACTGCAAGTGAGAGAATCAAATAAAATAGTAAACATTATCAAGAGACAAGAAATAGCCTGTAAGTTTTATAGAAAGTCATTTTGATCATGTATTTATATAAATTATCTTTTTTTTACAGCAGTTTATTGTTGTAACTCATTACTTGACCTTTGTTTGAGCTGATGAAGAGTGAATCGTTTACTCGTTCTTTTCTTTTTCTGGTTATTGGTAAATGATGGACCCAGGTTTCATCTTTGGTGAAAATTACTGAGGCATGTACTTTACAATAATTACTACAGTGTCATCCAGTGTCACTCACTGGTTTTCCATCACTATGTCTTCAGCGACTATTGTTTTTTCTAGAGTCAGGGTGTGATATGCTCTAGCCGAATAAGGAGAATCGTCCATGCACATTACTCCATTTTCAAACTTTCATCTCCATTCATGCACTTGCTGCTTTGATACATGCATTACCATATTTTACCTTCATTCTTTGATGAAATTCAGTTGGTTTCAAACCGTCACTATACAGAAACTGAATAACCTATACCATATTCTGTGAACCATGGATGAAGGGCAACAAATGGATTAGATATTGTTCCATTTTGGGGAGCATGTGACATATTGCATTGCCCCACTGCAGACTGTTAATGAAGGGCAGAGCATGTGACTGGCTCAAAGACTTCTTGAGTAATAGAAACCAGCTGCCCTCAACAGGGTGTTCAGCAGAGACAACGGTATTGTCAGGAGTGCCCCAGGGAAGTGTGGTAGGATCGCTCTTACTGTCTATATAAATTATCTGACAGACAGTGTGAGCGGCAATTTGCTGCTGTTTGCTGGTGATGCTGTGGTGTATGGGAAGGTGGTTGTGTTGAGTGACTGTAGGACGACATGAGATGACTTAGAAAAAATTTCTTGTCATCGTGATGAATGGCAGCATGCTGTATATGTATAAAAATGTAAGTTAATGCAGATATGTAGGGAAAACAATCCCTTACTGTTTGAATACAGCATTAGTAGTGTGCTGCTTGACACAATCGCGATGATTAAATGTAATGACATCATGTTGCAAAGTGATACAGAATGGAATGACCGCATAAGAATGGTAGTATGGAAGGTGAAAGGTCAACTTCGGTTTATCGGGAGAATTTTGGGAGACTGTAGCTCATCTTCTTTGTCGTGACAGAGAGAACTACATCAGTTAGTGTGCCCCAGATAGTAAGAGCTTTGTTTGCTCTCATAAAGGGAATACAACTCATTCGGACTTAAATCAGCAGTACTGGGTTTCAATCCACTGATAGTCACTGCTGTTGTGCTGTGAGAGTTCTTACTAGGGCAACATTGGTTTGGCCATGTTGGTGGAGAGAGTTAGGACTCAAAAATGGTACAGGAAAGAAGGCCGGGTGAGGCAGAATCTCTAAGACGTTTGGAGGCAGAGTGGACGATGTGGAAAGGGTGGGCTCCGTCGGATGGGCTGTGGACATGGCCAGTGTAATCTGGGAGTGATAGAGAGATGAGCACTGACGGCTCACTGTTGTGGGTGGCATCGGGCCTAGTGGAAGAATACTGCCGTGACGATCAACAGTATGTGACCTGCAGTAGAAGAATCGATGATATAGAGCACTGAGTGCAGCGACTCTCGCACAGCGAGTGGCAACGCTGGTAGTATGCATTACTGTGGTGGCTGCAGCAGATGGGGCTGACAACACCTTGTGCTTATACCATTGTCTGACCGCTTTCCTGCCTCTCCTGAGGTGGTATTGCTAGTGACGCGGAGAGGTGATAGCCCGCAGCACATGCTTGTGTTGGATCCCATGCAGCTACTATATCCTTCACTCATAAGAAGAGGTGGCAAAGCTAGCTCAGAGGTGATGCAGCTGCCACCCGGTAGGGGGTGGAGGGGGTGGCACTCTTGGGAATGGTAGGTTGGCAACAGTAGTCAGTGGCAGCCAGTGAGAGGTGACACACGGACCAGTAAAGCACCCGACCCAACATCATTGCAGTGAGAGGGTAGTCTCCAGCAGGAAGATTGGCACTGGAGGTGGCGACGGAGACCAGATGCTAACTGGAACCTGCGAGCAGTGTTGGGCACACAAGGAGAAGGCATCGCTGCAGGTATGTGACCTAACACAAGTTAAACAGACAGACAAAAGGCTCGTGGGATATTGGCACGGTGCTGAGAGGCTCTGCCAGCTGAAGGTGTGCTGTTGGGATGTCAGCATGATGCTGACAGGCTCACCTGGGAGCAATGTCGATAGGGTCTGCTTTGCTTATGGTAGTGAGAGGCGTGTAGCTTAGGTTCAGTAGAAGTTCCGTTATTCTGTTTCATGCGCTGTAGCAGCTGTTGCACCTGTATGATTGGGAACATCGATGCCATACTGAAATCACACACACATGCAGTGGGGGAGGGAGGTGTAGCAGTGACTGTCCTAAGTAGTGCACAGAGATGGGTATCTGCACTGGGCAAGCACACGAAATCCACACTTTGTTGCCAGATTTTGTGTCATGGCTGAGAGCCCCTTGATAATTTTTTTCACCCAGGTAGCAAGATAAAGGAACTTTACTTACACTCGTAAACAGAATACAACAAAACAGTCATTCAGACTTGAATCAGCACTACTGGTTTTTGATTCATCAATAGTCCCTGATACTGTGCAATATCAATGCAGCCATATTATTGCAGAGTGGCAGGGCTTAAGGACAGTCCAGAAGAGTGGTCTTGGAGAGGTGGAAGCTTGTAACCGGTCGGAGATAGTGTGGCAGTTGTGGATGTTGCGGAGATATGGGCTCCATTGGGTACAGAGTAGCGAAATCAGATGAGGCATTGAGTGATGACTTGGATATGGCTCGGAGCAAAGGTAACTGAGGCTGATGTGGAGAATTGGATAAGATGTGGTGTGCAGACTTGGCCATGACACAGTGCGATGGTGTCAGCAAATGGTGTTTGAACTGCGATGAGACGTGGAGTAAAGACTCTGATGTGGCTTGGAGTCAACAACTGTGCTAAGGTAAAGGGAACTCCGACTCAGGAACTAACAGAATGTGGTCAGCACTTGGACCAGACCAGCTTCTGATGTGAACTGGTTCTGATTGGCTGGGCGGTATCCTTTATAGCTGCCAGGTGGAAGAATACTGCCATGACGACAAGTGTGCACATGACCTATGAAAGAAGTATCAGCCCCCACAATGGATGTGCTGATTGTGGCAACTCCCATGCTGCTAGCGGCTAGGATGGCACCATGAGTCACTGTAGTGGCTGCAGGAGATGTGATTGACAAAAATGTTGTGTGCTTATGTTGTTGTCTGTTTTCCTGCCAGTCCCACAGTTGTCACCAATGGCCTGGAGAGGCAGCAGCCCACAGTGCCCATTTGTGTTGCTTAGTAGTGGACCCTAGATAGATACCATATCATTTATAAAGGAGACCACGTATAGAGCAGTGGTACGACCTATCTTAAGTACTGCTACAGTGTTTGGAATTCTCAGCAGGAGCTTTGTGAACTCAAATGGGAATCCCTGGAGGAAAGACGATGTCTTTTTCTGAAACACTGTAGAGAAAGTTTACAGAACTGCATTTGAAGCTGACTGTAGAGTGATACTACTGCCACCAACGTACATTTCACGTAAGACTCGCGAAGACAAGATAAGAGAAATTAGTGTATGTACTGTGGCATATAGTTAGTTGTTTTTCCCTCACTCTATTTTGCGAGTGGAACAGAAAAGGAATTGACTAATAATGATACAAAGTACCCTCTGCCATGCACCATATGGTGGCTTGCAGGGTATGTGTGTGAATGTAAATCTTGTATATTTTTAGCGGACAGCTGTTTTTACACGTTCCTGTGCAAGTGTTGGCACATCTATTTGATGCTGCCATCTAGTGAACACCTGACAAAGTTGGGAACATGTTTGCTGAGACTCTAGTGGTGCCATTTTTCAGTATTTTATGTCGCAGTTATTAATCACTTGTTCAAAGAGTCACTTGCCTGATATATTGCAATGATAAAGACTGAATCAATTTATAGGTTATTAAATTAATTTATATTTAGATACTTTCAGTTTTCACAAATTATGTTCAAAAATGAATAGTTAGGTATCGGTAACATTGATCTGTCTTTATTGTTATCTTTGTTTTTCTTCTGCAGATACCTCATCACTCAAAATCTGATCATGCAGTAGAAGAAAAATGTCTATAAAAGTGTCACTTGTGTAAATAGGTGCACACTTACTGCATGTAAATAGGTGCACACTTACTGCAAAGTGTACGAATAATTGCCTCGGTATCCTTATTTGTGTCGAATGGGTAAAACATCTATAAGTCCTTGAAAGGGGACCTGTCAGAAAATTACGTAATGTTGAGGGAGAAAGTTTTAGATTTATCCAAAGTACATAGGAGATTTTGACCAAAGACTTTACATAACTCTTTAATGTTTTAAAAAATTGAGTTGTCGCACATCAGTGAATCTTATACTCAACCATCTTACTGCTTTCCTGAGACTGGTTTTGTTGTGCTGCTCAGATGTGGTTTTTCTTCTGTGTTACTTCTTTTTTTAAAAAATAAAAAAAAAGAGAGCCTGTAAATTCTTTGTGTCATGAGCAGTTCTAAAGAAATATTTTTTTTTAATGCAAGGAACATGATGAAAGTTCAGTTTTTACTTCTTTGAAAATTATCCTTCTTTCTACCATTATGGACAGTTATCCCTTAATATTTGAGAGGTATTATAGTTTTCAGTGATTCTTTGGCAGGGTGTTATTTATGAAGAGTGATGTATATTTTTGCACAGATACTAACAATAACTGCTAGTTTTGTGAGAGTAAATAATAGTTTCATGTTTGTATCTGGACATAGTGTGGACATTTTTACGAGTTAAGTGTGCAGCAGATGCTGTATTTTGTGTTGCTATAAGTATCTGCCTAACATTTTCATTTTATTTACTGTTTAGGTGTACTATGCAACAGGCTATTTTTCAACATCTATTGATTTCAGGCTTCCTGGTCCAGAAATATTGGCTACACCAGGTCAACAAGATGGACAGACAAGGCTCGTTAGAGAAGGAGACGCTGTGATGTGTTATAAGTGGTCCTTAGAAGATGAGGAATGGGAGAAGATGGGAGAAGTTGTTGGGACAGGAAATGGAGCTGGAAAAGAACTTTATTGTGGACAGGTATTCTTCTCCATTCACTTTTTCAATAAATGTGTGTCATAGAAAAGAAATTAATTTTCTAATGTGTAGCACTGGATATGAGATGGTAGAATTTCTTTTCCTAATTCATGAGCCCAAAATAATATTTGAAGAGCACCTGCATGTTTGCTGGTTGAGTTAAGTCCAGACTGTTTTCTGTGCTATCTCATATTGATAATGTGCATGTCATTGGGGGGGGGGGGGGGGGGGAGTTTGATTGTGTGGTTCAGAAATACAGACTGGACTATACGGAAGAATTCCCATGTCTCTCACACTCACAAAAATCTATTCATCATGTATCCTGCAGTACTTGTTGACGCGATATTGTTGTTTCTTCAAAGGATGGAGAGATTAGTGTAACAGAAAAGGTATTTGATCATAGGTTTTACTTTTTTGTTAATATGATTGTGTTTGAAGTGTCACTTTATGCTTTCATTTGGCTTCTGTGTTACACTTAAAAAAAAGAGCCTGGGAATTCTTTGTGTCATGAGCAGATGTAAAGATATATTTTTTAATGCAAGGAACATGAGTTTTTACTACTTTGAAAATTCCTTTCACTGTGCTTAATAATAGAGCGATGTTTTTAGTGGTTTGGTCCTTTGAAAATTGATCGTGTTTCGTGCTCCACTAACATTTTTCTTTTAAATAACATTTATATTGTATATTCTGAAAACGTGTCATTGAGATCAAATTTTTAAATTTCGTACACCCTTCTTACTGAGGGTTAAAGACCTAAATTTTTACTTTTCGAGTGTTACAATAGGGCTTCAAATTGAGACTTTTATTTTCAATTAACAAAAAAATTCCAGGGGAGGGCCCCCAGACCTCCCAAAAAAAATTCCAGAGGAGGGCCCCCAGACCTCCCTCCCCAGTCCTCTAGTCCCCATTACTGATAGCTTCTTTCCAAACTTGGCATCACTGTTGAGTGCCTCATTAAGTTTATATAATTTAACCAGACGACACTCCCCCATTAATGCTGTTCTTGATCTGTGAATGATGGGAAATTAAATGGAAATTTCTGAGTGCTACCATAACATGGTGAATGAAGATTGTATTTCCCTCGTCTGATTCATCAGTGTGTCTACGACCCGGGAGATCCAGGAAAAACCTGGGAATTTTTTCATCCGGGAGAAAACCGGGAAAAACCCGGGAATCTTTTTGAGTTCTGGGAATTATTCATTGTTTTAGTTTTCAGTTAAATTTTTGTTGATTTTGACTGGTAAGAACCAATACTCTAACAAAAAAATTTACTGTATCCCACTTCTGCAGAATAATACTGCAGCAACAGTCCTCTGATACAATTTTTATTGTGATCCATAGAGTTCTATTTGTCTCCTAACCTCTAAATTGGCAGCCTGCACCTTTATTTTAGGTTTGGTTTGTCACCTTATTTGCTTTACGTGTTTAGTATGTACCATGTGATCTACTTGGTAGTTTTATGTACAGTTCGTATTCTTTAGACTGTAGCAAACTGAATGATTTGTCTCTACTTCATATTGTCCATTTGTGGTTCACACACAAAGTAAACATAGTGGCTATGGCACAGCTCTCACTGTCTTGTTTAATAGCTTATTAATGGCTTACTTAATATTCAAATTGCTACTTGTCCACCAGAAACAATGACTGTTACAACATTTTATTTCTTTCATCCATTTATCATTAATTCTTAGTTTTTTACCTCATTAGAGTGTAGAAACTTCTATGGCAACTTCCAAAAAAAGAAATAAAAATGCTGGTACCGTAATATTCTTTGTAGATATATCACTATAGATTGTGTGTGTGTGTGTGTGTGTGTGTGTGTGTGTGTCTCCAATAAATTGCTGTGAAGCAACCTTTGAAGATAAAAGACCCTGGTGAATGCCTACTTTTTGTATATTGAATATACATTCGTTGTCAATGGGACATTAAACACTAATCTCCTCCTCCTCCTCCTCCTCCTCCTCCTGATAAGTAATGTGGTATTTTGTTGTACAGCATATAGCGCATGTTGATGTAGGGTTCACAATTGTAGTCTTGATTTTGAATAAAATGGCTTTTTTTTTTTTTTTTTTTTTTTTTTAATAAAATGGTAGCACCCATTACTTTTCTTTTTGTTTTAAAAACCACAACAGGTTTCGGCCCCCAAGGCTATTATTAGAGCTACGTGAGATTAGCAAATAAATTTTGAAAATTTGGCATTTTGAAATTTCAATTTAGCTTTTTATATCTGAATTTAGCATTTACTTTTTTGGTTTCTTTATGCAGTTAAACGACAAAATTCGTACCTTAAAGTTTGATTTTTCTTTTTCACTATTCCCAATTTTCTTATAATAACAAAAAGAAGAAGGAATTAGGAAATTGATTATTTATGGAACACATCATCATAATTTTATTTCTCATTCAAATTACCACTCACTATACACCAATATAAAAATGTTTATCTATTGAATGCAATCATTGAAGTTGTTGTAATAGTGTCTGGCTTCATTGACCTCCTTACATACAATTAAATTTTATGTTGAGAAGTACCTCTCCGCATCCACACTATTGCAGATAAAGTGGTATTTCCAAAATCATCATATTTAAGCTTTTCAATTAGTAGAAGCTGCAATATATCAGGCTGCTCATCATGTCTCAAACAGTCAATAAGGTGTTGATGGAATGATGAATACGCCTCAATAAAACTGTCAGTTGGAATGCTTTCAAATTGTGGAATTGTTTTTGTTATATTAACAACAGCAGAATTGTCCAAATTTAACTTCGCACCACAAACTGCAAGGTTGAAGTGCTTGCCAATGTTTTCGTAAAAAATATTAGCTGGGTCTGGTGCTGTGTGTTTACATAGCTTTAGTAAACTTTTCATAGCAGCAGATTTAAGACAACTTTTTTGCAGATGCTTTCTGTGCCTCTCTTTGGAATGTGTTTATATAATTAATAGTGCCTGTTGAAAACAACCTTCAGAATTTCTTTTCAGTATTGGTTTAATACTCTCAAGTTCCTCCTGTAACAATTGTGCAAATGGGTAAGTCGTTCCCTCTAGTGTTGTGATGAAACTAACAATGCTAGCACATACGTCACTTACAAATTTGCATTACAGGATGACTATATCTGAGGCAGCTTCATTTTTAAGTGATCCAGAATGAGCTCAATGGCAGCATTTTTGTTTTGCAGTGATCTGAAAAATTTGATGATATCTGTTAAATATGTGTCCAAGTACTTCACTGCATGGAATGAAGAATTCCACCTAGTGATTATTGGGTCGGGAAAAAGGTTTTTTGGCAGGTGAGGATATTTTTCTTGGAGAAACTGAAGGTAGGCGCTTTTCATTTTGCGAGAGTGCAGGAACACCATTTTCACTTTACTCACAATAAAATTTAGCTCCTTTAGTTCTTTCATAAAGACGTCATCGACTAAGTTCATTTTGTGGGCCCAGCACTTGAAATGTATTAAATGGTCTCCAGTCAGTACTTGAAGTGTCTCAAAACAACATCCCATGTATGCAGCAGAGTCTGATACTAAACCCACAACATTTTCATATTTAATACTGTAGTCTTTTAGGGTATCCACTATGGCCTGGGCACAAGTACTTCTGTTAGCAACATCTAAAAAGTTGCATGAAGCCAGATACAGTTTCCATTCGGAAGTTGAGGTCATTGTCTGAAATAAAACCGCAAATACGCACCTTCCATTTTTGTAACTCGTTTCGTCAGCGATAATCGCAATAGGTACATCCTTCACAGAATCTCTGATTTCTTCTTTCATTTCGTCACTGCACTTACTGACATATTCTCATCGAAGTCTATCTGAACTTGGTATACAACCAGTGCCGGGTACACATTTGTTGAAAAAGGACCTAACTTCAACCTTATCTAATTTTGTCAATGGTATGTTGGCCTTTAAACACATTTTAACTATATCGTGGTGCGTACATTCATTGTCAGTTTTCACTTTTTTGGCTCTGTCTAACATTTCGCAATAGCAGCCTGCCTTTTTGATGAAGTTCCTGCAACCACTGCAGACTCTTTTTTTGCTCTGTGACTAGCACTATTAATGTGTTTTTCTAAATTGTCCTTCTCCCAGTTGAGCTTCTCATTACAAAATAAACACATAAAAGTGTTTTTATTGTGAACATGAAAACCTTCTTTGGGATAGCCATTGCATCGCTCCTGCAAACTGACTTTATGCCTACCCATTTTTAACACACTATTATCACTTCGCAACACTTGCAAAACGTTACATACACATGTTTACACCATACAGCCGGATCCAAACACTGCGGCCAACAAACATTGGTGCCAAAGCGTTCGAGTAGAATCCAACTCACGCATGCGCAGAAGCAACGGTCAGATCTTACTGGAGTGGACTGAAGTAGGCTATCTCAAACAAACCTAATGTAAACACAACCAATTTTGAAGCGTATCAGATTGTGAGAGTTTTTGCTAAAATATGCAAATTTTCATGAATTTGCATTGATTTTGCATTTTATTGCACATTTATAGCATAAACGAATTTCACGTAGCTCTAGCTATTATCCAGCGATATCTACATAGTATCGAACAAGATAAAGTAGAATTAATCAAACAGAAAAGAATGTAGCAACAGGCATCATCATCAGCAACAGCAGCAGCAGCAGCATAATAAATAAATTCTGCAAAACACCTCATCCATCACATACTTTATAAAAACAAAAAATAAAAAAGTTATGTGAACTTTTCTGCTATTAAAAAAATATACATTACATAAATTAAATGATGTTAAAACAAACTTGTCAACAAACATCATAGAAACACTATAAAAACTTTATATAAACTCATTTACAATGTAAGAAATAGATATATTTAACATGAACTTAATGTCAGGTGTTGAGAGAGAACACAGGATGATGGATGAGATGTGCCAGGAGGTGGTACTTAAAAAGGGGAGTGGCAAGTTACATGGAGGGCAAGTAGGTGAGCAGGGACAGTCAAGTTATGAGATAACAGTAGATAAGACACTTAAAAAGTGAAATAAAACACAGAACCATATGGTAGTTAAAAATTGACAACGATGCATAAGAAAAAGACAAGTAAAATTATTATTACGGAAAGAGGAAGGACAACAGGGAGGCCTGGTTCAAATTTATGCCTCATTAGCCCTTTCTCATGCTTCAGTTTATGAAGGTCAAGTCAGTGTGGATGCACAGACTCAAATCTATGATAAAAACCATGAACTTAAAGATATTAAGTTCCACAGAGGAGAACAAATTGTCCATTAGTGTATTAATACAATTTGTATGTGTTGTTAATAGACATACTAATATTGTCATTCGGATGAATGATGGACAAAATACATTTGTTCCTCTCCCGTGTCATTGCATGAGTCACAAGTGGAACATCCAGACCACTGTCAAAACACTAGTGAACAGGAAGTGAAGCCCAAGAAATCCATAAAACTCTTCTTTAATTATGGATAGTACCTTTTTCCCTCTTTGCACTGTGTATAAAGTAATCAATACATCACTTTTTTATGATTCATTTTTGGCACTACCTTCAGAGTCAGAGTTTGTAAAGTTTATGTAATTTTCTCAACTACAAACTTTTTTTTTCTCTGTTTTCTTACTCTAGTACTCGTATATAGTTGCTTTCTGACGTTCGATTTAGCTTGTCAGTTTTGAAAACACTGCTTTCTAGAAACTGAGTTTCTTCACCTTGTTAAGAATAAATAGAATTATTCTATTGTTGACTGATTGATGCTGTAGTGCCACTTTGTTTGTTTGGCCTGTACTTTGTTGAGTTTGGATTTGTCAAGAATCTATTATATCTCAGAATCACAACTTTACTCAAGTGATGTATCAATGTGGGACAAGAAATGCTCCAAAAAACCTCCAAAATCGCCCCAGCTTTCAACTTTCTCGCCGTATTCTATAATGCTAATACTCAAAGCTGTAGGCTTGAAGGGACTTAAAAGTAAAGAATTTTATTTATTAAAAATTGCAAGAATATGTAACATTTTCTGCTACTAAACATTTGTTAGCATATACAGGTTTGCTGCAAAATTGAGTAAAAAATATGAAAACCAGATTACCACTGATAACACTCGGCAAGAATTATAGAACGACCACCTTACAAATGTATGCAAACAAATTGCATGTAGAGTGTGTGCACAGCAGTTCAATTAGTTTCAGATTCGTAGATAATGTATCCTGCTCTGTGATACATTAACAGTATACCAAACAAGAAATAGGGTGCCACAGTCCTGTCAAGCCTCAAATAGTAGAGGATATTATGTGCGTTTTTACAAAGTTGTACTCCAAAGTCGCACAAGATCATCAAGGATCAAGCATGTTCAAGGCCCCCCCCCCCCCCCCTGAAAAGTGACTAAATACATTTATTGTATGGAGGGATACATTTCTTATTCTAAATGTAGTTGTATGTTTCAAAATTACTACAAAAGTATTTTAGCACTAACTCAGTCATATAACAGGAAGCTTCTTGATAAGTATAATGTATTTTTGTTAAAGAATCCAGTTCTGTATAGAGTGATACTATAAGTAACATTTTATCACCTGAGGATATTTTAAGTCCACAGTAACAGTGTACATTTGGCAAACCATCCACTTGCAATTACCTGCTGTTAGTGTAGCTACTTCTCTGATATAAGTCTTGAATTTTCTTCCTGCTTCTTAGAGAAAAAAGGTCTGGTATTTAAATGGTACTGTTAGGGTGTTTTAAGAATTTGGTGTCTTATGATTAATACCCATTTTGTCATGTGAAACATATTATGTCCAAAAATAACTTTCTGAGACCACTGAATTCTAAACTTCAAACAAATGTGCTAAACTGGAGTATTAAAATAAAATGAATCCAATAATCAAATTAACACTTCACATTGTCTCTTAAAGTGTGTTCAGATTCACTTTCATCATTTACTTGTTATTTATTTCATTAGATAAAATGGTACATCAACAAAGCTGTTTGGAATTGACAGACTTCATGCAGTAAACACAGATATTATTTTGTTTCACAACTTGCTGACATTTTCATTTTAGTTTTTGGCATCTGATGCCTACTACAGAAGACTGGTACCCGTGCATTAAATATATTATAGTAATTTTATATTGATGCTGTTTTTTGTGTTACAGGAGTATGATTATGTTTTCAACATTGATGTGGAAGATGGAAAGCCACCACTGAAATTACCATATAACCTTGGTGAAGACCCATGGGTGATTGCCCAGAAATTTATTCATGAACATAACTTGAGCCAAGGATACCTTGACCAAGTGGCAAATTTTATTATAAGAAATACTCAGGACAGGAATGTGACGACTGGAATGGCAGCAGCAGCAGCAGCAGCATCAGATCCTTTTACAGGTGACTATTCTTTCTGTATTCACATCTTCATTTGTGCTAATGCACCTACTCAGAGGCTTCTGTAAAAAAAAGATGTGGCTGTTTACCTTCATTTACATCTTGTCAGTAAAAACGGCGATCCTAGCTGGTGGTATCTTTTTAGAAATTAACTGAATCTTATATTAGAACCAGTCAAAAATATGTAACTTTTCTAAATTTCCAGTGTAAGCTTATGAAGCATAATAATTACAAATAGTATTGTATATCCTGATTTACAACCACTTAATATGGTTTCGAGAAACCAGAAAAATCTTCTGTCATCTTTGGTGTGGCATCCATAGATACCACTCTACACTGATACTCCTCAAGACGGTGATAAGATACCCTCCTTTTTTTTTTTTACGTAGGCTGCACTTGATAGGAATATTTTTTGAGACTGAAAAGGCATGACACTGCATGGAGATAAAATATCATCCTACAACTGTACAGATGGGACTTCTTCCCATTCTAGTGCTATCTTGCCCTTCAGTATGGTATTTTCAGTTCAGAGTCTGCAATGCTTTCTCAATGCATAGTGGCCACAATTAGAAATTCTGTCTTGATGCTCTCTTTTTGTGGATGGTTTTTCAAGCTTTAGTTCTTCTTCCAATCTTGAGACAGCTCCTTGACAACAGCAATTACTGTGTGTGTGTGTGTGTGTGTGTGTGTGTGTGTGTGTGTGTGTGTGTGTGTAAGATTTGAATTAAGCCAAACTGTGACTGGAGGACACCACTTTTAGTTTTAAGGGATCATTAAGTTCCTGGGTGTAGTATTTGTTGAGAAACTGGCCTGGTTGCCACATCTGAAGCATCTCAAAGAAAAGGCTCTAAAGCTCTGAAACATCTTAAAGTGCCATTATGGTAGATATTGGGGACTGAGAGATCCTTCTTCTCAGGGGCAGCTTGTTCTTAAGGGATAGAGGAGCATGGCCCCACCAGGAACTTGGTGATATAATTTTACACTCTGTATTTTTTAAAAATTGCATCAAACAGCCAAGAGTATGAAATGATGTTTGTGTCAGAGACCAGTAGTAATCAGGCCCAGTTTCCACTGCTGTGTTACCAGAGACATAATGTTGCTCTGAGCTGTGAGTAGCTGAGCTGGATGTGGGTGCTACCCCCTCACACCCATCTCCCCTCAGTGCATCCTTTCACAGTGCCAACACTGATTTGATCAGGATGTATAGGAAAGAGCAGATTTTATTTGCTCCTGTTAAATTATTAACAGTTCATACGAATCATTAATAGGAAATAAAAGAAAAAGCCCTATAATTAAGTGTTGAGAACACATTCCTTTCCTAGAATTATGTTCTTATTACAAGTTTACTTTCCACTGCCTTGCTTTGAGTGTAGCAAACTTATTGATAATGTCATTGAAGTCAAATTTAACAGCTATGTCATATTCTATTGACAAGATAGCTCAATTTGGCAGTCAGTTTCACCTGTAGTTTGTTATCATTCTTAATTTACTGAAACTGTGTGGAAATTGTCATAAATATCGTTGGAGGTATCTCGATGTTTGGATAGGCATCTTGTAACCTATGCATCAAGGGGAGATTCAAAATATCCAAATGGAAATCTGTGTCAATTTTCTTCAATGCTTCTTTTACTGGAATTTGAAAGCAGCTGTTTTGTTAACTAGCACTGTTGTATCAATATTTCTGTTAAATTTGCACCAAAGTCTGCTGCATATTTTTCAAAATAAGATATGTATTCCTGCCAGGAAGTTAAAGTTAGATTAAATGGTGCTCTACGTGTGAGATCTACTTCCCATTTCACTTATTATTCTATCAAATATTTTGAAGCAGTCTAGTTTACACAGTATTACTTCAGCCCTTAATTGGCTAAAGTAGGTAAAAAAGGGGGGGGGGGGGGGGGAGGGAGCCTACTGTTAAGCAGTATATTATTTACTTCAATACCCAGTGGTCAACCTTTGAGATCCTACAATACTGTAGTGAGGTAACAGCAAAAACTCCATTGTTGAACCAACTACAGTGTTGACACACAGCCCAAGTGATGCATGTTCAGTATTAATATTTCTTTATGTGTTATTTGGACAATGTTTCACTTGCATCACTTTAAGCACCTACCAATACTTACTGTCATGTTCCTTACTTACTGCACACCTCTTCCCCCTCTCTCTTCTCATGCATGTACTGCCTTTTGTCAGTGGGAAATTGCACAAACAACAAACAGAGCCACCTCTCAGTTGTTGTCCGTATTCTGGAGCTGTGTCGTTGCAACTTTAGTAATTCCTTGCTGTGATTTTAAAAGGACTGAAGTAGATTGTTTGCTCAAAATGCCCTTTAATTTTTTAAGTGTGGAGGAGAAGCTAGAAATCTGTTGGTTAGGGGCACATTAACCAAGTACACACACACACACACACACACACACACACACACACACTCTCTCTCTCTCTCTCTCTCTCTCTCTCTCTCTCTCTCTCTCTCTCTCTCACGCACGTGCACACAAACTATCACTCGCATTGATTGTTTGTGTAACATCGCAAAAAAAAAATACATACGTTAACACTGCACTTGACAATGAGAATAATTTCTCGAAACACGTTTTGCTCAGCATGAGAAAAATGTGTAATCAGTGCTACATTTAAACTAAAAACATTTGAGCAATGCAAAGTGAATGACGGTTTCAACTAGTGCTGCAAGTGCCCAAACGCCGAAACGTGCTAAATATGGTTCAACAAAGATGTCTCAGTGATCACAACAATCACGAAACTGCATTTGTGCTGTAGAGACAGTTTGGAAATGGTTGTGATTGGTCATGATAGCTTTATTCGAATGAACCTAATTACTCCCATCGGCCACCACACCAAGTAGAGCTTGGCAGCGGCTGGAGATACAGCACGAATTGTTCCAACTATTTCACGTTTACCAGTTCTAATCATCTGAGTAGAGTGGCCTGGTGTCAAGAAACTTAATCACGTAATGTTTGTAAACTCTGCTGGATGGCCAACATTATGCCAGCGTTTTTTTTTTCTCCACAAATATTTGTTCACAATGTGTAAATCATGGGAAAAATATAAATTTGTTGATGCAAAATCAGGTGCAAATTAACATTGTGCACGTAGAAAATTTGAGAGGAACTATAAAAATGGTGGGGAAAATATTAATTCCAAGAATGTAAAAGTGGTGTTATACTGTATTGAACTAAAGGAAGAGTTCTATTCTAGACTGCTTTTTAAACCTACATGTTACAATAGTGCCACAGCTACATTGGAGAGTATGTGAATGGGTGGAAGCAGGGGAACTCCAACAAGGGTGGAGGGTAGGGGATATCCAATGGCTGCTCTGTCATATTCCTTAAATTTGTGATCAAGACAGAGGTTTTTTCTTTCAATCTGTTCAGTAGTTGTACCCATCAGACAGATATATACCATCCAGAACTCTCCTCTTCACCTGTAGTATCAAGAAAGGAGTTGTAATTCTGATGGGTTTTAGGTGATGTGAGAATTTGGGAAAATGAGACGGTAGATGAGAGAGCCAAGGATGTCTGCATGATCTACCCTATGGCAAAATGTGCAGTATGTTCATGATGGGAAGAAGGGCAAAAAAAGTGGAACAAGAAGCTGTGATTGGTCAAGCCAACAGTCTGGTTGTGTTATGCCTCCTTTCAACCACTTACGTGAGGTGTGAGGAAATAATGTTTATGCACTACCAGACAGAGCATTCTCCTTTCACTTCTTTGTTCGCCCTACAGTGAGAGAATCCACCTTTGTGTGGTGAATCTCTTAAATCTTGACGATATGGCAGCAACAGGTTTGGCAACTGAAATTCATTGTATTTTAAATGACGGTGAGGCAGATGTGGAATTTGTTTTAAGGTTTTGCGATTAATGTTACCTTCTTGTCAGAAAAATTTATCATTTACTAAGGGTCACAGGTTCATACATCTTCAGGTGAGAGATTAGCTAGTTGCAAGATACTGGGTTAATGCTTTAAACTTGTGTGTTGGTGCATTTGTATTTCAACAGTAAATTTTAAGAGAATGACACATTGGTGATGGTGGACACACTATGGGAGAAAGAGTTGAGAGTAAGCTGGGTTATAACAAAGATGTTACGGTTTTAGACAATCAAAAACGTTAACCACATTTATATTAGAATATTCTAATAAGCTTACTGATGACGACATTATCTTCATTCTTCTTTCTTTCTTTCTTTCTTTCTTTCTTTCTGTCATCTAAGGACCACGCACCAATTTCAATGCTTCCTTCTTTGTTGTTCTTACTTTTTCCTCCAGTACTCTTTCATCTTTTCACTATGTATCCTTTTTCTCTCTTTGGACCAATTCGACCCTGTCTTCTTCTCCTTTGTGGACTCCTTCCATTTTAAACACTTCCTTCTTGAAAATCTCTCTTTCTTTTGCATCTTTTTCACTTAGGTTGTTTCTTTCCAAATCTTTCCTAACTTCTTGAATCCAAGCTATTGTTGACTTCTTGTCCCAAATATATTTACAGATGTTAGGTTAACCTGTTTCTGTTCATTCTGTATAACAGTCACAAAAAAAAGTCGCCTCTTTCATAGTGTTTCATTTATGTTTTCTGTGTTGGGGTAAACTTCTTCATTGCTTCTTAGTTTCCATACCTCTTTATTTTTTGGTGACCCAACTATTTTTCGAATGGTTTTTGTTTCTAGTACTTAAAGTTTGTGTAATTTGTAGAATATGTTCAAGGTGCCTGCAAAGAATTTCCTTTCGAACTTGAGTTTGGGAGAATACCAAGGATGCTCCGACTTATCCTTAATGCAGATGTTGGAACTCCCTAGAAACCTTGGTCCCAATGCATTGCGTAAAGCAAGGGTGGATTCCTCTTAAGAGTTACCACCTGGAGTAGTGCTTTCTTCTAGCAGGCTTTCCATTCTGCAATTGAAATTGTACATTGTACATGGTAGGAAATAAATTCCAAGGTAAGAATGGATTGTTAGCCTGAAATGATTATTTTTCATGGTTTTCTCCATTAGGTTCTTCCGCTCTCTCTGCAGTTGGGAGTTAGGATTCCTCTGCTGCCTTTGAGACTGTAGACCGGGCTTCACCTGTAACCCTAGGCAGGGGCCCTCACAGGGTTGCTACAGTCCGGAGCCAGATAGACCCAGGTTTTTTTTTATGAGGTGTTACCCCTCCTCCCCCTCCTCCTTCCTCATCACTTGCGAGATGAGGCCCCAGGCTTGGGACCAGCAGTGGCGGAGTTATTATCTTCGTCGTTGTTGTTATTATTATTATTATTATTATTATTATTATACATTCTGCTTGCACCAATAAGGTATTTGTTCAGTGTATTTAAACATTAAGTACAAATTGTCATTCTTATTAACTAATCTGTTCTTTCTTTCTTCAATTTTTCTTCAGGAGATGGACGCTATATTCCACCCCCTGCTGGTGAACCAAGTACTAGAGAGCATAATCACGAGGATGAGAGTCATGTAGCTGGTGATATAGATAATGTGTTAACCTTGTCCAGAGGTGAGTGAATTGGTGAATGAATGTTCGTGTAATGTGCCGTTTGCAGTTAAGAAATCCACTGAAACTTATTGGCATATTAATAGTGTGCACTGGACTGGGACTTGATCCCTTAACCTTGCTTTTCATGGTCAGTGCCCTGACTGACTGCATAACTCACAATCCACCCTCACAGCTTGATTTTTGTGAGTAACTCTCGCTTGCATTCCAAACTTCACAGTTCTGAATATCGTCCAAGAACAGATCTCCTGGAAAAAATAATATTGTGGTGAAAATAGTTTAGCCACAACTTACGAGGGATTGTTTCCAGGAACAATCTCTGAGGCTGAGACTAAGCCATTTTCTCCATAATATCCTTTGTTTGGGAATGCTATTCCTGCAAGGTATGCGGCAGAACTGTGAAGTTCAGGGAATAGGAGTTATTGCAGAGGAGAAGCTATGATGGTGGATTGTGAGTCATTCATGAGTCACTATCAGTAAGAGAATTGCCTGCAAAAGGTGAGGTTCAGAGATGTAGTCCCAGTCGAGGCACAGTTTAAATCTGCCAGGAAGTTATGTAACAGCGCACACTCCACTACTGAGTTAAAGATTCGTTCTGGAGGAAATTCGATACCTTCATTCACTTAGATTTTTATAATTGTGAAATGAAGATGAACACTGAACTTCTGTTCTCATGGAATCTGGAGTACAGAGTTTTATTCATGTACTGTGTGAATAACTATCAGTTCTGTGGGATATAATAAATTTTAGGTGTCACATATAAAAATGAGTTATCAGCATGACAAGCCTGGAAAATGAATAACTCATTTATATTTAAAAAAAGGTACTTTTAGAGGCTAGCTCCCTCCCACTCCCTGATTTTAGGAGTAGTTTATCATAAGTTTGCTAGAGCAACAAAGTGTTGCAGGCAATTGAATAAGGCCCACGTCACTCCCATTTTCAAAAATGGGCCTTGGACAACTATAAAACTACATCACTGACCTCAGTCTTGGAGAATCTGTGATGATGACTTCTTGGAAAACGAAAATATCCTCTGTGGAGATTATTGTTTATTTTGTTACTAGTGGGTTCAAGAAACGTGCAAGTGTTACAGAGATGCTTTGGGAACTCAAATTGGAATCCCTGAAGGAAAGGTGACACTCTTTTTGAGGAACACTACTGAGAAAATTTAGAGAACCAGCATTTTAAACCAACTGCAGAACAATTGTACTGCTGCCAACATAAATTTTGCACAAGGACGATGAAGGTAAGATACGAGAAATTAGGTATGGTACAGAGGCATATAGACAGCCATTTTCCCCTAATTCTGTTTCCGAGTGGAATAGGAAAGGAAGTGACTAGTGGTGGCACTGGGTACCCACCACCATGCATTGTATGTGGCTTGTGGAGTATATATGTAGATGCAGAAATTGATACACAGTGACCTTGTGAAACTTTGTTTGTACATGAGGCACAGAAGACAGTAGATGGTGGTGACCAGATTGATGCCACATTCCTTGACTTCCGGGGGACGATTGATAATAGTTAGTGTTCTGGAAGGCAGTCAGTTGCAGTTACAGACACACACATAGTAAAAAAAATTGAGCTTATGGAATGTTATGCCAGGTATGTGGTCATATTGAAGGTTTTCTAACACATGTATCTCAGCTTGTTGTTCTTAACAGGGAGGTATCATCAGATGTGACAGTAACTTCAGGTGGTACCCCAAGGAACTGTCATATGAATGTACATGTTTACAACTTGTATATGAATACTCTGCTGGATAACGTTGGATGCTCCATGAGGCTATTTAGGAATGGTGAGTTATCTAGGGAAGTCACAAAGCCATAAAATTGTAGTTAATAGCAGGGAAACCTTTCAGAAGATTGACACTGATGCAGACATGGCAGTTCACCTTGAATACAGTCAAATGTAATGGATTACGCATAAATAGATGAATATCCTAATTATTGTTCATAATTTGATTTCACAGTCTCGTTAAATTTTCCTAATATTTTCTCCATTGACGTTACTCTAACTCTACTTAAATTCCAGCCCTAAAGCCATTTTCAAGCAGTAAAAATATTCTTATCTACAGGAAAACAAAAGCTTTACAAAAGAACACTGGAATAAAACAGCAGCAGCCTGTACAAAAATGAATCAAAATACTTTTACACTCAGGCTCATAATTTGTCAATACAACTTCAGTCATTAAACAGATGCAAGCTTAGATAGCTGTTACAAATATACAGGGCGGGCCAAATATCTCATGAAATAAGGATCAAACGAAAAAACTACAAAGAACGAACTTGCTTGAAGGGGGAAACCAGGTGGCGCTATGGTTGGCCTGCTAGACGGCGCTGCCATAGGTCAAATGAATATCAACTGCGTTTTTAAAATAGGAACCCCCATTTTTTATTACATATTGGTGTAGTACGTAAAGAAATATGAATGTTTCTTTCGCTTTGTGATAAATGGCGCTGTAATAGTCACAAACGTGTAAGTACATGGTATCACGCAACATTCTGCCAGTGCGGATGGTATTTGCTTCGTGATACATTACCCGTGTTAAAATGGACAGTTTACCAATTGCGGAAAAGGTCGATATTGTGTTGATGTATGGCTATTGTGATCAAAATGCCCAACGGGCGTGCGCTATGTATGCTGCTCAGTATCCTGGACGACATCATCCAAGTGTCCGGACCGTTCGCTGGATAGTTAAGTTATTTAAGGAAACAGGAAGTGTTCAGCCACATGTGAAATGTCAACCACGACCTGCAACAAATGATGATGCCCAAGTAGGTGTTTTAGCTGCTGTTGCGGCTAATCCGCACATCAGTAGCAGACAAATTGCGTGAGAAATGGTAATCTCAAAAATGTTTGGTGTTGAGAATGCTACATTAACATCGATTGCACCCGTACCATGTTTCTATGCACCAGGAATTGCATGGCAATGACTTTGAACGGCGTGTACAGTTCGGCCACAGGCACAAGACAAATTACGGGACGATGACAGGTGTTTTGCACGTGTTCTATTTAGCGACGAAGCGCCATTCACCAACTGCGGTAACGTAAACTGGCATAATATGCACTATTGGGCAACGGAAAATCCACGATGGCTGCGACAAGTGGAACATCAGGGCGGGTTAACGTGTGGTGCAGCATTATGGAAGGAAGGATAATTGGCCACCATTTTATTGATGGCAATCTAAATGTTGCAATGTATGATGATGATTTTCTACGTAATGTTCTACCAATGTTACTACAAGATGTTTCACTGCATGACAGAATGGTGATGTACTTCCAACATGATGGATGTCCGACACATAGCTCACGTGTGGTTGAAGCAGTATTGAATAGCATATTTCATGACGGATTGATTGGTCGTCAAAGCACCATACCATGGCCCTCACGTTCACCGGATCTGACATCGCCAGATTTCTTTCTGCGGGTAAAGTTAAAGGATATTTGCTATCGTGGTCCACCAACATCGCTTGACGACATGCTTCAGCACGTTGTCAATGTGTGTGCGAACATTACAGAAGGCAAACTACTCGCTGTTGAGAGGGATGTCGTTACACATATTGCCAAATGCATTGAGGTTGATGGACATCATTTTGAGCATTTATTGCATTAATGTGGTATTTACAGGTAATCATGCTGTAACAGCGTGCGTTCTCAGAAACGATAGATTCACAAAGGTACATGTATCACATTGGAACAACCGAAATAAAGTGTTCAAACGTACCTACATTCTGTATTTTAATTTAAAAAACCTACCTGTTACCAACTGTTCGTCAAAAATTGTGAGCCATATGTTTGTGACTATTACTGTGCCATCTGTCACAAAGCGAAAAAAGTGGTCAAACTAAAACATTCATATTTATTTACGTACTACACGAATAGGTAATAAATAATGGGGGTTCCTATTTTTAAAAAATGCAGTTGATATCCATTCATCTATAGTTCAATTCTTTTATCTTGGCGGTTCGCGCATGCCCGCCCAGACGCAGGAGGTTGCTGCGTTGCCAGTTGTACACGCCAAGAGAAGCAGCCCCATAGTATAGTTTGCAAACTTATGTTTAGGCAGGAGCGCGCAGTTTATGAAGTAAAGCCACCACCGCCGCATTAACCCTTTCGCTGCTACAGAGACGTGCACCCCGCATTCCGCGATGTGCGCGATATTGTCATCATTGCACTGCTCGCCTGTGCAGACACATGGTGTTTAGACTGCTTTGACACACTTTATCATTCGATTTCACAAAAACTATTTGGCCCAACAATTTGATTTTTACACATCTTCTTGACTGATACCTTCCCCCCATAAATGACTTAATTTTGTTTCGATGTTTAACGCAGTTATTGTGCAGCATTGGATGTAGTAAACCAATGCACGAAATTTTGAAGAGTTTGCATAGGTAAATGTCCATAGTGTATACTTTCCATATGGTCGATTTTAGTTGCCACTAGAAATTGTAAAAAATTACATTCAAACGAATAAAATTCATGAAGTAAGACACTTCAATATTGTTTTTGAATACAGAAAATATTTAGCACCTATCAAGGTTTGAACTCGGAACCTTTTGCTTAGCAGCCATTCACTTTAACCATTATGCTAAAGAAGCTCGTCATTCAATATATCTCCCGGAGGACTTTAAAATATCACGCAAAATACTGACGAACACTGTTGGTATCATTATGAATTACTCACGTTTCGTCGAAGTACAATAGGAAATAAACAATTACCACTGTTCTTTATTGCGAAAAAGTGGTTAGTGACAATGATAGAAACACCTTTCCTTGCTATCGCCTGAATTAGGAGGCTTATTGCTTGTTTGGTTTAATTAATTAATAGAATATGAAGCAATTGGTATAAAGAATGCTTTTTCCAAACTTTCCATAAAAGAAAGTCTGCTATCAAGACATTGCTTTTGTCCAATTACTTTATTTATGACTGAACATTTCTAAAACTGAAGACACTCGTCCATGCTCTGAACTGCAGTCAAGCTCTGGCAACATTGTTCTCTGTTCATTGGCTGACTGTGTTTTGTAACGTCAGATGCGCAGAACCCACCTAAACTCGGCCGCCATCATAAATGATGCGCACTTTAGTGGGCCAACCATAGTGCCATGTGGTTTCTCCCTTCAAGCTAGACAAGTTTTGTTCTTTGTAGTTTTTTTTCGTTTGACGCTTATTTCAAGAGATATTTGGCCCGGTCACGATCAACTATACAGAAAGGATAAAATTACATCAACAATTACAACAACATTCTGCATGTTTCTGTGGAAATTGGAAGTATGTTTACTTCATTGTGTGTTCTCCATCCCCAAAAAAATGCTGTGGTAATTGTTGATGTAATTTTATTTTCATATATAGTTGGTGTCACTAATGAATGTCAACAGGAGAGACCTTATCTCATGTCTGTTAAATAATTTGTTATGCTGATACTTAGTTTACATGTCCCAGTCACCAACTAGACTGCATATTTCTGACAGTTGGTCACATGGATGGCTTTCTCATTTGCTATAAGGTCTGCCACTGTCAGAGTTTAACCTAGTTTTGTAGTCACCGGAGTAACTCTCTTTGTATGTCCAGTTTCTCAGGTTGATAAGATTCCCAGCAGCCAATTGTTCTTTAGGCTTTATTAATGTCTGATTCATACAGTTTTGCCATAAATTTTCTTGCCATATTTCAGGTGACTCATCTGAAGGATTGGTCATTTGCATAAAACTTTGCCTGTACTTCACTTGGGTGTGTTGTATTTGGTAGCCATATAATGGTTGCCTGTGATTGTCAACATGTTTCCTCCTTTTGGACTCGGCTGCAACTTGCCTTCTGATTGTGCGTTGAGCTATGCTGATTATAGGGTAAATTCATTAAATTGGCTTTGGTGTTAGATAGCCAGACACTGTGCTTACTGTAGGATTAATTACATGTTGACATATTTGATGTGTGCAGACTTGACCCAGAGAAGCGAAGTGTGAGAGCTGATGGCCCCCAGAATTTGAGGTTGAGCTCTCCATTTTGTGCTGGTGAGTCTTTGGATGATATTATTCCTCACCCATACTCATCCTTTAATGTTTTGACAGTGATTCTGAAATTTCAGATTCCTGTTAACTCGCACACCAAAGTATTTCAGTGAGTCATCATGGTTCAACCCTTGACACTGCCACATCACTTTCATTTGTCTGTGTCGGTTTCTTTATTTCTAAGTTGGAATACACACACTTGAGTTTTACAACAGGGATTTGGCTTGAGGGAATTTGCTCTGCAGTAGACAGCTACGTCTCGAGTGTGTCTGCATCAGTTTTCCCTTCCAGTTCCTCAGACGATTTTCCTTGTGTGGCCATGGCAGTATCATCAACATATATAAACTGTTTTGCCACACCCTTTATTGGGTGGTCGTTCGTACAGATGTTACATATAATTGGTAACAGGAAACTGCCTTGGGGTAGGCCATTCTTTTGCATTCTCAAGTGGCTATTCCTCTCCTGTAGAGTAACATAACATCATCTATTTTGAAGGAGACATTCCCCTAATTTCATCATTCGTAAGTCCTTAGTCATGTTGTAAAATGTAACATGCTGCTGGTGATGACTGACAGCGTTATAGGCAGCCGAGAGACCCATAAAGACGACTCCATTTTTCTGCAATCGTTCGAAGCTATTTTCTGTGTGTTGGGTGAAGTTGAGTATTTGGCCACAACATAATTAATCAGGCATAAAAGTCATGCTTGTTCTGGTATGATTTTGGTCTTTCTTGTGCCAAAAATTCCATCAATAATCATTCTTTCAAGTACCTTGTAGAAATGACATGGAAGTGACACAGACTTGAAGTTTTGTGGATCTGTAGGTTCTTTCCATGGTTTTAGTAGGGCTACCACCTTGTATTTCCTTCAGAGCTTTGGAATGTGAATGGTAGTGGTAAAACTGTTCTATCCAAATTAGGCTGCAGACCCAAAATGCTTGATTTGTTCAGTGCAGATATCGTCAAAGTCAATAGCTTTGTGTTCCTTTATTTGCTGGGTGGTTGTTTTTAACTCATCAGTACTGAATGGCATGGTGAGGGGGTCCACTTAATTACTCAGATAAAGTTGGGTTTTCACTCTTTCCACTTTAGATAGTGTCTTCCCATTTAGTAGGAGGCCGTGACCTGTCCTGTCAGGGGAGTGTCGTAGGACCATTGCTATTCACAATATACATAAATCACCTTGTGGATGACATTGGAAGTTCACTGAGGCTTTTTGCGGATGATGCTGTGGTATATTGAGAGGTTGCAACAATGGAAAATTGTACTGAAATGCAGGAGGATCTGCAGCGAATTGATGCATGGTGCAGGGATGGCAATTGAATCTCAATGTAGACAAGTGTAATTTGCTGCGAATACGTAGAAAGAAAGATCCCGTATCATTTAGCTACAATATAGCAGGTCAGCAACTGGAAGTAGTTAATTCTATAAATTATCTGGGAGGAGTACGCATTAGGAGTGATTTAAAATGGAATGGTCATATAAAGTTGATTGTCGGTAAAGCAGATGCCAGACTGAGATTCATTGGAAAAATCCTAAGGAAATGCAATCCGAAAACAAAGGAAGTAGGTTACTCGCGAAGAGACCATGAGGATGAAATCAGAGAGATTAGAGCCCACACAGAGGTGTACCGGCAATCCTTCTTTCCATGAACAATACGAGACTGTAATAGAAGGGAGAACCGATAGAGGTACTCAAGGTACCCTCCGCCACACACCGTCAGGTGGCTTGCAGAGTATAGATGTAGTAGATGTACTCCAGTTAGACTAGGTGCTGGAATTGTAAGATTACTGCAGAAGCTTTTCACTTACTTTCATGCTCACTGGCTGTTTTGCTTCGTATCAAGATTTGTTACCAGTTTGTACCATCTTTCCATTTTTGCTGTCGATACTGGTTGTTGGACATCATCGCCTGCTAGAGTACTGTTTTCTGATAAAGGATTGTTATGATACATTGATTGGTATTACTCTAGAAGTTCTTTAGGTCCCCCTTTCCCGGCCCTCAATGTATTCATTTGTACAGCCCCTCAGTATGTAATTTCTGGATTTTTTTTTTTTACCAGCAGAACAAAATTGTCATAAGAAGTGGTGTGTGGTACCAGCTGCATTATCTCTTGGTCCAGTTTCTGTAAAACTCTGCCCCCCCCCCTTTTTTTTTCCCCCGCCCCAAATTGAAGTGCCTTTAAAATGGGACTGTTTCTGGGCTGACAGCCCCACTGACTGTGTAAGTATTGGTCTCTTTTCTATCTGTGGTGTTATGTTTCCTACAATTTGTTATGTCTGACCTCTGATTCTGTCCCTAACAAAGATACTGTCTGGGTTGTATCCTCTGTGCCATCTTCCCCTGTTGAGGGATGCGAGCTGTTTCTCATTGTATATTAATTTTAAACTCACCCCTTCTGCCTATTGTTCCATTCTCTCACCATTTATAGCTGTTTTAGAGTACGTGTGCTGTGGCGTTTAAAATTTCCAATAACAAATTTTGAGATCTGAGACGGGAAATTTTTTGGCTCTCAGAGACAGTCTACAGGTTACTGTTTGTAGAAGGAAGTTACCATGCAGGAGTTGACCTTGACAGAGAGCAGCTCACTATCATTTTCACATGTTGGAACTACTGACATTACTTTAATGTTTTTTTTTTTTTTTTTTAGCAAAGATTGTACTTCCATATCATTTTCAAGGTCTTTCTAGTATTATCTTCATCCCTGGAATATGAGGTCTTCGACTTTCTGTTCCACAGTGTGTTCCTGGAGTAGGAGAAGATCAGTTTGTTTCCTTGCACTGGTAATGTATTGTAATGTGACAGGTGTTTTACAAGTAGCTGCCCCTGTCGTTATTAACCCCTACTCTTATTCCTCTAAATACTCTTTAATTGTTTAGTATGTATTACTTATAAAGTATATTTTAGCTGCCTTTTTAAATAGATGTACTTCAAGTAATCTTTTTTGTATCCTAGGGCAGAGTATTATAGAATTTTATTCCCTGGTAGAAACTCCTATTTTAATTTTTTTTTCCTGTGGTTTTGTGTAGAACTATTAGTGAAATACTTAGTATTTTTTTCTCTGGTTTGCACAACAAATTGGTAGATGTTCTCACTTGGTGCCATAAGGACTTTTTTTTTTAATTGTTCTTTATAGTGATCCCAACTACTACTTTTAGTTATTTCTGTTATGGCTTTTTTCTACAGTTTGAGTCTTATAATCCCACTGATTCTTCAGAGGTCATTTCTTTTTAGATTATGAAATTCTCTTCAAAGATGTTCTTAGAACCTAAGCTTGTGATATGTGACCTTGTATGAATTGTTCCCAATGCAAACTGCAAAGCCTACAACATTTTAAACAAACTTCCATACAGCATTATGAAAAGGATAGATTGCTGCTAACCATAAAGATGACAAATTTAGTGGCAGACAGGCATGATGAAAAGACTATTACAAGTAAGCTTTCGGCCAAAGTCATTTTCAGAAAAGAGAAACATTCACACAAGCAAGCATACCTCACAAACGTGACTGCTGCCTCTGGCCACTCTGCCACTCCCCAATCCCAACCCCTAGCCACAGGGATCATATCCCTGTGGAAGATCCAGGTGTAACACCTGCCCAGTCCACCCACCCACCCACCTAGCATTTCCTGCTCCAGTTCTGTCACAGGCTTATACTACCCCATTAGAGGCCAGGCTATCTGCAAAAGAAAGCATGTCATATGCCAGCTCTGCTGCAATCATTATTCAGCTTTTTATATTGGCATGACTGCCAAGCAGCTGTCCATGAGGATTAACATCGACTGCCAAACTGCGGCCAAGAGCAAAGTGGACCACCCTATGGCACAACATGCAGCAGTACAGAACATTCTTGATTTCAGTCACTGCCTCACAACTCAGGCCATCTGGATATCCCTCTACACCACCAGTTTTCCTGAACAGTGCAGATGTGGGTTATCCTTGCAACATATTCTGCACTCCCAAAATCATCTCAGCCTCAACCTATAGTAACCTGTCCTCTTGCCCTCCACGCAGCTGTTTCCGCTCCCTCTGTCTTGTTACCTCTCAATTTAGCTCCCCTCACCCTCATTGTGCACTGCTCTCTGCTCGTGCGTCCACCGTTCTCTTCTCTCTTCTCTTCGGCTTGCCATCTCTAGTCCCTGCAGCATCAGTTCCTCTTCCCCTCCCATACCCTGCTATCCCTCTCCCTTCCCTGCTGTACTCTGGATTATTGCTCTCATTCAACATGTTTCTGTTGCAGTCTGGCCAGAGTGGTCGGATGTAGCAGTCGTGTGTTTGTGAGGTATGCTTGCTTGTGTAAATGTGTGCATTTTTCTCTTTTCTGAAGAAGGCTTTGGCTGAAAGTATTTTTGCAACAGTCTTTTCATCGTGCCTGTCTGGAACTTGACGTGTTATTTTTACGGTGAGTAGCTATCTGTGTTTTTCATAATATTATTGACATTCCAATCTGAACTGTCCATTGTTTAAACTTCCTCGCCCTTCAATTTGGCATATTGTAAATGTTAATAGCGCTTGAAAGTTAAGTTTTTATTGTAAGGTGTGACACGTTTACCGACATCATTTGTACCTGTTGTTTATAACTGAAACCCATTTGATACCCCCTCCCTCTCTTATGAAAGTAATTCGGTTTGATGATAATGTTATGATTATGTTATTGACACTCTGTTGCTACCACTATTGATTCCACCACCACCACCACCACCACCACCACCACAGCTGCCACCATTGTTGATGCTATCCACATTGTTGCTGTTATCACCATTATCAAGTCACTGTTAAATACTGTGAGCACTGAAACAATTTGTGTATTTTTCCAGATGATGAGAATACTGGATACTTCCCCCAGCGGACTTGCATTGCTTTCAATGTCTTCAATAAGACAGTTATTGAAGGTAAGCAGTTACTCCAGATACATTATTATGTAACAGACAATTTTTACTTTCTGTGCTTGATGGTTAATATTGCTTCAGTAGTACCGTGTAGGAATTATTCGTGCATAGTTACACCTCTCAAAACAGCAAATGTTCACTGTACCTTCTTATTATGTCAGCTGTTGAAAAATTCATAATATGACGTATTTAACTTGAATTTCAGTGATGTGCCCATTATATTTAGTTCAATTCATAATATTGTATGAAGAAGAGAAATAGGCTGGGTTTGAACAGACCTTTTATCTGGCATATTGGTTAGTATAACAGTATTGTGGATAAGTTTCACAGTGCAAGTGTAAGAGCTCAGAATTACTGTCATAAGTCTAGAAAATTTTCATGGTATTAATGAGAACTGGTCTTCAGAGAGAGAATGTCATGCTCATTTTTGTTGCTACATATAATGCATATGAAGAGGCTAGACTGATTCTGGAATTGACAGACAGATACGGACATTGTCCTCTCCTTTATGTTATTAATGACTTTATGAAGATATTGGTGTGAAACACATTCCAGCATTCTATGAAGAGTGGCAATTTACATCATTTGCATGTATATGCTGATGTCATTCATGATACACCTTAGATTCATCTGAGAATTCTTTAAGAGGAAGTCACACTTCTCATAGTCAGGTTAAGTTCCACTTAGGTACACAACTTCTCATTTATGTTATTAACGTATTTCTCCATTTCTGTAGACTTAAGGCAGAGTCATTCTGGATGTCATTTCAATGTCATGTCAAAACATGCTAAAACATGTTTTAAATGGTGGCATTCTTGCCACCAATCAATGTAAAGGAATACTGTGATAGCTGCATCATTAAGAATATGACAGAGCTCAGTTTCTTACAGACATTATTAATAGTTTTTTTCCATTTCAGTTCATTATCCACAAGAATACCTAAGAATCTAGCAGGTTCTACTTCTTCCAGCCTTGTTCCATCAACCTCTAAATCCATGTCTACAGCCTTTTCCTTGTTTTTAAACACTGCATACATAGTCTGTTTTTTTTTAGATTTATAACCAGTTCATTTTCCAACAGCCATTGAGCTGTGACATTTGCAGATATGTATGCTCTTCTCTCAAGCTGTTGCTTATTTTTGTCAATATTTAGTATTGTCATCAGCATACAATATTTTCTTTTCTTCCTTCTCAACACCTATATAATTAACAAACACATTAAATAACAATGGCCCCATTACCGAACCCTGTGGCACTCCATATTTGATGGGTTTGGTGTCTGATTGGTATGAGTTTCGTAATGATACATACTGCTTGCGGTTGCACGAGTATGATTTTATCTATTCACCAGGTTGCCCTCGAATGCCATAGTTGCTTAATTTTTGTATCAGCATTTCATGGTCAATGGTGTCAAATGCCTTTGAAAGATCCAGAAACATTGCAGAGACAACCTTTTTCTCATCTAAGGACTGTAAAATGTAGTCTGTTAGACTGGCAATTGCTGATTCTGTAGATTTACCCTTTCTGAAACCATGTTGTGAGGGTATTAGAATGTTATGTTTGTCCAAATAGTTAACTAATCTGGTATACATAAGCATTTCTAGGATTTTTGAGAAACCTGATACTAGTGAAACTGGTCTGTAGTTGTTGGGATCATCCTTATACCCTTTCTGTATAGTTTTCCGCAATTCATCTTCCGTGACTGGTCTTAAGAACATAGTACTGCATGATCTTTTTGGTACCTACTGCTTGAAACTGTCCTTGCAAATAACCATCACTGAAGCAAGACAGAACCTTCTCTCATCACTAAACACAACTTTATGACAGGAAGTCAGGCAAGCAGCACCTTTGCATGTTGCCTATCTTTCAGTAAACTTATTGATACTACCAACCCAGGTGTGTGCAAAATTGCCCTTAACTTGTGCTCTGGTCACCTTTCAATTAGCCATGTCTTCTTGTGTGATGATGTAGTCTAAGTGTGAATCTGTATGTATATTCTATCTGGAATCAGGACTACATGGATGTGCATCTCCTTTGCACCATGTCCAGCATCGATACACAGCTAACTCTCACATTTTTGTAAAAGCAGTAGTCAGTCTCCTGCAGGCTCATAATATGTTGATGTGCAAAGTCAGTTAACTGCAGGCATTGTATCATATCATTTCTGCAATGTTTACTAGCCCAGTGTGATGTCCAGAACAAAAGATTATCTTTTCACCTAGTCAAATGTGGTTTTATAGGCTCAATGTTTTCGTGCTCGGTATATTGGTTTATACTTCATCTACCCTCTGTCAATGACCCATGAAAATTTTGTTTCTACATCAGGTTTTTAGAAGTGTTCAGTTTTCATTGTCTGTTTTTATCTTTTGTAATATCTCCATTAAAGAAATTGAAACATACTGCAAATAATTCATGATTGATGTGCATTTTGTTAAAATAATAAATATCATAATTTTCATATAGTTATCTGCATGTTTCTTTCCAGATAAACTTTTCCTTAACAATAACCTGGCGGGAGAACATAAGCTGGATATTGAACATGTTGATCAAGTGACAATGCTACTTAATGAAAGGCTCCTCGATGAGACTCAGATGAATGCTTTGATTAAAATGATGCATTGGCCTGAAGGTATGTCTTAAATGCCTTTTGTCTCTTATACTAAGTAGTCTTTGCTTAGCCGTAGTTGCTTATCTACCATGTGATATAATATATTTGTCATGGGAAAGCTTTACCCCCGCATCGCAGCATAGAGAGAGTGAACTGTGGAATGAAAAACAATGCTCAGCAGCAACGACCACCACCTGAATATGTCGAGCAGTTGCATAGATGAAATATTGTGCGATTTACACAATATGATCTGCCAGCAAACACAAGAAGTATATTTGCAATGCACAGAAAGTTTCAAAAAGCACAAAATGCAATGTTATATTGTACTATATATGCTACAGCAGTTAACTTTGAAGCATATAAGACGTAATACATTTTAATAAACGAAACAGTAACTCTACTAGAGCTCCAAATAAAATACTGTTCTGCACTACAGTATATGAAATAGACTAAAAAATACACAAATATTTACAGCACTCTGCAAGTTATTGTAGGTTCATTTTTTCACTGCTTTAAATAAGTCGGTTTTTCTTTCCTTTTTTTACGTGGTATTTCACACATTTTCTTCTGTGCAAATTGTTTTATATGCATCAGTTTCAACAACTCACTATGGTTTGGTTCACTTGGTCTCTTCGTTCACATTGACACTTTGTTATCCAATATATCTCGTATGTACTGGAAACATCATATATGATTCCTCATCTTCAACCACTTTATGTCCTCATTTTCTACGGCATCAGTAATGTGTTCTTCATTTATGGTGTCTGAAATCAGTTCCTTGTTGTTTATGCCTGCCCAGTGGTTCAGGTCTTTTAAGATCAACATTGCGTTGGCGAACACCACATGCAGACCTGATGTCAATAATGTTGAAACCTGTGTCACTTCCTTTTTCATCCGTTGTGTTTTCCAAAACTGATAATTTTATCCAGAAATTCCCAATTTTCTTCAGACTGCTTTGCTATGCCAGACTTACCGAGTGCATAACAGTTGTCAGATTTCAAACTGGTTTACATTTTTCCATGTGAATTTACTGTTGGAATGAGCAGTTCACAACGGCAGTGAGTGTTAAGTCTTTCGCTGCTATGGATGTGTATACATGTCCTGCTCTGCTGCTCTCCAGGTGCTGTGGGCATGTAACTTGGGGCACTTGGATTTTCCCACAGTGCTATTGATATCTGTATGCATCCCAAGCCACCAATCTCTCAGTGCTGCAGATGAGTTACTTCCACATCTCGGTGAACAAGAGTTTCAAGTGTATATTTGAGAATGAAATAAGGTATTGAACTGCTCTTTGTTGCAAGTAGTATTTTGATATCTTATCTACATTTGATCTAGATCATTTATCAAATGAAGGTATTGGACTGTTAAGTTGTGCAAAACTCAAATGTTTTCTGTGAATAGTTCTCTTAAAATTGGTTGGTAAGTATTTCATAGAGGCCAGAAGACCCTTTCTCACTACAGATACCAGCATTTGGCAAGCAGCATAGCCACAACAAAACTGCGCTCAGCATTGAATACAGAGAGCACTTCTGTAGCAGCAAAAGGGTTGAATGCTCATAGGATGCTCTGATCCAGTGGCTGACTTAATGCTGTTGTGTTGTAGACACACACACACACACACACACACACACATATATATATATATATATATTCTTCTGATTGCAACACATCAGCAGGTTGATACACTGTACAGTGATCAAGGCTTAATAGCGCTTCTTTTTTCAACTTAAGTGATTGCAGGTGCTTTATCACTGATGGAACAAATTCTTCATGAAACTACTTAATGAAGATATCACATGTCATTGAAGCATTCTTTGAATGCATGGAGGGGAACTGTAATAATGACATGTTGACACGTGTGAAACATATAGGGCTATCACTTTTCTGTGTAAAATGAGGTTTCAGCCTATGGTTACCAAATTTATTTGTGGCTAGCAGATAGCACATCTGAACTGCAAAGTACAGGATCCCATGAATCTGAGAAAAAGTGTGTCTATTAATGAGGGAAGATATACCCTATACACACTACAGTCAAATAGCACACTGAAGATCACCCAACCACTGAAGGGTTTCTCTGGAGACGTGGATTTCTTTAATCCCTCCTTCTTTGAAAACATAAATTACACAATTTAAAATATGACCTACAGTTTGAAGTTCACTGCACTCACAAAAAGGATCATCTGCAATATCCTGCTTTGTCATTAAGCTTTTACAGTGACCTGTTCCAGTTCTTATTCTGTTCATTCTTGTCCAGAGTATTGTTTGATCACATCAGCAGTAAGGAATCCATTTTGCAGGGTATTTGTTCACCAGTGTTCCTGCCAATCCCTTTCTACCTCAAAAACTTCTAATCTTTGGAAGATTTTCTGATGAAGTTTCCTCGACTTCAGTTGATCCTTTGTGTGTAAATAATGAAGAATATGGAGACTGCATTGGTTTGATATCTTTTTTGTCTTCTTTTTTATTGCAGCATTGTGTGTGATGTTGGTGACTGGACACTGGCTAGCAGTTTCAGTGAACCACTTATGATCATCATCGATTCACTGAGCTCCACATCAACATTTTTTGTGTGGGCACTCATTGCTCACACTGGGGCACAGTATTCTGCAGTACTACGTGCCAGTGCTGATGGGCACAGTGTGTTTGCATCATTTCTCCATGGGCTGCCTGTTAGTTTGGCTAGTATATTGTTTCTGGATTTCAGTTTTTGCTTCACTACTTGTAGGTCGTGCTTGTATGGAAATGTATGGTCAAGTTTAACTACTAACTATTTATAGGTGTTTCCATGTTTAATTGACTCTAGATTGAGTTTCAGGCTCAACTTCCTGTTAGCTGCTTTATTGTTGAGGTGTGTAGTGATACAGATTTAGAATTTGCTTTCAAGTGCCGTTTGGTATAATACTTGTGATTTTGATGGTGTGGTAATTGCTGATAACGAAGAGGACAAGTCAGTGTTCGAATGTTGGGCAGTGGACCTGTACAACAGCTCAGATTGATAATTATACAATACCAGAGCCAGATGTTTCAAATTTTGGGCTGTCTGAGGTGTGACAGGCTTGGCAGCATTGAACGAGGCTATCAGAGGCCCATGATCTGTCAGCAAATAGAACTTCCAACAGTACAGATATTGGTGGATTTTTTTAACACCATATATAATGGCGAGTGCCTCTTTTTCAAGCTGACCATAGTTACACTGTGCTTTAAGAGTTTTTGAGTCAATAGCAATAGTTCTATCAGAAGAACCATTTTTGTGGGAGAGCACAGCTCCGATTGTGTAAGAAGAGGAATTTACAGCCAATATGACAATATGACTGAGTTAAAATGAATGGAACATCTACCACTTAACAATGCATCTCTTAATTGCTGAAATGCATTCTGGCATTATTTGGACTACACAAAAGGAACAGCCAATTGAACAATGCAGAAATTTGCTCAGGATTAGCAATAAATCTGATGTAATAGGTGATTATTTATTACAAAGTATTGCTTGGACTGTTCATCCAATGGCAACTGTAAATATGCCTCACACAACTCAGTCTTTGAAAAGTGTCTGCCCTGTCTCAGTCTGTCTATAAATTCCTCCAGACGTGGAAGAGGAAAAGAATCCATGACAGTTTGTGGGTTTACTGTTGCTTTAAAGTCAACACATGGATGTAAACTACCAGATTGCTTCTTTAGAATGACCAAGGATGATGCCCAGTGACTTGTAGAAACGGGTTGTCTTTCCATCTTGTGTTTGTGCAGGCTGCTTCTAGAGACGAAAAAATTTAAACCTTGCTGCTGCAACATGGACTTGACTATCATGATGTTCATCTAGTAGCTTAACAAGGTTGTCGCAGTTGATAGATTTGGGACTAATGTCTGTACACAGTTTAACACACAAATGGTAGATGTTGGCTCCGACTGTTGACAAGAAGAAAGCATTGAGCTCCATACCTTTTCTTTTGTATGTAGTGAAATGGGCCTCCAGTTTTGCCTAATGTTCTGACCATTCTGCTTCCTGACTATGGTATGGGCGAAGTTTAGGTGGAGCAACCAGTGGCGGTGCTGCTTGGTGCGAGAGTAGTGACATCAGTTGTTGAATGCCAAGCAGCCCGCTTTCAATATGCTGTGCTTGAAATGGAGTGATTTTGGTTAGTCGTATTTCCTGTGGTGGTTCAGACATGGTGAAACACTTGATATGATACGCAGATTTCAAGAACAGGAAGTTGGCAAGACCAGGCAGTGAAAGCACATCCTTACTTGCACACAGTAACCGTGCAGCTGGCAAAGCAAGTCTATTTTGCAAACAATTTCATCACCATTTGTTGTGTCGAATGAAAATACACATGGCAGTACAAGGGTGGGTTCATTGACTAGCTTTGGGAGGGGTGGGGTGGGGGGGGGGGGGAGTTTGAGTGGAACTATGACACACAAAATATTAGTTTACTTAATTACAGTATGGATAAGAAGATTACTGAACTTAATACACTCCATTTCCTCAGAAATGTTCTGAGTATTTGCAACTGTTTCGGGATATTAAAGTAGCACCTGATAACCCACAAATTTACAAGAGTCTTTGCCTGAGGTTTATTTGACATAATGTTTATATCATTTTCTGCCTAAGACATTTAATATTCAGGTGGCTGATCTAAAACAATGCTGTTGTCTTGATCAGTGACTGCGAAATGGAGTGAGCATTCATCTGCTCAGCCGTAAGTAAAATATTGATTGCGGAGGTGTAGCAAAGCACTAGGAGGCATGGCAATGCCAGTGTTGCACATTCATTGGTGGGGCATGCAGAGGCTATGCTCTCTTATAGTTTCATTGTGAGATGCCAACCTTGCTTTGGCAACCCATTCTTCGGATGACACCACAGTTGTTTCAATGCCAAATGTTGTGACACAAAGGCTTCCTGCTTCTGGGCCACATCAGGGTGAAAAGTAGATTCAAATGAAATAGTGAGAAGTAATCCCCTCATTACTTAGTTTGTACCTGAATGGATGGTGTGTCCTTTTTATCCACAAAACCTTAGTTTTTTGTTGAAAATATTGAGGGAAAATTCGGGAACTAGTATATATTAGGAAAATGCAGAGAGATTTGATGATTTAAAAAACTGATCTCCACTCAATCACAGGCCTTTTCCCCCATGAGAAGCTTGATGATGTTTTGCTCCACACATTCACCTTAGTCTGGTACAGCCTGTAATTTTCCATTGCTGTGTGTGTGTGTGTGTGTGTGTGTGTGTGTGTGTGTGTGTGTGTGTGTGTGTGTGTGTGCATCTTTGAATGCAATGCAGCAGCAATTCTGCATGGCATGGCTTCATCAAGTTCTTAAAGATTCGATAGGTTTGTGGTAGCAGATGATTACTCATAGGTCATACAGCTCCTATAAATTACGGGCCATTGGTTTGTAGGTATGGCACTGTCACTCGATAGCATCCTGACATTTTCCACTGGGTTCAGAAAAGCTGAATTTGGTGGCCACAACAGAAACGTCTGTTCACTATCATGTTTCTTAAACCACAGTACCATGATTCTGGATACATGAAACATACAGTTATCAAGCTGGAACATGCCATTGCCATTGGGGAAGACATCATGTATGAACGGATACAGGTGATCTGCAATAATGTTCACGTAACCAACAGCTATCATGATGCCATTGATTACTGTGGTACTGTGGGAGGCCTAATTGACTCTCACACATAGCATAATACTGCCGCCCCCCCCCCCCCCCCCTCCCACCAGCTGGCCCGCATCCATGGCATGGTGCAAGTTTTGAACAGCTATTTTGGACAAGACCATGAACCTGTTGTAACAAGAAACATGATTATTCCAACCACGCAACACATTTCCATTGATACACAGTCCAGTGCCAATGAGAGATTAGAGCCCACACAGAAGCATACCGACAATCCTTCTTTCCACGAACAATAAGAGACTGGAGTAGAGGGGAGAACCGATAGAGGTACTCAAGGTACCCTCCGCCACAAACCGTCAGGTGGCTTGCGGAGTATGGATGTAGATGTAGATGTAGATCCCCTGCCCACTGCAATCGTAGCTGATGATGTTGTCATGTCAGCATAGGAACATGTGGGGGTTGTCTGCTGTAGAACCCCATGTTCAATAATGTTTCATGGTGAAATGTGTATCATTTGTGTTTTGAATATTCATTGCAATGTGGAAGATTAGCATTATATTTGATGTCTTGTATAGTATGTGATGGAAGAATGTTTTCATTGTTATTTTGCCCCTTTGTGTTTTGCCCCTTTGTGTATGGTACCAAGCAATATTGATGAATTACACACGTGAGCTTGAAGGGTTGTTAACATGGGCGAGAGACATTAACTAATATTTGTCCTCTGTTCTCTGCAAGGAACCAATTTATTTTCATATATTTCCTGTTAAGTGTGGTGTTTTATCCTTGTTACATCTTACCATAAATGCTTCTAGTATGTCTTAACAGAATAAGTGGTGTGTAATCTAATGTTCAATGTATCTCTGTCTCCAGCAGTGCTGTATCCCTCTAGAGAGTGATCATGATTTTGTTTTGAGACCTAGAAAATAGTCAAAATGTGTATTGTGTGACACTTATATATTAGTATTGGTGTTTCTTTTGTTAGTTAGTGGCAAAACACATTATATCCATGTTTAACCATACTTTAGTTTCTTTTGTTAACTGCTGTAACACAGTGTTATATGTTTACAGACTGTCTTGTTCCTGCATTGGACCTGTTGAGGGTGGCGGTACGCTCAAAACCTGTTTTCCAAAGGCTATTCAGTGTCCGTAATGGTTACGACATCCTGACTGTGATTGATAAATACATGCAACCAATCTATGGTTCTGATGTGTTGCGTGTGCTTTCTTTACGTACAATATGTAATTTAATGGTTCATGAAGAAGGGAGAAAATTGTTCCTGGCTCAGAGAGATAGTATCCTTGATGTAATCAAAAGATATAGGAAACCCTATTCTAAGCATATGCAGGTACAGTATCTTCAAACAGTATCTTCAATGTCGATATTCTGGTCTTTTTTAGATTAATATCCTGAGCCACTTGGTAAGTAGAGCACTAATTTTGTTGGAACCCGGGATTGAACAATAGAACTTGCGGAAATGTAAGAACACAAAATTTGGAAACAAAGGAGTCTGCTTTGTAAAATACAGAAGAGTAGGAGACAGAGAAGTTAAGTAATCTGACTCTGGTAAATATAAGGCATATAGAATTACTGTAAATAGGATAACAGATTGAGGGATTATAACTGAATGCAGGTGTCAGGTCAGACCAGAAAGCTCATAATACTTTGTGAGAAGGCTCTTTATTGGTGAGGGAATTTCAGTAACAGTGATTCATTCCTGGGCACAGTGATTGTTATTTACAGCTCTGGCATAGTGTGAGGTTTACTTTCTCCAGTACTGTGTGGTATAATGTGGTAGGTGTGTGTGTGTGTGTGTGTGTGTGTGTGTGTGTGTGTGTGTGTGTGTGTGTGTGTGAGAGAGAGAGAGAGAGAGAGAGAGAGAGAGAGAGAGAGAGAGAATGATTTTATTATTGAAATGGTGTGGAATGAATCAGTTTGTGGGAAACGAAATCAATGAAGCTATTGTGTTTTAGTCCTACTTGTGCAGTTACACTGAAAAATTAGGATTTTTTTAATTTTTTTTATATATACTGGCTACCAGTCTTCAAATAGAAATTCGTCCATGAAATAGGAGTGGTCCAGGAGAAATTTATATTGAAATTGTCTTAAAACTTGCTTTGCTACCTGTCAGAATTTTTAGGTTATTGGGAATATGATTAACAATTTTGTTACTTCATATTGAACTCCTTTCTGAGCCAGTGGCATCTTTAATAATGGGTAATAAAGGTCACTTTTTCTCTAGTGTTCTAGGGGTGGACGTAGTTGTTCTTCTCAAATTTTGGTGGGCTGTTTATGATGAAATTCATTAGCAGATATATGTATTGTGATGCTGCAGTTAAAACGCCTAACTCCTTGAAGAGATACCTACATGATGACCGCATGTGAACACCATATATTATTCTTGCTGCTTGCTTTTGTACGATCAGTACTTTCTAAGTGGTGAGTTAACCCCAGAAAATTATTCCATGAGACATTGTTGACAGGAAATGTGCAAAATGTCAGGATGGTCACATGTTGGTTTCCAAGACTAGCAATTTTACGAAGAGCGAAAATAGCTAACATAATTGTTTGATAAGCTCAACAATGTGCTTCTTCAGATTCAAGTTTTCATCAGTACATACAGCCAAATATTTGGGGCATTCTACACTGCTTACTGACTCCTGTTCATGTGCTAAATCAATTGTTGTTATGACTGTTAATTGTGCAGAACTGAATTAGTGTGTTTTTCAAAATGTAGGGAGAGTCAATTTTCAGAGAACCACTTAATAAGCCACACGTCTTTCTTTCTAATGGGATTTATTATAACAGTAGTATCATATGCAAAGAGTCTTAGCTAACTGAAGAAGACAAAGTGGAACAAAGGGAAGTAAGAGGATAAGGCTTCATTGCCTGTACGAAGACCATGATATTATCAATGAAACTAAACCAAATGAAAGATTTAGAATACTGATGGATATGTAGGATTCTTACAGATGGCCTTGAACATGGTAGCATTAGACAATGCCATAAAAAAGCCCATGATAGTTTTATGGATTTGTTGTAAATTTTAATATCAATTTTGAAGCAGAGGAAGGTGATATTGATTGTGAGAGGTAAAATACTAGGTGATAATGGGGAAAGGAACTGTGGAGAAATAATGTAGGAAGTGGTTTGTTTTTCAGGTATAGGATAACATATTGTGACAAATGAGTTGGATGTGTTCAGCCACCAGTGCATAGATCCTTCCAGTGAGGGCACCAAAAACAGGTACATTTTGTGTGTACAGGCTTATAGACCTCAGGAAACACATACAAATTGGGGGAAATCAGGAAGGAAATGGCCCCATAAGGCATATGTTGGGATGTGTCAGGGAAATTTAGAGAGGACTTCATTCCATTTTAATGGTCTTACAATGGACAAGGCAAGGGGAGGTGTCAACCATGACGTATTAATGAATAATCCCAGAACAGTCCATAGAAAATTTGGATTGATGGACTAGTATTCACTTAACACTTAGTTCTTCAGTCTATTGAATTCATTTTACTGATATACAGTTATGGTAACAGAATACTTACAAATTCTATTTTAATATAACCCAATTCAAAGTTTGTGTGGTGTCAGGTGGAGGAAGTAGGATGCTCTTTTGTGAAGGCATTTTGAAATATAGAATTTTATTTTTTGCGTTCCTCTATCTGTGAGAGACAGTATGGAAGATTTCAATGTATTTATCAACTTTAAAATAGGATCAAAATGTAACTGGATTCTCTAAAAAAAAAAAATTACTTAGAGCTGAAAAGTGTTGTAAGTTTCTTACAGTATGCAAGTTACTATGAATTTCTATGTTATCAGTTTCCCTGAATTTTATTCTGAAGTGATGGAGAGTAATACTCTTTATGACCCAAGCATTTTCCAATTTGTACCATTACACCCAAGACGATCTTCAGACTTTTATCATTTTACTTGATGTGCATATTCCCAGAGTGGCATTTATAATGACATTTGAGTGTCTTTGACTGTCGCTTATCAGTTCTTCTGTTTAGTTAATAACATTTCATGTAATCACATTTTTCAAAGGGAGTACATCTCACATTATTGGTGTAATGCGTTTGCTGTTGTCAACAGAAGGCAAGGTGCTTGGATGCACATGTAAAGCTGCTTTTCTCGTCCTTGCCAAATTTGAAATATATGAAAAGTTCCGGTTGTGAATATCGAATTATTTAGGAATAAAGATGACGACTCACTAAAGGCAGAAGCACTGCGTACTCGACAGACACACACACAAAAAGTACAGAGCTTTACTTTGCTAACTTTTGGAATGCAATTCCTTTCTCAAGCATGTAGGAGAAACATGCATGGGTGCGCGCGCCACACACACACACACACACACACACACACACACACACACACACACACACACACACACACGGCTAGCTTTAAGAATGGAATTGCTTTCTCAAGCGGTAGGCGGAAGCAATTCTATTCTGAAAGCTAGCAAAGTAAAGCTCTGTACCTTTTGTGTGTGTATCAGTCAACAACACAGTGCTTCTGCCGTTAGGTGAGTTGTCTCCTTTATTCCTAAATAACTTGTTAAATAGGTATTACCTACAAGACACTATGTGGTTCTATAAAATCATTGTTCCAGCACATCTAATCTGTCTTCATGTGTATTGTGTATTCAAACTGGGAATCTATTTTAATGTTCCATTTGTGGTGTTTAGAGTTGTTTTCATGGATTTATAGACCAATTGTTTTTACATGAAATGTATCTTTTATTATTAGATGGCCGTGGCCACCGTTCTGCTAAATCTGAGTGTGGCGGCGAATCATGACAGAGATGTTGCTACACTGACGGGTGTAGCACTGACCCTTGGGGCCGTTTTTCCGCACATCAGAGAGAGTGAAGCTAGCTTCCGGGCTCTTGTTGCCCTGGGAACTTGCATGTGGGATTTTGATGGTAAAGATTGGGATGAACCATTGCTACTTGTAACAACAAATGCTCAAATTATGGAACACATAAAGCACATAGCTGCATCTAGTTTTGGCGCACCATCATCAGCAAGTGATGAAAGACACAAGCTTCTGGAAAAATTGAATGCTTGTGCTGAAGAATTGTTAAGAAAATTACAGGGAACTACTAAGGACAATTAGAAACCTAACTTGTCAAAATTTGTTGTTTAATTACTTTCAATTTTAGACTGATTAATTTAATGTGAATTCTATATTTTCATAATATTTGATGCAAAGGAGTCAAAGCATAACTTATATGAATGTGATATTATTAATAAGTTACAAAGAAATGTTTTTTGTCTGTGCCAAACAGTCATTATCCAAACTGCACTTAATCCAAGACGAAGTCAAATGAAATTTGAAATTTGTATTACCTGTTTTGATGCTTGAGACCCCTCATGCAAACTGAAATTAATTATAAATGTAAAATGAGATGAAATCCAGTGTTTGAATTTTACATTGAATTCCAGTTTCAATTCAGTTATGTGTTCTTGTTCAATGTAACTGTTCAATGTAACTGTTCAATGTAGTTGTTCAATGTAACTATTCAGTGTAACTGTTCACTGTAACTGTTCAATGTAGTTGTTCAATGTAGTAGTTCAGTGTTCTTGTTCGGTGTTTTCAAAAAACTTTGTGTGTTAATTCTTAGTTGTAAGCATGAGCCGACTTTGATTTTTTGTTTGGAACACAAGAATTAAAAACCAAAAAAACTTGCAACTTCAAGGGCCTAAATTGAAGATTGTAGAAGGAAACCCAACTGTGTCTCGATACCTGTTTGTCATTATGAAAAACCATTCCACAGACTGCAGTTACTTACCTGGAGCATAACAAAACAAATTTTTAAATGGTTTTGTGAAAACACACAAATTTTAAGATTATTTATTTACTGTGAGATATTTTGTTCTTAAAGCAAAAAAAAAAAAAAAAAGATAAAAAGGAAAAAGTTCCAACCAAATTATTTGTGATGTCCCCACAAAACTGTTAATTTGAAAATAAAGATTATTGTTTGTGGATGTAAAATTTTTCTCTTTAGCACCTATAGAATTTCAGTACTCTGTATAGCCCATACAAAAACTAGAATTGAATGATAAAGATGCAGCAACACAACAATATTTGTATGTATGTTGATGCTTTCTTTTACTGGTGTCCATTATTGTCGAGACTGTTAATACCATTTATTGTGAAAAGGATAGATTGCTACTCACCATATAGAGTAGTGCTGAGTTGCAGACATGCACAACAAAAATAGTGCTGTATAGTTAAGCTTCTGGCCAAAAGGCCTTCTTCTAAAGTAGAAAACACACGCACACACACACACACACACACACACACACACACACACACACACACACACACACTCGCGCGCGACCACTGTTTGGCCGTTGAGGCTGGACTGCATATAGCAACTGCCAGTTGGCAGTTGCTGTTGTTTGTAGTTCAGCTTCGGTGGTTTTTGTGTGTGTGTGTGTATGTTTTCTACTTTAGGAGGAGGTCTTTTGACTGGAAGCTTTTTGTGAGGTGAATGAAATATGATGTCTTTGTGGATATGGAAAGTGTTTTTGATACAGTTTTGAAATCTTTATATGTGTATTTCAAGCACAGCATTTGAAACTTTTGATATTTAAGATGGTAGTGCATACTGTCTGCTGCATCTGTGTACTAAGTGAGCCATGTGTTAGGAAAATTTGAGTGTATACCATGTTCTGCCTTTTATATTTTTGGGTTCTCATGTGTACATACAACAATTTCTAATTAGATGGGGCCTCCATAACAATCTTCTGATGTATGGTGGTTTTGTTTTTTTGTGCTGTGTTGTATGTAGATTGCTGCAAATTAGTATTAGTGTACAAATGTGTTGTGGAACTGACTTACTCTGTCCATTTGCCTTTATGTGGTCAGTTCCTGTTTTCAGGGGCAATTTGGTGTCAAATCCAGTTTTATTTTGTGTGTGTGATAGTTACCTTTGCATTTTGTTCTCCTTCTGTTGTACTGAGACATCTTGAAAATTTTACTGTGGTCATTCCTCCACTGACAATCTTTTGTTTGTGCACGCTGTAGTAATGTCCTCATGGTCTTTTCATTGTCTTCTCAAGCTTCATTCCGTAGCTGCTGTTATGGCTATACTTTCAAATAGTACACTTTCAGTTTGATTTATGGAGATATTAGCTAGAGCCAATTATCAGAGAACCTGTAACTAGGTTTCCAGTTTGCAGATATTATTCTTAGTTATGGAAAGTATTTTGTGTTCCTTGGTTACTCTTAAATATCCTGATAAATTCTATAATATTTTGTGTTAGGTGATGTGTACAACAACAGGATTCCTTCTGTCAGTTCAGTTGTTCATGTTGTGGAATCTGCTTTCACTGCCCTGTGTGGAATATTTATATTCTGTAATAATTCTGTGTAATTTCTTGTTTACATTACTTGCTGTTAATTTCATTTCACTGTAGTGAGTAGGGATTCCCAAGAGAAGGCTTGATATTGGTTATTTTAAGACCTTTGTGAAATTAGAATGGCTAGCTGTTTGATGTTGCTTATTTTGTTCACTGACCTGTAGGCTTTCTGGAACTAATTTTGTCCAGTGAGTGAGATGGCGAATTACGAGCACCTCATAGAGATTATTCAAGCCTGGTTACGGTGGCAAACCAAAGGTTTTCATGCTGGTGGCTGAATGGTGTTAACAGCCCTCTTCTACCATGTGCATTATGTTCACTTTGGTGACTGCAGTTTATTGCAACAGTGAATCATGGATAGAGAGAACTGGATCTTATTTCACTCACACACATGAAACATTAGTGTGCCACGTATGAGAGACCTGCCACACATCTCAGGCGTGAGGGAATCTGTTTGAGTTTGTTCTCATGCCATAACTTATCATACGCCTAAAATAAAGTCATAAAGAGAATATGCTGCCTGTTATTTGGCAGGTTGTGTACAGACCCCTTAGACCACCGTGACTGTGAAAAAAATTCCAAGGACTGCTTGGAACTCCTCAATACCCCGTAAGAACCCCTTATATTATCATCATGCAAAAACTATGTGCCTTCAAACGTGTGTATTATCACTACAGAATTTTTTTTTCAGTGGATCATGGTCACAAAATGAATGGCAATGCTCTTAGTGTGGCCGGCCACTGTGGCCGAGCGGTTCTAGGCGCTTCAGTTCGGAACCATGCTGCTGCTGCAGTTGCAGGTTTGAATCCTACCTCGGGCATGGATGTGTGTGATGTCCTTAGGTTAGTTAGGTTTAAGTAGTTCTAAGTCTAGAGGACTGATGACCTCAGATGTTAAGTCCCTTAGTCATTCAGCTCAAGCACAGTGGTGACTGGCTCATATGACCCTAATAATAACACCTACTCATCTACAGCCAGAAGAGAAAGACACTCCCTTCCCTCCTCACTCTCTTGTGAAGCTCCATAAAGTGGTTAGCAGCAGTGTTGCCAAATTGTGGGTAATTACCCAGAATTTGGGTATTTTGTGAGCTTGGGGCCTGTACATAAATTACATATTACATCACTGGATTGTTTATACAGAACTTTAAACTTGTGGGTATTTTTGTTGGAGTCGGAGGGTAAATAAGAAATTTCAGATCAGCAGTGTTGTTTTGTTATTTCCCCAGTCATCTTTCTACTGATACAATCACTCTGTGTACATGTTTCACTGGTAAATGAAAAGATCTGTTGATTAATTGTTTTTACTGGTAAGTACAATTTTTAAATTGCTTTTCATAAACACTGTAAAAGCTCATTAAGCCACTAATCTGTATTTAAAGCTTTTTCTAAAATGTATTATTTTAAGCTCATGTTGGACCACTACTATTGCAATAGTATTAATATTAATTTTTTTATATTGGCACACATTAAAAAAACCTGGAATCTTGTTTAACTTTTTATTGCCAGTCCTTTAAAATTTTTCAATAAATGAATTGTAATACCACATATTTCTGATGATAACCTATGAAAGAATAGAGCTGTTATGTGTGTCTGTGATGGAAAAAAAGGGGAGAGAGAGAGAGAGAGAGAGAGAGAGAGAGAGAGAGAGAGAGAGAGAGAGAGAGAGAGAGAGACAGACAGACAGACAGAAATAATCCATTCCATGGTGCAACAACTTTTTAAAACTGGGTGTATTCATAAGGAATGACCCATGTTTGATATTTTATTATCTGCTTATGTTTCTAGATGGTCCCCCCTTCCCCACAGGAATATTGCCTCAATTTACATGATATAGCACTGGATGGAAAATGTATCTTCAATTTAAACTGGCTAGAATATAAATTGTATAATGATCGGCTTTTAGCATATGACACGGATAAACATACAGCAAAATGCATTTCGTGCAACAAAGACTCTTCCATTGCCAGTTTGGCAGAATCTGGCCTTGAAATTGTGTATGGGTTATGAGAAACATCTAGCCACTTTAAAAGCAATGTTGTCTTCTAGAAAAAATGCATTTAAATTTGTTTCAAAGCCAGCAGCCTCTTCCGAGCAGCTGGATGCAACAGAGAATGATGGTCCACTTGGAAAAGAAGTGGAAATGAAAATGCTGACTTACCTGGAGATATCAGGGATGCTGGATACAGCAATACTGTGTGTGTTGAGAACTATCAAATGCTATCAGTCATACAAATCAAACATAGACATTCATAAAGTTTTCAGAATTGTGTTTCCTGACAGTGTTGTTGCTGCAACTTCACATGTGGTGGATAGTAAACTGCTTACATAGCAGTGTCTGGCTGGCGCCACACTTTAACAGTATTCTGCTAAAAGATTTAGAAGTAAAGAATTTGTTCTCATCTGTGATGAAACGTTGAATCCTAAAATTTAATGAAGCAGATGGGCATTTATGTAAGATTTCAGTTAAATGAAGATATCAAAACATCAGTTTTTCTTGGCCATGCTGTTGCAAGTGACATGTTAGAAAATCTGCTAAATTGAGTTTTGACCTTTTGATTTAAAAATATGTTAAAATTGTCTATGAACAGCTCAAACATCAACTTAAAATCATATAAACCGATAGAACACATCCTTTATGATTATAACAATCACCTAATGAATAAGGGGGCTTGTGCATTGGACATGTTTTCAGACTATAGTTTGAATCATTAGATTGGGACATTCAAAAGACATGTCACTTGCCAATTATTCAAATGTTCTCCAGCTAGGAGAGGCTTTTAGTACCATTGATGTGACATGCTTCCCTTTGAAATTTGTTTCCCACAAATGGTTAGAAAATGTCTGTATGTGAGAGAGTACCAAAAATTTTTCCAGCACTGCAAATATATTTTAAACAGGTGGAGGGGGGGAAATTTAAGGAGCCACCAGCCAAATCATTTGAAAATATTTGGTATAGTATCAAAGATAATTTGCTTCTTGTAAAACTTAACACTTTTTTAGATATTGCAGACATTACACAGCTTTTCCTTAAATCATATCAGACTGATAAACCTATGCACCCTTACATGAGTGACGATATTAAAAAAGTGATTATTCGATTAATGCAAATAATTTTTAAACAATATTTGTTGAATAATTTAACTGTAGTCCACTTAATAAAAGTTGAACTCAATAACTCTAAGAACCACCTTCCCACAATAAAAGTTGACCTTGGTTTTGTTGGTGAAAAACAGATTAAAGTACTATATTCTTCTAAAAAGATTTTCAGGGAGGAAATACTTTATATAGGGATGTAAAATCTAAGCTAACCAAAATGATATCAGTTATTATTTCAAAATCACCAGCAATTTTCAGTATTGTAAGGAATTTATCGTGTTCAGTATCAATAACTGTAGTGAAAGGGGACCAAAATTGTATGAGGAAGACAAGACACCTAAGTAGCTTTTCAGTATTGTGAAAATTGCAAATTATGATTACATTCAGGCAGATTTCGTCAATGACACTGTGAAAACAGTGAAGAATTTTTAAATTTTCGTAAAGAATCAATGAGACTGGGCAATTTCTTTTCATGTCATTTAAAAACGAAACACACAAAAGCTTGGCCATGTATCCAGAAGTTTCTTCTATGAAACCATGGCCAAGCAGTCGTGGAAAGAGGTTTTTAGCATTAACAAAAAGAAAAGTTTAAAATCTTAAACAACAATCGTACATAGCTTCAAGATTCTGTTGTGCTTATACGTATGGTGACATAACTACAATTGTTGTTGAAGAATTGCGCAACTTTGATTTGATGGCAAGACATCATTATACTCAGTACCTTGAAGATGGAAAAAAAATGCTAAACAAAAAATGAAGACTAAGATTGATGACCATGATGAAAATGAATTTAAAAAGAAAAAGTATCTACAGTGTTACATACAAGACCTTACAAAATGTGCAGATGAATTTTCTGACCAGACAGAAGCAACATAATATGACTTTGTTAACAATAAACAATAGCTTGAGACAGTCTGCAAAAAACAAACAAAAAGAGAGGGAGAGAATAAACAAATAATTTCAAAGTAACAAATTAGCTATAATATATTGTTTCATGTAGCACATACTTCTGCTCTAATCGTAGTTCTATAGACGTTTTCCAATATTTTTTGTTTTTAGTTAAATGTTGCTTTTGTATGTCGTATCCTTCCGTTTTATCATTTATTGTAATTTTTAAAGTATGGAATACAAAGATGACTTTCCTTTTGTTATTGCTACTGATTTATATTTTCTGTATTACATCTATGATTCAGTTGAAATATTCAAGAGCAGAAAATATGGACTCATTTCTTACATGGATAAAAGTAATGTTGCCTTTTGAATTTTTCATAAACATAATGAAATTAACAGGATTCACCTTCATAGAGAAAGTGAAATAAACATATGATGCATATAAAAAGGTTCAACTGATTATTGCTGTTGTAAAATAATAAATTTTAGAAGTTGAATTACCATATTTTTTCATGTATGGAGTGTCCCCCCCTCCCCCGCCCACGGTTTCACAATTTACTTAAAAAAATTGATGTGCTCTTGGCACATAATGAGTGTTGAGGGTTTATTTGGTCTGAATATATGACTATTCTGTATTTGAATTTATCAAACCAATATTGTGAATACTGTGCAATTTTAGCACAAACTCTTTGATTCTAAAAGCATGACATTTGTTTGAAATCTTTTTTCCCCAAATTTGGCATTAAAAATTACTGTGCGCATGCTTGTGCCACATACATAAAATAATATGGGTTGGAGACTCCGTGGATACTGTTTGGATTTTTTCTTGCCAACTGTATATGTACCCTGTATTAGTCTGGCACTTCATACACTTAATTTCATGTGTCCATGATGTTAGTTGATCAGATGACTAAGCTGAACAAAAGGCAAAGACAAGAAATGGGGCACATCTGGTGTGTTGAAGCATGTTCATAATTATTTCATTATTAGTTTCATGTGTAGAAAGACTTTGAATCCGTCAGGGATACTGTAGGAGTGTAGAGACATTGCGACAAACTGTACTTGTGAAATCGGCTGTATCAAGTTGTCACAAAGCTGCCCAGAATTAATGAACTTAGTGAGCATTACTGACCAAGGTGGCACAATTGTTAAGACGCTGGACCCACATTCAGGAGGGGTGGGATTCAAATCCAACCATCATCTATAGCTGCACATAGGAATTCCATGTAATTCAACGATTAAAACTCTAACACTGCCAATAGCTTGGGTGGATGCCCAAGGGCTAACATCTAACCCACCAAAAGAGCATAAGAGTGAAGCCATCTGGTACACCCATTAAATAAAGTAAAAGCAAAGAATTGTAATTAGGCACTTTTAAAAAAAATCAGTTTACTGTTGTTAGATGTGAGCAAAGTAACTTTAGAAAAATTTGCTCATGTTACAGTCAGGAGGATTAAAAGAAGCAGCAGGTACCTTAAAATATACCACGATACTGCATAACAGCACTGTTACGGTTAAGACTATTGCAGGTTACAAGATGGTTTAAGGTGAAGAAATTGGATGTCTCATTGCTTGTGAAACATAAAACACAGTTTTTATATGGGCGTTGAAATGACACAATATTATGAATCCATGCTTTACATCTTCTGCCACATTCCTGTGGGAAACTTCAGCCAAAAAAAAAAAATAAAAAAAAATAGGTATATGTGTGCAGGAAACATACATTAAAGATCCTGATGCCCTGTACAAAAAAGGCAACATGGCAGTGAGAGAGCAAAAGATGTTCTGAGTGTATTTGGCAATGAGAGCATACCACTCCAGCACCTTTACTTCATCTCATGGGCTTAGACATAGTAGACAGAATCAGTTAAACTCTTAACAAGGGCATTTTAAATTTATTTATTGTTTCAATTGTACCATTATCAAATTTTTTACTGGGACTGTGAGATTGTGCTATGAACTGGAATTGTTTTTGGACACTTTACTATGTACAAGGGTAGTTATAAAGTTTTAATTATCCCCTGGAAAAAATTCAAGCTCTGACCAAGGTATTGATGCTGGTGTTAGTCTTTCTTTACATTTTTACCTTTCGTGCAACACGTCTTTCCCAACAATGGGTGACTTTGAAGAGTCCTTCGTGGAGAAGTCTGAATTTTGGCTGTTCAGGGAACATTCCACCTCAAAAATAACCTAGTTTTCATTCTGGAAATGCATGTTGCACAATGGATTGTTTATTCAAAGGAAGAGGAAGAAATTGCTCGGTAGAAATTTTAATGACCTCCTTTGTTATCCACCACTGGATGACTTAATTGAAATTAAATGTTCATGAAGTAAAAACAATGGCTGAAAAAATATATATATATTTTTTAAGATCTCCTTCAATCCATTGCTTGAATTTGTTCTGTCTAAAACTCAGAAAATACTCATATTGTGTTTTTTAAATTAAAGGTTCTCCTTCAATCCATTGCTTGAATTTATTCTGTCTAGAACCCAGATTCTCTTGTAGATCTGGAAACCCTCCTATAGGTTGACATGTTCCTTGAAATAACATAGACAACAAACTGATTTGTACGTAATTTTCACTTTTGATAGTCCTAGATGCCTTGATACCATCAGTTACAATGTTCACTCAGCGAAATACATTCCATTGATACGCAACTCCAGAAAAACTTCACATCTCTCCTTCCTTCCTTCCTTCCTTCCTTCCTTCCTTCCCACCAGACAACATACAGCCAACTCGCACTCAGTTAACATTGTACCAAAGTACATCAGTAAAGATATAGTCTTACGAAGATCGAAACACAGACCATTAAATTGAAAATAATTTACAGAAAATGTAAATCGCTCAGCAGCACAATAAAACACGATAACATATCTTCACATACACAAAAGTATATCTTTTTGTAGTACAGTAATATGATTCCCCCTCCACAGGGGTTAATTGTGTTAGTACAGCATATCATACAGTCAGAGTTTAAAACATTTCAAATGAGATTGAAAAAGGATGTCATAAATTTGAGAATATACGTGGTCCAAACAGTTTATTGCAAGTTACCCTGCCCCCCCCCCCCCCCTCCCCCTCCCAAGAGTTTCACTCGTATTCCACTGCGAAGAAGGAAAGCCTCGCAGACATGCACAATGTTTACAAATTTGAAAAATAGAACATGCAGTAAAACTAGTGTTTATGAAATATCATCATAGATTTCTGTGGCCTTTCAGTTGAAAGCTGGTAAAAGAAGTCATCTGGTGTGTGCTGAATTTGGAGGGTGGTGGATGGTTCTTCATACTGCTGATTGTCTTGATTTTTTAGGTTTTGACACAGCTCCAAGGGTATTTCCTACAACATTTCACAGTGTATCAGCTTCAGAAACCTAAGTTCCCTAATCCCATATATGAAATATTTCAGGAGAAAATTGCAAGATAAACAAGGCTCTCAGAATAAACGTCAAAATGACTTAACTGATTTGAGGTTAGGTGAAAAGAGTACTTGGCCAACCCTTAGGCAAAAGCAAATACTAACCCATCTTGGAAGAAGGGGGGGGGGGAAAAAAATTTGATTTTGTCAGATGCAATTGGAGCAGTCACTACCAAATGTAGATGTTGGTGTGCGGTGGAGGAATGTTGGACATGCAGCGCCGGCTTTAGGGTGGGACGACCCGGGCGGTCGCCCAGGGCGCCGGGGCCCAAGGGGCGCCACATACTAAACGCATGTAAAAAAAAAATTACAATTTACAATCACCCATTTCGCGAAACTAAAATATTATTCAGTCTCATTCAACATACGTCGCTAATCTCACGAATGCGTGATGAATTCGGGGTAGCAGAAGAGAAATCATGCTGAATGCAATCTTCGTATTGTCTGCAACCATCCATGTTTGACGCGGGCTAGCACGGGCTCTACCAAAGCGCCTCTCTTATTTGTTTCAAGAACTGCAACAAGGAAGAGCCCATGCAGCCGCACCATCTCTCATTCACAACAGAAACTACCGGTCGCTCCAAATAAAAGAAAATACAGACTGTGAAATATACATTACAGATGACTGACAGAAAATATAGGTTTATGGCTTACAGTTATATTAAATTCAAAAAAAATATGGTAACCAATTCAAAATTAGTGTTTTTTTGTTATACATATTACCTCCTATATATAAAAATCAATTGTTGTGTGTTAGTCTCACCAAAACAAAGAAATGGCTTGACCAATTTGAATAATTTTTGTTTTGTTTTGTTCGCTTTAATACAGGGGTGCTTCAGAAAAGAAAAGAAGTATTTGGGATATACGAGCCTGTTTCAACCACATTTTACGCATCTTTTTTTTGTTTGGAACACGCAAAAACAATTTTCTGGAGTTTTTGTAGATGTACAGTGCAGTACTACGCAATATTTTTAGACAATTTCCCAAAACGTGAATGCCCAAACAATATATCACTGCTATACTGACTGTTACGGCAGCGACAGCAGCATGCTGGACTGATGTCACAGGCTACACAAGACTCACATGGAGCGTCTTAGCGGGCTTTCAGATTATTTGGATTTCATTTCCATTTAAAAAAATAAAATACTCAAATTTACGATGGAAAAAACCATGTTATGATCATAAGATGACGCCATTAACCACTTAAGACGATTTCTAGAAAACAGTCAAATACCGTGTTGCAAAGCACTGCCAGGTTCGCTATTTATACAATAAAGGGCGCCAACTGGACGACTCGCCTGGGGCACCTGGATGGCTAAGGCCGGCCCTGTGGACATGGATGGAAACTGTCAGGATGTGCCGTATTAAAACTCGGCTGTGATCTTTGAGTGTTTTCTTATTCCCAGCCCCCTCTGTCTGCATCACAGGGTCCCCGATGCTGAGGACGCCACTTTGCTGTCTGAAAAACAGCTTGGCGGGGAAGGGCTACCTCAGTGACCCGTGCAATGTACTGCGGCTTGCCGGCCATGTACAGCTGCAGTGTTTTGATGATGTCAAGAAACGCTGGCAGCTGACTCAGCAGTCTTCGTCCCCGTTGCCTCAGCACCGCTCGCTGGGTGCCGCACGGCAGTCCACTGCATGCTTCTTCACCTCGTGGTTAAGATTGCAGACATCAACAAGCGCCTGCAATCCGACAGCCAAATCTGCAGCACTCGCATCAAGATGCCTCCAGCGTGTGTTGGGTGCCAACAAGACTGCCCGCGGTAGCCAGCCGTCGAGTAGCTTCGCCGCAGTCCGGCTACAGACCCCACGTTGGTCTCAGAGGGCTGAACCAGTGACCCGTTGTGGACTGGAACGCTGGCACCCCATCTGGTACTGTGTGTAACCGGTAGTGTGACATGCCCTGCTGTCCAGGAGAGCTGCCACTCTTGAATCACCCTTGTTAGAAAACCGGCACCTATTTATATATGGCTGTGCGCCTCTGTTTTGCTAACGCGCTGCTCCGAGTCATGTACTCATAACACCTAGGCTGGGTTAGTGGGCCCCTTCTGCCTGTACCTTGCGCCATGCAAACTGCTGTGTTTACTCTTTTCAGTGGTTCTACAGCCCTGTGGCCTCCATTCTACTTCGCAACCGCTCGTAAGCATAACTTCGCAACCGCTCGTAAGCATAACTTACTGTCAACAGGCCTGCCCCTGTCTGTAATTGTGTGATCAGAAATATTGCACCAAATCTAACTTTTTCCTATCTTAAATGGTGGTGCTGCCACATTATTCCCCCTATGGAAAGACCCGGTCCCCGGGTCGACTCGTACTTATGACATATTTACTACTACTAAAACTTAGATGTGGTCTAGTCCTCTTAAAACACATGACATGAGAAAACATAAAAATTCCTTACTGGATGACTACTCCACTTAATGCTCCATCTACCCCTCACCTACCTGTCTTACACCCTGGGTGTCCAATCCACTAGGATTTGGACTACTGTCAGTTCCCTCTTGGAATTGGCTCTCTGCCTGATCAGAATTAAAACAACACACAAAAAAGTTAAGGCCATGAAGGCACTTGGCACAGAGGTGCTCAAAACGGTAGTTACTTGTCATTGCCTTTCCCTGTATTGAGTGACATGCCGCACAAGCTGTTCAGCTGATATGCGCCCCTCTTGCTCTGAAATGAACTAGTTTATGGATCTCAACAGACCTGACTCCAGGGTTTGATTTAACAAGGTCAGATTCTGCCTTGACAGAATTGTGTGACTCCTGAAATTGATGCTTGCAGATAGAAGGTTGGTCCTATTATGTTACACACAGTTCCATTGATTAAAATTCATTTCCCCTTGGGCTCTATATGTTTTGCTTCTGCAAATACTCCCTGCTCAAAACAACTTGCTATTACTATTAAATTTTTGTAGGTGGAGAAGATCCAGTGCATCCCGACCCCTTGTAAGCTCAATTTTGGCTCCACGATGTTCCTTGGACAGTCTATTTCTTTCCTCCTGGCTAAAAATAAATGCACCGTGCATGTGTCAGGATTGGTGCTTATTACCCTGGCTGGACATACCGTTACCTTCCCTGTATGGCAGCTCTGTAATTCCTCCATTGTCATCTTGGTGTACCGGCTGTCAACTGCAGCAATACCTCCTCAGTTTGTTACTTCTACCAACCGGCTCAACGCTCCCCTTTTCAGTGACCTGAGGACAGTGATAACCATCACCCTTCCTACCTCTTCAAAAGACTGCTGTCCCCAGCAGGCTCACAATACTCGAAAACATACACAACATATGAAAACACAATGCCTAATTAATCTACGTAAACCCAATGATACATAACAAGAAAACAAAGTACTACAAATACTCTACTACTTTCTGGATCACAAAGCATCCGGTTTTCCCTGCACTTAACACCTCTCTCCTCTCTCTCTTTCTTCCTCTTCCCTTCCTGTGACATGCCTGGAATCACATCCGGACAATCCTTAAATGGCCACAACTGCCCAAATTGTACTATCATTGTTCTACTTGGTAGATGAAGCTTAACATTAACGGGGATGTGGTTTCAACTACTTGGTATGGCCCTTGATACCTCATGATGAACTCCGTCGTTTTCCCTTTCGGTGTATAGGGGCTGGATAGCATTACCCATTGCCCTACTCTATACTGCAGTAAACTTCCTTTCTGCTTCACTGCGTCTTCCTGCCCTTCCAAAGCCTTCGTATTCGCCTTTTGTACCCGTTTCCAAACATCCTGAATTGACGTACACATTCACCGGTCCTTCCTTTCTGTAGCTTCACTAAATCAAAACGGTGACGGCATTTTTCGCCCATACACAACCTCAAACAGAGACAAACCGGTATTGGTCTGGAGTTTTGCATTGTATGCACATACAGTATGCTTCAAATACTTGTCCCACTGACGGTGATGAGAATCCACATAAAAACTCAGCATCTTCCCAATTGTTCTGTGTACCTGTTCTGTCCTTGCGTTCACATGTGGATGCAACGCGCGCATCCTCAACTTCTTTACACAGTTCCTTCATTAAATCCGACGTGAAGTTGGTCCCTTCATCAGTAATTATTGTCTTCGGTACACCAAACTTCAAAATCCAGTTGTTTATTAACACTTGCGTGACCATTGCTGCCTGTTGATTTGGCACAGCCACCATCTCCACATACCTCAAAAAATGGTCTGTTATTGTCAGAACGAATCTGTTTCCCAATGGTGTTCGACTGAAAGGTCCTAAGACATCAATTCCCAACACAGAAAATGGACATGTCGTTTCCAGCAATCATTGTAGCTGTATCCGTTTCTGACTCAAATCTGCTCTCTATGCACATGGTATACAATTCTTGACATACTGATCCACATCTACTTTCCTACCTCTTCGCCAATAGTTCTCTGCCATTCTCCTATTTGACGCTCTACCCCTACCGTGACCAGATAACACATGATCATGTACTCCTGTTAAAACCTCATCTCTCAGCTACGCTGGCACTACTGCCCTTGGCCCTAACTTCGTTTCCCTGCACAGAAGACCGCCGTACATATTAAATTGTGGCTGTGTCTGATACAATTTACAATCTTTGTCCGCATCCTGTAATTCTTGCCATATTGCTAGCTCATAACCTATGACATCTACTTTTGCCACCTTTCTACTCAGTGCATCTGCATTACCGTGCTTCTTCCCAGGCTTGTGCATCACCTCTTAGTCGAATTCACTAAGCCTCACAGCCCACCTAACGAGTCTATTGGATGGATCCTTCAACCCCAACAACCACTTCAACGCAGCTTGATCTGTCACTAGCTGAAATCTTCTCCCGTATAAATAACATTTAAAATATGTGATTCCATAGATTACACTAAGCATCTCCCTCTCTGTTGTTGAGTATTTCCTCTCTGCTGCATTCAATTGCATAGACGCATAGGCTACAGGATGTTCTTTCCCATCAATTTCCTGACTAAGAACACACCCTAATGCTTGATTCCATGCATCACATGCTAGAATAAATTCCTTTTCAAAATCTGGAAACACAAGAACCGGACTTGATGTTAACACTTCTTTCATTTTGTCAAACACTTTCTGACACTCTTCTGTCCACTCAAATTTCACACCCTTCTGTAACAATCGTGTCAGTGACTGTGCTAAATCTGCAACACCCTTCATGGACATTCAATAGAAATTGCAAATTCCTACGAATGCTTGCACTTCCTTAACTGTTTTTGGCTCCCAAAAATCCCTTACAGCCTGTACCAACTTCGGATCTGTTCGCATTCTGTCCTTACTGATGATATGACCTAAATATTTTACTTCTTCCAATGCAAAATGACACTTCTCCAGGCTCAACGTCGAACGAGCTGCTCTTAACCTCATAAAGACTTCCCTTAACTGCTGTCTGTGCTGCTCCATACTACTTGAAAACACTATAATATCATCCAAATAGACAAGCCACTGCTGTCTTTTCAAACCCCTCAGCACACTGTGTAGCAACCTCTGCAATGTTGCTGGAGCATTTTTCAAACCGAATGGCACTCTGATGTAATGGTAATGGCCTCCAGAAGTAGAGAAAGAAGTTTTTGGACAATCCTCTGGAGCCACCTCTAATTGATGATAACCACTTGTCAAATCCATCATAGAAAAGTACTGGCACTGTGCTAAGTGAGCCAATGTCTCCGATATGTTTGGAATGGGGTATGCATCTGTTAGTTTCTTATTAGTGAGGTATCGGTAGTGACAACAGAACCTGTATTTCCTAGTTCCATCCATAGATTTTTTAGGCACAATGACAACACCCGCTCCGCAGCAACTATTACTATGCTCTGTAAATCAGTCCGCAAACTGCGGATCAATGAAATCCTTCACAATTGGCTGCAAATACCTCGGTATTCTGTATGGTTTATGGTAAACTAGTGCTTCGTTCCCTGTTGGTATCCTATGTGGAACAAATGGAGTTGCTGGTAATGGCCCTCGTGGAAAAAACAAATCCTTAAATTCCCACAACAATTCTTCCATATGCTCTTTTTCTCCTCCTTTTAAATGCTTAATTTATTATAATTACAGTTATAATTTATTATAATGAATGCAGTTCTATTGGCAGTTAGTTGTTGATCACTACGCCTACTTCTCAAACACCAGTCTTTGTCATCTGGTACATCCAAATTCACTACTAAAACTCCTTTTCCCAAATTCGCGTCTACAGCGCTAAAATTATCCACGTTCACGGGAACTACTCACACATTGTTTCCCTCTTGTATGCGTACAATACTACGTTTCAAAAACAACCTAATGGATCCAAAACTTCATTATCTCCAATAGTTCAATAACACATACCATACCAACAGGTAGATTTCACTCTACACTTACCCAAAGCGACTTCCCAGTGCCACTAGACTCACACTCATGCGAATTAAGCCTTAATGTTGATGTATGTGGCTCAATTGTTTTTTTTTTCATTACGTTGGATGCCTCTCGCGACAGTTCTGCATCGACAACAGCTTCCCCTAGCTGAAATAACATTCCACCAATTTCCACAGTTTGTTGTCCAAGATAAATTTTGGCATGATGTTGATGCAAGAAATCTACTCCTAGGATCATGTCGTAGCCCTCACTTACTCATGGCACTACCTCCAAGCATGAATCAAATTGGACTTTCCCTATGTGAAAGTCCACCGGCATTGACCCCAAAGGTGTGACCTTATCCCCCCCCCCCCCCCCCCACACTCCACACAACCTATAACGTGGTGGGTCTAATTTCTTTTCTCCCATTAAACTCGAAGTAGCCACTGACACTTGCGCCCCTGTGTCCAACTAAATCTTAAACTTTTTAGTTCCTATGGATCCTACCACTGAACATTCCACCTCTGCATAATATTTGTAGCATTGAAATTAAACAGGAGCTCCCTTAGGTGGGTCTTGGGCCCCCTCTGCCATTTAACGATTGCCCACCTCTACTAACTCCACTTCTCCATCCTCCACACTGCTGATTTCCACCCTTTCCTCTATTCCTCGGTGACTGGGTACATTGCCTCTGCACATGCCCCATAACACCACACTCATAACATTTTATACCCCCTGTAAACACTGTTTGTCTATCACGTACCCCTGTTACCACCTCTATTTCCTCACATTGGATTGCCAGCTGAATGGCCGAATACAAATCTTTTGAAGTCCCTTCACGCACTTTCCACGCCATATGCGCTGGTAACCCCCTCAAAAATACATCAAGTGCACTCTGTTCGGCCTCCTGCAAGAGAACACCTTTTGCTTCATTGCTCTGACCCAACTTGTAAGTATACTCATTAATTTCTCTTATACTGTCCACAAATTTCTCTACCATCTCCCTCTGTCTCTTCGTTATTGTACTCAACCTCTCCCTGAAGTACTGATTGCTATTCTGTTTCTTGTACCTGTGTAAAAACCCCTCCTTCAACTGCTTAAACTGTCTTGCCTACATTAAGGCCTGAGAACACCTTACATATGTATTCGTGTCATCCGTTAATCTAATCTTGTCTACATGTAACAACTTTTCATCAGACCAACCATTCATCACAGCTGAAGATTCCAGGTCCTCTACAAATGAATGCACATCCTCAGATGCCTTGTCAGAAAACGGAATAATCAAACTCATGGCAGCTGGATCAATCTCCTGCTGCAGCACTCTAGGCAAGGATGACTGATCAGATGTGGTTTCCCACTCACTCCTAGATGGTAATTCACTTCTCAACTGTGTATTGTCCGCTGTCAATTGTGCTACCTTTTCCAACAAAATCCGTACTGCTTCTGGTTCCGATACGCCTTACATCCTTGACTCTGCCATTGTGTTCCTTTTGTTCCCAGTTAGTCCCATTTCAACCTATAAAATCCCATGGAAACAAAACATTTAAGTACAAAAATAAACTGACTTCCTGCAGCTCAGTATCTCATCTTACGTTTTAGGAGGAGATAAATAAAACATCATACTCAACCCAATACAAAAGCAATTAAATGCCAGGAAAGAAAAAAATCTTACTGCCCCAAGCGCAGTAATACTTACTCTGACAACTCAAAGAAAGAAAACGTCCAACACTCAAAAAGAAAAATTGGTCAACGCTCACCACATTTTGTGACTGTAGTGCAGATGGTGGGCTCGAACGTCATACTGTACAGACGCCGCCCACTATTCTGACGCCAAATGTAGCTGTTGGAATGCGGTGGAGGAATGTTTGATGTGGATGGAAACTGTCAGAATGACCCATATTAAAAGTCGGCCTTGATCTTCAAGTGTTTTATTATTCCCAGCTACAGTGCCGTGTCCCCCTCTGTCTGTGTCAAAGGGTCCTCTGATGCCAAGGATGTCACTTCGTTGTCTGCAAGACAGCTTGGCACGGAAGGGCTACCTCAGCAACCCATGCAACATACTGCTGCATGCCGGCCGTGTACAGCCACGGTGTTTTGACAATGTCAAGAAATGCCGGCAGCTGACTCAGTGGCCTTTGTCCCCACTGCCTCAGCAGTGCTCTCTGGGAGCTGCAGGGCGACACGCTGCATGCTTCTTTGCCTTGTGGTTAAGATCACGGGCAACAATAAGCACCTGCGATCTGACAGCCGTATCTGTGGCCCTCGCCTCAAGATGCTTCCGGTATGTGTCAGGAGCCAACAAGACTGCCCGCAGTAGTGAGCCGTCGAGTAGTCTGCCGCTGGCTGGCTACAGACCCTGCTTTGGTCTCAGAGGGTCGAACCACCAACCCGCTGTGGACTGGAATGCTAGTGCCCCATCTGCTGCTGCTTGTAGCCGGTGGTGTGCCACGCCCCACCATCCAGGAGAGCTACCACCCTCGAATCCCCCTCATTAGAAAACTGGCACCTATTTATAGACGACTGTGAGGCTCTGTTTTGCTAACGCGCTGCTCCGAGTCATGTACTCTTAACACCTAGGTTGGGCCAGTAGGCCCCTTCTGCCAGTAACTCGCGGCATGCAAACTGCTGCATTTACTCTTTTCAGTGGTTCTACGACCCTGTGGCCTCCATTCTACTTTGCAACCACTGGTAAGTGTAACTTACTGTCAACAGGCCTGTGCCGGGCTGTAACTTGTGCGCTCTGAAATATTGCATCGACTCTTTTTCCTATCTTAAATGGTGGTGCCACAACATGATTATGCTGTTGAATTTTGTACAAATACTAATTAGCAATATTCAACAAAAAATACTTATACTAAGACAAAATTGTAAAGCAAATATTTATGTATAAGGGGTAACAAGACTAAAACTAACAGTCAGTAAATATTAACTTGGATGGAGAAAATAATAGGATAAATGATTTATTCTCTTATACACTTGACTTCCTAAAGCTACTCAATTTTTTGAAAAGTTTATACTATTTTGAAAAAGGTCTTTTCTGTTACTTTCATCATAACTGTAAAATACAATTCCACTTGCAGTATTGTAGATCACGATACCAATTTCACTAGCGAAAAATTGGATACCATACCTCAGAAGCAAGTCCTCTGTGACTTTTTTTCACTACCATGGCTTACAATACCATTTTACATTGTCAGTAGCTCATGAAATACTGCGTGCAGCATAGACAGTAGTAAAATGTCGAAGCATTTGATAAAGTTCTGCGTGATACATAAGCACTACTTAGTTCCACGATACTAGATTATGTGTGTAGTAGATCAAATATAAGTCCAGTGTGCTAACATGGCACAACTTCAATTGGGAATACCATACAGTAAAATCTATCACATAACTAAAAGTTCTTATGACAATTTAAGTTCAAGTCCAGTTGAGGATACCATGTAGCGTGTTTAAACACACAGCCAAGTTCAGTATCAGTTTGATTCAACTCATGGCTTAGGATACTGTACATCATCAATGAAATAACATATTTATAAGCACTATGGTGCATGTCCATACAAACATGTCATGTAACTAACAATTAAAGCACAAAAATGAAAATGTCCTCACCAGATCATAGGGTTGTCTGAAATTTACATACCATTTCTGGTTGAAAACTCAGGTAAAACTAGATATATTTGGGAAATGTCCACTTAGGTAATACAAAAAATTATATACTGTACACAGATGATATTATGTATCAGATTTTGGGAAGCAGGTGCCCACAGATTTCAATAACTCTCCCAACATCTTTTACACACTTCAGTGAAAATAGGATTTGTTTCACTGTTCTGTGTCATAGACATCTACATAAAATTGCATGGTGCATTCTGCAGTGTTTACAAGTAGTTCAAAGAAAAAGGATAGTATACATATATCAGACAGTATCTTCAAGGTATTTACAAAAATGTTATACAGTTTTTATGGGTGTGGGCACAGTATTCAATGGCAAAGTAATCTTTGTACCTGTTAGTATCATTCAAGAATCACCCCCATACTCATAGTGGGTTACATAAATAACAAAAACATCAAAGAATATATGTAAGAGCACTAAGATACTTACAAGTCATTGTATGGTATATGGTTGTGTTGAAACACTTACAAACTAGAATTTCTGTACAGATAAATGTTGTTCATTACATGTTTCAATAAGTCAATGTATAGTTGTAACACTAGGTGCACATCAAGCATGAGAAAATTCAGCATAAAGTCTCCCATCTGTGGTAAAATGTTTCAAAAACTTAGTATATACCTCATCATGCTTTCATAAAAATAACAGTATAACTCCCACCTCTCATTAGATGTTCAGAAACAGTGACAAAACAGTTATATGTCTTAAGTATATAGTCTGATACAATAAGTAGTTCAAACTATAAAGACTTTTAAGTACTGAATACATTAACCATCAAGTGTTCAGATGTGTTGACTTACCTCCTATGATTACGTTTATGTATAAAAAATTTCATAAGTTCAGAAATAAACAGTTTTCACTTCTCATTACCTTTCAACAGTGTACAAGTAAGTAGTGGTGTATAGGTATAGTTGTTAATTCACTAAAGACATTCTCCAGTTTACTTCCTATTTTCAAGTGTCATGTTCTTCACATTAATTACCAACAAGATGCTTAATCACTTTTCAGTGTGCAGATTACTGACATGTTGCCTAATTACAAAAGATGTCGCACTTCACATAGAATCAACTTTTCTACATAAATATAACTGAGTATTTACTTGCATCTGCTACTTGAAATGAAAAAAAAAACTTGCATTCCAAACCTTGCTGTCTGTGTGTGTCTTTTATAAACTTTCTCCACAGTAAGAAAAAACAGGTTCCCTAACCAGCCCCTCCCTAACATCATTTTCCTCATTACATCAGTACTTCATTAAATACATCAAATATCTCCTCATTGCTTCAAAATAATAACTCCACTTCATATCCTCATAATATCACCTCATTACTCCACTAAATACTCCATAATAATCATCAACTAAGAAAAATCACATGCTTCATCTCACACAATATATCTACCTCACAAAATAACATCACATAGCAGCAGACACTACAACTGGTATAGCTTTTCCTCTAACAATAGAAACTGACATTACACTATTAATATGTTTTTTATGTTACTGTGTGTATAATCATTCCATTGCTTGCACATCTCATTACTGTAAACAATCATATTACTATAACTTATGGGTTAAAAAGGTAACACTCCCTAAAATCATTTCATTACTTTCAAATACACTTCACTAGGCAACTGTATTTTCACTTGTTACATTATACAAACACTTTGAAAACTAGTGCATGACACTAAATATCTCAGGTGTACTCTTCTACTAATAGCTATATATTTCCCATGTTGTTGTTGTGGTCTTCAGTACTGAGACTGGTTTGATGCAGCTCTCCATGCTACTCTATCTTGTGCAAGCTTCTTCATCTCCCAGTACCTACTGCAACCTACATCCTTCTGAATCTGCTTAGTGTATTCATCTCTTGGTCTCCCCCTATGATTTTTACCCTCCACGCTGCCCTCCAATACTAAATTGGTGATCCCTTGATGATGCCTCAGAACATGTCCTACCAACCGATCCCTTCTTCTGGTCAAGTTGTGCCACAAACTTCTCTTCTCCCCAATCCTATTCAATACTTCCTCATTAGTTATGTGATCTACCTATCTTATCTTCAGCATTCTTCTGTAGCACCACATTTCGAAAGCTTATATTCTCTTCTTGTCCAAACTATTTATCGTCCATTTTTCACTTCCATACATGGCTACACTCCATACAAATACTTTCAGAAATGACTTCCTGACACTTAAATCAATACTCGATGTTAACAAATTTCTCTTCTTCAGAAACGCTTTCCTTGCCATTGCCAGTCTACATTTGATATCTTCTCTACTTTGACCATCATCAGTTATTTTCCTCCCCAAATAGCAAAACTCATTTACTACTTTAAGCGTCTCATTTCCTAATCTAATTCCCTCACCGTCACTCGACTTAATTTGACTACATTCCATTATCCTCGTTTTGCTTTTGTTGATGTTCATCTTATATCCTCCTTTCAAGACACTGTCCATTCCGTTCAACTGCTCTTCCAAGTCCTTTGCTGTCTCTGACAGAATTACAATGTCATTGGCGAACCTCAAAGTTTTTATTTCTTCTCCATGGATTTTAATACCTACTCCGAATTTTTCATTTGTTTCCTTTACTGCTGGCTTAATATACAGATTGAATAACATCGGGGAGAGGCTACAACCCTGTCTCACTCCCTTCCCAACCACTGCTTCCCTTTCATGCCCCTCGACTCTTATAACTGCCAACTGGTTTCTGTACAAATTGTAAATATCCTTTCGCTCCCTGTATTTTACCCCTGCCACCTTCAGTTCTAAGATAAGTCGTAAGGTCAGTATTGCCTCACGTGTTCCAACATTTCTACGGAATCCAAACTGATCTTCCCCGAGGTCGGCTTCTACTAGTTTTACCATTCGTCTGTAAAGAATTCGCATTAGTATTTTGCAGCTGTGACTTATTAAACTGATAGTTCGGTAATTTTCACATCTGTCAACGCCTGCTTTCTTTGGGATTGGAATTATTATATTATTCTTGAAGTCTGAGGGTATTTCGCCTGTCTCATACATCTTGCTCACCAGATGGTAGAGTTTTGTCAGGACTGGCTCTCCCAAGGCCATCAGTAGTTCAAATGGAATGTTGTCTACTCCCGGGGCCTTGTTTCGACTCAGGTCTTTCAGTGCTCTGTCAAACTCTTCACGCAGTATCTTATCTCCCATTTCGTCTTCATCTACATCCTCTTCCATTTCCATAATATTGTCCTCAAGTACATCGCCCTTGTATAAACCCTCTATATACTCCTTCCACCTTTCTGCCTTCCCTTCTTTGCTTAGAACTGGGTTGCCATCTGAGCTCTTGATATTCATACAAGTGGTTCTCTTCTCTCCAAAGGTCTCTTTAATTTTCCTGTAGGCAGTATCTATCTTACCCCTAGTGAGACAAGCCTCTACATCCTTACATTTGTCCTCTAGCCATCCCTGCTTAGCCATTTTGCACTTCCTGTTAATATTATTTTTGAGACGTTTGTATTCCTTTTTGCCTGCTTCATTTACTGCATTTTTGTATTTTCTCCTTTCATCAATTAAATTCAATATTTCTTCTGTTACCCAAGGATTTCTATTAGCCCTCGTCTTTTTACCTACTTGATCCTCTGCTGCCTTCACTACTTCATCCCTCAGAGCTACCCATTCATCTTCTACTGTATTTCTTTCCCCCATTCCTGTCTATTGTTCCCTTATGCTCTCCCTGAAACTTTGTACAACCTCTGGTTCTTACAGTTTATCCAGGTCCCATCTTCTTAAATTCCCACCTTTTTGCAGTTTCTTCAGTATTAATCTACAGTTCATAACCAATAGATTGTGGTCAGAGTCCACATCTGCCCCTGGAAATGTCTTACAATTTAAAACCTGGTTCCTAAATCTCTGTCTTACCATTATATAATCTATCTGAAACCTGTCAGTATCTCCAGGCTTCTTCCATGTATACAGCCTTCTTTTACGATTCTTGAACCAAGTGTTAGCTATGATTAAGTTGTGCTCTGTGCAAAATTCTACCAGGCAGCTTCCTCTTTCATTTCTTAGCCCCAATCCATATTCACCTACTACGTTTCCTTCTCTCCCTTTTCCTACTACCGAATTCCAGTCACCCATGGCTATTAAATTTTCGTCACCCTTCACTATCTGAATAATTTCTTTTATTTCATCATACATTTCTTCAATTTCTTCATCATCTGCATAGCTAGTGGGCATATAAACTTGTACTACTGTAGTAGGTGTGGGCTTCGTATCTATCTTGGCCACAATAATGCATTCACTATGCTGTTTGTAGTAGCTTACCCGCATTCCTATTTTCCTATTCATTATTAAACCTACTCCTGTATTACCCCTATTTGATTTTGTGTTTATAACCCTGTAGTCACCTGACCAGAAGTCTTGTTCCTCCTGCCACCAAACTTCACTAATTCCCACTATACCTAACTTTAACCTATCCATTTCCCTTTTTAAATTTTCTAACCTACCTGCCCGATTAAGGGATCTGACATTCCACACTCCGATCCGTAGAACGCCAGTTTTCTTTCTCCTGATAACGACATCCTCTTGAGTAGTCCTGCCTGGAGATCCAAATGGGGGACTATTTTACCTCCGGAATATTTTACCCAAGAGGACGCCATCATCATTTAATCATACAGTAAAGCTGCATGCCCTCGAGAAAAATTACGGCCATAGTTTCCCTTGCTTTCAGCCGTTCGCAGTACCAGCACAGTAAGGCCGTTTTGGTTATTGTTACAAGGCCAGATCAGCCAATCATCCAGACTGTTGCCCTTGCAACTACTGAAAAGGCTGCTGCCCCTCTTCAGGAACCACACGTTTGTCTGGCCTCTCAATAGATTAGTCTGGAGTCTCAACAGATACCCCTCCGTTGTGGTTGCACCTACGGTACGGCTATCTGTATCGCTGAGGCATGCAAGCCTCCCCACCAACGGCAAAATCCATGGTTCATGGGGGGAGGATATATCCCATATACTTCCTCAAAATTTACCAAAACTTCTGTGTGTACTATCTCATTACTCCTGCAATTATACACCTTTTTACACGTACATGTTCAACATAATTTGATATACTTGTACATTTTGTAAAATTCGATTACCTTACCTTTTTGGTATAACCAAACAATTTTTGTTCTTCTCATCCTCATAATTTCTAAAATTATTTGGATTCCTGTCATTCCTGTCGTTACACCCTTAATTACAATTGTCATTATTATTTGTATTTCTATTACGATTGTGATTACTCCACTTCGGCCTCCTGAAATCAGTACTATGTTGGCCAAACTCGTTATATGCTCTGTCCAACTTTTCTACATAATTTAGGAACTGTTCTACAGAATCATCTGGCCCATAAACTAACCCCATTTGAATTCTTTCTGGTAGCATTCTCTTAAGTGCATCTATTTGAGTTAATTCATCAAAAGGCTGGTTTAAGTGTGCAAGTTTCATGATCTGGTCTTTGCAAAACTCTTCCATATCCCCTCTCTGCTACCTGTACATTGGACCATTTAAAAACTCACTCTTTATACTTGCCCGTTCAGTGTCGGAACAAAACTTTTTCAAGAAACTCTTTTTCAGGTTCATCTATGGATAAATTGCTACAGTCAAGTTGGTTGGCCCATGACAAGGCTTCCCCTTCTAATGATCTTTTAATAAACTAAATTTTTAACTCATCACTCATACCAGGGAGAAAACTATCAAGGCAAAGTAAAAAATCAACTGGATGAAAATGCTTGTCACCGGGGAAACACTTAAGTGGCATAATAGGATAGCTTGCATGTCCTACATTACAGAATGTTTCTAGATAAGCCCCATCTTGTAATTGTTTTACTTGTTTTTTGATAATAGTGACATCACTGTGTAAGTCTGACACATTTGAGTCTGTTATCTCAGCTATCTTCTGAACTTTTTCATCTGCATCTGAGGCAACACTATCTATTTTTTAATTTAGCTTATTTATAAAGGTTACAGCTTGTTTACTATTGTCTTCAACAGCATCTTTACACCTAACTTCAACAGCACCTATCTCAGATCTGAGATCCTTGTCTATTTCCCCTATTTTTGCCTCTAAAGATTGTATTTTGGACTCTGAAGCCTCTACCTTCCCCTCTACTTTTTTCATACGGTCATCTATAGCTTTCACTTCAGAAAACACACCAACTAAGTCTTTTTTAACATTAGAAATTTGTGCATTAAGCTCTGCTCTAGTGAGATTACATTGTGAGACTTAATTTTTCAAGTTTTTCACTAATTTTTTCCATTGACAGTTCCTTTTCAAGCTTTTTACTATTTCTTCCCATTGATGACAGTTTTTTTCAAGTTTTTCACTATTTTTCAAGTCTGTCACTATTTTTTCCATTTATAACATTAATGCAGAAAACATATCTTGTAAATTTAACTGTTTGGGGTTTTTCACTCAACATTGTTTCACTTACGTGCAACTGTACTTGTTTCTCATGGTTCGGACTCGAATGTAACACACTACTGTCTAAAAATCTTGAGTCTGCACTGATTTCATTTAACTGTTTTGGTTGACTGTCATCTAACACGTCCTGAAACATGTCTTTATTGGCTACGTCCTGTTTAAAGTCACTATTTGAAGCTGGTAGCTTCGGCATATTTATTTCATTGTTCTGATGACAATCCATTTTTTATAAATTTGTAAATTACCAGTGCTAAAAAACTGGTGAAAATGTTCACACAACACTGCACCGAGAAAATACAAAAATAAATGTTTTAATTGGTACTTAGCTTATTATTGTCCTGGATTGGGTAGGTGGTGTCAACTTTGGTAATAGTGCTTCAACCTTTTACAACCATGTACATCCATAATATTGCATCATTCCAAAACTTCTCCACATGTACTATGTCAAACTATATTTGGTTTAAAATAATTCCATTTTGCAACACAATTATATGCTTTTTGGTCAACTGAAACTTAAACACTGTCAAAAATCCAAACGTAAAAGTATCCTGGCCACAATGGCACCACATATTTTTTATTTTTTATTTTTTTAAGGATCTCCTTCAATCTGTTGTTTGAATTTCTCCTGTCTAGAACCCAGATTCTCTTGTAGATCTGGAAACCCTATAGGTTGACATGTTCCTTGAAATAACAGACAACAAACTGATTTGTATGTAATTTGCATTTTTAATAGTCCTAGATGACTTGCTGCCATCAATTACAATGTTCACTGAGCGAAATGCATTCCAATAGTATGCAACTCCCGAAAAACTTTACATCTCTCCTTCCTTCCTTCCCACCAGACAACATACATCCAACACGCACCCAGTTAACATCGTTCCAACATACACCAGTAAAGATATAGTCATACTAAGACAAACACAAAACATTAAATCAAAAATAATTTACAGAAAATGTAATTCACTCAACAGCACAAGGGGTTATGAGCAGATATGTTGTTGTGGATCAAAGACAACCCCTTTGACATCTTACCATGGCACTTTGCCTACACAGCCTCCTGTAACCATGTCAAGAGATGTTGGTGGTATGCTCTTGACATTGTTTGCCCCTTATTATCATAATCCGTTTACACCACACCATAGCAATCCCAAAAATGACCTTTACTGTGATGACAGTTTTTCTTGGTGGTAGGAAATCCAAATGCTTGCTTTGCTCCTTTGCCTCAGGATCCTAGTATGCCTAGCACTTGTCCGCTGTGATTATGCAGCTAAAAAAGTCATGAGGGTTAGCCTTGTGCAATAGCTGCAATATTCCCATTGCTTCCTCGGTTTGGCAGACTTCTTGGATGGGTGTGAGCAGTCGAGGAACCCAGTGGATGGCAACCTTTGTCATGTTCAAAAGTTGTGAAAAAGCTGAAAACTATTTCATGACTGAAATTTATTTTTTCCACTATCACTCAGTTGTGATATACTGCTCCTGGAGTACCAAGACTTGAACTTCTCTTCTGTTTCCTGGTTCTTCACAGAAAGATTCTCTGCTACTTCATTCTTCATCATTAAGACTTGTTTGGCCACTATGTCATATGATGGTGCATTCATCATCCCTGTACACTTCCACCATCTGAGCATGAATATTTGCAGCATTGTTCCTCTTCAAATGCAGAAACCAATTACTGCATAAGACTCCACTTTATCAATCAAATGCAACATTGTATTTTGGCTCCTGTAGCAGCATGCTTATAGTACTGTGGCATGGTGATTTCAGTGTACCTGCACACAAACAAATGAAAAAAAATGTTGTACCTTTTTCATTTTTTGAAATGATAACTAAAACTTTTACTACCCCTCACAACAATATACTCACAAGTGTGCAAAACTTAAGGATGAAAGTAACTTCAGCATGATGTGTCACTGCCAAGTAACATATCTCGATGAAACTTGGATCGTAGATAGAAAGAACTGCTACATTATAGTACAGAAGGAAACTAAATCAAATACACAATTAGAGAAACAGGAATGTTACTCTTATTCAAAGACAATAATTCCACTGAAATCACCAGCATTTATGATGGTCTCCCAGAACTGCAAAAGGTGGGACATGTCTCTTAAGTGTGTGTGAACATCACGGACAGCAGTGCATACTCTGCAGTGTACTCCGATGCTGGCCGCAGAGTTGGCTAGGAAACAACCAATATTTAAACATTTATGTTTTACATAGATATTTTTAAATTCCATACAATATAAATCCTAAATAGTAAGTACGAACATGAGGCTGAAGCTGGCCATTGACCTACACTGCAAAATTATTGACTTTCAGATAATTGTCAGTTTCAGAGTACATATTACCTGTTCAAAGTTGTAAGTAGTTGCATAGATAACTTTTAAGTTTTTCACAATTTTTGATGCTTGAATGATTTTTACTAATTTTTTTGCAAGAAATTTAATGCCATTCAATATGTTCTTCATGTAATGTGAGGCACCAATTTTAAAAAATCACTCTACTACATATTTTAACTGACTGCGGCATGGGGTCCTGGGAAGCATATAATCCTTGCCCTAGCTGGACCCCAAGCTTTCAGTAGTCCTAGCTGAGGATTCACTTCCTTGGCACAGCTACCCTTTTTCAGTGTCCATTATTCCAATTACCCAACCCTCAGGTGTTGTACGTGGTTTTTTTTATTTTTTTTTATTTTTTTTAAGTGATTGTGGTAAAGTAGGATATTTTTACAAAAACCTGAAAATGATGTGATGAATCTTAACTAATATTGATTAACTGTATGTAGAACACACATACAACAAAATTCCACATGAAAGATCTTAACTAAATTAAGGTCACAAACGAATGAAAATAAAGTTCATAACAGTATATATGTACTGAGTTGTTAAACAAATCAGGATTTCATTCAGTCTTCTCACTAAAGTTGTAATATTCCTTCAATGTTGCCATTATTTTCTTGAAGATAGTAAAGTGTTTCTAACTAGTGCCACAATGTTCATATAGGCTTTCAAAATGTTGCCTCATGCCATACAGGTGTTTTATCACAGTAAAAGTTGTACTTTGCCTGTAGTCATATTCTACCACTTATTAATGTCTGTTACCACATTGAATTATTTTCCTACAAACTTGATGACTGAATAAGTGCATTCTCAAAATAAACTACCACAAAGACAGGTTCCCTTATTGTCACTGCATCATATACTACCTCTCATATTCATTATTTACCTCTTTATTAGAAATACTTCATTATATTTGTTCACTACATTACATCATTTCATATATTTCAGTGAGTTGTTGGAGCTGAGAGCTGACCCTGACAGTGGCAGAGGAATCAGCAATTTGTAGTTTCAGCCTGGACGTGGCTTGTAGAGGCGGATGCGACTGAAATCACATGGTGAAATGTTAGTAAACCATCCTTGATTACAATAGGCCTGTATTCAAAAACAATAGTATGGGTATTGTGGGTCCAGCTTGATGCAAAATGCTTTCATTATTTGTTTATCCCCATCATCAGTGGGTTCTTTGCTTCTAAAACATGCACTCTTAGTTATAAAACATTATAGTCACTGGGCATGTGACCCAGCGGCGTGAAGTAACCAAGTTGTCTGACGGTCCCCAGCTCAGGAGATGCCTGGAGCTACTGTAGAAGGTGACTGGATGCTTCATCTAGTACTGGAGTGTTCTGCACCTCAAAATTTGCAGCTGAAGACAGTGGTGTTTGACATGATGATACAGCAGTTTACAGAGAATGTCATTGAACATCTGAGAGAGAGGGTCTGAAATTTTTATTTTTATTTATTTATTTATTTTTTTTTTTTTTTTGGGGGGGGGGGGGGGGGAAGTTACATATGGGAGCCTGCTGGCCAGTACTTCTTCAAATGTAGCACCGCACCCCGGCAGGAAAAACAGACTGTAGTGGTCAGATGTCACCATTGGGTGGTGGTGTTTTCATTTGTTCTGATTTTCTTCTGTAGCCAGCACCTGCAGGAGCCTACTCAGAGCTGTAGTATTGCCTAACTTCACCCTTCAGAGACATTGACTAACTTCTTCTGCTTCTTGATCATCCTGAATAAACACTCTTCCCCTCAGAATACACCTTCTTGTGAAATGGTGTCTGGACATCAGGCTGACACTTGGTTCCCTCTGTATGGCATCATTTTTCTGAGTGTCACAGGAACAGTTCATTGGACTTAATTGAGTCATGGTGAAATGACATATTCCTCCATTATATAATCATTAAATATCAAAATCTCTTATTTTATTCTAAAGAATGAGACTCCATAGCAGCAACTAACCATATTATGGGAAAAATTTTACTTGTAGTTATAACAGACAAAACATCAGTGAAATCATGCATTATTCACCTTCACAAATGCATTTCTCTTCACTGAAGCATGAAGGGCTACACAGTTAAAAGTTTTGTTCTCAGTAAATATTACTGTAGGCTGTGAACTTAGGAGAGCTTCTGTGAAGTTTGGAAGGCAGGAGACAAGGTACTGGCAGAATTAAAGCTGTGAGGACAGGGCGCGAGTCATGCTTGGGTAGCTCAGTTGGTAGAGCACTTGCCCACAAAAGGCAAAGGTCCCGAGTTCGAGTCTCGGTCTGGCACACAGTTTTAATCTGCCAGGAAGTTTCATTTTCACATGTATTCTCAACTGGCAGTAAATGTTTTTTGCATGTCCTCTTTCATGTTGCTGTACGAATTTCTATTGCTTTTCATACTTACGGTTTTCTTTTGGCTTTTTCAATAATGTTTTTTAATGAATTCCCTGGGGAGCCACTACTCGCCAAGTGGCATTTTTACTACAGTTCATTGATCCCCTGTACCTATACAGGAGTTCACAGTTACTCTGACCCACTGTTCCCTAACACAGTCTTACAGCATTTGGGCGAGTTTTTACTGTTATTATTAAAGTCAATTGCAAATACAGCACTCCACCCAACAAAATCTTTAAACATTCCACATTTTAAAAGTGCAGTTCCCTTGAATATTGCGTAACATCTAGTACCAGCACAACGATCAATAACGGAAGAGCAGAGAGGGCTGAGAGACACCGTCAGCCAATAGTATGTTGACAGACTCCTCTAGGATGACACAGACAGGTGCGGCATCTAGGCCAAGAGAATATAAGTGCCACTCCACCTGACCACGCTCAGGTTGATGACTAGATATCCTTCGAGACTACAGCAGTGACTTGTGAACTATTGTTTTGTGTGCATTGGAATTACATATACCAAAGGACATTGATTTTTTTACATGTTGCCATTTGCTTGCTAGACACCTTTGTGAATACACAAAGTTAAGTATTGTCATTTCTCTTACTGTAATAAAAATCTATTAATACGATTTGCTTGAATTGTTGTCTAGCAAGCCGAGGAAGCAGCTTTCCTAGGCACCTTATATTAGACGAGCGGGCAGAACACAATATTGTTGCTAGCAGGTAACTCATAAGTGCAATTAACTTATTTGTTCACTTATTTCCCAATGTGCATCAAGTTGAGCTGTCAGTAAAAGAGCAACAAAAGACTTGCATTCTGTGTTTCAACAAGTGCAATTCAGTTACAAGTGTGAGACATGATTTTCATCCAGAGCACAGTACTGCACTTCCAAAAGCTCAAAGCAGTCAATGATGGTGTCAGATTTTTCACAATTGAGAGAATATTCTGAAAATCTGTTTTTCAAAAGACAGAGTGCCACCACTCTTAACACCTGCTTCTAAGAACATATTTTACCAAAGTACAGATCTAACATTGCACCAATGGCTTCCAAGTTATTAGTTATTAGCTCATAGCATTTTCACAGTCACGTGGCATTGGACCAGCTTCAATTACAGATTTCAGTTAATGGAAAATGTTTTATGGAAAATTGTACCGTGGGAATTAGCAGCATTAAATTACAAATTTTAATGAAGTGCTGTGTAGATAGGAATTTGACATTTTAGGTAAACAAGGTATGTCTGCTACCATTCTAATAATTAAAAGGAAAAGAAAATCTGTTATCTAGAGCAATATAGTGGCAGCAAGTGGAGTAATTCATACTGGCTACATTTCAAACCAACCAATTTTACAGAGGTATATATTTTAAAGGCATATACATACACATTTGGGTACTTTTTACAATTACATTTAGGATCAAAGTTTTAAATTATCTTTCACAAATGTTCAATGTACCCTCCACTAAATACATTACAAGTTCATCCCATCCTTTTGTGAGTATATCTGGGGTTACCGCATTTGCTGTTGTTGCATTGCTGTGTCACAGTTCACTCAGATGGAGTCTTCCACTAACTACCACCAAAAATGATCTCATACCATGTAACCTCAGAGGCCAGTGGTGCAATGTGATATCTTTACATCCCTTACAGCTGATCTATCATTAACATAGCTCTTTGTTAAAATACGTTCTTACAAGCAGGTGTTAGCAGTGGCAATCTGTCCTGAAAAATGATTTTTTAGGATATTCTCTCAATTGTGGAAAAAAAATTAGATCTGCTGGCTCTATCATCAAATGTTTTGAGCATTAGGAGGTGCAGTGCCTGCCCTTGATGAAAGTCATGTCTCACACTTTTAACTGAATTGCACCTCTTGAAGCGGGGGCTGCAAAAGTCTTTTGTTGCTCTTTTATTGCCAGCACAACTTGATGCACACTGGGATATGAGTGAACAAGCTACTGAGTTAATTAAGATTATGAGACACCTGCTAGCAACCACATGAAATGACATGATAGAACTGGAGCAAAGGTATATTTTTAGTTGCAATGTGTAAGTTGCAATGTACTACATATTTCTTTTTTTGTTCCTGTACAAGATAGTCTTGTGAAATTGAGTAAATCCTTTTAAAATGTCCAACATAGTGTAGCACTCCTTTTATCAACAGAATGCTGAGTGCTAGTTATGTTGTAGTGCTCTTCGCCTATCAGCTGTTTCGAATGATTGTTGGGTGTCAGACCATTGAAGACAGCAATTAGAGTAAGTTTGAAACTGTTTACATGAAGCAAAAACACTTTAACTCTTTTGGATCCACTGTCAGACTATGCCTGACAGTATAATTTTCCACTGAAATTCTGATGTCAGATGTTCCCATTAATGCGAATTCATGCTGTCCATATAACATCATTTCCCATCAAAACATTCTGAAATGCATTTCAAATGATGACATCCACACTAGCCATCTTGTCTCATCATGTCACATCATTGCACCATCCAGGTCTCTCAGGAAGAAAATTTTGACACCTGATGTCATCTATTCGTTGTTGATCACATGACCCCAAAGCTCATTTCACTCGATACATGACCATGTGTACATCTCTATACTTTGTTCTGTAGTGATTTTCATGGTTGATGTCAGCTGTTTGTTGTTTGTTATTTGCTAGAAATTGTTTTGTTTCATTATTTTGTTACAAGTTATAATTTTATAATAAATGTTGAAAGATTATCTGAAGAAATGAGGCAGCAGTCTGAATTGTATGACATGAGTGTACTAAATTACCTGCACTCTATGATATTTATAAAGTTCAGTTTTATACATACCAGTGCTGTATTTAATATTTTACAATGAGATGGCTTGCAGTATGGCTGCAACTTGAAGTGAAAAACATACTGTGGGTAGGATCAGATTGGTTTGTAAGTGTAATTTATTTATGTGTTGTCAGGTATTTGTGATGTTCCATAAAGAAATGGACCCAAACCTTCAGGCACTGGAACAGTAACTTAATGCTTTTTTGTGAAGTATACATCTAGTAATGTATTAGAGTTGTTTGTTTAAATATGTGTTTGTGCCAGGCTAATTTATAGTTAAGTAGCTGTCTGGATTGTGTGTGAAACAATATAGCAAACATCAGTGGTCGATGTTTAAGTGGTTTCACTTGCTAATCCCAGTACAAATAAGGCATCTGAACTATTAAAAGCTAAATACAAGATGTAAAGAAACACTATTAATCTTGAAAGGAAAGGTATTGTGGGAGATACAACTATTGCACAAAAATTTGCAGTTGACTGACAAATAAACTTAACCTTACACAAACCAACTTTTCACAGAATGTAATGCTAGTTTATAACACTGTGTTCTTTATAGTAATTCTGGGTGCAATTCGATGTACAAAAAAAGAAACAACTGATGTGTCGAGTGCCTAAAATACTTATAAAACATAGGTTCCTCTTCCTCGCACTCCTTGTATAGTATGTGATATTACCCTTCTGTTCCGTGTAATTGTTTTGCCCTTCTGCCTTCCTTCTCTAATATAGAAGCTGTTCCTGCAAGTTGCATTTCATACACAAAGACAGTTGAAAATCATCTTGCGAAAATCACAATTCCTACAGAAAGAGAGAGAGAGAGAGAGAGAGAGAGAGAGAGAGAGAATAAAAAGGGCTGAGTTGAGATCACATGACTTGAACTGACTTTATGTTCTGTGATGTGATGGACAGTGTGAATACTCCTTGATGTGATGGTGCCGTGATAGCCAGTGTGAATTGGCCTTTAGTGTAAAATAAATGAGAGTTGGGGAGAATGCAGTGAGCAGAAAAATTGGGTTGGAAAAGGAGAATATGAAACCACATACATTAAAACGAATAAATGCATCATTAATGAAATAAGGAGAGTAGACCATTGTATAGTGCGCATTGGAGACTTGACTTGAATGGCTGATTGATAGTAGATAACTTATTGTTTATGGAGGCCTTGAATGCAGTTGCATTTTGCTGTGTGTACATTACAGCCTATCCTTGCCCTTTGAGTGCTGAGCCTTGTGTGTAGGTCTGGCCTGTAAAAAGTGAGGATGTTTCCTTGTGGTGTAGGCTGTAGTGTTGTTGGTCACACTTAGTAGCCAGAAAGACTGGAGACAGAGGCTGATCAACTCACAAACATGCCCAGCAGGATCTGCTCCCCAATTGATGTTCGGGTGTATTGTGTACCTGTGGATCATATGAACATAGATCAGCTTGCAAAGATCATCAACGGGTGAAGATGCATAGAGATATCTCAGATGGCTAGTTGATGAAAGACCAGGCAAAACAGCAAACAGAAGTTCATGATTGGTTTGAAGAACAGTTCAAGCAAATGATTTGCCCACCCATATCACCCAACATGAATCCCGTTGAGCGTTTGTGGGACATAATCGAGAGGTTAGTTCATGCACAAAATCCTACACCAGCAACACTCTTGCAATTATGGATGGGAATAGAGGCAGCATGGCTCAATATTTCTGCAGAGGACTCACAACAATTTGTTGACTTCATGCCATGTCGAGTTGCTGTAAAATGCTGGGCAATAGGAGGCCTGACACAATATTACGAAGTATTCCATGATTTTTTTCACCTCAGTGTAGTGCATGGTAGAAGTCTCTTACAGCTTTAGGCATTGTGGGTTCATGGAAGTTTCAAGATGCACAATTGTATCTGGGGAAAGAGTGAGTTTGCTTTCAAATATTTCACATGAAATGATGAGTGGTTGAAAACTGTACGTGCTACTGGTTCCAATGTAAAACAATCCCCTTAATACAATTTGTTTACTTTTCACTGGTTTCTGCTTATATTAGTTGCTTACTGTGATAATGAACTTTAATTTTGTGAATATATGTATGTGGGGTCTCAAAGGGCTAAAAGAATGAAGAGAATTTGTAGACTGGATAAGAAGATTAATGTGGAAACATATGACCTCACTGATTGTCTGTGAGGTAGAACAACACGTCCAAAATGCATTTACAATAGAATTTTCAAGTTTGATTGTGACCCAATTTTCAGAAATGTAGCATTTTTGGAAGAAGCAATGTGAACAGCGTGCATGCTGGAAGAAACTGATGCCACTGACTGATGATGATGAAGAAAGAAAAATGGGTCTGATGTCTAAATTTCATGCTACTGATGTAAGTGAATCTGGTGTACACAGAAATGGTAGTGCACCCTCTTTTTGGAGAGATGTGGTCAATTTGGTTAGGACACACAAGATTGTGGGAGCAGATCCTCTCAGGTATGTGGGTTTGCAACCAACTGGGAGACTTTAAACAAAATTGGGAATGTCCAGACAACTGGGCAGCACTTCCAATGCACAGGTTCACTGGGAACTGGTGTGTCAATACAGTGGCAGAACTATGTCATAATGACTTAATGAAGGGCAAGAAGTGTTAGCTTCTAGTGGCCATGAGCGTGCAGGTTTTGGGGATGAGCCAAGAAATGTATGGGCTATGGAAGATACAGGATTTAGACAAAAAAATGTTCAAGGATGCAGATGCCAGGACTATAATTTTTTAGGCAGGTTGTACTGTTGTATTTGACCACAAATGACGCTTGTGTGGGCTTGGCAACCCAGGGTTCCTGAGCTGGGGACTGGTAAGTGCTGCCAGCCCTCTGTCACCTTAAGCTCTGGGCATGCTTCAGTGACCATCATGTGGTGCAGCGGTGGAATGTCCGCCTGGACCGTGAGGAAGGTGCACACCTCTAGAAAAAAAAAAACCTCAACCTTAAGGTGGGCTATGTGCTACTGAGGCAAATGGCTGTTGAGGTAAAACAGCGGGCAACCTGAGGCACCTGCCGTCCCTAGTTGTATAAGGCTTCCTCAGACATGCAGGGCTTCTGCCTGGGTCGATGATTGTTTCCCTAGCATCTCTTGGGATTCCTATGGAACAGTATCATCAAATTACTACTACTGACAGGACGGATGTACCGTCAGGTAGTACCTACACCCATCCATCAGAGAGAGCTCGGTTGGACATCCTCCTGAAAAAAAAGTCTCTGAACCACAGTAACAGGGCATTAGTGTGCCATAACACTTTCATTGTAATCAAGCAAACAGGGGGAACCTTTGAGAAGGTCTCCCCTTTTTATATTCACTAGGCATTGGAAGGTATTTCTGTGCTTCTAAAAAGTGTCAAATGACTTTGTAATGGAACGTTTCTAGTTGAAATGGCTAATTCAAACCAAACACCTAGGCTCCTTGGATGTAAAGCCTTAGGTGACTAACCAGTCAAGGCTGAGTTGCACAACGCCCTTAACTTTAGAAAGGGTTTGGTTACCTGCTTCGATGTAGTGGAGGTGGACCCCACGGAGCTATGTGAAGATTGGAAAAATATGGACATCACAGAAGTGCAGAACTATATGAGGAGAGTCAATGTCAAATTGGAAAAATTGGCAACATTTATTTTAATGTTTAGTACTCCAGAATTACCTGAATATATCTGTGCAGGTTGTAGCCATCTTAAGGTTTGCCTGTTTGTTCCTAACCAAATATGATGCTACAAATGTCAAAGATTTGGCCATACCACTTTTGGGTGTCATGGGAGGGCTACATGTGTTTTCTTTGATTTAACAAAGGCTTTTGACTGTGTTGACCACAAAATATTACTGCAGAAGTTGGACCATTATGGAGTAAGGGGAGTAGCTCACAATTGGTTCACCTCTTACTTTAAGAACAGAAAGCAGAGGGTAATTCTCCGCAATATTGAGAGTGGTAGTGATGTTCAGTCCCAATGGGGCACTGTTAAGTGGGGCGTTCCCCAAGGGTCGGTGCTGGGGCCACTGCTGTTTCTTGTTTATATAAATGACATGCCTTCTAGTATTACAGGTGATTCAAAAATATTTCTGTTTGCTGATGACACCAGCTTGATAGTGAAGGATCTTGTGTGTAATATTGAAACAGTAACAAATAATGTAGTTCATGAAATAAGTTCATGGCTTGTGGAAAATAATTTGATGCTAAATCACAGTAAGACTCAGTTTTTACAGTTTCTAACTCACAATTCAACAAGAACCGATATTTTGATCAGACAGAATAGGCATATTATAAGTGAGACGGAACAGTTCAAATTCCTAAGCGTTCGGATAGTTAGTAAGCTGTTTACCATTAGAACAGTATCTGAAATAAGTGACACTTCAACATGAAAAGTAGTCTACTTCACATATTTTCATATGCTTATGTCGTATGATATTATTTTTTGGGGTAACTCTTCTGATTCAAAAAGGGTATTTTTGGCTCAAAAACGGGCTGTTCGAGCTATATGTGGTGTAAGTTCGAGAACCTCTTGTCGACCCCTATTCAAAAATCTGGGAATTCTGACATTGCCCTCGCAGTATATATTTTCTTTAATGTCGTTTGTTGTTAGCAATATTAGCCTATTCCCAAGAGTTAGCAGCTTTCACTCAGTTAATACTAGGCAGAAATCAAATCTGCATGTAGAATGCACTTCCTTGACTCTTGTGCAGAAAGGAGTGCAGTATTCTGCTGCATCCATTTTCAATAAGCTACCACAAGAACTCAAAAATCTTAGCAGTAGCCCAAACTCTTTTAAGTCTAAACTGAAGAGTTTCCTCATGGCTCACTCCTTCTATTCTGTCGAGGAGCTCCTGGAAGAGCTAAAAAATTAAGCAAATTCCAGTGTTACATTGTTGATTTTCTTCATTTAAACTTAAGAGTTGTCACCTGACTATGTTTTTTTATATTTCATTTTATCTGTTTCTAATATCGTGTTATAATTCCATGTATTGACTCGTTCCATGGCCATGGAGACTTCTCCTTAATTTGGTCCCACGGAACAATAAATAAATAAATAAATAAATACTACTGGAGTGGCTGTTTTCATTGATGACAGATTCCACTCCTCTCCTGGCTCTCTTACTATGACCATGCAAGCAATTGCTGTGAAAGTTTTCACACCTTTTAATATCACGGTGTTTTCTTTGTACCTAATGATGCTTTGGATGCAGATGCACTGGCAGAACTTTTTCGGGTACTCCCACTCCCATTCCTCCTTGTGGGGGAGTTCAATGCATACAGTGTGCTGTGGGACTCAGCTACCACTTGTTTCAAGGGTCGGATGATCAAGTGATTCATCCATTCTGAGAATATCTGCCTTCTGAATGCAGGTCAGATTACACACTTTTCCACAGGTACAGGGCCTTTTTCAGCCATTGACTTTTGTTTTTGTTCCTCAGCTAATGCAGACTCAGGTGAGAGGGAAGTGTCTACAGATTTACAGACTAGTGACTACTTCCCTGAGTGGATTTGTCTGCCAACTAGGATGGTGGCTGACAGGAGACCACACAGATGGATGATATAAAGGGCAAATTGGTTGCAGTATAGTCGACAGGCTATTTTTGAACAAAAGGATTGTGCAGAGGAAATGGTGGCCCATATCACTTGTGAGAACCTACGGGCTACCATGAGATTAGCATGCTGACTTTTCATTAGGGTAATAATAATAATAATAATAATAATAATAATAATAATAATAATAAGCAGCAGCAGCAGCACCTGTGCAATGTTCTCAATATGTTGCAAGTGTCAGTTATTGTGTGTGGGGTAGCCACGTGGTCTAGGTCGCCTTGCCACGGTTCACACGGCTCCCTCTGTCAGAGGTTTGAGTCTTTCCTTGGGTATGAGTGTGTGTGTTGTCTTTAGTGTAAGTTAGTTTAAGTTAGATTAAGTAGTGTGTGATTCTAGGGGCCAATGACCTCAGCATTTTGGTCCCATAGGAACTTACCACAAATTCCAAAATTCAGTCATTGTCACAACAGCGTCCTGTGTAGTTGTGAATTGGAATGTGGGCAAATTGATGGTGCTCATATGACGAGTACTTCCATGACAAAGGTAGACAGAGTGTCTGGTGTTCCACCAGGTAGGCACCGTACCGAGGATTTATACTGCATACAGATAAAGCAGAAAAACATCATCCTCTAAATCACAATGCAGACTAAAGTGTGTTTTGAGTGAATGTGAAAGACATTCATTGAGGATTGTGATGAAAAATAAGAGGAAGATAGCTGCAAAAGTCATTGCTGAACTGAATGTCACTCTCACAATCCTGTCTTCACCAAAACAACACAAAGGGAACTCCATAAGCATGAAACTGCATGGGGAGCAGGAATTCCAAATCCACTCATCACTGATGGAAATGCCCGTGTCAGGGAAATATAATAATGAAGCCATAAAACCTCAATTATAGAGCAATTCATTAGTAGCTGTGCCACATACTGTAACTGTGAGAACACAAATGAATCAGGGATCCAACGTGTTGATCCTGTGCACAGCGTAAAGCAGATACATTGTCTGGATGAGTCTTGCTGTTTCCAACTTATGGCCAAGTTTACTTCCCAAGAGTCCAATATGGCAGGATTTTAGTGGCGATTTTGGTAGCCATATCGTGATATTCCACGGGCCCACTGGTTACTCTGGAAGGTCGCAATACTGGCAAGTATTATGAGACCATTTTGGCTGATCAGGTCTATCCCATGATATAATCTTTGTTCCTCAATCATGATGCTGTGTTGCAAGATGACAGGGCTGCTCGTCACACAGCTTGCATCATCCAGGACCAGTTTTGTGAGCATGAGTTTGTCACATCTCCTCTGGCCACCAGTCACCAGATCTCAATATTATTGATCCTTAGTGGTCTGCTTTGGAGAGAAAGGTGTGTGATTGCTATGCACCTTCATCATTGTTACCTGAACTTGCCACTACTTTCCAGGAAAAAAAATGACAGTCTTTTAAAATCATACAGGAACTGTATTTATCCATTTCAAGATGACATGAAAATTTTGTGGATGCCACTGTTCCGTTCTGTCCCTCCCCTCCCCTATAGGCCTGCCATGAAATGGAACAAAGGATCAATGGCAGTGACATCAATGTGCTAGGTTCAGCACAATTAAGTTTTGAAATAGGAAGCAGTTTTTGAGAGGGTACAGAAATATGGCACCACATAGATAACACTTATTTCAGCCTTGTGATGGACTTCCTCATGATTGGCATAAAGTGATATTTAGTGTAGTTCAGTGGACAAGAATTCAGCCTAGATCTTACATATGAGAAAACGGAGTTGTCGGGAGGTGTACCAAGGTACTCAGGAATACGGTCTTTTGGAAACAATACCCCAGCCAATACTATAGTGGGGGCAGGAAGCATAGTTTTTGCAAACAACATGAACAATTTGCCAGCAGACTGACTATTCTTTTGGAACCATTGCATGATAACAGACTTAGATAAAACGCAGCACAGTATCTGCTTTACGCGGTGCACAGGATCAACACGTTGGATCCCTGATTCATTTGTGTTCTCACAGTTACAGTGTGTGGCACAGCTCCTAATGAATTCCTAATACAAAGAGGCATCTCGTTGTCTACCTAGTGACAGGTGTGAGGGCATGCTGAGAAATAATGCCTCTGAATTTTTTATGTGAAAACTCTTAAAGCTTTTTAAATAAAACAACCTTTATTAACATTATAAATTTTTATTCTTCATATCTACATATTTATGTCTCAACATAGTTATGCTTTGTTGATGGAGCCACAAACTCACCTCTGCTTGCACCACATCATCACTATCAAAACTGAAGTCCTCAAAGGTGTCCCTTAAGTCCTGGAAACAGGTGAAAATCGGATGGGACCATGTTGGAACAGTATGGAAGATGATCAAAGATAGTGAACCCAATGCATCAAATCATTGCATACATTGCAGCACTTTTGTGTGATCTAGCATTGTAATGCTGAAGGAGGCGTCTCCATGTGTGGTATAGACAATTTTATCAGTTTCCGGATTTGGTGTCCTACCATTTCGACAATTGTACAACCAATACTATCAGTTTAAAAATATAATACAGCTGACAGTCCCAAGGCTCTGCTGCTTCAAGTGCAACTGATGGCAATATGTAAATTACAGATGTATGTGCTGCTAATGATTCACATGGTCGGATAAAAAAGTATAGGACATTTTTACAAACACACACTCTCTCTCTTTCTCTCTCATTCTAGCTATTACCTCTTTCTTCTTCATAGATCCAGCTTTGTGCATTCATGGCATTTGCTTGTGAGTTGGAAGTGCCTCTTACATATTGTGCAAACCACCCCCAGCGGTTTTTGGTGGCACACTAAGGCACTCTGCCCAGTCAGGTTACATCACGTGCATCTTATAGGATACAGGCCACCATCCATCCATCCCCTCTCCTGTATTGCCTCTAAATTTAGTAGGCAGTTGTGGCTCTACCAACATCATATTGGATGCTGTAACAGTAACACTAAAACCTAAGTATAAATGCCTTAAATCTATATAGTGCATATAGAGAATGTCATTATTTTATAAATTTCATCACAATGGATCAGTGTGTCTCCAAAGTAGACATGCATTGCAGAAAAATAGTTCTCTACATCTTGCAAGGAAACAGTACAACATTAGCTGCTGTCCTTATGCAAACTGACTTTGCTAATAACAAAAATAAATACTTACTGTCAGACTTCTTCTGTCCAACTGACTGCTGCTGGTGGCACTCCATACTGTATGAAGTACAGAGGCCAAATGTCAGTGCTGACACAAACAAATTATAAAATTTAAAATTGATTGAGGGGTGGGAGGCTGAATCTATGTACCACTGACTGAAATGTCAATGCTCTGTGGTCCCAGAACATTGGCTGAGAGCATGATGATGTTGACACACAGAAGCGATGCTATTATCCATGATGGTGGTGGTGGTGGTGGGGGGGGGGGGGGGGGGGGAATTCCTGGATTGCTGATGGTAGAATGTGAGAAATATCAAATTTTTATGAAGTATACTTCATGTTTGGATATGCAAATGATTAGCACTTTAGTCCAACCATACATACACTCCTGGAAATTGAAATAAGAACACCATGAATTCATTGTCCCAGGAAGGGGAAACTTTATTGACACATTCCTGGGGTCAGATACATCACATGATCACACTGACAGAACTACAGGCACATAGACACAGGCAACAGAGCATGCACAATGTCGGCACTAGTACAGTGCATATCCACCTTTCGCAGCAATGCAGGCTGCTATTCTCCCATGGAGACGATCGTAGAGATGCTGGATGTAGTCCTGTGGAACGGCTTGCCATGCCATTTCCACCTGGCGCCTCAGTTGGACCAGCGTTCGTGCTGGACTTGCAGACCGCGTGAGACGACGCTTCATCCAGTCCCAAACATGCTCAATGGGGGAAAGATCCGGAGATCTTGCTGGCCAGGGTAGTTGACTTACACCTTCTAGAGCACGTTGGGTGGCACGGGATACACGCGGACGTGCATTGTCCTGTTGGAACAGCAAGTTCCCTTGCCGGTCTAGGAATGGTAGAACGATGGGTTTGATGACGGTTTGGATGTACCGTGCACTATTCAGTGTCCCCTCGACGATCACCAGTGGTGTACGGCCAGTGTAGGAGATCGCTCCCCACGCCATGATGCCGGGTGTTGGCCCTGTGTGCCTCGGTCGTATGCAGTCCTGATTGTGGCGCTCACCTGCACGGCGCCAAACACGCATACGACCATCATTGGCACCAAGGCAGAAGCGACTCTCATCGCTGAAGACGACACGTCTCCATTCGTCCCTCCATTCACGCTCGTCGCGACACCACTGGAGGCGGGCTGCACGATGTTGGGGCATGAGCGGAAGACGGCCTAACGATGTGCGGGACCGTAGCCCAGCTTCATGGAGACGGTTGCGAATGGTCCTCGCCGATACCCCAGGAGCAACAGTGCCCCTAATTTGCTGGGAAGTGGCGGTGCGGTCCCCTACGGCACTGCGTAGGATCCTACGGTCTTGGCGTGCATCCGTGCGTCGCTGCGGTCCGGTCCCAGGTCGACGGGCACGTGCACCTTCCGCCGACCACTGGCGACAACATCGATGTACTGTGGAGACCTCACGCCCCACGTGTTGAGCAATTCGGCGGTACGTCCACCCGGCCTCCCGCATGCCCACTATACGCCCTCGCTCAAAGTCCGTCACCTGCACATACGGTTCACGTCCACGCTGTCGCGGCATGCTACCAGTGTTAAAGACTGCGATGGAGCTCCGTATGCCATGGCAAACTGGCTGACACTGACGGCGGCGGTGCACAAATGCTGCGCAGCTAGCGCCATTCGACGGCCAACACCACGGTTCCTGGTGTGTCCGCTGTGCCGTGCGTGTGATCATTGCTTGTACAGCCCTCTCGCAGTGTCCGGAGCAAGTATGGTGGGTCTGACACACCGGTGTCAATGTGTTCTTTTTTCCATTTCCAGGAGTGTAGTATGTAGGAGCAATGCAATCTACATTTAGTATATAAGGGAAGATTACACTGCAGGTTTCCCATAAAAAAGTTACTTTTGAATCGTGGTTTTTTACAAGATCATGTTTCATTTTATATAAGGAGAAACATCTACTAGCATGGTGTTTTGTAATTTGCCAGTGGCAGGTTTATTGTATAAGTGGCGATGAAAAAGTTTCTGTAAGAGGGCATCGCTGCAGTGTTTATGTAATGTAGCATGACTCCATTGCAGGTATATAAGCACTGACAAGTAGCGAAAGATCATTGTGGCATTCATGTATTTCCAACATGCTTTCAGTAAATGTGGAAATGTGAACTATGATGGTGATATTACCAAATTCACCCAGGACCACCATGCTACTATTCTTTTCTTGTCTTCTGAAGGGCAAATGCCAGTAGGCATCCATTGAAGGATGAAGAATGTGTATGGGGCAGCATGTTTGTCACAAACTGTCATTGTGGAATGGGGCACCAAGTTCTGTGCTGGTTGCCATTCAGCACAAGACACTAGTGTTGGAATGCAGAAATTACTCCAACACCAGTGGAGACACTCTAGTACCTGTCCTATAGTCCTGATCTCTTTCTATGCAATTATCACGAGTTCGGTCCCTTAAAAATGGCCTTGAAGGATTGACGATTCCTGTCAGATGAGAATTTGCAGCAGGCTGTTATGGACATTATTAGGCAGCAGGGCATGTTGTTTTACCAAATAGGTATCTTCAACCAGGTGCATTGCAGGGATGGTTGCCTCAAAGCTCATGGCAGTTTTGCCTGGTGAGCATACCAATTGTGGAATGTACGGCCTTTGAACTGAAACTTTCTGAATAACATTTATACATCGAAACTGTAGTTCATCATTCCATGATATTGCTGTTCATGTTGCTTGGGACTGTCATACAAACACTGTACTCACATTTGGGAGGATGATGGTTCAAATCTGCAACCGACCATCCTGATTTAGGTTTTCCGTGATTTCCCTAAATTGCTTCAGGAAAATGCCGGAATGGTTCCTTTGCAAGGGCATGGCCCACTTCCTTCCCCATCCTTCCCTAATCCGATGGGATCAATGACCTCACTGTTTGGTCCCCTCCCCTAAACTAGCCAACTATCCATCATGAAAACATGGAGTCGGTTGGCTCATGTGGGCCACACTCAATGCCAACCAGGATCTCAACAGCCCCACATGGCTACCACCAAGGAGGACAGATATACAGGGTGTGTCAAAAAGAATCATCTGAATTGGCACATCTATATTTCTGAAACTAATAAACATATACAATTAACTTTGTTTTTGATGAACAGAAAACTCAAAAAGTTTTCTTCTTTCATACCTTTCCATAGGTGTTCAATATGCCTTCCTTGAGATGCGTGGCATATGTCAATCCAGTGTTCAAATTGTTCCCATAATGCAGCGAGCATGTCTTGTGTTACAGCTTCTACAGCTGTTGTTATGTGATATCTCAGTTCATTCATTGTTGTTGGTAATGGACACACATAAACAGAGTCTTTTACAAATCCCCACAAGAAATAATCACATACAGTCAGGTCTGGTGACCTTGGAGGCCAATAATGTAAAGCTGAATTATTTGGTCCAGTGTAACCAATCCATCATTCAGTAATTCTTTGATTTAAAAATTACTGCATTTACAAATGCCAGGGTGGCAGTGCTCCACCCTGTTGGTAAATGAAGTCATCTGAATCAGTCTACAAATATGGGTAAAGAAAGATCTCAGGCATATCGAGATATGTGCTTCCTGCAATAGTGTTCTTGGTAAAGAAAAATGGACTGCACACCTTTTCCTGTGAAACTGCACAAAACACATTAAATTCTGGAGCATCCTTCTCAAGTTGTACAGCTTCATGTGGTTGTTCTGCACCCCATATTCTCACATTATCACAGTTCACCTTTCCTTTTAAATGGAATGTTGCCTTATCACTAAGCACTAAGTGTGGAAGAAAACTATCATCCTCCATTTTGCCAAGAATGAAATTACAGATCTCCACACATTGTTGCTTGTCACCTTCATGAAAAGCTTGCAGTAGCTGAATTTTGTATGGTTTCATGTGTAAATGTCAACATAACACATGCCAGACAAACATTGGAGGCATGTAGAGCAGTCGAGCTGCATGGTGAATGGATTTCTGTGGATTCCTTGTGAAACTATTTCAGGTGGATTTGACATCTGTGTCAGACACTCTGGGCCGGCCTGATGATTTGCCTCTACACAGACAACTTGTTTCTCAGAATTGTTGATGCCATAGTCTAATGCTCCATGCACTAGGAGGATCCACACCATACCTAGTACAAAAGTCATGTTGAACAGTTGTTACTGACTCGCATAGAACAAAATATAGGACACAAAATGATTTCAGTTATCCCAACACCATTTTTACTAGAACTGAAGTGGGCATGTGCTGCTGCTACCTAGCGGGAGCTATGTAAAACTTGAGAGTATGCTCTTTCCAACAGTATGTTGTTCACGTACATATCTCAAATAACGTAATAATTATGATTTTTTAAAGTCAGATGATTCTTCTGGACACACCATGTATTATTTTCTCTGCCATGCTGGGTAATAAGGATGGGTCATTAATGTTTGGTCAGAAAATGGACTTGTTTGCTGCACTAGAAATATTCATTGTCTTTTTGGATGAGTGGTACCATTGCCAGCATCCAATGTTGTAACAGGTGCACCATTGTCTGCTTTCTTCTGTCGTGTGAAGGGAAACTACAGCAGTGGTCACTGTTCTAAAAGTCTGACTGTGTGCATACTTGTCTTGCTGCAATCAAGTCCAGTTCCTGACTCCAGGTATGTAATGTGAATGTAAAGTCCTCAATGGCCGATGAATGATATATCTTACCCCTTAGGCAAAAAATCATGTGGGGCTACTGAGATCTTGCATGACATTGAGCATGGACCTCCTAAACCCATTGGTTCCATACTACTGTGATGTTCATTGGAACCCAACCAATGTGAGCAGCAACATATCAAAATGATAAAGTCTTCATGGGCCATAATCCCACTGTTGTTCAGACGTATGGTGCTAGACATTTCTACTTTTTACATGACGCAGAGTATGATCTTGTCACAAGCAAACGAAATTTAAATGTGATTTCAGAAAGAGAAATCCATTACACAATCTGTCATTATATACAGGAGACTGGGGGTAGTTGATCTAGATTTTGGCTTTTAATTTTTCTAGTTTTTCTTGCAATACTTGGAGAATTGTATGAACACAGCAGGAAGCTTAACTTTTTGTCTATGACATCACGTAGGACCCCAAAAAAGCTTTCCCTGATAGCTTGAAGCCATGCCAACTAACCTCCAGTGCAAGCTTAGTCAGCATATCCCTAGGGGCGAGTTGGCATAACCTGATGCAGGTGGGAATACTTAGACAGGACACAGCAATTTCCGAGGAAAAACTTTTTCATTTGATCCAAAGGAAATGATGCCATTAGCTGCTATTGGGCACTGAAAGACACCAATGGTGAAAGTTGAAAATTTGTGCTGGACTGGGACTCAAAGCTGGATCTTTCCACTGAACAGTCCACAGTCGCCTTGACTGGCTTGGCCATCTGGACATGGTCCCTGACTGACTCAAATATTCAACTTATCTACACACTATTGGAATAGTGCCACTACCCATCCCTCATTACTTGTAGTGATTCACTGAGTCCCATAAGAGTTTGAGATGTTCGTGCGTCCACACTGAAGGGACTACTGGGCTGTCAAGAATTTATGTGGTGTTTGTTCTTTCAGACGTGTCCAAAAGAACACACACATGTAAATACATTTTATTTTATCAAAAGTTGGGGTAACAGCCTTTTCAAAGAATAAGTTTGTAAACAAATTGCTTGAGGAGAAATAATACTTGAACAAAAATAAATTCTGGATGAGCAACAGGATGAACTTAAATATGTGAACAAACAGTGAATTCCTCAAGAAAAAGAAATTGTGTTTATTGTTACAGATACTTGCAGTTAGTCAAATAGAATTAGTTCAGTGTTTTAAGTGAAAAGTGAATGTTGGAGCTGGGCACACATTTGTTTGAACAGGTGGGTTCAATTTTCATACAATTTGTCCCGTACTGAATCATTTGCATTTGGACATCTCCAATTTTTCCCTGTTTTGGCCATGATGAACATGCAAACCTCTTTGCCATTGGTTTTGATACTCTTCCCAGGCTACCGACGGGCATGATACTCCACCAAAATAAAGTCATTTAATATATACAGGGGGTAACGGGTCTAGGTGCAGGTATTTCTATTGGTGACTAAGGATGGTGTAAGGAATAACATTACATCAGTATTCACTTTATTTGCAGACTAATGATTATAGCTGTTAGGAGTAGTATATGTGGCAAGTGCAAGCCATTGAAGCTTATTTTCCTGTTGGTAGCAGGTCAGGTGTTGAAATTTGGACACATGGATACAAAACAGTTGGTCTATATTGACAGGTGTAGTCCACTTAGTGGTGCAGTTACACCCCTGCAGAAAGCATCAGGTCATAAAGTTTGTGATTTGTTTGTGGTGGGAAGGCTGTTGGATGCAGAAAAAACCAACCAACACACTAATGTGTGTGAAAATATTAAGGTACTGCATATAAAAGTATCTGCGCTTACACCCGTTACGCCTTGCACAAGTGTACATGTACATGTGTACATGTCTAGCATAAAGGCACCAATTTGTGATACAGCAACTATATATATTATATGATTTTAAGATAAACAAAGACATCAGCTACAATTGGACACTAAAATAAATTCAATGGTGACAAGTGAAAATCTGAACCAGATTCGAACTCAAACTCGGGTTTCCCACTTTATGTGAGTGGTCACCTTAACTGTCTCAGCCATCCAGACACACTTCCCATTCATCCCAAGTTCTCAACTTGTCACTGGGTCCCACAGGAGTTTGGACATAATGTGCATCCACACTGAAATTTCTATGAGCCATTGGGGCTCATAGAGATTACTATATATACACTCCTGGAAATGGAAAAAAGAACACATTGACACCGGTGTGTCAAACCCACCATACTTGCTCCGGACACTGTGAGAGGGCTGTACAACCAATGATCACACGCACGGCACAGTGGACACACCAGGAACCGCGGTGTTGGCCGTCGAATGGCGCTAGCTGCGCAGCATTTGTGCACCGCCGCCGTCAGTGTCAGCCAGTTTGCCGTGGCATACGGAGCTCTATCGCAGTCTTTAACACTGGTAGCATGCCGCGACAGCGTGGACGTGAACTGTATGTGCAGTTGACGGACTTTGAGCGAGGGCGTATAGTGGGCATGCGGGAGGCCGGGTGGACGTACCGCCGAATTGCTCAACACATGGGGCGTGAGGTCTCCACAGTACATCGATGTTGTCGCCAGTGGTTGGCGGAAGGTGCACGTGCCCGTCAACCTGGGACCGGACCGCAGCGACGCACAGATGCACGCCAAGACCGTAGGATCCTACGCAGTGCCGTAGGGGACCGCACCGCCACTTCCCAGCAAATTAGGGACACTGTTGCTCCTGGGGTATCGGCGAGGACCATTCGCAACCGTCTCCATGAAGCTGGGCTACGGTCCCGCACACCGTTAGGCCGTCTTCCGCTCACGCCCCAACATCGTGCAGCCTGCCTCCAGTGGTGTCGCGACAGGCATGAATGGAGGGACGAATGGAGACGTGTCGTCTTCAGCGATGAGAGTCGCTTCTGCCTTGGTGCCAATGATGGTCGTATGCGTGTTTGGCGCCGTGCAGGTGAGCGCCACAATCAGGACTGCATACGACCGAGGCACACAGGGCCAACAACCGGCATCATGGTGTGGGGAGCGATCTCCTACACTGGCCGTACACCACTGGTGATCGTCGAGGGGACACTGAATAGTACACGGTACATCCAAACCGTCATCGAACCCATCGTTCTACCATTCCTAGACCGGCAAGGGAACTTGCTGTTCCAACAGGACAATGCACGTCCGCATGTATCCCGTGCCACCCAACGTGCTCTAGAAGTTGTAAGTCAACTACCCTGGCCAGCAAGCTCTCCGGATCTGTCCCCCATTGAGCATGTTTGGGACTGGATGAAGCGTCGTCTCACGCGGTCTGCACGTCCAGCACGAACGCTGGTCCAACTGAGGCGCCAGGTGGAAATGGCATGGCAAGCCGTTCCACAGGACTACATCCAGCATCTCTATGATCGTCTCCATGGGAGAATAGCAGCCTGCATTGCTGCGAAAGGTGGATATACACTGTACTAGTGCCGACATTGTGCATGCTCTGTTGCCTGTGTCTATGTGCCTGTAGTTCTGTCAGTGTGATCATGTGATGTATCTGACCCCAGGAATGTGTCAATAAAGTTTCCCCTTCCTGGGACAATGAATTCACGGTGTTCTTATTTCAATTTCCAGGAGTGTATTTACCAGTAGGTGTGGTCCCCGTTCTGTCAGACATGGCATAACTCTCCCATATCTTTTCACGTTATAAATCTGTGTACTTCAAGATAAGTTTGTCTATGGCAACAGAAAGTGTTGGTTAGGCTTCATCCATGGGAAAGTACCAGAAAGTGTTTTACAGTGCAGTGTGACATTGCAGAACCCCCTCGCAAAAAAAGAAATGAAAATTATTTTCTGTAACTGAATAACCTTTTGAAAGCTCTTACCATCAAATACAAGAGATCTTTTGTGAGCTGTGTCGATCTCCTCATTCTCTCTGTCCATCCCCTCCTCCCCCTGTCCATCACCTCATCATCCTCTCTCTCTCCATGACCATCTCTCTCTCTCTCTCTCTCTCTCTCTCTCTCTCTCTCTCTTTCTGCCCCCTCCCTCCCTCCCTCCCTCCCTCCATGTCCTACCCCCTATCTCTCTGCCCATATCCTCCTCCCCCTTCTTCCCCTGTCCATCCTCTCCTCCCCCTCTCTCCTTTCCATCTCCTTCTCCCCACACTCTCTGTCCTTCTCCTCCTGCCAACATCTCTCTTTCCATCCCCTCCTGCCATCTCTCTCCTTATCCATCGCCTCCTACACCCTCTCTTTATCCATCCCCTCCTGTATTAATCTTATGTTTTCCTGTGGCATTGCCCATCCACATGTTTAGCTCCTGCAGAACAGGTCGATAGAGAAGGCGGATACTATTGTGACATCACATATTATGCATGAAGACTAAACATCAGGGGCTTTTTCTGCCCCTGACATGTTGGCTGTACTGCAAAACAGATCATGCCAATACTACTCCAATTCAACACCAACACATCTGTCATGTAGGGTGACCTAAATGTCATGAGTGGGAAATTCATTTCCTTCCGCTGACATTGGGGCTGTCCAGCAAAGCACACCGATAAAGCAGACCAATACTAATGCTGTACAGCACACTTGTCTTGTAGGGCAGTCTATATGGTAGGAGCTGAAAAATGCATGTTTTTGCCCATATCCTATTGGAGCTATGTAATACAAGGGATGTTCAGTGAGTAATACAACACATTTTTGCTTGACCTATTTTCGTTAAAAAAATATGGAATTTGTTGTAGGGATATCATGGAATTTTTCCCACTTCAGCCCCTATAGTTTCATGAAGTTCTGATTGGTGGTGGCGATATACATAGTCTTCAAAATGGTGACTGTAATGGAGGTGCTTTCCAAACAGAGAGCTGAGTTTTGGCAGAAGACAAGAGTATCACAGATATTCATAGATGCTTGCAGAGAGGCTATGAAATCTGGCAATGAACAAATGAGTGAGAGTCATTGCACAATGTGTCCACTATCATAACAAAAAAGCTTGTGCAATCATGTCCAATTTCCAGTTGCACACAGCTGTGACTCCTGCAGTGTTGGAATGTGCAGACACTCTCATTTGAGGTGCTTGACAGATTGCACTCAAACACCTTGCTGCACAGCTGGGTGCTTCTTTTGGTAGTGTTGACACTCACCCACCAGTTGGAGTACCGTAAGGTGTGTGCCTGCTGGATTCCTTGCTGCCTAATGGCTGACCATAAAGAACAATGAAGGACAATCTGCACAGAATTGCTAGCATGTTACAAGGCTGATTGTGACAATTTTTTGGCCAAAATTCTCACAAGCAATGAAACATGGGTTCATCACTTCAAACCAGAAACAAAATGGCACTCCCTGGAGTGGTGCCACAGTACCTCTCCTTTGAAGAAAAATTTCAAAGTTGCACCCTGAGCCATTAAAGTTATGGTGACGCTTTTCTGGGACTCTGAAGGGGTTATTGTGTTTGATGTTTTCTCTCATGGTGGAGTGATCAACTCGGAAGCATATTGTGCTATTCCCAGGAAATTGAAGAAATTGTCACCAGAAAAATGAAATGAAATTCTCCTGTTTCATGACAATACAAGGCCTCACACAAGTCTGCACACTCGAGAGGAGCTCACAAAACTTCATTGGACCGTTCTTCCTAATCCAACTTACAGCCCAGATATCTCACCTTCTGACATCCATCTGTGAAACATTCAGGGATATGGGAGGAAATCCCAGACAAACAAACATACTTCCGTATGTGCATACATACACACATACATAATTACTTACAGTGTGAATAGGTACATACTCACAGAAAAAATTGGCAACACAAAAAAAAAAATTAATTTAGAGTAATGAATTTTCAGGAACACATTTGTCTAGGTAACAAATTTAAGTGATTAACATTGCAAGATCACAGGTTAATGTAAGCTTGATATAAACCATTTAAAACTTGAAATGCTGCTACATTAATAACCAATGTAGCCGTCAGAATGTTGAATGGAAGCATGCAAAAGTGCATGCATTGTGTTGTACACATGCTGGATGTCAGTTTGTGAGATGGAGTTCCATGCCTGTTTCACTTAGTCAACACAGGTATGGTTGCTGCTGGTTGTGGATGATGCTGGAGTTGTCATCTGATGATGTCCCATATGTGCTCGATTGGAGACCGATATGGTGATCGAGCAGGTCAAGGCAACATGTTGATATTCTGTAGAGCATGCTGGGTTACACAGCAGTATGTGGACGAGTGTTATCCAGTTGGAAAACACCCTCTGAAATACTGTTCATGAATGTTCGCAGGTCGAATCAGCAGACTGATGTATAGATTTGCAGTCAAGATGTGTAGGATAACCACTAGAGTGCCTCTGCTATCACAAGAAATTGAACTCCAGACCACACAACTGTAGGTGTAGGTCTAGTGTGCCTAGCAAGCAGACAGGTTGGTTGTAGACCCCCAGTTGATGTCATTCTAACAAAAACATGGAAATGGAAAAAAGAACACATTGACACCGGTGTGTCAGGCCCACCATACTTGCTCCGGACACTGCGAGAGGGCTGTACAAGCAATGATCACACGCACGGCACAGCGGACACACACCAGGAACCGCGGTGTTGGCTGTCGAATGGCGCTAGCTGCGCAGCATTTGTGCACTGCCGCCGTCAGTGTCAGCCAGTTTGCCGTGGCATACGGAGCTCCATCCCAGTCTTTAACACTGGTAGCATGCCGCGACAGTGTGGACGTGAACCGTATGTGCAGTTGACGGACTTTGAGCGAGGGTGTATAGTGGGCATGCGGGAGGCCGGGTGGATGTACCGCCGAATTGCTCAACACATGGGGCGTGAGGTCTCCACAGTACATCGATGTTGTCGCCAGTGGTCGGCGGAAGGTGCACGTGCCCGTCGACCTGGGACCGGACCGCAGCAACGCACGGATGCACGCCAAGACCGTAGGATCCTACGCAGTGCCGTAGGGGACCGCACCGCCACTTCCCAGCAAATTAGGGACACTGTTGCTCCTGGGGTATCGGCAAGGACCATTCACAACCATCTCCATGAAGCTGGGCTACGGTCCCGCACACCGTTAGGCCGTCTTCCGCTCACGCCCCAACATCGTGCAGCCCGCCTCCAGTGGTGTTGTGACAGGCGTGAATGGAGGGACGAATGGAGACGTGTCGTCTTCAGTGATGAGAGTCGCTTCTGCCTTGGTGCCAATGATGGTCGTATGCGTGTTTGGCGCCGTGCAGGTGAGCGCCACAATCAGGACTGCATACGACCGAGGCACACAGGGCCAACACCCGGCATCATGGTGTGGGGAGCGATCTCCTACACTGGCCGTACACCACTGGTGATCGTCGAGGGGACACTGAATAGTGCACGGTACATCCAAACCGTCATCGAACCCATCGTTCTACCATTCCTAGACCGGCAAGGGAACTTGCTGTTCCAACAGGACAATGCACGTCCGCATGTATCCCGTGCCACCCAACGTGCTCTAGAAGGTGTAAGTCAACTACCCTGGCCAGCAAGATCTCCGGATCTGTCCCCCATTGAGCATGTTTGGGACTGGATGAAGCGTCGTCTCACGCGGTCTGCACGTCCAGCACGAACGCTGGTCCGACTGAGGCGCCAGGTGGAAATGGCATGGCAAGCCGTTCCACAGGACTACATCCAGCATCTCTACGATCGTCTCCATGGGAGAATAGCAGCCTGCATTGCTGCGAAAGGTGGATATACACTGTACTAGTGCCGACATTGTGCATGCTCTGTTGCCTGTGTCTATGTGCCTGTGGTTCTGTCAGTGTGATCATGTGATGTATCTGACCCCAGGAATGTGTCAATAAAGTTTCCCCTTCCTGGGACAATGAATTCACGGTGTTATTATTTCAATTTCCAGGAGTGTAGAATATGGGGATGAGGTGAGTGAGTTGCAGGATTTCGACATCTCTGATTTAGTGGCAAAACTTCATACGAGTAATGGGGCAAAGTTTGTTCTATACCACTTTCCATTGTGGTCAATTTTTTCAAGATGTCTGCTCTTCTGAGGGGGGGGGGGGGGGGATCCCCTGGTGTCCTCGCTGTGGTGGTGGCAGTGGGGGGTAGGTGCATCAATGTTGAATTTTTGACATCATCACCCCCACTCCCCATTTATGAATTGGTGGGAAAAACATTCATCTGTGATGATTTGCTGGAGAGGAAGAATGTAAGGTACTGGCTTGGGAATTGTGTTCATTTATTTGTATGTGTCTAATCCTGCTGGATGAATTTCCTAAATTTTGGTGGGGAAACCAAACTGATAATTACACTACTGTCCTGCTGCTTCAAATTCAAATAAATACAAGTGCTTAAAATTAGTGGGATGACAGAAAAATGCTCTAGTGAAAAAATGGATCTCATGACAAGAAATGAGTGATAAATGTGATCAATATATTGATTGTTTATTTAAATGTTAATTACATTAATCGAATTGCTGGTAAATGTGTTCAATAGATGAGATTTTGGTGTTGGGCAGAGAGCAGTTTAATAAGTGTATTACCTGTAAGCATACAGCTGAGGACTCCATCCATAGCCTTCTACATGAGAAATGGAAGGAGGTGATAATGGATGAGTGTAGGAGGAATACTCTGCAAATAATGGTGATGCAGCAGGATGGACTGAGGATGCATTCTTCAACTCAGAGAGACTACTCTGTGTGCTTGAGCTGTTTGTGTTTTTTGAAGTGGCTAGTCAATCCACAGAGCAGGAAATAACTTTGTCCTGTTCTACTACCCTGACTGAATGAATCAGAGGTGTATGGAGCTTGACTGATGAAGCTTGAAACTGATTTTGTTCCTGTTTCCAATATCATGTGTGCTCATATGTGTTTGTGCATGTGTGCATGCATTCATTCATGTTAGTGTTCACTTTGCTGTGCACCCTACTCCACAAAACCATTCATAATTGGTGAGGTACTGTCCTACAGCCACTGCCAGAAGAATTTTCTCCCACCACCATACAAGTGTATAGCTGCTGAGGAACTTGTACACAGATATATGCTAAAAAGGGATGGGATAGCAAACTATCACTAAAGTGTAGGAAGGCCAATACATGCTACCACAACTGACAAAAAATGCTTCACTGCTCTAATTACACATCAAAATTGTCGTGAAAAAACCACCACTCATAAACAATGGGTCATAATGCAACACATGCACTGGAATTTGAGAAAAATCATTGTAATAACACAACTGCAAAAATCAACCCCAAAAGATTTCTCCAGGATAGAGTGGAGCAGATGCATATGTATTCATTTTGATGTGTGGATACAGACTACACATCTTAGAAACAGTCTTATGTCCCCTCCTACCTACCCTCCTCCCTTCCTCTGTTCCTCCTGTAGGTAGGGATACCAGTTTTCCAGCCCTGTTCTAACCTGCCGCCAATGGCATACAAAGAGATCCATCTGCAGGCAGTGATATACTATTTCTGATGTGCAGAAAAGTCCCACAGATAGACAAAAGGTTGGAGAACAGGACACTTTTGATAAGCCATTAAACGTATTTAATATTCTGACACAGGAAGTATATTTCCAGCATATGACACACATTCACACTGCAGGTTTTCTATCCCTCTCACTATGTTGACAAACTTTAAAATGCTATGATAAATGACTTGCCACAACGTTTTCCTCACTCTAGAATGCATCATGAGTCCACCTCATTACAACCCTCTCAACTGATTACTCCAACTGCTTTCTATCGTCCTTTAACATGGATCCATGTTAAATTAGAGGCAGATGGTTCTCTTTTTCACGGAAGCATACAAGACAGCAGTCAACTATTCCTATTACCTCAGTAGACATACTGCAGCATATTGTTGAAAACCATGCAGCAACTGTCTGGCAAGGTATTTGTTAGTTGATACTTCATGGTTGTGATTAGTAGAGTGTACAGAGAAGTATACTGTAATTGCTGTTTATTAGAATTTAAAACAATTACAGTTTTTCACAGGGTCAAATATGTGGTCAATTCTTTAGTTGTATATTGCAGTCCCCAAGCTGGTAATATAATACTCTGTAGCTAAGAATAATGTAAAGTTTATCATAGTTACATGTCTGGACACTTTGTATAATAATAATAATAATAATAATTTATGAGGTGTTTGTTGATACCTTTGGGGTCACACCTCAGCTTGAGGTCCAACACACAAATTTATTACTGCACATTTTGTGGTCATCCACGTTAAACAGTCTATTCGTCATCTTATCGCTGACCACGATCAGTTACTGTTTCTCTAGTTCTCAGTGCTTCCACATCAACTTTTTCTCGTATTCATCTTGCTCTTACACAGTTGTCCCCGTGTACAAGAATTTTCCTACACCAAGCAGATAGCTGGCCGCAGTGGCCAAGCAGTTCTAGGCACTTCAGTCCGGAACCGTGTGACTGCTACGATCACAGATTCAAATCCTGCCTCGGGCATGGATGTGTGTGATGTCCTTAGGTTAGTAGGTTTAAGTAGTTCTAAGTTCTAGGGGAATGATGACCTCAGATGTTAAGTCCCAGAGTGATCAGAGCCATTTTTGAACCAAGCAGACATGTAAGTACTCACTCCAATTTTCCTGCAGTTTGGCGTATTTGTCAATTTATACGTATTTTCCGTCAATTTCTGTAATTTTGCCGATTTTGTCATTTGCCCACATTTTTTAGATTTGGATGTGCTCAAATTGCTAACATAACCAGCAGTGGCTTGATTTTATATGGGTAATATTCATCAACCTAGTAAAAAATCCCGAGAACTTCCTTACTTCCAATGATCTATATGCATGCATTTTGGATGGCACAAGTATGAAAGTAATCAAATTAGATAGTTAAAAGTATAGTAACCCTCGTTTCATAGTTATATGAGACTCAATGAGTGCTGCATGCGAAAAATATAGTGGAAACTCGAAGTCTGTAGACAATTCAGTGTTCTCCAATGCATCAGAGATCATGTATGTAGACTCATGTAGTTGTGCAGTTGATGGGAGCTCAAAGTCTGGAAACAATTCTGCATGTTGACATGATTCCTACCCAAATGTGTAGTGAGCTGCAACAGGGAGTTGACCTGAGTACAGAGCTGATTTCTCCTCCTGCTGCTGCTGATGCCGACGCAGCTGCAGTCACCTCTGTTTTTGCTCTGTATATGCTCTTATTGCTTACCTAGTGTGATCTGCTATTTCTGTTTATACCATTCAACTCTGATATGTGCCCACAGCCCAGCCAGGGTATCTACAATTCATTGATAAAACACATGTTCCTGGATTGCTGTTTGGGCTTAGAGGGCTGATGTTATTCTATTGTAAACACAACACAGTTACGCTATTTCATGCACTGGGTTCCCAGGTCCCCTACACCCTCTCTCCCTCATGTCCGCAGCTCGTGGTCGTGCGGTAGCGTTCTCGCTTCCCACGCCCGGGTTCCCGGGTTCGATTCCCAGTGGGGTCAGGAATTTTCTCTGCCTCGTGATGACTGGGTGTTGTGTGATGTCCTTAGGTTAGTTAGGTTTAAGTAGTTCTAAGTTCTAGGAGACTGATGACCATAGATGTTAAGTCCCATAGTGCTCAGAGCCATTTGAACCTCTCTCCCTCACTCCTCTGACTTCCAATGCATTTGTGATGAATAATGTCCACCATACTGATGGAAAACCAATTTCGCTGCCTTCCTGTACATGAATGCAGATGCTTGCAAAGTACTCCATTTCCCTACCACATTTTGCACATAAACCGAGTCTTCAGTTTCATGACTCCAGTGATCCAAAGCTAGTGACAGGGGTTTGTGAGGTACTGCAATCCCTGTGTATACATTTGCTTGACAGATGTTGTGTGTGGAAGAGACTGTGTTCTGTTCATGGAGTTTATTAGTGCAGCATAGCATGTAATTTCACATGTCAAACACCGCTGCTATGTATTTGTCAGTTTCCTCATAAGATGTTCCTTCATGCATTTTCTGTTGCTGATGATCATTTTATAGGACTGATGTTAGTATAGCATAATTTCTGAACCATAATTGCATATGAACAGTGGCCACTATACACCTCTGGAATGCTATATAGTGCATGTGTCACAAAGAGTCTATATACTTTTTACTTTGGTGTGGAAGGTAGTAGTTTTATCATGTTTAAGTTTGTCACCATAGTCAGTGGAATAGAAAACTTGCAGCATGAATTTATATCATGTGTCGGAAATATATTTCCTGCAGTGGAGTATTAACAGCATTGCATTCCATGACTATAATGGAAACAACACTGCTTTAACATTATAGAATGTTTAAATGCAGAGCCCTTTAGGTTAGGAGTGTGTGTTTATGGTCTATGATGATTTCTCTCTTTCCAGTACCTTCTCGGTATGGAATCCAAACACTAGAACAATACTCCAGAATTGATAGCACAAGTGATTTACATAAAATTTTTCAAACTCTCTCCATCTGGAGCTCCATCACGCAGAAACCATATAGTTCTTCTTCTTCTTCTTCTTAACTGTCTGTTATATCACCACAGCACTCTCAAATGTATCATGTGTGTATGCACCAGCAAGAAATGCTGACCTCTTCGTATGCATCTAGAGAGATCGTGTGTACTTGGACGGGTGACATGTGTAAGAGTGGTGTGGAATAGTCTTCACAGAACGGCAGTTGCGGTATTGCAATGAGAATACTGGCTTATACCACTAGTGTCAGTCAACTGTGCACGATTGGTACATGTGTATGCCCTTTCATAAAGCAAAATATCAAAGTGTATTGGTTATATGGTGCCCAGCTCGTTGTGTTCCTTCATGAGATGTGAAAGTAGTGGGTATAGTGCTTTAAAAATAATTGTGGTCAGTTCCAAATTAAATTGGAGACGATGCTGCAGGGATGGTTTGTTAAAGACCATTACCAGATGTATAGAGAGACCATCCAGAATTTTGCTCAAGATCCTTAGTCAATACGTTCAATGAAGGGGCAGCTCATTTAGAAATGGGGAGCAGAGTGCTGCTATGGATATGATTCGTTTGTTGGGGTGGTAATCATCAAAGGTGTTGGTGAGATCTTTCAATCTCCGTCTTTATCCTGTGAATGCGAGAATACTTTTTGACTCCCATTGCTTTAGGGAGAGATGACCAATCGTAATAAAATCTTTATGAAGTGTTTCGGCTAAGGAACGTAATTTTTGCACCTCCTCTCCCTCCCTACGAAACAGAATTTGTGTTATGTGATGTAGGGAGTGTAACAGGGTTTACGATATATCCACATGCATATAGCACTCACAGAGTGGTGTAACAATGATACATTGAGAACCAGCTGCAATGTCATTGGCTGATAGCATAACGAGCTCGACGCTGTGAGGAAATTTGTTGATTCGAGAAGTCGAGAGCAGTGGTTGTGAATTCGTGTAATTGGGTAAACTGCCTTGAAATTACGGAAAATCTAATAAAAATAGTGATAATTGATGGAAAATACGTAAAATTGAGGAAAATACGACAAAATGTCAAAAATAGTTGTTGTAGAGCTCCATTGGCAGTTTGGTCATCTGTCATCGACAACAGTATCATAGACAGAGTTCATAGTCTTATTCAGCTGGATGTTACGAAATGACGAGGAGGGAGGGAATGATTGTGCTTTTTGTTTTCTGACGTGTGAATAGCTAACTTGAAGGCAGTTGTTCTTTTTTTATATTTTTGTGTCTGAAATGTATTTAATACCCACATGCATGACAATTTATTTACAAGACTTCCACAGACATTAATACTGAGTGCTTGGAGGCTAGGAGAGCACGCGGGCTGTGAGAGGCTGCTGGAAACTGTGGTGGTCGGCACCCGGCCACTGGTCAAGGTGCCCACCCCTCTAGTGACTGCAGCCCCCTGGAGCTGCTTCTTCACTCCGTGAGATGTAACCAATAGCCATAGCGTGCTGTTGGCCGTTCTGCTCCTGGATATTTGTCTACAACGAATAGTCAAGTATTTCACTACTGAGCGGTCGTCATTTCCTAGAAATACGTTTGATTTCTGTCTATTTACCGTTCAGTTCTTCATCCATGACAAATAGTCAAGTACTTCTCTTTTGTTCCAGTGGGGCCTGCCTTTCTGAGAAATATACAGGGTGCATCAAAAAAATATTTACACACTTTGAACTGTCATAGACAATTTATTTCCCATTCTACAAGGTTAAGTGTCTGTGAGTAAGTAATGTTATGTTTCTTCAACAGGTGGCAGCAGTGCCAAGGAAGTAACTGCAACGTGGCGGACGTGCGTTTGAGCTTTGAAGCGCGGAAGAAGTTTGAGAATGTAGCTGAGATTCGAAGACAGTGGAGAAGTGAGTATGGTACAGAACTACCTTCTGGGTTAACAATTACACGTCTACAAGACAAATTCGAAATTCATGGAACAGTGTGTGATGCACATAAAGGTCGATCAGGGCAGCCTCGTACAGCTACAAGTGATGATTCCACAACTGCGGTCTTGGAACTGTTTCAGCGTTTGTCTCAAAAATCTTCAAGGCAAGCGGCATGTTAGAGTAATGTAAGTGCTAGTAGTGTGCTACGCATTCTGAAGAAAGGCAAGTTTCGTGTGTACATTCCAAGCCTGCTGCAACAGGTAAGTGGCGACGATCCAGATCGAAGGTTAGAATTTTGTGAATGGGTTCAGGAGATGGTGAGACGTGAACTGGGGTTTATGCGTTGCATAATTTGGTCGGATGAAGCCCAGTTCAAACTCAATGAAACTGTCAATAGGCACAATTGTGTGTACTGGGCTGAAGATAATCCTCACATTACAGTTGAAAAGACTGTGAATTTGCCTGGCGCAAATGTGTGGTGTAGTTTGTCTGCAAGGGGACTCATTGGGCCTTTCCGCTTTGAAGGTACTGTTACTGGAGAAACGTACCTAACAACGCTTGCTGACTCCATATTCCCTGCCATTCGTGAATTATACGGTAATGATGAGTTTTATTTCCAACAAGATGGCGCCCCACCACACTATCATAGGGATGTACGAGCATACCTGGATCACAGTGTGGCAGGCCAGTGGATAGGACACAGGGGACCAATCGAGTTTCCTACACGCTCTCCAGACCTCACGCTGCTGGATTTCTTCTTATAGGGCACAGTAAAAGATGAGGTGTACAAACATAAACCACGTAACCTGGACACACTTTGGAATGAGATTCAGGCAGTGTGCACAGAAATCTCATTGGACACTTTGGTATGATGTATGGAATCAGTGGTGACTCATACTCAGAAATATATTGATGCTGAAGGCCACCAGTTTGAACATTAATCACATTTGCAAAGTACATTTATTTTTCCAATTAGACTTTAAGCTTTCCATTTCCAGAAATTTAACATTGTAGAATGGGAAATAAATTTTCTATGACACTTCAAAGTGTGTATACATTTTGTTAATGCACCCTGTATGTAATGGCATCCTATTCTTCAGACAACTGTCTATCTGTGATTGATTTCTGCAGACCAGAAACAGTATATCACTGACAGGGACGAATCTCTTGGGTACCATCAGCGATAGGTTAGAACAAGATTGGAAAACTGGTATCACCACCTACAAGGGGGAGCAGAGGGAGGAGGGAAGTTAAGACAGGTTAGTCGTCACCCACAAGATGAACACACGTGTAGCTGCTGCCAATCTCTCCTGTCAAGATCTTTTGGGCTCGTTTTTTTGGGTAGTTATGTTGTTGCAATTCCCAGAGCATGTGTTACATTATGATCCGTTGTATATGAGTGGTGGTTTTTCCATCTCAGTTTAGATGTGTAATTAGAGCAGTGAAGCATTTTCTGCCAGTTGTGGTAGTATGTGTTGGCCTTCCTACATTTCAGTGATAGTTTGCTGCTCTATCCCTTCTTACAATTTATGTATGTATGTGTTCTGTGTACAAGTTGCTCTGTACCTATACACTTGTAGGTCAGTGGGAAGCAATTCTTCTGGTCGCTAATTCGCACGGTGTTGTGGAATAGGGCACACAGCAAGGTGAAAAGACACACACACACACACACACACACACACACACACACACACACACACACACACCAGACAGGGGAACCAAACCTGTTTCAAGCGTCATTCGTCAGCCCCATACAGCAAGGCGAGCACCTCTGGTTCACTCAGTCTGGGGTAGTGGAATAGGACGAAGTTGTCTCCTGCTCTGTGGAGTGACTGGCCATTTCAAAAAACACAAACACTTCTAGTACAGTCAGTAGTCTCTATGAGTTGCAAAATGCATCCTCAGCCATCTTGCTGCATCACCATTAGTTGCTGAAAACTATTCTCCCTACACTCATCCATTATCACTTCCTTCTCTATATCATTTAGGTAATACCCTTATTAAATTCCCATCTGTCCAGCATCAATATCACATCAATTGGATAAATTTACCAGCAATTTAATTAATTAAATGAATTAATGTTTAGATAAACAAACAATATATTGCTCAAATTTACCACACATTTCATTTCATAAGATACGTTTCTTTACGAGAGCATTTTTCTATCATTCAACCGATTTTAAGCAGTTGTGTCTTTTTGAATTTCAAGCAGCAAGGCTGATGGGTAATGTAAGTTCCGTTTTCCCACCAAACTTTAAGCAATTATTCCAGCAGGAAAATACATATACAAATAAATGAACACAATTCCCAATCCAGTACCTTACATCCTTGCTCTCCAGCAGCTCAGCACAGACTGAGTCTTTTTCTCGCTAAGTCACAAGTGGTGAGGAGAGGGGAGATGGGTGGGGGGAGGGGGGAGTGCGGAAGGGGAAGTGAAAGTGAAGTCGGCGTAGGATTGGGGGTGGTGACATCAATAACTTGATGCTGCCAGATCTACCAACCATGGATAAGAGGAGGAATGACCATCCAGGCAGAGTTGCTATCTCTTGAATAAATTTAGTCATGATGCAAAAAGGCGTAGAACAAACTTTGCCCCACTATTTGTATGGACCCAGGCGTACACTTGCTTGCAGACATTTTCGAGTAATTCTGTAGTTTATGCATGTACATGTGGCAACATGTGCTTAAAAATGTTATTAGTAAGGCAAAAAGTATGTGGTATGCAGATAGAATAGCTAAGTCTCAGGATAAAATTAAAACCATATGGTCAGTCGTAAAGGAAGTTGCTGGTCTGCAGAGACAGGTCGAGGATATAGAATCAGTGCGTAGTGGGAATGTCCGTGTTACTGATAAGTCGCATATATGTACAGTATTTAATAATCACTTTCTGAATATAGTAGGTGAACTAAATAGAAACCTAGTCCCAACAGGGAATCATATAGCACTCTTAGAAAAAAGTGTTCCGAGACTGTTACCTGAAATGTTCTTCCATGATACTGACAAGAGGGAGATTGAGTTAATAATTAAATCACTAAAGACCAAGAACTCTCATGGATATGACGGGGTATCTAGCAGAATACTGAAGTATTGTTCTATGTATGTTAGCCCAGTTCTCAGCCATATCTGTAACTTTTCCTTTAGGAGTGGTCGGTTTCCTGACCGATTAAAGTACTCGGTAGTGGAGCCACTTTATAAAAAGGGAGACATTGATAATGTTGACAATTTTAGACCTATTTCTATGCCATCGGTGTTTGCTAAAGTTATCGAGAAGGTTGTATATACAAGGTTACTGGAGCATTTAAATTCACATAATTTGCTGTCAAATGTTCAGTTTGGTTTTAGAAATGGTTTAACAACTGAAAATGCTATATTCTCTTTTCTCTGTGAGGTTTTGGACGGATTAAATACAAGGTTGCAAACGCTAGGTGTTTTCTTTGATTTAACGAAGGCTTTTGACTGTGTTGACCACAAAATATTACTGCAGAAGTTGGACCATTATGGAGTAAGGGGAGTAGCTTACAATTGGTTCGCCTCTTACTTTAAGAACAGAAAGCAGAGGGTAATTCTCCGCAATATTGAGAGTGGTAGTGATGTTCAGTCCCAATGGGGCACTGTTAAGTGGGGCGTTCCCCAAGGGTCGGTGCTGGGGCCACTGCTGTTTCTTATTTATATAAATGATATGCCTTCTAGTATTACAGGTGATTCAAAAATATTTCTGTTTGCTGATGACACCAGCTTGATAGTGAAGGATCTTAAGTGTAATATTGAAACAGTAACAAATAATGTAGTTCATGAAATAAGTTCGTGGCTTTTGGAAAACAATTTGATGCTAAATCACAGTAAGACTCAGTTTTTACAGTTTCTAACTCACAATTCAACAAGAACCAATATTTTGATCAGACAGAATAGGCATATTATAAGCGAGACGGAACAGTTCAAATTCCTAGGCGTTCGGATAGATAGTAAGCTGTTGTGGAAAGCTCATGTCCAGGATCTTGTTCAGAAGCTAAATGCTGCTTTATTTACCATTAGAACAGTATCTGAAATAAGTGACACTTCAACACGAAAAGTAGTCTACTTCGCATATTTTCATACGCTTATGTCGCATGGTATTATTTTTTGGGGTAACTCTTCTGATTCAAAAAGGGTATTTTTGGCTCAAAAACGGGCTGTTCGAGCTATATGTGGTGTAAGTTCGAGAACCTCTTGTCGACCCCTATTCAAAAATCTGGGAATTCTGACATTGCCCTCGCAGTATATATTTTCTTTAATGTCGTTTGTTGTTAGCAATATTAGCCTATTCCCAAGAGTTAGCAGCTTTCACTCAGTTAATACTAGGCAGAAATCAAATCTGCATGTAGAATGCGCTTCCTTGACTCTTGTGCAGAAAGGAGTGCAGAATTCTGCTGCATCCATTTTCAATAAGCTACCACAAGAACTCAAAAATCTTAGCAGTAGCCCAAACTCTTTTAAGTCTGAACTGAAGAGTTTCCTCATGGCTCACTCCTTCTATTCTGTCGAGGAGCTCCTGGAAGAGCTAAAAAATTAAGCAAATTCCAGTGTTACATTGTTGATTGTCTTCATTTAAACTTACGACTTGTCACCTGAATATGTTTTTTTTGTATTTCATTTTATCTGTTTCTAATATCGTGTTATAATTTCATGTATTGACTCGTTCCATGACCATGGAGACTTCTCCTTAATTTGGTCCCACGGAACAATAAATAAATAAATAAAACACCGACGTGCCATAACATCCCTGACGTGCAAAAAACTCTTTGGGCCAAGGCGGCCATTATGTTCTGTCTATGTGATACTTTCGATGTGTAATGACGTATATCTGAAGTGTGACAATAAATGTGCTGATTGTTTTAACAAGTGGATCAACGGGTTGTTATTTATAATGATAAGGACCCAAAACCCTACATTGGTGACACCGACAACAGCTTGTGACGCTCTTCCCGTGTTCTACGTGAGTTCAGTAACAATAACAATCATGTGTGTATGAGTGAACCGCCTGTATCCTCATGCGGCCTACGCAATGAGGTGTACCGCTGTACAATTTCTACAGTCAGAATCCAACCATGCCACCCACTTGCACTACGCATGGACTCTATACATCGAACATTTAGAGGCCCTCCAACCTGCAAGTGGATTGCAGTACCACAACACTTACAGACAACGCATATGTACTACCCGCCATCTTGCCTCAAGATCGTTCTTTCGAACATACAGGAGAAAGTGTGAAAAGAGATCCGGACATTCCACCGCTAACGTCACACGCTCAGGGGTGTGCAACCGCCCTCAGAACTTTGCACTAACTTTCGGAACAGTGCCACTACACGGCTGCTACATCATACGCACCGCGAATCAGTTCCGTGCCTGGCTATGCACCGCCTCAATTTTCTGATCGAACTGAATAGTGTATAGTGAATGTGACCTCTCCTAGCATCTCACCCACTTTTGCTAGACATCAGACAGCAATAACGACCGATCCGAGGGGTGTAATAGTTTACGGGCCCTCGGGCCTACCCCCCACAGCAGACGCCATATTGACTGCTCCCACACCTGTGGCTCTTACACACCCAGTGGTCGTGGATTCCAAACCAACTAAGTTACCGAAACTGCCGACTTTTGCAAAAACGCAGCCCAACACATGGTTCGCGTTAGTCGACTCTATTTTCGCCGCCACAGGCATTGACTCAGAAGAATCATGCTTCGTGTGTTTGATGGGACATTTGCATGACCATTTGGATTTGATTAGCGACATTGTGATCAGCCTGCCGCCTTCACCGAAATATACGAACGCGAAAAGACACATTTGTGAAAGACCTTCTCGAGCTCCGGACGAGATTATTCATCATATCATTCACGAGGAACACCTGCACGACCTCACCCCATCGGGACTATGGCGACGACTCTGCGCCCTCGCACCTGTGGATTTGCTACTCGATACAGCATTATGGTTGATGTGGCTCGTCAAAATGCCAGAAGCATTACAACTACAGCTCCTGCCACTCACGAGATGCTTTCGGTCACGGATCGAGCTTTCAGGATTATTAACTGGCAAGTGCGCAGCATGAAGAGTGGGGGTAGTGATCTCAACAGCGCGCCACTGCCCCTTCCTCCTCCAGGATTCGGGCGAGCTCGCTTCCTCAGCGCTCACGCTACGACAGCGGTGACATCTGCCTGCCATCGCGGGGAACCAGATACAGCCTCCACATCTGCCATGACAACCGACACCGCACTGCAGCGCTCCACAACGGACACAGCCGACACCAGGAGCTCTACATCACCCCCGCCTAACACAGCCTGGCCGCTGTGTTGGTTCCACGACAACTTCGGCGACGCGACCAGGAAATGTCACAGCCCTTGAGCAGCAGGAAATGCAGCTCGCGAGGCGCCATAGGCGCAGCGTCTCGCGCACAGGAAAAAAAGACGCCTTACAGCAGCAACAGCATCTAACATGGTAAGCACCAACGGTTGTCTATTCGCTCTTGACCTCGTCTCAGGAACTAAATTCCTCGTTGGCAGGAGTGCTGATACGAGTGCAATACCCCCAGCTGTCGCATCTACCATGTTAACTTCCTCGCTCAGAATGTTACACGTGGCTAATGACTCAAAGTGTTAGGTACGGCGCCTTTAATGCTCAGACTGCAAAAGACTTGAAGCTTTCGTGGACTTTTCATGTGGCACAGGTGACTTGTCTGGTCTTAGGCACTGACTTTCTGCGACACCACAAATTTTCGCTAGACATTCCGTGAAGTACGTTAGTCCACCAACCTTTGCGAAAGACTATCGCCCTTATGGCCACTGCGTCTGTATCACCCATTCGGTCAACAAACATTGACATTTCACTATTGCAGACCGAATGTGCTCTTCTTGCGTCCAAGTTAACTAGTAAAAGTTGTGACGTGCTACTACAACGACAAGAAATCAGTGAACTCAAGCAAACGCAGGCCAAGCTCACCTCCCTTATCGAGCGTACCGAACAGACATTACACAGCACGAAATCTGAACTCGCCTCACTTCGAGGTGTTCGCTCTTCGCACAAACCAGCGTGTGCTCAGATCATTGACTCATTGCACGAGTGTTCGAACGCTAACGACGCACCCCCCGCACGTAGCATGTTATCAATCACGAGTGGCGCATGTCACAAACTCAATACGACTGAGGGCCCTCCGGTCAGACACTGACCACGACACTAGAATCCACACAAACTCAAAGCGGCGAAAGCCATCATCACGGAACTATTAAAAGCAGGCATTGTACGCCGAACCTCCAGTGACTGGTCGTCACCGATTCATCTCACACTGAAGAAGGATGGTTCCTACAGACTCTGTGGCGACTATAGACGTCTCAACGACTATAGACGTCTCAATGACCGACAATCATGGACAATTACGCAGTACCGAACATTCAGGACTTCGCTTCTCAGTCGGCAGGCGCTAAAATTTTCAGTGTGGTAGACTATGAGAAAGCGTATCACCAAATACCAATGTACGAACAAGATATCCCTAAAAAGGCCATCACCACACCCTTTGGCCTCTTCGAATACGTTTACATGCCTTGCGGATTGAAAAACGCTGCCCAAACCTGGCAGGGTTCTTAGATACAGTGTTACGAACGCTACCTTTCTGCTACGCGTACCTGGACGACATTTTGATCTTTTCTTCCTCTCTGGAGGAACACGAGCTTCACATCCGGGCGCTGTTTGACACATTACAATCCCACTGTGTGATCGTCAACAAAGACAAATGCAAACTGAGACAGGATTCTGTTGTTTTTCTGGGACACATAGTTTCAGCCGATGGTAGCCGGCCCACACAAGAGAAAATAGACATTATCAAACAGCTGCTGATACCAGAAACATACCATGAACTCCGCTGGTTCTTAGGAATGATCAATTTTTTTCGCCGCCATATTCCAAGAGCCGCCAAACTACAGCTCCCCCTCACAGACGCACTGCGCGGGCCACAAACATCAGGCGACAGGCGCGTGCCGTGGACAGAGGTCATGCGTGCGTCTTACAAAAGACTCAAAACCGCACTTGTGGAAGCCATCACGCTTGCCCATCCACACCTGGATGCAACACTTTCGCTCACCACGGACGCTAGCGAAATATCTATCGGCGCAGTACTTCAACAACACAGAGGAGAGGTGGTGCAACCTCTTGAGTTCTTTTCAAAATACTTTCTCGCTCTCAGTGCAAATGGTCCGATTTCGACAGAGGGCTCTTAGCTGTCTACGAAGCCATTAGATATTTCCGCGAAGACGTCGAGGGACGCCCCCTCACGATCTTTACAGACCACAAACCTCTCGCCCAAGCACTCACAAACCCTCCAGCCGACCCACCTCCTAGGAGGTTGCGTTATTTCGACCTCATTTCACAATACACAACTAATGTACAATACGTTTGAGGATCCGACAACATAGCCGCTGATTATTTCTCCCGGATCTCGGGCATATCTTCCTCAATCGACTTCGACGCTTTTGCTCGAGCGCAAACAAATCATGACTGCTTGGCGAGCCTTTTATCTGACAATAATCACTCTCTGTGACTGGCGCACAAGACGATCCCCGGCACACTGCAGACGACACTTCCACTGGCATGCCACGCCCCCTCGTCCCCTCCTCTTTGCGTCGCTCGGTGTTTGACGCACTGCACAGTTTTGCCCAACTGAGCATTCGCACACTACGTGCATCATCGCCGAGCGTTTCGTATGGCCTTGGCTTCGCAAAGACTGTCGCGACTGGTGCCGCACTTGTATTTCGTGCCAGCGGTCCAAAGTTGGACGCCACTGCACGCCCCCCTCAGGCGTCTTCCGCTCTCCTTCTGGCAGACTCCGCCACATCCACATCGAATTTGTCGGCCCCCTTCCCCAGGTGGATGGTTACCGATACTTGCTTACCTTTATCGACAGAACAACTAGATGGGTTGAGGCAACCCCACTAGCAGATATTTCGGCCGAAACAGTCGCCAATGCTGTCCTCTCCACATGGGTCGCACGTTTCGGCTGCCCCGAAACCATTACTACAGACCAAGGCCGTCAATTCGAGGCTGTCCTCTTCACAAAAATGTGGGAGCTCTTCGGCGTTGGCCGCATTCGCACGACAGCCTATCACCCCCAATCAAACAGCTTAGTGGAACGATGGCACCACACATTAAAGACAGCGCTAATGTGCCACGAGGAACGGTGGTTACACGCCCTCCCGTGGGTACTGCTAGGCCTCCATTCTGTATATAGAGATGACCTGCAGTGCTCAGCGGCCGAACTGCTCTATGACGAGCCGTTCACCATACCAGTCGAGTTTGTCGAGCCTTCACCTCTCCAAGCACCATCGAATACGCCGTGATAATCGAGAACATACGACAGACGATACGAACGCAGAGAACACCCGCTCCGAAAGCACACACTCCGCCTATAACATTTGTGCACCAGCGGTTAGACACGTGTGAAGCTGTGATGCTTAGGGACGATACAGTGCGCGCCGCCCTGCAACCCCCATACACAGGCCCTTACAGGGTACTTAGGCGCTCGTCGAATACATTCGACATCTGTATCAAAGGCAAACCCTCGACAGTGTCAGTGTCTCGACTCAAGCCGGCGTGGGTCACTGCAGACGACAACACCTCCAGCGACCTGACACCACCGACTACGACGGACGACGACTTCCACACCGCTGCCGCCTCAAGGGACAACACGCCGGCCACGCCCCCTCCCCAACGCCGGGAACCCTCGCTGGGCAGAGTCCAGGGTCCACGCCCTTCACCCCACCCTCTCCTGCTACGCCCGTCACACACTTCTCACCCGACATTCAGAAACTCACTACCGTCTCCATCGACGTCTCACACTTTTCACCGCCTGACATCTGTATAACTACCACAAATGATTCTCTCTTAGTCATCCATGCTCGCCCCCCCCCCCCCCCCACGCGCTCCGCCGACAATGACATCTTCCAACTTTCCGTTCTCCACTCCTCACCGATCCCCAATTCCTTAGATCCTTCCTTCATTCAATCTTTAATTGATGCCATGGGGACACTGTACGTGTTGTACCCCGTGTCTCCGTCTATTCACCCCACCCCCTCTGTCACCCCACGAATCGGTCGCCGCATACTCCCACCGGTGTGGCACCGTGATTACATTTTTCCATCCAAAAGGGCTCGAACCCCGGCCCCGCCCCACCCAGTTCCCCCTCCGGACGAAGACGGCGCGACACCTGCACCCTCCCCCCACAACAGCCAGAGCCTCATGCTCCGAACTGCAGGGGGGGGGGGGGTCTCTGTGGCAACACTGACGTGCCATAACATCTCTGGTGCGCAACAAACTCTTTGGGCCAAGGTGGCCATTATGTTCTGTCTATGTGATACTTTCGATGTGTAATGACGTATATCTGAAGTGTGACAATAAATGTGCTGATTGTTTTAACAAGTGGCTCAACGGGTTGTTATTTCTAAAGATAAGGACCCAAAACCCCACATACATATAGGGCTACACACTGGATCGTGCTTTCTATTACACTAGACCACGGATTTCATGGAAGGGGAAGTGGAAGTGAAGTGGGTGTAGGAGTGATGGTGGTGACATCAATAACTTGATGTCAGATCTACCAACCATGGATAAGAGGAGGAATGACCATCCAGGCAGAGTTGCTATCTCTTGAATAAATTTAGTCATGATACAAAAAGGCGCTAAACAAACTTTGCCCCACAATTTGTATGGACCCAGGCGTACACTTGCTTGCAGACATTTTCGAGAAATTCTGTAGTTTATGCATGTACATATACACACTGGATCGTGCTTTCTATTACACTAGACCACGGATTTCATGAATGGCAATGCTGGAAAAGACATGTATCAACAGAGAACTTTTGACCAATGTAGACAAGTTGCAGTATTCATGGGAGAGTTTTTCAAAGCGTCCATAGACATGCCAAGGCAAGTAACCCACAAATGCATGAGACGTTAAATACACCTGATGATTTGAGTTACAGACTATACCTTGATGTAAACAATTTCTCCTGGCATGTCATGCAACAATCTCTGCCAGTTGGACGGTTGTGTTGGCTGTCCAGTGTGGAAAACGTCTAGTTAAGTGATTTCAAAGATTCGCAGCGAACTTGGTGCAGGGTATGTCGTAGAGGCACACATGGCATATGCTAATAGTTTGCGTTAACACGCACAGCGACTTGCCGCTATAATGAGAGTGCCTAGTTCCATGGATCAGTTCCTTCCCCAGGCTAATGATGAAATTCAGGATAAACAGCGAGATATAATGCATATAGGAACTTCCTGCGATGTCGCAGTTTGAGGATGGAACCGATTAGAGTCACCTATGCAATAAAATTCGACCAGTTGCTCTGGTGAACGAATATATTTACATTAACACTGATAAGCGGACTTCCGCGACATGTGACTTCGAAAAACTTTTCTTTTAACCAATGAATATTGCAAATTGCGGCAAAACAATGGAGAATATTAGAGAGCAGTGCAAAATTTACTGACGTATGAAATGAGATGGTCATCGTGGCAAGTAAAATTATATCGCCAACCGAGATTTTAAACAAGGCTACAATCTTCAGTGACGGTTAATTACGGGTTTGCGAAAAGTGATGTCATAGGCGAAAAGTTACTTTGTACAGATATGGACAGCTTGAACTATAAATATTGGGTGAAGGGTTGCAGTCCATACGAAGTAGTGTGTGTGTGTGTGTGTGTGTGTGTGTGTGTGTGTGTGTGTGTGTGCCTGACCCGCGCGCGTGAGCTCGAGAGAGAGAGAGAGAGAGAGAGAGAGAGAGAGACAGCGAGCGAGCGAGAGAGAGCGAGCGCCATGCTACTTACATCATCATTGCCCACAGTCGGTTGACTGGTCCCTGTCATAATGGGTTGTACAGGTAGCAAACTTGGCTCAGTCATACACATTCCCATTGGACCGAGTTGGTTCAAAATACTTGGGAAAAAATAAAAAAGGTCAGATAATCTAATTGTTGACTGTAAGGTAATGGGAGAGTCACGTAAGATGTAACACCCCTTTTATTTCGTGAATGGTTACGCATATCGAAACGTGGTTTTCGGCAAATGTTAAGAGCGTCGAGAGGCACCCTTTTTTTTTGTTTGCCTAATGTTTTTAGCGCTGGTATCAACGAAGACACTGAAATAAGAATGTCTTTAAACAGAACCGTATGCTTTTTATAACTGCATGCGATAGGTCTTGAGATGACAATTACAGTGATATAGCGTTTGTTAATATTGACAACACCTGTCGTGAAAAAATTCGAGAAGTGTCCAAGAATATGAGAGCAGGGTGGCTGGAATCGACATTAGTGGTGCAAACACCGCCAAGCCGAGCTCTCTAGCTATGATGTGTCAGAATGTCAACACATTTGCCTGTTTATTTGTCTGCACTCGAGGCCGCTTATTTTTGCAGACATGTACACCAAAGGGGAGAAGTTGGATATTTATATGACGAATGTAAAAAAAATGTGGTAAAAACAGTACAGCGATGTAGAGCTATCCATCTGGATCGCCAATGTCCGACGCACGAGGCAATTACAGGAATTGTTAAGACAGTAGTGCGATCCAGCTGCTTGAAAGTGAAAAAGAAGCCAAGACATAAAACTGCAGCTGACAGAGAACATGAAGAAGCTGTTCTGGCTACAGAGCTAATGAATCCGCACAATGATACGAGACATACTGCCGAGGAATGTGGAATCAGCGAGGCGACTGTGATTCACATCCTTCATCGACAGAGTTTCCATCCTTAATATCTGTCACTACATCAGGCACTCGACGACTATGATTTAAAACGCCGTACAGAATTTTGTCGGTTTGCCCTTCAGCAACTGAGAGACGACCCTATGTTTTTCCAGTGTGTACTCTTGACTGATGAAGCAACGTTTACTAACTACACTAATTTAAATTTGCATAATGTGAACAGAAGAACAAAGTATGTTCTGCCCCACTGACGTCATCCAAGATGGCGGCCGTGTCGTCAGCTGATGACGCGAGTACCATTATCAAAGACTGCGGCCGTGACGTCAGCTGTAGACGCAAGTACAGTTAATCAAGATGGCGGCTTTTGACGGGAAAGTACCACGCCCCCCTAGTGGGCAGTTTGAATTTTGGCGGGAAATTGAATTATGTGCTTCTACAGGTCCCCCTTTCCGACTTTTTGCATAATGGTGCGTCATCCTCTTGGAAAATGGACGGGAATTTCGAATTTTGGAGGGAGTTTTGCTCCAAGAGGTTACTCCTGCAGCTGAGAGGAGTTAGAATGCTGTTGCCACTACTAGAGACTGCTCATGATGCCGTTCAGTTCGAATATAATTTGTTTAAATTTCTATAAATTTGTTTAAATTTATTATCTACCTACAGCAACAGTAATGGCTTAGTGTGGTGCTACTGCCGCAAGAGGCTGAGATATCAGTTGTTGGTGCGGAACAAGCTTGAGGAAATGTTCTTGCCAGATGGGGGAAGTTTTAATAGCTGTATTACATGCACTCATTCAGCCAACGAGTGCACTCATAGCCTCCTGTATGAAGGATGGAAGCAAGCATTAATGGTTGAACATATGAAGAGGTAGAGTACGGTCCTGCAATAAATGCTTTGCATAACACAACGCATGGAAACATCCGTCTCAGCTCCCATCCCACAAGAGACAACTTCCTCCGAGCCTGCAGATCGCAGAACTGAGCTAGTTCATGAGTTCACCGGTAGAGGGTGCCGCGATAGGTCACGTGATCCTGCAGTCAGTCGCGTGGCACGGCGTGGGTCGCTGCCTCCCCACCGCTTCTCATTGTCAGCCACCTGAGCGTCCGACCGCATCAATACTTCTTAGAGGTGGGCCAAACGGTTATTCTGGAGTAACCGTTATCACAGTTCCAGTTATTCTTTGATAACCGTTATCGTTAATCGTTATTAATAACTGCCAAGTTATTTTTCGCTAGCGAATACCGATAACTCCGACAGTTAAATAACGACATAGTTGGAATCCATCAGTTTAGTTATCAGTATAACTGCGAGTAGTGTGAAATAGCAGGAATGTCGTATGAATCGTGTCATAACCTTAGCTTATTAACTCCGGGTACATTTTAGTTGATGTTAGAACGATTATTAGTGTTTCATATTATATGTTTGTAGGTTATCGGTCGCTATTAGAAATATTATCTTCGCAGCTGCGACAGAAAGTACGCGGAACTTCGCCAAAGCACTGTTTAAGTAAAATGTTAACAACGTGCGTATTTAAGTATGAAGTAATATGTAAACTGAGTACTGTAGGTTAAATTCGAAGCTTAATTTCTTGTGCTGCTCACATAATAGAATAAAGTGTACAGCCTTATAATACAACAAAAAATATACGTAATGTGACAGATTCGTTTACTCCTGTGCTGTAAAAGCTAGTCCTATTGGGGAAAGTGTGAGTACGCTAATCCAAGTTTTATGTCAGATTTGCAAACTGCTCGATTTCTCCAGCGACAGCATGTTTATAACATGAAGACATGCAGATCGAAAAGGTTGACAGTGTTACATTTCTGGGACTACAACTTGATAATAAATTCAGTTGGGAAGGGCATACCACATTTTTTCATTCTGTTATTTCATAAGGGAGCATATTCTGTGGGAACTTATCAAACGTAGCAAAAGTTTTTCGCATGTAAAAGCGTGTAATAAAAATCGTTTGTGGTATCAATTCAAGAACATCATGTAGGAATCTGTTCAAGGAACTTTGTATTCTAACCACTGCTTCCTAGTATATTTATTCCTTTATGAAATTTGTTACAAGTATTTCCAACCAATAGCTTAATACATAATATCAGTACTAGAAATGGGAACAGCAATCTACATAAAGACCTAAAATTACTTACCTTGGTCCAAAAGGGGTCCAATATTCAGGAACATGCATTTTCAATAAACTGCCAGCAAGTCAGCAACCATTAAAAACTTGGTTTCAGATAAGGCACGGTTTACAGTGTGTTTGAAAGACTATTTGATACAGAAGTGTCTGATTCCACCCATCATCAATATGCCGGAAATGGCTATTTTAAGTGTGTCTATGACGTCACTACATACACATGGCAACAAACACGAAGATACAAATAAATAATACAATAACATTTCCCACGAAAAATACAATCAAACCAATGGGACAACTGCGGGAAGTTGGGGGTTTTAGGGTGAGGACAAGCTAGTAAAAAAAAAACACACCATGATCCCAAAACACAAAATGAAGAACAAAAAGAAAAAAAATACAGCATTCTGCTACACCAACAAAAATCTGCAGGAATCGGACACTTCCCTTGAACAATATAGGTCAACTATAGGTGACCATACCAAAACACCAATACCCACAACTAAAAGTACGAAAATTGGAATCAGACATTTCCCTTGACCTATATAGGTGAACCTCAGATGGCGATACTAAAACATCAACACACACAACTATGAAAATGGGAATCGGTCATTTCCGGTGACCTGTATAGGTCCACCACAGCTACTGATGCCAAAAAACCAACATCTACAACTGCGAAAAATAAAACCACAATCCCAAAAGTCCACAAATCAATCATCCCTACATAAATTAAATCACATTCAATACATCATAAATACACAAAACATCACAGCTAGAAAAAAAAAATTTAATTACCTCCTGCAACCTAGATCGACAGCCCCCCCTCCCCCCCCCCCCACACACAAACCAACTCATAAACACTGTGACGTAATGACATTCACACACCACACCACCTTTACGTCGAAGCAGACGGGTGGAATCAGACGCTTCCATTGACCCCTCCTTCTACTCTGTAGATGAATATCGTAACAGAGACTGATAGACCAGCTTAGGTAAAAATTCTGCTATATTTCAGTTTTGTCAGCAGATGGTTGCAACAGTCAAGATCGGGTATTCTGTGTACGATAAATTTATTAAAAGTACGTAACTGTGTTTTATTCTGTCACTGTACCAATTCTGTAAATATTAGCAGTTACTGTGATATATTCACATATTTTGACAATCTCCTGACAAATGATGAGGATAATAATTATTATATTCCACTGTATTATGTTATACTTTCTGACATGTTATTTGTCATTCGCGATGGCCAGCGGCTATTTCCGTAGCAGTACGAAAATATTTGTTCGCTCCAGTTACTATCCTCTCTGGAAATATCACCTGGAACTACGATCTTTAACTGGAGTCACCGAGTCAGGAACGTCTAGACACACAGTTATTCCGTTACCAGCTTCCAGGTTATCTATGGTGGTAGCCCGATAACTACCAGAGAACTAGAACTACGAGCCAATAACGATAACTGCCAGAGGAGAATACCAGTCTGACAGTTATTTCCATAGTCGCTCGAATTCCTAAGTAACTTTCCTTCTACTACCCGTCCAAGCTAAATTAACACGTAAGGCGGTGGCTTAAGGGAACGACCGTACTTGTTAATGCCTGTACTGCAGCTCCTATCAGCCACGGCTCGGACATTAACTTTATTTAATTGTTTATGCTAAAAGTAACGAAGGCCCACGAAATAGTACACAGTTCTTATCAACAGATGGCGCGCAGTCTCACAGTTATTCCCATGGTCTATAGAACGCCTTCCAAATGCGCAGTACGATCTTCGGTCAACAGATGGCGCGAGGCACTGTTGACACTAAACAGTTATTGAAATAACTGCCAGAATCTGAGGAACGGTTGTCGCAGTAACCGTTACTTCTCAGTAACCGGTTATTTCTATCAGTTACGTTATTTTTTGCCACCTCTAATACTTCTGAAGACCAAAGACTCGCCGCTTTCAGTCCAACAGGCGCCGGCGGGCGTCCAACACCACTGATATCTATAAGAACAAGGACTCACCCACTTTCAGTCCTGCGACACAAACAGCTACCTGTGAGAGTCCGAAAATGCTTTCATAACAGCGACAACAAAGGCATCGCGAGCTCCTTTAAAGGGGTTTAGATGTTTATCTCTGACTTGTGATGACTGGGTGTTGTGTGATGTCCTTAGGTTAGTTAGGTTTAAGTAGTTCTAAGTTCTAGGGGACTGATGACCATAGATGTTAAGTCCCATAGTGCTCAGAGCCATTTGAACAATTTTTTGATGTTTATCTTTCCCAAAAACAGGAATGACATAAACAAAGGCGATGAGCTGCTAGGGGACACACGCAGGTGTTCTTAACAGCAATGAACAAAGAGCTCCTTCAAAGCTCTTCAGTCGTTACGCTTCATAACATCGAGGAAGCATTTCCAGACTTATCGAAGCATTGAAAGACTATCAAATGCGTCTATAGAACATGTTAGATATTTAACTCCAGCTCTGAAGAGTTCGAAACATATAACACTTTAGTACAAACGGGTTCAAATTTAGTTATAACTATACATTTCGCAAAATTCGATGTAAAAATTATCCATCATCATGATAGAATAATTTACTAACCTTCCAGCGGTCACATAAGCCGTCGATTCCATCGACAGCGCTACTTGAAATTTCGTCTTTTCTACTGTACACCTTTCCTAACTAGCAAAACTCTCCGTTTTGTCATCTGAAGACTTTGTAAAACATTTGTTTCAGCGTTTATGAAGCTAAGCTAAATGTAAGAAACACTAGTGTTGATACCAGCAACGTAGAATTTCTCGTATATAACATGCACCATGGAAAATCACGGAGCTCGCAGATTGTGAGGGAGATGCAATATGTCATCGACCGCACGATAAGTGTTGAAAACATTATCATATCCAGTATGGTTGTAAAAAAATATCCCCTTCCTTCATCCAGAATATTTATAAAGTGTTCCGAACTCTAATTGCATTCTCTGTCCACCCCCGGTAGCTGAGTGGTTTCCCGGCACGGTAGCTTAGCATGTTCGGTCAGAGGGTTCACTGTTCTCTGTAATAAAAAAAAACTGAGTTAATGGATCAACGACGAACTTAAACGGATGCCTTACGACGTCCGGCCCGAGCAGATGCAACGAACGAAAACGAACAAAAAGCGATTTTTAAAAAAGTAGTCAGTGCAACAGAATGTCAATCCTAAGGGCCCAGGCTCGATTCCCGGCTGGGTCGGGAAATTTCTCCGCTCAGGGACTGGGTGTTGTGTTATCCTAATCATCATCATTTCATCCCCATCGACGCGCAAGTCGCCGAAGTGGCGTCTAATGGAAAGACTTGCACCCGGTGCACGGACTACCTGATGGGAGGCCCTAGTCACACGAAATTTTTTTGTTGCATTGTCTGCAGCTGAAATAACTGCTGAATGCACTGAGCTTATAATACACATAATAACTCGAGATGCAGAGGCTGAATTCAATATCATCCAGCGTGTATTCGAAATAGAATCGTTACTCATAGTATGGATTCTATCTCTGTGAATCCATAAACTATCAGAAGCTCAGGTCTCTTCGACGTTTTGGACGCATCTGGCGAGTTCAGGTTCCAGTCGCCAGGGATGCTAGTGGGCTCACCCCAAGAAACTCAACACCCATTGGTTAGCATAATGGTGACGTGGGAGGAGGCTCGGCATCCTATTTAAACTCAACATCCTTGTGTTCCTCTTCACTCCGATACAGTCAGCCAGTCTGTCTGTCTGTCTGCATTTCGTTTTCGCAATTATCATGAAGAGATCTTCAGCCAACTGCAGCGGTGAGGGGAAGCGCCCTCGCCTGAACAAGGTCCCACGTAAGTTATTACTTTTGTATGAGTGTTATTTAGTATGTGAAGTTCTGTTTAGAATACAGAACTGCTCCGTGCATGCGTGAAACTGAATTTGTTTTCCTCCTCATTTCAGCATTCTTCACTGGCTTGCTGGACACGCTGGATGATGTGCTGGGAAGGGGGAATCCGTCAGCTCAAAAACGTGAGTATGAAATTTGTGTTTTGTTTTCGTAATATCTCGAGTTTGTGATGATACCGTAATATAAGATATACTTCATTGTTGGTGTTGTAGATGAATCGTGTGTAGTGCAGCCCTCTAATTTAGACCATGGTGTTCTTTGGCACGAGGATAAGCCGTCTCTCCTGCGTAAGATTCGATTCCATCAATATGTAGATACATTTTTTCTGCTCATACCTTTTCTATAATTTTTTTTTTTTTTTTGCTACGGGTGATTTGGATCGGCTCGATGATTTAAATGCGCAATTTCAGCACGATGCATTTATCGATGCACAGTTTGTGGCGGATGGGGACTTTGATCCCGAAATTCACAACGAAGGGCTGGCTGCTGCGACTGTGCCGTGGTCCGGGAACGAACAAGGTGACTATTATTATAGCTTTCATATTCTTATTATTATTCATACCTCCATATCGGTCTGTTTATAATTATTTGAACATGCTCTATAATGCTATGCTTATTTTTTTTCTTCACAGAGGTGATGGCCGTAGCGCATGTGGCAGGCGTCAGGGTGCGGTGCACTGTCATTAGAGCCCCAGTACGACGAGCAGAGCTGTGCGTCGCACCCGTCATCACAAAGCTATCGGCAGAGGTTCAACCCACCTGGACCCTGTGTGTCACGGAGTCAGCCATCTCGACGTACCCCCCCCCCCCCCCCCCTTCAGCCCTGCCCTTGGTTGCTTGTGGAGGCAGGCACTGGCATCAGACAATTGCCAATGACTCAGAAATTGGTCGTGGTGGTGGAGTGGCCAATTCGGGGGTGAGTCGACAGCCTAGGCCCAGCGCTATCCGCTACGCCCCACCTGCAGCTAGGCCCAGCTGCTCCCACTGACCGGACACCGGTGCCTCACCCTTGACTCCGCCCATCCAACAGCACGTACTGTGCAACCACAGGTGTATGACAGCAGGCCACATTGCCAGCTCAACCTACTATTAGTAGCAGTAGTAATGATAGTTAACCCATGGCTAGTCGCCGGCCGGTGTGGCCGAGCGGTTCTAGGCGCTACAGTCTGGAACCGCGCGACCGCTACGGTCGCAGGTTCGAATCCTGTCTCGGGCATGAATGTGTGTGATGTCCTTAGGTTAGTTAGGTTTAAGTAGTTCTAAGTTCTAGGGACTGCTGACCTTAGAATTTAAGTCCCATAGTACTCAGAGCCATTTCAACCATTTGTGAACCTTGGCTAGTGGCATTTCCCTCTGCCGCCCTTTTAGTGAAGGATATCACGTCAGTGATGCCATACCGCAGTTAGAGTTCTCGGTGATTGCAGATGCTTTTGAGGAGCGAATCTCATTCACCAGGATCGGGAACCTGGCAGGAGGGTACCGCGGTCCTGTTGGTTTCCTAAGGGCGTGCCGTCTTGTCATGTAAACAGAGCTCCTCAAGGTAGTCAATGATCTGCAGTATCCTGCCATTAAATGCAGTGCGGTGCTTTGCATCGAAATATTGCATCCCCCTCCCCCCCCCCCCTCAAAGTTGAATCTGGTGTTGAAGAGACAACTCTTCAGTATCTCTGGGGGGGGGGGGGGGGGGGGGGATGGCGTAATAACGCAGAGAACGTCAATCTCCAAGTGGTTTCGTAAATCCACCTTAAGTGTTATACTGGTCCGGTTTTCCGAGATGGAAGTCAGAGGGTCAGCTGAAGCACTCAGCCAAATACTACACCTGGTCATCCATACACATGTCTATGATCCGGTAGATCGAGGGTCAAGCTATAACAAGCTCCCTAAAGATATAGCTAATAAGAATGCATGCATGAATGTCGAAAATAGAAAGGATCAGTCTTGTTTTGCAAGGTCAATCGTGGTTTATGAAAGAAAGTACGATTGATGGGATCATCCTGAGCATCTGAGTACATATGATGTAGGTGATAATATTCGTGGGTGTTACAACTTTGATGATATAAAGTTCCCCATCAAGATCCAGGAGATACCTAAATTTGAGGCGCAGAATACTGGCATATCGGTACATGTTTATGGCCTGGAGAAGAAATGCAAGTCAGATGAGCAAGACAACCATATTGCCGTCAGCCCCTCGAATTTTCAAAATTTGTCAGTGAGCGTGAGCTGCATGTAAATATGCTGCTCTTCTCTGAAGGTGATAATCATCACTAAGTTTGGATGAAAGACATGTCTCGACTCCTTTCCTCCCAATTATCAACAAATTGTCATGTGAAACACATTTGCTTAAGGTGCCTCAATTATTTCTCCTCAGACAAGTTATTAGCGGCGCATCTAGTAGACTGCACTTCCAAGGAACCAGTACGTGCTATTATGTCTACTGAGGAAAACAAATTCATAAAGTTCCAGAATGCTCACCACCAGGAGTGATGCCTGTTTGTAGTGTACGCCGACTTTGACTGTCTCCTCACCCCTGTGACCCGCTGTGAAGGTGACCCTACAGCCTCACACACCACCTTTACAGAGAAACATGTACCATATGCAGCAGCGTACCAAATTTTATCGTCATATGATTCCAGTCTTAACCGCTACAAATTTCTGTCGGGGATAATCCTGCGGTTTGGCTTCTCACTGAGCTCGAATAATTTTTGCGAGAGGTTGATAAGCTTTACAGCAGCAACATTCCCATGACCAAATCAAAGGGAATGGAGATTTGTGTAATAATGCGACTGATTGTCATATTTACGGACTGCCGTTAGACAGAAAAGTTGAAACTCCTCATAGGGACCACTGTCATCTTACAGGGAAGTTCCATGGCGCAGCTCACAATGTGTGCAATTTGAAGTACCAGCTGCTAAGACACATACCCGTTTTCTTCCACAATTTAAGTGGGTATGACACTCACTTTCTAGTTGAGCACTTGACTGATTTAGGTTGGGATATAAATCAGGTCAGTGTCCAACCTGAGAGTGTCGAGAAATACATTTCATTCTCCAAACGAATGACGCCAAGAATTATGTTCCGATTCCTTGATATGCTACGTTTTATTCAGGCATCACTTCAGAAACTCGTTGAAACTCTACCTCGGGGGAATATATATCTCACTCGAGCTGCATTTCCTGACGAGGAAGAGTTTCAACTTGTGACTAGGAAGGGGGATTTTCCCATATGAGTATGTGAATAGCATGGCGAAACTCAACGAAACCAGGCTACCTGACATAACTGCATTCTCCAGCAACCTTGCAGGCGATGCCATAACGGATGCAGAGTATGAGCATGCCATGAATGTCTGGCAGGAATTCAATATTTCAATTTTAGGAGAGTACGCATGGCTTTACATGGACACAGAAGTGCGCTTGCTTGCGGACGTTTTCGAGAAATTCTGGAGTCCATGCATGACCACATATTCTCTGGATCCTGCCTTTTATTACACGGCACATGGGTTGTTTTGGGACACAATGCTCAAGAAAACAAAGTGCAGCATTGATTTATTAATCGATGCTGACATGCTTCGTTTCTTTGAATGAGGGATCTGTGGGGGACTTTGCCAATGTGTCCATAGGCACACGAAGGCAAATGACCCGCGGATGGGTGACAGGTTCAACACATCCCTTGATTCAAGTTACATAATGTGCCTGGACGTGAATAGCTTATACGGGCACGCCATGCAGCAATCACTGCCGATTGGTGAGTTTTGATAGGTGCCCAAAGACGAATGCAAGGGATTAGGCAGAACTCACATACCCTATTAGTTTGCATGATGCGCACACCGATTTGCTGCTGTGTCCAGAGCAACTAGTTCTGCGAGGAGGCTCCACGCCAAAACTAATCACAACGCTGGGGGATAAGCAGAGATACATCATTCAGTATCGTAATCTCCATCTGTGTCTCAGCTTGGTATGGAGCTAGTTAGAATCACCAGGGCTATCTTCTTCAAGGCCGGCCGCGGTGGTCTAGCGGTTCTATGCGCTCAGTCCGGAACCGCGAGACTGCTACGGTCGCAGGTTCGAATCCTGCCTCGGGCATGGATGTGTGTGATGTCCTTAGGTTAGTTAGGTTTAAGTAGTTCTAAGTTCTAGGAGACTGATGACCACAGAAGTTGAGTCCCATAGTGCTCAGAGCCATTTCAACCATTTTTTTGAATAATTCAGTTTTCGTTAAAACAATGGAGAATTTGAGGGAACGACGTGAAATTTTTATTAAAACCGAGTGAGATGGGCGTTATGGCTAAGAAAATGCATTGCCAGATCAAATTTTAAGCAGGTCACGATATTCAATGAGAACTTTGTTGCTGTGGAGATGGCAAAGACTGTAGCAGAGTTCACAAAATCTATTCATGTACTGTTTTCATTATGAGTTTGCGAAAACTCATTTCTCATATCCTAAATTACTTTATATGGATACAGATAGCTTCATCTATTGGGTGAAGAACTGCAATCTATATGAAGCAATGAGGTGCCACAGTACTGAATTCGACACGTTCTCATACACAGCCAATAATCCTTGTGGTATTATTCCACAGAAAAAGAAGGTTATCGGTCTTATGAAGGACGAGGCGAATGGATTACCGATTGTGGAGTTTGTAGGTCTACATTCAAAAATGTATGCGTGTTGCACATTGGAAGGTGCCACCCAGAGGCGGGCTAAGAGTGTGTGTCGTATAGCATCGAGAGCCCTCTGTATCGAAGACTGTTTGCAGTGCCTGTGCAGTGGTGTTTGCGGTGCTGCACCGCAACCACCGCATATGGTACGGGAGACCAGTATTCGACAGAGAAGACACGAAGTGTACACTGTGCTGCAGTCTAAAATCGGTCTGTCGCTTCATGACGATAAAAGGGTCATTCGTGATGACGTGACTGAAACTCTCCCGTGCTAACACTACTGTATGTGTGTATGTGTGTGTGTGTGTGTGTGTGTGTGTGTGTGTGTGTGTGAGAGAGAGAGAGAGAGAGAGAGAGAGTGAGTCCGCGGAGTAGTATGTCCCTTTTATCATAGAGTAAATAATTTTGTGTGTGTGTGTGTCGTGTAGATATTTTTTGTACTATGTACACGTGTATATACATACATAGAGAATGTGTGGAAAAGAAAAGAAAAAGAACACAATTTATATATATGCACACCATGTGTGTGAAAGAAAGAATAACGATAAAACAAAAAAAAATAAAATAAAAAAGTAAAAAATAGAAAAAATTTATATATATTTGTTCATAAGCAACGTATGGCTAGCCTGTAAATATATGTATCTACGCACCATGTGTGTGTTGTAAATAGAATAGCTTTTAAGTTTTTCACATGCCGCTAGCCATCCAAGTCAGAATAGTTTTTAAGTGTAGCTCACAGTCCATCAGAATTGCTATTCTAAAAACCTTTGCTATTGTGAACTGTTGAAATTATATTCTAAGCGTGCACAGTCCATCAGAGTTATTGTAAAAGCTGTGCTACTGGGGCTGTGGAATTTAGGTGTAGTGGTAAAGAAAGTATCTTCGCATTAGTTTATAGTGTAGATTTATGTTAAAAAAATTCCTACCAGTGCTACTGTTGTAGCATGTAAGTTAAATGCATTTTTGCATTGGAAAAGCAAAGTCAATTTGTACCTCAAGGATACTGCATTATACCTCAAAAACTACATTTTACCTCAAGAACTATATTGTATTTGTGTGAACTGAATAAACGAAGAAGAAATTAGTCATCATACGTCTTTGTCGTAGTTGTTATTTACAAAAAACCCTATCCCCTATTTATTATGTATATAAAGGATGTGCATGTCTCAAATGACATTCGTTTTGCTGAAGTGACGGCTATTAAGGAGGTGAAGTTTAAGATGCGAGATAACAAAATATAAATTAATAGGTACTCTGCTAGCTCCAGCACAGTTCACAATGTTACCCCAGGGTGTAAGGATCGTAGCTGACGTTCAGGGGTTCTATTACAACGAATGCAAGCGATTCATAATTAAAGACTATGCAAGAATAGCTTTCATACAAAATGATGGAATAATAGAAACATTCGCAGCAAGCGTCGCATCGCCGAAACCTTTCAAGGATGTGAAGTGCGTTAAAAGAAGGAGAAGTGCGAAGTGACTAACACGTTTCTTTCGTGGGCTCCACTGGGACCGTCCTGGGTGTTGAGCATGCACTTAACTTTGATGTAGTTTTACATGCTATTGCATCAAGGATGTGAGGAGGAACATGATGCAGAGATGTCCACACGAGTATGTGTTAAAGCCCTGATATAGCTTAAAATCGTAGAAGACTCGTCTTTTGCTGGTGAAGCCGCAAGGGCTGGAACGAGGAACGGAATAATTCCGCCTGATGTCTTGGGTAAAGGTAGAACGCGAGTGGTTTAATTGTACCCTTCCTCTTATGGTTCTTCTTCTTCTTACTCATCATTGCATGCTTAGCCGCACACATCAACGTGAGAATGCAGCTTTTCAGGCAGCCTGATTTCTTCTTCTTCTTCCCAAAGCGGACCGCGCTGCTTTCATAGTTCGTTTGCAATTCATCGCTCCTAAGCCTAACTTAATTTTACCACTCATGGTTTTATCAACAACGAATGCACCCACACGTTGACCTATACCAATATATTTTCTTCGTCTTATTTCCTTGGCTCTATCAGATAAAATTCTGTCTGCGACGTGACGTGCTCGGAGATCTTTTCTTTGCGTCGTAGGCTAGGTTTTGCTCCAGGCAGGCTTCGTCGAGTAGGTTAATACCTCTACCGCCACGTGCCAAGCGTTTCTGAAGCTTTGTTCCTGGTCCACAGAAGTTATATCCCGGAATGTGTAATTCAACTGGTAATTTGTCGAGAATACCACCTCCACCTCTTATTATGGCGTGTCTCCTATCATGCATTGTACGCTAATGAGGTGATTGAGGTCTACGCATCCTATTATATACTAATTCTTCATCATCAATCCAGCTGTTTTCTGATGAAGGAAATACCAACCGTTTAACTATCGTTTCCATACTTCCTATTATTATTATTGTTATTTTCATTCGATGATTCCTCTGTCTCTAAGTTCTGAAATTATTGAGACAACCTCATTCGAATGTGCTATATTACCCGCTGCAGCTGAAGCCACCAACAGCCGAAGCCTATCTATTAATTCATCTGCCTCATTGTAAATACATAATGGGGGGGGGGGTTGAATGCTCACTCGTTTATGTTGAATGTCAAGACCTCCACCAATGCTTTGGGGTTGCTCATTCAGTAAATGTTGTATAATGCTAGTGTATTTAGAGTTTTGTGGACTTTTCAGTGTTCCGTCTGCATTCTTATACACTTCAGTCAACTGTAGTCATCCTCCATACGTCTTGCCATCACTGGCAGAGTATTTTAAGTTTCTTGAGGCTCTTAGGAAGATAAGTTTCATTAAGACAGGTGTTCTTTTAAACTCTTTATCCCCGATCCATCTTGTGTTATCGGTTAAACTTACAGACTGAGAGCCGAGCATGTACGGTCTCTCCTTGCTGACATCGAATGTTCTATCTATCCTAGTCCTGTACTGGTTAGTGAAGTCAGCAATTGGATCGTTCTCAACATTGCCATCATCTCGTGAGCTAGCTTCCTGGTAGATTCGGTAACAGGTGTAAATGTTTCTCTTAGTGTTTGCTCCCGCTCCATATGCCCCATCCTCAACAAACGTAATTTCTCTCGAACAGCTTTACCCGCCTGAATGACTTTATGCTTAGTCGACATCTTGACACATAATAATCTGAGCTCTGTACATCGTGAGGCTTTATATATGCTTTGTTCTTCTTCTTCTTTCCCGGATCCTCCTCCCCTCCTCCTCAATAATAAGAACCCCAGCTTCTATTTTCCCCTCAATTGCGCTAATTCTTTTATCTAGCCGGTGTTGGTCAAGCGCAAAAACTTTCTGATTGTCCTTTAATTCACTTACAGCCTTACCGAGTATGTTGAGTCTTCCCTCAACAGTTTGAAATTGCGTATCAGTATATATACGAGCATTTTGTCTATGTAAACCTAACCTCTCAGGCTGAGCTCCCGACATGTGTGCGAACGTGTCCATGGTGCAGAGTATACTGATGCATCACCTATTTTGTGCGATTATATATGGAGAAACTCCTGGAAGTTCCGACTGTACCTACCATCGTTCAGTTTTCGAGTTTTATCAATAACGAGAAAGCCGTACTGTGAGTGATTCCAGCAATCTCCACATATTGTTACAAATTCATTCTACCACATGTCCGTCCGCTCATGAGCCAGGTAAATGTGTTTTAAATTGTTTTAAATTGAGATTGTCTTGTTTGAATGCTATAATGAGGTTGGCGTTATCCCTGACCAACTGTTTTGGAATCCTGGAATATGTTTGACTGAGGTAAAATACGTCAACACCCATATGACGACCAAAGCAGAAATATCTACGGATCTGGTCCTACTTTTCAACAGCTACGTTGTCAAATATGAAGACCGTATTTGGTATTACTTCTTGATGTGGAGGGATGTCTTCACTTTCACTAAATGCCCTGTACATTACACCATCTATGACATCTAATATTCTCTGCAGTAACTGATACTTGGGTTGAAATAGTGTTTTGGAGAATATGTAGATATACTCGAAGCGAACTCCTTCAATGTCTTTTAGCAGAGTTATCAGAAGGTTTGTCTTGCCACAGTTGGAGGGACCTACAATTATAGCCTGTATGCTGTTGGGAAGGAGCAATCCATTCTTCTTAGTCTTCTTCTCCGGATCTTCATCGTCGCAGGACCAGTCACCTACAACAAAGTCCTTGTGGCGAGGGTGCATCACCCAGCCTGCCCTGATACCTACTGCGTTAGGTCCTGGCGTGCAACAGACTTTTATATAAAAAAGAAAATGTGCGTAATCACATGTGACATTATATGCAGGGTCATTTTGTTTAGAGAAATAACAGAAACACAAATTTGAGATAATGAATATATTTGTTTATTCACCATTGACAATTATACATGACATTGTCACCATAAAAAAAAATCTCTTATATCCCTTAAATTCTGCACGTATATCCAGCAATGTTATCGGTGCATTGCAATAGTCTGGTATTCCATTAGTAAATTTAATTTCAACATTTTCCACACCTATCCGACGAATAACATGAGACTTCGGCACTGCACTTATACAGGTACTAAAACAGTGATCTATATCTTCTACGTGAATGCTACATGTGCGAAGCCAGTTCATGATATCAATGTATACAGCTTGAACATAAGGCTGCCATCTATTTAGTCTTTCCATCATAGTAGTTATCGCTGAGTGCAGATTGAACAAGTTATCAATTGTTGAATGCTGCTTGTAAATACTCTGCCCATTGGCACTTTTAACTCTTAGTGTAGCACCATCATACATTGATAATATACACATAGTTATGCCTCCACAGTATATGTCCTGGTAGGATTGGGCCAGAAAATATTCCGTAGTCATATAACTCTTGATGTAAGCTTTTGCGTGAGAGAGTCATCCCACTCATAGTCTGAAAAACGCACTCTAATATTTTGTGGCACATTTTCGAGCACTAACACAGCTGACACGTCACCGTCTTGTGAATCTTTAATTCCTAGATGAAGACGTTTTGAACCACTAGTTGTTTAAGGTATAGCATGAGGTGAATAGTAAAGGTGGCAGAGCACTGGGGGTGGGTAACTTCTCATTCACAATATCCACACTAGCACGGTTAGCCATCTGTTCTTGCACTAATGCTGGAATGTTTCTTGTGTTGCGCTCAGTGGACGGTGCATACGATGGAGCCCAGAACGATGTGGCACCCTCAACAGTATCAAGTGGCACAGACAATAGAGTCTCATTATCCTGATCCAGCATGCTGAGAAGCTGCGTTAGAGGATGCGCTGATGCCCCTGGTGCGGATCCCTGTGGGTTGGAACCTGCCGACCCTGACAGGCTGCAGCCTGCCGCCACTGCACGTGCGGGAACTGATGGGATGGAACTTGCCGGTCCCAGCAGGTTGGATCTTGCTGAGACGTGTGCTGATCCCGACAAGCTGGAGGGGGCTCTATGGATACATCTGGTGGAGAGAGAAGAATAATCATCAGCATATTATGTTGCTGCTACAGAAATAATAATAGAGCAAAGTAGATACTTACTTTTCTGCTGCTTCCTCCTCCTGTTCTGCTGGGCTGACTGGCGCTTCGTCATCCTGGCTGACTGACTGACTGACGGCGATAGATTCTGAGCAGCTGCTGGGCTCTCCTGATCTACACCGTGCGTACGGCATCATGATGCTGTGCGCCTGTTGGCTGAACTGCACGATCACGTGACCTATTGCAGCGCCCTCTAGCGGTGAACTTGCGAACTAGCTCAGTTCTTTGGTCTGCTGGATTGGAGGCAGTTGTCTGTAGTGGGGTGGGAGCTTATACGTAGGTTTTAGAAATGACAGACAGTTCCAGTAGAGACAGATGTTTCAATGCATTGTGTAATGCATCTTTAATGCATCTTGATGCAAAACATTTATTTGCAGGACCATATTCTTCCTCTTCATATGTTCAAGCATTAATGCTCGCTTCCATTCTACACGTAGGAGACTATGGGTGCAGTCCTTGGCTGTATGCTTACAGGCAACATGGCTGTTAAACTCCTCCCAGTCAGACACCAATAGCTCTTCAATAGAACATATTCCGCACAGCCATGAGAATGGGGATGGGCAGTTGTTCTTCAGTGGTATATATCACATATACGAATATGCTTCCACTGAAGAAAATTGACATCAACTGCCCACCTCTTCCGTTTTGGGAGAGTGAATGTTTCATGTGGAATATCTCGATAGTTTGCGTATGTGCATGAGCATGTGTTGGTTGTGACATGCATCTTGGCTCCATCTGTCTGCACTGTCGCAATCTGCTGAACTGCTTCTTTCTCCTACACTCTTCCATTGTCATACACTTCCATACCATATGTAGTGAACTGTGGCTACAGTCCTTGTTCGAATGTGTACATATAATGCTGCTATTGAAAGCTGCTCTATCCTTTACATTCAGCTCAATGATCGAACACATTACGATGATTCCACAATGACAGCTCAGCAAAGACTGAATGTATGCCACCAATTCTGGTCACATGATTGGAGAAAAAAAAATTCCCTCCAAAATTCGAAATCACCACCCATTTTCCAAAAGGATGATGCACCATCATGCAAAAAGTCGGAAAGGGGGACCCATAGAAGCACATAATTCAATTTCCCACCAAAAATTCAAACTTCCCATCACGGGGGCGTGGCACTTTCCCACCAAAATCCTCCATCTTGGATAAAGGTACTCGCGTCATCAGATGACGTCACGGCCGCCATCTTGGATGACGTCAGAGGGACAGAACATACTTTATTCTTCTACTACGCTTAATGTTTTTAGTGCTGGTATCAACAGACATTGAAGTAAGAAGGTTTTTTAAATGGAACCGTATGCTTTTTATAACTGCATTCGATAGCTCTTGAGAAGACAATTACAGTGATATAGCGTTTGTCAATGTTGACGTAGAAACCTGTCGTAATAAATTCGAGAAGTGTCCAAGAATATGAGAGCAGGGTGGCTAGAATCGACGTTAGTGGTGCAAACACCGCCAAGCAGAGCTCTATAGCTATGATGTGTCAGAATGTCAACACATTTGCCTGTTTATTTGTCTGCACTGGAGGCCGCTTATTTTTGCAGACATGTACAAAGGGGAGAAGCTGGATATTTATATGACGAATGTAAAAAAAAAAAATGTGGTAAAACAGTACAGCGGTGTAGAGCTATCATCCGGATCGCCAATGTCCGACGCTCGATGAAATTACAGGAATTATTAAGACGGTAGTGCGATCCGGCTGCTTGAACGTTAAAAAGAGGGCATGACATAAAACTGCAACTGGCACGGAACACGAAGAAGCTGCTCTGGTTACGACGCTAATGAATCGGCACAATGATACGAGACGTACTGCCAAGGAATGTGAAATCAGAGCGACGACTGTGATTCACATCCTTCATCGACAGAATTTCCATCCTTAACATCTGTCACTTCATCAGGCACTCGACGACCATGATTTCAAATATCGTACAGAATTTTGCCGGTTTGACCTTCAGCAAGTGCACTATTAGGCATAATAGGAAATTACATTGTGGGACCATATTTCATCTCAGGTGCACTAAATGGTCAATCGTATGCACACTTTCTGACGAACATTCTGCCGGTTGTTCTAGAAGGGGTACCACTGGATATTCTACAGTGTATATGGCTGCAACACGATGTTTGTGCAGCTCACTCGTCCCGTTTTGCCACGTAAATACTGAATGAGAACTTTCCTGGACGTTAGGTAGGACGAAATTCTGTTGACAAATAGCCTGCGAGGTTCTTTGATTTGACTCCTCTTTGAGTTAATTCTGTAGGTATCACTCAAATATCCAGTCTATGACGAAGCCACAACTATGCTAGACGATAGATCTCGTCGAATAGCTAGTGCATACCTTACCATATCGTCCACTGTAATTACACCTGTTCATCATTCTTTCGAGCGGCGGTTGCAAATGTGTCTTTCAGTCCATGGTCAACAATTCGAACACAAGCTTAGGTAAAGGATAAAGGTTTCTTTTGGAATATAGAATTTGTGTCATGTGGTTTCCAAGTCATTGTCAGTAAATTGTTCATTGCAATGCCAAATAAGTCGACAGCGTGTATTGCACATAGTTGATAAGACTGTCATGACGCACTTACGTTCAGTATGAAACGACGTTTCGTTAAGAAGAATATTTATTTTGTGGCGTACAGGTGGTAACCAAAGTACTTTTAATAAAATTTTTAGTTCAACGAATGTATCCCATATGATATACTTTAGAGCAGTGTAGGTAGAGACAGTTGTCTGGCAGCACACAGCCACGTACAGGAAAAGATAGGTCAAAAAATTCTTCTAAAATTTAGATATTTAATACAGTAATTGCTTTTTGTAGCGTATAAGACCTCTTTATTTTTGAAGAGTGATCAGTTGATTTCTCTGTTTCAGCTCACATAAATCTGGGAGGATACACAAATGTGAAATCGTGTTCCTAAGCCCTTTGTGGTACGCTACATTATAGCTTATGTCGTATTTCCATACATTCGTAGGTGAACCTACATCTAGGTCGTAAGTTGATTCGAGGGGAAATAAAGCTTTTATTCTCGTAGCACAGGCTTACCTCATAGTATACAAGTACGCAAACTGGTCCGGGAAGTCTACTTGACAGTGTTTGCACCGCGAATGTCATTTCCGGCCACCGTACTCTCGCGTTGTAGGACATATATCGATTTTTTTTTTACGACGACATCCAAAGTGAACATTAACCAACGCTGAATCACTGCAATTGTCTTCTCAAGAGCTAACAAATGCAGTTACAAAAAGCATACGTTTCCATTTAAAAAACCTACTTGCTTCGATACCTCCGTTGATATCAGCGCTAAAAACATTAACCAAACAAAAACATATCCCCTTGACGCTCTAACATTTGCCGAAAACCGCGTTTCGATATGTGTAACCGTTCACGAAACAAAAGGGGTGCCACGTCTTATGTGACTCTCTCTGTATATACACAGACATATCGAGCAGTGGTTCCCAATATTTTCTATCTGAAGCCCCTGTTTGCAACCCCATGGTATGTTATGACCCCGTATGTTTTTGCTTCTTTTGAATAATCTGCAGTCCACACTTTAGTGACAAAGTATTATCAGGTATATACATATAAAACATGCATAACGCTGAGTTACGAATGCAGGGTGCATGCTAAAGAATGTGATTTGTCAGTAATAACTTGCTGACGTGCGAGTCAAAGATAATGCTGCCAACTCCACAAAAAATACACTTACCTACTGTAGTAAAAATAGAACGTTTTTGACTGATCTAATGGCTTGTTTCTGCTTTCTGCTGAGCTGGTTCCCGGCGAGGTCGGAGATTTTCTCCGCTCAGGGACTGGATGTTGTGTTGTCCTAACCATCATCATTTCATCCCCATCGACATGCTTGCAAGGGCCGCTGCCAGTTGTTACAGGGACACACAGTCCCTCCTGACTCTCACCAGCCACTCTGTGGCTTTCTGTGGTGTATTCTAGTATGCAAACGGTCAGCAAAAAAAAAAAAAAAAAGGTTCAAATGGCTCTGAGCACTATGCGACTTAACTTCTGAGGTCATCAGTCGCCTATAACTTAGAACTAATTAAACCTAACTAACCTAAGGACATCACACACACCCATGCCCGAGGCAGGATTCGAACCTGCGACTGTAGCGGTCGCTCGGCTCCAGACTGCAGCGCCTAGAACCGCACGGCCACTCCGGCCGGCAAACGGTCAGCACACACGTACACCTACATATACATTATTACCCCGCAATTCACAATTAAATGCCTGGAAGAGGGTTCATGAAACGACCTTTAAGCTATTCCTCTACTGTTCTACCCTCAAACAACGTGAGCTCTGAGTTCTGTTACTTTATTCCTCTCTATGTATGTGGGGGCCAACATAATATTTCACCCTCTGAGGAGATGTTGGTGATTGAAATTTCATGAGAAGATTCTGCCGCAACAAAAAGTAGCTTTGTGTTAATGATTACTAACCCAACGTGCGTATCATATCCGTCGCACTCTCTCCCCTGTTTCGCGATAAAACAAAATGAGCTGCCCTTCTTTGAACTTCTTAGATGTCGTCCGTCAATCCTATCAGATGCAGATTCCACACTGCACAGCAGTTCTCCAGAAGAGAGCGGACAAGTGTAGTGTAAGCAATCACTTTAGTAGGCCTCTTACATTTTCTAAGTGTTCCGCCAGTCTTTGGTTTGCTTTCCACACAAAATTATCATTTATGTGATCATTCCAACTTAAGTTACATGCAAGTGTAATCCCTAGGTATTTAGCTGAATTTAGAGCCGTTAGATTTGTGTGATTTATGGTGTAACCGCAATTCAGCAGATTCCCTTTAGTACTCATGTGAATGAGTTCACACTTTTCATTGTTCAGAGTTAATTTCCATCTTTTTCACCTTGAAGATATCTTGTCTAAATAATATTGCAATTGCCTTAGATCGTCTGATAACTAAAAAAGATGGTAAATGACTGCATCATCTGCAAGCAGTCAAAAGGGCTGCTTAGACTATCCCCTACGTCGTTTATGTAGATCAGGAACAACAGAGGACCTATAACACTTCCTTGGGGACACCAGAAATTTCTTCTGTTTTGCTTGATGACTTTCCGTCAGTTACTACGAGCTGTGACCTTTCTGTCAGGAAACCATGAATCCAGTCGAACAACTGAGATTATACTCCGTTGCTACGCACTTTGATTAGAAGTCGCTTGTCAGGCACGGTGCCAAAAGCCTTGTGGAAATCCAAAAATATGGAATCAATTCGACATCTTCTGCCATGGCACTCATTACTTAATGAGAATAAAGAGCTAGCCGTGTTTCAGAAGAACGATATTTTCTGAATCTGTGTTGGCTGTTTTTCTGTAAGTCATTTTCTTCGAGGTATTCATAATGTTCAAACGCAGTATACGTTCCAAAATCCTACTGCAAATTGATGTCAGTGGTATGTTTAGCGGAGTACTCCTAATTCCTTTCTTGGGTATTGGTGTGATTTGTGCAACTTTCCAGTCCTTGGGTACGGATTTTTCGACGAGCGAGCGGTTGCATATACACTGGTGTCCAAAATTAAAGCAACAAACCACTATTTCCCCATCCTGTGTCTAATTCACGATATGATCGTACAAACTGTGAACTGATGTTCGTACGATCATATCCCGCACAGAAGATGGTATTCTGGTCAACGTACAACCACGTCAACGTAAAACCACGTCAACGATGACGTCAGGGCACCTATTAAACGGGATGGTGTTTGCTGCGTAGTCCCACATCCACAATCGCTGTGTACACAGCCACAGACGGTGCCGTATGTCACAGAGAAGCCTACCAGGGTCTCTGCGGTGGAGGGCCATGGGAAGAATGGAAGAAGGACAGTCGCAAACTGATGTGGCCCCAATGGCTTAATGTCAACTGTTCTGTTGTTTTTCGGATGTGGTCACAGTTTATAGAGATCAGAACTGTATCCCGAAGACCAGGGTGAGGCCGACCAAGTGCAACACCAGAAAGAGAGAACCATTATTTGGCTGTAAGGGCACGACGACACCGTCTTAGTACTGCACGGGAACTTGCATCTGACCTCGCAGCGTCCACTGAACGTGTTGTATAGAGGCAAACAGTGAACAGACGACTTCGGTAGAGTGGCCTTTACTGTCGGAGATCTGTCGTAAGTGTACCTCTGACGCGTCTTCACAGAAGGGAACGGAAAAAATTGGAAATTTGTGGTAAGGTCTCATGGGACCAAACTGCTGAGGTCATCGGTCCCTAAGCTTACACACTACTTAATCTAATTTAAACTAACGTACCCTAAGGAAAACACACACACCCATGCCCGAGGGAGGACTCGAACCTCAGACGGGGGAAGCCGCGCGGATCGTGACAAGACGCCCCAGACCGCTCGGCTACCCCGCGCGGCAAAGGGAACGTCTAGAGTGAACATGCCGCCTGGACGGTCGAAGAGTGAGCCAATGTTCTTTCCACAGATGACTCCCTATTTGGTCTGGACAGTGATTCTAGACGGATTCGCTCTGGAAGGAATGTGGAACGCGATTTCGGGACCCAACAATTGTGGAAAGAGACTGATATCAAGGATGATCCCTAATGGTGCGGGCAGCAATTATGTTCTGTTTGAGGCTTTCCCGGCGCTGCATCTGCTTGATAGGTTCCCGGGATTTACGCCGGATCATATTGTAGAAACCGCACAATATTTCAGCGAGACAACTGCCCGCCATCTTCAGGTGCTACTGTCGCGTCGCTGAGAAGCGCGCCAATTTATATGCTGGCGATGCTTAAATCGCGCGCGCGAACGGGGTCCGTCGCTCCCGGCCGCATTTTCCCGCGCCGCGGCGCGCTTCCGCAGACCGCGACCCGTTTCTTCAGCAGAGGACTCTGGTATTCGACGCTGTCTACGATTGGTCTTCGATGACGTTATGTCCCGCTGGCGCCTGCGCTGTTCTAGAAAGCCAGCATATAAATTGGCGCGCTTCTCAGCGACGCGACAGTAGCACCTGAAGATGGCGGGCAGTTGTCTCGCTGAAATATTGTGCGGTTTCTACAATATGATCCGGCGTAAATCCCGGGAACCTATCAAGCAGCAATTATGTTGACCACTCGAGCACCTTTTCATGAAATTGTACAGTTCAAAATGGCTCTGAGCACTATGGGACTTAACATCTGAGGTCATCAGTCCCCAGGAACTACTTAAACCTAACTAACCTAAAGACGTCATACACACCCATGCCCGAGGCAGGATTCGCACCTGCGACCGCAGCGAACGCGCGGATCCGGACTGAAGCGCCTAGAACCGCTCGGTTTCACCGGCCGGTTATTGTACAGTTAAATCGGCCAGGTTTAACTGTTGTGAGATATCGTGACGCGATCTTGGGACCTCATGTGCAGTTGTTGCGAAGTGCTGTGGGCCCAGATTTCGTGCTGCTGGACAATAATGCTCGACCTCATAGATGGCTGATGTTTTCTTGGAAACGGAAGATATTGTACCCATGACGTGGCCTGCTCGCTCTCCCGGTTTGAATCCCATAGAGCACGTCTGGGATGCACTAGGGACGCGGGTTGCATCGCCTCAGCATCCACCGACAACTCTCCAAGACTTGTGTGCAGCGCTGCAGGAAGAACGTGCGTTATTGCCTCACTATGAGATTGATGACATCATTCACAGTACGCCCCGTCGTTTGTCAGGCCTGTATTGCTGGCAGAGATGGTCACACCCCATACCGAGCGCATTAACTAGTTGTCGGAATGTGTGTGTAAATCCGGTAAGTTGGAAAAAACGAAGAACATTTTTGTCTACCATTATGCATGTTGCATGTTGCAGTTCAGTATTCTTTGTATTGTTTATGCTTTACTATCACCTGATTATACTGTTTTGTGGCAAAATAAATGCAACCGTGCAAAATTTCGGTTCGTTGCTTAAATTTTGCACACCAGTGTTATTGCTAACAAGGGAAATTTTACACAGAGTACGCGAAGGAACTTGCCCCCCTTCTTGCAGCGGTGTACCGTAGGTCTCTAGAAGAGCGTAGCGTTCCAAAGGATTGGAAAAGGGCACAGGTCATCCCCGTTTTCAAGAAGGGACGTCGAACAGATGTGCAGAACTATAGACCTATATCTCTAACGTCGATCTGTTGTAGAATTTTGGAACACGTATTGTGTTCGAGTATAATGACTTTTCTGGAGACTAGAAATCTACTCTGTAGGAATCAGCATGGGTTTCGAAAAAGACGGTCATGTGAAACCCAGCTCGCGCTATTCGTCCACGAGACTCAGAGGGCCATAGACACGGGTTCACAGGTAGATGCCGTGTTTCTTGACTTCCGCAAGGCGTTCGATACAGTTCCCCACAGTCGTTTAATGAACAAAGTAAGAGCATATGGATTATCAGACCAATTGTGTGATTGGATTGAGGAGTTCCTAGATAACAGGACGCAGCATGTCATTCTCAATGGAGAGAACTCTTCCGAAGTTAGAGTGATTTCAGGTGTGCCGCAGGGGAGTGTCGTAGGACCGTTGCTATTCACAATATACATAAATGACCTTGTGGATGACATCGGAAGTTCACTGAGGCTTTTTGCAGATGATGCTGTGGTGTATCGAGAGGTTGTAACAATGGAAAATTGTACTGAAATGCAGGAGGATCTGCAGCAAATTGACGCATGGTGCAGGGAATGGCAATTGAATCTCAATGTAGACAAGTGTAATGTGCTGCGAATACACAGAAAGATAGATCCTTTATCATTTAGCTACAAAATAGCAGGTCATCAACTGGAAGCAGTTAATATCATAAATTATCTGGGAGTACGCATTAGGAGTGATTTAAAATGGAATGATCATATAATGTTGATCGTCGGTAAAGCAGATGCCAGACTGAGATTCATTGGAAGAATCCTAAGGAAATGCAATCCGAAAACAAAGGAAGTAGGTTACAGTACGCTTGTTCGCCCACTGCTTGAATACTGCTCAGCAGTGTGGGATCCGTACCAAATAGGGTTGATAGAAGATATAGAGAAGATCCAACGGAGAGCAGCGCGCTTCGTTACAGGATCATTTAGTAATCGCGAAAGCGTTACGGAGATGATAGATAAACTCCAGTGGAAGACTCTGCAGGAGAGACGCTCAGTAGCTCGGTACGGGCTTTTGTCAAAGTTTCGAGAACATACCTTCACCGAAGAGTCAAGCAGTATATTGCTCCCTCCTACGTATATCTCGCGAAGAGACCATGAGGATAAAATCAGAGAGATTAGAGCCCACACAGAGGCATACCGACAATCCTTCTTTCCACGAACAATACGAGACTGGAATAGAAGGGACAACCGATAGAGGTACTCAAGGTACCCTCCGCCACATACCGTCAGGTGGCTTGCGGAGTATGGATGTAGATGTAGATGTAGATGTATTGACAGGTGGTAGAAGGTGGCACATGACTGTAGCTGTTTCCAAAAACGCTTCAAAGACCTGGGTAGCATTCTAGCTCCTGTGCTGCTTGAATGCTATAGATGTTGTACCTGGACGAGGATGTACTTACAGTGAATAAATTTACACCATGTTTATGCAAGTCCTTACCTGCACACATGTATGGGAGCTTGCTCAAACCTGTTAAAGGATGAGAGGAAGTTACAATAATAACACATCGCTTTTAAAAATATAATTTATTTGCCACACAACTGACAAATAATTTTAAATTATCTGAAGCACACTTAACACTGTTTTCTTCTTCTCCATATTTCTGCTTGAGCTGCCAGAGGAATGGGTATGTGTCTTGAGTCTAGGTTCTAAATCACAGCATACTTGTAAATACCATGCATCCACGAAGCCTTCTCGCTGCTTTTCACGTATACGATTGTGTCTATCTGATCAAATACTCAAAGTAATGTCACCATATCTTTATGAGTTATCCCAGGGTCATTCCAGCAGATTCCATAATAATTACACATTATAGATAAGACTTCTTTTTTTTTGTCTTGGTACACCTCAAGTTTATGGGTGGTTTTGGTGATACAACGTTTATGGAAACCATTACTGTTACGTTTCCAACATCTGTAAATATGGTGAAGGCAATAGCCTTAAAACCAAACTGCCCACATTCGTTGCAGAAGCCTTGATTGTCTAGAATGATGCTCACATGTAGACGTGTTATCACAAAATGCTCTAGATATGACACAACACCCATTCATTTATACTGCCAGTTGCACAATTCCCATCAGTGGTGAATAATTAATCACACGGTTGTACAGTTAAAGACCATACACAGTGGTACGTGATTGGAAATTTGTGCTGAATATTCAGATTCTATACAAGCATCAATAGGGACCAGTTTCATACTCTCATTCTGTTCTGAGCAATCTATCACAATGGTAGGTGCCAAGTTCTTAAATTTCAATGGAATGAGCAGGTATCAGTCGGCCGGAGTGACCGAGCGGTTCTAGGCGCTACAGTCTGGAGCCGCGCGACCGCTACGGTCGCAGGTTCGAATCCTGACTCGGGCATGGATGTGTGTGATGTCCTTAGGTTAGTTAGGTTTAAGTAGTTCTAAGTTCTAGCGGACTGATGATCTCAGAAGTTAAGTCTCATAGTGCTCAGTGCCATTTGAACCATTTTGTTTGAGCAGACATCCATCTTCTCCTTTAACACCTTCATAGTGAGAATGGCGAAATCTTACATATGAAGTAGCCGAGGTTCGAGAGCGTTCAGAGGAAAAGCGTGCGGCGCCATTCTAGTAGCTAGAATTTCCCGAATTGCCTTAGCACAGCTCCCCGCTATGGTTCTATACAGGAAGCAGCAGCTTGACTGAGGCGTCCAATGGCACCCTGTGTGTCGTCATGTGGTAGTTGACGTAGATGCCACTGTCAACGATGACTACGGTCCCGGCGGCCTCCTACCTACAGCCACAAGTGCTGTGGCATGACTCCCGCCCACAGCGCTGTCCAGCAGACGGCAAGCAGGTGACAATGGCCGTGACACAGTGCTCTGTGTTGATGGCCTGTAAGATGCGTTCGGAGGCCGGTGTTGGCCCGATGTGGCGGCGGAGCCAGCTCCTGTGGTTTCAGGGTGGACTGCCCTGTTGCCAACGCGAACTGTGGTCCACTAACAATATTCTGTATCAGTGGTGGCTGCTGTGTAAGAGCACAAGAGCACGTAAATACCCCAACTTTCGACACCTGGCGGATTTATTGGTTATTTTTCTTTGAATGCTGTTAAGCGTAACATAGATGCTGCAAACTGAAAGATACGGCACTTACATCTACCACGCTATTGGTCCTCTAGACTCCGTCAACCTTAGCAACAGGGTCTCGAGCACATCTTCAGTTGTGCACGTTTTAAGGAGCTTTTGCGCGTGCGCAACTCGCGTGACGTAATTGCCTTACAGGCCAAATACGTACGGATTTGATTAACAATGTGCACCATTCACAATGTGCACTTCTGCCCTTGCCACTCAATTAGAAGTTTACGTCAGTGCACCAGGTGGTAGCACAGTGCGGCAGACTTTTATCCCCGTTCGCTCGGCATAAATCCTGCTAGACGATAGAACGCTCCTCAGATATGCTAATTTTATACTCCGTACTACATACTGTAGTACAATTAGATCGGACGTCAGTATATGTTAAAGTTGTACTGACAGTAAACCGATTTTGTATGTTTCTGAACGAGTTATAGTATATTAAGTTATGAATTTTATCATACAGTAATCCATTTGAGGCGCTGACAAGGGAAACTCACTATCGCACCCCCATCAGATTTAGTGGTAAGATGGTCCAGTGGATAACCTGTCGAAAACTGAACACAGATAAAGCATGAAAACAAGAAGAAGTTGTACTGAACTGTGAAAAAAAAAGCAAAATAGAAACGGAGAATGGTCCAAGCTTAAGAAGTACAACATCGAGCGCATTTCGCTAGCTACGACGTCGTGGTGAAGTAACGGGCACGGTTGCTCAGTGTGTTCGGTCAGAGGGTTAGTTGATCTATTCACTCAGCTTTTTATTACAGAGGTAATAAAAAGCTGAGTGAATAGATGACTAAATAAACAATGAACTCAAACGGGTCATGAGTAGCGTTGAAAACTTTCTCGTGCCATTTTTTAATTTTTTTTTTTACAAAATTATCAAGTGTTCGTCTGGTCATTGAAATATTTGTTCTCTTTCTGTAGTCTTGGCAATTGTCATACTACACATTTGTTGTAGAATATGAGTCATGTGGTAAGACTGAATTACTTCGCAAGTAAATGTGATGAATAGTGAGAGTAGGCGAGATACCATATAGCCATCTCCCAGAAATGAAAGCAACAAATAAACGGGTGTGAACTACGTTACAACAAAGGAACTGAAGAGTAAAAACTTCCAAAACGGAACGCAACTTCAAAAACGTTAAAAAGATGTGTTTTGACAGAGCACAGAGAAGCTGTGATAGTGAAACTGTTGCGTTCATTTCTTGCAGTTTATGTGACAAACTATTATGTTTTCATCATTTCCTTGGGAGTAATCACATTCACATTCATACAAACCCCTAAACCAGGCAAGGAGGCATATCTCACTCGCTCATCAAGCGTACAAGTTTAGGTGCGTCGATAAAAGATCGTATGACGCACATACTGTCACCAATGCCTTGTATGATACAACAGACGTGTTTCCCGGTGGAGGATGCGGTTGACTTGTAGCCTTGTCATCAAACGTTTGCGGTTTCCATTCGAAAGCCACTTCCTTTCTCCGGCGGGGTTAGGGATTTTTTCTGCCTCGTGATGACTGAGTGTTGTGTGATGTCCTTAGGTTAGTTAGGTTTAAGTAGTTCTAAGTTCTAGGGGACTGATGACCATAGATGTTATGTCCCATAGTGCTCAGAGCCATTTGAACCATTTTTGAACTTCCTTTCGGCTGTTAATAGGGTATCTTCTGCTAAACCTTCCGGGATGTAAGGTCGTGGTCCATGAAACTCTTCAGCTCCTAACGTTTCGTCCAGAGCTGCGCTGGACATCTTCAGAGGGGTGTTTCTCCTCCGGTGAGTCTTGCCGACTGACGGGTCGGACGTCTGAGAGCGACTTATATATCATAGAAAGTGGGCGTGGCCAGAGTTACGCGTGATATGCAGAGATAATCTTTGTCAGAGATAAAACTTAACTATCGATCGTGATCTCGTCACGGATAAAACAGTCTAGCAATTCTGTAGTGCTACTGTCCAAATATCACTAAGTTTTCTACGATATATAAGTCGCTCTCAGACGTCCGACCTGTCAGTCGGCAAGACTCACCGGAGGAGAAACACCCCTCTGAAGATGTCCAGCGCAGCTCTGGACGAAACGTTAGGAGCTGAAGAGTTTCATGGACCACGACCTTACATCCCGGAAGGTTTACCAGAAGATATGTCATCCGATCGTGAAAGCCTTCATACTATGTTAATAGGGTAGTTGTGCAGATCGCTGTTGCAGACATAAATCTGAATACAACGAACACACACCTCAACGAACAGACAGTCAATTCATAATTTCGTGAAAGAAAAAATCACACAATGGAGCTTAGAACACGAGCTCTTGTGCTTTGTAATGGAACTTCGTCACCGCCTAACGGCGACGCCATGACTCTGCGTCTGTGCTCAATTTTGTATTTCTTGAGACTGGACCGTTCACTGTTTCTATTTTGCTTCTTTTTCACAGTTTTCACAGTACACCTTCTTCCTGTTTTCGTGCTTTATCTGTGTTCAGTTATTGACGGGCTGTCCGCTGGGCCCTCTTGCCACTAAATCTGAGGGGAGTGCGATGGTGAATTTCCTTTGTGAGAATTATAAGGGCCTAAGGCGCAGGCCGGCCGTTGTGACCGAGCGGTTCTAGGCGCTTCAGTCTGTAACCACGGGACCGCTACGGTCGCAGGCTCTAATCCTGCCTCGGGCATGGATGTGTGTGATGTCCTAAGGTTAGTTAGATTTAAGTAGTTCTAAGTTCTACGGGAACTGATGACCTCCGATGGTAAGTCCCATAGTGCTCAGAGCCATTTGAACCTAAAGCGCATCACCGTCGATTGTGAGATCGTAGCATTTATTCATGCTTCTGATATCTATTGTTCTTATGGTGAGTCAGGTTTATCTGTGCTGCAAGGCCCACATTGTATATATATGAAAATTCACTAAAAGTTGAATCACTGGTTTCTTTGATATTCACTTAAATGTGAGGTCGACGGCGGTGTGCTTCAGGCCCTTGTGGATCTCAGCGCCTCATTTGTATTCTAATCAAGTGACTGTGTCGGTAGACATTACTGCTTGAGTTTAATCATTTCCACAAATGGCACTTTGTGTTTGGAGTTGGTCGTTTGTCGTGCGGGAATCGGCTTTCGTGTGCAGTGTAAACATTAACTATGTTGAATCTGTTTAATGCTAACAAGGAAGAGCAAAGCTGTGAGGATGGGTCGTGAGTCGTGCTTGGGTACCTCCGTCGCTAGAGCACTTGCCCGCTAAAGGCAGAGGTCTCGAGTTCGAGTCTCGGTCCGGCACACAGCTTTTAATCTGTCAGGAATTTTCATATCATTGCTTCCGAGAACGGACCCTTTGATTGACGGAGTGCCGAAATCAAATAATCGTAACTACAGGCGTACATTTGACAAAGAAATGTACAGTTAGCACAAATTGTTGTGTGGGCGCAGTGTAAGAATATCTGCTTTACAGCCCGGAAGTAAATTCGTGAACTAATACATCTGTTAGGAATCTTGCACATTTGCCCGAAAAAATGGAGAAGCACAAAAACTCCCACTTACACAAAAATGAGAAATGAAGAGTCTTACAAGTTTACACGTTATTTCGTTATTCCCCTAAACTGTACTTAGTTATGTACAAAACATAAAAATTTCACAAAAACAATTCTTTCTTTTGTCAGGTAAGCTATGCATCTTATTATTATTGTTGTTATTAGTATTACTGTTGTTATTATTATTATTATTATTATTGGCAGTGGCTGTAGTTATATGAGCTTGTTGATAAGCATATCAGTCATATAGCAGATGCTATTAATTTCACACTCTTAAATTTTTCTGACGCTAAAAATTTGTAGCCACCCAGAATGTATACTCGCGAGCAGCCACTGTTCTGTATGGTGCCCCGAGAGTCATATCCCCACAATAGTGGAGCTCCGATACTAATGCAAGTGACTTTAATACAAAATGGCTAGGTATTTATAAGCTTTTGGCCTGCGCTTGCTTGAGTTTTGCTGTGCCTTGCGGCACGTACGCTAAACTCATCCACGGCTGCCTGTGTGGAAAGTCCTCCGCCTTTTTCTTCTTTGGTACTGCTGTATCAACTGTTTCCATACTTCGTCAGGTCATCTCGCCTCGCAGCATTGCGACGGCTACGTTGTATTTTGTAAGACATAACATCCGTGCTTGCCTGCGGCTGGCGTTGCAGCAGTCTACTTCCTACTCTGCGCATTTCTAACCAAATACGTTCGGTGCGTTACATTGCCCTCTTCTTTAACAAGACCCGGTCTCTTGGGTCATGTTATCTTCTGCCCACTCGTCTAATATAGGATGCCTAGGAAAGCTACTTTCTTGGATCGTTAGACAACAATTCAAGCAAATGGTATTAATGAAGTTTATTACAGTAAGGTAAATGACAATACTTAACTTCGCGTATTCACAAAGGTGTGTCGCAAGCAGATGGCGACATGCAGATAATCAGTGTCCTTCGGTATATACAATTCCGATGCAAGCAAAACAATACAGTTCATAAGTCACTGCTGTAGCGTTCGGAGGACGGCTCGTCTTCAACTCGGGCGCGGCCTGGCGGAGCAGCGCTTGTATTCTCTTGGCCTAGATGCCGCTGCTGTATCGGTGTCATCCTAGAGATGGGTCCGTCAGCATACTATTGGCTGACGTCGTCTCACAGTCCTCTCTGCTGTAACGTTCCAGGCCGACGTGCCGGCGCTTGACGTTACGCTGGAACATATCACCTTAAAATAGGTCATCTTTGTGCAAAACTAGAGTCGTAAGTTTTCTGGTGGCTGGCCCAGTTGGCTCTAGTCCGCTTCTTACTCAAGATTACTTTAGTCACTACGTTCTCTTATGCACTATTTGTCCTAAGCACCGTCAGTTCCTTTTTAGTTTATCTTATAGTTACAGTTTCCTCTGTTGTCTCCTAGGCTCTGGGAATCCAGTCCACTGGGATTCGAACCGTGGCTGGTTCGAAACATCGTCTTGTGTTTCGCTTCTTGTTCATGTAAACAAGGACTACGCTTAGCAAAGTAAGTGGCGCTGGTACCTGGTATAATTAAGGTCAACGTCGTTTCGCTCTAGTGCTGATTCTCCCTGTACTAATCCACAAGCTGGATCAGTGTCTCCACTAAGACTTGTCCCTACTGCTCGCTAACGAGTGTGTTTGTGGACTGAAAGAAGTTGGGCCCTGAAGTCTGGTTCAGCATAATAAGATTCGCAACTGGTAACACCTCTGGCCAATGCAATCGAAGCTCCGAAATGCTCAGATGGGTTATTCCCAAAATTCTGCCTAGTAGACGGAAAGGTGCTCCCACTACTTCACAAAATGTCCTGTTTATTTATAATCCAATTCCTTCTGGCTCCAACCTTTTCACCATTGTGAGCTTCCTCTATTAGAAACAACTGGTTACTACTATCACTTCATTGAGAGTAGAGTACGACAAATGTGCCTCAGCGTGTTGGAAGTGCATCTCAGGTCTAGACCTTTTCTTCCCAATACTTTTCAGCTTTCTGACGCAGCGGTGACTTCGCTGTGCAGGTGTTCTAATCTTCTTTCACTACCCTGCATGGACACACCTCTGTAACATTCCTGCACGCCAGATTCTTCCATTTCCTTATGCCTGCTCTTGTCCTCTGCAATTAATAACAGCCACTGCATTTTTACCCTGACAAACGTCTTCCCTGCCTCTAGAAAAGAAACTGAAATATACATCTTTATTCCATTGGTCCTTGCTTCTACCGTTTCTAGGTTAGAATAGAAACTCAAGTTTGTATGACTAGGTTCCAAGACCAACTTTAATTCTGGTGGTAGCTCTCTTTGCATTTACTGTAGACCCTCCAGGTACTGATCTGGTGACAAAAAGTGTACTCACAGTCGTCTCCACACAGCTTTCTGCATAGCTTCCCCTAGTTCCGACACCTCTCTACATGCTTGCCATACACTGTTCTTTAAGAACTGTAGTCGCTTTGCTTCCACTACTCCCCTATACAATACTTCTACTTCGATGACGATCAGTAGCACACCATCTTGTCTTCTGATGTACCTAACCTGAGGGCAGGAAAATCCATTACTTTTTCCTCTCCCAAATTCCCCTCTTGTCCTGCAGTAGCTCATCTTGCCTACACTATACCTTATGTACATTTGTACGTAACAAACATAAAATATAAATTTACTCTTATCTTGTAGGTCTTAATGTGTACGGACTACTCCTCATTGGTTCGTCCATAACTTCTCCCTCGCTCCTCTACACCTTCTTTTTCAATTTTCCCTTTTGGTCAAAATCCATAATTCCTGGAAATATTTCCGAATTCCCTCGAAACAATTTCAAACGTCCCACATTTACAATTTTCGTTCTCGTTATCAACACTGGTGACATAGTTTCCACAACTTGATTGGCCCTTGATAACTTGCAAAAAAAATTTTCGGCTTGCCCTTTGGAGTATGAGGTCGATAACATTACCCATTGGCCATCTTTGTGTTGCGACATTCTTGGTACACCACTCACTGCATATTCTTTCTTTTCTAGTGCATAGCCGTTCCCATATTTCCTTTATTACTCTCACAAACTCTTTAACATATTCTCCTGTCTTACCCTTCTTGTTTTTTAACACGTCGAACGGTGATGGCATCTTACTATCTCATATGGTGACAATATTATTCATGTGATGTTTTGAGTTGTACACTGAGATCACATACCTTATAAACATCCCAATTGCAAAGGCACCACCACTGCATAGTATCCTAGCATTTTCCCTATAGTTCTATGCACTCTTTCCGTTCTTCCATTAGCTTGAAGACGTAAAGGACTGGTCCTCAATTTTTGCACATGCAGAATCTTACACAATTCCCTTAACAATCCCAACACAAAGTTGATGGATTTGGGGATCCATCACTATCGTCTCAGGTACCCTGAACTTCAGTATCCAATTGTTTACTAGCGCTTGCGCCACTGTTGCTGCCTTTTGGTTGGGCATCGCGACCATCTTCACATATTTCGAATAATGGTTTATAATCATGAGTACATATTTATTCCCTGCAGGTATTTTGTTGAAAGGACCTAAAATATCAATTCTGAGCAATTGAAGTGGTGCTAATGCTTCAGGTAATCTCTGCAATGGTACTCTCGTCCTACACAAATCCGTTGTGTGTGCACACTGCATGCAGTTCCGTAGATACGGTCCTCGTCCGACTTCCTGTTTGTCCACCAGTATCTCTTCGCTACTCTCATGATGGTAGACCTACATCCCCGATGACATGTGAACACTTGATCATGCGTTCCTATAATATTCCATCCCTTATCTTCGCTGGCACCACCACTTGTGGTCCCAACTTAGCTTCTCTGCATAGCAACCCACCTTGTATACAAAACTGCGACTGCTTAGTAAACTGCTCACATTCGCTATCCGTCTTCTGTGCTGTCTGCCTTTCCTTAAGCTCATTACCACTTATTTGTAACAATGCTACTTCCTTAATTAATCAGTTTGCATTCCAATGTTCTTTTCCAGGTTTATGTACGACCTCAAAATCAGACTCTCTCAATCATATTGCCCATCGTGTCAACCTGCTAGGTGGATCTTTCAAGCCGAGTAACCATCTAAAAGCTGCTTTATCTGTTATCACTCGAAACTTTTTCCCATAGAGATAGCACTTGATGTATGTGATTCCATAGATAAGGCTCAATATTGATTTTCTCTTGTCGCACAATTCCTCTCTGCTGAGTTCATTTGCTTTGAAGCTAAGGCAACTGTGTGCTCTATGCCGTATATTTCTTGAAGTAACACTTAACCAGGTGCATGGTTAAACGCATCGCGTGACAGAGTGAAATCCTTATTGAAATCTGGAAACACCAAGATCGGAATCGATGTCAAAGCGTCTTTCAGTTTCTCAAAAGCACTTCGATGATCCGTTGACTAAACATTTTTGAACTTTTCTTTAGTAATTGTCAACGATTTGGCAACATCCACAAATCCTTTTATGAATCTCCTAAATAACTAGCAACTCCAAGAAACGATTGTAGTTCCTTCACCAATTCAGGTGCAGAATATTCACGTTTTGCTTTAAACTCAGGTCTGTCCTAAAGTCATTCTAACTAATTATGAGACCAAGATACGGCACCTCTTTCGACACAAAATTTCATTTCTCTGTACTCAATGTTAAATTCGCGGCTCTGTCTCGGGGATACTTCCCTGTGCTGCTCCATATCACTCGCAGACGATTGTATCATCAAGAAACACAATGCATTGAGGTGGTTTCAATCCTCTGAGAGCTCTGTCCAACAACCTCCAAAACGTCACAGATGCCTTTTTCAGTCGGAAAGGCATCCTCTTGGATTGATAATGCACCCACAGTGAAGAAAATGTTTTTTGTTGTTTGTTCCTCCACAGCAACTTCTAGCTGATGGTAGCTACTCCCGAAGTCTATCGTTGAAAGATACTTACACTGACCTGAATAGACCATGATTTCCATAAAGTTCAGCAAAGGCTAGGCATCCATTATAGTGTTGCCATTCAGGTGTCGATAGTCACACAAAACCTGTATTTTCGTGATCCATCTGCTGAATTCTTGAGAATAACGACAATTCCGGTCCCCATTGGGTGATTACTTTTTTCAATAATCCGTCCTTCTGCTGCTGGTCGATGAGTTCCTCCAGAATCGGCTGCAAGTACCTCAGAACTCGGTATGGTAAACCTGTGATTCATTTCCTGTAGGCATTCGGTGCTGTGCAATAGGCGTTGCTGGCAACGGACATTTTGTAAAAAAACAAATCCCTCATTTCCAGCAGTAACTCTTCCGTTCATGCCTTATCATTCCCCTTTAGATGCTTCACTTTACCTCGTAATGCAGTTTGAATGGCGTCTGGCTCTTGTCCTGTGGCTGATACCTAATGTGTTCCACTCTTCCTCTTACAGGATACCCACGTCAGCAATCAACAACCCCTTAGTTAACCTTAAATCCTCGGCGCTGAAATTATCCACAAACACAGGTACTATTCTATCATCATTTACCTTCTGTGTGCGTACAACACTTCTTTTCACTAAGCAACCCGCCTGATCGAATACTTCATTTACTTCCTACAGTTCCACTAAACACAACATCACTACCAGTAAGTTAGACTTAAGATTAGCCCAAAGCGATTTACCAGTTTCCGTATGTACATAATTGTGTGAACCAAGTCTTAGTATGATTGTTCGCGGTTTAGATGGTTTGTCATACTCGGCGGACTTGTCTTGCGACATCGCTACACTGGCAGTGGTTTCGTCCAGCTGAAACATTTTTCCGTCAAGCTCCACTATGTGTTGCCGAAGATCGATTTTGACGCAATACCGTTGCAAGAAATCCAATCCCAGAATCATGTCATAGCCCTCAATCACATGTGGCACAATCCCTACCCATTGTCTGAACCGGAACCGTACAACTAAGTAATCCCTTTTCCCATTTTCTTGCATATACGTTTCGGTAGCAACGCAGACCTGGAATGGAGAGGAGGCTACGAGCCACGATGCATTATTTTTCTTTACAAGCCACTGTGCAGACCCGTGTCGAAGGAAAGGAATGGGTTATAAGTATCAAGGCCACTAGGGACACAGCGCGGATCTCAATAGAGCTGCGTAGCTTGTGTGGCCACAGGGGGCCAATGGCGCTTTTACTGCCTCAGGTGTCGCAAGTGAGAGGCGACTGCACACTTAACAATAATTAGATGGGCCAAATTGTCGGAGGCGGAGAGGGAAATTTGCAGTTAAAACAGCATGCGGCACTCACAAGAGCAGTGCATGATATCTACATATATACACTGAAGCGCCAAAGAAACTGGTATAGGCATGAATATTCAAACACAGAGATATTTAAACAGGGAGAGTACGGCGCTGCGGTCGGCAACGACTATATAAGACAAGTGTCTGCCACAGTTGTTAGATCGGTTACTGCTGCTACAATGGCATGTTATCAAGATCCGAGTTTGAACGTGGTTTTATAGTCGGCGCACAAGCGATGGGACACAGCAGCTCCGAAGTAACAATGAAGGAATTTTCCCATACGCCCATTTCACGAGTGTACCGTGAATATCAGGAATACGGTAGAACATCAAATCTCCGACGTCGCTGCACCCGGAAAAAGATCCTGCAAGAACGAAACCAACGACGACTGAAGAGAATCGTTCAACGTGACGAAAGTGCAACCTTTCCGCAAATTGCTGCAGATTTCAGTTCTGGTCCAGCAAAAAATGTCAGTGTGCGAACCATTCAACGAAACATCATCGATACTCGTGTACCCTTGATGACTGCACGACAAAAAGATTTACGTCCCGCCCGGGCCCGTCAATACCAACATTGGACTTTTGATGGCTGAAAACATGTTGCCTGGTCGGACGAGTCTCGTTTGAAATTGTGTCGAGCAGATGGACGTGTACCGATAGGGAGACAACCTCATGAATCCATGGAGCCTGCATGTCAGCACGGGACTGTTCAAGCTGATGGAGGCTCTGTAATGGTGTGGGACGTGTGCAGTTGGAGCGATATGGGACCAATGATATGTGTAGATACGACTGTGACAGGCGACAAGTACGTAAACATCCTGTCTGATCACCTGCATCCATTCATGTCGATTGTACATTCCGATGGACTTGGGCAATTCCAGCAGGACAATGCGAGACCCCATACGTCCAGAATTGCTACAGAGTGGCTCCAGGAACACTCTTCCGAGTTTAAATACTGCGGCTGGCCAGCAAACTCCCCAGCCATGAACATTATTGAGCCTAACTGGGCTGCTTTGTAACATGCTATTCAGAAGAGATCTCTGCTCCCTCGTACTCTTCATGGTGTCAGTTCCCTCCAGCACTACTTCAGACGTTATTGGAATCCATGCCACGTTGTGTTGCTGCACTTGTGTGTGCTCACGGGGGCCCTACACGATATTACGCACGTGTACGAGTTTCTTTGGCTCTTCAGTGTATATGAATGATAGTAAAGGCCTTGGCCTCCCGTAGAACGCCCTCTCATTGGCGGAATATTCTGAAAATTTCGGGGGAAGGGAGACTGCACCATTTATGTCATTTCTCTACGGAGGTGGAGTTAGCTGATGGGACGATTGAAAATAATGTTTTGAGAGAGGGAGAAATACATTAATTCCGGTATGTGCCAATTTAGTTGGTAGACTCCAGTTTTGGAGGGAGTCAGTGTTCTTCATAGAGAAGGGTGCGGTAGCTCGATATATGCAATTTGCGGACAAGAAAGAGTTCTCGCTCCGAAACGTTGTATTAATACATGGAGTGCTTAATGCTCCGTGGGACGTGGAGACTTTGATCACAATGGACTCTAAATAGATCAGCGTTAAATAAACCAAGTGTCTCGTGTATTCTCCAAGTGGAGAGACCCAAGAGAGTCTTGTTAGTTAATAAGTTCTTGCGAGAAATGCGAGGGTATCACTGTGCACGTCGTTCCATCAACCGGACGAGTGTAGACACTCGTTATAGACAGACTGGGAACAGTCTTATGCTTCACAAAAGAACTCGGTGAGAGTAATTGACTGACACTAAAATCACGATTAAGCAGTTTTATAGGTGCATGTGCAGTCGTCTGGTGTCCCGCATATCCGACGACACACTGTGCAGCAAAGGTAATTGACGCATTGCTATCGCACAGGGAGTATGTTACATATGATGTTGTCATAAGCGTGTCTCTTCATCCAGTTCAGTGTTTATTTTGAAGAGTGTGATAATTCCTCTTTCGTGCTGCGTTCAGCCGAGCAAGATCATAATGCTGAACGTCAGCTAGGAACGGTTGTCCAACTACATTAATTGACGTGGTTTAACTATAGTATGTTGCAGAATCCAGTTCTGCAGAGTTTACTTCTGTTCTTACTTATTTGTTTTAGCTTATCGGCTAGCAAAGCGTTATAATCTATAACTATGTGATACTTGCATCAAGATTCGTGTGTCCCTTTTTAAATTTAGTTATCAGTAAACCATTTCTATGCTGAAGCATTTTGTAAACAACATGATAGTAAAAGCAACATAACAGTAAAGGGAATAGGTTATTTGTCCTAAAAGTAGGCTACCTACTCTCGATAAATTAAATTGATAGGTGGAGAAACTCTTTCAGGAATCCACAAATAACTATCCTTTTGATATCTGGCAGGGCCAGAACATAAACACTTCTATATACACTCAGAGCGATCCTTGCATGCCAAGAGGTGGGGAGAAGACTGTAAGAATCGCCGGTACTTGAGACCCTATCTGTACTCTCCTTGATATTTCCGAAGGCAACCCTCTTAAAAATGCGTTCAGCGCCCTGTTCTCAGCCTCCAGTAAAATAACTTGATTCACGTTAGCGCTCTGCGTCAACTCATATGTACAACCATTGATCTTCCTTATTCTGTCTGCAAATTCTTCTGCTCATTCCGTGTATCTTTTTGTTACCATGCCCAACTGTTCCCTAAAATGTCTGGCACTAGACCACGAGCTGCGGAGATAATGGTACATGGTAATACTTAATATTACAGATAACAAACATCAGTTGCTTACATTTCCATGCAGCTAACCTCGACATGTGACATCGATAGTAACTAGTGCCCTCTTTACTGCTGTCATTTGTGTTATTTTTTTTAGCACTTATTTAAGGTACAATGTGATAAAAATACGTAAAATTACAATTGTATCCCGAAGCAGTAAACTTTGTACATTCAGTCAGGCAGCAGTAGCCGGCCGAGACACAAGCAGCAACAAGGAAGTAACCGATTTTGTGACTTTTACGAGTTTTTAAGCAGGAGCGAATTTTATAATATCATCTGTGTGCTTTAATAGTTTAGTTTCTTGAGTTTCTGCGTGTTTATTTAATATCTACCAGCCACAGTTCTCGCGTTTTCGTTTGCTTCGGAAAGTAAACCGATTTTGTGACATATTACTTCCTAATCAGGGGCGAATTATTTAGTTTCACCTGTGTGCTTCGGTAGTTAGGTTTTTGAATATTTGTGTATTATTAGACACAGTTCCTGCGTTTTCGTCAGGATCTACAGTAGAGTTGCGCAGCATGGGCCGATAGTCCGTTTATCTGCATAGTTTAGTTTTCCACGGTCTTTAATAAGTACAGGGACTGCGGTTGTTGTGTGCGGATGCGAGCCGAGTTGGTGACACTTCACTCGCAGCTTCAGTCTGTGATGGCTTCGGTTACACAGCTTGAGGCTGCGGTGGATGGGCACCACTGTTGTGGGCCGGCCGTGGGGATCCAACGGACGTCCAGCACGTCCGAGTCCACCGATCGGTCCTCACCGGTGGCCAGCCCAGTTACTGCTCGCACTGAGGTTGACCCCTCACCTGTGGTCGAGTGGGAGTCACCCGGGGCGTAGCAGGCGGCGAAAGACTTCCCAGGGGGCGGCACGTAAGGCCTCCCCGATTTGTCTGACAAACAGGTTCCAGGTGCTGTCTGTGGCTGACTCTGTCACTGGGCCAGATGCTGTCGCCTGTCCTGTTTCAGAGGAATCCTCTCAGCCTGCAAGATCCGGACAATCACAAGAGTGGGATTATTGATAGTTGGGAGCTCCAACGTTAGGCGCGTTATGGGGCTCCTTAGGGATGCCATGTAGAGCACAGGGTGCAGCAACTGCAGGTGGTTTCTCACATCGGTACCAATGATGTATGTCACTTTGGATCAGAAGAGATTCTGTCTGGTTTCGAGCGGCTAACAGAAGTGGTAAAGGCTGCCAGTCTTGCTTTCAAGATGAACGCAGAGCTGACCATTTGCAGCACACTCGACAGGACCGATTGCGGACATCTGGTGCAGAGCCGAGTGGAGGGTCTGAATCAGAGGCTCAGACGGTTCTGCGACAGTGTAGTCTGCAGATTCCTCGACTTGCGCCAAAGGGTGGTTGGGTTTCGGGTCCTGCTGAATAGGTCCGGTATCCACTATAGGAAGGAGGCGGTTACACGGATAGCAGGGGCTGTGTGGGGTGGACTGGGTGGTTTTTTAGGTTAGAGGGTCTCAGGAAAACACAAGAAGGGCTACAGTCACAAAGCGTGCAGGCCGAACACAGGAAGAACGTAGATACAGGTACCATTGGAATAACAAGTATAAACTGTCGTAGCTGTGTTGGGAAAGTACCAGATCTCCAAGCGCTAATAGAAAGCACCGATGCTCAAATCGTTATGGGCAGTGAAAGCTGGCTAAATCCGGAGATAAGTTCAGCCGAAATTTTTGAGAAGAACTCAGCGGTGTTCCGAAATAATAGGGTAAAAATGGTTGGCGGTGGTGTGTTTGTTGCTGTTAGAAGTAGTTTATCTTGTCGCGAAATTGAAGTTGATAGTGCCTGTGAGTTAGTATGGGCAGAGGCCATTGTTGGCAACCGGAATAAAATAATAATTGGGTCCTTTTACCGACCTCCCGATTCAGATGATACAGTTACTGAAAGGTTCAAGGAAACTTGAGTTTGATTTCAAACACGTACCCGACTTATATAACTATAGTTGGTGGTGACTTTAATTTACCCTCGATATGTTGGCGAAAATACATGTTTAATTCCGGAGGTATGCATAAAACATCATCCGAAATTGTGCTAAACGCATTCTCTGAAAATTATTTCGAGTAGTTAGTTCATGAGCCCACGCGAATATTAAACGGTTGAGAAAACACATTTGACCTCTTAACAACAAATAATCCTGAGTTAATAACCAGCATCAAAACGGATACAGGGATTAGTGAACACAGGGTTGTCGTAGCGAGATTGAATACTATAATCGCCAAATACTCCAAAAATAAACGACAATGCGCCTAGTTAAAAAAAACAGATAAAAATTCACTTGACGCCTTCCTGAGAGACAATCTCCGCTCCCTCCAAATTAACAGTATAAGTGTAGACCAGATGTGGCTTGAATTCAAAGAAATAGTATCGGCAGCAATTGAGAGATTAATACTAAACAAATTAAGAAACGGCGGTGCTGATTCTCCTTGGTACACAAAACGGGTCAAAACACTGTTGCATAAACAACGAACCAAACATTCCACATTTAAACAGACGCAAAATCCCCAAGATTGGCGGTCTTTTAGAGAAGCTTGAAATTTAGCGCGGATTTCAATACAAGATGCTTATAACAGTTTCCACAGAAAAACTTTGTCTCGAAACCTGGCAGAAAAACCATAGAGATTCTGGTCGCATGTGAAGTACGTTAGCGGCAAAAAACAATCAATAGCGTGATAGGAATGGGAATTTTATCGAGGCAGTGCTGCCAAAACAGAGTATTCCAGAATTTGAATCGAGAACAGCTGCCAACGTGAATAACGTAGAAGTGAATATCCTGCGAGTAGTGAAGCAACTTAAATCATTTAATAAAAGCAAGTCTTCTAGTCCAAACTGTGTGCCAATTACGTTCCTTTCAGCGTATGCTGATGCATTAGCTCCATACTTAACAATCATATACAGCCGTTCGCTCGACGAAAGATCCGTACCCAAAGACTGGGGAGTTGCACAGGTTACACCAATATTCAAGAAGGGTAGTTGGAGTAATCCTATATCATTAACGTCGATATGCAGTAGGATTATGGAACATATACACTCCTGGAAATTGAAATAAGAACACCGTGAATTCATTGTCCCAGGAAGGGGAAACTTTATTGACACATTCCTGGGGTCAGATACATCACATGATCACACTGACAGAACCACAGGCACATAGACACAGGCAACAGAGCATGCACAATGTCGGCACTAGTACAATGTATATCCACCTTTCGCAGCAATGCAGGCTGCTATTCTCCCATGGAGACGATCGTAGAGATGCTGGATGTAGTCCTGTGGAACGGGTTGCCATGCCATTTCCACCTGGCGCCTCAGTTGGACCAGCGTTCGTGCTGGACGTGCAGACCGCGTGAGACGACGCTTCATCCACTCCCAAACATGCTCAATGGGGGACAGATCCGGAGATCTTGCTGGCCAGGGTAGTTGACTTACACCTTCTAGAGCACGTTGGGTGGCACGGGATACATGCGGACGTGCATTGTCCTGTTGGAACAGCAAGTTCCCTTGCCGGTCTAGGAATGGTAGAACGATGGGTTCGATGACGGTTTGGATGTACCGTGCACTATTCAGTGTCCCCTCGACGATCACCAGTGGTGTACGGCCAGTGTAGGAGATCGCTCCCCACACCATGATGCCGGGTGTTGGCCCTGTGTGCCTCGGTCGTATGCAGTCCTGATTGTGGCGCTCACCTGCACGGCGCCAAACACGCATACGACCATCATTGGCACCAAGGCAGAAGCGACTCTCATCGCTGAAGACGACACGTCTCCATTCGTCCCTCCATTCACGCCTGTCGCGACACCACTGGAGGCGGGCTGCACGATGTTGGGGCGTGAGCGGAAGACGGCCTAACGGTGTGCGGGACCGTAGCCCAGCTTCATGGAGACGGTTGCGAATGGTCCTCGCCGATACCCCAGGAGCAACAGTGTCCCTAATTTGCTGGGAAGTGGCGGTGCGGTCCCCTACGGCACTGCGTAGGATCCTACGGTCTTGGCGTGCATCCGTGCGTCGCTGCGGTCCGGTCCCAGGTCGACGGGCACGTGCACCTTCCGCCGACCACTGGCGACAACATCGATGTACTGTGGAGACCTCACGCCCCACGTGTTGAGCAATTTGGCGGTACGTCCACCCGGCCTCCCGCATGCCCACTATACGCCCTCGCTCAAAGTCCGTCAACTGCACATACGGTTCACGTCCACGCTGTCGCGGCATGCTACCAGTGTTAAAGATTGCGATGGAGCTCCGTGTGCCACGGCAAACTGGCTGACACTGACGGCGGCGGTGCACAAATGCTGCGCAGCTAGCGCCATTCGACGGCCAACACCGCGGTTCCTGGTGTGTCCGCTGTGCCGTGCATATGATCATTGCTTGTACAGCCCTCTCGCAGTGTCCGGAGCAAGTATGGTGGGTCTGACACACCGGTGTCAATGTGTTCTGTTTTCCATTTCCAGGAGTGTATTTCACTACAAGCCACTTGTGGGGTACAGTGTCAAAAGCCTTCCGGAACATGTGTTCAAACATTACATTACCGCGAAGAAAACGGTCTATTGACACACAGTCAACATGGGTTTAGAAAACATCGTTCTTATGAAACACAATTAGCTTTTTATTCGCATCAAGTGTTGAGTGCCATTGGCAAGGACTTTCAGATCGATTCCGTATTTCTGGATTTCCGGAAGGCTTTTGACACTGTACCACACAAGCGGCTTGTAGTGAAATTGCGTGCTTATGGAATATCGTCTCAGTTATGTGACTGGATTTGTGATTTCCTGTCAGAGAGGTCACAGTTCGTAGTAATTGGCGGAAAGACATCGAGTGAAACTGAAGTGATTTCTGTCGTTCCCCAAGGTAGTGTTATAGGTCCTTTGCTGTTCCTTATCTATATAAATGATTTGGGAGACGATCTGAGCAGCCACCTTAGGTTATCTGCAGATGATGCTGTCGTTTATCCGCTAGTAACGTCATCAGAAGATCAAAACAAATTGCAAAACGATTTAGAAAAAATATCTGAATGGTGCGAAAATTCGCAGTTGACCCTAAATAACGAAAACTTTGAGGTCATCCACATGAATTCTAAAAGAAATCAGTTAAACTTCAGTTACACGATAAATCAGTCAAATCTAAAGGTCCAGGTATGTTTTTCGTTTATTTTTGGAGGATTTGGAGGTTACAATATTCAATCTCGCTACAACTCTGTGTTCACTAATCTCTGTATCCGTTTTGATACTCGTTATTAACTCAGGATTCAACTAAATACCTAGGAATTACAATTACGAACAACTTAAATCGGAAGGAACACACAGAAAATGTTGTGGGGAAGGCTAACCTGAGACTGCGTTATATTGGCAAGACAGTTAGAAAATGTAACAGATCTACTAAGAAGACTGCCTACACTACGCTTATCCGTTCTCTTTTAGAATACTGCTGCGCAGTGTAGGATCCTTACCAGATATGGCTGACGGAGTACATCGAAAAAGTTCAAAGAAGTGCAGCACATTTTGTATTATCGCGAAATATGGGAGAGAGTGTAAATGAAATGATACAGGATTTGGGCTGGGAATCATTAAAAGAAAGGCATTTTTCGTTGCGACGGAATCGTCTCACGAAATTCCAATCTCCAACTTTCTCCTCCGAATGCGAATATATTTTGTTGACACCGACCTACATAGGGAGAAAGGATCACCACGATAAAATAAGGGGAATCAGAGTTCGTACGGAAAGATATAGGTGTTCGTTCTTTTCGCGCGCTATACGAGATTGGAATAACAGTGAATTGTGAAGGTGGTTCGATGAACCCTCTGCCAGGCACTTGAATGTGATTTGCAGAGTATCCATGTAGATGTAGATGTAGATGTAAAACGAGAAGGAAGTATTCAATCGTAGGTGGCGAAAATTAAAATACTATTAACATTTCCTAAAACCTAAAACCAATAATGATATTAAAAAACAAGTTATACATATGGAAACATACTGCACGAGAAGTGCACAATTATCGTTTCAAAATCGGCTTACATTATGAAAAGTAACTCGTATGGTTGTCGAGTATAAACCAGTGCTACGATCTCAAGGAAATTGCAATGTACAAAATCACTCGTCCCATCCAGCTCACCACCACCCTGAGATACCTTGGCCTCACTGTCGACCGTCACCTCACCTGGACCCCTCATCTCCTGACCATCCAGCAAGAAGCCCATTTCCGCCTCTGCCTCCTGAAACTCCTGTCTGGCCGAACATGGGGATTGCATCCTTCCACCATCCTCCACATCTACAAATTCCTCATCCGTCCTATCCTCTGTTATGCCAGCGTTGCCTGGATCTCCGCCGCCCCCCTCCACCCCCGCTTTTATAAGGCCCTCCAAGTCCCAGAACACCACGCACTCTGCCCTGCCTTCCCTATCTACATTCCTTCCCCCACACGACTCCTGTATGACCTCATCCCCTTCCCCCGCCTCTTCTATTTCCTCCAACATCTCCACACCCTTTACACTGTCTGCAGTTTTTGTCCCCCCCCTCCCACTCCCTGGTTTCCTCCTTCCTCTCCACCCCCGCCTGTTGCCGTACCTCTATTGCTGTATCCCTTCCTCTCTCTACCTCCACACCCTCCATCTCCTTCATCAGGACAATTTCCAGCACCTCCCCCTCCCAGATGTTGAACTTCGTCATGACATCTACCCTTCCTTCCAACTAACTTGGCCTTGTTCCCTCCCCCCCTCCCTAGGTCCCCCCTTTTCCTCTCCCCTCCTTCTCCCAGGGCGGATTTTCCTCTGTCGCCCCCTGAGTCCCTGCTCCCCCTCCTCGACTGTTTCCCTCCCATGTCCTTCCCTCCCCGGCTCTCTTCGGCGCGCCCCCCACCTGTTTTCCCTCCTCTCCTCCCCTCTCCCTCCCTTCTTCCCTTCTCCCTCATCTCCATGCCCCTAGCAGATCCTCTCTGTTTGCTCATCGTCATCAGTGTGCTATGTCACTGTTGTGTTTGGTGCTGTTCTTCCGTGGCATCAAGAACTGTGATTTCAATTGTGTGCTGGACTTGTACATAGTTTTACTGTCAGTAAGTGTTCTGTGCTACGCCATCCATTGATATTTTCATGCTCCGGCCATGCTTCACCTTGAGTTCTTTTAATTGTCCCAGTGTGTGGTTTTTTGTGTGTGCTAGTTTTTTATAGTTTTTATCTCCATTTTTACAGTCGCGCCCTTTTTGTCTGTTCTCCTCCATAATGTACCGCCTTTTTATATCTATGTACGCCATAATTTCTCCTTTATTTTATTTTAAATGTCTTCTATTGTATAATTAATGTCTTTCGGCTGAAGAGCAGAGCATATGCTGCTGCCAGCCCGCCCCAGTTGGGACACTGAAATACAATAAGGGAAAAAAAGTGTTATGCCATCCCCCTTCTTCTCCACCCCCAGCCAACTGCGGCGCCTTTACTGTTATATCCCGCCCTCTCTCCATCTCCCCCTCCTTTCCCAACGCAACTTCCAGCACCTACCACTCCTGGATGATGAGCTGTAACCTGACATTTACCCCTCCTACTAACTGTAACCCCACCTTCCTCCCCCCTACTCCTTAGGGCTCCCTCTCCCCTCCCCTTCCCTTCCCTTCCCCTAAGTGGTTTTCCCCCTCGCCCACCACATTCCTCTCCTATGGCCCCCTTCTGTGTCTCTGTGCTTCCTCCTGCCTTGTCTTCCCTCTTTATATTCCACCTCTTTACCTCCTGCCCCCCTTGTTTCCTCTTCCTCCCGCCCCCCAGTCCCCCACCGCACCTTCCTCCCCTCTTTTTCCCTCCTCTCCAGCCTCCAGTCCCTCGGCAGGTCACTACCAGCAGATTTTATTCTTCATGAGTGCTCTGTCGTTTGCTGTGTTTTTTTTAAAGTGTCTTGCTCTGTGTGATTTTTATCCTGTGGCCGACTGCTGTATTTGCCTCCAGTGTTCTTTAAATGCACTTTGAATCGCCAGCTGTGTTCTTTTAACTTTATGTCGACTTTTTAACTGTCCCCCAGTGCATGTCCCCGTATTAGTGTATATTTGCTCATATGGGGCAGGGGAATGAAATTACAATAAAGAAAAAAAAGTGTTACACCAACTCATCTGTCTTAGGCTGTGGTGTGTTATCTTCGTGTCTGCTCTATAGTGCAGCGTTTAAGTGAGTGTTCAGTGTTGTGCGTCCCCTTTTTTAAGTGTCGTGAACAGAAACCATACTGTCGCTAGGTGTGTTTTTTTTATCTTTTGCAAACAGAAACTAGACTGTCGCCGTGTTTTTGTAAACTGTGCCTGTCTACTTACTGTGTGTCTTCATCAGCATCGTCAACCCCTTGTTTTTCTATTTTAACTTCCACAACTTTCAGCCATTTTACAGTTTTTAAAAGTCACAGTTTTATCGCCTGTTTTTTATTGTTTGTGATCTCCTCATTATGTTTTTTAACTCTTCTGTAGACTGGATAGCGACATATTAAGCTGCAGTCTTCCCCCCCCCCCCCTCCTCTTGGGTGGAATCGAAATTCTGTAAAGGAAAAATAGGTGTTACACATCCCTTTTAGAACATATGAATGCGTTACTTATTATTATTAAGACGGCTTTCGAAAAGCTCGCAAAATTGGGTGCTTCTCATTGCCAACCTCTCATTGAGGATGGTGGTGTGGGGAGATCCTAAAATTTGCCCTTATTCACTCTACATAGCCGCTTCAGTTGCGAGGTCAAATCAGGAGGACTATGCACAGTGTCAACAAGATGGGTAGCAGAATTTGATTTTTCCACTATATCCTTCCTCTCTAATGTCACATGCTCACGAAATCTAATCTCAAGCCTTATACCAGTTTGCTCTACATAATAGACATTGCAGTTGGGACATTGTAATTTGTATACTCCTGATTAATTTTTTGTATATTATTAGCCAACAAATGGCCAAGTTTACCATCAGCTGAAAGAGAAACAACAATTTTTTAAATAGATGTTTCCTTGTACTAATAGATAAAAATAGGGCAATGTAATGAACTTCTTATTGCTCTTATTAACTTTATTAGTCACAACATTTGTTACTCCCTGTTTTTTGTCTTTGCCCATTTTATTGTAAACGTTACTTACATAGTTTTTAGGACAGCTGTTCGTTTTTGCAATATATTTGATAGCCTCAAGTTCTGTTTTGTGATCAGAATCTGACAATGAAAGCTCAACTATCCTATTAACGGCAAAGTTTAAAAATGCTTTTTATGTTGATTAGGATGGTTAGAATGGTAATATAAAACGGTATCAGTTCAAATATTCTTTCGAAAAAATGCTGTGGCATGTTAACCATTTTCATTCTTGATATTTAGATCGAAGAAAGTCATTATGGTACCGATTTCATCGGTAAATTTTAATTTCTCATGTGTCCCTTTTTGACGATTTTAATTTTTTATTTTTGTTTCACACTGAAATAGTATGTCACCCCTGAACTTTCATCCTATACATGTCTTCGACATCTGGGGATTTCTTTCATGCACTTGACAGTGGTTCGCAGAGTATAGATGTAAATTTAGATATAGATGTGTAATAGCCATGTACTCTTACACGTAGTTTGTTCATGTCTTATTTTATATTTTTTGTATTTTATTATCACTCATTCTTTCACAAAACGAGTGTGGCTGGTTAACCATGGTAAGTGCGCAATGGCGAGTCAAGTAATATCAAAATAATTTGAAAGAATGATCAAAGCATATCGCTGACTATTATTGCTGGGTCGTAGAGAAGAAGTCTTAGAGCTATCTGCGTTCACGGTATTTCGTTTAGACCCACGGTGCTGTGTAGCAGTGGGGGAAAAGTTGTGCTGGAATACCAACCTGGTAATACGATTTATATTTGAACAAAGCAGGGCAGATGGACTACTGGATTGCAAAATGTAGTTGGGCATCCGTGTCAGGAACAAACATGTGATATAGAATGTCACTGTGAAAAGTTTTAATGTTACCCAGTGGTGCGCAGTATACTGGGTTGTATTGTGAACCATTGCGAGCGCTGGTTGATAAACAAATTAATGAAATAATGATTGTGGCCCTAAATGTTAGTATTTCCTATGTTAGAATCTTCACTGTCCAGGTCATTCTGGAACAGCTACTGAGTCAATGCGGAGCAACAAGTGGAGTGATACCATAAATTGCTGGGATCACTGTAAAATCTAAAGCAATGGTGTGTCAATAATAGCCTATAGTCACGGTGGAAGATATGCATCGTCTGAAAGCAATTCAAGATGCTAATTTCAATGACTGACTAATACTACTTGAGGTACTAATTATAATTCTTGAGTAAAAACTGATTAACATTGCCCAAAATGTTTGCATTATTCTCAGAATATTTTGTTTCCTGTCAGTATCTGTAGCTAAAACTGGAAGATAGTTTAGCATAGTGGAAAAACGCAACATAGATTATCAGATTTACGAGTACATCCTATGGGACCGTCTTGAAACATTTTCAACATAGAACTAAAGAAAACTGTTTTATGAGTTTATTGATAAATTATGTATGTAGCTCCGTTACTTTCATTTATATCACTGGACATAAGTATGTTGTTCTTTAGAACATAAGAAAAACAGTGCATCACTAAATCGTACTATGTAATGTAACATAGAAACTTCAGCCTACATGCTTTTCCAAGATGTGCATTGCTTGCAATGCACAAATTTTTGTATTTAAATGACGCACAACATAATAAAACAGAACTTACACTTCTTTTATTTATTTATTTTTCTCCACAGTTACAACCTATTATCTGCGAAGCTAAAATAGCCCATACAATTCACATTCGTGGATGATGATATTAATACATGTATATATTTCCTGGTACTTAATAAAAAAAGGTTGATACTTTTTTTGTCTAAATTATTGTTTCATGGCGCACTCACAGGCCTTAAAAGTTACAGCGATACAGAGTCCTTTTTATAGTCAAGTCGGAAGACCTGATGAGATCTACACCTAGGCCCAATAAGGCTCTCCACAGGAGAAACGAGCTTTAACATTCTACCTGTAGCAGATCTCTGATGGCCGAGTCACAACTGATTTGTGATATGAACTCAATATTTTAATTCTTGTGTGAAATATATTTCTTATATTGTGTTTTTATAATATGTTCCACATTCATTAGGACCTCATCGCTATGGACCTATGGGACAAACAGCACATATAATCTAGTAGAAGCAGACTTACAACTACAAGGGCCACTCAGTTCACACTATGTCAGTTAGCCCGTGTGTTCCTCGACTCTACTAAAGTCAAAATCACTGACCACTAAGTGTTGACAGATAAGTAACACACTGTCACTAACTGAGTCCGACATGTAGAGTAGAATGGCTGTAGGCATTCTTGCACATAAAAGCGATTGCCGAAAAATCCAAGATGACGGCGCCACATAGATAAAAAATGCACCCTTGGTGAAATTGTTCGCAACATTTTACTATGGCAGGACGTGACATTGCGTATGGTCCATGCCGCCAAAATTTCACGGTGGATCTGTGTGCAAGTTAGATGCGTTTCCCTCAAGAATCGGAATTTCCTGTATACTTCAGTTTTTGAGTGCATTTCCAGTTGCCACACCATTTGACTCTCACACAATGATGCACATCTGTTAATTGTACCACAGTAGAAGTGTGTCTCTAGTAAACCCAGAATATGGACTCTCTTCTGACAATGTGCCACCCTTATTGGGAGACCACCTCGCATATTCATTTTTAAAGCTGGCTTGTTCCTTTGCTTAACTGATATTCAATGTTTTTCTCTGCAGATGGGGATAATTTTAATGAATGTTTTGCACTTTACTGAGCGGAGACTAATATGTCTGCACTGTTTATATTACATTTCTCTAACTTCTTGTGTAGTACAAGTTAGCATTCTGCCTCAGCAGACATTCTTTAAGTATTTGTGCTTGTTCTTTCTGTATCATTTTGTCTTCAACTTTAACCAATTTCTGTTGAAACACAATCACTAGGCGGCTTTCCTTTCTTCATACTTAGAACAGCATTACTTTCAGAAAGTCATTTGTTGTTATTCATGTTTGTGTTTATCTTCTTGAAGAGATCTCCGAATATTTGTACAATTTGTTTCTGTTGGTAGACATTGTGACACCCAGCATTTCAACTGATAAAATGTTGTGTACACCCCCATGACGTTTCCTTGTTATTCTTGTTGGGTTCTCTTACAAAACATTCGTTGTATTTTCTCACATCTTCTCGAAGACATTTCTTAAGAGTTTTGCGTAGTCCTCCTTATTTTCTCGCGTTCCTTTTATCTTTTGTTGAAACTCTCGCGATCTGTTTGATAGCTGTCTTGTTCAATTTGTGATTTTATTTTACTTTGCTGTCTTCATATCTGTAAGATCTTTTGCTGTTAGCCTAAGCTAATTTCACTTTTAGTTTCATTTGGTCTTTGTCTGGTCCATTTTCTTCTGGTATCATACGCAAACATTCTTCACTGAAGAATTCATCTGTAGTTTTTATCATAATTTCCATTTATCGCACTATTGTGTCATCAACCATCATTAGTATTTGTAACTGTTCCTGGTGGTGTTCCACCTGCTCACCAGATTAGACAATGCCTTCCATGCAGTATATTTTGTTTATTTGTATAAAAAGTCTTGCTCTTTTATTTGAGATTTCCTCGGTATCTACAACATGCGATTCGATTTTCTTGGTTTCAACTAAGCCTATGCCTCAATTTTTTCTCTGCTCTATTCCTCTGTAATAAAATATATGTTGTGAATATAATTCCGTTTGGTTTCTGTTATTCAAAGACACCTCTGATAATCCTGCCATATCCTGCTTTATCTCACATAACTCTACCTCCTACTTCACTAACGTCCCTGTAGACCCTTTAGACCTGCAGTTTATTGTCCCTTTTATAACATGTAAGCACTGTCTTTATGAGGGGATCCCAAGCCACCTGGCATCACAGAAAGTGAACGTAGGGAAATACCGTGCAGGACAATAACTACAAGCATCTTCCAGAGGCTTGCTGCAGAAGCTGATTTGAAGGATCGGATCCAAGGTTTGTTGTTACCCTGCGTAGTGGTAATAACAGTACAATGAAGGAATTTTGCAGATGTCAGAGTGACTGAACATTACTCAGAATCACATAGAAATGTTTTCTAAACCAACATTCTTTGCGAGTGTGTGTTTCTTGTAGACTGTGAAAAATTGGCGTTACACAGCAGCGAAGAAAGTTCAGCTGGTGACACAAAGAATCCAAGCCGCGCTATTGCCGACATATTCATCGCAAGAGATTCAGAAACTGTGTTGATATTTAAAATTTATCTCTTATTTTGCCCTCTCAGTTTCACGTTGAGTTTTTTGGTATGACTAGTTTATATCAAAATTCATCATCTTCAAATCTATGATGTGAAGTTCCATACGGACACGATGGTTTGCTTATGCAAATATACAGATTTTAAAATCATCAACTTTGATGGAAAGAAGTCACACCACAAAACTAAATGTACAAATGAGACGGCAAAATAAACTATAAATTTTGAAATCAAACTGGCCACTCAAATTATGTACTTAACAATAGTGTATTTTCCGCTCAAGCAGTGTAGAATGAACTCACCTGAGTTTCTAAATAATAACTAAAACGCCAGAAAGCAACACAGAGATAATTGTTTACACAATGGATATATTAAAATTAGCGTCTTTTTCTGTCGTGGTGTACGATAGGGTGTACACTGGGGTGCAAAACTGAAGAACGAACTTTTGTGTCATGTGTCACTGCCAAGTAAAATAGCTCCTTGAAACTTAGACCATACGTAGAAAGAACTGCTACAGTAGAGACCAGAAGGTAACTGAAAGAAAAATGCAGTGAGACGAACAGAAGAACATTTTTATTCAAAAACAGGAAGCGCGGTCATCTCAGACGGCAAAGCATGCTCTGCAAATTGCTCCCATGCTGACCACATGGTTGGTAAGGAGTCCTTGTGGCAGGGTGTTCCATTCCTCCGCCAGAGTGGTTGACGACTGCTAGATGGTCGCTGGGGCATGTGGACGTGTTTGCAACACGTCTCCCCGAAGCATCCCATACGCCCTTGATGAGATTTAAGTCGGGGAAATGGGCAGACCAGCCCATTCGGCAAATACCCTCTCGTTCCAAGAGCTCTCCCATCTGCACTGTTAGACGCGATTGAGCATTGTCATCCATAAAGATGAAGTCAGGGCGGAATGCGCAGGCGAAAAGACGCACTTAGGAAAGTGCACAGTGCCACAATAACGTTGAACGGTAGGTGTATCGTGTTCAAAGATTTGGAGGTTAGTACTCCCATGCAAAATTATGCCTCACCATGTCATAACATCTGGACCACCAAAACAATCATATTCGACATTGTTTTGGATGCATTACGCATTCCCACATCTCGCTATATGAGGGTACGTCCAGAGTCACTACTTAGACTGAATCTGTCTCGTCTGCGAAGAGTACATGAACCCACTCCTCGATGGCCCAGTCCCTACGCTCTTGAAACCTTCGCAAAGGTGCCCCCAACAGTGCCACCGATGCAGGGGTGTCAACAGGATACAACGTACTGGTCGTCGGGCTAAGAGACCAACCCCATGCAATTGTCGTGCTCCTGTGGAGGGCGACGTTGCGTACCTCGCACTCTTGTTAAGTGTGGTTGCAATTACACCCACTGTGTGATGTGTGTCGCTGATTGCTTGTTGCATAATGCAGCGGTCGTCTGCTGCTGTAGTTGAAAGTGGTCGATCATCTCCTCTCCTTTGGGTAGCAGTGCCTGTAGGCAAATATTACCGTCTCAATCATACCTTTCTTCGACATATTTGCCTATTTAACTATTTGTGTTTCTTTTCGCCCTATATCTGCAATTTTGGCCTATACAGTTGAAGTTTAACTATGACATCACAGTCTTTGGCTTATGTCATTGCCATCTCCTTAGTATCAGATGATTCCATGTCATCTGATCCCATCCCCATGTTGCCTTATTCCATGCAATATCAATTCACTTCATATCATGTCATGTCTCATCTTCATCGCCAATGGTCACTATCGATCTCATACTGTCCACTTTCTTTTGTTCCATGCTACCATGACAAATATTACTATCTCAGTCATATTACTCAAGTGTATCAGCAATTGTCGCTTCACATTGTTTACACCCATCAAGACAGTTTTTCGAAATGTTGGGTAATTCAATACTTAATGTGCACAATGTTTTTCCGAGAGCACCAAGTTGCCCCAATAAACTTGAAGAAATCTGTAAAATAAAGTTCACACACACACACACACACACACACACACACACACACACACACACACTATACTGCAATACACTATTACAACAGGATCTTTTTACACTGTAAAAGGAGCTAGTGTCATGACCGTCGGGATCTCGGGTTCTCTGCCAGGAGGTGAGAGGGCGTGGACGGCAGCTACTCCTGATGGCAAATACAAAGCATTTATTTCAACATTACAGTTGAGGGATGGCCCTAAGGTTGAATATTCATCTCCTTGTAATACATTGGTGGAGAAGACAGCTAGCGGTAGGCATAGGGAGCACCTAGCCCTGCGGCGTGTTGCGTATCTAGTGGCAGTGGAACAAGCCACTGTGGCGTGGAGCGGGCGTCAGCCTTCCGCAGACGTTGGCTGTGTCGAGGCGCAGCGTGCCTATCGCACCCGGAGCTGTCCGGCGAGGCATGACGTCAATGGCTGCGTGTGGAACAGTGATCCACCCAGTAGACCATCTCCGAGACAGTGGCTGGCTGGTGGAGGGTCACGCTTAAGTTCGGAGCTCCGGGCTCAGTCCCGGTGTCCGTGGTGGCGGTGGCACCGTGTTGGACAGGTGGTACACCATTCGACTGCCTAGCTGCATCCGACAGTGGCGGGCTGGCCTGTGGTCGTGAAGTATGCTTCTTCCCCACTGATGTCTGCTGGGTTTTCCTCTGGTCAGTAGGATGATGGAAAGCTCCAGCACGGACCGATTGCCTCTGGCTGATTTAATCAGGACACTGGTACCGCATCCTGTGGCGTCATTTTGGTGTTGAGCGCGCCGTCGAACGTCACGTAACCCACTTATTATTGTTCTCGCTTCACCGTTGTATTGTCTGACTCAGCTGGTCAGCGATCCACTTACGACATGCTACTGTTCTCTTGAGATGTTAATGGGATTCGCAGTACTACTTCTGACCTTTTTAATGCGTGTAAGCAATTTAATGATTTTCCCTCTTCATTCCTGCCCTTCACAAAAAGTTCTCCCCCGAATTCTACTATCTCCCAAAAGCACTACATTCACTACTTTCATTTAAAATTGCTAAACTATTCCCTTTTATGGTCCTTGCGTTATGGTACTATGTTCTTCACTACTTCTCTTCACGAATGCTCATTGTATTTTGCTCTTTGTATATCATGGCTGTATGTAGTCTAACACTTGGCTCGTCCTTATAGATTCTGTTTTCATTCCCTTTATTGTTGTGCCGTGTCTACTTGTCCGAATCGTTGGGTTGAATGTCGGCAGGGGTGTGATTTGGGCAACTTTTCTCTTGAATAGACAGTACACAATTCCTTGACAGCACAAAACTTCAGGCAGCTATGGTCGAAAACCCAATGACTATCAGTCGTTGCTGCTGTTGGCGCCAGTAATTCCTTACATGCTCCAAAAGGCGTTCCATGGCGATTTGGCCATGCTGTGAGGCAATAATTTGGTCTAGAGAGGCGAGTAGGGTCGAGTCCATGGTACTATTTAGGAAAGTGAGGTGTTCTGTGGGTAGGATTTTGAAAGGTTGGTCGGATACGTAGATTATAACATGAACCATGCTGAGGGTTATGGTTCCATTTATGGTGGCTGGCAATCGAAAAGTGCGCCCAAATACACCGCATTGAATGCCATTGATAATCAATCCTTGTCTTTGTAATTCTATTAATTCTATTCTTTGAGTGCCACCTTGCCGGTTCTGTTTACAACAAGCGCAAATTATAACCGTTTTCTTTGCTATGTAATATAACTAATGTTAGCCTACTTGTTGGAAACGCTCCACCTCGTCTGTAATTATTTTCGGCCATAATAGCTATGTTTGTGAACCGTGACTGTGTGGGGTTATTATTTATTTCTAATTTCTGCTACCAGTCACTTTTTTATTTTATGTTTAATCTAACATAATACAATGCGTTTCGAACATGTTCTGTTCATCTTCAGGCGTTTATACAAACATACATACATACACACACACACATATATATACAGAGAAATGTTACTCAAAAATACACAGTCTTAAGCTAGATTAATCTAGAACTATTTGTCCATTGTTTGTTACTGTAGTGGCTGCTGTGGCATTTAGGGGGAGAGGAGGGGGAGCAGTGGATGGCTAGAAATCGAAATCAGTGATGTCTTCTACTGGTTTTCTTCCTCGTGGTTTACTATGTATGATATCACAGCCTTCATAGGATGCAGATGATTTGATCCGTTATGTGTTACGAAAATAGTGTGAAAGGCTTTTTTATGACAGTTGATCACTTAATAAACGATTTCATCATCTTGCTGCTTCACTTGCATCACTGGTGTAATGGCGGAGTTGTTGATTAACATTACACTATTGCACATTGTATTTTGTCACTGATTGCCAAGATAATTCACTGCGAAAATTGCTTCGACATACATGTACACATTATGAACACAACACAAGATGGCGGACTGTAGCACATAAGTCTGTATCGATTATCAAGATTTTGTATCGATAATCCTGGAACTGACAGATTTGTATTCAATTATTTACATTGACACATCTTGAATCTATCGAGTTAGAACTGGCTTAAGACTGTTGAAGTATTTAGAGTTTTTGAATTCGGTTGTCTCATTAAGAATGTTATCTCCATGCTTTGTATTATGTATGAAAATTTCCATGATATACATTCTTTTACTTTTTCCTATTTTGTGTAAAATTTCGAGGTTGTCTTCGGTTTCCAAAGTGTGGCCTGTGTCTTTAATGTGAGTTGCTACTGCTGATTTGTTACATTTATCAAGCCTGTAGCAGTCTAAATGTTCTTTGAACTGGGTTCTGGAATTTCTGCCAGTTTGGCCGAATTAATATTTATTACATTTGCTGCAGGTAATTTTGTAAATGCCAGATGCATTAAGACTTGTATCTAGTGTATTTATATTGTGAATAAGCTTCCTACTTAGGTTGCTGTTAGTGCTGAAGCTGATTTTCACTTCTGTGTTTTTGAACAGTCTTGCTAATTTGTCAGATACTATTCCAAGATATGGCATTTTTACATATTTGACTGCTGGGGCAATATCACAGAAAACCTACACGCACTGACACCACTATATCAAACTCCTCTACACGTCCCTCCTCCCATAAAAAAGCTGCTTATAGATGAATGCTGTACAGAGCACACAAATTTCCACTTCAACATACAGAACTCCAACAAGAGATACAAACCATAATATGTACGACAATAAACAATGGATATGATCCTTCTCTAATTAATACCATGTCACGACAGTTAAAAAAAACTGAACAAACAACATCAAACTACACTCTCAACTGACAGTGCCCCAGTAGTCAAATATGTAAAAATTCCATATCTTGGAATAGTATCTGACAAATTAGGAAGACTATTCAAAAATACAGAAAAAAAATTTGCTTCAGCACCAACAACAACCTCAGAAGGAAGCTTATTCACAATATAAAACCACCACATAAAAGTTTTGATGTATCTGGCATTTACAAAATTACCTGCAGATCTTCTCGTCTGCTATTAACTAGCCATTTTCTGCTCCTAAAACGAAACATTGATCGTTAATACACATGTAGTTTGCAAGTGAATCCCGACGATACAGTTTAATAACATGATGGTATATTCCTCCCAGGATCCTTAGGAAACCTAAAAAAAAAAAAAGACAGCTGTTGGGTCTTCTTCCTGTTGTTGCTGCAATTTATTGCGCTACAAACGCTCCCGCTTGTGAAAACCATTGTAGAAATCAAAATAGACAACCACTGTTCGCTTTCACGATCGCGCCGAACTCACAGTTGAAGTTACTTGCCGCTTGGAGCGCTGTTGGCGCGGTAGGCAACAAAATCGAGGCGAAGTGTCGCGACTGTTATGTTAGACTTTGTCTGTCAGTACCAAGAATATCGATACAAAACGTCGATAATCGATACAGACTCACATGCTACAGTCCGCCATCTTGTGTTGTGTATATAATGTTTAAATGTATGTCGAAGCAATTTTTGCAGTGAATTACCTTGGCAATCAGTGACAAAATACAATGTGCAATAGTGTAATGTTATTCAACAGCTCCGCCATTACACCAGTGATGCAAGTGAAGCAGCAAGATGATGAAATCGTAAGTGATCAACTGTCATAAAAAATCCTTTCACACTATTTTCGTAACACATAACTGACGCAAACCTATCTCCTATACATACTGTGATATCATACATAGTCAACTAAAAGAAAGAAAACCAGCAGAAGACATCACTGATTTCGATTTCTAGCCATCCACTGCCCCCCTCCTCCCTTCTAAATGCCACACCAGCCGCTACAGAAACAAACAATGGACAAAAAGTTCTAGATTAATCTAGTTTAAGACTGTGTATTTTTAAGTAACATTTCTCTGTATGTATGTATAAACGCCTGAATATGAACAGAACATGTTCGAAACGCTTTGTATTATGTTAGATTAAACATAAAATAAAAAAAGGTGACTGTTATCAGAAATTAGAAATACATAATCGTCTTTAATTACTTTCTCGGGACATTCTACAGCCGAATTCTGAGAGTGGAATAATGAGAACTCGCATGATCTGGGGAGAGTGCGTACTAATTTTGTGGTTTGTGGGCAGATGGTAACATTCCTGGCAGTGAAGCAGTTTCTGTGTGGGCAAGAGAGCATGAGTGTGTCTGTCGGGAGTATCTACTGCACTTTCAGCTGTACGATCTTTCATAGGTGCTCCCATGGTACTGGGTATGCGTGTAAGGTGCAGCATTAGAATTTACAATCTCTACACGTTAGAAGTATCTGGATGCTAATCTCCAGGCCAGTGCCCATTTGTTTGTTTGTAATAGTGGCTATATGATAGTAGACGGACAAAAATTTCTTTCTCGACAGCACTAATGGTGTTGGCGCTTCGGCCTTAATCCTCCTAAGTTCCTCTTGGAGCTGCTTTGATTGTAGCAGTAGTGGTGTTATGTGCCCACATACGGCGTGTAGTAGGTATTCCCATAGTTCCGAGATCTCAACACAGGCATCAGTTATACTATTTGACAGGTTATGTAGTAATTGTGCGACCACTAGCTTCATATCTATGTTTTCCAGGTGGTTCCTGATTATATGCAGGTCTCACTTATTTGCTCAGCTGATGCCTGAAAGAGGGACATTAGTGTTGCAGCCAGAACGCGCAGCTGGCGGGTGTTGTTCAGTACATTCCTTTCCAGACTGGTGAGCTGGGTCATACGCAAGTCTACTTCCTCCTGGTTGCTTTTTACTTCTCCCTGTACTTGCTGCACCGCCTTATTAATATTTTCCAGCTTCTCGGCATCGGTTGTTCTAAAGGCTGTCTTCAAAATTTGACTGTCTGAATCCAACCATCCCCTTTTACGTCTCAGTTACGGGATTAACTCTGTGGAGAGATGCAGCTGAGTCTGCAACCGTGGAAATGCTGACTGTAGTAGCTGGTATTCCCCTGCGTACGGTTTAATCCTGTCTGATTAGCTATCGTGAAATGCAGTTTGCTGAATGCGTGCTGCTGTATTTGTATTTCGTTTTCCAGAGCCCAAATGCTATAATCTACTCCCAGGGTCCACTGACGATCTGACATAATTACGTCTGTTTGTCTTGAGAACACGAAACCACCTGATGTGGTACATATCTCAATAGCTCTGTCTTGAGAACACGAAACCACCTGATGTGGTACATATCTCTATAGCTCCTGCCATCCTATAACAGCAGGCCTATCACGACGAAACTTCCTGCTTTCTTTTTCCTTCTTATTCTGATCTCGCTGTAGAGTGTTGTGACACTGCTTCTTCACATTCTGGGGTAGGATCACGTGCCCTGCAGAAAAGGAAATCCTGTTGTTAGTTTATTATCCTTGCTCAAGGTCTAAGTGCATAATGATGACTCGCGCTAACTACAGAATTGTCTCGTTGTCCCTGCCTCAGGTCTCCCTTTTTTCTTCGACTCTTCCCTCCCCCCTTTCGAAAATATTACTGCTGACAAAGTAAGTAGTACTCCTATATTACATTTAAATGGCCAAATTCGACTCTCATGAATTACCGTGAGGCTAGTTGGGAGCTGTAATTTGCCATTAACAGGTGATATCATTTCATTCACATAGATGGGACCCTGATGCCACGATACAAACTTTTTAGTTTCCCCCATTGGCATGTAAGGATCGGTCATAACCTACTGACACACATGATACTTAGACAATACTTCCTTACTGTTATGACTCCTCTCTTGCTGTTCCAAATCCATGAAAGAAGGTTGTATACATGGAAGAACCCTGGAGATACTGAAAGGTATCAGATAGATTATATAATGGTAAAACAGAGGTTTATGAACCAGGTTTTAAATTGTAAGACATTCCCACGGCAGATGTGGACTCTGACCACAATCTATTGGTTATGAACTGAAGATTAAAACTGAAGAAACTGCAAAAAGGTGGGAAATTAAGGAGATGGGACCTGGATAAACTGACTGAACCAGAGGTTGTACAGAGTTTCAGGGAGAGCATAAGGGAACAATTGACAGGAATGGGGGAAAGAAATACAATAGAAGAAGAATGGGTAGCTTTGAGGGATGAAATAGTGAAGGCAGCAGAGGATCAAATAGGTAAAAAGACGAGGGTTAGTAGAAACCCTTGGGTAACATAATAAATATTGAATTTAATTGATGAAAGGAGAAAATATAAAAATGCAATAAATGAAGCAGGCAAAAAGGAATACAAATGTCTCAAAAATGAGATCGACAGGAAGTGCAAAATGGCTAAGCAGGGATGGCTAGAGGACAAATGTAAGGATATAGAGACTTATCTCACTAGGGGTAAGATAGATACTGCCTACAGGAAAATTAAAGACACCTTTGGAGAAAAGAGAACCACTTGTATGAATGTCAAGAGCTCAGATGGAAACCCAGTTATAAGCAAAGAAGGGAAAGCAGAAAGGTGGAAGGAGTATATAGAGGGTCTATACAAGGGCGACGTACTTGAGGACAATATTATGGAAATGGAAGAGGATGTAGATGAAGAGGAAATGGGAGATGCAATACTGTGTGAAGAATTTGACAGAGCACTGAAAGACCTGAATCGAAACAAGGCCCCGGGAGTAGACAACATTCCATTAGAACTACTGATGGCCTTGGGAGAGCCAGTCCTGACAAAACTCTACCATCTGGTGAGCAAGATGTACGAGACAGGCGAAATAACCCCAGACTTCAAGAAGAATATAATAAATTCAATCCCAAAGAAAGGAGGTGTTTACAGATGTGAAAATTACCGAACTATCAGTTTAATAAGTCACAGCTGCAAAATACTAACGCGAATTCTTTACAGACGAATGGAAAAACTGGTAGAAGCTGACCTCGGGGAAGATCAGTTTGGATCCCGTAGAAATGTTGGAACACGTGAGGCAATACTGACCCTACGACTTATCTTAGAAGAAAGATTAACAAAAGGCAAACCTACGTTTCTAGCATTTGTAGACTTAGAGAAAGCTTTTGACAACATTGATTGGAATACTCTCTTTCAAATTCTGAAGGTGGCAGGGGTAAAATACAGGGAGCGAAAGGCTATTTACAATTTGTACAGAAACCAGATGGCAGTTATAAGAGTCGAGGGACATGAAAGGGAAGCAGTGGTTGGAAAGGGAGTGAGACAGGGTTGTAGCCTCTCCCCGATGCTATTCAATCTGTATATTAAGCAAGCAGTAAAGGAAACAAAAGCAAAGTTCGGAGTAGGTATTAAAATCCATGGAGAAGAAATAAAAACTTCGAGGTTCGCCGATGACATTGTAATTCTGTCAGAGACAGCAAAGGACTTGGAAGAGCAGTTGAACGGAATGGACAGTGTCTTGAAAGGGGGGTATAAGATGAACATCAATAAAAGCAAAACGAGAATAATGGAATGTAGTCGAATTAAGTCGGGAGATGGTGAGGGAATTAGATTAGGAAATGAGACACTTAAAGTAGTAAAGGAGTTTTGCTATTTGGGGAGCAAAATAACTGATGATGGTCGAAGTAGAGAGGATATAAAATGTAGACTGGCAATGGCAAGGAAAGCGTTTCAGAAGAAAATTTTGTTAACATTGAGTATAGATTTAAGTGTCAGGAAGTCGTTTCTGAAAGTATTTGTATGTAGCGTAGCCATGTATGGAAGTGAAACATGGACGATAACTAGTTTGGACAAGAAGCGGATAGAAACTTTCGAAATGTGGTGCTACAGAAGAATGCTGAAGATTAGATGGGTAGATCATATAACTGATGAGGAGGTATTGAATAGGATTGGGGAGAAGGGAAGTTTGTGGCACAACTTGACTAGAAGAAGGGATCGGTTGGTAGGACATGTTCTGAGACATCGAGGGAACACCGATTTAGTATTGGAGGGCAGCGTGGAGGGTAAAAATCGTAGAGGGAGACCAAGAGATGAATACACTAAGCAGATTCAGAAGGATGTAGGTTGCAGTAGGTACTGGGAGATGAAGAAGCTTGCACAGGATAGAGTAGCATGGAGAGCTGCATCAAAACAGTCTCAGGACTGAAGACCACAACGACAACAACAACATTCGTCGCTTGCCAGCAGATAGTTTTCAACCTTCTGGCAAAGTTCTTTACTGACGAAATATTACTTCCTGACAGAGGTTTACAACATTAAAAGGGTGACAGTATCTTAAGACCGAAAATCACCTCGTATTGGGACAACTGTGTGCTTTTATGGATTTTTGAATTATAAATGGCAATGGCGTAAGACAGTAGCGAATCCCAGTTGTTTGCTGGGAATTAATGTAATTATTTAACATTTTCGCAATTGTTCCGTGAACACGTTCAATTCGACTGTTGGCCTGTGGATGCAGAGCGCTAATTCGCACTTTCTTAATATGCAACAGTCTGTGCAGCTGCTGCATCAACTCTGACATAAAATTCATCTCTTGGTCTGTCATTATTGACTCCAGTGTCCCAGACCTGAGTACCCATTGGTTCACTATTACCTGAGCCACTGTTGGTCTGGTAAGGCTGTTGTAGAAATGAAGGGCGGAAAATGGTCTATTATTGTCAACATGTAACGGTTCCCTGCCGGTGTTTGTACTAGGGGTCCCAAAATATCCAACCTGATCATTTGGAATTGCAGGTTGATTGGTTTGGTTGGTTGTTTGGGGAAGGAGACCAGACATCGAATTAGGAAAGGATGGGGAAGGAAGTCGGCCATGCCCTTTCAGAGGAACCATCCCGGGATTTGCCTGGAGTGATTTAGGGAAATCACGAATTGCAGGTATCCTTCACAACTTGATTTTTTAATGGATGAGTTCCACCCTTTGAGCACATGGAACACAGTTCCCCACATAACGGCCTACATCCAGTCTGCGCATCATCCACCAATAAATTTGTGCTACCTCCGCTCAGTCGCACTGTCGTCCGAATGTCCTGCCAAAGTTGATTTGTGGGCCTGCATCAACATCTCCTACTGTAACCTCTCCCATACTACCAAGCGTGGACCATTTTTTGTTCTCCTATACAATACTCCATTCTGTGCACAGAACTGTGGGTGCTTGGAGAACCGTTGACAGTCCGAGTCAGCACTTTGTGTTGAACTCCATTTATTCTCGTCTATGCTAGCGCATTTCAAGCCACATACCTTGTGGGTGAGCTCATTGGCGTTTGCGTGTGACCTCACGGCCGATGTATTACTTCACAGCCGTACTCACTCAGACGCAAAGCCCAACTTCTTAACCTACTTGTCGGTCCTTTCAGCCCTAATAGCCATCTGAGTGCTTCAATGTCGATTATCATCTGAAAACGTCGACCATAAAGGTAACATCGGAAATAAGTGATTCGGAAAATTAATGTGAGCATTTCCTTTTCTGTTGTTGAGGATTTTCTTTCAAATGTTTCAAATGGCTCTGAGCACTATGGGACTGAACTTCAGAGGTCATCAGTCCCCTAGAACTTAGAATTACTTAAACGTAACCAACCTAAGGACATCATGCACATCCATTCCCAAGACAGGATTCGAACCTGCGACCGTAGCGGTCTCGCGGTTCCAGACTGTAGCGCCTAGAAGCGCTCGGCCACTCTGGCCGGCGAGGATTTTCTTTCTGTCCCATTCAGCTGCCTTCATGCATAAGCTATATGGTGCTTCTAACCCCGTACTTCTTGACTCAATACAACGAACGGGAAATTGCTTGAGTTACACGAAAGTATGAATTATTTCTGGAAATGCCAAAACTGGAGTAGATGTTAACAAATGTTTTAGTTTTTCAAATGCTGCTTCGCATTCCGACGACCAATGGAACTTCACCCCCTCCCTTAACAATTGCGTTAGGGGCCTTCCAATCTCTATGACCTTAGGCACGTACAGTTCACGAAAATTTGTGTGTCTCAAATATGACTAAAGCCCCTTCACCGTCGCGGGTGTCGGAAAACTTGTCACACCCTCAGCCAGTCACGAGTCGGGGCAAGCACCATCTCGGCCAAGAACGTAACTCAAATACCGGACTTCTTGAAACATAAAATGGCACTTCTCCAAGCTGAGCGTTAACTTTACAGCGCGTAATCGATTGAAAACCTCTCGTAACCGTACAATATGCGCCAGGATATCTCTGGAATACAGAGTTATACTATCCAGATAGCCGGCCGTTGTGGCCGGGCGGTTCTTGGCGCTTCAGTCTGGAACTGCGCGACCGCTACGGTCGCAGGTTCGAATCCTGCCTCGGGCATGGCTGTGTGTGATGTCCTTAGGTTAGTTGGGTTTAAGTTGTTATAAGTTCTAGGGGACTGATGACCTCAGATGTTAAGTCCCATAGTGCTCAGAGCCATTTGAACCATTTGAACTATCCAGATATACCATGCATTGCTTCAGCTTAATGTCTCGCAATACGCCATCCAACAAACGCTGGGAAGCTACAGGGGCCTTCTTAAGGCCAAAAGGTGTACGACAATATTGGTGATACTCGGTTGGTGACGAAAACGCAGTTTTCAGACGGATTTCAGGTGCCACTTCTGACTGGTGGTAACCAATTCGCAAATCTAAAGTCATAAAATACCGACACTGACCCAAATTGTCTAAAGTCTCCGTAATGTTTGGCACTGGATATGCGTCTGACACTGTCTTCTGGTTTAACAGGTGGTAGCCGCAACAAAACCGATACACCTTACTACCATCCGGTGTTTTTTTGCGCACAGTGACAGACTACAGAATATTACTTGTTTCTATCATTCCGTCCCGAAGTTGCTGACTGATAAAATCCTCCATAACCGGCTGGAGATATTGTGGGTCTCCACATGGCCTCTTATAGACCAGGGCTTCGTTCCCAGTAGGAATATGATGTTGTACTAGTGGCGTAGCAGGCAACGGACCCGAAGGATTAAACAACTCTACGTACTTTCTCTAAAGCTTATCCATTGCCTCCATGTCTTGTCCCTCCAGATGTGCTACCATATCTTTTAGTGCGATCCAGTTAATAGACTCTTCCGGCGCCGTGTAATTAACCTCTGACCAACTCATCCTCATCTTACACTTTCCAGCTCGCTATCAAGGTATCCTGTGATAACTGTACTTCTTCGGAACCTAAATTATCAACACTGACAGGTACTACTTTGGCGCCTTCCATTTCATGAACTTAGTACACACTAAGCTGTACAAAAAATTTAACTGATTCTAATTGTTCATTCTAAGACAATGGTTCGACGGTACACAAAAAGTTTCTGGCAGATCAGTACCTATACAAACCCAGATTATTTTCCCCACACCTTTCGTTATAATATTCCACGAGATGGCTTTAAGGAACATTGTATGCAGTTTAGGCGGTTTCCCCAGTCCCGGGGGTGAATCTTGCTACAGCAGTGGTATTCTGGCCGTAGAGCCTAGATGGAACAGTGTTCCATCTAATTCCACCGTCCGCCGTTTCAAGTGAACCTTGGTGTGCAACCAGGAAATCTAATCTGAGAGTGACGTTGTAGCTGCTACCAACTTATGCATTAACGTGGAAGTTAACACGGAAATTTAACATCCCTGATCCGAGTAAACTCACACGCCCCCCACGTACGCCGCTTATGCCCAGTGCGGTGCTTTTAATTCCTTTTTCCCGAGCATACTTCTACTAGCCACAGATACTTGTGAATCGGTATCTAATGAAAACTTGTACAATTTATTTGCCTGGTAGCCGGTCAGAAAAAAGTCTGCCACTGATTTCGCACATGCACTGATTCTTACTGGCAGCGTTGTACAGTGGAACAGCTGAGAGTTGGACTGACCTCGCTCTATCTGCCAGTTCCTGTTATTGCAGCTCTGGTCACAATGTCGAAATTTCTTGCACTGCCTGCACTGCTATTACGTATATTCCCGCTTCATATGTCATGGGAGTTTGCATCTAAAGCATTTCACATCCTTACTAAATACTGTCTTCGTTTCCCGGGTTTTGGTAACAGAATCAATTTCCATTAATGACAACGCAATTTCCATCGCTTGGTTTACTGACTTGGGAAACTCCATTCACACCTTACTCGACATTTCAGGCTGTGAGCCACGCAAAAATGCAACTGTAGCCCTTTTCTCGGCTTCCTGTAAGATAGCAGAGTTGACCCCATCGTTTTCCGTGTGTTAGTAAGTGCCAATATTAATCTTGTGGATGCGATACACAAAATCCTAAGCCGGCCGCGGTGGCCGTGCGGTTCTAGGCGCTCCAGTCCGGAGCCGCGCTGCTGCTACGGTCGCAGGTTCGAATCCTGCCTCGGGCATGGGTGTGTGTGATGTCCTTAGGTTAGTTCGGTTTAAGTAGTTCTAAGTTCTAGGGGACTGATGACCACAGCAGTTGAGTCCCATAGTGCTCAGAGCCATTTGAACCGTTTGAACCACAAAATCCTCAAGCGAATCCCCACGCCCTTGATACACACTATAGAGCTGTTCGCAGTAGTACCTTGTGTGTTGTTTCTCCAATACGTATCTATCAGTTCCTCCTGGAAATCCTCAAACGATTTGGCCTCTCTTAATCTTTCATTACACGTAACATATGCCCTAGCGTCCCCTGTTAACTTTAGCCCAGCAACATGAAGTATTCCTCACTCGGAATACTTCCACAAGGTCACAAGTAGATGTAACTAAACTTTGCTTATTTCAACTAGTAAACTTGGAACACAAACAGTCTGCTGTTTCTGATACAGCACAACAAAAGAAAATAAACGTTCTCCAAAAATTCTTCTTAGTAATGTGAGGGAAAAGTTCGTCAAAAACCGTTGTTCTGCAACGAAACGAAAATAGACTCTTGAGAGTGTAGATTACGTTCTCTTGACTAATAAAAGGTCTATCTTCAAAACAAAGTACGTATTCAAAGTTTTATCTCACGAGCGGCATGACTTGTCCACGGCGTAGAACACCAAGGCTCGGGGCACAGGTCGCTGGGGCGCAGCCGTCCGTGTGGCGAAGGCGACGTCCTATCCGAGTGGGTGCCCAAACGGTAATGGTACATCAGTCGCTGGCTGGCGAAAATGGAACTGCTTCTAGCTGGCTCCGCACGGACAGGATACTCGTGCGGCAGAAAGTTGCAATTTTCCTACTGGCTGTCGAAGTTGCGGTGGATGCAGCAAGAGGTGCATGTCTGGGGCGACTCCTGTTGCTATCTTCTGCGCCCTCTGGCTGGCTACCGGCAGGCCCTCTAGGGCTGAGCCGGATATGTCGGAAACCATCCTGAACGCAGGGGTTGTGCTGTCAATAACCCGCTAAGAATAGATACGTTGCGGGTTGGCGGCATCGCAGGCGAAGCCGGAAAAGAGGCCACCACACTTATTAACGGCTCCTTATTCTAGTTGCATAACCTGGCGGCCGTGGCCAGATTATCGAAAAAAAAGGGATGACCAAAGATACGGTGTTGCTATCTGGGATAAGTGAGTCAGGGCGTGACTGTTCACTCTTCACTTCTCTAAGTGCCTCTAGATCTGCCTGCAACTGGCCTACCTGCTCTACGAGCTGCTGAACACTTTGCTTCGCTGAAAATTCCATTATGACTGTGCCCTATCGACTCAAGCACAAATCGTATACCCAGAGCTAAATAGCCAAGGTGAAAGGCAGCACAAGGATAAACCCTAACAGGTTCTGAACAAAACTGTGAATGTGGCGCTCTCTTCTTCCGATGCATGGAAAAACCCTGCTGCTGCAGATCCATGTTGCTCGTTGTCGTCTTCTGGCTGCTTGTCCTCCACTCTTCTCGAGCACTGACCGGACACCAGTGTAAAAGGAGTGGCTATCGTGATTGTCGGGATCGCGCGTTCTCTGCCAGGAGGTGGGAGGGCTTGGACGGCAATCGACTCCTGATGGCCGACGCTGGTTGCGTCGAAGCGTTGCGCAGCTTCGCACTCGGTGCGATCCGGCGGACGTGACATCAACGGCTGTGATCAGGTCAGCGATCCGCCCAGTAGACCAACTCCGAGACTTCGGCAGTCTGGCGGGTGGGCTCTTCGGAGTCTGGGGCTCGAGGTTATATTACGATGACTGCAGTGGCGGTGGTGTCGTGTGGCATAGGTGGTGCGTCATTCGACTGCCCACCTACATCCGACCATGATGGGCTGGCCTGCGGTCGTTTACGCTTCTTCCCTGCTGAAGTCTACTGTTTTCCTCTGGTCATTAGGACGATGGAAAGCTCCAGCATGGACTGATGCCGCCGGCTGATGTAATCGGGGCACCTTTTCCCCACCGCGTGTCGTCACTTTGGTGTGGAGCGCGACGTCGATCGTCATGTGACACACCTATTGTCGTCCTTGTTTCGCTACCCTGTTGTCTGACTCGGCTGGGCAGCAATCCACTTACGACACGCGCTCATTCTCGTGAGCTGCTAACAGGAGTGGCAGTACTGCTTCTGACCTTTTTAATGCTTTTAAGCAATTTGATCATTTTTCCTCTTCGACGTACATTAATCAAGATAAAGTCATAATATGCATGCACGTATTGTCTAAGTTCACCAAACATACATGGGTGAACAAAAATATGGAAACATCAAAAACACAACCAAACACAGTGCCTAATACGGTGTAGCAAGCCGGGTTGGCCGAGCGGTTCTGAAGCCGCGCGACCGCTACGGTCGCAGGTTCGAATCCTGCGTCGGGCATGAATGTGTGTGATGTCCTTAGGTTAGTTAGGTTGAAGTAGTTCTAAGTTCTAGGGGCTGTTGACCTCAGAAGTTAAGTCCCATAGTGCTCAGAGCCAATACGGTGTGGGAAACGCGTTGGCATCCTACCCGGCTTTCAGTCTTCTCAGGATCTAAAAATACACTACTGGCCATTAAAACTGCTACACCAAGAAGAAATGCAGATAATAAACGGGTATTCATTGGAAAAGTATATTATACAAGAACTGACATGTGATTAAATTTTCACGCAATTTGGGTGCATAGATCGTGAGAAATCAGTAACCAGAACAACCACCTCTGGCCGTAATAACGGCCTTGATACGCCTGGGCATTGACTCAAACACAGCTTGGATGGCGTGTACAGGGACAGCTGCCCATGAACCTTCAACACGATACCACAGTTCAGCAAGAGTAGTGACTGGCGTATTGTGACGAGCCAGTTGCTCGGCCACCATTGACCAGACGTCTTCAATTGGTGAGAGATCTGGAGAATGTGCTGGCCAGGGCAGCAGTCGAACATTTTCTGTATCCAGAAAGACCCGTACAGGACCTGCTACATGCGGTCGTGCATTATCCTGCTGAAATGTAGCGTTTCGCAGCGATCGAATGAAGGGTAGAGCCATGGGTCGTAACACATCTGAAATATAACGTTAACTGTTCAAAGTGCCGTCAATGCGAACAAGAGGTGACCGCGACGTGTAACCCATCACGCCGGATGATACGCCAGTATGGCGATGACGAATACACGCTTCCAATGTGCGTTCACCGCGATGTCGCCAAACACGGACTATTTAATAGTACCCCGTTGCCATAATTGTGGGGACATTGACCACATACACAAATATTGTAGCAGGAAGCCGGCTTGCTCCAGGTGTGGAGAAGAAAACCACGTCAGAAAGGAATGTACAAGAACCGCTGTATGCATACCTTGCACACGTAGGGGCAAAAAGACCTGCGGTGCAACTGGGAGGAACTGCCCCACATATAAGCTCCTTGAACAGCGTTTAATATCTCGAACCGATTATGGCTAATGGTAACAACCAAACCAGATCAACCAAAAGAAAGTCTCCGAGCAAGAAAAGAAGAGACGCTGAAAGGGCAGAAAACTTCAAAAAGTTCCTAAAATCTATTCAGGAGACAGTAAAAAGAGAAAACATCATGGTTGATTCAAGTATTCAGACAGATAATGAAATAAAGACTGAAGAAGTAATGAATATGACTGATTTAGAACACCTGACTGACCCTAAAACTCTGCTGCATATAAGTGTTAACTCAACACTTAACCCAGAAGCAGCTACCTTCGTCATTAATAAAGATGAAATATGCCCTCAACAAATAGTCATGGTTGATCTGTGCATACAGACGGACCCAGAAGAAGAAACGGAAGACAGCACACAACCGGAAGAGAGCAATGGCATTGCTCCAGTTCAAAATGGAACTCTCCAAATTGCTCTACAAGATAACAAAATTACAAGTACCAATCAGTTGGAGGTAGTTCCGAAAGCACCAGATGTGGATCCTAGAAGGATCTACCCGAACTTGGAGCTTGCCATGCAGCTTTCACGCTTGGAGCAACCGGCTGTCCTTACTACGGCACTCAGGCACGTCGTACGCATAGGTCACAAATACGGCAGAAGGGTCACCTTCTCGACAATGGAGGCTGTGGACAGAATTCAGTTAAAGTCAATGAATCTTCCCACTGATTTCGGGGCTCTGCGTGACCTTCTCAGAAGGGTTTTTGAGAGAAGGGGTGAAGTCTTTAATATGCAAGAGATCTATGTGCAATCTGTCCTTGCAAATGGCCGAATTGCGTCAGACTATAATAAACCATGGCCTGATTGCAATTTTCATACCTATTTTCCATGACATCTGAAATCACTATAGGACAGATAAACACTCACAATAGCCGGCTGGTCATGCAGGAGCTGCGGAAGGTGGTGGAGGAGAAGAGACTGGATGTAGTCTGTCTGCAGGAGCCGTACTCCCGGGCGGGGCAGATCTCCTTCATGTCTACCACTTGGCAGGTAATCTCCACTGGAGAAGAGCCAAAGGCAATCACAATAGTCACCAATAAGACCCTAAGAGCCACAAGTCTAGCGCAGTTGTCAAACAGCCACTGCAATGTGGTTGAATTACAAACCCCGGTTGGACTAATATATCTCGTCAACATGTATTTTCAATACGGAGGTAATTTCGAAGAATTCTCTGACCACCTCGCGAGAACCATCACGGCGCTGCGTGGGCGCAGGATTATTGTCACGGCTGATATCAATGCCAAGTCCCCCATGTGGTACAGCGGCACAAGAGACATCAATGGTGAGAAGGCTGAGGAACTAATCATGGCTTCCCAACTTGTAGTGGCAAATAAACCAGGTAATCCCCCAACCTACAGAGGAGGCGGAGGGCAGGGGACAAATATTGATGTCACCCTGGTAACTGCCAATGCCATCAGTATCATTGAGGACTGGAAAGTCATTGAAAATGCCACTACAAGCGATCATAACCTGATCACCTTCTGCCTCAGAGAAGAAGGGTGCCGCTGGGACCTCGGATGGGAGATTCAACTTAACTATAATAGAACTGACTGGGACTGCCTGGCTCGGGAGTGTGACATTCCGCCATTGCCGGAGGGTGACCTGGATGTAGATAGGTATGCCGAAGAACTGGTAGGGACTATAGTCAGCGCGGTTAAGGCCGCTGTGCCAACCAGGAGGAGAGCCGTGGCGGCTTCCCCTTCACCATGGTCTGCCGATCTTGAGAGTATGCGTCAGTCTGTGAGACGGGCGAGAAGGTACTACCAGCGAAGTGCCGTCTGGCAGGAAAAACAATTCTGGCTGCAGCAGTATAGGGAGGAAAAGGAAAAATTTCAAAAAGAACTAAAAGAGGTCAGAATAAAAAGTTGGGAAAAATATGTTTTGAGCCAGTTAGCCACCGACCCCTGGGGAATACCATATAAATTGGTTAGGGAGAAGATTAGGTCCCCTGCGATCCTCTCGACGGTCAGAGACGGAGGCAGAATGACAGAGTCGTGGCAGGAAACTGCTGAAGTTCTCCTGCGCACTCTGCTGCCGGATGACGATGAAACTGAGGAGGATGAACTCCAACAACAAATCCGCAGAGAGGATCTACATGATTACATAAATAACACTATGGTGTACCCATTCTCGGAGGAAGAAGTTGCAGCACAAATTAAATCACTGAAAAAGGGTAAAGCACCAGGGCCAGACGGCATAGTCGCGGAGGTGGTGCAGTTTCTCGCCCCGCAGCTAGTAACACCCCTCACTGGACTTTTCAATGAATGCCTGAGAACCGGGAGTTTTCCTAAAATATGGAAAAGGGCAAATGTCATAATCATACAAAAAGGGAAGGATAAGGACCCCACAGAACCGAAATCTTATAGACCAATCTGCCTCTTAGATAACCTAGGGAAATTATTGGAGAAGTTACTAGCTGACAGACTGACAGCACACAGGATACTGTGCGGGATGAGCGACAGGCAGTTCGGCTTCAGGCCGGGGCGATCTGCGTCTGACGCAATTGCCCTAGCGGCTGAGGTCTGTGGCTCAACCCCGCACAAGTATGTGGTAGGCATCATGGTGGACATCAGTGGCGCCTTCGACAACCTGTGGTGGCCCTCGCTCTTCTCTCGCTTGCGAGAGAAGGAGTGCCCAGGGCCCCTCTATGGCTGTCTGAGGAGCTATTGCGTGGACAGGGAGGTATGGCTATCATCGCCTAGTGGAAGAACGAGTAAAACCATCACGAAAGGGTGTCCCCAGGGATCAGTTCTGGGGCCACTCTTTTGGGATATTAACATAGAACCCCTCTTAGAAAAACTACAACAAAGGGAGGACGTGCTAGACGTGATAGCTTACGCTGACGACCTCCTCCTGCTGGTAGGCGGCCGAAGCCGTGAGGAGCTTGAGCCCAAGGTAGAACAGACAATGACAGTACTTCAGAGATGGTGCCAAGAATCCAAAATGAAAGTCGCACCACAAAAATCAACGTACCTATTATTGAAAGGCAGTCTTGTTAGGAATCCAACGGTGAGAATTGAGGGAACACCAGTTCTTCGGCGACGAGAGGCTAGATACCTAGGAATCATCCTAGATGAAAAATGGAGCTACAACACCCATATTGAAAACGTAACACAACGCGCATTAGAGGTCCTAAATAATTTCATAAATATAGGCCACAGAAGGTTTCATCTACCTCCCAGACTAATCAAACTCTATCATAACAGCATTTTAACGTCCTTAGTAGGATACGCCAGTGGGGTGTGGGCACACAGGCTCACGAGGGTAGTGCCTGCAGTGACTGTGAGAAGAGTGCAGCGAAACATGCTGTTGCGCTCTGTTGGAGCATATAGAACAACACCTGGGGGGGCCTTGTTAGTAATAATAGGTTTATGTCCTTTAGATATAAAAATTAGGGAGCAAGGAGCGTGGTACTGGGTCTCCAAAGGAAAATTAGAAAAAACAAGGGAAATTATGGGGGTACAGGTGGGGGACAAGTACTCAATAAAGAGAAGGGGGGAAGAGCTATGGCAACAGCAATGGGAAAGTGAGGAAACGGGAAGGAGGGTTTTCCAATTTCTACCTAATATCAAAGAACGGCTACAAATGAGCTACTTTGAGCCGAGTAGAGGTCTGCTGCACTTTCTAACAGGTCACGGGCCATATCCGACATATTTATGTCGATTTGGTAAACAGGCAACACCAGCGTGTGACTGTGGTGCTCCGGATGGAACACCCGAACACGTCGTCTATGACTGTACGTTATATGACGACGTGGGGCTAGAACTAAGAAACCAACTACCAAATAGAGACACATATGCATTATTACGACGTCCTGAGACCTTCAATGTCCTCAACAATTTGGCAAATGAGATCTCCAAAAAGATTCTGAGGGACTTCATTAGGAACCAATAGGACAAACAAAACCCGATTAAGACTCAGGTGCACCTGCAGTTGCCGCCGAGCGCGGAACTGGCCAGTTGTTACGCAACTGGAATCCGCCGCGTTATCGGATCAGGAGAGCAGGAGCACCTTTCCCGGACTCGACGTAAGCACTAGATTTTATAGGAATTAGACTTATTAGAATTGTAGAATTAGAACACCAATAACAATCTTAGGTAGGGACTGCAGCGAATTCAAATATTGGCCAGCCCAGTGCCAGGGGCACGCTCGCTGGGGTTAGCTCGGCGAGCAGGCCACACAGTAGGTTTGTAAACATCATCTGGCACACATGTAACGCTGCAGTAGTAGTAGTCATAGAATAACCAAGTAGTTACGTAGTTAGAGTAACCCTGCCCGTAGCTAGTGCCATTCAATTTAATCGATAATAAAGTTAACAACAATAAGCTGCATGATTTCAAATTTTCATAACAGGACCCACTAATTTTGTAAGGTGGTGGGTTAATAGTACCAATCAATGTTTGTTGTTTTTATGAATCACTGTATCAACTTGTTTTTCCATTGAGTAATGTTGTAGTTGTTGTTGTTGTATCAATAAAGTTTTTTTTTTTTTTTTTAAAAAAAAAAAAAAAAAAAAACACGGATGCGACCATCATGATGTTGGAAACAGAACCTGGATTTATCCGAGAAAATGACGTTTTGCCATTCGTGCACACAGGTTGGTCGTTGAGTACACCATCGCAGGCGCTCCTGTCTGTGATGCAGCGTCAACGGTAACCGTAACCACGGTCTCCGAGCTGATAGTCCATGCTGCTGCAAACGTCGTCGAACTGCTCGTGCAGTCCTGTTGACTCAGGAATCGAGACGTGGCTGCACAATCCGTTACAGCCATGCGGATAAGATGCCTGTCATCTCGACTGCTAGTGATACGAGGCCGTTAAGATCCAGCACGGCGTTCCGTATTACCCTCCTGAACCCACCGATTCCATATTCTGCTAACAGTCATTGGATCTCGACCAATGCGAGCAGCAATGTCGCGATACGATAAACCGCAATCGCGATAGGCTACAATCCGACCTTTATAAAAGTCGGGAACGTGATGGTACGCATTTCTCCTCCTTACACGAGGTATCACAAGAACGTTTCACCAGGCCACGCAGGTCAACTGCTGTTTGTGTATGAGAAATCGGTTGGAAACTTTCCTTATGTCAGCACGGTGTAGGTGTCGCCACCGGCGCCAGCCTTGTGTGAATGCTCTGGAAAGCTAATCATTTGCATGTCACAGCATCTTCTTCCTGTCGGTATAATCGCGTCTGTAACATGTCACATTCATGGTGTAGCAATTTTAGTGGCCAGTAGTGTACAAGTTATCTATGGTTTTAAAGGAAGTTTTACACCATTTTTCCTGCAAAACAGTGGCGAGTTCAGCTAAATATGATGGACGTGAACAGCCATCACGCACCAATCTCGCTTAAGTAGACCACAAAGACTCAGTAATATTGAGATATGGGCGCTGTGGCCACGGGAGGTACGACAATTCATCCGCGTGTTCACAAAATCAATCCTGGATGATGCGAGCTGTGTGAGTAGGGGTCCTGTCATCATGGAACATAAAATCACCACTAGGAAATTAATATTGTACTACGACATGGACCTGATCAGCCAAGATGGTTGGTTGGTCGTTAGGGGAAGGAGGCCAGACAGCGAGGTCATCGGTATCATCGGATTGGGGAAGGACGGGGAAGGAAGTTGGCCGTGCCCTTTGAAAGGAACCATCCCGTCATTTGCCTGGAGAGATTTAGGGAAATCACGGAAAACCTAAATCAGGATGGCCGGACGCGGGATTGAACCGTCGTCCTCCCGAATGCGAGTCCAGTGTCTAACCACTGCGCCACCTCGCTCGGTAGCCAAGATGGTCACATAATCCTTGGCACTAACGTGATCTTCCAGAGCGACCAAGGGACCCATGGAATACCACGGTATGACTGTCCTAATCATCACTGAACCCCCGCCATGTTTCACTCTTGGATGTAAACCATTCCAGAATTTGGAAACTATGTGAAAAATGTCTCATTCAGTCAAATGACCACCTTCCATTGCTCCATAGTCTATGTTTTATGGCTTCGGCACCATGTTTTCCTGCTACGGGCACTGGTGTACTTTTGGATTTCCAGTTCGCCCTCTGATTCGCTGCTTCTGGGGCTCCCTTCATGTTGTTTTGGTGGTGACAGAGTTCGCGAATGTGACATTCAGTTTCGCAGTGACTTTTGCAGCTGTACTTCTCTTATTTTTGCCACAGTCCTCTTCAACGACCGCCCGTCACAATTATTCAACACACAATTCCTTGCGCGTTGTGACTTAACGGATGATGTCATTCCGTGTTTCCTGTTTGCGGGGTCTCTTGAAACATCAAACGCTTCGGCTATCATGATTACGGAAAGACTCATCATACGAGCACCAACAGTTTGCCCACGTTCGAACTCAATTATCTCCAACATAATTCACTTATAACTAACACTGCCATTTTTACTATTCGAACGATATCAGAAGTGAGTGATCGTTCGACACGAATATTAGTCTATTTTGCTTATTTTAATTCGCTTATGTCGTTTGGTATTATATTTTGGGGTAACTCTTCCCATTCTAAAAGGATATTTTTGGCTCAGAAACGGGCGGTTTGGGCAATAAGTGGTGTAAGTTCACGAACCTCTTGTCGACCCCTGTTCACGAATCTGGGTATTTTGACATTGGCCTCTTAATATATATATATTCCTTATTGTTATTTCTTGTTAACAATATTAGCTTACTCCCAAGAATAAGCAGCTTTCACTTGGTTAATACTCGCCAGAATTCAAACCTGCATTGGGATCGGACTTCCTTAACTCTTGTGCAAAAAGGTGTGCAGTATACTGTTGCACCCATTTTCAGTACGCTACCACTCGAATTCAAAAATATTAGCAGTAATCCACGCACTTTCAAATCGAAACTGAAGAGTTTCCTCATTCTATTCTTGAAAAATTAAACTGATTCTTATTGCATTGTTGATCGCGTTTACTTAAACTTATGGACTCACTTTTTTCGGGTTCATAAACATTTCTTTTATCTTTTATTACTTTTATGTTGTAATTTCATGTACTGACACGTTCCATGACCTTGCAGATTTGCTTCTCAATTTAGTCCTACGGCACTTGACGTGGAAATAAATAAATAAAATACACAGAACACTTTTCTGAATATGACTGACACTTACAACATATTGAGGGCATTGTCCAGTTTCTGTTCGTGGTCAAATACAACAGCGCAACCTGCAGGCATTGCCAGCATTTGCATTTATATTCAAGCATGTTTCTCTCACGGTGATTCTTTATTTTTGTCCAACCCCCGCGCAAGCCGCGACCACCCAATTCAACAGCCACAGTAATTTTCCGAGCTGTTCACGCATGTACGGGTAAACCAAGGCAGACAAAATTCAACTCCCAACGACTTGCACTTGCGAAGCCAGAAGTGTTAACGATAATATTTGCCAAGGTGGCAGAGAGCAACCGCAAGTAATCAGATTCAAGTATAAAGTCCTACTTGCACAGTAAAATTTATTTCATTCACCGAGCGGATTCAGTATCAAATGGTTCAAATGGCTCTGAGCACTGTGGGACTTAAGTTCTGAGGTCATCAGCCCCTAGAAGTTAGAACTACTTAAACCTAACTAACCTAAGGACATCACACACATCCATGCCCGAGGCAGGATTCGAACCTGCGATCGTAGCGATCGCGCGGTTCCAGACTGTAGCGCCAAGCACCGCTAGGCCACGTCGGCCGGCGATTCAGAATCAAGCACCCATTTTCAAGATACAATTCAGCAGCGAACTCGTCACTTCGCCCATATTGATTGCTGTATCTTAATTTAATAATACTCATATAAAAATGTAGGCTACACCTAAAATTGAAATTTGAGTGACAGATAAAATACAGCGTATAAAGTCACTAATTATATTTATTTGGTCCACGACATGTTGCGGATGTTTTTTCATATTCTCAAGGACAGTCGTATGAAAGCTCCCCTGCATACACTGTCTTATCAGAAGTATCTGGTTGCTCCTATGTGATGCGGAATTGACCACTAGATGTGAAGAGAGGTAGACCAGGTAGCATAAAAGGAGTCGGAGAGTACTGCGTTGTTAGTAGAGAAGTGGTCAAACCAGAATGGGACGCTCAGGAAAGCTCAGTGACTTCGAACAGTGACAGTCATTGGATGTCACCTGAGTAACAAATCCATCCGTGATTTGAATCCTTCTAAAACTGCCCAAGTCGAATTTCTGTGATATGACTGTGAAGTGGAAATGCGAAAGACAAAACAACAGCTAAAAGAAGACCAGGCAGACCTCAGGTACTGTCGGACAGGAACCGTGGATCATTGCGAAGGATGGTTGTGAAAAATAGATCTAAATCAACGGAAGACACCACTCGTGAGTTCCAAATTGCTACCAGAACTTCAGATAGTACAATGACAGTTCACAGCGAGTTAAAAAGGATGGGGTACAATGGTCGAGCAACTCCTTATAAGTCACACATTTCTGTAGTCAAAGCTAAGCGACGCTTGAGGTGGTCTAAAGAGCGACTGTGAGAGAAACACGCTTGAAAATAAATGCAAATGCTGGCAACACCTGCTGGTTGCGTTGTTGTACTTGACCACGAACAGAAACTGGACAATGCCCTCAATATGTTGTTAAGTGTCAGTCATATACAGAAAAGTGTTCTGTGTCAATTTGGTGGAAGTGTCTGTGTTTAGCTAATGCCAGGAGAACTTCATCTGCCATCATGAATAGTGCCAATAGTGAAGTACAGAATTGGTGGTGATGATGTTTGATTTGTGGGGCGCTCAACTGTGCGGTCATCAGCGCCCGTACAAAGTACAATTTTCTCAGTCCAATTTTCACACAGTCCAATTTTCACACAGTTCAATTTTCACACAGTCCAATTTTCACACAGTCCAATTTTCAAATAGTCCAATCTAGCCACTGTCACGAACGTTGATGATGATGAAATGATGAGGACAACACAAACACCCAGTCCCTAGGCAGAGAAAATCCCCAACTCGCCCGGGAATCGACCCCATGACCCCGTGATCCAGAGGCAGTAACGCTTGCCACTGGACCACAAGCTGCGGACAGGGTAGGTGGTGTTAAGGTATGTGGATGTTTTTCGCATGCAGTAGAGGAACAGTCCGCAGACACACCCTGTCATAAAGCCATATCTGTGGGGTAGTGGTTTGTGGACAGTAACATTCCTGAAAAGGACTTGTCTACCCCGTGTCCCGACCTTAAGCCAATGGAACACCCTTAGGATGAGTTGGAAGTTGGAACGTCGACTGTCCTTCAGATCCCTGCACCCAACACCACAACCGTCTCTGGTTTCGGCTCTTGAGGAAGTATGGACTTCCATTCTCTCACAGACATTCGGACACTTAATTGAAAGTGCCCCAACAGAGTTCAAGCTGTCAAAAAGGTGCAAGGTGGACACAAAAAATGGTTCAAAATGGTTCAAATGGCTCAGAGCACTATGGGACTCAACATCTTAGGTCATAAGTCCCCTAGAACTTAGAACTACTTAAACCTAACTAACCTAAGGACATCACACACACCCATGCCCGAGGCAGGATTCGAACCTGCGACCGTAGCAGTCCAGCGGTTCCGGACTGCAGCGCCAGAACCGCTAGACCACCGCGGCCGGCTCAAGGTGGACATACCCCATATTAGTAACCCCTAATAGGTGATCGGATACTTTGGATCAGATATTGTACTTTTCCTGTACTAGCAGTCCTGAGAGAACGAATATTGTGGAGAAATGGCTTAAACACGGGCTAGGGAATTATTTCCAGAATAAATAGTTAATCCTGGAGCGGAGTGTACTCTCTTCTGAATTTTCCTGGTAGATAAAAACTGTGTGCTTTATCAGGACTCGAAGTCAGAACTGTATCTTTCGCATGCAATGCTCTTACCGGTCCGGAACATTGTTTTAATGTACCAGGAAGTTTCACAGCGCATACTGTTCTGCAGAATGGATTAATTCTGGAAGTTGTTTCAAACCTAGGTGATATAATACAACTATCCAGTTGAGGATGGTAGGGTATAGGGGTGAAATTCCTAAAACGCTTCACAGACCGAATCACATTCGAGATGATATACAACGCATTTTATTTATCACTGACCTATCTCTTCCTACTGCTGTGCTGCATACATATCTTTAGCCCCTATTTTCGACACATTCAGGAAATTCCTAGAATTTTCCGTGAATGGATTTTTACGGCAAAATTTCTTAATCGAATGAAATAGTTTCATTGAAGGCAGAAACATGACATCTCATCACAAAAACGTTTTACAGAATCAGGTTTCTCTATGAATCAAGTTTCTGATTATTCTATGTGTAAACATCCCATTAGCGTAATGCATTGTGAGGTGTATATTCGCTGGAGGTATCAACATACACTTTGAGTTACATATAAACTACACTGAAACTCCACTACACTTTTTGTAAGTCTTAGTTTGACTTTTATTCCCAACTTGACGCTATATGTCAGTTAGAAACACAGAAATTTGTATTCTATCGGTGCTATTTTCAGAGCATGGTCGTGCCCTTAACCCCGTAACCCAATTTCGGAACCTTCCTTTACCAGGATATAACCAATTGGGCTAGGCTCCAGGGAGCATCCACGCTCACCTACGCCTGTGTGTAGGCAAACTGGCAGAACAAAGGTGAGTTGATGCGTGGCTATCCAGCAGGCGAATCCATTAACCTAAGCCCGCTCAGCATATTGTGCCTCTTCTAACGTGAAAACGGCGTACTCTGAAGGACATTCACCAAGAAAAATCTGAACAACTTTTCCGCATTAGTAATTAATATGATTTTAAGAATGTAATAAGTCACATGCCGTGAGCCGTTTTTGTAAGTGTCCTTAACATACTCCTTCCGTGATACCTCTGGATCTTGGCTCTGGCACTTCGTGAGGAAGATAGGCCAAAGGAGAAGTTTTGATCACTCTACCTGCCTCAGACATATAAATGTTACAACGCTGCGAAATTTTCTATACGCTTTCGAGGTATATGGAGATAAATCTTCGAACACACATTTTCAAAGGTATGTTGTAGAAACACGGAAGTCTTAAAACGTATTGCAGTTTCGAATGTCCTCCATATTCTTTAACACTGAATTTATCACAACAACATTTCAAGCTGGGGGTTACGTTTTCGCCTTATTAGCTCATTTTAGACAATTATGGCGCCTGTTCACTATGTGAAATTTTCTTCTTGTTTAAATAAAAGACCTGTGTTGTATCCCGACCATATTAAGCAGCCACCTGCTTCTTCATTAGTTCAGAGGAACTATGAAAGGTTTTAATTGTATGTTAGATGTTAAACAGCTCCTAGACCAATAGCTAATGTTATAGACAAATGTAGCTGCTTACTGGGAAGTCCACTCAGTAACTACTAAAATATCATTATACCTTCCAACAATTGCTCTGTAAAAAACAATTACTAACTTGGGAAGAGATTAGATATATTTATATTCCTGCTAATGCGAGGTTCTTGTCGCTCGATATATGAAACATGTATACTAATATTCCTCTAAACGCAACGATCACAACCGAGCGAGGTGGCGCAGTGGTTAGACACTGGACTCGCATTCGGGAGGACGACGGTTCAATCCCGCGTCCGGCCATCCTGATTTGGGTTTTCCGTGATTTCCCTAAATCGCTCCAGGCAAATGCCGGGATGGTTCCTTTCAAAGGGCACGGCCGACTTCCTTCCCCGCCCTTCCCTAATCCGGTGAGACCGATGACCTCGCTGTCTGGTCTCCTTCCCCAAAACAACCAACCGCAACGATCACAGTAACTAAAAATTGTTTGATAACGCACAAGACAGTTTCCTCTGGGGCAATCATTGAAATTATTGAATTATTGGTAATCGCACTAAAGTAGAACTACTTCTTGTTTCAGGACAAGATCTACCTCCAAAAAGATGCGTTAGCTATGGGACCTCCGTTGTCAGGTACACAGGCAGATATTTTGGTCAGTCACTTGGAAAATAAATTCTTTGAAAATCACCCTGATATTAAGGCTTGTATAATGCACTACAAAAGTTATGTTGACGACATTCTCGTTTTATTCCGTGGTTCACAACAAGAAATTGACCAATTCGCAAATGCATTTATTTTAATGCACAGTAATATTACTTTTAAGACCGAGCACCAGCAGAATAACAACTTTAATTTCTTAGACCTTTCCATCACCATGAATGAACATAGACATGATTTTGACATTTATCATAGGCCTACTGTTTACTGTGTCATTATTCCCTCCCCCCCCCCCTCCTTCCACCGTCGTGCCATACTGCTCAGTATAAAATGGCCGTTTTTCGCTCAGCGGTAAACAGATTCCTTAAACTACCACTAGAAACGGAGGAAGTCAAGAAGAAACTTGGTTGAGAAATATAGCATAGAATAAAGGCTATCACAGCATGGTCGTTCATGAAATTTACAATTTGACGAAGTCTAAAAAGAATCAATTGGCACAACACGAGGTACAACATGCAAAAATTTGTTTCGTTCGCTTTCAGTGGCCAGGTCTCATTCAGACTAAGAAATCTGTTTAAAAAATATAATGTACAAACCGTATATAAATCTCAACCTTCACTTTTAAACCATTTAATTCACGACATTAACACTACACTGTATACAAAAACAGTGACATATAAACAATTCATTACTTTGACTGTTCGGCGAGCTACATCTGGCAAACCACCAAAAATTTAAAAACGAGAAATCAGGGACACACGGAATTAAAAAGAAACAACGTAAGTAGCAAATCCACATTCGCAGCTCACTTGAGCTTAACATAGACAAATGTAATGTACTGCGAATACATAGAAAGAAAGAACCTTTATTGTATGATTATATGATAGCGGAACAAACACTGGTAGCAGTTACTTCTGAAAAATATCTGGGAGTATGCGTACGGAACAATTTGAAGTGGAATGATCATATAAAATTAACTGTTGGTAAGGCGGGTGCCAGGTTGAGATTCATTGGGAGAGTCCTTAGAAAATGTAGTCCATCAACAAAGGAGGTGGCTTACAAAACACTCGTTCGACCTATACTTGAGTTTTACTCATCAGTGTGGGGTCCGTACCAGGTCGGGTTGACAGAGGAAATAGAGAAGATCCAACGGAGATGTTTAGCAAACTCAAGCGGCAGACTCTGCAGGAGAGGAGCTCTGCATTGCGGTGTAGCTTGCTGTCCAGGTTTCGAGAGGGTGCGTTTCCGGATGAGGTATCGAATATACTGCTTCCGCCTACTTATTAGAGACATTAGAGCGCGCACGGAGGCTCTCCGGCAGTCGTTCTTCCCGCGAACTATACGCGACTGGAACAGGAGAGGGAGGTAATGACAGTGGCGCTTAAAGTGCCCTCCGCCCCACACCGTTGGGTGGCTTGCGGAGTATAAATGTAGATGTAGATGTAGATACAAGATAGTCACAAGGTAAATAGTATCAAAAACAACCTTGTAATCCTTCATACAATGACGAAGGGCTACTTTATGGACATTTATGAAGAGACAGAAGTTTGAGCTCACCTGAAAAAAGACCCTTAATGAGCAATACACATTGCGGAGCACCAATTTCTTGGATGTCTGCTGCCCAATTATTGACTACTTCCTTTAAAGATCTTCCGAAAATTAACAGCTGTAGCTAGTTGTTTGTAAAGAGTCGACGATGCGTCCAAGCTATTCGATAGCCCTCAATAGTTTCTAGTGGTTCTAACTTTATTTGTTAGAGATCGTACTCTTACGCTCAACTTGGACAACTCGTCAATTGCAACTATTTTACACTTGTAGTAATTCTAAGTAACTGCTTTCATCTTTTATTTTTAAAAACATGCAATTGTAATTTTGAAACACGTCGGAATATAACTCTTGTAAAAGGCATGGTAATAGTTTTACGGATAGCACGTTTTTTATAATTACGACACGCCCATTTTTCTCATGACGTCATTGGGCGCGATTTTTTTTCAAAACGCACTTGACTTCTACTGTTTCTATTATTTGACGTTGCTCCTATACAGCATAACGTAAGTTGTATATTATTTCTCCACTTGGACTGTACATAAAAAGCGATTCTTATAAAAGTTTAAACCCTCCAAAAGGACATAGATGACGCCGAGACAAGTAATTTACCATACGATACATGGGACCGCAGATGTCTGGAAATATCCCAAAAGCGGATGAGAAATGTTGAGCATGTAGCTTCACCAAATGACGTACCTCGATGCATATCTAGCGGTTGAGCCTATCAGTCTGTCACACTGATCATTCCAAGACAAGTCAGGTATTAAGATCCGTGTGACTCCGGCCCAAGTGCGCGACTTCAGTGCATGGGCCTCTGCGTTCGAGTCTTCCATCTGGCACGCAGTATATTTTGCTCTACGTTAGTCAATTATGTATTTACACTGAGTTAAGATTTCTTATTTTATTTACCGGTCAGGCTGTATCCGCTGGTTTATTGCAAAGTTCATTACAACAAAAACTTACCGTACTGCGTCACAAGTAAATGAGTACAAGCTCACTAATTGCGTCGTTACCAGTAAATTCCTTACGTCTTCTTTTTTAAATAATGTCTGGAAACAAAAAAGAAGGGATAAAATGAAAGAAACACAAAATAAGAACAGCTTGTCCTTGATTACAGCGAGAACAATTTGTAACTTCTACGTTTACAAAAAATCACATTAACAAAAGGTTTTCGAAATTTGAACCGTTTGCTCGAATGTAAGTATTGCATAGCTCAATCATCTCTTCACACCCTAGCCCAATCGCTGCCCGTGTGTCGAGGTATGTCATTTGGTGACGTCACATGCTCAACATTTCTCATCCACTTTTGGGATATTTTCCTACATTTGCGGCCGCATGTGTCTTGCACTGAATCACTTGTCTCAGCCTCATCTACGTCACCTTGGTGGTTTTTAAATGTTAATAAGAAACATCTACATCTACATTTATACTCCGCAAGCCACCCAACGGTGTGTGGCGGAGGGCACTCTACGCGCCACCGTCATTACCTCCCTCTCCTGTTCCAGTCGCGTATGGTTCGCGGGAAGAACGACTGCCGGAAAGCCTCCGTGCGCGCTCGAATCTCTCTAATTTTACATTCGTGACCTCCTCGGGAGGTATAAGCAGGGGGAAGCAATATATTCGATACTTCATCCAGAAACGCACCCTCTCGAAACCTAGACAACAAGCTACACTGCGACGCAGAGCGCCTCTCTTGCAGAGTCTGCCACTTGAGTTTGCTAATCATCTCCGTAACGCTATCACGCTTACCAAATAACCCTGTACAGAAGCACTGTCTCTCATCTTCTGTTATAAAAATGAAAAATATCTATATGCGCATCGTATTATGACCTTGGTAACGGGCCAATAGAAAGGCCGAAACTGTCATGTGAACTTAATAAAGTTAAAAAGAAACTGAAGCTGCATTTCATTAATTGAACATCAGTTATGGAATTAGCAGCATCATACTCTAGACACAGAGAAACTAATAACTAAATAGTAGGCAGATCTCTACTAGTAGTGAGCTGTAGCATTTACCGTTCATTATAATGTGTTTAAATACATCATAGTTCTCATTTGTGATGTTTCATTAATCTCAAATGACATTTATGGTGCATACAGGTCAATTTGCACTGGTAATTCTAATTGGGAAAAGTTTTACATTTGAAGAGACAAGGGTGTAGGGATAGGAACGGCCTTTATTTGACTGTGTAAATTCTTGGCAGGTATATAGTTCCAAATGTAACAATCTATTAGTCTTGACAGTATCTTCACTTGTATGTACATTGCTCTGCGTTAAATGTCTTGACCTCACTGTTAAGCTGTTCTGTTGGATAAAGATCTCATAACCTTGATCCCAATTTGTTATTATGTATTAGACTAGTGCATAAATTCTTAGTGTTTTTCTATAAGTTTAATAAACACAACAGATACACATAACAGAGGCTTTAGTCATGAATAATATATTCTACTTCATTATTTACAACAGTCTGCCAACACTGAGGAAGCTTTTCGATTCCACGACTGTAGAAATTACGTGGTTTTGAGGCGAAGAAATCGTCGAGCCATGTTCGGAGCACATTTTTATCTGGAGAGGAAGTTCCTTGAAGGCTGTTCGATAGAGAGCGGAAAAGTTGAAAATCTGAGGGCACAAGATAAAGTGAATAAGGTGGGTGCGGAATGATTTCCCAACCCAATTCATAGACAGTGTTTTCGTCAGTCTACGAGAATGCGGGGCTGGCGTCATCGTGGAATAGTATCACTTCACGCAGTCTTTCCGTTTGTTGATCTTGAATTGCGTCTCCAATACGTCTCAGTTGTTGGTAATAAATGCCAGCAGTGATGGTTAAACGTCGGGGAAGCAGTTCATAGTACACCACACCATAGCTGTTCCACTAGATGCATAACAATATTTTCAGTGGAAGCGCGCGCATCTTTGTATGGGGAGTTGCTTCTTTGTTTCGACTCAACCATTCCTTTCTTGTCCTTATATAAGGACACCATTTCTTGTCACCAGTAGGAATGGTCGGTGTTGTTCACGAGCCATTTGGTGACGAGTAAGCAGAGATTCACATATCGCCACCAGCTGTTTTTTGTGATTTTGGCTTAGAGCATGCGGCACCCATACGCCCGATTTTTGAACCTTCGCTATTGCACACAAATGTCACACGACGGTGGAATAATCACAGTTCATCACATTGTCCAGTTCTCGAGTACACTGACGTGGATCATTGTGGATTAATGCGTGTAAACGATCTTCATCAGACCCAGAAGGTATGTCTGAACGTGGAGAGTCACTAATGTCAAAACGATACTCCTTACAGTGAGAAAACTATTTTCTTGCCGTGCTCTATCCATTGGCATTATCCCTATATGCAGCGCAAATGTTTCTGGCTGCCTCCTCTGCGGTCTCCCCTCTACTGAACTCAGATAGAAGAAGATATCGGAAATGTTGGTATTTCTGCACTTGTCACTCTATTTTTTAGCGTATGCAGCTCCACCCATTATCTCCAAATGATAAAATGACAATATGCAAACTCAGGTTCAACAGTGAACTATAAATAAAAAATGACAATCGATAAATAAACCCATATCAACCGAAATACCAACATGCAAAATAAAAACGCTACAAATTTTTGCATCAACCTAATACATGCAAGGGAAGATGCGGTTTGTTGTAGCTAATAAAAAACGTTACTTTAAAAGATGCCGACGTTTGCATGTTATTGTTTTCTGTTGTGACATTTAGTCGAAGACTGGTTTGAAGCAGCTCTCGGTGGTAGTCTATCCCTGCTTATCCCTGTGTAGTGACTGAAACCATATCCATTTGAACCTGCTTACTGTAGTCAAGCCTTGGTCTCCCTCTACAATCTATAGTCCTTACACTTTCCTCCATTACCAAACTGACGCTTTTTTGATGCATCAGAATGTGTCCTCTCCACCGACCCCTTCTTTCACTCATGTTGACCCACAAATTTCTTTTCTCCCCAATTTCGTTCAGTCCTTCGTCATTAGTTATCTGGTCTACCCTAGATCTTCAGCCTTCTCTAACACCACATCTAAAAATGTTCAAATGTGTGTGAATTCCTAAGAACAAAACTGCAGAGGCCATCGGTCCCTAGACTTACACACTATTTAAACTAACTTTAACTGATGCTAAGAACAACACACACCCATGCCCGAGGGAGGGCTCGAACCTCCGGCAGGAGGGGCCGCGCAATCCTCGAACCGCGTGGCCACTCCGCGCAACACCATATCTGGAAAGCTTCTATTCCTCTCTCGTCTGCACTGAATATATTTCACGCTTCACATCCGCACAAGGAAAGAAGTTTTAGACAAATACCTTCAGAAAGACTTCTTAACGTTTAAACTTATATCCGATGTACACAAATTTATCTTTTTCAGAAATGCTATTTTTTTGCTATTTACAGCCTGCATTTTATATTCCCTCTACTCTGCTCATCATTAGTTATTTTGCAGCCTAAACAGTAAAACTCACCTACTATTTTTAGTGACATCTTTTCCAATCTAATTTCCTAAGCACTGTCTGAAATAATTCAACTGCATTCCGTTACCTCTGTTTTGCTTTCGTTGGTTACGTCTTTCTTATATTCTTTTTTCAAGTCACTACCCATTCCGTTCATATGCTCTCCAAGTTCTTTTCCACCTATAACAAAATTGAAATGATGTCTAATTCCGTTGGGAACTGTGTGTGCCATGACCGAATTATTGTCAATATGTTTTAGATAGATGGCAGTATCGGTCGTAAAGATTGAAATGCTTTATTCTCAGACTGAGTTCAGTGCAAACTACTCGAGCCTTGTAGGTCCATATGACACACCATTTTCCATGAGGTGTAGCATGTACCGTGATGATTACTTCCAACAGATATCTTCACTGCTGAGGTCACAAGATAGAATCTTCTGTAATCCTAAATTATTGTATGCAGTAAAAGTGAAGATACCTGTTGGAAGTAATCATCACAGTACATGTTACACATCATGGAAAATGTTGTATTATGATATGGGCCTACAAGGTTCGCATAGCTTGCACTGAAGACGGTTACACACTAACCAGCCGGCCGGAGTGGCCGAGCGGTTCTAGGCGCTTCAGTCTGGAACCGCGCGACCACTACGGTCGCAGGTTCGAATCCTGCCTCCGGCATGGATGTGTGTAATGTCCTTAGGTTAGTTAGGTTTGAGTAGCTCTAAGTTCTAGGGGACTGATGATCTCAGATGTTAAGTGGCATAGTGCTCAGAGCCATTTTGAACTCTATAACTTAAATCGATCTGTAAAATAAATGATTGCAACCTTTACGACCGATGCTGCCATTTATCCAAAATATATTGAAAATTGAAATATCATCTCCAAACCTCAAAGTTCTTATTTTTTCTCAAAAAAAAATGTTTGTGAAATCTTATGGGACTTAACTGCTAAGGTCATCAGTCCCTAAGCTTACACACTACTTAACCTAAATTATCCTAAGGACAAACATACACACCCATGCCCGAGGGAGGACTCGAACCTCCGCCGGGACCAGCCGCACAGTCCATGATTGTAGCGCCTCAGACCACTCGGCTAATCCCGTGCGGCTATTTTTTCACCTTGAATTGCAAGTCCTCTTCTAAATTTCTCTTTGGTTAATATAACTGCTTGCTCAATGTACACATTCAGGAGAGGTTACAAACCGGCCTCACTGTCTTCTCACCTGCTGCTTCCCTTTCGTGTCCTTTGACATTTACAACTGCATATGTGAAGATAGTAACTGTTCTCGAAAGAACAGGTACCATTGAAGACCGTGCAGATTCCCTAGAATAAATGATAATTAATTGAAACCCTCAGCTGCAGACAGGTGTTGTTGGTATACCTCGATAGGGACACCTGAAAATGTGTGCCCCGACCGGGTTCGAGTCCCACACCGCACCGATTTCGTGCACTAGAGGTCAGGAATGAGTTCCGTAAACTCGCTTTAAACTCGTCAGCAGGTCCTGTGATGTCATCTGCGAACTCGCCGTCGCTCGGAGACCCAACATGCGAGTGTCCGCCGCTGCCCATTTAATCGTAAACTCGTCACTTGAGTCCGTTGTCGGGCACAAGTGAACTCTGCCAGCAAAGAAAGGAGAGAGAGTGCACGATTTCTCAAGTATAACTAAGGACTCGCAGCACTGCCGCTGCTTTAGCAACCGCTCAGCATGACTACTATTGTTTACCAATACAATGACTGATAGGATATTGGTGTCCAGAATGAGAATTTCGGTCTGCAGCGGAGTGTGCGCTGATATGAAACTTCCTGGCAGATTAAAACTGTGTGCCGGACCGAGACTCGAACTCGGGACCTTTGCCTTTCGCGGGCAAGTGCTCTACCAACTGAGCTACCCAAGCACGACTCACGCCCCGTCCCCACAGCTTTACTTCTGCCAGTACCTCGTCTCCTACCTTCCAAACTTTACAGAAGCTCTCCTGCGAACCTTGTAGAACTAGCACTCCTGAAAGAAAGGATATTGCGGAGACATGGCTTAGCCACAGCCTGGGGGATGTTTCCAGAATGAGATTTTCACTCTGCAGCGGAGTGTGCGCTGATATGAAACTTCCTGGCAGATTAAAACTGTGTGCCGGACCGAGACTTGTGCTTGGGTAGCTCAGTTGGTAAAGCACTTGCCCGCGAAAGGCAAAGGTCCCGCGTTCGAGTCTCGGTCCGGCACACAGTTTTAATCTGCTAGGAAGTTTCAGGATATTGGTGTGTCTCCTAAGGGTTGTCAGACGCATTTTCTCTGGTGTTCCAGCAGATATCTGAAATTTCGTTTTGCATTCTATGGCTGGATCCAGCCTAAAAAGTCATTTGCTCATCACGTCTTTCACGCAAAGCCCAGTAGCAGTTTGGTTCCCGTTATAAACGGAAAGATTTTTAAAGCAAAATTTTACGTATCCATTCGATTGAGCGGTTCCAGATTACTCTAGTACGATATTCGTTTTATCGATATGTGTTAACAGGGACAGTAAAACATGAAGAATATCCAATTCTCCGGCAGCGACAGCACTGATCGGCCCGCGCTGACTGCTACCGCCAGTCATGCAGTACTACTGAGTCGCCTCTGGATTGCTGTACCTGTTAATACACATCGATAAAACGAATAGGATTTGGGAGAGCTCTGTCGAGTAGAAATTGTACAATTTTGATTTAAAAATAATTTTGTTTGTAACGGGAAACAAATCGACGTTTTGTATTGGTACTGGGCGTCGCATGAAAGATTTGACTAGCAGTAATTGTTTGGCATAATGCAAAAACGAGATTGCCAATATCTGTCAAAACACCGGAGAAAATGCGCCTGACGACTCTTGGGAGAGGCTATAAAGTGCGATTGGGCCCTATCAGACCACACAAAACTATTGTGTTCCAATCTTCAGAGCTGGTGCTCCGTCTCTAATGAGTTCGTTGTCGAAGGGACGCTAAATACTAATCTCCTCCTCCTCCTCCTCCGTCTCCTCCTCATCTTCTACTGACAACACAACACTCCCCGCCTCCTCTTATACTGGAGGGTCTGCCTCTCGTGATATCTAGCGGTCAATTCTGCATTACACAGGGTGTCTGGATACTTTTGATGAGATAGTGTATCTTCAAAAAGGTACTGAAAAGCAGTTTCTCGTCAAACCAACAGAGGCTAGTCAAAATTGTCTTTGACGAATTTCTTAGCTCTGGTCAAATGGCTGTTTTAACGGTGCTGTGATTTGGTTTATGCATGAAGACATACACTGTGGTTGATGGTAGACGCAAGGAGCTGTGCGGCATCGACCGCGGCATCTGCAGCCACATCTGTTTGAGATAGCAGCCGGCGGACAGTTCCGCAGTGCAAGCCATCTGCGCGCTGTACCATGTACTCCTGCCCCAACATCGCGGAAGCCAGCTCGTTTAGCTCAAGTTCCGCAGTACTTAAAGGAATGGGAGTAGTTTCTGTGCCCCCAGGTCTTCCAATGAATCTTCATACGAACACGGTCTTACAAAGAAAATAAAGACCATTGAAAACATTTCTCGCAGACTGAGGGCATGTTCATAATTCTTTGAAAAATAGTTACCATTAAGTAACAGGAAAATTTATTCTAGTAAATTCTTGCTGCAATACTTGCCGCAGCCGTGTCTGCTAGCTAATTAATATCCGTATCCTTCCTCCTTTATTCCATTCATCGTGTCACGTATGTTTTCCTTTCTCCTTTATTTGTGTTTATTCTTTTTTATTAACTTTTGAACATCGAGACTGTGTCGTTTTTTTATTTCATTTTCAATATGTTTTTCTTTCGGTAATGGTGGTACTAATCGTACATCTTTTTTATGTTAGGGATTAAAAACCCACGAAGTCAAATGGCACGTGAAATCTTCTTCATTTGGATTGATAACTTGTTTCGGCTAACAGTCTTGTCATCTTTAGATGAATTAATTACAAAATACATACCATCAAACATTCTTGATTAATGCTGGTGCCATTACGGCTTCAACATCGTTAAAAACTTACTTAAAATGACAATAGCCATATATGATATAATTAAAAACAGCTTTTAATCGAAAGAGAAGAGGCAGTGAAAGTAAAACAATATTTTCATAAGGAACTACCCAATAAAATGACTAAATGTGGAAGATGTCGTCTTACCATGCCGTTACAACACTACGGGTTTCGCGTTGGCGATGTTTTTTGTAATTTCTTTCCTTGTGTAGACATTTATTATAAGTATAAACATTTTGAGACAGTGGCTAAGACTAGAAAGCCATTGTGAAGTATCAGTGCTATAATGCGTTGCGTAAAATTACATCGCTTAGTTTGCACAAGGTCAGCAGATTCCCTATGTGCTAATCATTATCGCTAAAGTCCTGTTGGTTTAGCTATAAGACGAGCTGTACTGATGTCAGCTTCTTAGTTTTAACTAAATTTAAATCTCGTTGCTTAATTTGTTATTAGAACATGTAGATTTTATGTCATTAATATAGCTAGCTGCTAACGCCACCTAGCGGTCTTCGCCTCAAGCAACGTGCCAAAACTGTGTACGTCAGTCTCCATTTCACTACAGTACCTGCCGCCCATGTGTACACTATGTATACGCCGAATGTTGCGTTTCTTGAATGTTGTAATGGGCATCAGCTGCCGTACTATTGACACACACCACGTTACAGTAACATATGTATGATGATCTCTGTTACGAAATGATGTAAGTAGTGATTGTATCAGTTACTAAGTTGTAAGGGCATAATACCTTTTGCAAGACGATATCTTTTACATTTAGTCATAGTTACTAATGCAAATATAGTTAGCCGGCCGCAGTGGCCGAGCGGTTCTAGGCGCTACAGTCTGGAACCGCGTGACCGCTACGGTCGCAGGTTAGAATCCTGCCTCGGGCATGGATGTGTGTGATGTCCTTAGGTTAGTTAGGTTTAAGTAGTTCTAAGTTCTAGGGGACTGATGACCTCAGATGTTAAGTCCCATAGTGCTCAGAGCCATTTGAACCATTTTGAACATCTCAACAAATTTGGTAACCATACTTAAACGTAACTAACTTAAGGACATCACACAAATCCGTGCCCGAGGCGGGATTCGAATCTGCGACCGTAGCGGTTCCAGACTGAAGCGCCTAGAATTCTCGACCACAGTGGCCGGCCCTAGTTCTTCAGAATATAATGCTTGTCAGTTTCTACGAACGTATATATTGTGTTGCAAATTTTATTAACAAGCGAAATTGCATCTCAAGTAGACGATACGAATATGTGGAAAAATATATGTCAATACAACTTTCTCGTGTGATTTCACTGGTTAAAGATCCACAGGTTACGCTTCTCAACAACAACAAAAAAACTTTTTTTAAGTTACAAGAGCTACATACAGTTTTTTGGAAGACAGTACACCCCTGAATCCAAATCTAACGTCAGAATTTCTATGCCGGCCTCTGTTTTCAGTAATAATGGTTTTTGTAAACGCTTACGATAGCCTATTTATTCTACATATCTGGCAAAATGATACGCTCTCGCAACGAGAAAGCAAACAGCAAAGATATATATCAGTACACAAAGGAATCAAAGATATCAGTAACACAAAGTAAAGGATCATATCTAAAAATATTTCCTTCCCGCTTCCTGGAATACTGTGCCTCAGAAATGTCGGTATACAGCAGTAGCCCGACAAGAAGTGCAAAAGATCCTTCAAGTATGTAGCTTGAGTAACATGTTACATCCCATGGGGTGGTATGATTTATGTACTTCCCTGCCTTATGATTCCCTAACATAATCTTGGAAATACTTGTCAAATAAAGCCATGCCATTCTGTCAGCATCAGTCAACAAATTACGGAAATGTTCATCATTTAATAATTTCTTAATATGCGGTCCTACAAATATAGTTTCTTTATTTCTGCTTCAGTAATCTTTGGAAACTTCCCTAGTAACTTCATGAATCAATGGAATCAATGTAAGATTTTGAGTATGGCTTTCAGAAAATATTTGACATCAAATTTAATATGCATCTGATGCACATTTCGCAACCTCGTAATTCCCATAAAGTGCGAAGCTTAAGTTGGAAATTTGACCCAAAGTTGCGAACAAACTTCCTCTGTAATGGTGCAAAATCGTGGCGCCCCGCGACATCACTCTCGGGCACGACGACGCTTCAAACAGCAAGACGTCTGCACATGCGGAAAGAAGGCCACAGCTCAGAAGTTTATGTGACGTGTAATGTGGGTTACTTATGTCACATTTACATAAAAATTCACCACAATTCTCCCCATTGCCACTGTGGACATGTTACACGATCGTAAGGTTGTCACATCTCCTGTTACCCAAATTACATCCTTCCTTTTGACTTCTCTGCTACGGAGGTCGGAACTGCGACGCCCAGCATTGAAATCATGCGGTTTCCTAATGAGTGGCTGACTAAAACAGACACACTAACGCTCAGAACTGGCACGAAAAGGCCGCAGGGAGTGGTATAAAGGGCGTCAATGAAGCTACCCCCTTTTCTGGGGCATAGATTCCCACACATTTAGCAGTCGAAAAAGACAGTTCGCAGTGCAATGAGCAATGGAAGACGTTATTCACAGCCTTTGACACACTGACACCTTCGGACATTTCAACCCTTCTCTAAGGACATTGTGGGGTTACATCCCAGTCGAAGGTAGTCACACCCATTTGAAGCACTGTATGACCACAGTGTTTCCTGTCGTGTACAGTATGGAGCCACTAGGGACAGTTCAAATTGATTCGACTAAACCTGAACGTGGTCCGAAGCAGCTAAGGGCGCTTATGGTTTTTCAGCGCTGCTACAAACATCAAAAAAAGTTTTGCATCATCCCAGTTCCCTGAACTCCTGAAGATAGACGTTGACTGTGGATATTGTATCACATGCACAGTCCCTTTAACTAAACCCGCCCAAAGATGTAAACAACCGTGCATGAGCAGCGGCTATTAGACGGAGGGGGTCAGACAGCCGATCAGTTCCAGTCATTCCACCAGGAAGGAGGTACACGGCGCGTGTTGTCTGTAGTTCAACCATGCCTAGACGGTCAACACCGCTGTTCGCTTGCGTCCGCATTGTTACTTTGTGCCAGGAAGGTCACTCGACAAGGGAAGTGTCCAGGGGTCTAGGAGTGAACCAAAGCGAAGAAACACAAAGAGACAGGAACTGTCGATGACATGCCTCGCTCAGGCTGCCCAAGGGCTACCTACGGATTATGCATCGGAAGAACCCGGACAGCAACGCCACCATGTTGAATAATGCTTTTCGTGCAGCCACAGGACGTCGTGTTACGACTCAAACTATATTCGCAATAGGCTGCATGATGCGCAACTTCACTCCCGACGTCCATGGCGAGGTCCATCTTTGCAATCACGATACCATGCAGCGCAGTACAGATGGGCCCAAGAACATGCCGAATGGACAGCTCAGGATTGGCATCATGTTCTCTTCACCGATGAGTGTCGCATATGCCTTCAACCAGACAATCGTCGGAGACGTGTTTGGAGGCAATCCGGTCAGGTAGAACGCCTTAGACACACTGTCGAGCGAGTGCAGCAAGGTGGAGGTTCCCTACTGTTATGGTGTGGTATTATGTGGGGCCAACGTACGCCGCTGGTGGTCATGGAAAGCGCCATAACGACTGTACGATACGTGAATGCTATCCTCTGACCGATAGTGCAACCATATCAGCTGCATATAGGCGAGGCATTCGTCTTCATGGACGACAATTCACGCCCCCATCGTGCACATCTTGTGAATGACTTCCCTCTGGATAACGACGTCGCTCGACTAGAGTGGCCAGCATGTTCTCCAGACACGAACCCTATCGAAAATGCCTGGGATAGATTGAAAAGGGCTGGTTATGGACGACGTGACCCACCAACCACTCTGAGGGATCTCCGCCGAATCGCCGTTGAGTAGTGGGACTATCTGGACCATCGGTGCCTTGATGAACTTGTGGATAGTATGCCACGACGAATACAGGCATGCATCAATGCAAGAGGACGTGCTACTGGGTATTAGAGGTACTGGTGTGTACATCAATCTGGACCACCACCTCTGAAGGTCTTGCTGTATGGTAGTACAAGATGCGATGTGTGGATTTCACGAGTAATAAAATGGATGGAAATGATGCATATGTTGATCTCTGTTCCAATTTTCTGTACGGGTTCCGGAACTCTCGTAAGCGAGATGATGCAAAACTTTTTTTGATGTATGTATTTTTTGTCCGCCTGTGGCGTGATCACTTAGGGATGTGACTTGGACGCAAACCTACATAAAACGGCAAACGGTTCCTCTTAGAGCTCCCCAGTTCAGCAAAACTCTCAGCGGTACCCGCCCACCTTTTATGAGAATTTTAAATATGTATATGTACAGACAGAGCCCCTGAGGATAGTATTAGGCGCCTGCAGACAGGCTACACTGCAGCTCTTCCGCCAGAGGGTAGACCATCTAGAAATCGAGAGTTGCGACAGTACCTAACAGTCACTGCTGCTTAGTTGCTCTTCCAAACAGCATCCCATACTAGCAAACCAGTTGCGTCTTTACCTATGGATACTCATACATCATGTACTTGGGCTAGGCATAGCTCTGTTTAAAAAGAATAGCTTGATGTAGTCATAGGGTCGAGTTGTACACATCTGCTCTCAAGTACCACAGCTAATTCGCTCCAAATAATAACTTATAGCTGTGATCCTTCAGTCAAATAGTATAAGTATTGACCGGAATTTGCGAGTTAATAAAATACACAGAAATACAAAATAAAAGTAAACGAATTATTTAATAATAAGGGTTCTATTCTAACGTCTATAATTGATGTAGATGACAGAGGAATGTTTATTCAAGAAATAACATCTCAAATAATTGGGAAGTGGTCTTAAAATATCCAGTTAAAGTACAAACAGAAAATATTCTTATCAAATGTAGTAAAGTTGCCGGCCGGGGTGGCCGAACGGTTCTAGGCGCTTTAGTCTGGAACCGCGCCACCGCTGCGGTCGCAGGTTCGAATCCTGCCTCAGGCATGGATGTGTGTGATGTCCTCAGGTTAGTTAGGTTTAAGTAGTGCTAGGGGACTGATGACCTCAGAAGTTAAGTCCCATGGTGCTCAGAGCCATTTGAACCATTTTTTTGCAGTAAAGTTATGTTGAGAGCGTCGTGAGAACAGTAGCAAAATACTCCAACTAAATAGCCGTCAAAGATACGTGAAAGCTAAGTCAATTTTGGATCACAGTACGTGAAATATTTGTCAGCTGAAAACAGTTCATAGTTCAACATGATGATATACGAATTAATACGCTCATACAGTGGGTAGTAACTCATAGTCTACCTATCCTTAGTTCCATAACACAAGCGGAAAAAGCTGGATTCCTACTGTGGAGCACAATCAGACCTCTCAAAGTATAAAGTCCCTTCAGAAGTTAAAGTATGGTAGCAGTCGTTCACCGCCCAAAATCAAACACCTCCACGATCTAAAACCACTCGTTACCACAGGCACGTGTGCCTCCTTCCAGGACTCGCGTAAAAGTGTGCAGACTCGCTCTCTTGAACTCTTCAATCGAAAAAGCCCCAGTCTACACTTGACTCCCGTAGTGTTTCTGTTGGCTGAAGAACGTCCCCAACAAAAACACATCGTTCTTACATTCTACAGATATCGTTTCATTCTACCCGAACACTTCCTGGACTCAACTAAAATATTACAACAATATTTAAAAACGAAATCTTATAAACATTCAGTCAAACTCAAACTATTCTAAGTATAAAAAAGGCTTGTCCACTAATATACAACCAGTATTCTTGCGCAAGTGCACTCACGATTAATCACAACAGATTGTAGTTAATATTTTTAAACGGTTATTTATGCCTGCTTGTCAGAAGCATCTTTGGCACTCTTTTACAAGGGTGGTTTCAGCTAAAATATGCGACTGACAACTTCTTAGATTACCACGGTTTTGAATTATCACCTGCAGTTAGTATTTAAATAAAGTTGCTGCTAAAATGGTAAACTGTTCATTAAATAAATATAAAAGTATGACAAAGTACGACGTATTCTAACTGCATTCATTTGCTGTTTAATTGTAGAGGATATGACGTTGTGACAAACATTTGCGTAATGAAAAGATATAAAAACGTAATAAATCCGGAAAAAATACACTACTGGCCATTAAAATTGCTACACCAAGAAGAAATGCAGATGATAAACGGGTAATCATTGGCCAAATATATTATACTAGAACTGACATGTGATGACATTTTCACGCAATTTGGGTGCATAGATCCCGAGAAATCAGTACACAGAATAGCCACCTCTGGCCGTAATAACGGCCTTGATACGCCTGGGCATTGAGTCAAACAGAGCTTGGATGGCGTGTACAGGTACTGATGCCCATGCAGCTTCAACACGATACCACAGTTCATCAAGAGTAGTGACTGGCGTATTGTGACGAGCCAGTTGCTCGGCCACCATTGACCAGACGTTTCCAGTTGGTGAGAGATCTGGAGAATGTGCTGGCCAGGGCAGCAGTCGAACATTTTCTGTATCCAGAAAGACCCGTACAGGACCTGCAACAAGCGGTCGTGCATTATCCTGCTGAAATGTAGGGTTTCGCAGGGATCGAATGAAGGATAGAGCCGTTGGGATCCAGCAGAGCGTTCCGTATTACCCTCCTGAACCCACCGATTCCATATTCTGCTAACAGTCATTGGATCTAGACCAACGCGAACAGCAATGTCGCGATACGATAAACCGCAATCGCGATAGGCTACAATCCGACCTTAAGCAAAGTCGGAAACGTGATGGTACGCATTTCCCCTGCTTACACGAGTCATCACAACAACGTTTCACCAGGGAACGCCGGTCAATTACTGTTTGTGTATGAGAAATCGGTTGGAAACTTTCCTCATGTCAGCGCGTTGTAGGTATCGTCACCGGCGCCAACCTTGTGTGAATACTCTGAAAAGCTAATCATTTGCATTTCATAGCATCTTCTCCCTGTCGGTTAAATTTCGAGACTGTAGCAGGTCATCTTCGTGGTGTAGCAATTTTAATGGCCGGTAGTGTAAATAGTCATCAAAGATACGAGCAAGCTCAGTCCATTTCTGGATCACAGTACGTGAAATATTTGCCAGCTGAAAACAGTTCATAGTTCAACATGATGATACACAAATTAATAGACTGAAACAATGGGTAGTAACTCATAGTCTACCTATCCTTAGTTCCGTAATACAAGCGGGAAAAGCTAGATTCCCACTGTGGAGCACAATCAGACCTCTTAAAGTATAAAGTCCCTTCAGAAGTTAAAGTATGGTAGCGGCCGTTCACCGCCCAAAATCAAACACCTCCACTATCTAAAACCACTCGTTACCCCAGGCACGTGTGCCTCCTTCCAGGACTCGCGTAAAAGTGTGCAGAATCGCTCTCTTGAACTCTTCAATCGAAAAAGCTCCAGTCTACACTTGACTCTCGTAGTGTTTCTTTTGGCTGAAGAACGTTCATACCAAAAACACATCGTTCTTACATTCTACAGACATCGTTTCATTCTACCTGGACTCAACTAAAATATTACAACAATATTTAAAAAAGAAATCTTATTAACATTCAGTCAGACTCAAACTATTCTAAGAATAAAAAAAGGTTTGTCCGCTAATAAACAAACCAGTATTCTTGCCCAAGTGCACTCGCTATTAATCACAACAGATTGTAGTTAATACTTTTAAACGATTATTTATGCCTGCTTGTCAGAAACATCTTTGGCACTCTTTTACAAGGGTCGTTTCAGCTAAAATATGCGACTGACGACTTCTTAAATTACCATGGTTTTGTATGATCAATTGTAGCTAATATTTAAATAATGTTACTGCTAAAATGGTAAACTATTCATTAAATAAATACACAAGTATGATAAAGTATGACGTATTCTAACTGCATTCATTTGCTGCTTAATTGTGGAGGATATGATGTTGTGACAAACATTTGCGTAATGAAAAGACATAAAAACGTAAGAAATCCGGAAAAAATAGATGCCGATACGTAGCTTTCAGAGATGGTAGCGATAGTGCACTGCTATCATCTGAGATATCGTTTGTTGAAATTGCATGAAGCGCTTAAAAGTTGTTAATTCAGAGGTTCATTGTGGAAATCTTTATTCACTGGGAAATATTGACTTCTGTAGTTTTGAAGATATGGACATTATTGTTGTGTCTACATCTACATCTACATCCATACTCCGCAAGCCACCTGACGGTGTGTGGCGGTCATTGGATGCCCCTCATTTTTCTGAGATCGCAAATCTATTCGAATTACCTTCATAGTCGCGTGTAAATTATTATAGAAACTGAAAGAGCTGTAAGAAGACAACTTTCAGCTTGTGTGACTCTCTGCCATTTCTGGTGCATCTCCCACACAAAGTCCATGCGAGCATCAGCCGTTCAGATTTCCAGCTTTGGGCTTTGCACCTTTCCATCTCTGCTCCTCAGCTTTCCTGGTGCGCCCGTGTGACGTTCTCGTCCCACTGAATCACACCCAGCGCAGCAAGAAAATTCTGCTCTCTTCCATACCATAGGTGGAAGAATAACTCGCCTACTCGTAACGTTACAGAGCGTCGAAGCCGCTGCCTGTCTACAAGAACCTAAGACGTCGTCACGGTTTCTGTCTGCACAATTACATTTTTAAAAGTCTCAGTAAAAAAGGGCGGGTGCCATAGAGGGTTTTGCCGAAATGGGGGTCTTAATGGGACCCTTCGCAGTTTTATTCCCGCATGAGTCAATGTCGCACCCCTCCAAGATCACGCCACAGGACACAAAATAGGGGCGCTGAAAAAGATGTTTAGATGCTTCCAATGATTTTCAAATATCGTCGAATGGTTTTGAACGGACCCTAGTGGTTCCAACCTGAACAAGAGAGCAATTGTTGCGGTCGCACTGCACTCCAAATGGTTGCTATTACTTTCGATGGGGCTGTAATCCCACAATGTCCTTAGAGAAGAGTTGAAACTTCCCTGGGCGTCATTGTGTTAAAGATGTTGAATAACGTCTTCCTGTTGGTCATGGCACTGAGGTCTGTCGTTTTTGACAGCAGAGTGCGTGAGAATCAACGCCCCAGGACAGGTCGTGGCTTCATTGACGCCCTTTATGCCACCCCCTGCAGCCTGTTTTTGCCATTATGAGCGACAGTGTGTCTGAAATGTTTTCCTCGGCCACTCATTAGAAAACCGCATGATTTCAATGCTGGGCACCGCGGTTCTGACTTCATCGCAGAGACGTCAAAAGAAAGGATGTAACGTGGCTAATTGGGGAGAAATGCGGTGAAATTTGCTGCAAATGTGACATAATTAACCCACATTCCACGTCACATGAACTTATGAGTTGTGGCCTTCTTTTCGCATGTGCCGACATCTTGCTGTTCGAAGCGTCGACGAACCCGAGAGTGACGTCACAGGGCGCCACTCTTTTGCACCATTACAGAGAAAGTTTGTGCCCACCTTTGGGCCAAATTTCCAAGTAAATCATCGCAATGTGTGGGTATTACGACGTTTCGAAAGAATGGTTCTTCTGTTGCGCAGTGTTGAACAAAAATATGGGAACACGAAAAAGAAACAAAAGAAACAAAAGAAAAATTCGGAGTGGATATTAAAATCCATGAAGAAGAAATAAAAACTTTGAGGTTTGCCGATGATATTGTAATTCTGTCAGAGACAGCAAAGGACTTGGAAGAGCAGTTGAACGGAATGGATAGTGTCTTGAAGGGAGGATATAAGATGAACATCAAGAAAAGGAAAACGAGGCTAATGGAATGTAGTCGGATTAAGTCGGGTGATGCTGAGGGAATTAGATTAGGGAATGAGACACTTAAAGTAGTAAAGGAGTTTTGCTATTTGGGGAGCAAAGTAAGTGATGATGGTCGAAGTAGAGAGGATATAAAATGTAGACTGGCAATGGCAAGGAAAGCGTTTCTGAAGAAGAGAAATTTGTTAACATCGAGTATAGATTTAAGTGTCAGGAAGTCATTTCTGAAAGTATTTGTATGGAGTGTAGCCATGTATGGAAGTGAAACATGGACGATAAATAGTTTGGACAAGAAGAGAATAGAAGCTTTCGAAATGTGGTGCTACAGAAGAATGCTGAAGATTAGATGGCTAGATCATATAACTAATGAGGAGGTATTGAATAGGATTGGGGAGAAGAGAAGTTTGTGGCACAACTTGACTAGAAGATGGGATCGGTTGGTAGGACATGTTCTGAGGCATCAAGGGACCACCAATTTAGTATTGGAGGGCAGCGTGGAGGGTAAAAATTGTAGAGGGAGACCAAGAGATGAATACACTAAGCAGATTCAGAAGGATGTAGGTTGCAGTAAGTACTGGGAGATGAAGAAGCTTACACAGGATAGAGTAGGATGGAGAACTGCATCAAACCAGTCTCAGGACTGAAGACCACAACAACAACAACAACAACGAAAAAGGCAGCACTTTATCGTGCCTAATACAGTGTAGGAAACGTGGTGCCATTCAAAACAGCCTACAGTCATCTCTGAATGGATAAATACCGGCCTTATACGATTTTTAAATCAGTCTTATGCGATTCTTCATGCAAAATAGTGGCAAGTTCAGGTACCGATCAGGCACCCTTTTCTCTAAACTACAGTACAAAGGCTCAATAATATTGAGATCTAGTGGTTGTAGTGGCCAGGAGAGATGTAACAGTTCATACTCATGTTCGCGAAACCAGTCCTGAACGATGGGAGCTGTGTAAGAAGTGGCCCTGTCGATTTGGAACGCAGCGTCGCCACTGGGGAACGAACATTGTACTATGGGATACACCTGATCAGCCAGAATGGTCACATAATCCGCGTCATTGCTCCATAGTCCAGGTTTTATGGCTTCGGCACCATGTTGTTCTGCTATGGCCATTTGCATCACTGATGAGTTCTTTTGGAATTCCAGTTCGCCTTGTAATTCCTTGCTTATAGAGCTCCCTTCGTGTTGCTTTGATGCTGACAGAGTTCGCGGGTGCGACATTCAGTTCTGCAGCGACTTTTGCAGCTGTCGTCCTCTTATTTGTCATAATTATCTTCAACGGACATCTGTCACCATCACTAAACACACACTTTTGTCCACGTTGTGACATAGCGGCTGACGTTTTCCTACTTTGCTTGTATGCAGTATAAATCTTCGATACGGTGTCTTTTGAAAAACCAAATACTTCAGCTACCTTGGTTATAGAAGCACCACAACATGAGCACCAACAATATTCGCCCAAGTTTGGATTCACTTAGGTTCGACATAAACTGGTAGGCCAAAACATTACGACCACCGCCCACCGCGACGCTGGGTGTCGCCTGGGTGCGTTGGAGGACATGACGCTGTAACAAAAGTATGTAAGCAGAGCATAGTTGGACGAGGGATCGACCTAGCGAAGATATGGGCTGCAAATGGGGAAATCCATTGAGATAAGCGACTTTGACAAAGGGCAGATTATTATTAAGCAGAGCCTGTGAACGAGTATCTCGAAAACGACGAAGCAGGTCGAATTTTCACGAGCTGCTGTCGTGAGCATCTACGGAAAAGCGTAGAAGCACAGTGAAATTACCACTATGCGCTGTATTGTTGGACGTCCACGACTCCTCACAGACGGTGAGGTTCGGAGGTTTGTCTGCTCTGTAAAGTAGGACAGAGGGTTATCTATGGCATCTCTACCGAAGGAGCACAATGCTGGCGAACTCACAAGTGTTTCGGAGCACACCGCTCATCGTACATTTTTGAACATGGAACTCCGCAGTAGACCACCCCAACGTGTTCACATGTCGACCCAACGACATCGTCAATTACTATTTCCGTGGGCACTGGACCATCGGGATTCGACCGTCGATGAATGGAAACGTGTCGGCTCTTCGGGTGAATCACATTTTTACTGCACAAGATCGATGATCGTATCCACAAACGCCGTCATCGAGGTGAACGGCGACTCGAAACGGGCAGCGCGCCACGGACACAGACTGGGAGACATTTTCGTACGATTGCATGGGACCTATGGAAGTAATCGAAGACACGCCGACAGCTGTGAAACATCTATATCCCTTCATGCCTGATGTATTCCCCGACGGCGATATCATCTCTCAGCTGTATGATTGTCCGTGATTCGGAGCCAGAAACGTGCTACAGTGGTTTGAGGAGCTTTGTAAAGAACTCACGTCGATGTTTCAGCGGTCAAATTCGCCTGATGTAAATCCTACGGAACCCCTCTGGGTCGCTACCGGAAGCCATCACTGCGTACGCAAATCAGCAGCCCGTTATTTACGCGAATTATGTTACTGTACGTAGACGTCTAATATCCACATATATCTCCACAAACCTACCAGCACACAGTCAGATTCCTGATACGCAGAATCAGTAATGTATTTCATTCCAAAGATGGACAAAGAACCTATTACGCAGGTGGTCAATGTTTTGGCTCATCAGTGTAATGCACTCACAACAACAGAGAAAGCTGTTTGACCACGACTGACTTATGGAACGTATTGAGGACATTACACAGGCGGTTGCATCTCCATTTATGTTCAAGTATGCATTTCTCGCGGTGTTTCCATAATACTGTCCAGCCCCGGCATTTGGTGTCAACAAGAGGAGTGTTCACCACATGTTTCTCTCCAGGCGGCATTCCATACTGAACAGGCCATTATGTGCACCCAAGCCGCACGCCGAGAAGCTTCGCAATTACTTTGGGACCTCCACATACACCCAATTTTTGTATCTCGTACAGGATAAGTTTGAGTAGCTGTTTAAAGTTCTTCTTCAGATTAACTTCATGAACAAGTCGGAACAGTGGGAAAATTGCTGTCATTGTGGAGTAGTACTGCTCTCAGACTGCCTTTGCTGTGCTCTATAAACATACGCCAATCATTTACCCTGAAATTGCGGAAAAGAGTGTCCATGATGGACTCGATATTACACACATCCCTTTTCAATCTATCCCAAGCATGGTTCATGTCTGGAGAACACTCTAGTCGAGCGATGTCGTTATCGTGAAGGACATCATTCACAAGCTATGCACGATGAGGGCGCGAATTTTCGTCGATGATGACGAATGCCTCGCCTATATATAGCTGATATGGTTGCACTATCGATCGCAGGATGGCATTCACATATCGTGCAGCCGTTACAGCGCCTTCCATGACCACCAGCGGCATATGTCAGCCCCACACAATGATACCCCAAAGCAGCAGGGAACCTCCACCATGCTGCACTCGCTGGACATTGTGACTAAGCCGTTCACCCTGACCGGGTTGCCCTAAACACGTCTCCGACGATTGTCTGATTGAAGGCATATGCGACACTCTTCGGTGAAGAGACCGTGATGCCAATCCTTAGCTGTCCATTCGGCATGTTGTTACGCTCATCTGTACTGCGCTGCATGGTGTCGTGGCTACAAAGATGGACCTCGCCATGGACGTCGGGAGTGAAGTTGCGCATGTTGCAGCCTATTGCGCACAGTTTGAGTCGTAACACGACGTCGTGTGGCTGCACGAAAAGCATTATTTAACATGTGGCGTTGCTGTCAGGGTTCCTCCGAGCCATAATCCGTAGGTAGCGGCCATCCACTGCAGTAGTAGCCCTTGGGCGGCCTGGGCGAGGCATGTAATCGGCAGTTCCTGTCTCTCTGTATCTCCTACATGTCCGATCAACATCGCTTTGGTTCACTCCGATATACCTGGACACTTCCCTTGTTGACAGCGCTCCCTGGCACAAAGTAACAATGCGGTATTGACCGTCTAGGCGTGGTTGAGCTACAGACAACACGAGCCGTGTACCTCCTTCCTGGTGGAATGACTGGAACTGATCGGCTATCGGAGCCCCTCCGTCTAATAGGCGCTGCTCATACATGATTGTTTACATCTTTGGGCGGGTTTAGTGACATCTCTGAACAGTCAAAGGGACTATGTGTGTGGTACAATATCCACAGTCAACATCTATCTTCAGGAGTTCTGGGAACCGGGGTGATGTAAAACGTTTTTTGATGTGTGTATTAGAAACCAGCATGGAACCTTCGTTAAAGAAATGTTCAGAACAAACTGCCTGGCAGCACCGATAAGCACTCAGGTTAGGATAGCGAACAAGAAGATTCCATCCTTTTAGCGATGGAGCTGAAATCTCACCCTCTTGCTTCGACGTATTTAAATCACGAACAATACGCTCGAGCTCCTCCTGACACAAAAAGTATAGCTCATTTGATTCACAGTGGCCTTGTAATGATGAATCGGAATGAATTTCACTTTCACTGTCAGACGCGTGTTCGTCTCTATATCAGTCTTCACTCACTGTCATATTCTCTGGAGGCAATGATATCGGCGATTCTTCACACTGCCACACAGGCCTTATAGCAGACGATGAATTGGGATATTACACAGATTTCCTCGTTTTCGAGATGATTCCATCTATTTTTGTCAGACAAAAATAACACTCCATTGTGTGGTCCGTTCCTTCCCTTCAAATCATGGGACCAACAAAGGACAGTTGATGTGATTCTTTTACCCAACCTGCTGGTAGTATAGTATATGACCAACAGCTTATGTGGGGGCTCAAGTTCTTGTCTTGGTCACCAACCTTATATCCAAAATAAAGTTTATAGCAATTCTATCCAAGAGCATTCAGTTCTCGCTTTTTCGGTGTCAGGTTTAACACTGGACGAATATAACAAAAACAATTTGCGCTGTTTAAATAGGTGTGAGTTACTTCTTCTTCTTGTTCGGCAATAACACAAAACACAAAACTTCACAAACTCAGAACAACAACCAGTCACTTGCAGCAATTGTCAGAATTGTCAAGGCTGAGACGCAAGTGGCAAGAAACGCAATGTGATCCTGTGTGTTCAAGCTTGACTCAATGACAGTGCTGGCTAACTACCTTCATTTCCTATAGGTATAGTTATGGACTGAGGGTAATGTTTGGTAATTTGTTGTACATATTTCTATAACTTTACAAGAATTGAATCTGCATAATATTTCATTTAACCCATAGATGAATAACTAACATGCAACGTTTTCAATGATATCGATATACAGACCGTAGCGTGTCATAAGAAAAAAGGAAAAAATTGATTTCACTTTCGAATCCAGCACCCTCAACGTACCGAAGAACACCATTCAAATTCTGTGTAACAGAAATGTTGTTAACCCGTGTCCTTAGCCTGTTACTCAGCTCATCATCCCGTAAGATTTCCTTAATTCACAGAACACAGTAACTATATTTCATGGCACTTTAATGACTTAGCTGACAGTGACAATAGCAATCTCAGACTTTCCTTATACATTGCAGTTATTTATAATGAACTTCTGTCGACAGTAACATCCAGTTATATCTCGACAATTTGCGCTGTTTAAATAGGTGTGAGTTACTTCTTCTTCTTGTTCGGCAATAACACAAAACACAAAACTTCACAAACTCAGAACAACAACCAGTCACTTGCAGCAATTGTCAGAATTGTCAAGGCTGAGACGCAAGTGGCAAGAAACGCAATGTGATCCTGTGTGTTCAAGCTTGACTCAATGACAGTGCTGGCTAACTACCTTCATTTCCTATAGGTATAGTTATGGACTGCCCGCATCTCGTGGTCGTACGGTAGCGTTCTCGCTTTCCACGCCCGGGTTCCCGGGTTCGATTCCCGGCGGGGTCAGGGATTTTCTCTGCCTCGTGATGGCTGGGTGTTGTGTGCTGTCCTTAGGTTAGTTAGGTTTAAGTAGTTCTAAGTTCTAGGGGACTGATGACCATAGATGTTAAGTCCCATAGTGCTCAGAGTCAAAGTCAGTTATGGACTGAGGGTAATGTTTGGTAATTTGTTGTACATATTTCTATAACTTTACAAGAATTGAATCTGCATAATATTTCATTTAAGCCATAGATGAATAACTAACATGCAACGTTTTCAATGATATCGATATACAGACCGTAGCGTGTCATAAGAAAAAAGGAAAAAATTGATTTCACTTTCGAATCCAGCACCCTCAACGTACCGAAGAACACCATTCAAATTCTGTGTAACAGAAATGTTGTTAACCCGTGTCCTTAGCCTGTTACTCAGCTCATCATCCCGTAAGATTTCCTTAATTCACAGAACACAGTAACTATATTTCATGGCACTTTAATGACTTAGCTGACAGTGACAATAGCAATCTCAGACTTTCCTTATACATTGCAGTTATTTATAATGAACTTCTGTCGACAGTAACATCCAGTTATATCTCGACAGTATATCAGCCAGTTGCGAAGATTGTCAACTAACTTCTAATGCGGAGAAATGCCAAGTGTTATTCGTTAAATCCAGCCGGAAATTCGGCACATTGGCTGTTGGAAGCGACTGTAAAAGACATTTTCTATTTACAGCCATTCCCAACAGACATGCTGCCGTGTTAGCTTGGACTGAGAGAATAGTTGTTAATGATCCGAAAAATGTGTTATCCTTCGACTACAGGATTAATGAGTCCCAGATTGAATCGGTCATGTTACTTAGCTACATGTTTCGTAGATCATTTGAAGGATTTTTTATGGAAATGATGTGGAACGAGTCAGTTTACACGATATATATACATGCTTAGTTCTAACATTAATGAAAACACACACACACACACACACACACACACACACACACACACACACACAGAGAGAGAGAGAGAGAGAGAGAGAGAGAGAGAGAGAGAGAGCACAGCAGTGTCGCAACACGATGTGGCATGGACTCGATTGATGTCTGAAGTAGTACTGGAGGGAATTGACATCATGAATGTTGCTGGGCAGTCCATTAATCCGTAAGAGTACAAGGGGATGGAGATGTCTTCTGAATAGCACGTTGCTAGTCATCTCAGATATGCTGAAGCAGAGGTGTTTAAACTCAGATAAGTGTTCCTGGAGCCACTCTGTAGCAATTCTGGACATACGGGGTGTCACCTTGTCCTGCTGGAATTGGCCAGGTCCGTCGGAATGCACAATGGACATGGATGGACGCAGGTGATAAGACAGAGCGCTTACGTACGTGTGTCCCGTATCACTCCAACTGCACACGCCCCACACCATTACAGAGCCTCCACCAGCTTGAACAGTCCCCTGCTGACATGCAGGGTCCATGGATTCATGAGGTTGTCTCCATACCTGTACATGTCCATCCACTCGATAAAATTTGAAACGAGACTAATCCGATCAGGCAACATGTTTCCAGTCATCAACAGTCCAATGTCGGTGTTGACGGACCCAGGCGAGGCGTAAAGCTTTGTGTCGTGCAGTCTTAAAGGGTTTCACGAGTGGGCCTTGGGCTCCAAAAGCCCATATCGATGATGTTTCGCTGAATGGTTCGCAAGCTGACACTTGTTGATGGCCCAGTATTGAAATCTGCAGCAGTTTGCGGAAGGATTGCATTTCTGTCAAGTTGAACGATTCTCTTCGGTCGTCGTTGGTCCCATTCTTGCAGGATTTTTTTCGGGCCCCAGCGATGTCGGAGATTTGATGTTTTACGTTATTCCTGATATTCACGGTACACTCGGAAATGATCGTACGGGAAAAGCCCCAACTTGTCGTTACCTCGGAGGTGCTGTGTCCCATCGCTCGGCCGGCCGGAGTGACGCTTCAGTCTGGAACCGCGCGACCGCTACGGTCGCAGGTTCGAATCCTGCCTCGGGCATGGATGTGTGTGGTGTCCTTAGGTTAGTTAGGTTTAAGTAGTTCTAGGTTCTAGGGGACTGATGACCTCAGAAGTTTAGTCACATAGTGCTCAGAGCCATTTGAACCAAGCCCATCGCTCGTGCGTCGACTATAACACCACGTTCAAACACACTTAAATCTCATAACTTGCCATTGTAGCAGCAGTAACCGATTAACAACTGCGTCAGACACTTGTTGCCTTATATAGTCGTTGCCGACCGTAGCGCCGTATTCTGCCTGTTTACATCTCTGTATTTGAAATCGCATGTGTATATCAGTTTCTTTGGCGCTTCAGTGTACTTGAGTCAGTGTTTTTGCGCCGGCAGAGTATTACATTTGTTCAACAGCACGTTGGTCTCTGACCAACTGTCGAGATCGATATGCTGCGATACTGATTATGTCCAATAGTTTTTATGGTTTCTGGGATTTGTGGGATGTCAATGGTAAGACTGTTGTGGGGATTATTCTCAAACTTGGTATATGAGGCACCTGGTTGGTCAAAGGGAAAGGACTTGATGCGTCGTACTTGGTGCGTGATACTTCAGATGTCGTGTTGAGTCAGATAAGATTGGTGCAGCAGCCAAATTTGGAAATTACATACGCTTTAGCGATTCTTGAACTTACAGTTGATTATCGGAATACACTTTTATTCATTTTATTGTCCAACTCTGCATTGGACAGCTACTGATCAAGGAAGCGGCTATACGGCGAATGAAATCACAGTCTTTGGAGCAGTAGTACATCAAAAATTCTTCACTTCAATTGTACCACAAAACAGCAGTGAACAAATTTTAAAATGTTAAGCAAGAACGAACCCAGTGCGAAAAGCTTATTGCTTTTCAACAGTTATGCAAATGCACTCCAATAAGCAGTGTGTGTAGTGGAGTAATTTTGGAATATCCTGCTGGATAGTTGGCACAAAACTGTAAGACAGTGAAAGTTCTACAGTAAGAAGTTTTACAATTTTTCTAAAAGCAAACGATTCGATAAATAGTAAATATGGCTAGCTTAGATACTTCGCTTCACTTGCATTCACTCCGAAAATTTTTTAAGGGCAGTGCGCAGTACTTCTAGAGTCTCAATAGACATAGTTGCAACATCGAACGGACGCAGGGAAGTATGATCAAGTTTCTGTGTTTTATTTTGATTCACACATGCCATTACTCACAGTTGTATTAGTATATAACCTGTTAGTACTGCTAAACGCAAGGGGGAATAGCTTGTGAAATAGGGAGGTGAATCACTCCCGGGTCCAACCCTTGCTTTCGATAATCGGTCCTCGCCATCAATGCAAATACCGAAATACACTCTAAAAAAAGTAAGTACATAAATAAACAACAAAACAACGCTCCACGAAGCAATTACAAAAATTGGTTACACGCAGGTACCGATGGAGAGTGCAAAATTGTAAACTTCTGCCGCCGATGGATGAACGTGTGGTGCTGCAGAGCAATTTCACCGCACAGCTGACAAGGAGACTTATGGATATCAGAGGGTAAAGTATTTGCAAATTTCATTCTGTGTACTCATTTGGGTAATAGCTATGCCTCGCAGACACGTCCATGAACAATGCATGCAGATGTCAAGATTTGAGGAGAGGGCATGTAGCTGGGCCCAAAGAAGCCGGTTGGAATAATAGGCGAATCGCTCGACATTTGAACAGCAGCTATGTCACTGTTAGACTATGTTGGCAGGAATGTGTAACCCATGGCCAAACACAGGGTCAAGAAGGAAGCGATCGACCTAGAGATTTTTCACAGAGTACGCGAAGGAACTTGCCCCCCTTCATGCAGCGGTGTACCGTAGGTCTCTAGAAGAGCGTAGCATTCCAAAGGATTGGAAAAGGGCACAGGTCATCCCCGTTTTCAAGAAGGGACGTCGAACAGATGTGCAGAGCTAGAGACCTATATTTCTAACGTCGATCGGCCGGCCACGATGGCCGAGCGGTTCTAGGCTCTCAGTCCGGAACCGCGCGACTGCTACGTCGCAGGTTCGAATCCTTCCTCGGGCATGGATGTGTGTGATGTCCTTAGGTTAGTTAGGTTTAAGTAGTTCTAAGTTCTAGGGGACTGATGACCTCAGATGTTAAGTCCCATAGTGCTCAGAGCCATTTGAACCATTTTTCTAACGTCGATCAGTGTATTATGTTCGAGTATAATGACTTTTCTGGAGACTATAACTCTACTCTGTAGGAATCAGCATGGGTTTCGAAAAAGACGATCGTGTGAAACCCAACTCACGTTATTCGTCCACGAGACTCAGAGGGCAATAGACACGGGTTCCCAGGTAGATGCCGTGTTTCTTGACTTCCGCAAGGCGTTCGATACAGTCGTTTAATGAACAAAGTAAGAGCATATGGACTATCAGACCAATTGTGTGATTGGATTGAAGAGTTCCTAGATAACAGAACGCAGCATGTCATTCTCAATGGAGAGAGGTCTTCCGAAGTAAGAGTGATTTCAGGTGTGCCGCAGGGGAGTGTCGTAGGACCGTTGCTATCCACAATATACATAAATGACCTTGTGGATAACATCGGAAGTTCACTGAGGCTTTATGCGGATGATGCTGTAGTATATCGAGAGGTTTTAACAATGGAAAATTGGACTGAAATGCAGGAGGATCTGCAACGAATTGGGGCATGGTGCAGGGAATGGCAATTGAATCTCAATGTAGACAAGTGTAATGTGCTGCGAGTACATAGAAAGATAGATCCCTTATCATTTAGCTACAATATAGCAGGTCAGCAACTGGAAGCAGTTAATTCCATAAATTATCTGGGAGTACGCATTAGGAGTGATTTAAAATGGAATGATCATATACAGTTGATCGTCGGTAAAGCAGATGCCAGACAGATTCATTGGAAGAATCCTAAGGAAATGCAGTACGAAAACAAAGGAAATAGGTTACAGTACACTTGTTCGCCCACTGCTTGAATCCTGCTCACCGGTGTGGGATCCGTACCAGATAGGGTTGATAGAAGAGATAGAGAAGATACAACGGAGAGCAGCGCGCTTCGTTACAGGATCATTTAGTAATCGCGAAAGCGTTACGGAGATGATAGATAAACTCCAGTGGACGACTTTGCAGGAGAGACCGTCAGTAGCTCCGTACGGGCTTTTGTTGAAGTTGCGAGAACATATCTTCACTGAGGAGTCAAGCAGTATATTGCTCCCTCCTACGTATATCTCGCGAAGAGACCATGAGGATAAACTCAGGGAGATTAGAGCCCACACAGAGGCATATCGACAATCTTTCTTTCCACGAACAATACGAGACTGAAACAGAAGGGAGAACCGATAGAGGTACTCAAAGTACCCTCCGCCACACACCGTCAGGTGGCTTGCGGAGTATGGATGTAGATGTAGATGTAGAGAGACGAAAGAGCGTGAGGATTGAGCAATAGTCAGAGACGCACTTAGAGCCTCGGATTCGTCATTATCATCGATCCGACGTGCAGCTGGTGCTTCAGCGACTACAAGAACCATTAATAGTCGGCTTACAGAAAGGGGGATGAGCTCACGGCGCCCCTTGCACCGACTACCACTGACGCCCACATTCGGCCTTTAATCTTACTGACTGGAGTACAGTAGTCTTCAGTGATGAGTCTCGCTTCGAATTAATCTCCGATGACCAGCGAAGACGTGTCTGGAGACGCCCCGGACAATCGTGGGATACCAGCCTGACTGTCGCCCGCCATACGACCCGAAAACCAGCAAAGCAGGTTCCCTTTGGTTGTCATACACGGTGCCCTTACAGCTCAGTGGTATTCTACGCTCCGTTTTTTGCCCTTCATGGCAAGCTATCCTGGTGTTACATTTCAACGAGATAATGCTTGTCAATACACGGTGACTGTTTCTACTGCTTGTCTTCGAACTTTTCAAACAATACCTGACCACCAATGTCGCCTGATCTCTCCCCAATTTAGACGTTAGGAGCATTTTGGGTGGGGCCCTCCAACCATTTCGTGATTTTGACTACCTGACACGCCAATTGGATAGCATTACTTTTTCAGTGGCGAATATGGATTACCATCAGCTGTATAATCGAATGACGGCGTTGAACGGTTGTCAGACTGGGATTAGAACCTGGGATTCCCGCTTTTCGCGAGCGGTCGCCTTACCACTTGGCTGTCCAAGCACGACACAAGGGCCAGACCCAAACCTCTGTATGTAGTCAGCCATGTGTCTAGAACCTGTACTCGTACATTCATTATGTATATTCCCGTACAGGGGAAACATTTTACTTGAAAGCCGCTTGCCCTGTGTTGGAAGACAAATACGATATTGCAGTACCTGTGTTATTCAGAATTACGAGTGAAGTTCCTTCGGACGTGTATGCATCGGCAGAAAATTGGCCATTCAACGCCAGGCAGGATAGTAAGTAATGAAACGTAGCGCGACTCCGATGAGGATATATAAGCATCACCATGTCGGGAAGGCATTAGTATGACATTCGTGTCTTTTCCGACGCGCATGCGGTAAATGTAAACTATGGCGACGTTATTACTAAATGCGTCCCGACGGGACCAACGAACTGCTATTCTTTTCTTGGCTGCCGAAGGACAAACACCTGTAGACAACCATCGGAGTACGAAGAATGTGTATGGGGCAGCGTGTCTGTCGAAAACCACCGTGGTATGCGTAGGGGTGATACTGCTTCATGATAACGCACGCCCCCATATTGCATATGTCGTAACGCAGAAGTTACGCCAACTTAAGTGGGAGACCCTGGAGCACCGCCTCTGCAGCTCTGTTATCTCTCAATGCTATTATCATGCCTTCGGTCCCCTAAAGGCCGGCCACGGTGACCGAGCGGTTCTAGGCGCTTGAGTCCGGAACCGCGCGACTGCTACGGTCGCAGGTTCGAATCCTGCCTCGGGCATGGATATGTGTGATGTCCTTGGGTTAGTCAGGTTTACGCAGTCCTAAGTCTAGGGGACTGATGACCTTAGATGTTAAGTCCCATAGTGCCCAGAGCCATTTTAACCGTTTGAACCATTTTTCGGTCCCTTAAAGGGGCTTGAAGGATCGACGAATCCTGTCTGATGAGGATGTGTAGCAAACATTTACGGACTTCTTCACCCAGCAGCTCGTGGTGTTTTATCAAACGGGTATCTCGAACATGGTGCGTCGCTGGGATGATTGCAATGCTAACGGCGATTTTGCCTGATTGGCATAACGATTCTTGACTGTAGGTCCTTCGAATGGAAACTTTTTGATCGCCCCTTATACATTATAAGGCTGGTACGATCCTAAACGCCGGCCGCTGTGGCCGAGCGGTGCTAGGCGCTTCAGTCCGGAACCGTGCTGCTGCTACGTCCTGCCTCGGGCATGGATGTGTGTGATGTCCTAGGGTTAGTCAGGTTTAAATAGTTCTAAGTCTAGGGGACTGATGACCTCAGATGTTAAGTCCCATAGTGCTTAGAGCCATTTGAACCATTTTTGAACGACCCTAAATGGCCGAACAATATATCTGTCCTCTCGGGTGTTAACCGTTCGCAGCCGTTGACATCCTTTATGGCGTTAAGCATACCCTCTAAACACATCGATACAATATCCTCACGATAGTCGTGGAATGCCAACAAATGCGAGCGTCAGCACCGCGGTATCGTAAACCACAGTTTCGACTGGACAAGATACTGCCGCTGTCGAATTCAGTCTCTTTCTGATAGACGGTTCTCCATCTAATAAAAGGCACAACGCTATCTACTCACGAACAATAAGTATTCAAATGCGATTTCTGTACGAGAAACCTGCTGCATACCCTTTTCTTATATACAAAATATAGACGTCGTGACTCCTACCTACTTCGTGCAGTTGCACTAAAATACTAATCATCTGCATATCCAAAAATGTCGTACAAATCATGTTAATTCGACATTCCTTGCATATCATTTTCTTGGTACTACAGTTTTAGGGGTTAGCAGTACACTTTGTGAATAAAAAGATTACAATTTCAGAAGAATTGGGTGATTTATTGAACAGAAAGAGCTTCACAAATTGAGCAACTTAATAACACGCTGGTCGACTTATGGCGCTTATGCAAGCAGTTATTCGTTTTGTCATTGACTTATAGAATGATTGGATGTCCTCCTGAGCGATATCGCGCCAAATTCTGTTCAATGGGCGAGTCAGATCGTCAAAATCCCGAGCCGCTTGGAGGTCCCTGCCCATAATGCTCCTTGCTGGTCAATGTAGCGTTTGGAAAGCACGTAGACAGGCAGCAGAAACTCTCGCCGTGTGCAGGCGCGCATTTTCATGCTAAAATATAAGCGCAGGATAGCTTGCCATGAAAGGCAACGAAAAGGGCTGTAGAATATCGTTGACGTACCGCTGTGCTGTAAGGATGCCACGGATGAAAACGAAAGGGGTCATGCTATGAGCTGAAATGGCACCCGCAGATCATCACTCCTAGTTGTCGGGCCTTTTGTCGGACGACAGTCGGATTGGTATCTGACCACCTTCCGGGTCGTCTCCAGGTATGTCTTCGGCCTGGAATCTCATTGACTGTAGCAGAATTGTCTTCAGTGATGAGTCCCGCTTCGTACTGAGTCCCAGTAACATGCGAAGAGGAGTCTGCAAACACTCCGGACAGCGGTAGGATACCAACCTGACTGTCGACCGCCATACGGCCTAACAGTCAGGGGTGATTATCTGGGATGCCATTTCAGTTCATAGTACGAGGTGCATTCAAGTTCTAAGGCCTCAGATTTTTTTTCTAGTTAACTACTCACCCGAAATCGATGAAACTGGCGTTACTTCTCGACGTAATCGCCCTGCAGACGTACACATTTTTCACAACGCTGACGCCATGATTCCATGGCAGCGGCGAAGGCTTCTTTAGGAGTCTGTTTTGACCACTGGAAAATCGCTGAGGCAATAGCAGCAAGGCTGGTGAATGTGCGGCCACGGAGAGTGTCTGTCATTGTTGGAAAAAGCCAGAAGTCACTAGGAGCCAGGTCAGGTGAGTAGGGAGCATGAGGAATCACTTCAAAGTTGTTATCACGAAGAAACTGTTGCGTAACGTTAGCTCGATGTGCGAGTGCGTTGTCTTGGTGAAACAGCACATGCGCAGCCCTTCCCGGAAGTTTTTGTTGCAGTGCAGGAAGGAATTTGTTCTTCAAAACATTTTCGTAGGATGCGCCTGTTACCGTAGTGCCCTTTGGAACGTAATGGGTAAGGATTACGCCCTCGCCGTCCCAGAACATGGACACCATCATTTTTTCAGCACTGGCGGTTACCCGAAATTTTTTTAGTGGCGGTGAATCTGTGTGCTTCCATTGAGCTGACTGGCGCTTTGTTTGTGGATTGAAAAATGGCATCCACGTCTCATCCATTGTCACAACCGACGAAAAGAAAGTCCCATTCGTGCTGTCGTTACGCGTCAACATTGCTTGGCAACATGCCACACGGGCAGCCGTGTGGTCATCCGTCAGCATTCGTGGCACCCACCTGGATCACACTTTTCGCATTTCCAGGTCGTCATGCAGGATTGTGTGCACAGAACCCACAGAAATGGCAACTCTGGGGGCGATCTGTTCAACAGTCATTCGGCGATCCCCCAAAACAGTTCTCTCCACTTTCTCGATCATGTTGTCAGACCGGCTTGTGCGAGCCCGAGGTTGTTTCGGTTTGTTGTCACACGATGTTCTGCCTTCATTAAACTGTCGCACCCATGAACGCACTTTCGACACATCGATAACTCCATCACCACATGTCTCCTTCAACTGTCGATGAATTTCAATTGGCTTCACACCTCGCAAATTCAGAAAACGAATGATTGCACGCTGTTCAAGTAAGGAAAACGTCGCTATTTTAAGTATTTAAAACAGTTCTCATTCTCGCAGCTGGCGGTAAAATTCCATCTGCCGTACGGTGCTGCCATCTCTGGGATGTATTGACAATGAACGCGGCTTCATTTTAAAACAATGCGCATGTTTCTATCTTTTTCCAGTCTGGAGAAAAAAAAATCGGAGGCCTTAGAACTTGAATGCACCTCGTAGAACCCCTTGCGTCGTCATCCACGGCATCCTTACAGCACAGCGTACGCCGACAATATTGTGCGGCCCGTTTTGCTGCCCTTCGTGGGCTAGCTCACTCATTTGTTACATAGTTTAATTCTTAATTTCTTTGCGTGTTTTTGGTACTTGCATTGGTTAATTCATAAATTTCGGGCGTATTATAGTATTTGAGAGTTGCAGCATCGCGTTTTAGTACCTGAATAGTGTAAATTCGCGTAGTCGTCTGTCTTCTGTTTTTGTTTTGAACGGCCAGTGTCGGTTGGTCAGTCAGTGTGCTCCCTGCCGCCGTTGGATAAGCAGCTGCAGCAGCAAGTCGTATACTCCTAGCTCACTCATTTGTTACATAGTTTAATTCTTAATTTCTTTGCGTGTTTTTGGTACTTTCATTGTTTAATTCATAAATTTCGGGCGTATTATAGTATTTGAGAGTTGTAGCATCGCGTTTTAGTACATGAATAGTGTAAATTCGCGTAGTCGTCTGTCTTTTGTTTTGAACGGCCAGTGTCGATTGGTCACAGTCAGTGTGCTCCCTGCCGCCGTTGGATAAGCAGCTGCAGTAGCAAGTCGTATACTCCTAGCTCACTCATTTTTTACATAGTTTAATTCTTAATTTCTTTGCGTGTTTTTGGTACTTTCATTGTTTAATTCATAAATTTCGGGCGTATTATAGTATTTGAGAGTTGCAGCATCGCGTTTTAGTACCTGAATAGTGTAAATTCGCGTAGTCGTCTGTCTTCTGTTTTTGTTTTGAACGGCCAGTGTCGATTGGTCACAGTCAGTGTGCTCCCTGCCGCCGTTGGATAAGCAGCTGCAGCAGCAAGTCGTATACTCCTAGCTCACTCATTTGTTACATAGTTTAATTCTTAATTTCTTTGCGTGTTTTTGGTACTTGCATTGTTTAATTCATAAATTTCTGGCGTATTATAGTATTTGAGAGTTGTAGCATCGCGTTTTAGTACCTGAATAGTGTAAAATCGCGTAGTCTCCTTCCGCCGCCGAGCAGTGTGTCAGCAGTGCACAAGTGGCAGCATTCTGCATTTACTAGGCAATCTTGTATTTTAATAACCGTTTAAATTTTGTGTCGATTTGTTTGCGCTCTCTGTAGATTAGTTCAGACGTTCTTTGCACAACAGTTTTTAGCATGGATAGGGACTGCAACCGCTGTGTTCGGATGCAGGCTGAGTTGGCATCCCTTCGCTCCCAGCTTCAGGCAGTGTTGGCTTCGGTCACACAGCTTGAGGCTGTTGCCAATGGTCATCACTGTGGGGGTCTGGATGGGGGTTTGTCGGGGACAGCCAGCTCGTCCCACGCATCCCCCGATCGGACTACGACTGTGGTTGCCCGGGATACTGCCCGCATTGAGGCTGATCCCTCACCTGTGGTAGAGTGGGAGGTCGTCTCAAGGTGTGGCAGGGGGCGAAAGACATTCTGGAGGGCTGAGCGGAAGGCCTCTCCAGTTTGTCTGACGAACCGGTTTCAGTCTCTGTCTCAGGCTGATACTGATCTTCGGCCTGACATGGCTGCTTGTCCTGTTCCAGAGGTTGCCCCTCAGTCTGCAAGATCCGGGCGGTCGCAGAGGGTGGGCTTACTGGTAGTTGGGAGCTCCAACGTCAGGCGCGTAATGGGGCCCCTTAGGGATATGGCAGCAAGGGAGGGGAAGAAAACCAAAGTGCACTCCGTGTGCATACCGGGGGGAGTCATTCCAGATGTGGAAAGGGTCCTTCCGGATGCCATGAAGGGTACAGGGTGCACTCATCTGCAGGTGGTCGCTCATGTCGGCACCAATGATGTGTGACGCTATGGATCGGAGGAAATCCTCTCTGGCTTCCAGCGGCTATCTGATTTGGTGAAGACTGCCAGTCTCGCTAGCGGGATGAAAGCAGAGCTCACCATCTGCAGCATCGTCGACAGGACTGACTGCGGACCTTTGGTACAGAGCCGAGTGGAGGGTCTGAATCAGAGGCTGAGACGGTTCTGCGACCGTGTGGGCTGCAGATTCCTCGACTTGCGCCATAGGGTGGTGGGGTTTCGGGTTCCGCTGGATAGGTCAGGAGTCCACTACACGCAACAAGCGGCTACACGGGTAGCAAGGGTTGTGTGGCGTGGGCTGGGCGGTTTTTTAGGTTAGATGGCCTCGGGCAAGTACAGAAAGGGCAACAGCCTCAACGGGTGCGGGGTAAAGTCAGGACATGCGGGGACCAAGCAGCAATCGGTATTGTAATTGTAAACTGTCGAAGCTGCGTTGGTAAAGTACCGGAACTTCAAGCGCTGATAGAAAGCACCGAAGCTGAAATCGTTATAGGTACAGAAAGCTGGCTGAAGCCAGAGATAAATTCTGCCGAAATTTTTACAAACGTACAGACGGTGTTTAGAAAGGATAGATTGCATGCAACCGGTGGTGGAGTGTTCGTTGCTGTTAGTAGTAGTTTATCCTGTAGTGAAGTAGAAGTGGATAGTTCCTGTGAATTATTATGGGTGGAGGTTACACTCAACAACCGAGCTAGGTTAATAATTGGCTCCTTTTACCGACCCCCCAACTCAGCAGCATTAGTGGCAGAACAGCTGAGAGAAAATTTGGAATACATTTCACATAAATTCTCTCAGCATGTTATAGTCTTAGGTGGAGATTTCAATTTACCAGATATAGACTGTGACACTCAGATGTTTAGGACGGGTGGTAGGGACAGAGCATCGAGTGACATTATACTGAGTGCACTATCCGAAAATTACCTCGAGCAATTAAACAGAGAACCGACTCGTGGAGATAACATCTTGGACCTACTGATAACAAACAGACCCGAACTTTTCGATTCTGTAAGTGCAGAACAGGGAATCAGTGATCATAAGGCCGTTGCAGCATCCATGAATATGGAAGTTAATAGGAATATAAAAAAAGGGAGGAAGGTTTATCTGTTTAGCAAGAGTAATAGAAGGCAGATTTCAGGCTACCTAACAGATCAAAACGAAAATTTCTGTTCCGACACTGACAATGTTGAGTGTTTATGGAAAAAGTTCAAGGCAATCGTAAAATGCATTTTAGACAGGTACGTGCCGAGTAAAACTGTGAGGGACGGGAAAAACCCACCGTGGTACAACAACAAAGTTAGGAAATTACTGCGAAAGCAAAGAGAGCTTCACTCCAAATTTAAACGCAGCCAAAACCTCTCAGACAAACAGAAGCTAAACGATGTCAAAGTTAGCGTAAGGAGGGCTATGCGTGAAGCGTTTAGTGAATTCGAAAATAAAATACTAGGTACCGACTTGACAGAAAATCCTAGGAAGTTCTGGTCTTACGTTAAATCAGTAAGTGGCTCGAAACAGCATGTCCAGACACTCCGGGATGATGATGGCATTGAAACAGAGGATGACAAGCGTAAAGCTGAAATACTAAACACCTTTTTCCAAAGCTGTTTCTCAGAGGAAGACCGCACTGCAGTTCCTTCTCTAAATCCTCGCACAAACAAAAAAAACGGCTGACATCGAAATAAGTGTCCAAGGAATAGAAAAGCAACTGGAATCACTCAACAGAGGAAAGTCCACTGGACCTGACGGGATACCAATTCGATTCTACACAGAGTACGCGAAAGAACTTGCCACCCTTCTAACAGCCGCGTACCGCAAGTCTCTAGAGGAACGGAAGGTTCCAAATGATTGGAAAAGAGCACAGGTAGTCCCAGTCTTCAAGAAGGGTCGTCGAGCAGATGCGCAAAACTATAGACCTATATCTCTGACGTCGATCTGTTGTAGAATTTTAGAACATGTTTTTTGCTCGAGTATCATGTCGTTTTTGGAAACTCAGAATCTACTATGTAGGAATCAACATGGATTCCGGAAACAGCGATCGTGTGAGACCCAACTCGCTTTATTTGTTCATGAGACCCAGAAAATATTAGATACAGGCTCCCAGGTAGATGCTATTTTTCTTGACTTCCGGAAGGCGTTCGATACAGTTCCGCACTGTCGCCTGATAAACAAAGTAAGAGCCTACGGAATATCAGACCAGCTGTGTGGCTGGATTGAAGAGTTTTTAGCAAACAGAACACAGCATGTTGTTATCAACGGAGAGACGTCTACAGACGTTAAAGTAACCTCTGGCGTGCCACAGGGGAGTGTTATGGGACCATTGCTTTTCACAATATATATAAATGACCTAGTAGATAGTGTCGGAAGTTCCATGCGGCTTTTCGCGGATGATGCTGTAGTATACAGAGAAGTTGCAGCATTAGAAAATTGTAGCGAAATGCAGGAAGATGTGCAGCGGATAGGCACTTGGTGCAGGGAGTGGCAACTGACCCTTAACATAGACAAATGTAATGTATTGCGAATACATAGAAAGAAGGATCCTTTATTGTATGATTATATGATAGCGGAACAAACACTGGTAGCAGTTACTTCTGTAAAATATCTGGGAGTATGCGTGCGGAACGATTTGAAGTGGAATGATCATATAAAATTAATTGTTGGTAAGGCGGGTACCAGGTTGAGATTCATTGGGAGAGTCCTTAGAAAATGTAGTCCATCAACAAAGGAGGTGGCTTACAAAACACTCGTTCGACCTATACTTGAGTATTGCTCATCAGTGTGGGATCCGCACCAGATCGGGTTGACGGAGGAGATAGAGAAGATCCAAAGAAGAGCGGCGCGTTTCGTCACAGGGTTATTTGGTAACCGTGATAGCGTTACGGAGATGTTTAACAAACTCAAGTGGCAGACTCTGCAAGAGAGGCGCTCTGCATCGCGGTGTAGCTTGCTCGCCAGGTTTCGAGAGGGTGCGTTTCTGGATGAGGTATCGAATATATTGCTTCCCCCTACTTATACCTCCCGAGGAGATCACGAATGTAAAATTAGAGAGATTCGAGCGCGCACAGAGGCTTTCAGACAGTCGTTCTTCCCGCGAACCATACGCGACTGGAACAGGAAAGGGAGGTAATGACAGTGGCACGTAAAGTGCCCTCCGCCACACACTGTTGGGTGGCTTGCGGAGTATAAATGTAGATGTAGATGTAGATGTAAAGCCATCCTGGGCTTGTATTTCAGCAAGGTAATGCCCGTCAAGCACATGGAGAGAGTTTCAACAGCTTGTCTTCGTGCTTGCCATACCCTACCTTGGCTTCCAAGGTCGCCGGATCTCTCCCCAATTGAGAACGTTGGGAGCATTTGGGGGGGGGGGGGGGGTGAGGGCCTCCAACCATCTCGTGATTTTGACGATCTGACAAGCCAATTGTACAGTGTTTGGCATTAAATCCTTCAGGAGGACATCGAACAATTCTATCAATGAACGCCAAGCCGCATAGCTGCCAGATGTGGTACAACGAGTAATTGGCTTGCTTGATTTGTGAATCATCCAATTTTTCTGAAAATTTAATTATTTGTTTGCCTACTCAGGTGCGTTACATCTACCGATTTCCGTCACATTCGGATAATTCCTACGTCGTGTATCGTTTTTTGTCTTAGAGCGTATATACGAAGATACTTCATCGATGGGTTTTGATGATTGAGTTTGCGATTGTCAAAATACCTGCAGCTACATCTTCATTCATACTCCGAAATTCAGCGTATGATGCGTGGCGAAGGGTACCTTGTATCACTGTGAGTCACTCCCTTTCCTGTTCCACTCACAAACAGAGCGGGGGAGAAGCGACTACGTATACGCTCCGTGCGAAACCTAATTTCTCTTATCTTGCCATCGTGGCTTTTACGCGAAATGTACGTTTGCGGCAGTAGAATAGTTCTACAGTCAGCGTCAAATGCCGAGTCCTCTGCATGGTAGACAGGCACGTTACCGCTCAGCTAAGCAGGCGGTCTACAATCTGGAAAGAACTAATACAGGGGTAAGAACCATCAGCCTCCTATTGGAGTGAGTGTAGTGACATGGAAAGAGAACTGGGGAGGCGGATATGGACAAACAGTGAGGGGGAAGGAGGAGATTACCACAGATAGGAGGAAAAGGATGAGCTGGACAGATATAGGGGAGGGGAAATGAAAGGAGAGAGGGGAAAGGAGAAGATGAACAGAGACAGTCAGATATAGGGGGAAGGAGGAGATGGGTAGAGGGGAAAGAAGCTGATGGACAGAAGAGGGGGGACTAGATAGAGGTAAGGAGGAGGATGAGCTGGACAAAAAGAGAGGATGCAGGACATGGACTAATAGAAGACTGGAATAAATATATACCCGGGCATCGCTCTTTACTGCACTAGTTTGACATACATTTTATCTTGAAACCTCTACCCGTTCCTGAGAAAATGGGGACAGACAGACGGACAACGAAGTGATCCTATAAGGATTCCATTTTTATCGATTCAGGTACTGAACCATAAAAAGAAAAAAAATAATAAAAAAGCAAAAAACAACATACAGTTTGCACCAAAGCTCGGAACTACGTCATCGAAATTTGTGGTCAAGTACCACTGTCACAACAACATAGTTCCACAAGTATTTATGTGGCGGCTATCGAAACCACTCGCTCCTTGTTTTCTCGAAAACCATGATTGTGGACATACACTGATGAACTAAAACAGTGACTACTGCCTATCGCGAGACTGAATGCCGCCTTGTGGCCTGTGGGCTCGAATCTCCGTTTGCACATTAGGTGTATTTTCAAGTGGGTACTTTTTGAACATAGGTTCAGCTATCATAAAAGTACTCTGCTGGCTATTAAAATATCAGCACCACGGTGACATGCAACAAACCTCAAACACGCTTGAAATGTCCTAAAATCCTCGCTGTGACCACGTAAGGTCCGCAACAAAACAAAAATAAAATTTTTTGTTAGTATTAGTCCACATAATTTGTTTCACAAATATTAACTTCATATGAATTTTATACTGCCTTGTTATTACACTGAAGGGCCAAAGAAACTGGTATAGGCATTATTTTAAAAAAACAGAGATACGTAATCAGGCAGAATACGACGCAGCGGTCGGTAACGCCTATATAAGACAACAAGTGTCTGGAGCAGTTGTTAGATCGGTTATTGCTGCTACAATGGCAGGTTATCAAGATTTAAGGAAGCTTGAACGTGGTGTTATAGTCAGCGAACGAACGATGGGAGTATCGAGCGGATGGACGTGTACCGGTATGGAGACAGGCTCATGAACCCATGGAATATGCATGTCAGCATGGGAGTGTTCAGGCTGGTGGAGGCTCTGTAATGGTGCGGGGCGTGTGCAGCTGGAGTGATATGGGACCCCTGATACGTCTAGATACAACTATGACAGGTGACACGTACTTAAGCATTGTGCCTGATCACCTGCATCCATTCATGTTCATTATGCATTCCGACAGCCTTGGGCAAGTCGAGCAGGGCAATGCGACACTCCACACATCCAGAATTGCTACAGAGTGGATCCAGAAACACTCTTCTCAGTTTAAACACTTCCCTGTCCATCAAACTCCCCAGACACGAACATTATTGAGCATATCTCGGATGCCTTGCAATGTGCTGTTCAGAACGGTCTGCGCCTCCTCTTACTCTTACGGATTTATGGCCAACCCTTCAGGATTCATGATGTCAGTTCCCTCCAGTACTACTTCAGACATTAGTCGAGTCCATGCCACGTCGTGTTGTGGCACTTCTGCGTGCTCGCGGGGACCCTACACGATATTAGGCAGGTGTACTAGTTTCTTTGGGACCGCCACGGTAGCCGAGAGCGCTAACGCGCTGCTTCCTGGACTCGGGTAGGCGCCCCGGCCCCGGATCGAGTCCGCCAGGCGGATTAATGACGAGGGCCGATGTGCCGGCCAGCCTGGATGTGGTTTTTAGGCGGTTTTCCACATCCCGCTAGGTGAATACCGGGCTGGTCCCCATGTTCCGACTCAGTTACACGGCTCGCAGACATCTGCACAGTTTCGCACTATTCCATGGATTACACTCGACGCAGACAGTTGGGGTGTACTAATTCCGTCCCAGGGGGTATGGGGTGGCGGCAGGAAGGGCATCCGGCCACCCCTTGCCATGCCAAATCCGATTAACGATGGCTGATCCTGCGTCACTGCGGGACAAGGCTCAAGCGATAGATAGACAGACTAACTTCTTTGGTTCTTCAGTGTAAATGTAAATGAATGCCATTTCAGAGAAACAACACAAAGTAGGTTGGGTTTCTCATTGAGAAGTCACATTTGAATATTGGGTGTTTGTGAGAAGATCGTATCTGGCCTCGTGTAGGAAAGAGAAACGTCTACCTGCATGCGCAGAATTCGACAGCGGCAGCATCGTGGCCTACCGAGACTGCGGTTCGTCGTTCCACGATATTATTGCTGGAGTTCGTCGGAATTTCACGACTGTCATGTGAATATGGAATAAATTGATTTCGGAGGGCCATACTAAATACCAAGAAGGATATTAATGGCTCCACGTGAGAAGCTTCCGATAGGACAGAAATATTGTTCGCTCGGCCGTGCAGCCACGTCACGTATCTTGAGTCAGAAAATAGGCTTGTTTTAAGAAAGAGAAGTACCGTCAACGGGCAGTAAAATGTAGTCCAGAGCTCCACATACTGTCGGAACGATGACCAATGTTGCGGCTTTCCTTGACGAGGCAGGAGAAAGGTGCGTCAGCCATGGTGAGATCAATGACAACATGGAATACAGGAGTAGCTCCACATCGTCTTTTCAAACGAGTCCCGATTCTGCGTACGGCATCACGGTAGATGCATCTTTGTGAGCAGGTTCTGAGGTGAATCAACGTTGCCAGATTGCATTCTTCATCGTCGTCTGGGCCCAGCACCTGGCATGATGGTACAGGATTCCATTGGATAAACAACGCTATCACTTTTGGTTTGCTTAGACGCTAATGTATGTCTGGGATGTTAGTACCAGTGGGGGTGCCCCATCTTCGAGGTTTCTGTGACGTTATCTTTAACAAGATATCGCAAGAGAGCATGCTACCCGTGCTTTCTTGCTGCACCCCATTTCAGAGGGTGCTGGACTGTAGCTCTAGCTAGAACGTTCCCTAGATGCGTCCCAATGAGTACGTGTCGTCATGGGCTGCCGAAAGACTGCCTTACCTCCAAACTCCAGCCGTTGCGATTGATCATCTCTGGTATAGAGTTGAAGTAGCGTGGAATGAAGTAGTGGTATCTGTCACTTAAGCTTAGTTCGACTCTATGCTCAACGATGTTAGAGGAATTGTTACTGTCATAGGTGGCAGCTCTGTGCACTAAATTTCGCACTGTAGAGGGTATTTCAGGAGTTATGGTCAATAATTCACACATGAAAAGTACAGGCCAAAAGTAGCTAAAAAGCTCCAATAAACATGTGTTCAGAAATGAACCGTTACTGAGGTATCGGATTAATTCGTGTTCGGAACCAATTGTAAAAGTCCCTGGATATCGCGGTATTTGCGTTGGTATCTCAAGTTTGGGATCGATCAACTATCTTTTTGTTTACACATGCGAAAAATGGTTCAAATGGCTCTAAGGACTGTGGGACTTAACATCTGAGGTCATCGGTCCCCTAGACTTAGAACTACTTAAACCTAACTAACCTAAGGACATCACACACATCCATGCCCGAGGCAGGATTCGAACCTGCGACCGCAGCAGCAGCGACACATGCTCAACTACTTCCCTTTCCCCCTCTGTGCACTGTGCCGTACCGGCATCACAATAATTTACGAACGTGAAGGCACCATGGACAAAGGTTACACGAATGAAGAGTACGCTGAGATGCGCTTCATGTACGGCAAAACGAATGACAGTGCCCTTGAGGCTGCAGGATTGTATGGAGAAGTTTTTCCTCTCCGTAGGCAGCCCGACAGGCGTACATTTAGCCTGTTAAATCAGCGTCTTAGAGAAACCGGGAGTTTCGCACACCAGGTACGAGAAGGTCGACCCAGATCCATAACGCCCCATGTTGAGAAAAGGGTGTTACGCATTGAACACGAACGTCTGAGTACTTCGAGAAGAAGGATTGCTACCCAAGAGCGTGTCCTGTGTCATAGCAGTGTGTGGCGGATTTTGTATCGGCAAATACTCTATCCATATCATCTCCAGCGAGTGTAAGCCATCAACAATGCGGACTTCCCTTGTAGAGAGAATTTCTGCCAATAGGTGAAACAACAGTGTACCCTGAATCCCCTGTTTGTAAGCAGTATTCTGATGAGGCTGAATTTACTCTTGACAGTATTTTTAACTACCATAACTGTCACATTTTGGCCGATGTCAATCGTAATGCAACACCCGTATCGTCACATCAGCAACCTTATTCGTTGAACGTCTGGGCAGGACTGCCCGGAGACCACATAATTGGACCACACTTCCTACCACAGAGACTAACCGGACAGCAGTACCGGTTTCTGTGGACTATACTTACAGATTTGCATGATGATGTCCCACTGACGGTGCTCCAGTACGTTTTCATTTACGACTGAACCGGTTTCTAACTCGGACGTATGATCAGTACTGGATAGGTAGAGGATGGCCTGTGCCGTGGCATCCAAGGTTTTCAGATTTAAGTCCCCGGATTTCTATGTGTGGGGTCATGTCAAAAAACCTGGTCTACGCTACCGAGCTCACCTCTCTTGAGGAATTACGACTGCAGATTGAGGCAGCCTTCCAGCCTTTACAGAATTCCCTGGCACTGCCTGAGAGGATTCGCAACTCATTTCACAGACGCGTTTATTGTTGCATTCAGACGCATGGACAACAGAGATGCCATATTTTCCTAGACACTAATGAACCGCAACAGAAAATGTGTTGTATCTCGACAACGGTTGATTTTTGGACTCATGCTTATCGGAGCTATTCAGCTACTTTTGGCCTGTACCTTCCATGTGTGAATTATTGATCACTATTTCTGAAACACCCTGTATATACCCCCAAATCACCTAAAATTTAATAATTTATTATTACTGCTGTACTGTATACGCATGTCATGTGAAACTACCCAGCCTGGTGTTGCAATTTTAATTACAAGCAGTGTATTTACGTGATACTTATATAAAATACATAGAGAGCAAAGCATATATCTCTTGGAACAATACAATCTATTCTGTGTCTTATGAGGTGCACAGTTGCTGATTTTTGCTCAAGGGATATTTACAAGTGGGATATGTGTGTCTTAAAGAAGTAACCTGGATCAAGAAGCAAATGAAATATGCTATAAATATTCAAGTACTTGTACGCGCAACAAAGTCAGTTACACAAGAATAGAACAGTGTTGTAAGTTATTCATGCATTTAATACACCTATAAGAGATCACACCCAAAATTACATTTCAGTAGATACAGTCGCCTTTGATTGTATACAGTTATTTACAAACACATCCAAAATATAAAAACAGTATGTATGCTGACAGCACTAGGTTTTATCCGAAGTTAAATGGTAAAGCTGTAGTAGACTTATGCTGGGGAGGAAGTCATCTTATTATTGAAAGGTTTTTTAACATGGTGCGTAATCTCAGTGGCATCTGTTTTTCACTTGAACATAGTCTTCAGTGTCTCGGTGTGGTGTATTTTTGATCACAGGAAGAGCCCATAAGAACTTTATTGCTCATAATAGAAAATGGATTTTGTCTTAGTGTTGACGTATATTATTCAGTCAGTTCTGTTTTACAATATTCGTTAACGTTATTAAACACTCTAGGACCTGCTTAGGATGCTATGACTAAAGGACTAGGGCTGCACAAAATGTTATCAAAACGGGGCTTTAAGGTCAACAGCCAATCTTATTTTAAACATTTCCTGAAACATACGTTAATGTAGTTCGTCTGCTGAGAACATTCTTCACAGTCTAAAACTATGTACCGGATCTATCTCGAAGTTTTGGAATTCCCATGGAAGATTGAGGTCTGGGCTTAAATTCTGGACAGGCAAGTTGTTTTAATTAGGAAAGGAGATTCATTGTACTGAAAATGTCACGTCATGGTAAAAATTACGTTAGGTGCTCCTAGTCTGATAAAATATTCGGCTCTTGTATCTTGTGCTTATGAAACGTATTAATCTCAAAATTTTGAAAACGTGGTAAATGGAAAGGTACATGTTATTTAAATATAAATACAAATTTGTAACATAGAAACAAAATCTTTTTACTTGTACCCGAATTCTCTGAAACCCCGAAGCCACTCGTAGCACGTTCCTCGTTACATCGAGTTTGTTCATTCGATTCGTAGAAACTAGTAATTCTGACATTGGAAGATTACCGAAGTGGGAAGTTGTAAACTTCACTCTACACTTCGCGAAACGTACGTAGTAAAGGACTGGGAGGAAGCAGATGTTCAGTCTTAACAAGTCCGAGCGCAATCTGTCTGCAATTAGAGTGAACAAGGCTACGTCAACGACGCCGCTCGCGGCCACGTGTCTGCCCATCTCGTGTAGCTCACTTGCGTGGATCCGTCACCAGTTTAAGAGTCCGTCAGTCAATGTACGTGATAGCTTGTGAGGGTACAGATATCTATACAGTTCCTACGTACAGACTCTTGTCCTTACTCACTTGTGCCGGACCAGAGACCACAGATGGATCGGGATTGTTCCATCATCCGAGTATAGGAGCGGCGGGAGTCCGCAAATTGAATCGCAGGCAAACGATATGTGCACATTCATGCATAGGAGAGCGGGAAGTAGGCACGAATATTAATGACGGCCGATTTACGCTAGTTTTGAGTGAAATGAGACAACATACACTGCAGGAAAAAAATGCAACACCCTCAAGAACAAGATCAGTTTATTGGCAAACGAGTTGACAGTTCATTGTTGTAGGATTATATAACAAATTCAGATCAAATGAAATGCACATGTCACGCTAAAAGGATGCGCAAACAGTTGCATTAATACACAGTGCACCCCTTCTAGCGGCAACGCAGATGTGTATTCTCGCATGCAAAAACGATTATAAAGGTACCGAATGGCATCGTGTGATAGATTGTCCCAAACACATTGCACCTTTCGTTGAAATTCGGCAATGGTTCTTGCAGGCTGTGGTAAATGAGTAAGTTCCAGCTTTCCAATGTCTTATACTTGTTCGACTGGCGGAAGATCTGGTGATCTCTCTGTCCAGTTGTTATAAACCGTGAAGAGAGCGTTGCGTCGCAGCAGCCGTAAGTGGACGTGCATTGTCCTGCTGAAAAAGCGCATCACCTTTCTGTCGAAGAAATGGCAGCAGCACGGGGCTACAGCATGTACAATGTAGCGGATACTGATTACTTTACTGTGCAGGAACACCAGATGTGACCGCGAGTTGCAACTGATGGCCTCCACACCATGAAGCCGGAGGTGAGATCCGTGTGTCGTGGGCGAATGCATTCCGGAATAGGCCCCTCATCAGGTCTGCGACGTACACGTGAAAGTTCGTCACTCGCACACAGACAGAATCTTATCTCATCACTGAAGACAACAAAGTGACTTTTCACTCTCCAGTCGATCCTTTCATGACACTAGAGTAGCTGTGCTTGGTGGTGTGGGGGTGTCGGTAGCCTGGCCAGAGGCACGTGGGATCTTAGTCCTGCTACAAGCAATGGTCCTTGGTGACACAGCAGATGCATCATTTGTTCAGATTTCTTCCCTCGATGATGTCTGGTAGGCCACTGTTGCTCTCACAATGCGTCGATCTTGATTTAAGTTTTTACTACGAGGACGTCCAGAACCTGGTCTACAGGTGCGGGAATGTTCCACAGACCACTGTTGAAAGCGGCGACACACCATCGATGCGTTTTACCCAACATGTACAGTAACCTTTCGATACGTCCATTCGACTTCCCACAGGCCCGTAATGCGACTCTGTTGAAACGGTTGAAGTTGTTCAGCCAGAGTATGTACTTGTCGATGGGGCATGGTTGTACCCTTGAATAGAAATGAGCGTTTGGCGTCATTGGCCGGGAGGCCCCTTGCGGGGCAGGTCCGGCCGCCTTGGTGCAGGTCTTATTACATTCGACGCCACGTTGGGCGACCTGCGCGCCGGATGGGGATGAACTGATGATGAAGACAACACAACACTCAGTCCCTGAGCAGAGAAAATCCCCGATCCAGCCGGGAATCAAACCCGGTCCCGTAGGACGGCAATCCGTCACGTTGACTACTCAGCTGTCGGGGAGGACTACCCTAGAATGAATGATGCATGCACTGTTCACCTCTAAACTCAGCACAGTTAGTGCCTGCAGAATTAAAACACAGGCACACAGACAGGTCTCCAGAGCGCCATCTAATTTTCCATGAACGTGACAAATGACTCACTAACACTGCAGCACCTCAGTATGCACAAATTATATCCTGGTGCCACTGAACACAGTCCTTGAGAGTGCTGCATTTTTTTCAGAAAGTGCATCATATTTTACGGCGATCGGATTGCATCAGCAAAGCAATGGCAAACTCGAATGAGGTTGTGGATCGTGGCAATGCTACTGTTCAAAATTGTTTAAATGGCTCTGAGCACTATGGGACTCAACATCTTAGGTCATAAGTCCCCTAGAACTTAGAACTACTTAAACCTAACTAACCTAAGGACATCACACACACCCATGCCCGAGGCAGGATTCGAACCTGCGACCGTAGCAGTCAATGCTACTGTACAGTGAATGCACTTTAGATATCGTAGGGACATCCTCCAGTAACTTAAGAGTATAATAAATGTAGGGTGTTGTACAAACTGTTCTCATCATTTTTTATGTGGTACTGATTTAGTAATGTGGAGTAGTGAGAGCAGGAACTGGATAGGGAACGTGTAACTTGGGACCGCGGTTAGGGGAGTTGGAACGCCCTATCCCGACAATGTTAAATTTATATATGAAGAAAGTAACTGTTCTCGAAAGAACAGACCGTGCAGCTTCTATTGAATGAATGATAATTAATTGAAACCCACAGCTGCCGACAGGTGTTGCTGATATACCTCGTTGGGGACAGCTGAAAATGTGTACCCCGACCGGGACTCGAACCCAGGATCTCCTGCTTACATGGCAGACGCTCTATCCATCTGAGCCAGCGAGGACACAGAGGAATAGCGCGACTGCAGGGACTTATCCCTTGCACGCTTCCCGTGACACCCACATTCCCAACTGTCCACAATCAACATACGTAATTTTTCTAATAGATATTTGCCCATCCACTCATTACTCGCGCACACTAAGGTGACGCTTCTATAAAAGCTGCACGGTCATCAATGGTGTCTGTTCTTTCGGGAACAGTTACTATCTTCATATATAGTTAAATGGCTACCCGGCCATTGATCTTCGTCTGTGCGAATGGGCACAGGTCTTACGGGAATCGTCGCCTTAGTGTGCGCGAGTAATGAGTGGATGGGCAAATATCTATTAGAAACATTACGTATGTAGATTGTGGACAGTTGGGAATGTGGGTCTCACGGGAAGCGTGCAAGGGATAAGTCCCTGCAGTCGCGCTATTCATCTGTATCCTCGCTGGCTCAGATGGATGTCGGCACGGTAGCTCAGCGTGTTCGGTCGGAGGGGTAGCTGTCCTCTGTAATAAAAAAAACCTGAGTTAATCGATCAACAACGAACTTAAACGGATGTCTTACGACGTCCGCCCCGAGCAGATACAACGAACAAAAGCGAACAAAATGAGATTAAAAAAAAAAAAAAATATCATCGCTAGCCCTGTGGTGACGTGCTGACCTATGAAAATGCGTCTGTTATTGCCGGCACGTAGCTCAGCGTGTTCGGTCAGAGTGAAACGTGCCCTTAGAAAAATTTATAAATTACTATGCTGGTTAACCCCTTACGTTATTTGAACGTACTCAGACATTTCGCTCTTTACTTATTCTGATCAACACTAAACTGACATACAATATTTTTAGCGCAACGCAATCTGATTTTGAAAACTCCCTACAAAAGAATGGCCCTGACTAACAATAACCTATACCTTTCATGAATCACTTACCTCACAAAAATCTTCGTTACTCGAAATACTGCAATACAGCGAGCGCCACTACTGCCAGCTAAATAAAAGATTCAAACTACTGAAGGCACTAACTACTGATAGGCATAGTTAGGAAATGAAAGATTCTGATAGAGAACAAACAATGTATATACCTTAATAGTGTTCAAAAGTCATAATACATATAGCAGTTCATGACATCCAATCTTACAAATTTACTGTCTCTGATGGACACACGTCCAGATCATCCGCTCGCAAAACTCCGCCATTTCTCTCCCCACATCCACCACTGCTGGCGGCTCACCTCCAACTGCGCAATGCTACGCGCTGTTAACAGCCAACAGCTCAACACTTCAATAGCGAATATTACAACAATGCCACCCAGCCACAGACTGCACACAGCACAGCCAGTGATTTTCATACAGAGCGCTACGTGGCGTTACCAATATAAAAACCTAAACAGACTACTTACAAGAGAGCTGCGTGCTCTCTGTAATAAAAAAAAAACTGAGTCAAGGAATCAACGATCAACTTGAACGGATGTCTTGTGACGTCCGCCCAGACCAAACGCAACGAATTATAGCGAAAAAAAAAATGGATAGAGCGTTTGCCATGTAAGCAGGAGATCAGGAGATCCCGAGTTCGAGTCCTGGTCGGGGCACACATTTTTAGTTGTCCCCACGGAGGTTTATCAACAACACCTGTCGGCAGCTGTGGGTTTCAATTAATTATCATTTAATGTTAAATTTAGTGACTTGGCTTCCCTGTATTTCAGGAACCTCTGTAGCTATTGAGATGAAAGTTTTACATGACATTAAACTGCTTGTTCTGAGTTTACTGAACTATAATAATTGCCGGCCGGGGTGGCCGAGCGGTTCTAGGCGCTACAGTCCGGAATCGAGCGACTGCTACGGTCGCAGGTTCGAATCCTGCCTCGGGCATGGATGTGTGTGGTGTCCTTAGGTTAGTAAGGTTTAAGTAGTTCTAAGTTCTAGGGGACTGATGACCTCAGATGTTAACTCCCATAGTGCTCAGAGCCATTTGAACCATTAGTGTCTTCAATCCAACAAAAACATTTTTTGGTAAGCGAGTACATATAAATTATTAAACGATTCATTGGGATTTTGAGTCTGACCGTGCAAACACTTCTTCAGTAATCCAGGATTTGCCCAGTCTCTAAAATAGGTTTTATGTTATTTATAACTGCTGCTGGGATGAAATGTTTACGGCTGTATGGACTGTTTGAGTACTGGGCATTGCGGTAATCACACCATGAATCAGGTCCAGGAGGGCAAAGGTGGTGTACTGGTTTTTCATCAGCTGACAATCTGTGGAAGAAGGTAGCCCATACTGCCTGCTTCATTTTCAATAAATCCTCAGTATTATTTCTAATGGTCATCTCATAATACTGCTGTAGTTCTTCAGTCATTTTGTCTGTCAGCCTGCCTCTTATGGTTTTACCATCAGAAAGTTTCTTGTCTCTCAAACTTTGTTTCAACTTCCGCAACCTGGTGCCCTTCCTCTTCTGGACATGACCAATACAAACACGTAATTTAACCTTTATAACACAGCAATCCACAGCCTTCTATATAAAAAATTACAGATTTTGTTAGATCTTGAAGTAATGCACGTAAAAATTTTAACATTTTCAACCGGTATAGATTATATTTAAAAAAATTAAATAAAATATTTCCCTTGTGAGTTTATAAGTGATATATATATATATATATATATATATATATATATATATATATATATCATTTTGTTTGGAAAATTGCTAAGTTTATAATGAGATAAAAATCCGGAAATGAGAAAAATTTTTTTTTCCTTTCTAACTCCCCTTAAGTACTGTGCTTTGCGTACCTTGGAAAATGTTCAGGGAACTCAAGTGGGAATCCCACGACATTTATAAATGATTGCAGAACACTTTTCAAGGGGCCACGAAGATAAGATACGAGAAATTATGGCATATAGATAGTCGTTTCTCCCTCGCTCTATACGCGAGTAGAACAGCAAAGGAAATGACTAGCAGTGGTACAGGATACCCTCCGCCACGCACTGTACTGCGGCATGCGGAGTACATTTATAGCCGTCCATGAATGCGAAAGTGTTGCCGGTGTAGGATTTTGTGCATGAACAGACCTCTCGGTTAGGTCCCATAAATATTCGATGAGACTCATGTCGGGTGATTTGGGCGGCCAAATTATTCGCTCGAATTGACCAGAATGTTCTTCAAACCAATCGCGAACATCTGTGGCCCAGTGACATGGCGCTTCGTTGTTTGGGAACATGAAGTCCATGAATGGCTGTAAATGCTATCCAAGTAGCCGTGTATAACCATTTACAGCCAACAATCGGTTCAGCTGGATCAGAGGGCCCAGTCCATTCCATGTAAACACGGCCCACAACATTATGGAGCCACCAGCAGCTTGCACAGTGCCTTGTTGCCGTCTTGGGTCCATGGTTTTACGGGGTCTACTCCACACTCGAACCCTACCATCAGCTCTTACCAACTGAAGTCGCGACTCGTCTGGTGAAGCAACGGTTTTCCAGTCTTCTAGGGTGCAACCGATGTGGTCACGAGCACAGGAGAGGTGCTGCAGGCGATGTAGTGCTGTCAGCAAAGGCACTCGTGTCGTTGCTGCCATAGCCCATTAACCCCAGATTTCACCACACTGCGCTAGCGGGTACGTACGCCATACTTCCCACATTGATTTCTGCAGTTATTTCTCGCTGTGTTGCTCGTCTGTTAGCACTGACAGCTCTATGCAAACGCCGCTGCTTTTAGTCATTAAGTGAAAGCCGTCGGCCAATGTGTTGTCCTTGGTGAGTGGTAATGCCTGAAATCTGGTATTCTCGGAACACTCTTCACACTGTGGATTTCGGAATATTGAATTCCCTAACGATTTCTAAAATGAAATGTCCCATGCGTCTAGCTCCAACTACCATTCCGCGTTCAAAGTCTGTTAATTCCCATCGTGCGGCCATAATCACGCCGGAAACCTTTTCACAAGAATCGCGTGAGTATAAATGATAGCTCCGCCAAGGCACTGCCCTTTTATACCTTGTGTACGCTATACTACCGCGTTCTGTAAATGTGCATATCACTATCTCACGACTTTCGTCACCTCAGTATAAAACCGGCGTGAGGCTTTACAAGCTACATGTTGTTCACAAGTTTAATCGTAAATTATTCATTTTGTTAAAGAATTCATGATGTTTCGGCTTTGTTTTATTTCATCCAGCGATCCAAAATTTGTAGATGGACCTTCACATAACCTGGGACTTAAGAAACTTTCTTTTTTCTTCCCCCTAGCATTTATCCCATCTACACTCCTGGAAATTGAAATAAGAACACCGTGAATTCATTGTCCCAGGAAGGGGAAACTTTATTGACACATTCCTGGGGTCAGATACATCACATGATCACACTGACAGAACCACAGGCACATAGACACAGGCAACAGAGCATGCACAATGTCGGCACTAGTACAGTGTATATCCACCTTTCGCAGCAATGCAGGCTGCTATTCTCCCATGGAGACGATCGTAGAGATGCTGGATGTAGTCCTGTGGAACGGCTTGCCATGCCATTTCCACCTGGCGCCTCAGTTGGACCAACGTTCGTGCTGGACGTGCAGACCGCGTGAGACGACGCTTCATCCAGTCCCAAACATGCTCAATGGGGGACAGATCCGGAGATCTTGCTGGCCAGGGTAGTTGACTTACACCTTCTAGAGCACGTTGGGTGGCACGGGATACATGCGGACGTGCATTGTCCTGTTGGAACAGCAAGTTCCCTTGCCGGTCTAGGAATGGTAGAACGATGGGTTCGATGACGGTTTGGATGTACCGTGCACTATTCAGTGTCCCCTCGGCGATCACCAGTGGTGTACGGCCAGTGTAGGAGATCGCTCCCCACACCATGATGCCGGGTGTTGGCCCTGTGTGCCTCGGTCGTATGCAGTCCTGATTGTGGCGCTCACCTGCACGGCGCCAAACACGCATACGACCATCATTGGCACCAAGGCAGAAGCGACTCTCATCGCTGAAGACGACACGTCTCCATTCGTCCCTCCATTCACGCCTGTCGCGACACCACTGGAGGCGGGCTGCACGATGTTGGGGCGTGAGCGGAAGACGGCCTAACGGTGTGCGGGACCGTAGCCCAGCTTCATGGAGACGGTTGCGAATGGTCCTCGCCGATACCCCAGGAGCAACAGTGTCCCTAATTTGCTGGGAAGTGGCGGTGCGGTCCCCTACGGCACTGCGTAGGATTCTACGGTCTTGGCGTGCATCCGTGCGTCGCTGCGGTCCGGTCCCAGGTCGACGGGCACGTGCACCTTCCGCCGACCACTGGCGACAACATCGATGTACTGTGGAGACCTCACGCCCCACGTGTTGAGCAATTCGGCGGTACGTCCACCCGGCCTCCCGCATGCCCACTATACGCCCTCGCTCAAAGTCCGTCAACTGCACATACGGTTCACGTCCACGCTGTCGCGGCATGCTACCAGTGTGAAAGACTGTGATGGAGCTCCGTATGCCACGGCGAACTGGCTGATACTGACGGCGGCGGTGCACAAATGCTGCGCAGCTAGCGCCATTCGACGGCCAACACCGCGGTTCCTGGTGTGTCCGCTGTGCCGTGCGTGTGATCATTGCTTGTACAGCCCTCTCGCAGTGTCCGGAGCAAGTATGGTGGGTCTGACACACCGGTGTCAATGTGTTCTTTTTTCCATTTCCAGGAGTGTAGTTCGGGGTCTGCTTTTCCAGGATGTGGCAAGTTGTTGCTTAACCTTGTTCTCATATGTCCTTCCTCAGGCTAAAATTGTCATGGTAATTTAAGGGAGGGAACTTGCGTGCGCCAGCTGTCTGTGAATCGCGTGAACACTGTTCTGTGTATCATCCTATTTTAGCTGCTCGTGTATCGTATTCCCTGAGGAGGAATTTTGGGGACCAGCTTAGCACTTGCCCAAACGAGCGTGTGAAACCGCTGACAAACAAGGCTCAGATTAGCCGGTGTATCACGGCACAGTTGTCCGCAGCTCGAGGTCTAGTGGCTAGCGTTGCTGCTGCCTCTGGATCACGGGGTCCCGGGTTCGATTCCCGGCCGGGTTGGGGATTTTCTCTGCCCTGCGACTGGGTGTTTGTGTTGTCCTTATCGTTTCATCATCATCATCATCATCATTCTTGACAGTGGCTAGATTGGATTGTGTAAAAAAATTGGATTGCGTAACAATTGGAACTTTATACGGGCACTGATGACCGCGCAGTCACCGCACGGTCGTAAACCGCCGCGCGGATTCGATTCGTCTTCTATCTCGCAAGCTAGCGCGTTGCGCTATACCAACAGGTTTGTGGCTCGGGGAACACACACCTTAAATTCTAATTCGAAACAGTGTCTTTCAAAAAAGAATTATTCCATATAGAATCAACTAACTTACTCATTTGCTAATGATAAATGAGGCGTCGTAATCGTGGATGTGCGAAGAACGTTCAATAAGTAATGGAACACATTTTGTACCACTGAAAGCAGATTGGTTTTAATCAGGATTCCAATACATCATATTGTTCCCCCACTCTTTTGGCTACAAAACCCTATCTTTCAACATAATCTACGTTGAATGTGACGGCATTACGCCACCTTACTGGGAGCGTCTGTATGCCGGTATGGTACCACTCTCCTGGTCGACGTAGGAGCCAACGTCTGGGTGCACCAATAACCCCTCCATCACCCACCCTCTGTTTCCCGCAGAGTGCATCATTAAGTTGGCTAGTCGGAAGGTGCGAGATTCGGGCTGTAGGGTTGATGAGGAAGAACAGTTCAGTTAAATTTTTGTGAGCTCCTCTCAGGTGCACAGACTTGTGTGAAGCCTTGCATTGTCATTGAGAAGGAGAAGTTCGTTTGCATTTTTTGACGACGAACACGCTGAAGTCGTTTCTTCAATTTCCGGAGGGTAGCACAGTACACTTCAGAATTGATCGTTGCACCATGAGGGAGGATATCAAACAGAATAAATCATTCGTAGTCCCAGAAGACCGTTTCCATGACTTTACCGGCCGAGGGTGCGGTTTTTAATTTGCTCTTTGGAGGAGAGGTGGTGTGGCGCCACCTCATGGATAGCTGTTTTGTTTCCAGTTCGAAGTAATGAATCCATGTTTCATTTCCTGTGACGATGTCCGACAAAAATTGTCGCGATCAGCCTCGTTACGTGCAAACATCTCCGCACAGAGGTCCTTTATTGCTCTTTATGGTCTTCTGTTAGGTGGCGAGGAACCCAACGGACACCTTTGAGTACTCCAACTGGTGGACGAGTGTATCAGCACTACCAATAGAGACGTCCAGTTGTGCAGCGAGGTGTTTGATTGTGATCCGTCGATCAACTCTAATGAGAGTGTCCGCACGTTCCAACATTGCAAGAGGCACAGCTGTGTGCGGCCGGTCTGCACTCGGACAGTTCTGGGCGACCTTGTTGCAATGATGACAGACTCTTCACCAAACGATTCATCATAATTTTGTTCACAGCCAGGTGTCTGTAGACACACTGTCAAAAGAAACTCAGTGACAGCTCCTTGCTTGGGATGCATCCCCTATAGTTTCAGGAAGCTCCGATAGGTGGCTAGCAGCTATCCCCTATAGTTTCAGGAAGCTCCGATAGTTGGCTAGCAGCTAGCCTTCCAAATGGGGTCCGTAAAGATGTTATTTTGAAGGCTAATCGCCACCTATCGGATCTTCATGAAACTACTGGGGCTGCAACGGGAATACTATGCGATGTCCCACAGCAAATTACGAATTTTTCAACCGAAAGTGGCCGAGAAAAAAAGTGTTGCATTACTTATTGAACGCCCCTTGTATATGACATGGAACTCGCAGGGCAATCGGAGCAGGGTATAGCACATCAAAATTGTAGTGTAAGCTACATGTGGAAGTTAACTCGATATGTCATACTCGCACTCGCATACAACAAAAATCAGAAAAATTCACAGGTATACTATAACTTTTAACAAAAATCTACATACGTTTTTATTAATGTTGTGCTCAGTCCGAAGATTGGTTTTCTGCAGCTCTCCATGTTACGCTATCCTGTGCAAGTCTCTTCATCTCTGCATAACTACTGAAGCCTACATCTATTTGAACCAGCTTACTGTAATCATGCTTTGGTCTCCCTCTACAATTTTTATCCCCAACACACTTTCTGCCATTACCAAACTGACGATTGTTTGATGCCTCAGAATGTGTCATGTATTAACTGATCTGTGCTTTTAGTCAAGCTGTGCCATAAATTTCTTCTTCCCCCAATTCGATTCAGTGTCTCCTCACTAGTTCGCTTTACCCACATAATTTTCGACACAGAATGTCTCTTACGGGCGGGAGATTGCAAGATTGTCTGAACGCCAGTATTTGCTAGTACATTTAGCATTACCCAGGATGCAAAAAAGTCCTAAAGGAGGACCTATATATAGTAGGAAAGTACTTTCAGAATTGGAGACTCCAACCAAACGTCACCAAAAAGGTTTCCTGCTTCCATCTAAATAATAAACTCGCCGGAAGAAAGCTCGACATACAGTTTGAAAACGCTACACTAACTTACAATAAAACACCAAAGCACCTGAGGGTAATTCTTAAAAGAACTCTACCTTTCAGTAGACATCTAACAAAAACAGCCGAAGAAATGAAAACGAGCAACAACTTCTTTCAAAATCTATGTGTACAGCCTGAGCAGAATCTGAAGGCAGCCTACGTTCTTCTATTCTGGGTCTTGTCTTTCCATCCGCTGAATATTGTGGCCCAGTTTGGCTAAACACGCCGTGTGCACAAAACATAGATGCCGAAGTAAATAACACCATGAGAATGATTGCTGGTGTCATCAGACCAACAGCAATAGAATGGCCGCCAGTAATAAGTACCATTCCAACGCCACAACTACGACTCATAAATGCTCTAAAGAACGAATACAAAAAGATCACCGCTAATAAAACTCTACCAGTCCATCAAGATATCGACGATCCAAACCATAACAGACTCCGCTCTAGACGACCACCAACAGTACCAGCAAGGGGCGCTGTGAAAGAGGAATAAAACATTACTAATGCATGGACTCAATTAATAACTGGACAACAAAATAATAATATGTCGTCTATCACCCAAAAGCCATCGGGATCTGACTTTCCACTCAAAATGTGGTCACTGCTAAACTGAATTAGAAACCAACATGGTAGATGTGCATATTTTTACGCAAATGAGGTAAGCAATCATCCGCACTCCGTGATTGCGGAGAACGATAGACCATCAGGCACATCACAAAAGAGTGTACCACAAGATCACACGAAGGTAGACCAGAAGACTTTCTGCTGGCAACTCCAAAGTCGGTAGCTTACATAAAATTTCTAGATATTTGTTTACAAGGTTTCATATTGTATATGTTATGCTCTATACTCTATGTACTTTTTTCAATGTGCCAAAAATACATAGGATAAATAAAAATATTTTCAAAGTTCGTTTGTAACAGCACATTCAAAAACCTTCTATCCTCTTTTTGTCTGAACTGTTTATCGTCAATGTTTCACTTCCGTAAAAAGCTACCCTCCAGACATATATCTTCGGAAATGACTTCGTAAGACTTACGTTTTTCAGAAACGCTTTTCTTGCTATTGTCAATCAGTATTTGATATCGCCTCTATTTCGCTCTTCGTCAGTTGTTTTTCTGCCCAAATAGCAAAACTCATCGACAACTTTTGGTGTTTCATTTGTCAATCTAATTCTATCAGCACAACCTGATTTGATTTGACTACTTTTGATCACCATTGTTTTATTTTTGTTGATATCTCTTTCCAGGACGTTATCTATTCGTTCTACTTCTCTTGCACGCCTTTTTGCCGTCTGTGATGGAATTACGATGTTACAGGTAAATCGCAAAGTTTTTATTTCTTCTCCATGAATTTCAATTCCCTTTCCTGATTTCTCTTTGCCTTTACTGCAGATTGAATGACATCGGGAAGGCTGCAATCCTGTCTTACTCCCTTATTGGCTACTGCTTCCCTTTTATACCCTTCGGCTCTTACAACTGCAGCCTTATTTCTGTACAAGTTGTGTATCTACTTCACGAATGGCAACTGAGTACGCACTATGACCTCCCAAAGCGTTACTGATATTTTGACATCGCAGCGAAAGTCATCCGTGTTTTACACTGGCGCTATTAAAAAGATAGTACGGGGACTTCATGATCAGTTTTCCATTCATTTCATTGTATCTGTTTTGCCAAGAACGGCCATCACGGCCTCCATGAAATATATATAGTAACCTAGCCGACATCTATCACCAGCTCCCAGGAATATACTCCTTCGCCATTGTCGTCACCCCCTGCACAACTCAATCACCATAGTACTATTAATGTTGACTGTGTACAGCCTAGACAAGTGGCGCCATTCAAAGGCTACATTCAGTTTTACGTAGCTGATCGATTATAGTGGAGCATGAAGAACATGATCCTGTTATACAGTCGGTGTGCCCTTCTACCCTCCATTTATGGACCAAAGGCATCAGTTAGGAATAGAACATACCTTTTCCTAAGAACGACGTGAAATTTTCAGTAAGTTCGAAAAGAGCCATCTTCAGCAATTAACAACATATCAAGCTCTGCAGGAAGGAAACATTACTCAAGAAGCAGAACTGGACACCGTGTCGATCTAGCACAGGATTATCTCGGTTCGAATATAAAATCTTTGTGATTGACAGATTGCTGTGACCCCAGAAGGACGGGGGAGGGAACGTTGCCGATTGGCAGCCAGGCCAGCCGTCCTGGACATGGCTCTGTACGTACCTACAAAACATACTGCAAGCGGGCCTTATCACTCTATCTGCTGAAAGTTATTTAAATCGAAGTATAGGCTGTTAAGAGACAGTTATACGGTCCAGTTTTAGTGTGGTCATGAGAGATTTACCACATTCATTTAGACGGAGGTTTAGTCTTTATTACACTTTACAGCGATAACCCTAAACATGTAGCTTTGAATACACATTTGGACAAATTTTATTATGTCATTAAATGTTAGAAAAATAGTAGATGTGACAAAACACAATACAGTCATAAATATGATCAGGTGTAAACTTTTATAGCTGAACTAAGTGTAAACAGTCACTTACTCTGCTCGGTATACGTTCACTGGCTCTCATTAGTTCAGTTTGGCAGTTATAACACCTTTTGTTGCGAATAAAATAATTGAAGTCAGCTATACTGTTTATTACTGACATATGGAAATTTGTACCAGGTCGGGACTCAAACCCAGATTACCTGCTTATCCCGAGCGCTACCTAAACAACTGCGGCTACCTGTGTACGGTTCCCATATCCCTCCAAACCTCCACATGCCACACTGTCGACGTCCCACAACGCTTGTACATTATGTAACAGGGAGAGACAATGTTGATATTGTCGTTTTTAGCCCGTCGAAACATGTAATACACATTTAAGTTACAATGGCTGTGTTTTACAATGTCCATATGTTACTATACAAAGTCCTTCAGATATGCATGCAAAGCTGAGGAACATTGACACACAGCTGGCAACGAATTGATATCGGGAACTGCGAATCTGCGTCTGAAAGACATTGTATAATAACATACAGACATTGTAAACTACATTGAAGAGCCAAGGAAACTGGTACATCTGCCTAATAACGTGTAGCCCCCCCCCCCCCCCCCCGTGCACATAGAAGTGCCGCAATACGACGTGGCATGGACTCGACTAATGTCATAAGTAGTGCTGGAGAGAAGTGACAGCATGAATCCTCCATGGCGGGCCATAAATCTGTAAGAGTATGAGGGGGTAGAGATCTCTTCTGAACAGCACGTTGCAAGCCATCCCATATAAGCTCAATAATGTTCATGTCTGGGGAGTTTGGTGGCCAGCGAAAGTGTTTAAAATCAGAAGAGTGCTCCTAGAGTCACTCTGTAGCAATTCCGGACGTGTGGGGTGTCGCATTGTCCTGCTGGAATTGCCCAAGTCCGCCGGAATGCTCAATGGACATGATAAATGCAGGTGACCAGACAGGGCGCTTACCTACGTATCGCCTGTCAGAGACGTATCTAGACGTATCATGGGTCCATATCACTCCAACTGCACACGCCCCACACCATTACAGAGCCTCCACCAGCCTGTACAGTCCCGTGCTGACATGCAGGGTCCATGGAGTCATGAGATTGTCTCTATACCTGTACATGTCCATCCACTCGATACAATTTGAAACAAGACTCTTCCGATCAGGCAACATGTTTCCAGTCATCGAAAGTCCAATGTCGGTTTTGACGGGCCCAGGCGAGATGTAAATCTTTGTGTCGTACGATCGTCAAGGGCGCACGAGGGGCCTTCGGCTCCGAAAGCCCATATCGATGATGTTTCGTTGAATTGTTCGTACGCTGACGTTTGTTGATGGCCTAGGATTGAAATCTGCAGCAATTTGCGGAAGTGTTGCACATCTGTCACGTTGAACGATTCTTTTGAGTCGTCATTGGTCCCTTTCTTGCAGGATCTTTTTTCATCGGCAGCGACGTCGGAGATTTGACGTTTTACCGGATTCGTGACATTCACGGTACACTCGTGAAATTTATTTATTTAATCACGTGGCTAGGGCCCCCCGTCGGGCCGACCTTTCGCCGGGTGCCGGTCTTTCAATTTGAAGCCACTTCGACGACCTGCAGTCGATGAAGATGATATGATGACGATGATGACAACTTAACACCCAGTCCCTGGGCGGACAAAATTCCTCGACCCAACCGGGAATAGAACCCGGGCCCAGAGGACTGACAATCCGTCACGCTGACCATTCAGCTACCGGGGGCGGACACTCGTGAAATGATAGCACGGGAAAAATCCCCAATTCATCGCTATCTCGGAGGCGCTGTGTCCCATCGCGCGTGGGCCGACTATAACAGCACGTTCAAACTCACTTAAATCTTCATAACCTGCCATTTTAGCAGAAGTAACCGATCTAACATCTGCGCCAGAAACCTGTTGCCGTAAATAGGCGTTGCCGACCACAGCGTCGTGTTCTGCCTGTTTACATATCTCTGCATTTAAATACGCATGCCTATACCAGTTTCTTTGGCGCTTCAGCATAAAATGTGAATTGTAACACTGTCTGGTGTTATGTCCAAGTACATATTGTGAAATGATTCCTCGTCGTAGACACAGCTGCAATTCCTCATTTTCTCATTGTCGAGACGAAATCTGCTACTTACTTTACTAAATATCGATCTTAGGTTACTATAGCATTACATAGCGTTACTCCCCAGTTCCTTATACATTGTCAGTGCTACCAATTACAACTAATGAAACTTGTAGTTAGGTATTGTGTTATTAGTGAAGTGTGATTTTATACTGTAAATTAATGTTGATGGGTACATTGCAAATCTTTGTGTGTGTGTGTGCAAATTCTTATGGGACTCAACTGCTAAGGTCATCAGTCCCTAAGCTTACACACTACTTAACCTAAATTATCCTAAGGACAAACACACACGCCCATGCCCGAGGGAGGACTGAACCTCCGCCGTGACCAGCCGCACAGTCCATAACTGCAGCGCCTGAGACCGCTCGGCTAATCCCGCGCGGCTGCAAATCTTTGAGAAAACCTCATTACTTATGTATCAGACTGGCGCCGTAGCAACGTTATGGGCGGACGCTCTGATATACAAATATTTAGCTCTTGTTAGTTGTTAGTATACATTATCTGATCAAATCTATTAATGGACATTAATATGGGGGGTATCCAACCTTCGCCTTTATCACGGCTTGAACTCTGTTGGGGTCACTTTCAGTGAGTTGTCCCAATGTCTGTTTAGGAAGGCAGCCCATTCTTCCTCAAGATCCGAAATGGGAGAGTGCAGTGATGTTTGACGCTGGAGTCTAGAGCAACGTCAACCTTCTAACCATCCGAAAGGTGTTCCATTGGCCTCACGTTGAGCCTCTGGGTATGCCAGTTCATTTCAGGAGTGTTACTGTCATCAAACCATTACCTCAGAGATGCTACTTTATGTCTCTGTACTGTTTCTCTACTGTGCGCGGTAGACAATATTGTAAAATGTGTTCATATCCTTTGGCATTTAACGCTTGCTTAAGCCTAATAAGTGGGACACAGCCTGATCTGGAAAAACACCCCCATAGCGTAACACAACCTGCACTGCCTTCTCCGTAGTCACTGTTGGCACTACAAATGATGGCAGGTAACGTTCTCCAGGTATTCACCAAACCCAGACCCTCCCATGGTACGGCCACAGGGTATAGCGTGATTCATCACCATAAATCACTTGTTTCCAGTCATCCACTGTCCAGAAGCGCTGCTCTTTACACCACCTGAAGCGTCGTTAGCATTGACAACAGAAATGTGTGGCTTATGAGCAGCTGCACAACCATTGCGCTCCGTTCTTGTATCTACCTACGTACAGTCACTGTGCTAGTTGGTCTGCCAGTAGTACTCTGGAACTCACGAATGACTCCTTCCGCTGACTTCAGGCGATTTTTCAACAACCACCCTTCGCTATTCCCTACGGTTCTTTCCGGCAGCTCATGAGTTGTGCCTGGTCTTTGTTTGGTTATGGTTGTTCCTTCGCGTTTCCACTTCACAAGCACATCACCGACAGTCGACTTGGGGAGCTTTAGAAGAGTTGGAATTTCCCTGATGGATGTGTTACTCGGGTGTCATCCAATGACTAGTCCACTTTCGAAGTCACTTTACTCTCTTGACTGATCCATTCTGCTGTTACCGCTCCTCCACTGGCAATACTATACTCCCCACCTCCTTTTATATAGGGAGGTTCGCCTCTGGTAACTAGTGCTCAACTTCGCATTACATAGGGACGTTCGGATACTTTTGATCAGACAGTGCAAACCATGGGCATCAGCGACCCATTCGTTTCTCTGAGGCTTATTAGGTATTACCTCAAAAGATTAGTGAATGCGATTGTGTATCGTCTATTTCTGTTGCAGCATGGCAGTGAAGCTGCGGTACATAGCTTATTTTACATCACTGATGGTTGCAATGTCTGTGATTATAGAGTGTATGTATCTTCACATTACAATATGATACACACATGCATGCATGTCTGAATGAACACACACTGTTCTGACGATTACAGCTGAGGTGACTATTACGAAATGGATTCGAATTTTTGAATCTGGATTGACAACAGCTGTTTGCGACAAATAAAAATTTTTTGCCGCACCGGGACTCGAAACTGAAGTTTTCGCTAGTCGTGAGCGTTCGCCTTAATCGCTTGGGTTGTCCGAGGATCACGCCTCCAGGACATGCCCAAATTTCCATATGTCGCGCAGTCCACAATCCTTATTCTGGCAGATTTCGTGATTCCCGCACAGGGAGAGACTAACATTTTATCGTCGTTTTAGCTCGCCGACCCATGGTTACATCATTGATAGTTACAATATCTGTGTTCATACAGCATGCACGCATGTCTTAAGGGCATTGTAATGTGAAGATACAGACAATATATAAACACAGACATTGTACCCATCAATAATGTATCTATGCCTCGACGGCCTAAGATGTCGATAAAATATTTTTCTCTCTCTGTGCAGGAATCACGAAATGTGCGAGCATAAGGGTTGTGAAGAATTGTGGACTATGAGACATGCAGAAGTATGGGTTGGTCTTCGAGGCGTGCTCGAATAGCCGAAATGGTTAAGGGGACTGCTCGCGATAAGCGGGAAACCCAGGTTCGGCACAAACTTCTATTTGTCACAAACAGCTGACGCCAATCCCGATTCTCAAACGCGAATCCATTTCATAATAACTTATTTTATTTTGTGATCGCATATTTGAGAAATAACTGATAATTCCACGCTAGTGATCTCGATATATACTGTTGGGCATTAAAATTACAACACCGGTAAGGATAGTAAATAACGAAATTTTACTTATTGTGTGTATACAGTATAGTAAGAAGAATACATGATTAAATTTGTAGGTGATCTGGTGGTATACGGGGTGCTAAATATACACTCATGCTCACAAATTAAGGATAATTGCAGAATGTGGTGCCACACAACGTGGCACTACACAAAACTGGCGCTAATAGCATAGGCACATAGGGAACACTCACGACCCAGATATGTAAGTCCACGGTACTGATGATAAGCTGAGAAAACCGTCCCGAAACACACGTGCTACAAAACGCCACTGTTTCCTGCGCATATACCCCGACATCAATATGGGATATGATCACCATGCGCACGTACACAGGACGCACAATGGGTTGGCATACTCAGGATCAGGTGGTCGCGCCGCTGCTGGGGTTATAGCCTCCCATTCTTGCACCAGTGCCTGTCGGAGCTCCTGTAGTGTCCTTGGGGTTTAAAGACGTGCAGCGCTACGTCGACCGAGAGTATCCCAGACGTGCTCGATGAGGTTTATGTCTGGTAACAGGCAGGCCACTCCATTCGACTGATTTCTTCTGTTTCCAGGTACTCCTCTACGATGGCAGCTCAATGGGGCCGTGCGTTATCACCGATCAAGAGGAAGGTGGGACCCACTGAACCCCTGAAAAGGTGGACATACTGGTGCAAAATGACGTCCCGATACACCTGACCTGTTACAGTTCCTCTGTCAAAGACATGCAGGGGTGTACGTGCACCAATCATAATCCCACCCCACACCATCAAACCACGACCTCCATACAGGTCCCTTTCAAGGACATTAAGGGGTTGGTGTCTGGCTCCTGGTTCACGCCAAATGCAAACCCGGCGAGAATCACTGCTCAGACTATACCTGAACTCGTCAGTGAACATAACCTGGGACCACTGTTCCAATGACCTTGTACTGTGTTCTTGACACCAGGCTTTACGGGCTCTCCTGTGACCAGGTGTCAGTGGAATGCACCTTGCAGGTCTTTGGGCGAATAAACCATGTTTGTTCAGTCGTATGCAGTCTGTGTGTCTGGAGACAGCTGTTCCAGTGGCTGCGGTAAGGTCCCGATCAAGGCTACCTGCAGTACTCCGTGGCCGTCTGCGGGCACTGATGGTGAGATATTGGTCTTCCTGTGGTGTTGCACACTGTGGACGTCCCGTACTGTAGCACCTGGACACGTTTCCTGTTTGCTGGGATCGTTGCCCATAATCTTGAGATCACACTTTGTGGCACACGGAGGGCCTGTGCTACGACCTGCTGTGTCTGACCAGCCTCTAGTCGCCATAGTATTCTACCCTTCATAACGTCATCAATATGTGTTCTTTGAGCCATTTTCAACACACGGTCACCATTAGCACGTCTGAAAACGTCTGCACACCGTACTCTTACATGCACCGACGCACCTCTGCGTATGTGTATTGCTGTCAGCGCTACCGTGAGACGACCGCAGGTCAAATGCACCCCATGGTCTCACCCCGAGGTGATTTAAACCCGCAAACCACCCTCCAGAGCGTTGTTTCACCATGTATCAGCATTATCCTTAATTCATGAGTAAGAGTGTAGTACACAGCGCTGCCAGCTGTGGCAGAAACAAAGGCTCTAATCCTGTTGGACATCGACTCGAACTGAGCTCGGATGACAGATATGGGGTGTCGGTACATTGAAGTGCGGGCAGCGCTTGTGGTGGGGGAAAAATGTACTTCCCCGGAATGCCGCTACAACTGCCTTACAAGGGTGACTAATGATAAGTTTCTAGTGCAGCTTGCGATGATTCACGTAGATTATATTCGTGTCCATTTCTTCGCTTAATTATGTGAGTTAGCAACTTCTGTATTCTGCGTAGTGTTAAGGGTCTAATGGCGCGCTGTGGAATGGGCAGTCTAACCTTGTGAAACCTCCTGTAGGTGTGCCTTGTGATGTAATGGGGTAGCGAGAGTGGGACCTCGCCTGCTCTCTTTCCAGTTCACCATCGGACCAAATGGTTGTGTCATTCCATGCTGCCTCAGCTCTATCTGAGAATTCATCAATAGACCATTCAAATGGTAATTCTTAGCGGAAAGTTTTGAAGAAGTTTCTTCGACGAGCTTTCAGCGTGTTCTCGAGGTGGGTGAATCAGAATTTTCATAGTCACACCAAAATTCCGGCCCGGAAATGAGTCAAAAAAGGAAAAAAACAACGAAAAATCGGACTTTTTCGCTTATAACTCGGAAGCGATGGAGTTTTCTGCAAACTTAACTACTTATGAAAGTAAAGGGGATAGAGTCTTCCACAAAATAGGTCTTAGTGACATTTTTCGTCAGACCAACCGTACGCGCATGTTGAAGTGAGCGTAATTTGGGGCGCCACCACTAAAACTCAACTCCTCGTCCCACAATATGCTATGATGTTCTTCAACCGGCAAAACGAAAGCTTTCGTCACTCCTACAGTTAAAAGGTGTTCAAATAACTTATATAAATGACATAATAACAACGCTTGATTTGCCATTTGGTAATAATATTATATTATTAATATAATAATTTTAAAGAAATTTCTAAGAAGCATTTTCTCTGGGGTTTCGGCGTATATTTGCGATTTCGTTTTTGCCTTGTGTAGCTGGAGTCTGCCCAAATAATTACTGCTTGTCACATCTTTCTTGTGATGCCTAGTGCCGACGGAATGCGGCGATTTGCTTCCCGTTACAACCAAATTGATTTTTAAATCGGAATGTTATGCTCCCATCCGATAGAACGCTCCTAAGTTAGTCTAGTGTGATATTTGTTTCGTCGGTATGTATTAACAGAACACACAGAATAATCAGCAGTCCAGCAGCGACTCAGTAACGCTGCATGCTTGGCGGTAGCAGTCAGCTTGGGCCAGGCCAGGACAATGCTGTCGCTGCTAATACATATGGATGAAACAAATATCGCATTAGACTAACAGCTCTATCGAATGGGCGCGTATAATTCCGTTTTAAGAATAATTTTATTTTTAACGGGAAAGAAACCGATGTTTTCCGTCGACACAGGGCGTCTTATGAGACACGTGATGAACACTATTTGTTTGGGCTGGCTCCAGCCGTACAACGCAAAAACGAAATTGCAGGTACCTGCTGAAACACCAGAGACAATGCGCCTGACGACTCTTATGAGAAACACCCTGTATATGAATATATTGCTGCTAATTAAACTAGTAGATGACTAATTTGTTCATACCAGATAACGGGTATACAGGGTGTTGCAAAAAGGTACGGCCAAACTTTCAGGAAACATTCCTCACACACAAAGAAAGAAAATATGTTATGTGGACATGTGTCCGGAAACGCTTACGTTCCATGTTAGAGTTCATTTTATTACTTCTCTTCAAATCACATTAATCATGGAATGGAAACACACAACAACAGAACGTACCAGCGTGACTTCAAACACTTTGTTACAGGAAATGTTCAAAATGTCCTCCATTAGCGAGGATACATGCATCCACCCTCCGTCGCATGGAATCCCTGATGCGCTGATGCAGCCCTGGAGAATGACGTATTGTATCACAGCCGTCCACAATACGAGCACGAAGAGTCTCTACATTTGGTACCGGGGTTGCGTAGACAAGAGCTTTCAAATGCCCCCATAAATGAAAGTCAAGAGGGTTGAGGTCAGAAGAGCGTCGAGGCCATGGAATTGGTCCGCCTCTACCAATCCATCGGTCACCGAATCTGTTGTTTAGAAGCGTACGAACACTTCGACTGAAATGTGCAGGAGCTCCATCGTGCATGAACCACATGTTGTGTCGTACTTGTAAAGGCACATGTTCTAGCAGCACAGGTAGAGTATCCCGTATGAAATCTTGGCGGTGAATCGAGGAAGTACAGTACATACTGATGAAACTAAAATGAGCTCTAAACATGGAAATTAAGCGTTTCCGGACACATGTCCACATAACATCTTTTCTTTATTTGTGTGTGAGGAATGTTTCCTGAAAGTTTGGCCGTACCTTTTTGTAACACCCTGTATAATTACTGACCTGTTATAATACTAAATAATTGTAACAAATTAGAAATGAAACCAATGTACAATGTTTCTTAAAATAATGAGGTAATGAGATTTCACAACGGGAAATTATAAAAATAACAATGTGAAATATGTATAATTTTCTTCTGCAGCAGTCTACATTTCAGTGTTCTGATCCTCGTATACTTCCAAAACGGCTTCTTCTAAGCCTTGTGAATCAAGGTGGCTGACATTCTTGCAAACTGTATTGTTGATCCGAAACTTCGAGTAGTGGAGGCTTGGTTTTCGGTGGTTACAAGAATAGCTCCAATATCCAGTTTTGCATTTGCATTCAACATACAGGGTGATTATAATTAAACTTTCAAAACGCTGTAGAAATAACACCACGGGTCAGAATGACGTGAAATTGCAACGGAATATTATCTGAGAAGGTGGAAAACGTATGGCACAAGAAAAAAAATTGTGTGAAAATTGATCAATAGATGGCGCTGTATGCGTCAGAATACGTAACTGAAAACACCTGTCATGCGCACGACCCATTGAAGTTGGTATAAATACGCCGGGTACACGGCTTTTCCTCCTTTCGCGTCTGCGACGTTCGCTATGACTGTCTCAATGCAGGCTCGCGCTCTGCTTGTAAAGCTGTATTACAAGAATGATGACTGTGCACACGTCGCTCTGCAGAAGTTCCGGAAACTGAAGGGATTGAAAAGAGACGTTGGTCCGATGACTGCCGTGGGTCTGGAGAAAATGATTCGGAAATTCGAAAAGACGGGTTCTTTTGGTGCGCAACCTGGTAGAGGGAGAAAACGAATTGATTCGACGTTAGTGGGAGCAGTGGCCACAGCAATGCAGGAGGAGACGAGTGGTGGTGTGAAAACGTGTAGTGCACTGGGAATTGCTCGAACATTGGACATACCCGTGAGCAAGGTACGTAAAATCCTTTCTTTGCTATCCATTCAAAATTACCCAAGTGTACGAGTTGCTTCCTGTTGACTTGCCAGCCAGAGAGATATTTACTTTAGAATTTCTTGCTCGCATGGAACTGCACAATGATTGGCCGTGGAAGATTTTGTAGACAGACGAAGAGACAGGTGCTTCCAGTTCTGTTACTTGTACCGTCACTGGTAAGCGCTACAGGTGTCTTTCGCGCGACCACGTCATTCTAGTTCTTCAACAGCGTGGATGTGTGGATGAGATCATTTTTAAGCAAGATGGCGCTTCTCCGCACACTGCAAATCCAGTTAAGCAGCTGCTGAAGCGCCATTTCGGAAATGCTAGAATTATCAGCCGCCATTTCCCTACAGCCTGGCCGTCCCGATAACCTGATCTTAATCCGTGTGACTTCTGGCTGTGGGGCTGTCTGAAAGATGTTGTGTTGAGTGTTCCGATTGCAAACTTAGCTGCAGTGAAGCCACGCATTGCGCAACATATTCTGAACATGTCCCTGGAAACACTTCGATCGGTTGTGGAACATGCTGCTTCTCGATTACAACTTGTTGCAGAAAACGGTGGACAGCATACTGAACATGTTTTGAGCCAGTCACACGGATTCTGACTGACGCTTTTTATGCGGTTTTTGGCCTCAGGACAATTAAAAACGGTTTTTTCCCATCCGATGTGATATGACCTTGCCATGGTGGATGGCAACTAACAGGATGGTAGCTAACAGTATCACAGCTGTACACCCATGCGCACTGAGTGGTACAGTTTGTTTAACGTCATACGTACACCTTAGGCATTGTTGTATGGTTCATTTGTCATTTATAGTAGACCACTATTAAATTATGATGCTTACAGCGCCATATATTGCCACATTTTGTAACTATTTATTTTTCTTCTGCCATACGTTTTCCCCATTCTCCGATAATATTCCGTTGCAATTTGACGTCATTCTGACCAGTGGTGTTATTTCTACAGCGGTTTGAAAGTTTGACTTTAATTATAATCAACCCTGTATGTCAGGATATTATCGGGACTGGCGGTTACTGCGTAGTGGTTGGAACCAGTCCCATTCCTGGTAATTTTTATTTTTTTCCGAGCCACTGTTGTACTTCTTGGTCCACTTTGAAAATATGCTGCTAAGCAGCATCCTCATGTGGTGGAAGAGAAGCGATGTTGACAGTTCTCCTGAATTCCGACTTGATATAGCGTCTGGATCTGAGGTAGTTCAGAGATTCTCAGCATATACTACCATACAACTGAATGAGGAATTGTTTGCCACACTCCACTACAGCCTCCAGGTACGCGTTCGGATCTTTAAGTATTTGTACGTCCTGTTGCAGTTCAGATTTTCTCTTCAATTTAGAGTTTAATTTTATTTCGCCCTGAGAGTAAAGAGCTGAACAGGTGTCACAGCCACTGACTGCAGGAAAAAAAGAGGATATTCTCTCGAGCGGGTTGGCAGGTTCCCTCAGGAGAGCAGAACTGTTGTGGAAATTTCCCTCTCCCTGGTTTCGTCAACCATACTTTTCTTTGTTGATTGAGGCCTTTCAGAATGACGAGAATGTCCATCTATTCCCCATCAACTATGAGAGGAATTTTTCCTGAGCGACACGTGTTACCGTCGTTTTATTAAAGATTATTTCTGCAGACTACTACAAAACTTTCCGCTATTTGACCTTTCTGAGCGCCATTTGACTGTACTACAATCGCTATGACTGGCTAGTGGTAGCATGCCAGTCTCTCGGCAAGACATGACCGGAAGTTTTCGATGGATAAGAGATCTGGAGAACGTGTTGGCCAGAGCTGTGGTGGAACATCCTCTGTATCGAGGCAAGTCAGAACGGCCCGTTGAAAGATACGTCAAAGAGACCTCTATGATAAAACTACCGTCCTTAACAAGTCAGAAATGTGGTGGTTGCCGTCAAAATTAATGGATACGCAAACGAGAAATAGTCGTGTTGGGTACCCAGTGACACCCCATTCCGTCATCCCAGGTTGTAGGTCAGTATGGTGACGACGAACGCACTCTGCCAACGTGGATACTTTTCTTGCTACAAATAAGTTGAATTCCTTACTCAAGATACGTTACGTGGCTGTACGACTCTGCACGGCTGAGCGAACAATGTGGCACGTTCGGTAAGAAAGTGTACAACATTTTTATATTTTTTAGGAAAAGCTTATTTGAAAAATAATGACATGATATTGTTGATACACCTGTTGACTATTTTTTTCACATAATCGCCATCCTGTTCAAAGCATGTGGCGAGCCGCGGCACGAGCCCCTTTATGCCATTCTCGAAGAACTTTCCCGCCAGCTCCTTGTCCCACTTCAGAACCTCTTTCTGCACCTGCTCGCCGGTTGAAAATTTAATTCCGTTCACATGTGCCTTCGGGGAGGTAAAAAGACGATGATCTGAAGGTGCCATGTCAGGAAAATACGTCGGGTGGTTCAAAACATCCCACCAAATGAGTTCAAGGGCGCCTTTGTGGCTAACGCTGTGTGAGGCTGTTGTGCAACAAGCATTCCCCTCCTTTTGTTCTGAATGCTCCTTTTGATTTTTTTTAGGGTGTCACAATATCGTTGTCCATTGATGGTCTCCCCCTGAAGTAGAAAATGATGACTTTTAGGTCCCAAAACTCTGAGACCACAATTTTTTTGCTCAAAATTGTGGTTTTGAATTTTTTGGTATATAGGAAATTGGTTAATTGGTTTGGCGCCACCGTGACGACTATCTAATTGTCTCAGGCACGTAATAAGCCACCCACGTTTCATCTACAGTTGAAACGTCCCCTTAGAACAATTTATACAAGACTGTGCTTAAACTGACACACAATAATTTTTTTAGCGCAACGCAATCTGACTATCAAAGATCCCTGCAAAAAAATGGCCCTGAGTAACATTAAACTATACCTTTCACAAATAACTTACCTCACAAAAATCTTCCTTACTCGAACTACTGCAATACAGCGAGCGCCACTACTGCCAGCTAAATAAAAGATTCAAACTACGGAAGTCACTAACTACTGATAGAGATAGTTAGCAAATGAAAGATTTTAATAGAGAACAAACACTGTATTTACCTTAATATCATCATATATATAGCAGTTCATGACAAATTACAAAACTCCGCCATCTCTCTCCCCACATCCACCACTGCTGGCGGCTCACCTCAAACTGCGCAACACTACGCGCTGTTCACATCCAGCTGCCGCTCTACAATGGCAGACAACAATGCAAACTAGCCACAGACTGCACACAGCACAGCCAGTGATTTCATTTTCATACAGAGAGCGCTACGTGGCGGCGGCGTTACCAATATAAGAACCTAAACAGCCTACTTACAGAAAGAAAACATAAACAGCCTACTTACATAGCCCCCATGCTCCCCACAAAAAAATTTTTACAAATGGTGTTGGGCACTGGCCAATACAGATTTGACAAAAATTTTTCACAATTACAGTAACAAAGATATAAAATGCACACACTTATTGATACAATGTTGGTCAAAAGCTAAAATTTTCTCACAGTCCATAAAGATAGTCCTGATCATTCATCATAATAGTAATTACAGTTTCTCATTAGTAAAAGAAATTGCACACAGAAGTAGAGGATTTCCATGCAGTCTTGAAGAAGTAGTGTTGTCCTTCCAACGGAAAGACAGTGCTGACTCTTGACACGCAGACAGGTAATGGGCCACAACAGAGCAAACCCACAGCAGAGTCATTCGACGTTTTGAAGAAGATTGGTAGATAGGTCATCACAGAGTAGACCAACTGTAGTCCTGGTAGAGATTGTGGTATTGGTGGGCCACCAGAGGTGCAGACCCACTGCAGTCCTTGTAGAAATAATGCTATTGTTGGGTCATCAAAGATGCAGACCCACTGTAGTCCTTGTAGAGATGGCTAGCAGCCATCCGTTGCGACTGTGCAGGTGCACAATCACCATTGAAGAGTCTTGCAGATAATAGAGCAAGTCCATAACCACCACTTGTGCACTCACAAAGTTTTTGGAATGTTCTTCGAACCAGCAATGCTGTTATCCAGTCCCTTGCTGAATTATCAACACACGTGCAAACACTAATAGTCCCTACTTCTCACATATTGTCCACATACTATGACCAACAGAAACGTGTGCAGTGAAATGTAACGTACAAGTTACTTAATTAGATGAACTGGTGTCAATTACAATATTATAACATAAGAATACAATTACAAAGATACAAAATACACCATTAAAGAACATAACAATACAGATAATGTTTATAGTAATAGGGGCTTTACAAAAGAATTGAACTAACATATACATCAGTGTTACAGGAATTATGCGATAAGTAGATACATAAACGATCAGAATAACTTTTGAAACATCAACTTTACACATGAGCATTAAAACAAAACAGAATAAATAATGTCTAAACATCTTTACAAAGTAAATAACAGAATATTAGAAAATGTCTACAACATAGCTCTCATCAGCTAAACACATAAAGACAGGAAAAACACAAATACACAAGGGTACACAAACATATAGAGGGATGACACAAAAGGAAAGGACAGGGTTTGTTTTACTGCAGTATTTTGCATGGAGATCTCCCTTCGTTCATCATTATTCCCAAAAGTCCTATTTAAGCCTGCTTTCTGTATTCTGTCCACATCCTCTGTCAAAAATAGTTTTTCTCCACTGTACAGTATCCCTTCTTTTTTTTTTTTTTTGCCCAAACCATTTTCATATAGCTTCTCAATACATTTCTTCCAAGTCATCATCGTAGTTAGTTTCTTATATAGACTACCCCACTTAAGCTAACTTAAATCTACTGAGCTCAGATGCTAAACTAAGGGACGAGGCAATGCAGCATCACATAAAACAATTAACGCAAACAGCAATGACAAAAAAAATGGAAAATCGCAAAGCAAGCTACAGTAAATCTAAATTACCAAGCAATGCAACATTACAAATAATATGAGCCAATGTGCAGCAACAATAAAAATAAATCAATAGTAAAACTAGCTTAACAGAGTAATACAAAGTGAAATTTAGTAGCACTATGCCTGGCAAACAGCAGCAGAAATAACTTATATCTAAACATGACATAGCTCAAGCAGAAAAAATATTACAGTAAAAACAACAATGCAGATAAGGAAAATGTATATTCACATCTTAATGTCTATGTAATTAAAGTGGTCATCTTAATGTCTATGTAATTAAAGTGGTGCACCACAACAACTTATTGTAAAAAAATATTACCATGTACTTGAAAAGAAAATTATATGTTACTGTTACTAGTTCCTTCTTATTGTTCTTTCCTTTCCAAGTGCTCCTTTTTTAAAGAATGTGGATCATAAAATAATTATTTAATAGATCTGTTGACAGAAAGTGTTCACATTAGCAAATGCATTTTATTTTATAAAAGCAATGCTGCAACACAGCTGGAAACCAGATATCAAATGAAATAAGCAATTACGCAAACCAAAGCATAAAAATATCATTCAATAGTCATGTGGCATTTTGTAAGTCAGTAGCTCTCAACTCTCGTAGAAAGACACTTGTCATAATCAGGTGTGCAGATGTACGAATATTTCCCATCAATTCATAAGCATTTCAGTAATTAGCACAAAGTGCGAGTAATCATATGTTTTCAAGTAACGAGTGTGTCGCATTAGCGATGCCCTCTACAAAGGAATGTCAATAGCAAGGTTAATGGAAGTAATGAGGGTGTCGCATTTGCAATATTTTCTCTAAAGGAATGTCAATGGCGAGGATAAAGGCCTGCCTTTTTTTTTTTTCCTACCTGTGCTTCCGGAAAGGCACACCCTAATGACTTGTTCTCCAGGTGTCTGACACAGCTGTGTGCCGACGACGCACGTGCAGGTGGTCACTTAACTTTCTTACGGAAATATTTACCGCTACAGTGACAGTCTCATATAAAAATATTTCACAGGTCAAGAATTTGCGTTACAAATCTGTAGAAACAAAATCTTATGAATATAACAGTGTCCAAAAAAATTTTCGCCAGCATTGTGATACATTCACGCATTTACACACACATTTCATAACTCTTAAAGTACGATTCTCGGTTTCCAACATCCTTTTTCACAAGTCAAGAGTCCTTAACTTCTTTCATTATTCATATACATATAAACACGTAATCACATTCCTCATATATGGTAGCATCATCTTATTGACATAAACATACCTCAACAGCATAATACACATCGTCGTCGTAAAAATAACACCATAACACCTCAGTCAAATCTCAAAAAAGTCGTAGCTTTCTGCAATAATTTCAAACCATAAAAAATATTCTCTGCTCATTTCAATAGTGTCATCTGCCTCAAACGTACTTTAAAAATCATGATCTCATACCAAATACATCATTCAAAGCTCTCATAGTATCACAATGGGTCCGAAGAAATATGAACAGTTCACAAAGTACAGACAAAATACAATTTCGTAAATGTGAAGTTATCCAACGGTGTAATCACGTAAACATCTGTCACTGACGTAGTAAAAAACATGTTTATCTCTCAGTTAAATGATCAGATAGCTGTGTAATTTATGTTTTAGAGAAATATGGTACCGATGTGTAAAGTTGTATAAGCAAATACCATATTAGCTAGGGTTCCTTGTGCTTGCCAAACACATGGTACACAAAGTAAGCGTGTACTCCCCTGAGGATTATTGTAATTATACCCTCAGGTGTTACAGATTACAGCAATGGAATGAAATGTATCACGAAAAACTTTCTTTGTAATTCAAAAATCTTTAAAAATAAATGTTTTAAGTACAAAATTAATCACTCAAATACGTGTCCTGTAGCGCTAAATGTGCGTCTTGCTGTAAGATAATCTCTGGGAAGTGTCGTAGTTATTGTCCTCCGAAAGCTAAGTTCTGCAGAAGTCAATGTACTTACCTCATGATACACAAAAGTGAAATGCTTTGCGTATAGATAACTTAGTTATTACGCTTATTGCCGTGATGAGGAAAGTACTGTGCTGTAACGTATTGTTGTCCTACGGAAAAGGCTGTCTCCTTGTAGCAATAGCACAAAAGTTACTACTAAAACATGTTTTACTTTACAGAAGAATTCAAAAAAACTGTGCAGATATCAAACAGATACACCGCAAAAGCAACATTGTAAATTGCCACTCATTAGTAACGTCGTGATATAATCATGTAGCTGTCACATAAACTAACCACTGTGTCATCTGGTATCTCTCAGAAAGTACTTTAAATCCAGAATGTATTTTCAAGTGAACCAAAATGTTGCATTAAAATCTCATTAGCAGTACCAGATATAATGTTATTTTTCTCGGAGCCAGCCGGCGCACATGTATGCCTGCGGTGCGAGTCATTGCCTGTCTCTTTGTTGCCGCGCGTCGTTACTGGGATTAGGAGGCCTAACTTCCACAAATTCGCCTTGCCGAGAGTGCCCAGCTCTGTTTAAAGCTCGCCAGTTCTGATGGAATTCAGGTCTGTCGTTTTGTCGGTAGTTTACACAGTTTCTTTCGTGTCAGTCACATGGTGGAGAATTTCTCCCTGAATCGTAACTCCGCACTGAACTGTTGCGTCTGAAATTATTCTGTCTCCCTTGACAATAATAGTTCTGATTACCATATTGTCTGTTTCTATGGTTATATCTGTCATATTCATTACTACGGAAATGCGATCTTTCTCCGTAACTATTACTCTGCCAGTGGTTGTCATACGGGTGGTGTCTCTTCTGGTCACGATTTACGTTGTAAGAATAGCCTTGTCATGTCCAGTTATTGTTTCTGTCGTCACGGAATTGTGACGTATGTGACCTGTAGTGATTGTTTTCCTGTTTTCGCATCCGGCGACTGTCTGTGTCAATTTCTAATTCTTGTAGGAGTCCCTGAAAAGCTTCAATGTCGTCTTTGCAACGTCCTGCTAAAATAATATGTCGTAAATGTTCAGGCAATTTGATTAAGCAAATGCGGATGAGTTCTGAGGGGCTGTATGGGTTTGACAGGTATTGATTCTTGTGCAACATGTCTTCAAAATATTTCACAAGACTGGAAAATTCAGATTGTTCGAAGTGTTTCATCATTATGATGCTATGTTTTACTCGGTCTTGTGTAGCTTGAGACCAATATGCTGACAGGAACGCATGATAAAAATCTCCTTCACTGTGACAATCGTGAATGACCGATCGCATTCTTACACCTGGTTCATTCTCTAAGTAGCCACACATAAATTCTAACCTGTGCTCCAATGACCAGTTGGGAGGGAAACAATGAGAGAATTGATGGAGCCACGCTTGTGGATGAATGTCGTTGGCAGAATTCTTAAACGTTTTGAATTTACGTGTAGTAATGAACAGCTTATAGTCAAAATCATCGTGTCGGCGAGTAGCATATCGGTCATTGTTATGTCGTGTCGGCGGTTCCATCTCAAAATTCGGTGTACCTTGCCAATTTCTTTCATAATTACTGGAATGCCCTGTGTTATTATTTTGTGGCTTTTGCGTATTTCTAAGTTCCTCTTCCCGTGTTGGAGCACGAGTGTCCTCTGAAATACGTAATTCTTGTATTACCTGTGTCAGCTGATCTTGTACTTCCTGGATTTCTCTTTGGTGTTGCGTATTAATTTGATTCTGATTTTGTTTGAATTTCCTAATTTGTTCGCACTCTTCTGTGTCATTAAAGACTACTGGTTTTGTGTCATTCAGATTATCATCTACCTTCGTAGATAAATTATTTAGCTGATCCGAAAGTTCAACTACTTTCTCTGATAATGAACTAATTTCCCCCATGTGTCTTTCTACTGTGTCTTTTAAGTTTTCCTGAGTTTTTGCAAGTTGCGTAACCGAATCGGTAGATGCAACTGAGTCCATTTTAGCTTGCAAGGTCTCATGATTTTCATGAACAGTAGTCTGCAGTTCTTTTATGGCTGCTTCTTGATTCTGTAACGCATTCTCATGACGCGAAAAAATAGGTTGGAAATGCTCACAAATTTGTGTTTTTATGTCATTACAGACCTTTTGACATTTCGATTCGATGTTATGTAACTCAGTAGTTAAATCTTCACGTGTTTGTTCAAGTGTGGTGTCTAACTTTTGAAGATTTTGTTCCATTGTGTCTAACTTTTGAAGCTTTTGCTGTGTTTGTCTCTGATTTTGTTCCATTGTGTCTAACTTTTGAAGCTTTTGCTGTGTTTGTCTCTGATTTTGTTCCATTGTGTCTAACTTTTGAAGATTTTGTCCCATTTGTTTCTGATTTTGTTCAAGCGTTGTGTCTAACTTTTGTAGCCTTTGTCCCATTTGTTGCATTAACTGTAATAACAATGCACTGGTGTCTGAAACATGTTCCTCAGTGCTTTTCGGCAGTGAATTTGCACCGGCAACATTCACATTTTGACAAGCGGAAAATGTGTCTTGACTCATTTGAGAAAACGGTGAGGACGCAAAACCTGAATCTACAGTATTTGCAAAATTGTGTTCTATCATTTCGGATTCCTGAGGCGAGCTGTTGCCGACCGATCGATCGATAATGCTTCCCTGTTCACTAGCTGTTTCACTGCCTACGCCATTGTTTGACGCCCGCTCCATTTCCCTATGCACAGTTACCAAATTACTACTTTGAATATTAGTTAATTCATTACATAGTGGGGCCAACACACTGCTTTCGTCTTCACTGTCATTTCTCAGTTTACTTTGGAGCCGAGTGTTACGTTTTTCACACGCCATTATTGTCACAATATTTCACACGATAACACAGAAAAGCACAATGTGAATAGCAAAAATAAGAGAACACATTAACATAGCACTGAAAATAATATGTAGTTAATTACAAGCGCAGCTGCGAAATACTTGGTGCAAATCTACATGCATGCCACAACTGTTTTACAGTACAACAATGAAAGACTGCAACTACAAAGGAGATTCTCTCTACAATTACACGCTAGCAATAAACAAAAGCTACACTAAATACACAAACTACAAGAAAAAATCAGAAGATTCCAGTGAGGTATCCTAGGCTAAGGGTCGACATATGAAACGTCCCCTTTGAACAATTTATACAAGACTGTGCTTAAACTGACACACAATAATTTTTTTAGCGCAACGCAATCTGACTATCAAAGATCCCTGCAAAAGAATGGCCCTGAGTAACATTAAACTATACCTTTCACAAATAACTTACCTCACAAAAATCTTCCTTACTCGAACTACTGCAATACAGCGAGCGCCACTACTGCCAGCTAAATAAAAGATTCAAACTACGGAAGTCACTAACTACTGATAGGGATAGTTAGCAAATGAAAGATTTTAATAGAGAACAAACACTGTATTTACCTTAATATCATCATATATATAGCAGTTCACGACAAATTACAAAACTCCGCCATCTCTCTCCCCACATCCACCACTGCTGGCGGCTCACCTCCAACTGCGCAACACTACGCGCTGTTCACATCCAGCTGCCGCTCTACAATGGCAGACAACAATGCAAACTAGCCACAGACTGCACACAGAACAGCCAGTGATTTCATTTTCATACAGAGAGCGCTACGTGGCGGCGGCGTTACCAATATAAGAACATAAACAGCCTACATACAGAAAGAAAACATAAACAGCCTACTTACACAGTCACAACAGAGCTCAGAAAATCCTCGCTTTCCAATTCAAATCTTTCAAAAAACTATCGGGCACTACTGACCAGATTTTTCCTGTGGTGCTCCGTCAGCTGTTATAGGACCTATCTTGCGCACAGTTTCCGGTATTCCAGTGTTCCTGTGAGTGTCTCATGTAAGAGAGTTCAGGAGAGTTATGGAAACATCGCAAAAATTTCATCTACTGTCAATCGGCGGTCTTCACGAGCACTTTCCTCGATCTTTTGCACCAGTTCGTCAGTCAAAATAGGTCATCCACTCTTCTGTTCGTCATGAATATTTGTTCTGCCCCCATTAAACACCCTGCACTACTTAAACACATTCTTCTGTTCATAATACCTTCGCTGAATACCGTTTTGATATGCGAAAAAATTTCGGTAGGTGTTATTGTATTCCTTTGCGAGTAGGAAGCGGATCAAAGAATGTGGCTCGCAATTGGCGGGATTTCTTACCAATATATTTCGCGTAACTGTACACTACAACATGAGTTTACGTACTAACGTGTTCTGCGATACTCGTTCTGGTCAGCGGATGCCCCTCTACCACTCAGTGTTGCCAACCCTCAAAAAACAAAATAAAACCACAACCTGTTACATAACAGAACACTTACTTTCTGGACATGCCACGTACGTGTCCTTTCGGGCATTTTCTGCGTGGCCATTGAGATCCTGCATTTCGTTGAGTATGGCCCTCCAGAACCCATCGTTTCCGTATTCGCTTGACAATCGTAGGATCCCGACAAATGTGAGCAGCAATATTGCTGAACTATAGATGGCAGTCTCAATAGGCCGTGATCTTGTCACTGTCTAATTCTGACATTTCGTGGTAGATATTTCTCCTTGCCGGCCGCTGTGGCCGAGCGGTTATAGGCGCTTCAGTCTGGAACCGCGCTGCTGCTATGGTCGCAGGTTCGAATCCTGCCTCGGGCATGGATGTGTGTGATGTCCTTAGGTTAGTTAGGTTTAAGTAGTTCTAAGTATAGGGGACTGATGACCTCAGATGTTACGTCCCATAGTGCTTAGAGCCATTTGAACCATTTTTGAACATTTACACGACGGACAGAACAATCTCTGAACCAACACTCAAGTGGTGAAACCTGTTGTGTAAATTTCCTTTACATGCAGAATGTAGGTGGCTTTACTCTTACCTAATTTGAGCGGTTCCACTGAAATGCTAGTTATTTGCTTATCCAAACATGTAGTAAGCACCATGTCAATTTAACATTGTTGCATGCCGCCTTTATAGCGATGTGATTTTAGTGGACAGCAGTGCCGGCCCTCGAGTAAAGCGTGTAGTGGCGGTAAAATGAATATCGCGTGAGTTACTCCAAAATCATAGTAGTGATATTTCACTGTTCCAGTAGCCACTACCGATAGCGTCAGACTTTATACGAATTGCTGAACTGACCAAGAACAAATATTTTCTCCTCAACAATACAGTACGATGACGACCCACTATTATGATGAATAACGGCAGTTACTATAACTGAAGATTATTCAGTAGGATATCAAGAAAATTTTCTTAATAGTGTAATCATTCAAAGCGAGGCAACACCAATGTGAGTAACTCAAAGACTAAAACTTTCCAAGGAAGGATTTTTTTTTCTTTAAAGGAACTCACGACTAAAAAGTCTCTGGCTTATGCATCGCTAGTCAAATCCACCTCTGTGGCTTAAGTCTTCAGCGCAAATTACTGCACTGGTGCTCCAGAAGTATGTATCCATTTCAAATATGGACGTTATAACAATTTCTCTAACTTTTAAGAAACCTGTCTACACGTTGAGGAAATTGCATAAAGAGGAGATCACCTCAAATTGCTGAAAAGAACAGTATGGGGTGTCTACACTGAGTAGAAGCCATGGGACAGTGATATGCACGAATACATATGGCGGCAGTATCGCGCATACAAGGTATAAAAGGACAGAGCATTGGCGGAGCTGTCGTTTGTAATCGGGTGATTCAGGTGAAAAGGGTTCCGACGTGATTATGGTAGCACGGCGGGAATTAATAGATCCTGAAAGGGGAGTGGTGGTTGGTGCTATATGCATGGCACATTCAATTTCGAAAATCGGTAGGGTATTCTATATTTCGGGATACATAGTGTCAAGGGGGTGCCAAGAATACCAAATATCAGGTATTACCTCTCGCCACTAACAAAGCTGTGGCCGACGGCATTCACTTAACGAACGAGAGCAACAGCTTTTGGATAGAGTTGTCAGAGCACTGCGTGAAGTAATCGCAGAAATCGATGTGGGACGTACGACGAACGTATCCGTTAGGAAGTGTGCGGAAATTTGACGTTTATGAGCTATGGCAGCAGAGGAACGGTGTGAGAGTCTTTGATAATAGAACATCATCATGTGCAGCTCCTCCCCTGGTTTCTGGACCATATCGGTTCAACCCTAGACGAATGGAAAACTGTGGCCTGGTGATATGAGTCCCGATGTCAACTGCTGAGAGCTGATGGTAGGGCTTGAGTGTGGCGCAGACCAGACGGAGAGATGGACCTAGGTTGTCAACAAGGCACTGTGCAAGCTGGTGGTAGCTCCATAACGATGTGTTCTTTGTTTACATGGAATGGACTGGGTCCTTCGGTCCAACTGATCCGATCATTGACTGGAAATGGTTATATTCGGATACTTCGAGACTATTTGCAGCCATTCATGGACTTCAGTTATCACGTTTGGTTTCATGAACGTTCTAGACAACTCGACCCAAATGATTTGGCCACCCACATTGCATGACATGAATCCCATCTAACACTTATGGGACGTAATCGAGAGCTCAGTTCGTGCACAAAACCCTGCATCAGCAACACTTTTGCAATTATGAACGGCTATAGAGGCAGCGTGACTCAATATTTCTGCACGGGACTTCCAACGACCTGTTGAGTCCATGCCACCTCGAGTTTCTGCACAACGCCAGACAAAAGGAGGTCCGACACGATATTAGGAGGTACCCCACAACTTTTATCACCTCAGAGTATGCTTCCAAGGACAATGATTTATTATTCATCCCTCCCACTTGTCACTTTCAAGGTCCTCCTTGTGTACTCCTGTAGGCCATTTCTACAGTTATAAGAATGTAGGCTTCCGCGGCCGGTGTCATAGTGATTGAAATTCTTCTGGGTATTATGCCACGTCATTGCTAAAAACTAACAACAATAATAAACTAAAAGCGACGTTTCGGCCGAATTGCAACGGCCTTCCTCAGGGCACGACTGGTTTTGCATGGGGATAGGTGCTTCTATTTATTACAGACTATCGATGTCTGACGTAACGGTTGTCAAACTTTTAATTGGCCCCCTAATATGATTGGCTAGTCATGACGTAAGGGAAGATGGAAGGAAAGAGGCTATTCGTAGATGTCCATGTCGTCAACGATTGGTAGCTGTCCGCCAATAAGCGTTCGGCTTCTGGTCGGCAAGGTTTCCTCCTGGCGTGCGCGGAAGTGGACTGACAGTTGCTCTACAGCTGTTTGTGCAGATACGTCCGTGTCCCGTGTGGTTTCTGCCCCGCGATCGCTCGCGGCCCGTTGGACTGGCATGGACAGCAGCCAGGACGCCGGGAGTTTGTAGCCATCTTCTCTGTTGATGTTGTCAGGCTGCTTAATAATTTCTATCGCCTCCCGTATTTTGCGTTCTCGTATCCACGATTCCTTCGCCGGTACTCGGGCGATAGCGGAACACCACCGTGACTGTGGACAATCTATCAGGTTCCAGGAAGCCCGAGTACCGGCGAAGGAATCGCGGATGCGTGAACGCATCATTTCTACAGTGTTTATTAGGATCTAATTTACAACTCTGGTATGTTATTCTGTTGATTTTTTGGCAGGTCGTGACTTTTATTTAGGATTGAATTTGTTACGTAATTAATTATCCTTATTGCTAAAATTTATTACCTAGTATATCTACCTCTATATTTATGCCACCCTTACCCTTACCGGCATAATTTAATACCCTGTATGGCTGCCAGATGTTTTCCCAAGATAGCCATATCTTAACTAGTAGGTATAATTTGCGACCCTGTACGATGCCACAATCAAAGTATGGCTGCTCGAGGTGGCAGAAGGTCGTTTAAGTCCACCCTCAATGATTTTTCACCCACGACCTCCTGAATTCAATATCGTTGTTCCAATTCCCGTTGCAGTGCAGTTGCGTACCCCACACTCACCTGTAGTAAAATGGTTCAAATGGCTCTGAGCACTATGGGACTTAACTTCTGAAGTCATCAGTCCCCTAGAACTTAGAACTACTTAAACCTAACTAACCTAAGAACATTACACACATCCATGCCCGAGGCAGGATTCGAACCTGCGACCGTAGCGATCGCGCGGTTCCAGAGCGCCTAGAACCGCTCGACCACCTCGGCCGGCTAACCTGTAGTATCCGGGGATCTTAACCATCATATGCACTCGACATTCATGATCTATATGCCGTTGTGAAAGGTTTGTCATAGGCTCGTCGTGAAGTGTCACCAGAGATCTGCCACCTGCACACAGAATAAATAACCGACTCGCACAGCCATATGTAAGAACCACCAATTCCTCTCTCTCATTGCTCATTATTATTACACTAACTGAAAAAAACAACACCAAGAAGAAGTTATGTGACATAAACAAAAGTTGGTAGGCGTGTTTCTACATCGGAAGAATGATATCAATTCAAATTTCGAGCTACTCGCAGATAGTGGCGCTAGTAGCGCAACTATTGTAATGCAAATTAGGTTTGCTTTGAATACACGCCGTAACGGTCGTGAGCGCTAATTACTTTTGAGATTCGATGAGGTGAACTGATGTTAGTCAAGAATGTCTTTAAGTCGACAAAGACGCCATTATCAATACCTCACTGAATTTGAGTGAGGTCGTGCAATAGAGCTACGAAGGACCGGAAATTCTTGCTGTGGTATTGCATTAAGTCTTGGCAGGAACGTAGCCACTGTACATGATCGCTGGCAGCGGTGATCAAGGGAATGCACAGTCGCAAGAAGATCGGGCTCCGGATGACCACGCGGGACTACCGACAGTAAATATCATCGTATTCGGCGTGTGGCTTTGGCGAGTCGCACAGCATCTCCAGCAGCAGTATGAGCAGCAATTGGCACCACAGTGACGAGAGGAACTGTTGCAAATCGGTTACTTCAAGGAAAGCTCCGAGATACACGACCTGCAGCATGCATTCCACTGACCCCAAACCCTCCATTTGCAGCAACAAAAATGGTTCAAATGGCTCTGAGCACTATGCGACTTAACTTCTAAGGCCATCAGTCGCCTAGAACTTAGAACTAATTAAACCTAACTAACCTAAGGACATCACACACATCCATGCCCGAGGCAGGATTCGAACCTGCGACCGTAGCGGTCACGCGGTTCCAGACTGAAGCGCCTTTAACCGCACGGCCACACCGGCCGGCTTGCAGCAACAGGATAACGCTCTCCTACATACCGCAGTTGTAACCCAACACGCTTTACAGAGTGTCAACATGTTGCCCTGGCCTGCTTGATCACCAGATCTGTCCCCAATCGAGCACGTCGGGTGCATCATTGGACGACAACTCCAGCGTCATCCACAAATAGCACTGAGCGTCACTGTACTGGCCGACCAAGTGCAACAGGCCTGGAACTCCATCCCACAATCTGACATCCGGCGCCTGTACAATACAGTGCATGCACATTTACATGCTTGCATTGAATATTCTGGGAGTCACACCGGTTATTAATGCAGAATTTCATATTTGCAATGACTTATCTCGCGCTTACATTAATTTGTGATTTTGTAGTGTTAATCACTTAAATATGATACCTATACAACTGTATTCCAGAAATTTCATTGTTGTTGTTGTTGTTGTGGTGGTCTTCAGTCCAGAGACTGGTTTGATGCAGCTCTCCATGCTACTCCATCCTGTGCAAGCTTCTTCATCTCCCAGTACCTACTGCAACATACATCCTTCTGAATCTGTTTAGTGTATTCATCTCTTGGTCTCCCTCTACGATTTTTACCCTCCACGCTGCCCTCCAGTAGTAAATTGGTGATCCCTTGATGCCTCACAACATGTCCTACCAACCGATCCCTTCTTCTAGTCAAGTTGTGCCACAAATTTCTCTTCTCCCCAATTCTATTCAATACCTCCTCATTAGTTATGTGATCTACCCATCTAATCTTCAGAATTCTTCTGTAGCACCACATTTCGAAAGCTTCTATTCTCTTCTTGTCCAAACTATTTATCGTCCATGTTTCACTTCCATACAAGGATACACTCCATACAAATACTTTCAGAAACGACTTCCTGACACTTAAATCTATACTCGATGTTAACAAATTTCTCTTCTTCAGGAATGCTTTCCTTGCCATTGCCAGTCTACATTTTATATCCTCTCTATTTCGACCATCATCAGTTATTTTGCTCCCCCAATAGCAAAACTCATTTACTACTTTAAGCGTCTCATTTCTTAATCTAATTCCCTCAGCATCACCCGATTTAATTCGACTACATTCCGGTATACTCATTTTGCTTTTGTTGATGTTCATCTTATATCCTCCTTTTAAGACACTGTCCATTGCGTTCAACTGCTCTTCCAGGTCATTTGCTATCTCTGACAGAATTACAATGTCATCGGCAAACCACAAAGTTTTTATTTCTTCTCCATAGATTTTAATTCTTACTCCGAATTTTTCTTTTGTTTCCTTCACTGCTTGCTCAATATACAGATTGAACACATCGGGGATAGGCTACAGCCCTGTCTCGCTCCCTTCCCAACCACTGCTTCCCTTTCATGCCCCTCGACTCATAACTGCCATCTGCTTTCTGTACAAATTGTAAATAGCCTTTCGCTCGCCGTATTTTACCCTTGCCATCTTCAGAATTTGAAAGAGAGTATTCCAGTCAACATGGTCAAAAGCTTTCTCTAAGTCTACAAATGCTAGAAACGTAGGTTTGCCTTTCCTTACTCTAATTTCTAACATAAGTCGTAGGGTCAGTATTGCCTCGCGTGTTCCAACTTTTCTACGGAATCCAAACTGATCTTCCCCGAGGTCGGCTTCTACCAGTTTTTCAATTCGTCTGTAAAGAATTCGCGTGAGTATTCCATTAGTTTACATTAATTACTTTTTGTTGTTTCTATTTCTTCCGTCATTATATTATTCATAGTGTATCTATGCTTTCATTTGTTACTATTTCTCTCTCAGTGCAACCGCAGCATGATGCACTAGAGCAGAAATTAGCAGATAAACTACCTGATATATCAGAGCAGAGTTTTTAGCAAACAGAACACAGCATATTGTTATCAATGGAGAGACGTCTACAGACGTTAAAGTAACCTCTGGCGTGCCACAGGGGAGTGTTATGGGATCATTGCTTTTCACAATATATATAAATGACCTAGTAGATAGTGTCGGAAGTTCCATGCGGCTTTTCGCGGATGATGCTGTAATATACAGAGAATTTGCAGCATTAGAAAATTGTAGCGAAATGCAGGAGGATCTGCAGCGGATAGGCACTTGGTGCAGGAAGTGGCAACTGACCCTTAACGTAGACAAATGTAATGGATTGCGAATACATACAGAGAAGGATATTTTATTGTATGATTATATGATAGCAGAACAAACACTGGTAGCAGTTACTTCTGTAAAATATCTGGGAGTATGCGTGCGGAACGATTTGAAGTGGAATGATCATATAAAATTAATTGTTGGTAAGGCGGGTACCAGGTTGAGATTCAGTGGGAGCGTCCTTAGGAAATGTAGTCCATCAACAAAGGAGGTGGCTTACAAAACAATCGTTCGACCTATACTTGAGTATTGCGCATCAGTGTGGGATCCGTACCAGATCGGGTTGACGGAGGGGATAGAGAAGATCCAAAGAAGAGCGGCGCGTTTCGTCACAGGGTTATTTGGTAACCGTGATAGCGTTACGGAGATGTTTAACAAACTCAAGTGGCAGACTCTGCAAGAGAGGCGCTCTGCATCGCGGTGTAGCTTGCTGTCCAGGTTTCGAGAGGGTGCGTTTCTGGATGAGGCATCGAATATATTGCTTCCTCCTACTTATACCTCCCGAGGAGATTACGAATGTAAAATTAGAGAGATTAGAGCGCGCACGGAGGCTTTCAGACAGTCGTTATTGACGCGAACCATACCCGACTGGAACGGGAAACGGAGGTAATGACGGTGGCGCGTAGGGTGCCTTCCGCCACTCACCGTTGGGAGGCTTGCGGAGTATAAATGTAGATGTAGATGTAGATGTAGCAGGACCCCACAACTGTTCCGAGTCCCTGAGTTTCCAACGTATGCATCACCGCTCGTCGAGCCACAGGTTAAGTCGATTTCGTATACTGCTGTTCACCACTACTTATAATCCGACCGCCAGTGGGTCTAAACGTGTAACTGTAGACATAGCTCTTGATAGTGAATAAAAAGCGACAATAGAAATGGAGAATGTTCAGCCTGGTGCAAAAGAACAGTTCACTGAAATTGAGTGGGACTTTCCATGTAGCATGATCGATGGTTAGCTGATAACATGATATGACTCACCTCATCCTCCTCCAGAGAAATACGTCTTTACCAAGAAGGCATCCATCACTGACTTGTATGGACCTCCAACACTGAAGTTAACATCTGGAGACTGTTTGTAGTGCATTTACTTACAACATTCAAGTTTTGTGAACTTGTGTGCTCTATACAGTGGTTTATGGATTGTGACAGACTGGCTGACTCGTAGGAAACAGTATGTCAAGGTGCTGTTCAGTGATTTTGTGAACTATGTTTACTAACATAATGGGTGTGAGAAGGAGTAAGATCAGTGTATAAAATCGTGTAATTATACAGTACCCAAGACCGCTACTATTACCCCAACGGGTATTAAATCGCTGCAAGCAGAATTTACAGACGGAATACCTAAGTATATTTTTGCTCCTATCGACTTGAATACAATAAAGGATGAATTTAAGGCATATAAATTTTTTGCTGTAGATGATGATGACTATGTACAGATAATAAGTGCATCAAAAATATATAATAATAAAACAATATTTCTGACAAAATTGTTTTTTCCCTTCCAGACCTGTCGTTTTTCTTAATTAATGTGATTCAAAAGTTTATAAAGATGTGCAGTCATAAGAATCAAAAGCACGTGTAAATAATTTGTCTTATTTACGTAGCTAATAGTCCACTTCATTATTGGTCCAGACAATTTCACCTCCTCATCGTTGGGCTCTAAGTCAGGAATGTTTCTCAATAGTGACGTCTTCCTCACCACCATCAGCTTCTAGCTGGAAGTGTCATTCATTGACTATATCATTATCTAAAATTCCCAGGAACAAGAAAAATATCTAATAAGCATTGTATGGAGTCATAGATCATTATTATTGTAGAAAGACTTTTATGGATCATCACTTACTTATTTATTCGTTGCAACCCATTCTTAGGAACTTAGAGCTGAGAACGGCGTCATACGAGGTTCGCGAAAATGTTTGTCATCTCACTGTGTTTCATTTGGGCAATGTCATTTGCTATGGCATTAACCCGTTTGGGCATAATTGTATCATTGTTCAAAAATTCTGTGAACAGAACATCGGATAAGCATTGTTCGCAATCATCAGTTGTTATTGCATAAAAAGTTCTCGGTTTACTTGCCGCGTCAAATTTGGATAAAATCCCAAGCTTTCAATGACTACCTCCGTCATCTTCGTCAGGGGTAAAACTGACTGTCGTGGACCGGTGAGGCTTCCGCTTTTATAAGCAGTGGACGGCTTCTCATTGGCTGGATGACGTCACGGTGAAACCGATGCGTACTGAGGTGGCGGCCTCTATATCCATAGATTTTGTTTGCGCGCTTTATCCAGCGTTGCTTGCAGCGCCATCCATCGCAACAGGCGGAGAACTGCGAGGAATGTAAGAAGTCTCCCTCTGCGCTCTTTCTATATCAATTGCGCGCTTCCATGCATTGCTGAGTGCATAACCGGAATCTCTGTTGAAATTATTTTCACAGAGTCTAATTTCAACTGCTTCTCTAATGACAGAGTCCCAATAGTTTGAAGCGTGAGCAAGTAGTCTTGTTTCATCGAATAAAATCTTATGTTTATTTAACAAACTGTGCTCAGCCACCGCTGATTTTTCTAGATACCTGTATTTCAGGTGACGCTGATGTTCCACACTGCGATCGGCGACAGTTCTTATAGACTGGCCCACATAACTTTTGCCACACTCGCAAGGAATGCTGTAAATTCCCGGTACTCTCAGGCCAAGATTATCTTTCACGGATCGCAGCATTTCCTTAATCTTCCTGGGCGGCCGGAAGACTGGTCTGATTCCTTGCCGGCTTAGGACTCTGCCGATCTTGCTGGTCGTTGCACCGCAGAATGGTAGCCGCGCGATGTGTTGGTCCTCTTGATCTGTTCGAACAGCGTCCTTTTTTGGTTTCTTCGCCAGAGTAGATCTGATATCACGATCAGGATAACCATTTTTTATGAATACCGTCGTCAGATGGTTAATCTCGGAGCCGAGATGATCCTTGTCCGAAATAGTCCTTGCTCTGTGTACCAAGGTGTTCAGCATAGCTCTCTTCTGAGCAGGGTGGTGAAAACTACGCGCGTTTAGATATAAATCTGTATGCGTCGGTTTTCTGTGCACAGAATGTCCGAGACGTCCATCTGATTTTCGCTCCACCAGTACATCTAAGAAGGGTAACTTTCCATCCTTCTCCACCTCCACTGTAAATCTTATGTTCTGATGTATACCATTCAAATGTTCAACAAACTGCTGCAGTGCCTCATTGCAATGTGGCCAGATCAAAAAAGTATCGTCGACATACCTGAAGAAGCAGGATGGACGTAAGGGAGCAGTGTTCAACGCTCGTTCTTCGAAGCGTTGAACAGGGAGCGTTGAACACTGCAAAAGTTATGTGGGCCAGTCTATAAGAACTGTCGCCGATCGCAGTGTGGAACATCAGCGTCACCTGAAATACAGGTATCTAGAAAAATCAGCGGTGGCTGAGCACAGTTTGTTAAATAAACATAAGATTTTATTCGATGAAACAAGACTACTTGCTCACGCTTCAAACTATTGGGACTCTGTCATTAGAGAAGCAGTTGAAATTAGACTCTGTGAAAATAATTTCAACAGAGATTCCGGTTATGCACTCAGCAATGCATGGAAGCGCGCAATTGATATAGAAAGAGCGCAGAGGGAGACTTCTTACATTCCTCGCAGTTCTCCGCCTGTTGCGATGGATGGCGCTGCAAGCAACGCTGGATAAAGCGCGCAAACAAAATCTATGGATATAGAGGCCGCCACCTCAGTACGCATCGGTTTCACCGTGACGTCATCCAGCCAATGAGAAGCCGTCCACTGCTTATAAAAGCGGAAGCCTCACCGGTCCACGACAGTCAGTTTTACCCCTGACGAAGATGACGGAGGTAGTCATTGAAAGCTTGGGATTTTATCCAAATTTGACGCGGCAAGTAAACCGAGAACTTTTTATGCAAGGACTCCGTCGCGAAAGACTTCGTAGTCACATCAGTTGTTATTATTATTACTGTAGAAAACTATTTTTTTATAGATTACCACTTACACATTCGTTCTTGCACAACCTGGGGAACTCATGCTGAGAATGGCTTCATGCAATGTGTCACAATGTACTACTCATTTACATAAGGGCTGGCTGCTTAATCAGTATCAGAGGTAAAGATACATATGCGCGCACGCACGCACACACACACACACACACACACACACACACACGTGCACTCACAGACACACACACACACACACACACACACACACACACATCTATATATACTATACAGGGAGATCATGTTACACTCCTGGAAATGGAAAAAAGAACACATTGACACCGGTGTGTCAGACCCACCATACTTGCTCCGGACACTGCGAGAGGGCTGTACAAGCAATGATCACACGCACGGCACAGCGGACACACCAGGAACCGCGGTGTTGGCCGTCGAATGGCGCTAGCTGCGCAGCATTTGTGCACCGCCGCCGTCAGTGTCAGCCAGTTTGCCGTGGCATACGGAGCTCCATCGCAGTCTTTAACACTGGCAGCATGCCGCGACAGCGTGGACGTGAACCGTATGTGCAGTTGACGGACTTTGAGCGAGGGCGTATAGTGGGCATGCGGGAGGCCGGGTGGACGTACCGCCGAATTGCTCAACACGTGGGGCGTGAGGTCTCCACAGTACATCGATGTTGTCGCCAGTGGTCGGCGGAAGGTGCACGTGCCCGTCGACCTGGGACCGGACCGCAGCGACGCACGGATGCACGCCAAGACCGTAGGATCCTACGCAGTGCCGTAGGGGACCGCACCGCCACTTCCCAGCAAATTAGGGACACTGTTGCTCCTGGGGTATCGGCGAGGACCATTCGCAACCGTCTCCATGAAGCTGGGCTACGGTCCCGCACACCGTTAGGCCGTCTTCCGCTCACGCCCCAACATGGTGCAGCCCGCCTCCAGTGGTGTCGCGACAGGCGTGAATGGAGGGACGAATGGAGACGTGTCGTCTTCAGCGATGAGAGTCGCTTCTGCCTTGGTGCCAATGATGGTCGTATGCGTGTTTGGCGCCGTGCAGGTGAGCGCCACAATCAGGACTGCATACGACCGAGGCACACAGGGCCAACACCCGGCATCATGGTGTGGGGAGCGATCTCCTACACTGGCCGTACACCACTGGTGATCGTCGAGGGGACACTGAATAGTGCACGGTACATCCAAACCGTCATCGAACCCATCGTTCTACCATTCCTAGACCGGCAAGGGAACTTGCTGTTCCAACAGGACAATGCACGTCCGCATGTATCCCGTGCCACCCAACGTGCTCTAGAAGGTGTAAGTCAACTACCCTGGCCAGCAAGATCTCCGGATCTGTCCCCCATTGAGCATGTTTGGGACTGGATGAAGCGTCGTCTCACGCGGTCTGCACGTCCAGCACGAACGCTGGTCCAACTGAGGCGCCAGGTGGAAATGGCATGGCAAGCCGTTCCACAGGACTACATCCAGCATCTCTACGATCGTCTCCATGGGAGAATAGCAGCCTGCATTGCTGCGAAAGGTGGATATACACTGTACTAGTGCCGACATTGTGCATGCTCCGTTGCCTGTGTCTATGTGCCTGTGGTTCTGTCAGTGTGATCATGTGATGTATCTGACCCCAGGAATGTGTCAATAAAGTTTCCCCTTCCTGGGACAATGAATTCACGGTGTTCTTATTTCTTTTTCCAGGAGTGTATTTACATATATCGTCATCTGCAGTCGGTCGATTGGCCTCATTTAGGACAGGCATAGTGCATCGTGGAAGCTAAGCATAGAAGCAGCCAGCTGACTGGGCTCGGTCATTACGGGTGTAATGCTTTCATGCAATTCCATAAAACTCACATCATTCAGTAATTATGGGAAAAGCAAAAATCATCATATAACGATTGTAGGCAAGTGTAAATTATTTTTATCAACACACACACACACACACACACACACACACACACACACACACACACGTGCACTCACACACACACACACACACACACACACACATCTATATATACTATATAGTATATATACTATATAGGGAGAAGACCATGTTATTTACATATATCGTCATCTGCAGTCGGTCGATTGGCCTCATTTAGGACAGGCATAGTGCATCGTGGAAGCTAAGCATAGAAGCAGCCAGCTGACTGGGCTCGGTCATTACGGGTGTAATGCTTTCATGCATTTCCATCAAACTCACATCATTCAGTTATTATAGGAAAGGCAAAAATCATCATATAACCATTGTAGGCAAGTGTAAATCATTTTTATCAACACACACACACACACACACACACACACACACGCACACGCACACGCACAAACAAACACACAACCACACAATCCCCCCCCTCCCCCCACACACAAACACGGTACTTATGAGCAGAATCCTCGTGGTGGTTTAGCCATCACAAACCAGCTACATGCCTCTGGAGAACCTGTTATCTCCACTTGAAGGTTTATTATATCGTTACCCATCAGTGGTGTTGGTGTGTTGTCATTTGCAGCATAAAAAATTAATTAGATCATATACGTACACAAACGAAATCATGCACATTGAATATTTAGATACCCACTTGCAACATCATCATCCAGACGAGGACACCACCATTTCCAGTGTAATCTTCACATGAACCCTCCATGGCAGATAATCAGAGTAATACTGAAGTGAATTAGACTGGTGACCGATGTCCTATATATTATCACTTGGAGACCGAGTGGAGGGAGGAGGGCGATGCCCACGCATCTGCCTTATTTTGGCAGGGACGAATCTTATGCAGTTAGCCAGTAGCATAACAAAAAATGGTTCAAATGGCTCTGAGCACTACGGGACTAAACTTCTGAGGTCATCAGTCCCCTAGAACTTAGAACTACTTAAACCTTACTAACCTAATGACATCACACACATCTATGCCCGAGGCAGGATTCGAACGTGCGACCGTAGCGGTCGCGCGGTTCCAGACTGTAGCGCCTAGAACCGCTCGGACACTCCGGCCGGCAGTAGCATAACAGTCCACCACATTTCCAGCCAGTAGGAGAAGAGATCTAGAAGGAAAGGGGAAGGGGGAGGGAGGATGCTGATGCATTTGTCTTGCAAGTTTGTGAGATGGTGCCTTAATGTACAGAATGCAGCCACTGTCTGGAGGTTAGGAAGACACACTATAGTACAGTGTCTATTTATTCAGATGACGGACGGGGCTGCAGTGCTCCAGGGCAGTTGCACAATGAATGATATAACGCATATAAAGAATAATGGCTCATAGACGGACAGATAAGGGACAATGTGCATGCGATAAGGTTATGAGGCTTCAGGACAGGCGCATGATGAGCTGGCAGCAGTGGCTACCTGGTGACTGGGAGGCGCTGTGCCTCTGTGGACTGCTGTCGTCAGTATGCAGGTTCGGAACAGCTGGTGACAGAGAAATAACAACCTATGGTACAATGAAGTGGCCATACACTCTTGGCGTGGTGCACTGCTGTGCTGATAACCATGTGTTCTTGTAGATGTAAAAACAGGTGGCAGGCTACGTACTGAGTCTGTAAGACAGCGGGCTGGTTCAGAACGCGCAGTGCGTCTGCTGGCTTCGTGCTCTCGTCTCTGGCAGTCTTGTGCACTGTAACGATGTATTTGGAAGTGTGCGAACGCTTGCTTAATGGTATAAAACGTAAATAACGCACACCTAGTCCTGATAATATCTGATACAAATACAAGTTCCTTTTGTAAAAAAGGTTTATGTTTAATGATTAACAACTCTAGTACGCTATAATGCTCTAAAACATTTGAATAATTATTTTTAACCAGCATACTATCTTACATATTTAAAAAAAAATTTCATGCCATTTTGTGCTTAACGCAGTCCTGGAAGTTCCTAAATAAATAGATCATGCAATATGCAAGGCATCTCTCTTGGATTTTCTTAGTTTTCCACCTTCTCTACACTGGCCTATGTACACTTAACATAATTGTGGTGAACTTGTTTTGGGCGTTTGTTTTGAATTTAGCAGCCATATTGGATCATAATTACAGCGATAAAAATAAGGAATGCTATAAATATAGTGGCCGCAGTCTTGGGTAATAAGGGTAATTAATCGAATAATGAACTACATCCAAAATAAACACCAACATCTGCCTTATAACCAATAGAATAATACACCAGGGTCAGAAATAAACACAGTAGAAATAGCCTAAAGGGGTAGGAGAAGGGAGGAGGGAGAGGCGAAGGGGTGGCCTTGAAAGTGACAGATGGGGTAGGAGGTTTATATATCACTGTCCTCCGAAGAAAACAGCCTCCATGTTAGAAACTAAGCTCATTTGACTAAGACAAATAACTTGTAGAAAACCTTTGACTCTGACTCACGCAAATAGTTAACCAAACTCTGTAAGAGTATATGATACTACTACTACTACTACTACTACTACTAATACGAATTTTAACGAGCAGATATTCCGCTTAGTGTGCTAACAGCACCATCTTAAGAAACAACTGCTAGTGTACAATAGACACAAACCAAAGCATAGAGCTGTAAGTAGACATACGTTAATCGTGTGGGCATGAACAGCAGAAGGGCAGTCTGAAAAATCTCCATTGACAGGTACATCAAAATCCAGTCGAGGGAACTTTCCCAAAACCCGAAGAGGCTCGACATATAGTAACGAAAGAAAAATTGAGATGCTGAGCTCCATTTACGAATATGCCTCTCAGAGAAAAATCAGTGATTGTTACATTCATTCAATTGCTTTGCCACTGAAAAGACGATTGAATGGGATGTCATCACTTGCAGTGATGACAAACAGCAAGAACTACCAATAAATACTCAGGGTCCAACTGAGGCCCTATCGAGTTCAGTACGTAATATTACGAATTTCTTAACTATCACTCACCACGGATTAGTTCCCAATAAGCAAAAAATCCACAGATCTACCAAACCATGTCAGCCCTCTAGGAGAATTCTACAATTCAGACTTCTGCATGGCAAACCATCCCCGGCATCCACGCCAGTCATCTCCATAGCAACAAACATGCAAATAATATTAAATAAGAAACGCTTCCCAATTTTGTTCAGTATTACACGTATTTGATCAGGAACCAGCTTTCAGATTCTTAGGCCATCTTGAGGTGACAGTCTCTAAATACTGGTTCTGTGAAATCCAAAGAGCCGTCGATGGGATAACAGGGCAGATTTGAGTATCTTGATTTCTTAAAAGTTTCAGTTCAGTGTCACACGATATCTGCTAAACAAAAAATAAGTTCGTGAGCTATATTCAACTATTTATGGAACTGAAACTAAAACTTGCTGACAGCAGGACACGGCACGTTAATCTGGATAGAGCGTCCCCTCCACAGGAAGAAGTAGTTTCGGGTATGCCCTAACTGAATGTGATAGGACTATTGATTTTCAATAATAATTCAGTTGGTACTGTTAGTTTCGATCTCCAACTATTTGTAGATAGCGCAGTTCCTTCTAAGAAAGTGGTAAACAATACAAAATGTAACAATAAAGTTAGTAATGTTTGACTGGAAATTAACTTGGAAACTAAAACTATCTGATGACAGAAGATTGTTATGACAGAGGGAGATGTTATTACATCGAGTGTTGCACTCCTCTGACAGGTTCCAACACTATACCTACAACCGACCCAAAGGTCTAGTTCAGCCTATAACATTTTGAAGGTCTGGCATCCTTGGTGGACTCATCTCTACGTAATGTACACTGTACTACACTATGATGCTTAATGTTAGTGAATGTGCCAATGATTATTCTGGTACCTAGGTCTAACGATAAAACGAAGGTAGGCTAGTATTTGCTTCGAGTATAGGTGGTATTGTTAGTTTCTTTCGTTGCATTTCTACTTTGTCTGTGATGAACGTCAACAAAGTGCTGCGCTTCTGCTCAACATAATGGCAGTACTAGGCAATGTGGTGATGCAATGACTGCTTATCGATGACGGTGAAATCACACGGAGGCTTTCGGATCTCCTTTGGGGTCTTCTCTGATGCTTTTATAGAAGGTTTGCAGAGGTTTTGTTTACTTCGCTCCAGGTAACAGGGTTGCTTAATGCCAAGAACAGATCAGTAGTGCTAGCGCAGCAGAGCTATACATGTTACAGCCTAGAACCACATGTTCTGGTTTTTCAGTTGCTCCAAACAGACAGGTTTTTCGCTGACTGAATTTGAATCATTCTAGGTATGTGAATTAGGCACTATGTTCCATTGAGACGTGCACCATGCTCCAACTGGGGTTGAAATGCAGCATCGTTAAACATTGCGGAACAATGGAAAAATATGTAGCCTCTTCGACGCCTGTCAGTAATATCCAGTTGACTCTGCTAGATATACACTCCCCAGTTGGAATCTGTTCGTGAGCCTCGTTCCATTTAGCTTCTGATTCAGTTCTAAAATCTCTCTTTTAAGTCAGTACGCGGTGGTCTCATTCAGATTTACACTAATAAGCACATACAGTGAATCCACAGAAGCGGTCCAGAATGGTCCTGTTATTCTCAGAAGAACGTATTTCTACCATCTAGGCACAGTGTTCTTGTGAAATTCCAAGAAGGGTTGGTGTACCCACGCGGGGGCCCAAAACTGAGTATTGTGAAGAAGATAGCGTTGTGGTGTACCTATATCACGGCTCGGGTGTCCAAATCGTGTGCGTGACGTTCGTTACTTTGTCGATGGAAATGGTTGTGTGTTCAGCGCAGTTACGTTGTTCAACAAGTTGCAGCTCGAGATCTCTGCACGCTGCCTATCAACTGATACTTACTCCTCCCGACTTCCTGACTGGATTCCTGATGCTGTTTCCTTTTAAGCAGTTTATGGTTGGTCTTGTGAGCAGCGATCTCGGAGTTAACTCGTCTCGTATCATAAATTTATCCTCTGAAGTACCTCACAGCCCTTTCCCACCAATGTAGCTCTCGAGTCTGCAGAAACCACGACTGCGCATCAGTGAGCATACGCGACGATGCTATTAGTATTTTAGCTTCCTTCCATTAGGTAAGGAGGGGTTTTAATGCGATACTCCGTTATATGGTTCCACAGTGCGAGCCCCTGTGGGATCAGCCTTTACTAGTAATTGTCATCACATTTAGTTTCCCAACACGCGCTTCTGCATAATTGATGGAAATGCGTAACGGTAACCTGGAGTTAACATAACTGTGGAAGTAACGCATGCGATCAAAAGTTGTCAGAGGCACCTACGATGTCTATCATGATACCAACGGCGTATTTTAGAATATTCCGAACTATTGTTTTCAGTGCATCGTTTATTGCATCGTCAAGAGAGCGACCAGGTCTGCATCAAAACTTCCGCTGTCCAAGCCCACGGAGTCGATTGCACAGCAAACGCTTCAGGCCGTTAAGCAAGGACTGAGGAGATAAATGGCCCCGTAGGATTTAGATTCTGAGTTTCTTTTTTAATTTTTGTAGGTTACTAGTTTTGCAGTTTGCCACAACTCAGGTAGATGCTCAAGGCGCAGAGCCTCATTTAAGGCAGAAGAACGGCACTTCATAAGATATCAGTTGCTGCATCACATCTAGGTGAATACCATCCGATCCAGAGTTTTTTCTGTAATCTTGTCAATGCCACTTCCTTTTGCGAGAATGGTCATGAGACGTTTTCTGGTTTGTACTCTTGTACACGTAGCTTCCCGATTTGGGCATGACCTTGTTGGTCTTAGAACGAGTCGTCGTTCTCCGGGAGGAACAGCAAAAAGTTATCCAATACTGTGTAATACTGCTGAAGGATACAAAGATGGACGCCTTTGAGTCTTTGAAGCAACACAGAAAACCCAGTGGGGCGAGCACCACTAAGAAAAGACAAGGCACCTCTCATTGCTGGAGAAGCTGAGGCGCAAATTCAAATACAGGCCTTTTATATATTACCATATTAGATTTATCAGTATCTAAGACTGTAACGATTTAATTTAGATAAAGAGGATAATTACTAAGTATTTGTGTTACTCTGAACCATGCAAGGATTTAAAATAAGAGCTTAACAATGCAGAGTGAAGCACGAATCGTATGGGCAGATACGGGACAGTGTTACGCCCATCTCAACTGACGCCACCGTCGCAGATGTTGCATACAGCTGCCGTCCTCAAGACTCCATCCAGAATTACTTGCTTATTCAGCTTGTAACTCCTATACTGCAAGCAGTACACGAGTAAAAACCTCGGGACTAAAACTGTCTGCCATTTGTACGCTACATAAAGGAAAGAACTACCAGGGTCTTGTAAACCGACTCCTGGATATTCAGAATTTGCTTGAAGGATCTTTTTGATAACTGATTATGATGCTGTAGCATCGATCCAGAATTTCATTTACATAAGCTACCATGTTTGCTGAAAATACGTCATTCATAAATCTTACAGGGTGTGCACAATGCAAGTTCCAGTTTCAAAAAAACACTTTAGGAAGAGAACCACGTCAAGTTTGAAGAGCATATTATTGACACAGTGGGAAACTTCATGGAACCAAAAAACAAAAACAAAAAATGAAAATTTTACAGAGGAGAATCGCAGTACGAAGGCTATGGTTTGAATTGCACTTTACGCCATATGTACTGTTCAATGTGCATGATAGTACAAGTTCTGTAGTCGACAGCTGTGGTAATGTTAGTTAAGTAAGTCCTTCCACCACGGCCAGGTCATACCACATCGGATGGGAAAAATCAGTTTTTAATTCTCTTGTGACCAAAAATCACATAAAAGCAAAATGACATCGGTTTATAATTGACCTGGAACCAAAAGCCTGTATAAAAATCAAAATGTCATCGGTTTTTAATTGTCCTGGGGCCAAAAGCCGCCTAAAAAGCAAAATGACATCGGTTTCTACTTCTCGTGGGACTAGCACAAGACATGTTCAGTATTCTCTCTAATTCAAAAAAATTTTCAAATATGTGTGAAATCTTATGGGACTTAATTGCTAAGGTCATCAGACCATAAGCTTACACACTACTTAACCTAAATTATCCTAAGGACAAACACACACCCATGCCCGAGGGAGGACTCGAACCTCCGCCGGGACCAGCCGCACAGTCCATGACTGCAGCGCCTTAGACCGCTCGGCTAACCCCGCGCGGCTGTCTAATTCTGCCTGCCATTTTCTGTCACAAATTGAAATCGAGAAACACCATGTTCCACAACAAATCGGAGTGCCTCGGAGGTCACGTGCAAATGCGTTGAGCAATGTGTACCTTCGATTCAGCTTCGTTCGTAAACCACATCTCTCAGATAACCTCACAGCCAGAAGTCACACGGATTAAGATCAGGTGATCTGGACGGCTATTCTGTAGGGAAATGATAGCTGACAATTCTAGTATTTCTGAAACGTCTCTGCAGCAGCCACGTCGCTGCCCACGTTACCTAAGGAGCTCCATCGCGCATAAAAATGATCCAGTCCACATATCCACGCTGTTCGAGGGTTGGAATGATGTTGGTGCGCAGAAGACTTTCGTGCCGTTTCCCAGTAGCAGTACAGGTTTCAGGACCCGCAGGACGCATCTCCGAGAAAAATTACGGCCCAAGGATAAAAGATGCCATTAACCCGAACCACACAGTCACCTTTCCACAATAAAGTGGTACCGGTTGATGTATGTGCGGATTTTCAGTTGCCCAAATTCTACAGTTCTGCTATTGAAATGTCCTCGAAGATGGAAATGAGCTTTGCCTGTCCACATAATGTTCCCTGGCCATTCGTTGTCTTCTTCCATGGTAGCAAGAAATTGCTTAGTGAACGTTTGACATGCTGGCAGGTCAGTAGGAAGCGACTCCTGAACATGGGTGTTTTTTTGTGAATAGCAATGTTTTGCAGGAATTTATGGAACGTCTATATCCAACGTTCGACCAATTCCCTGAGCACTGCATGTTTGCACACCACCACACGACCGCTCCTGCAATGCTAAGGCCACATATTCGTTCAACTGTTTTCCTCCCTCTGTCACATTGCACTTCATAAGAACCAGTCTTTTCGAATTTTGTAATCATTTTCTGCAGACCATTACCAGACATCGGGCCAATGCCTTTTTTCATAGCCTTGAGTGTTCGTAACTTCTGCAGGGCTACTGGCGCACTGCCACCACACTTGTAAAAGAACTTTATTAGCAGAGCGCGATCTTTCATGGAGACGGTCCTGTTGGGCATCTCGGACGCAAACTGAGAAACTGCCGCCGGCCGGGGTGGCGGAGCGGTTATAGGCGCTACGGTCTGGAACCGCGCGACCGCTACGGTCGCAGGCTCGAATCCTGCCTCGGGCATGGATGTGTGTGATGTCCTTAGGTTAGTTAGGTTTAAGTAGTTATAAGTTCCAGGGGACTGATGACAACAGAAGTTAAGTCCCATAGTGCTCAGAGCCATTTTTTTGAGGAACTGCCCTGTGCCGCACGTCTGTTGGTATGCAGATTCTGATGCTTACGGCACCATCTATTGTTCAAATTTTCGTTCAATGACGTTTCTCCCTGCGTCAATAATATGCTGTCAAATTTGGTGTCATTCTGAGCAGTGGTTCTCCTACTACAGCGTTTGGAAACTGGGACTTCAATTATTGACATCCTGTACACACATCAACAATGGCCATGTCCATATGTATGCCCAAATGTTTTTAAATATCTTAGCTATGGCAGACCTTTAATAACGTGCTGATTTTTATCCACCTGAGAACTTGGAGTAAGCTTCAACACGTCCTACAACAAAAAGATTTTTCAGGTATGTAAAAGTACAGTTGCACTTACGATTTTTATAATGCCAAACTAAAATTATTATCTCAGATATTACGTCATAACTCATGTTATGAGACATATTGCATATATAAGCACTTTGTTAAAGACCTGAAGATGACAGTAAAGTGTGTCGCAACCTGATGTCTTAAATAAAGTAATATTTTATGCGATTTAGGCTGCTGAATGTTTTTTAGCATCTCCTAACAGTTCTGTGCGATACATGACATTCTGTATCCTCTTAGAATGCCGAATTCAGTTATGCAACACTAAAGGCCTCTGTTCCTTTGACTCAAAAGTCGTATAATCGATTATCCTGTGAAGAAAATTGCTCCAGGCACTATCGGACTTAACATCTCAGGCCATAAGTCCCCTAGACTTAGAACTGCTTAAACCTAACTTTAAATAAAGTAATATTTTATGCGATTTAGGCTGCTGAATGTTTTTTAGCATCTCCTAACAGTTCTGTGCGATACATGACATTCTGTATCCTCTTAGAATGCCGAATTCAGTTATGCAACACTAAAGGCCTCTGTTCCTTTGACTCAAAAGTCGTATAATCGATTATCCTGTGAAGAAAATTGCTCCAGGCACTATCGGACTTAACATCTCAGGCCATCAGTCCCCTAGACTTAGAACTGCTTAAACCTAACTTTAAATAAAGTAATATTTTATGCGATTTAGGCTGCTGAATGTTTTTTAGCATCTCCTAACAGTTCTGTGCGATACATGACATTCTGTATCCTCTTAGAATGCCGAATTCAGTTATGCAACACTAAAGGCCTCTGTTCCTTTGACTCAAAAGTCGTATAATCGATTATCCTGTGAAGAAAATTGCTCCAGGCACTATCGGACTTAACATCTCAGGCCATCAGTCCCCTAGACTTAGAACTGCTTAAACCTAACTTTAAATAAAGTAATATTTTATGCGATTTAGGCTGCTGAATGTTTTTTAGCATCTCCTAACAGTTCTGTGCGATACATGACATTCTGTATCCTCTTAGAATGCCGAATTCAGTTATGCAACACTAAAGGCCTCTGTTCCTTTGACTCAAAAGTCGTATAATCGATTATCCTGTGAAGAAAATTGCTCCAGGCACTATCGGACTTAACATCTCAGGCCATCAGTCCCCTAGACTTAGAACTGCTTAAACCTAACTAACCTAAGGACAGTACACACATCCATACCCGAGGCAGGATTGGAACCTACGACCGTAGCAGCAGCGCGGTTCCGGACTGAAGCGTCAAGAACCGATCGGACAGAACGGCCAGCTCCTGTACACCTTGTGATATTCGCTATTTTTGACTTCATTAAAACAGCAAATACGAGTAGTTAATACTTTCAGCCAGAAGGCAAATACTTGTTTATAAATAATGATTAATGTATAATAAGGCGTCACATAGCGACAGGGGAATTTTCCAAATAATGTAATTCGTCGTCTTTGGGTGGCAATATAAACAGAAAAATACGGATAGATATGCGATCCTTCACTATTTTGTTCGCTGGAGAACAAATGAAGCGTTGAGCGCAAAAAGACTTGTACTGTTTTTCTCAAGTAAGACGGACGCAGATTTGTGGCGGTCTGATCTAATTTTTTTTACTAAATAAATAAAAACGTGTTCCGTCTAAGTTTGAGTGAAGTGTAAGAAGAACTGTTATAACTTATCGTGACGACGCACGGGTGACTCCAAAGGACAATGTCTACATAAAAGAGCGCTCAATGGACATGATACGGACATAAAAAATCTACCGTAATTGTAGTACTAAGCTTAAGGTACGATATATGTTTCAGTTATAATAAATATTTGTTCTGGGGATACTGAATCATTTAGCAGTGCTCATTCCTATCATCTTCTCAGTACTATTTTCATTCTAATTATGCATTTTGCTAAGATTACAGACACTAAGATCAGCAGTCCAATGTGCGTGTTACATTGATAAAAAGAAAACTGTTTTATCGTCATCTTGCATCAGCTTTAATATTGAATTTCCCTTTTGTGTGATGTTACAGTTGTTTTTGCGCCCTTAAGAACTTTCTGGTCCCTTAGGAAATCGATTTGTCATAACAATAACTTCACAGCCAGGTATGATCGTACCTACGATCATGAAGTAATTAGAAAGACGATAATGCAATTTCTTAATCAATAGCACGCTAGTTGTGACTGCCTCAAGCCACGCGAAACTGCAAGTAAAAACTATTCACATCTCATAATGCAATATTTTATGACAATGGTCAATCCATGATTCTTACGCCAATTGTGATTGATAAAACAGTAAGCGAAATCTCAATTTCCAACTTTCCATTGAATAACAACATCACTTTTATTTTGTAACATCACAACGTGTCGAACATGGACGTCCAGTGCGGTGTAAGTCCTCCGCACTATCTGTCAATTGGGACCGGTTCATGTCAGTATTATATCATTTTCATTCCGGTTCGCACATTGAGCAGCTTCCCTGGTTGACAAGCCTTCTACGCGTAACGTGATGATGCGGACCCGATAACTGATCGCGGTGGTTCTTCGTGGCCCGATGGACGTTCAGTTTACTTTTCCACAGACGTCTCCAAGGCTTCCCTACTGGTGTTTTACTTTCAGCTGAAATGCTACAGTCAATTCGAGTGCGGTGTTCCACCATTAGGTAACGCTCATGGTAACTGTGCGTAGCCCGCATCTCGTGGTCGTGCGGTAGCGTTCTCGCTTCCCACGCCCGGGTTCCCGGGTTCGATTCCCGGCGGGGTCAGGGATTTTCTCTGCCTCGTGATGGCTGGGTGTTGATTGCTGTCCTTAGGTTAGTTAGGTTTAAGTAGTTCTAAGTTCTAGGGGACTTATGGCCATAGATGTTAAGTCCCATAGTGCTCCGAGCCATTTGAACTGTGCGTATATTTACAAACAACGTCAGCAGTGATCCTTCGATAGTTGTAGGAACAGTCACAATAACAAGACAAATGCACGACATATCGGGACGACGCAACATTTTTCTTGATGTTTTCATATGAATCTGAGTTACTGTCTAAGTCATTGTAAATTACTGACTCTGCCCCCTTTCGAAAATTTCTTCCAGAAAATTTAGTAGGGAACGATGAAATATCAGATAGGGAGCTACCTAATACAGTCTCACTGAATTCAGTGCTACGAAGAGTTTCCGACTACATAGAACTGTGACCGAAATGAACTAGAACAACAGACTTAACTGCCCTAACTGTCTTTTGCTTAGTTAACTCTGTCACTGTTGTAATTTGTTGTTGGAACACAGATGTTTAATTATATTCTTCTCTCATTAATATTACAGTAAGAAAATTAGTAAGAAACTTTTATTTGTCATCTTATCCATGTATCTATTGGAATCAGCTTCTTCAATGAAGTTGAGAAATGTATTTCAATGCTGTTAGACAAAGTATTGTGTTCAGTGCTTATATTACGTCCAGTAGTAGCATACATGTAATAAGTCTTGCACTCTTAGGAGCTAGTTTCATCCATTGATGCCAAAAGTTAGGAAGAGAGGGAGTGTTGCAGTGACAAAGTAATGGTGGTTGATGCCTGGCCTGACGCCTGGGGCAGAGACTATTTTGTATGGTCGGTTACGACCCTTGGCGTGGCAACAACATGGAGCGCCAGCTCTCTACGTAGAATGCGCACTTCTATCGTCAATAACATTTGGTTTTGACCATGCAGATGTTATACTATAAAAAACGAAACCTGATAACCAAAAACGTTTTGCGAACTGAATAGAGAGACAGTTTTGTGACAATTAGCACTTGGTGACTTACAGGATCACTATTTAAATACCCCAAGCGTTAGCGACCGTTTTACCACGAACCTTTTATTGTTTTAAAGAGAGCGGTACTGTATTGTTCCCTGCAAACATTGTACCGCATTAGCTGTAACTGACGATGGGCTGCGGTAGTGGCACTGACACCCGCCTTTCCTTTCGCAAATTATCTGGATTCAGTGACCAGAGACTCCAATCCTCATGCCGCTTACAAATCTGAGAAACTGCTTACTTTTACGCTCTCTATACTGTCTCCATAAGCATACACTGAGGTGACAAATGTCGTGGATACCTCCTATTATCGCGTCGGACCTCCTTTTTGTCGGCATAGTGCAGCAACTCGACGTGGCATGGATTCAACAAGTCGTCGGAAGTCTCCTGCAGAAATACTAAGCCATGCGGCCTCTATAGCCGTCTATAATTGTGAAAGTGTTGCTGGTGCAGGATTTTGTGCGCGAACTGACCTCCCGATAATGTCTCATAAGTGTGCAATGAGATACATGACGGGCGATCTAGGTGAGAAAATCATTCGCTCGAAATGTACAGAATGTTGTGACAAGGTGCACTGTCATCGTTGTTTGGAAAAATGAAATCCATGACTTGCTAAAAATGGTCTCTAAGTAGCCGAATACAACCATTTCCAGTCAATGATCGCTTCAGGTGGACCTGAGGAACCAGTCCATTCCATGTAAACACAGCCAACACCAGTATGGAGCTACCACCAGCTTGCACTGTGCCTTGTTGCCAAGTTGGGTCCGCCGGCCGAGTGGCCGAGCGGTTCTAGGCGCTTCAGTCTGGAACCGCGCGCGACCGCTACGGTCGCAGGTTCGAATCCTGCCTCGGGCATGGATGTGTGTGATGTCCCTAGGTTAGTTAGATTTAAGAAGTTCTAAGTTCTAGGGGACTGATTACCTCAGACGTTAAGTCCCATAGTGCTCAGAGCCATTTGAACCAAGTTGGGTCCATAGCTTAATGGGCTCTGTGGCACACTCGAACCTTACCATTAGCTCTTACCAACTGAAATCGGGACTCATCTGACCAAGCTACAGGTTTCCAGTCGTCTAGGGTCCAGCTGATATTGTCACGAGCCCAGGAGAGGCATTGCAGGCGATATCGCGGTGATAGCAAGGGCACTACTGTCACAGCTCATTAATGCCAGGTTCCGCCGCATTGTCCTAACGGATTCGTAATCCACGCACTTTCAAATCGAAAGTGAAGAGATTCCTCATGAGTCACTCCTCCTATTCTGTTGAGAAGTTCCTTGAAAAATTAAACTGATTCTTACGTTACACAATGTGATCAAAAGTATCCGGACACCCCCAAAAACATACGTTTTTCATATTAGGTGCATTGTGCTGCCACCTATTGGAGAGAGCAGAATGGGGCGCTCCGCGGAACTCAAGGACTTCGAAAGTGATCAGGTGATTGGGTGTCACTTGTGTCATACGTCTATACACGAGATTTCCACATTCCTAAACATCCCTAGGTCCACTGTTTCCGACGTGATAGTGAAGTGGAAGCCTGAAGGGACACGTACAGCACAAAAGTGTACAGTCCGTCCTCGTCTGTTGACTGATTGAGACCGCCGACGGTTGAAGAGGGTCGTAATGTGTAATAGGCAGACGTCTATCCAGACCACCACACGGGAATTCCAAACTATATCAGCATCGACTGCAAGTACTGTGACAGTTAGGCGGGAGGTGAGAAAACTTGGATTTCATGGTCGAGCGGCTGCTCATAAGCCACACATCACGCCGGTAAATATCAAACGACGCCTCGATAGGTGTAAGGAGCGTAAATACTGGACGCTCGAACAGTGGAAAAACGTTGTGTGGAGTGACGAATCACGGTGCACAATGTGGCGAACAGACGGCAGGGTGCGGGTGTGGCGAATGCCCGGTGAACATCTGCCAGACTGTGTAGTGCCAACATTAAAATTCAGAGGCGGTGGTGTTATGGTGTGGTCGTGTTTTTCATGGAGGGAGCTTTCACCCCTTGTTGATTTGCGTGTCACTATCACAGCACAGGCCTACATTGACGTTTTAAGCACCTTCTTACTTTCCACTCTGCTGATAGCTACAGAGGACACTGCTCCTCGTGTTGTAGTACCGTCCGTCCTTCGGCGTGAGATTATGTTTTTATCACATGTGGATCACGGAGGTACAAAAGCGTTAGCACGCAGACATGTTTTTTGGCCAGACATTGAAGGGGAACCAGCACGAGTTGCAGGCGGCTCCCAGTGCTTCTTTATCCCCGTGGCCAGATCCTCAGCAGCCTTGGGAATGAACTCACGTAGATTTTGTAAGTCATTTTTTGAATTTCTGCTGGCTTGTTGTAATTAATGCTTATCCTCAGTTTCCGTATGTAGTGCGTTGTCTGTCTATTTCTGCAGCGGCATCAATTTCCACTTTGTCAAATATTTGGCAATGGAAGGACTTCAGTATACGTTAGTTACCGACAACGGCCCCCGGATCATATCTTAGGAATTTGAAAATTCTTGTTGTGGTATCGATAGCTACATTGCCACTGCTTGGGTTGGCACTACGACTGACACCGACGACAGCGCCCTCTAGCCGGCGCCGGAGAGCTCTACTAGCATCGCTACAGATTCTGCCCATTTCATCAGGTGCAGCCAGCCAGGACACTTCGCTTCAGCATCGCACCTACGTACAAAGTTATGTAATCACTTTGTTTTTGCACCAGTAAACCATTTTCTTGCAGTACCGACTTGTATTACCTTTTCCCGTTCCTACCCACGCGCTGCGTCCCAGGCGTGATACAAAACTTGTTATAAAAGTGGTGTTCGCCATGTCACGGCTCCTCCTTTCCGTCTTCAATCGAACGGGAAAGCAGAACGACTAGTACGAACATTTAAGACCAAATGAAAAAAATACGTTCCGGATGTGTCACCGAAAGTAACTTTTGCCCGGTTCCACGCCGGCCGGTGTGGCCGTGCGGTTCTAAGCGCTTCAGTATGGAACCGCGTGACCGCTACGGTCGCAGGTTCGAATCCTGCCTCGGGCATGGATGTGTGTGATGTCCTTAGGTTAGTTAGGTTTAAGTAGTTCTTAGTTCTAGGGGACTGATGACCACAGATGTTAAGTCCCATAGTGCTCAGAGCCATTTGAACCATTTTGAACCCAGTTCCACAGTTCTTGTAGGTGAACCCCTGTTGGTGATATGAATCCGGCGCGGCTGTTGCACGGTTGTCAGCCTCGGGCTCTGCTATACTTGCTTCGGCCGACGCCAAGCAGTCCGTCTGCACCGACGCCGCAACGCTTGTGGCCTGGCACAGCTGTCTGGAATTGGATGCTGGCGGTAATCGAGAGAATACGTGGCCGACGCCTCTGCGTCGTCCGCACGGTTGAGACTCGGGCGTCTCGACACGTCGACGAGCTATGACCCCTCGTGGGCGGCTGCGCCTCCGCCGCTCCCGCGTCCTTCTATACGGCCGTCTAATAAATTGCGGACGATGCCTTCACCTTCTCCGCCGCCGCTGTCGACGTTTTCACAACTGTCCCTTCTGCTGTGGGTGCCCCCTTCAGCTGTCGCAGCCGACGCCTCTGCCGCTGCCGCCTCTACAGCAGCCGGCGCCGCCCGTTCCGGCGCCGCACCTGTCTGCGCTCGCGACTGTCCCGACCCTACGCACCGCTTACAGCACGTCGGATGAGTCGACAACCTACGTCGACCACAGAGGAAATGCACGTGAGTACAGCGCTCACTTCTTCGTAAAGGAAGAGGTGTGCTGTAACTACCACTCTTGTGCGTGAGCCGCTTCATAGTTCGCACGTGAAGCTTGTGCATCATTCGGTCAACGTGGTGACATGAGGAAAGTTTCCAACCGATTTCTCATACACAAACAGCAGTTGACCGGCGTTGCTTGGTGAAACTGTATTGTGATGCCTCGTGTAAGGAGGAGAAATGTGTACCATCACGTTTCCGACTTTGATAAAGGTCGGATTGTAGCCTATCGTGATTGCGGTTTATCATATCGCGACATTGCTGTTCGCGTTGGTCGAGATCCAATGACTGTTAGCAGAATATGGAATCGGTGGGTTCAGGAGGGTAATACGGAACGCCGTGCTGGATCCCAACGGCCTCGTATCACTAGCAGTCGAGATGACAGGCATCTTATCCGCTTGACTGTAACGGATTGTGCAGCCACGTCTCGATCCCTGAGTCAACAGATGGGGACGTTTGCAAGACAACAACCATCTGCACGAACAGTTCAACGAAGTTTGCAGTAGCATGGACTATCAACTCGGAGACCATGGCTCCGGTTACCCTTGACGCTGCATCACAGACAGGAGCGCCTGCGATGGTGTACTCAACGACGAACCTGGATGCACGAATGGCAAAACGTCATTTTTTTCGGATGAATCCACGTTCTGTTTACAGCATCATGATGGTCGCATCCGTGTTTGGTGACATCTCGGTGAACGCACATTGGAAGCGTGTATTCTTCATCGCCGTACTGGCGTATCACCCTGCGTGATGGTATGGGGCGCCATTGATTACACGTCTCGGTCACCTCTTGTTCGCATTGGCGGCACTTTGAACTGTGGACGTCACATTTTAGATGTGTTACTATCCGTGGCTCTACCCTTCATTCGATCCCTACGAAACCCTACATTTCAGCAGGACAATGCTCGACTGCATGTTGCAGGTCCTGTAAGGGCCTTTCTGGATACAGAAAATGTTCGACTGCTGCCCTGCCCAGCACATTCTCCAGATATCTCACCAATTGAAAACGTCTGGTCAATGGTGGCTGAGCAACTGGCTCATCACAATACGCCAGTCACTACTCTTGATGAACTGTGGTATCGTGTTGAAGCTGCGTGGGCAGCTGTACCTGTACACGCCATTCAAGCCTTGTTTGACTCAATGCCCAGGCGTATCAAGGTCGTTATCACGGCCACAGGTGGTTGTTCTGGGTACTGATTTCTCAGGATCTATGCACCCAAATTGCGTGAAAATCTAATCACATGTCAGTTTTTGTATAATATACTTGCCCAAGGAATACCCGTTTATCATCTGCATTTCTTCTTGGTGTAGCAATTTTAATGGCCAATATTGTACATAGGCCGGAGTGCAAGGCTCCGCCTAATTCCCCCACCCCCCTCCCCATCTGCCTAAGGCTGTGGTGTGTAATCTTCGTGTCTACTCTTTAGTGCAGTGTTTAAGTGAGTGTGAAGTGTTGTGCGTCTTTTTTGAAGTGTTGCGAACAGAAACCATACAGTCGCTAGGTGTGATTTTTTATCTCTTGCGAACAGAAACCAGACTGTCGCCGTGAGTTTTAACTTTCTGTCTGCTGTTGTACCTGTCTGCATACTGTGTGTCTTAATTAGCATCACCAAACCTTTGTTTTTATATTTTAGCTTCAGCAACTTTCCGCCATTTTACAGTTTAGAGGTCACAGTTTTTATCGCCTGTTTTTATTGTTTATTATCCTCTTATTATGTTTTTAAGTATTCTGTAGGTTAAAGAGCGGCGTACTAAGCTGCTGCCAGCCCGCCCCTTCTGGGGAGGGGGGGAATCGAAACCCAATAAAGAAAAAAAAAAAGGCTCCGCCCGCCGCTTGTGTATTGCTAATGGTATTGTACCTTCTCTTCTGCAAGTGCATAGTGTTCAAGCAACAAATTACACTGTTCTTACGTCGGAAAAGTTTTCTTGTTTATTATAATGCGAGAATTTGAACGGAGAACAGCAAACTTACAGCTGACGTAATAAATTAGTAAAGGGTGTCCCGAAGACTTTATCTGTGTATCTATACTTTGTAATATTGCTGTTATATCAGTCTCGTCACAACAAGAACAGGAGACATAAGCCGATATGCCCCAAAGACTTACTGGTAGTTGCATCTGGTGACAAGAGGGCTCCTTTGGAAGGGAGAGCTTACGATGCTCTGACACCCATCCAGCTGTGGCGTGTAGCAGTTCACTGAACCTCATTGCAGACCTAAAGACAGACACGGCACCCTCACCACAGAAGTCTATTGCAATTAATGCAGCGCTGCCTGGAAACAGTCACACTAGGAATAGACATAGCACTTTTTTCCCATAGCTGGAATTATCCACCCACTTTTCCATAATGGTATCCGACCTAAATTAACCATATATCTTGAGTGACTATATCGTTACGTATGTATTTTACATCTAACTGAATTCTTCTTTACACGGTGTTTCTCATGCTGCTATAAGAATGTAGCTTCGTACTGAAAATGACGAGTTACGTTACATTTATTCGTAAGTGCACATATTACAAATTGCCATATATAGCCTAAGTACACCACCCTTATTTACTATCATGTAGCGAAAACCGCATTTTGGTAACAGTGGCCACTGTGGAAATTTCAGCGAAACCACGTTAGGCCCTCACAGAAGTGTGCAGAGCTCACAGAGGACTAGCGGCGTTGAAATAATCAGCCCATAGTTTGCAGTACTCTCAGATATCCACTACACAATATTACGCATTTGTATCCCGCCTGGAAGGCGGCGCGTGGGTCTGCTCCTGTAAACTGAAGGGTAGGCCGAATGTAGGAAGTGAGTAGGAGCAGGAAAAGGTGAAAATCTCTCGGTACTGCTCTTAGAAATGGCTCTGAGCACTATGGGACTTAACATCTATGGTCATCAGTCCCCTAGAACTTAGAACTACTTAAACCTAACTAACCTAAGGACATCACAGAACACCCAGTCATCACGAGGCAGAGAAAATCCCTGACCCCGCCGGGAATCGAACCGGGGAACCCGGGCGCGGTAAGCGAGAACGCTACCGCACGACCACTAGCTGAGGACTACTGCTCTTAGAAATGGTTTTACTATATCACAATATTAACTGAATACATAATAACGTGAATACCTAACTTTGCACTGAGGAGCACGTAGGTGCAAAGTCTCTATATGAAGCGAAAACTGAAGCGAAGTGACCCTGCCGTCTGCTCTTATTCAAATGGGTAGAATCTGCAGCGGCGCTCGTAGAGCTCCACAGCGCCGGCTAGAGGGAGCTGTCGTCGGTGTCGGTGTCGTACTGCCAACCTACGCACTTGCACCTACGCCGTGGCATCGTAGCAACCGATACCACATCCACACCCTTCCAACTCGGTCAACGAAATGTGCAGATGAAAAGGATACATTTTATGTCATCAGTCAGCACCTAAAATAGTGTACATGAGTTTGTATAGGTATAGTCGGACACAGTCTGCAGATGTGATCTACTGATTATGGAGTCATTCGTAATACCAATGTACTGTTGTGTGCCCATGGAAATCAATGATGGTTGACGATGATACTTTCAGCGTCGTTGCAGCGGCAACGAAGAAGTTACAAATGTTATTAATTATGCCAATGTTAGAACAATATGGTTACTATAACAGAGGAAAACTGAAGATAGGTACTGTAGGTTCGCAATACCAGAGGAGTGAATGTTATCGTTCAGTGTCTTGTTGACACGTAGGACATTACAGGCAAAGATCCAGTGAAATTGGTCAAGCATGGTGAAAAAATACGAGTACAGTCATCCGTGCATTTACCTTAAGCCTTTTGAGCAGACCACTGAAATCCTATATCAGAAGCACAAGATAAGGTTTTGAAAGTATTGGTCGTAAATCCCACACCAATGTGGTAACACAGCAACATCTCACTTCGTTAGTAGTGATTCTGATAGCAGTGATACCACTGAAGAAGTGGAAAAGGGAAATGGCATTAATAGTAGTTTCAATGGAAGCAACGCACTAAAGAGTACTATTATCATAAATTTTGTAGCATAGTAGTTATCTTTACGTAAATATACGCCGCACATTGATTTGAAATATACGGCGATATGACCGTTTTGGTTACCATAGCCGCGGGGGATTAGCCGAGCGGTCTGAGGCGCTGCAGTCATGGACTGTGCGGCTGGTCCCGGCGGAGGTTAGAGTCCTCCCTCGGGCATGGGTGTGTGTCTGTTTGTCCTTAGGATAATTTAGGTTAAGTAGTGTGTAAGCTTAGGGACTGATGACCTTAGCAGTTAAGTCCCATAAGATTTCACACACATTTGAACATTTTTTTTGGTTACCATACCAAAAGAAAATAATTACAAAAGAATAAATAAACATTCTTCTTTTTTCACTCAATCGGTCAACTTTTAACTACCGTTAAGTGTTTTATTGAGATACACAACCTCTTTGCTTCGAGCAACGGTAATAACCATAAACAAATTCTACAGAGTTTTTATTGGCACGTACATAGATGGCTCAATAAATTCTTCCACTACTGAAGACGAGGCTTTAAGCAGCAACATACTGAAACATCAAAACTAATTCAATAACAGTAAATATGTAGAGAAATGGCGCTCTAACACGGGAGAGATACCTGCGATATGTTGAAATGGCTAATACACAGGTCACGTATTTTCATTCAATAATGTATGGAATCATGTTCTGGGATAACTCATCTTCACGAAGCAGTTTTCATTGCTCAAAACGCTTTGTGAGAATAATATGTAGGACTCACCCACGATCATCTCGTAGACAAAGCTATTTCACAGAGGAAGACCGCACTGCAGTTCCTTCTCTAAATCCTCGCACGAATGAAAAAATGGCTGACATCGAAATAAGTGTCCAAGGAATAGAAAACCAACTGAAATCACTCAACAGAGGAAAGTCCACTGGACCTGACAGGATACCAATTCCATTCAACACAGAGTACTCGAAAGAACTTGCCCCCCTTGTAACAGCCGTGTTCCGCGAGTCTCTAGAGGAACGGAAGGTTCCAAATGATTGGAAAAGAGCGCAGGTAGTTCCAGTTTTCAAGAAGGGTCGTCGAGCAGGTGCGCAAAACTATAGGCCTATATCTCTGACATCGATCTGTTGTACAATTTTAGAACATGTTTTTTGCTCGCGTATCATCTCGTTTCTGGAAACCCAGAATCTACTCTGTAGGAATCAACATGGATTCCGGAAACAGCGATCGTGTGAGACCCAACTCGCTTTATTTGTTCATGAGACCCAGAAAATATTAGATACAGGCTCCCAGGTAGATGCCATTTTCCTTGACTACCGGAAAGCGTTCGATACTGTTCCGCACTGTCGCCTGATAAACAAAGTAAGAGCCTACGGAATATCAGACAGCTGTGTGGCTGGATTGAAGAGTTTTTAGCAAACAGAACACAGCATGTTGTTCTCAATGGAGAGGCGTCTACAGACGTTAAAGTAACCTCTGGCGTGCCACAGGGGAGAGTTATGGGACCATTGCTTTTCACAATATATATAAATGACCTAGTAGATAGTGTCGGAAGTTCCATGCGGCTTTTCGCGGATGATGCTGTAGTATACAGAGAAGTTGCAGCATTAGAAAATTGCAGCGAAATGCAGAAAGATCTGCAGCGGATAGGCACTTGGTGCAGGAAGTGGCAACTGACCCTTAACGTAGACAAATGTAATGTATTGCGAATACATAGAAAGAAGGATCCTTTATTGTATGATTATATGATAGCGGAACAAACACAGGTAGCAGTTACTTCTGCAAAATATCTGGGAGTATGCGTACGGAACGATTTGAAGTGGAATGATCATATAAAATTAATTGTTGGTAAGGCGGGTGCCAGGTTGAGATTCATTGGGAGAGTCCTTAGAAAATGTAGTCCATCAACAAAGGAGGTGGCTTACAAAACAATCGTTCGACCTATACTTGAGTATTGTTCATCAGTGTGGGATCCGCACCAGGTCGGGTTGACAGAGGAGAAAGAGAAGATCCAAAGAAGAGCGGCGCGTTTCGTCACAGGGTTATTTGGTAACCGTGATAGCGTTACGGAGATGTTTAGCAAACTCAAGTGGCAGACACTGCAAAAAGAGGCGCTCTGCATCGTGGTGTAGCTTGCTGTCCAGGTTTCGAGAGGGTGCGTTTCTGGATGAGGCATCGAATATATTGCTTCCCCCTACTTATACCTCCCGAGGAGATCAGGAATGTAAAATTAGAGAGATTAGAGAGCGCACGGAGGCTTTCCGGCAGTCGTTCTTCCCTCGAACCATACGCGACTGGGACAGGAAAGGGAGGTAATGACAGTGGCACGTAAAGTGCCCTCTGCCACACACCGTTGGGAGGCTTGCGGAGTGTAGATGTAGATGTAGACATATGTTTAAGGAATTAAGTATTTTGACTAACGCTTCACAGTATTTTCATTCTCTCATGAAGTCTGTGGTAAATAATCCACTACGGTCCAGTAGGTACAATGATGTGTATAAAGAAATCTTGTATGCTTGGTGCTCCACAGTTTGTAAGAATTTATTAAGAGACATGTTACTGTACACCGTGAGCTGTATGTAAAGTCTTTAACTATCATACCGGTGGGGGGGGGGGGGGGGGCGGAAAAACGGCGCCACCCTGTGTAATGGAACCACCCCATTTTTATTACGAACGGTCGGCAGTATGTGTACGTTTGCCAGTGCTGAACCCTGGTCGCCTTCCGTGTTTGTTGACTGGTGTTCAGCGTGTGAAAAAAATTTCGATTTCGAAGTTATGAATCTTATTTTCAAGCCTATATTTTGTTGTCTATCCTGTTAAATAATAATGTGATGTAAATGAACAGAGAAACACATGATCACAATTTCAGAAAAAAATGGATGATTTATTCGAGAGAAAGGGTTTGACAAACTGAGCAAGTCGTTAACGTGTTGGTCCACCTCTCGCGCTTATGCAAGCGGTTATCCGGCTTAGCATTGATTAATAGAGTTGTCGGATGTCCTCCTGAGTGATATCGTGTCAAATTCTGCTAACTGACGAGTCCTCGCTCAATTCGAAGCGAGACTCACCACTGAAGATAATTCTTCTCCAGTCAGTGAGATTCCAGGCCGAACACGTGTCTGTAGACGACCTGGACATCGGCTGGATACCAACCAGACTGTCACCTGCCATGCGGCCTGACAACCCGGAGTGATGGTTTAGGGTGCCAAATCTTTTCATAGCAGGACCCCTTTAATTATCATCCGCGGCATCCTTACAGCACATCGGCACGTCGACGACATTTTACGCCCCGTTTTGTTGCCCTTCATGGTAAGCCATCCTGGGCGTAAATTTCAGCAGGATAACGCCCACCCGAATACAGCAAGAGTTTCTACTGCTTTTCTTCGTGCTTGCCATAACCTACCTTGGCCAGCAAGGTCGCCGGATGTCTCCTCAGTTGAGAACGTTGGGAGCACTTTGGGCGGAGCCCTCCAGCCATCTCGTGGTTTTGACGATCTGACAAGCCAGTTGGACAGTATCTGCACGAAATCCGTCAGGATAACATCGAACTACTCTATCTATCAATGCCAAGCCGAACACCTGCTTGCATAAGAGCCAGAGGAGGACCAACGCATTATTGAGTTAATCAATTTGTGGGCCTCATTCCATTGAATAAATCATCCAGTTTTTCTGAAATTATAATTATTTAATAAATGAAAAGCGCTAGTTTGCCTTTGTTCTACACTATTACTTTTGTTGTGTTTTTGGCTTACAAGGCAATCTTCACACATTTACTGACTACTATCGTCAAAGAAGTTGCAATGTTTGTAAACATGTTTTACAAACATTGTAACTTCTTTGGCTACGTTACTGACTATTGTCACCATAGAGGTTACAATGCTTGTAAACATGTTTTACAAACATCGTAGCTTCTTCGACGCCAGTAGTCAGTAAATATCCGAAGATGTCCTTGTAAGCTGAAAATCGGTTAAAACAATAAAAGTAATACTGTAAAACAAAAGCAAACTAGAGTTTTTCATTTATTATAATGTTGTTCTACCAAGAAGAGACGAAAGATTCAGGTAACATTGTGATTATTTGTTTGCCTGTACATTTACATCGCATGTACCGATTTCCGTCCCATTTAGTCAATTCCTTCGTGGTGCGTCGTTTTTTGTCTTAGAGAGTATTAGCGTGATCTTTAGTTATTTAGATAAGATTTCGTCCTTCTAACCCAATTGTTTCGCAAGCCCTTACACTTTAAATTGACATTGTTAGCTATATATTACAACTGGACAATGACATTATGGTGGCGGCAGTATCCCAGGTGTAAGGAAAGTACTTTAACATGACCAAAATTTGTTTTACTTTTTAGGTGGTTCGTGCAAGAATACGAATTAAAGAAAAAGGGAAGTGGACGGAAGGGCAGCTTAAAGAATAATTCGTCGAGTTGCATATACAGATCAGTCAAAACGTCTCAAGTTTATACGTTTCCAGGACGGCTCTGCGAAACTGACTGACAAATAAAAATAAAACCAGTACTTCTATGGGAAGAAATACAGAGTTCAAAAAGGAACAAGAAAAACAATTGACTACAAGGGTTATCGATCTGCACTTGGACGAGCAGCATTCCGTCTTGCAGAGGAGGTTAAAATTAAGCACAATTTCAACACGGAAATGGAAGTGGCAATTGAAGACTGGGCAGCGCAATTCCGTAAAAATAACAATATTACATCGAGAAAGCCCTCACCAACGAGTATTGATAGAATTGTACGGTTCAACAACGACGTTGTGGATATATTATCTGCCAGTTTAACTTCTGCAATGGACAAGCTTAAATTTCCGGTTAATAGAGTTTACAACGTGGAAGAGACAGGCACCTCAACTGTTCAGAAGCGTGGCCAGATTTTGGATGCAATCAGCTAGGAGAGAGGGGAAACATAACTGTGATTTTCTGTTTCAGTGCATCAAGTTCTTATGTCCTGTCTATAACAATTTACCCCAAGAACAGTATGACACCTCTGCTGTATATTACAAGGATAAAAAATACCACATCTTACATTTTAATTTTTATAATTTTGTTCCTAATAAAAATGCTATTTTTTCTATAATTTAGTTGATTCTTCAATAAAGCTTAGGTCTACTACATAAGTATGGATTAATTCAAGTTACATAAGAAACCAATGCTTTATAAACTTTAGGAAGAGTTTGTACCTGAATTCTGAAAAATACAACTTGCGGGAAATTGCGAATGTAGATATGAGTCCAATAAACTGTGCCTCAGAACATTCCTGAAGCATAGTCTTCATCCTGCAGCATTTCTTAATCTTCCAGATTCCTCTTTGCATTCCTTTTAGCACATCTTGCTTCTTTGGTAACTTGAAGATCGAATCTTTCAACTCCATGCACCCGTTGTCTGTCACACGCAAGCAATTGATCTTCCATATTAGATCCATATTTTATGCCTAAATTTTTCAGAACTTCCAACCTTCCTGTCACTCCTTCATTGAAACATATCACTGTATCTAGCACACGAACTTTTAATGTACTTAGTCCTTCAAAAATATTATTGGGTAATCTTTCCCATATGCAATGGTTGAAACTTTCATGTGTATTCTGAGCGCCACCTTGAAGACATTTACTAAGCAAAACAGGGTCACTCAGGTCTCTAAAAAATTGGTTTCATTCATAACAGGCTCAGGAAGAGTATGCTTTTGATGGTATATTTGACCATTTTCTTCCGTGAAGAACTGATACATAGGTTACTTTCAACAGTGTGGCTTGTTTTGTTTTGGAGCTGGTTACCACGGCATTTCCTGTTATTGAATTTCTTGATGCGTGGCATAGTTCGTATTTATTTCACACTAAAGGATATGTATTTCCACAAATATATGTAGCACTTGGGCAACAAACATTCAATAATACGTGAACAAACTGCTTCAGCGAAACAAAAGTAAATACTAGCAAAGATAATGATTTACAGACACTGGAAGCTTGCACTGTTACCAACATATACAATGTATCATACGTATTATCGCTAGAAACAGAAAGTTTACAGTTCTTTTCCAAATAATACTGGTTTCTGTAACAGAAATAAAGGGGGCAAGGGGCATACATGACCGCAAGTTTAAAATTTGATATTTATAGGTCATTTTTTCATTTGAAACCCTATAAAGAAAATATCAATGTAATCAGCAAAGACTATAAAGTTGAATAAATTGTTGAAAAAAATTAAAAATTTCGATTTTTCTACCATTTATAAGTACGTAGTACCCTTAAAGACGCTCGCACAATGAGTGGTCGAACGAGGCATTATTTCAAGAGTGGTTGTGACCTTTCAAGAAAATCTGTATACAAACCCAGAACTATCGTGTTCTATTGTTTCTGGACGACCGTGGCAGTCATATTTCGCTGAATAATTGTCAGTTTTCTCGTATGAATCACATACATGTAGTGTCCATACCTCCCCATACTTCTTATAAAAGCAACCTCTGGATATATCTGTCTACAAACCACTAAAGAAAGCATTTAACAATACAAATTGATGAGAGCAAACACGTATAATAAAATTACGCCTTATGATATCGCCTACATACCGGTATTTAATAAGTCCTACATGAGTGTTGTTACCATTGAGAAGGGCGCTTCTCGATTTAAGAGCACGGGTATATATGCGCTGAATCCAGAGAAGTTTAACGAGAAGTAATTTACTGCAGAACAGCACCCGAATACAGCCAGTCTATCGTAAATGATGAAGCAGAAGAAACTTCAAAAGAGGATGTGCACCCTGAAAGCAGGCCATTTTCAATTATACCTTCTAGGACTACCTGAAGAAACTTTTGCAAAAGCCTTGAACAACATTTCACCTATTCACAAGATTGCGAAACAGTAGACAGACAGGAACTCCAGTCGTAAAGGACATTAGACAGTACTTACAAAAACCCAATAGAACACAGTCCTCGAAGATACCAAGACAAAGGAAAAAAAGAGAGAGCTTTAGCAAAAAAAGGACACAAAGGGGAAGAATGTGAATGTGAAATAAAATAAAAGAAGAAAATAAAAACAAAAAGCAAGATAGCCTAAAGAAGAAAAAGCCATGCAGATGCCTAATCAGTTTTCAGTCTCCATCATCTGATGATGGCGATCATAACGAGTGTTTGTTTGATGATACGAGGATGATAACACGTTTAATAATTTTTATGACAACGTTGAAATCTGCGTTATTTGTGGAAGATTTGATCAAAATGAACTGTGATGCAGATGCTTACGTTGTGGCAAATGAGCACATACATGATGTAGGTAGCGATTTTAATAACGCAGGAAACTCTTAATGTGATTTTTGCCAGTAGTCTTAATGAAGCCTAAGCTACAAAATGTATCTCTATTCAGTTTTTACAACGACATATACTATTAAGCCCTCTAATTGCCTCGTGTAAAAGAATGAATGATAAATGTAAATTACAGCTGTTATAATACATATTTACAAATAGTCTTTCAATATGTACGCATAGTCTTCATTTTCAGATGTTACTTTGGGAATATGGCGTTATTACACCGGTACCCGTGGTAATGGCGAAACTGTATACACTTTTACAATATACGTCTTAACCATAAAATTTAAAAGATATGCAACTGAAAAAAGTATAATAAAGCAATACACACATCAAAAAATGTTTTGTATCACCTCGGATCAGAGAGTTCCGGAACCTGTACAGAAAATTGGAACAGAGATCAACATAAACATCATTTCCACCCTTTTTATTGCTCACCTTCAGAGGTGGTGGTCCAGATTGCTGTACACACTGGTACCTATAATGCTCAATAACACGTCCTCTTGGATTGATGCATGCCTGTATTCGCCGTGGCATAATATCCACAAGTTCATCAAGGCACTGTTGATCCAGATTGCTCCACACCTCAATGGCGATTCGGCGTAGATCACTCAGAGTGGTTTGTGGGTCACGTCGTCCATAAACAGCCCTTTTCAATCCATCACCGGTATGTTCGATAGGTTTCATGTCTGGAGAACATGATGGGCACTCTAGTCGAACGATGTTGTTATCTTGAAGGAAGTCATTCACAAGATGTGCACGATGGTGGTGCGAACTGTCGTTTATGAAGACAAATGCCTTGCCAATATGCTGCCGATATGGTTGCAGTATCGGTCGGAGGATGGCATTCACGTATCGTACAGCCGTTACGGCGCATTTCATGACCACCAGCGGTGTACGTCGACTCCACATAATGCCACCCCAAAACAGCTGGGAACCTCCACCTTGCTGCACTCGTTGGACAATGTGTCTAAGGCGTTCAGCCTGACCGAGTTGCCTCCAAACACGTCTCCTACGATTGTCTGGTTGAAGGCATATGCGACACTCATCGGTGAAGAGAACGTGATGCCAATCCTGAGAGGTCCATTTGGCATGTTGTTGGCCCATCTGCACCGCGCGGTATGGTATCGGGGTTGCAAAGATGCCATGGACGTCGGGATTGAAGTTGCGCATCGTGCAGCCTACTGCGCCCAGTTTGAGCCGTAACACGACGTTCTGTGACTACACGAAAAGTATTATTCAACATGGTGTCGTTGCTGTGAGGGTTCCTCCGAGCCACAATCCGTACGTAGCGGTCATCGACTGCAGTAGTAGCCCTTGGGCAGCCTGAACGAGGTGTGTCATCGACAGTTCCTGTCTCACTGTAACTCCTCCATGTCCGAACAACATCGCTTTGGTTCACTCCGAGACGCCTGGATACTGCCCTTGTTGAGAGCGCTCCCTGGTACAAAGTAACAATTCCGATGCGATCGGAACTCGGTCTAGGCGTAGTTGAACTACAGACAACACGAACAGTGTTTCTCCTTCCTGGTGGAATGACTGGAACTGATCTACTGTCGGACCCTCTCCGTCTAATAGGCGCTGCTCATGCATGGTTGTTTACATCTTTGGGCGGGTTTAGTGACAAATCTGAACAGTCATAGGGACAGTTTCTGTGATACAATACCCACAGTTAACGTCTATCCTCAGGAGTTCTGGGAACCGAAGTGATGCAAAACTTTTTTGATGTGTGTATTAGTTGGTGAAGATAATGAGTTAAAAAATCAATTTCCCTTAAGATGGTATGATTAGCCCAGTATCCCCTATTTGGGCATAGAACACGGGGTCGGTGGCATGTGATACAGAAGAAAAACAAATAATGTACGCAGAACTTTAATAGTACCGAATAGGATCAGGTTAGAGTTTCCTCCTTTTTCCTGCATGTAAACTGACTAATTTTCACAATCTTTTGCATGGTCCTTAGATCAAGTCCGAGTTGGAAACCTCATTATGTGACAGATACAGATTTCGTTGCATTATGTCCGTCTTGTTCATTGTGTTGATCATGACAGTTGACATCAGTTTTATAAGTTTATATCTATTCTGTCCTTATATACGAGCGGTGTTTGATAAGTAATGCAACACTTCAATTTCGCTTGAAAAAATGCGGAATTTGTTGTGGGACATCGTGGAATATACCCGCTTCAGTCCCTATAGTTTTATGAAGTTACAATGGAAGGCGATGCTATACGTAGCCTCCAAAATGGTGTCTTCAACGGAAGTGTGTTCCAAGCAAGGATTTGTCACTGAGTTTCCTGTGGCGGAAACCCAGAACATTGCAGATATTCGTAGGCGCTTGCAGAATGTCTACGGGGATCTGGTAGTGAACAAAAGCACTGTGAGTCATGGGGCGAGGCGTCTGTCATCATCACGACAGGGCTGCGCAAACCTGTCTGATCTCCAGCATCCCAGTTGGCCACTCACAGCTGTGACTGCTGCGATGTTGGTACGTGCGGACACTCTTATTCGAGATGATCGACGGATCACAACCAAACACCTCGTTGGATGTCTTTGTTGGTAGTGCTGACACACTCGTTCACCAGTTGGGGTACTCAAAGCTGTGTGCCCGCTGGATTCCTCGCCACCTAACAGAAGACAATAAAGAACAACACGGGATCATCTGTGTGGAATTTGTACGCGTTACGGAGCTGATCGTGACGATTTTTTGTCGAATGTAATCACATGCGATAAAACATGGGTTCATCACTTCGAACCGGAAACAAAATGGCAAATCATGGAGTGGCGCCCCACCACCTCTCTCCGAAGAAAAAGTTCAAAGCCGCGCCCTAAGCCGGTAGACTTATGGCGACGGTCTTCTGGGACTCTGAAGTGGTTATTCTGTTTGATGTCCTCCAATATGATGCATTGATCAACCGTGAAGTGTATTCTGCTAACCTCAGAAATCTAAGAAACTACTTCAGCGTTTTCGTTGGCATAATAATGCAAACGAACTTCTCCGTGACAACGCAAGACCTCACACAAATCTGCGCACCCTAGAGGAGCTCACAAAACTTTATTGTACTGTTCTTCTTTCTCCAGCCTACAGCCCGGATCTCACAACTTCCGATTTCCATCTGTTTGGTCCAATGAAGGATGCACTCCGCGGGAAGCAGTATGTGCATGATGGGGAGGTTATTGATGCATCAAGACATTGGCTCTGAAGTCGACCAGTAGAATGGTATCATCCGGGCGTAGAGGCCCTCCCAGAAAGGTGGCGTAAGACCGTCGCATTCAACGGAGATTATGTTGAAAAATAGGGTTTCGTAGCAAGAACAGTGGGGTGTAATATGGTGTATTGAAATTCTGAATAAAACCAACCTGCTTTCTGAAAAAAATGTGTTGCATTACTTATTGGATGCCCCTGCTACTTTATGTGTTGTACACTTAAATGCTAACTGTCCAAGCACAGAATTCAATACATATGGAAATGCATGTCACATATATTTCTAGATATGACATCAGGGATAAAAAGAGTCATGTAGTGTAGATTCTTTGACTGGTTCGCCATATTGTCATTCCGCGACAGTCGTATCCAATGTGACCAGGATGTGTGCCTGTTTAGCGTTTGACATCTGTAACATGTACGCACAACGGACTGTGTGCTGTGAAATGGATCCTACTGGACAACATAGAAATGGTTTTCATTCGATTTTAAATATTCACGGAGTTATGTGTTTTCTAGGCCGGCATCAGTTTTGTCGTCATAGACATTTTATAATTTACACGACCATCATTTGATACGGACGTACATAACATGTAACCTTAAATTTCTACTGTGGTGTATGCAAATATTCTGTCGTAGACACCGACATGTAGCCGCGCGGGATTAGCCGAGCGGTCTCAGGCGCTGCAGTCCTGGACTGTGCGGCTGGTCCCGGCCGAGGTTCGAGTCCTCCCTCGGGCATGGGTGTGTGTGTTTGTCCTTAGAATAATTTAGGTTAAGTAATGTGTAAGCTTAGGGACTGATGACCTTAGTTAAGTTCCATACGATTTCACACACATTTGAACGTTTTTTTGAACATCGACATGTAAACATTCGTTTGTTTGTCCTCTATATTATGTGCCACTGACGATGGGCTCTTTCCCGAGTACCGTTCTGGAAAATAAATACTTTGCACTCAGCTAATGGTATACAGAAAGATGTGTTTTAACAAATTATATGCATAATTGCAATACTAGAAGAAAAAATGACATTTAGTACTACACATTAAGTTTGTTAAGTTTGTCTTTAGCACAAACAGGGGTGGACAATGCTGCCATGAAAACATGTGATCGTTCACCGAATGATTTAAATTATTTGACAGACAGCAAACTTAAATTTGAAAAGAATCTGAAAAATTTCTGTTCCTTCCGTTACACGGAACAATTTCTGTTTGTGTAATATGTAGAAAGTGGTGGATAGGAATTACTGATTCACATGTGTATCATTAAAAAAAACTTTTAAATTGCCATATTAAGCCATATTTACATACGAATGTTTAATGTGAATGTAAAATGGCTCGTTCCACATCATTACGATTAGACGTACAAATGATCCCTGAGACACGAAACTGAGTGACTAAATAATGAGATTCTTGTTCTCTTCTGGTCATCCAATTTAGATTTTCTGTTGTTTCATCAAATTATATCCAGCTAATGACGGGATGATCGCGTCGAAAAAGCTACGACTGTTTCCCTGCCCGAGCTTTGTCCACACGAGCTAATGTTCCGTCTCTGACGATATCGAGCTCCGTGACTCGTTTATCTCTGTCCTTCCTACGTCACCTCAATTTTGTTTCTGGCATGAAAATTCTTCAGCCGTGGCTATGAATACACGAAGGCAATGGCCGAAGCTCGAGCGTAGAATGTTTACTGGACGCGCGCGGACAACGACTATCGTAAGCTCATCGGAATTTCGACGTTCCTCGGTCTCCCATATCAGATACGTGCCGCCTCTGCGGCCTGCCAGAAACACCACGCAACAGCGGGCGAGGCAGCAACGGGAGTGTGTCATACTTGATTGACCGCCCAGTCTAAGAAGAATGTTGCGTGTTTACAGATAAATGTCAGATGACATCCACATTCCTTGAGGGACGTGCGGGAGACGTATCAGTGACATAAGTCAAGTGGAAATTACTACTGACGCATTACGCAACAAGGAGAAAAAAAAAAACAAATCTCTTAATTTATTTCACCCTGGGTTTCGTGGAACAATGTCAACCAAAGTATTTGATCTTGGAATGAGTCAGTATAATTCTCAGAATCATGACAAAAATTTAAAAATAAAAAAACTCGAAGATAAATACGAGAAAAAAATTTGCATTACAGCGAAAGGCTAAGAACTCTTTCAACTTAGATTTGAAACAGTTCACACAGTTTTTCACTTCTGGTGGAAACCTATTGTAACAGGAACCTACACTGCAGTGCATACTTCTCTGTTCGAAGATTGAATAAGTATTATCTTAGATAAAAGTAGTTTTTCTACCTAATGTTCCTTGAGCGAAGGTTGCAAGTTATTGTGAATGGGCTAATATGTTCAACTTAGGTCACATGAGGGGGGTATTTGGACAGGTATGACACCGTAAAAATTCAGGAACGCTTGATCAAGACTTGGATGAAGCTTGCGAACTTGCACGACATATTGTTGTAACTACCCCTCCTTGGGCTAACCGTTATGCATGACAGAACCACCCGAAAATGTGATACCATGGAAGGCAGTTGGGTAGAAATAAGCAAAATAAACATGCTCTAATGTTTCATTGACAAAGGCAATGAATTACAGCAAAGACAGCAACGCCCACTTTTATGGACAAGATCCTGAATGTGATACTTCCAAGAAAGTCCTTCATCTACCTTCTGTTAGCAAAACCTAAAATAATTTCTTCACTGACTATTTAATCAGCCAGTGATAACAACATTTCATTTTCACTGTAATTTCGTGTCAAAGACCAACCTTATCTTTGGGAACCATGATCTGTTGTTACCCACTTCCATATTTGGTATTTAGAAAAGCTTGGCACCACCATCAGACTGAAAAATTTACTGATTTATTTATCCTGATAAAATCAACATTACATTCATTACGAACGCGTATTTCTGAAGGTCTCTTATGAAGAAAGGAAATTAAACACTTACAACCAGGCATAACACGAGGAGTAAAAATAGTAATAGTTACAAGACCATAAAAACACAGTTTATAGTTTTTTTACGAACATTAGTATTGTAGAGATAATTCATAGATGGTAGATATAGACTTTGGATCGTGGTGGAAACGGGCGTGAAAGAAAAGATTAGGGAGGGAGAGAAAGTGGCACGTTGAGAAGAACAAACTTCATGAAGAGAGAAGAAGAAAATAGCATGACTTGACTGACTGAGAAACGAGAACTGAGAAAGAGTAACTAGAAAATTTGTGGATTTGTTTCACTTTTGGATGAGGGAAAAGAGCCGTATAGGTTAATTTTTGAGAGAAAAAACCCGACAACACCAACAGTAGACAAGGAGTTTGAGAATGTTTCTTTTTAGGGTTCCGTAGCTCCATAGGAAGAAAAAAGTGAACGCTTAAGAGATAACTTTCTTGTCCGTCTGTCTGTCTGTTCACCAGACTGTTAAAATCCCATTTCATAAGGAATGGATAGACTGATCAAATTGAAATTTATGCCAGATACTAAGATCTACGGTGCGGTGTCGGTGTAAAAAGTTAAAGCTCCTATGCCAATGCAATGAAAAGATACGGCCACTTGCGTCACCGTTTTGATACTCGAAAAATCACTCATCAAAACCTATACGGTACTTACAGCTGCCTAGAATACTGTAATTTGGCTCGAAGTAAAGGAAAAACTCTGAAAATTGTGAATTTGTGATAATATCACAATTTTTTTGGCCAGTTGTTATCCGATTCTGTCTGTCGGTCCGTCTGTTAATACCCGTTTTATTCAGAAACGAATAGATCTATCAAGTTAAAACTTATATCGTATACGAAAGTGTACAGTCCCTTGGCGGTGTAAAAAAGTAAAGCTTCTAAGTGAAAGCAATCTGAAAATACGGTCATTTATGTCACATACTTTGATTCTCCCAAGCCCACTCACCAAAACCTATAGGGAACTTCCAGTTGGGTTAAAATCATGAAATTTGGCAAGAGGCAAGGTCTCATGGTAGAAATAAAGGAAAAAAGCTGAAAATCGTGAATTTGTGATTATATCACAAGAAGAAAAATATTTTTGTCATTCGACATTGGACTGTCTGTCCGTCACTCTCTGAAGACTATTTTCTCAGGAACCGGTAGACCATTGAAATTTATGTCACAAACTAAGGTTTATGGTCCCTTGGCGCTGTAATAAACGTACGCTACTAAGTCAATGCAATCCAAAGATACGGCCATTTCTGTCACATATTCTGATACTCGCAAACTTACTCATCAAAACCCATAGGGTACTTCATGTTGGGTTATAATGATGAAATTTCGCAAGAAGCGGGGTCTCAAGGTAGAATTAACGGAAAAAAAACGAAAGATGAGAATTTGTGATTACATCTCAAGGAAAAACTCTTTTTTGCCATTTTTTACTTGTCTGTGAAGACACCTTTTTCTCAGAAACGGATGGACATATCAAGTTACAATTTTGGCTGTGCACAAAAATACAATCTAAAGAAACGGCAATTTATTTTTCATATTTTGATACTCGAAAACTCACTCATCAAAACCTATAGGGTACTTCCCGTTGGATTAGTATCATAAAATTTTGCAGGAATAAAGGTAGATCTAAAGAAAAAATACAAAGAATGTGAATTTGTGATTATGTCACAAGAAGAAAAATCTTGTCATTCGTTATTTGACTGTCTTTCTGTCCATCTGTGAAGACCGTCATTCTCACGAACGGGTTGACGTATCAACTTGAAATATATGTCACAAACTGAGTTTTATGGTGCCTTGACTGAGTAATAGATATAAGCTAAGTAGTCACCGTCCGGAGATCCGAATGGGGGACTATTTTACTTCCGGAATATTTTACCCGAGAGGATTCCATCATCATTTAACGTCTGATCGATGATAATGACGAATCCGTGGCTCTAAGTGCCTCTCTGACTATTGCTCAGTCCTCACGTTCTTTCGTCTCTCTACATCTACATCTACATCCATACTCCGCAAGCCAACTGACGGTGTGTGGCGGGGGGTACTTTGAGTACCTCTGTCGGTTCTCCCTTCTGTTTCAGTCTCGTATTGTCCGTGGAAAGAAAGATTGTCGGTATGCCTCTGTGTGGGCTCTAATCTCTCTGATTTTATCCGCATGGTCTCTTCGCGAGATATACGTAGGAGGGAAGAATATACTGCTTGACTCCTCGGTGAAGGTATGTTCTCGAAACTTCAACAAAAGCCCGTACCGAGCTACTGAGCGTCTCTCCTGCAGAGTCTTGCACTGGAGTTTATCTACCATCTCCGTAAAGCTTTCGCAATTACTAAATGATCCTGTAACGAAGCGCGCTGCTCTCCGTTGGATCTTCTCTATCTGTTCTATCAACCCTATCTGGTACGGATCCCACGCTGGTGAGCAATATTTAAGCAGTGGGCGAACAAGTGTACTGTAACCTAGTTCCTTTGTTTTCGGATTGCATTGCCTTAGGATTCTTCCAATGAATCTCAGTCTGGCATCTGCTTTACCGACGATCAACTTTACATGATCATTCCATTTTAAATCACTCCTGATGCGTACTCCCAGGTAATCTATGGAATTAACTGCTTCCAGTTGCTGACCTGCTATATTGTAGCTAAAAGATAAAGGATCTTTCTTTCTATGTATTCCCAGCACATTACACTTGTCTACATTGAGATTCAACTGCCATTCCCTGCACCATGCGTCAATTCGTTGCAGATCCTCCTGCATTTCAGTACAATTTTCCATTGTTGCTACCTTTCGATATACTACAGCATCATCCGCAAAAAACCTCAGTGAACTTCCGATGTTATCCAAAAGGTCATTTATGTATATTATGAATAGCAACGGTCCTACGGCACACCTAAAATCACTCTTACTTCGGAAGACTACTCTCCATTGAGAATGACACGCTGCGCTCCGTTATCTAGGAACTCTTCAATTCAATCACACAACTGGTCTGATAGTTCATATGCTCTTACTTTGTTCGTTAAACGACTGTGGGGAACTGTATCGAACGCCTTGCGGAAGTCAAGAAACACGGCATCTACCTGGGAACCCGTGTCTATGGCCCTCTGAGTCTCGTGGACGAACAGCGCGAGCTGGGTTTCACAAGAGCGTCTTTTTCGAAACCCATGCTGATTCCTACAGAGTAGATTTCTAGTCTCCAGAAAAGTCATTATACTCGAACATAATACGTGTTCCAAAATTCTACGACTGATCGACGTTAGAGATATAGGTCTATAGCTCTGCACATCGACGTCCCTTCTTAAAAACGTGGATGACCTGTGCCCTTTTCCAATCCTTTGGAACGCTACGGTCTTCTAGAGACCTACGGTACACCGCTGCAAGAAGGGAGGCAAGTTCCTTAGCGTACTCTGTGTAAAATCGAACTGGTATCCCATCAGGTCCAGAGGCCTTTCCTCTTTTGAGCGATTTTAATTGTTTCTCTATCCCTCTGTCGTCTATTTCGATATCTACCATTTTGTCATCTGTGCGACAATATAGAGAAGGAACTACAGTGTAGTCTTCCTCTGTGAAACAGCTTTGGAAAAAGACGTTTAGTATTTGTCCCTTTAGTCTGCCATCCTCTGTTTCAGTACCATTTTGGTCACAGAGTGTCTGGACATTTTGTTTTGATCCACCTACCCCTTTGACATAAGACCAAAATTTCTTAGGATTTTCTGCCAAGTCAGTACATAGAACTTTACTTTCGAATTCATTGAACGCCTCTCGCATAGCCCTCTTCACATTACATTTTGCTTCGCGTAATTTTTGTTTGTTTGCAAGGCTTTGGTTATGTTTATGTTTGCTGTGAAGTACCCATTGCTTCCGCAACAGCTTTCTAACTCGGTTGTTGTACCACGGAGGCTCTTTTCCACCTCTTACGATCTTGTTTGGCACATACTCATCTAATGCGTATTGTACGATGGTTTTGAACTTTGTCCACTGATCCTCAACACTATCTGTACGTGACACAAAACTTTTGTGTTGAGCCGTCAAGTACTCTGAAATCTCTTTTTGTCACTTTTGCTAAACAGGAAAATCTTCCTACCTTTTTTAATATTTCTATTTACGGCTGAAATCATCGATGCAGTAACCGCTTTATGATCGCTGATTCCCTGTTCTGCGTTAACTGTTTCAAATAGTTCGGGTCTGTTTGTCACCAGAAGGTCTAATATGTTATCGCCACGAGTCGGTTCTCTGTTTAACTGCTCAAGGTAGTTTTCAGATAATGCACTTAAAAAAATTTCACTGGATTCTTTGTCCCTGCCGCTCGTTATAAACGCTTGAGTCTCCCAGTCTATATCTGGCAAATTAAAATCTCCACCCAGAACTATAACATAGTCGGGAAATCTACTCGAAATATTTTCCAGATTTTCCTTCAGGTGCTCTGCCACAACAGCTGCTGAGCCAGGGGGCCTATAGAGACATACTATTACAATGTTTGAGCCTGCGTTAACCGTGACCTTCACTCAAATTATTTCACATTTCGGATCTCCGTCAATTTCCTTCGATACTATTGCACTTTTTATCGCCATAAACACGCCTCCCCCTTCACTGTCCAGTCATTCTCTGCGATATACATTCCAATTTGAGTTTAGAATTTCATTACTGTTTACATCTGGTTTCAGCCAACTTTCTGTCCCTAGTACTATGTGGGCGTTGTGACCGTTTATTAATGAGAGCAGTTCTGGGACCTTTCTATAGACGCTCCTGCAGTTTACTATTAGCACATTAATATTGTTATTCCCTGTTGCGTTTTGCTTACTACTACCTTGTCGCGTCTCAGGAGGCGTCTTGTCGGCCTAGGGACGGAATTCTCTAACCTAAAAAACCCACATGTGCACTCCACACGTACTCCGCTACCCTTGTAGCCGCTTCCTGCGTGTAGTGCACGCCTGACCTATTCAGGGGGACCCTATATTTCTCCACCCGATAGCGGAGGTCGAGATATTTGCACCCCAGATCTCCGCAGAATCGTCTGAGCTTGTGGTTTAAGCCTTCCACTCGGCTCCAAACCTGAGGACCGCGATCGGTTCTGGGAACGATACTACAAATAGTTAGCTCAGATTCCACCCCGCGAGCGAGGCTTTCCGCCTTTACCAACTCCGTCAACCGCCTGTATGAACTGAGGATGACCTCTGAACCCAGACGGCAGGAGGCATTGGTTCCGACATGAGAAACAATTTGCAGTCGGGTGCACCCAATGCTCTCTATCGCCGCCGACAGGGCTTCCTCCACATCTCGGATGAGACCCCCCGGCAAGCAGACAGAGTGAACACTGCCCTTCTTCTCCGACTTTTCCGCTATTTCCCTAAGGGGCTCCATCACCCGCCTAGCGCTGGAGCTCCCAATCACTAATAAACCCCTCCCCCCGTGTGCCTGCTCGGACCTTGCTGAAGAAGTGGCCACATGTCCACTCACAGGCTGAGCGGGCAGTGCCACACGGCCAGCCTCCACATTGACCCTCCGCCTCGTGCGACGCGAACGCTGGCGAACCCGCCACTCCCCCTGGGGAGAGGGTGGCTCAACCGCGCCCGGTACCCGTGAAGATGTCTCGACAGCAGGGACCGTGGGTGAAGCATGTAACACCTGGGGTATACCATGCGACGCACCAGACTCCTCTCTGCCGCTACACTCCGAGGCAGCACGCAGCACGCAAGCCTCCCCACCAACGGCAAGGTCCATGGTTCATTAGGAGGGGGGGGGGGGGGGTAGACGCAATTTGAAATTTATGTTAAAAACTAAGGTAATAGTTCTTGGTGCTGTAATAAATGTAAACTTCGAACTCAACGCAAAAAAATACGGCAATTTATGTAGCATACATCGATACTTGCAAACTCACTCGTGAAAACCTATAGTGTGTGTGTATTGAACTGTAGCTCTCAGCGGTTCACAACCCCACAACAGGCCACAGCTGTCCACCCACCCCACCGCCGCCCCACACCGAACCCAGGCGGGTTCACAAGAAGAAAAGTCTTTTGTCATGCGGTTCGGCTCCCAGTGGACCCCCCATCCCCCTCGGGAACGTCTCATACCTGACGAGTGTACCCCAAATGTTTGCGTGATAAAGTAATTATGGTGTACGCGTACGTGGAGATAGTGTTTGCGTAGCAATCGCCGACATAAGTGTAACTGAGGCGGAATAAGGGGAGCCGGCCCGCATTCGCCGAGGCAGATGGAAAACCGCCTAAAAACCATCCACAGGCTGGCCAGCACACCAGACCTCGACACTAATCCGCCGGGCGTATTCGTGCCACGGACCGGCACTTCTTTCCGTTCGGGAAGCACCGCTTAGACCGCGTGGCTAGCCGGACCCTATAGCGTACTTCCCGCTCGCCTAGAATACTGAAATTTGGCAGGATGAAAGGTTTCGCAATACAGCTAAAGGAAAAAATCCGAAATTTTTGAATTTGTGATTGTATCACAACATGTTTTCCTTTTTTTTGTCGGTTGTTGTCCGACTCTGTCTGTCCCTTCGTCTGTTGATATGCCTTTTACTCATAAAGGGATATACTTATCAAGTTAAAATTTATATCACATACTAAGGTGTACAGTCCGTTGACGTTGTAAGAAATTGAAGCTTCTGAGTCAATAAAATCGTAAGTTACGGCCATTTATGTCACACAATTTGATACTCGCAGACTCACTCATCAAAACCTGTAGGGTACTTCCCGTTGGGTTAGAATCATGAAATTTGGCAAGAAGAAGAGAAAAGCGAAGAAAAATACAAAAATTGTGAATTTGTTATTATATCACAAGAAGAAAAGTCTTTTGTCATTTGTAATTTGACTTTCTGTCTGTCTGTCTCTGAAGACCTCTCATTCTCAGGAACGGGTTGACGTATCAACTTGAAATTTATGTTCCTAACTAAGGTTTATGATCCTTTGTGAACTATTAAATGTAAACTTCTAAGTCAATGTAATAAAAATATGGCCATTTGTGTCTAATATTTCGATACTCGTGAACTCAGTCGTGAAAACCTATAGGGTAGTTCCCGTTAGCCTAGGATCGTGGGCGGTAACGTTTCACAGTAAAAGTGAAGAAAAGATCATAAAATTGTAAATTTTTTGATTATATCACATAATAAATTTTTTTGTCAGTTGTAATCCGATTCTGTCTGTCGGTCTGTCTGTTAACTGCCCTCTTACTCAGAAACGGATACACGTATCAGGTTCAAATTTATGTCGCATACGAAGGTGTACAATCCCTTGTCGGTGAGAATGCAATCTAAAGCTGATGTCATTTGTGTCACATATTTTGATACTCGCAAACTCACTCATCGAAACCTTTGGGGTACTTCACTTTGACCTAGAATCATGAAATTTGACAAGAAGCAGGTTATTATGATACAGGTAAAGGAAAAAAAATCCGAACATTGTTAATTTGTAATTTGTCATTTGTTATCCGAGTTCAAAATTAAAATCAAAGTGTCCTTGAAGGTCTTTGAATTCCCGGGAACGGAATCTTCCCATGTAAATGTCGATAACAGGGAAAAATTGTCGAGATTCTCCATTCCTGGTATAATCGAACTGTCTACATACATAATTCAGTTTGTACAGAACCCTCAGTTCTACTCACACCTGGTCAGATTTTTTGGATGCGTACATCTAGGGGTCCAGATAAATGAGGTCGTGTGTTGTGATTGTGGTGAGGTGATAAGCACTTGATCTCTGACGTGAAGTAAGAAAGGACGTCGGCATTGAGAAGACACTGAAGTAGCCACAGCGTTTGGTAGTCACATAACTAGTCTGGATACAAACATCCTAGCTTGTAGTATGAAGCACTCATGTGGCCAAATAGAGGGATGCTGCAGCCGTAGTAAACTACTGCCGCGCAGAGTTGTTTTGTTATGATATGAATGGACGCGTTCAACACCATCTAACGCCTCGAATGCTATCAGACCCATTGACAGAAGATCCACTTGCGATCCGTAAGCGTACAAGCTCACAGTTGTTACCGAAGAGGTGGCCCAAAGGCAATTGCTGACCCCTGTAGCAGCGACGTTCTGCGTCACCAAAAAATTGGCTCTAAGCACTATGGGACTTAACATCTGAGGTCATCAGACCCCTAGACTTAGAACTACGTAAACCTAACTAACGTAAGGACATCACACACATCCATGCCCGAGGCAGGATTCGAACCTGCGACCGTAGCAGCAGCGCGGTTCCAGACTGAAGCGCCTAGAACCGCTCGGCCACAACGGCCGGTTCTGCAGCACCGTTGGAAGATGTTTAAGGTCACGAGTTCCTATCCATCCTCGTTGGCTGCCGTTTAGGAACGTGAGTTCCTATCCATCCTCTGCCACAATCTGTTCCTTAAAACGTTTCATGCAAGCTTTCGAAGATTCTCGGTATCGCTTTGTTACGTTATGTACAAAGCAGTAATCTCAAATCACTCTGAGAGATTTCAATTTGGTTTGCATGTTAATGAGTGTGTAAAATGTATTCGCAGTTGGGAATACGAACATAAATGCGTCCAGATCGGGGGGTCGAATCCGGATTTCCCGGTTTACGAGAGCTGTCGCCTAAACCGCTTTGGCAGTCGGTGTACGACTCACTGTCAGACCCAAACTTCTAAATGTCGTCGTTCCTGCGTCACAAAAAAAAAAAGGTTCAAATGGCTCTGAGCACTATGGGACTTAACTTCTGAAGTCATCAGTTCCCTAGAACGTTTTTTTAAATCTTTATTGATACAACACAACATTATAACACGATTGAAAAAAAAACAAGTATTGTGATACAGATGATTCATAAACAACAAACATTGTATTATACACACTAACCCACCACCTTATATAATTAGTGGGTCCAATTATTATACTTAACAAGCAGCTTATACTAATTGATTAATGGCACTTGCTATAGACAGGGTTAATCTAACTACTTGACTACGCAGGTTATTCTGAGACTAACTACCCTGCAGCGTTACAGGTGTGCCAGATGATATACAAACCTACTATTAAGGCCTGCTCACTGAGCTAATCCCAGTGAGCGTGCCCCTGGCACTGGGCTGGCCAACTACTTTTGAAATCGCTGCAGTCCCTACCTAGAACTTAGAACTGCTTAACCCTAACTAACCTAAGGACATCACCTACATCCATGCCCGAGGCAGGATTCGAACTTGCGACCGTAGCGGTCGCGCGGCTCCAGACTGTAGCGCCTAGAACCTCTCGGCCATCCGGGCCGGCCCTCCGTCACAACCTTTACTCCTACACACATTATGTAATTCCCGTAGAGGGGGAGGATAATTTATAGTCGCTGCCTGGTATTGGCGGATGCAAGCATGTTCAAAAGAGGATTGCATCGTTCTTCTTGACAACACAGGCACTGTAATATCATATTAATGAATGTGCCTTAAAACCTAATAGACACTTGCTCATAAACTTATCTACAGATTTCAGTATCACATCTTTAACTTAGCTATCTAGACACACTTCTACACTGAAAGCTTTGAGAGTTGTTGTAGAAAGCAAAACACGTCAAACGTCCTTGCAACAAAAATTAAGGGCCGGCCGCGGTGGTCTCGCGGTTCTAGGCGCGCAGTCCGGAACCGCGCGACTGCTACGGTCGCAGGTTCGAATCCTGCCTCGGGCATGGATGTGTGTGATGTCCTTAGGTTAGTTAGGTTTAAGTAGTTCTAAGTTCTAGGGGACTGATGACCACAGCTGTTAAGTCCCATAGTGCTCAGAGCCATTTGAACCATTTTTTTTGAACAAAAATTAAAACCGTATATTGTACAACAAGTCATTTAATGTAGTTCGTTGACGCTATTCGTGAAAGCATCACTGTCTTTAATTTCACTCTGCCCGCATCTTACATTAAAATTTCGTTTTTTGATGTTTTCGCTGGCGATCTCCTTTCAGCAGAAATAAACACAGACATGTAGGATGGTTGCTCAGGAAACAAAGAATGTGCGCCATGCAGTGTCAATTTGGAAATTGTCCTACGAACTGATAATTTTATCATTTTATCTTCAAAATATCTCTGTCATTATTAGAATAGGAGAAAGTGATCGTAATCAGATAAACAAATATAATATTACAAACATTTCAAAAACTCTCTACAAAGCCTCTTAAAATCTTCAAATTTTTCTGTGTGTCGCCTCAATCGCCTTTAAGATTAAAAGCTTTTACAAAGGGATGACCAGGTTCTGTAGCTCAACTACTGTCTTCAGATCTGCGAACAGACAAACCAAAAGAAAAAAAAAATGCCTTAAGCACGAAGTTATGTAAAAATTGCTATTGGCTTACTTTCAAAAAATGCACAGGGAATTAACGTACTACACGTAGTATTTTAAATTCAGCTAACAGTGTACAACACCGTTGCATCATCCGTCACATTCTTATTTTAAATTTTTAGGTAAAATATGTTACATTCAGCCTAAACGAACGTAAAGGCAAATATATCATGTACTGACAAACGAATAAGAGTAAAAGAAAATAATTATTTTGAGCAAGACTAACTTGTTGAACGTACCACGCTATCTATGACAGCAATTGTCCGCCTCTTCAGGTGAGTGTTTTCGAAGTCGAGTGGCAGCCGTGACAGCGAGCGGACGTGCCGCAGCAGTCTCTCGTCCACCACCGCGGCAGCCGTGTGTTTACGTATCGAGGGAGGTTCGTGATTTCGTGCGTGCCATAACAACGTTCTGTAAGTAACATGTGGAACTTAAATATAACAGACTGTATGGAGCGCATCTTCGAGCGCCGCGCGGGGTAGCCGTGCGGCCTAGGGCGCCTTGTCACGCTTCCCCCGTTGGAGGTACGAGTCCTCCTCCGTGTTGGGGTGTGTTTGTTGTCCTTAGCGTAAGTTATTTAAGTTAGATCAAGTAGTGTGTAAGCTTAGGGACCGATGACCTCAGCAGTTTGGTCCCATAGAACTTACCACAAATTTTCATTTCCATCTTCGAGCGGAACTTTCCGCTGCTTTAGACATTCACAAATGCGTATGTGTAAAACTTAAGAGTGCTCATGAAGGTATTATGCTGTTTCAATTAGATTTAGTTTTGAACTCTCTTTTTATGAGACTGAAAACTTTGGAGTAATATGAAAGTGTTGTAACTTCAACTGGTGACAATCGAAAATTTAAACATTTTGCCGGCCGCTGTGACCGAGCGGTTCTAGGCGCTTCAGTCCGGAACTGCGCTGCTGCTAAGGTCGCAGGTTCGACTCCTGCCTCGGGCATGGATGTGTGTGATGTCCTTAGGTTACTTAGGTTTAAGTAGTTCTAAGTCTACGGAGCTGATGACCTCAGATGTTAAGTTCAAAATGATTCAAATGGCTCTGAGCACTATGGAACTTAACATCTGAGGTCATCAGTCCCCTATAACGTAGAACTACTTAAACATAACTAACCTAAGGACAGCACACATATCCATGCCCGAGGCAGGTTTCGAACCTGCGACCGTAGCGATCGCGCGGTTCCAGACTGAAGCGCCTAGAAGCGAGATGCTTAGTCCCATAGTGCTTAGAGCCATTTGAACCATTTTTTAAAAACATTTTGATGGCTCAGTTGGTGGCCTAGACATGGTACGTGCTGGCTATGGGATCTGTAATGTAAGCATATTCAATCTGCCTTCTGATTTTCTAGTGACGATACGTCACAATAGCTACGTCAGTAGGGATCCGTCCTTAGTGTCGCTAATGAATAGTGGTCGTCTGCTTACGTCTACCAAATTTACAGTGGTGTTAGGAATGTTCTTATCGACTTGAAGAAGAATATATCCTGGCATCTGTCCTTCTGTGGCATGCGTACGTTCACATCGTATAATGGACAGCTCTCCACCTATTCGTTTTGCGGATCGACTAAACACCTGGAGGGCAAACTGTAGTATGCAGAGGCCGGCGCAGCTTCCCCGTGAAGTGAGCCAGATCCTGCCTCTCACAAGGGAACCTCCCTATCGCACCCCCCTCAGATTTAGTTATAAGTTGGCACAGTGGATAGGCCTTGAAAAACTGAATACAGATAAATCGAGAAGACAGGAAGAAGTTTTGTGGAACTATGAAAAAAATAAGCAAAATAGACAAACTGAATAGTCCATGTGCAAGATATGCAACGTCGAGGTTGACCTCGGCTCAGGAGCGCCGTGGTCCTGTTGTTAGCGTGAGCAGCTGCAGAACGAAAGGTCCTTGGTTCAAGTCTTCCCTCGAGGGAAAATTTTATTTTTTTATTTTCAGTTTATGCGACAAACTCTTTTGTTTTCATCGCTTTTTTGGGAGTGATTATCACATCCGCAAGAAAACCTAAATCGGGCAAGGTAGAAGAATCTTTTTACCCATTCGCCAAGTGTACAAGTTAGGTGGGTCGACAACGTATTCCTGTCATGTGACGCACATGCCGTCACCAGTGTCGTATAGAATATATCAGACGTGTTTTCCTGTGGAGGAATCAGTTGACCTATGACCTTGCGATCAAATGTTTTCGGTTCCTATTGGAGAGGCACGTCCATTCGTCTACTAATCGCATGGTTTTGCGGTGCGGTCGCAAAACACAGACACTAAACTTATTACAGTGAACAGAGACGTCAATTAACGAACGGACAGATCATAACTTTGCGAAAAAAAAAGAAAGTAAACTTTTCACTCGAGAGAGGACTTGAACCAAGGACCTGTCGCTCCGCAGCTGCTCACGCTGACCACGGGACCACGGTGCTTCTGAACTTATAGTCTCCTTGATGTTGCGCATGGACTACTCAGTTTGTATATTTTGCTTATTTTTTTTATAGTTCCACACAACTTCTTCCTGTTTTCTCGATTGATCTGTGTTCAGTTTTTCAAGGCCTATCCACTGTGCCAACTTATAACTAAATCTGAGGGGGGTGCGATGGGGAGGTTCCCTTGTCAGAAGAAAAACAGTGCGCTGCCGTGCTCCCGCACAGTGTTTTGGCTGACGCGGCCGGCGCATCCGCTGACGAACCCCGTTGATATCGCTCAGCAACCCTAGCCGGCAGCCGCACTTCCCCTCACCGAGGATCACACTCTTGAATCGGAGGAGTATATGGTGACGGAGGAGGCGACCTCACACGACGTGGAAGGTGTGGTTGACACCCCATCCCCTTCTGCTCGCACCCTCGATGCCGAAACGGTTACATCTAGCATTCATTCAGGCGTCGATATTCCTGGCGAAATAAGTAGCGTAATTCCGTCTGGAAGTGATGACGGTTCTGTCCTTGCCTCTCCAGGCTCGACCCGGTGTTCCGACGACTAAATACAACCCAAACAGTGTAGTAACAAGAGCGCGGATGGTAAAGGGAAGGGAGACACCTTACATTTGGCATACGAAAAGAGAAAAAATTCTAGACGCGCATTGCGTGGCGCAGAAGAAAGCGGAACATCTCAAGCCCACTCTATTGAAAACGATCACGTCCATTAAGGGTGTTGCACCTGTGTCGGAATCTACTACATATGGTGCCTCTGCTAGCGCTACAGCCATGGAAGCAGACCTACCCGCAACGTCCGAAACATCGCCCTGGTTGGTGGAATTCGAGATGGGAACGTTACCTCATGCTGAAATGCAGCTACAACCCCCTGATGCAGTGCCAGAGTTATAATATCACTATACTCAATATTAACCGGATTACTTGTGGTCGTAAAATCAGTGCTCTTGCAGACTTTCTGTACGGCACTGCGGCTGGTACTGCTCTTCTTCAGGAAGTTACCACTACCGATATTACTGCTGCACATTGGCTCAAATGGCTCTGAGCACTAAGGGACTTAACATCTGATGTCATCAGTCCCCTAAAACTTAGAACTACTTAAATCTAACTAACCTAAGGACATAACACACATCCATGCCCGAGGCAGGATTCGAACCTGCGACCGTAGCGGTCGCGCGGTTCCAGACTGAAGCGCCTAGAACCGCTCGGCCTGCAGCACATTATCTGCCATTTTAAGGGTGATAAGTGAAATTTTTACAGGAACCGCAATCCCTTCACTAATGTCCAGCGTCTTTATAATTGTCAAGGCATCTCATGTACCTTCAACGGAACACAGATAATAGATCTCCATGACCCATCAGGCTCAACCAAACGAGACAAGCGTTCCCTGTTTTTTAAAGAAGAGCTACCAGTCTTATCGACACCAACGGCGGTTCTCTGCTCACTGCCAGAGACTGCAATTGCGTTCTCCATGTTAAGGATCAGTCGCCCAACTTCACTAAGTGTCACGAACTAGGAACTCTGGTCGAGGTCCTCATATTGTTGACACTTTGTACACAGTTACAAGGGCCCCGAGTCGCATTTACCTATCCGTCACACTGAGCAACAAACAGACTGTATAGGATAATGTCTCTCCAGCTCTGCACAAGCATGTCACAAGCGATGACATAGCGCCAGTCAGTTTTTCTGACCGCTGTGTCTACTCCTGTTCTATAAATGCCCGCATCTCGTGGTCGTGCGGTAGCGTTCTCGCTTCCCACGCCCGGGTTCCCGGGTTCGATTCCCGGCGGGGTCAGGGATTTTCTCTGCCTCGTGATGGCTGGGTGTTGTGTGCTGTCCTTAGATTAGTTAGGTTTAAGTAGTTCTAAGTTCTAGGGGACTTATGACCACAGCAGTTGAGTCCCATAGTGCTCAGAGCCATTTGAACCATTTTCTCTATAAATCTTCAACGACAACAGGCCTCTGATGGTTTTGCCTGCTGGAAGCGGAATATTAGTCTCCTGCATGACCCAGAGCTTAGAAATAGAATACGACTCAACTTGTATCAAATTCTTCTACAAAGACACTACCATCCCGACGCTTTGGCATGGTGAATTCGCTACCCAAAGCCTAGGCTCCGCTCAGTAGTGAAACAGTAAGCTCGGCGGAAAGGATTATGGCAAAAAAACGAGCATAGATTTTTACAACCAACGAATCAGGGACCTTTATCAAAGACGTGATGTATTAGGCGCTGTATCATATGCAAAGCTCGAGAATTTTAAAGCTAAAATCTCTGGATTATGGTGAACACAGCTCTCTGGAGTCTTTGTTCGATCTACACCAAAAGATGTGGCGGCTGAAGCAAAAGTACTGTTGTTCCATATTTTGTGTCTTGCACACCGACGGAAAGCTCAACTAATTACTGAAGTTGTGAACGACTCCGGCCAGCGATTAGATACCCAGAGGGGGACCATGGACTGTACCCACGCATATTATAGTACCCTGTATGAAAGACAAAGTGTCAACGATCAGGCCTGTCACGTAGTGCTAAACACCATCCAAGAACACCTGCAAAAGTTCGATAGAGACACTCTGGAAGCCCCATTTACGACCGACGAAATTGAGGAAGCAACCTTGTAATATTTTTGGCTTAGTGAGCCATCATATTAGGCTCCAAGAAGCTGTTCCCAGAGCAGTGGAGATGCAAGAAGTATATAGATGACGAAATGTGGTGTGAGGTATCTGTGACAGATGTTAGATTCGGTACCATTCCCGTGAGAAATACCGTCTGCATAATGCTACTGCTCTGTGATTGGCTGTTGTGTTCGGAGCAAGGGCGCCAAAACGCTGAAGTATAGTTATTATTATTAGTTAAACTACTCATTGGAATGACTTCACTTCTTAATATAAATATCTCTCAACAGCTGACTATCAATCAGTCATTTTAGAATTATTAAAAACAATTTAAATCAAAAACAAAAGACTGACGAAATTGCAGAGTAAGCACTTCGGAAGCATTCGGGTCACGCCTTTTCTGGCATGGCGCGCGAAGTGTTTCGGGCTGTTCGTCACTCTGGATTAGGCAGTCGAGAAGAACAGACATGTTGTCTGTCGTAGGATGTGTTTCCAATTTTTATTTAAGTTCCTGTTCGTCACTCTGGATTAGGCAGTAGAGATGTACAGTCATGTTGTCTGTGGCAGGATGTGTTTGCCAGTATTCAGTATTAAAAGATTCACTCCGTAAGTCATGAGGCACAGACACCTGCCACAAATAGTGTAAAGATACATTTTCGTAAACATTGTGTTTGATCATGTACTTTGCTGTATCAGAAGGTGTTTTATTAAGATTATGTAGTCTTCTCGTGTGGCTATATTAAAATAGGTGCGAATGGCATCCCAAAGAAGTGATACGTTATTTCAGAACAGAACCTCGCTAAAAGTCAGTTTCAGCCTCGAGATACAGAACCTACAACCTGCGTGCTGTTTTTTGCGCTGCGGACATCAACTTGAAGACAGCAGCTTCGTGAACTATAACAGAACCTTCGTATTCCACACAGTGCAGTGGAAACAACTAGGCGCCTCACGTGTACTGTATGCACAGAACAAATGTGCTCAGTGACACGTCATCTGCAGTAATGCACAGGAGGTAAAGGAGGATGATCGTTATTGACACCAACAATCAATTCATTCTTCCTTTCTTGCCGTAACCTTCCGCGCAGTTAAGGAAAAGTCGCCAGGGGCTGATGGCCGCGGAGCAGAATTCTACCAATGCTACTGGAAAACGCTCAAAGAGTCTGTTCAAGCTGCTGCGAAAGATTTGTGGCGTCGTGTAACAGTACCAGACCATCTGAAACAAGGGATACTAGTTCTTCTTCCGAAAAGTGGCCGAAGCGCGCGTGTATGTAACCTACGGCCAGTCACCCTGCTTAATGAAGTTTCCAGAATCATTACACGCACGACCAAGATTCCTATAGAATCACTCTTGGAGAAAACTTTAGCCAGGCACCAACATTGTGCTATTCATCGTAGAAGCATCCTGAATGCAGCATCCTTACTGGACTACGGGACGTGATATGCTCCACAGCAGCGACCGGAACTGAAGGAGGAATTGTATTTTTAGACTTTTCGAAAACGTTTGGCCGTGTTGGCCACGAGTTTTTAATTGAAACGTTGAAGGATGATCAAAACGACTTGCAAAATGATTTAGATGAGATATCTGTATGGTGTGAAAAGTAGCAATTGACCCTGAATAAGGAAAATTGTGAAGTTATTCACATGAGTACTACATGAAATCAGCCAAATTTCGATTACGCGATGAGTCACACAAACCTGAAGGCTGTAGATTCAGCTAAATACTTAGGGATTACAATTACAAATAACCTAAATTGGAACGATAACATAGATAATATTGTGGGTAGAGCAAACCAAAGACTGCGATTCATTGGCAGCATACTTAGAAGGTGCAACAGGTCTACCAAAGAGACTGCTTAAACTGCGCTTGTCCGTCCTATTCTGGAGTATTGCTGTGCGGTGTGGGATCCGCCTCAGGTGGGACTGACGGATGACATCGAAAAAGTACAAAGAAGGGCAGCTCGTTTTGTGTTATTGCGAAATAGGGGAGATAATGTCACAGACCTGATACGTGAATTGGAGTGGCAATTATTAAAACAAAGGCGTTTTTCGTTGCGACGGGATCTGCTCATGAAATTTCAATCACCAGTTTTCTCCTCCGATTGCGAAAACATTTTGTTGGCACCCACCTACATAGGGAGAAATGATCATCACGATAAAATAAGAGAAATCAGGGCTCGCACAGAAAAATTTAAGTGCTCTTTTTTCCCACGTGCCGTTCGAGAGTGGAACGGCAGAGAGACAGCGTGAAGGTGGTTCATTGAACCCTCTGCCAGGCACTTTATTGTTAATAGCAGAGTAATCACGTAGATGTAGATGCAGATGTGAAGGAGATGGGATATGGCGATCGCATTACAACAATGCTCCGCGGTATGCTTTCAGCGGTCACCTCACAAAATCTTTCCGTATTGGTCGATTTGTCTGCCAAGTATGTCAGCTTTCAATGGCGCTGTATGCCATAGCCATTGAACCACTATTACTTTTCACTGAAAACGGAATTAGAGGACTAGTGGTTCAGAACACGACGGATCTGCTGCAAAGCTTACGCAGGCGACGTATCTGTCGGTGTGTCTTCCCAAGAAGACCTGGCGTCCTTGGAAGACGTTCTTAAAATCTACATGAAGGTGTCTGGCGCTAAGATCAACAGCAGGAAGACGACCATACTTCCCCCTAGCGGCGGCTTTGGCGAAACTCCCAAAGTGACGTGGGTCGAGCAACAGCTGTTATCTGGGCATCTACTGGGAGACCACAACTGACCGCATGATAACTAAGAATAAGGCAGACCTCCTGAACCGCGTCAGGACCACATTGAATTTTCACTCCGATAGACACCTGAACTTCCTGCGAAAGGTGCAAGCAATTCATGTACCCATCGGAAGCAAAATATACTGTTTGACCCACCTGTTTCCGCTCCCTGAAGCTTTGGTGGCGAATACTCAGCGGACATTCAACTTGTTTCTTCTCCGTGGCAACATTTTCAAAGTATAGTTCGCGGCACTCATTCTGTCTCACTCATTGCAATCGAAACAAATGCCCGAGCTCCTCAACAACCAAATGAGAAAAGAAATACAGCACCAGGGCGCATGCCATCGTCACAGTCTCTTAACCAGCACGAGACCAATGAGCCTAGTGCCACCGATATACCTTGCGACGATTCCTCCGGAGTCCGCAGCTCGTGGTCGTGCGGTAGCGTTCTCGCTTCCCGCGCCCGGGTTCCCGGGTTCGATTCCCGGCGGGGTCAGGGATTTTCTCTGCCTCGTGATGACTGGGTGTTGTGTGATGTCCTTAGGTTAGTTAGGTTTAAGTAGTTCTAAGTTCTAGGGGACTGATGACCATAGATGTTAAGTCCCATAGTGCTCAGAGCCATTTGATTCCTCCGGAATACCAAGACATTCAGAAATATTTTGCCGAATTTAGTTATGTGCTCGCCAGTAGCCTAAATAACTCGCAGCTCCTTCACAAGAAAATATACACAATCATGACAAAGACCGCAATTGGAAACGGTGCTGTGGCGAAATGTTCACCAGCCGTTCTTGCCTTCATGGATTTGCTCACAGTGGTATCTGTTTGTCAGAGACAAAATCCCTACGTTCGACAAACTGCTCCGAATCTACCTTAGTGCAACACCCACCTGCCGAAAATGCAGAAACATCGACTTGCTAGCGCACAGATTTATTTGCGGAGCAGTGCAGAACATGTGGAACTTTCTCAGCCACCGACTAGCCATCACTGATAGGACGAATATACTCTACCTGAACGTTCGTGAACTGATGCGGCCTGACCGCATGCGATACCCAATTGCTAAACAATATGCAACACTATGGATGCTCTAACATATAACCATCTACATTATTGAAAACCGGGATGCTATATTCTCCGAATATTTTCATGTTGCGCAGGGTGATAATCATCGGAAAACATTCGGCAACATGCTGCATATCATGATCAGGGAACCCCCACAAGTGCTCTACATTACGCCAGTTAATAGATAATAGATGCCACGTGAAATCAGAAACAATAGAAGAATCTCTTACGTTGCTATGCTATTTCACGTAAGTAACACAAGTGTGTGACTACCAATAGAAGTCGTCGACAAAAGAAAAAAAAGAACGTGGATCAATATAAACTTCCTCAGAAAAAGAAAACAAGACTGACTTTTAATCATTTAGAAGATGAAGCTTCAGCAACAGAAGACTGCTTTCATTTAATGAGAGAAGAAATTTCTTTTTACTGCAGATGTATTTACTTTCCTCAATAATGTCCAAAATAAAGGATCTTTTCTTTTTGTCAGGTGAGAAGAAATACATTTTATTCAACTAAGAGTAATAAGTGCCTAAAGGAATTTTATTACTTTATGAAGTCGAAAGGGCGACGAAATCCTATTTATTTCTTCATTTCAATATTATTGCAGGATATGGACGTAAAAAAGTGCTCAACGTTTATCATTGCCATGCAGCAGTCTCGAGTTCGATTCCAGGCAGAATCGGAGATTTTCTCCGTTCGATGGCTGGGTGTGGTGTTCTGTTGTCCTCATGATCACAAGCAAGTTGCCTGTTGTGTGTCAACTGAAAAGACTTTAAAGTCGGTGGCCGAACTTCCCGAGGTGGGGACTCACGGCCGTTAATGCCATACGATCATTTAATTTCATTTATGACAACAACTGAAACGTAGAGCCTGAACAGCGCTGTAATTTTTTTATATAGTGGAATGTCTATGTAATTATTTTCATTTCAGTGAGTAACTGCAAACAGTGATTTGCCTGGAAAAAAAAAGTAACAAATCTTTTCTCTTAATTAACAGAGCATAAAAGTAATAAGAGTATTCAGATAGTAATAAAATAATAAGCTATGTAAAAATTAATATTGGCTTGCTATTAAAATAACAGGGAATTAACATAGGACAATATAGAAATAAACTGAAGTCGCCTCCTCGAGTCCGTCTGTGTGTGTAGGCTTACCTCAGGAACTGTTGTAGGAATTTTGTTCTGGTTTTGACTAATAGATACACTGATTCACGAGAAAGATTTTTCTATATAATTTTTAAATATTTCGTACAAATTGACTGAATTATGATTAATTAAAGTGAAGTTGTGAAAACGTCGAAACTGCTACCTAATGAACAGCCGCCATAACTCGAAGGAGCAGCAGTGTGTTGAGATAGCTGGAGCTGAATGTGTAGGGGTACAGCGTTCGGCTTAAAAACGGAAAGGTCGTAGAATCAAAACCTGGTTGGATGAATTATTTCGCTGTAATTTTTAACGTAGCCAGCACCTCTCGATGATGTGGAGATTCGCCAGAAATGAAACGTGGGTCGAATTGCAAGTTATGCTGTAGCTCGCCTTTTCCCGGTTGGGTAGCTGGTAAATAAATAAATGCCGTGTGGCTGGCTAGGGCCTGCCGTCGGGTAGACCGTTCGCCTGGTGCAAGTCTTTCGAGTTGACGCCAGTTCGGTGACTTGCTTGTCGATGGGGATGAAATGATGATGATTCAAAAATGGTTCAAATGGCTCTGAGCACTATGGGACTTAACTTCTGTGGTCATCAGTCCCCTAGAACTAAGAACTACTTAAACCTAACTAACCTAATGATATCACACACGTCCATGCCCGAGGCAGGATTCGAACCTGCGACCGTAGCAGTCGAAAATGATGATGATAAGGACAACACAACACCCAGTCCCTGAGCGGAGAAAATCTCCGACCTAGCCGGGAATCAAACCCGGGCCGTTAGGTATGACATTGCGTCGCGCTGACCACTCGGCTACCAGGCGCGGACAGGATAACAGGTGAGAGACATGCAAGTCGCCTAAGTGACATCCAGTTAATTGCAATTGTTTCACAACAATCACATAGCGAAAAGAAACATGTTAATCCAAAACCTGTGATTTTCAATTATTTATGCACTGGCGACTCGGCCTGGCTTCGCACGGGTAACATTAAGGCTAAGGTTAGACAGGCGTTTTTTAATACAACTTGAAACGCTTGTGTGGAGTCGTTTCACAGACGTTTGTCTCACTGGATTCTGTACATCATATTCTGTCCACCGCCTGATTGCGGTTTAATTTATTAACTCTCCCAGAAAGACTGAGCAATCAAAGTAAGGCTTATTAAATGATATTATGTTTGATTTTTTTGTTTTCCATAGGAAATCATGTCCTGTATTTTTTACGGTTTTCCCTTCACCCTACCCTATTTGTGCGTGAATGTGACTGAATGAGTGTTTTTACGAGTGGCTTCGGGTTTCTTTTGTGGGGGACGCTGAGTTGGTTGCCGTCTGCTGGGAGCAGGCGATGTTTGCTTCTCGTTTGGAGGGCAGCACAGGATGACCAACTTAGGATCCCAGTACCTGGACAGAGAGGTTTACCCCTTTTAGTCTGAGGTCGGTTTGTCTGTCGGGTTGGTGGCGGAAGCCTACCCCTCTGGTAGCTTCAGTTGCGCCGGTAGTTAGGCGAAGCTCGGTGGACAAAAGACACTCTGCAGTTAGCCGTTTGTGAGTATAGTTCGTAGCTCCTAGAGAGGGTTTCTGCTGATATGAAGTAGGTCGAATTAGAACTTCCCTGTGTTAAATTCATGGCGTATTTAGTACTTCGGCCTAACTGAAGCGTGTGTAGTTATGTATATTTGGAATGAGGCATAATTATTTTGTTAAAACATCGGCGATGATGGTGGTTGAAATTAAAAGTGTGGAATTTGCTTTGTTCCTTTCGGACAGTCGTAGGTATGTAGATGGAATGATTGAATTATTGTGTTCCACTTCCCTTTTGTGTGTTTTTCCTTTTTAATTGCGCGATTCTACAATTTTTTGCGAATTACTTAGTTAAATTTTTTTTCTTCAGGCACCAGTCATGTGTATTCATAGGATGTGCATCAAATTCAGTAATGAAATAAATGTGCTACGTAAAAGATAAACTCTGCGTCCTTTATCTTTGTCATTGATGCCAGTTTTCAAATTAATTTTCTATTCTCTGATTTTTTTATATACGACAGACAATGCTGTTCACTTGTTAGTTTCTTTAAAAAATTGCGTTCTTATAATTAAATTCTTAATTTAATTAAACTGATAATTTACAGTTCGGTCTTCTCCTAATTGTTAGGAAGGGCTTGGGCAGGTGGCGACCATGTAATTTTTAAATTTATGGTTGTCCTTGTGAAGTGGCTTAACCAGAAATTGCGCACAAGGGTTACATCCCCATTATTCTTGGTACATAACGTATGTCGAGCCTTGGCTAGGATCCATTTACAGTTCTACATACATACATTACAAACTTTTATGCGATAAACGCAAGCAATTTTGACCTAGTGTTATGGTATATGACGTGTAGCAACACGGTACGAAAATTCAAGTCAGTACATGTGGGCCGGCCGGTGTGGCCGAGCGGTTCTAGGCGCTTCAGTCTGGAACCGCGCGACCGCTACGGTCGCTGGTTCGAATCCTGCCTCGGGCATGGATGTGTGTGCTTTCCTTAGGTTAGTTAGGTTTAAGTAGTTCTAAGTTCTAGGGGACTGATGACCTCCGATGTTAAGTCCCATAGCTCAGAGCCATTTGAATTTGAAGTACATGTGGCTGGCCCGACACTCACACTGGAGTTTATTGACAGTGAAGTGCTTATAATGGAGGTTGAAAAACACAATTGTTTATATGATGTTCGCGACACTGACTATAAAAATCGTTATAAGATACAAAATTCATGGACAAGTGTATATGAAATAGTTGTCGGAGATCGACTGGGAAACGTGAAAGCAGAAGAAAGAGATGGAATAGGTCAACCCTTCCAGTACTATTTACTTATAGTTCTCAAAGTAGCGGTATAAGGCGCTGCAGTCATGGACTGTGCGGATGATCCCGGCGGAAGTTCGACTCCTCCCTCGGGCATGGGTGTGTGTGTTTGTCCTTAAGATAATTTAGGTTAAGTAGTGTGTAAGCTTAGGGACTGATGACCTTAGCAGTTAAGTCCCATAAGATTTCACAAACATTTGAACATTTGAACATCTCAAAGTAGTATAGCAATAACAACTTCATAAGCACTTTAATGCTACACCGTTTTACAAAATACGAAGTGGCTATTATGAAGTACGAGTGACAAGTAATTAGGCACATAATGAAAACAATACAAACAATATTAAGATTTTTTAGTTACATCTCATTTTGTATAGAAAGTAATTCAGTTCCATTAACTATACGCAATTATTCTGCCACGGAAGTGACCCATGCCCTGAAGTGAAATATGCAGCAAAATTTTCTCGTACATCGATTCCACTTTGACTTCCATTAGGTCCAGGAGGTGGTAAACTTTCTAAAGAACACAGTAATGTGTCTTTAAACTCGAATCCATACCTTTCCTGACGAACCTGTGTAACAAACAACGTGGTTTGGTTATGGAATTTGCAGCCTTAGTAGAACGTTGAAAGGACAGTGAAAAATTCGTCACTTCTTGATTGGTCTTTCGAATGCACATTCGACAAATCTTCGGGCTCCACTGAGTCGATAAGTGAAGATTTTCTTTTGAATGTTAGAATTTTTCTTTGATAAGGGCTTATTACATTTTAACGAAGTGCAAAGGTTTCGTCAGCTACAAGGACATACATAGTTGGTTGGAGTCATTTTGAAATGGCTGTTGTATATGTAAACTGGGGTTGCTTGAATAGCTTTTCTGTCTTATGTAACTACCTTTCAGTACATTTGAATCACTATCCCTTCTAAACGCAGCGACATCATTGAACGTGAAACAATAATCGGCATCCACTACAGACAAGCTCGTTCTGTAATTTAAAAAGGCACTGCCATTGTGCGAAGGCTGATTATTTTTTGTCTTTCGTGTATATTCATGAACTTTCCACTGTGAAGCCGATCTACAATTGTTGGCTGCATCCACCACTTTCTCTGTTTTCGTCGTCCGACAACCAACAGCGAAATAATTGTTTTTGATGTTATACTTAGTTTTTTCATTGTACTTCTCAATTCTCGGTACGCGTACTTTAATCTTCGTACATACATAGTTGAAATGGAGGACAGTGAGACGTCAGCTGGTATAAATTTATATTAAAAATGAAGAAATTCCTCCAGCTGTATTTAAGGTGTCGATTTTATTTTTGCAACTATTTTTGCAACGATTTTATTTTTGCAACTATTTTTGCGACTAGTTACTAACCACCTTCCACACGGAGCACGTCCCTATCTCACCACTGACTTCACGTAAGAGCTGCACTCAGTTGACGTCAACAAGTGTATGGGCCTGAAGATGAAGTTGTTACAACGTTGAAACTAGTTGCAAAAATAAAATCGACAGCTTAAATACAGCTGGAGGAATTTCTTAATTTTTAATATAAATGCGTACTTTAATCCAGTCGGTGCAGAATGAACTGTGCTACAGTGGAAGCAATGTTAGCAAAACACCGTGTAGCCGGCGTGCTGCAATTTACCGCATAAAACGTAGCGTAATTTAACGTGCGGTATAGTCAGGTGTCTGCGGTTAGAAAACGTTGCGGTAATTTCCGTAAATTCGTTGTATTAAAAAACGCCCCTGTAGCCGTACCATCAATATTTTCCTTTTTCAGTTTATTGGCTTTCGGGGCGTCCCCATACAGCCATTTCCATAGTAGAATGAAATTTATTACGAAACGAACGTGAGAACATCACAATACCCAATAACCCGAGCGGAAAAATCTCCGATCAGGCCGGGAATCAAAACCGTGCCCCTTTGGTTAGCAATCCGCCACGCTCATGGCGCAGTTACCGAGGCGGACTTTAGCTGAAGTACCGGCCGCGGTGGTCTAACGGTTCTAGGCGCTCAGTCCCGCGCGACTGCTACGGTCGCAGGTTCGAATCCTGCCTCGGGCATGGATGTGTGTGATGTCCTTAGGTTAGTTAGGTTTAAGTAGTTCTAAGTTCTAGGGGACTGATGACCATAGATGTTAAGTCCCATAGTGCTCAGAGCCATTTGAACCATTTTTTTTAACTGAAGTACCTACAGCCCGACGACTTGATTGGTGTAGTATATTTTGTTTGGGGACCACGAATAAAATTCAGATAACATAGTCAACTAAACTGAAAATAGTGAGTGACTTTCATATACACTACTGGCAATTAAAATTGTTACATCAAGAAGAAATGCAAATGATAAACGGGTATTCATTGGACAAATATATTATACTAGAACTGACATGCGATTACATTTTCCCGCAATTTGGGTGCATAGATCCTGAGAAATTAGTACCCAGAACAACCGCCTATGGCCGTAATAACGGCCTTGATACGCCAGAGCATTGAGTCAAACAGAGCTTGGATGGCGTGTACAGGTACATCTGCCCATCTGCCCATGCAGCTGTAACGTCCACTGTTCAAAGTGCTGTCAGTGCGAACAAGAGGTGACCGAGACGAGTAACCAATGGCACCCCATACCATCAGGCCAGGTGATACGCCAGTATGGCGATGACGAATACACACTTCCATTGTGCGTTCACCGCGATGTCGCCAAACACGGATGCGACCATCATGATGCTGTAAACAGCACCTGGATTCATCCGAAAAAATGACGTTTTGCCATTCGTGCACCCAGGTACCTCGTTGAGAACACCATCGCAGGCGCTCCTGTCTGTGATGCAGCGTCAAGGGTAACCCCAGCCATGGTCTCCGAGCTGATAGGCCATGCTGTTGCAAACGTCGTCGCACTGTTTGTGCAGATGGTTGTTGTCTTGCAAACGTCCCCATCTGTTGACTCAGGGATCGAGACGTGGTTGTACGATCCGTTACAGCCATGTGCATAAGATGCCTTTCATCTCGACTGCTAGTGATAAGAGGCCGTTGGGATCCAGCACGGCGTTCCGTATTACCCTCCGGAACTCACTGATTCCATATTCTGCTACCAGTCATTGGGTCTCGACCAACGCGAGCAGCAATGTCGCGATATGATAAACCGCAATCGCGATAGGCTACAATCCGACCTTTATCAAAGTCGGAAACGTGATGGTACGCATTTGTCCTCCTTACACGAGGCATCACAACAACGTTTCACCAGGCAACGCCGATCAACTGCTGTTTGTGTATGAGAAATCAGTTGGAAACTTTCCTCATGTCAGAACGTTGTAGGTGTCGCCACCGGCGCCAACCTTGTGTGAATGCTCTGAAAAGCTAATCATTTGCATATTACAGCATCTTCTTCCTGTCGGTTAAATTTCGCGTCTGTAGCACGTCATTTATGTGGTGTAGCAATTTTAATGGCCAGTAGTGTAACCTACGCGATGCAAGCTGGTAAAGGAATCTCCACTGTGATCGAAAGTATATGCACACCGGGAATTCAGTATGGTGTTGACCCACCGCTAGTCTTGATGACAGCTTCCATTCTCGCAGGTATACGTTCTGGTGGCAACAAAATGCTCCTAATGTGAAAAACTATGTTTTCTGGGGTGGCCGGATAGTTTTGATCACATATTGTATGGGCACGATCTTCTTGACCGGGATTCAAAAATTTCTAAATAATTATTTTACTATACCTATTCGTCTGTAAGTACATAATACAAGGTGACAATTATAGAACTATATGAAAAAACGTAAATTAATTACAACCTACGGCGTGCACACACTTTATTTAACATGTGAACGTCACTATAGCTATTCGGATTTAGGTTATGACATGCTCGATATGCTTGCCATCATTGGCGATGATGTGACGCAGAAGAATAGAGAAATTTTGCATGACCCGCCGAAATGTCGTAACATCGATGCTATCGATGACCTACTAAACGGCAGTTTTCAGCTGAGCAATGGTTTTGTGATTATAGCTGTACACCTTTTCTTTAATATAGCCTCACAAAAAGGAGTCGCATGTGTTTAGATCCGAAGAATATGGGGGCCAAACGAGGGCCATGCCAGTGGCCTCTGGGTACCCCAGTGCCGGAATGCCGTCCCCAAAGTGCTCCTCCAGGACATCAGACACTATCCTGCTTCGATGGGGTCGAGCTCCGTCTTGCATGAACCACATCTTGTTGAAATTAGTGTCACTTCGGATAATGAGATTGAAATCATCTTCCAAAACCTTTACGTACTGTTCGGTAGTCACAGTGCCACCAAGCAATATGGCACGGATTATTCCATGACTGGACACTGCACACCCGTTGAGGGTGAAGAGACTTCTTGCTGATTCTCAGTCCCCCAAATGCGCCAATTTTGCTTATTGATGAACCCATCCAAATGAAAGTGGTTGTCGTCGCTAAACCAAACCATACAGCGTATACTCATTCCCATCATGTCCTGCGGCCAACCGTGCGTTTTGAACGTCCTAATGCAAACCGTTCAGAAGTTATGACGATTTTATTTTACATAGTCCGATAATTGTCACCCTGTATACTTGACTTTGCGTTCCTTTCAGGCTGAATATAACAGATTTTATCTAAAGATTTAAAATAAGAATGTTAAGTGCGATGCAACGGTGTTGTACACTTCTAGCTGCATTTATAATGCAGCATGTGGTATGTTAATTCTCTGTAAATTTTTTAAAAGTAAGCCCAATGCAATTTTTACATAACTTGTTACGTAAGGCTTTTTTGTGTGTTTCCAGATCTGAACGTCATAGTCAAGCTAGCGAACCTGGTGATCATTTTGTAAAAAAAATTAATATTAAATGCGATTGAAACAATATATAGGATGTTTTTGAAAAATTTAAAAAGTTTTACAGAAAGTTTTTAAAATGTTTATTTAGTGAGCTAGGGGACCCTCCAAGATAGCTGCGCGCTTTAGCACGCCGCTTCCGTGATTGGGGGAGGCGCGTCGGCACGACACCGAATCGACGAGAACCTTAGTGCCAGCTTTCATGGAAATTGTTTTTAGGCGGTGCCCCACATCTAACTAGGCGAAAAGACGTATGTCCCGCCTCAGTTACATGACTCGCAAACATTGCGAACAAAACGTCTCACACTTTCCCACGAACATCGCCAAATCCAAATTAAAAATACGGAATAAAACCTGGAAAAAGAAGATCTCCAGTAACTAGGTACTTCTCGACGAAAAGTGTAGCACAAACTACAATAACCTTTCTAGATGTGGATTTTTCACGAAGAAACTCGCAACCACTTAGTGTGAATGTTTTAGTTTTTGGAAATGAGAAAGTTGAAATATTTATTTGCTTTTTCATCTTGTAATTTATAGTACAATCTGGTAAACAATACGTACACTCCATTCCCAGTGTCTACAAGTAACCGACCGGTACGTCCCTTTCGACAGTACGAAAATCAATCTGGGCATGATAAAACAAAGATAGCTTCAATGAGGAGAAAAAAGGGAATTAGTTTACCTAGTAGCTCAGTCTGTTTGTCGATAATTTCCTGATATTTGGCCAGCAAAATAACCAACGATGGTCGAAGTGAAGAGGATATAAAACGTAAATTTTCAGCAGGAAGAAAAGTAACAAGTTCGTTTGCGTAGCCATCCTCCGCAGCAAGCACAGAAATATTTGTTTTGTAAATAAAAACCACCTTTCCTTGCTGCAGTAATTTATTTTTCCCAGGCCTAAGGCCTAAGAGTAAAAAATGTGAAGAGCGTGTGGGACAAATAAATTACTTCTCCCAGACTCGTTTTGTTGCAGTAATTTATTTGTACCAGACGGGTTTCGCCATTTTTTACTCTAAGGTCATAGAGTAAAAAAAGGAGAAAAGCGTCTGGGAGAAATAAATTACTGCAGCAAGAAAAGGCGGTTTTTATTTACAAAACAAATAGGAAGAAAAGTATTTATGAAAAAATAAATTTTTTGACATAGAATATAAATTCAAGTATAAAGAAATTTTTCTGAAGCATTGACTTGCACGGAAGTGAAACGTGGACGATAAAGAATTCAGAAAAGAAGAGAACAGAGTCTGTTGAGAGGTGGTGATATACACTCCTGGAAATTGAAATAAGAACACCGTGAATACATTGTCCCAGGAAGGGGAAACTTTAGTGACACATTCCTGGGGTCAGATACATCACATGATCACACTGACAGAACCACAGGCACATAGACACAGGCAACAGAGCATGCACAATGTCGGCACTAGTACAGTGTATATCCACCTTTCGCAGCAATGCAGGCTGCTATTCTCCCATGGAGACGATCGTAGAGATGCTGGATGTAGTCCTGTGGAACGGCTTGCCATGCCATTTCCACCTGGCGCCTCAGTTGGACCAGCGTTCGTGCTGGACGTGCAGACCGCGTGAGACGACGCTTCATCCAGTCCCAAACATGCTCAATGGGGGACAGATCCGGAGATCTTGCTGGCCAGGGTAGTTGACTTACACCTTCTAGAGCACGTTGGGTGGCACGGGATACATGCGGACGTGCATTGTCCTGTTGGAACAGCAAGTTCCCTTGCCGGTCTAGGAATGGTAGAACGATGGGTTCGATGACGGTTTGGATGTACCGTGCACTATTCAGTGTCCCCTCGACGATCACCAGTGGTGTACGGCCAGTGTAGGAGATCGCTCCCCACACCATGATGCCGGGTGTTGGCCCTGTGTGCCTCGGTCGTATGCAGTCCTGATTGTGGCGCTCACCTGCACGGCGCCAAACACGCATACGACCATCATTGGCACCAAGGCAGAAGCGACTCTCATCGCTGAAGACGACACGTCTCCATTCGTCCCTCCATTCACGCCTGTCGCGACACCACTGGAGGCGGGCTGCACGATGTTGGGGCGTGAGCGGAAGACGGCCTAACGGTGTGCGGGACCGTAGCCCAGCTTCATGGAGACGGTTGCGAATGGTCCTCGCCGATACCCCAGGAGCAACAGTGTCCCTAATTTGCTGGGAAGTGGCGGTGCGGTCCCCTACGGCACTGCGTAGGATCCTACGGTCTTGGCGTGCATCCGTGCGTCGCTGCGGTCCGGTCCCAGGTCGACGGGCACGTGTACCTTCCGCCGACCACTGGCGACAACGTCGATGTACTGTGGAGACCTCACGCCCCACGTGTTGAGCAATTCGGCGGTACGTCCACCCGGCCTCCCGCATGTCCACTATACGCCCTCGCTCAAAGTCCGTCAACTGCACATACGGTTCACGTCCACGCTGTCGCGGCATGCTACCAGTGTTAAAGACTGCGATGGAGCTCCGTATGCCACGGCAAACTGGCTGACACTGACGGCGGCGGTGCACAAATGCTGCGCAGCTAGCGCCATTCGACGGCCAACACCGCGGTTCCTGGTGTGTCCGCTGTGCCGTGCGTGTGATCATTGCTTGTACAGCCCTCTCGCAGTGTCCGGAGCAAGTATGGTGGGTCTGACACACCGGTGTCAATGTGTTCTTTTTTCCATTTCCAGGAGTGTGTATATATATATATATATATATATATATATATATATATATATATATATATTTCCTTTTAATTTTGTGGTAAGTTCTTATTGGACTAAACAGCTGGGGTCATCGGTCCCTAGGCGTACACGCTACTTAATCTAATTTAAACTAACTTAGACTAAGGACAACACACACACACCCATGCTACCAGAGGGAGGGCTCGAACCTCCAGGCGGGGGGTGGGGGGTGAGGGGGGGGGGGAACCGCGCGAACCGTGGAAGGCGCCCATATGGTTATTCTGCGAGGTCGAATTACTGCCAAAGATTATGTGACTATTTTGGGTGAGCATGTGCATCTCATGATACTGTGTTTGTTTCCCGACGGTGATGTTGGGTTCCAAGACTACAGTGTCCCTTTTGACACAGCTAGTATCCTCCAGGACTGGCTTTGTGAGCGCCAGGGTGAATTGTCACATCTCCCCTGGCCCCTCAGTCTTCAGATCTCAATATTATTGAGCCTCTGTCATCTACTTTGGAGAGGAGGGTGCGTGATTGCTACCCACCTTCATCGTCATTACCTGCACTTACCACTATTTTGCGGGAAGAATGGTACATTTATGCTCATAAATTAAGGATAATGCTGATACATGGTGAAACAACGCTCTGGTGGGCGGTTTACGGGTTTAAATCACCCCGTGGTATCACCATGCGTTGCATTTGATCTGCGATCATCGCACGGTGGCGCTGGCAGCAGTCCACATACGCAGAATTGTGTTGGTGCATGTCAGACTACGGTGTCCAGGCGCTACAGTACGGGACGTCCACAGTGTACAACACAACAAGAAGACCGATATCTCACCATCAGTGCCCGCAGACGGCCACGGGGTACTGCAGGTAGCCTTGCTCGGGACTTTACCGCAGTCACTGGAACAGTTGTTTCCAGACACACAGTCTGCCGACGACTGAACAGACATGTTTCAATTGCCTGGAGACCTGCAAGGTGCACTCCACTGACCCCTGGTCACAGGAGAGTCTGTAAAGTCTGGTGTCAAGAACACATTACATGGTCATTGGAACAGTGGTCCCGGATTATGTTTACGGACGAGTCCAGGTATAGTCTGAACAGTGATTCTCGCCGGGTTTTCATCTGGCGTGAACCAGGGACATGATACCAACCCCTTAATGTCCTTGAAAGGAACCTGTATGGAGGTCGTGGTTTGATGGTGAGGGGTGAGGTTATGATTGGAACACGTACACCCACACATTTTGCACCAGTATGACCGCCTTTTAAGAGGTGCAGTGGGTCTCACCTTCCTCCTGGTGGATGATAGCGGACGGCCCCACCGCGCTGCCATCGTGGAAGAGTACCTTGAAACAGAAGATATCAAACGAATGGAGTGGCCTGCCTGTTCTCCAGACCTAAACCCCATGGAGCACGTCTGGGATGCTCTCGGTCGACGTATCGCTGCACGCCTTCAAACCCTAGGACACTTCAGGAGCTCCGACAGGCACTGGTGCAAGAATGGGATGCTATACCTCAGCAGCTGCTCGACCACCTGATCCAGAGTATGCCAACCAGTTGTGCGGCCTGTGTACGTGTGCATGGTGATCATATCTCATATTGATGTCGGGGAACATGCGCAGGAAACAGTGGCGTTTTGTAGCACACTGTTTTCTCAACTTACCACCAATACCGTGGACTTACAGATCTGTGTCATGTGTGTTCCCTATGTACCTATGCTATTAGCACCAGTTTTGTGTAGTGCCATGTTGTGTGGCAACACGTTCTGCCATTATCCTTAATTTATGAGCATGAGTGTATAAGATTCCCTTGAAAACCATACAGGATTTATTCATTCCGAGACGACTTTGAGGTATTTTGAATGTCAACGTTTTTCCTACAACACGTTAGGCATGATAATGTGCTGTGTTTTTGGTGTTTCCATATTTTTGTCCACCGCTTCTACTAACAGAAAAAAAGTACAGCCTGTAACATTCTCTGATGTTTGTGATGTTTAAATTACAGCCTATAACACAGCGGTAGCTGTTTCAAAAACTGTCTTTTCATTCATGCCACAACACTTTTTGACTACCGAACTACGTTTTAGTTACAGTTATTAGATCAGTATTATGACATGTTTATGTTCAAAGCAAAATTTATTGAAGGCAAAAAAGCGTGTTCTATCTAGCCAGCTGGCACACTCTGTTCCCGCTGTGCTGCGGTTGTAAAAGCCGTACAAAATTCTCTTTGACCCTGGCAACTGGCAGCGCCGCAACCGCACTTACTGTCACTCGGTCCAGCCTCTCCTGCCCTTCCATTTTGTTACATTCATACCATTACTCCATATGAACCTGAGCTCTGAGCATAACGCATTGGTCAACAACACCGAAAGGCAACTCTTGACCTGGGGAAGGAGCCGAGGCCACATATACACGAATGACATGAAAAGTAAAAATTTCTTATTGATTTTACTACTGTAATACTACCGAAAGGAAATTGTCGTTACTGTTCCTGTACCAAGCCACTACATTAACAAAATTAATCACGTGTCAGGTACGTCTACATCTACATCTACATGGTTACTCTGCAATTCACACTTAAGTGCCTGGCAGAGGGTTCATCGAACAATTTTCATACTACTTCTCTACCATTCCACTCTCGAATGGCGCCTGGGAAAAAGGAACACCTAAATATATCCGTTAGAGCTCTAATTTCTCTTATTTTATTATGATGATTATTTCTCCCTACGTAGGTGGGTGTCAACAAAATATTTTCGAATTCGGAAAGGAAAGTTGGTGATTGAAATTTCGTAAATAGATCTCGCAGCAAACAAAACCGCCTTTGTTTCAATGACTGCCACCCCAACTCGCGTATCATATCAGTGACACTCTCACCCCTATTGCGCGATAACACGAAACGAGCTGCCCTTCTTTGCACTTTTTCGATTTCCTCCGTCAATCTTACCTGGTAAGGATCCCATACCGCACAGCAATATTCAAGCAGAGGACGGACAAGTGTAATGTAGGCTGTCTCTTTAGTGGGTTTGTCGCATCTTCTAAGTGTTCTGCCAACAAAGCGCAGTCTTTGTTTCGCCTTCCTCACAATATTACCTATGTGGTCTTTCCAATTTAAGTTGCTCGTAATTGTAATTCTTACGTATTTAGTCGAATTGACAGCCCTTAGATTTGTGAGATTTGTCGTACACCCATTTATCGTATTTCTTTTAGTACCCATGTGGATGACCTCGCACTTTTCTTTTTTTAGTGCCAATTGCCACTTTTCGCACCATACAGAAATTCTCTGTAGATCATTTTGTAACTGGAATTGATCGTCTGATGATTTTACTAGACGGTAAATTACAGTTTCATCTGCAAACAATCTAAGGGTAAGGGGGCTGCTCAGATTATCACCTTTATCATTTAAGTAAATCAGGAACAGCAGAGGGCCTATGACACAACCTTGTCGAACGCCAGATATCATTTCTGTTCTACTCGATGATTTACCGTCCATCACTACGAACTGTGACCTCTTTGAGAATAAATCACGAATCCAGTCACACAACTGAGACGATACTCCATATGCACGCAATTTGATTAATAGTCGCTTGTGAGGAACGGTATCAAAAGCCTTCCGGAAATCTAGGAATATGGAATCGATCTGAGATCACTCATTACTTCATGGGAATGAAGAGTTAGCTGTGTTGCACAAGAACGATATATTCTGAATCCGTGTTGGTTATGTATCAATAAGTCATTTCCTTCAAGGTGATTCATAATGTTCGAGTACAGTATATGCTCCAAAATCCTACTGCAGATTGAGGTCAGTGATATGGGTCTGTAATTCAATGGGTTACTCCTATTTCCTTTCCTGAATATTGGTGTGACCTGTGCTACTTTCCAGTCTTTAGGAACAGAACTTTCGTCAAGTGAGTGGTTGTATATGATTGCTAAGAAAGGCGCTATTGTGTTTGCATACTCTGAAAGGAACCTGACTGGTATACCATCTAGACCGGAAGACTTGCCTTTCTTAAGTGATTTGAGTTGTTTCGCAACACCTAAGATATCTAATTTTATGTCACTCATGCTAACAAAATGGTTCAAATGGCTCTGAGCACTATGGGACTTAACTTCTGAGGTCATCAATCCCCTAGAACTTAGAACTACTTAAACCTTACGACACCTAAGGACATCACTCACATCCATGCTCGAAGCAGGATTCGAACCTGCGATTGTAGCGGTCGCGCGGTTGCAGACTGTAGCGCTTAGAACCGCTCGGCCACACCAGCAGGCACTCATGGTAACAGCTGTTCTGGTTTCGAATTCTGGAATATTTACTTCAGACAATTAAGTCTATTGTTTGGAATTATACTGTGACGTTCTAGGTTTTTTTTCTTTATTGTTATTTTGCACCTCATACTATGTGGGCTGGCAGCGGAAAATTTTACTCCGCTCTTCAGCTATAGTTGTTGTGTGTGAAATCTTATGGGACTTAACTGCTAAGGTCATCAGCCCATAAGCTTACACACGACTTAACCTAAATTATCCGAAGGACAAACACATACACCCATGCCCGAGGGAGGACTCGAACCTCCGCCGGGACCAGCCGCACAGTCCATGACTGCAGCGCCTGAGACTGCTCGGCTAATCCCGCGCGGCCGCTCTTCAGCCACAAGCAGTACAATAAGAGAGAAAATCAATGAAGGCAGAAAAGTAACATAATGGTGGTTAAAAAATAGTAGATACAGTAATTAAAAAACTTGAAGCCGTTCACACTCGACGAAAAACAAGAAAACTGGCGGCACTGTGCACAAACACTGATGATTTAGACGACACACGTGAACAAAGGAGCGTGGGCGGCTAAAAACACTGAATCACAAACACGACGACACACACACTAAACCGATTGCGATGATCTCCGGCGCGCGAATGTCCACTTAATGTGTACGAGTCCGGGGACCTGCCAAGAGGGGAAGAAGGTGGTGGGGGAGGGAGAGGGGAGAGCAGAGATGCCAATGGCAGAGGAGATGGGGGGAGGAAGGAAGGTATGGGGGTAGGGGAAGCCCGGGGGGGGAGGAAGGGAGGAGGGAGGGAAGGAAGAGAGAAGGGAGAGAGGGTGCCCTGAGGAAAAAACACAAGAAGTGGGAGGGGGGGATCAAAGTTGATACGAGGGGTAGATGGATGGGAGGGGGCATCATCATGGAGGGGGAGCTGGCGGAAGCCACCTTGGGAGAGTGTAAGGAGGGTGGAGAGATGGAGAGCAGGTGGGACGTGGAAATACAGGCACGGCAGTGGACAGGGGATGTAGGAGACAAGCGGGTGAGGGGGATCTAGTTTACGGGAAATGTAGAGGATCCCTATCCGTTCGAGGAAAAGGAGGAGGTGGGGGAACAGAGTAAGGTCGTACAGGATCCACTTGGGGGAGGGGAGACGGATGCGATAGGCGAGGCGAAGAGCGTGGCGTTCGAGGATTTGAAGGGATTTGTAAAAGGTAGGAGGGGTGGAGATCCAGGCAGGGTGGGCATAGCAGAGGATAAGGCGGATGAGTGATTTATAGGTGTGGAGGATGGTGGAGGGGTCCAGACCCCATGTACGGCCAGAAAGAAGCTTGAGGAGATGGAGTCGGGAGCGTGCCTTGGCTTGGATTGTCCGGAGATGGGGGGTCCAGGAGAGGCGATGGTCAAGGGTGACGTCAAGGTACTTAAGGGTGGGGGTGAGGGTGATAGGACGGCCATAGATGGTGACATGAAGTCGAAGTTCTAGGTAGTCGGAAAGTTTACTTACTTGCAACGTTTTCACAGCACTGAATTGAGTGAGATGTTGCCAGGCAGCTCCCTACCTGCTCTGATATCGGTACAAGCTACATTTTCCGGAAGAAGGTTTATAATGTGGAGAGTTAGTAATTAATGAGGGACGTTCAATCAATAAGCAACGCAACACTTTTTTTCTGTCAGTTTCGGTAAAAAAATGCCGAATTTGTTGTGGGACATTGCGGAATATTCCCGCTTCAGCCCCTATAGTTTCGTGAAGTTCCGATAGGTGGCGGCGCTATACGTAGCATTCAAAATGGCGTCTGTGACGGGGATGCTTTACAATCGGGGAGCTGCTATTGAGTTTCTTTTGGCGGAAAATCAGAGCATCACAGATATTCATAGGCACTTGCAGAATGTCTACGGAGGCTTGGCAGTGAAGAAAAGCGCGGTGAGACGTTGGGCTAAGCGTCTGTTATCTTCGCAACAAGGTCGCGTAAACCAGTGCTATTTCCCGCTTGCCGGCCGGCCGCACACAGTTACGCTGCCCTCAGAAAATTGAAGAAACGACTTCAGCATGTTCGTCGCCACGAAAACTTCCATTTGTTTGTCCCAATGAGAGATACACTCCACGAGAAGCAGTATGTGCATGATGGGGAGATTACTGACGCAGCAAGACGTTGTCTGCGACTTCGACCAATAGAGTGGTACCACGCGGACATACAGATCCTCCCAGTAAGGTGTCGTAAGGCCGTCGCATTGAATGGAGATGATGTTGAAAAGTAGGTTTTGTAGCCAGAAGTGTGGGGAATAATATGGTGTATTGGAACCCTGAATAAAAGCAACCTTCTTTCTGAAAAAACAGTGTGTTGCATTACTTACTGAACGCCCCTCATACAATGTCTTAGACAGATATATTCAAATATCTTTTATAAATGATGTGCTTACAGCAAAATTGTTAGTTGACATATAAACCATTCTGAACGACCGCTACAGCTTTTAGGTCAGTTAATGAAAAATGTTCTTCCACCAAGTCTTTCAAGCTGTTGTAGTTGTTTTTCGAGATGGTGACGGCCCCTTTCTTTATTTTGTACAGCAAATGACAGCCATCTTTACTTTTCAGGCTAGCACCCGTCTAATCCCTGCAATTTATGCGTTAGTAGCAGAATTAGGCCGTAATTCTGAATGGAGTCTCCAAAACGTCAGCAGAAGCATTGCCTGCGATAGCAGCTTCAGGTCGAGCATCATACCGCGTCCTCCTTTCCCGAACAGTATCGAAGATCTCCTGCTGGTTGTTTCTGCATCCGCGTGTTTCGCCCAGACACAATGACAGTTCTTCCACTACTCGCTGCCGTCACTAAGAAACATTCTCATTGGCCGTCTTTGAACTTACTTATTGACGTCAATACTTTGGATCCTCGATTCAGAACAGTTAAAAAATTTTAGTGTTTACTTCCTTTGCCCAAAATAAAACATAGCACAAAAGTTACAGTCATTTGCTGTGCATAGCCATCTTAGAATCTGCAGATGGGTTTTAGTACAAAAAAAAAAGAAACAAATTTTTGGGGTGTTCCTCCATAACACGAATAACGATTTTTGAAAACGGGTGTTTGGTACTCTAGACAAAAGCCCAGAGAATATGCTGTTATAATATGAGCAATTTGCTACGGTTATTAGTTATATAGATTTTGCTTCATACCGGATTATACGTGTGTATCTTACGTATACAAGTAGGGAAAGTTTGAACCTCTATATCTAGGAAAGGGATAAAAATATAAAGAAAACTTTGAAGGCTGTTCGGGACTGGGATCTTAGGAATAGTAATAATGTCAGCAATTGTAAGTAGGCTGTTTAGGTTTTTATATTGGTAACGCCACGTAGCGCTCTGTATGAAAATCACTGGCTGTGCTGTGTGCAGTCTGTGGCTAGTTTGCATTATTGTCTGCCATTGTAGTGTTGGGCAGCTGGATGTGAATAGCACGTAGCGTTGCGCAGTTGGAGGTGAGCCGCCAGCAGTGGTGAATGTGGGGAGGGAGATGGCGGAGTTTTGAAATTTGTAAGACTGGATGTCATGAACTGCTATATATATAATGACTTTTGAACACTATTAAGGTAAATACTGCACATTGTTTGTTCTCTATCAAAATCTTTCATTTGCAAATTATGCCTATCAGTAGTTAGTGCCTTCAGTAGTTTGAATCTTTTATTTAGCTGGCAGTAGTGGCGCTCGCTATATTGCAGTAGCTTGAGTAACGAAGATTTTTGTGAGGTAAGTGATTTGTGAAAGGTATAGGTTAATGTTAGTCAGGGCCATTCTTTTGTAGGGATTTTTGAAAGTCAGATTGCGTTGCGCTAAAAATATTGTGTGTCACTTAAGTGAATGTTTGAGTACGTTCAGTTTTGCTCAGCTGTTTGAAAAGCAAATAACGTAAGAGGTTTATCAGGACAGTAATTCATAAATTTTTCTGAGGGGACGTTTCATATGGCGACCCTCCACTCAAACTACGGAAGGCACTAACTACTGATAGGCACAGTTAGCAAAAGAAAGATTTTGATAGAGAACAAACAATGTATTTACCTTAATATTGTTCAAAAGTCATATTATATATATCAGTTCATGACATCAAGTCTTACAAATGTACTGTCTCTAATGGACACAGGTCCAGATCATCCACTCTCAAAAATCCGCCATCTCACTTCCCCACATCCACCACTGGTGGCGGCTCACCTCCAACTGCGCAACGCTACTCGCTGTAACAGCCAACTGCCCAACACTACAATAGCCAACAACAATGCAAACCAGCCACAGACTGCACACAGCACAGCCAGTGATTTTCATACAGAGCGCTACGTGGCGCTACCAATAAGAAAACCTAAACAGCCTACTTACATAGCCCCCATGCTCCCCACAAAAAATTTTACAAATTGTTTTGGGCACTGGCCAATATATATTTGTTAAAAATTTTTTCACAATTACAATAACAAAGAAATCATACGCACACACTTAGTGATACAATGTTGGTCAAAAGCTAAAATTTTCTCACAGTCCATAAAGACAGCCCTGATCATTCATCACAGTAAAATTGCAGTGTTTTTCTCAAAGTGTGAGCAGTAAAAGAAAATGCACAGGGAAGTAGTGGATTTCCATGCAGTCTTGAAGAAGTAGTGTTGTCCTTCCAACAGAAAGACAGTGCTGACTCTTGACATGCAGACAGGTAATGGTCCAGAACAGAGCAAACCCACAGCAGAGTCAGTCGAAGTTTTGAAGAATATTGGTAGGTAGGTCATCACAGAGTAGACCCACTGTAGTCCTGGTAGAGATTGTGGTATTGGTGGGCCATCCAAGATGCAGACCCACTGTAGTCCATGTAGAGACGGCAAGCAGCCATCTGTTGCGACTGTGCAGGTGCACAGTCACCATCGAAGAGTCTTGCGGATAATATACAAGATCAGCTGACACAGGTAATACAAGGATTACGTATTTCAGAGGACACTCGCGCCCCAATACGGGAAGAGGGACATAGAAATACGGAACAGCCACAAAATAATAACACAGCGCATTTCGGAAATTATGAAAGAAATTGGCAAGGTGCACGGAATTTTGAAATGGAACCGCCGAAACGACGTAACAATGACCGATATGCGACTCGCCGACATGATGATTTTGACTATAATCTGTTCATTACTACACGTAAATTTAAAACATTTAAGAATTCTGGCAACGACATTCATCCACAAGCATGGCTCCATCAATTCTCTCATTGTTTTCCTCCCAACTGGTCATTAGAGCACAGATTAGAATTTATGTGTGGCTACTTAGAGAATGAACCAGCTGAAAGAATGCGATCGATGATTCACGATTGTCACAGTGAAGGAGAATTTTATCATGCCTTCCTCTCTGCATACTGGTCTCAAGCTACACAAGACCGAGTAAAACATAGCATCATAATGATGAAACATTTCGAACAATATGTATTTCCCAGTCTTGTGAATTATTTTGAAGACATGTTGCACAAGAATCAGTACCTGTCAAACCTATACAGCCCCTCAGAACTCATCCGCATTTGCTTAATCAAACTACTTGAACATTTACGACATATTATATTGCCAGGACGTTGCAAAGACGACATTGAAGCTTTTCAGGGACTCCTACAAGAATTAGAAATTGACACTGACAATCGCGGAACGCGAAAACAGGAACACAACAATTACAGGTCACATCTGTCACAATTCTGCGATGAAAGAAATAATAACTGGACATGACAAGGCTATTCTCACAACACAAATCGTGAACAAAACAGACACCACTGGCAGAGTAACAGTTACAGAGAAAGATCGCATTTCCGTAGTAATGAATATGACACAGACAATCATAGAAACAGACAATATGGGAACCAGAACTATTATTATCACGGGAGACAGAATAACTTCAGACGCAACGGTCCACCGTGCAGAGATAATTCAGGGAGAAATTCTCCACCACTTAACCGACAAGAAAGAAATTACAGAAATTACCGACATGACGACAGACGATATAATCATCAGAACTGGCGAGATTCAAACAGGGCAGGCCCCTCTCGACAAGCTGAATTTGTAGAAGTTAGATCTCCAAATCCCAATAACGACACGCGCCAACAAAGAAACAGACAATGACTTGCACCGCAGGCAGCCACGTGCGCCGGCTGGGCTTCACAAAAATAACATAAGCTAACCTTGAGAAAAATTCCAGCATTCCTTACCGACGTATACCACATGATAATTGTGTTGAAACTGAAACTTTGCATACTAGGAAGAGTAGAGGTTTACACCATATTTCATGTGTAAAACCATTTACTGAGAGATAATCTGCCTTTTAACTTTGTCTTTGCCATAAAACTTTTCACTTCACGTTATTAGTATGCTTTGTCACACTTAGAAACTGTTAACATGCAACAATGTTTTAAAGTTAACTATCCAGTCAAGAACCTGGGCAACTTATTTAAACAGAAATTACCACTGCAATGTGATAGTGAACATAGGACACAGGGTTACTGTGTGTGTACATTCTTGCTTGTTAGTTGCACGATCACGTAACGACTATGAGGCTCACATACTTAGAACATATACAGGTACTGCTAATGAGATTTTAATGCAACATTTTGGTTTACTTGAAAAGATACTCTTTATTTGAAGTACATTCGGTGAGATTAAAGATGACTTAGCATTTGGTTTCTTTGACAGCTACACGATTATATCACGACGCTACTAATGTGTGACACAATTAACATTGTTGCTTTTATGATGTATCTGTTTTATATCTGCACAGTTTTTCTCAGTTCTTCTGGAAAGGAGTACCTGTTTTAGTAGTAACTTTTGTGGTATAGCTGCAATGAGACAGCCTTTTCTGTAGCACAACAATACGTTACAATACAGTACTTACTTCATCACGGTAATGTACGTAATAACTACACATAGCATAGCAATTCATTTTGTTTATTATGAGGTAAGTACATTGACTTCTACAGAACTTTGCTTACGGACGACGATAATTACGACACTTCGCACATTTTTTACCCTTAAGTAATGACAGAGATTGTCTTACAACGAGACGCACAGTTTGAGTGATTGATTTTGTACTTAAAACATTTATTTTTAAAGATTTTTGAATTACAATGATACAAAGGTTTTCCGTGATACATTTCATTCCATTGCTGTAATCTGTAACACCTGAGGGTATAATTACATTAATCTTCAGGGGGGTACACGATTACTTTGTGTACCATGTGTGTGGCAAGCACAAGGAGCCCTAGCTAATATGGTATTTGCTTATACAACTTTACACATCGGTACCATATTTCTCTAACACATAAATTACACAGCTATCTGACCATTTAACTGAGAGACAAACATTTTTTTTACTACATCAGTGACACATGTTTACGTAATTACATAGTTGGATAACTTCACACTTATGAAATTGTATTTTGTCTGTAATTTGTGAACTGTTCATATATTTTTCGGAACCATTGTGATACTATGAGAGCTTTCAATGATATATTTGGTATGGGATCATGATATTTAAAGTATGTTTGAGGCTGCCACTGTAGCGGAAACTGCTGTCGTAAATATTTTGGTAAGAAAGGTAAGTGACCTTGACGTAATGCGTTTTGAGCGCCCAACTGAGAGATAGTTGCCTGACAAAAGAAAGCCATTAGGTGGAGAAAAAAAGAGGCCATTATCCTCGCTATTGACATTCCTTTGTAGAAAGCATTGCAAATACGACACGCTCATTACTTGGAACATCTGCACACCTGCTTATGACAAGCGTCTTTCTACGAGAGTTGAGAGAATTTCTACTAACTTTTGAAATGTCAAATGACTATTGAATGATATTTTTATGCTTCGCTTTAGATAGTTGCTTATTTAATTTGATATCTGGTTTCCAGCTGTGTTACAGCATTGGTTTTATAAAATAAAATTAAATTTATTTGCTAATGTGAAAACTTTCTGTCAACAGATCTATTAAATAATAATTTTATGATCCACGTTCTTCGAAAAAGGAGCACTTGGAAAGGAAAGAACAATAAGAAGGGATTAATAACAGTTACTGCATACATAATTTCTTTTTCAAGTACTTGGTAATATTTTTGGTAGAATAACTTCTTGTGGTGCACCACTTTAATGACATAGATATTAAGATGTGAATAGACATTTCCCTTTTCTGCACTGTTGTCTTTAGTGTAATATTTTTTTCTGCTTGAGCTTTGTCATGTTTAGATATAAGTTATTGCATTTGCTGCTGCTGTTTGCCAGGCTTAATCTTACTGAATTTGACTTTGTATTACCCTGTTAAGCCAGTTTTACTATGGATTTATTTTTTTTTGTTTGCTGCGCATTGCCTTATATTAGTTGTAATATTCCATTTGCTTTGCTAATTTACGCTGCTTGTTTTGCCAATTTGCATTTTTTATCATTGCTGTTTGTGTTAATTGTTTTGCGGTGCTGCATTACCTCGTCCCTTAGTTTAGCATCTGAGCTCAGTAGATTTAAGTTAGCTTAAGATGGGGTAGGCTATATAAGAGAACGAGTTGTGATGAATTGGAAGAAATGCATTGAGAAGCTATAAGAAAATGGTTTGGCCAAAAAAGTATTTTGAAAGAGGATATGAACAAAAGAGTAGGGTTTAGAGACAACAGGTTTAGATAGGATTTTCTTGGAAATAAATGATGAAGTAAGATAATGGAAAATAAATAATGAGGTAAGAAATATGTGAACATATAAATACAGAAAGCATGCTTGGATAGGATTTTTTGGTGGAAACAAATGTTGAAATAAGACGAAAGATCTATGGAATGAAGTTTTGGGTTGGACTGCAGTACCAAATGTTACACTGAAAACAAACCCTGTCCTGTATTTTTGTGTTATTACACTATGTGAATTTGTGTTTTTCCTGTCTGTATGTGTTTAGCTAATAAGATTTATGTTGTGGAATTTTTCTAATAATATGTTATTTTTTTTGTAAAGATGCTTAGACATTATTTATTCTGTTTTGTTTTAATGCTCATGTGTGAAGTTGATGTTTCAAAAGTTATTCTGATCTTTTATGTATTTACTTATGTCATAATTCCTGTAACACTGATGTATATGTTTATTTCTATTCTTTTGTAAAGCCCCTATTACTACAAATGTTATCTGTATTGTTATGTTTTTAATGATGTATTTTGTACCTTTGTTATTGTATTCTTATGTTATAAAATTGTAATTAACACCAGTTCATCAAATTAATTAACTTGTAAGTTACATTTCACTGTACACGTTTCTGTTGGTCATAGTATATGGACAATATGTGAGAAGTAGGGACTGTTAGTGTTTGCACGTGTGTTAATAATTCAGCAGGGGACTGGATAACAGCATTTCTGGTTCTAAGGACAATTCCAAAAGCTTTGTGAGTGCACAAGTGGTGGTTATGGACTTGCTATATTCTCCGCAAGACTCTTCGATGGTGATTGTGCACCTGCACAGTCGCAAAAGATGACTGCTGGCCGTCTCTACAAGGACTGCAGTGGGTCTGTATCTTTGATGGCTAACCAATACCATTATTTCTACAATGACTGCACTGGGTCTGCACCTCTGATGGCCCACCAATACCATTATTTCTACAAGGACTGCAGTGGATCTGCACCTCTGGGGGCCCACCAATACCGTAAACTCTACCAGGAATACAGTGGGTCTGCTCTGTGATGACCTACCTACCAATATTCTTCAAAACTTCGACTGACTCTGCTGTGGGTTTGCTCTGGTGTGGCCCATTACCTGTCTGCATGTCTTTCCGTTGGAAGGACAACACTACTACTTCAAGACTGCATGGAAATCCACTACTTCCGTGTACATTTTCTTTTAGTGCTCAGACATTGAGAAAAACACTGCAATTTTACTGTGATGAATGATCAGGACTGTCTTTATGGACTGTGAGAAAATTTTAGCTTTTGACCAACATTGTATCAATAAGTGTGTGCGTATGATTTCTTTGTTATTGTAATTATGAATTTTTTTTTCAAATCTGTTTTGGCCAGTGCCCAAAACAATTTGTAAAATTTTTTGTGGGGAGCATGGGGGCTATGTAAGTAGGCTGTTTAAGTTTTTATATTGGTAACGCCACGTAGCGCTCTGTATGAAAATCACTGGCTGTGCTGTGTGCAGTCTGTGGCTAGTTTGCATTGTTGTCTGCCATTGTAGTGTTGGGCAGCTGGATGTGAACAGCACGTAGCGTTCCGCAGTTGGAGGTGAGCCGCCAGCAGTGGTGGATGTGGGGAGAGAGATGGCGGAGTTTTGAAATTTGTAAGACTGGATGTCATGAACTGCTATATATATTATGACTTTTGAACACTATTAAGGTAAATACATTGTTTGTTCTCTATCAAAATCTTTCATTTGCTAACTATGCCTATCAGTAGTTAGTGCCTTCAGTAGTTTGAATCTTTTATTTAGTTGGCAATAGTGGCGCTCGCTATATTGCAGTAGCTTGAGTAACGAAGATTTTTGTGAGGTAAGTGATTTGTGAAAGGTATAGGTTAATGTTAGTCAGGGCCATTCTTTTGTAGGGATTTTTGAAAGTCAGATTGCGTTGCGCTAAAAATATTGTGTGCCACTTTAGTGAATGTTTGAGTATGTTCAGTTTTGCTCAGCTGTTTGAAAAGCAAATAATGTAAGAGGTTTATCAGGACAGTAATTCATAAATTTTTCTAAGGGGACGTTTCACAATTTGTTGTCCATAGCCGTCTTGGAACCCGCGACTCGTTTTTAGTACCTGAAAACCATGTTTTTGGGAGTGTTTCTTGATAGTAAAGGATAGTAGGGTAACTATGAACATCGGAATCTCCGAAACGATTAAAGATACCAAGAAAATTTTCAGGGGTATTTGAGATTGAGGTCCTAGGAATATATTGTAAAAATTTCAGCCATTTGCTATGCATAGCCGTCTTGAAATCCTCGTTTTAGTTTCACTACGGTAAAAATGGCAAAAAACCCTTTTCTCTGGTTTTATGAGGAACATCCCATGAAATAATGGTGCCTCCATAAGTTCCTTTACGCCCACCGTAGATCCCAAGAAATACAAAAAGAACCAACCGATATTTTCCATTTCCCCAGGCTGGAGTAAGTGTATGTATTATATTCGTACTTTGACCTTGTACTGTAGGATAATTACACTAAACTGATCTTTCAGTTGGGTATACAAATGGTCCCTAGACCAAGGGCTTAAAAAAAAAAAACAACGGTTCAAATGGCTCTGAGCACTATGGGACTCAACATCTGAGGTCATCAGTCCCCTAGCACTTAGAACTACTTAAACCTAACTAACCTAAGGACGTCACACACATCCATGCCCGAGGCAGGATTCGAACCTGGGACCGTAGCGGTCGCGCGGTTCCAGACTGAAGCGCCTAGAACCGCTCGGGCACCAGCGGCCGGCCAAGGGCTATCCACTTGACCCTATCTTTCTATGAAGAATAGAACCCGAGGTATGAGCCCCGGAAAAATTTCGTGTTAATGGGATTCGCTTTGGAACGTATTGGTAAACATATTCTTGCATGCGTACTTATTTAGTAGTAAATATAACAGTATAATTGTCAATGTAATAATATAAAAGGATTCTGTTTGAATCTGGTTGTAAGATTTTCCGCCAGTGACAGACTTTCTGTTCGATCTTAAAGACGCTCGCCCCGCTGTGGCTTTCTTTGCTGCGTAAAGGACTCTAAGGCGTCCAATTTTGCATCCTCCAACAATATTTCGCCATATTTGATAACTTTGAGGATAAAGTAGTATGTCAGAAAACAGCAGAGCAGCTACAAGTCAACATGAAAATGTGATAGAACGCTCGCGGAAAGTAAATGGGAGTCTTCGGTAGAATGTTGACGTTGTTCTCGCGGCAGCCTGTTGGATAAATTGATGTAAATGTCATTTGCAGAAGAATGTGCAATAATTACACTGCCTCCAGGAATCATGAGAATGAAGTAAGAGAGCTCAAGACACTTTCCGAGGTATATAGTGTAGCGTCTTGTACCGCAAGGAAGCAAGGGAAGGGATGCTGTTATGGGTGGCCGGTATCCCCTTTCCACAACACAAATGCACACGTGGATTAATACGATTTTATATTTACATGAACAGGAAGCTGGTACTTAACTGGAACAGAGTCCATGTTTTGTAGTACAAGTTCATCAGTAATAGTCCTCTTGCAGACTGATGTAATATCAATAAAAATAGTCCGGCTATAGTCTCTAATCTGGTTGCTATGTACTGTCATACCCTGTGACGAACTAAATCTACTCCGCGCGTAAACTGACAGACACCAAACTGGATGATTGAGTGACCGACTGAGTGAGTGAGACCCTCCGGTCAGCAGTGGTGGCCTAAATACATGCTGTCGAAAGGGCGTTAGCGGCTTGTTGCTTGTGGGTGAGGCTCTGGCCTCTCTCGTGATAGGCGCGCTTGATCCAGCGCCTACTGATCGACCTTCGCGCTGTATCTTTGCCGACCGGTGTGCTGGGGACAGCTTACCCCAGCACATATAGACATTTTCTTCCTCGCCTGATACGTGATTACAGTAGATCAAACAGTCGCCAATGTTGTTTGGATATTATAAACCATGTAATGCACCCTAGCCGTACGAGTACATACAGTGACGGAAGAAGATCGTAATACTAAATACACACATCAAAAAAAGTATGCATTACCTCGGTTCCGAGAGTTCCGAAACCTGTACAGAAAATTGGAATAGAGAACAACATAAACATAATTTCCACCCTTTTTACTGCTCATGAAAACCACACATTGCATGTTTTACCATCATACAGAGAGACCTTCAGAGGTGGTGGTCCAGAATGCTGTACACACCAGAACCTCTAATACCCAGTAGCACGCCCTCTTGCATTGATGCATGACTGTATTCGTCGTGGCATACTATCCACAAGTTCATCAAGGCACTGTTGATCCAGATTGTCTCGCTCCTCAACGGCGTTGCGGGGCAGATCCCTCAGAGTGGTTGGTGGGTCACGTCGTCCATAAACAGCACTTTTCAATCTATACCAGGCATGTTCGATAGGAATCATGTCTAGGGAACATGCTGGGCACTCTAGTCAAGCGCGATATCGTTATCCTGAGGGAAGTCACTCACAAGACGTACGCGATGAGGGCGCGAATTGTCGTCCATGAAGACGAATTCCTCACCAATATGCTGCCGATATGGTAGAACTGTCGATCGGAGGATGACCTTCACGTATCGTACAGTCGTTACGGCGCATTCCATGACCACCAGCGGCGTACGACGGCCCCACATAATGCCAACCCAAAACAGCAGGGAACCTCCGGCTTGCTGCACTAGCTGGACAGTTTGTATAAGGCGTTAAGCCTGACAGGGTTGCCTCCAAACACGTGTCCGACGATTGTGTGGGTGAAGGCATATGCGACACCCATCGGTGAAGAGAATGTAATGCCAGTCCTGAGCGGTCCATTCGGCATGTTGTTGGGCCCATCTGTACTGCGCTGCGTGGTGTAGTGGGTGCAAAGATGTACCTGGCCATGGACGTCGGGAGTGAAATTGCGCATCATGCAGCCTGTTGCGCATAGTTTGAATCGTAACTCGACGTCCTGTGGCTGCACGATAAACGTTATTCAACGTGTGGCGTTGCTGTCAGGGTTTCTTCGAGCCATAATTCCGTGGGTAGCGGTCATCCACTGCAGCTGTAGCCCTTGGGCGTCCTGAGGGGGCATGTCATCGACAGTTCATGTCTCTGTATGTCCTCCATGTACGAACAACATCGCTTTGGTTCACTCTGTGACGCCTGGACACTTCCCTTGTTGAGAGCGCTCCCTGGCAGAAAGTAACAATGCGGTATTGTTTCCAGAATGAGATTTTCACTCTGCAGCGGAGTGTGCGCTGATATGAAACTTGAGCACTTGCCCGCGAAATGCAAAGGTCCCGAGTTCGAGTCTCGGTCGGGCACACAGTTTTAAACTGCCAGGAAGTTTCAATGCGGTATTGACCGTCTAGGCGTGGTTGAACTATAGACAACACGAGCCGTGTACCTACTTCCTGGTGGAATGGCTGGAACTGATCGGCTGTCGGACCCCCTCCGTCTAATAGGTGCTGCTCATGCATGGTTGTTTACATTTTTGGGCGGGTTTAGTGACATCTCTGAACAGTCAAAGGGAATGTGTCTGTGATACAATATCCACAGTCAACGTCTATCTTCAGGAGTTCTGGGAACCGGGTCGATACAAAACTTTTTTTGATGTGTGTAGTAGTTAATGTAGAGTAATGAAATTTCGGAAATACATTTGTCTAGGAAACATATTTAAGCGATTAACATTGCAAGATGACAGGTTAATGTAAGCACGAGAAAAGCCTTTGCCAATGTGACGTGCTGGTACATTAATAACTAGTGTAACAACCAGAATATTGAATGCGAGCGTACGAACGTGCATGCATTGTATTGTACAGGTACCAGACATCAGTTTGTGGGATAGAGTTCCGTGCCTGTTGCACTTAGTCGATCAATACAGGGACGGTTAATGTTGGTTGTGGATGACACTAGAATTGCCGTCCGATGATGTTCCAGATGCGTCCGATTGGAAAGAGATCTGCTGATCGAACGGACCAAGGCAACCTATCAGAATTCTGTAGAGCATGTTGAGTTACAACAACGGTATTTGGGCGAGTGTTATCCTGCAGGAAAACACCCCTTGGAATGCTGTTTATGAATGGCAGCACAATAGGTCGAATCACCAGACTGACGAACAAATTTGCAGTCAGGATGTGTGGGATAGCCACGAAAATGCTCCAGCTCTCATTCTAAATCGCACCCCAGACAATAACTCCAGGTGTATGTCCAGCGCGTCTAGCACGCAGACAGGATGGTTGCAGGCCCTCAATTGGCCTCCTCCTAACCAACAAACGACCATCACTGGCACCGAGGCAAAACCAGCTTTCATCAGAAAACACAACAGACCTCTAACCTGCCCTCCAATGAGCTCTCGCTTGACACCACTGGAGGGGTCCTGGTAGGCTGTATGTTTTCCTTGCTAAAACTGCAAGTTTTAGGTACATATTTCTTGGAAACTACTTAAGATATTATGATGAAAATGGTTCAAAGGGCTATAAGCACTATGGGACTTAACATCTGAGGTCATCAGTCCCCTAGACTTAGAACTACTTAAACCTAACTAACCTAAGGACACCACACACATCCATGCCCGAGGCAGGATTTGAACCTGGGCCCGTAGCAGCAGCACGGTTCTGGACTGAAGCGCCTAAAGCCGCTTGGTCACAGCGGCTGGCTATTATGATGAAATTTCAACACATTGTTAAAGAGGCTTTATTCAGTATTTAAATATGTTTTGAGAGCAATGGACTGCAATATGGAGAATTAATATTTTTTATCTGAATATTAATATATTAACAAAAAATATCAAATAGAATATTTCATAACATTTTTCCTGTAACATGCAATTCAGCTGAAACATTTAAAATGGTAAACATACATATTATAACGGCCTGTGAAAGTTTGAATCCTTTATGTATTATAGTTTTAAAGAAGATGATACTTATAATTTAAAAAATTTAAATTTGAGAAACGAAGCTTCAAAATCTGTTAACTGTTTAGAACATCCCAGCTGTATAGGATGGTCGTCAATCTCATCTAACAGTTTTCCTGTTACTCCTTTTTCCTGTTGAAGCTTGTTCTCATTAGCATTTTGTACCGTTTCGGCATTATTATTCTTTCAGAGTCTACCACAGCCATGGATTGAATTATGAAGCATCCTGGTTTGAGTCCTAGCCTCTTCAAAACTTCACATTTAATCACATTTCCTTTATTGTAAACAGCTACTGCATCATAAGACTCCAAAATGTAGAGTATTAATTTCAACAAAAACCCTTTTGGGAATGGGACTCCAAATTACACTGTTCACACTTTCACTGCAATTTTGTGTTTTTCCATGTAGAAATTTCTGCAAAAATGCTCCATTTGATGATTCTCTAAGTATTGGCTTAATTTCTTCCATAATCGCTGCAGGTAAATTGTATTTGTAGTCATAGATTTCTCCTACTTTTCAATTTATTGTACTTACAACATGACGATGGACCAGGTGGACATAAACTGTGCTCAGGTTTTACATCTGTCGATATCGTATGAAAAAATAATGCCCAAAATGCCTTTCTCGTATCACTTACACATTTGGTATTCTGCTTTGTACAAAACCCATAATATCTCTGCAGTCTGTCTATGACGTCATCTGTCAGCATGTTCCTACCTCCAGTAGGCTTTACATCAGAAAGTTGCTTTCTTCCTAATTTTGTTTTGAGCTATCTCAGTCTTGACCCCATTCTCTTCTGAATGTGACCAAAAAATTCCAACTTTTTTACTTGGATGTCATTACCATAGGATTTCATTAGCTTAGACTTTTGCAGTCACCATCACCTAAGAAACTGACATATGTAGCGTTATACCAAGAAATAGATCTTTCAAAAATTTTCTTTAGCCCTTCAACTTCCATACCACCACAACTTTCACTATAATTGGCTTGACAGCTTTCAGCATGTTAATTTTTAATTCTGTCAGGGCATCTGAAATATTCTGATAAAATTACAACATTAGTCACATTTGCAGTGTCTCCACTAGTGGCTGTTACCACACCATTGAGTGACTGATGCCCTCTCTTTTGCCAGGAACCGTCTAAACCTACAATAAGGTCCCTTTTGCTGACACTGTCATTGACACTAACAGCTTCTTCTACTGCTTCCCGCGTCGTTTCTTGTGTAATATCTTCCACAACAGTCACTAATGTTTTATTGTAAATACTAAATTTTATGGCGGGCTTTGGTAAGTTCATAAGACCACACATCATTTGTCCTGCGTTGTCCTGCGTTGCACCTTTTCAAATGGAGCAAAGGGCATAAACCAGTCTCAAATTAAGTTCAGATAACTTTCATGACTCACGTTGCACAGAGAGAATTAAAAAATGATAGTTTGTAATCACACATATCACATGATACTCGTAGCATTATTTCATATGCAAGGCCAACATGTCGCTTGACTTGAAGCTCAAGATCTTCTTGATTACAATACTTACATCTGATATAATTTTTAAAAATATCTTACAGTACATTCATGTCAAACATTTCATTTACATTGTTTTGATCTGTTTCCTGAGACATTTGACTGTAGCTGTCTTCACTAATATCCAGTTCCCTCTTGGATGCACTGGAAGGAAGAAGCCTCACTATCTTCTACATTTGCAGAAAAGTTCTTACAAACATGCTTCTTCCATTTGTCTTTACGGTTTTTAAATTTTATATTTCTCACTCGTGGCATTTTCGCTAAAAAAATCATATTCAAACAAGAATGCACCCACTCTGTCTCCCTACCTACTCAGCACACTTCAGAACAACACACTCAAAACCGCGCCCGAAAACCACGCAGCAACAGACGTCGATGTACAACTGTCTTGTTTTCTGCCAGAACTGCCAACCTCTGCACAGAATCCACACAACGCAAAATCCCCATCCCTAACGCCGAATAAAACAGACGAAAGTTCAAAAGATGTAAAAATCTTTTTCTGACAAACGAACAAAAACAACCTGTGAAACGGGTTGGGAAACGTTCACAAAGAGCAGCGCAGGCGCTCTTAATTTTTTATTGTTATATACTTAGAATTAAGGTAGATACGTGATTATTGAAGCAAATTAATCAGAAAACTCGGTAAAATTTAAATATGCAAAAAAACAAAAATTCCATATTTTTCACCTTCCGGTCCCCGGAAGCCTCAGTTGGCGGTGGTTTTGGGTCATTGGAATAGACGATACAGGGTGCCTGGCTTGAAGTAACGAATTGTTGACAGTTCTCTGTGTCACTGTTGTGCCAACTGCTGCTCAAATTGCTGCTGGAGGTACACTACCAAGCGCCAGAACCATATGTCGAACACTATGGGTTTCCCCCTCGGTAATGCTACGTGGCAATCCGGAGTCTGGTCTTCTTGTGACTGTACATTCCTGTGACCACCGCTGCCTGCAATCATGTACAGTGGCTATATTCCTGCCAAGTCTTTCAGCAGCATTGCAGAAGGAACGTCCAGCTTCTCGTAGCCCTATTACACGACCTCATTCAAACTCAGTGAGGTGCTGATAATGACGCCTTTGTCACGTTAAAGATATTGTTGACTAACGTCAACTCACGACGTCCAGTCTTAAATATAACTAACGCTCACCGCCATTACAGCATGCATTTAAAACAAATCTGATTTGCATCCTCATAGCGGCGCTGCTAGCGCCACTGTTATGTGACTGGCGCGAAATTTGAATAACAATCATCTGTCAGATGTAGAAACACGCTTACCAAGTTTCGCTCATGTCGCACAACTCCTTCCTGGTGTGATTTTTTTCCAGCAGTGTATGAAGATGTAGATATACAGAGCGAAAAGTATTTAAACCGACAAACTGTGAGAGGTTGTAGGGGACATCAAAACAAATATTTTTCCCTAGTGGCGTAATACGCCCTCTAAGAACTGAAGATCGTAATACGGCCTCTAACAACTGAAGAGCGTAATACGACCTCCACCGGTTTAAATAATCCTCATAGGAAAAAATGACATTAGGGAAAAATACTTGTTTTGATGTCCCCTACAACCTCCCAGAGTTTGTCGGTTTAAATACTTTTCACCTTGTATACGAAGGACACGAAGTAGTCGCTAAGTCACTAGGGAGGTTTTTGTTTTTCAATCTAGTTCTCAATATTTTGTCAGAAGAGATACGAAAGATGACAACGGCTTTATTTTATTCCGTGTTTACCTGGTAGAAGGGACACAGTATTGGGCGTGGTTCAAATGGCTCTGAGCACTATGGGACTTAACATCTGAGGTCATCAGTCCCCTAGAACTTAGAACTATGTAAACCTAACGACATCACACACATCCATGCCCGAGGCAGGATTCGAACCTGCGACCGTAGCAGTCGCGCGGTTTCGGACTGCAGCGCCTAAACCACAGTATTGGGTTCACTGAACAGGTTGTATTCGGGTAAGTAATTCATCTTTAAATTTACCAACGTCAATCATGAACCCATTGCTGTAGGCATCTGACACTCTCTAAACGCGTCCCGAATAGGGAAGGCAGGAGAGTTACTACATAGCCGGCCGCTGTGGTCTCGCGGTTCTAGGTGCTTAGTCCGGAACCGCGCGACTGCTACGGTCGCAGGTTCGAATCTTGCCTCGAGCATGGATGTGTGTGATGTCCGTAGGTTAGTTAGGTTTAAGTAGTTCTAAGTTCTAGGGGACTGATGACCACAGATGTTAAGTCCCATAGTGCTCAGAGCCAGTTACTACATAATCCGCATAGCTGCAAGCTTTATGTAACCTTTTCACTTTACATCAGTCCTTATAACACCCGACTAGTACGTGATTCTATAGGATAAAAGAAAAATCTATTCGATATTTTCAGTAAACATTCACTATATGTAGAGAAAGAAAATAAGTTATAAGAACATGGGTCCGAAAATGCTTTATTTCCATGTTATAGGTCAGTTTACAAGCCTCTTCAACACATTAACCACAGGAAACACACAGGAAAAGAAGGCATCAGTACAGTGTGAAACACTTTCCTAGGGCTGAGTGTTGACACATTGTCGAACAGACCATTCGTAGAAGAGTCCCCACGAAGAAAAATCAGCTTCTAATAGTGCCTGCACACGCCGTACATGTACGAATATGGGAGGTTCCCATGTAGCACTCTGCAGACAGTTACGTGGTCAACATTACTTGTTGCAGCTAACAGCCATACGCTGACGCTGGGGTTTTCGCCAACTGCTCGAAAGACCTCTACCTCCAGCTGAGGTGTAAGCGTCCTTCTAGGCCTCTCCCGGTGGCGCGTAGTAGGCTTAAGTTTCCCATGCTCCCTATGACGACGATCAGTTGCTTCAAAATCTTCCGGTCGCAGCACCGTTGCTCTGGAAGTCTCTACCGATACAAACATGGAGGGCCACGACCATTACCACCTGCTAATCAGTGCAGCAAATGCGCATCTGCCAACTCCATGTACGAATACACTTCCATTGCACTGTCCGAGTAGCCAAGTCCGTGATGAACATGTGGTGTCACCGCCAGACACCACACTTGCTAGGTGGTAGCCTTTAAATCGGCCGCGGTCCGTTAGTATACGTCGGACCCGCGTGTCGCCACTATCAGTGATTGCAGACCAAGCGCCGCCACACGGCAGGTCTAGAGAGACTTCCTAGCACTCGCCCCCAGTTGTACAACCGACTTTGCTAGCGATGGTTCACTGACAAAATACGCTCTCAATTGCCGAGACGATAGTTAGCATAGCCTTCAGCTACGTCATTTGCTACGACCTCGCAAGGCGCCATTACCAGTTACTATTGATACTGTAATCGTGTACCGTCAAGAGCGACTCTCATCATTAATGGATTAAAGTTAAGTATTCCATCACCTACGTCCGTTTTTCTGAAGTCTAATTTCCTTGTCCTGTTCCAGACCTCACGCAAGCCTGCGTGAGCTAAAACGCGTGCCTTTCGGCTTCCTCTAGTACCCGGTGTTGGCTCTCCTGCCAACCTACAACAGAACACAAAACAGTGATGCTAGCAGAGCGATGAGGTCAGTCGCATGTCAACATAAGCATTGAAGTGAATCATATTTAGCATTACATTCGTTCCATTGAAACAACAAACACTGGCGGTGAACCCAAGAATTACAACTTACTGTGTATTCTAACGAAACGTAACCAAGAGGGAATGTGAAACATTTCATGTAAGAATGCTGGTACGTTCTGTTTCTGTTGTGTAATTATGAAGAGGAATGGATAATGAGCTCCAACATGAAAACAAAGCGTTTCCGGACCCATATCCATACAAAACATTTTATTCCTCTAAGAGCGAGGGATGTTTCCTGAAACTTTGTCGTTCTATTAGTCCCTTTATACTCTGTCTTCAAGTCACGGACCGCAAAGGGTAAATGCTGCACTGGTACTCTCAGCACATTACTCTAGCCAACTGTTTTTCTGCACTTTTTACCTGAGAAGTATATTGCATTTACCGTATTAATGCACGGTGACAAAAACGACGAGAGCAGGTGTTAACTATGGGTCAGCAGACAGGCTACTGCTGTCGAAAAGCAGGTAGAGCAGGCTTATCCAAGAATTGCGCCCGGCGAGCGCGCCCGCGTGTAGTTCAGCGCCCCGTCCGCGACCGTGTGTCGCTAGTGTCGGCATAGGAGCTGCGGCGCGAGTGAGACCGCGCAGCACTGCGCTGCCCTGGACTGTCACGCAGTCAGATCCAACGTAAAACAAAGTAACAGAGGAAGCCCACAGGTCGATGAGCGGTAAAACAAGCAAACCATTTACTGTTTAGGTAACAAACTAGTGTTCGTGTGGCAGAATTACTACGCAAATCTTTAGAAAACAATATCCAAAACAAGAATCGAAGAACATCTGAGTTGTTTTCTGACCCACAGGTTCATTATAATAGTACTGCACATGCACAATCGTCATTATGTACAATAGGCGTCTTCTGAAAAATATATCAGTTCCTTAAATGAACTAGAGTCATAAATATTCTATTTCAGAAATAATTTCATGTAAGAGATATAGTCTCATTCTTACTGTTAGCAGTTACAAGTAAATATTTTTTCTTTTACTTTGGGCTAAATCTTTTTCTATCCATTTTCAAAGTTTATAAATCGGATCCTTAGTATGCTGTTTTGTACGTAATAATTTTAACCGACCATGTTTGAATTCTTATTAAAAATAGAATTAAGATTATAAATCTCTTTAATTCTCACAATCAACATAGTTAAAGAAGACAATTACGTACGAAGCGCGCGTACAGCGGCATGGCTGGGCTCGGCGGGCGGTCCGCACGGCCAGATAAGCGACACGGCTCGGCCACTCCGACAACAAACGAATTCTTCCGGGGCGCTGGCCGCGGGCGATCGCGGGCGCTAGTGCCCCAGGGGCACAGTTTGGGCGTGCCTGAGCTAGAGCGTCGTTTCATTTAATTAAGAAAGACGACTGTCCATCTACGGTGTCTTAACACCTTCGCTACGTTAGGTACTTACGAGAAAAGGAATGCTTTCATGTGGCATCAGCGGCTGGTCGTTGCTCGGAACACTGCCTGATATTTCGAATAATAGTGATAAATTATACACAGTACTGGATCAATTGGCACTAAACACTATGGGACTTAACATCTGAGGTCATCTGTTCCCTACACTCAGAACTACTTAAACCTAACTAACCTAAGGACATCACACACATCCATGCCCGAGGCAGGATTCGAACCTGCGACCGTAGCAGCAGCGCGGTTCCGGACTGAAGCGCCTAGAACCGCTCGGCCACAACGACCGGATATACTCAGTATGCTAATATTTTCTCTCTTATAAACTATTTATTGGAACTGTTGTTGTTGTTGTTGTGGTCTTCAGTCCTGAGACTGGTTTGATGCAGCTCTCCATGCTACTCTATCTTGTGCAAGCTTCTTCATCTCCCAGTACCTACTGAACCCTAGACCCTTCTGAATCTGCTTAGTGTATTCATCTCTTGGTCTCCCTCTACGATTTTTACCCTCCACGCTGCCCTCCAGTACTAAATTGGTGATCCCTTGATGCCTCAGAACATGTCCTACCAACCGATCCCTTCTTCTAGTCAAGTTGTGCCACAAACTCCTCTTCTCCCCAATTCTATTCAATACCTTCTCATTAGTTATGTGATCTACCAATGTAATCTTCAGCATTCTTCTGCAGCACCACATTCCGAAAGCTTCTATTCCCTTCTTATCTACAGTATTTATTATCCATGTTTCGCTTCCATACATGGCCACACTCCATACAAGTACTTTCAGAAACGACTTCCTGACACTTAAATCTATACTCGATGTTAACAAATTTCTCTTCTTCAGGAAAAACTTTCCTTGCCATTGCCAGTCTACATTTTATATCCTCTCTAAATCGACCATCGTCAGTTATTCTGCTCCCCAAATAACAAAACTCATTTACTACTTTTAAGTGTCTCGTTTCCTAATCTCATTCCCTCAGCATCGCCCGCCTTAATTCGACTACATTCCATTATCCTCGTTTTGCTTTTGTCGATGTTCATATTATACCGTCCTTTCAAGACACTGTCCATTCCGTTCAGCTGCTCTTTCAAGTCCTTTGCTGTCTCTGACAGAATTACAATGTCATCTGCGAACCTCAAAGTTTTTATTTCTTCTCCATGGATTTTAATGCTTACTCCGAACTTTTCTTTTGTTTCCTTTACTGCTTGCTCAATATACAGATTGAATAGCATCGGGGAGAGGCTACAACCATGTCTCACTCGCTTCCCAGCTACTGCTTCCCTTTCATGTCCCTCGACTCTTATAACTGCCATCTGATTTCTGTACAAATTGTAAATAGCTTTTCGCTCCCTGTATTTTACCCCTGCCACCTTCAGAGTATTCCAGTCAACATTGTGAAAATCTTTATCTAAGTCTACAAATGCTAGAAACGTAGGTTTGCCTTTCCATAATCTTTCTTCTAATATAAGTCGTAGGGTCAGTATTGCCTCACGTGTTCCAACATTTCTACGGAATCCAAACTGATCCTCCCCGAGGTCGGCTTCTACCAGTTTTTCCATTCGTCTGTAATGAATTCGCTTTAGTCGTTTGCAACTGTGACTTATTAAACTGATAGTTCAGTAATTTTCACATGTGTCAACACCTGCTTTCTTTGGTTCTTTGGGATTGGAATTATTATATTCTTCTTGAAGTCTGAGGGAATTTCGCCTGTCTCATACATCTTGCTCACCAGATGGTAGAGTTTTGTCAGGACTGGCTCTCCCAAGGCTGTCAGTATTTCTAATGGAATGTTGTTTACTCCCGGGGCCTTGTTTCGACTTAGGTCCTTCAGTGCTCTATTAAACTCTTCACGCAGTATCATATCTCCCATTTCATCTTCATCTACATCCTCTTGCATTTCCATAATATTGTCCTCAAGAACATCGCCCTTGTATAGACCCTCTATATACCCCTTCCACCTTTCTGCTTTCCCTTCTTTGCTTAGAACTGGGTTTCCATCTGGGCTCTTGATATTCATGCAAGTGGTTCTCTTTTCTCCAAAGGTCTCTTTAATTTTCCTGTAGGCAGTATCTATCTTACCCCTTGTGAGATAAGCCTCTACATCCTTACATTTGTCCTCTAGCCATCCCTGCTTAGCCGTTTTGCACTTCCTGTCGATCCCATTTTTGAGACGTTTGTTTTCCTTCTTGCCTGCTTCATTTACTGCATTTTTGTATTTTCTCCTTTCATCAATTAAATTCAGTGTCTCTTCTGTTACCCAAGGATTTCTACTAGCCCTCGTCTTTTTACCTACTTGATCCTCTGCTACCTTCACTATTTCCTTCCTCAAAGCTACCCATTCTTCTCCTACTGCATTTCTTTTCCCCATTCCCGTCAATTGTTCCCTTATGCTCTCCCTGAAACTCTGGAACTGTAGGGATCCGTTTTTATTCAGTTTGAGGCCTGCTCTATATAGTGTAACGCGCTTAGGAGACAGCGAGATGAAACAGACGCGGATCGAATCCGCGTGACGGAGTAACGATCGTGGGCAGGGACACCAAGCAGAGTGAACCTAGTTGGTTGGTTGATTCGTAGGAGGGGACCAAACTGTTAGGTCATCGGTTCCATCAGATTATGGCAGGATGGCGAATGGAGTCGGCCGTGCTCTTTCACAGGAACCATCCCAGCATTTACCTGATGCGATTTAGGGAAATCACGGAAAACCTAAATCAGGATGACCGGACGCGGGATGGAACCGTTGTCCTCCCGAATACGAGTCCAATGTGCTAACCACTGCACCGCCTCGTCTGGTGGGAGCGTATGGTTTAGGCGGTTTCCCACGCTCGTTGAGGAAAATGCTGGGCTGGTACCCAAATTCCTCTTCAGAAATACGATACACTGACAGATACATTACACATAGGGTGAAGTTTGCACGTTTCACAGACAAATGGTGCACACGACTTCCTCCCTCAGGTTACCTTGACGACTGTGATGTCAGGAACAGTATCCGACCACAAAGTTACATAATAAACAATAAAATTTGCCAGTTCATGAGAAATAGAGCCTTGCAATAGGCAGGTAAATGCTAGGGAGAAGAACAGGAAGAACGAAGAAGTTTTAATACAATTTGTGTTTTTGTGAGGTGATAACTACGTTACGTGGGTCGTTGTGTGAGCGTTTACTTGTCCGCCTGTAGACCAGCGCAAGTCGTCACTTTGAATGCGTAGAATGTTTCAAATGTTGACTAGTTCTTTAGTAGTGTAGATGTAAGCAGCTAATCTTAGAAAATGTTTTCTTTTAAACCCATTACAACCGTAGACAAACACCGAGCATGTTTGTTTCACAGCTATGTGTATTTTTTTTTCAAGTCTTTGTTTTGTTTGCAGATACTTAAGAAAGCAAGTGCTCGCTACTATCGTAGACAAGCACAAAGGATGTTTGCACCACAACTTTCTGTTTTTCTTTTAGTCTGCTTTTTGTTTGCAAATAGGCAAGAAAGCAAGTGCACATTCGACTTTCATTTACTATTCTACAATTAAGGAAGGTTAAGGACTCTAACTTAAAAGGCCGTTGCGTTTGTAGTTATACACGGTTTTCAAAAATTCAATGTCCAAACTGACAGATATTATGAAAAATCCAGTAACAAACATATATTATGTTAGGCAACCGATGTTGAGTGAACAGTAGCAAATATAATTATGCCCTTTGCGAAGGAGATAAACAAAAAGTACCTTCTTCAAACATCGTTACAGCGAAGTTCGTTTTAGTGTTGTGACGTCCTGCCGTCCGCCTGGTGCCAATAAACAGCATGTAGAGCTGTAGCGCCTACTATGGTCGCAGTACATAACACAGAGCACTGCTCAACGATATAACTGAGAGACATGCATTTTGCTTACGATGCTGCTGAAGCCATTGGTCGCAGAACTCAGCAAATGTACCACAAACGGTTCTCTGCACGAACAAGTTCGCATTATCGCACGTATACTGCAGTCCCCTCCTCCCATGAACCATAGACCTTGCCGTTGGTGGGGAGGCTTGCATGTCTCAGCGATACAGATAGCCGTACCGTAGGTGCAACCACAACGTAGGGGTATCTGTTGAGAGGCCAGACAAACGTATGGTTCCTGAAGAGGGGCAGCAGCCTTTTCAGTAGTTGCAGGGGCAACAGTCTGGATGATTGACTTTTCTGGCCTTGTAACACTGACCAAAACGGCCTTGCTGTGCTGGTACTGCGAACGGCTGAAAGCAAGGGGAAACTACGGCCGTAATTTTTCCCGAGGGCATGCAGCTTTACAGTATGGATAAATGATGATGGCGTCCTCTTGGGTAAAATATTCCGGAGATAAAATAGTCCCCCATTCGGATCTCCGGGCAGGGACTACTCAGGAGGACGTCATTATCAGGAGAAAGAAAACTGGCGTTCTATGGATCGGAGCGTGGAATGTCAGATCCCTTAATCGGGCAGGTAGGTTAGAAAACTTAAAAAGGGAAATGAATAGGTTAAAGTTAGATATAATGGGAATTAGTGAAGTTCGGTGGCAGGTGAATTCAAGGTTATAAATACAAAATCAAATAGGGGTAATGCAGGAATAGGTTTAATAATGAATAAAACAATAGGAATGCGGGTAAGCTACTACAAACAGCACAGCGAACGCCTTATTGTGGCCAAGATAGACACAAAGCCCACGCCTACCACAGTAGTGCAAGTCTATATGCCAACTAGCTCTGCAGATGACGAAGAAATTGAAGAAATGTATGATGAAATAAAAGAAATTATTCAGATAGTGAAGGGAGACGAAAATTTAATAGTCATGGGTGATTGGAATTCGGTAGTAGGAAAAGTGAGAGAAGGAAACGTAATAGGTAAATATGGATTGGGGGTAAGAAATGAAAGAGGAAGCCGCCTGGTGGAATTTTGCACAGAGCACAACTTAATCATAGCTAATACTTGGTTCAAGAATCATAAAAAAAGGTTGTATACATGGAAGAAGTCTGGAGATACTGACAGGTTTCAGATGCATTATGTAATGGTAAGACAGAGTTTTAGGAACCAGGTTTTAAATTGTAAGACATTTCCAGGGGCAGATGTGGACTATGACCACAATCTATTGGTTATGAACTGTAGATTAAAACTGAAGAAACTGCAAAAAGGTGGGAATTTAAGGAGATGGGATCTGGATAAACTGACTAAACCAGAAGTTGTACAGAGTTTCAGGGAGAGCATTAGGGAACAATTGACAAGAATGAGGGAAAGAAATACAGTAGAAGAAGAATGGGTAGCTTTGAGGGATGAAGTAGTGAAGGCAGCAGAGGATCAAGTAGGTAAAAAGTCGAGGGCTAGTAGAAATCCTTGGGTAACAGAAGAGACACTGAATTTAATTGATGAAAGGAGAAAATATAAAAATGCAGTAAATGAAGCAGGCAAAAACGAATACAAACGTCTCAAAAATGAGATCAACAGGAAGAGTATATGGCTAAGCAGGGATGGCTAGCGGACAAATGTAAGGATGTAGAGGCTTATCTCACAAGGGGTAAGATAGATGATACTGCCTACAGGAAAATTAAAGAGACCTTTGGGGAAAAGAGAACCACTTGCATGAATATCAAGAGCCCAGGTGGAAACTAAGTTCTAAGCAAAGAAGGGAAAGCAGAAAGGTGGAAGGAGTATATAGAGGGTCTATACAAGGGCGATGTTCTTGAGGACAATATTATGGAAATGGAAGAGGATGTAGATGAAGATGAAATGGGAGATATGATACAACGTGAAGAGTTTAATAGAGCACTGAAAGACCTAAGTCGAAACAAGGCCCTGGGAGTAAACAACATTCCATTAGAAATACTGACAGCATTGGGAGAGCCAGTCCTGACAAAACTCTACCATCTGGTGAGCAAAATGTAGGAGACAGGCGAAATACCCTCAGACTTCAAGAATAATATAATAATTCCAATCCCAAAGAACCAAAGAAAGCAGGTGTTGACAGATGTGAAAATTACCGAACTATCAGTTTAATAAAATACTAACGCGAATTCTTTACAGACGAATGGAAAAACTGGTAGAAGCCGACCTCGGGGAAGATCAATTTGGATTCCATAGAAGTATGGGAACACGTGAGGCAATACTGACCCTACGACTTATTTTAGAAGCTAGATTAAGAAAAGGCAAACCTACGTTTCTAGCGATTGTAGACTTAGAGAAAGCTTTTGACAATGTTGGCTGGAATACTATCTTTCAAATTCTGAAGGTGGCAGGGGTAAAATACAGGGAGCGAAAGGCTATTTACAGTTTGTACAGAAACCAGATGGCAGTTATAGGAGTCGAGGGACATGAAAGGGAAGCAGTGGTTGGGAAGGGAGTGAGACAGGTTTGTAGCCTCTCCTCGATGCTATTCAATCTGTATATTGAGCAAGCAGTAAAGGAAAGAAAAGAAAAATTCGGAGTAGGCATTAAAATCCATGGTGAAGAAATAAAAACTTTGAGGTTCGCCGATGACATTGTAATTCTGTCAGAGACAGCAAAGGACTTGGAAGAGCAGTTGAACGGAATGGACAGTGTCTTGAAAGGAGGATATAAGATGAACATCAACAAAAGCAAAACGAGGATAACGGAATGTAGTCGAATTATGTCGGGTGATGCTGAGGGAGTTAGATTAGGAAATGAGACACTTAAAGTAGTAAATGAGTTTTGTTATTTGGGGAGCAAAATAACTGATGATGGTCGAAGTAGAGAGGATATAAAATGTAGACCGGCAATGGCAAGGAAAGCGTTTCTGAAGAAGAGAAATTTGTTAACATCGAGTATAGATTTAAGTGTCAGGAAGTCGTTTCTGAAAGTACTTGTATGGAGTGTGGCCATGTATGGAAGCGAAACATGGATAATAAATAGTGTAGATAAGAAGGGAATAGAAGCTTTCGGAATGTGGTGCTGCAGAAGAATTCTGAAGATTACATGGGTAGATCACATAACTAATGAGAAGGTATTGAATAGAATTGGGGAGAAGAGGAGTTTGTGACACAACTAGATTAGAAGAAGGGATCGGTTGGTAGGACATGTTCTGAGGCATCAAGGGATCACCAATTTAGTATTGGAGGACAGCGTGGAGGGTAAAAATCGTAGAGGGGGACCAAGAGATGAATACACTAAGCAGATTCAGAAGGATGTAGGCTGCAGTACGTACTGGGAGATGTAGAAGCTTGCACAGGATAGAGTAGCATTGAGAGCTGCATCAAGCCAGTCTCAGGACTGAAGACCACAACAACAACAACCTGCAGTCCACCATCGACTGGGCATTACCGGCACGTTAATGGCAATTAGACTCCAACGCAGGCGGTTAACAGACAGTTCGTACCTTTGAAGAAGATGTACTGTTACACTTTGAGAACATTCCCGTGGCAAGAACACGGAAAATTTGGAAATTTGTCGGAAGGTCTTATGGGACCAAACTGCTGAGGTCATCGGCCCCTAAGCTTCCGCACTACTTAATCTAACTTACGCTAATGACAACACACACACCCACGCCCGAGGGTAAGAACTCGGGCCACTGCCGAAGAGTCGTATGTTCACTATAGCTTTGTGTAGAACGTGTTGCGTGAGCAGCTGCTTCATCCTTTTCGCTTTACCAGAGTACACGCCCTGGAAGCAGATTATTATCCATTTCGGCTAGAGTTTGTACGCTACCTTCAGCAATAGGCTGTCGAAGCGCCACGTTCGTTGAAGTTGTTATGTTTACGTATGAGGCTGAATTTACTCTGGAAAGCACGTACAATTTTCATAACACGCATGTATGGACTGATGAAAACCCACGTAACATAGTTATGCAAGGTGTTTCAGTCGGTAACGTGGATGACTACTTTTTTGCCGGCCGCGGTGGCCGTGCGGTTCTAGGCGCTCCAGTCCGGAGCCGCGCTGCTGCTACGGTCGCAGGTTCGAATCCTGCCTCGGGCATGGATGTGTGTGATGTCCTTAGGTTAGGTAGGTTTAAGTAGTTCTAAGTTCTAGGGGACTGATGGCCACAGCAGTTGAGTCCCATAGTGCTCAGAGCCATTTTTGACTACTTTTTTGGTCCCGATATGTTACCATCTCGACACAGGTGGCCAATGTGCAGCCTGTTATTCCAAGAGCGATTGCCGATGTTATTAGAGAAGGTACCCCTACGTGTTGGAGGGAGGATGTGGTTCCAATATAACGGAGCCCGCGGCACTTTGCTGAACAAGTATGTGTAGCACTAACCCGTACTTTTGGCAGTTGGTGGGTCGGCCGGGAGAGGACTCCTAAATTTATCTGCAAGCTCCCCGAACTTCACCCCATTAGACCTCTTTCTCTGCACTACATGAAAACCGAAGTGTATGCTTCACCTGTGGACTCCTCACACATACAAAATACGCCAAACTTTTCCGTCGAACATGGGACACCCTGCAATGTCGAGACCAGCTCTGCGCTAAAGTTATGGTATTCGTTTTGAACATTTAATGTAACATTGGTCAGGAGAGTGAAGGACTAAACAGATTTAACATTGATTTGTTCTCAATCATACCTCATAACCTTCTGGATGCTCCGTATTCATTTAATATGCGTTTCAGACAAAAAGATTGCGTTTTATTGGCAGAACACTTAGAAGATGCAACAGATCTGCTAAGGACACTGCCTGCACTACGCTTGTCCGTCCTCTTTTGGAGTACTGCTGCGCAGTGTGGGATCCTTACCAAGTAGGTTTATCGGAGTATGTGGAGGAAGTTCAAAGAAGGGCAGCACGTTCTGTATAATCGAGAAATAGGGAAGAGAGTGTCACGGACATGATGCAGGATTTGGGCCGCAGATCATTAAAGGCGTTTCTCATTGCGGATGGATCTTCTCACGAAATATAAATCAGCAACTTCCTCTTCCGAATGCGAAAATGTTTTGTTGGCGCTGACTTACATAGTGAGAAACGTCATAATAATGAAATAAGGGAAATCAGAGCTCCCAAGGAAAGATATAGATGTTCGCTTTTTGGCGCGCTGTTCGAGAGTGGAATTATAGAGAATTATTGTGAAGGTGGTTCGATGAACCCTCTGCCAGGCACTAAAGTGTGATCTGTAGAGTAGCCATGTAGATGTAGGCGTTGCTTACAGAAATATGTTTGTTGTCATAATATCTCTCTGTTTGGGCATTGAATATCTTGAGCAACCTATAAAACGTTATTATAAGCCTTTATAAGAAATTCTAAGTTCATAACGTAAAATACGATTGTAGAGCTATCTGTTATTTAATTACACTTGTTAAAAATACTGTAAAATTTAATCAAAAGTGAGAAATGTAGGAACGCTGACAAGTTTGCAAATAATGGGGTGTGATGAAAATTCTGTAACAAAGGTTTCATTGAGGCGCAGAGTTGTAAAACTACCATGGGCTACTGTAGACTACCAAAAGTAAGCATAGCAAACAATAGTTTTCCCAGTAGCTTTGATCAGTTAAAGTCGTCCCTGCATAACTTGTACATTAGCTGTGTTGCATACCTATTGAGCGTTACCTCATAACGATCGCTTTCTTTACATATACGATCGGTGTCTTACTAGATTCCCCTAAAAACCGGAAGCGGCGGATCGTCTAGAAACTGAGTGAGGGTATACTCTGACGGAAAAAGATCGCAACACCAAAAAATAATTAATAATGCAGAGTAATGAAATTTCGGAAAAAAGGCTTGTCTAGGTAACACATTTAAGTGATTAACACTGCAAGTTCCCAGGTTAGTATTCGTATAAGCACGACATAAGCCATTGAAAACGTAAAATGCTGGTACGTTAATTGCCGGTGTAGCCGATAGAGTATTGAATGCCGGGATGCAGACCTGCACGTACTGTGTCGTACATGTGCCAGATGTCAATTTGTAGAATAGAGTTCCATGCCCGTGGCAGTTGGTTGGTCAATGCAATGACGGTTAATGCTGGTTGTGGATGACGCTGGAATTGTCGTCCGATGATGTCCCATACGTGCTCGACTGGAGATACACATGTGATCGAGCAGGACAAGGCAACGTATAGATACTCTGCAGAGCATGCTGGGTTATAACAGCAGCATAAGGGCGAGCAACATCCTATTGGAAAATACCCCCTGGAATGTTGTTTATGAGCCGGCCGCGGTGGTCTCGCGGTTAAGGCGCTGAGTCCGGAACCGCGGGACTGCTACGGTCGCAGGTTCGAATCCTGCCTCGGGCATGGATGTGTGTGATGTCCTTAGGTTAGTTAAGTTTAAGTAGTTCTAAGTTCTAGGGGATTCATTCATGACCACAGCAGTTAAGTCCCATAGTGCTCAGAGCCATTTAGCCAATGTTGTTTATGAATGACAGCACAACAGGTCGAATCACCAGACTGACGTACAAATTTGCAATCAGGACGTGTGCGATAATTACGAAAGTGTTCCTGCTCTCATTCTAAATCACAGCCCAGACAATAACTCCAGGTGTAGTTGTAGGGTGGTTAGCACGTAGGCAAGCTGGTTGCAGAACCTCAACTGGCTTTCTTCTAACCAACATAAGGCCATCACTGGCTGCGAGCCAGAACCAGCGTTCATCAGAAAACACAACAGACCTCCACTCTGCCATCCAATGAGCTCTCGCTTGTCACCACTGAAATCACAAATGGCGGTGTTTTGGGGTCAGTGGAATGCACACTATGAGCGTCTGGCTCGGAGCTGTCGTTGAGGTAACCGATTTGTAACAGTTCATTGTGCAAGTGTGATGCAAACTGCTGCTCAAATTGCTACTGCAGATGCAGTATGATGCGCCAGAGCCATTCGCCGAACACGATGGTCTTCCCTCTCGGTAGTGCCACGTGGCTGTCCGGCGCCAGGTCTTGCGGCCGTACATTCTCGTGACCACAAGTCTTTCTGCAATATCGCACAAGGAACATCCACCTTCTCGTAGCCGTGGTACATGACTTCGTTCAAACGCAGTGGGGTGTTGATAATGGCGTCTTTGTCGCCTTAAAGGTATTCTTAAATAACATCAACTCACGACGTCCAATCTCAAAGATAACTACTGCTCACGCCCGTTACAGCGTGGATTAAAACAAACATGATCTGCATCCTCATAGTGGTGCTACTAGATCCACTCTTATGCGGCTGGCATGAAATCTGAACAGACATCATCTTTCAGAGGTAGAAACATGGCCACAAACTTTCGTTTATATCGTACAACTCCTTCTTGGTGCTACGATTTTTTCTTCCATCAGTGCATAAAGGGCCAAGTAACTTACGGAGAATTTTTGTTCTTCGTAGCTATCGTCCTGTCTATTACTTAAGAATAAATAGTATTTAAAGCAAAACTCAACTGCCAGTGTTTAATTCAAGTTTTATTCGAAAGCTGTTGATTTGTAACGTGGAACAGTGGGAGGTTGTAGTAAAAATAAATCAAACAATACAAATTTATCATATAGCACAAGAAAACACAATTTACTCAACAAAAATGCAAAATAAAAAAAAACGCAAAACAAAAATATATCACACGTCGATACAATACTTCGTCGAATTTATATAAAACGTGTTTCTGTTATTCAGGGACAAATTTCGCATTTATGAGTAATAACAGGGAACTCTTGCCTTCGATCGCGATAAAGAATGCCCTATTGAGTGAAAAATAACAACAATAACCGTATAGACACACATAAAAAAAATTTGCATCAACGGTTCCGAGAGTTCCGGAACCTGTACAGAAAATTGGAAGAGAGATCAACATAAAAATCATTTCTGCCCTTTTTATTGCTCATGAAAACCACACATTGCATGTTGTGCCACCACACCATACAGCCAGACCTTCAGAGGTAGTGGTCCAGATTGCTGTACACACCGGTACCTCTAATACCCAGTGGCACGTCCCCTTACATTGATGCATGACTGTATTCGTCATGGCATACTATCCCACTCCTCTACAGCGATTCGGCGTAGATCCCTCAGAGTAGTTGGTGGGTCACGTCGTCCATAAACAGGCCTTTTCTATCTATCACAGGTGTGTTCGATAGGGTTCATGTCTGGAGAACATGCTGGGGCGCGAATTGTCGTCCATGAAGACGAATGCCATGCCAATATGCTGCCGACATGGTTGCACTGTCGGCCGGAGGATGGCATTCACGTATTGTACAGCAGTTACGGCGCATTCCATGACCACCAGCGACTTACGTCGGCCCCACATAATGCCACCCCAAAACAGCAGGAAATCTCCGGCTTGCTGTGCTCGCTGGACAGTGTGTCTAAGTCGTTCAGCCTCACCGTGTTGCCTCCAAACACGTCTCCGACGATTGTCTGGTTCAAGGCATATGCGACACTCATCGGTGAAGAGAACGTGATGCCAATCCTGAGCGGTCCATTCGGCATGTTGTTTAGCCCATCTATACCGCGCTCCATGGTGTCGTGGTTGCAAAAGATGGACCTCGCCATGAACGTCGGGAGTGAAGCTGCGCATCGTGCAGCCTATTGCGCACAACACTCTGTGGCTGCACGAAAAGCATTATTCAACGTGGTGGGGTTGTTGTCAGGGTTCCTCCGAGTCATAATCCGTAGGTAGCGGTCATCCACTGCAGTAGTAGCCCTTGGGCGGCCTTAGTGAGGCATCTCATCGACAGCTCCTGTCTCTCTGTATCTCCTCCATGTCCAAACAACATCGCTTTGGTTCACTACGAAACGCCTGGACACTTCCCTTGTTGAGAGCCCTCGCTGGCACAAAGTAACAATGCGGACGCGATTAAACTGCGGTAATGACCGTCTAGAGACAACACGAGCCGTGTAAATCCTTCCTGGTGGAATGACTGGAACTGATTGGCTGTCGGCCCCCTCCGTCTAATAGGCGCTGCTCATCATGGTTGTTCACATCTTTGGGCGGCTTTAGTGACATCTCTGAACAGTCCAAGTGACTGTGTCTGTGATACATTATCCTTAGTCGATGTTTATCTTCAGGAGTTCTGGGAACAGGGCTGTTGCAATTTTTTTTATGTGCGTATAAATTGTGTTTGTGCATCTAAACTGTACTTGCATAAGAAATAATTTCTTTGGTTGCATAACAGCGCAGAAGTTACGCGCTCAACTAATTTCTAGTATTTATAAAATACAATTTATGTTCCGTAACTGTACAAAATGCACAATGAACTAACACTGAAGGATGGGCTGTTCTAATTATGTACAAAAGGAGCAACCAAACGAACGAAAGAACAAAGAGAAGTCATCGAGTTATAGTTCCTCTGTTACACATCTATTGATGTTTCTTTCGCTACCAATGCAACCAGTAAAGCCGGTAATCCTGCCATTCACTACGTCATTTATGTAGCGTGCCAAAAGCATCGAATCGTAGGTTTAATAGAGCGCAACTCTATTGGCGCGAATGCAGCATAGAGGCTAACGACTCGTATAAGAGATATCTCTATTTTGGGAGGAGGAGGAGATTAGTGATTAACGTCCCGTCGACAACCAGCTCATTAGAGACTGAGCAAATAGTTCAAGTGGCTCTGAGCACTATGGAACTTAACATCTGATGTCATCAGTCCCTTAAAACTTAGAACTACTTAAACCTAACTAACCTAAGGACGTCACACACATCCATGCCCGAGGCAGGATTCGAACCTGAGACCGTAGCGGTCGCGCCGTTCCAGACTGAAGCGCCTAGAACCGCTCGGCCACACCAGCCGGCAGAGACGGAGCACAAGCTCGGATTAGGGAAGGGGGTTCAAAAAACCTAACTAACCTAAGGACAACACATACATCCATGCCCGAGGCAGGATTCGAACCTGCGACCGTAGCGGTCGCGCGGTTCCAGACTGAAGCGCCTAGAACCGCTCGGCCACACCAGCCGGCAGAGACGGAGCACAAGCTCGGATTAGGGAAGGGGGTCTGTAGGATTTGTAGTGGGTATAGACTCTTTATTCACACGAAGTGTCGAGTGATATCGACAAGAGATTTCTAGTTTATTCCATACTTCTAGATTTCCAGAAGGCCTTTGACACCTACCTCACAAGCGGCTTGTAATTGAATTACGTGCTTATGGAATATCGTTTCAGTTATGTGACAGGATTCGTAATTTCCCGAGAGAGAGGCCATAGTTCGTAGTAATTGACGGAAAGTCGTCGAGTTAAACAGAACTGATTTCTGTCGTTCCCCAAGATAGTGTTATACGCTCTCTTCTGTTCCTTATCTATGTAAACGTTTTAGGTTGTCTGCACATGTTGTCGTCTTTTATCGTCTAGTAAAGTCATTAGAAGATCAAAACCATCTGCAAACCGATTTAGAAAAGATATCTGTATGGTGCGAAAATTGGTAATTGACCATAAATAATGTAAAGTGTGAGGTCATCCATATATATCTACTAAAGAGACTTTCTACACTACGCCTATCCGTCCTCTTTGGAGTACTACTGCGCGGTGTGGAACACTTACAAGACCGAATTAACGGAGTACATCGAGAAAGTTCAAAAAAGCGCAGCAAGTATTGTGTTATTGAGAAACAGGGGAGAGAATGTCACGGATATGATACGGGATTTAGGGTGGAAATCATTAAAACAAAGGCGGGTTTCGTTGCGGAGAAATGCATAAATATTTTGTTGACGCCGACCTACGTAGGCACAAACGATCATCATGATAAAATAAGGAAAATAAGAGCTCGCAAAGAAAGATATAGATGTTCGTTTTATTCCGCACGCTGTTATAGAGGGGATCATTAGAGAATTATTGTGGAAGTGGGTCGATGATCCTCTGTTAGGCACTTAAGTGTGACTTGCAGAGTAGCCATGTAGATGTAGATGTAGGAGACAAACAGCGAATGTCTCTGTTCTTCGGGCATAGATAGAGGAGGCTAGACAGGAAGTGGACAGGATACGTGGGAATGGAATGCAGAAATGAGAAATGGCCGTTCACACAAAGTCCATTATGATGAGAACGTCTTGCGAAAAAGACAGTGTTATCCGCGTTTTTCATGTCGGCACTTACACATTCACTATAGTGGATGGTTCATTGTTACTTGCATTATATGTTCATCTGAAAATACCGATAGTAACATGATTAACTAGGCGTGGCGTTTAGTTCCTAACTCTTATTAAGTTTTGTGTAAAAACGTCGACGTCTCTCCGCGACGCACAGCGGTGTTATATTATGTCCTTCATTGTCTATTCGTGATGTACAAGCTGTTTAGTGTATCGCAATGACTCCTCTCATCCTCTCTTGTTAGGTCATTTCACGTAATATATACAAGAGAAATTGGTATGTTTCCTGACTACCCCTGGAACGTACACTAACGGAATTCGCCTCTTCTGTAGCATACCTCACGGGAAGCGGATGAGCATCTCTGCGATACTATCGTGTTTACTAAACGAACCTGCGTCGAAGCACACCAGTCTTCTTTGGATCTCCTCTATCTTTTCTGTTAATCGAATCTTTTAAGGGTCAAAATACTGAAAAATAAGTCTAACGAGTGTTTTGCTAGACCCCTGTTTTATAGCTGAATTACAATTCCTTAGGAGACTACCAATTAATCCCAGTCTTGTATCGGTCTTTCCTCCAACTAACTTAATGTGGTCGTTCCATTTTATGTCACTTCAGACACATACTCTTTGATATTTGCGGTTGTTTCCAGTGGTGTAACCGAGCAATACTGGGCGTTTCTGCTCAATCATGCGCAAACCAAATGAAGCAGTGACAAAAAGATTCGGCGTTGGGTAACGCGAGAATTCAGTGCTACACAGCGGTCAGTTTCAACTGCAGAAATCACTTTAAAATATGGTACTTTTCAGTAATTTCCATTTCATGTCAGAAGCTGAAGTTGAGTACCAAGGAAAAGTAACTCATTCCAGGTTTCTAAATGACAATTCGGATTGTTCCCTTGTCAGTTTGGACCTAAGCTGTAATATAGTAATAAATAATTTCTAACTACTTGTCAAGTTAATTCTGAGTTCATTAATTTTTCATATATTCTAGAGAAAATTCGTCAGGAAGGAAACCGCATAATATTTATATCTTTTCTGTTCAAATGGCTCAAATGGCTCTGAGCACTATGGGACTTAAAATCAAGTCTCTAGAGGAACGGAAGGTTCCAAATGATTGGAAAAGAGCACAGGTAGTCCCTGTCTTCAAGAAGGGTCGTCGAGCAGATGCGCAAAACTATAGACCTATATCTCTGACGTCGATCTGTTGTAGAATTTTAGAACATGTTTTTTGCTCGAGTATCATGTCGTTTTTGGAAACTCAGAATCTACTATGTAGGAATCAACATGGATTCCGGAAACAGCGATCGTGTGAGACCCAACTCGCTTTATTTGTTCATGAGACCCAGAAAATATTAGATACAGGCTCCCAGGTAGATGCTATTTTTCTTGACTTCCGGAAGGCGTTCGATACAGTTCCGCACTGTCGCCTGATAAACAAAGTAAGAGCCTACGGAATATCAGACCAGCTGTGTGGCTGGATTGAAGAGTTTTTAGCAAACAGAACACAGCATGTTGTTATCAACGGAGAGAAGTCTACAGACGTTAAAGTAACCTCTGGGGTGCCACAGGGGAGTGTTATGGGACCATTGCTTTTCACAATATATATAAATGACCTAGTAGATAGTGTCGGAAGTTCCATGCGGCTTTTCGCGGATGATGCTGTAGTATACAGAGAAGTTGCAGCATTAGAAAATTGTAGCGAAATGCAGGAAGATCTGCAGCGGATAGGCACTTGGTGCAGGGAGTGGCAACTGACCCTTAACGTAGACAAATGTAATGTATTGCGAATACATAGAAAGAAGGATCCTTTATTGTATGATTATATGATAGCGGAACAAACACTGGTAGCAGATACTTCTGTGAAATATCTGGGAGTATGCGTGCGGAACGATTTGAAGTGGAATGATCATATAAAATTAATTGTTGGTAAGGCGGGTACGAGGTTGAGATTCATTGGGAGAGTCCTTAGAAAATGTAGTCCATCAACAAAGGAGGTGGCTTACAAAACACTCGTTCGACCTATACTTGAGTATTGCTCATCAGTGTGGGATCCGTACCAGATCGTGTTGACGGAGGAGATAGAAAAGATCCAAAGAAGAGCGGCGCGTTTCGTCACAGGGTTATTTGGTAACCGTGATAGCGTTACGGAGATGTTTAACAAACTCAAGTGACAGACTCTGCAAGAGAGGCGCTCTGCATCGCGGTGTAGCTTGCTCGCCAGGTTTCGAGAGGGTGCGTTTCTGGATGAGGTATCGAATATATTGCTTCCCCCTACTTATACCTCCCGAGGAGATCACGAGTGTAAACTTAGAGAGATTAGAGCGCGCACAAAGGCTTTCAGACAGTCGTTCTTCCCGCGAACCATACGCGACTGGAACAGGAAAGGGAGGTAATGACAGTGGCACGTAAAGTGCCCTCCGCCACACACCGTTGGGTGGCTTGCGTAGTATAAATGTAGATGTAGATGTAGATGTAGGTCATTAGTCCCCTAGAACTTAGAACTACTTAAACCTAACTAACCTAAGGACATCACACACATCCATGCCCGAGGCTGGATTCGAACCTGCAACCGTAGCGGTCGCGCGGTTCCAGACTGAAGCGCCTAAAACCGCTCGGCCACTCTGGCCGGCTATCTTTTCTGTCACCCTTCTTATAAAGAGCTTTAAGAATTACATATTTGAATCTGCCTCAATATGTGTTAGTGATACGTTACATGCATCACTCAGGATATGACTTATTAAGTTAGAGCAACTCATCATAATTGCGTCTAACAGGACTTTAACACTAAGGAAGTTTTGGTTTCTGAGATACACATATTTCTATTGACTTCAGTGAAGGACATCGATGCTACAAATGTTATTACTGGAAGGAATTTATGCCGAACCACATTCAAAAATAATTTACAAAGGATTTAAAAATATGCCTTCACATTTAAGGCAAATTCCGAGGGCCGTGTTTTGCATGAAGTCTAGAACAGATATAACTCGAATGAAAAATATAATACATATCTTCAAGACTTCATCACTAATTTTGACAGCTCTTTTCTGTCAAAACATTACAAACGAAAATGTTTTACTAATAAACAACGCTTTTACATAATTAATGGCATTGCAATATAATATAGGAGGAGGTCCCTGGAATAAAGACTTGTATGGATATTACGAAATATCAACTAGGCTTGGGAAGACCAGTGCATCGTACATTAATGCTGCACTCATTTCCTGCATAATGAGTCTCTCAGTTGCCAGTTACTCTTAGTTACCAGATAAATTAAATTAGTTACTAGTGAAATACTTTTTTGAAAAACGAAGAAGATATAATATTGGCAATTACGTGTCAATGTTGTACGTTTTCGATTATTTTAGAGAAAGCAACGTAAGCAGTAAACATAATTCGTTGTGTACCTTGGAGTTTGGTTCAGGAAAGGATATTCAACCGAAAATGCAGCTTGTTCTTTCGTGTGTCGAGCACTTACAGGCTAATATGTGAGGGGGGGGGGGGGGGGGGGAGGAGGCGTCAAATAAAAACGAGACAGATGGGAAAAAAGTAAGTAAACTGTTTCTTATCTCAAAAGCAATCACAATAACTGTTAATACGTTTATCCCACTGTGAGACAAGACAGTGAATTCCTTTACTGAAAAATGTTTGCGGCTGCCTGGGAAACCGTGATTGTACCCAGGCGTTTCAACGTCCACGAATGCCTTCCCTCAGGGTTCCAAAAATATGGAAATCGCATGGGGGTAGATCGGAACTGTATGGAGCATTTGTAGGTGCTTCCCAGCGAAATTTCTGTGGCGTACTCGAAACAACCTTGGCAACATGTGGGTGGGCATTATTCTGCAACAGAAGGATGCTGTCAGTCGACTACGCTGAAAGTAGGTTGGTTTTATTCAAGATTCCAATACGCCATATTATTCCCCACACTTTTGGATACAAAACTCTATTTTTAAATATAACCTCCGTTCAGTGCGCCGCGCGGAGTAGCCGCACGGTTTGAGGCGTCATGTCACGGACTGCGAGGCCACTTCCGCCGGAGAATCGAGTCCTCCCTCGGGCATGGGTGTTTGTGTTGTTCTTAGCATAAGTTAGTTTAAGTTAATTTAAGTAGTGTGTAAGTCTAGGGACCGATGACGGTTCAAATGGCTCTGAGCACTATGGGACTTAACTTCTAAGATCATCAGTCCCCTAGAACTTAGAACTACTGAAACGTAACTAACCTAACGACATCACATACATCCATGCCCGAGGCAGGATTCGAACCTGCGACTGTAACGGTCGCGCGATTCCAGACTGTAGCGCCTAGAAGGGACCGATGAAAAAAAAAAAAGGGTCAAATGGCTCTGAGCACTATGGGACTCAACTGCTGAGGTCATTAGTCCCCTACAACTTAGAACTAGTTAAACCTAACTAACCTAAGGACATCACAAACATCCATGCGCGAGGCAGGATTCGAACCTGCGACCGTAGCGGTCTTGCGGTTCCAGACTGCAGCGCCTTTAACCGCATGGCCACTTCGGCCGGCAGGGACCGATGACCTAAGCAGGTTGGTCCCTTAGAAATTCACAGGCATTTGAACATTCCGTTCAGTGCGACGGCGTTACGGCACCTCACTGGGAGAGCCTGTATGCCCACATGGTATCACTCTGCTGAACGACGTCGAAGTCAACGTCTTGCTGCATCAGTAACCTCCCCATTATCCACGTACTGTTCCATCTGAGAGCATCCTTCATTGGGCTAAACAGATGGAAGTCAGAAGGTTGGAGATCCTTGTTGTAAGGTGCAAGAGGAAGAGCAGTCCAATGAAGTTTTGCGCACTCCTCTCAGATGCGCAGAATTGTGTGAGGCCCTGGGTTCACCTGGAGAAGGATAAGTTCGTTTCCATTTTTGCGGCGACGAACATGCTGATGTCGTTTCTTTAATTTTCTGAGGGTAGTACAGGTGTGTGCGTCCGGCCCAACGACTCACTGTGCTTTGTTTTTCCTTTTTTCATTGCCAGGTCTCCGTAGACATTCTGCAAGCGCCTACTAATATCTGCGATGTCGGTTTTTCCGCCACAAGAAACTCAGTGGCAGCTCTCTTCTTGGGAAGCACACCCTTTGCTGACGCCATTTTGAATGCTGCGTATAGCGCTGCCACCTATTGGAACTTCATAAAACTAAAGACGCTGAAGCGGGAATATTCCACGATGTCCCACAACCAATGCCGCATTTTTTCATCCGAAACTGGCTGAGAAAAAAACGTGTCGCGTTACTTATTTAACGCTCCTTGTATTTATCATATGCGTGTTTTAGATTAGTTATGAAAGATCCAATTTAGACTGGCTTATTTGAAAATGCTCAGTATTTGAAGGAAACTGATAATCATTATAAAGACAAATGGGACAACAGAATGCAATAAACTATTTGTATAATAACTCAGTTACCGTGGGTTTATCTCCACCTGATGTTATGTCAAGCTTTGATATCATATTTAGCACCTGATCAGAAAATAAATTCTGCCCTTGTCTCGTTAACGTAACACCCTGCTACTGATGTTATAACGGGAAAGCTTGTTTAATATACTTACTTCCAGTCTGTTGTCGCCCATGTTGTCGTATTTGGAATAATTCTGTGCATTAATGAAGAAAAGCCAAGGAATAGGAAGCCAGAACGATCCGTAGTGTAGTATTGTCTCCGAGCATATGTTGTTCAAGTGTCTCGGATTTTTTAAGTCCGCCGTCATTGTCCAAATGCTCCCTCACACGACTTTCAGTTAACAATATAAACTTTTCGAAATGGAACTGTAGCATGCAGTCAGTAAACACTCGGCTCTAAAACGGTTTTAACCCAGAGAACACGTCGTCAACCTTTGGATTCAGAGGGTCGACTATCCTGCAAGTTCCATTTTCTATGGGTTTGGAACAAAATTCAAAAATGTGTGTGATCAACAATTGTTATTGTTGTCGTCTTCAGTCCAGAGAGACTGGTCTTATGCAGCTCTCCATTCTACTCTATCATGTGCAAGCTTCATCTCCCAGTACCTACTGCAATCTACATCCTTATGAATCTGTTTAGTGTATTCATCTCTTGGTCTCCCTCTACGATTTTTACCCTCCACGCTGCCCTTCAATACTAAATCGGTCATCCCTTGTTGCCTCAGAATATGCCCTACCAACCGATCCCTTCTTCAAGTCAAGCTGTGCCACAAATTTCTCTTCTCTCAAATTCTGTGTGATACCTCCTCATTAGTTATGTGATCTACCCATCTAATCTTCAGCATTCTTCTGCAGCACCACATTTCGAAAGCTTCTATTCTCTTCTTGTCTAAATTGTTTATTGTCCACATTTCACTTCCATACATGGCTACACTCCATACAAATACTTTCAGAAACGACTTCCTGACACTTAAATCTATACTCGATGTTAACAAATTTCTCTTCTTCAGAAACGCTTTCCCTGCCATTGCCAGTCTACATTTTATATCCTCTCTAATTCGACAATCATCAGTTATTTTTCTCCCCAAATAGCAAAACTCATTTACTACTTTAAGCATCTCATTTCCTAATCTAATTCCCGTATCATCACCCGATTTAAATCGACTACATTCCATTATCCTCGTTTTGCTTTTGTTGATGTTCATCTTATATCCTCCTTTCAAGACAATACCCATTCCGTACAGCTGCTCTTCCAGGTCCTTTGCTGTCTCTGACAGAATTACAATGTCATCGGCGAGCCTCAAAGTTTTTATTTCTTCTCCATGGATTTTAATGCCTACTCCGAATTTTTCTTTTGTTACCCTTACTGCTTGCTCAATATACAGATTGGATAACATCGGGGATAGGGGATAGGGCATAAGAGAGTATTCCAGTCAACATTGTCAAAAGCTTTCTCTAAGTCTACAAATGCTAGAAAAGTAGGTCTGCCTTTCCTTAATCTATTTTCTAAGATACGTCGTAGGGTCAGTATTGCCTCACGTGTTCCAACATTTCTACGGAATCCAAACTGATCTTCCCCGAGGTCGGCTTCTACCAGTTTTTCCATTCGTCTGTAAAGTATTTTGCAGCCGTGGCTTATTAAACAGATAGTTCGGTAATTTTCACATCTGTCAACACCTGCTTTCTTTGGTATTGGAATTATTATATTCTTCTTGCTCACTAGATGGTAAAGTTTTGTTAGGCCTGGCTCTCCCAAGGCTGTCAGTAGTTCTAATGTATATATTCAAATTTAAACTGAAAGGATTCCTCGTCGCAAACTCCTTTCATTCTCTACGGGAGTTCCTTGCGCTAGTTTAGAGTCTTTCGAAGTAACTTATTAATCTTTTCGTGTATGGAATTTTACTCGTAATCACTTATGTAGTTTTTTAACCTTTTGTCGGCATTCTGGGAACTGTATGATCGATTAGCTGTGGCTGACATGACGCCACAGAACCTAAGGAAAGAAAATTGCTTGCAAGACAATACTGGACTGTTGTTCGTCTTCTAACACATTGCTTCAAATTCTACTAGTCTTACATCACCGACATGTCCGTCACGCGTCCGTCACGGATTGTGGATGTCGGCTGAGAAAGTCTCGTTTATCTTCAGACATGTGACATTCCTCTGAAACTCGGCGGTCGTATGACACATTTTCGGTCTCTGCGCTATCCGTTACTGAGCGATGACGTGGAGTGTAGACGCAGCACATTCTTGATATTGGAGACTGTGGAATGCTGAAATTCCAAGCAATTTACAAAACTCAATGCGTCATGCGCGCCTAGCCAACGTCATACCCTCGAGCTCCGGTAATTTGCTTCGTGTATGCATAAAAAAGTTGGAATATTTTTCACGACAGACACACAATCGTAACTGAAAGAATCAATAATAATTGATAGTGCTGTCTATGTCTATGGCGCCAGGAGTACACCTACGTACTGGGATCCGACTGAGTGACAGAGACTGTTAAATGGCCTATAGCGATCATTCTAGGAGAGTAGGGACGGACCATTTTCTGCAAGTATCCATCACAACACTAGAAGGCATAAATGTGAAGTAAGACTTATTTAGACGTCGTAGTAGTAACAGTGACGGTGACACTAGCGTTAGCAGCAGTAATAGTAACAGAACTTGTTGGCTTTAGTTTTACGGTGGTATGGGAGATCGGAAGAGTACCGACACCTTAAGAGATTTTTCGTTATGTTTTGGAATATGTCACATCCAGAGAAAAAGTCATGACAACCCTTGCGACTCAGAAATGTTAGACATATACTTGTACCAGAAGAATGGAAAAATGTTAAATACCTTCGGAGTCTGCGGCCTGTCGGTATTGCCTCGAGTACCTCAGTAATATCAAATTCTATACAATGCGATACTAACAGTATGGAATACTGACAGAATGAAATTGCTGCTCTTAAAAACTAACACATTTTATCATCTTAACATGTTGTAAAATAGGTAAACAGAATGTTTTTCGTAAACGTTGTTAAAGTTGGAACAAATGACCAAACTTTAGCTTAACTGAGACTTAGATCTCTGTTGATACTTGTTTGGTGGTTATCTCACGCTTATTTTAGGATTTGTCTTTTTAAAACCAGAAACCCAGTCTTGTCCAGTCATTTTGGTAGTTTTATTGAACTTTTGTTTAAGGCCCAGGTTTTTCGGCAAGGCTTTAGGTAATTCGCCGCAACTCAACCAGAGAAATGCCATAGGATAACTGTCCAAATTAGTCACAAGGTTTAATAATTCTTGTTCTTGTTCAGGTGTAAAAACAGATCTTCCTCCAAAGGAAGGTTACTTGTCTGAATTTAATTTTAATCGACCATAAAGTGTAAATTTTAATAGCTTCAGCTCCTGTGATACGCTTTTTCAGTGATCTCACCGACTTGACTAAACTAAATGCCTTTTTCAGGATTTCTTCAGTCCATTTAGCCCTCTATGTATTTCTTTTTCTTGTCCTCACCATCTGAAATTAGGTATCTTATTGAAGTGTAAACGACTTTTTCTGACATTCTGAGCATGGGGAAATATCGATATCCTGTCGACATTGCCCCATTTTATTCGTTTGTCGACATTACTCCACTCAGACATCAAGACGAAGACCAATTTTTTCATGGATTTGCTGAGACTAAACGCGCACGGGAAAATGTGCTTTCTACATGTCGTTTTTGTTGTTGTTCTCTCCATGTTACTCTATCTTGTGCGAGCCTCTTCATACCCGGAGAACTACTGCAACCTACATCCTTCTGAATCTGCTTTACTGCATTCATCTCTCGGTCTTCCTCTACGATTTTTACCTCGCACACTTCACTGCGGTACTAAATTGGTGATCCCTTGATGTCTCATAACGTGTCCTATCAACCGATCCCTTCTTTTGGTCAAGTTGTACCACAAATTTCTTGTCTTCCCAATTCTATTCAGCGCCTCCTCTTTAGTTGCGTGATCGACCCACCTAATCTTCAACATTCTTCTGTGGCACCACATTTCGAAAGCTTCTATTATCTTTTTCTGTAAACAGTTTGTCGTCCATATTTCACTTCCATACATGGCTGCACTCCAGACAAATATTTTCAGAAAAAACTTCCTGACACTTAAATTTATATTCGCTGTTAACAAATTTCTGTCCTTCAGAAATGCTTTTCTTGCCATTGCCAGTCTACATTTTGGATCCTCTCTACTTCGACCATCATTCGTTATTTTGCTGCCCAAATAGCAAAACTTATCTACTACTTAAAGTTTATCGTTTCCTACTTTAATGCCCACGGCATCACCCGATTTAATTCGACTACATTCCGTTATCCTTGTTTCGCTTTTGTTGATGTTCATCTTACATCCTCATTTTAAGACAATGTCCATTCCGTTTGTCTCTTTCAAGTTCTTTGCTGTCTCTGACAGAATCACAATGTCATCGGCAGACTTTAAAGTTTTTATTTTTTCTCCCTGAATTTTAATTCCTACTCCAAATTTTTCTCTGGTTTGCTCTACTGCTTGTTCAGTGTACAGATTGAATAGCATGGGGGATAGGCTGCAGCCTTGCTTCACTCCCTTCTCAATCAGTGCTTCCCTTTCATGCCCTTCGACTCTAATCATGCTATATGGTTTCTGACAAATTGTAAAAAGCCTTTCGCTCCCTCTATTTTACCGCTGCTAACTTCAGAATTTCAAAAGGGCATTCCAGTAAACATTGTCAAAAGCTTTCTCTAAGTCTATAAATGCTATAAACATAGATTTATCTTTCCTTAACCTATCTTCTAAGAAAAGTCGTATGATCAGTATTGCCTTCGTGTTCCTACTTTTCTCCGGAATCCAAACTGATCTTAAAAAATGGCTCTGAGCACTATGCGACTTAACTTCTGAGGTCGTCAGTCGCCTAGAACTCAGAACTAATTGAACCTAACTAACCTAAGGACATCACACACATAAATGCCCGAGGCAGGATTCGAACCTGCGACCGTAGCGGTCGCTCGGCTCCAGACTGTAGGGCCTAGAACCGCACGGCCACTCCGGCCGGCAAAAACTGATCTTCCCCGAGGTCGGCTTCTACCAGTTTCTCCTTTCTTCTGCATAAATTCACGTTAGTATTTTGCAACCATGACTTATTAAACTGATAGTTCGGTAATGATCACACCTGTCAGCACCTACTTTCTTTGGAATTGAAATCATGACATTCTTCTTGAAGTCTGAGGGTATTTCGCCTGTCTGATACATCTTTCACACCATATGTAATAGCTTATTTCTGCTCGTTTCTCCTAAGGCAATCAGTAGTCCTGACGGAATATCGTCTACTCCTGGCGCCTTGTTGCGACTTGGATCTTTCAGAGCTCTGTCAAATTTTTCTCGCTTTGTCATATGTCTCATCACATCTTCAGCTACGTCCACTTCCCTTTCTATAATATTGCCTTCAAGTTCATCCCCCGTGTATAGACCCTCTATATACTCCTCCACCTTCCTGCTTTCCCTTCTTTGCTTATGACTGGTTTTCCATCTGAGCTCTTCATATTCATACTGCCGCTTCTTTTTTCCCAAAGGCCTTTTTAATCTTCATGTAGGCGATACCTATCTTTCCCCTGGTGAAATATGCTTCTAAATCCTTACATTTGTCCCCTAGGCATTCCTGCTTAGCCATTTTGTGCTTCCTGTCAATCTCATTTTTTAAACGTTTGTATCCCCTTTCGCTTGCTTTATTTTTAAAATTTTCTCTTTTCATCACGTAAATTCAATATCTCTTGTGTTATCCGAGGATTTATGGTAGGCCTTGTCTTTTTTACTTATTTGATCCTCTGCTGCCTTCACTCTTAAATCTACTCATCCGTCTTCTACTGTATTGCTTTCCCCTGTTCTAGTCAGCTGTTGCCTAATGCTCCCTCTGAAACTCTCAACAACTTCTGGTTCTTACAACTTATACAGGTCCGATCTCCTTAATTTCCTACGTTTTTCCAATTTCTTCAGTTTTAATCTGTCGGAGTCCACATCTGCCCTTGCAGATGTCTTACAATTTAAAACCTGATTCCTAAATCTCTGTCTTACCATTATATAATCTATCTGAAATCTTCCAGTGTCTTCTGGCCTTTTCCACGTATATAACCTTCTTTCATGAGTCTTAAACCAAGTGTTAGCTATGATTAAGTTATGGTTTCCGAAAAATTCTACCAGGCGGCTTCCTCTACCTACTGTTTCTCCTTCGCTTCATTTTATACATCTACATCCATACTCCGCAAGCCACCTAACGGCGTGTGGCGGAGGGTACTTTGAGTACCTCTATACTACTGAATTCCAGTCCCCAATAGTAATTAAATTTTCGCCTCTTTAACTATCTGGATAATTTCTTTTATCTCATCGTACATTTCTTCAATCTCTTCATCATCTGTGGAGCTAGTTGGCATATATACTTGTACTACTGTGATAGGCGTGGACTTCGTGTCTATCTTGGTTAGGATAGTACGTCCAGTACGCTGTTCATGGTGGCTTGCCGGCCGGAGTGGCCGTGCGGTTCTAGGCTCTACAGTCTGGACCCGGGCGACCGCTACGGTCGCAGGTTCGAATCCTGCCTCGGGCATGGATGTGTGTGATGTCCTTAGGTTAGTTAGGTTTAATTAGTTCTAAGTTCTAGGCGACTGATGACCTCAGAAGTTAAGTCGCATAGTGCTCAGAGCCATTTGAACTATGGTAGCTTACCCGCATTCTTCTTTTTTTTACTTGGGGGGGGGGGGGGGGGGCTGGCGGGAGGGACGAATCAGCGATGTCATCAGCCCCATCGGATTAGGGAAGGATGGGGAAAGAAATCGGCCGTGTCTTTTGACAGGAACCATCCCGGCATTTGCCTGAAATGATTTAGGAAAATCACGGAGAACCTAAATCAGGATGGCCGGATGCGGGTTTGAACCGTCATCTACATCTACATTTATATTCCGCAAGCCACCCAACGGTGTGTGGCGGAGGGCACTTTACGTGCCACTGTCATTACCTCCCTTTCCTGTTCCAGTCGCGTATGGTTCGCGGGAACTCCCGAATACGAGTCCAGTGTGCTAACCACTGCGCCACCTCGCTCGGTCCTATTTTCTTATTCATTATTGAACCAACTCCTGCATTACCCCTTTTTGATTTTGTATTTATAATCCTGCATTCACCTGACCAGAAGTCCTGTTCCTCCTTCCACTATATCTAACTTCAGCCTACCCATTTCCCTTTTTAAATTTTCTGACCAAACTGTCCGATTAAGGGATCTAACATTCCACGCTCCGATCCGTAGAATGTCAGTTATTTTTTTTTCTCCTGATGAAGACATATTGTAGAGCAGTCCTTGTCCGGAAATCGGAATGGGGGACTATCTCACCTCAGGAATGTGTTACCCAAGAGGGCGCCATCATCTTTTAACCATACAGTAGAGCTGCATGCCTCAGCTACGACTGTACTTTCTCCTTTCAAATGGCTCTGAGCACTATGGGACTTAACATCTATGGTCATCAGTCCCCTAGAACTAAGAACTACTTAAACCTAACTAACCTAAGGACAGTACACAACACCCAGTCATCACGAGGCAGAGAAAATCCCTGACCCCGCCGGGAATCGAACCCGGGAACCCGGTCGTGGGAAGCGAGAACGCTACCGCACGACCACGAGCTGCGGACATTTCTCCTTTCTTTCAGCCGTTCTCAGTACCAGCACAGCAAGGCCGTTTTGGTTAACGTTACAAGGCCTGATCAGGCAATCATCCAGACTGTTGCCCCTACAACTACTGACAAGGGAACCTCCCCATCGCACCCCCCTCAGATTTAGTTATAAGTTGGCACAGTGGATAGGCCTTGAAAAACTGAACACAGATCAATCGAGAAAACAGGAAGAAGTTGTGTGGAACTATGAAAAAAGTAAGCAAAATATACAAACTGAATAGTCCATGCGCAATATAAGCAACATCAAGGATCATCTGAGCACAGGAGCGCCGTGGTCCCGTGGTTAGCGTGAGTAGTTGCGGAACGAGAGGTCCTTGGTTCAAGTCTTCCCTCGAGTGAAGAGTCTGCGTTCTTTATTTTCGCAAAGTTATGATCTGTTCGTTCGTTCATTGACGTCTCTGTTCACTGTAATAAGTTTAGTATCTGTGTTTTGCGATCGAGCTATATTTGCTGGATTCATATTGCCCACGGAGTACATCTCACGTGTTTAATGCATTCTCGTCCAAAGTAGCGAACAGTCAACTGCCAGCCAGGGAGCCTTGTTAGCAGGAATACTCTCTCTTCCGTGCGCTGTAGTCGACTGACGTCGTGTGTTTCGATGTTTGTTTAGGTGTAGCGTCCCCATACTACGGCGCAGCTACTTCGCATCGGACGAACGGACGGACGGACAGATAATAATTGTCTGAAAATAAAAAATTAAACTTTTCACTCAACGGAAGACATGAACCAAGGACCTCCCGTTCCGTAACTGCTCACGCTAACCACGGGACCACGGCGCTCCTCAGCTCACCCACTCCTTGATGCTGCCTATATTGCGCATGGACTATTCAGTTTGTATATTTTGCTTATTTTTTCATAGTTCCACATAACTTCTTCCTGTTTTCTCGATTGATCTGTGTTCAGTGTTTCAAGGCCTATCCAATGTGCCAACTTATAACTAAATCTGAGGGGGGTGCGATGGGGAGGTTCCCTTGTGAGAAAGCTACTGCCCTTATTCAGGAACCACGCGTTTGCCAAGCCTCCCAACAGATACCCCTCCGTTGCGGTTGTGCCTGAAGCACCTGCTGCTACCTGTATCGCTGAGGCACGCAAGCCAACCCACCGACTGCACGGTCCATGGTTCATGGGGGTTGCGTTTTACCTACATTAGAGTTAACATTAAAAATTATTTAAAAGCTTATCTCAATTTAAGCATAAACCATAAATGACATGAAAAGTCAACAATAATCAATGTTGAACGTCACAATTAGAGTATCGTTTATAAGAACACGTCACCTCTGCAACCTACTTCAGCATTACCGCTGTGCTGCAGCACTATCTCCCGCTAACTACAGCGCTACTCAGCTGAAAAACACGATGATGTCCGTGATGTCTGGTACGTCGGCATTCCGCCAATCACCCCTATTATTTTACAAATTCAAATGGTTCTGAGCACTATGGGACTTAACATCTGTGGTCATCAGTCCCCTAGAACTTAGAACTACTTAAACCTAACTAACCTAAGGACATCACACACATCCATGCCCGAGGCAGGATTCGAACCTGCGACCGTAGCAGTCGCGCGGTTCCGGACTGAGCGCCTGAACCGCTAGACCACCGCGGCCGGCTATTATTTTACATATGAAGAATGTAGAAATGCAATTACAGACGAAAATAAGGTATATTTTAAAATAGTTGGTTGTAGTTCATTATTTAGAATAAATAAATAAATATTTTGTACATTTCTATTCATCTATTATGGTTTTGTTGTGGTCTTCAGTCGAGAGACTGGTTCGATGCCGCTCTCCATGCGAGCCTCTTCATCTCCAAGTACCTACTGCAACCGACATCCTTCTGAATCTGCTTAGTGTATTCATCTCTTGGACTCCCTCTACGATTTTTAACCTCCACGCTGCCATCCAATACTAAATTGGCGATCCCTTCGTGCTTCAGAACATGTTCTACCAACCGATTCCTCCTTCTAGTCAAGTTGTGCCGCAAATTCCTCTTCTTCCCAATTATATTCAGTACCTCCTCATTAGTTATGTGATCTACCCATCGAATCTTCAGCTTTCTTCTGTAGCACCACATTTAGAAAGCTTCTATTCTCTTCGTGTCTAAACTATTTATATGTTTCACTTCCGTAGATGGCGACACTCCATACAAATACTTTCAGTAAACACTTCGTGACACTTAAATCTGCACTCGATGTTAACAAACTTTTCGTCTTCAGAAACGGTTTTCTTGCCATTGCCAGTCTACATTTTATATCCTCTCTACTTCGACCATCATCAGTTATTTTGCTCCCCAAATAGTAAAAATCATTTACTACTTTAAGTGACTCATTTCCTAACCTAATTCCCTCAGCATCACCCGATTTAATTCGACTACATTCCATTATCCTTGTTTTGCTTTTGTTGTTCTTCTTATATCCTCCTTTCAAGACACTGTCCGTTCTGTTCAACTGCTCTTCCAGGTCCGTTGCTGTCTCTGACAGAATTACAATGTCATCGGCGAACTTCAAAGTTTTTATTTCTTCTCCATGGATTTTAACTCCTTTTCCAAATTTTTCTTTTGTTTCCTTTACTGCTTGCCAAATATATAGATTGAATAACATCGGGGATAGGCTACTGCCCTGTCTCACTCCCTTTTCGATCACTGCTTCTCTTTCATGCCCCTCGACTCTTATAACTGCCATCTGGTTTCTGTACAAATTGTAAATAGCCTTTCGCTCCCTGTGTTTGATCCCTGACACCTACAGAATTTGAAAGAGAGTATTCCAGTCAACATTGTCAAAAGCTTTCTCTGAGTCCACAAATGCCAGAAATGTAGGTTTGCCTTTCCGTAATCTATCTTCTAAGATGAGTCGTAGGGTCAATACTGCCTCGCGTTTTCCAACATTTCTACGGAATCCAAAGTGATCTTCCACAAGGACGGCTTATACCAGTTTTTCCATTCGTCTGTAAGGAATTAGTGTTAGTATTTTGCAGCCGTGCTTTATTAAACTGATAGTTCGGTAATTTTCGCTCCTGTCGACACCTGCTTTCTTTGGGATTGGAATCATTATATTCTTCTTGGTGGGTATTTCCCCAGTCTCATTCATCTTGCTCTCCGGAAGGTAGAATTCTGTCATGGTTGGCTCTCCCAAGGCTATCAGTAGTTCTAATGGAATGTTGTCTACTTCCGGGGCCTTGTTTTCGGCTTAGGTGTTTTCAGAGTTCTGTCAAACTCTTCACGCGGTATCATATCTCCCATTTCATCTTCATCTACGTCCTCTTCCATTTCCATAATATTGCCCTCAAGTACATCGCCCTTGTATAGACCCTCTATATACTCATTCCACTTTTCTGGTTCCCCTTCTTTGCGTAGGACTGGTTTTCTGACTGAGCACTTGATATTCAAGGAACAAAAATCGGAGTAACTCTCGTAGACGCCGGTATTGTTAGAGAGAACATTAGCTTATTTGAACAAAGATGCGTCAGGATTTGGCTGAGACTCCTATGAAGCGATCTCCCTGGCATTACTTTTGATGCCTCAGTGGAATCACCGGCAATCGAATGGCCAGATAGGGACAGGTCACCCGTTACTCTCATATAGGGTTCCAGCGTGTTAGCTACTAAGCTATCTTGTCCTGTACCTATCTCGCTTTCTAACACCACTTACCTATGCAATTACCGTTATCCAGGAATTTTAGCTTCTCTATATATTGTTACTTAATGCTTCATCTCCAGTCGTGAGAGATATCTTTTAATGATTTGGGAATTCGCCAGTAAAAAATTTCTTCGGATTTGTTTATGACTTTGTATCATGTTCGATGTAGATACGTTCTGTACCCCAAAAGAACCAATTAGCAATACCGCTAAGAGTAGACCAATCGAATTACAAAAGAAGGGTGCTTACTTATTCTTCTTTTTCAGCCTCTAGATATCCACTCCCGGACACAGGCATCTTCCAGGCATCTTTGTTAGGCGGTCTGGATCCAGTTTTTTTCCCGCATGTTGTTGGATGTCGCCTCTCCATATGCATTAGTGTTTTAGCCCATATGAAGTAGTTCCTGGTGAGGTATCCTACCCAGCTCCACTTTAGTCTTGCTATCCTCTCGACAACTTCATGGACCCCCGTCCTTCTCCTTATCTCTTCCTTCTTGATCCTGTCAGGCTCACATCAAGTATTGCTCTTTCTATTGCCATTTGACAGACCCTAAGTCGATTTGCGCTGTGGTCATAAGCGTCATAGTTTCATCCCGCGTGTTGTTACTGACAGGAAGATCAGGTCATAAACCTTCCTCATTAAATTTTTAGGAATCGTCTGTTTAGAGTGGAGAATGTAACTAAGTTTCCCGAATGCCTCCCAGGTGAGGCCATTTCGTCGGGTGACGTCTTTTGTCTGGTTATCGTTTTCAAGTTGGATTTTATGCCACAAATAAATGTATTCATGTATTTCTTCCAGAACATGGTTATCTATGGTGCCCGTAATACTGACATAGCTTGTGATTTTGGGCTTTTTAAGGTTAATTTTGAGGTCTACAGGATAGAAAGCGCCTTTGAGTTCTCGGATCACTGTTGACAGTTCCTAAAGAGGATGATATACTCTCCAAAGAAAAGACAGTTAAGACGTTTTCCATGCTGATACCTTTCGCTCCCCAGAATAGACACTTTCACACATCGTTCAGAGCCAAGATGAATAAGTTAGGTGAGACTGTATATCCTTGTCTGACGCCACTTCTCGCTGAAACCTTTCCAGTGATTCAGTCTTTCTTTACTCTCACTTGTAGAGTGGCGTCCCCGTAAATGTAACGGATTAAATTGGCATATCTGTATTCAAAAGGGCTTTGTGCATCTCCCTCAGTACTGCCTGGGATCCGATCGTGTCTAACACCTTCTGGTAGTCTATGAAGGCGACGTGAACTGGGATATTTTCCTCCGTATATTTCCCTATCAGCGTGCGTACTGCTTGAATATGGTCAGTTATATTGCAACCTTTTCTGAATCCCACCTGTTCGACTAGCTGGTAAAAGTAAATTTCCCAACTCAAGTGGTTCGTAATGATTTTTGTCAGCAGCTTATGACATATAGTTAAAAAACTAACAGGCCTGTAGTTCTTGATGTTCGTGTTGTCACCTTTTCGAAGAGCAGAATAATTTTTTGGTTTTTCGTGATTGAAATTTTTTCTTCTTCGATACATTTATTTAAGAAAATTAGGAGTGCTTCTTCAAGCGCCTCTCCTCCAATTTTAAGCACCTCGCTTGTGATCTGATCTTCTCCTGGCGCCTTACAATTCTTGAGTTGTTTGAGAGCTGTTTGCATTTCATTTTTATCAGTAGATTCTAGTTCTTCCAAACCCACATTCATATCAAATCTTCGTCATTCATCATGCAGGCTTTGTCTTGTCACTGATTGCCTATAGAGCTTCCGATAAAAGTCAACGATATTTTATCTAGTTTGGTATCTTTCAGTAACAACTTCTCCTCGGCGATTCCGAATGTTGTTTATGATAAGGTTACCTTTTGATTGACAAGAAAGATTGACTCGCAGGTTCACATTGTTTCCGATGGTCTCCTCTATGAGTCTTGTTTTATGTTTTCTCTGACCTATTGCGATGGCCGTTTTTTTGATGTTTATGTTTTTGGATAAGTCAGTATTTCTCCTGTCTTCTATACTCTGTTCTTTTTAGATGATGAATTTCTGATTTTTCCATGTTTGGAGGGCAGTGCCTGTCTTTTGATACTGGTCACATGCTGTTGTTAATTTTTGCCGAGAGTTTGTTCAGTTCCATTCCTTTTAGGTCGTTCTTTGTTTATGCATTGGGTGAACTCCTTCCTTTTCTCTTTCAGCTTATTTATTGTAGCTCGGATTTTTCTTTCCATCATACGTTTTCTCTTGATTCGAGGGTTAACATGGATCCTGGTTCTAACCAGCTTATATTCATTATCTTGTATTGAAGCGATTTATGAGTAATTCATCTGAGCACATTCGGTTGTTCGATGTGATGATGTAATCTCTTTCATTCTTAACGTTGCCGTCAAGGTTTCTACAGGTCCAATCCTCTTTCACATTTTTCTTGAAAAATATGCTCACGCAGTGTAAACGTTCTTTGTTAAGAAAACTCAACATCATTTGTCCTCTCTGGTTTCGCGCCCCAAATACAAATTTTACAACGAACGGAGAGTCTTCTGGGAATTTCGCTCCTATCTTGGCATTAAAATCGCCACGTATTAAGGAAAAGTGTTCTTTTCTCAATTTTTGGCTGTTGTCAGATTATAGAACTGTTCTGCCCCTTCATTGCTTGAGGTGGCAGTAGGTGCGTAGCCACAAATTATTTACAGGCTAATCCCAGCATCCAGTTTAAGGATCACGTAGATCACTCTGTCTGAAGTGGACATGGTATTGGTGATGTGATGTTTCCTCTTGTTATGAATGAACAGAGTTATATCGCCAATATGCGAATTTATGTCAGAGCTATTCTGAAATAGGAGGTGCCCAGAGTTGAGGGTACCAGTTGCTTTGCGTTTTAGCATCGTTTCACTGATACTCAGTGTGTCCCATTTGACGTTCTGCTATTCACATTTCAAACAGGCGAGATGGTCTTCAAGTCCCACGGTGCGAATGTTACACCCTGAGTGCTGCAGCATAGAACGTTAAAGTTTTGTTGTTCCTATTTCCTTCTGTTGTTTAATTTGATTAGGCGAAATGGTGGGCGGGCCCACGTTTGGTCAAGGTTGTTTTGACTACGCTGCAGAGGTTTCGTTGTGAAGCCCTTACACATCCTCTGTACGATGCCAATCTCTCTCCATGCGATTTCTATATTTTTGGAGCCCTACAATAAGGCTTTCGTGATCGTCGATTTGCTTTTGACGAAGAGGTACACGTCCGGGTACAAACATTTTTTCATGAAGGCATTGAGTATCTTGTCTCACAGTGGGATGTTGTTGTTGTTGTTGTGGTTTTCAATCCAGAGACTATTCTATCCTGTGCAAGCTTCTTTATCTCCCGGTACCTACTGCAACCTACACCCTTCTGAATCTGCTTAGTGTATTCATCTCTTGGTCTCCCTCTATGATTGTTACCCTTAACGCTGCCCTCCAGTACTAAATTGGTGATGCCTTGCTACCTCAGAACATGTCCTACCAGCCACTCCCTTCTTCTAGTCAAGTTGTGCCACAAATTTCTCTACTCCCCATTTCTATTCAGTACTTCCTCATTAGTTATGTGATCTACCCATCTGATCTTCAGCATTCTTCTGCAGCACCACATTTCGAAAGCTTCTATTCCCTTCTTATCTACACTACTTATTATCCATGTTTCGCTTCCATACATGGCCACACTCCATACAAATACTTTCAGAAAAGACTTCCTGACACTTAACTCTATAACTGATGTTAACAAATTTATATTCTTCAGAAACGCTTTCCTTGCCAGAGCCAGTCTGCATTTCATATCCTCTCTACTTCGACCATCATCGGCTATTTTGCTCCCCAGATAGCAAAACTCATATACTACCTTCAGTGTCTCATTTCCTAATCTAATTTTCTCAACATCACCTGATTTAATTCGACTACCTTCCATTATCCTGATTTTGCTCCTGTTGATGTTCATCTTATATCCTCCTCTCTAGACACTGTCCATTCCGTTCAACTGCTCTTCCAGGTCTTTTGCTGTCTGTGACAGAATTACAATGTCATCGGCAAACCTTCAGTCAACATTGTCAAAAGCTTTCTCTAAGTCCACAAACGCGAGAAACGTAGGTTTTTCTTTATCCTTAATCTATCTTCTACGATAAGTCGTAGGGTCAGTATTGCCTCACATTTCTACGGAATCCAAACTGATCTTCCCCGACGTCGGCTTCTATCAGTTTTTCCATTCTTCTGTAAAGAATTCGTGTTAGTATTTTGCAGCCGTGACTTATTAAACTGATAGTTCGGTAATTTTCACATCTGCCAACACCTGATTTCTTTGGGATTGGAATTATTATATTCTTCTTAGAGTGTGAGGCTATTTCGCCTGTCTCATCAGATGGTAGAGTTTTGTCAGGGCTGGCTCACCTAAGGCTATCAGTAGTTCTAATGGAATGTTGTCTACTCCCAGGGTCTTGTTTCGACTCTGTCAAATTCTTCGCGCAGTATCATATCTCCCATTTCATCTTCATCTACGTCCTCTTCCATTCCCATAATTTAGTCCTCAAGTATATTGCCCTTGTATAGACCCTATATATATTCCTTCCACCTTTCTTCTTTCCCTTCTTTGCTTATGACTGCTTTTCCTTCTAAGCTCATGATGTTCATACTGCCGCTTCTCTTTTCCCCAAAGTCCTCTTTAATCTTCATGTAGGCATCCTTCCTATGGTGAAATATGCTACTAAATCCTTACATTTGTTATCTAGCCAACCTTCCTTAGCCATTTTGCACTTCCTGTTGATCTCATTTTTGAGACGTTTGTATTCCTTCTCTCCTGCTTCATTTACTGCATTTTTATATTTTTTCCTATCATCAATTAAATTCAATATCTCGTATGTTACCCGAGGATTTCCACTAGCCCTCATCTTTTTACCTACTTGATCTTCTGCTGCCTTCACTATTTCATCTCTCAAAGCTAGCCATTCTTCTTCTACTGTATTTCTTTCCCCTGTATTTGTCAATCGTTATCTAATGCTCTCTCTGAAACTATCTACAGTCTCTGGTTCTTTCAGTTTATCTATGTCCCATCTCCTTAAATTCCTTCCTTTTTGCAGTTTCTATAGTTTTAGTCTACCGTTCCTAGCCAATAAATTGTGGTCTTTTCTTTCTTATACAAATTTTATCAATAATACCTGAACTGCTAGTAGCAATATAACTAAGTGAGATGGTGCTGCGGTTACTCCATTGCCCTGCAAACGGAGAACAGTTTTAACCGCTTGTCTTGTATTCTGATTTTGATTTCCCGTGATTCGTTTAAATACTTACGGTGAATTTACCGATTGTTTCTCCAGCTGTATACCTATCTATTTCTTTCCTTATTCTTGCCTAATGGCACTGGATCTTTATCCAGCATTAAATTATACTGAAATTCTCTGATATTGCTAGACTACTACTGCTATCATGATCCATTTCCCTAAAATTGTAAACTTTTTCTTCTAATTCTGATACGTTGAAACACATTTGTAAATTTCTTCGTCTCCACTGCAGCCTTTCTGTAATTGTTATCATTCACAGTCATTGCCATTTCGAGCACATGAGTACGGAACGGTACGTAGCAGTGTTTTGAGTACTGCCATTGGTAGTGTGACTCCGATCACTTGACCACATTGGTGGTTTTTCGACAGAAACTCAGGTACATATTTTTTGTGGCACATTCCTCATCCCAGATGCATCTTTTTCATCTACGCTACTCGCTGACTAGTCTGGAATGGCCCATACTGTCGTATAAAAGAATATTTTACCAGTTTCTGGAGCTGTCCTCTGTGACTGTAAGTGCTCCACAGTGTAGACACGCTGAAATTTCTGCAACGTTTGTTCTTATTGAAATGCGGTTTTCGCCAAATGATGATAAATAATGGACCTAGAACTTCGCCTTTTAGTGCCTATTCGTAGTGTGTGTTTGTAGGAATAAATTAAACAATACATTCCACGCCAGCTATTAAAATACATTTATTTTCGGAATCTAAAACTACGTGCAAGAAGTGAAACGTCCCCTTAGAAAAATCGTACAGGACTGTGCTTAAACTGACACACAATATTTTTTTCAGCGCAACGCAATCTGACTATCAAAAATCTCTACAAAGGAATGGCCCTGAGTAACATTAACCTATACCTTTCACAAATCACTTACCTCACAAAATCTTCGTTACTCGAACTACTGCAATACGGCGAGCGCCACTACTGCCAGCTAAATAAAAGATTCAAACTACGGAAGTCACTAACTACTGATAGGGATAGTTAGCAAATGAAAGATTTTAATAGAGAACAAACACTGTATTTATCTTAATAATCATAATATATATAGCAGTTCAATTTCAAAACTCCGCCATCTAATCATAATATATATAGCAGTTCAATTTCAAAACTCCGCCATCTCTCTCCCCACATCCACCACTGCTGGCGGCTCACCTCCAACTGCGCAACGCTACGCGCTGTTCACATCCAGCTGCCGCTGCCCAACACTACAATGGCAGACAACAATGCAAACTAGCCACAGACTGCACACAGCACAGCTAGTGATTTTCATATAGAGCGCTACGTAACGTTGCCAATAAGAAAACATAAACAGCCTACTTACATAAAGAAAACATAAACAGCCTACTTACAGAAGGAATGCAATCAAATGTAAAATACAGACTTTACCATGTATACATGTCAATGAAAGTTCATCACCCATTTATAACGAAATTCATGGCGCAAAAAACAAAAATTGGCTCTGTGGCATATATATATATATATATATATATATATATATATATATAATATGCGCAAATCACCAATTTAAAAAAAAATGTGTACGACAAAATCGTCTGTTTGCCATGGTTTTATCTTCACAGCTCTCCTGAGCAAAGTCAATACTCCGTGGAATGTCCCCTTGCTCGGGTGCAGGCTCGAATCCGTCGTGGTATAGCATCGATGATAACACCAACCTGGTCCAAATTGTCCTACCTTTTAATGGCGATTCTGCGCAAGTCGAGCAGAGTACTTGGTCGTAGTCGACGTTCAAAAACAGCTCCTTTCAATCGATTCCGTTCGTGTTAGACTGGGTACTTGTTGAGGGAACAGGCAAGCCACTCACTCCATTGTGGTGATCCTAGCATGCTGAAAAATGTGTTCACGAGAACACCACGATGAGCAAGCGAGTTATTATCAATCAAGATGACGGCGATACGGTGCCAGTATTCGTTGCAGAATCTCATCCCTATACCGCAGGGCAGTGAGAGAGGTGGGCTCATGTAATGCCAGCCCAGAACATCTCTCCAAAACCACATTATTGATCATGTTAACCCAGTGTTGGAGGTGTTCGATATTACCGGCTTGTCTCCAGATAAGTTGTTTACGATTAGCATGGTACAAATGAATCCGAGTTTCGTCTGTAAAAATCACCCGACGCCAGTCTTGGGGCGTCCATTCTACATGATTTCTTACCCATCTGCTACTGAATCCATACTGTTGCGGTGTACTACGTGGTCGTTGGGATGGAGATTCGGATAATGCAATTGTCTCCTAACAGTTTGATGCGATACATGATGTCTTGTAGCTTCTCAGAACGCCGAATAAGTTTTGGAGCATTCAGCCCACTGCTCCTTTGACTCAAAAGTCGTAGCTGTCGATCATCCTGTACGCCTATCGAATGCGAACGGTCTGTGCAGTGTAAGTGTTCAATACTACCTGCCCATGTCAGTACCACGTCACTTTGCCTCACCAGCACAAGTCGAGAAACACCTGGCTGACAAGACTTCTGGGCGTGACGCAATGATGCGGATCCGATCATTGGTCGCGTTTGTCCTTCGTGGCATGATGGATATGCAATCTACTGTTCCGTAGTCGTCTCTAATGCCTCCCTACTAGTGCTTTACTTTGAACTGAAATGCTGAAGTCACCTCGAGTGTGGCGTTTTACGTGTAGGTAGCACTTACGGTAACGGTGTGTATGTTTATAAACAAAGTCAGGTGTGACCTCCGATTGGTAAAGAAACAATCACAATAGCAACACACCTGCACGAAATATCGGCGTGATGCAAAACATTTGCAAAACTTTTGCTGATATATATCGTGTCTGTTTTTTTTTTTGGACATGTCCAGCAGCCACTATGAGTCAAGACACAAAGGAATTACGTATTTTTGCTGCGAGTGGGCTGTTGATTTAAATCAGGGGAGAACTTGAAAACTTGTGCCGGAATGGGATTCGAAATGTGCGAGTAATAAGGATAGAGAGCAAGGGGTACTACATTAGTAGTGTGTGGATAAGTTGAGAATTTGGGTCTGACGGCAAGCGTGCTTAGGGTAGTCCGTACAGTTGCGCTGCGTACTGTGTCCGGGTGGCGCAGTAATCAGTGCATCTGCCTAATAAGCAGGCGACCCAAGTTCGAAACCTGGTATGACACAAATTTTCAACTTTCTCCGTTGATTTAAATCAACGCCCACTCGCAGCCAATGTCTGCAATTCCTTTGTGTCTTAATTCATACTGGGTGCTGGATAAAAATGGTGTCCATTCCTTCGGACATATCCGAAAGAATAGGGTGGTCCATTGATCGTGACCGGACCAAATATCTCACGAAATAAGCTTCAAACGAAAAAACTACAAAGAACGAAACTTGTCTAGCTTGAAGGGGGAAACCAGATGGCGCTATGGTTGGCCCGCTATATGGCTCTGCCATACGTCAAACGGATATCAACTGCGTTTATAAAATAGGAAACCCATTTTTTATTACATATTCGTGTAGTACGTAAAGAAATATGAATGTTTTAGGTGGGCGTCTTATATCGCTTTGTGATAGATGGCACTGTAATAGTCACGTGCCGAGTTTCTGACGTCATAGCGTGGAATAGCACGTTCGGGAGCCTTTCCTAACGTGCAGAGCAATATCTAGAATATCAGATATTCTGAGCGTGCGTCTGAGCTTTGACCAATGAGATGGCACAACGCCACCTACGTCACACACACGCCGTCTCCCTTCAATACAGAGTTGTGAGGCGCCGTATTGGCATTCATTTCAAGCCTATACGTATATATGCCGTTTCTGGGCACCAGCAAATTGAGAATCACTGGAAAACCCGTTGTTAACTGTGTGGTTCGTTCCAATAAAATAATGAGAAACATCATATTCGTGGCAAAAAAATTACTGTAACTTGTGTATTATGAGAGAATGCTATTTGAAGGCAGCGACACACTGAATATCCACCCAAAACGCATTGTTCTTGGTACAATTTGTTGTAATTGAGTTTCAATTAGTAACATATCTACGATTAAGGTTTTCAGCAAGTGGTAACATGCTGTGATTGAATGTCAATACTGTGTTGTTGGTTTAGCGAAATGAGTAGATGAAGTTGTATGTTTATGCCGAGGTTAGCGACTCGACACAACCAAATTTTTTTTCCTAACATTTGGGTTTTTATTAGGTTCTGATACTTTATTATTAGTTTAATATAAGTATATACTATAATATTTGATGTTATGTAAATATAAGTTCACCTTGGCTCAATCTATAGTACAGCTTGCGCTACTTGTATAAAGATATTTTGCTCCTTTTTCTTTTACGCTTCGTAATTCACATGTTGTAAAGATTCTGCTACTAGGTAGGAACAGTGATAAAGTAAGGCTGACCTTAACGTTTTACTAAAATGTGGGAATGATGAAATAATGCTTATTTTATGTGGAGAAGTATTGCAAATTTGTATCGCACTGTTTGTAATGGAACTTTCATAAGCCTGTGTCCTTATTAAGTGGACATAGTACTTACTTTCATTTACATGAACGATGGAGGAAATGTGCGTTTTAATAGAGCTAACGTGGGAATTCTACGCGCGCCCGTTTAGTAAACAGTTGTTTTTCCCCCTGTGTTGTGTGAGCTGAAGAGATCATCCTTGGTGACTTATTCTTCTACGATGGGATGTAAGGATAAAAGAAAAACATTTTATTTATTCCACATTCAGTTAGGCTTGGGCACTCAATGGGTCCTTTAGCCTGCTGTCTTTGGTGATGTCTATCTCCTGTGGAGGGTGAGATGTGTCTAGGCTGTTATGTGTGACTGCTTCCTCGTGTTATGACAGATCGCCTATGGGGGGCTGAAACGTTATTGACTTTGGTACTCGATACTTGTTCCATCTTGCAGGGTTTACCGTACCTACCGATTCTAATTGTCGAACTTCGTCCCTAAGGGCATCAATTTTGTCAAAAACCCGTAGAGCCTTGTCATGGACCTTCTCTTGTATAGTGGTCTCATGGAGTGCGGTGCGAATGTCAACGTTTCTTGTCCACCATGGAGCTCCTGTGATCCATCGGTAGCAAATGTTTTGCAGCGCTTGGAGTTGGTTGTAGTTGGAGACGCACGTAGTTCCCCAAGAGGTGGAGCCATATAACATTGTGGGTTCCACAGTTGCCTTATACAACTGGAGTTTATTCTTAGGGTTGAGATCCTTACTCTTCAGGAACGGAATCAATGACATGGCCACCTTCTAGGCTGCCGTCTTCTTGTCATCAATATGCTGCGTAAAGAGCAATTTTTTGTCAAGGAAGACACCGAGGTACTTCACTCCCGGCGACCATGGATAAATTGATCAGCTATTTGGAGTCTGTCGTTCAGAACTGGTTTCCTCCGTGTAAACATAACGGCTGCCGTCTTCGTCGGGTTGATCGTTACCTTATTTTGCAGCGTCCAGCGTTCCATTACATTAAGTTGCCGTTGCATCCTAGTTATTAACTGGTCCAAGTGTCGTCCAGTCGTCAGAAAGGTCGTATCGTCCGCATAAAAACTCGCCGTAACAAGGGGGACTGTTGGGATGTCATTTATATATAAGTTGAAAAGCAGAGGCGAAAGGACAGAGCCCTGCGGAATTCCCGCGGAGATCAGTTTCATTTCGGAGTTTAAGTTGTCTATGAGTCCAATGTAACAATCCGCAATAGGGGTAGTGCGATGTAGTTTGACGATAAGGTTGGGCCGCCATACCTTATCGTATGCTTTTTCGATGTCAAGGAATACACCATTTGTGAAGTGTTGCTTGTTGTAGCCTTCTTGTATCCGTTCGGTGATCCGTAGAAGTTGAAGCTCGGCAGATAACTTGTCCTTGAAACCGAATAGTTCGGGTCGTATAACATCATGCGCTGTAAGCGTGTCATGGAGTCTCTTCAACAGCGCCCTTCCGAGCACCTTGCCAAGGGTGGGCAATAGGCTGATAGGCCGGTAACAGCTGGGTTCTGCTAGGTCTTTACCTGGTTTTGGGTTTGGAACTATTCGAGCCGTCTTCCATGCCGTAGGAGAATATCCCTGCAGGAGACAGCTGTTGAAGATTCGGGTAAGGAGCACAGTTGGCTTCCAGGGCAACTGTTTCAGATCGGTGTTGCTTATGAAGTCGTTGCCTGGCGCGTTATTCCGAGTCTTCCGGATAATTTTACGGATCTCTGCTGGTGTAGTGAGTTGTGGGCGGCTCTGCACAGGCGTAGTACGAAAAACAGTCCATTCTGCTGCAACGACGGCTTTCTGTTCTTACAGGCGGACGTCGTTCACGGGGGTCGCTGGTGTAGACAACTGTTCTTGGTAAATCGCAGTATACAGCTCCGCCTGGGCGAGTTCGTCATAGAGGAGGCCATCTGATACTCTGATGGCTCGTTTAGGTGGCCGCTGGTGTCGTAAGTTCTTGACTACTTGCCATTCGTTCTTGGTTCGAAGTAAGAATTCATCCATCTTATCTTCCCAGACCTGCTGTCGCCACTCGGCCACTCTCCTGTGCAGTTCTCGTGTTAAGACGTGTGTTTCTCGCCGATCGATCGGGTTTCTATAGCGAAGCCAACGTCGCCTGCTCCTGTTTCTCTGTGTCTTCAGTTCTTGGAGTAGAGGCGGGAACTCGTCGAAAGCTACTACAGGGTAGACCGTGTGAGTGGTTGCCCTCCGTTTGGCTACCTTTATCTTCTCCGTCAAAGTTTGTACAGCGATGTCGATGGCTTCTGGTGTTGAAACGTCCTGCGTCGGGCAGATATTGTTGTCAAGATATGTCCGAAATTGACCCCAGTTCAGAGTTTGTGAACTGGGGGGGGGGGGGGGTGGAAGGTTGGCCGTTGCATGTTCCACTATGTTGAGAACAGGTCGTGGTCCAACAAGAGATCGTCAACGGTGCGGAGCTGGAGGTTCGTCTCAACGTTTCTGATGAGAGCAATGTCTAGGACGTCCGCTTATTGCCGATCGAAGTAAGGAAACCGTGTGGGCTCCCGTGGACCTTGGACTGTGATGCCCAGTTCTTCTTCCATGGCAATCAAAGTTCGTCCACGAGGCTTCGTACGCCGGGAATTCCACGCGACGTTCTTGCTATTAAGGTCACCTCCTAGGAAGATTTTGTCAAAATTGGTGAAGATACTCCGTAGGTCGTCTGGCACCAGTTGATTACTGGGGCTGTTGTACGCCGCGATGAAAGTGATGTTGCCTGCCGCCGACTGAACCGTTACTGCTGTTGCCTCCAGATGTTGTAGGTGTGGTAGTGTTTCATGATGGTGCCGTAGTTTCCGTTTAAGCAGAACCGCTGTCCTTCCACCTTCTCGGCCTTGTCTGTCCGTTCTATAGACGTACATGTTACGAAATCTGAGCTCAGTTGTTGGACGAAGGTGCGTCTCCGATACAAGAGCGATGTCGATTTTATGACGTAAAAATTCAGCGAATTCTGTTTTCTTGTGTTTCAGTCCGTTGGCGTTCCATATACAAATTTTCAGGTCTTTCGTGGTCCCAGGGCGATCCATCTTAAGGTGTCCCAAAGACCTTCAGTACACTTTCGATTAAAGAAAGTATCCCCACTAGTTGTTGCTGCACCGCGGTGAGAAGTTTGGCGACATCAGAGAGCTGCTGGAGCTATGGATTCCATCAAATGTGCTGGTAAGACGTAGGTTTCCGGTTCCGGTCGTCGTGGTGATGCGACGTGGGTGTATGAATAATGCTGGCGCTGCTGTCGTGGTGGGCGTGCATCAGCAAGAGGCTATGGTACTGGCTGTCGTGTCGTCACCGGCTGTTCTTGTAATGTTTGCTGACGGTGAGGCAGCGGGCTTGTTGTCAGGTTGGAGTTCCTTATTACAAGAGTCCTCCGTTGAGAGGACTGCAGTGAAGACCGCTGTCTATATTTCCTGAGAAGTTCCTGGTACTTCTGGCAGCTACGCCATGTGGCGGGATGGTCCTTTTCACAGTTCGCACATTTCGGTGGAGCTCCTCTGGGATGAGTACATGCTGAAGATCTGTGTTGCCCTCCACATCGAACGCAGCGAGCAGGCAAGCTGCAATAATTAGCTGTATGTTCGAATCGCTGGCAGTAGAGACATTTAACAGGTCCTTCTTGTCTCTTGTAGGTTTCAATAACGACTTTAGTATGTCGTAAAGCTTGTAGTTTTCCTTTTGGGCTGGCAACGTGACACAGTAAGCAGCTTGAGGTCGTAATTCCTTGGTGTTGTCGTCTCGATTTTTAAACTGGTGGACGTTGATGACTGGGAAACCCTTCTCTGTCAGTGCGTCTTTCAGTTCTTCCTCCGTAACTTCGGCAGGTAGACGTTTTACAACCTCTTTGAGGTCCTTGTCCTCTGCGGCCTGATGTGTAAAAAAGTGTATGTCCTTCGACGCAAAGAAATTGACAGCCCGTCGGTGATCTTTATAGGAGTCAAAGTGCCATTTGATCCTGTCTTGTTTGTAGATGACCTTAAGACTGCCGTCAATATTCGCCTTCAGCGCCTTGTTGAGTTCTATGTAGTTCTTGGTATGGTAAATAGTAACGGGCGGGACTTTGCGTAGTGAGTTCCGGCCAGAGTCATCTGTCCCCTCTTTATCTGTTTCTAGATTGACGTCAGCCGTTTGGCCCATACATTCTGGAACATCCGTATTTTCCGTCGCAATATCCTCATAACAGTTGGAAGTTTTCAGATCTTCTGGTCGTTGTGGCTTCCGAGAGTTGTTCTGCTTAGGAGAAACGTTGAGTCGTTTTCTTCGGCGAACTAGTGTAAATCGCCATCTGCGTCGTTGGGCTGCATGGTCCAAACTTCTTCAGAGGAGACTCCCTCCATTTCGTCGTCGTCTTCTGGTGGAGAAAATTGTTCCAGGTCGTCTTCTTGTTCATCAGGCTGTGAAGTAGGAACTGTACTAGAGCTCTGGTCGTATACTTCATGACTTTGCAGGATCATGTGTTGTGTTTTACGTCTTAGTTCCCGTTGTTGCCGATCTTCTTGTGTTACCTGATGTCTCTCTTCATAGGGTTTTGACGTATGTTGTACTCTTCTCTGCTTTCGCGTAGCGCTCGTCGTGGTCCTGTCCTCATTATCTTGCCTTTCAGAATCCGTTGTCGTTGCAGGGGTCGTTGCCATTGTATCCGTCCCGTGGGGAGCGGCCGCCGGGACGGCGCGACCGAGTCGGCTGGCTCGGACGCGCGCACGTCTTTGTCCGCACTCATCGGCATCGCGCACTCAGCTAGTAAACAGTGTGATATTCGAACCAGAAACATCCCGCAACTGCCGCTGGAGTGCGTTGTGACCGCGTATACCACGTTGGGGCCTACGTGCTGTATGCACAAGTTAAAAAAAATGGTCAACGCATCGGCCTAGTAAGCCAGAGATCCAAGTTAGACTCCTGGTATGGCACAAATTTTTTACTTTTTTGTTGTTTTAAATCAACGCCTATTCGCAGCCAATGTCTGTAATTCCTTTGAGTCTTGAGTTTTGTTGATATGTGTACTTAAGTGCAAAGATGATTAATTTTGGTGGGATACCACCATGAATCAGTGAATGGCTAATTCCAGCTACAGAAAATATGCCATATTCCACTTCCGAATGTGCCCGCTTTCTACATGCGCTGCTGAAGTACTTCTAACCTGTTGTGGTGTAGGTGATGAACCTTGTGTGTATCTTTACATCTTTAACGGGGTTCTTTGAGCTACAGTCCACAGCTGAATGCCGGCCGTTGTGGCCGAGCGGTTCTAAACGCTTCAGTCCGGAACCGCACAACTGCTACGGTCGCAGTTTCGAATCCTGCCTTGGGCATGGATGTGTGTGTTGTCCTTAGGTTAGTTAGGTTTAAGTAGTTCTAAGTGACTGATGACCTCAGATGTTAAGTCCCATAGTGCTCAGAGCCATTTGAACCATTTTTGAACCACAGCTGTATGCTTTTCCGAACACTGCAGCCACCTCGATCCCTACAGTCTCCACATGCAACCACCACTAAGTTATTAATGTAGCTTTTAGTTGTAAGAAAACTAAGTTAACTGCAGTAATGCAACTTCTAGTGGGTCTGTATTTTGGGACGCTACATTCTTCGAGAAACTTTTTGCTAATATTCTGTGTTACAAATCGGTATTGTTTGTGGTATTGTTTTCTCCACTCCAGTTCTTCCACTAAAATATTCGCGAAATCTGTAGTTCAGGAAATTAGTTACCCATAGTTCTGAAACTCTTCCGAATATATCAGGCCGCTGTAAGTTATGAAAGCCGCAAGAAAATCAATCATTGGAAAAGCATACTTATACTGAATTCTATCCTCTGTACGCATGTCATGCTTGATTAAGTTCGTAATCTATCCACCTTTTCACATTTCCCTAAAGAACTCATGTAGTACGTTGTCTCTATGTAGCTACATTTATTTCCTCTGTCACACGCGTATGTGAAGGCAAGGTAGGATTATACAGGGTGACCCAGATATCAGTTAATATTTGAAAATGCACTCATGCACGGAATAATGTAGGTAGAGAAGTAAAACTTGACACACACGCCTCAAATGACATAGGATGTTATTGAAACCAAAAGCGAGTGCGAAAGCCAGTCAACAGATGGCGCTGGACCGAAGAAGCCCATTTCACACACCGTGGATCTGTCAGCATCCACAGCTGCAGAGTTTGGGGTACAAAAAACCTATAGCTGTTGTGGAAGCCCCATTCCATGACAAGAAAGTCACGGTGTGGTCTGGACTTACCACATCAGTCGAGATTGGACATTTTTTTGTTGTTGAGGAAATGCGGGGTGCTGGTTTTCAAACTGTTGGCGTGACGGATGCGAGGGATGCGGATATGTTACAGAATCGCGTCATTCCTTGCCTGGTTGATAAACACCTGCTGGAAGGTACGATTTTTATGCAGGATGGTGCTCCACCCTGTATTGCTACAAGAATGAAAGATCTCTTGCCCACATCGTTTGGTGCGGATCGCGTTCTGAGCCTCCACTTCCGTCATGCTTGTCCTCCAAAGTCTCCAGACCTCAGTTCGTATCATCAATAGTTGTAGGGTTATCTGAAGTTGGAAGTCTACCGCGATCGTCCGATCAAATTAGGCATGCTAAAACATGATATCCGATGGCAATTTCTTACCATACCTTCTGATTTGTTGTACAGTGCTGTCAACAACGTTGTCCCATGATTATAGCTATTACTGATGAATGACGGCCAACATGCTGAGCATTTGTTATAAAGAACTTTGTCTTTGCTGAAAATAAATTGTTATGCAAATTATTGCTTTTGTACCATATAAAGCACCATCTGTTAGTAACTTTGTACACTTGTTTGGTTTCAATAAAATCTCATGTCATTTTGAGCATGTGTGTCAAATTTTCACCTCTCTACCAACGTTATCCCGCGAAGTATTGAATTTTCGAATGTTAACGGTCTTTTGGGTCAAATTGTATATTGATATACTTGGTGATGACTAACGATAGTGTCTGTGAATAGTCTAAAATTGAAATTAACACTATCCAACGTATAAGTGATATGACACGAACATCAATGGCCCTGTCATGTACACTTAAGCTCACACCAAAAATAATTTTTTTGTGTGGAGGTGGCTCTCCATACATGTCTTTTTTTTTTCAAAAAGACTAAATTTAATTCTCAAATCAATGTTTTATAGAAGCTGAGAGGGACTCTTTTAGATCCGGGGCCATTTTTTGTTTGTTTTATGAATGGGAGCTGTTTTCAAGCGCCACAAGTGACAATGTCCAATTTACTCATTTTTACAGTAACACGGTAACTGAATGACGACAGTCAAGGAAATATTTTAGTGCACAACATCTGGTTTAAAGTAAGCTGGTGATTCCGTGCAACGGTATTACCCTTGCTGATACTGTAGAAAATCAGGAGAGATAACAGATGAGTCGTGTCACCGAAATATGTAACAATACAAGACATGAAAACAATACACTACAGAAAACATCTGAATTTATTTGTAGCCGGCCGGAGTGGCCGAGCGGTTCTAGGCGCTATAGTCTGGAGCCGCGCGACCGCTACGGTCGCAGGTTCAAATCCTGCCTCGGGCATGGAGGTGTGTGATGTCTTTAGGTTAGTTAGGTTTAAGTAGTTCTAAGTTCTAGTGGACTGATGACCTCCGAAGTTAAGACCCATAGTGCTCATAGCCATTTGAACCATTTTTTTTTGTAAATCCCCAGCTTTAACGATTACTTAGAATCGTGATTGTTCTGACGAGATGTAAGGTCTGTTCGACGTATGGTCTACATATTTCAAATACAAAGAGGTGTTTTAAGTGCCAAAAAGTCTGTTTCAGTTATAAGCTGTGAAGGCAACAGGCAGAGAATGTATCTTGGTGACAGGTGCAGAAGGAGAAATTTACGTAACCCTTACGTCTGCACTCCCCCCCATGAACCACGGACCTTGTCGTTGGTGGGGAGACTTGCGTGCCTCAGCGATAAAGATAGACGTACCGTCGGTGCAACCACAGCGTATTGGTATCTCTTGAGAGGCAGACAAACGTGTGGTTTCTGAAGAGGGCAGCAAACTTTTCAGTAGTTGCAGGGGCAACAGTCTGGATGATTGACTGATCTGGCCTTGTAACATTAACCAAAACGGCCTTGCTGTGCTGGTACTGCGAAAGTTTGAAGCAAGGGGAAACTACAACCGTAATTTTGCCCAGGGCATGCAGCTTTACGGTATGGTTAAATGATAATGGCGTCCTCTTGGTTAAAATATTCCGCAGGTAAAATAGTCCCCCATTCGGATCTCCTGGTGGGAACTACTCAGGAGGACGTCATTATCAGGAGAAAGAAAACTGGCGTTCTACGGATCGGAGCGTGGAATGGCAGATCCCTTAATCGGGAAGATAGCTTAGAAAATTTAAAAAGGGGAATGGATAGTTTAAAGTTAGATATAATGGGAATTAGTGAAATTTGGTGGCAGGAGGAACAAGACTTCTGGCCAGGTGAATACAGAGTTATAAATACAAAATCAAATAGCGGTAATGCAGGAGTAGGTTTAATAATGAATTAAGATATAGGAGCGCGGATAAGCTACTACGAACAGGATAGTGAACGCATTATTGTAACCAAGATACACACGAAGCCCACGCCTACCATAGTAGTACAAATTTACATGGCAACTACCAGATGATGAAGAGATTGAAGAAATGCATTATGCGATAAAAGAAATTATTCAGATAGTTAAGAAAGACGAAAATTAAATTGTCATGGGGGACTGAAATTCAATAGTAGGAAAAGAAAGAGAAGGAAAAGTAGTTCGTGAATATGGACTGGGAGTAAGGAATGAAAGAGGAAGCCGCCTGGTAGAATTTTGCACAGAGCGTAAGTTAGTCATAGGTAAGAGTCGTGAAAAAAATTTGTATACGTGGAAGAGGCCTGAAGACACTGGAAGGTTTCAGATAAATTATAAATTGGCTCTGAGCACTATGCGACTTAACTTCTCAGGTCATCAGTCGCCTAGAACTTAGAACTAATTAAACCTAACTAACCTAAGGACATCACACACATCCATGCCCGAGGCAGGATTCGAACATGCGACCGTAGCGGTTGCTCGGTTCCAGACTGTACCGCCTAGAACCGCACCGCCACTCCAGCCGGCGATAAATTATACAATAATAAGACAGAGATTTAGAAACCAGGTTTTAAATTGTAAGACATTTCCAGGGGCAGCTGTGGACCCTGACCACAATTTATTGGCTAGGAACGGTAGACTAAAACTAAAGAAACTGCAAAAAGGAAGGAATTTAAGGAGATGGGACATGGATAAACTGAAAGAACCAGAGACTGTAGAGAGTTTCAGAGAGAGCATTAGATAACGATTGACAAATACAGGGGAAAGAAATACAGTAGAAGAAGAATGGCTAGCTTTGAGAGATGAAATAGTGAAGGCAGCAGAAGATCAAGTAGGTAAAAAGATGAGAGCTAGTGGAAATCCTCAGGTAACATACGAGATATTGAATTTAATTGATGATAGGAAAAAATATAAAAATGCAATAAATGAAGCAGGCGAAAAGCAATACAAGCGTCTGAAAATGAGATTGACAGGAAGTCCAAAATGGCTAAGCAAGGATGGCTAGAGAACAAATGTAAGGATTTAGTAGCATATTTCACTAGGGGAATGATGCCTACGTGAAGATTAAAGAGGCCTTTGGGGAAAAGAGAAGCGATAGTATGAATATCGTGAGCTTAGTTGGAAAACCAGTCCTAAGCAAAGAAGGGAAAGCAGAAAGGTAGAAGGACTATATAAAGGATCTATACAGGGCGATGTGCTTGTGGACAATATTATGGAAATGGAAGAAGACGTAGATGAAGATGAAATGGGAGATATGATATTGCGTGAAGAATTTGACAGAGCTATGAAAGACCTAAGTCAAAAAAGCCCTGGGAGTAGACAACATTCCATTAGAACTACTGATTGCCTCGGGTGAGCCAGTCACTACATAATTCTACCATCTGGTGAGCAAGATGTATGAGACAGGTGAAATACCCTCAGATTTAAAGAAGAATGTAATAATTTCAATCCCAAAGAAAGCAGGTGATAACAGGTGTGAATATTACCGAACTCTCAGTTTAATAAGTCATGGGTACAAAATAACAACACGAATTCTTTACAGATGAATGGAAGAAATGGTAAAAGCCGGCCTCGGGGCAGATCAGTTTGGATTCCGTAGAAATGTTGGAACACTGACCCTACAACTTAACTTAGAAGATAGATTAAGGAAAGACAAACCCGCGCTTTTAGCATTTGTAGACTTACAGAAAGCTTTTTTGACAATGCTTACTGGAGTACACTCTTTAAAATTCTGAAGGTGTCAGGGGTAAAATAGATGGAGGGAAAGGCTATTTACAATTGTTACAGAAACTAGATGGCAGTTACAAGAGTCGAGCGGCACGAAAGGTAAGCAGTGATCGAAAAGGAAGTGAGACAGAGCTGCAGCATATCCGCGATGTTATTCAATATGTATATTGAGCAAGCAATATAGGAAACAAAAGAAGAGTTAGGGGTAGGAATTAAAATCTATGGAAGAGAAATAAAAACTGCAAGCTTTGCCGAGGACATTGTAATTCTGTCAGAGACAGTAAAGGCCCTGGAAGAGCAGTTGAAGGTCCGCAGCTCTTGGTCGTGCGGTAGCGTTCTCGCTTCCCGCGTCTGGGTTCCCAGGTTTGATTCCCGGCGGGGTCAGGGATTTTCTCTGCCTCGTGATGACTGGGTGTTGTGTGATGTCCTTAGGTTAGTAGGTTTAAGTAGTTCTAAGTTCTAGGGGACTGATGACCATAGATGTTAAGTCCCATAATGCTCAGAGCCATTTTTAGAGCAGTTGAACGGAATGAACAGTGTCTTGAAAAGATGATATAAGATGAACATCAACAAGAGCAAAACGTGGATAATGAAACGTAGTCGAATTCAATGAGGTGATGCCTAGGGAATTAGATTAGGAAATGAGACACTTAAGGTAGTGTATGAGTTTTACTATCTGGGGAGCGAAATAACCGATGATGGTCGAAGTAGAAAGAATATAAAATGTAGACTGGCTCTGGCAAGGAAAGCGTTTCTGAAGAAGATAAATTTGTTAACATCAAGAATAGAGTTAAGTGTCAGGAAGTCTTTTCTAATAGTATTTGTATGGAGTGTGGCCATGTATGGAAGCGAAACATAGATGGTAAATAGTGTAGACAAGAAGAGAAAAGAAGCTTAGAAATGTGGTGCTACAGAAGAATGCCGAAGATCAGATGGGTAGATCACGTAACTAATGAGGAGGTTCTGAATAGAATTGGGGAGAAGAGATATTTGTGACACAACCTGACTAAAATAAGGGATCGGTTGGTAGGACACGTTCTGAGGCATCAAGGGATCACCAATTTAGTATTGGAGGAAGCGTGGATGGTAAAGAATGTCGGTTGCAGTAGGTACAAGGAGATGAAGAATTTGCACAGGTTAGAGTAGCATGGAGAGCTGCATCAAGTCAGTCTCTCGACTTAAGACCACAAGAACGGTAACAACGTCTGCACTAATTGTTTGGCCATCCATTCAGAACGGCACGAAGTATATTCTGCCTGTCAGGAGGAGAAGAAAGAACAAAAGATGAGAAAGACAGAAAGTACGTATCATACGCTGCCAGCAAAGGTATGAACAAGTATCTTCACCACTTTTCATTTACTACGTCGTTAACGATACAACTCAACGATAACATACAAAAAATAAATATATCGATTCAAAATCGACTTATGGAAGCAAACCAAACCATAGCCCTTCACTGAACAGCCAGCTGACTGCAGCTCAGCTTTATCAATAGAAAAGTGGTGAGCTAGAGCTGGTTTTGCCCCACCGATTTATGACCCTCATGTGAACAAACACCGTATGTCACTTTCAAGTGTATTCCACCCCTCCCCTGTACCAGTTGTGGTCCAATGAGTCCGTTGTTTTCCCTATGAAACAAACTGGCCACTTAGGCTAGCCTCGAAATGTAAACAAAAAACACACGTGCCTTCATAAGTGATGTTTATGCAAGATAAATTTCTGCCCAGATTTTTTAGCCTTATCTCAGTTATCATAATTTATGACCCTAAATTGACACCGCAATGAAAACTTGTCTATCTCTGCATATTAACTTACGGAAAAAAACGTAACACCATAATACAAATAACATGGAGTAATGAAATTTCGGAAATACATTCGTCTAGATAACGTATTTAAGTGATTAACATTACAATATCACAGGTTAATGTAATTCGAAGTGTTGGGACATAAAAAACTGGTGTCATGCATTGTGTTGTACACATGCCGGATGTAAATTTGTGGGATTGAGTTCCATGCTGTTTGTGGATGACGCTGGAATTGTCATCCGATGATGTCCCATATGTGGTCGACTGGTGACTGATCTGGTGATCGAGTAGGCCAAGGCAACATGTCGAAACTGTGTAGAGAGTGTTGGGTTACAACAGCGGTATGTGGGCGAGCGTTATTCTGTTGGGAAAAACCCCCTTGAACGTTATTCGTGAATGGCCGCACAACAGGTCGAATCACAAGATTGACGTACTAATTTTCAGTCAGGGTGCGTTGGATAACCACGAGTGTTCACCTACTGTCATATGAAAACACACCCCACACCATAACTCCATTGTAGGTCCAAAGTGTCTAGCACGCAGATAGGTTGGATGCAGGCCTTCAACTGGCCTCTTTCTGACCACACACGGCCGTCTCTGGCACCGAGCGAGAACAAACTTTCATCAGAAAACACAAAATACGTCCACTGTGCCCTCCAATGAGCTCTCGCTTGACACCATTGAAATCACAAATGGCGGTGGTTGGATAACTGGCTTGGAAGTGTCTTTGAAATAACCGATTTGTAACCGATACCTCAGATGTTAAGTCCCATAGTGCTTAGAGCCATTTGAACCATTTTTTAAATATAACGCTTATGTATAATACTTAGATCGCCTTTGTTGGGGGTCTGTATTAACAAACTCCATATAGTTTACAGGCAAATAATTAAATGATATACACTCCTGGAAATGGAAAAAAGAACACATTGACACCGGTGTGTCAGACCCACCATACTTGCTCCGGACACTGCGAGAGGGCTGTACAAGCAATGATCACACGCACGGCACAGCGGACACACCTCAGAACCGCGGTGTTGGCCGTCGAATGGCGCTAGCTGCGCAGCATTTGTGCACCGCCGCCGTCAGTGTCAGCCAGTTTGCCGTGGCATACGGAGCTCCATCGCAGTCTTTAACACTGGTAGCATGCCGCGACAGCGTGGACGTGAACCGTATGTGCAGTTGACGGACTTTGAGCGAGGGCGTATAGTGGGCATGCGGGAGGCCGGGTGGACGTACCGCCGAATTGCTCAACACGTGGGGCGTGAGGTCTCCACAGTACATCGATGTTGTCGCCAGTGGTCGGCGGAAGGTGCACGTGCCCGTCGACCTGGGACCGGACCGCAGCGACGCACGGATGCACGCCAAGACCGTAGGATCCTACGCAGTGCCGTAGGGGACCGCACCGCCACTTCCCAGCAAATTAGGGACACTGTTGCTCCTGGGGTATCGGCGAGGACCATTCGCAACCGTCTCCATGAAGCTGGGCTACGGTCCCACACTCCGTTAGGCCGTCTTCCGCTCACGCCCCAACATCGTGCAGCCCGCCTCCAGTGGTGTCGCGACAGGCGTGAATGGAGGGACGAATGGAGACGTGTCGTCTTCAGCGACGAGAGTCGCTTCTGCCTTGGTGCCAATGATGGTCGTATGCGTGTTTGGCGCCGTGCAGGTGAGCGCCACAATCAGGACTGCATACGACCGAGGCACACAGGGCCAACACCCGGCAGCATGATGTGGGGAGCGATCTCCTACACTGGCCGTACACCACTGGTGATCGTCGAGGGGACACTGAATAGTGCACGGTACATCCAAACCGTCATCGAACCCATCGTTCTACCATTCCTAGACCGGCAAGGGAACTTGCTGTTCCAACAGGACAATGCACGTCCGCATGTATCCCGTGCCACCCAACGTGCTCTAGAAGGTGTAAGTCAACTACCCTGGCCAGCAAGATCTCCGGATCTGTCCCCCATTGAGCATGTTTGGGACTGGATGAAGCGTCGTCTCACGCGGTCTGCACGTCCAGCACGAACGCTGGTCCAACTGAGGCGCCAGGTGGAAATGGCATGGCAAGCCGTTCCACAGGACTACATCCAACATCTCTACGATCGTCTCCATGGGAGAATAGCAGCCTGCATTGCTGCGAAAGGTGGATATACACTGTACTAGTGCCGACATTGTGCATGCTCTGTTGCCTGTGTCTATGTGCCTGTGGTTCTGTCAGTGTGATCATGTGATGTATCTGACCCCAGGAATGTGTCAATAAAGTTTCCCCTTCCTGGGACAATGAATTCACGGTGTTCTTATTTCAATTTCCAGGAGTGTATATATATATATATGAAGTGGTATCTGTTATTTCGGACCTGTTCGAGCCTGCACGGTAGCTCAGTGTGTTCGGTCAGGGAACTGGTTGGCCTCCGTAATAAAAAACTGAGTGGAAGGTTCAACAAACGAACTTTAACGTACTTCATGTGACGTCCGCAACGACCAAAGCCAAAGATGGATAGGAGTCTCGGTCGGGGCACACGTTTTCAAATGTCCCCGTTGACTTACATCAACGCCTGTATGCAGCTAGGGGTAATCATTTCATTGTAAAATAATTAAAACTAAAGGCAGACAGAACATAGCTTATAATCTTTCCTCATTCATGATTGCCTGGAATGTTGGCTCTGAGCACTATGGGACTTAACATCTGAGGTCATCAGTCCCCTAGAACTTAGAACTACTTAAACCTAACTAACCTAAGGACATCACACACATCCATGCCCGAGGCATAATTCGAACCTGCGACCGTAGCAGTCGCACGGTCCCGGACTGAAGCGCCTAGAACCGCTTGGCCACCAGCGGCCGGTCTGGAATGTTTACTTGCACACTAGTTAACTTTTGCGTATTCTTACTATCCCTGTAGACAATCTTTGGAACACTGTTAAATACAACAGAGTGCCGACCCGTGTGGCCGTGCGGTTCTAGGCGCTTCAGTCTGGAACCGCGTGACCGCTACGGTCGCAGGTTCTAATTCTGCCTCGGGCGTGGATGTGTGTGATGTCCTTAGGTTAGTTAGGTTTAAGTAGCTCTTAGTTCTAGGGGACTGGTGACCACAGATGTTAAGTCCCATAGTGCTCAGAGCCATTTGAACGAAATACAACACAGTAACTATTTTGTAAGCGACCCATTACTTTACACCACATGAAAGTGATTGATACAGAGTACAATGGTGCAAATTTTAAATACTGTTTGTTGGCGGTTAATACACTTAGACAGTCTTCAACAGTGTCAGACAGAAAGGCCGTTCTGTAGTCATCAATCATGGCTCCAAATCTGGCAACATCATCTTTTGGGTATTGTACCCTTCCTCATTTCAACCTTCAGTGGAATTTTTGTTTATATTATTCTTACATGATGCTATTAATTGTGTATGAAGATAGTTTAAATTCTGCCACACATCTCAGTTTGTCATAGTCCTCGATGTCGTGATATTGTTTCACTTGCGTGTGTCGTGTTAAGGTACTTATTTTTTTCGCTGTTGTTGTTTCCTGCTGTTACACAAGCATGCAGCGTGTCAATAAAACCCAAAGTATCCGCCTCCATTTCACGTGAACGGTAATAGTTGTCTACACAAAGCTATTGCAGTAGTTGATTGGTTGGTTGGTTTGGGGGAGGGGACCAAACACGAGGTCATCGGTCCCATCGGATTAGGGAGGGATGGGGAAGAAAATAGGCCGTCCCCTTTCGAAGGAATGATCCCGGCATTTACCTGAAGTGACTTAGGGAAATCACGGAAAAACTAAATCAAGACGGCCAGGCGCGGGTCTGAATCGTCGTCCTTCCGAATGCGAATCCAGTGTGCTAACCACTGCGCCATCTCGGTGTGTATTTTGTAATAGTTCAGATAGCTGCAGCATTAGAACATCCGTTATAATGTAACCCAGTTCCACCTTACATGGTAGAGTCATGAGATTTTGTACATTCCCTTGAAATGACTTCCAATACTGCTTGCGAATTTTCTACAATGTATCATCTGCTGCCACAGTATTGCTCCCCTGTATGTAAATGGTACTTTCCTCATGACATCATGTATCTAAAACGTTTCACCTTTCCCCTATTATAGTACAGATATGTGACGATATCCCTCTCTCATATCTAGTGCTCACATTAAAGTCTCACAGCTTCTGCCTCAAATTCTGATTGCTTCCACCGTATAGTGCCATTTTTCGAAAAGTGTCTGTGTAAAATCGGTGAAATATTACTAAATTAAGACTGATGACCTCAGATGTTAAGTCCCATAGTGCTCAGAGCCATTTGAGCCATTACTAAATTAATATGGTATTTGCTGTAATTAAAATCGATATGTTACCGATGGTTTGTGTGGTAACAGAAACGAATATTTTTCTATGCAATACACCCCGATACAATATCGAGTTGCTACTACCTTAGAGGAGTGAACAAAGTTACGTCTGCAGTTCAATTTCCACGTCACAAAGCACCTGTTAACAGATGACACAGATGTGTAGTACAGACTGTTATGTAATGGAGTCGGATGTTTTTACGTTGTACATCCCACTGCAACTTCGGGTCATTACTAGATTAGCAGAGCGTACAAGCCTCCTCTGACAAACTATTTGCAGATCGCAAAGTACTTATTATGGGATAATGCAGAACTTTATCGAACAGGTCTAAACAAAAGTATTTAGCCTGAATTGAATGATGTTTTTAACTTCTGGCCATTACACCAGTTTTTAATGTCCCAACACTTCGAATTACATTAACCTATGATACTGTAATGTTAATCACGTAAATACGTTATCTAGACAAATATATTTCCGAAATTTCATTACTTCATGTTATTTATTTTATGGTGTTACGTTTTTTTCCGTAAGTTAATATGCAGAAATAGACAAGTTTTCATTGCGGTGTCCATTTTGGGTTATAAATTATGGTAACTAAGATAAGGCTAAAATTTCTGGTCAGAAATTTGTCTTGCATAAATTGTGATATTGTCCGCGAGTTCTACGTTTTAATACTAAAATCATGATCCTTCAGTGCTGCTGAGTTTTTTAACGGAAGTGTTAAGGTAATGGTTTTTCATAATCATATTCTGAGATGACCTATGCAGGTATATCTGTCTTGATACAGACGTTGAAGATCAGTATATCAGTTTAACAAGAAACAGCTACACTGAAGCGCCAAAGAAGCTAGTATAGGCGTCTGTATTCAAATTCAGAGATACGTAAACAGGCAGGACACGGCACTGCGGCCGGCAACGCCTATATAGAGAAGTGTATGGCGCAGTTGTTAGATCGGTTACCGCTGCTACAATGGCAGGTTATCAAGATTGAAGTGAGGTTGAACGTGGTGCTATAGTCAGCGCACGAGCGATGTGACACAGCATCTCCGAGGTAGCGAAGAATAGTAGATTTTCCTGTACGACCATTTCACGAGTGTACCGCAAATATCAGGAAACCGGTAAAACATCAAATCTCCGACATCGCTGCGGTCGGCAAAAGATGCTGCAACAACGGGACAAACGACAACTGAAGGGAACCGTTCAACGTGACGGGATTGAAACTCTTGCGCAAATTGCTGCCTATTTCAATGCTGGGCCATCAACAAGTGTCAGCGTGCGAACCATTCATCGATATGGGCTTTTGGAGCCGAAGGCCCACTCGTGTACCCTTGATGACTGCACGACACAAAGCCTTACGCCTCACTGGGCCGTCAACAACGACATTGGACTGTTGATGACTGGAAACATGTTGCCTGGTCGAACGACTATCGTTTCAAATTGTATCGAGCGGATGGAGACAACCTCATGAATCCATCGACCCTGCATGTCAACAGGAAAGTGTTCAAGCTGCTGGAGGCCCTATAATGGTGTGAGGCGTGTGCAGTTGGAGTGATATGGGACCCCTGATACGGCTAGATACGACTCCGACATGTGACACGTACGTAAGAATCCTGTCTGATCACCTGCGTCCATTCATTTCCATTGTGCATTCCGACTGACTTGGGCAATTCCAGCAGGACAATGGAACACCCCACACGTCCAGAATTGCTACAAAGTGATCCCAGGAACACTTCGGCTGGCCACCAAACTCCCCCCTGTTCAGAGGAAATATCAACCCCCCCACCCTCCCCCACGTACTCTAACGGATTTATGGACAGCCCTGCAGGATTCATGGTGTCAGTTTCCTCCAGCACTACTTCAGACATTAGTCGAGTTCATGCCACGTCGTGTTGCGGCACTACTGCACGCTCGCAGGCGTACCAGTTTCTTTGTCTCTCAGTGTATACCCCTTGGATATATGTAATGGTACTGCATTTTTTCTAACTCGTTCATAGAATTTGTAACTGTATCTCTAATGTAATGTAAACAGTGCAGAATATCAAAAAAAGTCTGCTTATCCCGCTTGGAACAACAGTATTTGTGCGAATAGTAGCTTTTTTCTTCAGGCTCATAGAATAACAAGGTACACATCGCCCAGTCAACCAATGCTGATACAGTACAATCGTTCTTTTTAAGTAGATCCAAATGGGAATAGAGGTTTATAAACAGATTTTCATGCATTCCATAGTGTTGTGAACACCCTTGAATCGGTCATTTTTCTGCATGTACGGCAATGTGTGACCAATTTGCATTAGTATAGACGGTAAATTAAGTTGTCTTGTATTCCCCTTCGTATTCTATATATAGGCAAATTAATAAAGATTTTGTACAAGAATATTTGCGTTTTTCTTGCTTACCCTACCAGCTGTGGGTTTCTTTGTTTACCATCCAACTGTGATGCATACTCCCCATCAAGCTAGGGTATCGACAAAGTGCTTTCAGGAGCACTTCCTCTTCTTCATCCTCTAAATGTCTGCGCAGAAGAACAATGTAAACACACAATGATAACTGCCAAAGCCAGCCCCATATACATTCAAACACATGGACTGTGGTTGAGGTTGAGTACATTACAATATTAGCTGTCTTTAATTCAGCTTTATTCTTACTGACCCTCATAAATCTCGCTCCATGACCAACTAAAAAGTGCTGCAACCATTCTCAATTTGTCGCATTTTAATAACACATAATACTGGTCAACTGCAGCTGCCAAAGCTTAGCATATACTCTAAAGATCAAAGATGTATCTGATGGATGGAAACAGTGTTAGAGGAACTGCCTTTATCCAATTGTAAACACGTAGCCCAGTTGCGCTATTTTGGGTAGTGACTGGTGTGGAGAGGTTCCTCAGAACAAGTATCCGGGCGCCGGCCGTTATGACGGAGCGGTTCTAGGCGCTTCAGTCCGAAACCGCGCTGCTGCTATGGCCGCAGGTTCAAATCCTGCTTCTGGCATGGATGTGTGTGATGTCCTTAGGTTAGTTAGGTTTAAGTAGTTCTCCGTCTAGGGGACTGATGACCTCAGATGTTAAGTCCCATAGTGCTTAGAGCCATTTTTGAACCAGTATCCGGACTAAAGATTGTAACACCAATGCTTCAGATATAATTGCAGTGTTGTTCAAATGCTTCAAATGGCTCTGAGCACTATGAGACTTAACATCTGAGGTCATCAGTCCACTAGAACTTAGAACTACTGAAACCTAATTAACCTAAGGGCATCACACACATCTATGCCCGAGGCAGGATTCGAACCTGCGACAGTAGTGGTCGCGCGGTTCCAGACTGAAGCGCCTAGAACCGCTCGGGCACACGTAAAAGAACGAAAACTAGAGTTTATGGCGAAAGCAATGGCGGCAAAGGAGGAATATAAACTTTTATTGGAAAAGAGTAAGCCATTGCAGTTGCACAAGCAAGGTGTACATAATACTTGAACCACAGAGTATGGAAAAATCTGCATTTGAATGAGTAATAGAAATTATCAACATTTACTGTAAATACCAATGGAAAGTCGTCACAAATTCGTGTGCTCACAGAAATAACGAATCAGTGGATGTTTACTATGCAGGGTGGTTAAAATTAAACTTTTGCTACTTGAGAGGGCCCCATGAAAAACTAGTGATTGTAGGATTACTACAGAGGTATCTCTTTAATCAGCGTTGTGGGTAAAATCTTCTCAGGTATTGTTGAAAGGAAAGTGCGAGTATTAGTTGAGGACCAATTGGATGAAAATCAGTGTGGGTTTAGGCCTCTTAGAGGTTGTCAGGACCAGATCTTGAGCTTACGGCAAATAATGGAGAAGTGTTATGAGTGGAACGGGGAATTGTATCTATGCTTTATAGATCTAGAAAAGGCATATGACCGGGTTCCTAGGAGGAAGTTATAGTCTATTCTACGAGATTATGGAATAGGAGGCAAACTTTTGCAAGCAATTAAAGGTCTTTACATGGATAGTCAGGTAAATTGAGTTCGTGGTTCAGAGTAGTTTCAGGGGTAAGACAAGGATGCAACCTGTCTCCACTGTGGTTCATATTATTTATGGATCATATGTTGAAAACAATAGACTGGCTGGGTGAGATTAAGATATGTGAACACAAAATAAGCAGTCTTGCATATGCGGATGACTTAGTTGTGATGGCAGATTCGACTGAAAATTTGCAAAGTAATATTTCAGAGCTAGATCAGAAATGTAAGGACTATGGTATGAAGATTAGCATCTCCAAAACGAAAGTAATGTCAGTGGGAAAGAAATATAAACGGATGGAGTGCCAAATAGGAGGAACAAAGTTAGAACAGGTGGACGGTTTCAAGTACTTAGGATGCATATTCTCACAGGATGGCAACATAGTGAAAGAACTGGAAGCGAGGTGTAGCAAAGCTAATGCAGTGAGCGCTCAGCTACGATCTACTCTCTTCTGCAAGAAGGAAGTCAGTACCAAGACTAAGTTATCTATGCACCGTTCAATCTTTCGACCAACTTTGTTGTATGGGAGCGAAAGCTGGGTGGATTCAGGTTACCTTATCAACAAGGTTGAGGTTACGGATATGAAAGTAGCTAGGATGATTGCAGGTACTAGTAGATGGGAACAATGGCAGGAGGGTGTCCACAATGAGGAAATCAAAGAAAAACTGGGAATGAACTCTATAGATGTAGCAGTCAGGGCGAACAGGCTTAGATGGTGGGGTCATGTTACACGCATGGGAGAAGCAAGGTTACCCAAGAGACTCATGGATTCAACAGTAGAGGGTACGAGAAGTCGGGGCAGACCGAGGAGAAGGTACCTGGATTCGGTTAAGAATGATTTTTAAGTAATAGGTTTAAAATCAGAAGAGGTACCAGTGATAGCACTGAATAGGGGATCATGGAGGAACTGTATAAGGGGGGCTATGCTCCAGACTGAACGCTGAAAGGCATAATCAGTCTTAAATGATGATGATGATGATGATGATGATGATGTAGGATTATGAAACTTTGTTGAAACACTTGTAAGGACATAAAGAAGAGAAGCCGCAAATAAACCATTGAAAGAAACACGTATTAAATTTCCATGAGAGGGCAACATTTGTTAATTGTGTACGATATTTACATTCCAGGTAACAAACGCTGATCATTGAGACGACTGTCTGCGTCGATGATAACCTGGAACCGCACTAGAGATTGCTCTACTGCTAGCGTAACATGGGATGCTAACTACCTCTCTCGTTATGTTCATCTTCAACCTCCAATGTGTGTTATTGTCGCATTGATAAATCCTGTTGTTCTGGTAACTCCACAGGCACAAATCACACGAGTGAAAACCTGGTGATCCAGGTGTGCACGCAGTTTAGAACGATCAGCTAATTATTCGGCTTTATTTATATGTTTTATTTAGTAATTGACAGACCACGTGGGCAGTGTGAGGTGGAGGTCCATTGTACATCAAAACAGCTGGATAAAAAGCACCTCTCTCCCACAGTGGAGGGATCACATGTTGGCCAAGCAGATTACAGTAACGTGTTCCGTTCACGCTGCGTGTCCTTGGTACTTTGGGTCCGAGTTCCTCCTACGTCGCCGTACCATTACCGGCGTGTAACGGAAATTCATGACACTAACACTAATAATAACGCAAATCCTATAGCACATAGTCTGAACATCATTCCTGTAAAGTGTCGTCACTTGTATTTTGGAGGATTGAAGTGTTATCAAACCAGGAGAAAAATGATCCTTTTGGAGCACAAAAACGGCGAATGTGTTTCTCTTTAAAAGACTCTGACAGAAAAGTGAGGAAAGAACTGCCTCAATACTCATTCTGCATTCCTCATCAAAAATTTTAGTATGCGAACTTATTCGTGCTCTTTTAACACAGATCATTCTAAATCCTATTGCCCAGGCTCACTCTGAAGTCAAGCCTGAGTACTCTACATTTCCCTCTCACTACCACTGTCTATATATGTCTCTCTCCCACTGTCTCCTTTTTCATCCACTAATTTACAGCATATCCAACTGCCACTGTCTCCTCTCTCACTTACACTGACTCCTTTTGCTTTCTTTGTCACTGCCACTTTCTCGACCATACCTCTGCAGCTCAAAACTTCTAGTGGGGTCTAATTTATTTCTTCCCCTTTACTCCCATATTTAACACCAAAATGCTCACTCCCTTATATCTAGAGGTTAAAGTTCACCGGTCTGTGAAGGTCCAACCCTCCAACTTTATGCGTGGTCTCCACTCATCCGTGTTTTTCATTTCAACTGTCTCCGCTCTGTTTGAGTTCTACCATCCATCTCTCTTTCTCTTTCACTATCACTTTCTGTCTCCCACCATCACTGTCTCCTCTCTCTTTCTCCTCCACTGGCATCGTCTTCTCTCTTTTCCAACGTCACTGTCTCTCTGCTATTGTCTTGCAGCACAACAAGCGCCAATATGTTCGCATGCCAACAATTTTGGTGAGGAAGGCGGAATGAGGATTGAGGCAGCTGATTCCCCACTTTTCTGTCAGAGTGTTTTAAACACGTACATATTCGTCTTTTTTGTTGACCGACAGGAATATTTTTCCACTGGTTTCTTCTTTTCCCTGCCACAGCATGGTATGCTGCTTGTATAAAACAAATTCTATAGGTCAGTAAAGTCTTGACAGTTTATTCATATAATTCGACACGTTTATATACTCTGACATATATATACAACAAGTAAGCAATCATATTACACAGAAGAATTAAAGAAACTGGCCCAACTGCCTAATATCGTGTAGGGTTTCCACGAGTGCGCAGAAGTGCTGCAGCGCGACATAGCATGGACTCGACTAATGTCTGAAGTAGTGCTGGAGGGAATTGACGCCATGAATCCTGCAGGGCTGTCCGTAAGAGTACGAGGGGGTAGAGATCTCTTCTGAACAGCACGTTGCAAGGCATCCCAGATATGCTCGATAATGTTCATGCCTGGGTAGTTTGGTGGCCAGCGGAAGTGTTTAAACTCAGAAGAGTGTTAACGGGGCCACTGTGTAGCAGTTCTGGACGTGTGGGGTGTCGCACTGACCGGCTGGAATAGCGTAAGTCCGTCGGAGTGCACAATGGACATGAATGGACGCAAGTGATCAGACAGGATCATACGTACGTGTCACCTGTTAGAGTCGTGTCTAGACGTATCAGTGGCCCATATCGCTCCAACTGCACACGCCCCACACAATTACAGAGCCTCCACTAGCTTGAATAGTCCCCTGCTGACATGCAGGGTCCATAAATTTATGAGGTTGTCTCCATACCCGTACACGTCCATCCACTCGATGCAATGCGAAAAGAGACTCGTCCGACCAGGCAACAGGTTTCCAGTCATCAACATCCAATGTCGTTGTTGACGGGTCCAGGCGAGACGCAAAGCTTTGTGTCGTGCAGTCATCAATGGTACACGAGTGGGCCTTCGGCTCCGAAAGCCCATATCGATGATGTTTCGTTGAATAGTTCGCACGCTGACACTTGCTGATGGCCCAGCACTGAAATATGCAGCAGTCTGTGGAAATGTTGCACTTCTGTCACGTTGTACGATTTTCTCATTCGTCGTTCTACATCTACATCTTCATCTACATCCATACTCTGCAAGCCACCTGACGGTGTGTGGTGGAGGGTAACTTGAGTAACTCTATCGGTTCTCCCTTCTATTCCAGTCACGTATTGTTCGTGGAAAGAAAGATTGCCGGTATGCCTCTGTGTGGGCTCTAATCTCTCTGATTTTATCCTCATGGTCTCTTCGCGAGATATACGTAGGAGGGAGCAATATACTGCTTGACTCCTCGGTGAAGGTATGTTCTCGAAACTTTGACAAAAGCCTGTACCGACCTACTGAGCGTCTCTCCTGCAGAGTCTTCCACTGGAGTTAATCTATCATCTTCGTAACGCTTTCGCGATTGCTAAATGATCCCGCAACGAAGCGCGCTGCTCTCCGTTGGACCTTCTCTATCTCTTCTATCAACTCTATCTGGTACGGATCCCACACTGCTGAGCAGTAATCAAGCAGTGGGCGAACAAGCGTACTGTAACCTACTTCCTTTGTTTCGGATTGCATTTCCTTAGGATTCTTCCAATGAATCTCAGTCTGGCATCTGCTTTACCGACGATCAACTGTATATGATAATTCCATTTTAAATCACTCCTAATGCGTACTCCCAGATAATTTATGGAATTAACTGCTTCCAGTTGCTGACCTGCTATATTGTAGCTACATGATAAGGGAACTTTCTTTCTATGTATTCGCAGCACATTACACTTGTCTACATTGAGATTCAGTTGCCATTCCCTGCACCATGCGTCAATTCGCTGCAGATCCTCCTGCATTTCAGTACAATTTTCCATTGTTACAACCTCTCGATATACCATAGCATCATCCGCAAAAAGCCTCAGTGAACTTCCGATGTCATCCACAAAGTCAGTTATGTATATTGTGAATAGCAACGGTCCTACGACACTCCCCTGCGGCGCACCTGAAATCACTCTTACTTCGGAAGACTTCTCTCCATTGAGAATGACATGCTGCGTTCTGTTATCTAGGAACTCTTCAATTCAATCACACAATTGGTCTAATAGTCCATATGCTCTTCCTTTGATAATTAAACGACTGTGGGGAACTGTATCAAACGCTTTGCGGAAGACCAGAAACACGGCATCTACTTGGGAACCCGTGTCTATGGCCCTCTGAGTCTCGTGGACGAATAGCGCGAGCTGGGTTTCACACGATCTTCTTTTTCGAAACCCATGCTGATTCCTACAGAGTAAATTTCTAGTGTCCAGAAAAGTCATTATACTCGAACATAATACGTGTTCCAAAATTCTACAACTGATCGACGTCAAAGATATAGGTCTATAGTTCTGCACATCTGGTCGACGTCCCTTCTTGAAAACGGGGATGACCAGTGCCGTTTTCCAATCTTTTGGAACGATACGCTCTTCTAGTGACTTACGGCACACCGCTGCAAGAAGGGGGGCAAGTTCCTTCGCGTACTCTGTGTAAAATCGAACTGGTATCCCATAAGATCCAGCGGCCTTTCCTCTTTTGAGCGATTTTAATGGTTTTTCTATCCCTCTGTAATCTGTTTCGATATATACCATTTTGTCATCTTTGCGACAATCTAAAGGAGGGACTACAGTGCAGTCTTCCTCTGTGAAACAGCTTTGGAAAAAGACATTTAGTATTTCGTCCTTTATTCTGTCATCCTCTGTTTCGGTGCCATTTTGGTCACAGAGTGTCTGGACACTTTGTTTTGATCCATCTACCGCTTTGACATAAGACCAAAATTTCTTATGATTTTCTGCCAAGTCAGTACACAGAACTTTACTTTCGAATTCATTGAACGCCTCTCGCATAGCCCTCTTCACACTACATTTCGCTTCGTGTAGTTTTTGTTTGTCTGCAAGTCTTCGGCTATGGTTATGTTTGCTGTGAAGTTCCCTTTGCTTCCGTAGCAGTTTTCTAACTCGGTTGTTGTATCCCCGGTGGCTCTTTTCCATCTCTTACGATTTTGCTTGGCACATACTCATCTAACGCATATTGTACGATGGTTTTGAACTTTGTCCACTGATCCTCAACACTATCTGTACTTGAGATAAAACTTTTGTGTTGAGCCGTCAAGTACTCTGAAATCAGTTTTTTGCCACTTTTGCTAAACAGGAAAATCTTCCTACCTTTTTTAATATTTCTGTTTCCGGGTGAAATCACCCATGCTGTAACCGCTTTATGATCGCAGATTCCCTGTTCTGCGTTAACTGCCTCGAATAGTTCGAGTCTGTTTGTCACCAGAAGGTCTAATATGTTATCGCCACGAGTCGGTTCTCTGTTTAACTGCTCAAGGTAGTTTTCAGATAATGCACTTAAAAAATTTCACTGGATTCTTTGTCTCTGCTATCCGTTATAAACATTTGAGTCTCCCAGTCCATATCTGGTAAATTAAAATCTCCATCCAAAACTATAACATGGTCGAGAAATCTACTCGAAATATTTTCCAATTTTTCCTTCCGGTGTTCTGCCACAACAGGTGCTGGGCCAGGGGGCTTATAGAGACATTCAATTACCATGTTTGAGCCTGCTTTAACCGTGACCTTCACCCAAATTATTTCACATTTCGGATCTCTGTCAATTTCCTTCGATACTATTGCACTTTTTATCGCTATAAACACACCTCCTCCTTCACTGTCCAGCCTGTCTACATTTCTCCACCCGATAGCGGAGGTCGAGAAATTTGCACTCCAGATGTCCGCAGAATCGTCTGAGCGTCTGGTTTAAGCCTTCCACTCGGTTTCAAACCAGAGGACCGCGATCGGTCCTGGGAACGACACTACAAATTGTTAGCTCAGATTCCACCCCGCGAGCGAGGCTTTCCGCCTTCACCAACTCCGCCAACCGCCTGTATGAACTGAGGATGACCTCTGAACCCAGACGGCAGAAGTCATTGGTGCTGACATGAGCAACAATTTGCAGTCTGGTGTACCCATTGCCCTCTATCGCCGCCGGCAGGGCCTTCTCCACATCTCGTATGAGACCCCCCAGCAAGCAGACAGAGAGAACACTGGCCTTCTTACCCGACCTTTCCACTATTTCCCTAAGGGGCTCCATCGCCCTCCTAACATTAGAGCTCCCAGTCACTAATAAACCCCTGCCCCGTGTGCGTGCTCGGACCTTGCTAAAGAAGCGGCCACATGTCCACTCACAGGCAGAGCGGGCGATGCCACACGGCCAGCCTCCACATTGACCCTCCGCCTCGTGCGACGCGAACGCCGTTGAACCCGGTATCCGCGAGGGTGTCTCGACAGCAGGGACCGTGGGTGAAGCTCGTAAAACCTGGGGTGTACCATGTGACGCACCAGACTCCCCACTGCCGCTACACTCCGAGGCAGCAGCCTGAAGACGGCTGACCGCGGCCATCAGCACGTTCAGCTGTTCGCGAACAGTGGCCAGCTCCTCCTGCGTCCGTACACAGAAGTCACACATCCTATCCATCCTAAGAAATCAACACTATACTGTAGAGGTAAGCAGTCAGCTTTTAACTAGACTGCTAATTCACTAAAAACTGTTGACAGCTGACTAAACAGTGGTTACTAGACACTTCTTGTTGGAAACAATGAAAAGATGCACTAAATGTCTCTGGACTGTATTCAAAACAAATCTATGGAACACTATTACTAGTACTCGAAAATTAAAGCTTCCTAAAAGCAAAAACACACGGAAAAAGAAGTGACAAGTACAAAAACACAGTTAATTCTTAAGTTTACGTAGCTTGCTGCACAGGAGATGTGAAGCAGACGGCAGTTACGACGACAGTGGTTGTTGGTCCCGTTCTTGCAGAATCTTTTTCCCAGCCGAAGCGATGTCGGAGATTTAATGTTGTACCGGATCCCTGATATTCACAGTACACTTGTGAAATGGTCGTATAGGAAAATCCCCACTTGATCGCTACCGCGGATATGCTGTGTCCCATCGATCGTGCACCGACTATAACACCACCTTCAAATTCACTTAAATTTTGATAACCTGCGATTGTAGCAGCAGTAACCGATCTAACAACTGCACCAGTGACTTGTCTTACATAGGCGTTGCCGACCGCAGCGCCGTATTCTGCCTGTTTACGTATCTCTGTATTTGAATACGCATGCCTATACCAATTTCTTTGGCGCTTCAGTGTATAAGATTTCCATAAAACGTTTTGCTTTACATTTGTTCTGGATACACTGATCATCGATTGCGATTCATTGAAAACTTCTGACATGTGATTTGTATCTTGAAAGAGTAAAAATGTTATTAGAAATATTTTACTGAATTTGCAGACTTCCCTGCTTTGAACTACTTTTAGCAGTCATGTTAAGTTCTTTTCAGCCTTGTTAAGGCCCATTTTTTGTTACTGCAGTATTACTTTGGGCATGATTCTATAGGCGTGAGTGCCCGTTATACCGAGAGACCGTGTCATAATGTTTTAATGCTGACTAAAACATAGTTTAGCGACCTCATAACCGTTGCGATGATCCTAATACGCTTGCCATGTCTTCACTAAGTCAGTTAAAACTACATCAATGCCTCAGGCCGAATTTTAAGCGCATAAGTACGGTTACTTTAAACCTTTGGATCTCGTTAACGGATAATGATATCGAAAAATGTTTCGAAGCTGCCCGAGAACAGTGTCTTAAGAAGATATAGTAAAAATTACGACTGTCTGCCATGAATAAGAATTACAGAAATGACCATCCTACAGCTGGTACTTTTGCTACCAAAAAATCATGATATTTCGGGTGTATCTTGATAATGGACACAGATTTTCGAAAACGGCAAAATTGTGTTTCTAGGTGAACATTTAATGAACGTGCAGTTCAAATTTGAGACATTTGCTATGGTTAGCTTTTCAGATAATTTACAAAATTGCAGGCCACAGTGCAGAAACGGCTAAAAACATTTTTTTCCGTTTTTCTGCATAATTACTGTAATTTTGAACCTCTGGATCTCGGTAACATATAATGATACTGAAAAATGTTGAAACTTTCACTGAGATATCCTGTTAAGATCATACGACAAAAATTTCGGCGATGTACCATGAAGAGAAATAATAAAATGGCCATCACCACAGTTGATACTTTTCGTCCTCAAAAATCGTAATTTTCCGGGGTTTTAACAGTAACCGCACGTGAACAAATAGTGCTTTTATAAGCCACCTAAGTTCCATCCTAGACGACTCCTAACGCAAAAGAACCAGTCGATTTGCTCAACTTTCTTGGGCTGGCGGTGGAGGGGGGGTATGTAATGTTTAAATTTTCATCCTGTACTGTAGGATAGCTACAGTGTGTCCGGTCTTCCGATATGTACACAAATGGTCTCTAAGCCAAGGGCTATCCAAAAAATTTGACCCCTTCTCTTCTGTGATCAATAGAACGTACTAATGTACCGTACATGTCCTGTGAATATCAAAGTCCTATCTCTAGTCATTCTAGACGTTCTGTTTTTTCTGAACATGAGGGTACATATTTACATGTGATTCTTATTTGTGGCTATGATTGCTGAATGAAGTTAAATAAATGCCACAGTACAAGGCCAAACAGTTCACTGTGTAAGCGCTAGTACAGTGCCACTTAGTGTCAGCTTGTATAGACTGGTAAGCACCATTATAAGCGTCACGAAAAATTCTACCGATAAATACCAAGGAGTTCTAAGGGCCACTGCTTCACAAAAGTTGAACAAGCCATATATCTCCTCGTCTTCCATCTTCCTTTTCCCCCTGCCCACTTCTCCCCTACACCTTCCACCTCCTACATCTCCCCCTTCTCCTCTTTTTGTCTATTTCCTCCTCCCTATCTCTCTGACCATCTCCACGCCCCCCACTCCCTGTGTACTAATGTACATGTCCTGTGTGTTCTTTTTAACGTTTTGGTACCTTTCACTGTCGTGCTCGTGCACGGACCGATACTTGTGTTAATTTAATCATGCAGATACTACAAGACATTAAATTTGAACTTTTAATGATGATGTCTGGTTTGTGGGGCTCTCAACTGAGCGGTCATCAGCGCCCGTACAAAGTTCCAGTCTTTTCACACTCCAATGTTTTACGCAGTCCAATTTAATCACTATCACGAACGATGATGTCGACAACACAAACACACAGTCCCCGGGCAGAGAAAAATACCCAAACCGGGCGAGAATCGAACCCGGGATCCCGTGATCCAGAGGCTGCAACACTAGCCACTAGACCACGAACTGCGGGCAAATGTAACTTTCGTACCATATATTCATTGTTGAGGTTAAGGGGTCACCGTTAAATAAACCATAAATACTGCTAGTCTGTTTCTGGTAGCCTTTTAAATGCATTAAACCATAAGGACAATGCTCTAGAAGACAGGCGTGTAGGGGTAAACACACTTTAAGAATGGAAATGTGACTTTATTCTGTACTTTACAGTACATATAATGTTCACAAACGAACGCAAAATGTTTCATTACTCACTTAATTACGTGAACGTAATTACCATGCCTATAGGGCCTACTGTGTGGCGGAAGAGGGGAAGCCACGAAGCTGTCCTGTAGTTTAGTATGCCTAAATATATAACTTTGCTTTCGGTTCATATTTAATTTCGGTAATAGCTCCAAAGGGTTGCCGATTCTTTCCCTGATATGTGACACCTACAAATTATTCCTCAAAGCACGCAGTTTTGAGGGTGTTTTCAAGTTATGTTCATCTGGAAAGCAGAAAAAACTGTTAACACGTTGAAGGAAACAAAACTGTTGAATATGTCGAACTCACATGAAAGATCTTAATCTTTCTACCATAAGCCAGTGGCAGTATAGCTTGTTCAACTTTTCTTGTGTCGTCTCAGCAGAGAGCACGGAGAGCGAAGTGGTAAGCACCAGGGCCAGTCGCGGTGTGAGGAATGTGGCGGGTCGAAATCCCTCACAGTGCTGACATTTCCTGTTCGCACAACAATCTGGTCACTTGCTATGATGTACACGTCACAAATAAGTAACAAGATCTCGTGAAAGCGCATTACAACGACGTATACTTACGTTCAGAAAAACAGAACACCTTAAACGACTAGAGATAGGACGTCCATATTCACAGCACATGTACAGAAATGATTAGCATTTGAACCATGTCGGCCTGCGGGTTCAACATCGATATTATTAGTCTGCAAGGTATCAGATGACTGAAAACTAATATGTGATCCTACCTCAACGACGCTGATTCCAAATCTGTTTTCAGTTTTTCCTATCACTTGCAGTTTCGCTGCAATTTGACTTCAAAGATATAATGCTGTGCCAGTAGTTTATGCGAATTGTTGGAGAGAAATTTCTCAGTACGACCCTGTATACCTTTAGGTTGTTACACCTGTTGATGCTAGTTATTGTTGTGTATCCCTGAAAGTATTGCTTGTCTCACAGGCTTGGATTACCAGTGCAATATTGTGATTATTCTGTTTGTTTAAGACAGTATCAATAAAACACTTCGCCTACTGTTGATAGTTACTACTACGTCAACACGCAAGTGTGTGAAGATCCTAAATATTATCTGTTACATTTTTGGGAACTACACAGTGACTAAAGAGACTTTGTGTAAAAAGCTTGCTATGCTTACTTTAAAATGAAACTTGGTGACCAGCTGAAGGGATGGGAGCCAGAAACAGTTTGCCGCTATTGTGTGTAACGGTTCGCGAAAATGCATTGCTTTCTATGCGAATGGGACTGTCGGGTAGGGCGAAGTCATTGTAATGTGAGAGTTTGGCCAGAGCGGAGAAATTTTGTGCCTGTAACTAAAAGTATCCTGCACTAACCGCTTGTAGAACGAAAAAAAGAAAAGAGTCTTGCTTCCACCTCTACAAATAAAATTGAGCTTTGTGAAGTAATTTGTAAAGGCTCCACCAAAGGATGGACCCTGCATCAAGTACCTTTCCAAGAGATTTCCCTTCACCACACGAGACAAATTCAAAGCTGTAATTTTTTTTAGTCCTCAAATAACGAAATTGGCGATGAATGAAGATTCTGAGAAGACAATGAAGAAAGGAGAAGAAGGTGCACGACCGCCTTCCGATCAGTTACTGAGAACTTTCTATGGAATAAAAAATATCCCAATTACAAGGCCATTGTTGAAAAAAGTTCCAAAATTTCAAGATCATAGGTTGATAAATGAGTGTGAAATTCCACTTTGTACACTCGCATATCGACTACTTTCCGGAAATTTGGGACATTATATCGAAGAGCAGAGTGAACGTTTTCACCGAGATATTAAGAGGAGGTACCAGTAGCACTGAACAGCAGCTATGTCGGCCCTCTACTGTTGGATGTTGAAAAGGGACAGTCATCATATACAAGGACCTGCAAGGAAGTCAAAGAAGAGAAAAGTACAATTTATAGGACACCGTTAACTTCTTGTTTTTATACATGGTACTCAAGAAACAAATTAGGGGAGTTCTGAGGAGTATTTTTTAAATGTATATTGAAACGTCCCCTTAGAAAAATTTATACATAACTGTGCTTAAACTGACACACAATATTTTTTAGCGCAACGCAATCTGACTTTCAGAAATCCCTACAAAGGAATGGCCCTGACTAACATTAACCTGTACCTTTCACAAATCACTTACCTCACAAAAATCTTCGTTACTCAAGCTACTGCAATACAGCGAGCGCCACTACTGCCAACTAAATAAAAGATTCAAACTACAGAAGGCACTAACTACTGATAGGCATAGTTAGCAATTGAAAGATGTTAATAGAGAACAAACAATGTATTTACCTTAACAGTCATAATATATATAGTAGTTCATTACATCCAGTGTTACAAATTTCAAAACTCCGCCATCTCTCTCCCCACATCCACCACTGCTGGCGGCTCACCTCCAACTGTGCAACGCTACGCGCTGTTCACATCCAGCTGCCGCTGCCCAACACTACAATGGCAGACAACAATGCAAACTAGCCACACACTGCACACAGCACAGCCAGTGATTTTCATACAGAGAGCGCTACGTGGCGGCGGCGTTACCAATATAAGAACCTAAACAGCCTACTTACATGCTCCCCACAAAAAATTTTACAAATTGTTTTGGGCACTGGGCAATACATATTTGTTAAAATTTTTCATAATCGTAGTTACAATAACAAAGAAATCAAATGCACTCACTTATTGATACAATGTTGGTCAAAAGCTAAAATTTTCTCACAGTCCATAAAGATAGTCCTGATCATTCATCATAATTGTAAGTACAGTTTTTTTTCGCAAAGTCTCATTAGTAAAAGAAATTGCACACAGAAGTAGTGGATTTCCATGCAGTCTTGAAGAAGTAGTGTTGTCCTTCCAACGGAAAGACAGTGCTGACTCTTAACATGCAGACAGGTAATGGGCCACAACAGAGCAAACCCACCGCAGAGTCAGTCGAAGTTGATGAATATTGGTAGGTAGGTCATCACAGAGTAGACCCACTGTAGTCCTGGTAGAAATTACGGTATTGGTGGGCCAACAGAGGTGCAGACCCACTGCAGTCCTTGTAGAAATAATGGTACTGGTGAGTCAGCAAAGGTGTAGACCCACTGTAGTCCTTGTAGAAATAATGGTATTGGTGGGTCATCAAAGGTGTAGACCCACTGTAGTCCTTGTAGAGATGGCCAGCAGCCATCTGTTGTGACTGTGCAGGTGCACAATCACCATTGAAGAGTCTTGCGGATAATAGAGCAAGTCCATAACCACCACTTGTGCACTCACAAAGTTTTTGGAATTGTCCTTAGAACCAGCAATGCTGTTATCCAGTCCCTTGCTGAATTATTAACACACATGCAAACGCTAACAGTCCCTACTTCTCACATATTGTCCATATAGTATGACCAACAGAAACATGTGCAGTGAAATGTAACTTACAAGTTAATAATATGATGAATTGGTGTCAATTACAATTTTATAACATAAGAATACAATTACAAAGGTACAAAATACAGCATTAAAGAACATAACAATACAGATAACGTTTGTAGTACAGGCTTTACAACAGAATAGAAATAAACATATACATCAATGTTACAGGAATTATGAGATAAGTAGATACATAAAAGATCAGAATAAATTTTGAAACATCAACTTCACACATGAGCATTAAAACAAAACAGAATAAATAATGTCCAAGCATATTTACAAGGTAAATAACATATTATTAATGTCAATTATATTTGAGGATAACAGTATTCCTCATCATAGTGAATGTAGCTTAGTATTAGAAGAAGAAAAAATTCTATGAAACTACACAGAGACAGGAAGAAAACAAATACACAAGGATACACAAACACATAGTGGGATAACACAAAAGGAAAGGACAGGGTTTGTTTTCAGTGTAATATTTGGTACTGCAGTCCAAACCAAAACTTCATTCCATAGATCTTTCGTCTTATTTCAACCTTTGCTTCCACCAAAAAAAAAATCCTAGCCAAGCATGCTTTCTGTATTTTTCTTGTATAAACTCTCAGTGCATTTCTTCAAATTCATCGCAACTCATTCTCTTATAGGCTACCCCCTCTTAAGCTAACTTAAATCTACTGAGCTCAGATGCTAAACTAAGGGACGAGGAAATGCAGCAGCACAAAACAATTAACACAAACATCAATGACAAAAAATTTAAATAGGCAAAGCAATTGCAATATTACAACTAATATAAGGCACTGTGCAGCAAACAAAATAAATAAATAAATAAATAAATCCATAGTAAAACTGGCTTAACAGCGTAATACAAAGTCAAATTCAGTAACATTATGCCTGGCAAACAGCAGCAGCAAATGCAATAACTTATATCTAAACATGACAAAGCTCAAGCAGAAAAAATATTACAGTAAAAATGGCCATGTTTAATACCTATGTCACATCTTAACACTAGAGTGATGCATCACAAAAACTTACGCTAGCAGATAAGTTACCAAATCGTAAAAAAATTATATATGCAATTCCTGTGAAGGGAAATGTCTTTTTGTGCTCCCTCATTTTTTTTTGGAGTACATCCATTATAAAGTTATTTTTTACTGGATCTGTAGGCATAAAATATTTATATTAGTACATCTATAAAATTTTATTTTAACCAATGCTGCAGTGCAGCTAGGAACTAGACATTAAACAAAATGAGCAATCTCTCAACTAGAAAGACAATAGATGTAAAATGTCTCTCATCATTTCATTTCAGTAAATATCATAAATTAAGAATTCTGCAGTGTAATCATGTTTTCAAGTCTGAGGGTGTCGTATTTACGATGCTTTCTGCAAAGAAATGTCAATAGCGAGGATAATGGCCTCCCTTTTTTTTTCAGTCTGTGCCTCTGAAAAGGCACACACTAATGGCTTGTTCTCCAGGCGTCTGACACAGCTGGGTGCCCACGACGCATTACGTGCAGGTGGTCACTTAACTTTCTTACGGAAATATTTACGACAGCAGTTTCTGCTACAGTGACAGTCTCATATACAAAATTTCACGGGTCAAGAATTTGCGTTGCAAATGTGTAGAAACAAAATCTTATGAATATAACAGTGTCCAAAAAATTTTCGCCGGCATTGTGATACATTCACGCATTTACACACATTTCATAACTCTTAAAGTACGATTCTTGGTTTCCAACATCCTTTTTCACAAGTCAGAGTCCCTAACCACTATTCATTACTCCTTACCTTATTACACATATATATATATTCGTCGACACGTCAATCTTGCGACGACACTTCAATATTTCATCATAATAAATACGTAGCATAAACAAATTCCTCATATAGCATCATCTCATTGATCATAAACATACCTCAACAGGATAATACACATCGTCATTGTAAAAATAACATCATAACACCTCAGTCAAATGTTAAAAACGTCGTAGCTTTCTCCAACAATTTCAAACCCTAAAAAAAATTCTCTGCTCATTTCAGTAGTGTCATCTACCTCAAACGTACTTTAAAAATCGTGATCCCATACCAACTACATCATTCAAAGCTCTCATAGTATCACAATGGTTCTGAAAAAATATGAAGAGTTCACAAAGTACAGACAAAATACAATTTCGTAAGTGTGAAGTTATCCAACTGTGTAATTACGTAAACATGTGTCACTGATGTAGTAAAAAAATGTTTATCTCTCAGTTAAATGATCAGATAGCTGTGTAATTTGTGTGTTAGAGAAATATGGTACCGATGTGTAAAGTTGTATAAGCAAATACCATATTAGCTAGGGCTCCTTGTGCTTGCCAAACACATGATACACAAAGTAAGCGTGTACCCCCCTGAGGATTAATGTAATTATACCCTCAGGTGTTACAGATTACAGCAATGGAATGAAATGTATCACAGAAAACCTTTGTATCATTGTACTTCAAATATCTTTAAAAATAAATGTTTTAAGTACAAAATTAGTCACTCAAATGCGTGTCCTGTAGCGCTAAATTGTGCTTCTTGTTGTAACATAATCTCTGTCATTACTTAAGGGTAAAAAATGTGCCAAGTGTCGTAATTATCGTCGTCTGTAGGAAAAGTTCTGTGGAAGTCAATGTACTTACCTCATGGTACAAAAGAGAAATCCGGGAAGTACAAGATCAGTTGACGCAGGTAATACAAGAATTACATATTTCAGAGGACACTCGCGCTCCAGTACGGGAAGAGGGACATAGAAATACGGAACAACCACAAAATAATAACACAGGACACTTCGGAAATTATGAAAGAAATTGGCAAGGCGCATTGGATTTTGAGATGGAACCGCCGAAACGAAGTAACAATGAGCGATGTGCGACTCGCCAACACGATGATTTCGACTATAAGCTGTTCATTACTAGACGTAAATTCAAAACATTTAAGAATTCTGACAACGACATTCATCCACAAGCATGGCTTCATCAATTTTCTCATTGTTTTCCTCCCAACTGGTCATTGGAGCACAGGTTAGAATTTATGTGTGGCTACTTGGAGAATGAACCAGCTGTAAGAATGTGATCGGTCATTCACGATTGTCACAGTGAAGGAGATTTTTATCATGCCTTCCTCTCAGCATATTGGTCTCAAGCTACACAAGACCGAGTAAAACATAGCATCATAATGATGAAACGTTTCGAACAATCTGAATTTTCCAGTCTTATGAAATATTTTGAAGACATGTTGCATAAGAATCAGTATCTTTCAAACCCATACAGTCCCTCAGAACTCATCCGCATTTCCTTAATCAAACTGCCTGAACATTTACGACATATTATTTTAGCAGGACGTTGCAAAGACGACATTGAAGCTTTTCAGGGACTGTTACAAGAACTGGAAATTGACACTGACAATCGCGGAACGCGAAAACAGGAGTACAACAATTACAGATCACATCTGTCACAATTCCATGATGACAGAAATAATAAATGGACACGACAAGGCTATTCTTACAACGCAAATCGTGCCAAAACAGACACCATCCATATGACAACCACTGGCAGAGTAATAATAGTTACAGAGAAAGATCGCATTTCCATAGTAATGAATATGACAGAGATTACCATATAAACAGACAATATGGGAACAAAAACAATTATTATCAAGGGAGGCAGAATAACTTCAGACGCAACAGTTCAGCCCGCAGTTACGATTCCGGGAGAAATTCTCCACCACATGACCGACAAACAAGAAACTATGTAAACTACCGACAAAACGACAGACCTGAATTCCGTCAGAACTGGCGGGATTCTAACAAGGCTGGGCCCTCTCGGCAAGGCGAATTTGTAGAAGTTAGGTCTCCTAATCCCAATAACGACGCGCGCCAACAAAGAGATAGCAGACAGTGACTCGCACCGCAGGCAGCCACCTGCACCGGCTGGCTCAGGGAAAAATAGCAAACATGCTAACCATGAGAAAAATTTTAGCATTCCTTACCGACGTATACAACATGATAATTGCTTTTAAGTTGAAACTCTGCGCACTATAAAGGGTAAAAGATTTCACCACATTTCACATGTAAAACCGTTTATTGAAAGATAATCTGCTTTTTAACTATGTCTTTGCCATAAAACGTTTCACTTCACGTTACTAGTATGCTTTAGAAACTGTTACCATGCAACAATGTTTGAAGTTAAATATCCAGTCAAGAACCAAGAGAACTTATTTAAACAGAAATTACGAATGCATTGTTATTGCGAACAGACGACACAGTGTTATTGTGTGTGTACATTCTTGCTTGTTAGTTGCACGATTACGTAACAACTATAAGGCTCACATACTTAGAACATTTACCAGTACTCCTAATAAGATTTTAATATGACATTTTGGTTTACTTGAAAATACATTCTGGATTTAGAGAACTTTCAGTGAGATACCAGATGACACAGTGGTTAGTTTATGTGACAGCTACACGATTTTATCACGACACTACTAATGAGTGACAATTTACAATGTTGCTTTTGCGGTGTTTCTGTTTTATATCTACACAGTTTTTCTGTATTATTCTGGAAAGTAAAACATGTTTTACTAGTAACTTTTGTGACAGCGTTTTTCGTAGCACAACAATATGTTACAGTATAGTAATTTCTTGATCACGGTAATTTACATAATAACCACGATATCTATAAGCATAGCATTTCACTTTTGTTTATCATGTATTGATTTGATTTTAATTTTGTTTGAATTTTCTAATTTGTTCATACTCTTCTGTGTCAGTGAAGGCTACGGGTCTTGTGTCAGTCAGATCATCATCTACCATTATAGATAAGTTAGTGACCTGATCCGAAAGTTCGGCTACTTTCTCTGATAGTGAACACATTTCCTCAGTGTCTTTTTCTGAACCAAGTTTCAGAGTGTCCATTTGTGTTGAAATCGAATCTACTGTGTCCTTTAAGTTTTCCTGAGTTTTGCAAGTTGCGTAACCGAATCGGTAGATGCAACTGAGTCAATTTTAGCCCACAAGGTCTCATGATTTTCATGAACAATGGTTTGCATTTCTTTTATGGCTACTTCGTGATTCTGTAATGCATTTTCATGCCGCGAAAAAATAGGTTGTAAATGCTCACAAATTTGTGTTTTTACGTCATTACAGACTTTTTGACATTTCGATTCAATGTTATGTAACACAGTAGTTAAATCTTCACGTGTTTGTTCAAGTGTGGTGTCTAACTTCCGAAGATTTTGTTCCATTGTGTCTAACTTTTGAAGATTTTGTTCCATTGTGTCTAACTTTTGCTGTGTTTGTCTCTGATTTTGTTCCATTGTGTCTAACTTTTGAAGATTTTGTTCCATTGTGTCTAACTTTTGAAGCTTTTGTCCCATTTGTTGCATTAATTGTAATAACAATGCACTGGTGTCTGAAACATGTTCCTCAGTGCTATTCGGCAATGCATTTGAACCGGCAATATTCGCAGTTTGAAAAGGAGAAAATGTGTCTTGACTTATTTGAGAAAAGGGTGAGGACGCAAAACCTGAATCTTCAGCATTTGCAAGATTGTGTCCTGTCATTTCGGCACCATTGTTTGCAGCCCGCTCCATTTCCCTATGTACAATTACCAAATTACTACTTTGAACATTAGTTAATTCATTACTCATTAGTTAATTCATTACTCATTACTCGGTGGCGCTAACACACTGCTTTTGTCTTCACTGACATTTCTCAGTTTACTTTGGAGTCTAGTATTACGTTTTTTTATTGTCACAATATTTCACACGATAACACAGAAAGACACAATTTGAAGAGCAGCAATAAGAGAACACATTAACATAGCACTGAAAATAATATCTCGTTAATTGCAAGCGCAGCTGCGAAATACTTGGTGCAAATCTACATGCATGCCACAACTGTTTTACTGTACAACAATGAAAGGCTGCAACTATAAAGGAGATTCTCTCTACAATTACGCGCTAGCAATAAACAAAATCTACACTAATTACACAAACTACAAGAAAAAATCAGAAGATTCCAGTGAGGTATCCTCGGCTAAGGGTCGACAAATGAAACGTCCCCTTAGAAAAATTTATACACGACTGTGCTTAAACTGACACACAATATTTTTTAGCGCAACGCAATCTGACTTTCAGAAATCCCTACAAAGGAATGGCCCTGACTAACATTAACCTGTACCTTTCACAAATCACTTACCTCACAAAAATCTTCGTTGCTCAAGCTACTGCAATACAGCGAGCGCCACTACTGCCAGCTAAATAAAAGATTCAAACTACAGAAGGTACTAACTACTGATAGGCATAGTTAGCAATTGAAAGATGTTAATAGAGAACAAACAATGTATTTACCTTAACAGTCATAATATATATAGTAGTTCATTACATCCAGTGTTACAAATTTCAAAACTCCGCCATCTCTCTCCCCACATCCACCACTGCTGGCGGCTCACCTCCAACTGTGCAACGCTACGCGCTGTTCACATCCAGCTGCCGCTGCCCAACACTACAATGGCAGACAACAATGCAAACTAGCCACACACTGCACACAGCACAGCCAGTGATTTTCATACAGAGAGCGCTACGTGGCGGCGGCGTTACCAATATAAGAACATAAACAGGCTACTTACAATATTATTTTCAAATGTGTTTTGAGTAAAAACTCACTTGTGTGAAATGGTGTTAGAATATACACTCCTGGAAATTGAAATAAGAACACTGTGAATTCATTGTCCCAGGAAGGGGAAATTTTATTGACACATTCCTGGGGTCAGATACATCACATGATCACACTGACAGAAAAAATGGCTCTGAGCACTATGGGACTCAACTGCTGAGGTCATTAGTCCCCTAGAACTTAGAACTAGTTAAACCTAACTAATCTAAGGACATCACAAACATCCGTGCCCGAGGCAGGACTCGAACCTGCGACCGTAGCGGTCTTGCGGTTCCAGACTGCAGCGCCTTTAACCGCACGGCCACTTCGGCCAGCCACTGACAGAACCACAGGCACATAGACACAGGCAACAGAGCATGCACAATGTCGGCACTAGTACAGTGTATATCCACCTTTCGCAGCAATGCAGGCTGCTATTCTCCCATGGAGACGATCGTAGAGATGCTGGATGTAGTCCTGTGGAACGGCTTGCCATGCCATTTCCACCTGGCGCCTCAGTTGGACCAGCGTTCGTGCTGAACGTGCAGACCGCGTGAGACGACGCTTCATCCAGTCCCAAACATGCTCAGTGGGGGACAGATCCGGAGATCTTGCTGGCCAGGGTAGTTGACTTACAGCTTCTAGAGCACGTTGGGTGGCACGGGATACATGCGGACGTGCATTGTCCTGTTGGAACAGCAAGTTCCCTTACCGGTCTAGGAATGGTAGAACGATGGGTTCGATGACGGTTTGGATGTACCGTGCACTATTCAGTGTCCCCTCGACGATCACCAGTGGTGTACGGCCAGTGTAGGAGATCGCTCCCCACACCATGATGCCGGGTGTTGGCCCTGTGTGCCTCGGTCGTATGCAGTCCTGATTGTGGCGCTCACCTCCACGGCGCCAAACACGCATACGACCATCATTGGCACCAAGGCAGAAGCGACTCTCATCGCTGAAGACGACACGTCTCCATTCGTCCCTCCATTCACGCCTGTCGCGACACCACTGGAGGCGGGCTGCACGATGTTGGGGCGTGAGCGGAAGACGGCCTAACGGTGTGCGGGACCGTAGCCCAGCTTCATGGAGACGGTTGCGAATGGTCCTCGCCGATACCCCAGGAGCAACAGTGTCCCTAATTTGCTGGGAAGTGGCGGTGCGGTCCCCTACGGCACTGCGTAGGATCCTACGGTCTTGGCGTGCATCCGTGCGTCGCTGCGGTCCGGTCCCAGGTCGACGGGCACGTGCACCTTCCGCCGACCACTGGCGACAACATCGATGTACTGTGGAGACCTCACGCCCCACGTGTTGAGCAATTCGGCGGTACGTCCACCCGGCCTCCCGCATGCCCACTATACGCCCTCGCTCAAAGTCCGTCAACTGCACATACGGTTCACGTCCACGCTGTCGCGGCATGCTACCAGTGTTAAAGACTGCGATGGAGCTCTGTATGCCACGGCAAACTGGCTGACACTGACGGCGGCGGTGCACAAATGCTGCGCAGCTAGCGCCATTCGACGGCCAACACCGCGGTTCCTGGTGTGTCCGCTGTGCCGTGCGTGTGATCATTGCTTGTACAGCCCTCTCGCAGTGTCCGGAGCAAGTATGGTGGGTCTGACACACCGGTGTCAATGTGTTCTTTTTCCATTTCCAGGAGTGTATTTGTGGGCTCAGAAGCGAAAATCGTCAGAACATTACTTCTTATTTTGTGTAAAAAAACTGACGTGATAGACAAAACCGCTAGTTATTTCTAGAATCAGCATTAAAAAAATTGATTCAAGATCACCTACTTTCAACAAATGATCTGACAAAAAGTTTTAAAATGCAGACTAGTGTATCCCGGCGCAACACCACCTATCGGTGAAATGTGCCTATGGCTCTCGTTGTAACTATAAACCGAAGGTAATGGATCAGTGTGACTTGAGCAGTCGTGCAGGATGCTTCGCCGGGATATGCGCGAACTGTACCGTCAAATCAGTGAGTCTGGAAGAGGGAGCATTACTGGCATGAGAGAATGTGATTCATGCATGCGGTAAATTGCTGCTCGTGTGGGACGCAGTGTTTCGGCAGTGCAATGGGTGTGTGCGGAATGGTTCACTGAAGGCTGTAGACCATGACTAGATCGGTCTGGTCGCACCACACAGTCCACCCCACGAGCAGCTCGACACCTCATCCGAATGGTTTGCGGGACAGATCTATGTCCTCCTCGGCTCTAGCGCAACACCGGAACAGTGTAACACATCGTACTCTATCAGGGGTGACAGTCCATAGCCGTCATTACGACATGGCTTACGTGAGCGTCGTCCACTTCTCCGCCTACCTTTGATGAATGCGCAGAAACATGCTAGACGGCAATAGTGTATGAAACGACGTCACTTTCGTCACGCGTCGTATCAAATGGTGTTTTCGGACGAATCCAGGTTCTGTTAGTTGGAAAACGATGGCCGCATTTTGGCAAGCCGCAGACAGGGGAGCGGCATCACAGTGACTGCATTTGCACGACGCCAACTCAAGGCCACGCGTCGATGCCATCACGCATGGAGCAAGTTAACAGCGCTCACGGCGGACCTTGTGCCTACTAAGCAACTGGAAAGTGCTGAACCGAGGTAACTGAAATCCTTATCATTTCCGCAGAATATACTAATGTACAGTCGTGGACAAAACGAGCGAGACCCCTCGCCTTTTCGTTATGCTGATCCGCACGGCTTTACAGTCAGCTACACAGCATAACAGGCAAGGCGACGAAGTGCTACCAACATACTATGCACAGGCGTGAAATTGAAAAACTATCTGAACATTTTTAGACTGTTTTCAATCATTTGTAAGTCTATATTAATGCTGATTAGTGTGTTAAATACAACACGTAAATATAAGACAGAACTGAAAGAAGAAACGCTAATTAGTATGAACTGTACCAATAAAAATGAATTTCAACTTATCGAGATAACATAACTGTTTTAGTAAGACAAAGAACCCCAGATCGTTACGAATTAGCAAAATATTATCCGCATTCGGCCGCGAAAAGGTCTGTGTCAACGTTCAGACCAGTCATACTGGATTACCGTTGCTGACCTACCATGAAAGTGTGCAAATTTAGCAACGCGTGAAGATTCGTAACGAAATTCAGTTAAAAATCATTCAGTGCCACACTTACGTCAATTCCATTATTGACAGAAGCTGAAAAAGTAGGCAGTAACATGTATGAAATTCTACAAGAGTGTCATATTGACATCCACAGGGCGCCAGTACAGAATAAAGGTAGCGATAAAACGTATTGGGGGCGCGAGGATTACTTAAAATTGCTTTACTGGTATTCTACCTGCCTCCATCGAGATTAGAACCGAAAACAAACCAGACCTTTCTTTCAGTACGCTAGCAGACAACCCAGGCAAACAGCCCTCTATTATTACCCCAGACATGAATAAGCCGGCAATTTCGCAATGAAAATGGCAAAATGATCTGCAGTTTCAGTTGCATAGAGCTTTCTGGATACAAAAACATGAATTTTCTTCCTTTATGTCACCTCTTATGTGACAATCATTCGGGATGTTTATCGAAATAACAAAATTCTGTTATGAGAAAGTAAATTTAGTAGGATAATTCTGCACCACTCCAGGAAATAAACGGCTACATAGCTGCCAACCGTATTATACACTGTTTCGAATTCTCCACTAGACTCGCCACAGCCAGAAAATTTTCATTAGCCGAAGTGTTTCTTAAGCTAGCAATGGGAATGTTCTCACTTCTAGAACGCGGTGGCATTAATACTGGGATGTGAATTACCACGTGTATAGGCAAATTGATTCTATTTGCATTCCTGTAAACGCGATTTGGATCGAAAGCGTAGCTACGATTAATATGCTGATGTATCGACTGCAACTAGCACATTTCGAATAAAGAGTAGGGGGTGTTATTTATGCGGCCCTCATCTTCAGTAGGTGTCGTAGCTGTTTTCGTTGTTAGGATTTCGTCACCTAAACCAATAAAAAACGGAACCCTACTAGTCTCACTTTCTTGACCGTCTATCGGTTTACCCAACCCTTAAAACCCGTTTACCTCCAGAACGCGTAGACATAACAAGAGAAAATGTGTCGCACTTCTTGTGGTACCTGGTCCCTTGGTGGTGTAAAAAAAAGTGAGCTTTAATGTCAACGAAATCTAAAGATACGGCCGTTTATGTAAACAAAATTTACGTGAAAGGTCAAAAAATGGCTCCAAGAACTGTGTGAACAAACTGCTTAGGTCATCAGCCCCTAGACCTAGAACTACTTAAACCAACCTAACCTAACACACATCGATGCCCGGCGAAGGATTCGAACAGACGGCGCAAGCAGCCGTGCGATCCGCGGAATGACGCCGTTGAAAGCACGGCTAACCCGCGCCGGCAAGCTGCTAATATCATCTGATGTTGCTAACAAGTTATTTACTTGTAGTGAATGGTTTTTTGCGCAGTTCATTTAAGGTACAATAACTGAAATATATTTGATGTTACGGAAGACGAAGGACGCCTAATTCGTTTACCTTTCTTTATTGATGATGTTAGATTCGCAATCTGAGCATAAGTATTATCCATAACAACACTTTAGCGCCACACAGATGTGTGAATGAAACACACTGGCGTACAGTTTTAGACATAAAAACTGACCGCTGGCTGGCTGCCACAGAGACTAAGTCCGAATCGTTCACTTAACGTGGCCAATAAAACTGACCGCCCCGGCCATCTGCACAATCTGGCAACAATGTTAGATGCGGAAGTGTTAGGAGGAAGTGTTTTCTACTTCCGAGATGTTCTCGAATTGTGTGAGCCTGTGGTCTAGTGGTAATCTTCGTGCATTCTAAACTTATGGTCACCTGTTCGCGTCCAAATGTTTTTTTTTTGTTTTTTTTTTTTTTTTGTTTTAAACCACCATTTCGGTCTAAAGTTATGAGTCTGATTGAGCATCGAAGATAATTCGCTTAACATTGTACCCACCAGCAATGACAAGTATTCCAGAAACAACTTCGCAGGACAGCTCGTAGCTGCGTCGCGATCATAACAGCTTACGTTCGAGCATTTCCTCGCGCTGCAGCGGCTACCGGCCACCGGCCAGACGCCACCCGCCGCCTGAAATCCGGCGCCGCCCATGTGAACGCGGCGCCACGCTGTCAGTGTATGTATCAACTGTCATTTTCGAATTTGAAGTTCTAGTTATCATCTTGCAGTTAAGCATTGGGTTTTGCATAGTTGAAAATCATGAACTACAGTTAAGCATTGTAAAATTGAGTCGCAAGTGGAAAAAGGTGTAACATCTGCAATACAACGTTCACTTTTGGTATAACAGAGGGGTGAATGCAGAGGAGGCAGCTAGAAAGATTTGAATTGTGTTTGGAGCGAGTGCTTTTGGGCAAAATACGCCAGAAAAGATATTCGTGTTTCAACAAAGATCGTTCTGGCATGAATGATTTTCCACATTAAGGAAGTCTCGCCTACTGATATATGTGATAGATTACCATTTTACCATCGTGCGACATTTGCATCCAACAGGCAAAGTTCAGAAGTCTGGTGTAGAAGTACTGCATGCTCTAATTCGAAACAACAAAAATCAACGGAGTGACTATTATTGAACGTCATCAGGTCACTCATCGAGAATTCCTATGCAGTACTGTTGCTGGTGACGTGTTATGATGCCTTTATCGTTAACTTCCTAAGAAATGATAGGCAGAGCCCCACAAAAAGTGGGAGCGGAAACTTAATGTCATCGGAACCTTGTTTGAAGGCCCATGACTTGCGATCGTTAGACTGACCGCAGAAAGTTCAATTTATAAATACATACATACTTGGCAAAATTTATCATGTCGCAGCAGTCTTACCGATACTGCAGGTCACTGCACATAAAATATTAGCTGTAGCCTCTTGGTATGTGTGGAAACAAAATATCTTCAAAGTATTCTTCCACACGGCGACTTAGCAAAGGCAAAACAGAGGACTTGGAATTAAAGACGTGCTTTTAAACTAATACACGCCACTAAGACAAGCATCACGAAACTTCTGTTCCTCTCGTTAGATCATGGGGATAGGAACGCTCCTGTTAATATAGCACGCCAGCCTAGATTACGTCCGACAGTACTATGGCGATTGGAGCTGTATAAGACTTCCACCAGAACAAACCAACAGTAGAACCGTCTATGATTATATTACTAGACATAGTCTACACAAACCAATTCCGGTAAATTAACCTAAAAAAACTGGAGCAACGTCTGGAAAAATATCAACAATAAAATTATACCAACTAGAGTCAGTGCCGTATAATGCGACGTTGTAAACGAAACCATACCCACAGCGGAACGATTATGAAAAATCAAATTGAGACCATCTCCATACTGCGACAAATGTGGGCTTGTAGAAACTATAGCTCAGACCTTCTTATGTGAAAATAGAATCCGAATTTGGAACTGGACTAGGAAGATATTAGCACTATCAACAGAACCGCAGAAAGTCACATAGCGATAACTAAAGCTTTACAACCCGACTGGAAATGTTACCCGTCCGCAAAGAATAACTGTTATTCGTGGCTTCTGGGACAGTTTGTGTTTTACGTCGTAATAAACAAAACTTAGAACTTTGAAGAGTGCATGTTTTATATTGCAGAAGAACATTTTAAGCTGAAGAAGAATAACAAATATAAGGAATGGTTTAAATTTATTTTTCTGTTGCTTTATGTGGGCTGCAAAGAGGTGGACAGTTTTATAGATTAGAAGCAGAATACTATTCTTTCACTTTTTTTTATTCCTGGAATATTCTTTTACGTTGGTTCTAAGATCAGAACTTTTCTAATTTGGCAAAACCCCTCCGGCTCCGAAACTTCTTCCATTTGTTGAAAAATATATGGTTTCCTTACAGACTTCATATGCATCCAGTGCATAATAACTTAAATTGTGAATATATTTCTGAACGAATGTTTGTTATTTATTTTTCCGTCACCCTGTTCACTGTTATAAGTTACGTTCCACAAGGAACGCACGCCATTGGAGGCGACAATCTGTAATTTATTTTACCTTAATTACTACTTCAATTTTGTTCAACAATTTAAAGGAATATATGAGTGCAAACATGGAATACATGTGAATAATGCAGCTGCTCAGTAACAGGTATGGGGGAGGCATTGTGGCCAGGCCTCGGATTTTCGACCCCTGCCCTCTTTGCCTCCGCCTACCTGGTGCTGAAAGTCTTCTCAAACTTTTTAAAAAAATAATAGTGCAGTGGTCAGCACGTCTGTCTAGTAAGCAGGAGGTCTAGGTTCGAAGCTCAGTCGGTCACAAATTTTCATCTGCCGTCGTTGGTGTATTTCAACGCGCTGTGACAGTGTGGCCGTCGGTCCTTCGATATTTAAGATGCAATTGTTTTTTGAGGCAATAGAGGTGATTTGCGAACATTTGTCTTGCCATCAAAATAACGGGACTCGAACGGCATCCAATCCTTAGTCATACCTTTGTGCTGGCGCTAATCCATCTCGTATACATGCGAATTAGATTGTAGTACATATTTACTCCAATAACGAATGGTCAGTGTACAAGTATGTCGTCCAGGGTGGCCGAGCGGTTCAAGGCGCTACAGTCTGGAACCGCGCGACAGCTACGGTCTCAGGTTCGACTCCAGTCTCGGGCATGGATGTGTCTGATGTCCTTAGGTTAGTTAGGTTTAAGTAGTTCTAACTTCTAGCAGACTGATGACCTCATACGTTAAGTCCCATAGCGCTCAGAGCCATTTGAACCATTTTTGAAGTATACAAGTATTTACAAACAGTAGAAGCAGGATTGCAGCGAACTGATCACTTAACCAAGTGCAACATAGAGTACCTGTGTAATGAGTCATTCCAGCTGCATAGCTGAGGGTAATATTTCTTAAGCAATTCATTGCAGAATTAATGTAACACCTGCACGATGATCTCTGTAGTCATACTGCATCATTAGCAACCCGCGAGAGTATACTATGTTCGTTAAGTCGGATTACTCAAGCTGAGTCCAAATAAAGACAAGCGACGACGCCACAACACTATCTTTAATTAAGTAGGTAGTCAGCGCTAAATTATGTGCGCCACCATTAACGTTGCTGTAAGCAGTTTTACAGCATAACACCACCACAACTACTGACAACCTGAACCATTATCATCACGCAGTTGTAACTCGCAGTGATTACAAGTTTCTCATGTTTGTCAAGAATAGCGGAAAGCGCCTCTGAAGTTCCATTTCCATTACGCCTAGGACGGAGAGAATCCTAAATATCAGTAATAGGTCACCTAGTGAAGAGAATAGTCCACGTATTGTCTCAAGTTCTTGCAGTTTGATGTTAATGCAGTTCCAGACGGTTTCACACTAACGGGTTCTTTTGGCTATCGGAATAGTCATATGGGAATTATAGAAGTGTAATCGCTAGAACGTTCAACTACCTTAATAACACCTCATTCTGGATTGAATACGACTCGGAAAGCAACGTTAATTTGACGTTTCCATCCATCTCCTGACGTCTTACTGAATGAAGTCTGAAATGCACGCACAGTTGTGTTGCCTGCCGCAAGGATTCTGTGGCAGCTGGTAGTCATTGTTGAATACAGACACGTGGAAATATCCTCACTGCTCTAGGGGAACTCGTCTTTGTTGCATTTTTTTCCATACCGTAATTAGCACAATAACATAAGGCTTGTTCTGCTGAAGAACTTGATGCCCATAAGTCCTTAAATAAGAATCTCCTAGCGTGAGTAATGCATGAAAGGAAACAGACTTTTGGACAAAATAATGGATAGCTCCCTGTTTTTTGCGTTTCCGATAGCGCTTACGATAAGAATCTGGTGTCATATTATATTTCAGAGCCCTAAACTGTTTATTTTTTTACCTCATACTAAAACAAAAGTTATGATATGAGAAGAGGAAATAAGTTATATGCTTCTCAGGAACTTAAGTTTTTCGTGATTATTTTCCCAATTCATACTAAAACAAGATCGTTAATATGAGAAAAGGAAATGAAATATACGCTTCCAAGACATAATATTTCCTTGTGTGCTACTACTGCATACATGAAAGCCCTGCAGTTAATTTTTGTATGTTGGATAAATTTTGATATCACCTCACATTCCTTTGTGAGAAGGTTCCTATTTTCTTGGGATTCAAATAGAGTGGACATTTCATCACTGGTTAACATTCTGATGACTAATGACATGATACCCGTTGCAATTGCTCCATGGCACCTGTGAGTAAAGTCCCACGTTGGTTACTATAACACGCAGGCAGTGATACCCGCTCACTGCAGTCAGAGCCAAGGTGATTTCTTTCTGTTTATGGCGAAGCGTCTGCTGCAGTGTCCACGCTCAGCCAACATAAACAAATCGCGGCGGCATTGGGCACTGCTGATCGCTGCGCTTGTCTCGAGCCTCGACAACAAGAGCGCACTGTCTCTGCTAACGATACTATGGAGTTAATACATCTTACTTAACGTAATATGCAGGACGTGGGTTGGGTGAAAATTCAGTTTGTAACTTCCCATAGCGTTAAAATACTTTACAGTCATATTTGATGCAATATTTATTGTTGGTTGTCTCTCTAATGTTAATAGTATTGATTCAGATTGTGCATGAACACGAAAATACACACACACGCACACACACACACACACACACACACACACACACACACACACAAACACACACACACACACACAGTCATTGATTCCAGTGAGGGTGACAACTACTGTTTGTTGAACAACACATGCACCAGTCAGTTCCTCAGTTGGCGTCGAGTGGATGAGTTTTTTCAATTACCTTCCATTGCACGAATTGTAAGGAGGAACCTGAAAGGAAATGGATTTGAATGCTAAAGAGCCGAGACAAAGCAAAGCTTGACCGATTATCAGATAATTGTCCACATGGGTTTTGTGGACGAGTATACTTCTAGTAGCCGCGCGGGATTAGCCGAGCGCCGGCCGGAGTGGCCGAGCGGTTAAAGGCGCTACAGTCTGGAACCGCACGACCGCTACGGTCGCAGGTTCGAATCCTGCCACGGGCATGGATGTGTGTGATGTCCTTAGGTTAGTTAGGTTTAAGTATTTCTAAGTTCTAGGGGACTTATGACCACAGCAGTTGAGTCCCATAGTGCTCAGAGCCATTTGAACCATTTTTTTTTGATTAGCCGAGCGGTCTTGGGCGCTGCAGTCATGGGCTGCGTGGCTGATCCCGGCGGACGTTCGAGTCCTCCCTCGGGCATGAGTGTGTGTGTTTGTCCTTAGGATAATTTAGGTTAAGTAGTGTGTAAGCTTAGGTACTGATGACCTTAGCAGTTAAGTCCCATAAGATTTTACACACATTATAACATTTTTTTATACTTTTAGTAACCAACCCACCCACGATAATTACTTAAGATTTCTCGAATGCGTAGGGGAATTGATTTCATTAAGTCTTCGACAGTGTAGCGTGATAGTTTACTTCCCAACATATGTTTTCTATATATGTCCAAAGGTCGCTTGCTTTTGTAGATCCACGTGGCAATGGCCTTGTTACCTCTGCCACATATTCTCTATCTGGTTCATGTTTGGTGATCGTGGAACAAACGGCAACAGCTTTATCCTCTCTTGAACTGAAACCAATCTCGCACTGCTCTGCTATGATGAATAGTGCTCTGCTCCAGTAAATAAACTGTTATCTCGTTAGGTCATATATTTATATTTAAATAACGTATTTGTAATAAGCACATTGGATTATTATTTTCCACAGTGTTTAAGAATTCAGGCCCTGTCATAGATAAGTGATCTATATTCAACAGTCCGATTAAGAATGTGGTTGACCCAGTCTGTCATATGATGAGAGTCGTAGTCAGATATCCACATTAAGACTGCCTGGCTGAATCCGATTAGAACGATCTGGTATCGAAATGGAATTACAGAAATCGGATAATTTGAACGTCTGTATTGCAACAATGCTGCGCACATAAATTCCTATGATGGAGTAACAGGTAGCAACTGTCTAAGAAAAAGTGAGAAATATGTCTACTAGCAGTAATGTAACGTAATTATAACCCACATTTATGTGATGGAAATACTGAATCGAACAATACACATCTATTTCAGTGGTGGGAAGATACACCATATCGGATTTGCTGATGACATAATGACAATAATAATAATAATAATCGCGTGTGGCGGATAGGGGAAACCCTCCCCCATATGGGTGGTACCGAGGAAATCAAATACTATGGGTGAACCAAATACTAACACAATCCTGAACGGCTACTCAATCCATTGAACCAGAATCCAGACACGTCTGAGTGAAAATCACCGCTACTCTGATCACCGTCTGTTAGCTCAATGAGCTTGGCTGAAAATATTTGCTTTCAAAGGCTTCAACACACTCTGGCCCTGTCCGGTCCTGGTATCACCCAAGCCAAACCAATGGAACACAAGCAAACATGACCTATGCAAGCAAAGTCAACTTTACCCCAGGTGGTACACAACCCGGCTGTCGACAGGCGGCAGTTGGATTTTCGGATTCTGGGGAGTCCAGGTTAGCATGGCAGAGAATATCGAAGATCTCTGGTAAATTTCCCTACAAGCAAAAAACATGCATTTAAAAGTAAACATCGATACATTGATCCAAACATGAAAACTAAATAATCTCACAAAAGAAATCGACCGGCAAAAAATTCTCATCCTTGCTCTTCAAGAACCACGACTAACTGACAATGAAATCTTGCATTAGGGAAACCGTTGCATCTTCAAGGCTAAAATACAACAAAAGGTAGCGAAAGGCGTACCAATCTTCGGCATTGCATTTCTCGAACACAGATCTATCATCAACTCTCAAAGAAATCACACCCATCAACAACCAAAAGGTTCAAATGGCTCTGAGCACTATGGGACCTAACAGCGGAGGTCATCAGTCCCTAGAACTTAGAACTACTTAAACATAACTAACGTAAGGACATCACACACATTCATGCCCGAGGCTGGATTCGAACCTGCGACCGTAGCAGTCGCGAGGTTTCGGACTAAAGCGCCTAGAACCGCTCGGCCACCGCGGCCGGCCCATCAACAAGCGACTTATGACTATGCTCATTCAGAGCCCCAGTAAAAAATATGCACTCATCAATGCACGTGTCCCCACCAACATCGAAAATAAGAAAAACACCGAAAATGTCGAAAAATTCTGGAACACCCTCAAAAATAATATGAGCAAAATTCACCAAGATGACGTGAAAATACTAATGGGAGACTTCAACTCTCTATTTGGGACAGAAAAAGCCTGTAGAAAAATCATTGGTACAAATTCAACACACCGAAACGCTTAGACCAAAGGCACGCGTCTGACTGAGATTTGCCAACAATTCAACCACAAAAGGATGTCTTCCCACTTTAGGAAAAAACCAGCTCCCAGGAAACATGCTTAGCTACCAGGTGCAAGCTGCTTTCGTTCGCCTTTCGAGACTCGCTGAGAGCCAGATTTTTAATTCTTTTGTAGCACAGCTACAAGCAGGCAGATAAAAACTCAACAAGGGAATCGTAAGACAACGTTCGAGCAAAATTCGTCTTGCTACTTTCAGTAACCCTTAGTGTCAGAGCGAAAACCTTACGGTACTGCCAAATTCATAATGCCACTTTTGTTTTCTGCCGATATATTTTTTGTTGTTGTGAATACCATGATTTTATCTATGAAATGTCACATTTTCATAATACTTACGAATGGTACAGGAAATGAAATAAATACAGATCTTTTCGAAGTCGTAAGTCGGTAATATACTACCAATTCGTGTTAAAATAGGCTCAATCGTCTCACAGACACTTAATGCTTTATTAAGATAGACTGCCGTAGTGATGTTTCTGTAGTAAGCTGAATTTAATTTGTATTAGTACAGTGAATATTTTAATTGCATTTTCCATTAATTTACTAAGCGCAACAGTAATTATCAAAGAGAAATTAATCATCAGCAGAATTTTCTTTCACGATATCTAAAACGATCTGACAATGCTAAAGTTGTTTACAAATTCTACGCCTGTAGAAACCTACTGGTTCTAACGATGTCATTAAACCAGAGTAGTTTTAAGAGTATTTTCGTCTAGAAATGAATTGCCTTGACGGTTGATCGATCAAGAGCGGGAAAGGTAAAATTTTACAAATATATGACGAGAGGGACAAGTGCTTGAGTGAGAGAGGACTTCCCTATCAATACAAGTGCCTGAGAGACGACTTTCCTATCAATCTCCTGGATAGTTTTGTTTCTCAAATCAACATAGTGCGTTATGCAGTAGCACAGGTGATGTAGTTTTGTTGCTCGATTTTCTTACACTGCTACTGAAAGGTGTCTCAGTTGTTAGCAACAAATTCCAGCTGTGTTGCACACACCCTAGGGGCAGAATTCGAAGCCCAAAACACACTTTTGGATTTATCAGATGTAAAATATTAAGTTCACGCTACTCTTTCCTCGAGTTCACGACTTTTTCTGGGGCTCAGCCCTTCATTTCTTCTTAGGAAGTTAACGATAAAGGCATCATAACACGTCACCAGTAACAGTAGTGCATAGGAATGCTCGATGAGTGACCTGATGACGTTCAATAATAGTCACTCCGTTGATTTTTGTTGTTTCGAATTAGAGCATGCAGTACTCCTACACCAGACTTCTGAACTTTGCCTGTTGGATGCAAATGTCGCATGATGGTAAAATGGTAATCTATCACATATATCAGTAGGCGAGACTTCCTTAATGTGGAAAATCATTCATGCCAGAACGACCTTTGTTGAAAAACGAATATCTTTTTCTGGCTTATTTTTCCCAAAAGCACTCGCTCCAAACACAATTCAAATCTTTCTAGCTGCCTCCTCTGCATTCACCCCTCTGTTATACCAAAATTGAACGTTGTATTGCAGATGTTACACCTTTTTCCACTTGCGACTCAATTTTACAATGCTTAACTGTAGTTCATGATTTTCAACTATGCAAAATCCAATGCTTAACTGCAAGATGATAACTAGAACTTCAAATTCGCAAATGAAAGTTGATACATACACTGACAGCGTGGCGCCGCGTTCACATGGGCGGCGCCGGATTTCAGGCGGCGGGTGGCGTCTGGCCAGTGGCCGGTAGCCGCTGCAGCGCGAGGAAACGCTCGGACGTAAGCTGTTATGATCGCGACGCAGCCACGAGCTGTCCTGTGGAGTTGTTTCTGGAATACTTGTTATTGCTGGTGGGTACAATGTTAAGCGAATTACCTTCGATGCTCAATCAGACTCATAACTGTAGACCGAAATGTGGTTTAAAAAAAAAAAAAAAAAAAACATTTGGACGCGAACAGGCGACCATAAGTTTAGAATGCACGAAGATTACCATTTTCCTTTTTTTCGTCTCGTTCTTGTTCGTTGTATCTGCTCGGTGCGGACGTCGCAAGACACCCATTTTAGTTCGTCGTTGATCCATTAACACAGTGTTTTTTTTATTACAGAGGGCATCTAACCCACTGACCAAACACGCAGAGTTACCGTGCCGGCTAGTAGACCAAGGGCTCACACAATCCGAGAACATCTCGGAAGTAGACAACACTTCCTCCTAACACTTCCGCATCTAACAGTGTTGCCAGATTGTGCAGATGGCCGCGGCGGTCAGTTTTATTGGCCCTGTTAAGTGAACGACTCGGACTTAGTCTCTGTGGCGGCCGGCCGGCGGTCAGTTTTTATGTCTAAGACTGTACACTTGAGATATTTCGTTTCCCATGAAATGGTGGTAGACGAAGCACGAGCTTCGTCAGTGCAAGATATCTCAGCACAGCTGAGCGAACGTTTTCTTCCTGCTGCTAGTCTAATGGACAATGGCAATACTGTAGAATACTTTTGACAACTATGTGACCATCGATTTATCTTCGTGAGTGGTTCATAATTATGTTAGTAAATTCACTCGATATTTTTATGTCCTTCAAATTACATTTGCTACATGATTCGCATTGAAGACGTAGGAAATGTATGTTATTTGGTCCAGGAAGCACGTTCCAACAGAAATTGATGCTTACATTGACATTTATGTTGCGAATTAGTCGTCTTATCCATCACATGGATAACGAGGATGCTCCGTTTTGCTACAGTTGTTTCATAGCTAACAAGGGAACCTCCCCATCGCACCCTCCTCATATTTATTTATAAGTTGGCACAGTGGATAGGCCTTGAAAAACTGAACACAGATCAATCGAGAAAACAGGAAGAAGTTGTGTTGAACTATGAAAGAAATAAGCAAAATATACAAACTGAGTAGTCCATGCACAAGATAATCAACATCAAGGATGCTGTGAGCTCGGGAGCGCCGTGGTCGCGTGGTTAGCGTTAGCAGCTGCCGAACTAGAGGTCCTTGGTTCAAATCTTCCCTCGAGTGAGTCGTTTAATTTTTTATTTTCAGACAATCATCACCACACGTTCTGTTTATCAACAAATGTAGGAAATAATCATACAAATGTTCGACAATCGTTCGATCCCTTAAGGAACTTTCCGATGCCTTACAGTTCGGAGAATATTCATTGACATTGTTATTGAAGTCGCGAGCTATAGTTGCTGGATTCATATTGCCCACGGAATGCATCTCACGTATTTAATGCACTCTCGTCCAAAGTAGCGAGCAGTCAACTGCCAGCCAGGGAGCCTCGTTAGCAGGAATACTCTCTCTTCCGTGCGCTGTAGTCGACTGACCTCATGTGTTTCGATGTTTGTTTATGTGTAGCGTCATCATACTAAGGCGCAGTTCCCTCGCATCGGACGGACGGACGGACAGATAATAATTGTCTGAAAATAAAAAATTAAACTTTTCACTCGAGGGAAGACTTGAACTAAGGACCTCTCGTTCCGCAACTGCTCACGCTAACCACGGGATCACGGCGCTCCTGAGCTCACTTTATCCTTTTTGTTGCCTATCTTGCGCGTGGACTACTCAGTTTGTATATTTTGCTTATTTTTTTCATAGTTCCACACAACTTCTTCCTGTTTTCTCGATTGATCTGTGTTCGGATTTTCAAGGCCTATCCACTGTGCCAACTTATAACTAAATCTGAGGGGGGTGCAATGGGAATGTTCCCTTGTTAGTGGTATTGTGTGTTGGTGGCGTTGCCAGTTTAAATACTGTGCGTGTAACACACAATAAATGCGTTGGATGCCTCCGGTGATCAGTTTACTTGAAAAACGTTTGTTGTCATCGTAATTTATGTAACTGGCTCTCCGGCTTCCAATTTGACAATTTGTGGAAAAATTGTTTACCTTGCTAGTCCTAGTTTGAAACATTATCTGACAGAAAACGTAGGCATGAAGGAGTCAGTAAAAGCAATTATTCACAATTATAGCAAACTTTTTAATCCACTGGACACTTCAATTCTCTCTATTGATTCTGAGAGTTTTGTTATTTATCTTGTTATTTACTGTCTCAATGTTATCCGTGAGAATGAAATTAAAGGCAGTTGGATTAGGTTCCTGATCTATAAACTATGATTTAATATTCTGCGCTGCTAAATAAATTTTGAAGGTTATATTCTTTACGTAAAATAGAGTATCGGTTTCAGTCCTAGGATTGACGATAAACTTCAGAAATACAATTACAGAATAGTGGCATATCGATTATGGCTCCTCACCATCAACAAAAGTTGTTACCCATAGTTTAGTATTTGCTATTTTACCGTCGTTACCCTTTAGAGACCAACCTGATCTTTCCACAATGCCATTTTTGACTTGCTTCTTAATATGTCCTATAACTACGTATTTGTTGAAAATATTAACTGTTAAATACGCCATTCCACAAATTAAAAACTTCCAGTTATTCTTCATATCTTGAAATTTACTACCGTTGACTTTCACCGAAGAAAAGATACATAATAATAAAATGAAATCAAAGATTACAATGTCAAAGCATAGTGTGAATGGTTAAAATGAAATGAACTAAAAATCATCTTCTTGTCTAAAACACGTTACTCTTCCAGAGAACTTCGGCACCTCTCAAAATTTTTTACACCTCTGATGTTTATCCACATGTAGACAAATACAGGGCTATTACAAATGATTGAAGCGATTTCATAAATTCACTGTAGCTCCATTCATTGACATATGGTCACTACACACTGCAGATACGTAGAAAAACTCATAAAGTTTTGTTCGGCTGAAGCCGCACTTCAGGTTTCTGCTGCCAGAGCGCTCGAGAGCGCAGTGAGACAAAATGGCGACAGGAGCCGAGAAAGCGTATGTCGTGCTTGAAATGCACTCACATCAGTCAGTCATAACAGTGCAACGACACTTCAGGACGAAGTTCAACAAAGATCCACCAACTGCTAACTCCATTCGGCGATGGTATGCGCAGTTTAAAGCTTCTGGATGCCTCTGTAAGGGGAAATCAACGGGTCGGCCTGCAGTGAGCGAAGAAACGGTTGAACGCGTGCAGGCAAGTTTCACGCGTAGCCCACGGAAGTCGACGAATAAATTGGCTCATGCCACAACTGGAGACGGACAGCGCCGACTTCATCTTTCAACAGGATGGTGCTCCATCGCACTTCCATCATGATGTTCGGCATTTCTTAAACAGGAGATTGGAAAACCGATGGATCGATCGTGGTGGAGATCATGATCAGCAATTCATGTCATGGCCTCCACGCTCTCCCGACTTAACCCCATGCGATTTCTTTCTGTGGGGTTATGTGAAAGATTCAGTGTTTAAACCTCCTCTACCAAGAAACGTGCTAGAACTGCGAGCTCGCATCAACGATGCTTTCGAACTCATTGATGGGGACATGCTGCGCCGAGTGTGGGAGGAACTTGATTATCGCCTTGATGTCTGCCGAATCACTAAAGGGGCACATATCGAACATTTGTGAATGCCTGAAAAAACTTTTTGAGTTTTTGTATGTGTGTGCAAAGCATTGTGAAAATATCTCAAATAATAAAGTTATTGTAGAGCTGTGAAATCGCTTCAATCATTTGTAATAACCCTGTAGTGGGTCTCATGATGCAGCACTGTTTAGCCGTCAAAAAATAAAGCCTCAAAAATCAGTAAATAAAACTATTCTTCTACTGTTGCTCCGAATCGCATATACCAACCGCCCTTTACTGCGACAACGACTCAAAGTCTATTGGTATTTGATTTTTCTCTGCTTTTTCGGGCCTCCTTACCTCTCCTTGTAGCCCAACCTTTGTTCTCCAATTACGCTTTCATCGGTGAGCTTCTCCTCAATATTTTTCATTTGTGCTGAATTGTTTTGTACCCTTCTTGCATATACACGTGTGTCATGTATTTTTTACAGACTTCATGAATATATAAGGTGAGTATTTCTCCTCTTATCAAATTAAATATTACATATCTTGCTGTGAATTAATTTGTTTGTCCACATTCCACTTACTGCGTTTCCTTGAAATTATATAAAATATACGTCTGAAAAAAAACTTGAAACAGCTGTTGCAGCTGATTGATGAAGGGCTGGAAAGAAAAAAACCACCTCTGCTGATGCTGCTTAGTATCACGTATAGCTTCCTTCAACTTCCACAACAGCTCGAAGTCTGTTGGGCATTGAGACCACAACTCGAGCCACATAACTAGGATATTCAAGTAACTCATTTCAAGCGTCATGAATCACATCAGAAAGCTGTCGACGAGTCGACGGTGACTGCCGCTTTTCTCGTATTACTATGACCATTTCTGCCCAAATATTCTCAATGGGATTCATGTCAGCTCCTTTAGGTGGTTATTCCATTACAGTAATATTACTATGGTCATCGAACCACCTCTTAACCACAGGTGCCATATGAATAGGCGAGCGATCTTGTTGGAACATGATCTGATCATCGCCAAATCTTGCTGTCACAGAAGGCAACATCTCTCCAGAATTGATATGCAATTGCGCGCATCGAATCTTCCTTCCGCTTCCCACAGGAGCCCACACCCTTCGGCCGATATCCATGCCCATACCATTACCGACTCCCTGCCACTCCTTCGGCAACTGTAAATATATTTTCGATTATACCTAGCACCTTTAGGCCGGTAAACAAGTACTTTTCCGGTTGATGCCATAGAGAAAACTTTTTCGTCCGTGAAAATCACTCGCCTCCAAAACTGGAGAGGTTTGTCGACATTTTCAGCAGCAAAAGAAATGCGAGCTCCTCTGTGGGAAACAGTCAATGTCTCTTTCACAGCATCGCTTCTTGCTCTCAGTCCACCTTCCCTTAGACGACGAGTGACGGTCTTACTGCTAACATTGAGACCCAAAGTTTGCTGAATTTGTCGTGCGTTGACAAATGGGTGGTTCTCACTGAAACGGCGTATCTGCTGACCCAGAGCTGCTGTTGTTTTGCGGCGACGGCCATGAGGCCTCCCATTCAGGTTACCACTCTCTTCCTTTCGTCTGATCCACCTAGCTACCGTCGACTTGTGAAGACCCATAGTTCTTGCTATATAGCCATTTGAAGATCCCTCTGCATGGAGTGCTATTATAGCGCCCTTGTCTGCTTCAGACAGATGGGCCATTTAGCGTTGACTGAATGATTCGTCGCGGTTAATATCTGCTGCGGAAACAGCGCTAGCAGGAAACAGACTGCCTCCTCCACGATGGCAGCCACAACGCAGTGGCCAAGTATGTGTAACACGGAAATCAATGGCATAAACGAGAGATCGCAAGCCCGTACCCGTGTCATTACATAGTGGAGCAACTTAGAATCTGTAATTTTTCTCAGAAGGGACTGGTCCACTCTTGTCATGTGTTATCCTGATAAATATTACATGAAATGAAATGTTTACGTTTTGCATATGCGGCAGGCCTAACGCAAGAGACATTTCTGAAATATCTAAGGCAACCTGAAGAACGCTTCGTGAATTTTTGCTGTAGAAGATTGCCTTATAAGAAGGGAAACGAGTTTATCCCCGCTCGCCGTATTTCCAAGTGGCGCAGTTTACTCTGAGGCATACATAATTCTCGCCGGGCGTAAGAAGCGACTCGACTAAAGAGGGGAACTCGCCAGGTGTCATAGGCTGATTGTCCGGAAACTTTGCTCAGTGAAGGAGAGGACAAAATAAGCGAACATGTGTTTCGAGTTATCTGCAGACACTCGACCGTTTCCGAGAAAACGACGTTCAAAGTTATCAACGCGCTGTTGCTATAGTGTAGATACCTTCTGCAGCCGAGAACGCAATTGAAGCGGTGGCTCAGTGGCTACCGTCGTTCCTGCTTAACTTTGATTCCCGTGTTCGAGACCATATTGCGTATTTTTATTATTACTTTTTCCTGCCTCTCTATCAGAATTATCTACGAATGTTTTTTTTCTAATTTATGTTGAAATAATGTTGTCATTATTCGCCAATTAACCTTATGTGCAATTAATGAATTAAAAAAATAATAAACGAATGAGACAAGCTGATCTAAAATCATCTGGTCTGCCTCATGTATCGTTATATCCAAAGGGTTTATAAATGTTAATCTACATTCAGATCCGATGATGGCACACGTTGAAACCGGTTATCCAGTATACAGTATTTAAGCGATCTTGGCTTCTGAATTATTTCTACAACAGAGTAATCGCCCCACTACGCACTATGTGTTCCCTTTTAAACTTACTTCTGTACACAGTAAATTAATTGACGAATAACGACAACAGTGTTTCAACATAAATTGGAATAAACATTCGTAGATAATTCAGAGAGTGAGGGGGGGGGGGGTGAAGGAGGAAAAACCGGGTTTCGAACTCGCAGCTCAAAGTTCGGAAGTCGCTATGGTAGCCGCAGAGCAACCGCTTCAGTTGAATCCTTACCCGCTAAGAGGTATCTACACTATAGCAACAGCGCATTGAAACCTTTGACCGTCGTTTTCTCAGAAGCGGTAGAGTGTAAGCAGATAAGCTGAGACACGTGTTCGCTTATTTTGTCCCCTCTTTCACTGAGCGAAGTTTCAGCAAGATCGGGGTATGACACTTGGCGTGTCCCCTCGTAAGTGGCGTGCGTTGGGATTCAGTAGACAGAATGCGTCCACTTTCCTCGACTACTCATTGACATGTTTGGAAACTTTCTTTCTTGCAGTGGCACATTGCATTATGAGGGCTGGTTTTTCTGATAACGACCTACTAATGGACTTTGCTCCTAATTTACGTTACTGTGTAGTAGATCTACTGCAACTACTTAAACCGGAAATGTTTGTTTATTTGGATACTCCGCTTCTTAGTTGCTACATTTCGCTATAATATTTTCCTGTGTTTCAAAACGGCAAGTTAAGATGACCACTGCAACTTGGTAACATCAGTAACAATTTAATACTTTGAAACAGTTACGTGTGGTGTACGAGGAGTGTACTCTGTTGAATGAGGAATACATTAAACACGAAAGCTGCGTCCAATAACAATAATCAACTTTCGGTTACATGACAAAACACAAGTCGAAGCACTGTAAGTTCATCTCAGTACCCAGTAAAACTTAAACTGGAACGATCGAAAACATACTTTTGTGGGGAAGGCAAACGAATGACTGCGTTTTATTTGCCGCACACAAAGAATACGCAACATGCCAACTGAAAACACTGCCTACGCTACATTTGTCCGTCCACTGCTATAATATCCTAGACAGACGCGATTGACTGTGCACGCAAAAACGTCCAAGGAACGGTAGCACGATTTGTAATGTCACGAAATAGGGGAGAGAGGGTCCCAGATTTGATAATCGAGTTGGGGTAACATTCATGAAACCAAAAGCGTTTTTCGTTGCCGCGAGATCTTTATACGAAATTTCAATCACCAACATCTGTTCTGAATGCCAAAACATTATTTCCTCGGGAACTTACGCAGGAAGAAACCATAGTAATAATGTAATTCAAGGCTCTCAAGAAAAGATTTAAGTGGTCCTTTTTCCCGCACACTGTTAATGAGTGGGACGGTAGAGAAATAGTCCGAACCTTCTGCCAAGCACGTAAGTCTGGGCCGGCCGAAGTGGCCATGGGCTTCTAGGCGCTACAGTCTGAACCCGAGCGACCGCTACGGTCGCAGGTTCGAATCCTGCCTCGGGCATGGATGTGTGTGATGTCCTTAGGTTAGTTAGGTTTAATTAGTTCTAAGTTCTAGGCGACTGATGACCTCAGAAGTTAAGTCGCATAGTGCTCAGAGCCATTTTTGAACCAACCACGTAAGTCTGGATTGCAAAGAAATCCTTTTTATGTAGTCATGTAGATGTAACAACAAAATTATGTTGTAATTGCGACATGTGACTTTCATTTGATTTGAACATCGAAGTTGTTTGCTGTTTATTTACTTTTTGTTCATTAGTTTCAGCCATATACGAACACCTAGGCGCGGTAAATTTATATTGAAATAAAGTGTCATGCATGGACCATTAACAATAAATTCTTGCCTACTTGTTATGGTACTGCAGTATCTGCCAGCGTCTTCAGAAGTGGATATCGCATACGACGTTCCTAGGGTGTTTATAAATGGATATTGCAGACGACTTAAAACAAAGTTTGAATGTAGCTTCGTAAAAGTTCCGTGATCAAACGATCTGAGTTGCTGGCGAATACAGTTTATCCTCACTAGACAGTATATATTATCATTATACATGAGGTGAATAGGGTTTCGCCGGGTGCGGTGGCCGAGAGGTTCCAGGCGCTTCAGTCACGAACCGCACGGCTGCTTCAGTCGCAGGTTGGAATCCTACCTAGGTTTAAGTAGTTCTAGGTCTAGGGGCTGATGACATAAGCAGTTTGGTCGCATAGTTCTTGAAGCCATTTTTTCACCTTTCACGTAAATTTTCTTTACATAAACGGCCGTATCTTTAGATTGCGTTGACATAGAAGCTCACTTTTCTACACCACCAAGGACCGGTTACAGCAAGAAGTGCGATACATTTTCGCTTATTATGCCCACCCGTTCTGGAGGTAAACGGGTTTTAAGGGTTGGGTAGACCGATAGACGGTCAAGAAAGTGAAACTAGTAGGGTTCCGTTTTTATCGGTTTAGGTGACGAAATCCTAACAACGAAAACAGCTACGACAGCTACTGAAGACGAAGGCCGCATAAATAACGCCCCCTACTCGTTATTCGAAATGTGCTAGTTGCAGTCGATACATCAGCATATTAATCGTAGCTACGCTTTCGATCCAAATCGCGTTTACAGGAATGCAAATAGAATCAATTTGCCTATACACGTGGTAATTCACATCCCAGTATTAATGCCACCGTGTTTTAGAAGTGCGAACATTCCCATTGCTAGCTAGCTTAAGAAACGCTTCGGCTAATGAATGTTTTCTGGCTGTGGCGAGTCTAGTGGAGAATTCGAAACAGTGTATAATACGGTTGGCAGCTATGTAGCCATTTATTTCCTGGGCTGGTGCAGAATTATCCTACTAAATTTACTCTCTCATAACAGTATTTTGTTATTTCGATAAACATCACGAATGATTGTCACATAAGCGGTCACATAAAGGACGAAAATTCATGTTTTTCAGTTCAGAAAGCTCTATGCAACAGAAACTGCAGATCATTTTGCCATTTTCATTGCGAAATTGCCGGCTTATTCATGTCTGGGGTAATAATAGAGGGCTGTTTGCCTGGGTTGTCTGCTAGCGTACTGAAAGAAAGGTCTGGTTTGTTTTCGGTTCTAATCTCGATGGAGGCAGGTAGAATACCAGTAAAGCAATTTTAAGTAATCCTCGCGCCCCCAATACGTTTTATCGCTGCCTTTATTCTGTACTGGCGCCCTGTGGATGTCAATATGACACTCTTGTAGAATTTCATACATGTTACTGCCTACTTTTTCCGCCTCTGTCAATAATGGAATTGACTTAAGTGTGGCACTGAATGATTTTTAAGTGAATTTCGTTACGAATCTTCACGCATTGCTAAATTTGCACACTTTCATGGTAGGTCAGCAACGGTAATCCAGTATGACTGGTCTGAATGTTGACACAGACCGTTTCGCGGCCGAATGCGGATAATATTTTGCTAATTCGTAACGATCTGGGGTTCTTTGTCTTACTAAAACAGTTATGTTATCTCGATAAGTTGAAATCCATTTTTTTTTGTACAGTTCATACTAATTAGCGTTTCTTCTTTCAGTTCTGTCTTATATTTACGTGTTGTATTTAACACACTACAGCATTAATATAGTCTTACATATGATTGAAAACAGCCTAAAAAAGTTCAGATACTTTATCAGTTTCACGCCTGTGCATAGTATGTTGGCAGCACTTCGTCGCCTTGCCTGTTATGCTGTGTAGCAGATTTTAAAGCCGTGCGGCTCAGCATAACGAAAAGGCGAGGGGTCTCGCTCGTTTTGTCCACGACTGTACATGTCATACGAATATCATAGTCCTATCTCTAGTCATTCATTGTGAAATGAAATTAAATAAATGTCACAGCACAAGGCCAAACAGGTCACTGTGTAAATGCTAGTACAGTGGCACATAATGTCAGCTTGTATAGACTGGTAAGCATCATGACAAGTGCCACGAAAACTTCCAAATACTACCGATACACACCAATCAGTTCTAGGAGCCATTGCTTGAAGAAAAGTTGAACAAGCCATATATCTCCTCGTCTTCCATCTTCCTTTTCGCCTGCCCACTTTTCCCCTACATCGTCCACCTGCCACCTACATCTCTCCCTCCTCCTCTGTTTGTCTATTTCCTCCTCTCCATCTCTGTGACCATCTCCACGTCCCCCAATCCCTGTATACCTCCTATTTCCCTTTCCATGTATGTCTCCTGCTCCCTCTGTTTCTGTCCATACCCTCCTCGCCCCTCTTTCTGTTTCATCTCCTCCAATCATCTCTCTCTGTTCAACTCATCCTTCTCCACAGTCTCTCTGCCCATTTCCTCTTCCCCTCTCTCTGTGCATACCCTCCTCCCCCTCTCTGTTATTAACTTTCTCCCACTCTCTTTCTGCCTACCTCCTCCTCCTGTCTTTCTCTGCCACCTCATCCTTCCATATCTACCCAATCTTACAGTTCTATCGAGCCCATCCGCACACAAGCCCTCGAAAGTATGCCAACTCTACCTGCACAACGCACCTATTGTGGAAGGCAGCTAGCATGTCAGGGGTTAAAACTCGATTTTGCCCATATCTCTGCTCCCATGGGAACTGGGATGCTCTAACCCCAATGGTGCTCATTCTCACATAGCAAGTAGTACACATATAAAGTTTGGTTGACATCGATCCAGTGGTTTAGGAGGATATATTAGCCTTTCCACAATGGCTCTGCATGCTATGCGTTTGACACACATATTGCACACACCTCCTCCTCCTGCCTCTCGGTGTCCACCTCCCCTTCCTTCTACCTCTCTGTCCACATCATTCTCCAAACTCTATTTGCATATCTCCTTCTTCACACTCTCTGTCTCTTCATCTCTTCTTGTTCCCTCTGATTGGCCATCTCCTCTACCCTGTCTCTCTGGCCATAGTTTCTTCCCCTGTCCCTCAGTTCATATCCTCCTCCCTCTATCTCTGTTCATATTCTCTTCTGCCTCTTCCTATTCCACCTGCCTACTACACAACAACTTCCACCTGCCTCCTACATGTCCCCCTCACCCCCCTCTCTCTGACCATCTCCACCTTCCCTTCTCCTTGACCATCTCCATCTCCCCCCTCTCTCTATTCGTCAAATCACTGCTCCTCTGTCCACCTCCTCTCTCTCCAACTGTGTTCACCTCCACCTCCTCCTCCTCCTCCTCCTCCTCCACACTCTGTCTTTCCATCGTCTCCTCCACCTTTCTCTACCCATCTTCTCCTCGCCCTTTCTCTGTTCCTCCCATCCTTCCCCACCATCTCTGCCTATATCCTCCTACCCAATCTCTGTCTCCATCCCCTCCTGCACCCTCGCTCTCTATCCATCCAGACCTTTCTCCCTGTCCATCCCCTAGTCTATTCACCTTAACCTTCTCCCAGCTATGCCCATCTCCACATGTGGTCCCTGTAAAACAGGACAATAAAAAAGGCTGTTACTACTCTCACATCACGCCTGTCATGGAGAGGAGCCTACATGTCAGTTTCTTATTGCCCCTAACATATAGGCTGCAATGCAAAGAAGTCAGTAAAGCACACTGATACTACTGTGACACAACCCACATGTCGTACAAGGCAGCCTGCATGACGAGGGTCGGAGAACCATTTATTGTTCCTGACACGTAGGCTGCACCACAAAGCTGGTTGATAAGGCAGGCTTATAATATTTTCACACAATTCACCTGTCGTACAGAGCAGCCTATATTGTAGGGGTTCGAAAAAAACAAGTTTTCCCTTATTTTAGTGCCGGCTGGAGTGGCCGTGCGGTTCTAGGCACTTCAGTCTGGAGCCGAGCGACCGCTCTGGCTGCAGGTTCGAATCCAGCCTCGGGCATAGATGTGTGTGATGTCCTTAGGTTAGTTAGGTTTAATTAGTTCTAAGTTCTAGGCGACTGATGACCTCAGAAGTTAAGTCGCGTAGTGATCAGAGCCATTTGAACCATTTTGAACCTTATTTTAGTTACCTACTTGAGCTGGGAGGTCATAAATCTCAGTGATGACACTCAGGTCGTTTTCTGCGTATATGCCAATTTACCTGAAATCGATCCAGTTGTTTGGGAAGACATCCCAGTTAGATACACCGAAGAGCCAAGAAACTGATACACCTGCCTAATAACGTGTAGGGCCCCCGCAAGCACGCAGAAGTGCCACAACATGACGTGGCATGGACTTGACTAATGTCTGAAGTAGTGCTGCAAGGAACTGACATCTTGAATCCTGCAGGGCTGTCGATAAATCTGTAAGTGTACGAAGGGGTAGAGATCTCTCCTGAACAGCACGTTGCAAAGCATCACAGATAAGCTCAATAATGTTGATCTCTGTGGAGTTTGGTGGCCAGCGGAAGTGTTTAAGCTCAGAAGAGTCTTTCTGAAGCCACTCTGTAGCAATTCTGGACTTGGGGGATGTCGCATTGTCCTGATGGATTAGCCCAAGTCCATCTGAATGCACAATGGACGTAAGTGGATGCATTTGCAAAAACAGACATAATGTCTTATGGGATAACAGCAATCAGTGATTTTATAAAGTTACTTATAATCCGTCTTGATTGCAAATTTTTTTATTCATATGACCGGTTTCGGTTCATTCAGAACCATCTTCAGATCTGTAAAAATAATGATACTAATTTACTATTTCACGGAAGCAAATCATTTTCATCCTATCTAATCAACATCAAATGTACCAGAACGTACCTGATATTTCAGTTATAGGAGTAACCCGTCCAAATCCAGCAACTTTCCCATGCTACGTTACATAAAATTGGTTGGCAGAGTGCACGTCATTTATATTAATTATAACACTATTACCGACAGGTGGCGTCTGGTACATTTGTTACATTCCATTTGCACATACTGTATTCAGTAGATCTTTTTTATATTAAAAATACTTAATTAAAATATGTAGATGTCAATGTTAAAATCTGTACTTGTCAGAATTAAAAGCAGTAAAATTATCATTTTTATACGATCTAAAAAGCATAGGGCGATTTATATATCTATGGTGCTGGTGTGAACTTGTTTTCCTCTACGGTCTGCTTACGTGGTTCCCGCCATTTCGGTGTTGTGCCGCGGTCCGCTCAGTCGTCTGGTGTCCATCGCCGCGGGCAAGAGGGCCGCACTGGAGGGCCCCGTCAACGACGCCAGGCGCTGCACACGTCTTCCGGCTTCTCCACCGCGCACCATCTCTCATCCCTCGGCCTGGATCTCCACACGCAACAGTTGTCATCTTAGAAGGTCGTCATAAATGCTAACACAGGCGTTATGATTGAATTCGCTTTGCTCGTTGAGGATTAAATCCGGATCTTTATTTTTGTGGGTGTATATTTCAATCTCTTCCAAAATGTTAAGAAACCGTCCCTTATGAGCTCTATGTAGGATGTCTAAATTGTGTTCAATGTTCGTGACTGAGTGCTTTGTAGCAGCCATATGCGCCCCAAAAGCTGTTTTGTTTTGAGAGTAGGTGTGCTCCCTGAATCTGGTTTCAAAGTTCCTACCAGTCTGCCCTATATATTGTTTACAGCAGTCATTACATTTGATCTTATATACACCTGTATCCTGAAATTTATTCCTACTATTACATATTCTATGCCGGAGCTTCAATTTTAACGTGTTATTTGTTCGGATCCCTATTTTAACGTCGGATTTACGAAAGCATCTTTCATTTTTTTCTGTAATTCTTCCATTGTAAGTGAGAGCTACATATTTTTTCTTGTTGTTCCTCTTAACTGCTACTTGACTTCCTTCTATTTGTTCCATTTGCCTCCTCTTTATCTTCCTATAAATATTCATCACCTGCTTACACGTATACCCGTTCGCTACGGCCACTTGTTTTAAAATACTTAACTTCTTTTCTACTTCCTGTTGGCTTAGTGGCAATCTTAGTAGCCTGTATACCATCGAAGTAAAATATGCCCATTTGCATCGCGGTGGGTGACAAGAGCGCTCATTGATAACTAGATCTGTACACGTAGGTTTTCTGAATATGCTAAATTCGTGCTTCCCATCTTTCTTTATTAGTGTTAAATCTAAGTAATCTGTACGGTTGTTTTCTTCGAATTCCATGGTGAATCTAATTTTCGGGTGTTGAGAGCTCATTTTTTGTGCTAAGTTTTCGATATCATTTTTATCTCCTTTGTATAATAAAATGGAGTCGTCAACATATCTCCTGTAATATCCAATTTTCTCAGCGATATTAGGATTTTCATCAAAGAATTTGTTTTCTAAGTGATTTACAAAAATATCAGCCAGCGTCCCAGCTAAACTGTTCACCATTGCCAGCCCGTCTTTCTGTTGATAAATTTTACCATTGAAAGTAAAGTAATTGAACGACAAGACTTGTTCCAACATTTCCACTAGTTCAATCACTTTCCTCAGTGCCAATTTACCATGAGTGAGGAGATTGTTCTTAATGATCTCAATCGTTTCTTTTACGGGAATGTTTGTGTACAGATTGGTGATATCCAATGAAGCTAGTGCCGCATTCTGAGGTATAAGTACGTCTTTAATTTGGGCGGCAAATTCGTAGCTGTTGCTAATGTTGAAAGTCCGACGATATGTATATGCCGCCTTCAATCTGTTATTTAGCTCTTTATTTAATTTATAACTTGGGCTGCTGGTGTTATTAACGATTGGGCGAATCGATTTTTCAACTTTATGGGGCTTTATTTGTGACCGTAATTCGGGGATTCGCGGATTCATTACTTTCAGTTTAAACTTTTCCTCCTCTGTGAATAGAAACACACTGTTATCTGTTTGTTTCCTTATTTCTGTTTGAAATTTCTTGGTTGGATCTTTCTTGACTTCTACTATTCCGTTTTCCATAAAGAACTTTTCAGTTTTCTCTATATAGTCTGTATCATGTATTAAAACCATAGTGCCGCCCTTATCTGCCTTTGTGACGATAGCCTTACGTGATTTTAACTTCTAAGTTCTAACTTCTAAATCCGACGATAAAATAGGGTTCCGAACAAATAACACGTTAAAATAGGAAGCTCCGGCATAGAATATGTAATAGTAGGAATAAATTTCAGGATTCAGGTGTATATAAGATAAAATGTAAAGACTGCTGTAAGCAATATATAGGGCAGACTGGTAGGAACTTTGAAACCAGATTCAGGGAGCACACCTACTCTCAAAACAAAACAGCTTTTGGGGCGCATATGGCTGCGACAAAGCACTCAGTCACGAACATTGAACACAATTTAGACATCCTGCATAGAGCTCATAAGGGACGGTTTCTTAACATTTTGGAAGAGATTGAAATATACACCCATAAAAATAAAGATCCGGATTTAATCCTCAACGAGCAAAGCGAATTCAATCATAACGCCTGTTTTAGCATTTATGACGACCTTCTAAGATGACAACTGTTGCGTGTGGAGATCCAGGCCGAGGGATGAGAGATGGTGCGCGGTGGAGAAGCCGGAAGACGCGTGCAGCGCCTGGCGTCGTTGACGGGGCCCTCCTGTGCGGCCCTCTTGCCCGCGGCGATGGACATCAGACGACTGAGCGGACCGCAGCACAACACCGAAATGGCGGGAACCACGGAAGCAGACCGTAGAGGAAAACAAGTTCACACCAGCACCATAGATATACAGGGTGTTTAAAAAATGACCGGTATATTTGAAACGGCAATAAAAACTAAACGAGCAGCGATAGAAATACACCGTTTGTTGCAATATGCTTGGGACAACAGTACATTTTCAGGCGGACAAACTTTTTTGAAACGGCAATAAAAACTAAACGAGCAGCGATAGAAAGACACCGTTTGTTGCAATATGCTTGGGACAACAGTACATTTTCAGGCGAACAAACTTTCGAAATTACAGTAGTTACAATTTTCAACAACAGATGGCGCTGCAAGCGATGTGAACGATATAGAAGACAACGCAGTCTGTGGGTGCGCCATTCTGTACGTCGTCTTTCTGCTGTAAGCGTGTGCTGTTCACAACGTGCACGTGTGCTGTAGACAACATGGTTTATTCCTTAGAACAGAGGATTTTTCTGGTGTTGGAATTCCACCGCCTAGAACACAATGTTGTTGCAACAAGACGAAGTTTTCAACGGAGGTTTAATGTAACCAAAGGACCGAAAAGCGATACAATAAAGGATTTGTTTGAAAAATTTCAACGGACTGGGAACGTGACGGATGAACGTGCTGGAAAGGTAGGGCGACCGCGTACGGCAACCACAGAGGGCAACGCGCAGCTAGTGCAGCAGGTGATCCAACAGCGGCCTCAGGTTTCCGTTCGCCGTGTTGCAGCTGCGGTCCAAATGACGCCAACGTCCACGTATCGTCTCATGCGCCAGAGTTTACACCTCTATCCATACAAAATTCAAACGCGGCAACCCCTCAGCGCCACTACCATTGCTGCACGAGAGACATTCGCTAACGATATAGTGCACAGGATTGATGACGGCGATATGCATGTGGGCAGCATTTGGTTTACTGACGAAGCTTATTTTTACCTGGACGGCTTCGTCAATAAACAGAACTGGCGCATATGGGGAACCGAAAAGCCCCATGTTGCAGTCCCATCGTCCCTGCATCCTCAAAAAGTACTGGTCTGGGCCGCCATTTCTTCCAAAGGAATCATTGGCCCATTTTTCAGATCCGAAACGATTACTGCATCACGTTATCTGGACATTCTTCGTGAATTTGTGGCGGTACAAACTGCCTTAGACGACACTGCGAACACCTCGTGGTTTATGCAAGATGGTGCCCGGCCACATCGCACGGCCGACGTCTTTAATTTCCTGAATGAATATTTCGATGATCGTGTGATTGCTTTGGGCTATCCGAAACATACAGGAGGCGGCGTGGATTGGCCTCCCTATTCGCCAGACATGAACCCCTGTGACTTCTTTCTGTGGGGACACTTGAAAGACCAGGTGTACCGCCAGAATCCAGAAACAATTGAACAGCTGAAGCAGTACATCTCATCTGCATGTGAAGCCATTCCGCCAGACACGTTGTCAAAGGTTTCGGGTAATTTCATTCAGAGACTACGCCATATTATTGCTACGCATGGTGGATATGTGGAAAATATCGTACTATAGAGTTTCCCAGACCGCAGCGCCATCTGTTGTTGAAAATTGTAACTACTGTAATTTCGAAAGTTTGTCTGCCTGAAAATGTACTGTTGTCCCAAGCATATTGCAACAAACGGTGTATTTCTATCGCTGCTCGTTTAGTTTTTATTGCCGTTTCAAATATACCGGTCATTTTTGAAACACCCTGTATAAATCGCCCTATGCTTTTTAGATCGTATAAAAATGATAATTTTACTGTTTTTTAATTCTGACAAGTACAGATTTTAACCTTGACATCTACATATTTTAATTAAGTATTTTTAATATAAAAAAGATCTACTGAATACTGTATGTGCAAATGGAATGTAACAAATGTACCAGACGCCACCTGTCGGTAATAGTGTTATAATTAATATAAATGACGTGCACTCTGCCAACCAATTTTATGTGACGTAGCATGTGAAAGTTGCTGGATTTGGACGGGTTACTCCTGTAACTGAAATATCAGGTACGTTCTGGTACATTTGATGTTGATTAGATAGGATGAAAAAGATTTGCTTCCGTGAAATTATTTTTACAGATCTGAAGATGGTTCTGAATGAACCGAAACCGGTCATATGAATAAAAAAAAATTTGCAATCAAGACGGATTTTAAGTAACTTTATAAATGGATGCAGGTGATCAGACGGGATCTTACGTTCGTGTTACCTGTCAGAGGCGTATGCAGGCGTATCAGGAGTCCCATATCACTCCAGCCTCACACGTCCCACACTATTATAGAGCCTCCCCTAGCTAGAATAGTTCCCTGCTGACATGCAGGGTCCATGAATTCATGAGGTTGTCTCCATACCCGTACGCATCCATCTGCTCGATACAATTTGAAATGAGTCTCTTCCTACCAGGCAACAGGTTTCCAGTTATCAACAGTCCAATGTCGTTGTTGACGGGTCCAGGTGAGGCGTAAAGCTTTGTGTCGTGCAGTCATCAAGGGTAAACGAGTGGACCTTCGGCTCCGTAAGCCCATATCGATGATGTTTCGTTGAATGGTTCGGACGCTGACACTTGTTGATGGCCTAGCACTGAAATCTGCAGCAATTTGCGGTAGGTTTGCAATCCTGTCACGTTGAACCGTTCTCTTCAGTTCTTGCTGGTCGCGTTCTTGCAGGATCTTTCTCCGGCCGGAGCCTTGTCGGAGATTTGGTGTTTTACCGGATCCCTGATATTCACAGTACACCTGTGAAATGGCCGTATAGGAAAATCCCCACTTCCTAGCTACCTCGGAGATGCTGTGTCCCATGGCTCGTGCACCGACTATAACACCACGTTCAAACTCAGTTAAATCTTGATACCCTGCCATTGTAGCAGCAGTAACCGATCTAACAATTTGTCAGACACTTTTTGTCTTATATAGGCATTGTCGATCGCAGCGCTGTATTTTGCCGGTTTATATATCTCTGTATTTGAATACGCATGTCTATACCAGTTTCTTTGGCACTTCAGTGTAAGTTCATCTGTAGAACAATACACTTGGTATGGATGTCGCCAGTACTTTTATGAAACGTCCCCTTAGAACAATTATACATGCCTGTGCTTAAAGTGACATACAATATTTTTAGCGCAACGCAATCTGACTTCCAATAATCCCTACAAAAGAATGGCCCTGACTAACATTAACCTATACATTTCACAAATCACTTACCTCACAAAAATCTTCGTTACTGGAACTACTGTAATACAGCGAGCGCCACTACTGCCAGCTAAATAAAAGATTCAAACTACGGAAGGCACTAACTACTGATAGGCATAGTTAGCAAATGAAAGATTTTAATAGAGAACAAACAATGTATTTACCTTAATATCATAAAAAGTCATAATATATGTAATTTCAAAACTCCGCCATTTCCTTCCACACATCCACCACTGCTGGCGGCTCACCTCTAACTGCGCAACGCTACGCGCTGTTCACATCCAGCTGCCGCTGCCCAACACTACAATGACAGACAACAATGCAAACTAGCCACAGACTGCACGCAGCACAGCCAGTGATTTTCGTACAGAGCGCTACGTAACGTTGCCAATAAGAAAACATAAACAGCCTACTTACATAGCCCCCATTCTCCCCACAAAAAATTTTACAAATTGTTTTGGGCAGTGGCCAATAATGATTTGATAAAATTTTTCATAATTACAGTAAGAAAGATATAAAATGCACACACTTATTAATACAATGTTGGTCAAAAGCTAAAATTTTCTCACAGTCCATAAAGACAGTCCTGATCATTCATCACAATAGTAATTACAGTTTTTGTTTTCACAAAGTCTCATTAGTAAAAGAAATTGCACACAGAAGTAGTGGATTTCCATGCAGTCTTGAAGAAGTAGTGTTGTCCTTCCAACGGAAAGACAGTGCTGAGTCTTGACATGCAGACAGGTAATGGGCCACAACAGAGCAAACCCACAGCAGAGTCATTCGACGTTTTGAAGAAGATTGGTAGGTAGATCATCACAGAGCAGACCCACTGTAGTCCTGGTAGAGATTGTGGTATTGGTGGGCCACCAGAGGTGCAGACCCACTGCAGTCCTTGTAGAAATAATGGTATTGGTGAGTCAGCAAACGTGTAGACCCACTGTAGAAAACATAAACAGCCTACTTACACTTTGTATAGTGCTTCTTATATTTAGCCCTAAAACGCTTCTAGAATAAATGCTTTTCAGAAACAGTAATCCTCAGCCTGACTACTGATTTGCCAATTTACTTAGATGTGTGCTATCTTTTGTAATGTATTTTCTTTCCAAATCAGCTGAGAAAGAATACATCTGAAGTGGACTATTGTATAACATGCAGTTTGTAAGACTAAATAATAGCGATTTACGTCAGCATCAGAACGCGTCACAATTTTTCTACGACAGTATTTTCAGTTCCATTCACTTGTTTTAGAATTTTCAGTAGATGCAATCTGTGTTCCAAATCTAAATATCGAAACAGATGATAACAGTTCAGCTGCTGGTACCTTGGGATACTGATCTGAATGTGGATGAACGGGACTGCACTCCCCCAACCCCCCAGAAGAAAAATTTGTCCGCGCCGTTGCCTTTAGCCAGGGTAATGTTCTTGTTAGTTGTCGCTCTACTTTTCTTTAGTTGTCGCTCTACTTTTCTTTCTTTTTCCTGTGTACATTCCACCTATTATTTTGACTTGAAACCGTTGTTTGGAGCTACCTGTCGCAAAAATTACCAATTCCTTATTATCTCATGGCTTACTAATGGGATTCTAATAACTCGATGCAACATAGAGTGAAAATATGCCTTTCTGTGCATGTTTGGATGGAATAAATTATTACAGCCTATAACGTCCGTTCAGACATCTTTGCGATAGATCCTGAACTTACGCTTGCGCGAAACATTCGTTCAAATGGTTCAAATGGCTCTGAGCACTATGGGACTTAACTGCTGTGGTCATCAGTCCCCTAAGAACTACTTAAACCTAACTAACCCTAAGAACATCACACACATCCATGCCCGAGGCAGGATTCGAACCTGCGACCGTAGCAGTCGCGCGGTTCCGGACTGAGCGCCTAGAACCGCTAGACCACCGCGGCCGGCCCAAACATTCGTAATTTTAACATCTAGGAAGGTTATACTTTTGTAGGTCTCATTTTCCATTCTAAACTTCATTCAGTCATATAAGCTATTCAGCTGTGCGGCTGGATTCGTGAGTTCCTGTCAGTAGGGTCACAGCTCGTAGTAACTGACTGAAGGTCACTGAGTAAAACAGAAGTAATTTCTGGCGTTCACCGCCGGCCGGTGTGGCCGAGCGGTTCTAGGCGCTTCAGTCCGGAACCGCACTGCTGCCACGGTCTCAGGTTCGAATCCTGCCTCTAGCATGGTTGTGTGTGATGTCCTTAGGTTAGTTAGGTTTACGTAGTTCTAAGTTCTAGGGGACTGATGACCTCAGATGTTAAGTCCCATAGTGCTCAGAGCCATTTGAAATCTGGCGTTCACCAAGGAAGTCTATAGGCCTTCTGCTTTTCCTGATCTACATAAATGACATAGGTGACAATATGAGCAGCCCTCTTAGATTGTTTGCAGATGATGCTACAAATTAAAGTCTTACAATCATCAGATGATCAAAACCAATTGCAAAATGATTAAGCAAAGACATCTGCATGGTGAAAAGTAATGAAGAGCGTGAAGTTATCCACAGGAGCACTAAAAGAATTCCGCTAAAGTTCGGTTACACGATAAATCACACATATCTAAAGGTTGTAAATTCATCTAAATATTTAGTGATTACAATTACTAATAACTGAAATGATCATATACAGTAGATAATGTTTATTGGTAGAACAAATTGGAAATTTGTGGCAAGGTCTTATATGACCAAACTGCTGCGGTCATCAGTCCCTAAGCCTACACACTACTTAATCTAACTTAAACTAACTTACGCTATGGACAACACACACACCCATGCCCGAGGGAGGACTCGAACCTGCGACGGAGGGAGCCACACGGACCGTGACAAGGCGCCCTAGACCGCACGGCTACCCCTCGCAGCCCTTGGTGTAACACTTGGGAAGTGCAACGAATATAGTAAATCGAACCCTTACGTTATGGCTCCTTCAATGGTGCCTTGACACTGCAACTGTAGTCAGCTACTGGTTTGGTCTACTTCTTGTATAGGACAGTACTTGGTTTACTTGACATTTGTACGGATATTATTCAACTTCCTTATCAATGTATGTGATCTTAGATGGTATGCACTTATGTTCTTGAAAACTGTGTACAATTAATTTCATTTGAGATTTATATAACCTCAGTTCTGTGGTAAAGCAGTATTGTATGATGTCATTATTTACAATTCTCTTTATTATTTGTTAGTAGGTCATGAGATGATGGGGTATGCCCGAAACGCGTCCTGAGCACAATAAAAGATTCAATACCGTCTGGATCTTACGAGTATTTTTAAATTCATTTAAATAAGTAGCCATTTAATGGCACCCTTGACTTACTTGGAAAATGTATCGTCTTTGTCAGTGTTTCACTGAATGCTACATTTAACTAAAACGACGAAGTCAACGATTGTGCTCCAGAAGATATCTCTAACGTCTATAAATACGAACATAAAATTTTGTTGGAGTTCGTTTGGAGCCAGCACACGCTATCTCGCTTAAGACAAGCTCGAGACTAGGAGTTATCATCCAGTATAGCCACAATTGGTTTACAGGCATAGGGTGTGAATCGCTCCAATCACAGGGAACCTCAAAATATCTCCATACGTTTTTCTGAACTTTCCGCTTCAGTGTGGATGTATTGTACGATAACATTATTTGCTCTTCTCTTTACTATTTGTTATCTAATTCTCTGATGATGGGCTATGCCCAAAACGTGTCATGAGCACTATAAAGGATCAGTTTCATTTGGATCTGTATTTATTGTGCGACTTACCAGCATTTTTAAATTCATTTTCATAGTTACTATTATTATGGTAGCACTCCACTACCAGGATCTCAGGTCCGATTTACAAATGGCTACTTATTGCACTGGCAATGAAGATTGAAATAAAAATTAACAGTTGGACAGTTAATAATTAATATAAATTGTCTTCAGAATACTGTTCTCTGCTACACAAAAGAGTTTCAGCCAATTGAGCTTGGGAACGTAGCTTTATAGTTCGCAATTTCATTAGCAAAAAAAGGGAGATTTTGGTTTTACGTCTGGCCGACATTGCGATCATTGGAGACGTGGCACAAGCTCGGATTACGGCAGAATGGGGAAGGAAATCGGCCATGCCATTTTCAGAGGAATCATCCCGGCATTTGCCTCGAGCGGTTTCGGCAAATCACGGAAAACTTGACTTTGGATGGCCGGACGCGGATTTAAAACGTTATGCTCCTGAATGCGTGTCCAGTGTGTTAACCACTGCGCCACCTCGCTCTATAATTTCATTAGTATTCAGTAGCTTGTGGTCACCTTGCAATGGTAATAAACAACCATCAAAGCTCCTACTAATTCAAGTTACTCAGTTCTCTATCCCAACGGCGCTGGCCAGAAAGACAAAATTTATAATGAAATAGGTTGATTACGTAGCGCGGAGACCTAAGATTTCACGTCTTACGATGGCACAGTGTCACAGAAGTTCCGACAGTGTTGTCCCACATTCGTCTCCTCATCTGCTAAAATAGAGAGATGATCTAGTAGTGAATTCCCCTTCTTGCCTAAGCATGATGTTCTACATCTGCCGCACGCTGTGGGGAGGGGGGGGGGGCTTTCGTCACAGAAATCTTCGATGCATGAGGGAACAGGTGTTTTATGACACAAAAATTCAGTTCAGGCACTACCCTACATCCCTGTGTTGCAGATGACATGCTGTATTAGTATAGACTTGAAGTTGATTTCTGTTGGGAGCTACGAGGCAAGAAACTACAAAATAAGTGAAGTGTAAGGTTGGAGCATAGGCTCGTAGCGTTTATGTTTTGCATGTTAGCATTCTGGTTGCTACGGATTTATTCATCAATTGTCATTTTTTATTTCCAGTTCGCTGTTGCTATTTGAATTTACATGTTGTCATTTGGAGATAGTGAGTGGAGCTGTGGACGCTAGAAAATATAGTGCCAAGTGGAAAAATCAAAACATTTTCGACATATTCTTCTGTTTGAGTTCAATAAGGGTGGGACAGCAGCAAAGGCAGCCAGAACATTTCACCCGTGTATGAGGATGATGCCATTGCACAGAGCACGGCAAGAAAATGGTTTTCTCGTTTTAAGGAAGATCGTTTACACACGTTAATCCACAATGATCTACGTCAGTGCTCTCGAGAATTGGCGAATGTGATGTGTGATCATTCCACCATCGTGTGACATTTGAGTGCAATGGGGAATGTTCAAAAATCAGGAGTAAAGGTATCGCATGCCCTATGCCAAAATCACGCAAATACCGGGATGATTCTTACTAAAGGGCACAACTGACTCCCTTCCCAACCTGCCTAATCCGACGGATCGATGACCTCGCTGTTTGGTCCCCTCTCCGAACGCAACCAACCAACCAACCAAAAGCACAAAAATCAGCGTGTGACATGCACCAGTAGGCTCATGAACCATAACGATCATTTGTATCCTTTATTCTAACTGGTGACGAAAACTAATAACTTTGTGCTAGCATAAGGAAAAACAAACGCATGGTTGAGACCTAACAAAGCAAAAACTCCCCGTACGTAGACATGCGCGCGTCTACAAACGATAATCTTATGCATCTGGTGGAACAACGACGGTATGGTGTACTCCGTGTAACCATCACTGCTGACATTTATTGTCAACAACTGAGACGTCTTGCAAACGCAATTCAAAAACAACGACCAGGAAGACTGCGTAAAGTGATACTACACCACGATAACGCCCGCCCACATTCTGCTAGACTAACAAAAAACGCTATACGGAGCTCTGTCATTCCGCACCCACCTTATTCACCTTACCTTGCGCCCTCAGATTTTCACCTTTTCCGTCCTCTATCGAACAACTTTCAAGAAACTTCCTTTCCGTATGAAAATGCGCTCCGAACTTGCCTCGACGAGTTCTTAGCCTCAAAACCACATGTTTTCTGGAGCTGCGAAATAGAAAAGTTACACCAGCGTTGGCAGACTGTTCTAAATAGTGAAGGGGAATACATTACTGGTGACTAAATCTCTGTTATGTGTATATGCTGTGAAAAACGTATGGAAAAACGCTACGAAATTATGCAAAAACCCAAAGCATATGTAATCTAAGTAACAACAAAATCTAATGTCAGTAGATTACTAACCTACATAAAAATTGTATGTATATATTTAAAAAACAAAAGGAGAAAAAGAGTACTGAAGATTCCACATCTGTGGTGAAATATGTTTGGGGATTAAACAATACAAAAAAGCGATGTTTTAAGAAGACGACCCTCTTTAATTCATTAGGAAGTAAAGTGTTTACTTCAAATAAAAATGTCGTGCTTTAAGATATCTCTAATTCATTTACTCACTGCATAAAAATTGGAATAATTACCGGGTATTGGTTAGATGTAGTATCATGCTCAAACGTATCCGAACGACGTCATGTGTTTTCCTCTTGATTTGTATGCAACCGAAAGAACGTAACTGTCTCGCAGATCCTCTGATATCTTTTCAGTACAGTTGCTTGATTATACAAAGTGGTTACTACAAGAGGTACTAGAGATGATCGCCCTGTATGCTTATCCGTCCAGATGCAAATTAATATTACGATAACGCAAATGTCAGACAACTCGTTATTATAGATGACAGAGCCATTAACGCTTGTAAACTCAAATTAATTACAATAAATGACATTTCCAAAAGCAAGTTTTAATTTGAAATTACGTGATGAAAATTTCTGAGCTGCTCTGGCACCTAGGACTCCAATCCAGTAACTATTGTCCCTGTTAACTAACCACGAAAAATTTCAATATGGTTCCAAAAACAAGTAACATAGTGTGTGCTTGTTTAAACATGAAATGGTGTTCCATTAGATTCTGCGTTCGGCGAGAATTCGAACCAAAATTTCTAACATTTGTTAAAGGAAGCTTAAGATTAAACATCCCGTCGATTACGAGAGAGTTAGGCTGGGGAAGAATGGGAAAGGAAATCGACTGTGCGCTTTCAGAGAAAAGATCTCAGCATTTGCCTTTATTGGTTTAAGGAAATAATGAAAACCTAAATCAGGATTGTGAGACGGGGATGTGAAGCATTGTGCATTACTTTCACGAAAAGAAAATAACGTCTAAAGCAAAGGCCAAATATGTTCTCAAAATGTAACGTTATGCACCTGGTGGCTCAAAGAAGGTGTTTTGTGTTAAGAACTGCACCCCAGGGCTTTGTCCATCGCATCATCTCACTTGGCATCCGTTGCCAATAACTGAGGCACCTTGCAGTCGCAACATACGAAAAGCGACCTAGGAAAGAGCAACAAATGTTGCCAAGTACGAGAGCCCCCTCTACACTCTGGTGAATTCACGAAGGAAACTGTCCCGGAATTTGACTGTAATATAACCCCTACTGCACTAATTTTTCTACTCTACTGCTCTCAAACTTTCTCGCTTCTTATCGAACAATCAAGAAAATTTCTTGTGGACACAAATGAACTTCATACTTGGATTGATGACATCTATATCTCCGAACCAGTAGTTTTCTACGGGAGTGGAATCCAGAAACTGTTTGAGCATCATCAGATTGTTTCATTTTTTGTGAGAAAATATACTGTTGATGATTAATTTCTTTCTTATGGTTTTCTGTTATATTCAATACACCAAAGAGAAACGCCATAAAATGCGCTCTGTTCTATTAAAAATGAATTACAACTTACCAGGATAACCTTACGATAAAAGAAAGTATGTCGGCGTAAGCCTAAAAACGTTAATTAGAACAAGGATGCAATGTCACACTTTCTTAAATTTTTCCCTTTAAGTCCAGGGGATACTAAAACGAGATTAAGGGAAGGTTTACGATGGTGAAGTTAATATTTCCTAAATGATTTTCGACCTGGTGTCTTATAGCTCGGTAAGAGAATAAGTAAAAAGTAGACGAAATGTTTAGGCCTCAAACGAGATTAAAACCTAGAACTAACACATCTTTCCCTCCCCACAGAAGCCATGTTGCCATTTAGCTAGCAAGTCAGTATTGTCAACAATATGCTCTCATTGCTGTAGTGATCGTTAAAAGAGATAATACATTTGGCAATCCAATGCTACAACATGAATGAGAATCAATCAGATTATTTATCGGAAATTACAACAAAATATCTAGAAAATTTAGCAGGATAATTCTGAGCCACTCCATGAAGTAAATCGCGGTCACAAAACTGGCAAACTTATTCTACAATGTTGCCAGTTCTCCATTAGACCAGCGACAGGGATAATACATGTGCTGAGTTGGCTAGCACTCAGGAAGCTAGTGCTTCGAAGACGTGACGACGCCAGCTGTTACCGCGTTGGCTGGTAGCCGGAATCCTTAAAAGATAGTCCAATGAGTTTTATTTGTAGTTCTGTAACTATGACTTGGCTCTAAATCGTAGTTTCGAATAATAACCAGATGTACCAATTGCAACGGCTACATGATAAGTAAAGAGCAGGTGGAATTATTTGAATGGACCTTCTCTACAGTAGCTGTGTTAATTTTTTTTTTCTGTCGAAATGAGAAACTCATTTGCCAAGCATGATTCACTTCTTTTTATTTTTAAGCATGACCCAATGGAAACACTGTAATTATTATGAGGCGCTAACACTTTTTATTCCTTTCATCATTACGAACTTTAAAAAATTTTTTCTTGCGAATACTTTCATTAGCAGTATCAGGGTAGCTACGAACAACATTAATAGCTACGAATAGCATTAAAGTTCAAACCAAGAAAGTTAAGTGAGCTCAAATTTGCAAAGAAATGGACCCCGCGAGTGCGTGAAGCGCAAACTCGATTCCCGTCTCTAACACGAAGGGAAAAACGGCTGTCATTGGCACATGTAGAAAGGAAAACAAAAGGCTGACAGTATTGTCTAAATTATGAGGGGCGATCAATTAGTTTCCCTTTGAGGCCGTTGCTGTAGCATATATGCAACGTAGCGTTACTCTGATACGGGTGTATAGATTCTGACATATAGGCAAAGGATTAGTGTCATATTCGTGTCTTTTCCCGCGCGTGAGGTAAATGCGGAATTGTGAACTATGGCGACGATCTTACCAAATGCGTCCAAACAGCACCCTCGCACTTGTAGTAGTGTTGCCTGCCTTGTCCAAGACGTCCAGAGCTTTTTGTGTCGGTTGATATTCATAACTGATTGCAGACGTCAGCAAAGCTCTTCATTGTTGTACGGCGCCGGCCGAAGTGGCCGATCGGTTCTAGGCGCTACAGTTTGGAGCCGCGAGACCGCTACGGTCGCAGGTTCGAATCCTGCCGCGGGCATGGATGTGTGTGATACCCTTAGGTTTAAGTAGTTCTAAGTTCTAGGGGACTGATGACCTCAGAAGTTAAGTCCCATAGTGCTCAGAGCTATTTGAACCATTATTTTTTTTTTTTGTACGACTTTACCTCGTGTTAGTTACCTGTTCCTCACTATCTTAATTCGTTACTTAATACAGCTATTGTGTTAACTCCATAGATAATCCGCACAATAAATCTTCTCATATGGTGCACGAGTGAAATGATAGGCACTGCATATATTCTATATGTTACAACTGAAAAATAATCAGTTCACTGTTCAAAATTTTACTGAAGGTTAGAATGTCCTTCATGAAAGTTCCCAAGAGTATAATACATTTCTATGTACTCAATCCTATTTACAACTCACTTTCGATGCTCTACGTCGACTTCACAAGTAAGCGCTCATTACAAAAGATCAATACAACTGCCGAAAGCCGAGATACTGGCTGCTCAATGTTTTTTCACACTACACAAATGCCTAATGTACTCTAACTAAAGGAATGGTGCATTCTAAAACTTTTCACAGCAACTTTCACCTTTGAAATTTTTTACTCATAATCATATTTTCATTTGAAAACCGGAAAAGATGAGAGTCGATACGTTTGAGCTGCAGTTTTACAGGAGAATGATGAAAAATAACTGTGTGATTAATTAAAAAATGGTGAGATTTGACTCAGAACGACGACGAAAGGAATACTTGTAAATATTAATTAGAGCAGGGTGACTGAACATGTTAAGACATCAGGAAGAAAACATCCATGGTACCAGAGAGAGCTGTAGAGGGCAAAAGCTGGATGGGAAAACAGATATTGTGATAATGCATCATATAAGTGAAGAAGTGAAGTGCAGGTCTAGGGGTTGGCACAGGAGAGAAGGTCGTGACGTGCTGCATCAGATCATTCAGAAGACTGGCGGAAAAAAATTAATTAGAGAATTATAATATGTTGTTACTGTTGTAGCTCTGCTATTGTCCGAAGACTGGTTTGACGCAGTTCTCTACGCTCTGCGCTAATCCAACATGTGTATGATCTGTACATAACTAAAGCAACCTAGATGCACTTGTACCTACTCACCATATTCAAACCTTGGTCTTCCTCAACTGTCCTCACCTACCCCCCCCCCCCCTCACACACACGCACCACCATCCACTATGAACTCAATGGTTTCTTGATGCCTCAAGTCGTGTCCTGTAAAACGATCCTAATAAATTTCTTGTCTTCCCAAATCGAATCATTACCTCCTCAGAATGAATTTACGCTTCTAATCTTTCGCATGATTATGAAGAACCACATTTCAGAACCCTCTGTTTTCTTCTTGTCTGAACTATTTATAGTACACGTTTCAATTGCGTTCAAGGTTACACTCCAGACAAATACCTTCCGAAAAGGCTACTCAAGACTTAAATTTATGCTGGATGTAAACAAGATTCTCTTTTTCAGAGATGCTTTTCTTACCAATGGACCTGCTTTGTCTATCCTATCTACTTCGGCCACCTTCACTTATTTTGCTGCGTAAATAACAAGACTAGTCTACTACTTTCAACGCCCCATTTCTAATCTAATTTCCTCAGCATCGACTGTTCGTTCGTCTACATTTCATTATCCTTGTTGTACTTTTATTCATGTTTATCAAATCACCTCTCTTCATAACATTATCCGTTCTGTTCAGCTGCTCTTCCTAGTCTTTTGCAGCTACCTACAGAATTACAATGTCATCGGCAAACCTAAAAATTTTTATTCCTAATCTCTGAACTTTCATTTCCTTTCAAAACGTCTCCTTTGTACCCTTTTATTGATGGCTCACTGCACTGAGTGAATAACATCGGGAGTAGACTACAACACTCTCTCACTGCCTTCTCAACAACTGCTTCCCATCATATCCTTCGACTACAGTCTGTTTTTTATACCGAATGCTAAAAAACTTTCGCACCTTGTATTTTATTCCTGCTGCCTTCAGAATTCCAGTGGACCTCCTAGTCAACATTGTCAAATGTTTTCTCAAAATCGACAAATGCTACGAGGTTCAGTAAGAAATGCAACACAGCTTTTTTGTTGAAATACACCATATTATTCCCCACTCTTTTGGCTAAAAGCCCCTATTTTTGAACAAAATCTGCTTTCAATGGGACGGCCTTACGCCACATCACCGGGAGGGCTTGTATGCCCGCACAGTAGCACTCTACCGATTGACGTCGGAGCCAACGTCTTGCTGCATCAATAATCTCCCCATCATCCACGTAATACTTCCCGCAGAATGCATGCTTCATTGCGCTGAACAGATGGAAGTCGGAAGGTGCCAGATCCAGACTGTAGCGTTGATGAAGAAAAACAGCCCAATGAAGTTTTGTGAGCTCTTCTCTGGTGCGCAGACTTATGCGAGACTTTGCGTCGTTAAGAAGACAGAAAAGTTCGTTGGCATTTTTGTGGCGAACAGTAAGCTGAGGTCGTTTCTTCAGTTTACTGAGGGTAGGACAATACACTTCAGAGTTGGCCATTGCACCAATAGGGATGACATCAAACCGAATAACCGCTTCAAAGTCCCAGGGAACCGTCGCCATGACTTTACCAGTTGAGAGTGCGGGTTTGAACTTTTTCTTCGGAGAAGAAGTGGTGTGGCGCCACTACATAGATGGCTGTTTTGTTTCCGGTTCGAAGTGATGAACCAGTCTTTCATCACCTGTGACGATGGTCGACAAAAAATTGTCACGATCAGCCCCATAACGTCCAAGCAACTCCGCACAGATGGTCCTTCGAACTCAGCGGACACACACCTTTGAGTACCCCAACTGGTGGACGAGTGTTTCAGCACTACCAGTAGAGACATCCTGTTGAGTAGCGAGCTGTTTGGTTGTGATTCGTCGATCGCCTTGGATGAGGATGTCGGCATTTTCCAACATTGCAGGAGTCAGAGATGCGTGCGGCCTGCCAGCAGGCGGGAAATCGGACTAGTCTGCGCGGCCTTGCTGCGATGATGACAGACGCCTCGCCCAACTACTCACCGTGTTTTTTCACTGCCAGGTCTCCGTAGACATTCTGCAAACGCCTATGAATATCTGCGATGCTCTGGTTTTCCAACAAAAGAAACTCAGTGACGTCATTTTCAAGCCTACGTACAACGCCGCCACCTATCGGAACTTCATGAAACTATAGGAGCTGTAACGAGAATATTTCACGGTCTCCCACAATAAATTCCGCAGTTTTTCAATCTAAATTGACCGGTAAAAAATGTGTTGCGTTACTAATAGAACGCCTCTGTTAGAAACGTAACTATGACATTCTTCAACTTATTCTCTCAGACAGTGCCAGTGTTGCGTCACGTGATCGTACATTTCTCACGATCAAAAGTGATCTTCCCCGAACGCGGCTTCCACTAGTTTGTCAGTACTTACGTAAATAATTCATGTCAGCATTTTGCAACCATGACTTATTAAATAGATATTTCGGTAAATTCTCGTCTGTCAGCAACTGTCACCTTTGGAATTGTTCTTCTCGAAGGCCCAACGGTATCAATCATTTTAAGGGAATTTCGTCTATTCCAAACACCTTTTTCGCCTTATGTGGTTCAGAGTGCTGTCAGTTCAATTCAGTATCTCATGTGTTATTCAACGATTTTATCTATCACTAAAACTACTGTCAGTATTAATCGTTACGGCAACAATTCTTAATCGAAGGGATTTAGTTCCAATAAGAATTTGTATTCTGAGAAACCAACAATAACAGTGTAAGTAATTTATTTACCGACCGAAATGGGGCGCTTGTGTGGTGTTTGTGCGTCATAGGGTGCCGTTACAATTAACATATAGTTGAGCAATTCTTTCAATGTCTGAGATTAAGTATAGGTTATAATGATGCAACAAGCAGTTGCTGTAAAACTGTCTGGCAAATGAGTTTTTCAGTTAACAGTGCGCATAAGACGGAAAGGAAATAACTACCACAGCCTCTAAAGAGTAGGGCCACCTAAATAATTCTCCATAATCTTAATTTATGGTGTTGAATTTGCAGACGGTGAATCTGAAAATTATTCGTAACTACGCCTTAACACCGAGCTCTAGTTACAGAAATGCGAATAAAATTCATTGGTCTATAAATTTAGTCAGCATGGATGCTACCTGCTCCGTGTATTTCAAAAGCAAGTAGGAGACGCTCAAGGTATAACTCAGCCGTGGAAACGTGCAAGGGCCTGCTGAACAGTAATGTCCCTGAATTTTTTGTTGTGTTCTCAATGTCGGCTGAGGTGTTACATGTCATGCATATTACTCGGCCGGCTGCCGGCCTTTGTTGCCGTGCGGTTCTAGTCGCTACAGTCTGGAGCCGAGCGACCGCTACTGTCGCAGGTTCGAATCCTGCCTCGGGCATGGATGTGTGTGATATCCTTAGGTCAGTTAGGTTTAATTAGTTCTAAGTTCTAGGCGACTGATGACCTCAGAAGTTAAGTCGCATAGTGCTCAGAGCCACTTGAACCACTACTCGGCCGGCTTACCCGCTTCGCTGTTGCAAGTTTCAACCCTCTGCTGGTAGAGGGCTCCAAATTGTAGCACGTAACATGGCGGCGTGTTGCGTAACTATGCAGGTTAGTGAGAAACAGCGTGCTGTACTTGAGTTTAGAATTCGAAGAGTTCATTCGCAAATCTAGCGCCTTCTGCATCATCATGACAATGCTAAAACACACCCGAGTGCTGCGACATCTGCAATTCTCGCCGGCACGGAAACTCAGCGTGTTCTGTAACAAAAAAACTGAGTGAAAGGATCAACAACGAACAACGAACTAGAACGGATGTCATTCATGTGACGTCCTCAACGAAAAAAAAAAAAAAAAAAAAAAAAAAAAAAAAAAAAAAAAAAAAAAAAAGATGGATAGAGCGTCGGCCATGAAAGCAGATCTTGGGTTCGAGTCCCTGTAGGGACACACATTTTCAACTATCCCCATTGAGGTATATCTACGCCTGTATACAGCTAAGGGTATTCATTTCATTGTGTTAATTTAATTGTAAACAATAAAATTACTATTATTTTTATTATTATTATTTTTACCTGAGCTTCACTGTCATCGATCATCCTCCATACTGTTCCTATTGGGCCACATTCGACTTTCATCTGTTTCTAAAACGTCAAGACCCCTTTCGAGGACTTCACTTTGACACTGATGAAGCGATACAAACGGAGGAGAGGTTATGGCTCCGTCAACAAAGTCAAATATTCTACAGTGACGGTATCAAAAAACTGATCTCTCGTTGGGTGAAACGTGTTCGTCACCTGGGTGAATACGTTGAGAAATAAATGTTTAAACATGAAGACTAAATATGTAGAATGTTTGTTTTATGCTTTAAGAGGCGCTACTTTTCAGCATACCCTCTTATTTTTCCTTCCGCTAGCTGGAGGCATGACACCATCCCAGAATATATTTGGCAACTTTCAACTTGCTTCCTGGAGTGGCAGAGAAATATCCTGCTATATTCATTTGATGTTTTCTTGTCATTTCGATTAGATACTCTGATTCTCATTTAAGCGATCACGTAGAATTACAAAAATTATCTTTTTGTGTCCAGGAAACTCGTTCCAAGCTGAAACTACAACCACTCTCGTCTTTTAGGTCGTAAACCACCGCTCTTGCCCATCGCTGGGGAAAAGATGGAGCTGCTTGTGACAATTGTTCACCCGTCAAAGAGAAGGCAGCGGCAGCAGAAATGTATTCAAACCTTGCTGGATACAAGATATGTACTTTTTCTGTGACAAAGCTACACTCGCAGATCGATAATCAGTAAAGAAAACTTTAGAAAAGGTTTCTTGCTTCCTTAAGTCAGTAACCTATAGATCTGAAGATGATAAAGTTGAAGATTTGTACACTTGTTAATTACTGCTTTTTTTTTTTGGTCCGCCCCAATAGCTGAGTGGTCAGTGCGGTGGTCTGTCATGCCAAGGGGCCTGGGTTCGATTCCTGGGTGGGTCGGAGATTTTCTCCGTTCAGAGACTGGGTGTTGTGTTGTCCTCATTTATCATTTCATCATCATCAGTGGAAGGCAACGGGAAACCACCATGGGAATCATTCCCTAGACGCTCATGCGGTGGACCTCTCTGACGAGGCTTCCCCCATGACAAGACCTGCCGTAAGGCAGAACACAAAGTTTTCCTGCTTCTGCTGAGACAATTATTATTTTTTTAACAACCAGTTGTAGTGACTTAATTGTGTAACTGAATAATTTGCTAACTGAATTTCATTATTTCTATTAGTGGTAGTCCTGTAATACTACTTCAGTATGACCATGGAATCCTCATTGCTACAGACAGTTTTTAATATCAGAAGTGCATAGTGTCTTGCTAATTCGTGACGACATGGGAACATTCGTATTACGGGCACTTAGTTCTATTATAGAAGACTTTTGTTGTAAGGGTACGATGGTAAGTTTCAATTTATTTGTGTTAGGACAATGTTCTCTTTACTGTTTTGTTTTTTTTAGTTTTCTGAACACAACAGATACACATAAGAAATAAGTTAATCATCAGAAATAGTCTCCCACATTATCTGACGTAATCGAACTCGTCCAGTACTCATTTAATTTCCTCATTTTACTCACGGCTTTTTCTGTCCCATTTTTTAGTCACTGCGCAAGATTACCGTGTTCAGTGTACTTTTCTGATTTTAAAACAATATATTACTCCCAGCTTATGAAATTTCTTTGTGGGTGTTCGCGTTTTATATTCACTGTTACGTTGTCTTTTCATTTGTGTTGTTGTGTGTTAGAGGTTATGCCGATGAAAGCATTAATAAAGAAAACTGTTTTCAAGTAGACAATATTAATTTTAATGGCGTCTGGTTATGCTAAAAAACCTAATTGATTCCAGTAAACGAGCTTTTTTACGTTGCATTTCACTTAAGGCGGAAAAACAAAAATAGCTACAACAGCTATTGAACATCTGGGTATTATTCGTAACTACTCTTCAGACGCAAATCATAATTACAGAAATGTAAATAAACTCATTGCGCTATACTGTAGGGATTTCAGTTACTAGTCAGCCTGGTAGCAGCCGGCGTCGCCGAGTCTATGAAGCGCCAGCCTTCCGAGAACACATTGGCTGAGCAAATGTATTATCCCTGTTACTAGTCTAATGGAGAACTGTGCAGTTAGGTGAACGTCGATTTACTTCCCAGAGTGGTTCAGAATTATCTCACTAAATTCGCTTGATATTTCGATGTCATTTGTGATAGATAATCTAAATGATACTCACTTAAAGTATAACATCGGGTTGCCAAAAGTGTTATTTGTTTGCAGGAAGGTCATTCCACACAGAATATATAGTTAATTTCATATTTAACATTACAAATTCCCACTGTCGACGATTGCGATGGCGATGAATGCATATTATTGGTTGTACTGGCTCTCTAGCTAAGTAGTAACGTCGCTGGTTTGCGGATGGAGAGATGCTTTAGCTCCAGGTTCTAATCTCGCTAGAGGTCTAAACATTATGTCTGGTTTTTACTGCTTCTGTTACCGAGTTACACGTTCCAATATCGAAAACCATTATAGAAATCTTAACTTCACCATCTTAAGCCTTATCGCACTATGACTTAGTATCCCCTAGACCTAAAGGTAAAAAATTTTCGGAATTGTGAAATTGCCCACCTGTTATAACATAAATTTTTCTACTTATTGCGATATATATCTTAATTATTTTTGAATACAAGTTGATTGATTCTGTGTACCATGAATAATTTGTTTAGTCTACTCTCACTCACAGATTTACATATCATCATGCTAATCCCGAAACGCTTCTTGGTTGTGACACTACACTCCACGTCGACACAGACCATATCGGTGTCAGAAGTGCGTACTACCTTGTTAATGCGTGGTTTTTCTCTTCACAAAATCAAGTGGCTCTGAGCACTAAGGGACTTAACATCTGAGGTCATTAGTCCCCTAGAACTTAGAACTACTGAAACCTAACTAACCTAAGGACATCACACACATCCATGCCCGAGGCAGGATTCGAACCTGCGACCGTAGCGGTGGCGCGGTTCCAGACTGAAGCGCCTAGAACCACTCGGCCACACTCTCTTCACAGGCGGGTCCTACAAATACTATATGTTTTATTAAATTAGCCTTTTGTCGTAAGGGTATCTCGGTAAGTTGTAGTTCATTTGTACTAGAATATGGCACATTTTATAGCGTTTCTCGTTGGGATACTGCATACAACAGAAAAAGGAAAGAAAGATATTAATAATCAGCAGTATACTCCCGCACATAAAAAAACAATCTGATGATGCTCACATAGTTTCTGGATCCTACACCTGTAGAAGGATTCTGGTTCGGAGATGAAGATGTCATCAATCCCAGTGTAAAGTGCATTTTCGCCCACGAGAAATTTAATTGATGATTTTCGATAAGGAGCGAGAATTGTAAACGTTTAAGGGTGCTAGACCAGAAATATAAGTGCGGTAGGGGTTGCTTACCCGACAAATTCCTGTATAGTTTCCTTCATGGATTCATCAGTTTATAGACAGGTGTTCATGGATAGTAGCAACACTTGACGCAGTTTCCTTGGTCGCTTAACATAAAATATGTTTTTTGTGCCACCAGATGCATAAAGTTACATTTCGAAGACATAACTGGCCTTTGCTTTAGATGTTATTTTTCTTTACGAAATTAATCTGCAGTGGTTCAAATCCACCCTAACATAGATTTTCCGTTATTTCCTTAAACCGATAAAGGCAAATACTCAGATCTTTCCTTCGAAAGAGCACAGTCGATTTCCTTCCCCAACCGTCTGTAGCGTAGCTTCTGCTTCATCTACAAGGTGTTACAAAAAGGTACTGCCAAACTTTCAGGAAACATTCCTCACACACAAAGAAAGAAAATATGTTATGTGGACATGTGTCCGGAAACGCTTACTTTCCATGTTAGAGCTCATTTTATTACTTCTCTTCAAATCACATTAATCATGGAATGGAATCACACAGCAACAGAACGTACCAGCGTGACTTCAAACACTTTATTACAGGAAATGTTCAAAATGTCCTCCGTTAGTGAGGATACATGCTACCACCCTCCGTCGCATTGAATCCCTGATGTGCTGATGCAGCCCTGTTGTTGAGAAGCGTACGAACACTTCGACTGAAATGTGCAGGAGCTCCATGGTGCATAAACCACATGTTGTGTCGTACTTGTAAACGCACATGTTCTAGCAGCACACGTAGAGTATCCCGTATGAAATCATGATAACGTGAGATGACTGGGCGTTTGTGTTGTCCTCATCATTTCATCATCATCCAGGAAAGTGGCGAAATTGGACTGAGCAAAGGTTGGGAAATTGTACGGGCGCTGATAACCACGCAGTTGAGCGCCCCACAAACCAAACATCATCATCATCATCATCATCATCATGATAACGTGCTCCACTGAGCGTAGGTGGAAGAACATGGGGCCCAATCAAGACATCACCAACAATGTCTACGCAAACGTTCACAGAACATCTGTGTTGATGACGTGATTGCACAATTGCGTGCGTGCTAGTACTGTAGAGCAATGAGTCGCATGTCAACACAAGCACCGAAGTCAACATTACCTTCCTTCAATTGGGCCAACTGGCGGTGAATCGAGAAAGTACAGTACATACTGACGAAACTAAAATGAGCTCTAACATGGAAATTAAGCGTTTCCGGACACATGTCCACATAAAATCTTTTCTTTATTTGTGTGTGAGGAATGTTTCTTGAAAGCTTGGCCGTACCTTTTTGTAACATCCTGTATGACGATCTCGTAAATCGACGGGATATTTAAGCTTCCTTTAACAAATGTTAGAATTTTTCTTGTTTCACGCTCCGGTTTCGAACGCTTAAACAATAATCTTCAAAAGCATCAAATGTGCAACATTTAATAAGTCATAACAAGAACATTTTAGAATCTCAAATAAAAAAAATGACAATTGATAAATTTACTTAGAGCAATCTATGTGATAACACGCCAAACAAAGTCTCCACGAATTTATTCACCAACCTACGTTTCAAGGTAATCTTTGCCATGGTGGATTGCAAACATCGATATGCTTCACATATTATGCTGCATGAGAACAGGCCACTTCACCGTTGCCTACAAAATTATATGAGACCAAATATCGTTTTAAAAAGTTAGAAACTGAGTGTACTCGATATCTGGCCTTTGAGTGTATGCGCCAGATTTATCGCTAAACTATAAATACATACATAAATACATACATAGTATCAAGAGGAAAGTGACACCACCCGCAGAAAATTTCACATGCTACCGTGTTGTAAATTCGTGCAGCTGTGTGTTACGTGATTTTATTTCAATGATCACAAAAGAGGTCAAAAGTAAGCGTTGGATAGCCAGAGGTAGCTAGTGAATATGGATGTAGACGAACAAAGAAATGAACGTTTTGAACAGGGCGCACTAAGCATCCAAAGAATCAGCTTTCTCTTTCAATGTGGAGCATTACTGTTAACGACAATATACTGAGCAAAGGTCTTGTGTGGTTCAGTGGTCCTGGCCGCGTCAGCGCTGCTCTGCGTTCGTGTGGTGGTTATCGCGCTGCAGGAACTTCTACGTTTATTGAAATTGGAAATGTGAACCCATGATGGTCCACCCAAACCAAAAAGACACTTTGAAATTATCATTTAATGACAGTTACGCCCAACACAAACTACATGAAATTGAAGATCTATTAGAGCACGAAGTAAAACTTGATTTCGAAGTAGTTATTGGAATACATCTTTCGATAGTAAACATATTTTCTTTGATTTTTTAATTTATTTTTTTAAAATTGAAGAATGCTAACTTTTGGGAGAAAGTAGTTGAGTTTCGAGGGAGCATTACGAAGTTTAAACATTGTGACGGAAACGTAGGTGAAGTTGAAACGCAAGACGTAGGCGAAGTTACCGTTACTCATGTAGTGTTGGGAATACAGACGATCAGGATATTCAAACTGCCATTCGAAGTACCAGCGGAACAGATAAATGCAGTGATATCACAGTACGCTAAAGTCCTCGGTAATGTTGCCCTATCACCACTAAGCTTTATTACACGAAAAATTTTTTTAGTCGTCTGACGCTTCTAAAGTATTCAATTCTGCCAAGGATAAAGTGGAACGGATGTAGCATGTTGGATTTCCACACAAAAAATAAAAATGAATCGTCACAAAGTTGTCCGAAGTGGCAAAAAACAATATCAGTTTACATAAAAGCTCGAACAATTTTCCTCCAACGGCCATGTCACAGTGGCAACACAGGTTCCCGTCGGATTAGCGAAGTTAAGCGCTGTCAGACTTCGCTAGCATTTGGAAGGGTCACCGTCTGGGTCAGCCGAGCGGCACCGGTCACGAAAACTGACAACGACCGGAAGAGCGATGTGCTGACCACATGCCCATCCGTATCTGCATCCGGTGACGCCTAAGGTCTGAGGATGACACGGCGGCCGATCGGTACCGTTTGGTATTCAAAACCTGTTCGGACGGTGTTTGTTTGTTTTTGTTGTTCCAACAATCTTCCGAAAGATCATCAGTTTACATGTCATTATTAGCTTTGTGGATCACAAAAAGGAAGACATTGTTGTACAGATAGTGCGTACTACTTGCCATATACGTCGCCCACTTATCAGCAACTATCCGATGACTGGTCCCGGCGGAGGTTCGAGTCCTCCCTCGGGCATGGGTGTGTGTGTTTGTCCTTAGGATAATTTAGGTTAAGTAGTGTGTAATCTTAGGGACTGATGACCTTAGCAGTTAAGTTCCATTAGATTTCACACACATTTGAACATTTTGAACTATCCGATGACCAGTGAGGTGCTCATGTGAAGTCGGATAGCTGACAACGACCAGTTGTCTTCTAGCGAAATATTGAACTCTCCATTACTAATAGACTGTCACTATATCATTAGTTACAATTATGTACAGAAAAAAACAGAACACCATGAACGACCAGAGATAGGACGTTCATATTCGTAGGACATGTATATTAGTACGCTCTGCATAAATAATTACCATTTCAGTCACCTCGGTTCAGCATGTGTCCTTTTCCTAGTAGGCAAAGGGTTTGCCATGGCCTCGATAACTTGTTCCATGCGTGATGGCATCAACACTTATAAGGCGTGAATGTCGTACTGTAGTATAGCCATTCATGCTGCATTCACCTGCTTCCAAAGCTAATTTGCAGTGGTTGGCATTGGGTCACAGAGTTGGGGGGAAAAAAAAGGAGGAAAAAAGGGTTCAAATGGCTCTGAGCAGTATGAGACTTAACTTCTGAGGTCATCAGTCCCCTAGAACTTAGAACTGCTTAAACCTAACTAACCTAAGGACATCACACACATCCATGCCCGAGGCAGGATTCGATCCTGCGACTGTAGCGGTCGCCCGGTTCCAGACTGTAGCGCCTAGAACAGCTCGGCCACTCCGGCTGGCCAGAGCTGCACCCATCGTTTCACCATACCCCATACATTTTCGATTTGTGGCAAGACCGGTGATCTGGCGGACCAGTGCAAAAGGCTGATATCCTGTGATACCAAGAAGGCACGTGTTCATGCAACAATATGTGGTCGTGGACTGTCTTGCTGAAAAATGGTGTCAGGGTGTTGTGCAGAAAGGGTATGGCTATGGGTCGCAGCACGTCATTTACGTAGGTCACACTGGTCACAGTGCCTTGGACGCGCACCAACTGTGATTTGTGGTTGTAAAAAAAATTGTTCAAATGGCTCTGAGCACTATGGGACTTAACGTCTTAGGTCATCAGTCCCCTAGAACTTAGAACTACTTAAGCCTAACTAACCTAAGGACATCACACACATCCATGCCCGAGGCAGGATGCGAACCTGCGACCGTAGCAGTCCCGCGGTTCCAGACTGCAGCGCCTAGAACCGCACGGCCACCGCGGCCGGCAATTTGTGGTTGTACCCAACGGCACTCCACACCATAAGGTCTTGAGTTGGAGCTGTATGTCTTGAGTCAAACAGAACCTGTATTCGTCCGAAAACACTATGTGATGCTTTGATTCTTCAATTTCTCCAGGCGTATTTTATGACGAAATAAATCTCGGGTGAACAACCTGGTATGAGTGTGCATAGGACACAATATTTCGGCAGTCAACCACGTTGCCATCATCAGGTGCGCTGATGTACATCAGTGTTCACCCGAGATTTATTTTGTCACTATCTGATGCCATTCCTGCCCCCAGTGACGTCGTTACATACATCACCGTCTAACATTTTCCTGCACATTCGTAATAAGATAGGCGGAGAAAAGGACGACGCGCACGTAACCCATGCCGTAATAAACGGCAATGGACTGTTACCTCTGATAATGTACGATGTGCTACACTGTTCCACTGTTGCGCCAGAGCCGAGGAGGACGCAGATCTGTCCTGCACTAACTTTCGGATGAGGTGTCGATCTTCTCAGGGGGTGGACCTTCCGTGAACCATTCTGCACACGTCCGTTGCACTGCCGAAACACTTCGTACCACATGAACAGCAGTTTCCAGGATGGACGCATCACATCCTATTATGCCGTAAACGCGCCCTCTTTCAAACTCACTGATTTGACGATACGTTTCGCGCATGCGTCTGCGAGGCATCCTGCACGTCTGGTCAAGTCGCACTGATCTATTACCTTCGGCACTTTTTACCGGTAGGTGGTGTTGAGCCGCGATATCGTTGTTGACCTTGAACCCGCAGGCCGCCATGGCTCAAGTGCTAATCATTTCTCAGAACATATTAATGTACATGTGCTGTGAATATGAACTTCCTGTCTCTAACCGTTCAAGGTTTTTTTTTCTGAACGTGAGTGTATAATGAAAATTAGAAAATTAGCTTTAGTTTCTAAAATTAAACATCAAGAATAATGTCTTTGTGTCGTTTGACAGATGTCGAAGCCTTCTTGAAAGACGAATTTATTGAGCATTTACTGAAGATTGTAACAGTGTCTCCCCGTGTGTGCCAATTTCGAGATGATATGAGAATTTTTTAGTTCTTGAAGGTTACTTCTTAGTCGTCGATACTCTATTCTTCTCGAAAAACGAAATTTTCTCTTAAAGGTGTTCTTAGCCTTGCCGATCTGAAAATTCGTTTATCTGGTTGTGAGCGTACGCAAACATACCGAATTTTACTGAAAAATAAATTTAGATAAAAACGTATGGATGTGATTGTGAGAGCATTGCTTACTGCTGTTGCAGATTTCTCCTTCTGCCAGTGGATTTTTAAGAAAGGGTATTTCAAAAAGATCCATCTTCTTTCACAAGACTATATCTACATCTGAATCTGAATACAGGCACCAAAAGTCACCGCATCGTGCGTGTTGGAGCGTATCTTGTACCACTAAAGGTCTTTTCCTTTCCTGTTCTGTTCGCATATAGAGTGAGGGAAAAACGACTGTCTGTACGCCCCCGTACGAGTCTTAATTTCTCTTACTTTCCGTTGGCGGCGGTAGAATCGTTCTGCAGCGAACTTCAGATGCCGGTTATCTAAATTTTCTCAATAGCGCTTCGCGGAAAGAACGTCGTCTTCCCTCCAGGGATTCCCATTTGAGATCACGAAGCTTCTCCGTAATACTCACGTACTGATCGAACCTACTTGTTACAGATCTAGCAAGCCGCCTGTAAATTGCATCGATGTCTTCCTTCAATCCGACCTGGTAGGAATCCCAACGCTCGTGCAGTACTTAAGAATGGGCCGTACTAGTGTTCTGTACGCGGTCTCCTTGGACCTTCGTTCCTTTTATGTATCCTCGACTCAAATGATACAGTTGCTGAACTGTTTAAAAAAAACTAAGTCTCATTTCAAATAGGGACTCCACTCACGAAATCATAGGAGGTGGTGACTTCAATCTATCCTCGTTACGTTGGCAAAAATACATGTTTAAAGTTGGTGGTAGGCATAGAACGTCGTCAAAATCCTAATGAATGCTTTCTTAGAAAATTGTTTTGAACAATTAGTTCAGGAGCCCGCTGGAAATGTAAATGGTTGCGAAAACGTACTTGACCTCTTAGCAACAAATAATCCTGACCAAATAGGGAGCATCATGACGAATACAGGGATTAGTGACCACAACGTTATTGTAGCGAAACTGAATACCGTAACATCCAAACCGACCAAAAATAAAAGCAAAATACATCCATTTAAAAGAGCAGGTTCGTTTGAGACCTTCCTAAGAGACATTCTCCACTTCTTAGAGTCTGACTATGTAAGTGTAGACCAGATCTAGTTTAAATTCAACGAATAACATCTACGGCAATTTAGAGACGTATACCAATAAATTAATAAGAGATTCTACTTATCACCCATAGTACACAAAACAGGTCAGAGCACTTTTGCACAAGCAACGAGAAAAGCGTCAATGGTGATGTTATTAATGATAGTGCCACCAAAGCAGAGTTACTAAACACGGTTCTCCGAAAGCCAGTACAAAAGAAGACGAAGTAAATATTTCAAAATGTGAATCAAGAACAACTGCCGACGTGAGTAACTTAGAAGTAGATACCCTCAGTGTAACGAAGCAGCTTGAAGCACTTAATAAAGGCAAGTCCTCCGGTCCAGACTGTGTACCAGTCAGGTTCCTTTCAGAGTACGGTGATAAAACAGCTCCATGCTTAGCAGTCAGATACAACTGCTCGCTCGTAGACAGATCCGTAACCAACGATTGGAAAGTTGCAGGAATCACACCAATATCCAAGAAAGAAAATATTGGTAGCCCGCAGAATTACAGATCCATATCATTAACGTCGGTTTGCAGTAGGAGTTTGAAACACATACTGTGCTCGAACATTATTAACTACCTCGAAGAAAACGATTTGTTGACAAATATCTAACAAGGATAAGAAAATATTGTTGTTGTGAAACACAACTAGCTCCTTATTATAACGAAGATTGAGTGCTATCGGCAGGGGATGTCAAATTGATTCCATATTTTTGTAGACTTCCAGAAAGCTTTTGACACCGTTCCTCACAAGCGACTTCTAATCAAATTGCTATCTGTGTAGTATCGTCTCAGTTGTGACTGGATTCGTGATTTTCTGCCAGAAAGGTCACAACTCATCGTAACTGACAGAAAGTCATCAAATAAAACAGAGGCAATACTGGCGCTCTAAGAGGAAGTATTATAGGCTTCTGTTTCTGATCCACATAAACGATTTAGAAGACAATCTGCGTAGCCCTTTCAGATTGTTTGCAGATGATGCTGTCATTTAGCATCTTGTAAAGTCATCACATGATCAAAAAGAATTGCAAACTGACTTAGACAAGATATCTGTATTGTATAAAAAGTGGCAATTCATTTTAAACAATGAAAAGTGAGAAGTCATCCACATGAGTCCTAAACGGAATTCGCTAAATTTCCATTACATGATAAATCACACAAATCTGAAGGCTGTAAACTGAACTAAATACTTAGGGATTACTTGGAAATTTAAATTGGAACGACCACATAGATAATGCTGTGAGAGAAGCAAACCAAAGACTACGATTTATTGGCAGAACACTTAGAAAATGTAACAGGTCTCCTAAAGAGACTCCTTACACTACGCTTGTCCGCCCTCTTCTGGAGTATTTCTATGCGGCAAGGGATCAGACAAGATTGATAGAGGACATCGGAAAGGTTGAAAGAAGGGCAACTCGTTCTGTATTATCGCGAAACAGGGGCGAGTATGCCGCAAATATGATACACTAATTGGGGTGATAGTCATTAAAACAAAGGCGTTTTTCGTTGCTTCAGGATCTTCTCATGAAATTTCAATCACCAATTTTCTCCTCAGATTGTGAAAATACATATTTTTCTGGCACCCAGATACATAATAAAATAAAAGGAATCAGAACTCACTCGGAAAAATTTATGTGTTCTTTTTTCCCGCGCGCTGTTGAAGAGCGGAACGGTAGAGAAGTAGCTTGAAGGTGTTTCGATGAATTCTGTGCCAAGCATTTAATTGCGAATTGCAGACTAATCATGTAGATGTAGGTGTAGATATCCTTTACACATGAACCACACTTCCATAAAATTCTCCCAATAAACCGAAGTCGGGATTCGCTATTCCTGCCACAGTCCTTAAGTGGTCGTTCCATTTCATATTGCTTTGCAACGTTACGCCTACATATTTAATCGACGTGGCTGTTTCAAGCAGCACACAGCTAATGCAGTGTTCGAACACTACGGGAATGTTTTTCCTATTCGTCTACATTAACTTACATTTTTTTAAATGTTTAGAGCAAGCTGCCATTCATCAAGCCAACTAGAAATTTTATCCAAGACGTCTTGTATCTTCCTACAGTCAGTCAACGACGGTGCCTTCCCGTACACCACTGCGTCGTCAGTAAACAGCCGCAGATTGCTGCCCATCCTGTCTCTCAGATCGTTTATATAAAAGGTCGTGCTGAAAAGTAACGTCTCCGAGTTTATTGAATGAAAATTTTTAAAGCTTTTCAAACTTTTTAAATGAAACAAACATTATTAAAATTCTACGTCTTTATTATTCTTCTCTACATACTTTAAGGCGACTGCCGACAGAGGCTCCGAATTACAGCGTGTAACATGGCGGTATTTGTAACTATGTCGGTGCGTGAGGAACAGATTGCTATAACCGAGTTTCGAATTCAAAGAGTTCGTCCAGTAATGGAGAACCCTCTTCTTCAGAATGACAATGCCAGTAACAGCTTGACTGGTTGCTTTCAAAGTTTCTCGTATGGTCTTTAAATCGAATTGTAAAGCTTCTTCCCTTTTTCCCAATATAAAATATAGTACAGTCTTTGCATGAAATTTTATAGACGCCTGGTTAGGAATAAAGGTGGGATTTTGTCTTCCTTATCTTACTTCTCTTCTTAAATTATTATTTGTCCGAAACGATAGTTTTATGTTCGTTCCTTTAACAGTTTATTCACTTTGTTCGATATATTGCCTAACAAGGGAACCTCCCCATCGCATCCCCCCTCAGATTTAGTTATAAGTTGGCACAGTGGATAGGTCTTGAAAAACTGAACACAGATCAATCGAGAAAACAGGAAGAAGTTGAGTGGAACTGTGAAAAAAATAAGCAAAATACACAAACTGAGTAGTCCATGTGCAAGATAGGTAACATCAAGGACAGTATGAACCTAGGAGCGCCGTGGTCCCGTGTTTAGCGTGAGCAGCTGCGGAACGAGAGGTCCTAGGTTTAAGTCATCCCTCGAGTGAAAGGTTTAATTTTTTTATTTTCGCAAAGTTATGATCTGTCCGTTCGTTCATTGACGTCTCTGTTCACTGTAATAAGTTTAGTGTCTGTGTTTTGCCTCGCTATCAGGAATACTCTCTCTCTCTCTCTCTCTTCCGTACGCTGTAGTCGACTGACGTCGTGTGTTTCGATGTTTATTTAGATGTAGCGTCCCCATACTACGGCGCAGTTACCTCGCATCGGACGGACGGACGGACAGATAATAATTGTCTGAAAATAAAAAATTAAACTTTTCACTCGAGGGATGACTTGAACCTAGGACCTCTCGTACCGCAGTTGCTCCTGGGCTTATACTGTCCTTATGTCTTGCACATGGACTACTCAGTTTGTATATTTTGCTTATTTTTTCATAGTTTCACACAATTTCTTCCTGTTTTCTCGATTGATCTGTGTTCAGTTTTTCAAGGCCTATCCACTGTGCCAACTTATAACTAAATCTGAGGGGGGTGCGATGGGGAGGTTCCCTTGTAAGTATCGTGTTGGTACATATGTTGGGCTGGTTTCACTTCTTTCTTGTCTTTTCAGTGTTATTACTTTAAGTATGAGTATTGTTTTAGGTTTTGCGTATCGTTCATATACTTTGAGCACTATGTCTGGGTTGAAATTGTTGTGTGTGTATGTGAATTTCTAAGGGACCAAACTGCTGAGGTCACCGGCCCCTAGACTTACACACTACTTAAATTAACTTAAACTAACTTATACTAAGAACAACACACACACACACCCATCCCCGAGGGAGGACTCGAACCTCTGGCAGGAGGGGCCTCGCAATCCGTGACATGGCAGCTTAGACCACGCGGCCACTCCGCACGGCTTGAAATTATTCTTTTGTGTTATGTACTGTAGTGCTGTAAGTTCATTTTGTATTGTGTTTTGTTTCAAGGGTAGATTTACGGATCTGTTGACCATTGAGTTAAAAAATGCATATTTGCATGAGTTTGTATGACGTGCTTCAAATGGCTCTGAGCACTATGCGACTTAACTTCTGAGGTCATCAGTCGCCTAGAACTCAGAACTAATTAAACCTAACTATCCTAAGGACATCACACACATCCATGCCCGAGGCAGAATTCGAACCTGCGACCGTAGCGGTCGCTCAGTTCCAGACTGTAGCGCCTAGAACCGCACGGCCACTCCGGCCGGCTGTATGACGTGAATTTTTATTTATGATGTTGTCTGTAGTGGTTGGTTTCATATAAATTTGAAATATTTGTCGATTATTTCTATTATTTATTTTTAAGACCAGAAAATTCACAGTAGAGACAGAAAAACAAAGCTATAAATTTTAAGTATAAATATCCCAATGACATAATGAAGGAAGAACCGATTTGAAACATAAAAATGATTTGGAAAACGTTATTGAAATTTTAGAAAAAGAAAATAAATGAAAACACATGATACTGAAAAACAGTAGACAATCCGTAACTGCAGTTAACGACAAAATTCTGACATCTAAGACACACAACCCTCATCTGGGATCTTCAGAGATTCAATTTACTCTGTAAACGTAAAGCATCGTACGAGCGAGAACAGTCTTTACATCCATCAAAAATAATAGTACTCTACAGAGGCGAAATACGTAATTCGTACAACTTGTCACCAGACAAACATCTGCTCCAAGACATATTGCCGGCCATTGTGGCCGAGCGGCTCTAGGCGCTTCAGTCTGGGACCGTGAGACCGTCGCAGGTTCGAATCCTGCCTCGGGCATGGATGTGTGTGATGTCCTTAGGTTAGTTAGGTTTAAGTACTTCTAAATTCTAGGCGACTGATGACCTCAGATGTTAAGTCCCATAGTGCTCGGAACCATTTTTCCAAGACGTATTATGAACGTCACGCTACTTAGACGCAACTAAAATTGAAAACCACTTTAATATAAGTAAGCTATATTAATTGTAACATCAACAGGTACACTTCACAATGGCATACTAGCCGAAACAAACGTGTAGTGAAGAAATATGACCAGCACAAGCTAAATAAAATATCTTAGAGCTACATGGGATCAATTTATACAAAATGTCATTGAAACCTTGTATACGAATACATGTCAAATACGACGGCGTGCTGAAAAGTAATTCCTCCGAATTTTTTATTTGAAAACCCTTAAAGCTGTTTAATAAAACAAACATTATTAACATTCTGTATCCTTATTCTTCATGTCTAAATACTTATTTCTCAATATATACACCATGGCGAAGAAAACATTTCTCCAAACGCGAGTAGAATGTTTGACTTTGTTGACGGAGACACGACTTTACCTTTTGCTTGCACCGCTTCATCTCTATCAAAGTGAAGTCTTCGAAGGCGTCATTTAGGAAGTGGGAATATGATAATAGGATGGCGCCGTGTTGGGACTGTATGGAGGATATGGTCCATGACAGTGAACCCAAGGTGACGGATTGTTGCAGATGTTGCAGCTCTCGTGTGTGGTCTGGCATTGTTGTGGTGATGGAGAGGGTGCTCCACGTGTGAACGAACTCTTCGAATTCGAAACCCGATTACAACATGCTGTTTCTCACACGTCGCAATAGTTACGCTAGAAGCCGCCATGTAACACGCTACAGTTCGGAGCCCTCTAGCGCCAGAGAACTGCAAATACTGCAAAATATGTAGACGTGAAAAATAAAGATGTAGAATGTAATAACGTTTGTTTTACCTATAAACCTTTAAGATTTTCCACATAAAAAATTCGGAAGCATTGCTTTTCAGCACGCCCTCGTATATACCCATGTAAAATCGGATTGTACCAGGTTTCTATCTTCATTCATGTAGAAGCTATAGTCCTGTAAAATCAGAAGATTTTTTTGTAGTTTCACGCATTGTTACTCTATGGTCTTGAACGCTTCCCGATGAACAATAAGACTTGACACCTCCCTGTAATTACCTGCGATTTGTAATTTTGTCTTTTAGTAACTGGAGGAGACTGCTTCAGAATTTAACCATCGTGTAGACCATTATAATGTATCTCTTTGTTTGTCACTTCTCACATGCACGATGATTTTGAACAACTGGAGCAGAAAAGGTAAAAATGTTTATTGATTTGACCTGTTCTGATTAGGGCCATCAAGCCCACTTTTACATCTGACCAAGATCCCACGCATATACTGTACTACCTTTTTTACATCTCGTTTCCTAAGAAATAATAATTTTAATAGGACAAACAGTATCAAAACATTTTAAGTGATTAAAATGACAGTGGCGGAAAATAATACTGATTATGAGCTAATAAAGTAATATTGGTAGTAGCTGCACTACTGCTGCTGCCACCAATAGTGATAGTAGTGATAACATTAATAATAATAATAATAATAATAATAATAATGATGATGATGCTGATGATGATAGGGGTATGGGTGAAAAGAATTTATAGGCGGACAAAATAGATATTATCTGATATAGCAAGTTAAGAGTAAAGGAAATTTAACGTGACTGCACCAGCTAAGAATATAGGGCGCTGAGGAAGATCTGGTCGGAAAGAAGGATGTACAAGGGTAACGAGTGAGTACAGAGACCATCTTAGTCATTATTGTTGCTTCAGTAAATACGTCATTAACTGTCTTCTGAAGCTGGAGATGTTATTCATTTCTCTAATATAATTCAGGAATTATTCCAGAGACGGACTGATGCTACTGAGAAGTATTTCGAGAAAGTAGATGAATGATGGAGTGGGACACAAAAGATTTTGCTCTGATGGGAAGGGGTGTTTCTGCCATGTTGTTCAAATAAGAGCGTTAAGGTCGACGAGAGATATGAGTGACAGGTTTCATGTTTGCATGTCTGGAAATACATGGATTCCATGCAAGAGGGATTTTATTCATACAGTGTGGCACAGTGTATAGGCTCGTTTGCATAAATGATTGGCCAAAGAAGGCAGTTGTGATACGTTTAATGGCCTTGGAGGGTCGTGCGATAAACACTCGACGTAGATTCTCCATTCCACGATTACACTACCTGCGGGCAAATCAATGCAAACTGTAACTACCGTACAAAATAGCTAGGCGTCACCACCCGGAGCGAGCTAAAGTAGAAACGCCACACGAAAAAAATAATAGCAAAAGCAGATGCGACAATGTTAATGAAACTTAATTCGTACGCGGAAGAACTGTTTTATAAAACCTTTGTTCGACCGATTCTTGAATACTGCTTATCAGTCTGAGACTCGAATAAGGTTGGGTTAATAGAAAACAGAGAAGATAAAACGAAAAGACGAGTGAGACCTGTGTTTCTCCTGGCGTATACAACTTTCAAATAACTTCCGGGAATTCAGCCAGGTAACACTTTCAGCGATCGCCGATATTTCCGCGGGAGAACACTCCGCCATTTTCAAGGCAAACTGCAACGGACAGGAGGCATACATGCAAATTTAAAACCTCTGTTCTCGGACTGAAGCAGGAAAGATAACACACACACTGAGCACTAGTGCCACCAAAGATGACCAAAGTCTGAGCTATCGATAGTGAGACTATGAACTAAGGTATCTCCTGTGATCGCAAATTTCTTTATGGAAGACTTCGAGGAGCCTGCATTGGAGTCGGTGCCTTTGAAACCCGCCTGTTTCTTTAGATACGTTGACGATGCCTTCGTTGTCTGGTCTCATGGTAGGGAGAATTCGAAGCTCTTTCTAGAACATCTGAACTCGGTCCACCCGAACATTCGTATTACGATGGAGGTGGAAGAGGATGGTTACCTTCCCTTTCTTGACGTGTTGGTTAGGAGGAAGGATGATGGATCATTGGGACATGCAGTCTACAGGAAACGTACTCACACCGACTTGTACTTACAGGCTAATAGTTGTCACCATCCGGCTCAGCGTGAAGGGGTACTTCGTACCTTGGTACACAGGCCACATGTCGTTTCTGACGGTGAGACTTTGCCAGCTGAGCTGTCCCATCTTGAAGTGACATTTCGTCAAAATGGTTATAGTGATAGACAGATTGAACGTGCGTTGCGCTATCGACCAACTGTACATCGGGTGATTGATGATAATTCTGAGTCAACACCTAAGTCTACTGCCTTTTTGCCTTACGTAGGAAACACATCCAACAAGATCGGTCGTACTTTACGGAAATACGATGTGAAATGTGTTTTCCGACCTCCATCTAAAATTAGAGCACTTTTGAGTTCCGTTAAGGATGATCTTGGACTGCGTAAGGCGGGTGTATATCGTATTCCTTGTAGCTGCGGCGTGGCATATATTGGTCAAACTATCAGGACCGTGGAGGACCGACGTATTGACCATAAACGGCACACACGATTACAGCAGCCAAATAGATCTGCTATTGCCGAACAGTGCTTGGATACTGGTCACCCCATGTTATATAATAACACCGAGATATTGGCATGCACGTCCAGCTATTGGGACAGTGTTATTAGGGAGGCAGTTGAGATTAAATTAGCGAGCAACCTCGTTAACAGGGATGGAGGTTTCTGTCTAAACTCTGTTTGGAATCCGGCTCTCTCCCTTGTCAAAACACAGAGGGACAGAGTCAATGCTACTTCATCTGCGAATTCGTAGTCTCACTATCGATAGCTCTGACTTTGGTCATCTTTGGTGGCACTAGTGTTCAGTGTGTGTGTGTTATCTTTCCTACTTAAATCCGAGAACCGAGGTTTTAAATTTGCAAGTACGCCGCCTGTCCGTTGCAGTTTGCCTTGAAAATGGCGGGGTGTTCTCCCGCCGAAATATCGGCGGTCGCTGAAAGTGTTACCTGGCTGAATTCCCGGAAGTTATTTGAACGAAGAGACGAGCGTTTAGTCACGGGATCGTTGTGAATCACGGAGAGGTTTCCTGTTAAAATTACGAAGGAGTACGCTACTGGAAGAGTCGGGTAACATATTACTTCCTCTCACGTAAGTCTCGTGAAGTGACAACGACGAGACAATCAGAGAAGTCAGAGCTCACACGGAGGTTTACAGGCACTCATTCTTCCCTTGTGCCGTTCGGTAATGAAACAGGGAAAGGGCTTAAATACACTCTAACACAAAATAAAAATAAAAAAGTATCCAAAATGGGACGGAAATCGATAAATGTGATGAAAAGGTGCGGTCCAACAAATGATTACAGTTTCAGAAAAATTGGATGATTTATTCGAGAGAAGAAATTCACAAATTGAGCAAGTCAATAACGCGTTGACCCACCTCTGCCTGTTAAGCAAGTTGTTATTCGGCTTGAAACTGGTTGATGGAGTTGTTGGATGTCCTTCTGAGGGATATAGGTCCAAATTCTGTCTAACTGACGCGTTAGATCGTTAAAATCTCGACCTGGTAGGAGGGCCGTGCCAATAATGCTGAAACTTCTCAACTGCGGAGAGATACGGAGACCTTGCTATCCGAGGTAGGGTATTGCAAGCGTGAAGACAAGCTGTAGACACTATCGCCGTGTGGAGGCGGGCCTCGTCTTACTGAAATGTAACCCCAGGATGGCTTGCCATGAAGGGTAATAAAATTGGGCAAAGAATATTGTCGACTTAACGATGTGTTATAAGGGTGCCGCAGATGACCACCAAAGGGATCCTACTATGAAATGAAACGGCACTCCAGACCATCACTCCTGGCTCGCGGGGCATATGGGGGAGGGGGGCGGGCGACGGTCAGGATGGTATCCCACCGCTTTGTGGGGCGTCTCCACACACGTCTTCGCTGGTCATCGGGGCTCAGTTCGAAGCGAGACTCATAAGTAAAGACAATTATATGCTAGAATGAGATTTTCACTCTGCAGCGGAGTTTGCGCTGATATGAAACTTCCTGGCAGATTAAAACTGTGTGCCCGACCGAGACTCGAACTCGGGACCTTCGCCTTTCGCGGGAAAGTGCTCTACCATCTGAGCTACCGAAGCACGACTCACGCCCGGTCCTCACATATTACTTCGGTAGCTCAGATGGTAGAGCACTTGCCCGCGAAAGGCAAAGGTCCCGAGTTCGAGTCTCGGTCGGGCACACAGTTTTAATCTGCCACGAAGTTTCATATCAGCGCACACTCCGCTGCAGAGTGAAAATCTCATTCTGGAAACATCCCCCAGGCTGTGGCTAAGCCATGTCTCCGCAGTATCCTTTCTTTCAGGAGTGCTAGTTCTGCAAGGTTCGCAGGAGAGCTTCTGTAAAGTTTGGAACGTAGGAGACGAGATACTGGCAGAAGTAAAGCTGTGAGGACCGGGCGTGAGTCGTGATTCGGTAGCTCAGATGGCTCAAATGGCTCTGAGCACTATGGGACTCAACTGCTGTGGTCATAAGTCCCCTAGAACTTAGAACTACTTAAACCTAACTAACCTAAGGACAGCACACAACACCCAGCCATCACGAGGCAGAGAAAATCCCTGACCCCGCCGGGAATCGAACCCGGGAACCCGGGCGTGGGAAGCGAGAACGCTACCACACGACCACGAGATGCGGGCTAGCTCAGATGGTAGAGCACTTGCCCGCGAAAGGCAAAGGTCCCGAGTTCGAGTCTCGGTCGGGCACACAGTTTTAATCTGCCAGGAAGTTTCAATTCTATGCTAGTCGATAAGATTCCAGGTCGAAGGCGTGTTTGGAAACGGCCCGGACAGCGGTAAGATACCAACCCGACTATCGACCACCATACGGCCCGAAAAACAGGAGTTATGTTCTGCGGTCCCATTTCATTTCATAGCAGAACCATTTGGCTGTCATCCGCAGCACCGTTACAGTACAACCGTACGTCGACGATATTCTACGGCCCGTTTTGCTGTCCTTCATGGCAAGCCGTCCAATGCTTACGTTTGAGCAAGATAATGCCCGTCCGCACACGGCGATAGCTTCTGCTGCTTGTCTTCATGCTTGCCGAACCCTTACCTTGGCCAGAAAGGTCGTCGGATCTCTCCTCAGTTGAGAACGTTTGGAGGATTATGGGCAAGGCCCTCCAACCAGCTCGGGATTTTGACGATCTAAAGAGTCAGTTGGACAGAATTTGGCACGGTATCTCTCAGGAGGACATCCAACAGCTCTGTCAATCAACGCGAAGCCGATTAACTGCCTGCGTATGGGTCAGAGGTAGACCAGCGCGTTATTGAATTGCTCTTGAATAAATCATCCAATTTTTCTGAAACTGTGATCATTTGTTTGTCTATACCTGTACGTCACATCACCGATTTCCGACTCATTTCGGTAATTCCTTCGTAGTATGTCTTTTTCTTTGTCTTAGGGTGTATAATGGTGACAGATGTACTCTTCACTATAACCGGAATGTGGCTTACGGAGTATGAATGTAGATGTAGGCAGGTGGCTTGCCACTTGGATTATCTGCTGCTATCTAAATAAGAGTACCTCAGTAGTATGCCACCCCGTTGAAAGTCAACGAGTATACGTGCGGAACGATTTGAAGTTGAATGATCATATAAAAGTAATTGTTGGTAAGGCAGGTTCCAGGTTGAGATTCATTGGGAGAAAATGTAGTCCGTCAACAAAGGAGGTGGCTTACAAAACACTCGTTCGACCTATACTTGAGTATAGCTCATCAGTATGGGATCCGTACCAGGTCGGGTCGACAGAGGAGATAGAGAAGATCCAAAGAAGAGCGGCGCGTTTCGTCACGGGGTTATTTGGTAAGCGTGATAGCGTTACGGAGATGTTTAGCAAACTCAAGTGGCAGACTCAGCAAGAGAGGCGCTCTGCATCGCGGTGTAGCTTGCTGTCCAGGTATCGAGAGGGTGCGTTTCTGGATGAGGTATCGAATATATTGTCTCCCCCTACTTATATCTCCCGGGGAGATCACGAATGTAAAATTAGAGAGATTCGCGCGCGCACGGAGGTTTTCCGGCAGTCATTCTTCCCGCGAACCATACGCGACTGGAACAGGAAAGGGAGGTAATGACAGTGGCACGTAAAGTGCCCTCCGCCACACACCGTTGGGTGGCTTGCGGAGTGTAAATGTAAATGTAGATGTAGATCCCTTCATGTTGCGCAATTCTAGAATGTACCCCTCCGTGGGTAAAATACAAGAAAATCCGAGAATAAAAATGATAAGAGAAGGTACTGTCTTCAACAAACTGGAGAGGAAATATTCCAGAAATTATTTGGTCCACACAAAAGAAAGGGAACACGGCCGGGAAAGAGATTTCAGCGGGACGCCTGATCTGCCACAGATAACAGACTGCCGACTACGAGGCTTTTTTGAAAGTCGGAGCCTGCAGCGTCAGTGACAAACCGTAAAGAAACGGGAGGTTGAGCCTGCCGAAGATAAGCGACATCCACCAAGATGCAGCCTCCCTGGCAGTCTAGCTCGGCAGCTGCTCCCTGGCGTCAGATGTGCCGGCGTTTCTGGGAAGAAGAGCGCCCGGACGGACACGGGTGCGGCTGCCACGCTGCGGAGTAAGCACGGGCGCGCCACGGGGATCTGCCTACGCAAAATCACAAAGGCAGCGTCTGGTACTCCGCCTCCGAGATAAACAAAAACGAAGCGGCAGCTTTTCGGCCGATGTGCGTTATGCTTCTGTTTGAGGACAAGAGGAACTGTCCGACCTTGAGGCGAAGCCGTAACTTCTTACCGAGATTCTTTGGTGTAGGCGCTCATCGGAAGCAGTTTAATGTACACTATTTGCAATTGGAGAAATGCGCTGATCTTATGTTTTAGACCGAGCCGAAAAAAATTTTCTACAGGTTTTAATGAGCTTAATTAAAATTACAACAGATTCCTAACCCTATGGGAGGCAAGTGTATATATTTTTATACAGTTCAACGTCGCGTTGTTCCAAGGTTGTTTATGGTACAACATTAATAATAAAAACAATTTATTACATCGGTCTCTCGAGAATAAAGAGAAAAAGGCAGCATGTATATAAGAAAACAGTCATTTGTCAGCTTACTGATCTTAGTTGCTCAACAACATTTTTATTTGTATATGTTATTGTGGAAGTGGAAGTTTCAGGGAAAGTATACCATCGCTGGTGATATTCCATCTTCACTGGCCCATTTAGTGAAAGTGGATAACTGATTCCGGATCTGTCAAACAATACGCATTGACTAGGGATAGTGCACTATCACTAGTGAATGTGTACCTTCACTGCCAATAGGTAAGGAATGTGAACCATGGCTGTAATAACAAAACAGTCGTAGTTCAAAAGTTGCATTTATCACCTGTAGTTTGAAAACATATTCATATTATTTAAAACTTATTTATTACATCAAGTATGTGCGCCATTGCACTTTGAGTTTCATAGCACAATTTTGTTTTTGCAAAAGCATCTCAGAGTGTGACATTTTGCTGGCAGTTGTATTTGAAGAATCCGCGGCCGCTTCCCATCGACTGAGACGTTGCAACTTTTCTCAGGGCAACAGTTTTCTCTGCTGGAACTTCCTCCTCTGAGATTATTCTTAGAGGACAAGTACTGAACTGGGACCTGAAACAAAATGTTGTAGTTGTAGCCGCAGTGGCTTATCGTATCGTTCCTTCCATAATTATTTAAAAACAAACGATTTATTACCGTGCGTATAGTTGGCTCAGCATACCATCTGTCGTCCCGATTGGGTAGAAGTTGTCTCGAGGACAACACCCAAGATCCACCTAGCATCTCCTCTTCCTCTATCGAAGTCGGGAACTGAAACTCTCACCGTACAGCTCTTTTCCACTGTGTGGAAGCAGCGATCTGAACACTGCCGCATTCTTTGCGCTTGTTCTTCTAAGCACTTGTACGCTTCAGTTCAGTAATTTTTAATAGCACGAGTTGACTCGTCTAAATCAGTCAGGCAGTAGTCATTATTGTCAGGAACACTTTCTTTCTCTCTGTCCTCAACCTCTGCTCCTGTTGGTATGCTATCCTCTGGCAATGGAGATTTACTGTGCTCATTATCCTGCAACGTTTCAGTCCATGTCTCACTGCTAAGACTCACTTGATTAATTATATTTTCAAGGTCATCCTCAGAGTGTACGTTCATCAATGCTTCAGTAGCTAAACTTGTTGAAGGCAAACCATATTTAGGAGGGCAGCCAAAGATCACTTCATATGAAGATCTTTTAATTCCAAAATGTACAGCGCTATTTTTCATTAGTAGCACAAATCTTAATGCACGGCTCCACTTCGCGGTGTTGTGCTCTTGCATCCATGTAGTTAACATACTTTCTGGGTCTTGATTTGCTCGCCCTACACTGCCTTGGCTCTGACTGCGTCTAGGTTTATCGTGGACAATCTTGAAATTGGGCCACAGTTCAGATAAGCTGCTCATTATTTTGCTTATGAACTCTTTAGCATTGTCAGACTGCAATACTGAGGAAGCACCTAACAACTTAAAAATGCCAGTAATGCATACCTCTTCGGCTGTTCTGGAATTCGATTTCCTGAGAATAACGAATTTAGTGAGATGGTCCTGATAAGCCATTATGAATTTGTAATCTCCATCAGGTTGCGACTGGAAGTCGATGAGATCAACTTGACATCTGGAATTTAGCTCCTTGAACAGCATTGGCTTCACTACTATTCCCTTTTCTGACCTTTTTGCTTTTGTAAACAAGGCTCACACATACTAAGATAAATTTGGACATCTCTGTGTGATATATTACAGAACTTTGACTTCAAGCATTTCATCATTCGGTCGCGTCCATCATGGCCAGTCATTACATGAGCATCATGCAGAATATCATACAGTTCTTCATCATAAAAATAGTATTTAATCATACTTTTTTCAGTTACATGTTGTATTAATTTGGTTACTCCATTCACTTCCAGCACTTCATATCTCTTCAAAAACGTGTAGTCGTTGTCGTCCCTCTTTAGTCCAGATTTTAGTGATTTAGCCTTGCTGATGAGTGACTCGTACTTTTCTCTGTCCATACACACAGAATTATAACTGAGATTTCCTCGTTCCGCCGGCCGAGCGGTTCTAGGCGCTTCAGTCTGGAACTGCGCGACCGCTACGGTCGCACGTTCGAGTCTTGCCTCGGGCATGGATGTGTGTGATGTGCTTAGGTTAGTTAGGTTTAAGTAGTTCTAAGTATTAGGGGACTGATGACCTCAGATGTTAAGTCCCATAGTGATCAGAGCCATTTGAATTTTTCCCCGTTCCAATCTAAGATGTTCGCAGAACTTCACTGATTCAACCATAGCTGCACTGATGTGAGTCGTAGCTGCACTACTTTCAACCACAACTACACTGCTTTATAACTTAACAATAACGAGCTGACGACAGTTACATTCATGCTGATGCGTGGTAACATTGTTGGATACACCATTAATAAGTGTGCTCCCTGCCGGCGTTGGATAAGCAGCTGCAGCAGCAAGTCGTATACCCCTAGCTTACTTATTTGTTACATAGTTTAATTCTTAATTTCTTTGCGTGTTTTTGGGTACTTGCATTGTTTAATTCATAAATTTCGGGCGTATTATAGTATTTGAGAGTTGTGGCATCGCGCTTTAGTGTTTACTCCGTAGATTCTTACTTGAATTGCGTGTGAGTTTCGTACAGGAGGTGTAATTTCGAGTTTTAGTTACTGTAATCGTAAATTCAGGCAGATTGTAGCGCAGTCGTTAGGCATTTGTACAGGTTAGTTAATACATTCTTTGCGTGTTTCCCTTGCGTTATCTAGGCACGGACTCGTGTTTCAGTAACTGTTGTTCAACATCGATTAGAATGGACAGAGACTGTGATTGCTGTGTTCGGATGAGGGCTGAGTTGGCATCCCTTCGCTCACAGCTGCACGCAGCGCTGACTTCGGTCGCGCAGCTTGAGGCTGTTGCCAATGGGCACCACTGTGGGGAGCCGGACTTGGGTATCACGGGGATGTCAACCTCGTCCCGTCTGTCCCCAGATCGGTCTGCCGCTGTGGTTGCCCCGCAGTGGGGCTGAGCCCTCGCCTGTGGTTGATTGGGAGGTCGTTCCAAGACGTAGCAGGCAGCGAAAGACCTACCCGGAGGCTGATCAGAAAGCCTCCCCGGTGCGTCTGACAAACAGGTTTCAGGCACTGTCTCTGGCTGAGCCAGATGCAGCTGCCTGCCCTGTTTCAGAGGATGATTCTCAGCCTTCAACGTCCGGGCAATCACAGAGGGTGGGCTTATTGGTAGTTGGGAGCTCCAATGTTAGGCGCATAATGGGGCCCCTTAGGGATATGGCGGCTAAGGAGGGGAAGAAATCCAGTGTGCACTCCGTGTGGAGTCATTCCTGATGTGGAAAGGGTCCTTCCGGATGCCATGAAGAGCACAGGGTGCAGCCAGCTGCAGGTGGTGGCACATGTCGGCACTAATGACGTGTGTCGCTTTGGATCTGAGGAAATTCTCTCTGGATTCCAGCGGCTATCTGATTTGGTGAAGGCTGCCGGCCTTGCTTACGAGATGAAGGCAGAGCTCACCATCTGCAGCATCGTTGACAGAACCGACTGCGGACCTTTGGTGCAGAGCCGGGTGGAGGGTCTGAATCAGAGGCTCAGACGGTTTTGCGACCGTGTTGGCTGCAGATTCCTTGACTTGCCATAGGGTGGTGGGGTTTCGGGTTCCGCTGAATAAGTCAGGAGTTCACTACACTCAGCTGGCGGCTACACGGGTAGCGGAGGCTGTGTGGCGTGGACTGGGCGGTTTTTTAGGTTAGAAGGCCTCGGGAAAGTACGGGGTGGGCTGCAATCTCAAAGGGTGCATGGGAAATACGGGATGTGCTTGGATCAAAGCACAGTGGTAATTGTAGTTGTAAATTGTTGTAGTTGTGCTGGGGAAGTCCCTGAGCTTCAAGCGCTAATAGAAAGCACAGAAGCTGAAATCGTTATAGGTACAGAAAGCTGGCTAAAGCCTGAAATAAGTTCTGCAGAAATTTTTACGAAGTCTCAGACGGTGTTCAGGAAAGATAGATTAGGAATAATTGGTGGTGGAGTGTTTGTGTCTGTCAGTAGTGGTTTATCTTGTAGTGAAGTCAAAGTAGATACTCTGTGCAAATTGGCATGGATGGAGGTTATACTTAACAGCCGAACTAAGTTAATAATTGGCTCTTTCTACCGACCCCCAGACTCCGATGATATAGTTGCTGAACAGTGCAGAGAAAATTTGAGTCTCGTAACAAATAAATACCCCACTCATACGGTTATAGTTGGTGGGGACTTCAACCTTCCCTCTATATGTTGGCAAAAATACTTATTCAAAACCGGTGGTAGGCAGAAAACATCTTCCAAGATTGTCCTAAATGCTTTCTCCGAAAATTATTTCAAGTAGATACTCCGTGCGAATTGGTATGGGTGGAGGTTATACTTAGCAGCCGAACTAAGTTAATAACTGGCTCCTTCTACCGACCCCCAGACTCCGATGATATAGTTGCGGAACAGTTCAGAGAAAATTTGAGTCTCGTAACAAATAAATACCCCACTCATACGGTTATAGTTGGTGGGGACTTCAACCTTCCCTCGATGTGTTGGCAAAAGTACTTGTTCAAAACCGGTGGTAGGCAGAAAACATCTTCCGAGATTGTCCTAAATGCTTTCTCCGAAAATTATTTCGAGCAGTTAGTCCACGAACCCACGCGAATTGTAAATGGTTGCGAAAACACACTTGACCTCTTAGCCACAAACAATCCAGAGCTGATAGAGAGCATCATGACTGATACAGGGATTAGTGATCACAAGGTCGTTGTAGCTAGGCTCAATACCGTTTCTTCCAAATCCACCAGAAACAAACGCAAAATAATTTTATTTAAAAAAGCGGATAAAGTGTCACTAGAAGCCTTCCTAAGAGACAATCTCCATTCCTTCTGAACTGACTATGCAAATGTAGACGAGATGTGGCTCAAATTCAAAGATATAGTTGCAACAGCAATTGAGAGATTCATACCTCATAAATTGGTAAGAGATGGAACTGATCCCCCGTGGTACACAAAACAGGTCCGAACGCTGTTGCAGAGGCAACGGAAAAAGCATGCGAAGTTCAGAAGAACGCGAAATCCCGAAGATTGGCTAAAATTTACAGACGCGCGAAATTTGGCACGGACTTCAATGCGAGATGCTTTTAATAGGTTCCACAACGAAACATTGTCCCGAAATTTGGTAGAAAATCCGAAGAAATTCTGGTCGTACGTAAAGTACACAAGCGGCAAGACGCAGTCAATACCTTCGCTGCGCAGTGCCGATGGTACTGTTACCGACGACTGTGCCGCTAAAGCGGAGTTATTGAACGCAGTTTTCCGAAATTCCTTCACCAGGGAAGACGAATGGAATATTCCACAATTTGAAACACGAACAGCTGCTAGCATGAGTTTCTTAGAAGTAGATACCTTAGGGGTTGCGAAGCAGCTCAAATCGCTTGATACGGGCAAGTCTTCAGGTCCAGATTGTATACCGATTAGGTTCCTTTCAGATTACGCTGATACAATAGCTCCGTACTTAGCAATCATATACAACCGCTCCCTCACCGATAGATCTGTTTCTACAGATTGGAAAATTGCGCATGTCGCACCAGTGTTTAAGAAGGGTAGTAGGAGTAATCCGTCTAACTACAGACCTATATCATTAACATCGGTTTGCAGTAGGGTTTTGGAGCATATACTGTATTGAAATATTATGAATCACCTCGAAGGGAACGATCTATTGATACGTAATCAGCATGGTTTCAGAAAACATCGCTCTTGTGCAACGCAGCTAGCTCTTTATTCGCACAAAGTAATGGCCGCTATCGACAGGGGATCTAAAGTTGATTCCGTATTTCTAGATTTCCGGAAAGCTTTTGACACCGTTCCTCACAAGCGACTTCTAATCAAGCTGCGGGCCTATGGGGTATCGTCTCAGTTGTGCGACTGGATTCGTGATTTCCTGTCAGAAAGGTCGCAGTTCGTAGTAATAGACGGCAAATCATCGAGTAAAACTGAAGTGATATCAGGTGTTCCCCAGGGAAGCGTCCTGCGACCTCTGCTGTTCCTGATCTGTATAAATGGCCTGGGTGACAATCTGAGCAGTTCTCTTAGGTTGTTCGCAGATGATGCTGTAATTTACCGCCTAGTAAGGTCATCCGAAGACCAGTATCAGTTGCAAAGCGATTTAGAAAAGATTGCTGTATGGTGTGGCAGGTGGCAGTTGACGCTAAATAACGAAAAGTGTGAGGTGATCCACATGGGTTCCAAAAGAAGTCCGTTGGAATTCGATTACTCGATAAATAGTACAATTCTCAAAGCTGTCAGTTCAACTAAGTACCTGGGTGTTAAAATTACGAACAACTTCAGTTGGAAAGACCACATAGATAATATTGTGGGGAAGGCGAGCCAAAGGTTGCGTTTCATTGGCAGGACACTTAGAAGATGCAACAAGTCCACTAAAGAGACAGCTTACACTACACTCGTTCGTCCTCTGTTAGAATATTGCTGCGCGGTGTGGGATCCTTACCAGGTGGGATTGACGGAGGACATCGAAAGGGTGCAAAAAAGGGCAGCTCGTTTTGTATTATCACGTAATAGGGGAGAGAGTGTGGCAGATATGATACGCGAATTGGGATGGAAATCATTACAGCAAAGACGTTTTTCGTCTCGGCGAGATCTATTTACGAAATTTCAGTCACCAACTTTCTCTTCCGAATGCGAAAATATTTTGTTGAGCCCAACCTACATAGGTAGGAATGATCATCAAAATAAAATAAGAGAAATCAGAGCTCGAACAGAAAGGTTTAGGTGTTCGTTTTTCCCGCGCGCTGTTAGGGAGTGGAATGGTAGAGAGATAATATGATTGTGGTTCGATGAGCCCTCTGCCAAGCACTTAAATGTGAATTGCAGAGTAGTCATGTAGATGTAGATGTAGAAATAACCCGGGAGCAGCGATGGTACACCTTCACTATTGGACAATATCCTACAGTACACTTTCCCTAGCCGAATACAGTGATGGTGCACCTTCTCAAGTGGGTGTGTTTTTTTCAGTTTATGGTAAGCTCTCACTGATCATTTTAGGGATGGTGTACATCCATTAGGGAAGGTTTACCATCCCTGAGCTTCCACTTCCACTATAACATATATAAGACCAGGATGCTTCCTGTTTTTATTTTTGAATTCACTGGACCGGTACCGAGCACATGCTCATAGTCATCGGTCCTATAGAAGGTACATAAAAATATTACATAATACATAATATAAGCTATATGCTAAGGGATTTAGAATGTGTTTATACTTTTGTATTAGATTGTTTAGTACTTATTTATATTTTACTTATAAGCTTTCACAGAAGGTTTTGCAGATATTTTATTAATTAGTATAAATGAGTGTAATCGTTCTTTATAGTTCCAATGTGATATTTTGTCAAACATGTCAGAGTTAAATTTTTTTTGGTCTGAGAAATGTCTGCGATCTCTACGTTTGTTTCGTCCATTGCTACTAAATACACAAGATAGAGTTCATATAAAAGTAAATTGTATAAATATAAATAGTTTAAAGTCTTTTGTTTCTTTTAGAAGGTTATTACATCTCTGGAGGAGGATACATATAAAATTTTCGACAAAATGTTTGCTTGCTACGTAGGTTTGATCGTTTAGAATACCAGTCTGATCTTTTTTCATACAGATATAGCGATCCAAAACAACTACTGCCATCACAGAAGCCACAAAAGACCCTGTTTTCGATCTTTCATTAACAGAATATACAAATATACACTACATGAAAACAGGATTAAATCAGAAATTGCCACATTTAAGACTACAGCACAAAACAGTGGATATAAGCCTACGATTTCCGAATAAATTCTTTCCGAAACAAACAAAACGAATAAAAGTAAATTAAAAGACACAATTTCATTTGAAAATAGTGAAAAAGCCAAATACGTTGTTGTATCACACTGGGGTCAAATGTCAAAGAAAATTGCGCACACACTAAAAAAAATTGTTGAGGAACTACAAATTTTTATTCACATGATAAATCGTCTAAGTGGTATTCTAAACAGACAACTCGACCTAAAAGAACAAACATTTTATCGAAAATTATACACGTATCCTCGTTAAAAGATGAAGTAACCTTTTAAACGAACCATAACAAACTTTATACTATTTATATTTACGCACTTTGCTTTTATGTTAACTGGGTTTTATATACTATTAGCAATGGACGAAACAAACATAGCGATCGCGCGCAAAGAAAAAATATACATTCACCGATATATTTGATCAAACGTGTCACTGGAATTATAAAGTACTATTAGCCTCATTTACATTAATATGAGAATGTGCTACAAACCATATGAAATCAATACAACATTTACAAAAACTTCTGTGAAGGCTTGAAAGTAAAATATATGTAAGTACTAAACAGTCTAAGAAACAATTCACAAAATTATGAGCACATTCCAACTGCCATAGCAGACAGCCTATAGCATGTATTATGTATTATTTTTACGTATCTTCTATAGGACCGCTGACGATGAACATGTGCTCGATATCGGCATGGTAAATTAAAAAACATAAAAAACAAGCATCCTTGTGTTTACCTACGCTACTATATAGAGACAGTTCATTGTTTAATGTTGTTAGCAAAAATCTCGAAAAGTTTCTGTCCTAATTACTTCAGATCTTTACACATTACTCTAACAAACGTCCGAACTGACATAGGCTACATCTCTTTTTAATCTATGCGCTACACAATTATGTATGGTATCTCTCCTATGAGTCATCAAGGGCATTTTCTCTGATGTTTCGCCATATATTTGCAATTTTATTTTTTGCAGAGTGTATCTCGAGTCAGCCCAAACAATTATTGCTCATCGCATCTTTCATTCAAGGCCCAGCATCGTTGGAAAGCATCGGTTTGTTTCCCGTCACAAACAAAATGTTTTTTAAGTGGAATTTTACGTGCCCATTCGACAGAGCGGTCCCAAATTAGCCTAGTGCGACATCCGTTTGACCGATATCTATTAACAGGAACAGTAAAGCAAGAGGACTAAAGAGTAATCGAGCAGCGACAGCACCGTCCTGCTGCACGATGACCGCTACCGTCACGCAGAAGCGCGTTGCTCAGTCGCCGGTAGAGTACTCGTTATTACTCGTTTTTTACTGTCGACGCTGGGCGTTATCTGAAAAACGTGATGAGCAGAATTTCTTTGCTGACATCAGCTACACGTTGCAAAAGCGAAATTACAAATACCTGTGGAAATACCGAAGAAAAAAAAAATGGCTCAAATGGCTCTAGCACTATGGGACTTAATTTATGAGGTCATCAGTCCCCTACACTTAGAACTATTTAAACCTAAATAACCTAAGGACATCACACACATCCATGCCCGAGGTAGGATTCGAACCCGCGACTGTAGCAGCAGCGCGGTTCCGGACTGAAGCGCCTAGAGCTGCTCGGTCACAGCGGCCGGCCAAAATACCGGAGAAAATGCGCCTGACGACCCATAGGAGAGACACCCACTATATACGCAGTGAAAAAAAAATCGCGCACTCGGACTTCCTCACATACTGGTAATACAAAAATTTCTCTCATAAAATTTCGTCCTGCGCATATTTCAGGCAGTAAATGGAAGTTCAAGACTGGCAATCTGGCAACACGGTAACTATCTCTGTCAGCAAGGGGATCAATACTGTGCAGTTGGTGCAATGGGTAGCGTTTTGGGTTAACAGGCAGGAGGTCGAGGTTTCGATTCTGGATCGAGGCTTATATGTTTTCATTTGCTAAACGTAATCTGCGCGATACGGTATCTGGCGTCTTAATCGTCATACAGTGAATACAACCGGCCGTTGTGACCGAGCGGTTCTAGGCGCTTCAGTCCGGAACCGCGCCGCGGCTATGGTCGCAGATTAGAATCCTGCCTCGGCATGAATGTGTGTGACGTCCTTAGGTTAGTTAGGTTTAAGTAGTTCTAAGTCTAGGGGACTGATGACTTCAGATGCTAAGTCCCATAGTGGTTAGAGCCATTTCAACATTTTAGTGATAACAGTGGGTCTTCTACAAAACATTTGCAGTTACGTACTATGAACTCAGAAATGGAAGTACAATCGTTTTCATTGCTCAGCCTTTAAAGGAACCTATTGCACACCCTGGACGCGAAATGTTTCGCGTCACTGCATCTACTACATTACAAACCTGTTTTCTGTGTACCATACCCCAACCGTCCCAACGAAATTATTTGCAAAGCACGTTGCTAGCCCTACTGGTGACGTAAGGCCCTAACGAAATGTAGTGGACCTGAACGTGGCAAGGATTAAAGTTGGTATTAATCGATGGGACCACTGGGGGAGGGTACACACAAAACAAGCTTGGTATCTAATAGATGTAGTGGTGCGAAACAATTCGCGTCCACGACATGCAAAAGGTTTCTTTAAAAGCTGGCCATTGAAAACCATTGTATTTCCATTTCCGTGTTCGTAGTACGTAGCTGCAAATGTTTTGTAGAAGACCCACTGTACGCACCGTATGACGATTAAGACGCCGGGTACCGTACCGCGCAGATTACTTTTAGCAATTAGAAACAAATAAGCCTCAACCCAGAATCGAACCCTCGATCTCCTGCATGCTAGCCCAAAACGCTATCCACTGCACTAACTGCACAGCACTGATCTATTTGCTGAGAGAGGTACTTATAGTACACATGATTACAGTGTTGCCAGATTGCCAATCTCTAACGTCCATTTACTGCTCGTAATATGCACAGGACGAAATTTTGTGACAGACATTTTTTATCGCCGAAAATGAACGTATGGCATTGTTGGCCGGGAGGCCCCATGGGGGGAAGTTCGGCCGCCGTATTGCAAGTCCTTTTTAGTTGACGCCACTTCGGAGACTTGCAGGTCAATGATGATGAAAGACACACAACACCCTGCCGGGAATCGAACCCGGGCCCCCTGCGTAATAGGCGGAAACGCTACCGCTACGCTACGGAGGCGGACATTTTGTTGCTTGTATATGAGGAATCGCGCTGCGAAGTCCTAGTGCGCGAATTTTCCTTCACCCTGTATAACGTTCTTAGCAAAAACCTTGAAAAGTTATTGATGGACATACGCTATATATATTTTTAACATAAATAAAATATAATAAGGAAACGTTGTTAGCAAAAATCTCGTAAAAGTCTTGACTGATTTACTTTAGATATATACGTGATGCTCTAATTTATGTCCGTGCGAACGTTCGTTATTTTTCTGTTAAAATGCTGAAACGCTGTACCATTCTGTTTTGTGAAATGTGCGGTTTGGCTTTCTTTCTCACAGTCAGTTTTAACTACGATAGCAGGGCATTTAAACCATTAGAAAATTTTTTCTCCTTGTATATAATTTTAACCGAAGCTACTATCCTCACAGATCCAGCAGAAGGGGAGGTATACAATACCAATGGTCCGAGCCGATTTGCCCATTCATCTTAAGTGACTTCAATTCCCAGTCAAGGTTTCGTTCGCAATAACAGTAAAGAAGGCTCAAGATCAGAGAGGGAAGGAAGAAGAGATGGGCAGAGAGGGGACGGGGGAAGGAGGAGATGGGCAGAGAGAGAGGGGAACGAAGAGGAGGTGGACAGAGAGAGAAGGGATAAGGAGGTTAGGACATATAAACAATTTCCGTACATATTCAGCAATTGTGAAACATTGCCCGATTAGCTGGTATGTAAATGAAAACGTCGTTTATCAGCTATACGAGGGCCTCAAGACACCTTGAACACAAAACTCATTGAACTTATTGATACTGTGCGTTCTGGTCTTCAGTCTTAATACTGGTTTGATGCACCTCTCCGTGCTAGTCTGTCGTCTGTGTAACATTCTTCTTCTCTGCGTAGTTATCGCTACATACATCCACTTGAACCTTTTACTGTAGCCAAGCCCTGGTCCCTCCACAATGTGTAAGAGTACAGACATCAGTACCAGTATCGAATCATATCCTTACGTCCGCTGGTGGGGGGATGCCCCGTCAACTAGGCTGTGAGGTGAGCTTTTGGTGCCGTCGAGGAAGACGCGCAAATAGGCAGCCTATGAAGTGAGATCATAGAGTGAACACTTACGAGCCGGGCCGCAGCCACATTAGCGTAAATGGCAACATGGAGTATTTATTCTAATGAGTATTATGCCATCCGAATCAGTATCATTTTTTATAACGGTGATCAAAGAAAATTTAGAAGAGCAATGGCTAACTCGAGTGATAACAATGTGAATTTTTTAGACCGACGTAGGTAGCATATTTATGGACAAAAAGATATAATCAACTCCATGTTACTTATTAACTGTATAGCTCCAAGAGTTAAAATATGTTTGATGAGAAAGATGTACAGAAGAGAGGATGTCACAGTTTTACAGCACACGGGTTAGATAGGCACACGGTCTTGAACGTTATTACTCTCACATATGTATCTCGGCAGGGAGTTTGTCTGGCAATACTGTCAATAGAGCGTCAGATGCTGAGTTAAAACGATAGTAGACTATAGATAAAGCAAAAGATGAGTAAAATAGAATCGCCGAAACGATCAGACATCTTTAAAATGTTTACGTCTTCCCACACCCCCTTCTCTCTCTCTCTCTCTCACGCACACACACACACACACACACACACACACACACACACACACACACACACACACACTTCCACCTACTACCAAAAAGACTATTCGTTGATGCCTCAGGATTTGTCCTACCAACTGATTTCATCTGTCATTCAAGTTTGTGCCATATGTTCCTTTTCTCTTCCGTTAGACTCAGAACTTCTACATTAGTTATTCGATTTATCCCTCTAATTTTGAGCATTCTCCTGTAACATCACATTTGCAAAGCTCCTATTCTCTTCCTGTCCATACTTCTTATTGCCCGTATTTCACTTCCATAAGGAAATACTCCATACAAATACATTCAGAAAAGACTTCCTAACACTTAAATTTACATTAGATTTTGACAAATTTTTTTCTTTCTAAATGTTTTTCTTATTATTGCCAATCTGCGTTTTATATCCTCTCTACTTCGTATGTCGGTTACCCAAATAGCAAAACGCTTCTACAACTCACAGTGGCTCATTTCCTAATAAAATTCCCTCAGCATGATCCCACTGAATCTTACTACACTCTATTACCGTTGTTTTACTTTGGTGAATACTTATCTGATAACTTCTTTCCAAGGACCTATCTTTTCCGCTCATGTGATCTTCTAAATTCTTTGCCGCCTTTGAGAAAAATGCAATGCTAACCTCGAAATTTTTATTTCTTGTCACGGAACTTTCATTCAATTCCCAAATTCCTCTTTGGTTTCGTATACTGCTTGCGCAATGAACAGATTAAATGATAAGGGGAATAGGCTACATCAACATCTACATCCGTACTCCGTAAGCCACCGTATGAACCTTGTACGACTACTAGCCCTTTCCTTTCCTCTTCCACTCCCAAACAGAGTGAGAGAAAAACAACTATCTATATCCTCCGTACGAGCCGCAATTTCTTTTGTTCCAGTAGTCCTTACGCCAAATGTACGTTGGCGGCGGTAGAATCGTACTGCAGACAGCTTCAAATGCTGATTCGCTAAATTTTCTCAATAGTGTTCCGCGAAAGGAACGTTGTCTCCCTCCACAGATTCCCATTTGAGTTCACGAAGCATCTCCGTAACACTCGCGTGTTGATCGAAACTACTGGTAATAAATCAAGGGGCTCGCCTCTGAATTGCTTCGGTATCTCACTTCAATCTGACCTGGTAAGGCACTGGTAGGCAGTAGTCAAGAATGGGTCGCTCTAGTGTTCTATACGCGGTCTCCTTTACACATGAGCTTTACTTTAATAAAATTCTCCCAATGAACCGAAGTCGACCATTCGCCTTCCGTATTACCACCACCACGTACTCGCTCCATGTACTACCGCTTTGCCTCGTGATGACTGGGTGTTGTGTGATGTCAAAATGGCTCTGAGCACTATGGGACTTAACATCTTAGGTCATCAGTCCCCGAGAACTTAGAACTACACTCCTGGAAATGGAAAAAAGAACACATTGACACCGGTGTGTCAGACCCACCATACTTGCTCCGGACACTGCGAGAGGGCTGTACAAGCAATGATCACACGCACGGCACAGCGGACACACCAGGAACCGCGGTGTTGGCCGTCGAATGGCGCTAGCTGCGCAGCATTTGTGCACCGCCGCCGTCAGTGTCAGCCAGTTTGCCGTGGCATACGGAGCTCCATCGCAGTCTTTAACACTGGTAGCATGCCGCGACAGCGTGGACGTGAACCGTATGTGCAGTTGACGGACTTTGAGCGAGGGCGTATAGTGGGCATGCGGGAGGCCGGGTGGACGTACCGCCGAATTGCTCAACACGTGGGGCGTGAGGTCTCCACAGTACATCGATGTTGTCGCCAGTGGTCGGCGGAAGGTGCACGTGCCCGTCGACCTGGGACCGGACCGCAGCGACGCACGGATGCACGCCAAGACAGTAGAATCCTACGCAGTGCCGTAGGGGACCGCACCGCCACTTCCCAGCAAATTAGGGACACTGTTGCTCCTGGGGTATCGGCGAGGACCATTCGCAACCGTCTCCATGAAGCTGGGCTACGGTCCCGCACACCGTTAGGCCGTCTTCCGCTCACGCCCCAACATCGTGCAGCCCGCCTCCAGTGGTGTCGCGACAGGCGTGAATGGAGGGACGAATGGAGACGTGTCGTCTTCAGCGATGAGAGTCGCTTCTGCCTTGGTGCCAATGATGGTCGTATGCGTGTTTGGCGCCGTGCAGGTGAGCGCCACAATCAGGACTGCATACGACCGAGGCACACAGGGCCAACACCCGGCATCATGGTGTGGGGGGTGATCTCCTACACTGGCCGTACACCACTGGTGATCGTCGAGGGGACACTGAATAGTGCACGGTACATCCAAACCGTCATCGAACCCATCGTTCTACCATTCCTAGACCGGCAAGGGAACTTGCTGTTCCAACAGGACAATGCACGTCCGCATGTATCCCGTGCCACCCAACGTGCTCTAGAAGGTGTAAGTCAACTACCCTGGCCAGCAAGATCTCCGGATCTGTCCCCCATTGAGCATGTTTGGGACTGGATGAAGCGTCGTCTCACGCGGTCTGCACGTCCAGCACGAACGCTGGTCCAACTGAGGCGCCAGGTGGAAATGGCATGGCAAGCCGTTCCACAGGACTACATCCAGCATCTCTACGATCGTCTCCATGGGCGAATAGCAGCCTGCATTGCTGCGAAAGGTGGATATACACTGTACTAGTGCCGACATTGTGCATGCTCTGTTGCCTGTGTCTATGTGCCTGTGGTTCTGTCAGTGTGATCATGTGATGTATCTGACCCCAGGAATGTGTCAATAAAGTTTCCCCTTCCTGGGACAATGAATTCACGGTGTTCTTATTTCAATTTCCAGGAGTGTACTTAAACCTAACTAACCTAAGGACATCACACACATCCATGCCCGAGGCAGGATTCGAACCTGCGACCGCAGCGGTCGCTCGGCTCCAGCTGTAGCGCATAGAACCGCACGGCCACCGCGGCCGGCTGTGTGATGTCCTTAGGTTAGTTAGGTTCAAGTAGTTCTAAGTTCTAGGGGACTGATGACCATAGATGTTAAGTCCCATAGTGCTCAGAGCCATTTCAGCCATTTGAACTACCGCTTTGCAACGTTACACCTGGATTTAATTGAGGTGACTGTGTCAAGCAGCACACTGCCAATGTTGTATTCGAACATTACGGGATTATATTTATTACTCATCTACATTAACTTACATTTTTCTAATTTAGAGAAAATTGCCATACTTGACAACAACTAGAAATTTTGTCTAAGTCGCTTTATATCCTGCCACAGTCACTCAACGTCGACACCTTCTCTTAGGCCACAACGTCATCAGCGAACAGCTGCGGATTCCTGTTCAGCATGTCGGTCAGATCATTTATGTATATAGAAAATAAGTTTTACTTCCCTCTGAACTACTGCATTCATGTCATTCGCCTCTTACAGTTGCAGTCTGGTTTTTATACAAGTCGTAGATTATCTTTCGCTCCCTGTATTTGATCTCTGCTAACTACAGAATTTCAAAGGATGTATGGGTTTACCTACATTGTATTACCAAAGGATCAGTCTCAAAACTATAGCATCAGCGAAGCTGGCGTATCCTTGGAACGTGCAGAGTGATGGCAGCCTGTTTTTCATCCTAGTCACTAATAAATCATCTATCAGGCTAAACTACGTATATTTATCTCATGCCGAAATACTCCAGCTGTCGGGTTTGAGACGTACACATGCGATACACGACGTAAGTCACACCTGGAACCAAAACGAAAGACAAATAAGCCCATGCGTTAACGTAATCGAATAACGGGAGAGAAGTGCAAAGCGTCGAACCGGAAAAATTTCGATGATTTGATGCAGACGTTCACGGGAGTAGCAAACCAACAGCAAGGAATTACTGTTTAGCTCCCTTAGAGGCTCATATGGCAAAATCAGTGACAGAAACTAGCAAGCAAAAGAAACAAAGAAAATCCAAGTCAAGATAACAAAATATTGAGCAGCAGTCGTTGGGTTATCAAGTGAGAGACAGAAAGCAGTTGACTTTACGAGGAAAAAGTTCCTAACTGAAAAAAAGACACACCCAATAAGCTAAGTATCGAAATAGATATGATGGTCTGAAGAGTTGTAACAAATCAGGAGGAAATTATATCGAAACTATATACAGAAGAACCGGCGATAAGGTGGTAAAAATACTATCCTACATCCAAAAAAACATTACCGGAGAAGAGAACAGAACTTTAGTACAACATACAGGGTGTTACAAAAAGGTACGGCCAAACTTTCAGGAAACATTCCTCAAACACAAAGAAAGAAAATATGTTATGTGGACATGTGTCCGGAAACGCTTACTTTCCATGTTAGAGCTCATTTTATTACTTCTTTTCAAATCACATTAATCATGGAATGGAAAAATACAGCAACAGAACGTACCGGCGTGACTTCAAACACTTTGTTACAGGAAATGTTCAAAATGTCCTCCGTTAGCGAGGATACATGCATCCACCCTCCGTCGCATGGAATCCCTGATGCGCTGATGCAACCCTGGAGAATGGCGTATTGTATCACAGCCGTCCACAATACGAGCACGAAGAGTCTCTACATTTGGGGCCGGGGTTGCGTAGACAAGAGCTTTCAAATGCCCACATAAATGAAAGTCAAGAGGGTTGAGGTCAGGAGAACGTGGAGGCCATGGAATTGGTCCGCCTCTACCAATCCATCGGTCACCGAATCTGTTGTTGAGAAGCGTACGAACACTTCGACTGAAATATGCAGGAGCTCCATCACGCATAAACCACATGTTGTGTCGTACTTGTAAAGGCACATGTTCTAGCAGCACAGGTAGAGTATCCCGTATGAAATCATGATAACGTGCCCCATTGAGCGTAGGAGGAAGAACATGGGGCCCAATCAAGACATCACCAACAATGCCTGCCCAAACGTTCACAGAAAATCTGTGTTGATGATGTGATTGCACAATTGCGTGCGGATTCTCGTCAGCCCACACATGTTGATTGTGAAAATTTACAATTTGATCACGTTGGAATGACGAAACTAAAATGAGCTCTAACATGGAAATTAAGCGTTTCCGGACACATGTCCACATAACATCTTTTCTTTATTAGAATGTGAGGAATGTTTCCTGAAAGTTTGGCCGTACCTTTTTGTAACACCCTCTATAACCGAGAAAGAGTTAGGGTTTAACGTCCCTTCGCCGAGGTCATTGGAGACGGAACACAAGCTCAGGCTGGGCAAAGATGGGGAAGAAAATCAGCGACTCTGTCATATTCAAGGAAACCATTCCGGCATTTCTCTTTAGTGATTTAAGGAAATCACGAGAAATGTGAATCTGAATTACAGGACGAAGATTTGAACTGCCGTCCTTTCGAGTCCAGTGCCTTACCAGAGCGCCACCTCACTCGATGGTTCGTAGCGAAGTGCTTTGTGTAATCAGTAAACGAACTCCGGTCAACCTCGGAGACAGCGCTACCTTATTACGGAGGATTGCAAAATACCACAAAATGGAAATTGCAAAGTAAACGTTAATCTTTTATTAGTAGGAACTTAACCGTATTACTTTACTGTGGTGTAACTAATACCCTACGGTCGCAGGTTCGAATCCTGCCTCGGGCATGGATGTGTGTGATGTCCTTAGGTTAGTTAGTTTTAATTAGTTCTAAGTTCTAGGCGACTGATGACCTCAGAATATAAGTCGCATAGTGCTTCGAGCCATTTGAACCATTTTTTTTGTAACTAATATAAGGGCAAAACAAACATTTTCAATTATAGCACTAAGAATTTTACAACTAGATGTTACCAGCAGCTGTGCTCGCATATCGGTAGCTTTGTTATGATGAGTGATGGTGAGTAAGTTAGCTTCTTTACGTGCAGTAACATCAGCTGCCGTCACGAGTCTGCCTGTTGAGGTAAGCGTAGTTCGTGACGTATTCTCTGCTCTGCCCCCCCTCCCCCCCCTCCCCTAGCTTTCCCAACACGCTATGCTTCGGATGCGCAGCGTCACCGCCGAACAGTGCGCGCAAAGGGGCGTGGACAGGAGCGCGATCTATAAATCGTGCTACTGAAACAACTACATATTATACAATGTGTACATTATGGAACAAATAGTTTCGAAGTATGAATTAAACACAATGAAGTTTGCATAAGCACTGTATTCATTACTTTCAATCGTATCACGTAGCACATATGAACCAATAAAAGCATTATCGCAAATATGACATAGATCAAAAGTGAAAGAGCAAATACCTTTTTTAAACAATAAGTATTTTTCCCTAATTCAAGTAATATCCTTCAAATGACTGAATCTTGTTCTGCGCACTTCCTAAGGTAGCCTATGTTCTTCCTCAGGGTTCAGGCTATTTCGATACCGAATTTCATCGAAGTCGGTTCAGCGGGCTGGTCGTGAAAACGTAACAGACAAAGATGCTTTCACATTTGTATTATTAGCATGGATAAAACTTTAAATTACGATATATTTTTTCTGTGATCCGATTTTGATGAAATAAAGTCTGTACGGTGCCCCAAGCAATGCTGAAGTTAGCTGTGAAAACCGCATGAAAGAGATTATCGTATTCAAATAGGCAGACAGATACGGAGGTTTTAGATAAAACTTTAAATAACAATTTTTTTTCTTTGTTTTCCATGATCCGGTTTTGATGAAACAACGCCTCTACGGTGCTTCAAGCTAAGCTCAAGTCACCTTTAAAAACCGTTTGAAAATTCGTCTAGTATCTTTGGAGATTAGTGTGTCCAAACAGAGAAACAGAAAGGTACGCCGGCTTTACATAAAATTTTAAATCACGATATCTTTTTTCCGTGATCCGATTTTGATGAAATAAAGCCATACAGTGTCCTAAGCTGTACGCAAGTTGCCTGGGAAAACCCCATGTTACTCACCTAGCAGTTTTGGAGAAGCATATTCAGGCAGACTGACAGACACGACAGTTCAATACATTTATTATTAGTACAGGTTGAAGGAAGTAATTTTTCCTCGAAGGGGCAATTTTAGTTAGAAATAAAAACAAAAATAATTTTATTCTTAACTTGGTCTCTGTAGCGACGAAACGATACTACTCGTATGTTGCTGGAGGTGATATAATTTTTAAGAGGAAGGTTTTTAGATTAATTTAATTTGATATTTATTTATTTTTGTTTTTGACCATTTTTAACAAGGTGCTAGATGGAAGCGACCTATACTTAATTTGAATGAAAAAGTGAGGATTTCTTCCATTAACGCAATATTGGTTTACAGTGATACTGTTTTAATATCAGTAATTTAGGTAGGTGCAATTGCATCAACATCCGAAACAGAAATAGCAAAGAAGCAATGCCGAGATGGCACAGAATGGTAAAAATGAAAAAAAATGATTAACATTGGTTGTCTTCTAATTTCGAGGTTTCGGTTTGCGTTGTTTCAGTTTTTACTGTAGCGTAAAGGCCTGGAGCAGAGTCCTCTCAATCTCGTGAGGCCTAATGAGAACATGATGGAATAAGTAAGCAATCACATTAACGACATTTATTTATATAAACTGCGCGCATGAGCTGGATGGAGGCACCAAGACGACGCTAGTAACCATCTACAGTGGGCACCGTTCACAGATTCTATGAGGAGCATAATAGGCGGGGTACTGGCTGCAGTCACCTGCCCTCCAATGCCTCAGAAGAGGCACTAAACTGGGCGCTTCCATATCTGTGTGCTTTTTTTTCATAGTTAAGGATGTAACATACCGGGGTGTCAGTCTGTGGAAGCTCCACAATTTCACCGCGGACATCGCTGGTACCAATCCCTTAGCCGTGCCCTTGGTGGAAAGGCCTCCGTGCCGCTGCTAAACTCGCAGAGCTGACCTATGGTATTATCGACGTGCTCCCGCCTGGATTCACTTACGACGGCATTCACTCTGTTTGGACACTGGATGCGAAGCATTTTCGATGGGTTTGTGTAATGTCCTTCTGTAGGAGTTAGGCTGGGTGATCGTACTTTCTTCAGCTAATGTATTATGAGACAGTGCAAGTACCGCATCTTACTATTCTCATTGTTGTAACGACACGTCTGCGAAATATGACTGAGTAACACTGCATTCGTAGCGAACAATAATTTTTGGTGAAGCATTTGCACCCTTTGTTTTGCTGAAGACAACCTTAATGTGGAGTAATGAGAGTCATTTTTCCTTCTGGTATAGTAATTATGTACATTATTGTCCCCTTTTGTATTGCAGTGGATTATTTACAGTACACTTCATGAGGGAATAAATATACTATGAAGCAGTAGTCACAATTCCTTAAACAGATATCTACAAGATGATCGTGGGTAAGCACCACGTATTATTCTTAGCGCTCGTTTTTGAGCTATGAACACGTTAAAGATGAGTTACCCCAGAACATTTTTCCATATGACATTATTCACTGAAAACATGCAAAAAATGTCAGCTTACTGATTTATCTCTCTGTACAAGATTTGCAATGATTTTTGATATAAATGTGGCTGAACTTTGTTGTTTTAGGAGTTACGAAATATGCTTCCTCCAGTTTAAACTCTCATCAATATAGACACCTAAAATTTTTTAAACTTCCGCCTTATTTATTATTACCTCGCTATGTGTTATGCTTATCATTGGTGTAGTACCTCTAGAAGTAGAGAACTGAATACGTTGTGTCTTTTTGAAATTGAGAGTGAGATCATTCGCAAAAAACCGGTCAATGCTACTTTTAAGACAATTTTTTTCATTTCTTCTGTTGCTGTATGTATGCTCGGAATGAATTACAATACTCTCATCCGTAAAAAGAGTTAATTCTGCTAGTTTTGTGTTAGACGGAACATCGTTTACATATATGAGGAACAATAGTGGACCTAAGTTTGAGACCTAGGGAACAACATATGTGATTTCTTCTCAGTCAGGAGAATCTTCGTTGATAATATTGGTTCAGTTACTAAGTAAAACTTCTGTGTTTTTTTTCTTCGTAAAAGGGGACATTGCCCATTGGTTGGCTATATCATCAATTCCATAAAATATCAGTTTGTATTGGAGAATATTGCGATTCACACAGTCATGCCGCAGAAAATAACAATCGGTGTTGTTCTGTTTACTGCTTGTAAAATTTGGTGAGTGAACGTGTAAATGGTATTCTCAGTTGACAAGTCTTCTGAAATCCGAATTGTGATTTACTGAGGATATTGTTGTTGCTCAGGTGTGATACTGTTCTAGAATATATAACTTTCTAAAAAAAATTGGGACGATTTCAGTAGTGAAACAGGTCGGTAATTACTGACATCTCCGCTATCAACTTCGCTATAGAGGTGTTTAACAATGGAAAATTTCGATCTCTCTGGAAAAATACTTAGAGTTATTGATGCATTATATGTTTAAGATCCGACAAGGCTAATTATATGGAAACAAATAGTTAGTTTTCTTTTGGAAATGCCATCAGATCCAGATGAGCTTTTATGTTTGGGAGAATATACAATTTCCTTAATTACAGGAGGACATTCATGTGACTGACCCGTGAGAGTTACTTTTTCTACATACTACTGTGTTTTCCTCTTGAAATGTTTGCCTCTATATTTCCTATTACATTTAGGAAATGGTTATTAAGCTTAGCTGCTACCAGTGACTGATAATTTATAGCGCTTTATACATAATTTGGTTTAAATTCACAGAGATGAAATGCATGCAATCCCCGGGGATAAAATCGGTGTAAATGCAGTGACATGTAATAAAAGAGAAATCCTTTAAGAAATGCTAAAGATGCAATGTAATTTGTAGTCAAAATGTGTCCAGATCGGAATTGGAACAGGGATCTCTAGCGTACTGCAGCTGCTTATGATACAATTTCAAGTATCTGCATTTCATGTTTAGTGAATTTAGTCCAATTTATTTACATCTTACGGCAAGGTAGGTCACAGACCTCCACCAAATATGTTCCTCCAGTAGCGTTTCCCCACACAGCTAGTGGGAGAACCTCTGGTTACAGTGTGGAGATGCAGTATGAAGAGAACATCAGTGGCACTGGAAATTTCTGTCGGTCCCGGAGGTGAGCTCGGATGGCCTGAATCGTTTAGGTGATCGCAATAGATCTAGTTCAAATCTAAGTCAAGCACAAATATTAATTTGTTGCTATACAGTCATCAATTTATGCAGCTGCATCAAATTGTTTTTATTCTTATTGATCCACGGATTTTATTTGAGAGAATTTCGTTCCATTGAGTTACCTGACACGTTTATCTGATACAGTCGCAATAGCTCCAAATAGACAACAATCAACTGCGAATGCAACCGGACGGTTTCATGCAGCTGGGATGTTCATAGCCCAGAAGTTCGGAGCGAAGAGGGCAGCTGGGCAAGTGGTACCTTTGACGACAGATACTGGTAGACGGTATGACGTCGTTTTCTTGGTTCCAGCTTCTCCACAGCTATACCACGTGACTTCTGCAAACAACGATGGTGTTGTGTCGTGCTTGTCGTTGTGCAGAGCCTTTTTTGGGGTGAAGTAACATTAAATATCGCTTGTAAGTACTATTAATTTAATATAACGGCATTTTTTGAAAATTGCTAAGCTGTTGGTTATATCATTTTTGTACCCATATAGTAGTAACATACGAGTATTATTGGTTGAAAGAGATGTGTATGTTTCCAGGCACACGTTACAGCCTGAACTATTTCTTGGAACACTAGGCAACAACGCTGGTTTTTTCTACCCTGTAGTTATCTTAGGGATGAAGGACGCAGGTAGCTATGGATATAGACGCTGTAACGAAAAGATGTCAACCTAACTGCGCACAATTCTGTTCCAAACACTCCAAAGAAATTTGTCAAACAAGGGAAAAGTATCTATTCGCTGTTCGAACATTTACGTTAAATTACAGTTTATATAGCAGCAGGGCATACAGCTACGCCAGGAGAAACCATCATTTTGGAAAGACTGTGACAGAAACATTCTTTTTAAAAACAGTCTGTGTTTCATGTTTGTTGCTTACTAACAAAATATTTGTTCATTACTGAATTTGCCAGCCGCGGTGGCCGAGAGGTTCTAGGCGCTTCAGTCCGGAACCGCGCGACTGCTACGGTCGCAGGTTCGAATCCTGCCTCGGGCATGGATGTGTGTGATGTCCTTAGATTAGTTAGGTTTAAGTAGTTCTAAGTTGAAGGGGACTGATGACCTCAGATGTTAAGTCCCATACTGGTGAGAGCCATTTGAACCATTACTGAGTTTACTTAAATAGTATATTGTGTTGCATAATAAAGTCTTTAGAAAAGAAATGAGAATATTCATCCATTTATCACTCAGTGTAAACGACTTTGCCGCAGTGGTAACACCGGTTCCCGTTATATCACCGAAGTTACGCGTCGTCGGGCTTGGCTAGCAACTGACTTCCGAGCGGTGTTGGCAAGCGGGGTGACTGAGCCATGGTGAGGCCAACTGAGAAGCTGCTTGAGTGAAAAGTGGCGGCTCCGGTTACTGAAAGTGACAGAGGCCGGAAGAGCGGTGTGTTGACCACTTGCCCCTCCGTATCCGTGTCCAGTGACACCTATCGGCTATGGATGAAACAGCGGTCGGTCGGTACCGTTGGGATTTCCGAGGCCTGTTCGTACGGAGTTCTGAGTTTTGCACTTAGTATGTGATATCCTAGTCTGATTATAAGTTTCCTTCAGCATTTGTGAATAAAATCCTCAACACATTTTGCATGAGATGGGAAAACTTAAAAGTTTATCACTCTGCTGTCTTTCTGGGCTACTCCAGTTAAACAAAGCTGAGCAACAGTTTCAGCTGGAATTTTGTAGTAGTTTCTCGAGTAGTAATTCACAGATTTTAGTGCAAAGTATTGACTTAGACAGAAATTCAATCGCATCTAATATCTTCTGGAGACAAACTATTTAAACCAGAGAAGAGCTTTCAATTAAAAATACTATATTAATTTTTGAGAACATTTCTCTTGGAGTACAGCGGTTTTCTTTTATTACTTAAACATGAACGTGAACAGTAACAACCGCAAGAAACGTTTTTTTTTTAATGTTACCGGAAAAGCAGTTAGCGATCGTGGAGTCGTGGCACTTGCTCCGTTCAGTCACCGTCTACCTTCATGGTGTGAGGTCTGAAGATGGTCTAGCGGTTGTGACTCTTCATGTTTAAAAGACACCTCAGATTTCGTGGGAGAATGAAACAGTTGAATTCGCTACATGCGATGAAAACAGGTGTGTTTACATTTTAGATTTATTTGTTTGTGCTGTGTAGCGTGGCCATGAAGTCTAAGTATTGTTTACAGATTTGTAACAAACATTTTTTTCCGTCCAAGGCCTCTACTTGCAAGCAGTATACATTTTACAATGCATAACGCGTACCCTTGATGGTGGACATATCTCATAATTGGGAATACAGAAATATTTACGGTGAAAGTATTGATGGTTTATTATTAAGGGAACAAGACCTAGCTGAACATAGAATGTGCTCCAGTAGTTCGCAAAGTTCATTGAGAAGTAATTGCGGTAAAACTAAATTTTTACCTGTTTAAACAATAACTTACAAGTATTAGTTTTATTTAAACAAACGGCATTTAAGGTAGTAAATTCAGCAGAAAATCCATTCAGAAACATCGGCAAAAAATCGGAAGACAGAGTGTTGCTTTGAACTCAGGCCAACGTTTCACCAACAGTTACGTGATTTTGTTGTAACCACGGCAAGTGTATAGCCACTGTACTGTTTGCTTGGTCTGCTAATATCCGTAGTCGAAGGATGGTACATGCCACAAGTGAGACACCCAATGTGCATGAGGTGTTTTCTCTCTCGGGTCACCGTGTGTGGGGCGAACAAAAACAATAATGATAATGCGACAGTTAAAACTACGATTCTTCGGAGTCACTACCTTCAAAACCCACACTAACGAGCAACCGCACTTAATGTATAAAGCGGGTGGGTCACTCATTGAGTAATTCTATTATGCATACACAGTCCATATACGCTCGTGTCACGAAAGAACTGCAGTACACTATATGCCGCTGCGGTATATGAAGATAAAGCTCACAAGACTTAATGTAAAAGTTCGGCGGGTTTAAGTAAAAGGCTCTAATGAGTTTTGTATAGCCTCTGCCGTTTTCCTGTTGTACAGTTAAAAATCTCCACCAAGAGTACGATTTTTTCTTTTCTAAGGCATAAGCCGAAAGTTATTTTCGCTGTCTTTCATTATGTCTGTCAGGATATTTCACCTTCCACACACTTAGACAAGATAAATGGTTAGCAAATATTTTTTCTCATAAGGGAGTGAGAGACATCACCAAACACATTTGTGTATGTGTGCAAAAAGCAACAATATGAAATAGAATGAACGACAGAAAAGGGGCAAAAGTATTTTGTGTTCCTATAAAATCTATTCGAGACAAAGTATTCTGCCGCTTCTAACACAATGTTTGCAACTATTAATGGTTGGATAAAACTGTAGCCCTTTGACGTTACGCATTCAACAATCACCGACTTACTAACTGCAAGATTATCTCCAGATACAAAACATGTGTTTGGAACACAAACCCAAAAGAAAGAGATAATAAGTAAGGTGTGCGTGTGGGTGTGTTTGTGTGAATGCTTGTGTACGGCGTTTTTGCTGTCAGCTTATAGTTGAAATATGTCTATTCAATTGCACTTCTTTGTTGGACAACTTCTCAAAAATCTTTGCATTTTCATGTAAGGTTGCCAGTTCCGAAACGTAGACAGACTCATCCAGTCGAGTTACTGTGTATGTGTCTTAACAGAAATATGTGCATGTTCTTTGAAGAAGTATCATAATGAATATCATTAATTATTCCTACCAGAAAATGCATTACGTATCTCAATTATTTGCATTTTTTGTTTCATTTACTGTGAAGTTAGCAGTTTCCTTACTTTATTTGCTGTTGTCACCAGTTAAACTTGTAGTAGATACTTCAGCAAACCTGAAGCTGTCTGGCACCAGTCGAAAGTTGAGTTTGATAGAAAATAGAGATACCTGAGTTCATATTAACAGAATCTTCCGTCGGTTCTTGGTAGAACAACATTATAATAAATGAAAAGCACCAGTTTGCTTTTGTTCTACAATATTACTTTATTGTTAACCGGTTTTCGGCTTACAAGGCCATCTTCAGACATTTACTGAGTATTATCATCAAAGAAGTTAAATGTTAGCAGACAACATTGGAAGAGAAGTAACACATCTAGATTGAAGTAGAAACATACAGCAAGTAACATCTTTCCAATGAAAAAGTAAAAACTGAACAGTACATAAATAACAATGGAGTAGACAGGAAAACCTTTAGCACAAAATAGGAATAGCATGCCTACATAACAGTTTCTATTAATAAACAAAACTAATAAAATAAAATAAAATTAGTACTAGACAAGGCTGCATCAGGAGGTATGAAACATGGAGAGTGATACACAACCAATTAAAAGAAGAGACAGTTGTCAATGTAAATACAGAATACATAAGGAACTTAAGCAATATCATTAAGATAAACAGAAATTAATAAATGCAGGAAAATGGAGGTGTTTGAGGGAACCTACAGTTTGAGAGTGTGGTGGTACTGCATTTTAACATTAACATTATAATCAAAGCAGTGGCTGTGTACCAGTTTTCATTAAATAAATGAGCAAAGTAAAATATGAACAGTATTTGATGAGACAACTACAAGGGATGTTAAACATGGACAGTAATACAAGTACCAGTTGAAAGAAAGCCTGAACTGTTGAAAGTACGGTCTATGTGGAATACAAAGACAACTTCAACAAATAAAACAACTTAATGAATACAGGAAAATGGGAATATGTAGGAAGAGAGAGTGTGGGAAGTAATGAACGACAAAGATGATTATATGAAGTTTAGGAGAGGGGAAGTGTTGAGTTGTGTCTGGTCATTTAGGATGAAATCTGGACTGTGAGCAAGATGTTTGTTAATTTCCAGGGCTTCCAGCAGGTTGCGTTTATGGCCTTTGTTTGCTAAGTGAAGTACATGAGTTCCATATTTAGGGTTCCATACTTCAATCGGTAAAAACAGAACCTTTATAGGATCACTTTGTTGTCCATTTGTCCATCTGTCTGTCTGTCCGGCTGTTCAAAACCCTTTTTCTCAGGGACGGGTAGACATATCAAGTTGAAATTCACGTCACATATTAAGGTCTGAGGTTCCTGGTCGATATAAAAAACTGAAGTTTATCAGTTTGTGAAATCAAGATATACGGCAATTTATGTCACATATTTCAATACTCGCAAAATCACTCATCAAAACCTACAGGGTACTCACAGTTGACCTATAATCATGAAATTTGTCAAGAAGCAAGATTTCACACTACAGTCAAAGGAAAAAATCCGAAAATTGTTAATTTGTAACTATATCACAAGAAAAAAGAATATATTTTGGCATTTATTATCAGCCTGACTGTCTGTCCGCCCGTCTGTTAAGACCTCTTTTGCTCAAGAACGTGTTGACGCATGAAGATGAAATTTATGTCACATACCCAGTTTCGTTTTCATTTGGTGGTGTACAAATGTTAAGTTTCTAAGCCAACGCAATCAGAAGATAAGGCCATTTATGTCACATATTTTGACACTCGCAAACTTACTCATGAGAACCTATAGGCTACTTCCCATTGAAGCAGAATAAAAAAAAAAAGTAGCAAGAAGAAAGGTTTCACTGTACAAGCAAAGGGAAAAAATCAGAACATTGTTAATTTGTAATTATATAACACGAAAAAATATTTATTTTTTCATTTGTTATCTGACTTCAACCTTGGAATTAAAACGTTCTCTAAGATCTTGGAATCCATGGGACAAATATCTTACCAGTGTCAATATCGATACCAGGGAAACATAGTCCAGATCCAGATGAACTGTCTGTATACATAATTACGTTTGTACAGAACCCTCAGTACACAAGTCTTACTTACGCCTGGCCAATTTTTTCATCTAACCTTTCAACCGTTGCACCATTTACTCAGTATGAGTACCGTAAAACCTCTGTGCTCTTTTTGTTTCTGTAAGGCGTCCAGGATGCATTATGGAATTTTTTTCTGGAATGCTGTGAAAATCTTAAAGTCCAACGAAGGAAACAGCTGAAACCACGAGCAAAGATAATTGGACAAAGATAGAAAATGAAGCAAACGAGGTTGCTCTTTAATGTGCAACGAGTGAGCAAGACACAGGACGACGGCTGTTCAGATCCCAGTCCGGCCATTCAGATTTTCGTTTTCCGTGATTTCCCTAAATATCTTAAGGCAGATGCCTCAATGCTTCTTTTAAAGAGTACGGTCGATTTTCCTCTCCATGTTTCACGAATCCGAGTTTATGCTTCGTCTCTAATGACCTCGTCGTCCGCCCCCGGTATCTGAATGGTCAGCGTGACGGATTGTCTATGGTCGCAGGTTCGAATCCAGCCTTGGGCATGGATGTGTGTGATGTCCTTAGGTTTAAGTAGTTCTAAGTTCTAGGGGACTGATGACCTCAGAAGTTAATTCCCATAGTGCTCAGAGCCATTTGAACAATTTGACGGATTGTCAATCCTCTGGGCCCGGGTTCGATTCCCGGCTGGGTCGGGAAATTTTCTCCGCCCAGGGACTGGGTGTTGTGCTGTCCTCATCATCATCCTATCATCGTCATCGACTGCAGGTCGCCGAAGTGGCGTCAAATTGAAAGACCGGCACCCGGCGAACGGTCTGTCCGACGGGGGGCCCTAGCCATACGATTAAATAAATAAATAAATGACCTAGTCGTCGATGGGACGTTAAACCGTAATCTCCCTTCTTCCTCGATGAGTACCGACGCAGCTATTGGATGACTGCGCAGCGTTGAGGTCGCTGGCAGTGGTGACGTGACCGGTTCAGCCTTGCAAAGCAGCATTGCTCAGCATGTCTGTTGCCCAGCTGACGCCTCTAGGCTCGACATCGACTACCACACCAGTGAGTCACCCACGCGTCCGCTGTGCCACTACGCGTCCAGATTGACCTTGTGGCGCAACAGCGGAGACGCTGCTGCCATTACCATACTTTCGATATGATAAGATGGTGCATTGGAAAAGAGACTCGTCATCTATTGGAACGAAGTCGGGTTCAAATTTACGTCTCACTTTCCTGATGTAGGTTTTCCCTTAAATCACTTAGTCCTTTAAATATAGCTGCAGCGAATTTTTTTTTCAGGATGCCTTCAATTCGAGCTTGTGCTTTAGTTTTAGTTTTGTTTATTAGTCTGTGGTCGGTTTCGAAGTTAAAGGTATCTTCTTCCAGACCGGGATTTAATATGTAATAAGTACATACAATTTTTAATAAAAAGAGACAAAATGTTATCGGACAATCAATTGTGTCGCTATGCTTACTTTTAAAAACATTTATGGTGTATACCATACGTCAACAATTTTATAATAAATTCAAGAACTATATTCCTTCCCAGGATTAAGCCTTGACCAGGCGGGGGAAACCAGCCATAAAGTATAAACGAAAAGTTACCATACTTGGAACAGAATCAAACAGAATCTATAACAAATTTTGCTTCTCCTTCGGAGAGAACATCACTTCTCTCATTGAGAACAGCAAACAAGGTCTATACCATCATAAATGCACACGCATCTAGTTGACTTTGGCTTGTAGCTTCTTTGATCAACACTTGTGTGTTAACTTAATGGATGTTGTTGTGCCTGATCAATGGTGCTGTACACTTACTGCTGTTACGTATTTTCAGGTTTTCAATGTTTTCTGCTTCCTTAAGCCGGTGTTATGGCTTTAAGTATCATTTTATGACGTTTTCAAGTCAACAGTGGCTTATACATATCGTTAAATAGTATGTATGACATGTGCAGTTGTCGCAATAGATATTTTTCCACTGTGAAGATGGCCCATGATGGAAACCGATTGTGAAGAAATATACTGTAAGACATCACAGTGTGTGTCATGTATTTCTCCAAGTATATCTACGCTGTTGTCAGTCGCCTGAAAAAAATTTCGATTTCTAATAGTTCGTTGTGTCACTGTGGTGCCAACTACTGCTCAGACTGCTGCTGCAGGTGCAGCACAATGCGCCAGAGACACACGCCGAACACGATGGTCTTTCCTCTCGGTACGACCGCGTTGTCATCCGGAGCTCGGTCGTCTTTCGATAGTAAATTTTTTTCCACCGCTATCAGCAATCAAGTACAGTGGCTACATTCCTGCCAGTCTTTCTACAGTATCGCAGAAGGAGTATCCAGCTTCTCGTAGCCCAATTACACGACCTCGTTTAAACTCAGTGAGATGTTGATAATGGCGTCTTCCCAAAGCCAAATAAAGAAATAAAAAAAAATAATGGCGTCTTTGTCAAGTTAAAGGCATTCTTGACTATCATCATCTCACCACGTCCACTCTCAAAGGTGACTAGCGCTCATGACCCTTACAGTATGTATGAAAGCCGCTCGGTGTAGCCGCGTGGTCTGAGGCGACGCCTCGCTAGGTTCGCGTTGCTCGCCCCGTCGGAGGTTCGAGTCCTTCCTCGGACATGGGTGGGTGTGTTGTCGTTAGCGTAAGCTAGTTTAAGTTAGATTAAGCCTAGCTACCGACGACCTCACCAGTTTGGTCCCATAGAAACTTACCACAAATTTCAATAACTATAGTGTGTATGAAACAAATCTGATTTCCGTCCTCGTAGTGGCTTTACTAGTGACACTCTTATGGGACTGACGCGAAATTTAAATAGACATCATCTTTCAGGTGTAGAGATACGCATACCAAGTTTCGTTTATATCGTACAAATCCTTGGTGTGGCGATTTCTTTTTTGTCGTCAGTGTGGACACAAATCTCAGACAGAACAACAGTACGGACTCCTAAAAAGTTATCAGAGGAGAAATAACAGATTACAAACCGATGAGCCTTCACTTCAAAGATTCAACAAGGTAACTGATTACCAACAATAAAGACAACTGTGAGAAGACAACCCGAGAATGGCGCGTGGGAAGAATTATTGTCAGTAAGCCTCTATATTAGCTCTAAATTCTCGAATTTTCTAGTCGTGGTCATTTCGGAGATTCTATACGAGAACGTAATATGTTGTCCGACCCCATCTGAAAAGTGAAAATCACGGTCTAGACAGTTTTTTCAAATGACACATTTTTTATTTAATAAAATACTCAGCTTTGTTAGTGTCCGCTATCGTGGTCTCTTTATCAAGATTTGAAGATTCTTTTTCTGATATGTGATTATTTTGAGCTTCTTTAATCAATACGGCTTAGATGGCAGTCCAGTAATAAATATTATGAAAAGCGCTTTCGAGTGTAAATATCTCCCATTCTGTTTTTAACTATACTTGATGACTGCCGAGGACCACCCCATGGCCACTGGTGATAGCCGCACCTGAACTGTACATTTTCCTACCACAGCATACTTCTACTGATGACTGGTTGCTAAGCAGTGTCTGACCTGTTAACGCAATCATTTTATTGGCTGTAGCGCGTATGTCCTCGTTCCAAAAACTGTTTGTGACTGATTCTGTACACTACTCAGAACCAGCGCCTGCTCCCTGATTTCTTCCCAGAATATGTGACACGCAGTATGAATCTAAGCCCGCATCGAGACTCACCTCCAACTTGTAACATATTAAACTTTGTCTTAATATTTTAGACAATATTATCGTGCGATCATCTATCTATATACAGAATTTTCAGTGAATTGGTAATACTTGCGTGTGTTTGATATTTGAGGTACAAAGTTAGTCACACTGGGGTGAAGTGTACCGTGCGCCAATAGAGTCTCACTATCACTTCGAAAAATCACATTTCGGAAACTATCAGAGAGAGAGACATAGGGGTTTGTTGTAAAACGTTAAGCGGCTCCAAAAGCTATTTTTCCTGTTATGCCAGAACATCAGTCTGTGTGCCTTTCTTTTTGTGAATTCCTAAGGGACCGAATTGCTGAGGTCATCGCTCCCTAGACTTACCCACTACTTAGCCGGCCGGAGTGGCCGTGCGGTTCTGGGCGCTACAGTCTGGAGCCGAGCTACCGCTACGGTCGCAGGTTCGAATCCTGCCTCGGGCATGGATGTGTGTGATATCCTTAGGTTAGTTAGGTTTAATCAGTTCTAAGTTCTAGGCGACTGATGACCTCAGCAGTTAAGTCCCATAGTGCTCAGAGCCATTGGAACCTTAACCACTCCGCCAACTCTCTTAGTAAACTGTCTAGGTCGTTGTAGCTTTCTAGCTAGCTAAGACTCACGTCTTTCTTTAAAACTTACAACAGAAAGAGGCAATAATCAGTACAGCTGATATGAAGTGCCTTATATCACCAAATATGTCCACTGCAAAGCTCTGACATGGTGAACTTTTATAGGGAAGAACTAAGCGCATCGGCGTGCATGAATGATTATGTAACAACAAATTAAAATTTATGCCAGGTCGGAAGTTGAGCTGCCATCTCCTGCTCGTCCCAGGCGCCCACCTTTATCCTTTTCGCTAATCAGCACGCCTCTAGGAGCAACTCAAATTTTAAAATGACTCTCGAATTTGCCTCCTATTATTTACGAACATAATAACTTGAAAGTCCCCCTCGAGGTATTTATAAACAGAGCAACTGGAGAAAGAACTTTGGTGGATGGACAAGGCTTACCCTGACTTAGGGACGCACGTCTGTTTAATTAAGGCACTGAAATGAATGAAATAAATAGGGATGAAATTAAACCAAAATGTGAAGACATGAAATGATGTCAGTGAAATATATTCAGAAAATGTGGATGTGGAATGTAATGACTATGTTGCGACAGGAGATAATTTGTAGCTGATTGTGATTTGAACCCGATCTAAGACGGACGTTCTTTAAGCAATGCAACACATTTTTTTTCCGGAAAGCAGGTTGGCTTTATTCAGTGTTTCAATACACCATATTATTCTCCACTCCTTTGACTACAAAATCCTATGTTTCGATATAATTACCGTTCAGTGCCACGGCCTTTCTGGGAGGGCCTGTATGCACGGATGGTACCACTCTACTGGTTGAGGTTGAAGCCAGCGTCTTGTTACATCACTAACCACCTATCATCCACATACTGCTTCTCGCAGAGTGCATCCTTCATGGGCAAAACAGGTGGAAGTCGAAATGTTCGAGATCTGGACTGTAAGGTGGAAGATGAAGAACAGTACAATGAAGTTATGCGAGCTCCTCTCGGGTTTGGAGACTTGTGTGGGGCTCTGTGTTGTCATGAAGAAGGAGAAGTTCGTTTGCATTCTCATGGCGACGAACACACTGAAGTCGTTTCTTCAATTTCCTTAGGGTAGCACAACGCACTTTAGAGCTGATCGTTGCACCACGAGGGAAGACATCAAACGGAATAACCCCTTCAGAGTTCCAGAAAACCGTCACCATGAGTTTACCGGCTGAGTGTGCAACTTTGAACTTTCTCTTCGTAGGAGATGTGGTGGGGCGCCACACCATGGATTGCCGTTTCGTTTATGGTTCGGAGTGTGAAAACATGCTTCATCGTCTGTGACGATGTTCGACAAAAAATTCTCACGATCACCCGCGTAACATGGCATCAATTCCGCACAGATGGTCCTTTGTTGTTCTACATCTACATCTACATACATACTCCGCAATCCACCATACGGTGCGTGGCGGAGGGTACCTCGTACCACAACTAGCATCTTCTCTCCCTGTTCCACTCCCAAACAGAACGAGGGAAAAATGACTGCCTATATGCCTCTGTACGAGCCCTAATCTCTCTTATCTTATCTTTGTGGTCTCTCCGCGAAATGTAAGTTGGCGGCAGTAAAATTGTACTGCAGTCAGCCTCAAATGCTGGTTCTCTAAATTTCCTCAGTAGCAATTCACGAAAAGAACGCCTCCTTTCCTCTAGAGACTCCCACCCGAGTTCCTGAAGCATTTCCGTAACACTCGCGTGGTGATCAAACCTACCAGTAACAAATCTAGCAGCCTGCCTCTGAATTGCTTGTATGTCCTCCCTCCATCCGACCTGATAGGGATCCCAAACGCTCGAGCAGTACTCAAGAATAGGTCGTATTAGTGTTTTATAAGCAGTCTCCTTTACAGATGAACCACATCTTCCCAAAATTCTACCAATGAACCGCAGACAACTATCCGCCTTCCCCACAACTGCCATTACATGCTTGTCCCACTTCATATCGCTCTGCAGTGTTACGCCCAAATATTTAATCGACGTGACTGTGTCAAGCGCTACGCTACTAATGGAGTATTCAAACATTACAGGATTCTTTTTGCTATTCATCTGCATTAATTTACATTTATCTATATTTAGAGTTAGCTGCCATTCTTTACACCAATCGCAAATGCTGTTCAAGTCATCTTGTTTCCTCCTATAGTCACTCAATGACGACACCTTCCCGTACACCACAGCATCATCAGCAAACATTCGCACATTGCTATCCACCATATCCAAAAGATCATTTATGTAGATAGAAAACAACAGCGGACCTACCACACTTCCCTGGGGCACTCCAGATGATACCCTCACCTCCGATGAACACTCACCATCGAGGACAACGTACTGGGTTCTACTACTTAAGAAGTCTTCGAGCCACTCACATACTTGGGAACCAATCCCATATGCTCGTACCTTAGTTAGGAGTCTGCAGTGGGGCACCGAGTCAAACGCTTTCCGGAAGTCAAGGAATATGGCATCCGTCTGATACCATTCATCCATGGTTCACAAGGTATCATGTGAAAAAAGGGCGAGTTGCGTTTCGCAGGAGCGATGCTTTCTAAAGCCGTGCTGATGCATGAACAGCAACTTATCTGTCTCAAGGAAATTCGCTATATTCGAACTGAGAATATGTTCGAGACTCCTGCAACAAACCGATCTTTAGGATATTGGTCTGTAATTTTGAGGATCCGTCCTTCTACCCTTCTTATATATAGGCGTCCCCTGCGCTTTTTTCTAGTCGCTCGGGACTTTACGTTGGGCAAGAGATTCGCGATAAATGCAAGCTAAGTAATGAGCCAATGCAGTAGAGTACTCTCTGTAAATCCGAATCACTATCTCTTTATGGTCTTCTGTTAGGAGACGAGGCACCCAGTGGGCACACATCCTTGAGTAGTGGAGGAAGACTGTGACACCACTACGAACAGAGACGTCCAGTTGAGCAGCGCGGTGTTTGATTGGGATCCGTCGAATGAGAGTGTCCGCACGTTCCAACATTGCAGGAGTCACAACCGTGTGCGGTCGGCCAGCAAGAGAGAGATCGGACAAGTTTGGGTGACCTTGATGCGATGATGGCTGCCTCGCCTAACGACACACTGTGTTTTTATTCCCTGCCAGGTCTCCGTAGAGTTTCTGAAAACACCTATGAATATCTGCGATATTTTGATTTTCCGCCAAAAGAAACTCAGCTAAACATCTCTGTTTGGAACGCATCTCTTTTACAGATGTCATTTTGAAGGCTACGTATAGCGCCATCATCTATCGGAACTACATGAAACTATAGGGGATGAAGCGGAAACATTCCACGATGTCCCACAACAAATTCCGTATTTTCACAGCAGATATTGACAGAGAACAATGGTTGCATTGCTTAAGGCCGGTTCCCACTACAGCGCTGCAGCGGCGTGCGGCAACGGCAGCGGCAAGCGTTTTCCGCTTTGACACGGCGGCTCGCGGAATTGGCGTTACCATCTGGAAGCGGCAGACACTAGCGGTAGCCAATGATGGACAGCCACTGAGGTACGAGGCGGGACACACTTAAACGCACGGTGCGTTTGATTAACTATATCTTACACCTACATGAAGGAAAGACGAAGTTGGGTGAAGACATGCCAATTTTTCATTTCTGTACAATGTACTCTTTCATATATTTCATTATTCATATTTTCTCATTTCACCATATACAATTTCATGACTACCATTCATGATTGTTCACTATCTCCTAATGCACTGAACAATGTACGATGAAAGAGATTATTCAGATAGTTAAAAGAGACAAAAATTTAAAATGTGATATGGTAGCAGGTACAGGAAAACAGTAAGAACACAAAGGCTTTGGGGAAGGGATGAAAGTGGAAGCCACCTGACAGAATTTCGCACAGAGCATGATGTAATCTTCACCAGCACCTTGCTTAAGAATCATCAAAGAATAATGCATATTTGGATCAGAGTTTTCGAAACCATATTTTAAATTGTAAGACATTTTCTGGTGCAGACGCAAACTGACAATAATTTATTGGTTACAAGCTGCAGTTTACAACTAAAGAGACAATACACAGTAACAACTTAAGTAGAAGGAACTTGAATAAGTCAAGACTCACAGTTTTTCGATAATCTTAAAGTTACCGTAATGCAGCGACTGACTGAAACAGATGAAGGAATCCGATAGAATACGAATGGATATCTTTGAGAGAAGAAGTGGTGAATGCAGCAGAGTATGTGAACGGGAAAAAGGTACAGCAGAAATCGTTGGATAAAACGTGATAGATTAAATTTAATTGACAAGAGGGGAAAATACAAAAATGCAGCAAGTAAAGTAGGCCATGGGAAATGGAAATGGCTAAACATGACGTTGACAGAGAGTCCAAAACCGCAACGCTATTTTGCACTTGGAAAACATAGGAGAATGAAAATGAGAAAGAAGAAAGAAAACTTTGCTCAAAAGAGAAGCAACTGTGAAGAACTCATTTGGCAAGTCAGAACTAAGCAAATAAGAGAAGGCTAGAAAGGGGAAGGAATATGTAGAGTGGAGAGGGGGAAGGGTTATACAAACTAACGGAAGTACAATTTTAGATTCCTGTGAAATGTCTGAACACGCAAGGCAGTACTAATCCTACCACTTAGCTAAGTAGACAGACTGAAGAACTGCAAAACTGTGTTTATAGCATTTGCATGTTTAGAGAAAGGTTTTGACAACCTTAATTGAAAAACATTCTTTGAAGCTCTAGAGATGTCATCGATAAAACACAGGGACACAAGATTATCTACAACTTGTACAGAAACCAAACTGCATTTCTAAGACTTCAGTGACTTGAAAAGGAAACAGTAATTGAGAAGGCGGAAGTAGAGAGGATATAAAATTAAGACTGTCAATAGCAAGAAAAGCGTTCTGAAAAAGAAAATTTGTTCACATCCAATATAAATTCTAATGGTTCGGTACTATTTTACAAAGGTATTTGTGTGGAGTATAGCCTTGTGTGTAAGTGAAACGTGGACAATGAACAGTTCTGTCAAAAAGACAGTGGACGCTTTAAAAACATGTTGATAAATAAGAATGCTGGAGATTAGATACGAGGATCGTGTAACTAAAGAAGAGGTACGGAATTAAATAGCGGAGGAAGAGGAAATTATGGCACAACTTGACTACAAGAGGGGTTAGTTGACAGGACATATCAAAGAATCGTCAGTTTGGTAATGGAGGCTAAATGGTAGAGTGAGACCAAGGCTTAACAACGGTAAGCAGATTAGAATGGATGTAGGATGCAGTAGTTATGTAGAGATGAAGAGGCCTGCAGAGGATAGACTACTGTGGAACACTGTATCAACACACAGACGAATTGTATTTCTCGTTAATGCAGCCCAACGACAAATAACATCACTTTTCATTAGGTAGGTCAGTTGCGTATTTATTGCCAAAACATTTGTTTAATGTAGCCTCTAGCACATATATTTGTGATGTATTTGTGTATACATCTCTATTAATCTCTGGAAACAGCCTTATGTTAGGGAAAAGTTACAACTTGAACGCAGTTTTCTTATGGCGACTGTCAGAAAATGATGAAGTTTAATTACTGTTATGACCACTCTGCCAATTGTAGCATTTTCCATAAGACATGTATTCCTTCATGAAACAACAATCAGTGACTGGTTACGTATTATCCATGACTTTCGAATGCATTGGAACTTCTCAAACTGTGTGGAAGTCATCAGTGGCAAATGTATCGTAGTGCACTATTGAATATGCTGGCATACGTTTTTTGTGCAGTGGAGGCTTTTCCGCTGACTTCAGCTATCAAGTGATCATTCTCAGGCATATAAAAGGATGCGCGAACGCCGTATGAAATTATTTTTAATTACCGTTTTTGTCGGGGAAAGCAGGGTAAACAAAATATAAATACGGTATTTTGGCAACCAAATACGGAATCGGCAATTGGATTAGAACGCCTAAGGTGGTAATTGTGAAAGCAATTATTATGACTGGTCCTTAACCGAATTTTTGGCTGACGTCTGCGTTTCCACTCATTTGGTCGCACGCTGTAGATCGCACTATAAAATCACTTACGAGAGGTAAGCACATTAATTTCACATTACAAATTTCTTCCTTCACAATTATTATGTTCTTTGCGCTAATTGGTGTGGAGCACAGTTATTCTTCTGTCACTAGCTGCGAATATTTTACCAAAAACTGATTTAAAGTCGTAACTACTGTGTGTTCAATTTATGTCTCTTCTTATTTGGCGTGTTTATGTACACGTCGCTAACATAACGAAGCATAGGCTGAAAACTGAAGTCTGTTCATTCTGTTTTCTTTATATCTGTTTATGTGTGCTTGTAATGGTTCAGATGGCTCTGAGCAATATGGGACTTAACTGCTCAGGTCATCAGTCCCCTAGAACTTAGAACTACTTTAACCTAACTAACCTAAGGACATCACACACATCCATGCCCGAGGCAGGATTAGAACCTGCGACCGAAGCGGTCGAGGGGTTCCAGACTGTAGCGCCTAGAACCGCTCGGGCACTCCGGTCGGCTATGTGAGCGTGTAGTCAGTCAGGCTGAGCTGAAGAAATTGAATGTGAATGTAAAATATTCCAGAGCGTTGTTGAAAGTTTTCGTGTTCAGCTGATTCGAGTTTTGATTTAAATATCTTGGGGAGGAGTTCATGTGAGAGTCAGGCCGAAGGGGTTGGGTACTAGTATTCTGATAATAATCATCTGATGAAATGTTATTCTGCTATTTTATCTATTAATGTAAGCAGTAAATTTACTCCTACATGAACTCCTCCACAAAACATTTAAACCAAAACTGAAATCAGCTGAACACCAAACCTTTCAACCACTGTCTGAAAACTACTGCATTCACTTTCAACTTTCTGTAAGTATCAATGGCTAGCCACACACACATACAGATATAAGGAGAACAGAAATAAACAAACGTTAGTTTTTAGCATATAATTCTTTAGGTTGGCAATATGTGCATAAGCAAACCAAACAGGAAGGGACGTGAGGTGAACACACTGTAGTTACGACTTTAAATCAGAGTTTTCGGTAAAATGTCTCTTATCTTCCATTAGCTAAGTTTTAGTTCAACCTCCAGCATGTGACCAGGTGCGGGGAAACACAGATGTCCGCCAAAAACTGGATTAACTGTAAGTAATCAGTTATTCACGTAAAAAAAAAAGTGAACTGTTTTATAATGTGCAAGTGTTACATGTCAAAACAAAACTGAATCATTCTAGATTCCACCAAAGATGCCTTAAAGTAAAAGGCGAAAAGCGTCTTGAACAAATAAAGTACACTGGAGCAAGATAAAAACGTTTGTTACTTACCCAAGGAAGTAATACTTGTAGATACTTAGCAAATTACATCTTATGACATACCAGCAAAATAGTTTTGATTTAGCTTCTGTAAGTCTTTGTAGAATATTGTAAATATTAACGTGTTCCATGTCACTGTATTTCTCATTCCACATACTATTAAATGCCGTTTAAAAAATTTCATTTATCCATTCTGAAAAACTGTAGTTACTTTCATATCTCGGTAGATAAAGAGATTTTGGATATTTATCATGCGACGAAATACCTGACCTTTTACAAGTTATCGTTTGCAAACAAACACGTTTCGATTTCCTGAACCGTTCACAAAATTTGCGGTTGATACAACAACATGGTTTACGACGAGCAGGACGAAGTATCGGTCGCATCGCGGGCGACGCGTGCGTGTCACCGCACAGCCCGTCCGCCGACACATCATTCAGTATCTCGAGAACGGTGATAGCTATCGTTCTGCTCTCTATTTTGAAAATAATTTCGATAGGGTGACTAAATTTCATACGCAATAATGAATTACCTAGAATGAACTGTACGCAAAGTCCACGCAATGCGTTTTTACCTCTGCACACTCATTAAAATTTCGTGTCATGGTTTACGTAAATGCGATACAGCAAGTAACCACGACGAATAACGAAAAGAAATTCGGTCCTTTATCGAGAGAAGATGTCAGGCTGTAACATACACAAGTATCATTTTTTTCTACCGAATAGTTTCCTTGGAATCGGATGATACGTATTTCATAGCTGCCGCCGCGACCGCGCCAGCGGTTCTGCGAAAGTTTCTGTGGCCCGGGGTTCCGTACCTGACGTCACGCTCAGCGCATTCTGTGATTGGCGGCGCGGACCTGGAGCGCAGCACGCGGCAGCCGGCGGTTCGACATGGGCAAACCGCGACGCAGACCTAGCTGTGCCGCGTCGCTGACGGTGTTTCCATGGCAATCACGCCGCTACCGCGCAGTTTTGACGTGCGGCAGCCCTAATGCGAACTGGCCTTCACTGAACGCCCCTCGGACTTCTTACCGCGAGTAGACGCTTTAATTTTTTTTTTTTTTTAGGCCTCCTCTTACAACCTTCCTGTCGCTCACTAGTTTGGGTCCCATTGGTGCCGGCACATTCTGTGATAAATTTAAAAAAATATCATCTTCTGCATATTTTATCGAATGGGTCTCCTGGGGTGATTAGTTTTTTCCAGTGTCCTCATCACAATCCAGTGACACAAAATGGTATCAGTAAAAACCATACAGAAATCCAGAGCCTGCAATGCAAAGAGTATGCCGTGACAAATGACTGCTGTCCGGTGTGTCCCAGCAGTTCTAGGCCCTTCAATCTGGAACCACGCGACCACTATGGTTGCAGGTTCAAATCCTGCCTCAAGCATGGGTGTGTGTGATGTCCTTAGGTTAGTTAGGTTTAAGTAGTTCTAAGTTCTAGGGGACTGATGACCTCAGATGCTAAGTCCCATAGTGCTCATTTTTGACAAATGACTATTTGTGCCATACCGTAAAATTGGGCAACTTTGTGACACTTTTAGCACTTTTCGTAATATAACCTTATACAAATAAGTACTACGATATTTAATTTCCACATATTTGGAATTTTATAACCTTTATCTTAAATTTTGAAAGCAATAACCTTTTTATGTAAAACCAAGTATTCCGAATATTAATTGACAGAAAGTTAATCCCTACCTTAGGACAACATTGGGACATGAAATCTAGAACAGGGAAAGTAGAATTGAATTGATTGATCGTGAAGATGGGCTGACCTGCTAAGACATTATGCCACATAGTTATTACTTCATTTCAAATTAGTCCACTTTTAGGAGTTTTGTTTTATCCATGCACAGAAAAACACTGGCACAATGTTTGCGAATTTGGTGAGATTTATTTTTCCAATTTTCTTAAAATCGTAATAATTATAGGCCTATCCTCATCGGAAAAAAATAAGAATGAAAAACCGAACATTTACACACTTATTTAGGCATTTGTTCAGTGGAACAGTATGAGGAAAAACAAGTTGCAGCATTTACATTTGACATAATATTCTATAAACACGGTAATTAGTTCAACCTGTTACACATTTACTTACAAGTTCCATGGTAGCAGGAAAAGCAAACTGACGATACGTTTAACACTGTATTTTGAACGACTGTATGCCTTATTTAGAAACAAAGTTATAATGTGAAATAAAACTTTGTATTCCTTACTAAACCATTCACAAATGTCCCTAATTTTACAAGAATGTTTGTTGACACAAGATTACCCCTATAATTACGCTTTCAAATGACAGCGGAACTTTTTTGTAAAATTTAGCTCTTATACAGAATGATCTGCAGCTATAACTTATTTATATTAACTTACCTTCAGTTACTCATCTCTTCAGAGTTATCAGCAGTAGCAGAAAGTTTTCACGAAATGTACTGACACGATTTTTCACCTGCAAACAAAATTGTTTTGTGGCCAGCTCAAGCTTAATGCACATATTTGTAGCGTTCATCACTAACGTCAGTACTATGCAAGAACACATATTCATATGTAAATATTGACCACAGTTACAGTATTTAAGAATAAACAGATAGAGTATGCTGTTGTTACAAAATAATACCTCAGTCACAAAGTTGCCCAGTTTTACAGTGCTGTCATTCGAACTTGGATCTCTTGTTTATCGCAAGAATATATATCATTCCATGTCGTTACGTTTCATTCTTTTCCTCTCCAATGAGCCCACTCATTTCATTCATTAAACCTACTTTACTTATATCCCTGTAGCAAGGCTTACCACTAAACACCTTTCTCCAGTAGTGCCGTCCTCACATACCTCGTCGAAGAAACTTTGATTGTTGTGTTCGGAAGTAATAAGAAAGAAATAACAGTCGAAGTGAAAATTTGAATCGCTGTTGGAGGTGTGGTCGGAGATTGCTTACCATATACAGGGTGGTCAGAAACAGTCTGAAAAGCTTGTAAGGGTGTTGCAGGGTAGGTTGAACTGAGAAATAATTCATGAAAAGAAATTCTATACATAGCGCCGTTTCCGAGGTGATTAGCATTGAAGCTAGCCACTCAGGACGTTGGCCGTCTAAATTCAAGCGGCTCTCTAGAGACGGTGTCAGCAAACGTGTCCTTCGTTTCGCTCCCTAATATCGAACAAGAGAGCGATACAAAAGTTGGCCATGAGACAGTAGTAACGATCGAACCAGAGGCAAACGCTGAGCAGCCTCTGCGCTATAATTTACGCTGTGAGAACAAAATGGCTCTGAGCACTATGGGACTTAACTTCTAAGGTCATCAGTCCCCTAGAACTTAGAACTACTTAAACCTAACTAACCTAAGGACATCACACACATCCATGCCCGAGGCAGGATTCGAACCTGCGACCGTAGCGGTCGCGCGGTTCCTGACTGTAGCGCCTTTAACCGCGTGGCCACACCGGCCGGCGCTGTGAGAACAACTGACACTAAGTGTATCTGGCTAGCTGCTTGAATTTGCATACGTAGCGGCCTGATTGGCTAACTTCTTCATCTACGTCAATACTCTGCAATTCACAATTAAGTGTATGCAGAGGATTCTTCGAACCACCTTTAAGCTATTTTTCTACCGTTCCATTCCCGAACAGCGCGCAGGAAAAACGAACACTTAAATCTTTCTGTGCGAGCTCTTTCGCTTATTTTATTATGGTGCTCATTCCTCCATACGTAGGTGGGTGCCAACAATTTTCACACTCTGAGGGGAAAATTGGTGACAGAAATTTCATAAGAAGATCCTGCGTCAACGAAAATCATCTTTGTTTAAGTGATTGTCACCTTAATTCACGTATCATATCCGTGCCACTCTCTCCCCGATTTCGCGACAGTACAAAACGAGCTGCCCTTCTTTGAACTTTATCAATGTTCTCCGTCGATCCTGTCTGATGTGGATGCCACAATACAAAGCAATACTTCAGAAGAGGACGTACAAGCGTAGTGTAGGCAGTCTCTTTAGTACAACTGTTGTTTTTCTCAATGTTCTGCCAGAAAATCTTTGGTTCGCTTCACTCGCAACATCATCTATGACCTATGTGATCGTATTTGTAATTGTAATCCCTAAGTACTTAGGTGAATTTACAGCCTTTGGGTTTGCGGATTTGTTTTGGTACTCATATGGATGGCTTCACACATTTTATTGTTTAGAGTCAATTGCCTCTTTCGCATAATACAGATATCATGTCTAGATAGCTTACCAATTTGTTTTGATCATCTGATGACTTTATAAGAGGTTAAATGACAGTATCATCTGCAGACAGTCAACGAGGACCCTAAATAGTTTATGTAGATAAGGAACAGCAGAGGGCACATAACACTTCCTTGCGGAACCTGTTTCACTCTATGAATTTCCGTCAGTTACTACGAACTGTAACCTTTCTGACACGAAAACACGAATCCAGTCGCTCAACTTAGACGATGATCCACAGGCACGCAATTTGATTAGATGTTGCTTGTGAGGTACGGTGTGAAAAGCCCATTGGAAATCTAAAAAATAAATATGGAATCAATTTGACATCCCCTGTCAATAGCACTCATTACTTCCCGAGAATAAAGAGCTAGTTGTGTTTCACAAGAACGGTATTTCCTGAATCCGTGTTGGCTGTTTGTCAATAAAGCGTTTTCTTCGAGATAACTCACAATGTTCGATCACAGTATGTATTCCACAATCCTACTGGAAACCGACGTTAGCCATATGGGTCTGTAATTCAGCGGTTAACTCCTATTTCCTTTCTTCGGTATTGGTGGATATGTCCAACTTTCCAGTCTTTATGTACAGGTCTTTCAACGAGTGATCTGTTGCATATAATTGCTAAACATGGAGATATTGTATCAACATACTCTGACTGGTATACAATCAGGACCGAAGGCCTTGCATTTATTAAGTGATTTAAGCTGCTTTGCTACACTGGGGATATCTACTTCTAAATTTCTCATGTTGGCAGTTGTTCTTAGTTAGAATTTTGGAGTATTTATGTCGTCTTCTTTAGTGAAGGAATTTTCTAAAACTGCACTTAGTAAGTCTGCTTTACATTCGACCAGAATCTCTTTGGATTTTCTGTCATATTTCGAGATGGAGTTTCTTTGTGGAAAGTATTAAAAGCATCTCGCATTGAAGTTCGTGCTATATTTCGAGCTTCTGTAAACCTTTGCCAATCTTGAGGGTTTTGTGTCGTTTTAAATTTGGCGTGCTTTTTTGTTGCTTCTGAAACAGTGTTCTGATCTGTTGAGTGTATACCATGAGGAACCAGTACCATCTCTTATTAATTTATTTGGTACATGTCTCTCAATAGCCGTCGATGCTATTTCTTTGAATTTAAATCGCATTTGGTATACCCTTACATATTCAGACTGGACGGAGTGAAGACTATCTCTAAGGAAGGTGTCACGCGAATATTCTTCCGCTTTTTTAAACGGATATATTTTGCGTTTATTTTTGGTGGGTTAGAATGTTACGGTATTCAGTCTCGCTACAACAACCTTGTGGTCGCTAATGCCTGTATCCGTCATGATGATCTTTATTTGGTCAGGATTATTTGTTACCGAGCGAGGTGGCGCAGTGGTTAGCACACTGGACTCGCATTCGGGAGGCCGACGGTTTAAACCCGCGTCCAGACATTCTGATTTAGGTGTTCCGTGAATTCCCTAAATAACTTCAGGCAAATACCGGAATGATTCCTTTGAAAGAGCACGGCCGAATACCTTCCCATCCTTCCCTAATCCGATGGGACCTATGACCTCGCTGTTTGGTCCCCTCTCACAAGTCAACCAACAGCCAAGCATTATTTGTTGCTGACAGGACTGGTCAAACATGTTTTCGCAACCATTTACAATTAGAGTGGGCTGCTGAAGTAATTGTTCAAAATAATTTTATGCGATCACATTCAAAACAATTTCGGACGACGTTTTATGACTACATCTGGCTTTAAACCAGCAACTGTATGATTTTAGTCGTAGGGGGGGGAGGGGGGGCAGTAAAAGGAACCAATTATTAATTTATTCCGTTTGTCAAGCACAGCCTCTACCCATACTGATTCACAGGAACCTTCGACTTCCATTTCACTACAGGGTAAACTACTTCTGAAAGCAATAAAAACTCCACCACCAATTGTGTTTAATCTATCCTTTCTAAAAAATTTTGGCTGGACTTATTTCCGGCTTTAGCCAGCTTTCCGTACCTATAACAATTTGAGCTTCAGTACTTTGTTTTAGCGTTTGGAGCTCTGGTTCTTGCCCAACACAGCTACGATAATTTACGACTACAATACCGATTGTTTCTAGGTCTACGATCCTGTGTATGCCCTGCACCTTATTTAAGTTACAAACGGCGCAACGAATCGAATTTTTTTCTTAACAATTATTTCTCAGCAAAACCTATCCTGTAACACTCTTACAAGCTTTTTACACTGTTTCTGACGAACCTGTATAGGGAGCTTGGCTGTAAACCTGATTTGGTACAAATAATTTCATTTCAGGTTCTGCATTTCTGAAGGAATTTTCCTGACATCATTATAACACTTTGGTTGCATCAACATTGGTTCTATTTATTTCATTTCAGAGAATATAATTAAACTGACCCACAAACGAGTTGCTCAACTGCATAACCAATATGTGAAACAATAGAAACTCTAACAGTTTCTGACTCAAAATTACATCCTGTTATAGTCGCTCTAAAATATGTGCCTTACGCTATCTTGCGTTGCTTGTACTATTTAGTAGGTCACACAACGTTATAGAAAGATGGCAACGCTTTCCTCTTTCAGTGTCTATCAGCTGCTCAAAGAGATGAAATAGTAATGGAATTTTTCCATTATGCATTGGTGTGCAAAACTTAAGGGCGAAAGTAAGTTTCGCATGATATATTACTGCCAAGGAATGTAGCTCAATGAAACTTGGAACATACATAGAAAGACGCACGTGGGGACGGAGTACAGTGTCACGATTACGTTGACTGGTGAGTGGACCGTGTTCAATGATTTGGAGGTCTGTAGGCCCATGCAGCATTACGCCTCCCCACACCATAACATCTGGGTCACCACAGCATTCGGCTCTGACTTTATATTTGTGGATGACTACGTGCGACCGCATCGAGCAGCGCAGGTGGAGGAGGTCTTGGAACAAGAAACTATCCAGCGAATGGACTGGCCTGGCCGTTCCCTCTCCTTATATCGCATCGAGCACGTGTGGGATGCGTTAGGGAGATGTGTTACAGCACGTCCACACGCTCCAGCGACCAACCAGCATTTGTCAATCACCCTGGCGGAGAAATGGGTTGCCCTACTAGAAGAACTCCTTATCAACTCTGTGGTCAGCTTAGGAGCACGTTGCAGAGAATGCTCTGACGTCAGCGATGATCATAAACCGTATTAAGGACCATTTCCTGCCTTTTGTAATGTCCAGGAGACCATAATAAGTCGTGGTAATCGTGACACTGTGCTCCAGCCCCATGTCCGTCTTTCAGGGGTGCATTCATTCTGATGGCTCTGAGCACTATGGGACTTAACTTCTGAGGTCATCAGTCCCCTAGAACTTAGAACTACTTAAACCTAACTAATCTAAGGACATCACACACATCCGTGCCCGAGGCAGGATTCAAACCTGCGACCGTAGTAGTCGCGCGGTTCCAGGCTGTAGCGCCTAGAACCGCTCGGCGATCCCGGCCGGCGGTGCATTCGTCCCTGACCTTATTTTTATGGATGACATCGCGTGACCCGATCTAATAGTGCAGGTAGAGGATGTCTTGAAACGAGAGGATATTCGGAGTAATTATTGCCTTTGAATGAATGTGTCATTTCGGCTCGTCTCCCTGCGTAGTTATTTCATTTACCTTCTGTACTATACAGTTCTTTCTACACACATTAAAAAAAGTTTTGCTTACCTCGGTCCCGAGAGTTCCGGAACCTGTACAGAAAATTGGAATAGAGATCAACACAAACATCATTTCCACACTTTTTATTGCTCATGAAAACCACACTTTGCATGTTGTACCACCATACAGCGAGACCTTCAGAGGTGGTGGTCCAGATTGCTGTACACCAGTACCTCTAATATCCAGTAGCACGTCCTCTTGCATTATGCACGCCTGTATTCGTCGTGGTATACTATCCACAATTTCGTCAAGACACTGTTGGTCCAGATTGTCCCACTCCTCGACGGCGATTCGGCGTAGATCCCTCAGAGTAGTTGGTGGGTCACGTCGTCCATAAACAGCCCTTTTCAATCTATCCCAGGCATGTTCGATTGGATTCATGTCTAGAGAACATGCTGGCCACTCTAGTCGAGCGATGTCGTTATCCTGAAGGAAGTCATTCATAAGATGTGCACGGTGGGGTTGCGAATATTCGTCCATGACGAAGAATGCCTCGCCAATATGCTGTCAATATGGTTGCGCTATTGGTCGGAGGATGGCATTCACGTATCGTACAGCCGTTACGGCGCCTTCCGTGACCACTACCGGCGTACGTCAGCCCCAAATAATGACACCCAAAAATATCAGGGAACCTCCACCTTGCTGCACTCGCTGGACAGTTTGTCTAAGGCGCTTTGTCTGACCGTGTTGCCTACCAACACGTCTCCGACGATTGTCTGGTTGAAGACATATGCGTCACTCATCGGTGAAGAGAACGTGATACCAATCCTGAGCGGTCCATTCGGCATGTTGTTGAGCCCATCTGGTTGCAAAGATAGACATCGCCATGGACGTCGGGAGTGAAATTGCGCATCATGCAGCCTACTGCGCACAGTTTAAGTCGTAACACGACCTACTGTGGCTGCACGAAAAGTATTATTCAACATGGTGCCGTTGCTGTCAGTGTTCCTCCGAGCCATAGGTAGCGGTCATCCGCTGCAGTAGTAGCCCTTGGGCGGCCTGATCGAGGCTTGTCATCGGCAGTTGCTGTCTCTCTGTATCTCCTCCACGTCCGAACAACATCGCTTTGGTTCACTCCGAGACGCCAGGACACTTCTCTTGTTGAGAGCCCTTCCTGGCACAAAGTAACAATGCGGAAGCGATCGAACCGCGATATTGATCGTCTAGGTTGGTTGGTTGTTTGGGGAAGGAGACCAGACAGCGTGGTCATCGGTCTCATCGGATTAGGGAAGGAAGTCGGCCGTGCCCTTTCAGAGGAACCATCCCGGCATTTGCCTGGAGTGATTTAGGGAAATCACGGAAAACCTAAATCAGGATGGCCGGACGCGGGATTGAACCATCGTCCTCCCGAATGCGAGTCCAGTGTCTAACCACTGCGCCACCTCGCTCGGTTTGATCGTCTAGGTATGGTTAAACTACAGACAACACGAGTCGTGTACCTTCTTCCTGGTGGAATGACTGGAACTGATCGGCTGTCGGACTCCCTCCGTCTAATACGCGCTGCTCATGCGTGGTTTTTTTACATCTCTCTGAAAAGTCAAAGGAACTGTGTCTGTGATACAATATCCACAGTCAACGTCTATCTTCAGGAGTTCTGGGAACTGGGGTGATGCCAAAATCTTTTTGGTGTGTGTATGTTTGGTTCAAGTTTCATCAAGCTATGTTACTTGGCAGTGATATATCATGCGAAAGCTACTTTCTTCCTTAAGTTTTGCGCATCAGTGCAATTATGGGTTACAGCGTCTACGTTGTGTTTTATGAAAATTACAGACGCCAAAGAGTCAATTTGCTCAAGTAAAGGAAAACAATGTAGTATGCAAAAAAAAAGAAGTTCAAAGGTGTATGAAATCTTATGGGACTTAACTGCTAAGGTCATCAGTCCCTAAGCTTACACACTACTTAACCTAAATTATCCGAAGGACAAACACACACACACCCATGCCCGATGGAGGACTCGAACCTCTGCTGGGACCAGCCGCACAGTCCATGACTGCAGCGCCTTAGTGTAGTATGCACACGAAGCAACGTAAGTACTGACATCGTCACCTAAGTAACGGAAGTTCTTGTGGCACTGAAAGCTTATCACATTAAAACAATCTGTCGATTCGATTGCAAATTTTATTGTTGATTCTATTACGGTATGTTCGAGAAAGTTGAAATTGAAGGCAGTCAATTGTGACAGTAAAATTACTTGTTCGAAGTCATTGCAGGCTATAAACCTTTTTTCTCATTCTTTACCCTGTTCCTATCTGTTTTTATGTAATTCTGACAAAAATTTATTTACGTCACTCTGGTGATAATTTTAAATGCGTGCAGCAGAGGCTCAGGTCTATTCACAATCACATTGGGGACAAACTATACAGGGTGAGGCAGCTAATCAATAACACCCTTTGTATTTCCCCACCCGCAATAGACACAAAGACGCCGTTTGGACAGTGAATTGCAGGGACAGGGGCTACTTGAAAACATCACATTTCATGTTTGTGTTATTTTTATTACAGAGATATGAGGCCATCTTTGGTTTTCTTAAATGGAACCCTATGTTAAATTTTAGCGTCACATGATGGGCTTAAAAAGACAGTTTCAAATATATGTATATCATAATATTTAGGCGAATAGTTTTTGAGACACAGATATGTTCTCGTATCGCGTTCGTCCTCCGAAGTGGCGTTGCTCAATGCGGCCTTTGCTGTTGTGTAGAGTACATGCTCGCGAGTCCGTCCTTACACAAACACGCCCATTTACCCGACACTCGTAATACATACTGCGATATTTTGTGCAAAAATTAACTGATGATATCTCGCAAATATTATTCAGTTATTTGACAACTGTGATACCAAAATAGCATACAACATACAGTATTAAAATACTACAAGATGTTAATACATTTCAAGTAACAGAAATACAAATGTTAATGAGGAGGACCTTATTGGTCACAATTATTTTGCGCGTATTTGTTATTTATTTGAAAATATTTGCTATTGATCACAATACAAAGCAAATACGCACAAAGATGCAAAAGCATACTGTTCATGATACAAAACTTTACTGAAGCGTGTGCTCAAAATGCTTCCCCTCTGCTGCAATGCACATTTGCAGTCGCCGTTAGAATGATTTGTGAATGGCTGCGAGGGTGTCACGTGAGATATCAGCGCACGCTTCGATGATACGTTGCTTCATATCGTCTGGCGTAGTTGGTATTTGAGCATACACTTTATGTTTGATTGCTCCCCACAGAAAAAAAAAATCAAGAGGGGTCAAATCAGGAGACAGAGCTGGCCACTTCACTTCAGCACGTCGTCCTATCCAACAATCCGGGAACTTTTCATTTAACAGCTCTGTAGCCACGCTGGAAGAGTGAGCAGGGCAGACGTCATGTTGGAACCACATGCACTGACGCGTAGTTAGTGGTAACTCTTCCAGCAAAATGGGCAGAACGTTTCGTAGGAACTGTGCATAGTTATTGCCATTTAGTACACCCGGAATGACGTACGACCCCGCGGTGACATTTCCGAGGATGCCGCACCACACATTAACACTCTATAGTTGCTGATGCTGTACCTGTCGAAGCCAATGAGGGTTCTTTATTGACCAGTAATGCATATTATGCAAATTCACAGTACCATGGTTGGTGAAAGTCGCTTCATCAGTAAAAAGCACCCGTTGAAAAAACGTTGGATCATCTTATAGACGCTGCAGAGCAAACCGGCAAAATTCCTGGCGCCGTTCGAAATCCACACCGGGGAGTGCTTGATGTAATAAGAGGTGAAACAGGTGAAATCTATGCCGGTGCAATATGCGTACAACACTTCTCTGACTTATACCACATTCTGAGGCGATACGTCGCGACGAAACAGTAGGGTCTTTATGCACCAACGCTAGAACGCCCTCTTCATGTACCTCGCCAGTTCCAGTTTTCTGCCTTGTCCTCTGTATGGCGTTCCATGATCCCGATTCAATTAGTTTCTTGAAAATACGTGCAAGAAGCTGGCGCTTAGGACACTCACGATCAGGATACAGCTCTCCATATCGCTTTATTGCTCGAACAGCATTTCTTCTGCTTTCACCATACACTAGAAACATATCTAACTTTTATTCGTTGGTGTACATGTCTGCACCAAGAAACTGTGACGGAAATGCGATGTCTCATTACCCCAGCAGCACATTCATACCCTTCTCTCCAGCTACCTCGAGAAGCAGGAAAACAACGCCTTCCCTGTTAAGTTCCGCAGTGGTCAACAAAAAGGTCGCATTGGACAACGCCGCTTCAAAAAAATGGTTCAAATGGCTCTGAGCACTATGGGACTCAACATCTTAGGTCATAAGTCCCCTAGAACTTAAAACTACTTAAACCTAACTAACCTAAGGACATCACACAGACCCATGCCCGAGGCAGGATTCGAACCTGCGACCGTAGCAATCGCGCGGTTCCGGACTGCAGCGCCAGAACCGCTAGACCACCGCGGACAACGCCGCTTCAAAGGACGAACACGATACGAGAACATATCTGTGTCTCAAAAACTAATCGCCTAAATATTATGATATACACATATTTGAAACCGTCTTTTTAAGCCCATCATGTTACGCTAAAATTTAACATAGGGTTCCATTTAGAAAAACCAAAGATGGCTTCATATCTCAGTAATAAAAAATAGCACAAACATTAAATGTGACGTTTTCAAGTAGCCCCTCTCCCCGCAATTCACTGTCCAAACGGCATCTTTGTATCTGTTACGGTTGGGGAGATACAAGGGGTGTTACGACTTAGCTGCCTCATCCTGTATAGCATGTCGCTACTTTTAACAATTCGAGGAAGTAATTTGTATATAAAAAGCGTTGCTGCAGCAAAATATTAGTAACTTTGCTTCGAATCTAGATCCCACTCGGTCTTGAGTTGATTCTCGGGGGCAGAATTAACAATAAGAAAATACTGACGTTGATAGCATCCATTCTCAGGAGAGTTTCAGAACCCGTGACGTTCGCATTGCCATTGAAGCCCGAACCGATTATAAGAGAAGATAGACTGCAGGAACCCAGTTTTATGTTGTTCGTTTCTGTTGTGGACTGGCAAGACAGCCAATCCACTAGGAGGAAGCCGAAAGGCACGCGTTTTAGCTCACGCAGGCTGGCGTGAGGTCTGGAACAGGGAAAGTAATTGAGACTAGCAAATAAAGTACGTAGTTTCTGGAATACTTAACTTTAATCCATAATTGGTGAACATCGCTCTTGACGGTACATGTTTACAGCATCAATAGTAACTGGTAATGGCGCCTTGCTAGGTCGTAGCAAATGACGTAGCTGAAGGCTATGCTAACTATCGTCTCGGCAAATGAGAGCGTAATTTGTCAGTGAACCATCGCTAGCAAAGTCGGCTGTACAACTGGGGCGAGTGCTAGGAAGTCTCTCTAGACCTGCCGTGTGGCGGCTCTCGGTCTGCAATCACTGATAGTGGCGACACGCGGATCCGACGTATACTAACGGACCTCGGATGATTTAAAGGCTACCACCTAGCAAGTGTGGTGTCTGGCGGTGACACCACAGTTTCCACACATGTTTCATCTCAATTGTGGGAGCCTCAGTGGGAATTTACTTATTTCTGCTTTTGTGCTTCCTGTGAGTACTTATCAATTCCAGCCGGCCGAGGTGGCCGAGCGGTTATAGGCGCTACAGTCTGGAACCGCGCGACCGCTACGGTCCCAGGTTCGAATCCTGCCTCGGGCATGGATGTGTGTGATGTCCTTAGGTTAGTTAGGTTTAAGTAGTTCTAAGTTCTAGGGGACTGATCACCTCAGAAGTTAAGTCCCATAGTGCTCAGAGTCATTTGAACAATTTTGAACTTATCAATTTCAGCAAAAAGTCCATGCTAAACGCAGTCATCATCATCAGTTATCTGCTATATTAGCAGGTCCTTTGCCTCTCCATTTTCTGCGATCCATTGCTTCCTTCTTAAGGCTGCTGTATGTTGTACCGTCCATCATGTCATCCAGTACCTGGAATCTCTTCCTTCCTCGCTTCCTTTTCCCTTCTACATAACCTTCTAAAACTGTTTTTATCAGTCCGTCATTCTTTCTTAATATATGCCTAATCCAATTTCTTTTTCTTCTCCTTATTACATGTAGTAACTGTCTTTTCTCTCCCACTCTTCTCAGTACCTCTTCATTTTTTACTCTGTCCATCCAACTTATTCTTTCCATCTTCCGCCATGTCCAGATCTCAAAAGCCTCCAGCCTTTCTCTGTCTTTTTTCCTCATAGTCCACGTTTCAGCGCCATATAGAAGAACACTCCATACAAGACATTTTATGAGTCTCTTTCTGAGTTCTCTGTCCAGGCCACTGCAGAAGATTCTCATTTTCTTATAAAACGCCTCTTTCGCCATTGCTATCCTTGTTTTAATTTCTGTTGTGCACTTCCAGTCGGTGTCTAAATGGTTCAAATGGCTCTGAGCACTATGGGACTTAACTACTGAGGTCATCAGTCCCCTAGAACTTAGAACTACTTAAACCTAACTAACCTAAGGACATCACACACATCCATGCCCGAGGCAGGATTCGAACCTGCGACCGTAGCGGTCACGCGGTTCCAAACTGACGCGCTTAGAACCGCACGGCCACACAGGCCGGCTCCAGTCGGTGTCTATCCTGCTTCCAAGATACTTAAAAATTTGCACCTGTTCTAGTATTTCTCCATTCAGCGTATTTTTTATTTCCTTATTTCCTCCTAGTGCCAATACTTTTGTTTTATTTGTGTTAATTTTCATTCCATATTTTTTCCGTTAGTTGCAATGGTGTCCACCAAATCCTGTAATTCTTTTTCCCCTGTGGCTAGAAGGACCATGTCATCAGCAAATCTCAAACACCCTACTCTTCGTCCTCCAATTTCTACGCCTTTGTCATCTAATGAGCATTGGTCAATCATATTTTCCAAATAGAGGTTGAAAAGAGTAGGTGATAAACAGCATCCTTGTCTTACTCCTTTTCCTAGTCTGATCCAGTCTGTAGTTTCTCCTCTCACTTTAACTGAAACTTTTTGATTAAGATATAATGAGTTTATAAGTCTTCTGGTTTTCCAGTCCACTCTCTTTTCCCTCATTATAGTCGCCAGCTTGTCCCAAACCACACTGTCAAATGCCTTTTCTAGATCTCGATGAAGCACATATATAAGTCTCTTCCTTTTTCAATAAACCTTTCTCCCAAGATTCGTAGGAGTCCTATTGCATCTCTGGTGCCCGTATTCCACCTAAAGCCAAACTGCTCCTCGCCAAGATTCTCCTCCATTACTTTTACAAGTCTTTTATTAATTATTCTTAACATCACTTTGGCTGCATGTGCAATGAGGCTGATTGTCCTGTGCTCGCTGCATTTCTTGGTTCCTTGTTTTTTCGGTAATGGGATCATTACTGTTGTCAGAAAGTCCTCAGGCAATTCATCACTGTCATATATTTTATTACATAACCTCAGTATTTCTCTTATTCCATCGTGGTTCAAGCATTTTAGTATTTCTCTCGGTATCGTGTCTGTACCTACCGCTTTGCCATTTTTCATTGCAGCTATGGCAGACTTTACTTCTTCCATTATGATGGTCGGTCCTTTCTCGTCATCACTTACACTGTTGTGTGATTCAAGTTCCAGAGTTTCTGGTTTGCTGTTTGTGTCATATAGCTCTTTTATATATTCTTCCCATCTCTGGAGGACATCGTCACGATCTTTGTACACTACCTCTTCATCTTTGCTCAAAATTTCCATAGTAGCACTTCCTGCTCTGTTTTGTTCCCATGTCATAGTCTTTACTCTGTTGTATGTTAAGTCGTATCTTCCCTTCCTGTCCAGTTCTTCAATTTTATCACATTCCTAGCCTGCTCTGTTTCTCTTCGCAGTTCATTATTTAACCTTCGGTATATCTTTCTTGCATCTTCAGTGTTCTTGTTTTTCAATTCTCTTCTCTCCTCCATCTTGGAAATCATTTCTTGTGTGACCCATGGTTTTTTGACCTTTTCCCTTTTACATATCCTATATTTTGCTGTCCTGCTTTAATGATTCCTTCTTTCAGCATATTCCAGTACTCGTTGGCATTATCAGGTGCTTCTTTGTCTCGTAATGTGTTTAGAAACTCCCGAGACAGCATTTCTGTAATTTGTTCTTTGTTGGATCTTATCTTCTCTAAATCCCACTTCTTCACCATGGTCGCCTTCTTCAGTTTTTTCATTCTTATTTCTATTTCTGCCATAAGTAAGTTGTGGTCACTATTAATATCTGCACCTGGTAATGTGTGCTCCTTCTTGATTCCATTCCTGTATCTTTCTTCTACCAGTATAAAATCGATTTGGTTTCTGTATTTATCCCCTGGTGATTTCCAAGTGTAGAGCCTCCTCATGTGGTTCTTGAACCATGTGTATGCCGCTATCAGCTGCCTTTCCCTGCAGAAGTCAATTAACCATTCACCTCTGTCATTTCTCTTTCCAAGACCATGACTGCCTACTATGTTTCCCTCTTTCCCTTCTCCCACAATGGCGTTCCAGTCTCCCATTACTATTTCGCAGCATTTTTTTATTTTCGTCCATTATTCTCTCTATTACATTGTACGTTTCCTCTACAATTTGGTCATCATGTTCTGAAGTTGGCATATACACCTGGACAATCAGTAAATCTTTTTGTGCTCCTTTCAGCCTTACACCAATAACCCGGTCATTTGCATAGTCTACATATTCCACACATTTGCCAATTCCTTTGTCATAATCATTCCTACTCCATTCATTCCTTTTACTTCTCCTCCTGAGTAGTAGAATACATATTCATCTGACAGCAACTCTCCATGTCCATTCCATCTTACCTCAGCAACTCCTACGAGGTCCATATGATTCTGTTCCATCTCTCTTTTACGGTTTTCTAGTTTTCCTGCTTGTAGCAGAGTTGTGACATTACAGGTACCAATCCTCGTTTTGATTTTTTTGCCTCCTTTCAAGTTGTCCCCCCCCCCCCCCCCCCCCCCCCCCGGAGATCCGAATGGGGAACTATTTTACCTCCGGACACTGATTTAACATGAGAGGAAGCCATTTTTTGTGCATAAAATGGAGACTGCATTATGCGGGGAAGTTAATCTGCGGTGGTATTCCGTTGCCTTCCGAAATTCTTGACGCCGCCCCTAACATGGGATACAGACGCCTTTTGCAGCCGCCCGCTCCGGGTCAGATGCTGCATGAGAAGTATAGGTTGGAAAATAAAAGACCCCTAGCCCTCGAAACCTAATAGCGTCAGGGTCGGAAAAGAACAAGAGCTGGCCGAGGGTGGCCAGATAGGAAAGATAAAAGTGAGGAGCCTGGCATAAGTAAGTGGAAGCAATGCCAGGACTCAGCTCGGGGCCCCGTGGTCGCCAGCCACTAGGTGTGACTCACTGAGGAGTACATCATGTTTTTTTTTTTTTTTCGACTGATGAACTGTGCGCTCTCTTATTTAAATTCTATACTGGTCTGACATAATAAAGTTTTCCCACATTCTCGTGAATTATTCAGAGTATTGGGGAACAAATTCTGCGTAAACTCAGAAATTTCCAAGTCAATTTTTCTCTGGATTCCTTGTTATAAACTTAAGCTTATATTCGTATGACTTAAATGGCAAAGCTGAAGATTACAAACATTAGTATTCTTCCTCACACTTTTGACCCCCACATGTCTGTTGAGTCCTCGACAATTTCATCAAATACTAACGCGTAAAAGTCAGACATAAGCGACAGCGAAATGAGCTTTATTTTCAGATGTCACACTTGGTCCACTCACACGGTTAGATAATAACTCAAAATGACATGAATTCGATAGAAATTATGATACGAAGTGCTACATCCTTTTATTCGGCGTAGTCAGTAACAACGTGAAACTATTGTAAGGGTGTTGCAGGATAGGTTTTACTGAGAAGTAATTATTGAGAAAACAATTCGATACGTTGCGCCGTTTCCGAGTTAATTAGCATTGAAGTTCGGCAGTCAGGCCGTTGCGCCCGCAAATTCAAGCGGCCCGCCAGAGACGGTGTCACCAAACACGTACTTCGTTTTGTTTCCTAAACTGAATATGAGAGCGATACAAAAATTGGACATCGGACAAAGGCTGAGCAGTCTCGTGCGCTATCATCTGCGCTATGAGAACAACTGACACTAATTGTATCTGGCGGGCCGCTTGAATTTACGCGCGCAACGGCTTCATTTGCTAACTTCTACGCTAATTAACTCGAAAACTGCCCAACGGATCGAATTTTATTTCTTAACAGTTATTCCTCAGCACAATCTAACTTGTGACTCCCTTACAAGCTTTCCAGACTGTTTCTGACCACTCTGTATAGACGACGAGGAGTCGTATTTTGTTGTGCCTGTTACACGAAATACAAAGTTAACATGGCTGACCAGAGGACGATGTCGTCTTAAAAGGAATTAATACGCTCTGAAGCACTTCATAGTCAGCTGTTACTTAAGAATGATACAATAACCGAAATTGTGATCGTTAGTAGATACATGTAACAACTTTCCAGACAAAAAATTTTGATTCTAGAAAATAGTAATCTTCGTTACTTTTCTTCTTTTTCCTCGCCTTATCCCTTATCTTTACCAGGTAAGCATGTTATTCTGGATTTGACAACATTAATGGCAGAGGGTGGTTTGATGCCCTATGCCCTTCCGCCCCCCCCCCCTCCCTTCTTCTCTCTCTCTCTTGCCCACAGAACTCGGGTACCCCTTCCTATCTCCCCGTCTAGTGTCATCCCATGTGTAAGTGTTCTCATGTTTGTGAATCGTGTAACTGACGCCTTACATGGGTACCAGTGCGAGATTAATCTAGTCGGATTTGAGAAACCGTGTAGTGTAGAATCCAAATGCAAGCTGGCCGGCACACTGGTCATTACCATTAATCTGCCGTGTGGATTCGTTCCGTAGCTGGCTCGTTCTTCCGTATTCCAGAAGCGGCGTGCTACGCTCGCGGCTATTCAGACGAGTAGTGATCTTCGCTGTTATAGTTGAAACATCCTCTTCACTATCAGCAAGTAGTAGGTTTCGGAAGAAGACAGAGTGACGTGGTAGAATTTAATATCTCGTCGATAGCTGGGTCAATAGAGACCAAGGCCCCAAAGTCCCGTAAGTGGTGTACTGTGAACAGCGGACAATATGAAAGGCGGCAATTGTTCTGGTAAGCTTACGAGCCTTTGTTACAACACATCTTCCTTTGCTTTATGTCATAAACATAATATCACCTTTAAGTACAGAACCACAAGACACTAATTAATTTATGAACAAACGTCAACCAGCCAGTATTTACCGATTTGTTTTTTACTTGCTACAAGAATTTTGCCGTTACTGTTTGTCCACAACGAAATGAATCTTATTACGTGAGCATTAGCGCGGATTATAGCTATCGTTGTTTAATGCTCAAAATTTTTGAATTGAAATGTATTTATTTTACAACATCTACATCTACATCCATACCCCGCAAGCCACCCGACGGTGTGTGGCGGAGGGCACCTTCAGTACCTCTACCGGTTCTCCCTTCTATTCCAGTCTCGTATTGTTCGTGGAAAGAAGGATTGTCGGTATGCCTCTGTGTGGGCTCTAATCTCTCTGATTTTATCCTCATGGTCTCTTCGCGAGATATACGTAGGAGGGAGCAATATACTGCTTGACTCTTCGGTGAAGGTATGTTCTCGAAACTTTGACAAAAGCCCGTACCGAGCTACTGAGCGTTTCTCCTGCAGAGTCTTCCACTGGAGTTTATCTATCATCTCCGTAACGCTTTCGCGATTACTAAATGATCCTGTAACGAAGCGCGCTGCTCTCTGTTGGATCTTCTCTATGTCTTGTATCAACCCTATCTGGTACGGATCCCACACTGCTGAGCAGTATTCAAGCAGTGGGCGAACAAGCGTACTGTAACCTACTTCCTTTGTTTTCGGATTGCATTTCCTTAGGATTCTTCCAATGAATCTCAGTCTGGCATCTGCTTTACCGACAATCAACATTTTATGATCATTCCATTTTAAATCACTCCTAATGCGTACTCCCAGATAATTTATGGTATTAACTGCTTCCAGTTGCTGACCTGCTATTTTGTAGCTAAATGATAAAGGATCTATCTTTCTGTGTATTCGCAGCACATTACACTTGTCTACATTGAGATTCAGTTGCCATTCCCTGCACCATGCGTCAATTCGCTGCAGATCCTCCTGCATTTCAGTACAATTTTCCATTGTTACAACCTCTCGATACACCACAGCATCATCTGCAAAAAGCCTCAGTGAACTTCCGATGTCATCCACCAGGTCATTTATGTATATTGTGAATAGCAACGGTCCTGTGACACTCTCCTGCGGCACACCTGAAATCACTCTTACTTCGGAAGACTTCTCTCCATTGAGAATAACATGCTGCGTCCTGTTATCTAGGAACTCCTCACTCCAAGCACACAATTGGTCTGATAGTCCATATGCTCTTACTTTGTTCATTAAACGACTGTGGGGAACTGTATCGAACGCCTTGCGGAAGTCAAGAAACACGGCATCTACCTGTGAACCCGTGTCTATGGCCCTCTGAGTCTCGTGGACGAATAGCGCGAGCTGGGTTTCACATGACCGTCTTTTTCGAAACCCATGCTGATTCCTACAGAGTAGATTTCTAGTCTCCAGAGAAGTCATTATACTCGAACACAATACGTGTTCCAAAATTCTACAACTGATCGACGTTAGAGATATAGGTCGATAGTTCTGCACATCTGTTCGACGTCCCTTCTTGAAAACGGGGATGACCTGTGCCCTTTTCCAATCCTTTGGAACGCTACGCTCTTCTAGAGACCTACGGTACACCGCTGCAAGAAAGGGAGCAAGTTCCTTCGCGTACTCTGTGTAAAATCGAACTGGTATCCCATCAGGTCCAGAGGCCTTTCCTCTTTTGAGCGATTTTAATTGTTTCTCTATCCCTCTGTCGTCTATTTCGATATATACCATTTTGTCATCTGTGCGACAAACTAGAGAAGGAACTACAGTGCAGTCTTCCTCTGTGAAACAGCTTTGGAAAAAGACATTTAGTATTTCGGCCTTTAGACTGTCATCCTCTGTTTCAGTACCATTTTGGTCACAGAGTGTCTGGACATTTTGTTTTGATCCACCTACCGCTTTGACATAAGACCAAAATTTCTTAGGTTTTTCTGCCAAGTCAGTACATAGAACTTTACTTTCGAATTCATTGAACGCCTGTCGCATAGCCCTCCTCACACTACATTTCGCTTCGCGTAATTTTTGTTTGTCTGCAAGGCTTTGGCTATGTTTATGTTTGCTGTGAAGTTCCCTTTGCTTCCGCAGCAGTTTTCTAACTCGGTTGTTGTACCACGGTGGCTCTTTTCCATCTCTTACGATCTTGCTTGGCACATACTCATCTAACGCATAATGTACGACGGTTTTGAACTTTGTCCACTGATCCTCAACAGTATCTGTACTTGAGACAAGCTTTTGTGTTGAGCCAACAGGTACTCTGAAATCTGCTTTTTGTAACTTTTTCTAAACAGAAAAATCTTCCTACCCTTTTTAATATTCCTATTTACGGCTGAAATCATTGATGCCGTAACCGCTTTATGATCGCTGATTCCCTGTTCTGCGTTAACTTTTTCAAATAGTTCGGGTCTGTTTGTCACCAGAAGGTCTAATATGTTATCGCCACGAGTCGGTTCTCTGTTTAACTGCTCAAGGTAGTTTTCAGATAAAGCACTTACAAAAAATTTCACTGGATTCTTTGTCCCTGCCACCCGTTATGAACGTTTGAGTCTCCCAGTCTATATCCGGCAAATTAAAATCTCCACCCAGAACTATAACATGGTGGGGAAATCTACTCGAAATATTTTCCAAATTATCCTTCAGGTGCTCAGCCACAACAGCTGCTGAGCCTATAGAGACATCCAATTACCATGTCTGAGCCTGCTTTAACCGTGACCTTCACCCAAATCATTTCACATTTCGGATCTCCGTCAATTTCCTTCGATACTATTGCACTTCTTATCGCTATAAACACGCCTCCCCCTTCACTGTTTAGCCTGTCTCTGCGGTATACATTCCAATCTGAGTTTAGGATTTCATTACTGTTTACGTCTGGTTTCAGCCAACTTTCTGTCCCTAGTACTATATGGGCGTTGTGACCGTTTATTAATGAGAGCAGTTCTGGGACCTTTCTATAGACGCTCCTGCAGTTTACTATTAGCACATTAATATTGTTATTCCCTGTTGCATTTTGCCTACTCCTAACTTGCCGCGTCTCAGGAGGCGTCTTGTAGGGCCTAGGGAGGGGATTCTCTAACCTAAAAAACCCCCATGTGCACTCCACACGTACTCCGCTACCCTTGTAGCCGCTTCCGGCGTGTAGTGCACGCCTGACCTATTTAGGGGGACCCTACATTTCTCCACCCGATAGCGGAGGTCGAGAAATTTGCACCCCAGATCTCCGCAGAATCGTCTGAGCCTCTGGTTTAAGCCTTCCACTCGGCTCCAAACCAGAGGACCGCGATCGGTTCTGGGAACGATACTACAAATAGTTAGCTCTGATTCCACCCCGCGAGCGAGGCTTTCCGCCTTCACCAATTCCGCCAGCCGCCTGTACGAACTGAGGATGACCTCTGAACCCAGACGGCAGGAGTCATTGGTGCCGACATGAGCAACAATTTGCAGTCGGGTGCACCCAGTGCTCTCTATCGCCGCCGGTAGGGCCTCCTCCACATCTCGGATGAGACCCCCCGGCAAGCAGACAGAGTGAACACTGGCCTTCTTCCCCGACCTTCCCGCTATTTCCCTAAGGGGCTCCATCACCCGCCTAACGTTGGAGCTCCCAATAACTAATAAACCCCTCCCCCTGTGTGCCTGCTCGGACCTTGCTGAAGGAGCAGCCACATGTCCACTGACAGGCAGAGCGGGCGATGCCACACGGCCAGCTTCCATATTGCCCCTCCGCCTCGTGCGCCGCGAACGCCGCCGCTGAACCCGCCACTCCCCTTGGGGAGAGGGTGGCCCAACCGCGCCCGGTACCCGCGAAGATGTCTCGACAGCAGGGACAGTGGGTGAAGCATGTAACAGCTGGGGTGTACCTTGCGACGCACCAGACTCCCCACTGCCGCTACACTCCGAGGCAGCAGCCTGAAGACGGCTGACCGCGGCCATCAACACGCTCAGCTGTTCGCGAACAGTGGCCAGCTCCTCCTGCGTCCGTACGCAGCAGTCACACATCCTATCCATCCTAAGGAATCAATTTACTGAAGAGAGTTAATCAACCTTTAACTACACTGCTAATTCACTAAAGGCGGGCCGGCCGCGATGGTCTTGCGGCCCTAGGCGCGCAGTCCGGAACCGTGTGACTGCTACGGTCGCAGGTTCGAATCCAGCCTCGGGCATGGATGTTTGTGATGTCCTTAGGTTAGTTAGGTTTAAGTAGTTCTAAGTTCTAGGGGACTGATGACCACAGACGTTAAGTCCCATAGTGCTCAGAGCCATTTGAACCACTAAAGGTGTCTGTTTATTCACTAAACTGTGGTTGCTAGCCACTTCTTGTAGAAAACAATGAAAATAGCACTACCTGTCTCTGGACTGTATTTAAAACAAACACTAGCACTACTGGCACTATGGTTGACTAAAGGGACTCTCTCTGACTGTATTCAAAACAAACACGAAATCTATGGAACACTATTAATAGCACCAGACAATTAAAGCTTCCTAAAAGCAAATACACACGGAAGAAGAAGTGACAAGTAAGAAAAATACAGTTAATACTTAAATTAAGGTAGCTCGCTGCACAGCAGACGTGTAGCAGACGGCAGTTACGACGACAACCTGATCTCCGCCAGTACTGTCAAACACAGCAGCTACTGTTAACAAAAAGAACGTAAAGTCAGTTATGTAGCCCTGCTGAAATTGTAAGTGCTGTGGCTGTAGGTCCATAACACAAAACATCAAAATATATGCACGTATCTGTAAAAGATAATGTTGGCTCTTTCCCTAATTTATTCGTGCAGTTAAACACTACACAGTTCTTCACTGTTTTTCTTCACTTATTCAAAAATGTGTAGGCATTATAGTTACGACTAAGAAGAACTGTATGTATGCGCTAACAAATATATAATGATCAATCTCTGTCCTTACAAGCAACAGTAAGCCGGCTGGGGTGGCCGAGCGGTTCTAGGCGCTACAGTCTGGAACCGCGCGACCGCTACGGTCGCAGGTTCGAATCCTGCCTCGGGCATGGGTGTGTGTGATGTCCTTAGGTTAGTTAGGTTTAAGTAGTTCTAAGTTCTAGGGGACTGATGACCTCATAAGTTAAGTCCCATAGTGCTCAGAGCCATTTGAACCAACAAGCAACAGTAAGTTCAACTTGCCAGACTCTTACCACCGCAATGGTGTCCGGCCGAAGGTTCGAAATGTCACGCGCCTGCAGCGCTCTCGGTGAGTCTAATTATTTTTACAAGGTCATTGATAGAGACTGAGAACTCGTTTAGTTGAAACAGTTGAAGAATTATTGAAGGAAAACCGGACTTGGAATTTTGAATTCAATGCGAGCCTAGTATCTTAAAAAATGCAAAATCTGCCTTGGTAGAAGACTTCGACTTCAGTTATGTCTGCGTCCGGAAAACCACTCTGCGACCAGATCTAGCATCATCAAAGGGATACAAATATCACACTGGAATTAAAATTTAATAAAACTTAAAACGATTGTATCGTGGCGTGAACCAACGTGAAGTCATAGCATTGCCTCAAACACCATTTAATATCAACAGTGTTACGCTGAGAATAAAACGATTACAGAATGGCATCCTGGAACAGTCGAAAGGACTGTTTAGCAACCGTCTACAAGTCACGGATAAATACTAAATCACGTTTAAGACAGGCTGCTTGGCGTCAAATACATAACTGCTTTTAGATCCAGCATCTCTCTCTCTCTCTCTCTCTCTCTCTCTCTCTCTCACACACACACACACACACACACACACGCACGCACGCACGCAAGCACACACACACACACACACACACACACACACACACACACACACACACACGTGTTTATTATCTTATACATTTTTATCAGTCCCCAGTCGCAAAAATCAACAGACCACAGCAACGCTATGTGCTGTCTGGTTCCATTATGTCATTCATTAAATACACCGAGGCTACGCAGCTCCGTCTACAGAAAATAAAATGATTCGAACGACCACTGTCTTCTCTAAAAATTACTTTATCATTATCCGATACGTTTTACAAATTGTATTGCTGTTAATGTGGTTCTTTATGGTAGTCTACAATCTCCAGTAGAGGTTTAAGAAAATAGGCTAGTCACCATCCACGAACATTATTCGGGAGCCCTGGTCCTTGTGAGCCCGGGCTATTTCTGTTGTCCAGAACTCGCCACTCTGAGATAGGGCGGCGAGCCTGCTGCGTGGGTAGCGGCTAGCGGCTAGCGGCGCCGCCACGCCTCGGATAGCAAGCGAACGCTCCCGTCCGCAGGGAGGCGACACGGTCCACTGCGTGCGAGTTTGCTTGCGTCTGCTTGTGCTGCGCCGGTACATATCTCGCGGAGACAAAGAATAAAGCCCGCGTCTTCCTGGAAGGACAACGGCGAGATTTTTAACTAGCTGACGTGCAGTGTGGCGTGAAGGTCTTCTTTACCCGGTCTCCTGTTTCGTCAGCAGAGAAAAACAGATCCACATGGGACGATTTATTCATTTTAAGAAAAATAACTGCGCAGACGTGGGAATACTATGTAGAAGTCCACATGCTGTTTCTAGATTTCAGGAAGGCCCGTGATGGTATACGCCAGACACTTCTGAGCATAATGAGGGAATTTGAATAACTTTCCGAATTCATTATATCCATTGGGGATGTTGCACTCAGTTAGTTAATCTCTATCATACGTCAGGTAAATGAAATAGCTATTTGCCTTCTTTGACAAAACTACACAATGATTCTCTAAGAACCCACAGCTGAATCCATTAAAATAATCTGTAACTGTTTTGATCTTAATTATTCTATATTGCCATGTTTTCATAAACAAACGGTTATTTTATACAAACACCTACAGCTTTCCAAGGCGATCTATGTCCGACACACATGCTAGTAACTAATCACTCTTTAATATTATGAAGTAAACGTTTGTTTTTCTGTAACCTGTTTGTCCATGTATACTGTATGGCTACACCTGCAACATGCTATGTTCACTTGCGTCCTTATCCATGCTCATACATACCGTGAGGTGACAGGAGTCATGAGATAGCGATATGCACATATACAGATGGCGGTATTATCGCGTACACAAGGTATAAAAGGGCAGTGCATTGGCGGAATTGCCGCCTTCCGCATCCGCCTTCCGTCCCCCACGCGTATCCCCTACGACCTCATCCCCTTCCCCCACCCGCTCCTTTTCCTTGAACACATCCACACACTATATATTGTCCGCCGCCTTGATCCCCCTCGCCCCCTAGTGTCTTCCTTCTTCTCCACCCCCAGCCCATTGCCGCGCCTTTACCGTTGTCCCCCAACCTCTCTCCATATCGGCACCCTCCACCTCCTTTCGCAATGCAACTTCCACCATCTACCCCTCCCAGATGATGAGCTTCGCCCTGACATCTACCCTTCCCACCAACTTTAACCCCATCTTCCTCCTGCCTCCTCCTCAGGGCTCCCTCTCCTCCCCCTTCCTTCACCTGAGCGGCTTTCCCCTCCTACTCCACCTCCCTCTCTTGAGCTCCCCTTCAGTGTCTCTGCACTCCCTGCTGCCTTGTCTTCCCTCTTCATCTTCTGCCCCACCTGTCTCCTGCCTCTTGGTGCACCTGATGACGCCCCTACTCTTTTCATCCGGCCCCCTAGCCTGCTGCACCTTGCTCTCCCCTCCTTTTCCATCCTCTCAGGCCTCTCCCTCGGCATGTCCCACTTGGCAGCTTTATTCTTCATCATGTGTGCTCCAAGTGGGTTTAAAGTGTGTTGTTCTGGAGTATCTTTAATACTGTGGCCAACTTTTAACCTGTGCGTGTGACTTCAGCGCCTTTTTTGTGTTCTACGAATCGCCAACTGTGTTTTTAACTTTATGTCGACTTTTTTAATTGTCCTCCCATGAACGTCTCCATGTCCGTGTATTTTTATCTCCATTATCTCCCCTTACTCTGTTTTATGTCCCCCTTTTTTATCGCCTTATATGTAACATTTTATTCTTGTATTAGTTGTCATGTCACTCGGCTGAAGAGCGGCAGATTGTGCCGCTGACAGCCCTCCCCTGCCCATATGGGGCAGGAGAATGAAATCACAATAAAGAAAAAAAAGCGGAACTGTCATTTGTACTCAGGTGATTCGTGTGAAACGGTGTCCAACATGATTGTGGCCACACGACGAGAATTAACAGGTTCTGAACCCGGAATGGTAGTTGCAGATATACACATGGGGCATTTCATTTTGGAAATATTTAGGGGATTCAGTATTCCCAGATCCACAGTGTCAATAGTGTGCCGAGAATACCACATTTCAGGCATTACATCTCACCACAGACAATGCAGTGGCCGATGGCCTCCACTAATGACCGAGAGCAGCGGTGTTTGTGTAGAGTTATTACTGCTAACATACAAGCACCACTCCATAAAATAACCGCAGCAATCATTGTGGGAAGTGCGATGAACGTATCCATTAGGACAGCGTGTCGAAATTTGATTTTAATGGGCTATGGCAGCAGATGACCGATGCGAGTGTCTTTGCTAACAGCACGACATTGCCTGCAGCGCCTCTCCTGGACGCGTGACCAAATCGACTGGGCCTTACACGACTGTAAAAACGTCTGGTCAGATGAGTTCCGATTTCATTTGGTAATAGTTGATCGTAGGGTTCGAGTGTAGCACAGACCCTACGAAACCATGTACCAAGTTGTCAACAAGACACTGTGCAAGATGTTGGTGGCTCCATAATGCTGTGGGCTGTGTTTACATGGAATGGACTGTGTCCTCTTGTCCAACAGAACTGGTCATGGCTACGTTTGGCTGCCTGGAGACCATTTGGAGTCATTCATGGGCCTCACGTTCCCAAACAACAAAGGAATTTTTGCGGATGACAATGTGTCATGCCACCAGGCCACAATTGTTCGCAATTGGTTTGAAGAATGTTCTGGACAGTTCGAGCGAATGATTTGGGCACCCAGATTGCCGACATGAATCCCATCGAACATTTATAGAACATAATCGTGAGGTCAGCTCGTGCACAGATCCTGCGCTGGCAACACTTTCTCAATTATGGACGTCAACAGAGGCAGGGGACTTCCAACGACTTGTTGAGTCCAGGCCACGTGGAGTTGCTGCACTAAGCCGGGCAAAAGGAGATCCGACACCATATTAGGAGGTATCCCATGACTTTTGTCACCTCAGCGTAATTAGCTGTGTAATTTAATGCAACTCATACCAATGGTCACGATGTGGCAAAGTGTAATATATATCATCTTCATACTCTTTGTACTTAAGTTCAGTGTTTCTCACTGTAGTGTCATGCTCAAAATATCCAATTGACCTGAGTTGTGTTTCGCCTGAATTTTCACGCAGCCACAAAGGTAACTTTTTTGCGCATTCTTTAATAACGTTTTGGTATGCTCGTCTGACTACACAAAATGCTTGCCATAAGTTACCACTAGAGAACACAGCTCTGTATGTGAATAACTCCAGATGTAAAGAAATACCACGCTAGTCCAGATATCAGGGAACACGTTATGAGAGATGAGACAGTCCTTAACGCTTGTAAACTCAAATTTATTAGAATAAGTGGCATTTCTAAAATTTTACTACCCTCATTCTGATCTGAAAAAAACTAATTCCCTAATTATTACTCAAAACAAATTTATTTCGCGATTAAGACATTTTTCAAGTATATGTGAACTTCCAACGTTATATGACAATTCGAACTGCCAAAAGGTTTCCTACACCGTTGTTCGCTTTGCGAGTGGTTTTGCATAAAATGGTTAATGAAAAAAGATTAGTGTTTAACGTCCCTTCGACAACCAGATCATTAGGGACGCAACACGAGCTCAATTAAGGAAGGCTGGGGGAAGGGAGTGGACCGTGCCATGTCATAGGAACCATACTGGGTTTTGTCGTAATTGATTTAAGGAAATCACGGAAAACCTGAATCAGTATAGCCCTACGAGAATTTAAACTGTCGTCCTCTCGAATGTGACTCCAATGTGCTAACCACTGCAGTTCCTCGCCCGGTACTGATTAATGAGCTGACCAGATAGAAAAAGTACGATTAACAGCGTAAGGCGATCTATGGAGCCGGCCGGGGTGGCCGAGCGGTTCTAGGTGCTACAGTTTGGAACCGCGCGACCGCTACGGTCGCAGGTTCGAATCCTGCCTCGGGCATGGATGTGTGTGATGTCCTTAGGTTAGTTAGGTTTAAGTAGTTCTAACTTCTAGGGAACTGATGACCACAGCAGTTAAGTCCCATAGTGCTCAGAGCCATTTGAACGATTTGAACCGATCTATGGAAACCTCTCTGTCAACAACATATCACTAGTAATTTCACTATTTTTCCTGATGGCGCGTGGATCTCTGTGAAGCTCGAAAAGCACCTACTGCCCTTGTTATCCAGCACAAAGTGACATTAAAAAAGTGAGTTTCTAATGAGCAGCTTATTGTGCATACAGGGTGTTTCAAAAATGACCGGTATATTTGAAACGGCAATAAAAACTAAACGAGCAGCGATAGAAATACACCGTTTGTTGCAATATGCTTGTAACAACAGTACATTTTCAGGCGGACAAACTTTCGAAATTACAGTAGTTACAATTTTCAACAACAGATGGCGCTGCAAGTGATGTGAAAGAGATAGAAGACAACGCAGTCTGTGGGTGCGCCATTCTGTACGTCGTCTTTCTGCTGTAAGCGTGTGCTGTTCACAACGTGCAAGTGTGCTGTAGACAACATGGTTTATTCCTTAGAACAGAGGATTTTTCTGGTGTTGGAATTCCACCGCCTAGAACACAGTGTTGTTGCAACAAGACGAAGTTTTCAACGGAGGTTTAATGTAACCAAAGGACCGAAAAGCGATACAATAAAGGATGTGTTTGAAAAATTTCAACGGACTGGGAACGTGACGGATGAACGTGCTGGAAAGATAGGGCGACCGCGTACGGCAACCACAGAGGGCAACGCGCAGCTAGTGCAGCAGGTGATCCAACAGCGGCCTTGGGTTTCCGTTCGCCGTGTTGCAGCTGCGGTCCAAATGACGCCAACGTCCACGTATCGTCTCATGCGCCAGAGTTTACACCTCTATCCATACAAAATTCAAACGCGGCAACCCCTCAGCGCCGCTACCATTGCTGCACGAGAGACATTCGCTAACGATATAGTGCACAGGATTGATGACGGCGATATGCATGTGGGCAGAATTTGGTTTACTGACGAAGCTTATTTTTACCTGGACGGCTTCGTCAATAAACAGAACTGGCGCATATGGGGAACCGAAAAGCCCCATGTTGCAGTCCCATCGTCCCTGCATCCTCAAAAAGTACTGGTCTGGGCCGCCATTTCTTCCAAAGGAATCATTGGCCCATTTTTCAGATCCGAAACGATTACTGCATCACGCTATCTGGACATTCTTCGTGAATTTGTGGCGGTACAAACTGCCTTAGACGACACTGCGAACACCTCGTGGTTTATGCAAGATGGTGCCCGGCCACATCGCACGGCCGACGTCTTTAATATCCTGAATGAATATTTCGATGATCGTGTGATTGCTTTGGGCTATCCGAAACATACAGGAGGCGGCGTGGATTGGCCTCCGTATTCGCCAGACATGAACCCCTGTGACTTCTTTCTGTGGGGACACTTGAAAGACCAGGTCTACCGCCAGAATCCAGAAACAATTGAACAGCTGAAGCAGTACATCTCATCTGCATGTGAAGCCATTCCGCCAGACACGTTGTCAAATGTTTCGGGTAATTTCATTCAGAGACTACGCCATAATATTGCTACGCATGGTGGATATGTGGAAAATATCGTACTATAGAGTTTCCCAGACCGCAGCGCCATCTGTTGTTGAAAATTGTAACTACTGTAATTTCGGAAGTTTGTCTGCCTGAAAATGTACTGTTGTCCCAAGCATATTGCAACAAACGGTGTATTTCTATCGCTGCTCGTTCAGTTTTTATTGCCGTTCCAAATATACCGGTCATTTTTGAAACACCCTGTATGTTTAGACTTTAAATGACACGACGAAATGTTTTGTTATGGATATGGATTTAAACCCAGCATCTGTTGGCAATGCTAACTGAGGAAAGATTTCGTGGTGGACCGCATAAAGAGACGCAGTATACAGAATTTTAACTAGTATCGGTTAGCAAATCTGAACTTAAAATTAAATGACGAAAATTTCTGTGCTGGCCTGGGACTCCTATCCAGCAAACAATTGTCCCCCGTTAATTAATCATGAAAGATGTTAAATACATGTCTGATTTACAAGAAACAAATTTGAAATGAAGTGACGAGGAATCTAAACCAGCACCTACTGGATTATTAACTAAACGTAATATAATATTAGACAGCGAATCGTTTCAGAAGTAGCGATATGTTTGAACGAGAAACTCACCACAATAGTTTATGCCTTCCTGCACCTATCGCTGTTGTCGTCTTGCTACTAATGGACGTTAAATATAGGTTTCTTTAACCACAAGCGAAGTGTACCAATCTTTGAACCCGAACGTGACGAAGTTTCAGTGCTGACTGGGAACCGTGGCCCTCTCGTATCGATGTTGCCTACACACGAAGAACCGTTAACGACTGCATTCTTTTTCATCACTGGCTGGGAGTGGCATGTTTCAAACTGAAATGATGTCATAAAAATTTCTGTGTTTGACTGTGAGCCGAAACTGTCACATGTCGTTAGTACTGATAACAAATGAAGAGACGTTAAAAATTAAAATTTTTTTCACCTGCAGTTAGCAGTGCACATGTTCTAACTTGCAAAGCCTTGATAAAAACTGTATGCCGGACCAGAATTTGAACCTAGATACGTACGTTACATGCATACCTTTAGGAGTATGGAATTATCAGCAAACAACGAATTGATGAAACTGTGACTTCACAAGGGGATAAAATCCCGCGAACGGAAAATCCGGGTTAGAATCTCAGTCCGGAACCAGGATATTCAACATCTAGAGTTCAAATAAAATACGGAATAAGTGCCCTGTGTCCTCACTTGTTGAGTCTACCATAAACTCAAATAAAATTAGTAGTGTAGGAAAGCTTACAGGGGTAAAAGTTTCACATGGGCCCACTTGCATCTCCATCACGGCCCAACCTAACCTAAAGGTCGTAGCGAAGGGATATCATGTCTAATGTGAATTTCGAACCACCATTCAATCCTACGAGATTCATGTGAGGTGAATAGGATCTGTTAGTGTCTATGAAACACGATCTCAGGAAGTGGCAATCGAACCCAGACCTTAGGCATATGAACCTGGCATCAGTGCACAAGAGTAGATTAGAATTCCGACTCCGGTGGCTCCCTAAAATGGATTACGGCCTGTTCAACATAGTCTTTTCCTTTTTGCATCAAAATCTTAATCTCCAGCTGCCTTGGCTACCCAATGCATACATTCGAGTTGACTTTGTTCAAGTGGTTCTGAGCACTATGGGACTTAACTTCTGAGGTCATCAGTCCCCTAGAACTCAGAACTACTTAAACCTAACTAACCTAAGGACATCACACACATCCATGCCCGAGGTAGGATTCGAACCTGCGACCGTAGCGGTCGCGCGGTTCCACACTGTAGCACCTAGAACCGCTCGGCCACACCGGCCGGCAGTTGACTTTGTAATCACTTAAATAAACTCACATAACTACCATCTACACAAATGTCCAACACTGTAGGAAGCAGAAATGTTTCCTTCCACTTCAACGACTCTGCTACACCATGTCTTCGTGCTATACGTCCCGCACTCCAAAGAAAAAATGGAAAAACATTTCCATGAAACCCATCGTGGCTACCTTTCCTGATCAAAATATTTTCTCCCCCAACGGTCTACGGCCGCCTCACTCTATCTAGCGCCAGCCCAGGTATTCGCGTACGTTTCTGCACTCACATTTGCAATCATAAGATTATTTTATATTGTGGTTTGCTTTTCAGTGTGAAATACACTCCTGGAAATGGAAAAAAGAACACATTGACACCGGTGTGTCAGACCCACCATACTTGCTCCGGACACTGCGAGATGGCTGTACAAGCAATGATCACACGCACGGCACAGCGGACACACCAGGAACCGCGGTGTTGGCCGTCGAATGGCGCTAGCTGCGCAGCATTTGTGCACCGCCGCCGTCAGTGTCAGCCAGTTTGCCGTGGCATACGGAGCTCCATCGCAGTCTTTAACACTGGTAGCATGCCGCGACAGCGTGGACGTGAACCGTATGTGCAGTTGACGGACTTTGAGCGAGGGCGTATAGTGGGCATGCGGGAGGCCGGGTGGACGTACCGCCGAATTGCTCAACACGTGGGGCGTGAGGTCTCCACAGTACATCGATGTTGTCGCCAGTGGTCGGCGGAAGGTGCACGTGCCCGTCGACCTGGGACCGGACCGCAGCGACGCACGGATGCACGCCAAGACCGTAGGATCCTACGCAGTGCCGTAGGGGACCGCACCGCCACTTCCCAGCAAATTAGGGACACTGTTGCTCCTGGGGTATCGGCGAGGACCATTCGCAACCGTCTCCATGAAGCTGGGCTACGGTCCCGCACACCGTTAGGCCGTCTTCCGCTCACGCCCCAACATCGTGCAGCCCGCCTCCAGTGGTGTCGCGACAGGCGTGAATGGAGGGACGAATGGAGACGTGTCGTCTTCAGCGATGAGAGTCGCTTCTGCCTTGGTGCCAATGATGGTCGTATGCGTGTTTGGCGCCGTGCAGGTGAGCGCCACAATCAGGACTGCATACGACCGAGGCACACAGGGCCAACACCCGGCATCATGGTGTGGGGAGCGATCTCCTACACTGGCCGTACACCACTGGTGATCGTCGAGGGGACACTGAATAGTGCACGGTACATCCAAACCGTCATCGAACCCATCGTTCTACCATTCCTAGACCGGCAAGGGAACTTGCTGTTCCAACAGGACAATGCACGTCCGCATGTATCCCGTGCCACCCAACGTGCTCTAGAAGGTGTAAGTCAACTACCCTGGCCAGCAAGATCTCCGGATCTGTTCCCCATTGAGCATGTTTGGGACTGGATGAAGCGTCGTCTCACGCGGTCTGCACGTCCAGCACGAACGCTGGTCCAACTGAGGCGCCAGGTGGAAATGGCATGGCAAGCCGTTCCACAGGACTACATCCAGCATCTCTACGATCGTCTCCATGGGAGAATAGCAGCCTGCATTGCTGCGAAAGGTGGATATACACTGTACTAGTGCCGACATTGTGCATGCTCTGTTGCCTGTGTCTATGTGCCTGTGGTTCTGTCAGTGTGATCATGTGATGTATCTGACCCCAGGAATGTGTCAATAAAGTTTCCCCTTCCTGGGACAATGAATTCACGGTGTTCTTATTTCAATTTCCAGGAGTGTATTTTCGATAAACGGAGTGTACGCTATGTAGTAGCAACAAAATTGTAACCAGTTCTTACGCAACAGTTGACATGAGGAATACTACGCCTGTAATCTACCATTGTGAACAGATTTTACCAAAAAAAGGTACGTTGGTCCATAAGATCGTGGCGATTTTGTCTGGAGTGTTGATGCACATCTAGATTTATGTGTATTTATCAGTCGACTTTTTTTAAAATTTTAGGTCGTAGTACTGCTACTGTGGTGAAACCTAGAACTTGCATATTTGACGGTAACGCGTAGAATTGTTTCTGGGTTACAAAACGGAGCATTAAACGTAAAAAGTTTAACATTTGTGACAATTTCTTTTCTTGGATTTAATAGGGGGCAGGAGAAATTAACTGAATGGGGCTCCTCGTCATAGTTGTCATTACTTATTTTAGTTTTGGCCTCTAAGTTATCAAACCATTAATATGAGAATTACCGCAGACTAATTGATAGAAGAGACCGTTACGTTAAGCTTAAATAAGGAAATAACTTGGCTCTCATTCTGATGAAGTTGTCAATGACAGCAAGCTCTTAAACAAAAACAAATTTAAAAGAATAGCCTGGAGTGGGGTTGACACATAACGATCCACGGCAACATCTGGAAATACAAATGGGATGGTATAGATGTGGGCAAACAGCACTGGAATGTGTGGAGGCTATCCCGGTGATGCTGATTCATAAAGCCAAATTATCAAGATTCTTTAACAACAGTCGTTGTCTGACAGATTATAACTCAAACTTAATTTCTGCTGTTGGGAAGAATTGCTCAACAATGTGTGAACAGCATCACCATCTTTGCACCCCACACCCAACACAACACCATCACACACAAGTTAATCACAGTAATAAGCCCTGTGCTTACGCCTTTCCTTCGTACCTCATTTTGAAAGCATAAAGAAAAGTAGGAGACCATCAAACACTCTCAACACTCCGCCCACTTTCACCTCCATGGTGGCGTTATCTTCTCTTAAATTATAGTTCCACACACAGAAACATTACTTATAGTGTTGTTTTCTTTCCGCGTTCGAAATTAGGTTGGCCTTTTCCTATAGATCTCAAAAGTAAGTCTTGTGACACTGGTATACTATTTAAAATAGTTACCATTGCCAGAGGCACTTCGGCCGTAGAACCTCTATTCTACCCTCGACAAGGTATAACCACTGACTCCTTGATTTCGCGGGTTGGAAACGACACCTGAATTTGGTTTTGATCTACACTCCTGGAAATTGAAATAAGAACACCGTGAATTCATTGTCCCAGGAAGGGGAAACTTTATTGACACATTCCTGGGGTCAGATACATCACATGATCACACTGACAGAACCACAGGCACATAGACACAGGTAACAGAGCATGCACAATGTCGGCACTAGTACATTGTATATCCACCTTTCGCAGCAATGCAGGCTGCTATTCTCCCATGGAGACGATCGTAGAGATGCTGGATGTAGTCCTGTGGAACGGCTTGCCATGCCATTTCCACCTGGCGCCTCAGTTGGACCAGCGTTAGTGCTGGACGTGCAGACCGCGTGAGACGACGCTTCATCCAGTCCCAAACATGCTCAATGGGGGACAGATCCGGAGATCTTGCTGGCCAGGGTAGTTGACTTACACCTTCTAGAGCACGTTGGGTGGCACGGGATACACGCGGACGTGCATTGTCCTGTTGGAACAGCAAGTTCCCTTGCCGGTCTAGGAATGGTAGAACGATGGGTTCGATGACGGTTTGGATGTACCGTGCACTATTCAGTGTCCCCTCGACGATCACCAGTGGTGTACGGCCAGTGTAGGAGATCGCTCCCCACACCATGATGCCGGGTGTTGGCCCTGTGTGCCTCGGTCGTATACAGTCCTGATTGTGGCGCTCACCTTCACGGCGCCAAACACGCATACGACCATCATTGGCACCAAGGCAGAAGCGACTCTCATCGCTGAAGACGACACGTCTCCATTCGTCCCTCCATTCACGCCTGTCGCGACACCACTGGAGGCGGGCTGCACGATGTTGGGGCGTGAGCGGAAGACGGCCTAACGGTGTGCGGGACCGTAGCCCAGCTTCATGGAGACGGTTGCGAATGGCCCTCGCCGATACCCCAGGAGCAACAGTGTCTCTAATTTGCTGGGAAGTGGCGGTGCGGTCCCCTACGGCACTGCGTAGGATCCTACGGTCTTGGCGTGCATCCGTGCGTCGCTGCGGTCCGGTCCCAGGTCGACGGGCACGTGTACCTTCCGCCGACCACTGGCGACAACATCGATGTACTGTGGAGACCTCACGCCCCACGTGTTGAGCAATTCGGCGGTACGTCCACCCGGCCTCCCGCATGCCCACTATACGCCATCGCTCAAAGTCCGTCAACTGCACATACGGTTCACGTCCACGCTGTCGCGGCATGCTACCAGTGTTAAAGACTGCGATGGAGCTCCGTATGCCACGGCAAACTGGCTGACACTGACGGCGGCGGTGCACAAATGCTGCGCAGCTAGCGCCATTCGACGGCCAACACCGCGGTTCCTGGTGTGTCCGCTGTGCCGTGCGTGTGATCATTGCTTGTACAGCCCTCTCGCAGTGTCCGGAGCAAGTATGGTGGGTCTGACACACCGGTGTCAATGTGTTCTTTTTTCCATTTCCAGGAGTGTATGTAGTTTGGCCAGTCGAAAATGTAGAATTATTAGAATAGCTCCGTTGACATCAGGGGAACCCTCACATAAACTCGAGGACAGGGCTCAAAACGAGCACCTGATCATTAATGGCTGTATAAAAGTAGAAGTATCCAGCTTTTATATCCTCATATTCTAGCTCATTAAATTCACTGAAGCTCTCGCAGCTAGTCCCGTTATTAACCCATTAACTTCTAGCGACATATCTGTCAGTACACAGCCTTTGTGTTTCCAGTGCAAGCGACGTATAAATGCGATAAGAGCTGAGCATGCCAACAGTGCTACGTCGGGTATAGGTGTACGTTTCGAGTTTTTCTTAGTAAATGCACGCTATAAAACACAGGCTGTATGTGGACAATTTGTATACTAGTCGACCACTCTCCCAGTACTCGCATAAAAGAAGAACAAATGAAGTAGGCAGAGTTCGCATGAACAAGAAAGCTAAACTTACGCCAAAACTTGAAGCCAAACTGACACTATATTGACTTTAAAGTTACATGACAAATGACGGTGTGTACACCCTTGGCCAAAAGTATTGAGCACCCTAGGTAACTTTAAATGTTGTGAAAAATAAAAAAATAAATCAATAGAAACAATTTGTTCGAGTTTTTAATGTTTATTAGTAGCACAAAATCAATATATCGTTGCCCCACCTTTCGCCATTATTACAGCAGACTTTCTTTTTGGTAGAGAGTACACTATCTTTTTATAGTCTTCGGCACTTACGGCGTTCCACTCAAGGCGCAGGCGGTCTTTTAATTCTCCTTTTGACCTAATTATGTCTCGTCTGACTTTGCGCTTCAGTAAACCCTATAAATGTTCTATTGGGTTCAGATCCGGTGATTGGGCAGGACAGTCCAGAAGCTCGATGTTATTTTCCCAAAGCCAAGTCACTGTGCAGACAGATTTACCGCAGGTTGCGTTATCGTGCTGGAATTTAACGCCGACCTTGTTTGTATCGCCAAAAAGGGCTGTAAAGGAGGGCAGTAAAGCAGATTATAGGACATCTATGCGCTTTGTGGACTCCATGTGGCCTTCACATACGATCATTTGTCCCAGCACTCATGGAGCCCGAGATTATCACGCTCCCTCCGCCACGTTTTGCGGTAGGTACCACACACTATGTAATATTCCTCGCCCATCCGGCGACGGACATAGGTCACACCCGGTGTACCAAAAATCTAAAATATGAATGAATATTGTAGAGAATTCTTTCATGAGTTTTTAAATTAATACATTTTGTTTTCTACCCAAATTGGTATGTGTTATTAGAGCATCAAGCTGACAAAGCTACTTCAATGTTTGCTTTGTCAGACCACACGATATTTGACCAATCTCGTTCGGTGAATGTTCGGTATTTTAGAGTGCACTCATACCGTGCCTTTTTATTCTTGTTAGATAGCCATGGCTTCTTCCTTGTTTTACAGCTTTTAGACCAGCTTCTTGAAGCTGCCTACAAGTGATGCAAGTGGATATTGTTCTGTTAAAACTTGCAGACAACTCATCAGCGCGGTCTAAAGAGGTTTTCTTCCTATTTTTTAACTACTTTCTTACTATCATTCGGTCCTCACGGTCTGTAGCTATCCGCTTGCTCCCGGTTCTGGAGCTATTAACATGCGGTCCAGTCATGGCTAATCGCTCAGCAACATATTATACATATCGACATGAACATTTCCCAGTTTTCGAAATCACCGCCTGCGATTTCCCTTACTTGAAGTGTTGGCAGATGAGCCAACACTGTGTTGCTAGAGGAGGCCGAAATGCACGCGTTTAGTTACACGCTGACTGGCGTGAGGTCTGGAACAGTTAAGGGAATTAATAGTAGCAAATAAAGTGCGTAGTTGATATAATACTTAACTTTAATCCACAATTGGTGTACATCGCTCTTGACGGTACATGTTATAATCTCAAGATCAAATGCTATGGCGCCTTGCTAGGTAGTAGCAAATGACGTAGCTGAAGGCTATGCTAACTATCGTCTCGGCAAATGAGAGCGTAGTTGTCAGTGATCCATCTCTGGCTAAGTCGGCTGTACAACTGGGGCGAGTGCTAGTACGTCTCTCTAGACCTGCCGTGTGGCGGCGCTCGGTCTGCCATCACTGTCAGTGGCGACACGCGGGTCCGTCGTATACTAGCGGACCGCGGCCGATTTAAAAACTACCACCTAGCAAGTGTGGTGTCTGGCGGTGACACCACATTACTCATGCAAAAGCTTTATCTGCACTTGTTTTTCTAAACTTAGTTCCTTTCTTTTAGGAGTAATGGAATACCGTCACCGATCTCACAGATATAAACAGGAAAATGACACCAGATTAATGATCTATGTCCGCAACGAGCGAACGTAGCAAACTTATTAATACAAAGAAAAACATGCAGTTGACAAATTTTATTACACCACATATTTTACTGGTGGCTTTAAGGTGGATTATTGTTTATGGCCTTTTTCGATCCCGACAAACTACTTTTTAAACCGAAGGGTTTATTTACTGTTATGTACACGTGCAAAATTTCCAGGCTGCTGAATACTTTTGGCCAAGGATGTATATTGAGGACATGCCGTTCAGTTGCAATGAAATCATCTGTGAAAATAGACCGCCGAACCAAGACCAAGAAATCTGAACCAAAATGTGTGTTGGATTATAACGAGTTTATTGGTGCAGTGGACAAGTACGATACTTTACTTAGCTCAACAGAATGTGGTGGCAAAACACTGAAATGGTACAAAAAACTCTTTTGTCCCTCATTAGACATATCCGTGCTAGATTGTCACGTTATGTACAAAGTTCGTAATGGAAATATTATGTCAGTCACAGACTTATCTCAGCCTCATTCGTGAGATTTTAGAAACTTATCACCAAGTAAGGAAAGCACCAGGAGGTAATCGATGAGAAGAGGAAGATCCATTGCGGCTACAGGAAAAGCACTTTTCAAAGTAGGTTGAATTGTCTGTAAAACAACACGGACCTGTAAGGAGATGCATCATTCGCTGCAAAAACAAAAGTCTAGAGTTATCACTTTACTGCTGTAAAAAATGTGATTTGAGGCTGTGTGTCGTGCCTTGTTTCGAGCCGGCCGTTTTGGCTGAGCGGTTCTAGGCGCTTCAGTCCGGAACCGCGTGACTGCTACGGTCGCAGGTTCGAATCCTGCCTCGGGCATGGATGTGTGTGATGTTCTTAGGTTAGTTAGGTTTAAGTATGTCTAAGTTGTAGGGGACTGATGACCTCAGATGTTAAGTCCCCTAGTTCTCGGAGCCATTTGAACCATTTTTGAACCTTTTTTCGAAAAATATAAAACAAAATGAACTTCCTGAAATGCGCTTCTTTGTAATTTTACCTAGCTTTAGGAACCTCAACAATAAAGAATATTCAGAGTACAATGTGTTGTAAGAACGTATTGGTGAGAATAAGTGCCGAAGAGCAAAGCGCTGCACTGGTTGCTCCGCGCCACGTCGCTGCAGTCTGGATCGTGGCGACCGCACACGGTTGTGCGTACTGTTATGGTTAAGAGTAATCACTTTTCAACTACAAATCTTTTTCCTATAGGCTTGTAAATGAAATTTTACAGAGTATCTTGGAATTTCCGAAGCAGTCAGCTGTGGCTATTGACTCAACAATATGAATCATGGTATCTAGGGGACTTATGCATTGTTACTCGAGTAAATATTATAAGCCTGAAATTCTTACCCAAAACAAGAAGCACTCAATATTTCAACCTTCCCATACTTCTTTACAAATGCATCAGGACCGCAGTATCATGAAACATTTTCTGCCATTTTCAGTTAATCCATGGAGCCAATAGACGAAACAACAACAAAAAAATCAATCTGGGCTATTCAAGACAGCCTATTAGTGACTGTCTGGTAGCTGTAGCGCATTTACTCATTTTATAAAGACGGCTAACGGGCGCCAACGTGAATTGCTTTGTCATCACAGTGATAAATCACCGTAAATGGACTGTAGACTTATACCTACAATACGAGTTTCCTGTAATCACCTTTTATGGCTATGTATCCTCCTTTCACTTTGAAAACTAAATGAACATCAAAGGTAAGGGAGAACACTGCGTGTGGCGAACATCGAATGCATCCACTTTTCCCACTCAACATTCAAGAAATAGTGAAAGTATGTGACATAAAAGTCTCTAAGAACGAATAAATAATAGCAATAATAATAAAATAATCAGGTTGCGAATGTTGCAGTTCTTATTTCCGTGCTTGCTGAGAAAATTCGATAGCTATTCCGCCTTATGCAAGACACCTTTGTAGTTTTGTTTTCACCCAGACATGTTTCACCACTTTTGTGCTATCTTCTTCTTCTTCTACTTTTCCTTCAGCGTTTGTCCCGCCTACCTGCGGGCATGGGTCAACTACATGGGTCCATTGTCTTCATTTCGCTCTATCACGGGCTGCATCTGGGTGGATGTTCACTCATTTAAGGTCTTTATGAAACGTATCAGCCCAACGTTGCTCAGGTCTTCTGCCGACGACTTCGAGTGTATGCTGTCTACAGTGTGTTTATTTGTTTATTTACCTTCTCACATGAAGTTATTGCATGTTTTTGCTTGTAGCTTTAGGCCTACTACGCTGTCTACAGCTCATCATAGTTTTTGATATTGTGGTATTTTTTTATTTTGTTTGTGTCGAGGTAACACGCTTACTTCTTTCACTTTTGTTGTTACCCATGCATTTTCTACGATTTGTTCGCCAAGAACACTTGTCGTCTCGATCTTTTGTTGTCATAATTTCATAGTATTTCACCCTTCCTGCCGTCTTTGTCAGTAATATATTTATGTTATTCTTCTTCTCTTTCTTAGGTTCTTTCGTATATTTCACGGTGAAGTCGGAGGAAAAGAATGGTTTAGTACTGGCTATCAAGTTCACTGGATATCATAAAATATAAACATAAAAAGAAAGTTTAAAAAATAACATACTGTGGAATTTGGAAAGGCCCTATAAGATCATACCAGGTAGAGAGGTAGAGAGAGAGAGGGGGGGGGGGCGGAGGGAGAGAGAGAGGGAGAGAGAGAGAGAGAGAGAGAGATAGGCCAGCATTTAGAAGCGATGGTGTAATAAGTAGCGCCGGCCAGGGTGGCCGAGCGGCTCTGGGTGCTGCAGTCTGGAACCGCGTGACCGCTATGGTCGCAGGTTCGAGTCCTGCCTCGGGCGTGGGTGTGTGTGGTGTCCTTGGGTTAGTTGGGTTTAAGTAGTTCTAAGTTCTGGGGACTTGATGACCTCAGAAGTTAAGTCCCATAGTGCTCAGAGCCATTTGAACCATTTTTTGTAACAAGTAGTATCTCAGCGTGTAGCTCTGGGATGGGGGTTCATCTTCCTATCAGAAGCTTAGTTTTGAAAACCCTGTTTAGTTTATCAAAAGGCAATTTTTATTATTCTGTTTTTATTTTTTGTTGTCCGCCCTGTCATTTTCTTCAAGTGTCCGAGATACAGAAACTCATTAACTGGTTCTGCGAATGCATTGTTGATTTCTACTATTTTATTTTCCATATATTGGCTAATATACGAAGGTAACCTAAATATAGGGTGATTACGACTAAAGATCCAGTTTCAAAACGCCGTAAAAAACCAACCACAGTTCAGAATGACGTCAAATTTGAACGGAATATTATCGAAGAAGGGGGAAAAGTTGTGGGAAAAAATTACCACTAGATGTCTCTGTAAGAGACAGAATGTACAAAGTAAAAGACGCTGAGTACATGGCTTTTCCTCAATTAGCGTCTGAGACGCTCGGTATGACTTTCTCAATGCTGGATTTCACGCTGCTGGTACCGCTCTTTTACACCGTTCGGTGACTGTGTGACAGTAGCTCTGCAGAAGTTCCGGACACTTAGGGGTACGAAAAAGGTGCCAAGGATCTGAATAAAATGATTACGGAATTCTAAAAGGCAGGTTATTTTGAAGTGCAATGCAGCGGGAGAAAAACAGTTCATCCGACCTCAAAAGAAGATGTGATAACAGCGTTGCACGAAGGATCTAGCGATGGTGTGTAAATACACAGTGCACGTCGAATTACCCGAATTTTGGACATACCTGAGGGCACGGTGCATAAAATGCTACGAAACATCCTACATTGCTTTCCATACAAAATTCCGCATGTTCAAGAGTTGCTTCATGCTGACTTGCAGAAAGACAAACACTTGCTCGAGAATTTCGTGCTCTCGTGGAAGTAGACAATGAATGGCCATGGAATGTTCTGTGGACAGTGGAAGCCCATTTCCATCTCCAAAGAGATGTCAACCCCCACCATTTCATCCTGCAAAGGCGACTGCTTGGCGCGGGTTGACGATACCGTTTATCGTAGGGCCGTATTTTTTCGAGGATATTAGTCCTGCGGGTCCTGTTACATGTACCAACACTGATAAACGCTAGCTCACCAACTCATTCCAAACCCTCAATGGAGTGGATGTGCGGGTAGGATAATTTTTATGGAAGATGGCGTTCCTCTGCACGTTGCACAGCCAGTGTGACAGTTGCTGTAGAGGCGTTTTGAAAATTCTAAAACTATCAGCCTCATTCCCTACAGTTTGGCCATCCAGATCACCTGACCTTAATCCGTGTGACTTCTGTCTGTGGGATTATCTAACATGTACAGAGTTTAGTGCTCCGATTACAAACGTGGCTGAATTGAAAGCACGCATAGCGCAACGCATTCTGAACGTGACCGCTGACACACTACGATCTGTTGTGGAACACGCTGTTTCTTGATTTCAACTTGTGGCAGAAGACGGCGTACAGCATATTTGACATGTCTTGCACCACTTCACGACATTTAAAATCGATTTTATTGTTGCTTTTTATGCGGTTGTTGGCCTCAGGACACTAAAAAGCCGATTTTCCCCATCCGATGTGGTAAGACTTCGACATGGTGAGTGGGGATTCCTAATTAACAGAGCCAAAACTGTTGATTGCCAAACTTCTGAAGTCACACGTATTGCAAATACTGTTTGATGTGCAGATGGCAGCATAGCCACGCACTACGATTCATCTGTCTTTTGCAGCCAAATCCATTTACGTTATAACGCTTGCAGCGCTATCAAATGGGAAAATTTTCGTTATTTTTATTTTGTTTCCATGGAGTTTCTCTCTTCTGCGATAATATTCCGTTCAAAAACTGGACGTCATTCTGAGTAGCAGTTCATTTTTACAGTGTTTTGAAACCTGAACTTTAATTATAAAAACCATATACATTGATTAAAAATGTCTTACAAATTTTTTCTGCATTACCACCTTCAAATTAATCACCTTTGGAGCGAACACACCGATTCCAACGTTCCTGACATTTCTGAGAAGCCTCCTGGAAGACTTTCTTTGCTGGGATTCTGCTTGAATGTATTCCTTCACCTTTTCAGGTTGGTTTTCATCTAACAAGAGAGAAAGAAGTTACACGTAGCAAATTGTAAAGTCAGAACTTGTACGTCTTCCTAACAATGACTGAAAAATCAGTGTGCGCAGATGCGCGCCCTGGTTGAAGGAAATAATTTAGCCGCTATACGCGTCTTTGGCAGCAGGTTTGAGCCGCGAAGCGGGCTCGTCGCGCTCGCGTGCATTTGAGAAGCGTGATCTAACTGCAAGTGATTTTTTCGTAAGCTTGGCACTCGTAGGTTGCAGTAGGAAGAGAAGAAAAATTGAACAACAGATTACGCCTCTGTGCAGTACTGAGTTGCTAACTTCGGATGTGGAACAGCTCTGCTTCATTGTCGCTGCTGATCAACCTCTCCACAAGATTACGATATTCGACGACGAGTGTGTAAGATTGACGCTTTGTATAGTCAGTAATTTAGATTGTAGCTCCGAGTAATTCTTTTTGAAAACAGTAATTTTCCTAGAGTATAATGCTTTATATCAGTGTAGCTCGCGTGTGGGAAATTACATTATTGACCTATGACATTATTATGTGGGATTGGTTCCTGCTTCTAAGATTCCTATTAATATTACTGGGTATTATAAATGTGTAGCAGAATTTAATAGAGTTATGTAAAATAAATGAACCAACAGCAAGTTTGCGTATTAAAAGGTCTTCAGCCTGGTAATTTTTTATTTGAAAGTAATTATTTTATTTGATTTGTATCCTGGCACAAAAAAAATCTTGAAAGAACTTTACTTACATTTATATATTATTATTGGCGTACAATATTTTACCGTTGTTTCAACAGCTAATATATCACAAAGAGTTTCAACAGTTCAGAATTTTAATTTTTTTATCTGATTAATTAATAAGAAAAATGTGACGTCTATATACTGTCGCTTTCAACGTGCTTCCAGTGTGATAGTAATCACAGTACCTGTGTGGTTTTAAGAATGTTCTGTCAAAATTGTTGAACAGAGTAATTCAGACATGCCAGATTCGCTAATCGCAGGTAATATTTGCATCAGCTGGCTTGACAAAGAACTACGTCACCTTGTACTCGCAGTCGTAGATTACGTGCGCCACTGATGGAGCGTTGTAATCAATTGATTTTGCAGTGAATTAAGTCCAACTGGTCCGCCGACTGTATTTTTTCAAAATTATCAAAATTCGTTTCAAGCAACGAAATTATTCAGTAGGTGTAAATATTTATTTCCGTGAGAGGTCACTATCAGCTCTAAACCTTTTATTCTTTAACAACTACATATCAAAAAAAATTTAGTTGAGTGAGTCATCATTGCCAATCTCGGCATACAGTTGTGTATGTTTCCCATTTCGATTCAGCAGTATTCAGAATCGATAGTCTTGCTTCCGAAATCCGTGCGTACGCTATCAGACAGTCAAGTGGTTTAACCGGTCGGAGTACGGGGGACGTTACTTGGTCTGTCTACGATCTTCCAGAATCAGACCCCTCACTTTCTGAACATTTTCTGGTCTGTCGCCAGTTGTCGGACGGCCAGAATGCTCGTTATTGTCAGTGGACGTTTAGCCGCTTTTGAAACGCTTGTACTAGTCGTATGTCTGTGTATCAACTAAAGCGCTGTCTCCAGAACGTCAGTTCAACATTTGATGACATTTTGTGGTAGTTTTCGCAAGTTCAAAAACAAAACTTCTCACAGCTTTTTCAGGTCATCCATCGCGGAACAGCAAACTCACGAGAACGCGATAGTGGAAAGACGTTCATCAAAACCAAGCAAAACAGTTGCCAGTTTGCTACACTGATTCAAGAAGGGTGTATGGAGAGACACTTAGCGGTATTTCCGTGCACTCGTACCATTTACACACAAAATTGAAATTTCAGAAACTTTTGGATAGTACCTCTTGCACTATTTGTCTTACTGATTTTTGGGCCTACTTCCAAACTTGGTCTGTTAAGTTCCTTCCATTCGGTTGTTGAAGTTTATCTGCTCTATAAACAAACTGTACCAAGTCATCAACAAAACGAAGGTGGTTCAAACATGTTGCAATAACAGGTAATCCTTCTTGGTTTTCGTAGATTAAGGGATGCTGAGAGTAGTTTTGTAGATATGGAAACCCCTTGCCTGAATCATCATTCAGTTCTGAATTTTTTACTACCTTAATGTTTTTACGTGTGCTACCGTAGTTTGAAGCATTGCCTTATTTCTGAATAACAGTTCGTATACAGGGTGTTACATAAAGATACGGCCAAACTTTCAGGAAACATTCCTCACACACAAATAAAGAAAAGATGTTATGTGGACATGTGTCCGGAAACGCTTAATTTCCATGTTAGAGCTCATTTTAGTTCCGTCAGTATGCACTGTACTTCCTCGACTCACCGCCATGATTTCATACGGCATACTCTACCTGTGCTGCCAGGACATGTGCCTTTACAAATACGACACAACATGTGGTTCATGCATGATGGAGCTCCTGCATATTTCAGTCGAAGTGTTCGTACGCTTCTCAACAACAGATTCGGTGACCGATGGATTGGTATAGGCGGACCAATTCCATGGCCTCCACGCTCTCCTGACCTCAACCCTCTTGACTTTCATTTATGGGGCATTTGAAAGCTCTTGTCTACGCAACCCCGGTACCAAATGTAGAGACTCTTCATGCTCGTATTGTGGACGGCTGTGATACAATACGCCATTCTCCAGGGCTGCATCAGCGCATCAGGGATTCCATGCGACGGAGGGTGGATGATTGTATCCTTGCTAACGGAGGACATTTGAACATTTCCTGCAACAAAGTGTTTGAAGTCACGCTGGTACGTTCTGTTGCTGTGTGTTTCCATTCCATGATAAATGTTATTTGAAGAGAAGTAATAAAATGAGCTCTAACATGGAAAGTAAGCGTTTCCGGACACATGTCCACATAACATATTTTCTTTCTTTGTGTGTGAGGAATGTTTCCTGAAAGTTTGACCGTACCTTTTTGTAACACCCTGTATACACTACTGACCATTAAAATTACTACACCACGAAGATGACGTGCTACAGACACGAAATTTAACCGACAGGAAGAAGATGCTGTGATATGCAAATGATTAGCTTTTCAGAGCATTCACACAAGGTTGGCGCCCGTGGCGACACCTTCAACGTGCTGACATGAGGAAAGTTTCCAACCGATTTCTCATACACAAACTGCAGGTGACCGGCGTTGCATGGTGAAACGTTGTTGTGATGCCTCGTGTAAGGAGGAGAAATGCGAACCATCACGTTTCCGACTTTGATAAAGGTCGGATTGTAGCCTATCGCGATTGCGGTTTATCGTATCGCGACATTGCTGCTAGCATTGGTCGAGATCCAATGACTGTTAGCAGAATGTGGAATCGGTGGGTTCAAGAGGGTAATACGGAACGCCGTGCTGAATCCCAACGGCCTCGTATCACTAGCAGCCGAGATGACAGACATCTTAACCGCATAGCTGTAACGGATCGTGCAGCCACGTCTCATTCCCTGAGTCAACAGATGGGGACGTTTGCAAGACAACAACCATCTGCACGAACAGTTCGACGACGTTTGCAGCAGCATGGACTATCAGCTCGGAGACCATGGCTGCGGTTACCCTTGACGCTGCATCACAGAGAGGAGCGCTTGCGATGATGTACTCAACAACGAACCTGGGTGCACGAATGGCAAAACGTCATTTTTTCGGATGAATCCAGGTTCTGTTTACAGCATCATGATGGTCACATCCGTGTCTGGCGACATCGCGGTGAACGCACGTTGGAAGCGTGTATTCGTCATCGCCATACTGGCGTATCACCCTGCGTGATGGTATGGGGTGTCATTGGTTACACGTCTCGGTCACCTCTTGTTCGCGTTGACGGCACTTTGAACAGTGGACGTTACATTTAAGATGTGCTACGATCTGTGGCTCTACCCTTCATTCGATCCCAGCGAAACCCTACATTTAAGCAGGATAATGCACGACCGCATGTTGCAGGTCCTGTACGGGCCTTTCTGGATACAGGACTGCTGCCCTGGCCAGCACATTCTCCAGACCTCTCACCAATTAAAAACGTCTGGTCAATGGTGGCCGAGCAACTGGCTCATTAAAATACGCCAGTCACTGCTCTTGATGAACTGTAGTATCGTGTTGAAGCTGCATGGGCAGCTGTACCTGTACACGCCATCCAAGCTCTGTTTGACTCAATGCCCAGGCGTATCAAGGCCGTTATTACGGCCAGAGGTGGTTATTCTGGGTACTGATTTGTCAGGATCTATGCACCCAAATTGCGTGAAAATGTAATCACATGTCAGTTCTAGTATAATATATTTGTCCAATGAACACCCGTTTATAATGTGCATTTCTTCTTGGTGTAGCAATAATGGCCAGTAGTGTATTATGTTGATACTGAGTCAACAACTTTCTCAAAATCTGTGAATCTCAGACAAATTTGTAATTTGTACTCATTGCTCCGTTCTATTTTTTTTTGTCATGTCTTGCAAGTTGCACATCATGGTATATCTGTATTAGAGCCAGCTTTTCCCTAAAATCTCTCGTTATTATTTTCTAGTGAAATTTGGTGTCGTTCCCAGTTTTTTTAATCTTCTCATGACAATTACAGTAATTATAATCATTGTTACCATGATATGTATTTCAAAATATTTAAGAAATTATTATAAATTACACAAATTAATTTCCAATTTTTTGTTGTTTTTCTGAAGTTTCGAAATCTGACATTCGCATTTGTCTCTTTTTTCTCTCGGTAATCAAAAGGTCTAAGATAAAGAAGATTTCCCGCGAAATTTCGTGTTCAAACCCTCTAAATTACCTTCCGAAGTGGTCTGTGTGCTTCCTACAATTGAATTTGGCCACGAGTGTTCAACTTTCACCTACTATCAAACTGAGTAGAAGCAATTTTATTGTGAGGTAATGCTTAACACATTAGCAAATTAGAGAATACAGGTTGATTCCTAAAAAAAAGAATGAGTGATATCGAATTAATTGCATATTACTAACACAATCACTCGTGTGTATTCTATACATTACGTCGCTGTCTTGCAATAAGTCGTACAATGTCTCAGCAATGTGAGTTACTGGAATCTGTGTCACGAAGAGCCACTTATGATACCGAAGCTGACCAGTTAGTGTGACGTAGCGAATGGCGTAAAAGTTTGCTAAATGGTACTTACACGACTGCGAACTCGCTTTGAAATAACTATGGGTACTGGAAGACTATCAAGAAAAGCAAATAGTCGACTTCAGGCAGAGCCAATAGTTCCCTTCTGCTAGCAGAACGTCTGTTCTCATTCGTCATGGTGAACAACTTCCTGACTTTCTACCCGAAGTTGCTGATCCACACTCATGTGATGACGCTCTCTGCTGAGGTTGCCGGTTTGAAACCTGGTGGTGATGATGGAAGAAGTTTTCACCTTCGGCATTTGGCCGACAAGAGGAGGAGAGGTGGCAGCATTAATATTCTAATCCCCACATTCTAACGTCCTGGATTAAATTTTAAACCTCTCCGCAATGTTTTCTAGAGTAAGGGCATTCGATAGTGCTGATGGTGATATGTCCGTGGGATAGGCACGCTAAATTGACGGCCGCCCTGGCGCTATTCGAGAGGAATTGTTTATATGCCGACACCATGATCCTCTTCTCCCTTCTCTCTCATAGTCCTCAACAGAACAAACACAACGCTTGAATACCATAAGCGCTCAACAGAGTTATCCATATTTAACAGATGCGCTTAAGACCACTGTCACGTTTCGGGAAGGTTGGGTGCCAGTGCGCGCAAAGAAAGAAAGCGTTTCCAATTAGGCGTTTGAATCTATACCCTAGGCCTTCCCAGCCGACAGCGTTATATGACTTTACTTTTCTTAAACCATTGGGAAGGTGACGACGTAGATGGTGACGACGTAGATGATGAATGGGTGCACGCAGAATGGATCCATCTTTTTTCTCCGACAACTGACGACGGAGGCAAACAAAGTGTGCGTCTACAACTAGTTATTCCGATAAAGACGAAACAGTCACACAATAGTCACAGAAATATCAAAATGTTGAGGTCTAATGAAGTGGGTAGCATTACCAGACGTGGTGACCTCCAGATGGGGCTAGGTGTCGCAGTGGCTAGCGCACTGAACTCATATTCGCCACAGATTTAGGTTTCCAGCGCTTTTTCTAAGTCGTTTAAGGCAAACACGGGGATTATTCCTTCGAAATGGACACGGCCGCTTTTCCTACCCTCCATCTCCCAGTTATAATTTACGCTCCCTAATGACCTCAGCGTTGATCGTACGTTAAACACTAATCTCCCGCCGCGCGTCTTGGGCGCCTTGCCACGGTTCGCGTGACTGCCCCCCCTCGTCGGAGGCTCGAGTCCTCCCTCGGGTATGGGTCTGTGTGTTGTCCTTAGCGCAAGCTAGTTTGAATTAGATTAAGTAGTGTGTGAGCCTAGGGACCGATGACCTAAGCAGTTTACCACCTACCACCACCACTAATCTCCCGCATTTCCCTCTTTCATGCCATCTGTAACACGCCAATTATAGAACCCATAATGAACACCCTTTTGTTGCAAAAAGAAATAGAAAAATCTGTCATCTTGACAGTGATGACAGCTACTGACAACGAAATTTACATTCTTGATAGTTTGATTAACAAGAATGTTATGTAAATACCAGTTCTTACCATAAAAGGATTGAATGAAAGAATACCATATGATACTAAACAGAATCTTTAAAGAAAGAATTAAAAAAAAAACTTATTTACGAAGGTTAAAGCCCAGACCATAAACTGACCAAAGATAACATTTATCCTAGAAGAGAGTTGTAGCCGCATCGAGCTGTAAGTTCGCTGTGACTACAATGTCACTCGGCAGTGGAGATGTTCACTTCTCTCTTGTACTCTTGCAAAAGTAGTACGCATGTTAAGCGCTACTACACTGTTTTAAAACCGATCTGAAGTTTGAAAGTTTTACGGTATAGACTGGAAGTATTAGTCAGAAGTCGGACTGTAGGAAAATCATCTTCACCGTTTAGACTGATAGTTGATACATGTGACAGAAAAATAACTCCTGTGATCGTTGATTTGTGATGGGTCTTAGCCTTCGAGATACGCAATAGTCACGAACATCAAAGGATACAGAAAGAGACTGATGGCCGGCATAAACTCAATTATTACACTTAAGTAGGCAACAGATAAACGCAATCACGAAGAACTTTCAAATGCGCCTTGTTGACAGACGCTATCGTCGAAGTCAGAATTGCTGATGCTAGCAGACGCAATTCCCTGAACGAAAAATCGGTGTGTGTGCTCAGTGTAGCGACAAATAATTACGAAGAATAATAAACTTTAATGCAACTTTAATTCTTCGTGTCGCATACCATATTTTAATGGACATTTAAAATGTATTTGTGGAATTAACTGATTCTTCACATAACATAAAAGTGAAAAGTGATTTCGTGACAATTTAACTGTAAACAGCAATAAGTTTACACCTCAATACGACGCATTCTGAACATTGCTCAAGGGTATGTTATCTCTGGAATTACGTCGTGTAGTTGTTGAATACGCGACGTAGCGACACCTTGACGACGGAATAATAATTAACAACTCAATATCCTCGCAAAAATCATGATGTGACATCGGCTTCGGTGATGGATTGATGATTCAAGACATTATATTTTCAACGTTTGAATACCCATTTTCAAACCGGGCATAAGAACTACAGTCAGCAAGTTCGGGTAAACTGAAAAGTCTGTCGCGAACACCCAAAGGACTTTTGGGCATCATTTGAGATCAAGGGAGTCATCGCGTTATCGAGTGGTGCAGTCGCTATATTTATAAGTGGAGAAGATCGATAGGCATCGAACACCATTGCTTTAGTTACAAGCAAGGGCGGCACACACACTCCGACGTGCCGCTCCATCGAGACGTTGATATCAGTTTTGAGAGGCAGTATCTGAAAAATAACCAAACCACGCGGGGAGTTTGTTTTTATAATAGTTACAGATTGGCGTTGTCTTGATCGATGGACGCCGTTCTACGTCATTTCGACTGGGACAACCATCACCATGGAGCCGAGACAAAACGAGGCGTCACGTATCCAAAACAGTTCTGTAGATATGGGAACGAAATCACATTTTCTTATGGTACATGCTGATGTGACTAGCTATTATTTCCTTCGTATGGATGCCAGTTCTTTTCGGCATTAAGATAAGTTAATGGATGATATCTACATCTACATCCATACTCCGCAAGCCACTTGACAGCGTGTGGCGGAGGATACTTTGAATACATCTATCGGTTCTCCCTTCTATTCCAGTCTCGTATTGTTCGTGGAAAGAAAGGCTGTCGGTATGCCTCTGTGTGGGCTCTAATCTCTCTGATTTTATCCTCATGGTCTCTTCGCGATATATACCTAGGAGGGAGCAACATACTGCTTGACTCCTCGGTGAAGGTATGTTCTCGAAACTTCAACAAAAGCCCGTACCGAGCTACTGAGCGTCTCTCCTGCAGAGTCTTCCACTGGAGTTCATCTGTCATCTCCGTAACGCTTTCGCGATCACTAAACGATCCTGTAACGAAGCGCGCTGCTCTCCGTTGGATCTTCTCTATCTCTTCTATCAACCCTATCTGGTACGGATCCCACACTGGTGAGCAATATTCAAGAAGTGGGCGATTATCATTCCGACTAGGTGGTGTGTGTGTATGTGTGTGTGTGTGTGTGTGTGTGTGTGTGTGTGTGTGTATGAATCTGTTCGCACTCGTATTTCAGTTTAACAAGTACCTCTGCCACAACGCTTACAGCGCTGATGTTAACAAAATATGTCTCACACACAAACCTCCAGATGTCAGTCGGTACCTAACGCTGTATTTCGAGAAAGTATCAACCAAAACTCCGATACAGTTTGTGCTACGTGCTGGCGTCCAGGAGAACGTGCATAAACGGTAAGTAATGAGTAACATCTGATCTACGGAGCACAGGAAAAGCATAACTGTGAGCGTCTCTCGTGTAGGGCTCCCGCGGGGAAGACGGTAAAGCATTACTTAGTAGGTTCGAGCACTGGTCACAACAGTTTTTCTACTGTAGTACGTGTGAAACTGTCACAGCGGGCAACACGTCCCTGATAAGGAAAAATATTGTTTGGAGTTTATAGCAAAGTGCTATTGACAGTCCACTTCCGCTTCGTTTATCTGAAAGCAGCAAACCAACACAGAGCAGAATAATATAAACAATCGAACAGAAGAATAAAGAAACAATTGCATCACACGTGAAGAAGTATTATTAATAATAATAATACTTATTACTATTATCATTATTGCAAAAATGGTTCAAATTGCTCTGAGCACTATGGGACTTAACATCTGAGGTCATCAATCCCATAGAACTTAGAACTACTTAAAGCTAACAGACCTAAGGACATCACACGCATCCATGCCCGAGGCAGGATTCGGACCTGCGACAGTAGCGGTGGCGCGGTTCCAGGCTGAAGCGCCTAGAACCGCTCGACCACATCGGCCGGCATCATTATTGCTATTAATACTTCCGCATGAATGATAAACACGTAATAGACGAAAACAAATGGAACAGAAGAATAAAGAAACAACTGCTACACTCGTGAAGAAGTATTATTATTGTTGTTATTACTATTAATACTTTCGTACATGTGATGCAACTGTTTCTTTACTCTTCTGTTCCGATTGTTTATGTTTATTCTATGAAACTATAAATGTACTCTATACGTTTGCTATTACACCACCACTATATTACTGCACTTGGCCTCCCGTGGCCGTTATCGGAAACAGGCGGTGACGTTAAAGTAAACAACTAAAATGGCGTCAAAGGAAAACGCATCGCATTGTGAATGACTTGAAGACAGTTATGCATATACTATCAAGTGTTTCGGCGTGTCTTCGTGAAGTATTACGATAAAAACTCACGATAAGCCGCCGGAAGCGCCCTCACTCGTAAGTGCAATAATATTGTGATCGACTAATACTTTCAAATAAACGAAGCGAAAGCGGACAGCCAATAGAAGACTGCTGTAGAGTCCAAGCAGTCCCCTTAGATGGTAGGAACATATTGTCTCACGTAACAATTTCACGCGTACTACGATAAAAAAACTGGGATGACCAGGGTTCAACCCAGGACCCTTGGTACGACAAATTAACGCTTTACCGACTTCCTCACGGGAGCTCTACACAACAGATCCTCACAGTTACACTTTTCCTCTACTCCGTAGGTCAGTGTGGTGTCACCGCCAGACACCACACTTGCTAGGTGGTAGCATTTAAATCGGCCGCGTTTCGCTAGTATACGTCGGACCCGCGTGTCGCCACTGTCAGTAATTGCAGACCGAGCGCCGCCACACGGCAGGTCTAGAGACAGATCCTAGCACTCGCCCCAGTTGTACAGCCGACTTAGCCAGAGAAGGATCACTGACAACTACGCTCTCATTTGCCGAGACGATAGTTAGCATAGCCTTCAGCTACGTCATTTGCTACGACCTAGCAAGGCGCCATAGCATTTGATATTGAGATTATAACATGTACCGTCAAGAGCGATGTACACCAATTGTGGATTAAAGTTAAGTATTCCAGCAACTACGTTCTTTTCTTACTAGACTCAACTACTTTACTGTTCCAGACCTCACGCCAGTCTGCGTGAGCTTTAACGCGTGCCTTTCGGCCTCCTCTAGCTACACTGTGTTGGCTCTTCTGCCAACACTTCAGTCAGGTGTTCCTGCTCGTTCTACTGGACGACGGCACATAGCATGAACTACACTGAAAAGCCAAAGACACTAGTACACGTGCCTAATATGGTGTAGGGCCACGGCGAGCACGGAGAACTGCCGCAACACGACGTGGCATGAACTCGACTAATGACTAAAGTATTTCTGGAGGAAAATGACACCACGAATCCTTCAGGGTGGTCCATAAATCCGTAAAAGTACTAGGGGGTGGAGATCTCTTCTAAACAGCACGATGCAAGGCATCCCAGATATGCTCAATAATGTTCATGTCTGGGGAGTTTGGAGTTCAGCGAAAGTGCTTAATTTCAGAAGAGTGTACATGGAACCACCCTGTAGCAATTCGGGACGTGTGGGGCGTCGCGATGTCATGCTGGAATTGCACAAGTCCGTCGGAATGCACAATGGACACGAATGGATGCAGGTGATCAGACAGGATCTTACGTACGTGTCACCTGTCAGAATAGTATCTAGACGTATCATAACTCCCATATCACTCCTACTGCACACCCGCCACACCATTACAGAGCATCCACCATCTTGAACAGTCCCCTGCTGACATGCAGGGTCCACGGATTCATGAGGTTCTCTCCTTACCCATACACGTCCATCCACTCGATACAACTTGAATCGAGACTCGTCAGACCAGGCAACATGTTTCCAATCATCAACAGTCCAATGTCAGTGTTGACGGTCCCACTCGAAGCGTAAAGCTTGGTGTCGTGCAGCCATCAAAGGTACACGAGTGGGCCTTCGGCTCCAAAAGCCCACATCGATGATGTTTCGTTGAATGGTTCGCACGCTGACACTTGTTGATGGCCCAGCATTGAAATCTGCAGAAATCTGCTGGAAGGATTGCACTTCTGTCACGCTGAACGATTCTCTTCAGTCGTCGTTGGTCCCGTTCTTGTAGAATCTTTTTCAGGCCGCAGCGGTGTCGGAGAATCGATGTTTTATCGCATTCATGATATTCACGGTACACTCGGAAATGGTCGTACGGGAAAATCCCCACTTCATCGTTACCTCGCAGATGCTGTGTCCCATCGCTCGTGCGTCGACTATAAGACCACGTTCAAACAAACTTAAATCTTGATAACATGTCATTGTAGCAGCAATAACCAATCTAACAACTGCACCAGACCCTTGTCTTATATAGGCGTTGCTGACGGCAGCGTCGTATTCTGTCTCTTTACGTATCTCTGTATTTGAATACGCATGCCTATAACAGTTTCTTTGGCGCTTCAATGTATATTGGAGTTCATGTTGATACTGCATCCACATAAAGCGTTTCATACTGATTTGATTGTCTGTCATCTGGAAATTTGAGTGTGAGAAACACCTTAGTCATCTCAGTGTCTGAATACCGTAATCGCCAGTGACCATTCTCTTTGGGGACACTTTTAGGAAGCAGTAAGGACAGTGATTACAGTTGCTGTATCTGCGGCTAGGTCTTTACGCAGGTGCAAACAACGTTGCCTACCATCTTGCGTTATATAGTTAAGAATTAAACAGCTACCACATCAGTATATCGCATGTATCAGGGAACATATTATCCCTTATATTGCATCAGAACGTACTAAAGCTTCCCACTACATTATGTCAAATATCTCGTCAAATATCTTAATTGTGTTAGCAATAAATTGAAAATTGCAGAACGCTGTTGGTGTTATACCAACTACAATACTGAAATTGCATTTAAATAAGAAAATGGGGAAACAGCAGAAATTTTTGTTTATATAGGAGCCGAGGATAGCGACCATTTTCAGAAGTACTTCACTAGAGAAGAAATGTAGAGAGTCGATTCGGTTCGGCCGGTTAATGTTTCCTTCGCCGACCGTGATGTAATTACATCGCGTAGAGAAATCGTGTGCCTAGCGCACCGCTTGGATCGCACGTACGACTTTCTTTTACGACATGGCGTGACGGGAAGGGGAGATGGGGCCTTCTTTCCACCCACATCAGCAACATAAACGCAGCAACATAATTACATTCTAAACAAATTAGGCACTCTTAGGAGACAATGCCGTGGATCACCGCTTCTATCCTTGATAATGGACTCAATTTTGCAAGCAAGGGAGTCCACAAGTTTCTACCGGTATGCTGTATCCGGCTGTAGCAACTCCTTCATAATTTGAGCTAGCGGACTGCAGGGATAGTGACTACTTCGTAGCAGCCGCTGTTTTAAATAGCACAGGCATTTTCTATGGCATTAGGATCTTTTGATTCAGCGAGCCGCACGAGATAGCCGCGATAGGCTACGTGGGCTTTCCGACCATCGTGTTTCCAGTCCTCTTGCAGGTGCCGTAGGTACCGTCCGACTTCCGACCAGGTGCTTTTGCACCGTGGGTTTTTCGACCAGAGCCTCGGCACTACTGATTTACGCCAGTCGTTCAGCAGCAGCGGATGTGTTAGTCACCGTCAGTCAGGCAGTGCCCACGCCGACAGCCTTCGTTTCCGTATAGTTTCGTAGGTCTAATCTACTTGTGAGTAATGGAAACGATTGAAGCAAAGAAATGGAAGCCGTGTGCGCTCTAATATGGTCAAAGCTACCGGGTGCTCAGAAAATGTGGTGAGTATGCGAACTAGTTGCATGTGAATTGCGAACGGAGTTAAGTGTCGAGGCCGTTTACAAATTACAAATGGCGGAATCATGGCTGAACAGCAACATTCTTGCCTACCTCACGAAGCAGATTTGCTGATTAAGAAACGTTGCATAACTGCAGAGAAAAGAGTCCACGGAGAAGACTGCCTGTTCCAAATTTTTAAAGAGGAATTTAAAAATTTGGAAGGTAAAGGTTTATTATGCAGAATTATGAGAACTCCAAGACTGCATTGTGTAAAGCAAGATGGGAAGCTATTAGGACGATCCAGAACCCTGGCACTAGTTCAGAAATTCGACTGAAAAGACATTTTGAAACTAACTGAAGGTAATAGTTTTTTGAGAAATGACTGTGGGTTTCTTCTTGGTGTTCGATTGTGAAAAAACAGAGAAAATCGTGGGTGAAAGTGGAACTGTTCTGATAGATGAAACATTTGAAAGTTGTTTGAAAAAATTCAAACAACTGTACGCCATACACGTTCACATCGGAAGAGAAGAAGGATTTCCTGTTTCATTTGATTTGCTTCCAAAATGGTTCAACTGGCTCTAAGCAAAATGGCTCAGAGCACTATGGGACTTAACATCTGAGGTCATCAGTCCCCAAGACTTAGAACTACTTAAACCTAGCTAACCTAAGGACATCACACACATCCATGCCCGAGGCAGTATTCGAACCTGCGACCGTAGCGGTCGCGCGGTTCCAGACTGAAGCGCCTAGAACCGCTCGGCCATTTCGGCCGGCTGCTACAGTTAAAACTGTGAAAACAATGTTTCCCGAAACATCCTTTTCCGGTTGCAGTTTTCACTTAAAAAAATACTTTTCGTTATTTGGGGTCAACTGCCAATTTTCGCACCATTCAGAAATCTCTTCTAAATCGTTTTGCAATTTGTTCTGATCTTCTGATGACGTTATTAGTCGATAAACGACAGCATGAAGAAAATCCACGAACGGGAATTGGAGTAATATAGGGATAGAGGAGAAGTCCTGTAGCTTTGCCGTATATTGCTGCAGATGCACAATTTTCACCAAACAATTTTAATGAAGCGTGGTCGGTAATAATGGAGGGAAAGCCCAGTGGAGAAAAGGTGAAGAAGTACGCAGACTATATGGTCAGTCAATGGATGAAAAATCCTAACGTTCGTTGTCACTGAATCCAACCCCATGAAGAGGTGAAGTAGTTAACAAATAATAACCAGCAGATTATTGGAAAAACAGTACAGGGGTTGAGGCACAATAGCAAACCAGTCGGTCAGGGGAATGAACATATCAGATACTAGGAGACTCTGCTTATAATGGCAAACCCTGTAGTTGATTGTCGCTTCGATAAAGCATTGGAGGCAACTAATAATAACCAGCAGATTATTGGAAGAACAGTACAAGGGTTGAGGCCCAATAACAAAACAGTCGGTGAGGGGAATGAACATATCAGACACTAGGAGACACTGTTTATAATGGCAAACCCTGTAGTTGGTTGTCGCTTCGATAAAGCATTGGAGGCGGTGCTGTCCTCCAGTGCTTTACCCACGCGACAACCAACTAAAGCGTTTGCCATTATAAATAAGGTATCCTGGTATCTGGTAAATACGATATTGCAGTGCCTGTGTTGTTCTGAATTACGATGCAAAGTTCCTTTGGACATGCATGTATGTCCATAGGAACAGAAAATGAGGACACTACAGCCGTTATAAAATGCATGCATGTCCAAAGGAATTGTGCATCGTAATTGAGAATAACAAAGGCACTGCAGTATCACATTTACCCGCCGGCACCGGGCAAGCGACTTTCGGGTGAAATGTCTCACCTGTACGGGAATATACGAGTACATAATACAACGAATTGGTACTTACACAGTATTTCACTGTCATGTGTAAGTCAGCAGAGGAGGGTCACATGACCGCCTGGTATCAATGTATGCTTTTAAGCGGGTGACAAATACTTTGTTTGGTGAGCTTATTCTATACACACTCTAGTGGTCTATATTACTAACAAGGGGACCATACGAACTTCCACTCATTGATCTTATTCATATTGACAGGTTGTGTAGGGCACGACTATGACTTCAACATATCTCAACATGAAGACACAGTTCTTTTCCGTTTTCGATTTTGAACATTTTACGCGTATTTATATATTTTGTATTGTCGCTGGTTGTCGAGAAGTCCGCAGCCGAGTGTGTTAAGCTGTTAGGTCCAAGAGAACGAGGTCCGTGGGTAGAAAATCGCTGCCTGCACTTCATTTTCTTTTGCTTCCCATTAATTATTATGACTGTGCAAACTGTCATTATGGAATGATTCATTTATTATTTTCATAATCATTACCCTGAAAAAACAGAAAAATATTTTCGTAGTGAGATTGAAAAAACACGGATAAATAAGAACTTTCAATCAAATCCGTACACTCATCTGATTAGTAATATTTTATCTACAGGTGTGGCAAATATAATGCGTAGCCTATGGAGCACTGTACGAACCAGGATGATACTGATCACATAAACATGGGAAACAATAATGACTGCGACATAAAGCACTTGTAATGAACACCGAATCTTGGCATGCACATGATATTTTTATTGTGTCTATTGTAAAACTAGCCTGGGTTACATTCTTAAGCGGTGCTCAGCCAACGCACAGTTTTGCGGCGTACCACGCATATCTGTTGTTAAAACCGCGTGGGAACCAAAGAAAAAAAAGAGTATCTCAAGCGAGACTCGATCCGCTGACCTCACACTTATGAAACAGAGCGCTTACTCGATTTTTTTTCTTTTTTTTCGTTCGTTGGTGATCGTTGTGTTTCACTCGTTGCGGGCGTTACTTGACATCCATTTAAGTTCGATTTAGTTGATCCTTTCACTCAGTTTTTTTATTACAGAGACCAGCCAGCTCTCTGACCGAACACGCTGAGCTACCGTGCCGGCATCTTGGCTGCGGAAACCTTGATTACCAGGGACCATACGGTGAATGTAGGCACGCGTAAAATGTTCAAATTCGATTTTCGCGAAAACGGTTGAGAGTTGTGTCTTGCTGTTTACATATGTAGGAAGTCCTAGCCATGTCCTACACAGCCTGTCAATATGAATCAAATCGGGAAGGGGAAGTTCGTACGGTCCCTTTGTGACTATCACGGAACCCGAAACAAAATACCAGTTGACGGTTGCGTATCTAACTGCTTCCAGGGGCAACAAAATTGTGATTTTCAATATTTCGCCCAGTTATTGACCGAATTTAAAAATTTAAAATGCTGTCATAATCTTATATTAAAATTTTAGCACAACAGGACAAGTATTGCAGTTAGAAACTGTGTGTTTGGGTTGAGACAGTGCAATTGACGGCGTGCAAAGGCCTGGAGTTCATTCATCCAGTATTTGGGAATGAGAGCACTTAGTGACTTCCGAAAATCTGTATACATAATTTTAAACCTTTACGAAACCTTTTCTCACTAACACCCCCACAAAGTGATCAAAGGAAACAAGTTTCTCGCTTACGACATTTTCGCTGCGCATGCAGTACAGCTTCAGCTTAAGACGTGACGCTTAACTTACTACTTCTTTACTACGGACTCTATTCGCAACACAGTTTTCGACATATACCACTGAACGTCCCTGCGAAACTATATCATACTACGGCAGATAGTTCAGGAGATATGACATCATAGATAATTAGATGCGCTAAAACTAGCATTTGCTTAAAATGGAGTGCAAATTACGCAGATTATATTCATCCAATGTTTCATAATGAGACCACATAGCGACTTCCGACAAACTTTTAAGCATAATTTCAAACCTTTTTTAAACCTTTCCTCGCTTAAATTCTTAACGTCAAACATTTATCACATTAACTCATTTGTAACTCAGACGTTCGAAGCAGTTTTATACATGAGGGTTGGATTCTTTAATCAGGGGATTACTAGTGTACTCTGAATAGTTACTTTCCGGGCATCTCACTCTCATGTTGCAAGGACAGGTCCCGACGGCACTTGTGAGAGAAACCTCTCCAATGCGTTAACCCCCCTAGAAATCTTACTGCCTTAGTACGACGCTATGCACTGTATGTGAAGAACACCGCCCAACTATTAGAAAACAATGTTGGTGGCCTTCGTGGTGCGACACTTCCGGCGCAGACTTCTGCTTCCTGGGCACCGATTCGCGGGAGATACCCGGACGCGGGCTCTCGTGACATCACACAGTGCGTCACGTAGCAAGCTGCAGACTGGCCAGCCGACGGTTATCTGATATCTCCGTTGCAGCGAGACTCCACCGGTCGTCCTTGGGGATCAGCTGACACACGAAGTAACAACACAGGAGAGACGAAGGCTAGAGAACAAATGCAAATGTCGGATCAATTGCGCGTATTCGATACGCTCTTGAGAATGCATGTACATCTACACCCGTTCTCTGCAATTCATTGCGAAGTGCATGGCACAGATATTGCCATTGTACCACTATTAGGGTTTCTTCATGTTTCATTCGCGTATGCAGCGCGGGAAGAATGACTTAATCTCTCTGTGAGCGCTGCAACTTGTCTGATCTTGTTTTCGCGGTACCTATGGGAGCCATACAGAGTGTCCCAGCAGGAATGGTTAGTATTCAGGGATACTACAGGAACGACCATTCGAAGCAAATGTCTGGTAAACGTGGGCCCTAAAATGAACGCTTTAAGGAGTATGAGCTCATCTTCATTCTCGATACTTTGAAACAAATCACTTCTATTGCAAGATTTTGACAGGTTACAAGTGAAAAATGAAATGAAGTCCCATGCTTCTTTACAGAGCGTATGGGAACGATGCGGGAGACCCGCACCGCCTTACTAGGCAAAGTCCTAATGGAAGTGGTTTGCCGCTGCCTTCCTCCGACCGTAATGGGGATGAATGATGACGATGAAGACGACACAACAACACCCACCAATGAATGAGGCCACTGACATTGAAGAGCTCCCTCCAGATCGCTTCGATGAGATGTCTAACTGTTATGATATTGATGGAAATACATCGGAAGATACTTTCCAGCTGGCGCGGCAGGTATCTCGGATGTTTATACTAATTAAAGAGAGGACGAGGAAAGTGCAGGCCCTCGCAGAAAAAAAATGAAAGCTAATATTACTTCTAATCGGACAATAGAGGTAGCAAATTAGAGTAAAACCTCGGCCGATATAGCAGAAATTGAACACCACAAATACAGTTTGGAAGCAGCAGTAAAAGTCTAAAAGGGAAGTCTGCAGTTGAATGCTTCGAAGATTTTTTTGATGAACAAGTACTAAATTTGATTGCCAATAAAAGTGTCCGATAGCTACACAGCTTTGAGTGAACGCATAAAATTCACGAATGCGTAAAGAATTCTTAGATATACTACTCTACACTGGGTACCATGCTTTCCCACAAGAACAGTTTTATTGGAATGAATATGAGGAATCTGATATAAGGTGCGTATCTTTAATTCAGCCATTACATTTACTTCAATGAGGCAATACAGACCCTACGACTTGTCTTAGAAGAAAGATTCAGGAAAGGCAAACCTACGTTTCTAGCATTTGTAGACTTAGAGAAAGCTTTTGACAATGTTGACTGGAATACTCTCTTTCAAATTCTGAAGGTGGCAGGGGTAAAATACAGGGAGCGAAAGGCTATTTACAATTTGTACAGAAAGCAGATGGCAGTTATAAGAGTCGAAGGACATGAAAGGGAAGCAGTGGTTGGGAAGGGAGTGAGACAGGGTTGCAGCCTCTCCCCGATGCTATTTAATCTGTATATTGAGCAAGCAGTAAAGCAAACAAAAGAAAAGCTCGGAGTAGGTATTAAAATCCATGGAGAAGAAATAAAAACCTTGAGGTTTGCCGATGACATTGTAATTCTGTCAGAGACAGCAAAGGACTTGGAAGAGCAGTTGAACGGAATGGAGAGTGTCTTGAAAGGAGGGTATAAGATGAACATCAACAAAAGCAAAACGAGGATAATGGAATGTAGTCGAATTACGTCGGGTGATGCTGAGGGAATTAGATTAGGAAATGACACACTTAAAGTAGTAAAGGAGTTTTGCTATTTGGGGAGCAAAATAACTGATGATGGTCGAAGTAGAGAGGATATAAAATGTAGACTGGCAATGGCAAGGAAAGCGTTTCTGAAGAAGAGAAATTTGTTAACATCGAGTATAGATTTAAGTGTGAGGAAGTCGTTTCTGAAAGTATTTGTATGGAGTGTAGTCATGTATGGAAGTGAAACATGGACGATAAATTATTTAGACAAGAAGAGAATAGAAGCTTTCGAAATGTGGTGCTACAGAAGAATGCTGAAGATTAGATGGGTAGATCACATAACTAATGAGGAGGTATTGAATAGAATTGGGGAGAAGAGGAGTTTGTGGCACAATTTGACCAGAAGAAGGGATCGGTTGGTAGGACATGTTCTGAGGCATCAAGGTATCACAAATTTAGCATTGGAGGGCAGCGTGGAGGGTAAAACTCGTAGAGGGAGACCAAGAGATGAATACACTAAGCAGATTCAGAAGGATGTAGGCTGCAGTAGGTACTGGGAGATGAAGAAGCTTGCACAGGATCGAGTAGCATGGAGAGCTGCATCAAACCAGTCTCAGGACTGAAGACCACAACAACAACAACATTTACTTCAATGATAACACACACCTGAACGCAATACCAGCTGACGAATGAGGGGAAAAAACCAAATTCGCCCCTTGATAGACTTGCTGAATAAGAATTTCATCAAATTCCAAGTTTTTCTCATAGCCTAGACACTGATGAGCAAGTGATTCGATGTTGCGGACACCACTATCTAAAACAACTCATTGGCTGGAAACCAATGAGATTTGAACTGAAACAGTGTGCTGTTCCTGAAGCTGTTACTGCTATCGTACGCCAATCAACGATGGAAAATCGAAGTATTATAGTGATGTTTCAGTTTCTGGACTTCGTGAATCAGCTGTAATGAATATGATTTCTGTCTTAACAAAATCCATTTGTATAATTTTTCACGAGTTTCCTCTTAATGAAAGAGCTCTCAGAAATGAAAGTAAGGGCGACTGTAACCTCCCAAACAAACCGAATGAATAACTGTCCCATAAAAGGTGAGAACAGCACGAAAAAGAAACAAAGAGGAACGTATGACTATAGATTTGTCAAGGAAATGGAGATAATGGCAGTAATGAGGAAAGATAACAATTGTGTAAAACTCTTATCAAATCACGAGACAGTGCATCTACTAATCCAAATAAAGGGATGGAGTAAAGCAGAGAATCAACAAGTACAGTTTCCACAGCCAAGAATGATAGCAGAATACAGGAATCATATCACACAACGGTGGAGAACAAAAAAAACGTGGAATTCACAAGAAAAGTCCAAGGAAACAGTGCGCTGTGTGCAATGAGGGACTCCATATTGAATGTTTTGTTGTCTGGTACAAAAAATGAAAGGAAACGTAAAAAGAAAGTGGCATGTGCCATGATACCCGTTTGGGACTCGACTGATATACACGGTGGTCAGAAACAATCAGAACAGCTTGTGAGATTGTTGCAGGGTAGGCTGTGATGAGAAATAACTGTTCAGAAAGAAATCGATATGTTGTCCCGTTTCCGAGTTAATTACCATTGAAATTAGCCAATCAGCTGGCCATCCAGATACAATAAGTCAGTTGTCCTCGTAGTGTAGATGATAACGCACGAGACCACTCAATCTTTGGCTTGGGTTCGGTCCTTACTATCGTTCCATATCCAATTTTTGTATCGCTCTGTTGTTCGGCTTTAGGAAACCTAACACTTGAATTTGTGCGCACAACGAAATGGTTCAAATGGCTCTGAGCACTATGGGACTTAACTTATAAGGTCATCAGTCTCCTAGAACTTAGAACTACTTAAACCTAACTGACCTAAGGACATCACACACATCCATGCCCGAGGCAGGATTCGAACCTGCGACCGTAGCTGTCGCGTGGTTCCAGACTGTAGCGCCTAGAACCGCTCGGCCACTCTAGCCGGCTGCGCTCAACGGCCTGATAGGATAACATCGATGCTAATTAACTCGTAAACGGCGCAACGCATCCAATTTCAGCACAAGGCCCTCTGCAACAGCCTTACAAGCTTTCCAGACTGTGTCTGACCACCCCATACAGCGTTCACGTCAAGGTTATTATTTTTTTTTTATTCTGCATTATTTTTACCTGTCTCTATGTCAGTTAGGTAACAGAGAAATAAAAATAGATTTCAAAAAAAATTGGCAACTAATGGGTTAAATTTAAACTCCTAATGTATCGCAAGAAACTACAACAGATGGATCTCAGTAACTCTGGCGGTAGTTTTGTGGATCGCTTCTGCCACCCTACCTGTAGACAAGTGTGATCCGTGCTTTCTTGCAGTTGTTTTTGCACAGTTTTTTGTTCGAGCGATGTATGGTATATTATGTGTAAAAGAAAGGCTTACTCAATAATAAATTCTGTACAAAATCTCATAGGAAGTTAATCGGACCCTGAGGTCCTCTTTCATTTTAGCGATCTCATCGGTTTGTCAACGCCTATCGCACTAATATCTATAACACTCATCTTTTCAATGGTGCGAGAATTCAACTGGGCAGTAGCACTTTATTGTCTTTTGTAAATGAACATTCGAAAACGGAGTTAGTATTTTTGGTTTGACTTTGCTACACAAAGTTTCAGCTCCTTTGTCAGCCATGAGTGTCCTGACTCTTAACTTTGGTGCCACTGTCAGCCTTTGCATATAGTCAGAATTGTGACAGAGGTCTTTCGACAAGACTGTACTGCGGTAGTCGTCAAAGTCTCCACGCATTTCTCTTTTGACATCCAAACTCGTTTCATTCGGCATCTCTTTATCTACAGCAGATGTGTACAACCTGCGGTCCATGGGTCACATGTGGCCCAAAGCAAGTAACAGTGCAACCCAAGATGTGAGCATTGGCCAGCAGCTATTGTTAGTAGTGTTAAGTGTTTTATGTGTGGCCCGAAAGATAATCGGCTTCTTCCAGTGTGACCCAACTATGCTAAAAGGTTGGGCACCCCTGATCTATAGCTTACCTATTGTGCAATACTCTCTGTTTCTTTCGAAGTTGTCTTACAAATACTATGTACGTGGAATGTCCGTTCCATAACGAATTGTTCTACTAGATACGTACACTGCCTGATCTAAAGTATCTGTACACCTGTTAGTGGACATTAATATGGGGTGAGTCTACCCTTTGCCCTCATGAAGATTTGAGTTCTGTTAGCGACATTTTCAAAAATGGTTCAAATGGCTCTGAGAACTATGGGACTTAACTTCAGAGGTCAACAGTCCCCTAGAACTTAGAACTACTTAAACCTAACTAAACTAAGGACAACACACACATCCATGCAGGAGACAGGATTCGAACCTGCGACCGTGGCGGTCGCGCGTTTCCAGACTGTAGTGCCTAGAACCGCTCGGCCACCCCTGCTGGCTGACATTTTCAGTGCGGAGTCTGAACGCCTGTGGAGGAATGACAACCCATTATTCCTCAAGAGCCAGACACTGGGATTTAGAGCGAAGTCGACGTTCTAACTTATCCCAAATGTGTTCCACTTGGTTCAGCTTCAGGAATGTTATTGTCCAGAAACCATGCTTCACAGATGCTGCTTTATGACAGAATGAATTGTCATGCTGATACAATGATCTTCTCCGAACTGTTCCTCTACTATACGCAGTACACACTGCTGTAGAATACGTTCATATCTTCCTTCATTTAGCGTTTTCTGAAGCGAAATAAGTGGACACACCCTAACAACACCTTCTCCGTACACTGTAAATGATGGCAGGTAAGGTTCTCCAAGCATTCACCAAATCCAAACCCTTCCATCGGATTGCCACAGGGTGCATTGTGGTTCATCGCTCCAAGTCACTGGTTTCCAGGATTCCACTGTCCAGTAACATCGCTCTTTACACCACATGCACTATAGGTTTCCCTCAGTGCTAAATGTTTTGAGTTCTTCCTTGAGATATGACAGTACTGCCTCCTTACGTAGTTTACTGAAGAATATACACCTTGCTACTTGTTTCAGTTATCATTTGTACCTTCGTAATGATTGTTGCTTGACTTGGCTCGTGGTCTACATCTACATCTACATCTACATTTATACTCCGCAAGCCACCCAACGGTGTGTGGCGGAGGGCACTTTACGTGCCACTGTCATTACCTCCCTTTCCTGTTCCAGTCGCGTATGGTTCGCGGGAAGAACGACTGTCTGAAAGCCTCTGTGCGCGCTCTAATCTCTCTAATTTTACATTCGTGATCTCCTCGGGAGGTATAAGTAGGGGGAAGCAATATATTCGATACCTCATCCAGAAACGCGCCCTCTCGAAACCTGGCGAGCAAGCTACACCGCGAAGCAGAGCGCCTCTCTTGCAGAGTCCGCCACTTGAGTTTGTTAAACATCTCCGTAACGCTATCACGGTTACCAAATAACCCTGTGACGAAACGCGCCGCTCTTCTTTGAATCTTCTCTATCTCCTCCGTCAACCCGATCTGGTACGGATCCCACACTGATGAGCAATACTCAAGTATAGGTCGAACGAGTGTTTTGTAAGCCACCTCCTTTGTTGATGGACTACATTTTCTAAGGACTCTCCCAATGAATCTCAACCTGGTACCCGCCTTACCAACAATTAATTTTATATGATCATTCCACTTCAAATCGTTCCGCACGCATACTCCCAGATATTTTACAGAAGTAACTGCTACCAGTGTTTGTTCCGCTATCATATAATCATACAATAAAGGATCCTTCTTTCTATGTATTCGCAATACATTACATTTGTCTATGTTAAGGGTCAGTTGCCACTCTCTGCACCAAGTGCCTATCCGCTGCAGATCTTCCTGCATTTCGCTACAATTTTCTAATGCTGCAACTTCTCTGTATACTACAGCATCATCCGCGAAAAGCCGCATGGAACTTCCGACACTATCTACTAGATCATTTATATATATTGTGAAAAGCAATGGTCCCATAACACTCCCCTGTGGCACACCAGAGGTTACTTTAACATCTGTAGACGTCTCTCCGTTGATAACAACATGCTGCGTTCTGTTTGCTAAAAACTCTTCAATCCAGCCACACAGCTGGTCTGATATTCCGTAGGCTCTTACTTTGTTTATCAGGCGACAGTGCGGAACTGTATCGAACGCCTTCCGGAAGTCAAGAAAAATAGCATCTACCTGGGAGCCTGTATCTAATATTTTCTGGGTCTCATGAACAAATAAAGCGAGTTGGGTCTCACACGATCGCTGTTTCCGGAATCCATGTTGATTCCTACATAGTAGATTCTGAGTTTCCAAAAACGACATGATATTCGAGCAAAAAATATGTTCTAAAATTCTACAACAGATCGACGTCAGAGATATAGGTCTATAGTTTTGCGCATCTGCTCGACGACCCTTCTTGAAGACTGGGACTACCTGTGCTCTTTTCCAATCATTTGGAACCTTCCGTTCCTCTAGAGACTTGCGGTACACGGCTGTTAGAAGGGGGGCAAGTTCTTTCGCGTACTCTGTGTAGAATCGAATTGGTATCCCGTCAGGTCCAGTGGACTTTCCTCTGTTGAGTGATTCCAGTTGCTTTTCTATTCCTTGGACACTTATTTCGATGTCAGCCATTTTTTCGTTTGTGCGAGGATTTAGAGAAGGAACTGCAGTGCGGTCTTCCTCTGTGAAACAGCTTTGGAAAAAGGTGTTTAGTATTTCAGCTTTACGCTTGTCATCCTCTGTTTCAATGCCATCATCATCCCGGAGTGTCTGGATATGCTGTTTCGAGCCACTTACTGATTTAACGTAAGACCAGAACTTCCTAGGATTTTCTGTCAAGTCGGTACATAGAATTTTACTTTCGAATTCACCGAACGCTTCACGCATAGCCCTCCTTACGCTAACTTTGACATTGTTTAGCTTCTGTTTGTCTGAGAGGTTTTGGCTGCGTTTAAACTTGCAGTGAAGCTCTCTTTGCTTTCGCAGTAGTTTCCTAACTTTGTTGTTGTACCACGGTGGGTTTTTCCCGTCCCTCACAGTTTTACTCAGCACGTACCTGTCTAAAACGCATTTTACGATTGCCTTGAACTTTTTCCATAAACACTCAACATTGTCAGTGTCGGAACAGAAATTTTCATTTTGATCTGTTAGGTAGTCTGAAATCGGCCTTCTATTACTCTTGCTAAACAGATAAACCTTCCGCCCTTTTTTTATATTCCTATTAGCTTCCAAATTCAGGGATGCTGCAACGGCCTTATGATCACTGATTCCCTGTTCTGCACTTACAGAGTCGAAAAGTTCGGGTCTGTTTGTTATCAGTAGGTCCAAGATGTTATCTCCACGAGTCGGTTCTCTGTTTAATTGCTCGAGGTAATTTTCGGATAGTGCACTCAGTATAATGTCACTCGATGCTCTGTCCCTACCACCCGTCCTAAACATCTGAGTGTCCCAGTCGATATCTGGTAAATTGAAATCTCCACCTAAGACTATAACATGCTAAGAAAATTTATGTGAAATGTATTCCAAATTTTCTCTCAGTTGTTCTGCCAATTATTAACCTAGCTCGGTTGTTGAGTGTAACCTCCACCCATAATAATTCACAGGAACTATCCACTTCTACTTCACTACAGGATAAACTACTACTAACAGCGACGAACACTCCGCCACCGGTTGCATGCAATCTATCCTTTCTAAACACCGTCTGTACCTTTGTAAAAATTTCGGCAGAATTTATCTCTGGCTTCAGCCAGCTTTCTGTACCTATAACGATTTCAGCTTCAGTGCTTTCTATCAGCGCTTGAAGTTCCGGTACTTTACCAACGCAGCTTCGACAGTTTACAACTACAATACCGATTGCTGCTTGGTCCCCGCATGTTCTGACTTTGCCCCGCACCCGTTGAGGCTGTTGCCCTTTCTGTACTTGCCCGAGGCCATCTAACCTAAAAAACCGCCCAGCCCACGCCACACAACCCCTGCTACCCGTGTAGCCGCTTGTTGCGTGTAGTGGACTCCTGACCTATCCAGCGGAACCCGAAACCCCACCACCCTATGGCGCAAGTCGAGGAATCTGCAGCCCACAAGGTCGCAGAACCGTCTCAGCCTCTGATTCAGACCCTCCACTCGGCTCTGTACCAAAGGTCCGCAGTCAGTCCTGTCGACGATGCTGCAGATGGTGAGCTCTGCTTTCATCCCGCTAGCGAGACTGGCAGTCTTCACCAAATCAGATAGCCGCCGGAAGCCAGAGAGGATTTCCTCCGGTCCATAGCGACACACATCATTGGTGCCGACATGAGCGACCACCTGCAGATGGGTGCACCCTGTACCCTTCATGGCATCCGGAAGGACCCTTTCCACATCTGGAATGACTCCCCCCGGTATGCACACGGAGTGCACTTTGGTCTTCTTCCCCTCCCTTGCTGCCATATCCCTAAGGGGCCCCATTACGCGCCTGACGTTGGAGCTCCCAACTATCAGTAAGCCCACCCTCTGCGACCGCCCGGATCTTGCAGACTGAGGGGCAACCTCTGGAACAGGACAGGCAGCCATGTCAGGCCGAAGATCAGTATCAGCCTGAGTATCAGCCAGAGACAGAGCCTGAAACCGGTTCGTCAGACAAACTGGAGAGGCCTTCCGTTCAGCCCTCCGGAATGTCTTTCGCCCCCTGCCACACCTTGAGACGACCTCCCACTCTACCACAGGTGAGGGATCAGCCTCAATGCGGGCAGTATCCCGGGCAACCACAGTCGTAGCCCGATCGGGGGATGCGTGGGACGAGCTGGCCGTCCCCGACAAACTCCCATCCGGACCCCCACAGTGATGCCCATTGGCAACAGCCTCAAGCTGATACTAGTTTCAATGTGAACATCCTCCAAGATGTGAGATCTATTTATTTCCATTATATCTAATATATTTCCGTCATGAGTCTCCTATAAGTAGTTTCCAGAGAAACCGTTTAACATTGTTCCGCAAGATGTCTTGTCATGCCTACCACATGCTAAACTGTAATTGTCCCAATCTAGTGTTGTATGTGAGATCTTTTGGAAAACAGAAAAAAGTTTTTCATGGAAGTAAGTCGGTGATACACAGCGCAGCCTCTCCTTCCTTTTGTCCCCACGTTGTGGTTGTGAATCACGGGAGAATGTAGTGAGGAAAGAAGACAATCATGGATCCTGTCAGTAAAAATTGTGAGACAAGTTTATAAAGTATTCGGTCCAGTCGCAAAAATGACCCCAATATATTGTAGGTGACAGCATAAAACTGCGTTAAATTCAAGAAACACCGTTCCAACCTCGAGGCCGTTATCTAGAGCCCTCTGAATCAGCGTAGTTTCACACGATCGCTGCTTTCGAAATCCAATGATTTTAGAGCTCCATAAATGTCATAATACGAGAGTAAAAAACATGTTATATAACTTTACAACCGATTTACGTCAGCCATATAAATCTATTAATATGTTTATAAGTCGGAAGACGTTCCTTGAAAACGGTAATGACCTTAGCCTGTTTCCAATCGCTCGGAAAGCGTCGTTGCTCCGGCAAGCTACAATAAAAAGCTGCTATAAGGAAGAAAGTTCTTTCACATTCTCCAGGTACGCTAATAAGGAAGTAAATTAGAGACAGTTGCTGTGTAGAAGGGAGAGCTCTTCTGATGCCATCGCTGGTTGAGTAGTTCGACGGGTCATGTGACTGGAATGTCTTCAGACTTTATGCTGACCGTAACCGTGACAGCTGAGCGCAGAATAGCAAGGTTAGCAATATCATCACATTTGATTGCGCCCGGACTGTGACCGAAGCTCTGCTGAGACTTACGTATTTCTAATTCCAGACGTGATGTATGGAAATACTAATATATCAAGTTCCTATCTTGTTACCCCCATACAGCATCGATCCGACGAGACAGACTTGTAGTGATATGTTAGCAAGGAATGTAAGTTATGTTAAAACCACTTTGCGAGCAAACATGATTTCAGGGCTGGTATGTAGGCCTATGTGGAGAAACGTCCTGTTACCAGAGGTGATGCCTGAATGTGCTCAGTACCACCGAGATCTGATGAGTTTCGGTGCCTTTCAGTTACTTTAAAATCCTCGCGACGATCTTCGACTAACTCCTGTGCACAACAAAGGTGACTGCTGTTTGCGCTGTTTCACCTTCAATGACGTCAGCGACGTTTAGGAGGAAGTACAAAATTGTTGGTTGCACAATAGTCAAACGAGGCGGCGTTGTCAGAAAAACTGTCATCAGCAGACCAGAATACTGCTTTACTGCATTAAAAACAAAAGGAAAAGAGATGTGCGGCGTGACGGCCAGCTCCGTTGACCATCGCGGTAAACGTGGTTCGCCTCAGTACGAGTACTTCACTGGTGTCGACAATTAAAGCAAGAAGCGGTGATTTTGCAAGGTTACGTTTATTTTGCCACAAAATAGTGTAAACAGGTGATAGTAAAGTAGAAACAATCTAAAGAATACAGAACGTAAGCAACCTCAATTTGCATAACGATAGATAAAAAATATTCTTGGTTTTTTTTTAAACTTAACGGATTTGTACACACATTCCGGCAACTGTTAGTGTGTTGAGAATGGGGTATGACCACCTCTGGCAACAATACAGGCCTGGAAACGACGGGGCATGCTGTGACTGCCGCGCGGGATTAGCCTACCGGTCTCAGGCGCTGCAGTCATGGACTGTGCGGCTGGTCCCGGCGGAGGTTCGAGTCCTCCCTCGGGCATGGCTGTGTGTGTTTGTCCTTAGGATATTTTAGGTTAAGTAGTGTGTAAGCTTAGGGACTGATGACCTTAGCAGTTAAATCCCATAAGATTTCACACACCTTTGAACATTTTGAACATGCTGTGACTGACGTCATCAATCTCATGTTGAGACAATAACGCCCATTCTTCCTGCAGAGCTGCTTGCATGTCTTGGAGAGTGGTTGGTGGATGCTGATGTGATGCAAACAGTGTCCATAGTGCATTGCAGACATGCTCTATGGAATTAAAATCGGGAGAGCGAGCAGGCCACGCCATGGGTACAATATCTTCCGTTTCCAAGAAAGCATCAACCACGCATGCTCTATGAGGTCAAGCATTGTCGTCCATCAGTACGAAGTCTGGGCCCACACCACCTCGCAACAACCGCACGTGAGGTCCCAAGATCTCGTCGCGATACTTGACAGCAGTTAAACCTTGCCGATTCACCCGTACAATTTCATGAAGAGTATCCGGGTCGTCAACATAATCCCTGCCCACACCATTGAGGATCCTTCTCGATATCGGTCTCTTTCCACAATTTTTCGTTTCCGAAATCGTGTTCCACGTTCCCTCCAGATGCGAATGCGTCGGGACCAAATCGGGACTCATCCGCGAAAAGAACATTGGCCCACTGGCCCAGGTGGCATTTTGACGACTCCACCAGAGACGCTCCCTCCTGTGAAAATGCATTAGAGGTACACATACAGAAGGTCTCTGACAACAAAAGCTACTCTGTCGAATCCTTCTGTACAGAGTTTGTCTCGATACAACGCGTCCAGTGGATGCTGCGAGATCAGATGCCAGTTACCGTGCAGTACTAAGGCGATAACGTCGTGCCATTACGGCCAAATAGCGGCCCTCTCTTTTAGATATCACGCTTGGTCGGCCCTGCCCTGGTCTTCGGAATACTGTTTCGGTCTCTATAAATTGTCGCCACATCCGAGAAACAACGGAACGATTCACATTAACCCTTCGGGCCAAATTGGTTTCCGACTGTCCTGCTTCCATTCTTCTTATGGCCCTCCACCGCAGAGAGTCTGGTAGGCGTCTTCTTTGTGCCATACCGCACCGTCTGCGACTGTATATAATTGTGGATGTGGACTAACCGGCAAACACTACTCCGTTTGATGGGTGCCCTGACGTCATCGTTAACGCGGTTGTCCGGTAACCGGACTGCCATCTTCCGTGCAGAACACGATTATGCGGACATATGTTGACATTTTGTATGATTATATTGTGAATTAGACACAAGTTGGAGAAATAGCGGTTTGTTGCTTTAATTTTGGACATTCTGATTGACCGTCATTAACAGTACAGAAGAAAGTTAAAGGCTTTGTACACATTATTCTAAGACGACTTAAAGTACTGTGAAGTTATCATAACTAATCGTGATCTACATGCCAGTGGAAGACATGTAACACCAAATACGCACGATTAGATCATCCTTAGGAATGTTAACTGTGTCACTTTGTAATAGACAACATATATTTATGGAAATCACACAGGCTTGAATAGCCACACTCCTGCCATATGACTATTGAAGCCTGAGTGAGTTCCGAAAATATATGTTGTTAACCACAAAGTGCCAAAGTAAACATATTCTGTGTACCGTACTTTGCTTCATTTCAATTTTTGTGTCAAAGACAGTAAAGAGGCTAAGGTTGATAATGAACTGACGCAAACATACTGCCAAGATGCCGAATATGAAAGAAAGATAAGGTTAAGCTCCAAATTCTGACACTAGACAGGCCAATCGGGCCCGACCGATCGCCGTGTCGTCCTCTGCAAATGGCGTGACCAGATGTGATATGGAGGGGCATTTGGTCAGTAGACCGCTCTCCCGGTCATTGTCGGGTTTCTCAACCTTGAAACTTTTACTAATCGGTCGAGTAGGTCCTCAATTGACCTCAAGAGGTTGAATAAACCCTATACCAGTCGTCCCAACACGGAAAAATTCCTGGCAGTACCGGGAATCGAACCCGGGTCCTCTGCATGGCAGTCAGTCGCACTCACCCCTCAGCTACGCAGGTGGACACTACTGCTTATAAAAAAAGATCTTTTCACGGTTTTATTTATTTATTTATTTATTGCTGTAGTTGACAGGTTTCCGGCACACGGCACTCAGTGACACATTTAACGTATGCAACTATGTGTACATGTGGGAGGAGTAGCACATTTCCTGGAGCCAGATTTTACATTTACGAATATCATCGACGTCTCTCTGTTAGCTTATAACATGAATACGCTGTTCAGACGAAGATCTAATCACCGCTTCAGTGCTATATCTTCACAACCTTACGAAAATTTTCTTGGGGGTCAGCTTTCGGTACACGTTGCACTATTTGGAGGTCTGTTAACTAACCCAGATATGTTTTGGAACAGACTGTTGTATTCATGCATTTCATTCAATTTGCAAGCGCGGTGTGTGTGTCAGTCAGACACCAGCACCATCACATTGATGTCTTTTCTCAGCACGACTGACATTACAGCAATGTTACAGGGCGGACCAAATGACTGTTGCCATGAAGGATCTGCCATTAGCATAAAAAACGATGGTGTGACGTCCATATTCTCTACAGGAGGCCGAAAATCACTCATTGACGATCAATTTTCTGTTGAAAAATATCTTACAATAAAAAAAATAATTATATCAGACTGCACGAATTACCCCGTTATCAATGTTAGATAAATCCATAATAAGTTATCAACAATACATAAATCTTTAATAATACGATATTGCAGGCCTGTGCTGCTAAGAAGAATGATTAACAGAGAATTGACACATTTTAGAATAAATTACGGCAATATTTTCCACCTTGGAGGCAACAAACGTATGTTCGAAAATCAGTCATAGCCCACTTCAAATATCTTCGTGCAATCATCGGAGCAATAGCATCCACACCAATTACTAGCTTGCTATTGGAAGATACAAAAATGGCATTAATAACGGTAAGGCTCGTCCTGTCAGGAAAATTCTTTCTTACTAGAGTAACTGACCAATAGCACACGCTTCTTTAGAAAGTAAAAAAACTGGATAGGATGATATGAAATAGCTATAATGCCTTTCACCGCAAAAGTATAATTGTGCATACTTGTTATCTTTCATTACCATACATGGCACTCGACTTACAATGTACGTGAATACGAGATATCATTGCCATTACACAACGCTAATTGACAGTTTAACAGTGTGTACGTCAAACAGGCAGAATGGAAGCTCACGTACAATTACAAATACGAAGTTTATTCAAGGAAAACATTAATACTTCGAAACTTGTGCTGATGGGACCAAATACAGTATTTATGAGGGTCGTGCTATATTCTGTAGAACTACTGCGTACAACTTTCCTTCCCTAATACAAGCACTTGTGTTAGACTGAAGCATACGCTGTTCGATAAGTAGTGATATATGACCGAATACTGACACGTAAGGAACTTCTAATTATAACCAACGGTGTCCTTCGGTCTTCGCAGTCACGCAACATGAGGTAGAAACTTCATGAACTTTTTCTGTATATCACGCAAGCCACGATAAAAAGGAGGTACAATTTATGCTGGTAATAAGTCACTCAGAAAAATATTCAACGAACATGTAGACAGTACAACAAAAAAAGGCAATGAAAAATCCTCAGACACATAATTTTAAATTGCCACAAATTTAAACCACCAACACCATTAAAATCCAAGGCCAAAAGTTGCCAAAAATTATAAGAAGTTAATCTTAGAAATCCTTTTTTATGCCCGTTAAAAGAAACTGAAGATAAATGACATCGTTAATAAGGATCAGCTTCAAGTCTACCTTGGCCGCCAAGGTCACCGGTTCTCTCCGCAATTGAGAACGTTTGGAGCATTATAGGCAGAACCCTCCAACCATCTCGGGATTTTGACGATCTAATCCGCCAGTTGGACATAATGTGGTACGAAATCCCTCAGGAGGACGTCCAACAACTCTGTCAACAAATGCGAACACCAATAAATGCTTTCATAAGGGTCAGAAGTGGACCAACGCGTTACTGACTTGCTCAACTTTTGAAGCTCTTTCCCTTGAATTAATTATCAAAATTTCTGAAATTTGTTTGTCTTTATATGTACATCACATCTACGGATCTCAGTCCCACTCGGATAATTCCTTTGCGGTATGTCGTTTTCTTTTTTGGCCTAGGATGTAATTCCGTCGCCGACGCGTTTCGTACACGTTCACTTCATCGTGACTCGCACTAATTGTTATAATTGTAGTCAAAGGTGTATACAAACAACCGATATATTATTATCTGCACACACACCATGGCAACGACTCTATTTGCTGAAAACCAAATCGAGTAAATCCTTATGTGCAAATATTGTTTCTGAAAACATATTTGAATTAGTACATATGTTGTTGAAGAACTCTGATTAAAACATTAAAAGCACTAACAATGGAAACGAACAAAAATGAGTAGGTAATAATATTTTAAAAGTACATGGTTAATTAGTTTGTTACATATAATCAGAATGTAACAAAGTACATTTTACGAAAGCGAGGAATATAATTAATCTACCTCATAAAGGTTGGCACTTAAGAGGAATTCGTCATGGGCCGTATCAAATGGCTCTGGGCACTATGGAACTTAACATCTGAGTTCATCAGCCCCCTAGAACTTAGAACTACTTAAACCGAACTAACCTAAGGACATCACACACATACATGCCCGAGGCAGGATTCGAACCTGCGACCGTAGCAGTCGCGCGGTTCCGGACTGAAGCGCTTAGAACCGCTCGGCCATGGGCCATATCAAACCAGTCAGAAAGCTGATGAATCAAAGAAACGAAAAAAGTGTAGTATTTCAGATTTTCAGAAATTTTCTTAACCATTAAGACTTCTTGCTGAATGATGCAGTGAGTAAATGTAGTAGTACCATTGCCCTACACATTTAACTTCAACATTAAATCCAGCTTGTTTCTGCCATCACCGCTGCACCGTCGGTATACATTCCAACACATTCAACACGTTCACTTTTTGAACATCTCCTCATCCATAACGTGCTGTGCTAACGTACGACTAAATACGAAATCTTCCTGCATACTCTCTGCTCAAGTATACTTGACATACGGACGCTTGTAGCATCAGTTGATTCACCCTCATGAATTGTAAATTTAGAACTTCCTTTAATTCTGTCATATTGAAACTTAACCTCTGTTTGCGTGATTGCGGAAAAATAATAATGAGTAAAAGAGGGGCCGTCTTTCTGCAAGCACACAATTATTGTTTTGCCTTAACACCCAACAATGTTTCACCACAGTTGAGGCATCGTCATTTGTTTTTTTTATTATTCCCGAAATACATACATACATGTAGGTTAGGAAATACGTTACATTAGATTTTATTGTTGTTTAAATTACATATGCACTTTACCTTTCATTTACATTGTGTATTCCTTGTAGCCGCCGGCCGAAATTCATTATTCCTTTAATTCTTGCAATAAGCTGCTCAGACTAATCATTGTTAAATTCCAAAATGTTTCTGCATTCTCTGTAACTATTGCGTGAATTTATTTTAATTCGTCTCCTGGCTCAAAATTATCTTATTCTTTCTTACTGCCACTGGTAAGGCAAGATCTTAGACGATCTAAAGCCTGTTGGAGTAAGTAAGAGGCTTCATGGACCACACTTACGCGATATAGTTACAAAACTTAAATTATCAATTCGAAAAAAATAGATTTACATAATTATTTTTTCTTTGACCCGCCAGGGTAGCCGAGAACGCTAATGCGCCAGCCCTGGCTCGAATCCGCCCAGCGGATTACCGACGAGGGCCGGGATGCAAGCCAGCCTGGCTGTGGTTTTTAGGCGGTTTTCCACATCCCGCTAGGTGAATACCGGGCTGGTCCCCACGTTCCGCTCATTTACACGACTCACATACATTTGCAGACGTTCGCACTTTTTCATGGCTTACACTAGACGCACACAGCTTGGGTACACTACTTAAGTCCCAGGGGGTTTGGGGTGGCGGCAGGAAGGGCATCCGGCCACCCTCTGCAACTAACTAAGCCAAATCCTTAATAACAAGGCCGACCCCGCGTGTCGCGGGACAAGGCCCAAAGAATGAAAGAAATTTTTTCTTTGGTAACTCAGGAAAACTTTTTAGTGAGCAGCCCCTTCCGTTTAGCGCGTCGTCTATCTCCAAGTGTGTCCCACTTCAAACTTTCTATGAGATTTGTAACGCTCTCGCGATGGCTAAATGTATCAGTCACGAATCTTGCCGCTTTTCTTTGGACCTTCTCTATCTCTTAAATCAGACCCAACTGGTAAAGGTCCCATACAGACGAACAATACTCTAAAACTGGACGAACTAACGTATTGTAAGCAATTTCTCTTCTTGAAGGGCTGCATCGCTTCAGGATTCTACCAATAAACCGCAATATAGAGTTCGCCTTGCCCGTTACTTGTGTAATCTGATCATTCCATTTGAGATCATTTCGAATAGTCACACCTAGATACTTGATGTATGTTACCACCTCCAAAGACCGGGCATTTATTTTGTACTTGTACATTAATGGGGATTTTCGCCTTGTTACACTTACTAATATTGAGAGATAACGGCCAGTCAATACACCACGCACTTATTTTCTGCAAATGCTCATTGATTTGTTCACAACTTTCGTGTGATACTACTTTCCTGTAGACTACAGCATCATCGGCAAACAGTCTAATGCCGCTGTCAATACCATCAACCAGATCGCTTATGTAAATCGTAAAAAGCAAAGGACCTATTACACTGCTCTGGGGCACACCTGAAGTTACTCTTGTTTCTGTTTACGCCACCCCATTCAGGACGACATACTGCTCCCTGTCTGTTAGAAAACTTTCTATCCAACCGCATTTGTCATCGGATAGACCGTAAGCATGCACTTTTTGGAGAAAACGACAGTGTGGAACTGAGTTGAACGCCTTTCGAAAGTCGAGGAATATGGCATCAACCTGGGAGCCGGTACCTAGAGCCTCTTGTATATCATGCACAAAAAGGGCCAGCTGTGTCTCGCATGACCCTGTTTCCTGAAACCGTGCTGGTTTCTGCAGATGAGCTTCTCAGAGTCTAGAAAGGTCATTATGACTGAACACAAAGTATGCTCCATGATTCTCCAACAAATAGATGTCAGTGAAATTGGCCGGTAATTAGTTACATCCGATTTTCTGCCCTTCTTATAGATTGCTATTACCTGAGCCCTCTTCCAGTCCCGTGGAACTTTCCGTTGTTCCAATTATCTCTAATAGATGATGGATAACAATGGTGCTATATTTGTAGCATAATCAACATACAATCTTACGGTGATACCGTCTGGGCCAGATGCCTTCCTGGCGTCTGAGGATCTTAACTGTTTTACAATCCCAGATACACTAAACACTGAGTCAGCCATCCTTGCGTTTGGTCGATAATTGAAAGGGGGAATAGTGCTGCAGTCCTCTACCGTAAACGAGTTTTTGAAATCTAGTTTTAGAATTTCGGCCTTCTGTTTGTCATCATCAGTTACATTACCCGTGCTGTCAGCAAGAGAAGGTATTGAATTATTTGTAGCGTTCATAGATTTTACATACGACCAAAATTTTTTGGGGTTATTTTTAGAATCTTCAGATAAAATATTGCTTTAAAATTCGTTAAAAGAATGTCTCATTGACCTTTTGACAGCTGCTTTCATTTCGTATAATTTCTGTTTGTCAGCGGGGCAGTGACTACGTTTAAAACGACTGTGCAAAATTCTCTGCTTTCTCAGCAACTTCCTAATACACTCCTGGAAATTGAAATAAGAACACCGTGAATTCATTGTCCCAGGAAGGGGAAACTTTATTGACACATTCCTGGGGTCAGATACATCACATGATCACACTGACAGAACCACAGGCACATAGACACAGGCAACAGAGCATGCACAATGTCGGCACTAGTACAGTGTATATCCACCTTTCGCAGCAATGCAGGCTGCTATTCTCCCATGGAGACGATCGTAGAGATGCTGGATGTAGTCCTGTGGAACGGCTTGCCATGCCATTTCCACCTGGCGCCTCAGTTGGACCAGCGTTCGTGCTGGACGTGTAGACCGCGTGAGACGACGCTTCATCCAGTCCCAAACATGCTCAATGGGGGACAGATCCGGAGATCTTGCTGGCCAGGGTAGTTGACTTACACCTTCTAGAGCACGTTGGGTGGCACGGGATACATGCGGACGTGCATTGTCCTGTTGGAACAGCAAGTTCCCTTGCCGGTCTAGGAATGGTAGAACGATGGGTTCGATGACGGTTTGGATGTACCGTGCACTATTCAGTGTCCCCTCGACGATCACCAGTGGTGTACGGCCAGTGTAGGAGATCACTCCCCACACCATGATGCCGGGTGTTGGCCCTGTGTGCCTCGGTCGTATGCAGTCCTGATTGTGGCGCTCACCTGCACGGCGCCAAACACGCATACGACCATCATTGGCACCAAGGCAGAAGCGACTCTCATCGCTGAAGACGACACGTCTCCATTCGTCCCTCCATTCACGCCTGTCGCGACACCACTGGAGGCGGGCTGCACGATGTTGGGGCGTGAGCGGAAGACGGCCTAACGGTGTGCGGGACCGTAGCCCAGCTTCATGGAGACGGTTGCGAATGGTCCTCGCCGATACCCCAGGAGCAACAGTGTCCCTAATTTGCTGGGAAGTGGCGGTGCGGTCCCCTACGGCACTGCGTAGGATCCTACGGTCTTGGCGTGCATCCGTGCGTCGCTGCGGTCCGGTCCCAGGTCGACGGGCACGTGCACCTTCCGCCGACCACTGGCGACAACATCGATGTACTGTGGAGACCTCACGCCCCACGTGTTGAGCAATTCGGCGGTACGTCCACCCGGCCTCCCGCATGCCCACTATACGCCCTCGCTCAAAGTCCGTCAACTGCACATACGGTTCACGTCCACGCTGTCGCGGCATGCTGCCAGTGTTAAAGACTGCGATGGAGCTCCGTATGCCACGGCAAACTGGCTGACACTGACGGCGGCGGTGCACAAATGCTGCGCAGCTAGCGCCATTCGACGGCCAACACCGTGGTTCCTGGTGTGTCCGCTGTGCCGTGCGTGTGATCATTGCTTGTACAGCCCTCTCGCAGTGTCCGGAGCAAGTATGGTGGGTCTGACACACCGGTGTCAATGTGTTCTTTTTTCCATTTCCAGGAGTGTATGTTTGTTGCACCAAGGTGGATCATTTCCCTCCCCTATATTTTTGCTAGGCACACACTTCTTTAGCACGTGGTGGACAATACCTTTAAATTCCGACCAAAGACCGAGCGAGGTGGCGCAGTGGTTAGAAACTGGACTCGCATTTGGGAGGACGACGGTTCGATCCCGCGTCCGGCCATCCTGCTTTAGGTTTTCCGTGATTTCCCTAAATCGCTCCAGGCAAATGCCGGGATGGTTCCTTTCAAAGGGCACGGCCGTCTTCCTTCCCCGTCCTTCCCTAATCCGATGAGACCAATGACCTCGCTGTCAGGTCTCCTTCCCCGAAACAACCAACCAACCATCCGACCAAAGATGCTGAATATCTTTGCATCCCACGGTGAATGCTTGGCTCACAGGTTTCGACGGAGCTATGCTTGTGGTGAACATGAACACTTGTAATCGGCGCAATATACTTAGGCCTATATTTATATTTGTACCTAGTAAGTTCACATATGACATGCCGATTTGTAATGATCTTCATGATAGTGTGAAGCGCATATGAAGTGTCAAACGACTTGCAATACTGAGAGACGGTACGTCGTAATATAAGATCCGATGATGACAGCATAGCTCTTTCGAAACCGGTCTCTCGATAAAATGCTTCTTTAGCGATCTTGTCTTTTGAAGTTTTCTTCGTTACCGTACATCGCAGATTGGTCCCATACTGACAATGTCAGGAATATGTATACATTGTTTGTTTGTTTGCAAGTACGTCTGCAGTCCTGGTACACGTTGAAATCGTTGCGCCAAAGTACCGTAGCACGCCGCTAGAGCAACCAAAATAAAATGGCGCAGCCTATTGGTAAAGTGGAGTATCCAGCAATGATTCGGTTTCTGCTGATTCGTTTTTTGCATTTGAACGCAAACAATGTTTCAACAATACACACTTAGTTTGTGGAACTATGCGTTCAACAATGCACCATCATATGACACAGTGATTAGATGGCATAGACGCTTCCAGTGTGATCAAACTTGTTTGAATGAAGAAGAATGAAGTGGCAAATCATATCTCTTTGAAGAAACGGGAATCATGAGAGCAGTGGAAGCCCGATTGAAAGACCCGCGCATCAAAATAGAGGCGAAAGCGGTGCAAGTATAAATCCGTCATTGGTAAATTTTAACATCTTGTGTGTTGTTATGAACATAACATAGGTCCCCGCCCGCTACGTTTTGCGACTACCCACTCACAATCAAAACGCCCACGAACAGAGACAGCAGTAGAAACGTTGCAGCTGAGAAAGGCCAATCCAGATGTCGTCTTTACCATCCTAATAGCCGCGGACAAGTGGTGAATGTATCACCTCGTCCACCACCGTTGAAAGAGGCTAAACCCAACTACACTCTCCATTCACATTAAGTGAGCAGCTGTCAGAAACTTGCAGAACCACCTTTTGCAGGGCATATTGCTATGCGAACTGTAGGAAGAGAGTCAGTGAGGTTCTGGAAGGTAACGACAGGAATGTGGAGGCATGCCGGCTGCAATGCCGTCGCAAGCTGCGTTGGGGTTCTCGGATGAGTATCCATGGCGCGAAAAGTCCGACCGAGGTGTGTGTATGTGAGTGCGAATACCTGAGGAACCAAACTGCTAAGGTTATCGGTCCCTAGACTTACTTACTATTTAAACTAGCTTATTCTAAGAACGACACACACACCCATGCCCGAGGGAGGACTCGAACCTCCAGCAGGAAGAGCCGCGCAGTCTGTGACTTTGCGCCTCAAACCACGCGGCCACTCCGCGCGGCTCCGACAGAGGTGGTCCCACGGACTCACGACTGGGACTGTAGCCGGGAAGTTTCCTGTCCAGGAGACTATGGTAAAGTAGTCCGCAGCTCGTGGTCGTGCGGTAGCGTTCTCGCTTCCGTCGCCCGGGTTCCCGGGTTCGATTCCCGGCGGGGTCAGTGATTTTCTCTGCCTCGTGATGACTGGGTGTTGTGTGATGTCCTTAGGTTAGTTAGGTTTAAGTAGTTCTAAGTTCTAGGGGACTGATGACGACAGATGTTAAGTCTCATAGTGCTCAGAGCCATTTGAACCATTTGAACCTACAGAATGACACGAAAACATCCCTCCGACCATAACCTTCCCTCCTCCACCATGGACCCTTGATTTCAGGGCCAACGGCCATCTGTTCGATGAAGGATAAAACGTGATTCATCTGAAAAGGCCACCTGTCGCGAATCAGTGGACGTCCAGTAGCGGTATTGGCGTGTAATCCCAGCCTTCGTCGCCGATAAACAGCAATCAGCATAGATGCACGAACCAGGCGTCTGCTGCAGAGGCCATTAGGCAGCAACGTTCGCTGAACGGCCATTGAGAAGACTCTGTTGGTAGCCCCTTGGTTCATCTGGGTGGTCAGTTGCTCAACACCTGCACGTCGGGCTTACACATCTCCACAGCCGTCGTTAACCCCTGTCATCTACGGTCCGTAGGACACCACAATTGCCTCGGATCCTAGGATAGAGCAATTTTTCCGTGGACGGTATACTTTAACCATGGCACGCGAACAGTTTACAGACTTAGCTGGTCCGGAAATATTTCCGTGCTTGACCCGAAACCCAATGATCATGCCCTTTTCGACGTCAAATAAATCGCCCCGTTTTCCCATTATGACGACTGCACTATTTTCCGCGTCCCCCGGAAATGCGTTTTATATATCCTCCACTGCTAATGCTGCCATCAGCCGCGGTGGTCACATTAATATCACTGGACTGTGTATTATCAGGCAAGGTGGTAATTTTTTTTTATGCCATGAGGTGCAGATTGTGTTCGTAAGGGACAAACCGTGACAGGAGTTATTGCTGATTTATCTTATGGATATTAAGCCGTGGTCCAAGGCATAATCCTCTGCTTACAGTGCTGGAGGGTTCTTCAGAGGCTTTAGCGACTCAGGTAGCACTTACAGTCACAAACAAGTTGAGCAAGCTGAACTGTTTATATACAAGTATATACAGGCAATGTTCGGTACGTGACGTAATCAAATGGCTGTCTAAAATCGTGGAGTCACGCCGACGTATGCTATGGGGCTTGTAGTGGGGAATAGTTGGCGCTATTTGTTTTACTTTGCAGTAAGGCCCACAACTTGTCTAATTTTACTCCTTCTTTCCCGTTAAAGTTGTTTTTGTGCTTCTGAAATTCTATGGCCTCTCTGTACATTCTAGCGTTGTAATGATTGGATATTGCTAAAATCACGGTGTCGGAGAAACGAATTTGGTGGTTCTCATCCTTACTACGCTAATATGTAAAATGGTTCAAATGGCTCTGAGCACTATGGGACTTAACTTCTGAGGTCATCAGTCCCCTAGAACTTAGAACTACGTAAACCTAACTAGCCTAGGACATCACACACATCCATGCCCGAGGCAGGATTCGAACCTCCGACCGTAGCGGTCGCGCGGTTCCAGACTGTAGCGCCTAGAACCGCTCGGCCACGCTAATATATACAGAGAGGCCATAGAAATTCAAAAGTACGAAAGCAACTTTAACAGAGAAGAAGAAGGATTGAAATTAGACAAGTTATGAGTCTTAGTACTAAATAAAAAAGCAGCGCCAACTTTTCCCTGCTACAAGCTCCGTAGCATACGTCGGCGCCACTTCGCGGTCTTTACGTAGCAGTCTAATAACGTCACGATCCGACCGTTTCGTGGATACTATAAACAGTTCGGCTTGCCAAGTTTGTTTCAGAATGTAAATGCTTTATAAGTCGTTAAAGCCTCTGATGATGTCTCCAGCATTGTAAGCAGAGACTTACGCCTTAGACCACGACCTAACGCTCATAAAAGAAATTTCAACATTCATGAAAGAACTGGCCATGAAAGCATTCTATGACCCATTGAATTCTTCCTCTTTCCACAAGATGACTTCTACAACCAAGATCCCCAACAAGTCCTTTATTGTTGGGAAAAATTGTGACACGCTGAAAACTGAATACGTACAGGACACAACCACCATCTTTCATGGTCGCAGATTCATTTTTTCAAGTTTACAAAACTTTGTGAATACCGCTTGTAAGCGCTTCTTATTGATCAATGTATGAGGTTCGATAGACTTCCCTTAGCTGCTCAAAAACCGTTATCAGTACTCACGACTGCGGGTGTTTGCAATAAATAACGAGATGGTGCAACCAGTGGCTGCAAACAGCAAGTGCGTGTAATTATCCATGTTGTACTGCACATAAACAATCTACATCTACACACATACTCCGAAAGTCACAATACGGTGCGTGGCGGAGGATACGTTGTACAACTACTGTTTACTCCCTTCCTGTTCCACTCACAAATTTTTCTTATGTTATATTCGTGGATCTTGTGCAAAATATACATTGCAAGCAGTAGGATCATTCTGTAATCAGCTTCAAATACCGGTTCTCTAAATTTTCCCAGAAGCATTCCTCAACATGAACGTCGCCTTCTCTCCAGGGATTCCCATTTGAATTCCCGAAGCATCTCTGTACTACTGGCGTGTTGCTCGAACCTGCCGGTAACAAATTTGGCAGGCGAAAGCGAATAATAACATTAAAAATTACGAAAAACTGTTTTTTCCAGATCATCACACGACCACAAAAATATTCACATGACTATCACGCTGTAATAATTCCCACTATACTTCCTTTCAGTACATGTATATCCCTTTTCAAAATTCTCTGACCTACGTACTCAATTATGGGATCTATATTCCCACACTCCGAGCTATACACAGAGCCGCTAGTTTGGTTTACTTGATAAGGGTATACTCCTGAGTAGTCCTCTCGCGGAGATCCGAAAGGGAGAGTATCTTACTCCCGGAATATTTTACCCAAGAGGTTATCATCATCATTAAGTCATACAGTAGAGCTGCATGCCCTCGGGAAAAATAGCGGCTGTAGTTTCCCGCTGGTTTCAGCCGTTCGCAGTACCAACATAGAAACGCCATGTTGGCTAACGTTACATGGCCAGATTTGTCAACCACATGTACTGCTCCCCTCTATCTACTGAAAAGGCTAGTTCCTCTTTCCAGGAATCGCAGGTTAGTCTTACCTCTTCACAGGTATTCGCACGTCGTGGTTACATTTGCGGTACGACTATCTGTATCCATAGAGGCAGGCAAGCCATACCACATCAGCTTGGTCCATTGTTCATTGCCTGTGACAAAACTTAGTAAGCCATAACTATATGTTCAGTTACTGAATCGATTCAAAAAATAGTAACTGAAATAATTTTACAATAACTACCAAAAAGTTGAGCACATAATAATTGAGACTTCATTGCGAAATATACAACATAATAAAAGATTTCGAAAATATTACGCTCATCCACAAAACAGATAAAATGTGCTCTTATATGTAGCCTATCATTAAAACATGTGATACTTGTAACAAAAGAAGCGCCGCGCGGGATTAGCCGAGTGGTCTTGGGCGCTGAGTCATGGACTGTGAGGTTGGTCCCGGCGGAGGTTCGAGTCCTCCCTCGGGCATGGTGTGTGTGTTTGTCCTTAGGATAATTTAGGTTAAGTAGTGTGTAAGCTTAGGGACTGATGACCTTAGCAGTTAAGTCCCATAAGATTTCACACACATTTTTTTTGAACAAAAGAAGCTGTTTCAACATATATCTAACAAATTATACTTTTCGAGTAAAGGAAAAAATGGATTTGCATGGTAGCCCTCGACTATGTCTCTTGAAAATGAACTCATTGGTTCCTGAATCAGTAATGATATTTTATTATTAAAGTAAATAGAAATGCCAAATTGTTTTCAGTTGCTGAAAAATCATGGTTACACACAACTGTATTAAGCAGTTTACTACACTACCAAATATAAAAATATTTGCAAGTCGCGTCGTTTTCCAATGAGAACTGGATTGCAGGAATTGTATAGCAGATATGCTGTTGCTCATAACCAGAGTTGTCTCACATCTAATTACGATTTCAGAGTACACCCGAGGATGGTCTTTTGACGACTGAAACTGGCAGTGTAATAAACTGATTAATTAAGCAGCGTGCAACCATGGCTTTTCAACAACTTTTAGAAGCTGTAAATCATCGCCTCCTCAATATACTGTGTTTTCAGTTGTTGTATTTCCTTTAAAACAGATTTAGCCTCCACTTGTCAACGTTTTATGATGCTGCCGATCTTTGAAGGAGAGCCAGAACAGTCAACTCACAGAAATAGGCTGGACATTTCTGCAAACTGGCTACCGTTAGGAGCGCTGTGACTACGATGAGAGCGACAGTGTGATCAGTGGGAACTTGGGGAACGGACGAGAATGGATGGCAGAGCACGTTACTAAACGACCCACTTATTAAGTACGCACCGGACCCATTTCATCAATGTCATCTTAAGACACAGAGAGTAAGCTGTCGCTGATCAGAATAATATAACGGCGTCTTGAACAAAAGAACATGTTTTCACGTCGTCGCTGGCTAATGTTGCAACCACTGCGTGTTCTCTCGGGCTGCTACAATGAGCTGTTGGGGCGTCTGCCCGCCGAATGGTATCTTTAGACGCCAGGTTCATTTTATTTTCGTATTATGTTCACTTTTGTCCGTCTTTCACCATCAAATGCATGAACAGTGCTGATCAGGGCAGTAGGTTTGAATCATTGTTTTACAACAACCATTTTATTTAGCCGCTAGCTTTGTGTTTAGGTGTAAGTTCTAGACGCAGGTAAATGAAGGTGATTCTAGAAATATATGCTTGTCAATTATATCTGTTTATTCAACACAAGAACTAAGTCTCATATGATCTAATAAGTGTAAGGACAAGGAAGTAAGTAATACCTGGAATGGAGCCACATGCCATACGACAGCAGCTACACAGGCTGGGATTCGTCTAGGATTTAACAGTTAACTAGATCGGTCTACACAAACAATGGGATAGTTTCCGTTTCCGCTGGTGATATGTAATTACGGAAATAGAAGCATAAAGCCACAACACAAAGGTAATACGATTCACAGAAAAGCAGCGCATACCTCTTCCTCTCTCAGACTTTGATAAAGTAATGTCATGAGGAAAGGAAAGGCATCCGGCCTCAAAAACCAGAGTCCAAACTCAGTTATGAGGAAATACCTGACACGTGCGGATTCGTAAAAGCAGGAACATCAGTCAAGGAAAAACTTTATAAAACTTACATACGTGCAGGAGACACTACAGTTTAATTAGGCTGTAGCTGTTTTAATTCTAGTTGCAGTCTCCAAATCTCCATGCATGAAACTGCACCTGACCTCGACAGTAATTCAAGAACCTAACAAATTAACAATATTTACTATTGTTTTCGCCGGCCGGTGTGGCCGTGCGGTTCAAGGCGCTTCAGTCTGGAACCGCGTGACCGCTACGGTCGCAGGTTCGAATCCTGCCTCGCGCATGGATGTGTGTGATGTCCTTAGGTTAGTTAGGTTTAATTAGTTCTAAGTTCTAGGCGACTGATAACCTCAGAAGTTAAGTCGCATAGTGCTCAGAGCCATTTGAACCATTTTTTTTTTACTATTGTTTTCCGAACTTTTTCTTAATTGTGCGTGTTAGTAACGAAAATTTTAAATGACAACAATCATGTTAAGACAATTTGCGCTCAACAACGATTACACGACCTTACATGAAACCTATGAAATTCGTATCTTGGTTGAAGAAAAACGTTTTTTTAATGGCGTCATTGTGAACCTCCATTTTTGTGTTATTGTGGCATTCGATTCTTTTTTTGTTTCTTTGTTTAGAATATATTTGTAGATACTCGCAGCAACCAGGCTGTAGTTATAAGAGTCAAAGGGCATCAAAAGGGATGCAGCAGTTGAGAAGGTAGTGAAGCAGAATTGTAGCCTACGCTCGATGTTTATCAATCCTACGACGAGCGTAGGGAAAAAGAAGAAAAAATGTTCAAAAGGAATAAAGTCCAGGGAGAAAAAATAAAACTCTGACGTTCATTGATGACATTATAATTCTCTTAGACACGGCAAAGGACTTGGAAGAGAAGTTGAACGGAATTGGTAGTGACTCGAAAAGACGCTATAGGTGCACATCAACAACATCAAAACAAGGGTAATAAAATGTAGCCTAAATAAACCAGATGATGTTGAGGAATTTACACTGAAGATGTAGGTGATCAGGCAGGATGCTTACGTACGTGTCACCTGTCAGAGTCGAATCTAGACATATCGGGGGTCCCATATCACTCCAACTGCAGACGCCCCATACCGTTCCAGAGCCTCCACCAGCTTGAACAGTCCCCTACTACCCGGCTGTTGTGGCCAAGCGGTTCTAGGCGCTGTAGTCCGTAACCGCGCTGCTGCTACGGTTGCAGGTTCGAATCCTGCTTCGGGCATGGATGTGTGTAGTTAGGTTTAAGTAGTTCTAAGTCTAGGGGACTGATGACCGCATATGTTAAGTCCCATAGTTCTTAGAGCCATTTGAACCATTTTTTAGTCTCCTATTGACATGCATGGTCCATGAATTCATGAGGTTGTCTCCATAGCCGTACATGTCTATCCACTCGATACAATTTGAAACGAAGCTTGTCCGACCAGGCAGCACGTTTCCAGTCATCAACAGTCAAATGTTGTTGACATAATGCCTTGTGTCGTGCAGTCATCAACGGTACACGAGTGAGCTTCGGCTCCGAAAGCCCATATCGATGATGTTTCGTTGAATGGTTCGCACGCTGACACTTGTTAATGGCCTAGCATTGAAATCTGCAGCAGTTTGCGGAAGTGTTGCACGTCTGTCACATTGAAAGATTCTCTTGAGTCGTCATTGGTCCCGTTCTTACAGGATCTTTTTCCGTCCGCAGCGACGTCGGAGATTTGACGTTTTACCGGATTCGTGATATTCACGGTACACTCGTGAAATGATTGTTCGGGAAAAATCCGCACTTCATCGCTATCTTGGAGATGCTGTGTCCCACCACGCGAGCGCCGACTATAACACCACGTTCAAACTCACTTAAATCTTCATAACCTGCCATTGTAGCAGCAGTATTGTCTTATATAGGCGTTGCCGACCGCAGCGCCGTATTATTCCTGTTTACGTATCTCTGTATTTGAATACGCATGACTATACCAGTTCCTTTAGCACTTCAGTGTAATATGCAGACTGGCAACAGCACGAAAAGCATTTCTGAAAAAGAGGAATTTCTTAACATCGAACATAAATTTAAGTGTTAGGTAGTCTTTGTTGAAGGAATTTGAAGATTAATATTGTACCGAAGTGAAACGCGGACGATAAACAGTCCCGACAAGAAGAGAATAGAAGTGCTTCATCTGATCCTACAGAAGAATGCTGAATAGATTAATTAATGAAAAGGTACTGACAGGAATGAGGGAAAAATAAATTTATGGCGTAAATTGAGTAAAACAGGGGCTCGGTTGGTAGAGCACATCCTGAGGCATCAAGGAATCATCAGTTTGGTAATGGAGGGAATTGGAGGTTCGAATGGACGTAGACTGTAGTTGTTATAGTTATACGGAGATGAAGAGCCTTCCAAGGGCTAGACTGGCTTAGAGAGCTATATCTGCATCTGCATCAATACTCCGCAAGCCACCTGACGGTGTGTGGTGCAGGGTATCTCTGGTACCACTAACTGCTTTCCCCCACTTCCACCCCCTTTCCCCGTTCCACTCTCAAATGGCTCGTGGGAAGACCGACTGTCGGCAAACCTTTGTATTAGCTCCAACTACCCGAATTTTCTCGTCGTGCCCGAAAAGTACTCTCTCGGAGTTTCAATAGTAAATCTCTCCGTGATGCACAACGACTCTCTTGTAGCATCTGGCACAGGATTTTATTATTTCTGCGACGCTTTCCCGCGTCGACTAGACGATCCTGCGACGAAACATGCCGCTCTTCATTTGATGTTCTCTATCTCTTTTATTAGTTCTCTCTGGTAGGGGCCTCAGATTGATGAAAAACACTCAAGAATCGATCAAACATGTGCCTTAAAAGCCACTTGTTTCGTGAGTGAGTTACATTTCCGTAACATTCTTTCTGTGAATCTCAGTCTGGCCTCTTATTTTCCTATTTGTTTTATGTGGGTATTAATCTTAAGATCACTCTGAATAATTACTAATCAAAATTTTACTGTAGATACCGTTTTCAGCAATTCGTCATCAGTAGTGGATTTCTTTTCCTGTGTATACGCAACATGTTACAATTTATTGAGTTCGGAGTCAACTGTCAGAGTCTGCACTATCCATCAACCCTCTGTAGATAATTCTCCAAATCGATACCGCCCTGAGTCATTGCTACTTTCTTACAGATAACCGCATCATCTGCGAACGGTCTTAAAGAGATTCCGAGGCTTGCTACTAGATCGTTTATATACATTGTAAACGGTTACGATCCTGTCACATTTCCTTGGGGTACTCCGGAAATTACATCTGTCGATTTTGTTTCATTAAGAGTGACGTGTTGAGTTCTGTTTGCAAGGAAGACTTCAGTCGCAAATATGGTTCGATAGTCGGTACGCTCGCATTTCTTTTGTTAACTAAATGGCAGTACGGGACGGTATCAAACGGCTTCCTGAAGTCAAGGAACATGGCATCAACCCGAGCACCGTTGTCTACAGCTCCATGGATCTCATGGAGGAACAAAGTGAACTGAGTTTCGCAGGATCCCAGTTTACGACATCCGCGTTGATTTTTGTAGAAGAGGTTTTCGTTTCCCAAAAACGTCATAATTCTTGAGCATAAGACATGTTCCATAATTCTACAACAGACTGACGTCAACGATATAGGTCTATAATTTTATGCATCAAATCAGTCTTCGGACTGAAGACCACAACAACAACAATATTAACAACAATGAAACGGCATAACATTGTAATAACAACAATGACACGTCGAAGGACTTGGAAGAGCAACTGAACGGAATGAATAGTCTTGAAACGAACACAGGGTTAATAGAACGTAGTCGAATTAAATCAGATAATACTAAGGAATGTAGATTAGTAAATGTTATACTAAAAGCAGTAGATGCGTTTTGCTATTCGGACGGCAAAATAACTGACGGTGAGCGAAGATAGAGGATATGAAACGCAGACTGGCAACAGCAAGAAAAGCATTTCACGACTATTCTCTGTGCTTCCTCATCATTTCCAGAAGATACACCGCATTTTCTTCGGATTAGTTTAGCACCACTCTAGTGCGTGCCGGCGAGTCCACTTAAAGTGCACTCAGAGTTGCCTACACAGCTCTAACATCGATTATGGTCTATTCAAGACTGATGGTCCGATTAAGAAGAAAGACTGGTCCCCTTTACCATCTAACCCGCCACACCTGCCAGTTTGCTTGTTGAAATTTATTGCTATAGTTATCCACAGCCCCAGTATGCTGTCGAAGGAATCGTTTATGAGAACAAGCATCATGGTTGCGGGAGCATATATGAGTAATCACAGGATCGATGTATTTCCAGATATGAAGGTAGTACCTGTATTTTATTTCAGTTTCCCGTGAGACGCGTCTCTATAAGAATAAAAAATATTTTGAAAAGAAAAACGGTCAAACGTTTTGTGAAATAGTTAATTTATAAGTAAGAAATAAAACGGATCAGAGAAACATTTGACGCCCCTTTAGAATGATGCTCGAAATAATGTTGAGCAAATTTGGTGCCGACTGAGAATTTACAATCAGTGTTTAACTTAGGATATTAAAGACTCCTAGAGGATATTTACCTGATGGATTATGTGTACCGTGTAGTGTGCTATCGTGTAGCGTTGAGAAACTATCTCTGTGTGAATTCAAGGGATAAAATATTTTATCAGTTGAGGTACTGTTGTTGTATATGATTTCAAGCATCATTCAAAGGCCCGACAAATGTTTCTCTAATCTATTTTATTTTTTGCTTTTGAACAAACCATTTAACAGAACATTTGACAGTATTTTTATTTAATTTCCAGTATTTGTTGAGAAAGTGTGAAATTTCACATCGATGTAACGTTTTATGTGAGAAATAACGGGACTTGAAGTGATGAAGTTTACATGGCTTGCAGAAACTGTTCATGAAATACCTCAGTTTTCCCTGAAATCACTATTTAAGGTTTTCTTATTTCCTAGATTTGTTTCAAGCAAGTGATTTCTTTTTTTCAAAAGTAGAGCTCAGGCTGGTGAATGTCGATCTGACAGTCCATTTTCTAGTCTTCGTTAGGCCACGAAAATTTGGACTGCATAATTTTTAGGAAGTGTTGTTTTCGCTCCTCTGAATCAATTGACCAAAAATCACACTGATAACAACGGTCGAGGGAGCAACAATTAAAAGTCATCACGCCTTAATATAAAACTGGTCATTTCGAATCACACGCCCGCTGCTTATTATTTTTCTCTCTCCTATAACTAGTACGATGATGAAAACACGTAATCATTGTGACTTAGAATGTAAATTATCCAATGACTCATCTCAAATCAGCTTATCGAATGTGGCTTCAAATGTGTTAATATACAGCTCGTGGAAGGAGGTGATTTGGATAAATCGGACTACATTCTATGGATATTAGGCTTTTCATGTAGGAAAAGTCCAGGGCGTCAGAGAAATTCCTACTGGGATTTGGCTGGCAATGGTAGGAGGGGTAGCAGCGTACCTTTTCTCACGATCAGAATATACCCAATGGTTTAGATTACATTCTGAATCCATTCGCTAAGTCTAATGAAGTGACGGTATGTTACACTTATTAATGGTGATCCATTTGTTGAAAAGTTACAAAGCACGATGACCTTTTTACTATTCGACAGGAGTAGACCATACACCGCATCTCTTCCCTCTCCTTGTCAACAAAAAAAGCATAAACCTCTACATTCTTAGCAATTATTTACGCTATACAGATGCACTTAATACAACTCACTCAGATTTCGTGAAGCGATGGAGCCTATATGGGTAAAGAAAATTAAAGTTTCCAGCTAGGAAGCTGATCAACCTCTTTGGGTTTTCGACTCAACAGTGGTATGGTACATTTTATAGCAGGAACTCCACAAACAGCTGTTGGTGCCCCGACCACAGAGTCGTAATATTGGAGTACCATTTATTTTCCTGACAACCTCGCCAACGACGCCAACAAATTAACACTGCCATATAGGGATGAGACTTATCGCTGTAGGAATGGTCAGCCGCCATGTGGTGTGAGCTTGCGCTTGCTGGAGAGACAGTATAATTGATCGGTGTTTCATAAAAAAAAAGAAAAATATTGTGCGATACTCGTTCGAGCCACAGGAGACTGCAAGTTGGTTTCTCTCTTTCTTTTTTGCTATTTGAATGGTTTTAAATGAGTTATCATCCAAAGAATTCGTGAAAGGAAAACTGATAACTGTGAGTTTGTTGCGTCTATCTTTTACATCTTCCTTTCAGCGTCAGTACCATTTGTAGTATTTTTTTTCTTCCGCAGTTTTCACTTTTTCATGATAAATTTCGATTTCTCTAGTTTTGAGACCTCTGCTGAATGTTTGTATTTTGACCAAAAGAGTTTCTCGTGGAAGGCACGTATACGACAGTCAATCCAGCGTTTAGGTTTTTTTAAAAATATTAAGGGAGACAGATGCCCCACTGGATCTCGCGTGCGCTGTTACACAGAAGCGTTATTATAAAAAATTCCACTATCCGATAGTAAATAATTTTATCATCGCTAGTGAACTGCAAATATCAGCGATATTTCCTTGACAGAGTTTGTTTCTTTTACACGTATTGGGTACAGTGTTACAAAGCACGCTTTTATCTCTCGAGTTGCTTTCCAGTTGAGTACCTTTCTTCCCAGTTATATCCTCAAAATAAATGACGTCATACCTCATGCCGTGTTTAGGTTCTTTGTCTGAAATGTTGAGGCGTCCCTACCGGGAATCTTCAGCCTCACTGGACGCCCTGCTCGACACTTGTAAGTCTGTAAGCTCGCCTGCTGTCTTCTCGTAGCCCTTCTCCTCCTCCAGTTCATGTCCATTCCAAGAAGTGGAAAGATATTCTGGAACATTTTTTATGTTTCTATCGATTTATTTATGTTGGAAAATTTACTGTCTGCACGTCAGCTGTTGATCCAACAGCAGTAGAAAACGTACCATAATACTTTTTGCAGAAACGTTTTGACGCGTGGCGTATAGAGAAGAAAGAAACGTCATTTGGCGATGCAAGACACTATTGTCGTATCGTTAAGAATTCAAACAAAACAAAAAACATGAAATGATGTACGAAAAACGAAATTTATGAAATATTACTAAAACTTGGCAGGAAGTCAGTCACAAAATGTCAAGTGAAACGATAAATGATGCCCATCTCAATTATTCACCTGAAGAAACTATGAAAGTTCCTGTCAAGGCAGAATACTGAAGTACTTTAATTTCATTAATGGTTACTGCACCGGTTGTTTGCAGGGTGTTTCTCTCTTGACTCGATCAAGAGGGTGTTGAGGTTCAGTACGTTTACACCCATTGGCGAGCTCTTCTCCTCATTTAATTTTTATTCGTTGTGGCCATTCAAGATGCCGAAATCCAAAATGTGCCCGGGAGAGTTTATAATGTTCTTAAACTGTTTAGTAGTGTCATTACTCAGGACGACGGATCCATTGTTCGGTGTAGAATTTGTAACGCTCAATCATAATTGTTGAAAAGCTCTAAAGAAAGTGCGCCCAGCAGCATGTGGAAAACGCAAAGGGCGCCTAGGTTAAGGAGCTACAACGTTAAACAAATGCAATGAGACAGTAGTTTGTTGATGATGCATTGGCATCTTCAAGTTACAAAACTAGAAATGAAGTTTTTATGGCATGACGACAGATTTATAAGCTTGTGATATTACCCTCTCCAGTCTCAACAATTCTGGTGCGAAGCCTTATCTGTACACGTATACAGGAAAGTCTGTTCCGACAGCGACACTAAAATATAAGAGACAGTAAAATGAAAACGAGACAAATGGAAAAAAGTAAGTTAACTGTTAATTATTTCAAAAGTAATCGTCATAACTGTCAATACATTTATACCACTGTAAGCCGAGACGGTCAATGCCTTCACGGAAATATATTTGCGGATGCCTACGGAACCGGTATTGTATCCAGGTGTGCACCTATTCGTCCGAAGCAAATCGACGCCCAGGGCTTAAAAATTACTTAAATGGCATGAGGAGAGATCGCGAATGTATGAAGGGTGTATAATGGCCCCCCAGCGGAACTTGTGAAGTGTAGTAGAAACAACCTCGGCAGCATCTGGGCCCGCCAATATGTCGCTTACCTGGATACTATCATGGTTTCGTAAGCAACCACAAACATTTTCCCACGAAGGCATTGGCCGTCTTGTCTCACAGTGGGATAAGTGTATTAACATTTAAGGCGATTCCTTTTAAAAATATAAACTGATTACTTACCTTTTTTCATCTGTCTCATTTTCATTTGACTGCCGCTTGTACTTAAACATCCAGCCCCTAGACGAAGAAAACGTACCCAAAATCATACAGGACCAGTTTTATTTCGCGAGGTAACACTGCGGCGCCCTTATTCAGTCACATGTACCGTCTACTTCCATACAAAATGTGAAAGTAACGTCAAATAAAAATTTTCTTTCACTAATTTAATCACTAACAAGCGAAACATCATCTTGCAGCATAATTAACGAAGAAGAAGGGGCGTCTCCAGAAACGTCTTCAGCCTGAATCTCACTGGCTCTAGTGGAACTGTCTTCAGTGATGAGCCCCGCTTCGAAATGAGTCCCAGTAACCAGCGAAGACGTGGTTGGAGACGCTACGATCAGCAGTGGGATACCAAACTGACTATAGCCCGCCATACCGCCCGACAAACATGATTGACGGTCTCGGGTGCCACTTCTTTTCATAGCGGGACCATTTTGGTTGTAATCCACGGCACCCTTACAGCACAGCAGTACGTTGACGATATTCTACGCGCCGTTTTGTTGCCCTCATGACAAGCCATCCTGGGCTTACATTTCAGTCAGATAATGCCCGTTCGCACACAGCGAGAGTTTCTACTGCTTGTCTTCAAGCTTGCCAAACCCTACCTTGGCCGGCAGCCGGCAAGGTCGCTGGATTTCTCCCCAATTGTGAATGTTTGGAGATTTATGGGCAGGGCCCTTCGACCAGTTCGAGATTTTGACGATCTAACGCATTAATTGGACAGAACGTGACACGATATCCCTGAGGACGACGCCCAACAACTCTATCAATCAACGTGAAATCGAATAACTGCTTGCATAAGGGCGAAAGATGGACCAACGTGTTATTGACTTGCTCAATTTCTGAAGCTCTTTCTCTTGAACAAAACATCCAATTTTTGTATAACTGTAATCACCTGTTTGTCTGCACGTGTATATAACATCTGCCTATTTCCGTCCCATTCTGATAATTCCTTCGTGATGCGTCGCTTTTTTGTCTTACAGTATACGTTGAAAAAGACAGAAAAACATACTATAAAGACACACAATGCCTTAACTCCAAATTAATGTATGGAACATAGAACAGAATCGCAAAAAGTGCACTAAGGGAGCTAGAGTACCATTAACCTTAATTCAAACGTGTAACTGTCATACTTTTTGGAGTATTCTGGTTATCCCAGCTGTTTCAGTGAGCGGCTCACATCATTGGTGCGACTGTGTATCAACAAATGAGTTGTAGGCGAACTTTTTTTTTTTAGCAGTGTAAAACAAATAACATCTGTCGATAATAATATGGCGCAAGTTCATAATGATCCACAGCGTACCATAGTGAAACATGGCAATTTGCAATACGTAAAATGTGGTTCAATGGAATAGAATCCTATTGAATGCTTTCTTCAACGTCGTAAAATACACAGAATATTATGTTATTGTTCTATCATTTCCGGAACCTTGATAATACTGCAAAACAAGAGCACACAATCCTAAATAGTATTACCATTTCCAGTTCTAAACTCCTGATGGTTAATTAACCCCAGATGCAATATTCCTTCTGATCAAAAATATCCGGACACCTATTACTGGGCATTAATACAGGCTGTGTCCACCCTTTACCTTTATGACGGGTTAAACTCTGCTTGGGACACTTTCAGTAAGGTGTCTGAATGCATGTGGAGAAATGGCAGTCCATTCTTCCTCAAGAATCGAAACCAGATTTATTTGCTGCAGTCATAAAACCTGCCCTCCTGCGCGTCTAAGGCAGGTCGTACAATACGTGAATACACTGAAAATTCCCTACGTAATAGTATGCATGTTTTTTCTTAACTCTAATAATGCAATATTATATCTTATGTAAATTTCTCACTCTAACCTTCATTTTCCGGCAGTGGTGTTTGACGTTGGCGTCTGCAACGAAGCCGACGTTCTATCTCAGTTCAGATGTGTTCCATTGGCTTCAGGTCGGGGCTCGACACAGACCAGACTGTTATTGTCCACAAACCACTACCACACAGACTCAGCTGCTCCGAACTGTTCCTCTCCTACACGCAATACTGTAAAATGTGTCCGTATCCTTCGGTATTTAGAGTCTTCTTAGGCGCAGTAAGGGGACCACACCCTAACCATGAAAAACATCGCCATACGATAACACACCTGCTCTGTATTTCACTGTTGCCACTACATATGATCACAGGTCACGTCCTCCTGGCATTCGCCAAACCCAACCCCTTCCATCGGATAACCAAACGTATAGTGTCATTCATCACTCCAAATCATTCGTTTTCAGTTATCCGCTACCTACTGCGTAGACGACCTCAGATGTTGATTAGCACTGACTACAGAAAAGTGTGGCTTATGAGAAGCTGCTCGACCATTGTGTCCCATTATTTTTAATTCCCTACGCACAGTCATTGTGCTAGCTGGACTACTCGTAACACTTTGAAACCCACAGTGATTCCTTCCGCTGATTTCTTGATGGTCCTTTCCATCAATACATGAGGTCTACCTGGTCTTCGGTTAGCTATGGTTGTTACATCGCGTTTCGACTTGTCAGTCGTATCACCAACAGACGACTTGGGCAGATTTAGGAGACTGAAGTGTTCTTACGTCTACGTTTGAAGAGAAACTTTCTGGGAACATTTGAAGTGATTGAAATCTTCTCATTGAGCATTTTTGAGCGATCCATTCTGCTGTTACTGCTTCTCTAGTGACAAAGTAATACTGTCCCCATACTTCTTTTTATACTGGCGGGTCGTAAGATCTAGTGGGCAGTTCCGCATTAGTTTTGATCAGGTAGTGTGAGCAGTGCGGCTGCGGAGCCCGTAACAGCGTGACGTCTGAAGCATGTGCTACAAGTGCTTTATGGGTAAACAGCCTCTGAAACAACATGAGTAGTAGCTGATGATCCAGCGAATTTCACTCTAGATGTAGCTATTGTGTCGTTCGACGAGGAAGGTGCCAAAGAAAGATTGGTACATCGCAACGCAACAACAAAAGAAGACGGTCGCTTCAAGCAGCATCGACGAATGAGCGACACCTGCGTAGCCGTAACGTTTCGCTACGCCGCCACAACCGCCCATCTGCTTACGGCCGAACACAGCACCGTTCAGCCGAGTCCGTGATCATCGACTAGAACGACAGCATCGTCTTTTAGAAAACCAGCTGAGTGATCTGTGTATTAGGCAGACTTTACGTGAAAGTTATTGCTAAATGTACTCTGAGTGTGAGACTTGTATTTTGTCTGTATCAGGTGACACGTTACTGTTCAGAGAAAGGACACTCCTGTGGAAATGGGCCGTACAAGAACCCGCCTCTGTACTGACGAGTGTGTTTTCGTCCGGTGCAGTAGAAACCATTGACAGGCAGGACAGATATTTACTGAATATTTTTGTGGGAAATATGAATGGACAGAAAATGAAACCTATGTTTTTGTCAAGATACCTTCTTGGTAAAACAAATTATGCCATTTTGATGCAAAGTGTGAACAATGCGTGTTTTGTGTTGTGGCTAATTGAAGTAATATATGGACTATGACTAGTGCTTGCATACAAAGTTGCTAAAGTGTTACTTGCATTTTCCAGTCTGAGTTCTACGTTCTACAACTTGAAACACGTCTCCTGCATCGTACACTGTAGTTATCGAATTTGTGAGGCCCTGAAAGAAATGAACATACATGAACGAATTTCTATGGGGCATTAATAAAATCCCAGTAAAAGCCTTTGCCAGAGTACAAAAGTATTTAAAAACTACAGGATTTTCTGTATCACCTTCTCTAATCATTATTGGACGAGGTACTTGGTGCACAGTTGTGTTTATCTGCAAAATCTTTCAGCCTGTATGCAGATTTTTAGGTGCTTTGCAGATGATTCCTTAGCTGCGAGAAAGCTAAAGAACTATCATGTAAATAAGAAATGCAATATGATCTTTACTTCATACGTGGATACTCTTTCTTGAGGTCAGCGTTGAAAAAAACTGGAGGAAGAGTTTCTTGAACAAGAAGCACAGTGAACCATTTTGACAAATGTGAGGGATACGCTTGAAGTTATTAAAAAACAGAAACTCAGTTGAAGCTTAGTCAAAAACCATGATGTGGAGGACATCTTAACGAAAGAGAAGATTGATTTCCATGCAAAAAATAATTCGCCCCTCTTGTGTGTATTGATGTAGAACGCTCTTTTTCTATTTACATACATTTCCTGAATGATGGAGGATGCAGTAAAAATACACTGATGGAAAAAAATTGCAACATCAAAAAATAATTGATGTAGAGTAATGAAATTTCGGGAATACATTTGTCTAGACAACATATTTAAGTGATTAACATTACTAGATCACAGGTTAATGTAAGCGCCAGATAAAGCCACTGCAAATGTGAAAATTTGGAAATGTGTGGTAAGCTTCTATGGGATCAAATTGCTGAGGTCATCGGTCCTTAGACTTACACACTAGTTAATCTAATTTAAACTAACTTACGCTAAGAACAACATACATACCCGTGTCAGAGGGAGGACTCGAACCTCCGATGGGGGTAGTCTGCGAACCGTGACAAGATGCCCGAGACCGCGCAGCTGCAAATGTGTAATGCTGGTACATTAATAACCAGTGTAGCTGCTAAATGTTGAATGCAAGCATACAAACGCGCATTCACTGTGTTGTACAGGTGTCAGATAACAGTTTTTGGGATGGAGTTCCATGCCTGTTGCACTTGGTCGGTCAATACAGAGACGGTTAATGCTATTGGTGGATGACGCTGGCGTTGTCGTCCGATGATGTCCCATATGTGCTCGATTATAAAACAGATCTGGTAATCGATCCGATTAAAGCAACACGTTGATACTCTGTAGAGCATGTTGGGTTACAATAGCAGTATGAGGGCGACCGTTATCCTGTTGGAAAACACCCCCTAGAATGCTGTTCATGAATGGCAGCACAACAGGTCGAATCACCAGATTGACGTACAAATTGGAAGTCAGGGTACGTGGAATAACCAGACCATAACTCAAGGTGTAGGTCCAATGTGTCTTGCACGCAGACAGGTTGGTTGCGGGCTCTCAATTGGCCTCCTTCTAAACAAAACACGGCCATCACTGGCATCTAGGCAGAACCAGCTGTCATCAGAAAACACAACATACCTACACCCTACCCTCCAATGAGCTCTCGCTTGACACCATTGAAGACGCAGATGATGGTGGTTTGTGATTAGTAGAATGCACGCTACAGGGCGTCTGGCTCGGAGCTATCCTTGAGGTAACTGATTTGTAACAGTTGTGTCACTGTCATCCCAACTGCTGCTCAAATTGAAGGTGGTGTACGATGTCCCAGATCCATACGCCGAACACAATGTCCCTCCCGGTAGTGCCACGTGGCAGTCCGGAGCCCGGTCTTCTTACAACTGTACATTCTCGCGACAACCGCTGCCAGCAAAAGTTACAGCGTGTATTTATAGCAAACATAATTAGCATCCTCGTGGTGGTGCTACCAGTTCAAATGTTTGGGAATTCCTAAGGGACCACACTGCTGAGGTCATCGGTCCCTAGACTTACATACTACTTAAATTAACTTATGCTAAGATCAACACACACACACACACCCATGCCCGAGGGAGGACTCGAACCTCCGCCAGGAGGTCCGCGCAAACCCTAACATGGCGCCTCAAACCGCGCGGCCACTCCGCGCAGCGCCGCTACCCGTGCCACTCTGATGCGACTGAGGCGAAATTTGAATAGACATCGTATTTCAGATGTAGGAAGAAGCCTATTACAGACTTATGTTTATGTCACACAACTTCTTCTTGGTGTTGCAATTTTTTTCCGTCAGTGTATTATATGTTGACCGTTCTTGTTGTCAAAATGAACAAAAGAAAATACGTGGTAGTAGGATGAAAAACTTAGGATTTGACACTGGAAGAAAGGATGGGAACGAGTACACATCATGAAGAGTACAAATACCTATGAGTAAAAATCACATGCGATGGTAAACAAGATAAGGAAATTAATTCAAACATAAACTGTAAGAATTTCACTAGTGGAACATTAAATGATATTTTATTTGCGCTCCATTCTCCTAACTACTACATCTACTTCCGATGAATGACCAAGTTCCGCGTCCAGGCAATATGCCGAGCGACTATCACTATCACATGATATTCAGACTTCCCAAGACGTCACTTCTGTATGTGAAACTCTCACCTTTGAGTTCCGGAAGAGAAGAAGCGTATACATACGTGCGGCGACACGTCACATGATTTGCAGTGACCTGATGCGTATATCACTGACACACCTTCTCAGCATTTAAATGTTATTGAAAATACCTGAAAACCTGAAATAAATACGTGTAGTGTTGCTACTGTACCCCTTACAATTGGGACAATATGAAATTCATCTCAAGTCAGCAGATTTCTTTTTTAGGAGTGCTTTTAATGCTTGTCCATTCTTGTCACTTTCAGAAATAAAAATGTTCTGCAATTATCCTTGTACGGTTTATACATGAATTTTGTCAATCTCAGATACTATACTGATGTTTGTGTACGTCAACATTTACATAGATACACTGCAAGCCACCGTAAGGCGCACCGCGGAGGGTACTACTAATCATTTCCTTTCCTGTTCCACTCGCAAACACAGCGAGGGAAAAACGACTGTCTATATGGCTCCGTATGAGTCCTAATTTCTCGCGCAGTGTATGTTGGCGCCAGTAGAATAGTTCGGCAGTCATTTTTAAATTCTGTTCCCTCAATTTTCTCAATAGTGTTCCTCGTAAAGAACATCGTCTCCCCTCCAGGGATTCCCATTTGAGTTCCCGAAGCTACTCCATAGCACTTACTTGTTGTTCGAACCTACCGGTAACAAATCTAGCAGCCCGTCTCTGAATTGCTTCGATGTCTGCCTTCAATCCGACCTGGTACGGATCTAAAATACTCGAGTAGTTCTCAAGAATAGGTCGCACCAGTGTCCTATATGCGCTTTCCTTTGCAGGGAACCACTCTTCCCTAAAATTCTCCCAATAAACCTAAGTCGACATTTCACCTTCCCTGTTACATTCCTCACATGTTCGTTCCAATTCTCATCACTTTGCAACGTTTCGCCCAGATATTTAAACGACGTGACTGTGTCAAGCAGGACACTACTACAGATCCGCATTCACTTACACTTTTCCACATTTAGACCTAAGTACCATTCATCACACCATTTAGAAATATTGTCAAAGTCATCTTGTATCCTCTTACGATCACTCAGCTTCGACACTTTACCCTATACCACAGCATTATCAGAAAACAACTGCAATTGCAGACCACCCTGTCCACTAAATCACTTACGTATATAGAGAACAACAGCGTTCCTTTCACACTTCTCTGTTGCACTCTCAACGATACTCTTGTCTCTGAAGGACTCTCGTCGTCGAGGACAATATACTGAGTTCTATAACGTAAAAAAATCTTTAAGCCACTCACATATCTGTGAACCTATTCCATATGCTCGTACCTTCCTTAACAGCCTGCAATGGAGCACAGTGTCAAACACTTTCCGGAAATCTATAATTATGGAATCTACCTGTTGCCGTTCATCCATAGCTCGCAGTGTATCATGTGAGAAAAGGGCAAACTCAGTTTCGCACGACCTATGCTTTCTAAAATCATCCTGACTCGTGGACATTAGCTCTCGGTCTCAAGAAAACTTATTACATTCGAACTGAGAATATTTTCAAGGATTCTGCATGAAACTGAAGTTATTGATATTGGTATATAATTTTGAGGGTTCGTTCTTGTATCATTCTTATGTACAGTAGTCACCTGCGCTTTTTTCCAGTCGCTTGGGACATTGCGTTGGGCTGGAGATTCTCGATAAATGCAAGCTAGGTAAGGGGCCAATGCTCCTGATAAAACCGAATTTAGATTCCATCAGGACCTGGTACCGTATCTGCTTTCAAATCTTTTAGTTGTTTCTCTACGGCAGGGATGCTTAATACTACGGCGTCCATATGAGGGTCTGTCCGAGGTTCAAATGACGGTATGTTTGTACGATTCTCGTGCTTGAACGATTTCTTGAACGCGAAATTTAAAACTTCGGCTTTCGTTTTGCTGTCTTCAACTGCCACACCAGATTGGTCAACACGGTACTGAATGGAAGCCTTAGATCCACTTAGCGATTTTACGGAGGACCAAAATTTTCTAGGGTTCTCTGCCAGATCTTCAGCTAAGGTTGACGGTGGTAGTTGTTGTAGGCTTCGTGCATAGGTTTTTCACAGACGCACGAGTCTCTGCTAACCTTTGCTTGCCCTCATTTGTGCGTTCCCTTTTGAACCGAGAGTGCGACAGCCTCTGCTTCCTCAGCACTTCCCGAATTTCGTTATTAAACAATGGTGGGTCTTTTCCATCCTTAATTCACTTACTTGGCACATAGCTCTCCAGACCACGATTCATAATATGCTTAAACATGGTCCATAATTCCTCTACGTCCATCTTACTGGAACTAATTGATCTCAATTCACTGTCTAAGTGAGATGCTAACAACTGCTGATCTGATCTTTCTAGCAGAACTAGTCTTCTAGCCTTCCTGACTGATTTATTAACTTCCGTGGCCGTGGTTGCTGTTTCTATACTGACGCTGTCGATAACTACCGGCCTATTTGTAGCTATAAGGCGTAATTATTTCCATTGTGTTTGGGCTGCCTAACTAGCTGCTCAAGACATGTTTTCAGGAAACGTGTTCAAAAATACTTCGCGCTACGGTCTTTCGGTACCCCCGCAGCGAATCCATAGACATCCCAGTCTGCTCTCGGTAGGTTAAAGTCGCCTCCAGCTAGTATTGTTTGATCTGGATATTTATGTGCTACTGACCGTAGACTTTCTTTGAAATAATCTAGAATTGTCACAGTGGAACCGGGCGGCCAGCAAAAATATCCAGCAATTAACTTGGTTTCACCTACACTTGTTATACATCAGATAACTTTACTGCCACACTCAACTTTGAACTCAATAGAGACAATATTCTGTCAGCTGCAATGAACACTCCCCCTCCTACGGCCTCTAATCTGTCTTTCCGATACACGTTCCACGACTCGGTAAAAATCTCAGAGCTTTCCACTTCGGGTTTCAGCCAGCTCCCCGTCCCAAGAAGAATTTGAGCGTGAGAACTTTCCTGGGGTGCAGTAAATTCTGGAACTTTGTTACAAATATTTCGACAGTTTACTGATAAAATTTTGACAGTCGAAGAGTCTTTACTCTGAACGCGGTCTGGATTCCCTTGCTGCGTATCGAGTAACTGATTTTTCAGTATAGAGATTAAATAACAACTAGGATAGGCTGCAACTCTTCTCACTCAGTTCTCATCTATTGCTTCGCTTTTATGTCCTTTTGTTCCCTGTATTTTATCCCTGCTACATTTAGAATTTCAGAGTATTTCCCAATATACATTGCAAGAGGTTTTATTTAACTCTACAAAATGTTGTAAACGTAGTTTTGCCTTCCCCCAATCTGCCTTCTAAGATAAGTTGTGGTGTGAGTAATCCGACCCATGTTCCCACATTTCTTCGAAACACAAACTAATCTACCACGAGGTCGTCTTCTACCAATTTTATGTCTCTTATGTAAATAATTCGTCTTATTAATTCACAGCCACGACTTTTTAAACACCTGACCACTCTATTTCTTTTCTCAGATCTGAAACTCTCAACTCTAAGCGTTTCTACCAGATTCCATCTCCTTAATTTTCTACCTTTCTGCAATTCCTTCAATTATAGTTTACAGTTCTTAACCAATAAATGATTTTAAGAGGCAACATCTGGACCTGAAAATGATTTGTAGTTTATAATCTGGTTTCGAAATCTGTCATACCAGTTTACAATCTATCTGAAATTTTCCGGTGTCTTCAGATCTCTTCCACATATGCAACCTTCTTTCGTGGTCCTCAAACCAAGTATTAGTGATGATTAAATTGTGCTCTGTGCAATATTGTATCAGGCGGCTTTTCCTTTCATTCTTTCCCTGCAGTCCATGTTCCCCTATTATTTTTCCCTCTCTTTCGTGCTCTGTGCAATATTGTATCAGGCGGCTTTTCCTTTCATTCTTTCCCTGCAGTCCATGTTCTCCTATTATTTTTCGCTCTCTTTCGTTTACTGCTATTGAAAACAGTCCCCTATTGCAATTAAATCATGTATTATTAACTGTCTGATTAATTTCCTTTATCTCATCACACACTCTTTCAGTTTCCTCAATTGCGGAAATAGTCGACACACATGCACTGCTGTGACGGGTGCCGGATTTGTGTTGGTTGGTTGGTTGCAAAGAGCGAGGTCATCAGTCCCATCGGATTATGAAAGGATGGGGAACGAAGTCGGCCGTGCCTTTTCAAAGGAACCATCTCGGCATTTGCCTGAAGATATTTAGAGAAATCACGAAAAACCTAAATCAGGATGGCCGGACGAGGGTTTCAACCATCGTCCTCCCGAATGCGAGTCCAGTGTGCAAACCACTGCACCACCTCACTCGGTCCCGATTTGTGTCTGTTTTGGCTATGACAATGGGTTGGCTATGATGTTCATAGTAGATTAGCCGTATTCCTATTTTCTTTTTTGTTATTAGATCTACTGCTGCATTTCTTTTGTTCGATTTTGCGTTTACCAGAAGAACTGTTCTTCCTGCCACCGCACTTCATTAATCCCACTAAATGTAACTTCAAAATTGTCATTTCTCTTTTTAAACTCTGTACCTACCTACAAGACTAAGGGATAGTATAATTACAGCCCATGGTGGACCTCTATGAGTAGCTGCACTTTAATTATAACCACCTAGTAGTTTCTATTTGCTTTCAGCCGTTCCTAGTACCAACACACAAAGCCATAATTATTAATGTAACACGGCTGGATCAATCAGTCTTCCAGACTGTTGCCTCTGCCCAGAAAAGACTGTTGCTCCTCTTCAGGAGTCACGCGTTAGTCAGGCCGCGGTGGCCGAGTGGTTCTAGGCGCTTCAGTCCGGAAGCGCACGACTGCTACGGTCGCAGGTTCGAATCCTGCCTCGGGCATGGATGTGTGTAATGTCCTTAGGTTAGTTAGGTTTAAGTAGTTCTAAGTTCTAGGGGACTGATGACATCAGATGTTAAGTCCCATAGTGCTCAGAGCCATTTGAACCATTCAGGCCTACCCGCATGTACCGCTCCCACGTCGTTGCACCTATAGTGCGGTTATCTATATCGTTTAGGCACACATACCACCCTAGCTGGGCAAAGTCAATAATTCGGCGGTGGGGGAGGTATTTGCGTAAATTGCTGAAACTGCTTGGGAACAAAAAGCCAGAGATCCTCTGCATCTACATCTACATCTACATCCATACTCCGCAAGCCACCTGACGGTGTGTGGCGGAGGGTACCTTCAGTACCTCTATCGGTTCTTCCTTCTATTCCAGTCTCGTATTGTTCGTGGAAAGAAGGATTGTCGGTATGCCTCTGTGTGGGCTCTAATCTCTCTGATTTTATCCTCATGGTCTCTTCGCGAGATATACGTAGGAGGGAGCAATATACTGCTTGACTCTTCGGTGAAGGTATGTTCTCGAAACTTCAATAAAAGCCCGTACCGAGCTACTGAGCGTCTCTCCTGCAGAGTCTTCCACTGGAGTTTATCTATCATCTCCGTAACGCTTTCGCGATTACTAAATGATCCTGTAACGAAGGGCGCTGCTCTCCGTTGGATATTCTCTATCTCTTCTATCAACCCTATCTGGTACGGATCCCACACTGCTGAGCAGTATTCAAGCAGTGGGCGAACAAGCGTACTGTAACCTACTTCCTTTGTTTTCGGATTGCATTTCCTTAGGATTCTTCCAATGAATCTCAGTCTGGCATCTGCTTTACCGACGATCAACATTATATGATCATTCCATTTTAAATCACTCCTAATGCGTACTCCCAGATAATTTATGGTATTAACTGCTTCCAGTTGCTGACCTGCTATTTTGTAGCTAAATGATAAGGGATCTATCTTTCTGTATATACGCAGCACATTACACTTGTCTACATTGAGATTCAATTGCCATTCCCTGCACCATGCGTCAATTCGCTGCAGATCCTCCTGCATTTCAGTACAATTTTCCATTGTTACAACCTCTCGGTACACCACAGCATCATCTGCAAAAAGCCTCAGTGAACTTCCGATGTCATCCACCAGGTCATTTATGTATATTGTGAACAGCAACGGTCCTATGGCACTCCCCTGCGGCACACCTGAAATCACTCTTACTTCGGAAGACTTCTCTCCATTGAGAATAACATGCTGCGTCCTGTTATCTAGGAACTCCTCAATCCAATCACACAGTTGGTCTTATAGTCCATATGCTCTTACTTTATTCATTAAACGACTGTGGGGAACTGTATCGAACGCCTTGCGGAAGTCAAGAAACACGGCATCTACCTGTGAACCCGTGTCTATGGCCCTCTGAGTCTCGTGGACGAATAGCGCGAGCTGGGTTTCACATGACCGTCTTTTTCGAAACCCATGCTGATTCCTACAGAGTAGATTTCTAGTCTCCAGAAAAGTCATTATACTCGAACACAATACGTGTTCCAAAATTCTGCAACTGATCGACGTTAGAGATATAGGTCTATAGTTCTGCACATCTGTTCGACGTCCCTTCTTGAAAACGGGGATGACCTGTGCCCTTTTCCAATCCTTTGGAACGCTACGCTCTTCTAGAGACCTACGGTACACCGCTGCAAGAAGGGGGGCAAGTTCCTTCGCGTACTCTGTGTAAAATTGAACTGGTATCCCATCAGGTCCAGAGGCCTTTCCTCTTTTGAGCGATTTTAATTGTTTCTCTATCCCTCTGTCGTCTATTTCGATATCTACCATTTTGTCATCTGTGCGACAATCTAGAGAAGGAACTACAGTGCAATCTTCCTCTGTGAAACAACTTTGGAAAAAGACATTTAGTATTTCGGCCTTTATTCTGTCATCCTCTGTTTCAGTACCATTTTGGTCACAGAGTGTCTGGACATTTTGTTTTGATCTACCTACCGCTTTGACATAAGACCAAAATTTCTTAGGATTTTCTGCCAAGTCAGTACATAGAACTTTACTTTCGAATTCATTGAACGCCTCTCGCATAGCCCTCCTCATACTACATTTCGCTTCGCGTAATTTTTGTTTGTCTTCAAGGCTTTGGCTATGTTTATGTTTGCTGTGAAGTTCCCTTTGCTTCCGCAGCAGTTTTCTAACTCGGTTGTTGTACCACTGTGGCTCTTTTCCATCTCTTACGATCTTGCTTGGCACATACTCATCTAACGCATAAAGTACGACGGTTTTGAACTTTGTCCACTGATCCTCAACACTATCTGTACTTGAGACAAAACTTTTGTGTTGAGCCAACAGGTACTCTGAAATCTGCTTTTTGTCACTTTTTCTAAACAGAAAAATCTTCCTACCCTTTTTAATATTCCTATTTACGGCTGAAATCACCGATGCCGTAACCGCTTTATGATCGCTGATACCCTGTTCTGCGTTAACTTTTTCAAATAGTTCGGGTCTGTTTGTTACCAGAAGGTCTAATATGTTATCCCCACGAGTCGGTTCTCTGTTTAACTGCTCAAGGTAGTTTTCAGATAAAGCACTTAAAAAAATTTCACAGGATTCTTTGTCCCTGCCACCCGTTATGAACGTTTGAGTCTCCCAGTCTATATCTGGCAAATTAAAATCTCCACCCAGAACTATAACATGGTGGGGAAATCTACTCGAAATATTTTCCAAATTATCCTTCAGGTGCTCAGCCACAACAGCTGTTGAGCCAGGGGGCCTATAGAGACATCCAATTACCATGTCTGAGCCTGCTTTAACCGTGACCTTCACCCAAATCATTTCACATTTCGGATCTCCGTCAATTTCCTTCGATACTATTGCACTTCTTATCGCTATAAACACGCCTCCCCCTTCACTGTTCAGCCTGTCTCTACGGTATACATTCCAATCTGAGTTTAGGATTTCATTACTGTTTACGTCTGGTTTCAGCCAACTTTCTGTCCCTAGTACTATATGGGCATTGTGACCGTTTATTAATGAGAGCAGTTCTGGGACCTTTCTATAGACGCTCCTGCAGTTTACTATTAGCACATTAATATTGTTATTCCCTGTTGCATTTTGCCTACTCCTACCTTGCCGCGTCTCAGGAGGCGTCTTGTCGGGCCTAGGGAGGGGATTCTCTAACCTAAAAAACCCCCATGTGCACTCCACACGTACTCCGCTACCCTTGTAGCCGCCTCCGGCGTGTAGTGCACGCCTGACCTATTCAGGGGGACCCTACATTTCTCCACCCGATAGCGGAGGTCGAGAAATTTGCACCCCAGATCTCCACAGAATCATCTGAGCCTCTGGTTTAAGCCTTCCACTCGGCTCCAAACCAGAGGACCGCGATCGGTTCTGGGAACGATACTACAAATTGTTAGCTCTGATTCCACCCCGCGAGCGAGGCTTTCCGCCTTCACCAATTCCGCCAACCGCTTGTACGAACTGAGGATGACCTCTGAACCCAGACGGCAGGAGTCATTGGTGCCGACATGAGCAACAATTTGCAGTCGGGTGCACCCAGTGCTCTCTATCGCCGCCGGTAGGGCCTCCTCCACATCTCGGATGAGGCCCCCCGGCAAGCAGACAGAGTGAACACTGGCCTTCTTCCCCGACCTTCCCGCTATTTCCCTAAGGGGCTCCATCACCCGCCTAACGTTGGAGCTCCCAATAACTAATAAACCCCTCCCCCCGTGTGCCTGCTCGGACCTTGCTGAAGGAGCAGCCACATGTCCACTCACAGGCAGAGCGGGCGATGCCACACGGCCAGCCTCAACATTGACCCTCCGCCTCGTGCGCCGCGAACGCCGCTGAACCCGCCACTCCCCTAGGGGAGAGGGTGGCCCAACCGCGCCCGGTACCCGCGAAGATGTCTCGACAGCAGGGACAGTGTGTGAAGCATGTAACACCTGGGGTGTACCCTGCGACGCACCAGACTCCCCACTGCCGCTACACTCCGAGACGACTTCGACAAAACTGCAGCCTTATTCACCCGCTTATTTTAGTATTTAGTATACTTTGGATGGGTGGTTAAGTATGTAACAGTAAAGGAAGAAAGCTGACCCTCGGATAGTGTAGGATGCAGTCAGAACGACGGGCTAATTGGCATATGCAGATCACTTGGGAATATTAGCCTTAGTGAATAAAAGCTATCGCACAGTACCCGTATCTGGCAGGGAAACAGAAGGAGAATTGAATGGTGTTGAATGTTCGAGAAACTTAGAGCAAAATCATCAGAAAATGTGCAATGAACCCCAGATGGAAACCCATTAGAATATTCTAATAACCATTAGCCATATTGGTGTATCCTATTAGAATAGGTTTAGAAAATTATGTATCTGAACTTAAAGACCGTTTCCGGTGGAAAAGTGGAAAAAAAATTAAGGAAAGAGTGGGGACGGCAGGTCGCTTGTTTAAAGCACCCGGACGCAACTTCCTTAACGAGAGAGTAATATAGAAAGAAATAATCTACTTTCATGCCAACATTGACCTGCGAAAGCGTCAATGTGAAATAGAGAATGAAATTAGAAGGACATATCCAAGTAGCAGAGATGAGATATCTTTCGGAAAGTAGAAAGAAAGCTCAGGAGGTACAGGATCTCAGTTATAGCAATTCAGAAAAATTTAAGAGTAAAATCACTGAAGAAGACAGTGTAAGGGCAGCAGCTGAAGTGGTTTGGAAATTTTTTGGTCATGGTGAAAGACTGATTGCCGATTTAATGAAGGGGATGCGGTTAGGAGGCAAGAAACAATGAGGACAGCCAATCAAAACTTTGGAAACTTTAACAGAAGAGACCGTCCAAGACAGGAACTGTAGGCCAAAGAGCCAATGACTACGATTACAAACATGGAGACTTTGAATCCTTCTGAACGCTTCCACAAGATGATGCAGAAGACCCAATGATGCAGAAGAGTCCAATAAATTCACTCGACACATTCCTCCAAGTTTTAATCAATATCTGTTGGCTTAGAGCGCCTGAATAAGAACTAAATTCTGAGGAGCACACAGCGCTGCAATAACATCATCGCAGGGCTTCTCACGCAGCTGCTCCAAGTAGTGCTTCTGTTGACATTTCCTTCTATGCTTTCCATTAGTCTATGTTTGCTTTCCCTAACCAGGCTGACATGATGAATTACCCGAAAAATTCCTTGTAAAAACTGCAGTATCTGTTGCACGATGATTACTCGTGCTACTGGTTTCTCGCCAGTTACCTTTCCGATGCCCACCTCTAGTACACCAGCATTTGCTAGTAGCCCAGCATGTTCCATCAGTACGTCGTTGCAAGTACCTGTTCCTGTTTTGCTATTAGACATCCTCCTCTTTCGACACATAGGCTTGCATGAATCACCAGCTATCGGAGGTTGGAGTTTCGTCAGCACATGGTCTCGGAAAATTCGCCTACTGCTTCCTGCAATAATTCCGGGTAGAGGCTGCAGTCTGTCTGTTCTACGATGACTGCTTTGTACCACATACCTTCCCTGACACACGGCTCGTATCTCACGGATTGACCATAGTAAGCAGGATGAAGTGCGTTTATGTTGCAATAGGTATGCAGAGATGACGAGGCTTCCACAGGATAGACCAGTGTGAAGAGGTGCATCAAACCAGTCTTCAGACTGATGACCACAACAACAACAACAACAGAGTGCTATGGGCTGACGTACATTGGACAACCACTTCAGAGAAAGTCTCGGTCTCTAGTAATCTGAAAACCAATAATTCACTGTTGTGGAAGCAATGCCAGAGAAAAGACCTAAAATCTGAGGCAGAAGTCCTGCGCTTCAAAATGAAAAGCTTGCCGGATGCAGCAGGAGAATGACCTATACCGAAGTTTTGACGACCTGCGGACCTCTGATAGCTGGAAGATTCATGCAAGTATATGCGCTGTAACACAGTGAAGTATAATAGCAAAACACGAAAAAAATGGTTCAAATGGCTCTGAGCACTATGGGACTCAACTTCTGAGGTCATCAGTCCCCTAGAACTTAGAACTACTTAAACCTAACTAACCTAAGGACATCACACACATCCATGCCCGAGGCAGGATTCGAACCTGCGACCGTAGCGGCCGCGCGGTTCCAGACTGAAGCGCCTAGAACCGCTCGGCCACTCCGGCCGGCACTACTTAACTGTATTTGCGACACCTTTACAGACTGACTATATCAGAAAAATTAAAACACTGTACGACACACAGTTCAGGAAATATGATGTCGTGAACACTAAGATGCATGAAAAACTGTCGTATCTTGCAAGACGCTTAAATTTATTACATAGTTGCTACTAATTCTGTTCGTAACACTTTTTGCAGACGGTATCCCCATTTGCCTCTGAATGAGCCTACAAAAATAGATTGTACGACATATAGTTCAGGAGATACAACATCAAATACTCTCTTTCAAATTCTAAAGGTGGCAGGGGTAAAATACAGGGAGCTAAAGTCTATTTACAACTTGTACAGAAACCAGATGGAAGTTATAAGAGTCGAGGGGCATGAAAGGGAAGCTGTGGTTGGGAAGGGAGTGATACAGGGTTGTAGCCTCTCCACGATGTTATTCAATCTGTATATTGAGCAAGCAGTAAAGGAAACAAAACAAAAATTCGGAGTAGGTATTAAAATCCATGGAGAAGAAATAAAAACTTTGAGGCTCGCCGCTGACATTGTAATTCTGTCTTGGAAGAGCACTTGAACGGAATGGACAGTCTCTTGAAAGGAAGATATAAGATGAACATAAAAAAAAGGAAAACGAGGATTATGGAATGTAGACGAATTAAGTCGGGTGATGCTGAGGGAATTAGATTAGGAAATGAGACACTTAAAGTAGTAAAGGAGTTTTGCTATTTGGGGAGCAAAATAACTGATGATGGTCGAAGTAGAGAAGATATAAAATGTAGACTGGCAATGGCAAGGAAAGCGTTTCTGAAGAAGAGAAATTTGTTAACATCGAGTATAGATTTGAGTGTCAGGAAGTCGTTTCTGAAAGTATTTGTATGGAGTGTTGCCATGTATGGAAGTGAAACGTGGACGATAAATAGTTTGGACAAGAAGAGAGTAGAAGCTGTCGAAATGTGGTGGTACAGAAGAATGCTGAAGATTAGATGGTTAGATCACATAACTAATGAGGAGGTATTTAATAGAATTGGGGAGAAGAGGAGTTTGTGGCACAACTTGACAAGAAGAAGGGACCGGTTGGTAGGACATGTTCTGAGGCATCAAGGGATCACAAATTTAGCATTCGAGGGCAGCGTGGAGGGTAAAAATCGTAGAGGGAGACCAAGAGATGAATACACTAAGCAGGTTCAGAAGGATGTAGGTTGCAGTAAGTACTGAGATATGAAGAAGCTTGCACAGGACAGGGTAGCATGGAGAGCTGCATCAAACCAGTCTCAGGACTGAAGACCACAACAACAACAACAACAACGTCAAATACTGAGAAGCGTGAAAAACTGCCTCATCATGCGTATCGTTTTAATTTATTACTTCTTCACTACTAATTCTATTCCCAATACCTTCCGCAGGCAGTATTCACATGTGTCACTGGATGCACCAAAACAATAAGCATTGTATTACTTATATTTCAGGAGACAAGACGTCATAAACACCGAGACGCGTGAAGAACAGCCGCATCATACATGAAGTTTTAATGTATTACGTCTTTACTACTAGCTCTGTTCGTAAAACATTTCGCATACAGTATTGAAATATGCCACTGAATGTACCTGCAAAATTATATTACTGTATAGGAAATAGTTCAGGAGATATGGCATCTTAAAAATTGTGCTGCGTGAAAACGAAACTGCATGGCAAAATTCGCTAGAGCTACAGGTGAAATGTGTGGCCGGTCTTTGTGACCGAGCGGTTCTAGGCGCTTCAGTCTGGAACCGTGCTGCTGCTACGGTCATAGGTTCGAATCCTGTCTCGGGCATGGATGTGTGTGATGTCCTTAGGTTAGTTAGGTTTAAGTAGTTCAAGTCTAGGGGACTGACGGCCTCAGATGTTAAGCCCCATAGTGCTTAGAGTCATTTGAACCATTTTTTTTAATGTGCGCACAGATACGTGTGAAATATGTTAAATATATGTTAAATTTACCGGACAAATGCGTACACGGGCAAAGCCACGTGTAAAAAGCTCATCCTAAACACCTGGAACGATTTCAACCAAATTTGGTACACAAATGAGTTACAATCTGGAAAGAAATGTTGCGGGGGTAAGAAGCACCAGTCTCCTATTTGGGTGAGCTTTATAACGTAGGAGATGGACACACATCGTGGGGAAGGAGGAGGAGAGCACAGATATAGGAAGGAGGAGATGGTAGAGAAACGAAAGTGGATGAGATAAATACAGGAGGGAGGTGGAAGAGATAGGCACAAAGAGGAGGGAGGAGGGGATGAACAGACAGAGAGGGAGGGGAGATGGACAAAGAAAGGGAAGGAGACGTGATGCACAGAGAAAGGAAAGTGCAGGAGATGGACAAAGCAAGGAGGAGGAAGAGATAGGCAGAGAGAGGAGGGAGGAGGGGATGAACAGACAGAGAGGGAGGGGATACGGACAGAGAAAGGGACAGGGACGAGATGCACTGAGAAAGGAAAGTGCAGCAGTTGCAAAAGGAGAGAGGGGAAGAAGATGATGGACAAATGGTGGAGGATCAGACTGACAGTGGCAGGAGAAGGAGGAGATAGACAGGGAGAGGGGCAGGAGGACATGGACAGAGAGGGCAGATGGAGGTGATGGACAGAAAGATGGGGACAAGGAGATGGACAGAGAGAGAGAGGGAAGGAGGAGATGGACTAGTAGAAGCTTGGAATAAATACATACCTGGAAAACACCGGATGCTCAGCTAGTCTTTTATAAAAGTTGGAGGGTGGTCCTAGCTGTTGTAAAAGATGTGCCAAAGACCTTTGATGGTGTAATATGGGCATTAAACTATACGAGCATACCCTTTCCTGAACAGCCATCGAACTTTTATTTATGTATGACAGTGCAAGAACACTCACTGCCAATGAGTCTACGGAGGTATTGCGAGGTGGAACTATCCTCGCAATACTACCATAAACGTAATGGCAATGTGTGCTTCTGCAGTGTCTTGCAAGAAACATCCGTGAGTCCTCCTGTATCCAAAACCACACCATAATGCAGAATTCCTCTCTTGCAGTGTCTGTCACTGGAGCTGGCTGAGCATCCCCGTGACGCTTCTGCGTTTACTAAACGAACCTGTAACGAAACGTGCTGCTCTTCTTTGGATATGCTCTATTTCTTCTGTCAGTCCAATCTCTTACGAATCCTAGATCAACGAGCAATATTCAAGTATTAGTTGAACATGAGTTTTGTAAGTTACCACTTTTGTAGGTGGATTACACTTTCTGAGGATTCTTGTAATGAATCTCAGTCTACCTACGATTGGTTTTAGGTGGTATTTTCACTTTCGGTCGCTCAGTACCTTTACTTCTAGATATTTTATGGATGTGACTGTTTTCAGTGATTTTTCTGGATTGTGCAATAACACAATAACGGGTCTTCCTGCATATTTGTCCGCAGTATGTTGCAACTGTTGATGGTTTACTGCCAATCCTTGCACCATGCATCGATCCTCCACGGCTCTTCCCGCATTTTGCTGCAGTTTTCTACAGTCACGTCTTCTCTGTACACAACAGCGTCATCCGCGAAAAGCATCATGGAAGTTCCGACGTTATCCATTACATAATTAATATATATTGTGAAAAGTAATGGTCCTACAAGGTCCAGTCACATTAATGTGACCACTGCCTACGTTAGAAATCAATGTGTAATAACCAGTCACAACCGCAAGTGGCAGCGCTAACAGAGTAGTATATATAAGGACATGCAAAACACTGCAGTCGTTGTCATACTGCGGAAACGGAGCGACTTATCTGACGTCCAAAAGGGCATGATTGTTGGCTTTCTGGTCAAGGGTGGAAACATTTCCGAAAGACCTAAGCTTTTAAACCTGTTCACGTGCCGCCGTGGTTGAAGCATACCGCGCATGGCAAAATGGCGCTATCCAAAATCGGCGCTGAGGCACCTATGTTGCACCACGGGCCATAGATGACAATGGTGAACGATGGCTGCGGAGATGTGTATGGGCGAATAGCCGTGCAACTGTTGAGCAACTGATCAGTCAGGTGAACCATGAGGCAACCAACAGTGTTTCCTCAACGAGGTTCAGAAAACGTTGCTGCATAGAGCCCTACCAACTCCCTGGGTGATTTCGTCATTCTGCAGGCACCATGGATCAATACAAATATACGTCTATCCTTGGGGACCATGTCCACCCATACATTCAGTTTAATTTTCCTCGGCACGCTGGCATCTACCAGCAGGACAATGTAACGTGTCACAGGTCGCAGTGTACGTGTTTGGTTCGAAGAGCACCAGGAGGACCAGTGTAGTCCCCTGCATCACTGTCGGTAGCTTCTAGAGCGTCGTTGACTTTCTTCCTGCACGTCTTGGAGCAGTGGTTTTTCAGGATTTTGACAGGTGTTCACATTAATGTGACTGGACAATGTATAACACTCCCTTTAGGTACGCCTGAGGTTACTTTTACGTCTGATACTTTATCTCCGTTGAGAATGACATGCTACGTTCTGTTTGCTAGAAACTCTTCAGTCAAGGTCACACTGGTTGGCTGATACTACATACGCTCGTATTTTGTTCACTAGGCGGCTGTGGGGAACTCTATCTAACGCATTCCATAAGCCAAGGAACGAGGCATCAGCCTGGGCGCCTGAATGTAATGCTTTTTGGGTCTCGCGGACGAACAGTGCGAGCTAGGATTCACATGATCGCTGTTTCGGAACTCGTGTTGATTCCTATAGAGGAGATTTTCGGTCTCCAGAAATGTCATCATACGTGAGCATAAAACATGTTCCAAAATTCTACAACAGATATATAGGTCTACAGTTTTGTGAGTCTATACGACGACCCTTCTTGAAAACGGAAATAACCCGTGCTTTTTTTCAGTCATTAGGATCACTTCGTTCCTCCAGCGGCCTGCGGCTACTGAAAAGAGCAAGTTCTTTCGCATATTCTAAGTAGAATCGTACTAGTATCCTGTTAGGTCCAGTGTCCTTTTCTCTTTTAAGCGTTTTCCGTAGCCTTTCTATCCCATGGTCATTTATTTCGAAATCTGTAATTTTTGGGTTCGTACTGCGATTTAAACTAGTAATTACCGTGCTATGTTCCTTAGTGAAACAGTTGCGGAGAAATATTATTTGTTATTTATCTGAAAAAATGTTGGTGTACATTGTTCGCATATCCACGAGAATCTATGGTTTAGTAGAATTCGTGTCGCGCAAACCAGAACATCGCGCTCCTGTTTTCACATCATGCAGAGGCTCTTGATGTTACTGATACGGATTATCACTTGGCAACAAATTTAAACTTTTTTCCTGCATGTGGTCTGTTCAAATGGTTCAAATGGCTCTGAGCACTATGGGGCTTAACATCTGAGGCCATCAGTCCCCTAGAACTTAGAACTACTTAAACCTAACTAACCTAAGTACATCACACACATTCATGCCCGAGGCAGGATTCGAATCTGCGACCGTAGTGGTCATTCGGTTCCAGACTGAAGTGCCTAGAACCGCTCGGCCATGCCGGCCGCCCCATGTGGTCTGTAAATGGGTGGTTATACCTAACTTTAGGATACTTAATTCACTGGTAAAATCTCTTTCACGTCACATTTGCTAGATGTGCCGCAGGATCATATACAACAGTGGGTAACACTAAAGAGTTAAAAAAAATATATTCAGAATCTTAGAACTCAAAATAAGCTCACAAAATATTTTCAACTTTAGTCTTCCTTGGTATTCTAAAAATTCGACAGCGAAGCTCTTCTTTTGTTTGCCATTTTATCAGTCCAACAACAGCCCATCATCGAAGAGTTCCAGTGACATTGATAACGGCGTTCCTTCTTACAGACGTCTTGGTGAAAGCGTTCACCTCTCATTGCTTACGGCTCCCAAATCAAGGTGAAAATGTACAAAACGTATTTTAAGCGACATTCTACACCCTATGTTCTTGCAGCTGCCGAGCAGGTCATTCATGCTGGAAACACAGATCCTCTCTTCTGTTGCCCAAAACCCCCATCACAGACGTGTTGAAAGACGACCGGTAGTTAGATCGATATTTGTGAAGTCGGCATCAAATGTAGGAATTTTCCATCAATTTTCTTGTTTGCAGCTCAACAAATATACGTAATTTCAGGTTTGCTTCAATCACGTTCGGAACCTTTTCTTTCATATGACTGAAGACTCGACAGTAAAAAAGCTTAAAAACTCAAAAAATCTTACATGTTAGGACATTTTCAAAGGTACATTTGGATTATACACACCAAAGTACATACCATTTGATATATCACATGCGAGATGCAAAATGGCTGTTGAGCAGCTATCAGTAGCTAGTCGCAGTACTGATGTCTAGTAGCAGTCTTCAGTTGAAACTTCCGGGCTGAGAGGCCGTGGTCGATGTATAAAATTTCCACCTAACGTTTCGTCTCCATCTGCTGGCGACATCTTCTGAGGTTGTCCGGCTATTGCTCTTGAGGCTCCAGGTACTCTCGCATTTATAGAGCGCGTAGAGGGCACCACCATTCGTCACGTGATGCCGACGGTATGCCTATCTTTGGAAGGCGTCATCATTCTCGATTAAGAGTAATCGATTGTCATTCTGCTGGTACAACGTCGGCACCCATATTTTTTCCAACTTTAATAGAAAAGAGGAATTTTTAAAGTTGGACAAAATATGGATGTCGACGTTGCACCAGCAGAATGAAAATCTATTACTCTTAATCGAGAATGATGACGCCTTCCAAAGATAGGCATACCGTCGGCACCACGTGACGAATGGTGGTACCCTCTATGCGCTCTATAAATGCGAGAGTACCTGGGGCCTCAGTGGCAATAGCCGGACAACCTCAGAAGATGTCGCCCGCAGATGGAGACGAAACGTTAGGTGGAAATTTTATACATCGACCACGGCCTCTCAGCCCGGAAGTTTCAACTGAAGACAACACCGGCCGTGAAAGCCTACATTCGAATAGCAGTGTCTGAGATTATGAGTCGATGCTCTGCTGTTAAATAGTAAAGCTTCAGTTTCAGAGTGTACATAGCTCTGTGAGCGGATGCTACTGACAACGGTCTCAGATGCTAAATGGCGCAACAATTTTCTCGCAGTTCCTTCCAAGGCTCCTCTATTTCGTCTTAAATCAACACTCCAGCTGGCAAATTCTGAGGAACGGCCAGGAGCGTATTGGTTGCCGTTCATCGAGAGACATAGTGATTGTGTAGTAAGCGAAAGGACCTGTATCATCAGTTGATCATTACTCCTTGTACGCTGGTGTGCAAAACCTTAGGACGAAAGTAACTTTCGTAAGATTTGTCGCTGCCGAAGTAACATAGCTCGATGAAACTTGGACCATACAGAGAAAGAAGTGCCAGAGTATAGTACAGAATGTAACTGAAAGAATGCTACAGTATAGTTCAGAAGGTAACTAAAAGAAATACTCGATAAGACGAACAGAAATGGCAACTTAATTCAGTGAAAATAATTCCACTGAAGGCACCGCGATTTATGATGGTCGCCTGGACACTATTAATAGGATGGACGGCAATACATGCTCGGCAACGTGCTCCCATGCTGGCCAAAAAGTAAACATGGAGTTCCTGTGGTATGGCACTCCATTACTCCACCAGCGCGAATGAAAACTGCTAGATGGTCGTCGGTGCAAGTGGTCGTATTGTAATAGGTTTCCCCAACAAATCTTACATGTTTTCTATGGGCTTTAAGCCGGGGGAACGGTCATTCCGGTTCATTCGCCGAGTAATGTCTTGTTCCAAGAACTCCACCTACACTGTTCGACGCGGTCGCGCATTTTCATCAACAAAAATGGAGTCAGAGTCTAAGGCACCTCTGAAGAGACGAGTATAGGGAAGGAGTACAGTGTAACAATATTGTTGACCTGTGAGTGTACCGTGTTCAAAGATTTGGAGGTTAATACGCCCACGTGACATTATTTCTCCCTAAACCATAACACTTGGTCCACCAAAACGAACATGTCCGATAATGTTCACAGTGCATTACGTGTTCACACCGGTTGCCATATGAGAATACGTCCATCATTGTGTACGATGCGTCGAGCAGACGTACTGTAGCTTGTGTACATGCACCAACGACTAACCAAAAGTTGTCAGCCGCGCTGGAAAGGAACGCCCTACCACAAGAACCCCTTATCAACCTTGTGGCCAGCGTTGGAGCATGTAGGACATTGTGCACTACCGTCCGTGGTGATCACACACCGTATTAAGAACCATGTTCCGCCTTTTTTCAGCCGGCCGCGGTGGCCGAGCGGTTATAGGCGCTTCAGTCCGGAACCACGCGGCTGCTACGGTCGCGGGTACGAATCCTGCATCGGGCATGGATGTGTGTGATGTCCTAAGGTTAGTTAGGTTTAAGTAGTTCTAAGTCTAGGGGACCGATGACCTTAGATGTTAAGTCCCATAGTGCTGAGAGCCATTTGAACTGCCTTTTTTTCCTGGAGACCCTTATAAATAGCGGTGACTTTAATGTAATTATTGTCTCTGAATAAAAGTGTGATTTCTGTTCATCTCATTGCGTATTTATATCAGTTACCTTCTATACTGTAACTGTTCTTTCTATGTTTGGTTCAAGTTTCATCGATCTTTGTTACTTGGCAGTGACACATCATGCAAAAGTTACATTCGACCCCAAGTTTTGTACTCCTGTATACAATAAAATTTCATTTTCAAATAGTTTTCAGTTTTATGTGAGTGCAAGCTTTCTCGGCGAATTTCATATATGAAGTCTTGACGGGTTGTCAGCCGAGTAGCGCCGTCGTCTCGTAGAAACGTTTAGATGGAATGCGTCTCCATCATCTTCAGGCGAAGTGTCGGGATATCGTCTCTCTCTCTCACCTTTTACTTTCCCCTCGCTGGGGAAGTGTATGGAGGAGTTTATAGCCTGTTGGCTTTTACTCCACAATGTGTGTTGTGACGGACGCCAGGACGCGAACCCCGCACACGCGTCCCCCCCACCACCGGCCGCTCCAGGCGCATCGGGCGATTCCGCAGGCGCGTGATTGGCCGGAGGCGGGAAGCGGAGAGCGGTTCAGCAGAGATACAAGCCCGCGACCGACGATATCCCGACAATGACGATCCTCGACGATTAAGTCGAAGAGAAAATCCCAATATCCAGCCCCAATCCAGCTCCCTTCCACATACTACGAATCATCATGCCAACCTCAGGCAAGTACGAGACACATACAGAACATTCATCACTTATCACAAATATCCTAAAAATCACAGACGAAATCACACACACAAGTACACAGAGGAGTAAAAGCCGATAGGCTACAAACTCCCCCACATACTTCCCCAAAGAGGGGAAAGTACAAGATGAGAGTGAGTGAGCGATATCCCGACACTTCGCCTGAAGATGATGGAGACGCATTCCATTGAAACGTTGCTACGTGACGACGACGCTACTCGGCTGACAACCCGTGAAGACTTCATATAAAAAAGTTTTCAGTTTCTCCTAATTATATGAGTTTTGTGTACATTATTTGAGGTTGATAAAGTAGAAAGAAAAACTTGTAACACATACACACCCACCCACCCACCCACCCACACACACACACACACACACACACACACACACACACACACACACACACAAACAAACTGTCATACAGCTTAAACGTCCACATCTACTTACACACCTATGGCTAATTGTGGTCATTCGACAAATATCAAGCAGTCAAACGACTCACACTATGATACAGTATTGCTCCACGCCACTTAGATCGAACACTGTCTTCTAGCAGCAAGCACGCTTCATACTGATGTTACTGTAAGACTGACACATCCATTACAATCATGTTTTAAATTTGCACATAAACTGTTTGTCTTGTACTGTGCTTTTATATTTCGCTTGTGATGCGCCATGTTTTGTGCATTTAGTCTCGGTTTCATTATATTCGTCGCTTAACTTCTTGAATTACTATTAGTTTTCTGATATTTGCTAGATTTATGGAAACCAGTGTATTAAATTGCAAATTTTTAGGTAAAACGCAACACATTATAACATTTTCCAGAGAATCGCACGGCGATGGACGCATCTTGGAAAGGGTAGACATCAGCCGCTTCTCGAAAATGGGGTGGAGAGAAGGTGAAAAATGAGCTTTCATGTCGACCTTACTTCTGTTGGGCTTCAAAGCAGCTGCCACTCTTTGACAAATTGTCCTGCCTCAAGTATGAAGGATGTGAGCTAGTGCAGGTGCTGTGAACAACATTGACAAGAGTCGATACGAAAGTCACGTTGCCTCTGATACGAGGTACGAAACTTGAGTAGTACATCTTCATCTATAAAGACAGTCACAAATGACAGACGGCAGTTATTTTCTTTTTTATTCTGGTTTAGGAAGCCACACACGTGGTTAAAGTGGTTAATATCAAATGGAGCTTACTTTTTTTGATGCTTGTACTGTCGTCAGTGATGAAACTTGTTATGACATAGTGTTACCAAGGAATGCACAGGAAATTGTATGTTGCGTTCCCTTTCTTCCTCCTACTGAGATTTACGTTCAGCACAGAAAATCGAAATAATGTTCTCCAGATCATGCTTCAAGTTCCATGTTATCGAAAATATGAGTCCTAATTTGTAGTACTTTATCGCTTTGTATGCTTGAAACTTACTAAAAAACACCGTTGTAATATAAACGACTGACCATTAAAATTTCAAAGCCAAGAGGAATAGCAAATTACGAATTTTTCTTATTCTGCATGTACAGTTTAGTAGGAAGAATACTTGATTAAATTTGTAGGTTATTTGGGGTATATACGATACGAAATATAGTATAGGGAGCTGCTTTCTCCCGCAGCAACAAGGGTTCTGACGCAGCTGGGTATCGAGTCGAACTGAGTTTTGATGACAATAGAGGAACGTAATTCCATCCAGTTTCAACTCTGAGCCGTAATCATCATCGTACTGGCTGGCCAGTAGTGCTGCGCCAATGTTTTGGCAACTCATGACCAGATGTTTTCAGTGGATGAAAGATTGGGAGAAAGTGCCGGCTGCGGTAACAGTCGATCACCCTCTGTGTTGTGGTCAGTCAGAGCAGGACGATCAATACGTTGTTTTGCGTCATCTTGTTGGAAGATAACATCACGGAAACATCGAAGGTAGAGCACAACCACCGGCATAACAAGTCTGAAATACAGTGGCTGCTGTCAAAATTAGCGGCTATGCGAAACGGAGATGATCATGTTGCGTACGCAGTGGCAACCCATACCATCATGCAATTTGTTGGGGCCGCGATCTGACAACGTTCGTTTTGCTGGGAGCTTCCACACACGCATAGGTCTATCCTAATGCTGTTTGCAGAATTGGGGCTCGTCTGAAGAGACGGAATGATACGACTCCTATGTCCAGTTTGTCGACGGGTGCACTACTATCGCCAGACCTCTCTCTGATACAACGTCAAAAGAAGCCGCAGCAACTTTCGCCATGCTCACAGTTCGTTTTGCTGCATACAAGCACAGTTCCTTACTTAACATACGTGAGGTGCCGTACGATCCTGGATGGTGGAGAGAATAATATGTCTGTCCTCTCGAGTGCTATTCACGTAGGGCCGTTGGAGTCCTGCATGGTACTGAATATCGCCCTCATGAACACATCCATTCTATAGTCACATGACAATCATTTGACCCGACCAATGCGAGCAGTAATATCGCGGAGCGATAAAATACAGACTCAATAGGCCACTATTGGGTCTAAATAAATTTGCAAATTTCATTTGTGTAGCTTGTCGTCCATCCTTCACACTTCTAATGAAAAACCGCTATCTCGAGACATCTTCTGTTTCTTCACATAACTGGAATAGCTTCATTCTCGTCATAATACCTTCCGGAATCTAATTATTTTTGATATTACGTACTAGTACCTGTGTTTCTGATTCATTTCTCGAACTATAGAAATATTTAAATATTTATGGCATGTTTGCACAATTTTCTCTCTGCGTCATCTGCCACTTTAACTGCTAAAATTTAGTGTCTACCCAGCATCAATTTCTCTTACCGAACTTTTTTTTTTAATTCCTAAGGGGCCAAACTGCTGAGGTCATCGTCCCTAGACTTAGACATTACTTAAAGTAACTTACGCTAAGAACAACACACACATCCATGCCCGAGGGAGGACTCGAACCTCGGGCGGAGGGGTCACGCAATCCGTGACATGGCGCCTCAAACCACGCGGCTACGGAATTTTTATTGTACCTTGTCACTTCCTCTCGATGATATTCACGAATAATTTTGTTTAACTCTTAATATTCTATGATCTTCCTATTAGCATATGCTTGAACCTTTCGTCTTCTCTTTAATAGCTGCCTTGTTCCATCTAAGGTTTCCTCCTCTTTTGCTTTCTTCGTAGATGCAAAATTAGTTGTGGTTTGCATAACTGCCCCATTCATTACTGTCGGTATAATTTCCATCTTATAATACGCTGAACTATTAACTCAATTTAACCTGACATACGTTCCTATTTTTAGATAAAACCTCGTAATCTATCTTGCTGACTTGCTGCTGGATGAGAATTTTTCTTTCTACCTTTGTATATTATCTGACTCTACATCTTATGAATCTAAGGTCACTTGTAATTCCACAGTCGTTAGGAGAGTCACATACTGTACTGTTTATTTATTATATTATAAAATGAAGTTAATTTTTTCCTTTTTTTACATTTGACAATTGCCAGGTCGGTTTTGTATTTGCTGTCTTTTTGTATAAACGCTTGAAGGACAAACATATTGTTCTTCATGGAAAATTCCACTACCTCATCCGCATGACGCGCTACGCTTATGGAGACCTACGTCATCTTACGTTCGCTCGAAAAGTGGATAATGAATTATTGTGCCGATTCCAAATTCTCCAAGTCTGAAGTTCGCATTGTGACAGAACCAAGACATGATTGCAATGAAAATTGAAGGAAGGAGGGGCGACTAGGTTTCAACGACCCTTCAGCGAAGAGTTCAGTAGAGACGAGGCACCAGCTCGGGCAGGGCAAAGCTAGGGAAGGAAAAATAGCTGTGTCATTTCCAAAGGAACCATCCCGATTTTCGCCTGGATCGATTTAATGAAACCATGGCAAACCTAATTCCCATTCCACTCACATGCGAGTCCATTCTGCTAATAGTAGTGCTATCTCGCTCCATGCTGAAAATGGAACACATCTCAGAAAAAGTGAGAATCGCTCTAATGGTGGGATACGTCATCAGAGGAAAAATTGCGAACCTCATCTTTACGGAGAAGAACTGTGACAATCATTAATTTACGATACCAGTTATTGTTGAAGCTTAGTCTCGAGGTCATGTCATCAGTACAAATATAATACAAATATCTGTTTTGGCATGTAGAAACCAGACTGCGCCGTGTGGTATAGTTGTCCACAGACTGTCGGTACCACACAATAATTGTTGCACTTCTTCCGGTGAAGGGTTTGAGCACATCCATCAAACAGACTGAAACTCGCAAGAAATTACCGTCTGTATTAAGCCTGCTATTGAAGGAAAAGTGTTGGGATCCAGTTCATGATCACAAACTGTGGACTTCGATCTCGCTGGTGTCTTACCTAGACTGCTTCTAACTTGACAGAGTGTGCGTCCTGCATAAGCATGCTTCTGTAATTACTTCAAAAGGCGCTCACGAATATTTCAGTGATTTATTCGTATTTGAGAACGGTTATCATTTTACTTGATTCAAATGTGGATTGTTGGTGAAACATTGAACAGTGCATTAACTAAACGAAACACATTTTTTCCTTTATAAAAAAAAACTGAATTATTTTTGCATGACCTAGGTGCTGGGTTTGTAAGTACATAACTGCTTCCAAAGATGACAGTGAAGCAAAGAAGCTGACTTGTGTTTATCCTTGCTCGGTTCTTATCTTTGGTATCAGCTGTGTACCGCGATACGTTATTACAACCTGTAACTTGGGTCGTACAAAAGTACTTAAGTGTTGTGAAACAAGACAAAAAGGTGTTTCGTTTGGTTAATAAAATACGATTATCACTTTTTGATTGTCATCTGAACATAAATGAGTAAATGGATTAAGGATGCCTGAACCCTAACAAACAGTGCAGGAACCAACTGTCGTATTGCACACAAATAACTTCGTGCTTCCGTCGGGAGCTTAACAAAGGACTGTTACAATCCTAGAAGGGATTTGTTGCTGTAGCGTTCCACAAGTAACGAATGCGGTGAAGCATTGTTCAGAATCTAACAGATTTCGAAGGAATTCACTGTGTTTTTATTAACAAACAGGCACAGCTATAACGATAAGTGATTGGCGGGTATCACACAAGCAGTGAAACAAATCATAGATCTAGAGTCGAATCAATGGGTTGCATGAAAATCATTCTTAGCAATAAACACAGCGACTCCTCATTTACAATAGTCTCATTTTATGCCGCAGGGATCGTGGTTCGCTTCCGACAGTCGTTTGCAACCTTTCTCTTCAACGGCTACTCGCTAATGTAACAGAGAGAACTTCCGTCTTGTTATTTCTAGGGACCTTGTAGAGTTAACGAACTTCTGGAGAGCCCTGTGTTTCCGTTTTATTTTTAGGGAAAGGTAATGCGATATCAAGATGTGTCTTGTTGGCAGCTACAAAGCTAAATTGCTAATTACGGTGTTAGTTTTAGTTCATGACCAGCGCTTCTTCGAAATAGCCACTTGTGCCTAACTTCCACGTGACGCTTAGAGTAAAAAGATATAAAATAGCAAGAGAGTATCAAAATGTGGTTCACACAAATAAGATAAGCGCGACAACAGTAATAATGTTGTCAGCATCGGACGTTCACTGTTTGTAACAAGCGCTGAAGCAGCCATAAAAAATTAAATTGCTATCAGCTAAATTCGTGCATGAGTCTCGATAATCTTTGGAATCTGCAGTGTGCTAATTATTTCAATCAAAACGCCATGCTGGGATTGTGTCAGTCATACAGAAAGCTGGCGTTGAGAAATTTTAGTAGCGGATAGGTAGCTAAATGTTGAGTTCGGGTAAGACTCATTTCGTGAGAGCGCTTATTTCCTTGTTTAGTCCTTTAACAAAAAGACTCGAAACAATTACGCGAAAACGAAAATAGAGCGTGTTACTCCATTAATATTGCTATTTTATAAGATTTTTGGCCCGAAGAAAAAAATTAAGTTTAGAACTTTACGTTCTTTCAGTATGAAAGCCATCAGAGATGGACTACTAGCTTACTCAGACAAGAATCGGCGACGGAATCGAACGTAGCCTTGTTGGAAGAATCATCGTGGCATGTAGCTCTTCTGATTTAAGGGAGCAGCGGAAAATTAAGTTCTGAGTATGAAACTTCATCTCCTTCCAAATGAGAGTCCAGTGTGTTAACTGTACCATGTAGTTTGGTTGAGGTCACTTGGAGATACCGGACTTAAAGAACTGGTTCTGGCAGGGGCAACACACTATGAGATAAAAAATAAAAGTGAACAGAAGAACTTCAATGTGCGGTTCCTTGGAATCGGTTGTTACAATTCGAAAAACTTAAAACGCATTTAAAAATTCACTTTCAGGGAATGTTAACAGATTACTGAATTATTCCACATTGAAATTAGTTCTATACTCGGAGCATTGGCGGCGCAATTTATGGTATGTTATTTTAAAATGAATGCTGTATTTTAACTCACTTGCCTAATATGATGCATAACTCGACTCTTTTAACCAGCATAGAATACAATTTCCTACGTCAAGACTCCGATTTTTCCCTGCTCCCTATGTTGTACCACATTCGAAGTCTGGGATTGAATCGAGTAAATATACAATTTCTTTCGAAGTGTAATGTATATAAAGCTCACCTTAGTTGCATTCAGCCCTCGTACAACGGCCTCCATTGACACAAACGGCCATTTTTATAGTATATTCCTACCGTTTGTACAAAAATGGTTAGTTGCACAAGAAAGTAACGTCGTTCAGTACCTATGGAGTAAGGAACCTGCAAACTAGTACAGCTATAATGAGACAGCACCACTGCAAGATAGTGGAAATTTTATGAGACAGCCAGCTACACACCAACGGCAGTGGCCTCACCCCGCCACGAGAGAAAAGAAAAACATCTACTGTGTCAGAAAACAACGCTTTGACGATTTTGAACTACCTGGCGCTATGTTTAGGACACCGGACATATTTCAAATTCAAATAAATGTCCTCTCATTCGGATTCAAATTCGAGATGGTTTCCCTAAATCACTCGAGGCGAATGTTGGGGATGATTCCTCAAACAGACTACGGTGAATTTCATTTTCATCTTCGTCCCAAATGAGCCACTGTTGCTTCCTCGATCATCACTTTAGACATGAAACATCTTGAAGAACAGTTTCGTTAGTCTGTTAGTGAAACAGCCTAAGAAACAAAACTACAGGCAGATGTGCACTGACATCGCTCTCAATCAATAAACAACAGCAACTGTGTCAGCAGAAAAATTTCAGTTATTTCAAACACTTTTCAGCCGTCTAGTTTCCAAACTTATTTTCTTTAGCTACCAGTTTCGGTGATTTACTACGCCATCTTCAGGCCCCTTGACCGACGTGTATTAAGATTCCACCGCGGTTCTGGTCATAACAGGGGCCAGCATTCGAATACTGGTATTAGTACATTTCTGCTTGCTATAGCGATCACTTCAACCGTCCTCATGATGGTTGAAGTGATCGCTATAGCAAGCAGGAATCATCATGATGATGTTTGGAGAGATAGCTATAGCAAGCAGAAACCTACGAATAGCAGTATTCGAATGCTGGCCCCTGTTTTGACCAGAGCCGAGATGGAGTTTTCCTACACGTCGGTCAGGGGCCTGAAGATGGCATTGTAAATGGCCAAAACTGGGTGCCAAATAAAATAAGTTTGGAAACTAAACGGCTGAAAGGTGTTTGATTTGACGTCCTGTATCAAACAGCCGAGTCCCGCAACCATCTCTGAACAGATGGACATACAGAGGTTTAATTACACTACTAGCCATTAAAACTGCTACACCACGAAGATGACGTGCTACAGACGCGAAATTTAACCGACAGGAAGACGATGCTCTGATATGCTTATGATTAGCTTTTCAGAGCATTCACACAAGGTTGGCACTGGTGGCGACACCCACAACGTCCTGACATGAGGAAAGTTTCCAACCAATTTTTCATACACAAACAGCAGTTGACCGGCGTTGCCTGGTGAAACGTTGTTGTGATGCCTCGTGTAAGGAGGAGAAATGCCTACCATCACGTTTCCGACTTTGATAAAGGTCGGATTGTAGCCTATCGCGATTGCGGTTTACCGTATCGCGACATTGCTGCTCGCGCTGTTCGAAATCCAAAGACTGTTAGCAGAAAACAGAATCGGTGGGTTCAGAAGGGTAACACGGAACGCCGTGCTGGATCCCAACGGCCTCGTATCACTAGCAGTCGAGATGACAGGCATCTTATCCGCATGGCTGTAACGGATCGTGCAGCCACGTCTCGATCCCTGAGTCAACAGATGGAGACGTTTGCAAGACAACAACCATCTGCACGAACAGTTCGACGACGTTCGCAGCAGCATGGACTATCAGCTCGGAGACGATGGCTGCGGTTACCCTTGACGCAGCATCACAGACAGGAGCTCATGCGATGGTGTACTCAACGACGAACCTGGGTGCACGAAAGGCAAAACGTCATTTTTTCGGATGAATCCAGGTTCTGTTTACAGCATCACGATGGTCGCATCCGTGTTTGGCGACATCGCGGTGAACGCACATTGGAAGCGTGTATTCGTCATCGCCATACTGGCGTATCACCCGGCGTGATGGTATGGGGTGCCATTGGTTACACGTCTCGGTCATCTCTTGTTCGCATTGACGGCACTTTGAACAGTGGACGTTACATTTCAGATGTGTTACGACCCGTGGTTCTACCTTTCATTCTATCCCTACAAAACCCTACACTTCAGCAGAATAATGCACGACCGCATGCTGCAGGTCCTGTACGGGCCTTTCTGGATACAGATAATGTTCGACTGTTGCCCTGGTCATCACATTCTCCAGATCTCTCACCAATTGAAAACGTCTGGTCAATGGTGGCTGAGCAACTGACTCGTCACAATACGCCAGTCACTACTCTTGATGAACTGTGGTATCGTGTTGAAGCTGCAAGGGAAGCGCCATCCAAGCTCTGTTTGACTCAATGCCCAGGCGTATCAAAGCCGTTATTACGGCCGGAGGTAGTTGTTCTGGGTACTGATTTCTCAGGATCTATGCACCCAAATTGCGTGAAAATGTAATCACATATCAGTTTAGTATCATATATTTGTCCGATGAATACTCGTTTATCATCTGCATTTCTTCTTGGTGTAGCAATTTTAATGGTCAGTAGTGTATTTAAAACGAACTGGGGCTGTCTTTAAAACACTGCAGTCGTATTCCGAGGAGCGAGGTTCTTATCCCTTCCCAGCCACCCGGATTTAAATTTGACAGGGATTCCCTAAATCGCTCGAGGCGTAAGTTGGGGATTGTTCCTTCAGCCAGGGCCAATTGAGCTACTGCTACGTTCTAAATGATCGTGACGTCGACGAAATGTTAGACAGTAACTTTCTCGACGAACGGTATTGGTCCACTTTAGAGTAAAAGCGAGCAACCTGTACGACAGCCGAAGAAGCAGAAGAAGTGGTGGCAGATGTTAGCAGAGCGGCGGGCCTGCAGCGCACGTGGCTGGGTGCACGTCGCGGCTGACGCAACTCCGGCGCTGGCCGCGTCACTGCCTCGCAGGCGGCCCGTTACGTCTGCAGACGAGGGTGTGTCCGGGACAGCGCACGCCGGCGCTCTGCGATAGGAGGACGGAGAGGGGCGCGTCATCGTGTCTGTCTCATCTGGGGCTATGTTGATAAATGCACGTCTCTTCCGCGGACAAGTTCACCTTTTAACAGCTCTCAAATATACACGTTATATGCTAATTATAATAGTCCCCGTAAAGCTAACATTTGGTAAACTACAGTAAATCGTATACCATAAAGAACGTTCTCCTATAGGGCTCGGTTTTGGCACCACTTTTATTTAACTTGTAACCAGTGACATAGTCACCATTCATTCACTCAAGTTTAGCTGTGACGACGACTTAGCGATAGCAAATCAAAGCAACACATTCGAAGAAGGCTAATAAATAGTTACTAAAGATCTAGAAAACCTTGCGCAGTATTACAAAAAGTGGAGACTTTGCCTGAACACTAATAACAGAAAAGTCAACTCATTCTACCTAGCCGGCCTGTGTGGCCGAGCGGTTCTAGGCGCTTCAGTCTGGAAACGCGCCACCGCTACGGTCGCAGGTTCGAATCCTGCCTCTGGCGTGGATGTGTGTGATGTCCTTAGGTTAGTTAGGTTTAAGTAGTTCTAAGTTCTAGGGGACTGATGACCTCAAATGTTATGTCCCATAGTGCTCAGAGCCATTTGAACCATTTGAACCATTCTACCTAACCAGCAGAATGGAAAACAAAGAACTGAATGAAAACATTTTAGGTTATGCTTTACGGTGACTGTTACTGATATCAAATGAAACAGCAATGTACCAACAACAGTAACCGTTTATTTATATCCGCAACGCGTTTCGAGGGTTTCAACCTCCCTCATCAGGTGGATTTGTGTAAATTAGTAAGTAATAAGTAAATTGTTTTTATGTATAAACTTGCCACTGTTGGCAACATTTTCTATTACACTTAATGTTTTCAACATGTCACCGGATTACAAAAATGTGTCAAAGTATAAGCTATACAAAGTTGACAGAAAAGGACTCGTGTACTACTAGAAATATTAACATATCTATTCATCTACACAACCAAAGATTTCCGTAATGCCTTAAGACTTCCTCAGAAATAGCTGTATTTCTATATGTTCTTTGCCCTTTAAAATATCGTTTCTGATTTCATATATGTTCTTTGCACTCATTAGTTTCAAGACGCCATTTTTGTTAAAAAGTGTATGCCATCATGCACACAAATCCACCTAGTGAAGGAAGTTTAACTTTCGAAACGCGTTGTGGAAATAAATAAACAATGGCTGGCAACAGTAAACGTGTTATTTCTGCCGAACTGAATGTAATCTTCCCCAACAAAAAGTTACGGGACTGTATTTGACCCTTAACAGTGTCTGACATTTAGGAGAAACTTTTAATTAACAGAGCAAAAACTAATATCCAAAAATAATGTTGTAAGGAAACTGGCTGTTGCTAGCTGGGGATTTAATGCAAACACCTTGAGAACTACAACAATAACAACAACAATAACAAAATGGATCTGAGAACTATGGGACTTAACATCTGTGGTCATCAGTCCCCTAGAACTTAGAACTACTTAAACCTAACTAACCTAAGGACATCACACACATCGAAGCCCGAGGCAGGATTCGAACCTGCGACCGTAGTGGTCACGCGGTTCCAGACTGCAGCGTCTAGAAGCGCACGGCCACAACGGCCGGCTTGAGAACTACAGTGCAATCATTTGTACATCCTGCTGACAAATACTTCGTTCTGTTTAGGCGTAGAAGTAGCCATGTCAACAAAATAGATATCAATCTAAACGACGCAATGATGATCGAGACAGGAACTCTTGTATCCAGACTCATATCATGGCTGTCAGTACTTGCTTATACTGCGCCGTCAAATCTCCGACGACAACAAGCAATAATACACGAATAAACTCGAAAGATCCAGAGACTTACAAATTCACGAAACTTGGAGCGACTTATTGCGCACCCGACTAAAATCTACAGAACCAGACTGGGTAAACAATGGCCAACTCACCCCAGAAATCTATGATCTATGAGAAGAATCGAGAAGTCAGTAGATGTACTTCCATGGTCATGAGAAATAGATAAAATAGAGCTAACCATCCAAGCTCCGGGAGTGAACCAGCCAAGAAAAATATGACACATCCTCAGCCATGTGAAAACTGGTCACGCCGTGACCAAAACAACACAACGTTAGTGGGGAATGACCAATGATAACCAATGCAACTGAGGAACATCGGAACAAACACTGGACCTTATTTTGTACGATTTCCCTTAAAGGAAGGAAGGAAGGAAGGTAGATTAGGGCTTAACATTCCACAGACATCATAGTCATCAGAGACGGAGCACAAGTTCGGATTGTTTCAAGGATGGGGAAGGAAATCGGCCGTGCCGTATCAAAGGAACCATTTGACTGGAGAGTTTTTGACGAAATCATGTAAAAACCTAAAGCTGGATGGCAGGACTCGGATTTGAACTGTCGTCCTCCTGAAAGTGAGTCCAATGTGTTCACCACTGTGGCACCCAGCTTGGTGCCCATAAGAGAATTTCATAGGTACCTGGTAAGACTTTGCAGATGCAACATGGGCAATGATCAACAGGCTGGTTGGCTGGAGTCATTGGATATCCAATTATGATGGGAAACTTAGGGGGCGGGTAAGTACTCTATCGACTGAGCTAGCCAAGCACGACTCACGAGCCACCCTTACGGCTTTCTCCCGCCAGTAACTCTTTTCGTACCTTCCCGACTTCATAGATGTTCCCTTGTATGCCTTCAGAAGGAAGTTTCAAATCAGCTTGCAGTCCGCTGCTAAGTGAAAATTCTTTCTGGAAAGAATCCCCTCGACTGTGGCTAAGCCATTTCTCCGCAATATCCTTTATTCCAGGATTGTCCTGCAAAGTGTGCAGAAGACAATATGCGATGTGTAAAATGTAGAAGAAGATGTACTGGCGGACGTAAAGCTGTGCAGAGAGTTGTGAGTCGTGTGAAGACGGCTCACGCAAAGGTCCCCATGTTGTAATTTTTTAAAAATACTGTATGTATACGTATAATACTAAGTTATTATTTTGGCTAACGCAATGGTCAAATTAAACAATAGGTTTACGTTATTGATAAAACTCTCATTACGTGAACTTGTCTGTCACATACTCTTACACGCAAGAAACAATTTCAGATATTCCCACTCCCACAGGAATGCATGCCGAAAAAGCAAAGATGCCTCACGTGTGTCCAATCCATCAGCCAAACTGTTTTAACAGGGCATATAACATCGGTAGTAGAAGCTAGTCTTAATGTGTAGCGAGAAAAGACCTGCTGTAGATCTTTACGCAATACAGCAAAATATTTCATCACCCTCGCTACCGCTGTTTTCAGCATTCCATAAGATCAAAAAAAGTTCAAATGTGTGTGAATTTCTAAGGGACCAAACTTTTGAGGTCAACGGTTCCTAGACTTACACACTACGTAAACTAACTTAAGCTAAGAACAACACACACAACCTGAGGGAGTACTCGAACCTCCGGCGGGAGGGACTGCATAATTGTGACATGGCGCCTCAAACCGCGCCTTTCCGTAAGTATTTTCACCTGTATATTGAAGATTATTCTGGACATCAGTTTAATCCCTGTCTTTGTCATTACCAGCCACAATCATTATGGTATACAGCTCATTGTAATATTCACAAATACCTGTTACAGAAACTCGGAATTAAAATTTGACTCACAATAGATCACAAAATATCTTCATGCAGGCGTCTGTTGACATAGCTGTTCGCATATTTTCCTTAATCAAGCTATATATCATAAGTAAATACAGTTCTGGAAGCACGATTAATTACTGTCTATAAAAATATGTATTGGTATATTACCCTTTGATAAATAGTTACTACAGTGTCTCAGCAGGGCGGTTAGCCGGCCGGAGTGGCCGTGCGGTTCTGGGCGCTGCAGTCTAGAGCCGAGCGACCGCTACGGTCGCAGGTTCGAATCCTGCCTCGGGCATGGATGTGTGTGATGTCCTTAGGTTAGTTAGGTTTAATTAGTTCTAAGTTCTAGGCGACTGATGACCTCAGAAGTTAAGTCGCATAGTGCTCAGAGCCATTTGAACCATTTGTCTCAGACGTTCATTGATCAGTGTGTTATTGTCACACACTGTGAATTTTCCCTGTTACTTTATTGGAGCGCAGATATTTACAAAACCTGAGCGGCGCGCTGAAGGTTGGTATGTTGTAGTCATAATAGGGCTGGTATTACTACAAATGTAATTAGTAAATGTCATAAGTTCCGAATACCAGCAATATGTCTTCTCGAGTTACAAAAAACCGCTGTAGGCACTGTAAGCATACAAATATGTATGCAGAAAATAGGAAGAAAAAGTTCGTAATACAATAATTCCCCCAGCCAATACTCGATTCCAGAAATTTCTTTGATTTAACGAAATGAATGATTTTGAAGACTTTATTTCAATGATGTCTCAGAATAAAGAGTCTTATTAGTAGCACACCAGTTGCGCCGAATTTTATAGATTAGCGCATCCTCTCTAATCTACTAGTCTTGTGTGTTATACTGTACAGCTCGAACCCCAATTAGCCGTTGACTTCAAAATATATTTTGTATTTTACTTATTGTTGCAGTTTCTTCCATTTACATATTTTTCTATCGGATCACATACGCTTTTCGTGAATACAGTCCTGGTAACAGCTGCCGTATCTCTACTGTACTATCTTTACTCGAATGTGTATCAACGGATCACAAGATTACATACATGCAACCTTTTTAATAATTACTCGCAACATAGTGCGAGAACTTCAGTGCTTTACAAAAATTAACAATCCTTTCAATCTTCTGTAAGCTTAACGGGTGTTTGAAAAGTTTATACACTGAGTAAGAGAAAAAAATACGTAATTTCATAGCAACAAGGAAACAGGTGCTATGCAATATGCACCTTCATATGATGCTGTTTATCGAGGAGACGCGACGGTTAAAATAAGGAACTAGTGTTCTGCAACTAAAAGCCTCAAATCCCAATTTTGTGGTACTGATTTAAGTTATACGAGGTTACTCTTAATTACTTAGCACGTAGCCCCCACCCCATGATAATTTCTACAAGAGAGCTATGGTCACTTAATTCCCACATCGTTCTGTAACTGAACTAGTTTTCCATTTCTAATAACCAAGCTATCGGCGAAATATTCGATCCTAACCTTCCTTTCTTCCTTCCTTATCGAGGGCGAGCTCTGTGTTATACCATACATGAGCGCAGAGACTGATAACGAGGGACAACTTGCAGCTTAACCTAAAGTATTGCGCTGTTTTGAAATCTGTGCTATCTGGAGATAATACCGCCAAATCCCCCAACAGAAACAAACTCTTCTTTTAAAACAGTTGAGAAAACCCATACTATAATATATACAGAATAAAAATTGAAGACAGGTAGGTAAAGAGTTATTAATTGTCGATGAAGATAAAAAGCGTTCTCCTCGTTAAATGGTTCTACGAGGTACAAAGCGTGTGCCCAGCAGTCAAAGATAAGAGATACTCAGAAAGAGATGGTTTAAATGACACAGTGAGTGATTTTGTGGCGAATTATGGCTCTGAGCACTATGGGACTTAACACCTATGGTCATCAGTCCCCTAGAACTTAGAACTACTTAAACCTAACTAACCTCGGGACAGCACGCAACACCCAGCCATCACGAGGCAGAGAAAATCCCTGACCCCGCCGGGAATCGAACCCGGGAACCCGGGCGTGGGAAGCGAGAACGCTACCGCACGACCACGAGATGCGGGCGTGGGGCGAATTATGTAACGCGCGATAATCTTGTACCTGAAACAATATCAGGCGACGTTAACGATTTTCCTGAAGCTACGTTGTGTATTTGTGCTGAGATATCCTACTGCTCACAATTAGTTTGCGGTAAACATACTATTATCTACTGATCGCTGATTGTTATTGACAGCTTACTGAAATGTCAGTTGTAACGCTCTTCGTCAAACATAAAAATTAAACGTGAAATCTCGGTGTGACTGCGACAAGGCATCGGATTTCTCACCTAGTAACTACTTTCCTCTTCTGATTTTCAATGTTTATCTGTATTTTCTTATCTTCTGACATCGAAGCTATTTTTTTTCCAAGGAGAAAACGGTCTCCTCTTCATTCTTGAATGAGAATTAGATTCCCTGGCACTTAATTGAATGTTTCCGCAGAATAATGAGCTGTTAAAGTGTTTCTGGTTTGACGACGATTCCGTAGCCGCAGCTTGGGGATAGAACTTCCAATATACAATGATGATAGTGGACAGCTCTTTTAAAAGTTGTGGAAAAGAAGCTTTATTAATGAATAATCCCAATGTAACTTTGATGTTATCTAATGAAATTACAGGCACCTAAGTCAGACTGTCCCTGTCAGGAGATCTTTATGCTGGCAATTTAAAGGTGGAATTTGTTACACAGGTACCAAACGAGTTTTAGAACCATCATTATCCTCAAATGCATTTACTTTTCATTGTAATACTCTTATCAAATTGCACATCAACCTTGCGTGTCCAGGAACACTACAGTAGCTATTCACATTGTCCTCTAAGTAAGCCCACCCCGTCATTTATCATTTCACTTTGGGTGTCTTAAGAGACAAACTAAAATGTGTTCCGGCGTAACATCAAGCTTCGGCACGTCGGCTTGGAATGTTACAGCAGAGAGGGCTGTGAGTCTACGTCAGCCAATAGTATGCTGACTAGGACGACACCACGGCTCGAGCGACATCTACACGAAGAGAACATACGCGCCCCGCCGGCGAGCCGCGGCCGGAGTGGAAGACGAGCCGTTATACAAACGCAATAGCAGTGACTTATGAACTATGTTTTGCTCGCATTGAAATTGTACACGCATCAAAAAATTTTGCATCAACCCTATTCCTAGAACTCCTAAAGATAGACGTTGACTGTGGATATTGTATCACAGACACAGCCGCGCGGGTTAGCCGCGCGGTCTGAGGGCGTCTTGTCACGGTCCGTGCGGCTCTCCAAGTCGGAGGTTCGAGTCCTCCCTCGGGCATGGGTATGTGTGTTGTCTATAGTTTAAGTCAGATTAAGTAGTGTGTAGGCTTAGGGACCGATGACCTCAGCAGTTTGATCTCACAAGACCTTACCAGAAATTTCCAATTTTTTCACAGACACAATCCCTTTGACCGTCCAGAGATGTCACTAAACCCCGCTAAAGATGTAAACAACCATGTATGAGCAGCGCCTATTAGACGGATGGGGTCCGACAGCCGATCATTTCCAGTCATTCCACCATGAAGGAGGTACACGGCTTATGTTGTCTGTGGTTCAACCATGCCTAGACGGTCAATACTGCGGTTCGATCGCGTCCGCATTGTTACTTTGTGTGAGGAAGGGCTCTCAACAAGGGAAGTGTCCAGGCGTCTCGGAGTGAACCAAAGCGATGTTGTTCGGACATGGAGGAGACATAGAGACAGGAACTGTCGATGACATGCCTCGCTCAGGCCGCCCAAGGGCTACTACTACAGTGGATGACCCTTACCTACAGATTATGGCTCGGAGGAACCCTGACAGCAATGCTTTTTGTGCAGCCACAGGACGTCGTGTTACGACTCAAACTGTGCGCAATAGGCTGCATGATGAGCAACTTCACCCCCGACGTCCATGGCGAGGTCCATCTTTGCAACCACGGCACCATGCAGCGCGGTACAGATGGGCCCAAAAACATGACGAATGGACCGCTCAGGATTCGTATCACGTTCTATTCACTGATGAGTGTCGCATATGCCATCAACCAGACAATCGTCGGAGACGCGTTCGGAGGCAACCCGGTCAGGTTGAACGCATTACACACACTTTCCAGCGAGTGCATCAAGATGGAGGTTCCCTGCTGTATTGGGGTGGCATTATGTTGGGTCGACGTGCGCCGCTGGTGGTCATGGAAAGCGCCGTAACTGTTGTACGATACGTGAATGCCATCCTACGAACGATCGTGCAACCATATCGGCAGCATATTGGCAAGGCATTCGTCTCCATGGACGACATTTCGAAACCACATCGTGCACATCTTGTGAATGACTTCCTTCAGGATAACGACATCGCTCGACATGAGTGGCCAGCATGTTCTCCAGATATGAGCCCTATAGAACATGACTGGGATAGATTGAAAAGGGCTGTTTATGGATGACGTGACCCACCAACCTCTCTGAGGGATCTACGACGAATCGCCGTTAAGGAGTGGGACTATCCGGTAAGAACAGTGATTCGGTGACAGTTAGGAATATGCACGGGTAGAGAAGAGGACCATACCAATTGATAGTCAACTACTACAACATCCATTCTGTTATCAGTCGGTTGTTTTTGTGGGAAAGTGAAGCATGAACAGTAAAACTTGTGTTTAAACATATGAGCTTTGTTAAATCTTAAACTGCAACATAAAAGTTTGCATTATGTGTGGAAAGATCTTTCTTAAAGATCAACGTACCATACAGGTAGATATGTGTAGAAAATGACGCCCGAGAAGACGGCCTTAGTGGTTTAAACATTCGGACTGTATCGTGATTTCTTGCCAGATTCAAGGAACCATTGAAACTGAAACAGTTTATCAGATACAAAGCTCTTAATTCCACCCACGGTACGGACATTGATGTTAATTCCTGTAAAATGGCTGGTACTTGAATCTGCAGTGAAGTGAAGGTCGAATACAGGCGACGAAGAAAGACGCGAGTGAGGACTTTAGAGAAGCAAATGGGCAGCCTGGTGACAGCTGTACGCAGCAGGTCTCAACGTAATTGCAGTGTCGCACTGTGGGCGAGAATGGTGTGTGGAGAACCTCCACCTACTCGCACTCCCACGTACACGCACCGAGCCAGACGCTTGCGTACGTGCGTGTCATCATGAACGCGTGCCTGGCCGACAGGCGGACGCGTTGCGGCGGTCGGAAACCGGCCGCGACCAAATGCAACGCTCGGTCAATGCTAATTCAATTGGAGAGACGAAAAGGTTAAAAGGAAGAGCGTCGTGGTTCTTGATACCAGCTTATTGGCTTAATAAAAGAGCGTGACGCGAAGGCTGTACGATCGTAAGAGGCAAATTTTCTAATACAGACTCACACCGCTCACTGTATGAAACGCAATTCACTGAATTTCACGGGTTGCCGGTACCCACATACGTGATCAAGGTCGATAACTCACACTACTATAATTACAGTTGACCCGGAGGTAGCCGACTGGAAAATCAGAAGGGGGTGGGGGATTTTTGTTCATTCTCAGGATGTTGAATGTGGAGGTTAAAGGGGGTGGCGCACAGTACCTTATCATCGGACCGTGCGCCTCTGTGCTGAATTAATTCCGAAACCTATCCGCAGTGTCTCATACAGGACTACAAGCGGCACTGTGATGGACGTCTTTCCGTCCCATAGTACGTTAATCCAGGCAGCAACAGCTGTATTGTAAGTAGGCTGTTTAGGTTTTTATGCTGGTAACACTGAATAGTGCTCTGTATGAAAATCACTGATTTTGCTGTGTGCAGTCTGTGGCTGGTTGGACTCATTGTTGGAATATTCGCTTGTGTAGTGTTGGGCAGTTGGATGGGACCAGCACGTAGCGTTGCGCAGTTGGAGGTGAGCCGCCAGCAGTGGTGAATGTTGGGAGAGAGATGGTAGGGTTTTGAGAGCGGATGATGTGGACGGGGGTCCGTCAGAAAAAGAAAATTTGTAAACATGGATGTCATGAATTGATAGATATATATATTATGACTTTTGAACATTATTAAGATAAATACAGTGTTTGTTCTCTATCAAAATCTTTCATTTGCTAACTATGCCTATCAGTTGGTAGTGCCTTCAGTAGTTAGAATCTTTTATTTAGCTGTCAGTATTGGCGCTCGCTGTATTGCAGTAGTTCGAGTAACGAAGATTTTTATGAGGTAAGTGATTCATGAAAGGTATAGGTTATTATTAGTCAGGGCCTTTCGTTTGTAGGGATTATTGAAAGTCAGATTGCGTTGCGCTAAAAATATTGTGTGTCAGTTTAGTGATGACCAGAATAAGTAAAGAGAGAAATTTCTGATTAGGTTATGTTTTGCTCAGCTGTTTGAAAATCAAATAACATAGAACTTTATCAGCACAGTCATTTAGAATTTTTCTAAGTCTACGTTACAGTATGATTGGAGAGGAACAAGGTGTGTGATAACATGGTGTTTCACTCTTTCTCATCGTAAGCAACGATACAAGAACAACACTATACTTTACAAACGCTCATAAAAGACATGTACATAAAGCGCATACGCCTCAGACACAACGCTCACACATACCGGAGGAAAGGTAATGATGTGTGCTAAGAAAGTATTTCTCTCCTGTTAAGCATAGAGCAAAATCTGGTGCTTAGCATGAAACATTACCATGCGTACCTTCTTATTTAACGCCTCTAATTTTCTAGGTGGTAACAACCTGATCAAACAGATCATGCCTATTCCGGCATTCATCTGAAGTTATTTTGGTATTCCTTGGGAAAGCTAAAAACGGAGATGTGTACATGATGCTAAAAGAGGCGTCCGACACAGTTCCACACTGTCGCTTAGGTTAACATACGCGCGTTCCAGACTAGCTTTACGACTGAATTGAAGAGTTCCCAGCAAATGGAACTTAGCATATCGTTCTTAACAAAGAGCTTCGTGTTCCCAAGGGAGTGTTATAGTACCGTTGACAGTATGTGTAAATGCCCTAGATGATAAGTTCGAAAGCTGCATGAGACTGATCGTGGTTGATACTGTTCAGTGTAGAGAAGTCGCAATACTAGAACATTGTAGCGAAATGTAAGAAGACATGCTGAGACTCGCAGCTTTCTGCAAGTATCATCAACACACACAAATGAAGGATATTGCACATAAAAGATGAAAATAACCGTTATTGACTACACATTTGTGGAACAATCACTTAAACAGTCACGTCTATTAAATTTCTGATAGTACGCGTACGCAGTGATTTAAAGTAGAAGTAGCACATAAAACTAATCTTCTGCAAGTCAGATGCCAGATTGAGATCCTTTGGAAAAACCCTCAGGCAGAGTAGTCCACCCACTAATGAGGTAGCTTACAAAACCCTCATTGGACCGATGCTTGAAAATTGCTCCTCAGTTTTGGACATTTACCAAGCAGTATTAATGGAGGGCACCGAGAAGATCCAGAAGAGATCGGTACCTTTCCCCATGGTTTGTTTAGTAGGCGTGAAAGCATTACGGAAACGTTCGTCCAGCTCTGGTAGCAAACGCTACAGGAGAGGTGCTGTGCATCAAGCTATGTTTTATTGCCAAAATTCCGAGAGTTTATGGTGCTAGAAGAGTCATCCAGCATATTGCTTCCTCCTAAACACGTCTCCAGAAAAAACTAAGAAATAAGATTCAAACTCATACGGAGTTTTAGCAACAGTCGTTCTTCAACCGTATCAACGAAAGTATTTTACACTTCACATTGAGGTGAACCCAAACAAAAACATTCAGTGGATTTAGCTCAGGTGATCTTGGGGGCGAAGGTAAAGGGCCTGTTCGCTGTAACCATCTTCGACACTACTGGCGAATTAAATGTCGTCTAACATCAGCAGCAAAATGTGCCGGTGCGTGTTCATGCATAAATCACATTCCCCAACCATGGAGCATGGGAGAAATTTGAGCCCAATTACGTCGTGATTTATCGAAAAGTTTACATTCCACATAATTTCGTGCTACTAGAATTAATTTTCACTTTCCATCGGATTGTGTGCCGATCTGAAAATTCGTAGTAGCTTAAAACTGTGTGCCAGACCGGGACTCGAACTGGGGACCTTTGCGTGAGCCGTCTTCACACGACTCACAACTCTCTGCACAGCTTTACGTCCGCCAGTACATCTTCTTCTACATTTTAAACATCGCATATTGTCTTCTGCACACTTTGCAGGACAATCCTGGAATAAAGGATATTGCGGAGAAATGGCTTAGCCACAGTCGAGGGGATTCTTTCCAGAAAGAATTTTCACTTAGCAGCGGACTGCAAGCTGATTACAACATTATTTTTACAAATAGAGAAAACTTTTCTTTTCTCGCAACCTCATTTTTATTCTTTGGTATACATTTCGCTCTTAATGAAAGAAAAAAAGAAGATAACAGATGCTATTGTTCGATTTCAGTGTGAATATGTAAGAGTATAAACTTGGGACAAAGGATCTGTTATCATTTAAGCGTTGGCTCCAACATATTTCGTAGATTTTTGTCAGACAGAGGCAAATATCAAATGAGACCATGAACTAAGCATTGGCCGTGTTATATAGTTAATTTTTTTCATTATTTGCCAGGAAAAAGGTTAATATTTGGGATTGCTACTCTCTTCAAAAATGAAAACACGATACAAACCACATCCTGTGTTCACCAAACCACTTCAGTATTTCCCAACATTGTACTTGGAGTTGATTCCACTTTTATCAAAAGAAATGAATGATTTACTCACCATACTGGAAAACTTAAAGCAATTTTGCATGTAAGTTAGTGAGTCATTGTGTCAGTGGACTGTGTTAGATAGTGTTCACTTCTCATGTTTTATTCTACACTAAAAATGTGTGTGAAATCTTATGGGACTTAACTGCTAAGGTCATCAGTCGCTAAGCTTACACACTACTTAACCTAAATTATCCTAAGGACAAACACACACACGCATGCCCGAGGGAGGACTCGAACCTCCGCCGGGACTAGCCACACAGTCCATGACTGCAGCCCCCAGACCGCTCGGCTAATCCCGCGCGGCTTATTCTACACTGCTTGCAACTATCAGGTAAAAAGTGTTCTTTGAGTCAAAATGGTTCAAATGGCTGTGAGCACTATGGTACTTAACTGCTGAGGTCATCAGTCCCGTAGAACTTAGAACTACTTAAACCTAACTAACCTAAGGACATCACACACATCCATGCCCGAGGCAGGATTCGAACCTGCGACCGTAGCGGCCACACGGTTCCAGGCTGTAGCGCCTAGCCGGCTCGGGTGGCCGAGCGGTTCTATGCGCTACAGTCTGGAACCGCGCGACCGCTACGGTCGCAGGTTCGAATCCTGCCTCGGGCATGGATGTGTGTGATGTCCTTAGGTTAGTTAGGTTCAAGTAGTTCTAAGTTCTATGGGACTGATGACCATAGAAGTTAAGTCCCATAGTGTTCAGAGCCATTTGAACCATTTTGTAGCGCCTAGAACCACTCGGCCACTCCGGCCGGCTCTTTGAGTTACGTTACATGGAATCTTAGTCGTTTCAGCAATACATTCCAGCCACGACACACATAATTATCTAAAAGAATTGCAAGGTTTATTATAAGTTGTAATTAAAATGTGAAGCCATTTGAAAATTTTATCGGATGATCAGAGAGAGGTAAGGTCGATTGCAAAAGCGGTGGTGGGACGGCTGAAGTGCGACTTGTAGCGCGGCACCGCAGCGCGGCGCTGCGATCAGTAGGACGTGACTTGGCTAGCTTTCAAGGCGTTTCAGTTCTGATGTTATATTTGGACCCATAGACGTTTATAAATACTCTGCGTTCAGCCTTACGGTTTCAGCGCATATTTTCTTCGGCGCAGTAACATTTTTTTTTTTCATTCAGCTGTCAAACTCTGTCTACAGTCTTGTATTTTAGCACGTCGTCAGCGCTGAAACAATCAACATAGTATGCTATCGACTTAATGTGATCAGCTCTGACAAGCCAACAAACAGTGTTTCTCGTGTGGGATTTTCTCATTGCCTTCTTCATCACCATTAAACAGTCTATGGGAAGGGAAACGTAATATGGTCTCTAACTTCAGCACATGACCTTTGAAGACCTGTCTCTGACATAAACGTGAGTTTTTAATGTCTGGATACAGAGCTTCCTCAGAACCTTTACATATATATATAAAAGAGAAAGATAGACCTTACTATTACACCAAGAGGGAAGTAATTTCAGAGAGGGTTCAATACACTATTTTTAAGAAGAATGGAAGAATGAAAGAATGAATCGCTTGACATCCCAGTGTGAAACCATAGGTTATGGTCCACTTGAGATATGCAGACTAAGACGATCTAACAACGACGCAGCAGTCGAGATAACGCCTTGTCGTTATCGTTTTACTGCCACCGTCAGGTGGAGCTTGACGAACGATGTTATCACGTGTCGGTCACGCGATTCGTTTCGAAAGAGATGTTCGATGGCATGACTGAGATACTCTGCTGCCACAGATCGCCGACCTTGTAGTCTTGCGCTACGTCAGCTTGAAAAAAAAAATGGTTCAAATGGCTCTGAGCACTATAGGACCTAACATCTATGGTCATCAGTCCCCTAGAACTTAGAACTACTTAAACCTAACTAACCTAAGGACATCACACACATCCATGCCCGAGGCAGGATTCGAACCTGCGACCGTAGCAGTCGCGCGGTTCCGGACTGCGCGCCTAGAACCGCTAGACCACCGCGGCCGGCCGTCAGCTTGAAAGAATCGGTTCACGAGACGAAACCAAGGCTGTCCTAAGGGCGTATTTGCTGAAACCAGACTGCATTACATTTTATTCAGTAACAGTTACCGGAATCGTTTGCATGCTCCCAGAAAAACCTAACTATAATTGCAAACGTATTTCTGTTCTAATTCATACACAATCAGTCGTCTAGCGTTACATCATTTGGCACGCTCGGGCAGCAGCAATAGCGGAGCTTAGTCCACGAAAATTTACGAAACGTTTATTAATCTGACTGCTGCGCTGGTGAATGTAGACTCTACTATAAGTAGTGCAGACATGAAGAACACTTGAGTGATGGCACTTCGCTATCCGCCGTGCACTGATCTGCGGAGTGTACTTTTACATTTAGACTTTTTCCATTTTTTTAAACATTAAATGAGGCTAATAAATATCGAGTTGTGCTACATTTTATTTTGCCCGTATTCGTAATGCAAAATGGAGAAATACGTGTACATATATATTTTTAAAAAAATTTCTATCTATGAAACGGATTGTCGTTATTCCATCTACGATGCATCTCAATGAAGTCTGGAGTGTTTTTCAGTTAGGGATCTTTGAGCTCCGACCGGGGTGGCCGAGTGGTTCTAGACGCTGCAGTCTGGAACCGCGCGACCGCTACGGTCGCAGGTTCGAATCCTGCCTCGGGCATGGATGTGTGTGATGTCCTTAGGTTAGTTAGGTTTAAGTAGTTCTAAGTTCTACGGGACTGATGACCTCAGAAGTTAAGTCCCATAGTGCTCAGAGCCATTTGAACCAATCTTTGAGCTACCACATACCCAAGGACAAATGTTTTTGAGCTTTTATTTCATTAACATTACCGATTTCAGGAATTTATATCCTTCTTTTGATGGGTACATTCCTATGGGTACTGCATGCTGCAGGCGCTCAGCGATATTTCGTGTACTGCGGCGATGTGTTCTATTGATCAGTTTTGAGCCCTCCAACATAAGAGACCACATGCTACGTCTAACGACGACGAACAATGCGCACGTCCGCTACATTTGATTGTTTCACACGAGTACTATATATTTCTACAAATATAATTCGCAACTACAAATGTGTGTTTCATAACTAACTACCGGAAGATAAATTATAATTTCTCATGAGCATTTTTTCTGGTTTTGATCTCCTTCAGCAATCTTTAAACGATTTATTGGTTTAAATAATAAGATGAAAACTACGAGCCCGCATCTCGTGGTCGTGCGGTAGCGTTCTCGCTTCCCACACCCGGGTTCCCGGGTTCGATTCCCGGCGTGGTCAGGGATTTTCTCTGCCTCGTGATGGCTGGGTGTTGTGTGCTGTCCTTAGGTTAGTTAGGTTTAAGTAGTTCTAAGTTCTAGGGGACTGATGACCATAGCTGTTAAGTCCCATAGTGCTCAGAGCCATTTGAACCATTTTTTTGAAAACTACGACTTCCTATTTGGAAACGTTTTCTTTCAGTGAAGGCACATTTTGATATCGGTATGGAGCGTCAGTGTGTTTAGTACATGTGAGGCTAAGGTAACAATAAATGTGGAACAAAAGCATTACCGCCATGACACGGAAGTTTAAAGTTCCTCCAGCGTCGTGGTCATAAGAGTGAGGGTTCATAATTAGGATGACGCATGATTTCCATCGTGGACTGTTCAAAGGAACCACCCCAAAATCTGGGTGGCTGAATGGCGTTTTAAACGCGCGTGTCCTATATTAAAAACTGCCGCGCCTAGTTCAGATCCAGAACTGACTGAGAAGTCGAAAATAATTATTTATATGACTTTAAACAACCGCAGGAATTGATTTACATCAGCTTGAGTCACTGTAGCTCAAAATGTTTTTTTTTTTTTTTCTGTTTCGTGGTGTTCTCATCAGTTTATTTGAAGATGGACAGCACATTGGATTCTTGGTGAACATTAATCTGTAAAGCGATACTGTTATGTCACAGTAAGTCTACTTTTTTATTTACTTTCAAAAATCGTCAACGGCAATATTATTGTGGATTTCAGTTCTGTCGTCTCGGAGTAGCTTATATGAAATAATAACACGAATTATTGTGCTTAAGTTTTTCAGTGTCTCAAGGCATTCATGTTAAAGAGCACTAAAAACCAGATAGACGGTAAGTAAGAATGTTAAACTGAAATATTGTAGCTGCCAGTATGACAGACGAAGTGGGTACTTCAGGAGCTAACATTAATATACCATATACTTGCGGCTGTACTGTACATCGATTCCCGCATAATGTGCCTGGATATGGAGCTTTGAAACAGTGTACAGTTAAAGTGGCAAGCAGTAAATACAGCAATTTGGATAGAGAAATAAAAAAGGGAATAAACAGTACATATTTTACGCTATGAAAATGTGAAACTGAATTCTCAAATGCCTTTGTTTTGATTTTAATTCCAGAGAAGCTTTCACTGTTACTTTTGCATCAGAAGGGGAAAAAACGCGCAGCTTTAGGGTTTTTTTAAATGGATGTGTTGGGAATGTGGTTGATTCTGTTACTGTAGTCTGTAACTTGACAACAGCTGTAGAGAATTTCCCGCTCATTGCCTATTCTCCGTGACAGATACCTTGATACGTTCAAGAAAGGCTTAAGATACGAGCTGCTTTTGTAGAGATCTTGGCACAGATGACAATACGCGTCCCAAAATCGACTCCAAAGACTCTTCTATTGTTACAGATTTGAAAAGCAAAGAAACTAACCGATATGGACTATTGTTAATGTACTTTAGTGTGCTAATGGTTGCGTGGAGGTAATTTCGGACATTATAACTGAAATATCAGGATGACAAGAAATAAAGAGATCCGGGAAAGAAGCGTCCCGCTAGCACTACTGACGTGAGATCGAAAGGAAACGATTGCAGCATGTTTTTTTTAAGGAAGTGACAGTGCGTCGCCTACTATATTGCATCGAGACTCCACTCGGGTGGATTCCGGTCAAGACGCATCTTTTCGGACAGCGGCGGAGGTTGCGCGATCACGTAGGCGCAGGCATAAGGCGTGCGCCGATCTACTAGGCTCAGCTTCGCCGAATTGTGCCTTTCCCCGTTGCGACACCGCGAGATACGTCACGAGGGAGTGTTCGTCTCGCGCACCAATAGGAGCGCGTGACGCTGGAGGCTCGTCCGAGGTAGGCGACCAATGGGAAGGCCGGGCTCCTGACGTAATGCTACGACCCTCAGGCGCTCGAGCGGCTGAGGCAGTTGAGAAGATGCGTGCCTACCGAGAGGTCGTGGTTATGTTGCCGCTGGTGCTGCTGCTCCTGCTGCTGCCCCTGCCGCAACCGTCCGTGTCTGCCGAGAAGCCGCCACCATGCAACAGGTGAGCACGCACAGCTCCTTACTCTCCGTAGCTTCTCAGGCTGAATTGCTGTAGAAATCTTTGCTGGGTACAGTTTTCAGCCTGCAGGGAGTTGTGCCCTCTGCTTTTTTACAACTAACTTTTGCTATGGTACCCAAGTTCAATGTAAATTGCACATTTACAGTGCAGTAGTTAAAATGTTCTACCATTTTGTAGAACAGCTAACTCTGAAAATAATATTCGTGGCTACCATAGATATGAAGCAAATGTATTTATTACCAAGATTTGTGTTAAAAGTCGCTCGCATTATCATCTAACTTGATGTCCTATATCTCTGCGGCTTGTGTTCAAAATTATCAGCTTGTTAGCGGTGGATATTCGAAATGTTTAGAAACTGGAATTTGAATTTTTACTCCATATTCTGCAAATGCATAGCCTTGCAGGAACGAAATGAAACAGTTCTATGCTCTTCACTACAGGTAGAAAAATTTTAATGGTCACTTATTTCTCTAATACTAAAAGGCCAGCAAATTTGTTCAAAAATCTGTGATACTGGTCATTCAGAGTGTGACAGCATCGTTCCATAACCTGTGGTTGCAATATCATATCCATGTATTACTCTGCACAATAGTTCATGCGTCTTATTTCTCATATACTAAAGAAGGATTCCAAACGTCCTCTGTGCTTTGGACTTGTTGATTATTCCAAACGTCTCAAATATTTAGCTATCCAGTGACTTCTAGATCGAAATTTCGCATCTGTCCATTTCTGATGTCAGCTGTGTGACTCTCATGAGACTACTAGTTTAAGGGCATCCGAGAAAAGAAAATGAAACTCTTTTAATCAGAAGTGGTCGTGAGTGGTTTCTGCCATCAGTGAATTCGGTGCTGTCTTTTCGCGGTTTGAAGCTGCACTGGCATCGACTCAGCTGTTGCCAAAGTTGTGTTGGCGACGGTACAGTGTACAATTGTCGACCTTGGCTGTCGATCTGCACAATCAGGCGCGATTGTCACTCGGCCGCCCTGCCACTACCTGCCTACTCACTTTTGCCGTCAACTGTCCATCAGCGCCTTTTGAAACTAAAAATTTCGGAGACTTTCTGCTGCTTCTGAAAAGATTCGCCTCTATCACAGTGGCTTTAGCAGCGTTGCTTTCTATATCTCGGTAGCTCTTTGCACAGTCCCGTAAACGTTTTTGTAGTTGCAAATCATCGTGCTCATTCTTTTTCTTATCTTACAACTGAACGTTTCGCACGATTCCTACAGCTGTTGGTATTTACTTCTTTCGCTGTGCTTCTTATTTCACCTACAACTTTCACGCATATTCCATTCACCGCCAAGTCAAAAAGTTCGATTATTTCCATAATTTCTGCGATTCGCTTGTCAGTAGGTTTGCGAGTGCTTTCAATTTTTGCTCTGTTTTCAATATTTTCTTTACAAATGCCAATTACGTTTGAGTCTTCACTTTTTTGTGACGCAGCATGTGTTTATCTGTAGATGGATAGATGTGGTGTTGGATTTCTATTTTATTTTCATTACATTTGCAAAAAAAAAAAAAAATGGCTCTCGGCACTATGGGACTTAACTTCTGAGGTCATCAGTCCCCTAGAACTTAGAACTACTTAAACCTAACTAACCTAAGGACATCACACACATCCATGCCAGATGGAGCATTCGAACCTGCGACCGTAGCGGTCGCGCGGTTCCAGACTGTACCGCCTAGAACCGCTCGGCCACCCCGGCTGGCTACATTTGCAGATTTTGGATTTTATATTTTATTAATAACTTTCGTTTCCTGTTTTGTAATGATTCCTATTTCAGGTCCGCCCGTGGATTTCATCGTTCGGACAACAAAACGTTACTGTTTTATTTTCCTTTTATATGTATATACATTTCATTACCGACCAGTGAAGATTACTTTCCAAGGAAGAAAGAGAGACTGCGTTTAACGTCCCGTCGAAATCGAGATCATTAGGGACGGAGCACAATCTCAGATCGTGTCAAGCATGGCGGGGCAAATCGGCCGTGCCCTTTCAAAGTAACCATCCTGGAATTTGCCTGGAGTTATATAGCGAAATCAGGAAGAACCTAAATCTGGATAGCCGGAGGAGGGTTTGAACCATCGTCCTCCCGAATGCGACTCCAGTGTGCTAACCACTGCGCCACTTCGCTCGGTGATCGTGTTCCATCTCGACATCTTCCGTCGTTGTTTCCAACATTTTCATCATCTTTTTCTGTTGTACAAGCAGTCTCAGACCAATATAATATCCACGGACAACCTAGGCAGCACCCATCGAGTAGCACCGTGCACTAGATATCAATCATTTAAGAGGATCGAACTACAAATGTAGACTGACAACAAAATTAAACGATTAAATCTTCGGAAGCACGTAATTGTCTCCCATTGCAACACATAAGATATAAATTCGGTTCAGAGCTGCTTACAGCCTTCTTCGGCAGTGGTGCAAAAGCGGGGCACCCAGCGACGTCCCCCTCGGGCTCGACGACACTTCAAACAGCAAGGGGTCGACGCGTGCGAAAAAAAGACCGCAGCTCAGAACTTCATGTGAGCTACAAAGTGGATTATTGATGTTATATTGGCAGGAAATTTCACTGCAATTTTGTCCAACGGCACTGCGGGCGTGTCACACGATGAGTAGGTCGTCGCAGCCCTCATTACCCAGATTTCACCCCTTCATTTGACATCTCTGCGATGAATGTCAGAACCGCGACACACAGCGTTGAAATCACGGAGTCTTTCTATGGGTGGCGAGGAAAACGTTTGATATACACTGACGCTCAGTATCGACGCGGAAAAGCCGTAGGGCGTGGCAGAGAGCACGTCAATGGTACCACCCCTTTCCCTAGGGCGTCGATTCCCACACAATTCGCGGTCGAAACGATAGTTCGCATTCCGATGAGCAGCTGGAAGATGTTCTTGACAACCTTTGACGCTGCTGGCACTCTCGGACGTTTCAGTCTTTCTCTAAGGACATCGTGGGGCTGCATCCTCACTGAACGCGACCGCACCCCTTTGGAGTGCAGCGCGATCGTATATGTTGCTCTCGTGTACATGATGGAACCACTAGGGTCCGTTCAAAACCATTCGGCTGCATTTGAACGTGATCCACAGCAGCAAAGAGCACTTACGCTTTTTCAGCGCTCCTGCTTTCCGCCCTCCTGTACTGTGATCGCACGGGAATGCAACATTAGCATGTGTGTGAATAAAACAGCAGTGTCCCTCTAAGACCCATACCCCCTATTCGGGAACACCCTCGGTGATACCAACGAAACTTTGTTGAGCGCGATAGAAATGTACCTGTCAGAAGCTTCGACACCAATTCAGCCTAGCGACTGCTCTAGCGCCTTCAGGTAGGCAAACCGCACCCCAATGGACGTCGAAGGAGTCACCTAACTCTTAGGCGCTGGAGCAGCCGCCGGGTTGATTTGGTGTCGAAATTTCTGAAGGTGAAACTGAGGGTGTTGCCGAACTGGAGGTGGGAAGATTTTAGAGGGAACCTTTGTCGTTTTATTCACACAGAGGGGTTAAAAAGGTGTAAGTCCCATATCCTGCTTCATATCAAGTTTAAATTTCGAATAGTTCCGAACGGTCCTAGCACGTCCATCCTGTACGCGAGAGCAAAAATTTCGGCCGCGCTGTACTCCAACGGGGCGCGATCACGTTCACAATGGGGACGTAGCCCCACAACGTCCTTAGAGAAGGACTGAAACGTCCGCAGGTGTCAGCAGTGTCTAAGGCTATCGAGGACATCTTCCTGTTGCTAATCGCACTGCGAACTGTCGTTTTAGACCGCCAAATGTGTGGTTATCAACGTCCCCCGGAAAGGGGTGGTTACTTTTACGCCCTTTATGCCATCCTCTGAAGCTTTTTTCGTGTCGATTATGAGTGGCGGTGTATCTCAAACGCTTTCCTCGGGCACCCATAAGAAAATCTCGTGATCACGACGCTGGGTGTTGCGGTTCTGACCTTCATCGCAGAAGAAGGGATGAAATGTGGGTAATAGAGGCTGTGACGACTTTCTCATCATGTGACATGTCCACGTTGTCGTTGGGTAGAGCTGTTGCGAAATTTGGTGCCAATGTGACATCGGTAGCTCACCTTACAGCTCACTGGAACTTCCAAGCTGTAGCCTTTTTTTTCGCACGTATCGACACCTTGTTGTTTGAAGCGTCGCCGAAGTCGAGGGTGACGTCGCATGGCCCCACACTTTTGCACTATTACAGAGGAAGGTTGTAATAACATTAGAGACAAATTTCAAACTTAGACGCCGTAACAGAAACCAGTTTTGGGATTTCGAAAAAGAGATTCCTTAATTCTGTTCCGCATTGTATATCTTACGCTCAAGTAGGCTATTTGTAAGTAGTCTCATAAGATGAGACATATTTCGTTTCTTTATCTGTTGTCTTACGTGGTATGAAAAAAAGTGAGACGCCGAGCAAATGGCGTACATTTGAACCGTATCACTCAACATCGATAGGTAATATAATATATAATTTTCATGCACCAGAGAAAGCAACTACGGCAGTTTTATATATGTTGCAATTATCGTCTTCACAAAAAGCTATAAACTAGTTTCAGTTAGGTACATGTTCTAGGGATCATTTACGCGACTTTTAGTTATGTGACACATGAATTATTATACATACTATTTGCGGGAATTAATTTTTACCCTCTAATACAAAAAAAAACGACGTACCATAATAAAATCGGTAGATATGATATGCATGTACAGACAAACAAATGATTAAAATCCTAGAAAAACTGGAGGATTTATTCAAGAGAAAGAGCTTCATAAGTTGAGCAATCAATAACGCGTTTCTCTACCTCTGTCCCTTATGCAAGGAGTTATTGCGATTGACATTGATTGATAGAGTTGTTGAATGTCCTCCTGAGGGATATAGAGCCAAATTCTGCCCAATTGCTGCGTTAGATCATCACAATCCCGAGCTGTTTGGAGGACCCTGCCCAAAACGCTTCGAACGATCTCAGTTGGGAAGAGATCAGGCGATCTTGCTGGCCAAGGTAGGATTTGGCAAGCACGAACACAAGTAGTAGAAACTCTCGCTGTGTGCGGGCGGGCAATATTTTACTGAAATGTAAGCCCAGGATGGCTTTTCATTAAGGGAAATAATATGGGGCGTATAAAATCTTCTACGTATTGCTATGTTGTAAGGGTGCCGCAGATGACAAGCAAAGGGATCCTACTATGAAAAGAAATGGCACCCCACACTATTACTCCTTGTTGTCGGGGCGTATGGCGGGCAACAGTTGGGTTGGTATCCCACCGCTTTCCAGGGCGTCTCCAGATATCGGGGCGTGGAATCTCACTGACTGGAGCAGAACTGTCTCCAGTAATGAGCCCCGCTTCTAAATGTGCCCCGATGACTAGCGAAGACGCCCCAAAGGGAGGTGGGTTACCAACATGATTGTCACCTGCCATACATCCCGACACCCAGGAGTCATGGTCTGAGGTGCCATTTCTTTTCATAGAAGGGCCCCTTTGTTTGTCATCCACACAGCGGTATGTCGACGATATTCTACGCCCCGTTTTGTTGCATTTCATTGCAAAACATCCGAGGCTTACATTTCAGAAAGGAAATGCCCGCCCGCACACGGAGAGAGTTTCTACTGCTTGTTTTAGTTCTTGCCAAACCCTTCGTTGGCCACGAAACTCACCGAATCTCTCCCCAGTTGAGAACGTTCAAAGCATTATGGGTAGGGCCCCCCAACAAGTTCAGGATTTTGAAGATCTAACGCGCCAATTGAACAGAGTTTGGTTCGATGTCCCTCAGGGGGTCATCCTACTACTCTCTCAATCAATGTCAACCGCATAACTGCTTGCAAAAGTGGCGGAGCTGGGCCAACGTGTTACTGACTTCCTCAATTTGTGGAGCTGTTTCTCTTGAATAAATCGTCCAGTTTTTCTGAAATTAAAATAATTTGTTTGTCTTCACATGTAAATCATATCTACCGATTTACGTCCCGTTTGGATCATCACTTCGTGGTCCATCCTTTTTTTTTCGTCCTAAAGTGTATGTGTGGCTAAATCCTACCCACTTACAGATGAGTTTTAAGATAACGAAAACTAATTTACAGCCGTGATTACTCAGAAGTCCGTTCTTTTGCAGTGTATACGCTATAGATTTCTAAATTAAAAATTCATATTGGAATGACAAGAATGACAATAGGAAACATTTTCAATTTCAAGTTAACGTCATACTTTTCAGACAGTTTGTACTGTTGGGGAAGGAAGCGAAGATTTTTGTCGCAGCAGAGCGCACCACTTGTCAAGTTAAAGTCAACTTGAATGCTGAATAATGAAATTTAAACTTCCTGGCAGATTAAAACTGTGTGCTAGTCCGAGACTCGAACTCGGGACCTTTGCCTTCCGCGGGCAAGTGCTCTACCGGCTGAGCTACCCAAACACGACTCATGACCCGTCCTCAAAGCTTTAGTTCTGCCAGTACCTCGTCTCCTACCTCCAAACTTCACAAAAGCTCTTCTGCGAAACTTGCAAAACTAGCCCTCCAGGAAGAAAGAAGTGCTAGTTGTGCAAGGTTCGCAGAAGAGCTTTTGTGAAGTTTGGAAGGTAGGAGACGAAGTACGGGCAGAATTGAAGCTATGAGGACGGGTCGTGAGTCGTGCTTGGGTAGCTCAGCCGGTAGAGCACTTGCCCGCGAAAGGCAAAGATCCCGAGTTCGAGTCTCAGTCCGGCACACAGTTTTAATCTTCTAGGAAGTTTCATATCAGCGCACATTCCGGTGCAGAGTGAAAATCTCATTCTGGAACCCCCCCCCCCCCCCCCCCAGGCTGTGGCTAAGCTATGTCTCCGCAGTATCCTTTATTCCAGGAGTGCTAGTTCTGCAAGGTTCACAGAAGAGCCTCTGTGAAGTTTGGAAGGCAGGAGACGAGGTACTGGCAGAATTGAAGCTGTGGGGATTGGTCGTGAGTCGTGCTTGGATAGCTCAGTCAGTAGAGCACTTGTCCGCGAAAGGCAGAAAGATCCTAAGTTCGAGTCTCGGTCTGGCACACAGTTTTAATCTGCCAGGAAGTTTCATATCAATGCACACTCGGCTGCAGAGTGAAAATTTCATTCAGTAATGAAATTGGTTTTATGGAATATTGTAATTATCGACATTATTATTCAGTTTTAATCCCGACTGGTTAGGAACAAGTTTCAAATCAATAGTGCGTGCATCAAGCGTCAATTTTTGCAGGACTTCCTGCATTTCACTACACATATCTGGCTTTGCAACTTCCCCGCATACGACAGCATCATTTGTGAATAGCCTCACGTAACTCTTAACGTTGTCGGCTCTTATAACACTGCCTTTCGATACCCCATAGTTTTCATTACATATGACAGTTTCTCACCGTAAAGAACTAAGCACTGAGTTCTATCTACGAGTAAGTCCTCAATACGATATATATAAGTCTGATGTACCCTGAGAGCTTATCTCTCTTGACAAGACGCTAGTCCGAAAGTAAATCGTACGCCCTCAGGAAGTTACGACGAGCAATATCAACTGGGATGCTCTTACCTAATGGCTTCTGGATCTCATAGAATAACAGAGCGAGTTGAGTTTCACAAGAATGCTTTTTGCAGAGCCCATGTTGATTTTTTCAGGATAAGGTATTTTAATTTTCCATGTTCTAGGGGACTTCGCATCGTACTTCTGAAGAATACAGGTACTGCAATATCGTATCGTATTCCTCTGTACTGGTGCAAAGGGGGGGGGGGGGGGGGGAGTAGGGGTTGTAACGCTAAATGGCTCTGAGCACTATGGGACTCAACTTTTGAGGTCATTAGTCCCCTAGAACTTAGAACTAGTTAAACCTAACTAACCTAAGGACATCACACACATCCATGCCCGAGGCAGGATTCGAACCTGCGACCGTAGTGGTCTCGCGGTTCCAGACTGCAGCGCCTAGAACCGCACGGCCACTTCGGCCGGCGGTGCAACGCTTCGAACAGTAAGTTATCGATACATCCGGAAGAAAGGCTATAGCTTGGAAGTTACAGTGAGCTGTAAGGTGGGTTACTGATGTCACATTGGCACCAAATTTCACAACAGCTCTGCCCAACGACAACGTAGACATGTCACATCATGAGAAAGTCGTCACAGCCCCTATTACCCACATTTCATTGCTTCTTCTGAAATCTCTACGATGAAAGTCAGAACCGCGACACCCAGCGTTGAAATCACGCGGTTTTCTTATGAGTCACCGAGGAAAACGTTTGAGATACACCGCCGGTCAGAATCGACACGAAAAGGCTTTAGGGGGTAGCATGAAGGGAGTCAATGAAACCATCCCTTTCCCTGGGGCGTTGACACCAACACTTTTCGCAGTCAAAAACGACTGTTCGCAGAGCGATGAGCAACAGAAGGATGTTCTTGATAACCTTTGACACTGCTGACAACCCTCGGACGTTTCAACTCTTCTCTAAGGGAATTGTGGGACCATAACACCACTGAACGTAACTGAACGCCTTGGGAGTACAACGGGACCGAAATCTTTGCTCTCGCGGACAGGATGGAGTCGCTAGGAACCGTCCCAAACCATTCGACGAAATATGAACGTGATCCTAAGCAGCAAATAGTACTCATGCTTTTTCAACCCTCCTGTTTTCCACCCTCCTGCGGCGTGATCACACTGGAGTGCAACATTAACACGTATGTGAATTAAACAGCTTATGGTCCCTCTAAGACCCTACCCCCAGCTCGGCAACACTCTCGATTCCACTCAGACACCTTTTTTTGATCACGTTCGAAACGTACCTTCAGATAATTCTACGCCACATTAACCTGGCGGCTACTCCAGCGCCTGAGGGTTAGGTAACCCCTTCGACACCAGATGGGTGGGGTTTGCCTTCCTTAAGGCACTAGAGCAGCCGCCATGCTGAACTGGCGTCGAAGTTCCTAACACATACGAGGGTTGTTTGGAAAGTAAGGAACGATCAGTCGCGAAATGGAAACCACAGTGAAAATCAAAACTGTTGTCTTTGCACATTTAGCTACACCTTCGAGGTACTTCTCTACATTGCTCCCGCTCCGACTTAGACATTTGTCGGAGCGTTATACCAAATTTACAACACCATCGTCATAGAAGGCAGCCGCCTGTTCTTTCGGATAATTCTCTTCGCGGGTCTATAGCGCATAGCCTGCGTCCAAGTGTTGTCTTCGTATCCAGCGTTTCATGTGACCAGAGATGACACTCAGGACAAGCCACTTAGGGCTGTGTTGTGAGTGATCGAACACTTCCCATCGAAAAGGCTGCAGGAGGGTCTTCACTGCCCCTGCAGAGTGCGGCTGAGAATTGCCATGAAGAAGGAAGTGCGTGACAGTTGTGTTAGGTGGGCTGCATCCAATAAGGCGTAGCCTCTCAGCGGGCCCTCCTGCTTGGCGGGAGACATTGTTGTTCTAGGCACCTTTACTCGCTCACAACTGAAAAGAGCGTCTTGATGCGATCGACGGTCATACTAGAGACACTACCCAGAACATCTGTGAAAAGCCTCGTCGGATTTCCACAGTGGTTTCCATTTCGCGACCGATCGTTCTTTACTTTCCGAATAGCCCTCGTACATTTGTATCGTGCTCAACGATGTTTCGTGGATGTCACAGAGGGTGTTGACAAATGTGTGGGAGGGGGGTGGGACCGTGGGGGGGTGGGGGTGGGAGGGGGTGCTAGAGGGCCTTTTTGCCGTTTTGTTCATTCACATGTTCATGTTGCTTCCCTCCCCCCCCCCCTCTTTATCAAGGCACAGGAGGGCTGAAAAAGCATAAACACCATTTGCTGCCCAGGATCACGTTTAAATTTCGACGAATGATTTTTAACGGTCCATAGTGGTTCCGTGTACCAGAGCAAATGTTGCGTTTGCACTGCACTCCAAAGGGTTCATATCACGTTCAAGAGGGTTGCAGCCCGAAAATATCCATAGAGTAGGATTGAAAGGTCCAGGGAGAGGCATCCGTGTCGAGCGTTGTCAAGAATGTCTTCCTGTTGCACGTCGTACTGTGGACTGTCGTTTTCGACCGCGAAATGCTTGGAAATCAATGAGCCAGGGGAAGGTGTGGTTCCACTGACGTCCTTCATGCCACCCCTTAAGGCTTTTCCGAATTTCTTCTGAACGGCGATCTGTCTGAAATGTTTTCCTCCTCCAGTCATAAGAAATCCGATACGAGGGTTGTTCGGAAAGTAAAGAACGATCGGTCACGAAATGGAAACCACAGTGAAAATAAAAACTATTTTCTTTGCACATTTAGCTACACCTTCCAGGTACTTCTCTACATAGTCACCGTTTTGACTTAGACATTTGTCGGAGCGTTATACCAAATTTACAACACCATCGTCATAGTAGGCAGCCGCCTGTGCTTTCCGATAATTCTCTATGCTGGTCTGTAGCGCATAGCCTGCGTCCAAATGTTGGCTTCGTATCCAACGTTTCATGTGAACAGAGATGACACTCAGGACGATCCAATTAAGGCTATGTTGTGAGTTATCGAACACTTCCCATCGAAAAGGGTGCAGGGTGCAGGAGCGTCTTCACTGCCCCTGCAGAGTGCGGCTGAGAATTGCCATGAGGAAGGAAGTGCGTGGCAGTTGCGTTAGGTGGGCTGCATCCAATAAGGCGCAGCCTCTCAGCGGGTCCTCCTACTTGGCGGGAGATATTGTTGTTCTAGGCACCTTTACTCGCTCACAGTGCGCTCACAACTGAAAAGAGCGTCTTGATGCGATCGACGGGCATACTAGAGACACTGACCAAGACATCTGCGAAAAGCCTAATCGGATTTTCACAGTGGTTTCCATTTCGCGACCGATCGTTCCTTACTTTCCCAATAGCCCTCGTACATTTGTATCGTGCTCAACGATGTTTCGTGGATGTCACAGAGGGTGTTGACAAATGTGTGGGAGGAGGGGGGTGGGGGGACCGTGGGGGGGTGGTGGTGGGAGGGGGTGCTAGAGGGCCTTTTTGCCGTTTTGTTCATTCACATGTTCATGTTGCTTCCCTCCCACCCCCCTCTTTATCAAGGCACAGGAGGGCTGAAAAAGCATAAACACCATTTGCTGCCCAGGACCACGTTTAAATTTCGACGAATGATTTTTAACGGTCCATAGAAGTTCCGTGTACCAGAGCAAATGTTGCGGTCGCACTGCACTCCAGAGGGTTCAGATCACGTTCAAGAGGGTTTGCAGCCCAACGATATCCATAGAGTAGGACTGAAAGGTACAGGGAGTGGCAGCAGTGTCGAGCGCGTCGCACTGTGAACTGTCGTTTTCGACCGCGAAATGCTTGGAAATCAATGAGCCAAGGGAAGGTGTGGCTCTACTGACGTCCTTCATGCCGTCCCCTAAGGCTTTTCCGAGTTTATTCTGAACCGCGATCCGTCTGAAACCTTTTCCTCCTCCAGTCATAAGAAGACCGTGTGATTTCAACGCTGGATGTCTCGGTTCTGACCTCCGTCGCATAGGTGCCAAAACAAGAGGTGAAATGTGGGTAAGAGGGACTGGTACGACCTTCTCATCGCGTGAAACATCCGCAGCGGCATATTTGCGGTAAAATTTGGTGCCAATGTGACATTATTAACCCATCTTACAGTTCACATGAACTTCTGGGCTGTGGCTTTTTTTCCGCATGTGTCGACACCGTACTGTTTGAAGCGTCGCCAAGCCCGATGGTGACGTCACAGGGCGCCACGCTTTTGCACCATTCAGAAGAAGGTTATAGGCAACTTTGAGTCAAATTTCAAAGTTCTGCGTCGCAACGGGAGACAATTATGGGGTTTCGAAGACGTGGTGCTTTAATTGTTTTGCACAGTGTACTTATCTGTTGTCATTAATTCAGTCATCGATCAATAGCTTCCGCTCCTAAAAGTGTTCGGTTGCATGTGCTGTCCTACATCCTCACCTCTTGCTGCCTCTCAAACTAACGACAACACTGGGTGGCTTTCGAATTTCTGAAAACCAGTGGCAAAATTTAACGCTATAACGAGGCAATTATTTTATCGCTATCATATCCATTTCTCGGATAGTTAGTGCTGTTAAATCTCCTACAATCTGCACCTCAATATTGTCAGTTACGTTAGAGGCTTGCTTTTCCTCTCCCACAAGTAAACACTTGCTACTATTACTTTAACACAGCATGATTTTAAACAACAGCTCGAGTATTGTTTTGAGATTACCTCAATTTCCTCGTAATAACAGAAAAATTAGAGTCGTGTCTGTTGAGAAAGTCGTTTCGGGACCTTGAAGCAGTGTAATTATCAGCCGGATGTCGGCAATCCATCCCATTTGAAGTGTCCTGTGATGAAACTGTCACGGCTGAAGACGCACGAAGACAGTATTCGTGGTCCTTCACCTTTCTGTCGATATTACGTGCTCAGATAGTTTCTCCCACATTTTTATCGCTCACTAGTTTTACATTATTCTGTACAAATGTTTTTCATCGCGTATCTTTTCGCACCATCATGTTTTTCAGTATTAAGATTTTAGAGGCGTAATTTTTTACACGATATGCTAGTAAGCATGGACTACTACGTAACAGATAGAGCAAGGAAAACAGCAACAGATTCCGAGTTTTGTACTTCGGGTTATGTGTCAACACTTTTCGCTGTTCCGTAACACTGCTATACTACTCATAGAGGATGAATTTTGAAGCTTTCCACCATTTGCTGTTAGGTACTCGAGATCACACTAGATACCGGCTCCTCGCATCGAATACTAACTAGTACTCCATGTTAGGCTTCTTCTGCTGATATTAGGTGAAATCGTAATAAAGAAGGAGTTTTCATGTCTTTACGTCTTCGATACAAGTTCACGTACCCTCATACTCGCGCAACTCGATTTGTCTTTTTTTTCCTATTTTTTGTCGGACGAAACTGCCTGAAAGTGCTGCATGCAGTCAAAACTTCTGCGATAGTTCCTGACGTGTTGACTCGCCATGGCTCACTTCCGAGAGTCCTTCAACAAATTACCATGCCATTCTCCGCTATACATAAATCCCTTTTTCTGCTGAGAAAGCCAGTTATTTAGAATTCACGTCCGAAATTTAAAAAACAATGGCTCCTTCACTAACTACACAGGTAGCAATTGTTCGAAACGTATTAATCACTGAATCTGCTCTGTGGATCAGAAAAAGATTTAAAAGAGTTTCTAAAACTGAAGTTCTATACACCGAGAATTGACGAATTTGCCTTATTTTCCAGATGCTGAATTTGCATAAATAAATGCAGCTTCGTCTTAGAGACGTCAGATTAACGACTTTCTCGTGCCTCTAATCAAAATTACACGGTCAGATTCGTCTCAGCTAGAGACATTATTGCATCATTTGAAATATCTACAGCAATCATTTAAGAATCTTTTCATATATTTTGTTATGAAGGTCATAAAACTGAGGCCAACATAATCCTATACAGAATTTGGAAAATTTTTAGTTCAACGGATAACGAACCGTTGCCTCCAGGTTCACTGTAACGGTCATCTCTCATTAACAATATGATAATACATTTCGTTTCATATGGGCCTGAGACATATCGACTAAGCACTGTGAACATTTCACGTTCAAAAACGTAAATTATTGTAACGTGTTTGGGGTACAGTCATTTCCTGATATTGTACTAGCCTACCGTCTTAGACTTGGCGCTTCCGTGGAGACACGAAAAGAGCACGAAAATTTTTATAACATCATAACAGCTCGTGAGAAAAAAGCTTATGATACATCGCCTTAAGAAGGCAATTAAGTCCAATCGTTAACACATTCGTAATCTAGAGCAGCAATGCAAGTAACTGCAACTCGAATATTGATGTATTCGTATGGAATTATGGGCCCATTCCAATTCTCTTACAGAAGCATTTTCTGTGAGTTTACGAATGCTGCCTTTAAGAAAACGGTGTAATCAAAAAATACTAATTACATTTTTCACTCAATAATCAAAACATCGAAAGTACGAGGGTGATGTTGTAAATAAATCGCAAACTGGGATGGATACATTAGAGCCGCGAGTACCAGCCTGAATTTTATTTTCCTTTTCAACATACTACCCTTGTAAACTTAAATACGTATCCTATCTTCCGACAAGGTGTTAGAAGGCTGCAGCATAGAATTCTTGAGGCAACGTTCGCGTCTAACGAGTGATCTCTCGGGAAGTAGCAAGTTTATATGAATGTGTGGTGTCTGTTTCTTCGGACATGTCCGAAAGAAGAGGCAGCATGAGGGATCCGCAGCGGTGATACATATTATGTAAATTGAATGGGGGGGGGGGGGAGAAAGGAAATGAAAGGGAAGGAATTAATGATATTAGCTACATTGAGACTTTTTGCAGAATCAGCTGCGACGAACGAAAATGTGTATCGGACTGGGACTCAAACCCGGGACCTCCTGCTCATTACCTCATTACTCAGTTGCGTTACACCTAGCGCCTCCTATCCGCACCCCCCCCCCTCCCCCCCGTCCATGTTCTTCATGATCGCTAATTTTAGATTCCTGCTAGAGGTTGAACGTAAATGTGCATCCGTACTGACGGTTGTGGATTTATTTCCTATCGAGGCGAATCAGTTATATGAACGCGTGGTGTCTGTTCTTTTGGACATGTCGAGGTCCGGTCCGGCAGACATTTTCGCTCATCTCCGCTGATTCTGCACAAAGTCCCGATGCAGCTGATATCATTAGTTCTTTCCCTTTCCTTTCCTTTCTTCCATCTCTCCCTTCAATTTACATAGTTTAACAAGTTTATTTGATTCCTTAACTTGCTACAACCCACAAGACCGATGTGTTCTGCGGGTAGCCTAATACCCCTAGGCGAGAAAACAATGTGCTGTCACCGGATAACCAGGGCGGCCAGGACGCTCCTTGTTCGTGACTTCCTATATCCTATTGAACACAGATTTCCATGAAATACAGCTTAACAATATAAGGGATGAATTTCGCTATGGACGTGCTCTGCCTAGGGTCTCTCGACTCAGAAAAATAGGGTTGTTCTATTCGGCTACACGCTCATAGGACGCCTGGCATGTTGGTCTGACTGAAGGCCTTTAACCAATGGCCACGGAATACCTTCTAAATACGTATAGGCGCGAAATTCTGAACGATATGCGGTATTCTGTCGTTTGCGACTTGTTTATTAACTCACCCTCGTCCATGAAGCTCGTTGAATGGTACCATAATAAGCTTGCCGAACAAATTATTAGGCACCCTCAACCGAGGTGACAAGAACCACCCATACACTTCAGGTGAGGTGAACACTAAGGCACTCTGTCTCACCTCGATTGGCCCGCTGTATGACCGGATCTTAACCCCACAGAGTCCCGTAGACTATATGGCACAACGGGTGAAATGTAGCAATCAATATCCCCCCAGTTTGATAGCTCTACGTATAGAATGGCCTGAGTACTCTCCAGTCCTAAACCCTACAGCCCTTGGCGATAATTACCAAGAATGATTGCCTATCGAAGTCGCGGGGTCCAAACGATACATATCGAACGTGCGATCCTAAATCGATGATGCGACTCTGGTGGCAGGCATTATGAGTATGTTTACGGTGGTCACTACAGCAATGACAAAAGAAGAGCATTACAAAAATACTTGTAATTACAAAGGAGACGACTTACTTACTCGTCGTCGGTGTTATCGTCATGTGAAAGTCCACGTGGTGTGTTCGCTACGGAACAATTTCCTTTTTGTCATAGCCTGGGTAAACTCTGCCAATATCACGCAAGTATGTGGGTAGATGCACTAAAGTGACCTTGTCTCTGGACAATACTCTGACAACGAAACATTTCCGGAACTCTCGTTCTATTCCACCGAATACCCAAATGTGATCGATTTCACTCTTTGAAGGTCATCCTCTCTCGTTCTTCCTTCTTGCAATGTGAGATTCGTCCACTTCAACAACTTTACTCAGTCCACCAATCGGTACACTGTCGTTCGTCTCTACCACATAACACACTTCTTGGCAAAACCCGAAATAGTTGCACACGGTATTAGCAGATAAGTCAGTTTTCGATGTTGTTGCTTGCAAGGTGTAGTCTCGAATACAGCAAGATAGAAGAATTACGCTGGTCTGGATAGATAATTTGAAAGAGTCGAACCATTTATTCTACCCGATACTCGTTCGTTTTCCGCACTGTCCGCAATGAAATTGTAACGGTATTTCAGCATCTAAACTCTTCTTACGAAGTTTTACGCACATCTCACCACCACAGTCTACACAGTCCCTCCTCTCCTCGTCCGGTAGTACTCCATATTTGCCACAAAAAGTCAAACAGTTTTGTACGCTGGATAAGCATGGAATTAGATATTTCCATGTGAGAGAATTCGCCGAAGAAACATCAGGAACACCAGACATCCCACTCACTACCGACATAAATCGTCTGCGCTTCCCTACCAACTCATAAATAATTCGCGGAGGTATGAAATTTAGATCAACTAAGGAAACGACGGAAAGCAGATAAAAATGACGATCACAAATAATTGATCATAACGCCCGCTATCAGAGTCGCATGATCGATTTAGGATCGCACGTTCGATATGTATAGTTTGGTCGCCGCGACTTCGATACGCAATCATTCTTGGAAATTACCACCTTGGCTGATGTGTTTCTCAACGAACACCCTCTCCCTGAACCGCGAAAGATCTGAAAACCGCCTTGAGAGAGGAGTGGGATAATATCCTCCAAGAACACCTCAACATTTTGGTAGCCAACATGAATAGCAGGTGCAAGATGTGCATTAGTGTCCGAGGAGGGCGTATTCCTTACTGGGAATCTGATATCGCCCTTTATGTTGGGAGTCTAACAGTGTCAAACATGGACATTATTTTTGTCTGTTATTCTGCTTTCCCATGTGGTTATAAAAATACCACTCCCCCTCTAATAAGTATTGTGTGGCTACAGAGGAAAAACTAGCGTTTCACGTCCTATGGACGACGAGGTCACTACAGGCCATCACAAGCACGAACTGGCCAAGGATCACGAAGGAAATTGTATAATATACCGATTCAGTACTGCCTGTACAACGACCTGTCCACGGAACGGACGTTTGTCATTGTTCTGAAAGAAGTTGCGTTGAAGAGTATATTCACTTTACTAAAATATGACTTTTTACTTAGGTAATTGTCATGAAATAGACTTACATGAAATACCTTCAGCTGTATAACAGAATGACAATAATGAAAATTTGTGCCGGACCGAGACTCGAACCCGGATTTCCCACTTTACACGAGTGGCCATCTTAACGGCTTTGGCTATCCGTGCGCGACTTGCGACCAAATCCAAAATTCCATATGTCGTCGTTCCTGTGTCACAACATGTACTCGTATGCACGACTAGTCGCCGACTGTAGTGGAAATACATATGTATTTACGACTACAGGTTGTGATGCAGGAACGACGACATGGAAGTTTGCGTCTGGCGATGAATCTCGCACAGACAGCCAAAGCGGTGAAGGCAAGCGTTCGCGTAAAGCGGGAAATCTGAGTTCGAGTCCCGGTGCGGCACAAATTTTCACCGTCGTCATTTTCTTATATATCTGACGGTTGTTTGTATTCGCAACTGCGAATACATTTCGTATATTTCATAAAGGGTGAGTTACCGCAGTGCCAATTCCTTCGGACAGGCATGCATGTCAGGCATGAGCGAAGGAACATTGCGTCGTTCTTCTTGACAACACAGGCATTGCAATATCGTAATCGTATGGAGTTGAATTTCCTGTCTTATAGAGGAGTGATAATGTCGGCACTTCTGGTGTGTACGAAGAACATCCAGATACGGTTATGAAGTCTTATGAATCACTAACTACGAAATGAAATAAATATCTACACTTTTGAATATTTGTATTTCAAAATTTCAAATATCGGATAACATGAAGTAGCACTCATTCGGTTTCTTGAGCTATCGATCCCAACTACGATGTCTGCTTTTTAACACATCGCAAACACAACTTGCCTTCATTACTCCACAACTTTCTGCCAAGAGTAAGAATGGTTCAAATGGTTCTGAGCACTATGGGACCGAACATCTGAGGTCATCATACCCCGAGACCTTAGAACTACTTAAACCTAACTAACCTAAGGACATCACACACATCCATGCCCGAGGCAGGATTCGAACCTGCGACCGTAGCGGTCCCGCGGTTCCGGACTGAAGCGCCTAGAACCGCTCGGCCACAGCGGCCGGCGCCAAGAGTACAAAGACAAAGTAGAAAGATCTGAAGCAAAGCGGTTTATATAGTTGTCAAAAATTGGTGCATTTAAATTTACAGATTTTTACGTTGAAACTACAAAATTTATTCGAAACAGTTGTCTGGAAGAACAGACACCATGCATTAATATAATTGATTCGCCTTGATGGGCAATTAATCCACAACCTTCCATGCGGATGCACATCAACGCTCTACTTCCGGCGGAATCTAAAATTAGCGAGCATGGAGGACATGGACATGGACTGGACATAGGTGGCGCTTGATGGGAATGTGAGTCGCGAGATAGTCCGCGCATTGGCGATGAGCGCTGTGTCCGTGATGGAGCAGTGGTTAACGGAATTGCTTAGCAAGCAGGCGATCCCGGGTTCGAGTCCTGGTCGGGCACACATTTTCACTCGTCGCCAATGATACCACACGAAGTCCCGATGCAGCTGATGTAGTTAGTTCCTTCCCTTTTCTTTCTTTTATCCCCCCTCTCCCTTCAGTGCATATAACTATGCATGAAATAATGAATTTTACTGGGTATAGTTTCATAAGAACTTTTTTATTTATAAAATGACATTAACGACACTCATAGGAATCGAGGAATTCAGAAACTGCCTCACGCTTGATTACATTATAAGAGGCAGTATCTTTTCCAACGGAATAGTCACGATCGTGATTTACGGAAATAGCGGAAAACTTAGATGTACATAGTCGGAGGAGAATTTGAACCCCGCTCCTGCCAAACGCGATTCCGCTCGTTAACGGTACGTTAAATTTATGTCATCCTTTTGATACGTTCAAAGAGTGACAGCCAGGCAGCGAACTAAACTGTTAGAGGAGTGCGAAACTGCGCGGTGCTTCATTAAAAGCTACAGCGTATATGAGATTCCAGTTAAGTGCAGCACTTTCTTACGTTGTGAGAAAGGAAAAGTGACGTCAGTTGTTGGAGGCTTCCGCAACACGTCATGTATACTAGGCGCGCTGCTTTCACTTGCTCTCTTCGCTCCTGAGGACCGAACGAGATGAGGAGGGACGTTCAAACCTCCATCCAGATATTTTTCTCTGGTTTCCCTAAACCAGTGCACCAGACACGCTGCTCCTGTCCATCCGAGCAAGTGCGCTGTCACTGTCTATATCTACAGCTATACCCCGCAAGCCACATGACGGTGTATGGCGGAGGGTACTTCCACTACCCTCCCTTCCCTGTCCCGTTCACGAATGGCGCGTGGGAACAGTAATTGTCGACAAATCTCTCTATTAGGTCTAATTTCTCGAATTTTCTCTTTGTGATCATTTCGCGATAGGAAGGAGGAAGTAATATGTTGTTTGACTCTTTCCGGAACGTACTGTCTCGGATTTTCAATGGTAAACTTATCCCTGATGCTCAACGACTTTCTTGTAGGTCCTGCCACTGGAGTTTGTTGGGCATATCTGTAGCGCTCTCGCATCGACAACGATCCCGTGACGAAACGTGCCGCTCTTCGTTGGATCTTCTCTGTCGTGTATTAATCCGCCCTACTAAGGATCCCAGACTGATGGCCGGCCGTAGTGGCCGTGCGGTTCTAGGCGCTACAGTCTGGAACCGAGCGACCGGTACGGTCGCAGGTTCGAATCCTGCCTCGGGCATGGATGTGTGTCATGTCCTTAGGTTAGTTAGGTTTAATTAGTTCTAAGTTCTAGGCGACTGATGACCTGAGAAGTTAAGTCGCATAGTGCTCAGAGCCAAGCCAGACTGATGAGCAATACTCAAGAATCGGTCGTTCAAGTGTTTTGCAAACCGCTTCTTTCGTGGCTAAAGTATATTTCCTAAAGATCCTCAGATGAATCTCAGCCTGGCACCTGCTTTTCCTATTATTCGTTTTATGTCTCCATTCCACTTCAGGTCACCACGGATGCTTAGTCCCAGATATTTGGCGGTAGTTACTGTTTCCATCAGTTTGTAACCCACAGTGTAATTGTACAGTAGCGGATTTCTTCTCCTATGCATGCTCACCATGTTACGTTTATTTACGTTCAGGGTCAACTGCCAGTTCTTGCTCTATTCATCAATCCTCTGCAGGTGTTCCTGCAAATCGCTATAGTTTTTTGGCGTTGCCATAGACAACTGCATCCTATGCGAACAGCCCAATGGAACTTCCGACGTTACCTACCACCTGAGATATATATAACATATATTAAATAGGTAGACTACGCTATTTGGCCATATACTGACGTTATGCCATTGACGTGGTCTTCGTAGAATCGTTTTGAGAGCTATGAGGAAAACTGACAAATCTTATGCATTACTCATTTAAAAAATACATCTTCAGAGTTGTTAACAGAGTGACAATCAAGGTTACTGAATTAGCTCTTCATCGGTCCAGTAAATAAGAAAATTACATTATTGTTATACTAAAATGACTATCTCACGTACATTCCGTTAATGATTGCTATTTCTTACACCAAACATCGTAATAGCATAGTTCTCATCATATTTCGCTAGAAATAGTCGTGTAGGTCTATTTATTTTATCCTTGCTTGGCGAGAACTTTAAAATGATAATTTCATCGTTTTATCTCGTATAATTTTAGAGAGATTGCGACGTTTCTTCTGGAACTCAATCAGTGGGAAGTACGTATCTCATTTAGCGTGTATTGGCGCTTACGAAGCCTTCCGGAAGTGGCACAGAAGCGAGCGGGTCAGTTGCCGGCCAGCCCAGGCGCGGTCGCGCATTGTTAGTGAGAGCTGAATGGCCGGCAGAATGACCTCCTTTCGTCCTATCCGCGGCTTTCGTCGAGGCCGCAGGCTTTTGCAAAGCGGCGTGCTGTCTGAACACACCGCACTTTCGTTAAGAGGGTTTCGCTGAGGTGACGTCGACAGTTTCTCTCTGACAGCATTGTCCTTAACTTTTTCTTCGTTTCTTCAATAACATCTAAGTTATTACGTCCTTCTGGCAGGATAACTGCGGCTCGTCTCCTACATCCTGTGGAGCAAGCAGAGGAGATGGAGAAAGTGTGCAATACAGATAGATGTTCTGTGTCATGCTTTCCTTTTTCGGAAATGAGAGAGATTTTGGCGGGAAGTTTTACTTAACTAGTTAGGTTTTTAGAGAAATACCGCCATTCGATTACATAATATCGATATATCGATGCATAGTCGATATTACCTACGTCCGAAGTCTAACACCTTTGCTCTGAAGTGACGTCTACATGAGTTCCCTGCTCGTTATCTTCAACTGTTGATCACGCTTTACGTCTGGGAAGACAACGAGGGCGTTGAGTACCCTAACAGGTAGCCCGATATAAAGACGATGATGATGATGATGATGATGAATATCGAATCAGTGACACACACTGCTCACACTGAGAGATAAAACGTGGTGAGAAGGCACTGGATGTGTTGTTAATAGCGACTCGGTCCTCCGCGAGATTGTTAAACAGTAGCAACACGACTAGGTATAAATTCTACGGGGTGTTGGAATCGTTGTGAAGATACGTTGATTCACGCATCTACTCAGAGTCATTCATGTGAGGTGGAAGGTGGGTTAATGATGTCACATTGGCACCAAAGATCACCAAAATTCTGCCGAGCGACACTGTGCTCGTGTCACACGATGGGAAGGTCCTCACAGCCCCTCTTACCCACATATCACCCCTTCTTTTGACGCCTCTGCGATGGAGGTCAAAATTGCGACGCCCAGAGTTGAAATCACGCTCTTTTCTTACGAGTAGCCGACGAAAACACTTCAGACACACCGCTGCTCTGAATAGGCACGAAAAGGCGTTAGGGGGTGGCATAAAGGGCTTCCGTGAAATCACAACTTTCCCTCAGGCGTTGATTCCCACGCATTTAGCGCCCGAAAACGACAGTTCGCAGTGTGGTGAGCAACAGGAAGACTTGAAACTTCCTGGCAGATTAAAACTGTGTGCCGAACCGAGACTCGAACTCGGAACCTTTGCCTTTCGCGGGCAAGTCCTCTACCACCTGAGCTACCCAAGCACGACTCACGCCCCGTCCTCACCGCTTTACTTCCACCAGTACCTCGTCTCCTACTTTCCAAACTTCACAGAAGTGAAGGACGGGGCGTGAGTCGTGCTTGGGTAGCTCTGATGGTAGAGGACTTGCCCGCGAAAGGCAAAGGTCCCGAGTTCGAGTCTCGGTCCGGCACGCAGTTTTAATCTTCCAGGAAGTTTCACATCAACGCACACTTCGCTGAAGAGTGAAAATTTCAAAAATGGCTCTGAGCACTGTGGGACTTAACTGCTGAGGTCATCAGTCCCCTAGAACTTAGAACTACTTAAACCTAACTAACCTAAGGACATCACACACATCCATGCCCGAGGCAGGATTCGAACCTGCGACCGTAGCGGTCTCGCCGTTCCAGACTGTAGCGCCTAGAACCGCACGGCTACTCCGGTCGGCTGAAAATTTCATTCTGAAAACATCCCCCAGGCTGTGCCTAAGCCATGTCTCTGCAATATCCTTTCTTCCAGCAGTGCTAGTTCTGCAAGGTTCCCAGGCGAGCTTCTGTGAAGTTTGGAAAGTAGGAGACGAGGTACTGGCGGAAGTAAAGCTGTGATGACGGGACGTGAGTCATGCTTGGGTAGCTCAGGTGGTAGAGCACTTGCCCACGAAAGGCAAAGGTCCCGAGTTCGAGTCTCGGTTCGGCACACAGTTGTAATCATCCAGGAAGTTTCATATCAGCGCACACTCCGCTGCAGAGTGAAAATTTCATTCTGGGAACAGGAAGACGTTCTTGGCAGCCTTTGACACTGCTGACGCCATCGGTCGTTTCAACACTTCTCTAAAGATATTTTGGGCCTGCATCCCCATTGAACGTTATTGTACCCCTTTGGAGTACAGCGCGACCGCTATTTTTGCTCTCGTGTACAGGCTGGAATCACAAGGCACCGTTATAAACCATTCGATGAAATTCGAACGTGATCGTAAGTAGCAAATGGTGCTTATGCTTTTTCAGCCCTTCTATTTGGCGTCCTCCCGTGACGCGATTACGGAGGGGTCGACTTTGACACACGCGTGAATAAAACGGCAAATGGTCCCTCCAACACCCTCGAGATCAGAAAAACCCTCGGTGGCACCTGGCCACCTCTGCTGGTAATTTTAAAAATGAAGGTGTACAGAGTCAACCTGTAAATACGAGGTGCCTGGAGGTAGCAGGTATGAGGTTGACACTCCTGCGATTCCAGCTGCCTATAGTTCCAACCTGTACACGATGGAAAAATTGCGGCCGCGCTGCACTCCAAAGTGGTGCGATCTCGTTTAATGGGGACGCAGCCACAGTGTCCTCAGAGAAGGGTTTGAATGTCCTATGGTGTCAGCAGTGACAAAGATTATCAAGAACGTTTTCTTGTTGCTCATCGTACTGCGAATTGTCGTTTTCGACTGCGAAATGTACGGGATTCAACGCCCGAGGGGAGGGGTGTTATCATTAACGACTTTTATTGCCGTCACCTGATACTTTTTCGTGTTGATTCTGAGAAGTTGGTGTGTCTGGAATGTTTTCCTCGGCCAGTCATAAGAAAACCGCATGATTTCAACGCGCTTCGCATCGTGTGACACTTCCACGGTTGTGAAGTTTGGTGCCGATATGATATCATTAACCCACCTTGCACCACACATGTGCTCCTGGGCTGTGACCTTTTTTTAAATGTGGACAACTTGCTGTTTGAAGCGTTGTCGAGCCCGAGGATGACGTCATAGCGCGCCACGGGTTTGCACTATTATTAAGGAATGTTGTACGTACCTTTGCGCCAAATTTTAAACTTATGTCCCAAAATGGGAGGCAATTACAGGGTTTCGAAAAAGTGATTCTTTACTTCAGTTGCACAATGTATTTTCCGGGTCAGTTTGCTTTTGCCCACTCTGTACAGGGTCTTTCCCTTTATGTCTTGCCTTATTCAACTTCTTGTGGTTTTCCAGTTCTGCCTGGACTTAATCTCGTGTGTGGGTTGCTTACATGAGACGAAATGCAGCCGTTAGTACAGTTTTAAGTGTCCCCCAACTTCGAAAGTCTAGTCATGTGCAAACTTTTTTTCGCTTGGAGCACTTCCGGCAATCTATACTTTCAGAAAGACAATGCGCTGCTCCATAGCTTACGAACTGTGTCGTTGAGTAAGTGAGCGCACTGACATCGGAGACGCATTCGGGAAGACGTCTGTTCTCTGTGCCCATCCAAATTTAGGGTTCCTCATACTTTCTCTAAACTGCTTAAGGTAAAAGCCGTAATGATTCCTTTGAAAAGGACATAACCGATTTTCCTTTCTTCTTCACCCTCATTTGAACTTACGGTCCGTCAATAATTTCCTCGTCGTCGACAGGACGTTAAATCGTTATTTTCCTTCCTTCCAGTGTGTGTGAGAATGGATTGAGGAACACGCCAATGACATCAGAGTGCATGTGTGCACTTCGCCCCTCCCCACGTCACCTAAACTCAATGTGGTCTTTTAAATTCGGGTCATCTTCGAGAGGGATGAGCGGGGCATCAAGGCGGATTCATAGTTCTTTCGTTGTCTCTCGAATTTCTTGCCACAACGTGTCGCTGCCATCAACCGCCTAAAAGGGTGTTCTGTAAGCTACTAGAGTGGTGTCTCTAATTCAGTTACTCTTCAGCATACATTGTACAACTACTTAATAATGTGAAATCCCTGTTAAAAGTCACCGTGCGGTTAATGGCGCTTCAGTCTGGAACCGCGTGACCGTTACGGTCGCAGGTTCGAATCCTGCCTCGGGCATGGATGTGTGTGATGTCCTTAGGTTCCTAGGTTTAATTAGTTCTAAGTTCTAGGCGACTGATGACCTCTAAGTCGCATAGTGCTCAGAGCCATTTGAACCATTTGTTAAAAGTCAACAAATAGTGGATGTGAAGCATATACAAGAAAGGCCATCAGAAATGATCATAGGACTGTATGACTCACGCCGGCCGAGTGGCCGAGCGGTTCGAGGCGCTACAGTCTGGCACCACGCAACCGCTACGGTCGCAGGTTCGAATCCTGCCTCGGACATGGATGTGTGTGATGTCCTTAGGTTGGTTAGGTTTAAGTAGTTCTAAGTTCTAGGGGACTGATGACCTCGGAAGTTAAGTCCCATAGTGCTCAGAGCCATTTTTTTGTTTGACTCACGGGAGAATCCAACAGCGATACCGTTAAGTCTCAACTGATAGATACTGGAAGAAATGAACTTAATATCATCCGAAAAACTACTGAGAAAACTCCAGTATCGATATAAATCGATCTCTGTGGAAGAAAAGGAGAAACATGCACTAATAATAGTTCTCACATAGACATATAAGTAGCATCCATACAAGATTTGTGCCATGCCTGTAATGGGAATCAAATAACTTATGACCGTTCAGATGTCTTAAGCAGCGGCTTATCAATCCTCCTCTGTGAAAGGTAAATCGTGTTTTATCCGCCTATGAACGTCGTAGATAGCTCAGAATGTGGAGACAAGCTCATTGTTTGTGCAAAGGAGTGTGTTAAAATGCGGCGGAAGTCCACGTATGAGGGGCTACATGTCGGTCCTTGCATATCAGCAAGGGAGTCGCGCTGGGTTGCATATACGCTGCAGCAACGCCCTCAAACGGAAACTTTTTGATCGCTCCCTTATATAATCTGGTTGAGACAGTGCTGCCACTCGCGTGTGCTGTGAGGGAACTGCTCGCCTGTAACGTACTGCCATCACAGCAGCATAAAATGGCGAAAATCTTTTCCATTTTTATGCGTCTACATAACTGCTCTGAAATTCACTTAAATGTTTGGCAGAGGGTTCATAGAACCACTTTCAGACTATGACTTTAGCATTCCGCTCTTGAAAACTACTTGAGGAAATGAACGCCTAAATCCTCCCGTGCGATCTCTGATTTCTCTTATTCATATACGTGGGAGTAAACAAAATATTTTGGCTTCCGGAGGAGACAATTGGTGACAGAAATTTCCTGATGAAATCTCTTTGCAGTGAAAAATGTTCTTTTCTTCCGTGATTGCCACCCTAACTCGCTTTATATCCGTGACACTTTCTCTCCCTACGTAATAATATAAAAAGTGTTGCCCTTCTTTTCACTTTTTCGATGTCCTCCGTCAATCCTCTCTCGCACGGATCCCTTGTCGTGCAGCAGTACTGTATCAAAGGATGATACGCGTAGTGTAAGCAGTCTCTTTAGTAGACCGACTTGCTGGATCTTCTTGTGTTCTCCCAATAAAACGCTGTCTGTAGTTCACCTTCCTCTCAATATTTTCTATGTGGTCGTTCCAGTTCAAGTTACTACGATCTGTAAGTTGAAGCGACACCATTCAAATTTGTTTTATTTAGCGCGTAGTCGATATTTAACGGAATTTTTTGCTACATATGTAGAGGAGCATTTACTTTTTACTGTTTAGGGTGAATTCTCAATTTTCGTACCCAGCAGATATCTTGTCTAAAACATTTTGCAGTCTGCTTTGATCTTATGATAACTTTACTACACGGTAAGCGACAGCGTCATCTACAAACGATCTAAGGAGATGTCTTAGATTTTCTCCTAAATCGTTTATAAGCTTCTTCGCCGTTACTGGCATGGATTTGATCGTTCTTCGACCTCGATATGGCCTCACATTGAACCATCGAAATCATGAGTGTTACAGAATGTGTGAGTCATTATCACGACTGTCCAAGGTTTTGCGAAGGCTCTGACCGTGGCCGTTATTATAGGATCGTTTTATAAACGTGCCTGAGATAACTCGGATTGATTGCGGAAATTAGGACGACGCAGTTGCGATACCGATGCAAAGTTGCGTGCCGCTGCTCGAGTTTGATGTGAGATGGGTTTGAGCCGTCTGGAAGGTGCGCAGTAGCGGAGACAGCGAGTCGGTGCGGCCCTGAGCAGAGCGAGGCCTTGACGGCGGCTGTGTCTGCGGCCGGTCGCGGAAGCAAGTGACTCAACCCCCGCTGCAACTGGGTCACTGCGCCGCCATGCGCTCCACCACCCTCGCTCCTTCCGGGTTCCCTGCGCACTCAACCGGCTTTGCATGTGGTAGTCTTCCTGCTGTATACACTGATGAGCCGAAATATTATGATCACCACACTCCGCGAGATTGACTACCGCCTGGAGCAAGTGATGCGTGAAGGAAAGTACACTACTGACCATTTAAATTGTACACCACGAATATGACGTGCTACAGACGCGAAATTTAACCGACAGGAAGAAGATGCTGTGACATGCAAATGATTAGCTTTTCAGAGCATTCACACAAGGTTGGCGCCGGTGGCGACACCTACAACGTGCTGACATGAGGTAAGTTTCCAACCGATTTCTCATACACAAACAGCAGTTGACAGACGTTTCCTGGTGAAAAGTTGTTGTGATGCCTCGTGTGAAGAGGAGAAATTAGTACCATCACGTTTCCGACTTTGATAAAGGTCGGATTGTAGCCTATCGCGATTGCGGCTTATCGTATCGCGACATTGCTGCTCGCGTTGGTCGAAATCCAATGACTGTTAGCAGAAAATAGAATCGGTGGGTTCAGGAGGGTAATACGGAACGCCGTGCTGGATCCCAACGGCCTCGTACCACCAGCTGTCGAGATGACAGGCATCTTATCCGCATGGCTGTAACGGATTGTGCAGCCACGGCTCGATCCCTGAGTCATTAGATGGGGACGTTTGCAAGACAACAACCATCTGGACGAACAGTTCGACGACGTTTGCAGCAGCATGGACTATCATCTCGGAGACCGTGGCTGCGGTGCCATGACGCTGCATCACAGACAGGAGCTCATTCGATGGTGTACTCAACGACGAACCTGGGAGCACGAATGGAAAAACGTCATTATTTCGGATGAATCCAGGTTCTGTTTACAGCATCATGATGGTCGCATCCGTGTTTGGCGACATCGCGGTGAACGCACATTGGAAGCGTGTATTCGTCATCGCCGTACTGGCGTAACACCCGGCGTGATGGTATGGGGTGCCACTGGTTACACGTCTCGGTCAGCTCTTGTTCACATTGACGGCACTTTGAACAGTGGACGTTACATTTCAGATGTGTTACGACCCGTGGCTCTACCCTTCATTCGATCCCTGCGAAACCCTACATTTCAGCAGGATAATGCACGACCGCATGTTGCAGGTCCTGTACGGGCCTTTCTGGATACAGAAAATGTTCGACTGCTGCCCTGGCCAGCATATTCTCCAGATCTCTCACGAACTGAAAACGTCTGGTCAATGGTGGCTGAGCAACTGGCTCGTCACAATACACCAGTCACTACTCTTGATGATTATCAAGGCCGTTATTACGGCCAGAGGTGGTTGTTCTGGGTGCTGATTTCTCAGGATATATGCACTCAGATTGCGTGAAAATGTAATCACATGTCAGTTCTAGTATAATATATTTGTCCAATGAATAGCCGTTTATCATCTGCATTTCTTCTTGGTGTAGCAATTTTAATGGCCAGTAGTGTATATAAGCAGAGTATAGACGAAAGGAGAATCATTCTAGCGACGGTACTGGTGGCAGATGTGGAAATCCACTGGCATAAGCGAATTTCGCAAAGGGAAGATTACCTTTATCTACGAGAATGATGCAGGCCGTAGCAATGATTTAAAATTTGTACCAGCACCAAGATTCGAATCCAGGATCCCTGATTACTAGTCACATGCGCTAGACGTTAGGCCACCTTGGCACTGCACTTACCGCAGCTGCACGGATGTCCTGGTACGTCTTCCTTTTACGACGACAAATTCCAAAAGCACACCTCAGCCCATTGTTATTCCCCTTCTAAACACGCATCGGTATTGCCGAAGCACTCCGATATTGGAATAGCATTTTAGCAAAGAGCGAATTGAGGTTAATCCTGCCGTACCTCGGGCGGAGGTCCTATATTAATCATATACGGTTGATATTCCTAGAACATATTTAGCCTTACACCTTTATCTGCGAGAGTGATGTAGGGTGAAGCAATTAATTAAAATTTTTACCAGCGGCAGGATTCGAACACCGTCTCCTACTCACTAGACTGATTTGCTAACCGAGCGAGGTGACGCTGTGTTTAGCGCACTGGACTCGCACTCGGGAGAACGACGGTTCAAACCCGCGTCCGGCCATCCTAATTTAGGTTTTCCGTGATTTCCCTAAATTACTTCAGGCAAATGCTGGGATGGTTTCTTTGAAAGGGCACGGCCAACTTCCTTCCCCATCCTTCCATGCGACCGATGACCTCACTGTTTAGTCCCCTCCCCCGAAAAAAACAACAGATACGCTAGCGCTGCTGTGAGGTCATCAGGAGACCCGGGTTCGAATCCCGACGCTGGCATAAATTTTAATTCATTGCTTCGACCTACATCATTATTGTAGATAAAGGTGAGACTCAATATGTCTGAGGAACATCAACTGTATATGACTAAAGGGAAAATTGTTCTGGCCCAGTGCCGGGAAATGAGCATTTAGTAAACAGCGAACCTGGCCAGCTGCTTGCATACTACTGTCGTGAGCGCCAACCTAACTGGTTGAAGAACGATAAAAACACCAGTAGATGATAAAGTTTTGGATGACAACACCTCATTACAGTCCGCCCCCGGTGGCTAAGTGGTCAGCGCAGCAGAATGTCAATCCTAAGGGCCGGGGTTCGATTCCCGGCTGGGTCGGAGATTTTCTCTGCTCAGGGACTGGGTGTTGTGTTGTCCTGATTATCATCATTTCATCCCCATCGACGCCCATCGACGCGCAAGTCGCCGAAGTGGCGTCAAATCGAAAGACTTGCACCCGGCGAACGGTCTACCCGACGGGAGGCCCTAGTCACACGACATTTATTTACCTCATTACAAAGGATGGAAGTCGCAGACTTACCTGCTCTGTAGAGCAGGATAGGCGGCGATCTGTGACAGAGTACAATCCTGGTGCAGGACAGGTGTTTCGGAGCACGCCGTTCAGTACACATTGTTGAGCGTGGGGCTTCGCAGCAGACGACACCTGTGTGTTCCCATGTTGACTTAATGACATCGTCAATTAGGATTGCAGTGGACATGTGCTCGTCGAAACTGGACCGCGGATCAATGGAACGGTATTGCCCGTTCGGATGAACGACGTTTTTTTTGAAACCACGCCGAAGGACGTGTCCGGATACATTGTCATCTCGGCGAACGGGTGCTCGAAACATGCACCGTGCCACGAACAGGCCGGTAGTGTAGTATCATGATATGGGGGACACTCACCTGGACTTCCATGGGACCTTTGGTAGTACTCGAAGGCACCAGAACAACTGTGGACTATGAAAACACAATTAAGGACCACTTCATTCCTGATGCCTTCCCAGACGGGGATGACATCTTTCAGCAGGATAACTGTCAGTATCACAATACCAGGACCGTGCTGAAGTGATTTGAAGAGCATAATAGTAAATTCATGTTGATTTCTCGGCCAGCAGATTCGCCGGATCTGAACCCATGGAAACAAATCTGGGACGCTTTAGGGTGATGATTATGATGTTTAGTTTGTGGGACGCTCAGCTGCGCCAATTTTTTACGCAGTCCAATCCAGCCACTGTTACAAATGATGCTGACGATGATGATGAAATGATGAGGACAACACAAACACCCAGTCCCTGGACAGAGAAAATCCCTAATCCGGCCGGGAATCGAAACCAGGACCCCGAGATCCAGAGGTAGCAACGCTAGCTACTAGACCACGAGCTGCGGACACGCTATACGCTATAGGGTGATAGCTCTGTCCCACAACCCACCGTCCTATAATTTGCGGGAACTGCGTGTCTTGTACTTAGGCATCTGGTGTCACATACCTCCAGGAACCTACCAAAGACTCGGCGAATCCCTGTCACGGACAGTCGCTGCTGCATTGCGTTACAAAGATGGACCAACACGCTGATAAGCAGGTAGTCACAATCCTGTGAATCGTCAGTGTATACACTCTAACAATCACGAGATGGAACTTCGGCATCTCATCGATAATGTCATTACCTAGGGCTAGGAACTAGATCAACTCCAGAATGCTAGGAGAAAAACTCGTCCGTAACTTAATCAATAAAACAATCCCGACATTCGTGTTTAATGGTTAAGAAAAAGCATGAAAAAATTAAAGCCGGAATAAATAGAAAAAATATTATTTCATTATTCCCGAATAGGAGTGAATGAATGTTAAAGATTATCGTCTCTTCGACATGTTAGGGCGTGCTGAAAAGTAATGCCTCCGAATTTTTTAGTCTGTTCACAATATCGGTTAAGGTGTATGTCAGACTATTACTCGATGATAAAATCTTCTCGAGTTGACAGCCGAGTCAGTGTGTTGTTGTCCAGCAACTTTTCAGCAAGTTTCTTACTTGCCATCTTCAGGCGAAGCCTACATTCTCATAAGACTATTACTGGGTCGAATTTTCCACTTCGCTGACACAAGATGCAACCATCTGTCGCTGGAGGGTTCCGAACTGTACCGCGTAACATAGCGGTCTATAACGTAACGATGTCGATGCGTGAGAAACTGAAAGCACGAATTCGAAGAGTTCGTTTATAGAATGAGATTCTCACTCTGCAGCGGAGTGTGCGCTGATATGAAACTTCCTTGCAGATTAAAACTGTGTGCCGGCCCGAGACTCGAACTCGGGAACTTTGCCTTTCGCGGGCAAGTGCTCTACCTTCTGAGCTACCCAAGCACGACGGAAGTTTCATATCAGCGCACACTCCGCTGCAGAGTGAGAATCTCATTCTGAAAACATCCCCTAGGCTGTGGCTAAGCCACGTCTCCGCAATATCCTTTCTTTCAGGAGTGCTAGTTCTGCAAGGTTCGCAGAAGAGCTTCTGTAAAGTTTGGAAGGTAGGAGACGAGATAATGGCAGAAGTAAAGCTGTGAGGACGGGGCGAGAGTCGTGCTTGGGTAGCTCAGAGGGTAGAGCACTTGCCCGCGAAAGGCAAAGTTCCCGAGTTGGAGTCCCGGTCCGGCACACAGTTTTAATCTGCCATGAAGTTTCAGTTCGTTTACACATGGACCACCCTCTCCTTCAGTCTGACAATGCCAGACCACGCACGAGCGCTGCGACAGCAGTGGCTGGCTCTGAGCACTATGGGACTCAACTGCTGTGGTCATAAGTCCCCTAGAACTTAGAATTACTTAAACCTAACTAACCTAAGGACAGCACACAACACCCAGCCATCACGAGGTAGAGAAAATCCCTGACCCCGCCGGGAATCGAACCCGGGAACCCGGGCGTGGGAAGCGAGAACGGACAGCAGTGTGTTGGCTGGTTACCGTGTACATTTTCCTACTCAGTGGTCGATCTGAGTGTCTTTTTCAGAGTAGCTACATTGCTACAACACATTAATTAGTGCTGTAGGAGTAGTGATAATTTAATCTTCTCTCGCGGCTAAAAAAGTGATGCTTTTGGCACTTACACCAGCTGATCATAAGTATCCGACACACCTATGTAATGCGGAATTGACCATTAAATGTAACGAGAAGCGGACCCACCAGTATGAAAGGAGGCGGGAAGTATTGTGTTTCCAGTAGAGAAGCAGTAACAGCAGTGGCTCGGTTAGGAGAGCTCCGTGACTTCGAACGACCAGTCACTGTCTGTCACCTGAGTAATAAATCCATCGGGGACATTTCAATCCTTCTAAAGCTGCCAAAGTCGACTGTTGGTGTTGTGACTGTGAAGTCGAAACGCGAAGAAACGGTCACTGCTAAACCAAAACCAGGCAGACCTCACGTACTGAGAGACAGAGGCCGTCAAACATTGCGGAGGGTGGTTGCAAAAATCGCAAGATATCAGCCACTCGTGAGTTCCAAAGTGCTACCAGGAGACCAGTTAGCGCAGTGACAGTGCGTAGGGAGTTAAAAAGAATGAAGTACAGTCGTCGAGTAGCTCCTCGTAAGCCACACAAAATGGTTCAAATGGCTCTCAGCACTATGGGACTGAACTTCTGAGGTCATCAGTCCCTTAGAACTTGTTGTTGTTGTGCTCTTCAGTCCAGAGACTGGTTTGATGCAGCTCTCCATGCTACTCTATCCTGTGCAAGCTTCTTCATCTCCCAGTACCTACTGCATCCTACATCCTTCTGAATCTGCTTAGTGTATTCATCTCTTGGTCTCCCCCTACGATTTTTACCCTCCACGCTGCCCTCCAATACTAAATTGGTGATCCCTTGATGCCTCAGAACATGTCCTACCAACCGATCCCTTCTTCTGGTCAAGTTGTGCCACAAACTTCTCTTCTCCCCAATCCTATTCAATACTTCCTCATTAGTTACGTGATCTACCCATCTAATTTTCAGCATTCTTCTGTAGCACCACATTTCGAAAGCTTCTATTCTCTTCTTGTCCAAACTATTTATCGTCCATGTTTCGCTTCCATACATGGTTACACTCCATACAAATACTTTCAGAAATGACTTCCTGATACTTAAATCTATACTAGATGTTAACAAATTTCTCTTCTTCAGAAACGCTTTCCTTGCCATTGCCAGTCTACATTTTATATCCTCTCTACTTCGACCATTATCAGTTATTTTGCTCCCCAAATAGCAAAACTCCTTTACTACTTTAAGTGTCTCATTTCCTAATCTAATACCCTCAACATCACCCGACTTAATTCGACTACATTCCATTATCCTCGTTTTGCTTTTGTTGATGTTCATCTTATATCCTCCTTTCAAGACACTGTCCATTCCGTTCAACTGCTCTTCCAAGTCCTTTGCTGTCTCTGACAGAATTACAATGTCATCGGCGAACCTCAAAGTTTTTATTTCTTCTCCATGGATTTTAATACCTACTCCGAATTTTTCTTTTGTTTCCTTTACTGCTTGCTCAATATACAGATTGAATAACATCGGGGAGAGGCTACAACCCTGTCTTACTCCCTTCCCAACCACTGCTTCCCTTTCATTTCCCTCGACTCTTATAACTGCCATCTGGTTTCTGTACAAATTGTAGATAGCCTTTCGCTCCCTGTATTTTACCCCTGCCACCCTTAGAATTTGAAAGAGAGTATACCAGTCAACATTGTCAAAAGCTTTCTCTAAGTCTACAAAGGCTAGAAACGTAGGTTTGCCTTTCCTTAATCTTTCTTCTAAGATAAGTCGTAAGGTCAGTATTGCCTCACGTGTTCCAGTATTTCTACGGAATCCAAACTGATCTTCCCCGAGATCGGCTTCTACTAGTTTTTCCACTCGTCTGTAAAGAATTCTTGTCAGTATTTTGCAGCTGTGGCTTATTAATCTGATTGTTCGGTAATTTTCACATCTGTCAACACCAGCTTTCTTTGGGATTGGAATTATTATATTCTTCTTGAAGTCTGAGGGTATTTCGCCTGCTTCATACATCTTGCTCACCAGATGGTAGAGTTTTGTCAGGACTGGCTCTCCCAAGGCCGTAAGTAGTTCCAAAGGAATGTTGTCTACTCCAGGGGCCTTGTTTCGACTCAGGTCTTTCAGTGCTCTGTCAAACTCTTCACGCAGTATCGTATCTCCCATTTCATCTTCATCTACATCCTCTTCCATTTCCATAATATTGTCCTCAAGTACATCGCCCTTGTATAGACCCTCTATATACTCCTTCCACCTTTCTGCCTTCCCTTCTTTGCTTAGAACTGGGTTTCCATCTGAGCTCTTGATGTTCATACAAGTGGTTCTCTTATCTCCAAAGGTCTCTTTAATTTTCCTGTAGGCAGTATCTATCTTACCCCTATTGAGATAAGCCTCTACATCCTTGCATTTGTCCTCTAGCCATCCCTGCTTAGCCATTTTGCACTTCCTGTCGATCTCATTTTTGAGACGTTTGTAATCCTTTTTGCCTGCTTCATTTACTGCATTTTTATATTTTCTCCTTTCATCAATTAAATTCAATATTTCTTCTGTTACCCAAGGATTTCTACTAGCCCTCGTCTTTTTACCTACTTGATCCTCTGCTGCCTTCACTACTTCATCCCTCAAAGCTACCCATTCTTCTTCTACTGTATTCTTTCCCCCATTCCTGTCAATTCTTCCCTTATGCTCTTCCTGAAACTCTGTACAACCTCTGGTTCTTTCAGTTTATCCAGGTCCCATCTCCTTAAATTCCCACCTTTTTGCAGTTTCTTCAATTTTAATCTACAGGTCATAACCAATAGATTGTGGTCAGAGTCCACATCTGCCCCTGGAAATGTCTTACAATTTAAAACCTGGTTCCTAAATCTCTGTCTTACCATTATATAATCTATCTGATACCTTTTAGTATCTCCAGGGTTCTTCCATATATACAACCTTCTATCATGATTCTTAAACCAAGTGTTAGCTTTGATTAAGTTGTGCTCTGTGCAAAATTCTACCAGGCGGCTTCCTCTTTCATTTCTTAGCCCCAATCCATATTCACCTACTACGTTTCCTTCTCTCCCTTTTCCTACACTCGAATTCCAGTCACCCATGACTATTAAATTTTCGTCTCCCTTCACTATGTGAATAATTCCTTTTATTTCATCATACATTTCTTCAATTTCTTCGTCATCTGCAGAGCTAGTTGGCATATAAACTTGTACTACTGTAGTAGGTGTGGGCTGCGTATCTATCTTGGCCACAATAATGCGTTCACTATGCTGTTTGTAGTAGCTTACCCGCATTCCTATTTTCCTATTCATTATTAAACCTACTCCTGCATTACCCCTGTTTGACTTTGTGTTTATAACCCTGTAGTCACCTGACCAGAAGTCTTGTTCCTCCTGCCACCGAACTTCACTAATTCCCACTATATCTAACTTTAACCTATCCATTTCCCTTTTTAAATTTTCTAACCTGCCTGCCCGATTAAGTGTTCTGACATTCCACGCTCCGATCCGTAGAACGCCAGTTCTCTTTCTCCTGATAACGACGTCCTCTTGAGTAGTCCCCGCCCGGAGATCCGAATGGGGGACTATTTTACCTCCGGAATATTTTACCCAAGAGGACGCCATCATCATTTAATCATACAGTAAAGCTGCATGCCCTCGGGAAAAATTACGGCCGTAGTTTCCCCTTGCTTTCAGCCGTTCGCAGTACCAGCACAGCAAGGCCGTTTTGGTTATTGTTACAAGGCCAGATCAGTCAATCATCCAGACTGTTGCCCTTGCAACTACTGAAAAGGCTGCTGCCCCTCTTCAGGAACCACACGTTTGTCTGGCCTCTCAACAGATACCCCTCCGTTGTGGTTGTACCTACGGTACGGCTATCTGTATCGCTGAGGCACGCAAGCCTCCCCACCAACGGCAAGGTCCATGGTTCATGGGGGGGGGGGGGGGGGGGCCTTAGAACTTAGAACTAACCTAAGGACATCACACACATCCATGCCCGAGGCATGCGACCGTAGTAGTCTCGCGGTTCCGGACTAAAGCGCCTAGAATCGCTCGGCCACCGCGGCCGGCTTAAGCGACACATTTCTGTAGTAAATGCTAAGCTACGCTTGAAGAGTGATGCATCGTACTGTAACCTGTTGCATTTCGAATAAAGGGTTTGGGTGTGACGAACTCCTGCATAACGTACCCTCCATCATGCGTAGCGCTAACAGGGAAGCACGGAGGAGGTGATGTTCGGTACAGGGTGTTTTTAGTGGTTAGGGTGTGGTCCCCTGTTGCGCTCAAGAAAACGCTAAATGCTGAAGGATATGAATACATTCTACAGTATTGTGTACTGCGTACCGTGGAGGAACAGTTTTGAATCCATGATTGTATCAGCATGACGATGCCCCCTGTTATAAAGAAGCATCTCTGAGTAAATGGTTCGCGGATAATAACATTCCTGAATTGGATTGGCCTGCCTAGAGTCCCGACCTAAACTTAATTGAACATCTTTGGGGTGAGTTAGAGGGTCGACTTCGCTCCAAACCCCGACGTTCCAACAGCAATAACTTCTCTGGTTTCAGCCCTTGAGGAAGAATGGGCAGTCATTCCTCCGAGGACATACCTCACTGAAAGTGTCGCTAACAGAGTTCAAGCCGTTATAAGGGCGAAGAATGGTCACACCCCCAATTAATGTCTACTAATTGATGTCTGGATACTTTTGGTCTGATAGTGGCCGGCCGGTGTGGCCGTGTGGTTCTAGGCGCTTCAGTCTGGAACTGCCTGACCGCTACGGTCGCAGGTTCGAATCCTGCCTCGGGCATGGATGTGTGTGATGTCCTTAGGTTGGTTAGGTTTAATTAGTTCTAAGTTCTAGGTGACTGATGACCTCAGAAGTTAAGTCGCATAGTGCTCAGAGCCATTTGAACCATTTTTTTCTGACAGTGTATTTAGACTGATGAAATAGTTAAGCTGTGCTGAGGATTAATCTAGGTCTGTTAAGAAACATTTCCGAGTAAATCTATGGAGTAATATCTCTCGTAATTTCTCTCGCGTGTCTCACGTCGTTAAGAGAGTGTGGATTCTGACCGCGGCCGCATGTGGGACTTCTTGTGACTTTACGGAAATTCTGAGGACAAGACGGAAGGAATGTTTCAACAGAAGGCAACGATTTCTTACACAAGCGCACACGACGTACACAGATCAGGGACTTAGTTGTCACTTTGGAAGTGTAGCTGGAGAAAACTACCATATTTCTTGATATATTTATAATGTGACATCCAACAGTCTTCGGTATTACGTTTCCTTGGTCGCAACACGGAACCAACATTTTAAAACATGTCAGCCAGAAAAAAACGAAGTATCGTTCATCCATTTCGGATGGGCACGCTCCACAGACTAGGAAATTCAGTATTAAAACGATTTTCGGGAGGAGCTGAGTCAGAACACCACTCTTTCCGAACTGATGCAGGAATTCCATGAATCCCATAAGACACGCCAGGTAGTCCAGGTTTTTCAGCAACACCATAGTCAATTTTTCCTGGTCTTTGCCAAAACTGAGTAAGTACTTACCTAGTATCGAGCTTCGAGCTGAAAACCTATTGATTTTGATCATAATCAGTAAAGCCCGAGTCTTTAAAAATCGAACTTCCTATTTAAAATAGCTTCAAACATTTGATTTCTTCACAAAAGAGTTCATGTGTTAAATATTTGACGTTAAGCATTTAAACGAGAAAAAGTTTACAGAAGGTTGAAGATTATATTTAAAGATTGCTGGAAGTCGGTAAGTACTCTCGTTATCAAACAGTGGATGAATATAGTCTGGGTAATTTGCGCACCGTTTTAAGCAAAAGCTAACTTCTTACGCATCTCTTGAACTACGTATCGTACGAGATATAATTCTCCAGGTACTTTCTATGCTATATGTGGAAACTGTCTGCAAAATGTGTTGCAAATACAAATAGTAGTTAAGGAGAAACAAACTAAACGTCATGCCATATGGTGAAGATGTACTGCATGAAGAACGAAAATTTGGTAAGTGATTAACTTTTCTATTTTCATCATTTTGAAGGTGGTTTCATTGAGAAAAGTCTCGTAAAGGTTTGAAATTATGCGTAAAGTTTGTTGCAAGTCAACAAGTGTGTGTGTGATATCTTATGGGACTTAACTGCTAAGGTCATCAGTCCCTAAACTTACACACTATTTAACCTAAATTATTCTAAGGACAAACACACCCACCCATGCCCGAGGGAGGACTCGAACCTCCGCCGGGATCAGCAAGTCAACAAGTGCTCTGAGTCACAAATACTGGAGGATTACAGGGTGTCGCAGGAGAAATGGTCAGTATTCAGGGATATGACAAGAACCATTATTCGAAGTAAAGAAGTCGAGTAAACATGGGCTCTATAGTACATAACTTAAGAGCTACGAGCACTTCTTCATCTTCGATCCTGTGAAACAAATCTCTTCTACTGAAAACTCTTGGCTTTCCATATTTTGCGAGGTGGAATTACGGACCAAAACAAGAAAAAGTCCAGTAAACATTGGGCTCTAAAGTGCATACGTTAAGAGCTGTGAGTATTTCTAAATTTTCGCTACTGTGGAACACATCTCTTCTATTGAAAAAGTGCTCGTAGTTCTTAATATGAATTTTAGGGTCCATGTTTACTAGACATTTTTTTCTTGTTTTAATCCATACTACCTCCTCCCAAAATATGGAAAGCAAAGACATCGCAGTAGAAGAGATTTGTTTCCTAGTATCGAAGCTGAAGATGAGCTCATAGCTCTTAATGACCGCATTTTAGAGTCCATTTTCATTAGACTTCTTTGCTCCGAATGATCGTTCCTGTCACATTCCTGAATGCTGATAATTCCTCCTGGAACGCCCTGTATATTCTGAGTATCTGTCTCCAGTCAGATACATAGTTTCTAACTGTATGGGGTAGTTTTCCACGCAGCGTAACGTTTATGACGTCATATCTCCTGTACCTTGTATCGTATAACGATATAATTTTGAAGCCGCATTCAGCAGTATATTTGGATATCGTTTGCAAAGCACGTTGCGAATGCAGTTAGCAGTAAAGATATAATAAATCATAACGTCATGGCCGATGCGACAGATTTACTACAGAAACAGCGAAAATGTAGTAAGCGACAAACTTTTCTCCTTTCCTCATTTTATAGGGGTGGGAGAGTTGAAATTACGTTTCAAGAATGTTGCAAGTCACTAATTGCTCTTATTCTCAAATGCTGAATCAATATAGTCTGGGTATTTGCGAGCTGTTGAGTTACGTTGCCTCAAGGTATATACACAATTTATAAATGAAATACTTGTCTTACGGTGTTGAACCTTTCACATAAGAATATGCCTCTTAATTGAATAGACTTTCAATATAGATCCTGTCCAGCAGTGTACCCGTTTCTGTGTTACTCTTGAGTCCGTACTCAATGCTATCCTTCCATCTTCGTTCTGAAACACACTCTTCCTTGAGCTTTGCTCAAATGTCTTCTTTTAACGTATATGTATATCTATCACTTTTTTTACCCCTTGTGCTTCTCAATTAAACACAGAGTATAGAGCTCTCGTAACTCGTATTCTTCCAACAGATCCGAAATGTGTTACGTGTTAAATCAATTTAGTGAACATGTCTCTTCAGTATTCACTCTACGGTCTTCTATGTCTCTTCAGTTTTCAGTCTAAGGTTCTCTTCTCTCTCACACGTTTGAAGAATTTTTTTCATTATACTGTATTTTCGCACTGAGAGATATTGTATGACAATCGGCTGGTATTCGGGAGGGCGGCCGTTCAAATACTCGTTCGGCCATCTAGATTCTGATTTTCCGTCATCATCCTAAATCACTCATGGCGAATGTCGGGATGGTTGCTTTGAAACGTCACTGTCGTTTTCCTTTCTCATCCTCCATCCCAATTTGTCCTTCTTTTCTAATGACCTCTCCCTCGGAAGGACGTTAAACTCTACTCCTTCTTCGTTTTTGATTTTCGTTTTGTTTCCCCATGCTTTGCACCATAAATTAGGAGAAGAAAAACGTATTTCTGCTGAGGTGTGCTGTTTCTGCGCCATTTTCCGTTACATCAGTCGTGAGCAACCCACCATTTGTAGGATTTTCCACATAACCACATTCCTCTTAGTCTCATAACACGTGTCACTATTTTGTAAATATCCCTAGTGTAGACCTGAACAACAGGTTTTATTTCAGTAATCATGAATTACTTGTTCTTTAAATGTATCAAAGTACCACTTACAGCACTCTCACACATAACTCTGGAGCTGGAGCTGTAACGCATTTACGTGTTTTGTCACATCTTCCTCCTGCGTTACGTGTTTCATAAAGAGAGCACTAGACAAGAGGCGCATATACTCGCTTTGACTGCTGTTACCGTTGCCCTGTGGTGTAGCGGTTCTAGGCGCTCAGTCCGGAACCGCGCGACTGCTACGGTCGCAGGTTCGAATCCTGCGTCGGGCATGGATGTGTGTGATGTCGTCCTTAGGTTAGTTAGATTTAAGTAGTTCTAAGTTCTAGGGGACTGATGACCACAGATGTTATGTCCCATAGTGCTCAGAGCCACAGTTGCGCTGACTTGTGGCAATAACGTCAACAGGTGAAGTCTCAGTGCCCATTCCTCTTTTGGTGTAGATTATATGGCTGTCGTCAAAGTACTTCCGTACTCATTCTTCTCGTCTGGCGCTTTCCAAGTCTCTTTCAGTACGCCTCCCAGCAGAAAACTCCATTTTCCTTGTCTTTTGAAGACCATTTTGTCTCCTCCATTTCATATGAACGTTTATCAACGAGCAGTCTTCACCATGTACCAGTAACGATTAGAATAAAATATTACAGAGAGTCCTAAAATACAGGGAAGCGGAGAGGAAACTCGCGATGTATTAGAAAACAACACTATCTTGTTCGACAGCGTTCGGGCATGTGAAGAACAGTTGTCCTTGGGAAATAGCTCAGCAGTGTGATTAAAAACATTGTGCTGAAGACAGACGAAATGACACCATGAAACAACTAAAAAGTGTATCATTACTTACATTACAGAATGCTTAAGTATCTGATGTGCGTCCAAATTTGCATATCCAATTTATATGTGATGGGAGGGCGGTCGAGAGATGATAAACAGATGATAATGACACATAGCTATATAGGTATTTTTCTCCGATCTTTGCGAGTCGATATCAGACTGCATCAAAAAGTCACTAATTATCCCCATGATGGTGATATCCATTAAAACCTAGTCTTTGTATGAACTTGAACGACTTCACACACAGGGATTCACTCCCAAGGCGGTTGTCTATTGTCAGATCCCAGAGCATGGTAACTTAATGTTCCGGAGTGATCCTTCTAGAACAGCTGAAAAACAGCCAGGTCGACCGTAAAAAGTAGCGTCGCTCAGGTCTATCAACTGTTTTCTTTGGGAGCTGAGATTTGAAATAGCACCCAAGGCGAACAGCGTCCATTACTTTTTGGACCGGCATGAACACGTCAACACTCACTTCCGTAACAGGTGGTGTTATGTTCACCAAATACACTTGCCGTCCAACATAAAAGGTGGCGAAATTAGTTGCTGTTACCGAGGTGGCTTGGTAGCACGCAACAACTAAACAGTTTCGTCATAGAGCCAGTAAGGTTTACGGCAGACAATGGCAGCACACATGAACAACCCTTTATCAAACGAATTATTACACTAATTCACTTTCGTATGATGATGATGATGGTGATGATTTTTATTGGCTTTTGATATGTGCCCATACAGCCACTTCAACACTAGAAATGTCATACTACAGGTTGTTTTTGACAATTCAGAGTATTAATTAGTACCCTGGTGCGAAGCTACACAGACACCACGATTTGTGACAATATTATTTAAAGTTCGTTTGCACTTATAAGTGTGAAGACTGGCCTAATTCTGAATCCAGAAAACGATGACTGATTTAACTAGTAAAATGCTGGCGGTGACAGTAGATAAGTCCTAATGCTGTCTTGAGCCACTGTTGATACACGCACACTGCGACACTGGACGCACTGGTCGAGTGGAACCATGCGTGCGCCTATATCCACGGCTAAGTTCACTAGAGTACTATTTGCGTGTCGTAAGGCGGAAGCACGACATAGTTCGTGCTTGCAAGCCGTCAGTGGTTTCATACCATGCCTATGGCGGATGGACGGGACTATTTGAGTGACGTCAGGCGGAAGCATAACATAGTCCGAGTTATGTGTGCCCTCTGTGGCGTTTGACCATAACCGTGAGGCTCTACAGTGGAGGCTGGCCTTGCTGTGTGTATCTGTCTCGTTGTATGGCTCTGTACCGCCTCTATGGCAGTTACAGCAGTTACAGTCGTGTTTCGAGACACAGGGAACAAAAATTAATGTGCCATGTTGGAGTAGTATTCTTGTGTGCTGAAGCGTCAGAAGTATTAATATATGAGAGCCTGATAGTTTTCGATGAGCAAACTGTCCCAGCATCTTGTTGTCTCGTTTGTCCCAACAAGTCCAAACCACAGAGTACCGCTACCACTCAGGTAACACCAAAGATTCTGCTGCTATCATAGAATAATTTTGAGGAATCTTTTTTTGCTCTCTCCCCTTTATTTTTCTGTGCATTAGAGTAATTTCATGTCTGTGACTTTGACCTATCTACAGGAGAGTGGCGGCCAGACCGATAACCTATTACATTATATGATTAAATGAGATTCATGTATCTATATGTGAGAGTTTTATTTGTCAAAAGTATCTGGACACCTATTAGTGGACATTATACGGGGTGTGGCCAGTCTTCTTCCTCATTATTATGGCATAAACTCTGCTGGAGGCACTTTCAATGAGATGTCCGTATATCTGTGGAGGAATAGCAGCCAACTCTTCCTCAAGAACCGAAACAAGAGAAATTTGTGATGATGTTTGGTTTATGGGGCGCTCAACTGCGCAATCATGAGCGCCCGTACAAAGTCCCAATTTTCACACAATCCAATCCAGCCACTGTCACGAATGATGATGATGATTTTGATGATGGAATGATGAGGGCAACACAAATACCCAGTCCCCAGGCAGAGAAAATCCCCAACCCGGCCGGAATCGAAGCCGGGCCCCCGTGATCCAGAGGCAGCAACGCTAGCCACTAGAACACGAGCTGCGGACACAGAAAGTTGTGATCTTGGACGGTGGGTCTTGAGCAAAGTCGACGTTCCAACTTATCCTATAGATGTTCCATTAGGTTCAGGTCGGTAATGTGGGCAGGCCGGTTCATTTCAGAGACGTTATTGTCCACAAGCCATTACTTCATAGATACTGCTTCATGACAGAGTGCAATGTCATGCTTATACAAACAATCATCGTCTCCGAACTATACCTCTACAGTACGCAGTATACGACACTGTAAAATGTGTTCATCATCTTCTGCATTTGTCGTTCTCTTAATCGTAATAGGAGGATCACACTCCAATCGCGACATAGGCCCCTATAGTGTAAAATCAGCTTCTCCGTACCTCACTGATAGCACTAGAAATGACGGCAGATAACTTTCTCCAGGATATTCACCAAACCTAAATCCATCCACTGGACTGCCACAGGGTATAGCGTGATTCATCGTTCCATATCACTCTTTCGTGGTCATCCACTGCCCAGAAGAGTCGCTCTTTACTCCACCTTCAATTTCGCTAGGCACTGACTACAGAAATATGTGGCTTATGAGGAGCTAATCATTATATCCCATTCCTTTTTAACTCCGTAAGCATAGTCACTGTTAGATGAAGTCGTGGTAGCAATTTTTAAGCTCAGGAGTGACTTCTTCTGCTGACTGTCTTTGTTTAACTCTGGTTGCTCTTTCGAATTTCCTGCGCTTGAAAATCACGCCTCCAACAGTCGACTTGGGTACTCTGATGGATTTATTACTAGGGCGGCACCTAGTGACTAGTCCACATTCGAATTCAATGAGCTCCCCTGATCGATCCATTTTGCTCTTAGTGCCTCCTTGTTGACAATACAATACTCATCGCCTTCTTTTAAACTGCTCGTCGTGACTTGCAGTGATCAATTCCTCATTACATACGGTTTTTAGGATACATTTGATCAAACAATGTACCTGTTTATTCGAGTCAGTCTAAGACTTTAGCATTGTAAACTCTTCATATGGCCTTAATTTCTATTAATAGCTTGATCACAGTCGCAGTTATTGAGCAAGACGCCAAGGTGAGTTATGCCTGTAAATAGAAAAATAAGATTAATTTTTCGGCAGTTCCTCTAAGTCTTCTTAGCCTCTTTTCGTAATGGCTGTGTCGCCTGCGGCCATTAGCGCGCGTATCTCTTCACCCCCAAGTAAACGTGCATAGCGCGTTTATGATAGCAATTTTCGCTGCATTCTGAGAACCGAGTTTTTAAAGATTCCGTGAAACTTTATTGTTCCATTGTTGCATCCTGTGCTGTGATGTTACAGCGGAATGTAAGGTACTAGCCAGTTTAGCTGTCTTATGACACGGTAATACGAGAGAGTAATGAAAGAGAACGATAAAGAGTGTGGCGTGGGGCTAGTGGCGGGCCGGCTGTCTGTATGAGACTGCGGATGCAGTTCGCGGTGGGCGGTCACGTGGAGCCGCGCGGCCGTGTTCCGCAGAAAGCGGCTGGACGCCGGTGCTGCGCCACGCGTTGCGAAAGTCCGCGCCACGGGCCGTCCTCATCAAAATAGCCGCAGCCGGGCCGCCCTGGCAGCGCGCCCCGCCTACGCCAAACCTGCAACTGCTGTCATATATGCTTGTGTACGCCGCTCGTGGCAGATCAATACTGGCTGCCAGACCGGGACTCTAGCCCGAAACCCTGTCTTCCGCCGCCGACGCTTTACTTCCACCAGTACCTCATTCCCACCATCCAGATTTCACAATTCTCCTGCATACCTTGCGGAAGTGAAGCCGTGAGGACGGGTCATCGCGCAAGTATAGCTCCGTCTGTAGGAGCACTGCCCGCCAAAGACAGTGATGCGGATTCGAGTTCCGGTCTGGCAACGAGATATGATCTACCAGAAAATTTCAAAACAGTACACACTCCAGTAGGTACTTGCATCTGCAGTGTGACACAAAGCTATGTGCCGTGATCTCGTGCGAAATTTCATTGCCTAACCAAAACATAAGACATGGTTGGATGTCAATACAGCTCCGTACACGTACACACCACTGGCGGTTGCGTAAATGATTTGGAGCTGTAATACTCTGTGACAGGTACGACTGTCACCAAAGTACAATAATGTTGTTACCAGGCCCGGTAGGTATGTAAGAGGTGTGAACATCTACATCTACATCTACGTGATTACTCTGCTATTCACAATAAAGTGCCTGGCAGAGGGTTCAATGAACCACCTTCATGCTGTCTCTCTATCGTTCCACTCTCGAACGGCAAACGGGAAAAACGAGCACTTAAATTTTTCTGTCGAGCCCTGATTTCTCTTATTTTATCGTGATGATCATTTCTCCCTATGTAGATGGGTGCCAACACAATTTTTTGGCCATCGGGGGAGAAAACTGGTGACTGAAATTTCATGAGAAGATCCCGTCGCAACGAAAAAAGCCTCTGTTTTTAAGATTGCCACTCCAATTCACGTATCATGTCTGTGACACTATCTCCCCTATTTCGCGATAATACAAAACGAGCTGCCCTTTCTTGTACTTTTTCGATGCCATCCGTCAGTCGCATCTGATGCGGATCCCACACCGCACAGCAATACTCCAGAATAGGGCGGACAAGCGTAGTGTAAGCAGTCTCTTTGGTAGACCTGTTGCACCTTCTAAGTGTTCTGCCAATGAATCGCAGTCTTTGGTTTGCTCTACCCACAATATTATCTATGTGATCGTTCCAATTTAGGTTATTTGTAATTGTAATCCCTAAGTATATAGCTGAATTTACAGCCCTCAGATTTGTGTGACTTATCGCGTAATAGAAATTTAGCTGATCTTTTTTAGTACCCATGTGAATAACTTCACACTTTTCTTTATTCAGGGTCAATTGCCACTTTTCACACCATACAGATATCTTATCTTAATCATTTTGCAAGTCGTTTTGATCATCTGATGACTTTACAGAACGGTAAATGACAGCATCATCTGCAAACAATCTAAGACGGCTACTCATATTGTCTCCTATGTCGTTAATATAGATCAGGAACAACAGAGGGCCTATAACACTTCCTTGGGGAACGCCGGATATTACTTCTGTTTTACTCGATGACTTTCCGTCTATTACTACGAACTGTGACCTTTCCGACAGGAAATCACGAATCCAGTCGCACAACTGAGGCGATACTCCGTAGGCACGCAGTTTGGTTAGAAGACGCTTGCGAGGAACAGTGTCGAAAGCCTTCTGGAAATCTAAAAATATGGAATCAATTTGACATCCCCTGTCGATAACACTTATTACTTCATGAGTATAAAGAGCTAGTTGTGTTTCACAAGAACGATATTTTCTGAATCCGTGCTGACTATATGTCAATAATCATTTTCTTCGAGGTACTTCATAATGTTCGAATACAGTATGTGTTCTAAAACCCTATTGGAAATCGACGTTAGTGATAAAGGCCTGTAATTCAGCCGATTACTCCTACTTACCTCTTTGGGAAGTGCAAGATGTTTGAACAGTGCAAGATGTTGGGTGATCACTGTAAAGGACACGGAGATGCCGCGTTATTAGCACTGAGTGAGTTTGAAAGGGTCCCCATACTGGGCCTGCCTTTGCCCGTCTGATCGAATCGTGCTATATCCAGTTGTGTGGAGCATTCGGATGTGACAGTGGTGCGACGTTGGACTGCGAGGAAACGTGAAGCCATACATACTCATAAATTCTCTGGTGGACCACGGCTGACCACCACGCCGTATGGTGCAACAAGCACTTCGTAACCCCTTCACATCTGCGCCTTTCATCCGAGAACAAATAACGGACTCCCTGCAACATTCTGCGTTATCCCGCACCGTGACAGGGAAGCATTGACAGCAGATGAATGACGTTGCATTATGTTCAGCGATGAATCGCGGTTCTGCGCTACTCCGTCGGCGAGTATGGAGGCGACCTGGGGAGAAGTCCCATTTTTTCAATGTTTTGGAGAACACAGTTGTTTAATCCTGGCGTAATGGTGTGGGAAGCCATTGGGTATGACTCACGCCTTGTGGTGAGTGAGGGAATTCTGACGGCACAACGATACGTCTCGGACATGTTGCGTCCTCATGCGTTACCTCTCTAGCGACAGTATAGTGATGCCAATTTTCAACAGGACAATGCTCGTCCACACATGCTACGTGTCTCTACGAACCGCCTGCGTAATACTGAGGTACTCCGGGGACCAGTAGGATACCCGGATATGTCACCCATAGAATATGTGTGCGAGCAGCTCGGATGTCAACTCTATCCCAGAGCCAATATCCAAGATATGATGGACCAATGACAACGGTTGTGGGCGATCTTGCGTGCTTCACTTTTTTTTTTTCAGGACGTGTAGCTGACCTGCCGCCATTACCTGGAGATCTGCTGAATCAACTGAACTAACGTTCTCTGAAAGAACTGATTATTCCTACGTATGCTACGTACCGCCTCCGTGGCCGAAAACTATATCTGCTGTATCGCACATTTCAAGCCCTCCTTCCGCACCGACACTGACACATTCCACAATACCTACAATTACACACGCTCCATGTCCGCTACCATCGAAAATGCAATTCATCCCCTCTCTCAGAGAGTGAAATCTGGCCCAGTAATCATCCGTCCAATCAATTCTACTCTTCACTCCCTATCCCACGCTACATCAGGGCATCCTCTTCCCCCTCCTTCCCCTATCATTTCTTCATCGTACCCAGCACACTCCCCACGCCGCTACATTTATGTTTCCTACTAAGCAACTCAACACCTTCCCTCATATCCAGTCGTAGGACCTATGGGACCCCTCTGCTTATAGCAACACTTTGTAGTCCTACAGGACTACAAACAGTGTCGGAAGTACCATGCGGCTTTTCGCAGATGATCTTGTAGTATACAGAGAAGTTGCAGCATTAGAAAATTGCAGCAAAATTCAGGAAGATATGCAGCGGATAGGCACTTGGTGCAAGGGGTGGCAACTGACCCTTAACGTAGACAAATGTAATGTACTGCGAATACATAGAAATAAGGATCCTTTATTGTATGATTATATGATAGTGGAACAGACACTGGTAGCAGTTACTTCTGTAAAATATCTGGGAGTATACGTACGGAACGATTTGAAGTGGAATGATAATATAAAATTAATTGTTGGTAAGGCGGGTGCCAGGTTGAGATTCATTGGGAGAGTCCTTAGAAAATGTAGTCCATCAACAAAGGAGGTGGCTTACAAAACACTCGTTCGACCTATACTTGAGTATTGCTCATCAGTGTGGGCTCCGTACCAGGTCGGGTTGACAGAGGAGATAGAGAAGATCCAAAGAAGAGCGGCGCGTTTCGTCACAGGGTTATTTGGTAAGCGTGATAGCGTTACGGAGATGTTTAGCAAACTCAAGTGGCAGACTCAGCAAAAGAGGCGCTCTGCATCGTGGTGTAGCTTGCTGTCCAGGTTTCTAGAGGGTGCGTTTCTGGATGAGGTATCGAATATATTGCTTGCCCCTGCTTATAACTGCCGAGGAGATCACGAATGTAAAATTAGAGAGATTCGAGCGCGCACGGAGGCTTTCCGGCAGTCGTTCTTCCCGCGAACCATACGTGACTGGAACAGGAAAGGGAGGTAATAACAGTGGCACGTAAAGTGCCCTCCGCCACACACCGTTGGGTGGCTTGCGGAGTATAAATGTAGATGTAGATGTAGAAGCCTCATCATTCCTCCCGGTGCAGGCGCTTCACTGTGACTATGCAGGGATTCTTTCAAAGTTCTTCTCCTTTACATATTATTTTAATGACATTCCTTAAAACCATCTTTTTGATCATTTTAAAACACATGTAAAATGTTTGGCCTCTTCATTTATATTTTTCGACTTTACGTATTTATAAACTAATTATTTGACGTGTTTTATGTTTGCACCGCTGACAGCTGTATGTCCATCAACATGGAGAAGAAAACATATTTAAAAAACAGGAATTTTTCTTCCCAAACACCCCGCCTATGTAACTATCAGCAACGCCAACTTTCACAGCAACTGTCCCATAGCAGGTGTGCCCAGTTTTCCGTTCTTCTGACACTTGGTTAGTTCCTCTATGCAACAGATACGTCTAAACTTACGCCACTGACACACGTCGTCCAGTACGCCGAAAGTATTCCTCAACGTCTAGCGACGCTCCAAAAATCCCAAACATTCCTCCAACGAATCTCTTCTGGTGTAACCATTAACTCCTCTAAACAAACATACGAAACTTCTAGGCAATAATAAGACTGTTAAATTTTCTTGTCTGAAGTTCACAGTGTTGCAATGTCGGCCTTCCGGCATTTTCAAGTGGAAGACAGCGAAAATTTTGACATTTGCTGAAGCACATGATATCCGCTGTGTTCCACTTAATTGCAACAGTGGACTTTTAAGTAAATAATATAAATAGGAAAAGGTGAAGATAATGTCTTTTAAAAATAATAGTGTGAATTATATATATCATCACTAATTTTACTAAAATATCTTGGAGTAATCCTTCACTGTAAACCAATTAGAAATCCTCACCTACCAACAATCCATCAGAGACTCGCAATAAAAAAGATCGTTTCATGCAAATTATGTCAAAATGGAAAGAGGAAAAGAAGGAACAAAACAGAAGAACTGCATCATCAAACCCTCCAAGTGCTCCTCTATTTGACGATAATAGCTTCGTGGTACTGACCAGACTCAACACTGCCACAGTAATTCAAATGTCAGTACTTGGCCCACTTCCCGTAGTACAGCCGCAATCGCACTGCTTCTCTTAAATGCGTTGGAGCACACAATGCACTACATGTAAAAAGGGACCGGTCGATGTGCATCACCCGAGACGCAAGGCACGCACCGAGGTGATGAGGCTGCAAGTCGGTCACACGCAGAGAAAATACTGACGAAGAAGTAACAAAAGAAACTGAAGAGTAAAACTATGCAGGTGCACAAAAGCGGGACTGTCTAAGGAAACTGACTTTCTGTTAAGAGGCCCAGTGTCCTACTTCTCAGCGACTTTCAAGACCATTCAGGCGACTGTGAGAGTTACTACTCAACTCCACCTGATGTACGCCAATGGTTGATACAGCCTTACATGATACGCAGACACATGGGACACGTGGCTTCCCCCTCCCTTCTCGCCAGCCACTCCCCCTCAGTCCGCCCTCCCCCCTCCCCAGCCCCTCTTCCCTCCCGTAGTAATGGACCCTCACAGCACTTACCCGCCCTCCAATAAAGCGTAAGGTAATTTTGGCGTTGGGAAGGACCCCCTGCAGCTGGAACCATGCCGAAATCTACGCCTACATATACAGCCACATTTATGCACCATATACTACTGTGTAGCACTTGGCGAGGAATACTTCATGTGAATATCAGCGACTTTATGTCGTATTCCTTTCGCGTAAAGGGCGAAGGAAAAATGCTTGTCTACATGCCTTATCTCTTACTTTATTCCCACTACTCCTACTTGTGCAATGCGATGAAAGTTGTGGAGTTGTTACATAGTCATCCTTGAATATCGATTTTTCTTTTTCTAAATTTAGTTAACAGAATTTAGAGAGTACGACGTCGTATTTCTTTCAAAGATTCTGATTTCACTTTCCCGAGAATCTACGTTACACTTTCGTGTAGCCTGTACTGACCTATTATGATAATAGGACGTGTGTCCCTTGATGTATGCTGTATGCCTACTCGATAAAAACACCAAACGCTGTGCAACACTTTAAAACAGGTCGTACAGACTTGTTGTATGCCTTTTCTGTTACAGATGCAGTCCACTTTCCCAGAATCCACATAACAGCTCTAAGCCTCGCTACCATTGATTTTACGTATCCGTATCATTTTATATCGCTTCGTAGTATTACCCAAAAACATTGCAACGACGTGATTGACCCCACACATTTGTCAGTACTCTCGTAGTTTGAAACTGTCTGGATATCTCTCTTCGTTCTAGGCATTACCTTGCATTTGTCCATATTTAGAGAGAGCTGCCATTTAGTATGCCAAATGGAAATACTGTTGAACGATCATCAAACGACGATGCTTTCTGCAGACAGCATCGTTAGCGAAGATACTCTCCATAATAAAAACTAGAAAAGGGACGAATTTCACAGCGTATTCTATCTAGTGGGAATTCTGTCGTTCTCTGGTGGCTTGAATAGTCTCAATCGTTTTTCGCAATCATTCTCCTGGGTGTGTGGATAAAACACTGCTACGGCTTTCTACCTGTCGCCTTTAGTTTCAGCCCAGTCCGATTCATGAGAGACAGGATAGAAGATCCGTGTCCATTCATTAACTATACGCAGAATTAGTAGGCTACTTCCTACTGTTTTATGATATTCCTTTCATCGGAATCTGACTAAGAAGTTGTTGTAAGCTTCAAGCATAGCCATTATTATGGATACACGAGTTGTCACTAAGTTTCGTGTCAGTTACCCTACATTCTCTTTTGTAGTAAAGTATTTTATCACTGTTTTGCGTAAAATCCTCCGAATGGTAACATTAATCTACGGCAGGTCTTTGCTGTCTTTTATTACATTATCTATCACAAATATATCTAGAGCATGATATACGATGCGTCTGAGATTTATCCACGGCTCTTCTACGTTTACCTGACTTGCACAAAGTTCATTTTTTAAGTAGGATGCTAGTGACTGTTAATCTGATATTAATTTTATCATATACAGGGTGTCTCTCCTAAAAGCCGGTAGGCACATTTTCTCTGATGTTTCGGTAGATACCTGCAATTTAGTTTTTGCAGTATGTACTGGAGTCAGCATAAACGAATACTGCTCATCACATATTTCACGCGATGCCCAGTGTCGACGGAAAACGTCGGTTAGATTCCCGTTACAAACAAAATGATTTTACGTGCCGTTATGCTTCTTGTTTTACTGTCCCTGTTAATACATATCTTCAAAATAAATAACGTGATACAATAATTTGGGACAGCTCTATCGAATGTTCGCTTAAAATTCCGCTTTAAAAATCGTTTTTTTTTGCTACGGGAAACCGACGCTTTACACCGAGCCGGCCGCGGTGGCCGCGCGGTTCTAGGCGCTCAGTCCGGAACCGCGCGACTGCTACGGTCGCAGGTTCGAATCCTGCCTCGGGCATGGATGTGTGTGATGTCTTTAGGTTAGTTAGGTTTAACTAGTTCTAAGTTCTAGGGGACTAATGACCTCAGAAGTTGAGTCCCATAGTGCTCAGAGCCATTTGAACCTTTACACCGACGCTGGATATACCATGAAATATGTGACGAGCAATATTTATCTGAGCTGATCCCAGCGGCACTTTGCAAACGCGAAATTGCAAATAACTGCCGAAGCACCAGAGAGAACACGCCTGACGGCTCTTGAGAGACACACCCTGTATACAGTTTTTTTTTAATATGTGCTAACGCTGGCCTACCCTTAACCCTCCCCCCTTTTTATTTTCAAATAGAAACCCCCCTTTTTTACTGCCGATTCGGATTTTACGGTAAAAAATACCTACGGTTTATCTGAAACAATTTTTCCCGTTCGTAGTAGATGATGCTAATCGGGGGTATAGTTTGGCTCCGAAATCAATACCACAAATGGTGAGATTTGAGGGGGGTGCTCAGAGGCCTCACTGAACACAACACCGAAGGGACCAGAAAACTACGTTCCGTTAAATGTAGCTTATCTGCCAGATTTTTAGATGTCTAAACGTAAAAATTTTACTATACTATCAAACTTACAAAAGTAAAAAAAAAAAATTATGAATAATATGAACTGTTTAAAACAATAAAGTTTATATTGTTATCGAAAACGTAAAGTAGAATCAAATGAGCCGTTTCTTAACTGCAAAAACCGAAAGAACTGAATTTTGTCGATTACTGCTCCATTTACCACTAATGGAAATAAATTTTTTTGATCAATCCCACGTATTTCTTTGACGTAGAACCCAAATCTACAGTAAAAATTTTGGTTCCCATTTGAAAATAAGAAGTCGGCCCATCCAGGGGAGGGGGTTTGGGGAGGGCCACTTTTAGCACGGACAGACGTCATCGTCCCTCCCCCTTCCCCCCCCCCCCCCTCCTGGAATTATTAACTTTTCATCTGGAACATTTTTTTCGTACGATGTGTATTTTTCGAGGTATTTAGTCGTCCCAAGTGAAAATTAACACTCTGTATATAAGCTCGTTTGACGAACTGTTGGTCTTTGGTTACCTTCGTCGCCTTTACGGTATCATTTTTGGTAATATATGTCCCTTTAACAATTCTCTAGCAAAGATCGAACCTGTTTGTATCCAAGAGGTCTAAAATATTTATGTCAGGTGTGGGCTGACGGACTTACTGTTCGAGGCAGTTGTCTGACAGTGTGTTCGGCAGTACTAGGCACGACAGTAACACTGGTAATGCACGTCTGGTTTTCTCAGTTGCTACTACTCAAGTTGAAGGCACCCCTACTTCTACCGAATCATCAGAATATTTCCGTAATGTCGAATTTAGGCTTTCCTTGAACGGCACTACAGTCGATGTGCCTGTAGAAACATCCATACGAGTCAGATTCATTTTGAACCTCGGCAGACCTTGCATTCCTACCTGTTGCTATAAAATCTCAACCGCCTGGGAAGTCTAGCCTATCTTTTCTTTATAGATGCCACGTGTTATACAAAATTTCCCCACGTTCTACTTCGATCCTCATATAACACTCATTTCGTAGCATTAGGTTAGAGCAAATGCTCTCTTGGAGAGATGTGAGCCCTGGGACGTTTTTGCGTACCATTTGGCAGTCAGCAATCGATATTTTAATACAACTGTTATCCATTATGAATGTGGAATACTGCTACTGAGATGAATAAAGGTTTCCACAAATAATTGCAGCCAGACGCCTTGTGTGATGCCTCAGTTTTTATATACTATGAACGGTTTCGAATCTCCTAGCGACTCATCAACAGATAGTACATATTTTTAATGGACGATTGGAGCATTCTGGGGATCGTGTAGTTGTAGCAAGATAGAAAAACGAAAGAAGTAAGCACCGAATGTTGCAAGAATTATTTACACCATAAGATCAATTTAAAGGCACTACTTACAGTTGTTAGTATCCATGGGTTTATTCTTAGTGAGCACACTATCTGGACAACATAATTTTGTTATCTTAACTCATCCATAGTGGATGTTTAAGAACCCGAGAATTTTTATTCAATAAACTTAATGAAATCATTAATGATTTCCAGTAACGTTAAATCTATAGCACTAGACAAACTTTGCCACAGGCAGTAACTCCCACGTGCTTCACAGAATGTAAACAAACTAGGGACCGTGACGGAACTTAAGTGTTCGAAGAATTTGTGTTAAAGGACCGTTAAGGTACCCCTATACTTTTAACGAATGAGTTAGAGGCGTTGCCCTCCGCTGATAATGTGAGAAAGCCAGCGGTTCTTGCATCTCCTTCTCTGCTCAAACGGAATTTCTTAACATAACTGGAAAACATAAATTTTGTTTTCTAAAATAATGTGTGCACCAGGAATAAACCAATGGATACTAATACCTTTAAGTAATGCCTTCAAATTGGTCTTATGATATAAATAATTCTCGCCACATTCAGTGCTTACTTGTTTCGACCCCCACAATGTTCCAGACATTTATGGAAGTTACCACCTGATGATGAGTTGCGAATCGAAACCGTTCATGGTAAATAAAAATAGCACCATCACAAAAGGCGACTAGTTGCAGCTACTTCTGGAAACCAGTATTTTAAAATTATTAATATCCACTTTTCTTACCCAAATGATTTTAACAATTGTTTTCCGGAGATCGTTGTTTCACCTAAGCTAAGGAATAAAACTGCATATCACACGCACATTGCCACACGTGTGGCTCCTTGGGTAGTATTGTAAACTCTTAGCTTGTCCAGGGCGATTCTAAAACTCAACACCCTACAGCACAGGTCGAGGAAACTTCAGTCAACTTCGTCATAGAATCGACGAAGTCTCCGGTTTAGAGCTTCCACGTGGTATCAGAGGAACACGATCAGTCCCGAAAGGGTGATTCTGTAACGTATCTGACATGTCCGATAATGTTGTACTGAATGGTCTATGGACGAATAAATACACCCAAAAACAAAAACAAAAAAAGAAGCATTATCCGAATGAGGCGGAAATCGGTAGATGTGACGTACAGGCAAACAAATGGTTACAATTTCAGAAAAAATGGATGATTTATTCAAGAGAAAGAGCATCACACATAGAGAAAGTCAATAACGCATTGATCCGCTTCTGGCCCGTATGCATGCATTTATTCGGCTTACCATTGATTGATATAGTTGTTGGATGTCTCTTGAGGGATGTAGTGCTAAATTTCGTCCAATTGGCGAGTTAAATCGTCAAAATTCCGAAATGGTTGGAGGCCCCTGCCCATAATGCTCCAAACTTTCTCAAATGGGGAGACATCCGGCGACCTTACCGGCCAAAGTAGGTTTTGGCAACCAAGAAGACAAGCAGTAGAAACTCTTGCCCGTGCGGGCTGGCATTATCTTGCTGAAATATAAGCCCAAAATGGCTTGCCATGAAGAGCAACAAAACGGGACGTAGAATATCGTAGACGTGCCGCTGTGCTGTGAGAGTGTGACGGATGACAATCAAAGGGGTCCTGCATTGAAAAGAAATGGCACCCTTGACCATCCTTCATAGTTATCGGGCCGTATGGCGTGTGACAGTAAGGTTGGTATCTCACCGCTGGTTGGGACATCTCCAGACACATCTTCGGCCTGGAATAACATCGACTGGAGTAGAATTGCCTTCAGTGATGAGCCCCGCTTCGAACTGAGCCCCGATGACGAGTGAAGACGTGCCCGGAGATGCCCTGAACAGCGGTGGGGTACCAGCCTGACGATCACCTCCATGTGGCGCTACAACCAGGAGTGATGGTATAGGATACTATTTCTTTTCATAGCAGGACCCCTTTGGTTGTCATCCGCGGCACCCTTAGAGCACAGCGGTATGTCGACGATATTCTACGCCCTGTTTTGTTACCCTTAATGGCAAGCCATTCGGGGACTTAAGTTTCAGCAAGATAATGCCCGACCGCACATGGCGAGAGTTTCTACTGCTTGTCTTCGTGCTTGCCAAACCCCCTCTTGACCAGCAAGATCGCCGGATCTCTTCCCAATTGAGTACATTTGGAGCATTATGGGCAAGGCCCTCAAACCATTTCGGGATTTTGACGATCTGACGCCCGAATTGGACAGAATTTGGCACGAAATCCCTCAGGAGGCATCCAGCAACACTCTCAGTCAATGGTAAGCTGAATAAGTGGTTGCATAAGGACCAGAGATGGATCAACGCCAACGCGTTATTGATTTCCTCAATTTATGAAGCTGATTCTCTTGAATAAATCATCCAATGTTTCTGAAACTGTGTTTGTCTGTGCATGCACATCACATCTATCGATTTCCATTCCATTCGGATAATTGATTTGTGGCTCATCTTTTTTTTGTCATAGAGTGTAAATTAACAAATAATCAAATAAATCGACACCATTTCTGCCAGCCTCCGGAGAGAACCGAGAGTAGTGACAGTTCCCACGCGGCAGACGTCGTTGGTGCTGATGTGAGCAATTATTTACTGCTGACTGAAAATCGTGGTTCAAATGGTTCAAATGGTTCAAATGGCTCTGAGCACTATGGGACTTAACTTCTGAGGTCATCAGTCCCCTAGAACGTAGAACTACTTAAACCTAACTAACCTAAGGACATCACACACATCCATGCCCGAGGTCGGATTCGAACCTGCGACCGTAGCGGTCGCGCGGTTCCAGACTGTAGCGCCTAGAACCACTCGGCCACCCTGGCCGGCTGAAAATCGTGCATTCGTTTTTTGCCGGAATGGCATTTTCCACCTGGTGGGAAATCTGTTTGCAGATGTAGAACATTGTATTTTTTCTTCTAACGATACGCTGTTCCCTAAGACGGACTATCACGTGCCTAGTGTTCGACCTGTCAACAATTAGCAATCTCGTTTTTCCTCTCTGTGACTGCCCTGACACAAGAAATCCCGCTTCTCGATATGGAAAGGCAAGGCCCGATGGCTGTCTAGCATTATCAGTGGGAGGCAATTCCTCTAACTTACTCGTTAGACGTATGGGCCTAAGTTTTCGGTCGTTTACCACACACGACGTTTCCTGCGAAACAGGCCTAGATTTGGAAACGACTTGTGACCAAGAACAGGTGATAATCTGATACAAAAACAGGTCCTCTGTGACGATGAATGGGAGAAACTGATGAGCTTGGCGACCCGTTTGCCTTGCTACTATATCACCGACACGATTTGCAGAGGCCTTGCGAAGCCAGTCGAAAGTTGCCGGCGCTGTTTGCAGACGGCAGCTAAACGTTCCATCGACAAGAATTCAAGTAAAAGTTTCTCCAGGAAGAGAGATTTAGGGTGAAAATAGAGAAGCTGCAGAGGAAAAGAAGCGTGGGAACGACATTTATCTACCTTGCACGACTGATGATACCTGCAGGTTCGAAGTTAACCTTGGAACATCTGTCCCCGTGCAGCAAGAACACAGGTTACAACAAGGTCAGGCAGCTAGCATTATGTCTCCAACAACGCACTCTGCAAGACAATCAGTAGAACAGATAACTTCCACCATTTACTTACTCTCCTCTTTTCTTCACGAAACGTCCCGTTTACAGTGAAGTGTGATAAACGAGAAGGTAGGAAGTCAATCGAACATAGATGAACTCAGTTACGGTTTGGCCAAGAAATCATACCAGTAATCCGCTAAAGTTTTTACGAGAAATTACCAAAAACTGTCGTAGAGCAGTATGACCATGCCATGATTTCAATCAGGCCCTTACATGTGTGTGTATTTAACGGTCAGTGTAGATGCAAACGCTTTGGGCATATGTGTGTACGTGTTATCATGTCCAACGCAAAAATTACGCCACATATTTGATCTAGTCATAGATACTTTCATGCTTTTTACTCTTTATTTTCTGTAGGTCATTCGACCAGAGAAGAGAGTGCCGTCCTCTGTGCCACTTTCCGTGATACATGTTGCATTATCTTAGTTTTAGTAGTGAACCGCTACCTGGTGATATCTGCTACCTTAAGCGAATGACGCAACAACGATAAGAAGTACGAGAATTAATATTTCACTTTACTGCATTTGTTGACAACGTTATTTTTCACCTTGTGATAACGAGATAACCTGAATTTTAAATAACGCCTGTAGTGAAATGATTTATTTTGGTGATCGTTTTAACCAGTGTATCTCCTAAATCGATCACATTTTATAGGAAAATATAAAATTTTGGTCAAATTTCGCACCAGTGTGAGCACTCGAACCACAGTGTGGCTAATGTGAGCATTAATCTTAAGTATTAGCATTGTACAATGTAAGGAACCCATGATCCAGCTTAGAGTATTAATGGACGCTGTTCTTGGATCCGTATTCTCCGAAAATTATCGTGTCTTCTCAAGTGTGAGGTTCTCAGTCTGTTTAAAAAAAAAAAAAAAAATGAACGTATGGCATGGTTGGCCAGGAGGCCCCTATCCGGAGAAGTTGGGCCGCCAAGTGCAAGTCTTATTTCAGTCGACGCCACATTGGGTGAGCGCCGGTAATGAGGAGGAAATGATGAGGAGGACAACACAACACCCAGTCCCCGAGCGGAGAAAATCTCCAACCCGGCCGGGAATCGAACCCGGGCCCGCTTGCATGGGAGGCGAGCACGTTACCACACACCTAATCAGGCGGACTGTCTGTTTCCGAATAGTGTATAGATACGAAGGCAATACAAAAGTTTCATAGTCTGTCGAAGAAGTGGCGTTGATGCAAATGAGAGCGTTATCTTTGGGAGAAGGAGAACGTTGTTCTAACAAGACTCTGCTGAGTAAATCTAGAGAGCCGGTATTCGAGAAAGACTGTACGCCAATTTCGCGACCCAATGGTATGTCTCATGTAGGGACCGTGAGAACGAGATAAAAGATATTAGAGCTAGTATAGGTAGTTTTCCTTCGCTAATTACACCGATTGACTAGGACAAAATGGCTCTGAGCACTATGCGACTTAACTTCTGAGGTCATCAGTCGCCTAGAACTTAGAACTAATTAAACCTAACTAACCTAAGGACATGACACACATCCATGCCCGAGGCAGGATTCGAACCTGCGACCGTAGCGGTCGCTCGGATCCACACTGCAGCGCCTGGAACCGCACGGCCACTCCGGCCGGCTGACTAGGACAGAAATTCGCTAATATTGCTACGAAGTGCACTCCAATGGCTGCCGATGGCAGTAACGGGCCATACGGCTTCGACAGCAGCGTTTCCTCTACGCCGGAGCACTGCAGTGGATGTGATCGTGTTTTTGTCGACGTCTTCCGCGGGCTGCGAGTATATTAGTCTCCATTATCCAGAATCCGCATACGTATCACAAGGGGAACCTGCCGTGGGTCACTCTCAGATATAGACAAAAATTGGCAGAGTGGAAAAAGGGTGAACATGAACAGGGACACCTGTTTTGGCTTAGGCGCCAACACTCAATAGTTTCCGAGAAAATGACGGTCAAAGATTCAACGCCACCTCAGCAGTCCGCTCGTGCGGTGTGTGTCTAAGAGAGTTGGTAATGGACTGGCTAAAAGCACAACACCGAATTTTTGTGCCCCATGTTCAAATTCAGTCTTATGTTCTTTTCCTCTCTTTCGTTATCGGTGAATAATATGACACAAATATTTTTGTGACACCGTGAAATACAATAGAACTGCTGACAAAAGAACTGAGCATTTCATATGGTATTAAAAACTGACAGTGTCATTACAAATCTTATATAATCTTATATAGTTATAGGTAACTAAAAATTAAAAACATACAATTTCTAGTATTCCAATTTTTCTTCGATTTTTTACTTTCATGCTTCGATGAAACAGTGCGTTCCCCAAGGCGATATTTACCACAAAAAATTCAAAGCATAAAAATTCGGAGCACCACGAGCAACGTGCTAAGTCACGTATGCCACATTCACAGTTTTTAGTGTAAATATAATTGGGAAAACATTCTCGTTAACGTAGCTAAATACCTGGTCGGGGCAGACATTTTCAACTCTCCCCGTTGGCTTATATCAACGCCTGTATTCAGCTAAGGATATTCATTTCATTGTAATTTCATTCTAACGAGCTGCATGGTCGCCGATGGTATCTGTTCTTTCGGAAATGTCCGACAGAAAAAATACCATCTTCATACATGTAAAGCTTTAGAATGATTGAGATGTCTCTGACGTATCTGTTACTCAAAACACATCCAGTGACAACTCCTCGTCGAAGTTACCGATCTCTCGTGACCGGCCCATTTTGCTGTTACTGCTTCTCTATTGACAACACAATACTCTCCGCCTCCTTTTATCCTGGCGGTTCTGCCTCTCGTGACATCTAGTGTTTAATTCCTCATTACATAATGGTTTCCGGATACGTTTGGTCAAATACTGTATACGAAATATTCGCACTGAAGGTGGTGGCGCACTGCTAATCCCGTTGAGGATAATTTAGAATAGAACGACAGATGACGACTAACGGGGTCGAAGATCCTGTGTCATGGTAACGAAAATAGAACAAGAAAAGGGTGAAATACGAGACATAATTCAATAGCAAGAAAAAAAAACAAATTTACTCATTTTTCAAAAGAAAAGATGGCCAAAAACAAGAAAAAAGGATTAAGCAACAAACCGCAGCTGCCTTTTATCACGCATATGAACTTCTGACATTGTAGTTTGTTACACTTTGAATCATATAAACACACTCGACTTAAAACTGGAAATGAGAAATGTTCTGCCATCAACTGTCTGCGAGATGACGAACCAATTACGAAAGGACGCTGGGTGATAGGCAACGATGATACAGCTGCAACTGAGAGACAACGGAATGAGTTTGACAGAGTTGAAACACCCAACAGCGAGAAAAAGCTCAACATATTGTGTGTGTGAAAATGGAACCATGAGGATTAAACAAAACGACAGTCGTGCTCGATGTCATAAATAACGCAAGAGTCAGTGAAACTGGTAACACGTGACTAATTCACACTGCTGTTTAGAACCCATATTCCTGTCGAGCGTATTTGTCTAACCAGTACGCATCTCTGAAAGATATGCCATTGTAGGCCCATTGTGATTCGATACTTATACAATCAATATATTTATGGCACTCTAGAAATGAACGATAATAGCGAAGAATCGTTGACATTAGCTTTCTCTTGTTGTAAAAGTGAATATCCGCCGAAGTAACAGGACGGTCAGCATGTCTGATCGTGTCCACCAAATACAGCTCGCGTCCAATATAAAGGTGGCAGGAAGGGAACACCTACCACAGAAAGTAGTTGCTGTAATCGAGGTGGCTTGCTTCCACGCAACAAATAAACAACTTTGTCACGGGAACAACCAGGTTTCTAGAAGAAATTGACAACTCACATTAGTAACCCTTAACAACAAATTAGTAAAGGAACTATTACACAACTTTAGTGTGATGATGATCATGTGAGGCAATGTTATTAAAAGTGCACTTACACTTACAAGTAACAACACTGGTCTAGATCTGAATACAGTGAACAATGACTGACTTAGCAAATAGTATCTCTAGTCAAGTTCTGTTGGCGCTGACACTTGATACGTCCTGATGCAGTCTTGATGTACTGTTGATACCCACACACTGCGGTGTCCGTAGCTCGTAGTCTAGTGGCTAGCATTGCTACCTCTGGATCTCGGGGTCCCGGGTTCGATTCCCGGCCGGGTTGGGGATTTTCCCTGCCCGGGGACTGGGTGTTTGTGTTGTCCTCATCATTTCATCATCATTAGTGAAAGTGGCTAGATTCGACTGTGTACAGACTGGGAATTCGTCTTGGCGCTAATGACCGCACGAATGAGCGCCCACAAAACAAACCTCATCATCAAACACACTGCGACACTGGCTGAGTAGAGTCGTGCGTCCGATAATATCCGTGACTGGCAGATGAGCGTTCGCTACAAACTATTTGCGTGACGACACCGACTCTTGAGGGAAACTGAGGAGCTACTTGGAAGAAAAGTAGTGTCTTCATTTTCAAAAAATGGTTCAAATGGCTCTGAGCACTATGCGACTTAACTTCTGAGGTCATCAGTCGCCTAGAAGTTAGAACTAATTAAACCTAACTAACCTAAGGACATCACACACATCCATGCCCGAGGCAGGATTCGAACCTGCGACCGTAGCGGTCGCTCGACTCCAGACTGTAGCGCCTAGAACCGCACGGCCACAACGGCCGGCTCTTCATTTTTAAAAGTTTACACTGTCGGCCGGTAGAGTGATGTGCCAATAACAAACCTTCTATTTCGTCGTCCTTTAACACCTTAAGGCAGAATAAAAACCTGTCGTTGTTGGGCAGCAGCGTTTAATTCCTAGGGGTCTGTAGTGGAACTACATCTACGTCTTGTAAAACCGATTATCGAAAGAAACTAACTACGTGAGGAGTTTTGAGTGACAGTGGAGAAACTATGGTCAGCTTTAAGCAAAAATTTTCCCGAAAGCGGTGCATTTACCCCAAAATTAAGACGAAAGAAGCTCATTGTTTAAATGTCCGTGCAGCCCGTTGATTTAGGTTTTCTGCAATCTGCATGAATGACTTCAGGCAAATTCAAGGACGGTTCCTTCGAAGAGCCCCGTCAAACTTCCTTCCCCATCCTGATTCAAGTGAGTTTGGGTTCCGTTTCTAGTGACTGTTTTGTCGACTGGGCATTAAATTATAGGCTTCCTTCCTTCTTTCCGGAGAGAGCTTCACCCAAGATTAAAATGTAAGTTCTTTTTCTTGTGCTCTGTACGTACGTTGTACTCTGCGTTGTCCTGAAGTGTACCTCTAGGATGAAAGTGGAATTTCAGGTGGGACAATTTATACGCCGCAAGAAGTGGCTTAAAGGGAACTGTCTGATGCAATCAAGTCAAGTTGGACCGCAGCCTATGTTTTGCCTATCACTCTCTTCTGACGTAGACAGACACACCTCCAGAGTGTAATCTTAAGCTCGGCTATCTTTTCCCGCTACTTTGTTGCTATGAACGGAAATCCCTTATCAGAAGATAAAGAATGGTGTTTCACAACTCAGCTTGATAGACAGAATTGGTTATCTTTTACTCCCTATCGAGTCATGTAACAAATGAAATCATACTTATTTCTAAACTCAGATGTAATTGCTTCCCCAGTCGTGAGATGCTATCCCCCAACCCTAAGGACATTTCATATTTACATCATGAAAACAGAGACACATTATCGTTGCCAATTCTGGACGCCACTCCGTCAATTTAAAACTGACTATATTAGCGACTATTCAAATACGTCTTCAGCCGGTATTATCAAACTAACAGAATTTCGACTCACTATTTCTGGAGTTATCGTATGGACCAGTTAGAATATCAGCTTCGTACAAGGCTCATTTGTCTACAAGTTTCGTTTCACTTAGCCAAATTGTTATGAATGATTTGTGATGTGCTTCGTATTCGAGGAGTTCGTTTTAAAATCTGTGGTTCCTTAGTACGTGTATTACTACACATCCGTAGAAGCGGTATCGATCCACAATTGTTGGTTGCTATTTTCAGTCATGTCACTTGACAGTACTTCCTTCTGTGGTAATATTTCAAATGGTTCAAATGGCTCTGAGCACTATGGGACTTAACATCTATGGTCATCAGTCCCCTAGAACTTAGAACTACTTAAACCTAACTAACCTAAGGACAGCACACAACACCCAGCCATCACGAGGCAGAGAAAATCCCTGACCCCGCCGGGAATCGAACCCGGGAACCCGGGCGTGGGAAGCGAGAACGCTACCGCACGACCACGAGATGCGGGCGTGTAATATTTTGTGAGCGTTGAAAATAACTAGGTATCAGCGTGATACTGACTAAATGGCTCTGAGCACTATGGGACTCAACTGCTGAGGTCATAAGTCCCCTAGAACTTAGAACTACTTAGACCTAACTAACCTAAGGACATCACACACATCCATGCCCGAGGCAGGATTCGAACCTGCGACCGTAGCGGTCGCGCGGTTCCAGACTGTAGCGCCTAGAACCGCTCGGCCACTCTGGCCGGCGCGTGATACTGAATATAGATCCTTGAACAACTGATTGTTGGAGCCATTTCGGGAGGCGATTCGTGTATTCGCAGCTGCACTGACAAAACATTACCCAGCATTAAAATAAACATTAAGCTGTGGAGCCTGGCAATAGGCAAGAGGTGCCTACTTTAAATTCTTGTCTGACCATGGTGATTTTAATCCTTTGTGGGTTTGTCTAAATTAGTTGTAGATTATGCTTCGATGCATCATCGAGCGTAGTCACGGCTGACCATTTTCTCCCTTCTTCTTACACTTAGTTGGTGCCCATTCAATAATGTCATCACTACTGAAGAGACGTTAAAGAATAATTACATTCAAAAACTAGCTACCTGCCCCGGCTTTGTACAAGGCTAATGCTGTTTCGACTACGCTGCAGAAGTTTCGCTGGGAAGCCCTTACACATCCTCCGTACAGCTCCGATCTCTCTCCACGCGATTTTCATATTTTTGCAACTGTGAAAAAAGACATTCATGGCCACTCATTGCTAAAGAATGATGAGAAAATCGTTCTGATGAAGTGCCTGAAGCCACTACAACCGGTTTTTATTGTTTCCGTCTTTGATGCTGACGCTACGGCAGGTGGAGTGGTCACCGTTGTAACTACCCTATTCCTTACATCACACTTTTAGCTAATTTAACGGAATTTTTTAGATGATCTATAGACATTATTCTACCGTGTACCCTGTGATGCTCAATCTTCGACTTGTGATTGAGGTTTTAGGTTATTACCGATAGTTTTCTAGTGATCTCATCGCTATTACGATTTTGAGATTACTGTCACCTAAAGAGAGAAAGACGCGAAGAAACGGACTGGCTCCGCTGGCACATAAAAGTCCATTTAACTACAACTACAGAAGATTACATCTAGACAAATCTACATCCATTTGCAGACAGTTTCTTTTATTTTGCGATCTTCTATGAAAGGAGAGCAAAACTTACTTATTTTTTAGCCTGGACCCTAATTTCGTATTACATTTTGTACATTAAATTCCCGAGACGAAATACCTCAGGAAAGACAAAGCGACCAGATGCCGCTTATTTCGTATAAATAGTTCATTTTCACGCAAGATATATGTACTGGAATTTTTTAGTCACGTGCTGAAGTTCCACATTTGCCTACGAAGCAATTCCTATAAATATTTCTCGCGCGAAAATGGACCCACAGTTTCTTATTACATAATGTACATTAAATTCCTGGGGCGAAATATCCCTGGAAAGACAAAGCGACCAGACGCCACTTATTTCGTACTATTATTAGATGCATCCTTGAGAGAACTCACGACTGGGAACTGTGACCCTGAACAGGCTGTTCACAGCGAGTGTCCTCGGAACCACAATTTCGCCGTAATCCTGCTGCAGCCAATTTTACAGTTTGCATCATACTCACTTCTCCATTGCCACAATATGACTAAATTCAACGCTGAATGAAGTAACAGAGAATAAGACACGTGTCGGCGTATGATCCAACAAGTTTGCGTCCAGTTTCTCTGTTGGCAAGACACTGTGGTGCACACACAAATTGAACTACTCTCAGTCACTCCACGGGGACTGAACGTATTTTAGTCTGCTCTTTTGTGACTGACAGCTACATAAGTACACAGCACATGTAGAGAAAGTTATCGAATTTACTCTATATACACATAATGAGATACACTCTCGCATAGATTACACATTTCAGTGTGAGAGACAGTGGATATCATTCCTACAGTTACGATAACAGTGTGAAAAAAAAACAGTGAAAACTGAGTGCCACGTTTTCCACATTACACAGGTTATCCCAGTATGAATGGTCAATATTCAGGGATATGACAGGAACGACCATTCGAAGGAAAAATGTCTAGTAGACGTGGACTTAAATGGGGTACCTTAACTGCTATGAGCACTTCTTCGATACTGTCAAAAAATCTCTCCTACTGAAAGCGCTTTGCTTTCCATGTTTTAGGAGAAGGTAGTATGGACCAAATCAAGAAAAAAATGTCTTCTAAACATGGGCTCTAAAATGCATACCTTAAGAGCTATGGATACGTATTGAATAGAAAGGATGTGTTTCTCAGTAGTGAAGACGAAGAAGCGCTCACAGCTCCTACGGTATGCATTTTAGAGCCCATTTTTTCAGACATTTTGTTACGAATGATCGCACCTGTGACTATTGCTCCAAGGACAACCTGCATAATTGATACATTAAACATACTTCTCGCATGAAACTTCCTGGCAGATTAAAATGTGTGCCGGAACGAGACTCGAACTCGCGACCTTTGCCTTTCGCGGGCAAGTGCTCTAGTTTGCAAGTGCAGGTTTCGGAGGTAGGAGACGTGTACTGGCAGAAGTAGAGCTGTGAGGGCGGGGCCTGAGTCGTGCTTGGTTAGCTCAGTTGGTAGAGCACTTGCCCGCGAAAGGCAATGGTCCCGAGTTCGAGTCTCGGTCTGGCACACAGCTTTAATCTGCCAGGAAGTTTCATATCAGCGCACACTCCGCTGCAGAGTGAAAATCTCATTCTGGATACTGCTCGCAGCTTGTAAGAAGTGAGACCTTACTTTATCAGGACTGTACACTAATCTCATATTTGGTTTCCGTAACAATCATTCTACAGCAAGTAAACCGGACCTTAACAACACTCTTCCTATGGATGTACCGAATGAGGCGACGCTTTGGTTAACGCAGTAGACTCGCATTCAGAAGCAGCAGAATTTAAATTTCCGGCTGGCTATCCAGATTATGTTTTCTGTAGTTTTCAAAAAGTAATTTTGCAATGCCGATATGGCTCTTTCCAAAAGGCCGCAGACCATCCGTGACCTCGTCGTTGATAAAGCATTAAACCCTATTCATCCGTCCTTCTCTAGACAGGGGAAACGTCTGTAAGTTCAAATCATTTCCGTCATCTTAGAGCAACACACCCTCGTGTGTAACTGAACTGTAAGTACGTACTTGGTACGCTAAATTTGTGGAGGATGGGCTGTCTCCAAGTCACGCGCACAGCTGCAAGCTGCCTCCATGCTGACAGGTGCATCCCAGTGTGCCAACCGGAAGGTGTGGGATTTTCAGCGAGCGTTGCGCCCTGTTATTTCTGTAGGCCGTCACGAGCGGCGCGTCACCAGCTGGGTAGACGCGTGACTTTTGAGCGACCGTATATTCTTAGTAGAAGGCCACAGTTGCCACATTTGCCAGACCCGAAGACTATGCGTAGCTACAGGCCGAGGTGAATTGGCACAGGTGCTCGTGACGACACATGTCATGCGATCGCCGCCGTCTGCTGCAGCGAACCGGCGTCTCGCTCGATTACGAAATAGTATTCAGCGGTGTTAATAAGTTGGTGGGGTTCATGAGGCACGTACGAAAAATCAAGATATCCGGCATACAGTACCTATCGAACGGCATTTTGCTTTTCACGCGACACTGCTTTGAAATTTTTGTTACAAAATCGAATGTATGAGTTATATGAAATGACCTTAATCAATTTTTTATTTCTTAATTCTGGAGACACCTTTTATTCTGAAATGCTAGTGATGCTTGTCTTCATCATCTACAGGGTGTTACAAAAAGGTACGACCAAACTTTCAGGAAACATTCCTCACACACAAATAAAGAAAAGATGTTATGTGGACATGTTTCCGGAAACGCTTAATTTCCATGTTACAGCTCATTTTAGTTTCGTCAGTATGTACTGCACTTCCTCGATTCACCGCCATGATTTCATACGTGATACTCTACCTGTGCTGCTAGAGGTCATTTCACTTTTGGTCTCTCCGGATCGTTACTCCTGGGTATTTCATGTTAGTTACTGTTTCGAATATTTAGTCACCAATAGTGTCATTGTACAATAGCGGATTTCTTCGCCAATTCTTGCTGTTTGTTATTGTGGTCTGCAGCCCAGAGACTGGCTTGATGCAGCTCTCCATTCTACTCTATCCTGTGCAAGCTCCTTCATCTCCGAATAACTACTGCAACTTACCTCCTTCTGAATCTGCTTACCCTCCACGCTTCCATCTAGTTCTAAATTGGTGATACCTTGATGCCTCAGAAAGTGTCCTACCAACCGATCCCGTCTTCTTATCAAGTTGTGCCACAAATCCCTCTTCTCCCCTGTTCTGTTCAGTACCTTCTCATTAGTTACGTGATTCTTCTGTAGCACCACATTTCAAAAGCCTCTATTCTCTGTTTGTCTAAACTGTTTATCGTCCATACTTCACTTCCATACATGGCTACACTCCATACAAATACTTTCAGAAAAGAATTGCTGATACTAAAATCTATACACGATGTTAACAAATTTCTCTACATCTGAAACGCTTTCTTTGCCATAGCCAGTCTACATTTTGTATCATCTCCACTCGGACCATCATCAGTTATTTTGCTCCCGAAATAACAAGATTCGTTTACTACTTTAAGTGTCTCGAAAAAATGGTTCAAATGGCTCTGAGCACTATGGGACTTAACAGCTATGTTCATCAGTCCCCTAGAACTTAGAACTACTTAAACCTAACTAACCTAATGACATCACACAACACCCAGTCATTACGAGGCAGAGAAAATCCCTGACCCCGCCGGGAATCGAACCCGGGAACCCGGGCGCGGGAAGCAAGAACGCTACCGCACGACCACGAGCTGCGCACTTTAAGTGTCTCGTTTCCTAATCTAATACCCTCAGCATCACTGATTTAATTCGATTACATTCCACTATCCCCATTTTGCTTTTGTTGATGTTCATCTTATATCCTGCTTTCAAGACACTGTCCATTCCGTTCAGCTGCTCTTTCAGGTCCATTGCTGTCTCTGACAGAATTACAATATCGTCGAAAAACCTCAAAGTTTTTATTTCCTCTCCATAGATTTTAATTCCTACTGCAAATTTTTCTTTTGTTTCCTTTACTGCTTGCTCAATATACAGATTGAATGACATAGGGGATAGGCTACAACACTGTCTCACTCCCTTCTCAACCACTGCTTCCCTTTTATGCCCCTGGACTCGATTCTTGCTAAGTATGTTAAATTTATATTTAAGTTCAAGGTCAACTGCCAGTTCCTGAATCATCCATCAATCCTCTGCAGACCTTCTTGCAGTTCACTACAATATTCTGGCGTTGCTACCTTCTTAAAGACAACCGCAGGAACTTCCGATGTTATCCACTAGGCAATTTACGTCGGTATCTTAGAAACAGTAATGATCCTATCTCACTTCATTGGCGTGCTCATTAAATTACCTTCGCATCTGCCAGTTTTGTTCCGTTAAGAGTGAAGTGTTGAGTTCTATCTGCGAAGAACTCCTGAATCAGAAACAAATCTGGTCCGATACTCTAAAGACATACTTTTTCTGTAATAGGTAGAGATGTACTCTACAGGGTGTTACAAAAAGGTAAGGCCAAACTTTCAGGAAACATTCCTCACACACAAAGAAAGAAAATATGTTATGTGGACATGTGGCCGGAAACGCTTTCTTTCCATGTTAGAGTTCATTTTATTACTTCTCTTCAAATCACATTAATCATTGAATGGAAACACACAGCAACAGAACGTACCAGCGTGACTTCAAACACTTTATTATAGGAAATGTTCAAAATGTCCTCCGTTAGCGAGGATACATGCATCCACCCTTCGTCGTATGGAATCCCTGATGCGCTGATGCAGCCCTGGAGAATGGCGTATTGTATCACAGCCGTCCACAATACGAGCACGAAGAGTCTATACATTTGGTACCGGGATGCGTAGACAAGTGCTTTCAAATGCCCCCATAAATGAAAGTCAAGAGGGTTGAGGTCAGGAGAGCGTGGGGGCCATGGAATTGGTCCGTCTCTATCAATCCATCGGTCACCGAATCTGTTGTTGAGAAGCGTACGAACACTTCGACTGAAATGTGCAGGAGCTCCATCGTGCATGAACCACATGCTGTGTCGTACTTGTAAAGGCACATGTTCTAGCAGCACAGGTAGAGTATCCCGTATGAAATCATGGCGGTGAATCGAGGAAGTACAGTACATACTGACGAAACTAAAATGAGCTGTAACATGGAAATTAAGCGTTTCCGGACACATGTCCACATAACATCTTTTCTTTATTTGTGTGTGAGGAATGTTTCCTGAAAGTTTGGCCGTACCTTTCTGTAACACCCTGTATAAAGAGATATGTGAAAATTTGGGCCGGACCGGAACTCGAACCCGGACTTCTCGGTTACCGCGAGCGATCACCTTACCACTTAGGCTATCCGAGCGCGCTCCTCGGACCGACCCAATATCCCACATGTCACACACCTTTCTGTTTCGTTTCATAGATTATTAATTTATTTACCCATAGTCGGACATCTCGCGATTCCAGTGCAGATTTTAGAATCAAGACAACGAGAAGTCATAGACCCTTGAAGTCTTCACCTTATATATATTTATTTTAGATGACGAAATAGAATTTCAAATCTTAAAATTTATCCCTCGAATTCAGCTTAACTCTAATAGATATAGATGTACTGCCTAAAGCGTGCTCAGACAGCTTAAGCTGTAAGGCTATCGATCACGACAAGCGGGAAATCTGGGTTCGAATCCTGATCTGGCAGAGCCCATCCTAGACGGGTACTCTGTAACGAAAAGAAGAAGAAGGAGGAGGAGGTTTATCGACAGTCATTCTTCCCTCGCACCATTCTCGAATGGAACAGGAAATCGGAAAAATGACAGTTGTGCCGGGTAAGCTGAATTGTGGAGTATAGATGTAGACGTGGACAGATTCAACCGTCCTATAACCATCGTTCCGTTCTTCGTAATATATTCTTTTACTGTAATGGGTGAGGTAATTACCACATCACGGATGCTAACGCACCAGTTGCCAGATAATGTTTTAGCAGTTGTAAAAATCCAAAATCTGCCTCCAAGCACATGTAAGAACCATCTGTGAGAAGCGCGGCAGCCTTTATTACTGAGACCCTGATGGAGAGATACATTAACGATTTACACAACAATGTGTGAGGGATTTTCTCTGCCTCGTGATGACTGGGTGTTGTGTGATGTCCTTAGGTTAGTTAGGTTTAAGCAGTTCTAAGTTCTAGGGGACTGATGACCATAGATGTTAAGTCCCATAGTGCTCAGAGCAATTTGAACAATGTGTGAGCCCACACCTTAGTCGGAGGCAGGCAAGGGTGTAACATCTCCTATTAGACAATAACTAGTGTGCTTGAAATCATCCCACGGATTGATGACCTTCGAGGAAATGTCAGTTTCCTCATACTATGTTTACTTGTTGACCAGACTTGTGCAAGAGGCATCAGCAATTTGAATGGGCCTGCCGCGCGACGTGAGCGGCTTGGCTCGTGTGCGTCGTGCGATGCCGCGGGTAGCTGGGACGTCGCTGAGCCTGTGGACGAGGGTACCAGCATTGCACTTATCAAGGAGCGCGCAATACTCTTCTCTTACCTTTGCTAGAATTTCCAGAGCATACGTCCGAATCTTTGATTTCTGATACGTGAGATGATTTCTTTCGTGTTTGTGAATAAACCTTACGATGTTTTATCCAACTACTCTCTGGTACGATGGTCAGGAAGTATACGTAGTCTATATCTACATCCACAACCTGCAAATCACTGTGAAGTGCATGGCAGGGGGTACTCCTTTTTGCACCAGTTATTAGGGCTTCATGCCGTTACAGTCACGTATGAACCGCGGGAAGGGTGATTGTCGAAACGACGCTACGTGCACAGTAGCTAGTCTAATCATGTCTTCGCGATCCCTGTAGAAGCGATACGTAGAGAGTTGTAGCATTTTCCTAGAGTCACCACTTAAAGTAGGTTCTCGAAGCTTGGTAGGCACACATTTACGGAACAGCCTTAGCGCTGGTGGGCAACGGCCTTGCCACAGTGGATACACCGGTTCCCGAGAGATCACCGAAGTTAAGCGCTGTCGGGCGTGGCCGGCACTTGGATGGGTGCTGTTGCCATTTTTCGGGGTGCACTTAGCCTCGTGATGCCAATTGAGGAGGTACTCGACTTAATAGTAGCGGCTCCGGTCAAAGGAAACCATCATAATGACCGAGAGAGCGGTGTGCTGACCAACTGAGGATGACACGACGGTCGAATGGTCCCGATGGGCCACTTGTGGCCTGAAGATGGAGTGCTTAGGGCTAGTCTATTCTGTTGCCGAATACTGTGCTCCAGTGTGGCTCAATAGCACCCATGCAAGAAATATTGACGTGGAGCTAAATGCAGCAATAACAGGCTGCATCAGATCTACTCCTCTATACTGGTTACCACTTCTAAGCAGAACTGCGCCACCAGACCTCCGAAGACAGAACGCCCTCCTCAAAGAGTACCAAAAATTACTTAAAATCCCCGAGCTTCCAATACAAGACAGCCATCTATCCTACTGGCAGAATAGCTACAGGCAGCTGCTTTCAGTATCAACAAAAAGTGGACAGAAATGTGGAACAATATTGCCCATGAGGAACATCAGAGCCTCCAAAGATCTGACACAAGACCAGCCGGTATGGAACTAAGGCGATGTGCCTGGAAAACAATTAATCGGATCCGCACAGGTCACGGCATCTGTGCTGAAAACTTCTACCGATGGGGAAGGGCTTCATCTTCTCAGTGTGACTGTGGAAATGAACACCGGACGATCCATCACATTGTAACAAGCTGTAGCAGAAGAGCCTGCTATGGGAACTTGGAAGATTTCTTTGAAGTGACAGAGGCAGCTCTTGAATGTATAGACAAATTAGATATTAATTTAAAGACTTATTTTTTAAATTATAAATTATGAAATTAATATTTTTTGTAAATTTTTGTAAAACTATGTAGTCCGCAATTGCTAGTCGCTGTTCATATGTAATGCCATACGCTAAATAACTAAATAAATACGGAGTAGTCGGCGTCTCTGTATACGTTCAATATCTCCTGCCTGTCCTGTTTGCTACGGGTCCCACAAACTTGAGCAGTATTCTAGGACAGGTTGCACGAGTGTTTTGTAAGTAGTCTCCACTGTAGGCTGATTGCATTTCCCCGGGATTCTACTAGTCAACCGGAGTCAGACACCTGCTTAGCCGGCGACTGATCGTTCCATTTTATATCCTCACAAATTTTTACATCCAGGTATTTGCATGAGTTGACCGATTCCAACTGTGACTCACTGATATTGTAGTCATATGCTATTAAGAGTTTTCCGTTTTATGAAGTGCAGAAATTTTCATTTCTCACATTTGAAGCCAGTTATCAGTGTTTGCAGCATTTTGAAATCTCATCAAAAACTGAATGAATATTTGTGCAGCTTTTATCAGACACTACTTCGCTATCGAAAACAGCATCATCTGTAAAAATATCTGAGGTTACTATTAATATAGCCTATAAGGCCGTTAATACAATCATATAATATGAACAGCAAGAGTCTCAAAACTCTACATGAAACGCTACTGCTGTCACATCGTGACTGATATCCTCTTTTACTAGCACTAAGTTGCACGTTTACCGTTCATTATCACCATGTGGCTAATTTATTGGTGAAGTGTGCTCTTCTGCGTTCAGATTACATATCGGTAATTACTACTAAATTGTCCCGTATGTCAATTAGTATGTCTTCTTACTCTAGGTTCTGTTTTCTCTATATCAGTACTGAAGTTCACGGTTTAGTAATGCTTTTGAGAGTTTACCAACAGTCGAGTGTGAAATTGATTTTTGTTTAAAATACCTTATGGAACGGCTTCCTGAAAAAAATTATTCAGCTAATACCAGTTTTATAGGTGATAATCGGCACCTTCCTGCGTCAAATAATATTTGGCGTTGAAGCACCCTAACAGTTACGTTTATAGTGTGCTATTTTCTTAATTCCATCAGCATTTAGATTGGCTTGATGTCATTCTCCATATGTTCTTACCTTGCGGCATCATTTGATCTCTAAGTTCCTACTGCAACCAATATCCGCTATAAGCAGTTCAGCATATTCTGACCTTTGTCCGCTGCTACGATGTTTCTTTCACTGTTCCACTCAGCGCCAAGCTGAGTATGCCTAGACACAGTTGCAGAAGTCCTTCTAACTTGTCTCTTTTCGGACAAGCGTTTTCCATAGACATCTTTCCTCGCCTATTCTTAATCGTACCTCTTCATTTCACAATTATCGTACCACTTGTTAACATCTTTCGACAGCAACAAATTTCAAATGCTTCTTGGTTCTTTCTCTTCAGGTATCCCGTTGTTCACATCCCATTTACAACGCTATTACATCACCATAATTCTGATATACACTTCATGAAAGTTAATTTCCGTTCACTTTACAAAACGGCAACATTTCCTAGAATGTACCGGGTTCTCATGAACTGAAATAGGGCCTCTGTTCAGTAGAAATATATCTCCGAGTCACTCTTGTGGCCACTGTGTTTAATGTAAAATCTGCTCTTGAGTGTACGACGAGGTATATCTTTTGCTACTTGAAACGCTGGAATACGGATAGTGTCCTGGAAGTTAGTAGTGTTAATGATAGCGACGGAGGTATCTTATCACTTATGGTCGCCACGTTCCGCTGTTGGACTAAACATAGACGCTCGTTTGAGTCGAAAACATTTCTAACTCCTCATGAAGATTTTATAGTGTGACAATAAAACGAGCACCATAAAGCTTTATCCAACATGCTGTCATAGCTGAACTATGTTTGCTTCTTTCTACTTCATCTAAAACGAATATGAGACCATATCATTTGCAAACTTCTCCCGCAGACAGCTTTAAATGTAATATATGTGCAAAAGTAATATAACCCTGACAGTTAAGAGTTTTGTGTCGTTGCTGACATTTTACGATCGCTTTCCGCGCAGGACATTTATCTTCTATAGGGAAGGCTGTCTTTGCTAACGTCCAACTATTGAGCACTCAGCTGTTCAGACTCAGCATAACCTTCGCAGTAAAAAGAACAAAAATGGTTCAAACGGCTCTGAGCACTATGGGACTTAACGTCTGAGGTCATCAGTCCCCTAGAACTTAGAACTACTTAAACCTAACCAACCTAAGGGCATCACACATACCCATTCCCGAGGCAGGATTCGAAGCTGCGACCGTAGCAGGGGCGCGGTTCCGGACTGAAGCGCCTAGAACCGCTCGGCTAGCGCGGCTGGCTAAAAAGAACAGAACAGAACAGTTACTCACTTGCGAGATGTGGTAAATAGCCTCTGATTTCTGCTCCTGTGTCCAAAGTCACTCTGTGACATAGACAAGGCGTCTGCAATTTCTGTTACAATAAATTTCTTCGGCTGTTCCCAGCGTCAGCATTTCGTCGAGACACATGAGAACACACTTTAATTCAATCAAAATTTTTATTTCCATTTGCCGGCACGGTAGCTCAGCGTGTTCGGTCAAGGTACTCGCCATCTTCTGACATAAAAAAAACAAAGAAACAGATCGGAAGAAACAAGACAAAAAGGTCGGTATAGCTCTTGGCCTTTTAAAGGAAGGTCCTTGGTTCGAGCCTCGCTCTGGCACACAGATTTATCCAGCCATCAAGTTTCAAATCAGCGCACACTCCACTGCAAAGGGAAAATTCATTCTCCGAAAAACGTGTTTCGTTTGCATTTTCAGATAACCTTACCACATGACATTCATATCGTCCTTGCCTCCAGCACATACAGTTATTTCAGTCATTATTTGGAATTTTTTCAGTAGTTCTACTTACCACATGTTATAGAAGTTAGAATTATTATCCAACACAATCACACACAGTTCCACAATCAAAATCGTTTTCCTTTTGGTGGTATTACAAATAATATGCGTCTCTGTTCTGAAATTTTGGCTCGTGGTCTTGCGGTGGCATTCTCGCTTCCCGCGCATGGGTCCCAGGTTCGATTCCCGGCGGGGTCAGGGATTTTCTCTGCCTCGAGATGACTGGGTGTTGTGTGTCCTTCATCATCATTTTATCATCATTGACTCGCAAATCACCGAAGTTGCGTCAACTAAAAAGGACTTGCAATACGGCGGCCGAACTCCCCCGCATGGGGCCTCTCGGCCAACAATGCCATACAATCATTTCATTTTCAGGAGCATGTTTCGAAGTACTTTCCTTTGGTATTTTTATACGTTCTAACACTGTAGTTTTCGTAAATTCTTCCTGATCGTTATTGGATACATACTACATCTACATCTACATTTATACTCCGCAAGCCACCCAGCGGTGTGTGGCGGAGGGCACTTTACGTGCCACTGTCATTATCTCCCTTTCCTGTTCCAGTCGCGTATGGTTCGCGGGAAGAACGACTGTCTGAAAGCCTCTGTGCGCGCTCTAATCTCTCTAATTTTACATTCGTGATCTCCTCGGAAGGTATAAGTAGGGGGAAGCAATATATTCGATACCTCATCCAGAAACGCACCCTCTCGAAACCTGGCGAGCAAGCTACACCGCGATGCAGAGCGCCTCTCTTGCAGAGGCTGCCACTTGAGTTTGTTAAACATCTCCGTAACGCTATCACGGTTACCAAATAACCCTGTGACGAAACGCGCCGCTCTTCTTTGGATCTTCTCTATCTCCTCCGTCAACCCGATCTGGTACGGATCCCACACTGCTGAGCAATACTCAAGTATAGGTCGAACGATATCAACGAAACAGCACTCTTAGTTGTAGTCTATGTACATAGTATTGCCATGTTTCCTCTTTGAGAAATTTAGTTTACCACAGAAGTGAATGGCCATGTATCCTTAAGACGTACACAAAAACTATGCTTTACGGCTCACACAAATTTAGGTCTAGTGCCTGCACTTGACAACTGAAACAAGTTGTCAGTCCAGTTATTTAATAACCAGAGAAAAATTTCGGAATTGCTCAACCTGTATTTCTCATGCAAGTAATCAGATTTAGATTTCGTTGTTTCTCTAAATTATTTCAGCGGAGATTCACGACTGTAAATTTAATGGACAAAGCACTGGCAGCATTATTTCGTCACGGAGTAATGGAAAAATAACAGCTGAATAGCGCTTAGACTGTTATCTGTGAATTTTATGTTTCTTACACTAGACTGGCCGCAATGAAGGTTCCAGTAGGAATATAAAAGATTTTTTTATGTATAACAGCGATTTGAATGATAATGCGCACTCTTCCTGTTAAGTTTGGACTGCGTACAGTGAAACTTTGATCTGTCGTTCTCAATTGCTCGTTGTAAGGCATTGACCGAGTCCATTTCGCTAATGAGCTCACAGAGTTCTTCCAGATTCGCTTGCTCTGTGACAGAAAAGCAAGCAACAGCTGTCAGAAATTGAAGAACATTTACAGACTATACGGTTACAGGCCGTCGTGCAGCCAGAGGTCGTTACTTTTTGCTGGAGACTCCTCATTAAAACAGTTCGTCAGCACGAAAAACGCGTGTGATTCTCACGACAGTCGCTGATCTTTATTCATTATTTAAAAAATATTTCGTGAGTTTGGCCTTATTTTACAAAATATACAAATTCTTTGCCTCCAAAAACACTTTCCTAATGCACACAAACAAGAAAATTATTAATCGCAGCTCTTTTTTATTTTACGAATTAATACTGAGGTCTCTCAGCCGACAGAGGTTTTACAATATTAAATCACCGACTCGTATTCCATGGGAGTCGCAAAGGTTTAAAAGAAAATTTGGATTGAAGCTTCCATGGACTGTGAGGTCTATAGACAGGAGTCACTAACTCCTATTGGACAGAAATGTGGAAGGAAATCGACTGCAATCTTCGGAATCACCTCGGGATTTGCCTTAAATAATTTGGGGAAATCGCGGAAAATTAAAGTCAGGGTGTCCACCCGGGTATTTGAATGCGATTACAAATCCAATCCTCTACCCACTGCCGGCCGCTGGTGACCGAGTGGTTCTAGGCGCTTCAGTCCGGAACCGCGCGACTGCTACGGTCGCAGGCTCGAATCCTGCATCGGGCATGGATGTGTGTGATGTCCTTAGGTTAGTTAGGTTTAAGTAGTTCTAAGTTCTAGGGGACTGTTGACCTCAGATGTTAAGTCCCATAGTGCTCAGAGCCATTTGAACCTCTACCCACTGTGCCACCTCGCTTTGTTTCAATACCTAGTCTAATCTTCGTTGTCTCACTGCTCATTTCACGCGAAGGTCTGGATAATTATCTTGAGGACAGCTTATTTATTATTACACTGTCAGCTGTCAATCGCAGATATGCGAATGTCGTTTCAGCACGTTAAAGCCGTGGGAACCGCTCGTGCTATTCACGCAGATTCAGTGTTAGCTTCTCTTGTACTTACATGAGCAAGTACCAGTTTTTTCCAGATTCAGGCCTTCTATACGATGCTTCCACGCCATCATCAGCATCACACACCTTTTCAGGTTAGACATGTTTCCCTATTCCGGAAACAGGCAATTTGAAGCTGGTCGCAACGTATTCTTTCCCGTCTTCTTATACTTCCTCTGCCATTGGGACGGGACAGGGTTTTGAACTATCGCGAATGCGAGTCCATAGTGTTACCGGTGCAGTACTTCGCTCGAAAATAAGGCAGGATTCGAGTGCTGCCTTAACGCTCACTACCTGAGCATGGCACTGAGCCTGGCTTTTATTTTGTACCTATCCTATGTTACTTCATTTTCCGACAAAGACCAATTGTAGACTTTGTCGTCCGGAGTATCTTGGATCCCTCACGCACCACTCATCCACCGTGAACACTGACGGCTATAGGTGTATACATCTCGTTACCCCTGAGCTCTGTGGTTGCTGTAGAAGGAATTATGATAACTTCAGACCTTAATAATATTTTTCTTGACCACTTGCAACCTTTCACTGCTCGTGTCTTCCAAACAGGCCATGGTATTGCCACAGTGCCAGAATCGTGTCACATGGTATTGAAGAAGTAAATGATGAAATTCAGCTTTTGTTCTATTAATGAAATTTTACGGTTATTAAAATTATCGAACGCACCTGGAATGTCATCAGCGCTAGCTCGGTGCTCACAAACAAACTCCTTGTAATCTGCAGGAACTGCGTGATCCGTGCATGTACATGTGGCCCTATCTTCGTTCAACAACTAATAAACAACATGTAGCTCACGTGCCGCGATAAACCGAAGCTGTTTTACGTGCTCAAAGTGGGACAATACGCTATTAAGAGGTTGATCATCATTTGCGGGAAGTTCGGTGTTTATCATGATATCGATTTCTTGTTTACTTGAAATTTGTGGCATGTTCAAAATGGTTCAAATGGCTCTGAGCACTATGGGACTCAAAATCAGAGGTCATCAGTCCCCTAGAATTTAGAACTACTTAAACCTAACTAACCTAAGGACATCACACACATCCATGCCCGAGGCAGGATTCGAACCTGCGACCGTAGCGGTCTCGCGGTTCCAGACTGTAGCGCCTAGAACCGCACGGCCACTCCGGCCGGCTTTGTGGCATGTTATTCATGTCCTGACAAGATGGGAATTACACTCCTAGCGAGTGTTGTGTGAGTTACTGCTCAGCATTTGGTAGACTGTTAATACAGAACATGGAATAACTACTCGCTGTGCCAGAGAAACCGCGATTATGCGAAACACGTTTCTTCCGCTAGTATGGAACCATCAGCGTTAGTAATGGCAGATAGTTTGCTGTTTGCTAAAGGCGCGCGGGGGTGTGTGTTTGTGATTTGTGTGTGTGTGTTAAAGGGAGAGAGCGAGACGGAGGGGTGGGGGGGGGCGAGAAGTTGAGGATTTGTTGGTTAGGCTAAGGGGGGGGGGGAAAGAGAGGAATATCTCGACTTTTTTTAATCACAGTAATCTTCGGCACAATGGCAGAGTGGCACAGTAGAGTCATGCAGCATTATCGAGGCGCTGCTGTGTCCGGCAGTCTGAAACAGCGATAGTGATATGGCGTAGGCGAAAATCATACGACTCCCGCGGCGTGGGCAGCGGGGGTGTTGGGTGTTCGTCCGATGATGGCGAAACCTCAACGGCCAGGACAGCGAGGACATCCGGTGGCTGTGGGTGTGGTTAATGGTGGCCAGTATCCTTCCCTGGTGACGCCCGTACGTGCCTAGTCCAGACACAAGCTACTGGGCTGTATTGGTCATAGACGCAATCGGTGCTGCTGCTCGCGCAGAACGTACGAGAAGCTGTTGTTGCCCATTGGGACTGGCCTGCAAGTGCTCAAGTAAAACAATCTCTGCACATGCGACTTGAAACATTGGAGCTATCTGCTCCGTTTCTCGTTCTGATTGAGGACGGAACAGGGTGTAAGGACGTGGGAGAAATGATTGCTCAATCTATCTCTGTGTAATCTCTTGTTAGTCTTCCTTTTTCTTCGTGAACCTTACGGAAGTCCTGCAAACAGATTTCTGGATCTTTCTAAGTACATTTTCTCGAAATACTAGGATAATTTTAAGTGTCTGCCAGGTCAGGTTTTGCAGAATTTCTGTTACACTCTCCCGCAAGTAAGACAAGCGAACCATACGAGACTTGAAAAGGAAAAGAGTGAAAAGACAAAAAATGGTTCAAATGGCTCTGAGCACTATGGGACTCAACTTCTGAGGTCATCAGTCCCCTAGAACTTAGAACTACTTAAACATAACTAATCTAAGGACATCACACACATCCATGCCCGAGTCAGGATTCGAACCTGCGACCGTAGCGGTCGCGCGGTTCCAGACTAAAGCGCCTAGAACCGCTCGGCCACACTGTCCGGTCAGTGAATAGACAGTGGTACACGAAGTACCCTCTGCCACACGCCGTAAGGTGACTTGCGGAGCATAGATGTAGATGTAGATAGGCGTAGAATGTGCTATGAATTAGACATTCCTGGAGGCGTCTGTGGGGTCACTGAGAGTAGGCCATGAAGAAAAATTTCAGGAAGTTTCTGCCTAACGCACAGAACATGTTACATTTACATCTATCTACATCTCCACTATACACCGCAAGCCACCGTACGGTGTGTGGCGCAGGGTACTTCCTGTACCAGTGTGTCACTTCTCCCTTTTCTGTTCCAGTCGCGTATGGTTCGCGGGAAGAACGATTGCTGGTAAGCCTCTGTGTCCGCTCAAATCTCTCTAATTTTATTTTAGTGGTCTTTTCACGAAGATACGTAGGAGGAATCAATATATTGGTTGACACTTCTAGGAATGTACGCTCTCGGTCATACCGTGATACAGAACGCCTCTCTTGCAATGTTTGCCACTGGAGTTGGCTGATAATCTCCGTGACGCTTTAGCGCTTACTAAATGAACCTGTAACGAAACGTGCTTCTCTCCTTTGGACTTTCTCTTCCTCTATCAGTCCTGTCTGGTACTGATCTTGTACTGCCGAGCAATATTCAAGTATTAGTTGAACGAATCATTTGTAAACTACTTCCTTTGTAGACGGATTTCATTTCCTGAGTATTTTTCCAATGAATCTTAATCTGGATTCTGCCTCTCTCGCCTTTCTCCAATTTTGTAATCATGCAATAAAGGATCTTTCTATCTATGTATTCGCAATACGTTAGATTTGTTTGTGCTTAGGGTCAATTGCCACTCCCTGAACCAAATGTCGATCTTCTGTAGGTTTTCATGCATTTTACTACAATTCTCCAGCGTCGCGACTTCTCTTTATACAACAGCCTCATCCGCGAAAAGCCTCATGGAACTTCCGACGTTATTTACTAGGTCATTTAGATATATTGTGAAGAATAACTGTGCCTTATCACTCTTCTGGGGCACGCTCGAACTTACTTTCTGGATTTACGGAAGGCTTTGGACACTGTACCATACAAAAAAGCGGCTCGTAGTGAAATTGCGTGGTTATCGTTTCAGTTATGTGACTGGATTCATGAATTTCTGTCAGAGAGGTCACTGTTCGTAGTAATTGACGGAAAGTCATCGAGTAAAGCAGAAATGATTTCTGGCGTTCCCCAAGGTAGTGTGTTATAGGCCCTTTGCTGTTCCTTACCAATATAAACGACTTGAGAGAACTCTGAGCAGCCGTCTTGCAGATGACGCTGTCGTTTATCGACTAGTAAAGTCATCAGAAGATCAAAACAGATTACAAAACGATTTAGAAAAGATACCTGTATGGTGCGAAAATTGTCAAAAGTGTGAGTGCTAAAAGGAATACGTCAAACCTCGGTTACACGATGAATCAGTCAAATCTACAGGCCGTAAATTCAACGACATACCTAGGAATTACAGTTACGAACAACCTAAATTGGAAAGAACACATAGAAAATGTTATGGGGAAGGCTAACCAAAGACTGCGTTTTATTGGCAGGATACTTAGAAAATGTAACAGATCTACTAAAGAGACTGCCTACACTACGCTTGTCCGTCCTGTTTTAGAATACTGCTGCGCGGTGTGGGATCCTTACCAGATAGGATCGACGGAGTACATCGAGAAAGCTCAAAGAAGGGCAGCACGTTTTGTATTATCGCGAAATATGGGAGATAGTGTCATCGAAATGATACAGGAGTTTGGGTGGACATCATTAAAACAAACCGTTTTTCGTTGTGGCGAAATCTTCTCACGAAATTTCAATCACCAACTTTCTCCTCCGAATACGAAAATATTTTTTGACACCGACCTACGTAGGGAGAAACGATCACCATAATAAAATAAGGGAAATCAGAACTCTCACCGAAAGTGTTCGTTTCTTCCTCGCTCTATATGAGATTGGAATAATAGAGAATTGTGAAGGTGGCTCGATAAACGCTCTGCTAGGCACTTAAACGTGATTGGCAGAGTATCCACGTAAGTGTAGATGTACGTCTGAAGACTTCTCTCCGTTCAGAATGACATGTTGTGTTCTGTTTGCTAGTAACTCTTATTCCAGTCACACAGTTGGTCTGATATTCCATACCCCCATATTCTGTTCATTATGTGGAATTGTACCGAATGCCTTCCGGAAGTCAAGGAACACGGCATCTACCAGGGCACCTGTATCTACTGCTTTCTGGATCTCGTTGACGAACAGAGCGATCTGGGTTTCACACGAGTGTTGTTTTCGGAACCCATGCTGGTTCCTACAGAGAAGATTTTCGGTCTCCAGAAATGTCATAATACGCAAGTATAAAACATGTTCCAAGATTCTGCAACAGACCGACGTCAGAGATAGTCCAGTGGCCTTTCCTCTTGCGAGCGATTTCGGTTGTTTTTCTATTCCTTGATCACTTGTTTCAGTATCTGGCATATTGTCTTTCGTGTGACGATTTAGAGGAGTAAGTACAGTACGATATCCGTCTATGAAACAGTTTTGGAAAAATACGTTTAGCATTTTGGCCTTTTGTGCGTAATTTTCCGCTTCAGAGCCATTATGTGTCTGGACAGATAGCTTCGATCTCTTTACTAATTTAACACAGGACCAGAATTTCTTAGGATTTTCTGTCAAGTTGGTAGATAGAGTTTTACTTTCGTATTCGTTGAAATCTTCATACATAGCTCTCCTTACGACAATTTTGATTCGTTAAGTTTTTGTTTGCCTATGAAGCTTTTCCCACGCTTAAATTTGCAGTTAAACTCTTCTTTCGTAACAGCTTCCTAGCACATTGTCAAACGACGGTTGGTCTCTTTCCATCCCTCACAATTCTTCAATTCTGCTCGGTACGTGACCAAAACGTGTTGTAAGATGGTCTTCAATTTTGTCGACTGATGCTCAGCATTGTCAGTGCTGGACATGAAATTTTCGTGATGACCTGTCAGCTAATCTGAATTCTGTCTCTTGTCGCTCTTACTAAACAGAAAGATCTCCCTGCACCTCTTTGTATTTAGTGATCCTGTAAAGACCTTACGATCGCTGATTACCTCTTCCTTGTTAGCAAGATCGAAAATTTCCGATAACATTGTCACCAGCAAGTCAGATGTCGTCTTCACGAGTCGATTGTCTACCCACGGTAATTTTCGGCCAAGGCACCTAGAAAAATTTCACATGCTTCTCTGACTCTATTACCCATCCTAATCACTTGAGTCTCCCAGTCCATAGCTGTTAAGTTAAAATCTCCGTTTAAAACTACAACATAACCAGGAAATTCACGCGAACCCTCAACTGTTCCGCCATTACTGCCGTGAGGTACTGGGTCAATAAAAGCATCCTATGACCATCTTTAATCCACCTTTAACACTTATTTTCGCACAAATTATTTCACATTCTGAGTCTGTACTAATATCACTAGATAATATTGTATTTTTTATTGCTATAAATGCGCCTCCACCACCAGCGTTCGACCTGTGTTTCCGATAAACATTCCAGTCGGGGTTTAGAATTTCGCTTCTACTAACCTCTGGTTTCAGCCAGCTTTCTGTCTGTAGCACTACTTGGGCTTTGTTACCGTTTATTAGCGAGACTGCTTTCTGGACCGAGCGTAGATGCTCCTGAAATTACCTAATACTAGATTAACATATTTTTATCCGCTGTGATGAATGTTGCTCTGTCTGAACTCAGAAGGCATCTTATCGAACCTATTGAGGGATTTCTCTATCCTACAAAACTCACATGTTCACGACACACATACTCCACTATCCTAGTAACGGCTTCCTGTGTGTAGTGCACGCCTGACCTATTGAGGGGTTTCCTACAGTTCTCCACCAGATAGCGGAAGTCGAGAAATTTTCATCCTTATACCGTCGTGGAATCGTCTGAGTCTATGACTTATAACTCTCACTCTGCTGTCTGGCATTTGAACCCAGGCGACAGGCGTCATCCGTGACTACATGTGCCACGGATCCCAGCCGGATGCACTTAGTGCGCTCAATCGCTGCCGGCAGAGCCTCCTCCACATCTCGAACGAGACCCCCGGCAGGCAAACAGAGTGGATACTGGCCTTCTTTCGCGACATACCTGTTATTACCCTGAGGGGCTCCATGACCCGCGTAACATTGAAGCTCCCAATGACAAGCAATCCCACCATCTGCACTTGCCCAGGTCTGTGAGGAAGATTGCCACAGCCTCAACAGGCGAGGCGTTCCGTGCTGGCTCAGATATACTTTCAGCAGCAGGCAATACCTCAGACCCGTTCTTAAGACACAAGGGGACAGGCGTGCGGCCGATGTCCATTTTCGTCTTCCGTTTAGAGATTCGCAAGCTCGCCTCCGAACGCCAATGACCGTCAGGTAACTGTCGACCGGCTGGGACGTGCGAATCGGGAGTGCCAGCGGAAGCAGGAATCCCAAACGACATTATAGGCTCCAGAAGTACCAAATCATTTGCCTCAGGTGCCCCAAAGCCATCGCAGCCCAGGGCAGCAGCCTGAAGCCTGCCGACCGTGACTAGCACTGCTCCCAACTGTTTGCAGGCTGTGGCCAATTACACCTCATCCACACACAGTAGACGCAGTCCCTATCCATCTTTAGTCATTAAACAAGAAATCGAAAACTATCTCTGATGTCTTTTAGACGACGCTGAAGGCAATAGTAATAATTAATGTCACAAAATGAAAAGCCAAACTGCTATATGAGCACTAGCTCACTGAACACAAAAGGACAGCACGCAGGCAGACAACGAACTGAGACTACCAACTGGCTGTTCAATAAAGTTCAAACTACTCGATTGTGGCGCTGCAGGTGGCATAAATCTACGGTACTGAAACTACGATACACACAAAAACATAAAGAAAACGAAAACTTTCTGGATAGGGCGTTCGATATCTGTATCAGTGCCTACTCAGTTTGCTTGACGCAGGGTCAAGCATTTCATTCGAGTAATTTCCAGTGTGTGCAATGCAGTAATGCTGAATCAGTGACCAGCTGGGGCGAAGCAATGACACTGTGATGCTCTACATGTTTAGCGTTGACCACTGCACTCTGTAAATGTGCAGAGTGGCTCTTAACCAGGATAGCCAAGGATGAGGACATCGGAAGGGAATTGATTGAGTAAAAGAGTTAATTAAATTCAACTCAAAATATTCTTTGGCCAAATACATATGGGTGCGCCAAGGTAGGCCGGTGAGGCCGTCAGCCAGTCAAAGTGGTCATGAAATGATGTTACCTTTAATGTCGAGAACGAATAGTAGCGGCTCCGGTCAAAGACAACCGTCATAACGACCGGGAGAGCGGTGTGCTGACCACACGCCCCTCCTATCCGCATCCTGAGCTAAGCATGACACGGCGGTCGGATGGTCCCAGTGGACCACTTGTGACCTGAAGACGGAGTGCTGTCGTGACGACATTTGTAAAACACTAATTCCTCTCTCTCAAACCCCACCCTATGGGGAGAGAGGGAGAGTTTTAGTTTTATCGAATCAAAATTCACGAAGTAAATAAGTATTTTTTATTTATCGGTAACCATTTTCCACGCAAAAATGAGAACATGGATTTTCTTGAATTACAGCACCAACTACCAAGAATCAAAACAAATGGTTAAGACAAAATGTACGTAGTTTTTAATGTAGAATCTGATTCTGCAATAAAAAATGGGGGTACCCATTTGAAATTTTAAAGTTGCCTCCCGCCCCATCCCCAGGGAGATGGGGTGGCGGGCTAATTTTAGCACCAGCAGATGTCCCTCTCGAAAATAATCAACTTTGGATTCTACACATTTTTTCGTGTGAAGCTTATTTTTCCAGTTATTCTGGTTTGTCAACTTAAAATTTACACCCTGTATAATATAATACAACGTGCATCTTTAGTCTGACATTCACCTAACTAATTCGCGACTTACGTTACTGAACAAGGGCTAGATTATTAGTTATAGGGAGCTCCAACGTTAGGCGGGTTATGGAGCCCCTCAGGAAAATAGCGGGTAGGTCGGGGAAGAATGCCAGTGTGCACTCGGTGTGCTTGCCGGGGGGTCTCGTCCGTAATGTGGAGGAGGCCCTTCCGGCAGCTATTGAACGCACTGGGTGTGACCGGCTGCAGATAGTAGCACATGTTGGAACGAATGACGCCTGCCGCTTGGGTTCTGAGGCCATCCTTGGTTCCTTCCGGCGGCTGGCTGATTTGGTGAAGACAACCAGCATCGCACGCGGAGTGCAAGCTGAGCTTAATATCTGCAGCATAGTGCCCAGAGTCGATCGCGGTCCTCTGGTTTGGAGCCGTGTGGAGGGTCTAAACCAGAGGCTCAGACGACTCTGCGACTATAATGGTTGCAAATTCATCGACCTCCGTTATTGGGTGGAGAACTGTAGGGCCCCCCTAGACAGGTCAGGCGTGCACTACACACCGGAAGCAGCTACTAGGGTAGCAGAGTACGTGTGGCGTGCACACGGGGGTTTTTTTAGGTTAGAGGGACCCCCCCTTGGGCGAAACGATAAAATACCTGACGGCTTACCAGAGAGGACATTATCATCGTTGATAAAGAACGTCCGTCCTCAGAGACCAAAAACAGGAAAAGTTAACGTAATATTGGTAAACTGCAGGAGTATCCAGGGCAAGGTTCCTGAATTAGTATCTCTTATTGAAGGAAATAGTGCGCATATAGTATTAGGAACGGAAAGTTGGTTAAAACCGGAAGTGAACAGTAACGAAATCCTAGACACAGAATGGAATATATACCGCAAGGATAGGATAAACGCCAATGGTGGAGGAGTATTTATAGCAGTAAAGAATTCAATAATATCCAGTGAAGTTATTAGCGAATGCGAATGTGAAATAATCTGGGTTAAGCTAAGTATCAAAGGTGGGTCAGATATGATAGTCGGATGCTCCTATAGACCACCTGCATCAGCAACCGTAGTAGTTGAGCGCCTCAGAGAGAACCTGCAGAACGTCGTGAAGAAGTTTCGTGATCATACTATTGTAATAGGGGGAGACTTCAATCTACCAGGTATAGAATGGGATAGTCACACAATCAGAACTGGAGCCAGGGACAGAGACTCTTGTGACATTATCCTGACTGCCTTGTCCGAGAATTACTTCGAGCAGATAGTTAGAGAACCAACTCGTGAAGCTAACGTTTTAGACCTCATAGCAACAAATAGACCGGAACTTTTCGACTCCGTGAATGTAGAAGAGGGTATCAGTGATCATAAGTCAGTGGTTGCATCAATGACTACAAGTGTAATAAGAAATGCCAAGAAAGGAAGGAAAATATATCTGCTTAACAAGAGTGATAGGGCACAAATCGCAGAATATCTGAGTGACCACCATCAAACGTTCATTTCTGAGGAAGAGGATGTGGAACAAAAATGGAAAAAATTCAGAAACATCGTCCAGTACGCCTTAGATAAGTTCGTACCGACTAAGGTCCAAAGCGAGGGGAAAGATCCACCGTGGTATAACAATCATGTACGAAAGGTACTACGGAAACAAAGAAAGCTTCATCATAGGTTTAAGAGTAGTCGAATCATAGCTGATAAGGAAAAGCTGAACGAAGCGAAAAAGAGCGTAAAGAGAGCAATGAGAGAAGCATTCAACGAATTCGAACATAAAACATTGGCAAACAATCTAAACAAGAACCCTAAAAAGTTTTGGTCATATGTAAAATCGGTAAGCGGATCTAAATCCCCTATTCAGTCACTCGTTGACCACGATGGCACCGAAACAGAGGACGACCGAAGAAAGGCAGAAATACTGAATTCAGTGTTCCGAAACTGTTTCACTGCGGAAAATCGTAACACGGTCCCTGACTTCAGCCGTCGCACGGACGCCAAAATGGAAAATATTGAAATAAACGATATCGGAATTGAAAAACAACTGCTATCACTTAGTAGCGGAAAAGCATCCGGACCAGACGAGATACCCTTAAGATTCTACAGTGATTATGCTAAAGAACTTGCCCCCTTTCTATCAGCAATTTATCGTAGATCGCTGGAAGAACGTAAAGTACCTAGCGACTGGAAGAAAGCGCAGGTCGTTCCCATTTTCAAGAAGGGTCATAAATCAGATGCGAATAATTATAGGCCTATTTCGCTTACGTCAATCTGTTGTAGAATAATGGAACATGTTTTGTGTTCTCGTATTATGACGTTCTTAGATAATACAAATCTCCTTCATCATAACCAACATGGATTCCGCAAACAGAGATCATGTGAAACTCAGCTCGCCCTATTTGCCCAAGAAATTCACAGTGCCGTAGACACTGGCGAGCAGATTGATGCCGTATTCCTGGACTTCAGGAAGGCATTTGATACGGTTCCGCACTTACGTTTAATGAAAAAAATACGAGCTTACGGAATATCGGACCAGGTTTGTGATTGGATTCAGGATTTCCTAGAAGAAAGAACACAACATGTCATTCTTAACGGTTCAAAATCTGCAGATGTAGAGGTAATTTCGGGAGTACCGCAAGGAAGCGTGATAGGACCTTTATTGTTTACAATATACATAAATGACTTAGTTGACAACATCGGTAGCTCCGTGAGGCTATTTGCAGATGACACGGTTGTCTACAAGAAAGTAGCAACATCAGAAGACTCGTACGTACTCCAGGAAGACCTGCAGAGGATTAATGCATGGTGCGACAGCTGGCAGCTTTCCCTAAACGTAGATAAATGTAATATAATGCGCATACATAGGGGCAGAAATCCATTCCAGTACGATTATGCCATAGGTGGTAAATCATTGGAAGCGGTAACGACCGTAAAATACTTAGGAGTTACTATCCGGAGCGATCTGAAGTGGAATGATCACATAAAACAAATAGTGGGAAAAGCAGGCGCCAGGCTGAGATTCATAGGAAGAATTCTAAGAAAATGTGACTCATCGACGAAAGAAGTAGCTTACAAAACGCTTGTTCGTCCGATTCTTGAGTATTGCTCATCAGTATGGGACCCTTACCAGGTTGGATTAATAGAAGAGATAGACATGATCCAGCGAAAAGCAGCGCGATTCGTCATGGGGACATTTAGTCAGCGCGAGAGCGTTACGGAGATGCTGAACAAGCTCCAGTGGCGGACACTTCAAGAAAGGCGTTACGCAATACGGAGAGGTTTATTATCGAAATTACGAGAGAGCACATTCCGGGAAGAGATGGGCAACATATTACTACCGCCCACATATATCTCGCGTAATGATCACAACGAAAAGATCCGAGAAATTAGAGCAAATACGGAGACTTACAAGCAGTCGTTCTTCCCACGCACAATTCGTGAATGGAACAGGGAAGGGGGGATCAGATAGTGGTACAATAAGTACCCTCCGCCACACACCGTAAGGTGGCTCGCGGAGTATAGATGTAGATGTAGATGTAGATGTAGATTCCGCTTCTCCTATTTCCATATTATAGTTTAAATATTTTAAGCTTTATTTTATCACTTCAAGTGAGTGTCACTGTTTAATAACGCTAGGCACAGGTCATTCTGCACCTGGTTCATGTGTCAACTGGACTTTCAACATCAGTATCTGGGGAACTTATTATCGGTTTACTCTCACTTAGCACATCTGTGCGGCATGCTCCCTTCGTGTTGTTGAACTCATTTCAACTACATTTGCCGTACGTCCTCAGCAAAGATGTCTTGCACACACTTACTGCGTGAGCTACCATACCATACAGCGTAATTTGCTCACGTGATCACTCGCTGACTGAGTAAAATCATTTATATAAGCTTTGCAAATAAAAATCGCCTTTTCTTGCTGCAATGTATTTTATTTCTTCCAGACGCGCTTCGCCTTTTACTGGAAGGCATCTTCAGTGCAATCAGTAATGATACGGCTGCGAGAAGCTGCTACGTTCGCACGTAGAGGGGTTGACTGTGGTGATCCACGGACGAACACCAGAGTTTGTCGACCAAGTGTATGAAAGCAAGCGTTGCAGATACATCTTGTGCAACGAACAACAGGGCAATGATGTGGAGCAGTTCTTGTAGAGCACACACTCATTGTGTCCATTGTGTGCGAACTGTGAAGCGGGACATTTGGAAGTGATCCGATCTTCAAACTTATATCCAAACGGTACTCTTCTGGACATGGGTTTCTTATCAAAGCTTTACCTACTAAATCACCGACACAAACCCTAGAAGCGTGTAACAGGAATTGTGAAACACCCAGTATATGGATTAGTGGTGCAATTAGGATATTGCAAACGGGGCGCATAGCCTGGCCACTGTTTTCGTGGGCGTGCAGTTTTGTGAACTGCTAATAAAATCAGAAATGGTATAAGGAAAGGGGAAGAGGGAAGGCAAATAAGGAGAGAAAATAAGAAGAAGAAAATCATGATGAAGGGAAAGGACTGGTGTGCTCTAAAATGGGAAGGAGATGTACGAAAGATCATGAAGTGATTTGGATTTGACTGTGCCGAGCAACATTTTCATGAGATCTACCTCTCACTGGAACCGAGATGTTTGTTTCTAGTTATCGACTATTTGATGAAATCACTCTGGCGAATACAAGAAAGCAAATGTGTAAAGAGTATATTTTGCTTTCGTTGTTTCGTTTCTTACGGCTTTGCAATAGTCAGTGAACCAGTGGGAAAGGATAGCCGTTGTTGATGCAAGCAGTGCGATTTTGGACTGTGTATGTTCAACGTTTTGAACTGCATCACGATTTTGTTGCTGAAAGGTCAACGTTTCACTTATTCGTAAAGTCGAGTTGATCTCAGTAAACGAAGAAAGAGGCTATCAACAAAAAACAGTTGGATTCTCATTTCGCAGTTACACAGCTGCTCTTTATTAAGCAGTACAAAAAATAATCGCCATGGTGCAACAATACTGAAGCATGGCGGACGATGTGAGAGCTCAAATGTCACATCAACAGTTGGATTGTTGGTGATATCTAGGAGTATGCGTATTAGCGAATTAAGATGGACGACTACGTAAAACTAATGGGAGGTGAGGCAGATGCCAGACTGATATTCATTAGAAGAATCCTCAGGAAATTTTGTCCATCCACAAAGCAGGTAGCTTACAAAACCCTCGTCTGTCCAATAACTGAATATTGATTGCCAGTCTGGGATTCGTACCAGATGGTAATGATAGATGAAACGGAGAAGATACAAAGGAGAGCAGCCCGTTTCGTCATTTATTAAGCGCGAAAGCGTCACGGAGTTGCTCAACTAACTCCTGTGGCAGACACTGCAAGAGAGGCGTACTGCATCATAGTTTGGTCTACTGTTCAAGTTCCGAGCGCGTACGTTTCTAGACGTGTCAGCCAATGTATTACTTCCTCCCACGTATTTCAAGTGAAAAGACGATGGAGGTAAAATCACAGAGACTCGAGCTCGCACGGAGGCTTACCAGCAATCATTCTTCCTGCGAACCAGTCGGGAGTAGAATAGGAAAAGGGGGAAGTGACAGTGGTACACAAAGTACTCCCTGCTATACACCGTGAGCAGGCTTCTGGAGTGTGGATGTAGATGCAGATGTAGATGCAGATGTGTTGACAAGGCCGAAAGTATTTGTGGCTGATGTGAAGAAATAAAATTCACTGATGATTCTGGACGTAACTGTGTAAGATGTCATTTTCTCGACGAATTTCGATCGATCTGCTAGCAGCTTCATTGTTTCACACGTATATGTGGTAATGGCCGAAAACGATACGTCTCCTTTGCTGCAGTGCTAGTGTGTGATCACGCCCCCAGCTGTTGACCCGGGAAGCCTTTGGATACGCCACACTGATTGCCTCTGACGAGGCACGAGCAACGTGCTACTTTGACAACCCGCATTTGCCGACCACTAAGCGACGGTACGTCGCAGGGCCTACTCTCGGTCCGGTGCTAGAGGTGTTGGCTGACGTAACCGCGTTCAGTCCTTGATTTTTTTGTTGCTGTTCTCACAAATCAATATTCATATATCATGCGACATTTCATCATCATGAACTTAAGTTCTTTGCACCAAGCCCACAGTGAACTTCACCACATTCGAATGACAGATTAGTTCAGTCTTTAAGTAATCGCTGTCATAAAAAAAGTGCGTGAAATATCAGAGTAAAAATTGTGAATTTTTTTAAAAATGCGAAAGGAAGTAACTTTACCAAAGGAAGGAAAATTAAAGACCCAGCTTCAGCGTTAGAGTTATAGATTCAACAGACGTGATACGCTTTACAAGAGTAGTCTTCTCAAGTTTTGTTGGACGATGCGTCTAGTGTCACAAAGTTAAAAATAGTGGTTCCTTTTGCTTAGGCTTCTCCATGTCTTTTCCTTTCGCAACTAATGTGCAGGTTCGCCTTCATCTGACAGGTACTCGCTCGTTTAGGATTTAGTATTTATTTTTTCTGAGATCGGATGCCATTCATGTCGATTCATAATCGCTTTAACCAGAACTAGAAAGATAATGGTGAGCGTCATCTGTCTCTGACTCGTGAAATTTTGTTCCGTGTGTTTTCCTGGTGTTTGAATCGGAGATAGGGAACTGATCCCGCGTTTGCCTACATGGGAGTGGAAAACCGCCTAAAACCTACCCTAGAGTTGACTTATTTACTAGGTAGACGACCATTACGTTTTGGCTTGGACAAGAGCAGGGTCTGCCTCACATCCCACCCCTGTCTTTTCTTCTATATTCCTTTCCTAACCTCTCCCATCCTCCTCCCTCCTCCACCCTCCACCTTTCTCTCTCTCTCTCTCTCTCTCTCTCTCTTTCTCTCTCTCTCTTTCTCACACACACACACCTATCACCGAGTGAGGTGGACTCGTATTCGGGAAGAAGATAATTCAAACCCCATAAGGCCCTTCACGTATACGTTTTTCGTAATTTCCGTATACAGGTTAAGAAAAGTGCTGGAAGGGATCCTCTGGGAATGACACGGCCAGTCTTCTTCCTTAATCCGAACTTGACTGATCATGCGTTCTACTAATCTCTCCAGAGTTTTGACTTAAAGCGGTTACTGGTTAACTGCATTAACAAAAGAAAATCACGTATACAACGCAGCAACGTCCAAGTGTGCAGTCTCAAGTCAGGTATAAGTGCTTGCTTGCAGGTGCAGGCAGTCGCATGACGCAACGTGAAATGTACATGGCGAGCATGTGTCGTAAGCAACGGAAGTAATATAATATGTGTCCTGAGTGTAAAACGAACAGACATTCACTAAGGCTTTAAAATCAAGACATGTTATATAAAAGAAGTCTTTAGTATGTTACTTCTAGTTAAACGTAGAGCTTCCCAAAAGAAATTTCCTGTTCATAGATTCTTCTCGCATCACAGCATGATGCTTATAATTCGTAAGGACAACGGCGCTCTTAGATCTCATATCTATTCTCGCTCAGTATATTGGATTGTCATACACGTTTGTGGAGCAAGCACCTTGTTCTCATGGGAAAATAACCGGGCAGATATATTCAGGAGAAAAAATATTAGATGACTTGCGGGTAACTGTCGCTGGTTTACTGTGTTGAATTCAACATCATATCTCATGTGATTGCCTAGTTTCTGTTCATGCCAAATAACCCAGAAATATGACATTCTGAATGGAACTCTCCCAAAGACCTCTTCATTAGCGGTGAGAGGCATGGATGAAAAGACAAGGGAGGTAATTCTTCGCACAAGTTTGAGGAAAGTTCATACCCTCGGATTACAAACTGCCACGTATTCTATTCCAGAACACTGAATTGGCCTCCTGAAAGTAGCCCTTGAAAGACAAACTGAACAAGTGCAAACCTGGAACCACGTCCGAGACTCACGGCTTATGAAAAGTATGAACCAGTTCTGCCACCGAATTTTGCATTGACATTACGCAAGACGAAAAGAAAAAGTATCCGGAAGACATTGTGCGCGGTTTTCACGGCTCGCTGCATGCTCTTGAACAACTTCCGGGTATTTCCTCGTTCTTTTGCATGCGTTCGGTAACATTCTATCTGAAATTCAAACAGTTCGCTGCGCTCAACTGCAATCCCTCCCACTCTCTAAAATATTTAATCTTTTATATCCGCTTTATCACATATTTGACTATCCGTGTTTCCGGCAGCGGCTCAGCACTAAGATTCCGCTGTTAAAGACTGAGATACATTTTATTTTATGTTCTTAAATATTTTACGGAAATGAGTGTATGAAGCAGATCCGGAACCTATTGCCTGGTCTTTCTATTATTTTATGAACTTCGGTTAAGTTTTTTTGATGACTTAAATGCCGTTTCTTCGTGAAATAAGAACACTCTCGGTTCTGTAGCTTGGTTTCACTCAGTTTATCCTTATATCGCACGTCTCGATGTTCGTAGGCCATGTGACTGCAGCAGAATTTTTTTGTTGCGATATATCGAATTACCATCTGTCTTATTTTTCTATGTAACTTCTAAGGTTTAACAGGCAGTGAAAATGTCACAGGAGGCGCATTGGTTTAGTTGAATAAGGACCAGGCGAAGTTAAGTGATCAGCTGCGGTTTTATTAAACGTACAGTTCCACCATTCACCTGAACTGTTTCAGGAAATCTCGGTAAATCGAAATTAGAAAATTAGGGCTTAATTTTAAATGGTATTTTCCCCGTACGGTGATCGCATTCACCGACTTAAGTCGTACCGTACAAAGCAGCTGCGTCTCTAAATTGTTATAAGGGAAGAACCTTAATACGTTTGTTCCATATGAAATGTATGTGTCCAAATTTGAATCACACATAAAATGTATTTTTAATGAAAATTGGGCTCAAAGACACTGCCTGACAGAAAAAGTGCAGCATGCAGAAGACATTATCAGATGTCAGTGCCCCATTGGTGGGTATGTAAATGATTAAAAATTGCAATTCTTTGTGATAGGTAGAGCAGTCACCAGAGTGCATTAATGCCATTCGTGTTTAGTGTTGTTACCAGGCCTTGTGGCATATATAAGAGACATGAATAGTCTCACATTTTGACTGATCACTATGAAGGAAAGGGAAATGTCGCGAACTCTCGTGTGAGACGGCGTTATCAGCACCTGACAGAGATTGAAGGGATCCCATTGTAGGTCTCAATTTGGCCGGTGGATCTAATCGTGCAAAATCCATATTTGTGGGTTATTCGGATGTGACACTAGACCGGTGTTGGACTGCATGGGAACGTGAAATCAGGCATACTTATCAAGGTTCCGACTGACCACGTCTGACTACCACGTGGGAGAATAGTCGTATTGTGCATCAAGCACATTGTAACCCCTTCACAACTACGCCTACCATCCGAGAACAAGTAGTGGACTCCCTGCAACATTCTGTGTTATCGTGCAGAGACAAGCAGCAGCCAGACTAGGAAATTATCGTCCCATGGCTAGTCTGCCGTTAACACCACAATATAAACGGCTGCATTTGAAATGGTGCCTTGACCAAGAACTGTGCAATGCTGATGAATGGCGTCGCACTGTGTTCAACGATGATTTGCAGTTCTGCACTACCGCAGGTAACCACCTTCGGCGAGTATGGTGGTGATCTGGGGAGATTCCATTCTTCTGATGTTTCGGAGAGGTATTAGGATATCACTCATGGCACCATGGTGTTAGGAGCCATCGGGTATGATTTCAGGTCATGAATGGTAGTGATTGGGGGAATCTGACTGCACATGGTTTCGTCACGGACATTACGCGTTCTCATATGTTACCTCACATACATGGTGCCATTTTCCAACAGGACAATGCTCGTCCAGACGTGCCATGTGGCTCTGTAAAATTTTTGCGTGGTGTTGAGGTACAAGTAAGATGTCCAGATGTGTCCCCAATAGAACACGGGTGGGACAAGCTTGGAGTTCAACCCTGTCACTGCAAGTAACCAAACATCAAGGAGGTACAACAGGTGTGGGCCAACTTGTCTTAATAAAGGTACAACGCCCTTATGACCCCTTTTACAACCGATTCAGTGCATCCATACATGCCAAAGAGGGTGCCACTTCATACTGTTAAGTGGTTTCATACTGCCAAGTTCTTTGTATGTTTTACTCGATTTTTTGATTATTGAAATAACATCACATACACTCTCAACCCGTGAAGTTTCATTTCGTTTCATTCTTCCGTTCTCACTACTTGACTTTTTCCGTCAGGTTGTGTATCTTCGATATACGCGACTTTGCGAAATGTCATAGTGGGCGAACACTGCGATTGGTTTGCTCCGACAATTCGAGACGACAAACGTGTCAGGAATCAGATTTTCAATATTTGTGACAAGGTACCAGTTAGCACGACTATAGTACTGGAGAAATGAGTGTGGCATGCGGAGGGATTAGACGAGGAGCTAAACGGAGAAGAAAATACGTGTCACAACCAACGCAACTGCATTGTTAATGGCAGAGCGACAGTAAAACGTTGGTATTCGGGAAACATTTGAGTTTTATTCCTCAGTTACGTCAGCAGTAATCAAAAACATCCTTACGTAACATACCAGAGACAAACTATGAAGCAAGAACTCATCAAGGCACATACTTTCGTACGTGCATTCCTCTTTCCGCTGAGTCGTTGATGGAAGTTCTTTTACTGTGTTGTCAAACGTTACAGCGCGTTAACCAACAAGAAAAGCTGTTTCTGGGCAACGGAAATATGTATTTACGCTAACTTCTTTGCTGAGACAACCGCTGTTCTAAAGCAGATGGACAGTAATTGCCATTATGAAAGCTTCTTTTACCATCGTAATTACAGGAAACGTACAATCATTTAAAAATGTACACTGCTACACAAAAAGTCGCAGGATGATAAAACTAGAAGAAAGGAGTCTTTTATAGAAATATTAGAATAGTAGCAGCAGGTTTTTCGGGCAAGCGCTAGTACAGAGCAATACTGGATCCGTCAGTTTGACAACGGAACAGGAAGTAAAGGATGCTGATTGCAGGAAAACTCATAGATTAGAACTGTTGTAGAGGTTAGTTCCAAAACAGAAACCATCATAATATCAAATATTTCCGTTACTACAGATGAAAATTCTTCTTGTAGACAACAGCTTCAGCTTCAGAATGTCTGTTAAGCAACACACGATGTGTTCCGGCCATAAAATACTCACTTTCAGCTGTTCAATTTCATGTAACGATCACTCCATGACCATGTTCGACTGTACGCCGTTGTGATAGCTGCCTGCATATACATCTATACTCTGCAACCCCTTGTGCAATACTCGAGGGTAGTTCCCACGCCACTATTTATTAGAGTATATTCCCGTTTGATTCGTGTACGGAACGCGGGTAAAGGATTGCTCAAACGCCCAGTGCGCTCTGTAATTATTCTAATCTTGTCTTTCCGTTGCCTCTGGACGCGATACGTAGGTACTGTAGTATATTCCTAGTTTCCTCATTTACCACAGATTCTTGTAACTTCAGCATCAATTTTCAAGTGTCTGCCAGTTCGGCCCTTTTCTTCAGCATCTCCGTGACGCTATCAGATGAGTCGAACAAACTTGTGACTATTCGTGCTGGCCTTGTTTGTCTGCATGCAGCGTCCTCAGTTGGAATAGGTCCCACACAGTTGAGCAATATTCTAGGATGGGTGGCACGAGTGTTTTGTAAGCATTCTCCTTTGTACACTAAATGCACTGGATATTTCCACTCGCTTCACCTACGAGGGAACCTGAATAATCATTCTGTTACATAACCGTACAAACTGCACACCCAGATATTTGTTTAAGTTGACTAATTGCAGTTGTGATTTTCTAATATTGTAGTCATAGATTACAACGTTTTGTGAGGTACAAGATTTTACGTTTCTGAACATTTAAAATTAGTTTGCCAGTTGATGAAACCTCCCCGGGTTATCAGCCGACTGAGAAGATTTCAGCAATGAAATTCGAAGAAAAAGCCTGCATTCCAATAAAGTTTGCCAATCTACGCACCACTATCGAATCTTATCAAGATCTGACTGCATATTCGTGCACATATTTTCAGCTAGTATGGGAGAGCGTTGTACCTGGAGAACAGTGTATCTAGGAGCACGTGATGTTTCCTGGTCGGTGTTCTAATCTAGTTAGCGATTTTAGACTCACAAGAAAAAACCCACACTAGAGACTGCCATAAGCAGTTTCCGGCGTTTTCTACTGTTTCTGTTGTTGTGAAATTTGAGGTTGTGTTTTATACAGCGTTTGTACATATTATGAGATCTACATATTTAAGTGTTCGTTGTTGTGAAAAATGTCGAGTTAAGTGGCGGGGTAAGTCATTTCAAAGGTCGGAGGAAGGCAACAGCATCGCATCTCCATCAGGACCATGCCTAGCAACGCACTGTGTTGTTCAAAACAGTCTTCGGACTGATGACTGCTTCACTTTTACCTTTTGTAATACATTAAAGCTATTTGGAGGATACTGTTCATTCTTTAGTTACGGAGTTTTATGATGAGTAAAGTTCTGTATATTTTTAAAACTAATTACGTAACATGTGGACGGTTAAGGCATACTTCGTCAGTTGGACACCGTCTCGAAGCTTGAAACGGAAGAAGGTCTTCCCTTATGGAACCCTTCATATTTGCTAATGAACTGAGTATCTGTAGTGTCTTAATAAATTTCGTGTCTTGAAAATAGAAACTTGTGTTAGTTGCTAGCAGCTTCTATCTCAAACCGTTTTTAATTTCTAACTGGATTCTGATATTACTTCTTCCTAGTCTGATTTCACTTACTGGTTATTGGCTACGTAGTACAGTAATAATATAACATACTGACTTTAAAATACGGTACTGACAAGATTTTCTGGATTGTAATACTTTTAGTTTCCAACAGGACGTTTTTTTATAGGCACATGACCGTGTTGTGCTTTGGAACAGCTTTTTACACTTGTAAAAACCTTACTTCTCCGGAGTAACTTTTGTTATTTCAGAAAAGAGACTACAGCACGCTGAAAAGAATGTTACCGTTTCAAAATGCTATAAGAAAATGTGTTAAGTTTCAAAATGCTATAAGAAAATGTGTTAAACTTTGTCACAGGGCTGGATAGAGACGAAAGCCTGAAAAGTACTGCAAGGTGCAGCACTCTCCCCTGCTTCATTATATGATAACTCTCCTTAAATTCTAAACTCCATCCGAACAGGCCTCGGAAGACCCAATGGTTCCGAACGACCGTCCTGTCAACCACAGCCGACGGGCGTCATTGGATGAGGATATGGAGGGACATGTGGTCAGCACACTGCTCTCCTGGTAGTTGTCAGTCTTCGTGACAGGAGCCGCTTCCTATCAGCCACGTAGCCCCATAAGGGCTGAGTGTATCCCGCTTGCCAACGGCGCTCGGCAGACGCGAATGGTCACCCATCCAAGTTCTATCCAGATCCCATTGCGTTTAACTTCGGTAATCTAACAGGAACCCGTATTATCACAACGGCAAGGCCGTTGGCCATTGTAGATAACTTCATCATAAGTAAAAAGTTTGAAGTTAGTATTAATATTGTCCGTCACGTCATTAGTATACAACATGAACAGCAAGCGTCCCAACACATTACCCAGGGGCAAGCCGGGAGTTCTACATCTATCGATGACCCTCCATCCAAGATAACTTGCTGCATCATCCCTACCAAGCAATCCTCACCCCAATAACAAATATTGTTTGCTACTCTATGAGACGTTTGTAATCGTACTTTCGTTAATAACTGTTGCTACGGTATCGAGTCAAATATTTTCCGGAAGTCAAGAAAAACTACTCATACCTGACTGCCTTGATCCATGGCTTTCAGGATTTCATTTGAGAAAACCCCGAGTTAGGTTTCGCATGACCCTGACATTCCGTAGTGGCCGAGCGGTTCTAGGCGCTACAATCTGGAACCGCGCTGCCGCTACGGTCGCAGGTTCGAATACTGCCTCGGGCATGGATGTGTGTGAAGTCCTTAGGTTAGTTAGGTTGAAGTAGTTCTAAGTTCTAGGGGACTGATTACCTCAGAAGTTAAGTCCCATAGTGCCCAGAGCCATTTGAACTATTTTTGAACCCTGAACTTCGCGCCGAGATAATGCATGGGATAGATATAGTGGCTGCCGTCTATTTGGTGCGCCAAGAGGCATACCGACTGAGCAAAGTGCTACGTTTTATTTACATATCCACGGCGGGGGGCGTGGGGGGGGGAGGGGGGGGCGCATACACTCTCTCCGCCTCTCCTTCCTTCCTCATCCCATTACCGCTCTCGAGGTATCAACCAGAGTGCAATTAGCATGAGGTTCACATAGATGGTCCACACAGGTGCGCGCGAACGTGCTCATTGAGCGGTAGTTAACTGAAACTGTACACTTGATAACACGTACCGGTGCACTATCTGATCAAACTATCCGGACACCTATTAGTGGATATAATACGGGGGGGGGGGGGGAGGGCACCCTTCGCCTTTACGACGGTTTGAATTTTCTTGTGGACATTTTCAATGAGGTTCCTGAATATTTGTGGAGGAATAACAGCTGTTCGATCTCAAGAACTGAAACTACACAACGTGGTAATGTTGGACACTGGAGTCTGGAGCGGAGTAGAAGTTCAAATTCATCTCAAAGGTGGTCCATTTGGTTCAGGTCGGGCCTCTGGGCAGGCCAGTCCATTTCGGGAGCGTCATGAACTACAACCGTTGCCTCACAGATACTGATTTGTAACAGGGAGCATTGTCATGCTGATACAAACAATCATCGATTCCGAACAGTTCCTCTACTGTACCCAGTACGCAATGCTGTAAAATGTGTTCATATCCTCCCACATTTAGCGTTTAGATAAGGTGACCACACCCAGACCACTGCAAACACCCCTATATCTTAACGCAGCCTCCTCGGTACTTTACTGTTGACACTGTACATGATAGCAGGTAACGTTCTTCTTCGCCAAATTCAGACCATTTCCATCGGATTGCCACAGGGTATAGCGTCATTCATCACTCCATATCACTCGTTTCCAATCATCGACTGTCAAGTGACGTTGCTCTTTACACTACCTGCAGCACTGACTACAGACATGTGTGGCTTATGAGGAGCTGCTCGACCATTGCACCCCATACTTTTTAACTTCCTACGCACAGTCACTGTGCTAGCTGGACTACTGGTGGCACTTTGGAACTCACGCGTGATTCCTTCCTCTAATTTCCTGAGCTATTTTACAACCACCCACCGCAATGCTCGACGGTCCCTGTTCGTCAGTGCATGAGGTATGCCTGGTGTCAAGCTGTGGTCGTTCCTCCGCATTTCCACTTCACAGTCACGTCACCAACAGTCGACTTGGGCAGCATGAGATGGGTTGAAATGTCCCTTCAAATGGTTCAAATGGCTCTAAGCACTATGGGACCTAACTTCTGAGGTCATCATCCCGCTAGAACTTAGAACTACTTAAACCTAGCTAACCTAAGGACATCACACACATCCATGGCCGACACAGGATTCGAACTTGCGACCGTAGCAGCAGCGTGGTTCCAAACTGAAGCGCCTAGAACCTCTCGGTCACAGCGGCCGGCTGAAATGTCCCTGATGGAACTGTTACTGAGGTGGCATCCAACGACTAGCCCACGTTCGTAGTCACTGGACTCTCCTGACTGACGCATTCTGCTTCTCTAATGACAACACAGTAATCCTCGCCTCCTTTTGCACTGGCGATACGCCTCTCATGACATCAGGTGGTCAATTCCGCATTACATAGGTGTCATGATACCATATAGTTTATTTTATTTTCGAAACGCGTCTTGTGTTTTAATGTGAATGATTTTGTGAGCGAAGCCGATATTTGTATTGAATATGAGCATAGCTAACGAATCTTATACACATTTACTGTCCTGAGAAGGTATAAAAGAAAGTAAAAAAAATTCATCTTGAAGAGAAACTTATGCCTCAGGCGTCGTCGAAACTCAAAATGCTGATTGACTAAATGACCTTACAGATGAACGCTAGTCTCTTCACAATACCTACACCAATATTTATATGAACTGACATATTGTCAAGGTAGAAGCCATCAATTGATACAATGTTTTAACAATTTTATTTCCAGGCAAAATCACTGTTATCTGTTCATTTCTGTGGATAGTTAAAAAGTAAAATCATACAACTAATATTTGTGTTGCATTACTGATTAAGGAATATAGGTAGCGGTTTCACTTCTCGTCGGCATCGACATTGCTAGAAATAGAGCGATCGCTCACATACGTAATCGGCTGTGGTCTTTTCAAAGGAACCACCATCATGGAGTGATGCAGATGATGCAGTTATCTGCAACGCAGAAGTCTGACAGAAACTGCACGAATATTCAGTCTAATATTGATAAGATTTGAAAGTGATGCAAAGATTGGCAACTTGCGTTAAATATTCAGAAATGTAGAACTGTACACTTCATAAAACTAAGAAACGTGACATATTATGACTAAAAATAGCAGTGAGTCACAGCTGGAATCGGTAAACACCACAAATATAGGGTTGATAGAAGAGATAGAGAAAATCCAACGTAGAGCAGCGCGCTTCGTTACAGGATCATTTAGTAATCGCGAAAGCGTTACAGAGATGACAGATAAACTCCAGTGGAAGACTTTGCAGGAGAGAAGCTCAGTAGCTGGGTACGGGCTTTTGTTGAAGTTTCGAGAACATACCTTCACCGAGGAGTCAAAAAGTATATTGCTCCCTCCTACGTATATCTCGCGAAGATACCATGAGGATAAAATCAAAGAGGTTAGAGACCACACGAGGCATACCGACAATCTTTCTTTCCACGAACAATACGAGACTGGAATAGAAGGGAGAACCGATAGAGGTACTCAAAGTACCCTCCGCCACACACAGTCAGGTGGCTTGCAGAGTAGGGATCTAGATGTAGATGTAGAAGTTGTTTGGAAGCATCGTTGTCCACACTTCTCACACGTCCAAATCCTGTATTAAAATGAAATATCTGGCTGTAACTAACAACAAGCAGGAATATGAAATGAGTCGATCACATAGTCCCAGTCGCAGGTAAAGTAGGGGGCAGACTCGGGTTCATTGGTAGAATAATAGGGAATGGAATCAGTCTACAAAATTGACTGCATAGACTCGTACGATCCATCCTGGAATATGGCTCAAGTATGTGGGACCCTCTACCAAATAGGACTATCCGGCAATATTCAATAGATGCAAAGAAGGGCAGCACCAATGATTACAGATTTGCACGACCCTCAGGAAAGTGCCACAAGGCTGTTGAAAGATTTAAACTGGCGGACGCTTCAACAGAGACGCAAGCTACCTCGTGCAAACCTACTTCGAAATTTTGTAGATCCCATAGATATCGCGCACACAGAGATATTTAAGCAATGATTCTTCCCGCTCTCTGTACGTGAATGGAAGGGGAAAATCCCTAATAACTAGTACAATGCAACGTACCCTTCGCCACGCGTCGCACAGTGGTTTGCAGTCTATGGATGTAGATGTAGATGTTGTTTAGAGATGGGACAGAAAACTAATAGCAGGGTGGCTAGTGCGGGAGCTTGACCCCCATTTCTTCCGAGCAGGAGTACAGTGCCTAATAGCGTGTAAATAAGGCACGAAGACGCTGTAAGTTTTCCGCCCGCTCAGCTGTTCTTGGCGTGCGTGGGCGGCGCGCGGCCGCGGTAGTAACAGCGCGAAGTGGTCCCACAAACACGTCCCACGCCGCGACCTTGCGTCTGGCAATCACAGCCAAGACAGGCGGCTCGCTTCGTGGACATCAGCGCGTTGTCGCCTCGAGCGTTATCCCCGACACTCAGACCCGACAGACCCTCTATAGTCTGCCTGCTGCCGTGTCCTCGGGGTGGCATCGCTGCCTCTTAGGTCGGATCTCTTAGATTCGGGTCCTGTTTCGGGCACGGGTGTGAGTTTTAAATGTGGCTTTACAATTTTTGTAAATTTTAGATGTACTGCAAAACTGCGCAACTTTGTGACAGTTTTAGTAGTTTTTGTAACCTAACCTTTTACAAATATGAACTGCGACGTTTAATTTCCACATAATTTTATACGATTTGTCTCTAATTCTGATAAAAATAAAGTCTGTTTGCGCAGTGAGGTATTCGGAATACTCCTCCCTCCCCTCCCAGACAACATTGTGACATGAAGTCTAAGACAGAGAAAATGGAGTTAAATTCGTCTGCGAAAGCAATGGGCTGACCTGGTTTTTTTCTTTTATATAACACACAGTTATAACTTCGTTACTAATTATTAGTTGTATTAGTTTTGTTTTATCCACGTACAGGAAAATGTTTCTAAGTAAGTTTGCCAGTTTGGTAAGATTAATTTTTCTAATTTTCTTAAAATCCAAATAATTGCAGACCTATCCTCAGCTAAAACAAACTACGAATGAAAAAGTTGTCGCCAAACGTGTTCTTCGTTTGGCTCCCTTAAAACGTTACAAAAGAGCATTACAGAAATTGTATATGGAACGTTAGTAAGTATCGTCTCGGAGCCAAAGACAGCAGTCTCGTGCGCCAACTTTTACGCTAAAACAACAACAGACACTAAATGTATCTGGTGGGCTGCTTGAATTTGCGCCGCAACGGCCTCATTGGCTAACTTCAATGCTAATTAACTAGGAAACGGTGCAACGAATCGAACTTTTTTAAAAAAAATGGTTTAAATGGTTCTGAACACTATGGGACTTAACTTCTAAGGTCATCAGTCCCCTAGAACTTAGAACGACTTAAACCTAACTAGCCTAAGGACATCACACACATCCATGCCCGAGGCAGGATTCGAACCTGCGACCGTAGCGGTCACGCGGTTCCAGACTGTAGCGCCTAGAACCGCACGGCCACACCGGCCGGCAATCGAACTTTTTCTTAATAGTTATTTCTCAACGCAACCTTCCCTGCAACATCCTTACAAGCTTTTCAGACTGTTTCTGATCACCCTGTATATACCGTGAGTACCGACAGCCCCATAACACTATCTTTGGATATTACCCAAGCTACTTTTACATCAGACGATGTCATATCGTTAAGGCCGATTCACAGATTCGTTCCCATCTATTGATGTTTTGAATACCACTCCACTGTCTCAGTATCTCAGTCCATCACAGTTTCCTATGGGGATTAAGTTGTGGCGGCTAAAGAGAAGAGTTTCTGGATTTTGTTTTGCTTACCGTGGAAGCATGTGGCGAGACTGTTAAAGACCAGGTCAATAGATGGGAACAAATCCTTGAATCGTCTCTTACAGACAAGTCGTCACAAGTGCTCTCCTACTAATGATCATCAATTATCATTTTCTTACGCCTTTTTCACATCATTGGTGCAGTATCAGCATGGCCATTAACTGATGTGGCAAGGTTAATTTAAGGGGTGGTCAGATGCCCTTCCTGTCGCCATCTCATTACCCCCCAGGACGGAATATGTATACCCCAACTGTCTGCGTGTAGTGTTATCGACGTGAAAGTGAGTGAAAGTTTTCTAAATGTTTGAGAATCGTTTAACTGAGACTGGAATTGGGAATCAGCCCAGTATTCATATAGTGGGGTGTTGAAAACTGCCTAAAAACCACATCCCGGCTGACCAGCACGCCAACCCTCACCGTTAATCCGCCGTCCGCCGGCGCACACACCCCCCCCCCCTCTCGGAAGGGTTGGATTGGGTTGTTTAGGGGAGGAGACCAGACAGCGAGGTCATCGGTCTCATCGGATTAGGGAAGGTCGGGGAAGGAAGTCGGCAGTGCCCTTTCAAAGGAACCATCCCGGCATTTGCCTCGAGCGATTTAGGGAAATCACGGAAAACCTAAATCAGGATGGCCGGACGCGGGATTGAACCGCCGTCCTCCAGTCTCGGAAGCAGCGCTTTAAAATGCACAGCTATCCATGCGGATGCTCTCTTACCAATGATTATCATCGTTATATGGTTTATTTGCAGTATCTCCTTTGCTAATATGGTCCGTATTCATTGACAGATAGCGCCATTTTTCTACATCGGGCTACATTGTACTGAGCGGATAGACTCTAGTCTGTCGGTAATGCTCGAAATCTTATGCTAACGATTAAGAGAACGTTCACAGTGGTTTAGGGTAGGTTTGCACTTAGGTGAAAAGACACTTCAGGTCCAGTGAATTTTGCCAACCACTTAAAATGCGAGCTAAATAATCATTTAGTAATATTTACTTTGAATTTAAAACATCGGCACTGTACGTAACAAAACTAACTGAAGCGTGTAAAGTCGAAGAGAAGCTTATGTGGGTGCCTCTTCACAGCCGTACATTGCAGTAACTTATATGAACCATAACACTTGTCACCTCATCGCTAGCAAATTCTTAGAATAAATAGTGAACTGGCGTGGAATTTTCCTGTACACAGAGCCAGTGTCACTGTCCAGTGGCGAGGACAGACGGAGCAGGCCGAGTGACAGAAGCAGATGACTTAATATATTCGTCCCCCTCTATAAAGCTATACAGCGTTGCGGCACAATGCACGGCAGCTCAATAAGTTGTGATCACCTTGGTCAATAATTTTAACACATTCTTTAGAGGAATGGTTATGTATAGCAACAGACCATATTATGAACAGTACCGTTAGTAATGTGTATCTGAAAGGCTAGGAGTGAGGACTGGGAGATAATAAGAGTCGGGCCTTGAAGTGTTTTCAAATGACTGATTTCCTAAGAGCGTTGCAAGTACAAGCCAAACAATCGGATTCACGTCCCAGACCATAAAATGCTTTTAACGTTTCACGAAGTTTCCAGATTTTACTAAGGAGTGTTTGTTGAGTTACCCGAGTAATTTATTCTGTTTGTCTATCACTTACATACCACAATCATTAGAACGGAATGAGTAGATAACTGATTTGAAGTATTTAAATCCATCTACCACTATCTCAGAGACATGACGTTTCTCACACATAAATATCAAACAACATAAAACTACTGAGTAATGAGCAATTTGAGGCCATGGGTTCTAGATACCAAACCACATAAAATATCGCCTGGAAGCCTCTGGCAAACCACCTTGGATGTTGTCATCAACACAATGAGATATTTTGATGTGTAGCACGATGTTAGCTTGTGTTTAGTTTTCCACGCACCCTTCCGTAACATAATGTTCCTGAACTGTTCCCAGAGTAATTTTGCGCAATCCGTCATGAAGTGTTAAAGCCGCAGAATAATTATTATTATGGCTATAGAGAGTATTTCTTTCTTTCGATAATGGATACTGTGTTTCTTAGGAGAAGCACTGAAAAAGAGAACCCCTGCTAAATCTTATGGCGTCAGAGAGACTAATCTCGACACAATATACATGGCGCGGCCAGTAATGACGATGTCGTGACCCGCGCTATGCGTCGCGATTTCTGTAGTCCTCACGTCTCATAATCATAAATATGTACATATTTTATGTCTTATAATTTTTCTCTTTCTCTGAATTATGTACATGCAAGGAAAAGGTTTCAAAATTTGGTAACCGTACAATGCGATATGTAGAGATGTGTCGTAGCTTCGCGTGACAGCCCACCCTCACGTACTTCAAGCAAAAAACAGCAATAAGTAGTGCGTTTCGTTGCGAAAGGGAATTATTCTCAATATACGATATTTATAAATTTATTTCCCGTTTTAAAACAAAATCATTTTTGTGCCATTAATATAAGTATGGCATGTTGGGGGTAACAAGAAGGTGTAAGATGACGAACAAATGCACAATAGTAGAAACAGGAGCTGTGGGTGTGTTAGTAAATGACACAAACTGAAATATAGATGGACGCCTTGGATTCACTGTCATCGATCATCCTCCATATAGTCTCGACTTGGCCCCATCCGATTTTCATTTGTTTCCTAAACTCAAAGTACACTTCGAGGACTTCACTTTGACAACAATGAAGGGGTGGTAGCAGAGGTGGCGTTGTGGCTCGGTCAACAGAGTCAAACATTCTACAGTGACGATATCAACAAACTGGACTCTCGTTGGGAGAAATGTGTTCACCGCCAGGGTGACTATGTCGAGAAATAAATGTGACACGAAGAATTAAAAAAATGATCGTATGGCATTGTTGGCCGGGAGACCCCATTCGGGGTTGTTCGGCCGCCGTATTGCAAGTCCTTTTTAGGTGACGCCACAGCGGCGACTTGCGACTCAATGATGATGAAAGACACACAACACCCAGTTCCCTGCCGGGAATCGAACCCGAGCTCTCGGCGTGGTAGGCGGTAACGCCACCGCTACGCTACGCAGGCGGACACGAAGAATAAAGATATAGAATGTTAATAACGTTTATCTTATTTAAAAAAGCTGTAAGAGTTTTCACATAGAAAAATTCGGAGGCTTTACTTTTCAGCACGCTCTCGTACATGTGGTCCGGAACGCATTTTCACGTTCTCATCCTGGTTGTAATTAGGTTGTTCACCTGTCTAATCTCACCTCGCGGCAAGACTATTGAGCAATACGAAACACTTATTTTCAAATCTACATTATTTCTATCTTGAAGATGGCAGTATCATCATCCAGTAACTTCATCTATAGTCCAATAATCTACATCCATTGACCTCAGTGGCGTAGATTAAACGGTAAGCAAAGGAAGGTCACCTGACTGCAGGTGTTCTAAGCCTTCAGATCTTCTGTGACCTCCGTATAGTCCAGTTATTCGCCCGCCTCTCGTGGTGGTGCGGTAGTGTTCTCGCTTCCCACCGCCCGGGTTCCCGGGTTCGATTCCCGGCGGGGTCAGGGATTTTCTCTGCCTAGTGATGGCTGGGTGTTGTGTGCTGTGCTTAGGTTAGTTAGGTTTAAGTAGTTCTAAGTTCTAGGGGACTGATGACCATAGATGTTAAGTCCCATAGTGCTCAGAGCCATTTGAACCAGTCCGGTTATTAGCGACGAATACACTCGGTTCGTCTGTGCAATATTGTCTCGTCATGCCTGTACGGATGTCCTTTGAATGTGCTGAGTCATTTGCATTCTCTTTTCTGCAGCGTGGAATCAGGTGCTGGAATAAAAAGCAGAGTCGGTGAATTATGACACCGTATTAGCGTTACTCATTGTTGTGGAAAGTGTCAAGAGGAGATTCACTGCTGATCTTCGCTGTCAGAATCCTTTGTGCTAATGTGTGGTAATGGTGGGATTAAAGATGCCGGCAGTATACAACGGCAGAGGTGACCGGCTACGCGTGCACTGTTCTCGACGCTCTTCGCCGCTTTATTGTAAATAGGCGACTGGTGGTTGACTGCTTGCCTGCTTTAGTGTCAGTATCCTGAAATCGCACCATGAAGCGGCGAGTGCCGGTTTTATCCGGTACAGCGTGCCATTAGGAACGGCGCAAAGCGGAGTAGGAGGGCCCGGGAACCTGTCCTCACGTGACGGTCAGCTGTTCTCCCAAGGACAGCCAGTCAGGAAAGCTGTATCGAGACGACAGTTCACAATACAGGCGCGGCTACCACGGCCACACGGGAGGCACGTTCCTGCGGAGGCAGCGCTTCCGATAGAAAGACTCCCGTTTCGAAATGGAGTTTCGGAAAGAAAATTTCTTTCTCGTTGGCGTGAATGATGATCCCCCTTTCAGGGTTTCAGTAGCAATGGATGGTTAAGAGACGTCGAAGAGTGCTGCGTCTTACTCGTTCATCTTCATTGCGTCAACAGGAAAGAGAATTAAAGCTTAACACCTTGTACGAAGGAAAGGAAAATTAGCATTTAACGTCGTTTCAGATTAAGAGACATTTCAGACGGAGCATAGGCTCGGACTGGACGAAGAGAGGACGGCGACCTTTTTGAAGGAATCATCGTATCATTCGCCTTAAGTGATTTAATGAACTCATTCTTTGGTAGTTATAAGTTTCAAATCTCTGTTCTGCAATCGTTACGGGGTTATTCAAAATGATGGAACAAATTTCAAACATTTATTGCTTCTAAACTACAAAATATAGAAACACACAATTCCAACGTTCCTGGAAAAAGAAAAGTTCAAATGTTTATGTATTCAATGTGAGCACCATGTTGTTACACGACAAGTATCAAAACGGTGGCTCAGTTCCTTCCACACACGAAATAGCTGGCCTCTCGTTATCGAATTCGCAGCTTCAACAATGCGATGTCACAGACTTTCGAGCGTGTCAGGTATAGGGGGGATAAAAACGCGGTATTTTACGTAAAGCCACAGATAAATGTCACAAGGTGTGAGGTCTAGAAACCTCGGAGGCCACCGGCTATGAAGCTCATTTTCTACTCCTCCTCTTCCAATCCAGAGTCCTAACGTCTGACGTGCTTAGAGAATTAAATCCAATTTCCATCCTTCCATAAAGTATAATGGGCTGTGTCTTCGCTCTGAAGTAGCCAAACCCCTTTAAATATTTATCTCTCGATCTAATAACATTACTACCGACACTAAAATCAAGGGGAAAAAAAAACAGATTAGAACGCACCATCCCATCGACATAGATGTCATTAAAGGCTGAGCATAAGTTAGAGATGGACCAGTTATAGGAAATTAGATTCAGTCTTTTTGAAGAAATTATCCTGTGCATTTACTTCAAATGACCTAGGGATTCCGAGGATGACACACCTGGAATTTCAACTATACTCTTACCGAATACGAGCCCAGCGTATAAATTCTGAAGTACATTGGTGGCTCGTAGTTTCAGAGAATTAAAGAACAATGTTATATCTCCTCGGAGAGTTCTTCGGTTCATATTAGGGAAGATTATAAGAACAATATGAACGTGTTCGGCAGCATGGTCATGCGTTCAAAACCATTTTCAGTCATGATAGACTTCTGGATATGTGAATTGGCTCTGAGATACATGTAAAGGAAGAAAAACTTTTAGTTTCGCTTCCTCGGGTTATGCTGATTTTACAAATCACGGTCCATATGTGGATCGTGTAAATTCCATTTTGTGAGTTTTACGTATTTAACTGGCCAGTGAACCAAACCAGTTGTTAATCCAACCTGCAGATCCGATTAAGACTAGCTTAACCTCTAACGTCGTAAGAGGGAGGATGGACTGTTCATTTTTAGCCATCCAGGTTTATGTATTCCGTGATTTCTCTAAATCGCTCCAGGCAAATACCAGATGGTTCCTTTCAAAGGGCACAGCCGATTTCTTTTCCTATTCTTGAAACATTCTGAGCTTGCACTCCGTCTCTAATAACTTCGATGGCGACGGAATATTAAATCCTAATCTTCCTTCCTTCCTTTTGTACGTTAAATGAATAGTTCTGAGTATATCCATCAAATTAATTTCAGTTTCAATAACAAAGATAGCAACCCACATCTATGAAACCACATTTGACAAAAGCATCGTACATCAGATAACACTTTGCCATGTGAAACCTAAAGCAGAGTTAATCTTTTTTCGTATAATTTAGTCGTCAAATTACGTCCGAGAAAACTCTAAATTGCCATTTTTCATCACGCGCTTTCGTCGCATTTTTAAAAGTTGAAATATTTATTTTAATTGACAGACAAAAATATTATTTTAACAAATACAGCAATCATGGCTATTTCCCTAGAACAAAAATTTCTTACTTCGTAAAATTCATAAAAGAGTTTAAATCGAGTGCTTGAGATACTTGTCAGGTCAGCTTTGTGAAAGATACCGAAGGATTTCAAAGACGTACGGCTTTGGTTTTAATAGACAGATCAGGGAATACGAGACTTGTAAAGATGCTCGAAGAACCGAACCTGGGAATCTTTAGAGGAAAGGCGTCATTCTTTCACCAAATGCTGTTGGATTCATCCGGAAAACTAGTACTCAAAACAGACAGCAACAAAAAATAACAGCTACCCTCGCTATGTGTTTCGTGTAACGGAAGGAACGCGAGGATGAAGGAGGTGGAGGCATTACAGCATTTTTCCTTCACTCCATCTGTGAATGGGGCAGGGAATGGAGCCACTACTTACTGTAAGTGAGCTATACTGTATAATGCCTAGTGGGATATTTGTGTTGTGATAGGTGTTGTTTTCTGACATTTGTGATAACTGACGAGATATATATCGCATAAAATTTAGAAAGTTTATGACACAAATAGCCCCAATTTTATGATTATTTATTTATTTTCGTATTGCCGGTTTCGAGTTTCCTTTCTGAAGGATTTCTTATCCTTATACACTACTCATTAGTAGCAGAAGCTTTGTCAGGTGCAACAGTACATATTTTCATATCCGCGCATGGCGGTATTATATGTTGGTCTCGTTTGTATTCTTATACCCGAACGTTAAATGTACCAATCATCATAACCAGTCTGGTGTAACTTTAAAAAATGCGCAGATAATTAAAGTGATAACGTGTGTTCAGTAAAACAAAACTCAAACTTGAAGTTGTAACTCGCTCTTAATTTCTATAGGAGAAAGAGATGTTTGTGCTTAACGTCCGATCGATATGTAGATGATTATAGAGGGGATTTATTTAAATAATAATATATATACAACAAAGGGACAAAGTATCTGGAGGTTTCTGAAGAAATAAAATTATTTCTGCTTCCCTGTATTTTCCAATGTTTACGATGATTATCAGAAATACCAGCAGTAGTCAGAGCTTGGACAAGAAGAACTCACAATTCATGCTGTAACGTAACTTTGCGTGAAGATAGGTGTCTCCGAACGTCACCAGCTATAGGAGAAAGTCTATCAATGTAAGCGCTAAGTCGCGCGGATAAACTTTCGTGAACAATGAACAACGAAGGCTATAGTCCGCGGAAAAACCAAAGGTGTTACGAACACTCATTAATGGTGGCCTGATAATTTCTGTAAGAGCACGCCAAGCGTATCGTCACGGGCAGCGAACAGAGCCTGTCACAAGGCCGCCAGCCGCCTTGCAACTCGTTTACGAATCTCACGCACCGTTACTCCCGATACCTTGTTTTAATGTCAGCAGAAACGCTCTAAGTCCTGCGATCTGTTCAGCATGGATCATGGGGAACAATAATCCTACTTGGACCCTCCTGCTCTCATGTTATAAAGGATCTTCTTGTCTTGTTGAAATCTGACAGTACGGGACTCTGACTTTGTGCAAATACAAATAACCCGGTTCCGAATCTCAGCGGCTGATCAAACATATACTGTCGTCTGACGATGAACCTTTCGTGTTATAAATTCACAATATCACCAAGCCCGCTGCGTTGTTCATAATCTTCAAACTTATGCTTCTAATGTCAGTTGTCAAAGTAGCTAACGATTTTTCATTTGGGTGACAACTATACGCGATCATCCACAGTCGATCCTTCTGCCATGCAACATGTTGTTTAGCTGTTAGCTGCAAATAACTAGAAACAGGCAGACACTTCATCCCAAACTACACTTGACTTCAAGTTAACCGCATTCGAAACCTCACCAGTCAGATACCTTACCACATAACTTCAGACAACGGTACCCACCCCGTAACATTTTATAGATTACTTTCCAACTCAAGGGTAAATTATGAATTTTTCGACCATTATTGTAACGCTATATCTGACGCTCGTCGCAAAACAGAACGTTTTTGTAATTTGATGCCTCAGTACTGAAGCATACCATGTCTTGCTACGCTTTTCATATTGCCATCTTTTTGTTCATTAGCGCTAGCGCGATGGCGCGATGGCGCGCGAACCGGAAATACCAAATTCGTGTCCCGGTGATGAGAGAAATATCATCACTCTTATTTAGCCAGAAAGACGACAAGCTCTGATCGCGCACCGTTCCTGATCGCCAGTTCATGCGTTATTGTCGTGAATGAAATTTGTGACATCTCCGCAGTATCTCACGGAGGTAGGTCATGTAGTGCTGGTAATCGTAATTCACCCTTCGGTAACGGACATTAAGTTTGGCGACGCTCTAGGTGTTATTCAACTGGATTAAGACAGATTTACTTCTAGTCTGCTAAGTGTGCAATTTTTGTGAATCGAGACACTCTCAATCAGGAGCTATCCCGTCGAAAGCCAGTAGGCAAGAGTTTAACGTCCTGTCTCCGTGGAGGTCATTAAATACGAAGCATTCTATGGCCTGATTGGGAAACGGCGGAAAACTTAAAATTAGGATGGGTGGACATTTATTCGAACCGCAGCCCGTTCACTGATAAAACGAGGTAAGAATGATTTTTTGTTGCTATTAAACTTGGTCCCATCGAGACGGGTAGTTGCTCATATTCGAAATTTTGTCAGTTTTCATGTTCTTTTGCATTTGGCGCTGTTCATCTGCAGAGTAATAAATACAGGGTGATTCAAAAGTCGTGTCACATAGGACAATGTATACATTTTTAATTCAATAGTCTTGGTCGATAGGACAAATACGAATTAAGAGACGTGACAGGAGCGATAATTCGAAGCAAAAAAGTATAGAAAACATGGGCTTTAAAATGCACACCTTAAGAGCTACAAGCGCTTCTTCATCTGCGTAGTTGATCTCTGGGTTGTATGACACTTGTATACGACGCAGACAAAGTAAACGAAACAGAAACGTTGTGTTGGTCGAGGCACACGGGAACACCCTATACAAGCGTAGCAAATACGTCCATACGTGATTAGTAGGTGGACACTTAACACCAGTGAGAAAAACAGATACCGCAGTTTAATTGCTCACATTTCGCATGCTTAATGTCAGAGCGTTCTATAATGAGGTGATAAAAGTCATGGGGTACATCCTAATGTCATGTCGGAACCCCTTCTACTGGGCGTTCAAAAATGGTTGAAATGGCTCTGAGCACTATCGGACTTAACTTCTGAGATCATCAGTCCCCTAGAACTTAGAATTACTTAAACCTAACTAACCTAAGGACATCACACACATCCATGCCCGAGGCAGGATTCGAACCTGCGACCGTAGCGGTCGCGCGGTTCCAGACTGTAGCACCTCGAAACCGCTCGGCCACTTCGGCCGGCTACTGGGCGTAGTGAAGCGCTTCGACATAGCATGGACTCAACAAGTCGTTGTTAGTCCCCTGCAGAAATACTGAGCCTGGCCAAATCATTCGCTCGAATTGTCCAGCATGTTTTTCAAACCAATCGCGAACAACAGTGGCCCGGTGAGATGACGCGTTGTAATCCATAAAAATTCCACCGTTGTTTGGGAGCATGAAGTCCATGAATGGTTGCAACTAATCTCCGAATAGCCGAACTTAACCATTTACAGTCAATGATAGGTTAAATTGAACCAGAGGACACAGTCCATTCCATGTAAACACAACCCACACTATTATGGAGCCACTACCAGCTTGCACAGTGCCTTTTTGTTAACTTGCGTTCACGGCTTCGTGGGGTATGCGCCACACTCTAACCCTACCATCAGCTCCTACCAAGTGGAATCGGGACTCATCTGACCAGGCCACTGTTTTCCAATCGGCTTGAGTCCAACCGATATGTTCACGAACACTGCAGAGGCGTTGCAGGTAAATGCTGTTAGCAAAGGTACTCGCGTCAGTCATAGGCTGCCATTGCCCATTAACACCTAATTTAGCGGCACTATCTTAACAGACACGTTCGTCGTACGTCCTATATTAATTTCTGCGGTTATTACACGCAGTGCTGCTTGTCTGTTAGCACTGACAACTCTAAGCGAATGCCGTTGACTGCTCTCGGTCGTTACGTGAAGGCCGTCGGCCACTGCGTTGTCCATGATGACAGTTAATGACTGATTGCCGGCATAGTAATAACAATGGGTTTCTCGGAATATTGGATTCCCTAACAATTTCCGAAATAAGATGTCCCATGCGTCTAGCTCCAACTACCATTCCACGTTCAGAATCTGTTAAATTCCGTCGGGGGGTCAGTATCAAGTCGGAAACCTTTTCAAATGAATCACTTGAGTACAAATGGCTGCTCCACCAATGCACAGCCTATTAATACATTGTGGACGCGATACTAGCGCCATCTGTATATGTGCATATCGCTATCCCATGACTTCTGTCACCTCAGCGTATGGTGCAAGCGGAAAGTAATGAATCGACTTCGGACAGTGTACAGATTTCCTCTGCCACTACTAAAAACATCTGGAAATTGAAGTTGGGGAACTAAATCGAAATACACTTTCCTTGATTATAAATCTCAGTACTGTAGTGAGTGATCTTTAGCACAGTATTAGCCAACTGGCAACGACCCACAGTTTCGCTAACATCACTAAACTGGATTCTACTCTATTTCCTAATATCTTGTCAGTGGAGTACCTGATCGTCAGGAGCACTTGAATATGCTGTGGAAGTAAATTATTGTGTTTTTTGTAAGGAACCATCTAGCTTTTCTCTATGAACGTTAAGAGATGCTAGAGGGTTCGGAGATAAAATTGCACGCCAGCACTGCTGTGTTGCCGGGCTCATCGCTTTCCTGCTCTTATTCCATATAATGGTTATATATATATATATATATATATATATATATATATATATATATATATATATATATATTATGGCATTGACGGAACTTACGCAGCGGGAACACATCCAGCACTCGAGGAGAAAAATGAAGAAAAATTAACATTAAGCCTTCTGTCAATACGGCCTTGCCGCAGTGGATACACCGGTTCCCGTCAGATCACCGAAGTTAAGCGCTGTCGGGCGTGGCCGGCACTTGGATTGGTGACCATCCAGCCGCCATGCGCTGTTGCCATTTTTCGGGGTGCACTCAGCCTCGTGATGCCACTTGAGGAGCTACTCGACCGAATAGTAGCGGCTCCGGTCATAGAAAACCATCGTAACGACCGGGAGAGCGGTGTGCTGACCACACGCCCCTCCTATCCGCATCCTCAACTGAGGATGACACGGCGGTCGGATGGTCCCGGTGGGCCACTTGTGGCCTGAAGACGGAGTGCTGCTGCTGAGTGCTTCTGTCAATGACGAGTTCATTAGAGACGGAGCACTAGTTCTGACTGGAGAAGGATATTGTAGTGGTATTTACAAACAAACCATCCCAGTATTCGTACTAAAGAGTTTACGAAAATTTCAGACGTCGGTAATCTGGACGGTTCTGTGGGACTCTGAATTTTGCTCCTCGCGAAGGCTGTTTCATTTCATGAACTACTGTGCCACCTTCCTTGACTACAGCATCCGAGTGCGAAGAGTGTTTAATGCACTCTACGCGTTATAGCTTCTTCACCTGATGAGTGCACACCAGGAGCAGTCATCGCGACAACGAGTATCGTATTGCGATCAAGAGTACTGCCCTCATTATGAATACAGACTGTTAGTTGTTTTTTAGGAGTTAGAAGAAATCATTAAAAGATAATTGTACAGATATATCTTTCACACAAGTTACTGTTGACCTGTGCATGAAGTTCAGTACGAAGGGGCAGTATAAAAGTCATTGGTGTATGAATAGCTCGTTATGTTCAGAGAGGTAAGAAAATACATGCCTATGTCAAAGGATGGTATCCGCATCCGTGATCCGGCTAAGGGATAAGGAAATAGATGTAAGTAAATAAAGGCACAGGACATCCCCCGCCCCCCACCACACACACACACAAATTTCTGCTGTTTTACACCTATTGACGTCCACTAAAGAAGTAATAAGAGACAAAAGGTATCTTCTTTTTTCATGCACAACACTGCAAGGGCAAAGACCAGACCGCGGTTTATCTTTACGCTGAGACCGAGAGAAGATTTGCGAATAAGCCGCATGCTGTCGAAGGCTCACATTGTGTTTGAGATTACTGACTCACACTTTAGAGACTGCGAGAGGCAAATAATTCGCTCACCTGACGTATCTGAAGTCTCGGAAGACGAATTAGTGCCTCCCTGTTGCCAGGCCAAGGACTTGCGACATACAAAGAGCTGAAACGTTGTCGACGACACATGCTGTGTTCGCTGCTTATACAGCGTCGTCCTTAAATAGCTATACGTTTCCAAATTATATTCTGTGACCTGATCTTAATCAGTCATTACATATGTAAGTAGAAGTTATGTAATATTACTGTAAACAGATCTCTTTTTATACAGGGCAGTTCAAAATCCTGTCCCATAGGAAAAAGTCTGCAGTGGTGCTTTTAGCTCTGAAGGTGTGCATTTTAGAGCCCATGTTTTCTCGGCCCATTGGACAAAGTCGGGAACGATCATTCTTTGCAAAACGTCTAGTAGACATGAGCTCTAAAATGCATACCGTACGAACTATGAGAACTTCTTCACCTTCGATACTGTGAAACAAATCTCTTCTACTTCCATATTTCTTTCTTTGGGAGGCGTGGGGGGGGGAGGTCGATAGAACGGTAGTATACCTTAAGAGCTATGAGTCCTTGTTCTGTAGAAGAAATGTGTTTCACAATAACGAAAATGAAAAAGTGTTCAGAGATCATAAAGTATGCACTTCTACAGCCCATATTTACTGCACGTTTTTTTCTTTCTTTTTGTCCATATTACCACCTCTCAAAATTTGGAAAGCAAAGTGCATGCAGTAGAGGAGATTTGTTTCGTAGTATCGAAGATGGTTCAAAATGGCTGAGCACTATGGGACTTAACTTCTGAGGTCATCAGTCTCCTAGAACTTAGAACTACTTAAACCTAACTAACCTAAGGACATCACACACATCCCTGCCCGAGGCAGGATTTGAACCTGCGACCGTTGAAGGTTTCATGAAAATATGTGGTCAACTCATATTAATCTAGTTCAAGATGGTCTGAGGAACAATTGAGCCTCGCTCCTTCCGAATACAATTCCAGTGTCTTAACCACTGGGTGAAGTCTCTTTGTGTTGTTGTGTCTCCTGTGCTTTCTTCTGTTGCGCGTAATTCTCTTTTTGTATCTCACCCACCGCTTTGATTCTTCTCCCTTATTATTTTTCGTAGAGCTAGTTTTAAATTTGTGTTATGTGGCGAGATATGAAAAGCGTCATTCATTCTCAAATTGTAGTAACGCTTTCTTCACTAAGCAGTATTATAATTTAGGTGTTCCATAGTATCCCTAAATCAGTCCATATCGATGTTGAGATTATTTCTTCAGCAAGTTGATGTCTGAATCTCTCCTCTATTTTTGTAAGCATCGGGGTACATTTCCGTCCAAGATTGACAGTCTGTGGGATGTTAACGCTACTTGTAAAGAAATACAGAATCCCCTCCTCCTTATGCAGCTTGTCATGGACACACTTGCGAATTACTTAAACCTGACTGTGAAATATTTTTCCAATCATCGATGTTTCAAGAGTCTTCTCAGTTTCATTCGCCCTATTTTTAAGGTAACGACTTTTTACCGCTAAGTGGTGTTAGAGACAGTAACTGAAGAATGGTACCTTTCTCCTTCAAAAAAAAAAAAAAAAAAAAAAAAAAGAAAAGAAAAAGGTCGCGTCAGTGCCACTGGAACCCTTTATCCTTTCGGGCAATTTTCGTTATGTCAGCAACTACAATTTATCTCTCTTCAATTATTTTACAATTCTCGCATTTTTGGACACTGTTTTCCATTTTTCTGGAGTAAGATCCAATCCACTTTTTCTGCTGTTTCAGAAACGCCTGTTGTTCTTGGTTTTTCTTTCCATCCAAGGACCTCCAGTAATCACTTTCTCCGTCTCTAACAAAAGTTGCCACTACACAAAAATTTTCTGAGATCCAGCATCTTAACAGACATTGTATAGTCAATCTAGATAAGCAATAACAGGAGATGAAGTTCTTAGAAGCACCTACGGTTGTTATGCAATACACAGAGCGACATCCTGTTGAAGGGGTAGGTAAAGCAGACCGAAATTGAACCCTTGGATCTGATTAATGTCTATTACTCTCGTACATGCCCACCTTTGTGTGCTTTTAGGTGTTTTTTCAAATCATTTTAGCAAACGTTAACATCTTCCACATTTACATCTTAGATATATCATAGACTACATCACGCACAATCAGTCAACATACTAAAACGCAGAGCAAAATTTATGCTATTCGTATATTGGTGACGTATAACCGTTTCTGATCCAATTTAGGTTAACTTGACAGAGTGACAGATGCACAATCCTTTCACAGGCTTAAAAAGTGTCGCGAACAGATTCATCACAGAATAGGGGAGAGAGTGTGAAGCATGTAATACGTATGTTGGGATGGCAATCATCGAAACAAAGGCGTTTTCCGTTGTGGCAAGATCTTTTCACGAAATTTCAGTCACAAATTTTCATCCTCGAATGAGAAAGTCTAAGGAGCGGGAGGAAGATTGGGTTTAACGTCCCATCGGCATCGAGACCATTAGAGATGGAGCACAAACTCGGATTGTTTCAAGGATGGGGAAGGAAATTGGCCGTGCCCTGTCCAAGAAACTATCCCGGCTGCAGCGATTTAGGGAAATCACGGAGAACCTTAATCTGGACGGGCGGACGCTGGACTCCCGAATGCGAGTCCAATGCTGTAACCATTCCGCCATCTCGCTCGGTAATACAAGAGGCGATCCAAAAGTTTGCGTTCGACGGACGTACATTCCAGAATCGGTATGGAACTCTGGTAAAATCGCCCTAAACACTGACAGGAATTATCGACCCTTCAAGGCATTTTTTAAGGGACCGAATGCGTGACAACCGTGTGGGGAGAGATCAGGACTATAGGGATGGTGCTCATATGTCTCCCTCTTGAGTCCTGCGTTACGACATTTGCGATATGGGGACGTGCGTGATCATGAAGCAGTAGCACCACTTGTCGCGTCATTTCACGACACTGGTTTTCGACAGACATGTTGTCCCACTAACATTCGCCATTCTTCTATAGATGTCTCCCGGTGTTTGTCTTTCGGCAGCCAAGAAAAGAACGACATCACGTTGGTCCAGTTTGGGCGCATTTAGTAACAACTTCGCCGTAGTTCACGTTTGTGCATTTACCACACGCACATCGGAAATCCCTTGCCTATATTTCGGTGCGTATATATCCACATCAGAGTCGTGCTGCAGCAGCGCAATCAAATTTTGATCACCCCTTATACACTCCTGGAAATTGAAATAAGAACATCGTGAATTCATTGTCCCAGGAAGGGGAAACTTTATTGACACATTCCTGGGGTCAGATACATCACATGATCACACTGACAGAACCACAGGCACATAGACACAGGCAACAGAGCATGCACAATGTCGGCACTAGTACAGTGTATATCCACCTTTCGCAGCAATGCAGGCTGCTATTCTCCCATGGAGACGATCGTAGAGATGCTGGATGTAGTCCTGTGGAACGGCTTGCCATGCTGTTTCCACCTGGCGCCTCAGTTGGACCAGCGTTCGTGCTGGACGTGCAGACCGCGTGAGACGACGCTTCATCCAGTCCCAAACATGCTCAATGGGGGACAGATCCGGAGATCTTGCTGGCCAGGGTAGTTGACTTACACCTTCTAGAGCACGTTGGGTGGCACGGGATACATGCGGACGTGCATTGTCCTGTTGGAACAGCAAGTTTCCTTGCCGGTCTAGGAATGGTAGAACGATGGGTTCGATGACGGTTTGGATGTACCGTGCACTATTCAGTGTCCCCTCGACGATCACCAGTGGTGTACGGCCAGTGTAGGAGATCGCTCCCCACACCATGATGCCGGGTGTTGGCCCTGTGTGCCTCGGTCGTATGCAGTCCTGATTGTGGCGCTCACCTGCACGGCGCCAAACACGCATACGACCATCATTGGCACCAAGGCAGAAGCGACTCTCATCGCTGAAGACGACACGTCTCCATTCGTCCCTCCATTCACGCCTGTCGCGACACCACTGGAGGCGGGCTGCACACGATGTTGGGGCGTGAGCGGAAGACGGCCTAACGGTGTACGGGACCGTAGCCCAGCTTCATGGAGACGGTTGCGAATGGTCCTCGCCGATACCCCAGGAGCAACAGTGTCCCTAATTTGCTGGGAAGTGGCGGTGCGGTCCCCTACGGCACTGCGTAGGATCCTACGGTCTTGGCGTGCATCCGCGCGTCGCTGCGGTCCGGTCCCAGGTCGACGGGCACGTGCACCTTCCGCCGACCACTGGCGACAACATCGATGTACTGTGGAGACCTCACGCCCCACGTGTTGAGCAATTCGGCGGTACGTCCACCCGGCCTCCCGCATGCCCACTATACGCCCTCGCTCAAAGTCCGTCAACTGCACATACGGTTCACGTCCACGCTGTCGCGGCATGCTACCAGTGTTAAAGACTGCGATGGAGCTCCGTATGCCACGGCAAACTGGCTGACACTGACGGCGGCGGTGCACAAATGCTGCGCAGCTAGCGCCATTCGACTGCCAACACCGCGGTTCCTGGTGTGTCCGCTGTGCCGTGCGTGTGATCATTGCTTGTACAGCCCTCTCGCAGTGTCCGGAGCAAGTATGGTGGGTCTGACACACCGGTGTCAATATGTTCTTTTTTCCATTTCCAGGAGTGTATTTTGTTGACTCCCACTAACATAGAAAAAAATGACCATCGTGGTAAAGTAAGAGAAATCAGAGCTCACATCGAAAGATTTTGGTTTTCATTTTTTCCACTTGCTATTGGAGAGTGTAACGGTTGAGAAATAGTGTGAAAGTGGTTCTATGAACCCACTGACAAGCACATAGTGTGCAGTGTGGTCATATAGACGTGGATGTAGGAGATGCCCATTACGTGTGGACTGCGTATGATGGGAACTGAGAAGAAGATCTCGGAAGCAATGGCAAGATGTGTCATTATCAAATCATACAGGGTGTTTTCGTGATGATGGAGAAGGGTATGTATGTCACCTAGATCTAAGGTACCGTGGTCCAGAAACGTCTGAAACGTGTGTCACGATGGATGTAGACAGAAAACTCCACTAATACCCTGCGGATGGTGTAGTATCCACGCTGACATAGTCAGACAAATATGAAATCTATAAAACTACAGTTTATTCTTACAAGTTGGCGTCTGTAGTCAGTCAGCCCCAGAGAAATGGCGTTGCACTCGGGTACGGAAATAGCAGACATGACAAGCAAATGGGAATCGTATGGAAGCTGACAGATTGTATCGGGTCACGTATCCACGTAGGAGACGTCCGACGCATCCAGGGTTCCAACTATTAAGGGTAACGGGGCAATGAGTACTGCAATACAACGGCCGCAGAGAACAAAAAACTGCACAGACTCCCGATTGGGAAGAATCAGTGCTTGCTCACGTGGATGAAGAGCTTTCAGTCAGCACTCATTAATAGCACGTGAAATGGGTGCCGCAAACAATGCTGTAATACAGAAACAGCATCTACTCTTCTACCATTCAGAGAAAGTGTAGTCTTCAACTCCTGTTGTCGTCGGACCTCGCGTTGTGTTGAGCCAAAGGGTGATGAGGGGGAGGGGGAAAGGGGGAGGGGCTGTAAGATACATTCTCACTTTCCTGTGTATTTACTTTTTTCGGAAGATGCTTGTTTCACCAGAGACGAAATTCTCAATAGTCGCAATAGTCGTGGTTGCACTGATAAGAATTATGGTTAGCACAGATATGCAGATAACTTGTGAGAGGATTTAGTCAGAGTCTGGCTCCCCTACCTTAAGTGCACCAGTGTTCATCATTCTTCTAAGAGACTATTCACCGCATGTTTTAAAGATGCGCCACTTGATCTCTTGCCATAACACGTATACTATGTAATCAAAAGTATACGGACACCCCCAAAAACATAAGTTTTTCATATTAAGTGTATTGTACTGCCACCTACTGCCAGGTACTCCAGATTAGCGACCTCAGTAGTCATTAGATATCGTGAGAGAGCAGAATGGGCGCTCCACGGAACTCACGAACTTCGAACGTGGTCAGGTGATTGGGTGTCACTTGTGTCATACGTCTCTACGCGAGATTTCCACACTCCTAAACATCCATAGGTCCACTGTTTCCTATGCGATAGTGAAGTGGAAACGTGAAGGGAAACTTACAGCACAAAAGCGTACAGGCAGACCTCGTCTGTTGACTGACAGAGGCCGCCGACAGCTGAAGAAGGTCGTAATGTGGAATAGGCAGACATCCATCCAGACCATCACTCAGAAATTCCAAACTGCATCAGGATCTACTGCAAGTACTATGAAATTTAGGCAGGAGGTGAGAAAACTTGGATTTCATGCTCGAGCGGCTGCTCACAAGCCATACATCACGCCGGTAAATGCCAAACGACACCTCGCTTGGTGTAAGGATCGTAAACTATAGACCATTGAACAGTGGAAAAACGGTGTGTGGAGTGACAAATCATGGTGCACAATGTGGCGATCCGATGGCAGGGTGTGGGTATGGCGAATGCCCGGTGAACGCCATCTGCTAGGCTGTGTAGTGCCAATAGTAAAATTCGGAGGCCGTGGTGTTATGGTGTGGTCGTGTTTTTCATGGAGAGGGCTTGCATCCCATGTTTTGCGTGGCACTATCACAGCACAGGCCTACATTGATGTTTTAAGCACCTTCTTGCTTCCCACTGTTGAAGAGCAATTCGGGGATGGCGATTGCATTTTTTAACACGATCGAGCACCTGTTCATAATGCACTGCCTGTGGTGGAGTGGTTGCACGACAATAAAATCCCTGTAATGGACTGACCTGCACAGAGTCCTGACCTGAATCCCATAGAAAACCTTTGGGATATTTTGGAAGGCCGGCTTCGTGCCAAGCCTCACCGACCGACATCGATACCTCTCCTCAGTGCAGCACTCCTTGAAGAATGGGCTGCGATTCCCCAAGAAACCTTCCAGCACCTGATTGAACGTATGCCTGCGAGAGTGGAAGTTTTAGTCAGGGCTAAGGGTTGCCAACACCATACTGAATTCCATCATTATCGATGGAGGGCGCCACAAACTTGTAAGTCATTTTCAGCCAGGTGTCCGAGTACTTTTTATCACATAGTGTACGTGGGTCCAATGTGGTGGAGCCCCAATCCACATTTCACATTTTGTTTGTGAACGCAAACGTTAGACGTTCCCTGAAATATGCATGAGAAGAGCCAGGGCTGTTTTGTGGACATCTCTTTCGCCTGAACTGGTCCAATTGTAATGTAAAATGTCTTGACTACAACACTGGTATTGTATGAACGGGTACGACGGAACTTCATGCGACCGTGTCATGAACTTATGGGACGATATTCTGAAAAACTGTTGAGAATTTAAAAATTTGTGTAAGTTGTGAGATAAATAAAATTATTTGAAAAATGTACCTACTTTATCATCATTACCAGACTAACGGCAAATTGGCCAGAAGTTTTATGAGGAAACTAGAAAATTTCAGTGTTATTCGTGTCCCTACCTCAGATAGATACATTTGCCCTTCTCTATCACCACTGAACTTTTGTATCATCATCACAGAAACATCCTGTATGTGATACACGGAAGCACGCGCCCAAACGCGATTAGTACTTTGGTTTCAGTTCTTCAGATATCTGAACTAAGATAACTTTCCACTTATCCTTTACGAATTCTCTCGACGAATTTCAACTCACTAGGAGTCTGTTTCAGTGGCTTGGCAATATTCGTGTCCAACCGTAAGATGCAACATGATACTCAGCAAGTAGTTTGTGGATGTTGGCAGCTATTCAAACCTCTAACTAGCCAGAATTGCGAAACAAGCCACAAATGGTTGCAGGTCCTTTCCTCATGAAGTCCTTGCTCTTCAGCAGCGCACTTAGAATTCTACGTAAGCCGCTTAGTGCTGTGGAGAGCTGAAAATTACGACACACGTTTGCCGCAAACCTCCAAGACAACGATACAAAGAAACTTCGTTCCTTGAAGTAGTCGCAATCACATTGAGAGTAACTCTTATTGTTAACCAGTAAAATGACTACTCTGATCAGGTTGTTAAGAGCAAACTCCTGAATTTTCTGTGCAATGAAGACTACCGAAACGTAAAATAAAGCATGCATATTTTGTATCTTAAAGCATGAAGAAATCACACATTTTTTTCCCACATGGCATCTTCAGTTTCGTTACTGTGTCCATCTTGTTGTTTCCTAATGTTAGTTCAGACAGATGCAGGGAACTGTTTTTAATTTCCTTTCCGAGATGCCTTTATTTTATTTCTGTGGCCGAATGTTCTTGCTGATAATACATCGTCATGTTAACCTTAGACGCGAGGGAAAGACATGTGGGCAATCTGTATGCGGGCCACGTAAATTTTGTTATCTGTGTTTTGGCGTATAAATCATTACGCTTCTTATGAGGATATAGAGTACTTTCCCGGTATTTATCGAAAATAGTGTGGAATGGATCTAAAAACATTATACTGATCCTAATCTGCCTTGCCTGTATTGCAAGGTAGTGCTATGCGCAATACAGTATACGAACAGGTCGCACTGCAGTGGATTGTTTGTGTCATTCTCCAGAAGGGCCAAACTGCCTTTAGTACTCAGTTACTCGGACACTTTTATGCTGATCATCGAATACAGCTTCAGTTGATGAAGTAACACACGGCACATGCATAATCATGTTCCAAATTATATCTGGGATATTGCAAGGTGGTGTTCAGGAGAGAAACTTCAGTATGAGTTTCTAATACAATATACTGTCCCATTGCTCGCTAATGCCGTTTTCATTTCGATAAGCTGAATGAAATTTTCTCGATGGTAAGATGTTTCTTTTTTTCCGGGTGAAGGGCCAGTGCTTTCTTCGATTTCCATCACTGTAACTGTCAGAAGACTAAATGTCGACGTTGTCATGATATTCTTTTTACACAGTTTGAGGACAGAAAGTTTCCGGAATGTAGTGGATGGTGTTGACAATTCTCATGTATAAGTATCGAGTACTAGTAGCGGAAGGCACCACATTCAGTGGTCACTCTAGGAGGATGGTGATGGGCGCATTGCTCTCTACATCGACATTTTCGGCCACCTTTGAACTTTAATTGTAAGTTTCCTTTGTGTGCACGGTGCTTATTTATACACCGTACTTAACAAGTGTCTTTGGCGTCAATATTTTTTACGCCAGATTTGAACAAATGCTGCTTCTTGACGACGAAGCGGCCTGATAGTACAGGTAGGAAAAAAAAGGAAGAAGAATAAGAAAATGGATACCCTTTTCAAATCTAGTAACTTATTTTGTATGTTAAAGATATATCATTAACAGAATATAATTCCATTTTCACGTATCACATCAAGTTTTTTAAAATAAATAAAACTTTGCAAGATGCTGTAGACCTACAATTTTGCATTTCGTATGAACTTTAATATCAATATAACGTACTAGACGTGAATTAAACATATATTCTATTGCACTAGTTTCATAGAAGAGAGAGAACACACTAATTAAAGACTTACAAAGAACAAATCCCAAAGTCTATCCAATTGTTCTCTTAGGTGCCGTTTGTATGAAAAACTTCTTGTGCCACGTGGTTTCTTGTGCTGTGACGGTGCAGCAATCAATACTAGTTTACAGTCATGCCTGAACTCCATCGCTCCTGATACCTACTTACCACTTCTTTAATGTCTTTGTGAAACCTCCCACCCTGTTCTCCACCCATTGTCCCGAGGTTTTTTGGGAACTTGCCTAATATGAGAGAAGGAAGTGTTCCTTCAGACTCATGTTGCGTGCTAAGATTTTATGTCTTTCCAGTATATTGTTCACGTATTCCACATAGTTTGAGTCTTTCTTATGTCCCCCTCCCCAAGAACTCCTGAACCACTGCTTTGAAACCAATCAAGCTCTCTTTTTCTTGATGAATCATACATTCTTCAAAACTTTTATCTTTACTTGGTTCCCTGATTTGCAGCCCTACAAATATACCCTCTTTGGTGTTCGTCTCTGAGAGCGCAGGAAACTCGTTCGTTAAGTATTTAAAACGATTGTGTCTCTTTGGAATGCCTTGGCAAATTGGTTCATTAGCCCCTATTTAATATGCAAGGGTGGTAGCAGAATGTTCTCTAAGCTTTTTCCTGCGATATTTTTGGATCCTAGAATCATTGCATTTCTTCCAGGTCATTCTCGTGTTGTCCAGTGGTTCTTTCTATCTCAGCTGTCCCATTCACAAATGTAACTTGGGTATTTGGTATAACCTTGCTGTTGTCCTAACAACATGTACAAAATCTTTAAATCCTGTGCCTCTCTACCGATGTAGACTGTAACTTATTTTTTCGAATAGCAGCTCAGGATTCTCATACGTCTCCTTGGAATGGATAAAATGAGCGGCTGGAACTGATGCAGGAATATTGCTGTTATGTAGCAACACATCTTTTAAACTTCTCTTACTTGAGTCAATGAAGAGCCTCGAGTCTTCTGTTTTGTACTCAGCTCCTAACTTATTAATGAGGTTTGAAATCCCAGTGCAGTATACTAAAGAGTGCTCCTGCCTAAAACACAGTCCCAAACCTTTCTATTTGTGTTTGCAACGTGTTACCCGTGTTCCTGGAGCTCGTAAGTTCTTCTCTTTCAGCCTTGAAGCTAGAAGTTCTGAAGTATCCTTTGGGATATTTAAATATGTGACCAAATCGTTTAGCTCAAGTTCAATCAGAATCTCCAGAAGGCTAATCTGACGTACAGTTTGATTCAGAATGCAGCATCTGCCGTGTGGTACAGGTCTTCTAGCAGACTCCAAATCAGGATAAATAACTCTCTTTTTGTTTTTCATATTAAAACCTTTTACTTTACAAATGCAGAAATTCTTTTGGTGAACGCAACACCACCGGAACCCCTAAACTCAGGGAGTTCAGTTTTCCCTTTTACCATTTTCTTATCTCCGCAACATGAACGTTACACACTTTATGAGGGGTTCACGATTGCTCCTTAGCTGGGTATCACAGCGCAGGGGAGCTTCCTTTGAGGAAGTAGAGGTAAAGTTGGAGAATACCCTAGAAGCTATGTCAACATATTACGACGACAACTCTCTCAAACTAAATCCCACTACAACGAAAGTTCGCGCTTTTCACTGCACACACGCCCAACAAATAGGAAGCTGCACGTTAACTGGAATCGGTCTACCATTGAGCACACACACCAGCCAACATATCTCGGAGTGACTCTTGGCAGGTCCCTCACATGTAAACGTAACTGTGTAAAAACTCAAAATAAGGTAGCTGCAAGGAAAAATATCCTTAGAAAGCTAACTGGCAGTAAGTGGGAAGTCAAACCTATTGTGCTTAAAATCACCGTTTTAGCAGTTTGCTTTTCCGCAGCTGACTGCGCGTGTCCTGTCTGGTCTAGATAGGCGAATACAAAGAACACAGATATAAGCCTTAACGAAACATGTAGGCTAGTCACAGGATGCATGAAGCCCACACCGCTGGTAAAGCTGTACCAAGCTGCAGGATTCAGTAGTTCCAAGTCTCGTAGGAGAGTTCATGAACATAACGAGCAGTTCAAAAAGGCATTTGATGAGCACCATCCACTGTACGGTACACTTTGTGGATTAAAAAGACTAAAATGAAGATATCGGTTCTTCAGTTACACTTTCGATGAACCCCCTGTCGGCTACCCTGTTTCGGAACATCCACCAAGGGGTGCTGAATTAAACTACAAATCATGTAAAATGCTAACCCGTATCAGAACTGCTGTATCCCGCGTAGAGGTCAGTCTGATAAAATGAAGCCTATTAAAACATGAAGACTACCTCTGTCTAAACAAGCTCACCACTGTGCCGGAAGATTGACAGCTCCGGACACGAAAAAAGTAAAGTAAAGTATCCTGATCCCCAATTTTTACTCCAAAATAAAGCAAGATAAACACTTTGAACAAATAAAATAGGGCACTGAACCACTCTTCTAGATACTCTTGCGGGCACTAGTTCACTAACTTATATCTGATTCCTACCAATATAACAGTAGAAAGTGGTACCAGCTGCTGATATGTACTATACAATATTTTTAATTGCAAATATACACTAATGCAAAATTAATTACTTCGAATTCGCCCTTAACTTTGGCCATATTGCGTTTTTAAAGAAGTTTAAATTGCAAATACTAAAATTATAAAAAAAAACTATGTGTGATAGGATACAGATATTGATACTTTTGGATTCAGGTAAACGAAGTCAACATAAAACAAGTCTTATAATCAAAAAAGAAAAATCAGTGCTGATCAGTGTAGTTGTTTACCCTTGACAATGAAGACGACGTAAGTAATCTAAAGCTCCGATTCTTCGTCAGAATCTGTGTGGTTTGGTCACGGAGGACTCTTTATCAATGAAGTACATCGTTGAAAAGTCCAAGACGGCTCAGATAATTTTTTAGGTTAATTCAGTTTCATCCTTATTGCGGGTGTTAGAGGATAATAAAAGAGCTTTCAAATAAACACGTATTGATGTGCAGTAACTCTAAGACATTATTGATCTCCTCGTACCATTTGAATATGAGGCAATATCCAAGACCAAATGTCGTATTTCGAGCAAGGTGTAATTCACATTTTAGTGAGACATTAAATTCTGAGACTGGTCTGCAAATTAACTGTAAACAAAAATGGGTTCGTAACGAAAATGTCTTTACACATTGTAACAATTTTTTTTCTTAGCATTGGTATTCTTCGTTTTTTTTCTGCAAATGTTTTTAAATTATTCTAACATTTAGACAATGTCCTGTATGACATAAATCATTTTGCTAACGGTTTTTTTCTCTCTTTTCAGCAACATCTATTGCTATGGAGATCTCCTGCACACTGTACAAATGGCCTCCATAAACGACGATTCCAAAACATTTGTGGACATGAAGATGAAATTCTCTCCAAATGAAACACTGGAACGTTTTGAAAAATTCATGAACAGAACAAACAGAAGGCCAGATAAACTTCAAGTCGAACTGTTTGTGAATGATACGTTCGACCCTCCTGGCAGTGAGTTTGAGCCATGGGATCCAGTGGACTGGGTAGAAAATCCAGCTTTCCTGGACAGAATCGATGACCCATTGTACCGCGAATGGGCATCAGAGCTGAACCATTTCTGGAAAAACCTTGGCAGGAAGATTAAGGATGACGTCAGGGAACATCCGGAACAGTACTCAATTATTTACGTTCCGAATCCAGTGATCGTCCCCGGAGGTCGATTTCGTGAGTTTTACTACTGGGACTCCTACTGGATCGTAAGAGGTCTCCTGTACAGTGAAATGTACGCCACCGTTAAAGGAATGCTGAAAAATTTTCTGGAAATTGTCAACACCTATGGTTTAATACCAAATGGTGGGAGGATTTACTACTTAATGCGTTCACATCCTCCATTACTCATACCTATGTTCAAAAGCTACTATGAATTCACAAAGGACATTGACTTCTTGAACGACAGTATATCAACACTGGAGAGAGAATTTGACTACTGGATGAAGAATCGTACTGTGACCGTCGAGAAAGATGGAGTGAAGTACACCTTGGCGAGATACAGCGACGATTCAAGCGGGCCTCGTCCAGAATCATACAGGTTAGTCACTCAGTTAAAAAATTTGCATTTCTTTCTCATGGTGATTTGCATGGATTATTTAGCGTTAAGATAACTATCTGCATCCACTAACTTTACTGGTGATACTTGGCTGTTTCCTTATTTATGTTCAATAAATATTAATAAAATCTAAGTGGAGGAGCAAGGAAACAGTGGAAACTGCAGGACGGGTAACCAGCTTTCCAGAAGAGGAGCGACTTCTTTCTACGCTACAGTTGGACGAAAGGAATTTCGTCCATTGGAAGATACTGAGCGTGCCTTGCTGTTCTCATAATGCTGGGATGAACACTGCTTGACAACTCGGATTCGTTCAGCTCCTTGTTCGTCCTGTGCTTAACTCTGGTTTTACAGACGGCGTAATGGTACTCTCCCTGTAATAATTGTGTCATACCCTGGAATAGTCTTTTACTAATTCTCACTACAACAAGTAGAATATTTGGGAAATTCTAGAATTATCTAGGCTCTGTCTGAGTTGCTTGATTTCTTGGGAAATAAGTCAGTCTGTTGAATACTCAGGGATTAAGGATTGCACGTCCACTGCCAAAGTTAAGCTTGATTTATAACATACGAAAACATATTAAATTATAAAACTTCGATCATTGCTGTTGTGTACGCGGCTGTTTCGTTCACCTCACGTTTTCATGTGTGCATGTTGTGAGCTGAAGCGACACTCGCTGCGAGCGAGTGATTGTCGCTCATGCGGGATCACGTGTCCTTACTTTTCTTTCAGACATTCCAATTGCTATTTTTTACACAATAGTAAGAAAACAGGCTTATAACCACATCCTGACCGTTGTAAAAGTAATTCTAGACGAATTGCATTAAGTCTTCTACTTTGTGAATCTTGTATTTTTTTCTTTCTGAAACGCGATTTTGCTATGGAGCAGAGAATGTGTCACGGTGCTCTGTGTGAATAAGAACGAAAAGCAGTCCTGTCTCCTTCGTAAGCTTTCGTTTGCCCCACAGTCTGGGTGTTGAATACGAGTAAGGCAGCCCTTAGTCCACTGTCGTTCTTCGGCTTAATGGTCTGACATTCTAAGTGATATTTGACATTGATAGCGAAGCAGTATTAATTTTTTTCTCTTACATTTATAATACACGACCCCGATAATGGTTCTCTGAAATGCGGATGAAGTGCAGATTTGCCCGTCAGTAGATCAGGCAGTTCAGCTAAATGAACCTTTAGGTAAATCTTCTTCTGACTGTGTCTTATTTGCGATACTTAACTAAACGGCGCAGTCCGTAAGACGATGGATTCGAATTCCGAGCGAGCGGGTTACAGAGCACGTACCGGCTGCTTTGATTTAGGTTCTCGGTATTTTCCCTACATCACTTCCATGTACAGCGAATCACTGTAAAGTGCGGGGCTGATGATACTTTCTATTGTACCATATATTAAGGATTTTCCCCTTATCTTCAAGGAAAACGATTGATGGAATGGGTCCTTCAATAACGCCTCTGCCTCGCTTAGCTGAGCTATTCCTCAGTGTTCACGAGGCGCAAAATCCTTGGTGATGACGGCGTTGCAGAATTTGCAAAAATATTGTTGCTACTCTTGCGCAAACGTCGAAGCCATGTCTTCATCGCAGCTGCACTGTTAGGTAGTTTTGTTTGAGTGAGTGACTTTAAGTTGTTTGCCACGTAGTATCAGATGAGGCCAGCTATCACATCGACAAAACATAAGGTGCAATATCTACTTTTTGTCTGATGTATACATAGCGAAGTTGTTATGTCGTAGCACTTGAGAATGGCCTAATACTGAAACTAGTAGTTGGATGATAATATATTACGATACAATGCTGATACTGTATGATACTGGTTTTGTCATTTGTATAACTTGCAGCTGCTGCGAAACTTAGCATCAACAAAATATTCCCGTTGCTGTTGCCTTCTGAGAACGCCCACCCGTGTGACTACAGGGCGACACTGGGAGAATCTTTGACACACTGCCTGTAAGGAAAGAACAGTATCGAATAGGCACCAGCCGAAGCCACTCGCGATGAACGACAAATGAGGTGTCAATTTAGAGCCTCATTCAGAATTCCCTTCAAATTCATGGGTCAAGAGAGGTTAAATGGCATCTTTCAAAGTACCTTAAACAAGGAGTACTGCACGGAAGCTAAAAATAGAGAGACAAATGACGGTTCACAATGCTTACAATTTAATAACAAACAAATTACTCATAGCTAGATAATTTTCGAGAGGGTGAAAAGCTACTATGCGAAATATCCTACTTGCCGTTATGTTTAACGGACTGGCTCAATATTGTCAGTGGGAAGAGACCTTCGGAACATGAACGTTCCAGATAGCTTTATAACTTATTTTCGTTTTTCTCTGCGTACAAGACAGCCTGATTATACTTTCAAATGTCTTCACGATACATGGGATAACATTGGGCTCTGGTTCACAACATGAGTTATTATTTTCTTAGTTTATGTGCCTACCACCAGTAATTGCAGCTTTGTAACAAAATATATCAGAAGAAGTTATTATTGCATCCACATACGCCACTGCAGGCAAGCCAGGGATAGAGCATATCGAGCCTCTAACTGCAGAAAGAGGCAGCCTCCTAAGAGAAACGATTCTGCTTGAGTGGAAACGATATCAGTTCCCTGTGCATAACTGTGAACAGTCTCATATTGCTACAAAGGATATCCGCCAGATCACTTATACAGGATGATTTTACCAAGTGGGGGAAACTGCAGGAAACAGTCCCTGAGAGGATAAGGAGCTAAGCAGGTCGTATGGACAAATTGTTGGAAATGGGTTCCAAGGTACAGCCATTTGAAAGTAGAGATACACTCCTGGAAATGGAAAAAAGAACACATTGACACCGGTGTGTCAGACCCACCACACTTGCTCCGGACACTGCGAGAGGGCTGTACAAGCAATGATCACACGCACGGCACAGCGGACACACCAGGAACCGCGGTGTTGGCTGTCGAATGGCGCTAGCTGCGCAGCATTTGTGCACCGCCGCCGTCAGTGTCAGCCAGTTTGCCGTGGCATACGGAGCTCCATCGCAGTCTTTAACACTGGTAGTATGCCGCGACAGCGTGGACGTGAACCGTATGTGCAGTTGACGGACTTTGAGCGAGGGCGTATAGTGGGCATGCGGGAGGCCGGGTGGACGTACCGCCGAATTGCTCAACACGTGGGGCGTGAGGTCTCCACAGTACATCGATGTTGTCGCCAGTGGTCGGCGGAAGGTGCACGTGCCCATCGACCTGGGACCGGACCGCAGCGACGCACGGATGCACGCCAAGACCGTAGGATCCTACGCAGTGCCGTAGGGGACCGCACCGCCACTTCCCAGCAAATTAGGGACACTGTTGCTCCTGGGGTATCGGCGAGGACCATTCGCAACCGTCTCCATGAAGCTGGGCTACGGTCCCGCACACCGTTAGGCCGTCTTCCGCTCACGCCCCAACATCGTGCAGCCCGCCTCCAGTGGTGTCGCGACAGGCGTGAATGGAGGGACGAATGGAGACGTGTCGTCTTCAGCGATGAGAGTCGCTTCTGCCTTGGTGCCAATGATGGTCGTATGCGTGTTTGGCGCCGTGCAGGTGAGCGCCACAATCAGGACTGCATACGACCGAGGCACACAGGGCCAACACCCGGCATCATGGCGTGGGGAGCGATCTCCTACACTGGCCGTACACCACTGGTGATCGTCGAGGGGACACTGAATAATGCACGGTACATCCAAACCGTCATCGAACCCATCGTTCTACCATTCCTAGACCGGCAAGGGAACTTGCTGTTCCAACAGGACAATGCACGTCCGCATGTATCCCGTGCCACCCAACGTGTTCTAGAAGGTGTAAGTCAACTACCCTGGCCAGCAAGATCTCCGGATCTGTCCCCCATTGAGCATGTTTGGGACTGGATGAAGCGTCGTCTCACGCGGTCTGCACGTCCAGCACGAACGCTGGTCCAACTGAGGCGCCAGGTGGAAATGGCATGGCAAGCCGTTCCACAGGACTACATCCAGCATCTCTACGATCGTCTCCATGGGAGAATAGCAGCCTGCATTGCTGCGAAAGGTGGATATACACTGTACTAGTGCCGACATTGTGCATGCTCTGTTGCCTGTGTCTATGTGCCTGTGGTTCTGTCAGTGTGATCATGTGATGTATCTGACCCCAGGAATGTGTCAATAAAGTTTCCCCTTCCTGGGACAATGAATTCACGGTGTTCTTATTTCAATTTCCAGGAGTGTAAAAGATCTTTGACAGAGTAGGTTTCCGTGATTGAAAGCACACGTGAAAGCATACCAGGCAAGTGGGAATATTCTGTCTGTACTAGTGTTTTAGCTCCACGCTTAGAGCGTTGACTACATACTCCTCCCACACCGCATCCGATGACGCCATTGTCAGTGGATGACACGTAGGTCAGTCTGACCCGATTCACCTGTTTGGGTCAGAACGCGGCACTTGTTGCCTGCAGATACAATACGTTTTCGTTACGGGTGTGCTGACTCAAGAGCTGTTCGAAATAATATTCGGAAAATACTTTCACCACAGCGTCACCAGCTTCCCTGTCCTTGCCTCCTGCTCTAATGGTGTGCGTCTCCCTGTCTCTAGAGTACAGATTCAAACCTGAAAGTAATCAGTTAGAAGGACACGTATCTTCTGCGCAATATAACGGCCGTAACTTACTAATATTATCCAAGATGGCACGAAGCGACAACAAGTAGTCAAAATGTACGCTACAGGCCATTAAAATTGCTACATCACGAACATGACGTGCTACAGACGCAAAATTTAACCGACAGGAAGAAGATGCTGTGATATGCAAATGATTAGCTTTTCAGAACATTCACACAAGGTTGGCGCCGGTGGCGACACCTACAACGTGCTGACATGAGGAAAGTTTCCAACCGATTTCTCATACACAAACAGCAGTTGACCGGCGTTGCCTGGTGAAACGTTGTTGTGACGCCTCGTGTAAGGAGGAGAAATGCGTACCATCATGTTTCCGACTTTGATAAAGGTCGGATTGTAGCCTATCGCGATTGCGGTTTATCATATCGCGACATTGCTGCTCGCGTTGGTCGAGGTCCAATGACTGTTAGCAGAATATGGAATCGGTGGGTTCAGGAGGGTAATACGGAACGCCGTGCTGGATCCCAACGGCCTCGTATCACTAGCAGTCGAGATGACAGGCATCTTATCCGCATGGCTGTAACGGATCGTGTAGCCACGTCTCGATCCCTGAGTCAACAGATGGGGACGTTTGCAAGACAACAACCATCTGGACGAACAGTTCGACGACGTTTGCAGCAGCATGGACTATCAGCTCGGAGACCATGGCTGCGGTTACCCTTGACGCTGCATCACAGACAGGAGCGCCTGCGGTGGTGTAGTCAACGACGAACCTGGGAGCACGAATGGCAAAAAGTCATTTTTTCGGATGAATCCAGGTTCTGTTTACAGCGTCATGATGGTTGCATCCGTGTTTGGCGACATCGCAGTGAACGCACATTGGAAGCGTGTATTCGTCACCACCATACTGGCGTATCACCCGGCGTGATGGTATAGGGTGCCATTGGTTACACATCTCGGTCACCTCTTGTTCGCATCGACGGCACTTTGAACAGTGGACATTACATTTCAGATGTGTTACGACCCGTGCCTCTACCCTTCATTCGATCCCTGCAAAACCCTACATTTCAGCAGGATAATGCACGACCGCATGTTGCAGGTCCTGTACGGGCCTTTCTTGATACAGAAAATGTTCGTCTGTTGCCCTGGCCAGCACATTCTCCAAATCTCACACCAACTGAAAACTGGTCAATGGTGGCCGAGCAACTGGCTCGTCACAATACGCCAGTCACTCTTGATGAACTGTGGTATCGTGTTGAAGCTGCATGGGCAGCGTACCTGTACACGCCATCCAAGCTCTGTTTGACTCAATGCCCAGGCGTATAAAGGCCGTTATTACGGCCAGAGGTGGTTGTTCTAGGTACTGATTTCTCAGGATCTATGCACCCAAATTGCGTGAAAATGTAATCACATGTCAGTTTTAGTATTATACACTCCTGGAAATTGAAATAAGAACACCGTGAATTCATTGTCCCAGGAAGGGGAAACTTTATTGACACATTCCTGGGGTCAGATACATCACATGATCACACTGACAGAACCACAGGCACATAGACACAGGCAACAGAGCATGCACAATGTCGGCACTAGTACAGTGTATATCCACCTTTCGCAACAATGCAGGCTGCTATTCTCCCATGGAGACGATCGTAGAGATGCTGGATGTAGTCCTGTGGAACGGCTTGCCATGCCATTTCCACCTGGCGCCTCAGTTGGACCAGCGTTCGTGCTGGACGTGCAGACCGCGTGACACGACGCTTCATCCAGTCCCAAACATGCTCAATGGGGGACAGATCCGGAGATCTTGCTGGCCAGGGTAGTTGACTTACACCTTCTAGAGCACGTTGGGTGGCACGGGATACATGCGGACGTGCATTGTCCTGTTGGAACAGCAAGTTCCCTTGCCGGTCTAGGAATGGTAGAACGATGGGTTCGATGACGGTTTGGATGTACCGTGCACTATTCAGTGTCTCCTCGACGATCACCAGTGGTGTACAGCCAGTGTAGGAGATCGCTCCCCACACCATGATGCCGGGTGTTGGCCCTGTGTGCCTCGGTCGTATGCAGTCCTGATTGTGGCGCTCACCTGCACGGCGCCAAACACGCATACGACCATCATTGGCACCAAGGCAGAAGCGACTCTCATCGCTGAAGACGACACGTCTCCATTCGTCCCTCCCTTCACGCCTATCGCGACACCACTGGAGGCTGGCTGCACGATGTTGGGGCGTGAGCGGAAGACGGCCTAACGGTGTGCGGGACCGTAGCCCAGCTTCATGGAGACGGTTGCGAATGGTCCTCACCGATACCCCAGGAGCAACAGTGTCCCTAATTTGCTGGGATGTGGCGGTGCGGTCCCCTACGGCACTGCGTAGGATCCTACGGTCTTGGCGTGCATCCGTGCGTCGCTGCGGTCCGGTCCCAGGTCGACGGGCACGTGCACCTTCCGCCGACCACTGGCGACAACATCGATGTACTGTGGAGACCTCACGCCCCACGTGTTGAGCAATTCGGCGGTACGTCCACCCGGCCTCCCGCATGCCCACTATACGCCCTCGCTCAAAGTCCGTCAACTGCACATACGGTTCACGTCCACGCTGTCGCGGCATGCTACCAGTGTTAAAGACTGCGATGGAGCTCCGTATGCCACGGCAAACTGGCTGACACTGACGGCGGCGGTGCACAAATGCTGCGCAGCTAGCGCCATTCGACGGCCAACACCGCGGTTCCTGGTGTGTCCGCTGTGCCGTGCGTGTGATCATTGCTTGTACAGCCCTCTCGCAGTGTCCGGAGCAAGTATGGTGGGTCTGACACACCGGTGTCAATGTGTTCTTTTTTCCATTTCCAGGAGTGTATATTTGTCCAATGAATACCCGTTTATCATCTGCATTTCTTCTTGGTGTAGCAATTTTAATGCCCAGTAGTGTAGTATGTAGGGCACAGTCTCACTCGCAAGTTAGATTTATTGACGACCAGTTTCGGATGATACGCGCCCATTGTGGATTTTCCGACGATCGTTGAAAATATCTGTGACTTGCTCAGCATGACTTAACTTAACAATGATGCGTCGAGTACTGTTCCTGCTCCTGGATCATAACTATTCATGGAAAAAATTTCACGGAAGTAAGATAAGAGATTATAACTGTATTGCCTTGAAATATTGTTGCTTTACGGTGGGCATTCTAAGATAGTTGAGTAAAGGGAGACATCGAACGTATACGAAGAAGTGCTCTGCGAATGCTCCCTGGCTCCTTTGTCTGGGGAAGGTGTTTAACAGCAGTGTCGCAAAAAATAAAATGGCAGACGCTTCTAAAAGTTTTATATCATCTCCCGAAAACGTACTTGGAAAATAGCAAGACACCGTTCCCACGGCGGAATCCCCAAATATTCTTCAGTTTCCCACATTTAATATCCGTAAAATCTGTTGAAATAAAATTAGGTTAATAACGCGACGCACAGTGGCACGCAAGCAATCATTGTTTCCATGCTGCAAGCCTAAACAGAACGGGAAGAAACCCTGTAGAATGAAAAAGAATAAATTTCACTCACAGATGTACTAGTAGACCTTAAATACACAATTTTCGGAAGTTTGCTGTAAATTGAGACTAAACAGATACCATGTGTTCTACACATCAGTCCAAATTTCAAGTTGGTAGGGGAGTCACACAGAACTTTCAAACTGGAAACCAAAGGCAGAAGACCTCTACCTTAACTGTACCACAGTCAGGAAATGGAAAAATTTGCAGAAACAAACAAGAATATTGTTTATTTTTCACGGCAAAAAAAAACTGTCATATGACAAAAACCAAACGTAGGGAGAAAACTTTCCTAATATATGTTTTCAACATTTCAGTACAGTTCTTGATGGTGATAGAAGAGTGAATCGTTAAAGCCAACGACAGATAGCCTGACTGTTAAAAAATGAACACCTACAATAGAAGAATTGGTTTTGGATCACGTTGAACAGGGGTAGTCAACCGTTTTTACATACCACCCACTTTTGTATCTGCATTAGCAGTAAAATTTTCTAACAGCCCACCGATTCAACAGTAATGTTGATTTACTATGTGAAATTTGTAAAGCAGTATTACAGCAAGTTAAATGATATAATAATAATTATCATTACTTACCAAATACTTTATGTCAATTTTTTTTAATGTAATGAAAATATTTTTAAAACCCTATGCCTGTTGACTACCATGAGAGCTGGAACACTCTCTAGTGGGTGGTAGGGACCAGATTGACTGCCACTCATGTAGGAGAATCTTCCAGTTACATGAACCCGTCACATAGCTCCTGCTGCACATCTTCCAGTGTGTACTGTATGGCGTGTGCCAAGAGGCAATAAAGTACACCACTATCACCATCTTCGGATGTCCACACTAACCACTTATCTTTGTGTCCACATACACTATCTGATTAAAAGTATCTGGACACCCTTATTCAATGCGGTATTGACCACTGGCTGTCACAAGGGGCAGACCCCGCCAACATAAAAGGAGGCGGGAGTATTGTGTTGTCAGTAGAGAGTCACAGTTTTCATGCTACAAGGGTGAAGTCTTTGCCCCTATTTTTTATTAGCCAAAATAAGGTACATACAGGTAGTTACAAGTATATGTACTATTCTACGTACCTTACACTATTTTTTCATATACTCCCCACAACAGTTAAGACATTTGTCCTATTACAGCACTAAATTTGAGATGCCTCTGTGGCAGAATTCATCCAGCTGACTGTGGAAGCACTGTTGGACTGTTGTCCTGGCCTCATAGTTGCATGTCAATTGCTGTCATGCCAGGAACTTCTTCAGCAGATCAGAAATGTGGAAATCACTAGGGGGCAAGATCTGGACTGTATAACGGGTTGTCCGCACTTTCCCAGCAAAGTGACTGGAGCTTGATGATGATGATGTTTGATTTGTGGGGCGCTCAACTGCGTGGTTATCAGCGCCCGTACAATTATCCAATCTGTGCTCAGTCCAATTTCGCCACTTTCCTGGATGATGATGAAATGATGAGGACAACACAAACACCCAGTCATCTCGAGGCAGGTGAAAATCCCTGACCACGCCGGGAATCGAACCCGGGACCCCGTGCTCGGGAAGCGAGAACGCTACCACGAGACCACGAGCGGCGGACGTGACTGGAGCTTGTCAGTGGTGCTCATTGTCATATGTGGCATTGCATTGTCATGGAGCATAACCACATTGTCTACATCGAGAATCCCTTTGTGCTTCTTCCTGATGGTAACCTGCAACCGTGGTAGTGTAGAACAATAACAGTTGGCACTGATGGTTGCACCTACCACAAGGAAGTGTTATCATCAGCCAGTAATGCACATGGCATCCCCGAACACTCATAGTCATGCATGTCTTCATGGCCTGTTGTGAACTCACAACACCACTACCTCACACTTCTCAAAGTGAGACACTTTTTCCCATATGTGGGATGCGTTTCCCTGTTGATTTTGATGGGTGTAAGTCCCTTGCTCCACAGAAAATGATCACACTTCATTGCTCATATGCCTTGGATGTGTGAAGCACAACCACCATCTTGAACAACTGACGGCAGTGTTGTGCTACATAGCCACTGATAGATAAGGTCGAGGAAGTCCAGGAAAGGTCCACTGCTGGGAATGTGTATTTTGACTTCACATGTACAGTTGTAATTTGGCTAAAAAATAGGGGCAAAATTCTTTCTGGTTTGCCATCACACTTTATTCTCCAGAAATTAGGTGAGTAATTTGGAAACTGATACACCAACATGCTAAATGTAAACATATTAATACCTTTACTAAAATATCCTTCGGAGGAGGAGGAGGAGGAGGAGGAGGAGGAGGAGGAGGTGATAAGTTTTTAGCATCCCACCGCCCCTCGTGGTCTCGCAGTAACGTTCTCGCTTCCCGAGCATGGGGTCCCGGGTTCGATTCCCGGCGGGGTCAGGGATTTTTCCTGCCCCGAGATGACTGGGTGTTGTTGTGTCGTCTTCATCATCATCATTCATCCCCATTACAGTCGGAGGAAGGCAACGGCAAACCACCTCCATTAGGACCTTGCCTAGTAAGGCGGTGGGGGTCTCCCGCATCATTCCCCTATGCTCTGTAAAGAAGCATGGGACTTCATTTCATTTCATTTCAACAATGAGGTCATTGGAGATGGAGCAATCTAGGGAAATCGCAGAAAACCTAAATCAGGGTTGCTGGATGCAGGTTTGAACTGTCATCCTCCTGAATGGTAGTCCAGTGTGCTAACTACTGTGCCACCTTGTTCATTAAATACTCTGATTGGTTGTGACCACCACCTGGTAGTCATCACAATGATAAGACTTTTTACAGTCTCTCAGAACTATGTAAAGGAAGCAACAAGTCAGGTAGCAACAATGTCTTGCAATATTTTTATCATTAGATCTATTACTTGGTATTTTACGGGATGTGAGGTTGTGGTGAGGGGAGTGCTTCTGAACTAATAGATCATTCATTAAAACCTCTATGGTCTTTTCTGAGAAGGCGGATTCAAATCCTCCTTCAGCCATCCAGATTCATGTCTTTCAGGATTTCCCTAAATCATTTAGGGTGAATTCTGGACTGCTTCCTTTGAAAAGAACATGGCTCATTTCCTTCCCTAACCTGAACATGTGCTCCATCTATAATGAACTTGTCATCAATAGGACATTAATCCCAAATCTTCCTCTTCCTTTTCCATGGTGTTTGTCAGTGTTCTGAAGATTTATGATTAGCAAGTTTAACACTTTAGTATCTTGTGTTGCTGCCACTGAGCTTTCTCCTCAGATAATTATTACACCCAACAAAACTGTTTATTCTGTTTGATAATATTGCCCATTAATGAACAATGCTTACTCATCACCTTGCCACATGAAGTTATTGTTTAATCCTTATTTACAGTGAGGATGCCCATAACGCAAGGATCTATAAGACAGTGAAAGAGAAAAATGAGTTTTATTCTGAACTCAAAGCTGCTGCAGAATCTGGATGGGACTTTTCTACAAGGTGGTTTATGCTAAATGGTACAAATAAAGGTAGGTGTTTATTTACTACACACTCAAACTAGTTCTAGTGAATTTTCTGTATTGTTTGGTGTATAACATTACATTCCAGAAGATGCTTATCTGAGATTAGAAAAACAAGTGAACTGAACGACATATATTAACAACCTAAATTATTTGTATTTCACAATTTAAAAATGCATTAGAACAAGTGCCAATATGTACAACACATCTTTATTTTGTATTCCAATTGTGTTTCACTCTAACAAAATCACTGACTTGAATTTTATTGATTTGAATTTGTATATTGATCAAATAATAGAATCAAACAAGCGACACAAGTGTAGGTAATACAAAATCCTCGTACAGAGATACTGTCAGCTCACACACCAAAGACTCTTTACAAATCAAGGAAGTGTAACACACAAAGAATTTATAAAAAGGACGAGCAACACAAATGATTTCACCAAGTTAATACAAAATAAATATTTCTAACACTCCCACTGAAAGAGGATCAAATTTGTTACTGTGTATTTAGAACTCTTCCCCATCTTTTAGGCAACAATAGGATGTCATTCATCAAGAATTCCATAATGTCCTGAATGCTTTGGACATTCAGCATGTTTTTCTGGGTTTGAAGTATCACCTTTGGTACTGGCTTTATTAGTATAGTATGACAGCTTGTTGACCTTTAGATGTTACAGTACAAACTTGTTTTACTTATACAGTAATTGTTACACACAAAATGGTAATAGACATTAATGTGCTTACTTTTATGGTGAAGCTCTTGGTCTATAATAAGCTTCATAGTGAAGTTGATTTTAGGTTACTAAATAAAGCCAAATCGCTGAGAAAACTCTTTAATCAGATTATATTCAAAGTTGTGCTTAGTTGAATTTCAAGTAACAACTGATTCATTTCACTTTAACACCAAGCAGCTGTGGATTTCCTGGTTGCTACATCACTTCCATTATTTGCAGCAATGTATTACATGAGTTGATTTCCTTGTTTCAGTGGAAAATAAAGTCCATTATCTGCACTGTCTTTAATATACATCATTTTTCTTTTCACGCCACTCCAATGAATCTTTTTCAGCATCTTTAGGTGTTGGCTGTTATTGTTGATTGGGAAGGTAATGTCTGGTTGTGTTCCTGCTAGCAAATACCATGCATCAAACTATGCACGACTTGTCTGTATGGGACATTACACAAGTCCTTTTGACCATTTTTGTGCATGCCAGCATATACATGATGATGACGATCCATTGGTACTGCTGCCACTGCAGGGTTAATGCCATCCATCATGGTGTAGAATATCCTTGGTGTAGCTTTCTTTGTGTTGAAAAATACAATCATTCTGTTGTGTTGGCAGAAGAGCCAACACCGTGTTACAAGAGGAGGCTGAAATGCACACGTTTTAACTCAAGCAGGCTAGCGTGAGGAGGGAAGAACTATACTGACGTGAGGTCTGGAACATGACAAGGAATTAGAATTCAGAAAGCGGACATAATTAGTTTGATACTTAACTTTAATCCATTAATGATTAACGTCGCTCTTGACGGTACATGATTCACATTATTGTCTGTTCAGAATTCATTCTAATTACTGAATATGGCGCCTTGCTAGGTCGTAGAAAATGACGTAGCTGAAGGCTATGCCAAACTGTCGTCTATGCAAATGAGAGCATATGTAGCCAGTGAACCATCACTAGCAAAGTCGGCTGTCCCACTGGGGCGAGTGGTAGGAAGTCTCTCTAGACTAGACCTGCCGTGTGGTGGCGCTCGATCTGCAATCACTGATAGTGGCAACACGTGGGTCTGACATATACTAACGGACTGCGGCCGATTTAAAGACTACCACCAAGCAAGTGTGGTGTCTGGCGGTGACACCACACATTCTGCCTGGATACAAATACATATTCAGTTGCCCGAACGTGATATCATATTCTCTTTGTAGTCACTCAGAAAAATGTCATTTGTAAAAGCATTTTTGGCATCATTTGCCTTCAATATGTACTGTCAAAATTAATGAATTAATTTTGTTGTCACTGGTGACCACAAATGGATCTGTACATGGAACTGGTGAACAGAAATGGAATCCAACTTACATAAAATTATATTTCTGCACTTAGAAGCTTAGTTCTAAACACATTTGTAATTCTAACTGCAAATCATTTTAGTTGATTCAAATAAACAGTTACATCTAAATTTCTGTGGGAAAACCAATTCAAACATCACACTGCTCAAGGCACAATTCTTGATAGTGCAGGTGGCAATACAAACTACATTGTGTCAAATATAGTCACAGGACTAAAAGTTATCTTTCCCTGCAACTCGATTTGAACCCCTTGCCACAAGTCTTACCTTGAAATATCATCATTAGAGAGCTTGATCTTGTAAACCTAGTGATTATCAATGACTTTTTGAAATGATGGAGACCCCACTAATATCTTTTATTTTATTTAGGGAATTAATTTAATCATTCATTGCATTTTCATTTTAATGCTTCACTGCATATAACTGTTTCTTCATATGTCTCTGGCTCAACATGATTTTAAACAGATACATAAATCTGTTGTTTTGCTGGCAATCTTACTGATTTGCTTCTCTTAGCTGACATTACCTGTTAGTGTGAAAACTTTCACCTGCATTGACGTGATTATGCTGCAGTTCACAGTCAAGGTGTTTGGGAGAGGTTTCATAGAACCACTTTCATACTGTTTCCCAACTGTTACTCTCCAAAACACGTGGAAAAAATGAACACCTAAACCTTTCCGTGCAAGCTCTGAGTCCTCTTATTTTATCACGATGGTCATTCTTCTATGCGTAGATGCGAGTCAAAAACATTTTTTGGCATTCAGGGAAGAAATATGGTGATTTTAATTTTATGAAATGATTTCATCATGATGAAAAACTTTATAAAGAGTTCTTTCAATTGGAGTGCAAACAGTGATCAGTGTAAAATATTAAAATTCAGTAAAATAGTTTAGATAACAGCGGATGTTTATTTTGACTTGCAATCAGTTTTGGTCTATAATTTAGACCATCTACAGACTGTAAGCACTGCAGTACAATAGTAACACATATTCAGAGAGATTTCTGTGATAAGAGATGGTAACATTGTTAAAAACATCTAGAATAAAAGCTACAATAATAATGAAGGAAAATGTCATACCCACGATGGCTGCTGGTGACTGTGGATGTAGCAAGACCCAAAAGAACACCGACATCAACTGCTGAATAATGCAGCACTGCTTGAGAATATAGACTGCAAGCCTCATCTATTGCATAGCATTACATCACTGACAAACGATCATGTATTTGTTATGTGAGTTATGGTACATTAAGTGGTATAATTAAAATTTACAAGAAAAATAGATACAAGAATACATACAAATATCACATACATAAAGGTTCACAATGAATCCTTTCATAATCTACACACAAAACCAATCAGAACATGTTTGCTATTGAATTTCTATATTTTAAAAATATTATGAAAGGATTTGTTGTGAATAATTATGCACAAAATTTTCACATACATTTTGTATCTATTTTTCTTGGAAATTTTAATTATACCTCATATAATAAGTACATAGTTGGTTGTCAGTAATGTAATGCTATATGCAGTGGGTGGGGCTTATAATATACATTCTTGAGTAATGCAACCTTATTCAGCAGTTGATGTCTGGGTTTTAATGAATCTTGCTCCACCCTCCAACACCAGCAGCTATCATGAGTATAACATTTTATTTCATTATTATTGTAGCTTTTAGTCTAGACGTTTTAGCCAAGTTCCCATCTCTTTTTATAGAAATCCCTCTGTATATGTATTACTGTTGTACTGCAGTGCTTGCAGCCTGATGATGGTCTAAATTATAGAGTGAAAGTGGTCACCAGCCAAAATAGACATCCGCCATGACTGAGATGGTTTTACTTAATTTTAACAATGAAAAATGCCTATGTTTTAATGATTGCCACCCCGTCTCACTTATCATATCCATATAATCTCTCCACTAGTTTGTGATAGTACAAAATGAGCTGCTCTTCTTGGAACTTCTTCTGCATCCTCTGTTAATCATATGTGGTACAGATTCCACACCTCATAGCAATATTCCAGAAGAGAATGGACAAGTGTAGTGTAGACAGTCTCTTTAGAAGATTTGTTGCATCTTTTATGTGTTCTGCCAATGACATGCAATCTTAAGCTTCCCTTACAGCATTTTCTATGTAATGATTCCAATTTAAGTTGTTTGTAATTTTAACTCTTAGGGATTTAACTGAATCAACAGCTATTATGTTTGTCTGATTTATTACACAACCACACACTTTTATTGTTTAGGCTCAATTGCTAATATTTTTCCATGCAGCTATTTTGTCTATATCATTTTGTGATTCATTTTGATCTTTTGATACCTTTACTAGATAATAAATGATAGAATGATAAGTAAAAAACTAAAAGAGCTGGTAAAATTGTCTCCTATGTCATTTACATAGATTAAGAACAGCAAACAGCCTATAAAATTCCTTGGGGAACCCCCAGATATAACATCAGTTACACTAGATGACTTCCGTCAATTACATAAACTGTGATAATTTTGACAGAAACCATGAAGCCAGGCATATGGCTGAGATGATACTTCACAAGCATACAAATTAATTAGGAGCTACTTGTGAGGAACGGTATCCAAAGCCTACTGGAAATCTAGAAATATGGAATCAACTCAATATCACTCATTACCTTGTGTGAATTAAGAGTCAAGTGTGTTTCAAAAGAATGATATTTTTTTGAATCTGTGCTGGTTAGTGTAAATAAATAACAGCCTTTGAGGTGTTTTGTAATGTTGGAATGTAGTAAATGTCCCAAAATCTTATTACAAACTGGTATAAGTAATACTGGTCTACAATCCAGTAGATTACTTCTATTTCCTTTTTGTCTATTGGTATGATTTGTCCAGTTTTCCAGTACTTGGGTATAGATCTTTCATCAAACCAGTAGTTGCATATTACTGCTGAAAATGGAGCTATTTAATCAGCCTGCTTTGAAAGAACACTAATTAGCACAAAATTTGGAACAGAAGATTTGTCTTTATTAAATTTCTATGCTACACCAAGGATATCTACTTCCAAATTACTAATGTTGACAACTGTTCTTGATTCAAATTCTGGAATATTTATTGTTTCTTCTTTGGTGATAGAGTTTTGGAAAACCATGGTCAGTAACCCTCCTTTAGTGCCACTCTCAACATTAACATTACCATTGGTTTCACACAGCAGAGTTATTGATTGTGTCTTCACACTGGCATACTTTACATAAGATCAGAATCTCTTTGGATTTTCTGACAGACTTCAAGACAAAGTTTTACTGTGGAAACTATTAATAAAAGCCTCTCACAATGAATGTCACACTAAGTTTCAAACATCTGTAAGCTTTTGACAATGTTTCATCAACTATGGAATCAGCTACTGGCATTGTTCATTTCCATCCTAGAAATGCATGCCATTGTCTACTTCTTTAGTGATTTTTGCAGACTTTCATATCATTGAATGTCTTGGGGGGTGTCTTCTGTAGGCAGCAACGTAATTACTGGTAGAACTAAATTTGCAAGTTGTGATGCTGTTGTTTCCTCTAAGCTGTCATTATTCTTTAATGGTTTTGCAGTGAAAATAACTTCACCATGTATTTTCAGTTGTCACCACTCTGGAAACACAACAACCTTTTGCACTTTGGCCATAACCAACAAAATAACCTTTTCGGGTTTAACATTCCCTTTTTTGTCTCTTTTCTTCTTATTTATTAACACAAGTATTTCTCCAAGTCTTGTGAGGATTTTTAAGCTTGATTTTTGTTAATTATAGACCACAAGGTGGCACTCACTATTCTCCACTTGTCCCATTCTATTTGTACTGTAATGCAGCGTAACTCATGGCTCCCACCCAAATTTCAACTGTCAGTCCTGTTGCATGTAGAGATGTAGAGAAATACTGGCCAACAACAGTTTTGTTTTCCTTTCGGTAGCTTACATTTGTTCTGTATGGCATGGCACAGTTTTCTGATGCCAAATCCCACAAAGATGAGTCAAACTATCAATCTTTTCATTAAAAAACTCTGATCCATTATCAGTTCTTAACGTCTTTATGCCTTTGTACAAAATGCTTTTCAGGCACTTTAAAGAAACTTCTCTTACATTCAAGTGGATCTGATTTATTCTTGATGTAGTACATCATCTTACACTGACTGTAGCAATATCTTAACATCATGAAATATATTGCAACACACAAGGAATCTTCTTGTGTTGTCCAACAAAAATCTCTGTGCACAAGCTTGTCAACTTTCTTTTATTTGGCACCACTAAATAGGAATGCAGGTTGTGAATTTTTATCAGTAATACGGTCTTTGCACTGCATGTCCCAATTTTGAAAATGTATCTCACTGATTGGCAAACACATTTAACCTGTGTGGTGTTCTGATGTGCCATTCTTTTGCTCCACAAAAAGAGAGGTTCACAAGCAGCAACACTTGTGTAATACTCACCAACTGGCATCACAATAAATTTAGTTTTGAAATGTTTCTCATTTCTCTCTTCCACTGTAATAAGATTTTCATCTTTTAAAAATTTGCACATTTTGTTATCACACTGATGAGTCACACCTTTATTGAAGGCTGCATGTAATGTGAACATCTCTACATCAAAGAGCAAGACTGCATTTCCCATTACCAGTAATGGTTTTGAAAATTCTTCATATAATGTTGAGCATGAATGTTGATCTCACATGGATCAGGTACTCTAGAATTCATGTACCATGATTCCCTAGCTGCACCAGGATCACTTGCAATGAACACTGACTCCCTGATGAGAGCTTGTCCATTATTTGATGTATGCTTCACACTAGCATCTCTCCATCTTCTGCGGTCATGAATACATTGACGTGCCATATGACAATAGCAACTTTGCAATCAGGATGGTTTTTACCAAAAAACGTTTTATGCTGTGTATGCAGTGCTTTCAGTTTTATCAGTTATGTTCACACTAATTTTCTGAATGACAAGTTCAGGTGTAAAACTTGTAAGTGTTCACTCACCACAACTACCCATGCACTGACTAAGCAATTATTTGTTACTGATACTGTCATCAATGTTTTGCAGTGATCATCTGATCAAGTGTGTGCTCATCTTGAATCTACAAATGATGTACAATATGTGACACAATGTCATCAGATGGATTCTTCTGTAAACTATACCATTACTACAGTACTAAGTAAACATTAAGTCCAGATTTTCGTCAGTAAATTGACACATCATCTATAGATTCTTATTACATATCCAATACTAATTTCTTGTAAAACATTTCCTTGGTTTGTAACCTGTTGAAATAATGTGTTGTAGACTGACAAATAATAATAATAATGTACATAATAAAGCTGAATTTTTAATACTACAAATCATGTAAGGGCTGATAACAGATAATAAGACATGAGGGTACTGTCAGTAAATGCACAAAAGATTCTACAAACTCAGACTCTGCAAACCTCAAAGAGTTCACAAGAAAGGACTTCTAACACAACATAACACAAATAATATCACTGAGTTAATAAACATAAATTTATCCTTCTTTTAAATATTTTAACAAACTAAACTGTTCATTAAGTCACACATGTTACAGTTGTACTTTCTGTCCTTTAACAATACATAATGTGATAACTACTGGAAAGGCCATTACAGGGTAGCATTGGAAAATTGGCATTTTCAGTGATTTGGCAGATCTTTATCACAGAGTTTCTTTCTGTGTAACATTAATGGTTCCTGAATATCAGTTAGCAATTGTTGAATTTACTGAAAAAATATTTCACAGTTTTTAAAAAAGGCGTATCTTTCTTAGAACTTTCTTCACAGCTCATCCAATAATTCTACATATTTAATTCCAACTTTTGAATTCAAATTTTGATGAATGACGTCCTCAAACAGAAACTTCAGATGGTTAATATGTTCAAAAGGTAGTACTGGTAGGTGTCAATCATTGTTTTTCTTTGATTACTTTGTGGTATGCCAAATCTTTCTCTTTCTTCAGATGCTTTACTGTTTTGTATATGGAAAAATATGTAAACTGTTGATATCACTATAAGAGCATGAAATATACCTAACTCAGCTATCTTCATGGACTACTCTTACAAGTCTTTATGTTACCCTTCTCTGTGTATAGCAGTTGGTTTTATCTGTTGTAGTGTTTGTTTGTACCATTGAATCTGTACCATTCTTCCCGTGTGACTATCCACTGCTTTCAAGTTAATGTCGTTCTCATATCTTTGACTAAAACATAGACCTAACTTCATTGATGCTGTGTGTACTGTAATTTCATGTATAGATCTGCCTGACATGTGACTTTTGATATACAGAGTGTCCAAGGAAAAATGATCAGCACTCACAGATATTATGGGAACAACTATTGCAAGCAATAAATTCTATTAAACATGGGCCCTAAAATGCGTACCCGAAGATCCATGAACACTTCTCTGTCTTCAATACTGTGAAACAAATCTCTTCTTCTGCAAGACCTTTGCTTTCCATATTTTCAGATATGGTAGCATAGACCAAAACAAGGAAAAAAATTTCCACTAAATATGGGCCCTGAAATGCGTATATTAAAAATTATGAGCACTTGTTCATCTTCACTGTTTTGAAACATGTCCTCTACTGTACAAGTGTTCATAGCTCTTATCATATGAATTTGGGAGCCAATGTTTATTTTACAATTTTTTCTAGTTTTTGTCCATATTACCACCTCTCAAAATGTGGGAAGCATGGAGCTTGCAGTAGAAGACATTTGTTTCAGTGTTGAAAGTGAAGAACTGCTGATTGCTCTTAAGGTGCACATTTTAGAGCCCATGTTAACTGGATTTTTTGCTTCGAATGATCATTACAGTCGTATCGCTGAATATTGACCATTACTCCTGGGACACTCTTTGAACTTACGATAAGGATGTGTACACATCCATCTGTCTGCTTGAAAATGATCTAAGACCTGAAACCAGGTGGTAGTACCAAAGAAAGATTTATTTTAACCAAAGAGTTTGGTGTAAATGACTTGTGTCTTCAAGGTTATTATAAATTGATAGGTATCTTTGGTCTGATTATCTGTAAGGAATGTATTACAATAAATATCAACAATTCTTGCATTTTTCCAAAGAAAATTCTGCACTGGCTGAATGAATGATTTTTATTAAATCTTCGACCGGTTTTGCACCACTTATCGGTGTATCCTCAGGCAACATACGCTATTTATAACATAGTAATGTTGAACATTACTATGTTATAAATAGAATGTATTGCCTGAGGATGCACCGATAAGTGGTGCAAAATCGGTCGCAGATTTAATAAAAACCATTCATACAGCCAGTGTGGAATTTTCTTTGGAAAAATGTCGAAGTTTGGCTGTGGTTGCTCGCCCTACAAAACAATTCTTACATTGCTGTTATCTATATTAAAGCTGCTAAGGTACTGAAGTACATAGCTAGAAAAACAGCATTAAATCATTCACAGATTCTATTTTAGAATAATGATGTCAGCTAAAACTGTATTTTGCTGCCCTCATAACTCAATCCTTAAGTGTTTTACTGTGCTCCACATGTCCTTAACATTATTAATACGATAAATTGAATTTTATAGGGTTTTAAGTGATAAATAATTTAATGTTTTTAAACGGTTTCCACATGAAATTTTCAGTGCAAAATCTCGAGTTCCCTTTAGTCATCATCATAGTATGGATCTATCTTTTCTTATAATTTTATGCAGGACCCACACCCTGTTGTTTTTGCCCTTCCATCCTGTGGCTCAAATACATCTGTTGTTATTCCTAAGATAACGTGAAACTAATAGAAAGTGTCTTTCAGACCTTAATTATTCTGTATATGATATGATTAGGTATTACCCCACATTTAGCAAGGAACTAAATCATTCCATAGATTTAGCTGAGAGGAGTCTTTGTGACACGGAAAGAGGTCAGAGATGTGCATTTTATTAAAGTTCTGTACCAGTGTATTATAAAATTCATAGCTATGAAATATTATAGTGTTAAAGTGCTAATATAAATTATAATACAACCTATAAGTCATGTGTGCTTGTGCTTTACTTCAATAATGGAATTTAACTTACTACGCATTCTCATTCTTGAATTAAATGTGCAGTGTTTGTGTGACTGTCACTATGTTTCTTTTGCCTGTCTATTTTATAAGTGAAATATATGTGTTGCAAAAACAAATAAGTAGGTAGCACCTGCAACCACTGTCTCAGTCAGTAAAATTCTACTGGGTATGTGATGACATTGTCATTGTGGAAAACCTCTGACATTTTGGCCACTATTGCAAGTGGCCTTCTCCTTTGTGTTTCTTTTCCTAAAGAAACAAAAGAAACACCCAGAGGAAAACCACTTGCAATAGTGACCTAAATGTCAGAAGTTTCACACACTGACAATATGGTTCCAGAGCCAGAAGAATTTTATTTGCCTTAGGTAGCACCTTTCTGACCATAACTGGTCTGAATGTGATAAGACGATCATTACCCTACAGTTTATGCTACATTAAACTTATTTCATAGATTTATGTGAGATAAATGTCTGTGATGTGAAAAAAGCCAAAACTGTACTTTTCATTGAAATACAATATATTATAATCCTCTATAGTTACAAAATATTATAATATCAAATTACTAATATAAATTATATTACAATCTACAAATCACTTGTGATTTATGTTAATTATGACATATAACTGACTAACTAGCTGCAATGTGGTACTTTTATGTTGTAATAACCAAAGTGTCATGGCATGACTTGCATGCATTAATTTTTATACATAATTGTCAAACTCCATGTACATGTTCTTCTTGAGTTAAATGCACAATGTTTCTTGTGACTGACACTATACTTCTTTTGTCTGTCTATTTTGTGAATGAACTGTATGTATGTTGACTGCCTAAGAAAATACACAAGTAGGTAGGGTTTTTCTGCCATTAATTTACCTGAATGTGATATACACATGTATTGCTCTATAGTTTATATAATGTTAAACTTATTACATAGATGTAATTGAGATGATGCTCTCGGATGTGAAAAGAGGTCAAATATGTACACTTTATTTTACATTATCATCACTTCCTGTTTTGAGATACTGTAATATCAAAGTTCTAACATATATTATGATTTACAATCCACTTGTCTTTTGTTATTAACGCCAGAAATGCACCCAATCTCCTCAGTTATTTATTGGATATATTCCAATTTCTATCTTCCCCTACAAGTTTTTCCTTCTGCAACTCCCTCAAGTACCATGGAAATTATTCCCTTACTGTCTTAACACATGTCCTATCATCCTGTTCCTTCTTCTTGTCAATATTTTCCATATTTTTCTTTCCTCACCAACTCTGCAGAAAACCTCATTTTGTATCTTATCATTTCACCTAATTTTCAACGTCTTTCTTTAGCATCAAATCTTAAACACTTTCATTCTATTCCTGCACAGTCCATGATTCAATTCCATACAATTCTGTGCTCCAAAAATACATTCTCTGGCAATTTCTCCGGAAGTTAAGACCAATGTTAAGTACTAGGAGAATTCTGTTGGCAAGAAATGCCATTTTTCCTGTGTTAGCCAGTTTTTTATGTCCTTCTTCCCTTGTCCATCATGTACAATTTTGCTTCCAAGGTAACAGAATTCCTTCACTTCATTTACTGTTTTGTCCTTAATTTTGAAATGAGTTTGTTACTTATCTTGTATCTGCTACTCTCCATTAATTTCACTTTACTTCAGTTTACTCTCAATCCACAGCATATGCTCATTAGACTATTCATTCTATTCAACAGGTCCTTAAATTCTTCCTCACTTTTACTGAAGATAGCAACACCAGCGAATCTTATCATAGATGTCCTTTCACTGTGAATTGTAACTCCACTCTTTTCTTTTATTTCCATTGTTGATTCTTCAATGTATAGTTTTAACAGTAGGGAAGAAAGACTGTATCTTTGTCTTATACCCTTTCTAATCATTTCATTCTTGGTTTTCTGTACTTACCTTTCCTTTCTTGGTTCTTCTATATATTGTACATCATCTGTCTTTCCCTGCTGCTTATACCTATTTTCCTGAGAATTTTGACCATCTTACACCATTTTACATTGTCTGACTCTTTTTCTAGTAAGAAAAATCCTACAAATATGTCTTCAGTTTTCCTAAGTCTTACTTCTATTATCAAGTGTAAAATCAGAAATGCCTAAGATGATTTGTAACAAATGGAGTGCCTTTCTGGCCATGATTGTTATGAATATGATGTGATTTTGTATTACTCTACATTTTTAGTTACATTAAGTTTATACCATAGATTTCACTGAGAGAAGTCTCAGGAATGTGAAAACAAGTCAAAGATTATATTTTACTTTAGTGTAATATGTTATAATGATAAGTTATGAAATGCTATAATATACACATGAACATAAGTGTATACATGATTTCTGGCTATTTATTCTTAGATTGTGTCCAATGACTACCATGCACTGTGGCAATGTGCATGGTATGTGATTTCTGAAATGTACATACTAGGAGCATGTGTCAGTATCCATTTGTGAAATTCAAAAATGAGCTAAAGCTGGAAACTGACACATAGTGAAAATTAAAGTACTTATTTTCGCCAAACAGCCTGATAGAAATGATATCTTGTTTTAAAGTTATCAAAGCTGTAGTTCTCAGTCAGAATAATTCAAAAACAGGACTTATGTTGACATAGTGATAAGTTTGGTTTGTGACTAAGAACATTGATTATAAAATGTAGAAAAACTGTTTGTGGTTTGTTGCAAAATTTATCAATTCTCCTCTGAGTTTCAATGTTTAAGAAAACTTATCTATTCTTTTAACTACATTACTTTCATTGAAATAAAATGAATAAATGCAGTGCAGACAAATTCTAAGATAGGCACTGAAAGGGAATTACACTAGCTGAAAAAAAGTAGCACCCAGAAGAATTGGTCAGATGTCAATGTAACTTCATATACATACACATGTTCAGTGGATATGTAAATGATTAGAGTTGTAATTCTCTGTGACAGGTAGAATGATCACTGGAAGCATAAGTGTTTAGTGTTGTTACAAGACCTGGTTGGGTATATAGGAGGTGTGAACAGTGTTAGATGCTGAGCGATCACTGGCAAGGACATCAGGATGCCATGTACTCATGTGCCTGAAAGAGCTCTCATTGTGGGTCTCCATTTGGCAGGCTGGTCAAATCATGCAATATCCAGATTTTTTAGGCATTTGAGGGTGACAGTGGCCTGATGTTTTACTGTGGGGGAATGCGAGGGCAGACATATTCATCATCAAGGTTCTGGTCAGTAATTTCTGACCACCACAAGGGAGAATTACTGTATCACATTCCAGGCATATCATAAGACATCACATCTGCACCTCTCATATGAGAACAAGTAATGGATTTCCTGCAACACTCTGCGTAATCCCAAACCATTAGTCGGCAACCAGTAACAGCCAAACTAGGGAACTACAGTCCCTTGTGTAGGCTGCCAGTCCCGTGTGTAGGCTGCCGTTAACACCACAGTGTTGGAATGCTCATGAATGGCACTGCACTGTGTTCAGATACGAATTGCAGTTGTGCACAACCTCAGTTGACCATTGTCTGTGGTATGTTCGAGACATTGGGAGAGGTTTCATTCCATTGTCTCAGAGAGGCACAGCAGTGTTACTCTCAGCATTACAGTGTGAGGAGCCGTTGGGTCAAGTCATGGCTGGTAATGACAAAGGCAATTCTGCTGGCACAACAGTATGTTATGGACATCCTGTGTTCTCATGTATTACCTCTCAGGCAACATTACCATGGTGCCACTTTTCAACAGGACAATGCTCATATGCACATGTGTCTATCAGCTGTCTGCATAATGTTGAGGTACTTCTGTGGCCAACACGAGCCCCCAAAATTATCCCGAATAGAACATGTGTGGGACCAGTTCGGACCATCCGAGTGCCAATATCCAGGATAAAAAAGGTCCAGTTACAACAGTCCTGGGCCAGCTTCCCTTAGGAGAGAATGCAATGGCTTCATGACACCCTTTCCAGCTGAATCAGTGCTTGTATCCAGGCCAGACAGGGAGCAATAAGTGGGTTCACATTGTCAAGTTCTTTATATATTTGATTCAAATTTGTATTGCAGTAAGATCACATGCCCTCCTAACCTGCAAAGTTTCATTTCACTTCTTCCTCCCTTCTGGGTACTTCACTTTCTCTGTGAAGCACTGTAAATCATTGAAATTCATTCATAAATGATGAACATCCTGTGTAGTGAATATGTCACGATAAATGAAAAGTAGGAGGAAAACATTAGTGATATTAAATTTTTGAGCTGGTACTGGAGATGTAATTGGATGACCTCAATGCTTAAAGTGTCTGTTAACAAGAACTAGGAGATCTGGGTTTGACTCTCAGAGTGGCATACATTTTCATTTTTTGTGACATGTTCATAAACTTTTCTTCTCTATGTTTGGCTAAGATAATGTACTTTTAATTTATCAGTATATTGCCCTGTTTTTTTCTTTCACATTATTTAGTAATTACTATTTGTTCAATTTTATGTACTTAATTTATTGCAGTTTGTTTGTCTTTAAATTGTTGTAAATATTATCAGATCAATTTTTCTGCACCGATTTTAGAGAATATAGAGCTCTGCCCCCCCGCACATAGAGTACAGCGGGAAGCGGAGCAAGTCCAAGGAGATACCCTCCCCCCCAATAGTGTAGTCAATTCAACGAGTGAAAAGGAATGTAGAGGTAAAAAATGATTAGTTATAAATAAGAAACTGTGCAGCTGCTGCAGATTTGTCTAGGTTTATTGATAAATTAATCATTAAGCAGTTATGTTGTTAGTTATCTATCAGTATATCCTGCATGTTTGTATTTGTACATATATGTGAGAAAAGTGAGTTTGTAACTTATATATATTTTGAGATTTATTTTGGGGGTATATTTAAAGATAGAAAGCAGAGCCAATAGATATTTGCAACTATTTTTTTCAGGTATTTAGAACATCTGTGTGCACATACACATTTCTCTACAAAATACTGATGAATCTTTTGAAAAATTTGTGAACATTGTTCGTGACACATTCAATAACTGCTGTTCTGATATATTAAAAATACATGGGTAAAATCCAAACAGTACTCATAATAGTAGTATATGTAAGCGATTTTTACCTGAATTTCAAAGAATATGATTTTTTTTGGCAGCTCATAGGATACTGAAGCATGTAGAATTCATTAACTTCAGTTAAAGAAAATATATGAATAAAAAATCGTGAAACATGAAGTAGTGGCAAATGGTGCATGATTTGTATGGAAAAAAGGGGCAACTGACAAAAAGATGACAATCTCAATACAAATTTGTCTGAAATATTATTAAGGTGGGACTGTAAGAGATTAAAAATCCACTTACTATACTGTTATTACGACATTAGTTGGTGTGAATTACTTCTTCATGAATTATATTGTAGCAAGATATCTACAAAAAGTGGAAATAATAACTTCAGTATGATATTAAAAGGCATTATGAAAACACTAAGATCTTTCAACAGAACATCAACAATGAAAGATTTACATTTAAGTGGATCAAAATTACTTCCACTGAAACAGCAGTAGTCACAGGAATGTGATCAACTAAAAATCAGATGATTTGAATGGTCTGTCAAGTTATGTTAGTAAACAAAAGTGAACATAATGGTACAAGCACTTTGCAGTCTGATAAATTGAATTAATCTGGGTTGTTTTTTACCAGCATGTTTAAACGTTATGATAGTTGATCTTCTATAAAAGAAAGGTTATTATCTTATTGTCAAAATTATGTGATGATGCCTGTTGATTGTTCCAAGTAAGACAGTCTAATCTCAGAGTGATAAAATTCTAACAGACAAGTTGTGGTGTTATAGTATGGATCATGGTTTTGTGATAAGAAAATAATGGCACAGTTTAATGTCAAGAGCTCTGCATTTCTGAATATTTCAGGAGTTTTATCCCAAGGGCAAGTGGTTAGACCTTTGTAATTTAATTTAATTTGTTTTTAATTTATTTGTAGATCCTTCATATTGCTAAATCCACATATGTTACCTCTGGGAATTACCTTGGTGGAAAAGATCAAAAATAACATTATAATAGCAAATATTAGTTTGCAGATGATGTATGATCTGTAGTTTATTTAATTCTAACACAGACTGTATGTCTTTTAAACTGCTAGGAATACACTTATACACTAACTGAAGAAAGAACCACTGTACAGAAGCCATTTATAACTTCATTTACATATGTGTGCAAAAATATTTCTTAGTTCTATTCATAGAGTTTTACACAGACATATAACATACTACATATTATTATGGGGTAGCTCTTCTGTGGGACTTTTTTATGTACAAGAGAAATGTTACTATTGATTTGTTCTCTCATTAGTTTTGTACAAAACATGCTCATGGTGATGCACAAAACATACATTTCATATTGGACAATTTGTAGTATGGTGTGATGATTTGATGACATGAAGTGATGTGATGAAAATTTACAAAACATGATTTTTTTGCACATAATTTACATTAGTTTTCATTTCTTTTACAAAACTCATTCTTGCAATTAGTCTTATATTTTTCCATGCATATGGACCAAAAATTTGGATACATTGTAAAAGCAATGATCAAGCAAGAGAACTTTTAGGTTTTTAGTTTCTTATGAAACAAAGATAGGCTTTTACTGTTTTGTTATTTCTGATGACAGACTGTTGTATGTCTTGGTTAAATGGTGATTTTTTTAGAGGCAGAAGTACGCATTTTTTGAACATGAGGTCGCATTTTCTGATTGGTACCATGATCATGGACATTCACATTATTGCTGTATTTTGCAGTATTATGTTTTACAAACTTACACATCTCTATTATGTAGAGACTGCCAAAGGGCAGAAGAGAGGTCTGCAGCCGTCAGTCATTTTTGTCCTGTTCATTACTCTCAAAGCTCTCTATTGGGTGAGGACAATATCTGATAAGGTAATGGTCCAGTCTGACATTTTGAAACCTGCCCTGAAGGTTTTTATACAGGAAGAATACACCAAAAGAAACATAATATTGATATTTTAGCTGCTAAGACATAATGCAAGTATTTTTTTACAAAATGTTGAAAACTGCCAAATTTATAGAACACCAGGCAACTGGAGATATGTACACTCACACAGTAGATGTAGCAGACAGTGCATGCACAACATGGCAGGCATATATCCTTGATTGACAGCACATCAGTAAACAGATAACGTGGCACAACAGGATTGCAATTCGTAAAGCAATTGTCAGTTTCCATTGATAGTTTCACTGACACAGTTGTTCACAGTTCCTATTTGCTTTAATCTAAAAACATCTTCAATAACCATAATAATCAACAGCTGCCTTTGCAGTACTGTTAAGTGTTAACAATGGAGGTAAAACTGAATTAATTTTCTTTGTATATGCTTGCTAATAACATCTGCCTTTATGCGGGTTACAGAGTTTCACAGTAATGTTGTATCCAATTATTGTTTTCAGTCTCATAAATATAGAATAAGAAGAATGTGCTATGCAATTGAAATAGCCTACTTCTTTTGAAGGCCTACGTAGGTCTTATTTATTAGTTAATTTCTTTGAATTCATTGAAATGATATTGAAATTTCATTAGAAATTTTGGAAACATTGGAAGAAAGAGGAAGTAACTCTGACAATTCTGTAAATTTAGGTTTGAACAATGATTGTTGTGTTAGTTAAAGTTAATAGCAAAAATACAGCACCTTTGTAGCCCAAAGAAAACATAGAAAGTAATAGCTTTCAGTGACAAAGAAAAGGCTGTAAATTGTTTGGTTAATTGAAGGAGAGGGAAAAGAATTAAAGTTAAGCTGTCTGGAAAGATTTACACGTAGTAAAAAATGCATGCCATAATGAGACTCATGAAAGAAAAACTATCCAAAAGATGTAGAACTGCCTGTGAGACCCAATGTACAATTACCAAGGGAAATCTACATGACTAAGCCCTCTGAATTGCAAATGAGATAAACATCACTGATTTTCAGATTTCTTTGACCTAGTTAATCAGAATTGGAAAGTTATATGCAAAAAGCAGTCACAAAGTTATGAAGTTTAATTCAAGTAAACATGTAGAGGAGACATCATTAACAGGTAATGCTATAGACAAGTTCGTGGCTTCTTGTTATGCCCTAAAACGCTTTGTATAAAGCCATACAGTCAGGTTTCATGCAAGAGCTGATGCAAACTGTGCTCTATTGTATTCAGTGGAAAAAGACAGAGTCACTTCTGCAGACAATATGACATATGCATATACAGCAGTTCCAGTGATAGAGATGAGTAGATTATTGTTTCTGCTGCTTTATGTCTATTTTCGGGATCCTCGGTGCAAATTTGGATCAAAAATTTAAAAAAAAGGCCTGTGTAGTTGCAAAAATTTGTAATTAACACATAAAAATCTGCAAAGAGGGGAGGGAATACATTTGTATGTGGCAGTATACATGTGATGTGTTATGACAGCAAAAGGAATCTGTGACCACTGGAGGTACTCTAGTTTACTTATTTAATGTTTACCATTAGATATCAGTTAATTTTTTGTCAAAAGTAATCCTAAACCATATTCTGAAATAGTGTCTTGTTTCTCCAGTAGGCAGTGCCACTAGTTCCTCCAAAAATTGTAGGACAACACACACACACACGAATGTAATACTAACTAATGTAAATCCACCCGACGATGGAGGTTTAAACCTTCAAAATGCATCGTGGAAATAAATAAAAATAAAACGGTGACTGGTAACAGTGAATTTGTTATTTAATGGCAGTAACAGTCACAGTAAAGCCTAACCTAAAAATGTTCGCATTTAAAGAATTTGTGGACATAGAAGCATGACTTTGTAATTGTTCCAAAGTTTTATTTAGTATATGGATCTCTTTGTATAAGCTGTCTAAATTAGTGATGTGAATGGAATTCTAAAATTATTGAACCACTCACACTCTAGTACCAAACATTGATCAAGGGGCTGAAATACCTAACAGTTTGGCAAAATACTGAACATCTTGCAGCCCAGTCTGCCCGTAACTTGTGTAACTATTACATCTCCAACAGTTTAGCTGTCAATATGAGCTGGAAGTTATTCAAAAATTAACAATTTGTTGTCTGTGTACTTTGGACTTCACACTGTGTAGCACTATGTTCTCTTGTCTCGGCTGTTGTTGCTTATTCACTGGATCATGCGCTAGGCAGGAGAGGCTGTACAAACCATTGTTATAAATAGTTATTCATGTGACAAAACTGAGTACCTTTAGGAGTTTTAAATACTTACAGTACACCTTAGCAGCTAACATTTTGATGGTGCATTACTTTTGGTGTATTCTTTTTGTGTGAAAAATTTCTTGGTAGGTATCGACATGTGGTATTAGACCAGTTGCTTGGGAGCTATATGTGGAGTCACCCCAGAGTATGGTACTGTATTGCATTGCACTATGAAACTGTGCATAGTAAGTGGAGTGTGTGTACTCATGGGTTTTTTCTCCTGAAACCATGTCAAGCATCTGACCTTTCCAAAAAAATTAATTAATCTTTGATAAATTAATCTTTCCAGAAGTTTACCAAACACAGGTAACAATGATGTGGGTCCGTAATTTCCCACATTATTTTTTCACCTTTCTTAAAGACTGGAATGACTTTTTCCACTTTCATGTAAGCAGGATATGTACATCTCATCAACAATGAATTGCACACATGAGAGAGTGGGACAGCTACTTTACTTATGCAGTTGTTAATGATAAAATCTGGAATGTCATCAATTCCAGATGAGTTTGTTTTTGAGGTTCTTTGTACTTAATATTATTTCATCAGCAGTACTTACCCAAAAGAATATAGAGTCTACAATTTCTTTGTTTTGTCTATTTTGTGTGGGTTTATTGGTGCTTTGAAATAGTTTCTTTACCATGCTTCCATAGTAGTTGTTGAATATATAAGGGACGTTCAAAAAGAAACAAGCCGGAGTCTGGAATGCACAAACCAGTGACAGGAGGGTAATATTGTGGCATGTGTAATGAGGTGTGGTTCCAACCAGAGCGTGAAAATTTGCAGTCGCTAGAGGGCATGTGTGCACATCACGTGACTATACAGAGCTAGCAACAGCATGCATCAATTGCTCAGTGTTGCCAGTATTATTACAAACAGTGACATGGAGGTGTCAAATGAAGAGCAAAGAGGTGTTGTTTGTTGCCTGAGAGTGGAAGGAGTAGAAGGAATGGACATTCATCGATGAATGTCAAAATCATACGGCTAACACTGCATGTCCGTTGCAAGGGTCAAGGCATGGCACTAGCACTTCATGGAAGGGTGGGTGTCATTAGCCCATGATGCACGGTCTGGAGCACCACACTGCATTACCAATGACATTGTCCAGCTGGTGGATGCCCTCATTACCCAAGACTGTTGAGTGACAGTAAAAGCCAAAGCCGCCTTGGTCAGATTGAGCATTGGAAATGTTCACACCATCATGAAGGAATGACTGCACATGAGCAAAGTGTGTGCCCAGTGGGTGTCTCACAGTCTTCAACCACACCAGGAAGCATATCAAATGGACCACTGTCTTGCTCATCTGCAGTGGTATGTTTGGGAAGGGGATGCATTCCTGGCATGAGTGATGGCTGGAGATGAAGTCATGGTGTCATCACTTCGAACCAGAATCAAAATGACAAAGTCTCCAGTGGAAGCATCCAGGGTCGCCACCACCAAAAAAAAGCCAAGACCATCCACATGAGTGCAGGAAAGGTTATGCTGACATTCTTCTTTGACTAAAATGGCCCCCTTCTGATTCACTTCCTGCAGCATGGGACAGCAGTGAATGCCCAGCATTACTCGCAAACCTCGACCACCCTTCACCAAACGATCGAATCAAATGACCAGGCAATCTCACCCGTGGGGTCATTCTGCTCCATGAAAATGCAAAGCCTCATACGGCCAACACAGTCAAGGTACTCCTGCAGAAATTCAAATAATAGGTTCTCGACCACCCTCCATACTGTCCAGACCTCTCTCCCTGTGATTATGCCATTTTTGTTCCCCTTAAAAAGGCTCCAAGGGGCAAACGATTCACCTTGGACAATGACGTCCAGTTGTACATGCAGAATCAGTTAGCATCACAGACCTGGGAATTTTATGAGACAACCATTCACCACCTTGTGTCACAGTGGGACAAATGTCTCAACAGCCAGGGTCAATACTTCTAACATACAGGTATTGGTTTCTGTAATTATGCCTCCAGGTCATTTCTTTTTGAATGCCCCTTATATTTGCAACTTTTTGTGAATTATGACTCTAGAGATGTTGTGGATCAAAGCAGTGTTTTTATGTTCAGAAGGCAGTTGATCTGTTTCATTTCTCATGATGCTCCACAGTGTATTTGCTTTGTTTGGGGATTTTGGCACATAGTTGTCATTTGCTGTTTGCTTGGCTTGTGATATAACCTTCTTAAAACTTTTGAATTTTTTTAGGTGTTTTCAATAACAATGTATTCTGCATGTCACTTTTCACAATGTATTCTGCAAGTCACTTTTTATAATAAGTCCCACATTATTTGTACTCAGATGTCTACTGTGCACAGTAGGAAAGCAATAGAATAATAAATACATCAGATATCACATCAAAATACAATATTTACAATTAACAAATGACTGACCAACCATTACTGGGTTTTGAATAACACAAAATAATGGTTCAGGGCAAGGAATTGAACTATTTAATACACTAACATCACAAGCACACTCTAACCAAAGACTCTAAATAATCTCATACTGAACTGGCTCAGTGAAAAATGTTCCATAGAATTGAGGAATTAATTTATTGCATTAAAAAGGGCCTTATGTTTTTAATCTTAACCACTCTATTTTATTGGTATCTACCTCGTATTATTTAGTTTTGTTCAACGTGTTATGACATTGACAGCACATACAATGCTCAAAAGTGGATGAATAAATTGAAATTGATGCTTTTGTTACTGAGCTACACAAGAAGCACACATGATAACTACAGTCCATTTTATTTTTTAGGGAACCTGACACAGCTAAAAACGCGGCAGATCATTCCAGTTGATCTAAATGCCTTTATTTACTGGAATGCAAAAATTTTGGAGGACTTCTGGCGAATGCTTGGCAATCCAACCAAAGCTGAATACTACAGAGATATAGCAGAAAAATGGAAAGAGGCTGTAACTGCTGTCTTGTGGCATGATGAAGTTGGTGCCTGGCTTGATTATGATATGTTAAATGATATTAAACGTGATTATTTTTATCCAAGCAATATTTCACCATTATGGACAGGCTGCTATGATAAAAATGATCATACAAAAATTGGAAAAATCCTGAAATATTTAGAGAAGAGCCAGGTAATGAGTAGTCGAGGAGGTATACCAACCTCACTTGAACATTCAGGTGAACAGTGGGACTATCCCAATGCATGGCCTCCATTGCAGTACATAATGATCTATGGCCTTGATCAGACTGATGATGAATGGGCTCAAGGTCTGGCACTTGAAATAGCAGACATGTGGGTCAGATCAAACTTCATTGCTTTCAATTGCACAAAATATATGTATGAAAAGGTAAGAATTTCCATTAATTTAAAAGCAAAGACATATCTTCATTTATACACTTTTTAAAAGTGTTTCTTACTTCAGTACTTGTACCTTTCATCACAAAATTCAAATCACATTACAACTCTGACATACCAGCTTATGATTTCCATGTTCTCAGAATACCCCTATTTTCTTCCTTTTCTTCAGTACTTTAAGATATTTCATACTTCCTGCTACCTGCTAACTACAAGTGATTTTGTGTTACAATAATTAAACAGCAACTATTGTTGCATGATTCTTTATTGGCATGACTGGTTTTAATTATTAGCTAATCAGGAAATGTTCTACCTGTAATGAAATTCTGAAGAATGAATGTCTTTCTGGAATGCGTAGCCACTGGAGTGTGTGATACCATACAAAGATACTAGTAGAACATGCAGAAACTACAGTAAACACTGTAACTGTTCAGCATTGATTTACATGATTGTTTTTCTTCAGAGCACACAGATACATGGTACAAGATACAAACCTTTTTGTTATTCTTACCTGTGTATCACTGTCCATCTTATCTGTTGAGGTTTTAGATGATAAAAATTTCCAGTTGGATCTTTTCCTTCTGACAAAATTTGATTCAGTTCCTCATTTCTCTTGTTAAAGATCAGTTTCTCAGATTCTTATTTAAAATTTAACTTAAGTTTCCACTAGATAGAGCTGCATTTCATGATTCCAATACATCATTATCCTAGTATAATTCTTCAATAATTTTTGTTAGCTAGAAACTAGTCAGTTATTGATGTTATTTCTTGCACTCCAAGTTTACTTGTGCCTGTATTTCTTGCAATAATATTTTTCCGTATGTCCACACCACCTTATTTTCTCTCTCTCTCTCTCTCTCTCTCTCTGTGTGTGTGTGTGTGTGTGTGTGTGTGTGTGTGTGTGTGTGTGTGTGTGTGTGTGTGTCTGTCATTCTCAAGTAGATCTATAATTCTGGTTGTCCCATTTTGATCCCTGTCTACTGTTCAATACTTCCTGTGTGTGGGAAATGGCCTTCTTTTTCTCATGCTATTGTTTGTAAACATTTGATATTTCACATCAATATGATACTGGAAGGTCATGGTTGGAATACAAATAATTTAGTGTATAAACACAACCAGTCACAATATAATTCAGGTTTGGAACATAAGCAAGACTGAAAAGAAAAGAGCTTTTAGACAGTGTCCTTCTTCAGTGTCAAATGTTAAAAAGCACAAATACTCGTTATACCATCGTTGACCAATGGTATTATATGTAGTACATGTATTGGTTTAAAAATATCAAAGAATATCTTATGCATAATAGTTCAAAAAATCTAATCACTTATTACACTTTTACACTCAACAGAAATTTCTTAAATGTTCACAAATTCTGAATTTACAATGAGAGATTATTTCATTTTCATTTTTTAGTTAGGCAATAGGTCATGTTTATGTTCACATCATAGTTATTTGATCATTTGTAAACAGTGTGGTAAACAGTTTCATTGTAATGTGAGACCTAGGATGTCTAAACTCCTAAGAGTTCCAATTACATTATTTACATGAAATATCTGGGTAATTTCACTATGTTGCACACATATTGTCACTACAACATGCAGAAGTTATTCTTCATGTGTTATCTCATCTCTTCTTTCTTGTTTACCACAGAAAAAGTAATCTTCATTTTCAACTTCTTTTTCATAGTTGGGAATGTTTTTATACTTTTTTAACATGTTAAGACATTTTTCCAAGAATTCTTGAGTGAAGAAAGTGTACAGAGACAGTGTACTTACACAATATCTACTACAATACTAAAATTTCTTCTCTTCCTTTTTCTTCTACATCCCTGGCTTCCCTTCCCTAAACACCCAGGCCATCCCTACTCTACCTCCCCCCCTCCCACCCCTTCTACTTTGATCCCCCATTCCACTCCACTCCACTCCAGTTATTACACTCCAACCCACTACTCGTTTCTGGTTCCTTTGCTTCACCCCTAAGCCCACCTTTTCTCTCCTCCTTTCCTATGTACAATGTGTGTAAGTCATACACAACACTACAGATTTTACATTAAATGCTGGACACCTGTATCATATTTATTTCATGTTATTACAGGTCAGAAGAGCTTGATAAGTATGCAGTAGAAATCAACATGAAAATGCCATTAATTAGTGTCCTGTAATATGACATCACCAGGATAGCTTCTTTTAAAATAGATCTTGATTAACAGTATTCATAAAGCAACACATGGAAATGCTATTCAACTGTAGTGTTATAACATCTATTACTTCATCTGCAAACTTAGGGCTTGGAACTATCATTACAGGACACCAAGATTTCACTATATGATATGTACTTTTTTCTACTTTATTTACCTTTTACTAAAAAATATCTATTTTGTGCTATTTCACAGTATGATGCCACCCTCATTGGCGTTGGGGGTGGAGGTGGAGAGTATCGTGTACAGCTTGGTTTTGGCTGGACAAATGGTATTATTTTGGAGCTGTTGAATAAATACGGCCATCAACTGCAAGTTGTTGACAAATTTAAAGCAAAAGCTGAACAGAGCACAGCATCTGGTGTGCAAGCTAGTGGAGGCCAAGTGTTAACAGCAGTGCTTGTTCTTCTCGGCACATTGGCTATCGGCAGCATAGGGTGAGGTAAGTCATTCATTTTTATGGTGATTTGGTAGCATTTGTAATATTGATTAACATAGAAACAACTGACACCCAGGTAATAAAGGGTTATGGCCTTATTAATTTTGTTGCTAAGTGACAGGAAAAACTTTTGAAAGGAAAGATATTGGAAAACAACATATTTGGTGTTAGAGTGCTTCATTAGGATACTAGTATCATGAACAAAAAGCTAATAAAGGAAGATGTAGGTCCTTCATGGCAAAGTGTGGTAGTTTTTCCATTAATGTGTTATGGTATTATTCAAATGCCTCCATCATGGTAACACAAATACCTAGGCACCTGATACAATTTATATCATGTGGAATTCCACTAATAAGTCTGACAATAGAATAATCTCTACTAAAGCAAGTTTTACAGGAGTGAGGAAGAATGTTCACTGGAATTATAATAAATCCAACAAGCAGGAAAAAACAGGCTGAAGAGAAATGACCCAATAGTTTGATATCAGCTCCTTGGTTTGACTTCCATAGATTAGTATTATTACAGTATATTTTAATCTTTGAAGGAACACATTTGGTTTGTTTTTCATGTTTAGAATGACTGGGTACGGCAAAATTTAAAACTTCATCAGTTAAGACTTGTGTGTTCTAAATCATGATGCATGTTTCATTGAGCAAATTTACAGATTATGTTGGTGAATGGTTTTATGATTTTTTTATATTCTCAGTTATAATGACCATGTTGTTGTTGTTGTTGTGGTCTTCAGTCCTGAGACTGGTTTGATGCAGCTCTCCAGGCTACTCTATCCTGTGCAAGTTTCTTCATCTCCCGGTACTTACTGCAACCTACATCCTTCTGAATCTGTTTAGTGTATTCATCTCTTGGTCTCCCTCTACGATTTTTACCCTCCACACTGCCCTCCAATGCTAAATTTGTGATCCCCTAATTAACTGAAATCCATAAATTATCCTTTTGAATTATTTTGATTTGTACATTTTCCAGATTTCAAACAGAAACATTAAAAATCTGGATAAACTATTTACAATTTTTATAACAAGTCATTATCCAAAATTAAGGACAAATGATAACCTCTAATGTTGTTGGGTGGTTATTGTGAGCATTTATTCATTCAACACAAAATTAATTCCCTCGTCAGTGTTATTAGCGACATGCTAGGATTACCTTATACATCCTATACTTAACAAAATTTGCATTGGTGTACATTTTACATTAATACTGATTCACTCAATGTAGTAAATTTGACAGGCACTCTCCCAATTGCAGGAATCACATGTATTATTTGGGATTTTTTGTTTCCAGAAAATATTGATTTAGGAGTGAAAACTGAAATCCATAAATTATCCTTTTGAATTATTTTGATTTGTACTTTTTCCAGATTTCAAACAGAAACATTAAAAATCTGGATAAACTATTTACAATTTTTATAACAAGTCATTATCCAAAATGAAGGACAAATGATAACCTCTAATGTTGTTGGGTGGTTATTGTGAGCATTTATTCATTCAACACAAAATTAATTCCCTCGTCAGCGTTATTAGCGACATGCTAGGATTACCTTATACATCCTATACTTAACAAAATTTGCATTGGTGTACATTTTACATTAATACTGATTCACTCAATGTAGTAAATTTGACAGGCACTCTCCCAATTGCAGGAATCACACGTATTATTTGGGATTTTTTGTTTCCAGAAAATATTGATTTAGGAGTGGAAACTGAAATATCTGTTTACACACTTAATATTTTATATAACATTAAGAGTAAAGAAATAACTATTTTTTCCATCTTATAGTATGCACTAGAATAGTGGAAGACGCAAAGTAATGTCGTTACAAAAAAATTGATGATGGTTTGGTGAAGGGCAGGGAGGTGGTGTGGGGACAGGGATGGAGGGAATAAAGTAGATGAGATAGTTTATGAGTTCTTATGAACATGAAAGAAAGTAAAGTAAGATAACTGTCTGAAAACTAAATGTACTGTGTCTTACAATTTAATGTTAGTCATAAATTCCTCTACTTGGTTAGCTCAAAATAGTATTACTATGACAAATAATATTTTTGTAGAACAAGCAGAAGCTAAACAAATTCATACTGGTCCAGTGATAAATAGTTTGTCAGATCATTAGTTGTATTTAGTCTCATTTAACTACTACAGTGTAAATGCCATTCAAAAACATGTAAATAAAGAAGTGAGAGTGCTTAGTGAAAATACAGTATATGAATTCAGAGAAAACTTCCTAAAATGTAAATTAGAGTGAATCTTATAATGGAACCAATTTCAGCTCTAATACATCATTTTTCTTAAAAAGTTTATATTCATTTTATAAAAGAATGTTCCAAAATCATTAATTAAATTCAAAACTAAGAACTCAGCAAAGAAACCTGAGACTGCAGCCATCAGATTGCCTTCAGGATGAATAAGAGATATGAATTGACTTTTTTTTAAAGGGTGTATCTCATGCTGAGTAAATTTTTCAGGACACACAAAAAACTGTGTCAACTCCAAACTACGAAACATAGATGCTTTTTGGTGGTTTTATGTGATTAGTACAGTAATATCTGACTTTATGTGAGAAGGATTTGCACCTTAGATAATTATGCTATGTGTAATTGAACTATAAACTTCATTGATTTATGCCCTTTTAAAAAAATACATACAACATTAAAAAACTCATGTCAGAATTAAGCAAACTTTGCTTTGTTTTTTTAAATTTCATTTAATTATTTTTCAAAGGTATACAAAATACTATTAAGAGCAATGGTTTACGATACAAATCACAATAATTACTAAAAAAATATAACACCAGTACTGTCATCAACTAGATTACGTAAAATACATTCTTCTTATTCTGTGGCATTTTCAGGTTCAGTTGGCCAAGAAAATAGTTCTGTGTAGAAATACTTGTCCTCTTGAGGAATGTAGGGTTCGATTTTCTTCAGGTCTTCAATCTTTGCTCTTTTGATGGGAACTTTCCCAGAAAAGTACAATGGTGATGATGACAGAGCAGGTGTCACTGAATTGAGAGCCATGAAAAAAGTGTGGCAGACCAGACCATTTATTGTCGAATACCCTTTAATGTAACCCTTTCTTTCATGGGAATAGACAAAGTCATAAAGAGTACTAATTGAAAACTTAATTATTTCATTTCTGGGTTTGCTTTTAGTCTGTTCAGAGATAGCATACTTTTTGATGTGGAATGGCCACCAGCTTTTGAAATCCAGAATTTCTGTGGTTGCCACTTCTTTCACCACAAATTTTACTGGTACAGAACTCTCTATAATATAATGAGCAACCTCATGCACTGAATAGATTCTATCAATTTATAGGTACAGAAAGCTGGCTAAAGCCTGAAATAAGTTCTGCAGAAATTTTTACGAAGTCTCAGACAGTGTTCAGGAAAGATAGATTAGGAATAATTGGTGGTGGAGTGTTTGTGTCTGTCAGTAGTGGTTTATCTTGTAGTGAAGTCAAAGTAGATACTCTGTGCAAATTGGCATGGATGGAGGTTATACTTAACAGCCGAACTAAGTTAATAATTGGCTCCTTCTACCGACCCCCAGACTCCAATGATATAGTTGCTGAACAGTGCAGAGAAAATTTGAGTCTCGTAACAAATAAATACCCCACTCATACGGTTATAGTTGGTGGGGACTTCAACCTTCCCTCGATATGTTGGCAAAAATACTTATTCAAAACCGGTGGTAGGCAGAAAACATCTTCCAAGATTGTCCTAAATGCTTTCTCCGAAAATTATTTCAAGCAGTTAGTTCACAAACCCACGCAAATTGTAAACGGTTGCGAAAACACACTTGACCTCTTAGCCACAAACAATCCAGAGCTAATAGAGAGCATCATGACTGATACAGGGATTAGTGATCACAAGGTCGTTGTAGCTAGGCTCAATACCGTTTCTTCCAAATCCACCAGAAACAAACGCAAAATAATTTTATTTAAGAAAGCGGATAAAGTGTCACTGGAAGCCTTCCAAAGAGACAATCTTCATTCCTTCCAAACTGACTATGCAAATGCAGACGAGATGTGGCTTAAATTCAAAGATATAGTAGCAATTGAGACATTCATACCTCATAAATTTGTAAGAGATGGAACTGATCCCCCATGGTACACAAAACCGGTCTGAACGCTGTTGCAGAGGCAATGGAAAAAGTATGCGAAGTTCAGAAGAACACAAAATCCCGAAGATTGGCTAAAATTTACAGATGCGTGAAATTTGGCATGGATTTCAATGTGAGATGCTTTTAATAGGTTCAAACAATGAAACATTGTCTCGAAATTTGGTAGAAAATCTGAAGTAATTCTGGTCATATGTAAAGTACACAAGCGGCAAGATGCAGTCAATACCTTCGCTGCGCAGTGCCGATGGCACTGTTACCGACGACTGTGCCGCTAAAGTGGAGTTATTGAACGCAGTTTTCCGAAATTCCTTCACCAGGGAAGACGAATGGAATATTCCAGAATTTGAAACACGAAAAGCTGCTAGCATTAGTTTCTTAGAAGTAGATACCTTAGGGGTTGCGAAGCAACTCAAATCGCTTGATACTGGCAAGTCTTCATGTCCAGATTGTATACCGATTAGGTTCCTTTCAGATTACGCTGATACAATAGCTCCCTACTTAGCAATCATATACAACTGCTCACTCACCGATAGATCTGCACCTACAGATTGGAAAATTGCACAGGTTGCACCAGTGTTTAAGGAGGGTAGTAGGAGTAATCCATCGAACTACAGACCTATATCATTGATGTCGGTTTGCAGTAGGGTTTTGGAGCACATACTGTATTCAAACATTATGAATCACCTCGAAGGGAACGATCTATTGATACGTAATCAGCATGGTTTCAGAAAACATCATTCTTGTGCAACGCAGCTAGCTCTTTATTCGCACGAAGTAATGGCCACTATCAACAGGGGATCTCAAGTTGATTCCATATTTCTAGATTTCCAGAAAGCTTTTGACACCGTTCCTCACAAGCGACTTCTAATCAAGCTGCGAGCCTATGGGATATCGTCTCAGTTGTGCAACTGGATTTGTGATTTCCTGTCAGGAAGGTCGCAGTTCATAGTAATAGTTGGAAAATCATCGAGTAAAACTGAAGTGATATCAGGTGTTCCCCAGGGAAGCATCCTGGGACCTCTGCTGTTCCTGATTTATATAAATGACCTGGGTGACAATCTGAGCAGTTCTCTTAGGTTGTTCTCAGATGATGCTGTAATTTACCATCTAGTAAGGTCATCCGAAGACCAGTATCAGTTCCAAAGTGATTTAGAAAAGATTTCTGTATGGTGTGGCAGGTGGCAGTTGACACTAAATAATGAAAAATGTGAGGTGATCCACATGAGTTCCAAAAGAAATCCATTGAAATTCGATTACTCGATAAATAGTACAATTCTCAAGGCTGTCAATTCAACTAAGTACTTGGGTGTTAAAATTATGAACAACTTCAGTTGGAAAGACCACATAGATAATATTGTGGGGAAGGCGAGCCAAAGGTTGCGTTTCACTGGCAGGACACTTAGAAGATGCAACAAGTCCACTAAAGAGATAGCTTAAACTACACTCGTTCGTCCTCTGTTAGAATATTCCTGCGCGGTGTGGGATCCTTATCAGGTGGGATTGACGGACATCGAAAGGGTGCAAAAAAGGGCAGCTCGTTTTGTACTATCACATAATAGGGGAGAGAGTGTGGCAGATATGATATGCAAGTTGGGATGGAAGTGATTAAAGCAAAGACGTTTTTCGTCGCGGCGAGATCTATTTGTGAAATTTAAGTCACCAACTCTCTCTTCCAAATGCGAAAATATTTTGTTGAGCCCAACCTACATAGGTAGGAATGGTCATCAAAATAAAATAAGAGAAAGCAGAGCTTGAACAGAAAGGTTTAGGTGTTTGTTTTTCCCGCGCACTGTTCAGGAGTGGAATGGTAGAGAGATAGTATGATTTGTGGTTCAATGAACCCTCTGCCAAGCACTTAAATGTGAATTGCAGAGTAATCATGTAGATGTAGATGAGATGTTTTGTGATGATTCCAAAATCACAGTCACAAGGTAACAGACTGTGACCTCTCACAAGGAAAAATTGTTGTACTTTCTAAAATCGACCTGTGTCTGTATGGTAGAGAAGATATCAAGAAAGTGTCTGAGTTTTGTTTTGACCTGCATAGTTATCCGAAAATAAATGGCACTCTGTTTTATTTTGAGGCACCTCCTTTATAAAATCTGATAAAAAAGAACAGACCTCATCTGTGGATTTTATGCCATTCCCTTCATGGTAAACATACAATGTATGTTTACATTGTATGTATTTTCTTCAATGTTACTGATGCAGAATATACTAACAGTAAGCTGTCTTAAATAGAAAATCTCCTGAACTGGAATCTTTGGTAGGGTTATATTCTGCATGTAGTCAATTGTGATGGACAAAACATGGATTTCTTTTTGCCCCTCTACAGATAATTCATGCTTTAGAGCAGAATAAAACTTCCTACTCCTGCGTTTATCTATTAATAGTTTGGCTGTAGCTGTTCTTTTAGCAACCTCATTAAGATGAGTGGCTTTAATTTTCTGGTTAAGTTCTTTGCAGGTACAACATACATCTACTTGAGACCTACCAAATCTGTAGCCAAAAATCTGTTAAAATCATTCCAGTATGTGCAATATGAGATAGTTCTGAATTCAGGATATTTCGTGATGAACAGTTTCCACACTATTTTTATTGATAGCTGAGGGCTCAGGTAGCATATTTTGTCCTGAGAATAATGCGATTCATACAATGGGAAAGATCTAATATGACCGTGAATCTCCTCATGCATTACCAGATGGTAATACCTCTGCCTCTTTTATCTCTGGAGTACATCCAGCCATTTTTAAATCTCTGATCCTTCTGACTCACTTTTCACTCACAGAAAAAACTGAAAGAAAAGCTTTCATGCACACATTCGTTTGATCATTTCCTACAAGAATGTGGTAAGAGAAAGTAGCACTTTTCACTACCTTGGGATTAGTTCTACCCTCTGGTCTTCTCTGTTTAACTTCACCTACATCAATCATGCCTTGTAGGTACAAATCCTGGGCATTCTTACTAAGAATATTGTAAAATTTTGAAAACACATCTAAACAGTTGTCTTCTCCCAGACTGTCCAAACACTTTCTTGTAAATCTAACAGAAGAAAGAAAAAGAAAGGAACAAATGAGTAATTGTAGTAGTAAACGCAACTAGTATATGGTTGTTCTGAAGAAGATGGAGGCTGCCATTTAAAACAACTTTGGTTACCTAACAGTAATATTGTTATTAATTGTTTTAATTATAAACATAAAGTATAGCTTTGAAACAATAATGTATTGCTAAATCATTAACACAAAACTGGAACAAAATAATGGAAGCAAAGTGGCATACCTGCAGAAAAATTCAGGTTCTTTAGCCTCAACAATGTTGCCTCTGTGGTTAACATAACCTTCACCCTTGAGTCAGGCTGCTTTTACTTTGTTTAACTTATATAATGACAGATATGCGCCACGTTTTCTTTTGCATGAATTGTGAGCATAATCACCAGTACACATGCTACCAATGTCACTCATTTTATCGTTTGATGTGAACTAATTGTAATGGAACAAAGGCTGTATATCACAGGTTAGAAAATAAGTGGCAAACTGAAACAGCTGTTTACAATGTTGCCAACAGATTTTTTAAAGAGGTGGAAGTCAGTGACATACGCCCATTTAAAAAAAAACTGCAATCTTTGGTCTGGGATTCTCGCTCAATGTGAGGCATCAGAAACAGCCTTTTAGAACTAATCAATAGGCATATCTATAAGGTTTCTGAAACAAGAAAAAACTGAAAATCAGTGAAATGATGAGTTACGCCCCTTTAAAAAAAACGTGATTCATATAGACTGTAACATGCAAAGAGAAATTGTGAAATAATAACCAGAACTTCAGGAGTATGCACATCTATTCTGAAATTGACAATACAGGTTCTGCAATCAGATCTGCGTGGAATAACATTTGCAAAGAGAGAAAATGCATTAGTTAGTCTCAGTACCAAACCAACACATATCAATGAAAATATGATTACATGGTGAATGAAGAAAAAGATGTGACTGGATTGGAGATTTCTTGGTGTGGGGACACAGTATTTTATCTCACATGGAGACTCGCAACAGATTTAAAAGTAACTTCACACATACACCAGGAAAGTTTCATCTATATCAGCAGCTACTCCACAAGTCACATTACACCTAGATATTTAATCAATGTGGCTGTGTCAATTAGCACACTACTAATATTGTGCTTAAATATTACAGGTGTGTTGTTCTGATTGATCAGCATTAATTTACATTTTTCTGCATTTAGAACTAGCTTCTATTCACCACCCAACTAGAAATTTTGTCTAAGCTTGTATGCTCCTATAGTCACTGAATGAAGATGGCTTCCTGCACATCACAGCATTATCAGTAAACAGCCCCAGATTGATGCTCACCCTGTCTGCAAGACCTTTTAAGTATATAGAAAATAACAGCGGTCCTATCACACTTCCCTGGGAGACTCCTGATGACACTGTTGCCTCTGGTGAACACTCATTGTTGAGGACAACATACTGGGTGCTGCAACTTAAGAAGTCTTTGAGCCACTGACATACCTGACAACCTATTTTGTACGCTTGTAGCTTCATTAACAATCTGCAGTGGGACACTGCGTAAAATGCATTTTGGAGATCTAGGAATATGAAATCTGCCTGTTGCTCTTCTTCCGTAGTTCACAGAGTATCATATGAGAAAAGAGCAAGCTGAGTTTTGCATGAGGAATGCTTTCTAAAACCATGATAATTCATGGACAGGAGCTTTTTTGTCCAAAGGAACATCATCATATTCGAATGTATTCAAGAGTTCTATAGCATACTAATGTTAAGGATATTGGTCCATCATTTTGTGTGTCCATTCTTTTACATTTCTTATATACAGAAGTCACCTGCACTTTTCTGCAGTTGCTTGGGACTTTTTGCTGCGTAAGAGACTTTTTATAAATGACAGCTAAGTAAGGAACCAGTGCTGTACAGCACTCTCTGTAAAACCAAATTGGGTGCCATTCAGATCTGGCATCTTATTTGTTTCCAAATCTTTGAGCTGTTTCTCTGCACCCGAGATGCATATTACTATGTTATCCATATGGGAGCCTCCACGATCAAATGATGATATGTTTGTATGATTCTCCAGTGTGAATGATTTTGTAAATGTGAAATTTAAAACTGCAGCCTTCCTTTTGCATCTTCTACTGCCACACCAGACTGGTCAATGAATTACTGGGTAGAAGCATTAGACCAACTTGGCGATTTTTTGTAGGATCACAATTTTCTCAGGTTCTTGGGAAGATCTTTTGCTAAGGTATAATGGTGGTAGTTGTTGAATGCATTGTACATCAATCTTTATACAGTCCCATGAGTTTCTGCTAACTTTTACCTGTTGTCATTTGCACATTCTGTTTTGAACCAAGAGTGCAATAGTCTTTGCCTCCACAGCATTTTCTGAATTTGGTTATTAAACCATGGTTGGTCTTTTGTACCCTTAATCCACTTACTCATCACATACTTTTCCAGAGCATGGTTTACAATCTATTTAAACTTTGTCCATGATTCCTCAATATCCATCATACTGGAACTAAATAATATGGATTCATTGTGTAAGTGAGATGCTAACAACTGTGTATCTACACATTATATCAGAAATATTCTGCTAGCCATTTCATTGATTTATTAACTTTAGTAACCATAATAACTATGATGGCATCATTATCACTAATCCCTGTCTTTGTACTGACGCTACAAATTAGATCAGGATTGTTTGTAGCTACAAGGACTAAAATATTTCCATTGTGCATGCAGTCAAACTAGCTGCTGAAGACAGTTTTCAGAAAATGTGTTCAAAAGTTTGTTGGGATCTTGGGATCCTTTCTGTTCAGCTGTATGTTAATTATTTGGCTGACAATACTTGTGGTAACCTCAGACTTCTTGCATATGATAAAGTTATCTATAATGAAATACCGCCTGATAAAAGCTGCACAAACAATTAGAACTTGGTGAGATTTCAAAATGGTGCAATGATTGACATCTTCCTTTAAATGTTCAGAAATGTAATGTTCACCTCACTAAACACAAATTTGTAAAATCCTGTGACTACAACACAGTGACTCACAGCTAGAACCAGTCAACTCATTCAAAGCCTGGATATAACAATTTGGTGGGATATAAAATGGAATGATCATATATTCACAGTTGGTAAATCAGGTGTCAGACTTTCATTCATTGGTAGGATACTGTGGATATGTAATCAGTCTGTAAAGGAGATTGCTTACAAATCGATCATACAACCCAGCCTAGAATTTTCTCAAGTCTGTGGATCCTATAGCAAATGCAACTAACAGAGGATATTGGATATGTACAAAGAAAGGCAGCACTGATGGTCACAGCTTTGTTTGACCCTCAGGAGAGCAGCACAGGGGTTCTGATAAATCTACACTGGCAGATGTCTGAGGATTGATAGCAACTATCCAGTGAAGTCCTGCTTACTTAGTTCCAAGAACAAATTTTAAGTGAAGAAACTAGGAATATAATAGAACCTCCTATGTATTGCTCCTGAGGGAATCTTAAAGACAAGATTAGACTAATTATAGCATGCACAGTGGCATTTAAGCAATCATTCTTCATCTGATGAATATGCAAATGGAACAGGAAAAAGCCTCGATAAGTGGTACAATGAAGTATCCCCTGCCATGCACTTCACAGTGGTTTGCAGAGTATAGGTGTAGGTGTGGATGTTTATTTTATTTATTTATTTATTTAGTTTTGGTCCTGTGACATCTTGTACAGATATAGGACAGGTCCCCAAGAATCTATAGAAGATGTTGCTGTATTTATTAAAGCAAATGGAAGCAGTATGAAAGACATTTGTGAGTGACAATTTTTTAATAATTAATTTCTAAAAGTATGTACAAATGTCAATAGCTTCTGATCTGCCAAGAGCTGTTTGGCAGTAATTATCAAGTTTTTTTATGTGCATAACTGCTCGGTGAATGAACTCACATGGTGTGGCTTCAATCCTCAGGGTTTAGAACATATTTTTACAACTGGCCTCAAAACTATTTTTGATTATCATTCTTATGGTTATTTTCTGTAGTTTGATAACTATGTTCATATTTTGAGCGCATGTTTCCCAGAAGAAAATTCTCAGATAAGAATTTAGTGTGTTTATGAATAGTGTGTAACTGAAAGGTACTAACTGTCATGCTCCAGCAACAGGAGTCTAATGCCATGACATGCTGATGACATTATGTTTGCTAGTATCTTCAAGTGCACATGCTGCTTTGACTGACTGTCAGTATTTATTTCTAGAAATTTTAAATTCGTTACACAATTTACAGGGGTGCCATCTACATTTACCCTAATTCCCTCTTCAAACTGAAATTTGTGGCTTTTGTTTTCGTTATATTCAATGTAAGGTTATTACATACTGACAAATTGTAGACTTCCTGGAGGCTTTCATTTGCTTTCTTCGCAGAGAGTTTCAGTGACTACAATATTGCTGTCATCAGTAAAGAGAATTTTTCCCCCCATGACAAACAACATTTGGAAAATGACATGTATATCAAGAACAGTATTGGTCCTAATATGCTACCCTGAGTAACTCATACATTAATGTACTTTGGTTCTGATAAATTTTTGAGTAAAAGTGGAGGCTTAGTTGAGATTTGGGTTATCCTGCTCCTTGTACTCTACCTACTAGGTCTGATTGGGACCAGCCATTAGCTACAGCATCCTAATAATTTTAGATTATCTAGTAGAATTAACTGTATGAAAATCCTTGGAAAGATATAATAATCTGCTTATGCCACACTAAGCCTTGTCAAGAGTATCAATTACCACTTTTGTAAATTCTTCATTGGATGACAACTTCTTCCTTTTCAAAAATCAAGCTGTAATGCACTTACAAGTTTTTATGTGTTAAGGTAATTCATTAATCTGTATTTCATAACTAATTCATTTATTTTTTAGAATAATAGCAGTAAAATAATGGACTGATATTAAAGTTTACCTTTCTTCAGCAGAAATAACACTATTGTCTGTTTTAAATAATCTCAAAAGTTAATCTAGAAACTCTTCTGACATGAATGAGTCTACGCTCTGTAGATATTGTTTCATTTCACAGACTGGCATTTCATCTAGGCCTGTAGACCTTTAGGTTTCAGTTTTGTACAGTTTTCTTAACCTTGTGCTCTGTGCTTGGTAATATCACCATTTATATCCTGTATAATTATTTATAGGTGTTGTACCTATTTTTTCTACTCTGAAATACTTGAAAAATACTAATTCACAAGGAACTCTCTTCTTCATGCTCTATGGCTGCTTGTTTTGCCTTCTTCATAGTTCACTAGTTGGATAACATGGGCGGCCAGCAATCATTTAGCATAGATACTGCCACTTGAGGCAGAACCGCTAAACATAAGACATCCATGGTCTCAGCCATTGATGCATCTTCATCCATTGATGGCAAAGATATAAGCTCTTTTTTCCCCAAAGTCACTAGGTATGTCTGGAAGACTCCAAGTCATCTTGCATATGGTCTTTATAGCCTGGAGTTGGAGTTACTGGTATTGGTGCAGCTGCTGGTAATTGCTGCATACTGCTGGTTTCCACTGATGGTAACATTGATACATTTTCTGCTTGGGTGTGCCGATGAATCTGATGTGGTTGCTTTGCCATTTTCATGTCTGGGCACATGTAAAACGCCCATTATCCTGGAGCTGATGGGCTGGCTTCTAGGTCCAGTTGTGCTGGAAGTGGTAGCTGTCATGCTGTTTTTGGCCATGATGATTGGTCAGATGTGGAAACCCTTCAAAGGTATATCTAGTTGATATGTTACTGAACTATTGATGCCTGGTTTTGTAAAATGCACACTGTTGTTTATTGGAGATTGATGATGGTGCCTAGGAGCCAATGAGGTTGATACCCATGCCCACAAATGAAGACGGGAACTTGTTCTCAGAAAGAAGGCTGGGCTTATGGTGAATGCAAGTGTTTATCCAGATGTATGAGGCAAAATGCTGTCCTTGGTTACCTACCACGAGGTAGTTCTGATGGACATTTTCCATTGATGGATGCATTGTGCTATGTACCTAAAAATGTCATCCATGCTATCCCCGAATTCTTCTTCTGTACATACAAGAACATGTGTGTCTTGAAAATCTGCAACAGAATTTCTGATGCACCATTGAAAGAAGATAGTATGGAGGAGATGGGAGATGTTGCATGCCATTGATGGTACAAAAGTCTGAAAAAGGCTTCAGGCCAGAATCAGGGACTATTATCAGAGATGATGACTTTATGGAGGCCTTGTGTTTTAAATACATGGGCTAATAACCAAGTGGTGGCTTATGCTGAGGTGAGAGACATTTGCACCACATATCAGTATAGATATTGGTGTGCAAGTTGCTTGGCTCTGCTTATACCCCAGTGCCCTTGATCAAGGGGTGCTACCATCTCTAACAGGCTTTTGGTCACAAGCTGTTTGGTTCTTTAGCCTGCAGACAGGCATCAAGCAAGTAGTCTGGATCCCTGGTAACTGGGGTAATGGGTGAGGCATGGAGCTTTCATCTGAATTAGCATGACAATCTGTGGATCTATATGTGATCTTTTGCTGGTACTTGCTGAGAGACTGGGACCAGCCCTGTAGGCATTGGGCTGTGTGTTCTGGGATATAGTGATCAGGAGCAATTGTTACCATCTGTGACTTATAGTCAGTGACCAACTAAAATATTCTACCAAGCATTTGTGCTCATGGAATAATCTATGAGTAATTTTGTAGGGCAAATGACGAGGTTTTAGATGATTATATGACTGGACATTCAGATGCATTGATTGTGCAATGTACAATATCTCTACAACCCTGAAGTGAAAGGGATCTGTGGCCAAGATTAGAAGATACTCAGGGGAAAAATGGATGTGGCATAGAGCTTGCATTAGACAGCACTTGAGAGCAGATAATGCTCTCTTACATTTAGAAGTTCACCCATTCTACAGTCTATCCAGTGACATGGCTGTCATGGCTGCATTTTGAATGAACCATCTTAATAATTTATTTTACCAAGTACTGCTTGAATTTTTTCAGGTTTCCCAGTTCAGGCAGTTTCTATATGTCTTGCAGGTGCAATTCTGTTGGTCACAGTCTGTCTTTGCCCACAATTTGTCCTAACAGAACATTCTAATTACAGTAGAGTTTCGATTATCTGAATGTCGCTCTACCAAACAGACTGCTTAACTGAAATGTTAATCAATCGCACATGCCATCCTCCCCCTGCTACAATCTTGCCACGTTGGCAAGACATATATTGGACAAACAGTGTGCACCATCAAAGATCTATGTTGAGAACACCAGTGGCACACTCAACTAATGTACCAAAAAAGTCAGCAGTCACAGAGCACTGGTTTTCAGAGACTCATGCAATGGAATATGAGTGTACCAGGATTTTAGTGCAGACTTTCAAATACTGGGACAGTTTCATTAGAGGTGCTACAAAATTTTCACCAGAGATAATCTTATCAATAGAGACTGCAGCTGTAACCTCAGCAAGGCTTTGGAACCAGCACTTGATCTAATTAAGAAGACACTCAGCAAACACAATGACCTGGTGACAAAGGAAGACAGAGCAACTATATGGACACTGCCACAGATGCCGACACAAGCATCTCCAAGACTGCTGACATGTATCCTCATGAGCAGATTGCAGTGGGAATGGCTTATGGAGGGAGGGAATATAAGTCAGCCACGTGCCCTCAGGACCTCAGTTTGTCAATACTTCTGACAATGACAACATGTCTTATCACAGAAATATTGTTCCTGTTGGACACTATTGATTGGCAGTACGCTTGTATACTGGTTGATCAACAAATACATCAGTCTTCCCCCAAACATTAGTTCGCAGGGAGCAAATACAGTAAATTCATTCCACAGGTTGTTGATAATGGTTTTAAAGTTATGAATATGACAGCTCCAAGCAGTGTATCTTATTTCAATATGTTTTGTGCAATATATTCATTTCATTCATGACCCTTTTGTTCATATTCTCTTGTGGAAAATAGATGAAAATTTTTAAGTGGGTAGTTTTGTACCTCTCCATACATTGCATAAATCTTCCAGAAATAAACTGAGACCCATTATCTGACAAGTCATTTTGGTACCCCCACATTGTGAAAAATAATGTTTCTAATTTTTCTACAGTAGTTTTGGTGTTAACCTTCTTTATAAGATAGAGTTTTATATGTTTTTAAAAGTGTTCTGAACTACAAAAATATGTTTACAACCTCCAGTAGAAGTGAGCAGCAGTTCCAGCAAATTAACAGTCATTAATTGTTTTGGAACACTATGATGGATTGAATGCATTAATCCTTTAGATGGTCTTTGAATAAAGACATCTCTCACATCCAACTAACCTTCTCTTTATCCTCCTTCATAAGTTGCTAAATATTACAATTTCCTGACTTTTAGCCAGAATTTTTTTAGTGCCACACTGACCACAGCTCTCATATTTGAACAGTAAACTCTTGTGTATTCTATAATGCCATTTATCTGAACTATAATAATTTATTCACTAATTTGAAATGTGGATCTTTATTTTGTTCCTTTATCATGTATTTGCAGATACACTCAATCAGTTCCATCTTTTAGCCTTGTACATAAATAAACTTATCTGACCCCCATCTGCATCACGACCATCACAATTCATTTTTCCTACTGGTATTGAAGAAAGAGTTACAGCTACTATGTTGTCTTTACCTTTATGTACCTAATTTCTATATCAAACTGCTGTAAATATAAGGCCCATCTTGTCAATGTAGGATGTTTTAACCTACACTGTTCTAGATAACACAAAGCTTTGTTGTCTGTTTAAACTACTGTTTTGTGGCCCAAAAAATATCCCTCAGATTTTTGGAATACAAAAACAATGGCAACAGACTCTAATTCAGATATGTACTGGTAATAATTTTTCTCATGATCATCTAAAGTGTTACTAGCAAAATCAACTGTTCTATGGTCCGCCATTTCTCTCCTTCTATTAGTTGAAAGACTTTAAGCCCAAAACAACAAAAACTTGAGACAGTGGTCATACAAAATAGCAAATAAAATGCTGTGTCATACAACAACTTACTCTTCACTAATTCCCTCTTTAAATTTTAAAAGGCCTCTTCACATTCTGACATCCAATTCCATATGATATTTTTCTTTTACAGATTACCCAAACAAGTATGATTAAATTGTAGAGGTCTAGGATGGGTGGCCTCTACAGTGGCAGGCCTGAGTTGAGATGGTGTGTCATTATCTGGGTGTTGACTGATGCTGGCTCCTGAAAAATCATTAACAATCACACATTTTATTAGAAAACAAGCTACAGCACTCATAGAATTATTCCATAGGGTCAAAGCACCATGGGCATATGCTGACAGCAGCAAGTACATGGGTGTTGATGGAACAGCTGACCTGTGGCCTGCTGGTGGCTAGGCCAGAATGCTTAGTCTCAATGTCCCTGGCAGCACATGCACATCTTAGCATACTTCTGCAACTCATGACATGTGACACTGGCAGATGTGGAAACCCACTGTGATTCTTGTAATGGAAGACAGCCTTCAGAAGTGATGTCCACCACTGCAAGTGGAGGTGTACATGTCAGTCTGCCTGCAGGAGTGCAGGCACTTGAATGGCTGCACCACCCTGATAATGAACGGCTGACCTTCATGGCAGAGGAATATCTATGACTGAAACGAGACTGGAGATGGCTCACTAGCTGGAAGGCACCAAGTTCATGAGGTTGAACTTCGAACCAACAGTAGGCTCATCAGTGGTGGAGCTCAAGTCTTGTAGTGGCTGCTTGCAGAACCATGTCACCCCGACACTTAAAATAGTCTTCCCCTCATAGATGGTGCTGCCAGACTGAGATACCTTTGGCTAACATTGATGGGTATTCATATAGGTTCAGTGACTACTTGCTGTGCCGAGGCATTGATTTCAACCACATAAACAAAAACAAGGTGGCTACCTGCCATTGCTGTGGTCATCCTGCCTTTCTGTTGTGTTGTGTTGTGCTGGCTCCTGGCTCACAGTGTGGAAACAGGTTGGTGGTATTGCTGCATCTAATGTAATGGTGTTTTTGGTCAGCTCTGTGCTTGATAGCACAGCCCTTTTGCAACATCCTTGGCAGTGCCACCATTTCACTCCATAGTGCTGAAAAATAGTGGTGGCACAATAAATCTCCATCCCCCAGTAGATATAGTCCCTGGTTCTTAGTTGGGGTAATTCTGCAAAGTCTCAACGTATGTTTACACACAGCTAATGGTGTACAGCTCTCCACCTATGCTGCAAATACCCCTAATGGTTTATCTGGTCAGTACAACAGTGGCTGAGTTATCTTCATTCTGGTGATTCCTGCAACAGTTATAAGTGACATAACTACTTCATCAAGTCCAACATGAATTTAGTACCTTGGTACATCATTAGCATTTCAGGAACACTAAACTACACCATGTCCTGCACCAATGAAGTTGGTTGTTGATTTGGAATGGTGACCATTGTTATATGTCATGAGCAACAATCAATAATAGTCAGAACACAATAGGTTTCCACTGTCATCTGGCTAAAAGGTCCTAAAATATCCATTAATATAATTCAAAAGGCTTTATTCCCTCCAGTAACTTCTGTAGCAGTACTCACTGACCCCTCAGATCTGCTCACTGAACAAATGGTAAACAATTCCTTATGTATTAGTCTATGTCCTTCCCTTGTCATCCACTAGTAACATTCTTCCTCTCTTCGACCTGTCACTGAATGATCTCCATGCACAGATATCATGTGATTGTGCACTGCTTTCAGTACATCTTCCTTTAGATCAATGACTCTCAATGACCTATGTAGCAATTCCTCACGCACAATGTACTATGGATGTATCATCAACAACTTGCATTCCACATCAGCCTACACTGTTTGCCACTCCGCAAGCTTGTGACCCAGAGCCCATACCACCTAACCTTCCTACTCAATCCATTCATGTTTACATGCTTCCTCCTTGGTTTATGGACTACTTCAAAGACAAATTTACTCAGTCTCAATGCTCACCTCATCAGTCAGCTTGACGGATCTTCAACACTAACAACCACATTAATGCTGTGTGATAGGTTACCACACTGAATTTTTTATGGTACAGGTAGCATCTAAGATGTGTATCCCCCCGTATCAGCCTCAACCTCTCCTTCTGTGTTATGGAGTAATTCCTCTCAGTCTCGTTCAACTCCTGTGAGGCATAAGCCACAGGATCTTCATAACTATGTATTAACTGACTCAAAACATACCCCAGTGCCTGGTTGAAAACATTGCATTATAGTACAAACTTCACTTAATTGAGAAAGATCAACACCAGATGAGATGTCAAAGCCTCTCTCAGCTTCCCTAATGCCCAACTGCTGTTTTACACCCTTCTTTTAGTAATTGCATAAGTGCCTGTGCAATGTCTGCAAACTCCTTCACAAATTTTCTGTAGTAATTGGTCGACCTCAGGAATGATTGTAACTCCTTACATGTCTGAAGAGCCAGAAAATCCTACACAGCCTGTATTAATTTTGGGTCTGTTTTTACCCATTCCTGACTAATCACATGCCCAAATACAGTTCTTCCAGGGAATAATGACACTCGTCCATACTTAATGTAAGGCACATGGCACATAAGCTCTCAAATACTTCCCTCAGTCATGATAGGTTACCACATTGAATTTTTTATACTACAGATAGCATCTAAAATGTGTATCCCCATGTATCAAACTCATCCTCTCCTTCTGTGTTATAGAAACACGTACCCCTTGAAAATAAAGTTATTTTGTCAAGGTACATCAAACATTGCTAAGGAGCCAAACACCTCAGTATTCCATCCAACAACCGCTGGAAAGTGGCCAGTATATTTTCAACCAGAATGGCATTTGTGATACTAATAATAGCCACAGGGGCCCAAAAACACAATCTTTGCCTGGCCCTCCAGAACTATCTTGAACTGATACACACACCTCAAATATGTCATAGAGAAGTACTGGCACTACCCAAGGTTGTTGGGGATTTCCATAACGTTGGGTATGGGGTATGCAACTGTTATTTTTTTTACTATTCGGATGCTGATAGTCATGACAAAATCGAAACTTTCTGTTCCATCTGTTGATCCTTTGGGTACAGTGGTGACAGCTGCTCCCAAGGGCTAGGGGTCTCTTTATTATGCCATCACTCAGTTGTTGTTTAATGAAGTCCTCCATAGCTGACTCTAAATGCTGAGGTACACAATACATTTTCTAATATACATGTGCTTCATTCCCCTTTGGAATTCTATGTCGCCTTATGGGCATCGCTGGTAATGGGACCCGAGGATTAAATAGATCCTTGAATTCTAATAATAATTCTTCCATTTTCACTCTCTCTGTTCCTTTCAAATGTTCTACCTCTGCCTGTAATGCAGTTGTAGCAGTGGTCTGTGTTTGATCATGGCCTACACATGACATGTCCAAATCATCTTCATCCAAAATTTCTAAACTCTCTACCAACAATTCTTTGGTCATATTCATCTCGTCACGACTCAAGTTACCTCAGCTGATGAGTGCCACTCTCTCCCCTTCCATCTCCTGTGTGCATACAACTATTCACCATATAAAACATCATGATGTGTCCAATACACCATTATTGTCTAGTGGCTCAATCAAATACAATATGTTAAAAGGCAGTTCTGGCTCCACACTCACCCCAAGTAGATTTGTGATGTCTTCCAGCACTATATCAAGTGAATTAAATCTTATTAAAGTTGTCTACAGGTTAACTTGTTTGTCCCGTAAGGCAGATGTTTCTTGCTACAGCTCTTCACTGCTGACAGCTTCCATCCATTGGAACACCATTCCCTTGAATTCCACCCCAAACTCAAAACTTAATATTGCTGAACTTAGTGACTTCACATTACTATAGCCCACCCCATGTGTTGCATGATTTATTAACAAATGAATCACCTCCTGTTTGGAAACACCCTGCATCCTGGACTCTGTCATTGTGGAACCTTTATCCCCAATGCACAACCAAATACACTAAAACTGCAATACCAGGACAATAAATACAATCATAAAATACTAATTGCACCTAGAGTCTCATCATGAGCCACTTTGAGTCGGTACACTGCCTAGCAGTATGGCTATAATAATGGCATGTGAAACACTCCATTGATACCAATTCAGCAAACGGTGCATTGTACTCTAAAGGTAGCTCTACAAGCACATTACTGGTTGCAAACAGTGCTCTCTAGCATTGCCATGTAATTGTGACAAATCAGCTGGTCCCTTCAATTTCATAAATTTTTCTCACAGTTTATGGTAAGTGTCACCTTCAACCTATCTCCTCTGCTCACAAAAGTAGGAGAAAGAAAACAGAAGTTTGTCCACTCACTCCATTGTAACACTTGATGTTAACTGCTGTGACTGTGACATGATGGTGGGTCCAGCTGCCCACATCTGTCTCAGAGATGCTTCTGATACCAAAATGTAGAGGCTCAGGGTAGATGGCCTCCACAGTGCCAGAGCTCAGTTGAGGTGGTGTACTGTCTTCAGGATGTTGACTGAAGGAGACTCATTAATTGTCATACATTTTATTACAAAACAAGTTACAGCACTCATAGTGTCATTTCATAGTGGTAAGGCAACCTTGGCATGTGCTGACAGCAGCAAACAGGACAGTGCTGATGCAACAGGTGGCCATCATGCTGCTGGCAGCTGGGCTGGAATGCTAATGCATGACACCTGCTGCAGCACATGCGCCATCTTGGTGCAACTCTGCAACTCAGGGCAGGGGATGTTTGCAGATGCAGAAATCTGCTGTGATTCTTGTAGTGGAAGACTGCCTCCCTTTGTGGTGTGGGTGGAGGACTACAGTGTCAGTTTGCCTGTACAACTGCAGGCAGTGGAACAGCTGTACCAGCCAAGTCACAAATGGCTACCCTCCAGGGAAGAATACTGGTTGTGGCTGAAGTGGGCCCAAAGGTGACCCACCAGCTGGAAGCTACCAAGTCCAGAAGTAGGATCTTTGGCGGTGGAGCCCAAGTCTCATATGGCTGCTGGCAGAACCATGTCAGACCATTGCCTGACGTATTCTTCTCCTCGTAGATGGTGCTGCCAGGCTGAGATGCCTTTGGCTGAAAATGATGGGTATTTATACAGGTTCAGTGGCTTCTTGTACCACAACTTCACTTCCAAATATGTACACCAAAACAAGGCAGCAGCCACAAAATGTAGCAACTGGTCCGCCATTGCCATGGTTGCTTTGCATTTCTGCAGTGTCATCAGTATGCTGGCACTGGCTCACAATGCCGAAACAAGATGGTGGTACTGCTGTGTAATGCTCTGTGCTCAGCTGCTTCCATGGCCTTTTCAACAGCTGTGACCGTGCTGCCATTTCACTTCATAGTGCCAGAAAATAATGGTTACACTACAAAATGTTTGGTCAGTCACAATTTTTTAGTGTATCCAAACAAACCAGACATTTTTTCTATTGTTTCTAGGTGCTAGGAAGTCTACAGTTGCTTTCAGTTTCCCTGGGTCAGATTGTATTCCTCTTTTGTTGGTTATATGACTTCAAAATTAAATTTCTTTTCTTACGACCTCGGGTTTACTTAACTTCAACTTAATACCCCCTTTGTAAATAGCTTTAAATATTTCATCAAAAAATTTACAGTGTTCATACCAATAAGAACTATCAGTCAAGTCGTCATCTACATAAACTGTCATTTTGTTAAGCCAAGCCATAATGAGATAGCCAAGATCCTATTAATAGCTCTGATAAAGATACACACAGAAAAATATAGTCCAAAAGAAACTACACATTACTAATAACACTTACCTTCATGCAGAAAAGCTGTTCATGGTCTGAATTTTTTAGCCAAACTAATGTTCTGGAAACCATAGGTCACGTAATAGAAAGTAAGAAGTTTAGAACCATGGAATTTTTTGCAATATTTCATCTGTGTTAGCTGGTGTGTTATTTTCCCTCAGGACTATATCACTTTACTTTCTTGCATTCAAAAGAACTCTGACACCCTCATTCTTGTTTCCAACTAGTGTTAATGGGTTGTTGTTTGATCTTTAGATTATACCCCATTCCAGCTTTTTCTCTATTTCCTTCCTTACACACTATTTCATAGAAAATGGGATACACAGGGCTCAATGAAAAACGATCCATGTTCTTTCAATTTAGTTTTTACACTCACAATCTTTCACCAAGCCAAGTTTATTAGAAGATACCTTACTTCTCTGAAGTAGCACCTTCTTCATATCAGCCCTTTGATTAGATGCTAAATACTCAATGTTTTTAATTTTATCTCCAACTGCATTTTCCCTGCCTCAAATTTATCTAATTTAATGTGCACTGGTCTATTTACTGTCTACGCACATTTTGTCAGTCCAGTACCACTGAAAACCATTATTTATACACAATTCCTTGTCGCCGCTTTTCACCATACAGTTCCTATATTGCTAGTCTCCTTTAACCTCAACAGCATTGTGAATAAGTTTTACCACATGTAAGTGTTATTAAAGGCATAAATTCATTCAAACAATGCCACAGGGCCATGGTGGGACTGTTCCTACATGTTTTATTCTGCACTCAGTGTCACATCGAAGGAATTTCAGTGAACTGTGGTAAAACTGATGTTATGGACAATATTCCAATACTGTGCACAATACAACTTTTAATTACATAGCTTTTCCTATATCTATTTTCACTGTACTCAGTAAGATGACCAGATCTAGCTCTCATATAAAATTAGCTTACCTTACACAGGGAAACACCTTCACCTTACTACTCATCAGTATGGCAGTGATATAATATTCACAATTCATAGTCACAATTAAACTCTGACACAACAAACAACTTACACAATAGGTGTAATTTATGTAGGTGATGGGTACACAATGTCTTTTTATCAATGACATAAACAAATGAGTATCCATGTGGGCACAATATGTGGCCAGAGTCAAAATTATTCACACATTTGCTTGGTGGAAAATTTCATAAAAGTTAATATCAGTCACTAAATGGATTTGACAAATTAAGAAAGCCACATGGATACAATGAGCATGTGAATACTGGTGACAGACATGTACTTGTTACTGGAATATTACATGGACTTGTTACATAGAAAACCTGTTACATGTTGTTGCCACCAAGATTTAGACTGCCACTAAGATTTTAGACTGAAAATTTTTGGGTGGGGGGTTGTCCTTACAAAGACTGGCGTTTGAACATCTATGTATTTCAGAAACTACATAACGGTTTGAGAAACTGCTAGGTGACATTTTTCTAATTTAAATAATCTATATATTACAACAGTAATTTGGTTTACAAAATATGTGATGGGTCAGTAAAATGTAAAAGATTATGGGGCCATTTTGTACACCTACATTGGAAATAACCCATTACAAGTACAGTTGGCATTCTGAAAATTATGGTAAATGGTGCAAATTCATAATTAATTAGTAAAGGTTGTCACTGTGTCCAGAAAATCTAAATCTGCAATCTGTTAAGTTTAAGAGTTTCAGAAATATTGGAACAGGTTACTGTAAAGTCTGGATTTTGATCTTCCTAATGAGTAGTGTCAACACTTCTGAGACTACCTATCAGCTCAGTCCAAACTAGCATTATCCACTACAGTAATAATTTTAATTATCAGTTACTTTTAATGAATTGTGTTTCCAGTAAAACTAAAGGTACAGTTGAGATCTGTATATTGAAAAATATAGTCTGAATAATAAATTTGCATGATGCTCAACCTGATTAATGTTTTGAAAAGATGCCAGTTATACTGTACTGTATATGCACCATGTAGACAGTCAGATAAATGGTGAAAAATGAGAAGGAAATGAATTCATTGTTAACAGGAGTGGAATCATAGCATGTGGGTGGGTTCCAACTTGCTACATTATGAAGTTAGCTGCCATCAGTGGTATTTCCCACTCTGCATTAATGTACCTCAAAAGTCCATTAAGGTATGTCCAGTCATGAGACTAGAACAGCTCAACAAATTGTACATTGATGCCACTAGTCAGGAACACTATATTGTCCAGTGCACAACCTATATTAATGTCCAATCCATGTCCAAATTGTTTCCTGTCCAACCCACTATCACTACACAGTTCCCTTTAGTAAAATCCATACATGAAGGCTGTAAGTCATTTAACACTAGACATAGCCATGCACTTGGCTTGACTGAGGCACTGTTCTTGTATGCTGCCTTAAACTTCCCTGTAACTGGGAAGCTACAACTCATGGCTACCATCTAACAACAACACTTTCTTGTTCACAATGTTTTACACTTCTAGGCTTCCTGGACATGCTTGAAGCATGCTGCACATTTTCTGCTTCTAATCCAACCTCAGGTTCTTCTCCACTTAAACTGTTGCAATGGTAGATACCTATTTTCTATATTTATGATTAAAAAAACCATGGTGAAACAATCCAGTTACCATTGTCTTTCCCATTTCTCTCTGTGCCATATTTCATGTTAAGCATGTCATCCATTCCTTTCAGCAGATCTTCTAAATCTTCTTTACATCAGGGCCTATGTTATCTCTGAATCACAGCATTGGTATCTGTTCCCCTTGACCTATTATCAGCTCTTAGAATAATAATGATTATAGTAGTTTACAATAATTCCTCATACTTCTAAAACACTAAATAAAGACTTAGTGAACTCATTGTTGATTTTTCCCACACTTAATGATAGCTAAAATAAGTATGTTCATCAGATGGAATACATTTACTATCAAAATCACTGATACGGTCATAAAAATCAAAAGTTCACAATTATATGAAATTGACTAATGACATAAACAAGACTTATGTCTCAGCTACAGTTGCAGGCAGCCATCATTAGTGTTATAAAATAAATAAAATGCCATCAGCCAAAAAAAGTCTGAAGACTGGATTAATAAAAAATAGATAAAAGATCGTAGTTTTAATGCTACAGGCACTTCATATAGTCTCTCACCACTTGACTAGAATACATGGAACATATATACAACCATGTTAAATTGTTCATCAGATTCACAACTTCTTCCCTCTTCATGAACCATCAGAGACCCCATTCTGCACTGTATCATTTTGTGGTAGGATTGTATTGATAACACCAAGTCTTGTCATCCATTGCCATTTTTTTCCAGAAAAGAATTGTCTGTGTCTTTCATTTCAATCAAGTCACAGCAGGAGTCCAAAAATTGATGTTTTTGTTCAGGAGTCAAGGTGTGCAGAACAAATTTTGCATACAATTTTCACTTCTTCAAGACATTCTGGAGAATGCTTTGATTTAGATATGTTAAGTTTATTACTCCATTGTGATTTGTGACCCACTGTTGACCCACTGTAGCTGCACACCCACTGCTTAACACAACTGACTGGTCAAATACACATATGTTGTTTACAGTTGTTAGTTCAAGCTGCCGCTGTATTTGTTGCACTAATGTCACTTATATGCTAGGAATAAAGTTGGTCTTGGAACTTTTTGTGTGGATGGTGTAGGTTTCATTTTATACCATGAGACATTTATACACTGAATAGAATTTTACATCTACTTGCTTTGATCCAAAAGTTTAATATTCAGATTGTCCAAAAACACTGGATCACAACTGTTTGAACATCAGCTACACCTTTTGAAGCAACAAATAGAAAATAAAGGAAAATAACACATGATGTGCCTAGGAAAAAGGTGACAGGGTCATACAACTCAGATCTGAAGCCAAGAAAAACATTACATTTTCTTTCCCCTCTCCTTTCCCGTCACACTCACCCTTCCTTGTGTGGCAGGATTCTCATAATCTGGATTCTGAATAAACTGCATTCAGTCTTTTCTTACTTCATCAGGAGTATTTTCATGCTTTTAAAAGTTTGTCTATATTTATGGGTGTGGACTGGTAAACAGTAAATATGATTTGGAGAATAGGATTAAATCTTCTTCCAATGGCAACAATCTGTAAAGTATCCATTTTATTATGTAACTGTTTTCACAATATGCCATTCCATATTCAAATCTGCACAAATAATGACAGTGTTCTCCATCATATAATACAATTTACACTGAAGTGCCAAAGAAACTGGTGTAGGAATGTGTATTCAAATACAAAGATATGTAAGCAGGCAGAATATGGCGCTACAATCAGCAATGGCTACATAAGACAACAAGTGTCTGGTGCAGTTGTCAGATCAGTTGCTGCTGCTACAATGGCAGGTTATCAAGATTTAAGTGAGTTTGAATGTGGTGTTATAATCAGTGCATGAGTGATGGTACACAGCATCTCCAACATAACGATGAAATGGGATTTTTCTTTATTACCATTTCAAGAGTGTACCATGAATATCAGGAATCTGGTAAGACGTCAAATCTCCAACATTCCTGTGTCTGGAAAAATATCATGCAATAATGGGACAAACAATTACTGAAGAAAATCATTCAGCGTGACAGAAGTGCAACCCTTCTGAAAGTTGCTGAAGATTTCAATGCTGGGCCATCAGCAAGTGTCAGCATGTAAACCACTCAATGAAACATCATTGATATGGGCTTTTGGAGCCAAAGGCCCACTCATGTACCCTTGATGACTGCACAACACTGATATTGGGCTGTTGATGACTGGAAACATGTTGCCTGGTTAGACGAGTCTCATTTCAAATTGTATTGAGCAGATGGATGTGTACAAGTATGGAGACAACCTCAAGAATCCATGGACCCTGCATGTCAGCAGGGGTCTGTTCAAGCTGGCTGTGTAATGGTGTGCAGTTGGAGTGATATGGGACCCGTGATACATCTAGATAGGACTCTGACAGGTGACACATACTTAAGCATCCTTTCTGATCACCTGCATCCATTCATGTCCATTAGGCATTCCAACACAATTGGGCAATTCCAGCAGGACAATTTGACATCCCACACATCCAGAATTGCTACAGATTGGCTCCAGGAACACTCTTCTGAGTTTAAATACTTCAGCTGTACACCAAACTCCCCAGATATGAACGCTATTGAGCATATGTTGGATGGCTTTCAATGTGCTGTTCAAAAGAGATCTCCACCCCGTTGTACTCGTATGGATTTATGGTCATCCCTGCAGGATTCATTGTTCAGTTCCCTCCGGCACTACTTTATACATGTCCATGACATGTCGTGTTGTGGCACTTTTGCGTACTCACAGGATCCCTACATGCTATTAGTCAGGAGTACCAGTTTATTTGGCTTTTCAATGTATGATATTGCTACATCTTGTGTGAGTGACAACACTGTCACTATTTGTGTATGTCTGAAAATGGTTTATAACATTCCCAAAACAGTTATGCAGTAAAGTGATAAAGTTTACTGCATGTGACTCTTGTAAGGAAGATTCATTCCAATCCTTATATTTCACTCTTCTTTTCTGCTCTAGATGAATCAAATATGTTATGGAATCTTCCATAAATGTTTCTTGTGCTTCCATTAAAATTGCATGCTCTTTTTTCTGAGCATGCTCAGTCATTTCACGTTTATGGTGTAAATACTTATTCAGTACACCACTGTGTAGATTGGATGCCACATATTAGAAAATTGTTATGAAATGAAAATGACTGACAGTCAGTCCAACATAAAGATGACTCTCAACATAAATAAACATAATGTAATGCACAGAAATACACAAAGAGGCCTGATATCATCTGACTACATGATTAACAACCAATCACTGGAATCATTTTCTATCATCAGTTACGTGGGAGTATCCTATAAATTTATTGAACTGTAAGCCCCTTTTGAATTCCTCTTTGAGCTTCAGTCATTTATATAATAAATAATGGTAGAATTTTTCAATGAAGTTGCTCATGCTTCAGATATTTAAAGTGCTGTCTACACTCATTTATTTTATGAGCTACAATGAAATGTGATCAACATGTAGTTTTACTTTGAGCACTAGTTGTCAAAAATAGTAGGTCAATAACCCACATAGACTCACATTAAGCTTAACTTCATTCTATGAGTGACAATTTTAATACAGGTTCTACATAGTTATATTTACCAGCTGTGAGTAACTGACTAGCCATGACTGATAAATCATAACTGCTTAGAGGCAACTCACAATGGCATTGTCCACTAAGCTCATTTATAGAGTAGGAAATACTCTAAAAATTATTTACATAGTAATAAAATACAGATTGCTTACTTTTTAAATAATAACATAAAAACAATGTTTGAAGGAAGTGATTATACATATTCAGAAATCAGAATGTCTTGTGCACCTACTGGGTCAATATTCTTTTATATTAGGTTCTACTTTTATGGTTAGGTGCACAAATTTCTCTCATGTTTACTGCTAAAGTCCACTAAGATTATTCCAGAAAGAAAATTTTATACATAAAATATTTCATTAACTCTCATATTTTCCCAGTAATTTTATATATCTCTAGAAACAAAAATACCAGGGCTGCAAGTTGGTAATACTGGATTTTTCACGAATTATATTTTGCAAATTTTGCAATTTTGGGTTTCTTACAAAAATTGTCGCTTCATAACTATGGTAACAATAATATATAGATACTATAAAAATGCTGTATAGTTTAGGGATGATAACAGGACAAGCTGATCTGTCACACCTTTCCACAGCTCAGTATGTCTTAATAGATTCAAGGTGGAACAGTCACATAAATTTAACAGTGGGGAAGGGCGATTTAATGCAAGACTGTTTAGACAATGTAAGTTACCTACAGAGGATGACACTTCAGGCCCCTTTTTTATGAATACTTCAGTGTTATTCATTGATCTGGAACACTTAACAAGTGAAATTAATGGAAGAGATATAAAGAAGATTCAAAGAAAGCTGCATTATTTTTCAAGAGTTTGTGCATTAATGTCACACAAATGCTTAACAGCCTCCACTGAGAGGTGTTGTGAGTTGTGGACAGTCTTAGTCTCAAAATTTCAATAGCTCAAATTCAAATACAGTCCCAAAAACATATTACTTCTTACAGCTTCTAATGAATAAGAAGGTAAAGGTCACAATATTACCAACAATGTTTCTTCCTGCATACCACAAGTGAATGGAAAATTGATGGGTGTGGGGGCTGTGATTCTTTTATACAATGTAGTCTTCACTACGCACTGTACAGTGACTTGCAGAATACAGATGTTTTAGTGTGATTTCTGTGTAATACTGACATTCTTGCAATGTGACATAAATTATTGTTATTAGTCTTTTCCAGTGCAAATAATAACATAAAACAGAGTAAGCATAACATAATTTTTATGGTAAACCGTAATAAGTTAATTCTCCAAATATAAGTGAAATTAAGTAGTGAGTTTTGTCTCATCCCTGTTTCATTTCAATAATATATAAGAAGACACTGTTTTAATTTTAAGGTCTACTGATTTTTCCCATTCCTTTCTGTTTCAGATTCATGTGCCTTTATTCAGTTAGCAGATAAGGACTAATGCATGACTGTTAACTACTGACTCTAAGTTCAAGCAGCACATCTCTGAAAAGTGCATTCAGTTATTCCCACTTCAATGATGGTGCTGTTCCCAGCCAAAAATGTAATCCTCCCTCATGGTTGACAAATAGTATGTACTGAAACAGTTCCTGTTTGTTGGCTGCTGATTGCATATATAAATGATTATTAGAAACATTGACACTATTTTCATCAGGCTGTGTATGTGAGAGAGACAGTGAGTGTGTGTGTGTGTGTGTGTGTGTGTAGAGAGACAGAGATTTTCTTCCTGAATGAAAGACACACTTTGTTACTGATATTGTGCATACCATAAAATATTGCATGTCATTAAGACAGCTGTTGAGAACCACATAGATACTGAAAAGACCTGCAATTGATATAGTTACAAGAATTTATAAAATATTTCTTTAACTTACTAAGTCCTTGTTTTCACTTTTTTGAACAAAGTTATAATGATATATGTTTTTAATTAAACCAAACAAATTCACTGTCTTTCTTCAAACATTACCACTAAGCACTAGATAATTTTCAATCAGGAAAACAAAATCCAAGAAGTTGCAAAATTTTGCTGTATTGCAGCAGCATTTGTTCCTCAAATTTATAGTAGTTTATAATGCTCTTTGCATGGTTAATTCCTTCTTGACTGTCTCTTTATTTGCTATCCCGCAAATATCTTTTCCTTATTTATATTATTTATTTGTGTTCTACCTATGTCTTACTATAGACAGTATTAAAGAAGTGGATAATTATTATAGTGAACATTCCAACAACAGGTATTTTACACTTGCCAAGATTTCATTTCCAATCAGTATATTGAGAATTGGAGTGTTACACATAAAGTTATCACATATCTCAGCATTCACTTCTATTTTTATAGATTAATTGATAGTTGCTTGTGCTGTAGGAAGATTTTAAAAAGACGACTTCAGAGCCTAGTATAAAGTCATATGTATGGATCTACATTTTGTACATAGTTCCTTATACTCCAGCCAGCATATCTGTTTCAGATTTACTTCGATTTAAATTTTTAAGATTTAATACTAATAGTTGTGTGGAGAAGCTGATAAAAGGTCATCACATCAAATAGCCAAATTTTATAGTACTGATTCTGAGTTTGATAGTAGGCCTTATTGTATTTGTTCTGCAGACACATATCAATAGCATTAGCTCAAGGAATGGTTGTAGGAAGAAAAGAGATAAAACTGGTATGTTGCATTAATAAAAGAGAAAAAAAGTATAATTATTTTAACTAGAACAGACAAATCAGTGGATAGTTGCATGAATATTTAAATCTTAAATTAAATTTACCAACCATTCTTAGCATTGTGTCATACCAGTTTCATTGAAACATGAATGCATATCAACTCATAATTGAATTATTCCAAAAAATGCTGTAAATCACCATTGCTCTAAGTATACCTCTACTGCTTTCTTTTTTGTACCAAATACGTGGAAGATGTATTATTTCTGCTTTTTCATATATTATGAAATACACGAATATCAGTTCATTTTTAAGGCCATGTTGGCTTAGTGCAGTATCAGAAATTTGGTCATTTGAGTTACATGAAATTTTCATTTAATTTACTAAATATTCACTATTTCCTTGTGGGCAAAGTTAGTGAGATAAGAGGCTCATATCTGCTCAGTGTATCAAGTAGTACCTTAATTCATATTGCTGTAAATAAATGTAAAAATTACTTTTTACATGCAAATTATTGTATAACTGTCCCTAAACATAGAAATAGGTTTGCTGGTGGATGTAAATACCTTCTAGGAAATGGTCATTTTGTATTGTTTGTGAGTATGTACACTTGCTGCACTTGCTAAATCCAAAACTGTTATGTTTACAGTTCTTTTTTGTTATAAAAGATAAACAGTCAACAGAAATCAAAGTTATCCTGGAACTTCTAATATTCTATTGTGCAATTTTTGCATTAAATGTTGCAAAAGCTACTAGAGAAAGCCAAAGCTTATTTATAATTTTCTTCCGTAAGATACTTTCAGAATCAGTTAAGATGTAATTTAGCTTGATTTATTTGTACATATTTTAAAATTAGAAAACATAACTTGTAAATCACATGCTGTCTTGAAAAGAAATCAAGGTTTCCTATATATAGTTTTGGAGTGCACAAGTGATTTAAATTTGGCTGAAATTTAAAGCTTATACTTAACAAATTAACCCTTGTGAAACTACATTTGTCCTAAAATTACTACAGCATGGTGTTTTATATCTCTGTTGAAACAGTTGTGCTGTATCTTGTGGCATGTGAGAGTCGTTGTCTAAATTTTCACTACATGTACCATTTGTTTTATTTTACATAAAGCTATAGATGTGTTGTTTAGATAGATTTAAGTTGTTATTTGTGTTACGAAGAGGTGTGATCTGATGATAAATACTAGGCATGCATGATCAAAGTATTAAAACTTCTGGCTGTGACAGATTTTTGCAGCATGTAGTAGCTCTCTTGTGCAATGTACTGTAGCACAAAGTTTTTGAATGTATTTTGGATTTACATATATATGAGCACATCATTATAATTAAAATAAAATCTTTATATTCTGTATAAAACTGCATTTATGTTTATTTCCAATATTTACTGTGACTAATATAGTCACCTGGAATGGTGCTCCACAATGTGGTCAACAAAGAAACGCATTATGAGGGCACTTTCTGGGAATAAAATACCTCTGAGTACTTGAGTTCAGTACTAATCCTTATTTTTTAAAATAACTTTGCAACAAATTTCAACTGCTTTGGATAATCTGATCAGCATTTAATATCAGCCATATACCTGACTGTGCACATAATATTTCACAAATATCTCTAAAATAAGGTTGGACAATCTGGATAACAATTTTTTCCCTAGCGAAACATCTACCAATGCTAGGGATGACTCATTTCCTTCACTTTATTTTGATTCTCAATAACTCATTTCTTTTCATTGTTTCTGATTGATATCACATGTTTTGTCATCCCCATGCTCAGCTGCCACACTAACGTCTTATGACATTCACCCCAGGTGAAAGGACTGCTCTCTTTCCAACCTGATACTTACCTCTAATTTAATTGTTCATTAGTGTTGGTAATAATTATCCCAAAATCTTCTATAATCTGTTTTATATATTCTAGTCTTTATGTAACCAAACAGTTTTTTGCCTCTGACACTTCTAGAGTTAAATTAACTACTTCCGCATGAGCAGTGTTCTTTCCTTGCTTATTCATTTTTTATTTCGCTACTCAAGTTTTAACCTCTTTCTACAGCACCACATTTCAGATCTGCCAATTGCATTTTCTCCATAATTTTAATGATCTATGAGTCACTTGTGGATGATGCTGTGCACTAGATTTTCAGTTTTAGGAAATTGTTTTTCAATTTCATTCCAACATTTGATATCATTAGAGTTTTTGTCAAAGTAAGCTTTTTTCATCTACACCAAACAACTATGGATATCTTCCTTGCTTCTACCATATTGTGTAATTTTGCTTTATAGGCTGAAAATTTATTTGGCTTCTTCTACTACTATGTCTGTGCCAGTTTTGATGTTAAACAAGACATTTTTTACCTTTATACTACTTTCCATCACTTTCATCTTAGTTCTGGTATTTATTAACCCAAATATTGTGTTAAGTTCCCATTCTTTTACACTCAGTGGGTCATATAAATTATCCTTCTTTAGGCAAAATGGGTAATGTAATCAGAAAAATTTAACTTTCATATCCATCACCATATAACATTTAGTGATACTAAACTTCAGTTATTTCATCACTTCAACAACCACTGCTGCAACAATAGCATTACATTGCTACACTGTCTTATATCCTTATTATGATATACTTGTCTTATAGACCATGTGGAGGCTCATTTGTTCCTGTCTAAGAACATTTTGAATGCATGGTGAGCGTTTCATTTTATATGATGAGATATTTACACACTGTATAGAATGTTACATATACTTGCTTTGATCTGAAAGGTGAACATACAGATTGTCCAAAAACATTGGATCACAAGTGTATGGAGTTCAGCTACATCTTTTGAAGCGAAAAATAGATAATAAAGAGAAACAACACATGTTGCAGCTAGGAAAAAGGCAGCAGGATCATACAACTCTGATCTGAGGCCAATAGAAACATTACTGTTCACATTTTATTATGTAAATGTTTTCATAATGTGATGTTACATATTAAAATCTGCACAAATAATAACAGTGTTGTCCATCACACAATTCAATTTATGATGATGCCACATTTTGTGTTATGGACAACACTATCACTATTTATGTACATTTGAAAAATGTCTGTGACATTCCCAAAACAGTTAAGCAGTGAAGTGAAAAGGTTCACTGTGTGTGGCTGTTGTAAGAAGATTATTTCCAGTCCTCATATTTCATTCTTCTTTTCTGCTCAAGATGAATCAAATATGCTATGGAATATTAATATTTAATCCTCTTTCATAAATTTTCCTTGTGCTCTCATTAAAATTGTGTGCTCCATTTTCTGAGCACAACCAGTCATTTCACTTTTATGATGCAAATACTTATTCAATATACAGTTGTATACATGGATGACACATGTTAGAAAATTGTTATGAAATGAAAAAAGACTGACAGTCAATCCAACATAAAGATAACCCTCAACAGAAACAGATATAATGTAATTCACATAATACACAATCTGACTACATGATTAACAACCAATCCCTACAATCATTCACTATCATCTTTTACCTGGGAGTATCTTATAAATTTATTGATCTGTAAGGTCTTACTGAATTCATCTTTCAGTCTCCAGCATTGGTATAATAAATGGTGGTAAAATTTTTCAATAAAGTAGCTGATACTGCAGATATTTAAAGTACTGTCAATGTGCATTTATTTTACTAACTATAATGAAATATGATCAACTCACAGTTTTACAGTAGCCATTATTTGTCAAAAATAGCAGGTCAGTAACTTACTTAGACTCACATTAAGTTTAACATTTATCTGAAGAGTTTGGGCACCTTATCTGATACTAAAAGAAAAATCTGACAGGACACTGAAATACCTGAGTAGAAACAATAGCCTGGAACAGATGAAATTCCTACAAAATTATTAAGATCTTCAGGAGAACTAGGCATACCAAAAGTATTCCATCTGGTTTGTGAGACATATGATCAGGAAAAACAACCTTATATTTCAAGAAGAATGTAATAATTCCAGTTCCAATAAGGCAGGTGGTGACAGAAGTGAACATCAGCACACAATCAATTTAGTAAATCATAGTTGCAAAGCACCAATGTGAATTATTTACAGGCGGATGGAAAGACTGGTAGAAGCTGACTTGGTAGACGATTACTTTAGGATCCAGAGAGATGTAGGAACATTCAGATAATACAGACCATACAACTTACTTCAGAAGAGAGGTTAAAGAAAGACTGAAAGATCAAATACAAGGGGCATAACATTATCCACAACTGTTATAGCAACAAGACTGCAGTTATAAAAATTGGAGGACATGAGAGGGAGGAAGGAATGAGACAGGGTTTTAACCTATCCTTGACGTTATTCAATCTATACATTGATAAATCAGTAAAGGAAAACAAATTCTGGGAAAAGAAATAAAAACTTTGGAGCTCACTGATGACATGGTAATTCTGCAAGATAGGGTGAAGTAGTCAGAAGGTGAGTTGAATGGAATGGGTTATGTCTTGAAGAGCTGTTATAAGATGAAGATCAACAAAAGTAAAAAATGTGTAACAGAATGTAGTCAGATTTTACCAGGTGGTCCTTAGAAAACAATTCACTGAAAGTAGTAGGTGAGTTGTTCTATTTTGTTAAGAAAAAACTGATGGCAGAAGAAGAGAGGATGTTAAATGCAGAGTAACAATAGCAAGAAAAGCTTTTCTGAGAAAGAGAAATATGTTAATATCTAATACAAATTTAGGCATTAGGGAAACATTTCTGAAAGTAGTTGTGTCGGTGTAGTCTTACCAGGAAGTGACATGTGGATGATAAGCAGAACAGACAGGAAGAGAACAGAAGTTTTGGAAATGTGCTGCAATGGAAGAATGCAGAAGATTACATGGGTAGCAGAGTTAACTAATGTAAAGGTACTGAATCAAATCAGGGAGGAAAGTATTTATGGCACACATTGATAAAAGAAGGGATCATTAGACAGGGCACACTCTGAGGCATCAAGGAAGTGTGGTGAATAAAAACTGTAGAGAGGACCAAGGTTTAAGTACTTTAAGCAGGTTCAAATAGATGTACGGTGCAGTAGTTACACAGAGAAGGATATACTTGGACAAGATAGACTAGTTTTGAGAACAGCATCAAACCAGTCTTTGAACTGAAGCTGGCCGGAGTGGCTGAGTGGTTCTAGGCGCTAAAGACACAGATTCGAATCCTGCCTCGGGCATGGACGTGTGTGATGTCCTTAGGTTAGTTAGGTTTAAGTAGTTCTACGTTCTAGGGGACTGATGACCTCAGAAGTTAAATCCCATAGTGCTCAGAGCCATTTGAACCATTTTTGAACGGAAGGCCACAATAACAGTAATAACAACAACAACAACATCAACATTTCACCTTATACTGTCAAAACTTTTATATGGATCCACAAATGTAGTGGAGGTATCCAGATTTTTCTTTATTCTTCATCCATTTAACAGAAAATCAACCCATACTTACTCCTAGCCGGATGCTTCATACGATCATTACCCTTCATGGAGCGAAGGCCATAGTGAGAATCTGGTCTGCAAGTCTGGCGAACCTTCAGATTACAAAATACCTACTGAAAAATTGGGAGATATGAGAACATTTTTCTAATTGAATGGATATTTACTTCTTTATTAGTTCCTTATTTGCATATACATTACATCTGGTAGGCTAAAATCAACACACGAAAAACAAACTAAGCATAGGCCTCAACAGAAGCTAAGTTCATCATTATAAGAGACTGAGAAAAAAATCCAGCAGCCATAGCACATATGCAACGATTGTTCAAAATAATGTGAATACCCGCTAACTATGGTGTAGGGTCACTGGTGTCCAAAGCAGCCCGAATGCTCCTAGGGACCAAAACATATAAATCTAGAATGGTGGTAAACTTCATTTTAGACTATTTGTTACAAAGAAACTGTTCGAAATACTTTAGAGGTAGCAGATGAATGTTATATATCATTAATTGTTTTTCCACTGCATACTACAATAATATTCAAAATTTGAAACTATGGACGCTAGGGAAGAAGTGCTAATCTACTTTCACATGAAACAAATCAATCTTGAACACTTGCAGTCATATGACTGGGGGAATTATTAGAATTAAAAATGCACTCCCCTTGCAGGAACAATGCCTGTTCCATTGAATAACATGGACTTTAGATGACCATATAGACCTTACCACATACATTTACATTTTATGTTGTTATTCTAGGACCTAATGTCATCCACAATGTGGCCATTTGAACCACTTCGGACCTCCAATATACTTTCATTTTGGAGTAAGGTGGTCAAGACTGTATACTTCCTCTGTTTTTTTTATGTATCTACATGTGCTGCAGTAGTGAACTTTGTAATGCTGGACCAATCAGACTATCATAGACGTTACCACTGGTTAGTAATCCAAGAATTTTTTTCTTACACCACTAAACCCTCTTATTCACATTTATTCATTTTATAAGAGGTTTGAATATGCCAGATCTGCTTCGATTGTTCTCTTTATACTGTTCCTGTTCCACATTACATTCTGTTCTGTAGATGCATATTAAGCTCAGCAGTCACATTTGTGACAATTATCATTTTATTAGAGCTACAATTAATCTTTAATATCCTTCTCTACCAACCACTGAGTTCAGTTTTTATTCCAATATCATTCTTAGCACACAGTTCTATATTGACATCTACATCTACATAGATAAGCTTGGTGGAGGGTACCTTGTACCACTACTAGTCATTTCCTTTCCCATTACACTCACAAATAGAGCAAGGGAAAAATGACTGTCTATATACCTCCATATGAGACCTAATTTATCATATCTTATCTTCATGGTCCTTATGCACATATATGTTAGGGCAGTAGAATCGTTTGTCAGTCAGCTTCAAATGCCAGTTCTCTAAATTTTCTCAGTAGTGTTTCTCAAAAAGAACTTCTCCTTCCCTCCAGGGATTCCTATTTGAGTTCTCAAAGCACCTCTGTAACACTTACATATTGTCCAAATCTACTGATAACAAATCTAGCAGCTTACCTCTGAATTGCTTCAGTGACTTTCTTCAATCCAACCTTGTATGGATCCCAAACATGAGTGGTCTCAGAAATAGGTCACACAAATGTCCTGTATGTGGTCTCCTTTACAAGTAAACAACACTTTCCTAAAATTCTCCCAATAAATCAAAATCAACCATTCACCTTCCCTACAGGTTCTTCAGGTGTTCTACATAGTTGGTTGGTTGATTTGTGGGAGGGGGCCAAACAGTGAGGTCATCAGTCCAATCTGATTAGGGAAGGATGGAGAAGGAAGTCGGCCATGCCCTTTCAAAGGAACCATCCCAGCATTCGCTTGAAGCGATTTAGGGAAATCATGGAAAACCTAAAGCAGGATGGGCAGTCGCCTTCCCTACCACAATTCTCATGTCTATTCCATGTCATATAGCTTTGCAACATTATAGTCAGATATTTAAATGACTTGACAATGTCAAGCAGGACACTAGTGATACTGTAATTGAACATTACAGGTTTGTTCTTCCTACTCATCTGCATTAACTTACATTTTTCAACATTTTGAGCTAGCTGCTGCCTTTCATCATATCAACTAGAAATTTTGTCTGAGTCATCTTGTATCTTCCTATAGTCACTCAACTTTCACACCTTACCATACACCACTCTATCATTAACAAAAAACCACAGCTTGCTGCCCACCCTGTCCAACAACTCATTTATCTATAGAGAACAACAGCAGTCCTATCACACTTCCCTCGGGCACTCCTGATGATATCCTTGCCTCTGCTGAACATTCTATATTGAGGATAACATACTGGGTTTCATTTGAACTCAGTATGCTGTTATGACAATAGACAAAATACCTGTGTACATCTATAGCATATCTGTGACACTTGTCATGTTATCACCAACTAAATGGAAGTTGAGAATTTTGTCTTCATTACAAGTTTGTAGGGTCTGACATGACAATAGATCAGTGGCCCATATCATAACACTCACAAACATATAGCGAGCTCAGAAGACTTTCAGAGACCATGTCAGCACATATTGGAGGATTTCTACAACATTACATCATTGACTGGGTACTATGAATACTACAGAAAATGAAAAGTTTGTTTGAATGGGTAATGATGTCTCAGTAATCCAGTTACATATTGTATAGGAATTTGATTTGGCATATAATATGTACATTGCACTGCAAGGACAGTCAAAACAATCCACAAGGAATAATACTGTCACATCTGCCTGCAACTTCAATGCAAATCAGTGGTTATTGTGATTCTCTTAGGTTGGACTGAAAAGCTATCTAACAACTTGGGACTGCAGTAAGTCTCTGAATTAGTGTGAAACATTACAGACACTGTAGAGATCATAGAGCAGGAAAGTCAAATAAACAGAAATTGATGCTTTGTATCTTGAAAATTTTAAGATTTGGTGCTTTACTTGAAGGGAAGAGCACAAAAAATAAATAAATAAAGGCTGCTAGGAAACAGATGTGCTTAATGAATGGATGTTATATCACAGCCAAAAATATTTTCAGAACTCCAACACATCTTAAAAAGGTGACACTATTGTTACTAATGACGCAATAAGTTTACTTTATTTTAATTTAGTTACTTACATCTTCCATGCTCGTAGATCATTCACACAACTGATCACTATGATTTTTTACAGTTTGTTTAATATAGTTTCTTTTATGTGTGAGTACATTCCACCCATTTACAGATCAGTATAAACAGTGATCAAAAACTACAATAGGAACAGGTGTGAGAATTTTGTTCTTCTGATATACACACTTTACACTTTCCTAAATAGAAATTTAGGAGTTTCAAGATGAAACCTGTACTGCAAAGATCATTGGTAGGCACATATCTTTGATGTGTCAGGAAGCTGTAGCTCATCACTTTTAAGAGTAATGGCAAGTTTATAAACATAATTAAACTTATTAATTTGATGAAGGTGGAGAGTATGTGATACTTAGAATGTGTTATCTAGAGAATGCAAAAGCCAATAATACATCTACAGTCACCTTAATTAGGCAATAAATCATTGGGAAATTAGTTTTTAATAAAGAATATAAGCAAGTCTAAAAAACAAACATTGTAAACAATGAAACAGTCATGCAGTCACAAATTCTCTGGGTGATAATCTAACATCCAGTCTAGACTGCTTGCTAGGACAGACCGAACTAATGAACACATCTGCTTTTACCAGCTCATATGGTCTTTAGGACTATGTCATCCATGTTTGATTAGAATAAGTGTCCTAAGTGACCAAATTCTGAGAAGAAAAAGGAAGTTGGCCAAAGATTATTCTTGATATTTGTGAAATTTTTTCTCATGGACATTTCATGATAGAGGACTGCAGGAACTGCACTTTTTTTGGTTATATTATTGGTATTTGGCCAGCTGTTCATACAGATAGTTTTATCAGGATGGCACACACCTGGAATTACTAACATGTGAGTTGATGATCTTTTCCAAATATCATGTGTCTCTCTGCCTCAAAGACAACTTGACTGCAGTCATAAATCTGGATATATATTACACAGAGATGTAATTTTTGTGTTAGTAAGTATTGGTGTTGTGCTGCCTAAGTTCTCCTCCAAATTCAAGAACTAGTATGCATGACTCTTTGCTTGTAATATCACATATACGAAATGTAAGAGCATAATCACTGTCTTAGGAATGTATGCTGTTTGCTATGATGAATTCATTCATGCAAGAAAAAAATATTATTTTGAACTTACAATATCATTTAAAGATTTTGTAGCAGCTAGATATCAGAAGTGTGGAATGTAGTTGTGTTGATCAGTTCTCCTGCTCTTCTTGTAGCTGAATGTGGCTTATACTCTCTTTAGTTTTCTGACCAAAATACCACTGACAAATTATTGTTAACAGTCACACTACCAAACTACTGCAAGCAAGAATACTTTATAGAAGATGCTGTCACAAACTGAAAATATTACTTATGAGCAACAGTCAGTTATATTAAGACTTTGGTGTGAATGTAAACAGGAAAAACTTTTTGTTATTGGTATATTAGCACTAAATACTAAATGTATCCATTCTCCTCAATCTGTAAAGTACTACATTAGTAGAATGAAATTTTCACTCTGCAGCCGAGTGAGGGCTTATATGAAACTTCCTGCAGATTAAAACTGTGTGCTGGACTGAGACTTGAACTTGGGACTTTGCCTTTTGCAAGCAGGTGCTCTAACAACTGAGCTTCCCAAGCTTGACTCACGAGCCATCTTCACAGCTTCAGTTCTGCCAGTACCTCGTCTCCTACCTTCCAAACTTCACAGTAGCTCTCCTACATTAGGAATTTCAGCTAATAAAATTGGCACATATGCATCCCATCCACCCCACTTATCCACCCCCATTCCCCCCTCCCAGGAATTTCAGCTAATAAAATTGGCACATATGCATCCCATCCACCCCACTTATCCACCCCCATTCCCCCCTCCCCTCACCACACGCACACACACTCACACAAATGGTGACTGGGGGCTCTACAGTGATACCTCTTTTTCTCTGGCTGTCAAAGTCCAGTAATGCCATGTCTTTCAACCAGTGGCTTTTGAATCATCATTGCTCAAATCCTGGTGAGATTGTATTAAATTTTCATAGTTACATTAATTTGAATTTCTGTTGCTAAAGCTTGTGGAAGCAAGTAAGTAGTCTATTCTAAATAGCAGCTGGCTACATGTGTGTACTAAGAAAATGTTGAAAATATCATTGATCACCCCGGAAATATGTTATAAAATTTATGCATGCCATGTGTATCTCCAAACACTGTGAGTTGAAATGTAAACTCCTATTATGTAGTTAATAACACTCATGAAATTTTGCAAAGCATGTGATTTATAATTTGCAAACAGAAATAATTACTTGAGTAGCAGCTCCATGATACCTTTCACATACATTTATGAATCGATAATGAGGCATTATGTAATGTAACACCCAAGCTGTTGCTGACAGATGCTTTGCATCTTCAGGCATAGAGCAGTTGAAGCCATACCAAATAGTAATTGCTATTACTTGTTCAAATATTCACTACGAACAATTGCAAATATATGGTAGAATGATAACTAATAGAAAGTATGCTCCATTCCCAGAGAAATATCCACTGTAGCAACAAAATCAGAACCGATACAGCCCTGATCTAAACAGTTGTATCACAAGTCATACAGTAAATCAAGTGGCAATGGACTTGCATGTTTTACAATTAATAGTCCCTTCTTTGACCAACTCTGGATGAATCTGCATTGTTCAAAAAATGAATTCTATGAAGGCACAGTACTCCACTTGATGCATATGAATGAAAGACAAACAGTATAGCTGTTTTCAAAAGCTTTAGAGACAAGACTATTTTGAAGATCAAATTTACACTTACCTCACATTATTTTGAAATGTGCACCAGCAAACCACAAACAAAATTCAATCAGTATCAACATCCTCTCTGTGCCAGGCCAAATTATATATTCACCTTGACTGCAAAACAATACTGCATTCTTTGTTAAAATTTTATCTGCTTGGTATATCCTAATTAGCAACTACTCATCTGAACAGTGATTAAAAAGATACATCATTTATTCAGAAATTAAATGCCTAAGCTATTTTTAATAATATAACACTTTGTAAGTATAGTGGAGAAATCATATGAAATGTCTTACAAATGAGGACTGCATAGTCACTCAAAATAAATGTTAAGTATCTTTCTTTAAGGAACAATGAATTATTTTCACAAATATTGACTGGATATGTTATTATTTTAACTCCCATCTACATAGCCTTGTAGACGTCTGCTTGAGCAAAAAGGCTACATAGAACAGACACTTGGTTACCCTTTCCATGAAATAATGTGATCAATATGTTCTATCTTACAGTTGATGTCTTGTGATGCCAAGACACTCATTAGTGATATATATAATTTTATTGCACAATTATGACCTTCTTATCTTGCCCCCATACTTTTGTTTCTCAGACACAGAATTGGGTACATCACACACTCTTTTCATTCATCCATTCATTTCCAATAAATTAGTGAACTGCATCCCATCTTTTCATGTTTGTATAGAATGATATCTATTCATGTGTAAATTTGATCATGCTCTTAAGGTAAATTTATCATCAACCTGAAGGCTGAATTGGACATCATAGCACTTTACTAAGTATGGTCCAGTTGGAAACGATATGCCCTAGCCTTCCTCTAACCTCTGTACTGACTTACACAACGAGTTGTAGGGGGAACTACAGTTTAACATGAGCTTTGAACTATGGTGCAACTCAGTATTTTTCTCATTCACAAATATTGGCAGGTATAAAAGAAGTGATAAATGAGAGATAAAAATCCTGAAACTGACCAAGAATTGAATCCCAGATGTCTGGCTTCATAGTCCCACACTTAACCACCAAACCACAAACATGTTACAGTAGGAATGAATTCAATCTCCATCCAGCCATACAGATTTAAGTTTTTAATGGCTTACTAAATCACTTAAGGCAAATCATGGCAAAATTCTTTTGAAGAGGACATGGCTGATTTCATTCCCCATCCTGAGCATGCATCAAATTTCCTATGACTTCATCATCATTGCAATATAGAACACAAATCTTTCTTCCTTCCACAAGTGGATACATCATATTGAACTGAAAAAGCCTGTGATTAATGTACAACAGAAATAACATTATAAAATAGGTTCTGTGCTATGTAAAACAAATGAAATGAACAGATCACAGTAAACTTACATTTTTACCTGCTGGGAAACAACATTTATTATGTTCAACAGACAAATGCAAGATGAATAAGACAATGAATATTCATTTGTCATCAGTTCCAATATTACTGTTGTATCCACATTTACCAGTATATTTCAACATAAATAAAGTCACTTATAGACTTTTGTGCACCTGGTATACATGCAGTTTCTAAATATAAATAATATTTCTCCAGTGTTTTGATGACATGTGCTTTCGTGAACTCAACATTGTTGGGGCAATGCACAGACAAAATTTCATGTGACTGATAAAATAACACAAATGAAACCACATTCAGCTATCACAGCATGTGTTAACATCCCTGTTACATTTAATTAGATTAAAACCCATTCCAGGAAACCTTTATGAAAAATTTAAAAAGAAATACTCTACTTAGATCCTGGAAACACTCAAAAAAATATGTTGACCTGAGGCAAATTCTATAAAATTGAATATTCTTGACAATTTTGTTGTCATTGTTGTAAAATCTGTAAATGACAATGGGAAATATGTCTCATAAGTGGCAATATATACCATAGTTCCTTAGCACAAGTGATGATATTTTAAAATACCAAATTTAGCACAAAAAAAGGGAGGGAAGGACATAGGCAGTTAAACAGTGCATTAGGTGCTAACAATAATCTTTCTTTGCACATAGTAATTTCACAGTCTTGGAAACTGTAATTTTATACATTCACATTAATACAATCATACCACAAATATCGAATACATATGAAGGAAATAACACATTAGATATTTTGCCTGAGGTAGTTTTAAATAAAGTGAGTATAACAAACTGTTAAATATAAATGCTTTAAGTAGTCTCTAAAAGTATTTCCACAGAGTTAGTTTGTACCATTAGGCAATGTGTCAAAGAAATGTATTCCATCAGTATTTGGATTCTGAGTAATAACTCTTTTTAGCACTCAATATGCAGAATTTTAATAATTTATGAGTAAAAAAGACCATTCACCAAACATCAGAGTCATTGAGTCACTGACAAAATAGAACAAAACTAGTCATTGACAGGCACTCAACAGAGAAAAAAACTTGCCAGCTTTTGGACAAATCTTTTAAATGAGTTAGAGCACACACAAACACTCTCTCTCTCTCTCTCTCTCTCTCTCTCTCTCTCTCTCTCTCTGTGCAATTACATTGTACAGGCTGAACACACAGTGCTGAGGCTGCAGTTTGACGGCTGGACTGAGGCGAGGGATTGTGCCAGTGTGGGCAGAGAGAGAAACAATCAGGAAGTGGGAAGAGGGTTGGGGAGCAATGGGTGGCAACTCAGAGGAATGCAGCAGTTGTGTGTGATAGTAATGTGGAATGGAGAGGCGCTTCAGGCCAGGTGGATTATGGAAACAAAGGATGTGTTTCAAGGGTACCTCCTATCTAAATAGTTTAGAAAATTTGGTGGTGGAGGGAAGAATAGATGGCATTGGTTGTGAAGCAGCCACTGAACTCGAGCATGTTGTGCTCAGCAGTGTGTTTCATCACTGGGTGGTCAACTCTGTTCTTGGCCACTCATTCATGTAGACAGCTGGTTGGTGGTCATGCTGACATAAAATGCTGCAAAGGAATTGCAACACACTTAGTATGTGACATGGATACTTTCACAAGTGGCCCTTCCTGTGATGGGGTAGGATAAACCTGTGACAGGACTAGAGTAGGATGTGCGGTGTGGGTGAATCAGACAGGTATTGCACCTGGGTCTTCCAGAGGAATATGATCTCTTTGGGAAGGGTTTTAGAATGAGAGTGGCATTGGGATGGACCAGGTTGTTGTGTAGGTTGGGTGGACACTTGAATACTACTTTAAGAGGAGTGGGAATGATCATGGGTAGGATGGTAGATACTCGAAGCCCTGGCAAAGGACATGCTTCAGTTGCTCCAGTCTAGGGTGATACTAGGTGATGAGGGGGAACTCCTTTGCAGCTGGTTCTTGGAGGTTGTGGGGGAATTAGAGGTGTGTGATGATTTGGTATGGGAAATTTGTTTGCAGACTAAGTGTGTGTGTGTGTGTGTGTGTGTGTGTGTGTGTGTGTGTGTGTGTGTGTGTGTGTGTGTGTGTGGAGTGGGGGGAAGGGGGAGGGAGGGGGTAATTCCTACTGCCTGTGAAGGGCTTTGTGAGGCCTTCATCATGCTGGACAAGGGAATTCTCATCACTGCAGATATGCTGTCTGTGGGTGGCCAGGCAAAATGGGAGTGATTTCTTGGTGTGTAAGGGGTGACATTTGTCAAAATGCAGATTCCATTTGTAGTTAGTGCCCCAATGCGAACAGAGGTATGGATGGAGCTATCGCAGAGGTGGAGTTCACTGTTGAGAATGATAGCAGAAGATAAGGTGTCTTGGCCCTCAGTCCAGATCATGAAGGGTTTTCTTTAGGTGGCTCATAAACATGTTAGCATAGGAGGGTGCCAAGCAGGTGCCCATGATCATGCTACAAGAATCTAGGCTATGGGCAATTGGTTGGTGTTGTTGGTCTAGAGTAGTGGAGGGTCTTTCAGTGGGAGCACAGTAACCAGCAACAATGGGGCATCCACGATTGTTGAGTTTATGTATTTTGGGGAACATGTAGAAGATGCGTGTGTGGGAGGCTGTTGGGGTGAGGCAGGAGATGGATTTGGGGGAAAGATGGTGGAATGTTGGATGCCACAAGTTCAATCATTTGTGGAGGTGTGTGGAGGTGTTGCAACCCATCCACCAAAACCCTGTTCTATGTATGTTTCAATCTTACCCACAGGCATCACCTTCTGACCCACACCCAAGTTCAGCCATGTTGGACTCATCAAAGATCTACTCTACTTCCCCTAATCTATACAGTGGGAACACTCCTTTGCTACAAACCTCACTAACCAAAGCCATCCTAATTTCAACATTGAAACTTGCCTCTCCCAGTTCATACCTCCATCACACTGTGACCCTCCACCCCTCCCACCTAACCATCCCCTAGTCACCTTTTAGGAATTCTTACATCTAACTTCAAGGGCACTCGCATGGCACCCTCGTGTGCCACCGTGTTTGTGGGTCATCTAGAGAAAAGCTTCCTAGCTTCCCAAAACCTTAAAAACCTTGTCTGATTCAGGTTATCTCCATTATCTGTACCCAGGGCCAAGCCACTCTACCCTCATCCCTCCACAAAAATGGCTCTGAGCACTATGGGACTTAACTTCTGAGGTCATCAGTCCCCTAGAACTTAGAACTACTTAAACCTAACTAACCTAAGGACATCACACACATCCTTGCCTGAGGCAGGATTCGAACCTGCGACCATAGCGGTCGCACGGTTCCAGACTGCAGATTCCTCCACAACCTCAAGGCCTTCTCTCCCATCTGCTTCACCTGGTCTTCCCTAGCCCAATGGGCCACCTTATTGGATATTAAACTTCACCTCTCTGATGCCTCCATAAATATCTCTATCCATAAAATGACTACTAACCATCAACACTATGTGCATTTTGAAAGCTGTCACCCAATCCACACCAAAATATTGCTCCCGTTTACCTTAGCCAACTGTGGATGATGTATCTGTAATGCTGAGAATTCCCTGGTCTCACAAAGCTGCTCACAGGCAGGGACTATCCTCAAACCTAGACCACAAACAAATTTCTTGTACCATATCCTCACACACCTAAACCTCTCACCATCCCCCAGAACAAGCTGCAAAGGAGCATCCCTCTCATCACACAGTATCACTTGGGATTGGAGCAACTGAACCATGTCCTTCACCAGGTCCTCAATTATCTATCATCATGCACAGTAATGGGGGACATCCTACCCATGATCATTCCCACCCCTCCTAAAGTGGAGGGGACTGATGACCTCAGCAATTAAGTCCCATAATGCTCAGAGCCATTTGAACCATTTGAGCCTCCTAAAGTGGTAAATCACCACACCCCTAACCTACACAGCATCCTGGTCTACTTCTAATGCTACTCCCACTTTCAGCCCCTTGCAACAGAGGTGTTATCCCTGTGAAGACCCAGGTGTAAGACCTGCCTGATTCACCAACCCAGACATCCCACTCTAGTTTTATGACAAGCTTTCCTATCCCATCATAGGTAGGTCCACCTGTGAAAGCAGCCATGTCATACACAAGCTCTGCTGCAATTTCTGGATAGCATTTCATGTGCATATTTCCACCAGCCAGCTGTCCACCAGCCAAATGACCACTGCAAAACTGTGGCCAAGAACAGAGTTGCCCACTAAGGGGTGGAACACACTGCTGAGCACAACATGCTCATTTCAATGGCTGCTTCACAACCTTTGCTATCTGGATCCTTCCATCCAACATCAAATTTTATGAACTACACAGATGCGAGTTATCCTTGCAACACATCCTTCGTTCATGTAAAACTCCTTGCCTCAGACTCCACTAACCCACAGTGCTCACATCTTCTACCCAACAGTCCCCCCTTCCTCTGTTGAACCACCCCTCCCCATCATAACCTACATGTCGTCATCATCGTACATGGCACGAGCCGACCAGCTCCAGTGCCCATGTGTCACATTTGTACTGCCTGTCCCTCCCAAATTCCTGTCCTGCACACCTGCTGTCTCCCTCTTAACTATCAGAAATCTCTGTTGAACCACTCCTCCCATTTCCTGCCTCTATCTCCATGCACCCACCTCACCCCACACAACCTCTCACACCTGTCCACCTGCTGAACAGCAGTCTTGGTATTGTGTGTTCATCTGGCACAATGTTAGTGCATGGTTGTGTGTGTGTGTGTGTGTGTGTGTGTGTGTGTATTCTAGCTCATTGAAGGCTTCACCTGAAAGCTTGCAAGTTTTTCATTATTTCTTGTGTGCCTATCAGTGATTCCACATTTAGTGAGTGGTCTTGTTAAGTCCTAAATTATTTAAATTCATTTATCACTTAGAATCATATATTATCCATTGCTGGTTCATGTGCTGTTATGATAAATGTTCATTAGGCTAGTTTCTACACTGTTTTTATTTTTAGCATTTTATGCTGATTGCTGTGCGCTAATTATAGAGTGCTTCCTAAAATTTCTATGATACTGTTTCCTTTGTCCAGACTGTTCAGTATTGCATGTAAAAAGTTGCTACTTGTGTTATTGTCAATATACCTTTCTGGAAACCATGCAGGCTACATTTACTGAATAAGCATTCCATTTGATAAATAATTACTCTTTCAAGTAATTTGGCAAGTGTTAAAGTAATGAAAGGAACTTGTAATATTTTATCTCTGAGGTTGCTCCATGTTCCTATATTGGCAATATTTCAGTAACTTTTAAAAGAACAAGAGTAGTCTGCCAAACTGAACTGCTTATTCTGTGCTATTTATTTTATTAGTTCATTTCTGAATTCTTTAAGTAGTTTAAATGGTACCTCATCCCAGTCACTGTATGTTATCATTTTCAGCTATGAAATAATTTTTAAAAAATTGCATTCTGTAACACTTCTCAAAGAAATGAAAAAATGAGCTGCTTATTTTGAGTTTATTGCAGGTTTTGAATCATCCACTCTAGGTCAAAGGCTAAGGCAAACATAATCTTGTTTACACTGCATCAACACACTGGTGTGATGTTTGCTTTTTTTGACTCACCAGTCTTCTGACTGGTTTGATGCGGTCCACCATGAATTCCTCTCCTGTGCCAACCTCTTCATCTCAGAGTAGGACTTGCAGCCTATTTGTCCTCAATTATTTGCTGGATGTATTCCAATCTCTGTCTTCCCCTGCAGTTTTTGCTCTCTACAGCTCCCTCCAGTATCATGGAAATCATTCCCTGGTGTCTTAACAGACGTCCTTTCATCCTGTCCCTTCTCCCTGTCAGTATTTTCCACATATTCATTTCCTCTCCAGTTCTGCACAGAACCTCCTCATTTCTTACCTTATCAGTTTATCTAATTTTCAACATTCATCTGTAGCACCACATCTCAAATGCTTTGATTCTCTTCTGTTCCTGTTTTCCCACAGTCTATGTTTCACTACCATACAATGCTGCTCTCCAAACATACATTATCAGAAATTTATTGCTTAAATTAAGGCCTATGTTTCATACTAGTAGACTTCTCTTGGACAGGAATGCCCTTTTTGCTAGTGCTAGTCTGCTTTTGAGGTCCTCCTTTCACCATCCATCATTGGTTATTTTGCTGCCTAGGTAGTAGAATTCCTTAACTTCATCTACTTCATGATCATCAATCCTGATATTACGTTTCTCACTGTTCTCATTTCTACTAATTCTCATTACTTTTGTCTTACTTCAGTTTACTCTCAATCCATATTTTGTACTCATCAGACCATTCCATTCAGCAGATTGTGGAATCCTTATTCACTTTTTCTCAGGATATCAATGTCATCAATGAATTGTATCATTGATATGCTTACACCTTGAATTTTAATCCTCACTCCTGAACCTTTCTTTTACTTCCATCATTCCTCCTTTGATGTTTGCTAGTCACCTCTAAAAGATTTACAGATGCAGCAAAAGATTTGTTTCTCACTCCATGATGTTCACTTGATTTTGTTATTGTATAGTATCGTAATTTGGAACTTCAACAAATGACACAGTCAATTCTAGATAATCAGAGACAACTGGAAAATAAATATTTGTTTCATTCTCTGTTTGTTGCATACAATGCATTACATTGTTCTAACAGAAAGAGTTTTCACAAATTTGATGTTTGACTTTAGTGGAAGCCTTCACTTTACATAATGGATTGCAGTGTGTTGTGAAAAGAAGTTAGAAGACTAAGAGCAGAAATTAAGACTATTTGTTATGTAGCATTCTAATGGAAGCCCAACTGACATTATACAGGGTGTTACAAAAAGGTACGGCCAAACTTTCAGGAAACATTCCTCACACACAAAGAAAGAAAATATGTTATGTGGACATGTGGCTGGAAACACTTACTTTCCATGTTAGAGCTCATTTTATTACTTCTCTTCAAATCACATTAATCATGGAATGGAAACACACAGCAACAGAACGTACCAGCGTGACTTCAAACACTTTGTTACAGGAAATGTTCAAAATGTCCTCCGTTAGCGAGGATACATGCATCCACCCTCCATCGCATGGAATCCCTGATGCGCTCACTGATGCAGCCCTGGAGAATGGCGTATTGTATCACAGCCATCCACAATACGAGCACAAAGAGTCTCTACATTTGGTACCGGGGTTGCATAGACAAGAGCTTTCAAATGCCCCCATAAATGAAAGTCAAGAGGGTTGAGGTCAGGAGAGTGTGGAGGCCATGGAATTGGTCTGCCTCCACCAATCCATTGGTCACTGAATCTGTTGTTGAGAAGCATATGAACACTTCGACTGAAATGTGCAGGAGCTCCATCGTGCATGAACCACATGTTGGGTCGTACTTGTAAAGGCACATGTTCTAGCAGCACAGGTAGAGTATCCCATATGAAATCATGATAACGTGCTCCATTGAGTGTAGGTGGAAGAACATGGGGCCCAATCAAGACATCACCAACAATGCCTGCCCGAACGTTCACAGGAAATCTGTGTTGATGACGTGATTGCACAATTGCGTGCGGATTCTCGTCAGCCCACACATGTTGATTGTGAAAATTTACAGTTTGATCATGTTGGAATGAAGCCTCATCCGTAAAGAGAACATTTACACTGAAATGAGGATTGACACATTGTTGGATGAACCATTCACAGAAGTGTACCCGTGGAGGCCAATCAGCTGCTGATAGTGCCTGCACACGCTGTACATGGTACGGAAACAACTGGTTCTCCCATAGCACTCTCCATACAGTGACGTGGTCAACGTTACCCCGTACAGCAGCAACTTCTCTGATGCTGACATTAGGGTTATCGTCAACTGCACAAAGAATTGCCTCGTCCATTGCAGGTGTCCTCGTCGTTCTAAGTCTTCCCCAGTCACGAGTCATAGGCTGGAATGTTCCGTGCTCCCTAAGACGCTGATCAATTGCTTCAAACGTCTTCCTGTCCCGACACCTTCGTTCTGGAAATCTGTCTCGATACAAACGTACCACACCATGACTCTTGCCCGGTGCTAATCCATACATAAAATGGGCATCTGCCAACTCCGCATTTGTAAACATTGCACTGACTGCAAAACCACATTTGTGATGAACACTAATCTGTTGATGCTACATACTGATGTGCTTGATGCTAGTACTGTAGAGCAATGAGTCACATGTCAACACGAGCACCGAAGTCAACATTACCTTCCTTCAATTGGGCCAACTGGCGGTGAATCGAGGAAGTACAGTACATACTGACGAAACTAAAATGAGCTCTAACATGGAAATTAAGCATTTCCGGACACATGTCCACATAACATCTTTTCTTTATTTGTGTGTGATTAATGTTTCCTGAAAGTTTGGTCATATATTTTTGTAACACCCTGTATATCTGATACCACATCAAAAGTCAGATTATTTGGTAGAATGGTGGCAATAAATTTTATGAAGATCGAAGAGAAATGTACATTCACTTACACAGTTATGAGACATAAACAAAAAGAAAAAGTAATAGAATCTGTTAAGCAAGCATACAGAGACAAGTCACAATAAAATGAAGATTTAAATACTCAAGCTGACTGAAATGAGAAGGATGAAACTGTAACATCAGTTTATAAAAACAAAAGAGCAAATACAATCTCATCAGATGAGCTATTTTTATCATAACATTGCTTTGAAATTGTGAAAGATGAACAGATAAATGTAAATGAAGCACAAAATAATATCATTATATTATAGAACCAGTAAAAGAACATGGAAACTGGCTATATTAACATAAAACTGGATTCAAGCCCCAGTTGCAGCAATTACTGTACATTGTGTCAAACAGCTACTCTAGTTGAATGCTGTGGCACATTAGAGGACCTGCAATCAGTTAAGGAGCTATTACTGAAGGCTTACATATCAAGAATAACAGAAATCCCCAGTTTCATCAAGCAGTGACAGAGAATATTAATATACTTACATAGTTGTAACTAGAGATTCATTGTTTGCAAAGACTGTAATAGTAATTCCCTGTTAGATATAAAGATACTTGATGTATCTGATTTTGAGCTTTGAATAATTAGCCATAGAAATTCCCAAGGTTTGAAGGCTGGAATGCAACAGTACTTGATAAGAGAAGGACAGAGCTCTATCCATTTCAAACAATTGGCTGTAATCAAGAGCTGTAACTTTATTACCAACAAAGATGTAAAATTATTAAACCAGCTTTTTTAAAAGTGGAACATATGAACCATACAAGAAAGAAAGCAATTCAAGAAAAAATATAAGACATCTATAACATTATTAAACAAGAAACAATAGTTTTTGAGAAAAATAATTAAATATTCAAGTCATTAGCTACCAAATTCAATAATTACTTCATAATAGTGGCGCAAAGCATTGAACTCATAAGAGGTATACATAAAATTTTAAAAGTCACCTAAAAAGATCAAGATGCCACCACAAAATTTTTGATGCTGTTATTCCTTCTCTACTCATTCACTCCCATTTTTCTCAATGGTGGATGAGCTGACAGAGACCTTACTTGTATATATGTGCATTTTGGCTGCCCAGAAAATGTTTCTTGTCAAAGATTACCTCGCCATCATTCCAGATGTGCTCACCGCACAAGTGTTTCTTTATCTAAGGAAAGAGGGAGAAGTCACTGGGTGCTATGTGAGGTGAATTCAGAAAGTGAGGCAAAATTTGAGAGCCTAAAAAGCAGCATGTGTAACTGTGTCTTGTGCAGAATGAGCTGGGATATTTTTGTGGAACAAGCACAGTCTCTTGGGCAGCTTTGGATGATGCTTTATCTTCACAGTGTTCTGGAATCTCATCAAGAGATTTTGACAATATGCTCCTGTGAAAGTTTACCTCTAATGAGCATAATCTATTAGCACCAGTCCATGTCAATTCCAAAAAACACCCAGCATCACTTTGCCCAGTGATGGTTATGTCTCCTTTTATCAGTGACGGTCACTCAATGTGTTTCCATTGCTTGCTTTGCTCCTTTTTCTTAGGGCCGTAGTGATAAATGCAGCAATTCTTCTTGGAGATTGGGCAGCCAATAGAGTTATCTGGCCCAACCTTAGACAGCTTCCACTTTAATAATGTTTGGGGGTAGCTATAAAATTTATTTTAGATAAATATAACTTTTATTTTTGGGTGTGGTATATCTGACTTATAACAGGTATTCACCAAATGGTCCAATTTTTCTGTCCCACTTGTCTTCCTTAATGTAATAGTAACTTCATCCACTTTTAATGTTAATCAGTATCACTAGTCCAAGTCTACTTATTCCTCTCCCTCATGTTCCTGCAACCTTTCCTTCTACGACACTACATTACAGGAAATTACTTTGCAATATGCATCCTAATGAAAATGTGTTCCTCATTCATATAGGTTCAACTAGTTTTGCTTCCTCACCTAATCTTACAAGTAACTCTTTATTCATTACTCTGTCACTTCATTTCATTTTAAGCATTTCAAAAGAATTCAAATATTTTTCCACTTTCTTTTTGGCTGTCCATAATTCACTGCCCTGTCATACCACGCACCAGACAAAGCACTTGTACGAATCTGTTTCTTAACCCTCGAGAGAGTGCACCTATGTATAAAGTGCTCCAAACATATAAACTTGTTTTGCACCATTCCAGTGTTGTTTCACAATGGTGAGCCCATACCTATTCCTTAATTAGTACTTCAGATAATACAGTGATAAATTGTTTTGTTATATGTCAAAGTGAGTAGCAGGAATACAAAATAGACTGTGAGCTAGGTCAGAAAAAATTTACAATCCATGCAAGAAAATGACCCACATTATGAGCTAGCAGCACAATGAGGCAGCTGTCTACAAGATAATGAGTAAATGAATAAGTGGTAGGCTGGGAACTAATGCATTTGCACTGTTTAGTGGTTTGTGTGGATCATTGCTGTGGTGTAACAACTGTATAATAATGGTATAATGAATCTTTATTTGATTATTGTTTAGTTAAACAGTGGTTTAACTTACATTATGTAAGTTTATTTTATGGTTGTTTAATTAAATTAAGATTAAACTATGAGTTTGCTCTTACATATTTTCCTTGGTTATATAAAGACAGTTATTCTTTACATGTGTAGAAAGTATGCTGTGCAACTGCTCGTGTTATGAAATCTTGTGTGTCCACTTGAGGGTTAATTCTATCAGAATTCTTTTTACTGCTACAGACCTTACATCTTCTCAAAACCTATATTACCCATAAATATTCTGTTTCTAATTTCCTCCACATAGCTTCCATTTTCTATCAACAAACATCCTATGTGGCTACAAGACTTTAATTCTCCTAAGATTTTCTTTTTCAATGATATTTTGATAGACTCTTCGTGATTGCCGATTCTTCTCCCTTTGGTCTTCCTTACAGCTAATCTAATTCCATACTTTTTTCCACTTTTGTAACCCTCACCAACATAAATTGTAATACTTCCTCTGATTCAGGCAACACTGCTTGATCATAAATGCAAACAAAATTGTTTTTATCCTTTCTCCTTCTGATATTATGAATCTTACTGTTTCTAACACTTTGATATTTTCTCAGTAAAAATACTGAAAACATTACGGTCATACAACACTCTTGTCTAACATGTCTTCTATAATTTATTTCCTCATTGGCAGTGTTCATTACCACCTTTTCTCTTGCATATAGTTGCTTCATCAGTCTCCTTTCCTATCAGTTTAGACCAATATCATTCAGGAAGATATTTCAGTAAGTTCTGTCAAATACCTTTATGCAGTCAACAAAACAGATGTAGTACCTGTTAACTTCGATAACTCTTTGCTATCATTCTCACACATCTAGTAGAATCTTACATTCCTTTCTCCCAAGGCTTTTATCGCTTCAACTGGTACTTTTACCACAGTCCATTACTTTCATCTTCTTGAGATCTTGAATAACTTTCTCCACTTCACATCTTAATATCTCTTAGGCACAGCCCATTAATTCACATTAAAATCCATCTTCCAATTTTAGCTGTGAATGATCTCTTAGTGTTTCATATTACTCATTTTCATACTACTTTCATTATTGTTTTATTTCTTCTACAAATGCTTTGATATTTCTATTTTTATTGACTATGACCTGTTTGCTAACTTTCCTTAGATCTTATACAACCACAACAAATGGCAAAAGACCATTTACTTAGAGCACTTGGATCAATTCCCCAGAGTTTGAAGTATTCATGATAGCAGTGGAGCTCGCACAATACTAGGTACAATAAGGTGGTTAAAACCTGGGATTGACAAAATTTATATATATGTGATGTCTGTTGTTTCAGACATGTCTGAGAGAAGAGACACCATTTCAATCCTGTAGCCACTATGAATAAAGACACAAAGGAATTAAATACATTAGCTGTCAGTGGGCATTGAGTTTTATTAATGAGACATGTTGAAAATTTGTGCCAGAGTGGGACTCAAACCCGCATCAGCTGCATACTAGGCAGATGCGCTGACCACTATGCCATTTGGACACAGTGGTCTGCACGACCACATGAACTACCCCAGCATGCCTCCTTTCAGACCCAAATTCTCAACTTATACCAGACACTACTGACACAGTGTCCCTGCTCATTAGGTTCATTGCTCACAGCATCTCACTGATTACAAGAACAGTTTGAGCTTGGTGTTCATCTGCACTGGAACATTGGCCATTATCACTGTAATTATATATATATGGTGTTTGTTCTTTATGACTGTAAAGTCGCTAATGAGTGGAAGTACTACACCAGTAGTGTGTGGTTCAAGTTGAGAATTTGGGTCTGATGGGAGGTGTGCTAGGGTAGCCTGAGCAGGTGTGGTGACCACTGTGTCAGATGGTACAGTGGTTAGTGTGTCTGCCTAGTAAGAAGGAGACCTAGGTTTGAAACCTGGTCCAGCACAAATTTTAAACTTGCCCATTGATATAAACCAGTGCCTACTGGCAGCTAATGTCTTTAATTTCCTTGTGCTTGACAAAACCATGATTTTTGGGCTAAATCTAATTATATGCCAAAAAATTTGTCTAACAAAGAATGGTGAGGGTGTATTTGTCAAAACAAACAAGAAACTCATATCCACCAAATATGCAGGGTGAGGCAGCTAAGTCATAACACACATTGTATCTCCCCAACCGTAACAGATAAAAAGATGCCATTTGGACAGTGAACTGCAGAGACAGGGGCTACTTGAATACATCACATTTCTGTTTGTGCTATTTTTTATTACAGAGATATGAGGCCACCTTTGGTTTTTTTAAAGTGGAACCCTATGTTAAATTTTAGTGTAACATGATAGGCTCAAAAAGATGGTTTCAAATATGTGTATATCATAATATTTAGGCGAATAGTTTTTGAGACACAGATATGTTCCCATATTGTATTTGTCCTTCAAATCAGCGTTGTCCAATGGAACCTTCCCTGTTGCCCACTGAGGAACTTAACAGGGAAGGCATTGTTTTCCTGCTTCTCGATAATGCTGCAGGGTGATGCACGAGGTAGCTGGAGAGAAGGGTATAAATGTGCTGCTGGTGTAATTAGACATTGAATTTCTGTCACAGTTTCTTGGAACAGACATGTACACCAATGAAGAATAGTTAGATATGCTTCTAGTGTATGGTGAAAGCAGAAGAAATGCTGTTAGAGCAGTAAAGTGATATGGAGAGCTGTATCCTGATAGTGAGTGTCCAACGCACCATCTTCTTGCACGTACTTGTAAGACACTACTTGAATCGGGGTCATGGAATGTCATACAGAGGACAAGGCAGAAAACTGCAACTGGCGAGGTACATGAAGAGGGCGTTCTAGCACTGCCACATAATGACCCTACTGTTTTGTAGCAATGTATCGCCTCAGAATGTTGTATAAGTCAGAGAAGTGTTCTACACATATTGCATCAGCATAGATTTTACCCATTTCACCTCTCATTACATCAAGCACTCTCTCGTGTGGATTTTGAACGGCGCCAGGAATTTTGCCAGTTTGCTCTGCAGTGCCTACAAGATGACCCAATATTGTTTCAATGGGTGCTTTTTACTGATGAAGGGACTTTCACCAACCACGGTAATGTGAATTTGCATGTTATGCATTACTGGTCAATAGAGAACCCTTTTTGGCTTTGACAGGTACAGCATTAGCAACTGTGAAGTATTAATGTGTGGTGTGGCATCATCAGAAATGTCATTGTGGGGCCGTACGTCATTCCAGGTATACTAAATGGCAATAACTATGCACAATTCCTGTGAAATGTTCTGCCGATTTTGCTGGAAGAGGTACCACTAACTACGCATTAGTGCATGTGGTTCCAACATGATGGCTGTCCTGCTCACTCTTCGCATGTAGCTACAGAGCTGTTAAATGAAAAGTTCCCAGATTGTTGGATAGGATGATGTGCTGAAGTGAAGTGGCCAGCCTGGTCTCCTGATTTGACCCCTCTTGATTTTTTTCCATGGGTAGTAATGAAACATAAAGTGTATGCTCAAATACCAACCATGCCAGATGATATGAAGCAACATATCATCGAAGCATGCACTGATATCTCACATGACACCCTCCATCCGTTCACAAATCATTCGAACGGCAACTACAAATGTGCATTGCAGCAGAGGGGAAGCATTTTGAGCACATGCTTCAGGAAATTTTTGTATCATGAACAGTATGTATTTTGCATCTTTGTGAGTATTTGCTTTGTATTGTGATCAATAGCAAATATTTTCAAAAAAATAACAAATATGTGCCAAATAATTGTGACCAATAATGGCCTCCTCATTTAAATTTGTATTTCTGTTACTTAAAATGCGTTACCATCCTGTAGTATTTTAATACTGTATGTTGTCTGCTATTTTGGTATCACAGTTGTCAAATAACTGAATAATATTTGCACAACATCATCAGTTAAATATCGCAGTATGTATTACTACTATAGGGAAAATGGGAGTGTTTGTGTAAGGACAGACTCATGACGATGTACTCTACACAACAGCAAAGGTCTCATTGGACAACACCACTTTGAAGGATGAACATGATATGAGAACATATGTGTCTCAAAAACTATTCACCTAAATATTGTGACATACACGTATTTGAAACTGTTTTTTTAAGCCCATCATGTTATGCTAAAATTTAACATTGGGTTACATTCAATAAAACCAGAGATGGCCTCATATCTCTGTAATAAAAAATAGCACAAACATGAAATGTGATGTATTCAAGTAGCCCCTGTCCTTGCATTTCACTGTCCAAACGGCATCTTTGTATCTATTACGGTTGGGGAGATACAATGTGTGATATGACTTAGCTGCCTCACCCTGTATAATGAAGCTGCAGGTGAGATTTTTGAGAAAGATGAATTACCAAAATTTGGCATAAATGTATCACTGAGTATTTCTGTCAACAAACAGACTCACTAAGATATAACCCAGAAGTTCAGAGAAAATCTTAGTTCACTACTTCATGTACTAAATTGTGAAGACAGATCATAATTTGTGCTTGGGTAGCTCAGTTAGTAGAGCATCTGCCTGAAAAAAGTCAAAGGTCCTGAGTTAGAGTCTTGGTCAAGCACAAAGTTTTAATCTGCCAGGAAGTTTCATACTACATATGACTTGTCCCACATCCATTAGCGTACTTCTTTTTCTTTGTAAATATTTATTGTGATTCTTGTTTTCTGACATGTTCTACACCCTACGGATCTACTGGAATAAAAAGTACATCTGATCTAATGTGGCACAGTAGGTGCCGTAAAATATCATTTCTTACAAACTCACTTCACTCTTTCATATAAAATTCCTGTAAACTTTTCCAAATAAGGAAAACTTATTTATGTAAACCAAGATTCCTTGAGATTAAAATAGACTGATCTTTTGTAGTTGACTGTGCAGCAAGATACAGTCATAACAGAAAACTTATAGATTTGGTATGTACACATAACTTTGCAGCAAAAGACAGATAAACAAACCAGAGTAACAGAGTCTGGTGAAATAAGGAACTAATAAATTATAACAAACATGTCATCATGTGTTACTGCAACACCTAGATTGTGAACATATTGGTTGCAGAGCATGTTTCAGTCATTTCTTACATTAACGTTACAAAGGGTGGGTATGAACAGAATGTGTGGAAGATGGACCATGATCCATTTTAAAGTTTTTAAAAATCAGGGAAGGAAACAGGAACAAAATTATAAGTTTTTTAAAACATCTACAATATTGCACCCATCACAGCAACAGTTTAAAGAAGTAAAGTCTATGAAACAAGCAATATCAGACTTTGTTGATCATTTTGTGAGCTTCCTTGATAATTTTATTACAAAATATGATTTTTAATAGACCTGTCAAAGTTTTTGTTTGTATAAACCTTTTGTTGTTGATAGAAGCTGTACCAATAAGGTATATGAAACAACTGTTATGATATTATGAAGTCAAATATAATAAACTGCTAACAATACATGGAGACTGAGCATACATATGAAAGAAATATGATCATCTGGAGACAGTAATTATTAACAGTTAAGCATTATGTGCTACAGGGATCAATATTTGGCTCAGTAGTTTTTATGTTGCTGTAAATGATTTTCTGAAAAATATAAATAAACTGGCCAAAGAATTATACATGTATTAGTTGCAATTCAGAGTTAATTACATAATCATGACTTCTCTTCTGTGTGGCACAATTCTTATGTTGTATAAAAAGGAAAATACACTTGAGGAAGCAAGAAAATTATGAGACAGAGTGGCTAGTCGTAACTTGCCTTCAGCAGGCAATTTTCTTAGTAGAGATGATAGATGCAAATAACAGAACAAGAAATTGTTCTGCATTTTGTGACTGATAATTATTTCCTTATAGAGGAGAGACTGACTTGTTGGAGGAGGTTTAAAAGGACAGGCAGAATACTCAGATCCCAGGATAAGAGGAACATACCAGTTGTGAGGAGAAGAGGAGACAAGCAAAGTGAATAGTGCCATTAACAACTAAGAGCAAACAAACATGGGGAAAACCAATGTGATTGAGGAGAATTAAGATGAAAATAAAAAAGAAATATCAAACAGGACATAACAAATAAAATAATAAGAAAACAATAATGAAAAATAGAGGTGAAGTTATGTGTTAACTGAGGTTGAATTCAAGGCAGTATAAGGATATGAGGATATCTGAAGGGCAAGTCCCTTTCTCCAGAGTCCAGGGAAACTAGTATTGATGGGAGGAGAAACCAAATAGCCCATGTGACACAGTAGGCACTAAGGTTACATGACTCATGCTGTAGAGGATGTTCAGCAGCAAGGTACTGCACCAAGGCAAACTCTTTCTCTATGCTCATTCTTGTTCCTAGCTAGTTTATTAACAGCCATTCCAATACAAAACAATGTGCAGTGAACACATGTTAGTTGGCAAATAACATGCACTATTTTGCAAGTTGCTCTGCTTTTCATACAGTATGATTTACCAGTGGCAGGGCTTGAGTGGATGGTTGTGGGTGGTTGCATAGGGCAGGTACTGCAGGAATTCTGGAGTAGAGATAATGATCTGGGAATGTTATATGATTTGTCAAGGATGTTACAGAGGTCAGGTAGAAAACAGTAGCTGACAGCAGGTAACAGTAGGTGCGTGAGGGGGATATCAGACAGAGAGGATATCACTTTGGGGACTGATTTGAAAAAGTCACAGCCCTTGTGTACTAATATATTGTGGTATTTTGAGCCAGAGAGATACAGTCTGAAAGGGGGATTGCTTCTATGGTTTTTATATTTGGGACTGAATTAATCAGAGGGTGAAAGGAGTACAGTGCATGTCAGATTTGTTTGTGGCTAAGATTTGCTGGTTAGTTGAGTGAGAGAAAGTGTGGGAGGGGTTCTTGGTGTCGGTGCTAAGGAATTTGATGGTAGAGCACAAATATTTGCTGTGGATGCCTAGGTTGTAGGCAAGGGGGTGTTTAATGTGTAAAGGGTGGCAGCTACCAAAGTGTACCAATGATCCACATTTCTTTACTGAATCTGCCTAATTTACTTTTTAGTTCCCTTATTTACACTCCATTTCAATATTTAAGACAATTTATTTTAAACATTCAAATCTGCCTCCTTGTTGTTTCAGCCAGCTCCATGAAATATTTCCTTATTTCACTGATTAGTTTCTGTACCACAACAGTGAGAGTCAAAAGTCAAGCCTCCTAACTTAGTGCTCATATGTTAACAACAAGTTTGATGTCTGGACTCATTATGAAGAAGAACTTCTCCACTTCCTGAAACAATTTAACTCCTTTTCCCAAATCAAATTCTCCAGCTCATTTTCCAAATCCAAAGCCACCTCCCTCAATGCTGACTTACACTTCACTCAAAGCTCAGGTCACATAAAATCAACCAATAAGCAAGAATACCTACACTTTCACAGCTGCCTCCACATGAAACACCCCTTTCTCTACAAACTAGGTATTTACAACAAGTGTATCTGTTACTGTAAAAGTAAGATGATTGGTAAATCCTAGAATTAACTGGCAAAACCTAAGACTTACCATCATGGTGTGGTAAAAGTTTGAAGTTTCTTATTATATGCATAGATTTCGAACTTTTAACAAGAGACATTGGTAAATCTAAGGGTGTACAGATACCAACTGGTAAAAGCATATGAATTTAAAAAAAAAATAGCAATTTTTTGAGATAGTTTGTATTTATTGTAAATTTATATATTTGAAACATACTTGCATTTCAATGTGATTATAATGATCAATATTCTATATTAGTGAAAGATGGTGTAAAAAATATTACCTTGTGAATGTTAATTTTTGTTACAACAAGGTTAACTATTGTGGCATTTCGAATTACATAATATGGAAGACACACAAGCATTTTTAGTTGAACACTTTTTTAAGCAGTTGTACTTTTTGAACCATTGTCCTCCAACAAAAGATTGTTTGGCAACCACTTCCTGTAGACTAATTTCTTCTCTTGCTACTTCTTTGACATTGATAATATTTTCCTTGCACTATGTAAATTGGTTCCTGTTGTACAATGACTTCAGTTTCCCAGCTTTGGTACCAAGCAGATAAAATTTGTCATCCTGAATATTTATTACTACTGCTATTATAGATTTTGCATCAATATATGCCCTGTCTACATCCAGTATTTTAATTCTCAGATTTTTTCCACATTTTGTCACTTTATTGACACTTTTTGAAATTGTCTATGTCTCATCACAACAATCAGCTGGTGCTGGTGTCTCATTGTTAACTGTCATCAAATCCTGTGTTTCTGGTACTTCTTCACCTGCTCTAGCTGCATTTTCTACCTCCATTCCTTCAGTTCCAGTACTTGATTCACTTGCGTTAATTTTTTTTTCCTGCAAGTCAGTGGAAGTGGTGTTTAACATTGTTTCCAAGTCTTCTTCAGTGCTTATATTTTTTATTAAATCTTGTGGAACAACTGAGGTCTCAATGCCCATTTTCATTGGGGCCCCAAACATGGCTTTATATGGTGAACATCTGATCCCTTCACGATAAGCCCTATTTTTTGTTGCTTGTACAAACCTCAGCCCTTCAGACCATTTTGAAGTTTCATTTGTTTCCATCCAAGTTGATAACATATTTTCAATGTCTTGATTTGCTCTTTCGACTGATTCCTGAGACTGACTGAGCCTCGGCTTCCTGTGGACTAATTTTATATCACTCCACAGCCCACATAAAATCTGAATGACTTGATTACAAAACTCTACCATATTCAAAATGAAGGATACTTGGAGCACCAAAGGTGGTAAAAATGTCCAAAAGATGTCTCTTGATAAAAGTTCCAAATCTATGCATATAATGAGAAATTTCAGACTTTTACCACAATACAATGGTAAATATTAGGTTTCACTGGTTAATTTTAGGATTTACCAATCATCTTACTTTTACAGTAACATATCCACTTCACAATCAGATTTCTCAACACCTACATCAACAACCTTTTCCAGACTTTCCTCTCCCTCAACTACTCCACGGATCTTATCTGCAAACAAATTGCTAATGCTGTGTCCAAATGTATTGATGTGCGAGGGTCTCCTGTAGCTGACACTTCCTGCAGAGAGGATCTGATGTTGTTTAGCTTCTCTATTTAGCAAGCTTCCCATAGATTAGATTAATATAGCTCCTACTTCCAAAACCTCAGAACCATCCCCCTTGTCATCCAATATCACTTAGGTCCCGCAAACCTCAAAACATTACTCCATGTTTTCAGTTCCTGGATGTACCAGACATAGTAATAATACAATTTCAACATCCCACAATCTCAGCCCCTAGTTTTTGCTAATGCCTCATTCAGGCCCCTATCTGATCTTTAGACATCTGATCTTTCAAAAGGCCAAAACTTAAGACACACAATGTAAATCAATCACACTGTCTCTATAAAAGATTACCTCTTATTCATGCATATCCTCAACTGGAAGTATCACTTCACAACCTAATTCCAATCCATTATCAACAGAATGAGCATAGAACTCTGCCTAGAACAGTTTCAACCCAAATCCCAAAGGAATCATCATCTTCTCCCCCAAAACCATTGTTGTAAGACATCACAGGAATTCTCACTTCCATCATTGCCTTCCACTTCTCCCAAAAAGTATCATTGGAACACCCCACTTTACTCAAGCTTACTTCTGAGCCATGTGTCCTCTGAAAACATACTACTCCTTCCACAGATAAAAGCACCACTATTCTGGCACAAGACTGTGAGAAGTGTATGTCATATGGGTCTCATCAATGTTCACTTCACCATACAAAACTGCTCCTAATGGTATTCCTCTGATCCACACTAGGACTCATAAATGCTTCCTCAGTAACCTTTATGCTCCTGATCCAAACATCTCCAAATCCTTCCTAATGATCCAAACATGACCAACTTCTACTCATTTCCCAAAATGCATAAAAACAACCAGCTTAGCCATCCCATAGTTTATGGCTTGAAATTCATCACCAAACATTTCTCAGAACTGGTTGAACAGCAACTGCAACCCAATACATAAAAGCTATCAACCATTTCCTAGAATGTCTCAAATCTATTCTCATTCTGCTTTTTCCTAGAACCCTCTTTTTCAGTCGTGATGGAATCTTGGTATGCACAAATTTCCCTCATACACATTGCCTCCAAGTGTCAGAACACTACCACACCCAACAGCAATCTGAAAGTTTTTATACAAAATCATTTATTGTTACCCTATCCAATTATAGCATTGTGGATCAGAGTTGCAAATGAATAAGGTAGACTACTTTGTGAACCAGTATGTCCCCATTTTATCCCAACCTTTCATGTGCCATATGCAAGAGGCATTTCTGAAGACCCAGGAGTTGGATCCCCTGGCTTGGAAGAGATTTGTTAACGATATCTGTGCGTGACACATGTTGGAGAACAACTCTTTCACTTTGTGCAACAGCTTAACTTCTTTTACCAACACAAATTCAACAAGTCCATTTCCAAATCCAACCCCTTCTTCCATAATGTTGAGCTCTATTTCACTGAAACCTTCATCCAGACGCCATACCACACAAGATCAACAATAAGCAACAATACCTACACTTTGACAACTGCCACTCTTTCCACATCAAGCACTCCCTTCCCTACAAGCTAGGCATCCACAGCAACTGTATTTGCTCCACTATCAAATCCCTTAGTATCTACACCAACAATCTCTCTCAGACTTTCCTCTCCCTCAGCTATGTCACAAATCTTATCAATAAACAAATCTCCCACACAGTGTCCTATTCTCACCCTCTGACAAATACAACTCCCACTTTCAAAAACCTGAGAATCATCTCATCAGCCCCTTTCCCATTGACACTCAGTATCACCCAGGCCTACAACACCTCAATACTTTACTCTGTCAAGGCTATCAATAAAAGAAGAGAGATCTTCCCCACCTGATATCCTCTTCACATGTCCCACTATCACATTTGTTTCCTACATAACATGTTTTGTAACCTAGGTAACATCTTTCTAAAAATCATATAACAGTCCCATTCGTTATCTTGATATCAAAGTTTCTTGCCTCTGAAATGATTCTTGCTGCAAAATCTGCACCCTTCCCATAACATCCACTTCAGTCTTATCACTGGTAAGTTATACAATCAATATCAAAAGTAGAGTAACTTATGAAACCATGCATACCGTGTACCAATTAGCATGTGTTCACTTCACAGTGTCACAATTACACTTCCACAGTTTATTTACAATACAAATTTTGTAACTGGTAAGTTATACAATCAATATCAAAAGTAGAGTAACTTATGAAACCATGCATACCGTGTACCAACTAACATGTGTTCACTTCACAGTGTCACAATTACACTTCCACAGTTTATTTACAATACAAATTTTGTAAGCATATAATTTCATACAATTTCAGTCTGTGGCTAGGCAACATATAACTTAATCTACGCTAACCTCATACAGGGCAACAAAGAATTGCACTCAAAAAGTTGCAAGTTTCTCTTTGTGAAAATGACATCTCATATACATTCATGTGCGGAATGATGCTTGTTCAATCTTACACTTACCCAGTTCTACTGTAAGGTTAGTTTTTATTTTATTTGTAAAATGTCTGAAGTTGATCCACGTTGTTTTTTTGGCAGTCACAATGAGTCTGTTTTCATTAAACCATCTGTCTGCTTCGTCTGTTGCTAATGTGACTTTTTCCTGTAAGTCAGCTTCACTATTTGCTTTAACAAACAAACTTGTATCGTCAGCAAACAGTACTGCCTCTGCTTCAGATAGTTGACTTGGTAGGTCATCGATAAATATTAAAAACAGTAATCGCCCTAATACAAATCCCTGGGGTACTCCGTACAAAACTCTCTCAAATCTTGATGAATATGTCCTATCTGCATGGCTTATCTCCAACTTCTGATACCTGTCTGACAGATATGATTCAAACCATTTGAGGGCAATTCCACATATCCCATAGGCATGTAACTTCTTAAGCAGTAACTTATGGTCGATGACATCAAAGGCCTTTGATAAGTCTAAAAACAATTGACAATTTAATTCCTTTCTATTTATGGAATTTAGAACAAGTTGCAAAAAATTGAAGATAGCTGTTTCAGTTGATTTATTTTTACGGAAACTATTTTGCACATTAACCAATATTCTGTTCTTAATAAGACATTTGTATAGTCTATGATACATTATCCTTTCTATTATTTTTGAGAAACCTGACAACATTGATAATGGCCTAAAGTTACTAACATCATATTTATCACCATTCTTGTAAAGTGGCTTTATAGTTGACATTTTAACTTTTGATTGAAACACCCCTGTCTTAAAAGATTCATTTATAATTTCAGTGACATGTGAGGCTATGTTTCTTGCACTTTGCTTAATGACTTTGTCAGGAATCCCATCACACCCACATGACATTTTATTTTTTAACTTATTTATAGCATTTAGTACCTCTGATGCAGTTACTGGATAAAGGAACATTGTCATGTCATTCATGGGGATTTTTAGCTTGCTATTGGAATTGCATTTAGTTTTAATTAAATTTATGGCTATATTTGTGAAATATTTGTTAAATATGTTGGCAATCTGAAGGGGGTCCTCAACAGTTTTACCCCCACTTTTAATGACAAAGCTGTTATCTTTTCTTTTGTGTCTACCTATATTTTCATTTATTACCTCCCAAGTTGACTTCATTTTGTTGTTACCTTTCTCAATATATGAATCATTATCAAGCTTCTTCGCTGCAATTATTACTTTCTTGTACAGGCTTCTATAACATTTCACATGTGCTTTCAGTGCTACATTCTTCCTGGCTGATTTATTTAACTTTTTAAAAGTGTCTGATGACTTTCTAATTCAAACAATTTGTCAAACTTTACTATGTTTGCCATTTGCCAGAAATTTTGATTGACAAAAAATTTGGCAGATGTCATTTGTGTTGATGTTTCACCACATATACTTAGGGAAAAAATTATACTACAGTTTATCTCACTGTATGGTGAGTTTCCACAACTATGGAAACTATGACCAAGGATGAAAACAAAATAGCATGGCAATTACCAAAATCAAAACAATGTTGCGTCTTTCCCAGCAATACATTACACAAGAAAAGGTTAAGCAGAAAATCAATATCTACATCTAATCTACAGGCATAAGTGCAATGAAATAAAGAAATCTAAGTTCTCCAGTTCTTCCACAGACAATGTGGGCTATAGTTCCCAAGTTGCACTATTTTAATGAACTGCCATAGGAGGACAAAGTAGTGGAGGATAAATTTTTGCACACTGGTGTCTTCTTTTTCAGTATGGGGGTGAAGTAACTCTAAGTAAGTTATTGAAAGTTTCACTGTCCAGCCACAGAAAGTTGATTTAATCATCAGGTTCTGACTGTAACATTTCTTTTGTCAGGTTTTCACATATATATTTCCTCTTCATTTTAAACCATTCTCTGGTCCAGCCTCTTGCTCTCTTTTTCTTCTTCTTCTTTTACATAGTGGCAAATTGAGTGTCTGAAATGTTTTACCTGCATTTTTAGTCATTCCAACTACTGTAAAAATACTGTATACATTAAAAGTGACTGCTTCAAAATGAAGGTTACATTGGTAAGCTTTGTTCGTATACGTACGGGCTTTTTGATTCATCCATGGCCAGATATGGGCAAATTTGACAAACAAGTTTGCTCTTTTATGAGGGCCTTAACAAGTTATTGTCCACTCAAAGAAAGTTCATGTAATCATTGGGTTCTGAGAGTAAAACTTCCCTTAGTAGATTTACATGGTGAAATCTTTCTCTCATTTTAAGCTATTTCCTGGACCAGTATCTTGTTTTCTTCTTCTTTAAAAACAATTCCAGAAACACTTTGCCCACATTTTAGGTCATTCTAACTACTATCAAAATACTCATTAACAAGAACAGTGTCTGATTCAAAGTGAGGTTAAACTGACAAACTTTGTTTATATGTGTTCAGGATTGTTTGATGAACCTGCAGCTAGATAAGAGTAAATATGACAAACAATATACTTATTTACAGGTGCCTTAAAAGCTTTGCATAGATTAGTACTCTCAAACCTCCAGAAACTAAACTACAGGGTACAGCAGAACCAATTAAACAGTTTTGAGGAGTTATAAAAAAGAATCATGGTATACAGAGAAAAATGTTTTTATTTTCAAAGTTAGTACTTCATACTATTTTATATTATTTCAGTGCTGAAAGTAATGTCCCAAGATGGTGGCTGTTAGCAGCAATAAATTTTTGGAGCCAATCTCTGAAGTTCTGAAAAGCTCATTTACACATATCATAGGGTATGGCATTCGCTTCTTCAATAATCCACTCCCTCAGATCTGGTAGAGTGTGGGAATGACATTTAAACACCTTTTCCTGTGGATATCCCCAAAGAAAGAATTCACAAATTCTCAAATATGGTGACCATACAGGCCACCCCACGTCACCCTTCAATGTGACAAGATGCCCCAGAAATATTTCTCTTAAAACATTTACTGAATTTTGGGCTGTGTGAACTGTACTCACATCCTGTTGGAACCACACATCACCTAACCCCTACCTTCCACAGTTTCTTCCATTATGGGCTGCAGAAAACTTTGCAACATTGAATCATAATGTCTGGGATTCTCATTCATTGTCACATGTTCCTCCTTGTAGAAGTACAGGCCTATCATGACAAATTGTGATATGGCACAACACGCCATTAGCTTAGGAAAATGTAGTGGCCTTTCATGAATAATTTGCAGCCTAGTAGTGAAAATTTTGTTTATTCTCAATCCCACTGAAATGAAAATGTTCCATGTCACTACTGCTGCCTCTGGAGTGATCTGTATGAGCATCTTCTCACACAAATTTTGTGGTCTGTTGGGCTCAATTCTTGAATGATTATTATTTTGAAGGACTTGAAGTGGCAATCTAAATGCAGAATCCTCCCCAACTGAAAACCCCAATGCAACATCATGCTTTCAAAATAATGTCTTGACAGATGCACAACTGTTGCTCTCATCAGCTGCACATTTTCTGGTGTGCTGATGGATCTGTATCAATGATGTGCATCTTTTCTTAGTGTGCCACCAGTTCCTTTGCATAGCCAAACCCAGGATCAAACTGTGTTCACATTAGGAATGGTGTTGTTGCCTAGAATGTTGAACCATTACTAAAAAGCTCTTGTGTCATGATTACAGATTGGTTTATTTTCAAAATATGCATCATGGCAATGCCATGATGTGCACTCACACAAACAATGTTGGCTACTGAAGTGGAGCCACCAATGGACCAAAGGGAGACCATGTGTAACTGCCTCTCCTCACCACTGCCCAAGCAGTTATCCCTCGAAACTGCTTAGTTTGTTCTGCCACAAACTGTATTTCTGATGACAGGAACAAAAAATGCATAGTACCTAATGTTTTTACGGCTACAGTGATGATATTTAAGGTGTTCATGACATAAAAATGAAATGAGTGTATGCCATTGCTGGCCAAGAGGCCCCATCTGAGGAAGTTGTATGGCATTGCTGGCCAGGAGGCCCCATCCGGGGAAGTTTGGCAGTCGAGTGCGACACTTATTTCTGTCGACACCACACTGGGCAACTCACGTGTCAGTGATGAGGATGGAATGATGATGAGGACAACACAATCCCTGTTCATGAGTGGAGAAAATCTCCACAGGAATTGAGCCCGGGCCCACTGCATGGGAGGCAAGCACGTAACCACTCAGCTAAGCAGGCAGACTTCATGACATAAATGGGTGGTTGGGTTTATGGACTTTAGGAAACATGTAGAAGATAGGAGTGCAAGGTGAGGTAGGGATGGGAGAGAGATAGGCTCTGGGGAGAGGTTCTCGGATGGGTTTAAGGATTTGAGGAGAGATTGGAGATCCTGTTGGATTTCTGGGACTGCATCACTGTTGCAGGGTATGTAGGTGGATGAATGTGGTTGCTGGTGGAATCCTTCTGCCAGGTAATCCTTACAGTTCAAAACAACAGTGGTGGATCCCTTGTCAGCTGGTAGGATCATAAGGTTGGGATCCATTCTTATGTGGAGGATCACAGTTCTTTCTGCATATGTAAGGTTAGCTTGCATGTTGAGGGATCTGTGGAATGATGGTGAGGCAAGGTTTATGGTTAAGAAATTCCAGAAAATTAACAGGGGGTGACTTGGGGGCAGTGGAGGTTGATCACAGTTGGAAGGAAGAGTGAACTGAGTCTGACAGGGTTCAACATTAGTCTTTGATTGAGTATGATTGGTAAGGTTGGTGGTGTAGGGTCTGGGAGAAGGAGAGAAGGTCTTTAACAAGTCCTGCATGATTGAATTTTGGAGTGGGGTAAAAGGTCAGTCCTTTTTAAAGGACTGATACTTCCATGGGGCTAAGGCTTTTGGAGGAAAGGTTCATGAATGCGTTTCAGGTCTGTTTAGGTTATGGATTCTGTATGGTGGTGGGAGGGAGTTTCTGAGCCTCCTCAATCTACTCACCACCTACTCCCACCTTGGACTACCACTGCCAGCCGGTGTGGCCGAGCAGTTCTAGGCGCTTCAGTCTAGAACTGTGCGACCACTGTGGTTGCAGGTTCGGATCCTGCCTCGGGCATGGATGTGTGTGATGTCCTTAGGTTAGTTAGGTTTAAGTAGTTCTGAGTTCTAGGGGACTGATGACCTCAGATGTTGAGTCCCATAGTGCTCAGAGCCATTTTGCAACTCAACATATCCACTATATGGTGTATACAGGATGTACGGCACACATTTTATGGAAACCAAATTGATTATGGAGCTGCATTTATAGTATCAGAAGAACTGTGATGCTATAAACCACACTATTAAGAACTACTTAATGTTTTTAGAGAAAGCTATTGTTACTTCATGTTTAATGACAAATAGTCATAGGTGTAAATACATATATTAAGATATTAGAAATGGAAGAATACTTATTAGAACCTCAGTAGAATATAAAGAAAGTCCTGGGAGCACAGTTTTGGCACACATAGAAAATGGTCTCATTGGTAGTGAGGTCTCATAACCAGGGTATGAAGTGTCAGCACAGTTATAAGTTAGAAGATAATAAATAAATAAATAACATAACATAAATTATCCTGTGATGAAACATGTTACTCTTCATTGGCTCTTCTCTATATCTACTATTAAATTGACTTAGCAAGGGACCCAGACAGATAAACAACACTCAAGATTTGATCAAATTAATGTTTTGTAAGCCAATTTTTTTCATGGATGAATTACTTTTCCTTAAGAGTTCCCCAATGAATCTCATTCTGGCATATACTTTTCTCATATTTGTTTTATGTGGTCATATCACTTTAGGTCTATTAATTCAAGATGACTTGAGTGGTACATAATGTTATGACAGGAGGAACATATAGAAACTTAATAAATACTTAGCTGCTGAATTTAGCACACTGTCTTATGTTGACGAGAGGTTCAGGTTGTAATTCAACATTCAGACTGTGGTATGAAACACCAGTTTTCATTTCATGGGAACATGTATTGCCTTATTGTCAATTACAGCATAAAAAAATAAAAAAGTCTTGTTGAAAATCAGTACATTTTAGCTTAAAATCTGCAACACAGCTGACACAAATTGATGACTTCACAACAATCAATGAACTAATCCCCTGTCTGGAGTTGCACTAATCCTTGTATAAAATAAATTTACATCAAAGTTTTGCTTTATTACTGTTTCAACTTCTCTTGATTTACTACAATGAATTAAAATTTCACAGAGTTTTAAATTTCATGAGAGAGCTTGCTTATGAAATCCTGGCTTGAGTGATTCTTGAGTATTAATTATTAGCCTGGGACTGACAATAAATAAGATTATTGAAAGAGGTAGATAAGATTCAAAGTGGCACATTCTGTCATGGGGCCATTTAGTAACATGAGAGTATCATAGAAATGCCCATCAAACACCAGTGACAGGTGCAACATGAGAAGAATTCTGCATCACAAGGAGACTTACTATTAAAATTGCAAGATTTTAATTCCAAAAAAGTCAGATAGCATAATATCTCAAGAAGGCTTTCTGGCAGTCAATCTTTCTGAATGCCATTCATGAACAGAAAAGGAAATGGAAGAAATGATACACTCTCTGTCATACACTGTGATGTGGATTGCAGAGTATAGACACAGATATAGGTACAGATATGACTAATCATGGACTACACCTGAACAAAACAGGAAAGCTCAGACTGTGCAGGAACATTGCTTCATCAGTATCAAACCCATGGAAACGGTGTGATGTAGTAAAAACACTTACAACCAGCTCTGCAAGAAAGGTCAGATTTTGTACCGGTACTGTAGAAACCAATTCATGCCAAGATAGACAGGGAACCAATGTGAATACAAGAAACAGATGTATAGCTGTGTCTCACCCTGTCACTGCCAATGACATATTAATACCATATGATGAAGTTCCACCCAAAGAACCTCAAGGACTGGAAAATAATTCCGATGCAGTATCTCCAAGGATAAAAGGTAATCCCCGATTTTCTACGAGAGAAAGAAGAATTCCAAAAAGAAACAGTGATTTTTTATGGCCAGCACCCACCCGACCTCACCAACGACATCTAGTGAACAAATCTCCAGCTGCGACATAGGTCTTAATGTATCCAACACAGTTTTGAGTGCAACGGGGACTAACGGTGTTAATGGACAAGCAGACCAGCAGAAGGACAGTAGAGGTAGCTATAAGAATCTTATTATTCTTCATCAAAATATCAGAAGTCTCAAAAGTAAATTAGAGTTTTTATCTGTAAATTTAGGGGACATGGACACTGTTGACCGTCCTCATGTTTTATGCCTTACTGAGCATCATGTAACAGTTGGAATTGATGGGCTGCAGCTTGATGGGTATGATCTAGCTACTCATTACTGCAGAACAAGTAAGGAGAAAGGTGGTGCTGTAATTTATATAGACAGTAAAATCATTTATAAATCTTTAGATCTAAGTAAGTATTGTGTAGATCAACATTTTGAAGTTTGCGGGACTGAAATTTCTGCAAAGGACATGTTACTTACTGTGCTTGCAATTTACAGAGCTCCAGCAGGGAAGTTTTGCATCTTTATGAATAAGTTAGAATCTCTTTTGACCAAATTGTTCTCTAAAACTAGAAATTTAATAATTGTAGGTGACTTTAATGTCAACTTCTTAACTGATAACAACCTCAAAACTGACCTGGACCACTTAATGAATTCTTACAACTTGGCTGCGATGGTTACCTGGCCCACTAGAGTTACAGAAAATTGCAAGAGCCTTCTAGATAATATTTTCATTGACAAGAATAGAGTCAACAGTGCTAGTGTGAGCAAAGTAATTTATGGCCTGTCTGACCATGATGGACAACTTCTGAAAGTAAATAACATCAGTTTGTGCAATAAAATCTCCCACACCTATAGGTCCTATAGATGTATAAACACTGAAACTGTGTCTGCCTTTAACGACTATTTGTCACAGATAGATTGGGAGCCAGTGTACAGCACATCAGATGTTAATGATAAATTTAACCTTTTTTTAAATGAATTTATATCTGTATTTGAAATGGCTTTCCCAAAAAAAAACTGTCAGAAAGAACAATGAGGTTTCTTCCAGTAAACCATGGATTACTGGAGGTATAAAAATTTCTTGCGGGAATAAGAGGGAGTTACATGCCTCACTAAGAGTATCAAATGATCCCCTTGAAAGGTCTCATTTTAAGTTATATTGTAAAATTTTAAAAAGGGTGATAAACAAATCCAAGAGCCTGTATATTAAGTCTGAAATTGATAAATCTGAGAACAAAATAAAAGCAGTTTGGAATGTTATAAAGAGAGAGTGTGGCAAGAGTAACAAGAATGTTATTACCACAGAGATAAGCTATAAGGATGAGGTTATTCATAATCCTGTAACAGTTTCCAACATATTCAACAATCACTTCATAACTGCAGCAGAACAAGTAGGTTGTAACGGTTCCTTAGATGCTGCTACGCATTTATTACACAGAGCTAACCCTAACACGTATGACCCAATTTGTATTGCCCCAGTTACTATTACTGAAGTTAAAAATACCATCAAGGCCTTAAAAAATAAAAATTCCACTGGTATTGACAACATTTCACCAAAAATACTGAAGCATTGTAGTGACCACATATGTCAAGTCCTGTGTCACATTTTTAATGAGTCTATCCAGCAAGGTGTTGTCCCAGAGAGATTAAAGCTTGCCGTTGTGAAACCACTTTTCAAGAAGGGTGACAAAACTAATTTATCTAACTACCGTCCAATATCACTACTAAGTAGTTTCTCAAAAGTATTAGAGAAACTAATGTATACAAGAATTGTAGAACATCTTAACAGCCACAACATACTCAACAGAAACCAGTTTGGTTTCCAAAAAGGTAGATCAACTGAGCAGGCTATTTTTTCTCTCACAAATGAAATTTTAGAGTCAATAAATAATAAAATGTCACCTATTGGAATTTTTTGTGACTTGTCTAAGGCCTTTGACTGTGTGGACCACAACATTCTCTTACATAAGGCTAATTTTTATGGCTTGCGAGGTAGCATTGGTAGATGGATAGAATCATATCTGCAAAACAGAAAACAGAAGGTGATAATTAATGGTGCCAATGATAGTCCCATTTCTTCTGATTGGGGCACATTAAAGTGTGGTGTGCCTCAGGGGTCCATCCTAGGACCTTTGCTTTTCCTTATCTTCATCAATGATCTCCCACTTTGCACAGACACCGAGTGTAAATTTACTCTTTTTGCCGATGACACCACTATTCTGCTTGAAAGTCGAACTAACAGTGACCTAGAAAATAAATGTAATGCTGTACTCGTTGACATCCTACACTGGTTTAAGTGCAACGGACTAACCCTAAACATTCAGAAAACTCAGTATATGCAATTTCACACATCTCAACAAGAAAATGAAGTATGCCACTTAAACTGTGGTAACCAAAATATACTACACTGTGAATCATCTAAGTTCTTGGGCATTCTAATTGATGGCAAGCTGAACTGGTCTGAGCATATCTTAGACCTACATAGAAGGCTCAGTGTGGCAACTTATGCTCTGCGTGTAATCACCCCCATTGGTGATGAGGACGCTACTAAAGCTGCCTACTTTGGTTATTTTCATTCTATCATGTCGTATGGCATAATATTTTGGGGCAACATGCCATTAGCCAAAAAAATATTTACTGCACAGAAGAGAGCTGTTAGAATCATGAGTGGTGTTCATCCAAGATATTCTTGCAGAAGTCTGTTTCATAAGTTACAAATATTAACACTTACCTCTCAATTCATATTTTCTTTGATGATTTTTGTTTCTAACAACCTATCTCTTTTTAAAACTAATAGTGAATGTCATGATCATAATACTAGGTCTAAAAATGATCTACACAGGGATCTGAAACATTTAAGTCTTGTTCAGAAAGGTGTTCATTATTCAGCCACAAAAATTTTCAACTCCCTTCCATCAGGTATTAAAGATCACATTAATGTCTTACCTACTTTTAAATGTAAATTGAGAGAATACCTAATGGTAAATTCCTTCTATTCTCTTGATGAGTATCTACAGATAAAGCAATGATTTTTTATACTGATAAAAATTTGTTTGCTATAGATCACATTAACTGTTTAATTTGGAAAATGTACTATATTTCCTTTTTAGGTATTGTTTTATATTACTTGAGCTATACCTTTGATTTGATTTTAACCTACAAACTTATTCATAATCTTATGGTACATTTTTGTCATTTTATATATGTGTATTATTTGTTTAATTTGGAAAATGTACTATATTTCCTTTTTATGTATTGTTTTATATTACTTGAGCTATACCTTTGATTTGATTTTAACCTACAAACTTATTCATAATCTTATGGTACATTTTTGTCATTTTATATATGTGTATTATATCTGTTGTATGTAATCATGACTCATTCCACATCCTTGTGATTTATCACAATACGGATTAATGGAATACAAAATAAATAAAAAATAAATAAAAAAAAAAGGAATAAGAAAGTTAGAATAAAAAAAAAACTATAATTTGCTAAAGAGTAAAATTACATAATAAACTGTTGATTACAAAGAGTGAAATGGAATACATGAGTTTGAAAAAACTGAAAATATATTTATAAAATATGTGACCTTACTCAATTAATGAGTACATGTCACACAGCATTTGAATATTTCATACACCTTTTACAAAATACTATTGAAGAGGGTAGTTTATGTCTATAGTCAAAATATGCTGTAAATTATATTTTGTAGCAAAACATGTATCACTTGTTAAATCTTGGGAATCATTCATAATTTTCTAATTTATAGTTGTAGATGTAGATACAATTATCATATTAACTGTTACATAGCACAGGAAAAGAAGGCATGTATGCATTTTGTTATTCATTTCATTTTCCACACAGCTTTTATTTGTTTCCAAGATGAATTTTCACTCTGTAGTAGAGTGTACAATGATTTGAAACTTAATACATCAAAGATCCACCTCCATTGCAAAAAGTTGCATTTTATTTTATGCTTCTGAAGAAGGCTAGATTACTCTAGCTGAAACCTGGATAAAGACCAGTAACTTTTCACAACTGAGGTGGATCTTTGAAGTATTAATTTATCACAGTTGCTGACAGGGCTGCAACATGTTAAAAATTCTTAGATTTGAAACTTCCTGGCAGATTGAAACTGTGTGCTGGACTGTGACTTGAAAGTGGGAGCTTTCCACAGACTGAGTTGTCCAGGTACAACTCACAACCTGCCCCCACAGCTTTATTTCCACCAGCACCTCTCTCATAACTTTCACACTTCACAGAAGTTACAAAGTTAGGAGATGAGGTACTAGTAGAAGTAAAGTTGTAAAGATAGGTGATGAGTCACACTTGAATAGCTCAGTTGGTATAGCACTTGCCTGAAAAAGGCAATGGTTCCAGGTCCAAGTCCTCATTCAGCACACAGTTCAATCTGACAGGGAATTTCAGATATTAATTGTGATTGAGTCATATAAAGCAAAGCTGTGTATGTGTGTGTGTGTGTGTGTGTGTGTGTGTGTGTGTGTGTGTGTGTGGGTGTATGGGTGTGGGTGTGCATGCACAAGTGTGCACGGGCGCACATAAAAGAGAGAGATCGGAGGGTGGCAGGAGTGAGAGATGAGCATTATTTGTGTACTACCAGTGAACTTGCATTGTTACTCCAAAATGTGATGAAATTTACTCTGAAAGATGGTTTTTGCCTGTAACTGCACCATTGACACCCTTAACTAGCATTATTCAAATCCTTGGATGATAATTATCCATTTCCAATATATAAAAGTGATGAAGATTTTCTCTATAAGTGCCATATCATCTTACACTGGATGTGCACAAGCATTGAACCATTTATGATTCCCACATTAAGTGCAGAACTGGAACATTTTTGGTACCTGAAAAGGTTAATTCCTTAAACAACAGCACAAGCAAGGAAGTGTACTATACACAGCCCAACTGTAACATACATTGCACTATTAGGCTTACCATGAGTGTAGTAGATGCAGTGACTGAACATAACACGTATGTTTTGTGAAAATGTTGTAATTTCATAGCTATCTCTAGTGTAATACAGTTTTAAATTTTGTGAATGAAAATGAACAGACCAACATAAAACTTTGTATATTTCTTGCTGTGATACATTTAGGAAATGCAAAAATGTAAAGCATTACACCATAAAGTAATATGTAGCAACTTGATATCTTGCCACACCTTCTTCTGAATGAAGGAAATTTATCAGTGTGCTTGTAGTTAAAATTTTATTCTAGATCAATTACACTCCTAACACATTATTAAAAAACTATTTGTCCTTGAGCATTAAACTGTATCAGTTATCTTTGCATTGAGTCATTAATGAAGGGTAATTTATTACTTATACAGCCACTGTTAAGCAAGAAGTGTATTTCTAGAAATACCAGTGACTATTACCCATCCCCAAACTTAAATTATTTTGTAAAATGGATTTTATCCACATCACCTCAATGCTGTTTTGATTTAATAAAGATCTATCCACTGAAGGACCTACTTTTGTAGTCACAAAATTAACAATAAAATTCTCAAATGACAAAATAACCAGCTCAAATCAAATTGTGAGCATTTTCTCCAAAATCGTGTGAGGCTGTGAACTGTTTTACTCTGTTAGTGAAGTTATCCTCTTCCCTTAGTAAAGGTAAAATTTTTGACAGACATAACTTGAGTGATTAAGAGAGGAAATATAAAATAATGTTAAGTAATTGTGGTAATTTATGTAAGGAAGCCAATTAGTCTATGTAAGAAGAAACTATGAAGGATATTTCATAAGATGCAATCATGTGTTTATCATTCTTCTTATTATTGATGACTATATTCTGGTTTCATTTGGTATAATATACAGGACTAGTACTATCTTGCTGATGCTGCAGGTATTATTATTGTTAATTTAAAGATTGCAACACATACATGTCAAATTGCAAATGATATTATATGGAAGTTATTCAAGATGTTTCTATAAATTTTCCTAATTTGAAGTATGGACACTGAGTCTGCAATATAATGTTTTACTGAGTGCAAAATATGTATAATTAGTAATAAATACGTCCTATTAAAAGAAATCATAAAAAATCTTGAGTGATTAAGATAGAAAATATAAAATAATGTTAATTAAGTCTGATAATTTACACAATGAAGCCAATTAGTCAGTGTAGGAAGAAATTATGAAGGATATTTCATAAGACTCAAATATGTGTTACGGATGACTATACTTTGAAATATTTAATGATTGATATAGATCAGAATTTTTAAACTGGGAAAATATCCTAATATGGCATATTTGTCGGTACTCAACACTAAGTTCTAAGGCATTTGATTGTTTTAATCACAGCACTCTCATAGATAAACTGAAGTTTCATTGGATTGATGGAATAAAAACCACCGGATAATGCCATATCTAACTAAAATAATGTGAAAAGTTGTACTTAGTAATACAATCAAAACTGTTTGGAATGTAATGATGATGGTATGTAAATCACATATGGGGTTCCCCAAGGCTAAATCTTAGGTCTCTATTGTTCCTCATATAAGTAAACATCTAACATACAACAAGTAGAATTCGTTCATTTTGCATATGACACTAGTATTGTAATCAGTCCAAGCATACATACAGAAACAGAAGAAATGGTAAACAATGTTCTTAAAAGTATCAATGACTAGTTGTCTATGAATGTCTCACCCTCAATTAAAAAAAAAAATAAAAAAAAATAAAAACAAAAAATATTCAGTTCTGTACATCTGGAGGTACTACACAAATGACAAGTGAAATACATGATGAGGAAATAATAAATAGAGTAGAAACTTCAAAATTCTTAAGTGCCCACATTGATGAGAACTTAAACCGGAAAAAACAAATTTTGGAACTCCAAAAACAACTTAGTTCAGCCACATTTGCACTTAGAATTTTTTCAAATCTTGGAGGGAGAGAAATTGATAAGTTGACATGTTTAGCATATTTTCATTCAACAATGTCACATGGAATAATGTTCTAGGGTAACTCAGCTTTAAAGAAAGAAAGTCCTCATTACCCAAAAATGTGCTGTTAGAATAATATTTCATGCTCAACCACGATTATCATGTAGACATATGTTTAAGGAGTTGGGAATTCTAACTGTTGCTTCACAATATATCTATTCCCTGATGAAGTTTGTTGTAAATGATCCACTGCTGTTCAAAAGGAACAATGATGAAGATAATTACAATACCAGAAGGAAAACTGATATTCATTACTCCACATTAAGGTTGCTTTAACACAGAAAAACATTTTTAATCACTTTACCAGTGATATACAATGTCTGACAGGCAGAAAATTAAAATTTGAAACTGCCTGTTCACAACCACTTCTATTCCATAGAAGAATTTCTATTATTGTAATGTGTAGAAGGTGGTGAATAGGAATTACTAATTCACATCTGTATATTTAAAAATAACCTTACAAATGTTCAGCATGTAGCCTTATTTACAAATTAAGTTGCAATGTGAATGTAAAATGACTCATTATTCCACATCACTATGATTTGTCATGCAAAATGATCCATGGAACATAAAACTAACTAACTAGAGATATTTAATGTAAAAGGAAGAACCAAAAACGAAGAACTCTCAAAATTCATCCAGAAAGCTTAAAGATTCTTTTGCAGTTTTTATGTCTCACTGTATTTGTGTTTATCACTTTTTTTATTCAGGAAAAAAGCATTAGATTGTTTATCACAGATATTACATCCTTTCCTAAACACAATTAAACATAATTTCATATTACATATATTTTTAAAAGAGTAACTTTGCTGCAAATTAATTGATTATTACTTTAAAACTATTTATAACTCAGTCTGTTGTCATTTAGCTTGTAACCCTTAACAGTGAGTGTGTATAACCAAATGGAATTCTGATATTGTATTTGTATAATGTAACAACAACTAGATTTCTAACATTATAAAAAGGGATTTCTAACAGTAGAAATTCCAGGATGGAATGTAACAATATTATGAAAAGGGTAGTTGCTACTCCATATAGCAGACACACTGAGTTGCAGATAGGCACAACAAAAAGATTCTGTCTCCAGCTGCCAGAGACTGTGGTCGTGTGTGTGTGAGATGCAGTGCCATGAGTGAGTGTGTGTGTGTGTGTGTGTGTGTGTGTGTGTGTGTGTGTTAAAACCAAAGACACAGCTATTGATTCAGGTAGATGGTTTTGAAAGAAGTTAATTTAACAGAGACCTCTAATCTAAAATATACAAAGAGAGGGCAACTAGAAATCAACTTGCTTCATTAAAATATTATGAACACAATAAAGAAATTAAAAGGTTTTAGATTGGAAATTGTCCAGAACTGGAAGCAAACTGATGGGCCTTATCTGCTTCCATACCGCAGAACCACATGGGTGCAAAATATTAGTGTATATGCTTATAATTTATCTGTCATGGATAAAAAAATTGTTGTCACCTTCGTAACAGGAAGTATAAAAAATAAAATTGAAATAAGCAAATTCTGTTTAGATCAGAATATGGAAACATTTTCTTATGAATTAATAATGGAAAAACAAATAGTTGCAATTATATATTATATCCCACAGTATTCCTTTTTCCAATGGGTTACTGGGAAATTTTATGAAAGTCTTCATGCCTTGTTGTGTTGTCTGTGAGAGAACTTCTAATCTGTAAAGGTTTCAGAGAAAAAATTCTATTCCTGATAGGAATTTGACATGAAACATTACCTGAAGATACTGTAAGTCACATATAATTCAGTCAGTTATAAACATCCCTGCTGAACTTACTAGAAATAATAGTAACATGACATATTATGTCCCCTGACATGCCCACACAGTGATAAATGGATTGTCAGATGATGTCTAAAAAGTTAAATTACATAATTTAGCTGCAATATACAATTACAAATCTTATAAATGGTAAAATAATTAAAGACATCAGTTAATACTTAAAATGTGTACTGAAGTTTAGAATAAGCTAAATTCCATCACTAAATACATTTCACAAATAATTTTATAGTCACTTAAAAAATTTCCATCTCTTGGGTTATACGGAGTCATACTGAGAAAATATGAAGAAATAGAAGTATATAAATCTTACATGAAAGTGATAGCTCACACAGTAAGATGAAATCAAAAAGAAATATAATTGGTAGGTAGTTAGAGGAAAAGGTACACAGAGAGGAAGTCAGATATAGTGGGATTATTTCTATTAATACGAAAAGGAATATGATGAAAATAATGTGCAGTAGATGAATATCTGAGCCACAGCACCTTCGACATGAAATGCAACACCTAGAATACAATCTGAAGAGCAATGAGAACTCCACCAGTTGCATAAAAAGTATCATTATACCTAACATCTGTCAGAGTGACCCATCAGAAGAAGAAATGTCAGGTACAGCCTTTCTTCCATACAACCCAATGTTGATAGACAGAATTGGCCATATATTGTGCAAACATAGGGTAAGGACTGTTTACAAACTGACCAAGAAGGCCAAAGAGAATCTTACATTAGGAATAAACAAAAGAAAAGAGACTCATTCACAATACTGGGAATGTACAGCACACTGTGTTCATTGGGAAAAGTCTATGCTGGAATGGTTAGACTATCAGTCAATACTAGGATCACCAAAAATAAATGGTATTTCAAGTAGGGACAGGTAGGTAATTTGGCCTTGACACAGTAGCCACCATGTGAGACTGGCCACAAAATAAAATTTACCAACGCACAGGTTCTCAGAGTGGAGAAGAGCTACCTCATCCATTTGTTCAGGGAAGCCATTGAAATTAACAAATATGCCAATAAGTTTAACAAGAAAGAAGAAAACATGAAAATAAATGTATCCTGAATTTCTGTGCTACAGCAAATGACCATTGCAGGTAATAAGGGGAGCACCACAGAAGTAACAAGCAGGGAAAAGGCCTCAGAACTTGGAGCAACAGGTACATATAATCTCTAGCTGCAGGAATTACTCCAGTCCACCACCAACAATGGAGAGTGAACCTTTGTCAGTGCCCACTACACATACTGATGAAATGTTGGACCAAAACATTAAAGAAACATCAGCCAAAGATCCTATGACAAAAGTCAACAGGCAATACATCAACAAATAGCAATGAAGGTCTCAATATTTCTGTGTCATTTGTAAATAACTCAGTTGAAACACTTTCACATTTACAGTTCAAATAAGATTATTTTAACTTCCTAGTTTTTCATATGTTTTTCTTAACCATTTACATTGGTGATGTAATGCTTCTATACAATCAACTGGAGGTATGCACAACTAAACGTTTTCAGTACAGTACAAGTTTTAGTAATGCGGATTTTGCTATAGAATACTAAAGAAAAGGGACAGACAAAATGCAAGGGAAAGATGGGAGCCAACTGATGACAACCCTGCAATCAATAATTGTTTCTTCCGTTGTAACATACAACATCTTTTCTCTTTTAGGTCACTTATGTATAACAAAGAGCTTTCAAAACCATACCATACAGAAAAATTTTATATCATATTGTGAAAACTGATGGGAAATAAAAAATGTATTTGTATTATCAGGTTGCTGTTGTTGTTGTTGTTGTGGTCTTCAGTCCTGAGACTGGTTTGATGCAGCTCTCCATGCTACTCTATCCTGTGCAAGCTTCTTCATCTCCCAGTACCTACCACAGCCTACATCCTTCTGAATCTGCTTAGTGTATTCATCTCTTGGTCTCCCTCTACGATTTTTACCCTCCACGCTGCCCTCCAATACTAAATTGGTGATCCCTCGATGTCTCAGAACATGTCCTGCTAACCGATCCCTCCTTCTAGTCAAGTTGTGCCACAAGCTCCTCTTCTTCCCAATTCTATTCAATACCTCCTCATTAGTTATGTGATCTACCCATCTAATCTTCAGCATTCTTCTGTAGCACCACATTTCGAAAGCTTCTACTCTCTTCTTGTCTAAACTATTTATCGTCCACGTTTCACTTCCATACATGGCTACACTCCATACAAATACTTTCAGAAACGACTTCCTGACACTTAAATCTACACTCGATGTTAACAAATTTTTCTTCTTCAGAAATGCTCTCCTTGCCATTGCCAGTCTACATTTTATATCCTCTCTACTTCGACCATCATCAGTTATTTTGCTCCCCAAATAGCAAAACTCCTTTACTACTTTAAGTGTCTCATTTCCTAATCTAATTCCCTCAGCATCACCCGACTTAATTAGACTACATTCCATTATCCTAGTTTTGCTTTAGTTGATGTTCATCTTATACCCTCCTTTCAAGACACTGTCCATTCCGTTCAACTGCTCTTCCAAGTCCTTTGCTGTCTCTGACAGAATTACAATGTCACCGGCGAACCTCAAAGTTTTTATTTCTTCTCCATGGATTTTAATACATACTCCAAATATTTCTTTTGTTTCCTTTACTGCTTGCTCAATACACAGATTGAATAACATTGGGGATAGGCTACAACCCTGTCTCACTCCCTTCTCAACCACTGCTTCCCTTTCATACCCCTCGACTCTTATAACTACCATCTGCTTTCTGTACAAATTGTAAATAGACTTTTGCTCCCTGTATTTTACCCCTGCCACCTTCAGAATTTGAAAGAGAGTATTCCAATCAACATTGTCAAAAGCTTTCTCTAAGTCTACAAATGCTAGAAACGTAGGTTTGGCTTTCCTTAATCTTTCTTCTAAGATAAGTCGTAGGCTCAGTTTTGCCTCACATGTTCCAACATTTCTACGGAATCCAAACTGATCTTTCCCGAGGTCGGCTTCTATCAGTTTTTCCATTCGTCTGTAAAGAATTCGCATTAATATTTTTCAGCTGTGACTTATTAAACTGATAGTTCGGTAATTTTTACATCTGTCAACACCTGCTTTCTTTGGGATTGGAAGTATTATATTCTTCTTGAAGTCTGAGGATGTTTCGCCTGTCTCATACATCTTGCTCACCAGATGGTAGAGTTTTGTCAGGAATGGCTCTCCCAAGGCTGTCAGTAGTTCTAATGGAATGTTGTCTACTCCGGGGACCTTGTTTCGACTCAGGTCTTTCAGTGCTTTGTCAAACTCTTCACGCAGTATCGTATCTCCCATTTCATCTTCATCTACATCCTCTTCCATTTCCATAATATTGTCCTCAAGTACCTCGCCCTTGTATAGACCCTCTATATAGTCCTTCCACCTTTCTGCTTTCCCTTCTTTGCTTAGAACTGGGTTTCCATCTGAGCTCTTGATATTCATACAAGTGGTTCTCTTCTCTCCAAAGGTCTCTTTAATTTTCCTATACGCAGTATCTATCTTACCCCTAGTGAGATAAGCCTCTACATCCTTACATTTGTCCTGCTTAGCCATTTTGCATTTCCTGTCAATCTCATTTTTGAGACGTTTGTATTCCTTTTTGCCTGCTTCATTTACTGCATTTCTATATTTTCTCCTTTCATCAATTAAATTCAATATATCTTCTGTTACCCAGGGATTTCTAATAGCCCTCATCTTTTTACCTACTTGTTCCTCTGCTGCCTTCACTACTTCATCCCTCAAAGCTACATTTTTGCAGTTTCTTCAGTTTTAATCTACAGTTCATAACCAATAGATTGTGGTCAGAGTCCACATCTGCCCCTGGAAATGTCTTACAATTTAAAACCTGGTTCCTAAATCTCTGTCTTACCATTATATAATCTGTCTGATACCTTTTAGTATCTCCAGTGTTCTTCCATGTATACAACCTTCTTTCATGATTCTTAAACCAAGTGTTAGCTATGATTAAGTTATGCTCTGCGCAAAATTCTACCAGATGGCTTCCTCTTTCATTTCTTAGCCCCAATCCATATTCACCTACTATGTTTCCTTCTCTCCCTTGTCCTACGCTTGAATTCCAGTCACCCATGACTATTAAATTTTCATCTCCCTTCACTATTTGAATAATTTCTTTTATCTCCTCATACATTTCATCAATTTCTTCGTCATCTGCAGAGCTATTTGGCATATAAACTTGTACTACTGTAGTAGGCGTGGGCTTCGTGTCTATCTTGGCCACAATAATGCGTTCACTATACTGTTTGTAGTAGTATTATCAGGTAACAAATAGTAATTGAGTAATACTGCCTTGAATATAGATTTTGTTTTGAACCTACACTATGCTGCATACATAATGAAATGAATTTGGTGAGGGGCGAGGAGGGGGGAGTGGGAAAGGGAGGGGGGAGATGGGCCATTAAGGAATAAAGTAACATTCCCTGACATAAACTAATTAAATCATTGAAGTTTTTGATTGAAGTGTGCTACTTTCAACATTTTTATGAAGTTTAGCCTATTTAGAGAATTATACTGAATGTTCAAAACAATAATGATATAATGGTAATAATGATGTCTGCATATGTTATTATTTGCATGAATAAATTAAACATACTAAAATAGAAAGTGAAACTTATCCACCATATAATACACTTGGATTATGAATAATCAATAAGTAAATTCAAACTAGTTTATTGCACAGGCTAAACAAGATAAAAAAATTATGTTACAAACTCTGGTGCTTTTGGAGTTGCAGTATAGAGTGCAAGCCATTTTAATATCAGCAAAGAAATTTAGGATCCTATTCATAAATACAAATAAAAATAAGATGTAAGATCTGTACAAATTTTTGTTATTTTCATACTCTTTTTCCTTGAAACTTATTATACAGTATTATTCTTTCTTATAGGTTGCTGATGTATAAGAGATGGGCTCAAACTACCACATCACCAACTGCAGCTAGAACTCAGAGAAAGCGTGGAATCTTCCCAAAGCTTTGTGGAGGTTATACAGAATTAAAGGATCTCAACTTTGACTAAGTTTTAGCATAGTTAGTCAGGTATATGGTTGATTTCCAGAGTTCACTATGGAATCTTGTGAGTGTATTTGAATCAAGGAAGAAAGTTGTTAAAATTGTAATAAATCAGTGAGAATGCATTAAGAACAATAAGTATGAAAGCATTTACATTTAAATATGTTTATGCTATGTACAAGAAGAAAAGAAACTAGTTGTGTGATGTTCCTATATGTCTTCTCTGAAAACTTGCCACTACAATAAACTGGCTCAGTCATTATTATTTTTACAGTGAATCAGTTGCTCAATATTTATGTCAGACTGAATTGCCAGGACTATTTCTTAATGTGAATGTGACATTCTTGAGTTAGATATATTTGTTCATGTTGAACAAAGGAATGATTGTAGTATTCTGGCAAAACTGCCTGAGAAGTGAGTGCCAGGATATGATTACTTAGACTGTACGGTCTATTTGCTAACTTCGTGCCATAAAATATGTCTTTGCTAATTCGTGATAAATCAGTGACAATATTTCCATGCACAAGTCAGTAGGATTTTGTACCTCTACATATGGGACAGTTACAATGTAATAAATTTATTGGTGTTTTGTATAAACATTTGTGAAGCAGTACATGTATGATTCAAAATTATTTTAATCACAATATATTAAAGGTGATATAGTGTCTTCTATGTAGAAATCCCAAAGTATCCATGTTAACACCATATATCTCTGACCTACTCATTTGATGTAAAAATGTTAAATATTGAAACAGAGATGAGCACAATAAAAAAAACTTCACAAACATAACTCATGCTGCCCTGCCAAGACAGATTTGTCAATTAGTCAACTTACTGGCTAGTAACACCTGCCCCAGAGGGATTTGTTATGAAATTTCAAAATTTTTGTCATTCACCAGTAAACTAACATGAGCTACCACATCCCCCAGCCCCCTTCCTCCTCAACCATTACTGTCTCCTGTCCTGGGTACACTCTTGCAAAATTACTGGAAAAATCTTCACAAGCCGAACTGCTACTGCCTTGTCAAGACAGATTCATCAATTTATTGACTAGTAATACTTGTATCCAGAGAAATTTGTTTGAAATCTCAATATTTTTGTCATTCACTGTGAGATAATATGAGTCCCCCCCCCCCTTCCCCTTCCTCAAACACTACTAACTCAGATGCTGGGTACAGTCTTGCATAGTGTGCATATTTATATAGAACAATTATTACTGAAACAAGAAGTTGTGATCTGTATTCTTACCAAAAATCACAAGATAACCAATCTGCAGCAGTTAGTATGGAAATGCTGCAGTTAATTGTTTATATTGATTATATATTACATCTACAACCAAAAAACATGATTCTGAAGGAGGAAGGTAGAATGTTCAATTTATTCATACATTCATTGTATGAAAATTGAGCAGACTTTTCTATTTTTAGTGCACACATTTTTATCCCAGTTTGATTATCTTAAACATTAATGTACTAATAACTGCTGTCTGCTCACTGTGATATTTAAGAGAAGTGCACCAAAACTGAGAAGTTTAATCTCATATGATGAGATATTTTAAAGAACATCATACATATAAATAGGAAATTCTGACTCCAATTTCTGTATTTATAAATTTGTATCACTATGTAAGAATATTATCACCTTATTGACAAGCACTGTATTTTGGATGACCTCGATCCCCCCCCCCCCTTGCCCCCCTCTCACCACCACATCTCATGTGTTTTTATGTTAATGGATATACTATATTGTATAAATGTAATGTAACTCTGATGATCATTTGAAAATGGTTATTTTTTGATGTAGCATGCATTTGTTGATTTGTATGATTTTATAAGTCACAGGTTACCATTTATGTTATAGTATGACAGTTCTCACATAGTAGTTCTCACTGACTAAAATGAAATAATAAATCACCCCGGTAGCAAAATTAAGGCATTCCTCACACTGTCATGGTTGTTTGGCTGGTGGTGGTGCCACAGTGCCACAAGAGTGGTGGCAGAGCAGTGTCACCATTTGCGCACATCATAGTGAAAGAGGCACTGCAGTCAGTCACAATCACATGTTGTCAACAAAGATCAGGCTCTTCTGTTACACTAGTCAACAGCATTTTTGCCAGAAGGAATACGAATAACTTTTTTAAAAACATTTGCGGGTCTCGTATTCGAAAATGAAATCAATTTCTGCTTATCAGGCTCAGTTTTTGATATCTTATTACCCTCTATCTACCAAAATACTCAGAAAAAATCCTTGGTTATTCTGTGGGGCTTACTTTAACTGTTCTTCACAGGTAACTGATGAAAAATAAATATTATGTGCCAGGGATTCTTAAACATGACACTTTGTTCAGAAATCTGTCTCCAGAAGATATGGAGGTTTAGCAACATTGCTGAGTAGTCATACTCAAATGCCTTGTACCTTTGTGTGTAGTACAAATTCTTTTTCTATAAATGCAGAGTGTAGGCTCTTAAATGAAAACTTAAACCTACCTCCACTTATGCTGTTTGACATGCTATACTATTGATTTAGTAGTTAAAAGAATCACATCACACAGTCTTCACTGTTTCCATGATATGAAGAACCATTGGATCACACAGAAGATTATTATTCTGAACTCACAAAAATAATTACAGTCAGCTCAGAAACAAAAACAAAATTGCAATACCCCAGTTTTCCACTCACCTGTCAGTGCCAGTGATCACTGAAAACATGATAGTGAGAGAAGATGAATACAGTGATGAACACACAGAAACTAGAAAAGGATATATGAATCCTGGCCCAGTATTGAAAGACCTTGTGATAAAAATGAGAATACTGCCCACACAGAAGAATTAAGATTATGAACTGTAATAAAAGAGAGGTGAATTCATACATATGGAAGATGTTTAGGCCTTAGATCAGAAACAGCAGTGGCAAAATCAAAATGATATCAAATCAATGTAAGCCTGCAGGCTTTTGTGTCATTGACCATAAAATCTTCAGAGTCATTAGGTTGTGCCACACTCCTCTTCAAACTTCTTTACTGCTTGACATTTTAGTTCCTCTGCTGGAATCTTCTTCATGATTCTACTGGTGCCTCTGGGTTGCTGGGCACTGTCAAAAGACAGTGTTGTGTTTGCTTTTAAAAGGCTTATTCTGCTGTACTTTTTCAAATATGTGGAGTTACTGGAAAAAATTTTCAGCTGCAGTTGGTGGACCATTATAACTGGATAAATACTGGAAGCAGATGCTGACAGAGAGGAAGAAAAATATCATTCTTGACCCAAACTGAGTGGTAATAAACCTCTCATCTGAGGAATTCAGTGAATAAGCTATTGCAATGATGAGTAAAGGTCTTTATTTCATGACTACACCAAAGAGAAGACCCACAGAAGAAATCATAAGTACTATTGAAGAATTTTTATTCTCTCACTTGAAGTTTCAGGATGAGGAAATAAGATAGTATGTCTCAATAATTTTAAGTCAAGTGAAACCATTCTAGAACAACACATTCACATGGAAAAGGAAAGCTCCTAATGAACTAAAGAAACATGAATCCGTTGTTGTCACCAGAGCAGATAACGGAAATGTGACTCCTGTTTTGTATACAGCTGAATACCACAAGAAGGCAGAATAACTATTGGTGGAGCAAGTGTGATGTAACCTCAAATGTGATCCAACAAACAAGATTGTTAGGAAACTGAAAAATCTCTTATCAGACTCCATAATGGGCAGCTCTACTAACAACAATCTGATGTGAAATTCATTTGTCTTACCTAGAATATATGGTCTACAGAAGGTTCATAAGAGAAGAAAGGAAGATTATAGTTTAATATCCCATCAACAGCTCAGTCATTACAGATGGAGCTTCACAAAGAAGGTTGTCCACTGAGACCAATAGTGAATAGTATTAATTCTACAATGTAATTTTTAGCTACACATTTATCAGGAAAACTAAAGTATCTTGTGAGAAAAATGAATTCTTTTGTGAAGGATTCAACATTTACTTAAAATATTATGCACAGTTAAAGTACTGCTACTGACATACTTGTGAACTTTGATGTCAAATCCTTATTTACAGACATCCCAGTAGCAGGTACTATGGAGATCATTGGGAACAAAATTGCTCTGGATATGTGTGACCAGGTGAAATTATGTTGCAGTTGAGTTATCTTAAATATAAAAAGGAATTTTATGAACAATGTGATGGTGTTGCTGTGGGCTTAACTAGTTACCTGTAGCAGCTGGCATTTTTATGGAGTATTTTGAACAAAAGATATTAATTAAGTAATGGATAACTAAAACTGTCTTGTTGGCTCTGCTGTGATGAAGCCATGGTTGTATGGCCACACAACAGGAAAGAGCTACATAAATTCCATTATTTTCTGAATAACATCCTTCCAAAAATCAGCTTCACCATAGATATGGAGAGTGAGGTAGTCCTTCCGTTTTTAGATGAGTTTATCTACAGAAGACATGATAATACTCTAGGCAATAAGTTTATAGAAAACCTACCAACATAAACAGGAATCTAGATGCTGCTTCACACTACCACCCAACCCAGAAACAAGCTGCTCTGAACGCTCAGCCCTTATGTGTATTCAGAATCAGTGATAGTATGAGCTTGCAATCAGACCTAAATTCCCTTAGAGGAACATTAATGGCTGATGGTTATGATAACCTTTACATAAATATGGCTTTCAAATGAAGTGATAATAATTCTAACAACAATAATAAGAATATTAACAATGAAAACAAGAAGAATGAGAAACATTGTGAACATTCAAAAGGTTACTGTTCTGCCTAGAGTAACTGACCACAAAGGCAGAATCCTGTGGGACACTGGGTTAAGGACTATGTTTTTCTAGTCAACACAAGGCAAAACACTTCTTCTAATCTATAACACATGTGCCTGGCTGCTTCGACACTGTGGGAGTATATGAAGTGATGTGTGATTGTGGTAAAGTATATATCAAACTAGAAACATAGTAAAAGATGGAGTTAAAGAGCATAAACCCCACACATGTTTAAGACAAAAGAAAAAAATCAGTCATAGTGACAAACCAAAAAGAATGCGACCAGGTTATGGATTTTAAGAACATATGTGTGCTACCTAGAGAAAGTAATATTTATAGGAGGAATGTCAGTGAAACAGTCAAAATATCTAAGAATTCTTCATGGTTGCTTGTTATAATGGAAGTAAACATCAAGCCACAGTGAGCAACGAACATAAACAGTTACCAGGAAACAGCTGAGGTAACACAAAAACAATAATATTTTGGATTCCCCCACTCTGTCGCCACCTGCTTTCAGTATTTACCCAATGGTGACAGTCCGACAATAGTAGCTGGAAGATTTTTACCCAGTAACTCCACTTCTTCGAATAATTCTTAGAAATAGCCTTTTTATTAGTGAATGTGACATTATCTTTCAATAGTGACTGCCATCCAGGAACACTAGTGTATTCCTGAAGAAGATTACAGCAGAGGGGTAGAAATGGTGAGCAGTGAAGTAGTTTGAAAAATATGACACATCCTAATGATTTGGAAGACTTTATCATGAATTATAGGGAAATTTCAGAAAAAAGAGTTGGTGAGTGCATCACATCAATTTAAAAAGAAACCATACTAAAAATTTATGTTTACACAGCAAGTTATCTAGATTACAATAGGTTTTATATTGCCTTCAGAGTGGCCTGCGGTTATTTTACTTCAATTTTGAATAATATTAATCACATTGAATCACTGTGAATCAACAGCCCTAAAAAACAGTGATAATTATGTTATGACTCCTTAAATTTAAATTCCATTACTTGACTGCAAGCTGAACTGATCCCACCTAATCAATACCAATAAGAGAAACGAACAGTTCCTATCTATAATCAATGTTACAAAAAGGATAATGTACTTATGCCTTTCACATTAGACAGTGCATGTATTGAAAATTATTAAATTCATCTGTGTTTACACTTTCATCAAACTGAAGTTAACATACTAGTACCAGTACAAGTTACTAGATGTTGTTACATTGTTACATTAGTTTAGTCTAGACTGAAAATAGATATGACTTTGCTTTCAGTTATAAAAGTAATTTCAGTATGTTAGCCATATTTCTTACACAGCAATGTATCGCCTAAAGTGCACCAGACATAAAATACCATAATACCACTTTCAGTGCAAACACTATGAATATGTTACTTAAATTCAAGACACCATAATAACTAAGACTAATTGAGAAGATAACTAGTATATTGTCAAGTAGTGCTGTGAGACTACAAAATATGGAATTATTAACTTTTCTAAGTAAAAAGTTTTCTGAAAATCACTTGAGAAAGAATTAGTTAGGTACTCTGTTATGAACACAGACACTCTGCTGTGTTGTTTGTTGTGCAGTTTCTCCCTTGCCAATGTGGGAATTGCCTTATACAATCAAGGGAACTCTAATTATTGGGCAGTTGTATAGTTCTGCAACAAAAACAGAATAGTTTGATTTTAATTCAAAATAAAAATGTCTAGTTATTTATATTTGATACATCTTTTGGAGAGGGAGAGAGAGGAGAGGAGGAGGGAAATGGAGAGGGAGAGGGAGAGAGAGAGAGAGAGAGAGAGAGAGAGAGAGAGAGAGAGAGAGAGAGAGAAGAAAGACAGAGAGACAAGTAATGTGTAGTTCCTGTGTGTTTGTACCTTCATTATTTATATCAAAGTATACTGATATTTTTAAACAGTATTAGAATAAATGTTTTGTTTGGAATTATGGCAATGACTAGTTGTACTGACATATCTAGTGCTATTGCAGAGAAATGTTTCTAGTTTAAGGCCTTTCAATAAAGATATGTTCATTGTAGTGTGTCTATTTTGGTGTTTTTCCTATGCTGTAACAGGAATACCATATTTTCATTATGTTTTTGTACACAAAAGGACAATAGTTAAATCTGAGTAGTCGCATTCTATAAATTTTAATCTAGAGAGTGTTAAATGATGCAAAATTATGCTGAACACATGAATTTTTTTGTGTTGTGAAATATGAGCCACTATTTCTTTCTTTGACTAAATGTATTTATAAGGTTGAAGATGCTACAAGAATTTAAACAAAGGACTGAAGCAACTTAAGATTCGAATATGTAGGTTTCACACATAAAATTATATTGTTTATAATAGGAAGAATTTGGAAAACATGGTAAACAGCAGATAATATGCAACTTGAAACATAGCATATATACAGCACAATGTGGACACTAACAACCATCTTTTTGTATGAGATGGTCTGGCAAAGCCAGACAGACTGTGCTTATTGTCCTTTGGTTATTAACTCAACTCATGCATACTCACAGACATTCAACTATACTGTATTTTTTTCTTTCACATAAAGATCCCGAAATATCCATATTTGTTAGGAAGTATGTGTATTACATGATGCAATATATATATATATATATATATATACAAAGATGATGTGACTTACCAAATGAAAGTGCTGGCAGGTCGACAGACACACAAACGAACACAAACATACACACAAAATTCAAGCTTTCGCAACAAACTGTTGCCTCATTAGGAAAGAGGGAAGGAGAGGGAAAGACGAAAGGATGTGGGTTTTAAGGGAGAGGGTAAGGAGTCATTCCAGTCCTGGGAGCGGAAAGACTTACCTTATGGGGAAAAAAGGACGGGTATACTCTCGCACACACACACATATCCATCCACACATATACAGACACAAGCAGACATATTTAAAGACCAAATATGTCTGCTTGTGTCTGTATATGTGTGGATGGATATGTGTGTGTGTGTGCGAGTGTATACCCATCCTTTTTTCCCCATAAGGTAAGTCTTTCCGCTCCCAGGACTGGAATGACTCCTTACCCTCTCCCTTAAAACCCACATCCTTTCGTCTTTCCCTCTCCTTCCCTCTTTCCTGATGAGGCAACAGTTTGTTGCGAAAGCTTGAATTTTGTGTGTATGTTTGTGTTCGTTTGTGTGTCTGTCGACCTGCCAGCACTTTCATTTGGTAAGTCACATCATCTTTGTTTTTAGGTATATTTTTCCTTCATGGAATGTTTCCTTCTATTATATATATATATATATATATATATAATGGGATACAGGGACATATTAGGCTTCCCAAAATATCCTGAATCTGGTAGGTAATTCATCTACATACATCAGGCATGATTACTGGAAGAACTATTGTGAGATGTTGAAGGAAAGTATCAAAATCTCATTTATTTTCACCAAATCAATCCACACTTGCTTAGTGTGACCATAAAATCAACTGACAATGACTATATAGCTAATCAAACTATTACAACATTTACAAACAATCTGGGCCACATGCTTCACCTAAGGCTCTCTACAGATAAATGAGTGCTGTGGTGGGGAATAATCTAAAAGTTGTCTCATTTGATCACATCAAGTGTTAACATTGTTCAGTAATTTATACATAGAGCTCCTAGCACCAAAGAAACTTCTTCTCCTCATTTATCTGGTTTCTAAGAGCTTTGGAAACAGCACATCTGCCACTAAAGGTTTTTTTTTATTTTTGATACATACCCCACTTCATTATTTCTGTTGACACTATATTCACCAGATGCATATTATGTACAGTAACTGTGTTTGTGACAGTAATTTTTTTAGCAGACTTAATAACTATATTTTATGCTCTCCAATTTCTATTAGTAAGTTTCATATTTCTTCCACAATCTTTCCTGACATCAAAGATTTATGTGAATGCTAAATGCTGTCCAGACATTAGGGGGAATAGCTCTGAATATCTTTATTAGTTTTGAAACTGTGGCCATGAATGCATCCATTAAAAGTGCACTGAAAATTTGCCATTGATGAAGCCAGTAAAGTCTAATATCATGGTAGATCAACACATCACAAGAGCAGTCACAAATATATTGGTAACTCTGAACAATATAAATATATTATAACGAGCAAGTACAGAAGACAGTACCAGTGAATTGGAGATAAATCAGCAACAATCTCTGTAAATAAGGCAATTGTATCAGTGTTCATTTTATTTTTCTAACTTCTGTAATTACACTTGAACTCATTCATTAAAAAATTATTGGAAATTCCTTGGTGGATAACAAATTCTATAAGGGATGAAGGTAACCACTTTCCATATTGTTGAGGTGTTTAGCAATCAGCAGGCACACAAACAAGGCTGCAATTGTCACTAACATCTAGACAATATTCTTCCACAGAACTAACAGTACAACAAAAACACACATTTACACATGTATGTCTACGTTGTTCCAGTAGTGAAGCCCAACTGAGCTTGTAGAGTGCTCAGTTGTACAGAAAAGGTCATACGACATTGCAGGTGGGGAAGCCCCAAGTACTAGGTTCAGCCAGCTTATTGAACAGTGTTTTCTCCCGCAGTGCACAATGGCTCCTTTCCTCACACTGTATGAGAGTTGTATCATAAATATGCCTGTATGAGTATAGGGGCAAAGAAATATTGCTTTCAAGTATAACATCCAGTTTGTCTTTTATAATGATGAGAAAAGGGAGATGATGAGACTCCAATGCAGGCATACAGGTTACTCCTTTCAAACAGAGGGACGTGATCAGGAACTTTACATGAAATGTATTTGTAGTTGCAAATAAGGACAACCATCAGTTGCAGAATGGAATGATGACAAAGAAAATTTGTGCCGGACGAGGACTCGAACCCAGATTTTCCGCTTATCGCGAATAGTCGCCTTGCCATTTGGCTATCTGTACATGATTCACAGCCAGACCCAAATTTCCATAAGTTGACAACCATGTGTCTATAACTGGTACTTGTACATCAATCATGTATATTCCCGTACAGGTCAGACATTGTACTTGAAAGTCGCTTGCCTGGTATTGGCAGACAAATACGATAATGTTGTGCCTGTGTTACTCTGATTATGATGCAAAGTTCCTTTGTAATTGGAATAACAGAGACACTGCAATATTGTTGCAACTTTATACTACCGCCTGTCCTCCAATTGTTGGTTGAATACTCAAATGACATCAGCTATGGAGGTAGAATGATCACATTGTGATGGGTTACCTTTACTCATTCCATTTATGACTCTATTCATTGCTTAAATCACACAAAATCATATTATATACTGTATGAGTGACAGAAAGTGCAAATATAATGCATTATACACTGTGAAAGGTTTGGCAGCTGGGTTGCAAAGAAAGATTATTTTCAAGGAAAAAAAGTTGTATTTGTTGACTTATCTTCTGTCTACAGTTTTCCTCATACCTACACAAAGTAAGTCAGTACTATATCCATAACAACTTTGGTTTTTAGATGGTTTCAAGCATTCAGACCTAGTGGTTAAGTTATTTGTAGTAAAGAGTAAAAGCAATAAATGAGAAAAATGTTGCCTGTGTTGTTGTGATTGTCAGTTCGAAGACTGGTTTGGTGTAGCTCTCCATCTCTCCATGATGCTACTCTATTCTGTGCAAGTCTCTTCATCCCTGAATAACTACTGCAACATACATCCTTCTGAATCTGCTCACTGTAATCATCTTGTGGTCTTCCTTGATGATTTGATGATCCCCCCCCCCCCGGCCAATCACACACATACTTCCCTCCGATACTAGCTTGGTGATCCCTTGATGTCTCAAAATGTATCCTACCAACTGATCTCTTCTTCAAGTCAGATTTTGCCACAAATTTGTGTTCTCTTCAGTTCTTCTCAGTACCTTCTCATTAGTTATGTGATCTACTCATCTAATATTCAGCATCCTTCTGTAGCATCACATTTCAGAAGTTTCTATTCTCTTCTTGTCTAAACAGTTTACCATCCATGTTTAACTTCCATAAATGGTTACACTCCACACAAATACTTTCAGAAAATCTATATCTGATGTTAACATATTTCTCTTCTTCGGAAATGAATTTCTTTCCATTGCCAGTATACATTTTATATCCTCTTTACTTCGGCCATCAAGAGTAATTTTGCTGCCCATGTAACAAAACTCATCTACTACTTTAAGTGTCTCATTTCCTAATCTAATTGTCTCACCACCACCTAATTTAATTTGACTACGTTCCATTATCCTTCTTTTGCTTTTGTTGATGTTTGTCTCATATCTGCTTTCAGGACACTTCCCATTCTGTTCAACAGCTCTTCCAAGTCCTTTGCTGTCTTTGACAGAATTACAATGTCATCAGAAAACCTCAAAATTTTTATTTCTTGTCCGTGAACTTTAATTCCTACTCCTAATTTTTCTTTGGTTTCCCTTACTGCTTACTCAATGTACACGTTGACTAACATCAGTGATAGGCTACAACCTTGTCCCAATCCCTTTTCAACCACTACTTCCCTTTCCTTTCATGCCTGTCAACTTTTGTAACTGCCATCTGGTTTCTGTACAAGTTCTAAATACCATTTCACTCCCTGTATTTTACCCCTGCTACCTTGAGAATTTCAAAGAGAGTATAGCAGTCAATATTGTGAAAAGTGTTCTCCAAGTCTAAAAATGCTATAAACTTACATTTGCCTTTCCTTAATCTGTCTTCTAAGAGAAGTCATAGGACCAGTATTGGCACTGATGTTGCTACATTTCTCTAGAATCCAAACTGATGTTCCCTGATGTTGGCTTCTAACAATGTTTTTCCAGTCTTCTGTAAAGAATTTGTATTAGTATTTTCCAACTTATTAAACTGATATTCTGATAATTTTCACACCTGTCAGCATCTGCTTCTTTTGCATTTGGAATATTACTCTTGAAGTCTGAGGGTATATTGCTTGTCTCATACATCTTGCACACCAGATGGAAGAGTTTTATCATGGATGACTCTCCTAAGAAAATCAATAGTTCTGATAGAATTTCGTCTACTCCTGAGGCCTTGTTTCAACTTAGGTCTTTCAGTTCTCTGTCAGATTCTTCTTTCAATACCATATCTTCCATCTCATCTTCATCTACATCCTCTTCCATTTCTATAGTATTGCCTTCAAGTACATCTCCTTGTATAGACCATCTATATACTCTTTCCACATTACAGCTTTCCCTTCTTGGATTAAGACTGGTTTTCCATCAGAGCTCTTGATATTCACAAAGCTGCTTCTCTTTTCTCCAAAGGTCTCTTTAATTTTCCTGTAGAGGATGTCTATCTTTTCCCTGGAGAAATATGCTTCTAAGTCCTTATATTTGTCCTCTAGCTATTCATCTATAGCAATTTCGCACTTCTTGTCACTCTCATTTTTTAAACATTCATATTCCTTTTTCCCTGCTCCATTTACTGCATTTTTAAATTTACTCTTTTCATCAGTTAAATTTAATATCTCCTGTGTTATTCAGGAACATCTACTAGGCCTTGTCTTTTACTTATTTGATCATCTGCTGCCTTCACTATTTCATCTCTCAAAGCTACCCATTTGTCTTCAACTGTATTTCTTCCTCCTGTTCTTGTGAATCATTGCCTAATGCTCCCTCTGAAAATCTCAATAGACTCTGGTTCTTTCAACTTATCCAGGCCCTATCTCCTTAGTTTCCTATATTTTTATTTTTGCAGTTTATTTAGTTTTAATCTACAGACCATAATAAATAAATTGTGGTCAGAGCCCACATCCACCCTCGGAAATGTCTTACAATTTAAAATTAACTCCAAAATCTCTGCCTTATCATTATATATTCAATCTGAAATCTTCCAGTGTCTCCAGATCTCTTCCCCGCATACAACCTTCTTTCATAATTCTAGGTAAACTAACTGGAAATCTCGCTTGGGATTGAAAAAAAAGAGAAAGATTATGGAACAAGTTGCAAAACAAGTGAACTTATGAACATTCAATTCATAATTTCTACTTAATATTATTTTGTGCCGTGATTATTGATTTATCTATAAGCTACAGATGGTTTCCACAATTCATGTAACTGCTATTTTCTCTGGACTGTATTCCTAAACACCTGATATCTCATATGTTTTTTTTTTCTTTAGGGAAAAAGGGGGGGGAGGGGTCTGAAGTTGCTCTTTACTATTTTGTTCCTGATAAGCATACCTTATTTCACATATTTACTTAGTCAAAGGCTACAATTTTGATTAGTCATTCCTGATTAGATAAAAAAGTTAGTGAGGTTGTTATAATTGCATTAATGGCATTTTTACTCAAGAATACTAATCCTAATGCTAATAGTTGTATGTAGAACACACAGATGTCAGTTTAAAACTTCTGAGTCTTCTCTTTGATAGATGTTTTAAAAAACAAGCAATTAAGAAAAACATATAAATAAATGAGGGATTTTAGCTACAGCACCAAATAATATTTTCTGCAAATATTTGATAATATAGTCCAATCTAATTTACAACAATTTTCTAAGAAACAACCACTCTTTTCAGCTACTGAATGTCTGTACAGCATACATCACTGTGTGTGTGCACATGCACTTTCTCATGTAACACATATGTAGAAAATGGAGACTGCTAAATGATACTACAATAAAATAAACAAACTTCTATGTTCAAATGAAATGTATGCAGAAATAAGCAAAGGAAAAGTAACGCAAAAATTATATTAAAAATCTATGTTTTCCATCATTTGACACAGAAGAGGAACAAATTGAGGAAATAAAACATTCCAAGCACAGAAAGGAGTCACCCAGAACCCCACACCACTTGAGACACAACAGGAAAATATAACAAAGAACATGGCAACAATGGTTGCTTACCTTTCATTGTTCATTTTCCTGTTATGTTACACTTATTGAGCTAGTTCCATGATTGTATAGCCAACCTAGTGCTTTAGTAGCTCTCTTCCTCCAAATGTTTCCCTCTCTTACACTTACAATGTCTTTATATGAAACATACGTAAAGAAAATTGATCTGGTACTCTATAAAGAATATGAATACTAATATTTCTGATCAGAGGATAAAATTAAATGCACAGAACCAACTGTAACTTGGCGATTTTCTTGCAAATAGATTATGAAAACAAAACATGAAAAAAATATTTTACACGCTCCCCATAAATTTATAGTTAGGTTTAACTATTTTTGATGTAAGTAAATTTTATTATAGGATTGAATGGAATTTTATGAAGCCACTTTCGAGGATGATTAAATCACTCACTAGTAACACAATTTTATAAAAGAGGCGGAAGAGATAGGGTAGGAGAGAACCCTCAATATAATCTACAATTAATTCTTTTGTGCATTAGGAAACTATACAGTATCTTCTTTAATTCAACAAAAGTATTGATTGTGTGGAACACTACACTTTTCCACAATTTGAAGCATTATGAAGTTAAGTTTATCATCAGTTCCTTTTGTATTATGAGACTGTGAGAAGAAAGTTGTCTATCTGTATTTACAAAGATGGAACACATTTAATTCTGTCTCAAGTGCTGTAAAATGTGAGATGTATCAGAGTTCTGTCATTGTTCCACTACTCTTTTATCAACGATACACCACTAAATGTTGCAGCTGATTCAACCATTTTCCTATTTTCAGGCAGTGAAGTGTCATTGTCAAGAGAATTTGGGTTAGCATAAACATAAGCAGACTGCCAACTTAGATAATCTAATGTCTGAGCTGTACATACCTGAGCTGAATACCAATAGAATGAAATGAGCAAGTTTCATGGGATAAAGTCACCACCTGCAAGTACAACTTTCACTTTCAGTATGAGAAGTGAACAGTACTATTCTTCTGAGGTTTTAAAGTAAACTAAGAGGACAGCTGGCAGCAATTTCAGTCTTACATTTCACAAGAGACCTCCAGCCTCCTAACAGAGTAGAAATCATCATCAGCAGCAGCTTGTTGGTTGTACACAGTTTGCATACATAATTTAGTTTAGTAATATTCTAACTTACTTCTTAGCAGAATTTAACAGTAACTGATTATTTAGCTGTTTTTAGTAACACTACTTATTTTTGTTGTAACAGTTTGCATATTTTTTGAGTGTATGTGTTGAGTTAGTTCAGTTTCCTGGGTTAGGGTTACATTACCTGTGGTTCAGACAATAATTGATTAAATATAGAAAGGGGCTGTGCTTGTTGCATACAGATGCAGAGGGAATTGGCCACTGTCTACAGGGTGAAAAGTATTTAAACTGACAAACTCTGGGAGGTTGTAGGGGACATTAAAACAAATATTTTTCCCTAATGTCATTTTTTTCTTTGAGGATTATTTAAACCGGTGGAGGCCGTATTACAATCTTCAGTTGTAGGCAACTGCTGTCCACCAGTGTAGTAGTGCATTGTCTCTGTTTACTAATGGAGCAATACACCTGGAGTGAGTACACTGATATGGTTGGTGTGTACTACATAACGCACCACAATGAACGAGCTGCACAGCGGTTTTATCAACAACAATATCCTAATCACCGTATCCTGCATCATACAACCTTTGATACTGTGTACCGACATCTGCGTGAAACCAGGTCATTTAGCAGATTATCTGGACAGGGATGTCATTGCATGGTAAGAATGCTGCAATTTGAGGAAGCTGTCTTGCAGCATGTGGAGCAGGATCCTTTAATCAGCACTTGTGCAATTGCACGTAACATGGGGACGAATCAGACGAATGTAAGAACAGTCCTTCGAGAGCAATTGTTACGTCCATTTCACTTACAGTGCGTCCACAACTTGGAACCAGTTGATTATCCACCCTGAGCATAGTTTTCGCAGTGGTACCTGGAACAGTGTGAAATGCATCCTACATTTCCATCCTCTGTGTTGTTTACCGATGATTACCGGTGTGATGGAGTCTTCAACATTTACAATTCGCATGTTTGGAGTGAGGATAACCCACATGCCACAGTTACTAGTGCTCATCAAGTGCGTTTCTTCGTTAATGTGTGGGTCGGTGTTGTTGGGTACTGTTTAATTGAGTCGTATCTGCTACCTAGGCCATTAAATGGCAGGCACTATTAAAATTTTCTCACCAGAGCATTGCCGGAATTGCTGGAAGACATCCCTCTCCCTACAAGATAATGCATGTGGTTCCAACATGACGGGGAGTCAGCACATTTCAGTCGTCGTGTGCATCAATTCCTGGACTAACTGTTCCCAGAAACGTGGATCGGCAGAGGTGGTCCTGTACCATGGCCTGCTTGATCCCCAGATATGTCCCCTCTGGACTTTTTTGTCTGAAGAGATGCGCAACCTCGTTTACAAAACTCCCGTTCCATCAGAAGAGGATCTGGTTGCCAAGATAGTAGCAGCAGTAGGATAAATTCAGGATGCGCATGGAGTTTTTGCCTGTGTCAGACAGAACTTGATCCAACGGTGTAACCTTTTTTTATGTGTCAATGGAGGCATTTTTGAAAATCTACTGTAATTGAAATTAGGTTGTGTTAATGTGTTGTCTCTTTGTTATAAAAAAATGGAGAAGTGTTTGTTGGTTTAATTAATTTGCTGCCAGAGAAATCTTCCTCTACCGGTTTAAATAAACCTCATAGGAAAAAATGACATTAGGGAAAAATATTTGTTTTTATGTCCCCTACAACCTCCCAGAGTTTGTTAGTTTAAATATTTTTCACCCTGTATAAACAGCTTGAAGGTTTGCTGGCCACAGTCAACTGGCTTCAGGCTGCTGTCCTGGGCTATGCTGCCATTGGAGGATCTGAGATAAATGCTTTGGCTCCTCTGGAACGTATAGCATTGCTTGGAATCCCAGATGCAGCTGCTTCTTCTGATTTTCACATCCTGGCCAGTCGACTCATACTTGACGGTGACTTGTGAATAGTGACCGGTGACGGGGTCTTGTACCTCTGGGAGGAAGGTGGAAGTGGGTACCAGCCACATAACTGTCACCTTATGTTTTAACAACAAGTTTGAGTTATTGACTGCCACTGAAAGTATGTCTCAGCTAGCGTGGGAAACTTCACTACTGGCGCTGTAGCCAACCTTCTTGAAAGGCTCAGACATGTACAGAGGGTGGGATTTTTTGTCATTGGAAGCTCCAATATCAGGTGGGTGATGGAGTCCCTCAGGAAAATAGTGGGGAGTCCAGGAAAGAAGGCCACTGTCCATTCAGTTTGCCTGTTAGGGGTCTCATCCGAGATGTGGAGGAGGCTCTGCCAGCAGCAACTAAGTACACTGGGTGCACCTGGCTCCAAATCATGGCTCATGTAGTCACAAATGACACCTGCTACCTTTGTTCAGAGGCCATCCTCAGCTCCTACAGGTCACTAAATGATTTGGTGAGGACAGCAAGCATCCCTTATGGGGGTGGAAGCAGAGCTATCATTTTGCAGCTTCATTCCCAGAACTGATCATGGTCCTCTGATTTGGAGCAGAGTGGAAGGTCTAAACCAGAGACTCAGATGGTTCTGTGACAGTATCAGATCCAAATTTTTCAAACCCTGCTATCAGCTGAAGAATTTTAGGGTTCCCCTTAATAGGCCAGACATGCATTACACACAATAAGCAGCCACTATGGAAGTGGAGTACATGTGGAATGCACATGTGGGTTTTTTAGGATAGAGAGATCCCTCCACAGGTCCAATAAGATGCCTTCTGAGTCCAGACAGAGTAGCATTCACCACAGCAGATTGGAAAAAGGAAATGTTAACAAAGTATTAGTAAATTGCATGAGGATCTATGGAAAGGTCCCAGAACTAACCTGACTTTTAAATTATGTGAAGCTGTTCTAAATACTTTAACAAAAATTACCTTGAGAAGTTAATCAGAGAACTAACTCATGAACATAACATCTTAGACCTGCAAGTGACAAATAGACCCAAACTTTTCAAAGCATTGTAGAACAGGAAATCAATGTTCATAAGGCCACTACAGTATTACTGAATACAGCCAGAAATAGGGGCACAAAGAAAGACAGGAAGACATTTCTGCTTAGCAAGGGTGACAAGAAACATATTTCAGATTACCTGAGTGGTAAACATGAAAATTTCATCTCCAGCACTAACAACACTGAGTATCAGTGGACAAAGTACGAGACCACTGTACAGAATTGCTTAGGCAGGTATGTACCCAGCAAAGTTGTGAGAGATGGAAAAGATCTACCATGGTTTGACAGTCATGTTAGAAAACTGTTATGAAAGCAAAGACAGTTTCATAGCAAATTTGAACATAGCCAAAACCTCACATACAAACAAAAGTTAAATGAAACCAAATTACCATAACAGAGCCTTGTGTGAAGCATTCAGTGAATTCAAAAGTAAAATTCTGTCTACTAATCTGACAGAAAGCCAATGGCCTTGCCACAGTGGTAACACCAGTTCCCATCAGATCACCGAAGTTAAGTGCTGTCTGGCTGGAATAGCACTTGGATGGGTGACCATCCGGTCTGCCGAGAACTGTTGGTGAGTGGGGTGCACTCAGCCCTTGTGAAACAAACTGAGGAGCTACTTGATTGAGAAGTAGTGGCTCTGGTCTTGGAAACTGACATTCGGCCGGGAGAGCCACATCCATATCTGCATCCAGTGACGCCTATGGGCTGAGAATGACATGGTGGCTGGTTGGTACCATTGGGCCTTCATGGCCTGTTTGGGATGAGGTTTTTTTTTTTTTAAATCTGACGGAAAATTCAAAGATCTTTTGGTCTTATGTTAAATCAGTAAATGGGTTGCAGCCATCTGTTGAGACACTCTGTGGCAATAATGGCAGTGAAATGGAGGATGACCCAGAAAAGGCTGAAATACTAAATGTTTTTCTCCAAACTGGTTTCACAGAGGAAGATCGCACTGCACTATCTCTCTTAAATTGTTGCAAAAACAACAAAATGGCTGATATCAAGTAAAGTGACTATGGGATAGAAAAGCAACTGAAGTCACTAAACAGGAAAAGTCACTATACCTGATGGGATACCAGTATGGTTCTGCATAGAGTATGCGAAAGAACTTGCCCTTCTTCTAGCAGCAGAGTCAAGCAGCTCTTTATGGGAGTGAAGTGCTCTTGGTAATTGGAAAAAAGCACAGGTCATCCTTGTTTTCAAGAAGGTTAATTGAACAGACACACAAAACTATAGGCCTATGTCCCTGACATTTGTCAGTTGTAAAATTTTGGAACATGTTTTATGCTCGTATATTATGACATTTCTGGAGGCAAAAATCTCCTCAGTAGGAACTAGCATTGGTTCTGGAAACAATCATGTGTCACCCAGCTCTCTCTGTTCATCCACAAGATCCAAAAAGCAGTACATACACATGCCCAGGTAGATGCCATGTTCTTGACTTCCAGAAGGCATTTGGTACAGTTCTTCACCGACACCTACAGAACAAAATATGAGCATACAGAAATCTAACCAACTGTGTGATTGGATAGAAGAATTTCTAGCAAACTGAACATAGTGTGCCATTCTCAATGACAGACGTCTTCAGACATGAAAGTACCTATAGGCACACCCCAGGGGAGTGTTATAGGACCATTACTTTTCACAATACATAAAAATGACCTTGTAGATAGGATGATGTTGCTGTGAGCAGAGAAGTCACAACACTAGAAAACTGTAACAAAATGCAGGAAGACCTGCACAGAATTGATGTTTGGTGCAGGGTGTGGCAATTGACTCTCAGCTTAAACAATTTTAACTTAGTGCAAATGCATAAGTAGAAAGACTCTTTATTGTATGATTAGAAAATTCTAGTACAACCACTGGAAGCAGTTACTTCCATAAAACAACTAGGAGTATGTGTACAGAGTGGTCTGAAATGGAACACACACACAAAATTAACTGTGAGTAAGGCAGATGCTCGAACAACTCTAGTAGGAGACAATGCAAGAGAGCCATTCTTCATTATGGTGTGGTTTATTGTTCAACTTCCAAGAGCTTATGTTCCTCAAAGAGTCAACAAATATAATTCTTCCTCCTAAGTGCATAGCTCATGAAAAGACCATGAAGGTAAAATTAGAAAGAGTTTCATTGTTTTAATACAGATTTCAGAAAAACAGCATAACTTTATATCAGAAACTTGCTTATATACATTTGTTTATAGGCCTAATTCTCGTAACGTTTTTGGAGAATCAAAGTTAAAGTATCTCATTTAATTGTCTTTTTTTCATTACATTGAGTGAAATATAAAATAAATAGCATACACCTTCATTGTTTTAATACAGATCTCAGAAAAACAGCGGAATTTTAAATCAGAAACTTGCTTATATACATTTGTGAATAGGCTTAATTCTTGTAACGTCTTTTTTGATTTTCGGTAATTTAATTGATTTATTCTAGCTAAAGTATTATTTTTGCCATGAGTGAGAAGTGCCTGACTTGCCATAGAATTGTTAGTTCCGGGATTTGGTGTGATGGATGCAGTAGTTTTTTTCACTGGGGGGACTGCAGTGGCGTGGGTGTCGGGAAAGTGGATCAGGCTCATCAGTGGTTATGTAGGATTTGCAGCAGAGATAGGAAGATAGTGGAACAGGAGGGGAAACTTGCTGCCCTTCAGGCTGAGCTAGATCAGGCTAGGGAAGATCTGGACAGGTTAAGGAGGGAGAAGGGCAAAGAGAGGTGGGAAGTGGCAACAGGTAGCAGAAGGAACAGGCCTAGAACTAAGTCTGACAGTTTTGTGGTGAATGTCAAAAATAAGTTTGACCTGTTGCTTCAGTTAGAAACTGATGAGCCTCAAGCAGAGGTAGGTGTAGACAGGACACAACAAACCTTCAATAGGAAATTGAAAAAGAATGTAAGAAAGCCATCGAAAAGAAAGAAAGTTTTGTTGTTAGGCAGTTCTCATGCCAGAGGTGTAGGCCAACTTCTGCAGGAGGAATTAGGATCAGAATACCAGGTCACAAATTTTTTCAAGCCAAGTGCTAGTCTGGATCAGGTGACAGAGGATTTAGGTTCACTCTGTAAAGGATTTACGAGGGAAGACACCGTGGTTATTGTGGGAGGGCCAGGGAACAGCATCGACAGAGATCCTGGGTACAGTATAGAGTGTGACCTGGTAAAGATTGCGTCGGCATCGAGACACACTAATGTTGAATTTGTATCTGTCCTGAGACGCCATGACTGGCCTCATTTGAACTCTTCTGTTGGGAGAGTTAATTTGGAGTTGGAACGGCTGCTTGTGTCGGGTGCGGGGGCTCATATTGGTGTGGTTCCTGTTGATTCTCTCAGTAGGTGGGACTATACCAGGCACGGCCTACATCTCAACAGGAAAGGGAAGGGGAAACTGGCTGGGGTAATAGCAGGAAATTTAAGGGGGGGAGGCACTGCCATGAATGGTAAAATACCAGTGGTTACAGGTGTTGGAGCAGCACCTTTTTTAGGATAGGTAAGACAGAAAGATATCAAGTTCTGCGAGAGGTCAGGATTGAAACAAATCTTCAGTTTAGGAAAGAAATTAAACAGCACAATTCTAGCACATTGGATCACCAATCACAGCTGTCAATTATAAATTTTCACCAATCACCAGAAATTTTATCTCCACCGAGTTGTATCTCAGTCCTAGGTAATTGCATTGATGAATTAAAGTCACCCAACCCAGTTAACATAATCTGTCTCTCTGAACACCATGTGACCACTGGTATAGCAACTAGGCCTAAGCACAATGAGAAACTCAGTCAGGAGAGTACTGCAAATGTTAGAATAAGGAAAGGTTCTCATAAAAGTATAATTAAAAATAATGTAAGTATATTTCATCAAAATATTGGGAGTTTAAAGAATAAAATAGATGAGCTTCTGGTTTGTTTAGAAGATTTAGAAGCTGAGGATGAAATAGATATACTATGCCTGTCTGAGCATCACATTGTTACTGATATGGGTAAGGTAAATGTAAGTGGATATAAGCTCTCTGCACATGTAATGAGAGAAAATGTGGAGAAAGGAGGAGTTGCCATATATGTCAAAAGTTATCATTGTGCAAAAAGTATAGAAACAAAAAAGTTTTGTGTAGAGAAACATATAGAAGCATGTGCCTGTGAGCTTAAATTAAATAAAGGCACATTTATAATTGTAACTGTATATAGGTCCCCATCAGGAAATTTTCATCTATTTCTGAAAAATTTGGACTCCTTGTTGTGCTATCTGTCAGACAGGGGGAAGCAAATTATTATTTGTGGGGACTTCAATGTAGATTCCCTGAAAGAGGGTAATAGGAAAAATGACCTTGAAGTATTACTCGGTTCTTTCAATTTGACACCCGTTATTGATTTTCCTACTCGGGTGGTAAAGGATACCAGCTCACTGATAGATAACTTCATTATAGACCAAGATAAGTTTAACCAGATAAATGCTCAGCCTGTTGAGAATGGTCTTTCTGATCATGGTGCACAGCTAGTTACAATATATGACATACCTCCATTCAGCAATACTAAACAGTCCTCCAAAGTAGTATGTTCAGTCAACGATTTAACAATTGCAAATTTCAGGGAAAGCCTACAGCAGTTAGACTGGGATGAGGTGTACCGTGAACCTGATGCCAATTTAAAATATAATTTATTTCATGACATTTTTGTAAATGCATTTGAAAACTGCTTTTCCAAGAAAATAGTTAAATATACTCGTAAGAAACCTTGTAACAAACCATGGCTTACTAAGGGTATAAAAATATCTTGTAACCGGAAAAGGGAAATGTATCTGACAGCAAGAAAGAGTAGTGACCCAGAAACTCACGTCTGAAATCAGCAACTCTGATAATAAAATTAAAACAATTTTGAATATTATTAAAAGAGAAACAGGTCAACCAAGAGCACAGGAAGACAGTATTACCATCAAATTGAATGATAACTTTATGAACAAAAAGTCATAAGTTGAAAATATTTTTAATAATCATTTTCTAAATGTTGTGGATATAGTAGGATCCAGGTGGTCATTAGAAGATGCTAGGCTGTTAATGGAAGAGGCCATACCTATGCAATTTGATACAAATGAAATCTCACCCACTTCTCCCTCTGAAATTAGGAAAATGATAAACTTGCTTAAAAGCAAAAACTCACATGGAATTGATGACATTTCCAGCAAAATACTAAAAGCTTGTTCTCAACAGATAAGTAAGATTCTCAGCCACCTGAGATAGACTGAAATATGCTATTGTTATACCTTTGCATAAAAATGGGGATAGATCTGATGTCAACAATTACCGTCCAATCTCCCTTCTAACAGCTTTATCCAAAAATTTTGAGAAAGTAATGTATTCAAGAGTAGCTTCACATATCTGTAACAATGAAGTACTAACAAAATGTCAGTTTGGTTTCCAGAAAGGTTTTTCAACAGAAAATGCCATACCAATCAAATTTTGAATGATCTGAATAACCGAACACCACCCATTGAGATTTTTTGTGATCTCTCAAAGGCTTTTGATTGTGTAAATCATGAAATTCTGCTAGACAAGCTCAAGTATTGTGGCATGAGTGGGACAGTGCACAAATGGTTTAATTCTACCTAACTGGAAGAGTGCAGAAAGTTGAAATAAGTAGTTCTCATAATATGCAAAGATCAGCACTCTCCTCAAACTGGGGAACTATCAAGAATGGGGTTCCACAAGGGTCAGTCTTGGGTCCTTTGTTGTTCTTAATATATATTAATGACTTGCCATTCTATATTCATGAAGAGGCAAAGTTAGTTCTCTTTGGTGATGATACAAGTATAGTAATCACACCTGACAAACAAGAATTAACTGATGAAATTGTCAATACTGTCTTTCAGAAAATTACTAAGTGGTTCCTTGTAAACGGACTCTTACTGAGTTTTGATAAGACACAGTACATACAGTTCCGTACAGTGAATGGTATGACGCCATTAATAAATATAGACCTTAATCAGAATCATATAGCTAAGGTAGAATATTCCAAATTTTTTGGTGTGTCCATTGATGAGAGATTAAATTGGAAGAAACACATTGATGATCTGCTGAAACGTTTGAGTTCAGCTACTTATGCAATAAGAGTCATTGCAAATTTTGGTGATAAACATCTTAGTAAATTAGCTTACTACGTCTATTTTCACTCGTTGCTTTCATATGGCATCATATTTTGGGGTAATTCATCACTGAGGAATAAAGTATTTATTGCACAAAAGCGTGTAATCAGAATAATAGCTGGAGTCCACCCAAGATCATCCTACAGACATTTATTTAAGGATCTAGGGATATTCACAGTAGCTTCTCAGTATATATACTCCCTTATGAAATTTGTTATTAACAACCAAACCCAATTCAAAAGTAATAGCAGTGTGCATAACTACAATACTAGGAGAAAGGATGATCTTCACTATTCAAGATTAAATCTAACTTTGGCACAGAAAAGGGTGAATTATACTGGCACTAAAGTCTTTGGTCACTTACCAAATAGTATCAAAAGTCTGACAGATAACCAACAAGTATTTAAGAAGAAATTAAAAGAATTTCTGAATGAGAACTCCTTCTACTCCATAGAGGAATTTTTAGATATAAATTAAAATATATATATATATATATATATATATATATATATATATATATATATAAATAAAAAATTAAAATAAATAAAAATAAAAACACAAAAAATGAAAAATTTGTTGTATTAACTTAAGTATATTGTTAAATTAACTTAATTATGTCATGTATTGGAAAATTTGACTCGTTCCACATCATTACGAAATATCGTATTCATGATCCATGGAACTAGTATTAATCTAATCTAATCATGGAGGCCTACTGGCAATTGTTCTCCCTGTGAACTACAGGGTGTCCCATTTATCTTGACCACCCTAAATAACTGTTTGTCCAGATGCAAATTACAAAATGTTTCAAGCAAATGTTCTTTAGCCGTCAGGAGAACATCAATCAGCATGACCGCCTTCGTTGTAGCTTAGGTTTTTACAAAGATATGAACAGCAGTATGACTTTTTTAAATGGCACCCAGTATTTTTTATTCAGTAATTCATTTCCTCTCCTAAAGACCTATTCAAAAATGTATCACAGTGTATCATTCACTGAAACACAATTTTATTAATCACATAACACAACATTGAATTTGAACCCTAGATCACAAATTTGTCCACTTGCTGGAGTTGTCAGAAAGCAAATTAAAACCAAGTAAAAACATAACACAACATTGACTTTGACTCTCCTGTACCATTGTCCAGGAGTAGAACATTCAAAAGTGCTCAGAGTGGTGAACCCGGACACCGATCCACTGGTGCACTCATTGAATGAAAGAATTATTTATTCTTCCAGTGTTGCCTGCTGAAGAGAATTACAAGCAAGCACAATACGTTCCTTTATGTCCTCTGGAGTTGTTAGAATATCACAATAGACAACATCTTTAATGCATCCCCAAAGAAAAAAGTCCAGAGGATTTAAATCAGGAGGCATAGCAGGCCAAGTAACTGTTCCTTCTTGACCAATCCATCTGGCAGGATACCTTCAGTTCAGAACACAACATGCACACAAGGCATTATGTGCTGCACATCCATAATGTTGATACCACATAAGAATTCTGGTTCTTAGCGACACTTCATCCAGAAGAGGAGAAAGAATTCATCTGAGGAAGTTGGCATACATTGTGCAATTTAGACTACCGCTGATGAAATAAGGACCAATAATTGTAGTACCAAGCAGCCCACACCAGATGATAACTCTCCATTGATGCTGGTGTTCCACCTGTCTAAGCCATCATGGGTTGTCGCTGGACAAATAATGCATGTTCCTTGTATTTACCTGTCCTTTGTTTGAGAAGGAACATTCATCGGTAAATAGAACATTGGAGAAGAAGTTTGGGTTGGCAAGGATTTGCTGCTGTGTCCACTGACAGAACTGTAGACAATTCTGGAAATCAGTCCCATGCAATTCTTGATGTAGGTGTACATGGTAAGGATGGAACTGGTGACATGTAAGAATACGATGTACACTGGTTTTAGGAATGCCGATCTTGTGTTCAAGCTGTGGTGTGTTCACATGTGGAATAATAGCAATGGAAGAGAGAACAGTAACTTCGGCAGCTTCATCTGTGACAGTGCTATGACGATTGTGTTGTCGTGGGTTGAAACTTCCCGTTTCCTGAAGTTTCGCAACAAGATGAGAAAACATCCTCCGGGAAGGTGGGTTCTTGTCAGGATATCGCTCTCTGTACAGTTACACTGCCTGTGTAGCATTTTGCCTACCTTCAACAACAATAAAAGAAACATTATAGCAATGCAGTTTGTAGGAAGGACAGCCTTTACTGTATGACTACTCTACACAACAGTATTTAAAAGGTCTAAACTACTGTATTAAATGTACCCATACATAAGAAAACAGTATTGCAATTACTGTTCTGCTAACTAAAATTCCTCATATATGAGTAGCATTTCTACCTTCTCTTCATTGGTGTACATTCTACTCACACAACTCTTCTACTGACAATGGTTGATGGAATGACGGGTGGGCATTCTACTTATGTTTGCATTTGTCATTTGTCAACATCAGCACATGGACGTGTTCCATTACCCTGATTACATGCACCAAGTACTGGGAGCATCAATGTCAATGTTGAGTTATGTAATTAATAACATTGTGTTTCAGTGAATGGCACACTGTGATACATTTTTGAATAGGTCTTTAGGAGAGGAACTGAATTACCAAATAAAAAATACAAGGTGCCTTTTAAAAAAGTCATACTGCTGTTCATATTTTTGTAAAAAACAAACCTACAATGAAGGCAATCATGCTGATTGATGTCCCCCTGATGGAAAAAGAACATTTGCTTGAAACATTTTTTAATTTGCATCTGGACAAACAGTTACTTAGGGTGGTCAAGATAAATGGGACACACCGTATATGTGACTGGAATAGGAAAGGAGGTGACAGTGATACATAAACTACTCCAATTCACTCAGCACAAGGTGGCTTATGGAGTATAGATATAGATGCAGATGTAGAGAGAGAGACCACAGTTTGGCAATGTGTTTGCAAAATTGCTCTGACTGTGCAAACAGTCAGTATCTCTCATATAATTTTAGATGTTTAAATGTACATACCAATATTACATGAGCACTTCTGAAGGTGATTCTACATTTAAACAGATTCCATGTGATGAGGATGCATATTACTTTACAAATATTTTGTGTGAAATGACAAAGATTGCCTATGTTCTGTGTGGGCTTTTGAATGGAGATATTTTCACTCAGCTGTAAAGGAGCAGATAGAATAGATCTCATAAGAGGATAAAAGTTGGAAACTAATTTACTCTTGTAGAATCCCTGGAATAGATAGAAACTGTTGACATGCACAGTACAAAGACACTTCCAGTACTTACATTACATGCATAAATGAGGAAGATAATCTTCTGTGAGAAGCTATTCTTATATGACTAGGTGAAACATGTGACTTTCAATGAAAAGGATTGATTGGAACTCAGGATATAGTACAACAACTACTCCCATATCACTTCAAAATCCTACTGTGTTATATAATTATAAATTCTGGCACATTCCTGTTATAAAATACTTCACTCATAATGGAATGTTTATTGATGACTGCAGCTGATTAATTAACAAACAAAAAACTCATAAGAAAATTGAAGTTTTTTTTTGTTCATTCAAACACGTTATTCAAAGATACTTTGCAAGACAAGCAATGGGAAGAAGGTTACCAAGGCTGCAAGTAAATAAGAAAATTAAGCCTTCCCTAAAAATATTCTACCAACACTATGAAGCTTATTTTCATTTACACCAAGTCATGCAGCTAGTTAAACATTGCGCATTGAAACTGACAGATTACGAACAATGCAAACTGTTGGATCCTCTCACTGTAGAAAGTATCAATCAGTGAGAATTGTTACTGACACAACTGAAGCACAAATAACAGCATAATCCTTAAAAGTGAATTCTGTATGTGTTGAGAGGACAATTACTCAAGAAATAAACATACCCAAGAGATCAGTGCAAAAGTTAGAAGAAGCTGCAAATGGTGTGGCAGGAAAGAAGACACCATATAAGGAGAGAGACCTACTGGCAAAAAGAAGAATAGCAACTCAAGCTCAGGGAATGAGAATACCAACAGGTGGAATATGGCAGTCAACCCGAAGAAAGAAACCACAACCAAGGGACCAGGATTTTTGGTGGGAACAGCGGTGGTTTCACAGAACAAAGCAGTTAACAAGGTGAGTCTTCAAGTGGATGAAAAGCTGTGTGACTATCATAACACAGATGATTACAGTGCATCAAGATTAAAGACCTTGACTGAACCTACAACTTCAAATATAGAGTCAAATTGCTCTGAGAGGAATACAGACAGAGACAAACTACTTACTTTTCTACAAGTTAACATACATTGTATTAGAAATAGGATTTTAGAATTAGAAGCTTTATGTAACACTGAGCGTGTAGATGTTAGATGTGTATCTGAGCACTGGTTAATCTGAGAACAAGTAAATACACTCCTGGAAATTGAAATAAGAACACCGTGAATTCATTGTCCCAGGAAGGGGAAACTTTATTGACACATTCCTGGGGTCAGATACATCACATGATCACACTGACAGAACCACAGGCACATAGACACAGGCAACAGAGCATGCACAATGTCGACACTAGTACAGTGTATATCCACCTTTCGCAGCAATGCAGGCTGCTATTCTCCCATGGAGACGATCGTAGAGATGCTGGATGTAGTCCTGTGGAACGGCTTGCCATGCCATTTCCACCTGGCGCCTCAGTTGGACCAGCGTTCATGCTGGACGTGCAGACCGCGTGAGACGACGCTTCATCCAGTCCCAAACATGCTCAATGTGGGACAGATACGGAGATCTTGCTGGCCAGGGTAGTTGACTTACACCTTCTAGAGCACGTTGGGTGGCACGGGATACATGCGGACGTGCATTGTCCTGTTGGAACAGCAAGTTCCCTTGCCGGTCTAGGAATGGTAGAACGATGGGTTCGATGACGGTTTGGATGTACCGTGCACTATTCAGTGTCCCCTCGACGATCACCAGTGGTGTACGGCCAGTGTAGGAGATCGCTCCCCACACCATGATGCCGGGTGTTGGCCCTGTGTGCCTCGGTCGTATGCAGTCCTGATTGTGGCGCTCACCTGCACAGCGCCAAACACGCATACGACCATCATTGGCACCAAGGCAGAAGCGACTCTCATCGCTGAAGACGACACGTCTCCATTCGTCCCTCCATTCACGCCTGTCGCGACACCACTGGAGGCGGGCTACACGATGTTGGGGCGTGAGCGGAAGACGGCCTAATGGTGTGCGGGACCGTAGCCCAGCTTCATGGAGACGGTTGCGAATGGTCCTCGCCGATACCCCAGGAGCAACAGTGTCCCTAATTTGCTGGGAAGTGGCGGTGCGGTCCCCTACGGCACTGCGTAGGATCCTACGGTCTTGGCGTGCATCTGTGCGTTGCTGCGGTCCGGTCCCAGGTCGACGGGCACGTGCACCTTCCGCCGACCACTGGCGACAACATCGATGTACTGTGGAGACCTCACGCCCCACGTGTTGAGCAATGCGGCAGTACGTCCACCCGGCCTCCCGCATGCCCACTATACGCCCTCGCTCAAAGTCCGTCAACTGCACATATGGTTCACGTCCACGCTGTTGCGGCATGCTACCAGTGTTAAAGACTGCGATGGAGCTCCGTATGCCACGGCAAACTGGCTGACACTGAGGGCGGCGGTGCACAAATGCTGCGCAGCTAGCGCCATTCGACGGCCAACACCGCGGTTCCTGGTGTGTCCGCTGTGCCGTGCGTGTGATCATTGCTTGTACAGCCCTCTCGCAGTGTCCGGAGCAAGTATGGTGGGTCTGACACACCGGTGTCAATGTATTCTTTTTTCCATTTCCAGGAGTGTATATTTGTTCCCCAAGGGTATGTGGTGCGAAAAATTATATGTAGAAAACAGAAAAAGAATGGTGGGGCTGGAATTTTTGTCAAAGAAGGAATAAAGTTTTCCAGAATTGATGTATTATGTACTCCTCAGAACTAGATGGGGAGTTTAGTTGTGTAAAACTAATGGATGGAAATATAGTGGTAGTTAATCAATATAGGTCACCAGATGGTGATGTAAACTTGTTTATTGAGAAATGTGAATTAATAGTTAAAAATATATTGGAGAGTAAGACAAGAATTGCTATATGTGGTGATTTCAACATAGAAATGGTAAACACACAGAGGCCAGTTAGTAGGACGTTTTTGAATATGTTAAGATCATTAGACCTCTATTGTACAAATAACTGTGCCACACGTAAGAATGCCTGCATAGACAGTATTGCTGTGAATTTCCATAGGGAATATTTTACATGTAGACTTGCAGGAAGTGGACTTGCAGATCATGAGCCACTACTCCTTACACTCTGTAAGAGGCAGCCAGTTAAAATTTAAGAACCTAAGATAGTAATGGTACGAGAACAAAAGGAAGAGTACAGAAGTATGTTTGTTGATAGATTAGGAAGTGCATATTGGGACTTTCTATATAATTGTCAGTCTGGAAAAATGGAAGCTGAACTTACCTTTGATAACTTCTTTAAAAAGTACACAGATTTATGGTATTCTTGCTCCCCAGAAAAAAAATATATATCCAAGTGAAATGAAAAAGAAAAGTCTGAATTGGTTTACAGAAGAGCTAGTAGAAATGAGAGGAAATGTGCATATGCTGTACCAGATTCATAAGCAAGCCGCTATCCAAGGGGCAGAACAGAGTGTGAACATTCATAGGTCATAACTGAAATGCAAAAAATTCTACAAAACTAAACTACTTCTGGCAAACAAGCAAGCAATGGAAAACTATATAGAAAGATCTCCCAATAAATGCAAGGCAGCATGGCAAATAATAAAGCAAGAGAATACACCAAAATACACAGGAACAGCTCTGCTTGAACCTGAGGAATGCCGGCCGAGGTGGTCTAGCGGTTCTAGGCGCGCAGTCCGGAACCGCGCGACTGCTACGGTCGCAGGTTCGAATCCTGCCTCGGGCATGGATGTGTGTGATGTCCTTACGTTAGTTAGGTTTAAGTAGTTCTAAGTTCTAGGGGACTGATGACCACAGATGTTAAGTCCCATAGTGCTCAGAGCCATTTGAACCATATTTTTTTTTTTTTGACCTGAGGAATTAAATCAGTACTTTTTAAACTCAGTTAAATAAATAAGTAACAGTATAAAAGCAACAAATTCATCTGCAATGGACCTTGTTGGAACACCAATGCCTGTAAACGTGGTATTTCCACGGAGTGCTGTCACACCCGCTGATGTTATAAAAGCTGTATCCAAATTTTCAGGTTCTGAAAGTATGGACTGTTATTGGTTATCAAATAACATAGTTACAAAGATAATACACTCAATCACCAGACCATTAGCTGTTATTTTTAATAAATGTGTAGAATTTGGAGTTTTTCCAGATGCACTTCAGGTGTCAAAAGTTGTCCCAGGTTTTAAAAAAGTGGAAAAACATCTTCCCCAAAGTTACAGACCAGTCTCCAATGTTCCCATATTCTCAAAGTTATTTGAGGCACTGATCACACAAATAAGCAGCTTCTTTGAAAATCACAATATCCTATGTAGCAATCAGTTTGCTTTTTGCAAGGGGAAAAACACAACAGGGACCAGCTTGGAAATTGTTGATCAAACCTTAACAACTTTTGAAAACAATAGGTGTCACTGGTATTATGTGACCTCAGCAAAACTTTCAATTGCATTCCTGTTGACGTAATACTGGGGAAACTAGAGTTTTATGAGGTGAGATGGAGCACTTTAGTGTGATAAATTCGTTTTTAAGTAACCGAAAACAATTCATTTCAGTCAGAAATGTAAATTCTTCCATAATGGAAATCAGCACAGATGTACCACAAGGGTCTATCCTTGGACCCTTCTTCTTCATTGTAGCTATTAATGATTTACCTAAAAACATAGCCCACCCTGTCACGTCTTATGCTGACGTTACAACACTACTTACCACACAACAGAACATTTCATATCTGAATAACCTAACAAAAGAAACACTTGATAAGGCCCTGGACTGGTTTGCAGCCAATAAGCTCCTGCCCAATCCTGATAAAACCCAACAACTTTTAATGGGAATACCAAATGAAGTAGGAAACAAGTCAATAAAACTCTTAGGTATTCACACTGACTCAAAACTCTATTGAAAGAAACATGTCAATCATGTATGTAAAAAAATATCTCGAGTGGCATACTTTATCTTGAAACTAAGGGAGGTAGTGAGCTTGGAGTACCTTAGGGTGACATACTTTGGGCTATTCCAGTCACATATTTCATATGGTCCGACTATATAGAGGCACTCCCCTCGCATCAAGAACATCTTGAAATTACAAAAAAAGTCTTATGCATAATATGTAAAAGAGGTCAAAGGGAGCACTGTCGCCCTCTTTTTTCCAGACTCAGAATACTCACAATTATAAATTTATACATCTATGTGTCTGTACTCTATATTAAAAATAATATTTCAGAATTTATTGCCAGAGGGCAAATACATGATCACAACACCAGGGCTAAGGATAATTTAGACATACCATGCGACAGAGTAGCAAGAACAGGAAATTCCCACAAAGTAAACCCACTCAGAATGTTCAATAAACTGCCAGTTCATGTTCAGTCTATGGATATATTTTTTTTAATTCGAGTGATACAGCTGGCTGTCAGATCATCCATTCTATGACATTAAAGAATTCTTTAAGATGCCTGAGGAGGATCTTAGCATTTAAAAGTTGTCCGTAGTTAAACATATTATTGTGTGCTGTGATTAATTGTGTGTAGTTACATAGTGTATACAACAAACAATACAATACTATATTATATTAGATTATAGTCTAGCTTATTGCATTAACTTTTAGAAGCTATCCTGGTGTAATTTGGTACACTGCCATGCTTAATATGTATTCTATAATGTACTGACGTGTTCATTTTATTGTTCTGTATGTACTAGTACACCCTGTATGACAAAGAGAATATCATTGTAAAATGATGTATGGTGAATAAAATTCTCGATTCATGATTAGAAGATAGTGCACTAGTTTCTGATTTGTTAGTGCAATTTATTTCCATTTTAAGGACCTATTGGATGTTCTCCAAGTTAAGATAATCAGTTTTATCATCATAATTTTCCTGTCTTGTACTTCCAGATACTGGTTCCCATTGACACATGGCCTCCCTTCACAGAAGTTAAGAGACAGCATGCAGACAAAGCAGATAATTTTACACAGTGAATGTTTGCATCTTTGGCAGCTCTGTCAGATTCTTTTTTTCCTTTGGTTACTGCCCTTTAGAAATCCTTCTTTACTTACTGAAAATGGAAAAGGGTGTCTTAAATATGCCAAACAATTTCCTTTGCTTTGTACATCTGTGTGATAATGTGTAGGGCACTCAGAGAATTGGAGCAGATATCTGATCATCTGCTCCAGTAACCTCAGAATCACGTACATCTCAGCACCAAAGATGATAATTTCAGGTGAGAGACAAATTCCTATGGCATAGTCAGGAAACAGCCGAACTCCTGTCAGCATTTCACTGTTTCATGGCACCCGACTATTACAGATTCTTCATGTTGCAACCCCTGTTCACTCAAGTACGAGCAGCCCTTAGCGGCTAGCCATTTTATTTACAACTATTCATGATGTCGCCTTTCCGGCTTAGATTTTTTAAAATGTGACTTGTATGTACTGCATCTCTTTCCAGTCAGTACAAACTTTAATTTTATTAATTTATTATATACCTAATATGTTTTACAACAGTTAGTTTAATTCTGAAGTCGACGCTCATAGTAGTGTCGGAACCTGGTCAATTTTGACTTAATATTTGTGACCGAGGGCTTATTTGTTCTAATAGTCTTCATAATTGTTACAGGTTTGTCACCTTAATTACAGAATTATGGAAACTTACCAAAAAATTATAGATAAAGATATTTTACAATCTGGTGTTTTAAAAAAATTGAAACAGTTTATGTTCACATTTTGCTAATCATATGTGACAAAATGTTTTGTAGATTTTAATGTCACCATGGCTTCTAATGGCAGGTTTACACTGAGTTCAAAACATGTTCTCCAAAATTGTGATTAGTGTTGGACTACCAATGTTTGCAACACATTGTCAACATCTTGGCAATAGAAAACCAGTGTTCCATGGCTGTGTTGGAACAGATCAAAGGAACATTGTTTCTGGCCTGCTTCTACTAAATCCCGCCACACAGCACTACTGTTTCATTTTGTTCTGTCCATGGTGTTGTGTATTGTCTTTATGTGTGTTCCTTTACAAACTAGTGTGTACAAGAAGCAAAATTTTCGAATTTGTCACTCTTAATGAGACAGAAGAGTGCCTCTGGAGGAAAATATTGTTGTCAGCTAGTTATGTAAGCTGCTCCCATATGAAAGGGTAGAAAAAAAACTGCTTTCTATGATGCAGAAATACATATGTGTAGAAGGCAGCAGTCAGTACAAAATGTGGATGTGACAAAGGAATCATCATCTTCAGATTCTCCTATCACATTAATTGGAAGTGTGAATGGCATTGAGGCTGAAGAAGTTTTCTTAATTGAAAATGACAACTTTGATTAATTTTAATATGAAAATAAAATAAAAATAAATATATGATCAGTTGAATATATCTCTTTTATTTAGGGTCAGAGCATTTAAAAACCTAAATCAGGATTTTAATTTTTTAAATTTTCTAGTTTGGAGGGGGGAGGGGGGGGTAAGATCCCTCAGTATTTGTCTTAAGACACTCAATGAAGATAATGTAACATATTAAGTAAGTATAAAATCTTAATTAGGAGAAGTGTTCTTGTACTCTGACACTCTTAAAGACTTTCTAGGCTTATTAATGACCATTGAGGAAACTTGCTCAAAAAATGTGATAGATTACTCAAATTTGCCATATCTCGACTTTTGAGTCATTCCTTTCCTCAGGTTGCTCCTCTCTGAACCACAAACATGCATTTGACAGAAGGTCAAATAATAGTGGGGTGCAGTGATGACTGTGCCGTTGAGGCCACTTTGACCTCATGGTTACAATGTCCAGCACCTTCAAGGAGCACAGCCATGTGAACCCAAAGATTACACAGGTGGGGCAACACAAAAGATTTGTAGAATTACAACACAAAGGACTAATCCATATCTCAGGACCTACAATTGAAACACACAAGAGTGTGAGACATTGGGTGTCCTTGCCTTTAGATTTTTCAGGTATGGCAACCAAACGGGTTTCTCAACAAAATTATGACTCAGGAACTTCATTTATATTTTAGAAAGAAGAACAATGTTCCCCAAGTCCAACTGTGTTAAGTTAAAAAGTTGACAAGAATTATTTTTGCTCATTTCTCCAGTCTCTGAAGGGTGGTGTCAACTAAAGCTGAAATTCTGTATAGGCCTGGTTGCAGAGTGTAGGGGAAAATGTTTTTTAATGTATTGTGGTGATCATCAGGCTTTTTACTGTAGACATTATGTTATTTATTACAACAACAAATACAGTTTTTTTGCTTCAAATACTTCTCAAAGAGACCATTCTCCTGGATAAATTGTTGTCAAAGGAAATTTTCAACCCTCCAACAAGTCATTCACAAAAGAAGGATTTTTAAGAACAATGGCAGCTGCTAACAGAAATTCCAACTCTGAAGTTGTCTCCATGCTATATTTCTAAGTATTATCATAAGTTCTCCCAACACAAAAAAAGGCAAATGAGGCTCTGCTTTCATAGTAACGCTCCTGTGTTGCAACCTCCACTGGGCCACGTTATCAGGGGTTAAGCAGTACATATGGAACTCACTCTGTGTCTCCCAGTTTCCAAAACCCCATGTCATTCATCTCCATCTCTCTTCTATGTCAAAATTTCACTGCAACAAGCGCTTGGAGATTTTGAAACATTTCCTAGTTTTAAATGCTGTATCATAATTTGCTCTCACAATGTGTCAAGATAATATCTCTTAGGATAAGTTTAGTTCAAATGATTGGGATGAATCTCTCTGGGTCTCATATTTAAAATTCACAGTGTGCTATACAGAATAGCATTCAGGCCTGGTTCTATTTATTAGCCATTGATATAACTAATTTTAATTCCCACATGGAGAAAAAACAGGTGCATTCGCCAATTCATAAGATCAAAGACCAACATCTCCCTCTACATAATGTGATTTGCAGAACAGATCAAAACATAGAGAAAAAAGAAGCCTCTGTTGTCAGCAATCATAGTTTAGTGGTTTTCTTATATGCTACTCATTAGAAGTGAACTGTCATGGTACATTTCTCTCTTTATAGTAGTGTTATTAATTTTGTTCTAAGAGTTTACGTATTTGTCAATCATCAGCACAGCTTCATACTTCCATAAGTGCTCGTGTCACCTGCTTCCCTTGAATTTTGTGACAAATGCAAATAGTAAACAGTCCGCAGAGTTCCAGTTACAGAGATGGAAAGTGCTTCCAGTAGCAGCCGCAGTAATACATAGTTTGTATCCACTGTCTAATATCACGCAATTTCCTTAAATTTTATGACTGTTGGAAACAGATGTAGATATGTCTAGACATTTTGGCCATGGTCAGTTCATGATGATAAAGGAGATGACTGGTGTTGGTGAACAGTCTGAAGCTGCACTGGCCGCTATCAAGCAGCTTCATATGGCTTCTTCAAATTTCACCACTGATGGAGCAGTATAGCAGTGTCCCATTGCGAAAGGGCTGCACAGCTTGCCAGTTACTTTTCTTCCCAAAATGTTTGTAGGATAATAGATACAATCATAACAAAATTGTTGAAAATTTTTAAAAATTTTATCTGTAACCAAAAAGTCAATACAGACGAGTCGGCTATTCCGCTACTTAGAGTTCTTTGCTACCACCTAAATGAAGATGGAAAAGCAAAGTAAGTGTTATTAGATTTAAGGTGAAACTTCCTGGCAGATTAAAACTGTGTGCCGGACCGAGACTCGAACTTGGGACCTTTGCCTTTCGCGGGCAAGTGCTCTACCAACTGAGCTACCCAAGCATGACTCACATCCCATCCTCGCAGCTTTACTTCTGCCAGTGCCTCGTCTCGTAACTTCCAAACTTTATAGAAGCTCTCCTGCGAACCTTGCAGAACTAGCACTCCTGAAAGAAAGGATATTTTGGAGACATGGCTTAGCCACAGCCTGGGGTATGTTTCCAGAATGAGATTTTCACTCTGCAGCGGAGTGTGCGCAGATATGAAACTTCCTGGAAGATTAAAACTGTGTGTTGGACCGAGACTCGAACTCAGGACCTTCGTCTTTCGCGGGAAAGTGCTCTACCAACTGAACTACCCAAGCACGACTCGCACCCCGTCCTCGCAGCTTTAAGAGAATTTATTTCGAAGTAAATATAAATTCCATTAGGATATATAGGTTAAAAGTTAATTCAAAGGTGGTTAAAAGTTAATTGTTGTAAACCTGAAATTTACTTTTATATAGCGCAGAATATTACACCAATACTCCGGTGGATGAGGCAAAAATACACAGCAAACAGAGACATTTTACATGGCTAACAGCCATTTCCTGTTGTGGAGAGATGTGTTTCTCGTCTTATCATTTAGTAGACTGAATGAAGCAAAATGGCTTCTAGTCCCATTGTACCAGGCGAGACATTACCAACTGAATCCAAGATGGATGTCAACAAAGCGATGCATAACGACACATTTGCAGACAGCACCTGAATGAGCGGAGATAGCTCCATCAGGAATCAGAAAGTAGAGAAGGCACTACCTCCCTGTCTGATCCGTTGAGGAATGCACTGTGATTAGAGTCAAGAAAGAACCCGAAGCAACTCCAATATACACTCCTGGAAATGGAAAAAAGAACACATTGACACGGGTGTGTCAGACCCACCATACTTGCTCCGGACACTGCGAGAGGGCTGTACAAGCAATGATCACACACACGGCACAGCGGACACACCAGGAACCGCGGTGTTGGCCGTCGAATGGCGCTAGCTGCGCAGCATTTGTGCACTGCCGCCGTCAGTGTCAGCCAGTTTGCCGTGGCATACGGAGCTCCATCGCAGTCTTTAACACTGGTAGCATGCCGCGACAGCGTGGACGTGAACCGTATGTGCAGTTGACGGACTTTGAGCGAGGGCATATAGTGGGCATGCGGGAGGCCCGGTGGACGTACCGCCGAATTGCTCAACACGTGGGGCGTGAGGTCCCCACAGTACATCGATGTTGTCGCCAGTGGTCGGCGGAAGGTGCACGTGCCCGTCGACCTGGGACCGGACCACAGCGATGCACGGATGCACGCCAAGACCGTAGGATCCTACGCAGTGCCGTAGGGGACCGCACCGCCACTTCCCAGCAAATTAGGGACACTGTTGCTCCTGGGGTATCGGCGAGGACCATTCGCAACCGTCTCCATGAAGCTGGGCTACGGTCCCGCACACCGTTAGGCCGTCTTCCGCTCACGCCCCAACATCGTGCAGCCCGCCTCCAGTGGTGTCGCGACAGGCGTGAATGGAGGGACGAATGGAGACGTGTCGTCTTCAGCGATGAGAGTCGCTTCTGCCTTGGTGCCAATGATGGTCGTATGCGTGTTTGGCGCCGTGCTGGTGAGCGCCACAATCAGGACTGCATACGACCGAGGCACACAGGGCCAACACCCGGCATCATGGTGTGGGGAGCGATCTCCTACACTGGCCGTACACCACTGGTGATCATCGAGGGGACACTGAATAGTGCACGGTACATCCAAACCGTCATCGAACCCATCGTTCTACCATTCCTAGACCGGCAAGGGAACTTGCTGTTCCAACAGGACAATGCACGTCCGCATGTATCCCGTGCCACCCAACGTGCTCTAGAAGGTGTAAGTCAACCAGAGCCAACGTATTACAGAGCTTAGTAGTTTGGCCTGGTAGTCTAGAGGTGTCTCCACCTGTCCAGAGACAACAGACTGACGTTTTTAGTTGTGGAAGCTATGATATCTAACGTAGGTTAAAATGTTACCGACAACACAGAAGCCAATTTGGCTATTTTAAATACCAGAGCCAATGTATTACAGAGCTACGTAGTTAGGCCTGGTGGTCAAGAGGTGTCTCTGCCTGTCCATACACAACAGACTGACATTGCTATACCAGAACAACCCACTGTAGACTGACGCCTGGCTGATCACTCATCCTGGCAAGTGTCAGAGCTCTGTATGATGTCACTGATACCACCAAACACTGGAAGCACCATCAACAGCAGGATAGCAATTGATTCCCGTATCGTACCAACTAAAGCCTTAGTGCTGCCGAGGCATGAGTCAATGCCATTGTCCAACACAGAAGGTCATACACAAAAAGAGCATTTACTGAAATGCTGAAAGCAACATAGCAGGACAGTATGATATCATGGCAGCTACCACTCGCCAGAGTAAGAAGAACTGATCCCTCAGGAAGTCGACCATGAGGTTAACACAGTCGATACCGATTTCACCCTGAGGAATGGAAGATGGCGTCCATCTGCTAGTACTCTCTGGTGAACGGTGCTCAGGAGGAAGGTTCCAGAGCAGGCTACAAAGTCGCTCAGTCACTTCCTATCAACCATTACGACCTTATGGCACATGAACAGACGTCAAGACTGGGCAGGGCCCTGATACAGGTCCCACTGAAGTCTGGTAAACGCCGGAAGTGCCGTGTCTGGCGGAGTGTAACGTCACTCATCATGTCTGCTTCTCTCCACCATCACCATGGATAACCTAATCCAACCACCACACCATCAAGTTCCTGCTTGGCTTTTCTCGTGGAGTGTAATGTCACTTGCCATGTCTGCTTCTCTCCACCATCACCATGGATAACCCAAACTAACCACCACACCACCAAGCTTCCTGCTTGGCCATGAAGTACGACCTGTCAGAGAAACAATACAATCCACAGGAGTTGACTCCACATTCGCTCAAGAAGTGAGAACGAGCACACTCCTGGAAATTTATAGTTATGCAATGACGGTGATGCCTTGTGGTCCGATATACACCAGAGGGGTGAATTTAATGGTTAACAGCATCAAAGCCACCAACATCATGTATATTCCTCCACTCAAGGATTAGCAGTCACAGCACGTGACATTTCATTCATTAATGTTCATGCACCATTGGGCGACACCAAAGGTCTTGACCAGACCAGTTTCTGCTACACGGATTTCACCCCTTTTCTAGGACAAAATGAACACAATGCCTTTCTTGGTGATTTTAATTGCGTCCTTCATAGTAGTAGGGCAACAGAGGCATCAGCGCGTTTTGTTAATGCGGATTGCCTACATCAGGGCCAAGTAAGCATGCAGGGGCGAACCTATTGTTCTCCTTTGATTACAGGCCATTAACCTATCGTTCTGCTAAGAGGCTTAAGACCCCCTGGGGATAATCCTTCCTTTTGATTGACAGGTCCTTGACCAATTATTCTCCCACCCCTCCTCCTCGCCCTCCTCCTCCCAACCCCTCTGTAAACCCCCCACCATTACCCCTCCCTCTCGCTGATAGAGGTGCACCTTCAGGTATGAGTTATTCGAATAGCCCTCTCTCACTCTTAACAATTTGATTGGCTACTTAATTAAACTGATCAATTAATTAATACCTCCCCCTCTGGTAAACCCTCACCCCTCCCCCTCCCCTCTCACCCTCCCCTCCCATACCTGGAAATTGGACCTCATGACAGGAAATTCAGGGGTATATTGTTTATTTATAAAAAAAAATCAATTTGCGGGAATTGGATTTCTCTTCCTCATCATTCTCTGCTGTTTGGGAAGATTCAAGTCCTATAAGAACTAATTAAATCGATAGCTTTTTTTAAAATTCCAATCACACAAGGATTACCATCATGAAACACGCATCACTCGTAATTACACTGTTAAAAGTCTTTCCATCATGTAGCACTCACTGCTCGCCATCCCCTGTCCACTGGACTGCACAGAACGTCAGGACATATGCTGCCAGGAATCGGGTTGCACCAACGAAAGCCTGAGAAGTGGCCACCACATGCACGTGACCCTGCTCACGCCCCTGAGACTGACAAACTGGATGTGATACTAATCCTTGAATAAAAGCCTCAGGTGGTGCCATCTCTTTCATACTTAACATGTCAGAAATTCCTGTCACAACACATGCTCTTTTTCCATTTCTCCTCTTGTCCTGCCAGGCCTGCATGCACTATTGGTTGCAGATGGATCAAAATGCAAACAAAACAGAGTTAACCCGGTAAATCCCTGCCGAATACCAATGCATATGACAGCCTTCCTTTCAACGATAATTCCTGACTGAGAATGGATTCGCCTTGGGCTCTAATCTGCTGTCTGTACTGGAGACAAAAGGATCTCACGACAAGAAATTCAATTATATAGTTTATTTTTAAAATTCAATTTGCAGGCCCTGGATCTCACTTTTATTTAGTGGGAAAAGCTCACATCCAACAACTACATGTCTTAATTATGTAATTACACTGCGGCTGATTGACGGTGTCATCTGATTAGAAAATTTTCCTGTGTGCGCTCACCCTGACATACAGGGATCGACTGAGCTAGAGTACAATCCTACCACTAGAGGATGTTCCATCCTCTACCCCTCGACCCATCCCTCCTCACCCCTCCCAGAAAAAATTGTGCTGGAGAAGAAGGATCTCACATCACGAAATTCAAATCAAAGTCAATAATGTATTGATGCATATTCTATATTTAATCAGTTTGAGGGAGGCGGAGTTCCCCCACTTGGGCAGACATCATGACCACACCCACCACCCTTGCTCCCCATGACGTAATAACTGTAATCACAAGGAAGTGGAATGAAGTGCAATATAGTAGCCACTGTTTGGGCTCTCTTGTGTGTCTGTCTATCATCAGAGTGCCGCCACAAAAGTCAGAACAGCCCAATGTCCTAATTACGGATCACATTACTAAATACCACTGACCATGGACCGCATATCAGCCTTCTTTGACCTCATGGCCCCTAGACAAAGCATCTAGTGGCAGCATTCTGTTGATCGGCAATTTCCAGACTCGTTTCCTGTCTCTATCCCTCCCAAGAGGCCACTCCATGCTTGTCTTTGTGAACCAACAGCTCCAAACACGAAGACGGAAGTTTTCATCTCTCCTCAGAATATTATATTCCTATTGGCTAATGCTGGAGACAAAGGGAAAGTTGACGCAATTTGCAGGAGACAAATAGATCACTTAAAACACTCACTTTCACCTTACGATGGTCCTTCGTCATAAGAAAACATATTTTCAACTTTTGAGTATCACATGCAAACATTATGCAAATCAAGTAATGAAATTTCCATCACAAATATATCAGAGGTCTTTTAAGCACCCTCCTCCACCACAACTTTCCCACTAAACCTATTTGGTGAAAAAAAAAATCCTGACAATAACACAAATTTGTGATCACAATGCACATGCCACTTGCTGTCAGGCACCGCTCTTGTTCGCTGTGGCATACCGGCCGTACCTCCCCACACTGAACCCACTTGTGCACGCAATACAATTATCGGAAACAATAAATTGATCAGTCAGAAATTTAACTGCTTGATTGGGTTTTTAAAAGTACTATAGAATTCCTAAATTTGCTCTCTCTGCTACATTTGGAAGGAGGGAGGAGGTGCATGATACAGTAGAGACAACAGCAAATACCATTGCAAGACAGAGCCCACTGCGATGTATTGACAAGCACTAAACACGACACACTTATACCACGATCCGTCCGTAGCTATAAGCTATAATGTCTAGATGTTGGAGACAGCTGAAAACACTCACACATCTCTTGCACTCACCTCCCAGACATCCACAAGCGGCGCCTCTCATCCCCATCATAGACTGCTAGCGCCGATGTACAGAGGCCAGTGAAATTACCGCCGCGGCCACAGCCGCAGTTGTGGACACGCGTGTATGCCAGAGTGCACCACCCTGGCCACGGAGGGCATCCAGGGATCCAGGGACGATTGGAGTGGTAGGAATTCAGATGTTATCAATATGTCCCGTGCAAACATTTAACATTTTGAATCTCCTTTCACACACATGTCCGCTTCTCTCTCATTCAGGCAGCATGCTGGTCGCTTTGCCAGCGCTCACTGCCCTAGGCAAGATCAGGCAGGTATGCGCATTCTTTGTACATGTCAAAGACTGAGCTAATCCGTTACTTCCGGTTGCTGATTCCTCATGATCACCATTGCAGGTAGCCGCAGTGCACTCCGAAACAAGGAGCTGCAGCTTGGATATACAGTAGCTCTAAACAATTCCACCCCAACATTGACCCACCAATTTAAAAAATCTACTTTACCCAATCCGAGGCAACAATGTTCTTGACCATACACCTCGAATTTCCAATTAGAAATATAGATTCCTCCCGTTTATACGAGTTATTTTCGAAGACAGAAGAAATCGGACAATATACGCGTTATCACGTCGCCAAAGTATCATTACTTGTTGTGTAAATCACATACAGGACTATGGCATAGACTATATTCCCTCACAGGAGGGGCGGCTTCTGAGGTAGTGCCACTGTGCCATGGCACCACTTGTATAAAAAAGAACTGCACATAAAGCATTGTTCCGGAGTATGTATTTTCTGATTTAAAGAGGCGCAGTTCGCCGCGCCCTCTGTTGTGGTAATTTTCTGAAACTTAGAGCCAATTGCAGATTGGTACCATCTGTCCTCATAAACGCTGTGTGAAAGGCTCGGCTGTTGGTTTCTACACGCTTCTCTTGGTGGAGGTAGAGACAGAGCAAGTCCGACACAGAGCTTTATGTTCATTCCGCCAGAGAGCAGTAAAGTGCAGCACCTAAAGAAGCACGATCTGCCATCTAGCGCTCATGTTAGAATACATCGGGGCGCAGATTTCTTGTAATGCAGTTTTACAATCTGTCTGCAAGTTAACGCTAATACATTCCTAAACGCTAATTAATGCTTAATTAAATTGAATACAGAAATAATACACTCAAATATCGTTATAAGTATGAACATGATTATGCCCTTAGATTTTGAAACTAAGAGGCAATATTTCAATATTAGTATATCTTACAACCCTCCCCCTATGAACCATGGACCTTGCCATTGGTGGGGAGGCTTGCGTGCCTCAGCGATACAGATGCAACCACAATGGAGGGGTATCTGTTGAGAGGCCAGACAAATGTGTGGTTCCTGAAGAGGGGCAGCAGCCTTTTCAGTAGTTGCAGGGGCAACAGTCTGGATGATTGACTGATCTGGCCTTGTTCAATAACCAAAACGGCCTTGCTGTGCTGGTACTGCGAACGGCTGAAAGCAAGGGGAAACTACAGCCGTAATTTTTCGCGAGGGCATACAGCTTTACTGTATGGTTAAATGATGATGGCGTCCTCTTGGGTAAAATATTCCGGAGGTAAAATAGTCCCCCATTCGGATCTCCGGGCAGGGACTACTCAAGAGGACGTCATTATCAGGAGAAAGAAAACTGGCGTTCTACGGATCAGAGCGTGGAATGTCAGATCCCTTAATCGGGCAGGTAGGTTAGAAAATTTAAAAAGGGAAATGGATAGATTAAAGTTAGATATAGTGGGAATTAGTGAAGTTCGGTGGCAGGAGGAACAAGACTTTTGGTCAGATGAATACAGGGTTATAAATACAAAATCAAATAGGGGTAATGCAGGAGTAGGTTTAATAATGAATTAAAAAAATAGGAGTGCGGGTAAGCTACTACAAACAGCATAGTGAACGCATTATTGTGGCCAAGATAGGCACGAAGCCCACGCCTACTACAGTAGTACAAGTTTATATGCCAACTAGCTCTGCAGATGATGAAGAAATTGATGAAATGTATGATGAGATAAAAGAAATAATTCAGGTAGTGAAGGGAGACGAAAATTTAATAGTCATGGGTGACTGGAATTCAAGAGTAGGAAAAGGGAGAGAAAGAAACATAGTAGGTGAATATGGATTGGGGCTAAGAAATGAAAGAGGAAGCCACCTGGCACTGAGCATAACTTAATCATAGCTAACACTTGGTTCAAGAATCATAAAAGAAGGTTGTATACATGGAAGAATCCTGGAGATACTAAAAGGTATCAGATAGATTATATAATGGTAAGACAGAGATTTAGGAACCAGGTTTTAAATTGTAAGATATTTCCAGGGGCAGATGTGGACTCTGACCACAATCTATTGGTTATGAACTGTAGATTAAAACTGAAGAAACTGCAAAAAGGTGGGAATTTAAGGAGATGGGACCTGGATAAACTGAAAGAACTAGAGGTTGTACAGAGTTTCAGGGACAGCATAAGGGAACAATTGACAGGAATGGGGGAAAGAAATACAGTAGAAGAAGAATGGGTAGCTCTGAGGGATGAAGTAGTGAAGGCAGCAGAGGATCAAATAGGTAGAAAGACGAAGGCTAGTAGAAATCCTTGGGTAACATAAGAAATATTGAATTTAACTGATGAAAGGAGAAAATATAAAAATGCAGTAAATGAAGCAGCCAAAAAGGAATACAAACGTCTCAAAAATGAAATCGACAGGAAGTGCAAAATGGCTAAGCAGGGATGGCTAGAGGACAAATGTAAGGATGTATAGGCTTATCTCACTAGGGGTAGGATAGATACTGCCTACAGGAAAATTAAAGAGACCTTTGGAGGAAAGAGAACCACTTGTATGAATATCAAGAGCTCAGATGGAAACCCAGTTCTAAGCAAAGAAGGGAAAGCAGAAAGGTGGAAGGAGTATATAGAGAGTCTATACAAGGGCAATGCACTTGAGGACAATATTATGGAAATGGAAGAGAATGTAGATGAAGATGAAATGGGAGATACGATACTGCGTGAAGAGTTTGATAGAGCACTGAAAGACCTGAGTCGAAACAAGGCCCTGGGAGTAGACAACATTCCATTAGAACTACTGACGGCCTTGAGAGAGCCGGTCCAGACAAAACTCTACGATTTGGTGAACAAGATGTACGAGACAGGCTAAATACCCTCAGACTTCAAGAAGAATATAATAATTCCAATCCCAAAGAAAGCAGGTGTTGACAGATGTGAAAATTACCGAATTATCAGTTTAATAAGTCACAGCTGCAAAATACTAAGGCGAATTCTTTACAGATGAATGGAAAAACTGGTAGAAGCTGACCTCGGGGAAGATCAGTTTGGATTCCGTAGAAATACTGGAACACGTGAGTCAATACTGACTTTACGACTTATCTAAGAAGAAAGATTAAGGAAAGGCAAACCTACACTTCTAGCACTTGTAGACTGAGAGAAAGCTTTTGACAATGTTGACTGGAATACTCTCTTTCAAATTCTAAAGGTGGCAGGGGTAAAATACAGGGGGTGAAAGGCTATTTACAATTTGTACAGAAACCAGATGGCAGTTATAAGAGTCGAGGGGCATGAAAGGGAAGCAGTGGTTGGGAAGGGAGTGAGACAGGGTTGTAGCCTCTCCCCGATGTTATTCAATCTGTATATTGAGCAAGCAGTAAAGGAAACAAAAAAAAATTTGGAGTATGTATTAAAATCCATGGAGAAGAAATAAAAACTTTGAGGTTCGCCGGTGACATTGTAATTCTCTCAGAGACAGCAAAGGACTTGGAAGAGCAGTTGAACGGAATGGACAGGGTCTTGAAAGTAGGATATAAGATGAACATCAACAAAAGCAAAACGAGGATAATGGAATGCAGTCGAATTAAGTCGGGTGATGCTGAGGGAATTAGATTAGGAAATGACACACTTAAAGTGGTAAAGGAGTTTTGCTGTTTGGGGAGCAAAATAACTGATGATGGTCGAAGTAGAGAAGATATAAAATGTAGACTGGCAATGGCAAGGAAAGCGTTTCTGAAGAAGAGAAATTTATTAACATCGAGTATAGATTTAAGTGTCAGGAGAGTCGTTTCTGAGAGTATTTGTATGGAGTGTAGCCATGTACAGAAGTGAAACATGGACGATAAATAGTTTAGACAAGGAGAGAATAGAAGCTTTCGAAATATGGTGCTACAGAAGAATGCTGAAGATTAGATGGGTAGATCACATAACTAATGCGGAGGTATTGAAAAGAATTGGGGAGGAGTTTGTGGCACAACTTGACAAGAAGAAGGGACCGGTTGGTAGGACATGTTCTGAGGCATCAACGGATCACAAATTTAGCATTGGAGGGCAGCGTGGAGGGTAAAAATCGTAGAGGGAGACCAAGAGATGAATACACTAAGCAGATTCAGAAGGATGTAGGTTGCAGTACGTACTGGGAGATGAAGAAACTTGCACAGGATAGGGTAGCAAGGCGAGCTGCATCAAACCAGTCTCAGGACTGAAGACCACAACAACAACAACATATCTCACAACAGCAGGGCTATTGATACAGAACAAAAAAACTAACGTATTCACCACATGTTGAGCATCTGTTTTTCAAACAAAGGTGTAGTATTTCTGTTTATACTCATTACGTTCATGTAATACAGTTCTGTACAAACACGTTGTAGTTATATTGAGTTATATTGACTGTATATAGCTGTACGCACAGTGTTATCTGTAAGGGAAAATTCTCTGGACTGTGAAAAATAGGAAACATGAACAAAGTAAATGAGTTATTAAAACCGCTATTTAGCGACAGGACTCTCAGATAAAAACCACTAGGTAGGTTACTCCCGAATCTGAATCTGTAGCAAAAAACAAAAAATCGATGCCGTAAGTTCAATCCAGAAATTTACCAAAAGAAGAAATGGATTTGTGGTTGTGAAGAAAGCAACGCTGTTTTTTTTTTTTTTTTTTTCCTTGTGTGTTATTTGGGGGAGATGTTCATTGGTGTAAGACTGGAATAACTGATATTGGGCATATATGGTCTAAAATGAAAGTGCATGAAATGTCGAAGTGGCACATGAATAATGCGCTTAATCTTTCATTTCTAGGCAAAACCATCATTCCGCAGAAATTAGATTCGCAATATAGACAAACAACTGACAGCCGCAACAAACGTGTAGAGAAGAACAGTTATATATTGAATTTAATCGTTAACTGTATTCAGTTCTGTGGTGTTTTGGAACAGGCTCTCAGGTGCCACGATGAATCTGATGCCTCTCAAAACAAGGGGATTTTTCGCGAGCTAATTTAGTTTAGCGCGGAAGAGGATAAAGATCTTCAAATTCATCTCATTCAAGCATCGTGTTCAAAGACATTTCTAAGATTGTGCAGAACGAACTACTGCAATGCACGTTGGAAGTGTACCATTATGAAGTTCGTAAAGAAATAAAACGCGCCGATTATGTTGCAGTAATCGCGGTTGAAAGCACAGATGTGTCTTGCGAATTTCAATTGGTTATTGTTTTACGTTATATTGTTGAGGAAAAACCTGTTGAAAGATTTTGGAACTTCGTTAATCCAGAAAGTCAGAAAACTCAAACTATACCTGAGAGTATTCTGAAAGAAATTGAACCATTAATTGGTGATGATGAGCAAAACTAATAGCTCAGAGTCACGAAGGTGCAAACGTTATGAGTGGCAAGTCGAACAAGGTTCAGAAATTAATTAAAGACAAATATCCAAATGTAAACTACAGTCATTGTTATACTCATCAGTTCAACCTTATATCTACGGCACCCTCTGTTAATCGCAGAGCCCGCATCTTTTTTGCACACCTTTCAGGTAATTCTTCTTTCTTTTCTAACTCGCCACAGAGGTCAAAAGTGTTGCTTGGCATTATTCAAAAAAGATTGCTCCGTGTGTGTGACAAGGTGGAATTACCATTCGCGAGTAGTAAAAGATGTTTTTGAAAACAAGGAAAATCTTATTACTGTTATGAAAGTCACAAATAAGTGAGAGCATAAAACTATGAGAAAGCTGGTTCATTCAAACAAACACTGCAAGATAACGAATTCATTTCTTGGCTATCATTTTTCTATAAGATAATGCCTCACGCAGACGTACTTTATAATCAGCTTCAGAAGAAGATCATCGAACCGACCACAGCAACTCAAGACAACTAGGACTTTGAAGCGGTAATGCAAAACATCAGACACTGACTCTACCCGTAAAGAGATTAATTTCGAAAATAACGAAACGATGTCTGCCAAGAAGCTACGTATTCCTGATGGGCATACAAAAACAGATGCTTTGGAAGTGTGCGATGTCGTCTTTTCTGAAACAAAATTACATTTGCAGTTCACTGGACACCTCATTGCAGCCAACTTACTTGATGTAAGTCAGTTTGACAAATACATCATAGCTTTTCAAGACAAATACCTTGAAGTTAAAGACACATACACATTTCTGGAAAAAAGAAAATTGAAGGGTGAGCTTCAACTCTTCTATGCTAGGCCTAAGTTGAGAGCAGTTTCTGGAGTAGGTCCGTTTCTTTCGCTGATTCTATAGGATGAACTTCGTGACACATTTGACAGGCCTGTTAAAGTTTTGAAACTGCTAATCACGATGCTTATCTCGACATCAGAAGCTGAGCGGTGCTTTTCAGTGCTCAAGAGAATTAAAACGTTCCTGTGAAACACCATGAAAGAAGAATAACTGAGTGCCTTAGGGATGCTATCGTGTGAACAATCCTGCAACAGCTCTTGGTGGCCAGACACAGTCTGTGTCGCCTGGCCACCAAGAGCTGTTGCAGGACGATTTGATTCACGGATCCAGTTATATGGTTCCTTCCGTGTATAGCGATTTTACGACTATGACGAGTGGGGCCTGAAGATGGCATCAATGTAATGCCGAAACTAGTAGCAAATAGAAGTTCATAAAATAAAATAAATTTCTACAATACATACGGCTGTTGGTAAATTATTGCATCAAGTAAAACAAACCAGGAGTTCTGGCTGTCGAGAGGAGAAGAGCAGAGTGGGGGGGGAGGGGCAAGCCGCGTCTCCCTCTCACAGGGTTGGCAGCCTACGTCACTGTTTTGTGCTCATGGGAATGCAGAACCGATGTAATAGTGTACACATGAATTGCTGATTCCATCTGGTGTTGTGAGAGTCATATTCGAACCCTGTGACAGAGCAAGATTGCTCTCGGCATTTATTTCAAAATAAGAAAGGGAAACAACCAGCAAGCACAACTCAAAGCAAAGCGGAGCACATAAATCATATGGTAAACGGCTAGAGCGCCATTGTTAGCTGAGGTTGCTGGTGTCGTTACGTGGTAATTCATGACTGATCTCCACCTGTATCTTAAGCAACTATAGATCAAAACGTCCCCCTGCTTACGACTGCCAGGTAAAAGTGACCGAACATACCTGGTGAGGAGTGAAGAATTGTGCTGTTGATATGTGTGTGCATTTGTGTGTGCGAGACAGATTTTCGGAGTTAGTACTACATTTTATATCTCATGCAGACTTGCGAAAAAGTTAGCTAAAGCAACCTCTCTCTCTCTCTCTCTCTCTCTCTCTTACACAATCACTTGCTATCATGTTCTCAAGGAATATATCAATCTCTTACTGTGTATAAGAAGGGCACTGTTGTAATAAATGTTTACTTCTGTTTCTCTATACGTTTTGTTTGGTATTATACCTTCTACATTTACATCTACATCCATACGCCGCAAGCCACCTGACGGTGTGTGGCGGAGGGTACCCTGAGTACCTCTATCGGTTCTCCCTTCTATTCCAGTCTCGTATTGTTCGTGGAAAGAAGGATTGTCGGTATGCTTCTGTGTGGGCTCTAATCTCTCTGATTTTATCCTCATGGTCTCTTCGCGGGATATACGTAGGAGGGAGCAATATACTGCTTGACTCTTCGGTGAAGGTATGTTCTCGAAACTTTAACAAAAGCCCGTACCGAGCTACTGGGCGTCTCTCCTGCAGAGTCTTTCACTGGAGTTTATCTATCATCTCCGTAACGCTTTCGCGATTACTAAATGATCCTGTAACGAAGCGCGCTGCTCTACGTTGGATCTTCTCTATCTCTTCCATCAACCCTATCTGGTGCGGATCCCACACTGCTGAGCAGTATTCAAGCAGTGGGCGAATAAGCGTACTGTAACCTACTTCCTTTGTTTTCGGATTGCATTTCCTTAGGATTCTTCCAATGAATCTCAGTCTGGCATCTGCTTTACCGACGATCAACTTTATATGATCATTCCATTTTAAATCACTCCTAATGCCTACTCCCAGATAATTTATGGAATTAACTGCTTCCACTTGCTGACCTGCTATTTTGTAGCTAAATGATAAGGGATCTATCTTCCTATGTATTCGCAGCACATTACACTTGTCTACATTGAGATTCAATTGCCATTCCCTGCACCATGTGTCAATTCGCTGCAGATCCTCCTGCATTTCAGTACAATTTTCCATTGTTACAACCTCTCGATACACCACAGCATCATCTGCAAAAAGCCTCAGTGAACTTCCGATGTTATCCACAAGGTCATTTATGTATATTGTGAATAGCAACGGTCATATGACACTCCCCTGCGGCACACCTGAAATCACTCTTACTTCGGAAGACTTCTCTCCACTGAGAATGAAATGCTGCGTTCTGTTATCTATGAACTCCTCAATCCAATCACACAATTGGTCTGATAGTCCATATGCTCTTACTTTGTTCATTAAACGACTGTGGGGAACTGTATCGAACGCCTTGCGGAAGTCAAGAAACACGGCATCTACCTGTGAACCCGTGTCTATGGCCCTCTGAGTCTCGTGGACCAATAGCGCGAGCTGGGTTTCACACGACCGTCTTTTTCGAAACCCATGCTGATTCCTACAGAGTAGATTTCTAGTCTCCAGAAAAGTCATTATACTCGAACATAATACGTGTTCCAAAATTCTACAACTGATCGACGTTAGAGATATAGGTCTATAGTTCTGCAAATCTGTTCGACGTCCCTTCTTGAAAACGGGGATGACCTGTGTCCTTTTCCAATCCTTTGGAAAGATACGCTCTTCTAGAGACCTACGGTACACCGCTGCAAGAAGGGGGGCGTGTTCCTTCGCGTACTCTGTGTAAAATCGAACTGGTATCCCATCAGGTCCAGCGGCCTTTCCTCTTTTGAGCAATTTTAATTGTATCTCTATCCCTCTGTCGTCTATTTCGATATCTACCATTTTGTCATCTGTGCGACAATCTAGAGAAGGAACTACAGTGCAGTCTTCCTCTGTGAAACAGCTTTGGAAAAGACATTTAGTATTTCGGCCTTTAGTCTGTCATCCTCTGTTACAGTACCATTTTGGTCACAGGGTGCCTGGACATTTTGTTTTGATCCACCTACCGCTTTGACATGAGACAAAAATTTCTTAGGATTTTCTACCAAGTCGGTACATAGAACTTTACTTTCGAATTCATTGAACGCCTCTCGCATAGCCCTCCTCACACTACATTTCGCTTCGCGTAATTTTTGTTTGTCTGCAAGGCTTTGGCTATGTTTATCTTTGCTGTGAAGTTCCCTTTGCTTCCGCAGCAGTTTTCTAACTCGGTTGTTGTACCACGATGGCTCTTTTCCATCTCTTACTATCTTGCTTGGCACATACCCATCTAACGCATATTGTACGATGGTGTTGAACTTTGTCCACTGATCCTCAACACTATCTGTACTTGAGACAAAACTTTTGTGTTGAGCCGTCAGGTACTCTCTAATCTGCTTTTTATCACTTTTGCTAAACAGAAAAATCTTCCTACCTTTTTTAATATTTCTATTTACGGCTGAAATCATCGATGCAGTAACCGCTTTATGATCGCTGATTCCCTGTTCTGCGTTAACTGTTTCAAATAGTTCGGGTCTGTTTGTCACCAGAAGGTCTAATATGTTATCGCCACGAGTCGGTTCTCTGTTTAACTGCTCAAGGTAGTTTTCAGATAAAGCACTTTAAAAAATTTCACTGGATTCTTTGTCCCTGCCACCCGTTATGAACGTTAGAGTCTCCCAGTCTATATCGGGCAAATTAAAATCTCCACCCAGAACTATAACATGGTGGGGAAATCTACTCGAAATATTATCCAAATTATCCTTCAGGTGCTCAGCCACAACAGCCGCTGAGCCAGGGGGCCTATAGAGACATCCAGTTACCATGTCTGAGTTTGCTTTAACCGTGACCTTCACCCAAATTATTTCACATTTCGGATCTCCGTCAATTTCCTTCGATACTATTGCACTTCTTATCGCTATAAAGACGCCTCCTCCTTCACTGTCCAGCCTGTATACATTCCAATCTGAGTTTAGGATTTCATTTCTGTTTACGTCTGGTTTCAGCCAACTTTCTGTCCCTAGTACTATATGGGCGTTGTGACCGTTTATTAATGAGAGCAGCTCTGGGACCTTTCTATAGACGCACCTGCAGTTTTCTATTAGCACATTAATATTGTGATTCCCTGTTGCATTTTGAGATATATGAATTATCGACACAATTACAATGGAATGCCTCAGCGGCCGCCACTGCCTCTAAGTATTCTTTCATCAAGTAGAAAAATATCTTTCTTTATCTGTCCATCACCCTCTCAGGGGACACCGCCTTATAGTAGGCACCTTCAGTGCCGGGCGGGATGGTTTGCGTGCTTCGATGAAGTCGAGAGCTATACCGGCGGTAGCATAGCTACTGGCAGGGTCTCCCAAGCCGGACTGGTCTCGACAGAGGAGCCAAACAAAGTGTGTCCCACAACATAGGGCAGGGAGGGCTCTAGATGCGTAGTGAAGCCAGCTTCCCTAGAGGAGTAAACCTCATACAAATCCTGGTCCCCCAGGTTGGGGGTTGGGCATGGGGCTAATAACCCCATACTGTAAAAAAAAGAATATTACGGAAATTCAACAGAAGCCTCGTAAACTGGATGGAAAGCATGTATCACGGCCCCGGCAAAGGAAACGGATAAAGGATCTAACAGCAGCATCATGGAATGTGAGGACAATGCTTCAGCCTGGAAAAATGAAAGAAATAGCCAATGAAATTTTAAAATTCAAATATGATATTGTAGGGCTACAGGAAATAAGATGGCAGGGGAATGGGCACATAGATAAACCTAAGTACTCATTGGTATATAGTGGACCAGAAGAAAGAACAGGCCAACTTGGAACAGGTTTATAATAACTAGGGAAGTTAAGAAAAACCTTCTAGAATTTGAAACCATAAATGAAAGGATGTGCAGACTCCGACTAAAAGGTAAATTTAGGAATATATCAATAGCTAATGCACGTGCACCAACAGAGGAAAAAGAGGATATAATTAAAGAACAGTTCTACGAAGACTTGGAAAAAGTATACGGTGCCGTACCTAAATATGACCTGATGCTAGTAATAGGAGATTTTAATGCAAAAATAGGGAGGAATGAACATCTGTATGGAGTTTCTGGAAAATATTCACTACATGAAGAAAACAATAAGAATGGAGACTTACTACGCCAATTCGCAGCAAGGAATAATATGATTATTAAAAGTACCTGCTTTCCACATAAAAGGATCCATCTGGGTACTTGGAAGTCTGCAGCCAATGGAGTAGTCAATCAGATTGATCATATTTTAGTGATTGCACGCCACTCCACGTCAGTTACGGATGTTCGGAGCTGCAGAGGACCAAACTGTGATTCAGACCACTTTTTGATAAAATCAGTCTTGAGAGAGAAACTGTCACTAACAAATGGCAACAGAATGGGAAAGATGATGAAATGGAATACAGACGAACTGAACATCCCTGATGAAGTAAAAAAATACCAAGTAACACTAAGCAGAAAGTTGAGCAATGAAGAGACCACAGTAGGAGTAGATGAAAGGTGGAACAGGTTTGAAAAAGCCATTAAGGATGCTGCAGAGGAAATAATAGGCATAAGAAGGATCAGAAGAACCCAGGAGTGGTTTGATGAAGATTGCAGGTCAGCAATAGAGGAAAAGAACAGGGCAAGAACAAAAATGCTACAGAGAGAAACCAGAAATAATGTGGAACAATACAGAGAATTAAGGAGAAGAGCTAACAGACTGTGCAAGAGAAAGAAAAGAGAGTGGAATAAGAAGAAATTTCAAGAACTAGAAGAACTAAAGGAACAGAGTGAAATAAGAAAGTTCTATCATGCCATAGGCAAAATGAAGAATAGATTCCAACCAAAAACAATGGCCTGTTCCAGTAAAGATGGGAAAATGATAAGGGAGGAAGAACAGATAGTGGGAAGATGGGCAGAATATTTCAAAGATACACTAAGCACCAGCCTAGAAGATGAAGAGACAGCTGCACAGGAGGGAAGAGTGGAGCTGGAAGTATACAATGAAACCAATGAGGCAAGAAAGCCAACACTACAAGAGGTCTCCCAGGCTGTGCACAAGTCAAAAAACAATCGAGCCCCTGGGGAAGACAGAATAATTGCTGAATTAATAAAAACTGGTGGTGAGGCTGTAATAAAGGAACTGCACACATTAATATCAGATATATGGGAAACAGAAACTATGCCAGATAATTGGAAAATTTGAATAATAGTCCCCATTTATAAGAAAGGGGACAGAAGAGCATGTGAAAACTGTAGAGGTGTAACACTCCTAAGTACAGCTTATAAGATCTTCACAACTATATTAAACGAAAGGATACGGAAGTGTGCAGAAGGCATACTAGGGGAATATCAGTGTGGCTTTCGACCGGGCGGAGGAACAACTGATCAAATATTTGTGATAAGGCAAATGATGGAAAAGTTCTATGAATATTATATAGATCTGCATTTCTTATTCATCGATTTCAAACAAGCCTTTGAAAGCATAAATCGGCAAGAACTACACAGAGTACTGAAAGAAGTTGGTATATGTGCTAAATTAATAAGACTAATCAGAATGACAATGACAGAGACAAGAGCACAAGTAAAGGTCCTTAGCAGAACAAGTGAAAGCTTTGACTTTAATAAAGGTGTGAAGCACCTCTCCACTGTCCTATTCAACATTGCCCTGCATAGTGCAGTAAATAAAATCAACAAAAGAGGCACCATATTTATGAAAACTAGCCAGATATGCGCATACGCTGATGAGGTTGCTATAGTAGGAAGAAATACCAATACACTCCTAGAAACATACCGGGCAATGGAAACAGAAGCCTCAAAAATTGGCCTCATAGTAAATGTAAATAAAACAAAATATATGGTAATGTCACAATCTGAGGCCAGAAGAACCCCTAAAAACCTAAACATCAATGGGAAATGCTTCAATGGAATGTCCTCTTTTAACTACTTGGGAGCCCTAATAAAAAATGATAACAGTATTGGAAAGGCTATAAGGGAAAGAATACAAGCAGGAAACAGAGCTTACTTTGCAAATATGCAGCTTTTTAAAAGTAGCCTTGTTACAAGAAAAACTAAATTGCTAATATATAATTCCCTAGTCCGCCCAGTTACCACATACGGCTCAGAGGTATGGACGTTGACAGAACACGATAAAAATGCTCTAAGAAGCATTGAGCGGAAAATACTACGCAAAATCTATGGGCCAATAAAGGGGGAAGAAGGCTGGAGAATACGCTACACTGCCGAATTACAAGAGTTAATACAAGGCAGGGACATAGTAAAATTTGTTAAATCACAGCGAATACGATGGCTAGGACACTTGGAGAGAATGGCAGAGGATAGAATTCCAAAGAAAATGATGAAAGGTATGATCCATTCAGTTAGGCGAAAAGGGAGACCTAGAAGAAGATGGATCGATGAGGTAATAATGGATATCAGCAATATGGGAGTCCGGGGGTGGAAAAGAGCAGCAAATAACCGAGAAGTGTGGAGGAAGATTGTTGAAGAAGCCAAGGCTCACCAAGGGCTGTAGAGCTACTGAAGAAGAAGAAGAAGATCTGTCCATCATGCATCACAGGACTAGAATATTAAACTTATTTTTGGCTCATGATAGAATGCTAAGATCTACCACTGTCACAGGATGCCCCCTCACTTACGAACTCTCTCTTAAGGTAACCAAATGTCTCGCCACATACGAAGTCTCTTAAGGTAACACCACAGAAAAGTTATAAATGCATGTTTTATGCTATGTATAGCTTTATAAATTCGGTAACACATCTGATTTTATTACGATGCTTCTCTCTCCCTGTATAGGTGGAAGATTGAAATATCATTAAAGGATATCGCCGCAACAGAAAAAAGTGAAGAATCATATCCGTGGTGCCCTAGCCATCACCTAAACCGCTAGGCGGCATGTCACTGATATCAAACAGATAGGCTAATTAGTTAAATTGATCATGAGAGTCATGGCGAGTAATTTTTCCTTTTCCAGTAGTGGGATTACACTTACCAGGGATTCACATAGGAATCCCTGGAGGGAAGACGATGTTCTTTTTGAGGGACACTATTGAGAACCGACATTTGAAGCTGACCACAGAAGGTTTCTACTGCCGGCAACATACATTACATGTAAGGACCATGCTATTAAAAACACGATCACAATGACTCTTTTACTGTCACTCAGCACAAAAGGCGGTCTTGGTTCTAGAGGTACACATAAGAATTGCTGATAGTGTAATTCTTTCTGGTAGAAATGCTCTCAGCGATTTGGAATCAAGTCTCTCCATTCAGCCACATACTTGCGTTTGATCCTATGAAGATGTCTTTTAATGCTTAAAGCCACTAGTGAATCACATTCATGGCACTCTCACATATCGAAACGAGTCACCTTTATTCGAACCTATCTGCTACAGTAAAATTCCAATGTGGTTTTAGATAGTCCCTATTCATCTTAAACTGCTCCCCAGTCTCTACCCAGCCATTCCTGCAGCTATACACATGTGAGCGTTCCAAATAAGTCGGAACTCAGCAGAAGTTGGAGAGCACTGTATCTACCACATTCTGTAACAGAGTGAGCTGAGTTAATGCAACAGGTCCGTGTTTTGACCATTCAGTGGAAATGGGAACCTATTGTTGTAGCTCCTCCATCCACGGACGATGTGTAAGGTCAGCGCCAAACGAAGCCTGCTCCTGCAACACGAGGTAGTATGAAATATACTACTGCATCGCGATGTGCTTCCAAACTACATACAAGCACTACAGTCCAAAGCAGATCTGTCACCCAAAAATTCTATCGCCATTATTCTGTACCATCCTACAGATAAAAACTATGAAAAATATAAGCTCCGCTAACTTCATCCGACAGAGATATGATTTTTTTACTGCATCTCTCTCTTCCGATATATCTAAAACAAATACTGTCCGTACGTCAGCATGGAGCATATGTGGCGATCGTATTAAGTATACAGGTACAGATCTATTGGAGCAGGTGGGCAGTAGTAGTGGGACAACCTTCGCACCAGGCCACACTGCACTGTTGCCAAATTTATTCAAGATGGCGGCGATGACGTCATCCAAGATGGCGGCATGTAGACTTGGCAACATCGCATGACGTCATCCCAGATGGCGGCTTTTGGCGGGAAAATAGGCTAGTTGTGCTACGTCCACTAACCTAACTTCAAGAAAAAATGGCGGCAATTTTGAATTTTGGCGGGAAAATAGCCCAATTGGGCTACGTCCACTAACCTAAGCCACCAGAAGAAAAAATGGCAGGACGTTTGAATTCCAACAGTATGATGCATGCAAAAACGGTACTTATCTTTATTATTATTATTGATTATCGTTTATTTATTATTATTTATTATCATTTATTATTATTGACCTGCCTCCACTAGAAAATTCCCTCCAAAATCAAATTCCAACACGATAGTGACTGCAAAACCTTACTTTTTTTATTATTATTCATTATCATTTATTAACATTCATTATCATTCATTCTTATTACCATTATTCAAGACGGCTGCACCCAGTGCGAAACGTGTCACCTTTCCCGAACCTGCATGCTACATTAAAATTCTAACTTGGCTTTAGTCACACCCTACACATCGTCAGCTGATCCCATTTCTGGATCTTTGCGCATCTGATATATCCAATTTAAGTCAGAGAAAGACATATCAATTACCTTCTGCAGCCTGTCTACAAGCAGAATCACCTCAGTTACTGCAACAGGACCTTGTCTTGACCATTCACCTGAAATGCAAGCGCCTCTGGCGGCATGTCAAAGCCACATATCTGTCCATCTAAACAACCGTCCACTAAGCCCCAGGACCAGCATGCCGTAGTGGGCTCTCTCTCCATACCTGCTCTCCAGCTATTGTCTAACGACATACACTGCACAGATGGATTCCTGAATAGCACAGATCTCTATCCTCCCCTGCATCTCCAACTCGACATGTAAACAGTGTCCCCCCCCCAGCCAGCGAACCCATCATTCACGTTGCGCTGACAGTTCTGTCAAAACTCACTTTCTAAGCAAAGGTGTGTATTCATTTAGAACAAATACACAAACATAACTCCAAGCAGAAGTCATACATCTGATTAAAAAGAAAAAAAATTATCTTAAATATAGCTTTTAGCGTTTCACGTGACAGAACTTTCCAAACATCTCGGGCGGTTGTGTGAGGTAGGTATCGGCAGGTTGGAACCTGTTCAGAAAAATAAATTTGGGGTTGAACGTATCCTTTGTCCAGCATGTGGTCAACAGTTTCCATCTTGTACAGTGTTAAGTGCTCACAGGTGCGGAAAGATGTTTACGTAGCCGGACTCTGAGGCGAGCGCGGCTGACTGTTTGTGGCTGGACGCTGAGGAGCCACTCGCTGCCTACCTGGCGCACAGGCCATGGGGCTGTGCGGGCACCGCTGGTCGCTTGACTTCAACCGACCAGGGAGCTCCCGATGGAGTGGGCTCAGCTGGCCGCGCATACATCAGCTGGGCTCTGGAGTTTCGCTATGTGAGCATGGAGAAGTCAGTTGGGACACACCTGCATGACCGTAATGTCAGAAATAAAGAGTCATTTTCCCTCCTTGTGACTTAGCGTAGTACAAGTGGTGAGATTTTAATAATGTATGTCCGGGTGCTGATTTAGAAATACGTGGCTAGATTTGACTGTCCAGCAAAGCAGGTTGCGACTGGCCTATCGACGGGTGTGACATCAGGGCAGATTCCCCTCTCGAGCTAACAATTTTGGCGGGAAACGTGCGGAGGCGACGAATACACGTGGTGAGCGGACAAGGGACCACTGTGACATCAAACTCGGCAAGTTCCAGCGAAAACATGTTTACGATGTGGGAGCGATCGCTGGGCTCGCCCCCAGTGTAACGCCAGTCCAGCGAGAGTGGCCGGCCGCCTCACGTGACAGGCGTCGGCAGTGTCTCCACGCGCTGGCCAGGAGGTGGCGAGGATTTGAACTAATTCAGTTGGAGTGCGGACGTCGTGGCGACTGCACTGCCATATCAAAGATGTGTGTGCTGACTGTGTCGGAGAACAAGTGATGACCGCACTGCTTGAAATAAAGTCTTCAATTCCTTCCCCCCTGCAAAATCAATGGACGTGACTTATGTTACTATAAGTGCAGTTTATTATTTGACACCATTATGATAGGCTACCAGTGAAAAAAGATAAGTGACGGAGAAAGTTCGTACGTGTGATCAATTATAGTGTTGGGAATTGAACTTGTGACAGATTTTTGTTATGGATGTAAGGAAAATGGCTTTCTCACAGCGAAAATCGGCCATCTTGAATAAATAATAAATGATAATAATAAATAGAAGTACAGTTTTCGAGACATTATCGTGTTGGAATTTGAATTTGGCGCTATTTTCTAGTGGAAGTAGGCCTATAATAATAAATAATAATAGTAAATGATAATGAATGATAATAAATGAGAATGAATGATAATGAATGTTAATAAATGATAATGAATAATAATAAAAAAAGTAAGGTTTTGCAGTCACTATCGTGTTGGAATTTGATTTTGGAGGGAATTTTCTAGTGGAGGCAGGTCAATAATAATAAATGATAATAAATAATAATAAATAAACGATAATCATTAATAATAATAAAGATAAGTACGGTTTTTGCATGCATCATACTGTTGGAATTCAAATGTCCCGCCATTTTTTCTTCTGGTGGCTTAGGTTAGTGGACGTAGCCCAATTGGGCTATTTTCCCGCCAAAATTCAAAATTGCCGCCATTTTTTCTTGAAGTTAGGTTAGTGGACGTAGCACAATTGGCCTATTTTCCCGCCAAAAGCCGCCATCTGGGATGACGTCATGGGATGTTGCCAAGTCTACATGCCGCCATCTTCGATGACGTCATCGCCGCCACCTTGAATAAATTTGGCAACAATGCAGCGTGGCCTGGCACAAAGGTTGTCCCACTACTGCCAGTGATCAAAGTCGCTTGCACAGACCAGTGTAAAGTTTCATTGCCTGTACTGTAGGAGGGCCATATCCCACAGACTATCAGTCGCAAGAGAGGGTCCCTGTTTTGTTGTTTAATACACTGTTTTTTTCTGCTGTAATGCGCTTTATACACCACCATACTTTTTTTTCTGCAATGACTTCGAGTTCTGTGTCAGGTTCTAAACTGACATTAACACGTTTCGATCCATTGGCTCTCACAGAAAACTGGACATAGCACAGTGTAAATCATGTTGTTGCTGCTACAAAAACACACACACTGGATGATTTTAAATAAAAGACAGTCACAACATATGAGTTTTGCAGAGTTGTGGAGCGTTTCCAAAGTGCTATCCGAAGGTGATTGACAGCCTCTACATTTGAACTCATCTTTCACAGTGACAGAATAGCTGATGACTCAGCATTCCGTTTCGATTGAGTCCTCGTATTGCAGTCATACACACGATCTGTTTCGGTGCTAGCCATCCCCAGAAGGTGTTGCACCCCCACCAAGACTGTTTCTCCATCTCAAACAAGCTATCTTAGACAATCATTATGTGGTAATCAACAGCATACCAGTGAATGGATGGGATGGAAAAGACGCCACCGATGTACTGTAATAATAAACATAACAGTTGACAGTGTGAACAATTTTTGCAATTTTACCGTAATTTCAAAACAGACCAATGGCACGGCAGCATGCTTCCCAATTTTTGTATCACCGGTAAACCGCCTCTCCTCTACTTTGTGAGTACTATTATGTAGATAGATTGTGCAGTATGTCCATTCATTGCTAATTCTCGAACGTATACATTAAAGTATACCAAAGAGCGATCTCCATATTTCTAGCACTTCGAGAATAGTGTGTAACTTACAACCTTTCTCTATGCGGATAGGAGTCACTGGGAATTCTCGCATTCTTAGGATAAAGTTGAAGACTGAAAAATATCCTCGCTTTGTCTTTGACCAACCTGCCCTGCAGTGCTGTCTCTGATTTAATCTGCACGTGACCATAAGTAGACCGCTACATTCTGCGCCTCATGAAGGAACAGAGCGAGCTGAGTCCATAACTGTGTTCCCCCTCCACCCAAGAGCACAAGATTTCTCCAGCTGCACGCATGTCCAGGAGGTTAGCATCCCTTATAGGTGTACAGTAATACAGTAGAACCCCTCTAATCCGTCATCTTCGGGACCGGGACCATGGTCGGAACGAGAAAAAGGTCGGATTATCCGAAAAATCTAATATTTATTGCAAAAAATATAAAAAGATATATAGTACAAAAAATTTTACGATTTAAGAACTTAAAGATGTCTACAGTAATATAAAAAGATGTTTTTTACACAGTGTTAAACAGTATATTAACTAAAAAATGTCTACACACACTATAATATGTATTGGGTTTAAAAGGAAAAACGACAAACAAATTACAGTACTGTGCTGTACATAATAACGTATAAACGACATATACTGTAAACTAAAAAATGTTTATAGCACTGTATATAAAAAAGAAACTTTTTACAAAGAAATTAACTACTGTATGTATAAACTAAGAAATGATTATACTGTATGCATTGTTTTTACAGTAAAAACGAAAACAAATTACTTGGAAAAAAAGTCAGGGATATATTTTTGACGAGTTTTCCAAGGACCAATACAGCCTTCACTGGCAGCAAATTTACTTTCGGAGGAGGAGGAGGAGGAGATTAGTGTTTAACGTCCCGTCGACAACGAGGTCAATACAGCCTTCACTGGCAGCAAATTTACTTTCGGAGGAGGAGGAGGAGGAGATTAGTGTTTAACGTCCCGTCGACAACGAGGTCATTAGAGACGGAGCGCAAGCTCGGGTGAGGGAAGGATGGGGAAGGATCGGCCGTGCCCTTTCAAAGGAACCATCCCCGGCATTTGCCTGAAGCGATTTAGGGAAATCACGGAAAACCTAAATCAGGATGGCCGGAGACGGGATTGAACCGTCGTCCTCCCGAATGCGAGTCCAGTGTGCTAACCACTGCGCCACCTCGCTCGGTCTTACTTTCGGCTTCCAGTTTTTTGTCCAAAACTATCGCTTTTTCTTTGAGAATTGGCCCGGATATTGGAGTTCCTTTCCTTCTTTCTTGACAAAACCACATCCACAACGCGTTATCAATCAGTTCAAGTTTAGGCTTTCTTAATGTTTTGCGATTCTTCAGAGTGTTTTCACCATCAATCGTAACTGTATAGGAGTCAATGTCTTTCCGATTCTTCCTCAAATCCTTAATTGTCATAACACCAACATTCAGTTTATTTGTAATTTTTTGGAGCGAATCTCCTTCGTTCAGTCTTTGTAGCACTGCTAATTTTTCATTTAGTGAAAGAGTTACGTGTTTACGTTCGAATCCAGACATGTTGAAAAACAGACAACTGTACACACAGTGAATATACATTAATAAGTACAGTAGAGAACACGGAATAAAGCAAACAACGAAGTTTTTTAATCCCAACAAAGGATAAAAATGCACAATAACGTACAGTATAACGATGTGCACAGCGATAGACACCGCAAAAATGTCCCGACAGGCGTCCAGTCAGTGACAAGTTGGCACAGGATCGCGAGCCTGAGCATGGTCGGACCAACCGGAGTGACGGACCATCCAAGGTCGGATTAGAGTGGTTCTACTGTAGATATGAAAGTGTTGCGATGTAATAGGAGATTGTTAAGAAGAAGAAGAAACAGGTGGTTTTTATGCATGACTAGGCTCCATGTGGACAGAGCTTCAAGCATTTTACATAAATCAACTGCGCCATCAATTCTAAAGTATTGTTCTAGTGTCTAGGATCAGTATCAAGTAGTTATTGGTAAGAGAGAACATAAACATATGCACTCCTAAGGCTACACAGTTCTGCACTTAAAACAGGCTATAATGTTAGATTGTTGCAGTTTCCCACCTATTAGTCCTGTGGAATGCAACGATGTTAATATTCGAATGTAAGAAATATATTTCCAGAGCATGACCTACATTCTACTTGCACGTTTCTCTACGATAAACTATGGCAATAAACTGTAAAATGGAAAAATTTACTTCCTTAAAACATCGATTCTGTGTGATACATGCACAATATAGTTTTCCAGAGGTGCATAACGCCCACTGTTCACATCAGATCACGGTTCAGAAATTATACTATGCTCACATCAGTCCTATATAAAATGATCGTTAATAATGGAGAATAGCTCTTACTAAGAAAGAGACAAACGCATAACAGTTGCGTTTGACATCTGAAATTACACGTCATGCCTCCACTAACTCGATAAATAGGATGGATATCTGTCAAGCAGGTGTGTACATGGGGATTTCAGTACCTCACAAACACCTGACGCTAAATTAGAATCACCGTAGTTATTAAACTGAAGACTCGATTTTATGCTCAAGATGCGGCAGGGGAATGGAGTACGTCACATAAATCTTCGTTCGTCTAGAGGAATTTGACGAAACAGGATGGATACGTTTCATCACACATGACTTGGAAGTCCTCTGATGACTGAGAGGTATGCTGTTAACAATCGCAAGTAGACACTGCTCTAAGTCACACACAGAACACGCAGTTGTATACAGCTCGAACACAGGTTATGTCACATAACTGATGCATCCTGACAGAATAACGGGAAAAAATGGTCAAGCAACCTATAGAAACATCTCCCTCTCTCTCTAGAATGCATCATCAGTCTACCATTAAATCATACCTCGTTACAACTCCATCCCAACCGATAGCTCCATCCACTCTCTGTCATCATTTAACGCAGAGGCAAGTGTGTTTAGAGGCAGGTGGTTCTTTGTTTCCCAGAAAAGCATCGAAGACAGCAGTTAACTCCGGTGTATCACTATTACCTCAATAGACATACACAGAGTGTTGGCTCGACGAAAAAATTACTGTTTCCCTGGTTCCTGTTACTTCCATCTCAACGTTTTCTCCTATTCTTCTTGCTGTCACATACTCGTTCCTACGTACAAGAATCGTTCTGCACCAAGCAGAAGACATGCAAGTACTCCCTCAACTTCCCCACATTTCGACGTATTTTTTCTCAATTTATGCGTATTTTCCACCATTGTTCGTAATTTTATCGATTTTAAGTCACTTCTACCAATGTGATCATGACATCACTTCTCATTACGTATTCTAAAATTGCTTGTAGTACAGTTGCTAACAGCTAGCGCAAATGCATTTTTTTTTTGTCGGGCAGCATAGTATAGCACTGTATTTGAATGTATCCAGTTACCTCCAACCACATATTCTACAGCTGCAGTGCGTTTGCTCTATTTTCTATATGTCTGTGTCACGGAGGGCTCCCATGACACAGAGTAGACCCGAGTTAGTGTTCAAGTGTGTGGATCCCGGTCTTCCTCCCGGTGGATCCATCTTCGAACACAGAACACACCTTCAAATGTAACATCCACTTATCTCGGTTGTGGCATACTGTGGATCTGCGTCCCAACATCGCTCCAGATATTATGCATGGCAGATCCATCCCGAAACCCTATTCCAGACGTGGCTTATTGTGGATCTGCATCCCAACATCGCTCTGGATATAACGAACCTTGTGGTGAAGGAGGGTGCGTACAAGACGTCGGATATACAGTGCTATGATCTATTTGAGACGGAAATTTCATTACTTGGTTTGCATAGCATTTCTGTGTGATACTCAAACGTTGAAAATATGTTTTCTTGTGAAGAGGGATCATTGTACGGTGGAAGTGAGCTTTACAAGCGATCTATTTGACTCCTGTAAATTGTGAAACAATTAATTTGAGCCGGCCGAAGTGGCCGAGCTGTTCTAGACGCCACAGTCCGGAACCGCGCGACCGCTACGGTCGCAGGTTCGAATCCTGCCTCGGGCATGGATGTGTGTGATGTCCTTAGGTTAGTTAGGTTTAAGTAGTTCTTTAAGTTCTATGGGACTGATGACCTCAGCAGTTAAGTCCCATAGTGCTCAGAGCCATTTGAACCAATTAATTTGACAGGGTAGTGCAAATGGATTATTTCACTCTATTTTTGATATCGAAATTGTGTCATCTCTCAATTATCTCCAGCATTTGCCAATAGGAATACAGTATTCTGAGGAGAGATGAAAGCTTCCATCTTTGTGTTTGGAGACGTAGGTTCATATAGTCAAGTTGGGAGTGGCATCTTGGGAGTGACAGAGACAGGAAGCGTGCCTGAAATTTACCAGTCAACAGAATGCTGCCACTAGATGCTTTGTTTGGGGACTGCGAGGTCAAAGGAGGCCGATATCCGGTCCGTAGTCGGTGGTATTTGGTGGCATGATCTGTAATTAGGACATTGGGCTGTTCTGACTTTCGTGGCGGCGCCCTGACGGTAGACACACACATGAGAGAACCCAAATGGTGGCTAATATATTGCACTTCATTCCATTCCCTTGTGATTACAGTTATGTCATGGGGAGCAAGGGGGGGGGGGGGGGTGCAGACATGATATCTTTCCAAGTGGGGGAACTCCATCTCCTGCAAACTAATTAAATAAAGAATATGCATCAATATATTATCGACTTTGATTTCAATTTCATGTCGTGAGATCCTTCTTCTCCAGCACAGAGTGAATATTTTTCCTACCAATTTTTTCTGGAGGGGGCGAGGGATAGGGGGGTGGAACTTCCTCTGGTGGTAGCATTGTCTCCTAGTTCAGCTGATCCCTGTATATCAAAGTGAATGCACAAAGAAAAATTTTCCAATAAGACGACACCTGCAGTCTGCCGCAGTGTAATTACATAATTAGGACATGTAGTTGTTGCATGTGAGCTTTTCCCACCAAATAAAAGAGAGTCCCAGCCCCTGAAAATTGAATTTTATAAGTAAATGCTATATAATTGAATTTCTTGTCGTGAGATCTTTCTCTACCGCACAGACAGCAGATTAGAGCCCATAGAGGAATTCATTCTCACTCAAGAATTTTCCGTAGGAGGAAGGCATCTTGCATGCATCAGTATTTGGCAGGGGTTTAACGGGTAAATTTTGCTTTGTTTGTGTTTTGGTCTGACCACAATTGATGCGTGCAGGCCCAGTAGGACACAAGGAGAAACAGAGAAAGAGCATTTGTTTTGTCAGGAGTTTCTAAGGTGCCGAGTATGAAAGGGATGTTGTCGCCTGAGGTTGTTGCTGGAGGACTAGTGTTCCATCCGGTCTGTCAGTCACGAGGGCGTGAGTGGGGACAACTGGGTGTGGCGGCCACTTCTCAGTCTGTCGTTGGTGCAACACGACTCTTGACAGTGTGTACGCCGGCATTCTGTGCGGTCCAGTGGAAAGGCATGGTGGGTGGTGCATGCTTCACGATCAAAATAATTTTAACAGCGTAATTCCGTGTGATGGGTGTTTCACGATAGTAGTCCTTGTGTGATGAGAATAAAAAAAAGCGATTGATTTAATTACTCCTTAAAAGAGTTGCATCTTCCCAAACAGCAGAAAATGATGAGCAAGAGGAATCCAACCCCTGCAAACTGAATTCTTTTGTAAATAAACAATATACTCTTGAATTCATGAGATCCTTCCTCTCCACCACAGAGCCACCAATTTCCAAGTAGGGGAGAGGAGGGGGAGAGGTTAGGGGGAGGGATGAGGGTTTACCAGAGGAGGAGGGATTAATTAATTGATCAGTTTAAGTAAGTAGTCAATCAAATTCATAAGAGTGAATGGGGGCTATTTGAATAATTCAGACCTGAAACTGTACTTGTATCAGTGAGTGCATGCGTGGAGGGTTGGAGGTTTCCTGAGGAGTTGGGTGGAGGAGAGGGAACAATAGATGAAAGACCTGTCAATCAAAAGGAAGGATTATCTCCAGGGGGTCTTAGCAGAACAATAGGTTATTGACCTGTCAATCAAAGGAGAACAACAGGTTTGCCCCTGAGTACATACTTGATCCTGATGTAGGTAACTGGAACTAACAAAACACATATGGTGATTTACGATCTTAACTTGTGCAACATGTGGAAAAGTTGCACTGTGACAGCTCTGGACACACGCATCTTACCAGTCATTTGGTGAGCTGAATGGATTGCACATATGTGTCAAGACCTTGTACAGGGAGTAATGGGTGCCGAATGATGGCCACTGGCCTTCTCTGATCACAGCACCTTTATCTGCATGATGCATCATCACCCCCAACAAGTGCTTCATAGCTACACCTAATGGTAGATGAAAGTACCTCACCTCCAGGACCTGGAATTCTGTTGGCAAGTCAGTGGAACATGGGTCAACTGTGAATAATGTCACTCCCAGTACCCCTCGACTTTGGCATGGTGATGTGCACTATTGACATGGCAACAGTGATGGCATTAGTGGGGGAAGTCTCGTTTGAAGAGATGGGAGACCCCTTGGACATGTGTGCGGTCTGTAAGTGTCCAGGGCTTGATGGATTACCAGTCGAATTTTATCAGGCCTTGCATGACTTCATAATGCCCCACTGGATTACAATGCTCCATGAACTCATGTCCCTGGACTGCAATGTACCATCTACTTTTGTCGAAGGGCTTCTCATACTGGTACACAAACCAATGGAAGGGCAATTGGTCAACTATCATTGTGCACTTACAATGCTGAACATGACTGCAAGATCTTTGCCAGACTTCTGACAGGCAACATTAAGACGACATTGTAGATGATCCTTGCCCTAGAGCAGATGTCACAGGGTGGGGGGAGGGAGGGGTGGGGGGGGGGGGAAGGTGCCAACATACAAATGGCTATGCACATAACTTCCTCCTCCAGGTGAAGGATCATATGGGATTTCGCCCAAGCCTCATTGACAGCCTGCAGCGCCTTTTGGCAGCAGCCATCTCTCAGACCCAGGTCAGCCGGTGGTCAATAGACACAATACCCATTAAGTGGTCTCCATGACAAGGTTAGCCCCTTTCTACCTACATTTAAGCAATCACACTCGAGCCACTCCTGGAGGGGTTCTCGATCAGACACTATCTGATACACAATAAATGACGTCACCTTCCACTATAGGGTATATGCTGATGACCTGCTATTGTTGGCTCACTACACTGATGAAGTCGACAGCGTACTATATTGGGTCAGGTCATATGGACGAGCTGTGGTCATTCTTCAACATGTTGGTGGCTTTGGATATCGGCCGTGGTCTCGGGCCAGATGCTGTCGCCCCCCTCCCACCAATTACTGAACTGATATATTTGTGTCACAATTGCAAAGGATGTGTGCAGAACAGCCATCATGAAGTACTTAAGTTTACTAAAGATAGTATGTGTGATGGTGCACAGAACCTACTCTGGGACTTGAACCAGTTGCAATGTGTGGAATATCTGAACCTCTATATAGTGTCAAAATTCAAATATGTGACACAGGTCGTCACCCTACTGGAGGAGATAGGTCACAGATTTCAGGTGGCCTTCAGTTATTAACTATCCACAAGACATGTGTTCAAAGTACGTTACAACCCTCCCCCCTCCATCTGCTTGATGGAGGGCTGGGACTGGTTAACATCTGGGCATGGGCAGCTGCCCTCCATCTGAGCAATATGTGGAAACAGTGGACCAGTCAACATGCCCCACTCAAGGGTTACCTATTGGAGGTTCTGATGCCGGTCTCTCACGTCCCACGAGTGTCGGTGGTGCATGTTGCGATATAGCTGTCCCATGTATCAATATTCATTATTGAATACAGCTATGTGATCTTGGAGTTTTACACCATGCTTCTGGGAGCAGTTTCGCATAACATAGTATAAATCAAGTATCCAACTGTTCATTGGCCTCACGTGTGGAAAATGATACACTATCACTTTCTGCCCACCACCAAACGTGTGACATGGTATCAAGTCACCAATAAAAAATATGTATCAAGGCACTGGCTCCATGCAAATTAACAGACTTCCCCATTTACCCTGGCTGTTGTCTGCTGGACACCAATGAACACTGCTTCATGAGCAATCATTATCTGGCATTTGACGATTGATACAGAAGATCTTAGGTCCCTCTGCATCGCACCTGACATGATTGAACCTCAGACTCTCGTCTGTCTGGACGACTAATTACTTTCCCCCACATAATGCGATGTGATTACATGATTGAAGGGAATGGCCATCGACTGTTTTCGGTGAAGAGGAGAAAGTGGAGCTTGATTACAGGTGCTACCTGCAAAACGCTCACAACACCCTCAAACGCTCTCCACGAATTATTTACAGTGTTTTCATTAACACGACTCTTCCCCTACATGGGAAATACGAGGCTCTGTCTGACATTCTGAACAGCATCACAAATCAGTCTCTCGTGAATATGTTTACGTGGCATCGTTGGAGATAGAAAACGCCACCAGTAGTGGACAAGAAATATCCACTTGCACCGTTCCTAGAAGAAAGCGTCTTTTAGTTGGAGTTACACAAGCGCTCTACATTCGTTTTTACGAATTTACTAGTTACAATCACGTAAAAAAATATAGAATCCTGGATCCCAACGCCTTGGGACAATTTTTAGGAATAATTAGGGTCGGCTCATCAAGAAGTTCATTTTTTTTATGGTTAGGTAAAAGTGGTGGTGCCAAGTAGGTATAGCCACACTCTAACATAAGTTGTTACTTGTTACTGTTTGACAGCTAGAGCGACACTAGCGCTCCAAGCGGCGAAAAAGGAGAACATCAGATGCGTCGGAAGTATGTTTGGTTTGGATCCGTTTGCTACGTGATTTACGAAATATTTGAATTATTTTATTGCGTCCAAGAGTTTGTGTAATAACAGTACACATAGATGTTTCCAGAAACGATTCTAAAATAAACGCAAGTAGGGATAAAAATCACGAATCCAGTGGCAAGCTACAACACATTCTTAAAGAAACACTTCTACATCTACATCTACATCCATACTCCGCAAGCCACCTGACGGTGTGTGGCGGAGGGTACCTTGAGTACCTCTATCGGTTCTCCCTTCCATTCCAGTCTCGTATTGTTCGTAGAAAGAAGGATTGTTGGTATACCTCTGTGTGGGCTCTAATCTCCCTGATTTTATCCTCGTGACGTTGGACAGAACTACAGCTTATCACTTTGATATCAAAAGGATATAAGCACACGATTCACATGTAAGAAGCATAGACACGTAGCTTTATGTGCAAAAGGGACCGACGCTGCATTTGTCGTTCTGTAGGCCTGCTGTGTTTAAGTCACTGTCGCATATTGCCACGTTATATTATTCTAAGAGGGACAAGCAACTGCCAAATAGAGGGAGAAATATGCTGTGCGTGTACACCCCAAGCCCTCAAAGCCAAAAACACTGCCAGAATTGCTGTCATATGTTAAATTTGCCATTAGAAACATTTCATCCAATGACATATTCACTAGTTTATAAGTAGCGGAGAAATGCTGAAACTTGTGGTTTAAAAGGTGGAATATATTGTCACTTACCACACATTTTATTTGTATGTCTTCCACATCCCTCTGTAATGCATGCGCTAATGGAAGCATAAAACATTCTGACAAAACCTGTATGCCTGAGTGCTGTAATATAATACATTTACGAGAAACATCTTATTTTCGTCTTACCATCTTGTAGTAAGTTTCTTCTTCAGTGTCATTCTAATCTAACTGAACAAAAGGTCAAGGGCATCATTTTTTAAGTATCGGTATCCTACAGCCTTCGAAATTTGGTTGCCGTTCTTTACTTGACCCTTCTGACACAATTTCTGTTGCTCTCTGTACTTAAAATGATAATCATTTTTCTTGCCCTGTAATAGTTTTGCATGAAGTCTAGCGATCTGCACATTCGGACACTTCATATACTTTTGCAAGACACGAATAACTGCACTTAATCAACCACTTCGTCGTCAAAGCTAGTCTGTGTTAACGATCCACATGAATCTGGCACTGATATGTGAATAAGCTACCTCAACTGACGATGAAGAGGAAACTGCCACAAAGCTAAAGCTAAAGCTATAAACAGTACAATGGAACAGAAGCAGCCAGTTCATATATATATATATATATATATATATATATATATATTATAGCTTTAGACGGATTATCGAACCTTTGTGGCAGTTTCCTCTTCATCAGTTGATGTAGCTTATTCAGGATGTCAAACAGTGTGGGTACTGCACTCCACACGAGTTTATTATTGTCTGTGTTCATGAACTGGTTTAGTTCGAAGTGTAGCGAACAAAACTTAACATTATTATAAAGATAAATAGGGTACTTTTTCATAAGGTCTTCTCGTCTGCTATTCACTAGCCATTTTCTGCCCCTAAAACAAAACATTAATCATTAATTCTCCTGTAGTTTTCAAGCGAATTCTGACGATACAGTTTAGTAACATGATGGTATATACCTCTCAGGGTCCATAGGAAACCTAAGAAAAGACATATATGGTATCTTGTTCTTGTTGTTGCTGCAATTTATTGCGCTACAGACGCTCCCGTTTGTAAAAACCATTGTACAAACCAAAATAAACAACCACCATTCGCTTCCGCCTTCACGATCGCGACGAACTCAACAGTTTTACTTACTGGCTGCTTGCCGCGCTGCTGGCGTAGTAGGCAACAAAATCGAAGCGAAGTGTCGCGATTCTCATGTCAACTGTGGTACAGCTTTGATTTTTGTTTCATTTCCCTAAGATTAAACTTAGTTAGATTAGTAGCAGTGAGGCATAGAAAAAGAAAAAAAGCGATACATTGCTTGGCTGGAACCCACTATGGCATCCCGGTCTGACCATGGACTTTTTCAGACAGCGCTACAACTTAGCTTTCTTTACCTCACAACGATTTAAGGAGTCAGAAACAACATGTGGTTTGCATTCCGCCTCACACTGCAGGTCCCCTCTCCGCGGTTGCGTAGCTGGAGTAGGTTAGGCCGGTATTACACTATCAAATTTCTTTGTCAAAGATTTGATCAAAGATGTGATCAAATATTCCGTCAAATATATTTGACAAAGATCTTTGACGTAGCACTAGAAGGGGTATTACACTGTCATCCAATTTTTCGTCAAAGTTCAAGATGGCTGACAACAACAACTTGTTATTAACCGCAGCAGTTGCATGTACCACAGTTGCACTGTGTGCATATGCGGAAGAGAAGTGGCGGGAAAAAAAGGAAACAAACCTGGGTAAAGCCGTGGGTTTTACGACGACACGATAAAAGCATTCGACAAAACTTGTTACGTGAGCTTACAGTGGAGGACATCAAGTCATACATCAATTACTTAAGAATGGATGAGCATATGTTTCTGTATGTGCTCAATGAAGTGTATCCTCATATCACAAAGCACAATATTCACTTAAGAAGTGCTACATCTCCAGAAGACAGGCTCACTGTAACACTCCCAATTCCTTGCTACAGGAGAGGGTTAGGTTAGGTTAGGTCAGGTCAGGTCTAAAACATGGTCCAAATGGCTCTGAGCACTATGGGACTTAACATCTATGGTCATCAGTCCCCTAGAACTTAGAACTACTTAAACCTAACTAACCTAAGGACAGCACACAACACCCAGCCATCACGAGGCAGAGAAAATCCCTGACCCCGCGGGTAATCGAACCCGGGAACCCGGGCGTGGGAAGCGAGAACGCTACCGCACGACCACGAGATGCAGGCAGGTAAGGTCTCCAACCTTCGTAATCTATTTTTGTATTCAGAGTGCCTCACGTTGTAAAGCGCCTCATCAGCATCATACATTAATTTTGTAGTTGTCGGCACACACCAATTGTATTTAACTGCAATGTTTATAAAAACACTACAGACGACAGAATGCAGCGATGCTAGCACTCCATGTGGTAACATGTCACATTACAGTGAACAGAAGACAAGCGACTTCTTTGATCAAATCTACAGCGAGGCCCTACATTTGATCAAATATTGGACGACATTTGACAAAGTTCCCTATTACACCATCACATATCTTTGACAAAAATATTTGATAGTGTAATAACGGCCTTAAGGCCGGCCACGGTGGCCGTGCGGTTATAGGCGCTACAGTCCGGAACCGCGGGGCCACTACGGTCGCAGGTTCGAATCCTGCCTTGGGCATGGATGTGTGTGATGTCCTTAGGTTAGTTAGGTTTAAGTAGTTCTAAGTTCTAGGGGACTGACGGCCTAAGATGTTAAGTCCCATGGTGCTCAGAGCCATTTGAACCATTCTGAACCGGCCTTAAGGACATGCAAGTCGCCGAAGTGGCGTCCAATTCAACGACTCACACTGTTGTGGTTGGCTGGAGAGCCAACACCGTGTTACTAGAGGAAGCCGAAAGGCACGCGTTTTAGCTCACGCAGGCTGGCGTGAGGTCTGGAACAGGACAAGGAAATTAGAATTTAGAAATAACGGACGTAGCTGGTGGAATACTTAACTTTAATCCATTAATGATGAACGTCGCTCTTGACGGTACATTATTCACAGTATCAATAGTAACTGGTAATGGCGCCTTGCTAGGTCGTAGCAAATGATGTAGCTGAAGGCTATGCTAACTATCGTCTCGGCAAATGAGAGCGTATTTTGTCAGTGAACCATCGCTAGCAAAGTCGGTTGTACGACTGGGCGAGTGCTAGGAAGTCTCTCTAGACCTGCCGTGAGGCGGCGCTCGGTCTGCAATCACTGATAGTGGCGACACGCGGGTCCGACGTATACTAACGGACCGCGGCCGATTTAAAGGCTACCACCTAGCAAGTGTGGTGTCTGGCGGTGACACCACATTCCTCCCCCGCAAATCGGCGTATGGTTGTGGCATGAGGCTTCCGCCCGCCGTGGGGAGGGCCCCATGTTGACGTATGCGACGAGGTGGGGAGCCTAACAATAGGCGAGGCTGTGCCACCCGCACCCTGCCATTCGGACCGCGTGGAGCTAGGAAACGCCTGAAAACCTGCTCCAGGGTGCACACCAACAAGCAGTGTATGCGCCCGCAGAGAGACAGAAGGGGCCGAAGGGTCGACCTCCATCAGGCCGGGGCACCCGACACGCGAAGACGACATACGGTCCGGAGTGGGCAAGAGTTCCATGTAGGTGGACAACTGGTCACGGGAAGCGATCGGCGGCGCGTGACCCAGGGAGGCGCCCGGCGGTTGCAGCGACGCGTCCACTGCGGGCGTCGCCGGCGGGAGAACAGGCGGCGGCGGCGGTGGCGGCGGCGGCGCGTCGCCATGGGGCAAAATGGAAGGCAGCGTCGATAACACCTGGGGCCGAGGCGAACCAGTAGATGGGTCCCCAGGGCGCTGACCGGACGGCACCGTCGCTGAAAGCAGACGGGGAGCGGCAGATCCCGTGCGACGACAGAGGCGCAGCTGATTGAGATGCCGACGCACCTCACCAGAGGCCCCTAAAACCAGATACATAGCGCGGCCAAGGCAGCGAAGAATGCTCCCTTCGAGCCAACGCCGTGTACCTCGATAGTGGCGGTAGTAGACAACGTCGCCTGGGGCAAAAGCAGGTGTCTGCCGCTGCACAGGATGGCTCTGAGCACTATGGGACTTAACATCTGTGGTCATCAGTCCCCTAGAACTTAGAACTACTTAAACCTAACTAACCTAAGTACATCACACACATTCATGCCCGAGGCAGGATTCGAACCTGCGACCGTAGTAGTCGCGCGGTTCCGGACTGAGCGCCTGAACCGCTAGACCACCGCGGCCGGCGCTGCACAGGAACCTGATGCGGCGGATGTAGCAAAGACATCCGGACAACAAAAGGATAATTACTGAATGAATCTACCACAACCAACCATCAAGCATTCCAGAATGGACCAGCAAAATCAATGTGTAAGTGTTGCCAAGGGGAAGTGGCGTTTGGCCATGCAAAGAATTTCCGCGGTGGTGCTGATTGTTGTTCGGCACACATCATGCAAGAAGAGCACATATTCGTAATCGCGGCATCGATTCCGAACCAAGTACAGTGCTGACGAGCAAGTTGTTTCGTTCTCACTATACCCCAATGTCCATGGTGGAGAAGCTGTAAGACAGAGGACTGTAACGAACGTGGTACCACGACCCTGGACTGATCATTATCTGAACGCAACAGCAAAACACCACGTCGTACAAACGTCTCTCCTGGTGAGCAAAAAATCGGCGAACCAACGGGTCCCTGATCCGTGACTTTGACAAGGGCCATTGCGTAGCAACAAAACGCAGAACGGTTGCAAGAACAGGGTCGGCAGCTGTGGCTGTAGCTACACGACGAAAATCAATCGGAAACGATTCGACCACGTCATCGGTTTCCGAATCAATGAACATGCAAGCAAGTTCGGAGGAATCGAATGCCCTACCCTCAGTAACAGGGAAACAGGACAACGCATCGCCGTTTCCGTGCTTAGCAGTGGACCGATACAAGATATCGTAGCGGTACTGCGAGAGGAAAATAGACCAGCGAATGAATTTCTGCGGTTTACATGGAGGTACTGCTTGGTCGGATGAAAAAGCGATGTCAAAGGTTTGTGGTCTGTGATGATGGTAAAGTGACGACTATACAAGAAATCATGAAACTTTGTAACACCAAATACGAGAGCCAATGCTTCTTTCTCGATCTGTGAATAATTTCTTTGCGCAGACGAGAGCAATTTGAACGCAAAGCCAATAGGGCGATCGTGCGAACCATCTTTGTGCGCAAGCACAGCATCGATCCCGAAATCCGATGCATCCACCATCAACAAAAGGGGCTTCTGCGGATCGAATGGCGTAAGGCAAGTATTGGAAAGCAACGCCGATTTCAACTGGCCAAGGCGCGTTCGCATTCCGTCATCCAGACGAACGGAACACCTTTAGGGCGTAAACGATGAAGCGGAGCTGAAATGGAAGAGGCATGCGGCACATATCTGTGATAATAGTTAATTTTTCCCAGCACACTCTGTAGCTGCTTCAAATTCTGCGGCGAAGGCAAGTCTTGTATGGCACGGAGGTACTCGGGACTGTGATGTATGCCTTGGGCATTGAGGACATGTCCCAGGTAGGGCAAGTCACGAGCAAAAAACACACATTTGTCCTTCAGCAAGCGAAGACCATTTTGTCGCAAGACCTGAAATAATGTTCTGAGATTGGCTAAATGTTCTTCCGTTTTTCCGGAGAGCACAATATCGTCCGGATAGTTTGCTGCAGTAGGGACCGACGCGCAAACAGTTTGTAGATATTGCTGAAACAATGCAGGGGCGGATGCACACCCGAATGGCAGTCGTTTGAATCGATACAAACCAATATGCGTGTTAGCCACCAAAACGCGCTGGGATTCTTCGTCCACCGGTATTTGCAAGTATGCATCCGCTAGGTCCAACTTCGAAAAATATTTACCCGGGCACAGTTTGTCAAAAAGATCTTCCGGGCGGGGTAAAGGAAAAGTTGCCATCACCAGTTGTGGATTCACTGTTGCCTTGAAGTCCACACAAAGTCTCAATTTCCCCGAAGGTTTTGGCAAAATTACTAAGAGTGATGCCAGCGTACATGTTCAATTACACCTTGTGATTCCAAATCGTGTAATGTTTTTGCGACCTCATCACGCAATGCATGGGGAACATTGCGCACTCTGAAAAATTTCGGTTGCGCGTTTACTTTCAGTTCCAAATGTGCTTTATAGTTCTTAGCGCAACCGAGGCCCAGTGCAAAAATGTCTGCAAATTCTTCACATAGACGAGAAACACTGTCTGAAGGCACAGTCTGGTTCACTGATAGGACCTGATTGACTATAGACAAGTTAAACAACTGAAATAAATCGAAACCAAACAAGTTCACTGCAGAAGAAGAACGAAGGACGTAAAATGACACAAGTTTTGTTAGTCCCTTGTATGTTGCAAGAAGGCTGCACTGTCCTAACACAGGGATCTCTTGACCTGAATAGCTAGTTAACTTAACAGTTGCGGCACGCAACGGAGGTGTGCCCAGCAGTTTGTAAGTGTCTTGATTGATCAGTGAAACTGCAGCCCCAGTATCGAGCTGGAATGGTATCACTTTGCCATTAATGTCCAAGTCCACAAAAAGTTTATTGCCCTGCTGATGACAAGAGCGACTGTCTCATGCAACGTGAACTGACACTGGTACAAAATCGCTTGCGACTTGACGGGAGTTCCGGCGATGTCGACGCCCACTATTTGTGGGACAAACACAGTCACTGTCAGAGAGAGTGGAAGCTGGGCGGAGTGGAATGAACTATATGAATTTCCATGGGCGAAGTGTCGCGAGCCTTAGTATCCTTGGTTCGATTACGATTCCGGCGCGAAGCAAAGGGCCTGGAATGGTTTTGAGTTTCTGATCTGAGCTTTTTCTGGCAAACACTTTGAACATGTCCTTTTTTATTACAGTAAAAGCAAATAGCTTGGCATAAAGGGCAATTCTCACGCGAATGTCTAGTAGCACACGGGGGGCTTGATTTTAGCACTGCATTTGCTTGCCTGCGCGGCACACGTGGCTGAGAGCCTGGCGGCAGCAGCGCGGTCGAGCGCGAGGGCTGTTTACTGTTCCGTGCAGCTCGCCCGGCGGGCCGGTTAACCTGACACACGGCTGGCGAAGTTTCAAATGATTCCTGAGCAAAGTCAAGTGTGTCCTGCGAACCAATATGTCCATCACTTGTTGAAGGGAGGGATTGACTAGTTTCAAAATCTGTTCCCTTATACGAACATCAGAAACGTTCTGTGCAATTGCATCACGTACCATAGTATCTGAATAAGGCAGTCCACATTGACACTCATAAGCACAATCCCTAGTAAGGCCTTGCGAGATTGCAACCCACTCCCGATTAGTCTGACCTGCCGTATGTTTTGTACGAAAGAAGGTATACCGTTTGGCAACTACATTGACTGATTCTTTGAAATATGCATCTAATGCAGACAAAATTTTGTCGTAGGACAGAGTTGCTACGTCGCATCGGGGAAATAATTTGACTATCACACAGTATGTTTGTACGCCGACCGAAGACAACAAAAACGGCTGTCACTCGTTACCTTGAATTCTGTAGGCGGCGAGATGGAATCCAAATTGGCGTGACCACTCCGTCCAGCTTTCCAGTGCAGCATCAAAAGGACGAAAAGTTGGTGCAACTGTGTGTTGTGGCTGCGTTAGCGGTGGAGCGGAGGCTGCCGCATCGTTTTGCATCGCACGTTGACCCTGGACGAGCTGTCCAAGGGCATCCAGTAAGGCCTACGTCTGCTGATTCTGTAAGCGATAAAATTCGGACAGTACATCTGGAGATGGTGGCGAAGCCGTTACACAAGTAAATCAGGGCAGTATAGTTAAGAACGCAGTATTGCCTCATCGCCAATGCTGTGGTTGGCAGGAGAGCCAACACCGTGTTACTAGAGGAAGCCAAAAGGCACGCGTTTTAGCTCACGCAGGCTGGCATGAGGTCTGGAACAGGACAAGGAAATTAGAATTTAGAAAAAACGGACGTAGCTGGTGGAATACTTAACTTTAATCCATTCATGGTAAACGTCGCATTAATCACAGTATCAATAGTAACTGGTAATGGCGTCTTGCTAGGTCGTAGCAAATGATGTAGCTGAAGGCTATGCTAACTATCGTCTCGGCAAATGAGAGCGTATTTTGTCAGTGAACCATCGCTAGCAAAGTCGGTTGTACAACTGGGCGAGTGCTAGGAAGTCTCTCTAGACCTGCCGTGAGGCGGCGCTCGGTCTGCAGTCACTGATAGTGGCGACACGCGGGTCCGACGTATACTAACGGACCGCGGCCAATTTAAAGGCTACCACCTAGCAAGTGTGGTGTCTGGCGATGACACCACACACACCAGGCCAGCGGCCACACGAAAGTGTTATTATTACATAATTTACTGCTGTAGGAGATGAGGTAACTGTTGTGGTTGGCAGGAGAGCCAACACCGTGTTACTAGAGGAGGCCGAAAGGCACGCGTTTTAGCTCATGCAGGCCGGCGTGAGGTCTGGAACAGGACAAGGAAATTAGAATTTAGAAAAACGGACGTAGTTGGTGGAATACTTAACTTTAATCCATTAATGATGAACGTCGCTCTTGACGGTACATGATTCATAATATCAATATTAACTGAATATGGCGGCTTGCTAGGTCGTAGCAAATGACGTAGCTGAAGGCTACGCTAAACTATCGTCTCGGGAAATGGGAGCGTATTTTGTCAGTGAACCATCGCTATCAGAGTCGGTTGTACAACTGGGGCGAGTGCTAGGAAGTCTCTCTAGACCTGCCGTGTGACGGCGCTCGGTCTGCAATCACTGATAGTGGCGACACGCGGGTCCGACGTATACTAATGGACCGCGGCCGATTTAAAGGCTACCACCTAGCAAGTGTGGTGTCTGGCGGTGACACCACAGTAACCATAGTTTGAAATCAGGTTATAGATATTAAAAATATAATGGCCAAAATAAATGTTGCATATTGCCGAAATTTTAATACTGAACGTTGTGACAAGGAATGCTTTACGACATCAGTACATTGGTTTGTTTGTAATGTAATTCTAGAAGAAAAATCTCATGTTTACACCGTAAGGAGTCACTACAAGCCGCCTATGGTAACAATGTCAGCTTTAAACGTTGCAGTACTTATATGTATGTGGTGTCTGTTATTTTGGACCTGTGCAAAAGAATAAACACCATTTATACATATAATTAGTTCGAGGATGGCCAATGATCTCTTCGGATGCACACCATATTTGAACTCTTATGGGAATAGGCGAAATGCTGGGAATAATGAGGATAATGGGAAAGACGCACTACATTTGTAGTGTATGGATAAGGTGACAAATGGATCTGATGGAAGGTATGCGAAGGTAGTCCATACAGTTGTGATGACCACTGTGTCAGGATGGCACACTGGTCAGAGCATATGCCAGGTAAACAGGGGCCCTGGTTTGAATTACAGTCTGGCACCAATTTTCCCCATTGATTTAAGTCAATCCCCTATTGCAGTCAATGTTTGTAATTACTTGTATCTTAATTGCAGTACTTTTTCTGTGTGTCGTTGCAAGGCAAGGTAGTTTGGTTCAAATGGCTCTGAGCACTATGGGACTCAACTGCTGAGGTCATTAGTCCCCTAGAACTTAGAACTAGTTAAACCTAACTAACCTAAGGACATCACAAACATCCATGCCCGAGGCAGGATTCGAACCTGCGACCGTAGCGGTCTTGCGGTTCCAGACTGCAGCGCCTTTAACCGCACGGCCACTTCGGCCAGCGGCAAGGTAGTTTGAACAACAATAATATATGATCAGAGAGTCCGTAGGGTCACTCTAATGGAACGAGGTACAAGACCGCTGGATGTCACAGCAACTGTCACTGTGAGTCAGAGTGATGTCTCTAGAATCTGCAACAAGTTTCTTACGACAGGATCAGTTGAGGATCCTCATAGAAGTGGCTGCACAAGAGAAACAACAGGTGTGCAGGACCAGTCTCTGTGTTTAAGCAAGCAGAAACCCTCAACAGAGTCTTACACGTCTAAAGTGGCAGTTCCAAACAGCTACATGAGTGCAGGTGTCAACACAATCGATACAAAATAGGCTCCATTAGCTGGGATTACGTGCCAGAAGACATCTGAAGGCTCATCCTCTAAATAAATCAGGTTTCGAGAGGTGCTCATGTTGCTTGGGTACGAAACCCTCTCTGTGGACTAGGCAGCAGTGGAACACAACACTCTTTCTTGATAAGACCTGTGTCAGTCTCCACCCTGACAATATTGATATTCATATGTGGAGAGAACAAGGACAACGTTTACACCTTAGCTGTATCACAGACCGCCATCTTTACGAAGGTGAATAGTTCAGTCATGTTTTCAGGTGGAATCATATATGGCCACAGGACACCCCTTGTGCCAACACATAGGAGGATCACTGGTATGAAGTATCGGGACAACATCCTAGCACGCACTGTGGCTCCATTTGGTGTACATATTGGAACAGAATTCACGGTGATGGACAACAATGCATGCCCTCATCATCATAATCCTGAGAACACCTTCCTCGTGTATCACAGAACCAGTCAGATGGAATGGCCTCCATATTCTCCACATCTCAGCTGCATGGAGACTGCATCAGCCATGCTAAAACGAGCGGTTTGCAATTTTCCTGTCCCACCAGAGAACTAAGGGCCTCATAGAGGCTGCTGTGAAGGAATGGGACAATATCCCTCAGGCTTATATACACAATGTTGGGAAGGAGCATGCTAATCATATTTAAAAGTGTCTCCAATTATGAGGAGGGCGATTTGGTTCATAAGCAATGTATTATGCAGAATGAGAGTGAGAAGAAACTGTAGTGTCTGCAGTGAAATCTTTTGTATGGTTTTGTTCTTTTTTTGCATTTATCAAGAGGTAATATGTTTATCTTCTTTATTTTTATATTTAAACTGAAGGTGGCAGGGGGCAGAAAGGAAAGGAATGGGTAGGGATTAGTGATGTCACCTGCATTGGGACATTATGTGCAATCAATGGTGATGAGTGAAAATGTGTACCAGACTGGGATTTGAACAAGGGATCTCCAGCTTACTAGGAAGGTGTGTTAGCTACTGTGCCATTCAGGACACACTTTTACCGCAACTGTATGGACTATCTCGGCATACCTCATAACTGACTCACATTCCAACTGAGTGTCACCTATCCCACTGTTTACCCACCACTACCATGAGCTATTGCTCATGGTGGAGCCTCAATACACATGGCCAATTTGTCATTAGCCTTCAAGGCCTGTTCAGAGAGTGTTTCTTTGTTTGTTTGTTTTTGATGGTGGCTTAGTAGGTGGAATAATCACAATTAAAACATTTGGACAATAATGATGTTGAATTTGTGAACATTCGGATTTTATGGATGTCAAACTTGAAACCTATGTAACACCAGAAGTTGATGGATCTCGGCTGCTAGTTACAGATAATGAAAGAATTTTACCTATAATACACAAGTTCGAGTTCTAACTCCAGCCTCAGACAGTTTTCATTTATGAGCAGTACACGTGTTATGAGTTAAGACTGACACAACACATGAACAATTAAATCAAGGAACATTTAGCCTAAACCGACCTTGAATTATTCTTTGGTCAGAAATGTGTGGAGCCAGTCACAGATTTGTACCAACTGTAACTCAAATAACTTAATGAAATTGATTTGTTAAATAATTATCTAATATAATCAAAGGCTTTAGTTAAAATATAATATTATAGAATCAATCTAAAATAACTAAAAATTTAGTGAACCTTGAAATATCAGTTGACTGAAAGTAAGGCCTTAATCTGAAAATAATAACAAATCTGGTCTCAGCAGCTTACCCATCAACTAACATCTTCAATTTATCATGAAACTAAACTAGAACATTCTTAGCATTATTTTAATACCATCATTATTTTGACTAACACATAATGGATTACTATTATCTCAAATAAATTGAATCTAACCCTTCAAAACACTATTAGTCCAAAATCATTTAATGGGGTAACATCTATCTTCATCTCAAATTTTGTTATAATATTATTTAAGGGGAGTAGGACGTTAAACAGACCGACTTATAGCAGGAAAGGCACCACAGGACATTTCAATTTCCACTGTCTATAATTTTACAAATAAATTCATAAAAATTTGTCAGCATGGCCAAGAAGTATTTAGGATTCACACTGATAGCAGTGTACATTGAAAAACATAACAAAAGCAATTTGTTTTATATGTGAAATTCGACCATTTTTTCTGTTACCATTGGCTGCACTAATTGTTTTAGGTACACTTTTCCTCATAAGTAAGAGAGATTCTTGAATGAATTTTCCACAGCATACAAATCATACTTAAAGAAGTATGAAAATCTAGAATTTATTCAATTTATGAAAAAATGACTGAGTTATTACATTTTAAACTTCATGTTTAAAAAAACTCAACTTTTATAGTTAATTATCCCAATTTTTACCACAATTTTTAATAGATTTGGAAAATTCTAGAGTTTTGCATTAAGGACTTTGTTTTTAATAAGCATACCAAGTTTGATAGTAATAGGATATTTATTTTGGATGCTACATGTACCTAAGTACAGAAAATTGTGTTTTGCGGAAAATGGCCATTAAAGTTTCTGCTTTTATTTGGCATAGTTTTAGAACTGTCCAGCACCATAAGCAGGTTCTTTTTCGTTTTCAATATCAGTTTCCTTCCTCTTCACATTCCTATGATGCACCCTTCTTTATTTTATGATGTCCAAAAATGATTTATCTTCTTTCACTACACGCTCTCTGTCAATTGCATACAAAGCTTTGTACAGTTCACTCCAGGCTTAATTCCCATTTTCTCTAATACATATTTCCTGCTTTACACACCGTCATTAAAACATCATCATAAACACCAATAGCAAGTGCATTTCTTCCCACAAAAACGGTTTTTGGCCATCTTTCCCATAGACATTGGTTAAAACTTTCATTTAGGTTTTGGGTGCCACCATGAAGGCATTTCTTCAGTAAGTTTTCATTTGCAAGGTCCCTGAATATAGGTTTGGTGGCTTCCATTACAGCAGTTAGTAGAGAATTCCTATGATGATATTCTTCACCACCAGCAATTTACCTTTGGTAGCCACACCATGATTCACTTCCTTTTGGGTATAAGTTTTGGATAGGGTTATTGTCTGTGGACATTTTGTGGAAGTATAAGGCCCAAACTGCTTGCTTCCTTCTTATTGCCAAACCATAATATGTCTGTAGTTTGTCAATTTCTGCATCTGCCAGTCGCCCTCTCCCTTTTATTCCCTTACCATCAGGTAATTTTTCTCCTGACAAATCTTGTCAATAGCAGCAGAGAAAGTATCGATATCGATAGTCCTTTGTTTCACATATGACTATCTTTGGCACAAATATTACATTCGAATTCTACAGAGCGAAATACACTTACATATGACAGAAGAACGCTGTGCAGAGGGGTGTGGTGCTGCACCTTCATACACTTAAGACCAAATTACGTACCTTATAACTCCTCAAATATATATGTTTTATACATCAAATTATTCAGGAAGATGTGCGCTACAAAATAAGCATATTTTTGAAAAATCGATTTTTTAAATTTTTGACGGCCTACCCCCCTTAATAATTTTATAGGACTATTTCTGTACATTCTAACTATAACTCGACGCCTAACACTGACATTTCCAATGACTTCATCTATATGGTTAAGATTTATGCATACCAATCACATACTCATGCATCTAGTGCCTCAAGGAACACCTTGCACATTAATATCACTTATGGTTCTAATTCAAACAGTAAAAATATTATTTGTCCAGGGACATTACCGATACAACTAGCTGCAAATATAATTCCTGGGCACTTATTATTAACGTTATTAGAAAATACAGGACCCTTAATAGCAATAAGTTTAATTTGATCATTAATTATTGGATATATGTTATTATTAATTCTAGAATCAGCAGTCACAGTAATTCAAGCTTACATCTTCTCAGTTCTAAGAACTCTATATTCTACAGATGTGTATTAAATTTATGTTACCAACTCAGTCAAATTATCCATTGCACTTAGTAGATTTTAGACCTTGACCATTAATGATCCTATTTATCGCATCCAAGGTCCTTTTCTATTTATAAATCTTCTGAGCTTTTTTAATAGAAGATTAGCACCTCATATTAAATTAGGGATACTATGACCACCAATAGGGTTTCAACCTTTTAATCCTATACAAATTCCACTACTTAATTCAGTCATTCATCCTGTATCTGGAGTAACTGAAACATGAGCATGACATAGACCTACAGAATCTAATCATACTCAATCATGATGAGGATTATTCTTTCAGTTCTATTACAAATATATTTAGCTCTATTACAAATGTTAATTGAGAAGCACCTTTTCCCAGTCCAGCATATGAATTAATATTCATTGTCACCGTAGCATTCAATGAAATCACTTTGTTATTAGAAGAATTTTTTCATAACATACTTACTTCATCATTCAATAAATCAAGACACCACTTTGGATCAGAAGCTACCACATGGCATTGACATTAATACTCTTCATTTTACTCCTTAAAGGGGGACTATACCATGAATGAAACCAAGAAGCTCTGCAGGGAGCAGAGTATAGGGTTATAGCTAAATATAACATTTTCGTTGCATTCAAAAAGTATTGATATTAATCAGCCAACTTATATTGAATAAGAAGCGAACTATTGCAGTCAGTTACAATCTGAAATTTTGGTAAATATACTCTTATTCTATATTAAATAAAATTAAAAAGTCATATTACTGTTTATAGTTATTTCAACTATTAACTTCCAATTAAGGAAATCTAAAGCGAATATGGAAGCTGCTAACATTTCACATTAGGGGTTAAATTCTATTAACATTTTTATTATTTGTATAATTTAAATAAAACATTACATTTTCAGTGTAAAAATAATAATATTAATAAATATTACCTAAAAATACAGATATTTCTTTAACATCTTCAGTGTCATACACTGACTATAAGCAAATTCAGGTATTATAAAAAATCATGTAACTAAAATAACATAAATGTTCAGAAAATAAATGTTAAAGCTATATAAACCATGGCCACCTAATAACTCTCCTCAGTCATAATCAGAAGACTTTGAAGAATAGTAATCCCTCTTTAACGGTAAGTATCTAACAAACTTAGTTGAAAGGAAAGGCATGAATCATATAGAACCGAAAGAAAATACATTTAATGAAAACTCAAACCTAGAAATAGGACAACATAATTAAAAACACAAAACAACAAAAGTAGCTGTTAAGGACTTTAAATAACAAGTTAAAATAATAATACGAGGAATAGGACGAATCATTCAAGATATAGTATCTATTATCATCAAAACAAAAACTTAAATAAAAAATATTATTACCAATTAATGGACAATAAAACAACAAAAAAGAATATAAAGCCATTAAACCAGTAGAAATAACTATAAAAAATATGTCTTTATCAAACCACCACATGAATTAAATCCTTTGAAATTTAAAAGGGTATATCACATAAAGACAATCTAGAAACTTTGAAATGGACAGGTGTTAAAAGTTTCAATAAAATCTTCTCAGTTTACAAACCATCTCATCTTGAATAAAGTACCTGAGCTGTTGATCACTGATTTTAACTCCAGATGTCGATGGCATAGACAGGTATTGAAAGCTCTAGTATTTTATTCATAGTTACATGGCTCGCAAACTGAGATTTTCTTGAGTGATGCCACCTTAAAAGACCCTGAGGACACAGAAGTTAAAGGTACAAAAGTGACAATAGCATTTCTTGAAAATTCTTTAAATTATGGATTACTGAACCTGTATATATAAATAATAAACCTTAAATAATGCATGAGCTAACAAGTGAAAAAGACAAACTTTGTATAACATAATTCCAAAATTCTTATTATTAATCCAAGTTGACTTAATGTAGAAAGAGCAATAATCTTCTTCAAATCATTTTCAAAATTGGTCCCTACACCTGCCATAAACATAATTATACAACCAATTAATAACAGAAAGCAGCCATAGTTATAAGTATCAGACTAAAACTAATTAAAAATAGATACTGCCTGTAACAAGATTTGATGTACGAGCTAAAGTAGAAAGAGGAGCAGGAGAGCCATGAATGAAATAAGCCAAGAAGAAAAGGGAATTTGATCTCTCTTAGTTATAGCTGCTAAAACAATCAATAAAGCAATAAGCTTTATCACAAAAGAAGTAGATATAAAGTCATGATGATAAATATAATTTCAATTAAAAATTTTAACATTGAAGCAATAGCAATTAAAATAGCAACATCACCAATACAATTTGATAAAGCAGTTAATGTACCTGCACTATAAGTTTTTACATTTTGATAAGAAACAGCCCAACAATAAGACACTAATTCTAAACCATCTCAACCTAATAAATTCTATTTACATTGTCACTAATAATTAAGAAAGCTATTGATAGGATAAAGACTAAAACAATAATAATGAAACGATTTATATTCTTTTCACTAGATATATAATATGAAGATGGTATCTATTCTTTTGGACATGTCCGTTGGAACAGATTCGGTCTTCAACAAGTAATAAGTGTAATGGGCAGGGGCACTATGAATGTAGTGTGTGGACATTGGGTTGGGAATGTGGGTCTCACAGGGAATGTGCAAGGGATAAATGCCTGCAGTCACACTATCCTCTGTGCCCTCAGTGACTCATGTGGATAGAGTGCCTGCCATGTAAGCAGGAGATCCCGGGTTTGAGTCCTGGTCGGGATACATAGTTTCAACTGTTCCTGCAGATGTATATCAATGCCTATCGACAGCTTAGGGTCTTGATTTCATTATCATTTCAGATATATAATACTCTCTATAATAAATTACTAAAGAAGAAATATATATAACAAAAGACAGGAAATTAGAGAGATAATCTATCTAAAATTAAAGTAATTTCCACCATAGAACCGTTTAAATGAAGAATTTCCCACACAAAAATCTCTTTAATCAATTATTAAATAATAAATACCTAAAATAAAGATTTTAGTTCTTGATAAAACAAAGGAAAAAATTAGTGAACGAATAGAAAACAAATACATAGCCTAAGATTACAAATTTCATGTCACAGAGGCCACAAAGCAATATATAAATATTTAAAGGCATTCAGTGTAAAAATAAAAGATTATATTCACATAAATAACCTAAGAAGATAAGCATGAATCTAAAACTAGCGAGTTTGGAGGAAATGGAGCCACCCCTTATCTGTTTAATACCTTTTATCCATTAATCCTACTGTGCACCATTTCCTGATTCATTGTGCACTGGCCCATCTCCCCACCTGTACCTCACTTTTTTCCCCATTTTGTATGATTGAACACTTCAGCTTTTATAACAACCAATGAGACTTTCATGTAAAGAGTTTTAAATTCCAACGATGTTCCAGACACTTAATTTACACAACTGACCAGTTTTTTTACATATGGCTATATTCATAACAACGTATAATTGCTTACTTCATAATTCACCATGTATCAAATATTTCGTTCTTGTAAGACTGTACTGTTATGTATTTTTAAGTACGATGTTGTGAGTCACATTTCTACATGTATACTGGGAAATTGGCTCTTCACGCCATGTTATGTGAGCACTGGTATCCTCTGTCCACTTCAAAGATAATGTAACCAGTTAGTTTTAGAGTCCCACTACCTGTTCTCATGACATACCACAGAACGCATGGTGCAAGCTTGGATGTCTTTATCATTATGTTTCACGATCGTTTCACTTATGTTTATATCAGTGGCTGCTTAGACACTGTGTAGGAAAGATTAAAACCTGTGATTTGGTCATCTATTTTATTCCACAACCATATCAAGCGAGTAATGGTAATTGCAGGAAAGTAGTATATTACACAAATGTTCTCACATTAAGTTTTGAGAAAATTGATTTATGTCAATGAAGATATATGTTTGGACGATGACTTGGGTTCCACTCAAGTCTAACGACTTATATTACATAAGTAAGAGAACCAATCATGCAGCCCATACATTGATTTAACTGCTTGTCCTACCATTTTTCTGATGCTTTGTCAGATACTTATATTTTTATTGTGCTTCAATCTGTTGTAGTTGTTACACTTTTGTCTAAGGCCAAAATCTAGATTGTGGAATAAAACCTGTTGTGCAGTCAAATGGCGGTTATATCTTTCAGAATAGTGGAAGGTATTAGATGGTAGACTGTAAATCTACATATGAGAATTTTCTCTCCTGCCATAAGTTGAATTTACATTCAATTGTGATTCTAGACTGCAATTTTAGACACAAACATTTTACTAAAGCCTAAAAAATGATTCTTTTAATTATAACTTTGAAAGCTATTAATGTATTTGACTTAAGTCCTTAGTGCAACGAAATTAAAGTTAAAAGAGAAATTAACTCTACTGCTGAAACTGTAAGGGTTATGGATAGTATAAATTCCTGTTTTTGTGACTTACCTTTTATTAATCATGAATTTTCTGTGTAAGGTACAATAAGGGCTCAGAATATAAATTGTATGCAATAATAAAGTATAATTGTAACTAATAGTACCATAATTGTTATTCAAGATGGAATGTTGTTATCTATAAGTGACTGTATAACAATTCATTTTAGTAAAAATTCAAGGAAAAGTGGTAACCCATCAAGATATAAAAGTGATGAAAATATTATGAATTTAATTTCTGTTTTGTATTTTTTGCTGAGTAGACTTAATTTATAATAAATGAATTTATTTGTTTGAACAGTAGGACTATAATTAGTCTTAATAATGAATAATTAATGAAATAAAGTTCTCAAATATCTTCTCTAGCAATGAATGATTTAATTAGTCATTATAGGTGTCTAATTGATGAGTATACTACACTCGTGGAAATTGAAATAAGAACACCGTGAATTCATTGTCCCAGGAAGGGGAAACTTTATTTACACATTCCTGGGGTCAGATACATCACATGACCACACTGACAGAACCACAGGCACATAGACACAGGCAACAGAGCATGCACAATGTCGGCACTAGTACAGTGTATATCCACCTTTCGCAGCAATGCAGGCTGCTATTCTCCCATGGAGACGATCATAGAGATGCTGGATGTAGTCCTGTGGAACGGCTTGCCATGCCATTTCCACCTGGCGCCTCAGTTGGACCAGCGTTTGTGCTGGACGTGCAGACCGCGTGAGGCGACGCTTCATCCAGTCCCAAACATGCTCAATGGGGGACAGATCCGGAGATCTTGCTGGCCAGGGTAGTTGACTTACACCTTCTAGAGCACGTTGGGTGGCACGGGATACATGCGGACGTGCATTGTCCTGTTGGAACAGCAAGTTCCCTTGCCGGTCTAGGAATGGTAGAACGATGGGTTCGATGACGGTTTGGATGTACCGCGCACTATTCAGTGTCCCCTCGACGATCACCAGTGGTGTACGGCCAGTGTAGGAGATCACTCCCCACACCATGAAGCCGGGTGTTGGCCCTGTGTGCCTCGGTCGTATGCAGTCCTGATTGTGGCGCTCACCTGCACGGCGCCAAACACGCATACGACCATCATTGGCACCAAGGCAGAAGCGACTCTCATCGCTGAAGACGACACGTCTCCATTCGTCCCTCTATTCACGCCTGTCGCGACACCACTGGAGGCGGGCTGCACGATGTTGGTGCGTGAGCGGAAGACGGCCTAACGGTGTGCGGGACCGTAGCCCAGCTTCATGGAGACGGTTGCGAATGGTCCTCGCCGATACCCCAGAAGCAACAGTGTCCCTAATTTGCTGGGAAGTGGCGGTGCTGTCCCCTACAGCACTGTGTAGGATCCTACGGTCTTGGCGTGCATCCGTGCGTCGCTGCGGTCCGGTCCCAGGTCGACGGGCACGTGCACCTTCTGCCGACCACTGGCGACAACATCGATGTACTGTGGAGACCTCACGCCCCACGTGTTGAGCAATTCGGCGGTACGTCCACCCGGCCTCCCGCATGCCCACTATACGCCCTCGCTCAAAGTCCATCAACTGCACATACGGTTCACGTCCACGCTGTCGCGGCATGCTACCAGTGTTAAAGACTGCGATGGAGCTCCGTATGCCACGGCAAACTGGCTGACACTGACGGCGGCAGTGCACAAACGCTGCGCAGCTAGCGCCATTCGACGGCCAACACCGCGGTTCCTGGTGTGTCCGCTGTGCCGTGCATGTGATCATTGCTTGTACAGCCCTCTCACAGTGTCCGGAGCAAGTATGGTGGGTCTGACACACCAGTGTCAATGTGTTCTTTTTTCCATTTCCAGGAGTGTATAATGATGCTTGATTTTGATCTCCTAATGCTCCAACAGTAATACTTGAAATAGTGATGATTCAAATAAATGTTCATAATTAGATACAATATGATACAATTATTATAGGAGCAATTTTTTGTTTTTTACTAATGTTAAACTTTTGATTCTAACATGTACAGAGAGGCATATGTACATTGTGTCATTTATTTACTGGCACTGTGTGATTATGTATTTCCAATTTTAGATAGTTGTCATTAAGATTAGGCACTTTCAATGCAGCCTCAGTGGGTCAGACTTGGGACTGAACCAATCGGTTCGAAAGTAATCGCCAAAATATGTGTAATTCAACTGTTACAGATATGTAATAAACTCATCATGAAGAGAAGGTACTAACAAAAGACGAAAAAAGGATGATGATGACATAAACATGGGAAACAGGAGAAGGCTGTACAAGATGTGGAAATGAAAAGCAGGAAGAAACTTTCGGATAAACATGGAGATGTTAAAGAGGGATCATGGTGAGATCTAGTAATAGAAATCTACTTGTTATGGGAAAGATAGGAAAATAGGAATTCTGCATCCTGGAAAATCTGGTGTGTAAATCGTGAATTTTTAAAGTATTATTCCTATTGTGACCAGGCACTAAAGACCAGTCTTGCTGATGTACTAAACAAGGAAGCCACTGGGCGATATTGTTAACATTATGGCAAAACGTTCTGGGCAGATTGGAGTTTCAGACACTGGTCAATTGCATGAAATAGCTAACAGATGTCACTAAGAGTGAAGTAATATGTGGAGATTAGGGCACGCGCATGCTATCAAGAAACTCACATATTGCAAATTTAATGGAGCCTAGCAACCTATTCTCGAGGCAGAGAAAGCTAGGAAAAGCTGACAGAACAAGTAGTAGGAAGCAAATGTACTCATCCATCTCCAGTAGGACTATGTCAGAAGTATTGCTATAACGGCATAAATAACCGAGATTCCAGGTTCAAATCATTCAGTTCTGTCACCATTCTGTCTGTGTCTTGAACAGGAGAGAATGATGGGCTTTTGAGTTTCAGAGAAACCACGACTGACACTTTGTGATGAAGATTGGCTAACTACACTCCTGGAAATGGAAAAAAGAACACATTGACACCGGTGTGTCAGACCCACCATACTTGCTCCGGACACTGCGGGAGGGATGTACAAGCAATGATCACACGCACTGCACAGCGGACACACCAGGAACCGCGGTGTTGGCCGTCGAATGGCGCTAGCTGCGCAGCATTTGTGCACCGCCGCCGTCAGTGTCAGCCAGTTTGCCGTGGCATACGGAGCTCCATCGCAGTCTTTAACACTGGTAGCATGCCGCAACAGCGTGGACGTGAACCGTATGTGCAGTTGACGAACTTTGAGCGAGGGCGTATAGTGGGCATGCGGGAGGCCGGAAGGACGTACCGCCGAATTGCTCAACACGTGGGGCGTGAGGTCTCCACAGTACATCGATGTTGTCGCCAGTGGTCGGCGGAAGGTGCACGTGCCCGTCGACCTGGGACCGGACCGCAGCGATGCACGGATGCACGCCAAGACCGTAGGATCCTATGCAGTGCCTTAGGGGACCGCACTGCCACTTCCCAGCAAATTAGGGACACTGTTGCTCCTGGGGTATCGGCGAGGACCATTCGCAACTGTCTCCATGAAGCTGGGCTGCAGTCCCGCCCACCGTTAGGCCGTCATCCGCTCACGCCCCAACATCGTGCAGCCAGATCATGTCGCGACAGGCGTGAATGGAGGGACGAATGGAGACGTGTCGTCTTCAGCGATGAGAGTCGCTTCTGCCTTGGTGCCAATGATGGTCGTATGCGTGTTTGGCGCCATGCAGGTGAGCGCCACAATCAGGACTGCATACGACCGAGGCACACAGGGCCAACAACCGGCATCATGGTGTGGGGAGCGATCTCCTACACTGGCCGTACACCACTGGTGATCGTCGAGGGGACACTGAATAGTGCACGGTACATCCAAACCGTCATCGAACCCATCGTTCTACCATTCCTAGACCGGCAAGGGAACTTGCTGTTCCAACAGGACAATGCACGTCCGCATGTATCCCGTGCCACCCAAGGTGCTCTAGAAGGTGTAAGTCAACTACCCTGGCCAGCAAGATCTCCGGATCTGTCCCCCATTGAGCAAGTTTGGGACTGGATGAAGCGTCGCCTCACGCGGTCTGCACGTCCAGCACGAACGCTGGTCCAACTGAGGCGCCAGGTGGAAATGGCATGGCAAGCCGTTCCACAGGACTACATCCAGCATCTCTACGATCGTCTCCATGGGAGAATAGCAGCCTGCATTGCTGCGAAAGGTGGATATACACTGTACTAGTGCCGACATTGTGCATGCTCTGTTGCCTGTGTCTATGTGCCTGTGGGTCTGTCAGTGTGATCATGTGATGTATCTGACCCCAGGAATGTGTCAATAAAGTTTCCCCTTCCTGGGACAATGAATTCACGGTGTTCTTATTTCAATTTCCAGGAGTATAGATGGCTACCATGTTAAATCATTGCAGGTGGAGAAACCTAGGTACTTGGCAGTTGTGAATAATTCAAGTGGTCCCATAGTCATACTGTGATCAAACAATATTGGCACTTTTCATATATTTACATGCATGTGCTACATTTATTTGTCTTCATAGAAAGTTGACAATCTTTCACCCTGTGTTAATCATCTGCAGGTTTTATCAAATTTTGCAACAGTTCTTTAATGTTTTTGTGCCCCTGAATACATCTGTGTCACCTGACAACAACCTTAGATAACTAACCGATATTCTTTCATTTTGCATTACGAGATGAATGATCTCATGTAACCCCTCTGTAGAACTTATGGTGTCATATATAAGTGTGTAACAAAACCTGTAAAGTTTTTCAAAAGTTTTTTTTTTTTTTTTTTTTTTTTTTTTTTTTTTTTTTTTTTGTTAATATTGCAGAAATTGCTGCCTAGTAATACATTTATCCATATACCAATGGGATTCTTATTGACTGCACTTTTCCTCTAGATACATGAGTCCTATTTCATTCAACTGTAATTTTGCTTGCAAGTTCTGTCACCTTTTCTATGAGCTCTATTGTTCCTTTTTGCTATTTAACATCAAAAAATTTAGCAAACTATTGAGGCTGCCCACAAAGACAGTTTCCATGCTCACTCTACATGCTTGTGCACTGAGAGGCACCAACACACTCTCTTTGAACTGGAATGTGGCTTTACCTCATCATACAACCAAGTTTATTCCCATTACTGCCAGATCTACAGTTCAATTTGTCAGGAAATACTTTTGCTTCCACTGATGTCTCCCAGCTGACAACAATCTCCTGAGTTCTGTTTAGAAAGAAGTCTTTAGTCTGAAATTTATTATTCTGTAAGTGTTAATTCTATTTACTGTGTAGCTGTGGAAAACTACTCTGAAAACTTTCAGGAAGTGAAAAATATGAGAACAATGCACTTCTGTTTCTATAATGCAACATATGCGGCAGTTATGAATATATTCTTTATCCTTTAAATGGTGTTGATAGTTAGACATTGTCCAATCAATCTAAAAACTCAAAACAAATTTATGGCACACGATGGTTACGTGAGGTATGAAAGGAGCTGCTAATAAATATAATAAAACCTGTAAAACCACAAGAAGTTTCTATGAACATAGACTACGTTCTTCTTCTTGCAGATGTAAGCTGGAAACACTCAGCCTTGTTGTATAAGAATTGTAAGCACATCTTCCTTTCAGAAAACATCCTATTACTCAATTTGAGGGCAATGTGAGGAACAGGGGTTCATTGAAGTAATGTTAATCATAATCTTCACAGAAAGAATATATGAGAAGATTCATTTTGTAAGGCAAAATGAAAATAAATGAAGCGATGATTGAATGGCATGGAATACATTATATCAAGTCTTAAGAGCAGATTCCGCAGAAAAGATCATGGAAAAAGATTTGATTTTTATATGTGACCTAAAACATATAAAATAATAATTTGTTGTTTTTGTATTTATGTGTTTTTGCTTCAAAACTGTGGTAAAACTACAAGTAACACTCCAGTTACCTTCTGATATCAATAATATGGGTGTGGGGAGCATGCAAGTAATACAAAAACTGAATGTCCACAATGTAAGCCCTGTTCACAAAATAAGCCGCATCTGCATTTTAATATAAGAGAGTGTATGTATTCCAATTACTAACACTAATCAGCAGGGCAGTGATGTTACAATTACAGAGAATGGTAATGCAGATGATGTATAGTGTATTCCGAGATATGTACACATTATGCAAAATGTCCTCAATCATACACAGTCTCTCTCAACCTCTGATGTTCACCACCACAACTGTGACATTTATAGTGGCAGAAAATGAGTGAGTCAGTAGTACAGAAATGGGTGCAACAGTTCAACAAAGAATGGATCAACATGTATGATAAGAGACACAATGGGCTGCCATTGCATGGAGACAGACTGAGTGGTCCATTTAGTAGGACACATATAAAAGAACCAATGTGACTCTTCAAGCTTTCTCAGCAGATATGTTGTAAATAGTCTTCACAGGTTTTCAGCTGGATATCACTGGACAAATTCAACAATATTTCCTTGGAGGAACTGTCTGACATCTTTAGGTGGCTGAACTACCTAGCCACCAGCAAGGTTCAACCACCTAAAGATGTTGGATAGTTTTTTTCAAGGAAATATTGTGAATTTGCACAATGTAATCCACAGACAAACCCATGAAGACTATTTACAAGAACCAATTTTTTACCATGATAACATTGTCTGCATGTTTTTCACTGATTTGACAGTTGCTGCATGATATTTTGTAATTCAGTCTGAACCTCAACCACACAGGTCATCCACAGGGAGATGGCAGATTTTCCAGGTATATCACCATGTACAGTCCTATAATTTTACTAGCAGTGGCAGAAACCCATTTCTACAAGGGATTCATGTCACAATTTTAGCTGAAAGATAATAATGATAGATAGAGATTGCAGTCTTAATGGCTACAAGTTGCTCCCTTCTAAAGTAGCAGGTTTGTTAGTGTTAGTTTTTCCTACCCCTCTTCCAAATGAACACATGAGAGGGAATTTCATTCCATAAACATTTTGAACACACTTGCGCGGAACAGACTCTTACTGACTCCTGTGTACATACTTTCTTGATTATACAGTGAGCAATGGAAGCCAGTAAACATCTTAACTGGCCATATCAATGATATTTCTGATTTTGTGTGACTGGTGCACAGTATTCTGCTAGAGTCTGAACAAACTGGCCAGTCTCAGGCAAGGTCTGACAATATTTTAAATTTATACAATTGGTTCTTTTATTGCAAAGGATGAGTACCTCCAATCAGAATGACAACTCTGACATGCAAGACAACTGGCTTTCATTAAATTACCAGCCTTATCTTCCTTATCTTCCAAGACAACAATTCACATGCCTATGCTGCTAAAATTGACACAGCAAAGTGTGAAGAGCAACTACAAGCCTGTACTGAACAGAAAAGTCCCATTAAATACCAATGAACCCACTAGGATCATTTGAAACACAGGTCTCAGTGTCAGGGACCATATCTGTAGTGGCACCATTTGACATCACTATGGAAACCAAACAGCTGGTGCAACTTTAATATTGACCACTGTTGCACCACTACTCAGTGGGTGTTTGTCATCAGGAACACCATCTGGAGATCCCATGTCAGAATCTGGCATATAAGCCAGGCCAGTCTGAATCAGTTTTGACGCAATCTGAGGAGTGTGCAGTGAGTGTGCTATCAGTTTGGCTAAGGTATTTACTTTGTGGATTCTATTGGCATAGGCAGAACTCTAACATGATGTGTATTGGATCTTGGGTCAGAATACTGACTTAACATATTTTGCACTGTTTCTGAGGAAGATCCTGTATATATCTTGTTTTGAAGAAACCAGGGAATATCTATTTCTTTATTTGTTTGTTTGCTGTCCATATAACAATCAAACAACCAGTCTTTGGACATTGTCATAGATTTTAGTTCACATATACAAAGGTTTAGTTAACATATTTAGGTGCACACATTTTTTTTATTTTTTTATTTTATTTTATTTGCAGCGCTATGAAAGTTTTCCTTTCTCTGGTGTCAGAAGGCATGGAAGCTGAGTGCATGCCAGAGGATATGCACATGGATACCCACTAGGGGGGTCTCTGTGCTCCGGTGTGCCTGCACTACAAGCCTCACCATGCAAGTGTGCCACTCTCTGTACCACGTGAAGTCCACGTCCAATCACATTTCCCACTGTCATGTATTTAGGTGACTGCATGACAAGCATTATTGCCTACAGGATGACATAGAGCAGATGGTTAGTATTTTATATTTTCTGAAGATTTATCTACAAGAATCTCTCGTGTTTACCTTGGCTTCCACCCTTACTGCCTTTTTTGTAGCCTGAAAATCCTGTCTGTACAGACAGTTGGTGCTCCATCCCATATCTTAATACCAAACTGAAGATGTGGATGTATCATTTTGAAGTATATTTGTTTCAAGCTATCATGGTTTTCTTACAAATGTGGTCTATATGTTCTTTCCATGACAGGTATTCATCAACAATTATGCCAAAAAAAATTATGTTTGTATGTGTAGCTAAAGGCTGATAGAAGTATAGATAGAGTTCTATTTATGTTCTGACTATGGCTAAGCTAAATTGCATTGTCACTGTCTTCTCTTTATTTACAATAGCTTATTTGCAGTAACATAACTTGACAGAAAATTATAATTTGTTTCACTACTGTTTGTAGCAGTTTGCGTATCATGGCCCCAGCTGACAAAAGATGTGTTCTCAGCATAACTCACAACCTTGCAGTTTTGGTGTTAAGTTAAATTGTTAATGTACACAAGAAACAGAAAAGGCCCCAGTATACTTCATTGGCACACACCACACTGAAGTATCTAGTGGGTTGATTTGGTTGTTACAAGCTGTTCAGTCCTTTGATAAGTTAGCTTGACACACTGTTTCCTGTCTTTCAAATAGGAAATAAGTAGTTGTAAGGCTACCCCTCTCATCCCATATGCTTCTAATTTTCTAATTTACACAATAGAATTTACTCATATACAGGAAGGAGCCTGTTAATTAATCTCCTTCATCTAGCGTAATTAACATTTCACAAACAAAAATTGCTACTGCTGTTACAGCAGATTTTTGTTTTCTAAAACCATGTTGTAGATTGTTAAATAGATTGTTGTTGTTGTTGTGGTCTTCAGTCCTGAGACTGGTTTGATGCAGCTCTCCATGCTACTCTATCCTGTGCAAGCTGCTTCATCTCCCAGTACCTACTGCAACCTACATCCTTCTGAATCTGCTTAGTGTATTCATCTCTTGGTCTCCCTCTACGATTTTTACCCTTCACGCTGCCATCCAATACTAAATTGGTGATCCCTTGATGCCTCAGAACATGTCCTACCAACTGATCCCTTCTTATAGTCAAGTTATGCCACAAACTCCTCCCCAATCCTATTCAATACTTCCTCATTAGTTATGTGATCTACCCATCTAATCTTCAGCATTCTTCTGTAGCACCACATTTCGAAAGCTTCTATTCTCTTCTTGTCCAAACTATTTATCATCCATGTTTCACTTCCATACATGGCTACACTCCATACAAATACTTTCAGAAACGACTTCCTGACACTTAAATCTATACTCGATGTTAACAAATATCTCTTCTTCAGAAACGCTTTCCTTGCCATTGCCAGTCTACATTTTATATCCTCTCTACTTCGACCATCATCAGTTATTTTGCTCCCCAAATAGCAAAACTCCTTTACTACTTTAAGTGTCTCATTTCCTAATCTAATTCCCTCAGCATCCCTCAGCGACTTAATTCGACTACATTCCATTATCCTCGTTTTGCTTTTGTTTATGTTCATCTTATATCCTCCTTTCAAGACACTGTCCATTCCATTCAACTGCTCTTCCAAGTCCTTTGCTGTCTCTGACAGAATTACAATGTCATCGGTGAACATCAAAGTTTTTATTTCTTCTCCATGGATTTTAATACCTACTCCAAATTTTTCTTTTGTTTCCTTCACTGCTTGATCAATATGCAGATTGAATAACATTGGGGAGAGGCTACAACCCTGTCTCACTCCCTTCCCAACCACTGCTTCCCTTTCATGCTCCCCGACTCTTATAACTGCCATTTGGTTTCTATACAAATTGTAAATAGCCTTTCACTCCATGTATTTTACCTCTGTCACCTTCAGAATTTGAAAGAGAGTATTCCAGTCAACACTGTCAAAAGCTTTCTCTAAGTCTACTAATGCTAGAAAAGTATGTTTGCCTTTCCTTAATCTTTCTTCTAAGGTAAGTCGTAAGGTCAGTATTGCCTCACGTGTTCCAGTATTTCTATGAAATCCAAACTGATCTTCCCCGAGGTCAGCTTCTACTAGTTTTTCCATTCGTCTGTAAAGAATTCGCTTTAGTATTTTGCAGCTGTGGCTTCTTAAATTGATTGTTCGGTAATTTTCACATCTGTCAACACCTGCTTTCTTTGGGATTGGAATTATTATATTCTTCTTGAAGTCTGAGGGTATTTCGCCTGTTTCATACATCTTGCTCACCAGATGGTAGAGCTTAGTCAGGACTGGCTCTCCCAAGGCAGTCAGTAGTTCCAATGGAATGTTGTCTACTCCGGGGGCCTTGTTTCGACTCAGGTCTTTCAGTGCTCTGTCAAACTCTTCACGCAGTATCGTATCTCCCATTTCATCTTCATCTACATCCTCTTCCATTTCCATAATATTGTCCTCAAGTACATCGCCCTTGTATAGACCCTCTATATACTCCTTCCACCTTTCTGCTTTCCCTTCTTTGCTTAGAACTGGGTTTCCATCTGAGCTCTTGATGTTCATACAAGTGGTTCTATTATCTCCAAAGGTCTCTTTAATTTTCCTGTAGGCAGTATCTATCTTACCCCTAGTGAGATAAGCCTCTACATCCTTACATTTGTGCTCTAGCCATCCCTGCTTAGCCATTTTGCACTTCCTGTCGATCTCATTTTTGAGACGTTTGTATTCCTTTTTGCCTGCTTCATTTACTGCATTTTTATATTTTCTCCTTTCATCAATTAAATTCAATATTTCTTCTGTTACCCAAGGATTTCTACTAGCCCTCGTCTTTTTACCTACTTGATCCTCTGCTGCCTTCACTACTTCATCCCTCAAAGCGACCCATTCTTCTTCTACTGTATTACTTTCCCCCATTCCTGTCAATTGTTCCCTTATGCTCTCCCTGAAACTCTGTACAACCTCTGGTTCTTTCAGTTTATCCAGGTCCCATCTCCTTAAATTCCCACCTTTTTGCAGTTTCTTCAGTTTTAATCTACGGGTCATAACCAATAGATTGTGGTCAGAGTCCACATCTACCCCTGGAAATGTCTTACAATTTAAAACCTGGTTCCTAAATCTCTGTCTTACCATTATATAATCTATCTGATACCTTTTAGTATCTCCAGGGTTCTTCCATGTATACAACCTTCTTTCATGATTCTTAAACCAAGTGTTAGCTATGATTAAGTTGTGCTCTGTGCAAAATTCTACGAAGCAGCTTCCTCTTTCATTTCTTAGCCCCAATCCATATTCACCTACTACGTTTCCGTCTCTCCCTTTTCCTACACTCGAATTCCAGTCACCCATGACTATTAAATTTTCGTCTCCCTTCACTATCTGAATAATTTCTTTTATTTCATCATACATTCCTTCAATTTCTTCGTCATCTGCAGAGCTAGTTGGCATATAAACTTGTACTACCGTAGTAGGTGTGGGCTTCGTATCTATCTTGGCCACAATAATGCATTCACTATGCTGTTTGTAGTAGCTTACCCGCATTCCTATTTTCCTATTCATTGTTAAAGCTACTCCTGCATTACCCCTATTTGATTTTGTGTTTATAACCCTGTAGTCACCTGACCAGAAGTCTTGTTCCTCCTGCCACCGAACTTCACTAATTCCCACTATATCTAACTTTAACCTATCCATTTCCCTTTTTAAATTTTCTAACCTACCTGCCCGATTAAGGGATCTGACATTCCACGCTCCGATCCGTAGAATGCCACTTTTCTTTCTCCTGATAACGACATCCTCTTGAGTAGTCCCCACTCGGAGATCTGAATGGGGGACTATTTTACCTCCGGAATATTTTACCCAAGAGGATGCCATCATCATTTAATCATACAGTAAAGCTGCATGCCCTCGGGAAAAATTACGGCGGTAGTTTCCCCTTGCTTTCAGCCGTTCGCAGTACCAGCACAGCAAGGCCGTTTTGGTTATTGTTACAAGGCCAGATCAGTCAATCATCCAGACTGTTGCCCTTGCAACCACTGAAAAGGCTGCTGCCCCTCTTCAGGAACCATACGTTTGTCTGGCCTCTCAATAGATACCCCTCCGTTGTGGTTGTACCTACGGTACGGCTACCTGTATCGCTGAGGCACGCAAGCCTCCCCACCAACAGCAAGGTCCATGATTCATGGGGGGTTAAATAGATTATGTTTGATAAAATATGCCTCAAGTTGATTTAATATCACTTTGTCTAATAATTTCCGAAGATCTGAAGTTAATTATATTGGCCTGTAGTTTTTCATGTCAGTTTTTATTCCCATCTTATACACTGGCAGGATTTCAGTAGTTTTCAGAAGATCAGGAAATTTTTCCATCACAGCAGGAGATTCACTACTGGCTATTAAAATTGCTACACCACGAAGATGACGTGCTACAGATGTGAAATTTAACCGACAGGAAGAAGGTGCTGTGATATGCAAATGATTAGCTTTTCAGAGCATTCACACAAGGTTGGCGCTGGTGGCGACACCTACAACGTGCTGACATGAGGAAAGTTTCCAACCAATTTCTCATACACAAACAGCAGTTGATCGGTGTTGCCTGATGAAACATTGTTGTGATGCCTCATGTGCGTACCATCACATTTCTGACTTTGATAAAGGTCGGATTGTAGCCTATCGCGATTGTGGTTTATCGTATCGCGACATTGCTGCTCGCTTTGGTCGAGATCCAATGACTGTTAGCAGAATATTGAATCGGTGGGTTCAGGAGGGTAACACAGAACACCATACTGGATCCCAGCAGCCTTGTATCACTAGCAGTTGAGATGACAGGCATCTTATCCGCATGGCTGTAACAGATCATGCAGCCATGTCTCGATCCCTGAGTCAACAGATGGGGAAGTTTGCAAGACAACAACCATCTGCACAAACAGTTCGATGAAATTTGCAGCAGCATGGACTATCAGCTCAGAGACCATGGCTGTGGTTAACCTTGATGCTGCATCACAGACAGGAGCACCTGCGATGGTGTACTCAACAATGAACCTGGGTGTTCGACTGCTGCCCTCGCGAGCACATTCTCCAGATCCCTCACCAATTGGAAACGTCTGATCAATGGTGGCAGAGCAACTGGTTTGTCACAATATGCCAGCCACTGCTACTGCTCTTGATGAACTGTGGTATCCTGTTGAAGTCGCAAGGGGGCATACCTGTACACACCATCCAAGCTCTGTTTGACTCAATGCCCAGGCGTATCAAGGCCGTTATTACGGCCAGAGGTGGTTGTTCTGGGTACTGATTTCTCAGGATCTATGCAGCCAAATTGCGTCAAAATGTAACCACAGGTCAGCTCTAGCATAGTATATTTGTCCAATGAATACCCGTTTATCATCTGCATTTCTTCTTGGTATAGCAATATTAATGGCCAATAGCGTATTTATTAGATGTGTCAGAGGTTTCACTAATTCTCCTCTGCATTCCTTTAGCAGCTTAGGTGAAACATTGTCCCAGCCACAAGACATGTTAGCTTGAAGTTTTGAAATTATGGTTAGGAGTTCCCTCTTAGTAATGCCATGGATGAAAAAAGATTGGCTACTTTTAGTAAAATTTTAATTGAGTGCACATCTTGTGTTTCATTTGTGCCAATTTATTAAACATTTGTATGAATTTCTAACACACTTCTTTTGGATCATTTGTTATATTGCCATCTTCTTTTAAAGTTATATGGATGTGTTCCCCATATTCTTTATACATTATTTTCCAGGCTGTTTTACTAACACAGATTGAGTTGCGTATTTGAGAAGCAGATTTCTGAGCTTTAAGGTTAGTCAAGGAATCTCTGTAACTTTTTTCTGAGCAGTTTGTATTTTGTTAAATAGTATTGTAATTTTGTATCTCTATAGAGTATGTAACAGTCTTTCATGTTCTCTTCCAGTTCAGTGATTTGTGGAGGGAAATTCTCAGCTTTGTGATTAATAGCTTTGTCTACTTGCGTTATTAAAGGACTTGTTTAATTTAAAGTTTTCTTGAATAGTTTATAGAAACTTTCCCATTTATCATTTGCATTTGTTGCACTGTAAATTGGTTTCTATTTTTCACTGCCTAGTGCCCTCTTAAGTCTATTATAATTAAATTTTCTTTTAGTTATGTCTACAATTCCTAAATAAGTTTCCATAGTAAAGGTTCTGGCGTCAGATATGTTGTTTTCTACAGTGGTTATGTTTATGTTCTCCTTTGTTATGTTTGTGAGAATGTGGTCAATGCATGTCTGTTTTTCTACAGTAATTCATGTAGGTTCTGTGTTTATGTGATAATAGTTATAACACTGAAGTAAGTCAACGTAATGCAAACAATTATTGCTATTATTTAAAGAGTATATGCTGATATCTGCAATAAACAGCACATGTTTTTTATACACTGATGTCATTGGCAGTGTGTGTAGATCATCTTTCACAAAAGTGGTTATGTCTCAAGATCAGTGATGAGTGCAAATCAGACAATGAACATTTTTGTAATTAAGCAAGTTTGCAGGTTTTCAACCATGGAACACTTGCAAGAACTACTAACACAAACCACACAGGGTTATCAGGAGCTTATGGCAGTTGTGCAAGCATTAGAAAATGTAGCCGGAATGTCTCTTGCACCACCTGTGTTTGTGGCTTTTCCACCACTTACTGAACAGCATGAAGAGTGGAATGCTTACTGCTAATGACTGAAGTTAAATGTTTTGGCTTCTCAAATTTATGACTTGGAAGTGAGAGACCATTTACTGATGAAATCAAAAACCTGCACACTTGCAAGAGGTCTGTTTTAGTAGATCTGCTGCAGATACACTTCAGCCTGCAGAAGTGAACCAAGTGAGTGATAAATCTACCAAAGTGCAGACTTTCCAGAACTTGGCCCATAAAATGTACTTAAAGGCATTCATTGGCCTCCTGTGAAGCTATTCTTGGTCACTGGCACTTCTGTGTCCTTGCTAAACCAATCTATTTATTTAAATTTAAGGTTGCCACTGTTTAGGTGACTGAAACAAATCTTGGGGTCTATGGACAGTATCATGTGCCTATGCTAGGGCAGTTTACAGTTTTAGTCACTTACAACTAAGTCATCTGCCATATAAATTTTCTGCGAAAGTGGATATTGTTTTTGGGATAGGCAATTTCCACACTTTCAGACATACCATTCATTAAGCAGTGCATGTTATGCTACCAAAAGGACATTGTGCTACCATAAAGATTCTCTGAGATAGATACAATTAAATCTTCTCTCTTGGATTGGCGACAGCAACTAATTTCAAGACTCACATGCTCTTAAAGTGACAGTTACTCCATATTTTTCAAAGCTTTGCTGAGTGCCCTTGGCTCTAAAGGACACCCTGAAAACAAAACTGGTGAGACTCCCTCATGAAGCTGTGTTAACACCTACTCAGCATAGCCAATGGGCCACTCACATGGTGACTGTACACAAATTTAACAACACCTTCAAGCTTTGTTGTGGTTTTAAAGTAAGATAAATGTACAAGCTGGAGTGTAAACTTATTCTCTACAGACCACAGATAATCTCTTTGCAAAATTAGGTCATGGCACTTCATTCAGTGAAATTGACTTCACAGAAGCATATTTTCAGATCCCCTTTGATGCAGTATCACAAGTTTACCTAGTACTAAATACACCATTATGGCCTTTACCCTGCCACATTTCAGCATTTTATGGATCAGCTACTACAACATAATCCCAATTGTGCCACACACCTGGATGATATTGTGGTCACAGGTGCAATTCATGCAGATCACATTCACAACTTTCAGCTTTTGTTCCAAAGACTGGAAGGAAAGTGCTTAAATGCAACCTGCACAAATGTTTTTTCACACAACCTTCCTTGATGTATTTAGAACTGAATCTCTTGGCAAGTCAGGGATTATGTTACGGCAATTAACAAAATACAGCAGCCATGAATATAGAAGACTTACAAGTGTTTACAGAATGAATTCTCACTCTCCAGCAGAGTGTACACATGTTTAAAACTTCCTGGCAGACTAAAACTGTGTGTCAGACTGGAACTCAAACCTAAGGCCTTTGCCTTTCAAAAGCAAATGCTGTGGCTAAGCCATCTCTCTGCAATATACTTTCTTCAGGAGAGCTAGACCTGCAACATATGCAGGAGAACCTCTGTGATGTTTGGAAAGTAGGAGGTGAGGTACTGGTGCAAGAAAAATTGTGGAGGTGAGTTGTGAAATGTGCTTGGATGACTCGGTTGGTAGAGCACTTGCCCAAGAAAAGTAAAAGTCACAGGTTTTAATTCTGGTCCAGCTCACAATCTTAAGCTTACGTTAATCTTACAGGAAGTTTCAAATCAGTGCACACTCTGCTTCAGAGTGAAAATTCATTCTGTAAGCAATCCCTCAGGCTGTGGCTAAACCATTCACCTTGACATCCTTTCTTCCAGGAGTGCTAGTCCCACAGGATATACAGAATAACTTCTGTGAAATGTGGAAGAAGATGAGGTACTGCTGAAAGTAGACCTTTGATGGCAGACTGTGAGTCACACTTGGATAGCTCAGTTGCTAGAGCATTTTCCCATGAAAGGCAAAGGTCCCAGTTTCAAGTCCCAGTCTGGCACACAGTACTAATCTGCCAGGAACTTACAAGTGTTTCTGGATAAGATAAATTGATATGTCAGATTCATTTCAAATCTAGTAGTATTCTCTTGTGCAATGAACAAGCTATGATGCCAAGCAGCCATTTTCAACAAGCTTTCCAGGCTTGAAATAGTTGCCTTAGGCAGGCACCATTTTTAACAGCATACATTCCTGGTCTGTATCTGGCAGTAGGAACGGATGTCCCTCCCCATAGTATCAGCACAGCCCTATCCCATAAATACCCTGACGGCAATGAGTGCCCTGTTTTCTATGCTTCTAAGACCTTATCTGAGTCTTAGCAATGCTACTATCAAGTAGAATGGGAGGTCCTTGCTATCATTTATGCAATCCAGAAATTTAAATAATTTCTTTATGGACAGAATGTTCTTCCTGCCATAAATCATCATTTGTTGCTCACCATCCCTGGCGCTAAACATCACTTACCAGACTAGACTGCCCATCAACTTCAGTACTTGTCTAATTTTCATTATTCTATCCATTATCCAGCAGCAACATTTCGTGCAAATGTGGATGTGCTCCACGAATTCCCCATGTGATCAACATGAAATTGTGTGTTTCTACAGCCACTACCCACAAGACTGCAATGTTACACTACTTTGTTCACTTTGTAAGAATGGGTGATCAGACACAACTCTTGGATCTGAATTTTGTCCTTACTGGTCATGGCAGCAGCAACCATACTTAAACAAACAGGTTCTATTGTGGTCTTGGACAATAACCACAGCTGCATCCTAATGCCTCCCTTTCTTTGGCCATGAGTGACACACCTCCTGAACATTGTCAATTTAGGCATTTCCCAGATAAAAATTTCCGTCGGACAACAGATACTCTGGGCAACAGTTCACTCTGAAATTGTGGACCTGGCCCACCAATGTCCCACCTGTCGCACACATCAAGTTGCACTTCTCCAGCAGTTCTACAGTTGAAAAAAAAAAAAACTTTCCACTGCATCTTTTCACCTTGCATGCACCAGTTCAGTTGCATGGAATGCTTTATCTGCACCTTCAAAACCCAGTTCTACAAGGAAATGACATCTAACACTGAAATTAAAGCCCTCTGTAGTTTTCTGCCAACTTACAGGGATTCTGTGCTGAAGGAACTGCAGCCTGACGGATGGCTGCAAGGCTATGCTCATAGCACTCTCTTGGATATGCTGCACCCACTCTACAGTGCACATTATCGCTGCAGCCTCTCCCTTTTGAGAGGATACCCCAGTAGAGATCCATCAGTTTAGGCACCAACCAACCCAGATCTGAGAGGCTATTTACATTTGCCACAGGTCCGTGATGTATACCATGGCCTCCACTCACAGGTTTCTGTGGTGGCTTGAAATCAACTTCATCTTTTCCATTCCGGTCGACAGCCAACTACTTCCTGGCCTCAGGTGGCCCTCTGGTCCCATAGTGACTCACACATCATCCATCAAGCCTCGTCCTGCTTCAGCCTTCCACAGTAACTCCCCCAGCAACAAACTGCCATCTTCCCCAGTGGCAGCTCCTAGAGACTACCCAACACCTGCTTCTTCCATCCTGGCAGTCACTTGCTTCCTGGATGGGTAGAGGATGTAGTAGCACCACCAAATGTCACTTGGGGAACTGAATAGCTAGCACAACATTACTGTCAACAGCCATGGCGCCACTAGTCAGAGAGCATTTGTCAGCTGGACTGCCCTCTGATGAGGTCACGCCAGAATCTATCATACAACCCAGCAATGGGTCAGTCTGAGTCAGATGCCATGCAGCAAGTGAACTATCAGTTTGGACATTTGTATCAACTTCACCTGAAACCTTGTGTAGTACATGTAAATAGAGCAGTCATGTATGTCAAGAAAAGGATGGACACCTCACAGATTCATTAGGCCTGACCTTATAGCAGGTGATATGCTCTTAGTATTTTTTAAACCAAGGAATAACCCCACTAGTTACAAGGACTCCTACAGTTGAATGAATTATGGATGGCTCAACTTAACATTTTTGACAAACACAACATATTTCCATATGTGCTGGGATAGATGAGCATGTTAAAATGTCCACTTCTGGGACATTGTGAGGCACATCGGCCCCTGATTGAGTCAATCTTGTAAAATAATGACAGTAGCCAGTGTGGTGGCCAGCCTGGATGTGAGTTTTAGGTGGTTTTCCACATCCACCTAGGGAAATATTGAGCCAGTTCTCATATCCTTGTGATGAACTCCTATGTCATGCTTGCAGATTTGTGCAACTCCATTCATTCTGTGGACTTGGATAGGGTGTGTCACTGTCTCACAGGTTGTAAAATACCAGTAGTGGCAGGTGTATAAATTAAAGAATACTGACATTAGTAAGTTTTGCTTAGTGGAGCATCTTGAAGCACATACAATAAAAGTGTAATTCCCAACAGACTGTTTATAGTAGTGACAGTATATTAAGCACCTCTACCAAATTTTAACCAGTTTATAATTTGTCTTGATGCTATGTTGGTGTATTTAATAATTAAAACATAAGTAACTGATGTTTGTGATATGGCTTTTCTTTAAATTTCTTCCAGCAACCCCTACAGCAAACATGATAATTAGGGTACCTAAGGCCATCCATGATGACATTTATATAGACATGTCTAATGAACAAAATTGTATCACAAAACCAATATTCAGTGTCCTTCCAGACTGTGCTGTAAAGTTCCCAATGTTGAGCATTAATACTTACTTGCATATCAAACCTATTACATCTGTGTATCAGAGGCTAGTTAATACATCATTAACTGTGTATTTTATGAGATTGTGCTGGAGAGATGTTTACCATGTTCATGAAACACAAAAATATTACCAAATATTTGCTAATAAAATTGTGAAGGCCACAGTGGAAGGGCCTCTGACTGGGATGGAGATGGCTTTGCAGTGGTCAGAAAGTCAATATGGTCTATCATCTGGGTGGGTAGCAGTGTAGCATTGAGGGGATGCCTGGTAATTGCTCATTGTGTTCTCACAAAAACATCATTGTAAAATATATGACTTCAGTGTTCTTCAGCTACAACAATTTTGATGATACTCAGAGAAGTCAATGTCCCGAAGACATAAGCTGTCTATGGCCCATGAGGCTGCATGACTGTCATCAGGTGGCCTCAGAGCTCACAATATTGAATGGCCATTGATGATGATAGCAGAGATTCAGCAAGGATACCAACTGCAGCAGTGAACAGTGACTTGTCATGAAGACTAAAGACTGTCCAGCAGTCCAGAATGTAGTGTGCAGATGTGCACAGAATCATTCTTTGAGCTCAGGATGAATGAGATTGCTTCACAACATCAGCAATGGCTGCCAACATGAACAGAAGCAGGCAGCAGGGAGGTTACCTGCATGAGTGATGGTGGTTGAACAGCTACACAGCCCTGAGCTCAACCTGTAGACCTGCGGCCTAGGAGGTCAACACAGCCGAAGTAGGCCACCAGGTAACCTGCCAGTCAGAGCCACTAAGTCCACAGTATCAGACTTGTTGGCATCAAATGGGTCATAGCTAGAAGCAGCAAAAATCCAGAGGGGGTGACTGGTTGAGCCATTTAGACTCATAGACCATAAATCACCTTCAAGACTAGTGTCTGGTGGCCTGATATACCTTTGACTGAAAATGATGATCATTTATACAGATGTGGCCCATTCTTGTTTTGTTACAGAATCAGTTTCTATCACATAAGCCACAACAAAACCATGGCTCAGATGTGAACCAATCAGACCACCAACACTGCTGTGGTTCCATCTTTCTGCTGTCTTTCTGATATTCCAACTCTGGATTCATGGGCAATGACAACAAATTACAATTACAGAACTTTTTGTGCACACAGAGAACTTTTTACACTATTATACAATTAGTTAATTCATATAGTAGGACAATAATTCCATCCATAGTGAACAGTTGGCTTTACATGTAATTTAGTACTACATTTCTTGCTAAGACAGCATAGTTCATTACATTATTATTCATGTTAGTTCAAAATTATATGTGTTTACCACTGCTTAAGCAGCTTTCTAAAAATGTCTCCAATGCAAATCTTAAGATCATTTGGTGACAAATTGAGAAAAACAGCTCATTTGATATACCTTTAAAGACTTTTTTCTGGTAATGGTAATATTCTGTTGACCTTATGAAATTGTGTTGTAAGGCTAGTGTCAAAGTTACGAATTTGCATGCTCCTATTTGCCACATTATGTGTTCTTTCACTAAATTTATGATATATAACATACACAAAGAAGAATATTAAAAAAATAGTATCTAGGCTTTTACACAATGTTCATAGTGTCACTTTTGAATGAAAACCCTTTTCATATTAGTTGTCAGGGCCTACCCAACATAGTTATACCATATGACAAAAAAACATGTAATAATCCAAAATACACTATTCTTAGGCTACCAGAATGATGGTATGACAATAACATTTAGACTGTATGTTATTTTTTTGCAGGTGAAACAGGAAAAGTAAAGCAGAAGCTTTAACTTTTGCATTTGAGAAAATGTTCACATAGGAGAATTACACAAACCTACCATTGTTTGTCCATTGCACAGACTCCTGTATGGAGGACATTATAATAAGCATAACTAGTCTAGAGAAACAACCAAGAGAACTGAAAGCAAATAAGCATTGGTGCCTTACTTACTTGCATTTATCATGAACCTCTCATCCAGAAAAATGTCCCAAGCAACTGGAAAAAACTGCAGGTGACTCCTGTAAGTAAGAAGGGTAAAAGAACAAAATTGGAAATTTGTGGTAAGGCCTTATGCGACCAAACTGCCAAGGTCATCAGTCCCTAAGCTTACGCACTACCTAATCTAACTTAACCTAACTTACGTTAAGGACAACACACACACCCATGCCCAAGGGAGGACTCAAACCTCCGACACGGGGAGCCGTGCGAACCGTGGCAAGATGCCTCAGACTGTGTGGCTGATAAAAGAACAGACCCACAAAATTACAGACCAATACTTTTAACACCAGTTTGCTGCAGAATACTTGAACATATTCTCAGTTTCTATATAAGAAATTTCCTTCAGAGGGAAAAGCTTCTGTCCACAAATCAGTACAGTTTCACTCATGTGAAACTCAGCTTCCCCTTTACTCACATGAGATTCTATGAACAATGGAAGAAGGGCAACAGGTGGTTTCCATATCCCTACATATCTGCAAAGCATTTGACATGGTGCCACATTGCTGACTGTTATCAAAGTTACAAGCATATAGAATAGTTGGCCAAGTATGTGAGTGGCTTGAAGACTTCTTAAGTAACAGAATGCTGTATGGTGTCCATGGCAGCAAGTGTTCATCAGGGACAAGGGTATCATCAGGAGTACCCCACGGAAGTGTGATAGAATTGCTGTTATTTTTTATATACATAAATGATCTGGCAGAAAGGGTTAGCAGCAGTTGCAGGTGTTTGCTGGTGATACTGTGGGGTATAGAAAGGTGTCATTGTTGAAGGATTGTAGGAGGATAAATTATGACTTAGACAAAACATCTGAATGGTAGGATAAATGGCAGCTATCTCTAAATGTAGAAAAATGTAAGTTAATGCAAAAATGTTCAAATGTGTGTGAATTACTAAGGGACCAAACTACTGAGGTCATTGGTCCATAGACTTACACAGTATTTAAAATAACTTAAAGTAACTTATGCTGAGAACAACACACATACCCATGCCCAAGGGAGGAGTCGAACCTCTGGTGGGAGTGGCCACACAGTCCATGACATGGCACCTCAAACCATGCAGCCACCCCGCACATGAAGTTAATGAAGGTGAGCAGGAAAAACAAACCCATAATGTTCAAATACAGTATTACTAGTGTGCTGCTTGACACAGCCATGTCTATTAAATACCTAGACATAATGTTGCAAAGCTGTATGAAATGGAATGAGCATGTACCGATTGTAGTAGAGAAGGTGAATGGACAACTTTGGTTTATTGGGACAATTTTAAGACAGTGTGGTACACCTGTAAAGGAGGCCACATATAGGACATTAGTGTGATCCATTGTTGAGTACTGTTTGAATGATTGGGATCCACACCAAGCTGGATTAAAGGAAAACATCAAAGCAATTCAGAAGTGGGCTGCTAGGTTTGATAGCAGTAGGTTCGATCAACACATAAGTATTACAGAGATGGTGTGGAGAACTCAAATGGGAATTACTGGAGGGAAGGCAGTGCTCTTTTTGAGGAGCACTATTGAGAAAATTTAGAGAACTAACATTTGAGGCTGACTGCAGAATGATTCTACTGCCACCAATGTACATTTCGTATAAGGATGATGAGGATGAGATGAGAGAGAGTAGGGCTTGTACAGAGGCATACAAACAGTCATTTTTTCCTCACTCTATTTGTGAGTGGAACAGAGAACAAAAGACGTAGTGGTACAGTGGTACCCTCTGGCATGCACCATATGGTGGCTTTTGGAGTGTGTATTTAGATGTAGATGAACCTGCTACTTCTATTATAAACCCAAAAATTTACATACCAAACAGGTCTTTCACAGAATTTAATCATTCATAATATTTTATCAATTTTGGGTTCACTGTCTGGCCAACAGATGACAGCCATAACATCAGCATATGAACTTGGAAAATCATTTGCATAACAAATATACAGTAATGGACCTTAGATGGAGCACTGATGGAGACCAAAATTTATATTTCTCGTTTTTTATGATCTGCTTTCTAGTAATCCTCTGTTATCTCATATAATTTATCTACACTATTGTCTCTCTTTCAAATATATTTCTAGTACTTGCATAATTTTTCCAATGATACTGCCCATTGCGATTTTTGTTAAGGTACATAATGATATACTCTGCTGAAACCTTTAGAGATCTCTAAGAACACTGCTACTTTTTTAAAGTACATAATGGACAGATAGATCTGCTACTGACAGTTTCTGAGACTATGTGTCAGCATTGTTGTAATGTTCCAAGATGCTCTTTAACATGAATTTCTTAATCAGTTTGTTGAAATTTGAGATCATGGCAATAGGCCTGCAATTTAGAACATGCCTTTTCCTCTTGAGGGTTGGACAATAGCCACTTTCAACTTGCCAGGGCAAACTCCTTCTTCAAGAAAACTGTTTATTAGACTAATTAATGCATTCAATAACACATGTTTACACTTCATCAGTAGACATGGGTAAATTCCATCTGATTCTGGTCTTTTTTATGCTATCTATAAGTTTCAGAATGTTGTCACTGACTACTGTAGTTCTGTTTGGTAGTGGTCAGCAAGCAGCCTCTTTCATGCAGACATCCTCTACAGTTGCATCTATAAAGTCATTATTAAAAATATTGATAACTATACGGGTATCAGAAATGTCATCATTATTCACAGTTAATCCTAATTTATTAATTTTAGTTTCTGTTGCATTCTTTCTAATTTGATTCACAATAGATCAGATTATTAAAAATATTGATAATTATATGTGTATCAGAAATGTCATCATTATTCTACATCTACATCTACATTTATACTCCGCAAGCCACCCAATGGTGTGTGGCGGAGGGCACTTTACATGCCACTGTTCCAGTCGCATATGGTTCGCGGGAAGAACGACTGTCTAAAAGCCACCGTGCACACTCGAATCTCTCTAATTTTACATTCGTGATCTCCTCGGGAGGTATAAGTAGGGGGAAGCAATATATTCGATACCTCATCCAGAAACGCACCCTCTCGAAACCTGGCGAGCAAGCTACACCGCGATGCAGAGTGCCTCTCCTGCAGAGTCTGCCACTTGAGTTTGCTAAACATCTCCGTAACGCTATCATGGTTACCAAATAACCCTGTGACGAAACGCGCTGCTCTTCTTTGGATCTTCTATATCTCCTCCGTCAACCCGATCTGGTACAGATCCCACACTGATGAGCAATACTCAAGTACAGGTCGAATGAGTGTTTTGTAAGCCACCTCCTTTGTTGTTGGACTACATTTTCTAAGGACTCTCCCAATGAATCTCAACCTGGTACCCGCCTTACCAACAATTAATTTTATGTGATCATTCCACTTCAGATCATTCCACACGCATACTCCCAGATATTTTACAGAAGTAACTGCTACCAGTGTTTGTTCCTCTATCTTATAATCATACAATAAAGGATCCTTCTTTCTATGTATTCACAATACATTACATTTATCTATGTTAAGGGTCAGTTGCCACTCCCTGCACCAAGTGCCTATCCGCTGCAGATCTTCCTGCATTTCGCTACAATTTTCTAATGCTGCAACTTCTCTGTATACTACAGCATCATCCGCAAAAAGCTGCATAGAACTTCCTACACTATCTACTAGTTCATTTATATATATTGTGAAAAGCAATGGTCCCTTAACACTCCCCTGTGGTGCACCAGAGGTTACTTTAATGTCTGTAGATGTCTCTCCATTGAGAACAACATACTGTGTTCTGTTTGCTAAAAACTCTTCAATCCAGCCACACAGCTGGTCTGATATTCCGTAGGCTCTTACTTTGTTTATCAGGCAACAGTGCGGAACTGTATTGAATGCCTTCCAGAAGTCAAGGAAAATAGCATCTACCTGGGAGCCTGTATCTAATATTTTCTGGGTCTCATGAACAAATAAAGCGAGTTGGGTCTCACACGATCACTGTTTCTGGAATCCATGTTGATTCCTACACAGTAGATTCTGGGTTTCCAAAAACGACATGATACGCGAGCAAAAAACATGTTCTAAAATTCTACAACAGATCAACGTCAGAGATATAGGTCTATAGTTTTGCGCATCTGCTCAACGACTCTTCTTGAAGACTGGGACTACCTGTGCTCTTTTCCAATCCTTTGGAACCTTCCGTTCCTCTAGAGACTTGCGGTACACGGCTGTTAGAAGGGGGGCAAGTTATTTTGCGTAATCTGTGTAGAATCGAATTGGTATCCTGTCAGGTCCAGTGGACTTTCCTCTGTTGAGTGATTCCAGTTGCTTTTCTATTCCTTGGACACTTATTTCGATGTCAGCCATTTTTTCGTTTGTGCAAGGATTTAGAGAAGGAACTGCAGTGCGGTCTTCCTCTGTGAAACAGCTTTGGAAAAAGGTGTTTAGTATTTCAGCTTTACGTGTGTCATCCTCTGTTTCAATGCCATCATCATCCCAGAGTTTATGGATATGCTGTTTCAAGCCACTTACTGATTTAACATAAGACCAGAACTTCCTAGGATTTTCTGTCAAGTTGGTACATAGAATTTTACTTTGGAATTCACTGAACACTTCACGCATAGCCCTCCTTATGCTAACTTTGACATCGTCTAGCTTCTGTTTGTCTGAGAGGTTTTTGCTGCGTTTAAACTTGGAGTGAAGCTCTCTTTGCTTTCACAGTAGTTTCCTAACTTTGTTGTTGAACCATGGTGGGTTTTTGCCATCCCTCACAGTTTTACTTGGCACGTACCTGTCAAATACACATTTTACAATTGCCTTGAACTTTTTCCATAAACACTCAACATTGTCAGTGTTGGAACAGAAATTTTCATTTTGATCTGTTAGGTAGTCTGAAATCTGCCTTCTATTACTCTTGCTAAACAGATAAACCTTCCTCCCTTTTTTTATATTCCTATTAACTTCCATATTCAGGGATGCTGCAATGGCCTTATGATCACTGATTTCCTGTTCTACACTTACAGAGTCGAAAAGTTCGGGTCTGTTTGTTATCAGTAGGTCCAAGATGCTATCTCCACGAGTCGGTTCTCTGTTTAATTGCTTGAGGTAATTTTCAGATAGTGCACTCAGTATAATGTCACTCAATTCTCTGTCCCTACCACCCATCTTAAACATCTGAGTGCCCCAGTCTATATATGGTAAATTGAAATCTCCACCTAAGACTATAACATGCTGAGAAAATTTATGTGAAATATATTCCAAATTTTCTCTCAGTTGTTCTGCCACTAATACTGCTGAGTCGGGAGGTCGGTAAAAGGAGCCAACTATTAACATAGCTCGGTTGTTGAGTGTAACCTCCACCCATAATAATTTACAGGAACTATCCACTTCTACCTCACTACAGGATAAACTACTACTAACAGCAACAAACATGCCACCACCAGTTGCATGCAATCTATCCTTTCTAAACACCGTCTGTGCCTTTGTAAAAATTTCAGCAGAATTTATCTCTGGCTTCAGCCAGCTTTCTGTACCTATAATGATTTCAGCTTCAGTGCTTTCTACCAGCGCTTGAAGTTCCGGTACTTTACCAATGCAGCTTCGACAGTTTACAATTACAATACCGATTGCTGCTTGGTCCCCGCTCTCGGCTCTGTACCAAAGGTCCGCAGTCAGTCCTCTCGACGATGCTGCAGATGGTGAGCTCTGCTTTCATCCCGCTAGTGAGACTGGCAGTCTTCACCAAATCAGATAGCCGCTGGAAGCCAGAGAGGATTTCCTCCAATCCATAGTGACACACATCATTGGTGCCGACATGAGCGACCACCTGCAGATGGGTGCACCCTGTACCCTTCATGGCATCCAAGAGGACCCTTTCCACATCTAGAATGACTCCCCCCAGTATGCACACGGAGTGCACATTGGTTTTCTTCCCCTCTCTTGCTGCCATATCCCTAAGGGCCCCCATTACGCACCTGACATTGGAGCTCCCAACTACCAGTAAGCCCACCCTCTGTGACTGCCTGGATCTTGCAGACTGAGGGGCAACCTCTGGAACAGGACATGCAGCCATATCTGGCCGAAGTATCAGTATCAGCCTGAGACAGAGCCTGAAACCGGTTCGTCAGACAAACTGGAGAGGCTTTCCGTTCAGCCCTCCGGAATGTCTTTCGCCCCCTGCCACACCTCGAGACAACCTCCCACTCTACCACATGTGAGGGATCAGCCTCAATGTGTGCAGTTAATCCTAATTTATTAATTCTAGTTTCTGTTGCATTCTTTCTAATTTGATTCACAATAGATCAGCAAGATTTGAAACATTATCTGAGTTTCATATCTGTCAGCTAATTCTCTCTACTTTTAATCTCCTGACTTCTTTGAGCAACTGGTATATAGTGTAGCACACTGACAGAATCAAGCTGAAGCTTTTGGGTGATTAACAAACTTATGTTGAGTCATTAGATGCACTGTGGGAAGTACCAACTGTCAAATTATTGGCAAAGGGGATAGCAAACCGCTATTCCAACAAGTGTGGTGTTAACTATTACCGTGATTGGTTGTCTGACCTTAGACAGAAAAGCAGGGAGGACTTTTAAGAATTGGCAGACAGAATTAGGGCAGTATCTTGTCACACATACACCCTAGGGAGAGACAATACATGAAATGAAGTGTTAATTGAAGAAGCTGAAGCAGGAGCCAATGATGTATTCATGTGTGAAATCTATCCACAAATTAGGAGTGAAGTAAAGGTAGCCTCCCCCAACCCCTTGCACGAAGTAGTCAGACTTGCTCTATTATGGGAGGAAGCTGGAAGATTTGTATCTGTCCCCACACATGCCAGCAAAGCACTATATGAGGGAAGCCGAACCATACAACTGAACACTGCTGGGATTCCTGTTGTAATAAATTCAATCCCATCAGTTACAAACAAGATTGTTGCGCCCACAAAATAAGTGGCCAAATTCCCTCAAGAGAAACATTCTAGCAGGCAAAAAAGAAAAAAAATCGATCAGCCAAACAGAAGTACACACACAGGGAACCGAGCATGGGGTGGGTTCTGCCACCCACTCTCACCCCCAATGGAATATGTGAAACCTATAAAAAGGGGAGACCCCACTGAGGTGGCAAATTTAGTTTTAGAATGCAAGTTCATAGGGAAGACTGTCTAAATTCTTGTGGATATCAGAGCTCAGATTAGTGTTCTTTTTGTTTCTAATAATGACAAGTGTGTGCTAAAACCACCACACTACAATGTAAGAGGACTTGCAGATGAGATAATCATTCTTTCAGGGGCACCTGCACAATAGACCTGCACACTGAAAGGAAAATGTATGTCCCTGATATGGAAGTAGATAGGAATCACACAGGACTTTGATGTTATCTTAGCGGACATTTTCCTAACATATTATCAGGCTGAGATAGATAAAAAAAATGCACTCTCTTCAGTTCAGTGATTCCATACATTGTTTTAGCAGTGAGCATGCATCACAATCGCAAGGAACTTGTGAAGGGCAGCCCACCTCACAAGCTCTAACCAAGCCACGTATATGGGCACAGATCAGACTTTCTGGTTTATCCACTCACCCAGAATGACTTTTTCAACAAGTTGCAAGCACATGTTAAGAGAGGTTTGAGCAAACCAGAGATTAAGGGGAACAGGTTTCAAATACCTGTGTGTGTTGACAATTTTAGTCAACAGGATATAGAAATACCACATGGTACAATTTTGGCCAGTGGTGAGGCAGTTATAGAAACTGAAGTGGCAAAGCTAAAACAGTTTAAAAGAAAGAAAAAGAAGCGTTTATCAGTAAGGTAGACTTTCATGATCACTCCTTCATTAAGGGATCAGTTAAAGAAGAAGTTGGCACATTTGCCAGGGCAAGAGCAAAATATGTTGTACCCAGTTTTAGAGGAATACGTGTGGTTGTTTGAGGAATGGCAGTATTTGCTGGATACTGGCCTCATACATCATGAAATTCACAGAGGAGACACAAGACCAATTGCACAGAAAGGATATCAAATACCATACCTCCTAAAGTCTGTTTTTGAAGATACTATTCAGCAGCAGCTGGCTGCGGCGATGATTCAACCATCTGCAAGTCCATAGTCAAGTCCTATCATTGTTGTGCCCAGAAAATCAATCAACAGGGAAAAAGCCTATTGTCTGTGTGTTGATACATGAGGCAGTAAGCAAGGTTCCCATACCTGATAACTAGCCCTGCCACAGATTGATGAGACCTTACACAGATTAGGAAACTGCAAATACTTTACTACCCTGAACATGTGTTCTGGATATCACCAAATTCTGATTGCACTAAAAGACAGATGAGAAACTGCTTTTGTGGTTCCACCTGGACTCTATGAATTCTTACGCATGCTTTTGTTCTAAGAAATGCACCTGCCACTTTTCAAAGATTTCCCAACTTGTTAATAAGAGGTTGAAATCTACATTGTGTTTCATGTATCTTGATGGCATCATATTTTTTGCAAAAACAATTTAAGAGCATGCTGACAGATTAAGAAATGTATTATCTTGACTCTAAAATGCAAATTTAAGTTTAAATTTAGAAAAATGTTCTTTTGCAGAGTCACAGGTTCAGTACCTGGAACATGTCTTTAGTTCAGAAGGAGATAAGCCAGATCCTAGGCTAACTGAGGCAGTGGATAATTTGCCAGCACCAAAAATGTTAAAGAGTTACAATCTTTTCTAGGCTTAGCTGGTTATTATCATCATTTGTACAAGATTATGCTACTATAGTAGAATCATTGAGAAATCTACTAAAGAAAGGCACAATGTTTGGATGGACAGAGAAGAGTGAGGCATTGATGGGAAAAATTACAAACATATTGACTAGTTCACCCCTGTCAGTACACCCAGATTTTGAAAAACCATTCATCCTTTTGATGGATGCATCAGATTACATGGTTTAGGCCATTTTGAGCCATGAAACTGATGGTGAGGAAAGACCAATAGATTATGCCTCTAGGCAAATGAATTCTGCAGAAATTAACTACAGTGCTACTGAGAAAGATTTGTTAGCCCTCATATTGGTAAAAATTACTTTAAATGACACTTGCATGGATGTCAATTCATTGTGGTTATAGACCACACTGCACTGGTATGGATGCTAGAGTTTAAAGGCAGTCATTTGAGTAGGTGGGCATTAAAACTATCTGAGTATGATTATACATTTCGGCATAAACCCAGCCATTTGCACAGAAATGCTGACATGCTTAGCAGAAAAATTAGAGTTGTGCAGACAGGTGATCTTTCCATAGAAGAATTGAAAAAATCACATGAGATATGCAGAATGTCATCAGTATGCATCACTCTCTGATTTTGTTGTAGAAGACAGTATGCTACATTACAAAACCCAGTTGGGTAACAGAGTGGTAATACCTAATGAACTGCAACAACATATAATAGCACAGTGTCATGACAGTTTACAGCCCTGCCATAATGGGTAATGAGCCAAAAATGTGAGAATAGCCTCAAATTGCTTGTGGAGAGTTCAACAAACCAACACTGGAAGTATATTCAAAACTGTCTGCCTTGTGCTCAAAGAGCACCTCCACAGAGGACTAAAGTTCCTTTACAAACATTACCAGAAGCATCGAAATCATTTCAGATTGTGGCCTTGGATATCTGAGGCCCATTTCCACAAAGCACCAAGAATAGTAAATATGTATTGTCAATTACTGATCACTTTTCAAGGTACTTAATTTTGATACCACTCACGGATATGACTGCTGAAACTGTTCCTTGTACCTTCATCAATCACTTACAAAATATTATGAACTGAAAAAAGCTAAACTACACCCATTCACCTTAAAGCCAGCAGGTGCCTGGAGCATGTGCACAAGAAACTATTGTGCAGATGTTACCATATTATGTATCATTCTGCATAAAACAGTTATGTCTATAAGGCAACTGGATTCTCCCCATGTGAAGCTGTTTATGGGAGACCCATGAATCAACCTTCTGAAACTGTCAAACTGCCCCCTGGTATTAGTGTAGGCAAAGTGAAAAGGCTAGCCTGCTGCCTCAAAGCCATTTGCAAATAGGTTAAGCACAGTAATTCGAAAGACACACAAAAACAGTTGGAACATAGCAACAAAGGTGCTACACTTACTCAGTACAAGCCTGGTGATTTATCATTGATTCAAAATCCTGTGGTGAAAAAAGGATGAATCAAGGAGTTCACTCCTCCTTATGATGCCCTTACCCTCTCTTATGGATAACTTCTCCAGGAAATGCTGAAATACAGTTATCTGATTGTACTATCATACAGAGAGTATATTTTGACTAGCTAAAGCCGTATCATGAATCGGCTGCACTGCTTCAAGTAGCTCTGCCTGCCTCTCCTTCTAAAGCTACTATGGCACGTAAAAATGCCACAACAGGGAAGCCAAAGAAAAAGGACCTGCTGGTGCTAGCCCATCCCCAATATGTCTTAAGGAATAAGCACCCTTATGCCCTTTGCTCTTAGGACTAAATATGTTCCATAAGTGAGCAAAAACATCAATTTTATTGCTGAATAAAGTTTAATAGAAGTTTTATTTATGCAACAGATTGGGAGGATGAAGACAATTGCCAAGGAGATCCATTGCTGTTCCTATACACAGTAAGAATTTACTAGTGCTTTTTATGTTTATGATCATATGTGTTTATATAAAAGTCATGTTATAAATATAAATCATAGTTTTGAGAATTAGCAACCAGAGCAGAGAGAAATAATTTTGCAATTAACAATAGAACATGAGGAAAAATGTTAAATGAGAGTCATAGTAACTGTTTTTGCAGTCATGGCAAAATCATGCAAATTGCAGAAACACATGAAGCTACAACTGGGCTTTTGAAATAGAAATATCTAAGTTACACAGACTAGCATTTGCAACCAGTTGTTCCTGGGTGTGGATGAGGACGCTTCACGTAGAAAAGACTAAGCAGTTACAAGGTCATTGAATTTGGAAGTCATGTACAACAAAAGACCTCTGTGAGGCATATACGATGTATTTAGTTTACACAATATTATTGCCACTAGAAACAGATGTAAGCTGTCATAAAAGGCCTCTCAAATGCTTACCAACAACTTTCATTCAGAAATACTCACAAGTCACATCTGAACATTAAATATACTCAAAGACTACTGATTACACTCTGTTAGCGGATTTGTCAGAAACTAGTCCCTAAACTACTTCTTCTGCTATATTTTTGGAGAATAACTGCTGAATTTTATTGCGTCAGCCTTTCTACAGGAGACCAGACATTGATCTTACATATTTTATAATACGCTACATTTCAGTCTAACTTTCATTCTCGTTTGATTGCTATGTAACAAAATGTTGAAGCTGCCTGGGTTTGGAAATACTGCCATTATACTGTAATCACACTTACAAGTGTAAATGAATACTTCATTGTACCTCAATATTATGAATGAGCCAAGAGTCACACACTTAAGTAAAACATCTGTAAATCATTACACCAGTATTTCACACTTTGTTTGTGTACACTTCAGTTCTATTGGATAGAGTCTACTACAAATATTTTCAGTAAGTGATTGACATGAGCAAGCTTTTTAAGGATTCTTGTATATGACATAACACAGTCAAGCTCAACACTTATAACTGCTGATTATACATTCATTCAGATAACCTGATACAGAACTCAAATAATTCATAAGAACTGCTGAAGTTCTTCATCACATTAATGCCTTTATCACTCCTCTGCCTGCTTACAAAAACAACTAGAAGAACAAGAAGTCTGTCAAGCTAAGTTTACTTCTGCCAGCCTGGAAACAGCAGAACTACAAATTTGTCACTACACATCATCAAACCATAACATCACATGCAGGTTAATCATTAGATGCTTTTCAACCCTTCTCCATAAGGAATATGGGAGAATACATTAGTCGAAATGGTCCATTGCCATTATGCATGACATCGCAAACAGCACCATTCTACAAGCACATGGCTCTGTGACATCGAAACAGAAAAATGGCTGCATTGTGACATCACAGAGCCTTTAGCCACCAGCTCCACACTGTGCTCCACATGTTGGTGAGGCGCCTGTGCAAGGACACACACCCACGCCGCAAGCTAACTTTCCAAATATCGAAAAATGAATTCTTCTCACCAAGTTTGTATGTTGTATCATACTTTAACAATGAAATTTTATAACAAGAAAGTGAAAATTAAACCCAATCATCATCTGAATAGTTAGGCATCTACCTAATGACTTGAATAAAACCAGTTTTTGAAGATACAGTACTCATATGGGTAATTTGGTACAATCCTTGCATACCAAATAAGTATTTGAGTTCCTCTTGGAGGAAAAAATAGGCATATTGACGACCTCTTATGCAACTTAACTGCATCACATGATGGGAAACTCAGGATATTAATGCCAACAATTCTGAATAAAAAGAGTTATTCCAGCCCTGTGCAGTTACTGATTGTCAGCAGATTGGGCCATCCTACCTGTTGCAGTAGATGAGGCAATTGATGGAGATTCATGTTTTAGCAGGTGCCAATACAGCAAGCACTTTTGCAAAAGTTCTCACTATGTGAGAGAGAGGCAATACAATATACTACAGCATAGCCAGCTCTTGCCAGGCAAATCAATGTCTAACACAGACTTTAGTCCAAGCAGTGATTTCTAATGGAAATGCAAAATTGTGAAATATTACTTTATAGCACAATGTGAATGAGACTTATTATTGACAATATGCAGTAACATTTCACCTAGGTGAGACAAAATTTGTCGTTTGTTAACAGCTGTACTGAACCTCTAGAGCAACCATGCATAGCCAGTCTATTAAACTGTCATTTTTACTTGCATTTAGTATCCCTTGAGGAACTTATGTAAAGGTAATTACATGTGCTTTGCATACAGAACTAAAAGAAGCCAGTGTGTACCATAGATCAAAACTGATTTTGCTGCTGCATAAACAAATAAAAGACCACTGAATGTATTTTTCTTGCTTCATGTTCGACGCTAGCTGCCTGCACTACAGAAGAAATGCCCAAGACACAGGAAAGACACTTGACCTGCTGAGTCTCGTGTAGCATTGCTGATAAGCACTTAGCAGCAGACCAGCCACACCAAACATACATTTGCTGCAATCCTCAACAGTGTATGTAATGTACTTAAAAACTTTGGAGTAAAATGTTATTTCATCTCTCTATATTTGCAAATCACAATAACATAATTGCACATAACTGTCTACGCACATGTGAACCATACATTTGATACAACAACCAATTTAATTTGAATTAATTTTATTTCATCTATCAGATGCTAAACACAATGTTCTGAAACAAATACCTTATGCTTTAAGCAATTTATTTATGATATACTGCACAGACAAACAGCCTACATGCATCAATGTAAGTTCATTGCTGGAGATTCTGCAGCCGCTGTCTACAACAATCTTTGAATTACCTCAATAACTGATTGGATGCTGGAGATAAGTCAAAAAACCACCACAAACTCCACTGAGGAGTTAGCAATCAAGGATAACTTGGGAGCAAAAACTTGATAATGAAGAACATAGATATCAGGAATAAAAACACGCACAGATACCAAACCTTGATGGATAACCACACAATTATAAACACATTTGAGAGAGCTTGAAATTGTCAGCAATACATACAAGAGATCATTCCTTGCTTCTACACCATGAGAATAATATTGAAGTATACGAGCATAACAGACCATGAGACAAGCTGTTAGACACGTACCACTCAGCACTTTCATGTAAGTTATACTGGCCAAGATCAGAAATATGTAATACTGAAGATAATAACTAAACCATTATCTCATCTGCTCCTGCTCTGCTGCTATTTATATGTGTTATTTAAGAATAGATATACACTCCTGGAAATTGAAATAAGAACACCGTGAATTCATTGTCCCAGGAAGGGGAAACTTTATTGACACATTCCTGGGGTCAGATACATCACATGATCACACTGACAGAACCACAGGCACATAGACACAGGCAACAGAGCATGCACAATGTCGGCACTAGTACAGTGTATATCCACCTTTTGCAGCAATGCAGGCTGCTATTCTCCCATGGAGACAATCGTAGAGATGCTGGATGTAGTCCTGTGGAATGGCTTGCCATGCCATTTCCACCTGGCGCCTCAGTTGGACCAGCGTTCGTGCTGGACGTGCAGACCGCGTGAGACGACGCTTCATCCAGTCCCAAACATGCTCAATGTGGGACAGATACGGAGATCTTGCTGGCCAGGGTAGTTGACTTACACCTTCTAGAGCACGTTGGGTGGCACGGGATACATGCGGACGTGCATTGTCCTGTTGGAACAGCAAGTTCCCTTGCCGGTCTAGGAATGGTAGAACGATGGGTTCGATGACGGTTTGGATGTACCGTGCACTATTCAGTGTCCCCTCGACGATCACCAGTGGTGTACGGCCAGTGTAGGAGATCGCTCCCCACACCATGATGCCGGGTGTTGGCCCTGTGTGCCTCAATCGTATGCAGTCCTGATTGTGGCGCTCACCTGCACGGTGCCAAACACGCATACGACCATCATTGGCACCAAGGCAGAAGCGACTCTCATCGCTGAAGACGACATGTCTCCATTCGTCCCTCCATTCACGCCTGTCGCGACACCACTGGAGGCGGGCTGCACGATGTTGGGGCGTGAGCGGAAGATGGCCTAACGGTGTGCGGGACCGTAGCCCAGCTTCATGGAGACGGTTGCGAATGGTCCTCGCCGATACCCCAGGAGCAACAGTGTCCCTAATTTGCTGGGAAGTGGCGGTGCGGTCCCCTACAGCACTGCGTAGGATCCTACGGTCTTGGCATGCATCCGTGCGTCGCTGCGGTCCGGTCCCAGGTCGACGGGCACATGCACCTTCCGCCGACCACTGGCGACAACATCGATGTACTGTGGAGACCTCACGCCCCACGTGTTGAGCAATTCGGCGGTACGTCCACCCGCCCTCCCGCATGCCCACTATACGCCCTCGCTCAAAGTCCGTCAACTGCACATACGGTTCACGTCCACGCTGTCGCGGCATGCTACCAGTGTTAAAGACTGCGATGGAGCTCCGTATGCCACAGCAAACTGGCTGACACTGACGGCGGCGGTGCACAAATGCTGCGCAGCTAGCGCCATTCGATGGCCAACACCGCGGTTCCTGGTGTGTCCGCTGTGCCGTGCGTGTGATCATTGCTTGTACAGCCCTCTCGCAGTGTCCGGAGCAAGTATGGTGGGTCTGACACACCGGTGTCAATGTGTTCTTTTTTCCATTTCCAGCAGTGTATTTTGCTAATTTAAGGTTTGGAGCTCCACCTTAAAGCATTGTATTTCATGTAACATGTTCATGTATTTCACTTGACAGTCCACCTCTTCTCTCTGAGCTTGACCACCATTTGAAGATGTGTTTTAATTTTATGAATAGGTGTGAATATTTCAATGCAGTTAGATATTGCTAAGCACAAGCCTTTGGGAATTAGCAAATGTAATTAGTCCATTGGATAACAATTTTGTTTATTTGTAAGTGATATCTATGGGAAATACCCTAGCTTTGAGGACATTTCTCTTCTTGCTCTTAATATTGTAAAGCATTTTTCGAATTGTAGACGTTTTTTGTGCCTGACCTGAGGCACAATATGCTCATTCAGATGCACTTAATTTATATTTGAGTTATGGTAATAATCTCCATCTTGCAGATTACAATGGATTATTCCCATAAGAACTACCATAATTATTTGTGTAACACTCCTCTGGAACTTTTGTTCACCTTGCCAATACCACAAGCTCTAGCTCGCACCTGAATTAAGGAATACTAAATATCACATACAAATAGCATCACTACCATGCCCCTAAGCAAATGGGAACTTTGCACTGCATAGTTCTGTTAATCAGTTCAAGATAGGCTCTAGTGTGGAACAACTCAGATAATACAGTTCCTTCATCATAGTGGTGGGACATGGAACAGGTGCATCCATTCTGCTGCATTGTTGCTGCAGTTAATTTTATGACCCTCCCGCTTTTATCACTTAGCCTATTACCATGTTATCAGCTCTATTCTATATTTCTTTCTTCAGTTGTTGAGGAACTAGCTGGATTAATCAGGACTAAATCCCCTGGCAGTACCAGCACTATCATATTCTTTCCCAGCCATTTAATATTGAGGTATCACTCCTCTCCTGTTGCAGTATCCATATTATTTTAATCAGACCTAATCATGAGATACCAGCCACCATTCCAACTAGTCAGGCACACAAACTCCACTTAAAGGAAGATAAACATGATAATTCATGCCTATTTTAGCAAACAACATTGGATTAGAGAAGCCAATGAATGCCCCCTACTCCAACATTATGCTGATAACACTAGTGACTAGGTGCACTCTGTATGCGATGTCCTGGCACAGAAGCACCAGATTGCACTTCTAGTGTGGACACATATTTATGCCTTGTTGATATCCCTAAACTTCTTTGTTCATTTGCTACTGTTTTCTGACAAGTGTCACTTTCTGACATCCTACTGCTAATCTGTAATTTCACTCACGAAACACTGAAGTATACATTAGTTACCTAACAGCTTCAGGTTTGTATTCAGACAAAATGGATCAACAAGTAGTAATAAATTATGGTTCCATTGTAACTTAATGTGCATGCAGGTAGCTCAGTGTGGTTGCCAACCACATGTGTTATAGGCACATAGCTTGGAATAAAAAATGTTTCCTTAGTCCTTAGAAGATCAAGACACTTATCTGTTTTGTTTTCATGCCAAAAGTGCATTAGAGGGTTAATCTGTAAATTAAAATCTATTTGTCCAGCTTTCACATTTTTTTCCCATAGCCATGCTCTTAATTTTACTCAACAACTCTACTAATATTTCACCATCTTCTTTCAATGGCAAACTGGCAACATCATCTAATGTAAACACAAATACAGCCTGCGGTAGAACACTGCTGCCTACAGTTCTGCCCGTACATGATGTTCTACTTACATACAGGGTTATTACAAATGATTGAAGTGATTTCACAGCTCTACAATAACTTTATTATTTGAGATATTTTCACAATGCTTTGCACACACATATAAAAACTCAAAAAGTTTTTTTAGGCATTCACAAATGTTTGATATGTGCCCCTTTAGTGATTCGGCAAACATCAAGCCGATAATCAAGTTCCTCCCACACTCGGCGCAGCATGTCCCCATCAATGAGTTCGAAAGCATCGTTGATGCGAGCTTGCAGTTCTGGCACATTTCTTGGTAGAGGAGGTTTAAACACTGAATCTTTCACATAACCCCACAGAAAGAAATCACATGGGGTTAAGTTGGGAGTGCGTGGAGGCCATGACATGAATTGCTGATCATGATCTCCACCACGACCGATCCATCGGTTTTCCAATCTCCTGTTTAAGAAATGCCGAACATCATGATGAAAGTGCGGTGGAGCACCATCCTGTTGAAAGATAAAGTTGGCGCTGTCGGTCTCCAGTTGTAGCATGAGCCAATTTTCCAGCATGTCCAGATACACGTGTCCTGTAACGTTTTTTTCGCAGAAGAAAAAGGGGCCGTAAACTTTAAACCGTGAGATTGCACAAAACACGTTAACTTTTGGTGAATTGCGAATTTGCTGCACGAATGTGTGAGGATTCTCTACCGCCCAGATTCGCACATTGTGTCTGTTCACGTCACCATTAAGAAAAAATGTTGCTTCATCACTGAAAACAAGTTTCGCACTGAACGCATCCTCTTCCATGAGCTGTTGCAACCGCGCCAAAAATTCAAAGCGTTTGACTTTGTCATCGGGTGTCAGGGCTTGTAGCAATTGTAAACGGTAAGGCTTCTGCTTTAGCCTTTTCCGTAAGATTTTCCAAACCATCGGCTGTGGTACGTTTAGCTCCCTGCTTGCTTTATTCGTCGACTTCCGCGGGCTACGCATGAAACTTGCCCGCACGCTTTCAACCGTTTCTTCGCTCAGTGCAGGCCGACCTGTTGATTTCCCCTTACGGAGGCATCCAGAAGCTTTAAACTGCGCATACCATCGCCGAATGGAGTTAGCAGTTGGTGGATCTTTGTTGAACTTCGTCCTGAAGTGTCGTTGCACTGTTATGACTGACTGATGTGAGTGCATTTCAAGCACGACATACGCTTTCTCGGCTCCTGTCGCCATTTTGTCTCACTGCGCTCTCAAGCGCTCTGGCGGCAGAAACCTGAAGTGCGGCTTCAGCCGAACAGAACTTTATGAGTTTTTCTACATATCTGTAGTGTGTCATGACCATATGTCAATGAATGGAGCTACAGTGAGTTTATGAAATCGCTTCAATCATTTGTAATAGCCCTGTACTATCAAACACATGTCACTATGCATTTTAATGAATTTCAATACTCTATACATACCAATTAGTACATGTGTCCTACAGTATCACTCAATACTGGGGTGAGGAACTGTGAACTTGCATTATTCCTAACAAAACCATCTACTTCTCCTTGCCCTCATACCTGTATTGTTCTAACAGAGTAAAAACCTTGGTTCGTCCCTGTTGGCAACAGCTTATTGTATTCCATACACCAGCCCATTACAGTATTTTGATTTGTTTTCAACCCATTGCCATGTCCCCAACTTTTCAGGTCACTTTAGTGGATGGTGTCTTTTGTTCAGTATGTCTTCATGCGATATAACTGCCCTTACTGTTAAGCTCTCAGCACATTTAGTTTATACCTATAACAATAGCCTTAGGCCTTTCCTGCTGTACCTACCTGAAGTGCCAGTCCCCTTGCCACAACTACATAGTTGTCTGACATTATCCAGTGCACCTTGGATTCACCTCTTAGAATCCATCAATAAACTCCTAGCCCAGGAGCATGGGCAAATTTCTCTTGATCATGCTACTGCACACCCTTCCGAATGACACACTCAAAATTATTCCAATTGAGTGGTCATTCTGAGTGTTATGTCTGAGCCTTTAGCTCTACTTGTCATTGGCTTTATTATATGGATTTTATATAAATATGACTATGGTAAATCACATGAGCAAGCACCACAGGCTGTACTAGATTCCAAAGCAGTTAGTGAATATCAGGGGTGAAAATGTCACTTCAAAGGCATGGCACTCCTTTAGGTTAAGGTATGAATTCTATTTCTAGTAATTACTCCATTTCTGCTGCAGTTCCAATCAGACCAGATTAGCAAAGTGAAAACCTACATTTATTTGTTAACTTTAAATATCAAGTGTTTACTGATTATTATGAGTTATGTAAAGTTTCTTTAATTCATTTCTTTTGTAATTATGTCTTTAATGGCAAACTGTTGTATTTCTAATGACAGTCATTATTACTCTTCTGTTCCTTTCTATGAAATGTAAACTACTCAAACCCCCACTGATGCGAATCCTGTCTGTGAGTGTAGCAGTCACCAGTAGTCAACCCACTTGTTGCATGTCGGCCGTGACGCAGGGACCTTATCATGGTGCCCATGTAACCATGCACTGGCTCAACTACAGGGCAGCTGCCTGCCGCTACTATGCTCAGAGCCATGCATGGTTGACAACCATCCACTGCACCAACTCCAACAATGTCACACATTTGAGAAGTAACATTTTAAACAAGCAAGAAGCTTCAAGAACTAATACTTTTGAACATGATTTATTGCAATACTGAAACTTTGTGCACCCTGCTTGCCACTAGTATGTTTTCAACATTTCATTTACACTCTCCATTATGATAAGTCCCCTTTTCTTAAAACACTAAATGTCAACCAACTTCCAACAGTTACACATTACTTGATTATTGTCAAACTTTATGTAAATCAATTAATGACCCGTAACTGGCTCTCACAGGAGGGGGAGGGAATTGTGCAGCCCAAAGTGGTGTTAAGGCTAAAAAAGAACATTATTTTCTTTTTCAGATTTTGCAGTATTTTTCTTATGACTTCCACTGTGCATCAGTGGCATTGTGTAGTGGGGATGCATCCCATGCTTGGTTCTGCTGATCTAGGGATGCTACCCACAGGGCTCATGAGCAAGTTACACTTTTGGAAGGTTCAAAGCCAACCAATGGGAGAGAAGATATCGGTCATGTGAGGGGGGGGGGGGGGGGGGGGTTGTTGGTTGACCAGTGAGACAGTGGCCACAGCAGTGGATTGCTCTTTTGCCTACCAGCTCTCATACTCTACAGATGTGTCTGCCTGCTCCTCCCATTGAGGACGAAATGCTCTCCACCATGATGCATGGTTCCCTCCATGGTCATAGCAGATGGCAGACCAAATGTACCCCATAGAATAGGAGGAGGAGAATAAATCTCCATTTTTTTAGCAACTCTAGAGTGAACAGGATCAGTCCTCAATGCCCACTTATGCTCTTTAATTCATCCTGACATGTACAGTATTACTATTTATTCCTAAGCTTCTATAATCTGTAAAAAGGGCAAAATTTTTATCTTCTTTCAATCTTAGTGGTAGATCATTTTAAAATAGAAACAACAATGGACCTTAAACACCTACATCTACATACATGCTCCACATGTCACTGTATAGTGTGTGTCGGAGGGTACCCTGTATCACTTCTAGTCATTTCCTGTCTTATTCCAATCACAAATAGAGCAAGGGAAAAATAATTGACTATATTCCTCCACACAAGCCTTAATCCCTCAAATCTCATCTTCATAATACTTATACAAAATGCATGTTGGCTGCAGTAGAATTGTTCAGAGGCTCACTTCAAACGCTGGTTCTCTAAATTTTCTCAGTAGTGCCCCTCAAAAAGAACATTGCCTTCCCTCCAGTGATCCTCATTTGACTTCCCAAAGCATATCTGTAATATTTGTGTGTTGTTCGAACCTAGTGGTAATTAGCAGACAGACAGTCAGCAATGGCATCTTCCCATACACCACAATGTCATCAGCAAACAGCTGTAAACTGCTTCTCACTATGGCCACCAAATCATTTATTTATATACAAAATAACAGCAATGCTATCACACTTCTCTGGGGCACTCTTCACAATACCCTTGTCTCTGATGAACTCTCGCTGTCAACGATAACATAATAAGTTATGTTACTTAAGAAGTCTTCAAGCCACTCACATATCTGGGGACCTGTTCTGTATGCTCATACCTTCATTAGCTGTCTGCCAAGGGGCACTGTGTCAAATGATTTTCATAAATCTAGGAATATGGAATCTGTCCATTGCCCTTCATCCATAATTCAGAGGATACTGTATGAGAAAAGGACAAGTTGAATTTTGCATGAGTGACACTTTCTAAAACGATGCTGCTTTGTGGGCAAAAGCTCTTCTGTCTCAAGGACATTTATTATATTTGAACTAAAAATATGTTCAAGAATTCTGCAGCAAAACTGATATTAAGGATATTTGTCTGTAATTTTGTGTGTCCATTCTTTAACCCTTCTTATATAAAGGAGTCACCTGCACTTTTTTCCAGTTGCTTGAGACTTTGTGCTGGGTGAAAGATTCATGAAAACTACAAGTAAGGGCCAAAGCTTGTTTGCTTTCAATTCTTTCAGTTGTTTCTCTACACCAGTAATGCTTATTACAATGTCCTCCATTGAGGAGTCTGTGTGATGATCAAATGATGGTATGGTAGTACAATTCTCCTGCGTAAATGATTTCTTAAATGTGAAATTTCAAACTCCAGCTTTACTTTTACTATCTTCTACTGATCAATTAATGATTGGATAGAAGCCTTAGACCCAATTAGTGATTTTGCATAGGACCAGAATTTTATCAGGTTCTTGGCAACAGGACTTTGTATAATACCATGTCTGATTGTCTAAAATTTGAATGCTTTTCGCTCCATGATTCACATCAACCTGATTCACTCTGCTTTCTGTCATGTGGACAAGATACAAATCATTAACCCGCTGCATTTATTATTTCATATCATGTTAATTTTTGTATGAGTATATCAAAATGTTCCCAATGGTAATAGTCTGTTTCTTTTTTTGTTTTTTTTTTCTTCTAGATCATTTTCCATTGTAATTACAGCATGTTCATTTCACTTATGAAATTTGTTATCAACAATCCGTCTAAGTTTGAGAGTAATAGAGATACTGAAAAGTACGAAACTAGGAGGAAAAATAATCGGCATTACCCTTTTATCAATCCAACTTTGTGACAAAAGGGGTGAAATATACATCTATAAAACACTTTGACTATCTTCCCACAGAAATAAAATGACTGAGAGGTAGCAGACATGTTTTCAAATGTGGATTAAACATGAAACTTCCTGACAGGTTGAAACTATGTGCCGGACCGAGACTCAAACTTTGGATCTTTGTCTTTCGTAGGCAACTGTCCCTACCAACTGAGTTCCCCAACAATGACTTGTGACCTGTCGACACAACTTTACCTCATCTCCTACCTTCCAAACTTCACAGAAGCTCTCCTGCGAAACTTGCAAGACTGGCAATCCTGTAAGAAAAGATACTGTGGAGAGAAGGCTTAGACACAGCCTGGGGAATGTTTAAAGAATGAATTTTTCACTCTGCAGTGGATTGTGCACCAAAACAAAACTTCCTGAAAGGTTAAAACTATGTGCTGGACTGAGACTCTAACTTTGCCCATGAAAGAGCAAACACTTTACTGACTAAGCTACACATGTGCAACTCATGACACATTCCCCAAGGCTGTGGCTAAGCCATATCTCTGCAATGTCCTTTCTTCCAGAAGTGCTAGTCTCGCAAGTTTCAGAGGAGAGCTTTTGTGAAGTTTGGAAGGCAGGAGATAATGTACTTGTGAAAGTAAAGCTACGAGGGTGGGTTATGAGTCATGCTTGGGTAGCTCAGTTAATAGAGCACTTGCCCACCAAAAGCAAAGGTCCTGAGTTCAAGTCTCAGTCCAGCCCATAGATTTCATCAGCCAGAAAGTTTCATGTCAGCACCGAGTGAAAAATCTGTTTTAGATTAAACATCTTTCTCCTTAAAAAATCCCTCTGCATGGCAGAGCAAGGTGGGACTACTTTGTGGAAGCACAAGTTAGCTGAGGGCCACATCTTTTAAAATGGTTGCATGCATTAGTTAACTCTGCATTACAGAAAAGGTATAAATTGTTACATAAAAATTCTGACTGTCTTGGAAGGTCACAAAAAAACCATTACTGAGCTGCATGCGACCCGTCTGCTAGTATCTGTTTTGGGGAGCTATATCTTAATGTCCACTTTCTCGCAACTCTCAGATAAATTTTTACAGAGGATTACAATTTTATCATATTGTTGGCTAGGACTACTATATTGTCTGCAAATCTCAAGTTAGAGACTCTCTTTCCTTCCTAATAATTTTGGTCATAGCCATCTCAAGGAGTGCTATAGACAGTTTTGGAATATAGCAATACTCTGCTCTATGGCTCTTTCAATGCAATATTCCCTCGTGTTTTTTTCTATGCTGACAGAAGTCATCAAGGTATCATAGATGGCTTCTGTCAACATAGAAAAATGAAAGGAAATTTTTTATTGGAAGAGGAGTAAAGCAGAGTGACCCTGTATCCTAGAAACTGTTTATGACAGTCCTTGAGATGATTAGCATATTTTATTACATATTTGCAATCTTTAATAGTGATTCTCAAGAGGAGGCTTTGTAAGCTCTTTGTGCCTTGTTTAGTGAGCATCTAATAAGTGAATGAGATTAATCAAGTTGCAACCATGTAACATACACTAGACTATTGCTAACATGGTCATTCCTTGCACACATGGATGTCAGACTAGTGGAAGTGCCAGCTTATTATCATAACTTTCCTTTAAGCTATTTGATTCTCTCTTCATCTGTTAAAAATTGGTCATTAAAAGTTGCTCATCCAACATTCTACACAGCAGCAACAGGTTTCTGTGAAGAACCGGAGTTCAACCTATTTCTGATATCGAGTTTCTGCTTGAGGTCCAGCATAACGTGTTTCCTTTGGAAGGCGTTCTACTGAACTGTAAAGATAGCCACAGTTTTAAGCATATATAGCATTGTGTAACACTGTAATTAACTAACATTCATTATTGTAAGGAAGAATTCATTACCGTATGTGTCATTTCTGCTTGAGCAACTGGAGGCTGGATGTGGGCCAGGCCTTATTACTGAGGACCAGATTAGCAAGGGTTTAGTGTACTTTCCTGTGCCTTGCAATGTGTTCAGATTTCACCCTGGTGACTCGACATTCACAGTTTATGTGTAGACTCCAAAGAAACTTTGAAATATGGAGCACACTTCATTTCTCAGTTACAGAATATAATTTTATGATATATGGAAAAGAAATACCCTTTGTATCACCTCAGCTACAAAATACTGTAATCATACCAATGACTTTGAGTTGTTAGCTAATTTCAAGCAGTTCAAATTACATGCATACATCTTACACACTGCTTGAAATTAGCTGTCTGAAACTAGTCGTATGGTAAATATAATAATGATCTTCCAAAACCCAAGTAGAACAACGGATACTGCCCGATGAAACATCCTAGCTGTGGAGATCAGAATCAACTAAGTATGTAATTTTATGGAAGCTAGCCTAAATTAGTTGTTTTATATGTATGCTGTGCATCCTGTTTCACACCAACGTCACTTTCAACAGTATCTATAAAGTAATCATTAGAAATATTAAAGACTAGAAGAGTTCAGAGCTGCAATAACTTACTCAATTAATTCTAGAGTATTAATTTTTGCTTCTGTTGCATTGTTTCTGATTTTACTACAACTCACCAGCAAGACTTTGAAACATTATATCAGCTTTGTATCTGTTGGCTAATACTTATTGCTTTTAACACTCTGGAGACCAAGCCCAAGCATAGCACAGACCGCAACTTTGTGTTAAAAAGGCTGTGCCTCAGTACAGATTGGGCTGCAATTTTCTTGCCATATGAGAAATCTATTGCTCAAAAACGGGACTCATTTCAGTTGAGAACAATGTACAGATGTCTCGCTAACTGGAAACTGAATGGAGCTGCCTTCTGTTGTGAATTTCTAGTTGTTTTACTGTCGCAAATGGCTGAGATAATATGATTGCACTGACGTAATTCTGTGCATGTAATCTTTAGGATTTGCAGTCTGCTGCAAGTATGATACAAATATGTCACATTTATTAAGTGAGCAAGAAATTTTGGAAACTCATGAGAAATAAATTGCTCGATAACTCACCTCAAACTTTTTTCTTGGGAGGATAATTATACTTTCTGTCACCATTATTTTAAAATCTGTAAGCATCATAAGAACTAAAGTAAATACGAACAATAAATCTTGAAGTTTGGCAGTTATTTAGTATGTATTACCCTTGAAGAGATATCAATTACACATGTTCTAGTAATGCTTTAAATAATAGCATAAATGGCCGGTTTCATAAGCCCGATATCCTTCTATGGTGCCAGTCTCCAAAGTGTTAATCTTCTGACTACTTAGTGAAATTAATGTTTACACTGCTTGTGGAGTTCTTTATACCACTAGGAGTCAGCCTGTGTAGATTGCACTCATGTGTCTCTTAGTCTGAATTTTAGTAATAAAGTTTGGCCTAAATAATCTGAGAGGCGATAATTTATAGAATCTGCTGAGACAATTTGATCCTAATTTGTCATGGCATTGATGTATTAACCAAGCAAGTGTTAAGTATTCTACTGGGAACTAGTCCAAGCAGATCTTTGCCCCCCCCCCCCCCCCCCCCACCCACATACACACCTCCTAACAATCCACTAGGTAACACTAAATATCCACGGCCAGATGATTTGTCTGGTGTTGTAATAGAATCAGTCTATTTATTCATAGAGATGGTTTGAGGCCGAAATGATACAAGTGTTCTCTTGAGGTGTCAAGCTCAGAGTGCTACCAAAGGAGCTCCTAGTGCAAACTTTGTACACAGGGAGTATTACGTGCTCTGTAGCCAAGTGTTGCTATGGTATAGTCATGTATTTCAAAACAATGAATGTTATCTACAGATTGCTGGTGTTCCATAATGACTGCAAGAGGTACCAATTCTATAACAACTGCTTCAAAGCCATCTGTTTTATTATCTAAGCTATATTCATTATAATGCAAAAAGACACAGTATTCACATGTGAAATTCTGTGTGGATACATACACTGCCATTATCTAGTATAGCTGACTAGTGGTGAACTTTTACACTTGTCTTGCAGATGTATTACTTCACTGGTATGGAAGTTCATGACTGATTCTCCCAAAATCTTAATTTTTGTGCTTGGGTGGAATGAATAAATGAGCAAATCCAACTTATTATTTACTGTTCCTAGGCTCCTTGTTATTATAAAGTGATGGTGACTATGCATTATGCAGAACCTTCTTTCTATGTTGCTTATGTTGTCAAATGTTGTGTTTTTAAAACTCATGCACACATTTTGAATTCCTTTATTACCATTTTTCATATCTTTATTTACACAAAAAATTTGGCAGCTAAGTTTTGCCCTAGACAATCTGCATGAAGAATAAATTTACCTGTTCTTACCAGTTGACGATTACAGATTTTAAGTCTATTTTTTGATGTGTGACAAGACTGTTTGTTATGTCTTTTTTGTCCACAATAGCTGATAACGCATAATAAGAAACTCTCAAGGTAGCTTCAATGACAATGACCAAATTGGTGATTGATATATAATTCTTCTGTGGTTGTATCCATCTCTGTGCTTTGCTTACACTGCTTATTTTCTTTCGACGTGATTCGAGATTACTAGTTGCACTCCCACAGTTCATAATTGAAATTACTTGAAAGACATTTTTGTGCACAAAATGTACGTTATGTTTCACTACTTACATGATAATGTACTTTCAGCATGCTGTTTTCGTATGCAACTTTTGGTCATTTTTCAGAAACAGAAGAGATATTTTGCGAAACTTCTAGTGTATTCAGAACACTTTTTCCTACATGAAGTTTTGAGATGTCCGTTTTCAGCACATTGTTTCTGAATTGTTAACCTCACAGTTGTTCATTCAGCTTTGCAATTTCATCATTACAATTCGCACACATTTTCTTTTTAACAGAAAAAATAATGTTCTTATGTGATAAATTTTCACACAGTCTGTCATCTTGTTGCCATAAAGTTTGGTGTCACAGCTGGCCTAAAATACTGACAACATCTACTCTCTCAACAGATTTAACTGTAAATTTGTTAAAATTTAAGACTACACATCCTGATAGAGACAAAATTTGATAAAGTGCCACGACTGTAAGAAATGTTGCTGAAGAAGTCTCAAAACATTTGTCAAAATGGAAGCTGACTCCTATTTTTCTTTTTAATCTATTTTGAAACTAATGTAGAATAGCAGCTTTCTTACTTAAATAATAGGGATAGGAAAGCAAAGAACAAATGTAATGAGTAAATATAAAGTTGTTTAAGTAGTGTGAAAGTAAAAAGGCAAATGTGTTCTGGAAAGAGGAGGAGATGCAGGGGGGGATTGAAAATACTTTGTGGCACTGCTAGCATGTGTCTACCTTTGACCCACACCACACCCTCCCAGTTCTCTCTTCTCTGGAGAAGACTAGTGCCTTTGTATATCAAATTGCTACATTTGTGAGATGTTATGGAGCTGCAATAGTTAAAATGTATCACAATTGGCGTGAATGTAGACACACTAAAGGCTATAAACATGACTACAGAGTATTACAACGACCATAGTGAATGCTTGGTTTGGTACATAATATATGGCAACAAATGTAGCAGTATGAAGCATGACACCCTGCAATTCTACAGCCACCAATCTGGCAAGATTTCAATCATGATCATGTGCTATGGCCTCAAACATATTAGCTAGCCCCATAGAAACCCCACAACCACCCAAACTTGCTTCACAGATGATCACTGATCAAATCAGTATGTATTATGCAACAACAAAAAAATTGTGTTATTAACAACTGGAGAAATATCTGACAAGTCATTATTGTTTTAACTTCTCAGATGAGGGCATGTATGTTTGGCGTCAACAGCAGCTGGTTATCGATTCATCATGAAAGGCAACAACAATGTTATCTCAGTAGTGACAGTTGTTTGCTATGGTCAAGTTTCCATAGCAAAGTTTCAATATCTGGTGTTTGTAGAGTGGCCACTAACTTCTGGTATCTCAATCTCTACTAGTGACATTTGGCAATGATGCAACAATATGCAGCCAATTTGTTTATCAGATTACCTTAGTATGAGTTAAGTGTATTTTTTAGGCAATTAATATGAAAAAGTGGTTTTACTGAATGATGACTATGCAAATGTTTTGTGCCACTGCAAAATTTCAACATGCTCTATCAAATATAAAAAAAAGGTCCACTCACTCTAAAAATATGCATTTCTATACCTATTTCCTTATGTAATTATCTGCAACATCTATTATTCTATCATTTCTTGTTGGAGATACTGAGAAACAACAACTACCTCCAACATTACTTGAGTTTAAATTTACTGTTCCTTGAGGTAAGTAGAGAAAGATTATTATGGAGACCAATGATCCACACATTTTGCAAATGAAGTAATTATGTTCACTCAATTTTAATCCTTTAAATCTGTCAAAAAAATACGATGCTAACAATACAGCCAAATGGAATAAGGCATGGGTAGAAGATGTGTCAACCCCAGAATAACTATGAAATAAGATAATTTCAGATATGTCTTACTGCAAATATCTATTGAGTGAACACCCAAAATAAATCATGATATTACGTAAAGAATTATAAGTTCCCTCAATACACACATCAAACTGCAACGGAATGTTACGAGAAAAGGGGCACAAACGTATGGCGGAAGAAGAAAAATAGTGTGAAAATTTATCAATAGATGGGACTGTATGTGTCAGGATACGTAAATGAAAACACCTGACATGCGCACAACCCATTGATGTTGGTATAAACATGCCGGGTACACGGCTTTTCTTCCTTTTGCATCTGTGACGTACGCCATGACTATCTCAATGCAGGATCGTGCTCTTCTTGTAAAGCTGTATTACATGAATGATGACTGTGTACACATCACTATTTGCAGAAGTTCCGGACACTGAAGGGTTTGAAAAAAGGCATTGGTGTGATGACTGCCGTGGGTCTGGAGAAAATGTTTCAGAAATTTGAAAAGATGGGTTCTTTTAGTGTGCAACGTGGTAAAGGGAGGAAAAGAATTGACTCAACGTCCGTGGAAGCAGTGGCCACAGCAATGCAGGAGGAGACAGGTGGTGGTGTGCAAATGTGTAGTGCACAGAGAATTGCTAGAACATTGGACATACCTGTGAGCACGGTGTGTAAAATCCTACGAAACATCCCTCTTTGCTATCCATTCAAAATTACCCATGTGCACGAGTTGCTTCCTGTTGACCTGCCAGCAAGAGAGACCTTTGCTTTAAAATTTCTTGCTCGCACTGAAGAGGACAATGATTGGCCATGGAAGATTTTGTAGACAGACGAAGCCCAGTTCCATCTGACAGGATATGTCAGTACACAGAATTATCGAATATGAGCAATGGAAAATCCACACGCAAATCAATCAGTACCACTTCATCCTGAAAAGGTCACTGTGTGGTGCAGGTTTACGGCATCATTTATCATAGGGCCATATTTTTTTGAAGAGGCAGGTGCTTCCGGTCCTGTTACTTGTACACCTGTACCGTCACTGGTAAGCACTATGAGTGTATTTTGCACAAATATGTCATTCCAGCTCAGCAACAACTTGGATAGGATTATTTTTATGCAAGATGGCACACCTAAACACATTGAAAATCCAGTTAATCAGCTGCTGAAGCACCATTTTGGAAATGCTAGAATTATCAGCCACCATTTCCCTACAGCCTGGCTGTCCCAATCACCTGATTTTAATCAAAGTGACTTTTGGCTGTGTGGCTATGAAAGATGTTACATTCAGTGTGCTGATTGCAAACACAACTGCATTAAAGGCACAACACATTCTGAACATGACCCCAGAAACATTTCGATCAGTTGTGGAACATGCTGTTTCTCAATTTCGACTTGTTGCAGAAAACGGTGGACAACATATAACATGTTTTGCGCCAGTCAAATGGAAATTAATAATCCAATCTGATTTTGATTGATGATTTTTCATGCGAATTTTAACCTTAGGACAATTAAAAACTGATGTGATTGATGCTTTCTATGTGGTCTTTGGCCTCAGGACAATTAAAAACTGATGTGAGTGATGCTTTTTATGCGGTTTTTGGGCGCAGCACAATTAAAAACCGATTTTTCCCATCTGATGTGATATGACCTTGCCGTGGTGGATGAGCTTACATAATTAACAGTATCACATCTATACATCCATGCACACTGAGTAGTAAAGTTTGTTTAACATCAAATTTACACCTTAGGAATGGTTGTGAGATTCATTTGTCATTTGTAATTGACCACTATTAAATTATAATGCTTACAGCGCCATCTACTGTGACATTTTGTAAGTATTTATTTTTCTTCTGCCATACGTTTTCCCCCTTCTCCGATAATATTCCGTTGCAATTTGACGTCATTATGACCAGTGGTATTATTTCTACAGTGGTTTGAAAGTTTAACTTTAATTATAATTACCCTGTATATTTCGTAGCAATACAGAATATAACAGAATTGGTCCCAATTATTGTGTGTCATTTCACTGACTGTGTTTCATATTGTCACCGGTTGTCAAATTAGTTGAAAAGCCACTAACATAAAACATTCTACTGCTGGTATCTGCACCTGTTACCAGTATTGGCAGTTGGCAGAAAATGTTACTTACTTCCTGTTCACTGTTCATTCACACACATGTATTACACTGAACTAAATATGTGCTACAATAATTTCTGTAGCTATAAAACAACGCAGTGAAATATATATGGGAATTAATGGGTGAAAAATAAATACATGCAATATACTGTTTATTTTTGGGCTTTAATAACTGGAAAACTCTGTTTTGTTAAAAAAATTGACAAGCACTGGAATGATAGAATACATTAAAGCTGAAATTAATGAGTATTAAAAGTTTCACAACGTTGTGGTTTTTGGTGAAGTGATGCCACTCGAACCACCATGCTGCGATCGTTTGATATACAAGTGAAGCAGCTTCAGCTTACTGTTGTGTAAGGTAGCTAAATGCGGTTGCAAAACTGCCTCTCCAACAATACCATGTAATTCTACCATACAAAATACAGCAGATTTCCTCACAGAACTTTCTTCATTATCATATGCCTGTAAACAAAACAAATTATTTATTGAAATAAAAATGAGATAAAGTAGCTAATTAGTCCTAGAAATGTTAACACTTAAAAATTATCTCGTCTGTAATATATCTGATTTTAGCAGTAACTTGCTGGGTGCACATATTTTAAAAGTTCTTGACTGTGCTAAGGCTTTTGTGCAGATTCCTATGACACAATGTTATGCCTTTATGGCTGCATAATGCAGCCCTAACATGGCAACGGTTCATCCATGAACTTCTTCAGGGTTTTCCATTCGTTTTTTGCTATTTTGACAACATATTAATTTCCTCTGCTACATATGAGAGCTATTTGAAACATTTATGTGCAGTGCTTTGAAGTTTGGAGGACTATGTTATCATGATTAATGTTGATAAGTGTATTTCCATGCAGGAGGTGGGTCCTTTCTTAGGCAACACGATGTCTAACAAAGGCATTTCTAGTATGCCTGATGCGGTTTCTGATATTCAAAACGTGCCTCTCCTTGAGACTTTCAAAGGCCACTGCTGTTTCTTAAGCATTTTAAATTGTTATCACAAATTCCTTCCCATTCTGGCAGAAGTACAAGAGCCTCTCTAAAGCCTCATAAAAGGAAAGAACATGTCTGGTAACAGAAAGCTTTCTTGGAATGATAGAGATGTTAAAGCTTTTGAGGACTTAAAATTAAACCTTGCTAAGGCTTCTCCTCTGCCTCACCCCATTGTGTATGCTCCCACTGCTCTTTTTGTTGACACTAATCAAGTCACTGTGGGTGCTATATTGCAACAATATACTTGTCAAGCATGGCAACTTCTCACCTTCTTCTCTAAAAATTTGTCAAAATACCAACAATCTTGGAGTGCTGTTGATAGAGAGCTGCTGGCCATTTTTCTTGCTGTAAAACATTTTCGTCCTTGGCATGAAGGCCTGACTTTTACTTTATATACTGACCACAATCCATTAACTTCCATTTTCAAAAATGTCACGGAGCTAAATTCTCCATGACAGGTATGCCAGGTTGACTTCATAGCACAATTTTCTACAGATGTTTAACATATTTCTGGGAAGGACAATGTGGTAGCAGATTGTTTACCTCACAACTGTGTGGCAATTACTTTTACTGACTGGGTAAATGTGACAACAGATAAGGACACAGACCTCCTCCTCCTCCTTCAGTATCAGCTGCAACCAGAAACAGGACTAAAAATCTGTCCATTTATCCCTGAAAAGGGGCCCTGAATTGTTTTTGATTCATTTCACTCTTTGGCTTGCCAGGGGTAAAAGTGACTATGCATTTAATTACTGACAAAATTGTCCGGCCTGTGACATGGAACTGATGCCATAGCTGGATGAGGGAATGTGTCAAATGCCACACATGCAAAATTAGTAGATATACAGCTGCTCATATTGCTGATTATCCCACCCCTTCTGGGAGATTCCCTCATTTGCACATTGGCACTGTTTGCCCCCTTCCCCATTCCAAAAGATACTACTTTTGGTCACAGTGATTGACCGATTTACTCCATGGTCAGAGACTGTTCCTGTTCAGGATATTTCCGCAATACTTATTTCTCAATTTTAGTATCTGAAAGCATTATTCCTAAGAGGAGGTCATATGCAGATGCAACATCCATCCTTTCTAACTACAGGGCCTTACTTGCTGGAGTTCTTCTAGAACTTTTGCATTGAATTACTAAAAGTGTAACAAAGTGGCAGAATTCAAATTTATTTCTAATACATATTTGTAGACTTCATTCATTATATTTCTTACTCATAAGAATTATATTTATTAGGACCTTAAGAAAAACAAAACAGTCATTTTTTAACTGCAAAGATTACATCACCTGTTTTGGTATCCCACAGGTCACTACTTTAGATATGTAACACCAAGTCGAACGCCAACTATTCACAGGACTATTGAATATTTGTGATTGCAAGCACATCCATACTACGAGCTACCATCCTTCCAGTAATGGGATGATAGAGCATATGCACTGGACATTTAGACAGCATTGGCATTCTGTCCAGAATCTTGAGTCATGTCATTGCCTTTGGTTTTACTGGGATTCCGTACTAGTGTTAAGAAGAACACACAGTGTTCCCCTGTGCAGCAGGTTTATGACGCACAAATAAATGTGCCTGGTGATTTTTTGCCATCTAAACTTACTCCCTTGCTATCTGGGATATTTTTTAAACAAAATACAAAAGCTTATACAAAGTCAGGTTCCCAAAAACTCTAATAGCCATGAGACAAATGGTACAGTCAGACTACCCCTTACTCCTCACTATTCTGGCACTTTCAGGATCATACAGCACGACAAAAAGGTATTTCTGATTAACAGAAATGCAAAGCCAGATGTGGTCTCAATTAATCACAGAAAGTCAGCTCTATTTGTGACAGCAAATTTGGAGCATCAGACAAGGACAGCAATAGTACACTTCAAACTCCTTCAAAAGTAAGTCTACCTAGTGTTATTCAAACTCGTTGAAGTGGAAATGTTGTACCAGTATGGCAGTACCTAGAGGTATCAGAGGCTCCTGGTTTTTAAAAAAGTTCATGAAACTAGTAAATGTAATACAATTTCTATGTATATTGTTAGATGAGCTGCAGCTCTCCCAAATATGGCGGGGGGAGGGGGGGGGGGGGTAGATGTGGTTGAATCAATTTGGATCAAATTATGAACTAAAAATAGAATATGATATCTATGTATAAAGACTAAATTCTTTGGGGTATGGTTTTGTGATATATTCTTATTATATGTGCTCTGCATAACCCACCCATCATTTTGCATGACAATGCGCGGGCACATAAAGCACAAGCTGTGGCTGCTCTCTTCAGTTGATAGGGCTGGGAAGTTCTGTACCACCCACCATACTCCCCGGGCTTAAGTCCTTGTGACTTTGATTTGATTCTGAAGATGAAGGATCTACTTCATGGCATTCACTTCAAAACTGTTCCAGAGATTCAACAGGCAGTAGAATGCTCCATTCGCACCATCAGCAGAACAGGCTCTGCTTACGGTATACTATGCCTTCCATATCGGTGTCAATGTGTTCTACACAATGTTGGTGACTACTTTGAAGGACAGTAACAGGTGCAAACATGTAACTCTTTTGTATCAGTTGTGAATAAATAGTTGTCACTATTTAAGTTCCAACTCTCATATAACCATGTTCAACTCCTGGTATTATCTATGCCATATGATGCATATTTGTTTTTCAGAAGCCACCCTGTCATTTAATTAAACAAGCGTTTTTTATTCAATGTTTCCTAGCTCTGCTTCATTAGATGGCTAACAAAATGTTTAGTTTGGATTTTGCACCTGAAACATTGTGTAAATTGAAATCCCCATCCTGGTTTATTAGGTTTTTCAAATATTTAATTTAATAGGCTTCTTAATTACACTGTCTCAGAAACTTGGTGTTTGCACCATAATACAGAAATTTGATGTTTGCACCATAATACGAAAAGTTGGACTCATGTTTCATTTCATGATTATACACTCCTGGAAATTGAAATAAGAACACCGTGAATTCATTGTCCCAGGAAGGGGAAACTTTATTGACACATTCCTGGGGTCAGATACATCACATGATCACACTGACAGAACCACAGGCACATAGACACAGGCAACAGAGCATGCACAATGTCGGCACTAGTACAGTGTATATCCACCTTTCGCAGCAATGCAGGCTGCTATTCTCCCATGGAGACGATCGTAGAGATGCTGGATGTAGTCCTGTGGAACGGCTTGCCATGCCATTTCCACCTGGTGCCTCAGTTGGACCAGCGTTCGTGCTGGACGTGCAGACCGCGTGAGACGACACTTCATCCAGTCCCAAACATGCTCAATGGGGGACAGATCCGGAGATCTTGCTGGCCAGGGTAGTTGACTTACACCTTCTAGAGCACGTTGGGTGGCACGGGATACATGCGGACGTGCATTGTCCTGTTGGAACAGCAAGTTCCCTTGCCGGTCTAGGAATGGTAGAACGATGGGTTCGATGACGGTTTGGATGTACCGTGCACTATTCAGTGTCCCCTCGACGATCACCAGTGGTGTACGGCCAGTGTAGGAGATCGCTCCCCACACCATGATGCCGGGTGTTGGCCCGGTGTGCCTCGGTCGTATGCAGTCCTGATTGTGGCGCTCACCTGCACGGCGCCAAACACGCATACGACCATCATTGGCACCAAGGCAGAAGCGACTCTCATCGCTGAAGACGACACGTCTCCATTCGTCCCTCCATTCACGCCTGTCGCGACACAACTGGAGGCGGGCTGCACGATGTTGGGGCGTGAGCGGAAGACGGCCTAACGGTGTGCGGGACCGTAGCCCAGCTTCATGGAGACGGTTGCGAATGGTCCTCGCCGATACCCCAGGAGCAACAGTGTCCCTAATTTGCTGGGAAGTGGCGGTGCGGTCCCCTACGGCACTGCGTAGGATCCTACGGTCTTGGCGTGCATCCGTGCGTCGCTGCGGTCCGGTCTCAGGTCGACGGGCATGTGCACCTTCCGCCGACTGGTGACAACATCGATGTACTGTGGAGACCTCACGCCCCACGTGTTGAGCAATTTGGCGGTACGTCCACCCGGCCTCCCACATGCCCACTATACGCCTTCGCTCAAAGTCCGTCAACTGCACATACGGTTCACGTCCACGCTGTCGCGGCATGCTACCAGTGTTAAAGACTGCGATGGAGCTCCGTATGCCACGGCAAACTGGCTGACACTGACGGCGGCGGTGCACAAATGCTGCGCAGCTAGTGCCATTCGACGGCCAACACCGCGGTTCCTGGTGTGTCCGCTGTGATCATTGCTTGTACAGCCCTCTCGCAGTGTCCGGAGCAAGTATGGTGGGTCTGACACACCGGTGTCAATGTGTTCTTTTTTCCATTTCCAGGAGTGTATTTGAGGCAGTGGTAGGTGACAGCTGATTTGCTTGGTTGCTTTAGAACAGCTGGTTTGCTTGGCCGTTTTAGTTTCATGTGTTGCTGATGGTCCTTGCACCTCTTCTTGACTGTTTTAATAGTTTACCCCGTGTAAGATATTCCACATTTTCATAGAATGTAGCACACATCTGGCTTCCGGTGACCTAAACTGTCTTTTAACATTACAAACAAACCTTTTCACCTTGATGAACTGGTTCAAGGCTGATCGACTGGATGTCAGTACCCAATACACACAATATTTTGGCAAGCAAACACACTGCCATCATCAGGTGTGCTGATGAACTGACTGATTCAGAGCCAACATAGCAATCGAATCTCCACCCAACTCCTGCTAGACTGCCATTCTGTCCACCATACATGCCCATCATTTCCTCCAGCACTCCTCCTGCAGACACATTGCTGCCCTGGTATCTCTGCTGTTCCTCCACCTGCCCTTGATGTCAGTTCATTGTGGGATATCTCCTTCTTGTTCTTAATCTGACTAATTGTGGTGTTCCCAGGCCTTATTAATGATGTAGCCACTATCACAACTGATCAGCAGTCCCTTTACACAAATCTCAACAGATTCTTCAGCAACAGGATTCCAGAAGTTAAGACAACAAGCTTCAACAGCATGAACCAACTGAGCTATTTATGTATTGCCACACTGGCAGGGTATCTGATAGACCTCATGTTTCCATAGTCTGAGGCCATCTTTGAAACTACCAAGCAGAGCCTGTATTTTAGCTGGTGGACAAAAGCCTGTCTTCACTTGGCATTTCTGGAGAATTCAATCTATCTTTCTTGATAATGTGTCACAAAGGATTAAAAATAATGGCCACATCTTCAGAGATTCCTCTTCTGTTTCCACTAGTTGTACTGTGGGTGTAGGACTCTATGAATTTGCTACTTCTGGTTGCTGTCCTTCCAGAACAGAGTTCTTCATTGAGGCTGTCACTGTCAGAGAGGGTGTGAGCCATATGCACCAATGTTTTGAGCATTCCGGTGCAGAGGTGCACCAGGTGGTGGCAACTGTCCGTGTGTAGCAGGTTGGCGGTGTGTGTTCTTCTGGTACATCACATAGCCCAACATGTCATCTGGTCTTCTTTTTACTAGGACACCTAGAAAGGAGAGCTCTCCATCCACTTCAACTTCCATGATAAAACTGATGTTTTGGTGTATGGAACTGAGATGTATGAAGAAGTCATTCAGTTTCTCTCTTCCATGTGGCCTATAAACCATGTTGTCTATAAACCAGAAAAAAGTGGGCTGAGTTGAGGGCTTCTTCCTTGAAATGTTCCATTTACATGTTGGTGCAACTGGTGAATGTGACCCCCCCCCCCCCCCCCCCCATGGCTACTCCCCCCATACCAAAAAAGTTTTGCATCACCTCGGTTCCGACAGTTCCGGAACCTGTACTGAAAACTGGAATAGAGATCAACATAAATATCATTTCCGCCCTTTTTATTGCTCATGAAAACCACCCATTGCATGTTGTACCACCATACAGTGAGACCTTCAGAGGTGGTGGTCCAGATTGCTGTACACACCGGTACCTCTAATACCCAGTAGCATGTCCTCTTGCTTTGATGCATGCCTGAATTTCATCGTGGCATACTATCCACAAGTTCATCAAGGCACTGTTGGTTCAGACTGTCCCAATCCTCAACCACATTTCAGCATAGATCCCACAGAGTTTTTGGGGGTCATGTCATCTATAAACCGCCCTTTTCAAACTATCCCAGGCATGTTTGATAGGGTTCATGTGGGGGTGAGAATTTTCGTCTATGAAGACGAATGCCTGGCCAATATGCTGCTGACATAGTTGCACTATTGGTCGGAGGATGGCATTCACGTATTGTACAGCCATTACGGGTTACTTCCATGACCACCAGCGGCATACGTCGGCCCCATATCATGCCACCCAAAAACAACAGAGAACCTCCACCTTGCTGCACTCGCTGGACAGTGTGCCTAAGGCATTCAGCCTGACCAGGTTGCCTCCAAACACGTCTCCAACGATTGGTTGAAGGTATACGCGATGCTCATGATGCCAATCCTGAGCATCCATTCGGTATGTTGTTGGGTCCATCTGTACCACAGTGCACGGTGTCGTGGTTGCAAAGATTGATCTCGCCATGGACATCGGGAGTGAAGTTGCACATCATGCAACCTATTGTGTACAGTTTTAGTGGTAATGCAATGTCCTGTGGCTGCACAAAAGCATTATTCAGCATGGTGGCATTGCTGTCAGGGTTCCTCCAAGCAATAATCCATAGGTATCGGTCATCCACTGCAGTAGTAGCCCTTGGGTGGCCTGAGTGAAGCATGTCATCAATAGTTCCTGTCTCTCTGTATCTCCTCCATATCCGAACAACATTGCTTTTATTCACTCCAAGACACCTGGACACTTCACTTTTTGAGAGCCCTTCCTGGCAGAAAGTAACAATGCAGATGCGATCAAATTATTGTATTGACCATCTAGGCATGGTTGAACTACAGACAACACGAACCGTGTACCTCCTTCCCGGTAGAATGATCAGCTTTCGGACCCCCTCCATCTAATAGGCACTGCTCATGCATGGTTGTTTACATCTTTGGGCCGGTTTAGTGACATCTCTGAACAGTCAAAGGGACTGTGTCTGTGATACAATATCCACAGTCAACATCTGTCTTCAGGAGTTTGAGGAACTGGGGTGATGCAAAACATTTTTTGATGTGTGTAGTAACCCTTATAAAAAAGAAAGTATGTCAACGTCAAGAAGTATATAAAAAGATTGGTCATCTATATGCCATATTTCTGGTCAGTATGTCCTAAGGATTCCTGTAAAGGCACTCTAATAAAAAAAGAAACAATGTTGAAGCTCACATGGGTGTCAGTATTGTTAAATGTAAAGTTGTTAAAGGTCCAACATATCCAAATAATTGAAAATGTTACGTGAACACTTACTGAAGAAAAGGCTAAGCAGATCATTTAGTTATTTAATGATTGAGAGCGATGGGGCACCAATCTTGTTAATAATGGTGTGTAAAGGCATCCCGTCTTTGTGAAGCTTCAGCAGTTCATATAGTCTAAATGGTACTGGTGCTCTGTGTTGCAGCTTCTTAAAAACCATGTCAGGCAAGACAGATTCTTTGAGAAGTGCCATAGTCTTCCTCTCCACCTTCTTGATAAGATTGGAGTTGATATTCCAGTATGCACTATCTTCTAGCAAGCCCTGCATTCTCTCAGTGTAACCTTAGTGAGACAGAAACACAGTTGCATTGCCTTGATTGTCTGGTAAGACTATGACATCTTTATCTTCTCTCATTTGCTGCATGGCTTCCCTCTCCCTACTAGAGGTGTGTGGTTTTATAGGTTTTGTTCATGTGAGAGCAAGACAGCTTTTGTGAAGTACTTCTTCTGTGCTTCAGATGGAAGTTGTGCAGCTGCCTGTTCCAGTGTACTGGTGAAGTCCATGGCAGGTGCAGATTTGAGGAATGGGTGGTTTCTTAAAAACTGAAACCACATCCTCATCTAGTTGCTAGGTCATGAGACTGATGATAGTCTTGCAGGGAGCATCAGAAACTTGTCTCTCTGATATATACTCAAATTTTTGTGTTTGACATCCAGAATCCTTCCATTGTGTGGAGTCCGCTCTGGCTCTTTGGACGCCATCACCCCATGCCTTTGCATTGCTTATGGGACCCCATGGAGAACATGTGGTGCTGAATTTTGGTAAGGTAATGCATCAAATTGATTCAGTGGCAGCCAGAAGAATCAACCTAGCCATGGCACAGGACAGAGAACCTTCAACTCACTGGTACCTAGACTTGATAAACATAGTGGTGGAGCTATTCAAATTATATCTACAACTGGCCTTCCAGTTCAGTCCCTGGATGTGGGAATGCACTGATATTGTCATATGGGCCTCAGGAGACTCCACACAAATAAAGGCCACCAGACACCAGACATCAAAATTTGATGCTTATATGAGAGAGACAACTGCCTGATGTTCCCCCCAAGACTACCATCAATCGCTGGCTAAGCAACTGGATGTCGATGCATTTCCAGTTTGTAAGGAAGGCTCCAATATTGTACCCACTCCTAAATCTGCACATTACCATGGACATCATCAGTGCAGTGTAACAGGCAGCTGCACAATTTCCACCTGTAGCAGCAGAAGAAGTACTTTGTGCAAACTGCCATGCTCTCATGTGTACAAAACCTATGAAACCAAGCATCTCTAGTAGTGACAGGGCAGCCATATGGGAACTGGGAGACGATGCAGATACCATAGTCTTACCAGAAAACAAAGGAAATGCAACTGTGGTCCTATCTCACCAAGATTCAAGATTACATAGAGAGAATGTGGGGCTTGCTAGAAGTCATTGCATACTGGAAGACTGACACAGATCTTACCAAGATGGCGGAGAGGAAGACTTTTCAAAGCACTTTTCAAAGAAACAAGCTTGTCAGATGATGTTGTTGAGAAGCTATAACAGAGAGCACCAGTTCTGCTGAGACTTTATTAACTGCTAAATCTTCACAAAGATGGGAAGCCTTTACATTCTATTATTAACAACATTGGTGTCTCCAGATGCTCATGTGCTAAATACCTAAATGTCCAGCTTAGTCTTTACTTCAGGAAGTGTACATGTAATATTTGCAATTCTGTGGACATTTTTGATAAGCAAATTGATAAAATCATTTTCAGCAAGAAAACCTTAAGAATGAGTATCCCTAACCAGAGAACGATATTTCAGAAGCAATTCAGTATCTTTAGTTTTATGAGGCCTGCTCCCTTTATATGGAGCAGATGACTAGATTTTAGGCAACACATTGCATACAAATGTTGCAAAGTGCCAATGCCCTGCTGCCTCTCTGGGGAATAACCAGTAATAAAAAATGCTGAGCATTGCTGGGAAGTGACAGCAAACATTTTGTCTCTAACATCAGTTGTTCCCTTGATGTGGTCTATCACTCCTAGATGTTGTATGCAAAGGCTCTGAAACACTCTGCATAACAAGAACAGTAGCCACAGAATTGAATGCTGTGGAACACCAGTAGTAATTCATTCCCACTCAGAAGATTTATCATGAGTGCTGCATGACCTATTTAACACGACCTTTATCTTCCAGTTAGTAATATTACATGTGAACTACTTACTGCATCTCAAACCAGGTAAAAGCTATGATTCAAACTGCTGTGTTGTAAACTGAGTATGAATCAAGTAGGCCTACTGAGCATGGTAATGTTACACTCATAAAATTTGCATTTGATCAATCATTAGAAGCATTGTAAATCCACTGCTAAATATTACCAGTTATACTATTATTTTCATGTTATGAGAATGTAACAGATACCTATATCAACAAAAAATTACCATGTAGTCTATTTACAGATGCAGATTATGCTGTTTATATATTATTCTGCTTCATTTGTCAAATTCTGGTGAGCTTCTAGTGTGCATTTTATGTTAATATTCTCACAGTTTTCAATAACAGACGCTTGGTTTCTTTCATCTCCTTCATCATTCTGAAGCGTTCTACAAGTCTCAAGGAATTGCTTTAATTACCTGTGGGGATTCTATTTGTAGTGCTATCAGTTGATGACAAGAGATCTCAGAAGGGAAATGACCAGATCATTTTTTGTAACTCCCTTCTGTCACTCCCTACTACCGGGGTCAATCAAATAAAAATCAGAACTTCTTTCACATGGCTTGCATAGTAGCATGAGCAGTGTGGCACTTGGGAATCACTTGTGGGAGAATTGAAGGAAAGAAGGAGAAGGACTGAAGATTGGGTTTAATGTCCCTTGACATCGAGGTCATTAGAGATGGAACACAAGCTCAGATTGTGTCAAGAATGGGGAAGGAAATCGGCCATCCCCTTTCAAAAGAACCATCCAGGCATTTTCCTGGAGCAATTTAGGGAAAATATGGAAAACATAAGTCTGGATGGCTGGACATGGGTTTGAAATGTCCTTCTCCCAAATATCCGGTGTGCTAACAACCACTGTGCCACCTCACTCAGTGAGGCGAATTGAGAGTGATAGCCATGTACAAGGCTGATACACATAGGTCTGCCTTTTTAGTATTGCTGTGAGTGAACAGGAATAGCACTACTTATTATTATCAATTTGCTTGCTGACAAAGGTGTAAAACCTAGCGAAATTTTGAAAATAGTCCAACCACAGTTCATTGATGCTACTTTCAATAAAACCCAAATGTTCTATTGTGACCAGAAGTTTTAAAATGTTGTGATAAACTGGAAAAACAAAGCCATAGATGACATTTGGTGACCAGTGTAAATGAGAATAGTATTCAAGCCCTGCATGGGGTTGTGGATGGTGATCGCAACATAACTTTAGTAGGATTGCATAACGGGTGGGGGATAAGTGTTGGAAGTGTCAATACCGTTTTATAGTGAAAAGCCAAAGAAACTGATACACCTGCCTAATATTGTCTACAGCCCCCGCGAACATGTAGAACTCCCAGAATAGAATGTGGCATGGACTCAGCTAATGTCTAAAGTAGTACTGGAGGGAACTGACACCATGAATCCTGAAGGGCTGTCAATTAATCCGCAAGAGTGCGAGGGGGTGGAGATCTCTTCTGAACAGCATGTTGCAAGGCATCTCAAATGTACTCAATAATGTTCTTGTCTGGGGAGTTTGGTGGCCAAAGGAAGTGTTTAAACTCAGAAGAGTGTTTCTGAAGTCACTCTCTAGCAATTTTGGACTTGTGGAGTGTCGCATTGTCATGCTGCAATTGTCCAAGTCCCTCAGAATGCACAATGGATATGAATGGATGCTGGTGATCAGACAGGACACTTACATACATGTCACCTGTCAGAGTCATATCTAGACATATCAGGGGTCTCATATCATTCACACTGCACACTCCCCATATCATTACACAGCCTCCACCTGTTTGAACAGTCCCCTGCTGACATCCAGGGTCCATGGATTCATGAGGTTGTCTCCATACCCATAAACAACCATTTGCTTGACACAGTTTGAAATGAGACTCATCCAACCAGCCAACATGTTTCCAGTCATCAACAGTCCAATGTCAGTGTTGATGCAACCAAGCTTTCTGTTGTGCAGTCATCAAGGGTACACTAGTGGGTCTTTGGCTCAGAAAGCCCATATTGATGATGTTCTGTTGAATGGTTTGCATGCTGACACTTTTTGATGGCCCAGCACTGAAATCTGCAGCCATTTGTGGATGGGCTGTGCTTCTGTCAAGTTGAATGATTCTCTTCAGTCGTCATTGGTCTTGTTCTCGCAGGATTTTTTTCCGGCTGCAGCAATGATGGAGATTTGATGTCTTACCAGATTCCCGATATTCAAGGTATGCTTGTGAAATGGTCGTATGGGAAAATCCCCACTTCATCACTACCTCAGAGATGCTGTGTCCCATCACTCATGCACTGACCATAATACCACAGTCAAACTCACTTAAATTGTCATAACCTGACATTGCAGCAGCAGTAACCGATGTAACAACTGCACCAGATACTTGTTGCCTTATATAGGCATTGGCAACTGCAGCACCGTATTCTGTGTGTTTACATATCTGTACCTGAATAGGCATGCCTATACCAGTTTCTTTGGCATTTTAGTGTATATGACTTACAGACACTTGGACATGAAAAATATTGTTAAGATCTGTTTTTTGTCTTCTCACCAAGCACCAAGGCATAAGAGAAACTGCAGAGAGGCACTTTCACTGTCTTCCCAATTGCTTTGAAGAAGAAGGAGTGGCTTCTCTGGATTGTATTATGACCTGTGACAGAACATGGGTTCTTCACTATTCACCAAAGAACAAGAGGATGAGTGTGGTGCAGAGGAAAGTTGGACATAGGCATTGATCCAGGTCACCCAGAAAAGTTTTGTGAACTGTGTTTTGGGACTCAAAAGGTGTATTGCTACCTGCCTGGTGAAGTATGGTGAATGTGGCGTGTTATTGCAAGCTGCTGGATGGTGGCAAGACTGATAATTGCAACAAATGATGCTGGCAACTGATTCACTATGTCCTCCTCCTGCAAGGAAATGCAGTCTGCACTTGTCCCCATGTGACTACTTTACGTTTGGTTCACTGAAAAGTGCATTGGGAGAGGAACATTTTGAAGATGACATTGCAGTTAAACACTATGTGCACAGTTTGATTTGATCTGAATGGCTACTGAGACAGCCACGTTCTTTCTTCCATGAAAGGATCAGAAAGTTTCTTGACTGATGGTGAAGATGCATTTGTGTTGATGAAAATTATGTAGAAAAGTAAGGTTCTACCCTTATCTTGGTATGTATCAGCAATAAAGCTGTGTTATGATATTCTGGTTTACATCTGAATGACCCTCACATATATGATACAGAACAAGATGTTTGTGGTTCCCTCTTTTCTGGAGTGTCATTGTCTGTTCTGAGTTTAGTGGGTTCCAAACATGTGGGATATGATCTTTGCCCAGCTTAGATATGTAGCATGCCCCAAATGGGTTTGATGTGGAACATTCTTAATTGCTCCCAGATCTTAAGGAATAATGATTGTGGGATGTGTCGAAAAGTGTCCAGTAACATATACAACACAACTGTAAATAGTTATAGAAGTTCACCACAGGCAAGGTCAACAAGTTTCCTAAACCTACTAACAGTACATGGGAGCACTTCAATTTCCCTAACAGTCAGCACTCAAAGAATCTTTGAGCATGGCTTTCCTGACTGTACTCCACAATGCATTATTTACTAACAGTGATGGATTACAGTAAGTTGTTTGCTCTTTTTGTACATTGGAGAGCTGCTAGATGGATATTCCTGTTTCCCTAAGCAGTACATTACTTGAAACATACATTACAGACATAATCAGTTGCCACACATTCATTGTTGCAATGTTCTTCCATAGTTCTCTTGATCATAAAAGGTTGTCATAAAATGGAAGACAGTTTTACTGATGAAGAAATTTTGGGGCCACTTGAAGAATTTAGTTCTGACATTGATGATGATAATTTTGAAATTGATGACAGTATTTCTGAAACAGACAGTACTTTTCTCCTTCGTCTTATAAGCAGGAGTCACACAAAGAAGTTGAAAAATTTTATGACTTCTCATGGACTGCAGCAGTTTCTGGCCTGACTGGAATGTGTAAAATGACATCACAAAATTGCTTTAGTTGTAACAGTCAGTGAGCACAATGCACAACTTGATAAAGTAATACAAATAAATAATTGTCTATGTTCTTGACACAATACAAGTTTGAAGTCTGCATTTATTGACAGAAGAATTGAAAGACATTCATGAAAGATAACACGACTTGCTACAGAGGTGTTACATGTATGACTTCAGAGGCAAACTTTGCTACATGATGTTATGTGTATGAATGGTAGCCACAGAGTGCCAAAGGTGGGTGAGTTGGGTTATTGAAAGGCTGTTGTAGAGATATTTGATGTTTTTGAAAATTAAATAATCATTTAAAAATGGCTAGATCAGATTTTTTGCTTGGGATGGGCTATTAGTATTAAGAGTAATATAGTTTATGGAATTATTGAGGGTTAGTAAATAAGAAAAGTTCACAAAACCATTTAATGCATCCACAGTGGGAATATTCTAACTACAAGTATGGCAGCCATATTTGAAGTGCTTTATATCAATTTTACCAAGTTTTTAATTAGTTACTTAATTATTTAATAAATGGTGTCATTTAATCCCGAAAAATTAGATCTACTAAAGTATAAAGGTTATCTTGGGAATCTAACCTGCACAAACTCCTTCCTGATGATGATCCCCAACAAATCAGATAACACGCATTGCAATATGATGTTAGGATAAACTATACAGCAAATATTTTTATCTATTAGAATAACCATTAGAAGCTGTGCTGGCAAAGGCAATGTACAGGAAAGGAAATAACCCTGACCCAGGTGTCATTTACAGGAAAGTACAGCAACATCTAGCACAATAGACCATAACATAAGTGACTGATGTCTTAATTGATATACAAAGACTGGGGTAGTTTTTCAAAGCCTAGAAGTTTGCAAAAACATTCATTATATTTTAAAATATTCTGTATAAAGATGTGGTGATACCAAAATGTATAATTCCATCTGTCTAAACATACTCATAAAATTGAAGGAAAGCCTCCTGAGTGACTGTCCTCTGGTACTTTGAGAGTCTTGTAGTTTTAGTCTGTTTCAATTTCTTGTCTGTCAATGAGATGATGCCTGTAAGGTTTGCACACATGTAAAAGCTCTAGGTACCCAGTGCATTTTACAACAGCTTCCACAATTGCACAGAGGTAGAATGGCATGCAAGGAATCACAGAAATGACAAAATCATCAAGGGAAACTCAGAGGGACTGAATTGCAGATATTACTTCTGGGAATAAGGCAAAGAATTAATAGATGAGGATGAGCACACCAGCTGTTGTTGTTGTTGTTGTTGTTGTAGTCTTCAGTCCAAAGACTGGTTTGATATGGCTCTCCATGCTTCTCTATCCTGTGCAAGCCTCTTCATCTCTGAGTAATGACTGCAACCTACATCCTTCTGAATCTGCTTAGTGTATTCGTCTCTTGGTCTCTGTCTACAACTTTTACCCTCTATGCTCCCCTCCAGTACTAAATTGGTGATCCCTTGACGTCTCAGAATGTGTCTCCCCAATTCTATTTGGTACCTGCTCATCAGTTACATGATCTACCCATCAAATCCTCAGTATTCTTCTGTAGCACCACATTTCAAAAGCTTCTAATCTCTGCTAGTCTAAACTGTTTATTGTCCTCACTCCAATCTCAACCATTGCTTCCCTTTCATGCCCCTCGACTCTTATAACTGCCTTCTGCTTTCTGTGCAAATTGTTAATAGCCTTTTGCTCCCTGTATATTATTTACCCCTACCACCTTCAGACTTTGAAAGAGAATATTCCAGTCAACTTTGTCAAAAGCTTTCTCTAAGTCTACAAATGCTAGAAACATAGGTTTGCCTTTCCTTAACCTAGCTTCTCAAATAGGTGGCATCTATCTTACTCCTGGTGATATGTGCTTCTACATCCTTACATTTTGCACTTCCTGTCAATCTCATTTTTGAGTCATTTGTATTCCTTTTTACCTCCTTCATTTACTGCATTTTTATTGGTGCCATCACTAATATATAGACAAACATACACAGCGACCTGTTTCTGGTTGTCTCAGGATCAAGTTAAAATAAATAGCGTGTGGTATGCTGGAGTGTATGCAGGATGGTATTAGTGAAAAAGGTCACAATAGCTGAACAAAAGAGAAAAAAAGTATTTTCCATTATCTCTATGATACTTCCCAGGCATTATTACAAGACTGCATTGTAGCTAGATGAGACTACATAAGATGGTGAAACTGTTTTGAATGATTTTCAATTCATGTGGAACAACTGCTTCAGTGTAGTCAATTTTCTTTCTACACTAGGGTATACTACAAAGACAGTTTTTATGCTAATGGTAGTGGCGTAGTCAGTTTCACAAAACCTCCAGACTTGAATAATGAGATGAATTCTGATTCAGAGTGCCAAATAATATGGATAAAGATATGTGTGAATGTTGGGTCAAAAATAATAACCAACTGCTCCTGTCAGCTACCTGAATCAAATATCAAAGTGGCTAAATGCTTTAAAGAAAGCTTAGAGGGTATTTCACATAAACTTCTCACTAATGCTATCGTACTGGGAGAAATTTCAGGTGACCACAGGAAGCATCGCACAATAGATATAAGTAGCAGATTCAAAGGGTAATGTGATATTGTACTATATAATTTTACTGAGAACTACTGTGGGTTATTGGGTACAGAGCATTCTTATGTAGTTAATATCTTAGATTCCTGGCAACAAATCAGTCTGAAGATTTTGAACGGAGGTTACATTTTAATGTCTTGTTCAAGTAATTACAGATATAAGGTAAAACTGGACTGGTCAGTGGGTAAAGGAGGAAGTACGTGAGCATTTTCATTAAGGAGCTGTTTTGGTATTTGTGTCAAGTGATTTAAGGAAACCAAGGCAAACATAATGTGGTACTTACCCACTGACTGGTAATTTAGTGATTAGTTTCCAATTCGAGATATGCTTCCTGCCGCAATTTAGAAAAACTCCAAAAAAGCCTGGAAAATAAAGTTTAACTGATATTTCAAGTTGTTGGTTAGTAACATTTTATTTCCTCTGAGCATCAGAGAAATCTACAAAACATAAAATTATTGAGAAGAAGTACTGCATGAATGGTCTAAAAAATACATTCTGTAACAAATTTTACTCTCTGTCTTCACACAATTTTTATTAAGGTATATTAATATGCAAGGTGTTTCACAATGCCTAGTACAGGCTTCTACGACTGTAGAGGGGACATAGTAGAAAAAGTTTTGATATGGAGCCCATTTCAGAAATGTTTGATGATTGGATCACTTTAAAATATCCCACTTCATGGTAAGTATACAGAAGAGACTGTGATCTGATGTGTGTTCTACAGGAGCTGCTCCATATGGCAGTACTGCTGTCCACTGCACAGGGTGTATCTATGATGGTCTACAAACCCTGGAACACCACAGTCAACCATCCAAGTTGCAAATCTACCCATTTCTCACAGTCATTGTTGTAGTTGGGTGAAAACTGTATATTATGGACGGAGATGATCTGGAAAATGTTATTGATACATGCCTTCTGCATCTCTACTGTTACATGCCGTGGGAGATCTTCAAACTTATTTTATATCCAAATGGTACATCTCCAGACATTTCCTTGTTGAAACCTTATATCAATCTCCCCTCCAAAACACCCAGAAACCTGTAATAGGAATAGTGAAGCACCCTGTATATTTTTACAAATTTACAAAATACTCTTGAAACATAACAACTATTTTCAATTAAGCATATTATTATATACTCACTGCAATAAACCAACACTACTTGAAGTTCAAAATAAAAATGATTAATATACAGTTTACAACATTTAGTAGAATTTAGTACAATTAGTGAAGTTCGGTGGCAGGAGGAACAAGACTTCTGGTCAGGTGAATACAGGGTTATAAATATAAAATCAAATAGGGGTAATGCAGGAGTAGGTATAATATGAATAAGCTACTACGAACAGCATGGTGAATGCATTATTGTGGCTAAGATAGATATGAAGCCCAAACCTACCACAGTAGTACAAGTTTATATGCCAACTAGCTCCACAGATGACAAAGAGATTGATGAAATGTATGATGAGAGAAAATAAATTATTCATATAGTGAAGGGAGACGAAAATTTAATAGTCATGGGTGACTGGAATTTGGTAGTAGGAAAAGGAAGAGAAGGAAACGTAGTAGGTGAATATGGAATGGGGGTAAGAAATGAAAGTGGAAGCTGCCTGGTAGAATTTTGCACAGAGCATAACTTAATCATAGCTAACACTTGGTTCAAGAATCATAAAAGAAGGTTCTATACATGGAAGAGGCCTGGAGATACTCGAAGGTTTCAGATAGATTATATAATGGTAAGACAGAGATTTAGAAACCAGGTTTTAAATTCCAGGGGCAGATGTGGACTCTGACCACAATCTATTGGTTATGAACTGTAGATTAAAACTGAAGAAACTGCAAAAAGGTGGGAATTTAAGGACATGGGATCTGGATAAACTGAAAGAACCAGAGGTTGTAGAGAGTTTCAGGGAGAGCATCAGGGAATGATTGAGAGGAATGGGAGAAAGAAATACAATAGAAGAAGAATGGGTAGCTTTGAGGGATGAAATAGTGAAGGCAGCAGAGGATCAAGTAGGTAAAAAGACAAGAGCTAGTAGAAATCCTTGGGTAACAGAAGATATATTGAATTTAATTGATGAAAGGAGAAAATATAAAAATGCAGTAAATGAAGCAGGCAAAAAGGAACACAAACGTCTCAAAAATGAGATCGACAGGAAGTGCAAAATGACTAAGCAGGGATGGCTAGAGGACAAATGTAAGGATGTTCTAGGCATATATCACTACGGGTAAGATAGATACTGCCTACAGGAAAATTAAAGAGACCTTTGGAGAAAAGAGAACCACTAGAATGAATATCAAGAGCTCAGATGGAAATCCACTTCTAAGCAAAGAAGAAAAAGCAGAAAGGTGGAAGGAGTATATAGAGGTTCTGTACAAGGGCGATGTACTTGAGGACAATATTATGGAAATGTAAGAGGATGTAGATGGAGATGAAATGGGAGATATGATACTACATGAAGAGTTTGACAGAGCTCTGAAAAACCTAAGCTGAAACAAGACTCCGGGAGTAGACAACATTCCATTAGAACTACTGATAGCCTTGGGAGAGCCAGCTCTGACAAAACTCTACCATCTGGTGAGCAAGATGTATAAGACAGGCGAAATACCCTCAGACTTCAAGAATAATATAATAATCCCAATCCCAAAGAAGGCAGGTGTTGACAGATGTGAAAATTTAATAAGCCATGGCTGCAAAATACTAACACGAATTCTTTACAGACGAATGGAAAAACTGGTAGAAGCTGACCTCAGGGAAGAGCAGTTTGGATTCCATAGAAATGTTGGAACATGTGAGGCAATACTGACGCTACGACTTATCTTAGAAAATAGATTAAGGAAAGGCAAACCTACATTTCTAGCATTAGTAGACTTAGAGAGAGCTTTAGACAATGTTGACTGAAATACTCTCTTTCAAATTCTGAAGATGGTAGGGGTAAAATACAGGGAGCAAAAGGCTATTTACAATTTGTACAGAAACCAGAAGGCAGTTATAAGAGTCAAGGCTCATTAAAGGGAAGCAGTGGTTGTGAAGGGAATGAGACAGGGTTGTAGATTATCCTTGATGTTATTCAATCTGCATATTGTGCAAGCAGTAAAGGAAACAAAAGAAAAATTCAGAGCAGGAATTAAAATCCATGGAGAAGAAATAAAAACTTTGTGGTTCACCAATGACATTGTAATTCTGTCATAGACAGCAAAGGACCTGGAAGAGTAGCTGAACGGAATGGACAGTGTCTTGAAAGGAGGATATGAGATGAACATCAACAAAAGCAAAATGAGAATAATGGAATGTAGTTGAATTAAATCGGGTGATGCTCAGAGTATTAGATTATGAAATGAGTCACTGAAAGTAGGAAATGAGTTTTGCTGTTTGGGGAGCAAAATAACTGATGATGGTCAAAGTAGAGAGGATATAAAATGTAGACTGGCAATGGCAGCAAAGGTGAGAAATTTATTAACATCGAGTATAGATTTAAGTGTCAGGAAGTCGTTTCTGAAAGTATTTGTATGGAGTGTGGCCATGTATGGAAGTGAAATGTGGACAATAAATAGTCTGGACAAGAAGAGAATAGAAGCTTTCGAGATGTGGTGCTACAGAAGAATACTGAAGATTAGATGGGTAGATCACATAACTAATGAGGAGGTATTGAATAGAATTAGGGAGAAGAGAAATTTGTGACACACCTTGACTAGAAGAAGGGATTGGTTGGTAGGACATGTTCTGAGGCATCAAGGGATCACAAATTTAGTACTGGAGGGAAGTGTGGAGGGTAAAAATCATAGAGGGAGACCAAGAGATGAATACACTAAGCAGATTCAGAATGCTGTAGGTTGCAGTAGGTACTGGGAGATGAAGAAACTTGCACAGGGTAGAGTAGCATGGAGAGCTGTGTCAAACCAGTCTCTGGACTGAAGACCACAACAACAACAACAACAACAACAACAACATTTAGTTAAATTCTGCAGACTGAGTGCAAAATACCAACCTGAAAGCAAAACTAATACTGTTGCAATTGAAAACGTAAATAAATTCAAGATAATATTGTTAATGATTTTGTTGCAATCCTCTGCATACGATACATTTTTGACTTTTCATATCTTAGAAACTGTGGTATCTCCCTCAATCTTAATTAATGCCATTGATATATATGCTATTTTGATGAAATCTGACATGTTGAGAACTGTGGCTGTAACACTATAAGGTTTATAATTGAAACACCAACCAACCATGAGTATGGTTTAGCAGGGTTTATTTGAATTAAACCATCACCAGTTCCAGTTTTTTTTTTTTTTTTTTTACAAATTTCATTTTGTTTCCTTCTGGGGCCTCATTATGTATCCATTATTAGTTTGTTGCACTACGATCTAGAGAAAGTTTTTTGTTCACTATCTGGTAAAGCTTATGATAGATATATTTCTTATGACCCCTATCAAAGCATTAATGAAAAGATTTTAACGTTATTAAAATATGAAATGTGGTGAAAATTTAGGTGCTGTATGCTTCTGTGAGATGAAATTGTCCTGTATTTTTGTTGCGAATTTTGAAATTAACACATTCGTGAACGTGCACTATGTGTGTACCATTCAGTTTCATGAAAAATACCTCATACCACACCAATCTCTGTTTAATGGCAGCACACACAGTAAACAGTTTCAAAGCATGACCCAGAATCACATGAGTAAAATAAAGATGTCTGAAACTGGAAATCACATCTTTATCCTGTAACTGCATAACTGATGTAAAGACAGGGAACCACCCACTTTCAATATTAATCAAAGTGAAGTGGGCACCACACCATATGTACGGGGTGTAACTAGGTTAAGGCAACAGAGGCTCTGTCCCAAGCATCCAAGACACAAGTAATGTCCCAACAGAAAAAAGGAAAAATCAACTTGGAGAGGCTAAGCAGAAAAACTGCAAAAATAATGTGCATTGCTCTCTTTACGGTAGCAACATACTCTTGCCCAGAACTGCATAATATTTTATACATCCACACTTTTTCTGATGGTTAGCAAGCATCCTGAACAGACCATACATGTTATGATGTCTTACTTGAAATAAATAGACTATGATGAGAATGGTGGCAAAATGAATAGAGAAGCATTAAGGCAACAATCATGGGAAGAAAATGGTGAAATCAGCTGCAGTGCAACATGCTCTGTAGTGACCAAACAACAAGATACTGTTTGATAAGAGTTAGGTGGTGGCCACAGGTGGATACTACAGTGGGCTTTTTGAGGGTGAAAGACATGCTTGGGCAATTTCTATAAATTAAAAAACTTCTAATAACACAAACAGTTTAAATGGTCTTCATTAATTCTGACCAACTTCCTAAAGAATGATGTTGCTGCAGATGATAGGTTATCCAGCCAAAAGAGCCAGTTTGTTACAACCATGTAAAGTGTTAACTAAGATAAAACTATCACAATAGTAACAACAAAAATGTTAAAACGTATAAAGGCTTCCTGTACATCATGTCTTGCACTTTCCAAATACTGAAGAAAAGACATAATGGTCTGTACCAAGGCAGCTATTTCTTTATAACGGCTTTCATGGTAAAAATTGCTCCCAAACAGACCAGGAAGGTCCAATGGTACTGACTGGCTGCCGTGTCATCCTCAGCCCATAGGCGTCACTGGATGTTGATATGGAGGGGCATGTGGTCAGCACACCGCACTCACGGCCGTATGTCAGTTTCTGAGACCGGAGTTGCTACTTCTCGATCAAGTAGCTCCTCAGTTTGCCTCACAAGGGCTGAGTGCACTCTGCTTGCCAACAGCGCTCGGCAGACCAGATGGTCACCCATCCAAGTGCTAGCCCAGCCCGACAGCACTTAACTTCGGTGATCTGACAGGAACCAGCGTTACCACTGCAGCAGCTTTCATGCAAACAACTGAAAATGTATTTTCTTCAAAATTAAAGCTTAATTTTCCTTTCTTATTGTTACTACTGAGACATTTAAAAGGAATTTAGATATGTAATACAAAGGATAACCTAGTGAAGATTCCATAGATTTAAACGTTCCTTCAATTCATCATAGGTGAGTCCATAATGCTCACCAAAGCCTTAGGAGTGTCTGCAGCTTCAATCAACATGCTCCTAGCAATGTGCAGCATGTGAGACAAATTATAAGACATAGTGCACCACTGATTAGCAAGTAAAAGTTCACCAGTGGACTTGCTTTTACCTGGAAGATGGAATTAAAACAGTTATTTACCCAACATTAATGATGAATACCCTGTAAAACTTTAACTTCTTTCACAAAATTTCTGAAATCTGACCACTGACCTGGAAAGTGTACACCTCTAACAGGCAATATACCACTTCAAATTGTTCCTTGCAATTTTCAGAGAAATCTCCACTAAGAGAAAAACCAGACAGTGGTTCAGAGCTACATAGGTGTAGAGGCACAGTGTAATCAGTAAACCTCAAATTTTCATGAAAACAAATGCAATTCGTCTCTTTCATCAAATACTACTTCCATCTAGTTAATAGCTCTACTGTCAAATATATAAGGTCTCTCCAAATTTTTGTATATGAGACCTTAAGTCCATGATAGATTGCCACAGAGTAGTTGCATTTCATTTGAGTTTTTACCGCATTTGTCTTTGTTACAGTTGCATTGAAAACATCCACACAACAGTGCTAATTTTGATGGTACCTGTTGCACAACTTTTTTGGAATGCAGCTTGTTCCACTGTCACAGTACATACTGCTGATAACAGTAATGCCTACTTTATTTTTGCCCTCAGGGTTATGATCGGTACTGCTCAGTTTTGTCTGGTGTTTGTTTTACAAGCAGTGTTGAGACAGAGTAGTATGGACAGGTTTACTGGTGAAGAGTTGAATGAATGCACCCCATGTATGGATTCACTGAAAGCAATGGAAGACAGGCACAAGGGCACTATGCTAAACTGTTCCTGCAGCAGTCACAACCACATCACAGTACTTTTGCATCTGAAGGTTGTTGTATTTCTCTGTGTTTTGTATTGTACAAATTGGTAATTGTATTTTACAGGCTTTTTTGTTGTTGGGAAGATATTTTCAGAGAAAAAAAGTTAACTGGGGTAACAAACTGAATAAAACACAATTACATAATCAATCTTTAATGAGCCATTGGAAACCATCTGTCATTCATTTCAGAATACTCAGAAAATACCTCTCAACAACCAGTGAAATTTTGTTGATGAAGTCTGAGTCCATGCTGTAGATGCACAGCAAGTAGTAAAACCTCTGATCATATCTACTACCAATGATAAAAATCTTTTCTACATATGTTTCTCCCCTATTTCAAGCACAGATGATACTGATAAGAACTTAATTTAAGATCCAAAAATCAATACTGTTTGATGTAAAAGACTTAGCAGAGGTGTTTTTAGTGAAACATAGCTCACTGATATGAAGATACCCTGACATACACACTAATCAGCCAGAACACTATGATGACCAACCTACCATCAATATAAATCCATCCAGGTGACAGCACTATCACCTTGCTATGAATAACTACTAGTCAGACACATGCATGGTGCATGTAGTACCAGTGAGCATGCTGTCTGTGTGTAGAATGGGGAAGGCGTGCGATCTATATGAGTTTGACTAAGGACAGATTGCGATGGCCCAGAGGCTTGGCATGAGCATTCTGAAAACTGCATGTCTTTTCAGGCTTTTGAGTGTCTTCAACACGTGGTGAAACCATGTCCAGGTGTGCGGTTGGGCACCAAATATTCATGTCAGATGTCACTGGCTGTGCAGATTGGTAAAACTGAACTTTGGCAGAACTAACAACAGACTTTAATGCGGAGCAGAGTACAAGTGTGTCCTAACACACAGTTCACCGATCACACCTAACAATGGGCCTCCGCAGCCGCTGACCCAAGCATGTGCCAATGTTAATACCACGACATCAGCAACTACAACTGAGCATGTGACCATCAGCACTGCATAGTGTAGTGATAGAGCCCTGCATGGTCTGATGAATCCCAATACCTTCCTCATCATGCTGATGGGAAGGTGTGAATCCATCATCTCCCACGAGAACAGCTCCTTGATACCTGTACTGTGGGACAGAGACAAGCTGATGGCAGCTCCCTTATGCTCTGGGGAACATTCACATGGGCACCCATCGGTTCAGTGGAGCTCATGCAAGACACCATGATCGCCAGGGTGTATCGTACGATGATTGCTGATCACATACACCCTTTTGTGATGATAATGTTTCCTGATGGCAGTGGCAGTTTTCAACAAGATACTGCACCATGTCACAATGCCAGGAGATTGATGGAGTGGTTTAAGAGACAAAGCAGAGAGTACCATATGATGTGCTGGCCCCCCAACATGCCACATCTGAACCAGATAGAATGTATCTGGGTAGTGACTGAGTGTGTTGACAGAGCTCATTGGCCCCATCCCCAGAATTTATGTGAATTAGGTGACTTGTGTGTACAGGACTGATTGCAGACCTTTGGTACAGAGCCGAGTGGAGGGTCAGAATCAGAGGCTCAGACGATTCTGCGACCATGTAGGCTGCAGATTCCTCGACTTGGGCCATAGGGTGGTGGGGTTTCAGGTTCCACTAAATAGGTCAGGTGTCCACTACACACACGAGGCAGCTACACGGGTAGCAGGGGCTGTGTGGTGTGGACTGGGCGGTTTTTTAGATTAGACAGTCTCAAGAAAGATCAAAAACGGCTCCAGTCTCAATGGGTACACGGCAAAGAAACGACAAGAATCAACCAAGCCGCAGACGGTATTGTAGTTGTAAATTGTCGTAGCTGTGTTAGAACAGTACCAGAGCTCCAAGCGCTGATGGAAAGCACTGAAGCTGAAATCATTATACCAACAAAAAGCAGGCTAAAACCAGAGATAATTTCTGCTGAAATTTCTACAGAGGCACAAACTGTGTTCAGAAAGGATAGGTTAAATAAAGTAGGTGGTGGTGTATTTGTGTCTGTTGGTAGTAGTTTATCATGTAGTGAAGTTGAAACCTATAGTTCCTGCAAATTACTATGGATAGAGGTTATACTCAACAGCCATACCAAAATAATAATTGGCTCCTTCTGCCGACCCCCCAACTCAGATGATATAATAGCTGAACAGTTCAAAGAAAACTTGAATCTCATTACAAATAAGTACCCCACTCGTACAGTTATAATTGGTGGAGACTTCAATCTACCCTCGATTTGTTGGTGAAAATACATGTTCAAAGCCGGTGGTAGACAGAAAACATCTCCTGAAATTGTACTAAATGCTTTCTCTGAGAATTACTGTGTACAATTAGTTCATGAGCCCACACGAATTGTAAATGGTTGTGAAAACACACTTGACCCCTTAGCTACAAATAATCCTGATCTAACAGAGAGCATCATGATGGATACAAGGATTAGTGAACACAAGGTCATTGTAGCGAGGCTCAAAGCCATATCAACCAAAACCACTAAAAATAAACGCAAAATAAATCTATTTAAAACAGCAGATAAAAATTCACTTGATGCCTTCCTAAGAGAGAGTCTCCATTCCTTCCAAGCTAATTATGTACGTGTAGTCCAGATATGGATCAAATTCAAAGATAGAGTATCGACAGCAATAGATAAATTCATACCACGTAAGTTAATAAGAGATGGGACTGATCCACCATGGTACACAAAACACGTCAGAACACTGTTGCAGAAGCAACGAAAAAAGCATGCCAAATTCAGAAGAATGCAAAATCCCCAAGACTGGGCAAGTTTCATAGAAGCTCAAAATTTAGTGTGGATGTCAATGTGAGATGCCTTTAGTAGTTTACACAATGAAACATTGTCTCAACATATGGTAGAAAACCCAAAGAGATTCTGGTCATATGTAAAGTACACCAGTGGCAAAAAACAGTCAATACCGTCACTGCGTTGGAAATGTTACTGATGATGGTGCCACTAAAGCAGAGTTACTAAATACAGTTTTCCGTAATTCCTTCACAAAAGAAGACAAAGTAAATATTCCAGAATTCGAAACCAGAACAGCTGTTAGCATGAGTGACATAAGGTAAATATCTTAGGTGTTGTGAAACAACTCAAATCACATAAGAAAGGTAGGTCTTCCAGTCCAGATGGTATACCAATCAGGTTCCTTTCAGAGTATGCAGACACAATAGTGCCTTTCTTAGCAATCATATACAACCGCTCACTTGACGAAAGGTCTGTTCCTAAAGACTGGAAAGTAGCAAAGGTCACACCAATATTCAAGAAAGGAAGTAGGAGTAACCCATTGAATTACAGACCCATATCACTGACCTCAATTTGCAGTAGGATTTTGGAGCATATACTGTACTCGAACATTATGAATCACCTTGAAGAAAATGACTTATTGATAAATAACAAACACAGATTCAGAAAACCTCATTCTTGTGCAACACAGCTAGCTCTTTATTGCCATGAAGTAATGAGTGCTGTCGACAAGGGATCTCAGATCGATTCCATATCCCTAGGTTCCCAGAAGGCTTTTGATACCATTCCTCACAAGTGACTATTAATCAGATTTAGTGCATATGGAGTATTGTCTCAGTTGTGTAACTGGATTCATGATTTCCTCTCAGAGAGGTCACAGTTTGTAGTGATAGATGGTAAATCATCATGTAGAACAGAAGTGATATCTGGCATTCCACAAGGTAGTGTCATAGGCCCTCTGCTGTTCCTGATTTACATAAATGATCTAGGTGATAATCTGAGCAGCCTCCTTAGATTGTTTGCAGATGATCAGTTCTAATTACAAAATTATCTAGAGTGAATTTTTGCATGGTGCAAACAGTGGCAGTTGGCACTAAACAAAGAAAAGTGTGAGGTCATCCACATGGGTACTAAAAGAAATCCAATAAATTTTGAGTATACAATAAATTGCACAAATCTAAGGGCTGTCAATTTGAGTAAATACCTAGGAATTACCATTACAAGCAACTTAAATTGGAAAGACCACATAGATAATACTGTGGGGAAGGCGAAACAAAGACTGCGCTTTGTTGGCAGAACACTTAGAAGATGCGACAAACCCACTAAAGAGACAGTCAACATTACACTTGTCTAGCCTCTGCTGGAATATTGCTGCATGGTGTGGGATACTTACCAGGTAGGATTGACGGAGGACATCGAAAAAGTGCAAAGAAGGGCAGCTCGTTTTGTGTTATCGCACAATAGGGGTGAGAGTGTCACTGATATGATACGCAAGTTGGGGTGGCAGTCACTGAAGCAAAGGTGATTTTCTTTGCAGTGATATCTATTTATGAAATTTCAATCACCAACTTTCTCTTCCGAATGCAAAAATATTTTGTTGACACCCACCTATGTAGGAAATGATCATAATAATAAAATAAGAGAAATCAGAGCTTGAATGGAAAGATCTAGGTGGTTCTTTTTCTCACGCTCCATTTAAGAGTGGAATGGTAGAGAAGTAGTATGAAAATGGTTCGATGAACCTTCTGCCAGGCGCTTAAGTGTGAATTGCAGAGTAATTATGTAGATCTAGATGTAGATGTAGACTGACGGAGTACATCAAAAAAGTTCAAAGAAGGGCAGCATGTTTTGTATTATCATGAAATATGGGAGAGAGTGTCACAGAAATAATACAGGATTTGGGCTGGACATCATTAAAAGAGAGGCGTTTTTCATTGTGATGGAATCTTCTCATGAAATTGCAATCACCAACTTTCTCCTCAGAATGCAAAAATATTTTGCTGATACTGACCTACATAGGGAGAAACCATCACCATGATAAAATAAGGGAAATCAGAGCTCGTACGGAAAGATATAGGTGTTCATTCTTTCCACGCGCTATACAAGATTGGAATAATAAAGAATTGTGAAGGTGGTTTAATAAAAACTCTGCCAGGGACTTAAATGTGATTTGCAGAGTGTCCATGTTGAAGTAGATGCAGATGTGTAACCACCTCCCTCCAGCAACCTACCAGGGCCTCATTACTTATATGCCATGATGCATCGCCACTGTTATCTGTGCCAAATGTGTACATACTGGCTATTAGGTAGGTGGTCATAAAGTTCTGGCTGATCAGTGTACATGGCCATGCTCATGTTTCTAATAGTAACAGTGAAGCTGAGGTTATTTTTCCAAACTAAAAATAATGACACAATACATAAATCCTACAGTGAGTCAGGAATGGTTACCTGATTTCAGATATTATTAGCAGAAAATGAAAGAGTGGAAAATATTGAATTTTTTAAAACAACCAAGGATTTTGTGACATAAAAATGTGTAAATAACCATTGATGTAAAACAAACATTTTTGGTCACTAAGCACATACAGTACATTTCATTAATAGTTTATATCTTAATGTGCATATCTGTACTTTTACACTTCTTTGGCCCGAAATTTTTATTTCTGTTTTATCTTATGATACTGTTTTGACACAAACTGTGTTGCAACTAATACATTGAGAATGTTTTTATTGGGAGTAAAAGAAATACAGATTTTCATCAAAAATGAAATGTTTTTGTGTTTCTTTAACATTTACCCTTGGTACTGTGCAGTTAAGTGGAATGGTGAAAGAGTGAATAGCTCTTTCAAGTGTTCATATACAAGAGAAAATATAGTCAAAATCAATGGCAGTCTTTTGGGTGTCCACCTTAATTGATGGTTCCATTTGTTTGCACAATGTTTTGAGGACTGACGCAACCATCCTCTTCAGGTGCTGCAACCTGTGCTTTTACAAGCGCTCAGTACCTGGACTTCAGCCAGAGTTTGAAGTGTTGTTGGTGTCATACTGCTATTTAAAATTGATTTTGACTCCTGGTACTACCTATGCCATTTGATGCTTGTTTGTTTTTCAGAAGCCACAGTGTAATTCAATGAAACACACATTTTTTTTCTAGCTCTGCTTGATTAGAGGGCTAACAGAATGTTAGTAACTTGAATTCTGTACCTGAAACTTTGTTTAAATTGATACCTGCATCCTGATTTATTCAGTTTTTTTTACATCCTTATTTTAATAGAATTCTTAATTCCACTATACAAAAGACTTATTGTTTGCAATATAATAAAAGAAACCTTGGTTTTTAAGCTATAATACTGATGTTATCATGTTTCATTTCATGATCATATTCAATTCAGTGCTTGGTCACAGCTGATTTGCTTGGTTGTTTTAGTTGCATGCGTCACTGATGGTCCTTGCATATCTCCTTGACTGTGTTAATAGTGTGTCCCATGTAAGATATTGCACATTTTCATGGCATACAGTAAACTCTTGCCTTTTAGAAAGCTATATTGTCTTTAAAATTACAAAGAAATGTTTTTGCATTGACAAAATCCCCTCTCTCTCTGCTCAGCTTCTGTTCGCCATCTGTGCCTATCATTCCCTCCCCAACTCCTCCTGCCAACAAATTGCTCTATCCTCAGTGCACACCAGGTATGCATGCTGGCAACACATCTATTATTCCTCTGCATGCTCTCAAGCCAGTTCATTTTGGAATATCCCCAGGCTCTTCTTAATCAGACTAACTGCAGATCCCCAGACCTTACTAAGGATGTAGCCACTATCATAGCTGATCACCAATTCTTTTACTCGAATCTCAGTAGATTCTTTAATGACACAGTCCCAGAAGTTAGATGTCTCCACCAGAACCTTAGTATGTTTGTAATCCATACAATACATTTCTAATATGTAATGTTTGATGACTGGTGACTTATTGGGCTGCTGAAATCTGGTGTGTTGCTGGTGTTCTCAGCAATGCCTTTCAACAGTATCTACTGTCTAACATATACAGGGTGGTCAATTGATAGTGACTGGGCCAAATATCTCATGAAATAAGCACCAAGTGAAAAAACTACAAAGAACGAAACTCGTCTAGCTTGAAGGGGGAAACCAGATGGCTCTATGGTTGGCCTGCTAGCTGGTGCAGCCATAGGTCAAACGGATATCAACTGTGTATTTTTAAATAGTAACACCCATTTTTATTACATATTCGTGTAGTACATAAAAAAATATGAATGTTTTAGTTGGACCAATTTTTTCACTTTGTGATAGATGGCGCTGTAATAGTTACAAACGTATAAGTACGTGGTATCACGTAACATTCCACCAGTGCGGACAGTATTTGCTTTGTGGTGTTAAAATGGACCGTTTACCAATTGCGGAAAAGGTCAAAATCGTTTTGATGTATGGCCATTGTGATCAAAATGCCTAACGGGCGTGTGCTATGTACGCTGCTCGGTATCCTGGATGACATCATCCAAGTGTCCGGACCGTTCACCGGATAGTTATGTTATTTAAGGAAACAGGAAGTGTTCAGCCACATGTGAAACGTCAACCACGACCTGCAACAAATGATGATGCCCAAGTAGGTGTTTTAGCTGCTGTCGCTGCTAATCCGCACATCAGTAGCAGACAAATTGCTGTGAGAATCGGGAATCTCAAAAACGTCGGTGTTGAGAATGCTACATCAACATTGATTGCACATGAACCATATTTCTATGCACCAGGAATTGCATGGTAACGATGCAATGTGAACAATCTCCAACATAAGGGCTAAGCATATCCTTCAGATATTTAATGAGTGAGTACACTGTGGTGCCAATGTTGCTAACAACTGTGTGTAAAGGCATCTCACTTTTGTGAACCTTCAGCAGTCAATAAAGGCCTGGTGCAGCTGGTGACCTCTGTAACTACCTTGTCTGGCAAGCCAGATTCTTTGACAAGTGCCACAGTCTTCCCCTCCACCCTCAAGATGAGATCAGTGTCAATATTTCAGTATGCACTGCCTTCTAGCAGGCAGCACATTTTCTGTGAGTAATTTTGGTGAGATAGGACCATAGTTGCAGTGCCTTTATTGGCTGGTAAAACCACAATATCTAGATCTTCTCTTAGTAGCTGTATGGCTACCCTCTCCCTGTTTGAGATATTTGGTTTCACAGGTTTAGTTCACAAGAGAGCATAAGAGGTTTGACAAAGTACTTCCCCCACTGCTTCAGGTGGAAGTTGTCTAGCTACCTGTTCCACTACACTGATGATGTCCGTAATAAGTGCAGATTCAGGAGTAAGGGTGTAAAACTGTGTCCTTTCTTAAGAAATGAAACTGTGTCCACATCCAGGTACTTAGTGATAGCTTTGTAGGGAGCTTCAGGGAGTTGTCTCTCTGATATACACTAAAATTTTATGTTGACATCCAGTGGCCTTATTTTGAGTGGGATTCACTGTAGCTCATGTGACACCATCAAGCCATGCCTTTACATTTCTTTTGAGACACTATTGAGAATATGTGGTGCCAAATTTCTGCAAAGTAACACATCACACAGACTCAGTGGCAGTCAGAAGAATCACGAAACATGCCAGTCTAGCCACGGCATGGGAGAGTGTGCCCTGTACCCACCGGTGTCTGGACTTGACTAACATATCAGAAGCACTATTCACATTATATCTACAGCTGGCCAACCTGTTCAGTTCCTGGACATGGGAGTTGACTGATGGCATCAACTGAGCCTCAGTAGATGCTGCACAAAGGAAGGCCACCAGATATCATGCATCAAAATTTGAGGGTATATCAGAAAGACAAGCTTCTGATGCTTCCTGCAAGACTATCATCAATTGCATACTTAAGTAATCTGATGTGGATTTGATGTGGATTTGCTTTCAGTTCTTAAGAAAGAACTCAATTTTACACTGACTCCTAAATCTTCATCATCATGGACACAGGAAGCTGCACAACTTCCACCTGAAGCAGCAGAAGAAGTACTTTGTAAAACCTGTTGTGCTCTCATGAAAAAAAAAACTATGAAACCAAATGTCTCTATCAGGGAGAGAGCAGCCATATGGCAACTAAGAGAAGAGCCAGATATTATGATCTTATGAGCCAAAGAATGCAATGCAACTGTGGGCTTATCTCATCGGGATTACAATGAGAAAATGCAGAGCCTGTTAGAAGGCAGTAGATACTGGAAGATCAACACTGATCTCACCAAGAGAGTGGAGAGGAAGAATTTGCGAGCTTGGAAATTCCTTCGTCATAAAATTCGGCCGCCTGTGCCTTCAACTACGTGGCGACTGTCTTTTGGGACAGAAAAGGTGTGATTTTTGTGGACTTCCTCGAAAGAGGCACTACAATAAACTCTCAAAGGTATTGCCAAACTCTGCACAACCTCAGAAAAGCAATACAAAACAAGCGCAGGGGAAAGTTGGGCTCAAAGATCTTGCTGATTCACGACAACGCCCGGGTCCACACGGCAAATGCCACTCGTGAAGTTCTCGAATCTTTTAAGTGGGAGTTGTTTCCTCATCCGCTGTACAGTCCCAACCTAGCACCGAGCAACTTCCACTTATTCCCAGCAATGAAGAAGTGGTTGGCTATGCAGCGTTTTGATGACGACACACAGCTTCAAGAAGAGGTAACCACGTGGTTGAAGGCGCAGGCGGCCGAATTTTACGGCAATGGAATTTCCAAGCTCCTCCATCGCTACAATAAGTGCCTTAATTTAAATGGCAACTATATAGAAAAGTAGTATTTAAGTGTGGCTTTCATCTGTCTATAATAAAAAAAATTTCCAATACTTTATTTATTTTTAATTCCAAAACGTAATGTACTTTGTGGATAGCCCTCGTACATTCATCATAGGGTCACGTGAAAGAGACAAACTAATGACTTCTTCATAAATCTCAATTTCATACACCAGAACATCAATTTTACCATGGAAATCAAAATGGATGGAGTGCTCTACTTTCTGGACATCCTGGTAAAAAAAAAAAGATGTGGGTGACATATTGGTCCACAATGTGTACTGTGTACTGGAATAAGACACAACTGGCAGAAGTAAAGCTGTGAGGACAGGGCGTGAGTCGTGCTTGGGTAGCTCAGTTGGTAGAGCTCGTGCCAGCGAAAGGCAAAGGTCCCGAGTTCGAGTCTCGGTCCGGCACACAGTTTTGATCTGCCAGGAAGTTTCAAGACACAACTTGTTTGAGATCCTGCCCATTATACAGTTGCAGTTCTGTTCAGCCAATTACCAGATGAGCTGATAGTGGGGCAGTGAGGGGTCCCAATTGGGAATTAGTGGAAAGAGATTATCAGTTCTGACATTTAGCTTACAACTAAGGAAAACCTTCCAAAAATCTTATTTGAGATGGCTACCACCACCCGGTGCCGAGGAAAGGGATGCTTAAAACCTTGGTACCAAAGGCTTGCATCCTTTCTGACAATGGAAGTCTCAACCAAGAACTTTTAACACCTGAGGGCTCTGTTCCAGAAGAATTATTACAAGGAGTGGCACATTCAGAGAGCCCTACACCCGACTCCACTGTACAACCAGCAGAAACAGAAGAGGAACCTCTGGAGGTTGTAGCCTTTGTGTTTATTCCTTTTTGTGGTACATAATCAAGAAAAGTAGGATGAATTCTCCTGAAACACTAAGGGAAGACAGCCTTCTGCCCACCAGCTGAAACATGGACACTGCTTAGTAGTGTCAAAGACAACATCGGAGTATGGAAATCTGGAATACTGCAGATATCCAACTAATTTGGCAAGACTTATACAGGTCAGACCAACTGTCCCTCCACTATTGCTATTAGGCAATGACTTTGTCAGAGGTCAGAAAAGCAGTCTTTCCACATGCAATAATATGACAACAGTCCAGGAGCCCTGGGGCAAGTGCCTAACATGAGACTACCTCCCACTCCACCATTTGTGCCACTTCCCCTTTTCCACCCCCACCCCACCTTTCCAAAACACCATTCCATGGCCACTCTCCTTCCACATTAGAATAAAATAAAATAAATACAAGAAACATTTAAAATGAGTATGTTATATTTTTAATACTTTATTAAATTTGAATGCAATCCTTCAACCTATTCTTGACGTTACTGATTAACAGTGTGCTTTCAAATAGTCAGCCGAGTTTTTAATTATGCTTTATTTCCCTTTTTCAACAAAGATAAAAAGATTCTTCACCCTCTCCTGTCATATTTCAAGACAAAATAATTTACAAGCAAACAGTTGGATGTAAGTGTGTAATGGGCACATTATTTTGGCTAGTGAGCACACTGGCATCATCAGGTTTGCTGATGAACTGACTGCTTAAGGGCCAGTGTGGCACTTTTCTCTAATCCCCCTCATCATCTACACGGTAAGAGTGTAACGGGCACATTATTTTGGCTAGTAAGCACACTGCCATCATCAGGTTTGCTGATGAACTAACTGCTTAAGAGTCATTGTGGCACTTTTCTCTCATACCCCTCACCATCTACATTGCCACTCTGTCTGCTATCCGTATCCAGCATCTTCTCCCCTACTCTTCCTGCCATAATGTTGCTCCCTCCTTGGCGCATGCCCAGGAACGCTTGCTGGTAACACCTCTGCTGCTCCTCCAGCTGCTCCTAAAATCAGTTCATTATTGGGTATCTCTTTCCTCTTCTTAATTAGACTAATTCCAGGTCCCCAAGCCTCACTAAGGATGTAACCATTAATACAACTGATCAAGAATTCTCTTACTTCAATCTTGATAGTTTCCTCAACGACAATCCCAGAAGTTAGATGGATATCTCGGACCATTAGTATAGTTGTACTCCACTCCATATAATTCAAATAGGCAATGTTCCATGACTGCATACTTGCTACACCACTGCAATTTTGTCTGCCATTGTTATCAGCAATGGCCTTTGACAGGCTAACTATTGCAACTAGAGCTGCCAATTTTATTTAAAATGAGTACTTCGTTGGCTGACTGCACTTCATATTCCAGTCTTCCCAATAAGAAATTCTCCTTGGAAGTACCAGGAATCAAACATCAGTGTGACTGATTCAGTCCTTCATAAAAGCTCAAAATAGAGCTATTATATCTTTCAGAAAATTTGTTTGAGAAGATAAAAAAGATCAACTGTCAATAAAAAAAGTCAAAATAAAGGAAAATATAGTAATAATTAAATACTCTTAATATTACCTAAATATCTCCCACATTATGTGAATAATCTTATAAGCAAAGATGTCATACATAAATGATAATGTATTTTAACTCTCCTTTGACCCAAAAATATGTATACTAATGGTCATCAAAATAATAGAAATACCTATTCTCTGGAAGACAGAATTTTTGTCAGGCATCATCATTTTCAATTTGTACTGTAACCCAATGTTTGTTATTACAGAGAAGTAAATGGCATTGATCTTTGTAATTGGTCGGATACAGTAGATACAATATAAGAGACCTATAGCTTTCACTAGGATCAGATTGATGATGTTCACTAGGTGGAAAAAAGTTATCAGAAACAAGTGTTGTGTTAGATTAACAACAACATCATGAAAGGCAATATATCACTGACAAAATGTAATAATATACAAAAATAAGTCATGATCAACTGGAATTGCTAAATGCTGAAAATAATTTCCACAAAGAACTATGTATAATATTAAATGTGAGGTAAGTGATGCCAGAGCAAACTGACCTCACTAGCAACTCCATTCTGTCAATTGTAAGCAGTAAAGTCTACATGTTCAGTAAAAGAGAAAATGTGGGAAAGATGGAAAAAGTAAGTCTAAATGTTCAATAACATGGATAAGGAAGATATCATCATATTTGTTAAAAGACAAATAGAGTCATTTAATTCATGAAATGAACATGAGAAAGAACTGTGGCTGAAGGTCAAGAACATATCTGATCAAGTTGTAGAAAAGCATCCAAGCCTTCCTACCACAACAAGGAAAATTCTGTAGAGATCCCCCTCAGTACACAAAAAATATCAACATCAAGAAAACTTCTTAAGACACACCACATGCTGCACAACTCATACAAAGCAAAGAATGGAACTGCAGATGCTCAAGTGTTAATCTCTTTAGAGAAGGCACTGATTGTTTCTTGCTGCTAACATACTTCACATACGACCAGAATCTCTTTGTATTTTCTGCCAAGTTTTGAGACAAAGTTTCATTGCGGAACTGTTATAAGCATCTCGCATTGAACTTTGTGCTAAATTTTGAGCTTCTGTAAAAGATTGCCAATCTTGGGGATTTTGCGTCTGTTTAAATTTGGCATCTTTGTTTCGTTGTTTCCGCAACAGTGGTCTAGCCCTTTTTGTGTACCAAGGACGATCAGCTCCATTGTTTGTTAATTTATTTAGTATAAATCTTTCAATTGCCGCTGATACTATTTCTTTGAATTCAAGCCACATCTGGTCTACACTTATATTATTAATTTGGAATGAGTGGAGATTGTCTCTCAGGAAGGCGCCAAGTGAATTTTTACCTGCTTTTTTGAATAGGTATATTTTTTGCTTATTTTTGGAGGATTTGGGGATTACAATATTCAATCTCGCTACAACAATCCTGTGTTCACTAATCCCTGCATCGGTTTTGATGCTTGTTGTTAACTCGGGATTATTTGTTGCTAAGAGGTCAAGTGTGTTTACACAACCGTTTACTATTCGTGTGGGCTCATGAACTAACTGCTAGAAATAATAATGCTACAATAATAATGCCTTTAGGGATTTATAAAGCATTTAAAATGAAGAAATAACTTTTATGTTATGTGGCACACCATTGTACATTTGTATAACACTATTTGTAGTGGGGTTTTTAAAGGCTGTTCAGAAATGTCTCTGAGCACTATGGGACTTAACTTCTGAGGTCATCAGTCCCCTAGAGCTTAGAACTACTTAAACCTAACTAACCTAAGGACATCACACACATCCATGTCCAAGGCAGGATTCGAACCTGCGACCATAGCGGTCGCACGGTTCCAGACTGTAGCGCCTAGAACCGCTTGGCCACTCCAGCCGGCTTAAAGGCTGTTGTCCTTATTGACTGGGCATGGAGTTTGTCTTTTTTTCCTGGTATCATGTTCAGTCTAGCTTGCAAGATGAAAGCAGAGATTACCCTTTGCAGCATAGTCTACAGAACCAATTGCAGACCTCTGGTACAGAGCCGAGTGGAAGGTCTGAATCAGAGGCTCAGACGGTTCTGTGACCTTGTAGGCTGCAGATTCCTCGACTTGCGCCAAAGGGTGGTTGGGTTTCGGTTTCCGCTGAAATGTCAGGTGTCCACTATACATAGGAGGTGGCTACATGGGTAACAGGGGCTGTGTGGTGTGGACTGGGCAGTTTTTTAGGTTAGAGGGTCTCAGGAAACACAAGAAGGGCTTTAGTTACAAAGGGTGCAGGCCAAATAACATAGATACAGGAACCATTGGTATAACAGTTGTAAATTGTCATAGCTGTGTTGGGGAAGTACTAGAGCTCCAAGCACTAATAGAAAGCACTGATGCTCAAATCATTATAGGCACTGAAAGCTGGAAAAAGCCGGATATAAGCTCAACCGAAATTTTTGCAAAGAACCTAACAGTGTTCCGAAAGGATAGGCTAAACATGGTTGGCGGTGGCATGTTTGTTGCTGTTAGAAGTAGTTTAAATTGTCACGAAATTGAAGTTGATACTTTAGTGAGTTAGTGTGGACAGAGGTCACTGTTGGCAACTGGAATAAAGTAATAATAGGATCCTTTTACTGACCTCCCAATTCGGATGATACAGTTGCTGAAAGGTTCAAAGAAAACTTGAGTTTGATTTCAAACACGTACCCGACTCATGCGATAATAGTTGGTGGTTACTTTAATTTACCCTCGATATGTTGGCGAAAATACATGTTTAATTCCGGGGGTACGCATAAAATATTATCGGAAATTGTGCTAAACGCATTCTCTGAAAATTATTTCGAGCAGTTAGTTCTTGAGCCCACGCTAATAGTAAACGGTTGTAAAAACACACTTGACCACTTAGCAACAAATAATCCTGAGCTAATAACGAGCATCAAAACCGCTTCAGGGATTAGTGAACAGAACATTGTCGTAGCGAGATTGAATATTGTAATCCCCAAATCCTCCAAAAATAAGCAAAAAATATACCTATTCAAAAAAGCAGGTAAAAATTCACATGACGCCTTCCTGAGAGACAATCTCCACTCATTCCAAATTAATAATATAAGTGTAGACCAGATGTGGCTTGAATTCAAAGAAATAGTATCAGCAGCAATTGAAAGATTTATACTAAATAAATTAACAAACAATGGAGCTGATCGTCCTTAGTACACAAAATGGGTTAGAACACTGTTGCAGAAACAACTAAACAAACATGCCAAATTTAAACAGAGCACTTGGCCATGAAAGGCAAAGGTCCTGAGTTCGAGTCTAGGTCAGGCACACAGTTTTAATCTTCTAGGAAGTTTAGTATCAGCACACACTCTGCTGCAGAGTGAAAATCTCATTCTGGAATGCCTTCTCTGTGTGATAGCAATGGAGATACTATCAAATACAGTGCTGCCAAAGCAGAGTTACTAAACAAAGCCTTCCAAAATACCTTCACAAAAGAAGATGAAGTAAATATTCCAGAATACAAATCAAGAACAGCTGCCAACGTGAGTAACGTAGAAGTAAATATCCTCAGAGTACTGAAGCAACTTAAGTCACTTAATAAAAGCAAGTCTTCTGGTCCACACTGTATACCAATTAGGTTCCTTGCAGAGTATGCTGATGCATTCGCTCCATACTTAACAATCATATGCAACCATTCGTTCGACGAAAGATCTGTACCCAAAGACTGGAAAGTTGCACAGGTCACACCAATATTCAAGAAAGGTAGTAGGAGTAATCCACTAAATTACACACCCATATTGTTAACATCAATATGCAACAGGATTTTGGAACATATATTGTGTTCAAACATTATGAATTACCTCGAAGAAAACTGTCTATTGACACACAACCAACATGGGTTTAGAAAACATCATTCCTGCGAAACACAACTAGATCTTTATTCACATGAAGTGTTGAGTGCAATTGACAAGCGATTTCAGATCAATTCCGTATTTATGGATTTCTGGAAGACTTTTGACACTGTACCACACAAGGTACTGTTATAGGTCGTTTGCTGTTCCTTATCTATGTAAACGATTTGGGAGACAACCTGAGCAGCTGTCTTAGGTCGTTTGAAATTGATGTCATTTATCAACTAAGAAAGTCATTAGAAGATCAAAACAAATTGCAAAATGAATTAGAAAAGATATATGAATGGTACAAAAATTAGAAGTTGACCCTAAATTGCTGGCCCGAGTGGCCGAGCGATTCTAGGCGCTGCAGTATGGAATAGCGTGACCACAGATGTTAATTTCTGACTAACTAAATTCAATGTTAGACTCAAGATCACTATAATTATCCACTTCCAGAAACACTGCCTAAACAGCAATACAGGGCAGATGCTGAAAGTGAGCATTACACTACAAAATATCCGAAGACACACACACGAAAGGTGATATATAGTGGTAACCACCTCAATCAAAAGACAACAGCCAGGCTACAAATGTGGGACTTAATGCTTTCTAGTGGTTGATCACTTATCTATCAGCACTTAAACAGATACAAGGGAGCTTTTATTTTTTCATGTTCTTAAGTTGCCCAAGTATAACCCAAATTTAAAGTTTCTCTTATAAAAATGAGGTAACTCAGGACTTTATGTTAAGCAGTTAATTAGATGAAGTGAGTTCCTGCACATGACTCTCTCAGTAATTTGTTCCCAAAGAATAGATCACAATGTTGCAGCATCCAACAACCAAGTGTTTATTATTATACAAGGCGGATCTGAAAAGTCTGTAGAATGGTCTCAGACAATAAAGGAAAGAAGAATTACAAACAAAATACATTTAATGTCCTTCGAAGTATTCACCATTAGCTACAACACACTTGTGACATCAGTTAAAAAGCTCTTGGAAACTGTCGCAAATGCTTCTTGAGAAATCACTCGAAGCACTAAGGTCACACACAACATCTGTGAAGAACAAGAATCCACAGCTAATTTAAGGTGGGTTAACAAAAAGAAGTCTGCCAGTGCCAAATACATAGACTGAGGAGTGTGTTGAAGAACAGTTATTTTGCACTGAGAGATACAGTTGAGCATGCAGTTGTTGTGGATATCCAACAACATATGACCACACTGCTTCTAGCAGTTTCAGAAGAAGCATTTGCTGACAGTTTTATGACTGATGTCAGAAGTGTATTGTCACTAATGTCAGTAAAGGTATGTTCTTTGCAACTCTTGTTTCCTTCATTTCCTTTGACTGCTCGCCAAACTTTTCAGATGCTCTTTGTATTTAGTACAAACACTATTTCGTTTCAAGACACACACCCTTCATAACAGAACATCACCCTTTCAATAGCTTTGATACTCAGTATTAACATTTGTGAGTGTTGACATCTGTGACCATATGCACTTTCTTGCTGTAAGCAAATATTAAATTCTAAGGTCTGTATGTGGTTGACTGTTGTGACTCGCCGATCTTTCAAAGTGCCGCCGCGCAGTTACGCGCGTCCTCTACATGTGGCACTGTCTGCCAGCCATGCAGCAGCAGCAGCACCACCTAAGCGGTCAGTCAGCCAGTGGCCGCTAGACTTGGACTCAGTTATGATTTGACTGTTAAAGTGTACACATGTCTTACTCGGTTTACTTGATCTGTGACTTTCATGTATTGCGTCTTTCTTTAAATATATTTGTTCAACTTGAAGTTATTACATTGACTAATAAAGATGATTGCTGGAAGATACTAACAAAAATATCACTCAAAAAACTAATAACATCTGATAAAACACAAACTTTCATCAGTCAATTAAAAAATTCTGTCTCTATGACCCACAATAAGCCACATCAGTATGAAAAGCTGAATTGGATCGTTGTCTCATTAATTATGTTTTCATTATTCTTATAAATTTTTATGGTTATGAGAATAAACACAGGTTTTAATTAAGGAAAAAGCTGCTTGAATAACTTATCTAAAAAAAAAACAGTTTTCCTTTTAAATTTGGAGTGTGAGACTTGTTTGTAATCATATTCATGATCTATGGAGGACCCTGTTACACTGTGACTGAACTGTAATGTAATTTATTATACACATGACAAAGTGGCACAAATTACTGAAGCTCCGGGTCATTACAGCCCCATTACTGGCATAAAATAAGTATTTTGTGAAGCTGTCAGAATCTAGAATAGAAACTTTTTAACCCTTTAACCGCTGTGGATGTGTTAATGCATGCACCTTTGCACCTCTCCCTGTGTGCTCTGAACGTGTTGACGCGCACCACCAGTACGTGTAGACTCGTTCAGAGTACCAGGTAGAAGGACTGGTGGTGCGCGTCAACACGTTCAGAGCACACAGGGGCAGGTACAAAGTGTGCACATTAACATGTCCAGAGCAGTTAAAGGGTTAAAGCCAGTGTGCATAATCAAAAATGTATTTTCATGCCAGTATATTCTGGTCTGAATTTCCTGTTTATTGGTACTGAAAGCTGGATAACTGATATGAGCCACTTGTTAAGTGATATGTATCTTGTATATATTCATGGAATTGTGTGTCTAGTGAGTGACTAGGCCAAGAAATAAGCAGTATATTCAGTACTGTGAACAAGACACTGATGTTGTAGGAACCATGAGTGTGCTTAAGGAAGAATATTAGTTCCCAAAATTCGCACATAAAGGGAGGAAAGAAGAAAAATTATGTTTCTCTGACAAGGTCATTATAGATGGAGCACAAGCTCAGCCGGAAAAAAGATGAATAAGGAAACTGGCTAGGTCCCTTTCAAGGTACCCAGATCAGTATTCACTGTAAGGGCTTTAATTGCAGCTGCAGATGGATTACTGTAACAAATTGCTTCTAATTGATAAAAATGATAAAAGCACAACAAAACAGTTAAGAATGGGATTATCTGTATGCTATGTAAGAGTGTTTTCCATTTTCATTGCAGATAAATTGAACCTTCAGTGAAGGAAAATTCGGACGTACTGGCACACTGGAACTTCATCAAATGCTACATTGAAAGATGATGAAAACAGTAAAAATATAAAATAGTGACTATAAATGTGAACTATCACTACTGTCTGTGGAGTTACTTGATGAAAACCTGTGTCTCAGTACAGAAAATGATCAAAAACAATAAGAAGTGTATAATACATGAGACACAATCACAATGTGGTCTAATCTGAATGTGAATGGTGAAGTTCTTAGTTCTCAAAATATTACTAGCAATAGTTTTGATATGTGCCGGTTTTGTAAAATTAGGAATGTGTATGATGATGAAAACTGAATTTTGTCTTTTATCATCAACAAATTGAATGAAAAATATAAGACAGAATCAGAAAAGAGAGGAACGTGTGTAAAAGTATAAGCCTCATCACCATCTGCAGAAAAGTAGACTGCATGGAGAAAGACACAAAAAATGAAACAATTATCAAGGCATCACATGTGTGAAATGAAAAACAGACCCCAAGAAAAAAATGTGGCTGCATTTGAAATAATATGAACCAAAATTAAGCCTACAACTTGACATAGACAGCAAAGACGGGATTATTGAATTAACTAAAAATACACAAATGTGGAAAGAAAAATACATAAAGCTACAACAGTCCAAAGTGCATGCTATTTGCCATAAAAGTTGCGATGTAAATTCATCAGACACAATAAACTGTACAAGTACTCAATGTTAAAACATGCAACAACTTCCACTGTCATACCTTTGTGAAAGACCTTACCAAGAGCCTGACAAAACTCTGATCCTATGAGAAATCACTAAGTGAGCTGAACACTTCTATCTAGTCACTTGCCAACCAATCTGGTGTAGCAGCAAAGGAAATCTGATGTTTAAATTTTACATTCAAAAACTTCTTCACACGAGATCATACAGACATACCATCATTAGACTGTCATAAAGATTCCCATATGGAGGGCATAGAAATATGCATCCCTTGTGTTGGGAAGCAACTGAAAGAGTTGAAAACAAATAAGTTGCCAGGTCTTAATGGAATCCTAATTGAATTTTACAGAGAGTAATTTTCAGCACTGAACCCTTATTTATCAAGTGACTGGAAAAAAAGTGCAGTTTACTCTTTTAAATAAGAAGAGTAAAAGAACAGACACACAAAATTACTGGTCAATATATTGAACATTAGTTTGCTGCAGAATCCTTGAGCATATTCAAGTTTGAATAAATAAATTTCCTTGAATCAGTAAAACTTCTCTTGACAAATCAGTTTGTTTGTATGAAACTCATCTTTCGCTTTTTTCACATATCCTGTGAACCATGAGTGACAGGCGACAAGCAGATTCAATATTCCTAGATTTCCTGAAAGAATTTGATACAGTGTCCCACTGCAGATGGTTAACAAAGATCTGAGTATATGGAACAGGTTCCCTGATAAGTGAGTGGCTTCAACACCTCTTAAGTAATAGAACCCATAACACTGTCTTGGATGGCACAGGGGTATTATACGGAACATCCCATGGAAGTATAAAAGGAATGCTCTTGTTCTCTATGTCCATAAATAATATGATGGATAGTGTGAGCAATGATCTGATACTGTTTGCTGATGATGTAGTGTCTTCATCGAGTGACAGGAAGATGGTACAACACGACTGAGACAGAATTTCTTTGTCGTGTGATGAATGGCAGTTTGCTCTAAATGTAGATATGTGTAAGCTAATGCAGATGAGTGGCAAAAATAATCCTGTGTTGTTCGAAAACAGTATTAGGGGTGTACTACTCGACATTCATGTCGATTACATAACTAGGTGTAATGTTGTAAAGTGATATGAGGTGGAATGATTACATAGCGTTGGTAGTGGGGAAAGTGAATGGTCTGCTTCCCTTTATTCGGAGAGTTCTAGGAAGTTATAGTTCTTCCATAAAGGATATTGTATACAGAATAATAGTGTGACCATTCTTAAGTATTTCCCAAGTGTTTGGGATCCCCACAAGGCCAGATTAAATGAAGACATTAATGCAATTTAGGGGCATGCTGCTAGATTTGTTATCAGTTGGTTCAATAAGCATGCGAATTACAGAGATGCTTTGTGAACTCAAATGGGGACCCCTGGAGAGAATATGATTTTTTTTTTTTTTTTTGTTAAATACTGTAGATAAAAGTTAGAGAATCAGCATTTGTAGCTGACTGCAAAATGATTCTACTGTCACCAATATATATTTCATCATGAAGACAAGATAGAAGAAAGTAGGACTCATACAGTGATGTATAGACAGTTGTTTTCCCTTACTCCATTTGTGAGATGAATAGGGAAGGAAATTTTTCTTCCTTAGGGGCATGTCTGATAACAACATTATTATTAGCAAATCTTTATTTATCTGTAAAATTACTACCACATCATAATTAACATTTTATTTTCAGTATATTGTCATTTGCCACCTTATTAAAACAGTGACAGGTATAAGACAGTTCACTAATGATATAATACGGACATTACATCGGTTTTGATGTGAGTACAATATAGTCTCTTTAATATAAAGTACATTCACATTTATACACATTCTCACTAGAATTGTATTAGCAGGTACTTGCCAATGATGATAACTGCAGCAACAGTCTGTTATAAATAAATATTTGTTATTATAAGTAGCTATTTTGGTGCATCTATTCTAATAACGGAAGGAAACGACTAGTAATGGGACAAGGTACCCCCCTACATGCACTGTATAGTGACTTGCAGAGTATTTATGTAGATGTACTAATCACAAAAATAACTCTGGTAAGATAACAAAACCAGGTAACTAGTGTTGAGAAAAAAGAAGATAGATGTTTTTAGTAATACTATGAAACATGCTGACCTAGTAAGGTGGTGCCATGGTTAACACACAGGACTTGCATTCATGAGTATAGCAGTTCAAATTCCTATCCAGCCATCCAGATTTTGAGCATACTGAGTTTTGAAATTGAAACAAAAAAGGAGTACATATGAAAATTCAATGCACCCCTCCTTAATGAAGTTTGGTTCTGAAATTCACAGCAATTTACAACCCCAATGTTCCGAAGCACAAAAAATAATAGAATGTTTGTTGTGATTGCTGACAGTCATGGTTATGGAATTACTACAATGATCAATAGTTGGAAAAGCAACAGGATTTGTAAGCCTGGTGCTCCCTTGTTTGAATTAGGTTAACTCATCTGCTCACCTGAAACTAATAATTTAACTCACAATAACTTTGCTGTTTTCTTTGGAGAAGCAAATGAAACTTCAAAAGCCACTGATGAATTAGAAAAAAAAATGTTTAATACAATTCATGTATATAAATATCTTGTTAATGACCATTCCACACTGGTTGATCTGCCTCCATGATCTTGTGCAAACAAAGAGATAAATGTTGCAAACATATTTTTCTTAAAAAGTTGCATACAGTATGATGATTTAGAAGTTATTGTCCTAAGTGTTACAGGACACAGATTCGACACCACACATGGAGTACACTCCAATGGGCTAGGAAAACAGCTTGTGGTGGAAAAAAATTGTAAATATGTTATCAGGAAATCTGAGATAACACACAAAGCAACAAAGAAAAACAGCTCTATCTTATCCATTCACCAGCACAACCATTGTCTCCCTCATATCCCTTTGACTACCAGCAGTTTCTGCTCAAACCATAATTTTGCACATTTTGTTTTAAAGTACCAGTGCCTTTCATGTGAAACCACTGATGCTATTGCAAGATGGAGACATGTAGCATTAAACTGATTTATGTCTACTAACACCAGGGTAGCCACAAGTTTCCCGGAATTACCTGATTTCCACACAAGTTTTAATGTTTTTCCCTGACAAATTTTGAGATCTCAAGGGTACGTTAAGACGTGAGTTGACAATCTGTCTTTGCAGCTATGGCAGAAGAAGCAATAGTGCAAATGATGGAAAAAAAAAAAACTGTAGGTGACCGCCAATAAAATGTTGGTTCCACGATGTTCGTTATCGTCAGTTATTACCCACTGTGTTATATCTATTATTTTATAGGTATAGTGTGATTTTTCTTTCGAGAAATATATGCGTACATAGCGTACAGACCGCCAGCAACTGACACAATTTTTTTCTTCTTATTGTTCATACTTTCTAGCCTATAAATTACTTCTGAAGTGCCAAAATATACCAGAACAAATAAAATGTCTACAAAATGCCACACTGTACAACATACTTGTGACGAGACAGTCGCAATTCCTGAAATCCATTGCCCATGGCCTGTGGCCTGCTGAGGAACACTGCAGTCCTGGGTCCATGGATAAACCATGAGAATCTGCTGCATTATGCCGCACACATAGAGACGTGGCCTGTGAGCAGATCGGTGAGACTAGATCCAGTGGGCAGGGCCTGCATGTTAGTGGGAACCACATGGCTTCAGATCAGCAGGCCTGATCCATTACAGGTACCAACAGAAATGGCCTGCACTTGTGGCCCCTCATGGAAATCCACTCATGTGATCAGTTGTTCACAAGCCACTGACAGCATGTTGATGAAATTAGACCAGTGATCAATCCATGCAACAGATAACTTGTTCAAATACTCTGAGAATTGATAATAATGAGGGCAGGTGGCAACTCCCTGTAAAGATGATTGCTGAGCTGCAGATAGCCACGTAGAAAAGACAATTACACTCTCAGAACTAAATTTTCAGCCATAGCTTTTGTCAGAAAACGAGAGCACACACACATCCACACAATTGCTCAGACATAACTCATGCACACATGATCACCTTCTTATGGTAACTGGGTCTACAGTCTCTGAGAATCTGATCCAAACAAACCACTCCTCAAGCACCCCTGCCTCTCATCGGCAGATGCTAGACTAGCGGCAAGAAGTAGTAGCAGCACTGACTCCAAGCTGAGTGGAGTAGTACGAAGGGGAGAAGCAGTAGGGACGAGGGAGTAGGGAAGCGGTGAACATACTCAGCTGCAGCCAGCCAGCAATGACTCATTGCACATCAGTAAACAAACCATTTCACCTATCGAGACAAAAACTAGATTTTCACAGCATTTTGTTTCAGATTTCCTTCATATTCCCTGATTTCCAGAACCTGTGGCAAACATGAATACAGTGCGCTGTAATGGTCACTTACAGCATTCGTTTAAGGCAACAGTCAGTTTGTACTAATGCTTTTATGAGTGGTTCTGACAGGAAACCACTGAGGGAGTATTTACTTTCATAAATTGCTTAATTGTATATAAATTTATTAAATTTTAGGCTCTTTTTTTCTTGTTATTTTGGCCTATAATTTGTATTAGGCATAATGAGTGCATGGAAGTTTTGAGATGTGGGACTGTCTCATCAGAATTGCAAAATCGCTTCAGACGAGGACTGTAATGAAGAAGTTAACAGTGAACCACGTGGGGATAAACAGGACTGTGCAAAAGAGATAGGCCTACAAGAACAAAGTATTACACCGCTGAAAGAAAATCAACAAAAAGTGACTGTGAACAGTAAAAATCTGCCAAACTCAAGCAAACAAATTGGGACATCAACGTCCCACGTCAGAAAAACAATCGAGGGTACTAGTTCAAAAGAAAGCATAGCAGTCCACAATAGTATTTTTGAAACATGTGAACTTCCCTTAACAAGCACAGCTAAAATTGATCTGTTTACAGATAGTCAAGGATGAGGAATAGCCACCAAATTAAGTAATAGATGTACTTACAAAATCAACGCCGTTGTGAAACCAGGTACCAATTTCAAAGCTGTGACTGTAGTAAGCTGTGAAAAAGTATCAGAATTGAGCACAAATGAGTTCTCTGTTTTCTTTGCCGGAACATACGACATAGCAACATACAATACAAAGGAACTTATGATTTCTCTTAAGCGAAGATTGCTTGAGCTCAGAAACACAAATGTGATATTTTTTCAGTTGCACATCACCATGTCCTACCAGACTGATCCTGTGTAAATGAAGAGGTATGAAAAGCATACAAAGATGTTCAAAATATCTGCAGACAGTTTAAAAAAGGAACATTCGTGGATATAAGTGAACTTGGAAGAAGATTCCACACAAATCATGGCCTCCATCTCAACAGAGTGGGAAAGAAATTCAATATTTGCAAGATTTTAGAAATAGTAGGTCAAAAACCATGCATAAAGCAGGATATCTCGGTAGCCATACCTCTCAATGACAAAAATGTGTTGTGTGTAATTCTATAAATAAGAAGTGTGTGCTAACGGAAGTGACATCTCTCAAGGCTGGAAGAGGACCATTTATCTCTGTGCCAGATGAGACTGAAAACCATCAAATGGAAGCAGCCAATGAGCCTGAGCAAGCTAAGAAAATCTGCGGAAATGATGGAGTGCAAGAAACCAACAACAGCATCACTAGAGAGGCAGCCACATGGATGAACATCCCAGTAGCAGAAAGCATTTGGAAGTCAAGGAGACAAAAGAAGGCTGCAAGCACCTGCACCAATCATTTTTTATGGACAAAATCCCTCCAAATGAAACTGAGGTAAGTGATGTTATAATAATGCCCTTAGGAAATTTGGATGTTAATTTAAAATCCAGTAGACAAATAAACTGCAGTGACTAGTATCTCTCCATATACCACCAGAATGCCCAGTCACTCACAAACAAGGTTTCAGACATTGAGATTTCACTAAACTGCATTTTGTCAGTGTTCTATGTTTCTAATGACACTGGTTAAAGGCAGATCAGATTGCTTCATTTACAATAACAGGCTACACACTTCCAAGTTACTTCTGTAGAAGAAAACACAAAAATGGAGGTACTGCTATTTTAATTTAAAGTTGGTTGAAATTCAAATTTCAAATTTCAGTATCTCAATACAGAAAGAGACTTTGAAGCAACAGTTGTAGAAATCAGTGGTGCAAAGACAGTTGTTGTGTGTACCTATCACTCTCCAAATTGGAACTTTAAGGCATTTATCAATAAACGTGAAACATTACTAAATAGGATAGATGCAGGCAAGAAATCAGTAGTACTGTGTGGGGATTTCAACATTGACTTTCTTGCAACGAGAGGGAGAAAAGAACTGTTGCTCAGTCTAACAGACACTTTCAATTTAAAACAATTACAGCCCCAACAAGAATTACAAAAAACTTGCCACTACGGTGGGCCAAATATTTGTTAACAAACCCTATAATGCAAAATGTGTAAAAACAAATCATGAAGCTCAAGTGGTAACCCTCTCAGACTGGAAGAAGTTTCAACACGTGAAACATAGAAATATTCAATCACTTGTTATCAAGAGAAATGTGGAAGAAGTTTCTCAGTTGTATGACATGAACAAAAAGTTTGAAAAGTTCTCTTACATTTTCAACTATTATTTTGAAACAGTATTTCTCCTCAAAAGACGGGTGGTAAGGAACACAAATGTAAAAGCAAAGTCATGGATAACAAGAGGCATAAAAGTCTCAAGCAACATGAAAAGAAAATTGCTCAGTTACAGAAAAAACCACAACATATCCCCTCTCCCCAACAGTTATATCACAAAACATATTTAGGTGTATAGAAAAGTCAGGCAAAAATAATGGCTAATGATAGGTTTATATAAGTCAGAAAGAAAAAGCAAAGCAATCTGTTCCAGAGATTGCCCCTCAGTCTGCAAGATCCGGGCGGTCACAAAGGGTGGGCTTACTGGTAGTTGGGAGCTCCAATGTCAGGCGCATATGGGGCCCCTTAGGGATATGGCAGCAAGGGAGGGGAAGAAAACCAATGTGCACTCCGTGTGCATACCAGGGGGAGTCATTCCAGATGTGGAAAGGGTCCTTCTGGATGCCATGAAGGGTACAGGGTGCACCCATCTGCAGGTGGTCGCTCATGTCAGCACCAATGATTTGCGTCGCTATTGATCGGAGGAAATCCTCTCTGGCTTCCGGCGGCTACGATTCAGTCAAGACTGCCAGTCTCACTAGTGGGATGAAAGCAGAGCTCACCATCTGCAGCATCGTCGAGAGGACTGACTGCGGACCTTTGGTACAGAGCCGAGTGGAGGTTCTGAATCAGAGGCTGAGACGGTTCTGCGATCATGTGGGCTGCAGATTCCTCAACTTGCGCCATAGGGTGGTGGGGTTTCGTATTCCGCTGGATAGGTCAGGAGTCCACTACACACAGCAGGTGACTACACAGGTAGCAGGGGTTGTGTGGTATGGACTAGGCGGTTTTTTAGGTTAGATGGCCTCGGGCTAGAACAGAAAGGGCAACAGCCTCAAAGGGTGCGGGGCAAAGTCAGGACCTGTGGGGACCAAGCAGCAATCGGTATTGTAATTGTAAACTGTCGAAGCTGCGTTGGTAAAGTACCGGAACTTCAAGCACTGATAGAAAGCACCGAAGCTGAAATTGTTATGGGTACGGAAAGCTGGTTGAAGCCAGAGATAAATTCTGCCGAAATTTTTACAGGGACACAGACGGTGTTTAGAACGGATAGATTGCATCCAACCGGTGGTGGCATGTTTGTTGCTGTTAGTAGTAGTTTATCCTGTAGTGAAGTAGAAGTGGATAGTTCCTGTGAATTATTATGGCTGGAGGTTACACGCAAAAACCAAGCTAGGTTAATAATTGGCTCCTTTTACCGACCTCCCGACTCAGCAGCATTAGTGGCAGAACAACTAAGAGAAAATCTAGAATACATTTCACATAAATTTTCTCAGCATGTTATAGTCTTAGGTGGAGATTTCAACTTACCAGATATAGACTGGAACACTCAGATGTTTAGGATGGGTGGTAGAGACAGCACATCGAGTGACATTATACTGAGTGCACTATCCGAAAATTACCTCAAGCAATTAAACAGAGAACCGAATCATGGAGATAACATCTTGGACCTACTGATAACAAACAGACCCAAACTTTTCAACTGTAAGTGCAGAACAGGGAATCAGTGATCATAAGGCCGTTGCAGCGTCCCTGAATATGGAAGTAGATAGGAATATAAAAAAAGGGAGGAAGGTTTATCTGTTTAGCAAGAGTAATAGAAGGCAGATTTCAGACTACCCAGCAGCAGCAGATCAAAACGAAAATTTCTGTCCCGACACTGACAATGTCGAGTGTTTATGGAAAAAGTTCAAGGTAATCGTAAAATGCGTTTTAGACAGGTACATGCCAAGTAAAATTGTGAGGAATGGGAAAAACCCACCATGGTTCAACAACAAAGTTAGGAAACTATTGCAAAAGCAAAGAGAGCTTCACTCCAAGTTTAAACGCAGCCAAAACCTATTAGACAAACAGAAGCTAAACGATGTCAAAGTTAGCATAAGGAGGGCTATGGGTGAAGTGTTCAGTGAATTCGGAAGTAAAATTCTATGTACCGACTTGACAGAAAATCCTAGGAACTTATGTGGTCTTACGTTAAATCAGTAAGTGGCTTGAAACAGCACATCCATACACTCTGGGATGATTATGGCATTGAAACATAGGATGACACGCGTAAAGCTGAAATACTAAACACCTTTTTCCAAAGCTGTTTCACAGAGGAAGACCACACTGCAGTTCCTTCTCTAAATCCTCGCAAAAACGAAAAAATGGCTGACATCGAAATAAGTGTCCATGGAATAGAAAAGCAACTGAAATCACTCAACAGAGGAGAGTCCACTGGACCTGATGGGATACCAATTCGATTCTACACAGAGTAAGCGAAAGAACTTGCCCCTCTTCTAACAGCCGTGTACCGCAAGTCTCTAGAGGAACGGAAGTTTCCAAATGGTTTGAAAAGAGCACAGGTAGTCCTAGTCTTCAAGAAGGGTCGTTGAGCAGATGTGCAAAACTATAGACCTATATCTCTGATGTCGATCTGTTGTAGAATTTTAGAACATGTTTTTTGCTCGCGTATCATGTCATTTCTGGAATCCCAGAATCTACTATGTAGGAATCAACATGGATTCCAGAAACAGCGATCGTGTGAGACCCAACTTGCTTTATTTGTTCATGAGACCCAGAAAATATTAGATACAGGCTCCCAGGTAGATGCCATTTTCCTTGACTTCCGGAAGGCATTCGATACAGTTCCGCACTGTCGCCTGATACGAGCCTACGGAATATCAGACCAGCTGTGTGGCTGGATTGAAGAGTTTTTAGCAAACAGAACACAGCATGTTGTTCTCAATGGAGAGACATCTACAGACGTTAAAGTAACCTCTGGTGCGCCACAGGAGAGTGTTAAGGGACCATTGCTTTTCGCAATATATATAAATGAACTAGTAGATAGTGTAGGAAGTTCTATGCAGCTTTTTGCGGATGATGCTGTAGTATACAGAGAAGTTGCAGCATTAGAAAATTGCAGCGAAATGCAGGAAGATCTGCAGCCGATAGGCACTTGGTGCAGGGAGTGGCAACTGATCCTTAACATAGACAAATGTAATGTATTGCAAATACGTAGAAAGAAGGATCCTTTATTGTATGATTATATGATAGCAGAACAAACACTGGTATCGGTTACTTCTGTAAAATATCTGGGAGTATGGGTGCAGAACAATTTGAAGTGGAATGATCATATAAAATTAATTGTTGGTCAATGGGTGCCAGGTTGAGATTCATTGGGAGAGTCCTTAGAAAATATAGTCCATCAACAAAGGAGGTGGCTTACAAAACACTTGTTCGACCTATACTTGAGTATTGCTCATCAGTGTGGGGTCCGTACCAGGTCGGGTTGACAGAGGAGATAGAGAGGATCCAAAGAAGAGTGGTGCGATTCGTCACAGGGTTATTTGGTAAGCATGATAGCGTTACGGAGATGTTTAGCAAACTCAAGTGGCAGACTCTGCAAGAGAGGCACTCTGCATCGCGGTGTAGCTTGCTGTCCAGGTTTCAAGAGGGTGCATTTCTGGATGAGGTATCGAATATATTACTTCCCCCTCCCTATACCTCCCGAGGAGATCATAAATGTAAAATTAGAGAGATTCGAGCGTGCACAGAGGCTTTCCGGCAGTCGTTCTTCCCGCGAACCATATGCGACTGGAACAGGAAAGGGAGGTGATTACAGTGGCATGTAACGTGCCCTCTGCCACACACCGTTGGGTGGCTTGCGGAGTATAAATGTAGATGTAGATTTAGATGTATTAAAGCAGGGAGGAAATAGTAAAATGGAAAATATCACACTGAACTGTGACAACAAGAGAATTACTGACCCGCAGCAGGTAGCAAATCTCTTCAGGCAATAATAATTAATAATAAGAAAGATAGCCCAATTAACCAACAGAATATAGTAAATTCTTGCCTCCACTCAATCTATTTTTATGACACATCCCTAAATGAAATTATTCACACAGCAAAAACCTTCAGAAAAACATCCTCAGGAACTGATAGTATTCCAGATTTTATCGTAAAGTAATATATTATCAACATTGCAACACCCCTTGCAGAGATAATCAACTTATCTTTCTCAACTGGAATCTTTCCTGAATGTGTTAAAATTGCCAAAGTGATCCCTATTCATAAAAAAAGGTGACGAATCAAATTTGGAAAACTATAGACCTGTCTCATTATTGTCAGTTTTTGCAAAAATCATTGAAAGAATCATGTATAACAGATTAATGGAATTTCTGGATATGAACAAAATCCTCACTGATGCCCAACATAGTTTTCGGAATAATAAATCTACAACCAGTGCCATATACAACTTCTTACAAAATGCTCTAGAAGCACTGGATAATAAACAAAATGCTGCTGATCTTTTCTTCAATCTGAGCAAAGCCTTTGACATTTTGGACCACAGAATCCTGTTGGAAAAACTCCAAAGGTATGGCATTAGAGGCACCACATTAAAAAGGTTCTCCTCATACCTGACAAATCGGAAACAGAAAGTAGTAATAACATATGAACTAAATGATAGCACTAAAACATATTTTTCAGAAGCAGGAGTATTCAAAGCTGGAGTTCCTCAAGGATCCATTCTCAGGCCTATTGTTTTCCTTCTGTTTATAAATGATGTAGATGTAAGCACAGAATCACAATTAAATATTATGTTTGCAGATGACACAAATATACTTCTGACAGGGAATACACAAACACAGCTACATATGGCTTCAAAATTATTTTAAATGGCAGAGGCATATAACAAAAACATATACGACACTGAAAATGTATGTTACAGCCTACGCTTACTTGCACACAAAGCAAGCTTCCACACTGTTGGATTTGCATACTTTGCCCAGACCCACAGTATTGTACAGTATGGAATTATATTCTGGGATAGCACAGCTGCTAGCTCAGTTATCTTTCATACTGAAAAAAGAGCTGTAAGAGCAATGCACCAAGCAAAACAGACTGACTCATGTATGCCCCTCTTTATAAAGTCTTCCATCCTCCCTCTCCCCTGTCTTTTTATTCTACAAAATTGTAAATATGTGAGGAAAAACATCAAAGAGATGTACATGAACATAATACCAAGCAAAAAGACAAACTCCAGCTTCAGTCAGTATGGACAACAGCCTATAAATCGTCCAGTACAAATAGCGCAATAAAAATGTACAATAGGCTGCCACGTAAAATTAAAGTTGTTTCTTCATTTTCTCTGTTTCACAAATCCCTAAGGGCATTCTTATTCGATCACTGCTTCTATTCAGTGATAGAATTCTTAAACTGTGTGAAGTACAACAAACATGAAGCAAGAATATGCAAAAATTGCTACTGCTGCTACAGCAAGAACAAATATAATTAATTTATTACCAAGCGAGGTGGTGCAGTGGTTAGCACACTGGACTTGCATTTGGGAGGACGACGGTTCAATCCCATCTCCTGCCATCCTGATTTAGGTTTTCCGTGATTTCCCTAAATCGTTTCAGGCAAATGCCGGGATGGTTCCTTTGAAAGGGCACGGCCGATTTCCTTCCCCATCCTTCCCTAACCCGAGCTTGTGCTCCGTCTCTAATGACCTCGTTGTCGACGGGACGTTAAACAACACTAACCTAACCCAATTAATTTATTATACTATTAAAATAAATGTTGAAGTTCTATGTAACCTGTGTGTGTATGTGTGTGTGTGTGTGTGTGTGTGTGTGTGTGTGTGTGTCATGCAAATGACATCCGACAATCTGTAGAGATTTACTGGATGAATAGATAAATTAAAATAATAAAAACATATCACACGAAATGATGGATGATTGAAAACTGTATGTCCTAGTGGTTCCAAAGTGAAACCATCTCCTTAAAACAATTGACTGTTTTCTTTTTGCCAAGTTCTTCCTGTATTTGTTGCTTACTATGATAATAAAGGGTAATTTTAGTGAAAAATTTTATGATTAAATGTCTCTTCATATTGTTGGGGCTCAACAGGTTATGAAGAAGTGGTGCACAGCTCAGTGGCAGAAAAGACTGGGACTCCAACAAGGCAGAAAAGACTCCAGTACTCACAAAGATGAATTTATATGACAGATTGTTACCAAACAAGAATGAGGAGAGTGATATAATAAAAATGCTGATACAAAGTTTATAAGCGAATGTAGAACTCAATACTGGTAGTCAAATAAGTTGCAGCAAGAAAGTCTTTCTATTTGTCATCAAAATATTCAGTTAATTACAAAGTTTTAGACACAGAAATTTGGCTAAATACAAAACTACATTTTACTAATGTTCTACTGATTACAAAGCACTGGCTAAAAATTGACCAGAATACTCTTTTTCTATACCAGGCTATGTACTAGCAAATTATTTCTTTAGAAAACAGTTATAAAAAGGAGGTACTGTCATACTAATTGAATAAGGGTTGAAATATAAAACTATCAATAAATTTCATCATCAAAATGCAGAAAGGGGCTTTGAGCCAACACTTATCGAAGTCAGTGATGCAAATATAATTGCAGCATGAATCTATCACTCCCCAAGCCGAAATTTTCACTCATTCCTAAATATGCACTAAATGGACTGCATCTAGATAACAAACAAATAGTGCTGTGTGGAGAGTTCAACATGGATTTCCTTCAAACCAGCAAAAGGCAACAGGTATTTCTTAACTTTACTGATTCTTTCAACTTAAAATATGCAATAAAACCTCAACAATAATCACAAAAGCTACTTCTGCTGCCCTGGATCACATATTTGTGAACACAAGTTGTGATGTAAAATGTGTAAATACAAGTTTTAGTGATCATGAAGCCCAAGTCATGACCCTACCAAGCTACATGCCGCCCACTCAGGACTATAAAGAACTGTAACAGCAAGTAGGTTCAATACACACAATAAAGATACATTCAGTTCTCTACTAGCAATTTCTGTGATTTCTTTAAACTACGTTTCCCTTCAAAACACAAGTAATAAGAGGCAAAACTATAAAAGAAAATAGATGGATAACAACAGGCATCAAAGTCTCAAGTATGAGAAAAAGAGAATTGCTCAAATACAGAAAAAAACAATAATATACCTCCTCATTTGAACAGTTACATTAAGATACACGGAAGGGTTATACCCCAGGTCAAAGCAAAAAATGTCTAATGATAAGTTCAGAATAGAGTCATGAAATAAAAGCTAAGCAGTTTGGAAAGTAAAAGAAATTAAGCAAATAAAGTGTCACCAAAAAGGGAAAATATCACTCTGAACCTCAAGAACAAGTCAGTTTCTAATGTACAACAAATTACAGATCTTTTCAGGTGTTACGATGGAATATCATTAACAATTTAATAGTCAGTGATGAAAAAACTACACTCTTTTCCCACTTCAGTCTATATTTTCAAAACAGCTCCAGATGAAGACATCCATGTTGAAGCAGTTTTTAATAAAATGTCATTAAGAATTCACAGTATTGTAGATTACATCATAAAGCAACAAATTACAAACATTTGATTGCCTCTTGCAGTTATAGTCAACTGACACATTTCCAGACTGTCTAAAAGTTGCTAATGTTGTTCCTAATAGTAAGAAAGGAGACAAATCAAATACAGAAGAAACAGACCAATTGCCTTTTTATCAGGTTTTAGTAAAACCATATAAAAAATAATGTGTAACGGGTTAGTGAAATTTTTGGATAAAAACAAAATTCTCACTGACACTCGGTATGGCCTTAGGGAAAAAAAGACAAAATGCCTAGAAACAATGGACAGAAAACAATATGCCACTTTCCATTTTTTAGACGTCAGTAAAGCCTTCAACGTTCTGGACTACAGCACACTGTTAGAGAAGCTCCAAGTATATAGCATTAAAGTCATTGCATTAAAAAGGTTCCCATCATGTATGACTAACAAACAGAAGATACAAATAAAACATGAACTAAAGATAAACACTAGGACATATAATTCAGATGCAGAAATAGTAAATTAAAAAAAATGTATAAAATAAGGGGAGTTCCTCAATGAGCCATTCTTGGGTCAATCCTCTTCCTCCTGCACATAAATAACCTACACCTGAACTCTGGGATACAATCACTCTTATTACAAGAAACACCCCAATCTGTAAATAAAACTACAGCCCAACAAAATGGGTGCTTTGAAAGAAATAAGATATTGATGAAAAAAAAAATCCTACATTTCTGTTTAAAAGGTGATGCAATCAACACCACTGTGATAGTAAGCTCCAACAAATTTACATCTCCTTTGGAAATAAAGATTGATTTCAAAATAACTTCAAATGGCATACACACATAAGCAGAACAAATGGAACACTAAATAATATATGTCATAGTCTATGTTCACTTTCCATTAAAATAAATTTTCATACTGTCCAAACTGCCTACTTTGCCTCATTTCACACCATCATAATCCACAGCGTTAGTCTAAAACCCAAAAAGTATCCTGAAGATAACATTTCGAAATAAGTATTAATGAACAGTGAATCTGGAATCAGTGACATACATTAATTCTTCACTGTTAGTATAAATTAAACAAAAGCAATAACAACATTGAAAATGTAGATGTTTCAGCCAACTTACAGTAAATGTCCAGTCTATTGGTTCGTTCTTTCTTTTATTATCAGTTACAGAAAAACATGATCTTTGCCGGACAAAACAAGAATTTGGATCTCCAATTTTTTCCTAGGAAAGTGATGATAAATCTGAAAAAACAATAAAATATTTCAAAAAATCTGCCACTTAAACAAAATACAATTTAAGGATTACGTATTTATAAAAATCTACAGAGAGAAATGTGCCTCACGTATTGTGCCTCAGATACCCTCATGTATTGCACTATTCCTGGAGCATTAAAATAATTTTTTGCAGCACACACTGACCAATGACCGCCTGGAAAATGGAACTTCCTGCTTGTACTAAAATATTGTACTAAAAAATTGTTATTCATATGCAAATACAGACAAATAAACAATAAAAAACATTTGAACTTCATTTCACATTACCTACTTTTCTTGAAGAAAGATGAGTTAAATTTAGCTGAACTTAGCTATGTATTAATCTATCCAACAAACAAAAGAATACTAAATGAATTTTTGGATAGTGTAGAGGTTGTTAGTAATGAGGTACTGTATGTTACTGCTGAAATTAAAGTAAACATAGCACTTTCTAATGCATAGATATTGTTTCCTAATGTCCTTATTTTCCTATTTGTGTAGCTCATTCTAACCCTCATAGTCTTCTTTGCAAATCAGCTAGTGGCAACATCCTTCTTTTAAGCTATGGGTATTATTGTGATTACTATAACACACGAAAGCACCTGGTGCTGTGTCACAAATCTTATGACCAAATATTAATTGCAACAACAGCAAGTTAGGTTAGCAACGCTTGACTTATAGGTAGATAAGTAAGATGGAAGTCATATAAGGCTTTTGTGAAAAAAACGATACCGGTAATCTTATTTCGTTGTTCAAGAAGGAGCTAAAGATGTTAACAACTACAAAAGTTTGGCATTTTCTGGAGAAAATGTTTACAACCCTATACTCAGATATTCGTTCAGTTGTCTAGAGACAGAAACTGTACAATTTAATCGGTCATGTAGAGTGCATTACGACTGTTGTTAATATGTCCTTTTTTCATTTCTATGTTCATTTCCGGTGATATCCGTAACTTAACGCTTTGTTGTTTTGACAAAATATCTTAAATTACGGCGAAGTTGATTAAAACTGGGAGAATTGCTTGTTTTCTACATGCAAAGCGCTATTACAAGACTAAAAGGAGAACTGGCTACACATTGGCAAGATGGTATCACCAGCTACCATTGGGTAGTGCACTGTTGCATGGCAAATCCCCAATAAACTGACTGTCTGTGACTGTCTCACAAACAATTACACGGAGGAAGAATGTTTAAAGGCGTAGAATGGAATTTGGTTCGTTTTAATTTATGTGTTTAGCCACAGCACGTCATCGTATTACACCGGCATTAGACGTTTTCGATGGCAAATAACGGTAGTCTGTGTAGCCATCTTGAACCGCAGTACTCCGTATATCTACCACATCCGATTCCTTTATTTTATACACCACTGTAAGAATGGTAAACCCTAGCAGCAACCGCAGAATTGTTTTAAATGTTAGCGAAAATACTGTATCATTCCAATAAAAACGTATTTCGTACGCTCAAGGAACTGACAACATGGCGGAAGCATGGCAAGTTAAAAAAATTAAATTTATAATGAGATTTAAGCGCGTATCCTCATATACGGCAATGAAACACCATGAATTTTATACTTAAACTTCGAAGCTGCATCATTTGAAACGTTTATACAAATATAATATTTCGTTTTTTTTTTTTTTTTTATCACGAAACCATTCAACACGCAATGCGGATGGTGTCACGTGAGGCATGGATTTGTATAATTTTTACAGTTCTGTGAATTCTGCTAATACATTTATAAACCATTAACTGCGATAGATAAATTTTCTACCGTAGAAATCGTCTTCAAATTTCTGGATTAACTCGGAACGAACATCAGTTACCACTGCACAGATTGCGTTAACACAAAAAATCACAAAATCAAAGTTTTGACGTTAGATTTACTGCATTTTGACCCCAGATACAAGAGATTTTGCAAATTTTATCATCACAATTTGATTTACACTTGCGTTGTCACTATTGCGCTCTATATTTCCCCATGCAAGGAGCAAGATTCTATACCGTAAATATTTTCGCAAATTTCTTTCAAAACGTGACCGAAATATTCAAAATTTTTCTTCATTCGAGTTGTTGCCTCGCTACATTTTTAAAAAAGACAGTTCTTTAATAACAAAACCTACATTACCTACGAAAATTTAAATTTTTTACAGAGAGCTAATAACCACATACCTAATGGTCCGGCGTCCGCAGCAGGAAGAAAGATCATTGCCGAGGAATTGACATTTGAACATCGTGATGATAATCGATATCGTAATTATTGAATTTTTATAGCGTGTAATTATTTATATTAAGTACAGTATGCAGTTTAGGTGACTCGTGAGGGACTGGGAAAACTCAAAAACATTCCACAAATATTTAAAAAAATTAAATCAATTATTTCGTACTACTAGCCGGATATTATCTGTGGAGCAAAGATAGTCAGTTACGATTAAAAACAAATATAATCCTTTTAATACCACAAATAATCTACATTTAAATCGAGGAATTGTACATGAATTTTTATGTTACAAAAATGGGCAGAGTAATCCTGAAATTTGTTGTTGGAGCCTAACTGGAACTTCTCCTTCGATGCGCAAACTGTAAATTGTTACTGTTCTTGCTAGTGTTATATGGTGTCTTTTGATGGCAATGCTTTTGATAACCATTTCGCACTAAGAAACAGATTCTAAAAACAGAAGCAAACAAGTAAAAAAAGGTCCACAGTTTTGAAACTACGGAAAACCTTTGCACATAAACAAGTAACGTCTCAAAATACCAAATGTAACGGCAATCTTAAAGCTTGTCGTAGGTATATTAAAGATATACCGATCCCTAATACATTTATGATTCTCTCTATCTTTAATCATATCTGCACTCAGCAGTCTGGTCTTGTTCCATATAAGTGTCATTCGAATATACAGCTTTATTTCTCTGCCAAGTTTAACGTTCTCAAAAAAATGTATTTTGTGTTTCTGTTTAAGTCACTTGTCATCATTGAGTCCGTCTGCTCTCGTTTGCTTATTAGTGGAGCAGTAGTAGCAGAACCAACATTTTCATAATCGTAAAAATCGCTTGAAACGGTAGCTTGACAGACACTGCCTTTATCATTTTGTTTTCTGCTAGTTAAAAGTTCCGTACCCAAAATTAGTGCGCGTCCGTATGTAGATCGCAGCGAAGCGCATAACAGAGTGTAGGCCTGCTTCCCATTGTAGCGTAATACCGAGCTCCGCATACCAACAGTTGTGATGACGCCAAGCTGCTATTAACTTAACCTCTCAAATTCGTAGTAGGCTGGAGGACGTTTCTCATTTAATACAGGCGCTAGAAACTCAATTACTACTTTTCACGTGCTAATCGGTGTCTGTTTTCGAGGGGTTCCCAATCCAGTTCCTCCAACAAAGACAAGATTACACTGAGGTGACCAAAGTCATGGGATAGCAATATGCTCATATACAGATGGCGGTAGTATCGTGTGCACAAGATGTAAAAGGGCAACGCATTGGGAGAGCTGTCATTGACACTCAGATGATTCACGTGGAAAGGTTTCCGACTATATTATGGCCGCAAGACGGGAACTAACAGACTTTGAACGTGGAATAGTAATTGGAACCAGCCGCGTGGGACATTCCAGATCGGAAATCGTTAGGGAGTTCAATATTCCGAGATCCACAGTGTCAAGAATGTTCCAACAATACCATATCTCAGACACGGACAACACAGTGGCCGACGGCCTTCGCTTAACGACCGAGAGCAGCGGCGTTTGCGTAGAGTTGTCAGTGCCAACAGACAACCAACACTGCGTGAAATAACCTCAGAAATCAATGTGTAACGTACTTCGAACGTATCCGTTAGGACTGTGCGACGAAATTTGGCGTTAATTGGCTATGGCAGTGGACAATCGACTCGAGTGCCCAACAGCGCAATATCTCCTGCAGCTCCTCTCCTGGGCTCGTGACCATATCGGTTTGACCCTAGAATGGAAATAAGTGGCCTGATCACATAAGTCCTGATTTCAGTTGGTAAGAGTTAATGGTACGGTTCGAGTGTGGTGCAGACCCGACAAAGACATGGACCCAAGTTGTCAACAAGCCACTGTGCAAGCTGGTAGTGGTCCCATAATGGTGTGGGCTGTGTTTACATGGATTGGACTAGGTTCTCTGGTCCAGTTGAACCAATCACTGACCGGAAGTGACATGTTCGGCTACTTGGAGACCATTTACGGCCATTCAAGGACTTCATATCCCCAAACAACGATAGAATTTTTATGGCTGTCAGTGCGTTATGTCACTGGGCCACAATTGTTCTCGATTGGTTTGAAGAACATTCTGGAAATTAGAGCGAATGATTTGGCCACCCAGATCGCCCGACGTGACTCCCGCAGAACATTTATGAGACATAATAGAGGTCAGTCTCCTCCTCCCATTCTGGGTGCTTCTCTTTTTTGTCAGACGGTGCGGTATCTTGTTTTGGCCTTCATCCATGGTTCACAAGTTGTAATGTGTGAAAAGGATGAGCTGTGTTTCAAACGAGCTGATTTCTGGATAGAAGTGTTTCTCTCTCTAGGAAACTCATTGTATTCACCGTTAGAATATGCTTAAGGATCCAGAACCAGATTCAAATTCAGGTATTTGTCTGTAACTTTGCACATCCGTTCCTTCACCCTTCTTATCTAGGCTACGAGAACCACTTGGAACTCTTTACCGTGGGAGAGTCACAGTAAGTGTGAGCTAAGAAAGGGGCCAGTGTCGCAGAACCTTCTCTATGGAACCAAATTGGAATTCCATCAGGATCTGGTCCTCATTCGTTTGCAAATGCTTCAGTCGCTTTTCTGTTCTATTAATAATCATTTCTATGTCATCCATTTAAGAGTTTGTGCAGCGGTCGGTACTATCTTCGTATATGAATTATTTTTAAAATACGAGATTTAAGATTTCGTCCTTTTTTTTACTTTTACTTGAGCAGTATATTGTTCGACGAGTAATTGAAATGAAGGTTTTGAGCTGGTTAATGGCTTTACGTATAAGTAGAATCTCCTGACATTCTCTGAAAGACATTTATGGTAACGTGTGACAGTGTTATGTGTGTCACCCTTAGCTCTCATTATAGACACACCTATTGGAAGACGAGTTCATGACCTTATAAAGCGTGCAGGAGCAACATGGTTACGAAAGACAGAAGAGCTCAATGCATGGAGAAATCTGAAGGGGACGTTTGTCCAGCATTGGATCCCAAATGGCTGACGCCGATGAGGATTGGTATACCTCTGTCTTTCTCGTGCCTCACTTAATCGACAACCTCAAGAACCTATGCGGTATGGATTATATCCCCTGAAGGATAGTGACCAAGGTTCTCTGAACGACGCCGCCCTCTCCGCTGTCGTGATCACGTACGGAAAGATGTGTTGCCCCTAGTGTTATACAGTCCCGCTGGGCTTCGGAAGAGACCGTAACAAACGCCAAGCAAAGGGGCTGTCGACGGCCTCACATCTCGGTAGAGCTGCTGCATGTCATATGTACTCGTTACTGAGTACCAAATATTTCACGAAGCGCTTTGTACGCCCAGAAATGTTTCATTAAGCACGTTTTCTTGCCCATATGCAATTCGTGAATTCGTGCGCGACTCGGCGGTTCTCATATTCCTCTGATTCGTTAGCCACAACGGACTCGGAGTGTCGAAAACGTTTCGTTACTCGCATGTCTTCATCTCCATACGCAGTTTGTCGTGCCGACTCGGTAGTTTTAGAATTCCTCCGATTTTTTATTCTCTGCGGGTTTAGTCGGTAGTGACACGGAGAACCGAATGCATTTTGCCACTCGCCACCTTTATTTCTCCTGTGAAGTTCGTGTCCTGCTCAGCCAGAGTAGGGAGAGCTTCTCTTCAACAAGTTCAAAAGTTGTTACTTGAACTGCTAGAGCGACATCATCAGCATAAATAAATCTCTTTGTCCCTTGCTGGCAGAACTGATCATTTGTGCAGATGTTAAAAAGTATGGGAGCTAGCACACTCCCTTGTGGAAGGCCGTTCTTTACCTTCCTCCATCTGCTCCGCTGACCTTGAAATTCAACAAAAAACCTTCTGTTTTGAAGAAAGCACTCTATCATTTGGGTGAGTTTGTTATCCCCAGTTACGTTAAGCACTTTATTTAGCAATGCGTGTATAACAAAGCTCTTCTTTACACTTTGATAAACCTACAATGTTTACAGAGATGATTGTAATGCTAGGCTCTGGCATGAGCATTTCCCGATAGCTGGATACCATCTTGTTCATCTTATACTGAATGTGTGTTTGTTTCTGGAATGCTGGTATTCAGTTCAGTATTGGAAATCGATTCCAAGTACCTATGCAGGGGCACCACGTGCAGGAATCAGCTTCACCCCCTCTGTGAATGTTGCAAGTGAACTTTATGACTCCTCCGAACTTTGAAGGTCTTCATTGCATAGAAAAGACGTTTGATTGATTAATTATGTCTCAGTTGTGGGTTTCTGATAAAGCTATAAAAGATAAATTCTCTCAGTAGTATTTCATAAGCAAAATTAATAGCAACTTTCATTATTTTCCTTTCTTATTCTTGTCTAGGTAGTCTCAATTTTTTCACATGAATCCCAGAGTTTACTTTCAGAATCGTTGTCCCGTGAGCTGCCATCAGTGCTCAGGTTGATCTGTAGCAGTAGTTTTAACATAGAAATTCTTTCTTCATGGCGAGTCCACTATGACTGAATGTGAGGGAGAACAGGGTTGGACAGCAGAGAATGAAAATGGCCAAGGTTAGGGATGGCCGGTTCGGAGGAACGGAGATTTTTTTGTGGTGGAGTCTACAATCTGAGAGAAACGGTGTCACAGATTCACCAACTGGCTCTTCAGAGTGCGATTTTCTGTAGTTTATATCTTTTACTTTGAACAAGTAGATGTCAGAATAATGAATCTGAGTGAATACGGTAAATCTAACATAGTTTACATCCATAAACTTGTTGTGACGTACAGAAAAAGAGAAGAGATTTTTATGACGACTAGCATTTGATGAAATACAGGTCGCCAAATAACGTATCCCGAGTGCTAGCGAACCTCACAAGTTCTTGTACATGACAGGAAAGTGCTAAAAGGCCAGAGCTTATGCTTCCAGACGGTGACGCTGATACCGACAGGTCTTTTCCCAGACCTGACAAAGTGCAGCCTGTTGTTGTTGTTGTGGTCTTCAGTCCTGAGACTGGTTTGATGCAGCTCTCCATGCTACTCTATCCTGTGCAAGTTTCTTCATCTCCCAGTACCTACTGCAGCCTACATCCTTCTGAATCTGCTTAGTGTATTCATCTCTTGGTCTCCCTCTACGATTTTTACCCTCCACCCTGCACTCCAGCACTAAATTGGTGATCCCTTGATGCTTCAGAACATGTCCTGCCAACCGATCCCTTCTTCTAGTCAAGTTGTGCCACAAACTCCTCCCCAATTCTATTCAATACCTCCTCATTAGTTATGTGATCTACCCATCTAATCTTCAGAATTCTTCTGTAGCACCACATTTCGAAAGCTTCTATTCTCTTCTTGTTTAAACTATTTATCGTCCATGTTTCACTTCCATACATGGCTACACTCCATACAAATACTTTCAGAAACGACTTCCTGACACTTAAATCAATACTCGATGTTAACAAATTTTTCATCTTCAGAAAGGGCTAAGCACTTGAAAACTATTTCTGCAGTTCCCCAAGGAGTGGTGACACGTGGCCTGCCTTACTGGACTGGCCTCTGGTGATCTGCAAAGATGAATCTCTTCTTTTACTAGGCAGAGCTAGCGAATTTTTTTGGATCGTGCTAGACTTGGTTAGTGGGATGATGAGTTGATGGGTGAACGATGATGATATGGTATCGTGCCAATTTCTGGACGGGTTAGGATGGGTGTTGCAATGACAGGTTATTAAGGCTGTCCATGCTGGTCTCGTCGTCTGGCCCCGTATCCGTGAGTCCGAAACATCTAGGACACATACTGGCACCATTCTTCCTTTGTTGGCTGGGAGGACATGCTGGATAGTTTCAGTGGATGGACGTTACCCATAAAGTGGACTATGTAACCCACCTCTTTGAGTTGCAGCTGAGCAGCGAGGTGCGCGCATCTCTGGTGAAGCGTGCTACCTGCTCTAGGCGTGAAGAAGAGCTGCGAAGCCGTGCTCTGACTGTGACGCAACGCTAGCGCGTCGTGTGTCGTTATTACGACTCTGCAAATTTGTCGTGCTATCGAGCGTCACAGCATGGGCAGAAACGCACAGAAGAAGAAGACGCCGCAACCCAGCAGGAATGCGGATCGGAAGCGTGAAGAACTTCATGTACCTGTCCCCCCCCCCTCTGTACATCCAGTGCAGTAGAGGGTCGTGGACAGAGATATATGATGTTATAGGCAGCTGCTGTAGCGAAGAGGTTGGCGTCGAGTCACTTGACTCAGGCGCTATCATTCAACTACACGCAGCGAGTGCGGCCGACCACCGCGCACTTAAGAGCGCTGTGGCCGCCCACATTGTGGATCCACCCAGCGTGGAGAAGACGACGGCGCCAAGACAGCGTGAGGGGCAATCCGAGGCCCTGATAAGGGGGCTGCCTTGGATTATCGACGAGGAGACAGTCCAGGAAGGGCTGACACGAGCAGGATTCCGGGGTGCAACTATCAAGCTGCACGACCGGACGAACAGAAGAGGCCGCCGTTGTTCATCGTCGTAGTGGGTACAGCGTCGGACGGCGGCGACATCTTCGGGTTAAGGACAGCCGAAGCTCTCCCCCTGGGCACGGACCCCAAGCCACAGTGCTTCAGGTGCCAAGCCGAGGGGCATGTGGCCAAATACTGCCGCAACTCACCACGTTGCGTGAAGTGCGCCGGCGCGCACCACACCCGCGACTGTGACAGAAGAAGAGAGGCGGCGCCGACCTGTGCTCGCTGCGGCGGGTCACACGTGGCCAACTGGCGTGGCTGCCCGGCTTTCACCGGTGGTAGCTGCGCTGGCGAAAAGGCACAACCCGAGAGACGTCGACGAAGGCGCCGCAAGCGCCGCCGTAAGAAGACGGCGCCGGAAGGTGAGAAGACTGCTCCCACTGCCAACAGGCGGCCGGAATATCGCACCAGTGAGAGTGGGGCGGGGCAGCGGCCGCCGACGGCGGCTGAGCAGGCGCCGCAAGTACAGGAGATGCGCGCCATGCCGGCGGCCGCGGCGGAGGAGGCGATTGCGGCCTTCAAAGCCGCCACGGAAGAGGACAGGGCGGCCTTCGAGGCCGCCCTGACCGCAGAGACGACGGAGGCATGCAACCTCCTGCGGCAGCTGCGCTCGCAGATGGCCCGAGACATCCGGGCAGACGCAGCAGGCGGCGAAGAGACGTCAGCCGCCGCTCCCCCGGCGGAGCAGCCGGCGGCAGGACACACCGAGGAGGAAGATGACGGAACGCGCCGCACCGACACCGAAGCCCATCGGCTCCGAGCAGCTCTGCTCCGGCGAGTGGGCAAGCGTGGCGATAAGGACGCTCGAGGACTTGGGCTACGTCATCTACAACACGGGGAAGACGCAGCCACGGCCCTCACTGAGCCTCTCTGCACGGCCGACAAGCGAGGAGTGGTGTCGCTACGCGGTCACTCATCTCCGAGCACTTGGCTACGACGCACGCCCGTCAGACGCCGATGGACGACCTGGGCCCTAGTCCGCGCGATGTCATCACTGACAGCGCGGTAGGGGCTCTCACACCTCAAATTGCACCGTCTAGGACTGATCTCTTATGACGAAACTTGGCATGACACGGTATCCGATTGCACGATACCCGCTTTTAACATAACCTACCCTTGCATGACCTATCGCAGTCAGCAAGACATCCGCTACTGCTCTTACTACCCGACCTACCTATCGCAGAGGTTTTTTTTCCTTGGCGCTTGCCTTGGCACTCTTTTCCCTCTGCCCTTAAAAACCGCTACCCTTCGTTCGATCTTCGACCCAATCTATCTGCAGATGGGCGCGTATAAATGGCTAACCTTAGCCACACGTACGCAAACATCGTAGTACCCACATCCTGCGACACCTCACTTTAGTGAATACTAACCCTTTATGCAGAGGTGGCAGCAGACCTTTTGAGTTGGTCTCGTCCATTGTCGCCTAGACTGTGGCTGTGCCTGCCCCTTGGGAGAGGCCGCGCGGGTGGCCACCTGTGGCGCCGCGGCGCGGGCGTTGCTGGGAGCGACCTGCAGCGACGTTGGTGTTGTCTGGGAGCGGTTTGCACTAGCTCTGCCGGCCCGTGCGAGCAGGCAGCTCTTAGGGCGGCCTGCTGAGTCCTCAAGACCATCTTTCCTACCAGCCGCGGCCGTTCCGTCTGTGTGGTCACCTCGACACGTGATGGCGTGGTGGCGGCTTCATTCTGCAGACTTGTAACAGCACAACCCGCAGCTATGGACGTCTTGGCTCGCCTTGCTTCGGTTCTACTTGTGGCTGTTTAGATTAGATTAGATTAGTACTTGTTCCATAGATCATGAATACGACACTTCGTAATGATGTGGAACGTGTCAGGTTAATAAAAGGTGCCTATACATGATATTACATTAGACAAAATATTACATGACACTCAATACATTTTTGTGTGGGGGTTGTGAAATTACCCACTTACCACATCCAAAAATTCATCTAATGAGTAGAACGAGTTGCCATTAAGAAAATCTTTTAATATCCTTTTAAATGCTATATGGCTATCTGTCAGACTTTTGATGCTATTAGGTAAGTGACCAAAGACTTTTGTGGCAGCATAATTTACCCCCTTCTGAGCCAAACCTTGAGTAGTGAAGATCATCCTTTCTCCTACTGTTGTAGCCATGTACACTGCTATTACTTTTAAATTCGTTCGGATTGTTAATAACAAATTTCATGAGTGAATATATATATTGTGAGGCTACAGTGAAGATTTCTAGCTCTTTAAATAAGTGTCTGCACGATGATCTTGGATGAGCTCCAGCAATTATTCCGATTGCACGCTTTTGTGCAATGAACACTCTTTTACTCAATGATGAGTTACCCCAGAATATGATGCCATACGAAAACAGAGAATGAAAATAGGCGTGGTAAGTTAATTTACTCAGATGTATATCACCAAAATTTGCAGTGACCCTAATAGCATAAGTAGCTGAACTCAAACGTTTCAGCAGATCCTCAGTGTCTTTTTTCCAGTTCAACCCCTCATCAATACATACACCTATAAATTTTGAATATTCTACCTTAGCTACCGATTTCTGATCGAAGTCTATATTTATTAATGCGGTCATTCCATTTACTGTGTGGAACTGTATATACTGTGTTTTGTCTAAGTTTAATGAGAGCCAATTTGTAGAGAACCACTTAATGATTTTCTGAAAAACATCGTTTACAATTTCACCAGTTAATTCTTGTCTGTCAGGTGTGATAGCTATACTTGTATCATCGGCAAAAAGTACCAGCTTTGCATCATCGTGAATATAGAATGGCAAGTCATTAATATACAGGGTGTTACAAAAAGGTACGGCCAAACTTTCAGGAAACATTCCTCACACACAAATAAAGAAAAGATGTTATGTGGACATGTGTCCGAAAACGCTTAATTTCCATGTTAGAGCTCATTTTAGTTTCTTCCACCTACGCCCAATGGAGCACGTTATCATGATTTCATACGGGATACTCTTCCTGTGCTGCTAGAACATGTGCCTTTACAAGTACGACACAACATGTGGTTCATGCACGATGGAGCTCCTGCACATTTCAGTCGAAGTGTTCGTACGCTTCTCAACAACAGATTCGGTGACCGATGGATTGGTAGAGGTGGACCAATTCCATGGCCTCCACGCTCTCCTGACCTCAACCCTCTTGACTTTCATTTATGGGGGCATTTGAAAGCTCTTGTCTACGCAACCCCGGTACCAAATGGTAGAGACTCTTCGTGCTCAGGCCGACCGTGGGGCCAAGCGGTTAAAGGCGCTACAGTCTGGAACCGCGCGACCGCTACGGTCACAGGTTCGAATCCTGCCTCGGGCATGGATGTGTGTGATGTCCTTAGGTTAGTTAGGTTTAAGTAGTTCTAAGTTCTAGGGGACTGATGACCTTAGCAGTTAAGTCCCATAGTACTCAGAGCCATTTGAACCATTTTTTTTCTTCGTGCTCGTATTGTGGACGGCTGTGATACAATACGCCCTTCTCCAGGGCTGCATCAGGGCATCAGAGATTCCATGCGACGGAGGGTGGATGCATGTATCCTCGCTAACGGAGGACATTTTGAACATTTCCTGTAACAAAGTGTTTGAAGTCACGCTGGTACGTTCTGTTGCTGCGTGTTTCTATTCCATGATTAATGTGATTTGAAGAGAAGTAATAAAATGAGCTCTAACATGGCAAGTAAGCGTTTCCGGACACATGTCCACATCACATATTTTCTTTCTTTGTGTGTGAGGAATGTTTCCTGAAAGTTTGGCCGTACCTTTTTGTAACACCCTGTATATTAAGAACAGCAGAGGACCCAAGACCGAACCTTGCGGCACCCCATTCTTGATTGTTCCCCAGTTTGAGAAATCACCAGTTTTTTGCATATTATGTGAACTGTTTATTTCAACTTTCTGCACTCTTTCAGTTAGGTATGATTTAAACCATTTGAGCACTGTCCCATTCATACCACAGTACTTGTGGCGGGCGTAGGGGCCTTTGTCTGCTGGTCGCACAGATGATCATCTGACCCAAGTTCGCAGTGTTTCTGCTTTCTTTTGCGTGACCTCTTCTTCTTTCGCGGACACCAGTTCAGGATCAACCGGCAGCTCCGGAAGCTGGCCACATGTTATCACCCGCAGTTTGCGCCCTTTGGTGCGGCGTGGCAGGGTTTCTGGCAGGTGCGTGTGTCATCCGACAGTGCACACGTGGCGCATCCTATGTCGTCGGGGCAGTGTTTCGCTACATTCCTCATTTTCTGGCAGTGAAAGCACTGCGCTGCTCGCTCCATGTCACAGGGAATCAGTGCGATCGACATTTCGATATGGAGGAGCCTCTCGATGGTAAAGATTTCTTCGTTTTTGGTGTGACAGGTGGGGCCCACAAACAGGATCACGAGAGATCGTGTCCTGTTTGAGTCCACAACGCTGTGGTAGCCTCTGCGTTTTAGCACGTGGACCACTTCGTCTGGTGTGACAGGCCAGGAGAACTGCCGATTTTGGCCTTGACAGTTTCTTCAAAAATGGTTCAAATGGCTCTGAGCAGTATGGGACTTAACTTCTGAGGTCATCAGTCCCCTAGAACTTAGAACTACTTAAACCTAACTAACCTAAGGACATCACCCACATCCATGCCCGAGGCAGGATTCGAACCTGCGACTGTAGCGGTCGCGGTTCCAGGCTGTAGCGCCTAGAACCGCTCAGCCACTCCGGCCGGCGACAGTTTCTTCCACCTCGGTTCAGGGGTGGGAAGTTCTTCCATGACGAAGTCGCAGAACATCTCTGTGGCATTGTAATAGGGTGTGGTGGTCGTGGTGAATAATGACAGCAGACTGCTGTCACCCTCTGTGGTAGCAGCGAAGTCTCCTTGTGAGGTTTGCTTGGAGCTCAGTCCACGACTTTCCTCCTATACAGCGTAACAGGAGATGTGGAGCTTTCTGTTTCTGGCGGTGTGGTGGATCTGGCGGAATACACTGTAGGTGGCCCCTCGTCAAACATCACGCCTTCCATTTCAGTGGAAGAAGTGTTGGAGACGTTTGCGGCGCGTTTTATTTCCTCTGGCTGCATATAATCAAATGGTTCAAATGGCTCTGAGCACTTTGGGACTTAACTTCTAAGGTCATCAGTCCCCTAGAACTTAGAACTAATTAAACCTAACTAACCGAAGGACATCACACATATCCATGCCCGAGGTAGGATTCGAACCTGCGACCATAGCGGTCGCGTGGTTCCAGACTGTAGCGCCTAGAACCGCTCGGCCACCCCGGCCGGCTGCATATAATCGCCGGCTTGCCTGTTCTGATGGCGTTGCCCGCTTTGCCTCTTTTCCGGCATGGCGGACCGGTACATTTCAATTTGCGCTACCGGGAGCGACTTCACTACGCTGCATGTCACTAAAAATGGTTCAAATGGCTCTGAGCACTATGCGACTTAACTTCTGAGGTCATCAGTCGCCTAGAACTTAGAACTAATTAAACCTAACTAACCTAACGACAGCACAGACATCCATGCCCGAGGCAGGATTCGAACCTGCGACCGTAGCGGTCGCTCGGCTCCAGACTGTAGCGCCTAGAACCGCACGGCCACTCCGGCCGGCGGATGTCACTCCGGTGGCAACGAGCAGCGGACATGCTATGCTTATGCTTCCAGAGTACACAATTAATTCACTTCCAGCTCCTTGTCTGGCTTTCATCTTGATGTGTTTGGATCCCAAACCCTGGGTCTGGCCCTTTTATTTCGTATTTCAACACACACACACACACACACGCACACACGTACGTTTCTCACCTAGCACTAACCAAAAGCTAATGGATCCTTCCGCATAAGACGCGATTCAGCGTCATTTATACAGTTACTATAATCGCAGAGATGGGATTACATTAGATAAGCTTCGGGCGATATTGCGCGAAGCCGAATTTTTGAAGGCTGTCAATTAATCGTTGGTACTTGGACACCAGAGTCAAAATACAGCAGCCTTTTTTTTCAGTACAACGGCATAGCTTAGTGGTCAGCGTATAAACATGACAAATAATGAATAGCAGAGAAAGGAGAAAGCAAAAGGAAAAATTAATATTCCCTCATTGCCAAAAAGTGTCATATTTTCACCGGAAAATGTAAAGCATTATTAACTTCCATGTAATTAAATTAAATCTGTGTTTAGCCGCATGGTCTAAGGCATCTTGTCACGGTCCGCGTGGCTCCCCCAGTCGGAGGTTCGAGTCCTCTTCCCTCGGACGTGGGTGTGTGTGTCGTCCTTAGCGTAAGTTAGTTTAAGTTAGATTAAATTGTGGGTAAACTTAGGGACCGATGACCTCAGCAGTTTGGTCCCATAAGACCTTACCACAAATTTCCAAAAAAAATCTGTGTTAAAAATATTAGTATGCTAAAATGCACCCAAACAAGAAGTTAAAGTGTACTCTGAAATCTCATGACTAATCACTCTAAACAACGGAGTGATTGATTTAAACTACCTCTCAATATGTTTTTTCCCATCTTCCCTTTATTTACGTCTCATTATGCATCAAGTCTCCCTATCAAATTCTTAATAATGTTTAAATTATAAGCCATATCATAACCATCGCATGCCCCGATGTTAAATGTCTGTGTCGCCTTTTACACATAAAATAGCTATCAAGTGAAGTCCTCAAAAGCCGGCCGGGGTGGTCGAGCGGTTCTGGGAGCTACAGTCTGGAGCCGCGCGACCGCTACGGTCGCAGGTTCGAATTCTGCCTCGGGCATGGATGTGTGTGACGTCCTTAGGTTAGTTAGGTTTAAGTAGTTCTAAGTTCTAGGGGACTGATGACCTCAGATGTGAAGTCCCATAGAACTACTTAAACCTAAAAACCTAAAGACATCACACACATCCATGTCCGAGGCAGGATTCGAACCTGCGACCGTAGCAACAGCGCGGTTCCGGACTGAAGCACCTAGAACCGCTCGGCCACATCGGCCGGCAAAAATCGTTAGTCATAAAGCAGACTTTCCACGAAAAGTTAGATAGAAACCAAAACTGTTTTCATCAGAATGACGAAATACAGTGAATGTGATACGATGCTATGTGTCGTTGACAGTAAACTGACACGTCCCATCTACATGCCCTTCAGTACAGTAAAAGGTCTGCAGATTCCCGTTCAGGCATTTGCGGGCGCTGGGATTAGGTATGAGATGGCGATACAGAGCAGAGGAAATGTATCTGCGGTACAATACATTAGCATTAACCTGACACATGTCTAGAAAACAGTTTGTTGCATTTGCACGTAATTATCGGCATTTCGTGAACCTTGGATGAAGCTTCCTTTTTACTGAAAAATCGTTGAAGAGTTCTGTGGTGTCACCGCCAGACACCACACTTGCTAGGTGGTAGTTTTAAATCGGCCGCGGTCCATTAGTACATGTCGGACCCGCGTGTCGCCACTGTCAGTAATTGCAGACCGAGCGCCACCACACGGCAGGTCTTGAGAGACGTACTAGGACTCGCCCCAGTTGTACGGACGACTTTGCTAGCGACTACACTGACGAAACCTTTCTCTCATTTGCCGAGAGATAGTTAGAATAGCCTTCAGCTAAGTCCATGGCTACGACCTAGCAAGGCGCCATTAACCATTTCTAGAGAGAGTCTCACTTGTATCATCAAGAATGCTGAATACAAATGATGGATTAAAGTTAAGTATTCCAGCAGCTACGTACTTTTCTTTATAGCATTCATTACGTATCCTTTTTCAGACCTAGCGCCACCTGCGTGAGTTGACGCGTGCATTTCGGCCTCTTCTTGCAACACAGTGTTGGCTCTTCTGCCAACACTACAAGTTCCATCTGCCCATTCGACTACTTTATCGTTACCTCTCGAAACCCATAGTCGCTTGCAAAAGTCTTTCGTTTCGTTCTCCAAATTTCGGAATAAGTGAAAACCGCTAATCCGAGGTATATGAAGTATGGACGGATACATCAAAGCTTCTCATCTGAATAACTGAAAAACTGTCTGTCATAGTCATAGTGTGAGTGGTCCTTGCCGCACGGGAGGCAAATTTCCCGCGACAATTATTTTCACCTTTTGTTTTGGATAGGTTGACAACTCTTGTAATAGAAGACTTCAATATTAATAGCGTAACCTCAGGTCAAAAGTCTACATCTACATCTACATCCATACTCCGCAAGCCACCTGACGGTGTGTGGCGGAGGGTACCATGAGTACCTCTATCGGTTCTCCCTTCTATTCCAGTCTCGTATTGTTCATGGAAAGAAGGATTGTCGGTATGCCTCTGTGTGGGCTCTAATATATCTGATTTTATCCTCATGGTCTCTTCGCGAGATATACGTAGGAGGGAGCAATATACTGCTTGACTCCTCGGTGAAGGTATGTTCTCGAAACTTCGACATAATCCCGTACCGAGCTATTGAGCGTCTCTCCTGCAGAGTCTTCCACTGGAGTTTATCTATCATCTCCGTAACGCTTTCGCGATTACTAAATGATCCTGTAACGAAGCGCGCTGCTCACCGTTGGATCTTCCCTATCTCTTCTATCAACCCTATCTGGTACGGATTCCACACTGCTGAGCAGTATTCAAGCAGTGGGCGAACAAGTGTACTGTAACCTGCTGCCTTTGTTTTCGGATTGCATTTCCTTAGGATTCTTCCAATGAATCTCAGTCTGGCATCTGCTTCACCGAAGATCAACTTTATATGATCATTCCATTTTAAATCACTCCTAATGCGTACTCCCAGATAATTTATGGAATTAACTGCTTCCAGTTGCTGACCTGCTATACTGTAGCTAAATGATAAGGGATCTTTCTTTCTATGTATTCGCAGCACATTACACTTGTCTACATTGAGATTCAATTGCCATTCCCTGCACCATGCGTCAATTCGCTGCAGATCCTCCTGCATTTCAGTACAATTTTTCATTGTTACAACCTCTCGATATACCACAGCAGCATCCGCAAAAAGCCTCAGTGAACTTCCGATGTCATCCACAAGGTCATTTATGTATATTGTGAATAGCAAGGGTCCTGCGACACTCCCCTGCCGCACACCTGAAATCACTCTTACTTCGGAAGACTTCTCTCCATTGAGAATGACATGCTGCATTCTGTTATCTAGGAACTCTTCAATCCAATCACACAATTGGTCTGATAGTCCATATGCTCTTACTTTGTTCATTAAACGACTGTGGGGAACTGTATCGAACGCCTTGCGGAAGTCAAGAAACACGGAATCTACCTGGGAACCCGTGTCTATGGCCCTCTGAGTCTCGTGGACGAAGAGAAATGGTCTGTTTCTGAGCGAAAATTGGCAACAATGTTTCAAATGTTCAAAAGTGTGTAAATTGCTAAGGGACCAAACTGCTTAGGTCATCGGTCCCTAGACTTACATACTACTTAAACTAACGTATACTAAGAACAACACACACACCCTTGCCCGAGGGAGGACTCGAACCTGCGGCAGGAGGGGACGCGCAGTCCGTGACATGACGCCTAAAACCGCGCGGCCACTCCGAGCGGTGCAACAATGTTTCTTTGACCTACTGTTAAGCTTGAACGTTTTTCACTTGTAAGCTATGTACCGCATTTTGTTGCATAATCTGAGGTGTGTGGCGAGCTGCCCAAGAGTCATCGATCGTCGTAAGGAATCCATGAAACCACATCCTCTTCATCCAAACGCCACATCCATTCGATTCAGTCAGCAGTCTTCAGTCCTCCCATTCCGCGCCAAAATATACGCAGTTTTAGATAATTGAATCTATAGATATTCGTTTCATATATTACAGATCTTGATATTTCTGGGCATCGTTAGCTTACTTTATTAATGTCATTGTTATGGCCGATCATATCAGTAATCTATTTCCATTAATTTTTCTTTCTGCGTCTTGTATCCCCTCCATCGGTGGGCATATTAAAGGTCTAGTGTTCTTTGGCACTATAATTTATAATAGAGAGGGTCAAATAAATATGTTTTCCATACAATGAAGATGAAGTTTGATGACCCCCCACATCTCTATGCTGTGGTACGGATAACAGTTGTATCACAGTGTGCGACTAAAATAGCGTGGCAACTGACAATTTCCTCCAAAGTTTAAGTACGCGCCCTCGAGCGTTTGAGAGAGAACGTCAAAAATATTAACAAAATCGACATCTGTATGAATACCGATTTTTGACCATTTTGCATAACTCATTCATGGTTTTTTTTTAAATGAGTATTTTGTAACAGCTTCCATTATTGACGTAAAAACAGAGTTCTGTGGACTATTCTCGCATTAATTACGAACACTGACCTCAGAATGAGTGCAGGGGAGGGGAAACTGAAACTTTACACATTCTGAGCTCTGCCTGATTCATTCTAGTCATAGTCTGCAGGGGCTTCTTCAGTGGTCGGTTGGAAGTTGTTGCGTGATTCACGTGACGGGAGGGCTGCCAGCGATTCAGCATCATGATTCACACCATGTAGAGACACGCCACCATTAACCCGGACCTAAGTATTTCCTGCGTGAGATAGGTCGTAAGACATGCCGATGAGGCTTAGTCACTGAAGACCTTCCGGTGCTCAACTTGGGGCCGCAACTATCGAGATTAACACCGCTGATAAGCCACGCTACTCTGAATCACGATCCTCTGATTTTTCCACCTAAAATAAATGCATAAATACAGAAATAAAACGTGTTTCGGCAAGTGATCCGCGCAGTATGAACAGTTACATCGTCACGTTGAAAAGGAGAGGAGTGAGTTCTAAATTGTTGCTGCAGGCGATAGCCAAGTGCACTTCTCAACAGGTAGCAAAAAAATCAAATGTCTCTGAGGACTATGGGACTTAACTTCTGAGGTCATCAGTCCCCTAGAACTTAGAACTATTTAAACCTAACTAACGTAAAGACATCACACACATCCATGCCCGAGGCAGGATTCGAACCTGCGACCGTAGCGGTCGCGCGGTTCCAGACTGTAGCGCCTAGAACCGCATGGCCACTCCGGCCGGCACAGGTAGCCTGAGTACTAAGATTGCTTACTGGTACATCAGTCAAACGTTTATCATAAAATAATGTACAATAGTCTAGGAATAAATGTCAGATTTTATTGTGTTACTACAGAAAGCTTCAAATTCGCAGCTACCGGCGAACAGCAGCTAACGACAGAAGGCTGTTGAGCTCCTGGGCATTTTGCTCAGTCATTAGCGAACCCACAGGTGCCAATAGCATTTTTTCCATTACGTCACGTGGTGGATGCTCGTCCCCACCTGAGCATTGAACTGACTACCATAGCGTATGTTCTTACAGGTGTTGATCCAATAATGACATCCCACTGTTTCTGTACCTCTCATGTCATTTTTCAGGACACGCTGTAGTTCTTAAGTTTTTAAACTTTTAGCTGCCAAAGCCAAAATCATTGACTTGCTAAGGTTTCATCCTAAATTCTAGTTAATTGCATTGTCCATCGCGCGTACGTTAGAAGATCCCTAAATTCATTCATTTTTTGCTTTGACTATTTTGTTTTATCACATCCCACTGCACATTCCTTCTCCACACAGGGCTCCATCACAGCTGATTTGCCACACTGATTGAGACGTGTGTGTCCTCCAACATATGAGATATCTTTTCCTTGCATGAAAATTCATATTGGTTCAAATGGCTCTGAGCACTATGGGACTTAACATCTGAGGTCATCAGTTCCCTAGAACTTAGAACTACTTAAACCTAACCAACCTAAGGACATCACACACATCCGTGTTCGAGGCAGAATTCGAACCTGCGACCGCAGCGGTCGGGCGGTTCCAGAGTGAAGCGCCTAGAACCGCTCGGCCACTCCGGCCGGCGAAAATTCATAGTATATGGAAACTTTACGTAGATATCTTCTGGCTTCCTCAACGGTATATCGTTCTGACCCATGTGAAATGGAGTCCATCCGCGAAGCGTGTTTGTACGGGGGGAAACGCAATAATCATATCTGTTGGCATAGTTTCTCCTACATTTTAAAGGCGTGTTCTCTACCCGTCAATATTATTGATTTTCATGGTTGAGTGCAAACGTGCGTCCTTCCATTTCCGCTTCACTGTAGCCGTCGTTCAGTATTCTAGCTGGTATTCTGAAATTTGAACAAAATCTTACAGATTGCAATATCGAAGCAGTACGCGCCGGATATCCATTTCGATCTCTGCAAGGAGTAATTTTTTTTCCTTACTGAGCGAGATCATCGTTTATAGGTCCGCGATATGTCTGAGTACGGCCGGTCGCTGTGGCTCAAATGGCTCTGAGAACTATGAGACTTAACATCTGAGGTCATCAGTCTCCTAGAACTTAGAACTAGTTAAACCTAACTAGCCTAAGGACATCACACACATCCATGCCCGAGGCAGGATTCGAAGCTGCGACCGTAGCGGTTGCGCGGTTCCAGACTGAAGCGCCTAGAACCGCTCGGCCACCGCGGTCGGCCCGGTCGCTATGGCTGAGCGGTTCTAGGCGTTTCAGTCCGGAACTGCGCAGCTACTACGGTCGCAGGTTCGAATCCTGCCTCGGGCATGGATGTGTGTGATGTCCTTAGGTTAAGTTAGGTTTAAGTAGTTCTAAGTATAGGGGACTGATGACCTCAGATGTTAACTCCCATAGTGCTTAGAGCCATGTGAACCATTGTTTTTTTTTCTGAGTACGAAACTACGCCACCACAAGTAATGGGGGCGAGGATTAATAGGCTATAAATGTTAAGATATTATAGAAACGTTATGACCACTGCCCACCGTGACACTGAATGCCTCTTAGTGATGGTGCGGGCACTTGACGAAGCAAGGATACAATGTAAGCGGAAGAGAGACAAATAGGCAGTCATTATAGGGAAGATGCTAGCCGCAAATGCGGAAATCCACTGAGGCAAGAGGTTTCAACAAATACACATTATTGTAGCGTTGCAGCTGGATACGAGAATATCTTAAACAGTGAAGCAGGTCGCCTATTGGCGTTCTACTATCGTGAACACCTATTAAAAGTCGTTGAAGAATGGTAAAATAACGAGTAGGCTGTGTGGTATTGGACGGCCAAGTCTCACCACAAAACGCTGAAGTCATAGGATCCTCAGGATAGGCAGCGATCTGTGGCCGATATGACGTCAGAGTACAATACTGGTGCGGACACAAGTGTTTCGGAGCACACCGTTCAAAGGCCACTGTTGATCATGGAGCTCCACATCACACGACCCCAACGTGTTCCTGTGTGACCCAACGACATCGCCTGTTATGATTGCAGTGGGCACAGCATCAATGAGTTTCCACCGCGGATCAATTGTTCAAATGGCTCTGAGCACTATGGGACTCAACATCTTAGGTCATAAGTCCCCTAGAACTTAGAACTACTTAAACCTAACTAACCTAAGGACAGCACACAACACCCAGCCATCACGAGGCAGAGAAAATCCCTGACCCCGCCGGGAATCGAACCCGGGAACCCGGGTGTGGGAAGCGAGAACGCTACCGCACGACCACGAGATGCGGGCCAGAGGACCAATAGGAACTAAGAATATCGTACCAGCAAGTTATAACTTGCCTTCTGTTTTTCTTCAAGCACGCTTAGTGCAAGAACAGAACATGGCTGTAAATCAGAATAAAATTGAGACAAATATCCTTTGTTTGCTGGCAAGTGGCTTGAAAATTGGATGCAGCCGCTAGCTTTAGAAAAACACTCTTTATTCTGCCTCCACCACGTACTCTACATCAGCACCACCCGCCAAACCCAATATTTTTCCACCTAACCCCTCTAATTCACTTTTGGGCACCCATTGAAACCCAACAACTAGCAGTTGCTGTATCATGGCGGGCCCGTTTATGTTACTGACATCCAAGTATAGAATATAACTTAAATCGAGGGCCCCATTGAACCCCGCACCCATACGTGGATTATTTGCCACGGCGTGTCTATGGACACACTGTAAAAGTCCTCCACGGATCCCGCGCTCAAAGAAAAGAAGCATATCAGCATTAGTCAAAAGTTCAATGCTGCGCCTCGTTTTCTTGAGCATTGCGTCCCAGGACAACCCAGGTGCCGTGTAATAAAAGGCGGGTCCAGAGAGTGCGTGGCCATGCATACACTCCGGTACTTTTCAGAAACATCCGCAAGCAAGCGCATGTTGGTTTCCATGCATAGTCTTGCGTATTCATTCGAATTTGGAATGCTGAATTCCCGGCAGACATTCACGGCATGCTCATAATCTGCACTAGTTATGGCATCGCCTGTGAGAGAACTGGTCGGGTAGCCTGGTTTCGTCGAGTTTCGCCTTACTATCCAGATATTCATAAGGGAAAACTACTTACCTAGTCACAAGCTGAAACTTCTCCTCATCGGGGTGTGCAGATTGGGTGTTATGCATATCCTTCCGAATAGAGTTTTAACGAGTTTGTGGAGTGGCGCCTGCATAAAATGTAGTGTATCAAGGAAGCGGAGCGTAATTTTTGTTGTCATGCATTTCGATAATTAAATATACTTCTCAACACTCTCAGGCAGGACACTGACCTGAGTTTTCTTCTAGCCGAAATTAAGCAATTACTCAACATGAAAGTGAGCATTATACCCTATGGAGGAAAACTGGTACGTGTTGTGGCAACTGATACTTCAAATTGTATGGGTTGTGAGCTGCACCATGGAACTTCCTCGTAAAATGACAATGACCTCTACATTGAGTTTCAGCTTTTCTATCTAACGGCAGCCCACAAATACGACAGTTAACTGCATCATTGTATACTTTTTTATCCTCCTCCGTTTCGGTCATGGGGATGTTGGTGCTGTAATGCCTATCAACATCTCAAGAGAGTTTTTCAAGCTCAGTAAGCAACCAAACCGCAGGATTATCCCTGACATAAGATTCATAGCGGTTAAGACTTGAATCATATGAACATGCAAGGTGGTAGGCTGCCGCATACGGTACGTGTTTTTGTGTGAAAGTGGTATGTGAGGCTAAGGAGTTCCCTTCACAGCGAGTGATAGGACAAGGAGAGATTCGAAGTTTGCGTATACAAAAACGGACAACGTTTCTTGTGGTGAGCATTCTTGAATTTAATGAACTTGTTTTCTTCTGTAGGCATCACAACATGCACTGTTTCCTTGGATACACAGTCCCTCAGATACCTTTTTAAATACTTTTCTTCTGAAAAAGTATTTAGACACCGGAAGCAAATGTTTTTCTTATCTTTATGTTTAGACAATTGGCTGTAAAGGAGGCAGCACATGTCTTTGATCCATACATAATGCTGATTATCACCTTCAAAGAAGAGCAGCATGTTTATATGAATATCACTCTCACCTGCTTATTTAGAAAAAGGGAGTGGTCCAACTACAGTATGCTTGTCCTTCTCATCTGGCTTGCTTTCCTGTTTCTTCTTCAGGCCACAAACCTGAACCGATATTCCGGAATTTTGTGCCTCAAATTTTGGTACGTCCTGAATCTTTGCAGAGAACTCGATAGCATCAAAATTATAACTTCCGGGGATTTTTTCTTTGGTACATTGTATACTGCTGTGTGCTCGGGATAGTATCGAGAATGGTAAATTCTTTTTAAGCCAGGAATGACCATGCAAAACAAGTGTTATCATTTTCATTTTGAACATTCATATAAGCCTGCTTGTTCTTAATATCCTCAAGGAGTTTGATATAACTGGACCCTCCATTTAACGGATCATAGACATGAATATGAATGTCGAGGTGTGGTATTTGGCTGAGTGCTTTAGCTGACCTTCTCGCTTCCATCTTGGAAAAAAGGTCCCGTATAGCACCCAAGGTGGATTCACGATTCAACCCGCAGCAGAGTACTGCGTTGCGTTCAATGACATTATATCCTGTATCATCTAGGGCTTTGAGGAGCTCTGCCTCCAGCACTGGGAGGCATTCTTCTAGAAACCAGACTGGGTCGCGATACCCCCTCCCCCCCCCCCATCCGGATTCTCAATCCTAGTAAACAAGATACGCCCCTCAAAGACCGTGGCAACCGCCGAGTATTCTACAGGGGTCATGACGCCGCTAATCTGATGTTCTTTGCTATCAGGACAGGATAGAGCACTACCGCTAGCCGCAGGTTCATTATCATTAATACTACAACTAGGAGACGAAAACGTCCAACAGGTGGATGAGGGAACTGGGGAGGGGGAAGTGGTATTCGCTGAGGCACACATACCTGCTGCTGGCGAGGGCGAACAGCCGGAGCCGTAGTTGGAGGAGGTGATGGTGGTGAGCTTCTGTGGGAGCACCCAGGCTGTGGCGAGGGCGCTCTTTGATGCTGCTGCTGCATGTTGCAGCTGCCACAATCGCCAGTGTGGGGTTGGGAGACCGTTGCTCTGACTGATTCACCCACAGACACCAGAGGTTATGCGATGGTGGGGGGGGGGGGGGGGGGGGGGGCGGCACTGCAGCAGCCGTGGCTGCCTCTCGTGCAGCAAGGAGCGGTGCTTTGCACAGATTTGCACATTGCTCTGGTGAGTGTTTGATACCTGCCCCTACAACCACCGCTCTAGGTGTACATGCCACAGAAAGCTGTTGTCGTGGCGGTGCTGGTGGCACCCCTGTAACATACGAATAACGGAAAAAATTAAGTGCAATGTTCAAGAGCATCCTGTTAGTTTGCATGAAATGACAAGCGACTCTCTGTTATGTCCAGAGCAACAAGTTCCGCGAAGAAGCACTCTCCCTAAACTGATGTTCACTGTTGGACAAAAGCAAAGGTATTTAATTCATCTACATCTACATTTATACTCCGCAAGCCACCCAACGGTGTGTGGCGGAGGGCACTTTACGTGCCACTGTCATTACCTCCCTTTCCTGTTCCAGTCGCGTATGGTTCGCGGGAAGAACGACTGTCTGAAAGCCTCCGTGCGCGCTCTAATCTCTCTAATATTACATTCGTGATCTCCTCGGGAGGTATAAGTAGGGGTAAGCAATATATTCGATACCTCATCCAGAAACGCACCCTCTCGAAACCTGGCGAGCAAGCTACACCGCGATGCAGAGCGCCTCTCTTGCAGAGTCTGCCACTTGAGTTTGTTAAACATCTCCGTAACTCTATTTGATTACCAAATAACCGTGTGACGAAACGCGCCGCTCTTCTTTGGATCTTCTCTATCTCCTCCGTCAACCCGATCTGGTACGGATCCCACACTGATGAGCAATACTCAAGTATAGGTCGAACGAGTGTTTTGTAAGCCACCTCCTTTGTTGATGGACTACATTTTCTAAGGACTCTCCCAATGTATCTCAACCTGGTACCCGCCTTACCAACAATTAATTTTATATGATCATTCCACTTCAAATCGTTCCGCACGCATACTCCCAGATATTTTAAAGAAGTAACTGCTACCAGTGTTTGTTCCGCTATCATATAATCATACAATAAAGGATCCTTCTTTCTATGTATTCGCAATACATTACATTTGTCAATGTTAAGGGTCAGTTGCCACTCCCTGCACCAAGTGCCTATCCGCTGCAGATCTTCCTGCATTTCGCTACAATTTTCTAATGCTGCAACTTCTCTGTATACTACAGCATCATCCGCGAAAAGCCGCATGGAACTTCCGACACTATCTACTAGGTCATTTATATATATTGTGAAAAGCAATGGTCCCATAACACCCCCCTGTGGCACGCCAGAGGTTACTTTAACGTCTGTAGACGTCTCTCCATTGATAACAACATGCTGTGTTCTGTTTGCTAAAAACTCTTCAATCCAGCCACACAGCTGGTCTGATATTCCGTAGGCTCTTACATTGTTTATCAGGCGACAGTGCGGAACTGTATCGAACGCCTTCCGGAAGTCAAGAAAAATAGCATCTACCTGGGAGCCTGTATCTTACATTTTCTGGGTCTCATGAACAAATAAAGCGAGTTGGGTCTCACACGATCGCTGTTTCCGGAATCCATGTTGATTCCTACATAGTAGATTCTGGGTTTCCAAAAACGACATGATACTCGAGCAAAAAACATCTTCTAAAATTCTACAACAGATCGACGTCACAGATATAGGTCTTTAGTTTTGCGCATCTGCTCGACGACCCTTCTTGAAGACTGGGACTACCTGTGCTCTTTTCCAATCATTTGGAACCTTCCGTTCCTCTAGAGACTTGCGGTACACGGCTGTTAGAAGGGGGGCAAGTTCTTTCGCGTACTCTGTGTATAATCGAATTGGTATCCTGTCAGGTCCAGTGGACTTTCCTCTGTTGAGTGATTCCAGTTGCTTTTCTATTCCTTGGACACTTATTTCGATGTCAGCCATTTTTTCGTTTGTGCGAGGATTTAGAGAAGGAACTGCAGTGCGGTCTTCCTCTGTGAAACAGCTTTGGAAAAAGGTGTTTAGTATTTCAGCTTTACGCGTGTCATCCTCTGTTTCAATGCCTTCATCATCCCGGAGTGTCTTGATATGCTGTTTCGAGCCACTTACTGATTTAACGTAAGACCAGAACTTCCTAGGAATTTCTGTCAAGTCGGTACATAGAATTTTACTTTCGAATTCACTGAACGCTTCACGCATAGCCCTCCTTACGCTAACTTTGACATCGTTTAGCTTCTGTTTGTCTGAGAGGTTTTGGCTCCGTTTAAACTTGGAGTGAAGCTCTCTTTGCTTTCGCAGTAATTTCCTAACTTTGTTGTTGTACCACGGTGGGTTTTCCCCGTCCCTCACAGTTTTACTCGGCACGTACCTGTCTAAAACGCATTTTAGGATTGCCTTGAACTTTTTCCATAAACACTCAACATTGTCAGTGTCGGAACAGAAATGTTCGTTTTGATCTGTTAGGTAGTCTGAAATCTGCCTTCTATTACTCTTGCTAAACAGATAAACCTTCCTCCCTTTTTTTATATTCCTATTAACTTCCATATTCAGGGATGCTGCAACGGCCTTATGATCACTGATTCCCTGTTCTGCACATACAGAGTCGAAAAGTTCAGGTCTGTTTGTTATCAGTAGGTCCAAGATGTTATCTCCACGCGTCGGATCTCTGTTTAATTGCTCGAGGTAATTTTCGGATAGTGCACTCAGTATAATGTCACTCGATGCTCTGTCCCTACCACCCGTCCTAAACATCTTATAATCTTCAGCAGTGTATCATCTTAGGGATGGAGCTAGGTAGAATCACCCAGGCTATATCCTTCAATCAGTCCCCCTCGTTGAATGAAAATACAGAAAATATCGAAAAGAGGGCGGGCACGACTAGTGATTTCGAAAAAGATTTTTATAAATTCATGAATAATCCCATTTTCGGTAAAACCATGTAGAATTTAAGAAATGAACGTGATATTTTGATTAGGGCCAAATAGGACGGGCATTGGGGTGGAGGAAAGTGCATCACCAGTCCAAATTTTAAGCAGGTCAGTAATTACAGTAAGAACTTCGTTGCTGTGGAGATGTCGAAGGTTTCAGTAGAGTTTACAAAACTAGTCTATTTGGGTATGTGTATATTGGGCACCTCCAGACTCCACATGTACCGCTCCCACTATGACTTTGCTTAAACTCATTTCCTGGAACGAAAAATTACTTCATATGGATACAGATAGCTTGCTTTATTGGGCGAAGAACTGCGATCCAAATGAAATAATCAGGTGTCACGGTAATGAGTTCGAAACATTGGGATATGCAGCCGATAATCCTTACGGTATTGTTCCTCAGAACAAGAAGGTTGTTGTTGTTGTTGTGGTCTTCAGTCCTGAGACTGGTTTGATGCAGCTCTCCATGCTACTCTATCCTGTGCAAACTTCTTCATCTCCCAGTATTTACTGCAACATACATCGTTCTGAATCTGTTTAGTATATTCATCTCTTGGTCTCCCTCTACGATTTTTACCCTCCACACTGCCCTCCAATGCTAAATTTGTGATCCCCTGATGCCTCAGAACATGTCCTACCAACCTGCCCCTTCTTCTTGCCAAGTTGTGCCACAAACTCCTCTTCTCCCCAATATTATTCAATACCTCCCCATTAGTTATGTGATCTACCCATCTAATCTTCAGCATTCTTCTGTAGCACCACATTTCGAAAGCTTCCAATCTCTTCTTATCCAAACTGTTTATCGTCCATGTTTCACTTCCATACATGGCTACACTCCATACAAATAATTTCAGAAACGACTTCCTGACACTTAAATCTATACTCGATGTTAACAAATTTCTCTTCTTCAGAAAAGCTTTCCTTGCCATTGCCAGTCTACATTTTATATCCTCTCTACTTCGACCATCATCAGTTATTTTGCTCCCCAAATAGCAAAACTCCTTTACTACTTTAAGTGTCTCATTTCCTAATCTAATTCCCTCAGCATCACCCGACTTAATTCAACTACATTCCATTATCCTCGTTTTGCTTTTGTTGATGTTCATCTTATATCCTCCTTTCAAGACACTGTCCATTCCGTTCAACTGCTCTTCCAAGTCCTTTGCTGTCTCTGACAGAGTTACGATGTCATCGGCGAACCTCAAAGTTTTTATTTCTTCTCCATGGATTTTAATAACTACTTCGAATTTTTTTCTTTGTGTCCTTTACCGCTTGCTCAATATCCAGATTGAATAACATCGGGGAGAGGCTACAACCCTGTCTCACTCCCTTTCCAACCACTGCTTCCCTTTCATGCCCCTCGACTCTTATAACTGCCATCTGGTTTCTGTACAAATTGTAAATAGCCTTTCGCACCCTGTTATAACAAGAAGTGATAACCTTCTTGTTATCAGCTTAATAAAGATGAGGCGCATGGATTGCGGATTGTGGAGTCTGTGGGTCTATGATCCAAAATGTATGCATATCGTACAATAAATGGAGCCACCCAGAGGCGGGGTAAGAGTGTGCGACGTACGGCATCATGTATCCTCACGGTCGAAGACTTCTTACAGTGCCTGTACGATGGCATTCGCGGTGCTCCGCCGCAACCTTCGCATTTGGTACAGCAAACTAGTATTCGATCGCGAGGCCATGATCTGTACACTGTGTTGCAGTCTAAAGTCGGAGTGCCACCTAATGACGATAAAAGAGGCATTTGTGATGACGGGATCGAAACCCTCCCGTACTCACAGTATCTACTTGAAGGGCGAGAGGGAATGAGGGACTCCGACGGTGTGCATGAGAGAGAGAGTGAGTACTGGCAGAGTGAGAGCTTGTGCCGACTAGTATGGCTCTTTTATCATAGTGTAAATATTGTATGTATGATGTATGGTATGCCTGCATGTGTGAGTTTTGTCTGTGTGTATGCTTGTGTGTGCGTTTGAGTGTGGATTTCCGTATACTTGTGTATAAATATATTCTGTTTATCTTTTCTGAATAAGTAGCATAATGTGTATGCATGAATATATAAGCAGCATTTGCTAGAAAAAATTATAAAATAGTTAAAAATGTGCAATATATATATGTTACCGGCTAAACCCGATTTTAGGATGAACTAGTTTCGCCTAGGTCAAACTCGTTAATCCTGTTATCGAGAGGATGAAACCGTTTAGCCTAGGTCGAATCGGTTTATCCTAGTTAAAATTTACATGCTTTAGGATAAACTGGTACGTCCTAGTCTGAACTAATTTCATCTAGTTTGCATCTTCTATAAGTTTTACAAAGTAAACTGAATAAAGGCATAGAAATAAAATAGTCAATATGATTCATTAAAGTTATTTATTAACTCAGCAGTAATTTCACATCTATCACTAGGTCAACTTACATACATCCATCCACAGAAATCACCTTATCTGCAATTTGCTTATTTACTTATTTTTGCAAGGTTTACATTGGTGGCACTCGGAATTACAGAGTACTTTTTTTTTTACAATTGTATTTGCTTATTGTACAGTTTTTCATAGAACTGCATTTTACGAAGCCTTGCCCTGATCCAACAGAATGTTTTGTAGCTGCAGTCCTTAAAGATATTTCAATATCCTGGTTAATATCTCCCACATCTAAAAACCTCTGAATGCAGACGTCGAAATCAGTTCTGAAAAAATAAATAAGAAGTTAAAACAAATATTTTTTAATATTTTATTACAAAAAATTATGGAAAATTTAATGAAATTATACCTGCAATAATGTTTTTGAAATATACCAAGTTTGATGCCAACTTTGTAGAGGCCCTCATCAGTCTTTTGAAGTATTACTGCAATTATGTTTCGAAGGTCACCTCTGCCTTTATCTACATCTGGAATGGGTATGGTTACGTTGTCTCCAGTGTCAGCTGGTGGATGACATTTGTCAGAGGAAGCTTTCATTCTTTTAGCTTGTTTTTTTAAATTTTCTGTCGCAATTTTTCTAGTATTTTCAATGACGTTTGTGTCAATTTTAACAATGTTATCATCATCACTGTCTTCTTACTGTTCAATATTGCTGTCACCTTCGATTGCCTTCTTTAGGTCGTCTTCATCGTAAATATCATTTATGATTTCTTGAGGCAACGAGGAAATGGAAAGTCCGACTCTAGGTTCGATTCCCAATAACGCTTTGTAAGGTGATTGTTTTATGCCAGAGTGGTAAGCTCGATTTTTCATGAATTGGACATACATTAATCCTTGCGACCTCTTCGTCGAATTGTTGTCCTTTAACCAAGAACTTACCATATTTTCAATGTCTTGGTTGGCACATTCAACAGAACCCTGACTTTGGCTGTGACTTGGTTTTCCATGAACAATTTTCAGTTCTGACCAAAGCTTTGCGAGTTGACTTATAACATTATTGACAAATTCTCTGCCATTATCAGATTGAAGAATACAGTTAGGAATATGTCATTCAAATGATAAGCCACTTCTTCAGCCCTCTTTGATGTTAACGCACGATGGAGAACAACTTTTGTGAGATGGTCTTGGTAAACTAGAATGAATTTTAAATTCTCGTCTGGTTGTGTTTGGAAATCAATCAAGTGGACTTGGCATCTGCTATTCATTTCCGAATAGAGAATTGGCTTTGAAACTAGCCCTCCTTTCTTTTTTGTCTTCTTTTGTTGACAAACGTCACACACTGATAAACAGAGGCATATTCTTTCCTTTGTGATGTTGGCATTTTTTTTCTGTCTCGGCTAACATCCTATCGCCACCACCATGACCCACAGCTACATGAGCTGCGTCAATCACATCATAAAGTTCATCAGCTGGAACAAAGTATTTTTTATTCCCTTCACATCGTGCAATGACGTTTTTCACATCACCAATTTTCAAAACAGCAAATCGTTTCAGTCTTCTTTTTTGTAATGATGTTCTTTTTTCCAACATTACCGCGTCTTCTACTTGTTTAACCAACTCCGCATATTCGTCTACTGATAACACATTATAATGAGAGGACTTTTTGTTTTCACTCTGCAAAAGTTCCTCCAGAAACTTTTCTCTCCACAGCTTTTGATTGGCTTGTCTGCTACACGAAGGCTCATCCATGATGAAACGCCTCATAATAATTATACTATATAATCTTTTAAACGCAACCAGCAACTTAACACGCGCACTCGTCGATGCAAAATAGCGTTCAGAACAAAGAACAGAGCGAGCGAAGAGCCGTTGAGAGGCAAGAGGGGCGAGCCAGAGATGATTCGGGGATTCCCCGTTCGTACAGGCAGCGACATGCGTTCCGACTAGGCAAAATTAGTTCAGACTATGACGTACCAGTTTATCCTACAGCATGTAAATTCTAACTAGGATAAACCTATTCGACATAGGCTAAACTTTTTCATCCTCTCGGTAACAGGATGAACGAGTTTGACCTAGACGAAACTAGTTCATCCTGAAGTCGGGTTTGGCCGGTAACATACATATAAAAGATTAAAAACTGAACTGAAGTCATTATTAAATTAAAAAAATTGTGAATGAAGGAAAAAAGATTCTACCGTATTTTTCTCTTTTGCACTTCATATGCGTGTGTGATTCTGTGAGTGCATGTGTAAACAGATTAGTTTTGAAGTTTCACCTACCGCTGGCTGTCCAAGTCATACTAGTTTTAATTGTGAGTTCCACCCAGTTCATTTTAGTGCAGATGTTTGGGATGAACAGTTTAAGGCCATCCGCTTCATTGTATTATTAAATTGTTTCAGCTGTTTGAGGTGCAAAAAGTTTAGGGCCAGCCAGTTCAGCATATAAATTAGGTCTTCTGTTTAGGTGGAATTTCACTAGTAATAGTATTAGTGTAAGAGAGGCTATACGTCTGCAATAGCTGTAATCAGTATTGCAACTGAAAGTAAAAAAATTTTCAATCAGTACTATTATTTGTAAAACTAAGAACTGTGAATAAACAAATTTCAAACAGTAACAAGAATTGTGAATTTAAAAACAGAATTACTTCGTGTATCGTAAAAACAACAAGATTTGTGTATGTAAAGCTGTATTAATGCTGTGAATATTTATGTCTGAATAAAAAGTTGTTATTCGTAACCATACGTCATTGTTGTTATTTCAGAATCCCATACCCTTACAAATGTATATAAAGGCTGTGCATGATGCACAAGATATTAGTTTGAAGAATGAGGGAGGTGCCGTTTAAGATGGAGGAAATAAAATACATTTAATGACTACATGGGATTTCGCCTATCGTGCTGCACGTAAAGGTGTTAGGGAACAGGCGGCACGTGATCATGCCCGCTTCCAAAGACATACAGCAAACATAGCTGAAATTATATCTCCTGTGCTTGAACAAAGCCACAGACGTAGGATCTGGGCAAAGCTAAGTACTATCCAAGTAGGAGCAAGGTAGAAAGAAAGAAAAACACAGACTGTGAGGTAAAAAAATTCATTTATTTTCATTAATCCAGCTTAAAAGCAATTACACATTTTCTTAGGTCGGCAACACTATTTTGACACATCTTCTTCTTGTTGAGCTGATGGATAGCAGGTCACCCGTAGAATACAAGGTCTTGAATAGTTGCAAACTTGAAGATTCGCTGCATCCATATGATCTCCTCGCCTTTGACGTAGATGATGGTCTCAGGATGATCGAATATTCGAAGTGACGTCATCTTTTCCTTGTAACGTATAACAGGATCGTCCCAGTGGAGTCCATGAAAGAAACGTGTTAGCCACTTTGCACTCCTCCGTGTTTTAGCACAGTTCACATCCTTGAAAGGCCTCGGTGATGCAATTCTTGCTGAGAGTGTCTCTATTATACTATCATCTCTTGCGTATGCTATGGGTACAAGATCTTTGAATATGAATTGTCTACACTCATCATCACAGGAACCTTGAATGTCGGGAACAACGCTCACACTGCAAGTTGTCACTGTGAAATGCTGTGGGTATGCCATAGCACTTGGTCATTTATACAGCACGCTGCAAAATACCATTAAGTGGCCAGCAGTTAATCACAAGGCCATGTAGAAACAGACCATACAGTGCAGTGTGTTCTGGGAAATTTGATGAGGATTCAAAATCGATTCGTACGTCTATTGGTCCTGATTTAACTATCTTATTCTGCTTAGAACAGTCTATTATGATGGTTGGTGCCAGCTTCTTGAATTTCCGTGGACTGAGTGGGCATCCTTCCTCTTCATCACCTTTATGGTTAGAAGCACGGAACCTTTCATACATGTCAAATGCTAGACTGTATATATTCTGATCCCACTGTAGCAGTAAATTGTCATACGGACAGAATTCTGAATTCAAGCGTGTAACCTCCCCCTCACTTACCGACCTTAATGACAGTGAAAAATGAAACCGCGTGTACCTAATGGGAGTTTTGGAAAAGCAATCGTCACCGAAGTTAACCTGTCGGTAAAGAGGGAGGAAAGGGTTACATCTAAATGAAAGGAAATGTGCTAATGAAACTGGTGGAAATTAATTTTGAAAAGGGGTAAAGTTAATAAAGAAAGTAAATGTGCAGCCGTTACGTTAACAATTAACTAGCGGTAATTAGGTATTTGAGATTTGGGGGAAATCACGGTCGCCAGTCCTAAGGACAATTACTATAGTAACTGAAAAAGAAAGGTTATTACACATATAATTAGCACTAGAAGCGTGGCAACTGAAGGTTGACACGTGTAGTGTGAAAACTGAAAGTTTGTCAGAAGTAATAAATTTCGCTACACTCTGACTTAATTTAGCAAAAGAATTAATAAAACAGGAAAATCGAAAGTTAATTTAGTGACTGAAGTTAATAGTGAGCTTTCTTTCTGAAGCACATCGAAATTCAGTAAAACACGGTTAGTCTTGGACTACCTCAACAATCATTTCAAAAGCTACTTGAATCTACGCAATTTAGAAATAAGAGATTTAACTTTGAACTTGAATTAAATGATTCTGAACAATTAACAATAGTAAAATTTAGTACGTACCAAGCTGAGCTGCAGTCACAGGTAAGCTAAAATACGGTAACAAAACTCGCACTCGTAATTTGTGCTTGTGTAATCTGAATATTGTAGCCAGCTCTGAGACTTTAACTGAAGTTTGAAATTAAAGCAGTGAAATAGAATATTACTTTAATGCTGGCGTTTGAATTTCAACGACACTCGGGTTCATTTCGGAAAAGGAAGGGACTCTGCTTGGTAATGCAATTGGGACAATGAGCAACAAACGTTCATGCTAAGTTGCTGTAATTATAGTGACGAAAATGGAACAAGATTAAAAGCTGAGGTCTGCCATACAGCTCTAAAACTTTACGTGCGTCCAGTCTTCCTTGTTGGTGGATTGAAGGTTTGAAGCCGTCGATCGAGGAGGTGGCGACAGTCACTCATTGTCGGCCGTCGCTGTTGCAGAAGCTGGATGTTGGCGCGCCTTCTTCTCGACACGGTCACCAGGCGAAACGGGCTCTTGATGTGCGCCAGCTAATGCTTCCCGTCCGCGACACCACGTCAGAAACTATCATCGCAAGTCGAGCGCAATTACATGCTGCCAAACCCCGAAAACGCGGCAACTCGCGGGAGCGTCACACAACACACCTGCTCCACTCGCTACTCCAGCCAGACACCTTCTCTCAGCCCGCGCTCCACGCGGCAGAGTTAACACTACCAAAGATCCTACACACTTTGATTCTTCACACGACCTATCGACGTAATCGTTCGATAGCAGTTTTCCCTAGGCAAGACCCAGCGTAAAAATACAAATAATATTTACGAAACAAACCAATTATACATCGACATAAATGCATAAATATACAAATAGTAAAACAATTACAATATACAAAGAGACAGAAATGTCATATCTTGAGGTAACAAAGCAAGGAAAAAAAATAGTACAATAGGTGGAAATAGGAGGATATGCATTTCCGGCGTTACACGTGCCCCACATTGTCTGAGGATGTTCGTGTAACGTAAACAGACTCAGAAAATGTCCCAAAAAAGAAACAGCGGAAATGCATATGCTCAAAACATCAAAAAAAATTTTGCATTCGTCTAATTAACCATAATCCAATTTTTTAGACAATAATAATTGAGTGGAGACACTCCTAATCTTATTCCACTCTGTCATCTTGCACAAAATAAAACAGGTTGACAACATATCAAAATTCATAGAAAACATAGAAAATGGTGTAGCTATTCCAAAATCATTAAAATTCGTAACACTATAAGAAATGGAATACTATTTGCAAAATTGATCACAGTACATGGTCATAAAAAACAGGTATATCAAAATACGCAAACTAATAATTAATTACATAGAATACACAATTTTATGTAACCTTTTCATAATTAATATTCTCGTCATGTCCAATTAATGCTAAACAAGAAAATAATATACAGCAGATAAAATAAAACATAAATATTGACAGTAGAATTCTTTCAGCTGTCCAGGAAGAAAACAGTTCCGCCTTCCGTACCCGCAAGTACAAAGAATGCCGACAGCGGCACAAGAGCCGACAGCGGCACAGAGCCGACAGCGGCTTCGCCTCGCAAGTATTGTTGCGCCCGCCTGTGCGGCACGCTTGATCTCACCTGCCTGTGTGAAGGCATTTCCAGAACGTCCATTTCACTGAATTCTTTAGGAAAAACTCACTCCCGAGTAATCTCAAGGAGTCCCTTAATACTATCACAGTGGATAACTCAACACTGTCCATCATCACACGCATGTACTAGCCTGAAACTTAAAACAGCGTCTAAGTACATCGGCAATGACTAATAAAAACACACATTCATGAAATATTACAGAAAGTTACAAAATCATATTTACATTGCTTAATCTACTGTGACTCAGCTGAAAACTTAAACTAGCAGCTTGGATTTTTCAGATGATTACTAATCAGTTACTCTTAAATCATTTAGTCAGAATTAATTACTTATTAATTACAACTTCTTTAATGACCTCTAGGTCAGGCAAAAGCATCGTAACATGGCACATCCTTAAATCTTACACTCTATATTTACATACTGTACAAATTACCCATTGTGTGGTATTAATCGATCCTAGGTTGGTACAATTTCAAGTCTACAATATTCCGTATACCTAATCGTTTTCCAGAGCTTGGATACTTTAAGCAATAAGCATTTGTGTGAGGTATACCAATGACTTTATATGGTCCATTATAAACAAACTTAAATTTAGAGATTTCATTGTCTATCTCGCTCGATTTCTCATGAGCTTTTACAAGTACTAAGTCTCCGATTGCAAACTTAGCAAAACGCGTTTTAGCGTCATGACGACGTATGCGAGCATCGGCTTTTAGCTTCATTACTTCTCGCAAACGATCTTTTTTCACACCAATACTAATGTCAATCCGTGGAGGGAATTTGATTATCTCTTCCACTAAACTTTTACTTCTGTCATCCAACAGGATTTCCTCTGGAGAAAATCCCGTCGATTCATGTCTCAAGGTGTTCATAATTCTCTCAAATACTGCTACATATTTGCCCCATGCCCTATGATTGTGATGGGAATAGGTACGGCAAAGTCGGCCTAGCTCGCGCATATACCTCTCAGCGGGATTCCCAGCCGGACAGTAAGCTGAAATATGGATCACCTCGACCCCATTACTTTCCATGCCTTCATTCCACAACTTAGAAGTAAATTGTGCCCCATTATCTGATAGAATCGCCTTGGGCTTGCCAATATGAACAAAATAATCGTTCACAAGCTTGCTATAGACCGCTTTGGCTGTAGCTTTCCTAATCGGGTATAGCTTGATGAACTTGGAAAAAGCTTCTAGCACTACTAAAATGTAGGCAAAGTTTCCTGATGACTTGGGCAAAGGTCCGTACAAGTCCACACACAGTAACTCAAAGGTGTCGTTAGGCCTTATACTTTGCATAGGACCACGACTCGTACAGTTGGTAACCTTCACCTTCTGACATAAATCGCAAGTTTTCACTCTGTCAGTAACGCGTTTTAACATGTTGTTAAAATGCACTACTTCACTCAGCTTTTCCGTACATTTCTTTGGTCCACAGTGACCATACGCCAAATGGTAGTAGTCTATTATTTCCGTGACGTATTTGGTGGGCCAGCATACCCGCCAAATATTACTATCTTCACCCTTACATATGTACAAGATATGATCGTATATCTTGTAATACTTTCTTAATTTCTCTCCTTCTGGACTCCTTTCGTCATATCGGGTTTTCACCATATTTAAACAACCGTCCTCGTTCTGATGACGACGTAGATTCTTACAGATGTTCACTACTAATTTACGTCCCTCAACTTCTTTAAAATAGTATAATTTGACCACTCCATCTGACTCATCTTTCAATACATCTTGATTAGACTCGGGCAACCGCGACAGCGCATCCGCTACGCAATTGTCGGTCCCTTTTACGTAACAGATGTCATAGTTAAATTGCTGTAAATACAGCGACCACCTAGTCAGTCTTTCGTGAAGTAGTTTACAATCCTTCAGATAAGTGAGCGCCTTATGGTCCGTATGAATAATCACCTTACGGTCCCATAGGTAACCCTTGAACTTCTTGAATCCCCACACGATAGCGAGACACTCTTTCTCAGAAATCGTGTAGTTTCGCTCACTTTTTGATAAAGTTCGACTCGCGAACGCTATCGTCCGGTGTTCCTTATCCTCTCCTTCACCAACTTCTTGGAACAGTTCTACCCCCACCCCGTAATTGGACGAATCCGTTCCCAGATGGAAGGGTAGCGATAAATCAGGATGAAATAGTATGTTAGATCTTAACAACTCGTCTTTTAATCTCTCGAAAGCGGCCTGACACCCGTCAGTCCACACAAACGGAACGTTTTTGCGTAAGAGGTTATTCAAATTTTCATCATTAAACACTTGTCCTTTTACAAATTTGCGGTAAAATCCTGTTAACCCTAGAAAACTTTTTAACTGTTTCCTAGACTTGGGTGGAGGACAATTCCTTATTGCCTCTAGTTTCTCTGGGTCCTTCGTAATACCAGCAGTGGTAATTACATGCCCTAAAAATTTCAGTTCCTGCTTCACAAATTCGCATTTCTTTAGCTTTAGAGTCATTCCGCCACGGCGCAATGCTCTAAAAACTTCATCTAACAGGTCACAATGGTCATGCCAAGTGGCATTGGCCAACAATAGGTCGTCAACATATACAGTTAATCTTGAACTCAAAGCCGGTCCTAGCACTTTATCTAGGGCCCTGAAGAATACGGACACAGATATATTAAGTCCAAACGGCAGTACTCTATACTGATAACACCTGCCCGCAAACAAGAAGGCGGTGTATGGCCTAGATTCTTCTTCGAGTTCTATTTGCCAGTAACTAGCCGTCAGATCGAGGCTAGTCATGAACTTAACGTCATGAAAACGTTGCAAAACCTCCTCCATACTCTCTGGTCTGTCTGTTTCACGTTGAACGACCCTATTCAACGTGCGTGCGTCAATCACAATACGCACACTACCATCCCGTTTTGCTACAATGACCAAACCGTTATTGTATGGACTCGTACTTCTTTCAATCACTCCCCATTCGATCATCTTATCTATCTCTCGTTGCACTGCTTCCTTTTTGGACAGCGGTATAGCATACGGTCTCACGAAGAATGGTTCGTGCGGAATTACATGCAACTTGCATTTATATCCTTCCACAAGTCCCGGTTTGTCTGAAAACACACTCTTATTCCTCATTATTACTTCATACAGGCCTCGTCTTTGTTCGTGTGTTACGTTTGACACACCGTCTACAATACTTTCCAATTCACTTTCTACACTATTGTCAATTCCGAGATTCCTCACATTACAGTAGTTCAAATTCATACCTACGTCAATAGCATCCGGCCAGTTAACAATGTGTATAGGCTGGTATTGCCTATGCACACCGTCTCCTGCCTCGTCAAAACTAACTACTATTGTTTTATTTTGTGACGTACATGTCAAAGTTTTACTTTCGCAATTAATCACTGCACGGTACTTTAATAGCCAATCTAACCCGATAATTACTTCCGTAGTCAAATCTGGCACGACGACAAACTCTTGTTCAAATCGTGCCCCACATATCTCGAAGTTGACAAAAATCTGTTTTGTGACCGGTTTACTGGCCTTCCCAGTAGCACCGATAATTTTCACTCCTGCTACTGGCATAACTACGATGCCAGGTCTGTCTTTCAGTAACTCAAATATTTTCCCAGACACAGCACTCAATTCTGCACCGGTGTCAATCAACACGTTTAGTTGTAGGTCATGCATATTAACAGACACTACTATCTGTCTACACTTGTCCTCGGCTGTTTCTTTATTTTCCCACAGTAAATCCTCGTCTATATCCAGGTCATTCCAGAAAAAACCATCCGGCTTTGACCCTAAATCCGGCTTATCTGGCGGCTTTTTTCAGCCTCTGTTCACATACAGTTTTAATTTCAACACGTTTGTCCTGAGGCTTAGCCTGTAGCTTCGCCTCCAATACCGAAACCTTTTCCTGTAACTCGTCAACTAGTGAGTGTTGCTTTGCTATCAATTCATTAATCGCCACCTTCGTTGATTCCACTTTGGTCAGATTAATCTCATCCGCCAATCTACCTGGAGGAATGTGTCCAGTAGTTTCTGCAATTACTTCCGCTAGATCTGCGCAACCCACACTGCTATCGTCTGACCGTATAATGTCAGCTCTAACCTCATACACGTTGTAATCTATGTGCTTATCTACCAATCGTGTCCGGCTATCACTAAAATTTTCGCAATCTTTCTCCTTAATACTCTCGCAATGTTTAAACTGGAGGTTTGCGTCGGATGGGTCGGTTACTTCTACCACTGAAACTTTCGGTAAGGTCTGCCGGTTAGGGCCAGAACTTTCCGTTACTACTTCAACATCTAACTCCTGCGGGACGAAACACGACGAATCTTGCTCGTGCTCCCCCTTAACATCAACTATTTCTAGTAAAGTCTGCCGATTAGGGCCAGAACTTTCTATCATTTCACAAACACTATCTTCCTGCGGGACGAGACGCGGAAAACCCTGCACGCGCTCCCCATAAACGCTTCTCCCATACAGACCCCTATAATCTCTTAGTTCGTCGTATAAGCGACCGAACTGCCTTAACCAGACCTCATCCCTCTCTGCATCCCCTCGCTCGATGACGGACGTTTTATCCGACATCTGATCTTCTCTCAACACTTGTGAACCATTATTAAACTCAATCTCCAGTTCCGCTGTGGGTATTACAGCTGCCACTTTATGATCGATTTCCGGAACACTACTTAAATTGTTCTCACTGACAGCGAATGTATTTTCTACTGCCGTGTATACAGCTGATCTACTACTTGTGGGCGCACTCTTTTCTCTTAACACTGGCACACTCTCCCGCCGTTGATTATTCCATACGGAATTTTCATAACGACGATACCTGGGTTTTCTCCTGTTATTGGGCCGCCAAAATATCTCCACGCCCGCTCGGCCCCTCACCGGCGCGGCTAATGGTTTCCCTGTCTCGTCCCAGCAGATACGCTCCCCGGATGCTGCTGAGGCGGCTGATCACACCCTCTGGCGTTATTACTATTCTGTGAAGCCCGTATCACGTTAGTATGATACTGGTTTCTGTCATTCCTGTTATTATTTGCATTGTACCGATTGTTATTACGGTCCCAACCATTATTGTTATTGCTGCGGTATGCATTATTCCCATGGTTATCATTGTTGTGGTTGCTGTGGTACCGTTGTTGTTACCACGGCCTCTACCACTGTCGCGATTATTGCGCCAATTGTCCTCGTCCTCAACTCTTTCCAGGAAATCATTCACTGTCCTATAATTGCTTCCTACGTAGCGTTTTGTATCATCTGGAAGCTTCTTGTAGAGTTCCCAGACTATTTCGGATTCCGTGCGGCGATCACGCAAATATTCCAACTTGCGGATCCAGCCCTCACAAAACTCCCTCATCGAACCGCGCGAATTCGCATCGAAAGGCCTCGATACGACAAATTCGCGCCAGACACTTAGCTGTTTTTGCTCTGACCAGTATTCAGCCAGAAACAAATTTTTAAACTCGTCAAAAGTCAGGTTCGTAATGTTGAGGTTTAAACCCCAACGCTTGGCATCACCAGCTAGCACATCAATAACCGCATTAATTTTTCTCTCATTAGTCCATGATCTGGGTAAAACTCTTTCACAATTTTTAATGAAATCCGTCGCGTGTATACCGCCTTTTTTCAAGGGGTCGAACCGCTCCTCTTTCGTCAACAATTCCGAACTATGTGCACAGATTGGCACATAGCTCTGTTTTTCGTCAAGTTTCTTTTCTAATTCCGACACTCTCGTAATTACTTGGCAAGTGGTTGTCGCAAGCGTTTCCACTTCCCTCTTTTTCTCTTCGCAGGTATTAGCCTGCTCCCTCACTTTAGTGTCTACTTCGGACACTAAAGCCTTTAAAGTTTCCACCTTCTGTTGATCCTCTTTTTTCACTAATTGAATTTGTTCCGTCACCTTATTCTCGGTGATCGGAGCAACTGCTTCTCCTACACTTTTCTCGATTCTGCTAATTTCGGAATCAAAACAAGTATTTATGCTCGCAATTTCCGCCTGAACGCCTATCATTTCCTGTTTAAGATTACCGATTTCGGTATTAATTACAACAATATCTTCTTTGATTTTATCAACTTTTGTATTAACAACTCCAACATTGTTGTTAACAACGTTAATAGCTTTGTTCTGATTGTCTAGCATCCGTTCAATTTTTTCAGACTGAGCTTCTTGCTTGGCAGCCTGAGCTTCTTGCTTGGCAGCCCGAGCCTCTTGCTTGACAGCCTGAGCTTCTTGCTTGGCAGCCTGAGCTTCTTGCTTGGCAGCCTGATCTTCTTGCTTGACAGACAGAGCTTTAATTTCTGCCGATTGACTCTTGATTTCGTTAATCAAAACATTCAATAAATCAGTTAAATTCGCGGAAACTACCGGTTTTACTTCCGTAGCGGCTTCCTCTTTAATTGTCCCCCCGTATTCGTCATCAAGGGATTCACATTTGATTTTCACTTCCGATTCCGAAACATTTTCTAAAGTGTGGAATTCCATTTCTGCTCTTTGTTGCGTTTCGGCGGTCGCGTCTTTCATGCTAGCCGCCTGCCCCTGAACAATGGGTACCGCGGTGCGCGTTTCCCACTGTTCGACCGATTGTTCCGTATCCAAGTCTACCAAATTTTGGCAATTGTTGCCTTCACTCATTTTAATAATTTTCAATATAAATGACAAACCTCAAATATAATTAGGATTACTCCCACTACTTATTCTCGCTGACGTAACGGCCTGTACGTAACCAGTACTTTGTTACGAGATTTGCACAATGCAAAATTCGTGTCCAGAACAACCTCAAATCCGAAGATTGTCCTGTCACCAGGTCGCCACGTGTAACCTCCCCCTCACTTACCGACCTTAATGACAGTGAAAAATGAAACCGCGTGTACCTAATGGGAGTTTTGGAAAAGCAATCGTCACCGAAGTTAACCTGTCGGTAATGAGGGAGGAAAGGGTTACATCTAAATGAAAGGAAATGTGCTAATGAAACTGGTGGAAATTAATTTTGAAAAGGGGTAAAGTTAATAAAGAAAGTAAATGTGCAGCCGTTACGTTAACAATTAACTAGCGGTAATTAGGTATTTGAGATTTGGGGGAAATCACGGTCGCCAGTCCTAAGGACAATTACTATAGTAACTGAAAAAGAAAGGTTATTACACATATAATTAGCACTAGAAGCGTGGCAACTGAAGGTTGACATGTGTAGTGTGAAAACTGAAAGTTTGTCAGAAGTAATAAATTTCGCTACACTCTGACTTAATTTAGCAAAAGAATTAATAAAACAGGAAAATCGAAAGTTAATTTAGTGACTGAAGTTAATAGTGAGCTTTCTTTCTGAAGCACATCGAAATTCAGTAAAACACGGTTAGTCTTGGACTACCTCAACAATCATTTCAAAAGCTACTTGAATCTACGCAATTTAGAAATAAGAGATTTAACTTTGAACTTGAATTAAATGATTCTGAACAATTAACAATAGTAAAATTTAGTACGTACCAAGCTGAGCTGCAGTCACAGGTAAGCTAAAATACGGTAACAAAACTCGCACTCGTAATTTGTGCTTGTGTAATCTGAATATTGTAGCCAGCTCTGAGACTTTAACTGAAGTTTGAAATTAAAGCAGTGAAATAGAATATTACTTTAATGCTGGCGTTTGAATTTCAACGACACTCGGGTTCATTTCGGAAAAGGAAGGGACTCTGCTTGGTAATGCAATTGGGACAATGAGCAACAAACGTTCATGCTAAGTTGCTGTAATTATAGTGACGAAAATGGAACAAGATTAAAAGCTGAGGTCTGCCATACAGCTCTAAAACTTTACGTGCGTCCAGTCTTCCTTGTTGGTGGATTGAAGGTTTGAAGCCGTCGATCGAGGAGGTGGCGGCAGTCACTCATTGTCGGCCGTCGCTGTTGCAGAAGCTGGATGTTGGCGCGCCTTCTTCTCGACACGGTCACCAGGCGAAACGGGCTCTTGATGTGCGCCAGCTAATGCTTCCCGTCCGCGACACCACGTCAGAAACTATCATCGCAAGTCGAGCGCAATTACATACTGCCAAACCCCGAAAACGCGGCAACTCGCGGGAGCGTCACACAACACACCTGCTCCACTCGCTACTCCAGCCAGACACCTTCTCTCAGCCCGCGCTCCACGCGGCAGAGTTAACACTACCAAAGATCCTACACACTTTGATTCTTCACACGATCTATCGACGTAATCGTTCGATAGCAGTTTTCCCTAGGCAAGACCCAGCGTAAAAATACAAATAATATTTACGAAACAAACCAATTATACATCGACATAAATGCATAAATATACAAATAGTAAAACAATTACAATATACAAAGAGACAGAAATGTCATATCTTGAGGTAACAAAGCAAGGAAAAAAATAGTACAATAGGTGGAAATAGGAGGATATGCATTTCCGGCGTTACAAGCAGACTCTGGCATATATTAAATTACAGTTGTCAAATACGGTGGAATGATTTGCTAAATTCCCCCTTCTGTTGGTCTGAAATGCAAGTATGGTGAATCTCAGTGTTTCCAGCTGCACGGAGGTTTTAATAGCCCATGTTTGTCATATCGCTGTCGGTAACACCGGGTACTCAAACACCTCCCATGAGGAGAAAGTTAATGGCATATACGTACTGGTATTCAGAACTTTTAAAAGCTTCAAACGCTGCTCGTCTGCCACAGTGATTTGTGGCATTTTCCGTATTATTTTATTGATGATGATCTGATTCTCCTCTTGAGCTCCTTGAATGTATGAGTTGCTATGCGTTGCACTTCGTACCAGAATAAGCTCCTGTTTAGCATTCATAATAATTGGCTGTATGTCCTCGGCGTATCCCATAAGCATTTTAGAGGTGTGCATACAGTAGATCAGCGGTACTCTTCTGCCGTTCTGCCCACAGGCTCGTCAACGAACAATGCTGCATTTCGTAAACCATTCAAATCTAAGGGCGATGATGACACAATGTTTTAAGGGTTGATGCTATGCCAACAATACGTGTACGATCAATCTCTACCCCATTAAGTTCATATCGTATTTCCTGGAACAGGAATGCCAAAGTATTACGTGTAAGCTTTGATCCCACTGTCTGACTACCATCCTTTTTCTTAAATGATCTATCCCAACTTTTAAACTCTTGCATGGAAGAGTTAAAGCGTCTTCGTGCTGGATGACAATCCTAATTTCATCGTTCTTGTTAAATGTCGTTAAGCATAAGGTTCACGCGAGAAGTATTCCTGGATTTTGATTCGCTCACCGTATTCCATTGGGTGAGACGTATTGAGCGACGACGTCATTGCGATGTTTGAGGCCTACTGATTTAAGAAACTCTTAGTTCGCATGTGTTATCACCTTGCGGTCCTACTGCGAAGTGCTGTGCTGTGCGCTGTGTGCGCTTGTACCTTACGCCCATCTTGTCGTAGCTGTCGTCTTACAATGATTTCCTCACCACGAAAATCAACAAATTGGTTATTCTGATCCACAATACGCAGCTCCAGGTAGTCCAATGTCTGAACTGTCACTAGAAGGTATATAGCGGTCGTAGGAGTCTCAAAAATCTTATGCACTGTCCCAACAGATGGGAAGAATTCGTAAATTGTATGAACCAATCAATCGTTGAGACATGAATTCCTTGCAATGTTACACAGAACACGGATTGTACTGACAGGGAGAAATACATTGTCTCAGAAGGGTATGACAATACGTCTCTAGTTTCTTGCATACGCCTACAATTTTACGTTCGAGAGTTTGAATGTTCGCGTCGGTGTACACGCGAATGTTTTATCTGTGAACATCCATCCCATCAAACTGAGCTCCCCGTATGTGTGCGAATTTATCCATGGTGATGCGTATACTGATGTACTCACCTCTTTGCATGGCTATATACACTAAGTGATTAAAAGTATCCGTACACCCCCAAAAACATACATTTTTCGTATTAGGTGCATTGTGCTGTCACCTACTGCCAGGTACTCCATGTCAGCTACCTCAGTAGTCATTAGACATCGTGACAGAGAAGAATGGGGCGCTCCTCGGAATTCACGGACTTCGAACGTGGTCAGGTGATTGGGTGTCACCTGTATCATATGTCTTTAAGCGAGATTTCCACACTCCTAAACATCCCTAGGCCCACTTTTTCCGATGTGATAGTGAAGTGAAAACGTGAAGGGACACATACAGCACAAAAGCGTACAGGCCGACGTCGTCTGTTGACTTACAGAGACCGCCGACAACTGAAGAGGGTCGTAATGTGTAATAGGCAGACATCTATCAGACAATCACACAGGAATTCCAAACTGCATCAGGATCCACTGCAAGTACTATGACAGTTAGGGGGAGGTGAGAAAACTTGTATTTCATGGTCGAGCGGCTGCTCATAAGCCACAAATCACGCCGGTAAACATCAAACGACGCCTCTCTTGATATAAGGAGCGTAAATATTGCACGATTGAACAGTGTAAAAACGTTGTGTGGAGTGACGAATCACGGTACACAATCTGGTGATCCGATGCAGAGTATGGGTATGGCGAATGCCCGGTGAACGTCATCAACGTCATCTGCCAGCGTGTGTAGTGCAGTCAGTAACAAATGGTTCAAATGGCTCTGAGCACTATGGGACTTAACATCTATGGTCATCAGTCCCCTAGAACTTAGAACTACTTAAACCTAACTAACCTAAGGACATCACACAACACCCAGCCATCACGAGGCAGTGAAAATCCCTGACCCCGCCGGGAATCGAACCCGGGAACCCGGGCGTGAGAAGCGAGAACGCTACCGCACGACCACGAGATGCGGGCAGTCAGTAACATTCGGAGGCGCTGGTGTTATAGCGTGGTCGTGTTTTTCATGGAGGGGGCTTGCACCCCTTGTTGTTTTGCGTGGCACTATCACAGCACAGGTCTACATTGATGTTTTAAGCACGTTCTAGCTTTCCACTGTTGAAGAGCAATTCGGGGATGACGATTGCATCTTTCAACACGATCGAGCACCTGTTCATGATGCACAGCATGTAGCGGAGTGCTTACATGACAATAACATCCCTGTAATGGACTGACCTGCACAGAATCCTGACCTGAATCCTATAGAACACCTTTGGGATGTTTTGGAACGCCGACTTCGTACCAGGCCTCAACGACCGACATCGATATCTCTCCTCAGTGCAGCGTTCCGTGAAGAATGGACTGCCATTACCCAAGAAACCTTACAGCACCTGACTGAACGTATGCCTGCGAGAGTGGAAGCTGTCATCAAGGCTAAGGGTGGGCCAACACCATACTGAATTCCAGCATTACCGATGGAGGGCGCCACGACCTTTTAAGTCATTTTCAGCCAGTTGTCCGGATACTTTTGATCACATAGTGTATATAGTAACTCCTGGAAGTTCCGTGTATACCTGCCATCATTCAGATTACATGTTTTATCAATAACGAGGAACTCACACTGTGAGTGATTCCTGCTATCTGCACATATCTTTACAAAATCATTGAACGATATATCGGTTCCTAGACGAGCCTGGTAAATGTGTTTTAAATTCAGATTGTCCTGTTTGAATTCTATAATTAGGTCTGCATTATCCCTCACGAGTTGTTTTCGGATTCTGAAATATGTCAGATAAACTACGTCAACGGCAATATGGCCACCGAAAAAGAAATATCGCCGAATTTTATCTTCGTTCCATAGCAACGCCGTCAAATATAAACACTGTGTTTGGCTTAACTTTTTCCGGTGGAGGGATACTACTGCTTTCATTAAATGTGTATGTCACACCATCCACACCTTGCAATATCTCCGGTAATAGTTGATAATTGGGCTGAAACAGTGTTTCTGAAAATACACATATATGCTGAAAGCGGACTCCATCCGGTTGTGAAAGGAGCGACATGAGAACATTTGTCTTGTCACAGCTGGATGGACCTACAATTATTGCACGTATTTTGTCGGAAAGGCGTACGCCATTCTTCTTCCGGTCCTCTTGCAGCTCCAATCGGTTACAACAAAATCTTTATGCTTCATCCACCCTGCCATGATGCCTACTACGAGGCGTATTCGGAAAGTAAGGTCTGATTGCTCGCGAAATGGGAACAACTGTGAAAACAAAAAATGTTTTATTTGCAACAGCTACTACAACTTTCAGCGTCTTATCCTCATAGTTGCCGATCCGACTCAGACGTTTGTCGTAGCTTTGTACCAACTTTCCAATATCCTCGTTATAGAAGGCAGTCGCCAGCGCTTTCCGCCAATTCTCTGCCCTGGCCTACAGCTCGTTGTCTGTGCCAAAATGTTGACTTCATAGCCAGCGGTTCATGAGAGTAGAGATGAAACTCAGAGGGAGCCAATTACGGGCTGTATTGTGGGTAATCAAACACAATTGAAAACGCTGCAGGAGCATTTTCATTGCCCCTGCAAAAGGCGGCTGAGAATCGTGTTGAAGAAGAAGAAGAAAACGCATGACAGTTATGTGATGTGGGCTGCTTAGCTTCAGGCGAAATTTCTCACCAGGCTCTCGTACTTGTCGAGAGAGACTATTTTCTAGGCATCTTCACGTGGTCGCTGTGTGCACCAAACTGAAAAGAGCGACGTCATGCGATCGACAGGCATACTAGAGACACTGTCCAACACATATGTGCAAAGCTTTATTGGATTTTCACAGTGGTTTCCATTTCGCGACCGATCGGACCTTACTTTCCGAATACGCTTTGTACATCAGATACTTGCGTGCAATGGGTTTTTATAGAAAATAATGACCACTATGCCCTCCATGATACCGACTATGTCAGGTACTGGCGTGCAATGATCTTTTACGGAGAATTAGTTAAATGACATGATTTTCTGCTGTTGCATCTTTGCAGTGAAAATACTGGTGACAATAGTTTTAGTACTTGCAATATAATAAGAAGTAAGAAATAAAAAAACAAATAGAATGTTATACACAATTTTAATCAATAATCACACACAGGATGCACTACATCAACAGGTTCTTTCTTTATCTGAACACCAGTACATTTTTTTATAGAGACCTGTCAAGAGGCCGGCCGAAGTGGCCGTGCGGTTAAAGGCGCTGCAGTATGGAACCGCAAGACCGCTCCGGTCGCAGGTTCGAATCCTGCCTCGGGCATGGATGTTTGTGATGTCCTTAGGTTAGTTAGGTTTAACTAGTTCTAAGTTCTAGGGGACTAATGACCTCAGCAGTTGAGTCCCATAGTGCTCAGAGCCATTAGAACCATTTTCAACCTGTCATCACACCGCCTTCCAAGATTTAAATCCTTAATCCTAGATTATGGATAAAATTTACGATTGCAGTTGATATCAATTCGCGGTTCCTGTCAATCTGGTACTGTCAGTATAGTATTGTCAGAATAGTAAAACAGGACATTTTGTACTTATCTTGTATGTGACATACCACTGGAGACCTTGTAATTAATTAATGCATAAACTATAAATTATGACCTCCTTTGACTGAAATATGGAGTAGTAAAATTTACGATGGTTTACTAACGATGTAACATTTCACCCGTTTAGTGTTCTAGGGTTAAGGAAAAATTGTGTCGATATTTTAGAAAATATTAATTCGTGTAACTGAGTACCTCAGAAACGAAAATTATACTGCTCGGTGATGTTATTAGCTCCTTTAACGTAGAGTCTAACTGTGTTACTATCGGAACCACAATTGATGCCTTCTCGTATTGGAAAGAAAGAAAGGAAGATTAGGGTTTAACATCCAGTCGACAACGAGATCATCAACACACGCGCGTATTGCGGAAGTATAGCGAAGAAAATCAGCCGTGCCGTTTCGAAGGAAGCATCCCTGCATTCGCCTCAAGCGGTTTAGAAGAACATGCGGGATTTGAACCGCTGTCCTCTCGAACGCGAGTCCAGTTCTTACCACTGAGCCACTTCGCTTGGTCTTTCCACTTTCAAGACTTTCATACCAGGTAGATATATATTTCCGCTCGCCGCTGTAGAGATGATGGGAGAAGCTGCTTCTGACGTTCCTTAGCGGCCTCCATTTTCTGCCGAATGGGGTGACGCAGTGGTTAAGAATGCACAGGACTCGCATTCTCGAGGACCGGAGTTCAAATCCCCGTCTGGTTATCCTCGATTAAGGTTTTTCGTGGCCTCGTTAAATCACTTAAGGCAAATGCTGAAATGGTTCCTTGACACGGCCACGACCGACTTCCTTCCCCATGCATTTCGTAATCAGAGTTTGTGCGCCGTCTCTACTGACCATGACGTCAACGGGATTTTCCATCCTACTTACTCTAGCCCTACTCCTCGCCCATGTTCCCTTCCATCCGTGTAGGAAACGAGGCAAAAATCATTGTATTCTTCATTATGTGCTCCTAATGTCTCCTACTTTGTATTGATGCTTCTTACCCGAGATATTAGCAGTCCTAGAAGTGGTTTTAATGTCCTTAAACTGGGAAAATGAAGATGGGATGCATGTTAGTGGACATATCTGAACCAGCTTTGTTTTGATGATGACATTGTACTGTTCACCTCTAGAGCAGATAATTCTCAACAGCGTAATAAATAAATTACTACAGCAAGTTTAAAAGTACGATTGAAAGACAGTTACGATAAGAGTGAAATAATATACAACCAGTATATTGAAAAGAAATAGTTCACATTAGCAGCGGAGTCATAGAAAAAATGGATGAGTTTTTATGTTTAGGGCACTTGAAGACGAGGAATGGATGGATAGTAAAAGAAATAAACTGAAGAATAAATATGGCCTGTAATGTTTTGGTAAACTAAATACGGTTCTCAATTCTTAGCTTCCGATTAATTAAAAAAAATGGGTTAGAAACATTGCGTATTACCAGTAGGAATGTTACTAAATATCGATTCTGGGAATTTAAACATCGATGTTCCATTATCGATACTGAAGTCTTTGAAACGTCATAACAAACCAAAAATCGACCTTCGACGTTGACAAAAAAACAAGGCTACTTGTTGTGACTGTCAATATTTTTTTCCTTATTTAAACGAATCTTTTTTATCATATATCATAACGACACCAGTGCAACTCATTTGCATCTTGTCAAGCATGGTAATGGAGCGCGGCGATTAATATTTTTGAACAAATTAAGACAGGAACATTGGCTTTTGTTGCAGCTAAGCGTGGACTAATAACATTCATTGTTCATACGTTTTATGCTTTCGTGGTATCAAGCAGTGTTTATCCGTGTTGTTTGGAAGGTTTACTTAATTGGTAAAAATGATACTTCGAATTATGTAAGTACACATCAAACAAAACGTAGTTGTGGACTGCAGATATTGCACATCTGGCAGATATTTGTGACATTCTTCGGCCTATAGAAATGGTTATTTGTGAAATTTGCGAAGAAAAGTACGTTGCAAGTCGTTAAGCACGGGTGCGGAACTTGCGGCCCGCGATTGATTCCAGTCCGGCCCACGGAAGCCATTCGTGGGAAAGAGAGCGAGCACTGCAAAAGTTTGCTACGGAAGTTTTTAATACAGCTATTGTAAAATGTCGTAAGTAAAGAAACAAAGTTCATGACGCTTAAATGTATGTAAAGATCTGAACGTTAGGTGAACGTAAAATTAATATGCTGTAAAAAGCGCGTGTTGTGAGGCACGGTTTGCTGGCGTGGCGTGTAGCGAAAGAGTTGTCATTCGCTTTGGGGCCATATACCTTAATGTCAGGGACGCTATAGATTTTACTTCATGCACTATGAGTGCTGCTGTCGCTCCACATGATTTGATCGCCTGCGAGCTTAGTTAAGTATGTCAATCAGGCCCGCCGGTCACCAAACGTTGTCCAGAATTGCCGCAAAGTAATCACAATAACGAGTATGTTGAAAATCAACATATCTATCTTGTAACCAATTCAGACTATTAGAGATAAACTGAAGAGTCACATTATAATAGAAATGAAAAAGCGCTTACAGCTGAACGTGTTAACATATTAGCCATGTGTGCTTTACTAGATCCTAGATACAAGAACATGCACTTTCAACATGAGTTAAAATGTTCGAAGGCAATCAAAGCTATGAAGGAGACGCTTGCGTCTGTTCAAACTATTATCCGTGAGGATGGACAATACGTTGATAAATTAAATGAAAGCAGAGAAACTAAATTTGATTTATGGAGCGGACATCAAATAGCACGACAAAAGGGTAATTAGCAAACTAGAACAGAATCCGGCACGAATCCGTCCGGCAGATTAGTGTCGAGGTCAGGTGTGCCGGCCAGCCTGTGGATTGTTTTGAGACGGTTTTCCATCTGCCTCGGCGAATGCGGGCTGGTTCTCCTTATTCCGCCTCAGTTACACTATATCGGCGATTGCTGCGCAAATATTGTCTCCACGTACATGTACACCATCATTACTCTACCACGCAAACATTTGGGGTTACACTCGTCTGGTATGAGACGTTCCCGGTGGGAGAGTGGGGGTCCACTGGGGGTCGAACCGCACAATAACCCTGGGTTCGGTGTGGGGCGGCGGTAGAGCGGGTGGATTGCTATGGCCTGTTGTGGGATTGTGAACCACTGAGGGCTACGGCGGGACGAAGCCTCCCCGTCGTTTCTAGGTCCCCGGTTCCATACACAATACACACAATGGAATCACGTCATCGGCATTACCAAACCAAAGCAACAGAAATTTTGCACTTAAATGTTTGTGTTTTACAGCCACATCGTCAGTTCCTGAAAGACCGTTCTCAGAAGCTGTCAATAACGCAAGAGACTGAAGGGGAAATTTCGCTAAAAATGCTGTTTTTAAAGTACGTAAAAAACTTGTAGAATATTACATATTAATTGCTGCTGTATTTTTATTTACGATTTTGATGTTAGATGTACACTGCCTGCAAAAAAAATGTCGCACCCAGAATACATGGTCGATGTCAAAGTACATTCGTACGTGTACACACCAGGGAGGGTATGTAAATGATTCGAGTTACAAATCTCTGTGACAGGTATAACGACCACCAGAGTGCATGAGTGTTGTTCGTGTATAGTGTTGTTACCAGACCAGATAGGGTATATAAGAATAGTGAACGGCGTCATATGTTCGGCGATCACTGTGAAGGACACGGAGAGTACTCCTCTGAAACAGCATTATCAGTACCTGATAGGGTTTGAAACAGGGCCCATTGTGGGTCTCCATTTTCCCCACTAGTCGAATCGTGCAATAGCCAGATTCGTGGGGCATTCTTATGTGACACTAGCCCCATGTGGGACTGCACGGGAACATGAGGACAGGCCGCGAAGAATCCGGTCGACGGCATCTCTGTACCGCCAATGAGGATTGCCGAATGGTGCACCAAGCACTTAGCAACCCCTTCACATCTGCGACTGCCATCAGAGAATAATTAACTGCTCCTTGCAACATTCTGTGCCAAAACCATCGGTCGGAGACTAGCAGCAGTTGCACTATGGAATTACCATCCCGTGCGTAGGCTGCCGTTAACACCACAACACAAACGGCTGGCCGGCCGGTGTGGCCGAGCGATTCTAGGAACTTCAGTCCGGAACCGCGCGACCACTACGGTCGCAGGTTCGAATCCTGCCTCGGGCAGGGAAGTGTGTGATGTTCTTAGGTTAGTCAGGTTTAAGTAGTGCTAAGTTCTAGGGGAATGATGACCTCAGATGTTAAGTCCCATAGTGCTCGGAGCCATTTTTGAACAAACGGCTGTGTTTGGAGTGGTGCCATGACTGGGAAGAATGAACTGCTAATGAATGGTGTTGCATTGTGTTCAGCAATGAATTGCGCTTGTGCACTACTCTGAATGACCATCGTCAGAGAGTATGGCGCGAACTTCCAATGTTTTGCAATGACACAACGGTATTACCCCTAGCGTCATCCTGAGAGGAGCCATCGGGTATGACTTCAGGTCACGGCTACTAGTGACTCGTGTGTTACCTCTCATGTTACAGCGCCGTGTTGGCACTTTTCAACAGGGCAATGCTCGTCCACGCACGTGTTTCTAGAATTTCATGGGTGATGTTGAAGCACTGCAGTGGCCAGCAAGAACCCCACTCCTGTCCCCGACAGAACATGGAGGGACCAGCTCGGACGTCAGTTCCGTCCCAGTGTTCAGTCCAGGATATCACGGACCACTTTCAATAGCTGTTGTACAGCTTGCATCAGGAGAGAGTATAATGGCTTTGTGACGCACCTCCGAACTGAATCAACGCATGAATCCAGCAGGGCGGAGGCCGTGCAACGTCGTACTGGCAGCTGGGATCATACTGCCAAGTTCCTTGTAAATTTGACTCGACATTATAATCACTGAAATAACACCACATACCCTCTCAGCAGTGAATTTTCGTACCGGTTCCTTCTCCCCTTCTGGATGCTTCACTGTTTTTGTCAGGCAGTGTATTTGTTTGTTGCTCTAACCCCATCTATAAATTCATCAATTAACGTGCATGTTATTATCGGCCATCGATGTTTAGACGTAGATGATAAAATCGAAATCAGCATCGATAATTTTCCAACATAGTACATCCGTAATTACCAGTTTTGACTTCAGTCCGTGAGATACGGCGTTTTAATATGGAAACTTTTCAAAAACTGCTATCTGTTCGGTGGCAACGGCAAGATACATGTTAGGAATTAATTGGAGACATAGGAAAACAAACATGAATTAGGGAACAAACTACTGTCGAAGACGTAATTATGACCGTGATGAAAAGGAAACGGAGGTGAGAGGTACATGCAGGAAGGCAAATGGGTGGTAGGTGAAGCGACATACGTGCATATAGTTGAACACAGTAATACACTACTGGCCATTAGAATTGCTATACCACGAAGATGACGTGCTACAGACGCGCAATTTAACCGACAGGAAGAAGATGCTGTGATATGCAAATGATTAGCTTTTCAGGGCTGACATGAGGAAAGTTTCCAAACGATTTCTCATACACAAACAGCAGTTCACCGGCTTTGCCTGGTGAAACGTTGTTGTGATGCCTTGAGTAAGGAGGAGAAATGCGTACCGTCACGTTTCCGACTTTGATAAAGGTGGGATTGTAGCCTATCGCGATTGCGGTTTATCGTATCGCGACATTGCTGCTCGCGTTGGTCGAGATCCAATGACTGTTAGCAGAATATGGAATCGGTGAGTTCAGGAGGCTAATACGGAACGCCGTGCTGGAACCCAACGGCCTCGTATCTCTAGTAGTCGAAATGACAGGCATCTTATCCGCATAGCTGTAACGGATTGTGCAGCCACGTCTGAGTCAACAGATGGGGACGTTTGCAAGGCAACAACCATCTGCACGAACAGTTCGACGACGTTTGCAGCAGCATGGACTATCACCTCGGAGAAAATGGCTGCGGTTACCCTTGACGCTGCATCACAGACAGGAGCGCGTGCGATGGTGTACTCAACGACGAACCTGGATGCACGAATGGCAGAACGTCATTTTTTCGGATGAATCCAGGTTCTGTTTACAGCATCATGATGGTCGCATCCGTGTTTGGCGACATCGCGGTGAACGCATATTGGAAGCATGTATTCGCCATCGCCATACTGGCGTATCACCGGGTCCCGGCGTGATGGTGTGGAGTGCCATTGGTTACACATCTCGGTCGCCTCTTGTTCGCATTGACGGCACTCTGAACAGTGAACGTTACATTTCAGATGTGTTACGACCCATGTCTCTACCCTTCATTCGATCCCCGCGAAACCATACATTTCAGTAGGATAATGCACGACCGCATGTTGCAGGTCTTGTACGGGCCTTTCTGGATACAGAAAATGTTCGATTGCCGCCCTGGCCAGTACATTCTCCAGATCTCTCACCAAAGAAAAACGTCTGGTCAATGGTAGCCGAGCAACTGGCTCGTCACAATACGCCAGTCACTACTCTTGATGAACTGTGGTATCGTGCTGAAGCTGCAAGGGTAGCTGTACTTGTACACGCCATCCAAGCTCTGCTTGACTCAATGCCCAGGCGTATCAAGGCCGTTATTACGGCCACAGGTGGTTGTTCTGGGTACTGATTTCTCAGGATCTATGAACCCAAATTGCGTGAAAATGTAATCACATGTCAGTTCTAGTATAATATATTTATCCAATGAATACTCGTTTATCATCTGCATTTCTTCTTGGTGTATCAATTTTAATGGCCGTTAGTGTACATACACTGTCCAGTCACATTGGTGTGAGCACATGTCAAAAGCCTGAATGATCACTTTCTGCGGTGCGGACCGCTGCGAGCCGTGCAGGAAGAGAGTCAATGAGATTTTGGAAGGTACCGACACGGATGTGGAGCCATGTTGGTTCCAGTGCCGTGGTCAGCTGCTCTAGGTTCCTGGTTGAGGATCGGTAGTGTGAACAGCCCGTCTGGGGTGGTCCCACAGACTTTCGATTGGGTTTAAATCGTGAGTTTGGTGGCCATGAGAGTACAGTAAACTCACATTAGTGCTCCTCGAACCACGCACATGCATTGCGAGCTATGTGACACGTTGCAGTGTCCTGCTGGTAGATGACATCGTGCCGAGGAACAACAAACTGCGTGTAGGGGTGGACAAAGTCCTCAAGGATAGATGCATAATTGCGTTGATCCATTGTGCCTTCCACAATGACGGGATCACCTAGGGAATGCCCAGACCATAACGCTCCCTCCTCGGCCCCGGATCCTTCCGACGATTGTCTCAGGGTCTTTACTTTCGGACGTTTCACGCTGTACACAACAACGGCCATCTGTCTGATGATCGGCGATCAGCATGGGTACGTGAAGCAGCCGCCTTCTGCGAAGGCCCATACGCAGCAACGTTCGCTGAACCGTCGTTGAGGAGACAATGACTGGTCAGTTGCTTAACAGTTGCACGTCTGTTCGCCCTTACACATCTTCGCTGCCGTCGCTCATCCCTGACATCTATGGCCCATGGTGTACCACAGTTGCCTCTGCGGCTGTTTTGCATAGCGCCATTTTGCCATGCACTGCATACTTTAACCGCAGTGCAACTCGAAGAGTTTACAGACTTAGACGTTTCGGAAATGCTTCCTCCCTTAGCCCGAGAGCCAATGATCGTGTCGTTTTGGACGTTAGATAAATCGCACGCATTACAACAACTGCACTGTTTTCCGTGTTCCCCAACACACTTTATATACCATCAATAGCTGGTGCTGCCACCTGCCGCCTGTGAGTGGTTATTGCACGTTGAAGTCTGTAACAGGCGGTAGTCACATTAATGTGACTAGATTGTGTAGAATGGTCTTTATCTGGCAACGGAATCAAATGAGTGATGACTGCTGTATTTACCAAATACCTTTGGTATCCAGCACAAAGATGGCAGAAAGCGAACCCCCTACAATACAAAATAATTGTGGCATTGTGGTGGCGTACTTATACTCTGCAACTAGTCTCGTCACAGGGTAAAAATAGAAAACAACAAAATTAATATTGGCAACACAGTAAGTAACAAATAACGTTCATTTATTAAAGTCATATATTCTTTCTTTCTTTTGCTTGTGCCGTTCTTGCCGCGGATACGCAGGGTCGGCATGGTTAATCGGATGTGGCAATGTTAGAGGAAGGGATGGCCGGATGCCCTTCCTGCCGCCACACTGTACTCCCCTGGGAAGGAATTAGTGTACCCCAACTGTCTGCGACTAGTGTAATCCATGGAATAGTGCGAAAGTGTTCAGATGTCTGCGAGCCGTGTAACTGAGGCGGGACGTGGGGACCAGCCCAGCATTCACCTAGGGGGTTGTGGAAAACCGCCTAAAAACCACATCCAGGCTGGCCGGCACACCCCCCTCGTCGCTAATCCGTCGGGCGGATTCGATCCGGGCCGGCGCGCCTACCCGAGTTCAGGAAGCAGTGCATCAGCGCGCTCGGCTAACCTGGCGGATCTTATTAAAATCACATATATCCTATACAAACAATGAGCTCTAGTGTAACGATGAGAAGAAGACGTGTCACTGAATTTAAAGTTCTGAGCGCTGGTGTAAACCTGACTCCAGTGAACAAAGACTAAGTAATCTAATGGTAGCTTCTGTCTGACTCCACTGTCGGTGACAGTATGTAAGTTCTGGATCTGTTAATAATACACATGGAGACACTCGGTGGTTACTGTGATACTGTACAGTGACTGCAACAACTGTTTGTGTAGTAACTGTCCGGCAATGTCCCAACGGTAACTGCTGGCAACTCGTGACAACTGATGGAGACTTGCAACTGTACAGCGATAACTGGCCAAGTGAACTTGTACAGTGGACAGCACAAAAATCAGCTCCCTCAGGGACTCAGCATTCGTTTGCTGGATACGAGCTTGGCGACCCTGGGATTCCTGAACTGGGGATTGGTAAGTGCTGCCAGTTCACTGTCACCGTAAGCTCTGCTCATGCTTCAGTGACCACCGTGTGGTGCGGCGGTGGAAAGTTGTGTGTCACAGGCACTGGGGATCTTGGCTTGACCACCCGGATTGTAAGGATGGTAAAAGCTTCTATAAAACAAAAAAAAAACCTCAGTCTCAAAGTGTGCTGCGTGCTGATGAAGTGCATGGCAGTTGAGGTGGAACAGTCGTTAGCGGACAACGTCTGGGGAACCTGCCGCGCCTCAGTTGTGTAAGGCTTACTCAGGCACACATGGCTCTGTCTGAGTGGACTCTTATTTCCCTATGTGCTCGTGGGATCGAGATGGAGCTCTTGAAATCTTCTTCTTCTCATGCCAGCGTGATGGGTGCACCGCCTCACACCCAGTCATCCAAACGAATGAGGGACGCTAACCCTTCTGATAATCGGAATCAGTTGCACTATAGTAACAGAGCTCAAGGAGTCGTAAATCAAACTGCTTTTTTGGTGATTAGGAGGCTTGGAAGAACTTGCTGGAAGCCTGTAATATATAAAGCGGATGCGAAATGGTTCCCTACTGGTCGAGACTAACAGGGCACAGCAGGTGGGACTACTCAAAAAGTAAGAAAACTTGGGTGATTATGACATAATTGTTGAGTTGCATAACTCCCTTGGCTCCAGGAAGGGTGTGGTCACGTGCCGTGACATTATTGACAAAGACATTGCTGAAATTAAACAGAAATGGTTACACAGGAGATAGTGGACGTAGAGCAAAAGATACGTAGGAACAATGGAGAAATTGAGGAGACCGCCGCCTTCATTGTGACCTTCAATTTCTAACGCTGTCTGAACACATCATGACAGGTTTCTTCTAACTTATGGTTAGGCCTTATCTACCTGACCCTATGCGGTACTACAAATGCAAGCGATTTGGCTACATAAAGCTGAGTTGCGGGGCTGAAGCGAACTGTGGAAAATGTGGAAAGGCAGCTCATGAAGCTGGACTAACTCTTCATCTCCAGCAGTCTGTACTAACTGCTCTGGGACCCTCCTAGTCTGGAGCCGAGACTGCCCTGTTTTTGCAGAGAAACCAAAAATTCCGGAACTAAATGTGACCAAACGGTAACCCCACGCAGAGACCAAAAAGGAATACAACGCGACGAAACCACCTGTCTTTACCACTTCTTGTGCTTCTATGGCACAGAAACTTGCTCCTATGGTCGACGCTTCGACGCAGACGATGTTCAGCACACAACTATCCACCACCAGCACCTGTACTTGCATGTGTACATCCCAAGATAAAGTAAGTAAGGATAAGGCAATCCAAGCAGCTGCCACAGAAATGACCAGCAACATTTCTGCAGTGAGCATCAAGAAGGCACACGAAAAGCAGAGTGCCTCCCAACGCCCCCTTTCCCTCTCATCCTCGAAGGGACAGGGTGCAGGGTAAGGATCACGACATTCAGGTCAAAAGCTGTTCCAGCCGCCGTCAGACGTCATTCTGGCACGCTTGACTGATGAGGAGGAGTTCATGGAGTTAGATGCCTAGGATCCAGACAGCCCCTTCAACCCCCCCCCCCCCCCCACCCCACCCGCACTAGAAGTGCTTCACCTCCCTGTTGCAAAGAGAGGTTCAAAAAATGACTCTTGAGCAATATGGAACTTAACATCTGCGGTCATCAGTCCCATAGAACTTAGAACTACTTAAACCTAACCAACCTAAGGACATCACACACATCCATGCCCGAGGCAGGATTCGAACCTGCGACCGTAGCTGTCGCGCGGTTCCGGACTGAAGCGCCTCTAGAACCGCTCGGCCACCGCTGCCGGCTGCAAAGAAAGGGGTAAATTAAAACCACACCACTGAAATGGCTCCCATACTACAGTGGAACTTGAATGGTTTCAGGACTCATGTGGAGGAACTGAAACTCGTAGCACAGGCACGCCTCTTATGCTAGTGTTTATAGGAAATACATTTTAAAGATACTGACGTCCCATACCATGTGCTACACTGCAAGGATGATCTATCAGGGGAAAGAGCATCTACATCTACATCTCCATCCATACTCCGCAAGCCGCCTGACGATGTGCGGCGGAGGGTACCCTGAGTACCTCTATCGGTTCTCCCTTCTATTCCAGTCTCGTATTGTTCGTGGAAAGAAGGATTGTCGGTATGCTTCTGTGTGGGCTCTAATCTCTCTGATTTTATCCTCATGGTCTCTTCGCGAGATATATGTAGGAGGGAGCAATATACTGCTTGACTCCTCGGTGAAGGTATGTTCTCGAAACTTTAACAAAAGCCCGTACCGAGGTACTGAGCGTCTCTCCTGCAGAGTCTTCCACTGGAGTTTATCTATCATCTCCGTAACGCTTTCGCGATTACTAAATGATCCTGTAACGAAGCGCGCTGCTCTCCGTTGGATCTTCTCTATCTTTTCTATCAACCCTATCTGGTGCAGATCCCACACTGCTGAGCAGTATTCAAGCAGTGGGCGAACAAGTGTGCTGTAACCTACTTCCTTTGTTGTCGGATTCCATTTCCTTACGATTCTTCCAATGAATCTCAGTCTGGCATCTGCTTTACCGACGACCAACTTTATATGATCATTCCATTTTAAACCACTCCTAATGCGTACTCCCAGATAATTTATGGAATTAACTGCTTCCAGTTGCTGACCTGCTATTTTGTAGCTAAATGATAAGGGATCTATCTTTCTAAGGAGGGGTCACTGTGTTTGCCACTAATGCACACCACTCCTCTGCTCTCCCCCCAGCTTCTGAGCCTCAAGGAGTTGCTGTTGAAATTCATGTGTGTCGGATGACCACTGTTTCCTCGTTTTATTTACCTCCGCAAGGTGCAATTGACCCTGAATCTCTTATAAATCTTATAGAACAACTTCCACAACCATTTATCCTCCTGGGAGACTCCAATGGTCATCATGTCTTATGGGTATCGACCTCTACTTGCCCTCAGGGTCGGGTTTTGAAGAATCTCATGACATCTCACGAGCTGCGCATCCTCAACACAGGTACTCACACTCATTTCTGTATTGGTAATGGGTCACTATCAGCCATCGAGCTCTCTTTCTGTTCTGCAGCCCTCACCGACTCTGTCCAATGAGAGGTCATTGACAATCTTCATTCCAGTGACCACTTCACATTCCACATTCACCTACTGGATGAAGCACTACCTAAAGAGAAGCCACCAAAATGGATGATCAACAGGGCTAACTGGACGCTGTTTAGCCAGCTGGCTGTGTTCGAACGCTGTCACAGCATCCAGAAATGGGTGGACCACATCACATGAGTGATCCATTATGCCGCTGACTTATCCATCCCCTAGTCTTCTGGTCATCTTAGGAGGTGATCTGTACCTTGGTGGACTGCTGAGTGCCGTTCAGCGATCTAGGACAGGTGTGCAGCTCTTCGCCAGTTTAAATGCCGCCCAACAGCAGACAACCTCACAGCCTTTCGAGTTGCGAAAACCAGGTCTCGACCCGCGATTAAGGAGAGCAAGCAAAGGTCATGGCAAGAGTTCCTGGACTCCATCAACCGCTCCACTTGTTCCACAAAAGTATGGTAAGCCATCCAGAGGATTTCTGGTAAACACAGTCGTTTACCAATAGCAGCAGTGCTGAAGCAGGGGTGTCTCTTAGGACACGCCCAGAGACATAGCTCAGACGCTGGCAGAGAATTTTGCAAAAACTACTGCCCATTCCAGCCAGGATCTAACGTTTCACCGCTACCGTGCGACTGTAGAGAGGGACAAATTAGACTGCTGGAATCAGCCCTGCCTGAGGCGCATGACACTACACACCGTCACGACCAAAGCAGGTACTGCATACTTCGACATTCGCCACAAGCGTCGAAGGAAATCCTCCTCGAATCTTTTAATCTTATATGGCACACAGGCAAATTCACCATCTCGTGAAGGGAGGCAATTCTACCACCTCTCCTCAAACCAGGAAAGGACCACACGTATCCTAGTAGTTACAGAAGTATCGTCTTAATGAGCTGCGTAGGAAAGACCCTGGAGCGAATGGTTAACCGTCGTCTGGTCTGGATGTAGAGACCAGGCAACTCCTTAGCCGCTCTCAGAATGGATTCCGGAGATTTCGGTCCCCTGTCGACAACCTGTCCCTGCTAGAGTCGACTATTCAGCAGGCTTCCCTACGTAAGCATCACTGTATTGGCATATTCTTCGATATCAGTAAGACATACGATACTAGTTGAAGAGTTTGAATTCTCGCACAACTCCATCAATGGGGCTTTCGTGGCCACCTCCCCATATCCATAAGGTCTTTCCAGCCTCAGCGGTTTTTTAGGACCCGAGTTGGTGACATGCTGTCAGATCGCTTTGAGCAGGAGAATGGCGTCCCTCAGCGCAGTGTTTTAAGTGTTACCCTCTTTGCCACAGCTACAAACAGCATCACGTCTACGGTAAGGATTCCTGCACAGTGCTCCTTATTTGTGGACGATTTAGCTGTTTTCTGTTCCTCCTCCAGTGTTGCAACAGCGAGCCGTCAGATGATACTGTTGAGGAATCTGGGGGTGCGAGTATTGTCGCTTACAGGGAGGTGAATGAGGAAGGAGCTGCGAATGAAGCTCTTACAGACCGCCAACCTACAACAAGTACTGAAGCTACTAATACTAAACGACAACGCCGAAACAAAAAAGACGATACCATTCTCAATTACTTAAAAAAAAGGGATGACAGTCGGCAGACATCGTTGAATGAAATAACGCAAAAACATGATATTGAAATAAATTCATTTTGCAATCACGTCGGAGATGTTTTGGGCTCGCTACCACAAATTTACAAACTTAAAGCGAAGCAAGAAATTTTTAACATCCTTATTAATTATCAAATGATGGCAGCTGAGAATTCTGATTCTTCTATTCAGCAGTTCAGTACCGAAGTGTCATTAACCTGTCTTTCATGTCACTCAAATTCCCCAAGTCCAACTGCGAGCTCTCCTGATTACATAATTTCAAAGCCTTCTATTTCCACCAATTCCGTTGCCATGTATGCGTACTCGCCTCAACAGCCTACTGATTTGACACTACCACCTGTTCAAGAACAGCATAGTTTCAGTGTATAAGAAATTGAAAATATGATAAAAGACGATCTAAATACAATACCTTAAGGGGGGTAGGACGTCAAACGGGCCGACTTGGAGCAGGAGAGGCACCACAGGACATTTTAATTTCCACTGTCGATACTTTTACAAGTAAATTCATAAACCTTCGTCAGCATGACCAGGAAGGACTCAGGATTCACACTCGTAGCAGCGGAATATCAAAAACATAACAAAATAATTTTTTTTACATGTGAAATTTCATCATTTTTTCACTTACTATTGGCTGCATTTGTTGCTATAGGTACACTTTTCTTCATAAGTAAGAGAGACTGTTCGATGAATTTTGCCCAGCATACAAACCATACTTACAGGTGTCTGAAATTCTAGAATCTATTTAATTTATGAAAAAATGAATGAGCTGTTACGTTTTAAATTTTATGTTTAGAAAAAATCAAACTTTGTAGTTAATTATCTCAATTTTTAGCATAGTTTTTAATAGATTTGGTAAATTCTAGAGTTTCATTCACCTGTAAGTATGGTTTGTATGCTGTGCAAAATTCATCAAAGAATCTCTCTTACTTGTGAAGAAAAATGTACCTATAGCAACAAATGCAGCCAATAGTAAGCGAAAAAATGATGAAATTTCACATGTAAAAAAATTTATTTTGTTATGTTTTTGAACTTCCACTGCTATAAGTGTGAATCCCGAATCCTTCCTGGTCATGCTGACAAAGTTTTACGAATTTATTTGTAAAAGTACAGACAGTAGAAAATAAAATGTCCTGTGGTGCCTCTCCTGCTCCAAGTCAGCCCGTTTGACGTCCTACCCCAATTAACGATAAGAATAATTTTTCTTCGACTGTAATCACATCTCTTGTAGTTCTTGGTTGTAATTCTTCACGAATTAAATTCAAAATAAAATTAAATTGTCTTTAATTTAATCTGCAATACGATCTGAATTTTTCTTCATCACTTCGTAAATGTTTTTCTAACATGTAGAAACCTTCCTTGTGTCGTTCTTTGAACATCGAGTTAATAGGGCGTCTCCTCGTTAAATATTGGCACAAAAACAAATCATCATCTTCATCCTCTTCAAAAAGTAAACGCACAATTTCATTAGTCGACATGTTTTCGCAGACAACCGTCGTCTTCGGATTCGAACGAGACACTGTAGAGTCTGTCGCTGGGTACGACAACAACATGTCGCTGTCATGGGCGACACCTGTCTCTGTCCACTGTTGCCCGTCGCTGTCGCTGCGTTCGGAATGTTACCTGAAGCATAAAGCTGTTTCTTACCGTAGTTTGATTTTCTGTGCGAAATAACTTCGATAAAAAACAGGTCAACACCAATACATTGAAGCGCAAAGATATTATTATAGGCATGCGTATTCAATTACAGAGAGATGTAAACAAGCAGAACACGGCGCTGCAGTCGGCAACGCCTATATAAGACAAGTGTCTGGCGCAGTTGTTGGATCGGTTACTGCTGCTACAATAGCAGGTTATCAAGATTTAAGTGAGTTTGAACGTGAAGTTATAGTCGACGCACGAGCAATGGGACAAAGCTTCTCCGAGGTAGCGATGAAGTAGGAACTTTCTCTTACGACCATTTCACGAGTGTACCGTGAATATCAGGAATCTCCGACATCGCTGCGGCCGGAAAAATATCCTGGAAGAACGAGAACAACGACGACTGAAGAGAATCGTTCACCGTGACAAAAGTGCAACCCTTCCGCAAATTGCTGCAGATTTCAATGCTGGGCCATTAACAGGTGTCAGCGAGCGAACCATTCATCGAAACATCGTCGATATATGCCTTCGGAGGCGAAGGCTCACTTTTATACCCTTGGTGACTACACAACTCACAGCTTTAAGCCTCGCCTGGGCCCGTCAACACCGACATTGGACTGTTGATGACTGGAAACATGTTGTCTGGTCGGACGAGTCTCGTTTCAAAGTGTATCAAGCGGATGTACGTGTACGGGTATGGAGACAACCTCATGACTCCATGAACCCTGTAAGTTAGCAAGCTGGTGGAGCCTCTGTAATGGTGTGGGGCTTGTGCAGTTGGAGTGATATGGGGGACCCCTGATACGTCTACGACTCTGACAGGTGATACGTACGTAAGCAACCTGTCTGATCACTTGCATCCATTCATGTCCATTGTGCATTCCGACGGACTTCGGCAATTCCAGCAGGACAATGTGACACCACAAATGTCCAGAATTGCTGCAGATTGGCTCCAAGAACACTCTTCTGAGTTTAAACACTTCCGTTGGCCACTGAACTCCCCAGACATTATTGAGTATACCTGGGATGCCTTGAAATGTGCTGTTCAGAAGAGATCTTCACCTCCTCGTACTCTTACGGATTTATGGACAGCCCTGCAGGATTCATGGTGTCAATTCCCTTCAGCACTACTTCAGACATTAGTCGAGTCCATGCCACGATGTCGCCAAACACGGATGCGACCATCATGATGCTTTAAACTGAACCTGGATTCATCCGAAAAAATGACGTTCTGCCATTCGTGCACCCAGGTTCGTCGTTGAGTACACCATCGCATGCGCTCCTGTCTGTGATGCAGTGTCAAGGGTAGCCGCAGCCATGGACTCCGAGCTGATAGCCTATGCTGCTGCAAACGTCGTCGAACTGTTTGTGCAGATGATTGTTGTCTTGCAAACGTCCCTATCTGTTGACTCAGGGATCGAGACGTGGCTGCACGATCCGTTACAGCCATGCGAATAAGATGCCTGTCATCTCGACTGCTAGTGATACGAGGCCGTGGGATCCAGCACGGCGTTTCGTATTACCGTCCTGAACCCACCGATTCCATATTCTGCTAACAGTCATTGGATCTCGACCAACGCGAGCAGCAATGTCGCGATACGATAAACCGCAATCGCGATAGGCTACAATCCGACCTTTATCAAAGTCGGAAACGTGATGGCACGCATTTCTCCTCCCTTACAGGATCCATCACAAAAACTTTTCACCAGACAACGCCGGTCAACTGCTGTTTGTGTATGAGAAATCGTTTGGAAACTTTCCTCATGTCAGCACGTTGTAGGTGTCGCCAACGGCGCCAAACTTGTGTGAATGCTCTGAAAAGTTAATCATTTGCATATCACAGCATCTTCTTCCTGTCGGTTAAATTTCGCGTCTGTAGCACGTCATCTTCGTGGTGTAGCAATTTTAATGGCCAGTAGTGTATCTGTAGCGTGATAATCAGATTTAATGAACGTAGTCCACAATTCATGAACTGCTAAACGAGACATAAATGGCAACACAGTTCACTGTTGTAATTCTGCAGATAATTGCATAGCAAATATTATCGTCTGCTACGCAGCACAAATGGCCGTCAGTACACAGGTTCTATTTGCTACATTTAGTTAAGTAATATACTCGCTGCAATCCTGTTTCCACTGTCCTGAAATATAATGACCGTTAGTTATTTGAATTGATAGGCACTGCACTGTAATTCACAAATATGCTGTAATCTGGCTAACAATGACCACTGTTAAAGTAGTTCTAGTTAGGCGTCATGAATCAACAGCTTAAGGATACTCTTTTCTAATTGTAGGACCGTCTGCCCATCTATGCTGTTGCACTACACCTTGATAATTCTTATATGAATATTGTGGTAGATTAGATGCATCTTTCGTATGAAACCATCAGGGATTAAATTTATAAATAAATTAAAAGCACTCCGTCTTCACGCCACGAGTGGACTACCGGGACCATCCGACCGCCGTGTGGAGGATGCGGATAGGAGGGGCGTGGGGTCAGCACACCGCTCTCCCGGTCGTTATGATGGTATTCTTGACCGAAGCCGCTACTATTCGGTCGAGTAGCTCCTCAATTGGCATCACGAGGCTGAGTGCACCCCGAAAAATGGCAGCAGCGCATGGTGGCCTGGATGATCACCCATCCAAGTGCCGACCACGCCCGGCAGCGCTTAACTTCGGTGGTCTCACGGGAACCGGTGTAGCCACTGCGGCAAGGCCGTTGCCTAATAAATAAATTAACAATTAATTATTACTAAATAATAAATAATAATAATAATAATAATAAATAATAATTAGTTAATAATATCTGGGATGACTGTGAGATGGTGCACAGAAAATCAGCCTCACGCTGAGCTTGGTGAATTCATTAGTATTTCGGATTCTCTCTGTCTGGAGGAAACTGTAAGTGGAGTAGCACTCCCACATAAGACCTTTTCACATCCATCTGTAATGGACACATCCCTGGGGAGGAGTTTGTAGTGCGCAACGCTATTTTTGTGCCACCAGTTGCAAAGTATTATCTGTTGAGACTATCTTAGAAAACATTATCTGTTGACACTGCCTTTTGCTCGAGGAGATGTCTTTTATAAGGTGTCAGCCATTAACTTCTTCTTGAGTAGTTAGTGTAAAGGCATCATAATGCGTCAATAGTGATAATATTGCAAAGGATGCTCAGTGAGAGAACCGATGACATTCAAACAAAATGCAGTAATAGACATACGTTTGATTTTTATTGCTTTGAATTAGAGTATGTAGTAATCTTACACTCGACTTCTGGACATTGCCTGTTGAATGAAACTGTCACACGAAGGTCAAATGGTCGCAGTTTATCACATATGTCAATTATCGAGAGTTTCTTAATGTAAAAAATCGCTCATGCAGGAACGATAACAAGAAAATTCTTTTTTGATTTGATTTTTCCGATAACATTCGTCCAACACACGATAAAATGTTTCAAGCCGTGTCCGCTGCCTTCACCTCTCTATTAAACCCAAAATGAACAATTTGCCGCGAATATTAGACCTTTCCCACGTGTGACTCCATTTTATAACGCTTAAACAACGTTCATAAGACTGAAGTATGAAAAATACAATTCGTAACTGCAAGACAACTACTAGGAATTCATATAAGAAAATGGTAACTGATAAATACACTCATAATAACCTATGCATTCTTTGTAACTACACGGTGTTCACTTGGTTTATCGAAATTATTTCGCGCGGAAAATCATACTACAATAAGCAACAAGTGATTCTTGAGCTCACAGGAGCTCAGTCCGTCAGTTGACCTGATGATGGCGACATGTATGATCGCCGAAATATTGTGCCCGTTGGACACTGTAGACCGGCAGTACACCCGTGGATATTTTTATTAATAAGCAACAAGTTTATGCTTAGCAATGCGAGAGCAGAGACATGCTTCAGATGCGCCATGTTCAGCTGGTGGGATGGCGGCCGCCGTCAAGCTGCCGGTGGCAGGTAGTCTGTTGCCGGTTGCCGCTGTGCTGTGCGGACATTTGCCACGATTTTACCTGCTCCAAAGGGTTGCGTTCCTTGTCTCCTCCTCCTCATCCTCCTCCTCCCCATCGCTTACTGAGCCTTTCCGCTGGTTTACTTAACATAGAACCAGAATCTCTTCGGATTTTCCGCCACATGTCTAGAGAGAGTTTCGTTGTGGAAACTATTAAGTGCATCTCGCATTGAAATCCGCACCAAATTTCGAGCCTAAGTAAAACTTCGCCAATCTTGGTGATTTTGCGTTCGTCTAAATTATACTTGCCTTTTTCGGTGGTCCTGCAGCGCCTTTCTGTCGTGTTTTGTGCACCATGGGTGATCAGTTCCGTCTCTCATTAATTTATTTAGTATGAATCTCTCGAGTGCTGTTAATACTATTTCTTTGAAGTTAAGCCACATATGGTTTTCACTTACATAGTTTGGAAGGATTGGAGACTGTCTCTTAGAAAGACGTCAAACGAATGTTTAGTTGTTTTTATAAATAGATATCTTTCGCGTTTAGTTTTGGTGAATTTCTTTGTTACGGAACTGAGCCTCGCTACAACTGTGTGTTCACTAATCCCTGTATCCGTCGTGATGCTCAACATTATTGGTAGCTAGGAGGTCAAGTGTGTTTTCGTAACCGTTTACAATATCAATGGCCTCGTGAACTAATTCTTCAAAATAATTTAAAAAACATTTAGAAAAATTACGGAAGTTGTTTTCTATCTACAATAGGATCTGAAAATGTATTTTTGTCAACATATGGAAGGTAGATTGAAATCACTGCCAACTATAATTGTATGAGTAGGGTACCTATTTGTGATGAGACCTCTGCCCATACTAAGTCACAGGAACTATCTGCTTCAGTGTCGCTTGTGAGCTAGAACACACATTACATTATTTTTCCTTAAGTTGTGCTTCTTGTTTCTGTTGTAGTGCAGATCTTTACAATTACGGCTTTTCCCTCCAAAACCTAGGATGCTTTCTCTGTGACCCTGTAAATACCAGAGCTAAACAATATAGAACAACAACGTACGTTACAAGCATAGCATTCTGTATAACTTCATTTCCTTATTTCTAACATTTTAAAATTATACGTCGACTTTAGATGACATGTCAATCATAGATGTTCTTATCTCTATTTAGTGAACGTATTTTCAGTCATGTTTCGAACATTGTCCGGCTACACTTTATTAACTAATGTTTCGCCGCAAGGGAAATCGCATTTTAGGGAGTAAATTAATATGGAGATGTCCTTCTTCTTTTCAAACATTCACATACCCATTTCTTCTTTCCTTGTTGTCTTTTGGGCATGTAGTTGTAGTAATTAAAGTAGGCACAAATGCAGTGATTAAAAGAGAAATGATTAGCGTACATTCGCGTTCTCTTTACATCGCTCCTTTCTTGTTTCTCGCATGAGGATGGACTGTTTCTATCGCAATCAGTAAGCGTGAATGGAAGCTACCGTACAGACAGAGGAATCTATATTTATACTTGGTAGAACTAATTACATACTGACACAATCGTCGGTATTATTTTCGTTTCCCAAAAGTTATAAATATTTCGATTTCGGAAAAGAAGCTCTGTATTTGGCCAAGATGTCGAAGAAGAAGGTCCCTTACGTACTGGTTGTATCGAGTAAGATGTGGAGACGGCGGTTCGAAAGCAGACACAAGTAGTACAAGGAAGGGCGTCCCTTACCTGAGGGATCGCTACCTGGCGAAGGGGCAAGTGTGGCAAATGTCCGGCGTTGCAAATGTCCGGCATTCGCCGCTGTAGGACGAGGAACTTCTCGAGCACAGCGATGTTCTGACCTTGATGTTGGACGTTTTTACTGTTACTGGTGGGTCAAAAAGTGAAGCAAATTATCTTTCGAGTTACATCAGTCAGATACCTTTAGCAGACAGCCGAAATGAGGTTTAAAAAATTAAAGAAGGAGTAAACTCGAACTCACAACTTTGCGTCCATATTGCGCGACGTTTACCATTAGACCACGCACGGATACACCATTATAACAGCTCGGGCAAAAGACCACAATTCTTCCAGACACTTCCGAGCCTTACAGTGTTGGCAGATCAGACGGTCAATTTTTGTGCTGCCAAGTGTATATCCTCTTAAATCCACGACCGGCGGATGAATGTTCATTTGGAAGCTACACTTCTGGCCATTAAATTGCTACACCACGAAGATGACGTGCTACAGACGCGAAATTTAACCGACAGGAAAAAGATGCTGTGATATGCATTCACACAATGGTGGCGCCGGTGGCGACACCTACAACGTGCTGACATGAGGAAAGTTTCCAAACGATTTCTCATACACAAACAGCAGTTCACCGGCGTTGCCTGGTGAAACGTTGTTGTGATGCCTCGTGTAAGGAGGAGAAATGCGTACCATCACGTTTCCGACTTTGATAATGGTCGGATTGTAGCCTGTCGAGATTGCGGTTTATCGTATCGCGACATTGCTGCTCGCGTCGGTCGAGATTCAATGACTGTTAGCAGAATATGGAATCAGTGCGTTCAGGAGGATAATACGGAACGCCGTGCTGGATCCCAACGGCCTCGTACCACTAGCAGTCGATATGACAGTCATCTTATCCGCATGGCTGTAACGGATCTTGCAACCACGTCTCGATCCCTGAGTCAAGAGATGGGGACGTTTGCAAGACAACAACCACCTGCACGAACAGTTCGACGACGTTTGCAGCAGCATGGACTATCAGCTCGGAGACCGTGGCTGCGGTTACTCATGACGCTGCATCACAGACAGGAGCGCCTGCGATGGTGTACTCAACGACGAACCTGGGTGCACGAATGGCAAAACTTCATTTTTTCGGATGAATCCAGGTTCTGTTTACAGCATTATGATGGTCGCATCCGTGCTTGGCGACATCTCGGTCAACGCACATTGAAAGCGTGTATTCGTCATCGCCATACTGGCGTATCACCCGGCGTAATGGTATGGGGTGCCATTGGTTACACGTCTCGGTCATCTCTTGTTCGCATTGACGGCACTTTGAACAGTGGACGTTACATTTCAGATGTGTTACGACCCGTTGCTCTACCCTTCATTCGATCTCTGTGAAACCCTACATTTCAGCAGGATAATGCACGACCGCATGTTGCAGGTCCTGTACGGGCCTTTCTGTATACAGAAAATGTTCGACTGCTGCCCTGGCCAGCACATTCTCCAGATCTCTCACCAATTGAAAACTTCTGGTCAATGGTGGCCGAGCAACTGGCTCGTCACAATACGCCAGTCACTACTTTTGATGAACTGTGGTATCGTGTTGAAGCTGCATGGGCAGCTGTACCTGTACACGCCATCCAAGCTCTGTTTGACTCATTGCCCAGGCGTATCAAGGCCGTTATTACGGCCAGAGGTGGTTGTTCTGGGTATTGATTTCTCAGGATCTATGCACCCAAATTGCGTGAAAATGTAGTCACATGTCAGTTCTAGTATAATATATTTGTCCAATAAATACCCGTTTCTCATCTGCATTTCTTCTTGGTGTAGCAATTTTAATAGCCAGTAGTGTATGTATCAATGTTTTCAGCATTCCATTCTTCTGCACCGAGTGGTGGCAGCTGTCCAAGTTTAGCTATAGTCGGCATGTCTTGCATATCTTGGCGCCAAAATGCTCTGTTTTCGACGGTGGCTGCAACCAGCAGATGGAAGAGGTAGCCACTGGGAGTCCACTTTTACCAGCTGTCGCCAATATGTAAAGTACCTAGGGGAAGGTGCCATACCATTTGCTTCTATATGAAATTATGACAAGAATTTTGAGATTTTCAAAACGAAATTGATGACACGTGTTTGCAAGGTTTCTTCAAGATGTATGTGATAAAATCATAACTTTCACGTCCCGTAGTAATTTTTTTATAGGTTGAACTATAGAAGATCGTGGTAAGATGGCAAAATTTGACATCACCAATTTAATTAGATACAGGTATTTTATTGCCTAATAATACAAATCAAAAACTGGTAATGCAATTACCGACCATTCTACAGTTGATATTTACTGTATTATAGCACAGTCGTTTCACATATCTGCTTCATCTGTGCGTGTTTTATGAAGCCACTTCTTACAGTAAATGCCCTGAATCCAGTCCACTTAAGGGCTTTTTTTCGTAGTAGTATCTTCTACTCACAACACAGTCATTGTCTTCAGAAATTGGATTTACTTCTCTCCCTCGTTTGGTGAACTTGTTTTTGCTAGTCCTTTTCTGTTGCGATGCTTTCAAAGTTTGTAGCATTTCCTGGTCTGTCAACAGCCATAAAGTTTTCTTCCTCCTTTTCTCTGGTGTTTCCGAAATTGGCATCGGTGCAATCTTTTCAAATAAAGTAGAGATCCCGTCTTGAGCTACAGCACTTGCGTTAGATGCAACTTCTGCAATTATGGATTCATTAGGAGTGTTGCGTTCTGAGATGTCATATCCACCAAGAATGTTGGTTCTTTTAGAATGCTTCTCCGTAATCTCAAGGCATTGCCTGAAAATAAGTAAATGTGCCAAAAAGGTATTACGCATGTCCTTCTTATCCGAAGGAAAATACGGCGCCTTTCCCAGGTATCGTGATGAGATGGAAGTTGAAACACGGGTTCCATTATGGCAGCAAACGGGACGTAACTGGACGCACACATAGTTCAAGACACAGAGTACGTGATAAACTTAATGTTAGAATTGCTACAAATGTATAGAAATCACTATTATTGTTTTTAAAAATATCTCCTTTCATTTTACGGAGTAGATTTTAACACATAGCACAGTTTTTTGGTTCCCAGAGACTAAAAATGTCCCCTATAACAGCAGCTACCGCTAGCCACTCGAAACTTGGACTCGAGGAAGCAGCGGACCGCTGAGTGTTGCGCTCTCTTGACACAGTGAAGTAACACTAGCAAATACACGTCATACACCGATTACCATCTTCCTCCGATTCACTCTATGTGGAAGATTTCGAGGAGGAAGCCAAACCCATGTGTTTTTTGCAGTATGTAGACGACATATGGAAGAAACAAGCTGAATGACTTTCTCATACATCTCAGTTGCATATACCAGAACATCAGCTTTACAGTCGAAGTCGAATCTGATGGAGTGCTCCCCTTTCTGGATACCCTGGTAAAAAGGAGAACGGAGGGCACATTGAGCTACAGTGTGTATCATAAGAATATGCGCACCAACTTACAAACACGCGAGGACAGTCGCCACCACCCGAGGAATGGAGTGCTCAAACACTGGTACATTGGGGCCGGCCGGAGTGGCCGAGCGGTTCTAGGCGCTACAGTCTGGAGCCGCGCGACCGCTGCGGTCGCAGGTTCGAATCGTGCCTCGGGCATGGATGTGTGTGATGTCCTTAGGTTAGTTAGGTTTAAGTAGTTCTAAGTTCTAGGGGACTGATGACCTCAGATGTTAAGTCCCATAGTGCTCAGAACCATTTGAACCATTTGAACTGGTGCATTGGGCTGCCACCTCCCTGACAATGAAAGTCTTAACAAAGAACGGGGTTTCGGAAGAATAACTACAAGGATGAAAAATTCGGAGAGCCCTACGTCCTACATCCACTGTACATCCGGCTGAAACAGAAGTGAAACCTGAGGAAAATGCGGTCATTGAGTTTATTTCTTTTTGTAGCGCATTATTCGGAAAATAGCACGAATTCTCGAGAAACACCAACTGAGGACAGTCTATCGCCCACCAGCTAAAACAGAAGCACGGCTTGATAGTGCCATAGACGACGTCGGACTACGGAAATCTGGGGTCAGATACCTCGCCAATGTGCAAGACATGTATTGGTCAAGCGGTGCGCACCGTCGGAGATCGTTGCCGAGAACATCAATGACATACCAGACTGCAGCACCAAACACGTCGGCAGTAGCAGAACTTTGTCTATTAGGATTACGAGGAATGGATTACGATAATAAGGTTCGGAAATAAACGTCTAACTTTTGGTATTATTAAATAATCTTCCGAGATTAGAGTAAGAAAACCGCTTATCAGTCGCAGTAGTGGCTACACCCCTGGTAAGGCCTGGAAACCCACAATTAGCCTGTTTATGAAAAGGAAGGAGATATCCCACAACGGACTGACTTCAGATGCAGTTGGAGGAACAGCGGAGGCGCCGCCAGCACGCATATCTGGGTGCGAACCGTAGACGGAGCAACGATGTCGACGGAAGGAATGGGTTGGGATGGTTGGGGGGGGGGGGGGAAGGGGGAGGTGCTGGTTCAAAAAATGGTTCAAATGGCTCTGAGCACTATGGGACTTAACTGCTGTGGTCATCAGTCCCCTAGAACTTAGAACTACTTAAACCTAACTAACCTAAGGACACCACACACATCCATGCCCGAGGCAGGATTCGAACCTGCGACCGTAGCGGTCACGCGGTTCCAGACTGAGCGCCTAGAACTGCTAGACCACCGCGGCCGGCAAATAATAAAAATCTACTAGAAAATATCGGAAGTTCCGTACGGCTGTTCGCAGATGATATGGTTGTCTATAAGAAAGTAGCAACCCCCTAGAACCGCACGGCCACATCGGCCGGCCGGGAGGTGCTGGGCGCAGACGGCAGGCACAGAGGCAGGTCGGAGGGTGGGGAGTTCAAAAATGTGTGTGAAATCTTATGGGACTTAACTGCTAAGGTCATCAGTCCCTAAGCTTACACACTACTTAACCTAAATTGTCCTAAGGACCAACACACACACCCATGCCCGAGGGAGGACTCGAACCTCCACCGGGACCAGCTGCACAGTCCATGACTGCAGCGCCCGAGACCGTTCGGCTAATCCCGCGCGGCGAGGGTGGGGAGTGGAGGTGGGCGGTGGTCAGATAAAAGTGCTCCATCCAGTGTGGCAGAAATTTGGTCGAGTTCCGCGCCAGTGCGAGATCATTAACCCACCTTACACGTCATATGAAGTTCTGAGCTGTGGTCTTATTGTCTCACGTATTGACTCCTTGCTGTTTAAAGCGTCGTCGAACCCGAGGGTGACGTCGCAGGGCGCCACGTTTTCGCACCATTAGAAAGGAAGGTCGTACACACCTTTGAGACAAATTTCAAACTTATATGTCGCAGTGGGAGACAATTACGTGGATTCGAAAAAGTAATCCTTTAATTCTGTTGCGCAGTGTAGAAAAAAGCGTATGCCGCTCGGACTGAACTAAGATGAGAAAGAAAAAATTTCAAAGAATTGCAGCTCGTTTTTTTTTTTTCTTTTAACAATCACCAAATAGGGGAGCGAATGACACGGATGCGATAAGTGAGATGCGGCTCCAATCATTAAGACAAATGTGAGTTTCGTTATGACAAAACCTTTCCACGAAATTTCAATCATCAGCTTTCGCTTCCTAATGCCGAAATATTTTGTTGACTCCCACCAACTTAGGGAGAATTTGTCATCGTAATAAGACAAATCAGTGTTCGTGTGGGGAGATTCAGGTGTTCATTTTTCCAAGCGCTATTCGAGAGTGGGACGGTAGAGAAATAGTCTGAAAGCGGTTTTATGAACCCTCTGCCAAACACTTAGTGTGAATTACAGAGCAATCATGTAGATGCAGGTATGGATGAAATTGATGCCATCCTGGCATCAGCTGTTATAGTTTTTGGGAATCTACATAAAACGTTAAACTCGATTGTCAGATGGGGATTTGAAGCCGTTTTCTTCGACATACATATAACAATGTTTCAGCCATTGTGCCACCTGAGCCCCCTCCCCAGAAAGTTTCCGTAAAAACTGCGAAACATACGACTTAAAATTTAAAAAAAGGTTCATACCTAATAACGGGCTCCATTTGTAACGGGATCTTACTAACAGGAATAACCCAACAGGTCTCATCGAAGAGGAAATGCGAAAAGAGTAAGTAGTGTCGGGCGTGTGATAGGTCCGTTTCTGTTCCCACTATACAGAGTGATTCCATGATGATGTTACAAACTTTCAGGGATGATGGAGAAGGGTAAATGTATCAATTTTAGGTAAGGGACCCTGCTCCGGAAACGGCCGGGTCAAAAGCCATGAGCGAAAATCGTTTCACTACCTCCGATAGTGTGTATCAAAGACCCAGGCATTTGGAATATATCCGACTTGCTATTCGTGAACGGATGTGGATCCAGCGTGATGGAGCCGCATCTCACTTTCGACTGAGGGTTTGTGAGCACTTGGATCAGACATTCTCTGAAAATAGGTAGGCAGAGGAGATCTTGAAACTTCCTGGCAGATTAAAATTGTGTGCTGGACTGAGACTCGAACTCGGGACCTTCGCCTTTCGCGGGCAAGTGCTCTTCCAACTGAGCTACCCAAGCACGACTCACGCCCCGTCCTCACAGCTTTACTTCTGCCAGTACCTCGTCTCCTACCATCCAAACTTTACAGAAGCTCTTCTGCGAACCTTGCAGAACTAGCACTCCTGAAAGAAACGAGTGGTAGAGCACTTGCCCGCGAAAGGCAAAGGTCCCGAGTTCTAGTTTCGGTCCGGCACACAGTTTTAATCTGCCAGGAAGTTTCATATCAGCGCACACTCCGCTGCAGAGTGAAAATCTCATCCTAGAGGAGATCTTGTTTGATGGCCAGCACGTTCATCTGCTTTCAAACCACTTGATTTTTTCTTATGGTTCCATGTGAAAAGTCTTGTGCACGAGCCGCCTGTCGAGACCGAAGAGGATCTCCTGGGAAGAATTCTCGCAGTCTGCAACACTGTTCAGATGGCATCAGGGCTATTAGAAAGGGACGACAGAACTATGTGCTACGATGCCATGCCTGCATTAACGCTTGGGGACGCCAATTTTGGACAACTATTGATATTGAAGTGGCTTGTGAAACTTATGTAGATAAATGGAATTCGTTGTTACTGTATCGTAACAGTACGAGTCCCTGACTACCAATCCATGCTTTGGCCTCTCTGAATCTAGTTACGTGCACCATAACTAATTTATCAACAGGGGAAATTATCTGAGGGTTTTGAAGAGTATTCAACGAGAATTCTGCACGACACGATCAGCTTTTGGAAGCTGGGGTCTTTCGCCTGAGCACTGCGGGAGATTAAGGTGGAACGTGAGTAGAGTTTCGCTTATATATTTCAACTCGATAGTTTCTTGCCTAGGGTCCTTTACCTCAGATTCATACGTTTACCCTTCTCCACCATCCCTCAAAATTTGTAACGGAATCAGCCTGTATACAGGGTGAATTACCAGGTGAATTAACTAAAATTTGTACCACAAATATTGCGGAAATGAAAAGTGCTATTGATGTGCGGTTTTCACAGAATAGATTGGAAGGCAGGAGCTGGTATTGTTAGCCAATCAACAGATTGTAACAATACTCAGAAAGTGTATTTTTTGTGCGCACACACACTTTTTAAATGGAACCATGCCTATTGACATTAAGAAACTAAAATTAGGGTAAATTAGAATATCAGTGGTGTTTGTTGCAGTATTCTTGGGCGAGTCGTTTACTAGATATTGTATTTTGAAAAGTTCCCACACCAACACTTGCACAATACGTGTGGTAATACGCACTAAATAACAACACAAGTTACGTGGATTCTGACCAGTAACGAAACAATTGCCCATAACAGGCTGTGTTCAAAACAACCACTGACAGCGGCAATACATGCTTCCTGTCTTGTATGGAACGACTGCTGCACACGTGCTAGCATTTGAGCGGAGATGTAAGAGCAGGCTGCAGTACTACGTCATTGTATATCATTGGGTGTAGTCGGCATGATCTTGCAGACAGCGTCTTTCAGCTTTCCCCACAGGGAAAGGTCTACAGGCGTCAAATCCGGGGAACAGGCCGGCCAAGGTACAGATTCTCTGCGTCCAATCCGACGATTTGAAAAAAATTAGTCAAAACATACTATAGTACTTCGTGCAGTGTGGGCTGGACAGCCATCATGTTGGTACCATAGGTTCCTCTTAGTCTGCAGAGGAACGCCTTCTAGCATCCGTGGAATATGGTCTGTTGGAAGACTGCGATACATATGCGCGTTCAGAGTTCCGTCTAAGAAAATCCGGCCTATGAGCTGATGGTTCACCATCCCACACCACACGTTTACATTCCATGGACGCTGACATTCCACCTGACGAATCTATCGGGGATTGTCAACTGATCAACAGTGCATGTTTCGGCGGTTTATCTGGCTATGATTGGTAAATGTGACTTCATCACTATCAAGATACTTGATACATCTGGAGTATCCTGTCTTAATGCCTACGTACAGAAGTTAACATGATTCTCATAATCATTTCCATGCAGCTCTTGATGGAGAGAGATGTGACAGGGACGGAACCTTTGTCAATGGACAATGTGTAGGACACTTTCCTGACTCATACCACTGCCTCATGCGACTGCGCAGGAGTTAACGTGCAGATCAACTGCAACAGCAACAAGAAGATTAATTTCTCTCCCTTCTGTCGTCACTTGTTTCCTTCTGTGAAGCTGTCTAGGTGTTATATTACCACTTTCATACAGCTGGTTGAAGAGGTTGACGAACAATTGCCGAGAAGGTTGACATCTATTGAGTTATCTTACCGCACACACCGCACAAGAACGAACTGCTTTCTTCTTACACCCTCCCTCTCCATACACTATGAGCATGTTGGCTTCTTCTGCATTGGTAAATCCCATAGTCAACTCACGATCTACTGCTTGAACTGTCACACGCTGACTAGCAACACGCAGTGCACTCAAGGAACACACAAGTAAACTATAAGGAAACAACAACATCGTTCCTAGCAACTACGCAGACTGAATGACACAAACAAGTGTCAGTGTCGCAACTTTTCTAAATACGATATCCCGTAACGACTCTCACAAGAATCCTGCAACAAATGCCACTGACATTCTAATTTAGCCCGCATCTCGTGGTCGTGCGGTAGCGTTCTCGCCGGGTTCGATTCCCGGCGGGGTCAGGGATTTTCTCTGCCTCGTGATGGCTGGGTGTTGTGTGCTGTCCTTAGGTTAGTTAGGTTTAAGTAGTTCTAAGTTCTAGGGGACTTATGACCATAGCAGTTGAGTCCCATAGTGCTCAGAGCCATTTGAGCCATTCTAATTTACCCCATTTTTAATGTGGCATTGTTCCACTTAAGGAAGCGTATATTCGCACAGAAATTCACTTCCTAAATGTTATTACAGTCTGTTGATTGGCTAACAATACGAGCCCCTGACTACCAATCCATGCTGTGAAACCCGCACATCGATAACACTTTCCATTTCCACAATATATGCAGTGCAAGTTTTAGGCAATTCACCCTGTACACACTGGTGGCTGTTAACATTGCCACACGAGGAAGGTGGCGTGTAATAAACGTAAAATTGGCATTAAGTGTACTACATACTAGAATAAGCAACACACAACCACACAAAGGATTTCCTTCTTGGGGCCTTGGTCCTGCGTCACGCGGGTTCGGCTGTATTACTATTGATTTGGCAGTGTTAGTTGCAGAGGGTGGCCGGATGCCCTTCCTGCCGCCACTCCGAACCCCCTGGGACAGAATGAGTGTACTGCAGCTGTCAGTGTCTGGTGTAAGCCATGGAATAGTGCGAATGTGCTCAAATGTCTGTGAGTCGTGTAACTGAGGCGAAACGTGGGGACCAGTCCGGTATTCACCTAGCGGGATGTGGAAAACCGCCTAAAAACGACATCCAGGCTGGCCGGCATACCGGCCCTCGTCGGTAATCCGCCAGGCGAATTCGACCCGGAGCTGGCGCGCCTACCCGAGTCCAGGAAGCAGCGCATTAGCGCTCTCGGCTACCCCAGCGGGTGACCACACAAAGGATGTAGGAGTAATATTTTGTATATAAGAAAAGACTACCCAGTGGGATTTTCAATCACAAATCGCATTTGAGTGTTGTTTGTTTGTGAGAAGATACTGTTTTGCCTCATGTTAAAAGGAGTAAAGTTTACCAGCACATGTCAAAATTCGACAGCAGCAGAATCGCTGCTTATCGAAACTGCAGTTTGTCGTTCTGTACTATTGCTGCTCCCATTCGTTGGATCCAGAGATTACTGGTAGGATCCCACGACTGCGATGTGCATGTGGAACCGATGGGTTCAGGAGGCCCATTCTCAACGCCATAAAGGGTATCAGCTGCCCGAGCGACTAGCGCCTGAGAGAACAGCGTAGGATCTTGCAGGCACGTCACGCACCTTGAATCAGGAAATGGGCTTTCTTACAGCAAAACAAGTATCCACACAGACAGTGCAATGATGTCTGGAGCACCATAGACTGTCAGCACAGCAACCATTGTTGTAGCTTCCCTTGATGTGGCAGCAAAGAGAGAAGCACACCAATAGTGGTGCGCCCAATGACAACACCAGGTACAGGATGGCGGCCTATCGAGTCTGGTACACAGGATCATAATGGACACACACATGTCTCAATGCTCATAATACAGGCCAAGCACCTGGTGTGTGGAGTATCACAGGGTACATAAAACGATCACCTCTGGTTCACTCAGCCAGTAATTCAGACAGCAGGACTTAATTTTATAACTGTTGAGGCCGATGGCTGCGCTGGGTTTTCGAGATCTCTGTGACGTTATCTTCCAACCAGATAACGGAAGTATATATGTTGCCCATTCTGTCTGTGCTGGTCTGTTGCCCTGGTCAGCATGAATACTGTAATCCCCAAATCCTCGAAAAATAAGCGAAAAATATACCAATTCGAAAAAGCAGATAAAAATTCACTTGACGCCTTCCTGAGAGACAATGTCCACTCAGTCCAAATTAATTATACAAGTGTAGACAAGATGTGCCTTAAATTCAAAGAAATAGTATCGGCAGCAATTGAGAGATTTATACCAAATAAATTAACAAACGACGGACTGATCCGCCTTGGTACACAAAACGGGTTAGAGCGCTGTTGCAGAAACAACGAAATAAACATGCCAAATTTAAACAGACGCAAAATCCCCAAGATTGGCGATCTTTTACAGAAGCTCGAAATTTAGGGCGGACTTCAATGCGAGATGCCTATAACAGTTTCCACAACGAAACTTTGTCTCGAAACCTGGCAGAAAATGCAAAGAGATTCTGGTCGTATCTGAAGAATGTTAACGGCAAGAAACAATCAATGCCTTCTCTGCACGATAGCAATGGAGATACTATCGAAGACAGCGCTGCCAAAGCAAAATTAATGAACACAGCCTTCCTAATTGCCTTCACAAAAGAGGACGAAGTATATATTCCAGAATTTGAATCGAGAACAGCTGCCAACATGAGTAACGTAGAAGTAAATGTCCTCGGAGTAGTGAAGCAACTTAAATCACTTAATAAAAGCAAGTCTTCTGGTCCAGACTGTTTACCAATTAAGTTCCTTTCGGAGTATGCTGATGCATGCTTCATACTAAACAATCATATACAACCGTTCGACCGACGAAAGATTCGAACCCAATGACTTGGAAAGTTGCACAGGCCACACCAATATTCAAGAAAGGTAGTAGGAGTAATCCACTAAATTACAGGCCCATATCGTTAACGTCGATGTGCAGCAGGATTTTAGAACATACACTACTGGCCATTAAAATTGCTACGCTACGAATATGAACTGCTACAGATGCGACATTTAACCGACAGGAAGAAGATGCTGTGATGTGCAAATGATTAGCTTTTCAGAGCATTCACACAAGGTTGGCACCGGTGGCGACACCTACAACGTGCTGACATGAGGAAAGTTTCCAACCGATTTCTCATACACAGACAGCAGTTCACCGGCGTTGCCTGGTGAAACGTTGTTGTCATGCCTCGTATAAGGAGGAGAAATGCATACCATCACGTTTCCGACTTTGATAAAGGTCGGATTGTAGCCTATCGCGATTGCGGTTTATCGTACCGCGACATTGCTGCTCGCGTTGGTCGAGATCCAATGACTGTTAGCAGAATATGGAATCGGTGGGTACAGGAGGGTAATACGGAACGCCGTGCTGGATCCCAACGACCTCGTATCACTAGCAAGCGCGATGACAGGCACCTTATCTGCATGGCTGTAACGGATCGTGCAACCACGTCTCGATCCCTGAGTCAACAGATGGGGACGTTTGCAAGACAACCATCTGCACGAACAGTTCGACGACGTTTGCAGCAGCATGGACTATCAGCTCGGAGACCATGGCTGCGGTTGCCCTTGACTCTGCATCACAGGCAGGAGCGCCTGCGATGGTGTACTCAACGACGAATCTGGGTGCACGAATGGCAAAACGTCATTTTTTCGGATGAATGCAGGTTCTGTTTACAGCATCATGATGGTCGCATCCGTGTTTGGCGACATCGCGGTGAACGCACATTGGAAGAGTTTATTCGTCATCGCCATACTGGCGTTATCACCCGGCGTCACGGTATGGGGTGCCATTGGTTACACGTCTCGGTCACCTCTTGTTCGCATTGACGGCACTTTGAACGGTGGACGCTACATTTCAGATGTGTTACGATCCGTGACTCTACCCTTCATTCGATCCCTGCGAAACCCTACATTTGAGCAGGAAAATGCACGACCGCATGTTGCAGGTCCTGTACGGGCCTTTCTGGATACAGAAAATGTTCGACTGCTGCCCTGGCCAGCACATTCTCCAGATCTCTCACCAATTGAAAACGCCTGGTCAATGGTGGTCGAGCAAGTGGCTCGTCACAATACGCCAATCACTACTCGTGATGAACTGTGATATCGTGTTGAAACTCCATGGGCAGCTGTACCTGTACACGCCATCCAAGCTCTGTTTGACTCAATGCCCAGGCGTATCAAGGCCGTTATTACGGCCAGAGGTGGTTGTTCTGGATACTGATTTCTCAGGATCTATGCACCCAAATTGCATGAAAATGTAATCACATGTCAGTTTTAGTATAATATACTTGTCCAATGAATACCCGTTAATCATCTCATTTCTTCTTGGTGTAGCAATTTTAACGGCCAGTAGTGTATATTGTGTTCGAACATTATGAATTACCTCGAAGAAAACGGTCTATTGACACACAGTCAACATGGGTTTAGAAAACACAACTATCTCTTTATTCACATGCAGTTTTGAATGATATTGACAAGGGGTTTCAGATCGATTCCGCATTTCTGGATTTCCGGAAGGATTTTGACACTGTTCCATACATGCGGCTCGTAGTGAGATTGCATGCTTATGGAATATCGTCTCATTTATGTGACTGGATTTGTGATTTCCTGTCAGAGAGGTCACAGTTCGTAGTAATTGACGGAAAGTCATCGAGTAAAACAGAAGTGATTTCTGGCGTTCCCCAAGGTAGTGTTATAGGCCCTTTGCTGTTCCTTATCTATATTAACGATTTTGGAGACAATATGAGCAGCCGTTTTCAGTTGTTTGCAGATGACGCTGTCGTTTATCGACTAATAAAGTCATCAGAAGACCAAAACAAACTGCAAAATGATTTAGAAAAGTTATCTGAATGGTGCGAAATTGGAAGGAACATATAGAAAGTATTGTGGGGAAGGCTAACCAAAGACTGCGTTTTATTGGCAGGACACTTAGAAAATGTAACAGTTCTACTATGGAGACTGCCTTCACTACGCTTGTCGGTCCTCTTTTAGAATACTGCTGCGCGGTGTGGGATCCTTACCAGATGGACTGACGGAGTACATCGAAAAAGTTCAAAGAAAGGCAGCACATTTTGTATCATCGCGAAATATGTGAGAGAGTGTCAGAGAAATGATACAGGATTTGGGCTGGACATCATTAAAAGAAAGGCGTCTTTCGTTGCGACGGAATCTTCTCACAAAATTCCTATCACCAACTTTCTCCTCCGAATGCGAAAATATTTTGTTGACACCGACCTACGTAGGGAGGAACGATCACCAAGATAAAATAAAGGAAATCAGAGCTCGTACGGAAAGATATAGGTGTTCATTCTTTCCGCGCTCTATACGAGATTGGAATAATAGAGAATTGTGAAGGTGGTTCGATGAACCCTACGCCAGGGACTTAAATGTGATTTGTAGAGTACCCATGTAGATGTAGATGTTCTCCAAATCTCTCACCCAATTACGCGATCTGGACACAGGTTGCCGGGAAACTGTTATGCAACCACTCGCCAGCCACTGCAAATGATGAGCTCTGGCACAGCATTGAAGTAGCTTGGAATGACGTATCTGTATCTGTCATCCAAGCTCAGTTTAGCTTGATGTGTAGCCAGGTTAGAGCTATAGTTGCTGGCAGCTCTGTGTACCAAATTTCGCACCCTCTATACTCCGCAAATCACCTCCAAATTTAATCGCGCATTCTTTCTTCTACAGTTTAACACATAATAAGCAAAATTTCGCTATTTGCTGCCTTTCCTGTCGTTGCAGTTCAATGATCAACAGTGTAATTGTTCTAGTATCAACCTGAGATCGTTCTTAGACAATACTGTTTCTTCGTATACTGATATGTAACGCGAGCATTGCATGGGAAATTTTCCAGAGGAGAGCTGTATCCAGCAGTGTGTGTCAATTGGATGATGATCATGATGATCATGATGAACATCTTAAGGAAATCTTACTTAATGTGCAAAGTCTTTTGATTAATCCAGCCACTCATCTGGAATAATTGTAAGTCCGAAAATGGTCCTATACTCCCTGGCAGCACAAGTCCGAACTGCCTAAAAGTCAGTTCTTCTTTCTAACTCACAATACGTGAATACACTATTTGATAAAAGGTATCCGAATATCTAATAGTGGTCATTAATATGAGGTGTGTCCACACGTCACCGTTGTGGCGGATCGAACTCTACTTGGAACACATTCAGTGAGGTGTGTGAATGCTTGTGGTTGAATGGCAGGCCATTCTTCACCGAGAACAAAAACTAGAAAAGGTAATGATGTTGGACACTGCTATATTGAGTGAAGTCGACGTTCTCATTCACCCACTGGGTTCAGATCGGGTCTCTGGGCATGCCAGTCCATTTTAGGAATGTTATTGTCCACAAACCATTTCCTCAGAGATGCTGTTTCATAACAAGGGGCGTTGCACTGCTGATACGAACAGTCATCGTCTCTGAACTGTTCTTCAACTGTACGCAGTACACAATACTGTAACATGTATTCCTATCCTTCCGCATTTCGCACTTTTAAACGCAACAGGGGGATCTCACCCCAACCGTGAAAAAAAAAAAAAAAAAGGCTCTGAGCACTATTGGACTTAACTGCTGTGGTCATCAGTCCCCTAGAACTTAGAACTACTTAAACCTAACTAACCTAAGGACATCACACTCATCCATGCCCGAGGCAGGATTCGAACCTGCGACCGTAGCAGTCGCGCGGTTCCAGACTGTAGCGCCTAGAACCGCTCAGCCACTATGACCGGCCCCGTGAAGAACACCCCCACTCCATAACACCACCTCCTTTATACTTCACTGTTGGCACTACACACGATAACGGAGCGAGGTGGCGCAGTGGTTAGCACACTGGACTCGCATTCAAGAGGACAACGGTTCAATCCCGCGTCCGGCCATCCTTATTTAGGTTTTCCGTGATTTCCCTAAATCGCTTCAGGCAAATGCCGGGATGGTGCCTTTGAAAGGGCAGGGCCTACTTCCTTTCCCATCCTTCCCTAATCCGATGAGACCGATGACCCGGCTGTTTGGTCTCTTCCCCTCATATCAACCCAACTACACACGATAGCAGCTAATGTTCTCCATGCATTCGCCAAACCCATTTCCTTCGAGCGGATTGCTACATGGTATAGCATAACGCATCATACCAAATCCCTCGTTTCCAGTCATCCACACTGTCCAGTGGCAACGCTCTTTAAGTCACGTCAACCGTTGCTTGAAATGTGCTACAGAAATGTGTGGCGTATGACGAGCTACTCGACCATTGTTCCCCATCCCTGTCCGTCAGTACAAGTTTCCTGGTTGGTCCTTCGGGATAGCTGTGGCTGTTTCTTTTCGTTCACACTTCACGAGCACGTCACAAACAGTCGCGTTTGGCAGCTGTAGAAGGGTTGAAATGTTTCTGATGGTTCTGTTACTCAGATGACATCCGATGACCTTCGAAGTCACTGAGCTCTTATGACCAACCCATTCTGTCGTTGCGATGAAGAAGTGAACTTCAGCACTGGAAACTTTTCACTCCCGGTTTAAGATGAAGTTATAACACTTGGTGTTTTACTTTATTTATTCAGTTTTTTTTATTTTTTTTTTTTTTAATTATCGCACAGTACTAGTCCCGAGTGTGTTGTGGCCACTGTTCAATGAGCCGGTACTTGCCATTGTTGGCCGGGTTTCTGATGTGTATGTTTGTAGATTTGGCAGTCTGTTGGTAAAACGTTCTTGCAGTTTCTCAATATCGTTCTTTCAGTCGTGGTACATCAGCTAACAGATGCAGTTCGTACTGTGGATAATCCTGAGGAAGGTGGAGGGTCAGTCGCTATCTCTGCTCTGAATTTGTTGCAGCCGTCGGATGTGGGTGTCTGCAACACTGCCCCAAGTAGGTACTGCATATTCGAGGAAAGATCATATGAGGCATTTGTAGATATCAAGACCGACGTGAGAGGGTAGCGTCGAATGTAGGCTGAGAATTGGATATAGGTCCCTGAGTCGTCCAACGGCCCTGTGTTGACGCCAAGTAGATGTCTGTCTGGCGCGAAGCCAAAGTATCAGGCAGATGATGCCCGGTTCACGGCTGTTCCTCTGACGATGGCGGTGGCAGAGATCCTGGCACCACCCATTTCATAAGGATGATGGCTTTCATTTTTTTGGGTTGAAAGCTAGTCACCATTGTGTCGCCTAGCTGCCGAATTGATTTATGTGCATCTGAACTCTCCGTTACGGTATCCATGCATTAAGGCTGTTGGTGCTCAAGGCTGTGTCATCAGCGTATAAGGCCAGATTCATCAGTGGTATTGTGGGGATATCTGCTGTATAAAATGTATACAGGATCAGGTCAGGCACTGACCCATGCTGTACACTGGTGGCAGTGGGATACCGACAACACAATACTACCCTGGCGAGTCCACCTCACGTGACGTCTAGTGGTCAGTTCTGCATTATGTAACGGTGTCCGTAAACTTGTCATCAGATAGTGTATATCCTCTTGTTGGGAGACACGATTGTACTTCAGATGTTAAGTCCCATAGTGCTCAGAGCCATCTGAACCATTTTTGAACACGCTTGTAGGTGGTGTATACTGAGAAGACTCTCTTCAGCAGAATATGGTGATATCTATATTCTACTAACTTTCCCAAGGCCTGTGTCAATGACAGGGAACTAATATGGTGGGTGACAATATTAATTAATGTGGCTGATCTACTGGTATCACATACAGTCAAATTTAAAACAACCTAGTTATGGTTTACCTGCGTCTAATACGAGGGTAATCCCAATAAGTACATACATCTGTTTATTTCTACAATTGTTTACATCAGTTTACAGCTCGAACATTTAGCTATTTTTCGACATAATCACCATTTCTGTCGATGCATTTTTGTAGACGCTGTGGCAGTTTTTGAATGCCCAAGCCATACCAGCTCGTCGCCATGCTGTTTCTGGACTCAGTTGTCACGGGCGACGAAACCTGGGCGTACAACATAACACCTGAGACCAAGCAACAATCACGCCAGTGGCGGCATCCTTCTTCACCAAAGCCGCGGAAATTCAAACAAACACAGTCTGCCGGTAAAGTCATGACAACGTTTTTTGGGATGGCAAAGCGGTATTGTTGGTCGACTTTATGCCCACTGGGACCACAATTAACGCTGACAGGTACTGTGAGACTCTGAAAACACTCAAACGGGCAATTCAGAACCGAAGAAGAGGAATGTTGGGCAACGGCGTACACATTCTCCATGACAACGCTCTCCTGCAACAGTTTCAGTGGAACACAATCACCCACACACCCTATAGTCCTGATTTGGCGCCCATTGACTGTCGCCTGTTCCCTAGGTTAACAGAACATTTGGCCGCAAAGCGATTCAGCTCAGACGGCGATGTGAAAGAAGAGGTTCATAACTGAAACTTCCTGGCAGATTAAAACTGTGTGCCGGACCGAGACTCGAACTCGGGACCTTTGCCTTTCGCGGGCAAGTGCTCTACCAACTGAGATATCCAAGCACGACTCACGCCCCGTCCTCACAGCTCCACTTCTGCCAGTATCTCGTCTCCTACCTTCCAAACTTCACAGAAGCTCTTCTGCGAACCTTGCAGAACTAGCACTCCTGGAAGAAAGGATACTGCGGAGACATGGCTTAGCCACAGCCTCGGGGATGTTTCCAGAATGAGATTTTCACTCTGCAGCGGAGTGTGCGCTGATATGAAACTTCCTGGCAGATTAAAACTGTGTGCCAGACCACCGCAAGGCAAAGGTCCCGAGTTCGAGTCTCGGTCCGGCACACAGTTTTAATCTGCCAGGAAGTTTCATATCAGCGCACACTCCGCTGCAGAGTGAAAATCTCATTCAGGTTTATAACTTTCTGAACAGCATGGCGGCGAGCTGGTATGACATGCCACAGCATCTTCAAAAATGCATCGACAGAAATGGTGATTATTTCGAAAAATAGCTAAATGTTCAAGCTGAAAACTGATGTAAACCACTGTAGAAATAAACAGGTCTATGTACTTATGAAAAATAGGAGACCTTACTTTTGGGATTACCCTCGTACTATTGACTTACACATGTTCCAAGCGAGTTGTCAATTGATAAGAGTGGGGACAACTATGATGACACAGCAGCAAGGCATTATTATCGCCCACATTTTACACAGAATTCTTGGTAGTGTGAACAATTGACCTCATAAGTCTGTCGAATAGGAAGCTCGAAGACGGAATAAAAAATGCACGTTGCCTGACAAGGTCGCACTGTGCGTCTCACCATGCGCCACTGTACCTGTGAGAGTGACCTTACGCATTGGAGCTTCGCAAAGTCAGCGAAGATAGTGCACAGTGGACACTTCAGGGGCCACTGACATTACGATCCAACAGTATGCATGACTGAGGGAGGATCTGCAAACTAAAGACTGCTCTGTAAAGAGTGCAAGGGGAACAATCATTGGAAAATGTGTGTTTTATGGTGTGACAAAAGAGAGCGTTACTCAGGAGCAAGGAAAGTTACTACCAAATAATTCTGTTGGTGGCACGACGTTATGAGTTCACCAAACAAAAATAAAGAAACCACCAAGGCAAAATTTTGTAGAAGCTTAGGGGAGACAAGAAGTTTCTGTGTGCTCTAACTGGGAGACATTTCGTTGTGATGCTTGATGATAGACACTTTAACACCTGCTGTAGGGTCACGTACTTCGTCGGTGATGACAGAGTCATTGGTATCAAACGCCTGGTCCGGACCAACCCAGCCACAGCCACATGCATGCAACATCCAGCATGTGGAGGTGCAGCCGTCTCACGTGGACTGCTTGAAAGCCGACAGTCGCTTGACACCACTACACCAGACACGCACAACCTGGTAAAGACAAGCACTAAAGCACTGTTTGCATCTCAGTCGTCAATAAGTAACGTGCAGGATAACCACCCTGGGATGATTAATAAGTAAATGGACATACACTACTGGCCATTAAAATTGCTACACCAAGAAGAAATGCAGATGATAAACGGGTATTCATTGGATAATTATATTATACTAAAACTGATATGTGATTACATTTCACGCAATTTGGGTGCATAGATCCTGAGAAATCGGTACCCAGAACAACCACCTTTGCCCGTAATAACGGCCTTGATACGCCTGGGCATTGAGTCAAACAGAGCTTGGATGGCGTGTACAGGTACAGCTGCCCATGCAGCTTCAACACAATACCACAGTTCATCGAGAGTAGTGACTGACGTATTGTGACGAGCCAGTTGCTCGGCCACCATTGACCAGACGTTTTCAGTTAGTGAGAGATCTGGAGAATGTGCTGGCCAGCGCAGCAGTCGAACATTTTCTGTATCCAGAAAGGCCCGTACAGGACCTGCAACATGCGGTCGTGCATTATCGTGCTGAAATGTAAATTATCCTAAGGACAAACACACACACCCATGCCTGAGGGAGGACTCGAACCTCCGCCGGGACCAGCCGCTGTCGCGATACGATAAACCGCAATCGCGATGGACTACAGTCCGACCTTTATCAAAGTAGGAAACGTGATGGTACGCATTTCTCCTCCTTATACGAGGCATTACAACAACGTTTCACCAGGCAACGCCGGTCAGCTGCTGTTTGTGTATGAGAAATCGGTTGGAAACTTTCCTCATGTCAACGCGCTGTAGGTGTCGCCATCGGCACCAACTTTGTGTGGATGCTCTGAAAAGCTAAATCATTTGCATATCACAGCATCTTCTTCCTGTCGGTTAAAGTTCGCGTCTGTAGCACGTCATCTTCGTGGTATAGCAATTTTAATGGCCAGTAGTGTGTTATGGTTTTTCAGACACGTTTGTGATGAAAGAATATTAACTGTCTGGTTTACACACTTCAGAGCAAGATACGGTATTAAGTATTTTTGTAAAGGGTAACTAACAGAGTGAAAGATACCAGTAAACCCACGATATCGTAAAGAAGCGAACTCCCTTGCATAAAAAAGTTTCATAGGTCTGACTGCTTTACAAATGAGTTCATGTTCTAAATATTTGGCCTTTAAGCGTGTAAGTGATGATAGCTTTAGAAAAGATTTGAAAGTATGCTTAAGGTTTGTTGGAAGTCGCTAACTACTCTTATTATGAAACACTGGATGAATGTGGTCTGGGTAATTTGCACTCCATTTTAAGCAAAAGCAGTTTTCCACTGAGCACAATGCTAATGACGTGGCATCTCCTTAACTACGTGTCACACAGTGATATAATTTTGCAGGTACATTTACTGGTATGTGGAATACTTTCTGCAAAGTGAGATGCGAATAGAGTTTTCAGTAAAGAAGTAACACATTAAAATGTCATGCCTGATGTTGAACTTCTACTGCGCACTATTTCTAAACAAAAGCTAGTTGTCACGCGTCTAAATATCTATGACGTCCTATCTCCTGAACTGTATATCGTACGGTGATTTAATTTTGCAGGTACATTTAGTGGTACTTGTCTACAAATTGTGTTGTGAATGTAGACGGTAGTAAAGAAGTAATAACTTTCCGTCATGTCTGATGCTGAAGTTGCACGGCATGAACAGTGAAAATGTAGTAAGCGATAAACTTCCTTCATCATTTTACGGCGGATGTCAGTGAGAAAAAGTTTCATAAGCGTTCCATACTATGTACAGTTTTTTGGAAGTTGCTGAGCGCTCTGGTTCTCAATTACTAAAACTAAACTTCGCCCGAACAGGCCATGCAGTACAGCTTAAACTGGAGCTCCATGAGGCCCCCACTGTCACCACAAAGCAACAGTTTGGAACTAAAATAATAATGTATAATGACAACATAAATAGACTAAAGTGCATGCTAGCTACATATAAAATGGTTTGAAAATAATACCTTTTCATATGATAGCTTTGCTGCTGACTTCAGTTACTGCTTTGATACCACATGCCCAGTTGTAATCACAAAAATGAAACAAACAAAATATATAAACAAAAATATTTGGGTAAAGCTAGTGAAAAATTAATACTACTCCACAGTGCAATGCTGAATAATAGAGAGATTCCTGAGCTAAAGGAAGCTTTCAAAATATATCAAGCACACTATAAGGCCTTAGTCACACAGACCAGGAGCAACTATGTTGCAAATAAGCTTCAAAACTCACACAACGTAACGGCTGGTATCTGGGCAGTCATAAACGGTTTTAGAACCTGCAATGACAAATCCTGTATGGACTTTACTATTAACCACAATGGCATGCTCATAAAAGACCAACTGGAAATTGTAAATACTTATAATGAATATTTCCGTAGGGGAAGCCATAAATGACAAACATAAAAACATGCACTACAGTTTTAAAGGTAATACATGTGACCATATTAGATATCTAGCCCCCACAAACTGTGCAGAAATAATGAGCATCATTAGCTCTCTAAAACCCTCTAATTCAGCTGGGCATGATGGCCTAAATATTAATGTTTTAAAAGCCTGTAGCCAAAAGTCTCTGTACCTCTGTCTGTAGCAGTCAACAATATAATAGAATCAGGCACCTTTCCAGACAGACTAAAAATAGCACAGGTAACACCCATTTTTAAGAAAAGTGACAACAACAAAATAGAAAACTACAGACCAGTCTCAATCCTTCCTGTCTTTTCCAAAATAGTTGAGATAGTTATATACAACAGGATTAGAAACTTTCTTAACAAACACAACCTGATGTTTGAAAATCAAAATGGATTCCTAAAAGGTAAATCAATTAGCACTGCAGCTGCTCAACTAATTGAAGAGGTGTTAGGAGTATCGAAAGCAAGGAACGTGTGGCAGGTGTATACCTAGACCTGGAAAAAGCCTTTGATTGTGTGAATGTTGACATGCTATGAGACAATCTATGGAACATGGGCATTGGAGGAGCTGCTTATGACCTAATAAAGTGTTATATGAGCAATAGAAAACAGTTTGTTCTGCTTAAAACGGAAAGTGGTGTCTACAAATCAGAGATCACTTGCATAAAATATGGCGTGCCCCAGGGCTTAGTGTTGGGCCCCCTTCTGTTCTTGATCTATGTAAATGATATTAAATACTGTACTATAAATTCCAAAATTGTTCTGTATGCCAATGACATGTCTGTTGTGTGTAAAAAGGAATCATGTAATGAACTAGAGGCCAAGTGTAATAATGTGACAAAAGAAATTGTTCAGTTTTTTAATGAAAGCCACTTAAATGTAAGCACCAGTAAAACATGTTTGATGGAGTTTAACAAAATTAGTTTGAATAATGAAATTAAATTATACATTGGCAATGAATTGGTAAAGAAAGAGTCTAGTGTAAAATTCCTTGGCGTAACAATCCAAAGCAACCTGATATTGGACACACATATTGACTCCCTAGCAGCTAAGTTGTCAAAAAATATATTTGCAATCTGTACTACACTCCTGGAAATTGAAATAAGAACACCGTGAATTCATTGTCCCAGGAAGGGGAAACTTTATTGACACATTCCTGGGGTCAGATACATCACATGATCACACTGACAGAACCACAGGCACATAGACGCAGGCAACAGAGCATGCACAATGTCGGCACTAGTACAGTGTATATCCACCTTTCGCAGCAATGCAGGCTGCTATTCTCCCATGGAGACGATCGTAGAGATGCTGGATGTAGTCCTGTGGAACGGCTTGCCATGCCATTTCCACCTGGCGCCTCAGTTGGACCAGCGTTCGTGCTGGACGTGCAGACCGCGTGAGACGACGCTTCATCCAGTCCCAAACATGCTCAATGGGGGACAGATCCGGAGATCTCGCTGGCCAGGGTAGTTGACTTACACCTTCTAGAGCACGTTGGGTGGCACGGGATACATGCGGACGTGCATTGTCCTGTTGGAACAGCAAGTTCCCTTGCCGGTCTAGGAATGGTAGAACGATGGGTTCGATGACGGTTTGGATGTACCGTGCACTATTCAGTGTCCCCTCGACGATCACCAGTGGTGTACGGCCAGTGTAGGAGATCGCTCCCCACACCATGATGCCGGGTGTTGGCCCTGTGTGCCTCGGTCGTATGCAGTCCTGATTGTGGCGCTCACCTGCACGGCGCCAAACACGCATACGACCATCATTGGCACCAAGGCAGAAGTGACTCTCATCGCTGAAGACGACACGTCTCCATTCGTCCCTCCATTCACGCCTGTCGCGACACCACTGGAGGCGGGCTGCACGATGTTGGGGCGTGAGCGGAAGACGGCCTAACGGTGTGCGGGACCGTAGCCCAGCTTCATGGAGACGGTTGCGAATGGTCCTCGCCGATACCCCAGGAGCAACAGTGTCCCTAATTTGCTGGGAAGTGGCGGTGCGGTCCCCTACGGCACTGCGTAGGATCCTACGGTCTTGGCGTGCATCCGTGCGTCGCTGCGGTCCGGTCCCAGGTCGACGGGCACGTGCACCTTCCGTCGACCACTGGCGACAACATCGATGTACTGTGGAGACCTCACGCCCCACGTGTTGAGCAATTCGGCGGTACGTCCACCCGGCCTCCCGCATGCCCACTATACGCCCTCGCTCAAAGTCCGTCAACTGCACATACGGTTCACGTCCACGCTGTCGCGGCATGCTACCAGTGTTAAAGACTGCGATGGAGCTCCGTATGCCACGGCAAACTGGCTGACACTGACGGCGGCGGTGCACAAATGCTGCGCAGCTAGCGCCATCCGACGGCCAGCACTGCGGTTCCTGGTGTGTCCGCTGTGCCGTGCGTGTGATCATTGCTTGTACAGCCCTCTCGCAGTGTCCGGAGCAAGTATGGTGGGTCTGACACACCGGTGTCAATGTGTTCTTTTTTCCATTTCCAGGAGTGTATCTTGTCACTGATTCACTCATTGAGTTTTGGTGAGGAATGCTGCAGGGCTTGGTGAACTTCACTAAAGCAGGGAGCTGGTGTACAGTCAGCATTCACCCTCTGAGGAACTTCATCCAATGGACTGCAAGCTGTCTACGATCCGGCTAGGGAGGGCACGCACTCATGACCCCCTAACCACCTAGATGTCATCGGCCATCTTCCTGGTCATCAACAGGGGAGGAGGGGGGAGGACCACCATGACATGAAGACCATGAGTAAGTGGTTGGGGGGGGGGGCTGTAGCCTGCAAGACTCCAGAGGACATGGGTGGGGTGAACTTGTTCTTGAGCTATGGTGTTATACATGGCATCACCTGCTGATGTGCCACTTGGCATTACAGTAACTTCCGCCCATGAGCCAAGACAATACGACCACTCTTTGTCTGTATTCTCAAGCGAAAACCTGCTCTCTCCCTCATCATTTCTCTCACCCAACCTGATGTGTAGTGACCTGAAATAGGCTGGGTCATTACTGGATGGAAGATATTATGACACAAACCTTAATTCCTATTGAGGTTTATGGGAATGAACTACGCGTATTTCTAGGCACAGGAGCACAGATTAGTGATATTTCGAATGCCTTTTTTTTTTTAATAACCAGAAATCAATAAGATTAAGAGGTCAGTAGTAACTGACGTCAAAGTGATAGTCACCATTGGAAAAATGAGGAAGACAGTTAAGTACAAAATATTAATGGACTTCAAAATACAGGGACAGCTGTTCATTTACGTGGTCCTGGTGGCTACTGAATTAAGTACAGAATCCATTTTGGGAATCAGTTGATTAATTAAACAGAAAGTGATAACTGACTGTGATCAACAGATGATTACATGTCATGCCGAAGGGAAAGTGTTGTGTATTCCTTTTGAAGTAGCCAGCGTGATAGAGGAGAGACAGTTGAATTGGTCAGGAAGTGCTAACTTTGAAGAGGATGACAGACTAGGAGACGGATACAAGAGGTATCAAGTATGAAGTGTTTTGCGCAGTTAGTGATGGCTCAGGGTTAGTTCATAAAATGTGGGTAAGCCAAAGCGAGTACTGTCAGATAATGGTACTTAGTTTTGTTCAAAGAGATGGAAAGCCAAGCAGAAGTAGTACCTATTTCAGCTCGTCAGCCTCTGAGTAACTCAGCAGAACATTATTCGAGGGAAAAAGGACGTTTGTGGTTTGCCTATTTTCATGAAAATAATAGATCCTGGGCCAAATATGTGACAGAGTTTCAAAAAATAATGAATACACCGAACCACGAAAGTACCTGTTTTACTACAGAAAAAATCTTCCCGATACAAGAGAAAAAAATCTTGAAGAGGAATTATTAGAATTTCCTCTATGGAATGAAAGTAGTATTAATGACAAAAACAAATTGCTTAAAAATAAGTTCGAGAGGCAAACAGAAGTTGGGATTTGTTGTCATGACGAATGACTAAAATTTCAAAATTGGTGATTTTGTTCTCATGATAACTCACAAGAAATTGAGCGAAATCGATCATGAAAACGCCAACTTTAATTTCATTTATCAAGGACCATTCAGGACTGTAAATGTACCACTTGCACATGCATATTATTCAGAATATCCAATGTCAGGAAAGCGCATAGGCATGAGAAACATTGTGGACACAAAGAATTAACAACGATAAATTCAGTAGGGCAAGGCTCAGCATTAAGAGACTGAAGAATTAATAAAATGATATAGGTATGTTAGCTCAAGTTAACAGGAAACAGATATGAACAAAAACTTCCTGGCAGATTAAAACTGTGTGCCCGACCGAGACTCGAACTCGGGACCTTTGTCTTTTGCGGGCAAGTGCTCTACCATCTGAGCTACCAAAGCACGACTCACGCCCGGTACTCACAGCTTTACTTCTGCCAGATATGAACAACTCTGTAACATTCCTTAAATTAATATACGTTTACTCAGACAGAGAGGGACAGACACAGTATGTGTGTGTGTGTGTGTGTGTGTGTGTGTGTGTGAGTGTGTGTGTGGTTCAGAAAAATTTCGATACATACTGTTTCCAAGTTAATCAGAACTGAAGTTAGCCATTTAGACTATTGAACACACAAATTCAAGTGCCCTGCCAGATATTGTGTCACCAAATATGTTCTTCATTTGACTTCCTGAAATTGAATGAGAGAGTGACATTCCACAGTTGTAAGGATCAGACACAAGCCAAAAACTACGCAGTCTGGTGTGGCAGCATCTATACTATGACAAAACCTGACACAAATTGTATCAGATGGGATACTTGAGTCTGCACGTACAACATCATGATCGGCTAAATTTAACGCTAATGGACTCAGAAACGGTGCAGTGTACCGAATATTTTTTAACAATTATTTCTCAGGGCAACCTACACAGCAAAACCCTTACAAGCTTTCAAGACTGTTGCTAACATTCTGTATATGTGTTTGTGTGTAGAATTAAGTGTATTTAGTTAAGGACTTAGTTGGCTAAGATTTTGTGAAAGACCTCAAATTGAGGAATGATACATTTACACCATGTTATATTTGATTTTGAAAACAGTTACACATTTTATAAATGCACAGAAGTATTTAACTATGTTTTAGTACACGAGGTCCGTTAGAGAAGTATCTGATCTCTTTTTTTTTTTTTTTTTCTTTTTTGAAAAAACGTGACGGATCTGAATCTAGAGCAATTGCCTGAGTCGACCTTTGTGCGCATGCGTGAATTTTTTCCCTGCCTGTCGATAGCGTCAGTTGCTGGCAAGGGGCAGTTGAGTAAGATAGTGTTCGGGTTCGCGTCGGTTTCTCACGGCAAGGGAAATGGCGGAACGACTGGAGCAGCGCTACTGCATCAAATTTTGCCAGAAACTGTGCAAGAGCCAGATGGAAATCGTTCGGAAGATTTATCCGGCTTTTGGTAATGATGCTATGGGCATCACACAGATTTAGGACTGGTACAACTGGTTTAAAACTGGCTGCACATTGGTAGAGAGCGAGCCACGCTGCGGTCATTCATCAACATGTCAAAATGACCAGGTCATTGCCAAAATGATTGCTGTGGTGATGCAGGACCGTCGTGTGAGTATCAGAGAAATTGCAAAAGTGGTGGGCATCAGCAATTTTTTAGGCAGATTCCATTGTGACCAAAGATTTAGCCATGAAGAGAGTGTTGAAACTCATGCCGAAGCTGCTGAAAGTGGAGCAAAAGCAACGTCATGTTGAAGTCTCACAAGACATGCTAAAAGTCCACAAACAGTGACCCCGACATCGTGAACACCATAATTACTGGTGACGAGTTCCTGGTGTACAGGTGCTATCCGACCGAATCCCAGTAGTTAGTGGAAGCATTCCTTGTCATCAAGAACAAAGAATGGCTGCCAACTCTGCAGAAAGTCAAAGTGATGCTGATTGCTGTCTTTGACTCTTGCAATGTGATACACCGTGAATACGCACCACAGGGTCTAACAATCACCAAAGAGTACTACAGGTATGTCCTCCATCGCCTATGTGCTGCTGTACACTGCAAGAGACCAGACTTGTGGTCAAAGAAAATTGGCGCCTCCATCATGAAAATACTCCAGATTGACGAAAAACCAGATTCCTGTGCTTCGACAAGCCTCTTACTCGCCTGCGACTTCTGCCTGTTCCTCAAACTCAAGAGACCATTGAAAGGAACGCCATTTCAGAAAGAGACAACATTATGGAAACAATGACAGCCAAGCTAAACTCCATTCCGAAAGAGGCATTTTCAGCATGCTTCCAATAATGGTGGCACTGCTGAGAGAAGTGTGTGGAGTCTCAAGGGAATTGCTTTGAGGGCGATTAGGTGTCCAATGGTCCAGATAAGTCACATTCTTTTTTTCCTGGCGAAGATCAGATACTTTTCTAACACACCACGTATATGTTTTACATAAAATTTGTATATGTTATCCTGTCAGATAATGCATATATGAAATATTGTGTTTTTTGAAGAGCAACCTTTACATTGTGTAGATACACATTTCACTGAAGTTATCCTGCTAGGGTAATGCAACGAAAGTGGAGCTTGTGTAATGTAATGGCTAAAATCATAAAGAAATTTATAGAAAATATCATCTTAAGTAAAAAAAATCGATACAGATGCATCAGCTATACAGCTACTTAATACTTTTATCTAAGATGTAGAAAAACGTGTGCTAAACTTGTGTCTATGACGCCAATATTTGAGGCAGTTATTTCATCTGGAAGGAAAAGCCATCTCTAAAAGTGCAACGCAAGGGATGCAAGATTTCCTGTATTCTAGCTAGACGGAAATGTTGGATGCTGCGACTGTAAGCGTAGTGGTGTGGTAGGCAGATTTGCTCATTGCATTTTTTGCATTAATACTAACACATGAAGAACCAACCATCAGCCACCAAATTACATATACAGCACTACAACTCCTCCAGTACACAAGGCAAGAACATTTACATAATTGAAAGCAAATTTTAATTGTTGAGATTTATAGTCAGTAATTTCAGTCAAATGACTGTGCAATCATTTTCAGACTAGGTGCACTTTGCTCAAATTAATTGTTACATTGTTCTCATAAGATTCATTTGACACCCTGTTTCCTGTTCATTTTATTTTTATAAATGTTTTGCAAGAGTTTTAAGAGTTTAATTGTTATAACAATGGTTATCAGTCATATCTTAAATGATTAATCATAAAACATTTGCTTCTTCAGAGTTGACTTTATTTTAACTGCAGACAATGCTTACATTGCAATTTATTGATTTCTTAACGAGTGTTTTCATTTGAAAAGTAAAATCAGTAGCTACTAAATAACTGAAAATTTTACTCATAACTTCAAATGCAAAATGGTAGCCACAGTGGTACATAATTTATTGAGCAGAATTGATCAATCTTGTCGATAAGTGAAAATCCTTCAGACTTAACACAGTTATTATTCAGCTCAAAATAAATTCATTTTTTTCAGAAACATTTCAATTTATTTGCTCCTTCAGAGCTAGCGACCGGATTTTCATAGAAATATAATTCGATTTCAGAGGGAGAGTCATTACATAAGTTAAAAAAGTTCCTTTCGAGTATACAATACTACTATGATGCCGACTGGAACCAGTCGAAAAACTACCACCAAGGCAGGCAGTGATAAAAAAGTTAATTGTCAAAATGTTGTACATGGCTGCACATTCAGAGACCATTTATAGGTTACAATTGCAAGAAATAAGCCCTCGGTCACTATTTTTAGACTTAATTAACCTGGTTTCGACACTACTAGGAGTGCCTTCATCAGAATTGAATCGTTTTCTATTCTGATGAAGGCACTCCTAGTAGTGTCGAAGCCATGTTCATTTAGTCTAAAAATAGTGACTGAAGGCTTATTTCTTGCAATTGTAAAGTGAAGTGTATTTATGAGATTACCACAATTAAAAACTGGGCCCTTTAACCATCTTCGTACTTTGGTTAGAAGTTAATTAACTATAAATTTTGTTAAGAGATAATAGCCAAAAGTCATTTCAAAATTTAATTCAAAGGTGGTTACAAGTTAACTGTTGTAAACGTAAAAGTTCGGTTTGCATAGTGCTGAATATTACGCCAATATTCCATTGATGGAGGTGAGAAGCTGTAGCGAACAGAGCACGTGGCTAACTGCTGTTTCTTGTGGTGGGGAGACAGGTCGCCCGCCATTACTAACAAAAACTCGACAAGGCAGTAGCCAATTTTACGTGTTTGTGACGCCGATGAGATCGACACCAGTATCGATCTAAGTATCGTCTTTGAAGTAAGCTAAACATTATCTTTGTGCAATTCCGCCATTAAGTTCTTTGTAAGCCTTGGCTGTGTAAAGAGGTGAATAAATGAACTCTTGGAAAATGGGAGTATTGTTTGGTGTAACCAGCCTGAACTTCTCCCTCACTGCTGACCCCGAGTTGTAACGTCTTCCGTTTTCGCCGTTTACTGTGTCCGCGGACCCTGCATCTGTTATGTTCGCGTGTATTACTTCGACACAGCATTCAAACAATGACTTCGGCCCAACGCCTAACACCGTATTTTGTGATCGACATGCATAGTGTTGCGGGTGATGTACACCCTCCAGGACTGCAACACGATGCCTCTCACTCGACGGTTACGCCGATTTCGCCGGACGTTTTCGAGCCTGCAACAATAAGTGAGGTTAGGAGTGTGTATGACTCCAGCTATCTGACACCTTTGTTCCCACCACATGTGCCCTCCCTCATCGACAGTGCATTTACCTCTTACGGATCTCAGTGCAGTGCGGGAACAATGCCGATTTCTGCAAATGCTTCGTTGGACAACCTACCACCTCAAGGACAACGATTTGCCACGCCGCAATCTGCACAGTACCACGCAGATTTCTGCCACGTGGCTGTAACTGCTTTGTTCACAGGTCAACCTCCTCAGCATCCGACCACGCCCACGCCTACCTTGGTTAAGCATCAACACATACCGTCCTGCTTCGATACCTCGGCCTGCAACAGGAACAATAACTTGTTATGTGTGCCTGACCTCCATCTCCGTCCTACTGCTATGCCTCAGTGTTTTGTGCCACGACATTCACCTTTTCCACACACCGTTTTGAGTGGAGTGACTACAAACAGCGAACATTCATACAATCCGTCCGATGTTCGACATCATTTTCCACCCTTTGCTTCTGGACAGCCAGCGCCAGTCGAGCTTCCGCTACCATTCTCGGCACATCCCAGTGCCTCATCCGCGTCGGTGTTCTGCAACACGTCAATCCGAACACAACCGCAACGTGTTGAGCTTCCGCAACCGCAATCGACACATTACAGTGTCTCTCCTTCGTCGGCCTTCCGCGTCGCGCTCAACCACAACACGTCACCTTCACGCTGCCACCCGACCAGCCGTCGTCGCCACATCCCCGGGAGGCACACTCTCTTGGAGTACTACAGCAACAACAGCTTGTTTCAGGCAGTGCCCCAACGAATTCAACTCAATCTGTTCTTCCGAACATTCTACAACGCTTACCGACGCTGCCGCCGTTTAATCCCGACAGAGTAACAACCTGGTTCAAAATTGTGGATGAAGTGTTCAACCATTACAAATTCGACGAGTCAGCCAGGTTTCTGTGCCTCATCACCCACCTGCACGACCAGGAGGATTTTATTGCTGAACTGGTCGATGCCCCAGACTCATTTACCTGGTACACTCTAGCCAAAGAGACAGTTCTACGTCGGCTTGCATGCTCAACTGAGGCAGCAATATGGCAAGTGCTCCACGTCGAGCAACTAGGCAGCGATAAACCTTCCCAACTCTGGAGGCGGCTACACGCCCTGGTCAGCGCTGATCTACTCTCTGACACAGCTCTCCTCACCATCTGGTCAGATAAACTATCTACTCACATCTGCTTTGTTCTGGATCAGAGATCTCCCGAACCTGTCGAGCAAACAGTGACAATTGTTGACAAGCTCACGAATGCACAACGGAAATATTCCTCATTTGACAGGGAGTTGCTCGCAGTCTACGAAGTGATCAAGCATTTTATGTTTTAACAGACCACAAACTATGTTTTAACAGACCACAAACCCCTGGCTGCTGCCATTTCAAACCCGCCAGCTGACCCACCTCCTCGCCGCTTCAGATACATGGACTTCATATCTCAGTTCACCACCTATGTCAGACACATAAAGGGTGTTGACAATATAATTGCAGATTTCCTTTCATGAGTCGACGCCGTTCATTCGCTGTTAGACCTCTCTGACCTGCCTAACCTCCAACCCGCCAACGAGGACACGCAAAACCTGATTTCAGACTCTACCTCTTCACTACACTTCATCCGCACCACCTTTCCTGGCATTTCTGGTGAGATCTGGTGCGACCACAGTACAGGTACGTTACGCCCCCTCATCCCAACCATGCTCCGTCGAGCTGTCATCAACGCACTGCATAATTTAGCCCACCCCGGTGTTTGTGCATCTGCCCGCCTCGTAGCAGAGTGCTTTGTGTGGAGAAATGTCAACAAGGACTGCCAACAATGGGCACTCTCCTGCATCGCATGCCAACACTGCAAAGTACACAAGCACACTTCCCCCTCCCCCCCCCCCCCTCGGCGCCTTTTCGATCCCTCCCGGGCGTTTCCAGCTTATTCATATTGACACTGTTGGCCCTCTCCCCCCCCCTCTAACGGCTTTCGTTATGTTCTCTCGTCTATCGACCAAACAACTCACTGGGTCGAGGCTGTCCCCCTCCCCAATATCACAGCAGAAACTGTTGATCGAGCTTTCGTCGAATCATGGGTATCGTGTTTCGGGTGTCCAGCTATCATCACGACTGACCAGGGCAGGTAATTTGAGTCGGCCCCGTTCAACGAGATTTGTAACATTTGCGGCATCCGGCGCATCCATACCACAGCACATCACCCTCAAAGTAACGGGCTAGATGAGCGCTAGTACCACGCTTTCAAGGCGGCACTTCGATGCCACGACTCTCTATGGATGGAGGCCGTTCCCCTTGTGCTACTCGGCATTCGTGCGATCTATAAGGAAGACCTCAAAGGCACAATAGCCGAGTTCGTATACGGCCAGAACATTGTTCTCCCTGGCGAGCTTATGAGTCCTTCTGCTTTTCTCCCTTAGTCTGACTTACCTTCCTTCGTGCACTGCGTCACACGCCACTTCATCAACCTCCACATCCCTCTGCCCGCCAGCCATTCCCGCCCTAAGGTTCACGTCCCCAAATCTCTGGACAATTGCGAGTACGTCATGCTCTGAGATGACACTGTCCGTGCTCCCCTCCAACCTCCATATACCGGCCCGCACCGAGTTCTCCAGCGCTCAGCCAACACCTATGACATCCAGATAAAAGATTCAGCTGTTACATTCTCTCTCAACAGACTTAAGCCTGCTCATGTCGAGCCTGCTTCTACCCCCCTTCAGGCCACGACCACGCCACTCACTGTCGTGGCTCACAACGTTCCGACCACTCCCTCCACGTCGGACTTATACACTTGGTCGAGTGATTTCCAACTCCAATCGTCGAGCTCTTCTCCAACCTCGCCCTCAACTCCAGTCTCGCGCACTCTATCAAGTGATCACATGCTCCCCACGTCAAGCTTACCTACGATCACGCCCTCGCCGCCGGGCCCTTCACCGGTCCCTTCGACCTCTCCCCCTTTGCTTGCTTCGCCCTGTCGAGGTTTCTCACAGCCCCCATCTTGAACGTGCCCTCGCTCGAGGTGTTTGTGCCTGTTCCCCCGGACATAATCCACGACATCTCTATAATACGACGCGATGATACACTGTTCGTCGTGTGTTTCCCTTCATCCGGTATCGATCTAAGTATCGTCTCTGAACTAAGCTAAACATTATCTTTGTGCAGTTCCGCCATTCAGTTCTTTGTAAGCCTTGCTTGTGTAAAGAGGTAAATAAATGAACGATTGCAAAATGGGAGTATTGTTTGGTGTAACCGACCCGAACTTCTTCCTCATGTTCAAACACAGTTAAAAGCAATAAACGCAGAGATGTTTACGCTTAATATTAGGTTAGGTTTAGATTCCCGGCTACGAAGTAATTAGTGTTTAATTGTTTTACATGAACGATATTTTGAGGCCTTTCAGGTCGGGTTCAGGGTTAACGGAAGTGACAGGTTCCGTTATATGCTCCACACAGAACCCTGATCTGGCGTCAGGAGGTCACCTGTTGGCATGTGCCCAGATCTGGAGCTGTTTCAGAAGAAAGATCACACAATAATAATAGCAGTACTTCTAACAAACCGATTTGAAACAGTTCCTCCCAATGATAACCACACAGAGCCAGTAGGCCTTGCTTCTCCTATTTCATGCAGAGGACTCTCGTATGTCGCAGTCCAGGAACCAATAGAGTGAAAAGAAGGGGCTATTTCAAAGTTAGACACGTTGACCCCTCTGACTGCAATTGCATAATGGGAGGGAAACAAGGCAAATGTACACTCACTGTGTAACCCAAATTGCCTGACAGAGGCAGAAGTAATGGCTGTCACCTAAGTTCTCCCACTATTCTCAGTTCTTTCCAGAGACTGGCAGATATTGTGAAGGCAGCTAATCTCCCTCGTGAGATATCTAAACAGATATTGATGGGCAGTTTCGTTCCAAGGACTTGTGGGAGGACCTGGTCAGGAACCTAGTGACAGAGTCTTGCAAGGGGAGGGTATGACATGTGGGTCACTGATCTTGATACAGTTTTGCAAGGACGTTCTATATGGAATATAAAGAGACATACGTTTCAGCAATGTGCTAGACACTCCGTAGTTTTTAAAGCAATCGAGGTCAAAGTTTCTGATGGAAAATCATGCTCTCAATGCAATACACTGAAAGACCATCTAAAAACAAACATTTTTATAAATATGATATGGGGTCCAACATTAACAATTTTCCAGTTATTAACGTTTTTTGTTTTCATGATGTAGCTTGCATACACATTTTTTATTTGATATAGTTTTCAGTGTATGTAGTAATATTCTGATAATCGGAATACTTTTTTGCCTTTTTTTAATTAAAACATCTGGAGGTGTGATTAATAATCATACACAGAAGAGCCAAAGACACTGGTACACCTGCCTCATTTCGTGTAGGGCTCCCGCGAGCATGCAGAAATGCCACAACATGACGTGGCAAGGACTCGACTAATGTCTGAAGTAGTGCTGGGGGGAATTGACACCATAAATCCTGCAGGGCTGCCCATATATCCGTAAGAGTAAGAGGGGGTGGAGACCTCTTCTGAACAGCACGAAGCAAAGCATCCCAGATATACTCAATAATGTTCATGTCTGGGGAGTTTGGCAGCCAGCGGAAGTGTTTAACCTCAGAAGGGCCACTCTGTAGCAAATTCTGGTCGTGTGGGGTGTTGAACTGTCCTGCTGGAAATCTCCAAGTCCGTCGAAATGTACAATGGACAAGAATGGATGCAGGTGATCAGACAGGATGCTTACGTATCTAGATGCATCAGGGGTCTCATATCACTCCAACTGCACACACCCCACACCATCACAGAGCCTCCACGAGCTTGAACAGTCCCCTGCTGACATGCACAGTCCATGGATTCATACACGTACACGTCCATCTGCTCAATACAATTTGAAACGAGACTAGTCTGACCAGGTAACATGTTTCCAGTCATCAGCAATCCAATGTCAGTGTTGATGGCCCAGGCAAGGAGTAAAGCTTTGTATCATGCAGTCATCAAAGGTACATGAGTGTGCTTTCAGCTCCAAAAGCCCGTATCGATGACGTTTCATTGAATGGTTCGCACGCTGACACTAGTTGAAGGCCCAGCATTGAAATCTGCAGAAATTTGTGGAAGGGTTGCACTCCTGTCACATTGAACGAGTCTCTTCAGTCGTCGTTGGTCCTGTTCTTGCAGGATCTTTCTCCGGCCACAGTGATGTTGGAGGTTTGATGTTTTACCAGATTCCTCAGGTTCACGGTACACTCGTGAAATGGTCGTATGGGAAAATCCCCATTTCATTGCTACCTTGGAGATGCTGTGTCTCATCGATCGTGCTCCGGTTTTAACACCACGATCAAACTCACTCAAATCTTCATAACCTGCCATTGTAGCAGCAGTAACTGATCTAAAAATTGCGCCAGACACTTATTGTCATATCTAGGCGTTGCCATCCACAGCGGTGTATTCTGCCTGTTTACATACACTATGTGATCAAACGTATCCGGACACCTGGCTGAAAATGACTTACAAGTTCGAGGCGCCCTCCATCGGTAATGCTGGAATTCAGTATGGTGTTGGCCCACCCTTAGCCTTGATGACTTCCATTCTCGCAGGCATACGTTCAGTCAGGTGCTGGAAGGTTTCTTGGGGAATGGCAGCCCATTCTTCACGGAGTGCTGCACTGAGAAGAGGTATCGATGTCGCTCTGTGAGGCCTGGCACAAAGTCGGCGTTCTAAAACATCCCAAAGGTGTTCTATAGGATTCAGGTCAGGACTCTGTGCAGGCCAGTCCATTACAGGGACTTCATTGTCGTGTGACAACTCCGCCACAGGCCGTGCATTTTGAACAGGTGTTCAATCGTGTTGAAAGATGCAATCACCATCGCCGAATTGCTCTTCAACAGTGAGAAACAAGAAAGTGCTTAAAACATCAATGTTGGCCTGCGCTGTGATAGTGCCACGCTAAACAACAAGGGCTGCAAGCCCCCTCCATGAAAAACACGACCACACCGTAACACCACCATCTCCGAAGTTAGTTAGTTAGTTGGTTGGTTGCGTGTTCCAGTGATCAATCGCACAGTATGGTAGCTGTTATGATGTGGAATGTGTCAACTGCACAATAAATGCACATATGAAACAAGATTTTTAATATGTATATATTACAATTCAGAGTTAAGGATTAATATTTCTATTATTTACACCATTACCTTAAATGGCACAAAATGCATATACTATATTTATAGATTTATTTATTCATATTTGAGAATTCATCTATGGTATAGAAGGAGTTGTCAAGGAGATATGATTTCAGTTTATTTTTGAAGCTATTACTGCTGTCTGTCAGACATTTTATTTCATCTGGTAATTTGTCGAAAATTTTTGTAGCAGCATATTTTACCCCTTTCTGTGCCAAAGATAGGTTGAGTAAAGGATAGTGTAAGTCTTTCTTTTTCTGGTATTATAATCATGAATGTCACTGTTGTTTTTTTAAACTGGTCCATGTTGAGAACAATTTTCATTAGTGAGTAAATGTACTGTGTGGCTGTTGTAAGAATTCCTAATCTTTTAAAAATATGCCTACAAGATGTGTGACTATGAACCCCACACATTATTCTAACCACTTTCTTTTGAGCAGTGAATACTTTTTGTTTAAAAGTTGCGTTGCCCCAAAATATTATTTCGTATGACATCAGAGAGTGAACGTATGCAAAGTATGTTAACTTGCTAATTTCTGCATCCTTAAAATTGGCACTTATTCTGATTGCAAAAGTTGCTGAACCTAGTCGCTTTAGAAGATCCAAAATATGAATTTTTCCAATTTAGATTCTCATCTATGTGTACACCCAAAAACTTAGTATGCTCTACCCTGTCTACTGACATCTGTGGATGAGTTACATTTATTGAAGGAACTGTACTTTTTGCAGCAGTAAATTGGATGTACTGAGTTTTTTCAAAGTTTAGAGCAAGCCCATCTGTAGAAAACCAATTAATGACTTTTCTGAAGACCTTATTTATATCATTTTCAATTGGAGTTTCTTTTACTAGATTAATAATGACGCGTGTATCATCAGAAAACAGTGTCAGTTCAGCATCCTGTTTCAGATAGGCAGTGAGGTCGTTCACATATATCAAGAACAGAAGGGGACCCATTATTGAACCCTGTGGGACATCTAATGTAATTTCATCCCAGTTAGATGAAGTAGCAAACTTACTTAAATCACTTGAACCATATAAGGAAACTTTTTGCTTCCTGTTCTGTAGGTACGACTTAAACCACTCATATGTTATTCCATTTATACCATAGAACTGTAACATAATGGCATGGTTGACACAATCAAATGCTTTGGGCAAGTCACAGAAAACTCCTACTGGTGACATTTTATTATTTAAAGACTCTATTATGTGGACAGTGAAATTGTATATTGCTGTCTCTGTGGAATAGTATTTTTGCAATCCAAACTGTGATTTACTAAGTATCCCATTACTGTTGAGATGGCTAACCACTCTTGAGTACATCACTCTCTCGAAGCTTTTTGAAAATTCTGTAAGCAAGGATACTGGCCGATAATTATAGACATCTGTGGTGTCCCCTTTTTTGTAGAGCGGCCCAACAATGGCATATTTTAACCTGTCTGGGAAAATATGTGACTCACAACACCAGCTGTAATTGCTCCACATTGTTTTAAATGTCTTATTAGAGATGTCATCTACTCCAACAGAACATTTGTTTTTCAAAGATTTAATAATTTTACTTATTTCTCAAGAGGTTGTCAGGTGAAACTTAATCTGACAAAATTGTTTCAAAACAGGCTCTCCCATGCACTGCCTGGCTTTTTCTTTTGAACTGTTCTCACCAATTTTTTCTCCTACACTTAGGAAATGGTTGTTAAATACATTATCTACTTGTGTACTAATGGTTAGGATGGTCTTGTTCTCCTTAATAGTAATACCACTTACCCCAGTGGTTACTTTTCCTGTCTCCCTTCTAACAACATTCCATACTGATTTGATTTTATTGCCAGAGTTGTTAATTTCTTCTCTAACATACATATTTCTTGATTTCCTTACAACTTTTCTCAGTATGTTACAATAATTTTTATAGTGTAAAACTACTTCTGCATCTTTACTAGTTCTCGCTGTTTTCTTTTTCTTTCAGAAGACACTTTAATACCTGTGGTAATCCAAGGTTTCTTTGAAAATTGTGTGGTGTTACAGTTAGTAATTTTCTTTGGGAAATAATGTTCAAAAAGGGATATAAATTTATCAGGAAATAGGTTGCACTTATCATTAGCATTTGGCTCCTTATATACATCTCCCCAATTAACATTTCTTAAGCTTTCTTTGAAGTGCTCTATAGATACCGGGTTGATTGACCTTACACTTTTACTTAATGGTTTCCAAACTGTACACCCTGCTAGGTTTTGTAAGTTAATCAGTGATGCATCATGGTCTGACAATCCATTTACTGCAGGGAAAGCATGGGTTTGTTTTACATCCTCTTTCTGTACAAATACATTATCTATTAGCATTCCACTGTCTTGAGTTATACGTGTAGGGAGATTGATCACTGATTCTAAGTTATATGTTGTTAATAACACTTCTAGTTCACTTTCCCTCTCAGAATTATTTAGAAACTTTACATTGAAATCACCACAGATTAATAACTTCTTTTTGTCTGACAGACAGCATAATAGGGAGTCAGACGTTTTTATGAATAGCTCCCAGTTTCCTAATGGGGACCTGTACACTGTTGCTAATATCAAAACTACATTATCTAGCTGAAGTTCATATGCACAAACCTCAAAGTGTTGATCAACACAAAATTTGCTTACTTCTACAGTCTGGCATTTATACCCTTGTTTTCTGAAAATGGCAGCTCCTCCTTTATCCATCCTAGATCTACAAGTTAAGATGCTAAATTATACCCACTTATACTGAGACTATCTATGCCCACAGTTACATGGTGTTCAGACAGACAGAGTATATCAATCTCATTCTTATTTTTGAGATCATCTAAACATACTAATAGCTCATCTACTTTATTTTTTATTCCCCTGATATTTTGATGAAGTAAGTTGATACTGCCCTTAGCTTTACCCCTATTTACTGCACATGAAGTTTCTTTTATTCCATTTATCTTGGTTGTCATCTGTCTGGACTTTGGCTTTAACCTAAAAAATCTGTCTGCATGGACCAATTAACCACAGGGGTCACCCATTGTGTGACTGTGGACCCCCTTACAGTTTCTGCTAATAGAGAAGCTAACTTAATTTTCCCCATCATATTCAGGTGCAGGACATGTATAGTGTATCCCCACCTACCAGTAGCATTTACTGGAACAACACTTATGTGAGATAATGCTGGTGTCTGGAGCATCCTCTTCAGCTCAGTGTTAACATGCTTTACAGCAGTGTTTACCCAGGGCTGATCATGGTGCTGAAAGATCTCCACAAACCCCACATTTGTGTGCTCAGTTTCTGCTCCTATTTCATCCAGGTCACTTGGATTCATAGCCAGGCTGTTTCCTGCTCCCCCAGCTATAATTACCTGATCTTCCTTCTCAAAGTCCCTGCATAGCTGACCTAAGCTTTCTGTCACCTGGCTAAGGCTAGCACTTGGTTTCAGAAAACTTGTGACCTGGTAACCTGCACCTAATTTCTCCTGAAGCTGCTGGCCTACACACCTCCCATGACTGCTGCCTATAAGCAGAATTCTTCTATTCCTATTGTGGTTTGATCCCGAATTGTCTCTTTTCTTTAAGCTAATATTCTGCTTCAACCTACTTTCAACTACATCTGGATGAGGACCTTCCTCCACTTCAGATAGAAAGCTAAACTGATTTACTAATTGAATTTCTGGAGGTTTTTCAAGTGGTGATTCGTCACTCCACACAACATTTTTCCACTGTTCAATCGTCCAATGTTTACACTCCTTACACCAAGCGAGGCGTCGTTTGGCATTGACTGGCGTGATATGTGCCTTATGAGCAGCCACTCGACCATGAAATCCAAGTTTTCTCACCTCCTGCCTATCTGTCATAGTACTTGCAGTGGATCCTGATGCAGTTCGGAATTCCTGTGTCATGGTCTGGATAGATGTATGCCTATTACAAATTACGACCCTCTTCAACTGTCGGTGGTCTCTATCAGTCAACAGATGAGGTCAGCCTGTACACTTTTGTGCTGTACATGAGTAGGGGGGCTACAGGTGTGTTGGCAAATTTTGTTAGTGCAGGTTGCCTATATCAGGGGCAGGTATGCACTCAGGGGCAGAAATATTGTTCTCCTTTGATTGACAGATACTTAATCTATTGTTCTGCTAAGTGGTTTTCCAAGTCGCTGCACTGAACTTATTGTCCCCCACCCCCTTCCCCTCACCCAACCCCCACCCCCCTCGCTGCTACAGATACACTTTCAAGTCTGAGTTATTGGAATAGGCCTCCCCTCTCACTCTTATCAATTTGATTGACAACTTAATTAAATCGATCAATTAATTAACCTCTCTGGAGGGAAAGTGCCACGCCGCCCCTGGTGGGAAGTTCGAATTCCATCAGGACAATGCAACCTCTACTAACCTAAGAAAAAATGGAAGGAAGATAGGTCACATTGAGTACTTAATTAAATTGATCAGTTAATTAACCTCTCTGGTGGGGAAGTGCCACCCCCCCCCTCATGCCACGCACCCATCCCAGGTGGGATATTCAAATTTTGTCAGATTTTCGTGAGTGCCACGCCCACCTGGACTTGGACTGAAATAGTTAAGGTCTCCACCACGATCCTCAACCTACCACCAAGTCCCATTACCAACCCATGTTGGCGGGCTAACGTGTAATAACGTGTACTAATATGCACTAACATGTACTAACGTGCGCAACGCTTGATGCAAGTGCCACAACCCTCTGGCTGGAAGTTTGAATTTTGGCGGGAAAAAAGGGCTCCTCCACTAACCTAAGTCATCCAACCAGCACCTCTACCTAGGAATTGGTGGGAAAAAGACTCAGTTGATCGATCATTTGGGGGGAATTCGATTGCTCTGTGTGGAATATTGTTTAAACAATTTAGACAATGTATGGAATATATAGAAATAATATAATGTTTCTTTATAAAAAATTCAGTTTTTTTGGAGGGGGGGGGACTGGATTTTTCTTGCTCATCATTCTCAGCTGTTTGAAAGCATGTAGGTCTTGTAAGAAGCAGTTACATGAGGCAAACATGTTGCAGAACCTAATGTTAGGCACTGTACTCTGGGTGTCTTAAACTAATGTTTTGGGCCTTTGTCGGCACTTAACCTATTTTTCTGTTAAGTGGCTTTCCATATCACTGCACTTAAAATATTCTACCACCATTGATACCAAATTAAGTAATTAGTTATGTCCTCCCACCACTTTCCGGTATGTTTTTCGAATTTCACGTGCTTTTCAACGTCATTTCTGGCGCATTCTTCTTTGTCACCCACCCCCTTAAACTTCTGTACTACATTTTACATAAAAATTATGCAAATTACCCTAGTTTTATGCACTTAACCTGCTGTTCTGCTCCATGTCACCCACTCACGCACTCCCTCCCATTAACTACTATACCACTAACATCACATTGATATATAAAAACACATCCCGCCCGACGCTGCAGCCGCCCCCACTGCAGCCGCCACCGCGAGCCACCGCAAGGCGCAAGCCAGCACGAGCCATCGCTATCACACAGCTGCAGGTGAAAGTTGGGTCTGTTTTCGTGTATAAGGTTAGAATTCTTCGAGTGTTATACTGACATCAGGCGCGAACAAGCTGGCCCCATACGTGATGACGCATAGCTGTGATGTGGGTCCAGCGCCGAGAGATGTTGCAATGCTATCCAGAATACCACAGGGTGCATTCTTCCTAGCTATCGTCACTGAATTTACCTGTCAAACTGCGGCTGCTGCCGGTGTGGGAGCACCGTCTCAAATGACATTAGTTTTTGCTGAAGATGAGTGCTATTTAGGAAGTGAAGTTTAAGATGGAAGATAACCAAATATATATAATGATTGTATGGTATTATGCCTATCATGCAGCACGAATTGGGTTATGGAAGCAGGAGGCATGTGGCTCTGTCCGCCGCTTCCAAAGATATATAGTGGACATATCTAAATTATATCTCCTGTACTTGAAGAAAACCACAGACATAGCATATGGTTAAAAAACTGTACAATGTCACAGTGGGAACAGGGTTGAGAAAAAAGAACACAGAGGTTGTGAGGTAAAAATTCATTTATTTCTGATCCAATTTAAAAGCAATATTACATTTTCATAAGCAGACACAGCAACACTTTTTTCATCCATGTTCTTGAGTCGATGGAGAGAAGGACACCCGTAGAATTCCAGGGCTTGAATAGCAGCAAACTTAAAGATTCAGCGCATCCATGAGATCTTCCCATTCCCCTTCATGTAGACGATTGTATCCGTGTGATCGAATAATTTAAGTGCCGTCACCATATCTTTAGAGGGTATGCCAGGGTCATCCCAGTGAATTCCATGGTAGAAATGCGTTAACCACTTTGCAGTCTTCAATGTCTTAGCACAGTTCACTTATTTGAAAGACCTCGGTGATGCAATATTTGCAGAGAATGTCACTATTTTTCCAGCATCTTGTGTGTACGCTACAAACGCAACATCTTTAAATATGAACTGTCTACACTCACCATCATAGAAACCCTGAGTGTCCGCAATGATGTTCACACCTTGAGATTCCATTGTGAAATGCTCTAGGTATGATGAAGCACCTATTCATTTATACAGCTTATTGCACAACACCGGTGAGCGGGCATAAGTTGATGACACGGTGATGTAGAACTAGAGCATATGCGGCAGTGGGTTCTGGGAAATTAGTAGAAGATTCAAATTCAATTCGCACATCTATAGGTCCAGACGTAATTATCTCGTTGTGTTTCAAGCAGTCTATTACAGTGATCGGTGAACTTATGTGGACTGAGTAGATACCCTCCTCCCTCTCCTTTGGCAATTTCATAGTAAGAAGCACGAAACGTTGCATATATGTCATAAGCTAAACTGTATACATGCTGATTCCACTGCAGATGTAAATTCCCATAAGGGTAGAATTCTGAATTGAGGTAGGCTTCAGCATTAGTTAACTTGCAGTTACCGAACGCGGTGGAATCATTTGCTATATTGCCTCTTCTATCAGTATGAAACGCAAATATGATGAATCTAGGTGTTTCTAGAAGGCATGAGGTTTTAATAGCCCATGTCTGTCTGCTCGCCATCGGTAACACTCGGAACTCGAAAATCTCCCATGAGTGAAATGTCAGTGACAGAAATGTACCTGAATTCAGGACTTTTAAAAGCTTCAAACGCTCCCCGTCGGATACATTGATGTGAGGCACTTTCCATATTGTCTTGCTGATTGTGATCATATTCTCCTCTTGAGCTCCTTGAATGTATCAGTTATTGTCCGTCGCACTCTGCACCAGAATGAGTTCTTGTTTAGCATTGACAATAATCTGTCTCACGTCTCCAAGTATCCCATAAGCATTTTTAGTGGTATGCATGCAGTAAATCGCTTGTACTCTGCAACTGTTCTATCCTCTGGATCGTCTATGAACCATACTGCGTTTTCTAAACTATGCAAATCCGCTGGTGATGCCGAGACGTATGTTTTAAGGGTTGATATTATGCCGACATTGGATGTGCAGTCCATCTCAGACCCACAAAGTTCATAGTGTATCTCTTGGAACAGGAATGCTAAAGCATTATTTGTCAGCTTGGATCCCACTGTATCTCTGCCGTCAGTTTTCTTGAATGACCCCTCTAGATATATGACACTCTTGCATGGAAGCAAATGTTCAAATGTGTGTGAAATCTTTTAGGACTTAACTGCTAAGGTCTTCAGTCCCTAAGCTTACACACTACTTGTGTGTTTGTCCTTAGGATAATTTAGGTTAAGTAGTGTGTAAGCTTAGGGACTGATGACCTTAGCAGTTAAGTCCCTTAAGATTTCACACACATTTGAATATTTTTGCATGGAAGCGTGAGTGCGTCGTGCGTCTTGGTGGTGGATGACAATCCTGATTTCTTTGTTCTTGTTAAATGTGGTTGAAGCGTAAGGTTTATGATAGAAGTATTCCTGCCGTATAATTCTCTCATCATACTCTACCAGACTGGTTATATTGAGTGAGGACATCATTGCGCGGTTTCAGGCCCACTGATTTAAGAAACATGTAATTCGCACATGCAGTTCGGTAGCGAAGTGGCATGCCGTGGATTGCGTGCACTTGTTTTATACCGTACGCCCATCCTACCTTAGATGTAATCTTACAATGATTTCCTCACCACGGAAGTCAACAAGTTGATTATTGGGGTCAACAATACGCAGCTCCAAATAGTCCAATGTCTGAGCTGTCACTGGAAATTACACTACTGGCCATTAAAATTGCTACACCACGAAGATGACGTGCTACAGACGCGAAATTTAACCGACAGGAAGAAGATGCTGTGATATGCTAATGATTAGCTTTTAAAAGCATTCACACAAGGTTGGCGCCGGTGGCGACACCTACAACGTGCTGACATGAGGAAAGTTTCCAACCGTTTTCCCATACACAACCAGCAGTTGACCGACGTTGCCTGGTGAAACATTGTTGTGATGCCTCGTGTAAGGAGGAGAAATGCGTACCATCACGTTTCCGGCTTTGATAAGGGTCGGATTGTAGCCTATCGCGATTGTGGTTTATCGTATCGCGACATTGCTGCTCGCGTTTGACGAGATCCAATGACCGTTAGCAGAATATGGAATCGGTGGGTTCAGGACGGTAATACGGAACGCCGTGCTGGATCCCAACGGCCTCGTATCACTAGCAGTCTCGGTCACCTCTTGTTCGCATTGACGGCACTTTGGACAGTGGATGTTACATTTTAGATGTGTTACGACCCGTGGCTCTACCCTTCATTCGATCCCTGCGAACTGTACATTTCAGCAGGATAATGCACGACCGTATGTTGCATGTCTGGATGCAGAAAATGTTCGACTGCTGCCCTGGCCAGCACATTCTCCAGATCTCTCATCAATTGAAAACGTCTGGTCAATGGTGGCCATGCAACTGGCTCGTCACAATACGCCAGTCACTACTCTTAATGAACTGTGGTACCGTGTTGAAGCTGCATGGGCAGCTGTACCTGTACACGCCGTCCAAGCTCTGTTTGACTCAATGCCCAGGCGTATCAAGGCCATTATAACGGCCAGAGGTGGTTGTTCTGGGTACTGATTTCTCAGGATCTATGCACCCAAATTGCGTGAAAATGTAATCACATGTCAGTTCTAGTAAAATATATTTGTACAATGAATACCCGTTTATCATCTGCATTTCTTCTTGGTTTAGCATTTTAATGGCCAGTAGTGTATATTGCATTGGCAGGGTCTCAACAATCTTATACCCTGTTGCAACTGAGGGGAAGAATCCGTAAATAGTGTGAATCAGACTATCGTTGAGATAGGAGTTCATTGCAATGTTACACTTGACAAGGATTGTGCTGACAGGGAGTATGTCCACTGTCTGGTCTGACTTGTAAAATTCACTTGGATCCTTCTTCAAAAGGATTAATATCCAGATGCACTTTATTGCTAGTCTCAGTGATATTTGGGATGCTGTTGTACGTCTCCAGTCCAGTCAATGCAATACTCCATTCACCATCGCTCAAATCAATTGGCGGGAAGTAATTTGCACGCAATACAGATGATCGTTCTTTTAATGTCAAAGTGTACAACACTGCATCTGAACCTCAACTGATGAATGAATTTTTAAACCTCCTCCTTATATAGAATGCTTCTTCTTCTTCTTCTTTTTCTTTGTAAACGACAAGAGAAACATGATGCATAGATGTCCACAGAGGTGTGTATCAAAGTCCTGACAGCGTCGATAATTACAGAGCACATGTCTTCTGTGAGTGAATTATAGTTCTAATTCTTCTGGTGGTTGAAGGTCACCAAATGAGCCGAAATAGTAGGCGGTATCCGCATTTTTCATAACATATGACATCCAGTGGGTGCCGGGGCCTCCAGCAACATCTAAATTCACAATACTGTATTCACCAGTTTTCCACATAGTCTTTGGTAATGTATCCCGCATCAACACACCACAGAATCTTGGTATCTTGAATTTGTCTCTAACAGACTTAAGAAGATCTGTATTTGTAAGCGGTCGGTCTGGTAGGACCCCTAATGGGCTTTTTCTTTATTTATGAATAGACCAAACCCTTTCCTATACGGTTTTGAGTATAGTCTTTTTTTCGATGGCTGCGGCTTTCATCGTGTGGTTATGTCTTCTTGCCTCTTCTAACAGTGCTTGGGAGTTTTGCGCGTTTTAGACCGTTCGAGCAATAGCTGCAACACCACCAGCGAGAGAACGTACCGCCGAAAGCGGAGAGAGGGTCAGGATGAGAAATGGGATAAAACCGGCAGATGTCTTGCGTATTGGTAGAACTCGAGGTGCTTTAACAGATCCTCTTCTTCTTCTTCCCACATCTTTCTGCTTGAGTGCGTTTTTAGCTGCATATATCGCTGTCAGGATACAGGTCCTCAAGCAGCCCTTCTTGTTCTTCTTCTTGTTTAGTGCGCAACGTGCAACATTCATAACTCGCTTGAAATTCATCACTCCTAAACCCAACTTGATGTTCTCACGCATGGTTTTATCAACTACAAATGCTGCGATGCATTGACCTATACCAATATCCTTTCTTCTCCATATCACCTTAGCCTTATCAGCTAAAATCCTACCTGCAATGTGACGACTTGATAGATCTTTATTTGCAGCATATGCAATGTCGTGTTGCATACACGCTTCGTCGAGCAGATTAACTCCCTTATCGCCTTGCGCCAAGCATTTCTGAAGCTTTCTCCCAGGTCCACAGTAGTTATACCAGGGATGTGTAATTCCACCGGCAGTTTGTCTAGAATACCATCGCCTCCTCTAATGAGTCTCCTAGCACGCATGCTATGCTACTGTGGCGGTTGTGGACAGTGCACTCCCATTATATAGCAAATCGCTGGAATCAATCCAACTGTTTTGTGTAGCAGGAAAACCAAGCCATTTGACTAGTGCTTTATTTCCCCGATGTCTTATGACTCTCTCCACGAGAAAAACATCCGGTTCTGAGCTTTTCTGCATGTCCTCAGTGTAGAAGCAGCCTGCAATTTCTTCACCTTCACTATCCTTCAATATATAAGTTCTACGATTCGTTTGTTTCACTTTTGAAACTGTGAGTATCTCAGTTGACCAGTTCGGTAGGTATGATTTCTCAAATGCCGTCTTGTGTTTTGAGATACGCACCAAATCACCTACATTAAATTTCTGTTTGCGCGGATCCAGCATCTTAACACGATAGTACACCGTATCCATGAGTCCATTATCACGAACATCGTTTGGTCTAATTTTTATTGTGCTAGGTTTGGTTCGATTATAGTGAGTAGTTGTTTCTGGGAGGATATCTGTCCATTCGTATGAGCCGCGAATGTTAAAACACATCCACATTCGACCTTTTATTGTTCTGTTCAGACGCTCCACGATACTTGCTAATAGGTGCGTGATTGTTGAGTAGTGATATATTCCGTTCCGCTGCATCACTGCCTTGAAATACCTATTGTAGAACCCTCCACCGTGATCGGTTCGGAGGTTGTCTGGCCATCGATTCGTCCCTGTCTGTAGCAAACGCTCAAAAACATGGGCGACATTTCGACCCGTTTTTGTTTTGACAGATAATGCCCAGGCAAATTTGGAGCATGTATTTATAGCCATTAAAATATGATTGAATCCATTATTCTCATGTGAATATTCCCTCATATCTACAAGATCAGTTTGCCACAAGTCATCCAACCCTTTAATCATAACATGCCTGCGAGGGTATGTTTTGGGTGCTGGTTTGTGCAGTTATCGAACTACTGTCTCCATACTTATTCCCGGCGGGGTCAGGGATTTTCTCTGCCTCGTGATGGCTGGGTGTTGTGTGCTGTCCTTAGGTTAGTTAGGTTTAAGTAGTTCTAAGTTCTAGGGGACTTATGACCACAGCAGTTGAGTCCCATAGTGCTCAGAGCCATACTTATTCGATGATACCTCTCTCTCTACGCTCTGAGATTACTGAAACAACCCCATTCGAATGAGCTGTATTACCTGCAGCAGCAGCTGATGCCATGAGCAGCCATAGTCGATCTGTTAGTTCTTTGGGATCGTCATAATATATATACTGAGCTATTCGATTGTTCACTGCTTTATGCTCAAGGTCAATACCATCACCGCTGCTGCTGTTGTTTTGACCTTCAAGTATTGGTTTTATAATGGTTTTATATTACATTTCCCTATCATTAACTGAATAATTTATAGATTTTTTTTTGGTAGGTCTTAGGAAAATAAGATTCATTAAGCCGGGTGTTCTCTCAAACCACCTATCACCAATCTGTATTGCTGCATGTTGTGTCTTCAGTTACAGTTATAGGATGCATACCCAACATGTACGGTCTTCCCCTGCTAACGCCGAATGTTCTATCTATCTGACCGGGGTTGTGACGAATAATGAATTCATCAATGGCAACACTCACGTTATCATGTGTTTTTGTTTTTGCTGAGAGCTGTCAGAGAGATTCAGTAACCGGCTTAAAGGTCTCTCTTAGTCTTTGCTGTCGATCCATATGCCCTAACCTCAGCAACCGTAATTTCTCACGAACTGCTTTACACGCCTGCATCACTTTCTGCTTCGTCGACATCCAATCAGACATCTCCACTGCGTGAGGCTTTATATATCCGGCAGTTTTCTTCCTCCTCTTACTATGATCCTGATGGTCCTTCTCAACAACAAGGAAGTCTACATTTATTTTCCCCTGAATCGACCTTTTCAGTTAAGTCGGTTACTTTCTCACTGACTTGATTAACTAGCTCATTTAACGCATTCACCATTCACAGAAGAGTCTGGTAATACGTCTCTAGTTCCCTGCGCATACCTGCAACTTTATGCGCCATAGCCTGAATTTTCGCATCCCTGTACAGGCGAATGATCTGTCTGTGTACACCTATCCTCTCGGGTTGAGAGGTAGACATACGCGCGAATTTGTCCGTGGTGTAGCGTACACTGATGTACTAACCGCTCTTACCATGCTATATATGCAAAAACTCTTGAAAGTTTCGCCTGTACCTACCATCACTCAGTTTTGTTGTTTTATCAATAACGAGAAGCCCATACTGTGAACGATTCCAGCAATCTGCACATATCTTCACAAAATCATTGAACGACATGTCCATTCCGACATGTGCCTGGTAAATATCTTTTAAATTCAGGTTGTCTTGTTTGAAGGCTATAATGAGGTTTGCGTTATCCCTAATCAACTGTATGGGGATTCTGGAATATGTTTGGTTTAGATAAAATACATCAGCACCCATATGACGGCCGAAACAGAAGTATTTAGTCTTGGTTTTCCACAGCAACATCATCAAATATGAAGACATTGTTTGGCTTTGCTTTTTCAGGTGGAGGGATATCACCGCTTGCACCGAATGTCGTGTATGTAACACCATTTACACCGTGCAATATCTCCTGCAATAGCTGATACTTGGGGTGAAATAGTGTTTTTGAGAACCCACACACATGTTCAAATCGGACTCCATCTACATACACTCCTGGAAATTGAAATAAGAACACCGTGAATTCATTGTCCCAGGAAGGGGAAACTTTATTGACACATTCCTGGGGTCAGATACATCACATGATCACACTGACAGAATCACAGGCACATAGACACAGGCAACAGAGCATGCACAATGTCGGCACTAGTACAGTGTATATCCACCTTTCGCAGCAATGCAGGCTGCTATTCTCCCATGGAGACGATCGTAGAGATGCTGGATGTAGTCCTGTGGAACGGCTTGCCATGCCATTTCCACCTGGCGCCTCAGTTGGACCAGCGTTCGTGCTGGACGTGCCGACCGCGTGAGACGACGCTTCATCCAGTCCCAAACATACTCAATGGGGGACAGATCCGGAGATCTTGCTGGCCAGGGTAGTTGACTTACACCTTCTAGAGCACGTTGGGTGGCACGGGATACATGCGGACGTGCATTGTCCTGTTGGAACAGCAAGTTCCCTTGCCGGTCTAGGAATGGTAGAACGATGGGTTCGATGACGGTTTGGATGTACCGTGCACTATTCAGTGTCCCCTCGACGATCACCAGTGGTGTACGGCCAGTGTAGGAGATCGCTCCCCACACCATGATGCCGGGTGTTGGCCCTGTGTGCCTCGGTCGTATGCAGTCCTGATTGTGGCGCTCACCTGCACGGCGCCAAACACGCATACGACCATCATTGGCACCAAGGCAGAAGCGACTCTCATCGCTGAAGACGACACGTCTCCATTCGTCCCTCCATTCACGCCTGTCGCGACACCACTGGAGGCGGGCTGCACGATGTTGAGGCGTGAGCGGAAGACGGCCTAACGGTGTGCGGGACCGTAGCCCAGCTTCATGGAGACGGTTGCGAATGGTCCTCGCCGATACCCCAGGAGCAACAGTGTCCCTAATTTGCTGGGAAGTGGCGGTGCGGTCCCCTAGGGCACTGCGTAGGATCCTACGGTCTTGGCGTGCATCCGTGCGTCGCTGCGGTCCGGTCCCAGGTCGACGGACACGTGCACCTTCCGCCGACCACTGGCGACAACATCGATGTACTGTGGAGACCTCACGCCCCACGTGTTGAGCAATTCGGCGGTACGTCCACCCGGCCTCCCGCATGCCCACTAGACGCCCTCGCTCAAAGTCCGTCAACTGCACATACGGTTCACGTCCACGCTGTCGTGGCATGCTACCAGTGTTAAAGACTGCGATGGAGCTCCGTATGCCACGGCAAACTGGCTGACACTGACGGCGGCGGTGCACAAATGCTGCGCAGCTAGCGCCATTCGACGGCCAACACCGCGGTTCCTGGTGTGTCCGCTGTGCCGTGCGTGTGATCATTGCTTGTACAGCCCTCTCGCAGTGTCCGGAGCAAGTATGGTGGGTCTGACACACCGGTGTCAATGTGTTCTTTTTTCCATTTCCAGGAGTGTATGTCAGCAGCGTCATGAGGACATTAGTCTTCCCACAATTGGATGGACCTACAATAATTGCTCGTATGTTATCTGGAAGGAGAATTACATTCTTCTTCATCTTCAGGTCTTCTTTTGCATCTTCACAGGACCAGTCACCGACAACAAAGGCCTTGTGATGAGGATGTTTAACCCACCCTGCCATGATACTAACTATGCCCAGTACTGACAAGTAGGTGGCATATATAGAAAGATACACTTGAAGGGACAGTAATAGTATGTTTGGTCAATATAGCTCAGTCCAGATGCACTGATTGGGAGGCGAAGTATAGCACTGTACTCGACTGTATCCAGTCACCTCCACATTCGGAGAGCGTTTGCTCTGTTTTCTGTACGTAGACCCGAGTTGGCATAGACCTTCGCGGCTCATACAAATGGACAGATATCCTCCCAGAAATAACTGCTCACTATAATCGAACCAAACATAGCACAATAAAAATAAGACCAATCGATGTCCGTGATAATGGACCTATGGATACAGTGTACTATCGCGTTAAGATGCTGGATCAACGCAAACAGAAATTTAATGTAGGTGATTTGGTGCGTATCTCAAAACACAAGACTTCATTTGAGAAATCATACCTACCGAACTGGTCAACTGAGATACTTACAGTTTAAAAAGTGAAACGAACGAATCGTAGAACTTATATACTGAAGGATAGTGAAGGTGAAGAAATTGCAGGCTGCTTCTACACTGAGGATAGCTCAGAACCGGATGTTTTTCTCGTGGAGAGAGTTATAAGACATCGGGGAAATAAAGCACTAGTCAAATGGCTTGGTTTTCCTGCTACACAAAACAGCTGGACTGATGTCAGCAGTTGGCTATGCAATGGGCGTGCATTGTCCACAACTGCCACGCTAGAAGACGCATTAGAGGAGGCGGTGGCATTCTAGACAAACTGCCAGTGGAATTACACATCCCTGGGTATAACTACTGTGGACATGGGACAAAGCTTCAGAAATAATGACAGAAGGTGATAAGGGAGTTAATCTGCTCGACGAAGCGTGTATGGAACACGACATTGGACATGCTGCAAATAAAGATCTATCAAGTCGTCATATTGCAGATAGGATTTTAGCTGATAAGGCTAAGGCGACATGAAGAAGAAAGGATATTGGTATAGGTCAATGCACCGCAGCATTTGTTGTTGATAAAACCATGAGTGGAAAAATCAAGTTGGATTTAGGAGTGATGAATTTCAAGCGAGTTATGAATATTGCACGTTGTGCACTAAACAAGAAGAAGAACAAGAGGGGCTGCTTGAAGACCTGTATCCCGACAGTGATGTATGCAGCTAAAATCGCACTCAAGCAAAAAGATGTGAGAAGAAGAAGAAGAGGATCTGTTAAAGCACCTCGAGTTTTACCAATACCCAAGACATCTGCCAGTTTTATCCCGGCCAAGAACGCGCAAAACTCCCAAGCACAGTCAGAAGAGGCAAGAAGACATAAGCACATGATGGAAGCTGCAGCCATCGGAAAAGGACTATACTCAAAACCGTACAGGAAAGGGCTTGGTCTATTCATAAATAAAAAAAAGCCCATTAGCGGTCCTACCAGATCGACTGCTCACAAATACAGATCTTCTTAAGTCTGATAGAGACAAATTCAAGATACTATTGCGGCCACATGTAGTAAGCATTGCTTCACGCAGTGGAGAATGGCAAAACAGACGCACGATGGCGACCGAGGCGTTGCGAAGTAGGCAGGCACAGATAGCCTTGCTGACAGCAGCAGTCTACCATCAGGTTGATGCAAGGACGCACACAGACAGAGCGCCGCGCGAAGCCTGGAGAGTGCTGAGTAAGGGAAAGTGAGGCCAGCACACTAAGTTACGCTGCAATATACTGTGGGAGTAATAACAAAAAGCTACCACCGAGGGTAAAAAACGTCCTCCTGCCACATATAAACAGTGGAGCACAGACAGCAACAGACAGAAGCCATTAGGAAGCAGTTCAGATCTGAGGATGGATGTGGTCCGTGTCTGAATGATCAATCTTCGTAGGTGACGATTCCGGAAGTCTGTTCCAGCTCGCAGGAGTCATGCGTTGGCCGCCAGATGTCAACTTCAGCTCTGGAGGTCGGCCCGAGTACAGTCGGCACCATGGCTGACTAACTACAGCGAGATCTTCCAGCAGGACCGGTCGCTGCGTGGTCTTGGTCGCAGGCGCCGCCAGGGACTGACGCCCAGACTTCATGGCAACCCGGCCCCACGGTGCGTGGTCCGTCCATGACGGGACCTCGCGGACATCGTGCCTGACGGCTTCCCAGCCGCCGGTGCAGCATGTGTCAGCAGCTGACCTCACGGCGATGCGGCTCCACGTGCGTGCCCATACTGGAGCGCCGAGAGCGACGAGTTCATCTCAACCACAGGGCATCCTGGCTTCAGCGGAGCATTGGTAGCCTGAGGCTCCCGTGTGCGATCAGCGGCGCGCGTTGCGCGCATTGTCAGAGGATCTACACAGCAGCAGCCAGGCGGAGGGATCGCAGGGCTGGGCAGCGACGACGAGGGAGAAACTGTAAAGAAAGTTCAATAAATAATTGTAAAACTCCACGCTCTCTCAGTCTTTGGCGCAGCCACTGTGTCTGCTGCTAAAAAGTGGTGCAGAAGTTGTAACAAGTGGTGTCAGGCGCGCCCACGCCACGACTTTCACTAGCACCATGTGAATAGGGTGTGTCCAGCAACTGCCTTCTCTCTATGTTTTCTGTGTAGCTAGACATGTCGAGGGTAACGTTAAGGGATGTGAGAGTATCATTTGAAAGGCCTAGCAGCCCTGTAGACTTATCGCAGTTTCGTGGGAATGATAGTCACGTTAACTTAGTACCATCTAAATGTGTAGTGTGTGGATTAACAGGTCACGTCGCTCCTTGCGATAAATTTGTACCAAGCACTTGTGATGTGTGTGGCTCCCACGGTCATGTAATGGGGCAATGTGGTAAGTCCAGGAATTAACTTGCTTCTGTGTAATACAATTTTATTTTTGTGAGGTAAGGTATACCACACGGAAAATGTCAGAGACACGCACAACCGGGACAAGTGACACTGTAGTCGCATTGACAGAGCAAGTTAAGAAACTGATTGAAGAAAATAAGTTGCAAAAGCAGCACATGAAGAGGATGGAGCAACAATTGTTGCAAAATACTCAATCAGGCTCGGGAAGCGATAGTGTAGAATGCAAGGGTACTGTCTTTTCCGGTATGGCAGATTGTTCAGCAGCTAATTTGATACCTTCCTTCTCGGGCAAAACATCAGAGGATGTGAATGTTTTCATTTGTGACATATATAGTACGGCTAGACTGTGTGGCTGGTCGGATGAAATGTGTTTGCAAATGGCGAGGTTACTGTTAGTAGGTGACGCAAAGACTTATGTGGCATACCATGAAGTGTTAAAGGATGCTACTACGTTCAAGGAGTTGGCTGAGGGATTATTGCAAAGGCTTAGGAAACAAAACAGTGCCAGATTTTTTAGAGAAAAGTTGGGGAGGATGATGCAAAAAACGGGTGAAACAGTAGAAGAATTTTCAGACAGAATTAGGAGAATGAATACGCACATGTATGAGTTAACGCAAGATGTGAGTGCAAATGAATTTCTATTGAAAGAAGCAGAGTATAGAGCTTTAGACGCATTTTTTGCGAGGGATCTCGCCGGATTTTTGACGCTAGCTACGGATGGAAAATCCGAGTGACTTAGCAGCATTGCACGTAGCTACACATTTGCAGGAAGTGGATAGCGCCACTAGAAGTCGCAATGACAAGAAAATTTTTTCGTCTTCCAAAGAGTGTTACCGTTGTGGGAAGCAAGGTCATTTTAAGGGACAATGTCAGGAACCGCAGTGTTTCAATCGTCAGAAAATAGGGCATAAGGCACGGCAGTCAAGAAGCAGGTTAATGATACAGCAGGTAAAAAACTGTTAAACGAAAAAGGGAGTGTTCCTGCCGTCGAGAGGCATTCCCAGTAAAAAGAGGTACTCAGAGAGTGCACGAAGAGGCGGATTGTAGTTTGATGGTTTGGATAAAAGATAAGTGGCGAAGAGTTTTAGTGGATACTGGAGTGCATGTATCGGTTGTCACTGTGGACCTAGTGGGCAAGAAAAGATTGGAATCTCCGGGATACAGATTGCGCGCAGTAGGTGATAAAAAATTAGAAGCACTAGGGACAGCACAGCTCAAGTTTAAGATAGGGAATGTGTGGTTCCGGGAGGAAATGGAGGTGTTGTCAACGGTGGGACAGGGATTTTCAGCGATACTTGGGTTGGACTCTCTGATTAAACATCACGCCAAGATTGACCTTTCGCAACATACGCTGGAACTCGATGGGAACTTGTTTTCAATGGGTACAGCCATTGCAAATGTTTCAGAGTCGCAAGATGCACCAATAGCTAAGGTGATAACAACTAAACTGTGTACAAGTGCATTAAAGGTGATTTCGTGTGACAAAGTACGAACAGGTACAGGGAAGTAGATCTGGGTACCGGTGGATGTCGATGTGCCACAGCAGGGGTTATTCTTGGTAGAGCCACTACCGAGTAATGAGATTTTAGACGAAAAGCATTGCTTTATTCGTAGGAGTGCAACACGGGTAACGGACATAAACGGGTAGTTTATGGTTCCGGTGAGATTAGATAACTTCGGGCGGGATGACGTCGATCTGCCGAAGGGATTAGTAATAGCCACAGTAGAGTTAATGGATGAAGAGGACACCGATAGTTCGAGGCTAGACTATGATGTAAAGCAAACCGTCAGCACATCTGCACTTCGTGACAGGGTAAATCATTTGAGAGGAAATAATCGTTCGGGTATGGAAGCATTATTACTAAAGTATAAAGCATTGTTTGAAGCACAGGGTACGTTACCTGCTACGCCGATAACACAGCATCTTATTCCGACAGGGAATCACGCTCCGGTGTACGGTAAGCCATACTGACTACCGAAACAATTACAACCAGTAGTAGAGCAATTAACAGAGCAACAACTGGAAGATGGGATAATTCAGCACAGTAATAGTCCTTGGTATAGTAGCGTGGTCCTAGGTCCGAAGACGACAACGGACGGGTCGAAAAAATTTCGCTTTTGTTGCGATTACAGACATTTGAATGAACTGACAGTTGCGGACGTATATACGATTCCGAATATCACAGAAACGTTAGACAAGCTAGGGCAGTGTAAATTTTTCTCCACAATGGATTTGGGAAGCGGTTATCACCAGATTGAAGTATGTCCGGAGGACAGGCCAAAAACGGCATTTACGACGCATTGTGGTCACTTTGAGTATAAAAGAATGCCGTTTGGATGAGAAAACGCTCCAGCAACATTTCAAAGGTTGTTGGATGGAGTCCTTCGCGGGTTGAAACCGAAAAAATGCATGGTGTATCTGGATGACATTACAGTTTTTCAAGAGATATAGAGCAGCATGTGGAATGGTTAGAGGATGTGTTTACGAGATTAGAGGCAGCACGGCTAACATTAAGTTTGGACAAATGCCATTTTGTGCTAGCACAAGTAAATTATCTCGGGCATGTTATCAGTCAGGACAGGGTACAGACAGATCCTCGTCTCACTTCTGCAGTACGAGATTTTCCGGTTCCGCAAACGGTTAAACAACTGCAATCGTATATTGGTCTTGCGAACTATTATCGAAAATTCGTGCAGGGGTTCGCAGAAATAGTGAGGCCACTTACTAAGTTGCTAAGAAAAGGTGTTACCTTCTAGTGGACGTCAGAGTGCGAGAAAGCATTTCAAGATTGGAAACGGATGCTGACATCAGATCCAGTTTTGAAGTTTCCAGACTTTTCGGAGGAGTTTATACTACGATGTGACGCATCTAATCACACTCTTGGGGTTGTACTTGGGCAAGAAACTGAGGCAAAGAACATTCGATTGCGTTCGCGTCTCGTCAACTTAACAAGGCGGAACAAAATTACTCCATGATGGGGAAGGAATTGTTAGCGGTAATATACGGGATTTCGTACTTTCGATGTTATCTGTACGGTAGAAGGTTTAAGGTTGTGACGGATCATTCAGCTCTGAAATGGTTATTAGGTCTGAAAGACACAGCGAGTAGGGTAGTGAGATGGGCGCTGAAACTCAGTGAGTTCAATTATGAGGTAATACAGAAGCCAGGTGTGAAACATGCCAATGCTAACGCATTCAGCAGGAAAGTGGCAGAATTACAAATAACAAGGTGACTGAAGATGAGTGGAAAAGAGCACAAGCCGTGGATAGTGATTGCCAGTTGTTCAGAAAGCAACCGCAGTTCCTAGTACAGGACGGGTTGCTTTGCAGGTCGATGAAATGCGGCCCGCGCGTCGTCGTACCAGCAGCGTTAAGAACTGAAGTTTTGCAACAGGCACATCACCATTTTCTTTCAGGACATGGCGGGAGAAGAGCTACGGATAGACTTATAGCAGAGAAGTTTTGGTGGAGGACACGACGTCAAGACGTGGATGAGTACGTCAGGAATTGTGTGCCATGCGCACAGTGTGTGAACTTGAGCCGTCAAAAGATTCAGCTTCAAAGATGAGCAGGGCAGACAAACGTTTCCAACAAATCGGAATTGATGTATTAGGCCCATTTAATAGCAGTGCATCAGGGAATAAGTATGTGTTAACAGTGACTGACCACTTTTCTAGGTATTTAGTCATGGTCGCATTACCATATCAGGAAGCAAGTACGGTGGCACAAGCTTTAGTTAATAATTGGTTATTCAGGTATGGGATACCTCAGTTCTTAATCTCGGATCAAAGTACTAATTTCACGTTTGACCTGATGAAGCAACTGTGTAAGTTACTGAAGGTAAAGAAACTACGGACTAGTCCATTCCATCCGCAAGCAAACCGACGAGTAGGAGTGCATCGCACGATCGCTAAGATGTTGAGCCACTATGTAAATAGTTAACACACCGACTCGGATGTGTACTTGTAATTCGTAACCAGTGCATATAAAAGTAAGGTACATACGTCGACAGGATTGTCGCCATACGAAGTAGGGTATGCGTGGAAGATGCCATCACCTTTTGACATACTTCGTCCAAGGCTGGGAGCGGAGAGCGAGCATTTAAGGCAATTTGCGAAAACGATTATGGAAGTATGGCAGAGAGTTAGACGAGCTAACACGAAAGCGATGGAACAACAAGAACAGATGGGAGGTACAACGAGGAAGTTGCCACAGTACAGAGTAGACCAATGGGTGCTACTAGCTAATTTGTATGTTCCAAAAGGGAGAACCAAGAAGTCCACAAACGAGTTCCAGGCACCGTCCCAAGTAGTGGAAATGACATCACCTGTCAATGTAAAATTACAATTGCCTACCAAGACAACGGTGGTTCACATTAGTAGAGTTAAGCCGTTCCAGGGGGTAGTAGATCCGTGTATATGTACTTCTCATTCTGGCATAAAGCGAAAATAAGTGCCAGAAGCAGACTGTAAACCGGGTATTAAGTATAAGTTGCGTTCGAGGAATGTGTAGTTAGCAGTAATTATTATGTGTGTACTATTTTCGTGCACGGACTAGGGTTAATTTATTCGTATTAAGGGGTAGTGATGAGAGTTTTTTCCTTCTCTCCCCATTCTGTAGGTGACACAGGATGGGGTACAAGTGGATAGTATGGGGCGTAGTCCTCTGGCAGCTGACACAAGCTGGCCAGGTACAGGATATGCCGTTGCGAAGTGGGGTGTCGTTCGGGAAACAACCGGATGTGGTCCTCACGAGTCACGAGTGGATGCTTCGGCTGGCACTCAACATCCTGCAGGTAAGGAACGAGATGTGGCAGCTACAGAAGGTGGTATTGAGTGTGGAAACGGTTGCATCTAAGAACGGAATATTACGGGACGTGCAAGAAGAGTACGAGGCTTTGGATAGGTCATGTAAGGAAATAAGGGAACAACTGCGCCAAGTCGTGAGCATGATTCCAGGGACAAGAAAGAGAGTAAAGAGGGGTTGGTTGAATGCAGGTGGGAAGTTTCTGAAAACAATTTTTGGAACAGCGGATAGAGACGATATTGAGGGTTTGAACAATTCTTTAACAGTTATTTGCGACAGGGAGGAAAGCATAGGGAAGTTAGTGGATATACACACAACAGAGATACGGGTATTAGGTACAGAGTTGTTGACTGTAACAAGCGTGGTGCGTGGGATGGCTACAGGGTTACGAGCGTATATAGAACAAACACAGAAATTAAGGTAACAACAGATCTAGTTAAGATGTATATAGAGATTAGATTTCCAGTAACTAGTGTGGGGAGACAGTATCACTGTTACACAGTGCATCCTTATCCGGTCAGATGGGAGTGCATGGGGAAGGGCGTACATTTCAGGACACAGGAGGTTTTATTAATTTCTAAGGAGGGGGATACTCATACTACTATGTTGAGTAGATGTCTAATAGAGTCAGTTTAAATTTGTCCATCACAGGTTGTTTTCACGGTCAAGGGGTCATGTGAGATCCAGTTATTTAGGGCAGAAGCAGAAGCTTCGGAGTGTAGGAGAATAATAGTGAAGCCTACGCCACATTTTCAATAAGTTGGGAGGCATTGGTTGTATTCAGTATTCACTATGTAGAGGATATCAGCCAAGTGTTATGACAATGGGAATTGGACAGCAACTACGGAGACAGCAATTACGGGACAGTGGTTTGCTAATCAATGGGACAAATTGTGAAATAGTAGGGGATCGTTTTAGCTTACCAGCGACAGTCACTGGAGTCACCAAGGTTACAGATACTCATCTGACGTTGTACTGACCGGATGTGTCATTCAGCATCGCTCCAGGAGAAAATTTGATGTATATTAACAACTCCTTGGATGCTACACTATTGCAAACGATAGATAAACTAGTAGATGCAGGGAAAGGTCAAATTTCAATGCAGCAATTATTAAGGCATGTGGAAGAGTACTATACCAGGCGGAAACATAGCATAGTGACCATTGGTATTTCAACAAGTACTATTACCGTATTGATTGTATTTATCGATGTGGTATATGTCTTATTAAAACGGAGGATTCAGCAAGACCGCTCCATGAGATTCCTGTAAAATGGATTACCAGTAGGGCATGAGTCAGGGCAACCTGGATGTATATAGGGAAGAAGTAGAATATAGGATAGAACTAGAGTTAACGTATAGGGTAAATTCGGGGTCGAATTTAATATTTAGGAGGATGAGTGTTGCGGCCACAAGTAGTAAGCGTTGCTTCACGCAGTGGAGAATGGCAAAACAGAGGGACGCCGGCGACCGAGGCGTTGCGAAGTAGGCAGGCTGACAGCAGCAGTCTACCAACAGGTTGACGCAAGGACGCACACAGACCGAGCGCCGAGCAAAGATTGGAGAGTGCTGAGTAAGGGAAAGTGAGGCCAGCACACTAAGTTACGCTGCAATATACTGTGGGAGTAATAACAGAAAGCTACCACCAAGGGTAAGAAACGTCCTCTTACCAGATATAAATAGTGGAGCGCAGGCAGCAACAGACAGAAGCCATTAGAAAGCAGCTCAGATCTGAGGACGGACGTGGTCCGTGTCCGAACGTTCAATCTTCATAGGTGACAAGTCTGTTCCAGCTCACAGGAGTCATCCGTTCGCCACCAGATGTCAACTTCAGCTCTGGAGGTCGGCCCGAGTTCAGTCGGCACCATGGCTGACTAACTACAGCGAGAATTTCCACAGGACCGGCCGCAGCGTGGTCTTGGTCACAGGCGCCGCCAGGGAGTGACGCCCGGACTTCATGCCAACCCGGCCTCACGGCGCGTGGTCCGTCCATGACGGAACCTCGCGAACATCGCAACTAACAGCTTCCCAGTCGCTGGTGCAGCAGGCGTCGGCAGCTGACCTCACAGCAATGCGGCTCCGTGGGTGTGCCCATACTGGGGTGCCGGTTCATCTCAACCACAGGGCATCCTGGCTTCAGCGGAGCACTGGTAGCCTGAGGCTCCCGAGTGCGATCAGCGGCGCGCGTTGCGCGCATTGTCAGAGAATCTACACAGCAGCAGCCAGGTGGAGGGAGCTGCCGGGCTGGGCAGCGCCGACGAGGGAGACATTGTAAAGAAAGTTCAATAAATAATTGTAAAACTCCATGCTGTCTCAGTCTTTGGCGTAGCCACTGTGTCTGCTGCCAACAAGTGGAGCAGAAGTCGTAACAATACCAACATTCTATGGTGTGTTTATGCAGGATACATTACCAAAGACTATATGGAAAACTGGTGAATGCAGTATTGTGAATTTAGATGTTGTTGGAGGCCCCGGCACCCACTGGGTGTCATATGTTATGAAAAATGCGGATACTGTCTACTATTTCGACCCATTTGGCGACCTTCAACCACCAGAAGAATTACAACAATACTTCACACACTTAAGACATGTGCCCTGCAATTATCGACACTATCAGGACTTTGATACACTCCTCTGTGGACATCCATGCATCATGTTTCTCTTGATGTTCACAAAGAAGAAGAAGAAGCATACTATATAAGGAGGAGGTTTAAACATTTATTCATCAGTTGAGGTTCAGATGCAATGTCGTACACTTTGACATTAAAAGAACGATCATCTGTATTGCGTGCAAAATATTCCCGCCAATTGATTTTAGCGATGGTTAATGGAGTATTGTATTGACCGGACTGGAGACGTACAACAGCATCCCAAATATCTCTGAGACTAGCAATAAAGTGCATCTGGATGTTAATGGCGAAAAAAATATTGTGGAAATAAGAACCAGGGACATATGATATCGATGATTTAAACAAGGTCTTAAAACAGTCTGGAAAAGGTTTTGAACTATGTGCAAACATCAATACACTTAAATCTGAAATAAAGACTGTAAATGCAACGATTGGCTTTAACCAGAAAGGTTCAATACGGCGCCTCCTAGGAGAGATTTTGAATAAGGATGCAAGTGAATTTTACAAGTCAGATCAGACAGTAGACATACTCCCCGTTAGCACAATCTGTGTCGAGTGTAACATTGCAATGAACTCCTATCTCAACGATAGTCTGATTCACACTATTTACGGATTCTTCCCCTCAGTTGCAACAGGGTATAAGGTTGTTGAGATCCTGCCAATGCAATATACCTTCCAGTGACAGCTCAGACATTGGACTATTTGGAGCTGCATATTGTTGACTTGAATAATCAACTTGTTGACTTTCGTGGTGTAGGAATCATCGTATGATTACATCTAAGGCAGGATGGGCAAACGGCATAAAACAAGTGTATGCAATCCACGGCATGCCACTTCGCTACCGACCAGCAAAGTGATAACACGTGCGAACTACGAGTTTCTTAAATCACTTGGCCTGAAACTGCGCAATGATGTCCTCACTCAATATAACCAGTCTGCTGAGTATGATGAGAGAATTATACGTCAGGAATAATTTTCTCATAAACCTTACGCTTCAATCACGTTTAACAAGAACAATGAAATCAGGATTGTCATCTACCACCAAGTCACACGACGCACTCACGCTTCCATGCAAAAATGTTCAAATGTGTGTGAAATATTAAGGGACTTAACTGCTAAGTTCATCAGTCCCTAAGCTTACTCACTACTTAACCTAAATTATCCTAAGGACAAACACACTCAACCATGCCCGAGGGAGGATTCGAACCTCTGCCAGGATCAGCCGGTGGAGGTTCGAATCCTCCCTTGGGCATGGGTGTGTGTTTGTCCTTAGGATAATTTAGCTTAAGTAGTGTGTAAGCTTAGGGACTGATGACCTTAGCAGTTAAGTCCCATAAGATTTCACACACACTAGAACATTTGCTTCCATGCAAAAGCGTTATATATCTAGAGGGGTCATTCAAGAAAACTGATGGCAGAGATACAGTGGGATTCAAGCTGGCACGTAACACTTTAGCATTCCTGTTCCTAGAGATACACTATGAACTTAGTGGGTCTGAGATCGACTGCACACGCAATGTTGGCATAACATCAACCCTTAAAACATACGTCTCGGCATCACCAGCAGATTTGCATAGTTTAGAAAATGCAGTATGGTTCATAGACGATCCAGAGGACAGAACAGTTGCAGAGTACAAGCGATTTACTGCATGCATACCTCTAAAAATGCTTATGGGATACTTTGAGGACATGAGACAGATTATTATGAATGCTAAACAAAAACTTATTCTGGTGCGGAGTGTGACGGACAATAACTCATACATTCAAGCAGCTCAAGAGGAGTATATGATCACAATCAGCAAGACAATATGGAAAATGCCTCACATCACTGTATCTGTCAAGGAGCGTTTGAAGGTTTTAAAAGTCCTGAATTCAGGTACATTTCTGTCACTGACATTTCGCTCGTGAGAGATTTTCGAGTACCCAGTGTTACTGTCACGGTCGCATTCGAAAAGCATTTTCTCAAAGAGGTAGGGCTGCTTCGCAGAATTATTTCAGGTAATGGGCCACAATTTTGGTTGGGTCAGTGGGGGGATATGTTGAGAAGTCACAGAACAAAACCTCTATATCTAACAGCCTATCACCACTCTTCTAATCCCGCCTAAAGTGTGATGTGGAATTTAGGTAGTTTATGCAGATTATATTGCTCCAACAACATGCCTCGTGGCATATGTCCTTACACGACTTCCAGGATGTTATCAATGAACTCCTGCACTCTGCCACTGATCACAGTTTACAACTAGTTAAGAGAGAGAGAGAGAGATACGTGTGTGTGTGATAAACCCCTTCTCTCGAAAACTTCTGTCCTTCATATCTCCTGTGTGTTACCACAGATGATGTGCCACTGATCACATTTGTACTAAGATTGCAATACACTTGACGTGCTTATTTGCCTCTACCAGAGTGAATGTAACGAATAAGTTCTAATTAATGTCCACCAATCTATAGTTTTCTATAGTTGTTGTCTCCAGCACAGAAAACAGCACATAGGTTCAAATGGCTCTGAGCACTATGGGACTTAACAGCTGTGGTCATCAGTCCCCTAGAACTTAGAACTACTTAAACCTAACTAACCTAAGGACATCACACACATCCATGCCCGAGGCAGGATTCGAACCTGCGACGTAGCAGTCGCGCGGTTCCGGACTGCACGCCTAGAACCGCGAGACCACTGCGGCCAGCAGCACATACGTCATGAATCCGTTATCTTGAGGTTGTAATAAACTTTTAGCGAGGACCTCATGTTGTATAAATAAGTAAATTTTCAGTTAGTTTGTTGATGTGGGATACCACTCGCTTTTTATTAGCAAAATATAAGAAATTATACAATTCTATTCCATTTATAAATCACAAATAATTTTCGTTCTACACACTTTCATAGAAAATAAACAAAACAATGAACTGCGTATTTCCATAATTACCATCAAATTGTTCTCAGTTACACAGCCAAATAATTAGAGATCGCTAATTAAGTTCTTAACTAATATCGACCAAGGCAGACAACATGTCTGTCCTCCGAGACAGTCGAACCAGGTCTGATCTTACAGCTGGACCACTTCACCTGCCATCCAAGTTAGGCGCGATGAGAAGATCTCCGAAGTACTTCTTCTGCCTTTTTGTTTAGCTATTGTTTATTATTATGCTCGTAATTAACACTTTCGAAATAATGGAATGATAGACTGATATTGAGAGATGCTTTTATATGAAAGATAAGTAAATTCATTGTTTAGTTTTTCTAACGTTAATTAAAGAATTTTATCATTTTGGCACACTATTTCCAAACACAGCAGCCAATTGCAGAGGAGAACAACAATTTAGGCGGTTTTTCTCTTGATACACAAGTAGTGGGTTAACTGTTGTATGGCCCCACATTGCTTTGTTGCCAAATGTATTCGAGATGGCGGATCCAAGATGGCAGCGATAGATATGGCAATATCGCAATGCCGTCATGGTGGGAAGTTCAAATTTTGGCGGGAAAACAGGTCAACTGGGCTACCTGCACTAACCTAACCCTCCCCCCTCCCCCATAAAATGGCAGGAAGTTCAAATTCCAGCAGGGCAATCCAACACATCACGGCTACCTCCACTAACTTAAGAAAATGGCGGGAAAATAGGTCACTTGGGCTACCTCCACTAACCTATGTCATCCAACAGCCAACTCTCCCTAGGAATTGCCAGGGAAAGGACTCAGCCTGTGCTGGGCTGCTGGATAGGATGGACACAAGTCTTCATTTTGAATGCAGTGCTTATTTAAACGACTTGAGGCAGTAGCTCCATCCAGTATATTCACCATGAGGTCCGGAGTCCAACTGCCCTAGTACACAGTACTGCCACCAGAGGGCGGTCTGTGAGATAAATGGAGGGAAAAGGACTCTTGGAGCAATTTATTTAGGGATGGCTTTCACACAGTTTATTTATTACACTGATACAAAACACTCGCTCTGACATGCTTGGGGTCACATTACACAGCCTACGTACCTCCAAACTACTTGTTAAGTCATCGAAATAATGCAGGACACTGATGTACAGGCACCAAAAAAAACTTGTAAATTGCCAAAATAATGCAGTACACTGCATACAGACCTGCAAACTACTCGTAGAGCACCAAAATAATGCAGTACACTGATGTGCAGACCCAAAAACAACTGGTAAATTATCGAAGTAATGCAGCACATAGCATACAGACCTGCAAAATACTTGTAAACTGTCGAAATAATGCAGTACACTGATGTGTAGATACAAAAACAACTTGTAAATTATCCAAATAACGCATGTAAAACGCTCTGAAGACACACTTGCTAATTGTAAACTGTCCAAATAATGCAGTATAAGCATACAGGCCTGCAAACTACTCGTAATTTGCCGAAATAATGCAGTACACTGATGTACATACATGGAAACAACTCGTAAATTGTCAAAATAATGCATGTAAAAGGGTTCTGCAAACACGCTCACAATGCTTAAAAAACCGAAAATACTGTGCACAAACATTCAATGCACATAAACACTGTCGAACAATCGTCAACTGCAGCGTACCAGCGAATTGTTCCAACGTGCACATGTACTGCTGCCACCGCGAGCCACCACCAGACAGACAAATGCTGGGGCACAAGCTATTGCTACTGCATACAGCCAGTAGGTGAAAGTCATATCTATTTTCGGGTTAGTTAGAATTCTTCGAGTGTTACACTGACGTCACATGTCTATGTAAATAAGAGCCAAGTCACCCTCTGGATGCGCACCTGTTTACCGTTGCTGATGTGATGCCTCTCTACCTGTGGTCAAGCAGAGACCTAATTGCCCAGTGTCTCACCCTCACAGACATAGCTAAAAGCTTCACAATGCTGTACTGACATCACAGGTCGCGCTAAAGAAATATGTTCCAATGCTTCCCAGAACATCACAGAGTGCCTTGCTCCTAGCAATCCTAATGGGACATGGCCATGCACGTGTTTACTGTGACTGACATTTACATGCAAGTCCAGCGTCAAGTGATATGTCTACATAGCGGCTCACCCGTGCAGGCACATCTAAAAGGTTCTGTGTTATACTGACATCACATGGCTATGTAAATAAGAACCAAGTCAACCTCTCGGATATTGTAAAGAGTCACAGAAATAGTTAACGGTCGCTTTTGTAGGATCTTTCATGATGTCTCGGCTTGTCCACATGGAAATAATTGTCCTAACACAACCTGTTTACGAAAATAACACTGAATGCATTCCTCCTGATGGTCGTAACGCGGCACCCCGTCCATCATGTGTTACCCTTCCTGGAAATCGTTAAGTCCTGCTTTCAACAAACATGTCCGAAACGCAAAAGTTCTCACCGCTATATAGAGGCTCCTATGTCCTGGCACAAAGGATGTCTTGTGAATGAATGGAGCATTCTGATTGGATCTTACTGAATTTACCCTCCAATTCCAAACTCAGCACCTTTTCCTTTCATGGGCAAGTGCTCTACCACCTGAGCTACCTAATCACAACTCACGACCCGTCCTCACAGCTTCAATAGGTCCCGAGTTCGAGACTCGGTCTGGCACAGTTTTAATCTGACAGGAAGTTTCATATCAGTGCACACTTTGCTGCAGAGTGAAGACCTCATTCTGATAAAGTTTTTCTACCTAGGAAATAAGTTTTTGTACAAAAATATTTTGGGGTGATTCGTGTGTAATGTTTTATGTGTCTTTTTCCGGTTCCTTTCGCAACGTGTATGCTTTTCATCATAATGAGTAATATTTGTGTTTTTTGTCGTGATGGTCTTGCAGTTTGCTTATGTTCAAAAGACAGGAGGCACTTATGTCAGTGCAAGGGTGAGCATGTTTCCATATATTGGAGAGTGAGAGAGCAAGTATTTTTGGAATCAGCGTTGGCATGACAGTCATCCACACTACTAACATTACAGCATGACATAAATTTCGTCCTGCACAATAAGGTGACAAAAAAACATGATTGCTGTCCAGCTGAATTAGCAGGAGCGGATGAAGTCAATTGGAACATTCAGTAGGTGAAGGAGGTCATAGTTTGATCACTGTCATACAAGACATATGAGAAAGATTTTTTGTGTGTCCATGTCGAAGGAGATGGCAATCAGCACGAGGTGTTAGAGTTGATTTTTGTGTGTCAGAGTAGGCCTGGACCATTGAGATATTAGTAGGGTTGATGATTATTTGCTATCCATGTCGCAGTGCATTAGAACTGCCAGAAATCTTTAAGAAGGTTAGGGATCCATTACTGGATTTGGTCTGATTCTACTGGACAGAGAAATGATGAGTCCATTACTGCTATCTGTAACATACTGTATATTAGGCACAGCACCTAGCCATAAGGTTTACTATTAGTTAGATCATAACATTGCTAACAGCACAACTAAACGTTTTCGTTTAAGTGTTTTTTTTAAGTTACGTTTTAGAAATTCACCAAGGTCGATATGCAGCCCCACATTATTGGTAATAAACCTACGCTAAAGTAAGAAGGACCCCAGTAAAACCATGGCATCAACCCTATTGTTGTTGATGTTGTTTTCAGTCCAAAGGCTGGTTTGATGCAGCTCTCCATGCTACTTTATCCTGTGCAAGCCTCTTCATCTCTGAGTAACTATTGCAACATATATCCCCCTGAATCTGCTTACTGGATTCATCCCTTGGTCCCCTGTACGATTTTTAAGCCGCTCCCCCCCCCCCCTCCATGCTTCCCTCCAGTACTAAATTGGTGATCCCTTGATGTCTAAGAAGATGTCCTGTCAACCAATCCCTTCTTTGTCAGGTTGTACCACAAATTTCTCTTCTCCCCAGTCCTATTCAGTATCTCCTCATTAGCTATGTCATCAACAAATCTAATTTTAAGCATCCTTCTGTTGCACCACATTTCAAAAGTTCTATTCTCTTCTTGTCTGAACTATTTATCATCCATGTTTCACTTCCATGCATGGCTGATGGCTACACTCCATACAGATACTTTCAGAAACGACTTCATGACACTTAAATCTATACTTGATGTTACAAACTTTTTCTTATTTTTTTGCCATTGCCAGTCTACATTTTATATCCTCCCTACTTCGACTATCATCCATTATTCTACTTACCAAATAGCAAAACTCATTTACCACTTTAAGCAACTTATTTCCTAATCTAATTCCCTCAGCGTCACCTGATTTAATTCGCCTATATTCCATTATTACTTTTGATTTTGCTTTTGTTGTTCATCTTATATCCCCCTTTTAAGACACTGCCCATTCCATTCAACTGCTCCTCTAAGTCCTTTGCTGTCTCTGACAGAATTACAATGTCATCAGCAAACCTCAAAGTTTTTATTTCTTCTCCCTGAATCTTCATTCGTGCTCCAAATTTTTCTTTTGTTTCCTTTACTGCTTCCCCAATATACAGATGGAATAACATCGGGGATAGACAACAACCCTGTCTCACTCCCTTCTCCACTACTGCTTACCTTTCGTGCCCCTCGACTCGTATAACTGCCATGTGGTTTCTGTACAAATTGTAGACAGCCTTTTGCTCCCTGTATTTTACCTCTGCCACCTTTAGAATTTGAAAGAGAGTATTCCAGTGAACATTGTCAAAAGGTTTAGGTCTAAAAATGCTGTAAATATAGGTTTGCTTTTCGTTAACCTATTTACTATGAATGTTCGTGGGGTCAGTATTGCCTTGTATTTCTTGCATTTCTCTGGAATCCAAACTGATCTTCCCTGAAGTCAGCTTCTACCAGTTTTTCCATTCTTCTGCAAAGGATTTGTGTTAGTATTTTGCAGCCATGACTTATTAAACTGACAGTCTGGTAATTTTCACACCTGTCAGCACCTGCTTTCTTTGGAATTGGGATTATAATATTCTTTTTGAAGTCTGAGGGTATTTCGCCTGTCTCATAAATCTTGCTCACCAGATCTAAGAGTTTTGTCACGGCTGGCTCTCCCAAGTAGCTCTAATGGAATGTTGTCTACTCCCAGGGCCTTGTTTCAATTTTAGTCCTTCAGTGCTTTCTTAAATTCTTCACGCAGTATCATATCTTCCTTCTCATCTTCCTCTGTCCTCGCCCATTTCCATAATATTGCTCTCAAGTACATCACCCTTGTGTAGACCCTCTGTATACTCCCTCCTCCTTCCTCCTTTCTGCTTTCACTTTTCTCCTTATGAGTGGTTTCCTATTTGAGTTCTTGATATTCATAGAGGTGGTTCTCTTTTCTCCAAAGGTCTCTTTAATTTTCCTGTAGGCGGTATCTATCTTACGCCTAGTGATGTATGCTTCTACATCTTTACATTTGACTTCTAGCCATTCCTGCTTAGCCATTTTGCACTTTCTGTCGATCTCATTTTTTAGACGTTTGCATTCCCTGGTGGTTGGTATCTGAGACGTATTATTCACATGATCAAAAGGCAAGGAGCAACTGCATGACAACAGAAGTGGGTATCAAAACTACACAAGTTTCCATTTTTCTAGAACTTATTTAATCTCTTCGGAGAATTTGAATGCAGATATTTTGTCCTATTGGTGTTCGTGCTAATCTCTCTCTCTCCTTTTTAAGGGTATGATTATAGGTGTCACAAATGCAACACATCGGTGTTGTTACTTTTTCCAGATGCATAGGAGACCATGAATATATGTTAGTGATTGTCGCTGTTTCTCACGACGACGTAGTCGGAAAAGAGAATGGTTAATAATCAATGTCAATCAGCCACTTAACCCCCCCCCCCCCCCAGGTGGTCCACAATACTTTTATGGATACGTGCGTAGTGAGCATGGGACCCCGAGCTAATGTGGCCCTCCTTCCTTTCCGGGCTGCATACTTTCCTTTTCCGCATCCTTCCACATCCCCCATCTTCACCCCCCCCCTCACCACCGCCTTGTTCCTTCCCTTTCTCCCCCTCTGGGAGTATGTTTAGTGTGTACGTCCGGAGATGGACTCTCTAAACTGTACAACAGTCTCTCTTCTTCGCTTTCTCTGCTGGCAACTCTTTGTCCTTCCTTTGTCCTTCTCTTTTCCTTAGCTCTTCTCTTTACCTTTTTCTCTGCTGCAGCGTTTGAGACCTCTCTACTTTCCTTTCCCTTTCTTTGTTCCTCCCTTTCTTTTTATTCCTGCCTGTGCGTGTCTAAAGGCCGACCCACGCATTCCCATGCATAGCCGGTGATGGGGTAATGCGTAATTCCCCACCCCCGGGTAGACAGGTAGGACATGTACGTGCCCCCTGGTAACGGCCAGGCCCAGGGAGGGGTGATTACTCGAGCTGATACCTTCCGAAAGTGCCGATTGGTCCCTCCGTCTGTTTGTCGGGAGGTGTGACCTGAGGTGTGAACAATCACCTAAGATGGGAGTGCCCTCAGAGAGGGCCCCCACAAGGAAGGAGCGCGCCATCGGATACGCCGGTAATTACGGGGGATACTTCCGCAATGGTTTCCTCACCATCTACCATGTCTGCTCACAAGCGCAAGTTCAATGAGTCTCAGCCACAGACAGTTCTTCCATCGTTGCCACAGTTCCTTGTTGTTTCTCGGTCGAACGAAGGTCAAGACTTCTCCACAGTCAACCCTTTCATTATTCAGAAAGGTGTCGACGCAATTGCAGGTCCTGTAAAGTCTTGTTCCTGATTACGAAATCGCACCTTGTTGTTAGAAACAGTCAGTGCCCTCCAGGCACAAAAATTGCTGCGTACTTCACTGCTACACACCTTCCCTGTCCGGGTGTAAGCGCACCAAATTTTAAATTCATCACATGGGGTCGTTTATACACGCTCCCTCGACGGATTGTCTGACGAGGAAATTCAAAACTACCTATCTGACCAGGGCGTAATGGCTGTTCGAGTCATGGAAAGGGCTGACACAACCATCGTTCCAACCCGTACTTTTTTTTTGAAATTTGACAGTGTTCAACTCCCATCGAACATAAAAGCAGGCTACGAGATAATTTCCGTTTGCCCTTACATCCCAAACCCTACGCATTGCTATCGATGTCAGTGGTTCAATCATAGCAGCCAGTCCTGTTCCAATCCGGCCAAATGCATTACGTGTGGCAAGGATGCCCATGAGGGTGCTTGTCCACCTCCATCCCCTCGTTGCATCAACTGTATGGGTGACCACGCTGCTTCCTCTAGAGATTGCCCCATTTTTAATGACGAATGGCACATTCAGGAAATCAGAGTGAAGGAAAAAGTGTCGACCTTTGCTGCTCGAAAGTTATTCGCCGCCGAGCAGTCTAGGCGCTGCAGTCACAGACTGGGCGGCTGGTCCCGGCAGAGGTTTGAGTCCTCCCTCGGGCATGGATGTGTGTGTTTTGTCCTTAGGATAATTTAGGTTAAGTAGTGTGTAAGCTTAGGGACTGATGACCTTAGCAGTTATGTCCCATAAGATTTCACACACATTTGAACATTTTTGAGCTTTTCGCCAGTCGAAAGCTCACTGTGCCTCACACAGGTAAATACAGCACTGTCCTTGCCTCTCCTTGGCCAACAAAGGAGGCAGCCATGCAGACTTGTGATCTCACCTTTAGTGCCATTGTGGTCAGATCGACCAGCGTAAAGATCGCCCATTCAACCTCCCCACTCTCACGTGCTCACTCTATGGCTCACCCTTCATCGGGTTCTGCTAAATCTCGAGCACCAGACACCCGGACTTCCAGAAAAGAGCCTACTCGTGAATATTTTTTACATACCCCAACTTCACAACCATTGGTTCCTCCTTCTTCTCAACGTCCTGCTTCCAAGAAGGCTAATAAGAAACCCAGTTCCTCTCCTTCTCCACGACGGCGTGTCTCATCTACAGCACCACCTGGCGGTAACCGCCCTCAGTCGTCTTCTGTGTCGCCGAGGCGCACTGCTGGCAGCCGATCAACCAGTCGATCTCTGGTGGCAGGAGCTGCTCCCGAACAACCTATGGATCAGGATCTTTTGCTTTCGGCTGAATGCCGTTCCATGCAGTCGGTCGCTAACTCTGAGCAGTCGCTGGGTTGAGGGCAATCTTGGTCACATTCTTCCATTTTCTGTCCACTCTATGTCCATTATCCATTGGAATATCCACGCCATTCGAGCCAGTTGGGATGAACTGTCGATCCTCTTACGATCCTACTCGCCAGTCATCTTTTGCCTTCAGGAAACAAAGCTGCGTCCCCATGATAGCTTTGTTTCCCCCCATTTTCAATCAGTCCGATTTGATCTACCCTCTGTTGAAGGCACTCCAGCACATGGAGGACTCATGATTCTTCTCCATGATACTGTCCATTATCACCCAATCCCCTTAAACACGTCCTTCCAAGCTGTCGCTGTCTGTCTTTCCGTTTCTGGATACACTTTCTCTCTTTGTACTGTATACGTTCCATCGTCCACACCAATGGCACGAGCTGATCTCCATCATCTTCTTGGTCAGCTTCCGCCCCCCTATTTGCTGGTTGGGGACTTCAATGCCCACTACCCGCTTTGGGGATCTACGCATCCTTGTCCGCGCGGCTCATTATTGATAGATGTCTTCCACCAAGCGGATCTTGTTTGCCTCAACACTGGGGACCCTACGCTTTTGTCTGCCTCTACAACAAATTTCTCTCATTTGGACCTTTTGGTCGGTACTGTTCCGCTAGCTCAGCGTTTCGAATGGTTCGCTCTTGCTGATACACACACGAGTGACCACTTTCTATGTGTCCTTCGATTGCAGCCACAACTGCCATATATGTGCCCGAGACGCTGGAAGTTTCCCCAAGCAGATTGGACTCTTTTTTCGTCTCTAGCGACATTCGATGACTGTCACTTTCCTAGCGTCAACGATGAGGTCACTCATATCACAGAAGTTATTCTTACAGCTGCGGAACGTTCAATACCTCGCACCTCCGAATTGCCCCAGCTCCCCCCAGTTCCTTGGTGGAATGAGGCATGCCGTGACGCAATACGTGAGCAGCGACGTGTTCTTCGCGTTTTCCGGCACCATCCTACTTTGGTCAACTGTATCCGCTACAAGCAGTTCCGTGCGCGATGCTGTCGCGTCATCCGCGATAGCAAGAAGGCAAGCTGGGACCTCTTTACTAGCTCATTTAACACCTTCACTCCCTCCTCGGAAGTTTGGAGTAGGATTCGACGGCTATCTGGTGCGCCTAGTTTCTCCCTGGTCTCTGGGCTCACTGTCGCGCATGATACATTAGTGGACCCCATCGCAATTTCCAACTCATTGGGTCAAGACTTTGCTGAGATTTCGAGCTCTTCAAATTACCCGCCAGTGTTTCTCCCAAAGAAACGTGCAGCGGAAGTGCAACCTCTTGCTTTCTCCTCTCAAAATGGCGAAAGCTATAATACTGTTTTCTCCATGCGGGAACTCCAACATGCACTCTCTTCTTCTCGCTCTTCCGCCCCAGGACCGGTTGGTATCCACATCCAAATGTTGCTGCATTTATCATACCCTAGTCTGTGTTACCTCCTTCGCTTTTATAATCGAATTTGGACCGACAGTACTTTTCCCAGACGATGGCGGGAAGCTATCGTCGTTCCTGTTCCGAAACCTGGAAAGGACAAACATCTCCCCTCTAGCTATCGCTCCATTTCTCTCACGAGTAGTGTATGTAAGGTTTTGGAGCATATGGTGAATTGCTGTTTAGCCTGGTGGCTGGAGTCCCGCAGCCCTTTAACACCTGCCCAATGCGGTTTCCGAAAGCATCGTTCTGCAGTTGACCATCTTGTTGTTCTCTCCACTTATATCATGAACAATTTTCTCCGGAAACACCAAACAGTAGAAATATTTTTTGATCTGGAGAGAGCATATGATACACTGTTCTCTTGGGGATTTCGAGGTCGGCTGCCCCTTTTTCTTCGTGAATTTATGGCAGAGCGCACATTTAAAGTGCGGGTGAACACTACTCTCTCCCGTACTTTCTCCCAAGAAAATGGGGTACCCCAGGGCTCCGTGCTATGTGTTGTACTGTTTGCCATTGCCATAAATCCAATTATGGATTGTCTCCTTCCTGATGTCTCGGGCTCCCTCTTTGTGGACGATTTTGCGATCTACTACAGCTCTCAATGGACCAGCCTTCTTGAACGACGTCTTCAAGGATGTCTCGATTGCCTCCACTCTTCGAGCATCGAAACCGGCTTCTGCTTTTCTCCCAGTAAGACCGTTTGTGTTAATTTTTGGCGTCGTACAGAGTTTCTTCCGCCTTCCTTACATCTAGGACCTGTCAACCTTCTGTTCGCGGATGTCGCTAAATTCTTGGGTCTTATGATTGACAGAAAACTGTGCTGGTCCTCCCATGTTTCCTATCTTTTGGCTCGTTGCCTGCGATCTCTCAACACCCTCCGTCTCCTGAATGGCACCTCCTGGGGAGCTGACCAAGTGGTCCTTCTCCGCTTCTATCGCGCCTTCGTGCGCTCGAAATTGGACTATGGAAGCATAGTTTGCTCCTCTACTCGGCCATCTATTCTTCGGCGTCTCGACTCTATCCACATTTAGTGTCTGGAGCTTTTTACACCAGCCCTGTGGAAAGCCTTTATGCTGAGACTGCTGAACCTCTGCTGTCCAATCGGCGAGCTGTCCTTCTGAGTCGTTATGCTAGCCATCTATCTTCCATGCCTGCTAATCTGGCCCATGACATTGTTTTCGACGCCTCCTTGGATTTAGGGTATGCAGGCTGCCCTTCCTCCCTACTACCACCAGGAGCCCGCTTCCGTCAACTGCTCCACTCTTTCCTTCCACTTTCCTAAAACTTTCTTGACAACTTGGGGCACAGCACCGCCTTGGCTCTGGCCCCCGATCTGCCTGCTCGGTGACCTTTGTCAGTTTTGTCTTGTTTATCGTCGGGCATTTGCTGCTCTATGCGCACAAATGAAGGATGCCACATTTATTCACACTGATGGCTCAAACACATAGTTTGGTGTTGGGAGTGCCTATATTGTTGGCGATACCCCAAATCGATTTTGGCTTACCGACAAGTGTTCGATTTATACTGCAGAGCTTTACGCTGTTCTCCAGGCTGTCCAATACATCTGTCGCCATCAGCGGATACAGTATGTTATCTGCTCAGATTCTCTCAGCTCTCTCCTCAGTCTCTAAGCTCTCTACCATGTCCACTCTCTGATCCACTGGATTCAGTACTGCCTCCACTTGCTCCACTTGGGAGGCGTCTCTGTGGCGTTCCTCTGGATCCCAGGTCACATTGATATCTGTGGAAATGAGGCGGCCGGTATAGCAGCCAAGGCTGCAGTCTCTCTTCTTCAGCCTGCTATCCGCATGATTCCCTTCGCCGATCTACGGAGTGTTTTATGTTGTTGTGTTGCTCCTTTATGGCACGCACATTGGTTGACACTTCCCAATAATAAATTGCGGGACGTGAAAGCTCTTCTCTGTGCTTTGACTTCTTCCTCCCAAACGCGTTGACGGGAGGAGGTAATTTTAACTAGACTCCGGATATGGCACTGTCTTTTTAGCCATCAACATCTTTTAAGCGGCGATCCTCCCCCACTCTGTCCCCACTGCTCTCAACTGTGGATAGTGAGGCACCTTTTACTTGAGTGCCCCTATTTTACTCCGTTACGCGCCCATCTTCAGCTGTCGCCTGATATATCTTCCATTTTAGCAGATGACTTGCGCTCAGTTGATTGCGTTCTCGAGTTTATTAGTGCCAGTGAGATGTCAGTCATTTGAAGCTCTTTTTGGGGACAAACAAACCCCCTTCTATAGTGGTTTTTTAAGCTTTCCTTCTGTTTTTGGATTCCCCACTTTTTTGAGTTTTGCTCCCATTGCTGCTGGTTTCCAGTTTCGTTTTTTTACCTTTTTCTAAGTCACAGACCAGCCTCTAATGACCGTAGCAGTTCTGCGCCCTAAAACCATAATAAAAAAAAGGCACTTTACCGCAATAATTGAGGGGAAATCCATAAGGCGATGAGTTTGGGATGCATCAAGGGATTAACACTTAAATTTATTTATTGCGTGTATTTAGTTAGTGACGCTCATGAGTACTGTTGTAAATAGCTTGTTTACTTTAAGATAAGTGGTAGACAATCATATGAATGCTTGCTTCAGGAGCGACGCAACTAACTTAGATTTAACGGTATGAACAATGGGATACTATTATTGCATGTGACTAATTACAGAAATCCTACACCACACACCTAGCCATGTGAATGGATATATCGATGAGTTAAGAGTGATTTCTTTTCCAGATGTTCTCCCTTTCGTTCCTTTCACTTCTCTGTATGCGTTTTGTTTAAGATGTAATTTTTTTGCGCATAGTATCATATTTCAAAATACTCTCAAGTTAATTTGAACTCACAGTATTCTGTAAAGAATTTATGTAAGCTCAATTAATAACAACACCCTTAGTGGCTCCAGTCACTGTGTTTCGTTATCAAATTCATTTCCTTTGTAATGTCGACTCTTGTTTAACTATTTTTTTTGTTAAATTAAAGAATGTGTCACAGCCATTCTTAAATTTGTATTTTCTGTGAACTAAAGAGTATGATACAGTAATTATAAAGATCATTTTGTTTAATTTTCTTGCTGTAAAGTACATTGGTTAGATGATTTTTAATAGGGCATATGCTACGTTTTTGTAACGTGTAGCTTACAAGATGACACTGATTTGCACCACTCGTTGCGTGCAACGAGTTGCATGCAAGTAGTTCCATATATATCTGTAGACACGGTTGGTTGGTTGATTCGGGGGATGGGGCCAAACAGCAAGGTCATCGGGTTAGGGAAGGACGGGGAAGGAAGTCAGCCATCTCCTTTCAAAGGAACCATGTAGACAAGACACCTCCAGTGTACACTTCAGTTTCATCATTTTGTGAGTGCTGTAGCCCCCCTACCTTTTGAAAGTAATAATAAATGAATAAAAAACCAAATAAAACTCCCTAGAACTCAATGGCTGAAGAGGGCACGTTTTAGAATAGCCCACTCTTCTCTCTGAGAGAGGAGCAGGAAAATCCGAAAAAAAAGTTTTAGCAGCTGTAAGAGTTGTGGCGGATTCAATCTTGTTCACATGAAAGTGCTGCACAAGAGAAAAGTTAATAAGAATACGAAATGTGTTTGGGGTCATGACTGCATAGTACACCGACCTCACTGAAAGAAACTGTACTGGAAGACTCTATAAGCTATTTCAATCATCCGTACTACAGCATGTGAATGGAAAGCACTGCTGTGACGTTTTAGATAAATAAATATTAAGTAAAGAATTCAGTTTTCAGAAGCCTTTTCTTCTGCCGACTATTTCCCTTAAAAAAGAATTGGCCAACTCGAAACATGAGATTTTAGACTTGTAGAAATGGGCTATTCCGCAGCTAGATGTTTTGTTTGCCTGGATTTTTCTTAATTCATTTGTGTATGAAGTTCAATAGTTTTAATTGACTGGATTTTGCTCTGCAGCTCAGATACTGTCTATGAATCCATGTGCCGATCGCATGTGACAGTCTCAAGTGCAGCAACAAGTCACTGCTTGTTTTTTTAGTCACAGTCACTAAAATCCTACAAATACCTATGCATAACATTGGTACCTAAAAACCGAACAATTTACTCTTTTCCCAAATTAATATTTCAGTTGCTTTACTCTCTACCAACTCGCCTAACCTCAATACTTAAGCAACTAGCGTCGCCAAAGGTTGATCAAGATCAAAATGTTTAGTTTCGCTGTGCAAACGCGCGCCGCGCATGCGCAGTGGCCAGTTGGGCTGTTGTGTGCAACAGAGTGTCATCGTATACTCTAGGCGTAACACATCAATGGTACGGTTGTTAATTAGTTTGTGTAAGTGTGTACAGACAGAGGATGGCGGCAGGAGTACTGGGACTCGCAAACGACAGTGGTATCATGACACGATGTGCGGCATTTGGCTTGGCGAGTGGAGGACTGGTTTTCCTCCACCAGGGCACAAAACAGTTGCTTTCCAATAGACAGGGCTCTCCTTGTCGTGGCCGAGGTAACAAGTTCAGCGGTGCATGCCTTCGCAAAAGGATTCTCATGTCAATACAATGAGAACGACTCGTTCGGCACTGACGCCAACAAGGGTGAATGGACATGTGTCAAGGAATTGTTAAGGTGTCAGCAGGACATCCAAACAGCTGCCGTTCAGTGCTCCTGGCGAGCTCCGCAATAGGGGTCAAATGTTACCACAATAAATCAAATGAAGTTGCATGCAACACCATAAAATAATCCCCTTTCTCACAGACTGAAAAACACTTTCCATGTTACTAATGACGCACAATGGCGAAACATGTAACAAAGTTAGATTGATTGTTCTCGCAAGAGAACTCCTCTTTAATGACTGGTCTGCCACAAGAGCAGCCAGTAACTCGCCCCACGTTATCTCCTAGAGAAATCTCGTAGCAGAAACTATGCGTGGTGACATACAGACACGTGTTTAGTTGATAGTTAATAGCCTGATACCAAATCAAACGGACACTTGTCTTCAAACACAGCTAAATAGTTTTTAAAGATCAGTATTGGACCTCTTTGAGGGGCTTTACAAGTTTTTGTTCTTGCTAATGGTTTTCATACTGTTCCATAATGTTTTTCAAAGTAATCATGCACTATATTCTGGATCTCACTGTGAGACTTCACAAGTTTTTCTTCTTTTTAATTGTTTTCATGCTGTTCAATGATCTGTTTTTCAAAGCATTCATGTGCTAAGTGTTGGGCCTCACTACAAGGTTTTACAAGTTTCTGGTTATTTTTGTTTTCACAATGTTCCACTAATTGTTTTCAAAGCAATCATGTGCTATATTTTTGTCTGTAAATTGTTGCACTCTAGTGTTTTATGGGACTTAACATCTGAGGTCATCAGTCCCCTACACTTAGAACTACTTAAACCTAACTAACCTAAGGACAAGACACTCATCTATGCCCGAGGCAGGATTCAAACCTGCGACCGTAGCAGCAGCGCGGTTCCAGACTGAAGCGCCTAGAACCGCTCGGCCACAATGGCTGGCTGTAACTTTGTTGATATTTTTGTACCGATGTATAAAAATACAGGGTGTATCAAAAAGGACTTTACAAGTTTAAAAGTTCATATAAATTTATTGAAAGAAGATATAGAGCTAGATTTAGTGTTATTTTGTAGGGAACCACATCAAGTTTATTTGCCTTAAACTAAAGATCTGTGTGGCTTCCGTTGGTTATCATACACACATCTGATCGGTAGTCAGTTTCTTCCCAAACTCGCTGTAGCACTGCAGGTGTAACTTTTTCAGTGGCAGCATAATTCCTTGATCTAAGTTCCGGAAGAGAAACCGGCACAGGAGGTACAAACACGACATCCTTGATGAATCCCCATAAAAAAAATTCAAGTGGTGTCAGGTGTGGGAAACGACGTCGTCAGATATACTTGGACGACCTGATTTCCACGTCTTACCGACCACCCTGTTTCTACAAAACATTTATGCCACTCATAATTTGTAGGTCTACTAGGAGTATCTTTAGCGTACCTGGTATGGAAATAACGCTGAACTGTTGTTGCAGACTTCAATTCTTCAAATCAAAACACACAGCTAGCACGCTCGTGTCCAGTGAAGCACTCATCTTTAACGCAACTGCCAGTATCGATCCTTACGGTACGATTCGGTACTAGCGAACTACGCGAGACAAAACTTGATGTATTTCCCTACAAATTGACACTACAATCATCTCTGTAGGTACTATGAATTAATTTATTTGAATTTTCGAAGCTGTAAAATCCTTTTTGAAATACTCTGTATGTAATAATTTTATCGACAGTATTACTTCGTGTTTTCACACGATTTCATACATTTCTACACGCATTCATAAGCCTAGATCATGTTCAGTAACACATACCACATCATATGTTCATGTCTGCTATTTGCAAATGTTCTGAGTTTCATGTGGCTAATAACTTTTATACGTTATTTAATCCTTTCATGTTTTATAATTTCATTTGGTTTTAACATGCACACCAATGTCAGAGTGCACCATATATTCAGAGTTCATATTTAGTTGTACACAACGTCCTCATGTACTTATAAGCACATTTACACATGATGACATAGTTGGTAGGTCGTAAGATTTTGGTGTACAGGGTGAATCACCGAAAATCTGCACCGCAACTATTGTGGAAATGGAAAGGGCTGCACAGAATGGATCGGTAGTTAGGGGCTCGTATTGTTAGGCAGTCAACAAATTGTAGTAAGTGTACTTCTTCTGCAAACATACTTTTTTTAAATGTAACAATGCCTATTGGCATTAACAAATTAAAGGTAGGGTCAATTAGAATATCATTGGTGGTTGTTGAAGGATTCTAGTGCGAGTCGTTTATGAGCTGTCACTTTTAGAAAAGTTCCCACACTGACACTTGCACAATATCTGTGGTAGCATACAACTGTTGCGTGGGTTCTGACCCGTAACGAGACAACTAACCATCACAGGTTGTATTCAAAATTATCACTGCCAGCAACAATACACACTTAGAGTATGGCACAGAATGACTGCTGCACACGTGCTAGCATTTCAATGGAGATGTCCAAGCAGGCTCCAGTAATACGTCATTGCACATCATTGGGTGTAACTGGTATGCAATTGCAGACAGCGTCTTTCAGCTTTCCCCACAGAAAAATGTCTACCGGTGTCAAATCCAGGGAACATAGCGGGCAAGGTACAGGGCCTGCGAGTCCAATCCAACTCCATGCTTAATGAGCTGGACAGACATCATGTTGGTACCACAGGTTCCTCCTAGTCTGCAGAGGACCATCTTCTAGCTGACGTGGAAAATGGTCTGTTATTAGGCTGAGATACTTGCAAACATTCAGTGTTCTATCTATGAAAAACAGGTCTATGAACAGCTGATGGTTCACTATCCCACACCACATGTTTACACTCCATGGACTTCGACATTCCACCTGACAAAGCCAACACCGACTGTAATCAGACCAATAGCGCATGTTTCAGCAGTTTATCTGGCCATGAATGGTAAATATGGCTTCATCACAAAACAAGATTCACTATGTGGTCAAAAGTATCCGGACACCTGGCTGAAAATGACTTACAAGATCGTGGTACCCTTCATCGGTAATGCTTGAATTCAATATGGTGTTGGCCTACCCTTAGCCTTGATGAAAGCTTCCACTCTCGCAGGCATATGTTCAATCAGTTGCTGCAAGGTTTCTTGGGGAATGGAGCACATTCTTCATGGAGTGCTACACTAAGGAGAGGTATTGATGTCGCTCGGTGAAGCTTGGCACAAATTCGGCGTTCGAAAACATCCCAAAGGTGTTCTAGAGGACTCAGGTCAGGACACTGTTCAGGCCAGTCCATTACAGGGATGTTATTGTCGTGTAACCACTCCGCCACAAGCCGTGCATTATGAACAGGTGCTCGATTGTGTTGAAAGATGCCATCACCATCCCTGAATTGCTCTTCAACAATGGGAAGCAATAAGGTGCTTAAAACATCAATGTAGGCCTGTGCTGTGATGGTGTCACGCAAAACAACAAGGGGTGCAAGCCCCCTCCATAAAAAACGCGACCACACCGTAACACCACGACCTCCGAATTTTACTGTTGGCACTATACACGCTGGCAGATGACGTTCACCAGGCATTTGCCAAACCCACACCCTGCCATCGGATCACCACATTGTGTACCATGATTCATCATACCACACAATGTTTTTTCACTGTTCAATCGTCCAATGTTTACACTCCTTACACCAAGCGAGGTGTCATTTGGCATTTACCAGCATGGCATCTGGCTTATGAGGAGCTGCTCGACCATAAAATCCAAGTTTTCTCACCTCCTGCCTAACTGTCACAGTACTTGCAATGGATCCTGATGCAGTTTGGAATTCCTATGTGATGGTATGAATAGATGTCTGCCTATTACTTATTACGACTCTCTTCAACTGTCGGAGGTCTGTCAGTCAACAGATGAGGTCAGCCTGTATGCTTTTGTGCTGTGTGTGTCCCTTCATGTTTCCACTTCACTATCACATCGGAAACAGTGGACCTGGGGATGTTTAGGAGTGTGGAAATCTCGCGTACAGACGTATGCCACAAGTGACATATAATCACCTGACCAACTTCGAAGTCTGCGAGTTCCATGGAGCACCCCATTTGGACCTGGCAGTAGGTGGCAGCGAAATGCACCTACTATGAAAAACGTATGTTCTTTGGGGATGTCCAGATACTTTTAATCTCGTAGCGTACATGATACATCTGAAATATCCCGTCTTATTGCCCATGTACAGAAGTTGACACGTTTCTCATAATAGTTTCCACGCAGCTCTTGATGTAGAGAGGTGTGATAGGGATGGAACCTATGTCAATGGAGAATGTGTAAGACACTTGGCTGACTCATGCCACTTCCTCGTTCAAGAGCCAATGTGCTGATCAGCTGTAACAGCAGCAGCAAGAAGATTAATTTCCCTCTCTTCTCTCGTCACTTGTCTTCCTGTTATGTTGTCTAGATGTTACACTAACACTTTCACATAACTTGTTGAAGAGGTTGACATGTAACTGCCGAGATGGTTGTCTATTGGGATATCTTGCCCCATACTCCATACAAGAATGAACTGTATTCTTCCTACACTTTCCATACACCATGAGCATGTCTGCTTTTGCTGCATTGGTAAATCCCATCGTCCACTCACGACCTACTGCTTGGACTGTCACACACTGACTAGCAAGTCACAGTACACTCAAAGCACACCCAAGCACATTGTAAGCAAATGTAAGAACATAGTACCTAACTACTCGTGGGTTGAATGGCACGAACAAGAGATGGTGTGAAAACTTTAAAATATACCTCATAAACCAATTGTACTAGAATCCTGCAATAAACTCCACTGACATTCTAATTTACCCTACTTTTAGTTTGTTACTTTAAATAAGCGTTGTTTGATTAAAAAAGTGTATATTTGCACAAAAAATACTTTCTAAGTATTATTACAGTCTGTTTACTGGCTAACGATACAAGCCCCTGACTACCAATCCATTCTATGAAACATGCACATCAATAGCACTTTTAGTTTCTGCAGTATCTGTGGTGCAAGTTTTAGGTGACCACCCTGGATATCTAAATATTTCATTTTTGTTGTGTGTTTATCTTTCACTTAAGAATTTTTTTTCATGCAAATCCTCACAACTTTGAGTTACATCATCATAGTCTTTCAGAGGAATGTGTGATAATCTGAAGCAACTTTTGTTTTGTTTGGATCATTTTCATACAAGAATTAAAAATTACTGTGCAAGGAAATCTTGTTATTTAAGTGAATGGCAAATTTTCAGGAAATGCAACAGTCACTCTCTCTGTTCTTTCCTTTTTCTTATTGTGTTTTTAAACTTTTCTTATTTCTTTTCTTTCCTCATTGATGGATGATTCGAGAGAAATTGTTTTGAGAAATCTCGCCATGTTTCTCAATGAAATCTTTCCTGGCAACAATTTTGGAGTACAGGGTAATGTGAGATAGTGGCCTGTTTCAGACCTCTCCCCTCACATGTTATATTATTTGCATACTAAATTTGCAAATGACTCTCTCTCACTTTGTTTACTTTCCGGTTCAGTTTCCTTTGTCAACTTTCCACCTGTATTGCATGTTGCCTACACGATTGGCTAGGGGGTAGTTTAACCGGGAACTTCTTTTTGCAGGGCTGAGAAAAGGAGGAAATTTCACACGTTCTGGAACAGCTATCAGGCATTTAGAGTGCAGGATGTCTAGTGGGCTGCACGGACAGTAGGATGAGCATTTGCAGGGATTATTCTCCTGGCTAAGCTTCCATGAACACTGAATGGCAGAACAGAAAAGTTGTGTCCTCAATAGCAGAATGGGAAACCACTAGCGGATGGGGTAAGAAATCTGCCTTGTTAATAAACTTTGGGTAAAGTCCTCAGATGTCCACTTTAGATTATGCGGCTGTGTATGGTCTCAAAGACACGTTTTCTGAAGCAAAATATATAGCCACTCATTTGTCTGAAAATTTCCAAACTTTGCCCTTCCCATAGGGACAATGTGCAACGCTCAACAAATTTCCAGAATTTCTGACAAACACGTCTGGAAGTGGGAACGAGGTAACACTCACCTCGCATTTTCATTTTCATATATACATATCTCATTGGCAGATACATTTTAGCTATATGGTGGGTGCTAGGGAATGGACTTCCAGATCCCTGATTGGAAGAGCACTTAGACCCTTTCTTGGATTAGCTATAAAAGACTGTGCGGGGTGCCTTTCTGAAGTCTGAAGGAAATCTACCAAAAACTGAGAGACATTTGTAGTCTGTATTGGGATTCATAAGGGTATTCTGATTCAAACTTCTACTTGGTGAGGCTACTCTGGACTCCGTACTCCACTACTCTGGACTCTGTACTCCTGTGTTTTTCTTGACTTTGGCCCTCTGCCAATTTTTTGAAGTTTCACTTTGAACTTACGTGCATTCACAGCAGGTAATCAGGAGGATGATGAAATCAATGATTCACAATCTCATCACCTCGGCTCAGCCCAGCAACAGTCAACAGTGGCTGCAGTCCAGCACATCCCAACTTGTCGGCCACCACCTAATTGGCAGTCACAGTAAGTAAAATTGCATTTGCAATGCACACTTCCCACTCCGATATATTGAGGGAAGAGGAGTTAATTCCTGGTTTCTATTTTTAGTCTTCCTAGCTTGATCCACACACTGCTATGCAAGTTTTTCCGCAATCTAATTCTTGCTTCAAAGGAGATTTTTCTCAATCAAACTCTGTCATTCAGCAAACATTACTGTAAATTATTTGGTTGAAATGCCAAGGTCCTCCAACCATAACCAATAAGTGAGATTCCTGACGAGTTCAGGAACTTATAAGTAACATATGCATGGCTATTGGTTTTTGAAGTAGCCTATTAGCTTGGGGGGGGGGGGGGGGGCGGCATCAATCATTTTACATGATCTGAGGTGATAGCTTCAGCATTAGTCTAATTTGCATACCTACAGAAAACCTGATAAGCAAGGGGTCGTGTTCACAGCACCCCAGACTTCTGGCACAAGCATTTAGACAATGACATGCAATGGACTAAGAAGGAATTGTTTCATTTTGGTCATTCAACAGGCACAGATAAGAAAGATTTATCTATACTAGCGAGTGCCTCCATATGCTGAAAGTTAATGTCACTGGTTTCTAAAGTGAAAGTCTAAGTTTCAATTCCTGATCATCTTAAATGTTTCTTCCAAGAAAAATTATAATGTGCGGTCCACCTAACCTCATAAGACTAAATGAGATGCTGCTAGAGAAAATAATAAGTAAAACTGATGCCATCCGAATGGCTTTCATCAGGTTAGAAGCCATCTTCAGACATGGCCGAAAACCTGTTAACAATAAAAGTAATATTGTAGAACAAAAGCAAACTGGTGCTCTTCATTTATTATAATGTTGTTCTACCAAGAACCGATGGAAGATCCTGTTAAATATACATTTATATACATACTTCACAAGCCACAGTACAGCATGTGATGGAGGGTACCACTAGTGTTTTCCTCCTTCCCTGTAGCATTCATGAATGGCACATGGAAAGAATGATTATTGATAAGCCTTCATATGTGCTCAAATTTATCTGATTTTACTGCCATGGTCATTTTGCAAGACATATGTAAGAAGAAGTAAAATGTTGCCTGACTCTTCTTGGTGTGTAAGCTCTCAGAATTTTTACAGTAAACTTCTCTATATTGCAAAACACCTGTCTTGTAGTGTCTGCCACTGGAGTTTGATAAACACTTCCATAATGATCTTATGCTTACTAACAAAGCTGGAGATGAAATACACAATTTTTTGCTGTATCTTATCTATCCCATCTAGTAATCCAGAATTGTAAAGGTCCTGTCTGATGAGCAATATTCTAGAATCAGTTGAACAAGTGTTTTGTGAGAGATTTTTTTACAGACTGATTTAATTTCCTTATGGTTCTTCTAATGGATCTCAGTCTGCTACCTACCTTACCTACAACTAGTTTTATGTGGTCATTCCATTTTAGGTCCTCCAGGCAGTTACTCCTACATATTTTACAGTATGTACTGTTTCTAGCAATTATCGCCAACAGTATAGTCTAACAGTAATGGTTATCTTCACCTATTTATGCACACTGCATTACATTTACCTTCAGTCCCCGTACCCCCGTTGATCCTCTGTAGGTCTTCATGCATTCCGATAAAATCTACTTTCCTACAGATAACATTGCTCACATACATATAGCCTGACAGAACTTCCACTGTCAGATCATTTATAAATGTTATAAACAGTAATTCAAGGACCTTTGAATATGTTCCAGAACAAAACCCTTAAGTGAACTTGAATTTGTTCTTGAACTACAGAAAGAAAACTTAAAAAGTAAGCACATTGTTTCTCTCAAGTCCTGAGCTTATAGTGTTAACTATGCACTGTTCACCTTTTTGTGAAGTAATCTCCTACAATTATCAACACAAAGATTAGAATAAAGGGAAAGTAAAATACAGCATATCTCAGGGAGAAAGCAACACAATTTCATTCAGTGATAGCAATACATTTTGTAATCATATATTACTAAGATTGATATTACATAATTTCCTTTTACAAATAAGTAGTTTTGCTCCTATTAACTTAAATACAAAGTCAAAGCAGGTCTTCTCAATAGGACAGGGAAGGGTAAACTACCTGGGATGATAGCAAAATCTTTAGGTGAGGGGGGGGGGGGGGGCACTGAAACTCATGGGAGTACTTTTCAGGCTAAGATCAGTGTCCAATCATCCTACATTGATTGAAAGTAAGCTTAATGAGAAGTTCAGACAGGCAGGTCCTATAGATGTGAAAATATCACAAGATTCTCATAACAGTGCAGTGAAAAATAGTTAGTATGTCACAAGATTCACATAAAAGCATAGTGAAAAATAATGTTAATATATTGCACCAGAATATCTGGGGATTAAAAAACAACATAGATGATGATCTTGTTTGTTTAGAAGATTTAGAAACTGAGGGTGGAACAGATGTACTATGCCTGTCTGAACATCATATAGTCACAGGTATGGAAATCGTAAATGTAGGTGGATATAAGCTTTCAGCACATGTAAGTAGAGACACTATGGAGAGAGGAGTTGCCATACATGTTAGAATCTGTCATAGTGTGAAAAATTTGGAGACCAAAATATTTTTGCATAGAGCAACGTACAGAAGCATGTGCATGTGTGCTTAAACTAAATAATGGCACTTTTATAATTGTAGCTTTTCAACTATTTTTGAAAAACTGATTCTTTGTTGTGCTACCTGTCAAAGGAAAGCAAATTACTGTTTGTGCTGATTTCAATGTAGATTTTCTGAAAGAGTCCCATAGAAAGCATGGCCTTGAAGTATTACTTGGTTCTTTCAATTTGATATCAGTTATTGATTTTCCTACTCGGATGGTACAGGAAAGCAGCATGTTGATAGATAATGTTTTCACAGACCAAGATAAATTTAACCAAATAAACACTTTTCCTGTTAATAATGGTCTGTCTGATCATGATGCACAGCTAGTTACAGTATATGATATAGCTCCATACAGTAATGCAAAACTGTCCTCCAAAATAGAGCATTCAATTAAAAATTTAACGATTAAAATTTTTAAGGAAAGCTTTCAACTGTTAGATTGGCATGAGGTGTACAGGGAACATGATGCTAATTTAAAATTTAACCTATTTCATGATGCCCTTGTGAGTGTATTTGAAAACAGCTTCTCTAAGAAAACAGTGAAATGTAATCGTAAGAAACCATGTAAAAAACCATGGCTTACTACAGGGATAAAAATATCTTGTAAACAGAAAAGGGAAATGTACCTTATAGCTAGGAGGAGTAATGATCTCAAAACAGTGAAACATTATAAAAACTACTGCATTGTATTAAGAAAAGTTATTAAAAAGTACAGAACTATGTGCATTATGTCTGAGATTAGCACATCTAATGATAAAATTAAAACAATTTCGAATATTGTTAAAAGGGAAACAGGGCAATTGAGAGCACAGGAAGACTGTATTTATATCAAACACGATGAAAAGTTTGTTAACAAGAAGTCTGAAGTAGAAAACATTTTTAATAATCATTTTTAAGTGTTGTAGAGAAAATAGGATCCAATTATTCATTAGAAAATGCAAGGCCGTATATGGAAGAAGCAGTACCTATGCAATTTGATAAAACTGAAATTCAACACACCTCTCCAACTGAAATTAGGGAAATAATAAATTCACTTAAAACTAAAAGCTCACATGGAATTGATGGCATTTCCAACAGAGTACTAAAAGCTAGTTCCCAACAAATAAGTAGGATTCTCAGCCACATATGTAGTAGCTAACTAAAACAGGCATTTTTCCGGATAGACTGAAATACGCTATTGCTAAACAATTGCATAAAAGGGGGATAGATCTGATGCTAACAACTACTGCCCAGTCTCACTTCTGACAGCATTATCCAAAATTCTTGAAAAAGTCATGTATCCAAGAGTAGTATCACATATTTGTAAAATGTGGAGTACTAACAAAATGTCAATTTAGTTTTCAGAAAGGCTTTTCAACAGAAAATGCTATATATGCTTTCACTGACCAAATATTAAATGCATTGAATAACCGAACATCACCCATTGGGATATTTTGTGATCTCTCAAAGGCTTTTGATTGTTTGAATCATGAAATTCATACTTAACTGGAAGAATGCAGAAGGTTGGAATTAACAATACAGATAGTCTGCAAAAACCAGCAGAGCCCTTTAACTGGGGAAATATCAAGAATGTTGTCCTGCAGGATTCAGTCTTGGGTCCCTTACTGTTCTTAATATATATTAATGACTTGCCACTTTATATTTGTGAAGATGCAAAGCTAGTTCTTTTTGCTGATGATAAAAGTATAGTAATCACACCCTACAAACAAGAATCAGCTGAGGAAATTGCAAATAATATCTTTCAGAAAATTATTAAGTGGTTCTCTGCAAATGGACTCTCACTAAATTTTGAGAAAACACAGTTTATACAATTCTGAACAGAAAATGGCATTACAATAATGATGTAGACTATGAACAGAAGTCTGTTGCTAAGGCAGAACACTCAAAATTTCTGGGCGTGTGCACTGATGAGAAATTGAATTGGAATAAACACGATGATGATCTGCTGAAGCAGTTAGGTTCAGCTACTTATGCTATTAGGGTTATTGCAAATTTTGATGATAAACATATCAGTAAATTAGCCTACTATGCCTATTTTCATATACTGCTTTCATATGGCATCATATTTTGGGGCAATTTGTCATTAAAAGAGCAAGTATTCATTGCACAAAAGTGTGTAATCAGAATAATAGCTGGAGTCCACCCGAGATAACCTTACAGACATTTATTTAAGGATCTCAGGATATTCACAGTACCTTCACAATGCATATATTCACTTATGAAATTTGTCATTAATAACCCATCCAAATTCAAAAATAACAGTAAAGTGCACAGCTACAACACTAGAAGAAAGGATGATCTTCACTATTCTGGATTAAATCTCACTTTGGCACAGAAAGGGGTTAATTATGCTGCCTCAAAAATCTTTGGTCATTTGACAAATAGTATTAAAAGTGAGAGAGATAGCAAACCAACATTTAAAAGCAAATTAAAAATTTTTTTGAATACAACTCTTTCTACTCAACAGATAAATTCTTAGATTTGAAGTAGTAACTGTAAAAAAAAATACTTTTTTTAATTATTTTGTGAAAAGAAAACTTGTGTTAAAGACACATTCCACATGATTACGAAATGTCATATTCATGATCTATGGAACAAGGATTAATGTATGTATGTGCATGCTGACAATGCGACACTTTCTGTTTTTGTCTTTTGGTTGAGCTAGTTACTCTGACACACAGCACTCTTCAGACATTGCCTTAAAAGAAGTCAGAGACTGAAACATTGGGAGACCCGAGCAGCAAAGCAGTCCTTGAAATTATGCAGTCCCAAACAAATGTTTTATTGATGCCATAGATTGGCTGACAGTGTGCAAGATGCCCTCATCCTATTGAAAATAGGTGTGTTGAATGTTGAAAATTGGAGGCAAAAATATCTCAACATGTTGACATCACATTCAGGAGTCAGTGATGAAATCACCTTGCTCATCGTCCAAAAAAGAATGGTCTATCACTCCACAACACATGACACTGCTCATCATATCGTAGCTTTCGTAGTGTAATGGAGTTTGGTGAAGCTGAAAACATTTCCCTGAGCCCAGAAACAGATAATGTTGTTGTTCAGGTAATAACTTAAATGAAAATGGGATCATTGGACATCCAAAGATTTTGGATAAAGTTTGCATCCTTACTGACTTTATCCAGCAATCGTTGATATTTTTCAGGAGTAGGGTGCAGACATTGGAACTTGGTTGTTGCACAATATGAAGATTGCAGAGGTGAAATTGAAGCTGTAGTATTCTTTGAAGACTGACATCCAAGCTACAATGCTGAGCCAAGTTTTCTCATGAAATGTTGAGGACTCTTTTCAATGGCAGTTTGCATGGTATCAGTGTTTTCATGGGTTTATATGGAGCATAGAACCTCATTCAGCCTTTTATTCAATGTTGAACTAGTCTCTTCAACAGTCTAAGCCCTTGTTGTGATTTGTGTATAACATTTGATCTTGACATTGGAGCATGATCTGATAGTGGCACCAAAACTCTCCTCATGTAGCTGTCAAAAACATCAACTTCAAATTTTCCCTGTTTCTCTTTGTGTCACCTTGTACTTAGGAACCCCCATTTCTCTCTCTCTCTCTCTCCCTGTGTGTGTGTGTGTGTGTGTGTGTGTGTGTGTGTGTGTGTGTTCTTGTTAAAAATGCTATTGACCACTCAACACTTCCCCTCATCATTATTTGTTTTCTTTTTTACATTGATTGGCTCATATAATATTCCCATAACACTGTACCTCACAACTGCATAACCTAGCATGGTATTTTACTTGCTGACTTCCTGTCATGTGTCATGTGAATAAGTGTAACATCTCCATTACAAATGACTTACTGTGTGGCACTACCAGATTTTATGTCAGACAAAAAAGTATAAAAACATATATTTTCACTTGTACCATGGAGTATAGCTGCAGTCAGTTTTCATGAATTATTTTTCTTAGCTGAAGTGGCTATGTACCTAATTTATTGATTTTATAATTACTTGGGCTTTTTATTCAGGTGTCAAAGTTAATTTAAAAACCATTGTACAAATAATGCAAATATATTTATATCAGTTTTACCTGATATATAGCACGCATTTGATACACAAACCTGGCATGATCTGTTACTTTGGAACACACAATTTGGGAAACATATTAATGATTTAGAATTGAAATTTATTTACGGGGGAATTAGGCACAGAGAAAGATGCTGACTTGAAGTGAGTTATTCAGTCTCTCATCATTCTCGATTAAAATAAGATTCTGAACATAACAGATGCAAACAACAGCAACATAAAGGAATGTGACCAATGGATTGTGTGCCTAGTACTGAGTCTATTCATTTAAAGCAAACTTCATTTTGCTGCAACAATCAGCCATGTTTTTAACACGCAACATGAAAAATAAAAAAAAAAATTGAAAATATGTCTAGATGCGAATGCAGATACAGTCAGCAGTCCTGGTATTCACTGATTAATTGAAATAGTAGGATAGCCTGTCATTAGTGGAACCAAAAGAAACTGGTGTAATTCATTTATAAAATGAAGTAGTGTGTGGTAATTCATTTCCTGCATTAGAAGGGGAACAATGCTGCAACAATCCATGCCGAGTTGGTCGACGTTTACAGCAACAGTGCACCATCATAAGATGCAGTAGTTAGGTAGCAGAGACACACTAAATGACTAAGAGGGAAATGGTAGACCACCTCTCTTGGACTTGTACGAGAAATGGAGGCCAAAGTGCTTGAAGACTGGCTTCTTTACTTTGTTGCAGCAAATCCTTTAGTCATAACTGTTAATACATGTCACTTGTTAGACATACCACGAATTGTGAGATCATAAAATAGAGGTAGACACCCCTAATTGCACAACACTTCAAACAAATTTAAAATACAGTAGACGAAGCCAATAAGATCTTTCTTGTTTTAAGTAACAATACAATAAAATTTAAATACACATCAAAACAAGGTAATATATAAAATTATTTTAACATCACAGCAAACTCAGTCTTTTTTCTTTATTTTTTATTGTAAAATTGCACGACATTGCTTCAGCTTTCAGTCTGCACTCTGTGGTAGTAGTATGAATCTGCATTTTGTTTTCGGCAGCAGTTTGTGCCCAAAAGAACTGATATTACCAACAGAATAGCCAATACTGTTGAAATGCCTAGAGCTGTAAATGAAAGTACATTCTCTCATTAATCTTTCAATACAACACATAAAGGAAAACAATGACTTAATGAATAATATTACTTTAGACATGTTTAAGCTTCAGACACAGCAAAACCCTACATTAAATGACAGACTTTTCCCAAAACAACAAACCAAATGCTTTGCAACTGGGAGAAATTCCTCATTTGATACATTATTGCTGTTTGTCATTAATGTTACTTGGAAGAGAATACTCTAACAAACTAAACAGGAGATACATTTTTTAACATGGAGACATTCTGAACTTGTTTCCTCACATGCCATACATTTAAAAACCAAATAACTGCTTATGCCAGGGTAAATGAGTCATAATCTACATTTCTCTTTCTCATTATACTACAGAAGGAAAAAAGTATAAAAGGGGAGGAAACTTGGCAGCTTCAAAGGCTGTTTAGTAACAATACGCAGTCTGAAGTACATCAGATCCTACATAGTTTCATTAGACTATGTCACAGCTTTGCCTTTGCAATTTGCGCATATAATCAACAAAGAGCAACACTGCAGTTATTCTTGTCCACTTTTTCATGACTCCTTGTCTGAATAAAATAAAATAAAAATCACTGAGTCAAGTCCTAAAGGCCTTTCCCTTCACACACACACACACACACACACACACACACACACACACACACACACACACACACACACACACACACACAACTAAATACTCAACAACCCAATCTCCTTTTTATGTTACAATATAGTGAACATTTCCATTTATTATGGCAGTTTACTATTATTCCCTTTTATTACTTTAACCCTAGGATGCATGGTGCCGAAAACACACATGAATGCATATGCAGGGCCTCCAAGGCCCTGCCCTAATTTAAAATTTTCCTCTTTTCATATAATCATTATTTGGAGTTAAATTTATTTCTGTCAAATTTATTGTCATATTGAAAGATTCCTAAGAGTAACAGGTTCTGGTGGGCCTGACTAACATTTTATTAATTTTTCTGAATAGGTTCATGGTGCTTCCTTCCAGTGTAAACAATTCCGTCTAAAGCATATGCAGATGTAGCATAACATAACCAAACTGTGAGCGAATCATTGGGAATCATTCTATTTCTACACTTGTCAAGAAATAGTTCCCATACATAGCGAACAGCCGCAAGTTTGTCATCTGCAGATCGAGCTTCATGGGTATGCCTGTCATGAAATCTAATCATTCTCCTTATATCCTCGAATCTATTTACTGACATGGTGGCTTTATATGTAGGATTTGCCTTTTCATCCAAGAATAATTCTCTAATAGGCACATCCCAACTCTTCTCAACACCAGAAAGCAGTAAAAGACCGAGAAAACCCTCCGTTTCAGCAAGCGAAACGTTTTTCCACGTTTTACCACGTAAAGCAGCCACTCTTCTGCCTTCAATATTTGTGCAGTTGATGATTTCCTCTAGTATTTCCTTGGAGATGAAATAGTCCCAGGCATCCTTAGGTTTACAGGTTTTCAAACCACGGGCTGGACCAGGTGCCTTCTTTACGATATTATGGACAGGCGTACGAAGAGTTACAGGAGGATCTAATTTCCAAATCGCTCCATTCTGACTAATGTATGTGTGGTCTTCTATACCTTATTGTGGTGGTTCTTCATTTTCAGACTCTGATGAAGTAATATTATCGGAAGAACTGTCATCTGCCTCAATATTTGCATCTGCAGGTTCATTGGCTCATTCTTCACTACTTGCATCTTCAAAAATATTTCCTTCCTCGCAAGAATCATCTTCTTCAAACCACTGAGCCAAAACACTTTCAAAATTAGCTGGATTTGCATGTACTGACTCTCTTGATTTGTGTGTCGAAGCCATAGCAAAAGGCGTGTCCCTCAAACAGTAGCTTGGGCAGCACTAAACGAGTCATACTGGTAACAATATGGGCCTTGCAGCAACAAACAAACTACAGTAACAATGAGGCTGACGAGAGAAGCACAGGATAACAATACTATGCAATAATAAAACATTTTATAGCAAAAAGATCAATAATACACCGACATCGCCAATATGTGAAAGCAGTGTGTATTAATTTTTAGTTATACTATTACTACTGCAGCTACTGCTGCTGTTGGCACTCCTGTTGCTGGAAATACCACTACAGTTATTGTCGAATTAATAACTGCTCCCAAACAAATGTTGAAGGCAACATAGGCTAAAGAACATTTATAAATGTGTGAGGGCTTCTGAAGCCCTGCTTATGCATTCACGGTGTATGGGTAAACGTATTGAATTATACAAAAAACTAAAAAAGGTAACTTGTTCAGGTTTGATAGGAGGAATGTCACAGTGATAGTGAAAGAGTACTGAAAAGCAGTTTGAAATCAAACAAAAAATTACAGAATTTTTTTAAAAATGAAGACATACAAGGGCCTCGGAGGCCCTGTATATGCACCCTAGGGTTAAAAAGCTATTCAGACATATGCCAGCGCATAAAATTACAATGGATATTAGTAATGACATAACAGTTCAATATGAATGCTGTCAAATCCCAAAGGAATGACAAATAGACAGCCAGCAGATGTAGTGAGCAATCACACACAGAAAGTATGCAAAACCATTGCAAAATACTTTGTTCTGTCTGACATCAATGTGGTCCAACATGTCATGGCATTCTTCCATATTTTACCTATTAATCTTTTTTTACAGTTTGGGGTGAAGTATGGTTAAGCAATTCAACAGTTGTGTTACACTACAAATATTTGAGGTATCTATAGTTTCACCTTTGGAGTTTTGTCTGGCACTTAATGGGCATTCACCACTGGCTGTGGCTGAAATTTCATATTAAATTGTAACTGACACTGCCTTTATACAATTGCAACAGATTAACTCCCTTCCCATGCCAAATTTTGAAACTGAGGCACTTTACTTTAACGCTTAGAGCCTTCGGACATCTCAGTCTCACATCACTTAATTATAGCATCTTACATAGCCTCTCTGCAAATTTGAGGCACAGAAATATCAGTTTTCAAAAGCTGTGATGTTTCAAGCTACCTTCTTCATTTTTTGTGTGTTACTGTCTGTTATGTAAAATAGTGAGAATAGGAGTTTGATAGAACACATGCAACTTACACATAGTTAGGAACTTCATACCATGATACATTAGGTACCCTTGGAGTAAAATTACCCACCAATGCTGCCACGATCAAGATTTTAATCGTAGACCAAGACAAAAGCAAACTAATTACCGTATTTACTCGAATCTAAGCCGCACTTTTTATCCGGTTTTTGTAATCCAAAAAACCATCTGCGGCTTAGAATCGAGTGCAAAGTAAGCGGAAATTCTGAAAAATATTGGTAGGTGCTGCCACAACTAACTTCTGCCACCGAATATATGTAGTGCAGGCATGCTTTGCAGGCACAAAGATAAATTCTGGTGCCAAAACCTCTGCGTCAGTACATAAATTTAAAAAAAAGGGTGGAAGACGAGCTTTTTCTCCACCCCGAGTTTCGACCACTGCATTTTCATACATTATCCAATGAAATAAATACACACTCCATATTGTTCATCTTCGAATGCAGCAGCATTTCAAAGTACTATGAAAATCCGACTGGCAAGACTGTTTGGGATGTTTGTCAATATGGCAAACTCTACGTTCTGATTTTTTTCCTACCTACCTATGAGAAGAGATGGTTGCTGATAGGAACTTTCATGAATTGTGAATCACATGCAGTATTCTCTTCACCATACAAATAATACGAATATCAACATTTTGCCATGTATTCTTTCGTGTTTGCTGCTATCTCATTTAAATCCTGTCTGCCTAATAAACTACGAAACTAGAGTGAGACAACAGCAAACGCGGAAGAATAAACGTATCATGTCATGTTTATATCCGCATTATTATTATGCCTAATAGTGACACAGTCAGAAATGAAGCACGTCAATTGACTAGATTTTTAAATCTAAGATGACTCTAATTTCTGTACAGAATGTAATGTACTAAAGAGGCGTCTGCAAAGATTTTCAAACGGAGAAAAATTTTTGCTAACTCTCATTGCGAGCATCTTGTGTTATACGCAGTCTATTATTTGCTCCTTGTTGATCTTTATCAAAGAAAGCAGCAGTGTAAGTAACAACAAATAGCAGTCTCTTGCCATTGTTTTGTTAGTGAGACAATTTCTCTATTTTTTTTTTTTTTATTGTCAGCGGCGGTAGCGCGCACAAGAGCAAGCCATGCCGCGACCGGCGACAGGTCGTAAACACTCATTATCGGAATGCGACAAACAATGCATGACACATTAAAATAATGCAGTTTCATTTTAGAGTGACGTAAACACCTATAACAAAGAGAATGGCTCTTATCAGATCAAAGAAAAATAAGCAATCAATTCAAACCAGACGAAACACACGAAAAAGGAAGAGTACCCGTATAAATACGGACGGAGCGCCTGACGCATAGCAGTGGCTACCTGGTAAAGCGTAACTGCCAAGCTTACGACTCGAACCAAACTACTACAGCTGTATCGTCATTCATTTGACCTAAATTGTGTCTCATATTACAATGGACCAACTTTGTTTCAATTTGGAGTTGCGGCCTAATTTTTTTCTCCCCCCTTGAATTTCAAGTCTCAAATTTCAGGTGTGGCTTAGATTCGGGAATTTTTTTTCCCTTGATTTCGAGTCTTATTTTTCAGGTGCGGCTTAGATTTGAGTGCGGCTTAGATTCGAGTAAATACGGTAATCCGGTATTCTAGAACCAACTTTTATCTAAAACTAACGAAGGCTGTAAAGGTTCCCCCTCCACTGTCCTGTAAAGTCCCACACTGTTTTTTAATTAATGTGGGTTCTTGAATACTGGATTCTTTGTTCTGGTATCATATTGGTTTGGCATCAGACTCTCGATCCTGACAGCTGGCAGCTTTACTGCCAAGGTACATGCATCATGGTACTGAAGTTCCTAACCATGTTCCTATGTGACAAATGCCCTATCAAATGCCTATTCTCACTACTCCACATAAATAAGTACCATACACAAAATTATGAAGGTCTCTTGAAGTCAGAACAATTTGTACTATACACTTCAGGTTCATAGAAAAGTTCCTTCAATGTCTAGAGTTCATCATTTACAGTACCTTAGCAGTCTCATGATTCCACAACCTCATTTGATTTAGCCATTGCTTTTCTGATTCAGTCCAGCCACAATAAAATATTATATGATGTCTCAATTCATACAAAACTAATGTGACCCAGCATTTACTAATATTTTGTACCCACTTTTCACATTCTGATGCATGACTGTGCACACTGCACTTACCTACGATTCATTCTCCAGACTCACTCTGACCAACTACTGGGTTCCAAATTGGCAGGCACCAAAACATGCCTATAATTGGACGATGGAGCACACACCTATTGGCTACAGTCCAACAAAGATGAGTAAGGGAAACATTCATTCAATATGTACAAACTGTATCAATCTCAGTACCCCTGTAATGTATGCCATAGTCTCACCATTAGATCATATAGTGTTACCAAATGGCAGGGATGCTCATTGCTATGTTTCACCTGCTGTTCCAAAGAGTTTAAGATTTTTCTGTGGGTTTCTGATAAGGTGGTTTAACATGCCAGTCAAGGGTGACAGGGCATCTGAGTCTTTATCAAACCTGGAGCCCTGTGAACACGGCTGTCATCACCTGGAGACACAGGTGTGTCCACACCATACTAATCATAAAGAAGTAGAAGAAATGACAGTGCTTTATCACCGAAACTGTTTATATCATCGTCCTGGTGTATGTTCAGGGTAACCTGAATGAGAGGGCTCTAGTGGCGCAACAAAAAGTCATCACAATACAACCTCCAAAATGGACTACACTCATGACACACTGAAAGTTAAAAGCCTCACTGGGTCACTGGTGCACTCGATGCCTTGCATCATTTGAAAAGAGGCAAGTGCACTTGATTAGTATAAAAGCATGTGCACTTAGTGATATGAAAAAAAGTGTTTCCTCATCTATAATACTTCTGTGACTGTGCTACACTATGCGGTGTCATCAATGAAAGGATAGACACCCAAGAAAGCTGAGGACTGCACTCTCATCAGTAAATAAAACAAACTTGATTAAAATACATATTGTCAAAAGTGATACTCTAAAGCTTCTACATACTGGTTGCTCATGTTGCTGGAGGATGAATCTGTGTTGATGGGTGATCCAAAATTCCCAATCTGATAAACATCAGTTTGTTTCAAAAGCGTGACTGGAAAAATTTCACCAGTACTGGGTTGTTGACTGAACAAAAGACTATCTGCTACCTACAGTCACTAGTTCTCCCCCCACCAAACTCTCAGCAGAACAACACCATATCGCCTTGGTTTTGTATATGGTGTATTTGATGTCATGAACCTTCCTGCTCCAGTGCAATAAGAAGTGCACTTACTTGTGCAGCCAAACCTGTTAATTATTCAGGAGTTAAGACTCAAAATAAGGGTGGCCTAACAAGAGCCCGATGAAAGCTTGAGGCATTCATGGTGGACTACACCAAGGATCTTGAGATATATAGACAATACTGCTCCATAAATACTGCTGCCTGAATGAAACTGGAGCCTTATGATCACTTTCTACAACTACAGGTGACAAGATTTGTCAGTGTCCCATACTCATCATCTTAAGCATTTCAAAATGTTCAGTTACCCTATGCATCTGTTTCTTTAGTATTTCATGTCCAGTAACCAGGTGAATGACTTATCAATTACCAGACATTATACAGATTCATAGAATTTTAAAATAGTGTCACTACTTTGCGATCTGGATGGTTAAAAATGCATTGTGTGAGGTTAAAATTACACAAGTAGTTTTACCAGAACCTAAAATCAGTATTTTCTGCTCATTCAGCCAGTCTTTTAGTGGTTCGCTTTAATTCTTTTTATGGACACCAGGCTGCATGAAGTGTAGAACACTGTAAAATTATCCTTGAAATTTGAACATTTAACAGGACTCTACTGTGGATGAACTACTGTTGATAGTTATTGCAAATCATCATCTTACACTATTACAATGCTACGTGGGTCTTAGCCTCTTCATCAAGTGCAGTTCTTTCTTCCCCTCTAAGGGCTGACTGTATAAACATCACTGAATGAAGGTCAATTTTGACCTCAGTTCAGAAACTGAACTCTGTTCAGGACTCTGCTCTATTGTATGACACTAAAACTAAACTTCGATCCACAGGTTCAGTGTTGATCTAAATTAGCATGAAACATGTTTTGACAACATCACTAAAAATCAGATACTGACACAATTATTGCATTTCAACCTCAGGTATTAATTGTACAACTTTTGTACACAGTATTTATGATTGAAGGTGTATTGTTATAAAGATGGAGGTAAGTAAGCTGGATAAGGTGCAATCTTCAAACTTTCCCAAACCAAAAAAGATTTGTTGGTGGAAATCATACTCGACCAATATAAAGACACAAAAGAAGGCAAAAAAGTAGGAAAGTTACAACAATCAACAAAGGAAAGGTGTGGAAAGAAGTTGATGTTGATTTTAATTCACAGAAGACTGTGCCAAATTGTGACTGAAGATTTCTGAAATATTATGACAATGCTAAGAAAAGGACCAAGGAAACATTCACACATGACAGGGTATAATTTTAAGACACACTTTACAATTATTACATTGCATATCTATGTTATTACATGTGCTGTATAAAATGAAGCAAAAACAGTGTGAAAACTTTTCAAGGTTGTAAAACAATCTAGCAGTGATAATTTCATCTGACCTACTGTTATAGAAAATGGGACGAAGCTAATTGCAGGCCTGAAGCCACTAATTTATTCTTATCTCCAAACTCTATAATGATAGTGCAGATTTTCAGGTCAAAGTTATAAGCTGTGGTTTGTACACATCTTAATATCCTCAGATGAATTTTTTGCTTACAAGATAGTGTAGAATATTATTCACTTCATCCACTTCTTATTCTACTACAATGATGGCTGTAGTTCATTCTGAACACCAGTAAACGAGTTGACAACTTAACTTCAAATGAAAATGTTCTCCTTGTTGTTGACAATGAAAATGATAAGAACAATAGTGTAAGTTAGCTGTTACAGCAATATGTCACATATTTTGAAATAAAAATAATCTCTAATTACAAGCAGGCATGCAATGTGAAAACCAGGATTCTGTTATAGAATCTAAAGTGCTGCAATTGCATCCCAAAAATGAAAAGAACAGAAGATGTTCTCAATGTCTAATACTCATTTTATGAAAGAAAGTTGGTAGTGGAATTTTTTCACAAGCTTTTCTCCTAACAAACATTATCATCCATTTCAGGCTCTACATACAATGCACTGACAGCTACATTATCTTGTGCAAGTCAAATGTTGCAGCTACAGCAACTGCTGAACAATGTAGTTTTACTCTGAGTCCTAAACTTAAACAACTCAGCATTTTTCAAATTAACAAACATTACCAGAGGTGAAAGAAGAGGCAAGTGGAAAGAAATTCTACTGATATGAGATCAAATCTGAGATTCTCTAGACTATATTCCAGGGTGCAAGCACTAAGCCATCATCTGATAAATACAAATTGACTTACATATGCACACTACTAATACTATTATTTGTCAACGTGTGTGTGTGTGTGTGTGTGTGTGTGTGTGCAGTTGGCATAGCAGTTTAAGCACTTGTTTTGTAATTAAAAATTTATGACAAATTGTGTAGTTACTGCTATTCAAGCCAACAGAACAGTTTTATAAAGAGTGTGCAATCATTATTGAACTCCATGAACTTAACTTTTCCCTTTCTTCCAATCCCGCCAAGTGTCTACAAAATGCCTTAAACTGGTCACATTAATTATGAGTCACCTCTAAGAATTGTTATGAGATCTGTCATTAGCTTTACTCATTACTTACATAGCCAATAATTTCTTAACCTAGCCTTAGAGCTAAAAAATATTTTGAGCTTCAACAGTGTGAGAGTGGTGTTTATTTACTTAACATTTTTTGTGTAGATAGCCTCTTTAAACCTGTTTATTATTTAATTCTTTTTAACTCATATTTGAATAAAACAAAAACAGTGTCATGTAATGTCACTGACTTGTGAACTGATGACTGCAGTTGAACATTATTTGATCTGTGAAATTTCAGCAATCAACAATAATCCTACTTCAAAGGCAATATAATCTGGGATTAATGTTTATGCAATGCAGATTTCTGAGATCACCTTGATCTAAGGTCAATTGCTTTTATATAAAATGGCTGAAAGAGCTTTTATACCTTCATCCACATCTATCCGCCACTTTTATGGCCTTCCTCTCTACTTTCTTAGAGTTGGCCTCCATTCACAAACTTTTCCTCTCAAAGTTCCAGCATCCATCTTAAGAACATGTCTGAATATTGTCCTACATTTTATTAATCTTACAATGTGATCTCAATATATAAGGCAGTCCATCTCAATATTTGTTTCAGATGTCCATTTGTCATTATTACCCTGAATTAGCTCTTAGATCTTGTGCACCACTGTGCATTCAAATATTCTGGGCTGATACTCACAAGTACTCATTAATGTCCATGATTCACAACTGTAAGTCAAGACTGGCATGGTCATGACTTTGTATATTTGCAGCTTAACCTGCCTGTTTAAAAACCTGGATCTTGGAGGCCCTTACCTTCTCAAACATGTGGAAGCATTTAAGATGCACAGTCCTATATCAAGTTCTGTACATGTTAAAAATGGAAGCCTGCTGCTACCAGTTTATTCAGATTTGTATTTGTATCATGTACTTGTTATTCATTTCAATGATACCAAGGCCCCCAAGGTTCTGTGGGTTCTTTCAGCTCACTCTCTAATAGCACCTTATTCCATTAATAACTGCTACAGCATTGGTATAAGCATGGCTATTGCAATGCCTGACTTAAAATGCTGCACTGGGTAGGGGGTGAGGGGGAGCAGGAGGATGGGTGGGGAGGGGGAAAAAAACAACCTTTCTCATGAATAAACCAAGACTACAAGACAACAACAACCCTGTAGCAGTAGTAACATTCCCCAAAGAAAGACTGAATAAGAATCAGTAGACATCTTTGTAAGCACCATTTGGTAAAGTGGCTAAGGAAGTTACATCATCAAGTGGTGTCAAAAGTCTTTTACAGTTAAAAACACACCAATTAAGTAATTTCCATTCTGGAAAGATAACTGTGTGACTGTCTCCAGTAGATCTAGGTTATCAAGACTAGACTGATACGATATGTATATGGAAGTGACTCTGGAGGTTTTGGAATCTGACAACCTTCATTAGATGGCAGTTTCAAAAGTATCTCTTGTACAGATGTTGATAGCAACTTTCTAGAAATGGTTTGAACTGGTACTATCCTCATCAGGATTCAAGTTTGTATGAAGCAAGAAAGACCACAGACATCAAACAAATTAAGAAATATACTGATATGATAAAAACAGATCAGTATAGCCCATATGAAAGTAAAGTTGCTTGTGGAACTAAAATGGGAAACCACAAAAGAAAGGCAACACACTTCTAGTGAAAACTGTTCAGTAGAAACCTGTCCAGTAAATTTTGAGACCTGTATTTGAGGAAGACTGTGCAACCATTTTACTGTCACCAGTGTAGTGATCAGAGAATAAGATAAGAGAGGATAAGGTGCATACAGAGGCTCTAATTCACAGTTGTCTCCATCAAATACAGAGTTCTCTGCTAATATAAGATCTGTGTTTTCAGCATGTAATGGGACACCCGTTTCTAACAACTTTTTTTTTCATATAGAAGTAGCTGATAGCAGGATTAATCCCAAACCTGGTATAGGTGAACATTCTCGGCTGTTTCATTGAAAGAATTTCATTTGATTTTGTATACAATGTATTATGTTTCAGGCTAAAATGTACATAAAGAAATTAATTTGTCAGTACTCTGTATGTATAGTTAAAATTACTCCTCTTTTAAAAATATTTGGAATTACTAAATTTCTGGTATACTTAAAATTCATACTATTAATTGCACAATCTAACACTAATTATTAAATTTATTTCTGGATTCACTTACAAAATGATATATTTTAGCGAAGAGTCTTCTTTTGTCAAAAAAGTTTGTTGGAATATTGAGAGTACCACAGAATATGAGTGGTAGCCATGCCTCTGATGGTATCAGATGTGTTTTTGTTTGTGTCATTAATAATGTAATTTGTGGTGTGATAGAAGTGGAAATTGTTAAGATGGCATGAAAAATGTGACAAAGAATAAAATTCAAGAATAATACAGGCAAAGCTTCGTCAGTTATTTAGTCATCAGGGACCCACAACGTTAAATCAAAATTTCAGCCGCAAGAATGTACCCCTAGACGCAAGACTTGGAGCCAACAACAAGAAGAGGAAATGCAGATAAGTAAAAAGTTTTTCTTTTGTATATCTTATGCCTCTTGAAGCTTTTGAAAATAATGAAGAGACTAAGAGAAATTTAATGGTGATGTGCTGGAGGGTAAGATTACAGCAATTAGCAACTGGAGAGACATACAAGGGAACTTGGCCTGGTAGTCAATGTCAAAAAGACCAAATATCTGGCAATGACCAACCAACAAAACCTATCAAATCTGTCATTTTTCCCTTGGTCACTATGCGAATGGGATTGGGGCAGAGAATCACTAATCTGGTGCAAAGTACCTTCCAATATGAATTTTTCAGCAGCTTGCGTATGTGTGTAAGTGTGTGTTTTAAGGTTATGTAATTGCAAGTATAAAGCACACATCTGTACAACTGCAGCACCCTAGCACAAATTTGTTGGCACCTTTAAGCTGTCACCTGGATGAAACCCAAAGGGTCTTTCCTATTCAAGAAAGTTCAGATCTGCAGCATTAGTCATGAATTCAATCAGAGACCCATAATAATGGAATCTATTTTAGCAGGAAGGTTTGTTTCTGTCCTTTTCTTTTCTTTCGGGTATGAGCCAGATCTTTGAGGAAAGTGTCTTAAGACTTGCTGTTTTTATGACATGTGTGACAAGCTCTAATTCACAGTTGTCTCCATCAGATACAGAGTTCTCTGCTAATATTTACAAGACTTGTGTTTTCAGCAATTAACAACTGGAGAGAGGTATAACAGAACTTGGCCTGGTAGTCAATGTCAAAAAGGACAGTGACCAATCAACAAAAGCTACCAAATCTCAGGATAGCCGACAAAGGGTTAGAGACTTGAAGTACCTTGGATCAACTATCACAGAGACAAATGATGACAGCAGTGAGGTGAAAGGTACAGTAGCGGCAGGCAACAGATGCTACTTTGCCACACCACCCATGCTTAGCAACTCGCTTCTGTCACAAAATCTAAAATCCTCATTTACAAAACAATTAAAAGACCGGTTGTTATGTATGGTGCTGAGATGTAGTCCATGACTGCAAATGAGGAAAGGATCTTAAGCATTTGGGAGAGAAAGGTTATGCATAAAATATAAAGCCCAATATACGGCCAAGAAGGTTGGCACACCCATATGAATGCAGAACTAGAACAATTTTTTGGAGAACCTGACATTGTCATTAGCATTAAAATAAGAAGACTGTAGTGGGAAGATCACGTGTTCAGAATTGAGGAAGACAGAACATGTAAGAAGATTTTTGATGTCAAGGCTGGAGGCAGACAACAGAAGGGACATCCCAGAAAGAGATGGGTGGATGAAACTGGAGCAGACATGAAAAATCTGGGTGTCAGAGGATGGAGACACAAAGCCATGGACCGGCTAGAATGGCAGGATATTGTGATGCAGACCAAGGCCCTTCAAGGGCTGTAGAGCCATGGAGTGAGTAAGTAAGCAGGCAAGCAAGCAGTTTCCAGAAATTGTTTTTTTTTACAAATACTCTTATTTTATCACAGAATGTGGTATGGGCTGATATTTCCTTTTGTTTCACTGGTGGTGATCTCCGGGTTCCTCATTGGCAAATATGGGATTTGCTTTGCTGGTTTACATAGTAACTGAAGCAGTATCATCATATGTCTATGAAGCACTATCTAACTTTGCGATGGTTTTCTTGAGAGCAGAGGTAAATGTAGTAGCAAACACTGGGAGCTGACTGACTTTAATTGCTTTTCTTAATTGGCATAAGATATTCATTTGGTGACTAACAGTTCTTTAATTTTCTTTCTCCTCGGTAAACACACAATAGACCTTGTACCACACTGTATGGTTGCAGAAGTAACTGAAGCAAAATGAATGGAGGTGGATAATGTTCTCAGCTCGTATGCAGCTGATCCACATTTTCCACAGGTTGCTTTGCCTCCACATGCAGTTGTTGTGTGCTCTAACTTTTGACAATTGTGGTGAGGCACATTGCTAATCCTTCCTACTCATCCTTCAGTTTTGATGCTTGAATGTGCGTAAGATCTAGTCTGTCGTAAAATCCCTGTGAGGTTTGAGGCCATCACATCAGCGTACTACACTGGACTATTACCCTAGAATGTTTTCTATAAGGAGCACAGTAGTCTGTTGATATGAGTGTCTCAACAAATTCCATGCCTTTCTCTATCCTGTAGTTTCACTTTGTATCAAGTTTTGATTATTCTCTCTTTGCATAGGATAAATGTCTTCAGCTATTGTGTTTTGTTTTTTACCATATCTATTGATGGCATTCAATTCTGTCAGCTTAAGACCCATATTCTTTCTCACTAATCAATTGGAAACAAAATGAATTATGGATAAAGTAAAACAATCTTACATGAAAACCAAACAGTGTTTCATTTGAATATTTACAGATGCATCAAAGTCTAAACATTCTTATGATTTTCATCTTTTAATAGATACACTTAGCAACTCATGCTCTCTCTGCCAGCCCAAAAATAAGGCACTAATATTTATGAAAATGCCAAAAAATAAAGATATAACACAAAACATCTTTCATAAAAGAGAAATATGAATTTTGTATCAATTTCCATTACAACCATTCAATCCAAAAAATAAATGAAATGCTAACCCTACATTTATACACACACGTGATAGGCAAAATAAAACTAGCCCAGAAATATTTACAATACAACTCAACCAATGTTTTCTGGTGTTCAAACTCCTTTCAGTTAGGTATGGTTTTTATTCACAGTTGAGTCCATTTCGCACCATTCTGCCACAAAGTTTTGCATTGCAGACTTTTCTGGAGGTTCTACCAAAACACCTGCAGTCTTAAACTTCTCCAGAAATAGTTCTGCTCATATTTTATATGAACTGTGCTATGCATAACACCTGACAATGAAGATATATGGTTTTATTGTGGGCACCATTTTATGTTAAATTCAACAGGCCACTAAACATGTCTGCTCCTCTCACTCACTTAAACGTAATGACGCAAGGTACTCAGGACAGAGTATGCAGGAGATGCATAGACATGTGACAGCACACTTATCAGATTTTCCAGAATTTACTGTGAGGGGCAGTTCTTGTCTTCATTAATAAGGATAAGTTCCGTATCAGTCTTAGAAATATTTTCTGGGCCAGTTTCATTTTGTCCACCATGATGTGCAATTGACCCTTGTTAATAAACATGAGAACTGACCATCGCATAACATGCTTGAAACCTGATTTCAATGGACCCGTCAGTTCCTGTCAGATGTCTGTGCATCTCCTGCATGCTCTGTCCCAAGCACTTCACCGTGTCATTATGTTTGAATGTAGGAGGGGAGCAGATGTGTTTAGTAACCAGTGGAATGCAACACAAAATTGTGTTCATGATAAAACAGTGTGTGGGTGTCATCAAGTTTTATGTGAAGCACAATATGTGGAAAACATCTCTGGAACTGTTTGTGCAACAGTTTAAAACTCAAACTGCAATACAAAATTCAGTTGCAAAATGGTGTGAAATGGGCTCTGCAGTGAAGAGAAACAGTAACCATCCAAAAAGAGCTTGAACACCAGAAAACATTGTTTAAGTCTTAATGTAAATATTTTCTGGACTAGTTTTATTTTGCCCATCCTGTATTTTAACAATCATGCTCAGCCATTTCAAATGAAAATATTATATACTTGACACTTAATTACAAGCTCTTACAATGGAGGAACTCATTGAAATTACTACTTACTTATTATCGACAAGAGACTGAATTCAAAATGTTCTGCTGTAGAGGACATCAGGCATTCCTCCTTCCAGTCTTCAGGAACAACATTTTTTGTCAAATCAATAAAATTTGCTAATGGACATGCAGCTGTACATCCTGGTATGGTAAGTACAAATGGATTCTCGTCAGTTGTGTTTTTGTAAAAGATCTAGAAACATACATAAGCATGCAGAATTATTTGTCACTGTTTTAGTCACATAAAACAATGATAAGAAAGAAGTTATCCTTCCTTGTATAAGTCCAGTATCTTTTTGCCGCAGCTGGTATAATCTTAAAAAACTCTGCAATGTTATGTTTCCCTGTTTCTCACATTGCTGCCACATAGTGCAATCAAAATTAAGGAAAAGGTAACTAATAAACAAGGTAAGTATAGTCACACCAAACTCAACATTGCAGTCATTTTCAGTCTCATAATTGTTCAAAACTTGTGATATATATATCTAAAAACAAAGATGATGTGACTTACCAAATGAAAGTGCTCGAAGGTCGATAGACACACAAACAAACACAAACATACACACAAAATTCAAGCTTTCGCAACAAACGGTTGCTTCATCAGGAAAGAGGGAAGGAGAGGGAAAGACGAAAGGATGTGGGTTTTAAGGGAGAAGGTAAGGAGTCATTCCAATCCCGGGAGCAGAAAGACTTACCTTAGGGGAAAAAAGGACAGGTATACACTCGCACGCACGCACGCACGCACGCACGCACACACACACATCGTGTGTGTGTGTGTGTGTGTGTGTGTGTGTGTGTGTGTGTGTGTGTGGGCGTGCGCGCGTGTGTGTGTGGGCGTGCGTGTGTGTGTGTGTGTGTGTGTGTGTGTGTGTGGGCGTGTGTGTGTGTGTGTGTGTGTGTGTGTGTGTGTGTGTGTGTGGGCGTGGGCGTGTGTGTGTGTGTGTGTGGGCGTGGGCGTGGGCGTGTGTGTGTGTGTGTGTGTGTGTGTGTGGGCGTGGGCGTGGGCGTGGGCGTGGCGTGTGTGTGGGCGTGCGTGTGGGCGTGTGTGGGCGTGTGTGGGCGTGTGTGGGCGCGTGGGCGTGGGCGCGCGCGAGCGTGCGAGTGTATACCTGTCCTTTTTTGCCCCTAAGGTAAGTCTTTCCACTTCCGGGATTGGAATGACTCCTTACCCTCTCCCTTAAAACCCACATCCTTTCGTCTTTCCCTCTCCTTCCCTCTTTCCTGATGAAGCAACCGTTTGTTGCGAAAGCTTGAATTTTGTGTGTATGTTTGTGTTATTTTGTGTGTATGTTTGTGTGTCTATCGACCTGCCAGCACTTTTGTTTGGTAAGTCACATCATCTTTGTTTTTAGATATATTTTTCCCACGTGGAATGTTTCCCTCTATTTTATATATATATATCTAAAGGGCTCAGATGCATAGTTATTAGTCTCTTCACACAGCAAAGCTACACAGATAATACAATGCTGAAACTGTTTAAGGGCTGTGATACTGTCATGAAATGACTTACCGAACACAAATAAAAGAAAATGTTGCAGTAGAGCATCTAGAGAAAATGTGCAGGTAAAGGCTCTCCTGGGACAAGAACTGTGTGAGAAGATGTAACCAACCAATCCCCCCTCCCTCTTTCTACAGTGATGTCAGTACAGGAGACACTCTACAAGAGGAAAAAAGAAAATCAGTAAAGTTATCATTAGTGATAAGGAAAAATAATGTAAGCATATTAGCCAAAAAATTAATCACCCAGGAGACATCTCAATAACTCCACCTCAATTTGGCAAGAAAGAGTCCACAGCTTCTTCAGCTATTCCATATCTAGCTGAAGCTCTAAAAGACCATTACATCCTTAGAGTCACCAAATTGAGAGGATGTTGACTGTTAAATTTCACCTGCTGTTCCACACATCCCAGATATTTTCTAGGAGGCAGATCAGGCAATGTAGAAGAAAGGGCAACAATTGATCACCAAGGACGTTGACATAAACATCCTGGTTTGTGTTCACAATGGCCTGAAAGAGCAAGCCCTAGTTATGGTACAATAAACATCACCAAAACATCATCACAGAACCACTTCCAGCCTAAAGTACACCCTGCAACCACTGCAGATTCAACACCTCATTTGTCCACTGGTGCACTCAGTGTCCCACATCATTTGAAAGAAGACAAAATTGCAGCTTATCAGACAACACTACAGGCTTCAAGTCAACCACTGTCTTGCTTTAGTGTTATCTGGCCCACTAAAGATGTGCAGCTGTGTGTGTCACTGTCAGCAATGGCCCTTTACAATGTACCTGGCTCCAAATGTCCATTGCTTGGACCCAGTCACTTAAGATTTTTAACAGCACAATTCTTATGCAGTGTTACATAGCTGCGAGTAGTAAAACATTCCTTAAAGACATGTTGGACCATTCATGTTGATACAACAACATATCCAGCAACTTCATTCCTGGTGTGGCCAGGGGCACATTAAGTCACTACAACACATGCGCACACACACACACACACACACACACACACACACACTGCCAAGACATTAGTGATGGTGCATCACATGGCACCTGGTGACAGTTCTATTCTACATCATCTACAGCACTCCATAGCAACCAGTGTGCTCAAGTAAGGGGGAGGGAGTGGGGCTGTTTTGTCAGGTGTACTCATATATGGATTTCATGTGTGGAGGTAAGGAACAGCATTTAAGTTCGAGCAGTGATGGAGCCATATGAACAGCTTCAGAGGGCAAACTTACAGCAAGCTGCATTCCTTTCCCAAATCCAAAACATACTGCTGAAATGAGTGGCTTTAAATCATGCAATAATATCCACTTTCCCACAGGAATATTAAAATACAGGTGCTTTTGTTGAAATACAAGTGCTTTTGTTGCATCGTCAGCCGTGATGACCTAGACTGGTCAAGATGTAATCCAAGGTGTGGGCTAAGTCAAACTTTACATTCCGTTAGGCCTCTCAGGGTCTTTTGACAGATACACTGAGGGTTCTCTCACTTTAGTATGTAACTATGCCTGAGTTAGGTATGACCAATATCAATGTGACATATGGATACAGCTTCTTTTCAAGAAGGTAAAAGTGAGTTTCCCAATTTTTGGAGGAAGCTTCTATCAATCAAAGTTTAGTAGACTGGATGTTGGCCAAGTATTGCTACTTATTCCATCATGTAAATACTACACACAGTGGAAAGAGGGTGTTACTCATAAAATGTTTGTCAATAAATACATAGCAGCCTGTCATATCCTTCTTGGAATTGGCAGTATATCTGCCAAGTAATGGAGAACTTAACAAAATCTACAGCAATGGATTTCAGGTACTTGATGTCACCCCATTCATACGAAAGGCCAGGGATACAAAACAGGGAAGCTAACTATGTGGAGGGTGGCTGAGTTACTGGAAGTAATAAGATCACCCTGTGCTGTTCTGTATGTTTTTGAATGGTTCACCAGGAAATGAATGTTGATGCCTTGGAAAAGCCTTGAGCAACAGAGATGTTTAAGTTTACAATGAATCTTAGTGAAGTAATTAATTCAGAACTGTTTGCAGCATATATTGCAAGGTGGTATACCTTTTTCTGCAGGGAGACTATCCACAGAGCTTGCGTGGAAAGTTCCAGTCACAAGACAGATTCCACTGTGAGATGTTGGGTCCCATAGGCCTATAATGAAAATTGCTGTGGACCCATCTATAGTCAGAGCTAAATCTGTGCTCGGTGAAATTTTACTAGAACTTGTCAATTTGCTCTCCGATAGATGTTTTTGAAGAAACAGTGAGTTTAATTTCTATGTACGGGTTGCCTTGAGATACTTTATGGTGAGGCAACCAGTTCAGTTTGAGGTTGAACAGCAGTCCTTAAAAGTGAAAGTTGTAGACAGCTTCCAGCAGTTGGTTGCCCAGATACATTTTGAGGTGTGGGAGGGCTGATCAAATTCTGTAAAAGTGCATGACCCATGATTTTGAGATCATATTCATGTCTCCAAATAGCATTTGAAGATAATAATCTGCTTAGTGTAAGAATGCAGAACTATATTCCAGACAGGAGTCATCAACATACAAGTTTGCAATACATTTGGTCTTATGATGGTAGCAACAATGTTTATGGCAAATGCAAATAAGGCAGCACTCAAGACTTCAGCCTGTGGAACCACACTAACCTGTAGACAAGTTGATTACCAAGGACTATACCAAATACAACCCAGAATTGCTGATGGTATGAGATATTATTATGCAAAGTGGGAAAATTGCCTCAGACCCTCAACTCATGTAATGTACCTAAGATATGAATTCCACTTGAAGAATCTAGTTGGTTGTGGATCTAGACCTTTAAATTCTGCACTGAAGCAGTGAAAACAAATTTCTCATTCTCAGACATCGACAAAACCTGAAAATAACTAACTGTTCCAAGAGTTTGCATAAGCTTATCATTATTCAGTGATTGGTCTGAAGCTCTCAATATTATTTGTTTTCCTTTCTTTTTTTTACCATCTTTCAAAGTTGTTACAATGAAACTTTTTGTCCATTTGGAGAGAAAAATTTCCTTCTGCTTATCTTGTCAAATATCAAAGCAACAAACAAATTTTTAAAAGTGTGTATGGTGTATTTTTTGCCAAGAAGATGGGTTGTTGTGCAAATTATTTTCATCAATCTTATTCTAGTATGAGATTTTCACTCTGCAGCAGAATGTGCGCTGATGTGAAACTTCCTGGCAGATTAAAATTGTGTGCCATACCAAGACTCGAACTCGGTACCCATGCCTTTCGCAGGCAAGTGCTCTACTGACTGAGCTACCCAAGCATGACTCACAACCTGTCCTCACAGCTTCAATTCTACCAGGAAGTTTCATATCAGTGCACACTCCACTGCAGAGTGAAAATCTCATTCTAGAAACATCTCCCAGGCTGTGGCCAAGCCATGTCTCCACAGTATCCTTTCTTCCAGGAGTGCTAGTTCTGCAAGGTTCGCCGAAGAGCTTCAGTGAAGTTTGGAAGGTAGGAGACAAGGTACTGGCGGTATTGAAGCTGTGAGGATGGGTCATGAGTCATGCTCGGGTAGCTCACTCGGTAGAGCATTTGCCCGTGAAAGGCACAGGTCTCAAGTTCGAGTCTCGGTCTGGCACACAGTTTTAATCTACTAGGAAGTTCCATCTCATTCTGGTGTCTTACAGCATTTGTGTCTACTTGTTCCTGTGGTGGTCAAGCATTATCCTCACCCTGGAGCACTTCTATGTACTTTTAACAACATTGTGCCAAATGAAACATGACTTAAAATAAAAAGTATTACAAAATGAGGACATTTGCTAGAACACTCAACAGCCAGTGTTGTTCTACACAGTACGTTACCAGCATATCATCACAGAAAAACATTTATATACCAATGTAACTTTGCGGCAGGAAATACACTGTGTATTTTTTCCCCTCAATTTCTATGTAGGGAGTCATATGATCTGGATCCAATGAAGGACCTGGCATCAATACTAATAGTAATATACAAGGGCAAGCTGAAAAGTAATGCTTCTGGTTTTTTTTTCTGTGAAAACTCTTAAAACTTTTTAAATAATACATGTGTTATACCATTCTATATCTTCATTCTTCATGTCTACATACTAGTACAGGCAGCCAGACTATCCATAGGATCTCCTGGCAATGACATATCAACTAAATAGCAGAAACAGTTCTTTTCAGAGCTCATTAACAAGAAACATTGGACCAACTATCAGACTCCTTCAACTGAATATCGAAAGCATTAGCAGGGCAAAGTGTGACTACCTGTCAAAATTTTTGCTGGACAACAATATCGATGTCGTCGCCATTCAAGAAACTCGTGTTTCCAGCGAAGAAATATTCCGAAGCCGAGGTCGAATTCCTGGATATTCTGCACTTGGTGTAACTTACCACAAGGTGTATGGAATTGCTACGTATGTCCATAACAACATAAACGAAGCTTCACTGATTTCTGTAAGTGTGGAGGCAGATATACATACAGTTGTCATACAATTGCACGGCATTACTAAATGTTTACAAACCACCCAAAACAACATGGCCCGATTTTGTCCTACACACAGCAGAACATCCTGCAATTTACATAGGAGACTTCAATAGTCACCATGAACTTTGGAAGTACTCTCAGAATGATGAAAATGGGAGCATGCTTGCAGAATGGATCGAAGAGAATAATCTTCATCTTCTTGATGCCAAAGATCAAGGCACTTTCAGGTCAGCTGCTTGGAACAAGGATTCAAATCCTGACTTATGCTTTGTTAGCTGCAATGAAGCTGGCTTTCCCATCAACACCACAAGGAAAGTGATAGATGCCTTTCCTCACAGCCAACACAGACCTGTAATAATACAAATTTGCTGCACTGTTCCTGTCATACGATCAACTCCGCATGCTCGATGGAATTTCCAGAAAGCCGACTGGATGAAGTTTTCAACGGAACTGGATAAGACCATTTGATGGATACCTCCATCACATAATAACTATCAACGCTTCATTGGTGCAGTAACAGCAACAGCTAAAAAGTGTATGCCAAGAGGATACCGAAAAGAATATGTTCCAGGATGGAATGAGGAAAGTGAAACACTGTACCAATACTTCCAGCAAAGTGGTGACCCAGAGATAGCTACGGAACTATTGTCCAGCTTGGACATGTCTCGGAGGCAGAAATGGGCAGAAACAGTCAAAACTATGGACTTTACCCACTCGAGCAGGAAAGCATGGAGTCTTCTGAGAAAACTGGGAGGAAGTGCACCAGCATGCAGAAAAAATTCCGAAGTAACACCAGACCAAATTGCTTCCCACATCATTACTACCTCAAGAGTACCTCCTGACAAGAAACATACAAGACATATCAGACGACAGCTTCGTGACCTAAAAAGAAGGCATCTCCCTCATCTGAGTATACCCATCCCTTCACAGTTTCAGACATTGACTCCGGACTGAAGGACCTCAAACCTCTTAAGGCACCTGGATTCGATGGTATCCATCCAGAATTCCTGATCCATATGGGAGGAAAAGCTAAGAAATGGCTGGCAGAATTCTTCACTGACATCCTGCTGACTGGTCAACTTCCATCTGAGTTTAAAAAGGTGAAGATGATATCTGTTCTGAAACCTAGCAAACCCAGCAACAAGGTAGAAAACTATCACCCCATTTCCCTACTCAGCTGCTGCTACAAGCTTTTTGAAAGGCTAATATATAACAGAATAAGTAGCGCTATCTTAGAGAACGTTCCAGTTGATCAGGCAGGCTTCAGACCATGGCGCAGCTGCTGCGACCAAGTATTGTCTCTCACATCCTTCATAGAGTCAGGATACCAAATTAAGCAGAAAACATCTGTGGCATTTGTTGATCTAACTGCTGCCTTCGACACTGTGTGGAGGGAAGGCCTTATCTACAAATTTCTCCGCATCATACCCTGCAGAACAACGGCTCGACTGATTAACAGCATGCTAAGTGATTGGAAGTTCCAGGTAATCACTGGAAGCAACATAAGTAAGGAGAGGAAGCTGAACAATGGATTGCCTCAAGGAACAGTTCTCTCACCCTTACTGTTCAACCTGTATCTGTCTGATCTACCTGACACTTTGTCCAGAAAATACTGCTATGCCGATGACCTGGCTCTAGCCGTCAAACACCAGGAAATGAAGACAACAGAAGAGATTTTAGCCAATGACCTGTCTGCATTAGACAATTACTTCAAAATCCGGAGACTCCAACCCAGTGTGAGTAAAACAGAAGTGTGTTGCTTCCATCTACATAACCAGTTGGCGAACGTAAAACTGGAAGTAAGTTTCAGAGGCAGAATTCTTCGTCACAATTGGAACCCAAAATATCTTGGTGTCATCCTGGATCGTACACTATGCTTCAAACAACACCTTCTTGACTTAGCTCAAAAGCTGAGGACTCAAAACAACATCCTCCATAAGCTATGCGGAACTACCTGGGGATCTTCAGCAACCACCCTGCAAACTTCAGCTCTGGGCTTGGTATACTCAAGTGCTGAGTATTGTGCACCTGTTTGGATGAATAGTCATCATACAAGGCTTGTTGATACCCAGCTGAATATGACAATGCGCATAATATCTGGCACAATCAGATCTACTCCAGTTTATTGGCTTCCACTGTTAACCGGTATAATGCCTCCTGATCTAAGCAGATGTACTGCCCTTATGAGAGAATTCCACAAGATCTCCAGGAATTCTAACCTACCCGTGCATAGCGACCTGCCACTTTTAAATCACAAGAGACTGAAATCACGTCATCCAACTCTGTGCGATGCTGCTGACATGGCTGCTAAGAATTTCAAACCTCTTGAAGAATGGAAAGGTCGGTGGGAATCAGTGACAGATGTGCACCTGCATAACATCATCTCAGGTGTTAAACTTCCAAGTGGATTCGACTTACCACGCAAGACCTGGTCTACTCTCAACAGAATCCGTACCAGCCATGGGCAATGCAGGGATGCTCTCTTTAAGTGGAAGAAGCTGCCTGATCCAGCTTGTGACTGCGGGGCTCCATACCAGACTGTTCACCACATTGGCGGTGAATGCAGGAGTCGAGCCTATCATGGCGCCAAAGAGGACTTCCTGCTAGCAACTCCAGATGCAGTACGCTGGATTGAAGGACTGGATATTCAGTTGTAAAGACAAACTTAAGTTTCTTGTGTGTCAATATGTACATATGTATATGTAATTTCATGATATGTCTGTATTAGCCATACGCTAAATAATAAAAAAGTAGCTCTCTGTCACTATAAGGCTCCAAATTGTAACATGGCGGTGTGGATCGTAGTTATGTTTGTGTGTGAGGAACAGTGTACGGTAATTGAGTTTCGAATTAGAAGAGCTCTTCCACACATGGAGCAACCTCTCCTTCTGCATGGCGATGCCAGGCCACACACGAGTGCTGCAGTAATCCCACACCTTGGGTTCACTATCATCTTCCATACAGTCCCAACTTGGCCCCATCCAATTTTCATCTGTTTGCAAAACTTAAACATCTTTGAGGACTTCACTTTGATCATGATGAAGCGGTGCAAGGTAAGACTGTGGCTCTGTCAGTAAAATAAAACGTTCTACAGCGACGGTATCAAAAAGCTGATGTCTTGTTAGGAGAAATGTGTTATTGCCAGGGTGACTATGTCAAGAAATAAATATGTAGACATGAGGAATAAAGCTGTAGAATGTTAATAAAGTTTGTCTTATTTAAAAAACTTTACAAGTTTTCACAAAGAAAATTTAGACACATTACATTTCAGCACACACTCGTAAATAATATTTAGGTGATTTGTGTATTTGAAGGTGAGATTCAGTGGCTCACAATGAGTCACCAGTAGATTAATGGTATAAGATTAATAAACCATAAATATTGCGAGTGGTTGACCTACACACAATCATTATTAAAACACTTCCACAGAAAACCAGTCTGCCAATATGGCTGATGATCACTGTGGTGAAAATTGTTTCAAGGCCCACATTTTGGCATTAATACATCACCAGTAAATCGGCCAAGTCAAAATGATTCTTATGAAGTATTTCTTGGTCTAAAATTCTGGTATTCTGGCTGTGACAAAATGTATGTTGGTTAAGTCACAGTTTTGCCCATTCCAGGTGACACGCAATATATCGCTACCAAAAATCCTGCTTCCATTGTTTAATTAAATCGTGTGCTTTGGCTTGTAGTTATTTACAGATAAAGTTATATAATTGGCACATGGGTGTCTTCATTGTTATTGTAATACTCTTCATCGATTTCTGATGAGCTAAGTTGTTTTTTTGAGACTGACATGGGCCTGACTTGTGCCGAGAGGGTCTGAAAGAATAGAGTATATTATTTGCCGTGTGGCTTACTACATCCATTCTTTCTTTCATCGTCTTATCAATGCCCCATTTTAGGATATCTTTATGTGCACTTTAGAGGAGTATGTATCCCAACTGGATTTTCACAGGGATCATCACATTAGTGTCCAAGTGGATCTTGATAAAATTATTCAATAACTGTTACTGCCCCACAGATTACTGTGGCCATGCCGCTGGATCATAGGACTGCACAGTGGTAAGTCCCAATACTCGCATGACAAAGGTTGAAATCCAAGAGGGACAGTTTGACTTCTATTATTTGCAAACTGCCTACCTACAGACATGATTCTGTGTGTTGAAATCACCTAACGTGATAAAGGGGTAAGTAACTGTTGTAACAGATCTTGCACCTCCTCCTAGACATCACTATCTGGGTGGAGGTATATGTTGTAAATCATTACCAAGGTATACAGTTGGATTCTAATGGCTACAGCCTCTAGAGTGGTTTCAGTAATAACTGATTGCTGAAAGTGGACAGCTGCACCAACATTTAATAGCCCCCTGAGGCCCTCATTTAGTGCAATTGTTACTAATTTTTTTAACTGCAGGTAGGTGTTTTTCCAATAACTATGTCACTATAACACACGTGGTGAAGAACAGGGACATCCGCTGCTTGAGTTTAGCCAAGTAGCAGCAGCAGCAACTGTTACAATTCCATTGAATGACCGTTATGGGAGATGGAGCTGAAGCATAAAGTGTCAGGCAGTTGGGTTATGTTGCTGATTGTTCCCCAGTTTACTTTGGTACAGGTGTAAATCCATATTAACACATCATTCTACTACTGAAGCCCCAAGGTCAAACCATACACTCAAAGCAGTTTATGGTTTGCACCTCTTCCTTTCCCCCTCTTGCTTGTTTTCCTTGACAGATTTTAATTCTAGTGATTGATTTTGGGTTGCAAATCCAGATAACAAGATGACTGGACAGTTCTAATTCCCAAAGCCCATACCCCTTTCTCCCAATAATTGTTATTGGTGTGAGAGTTTGTTATCATACAGAAGAAGGATGTCCTAAATACTTATTGTCCTCTCCAGACTGACGGGAGAAGAATGGAGGATCTCTGGCTGTATCAACAGAGAGGTATCTGCTGGTTGGTATGGGTAGTATCAACAAAGGGCAGTAAGCTCTTCCTCAAATGGACTTAGTAATCAGTTCAAGGTTTTGAACATAGGCAGTGTTAGCTACAACATTGGCTAAGTTAATGATCATTTCAACTGGATGAAGGCATCTGTATATTTTTCACACACACACACACACACACACACACACACACACACACACACACACAGGATGGTCCATTGATAGTGACTGGGCCAAATATCTCACGAAATAAGCATCAAACAAAAAAACTACAAAGAACGAAACTCGTCTAGCTTGAAGAGGGAAACCAGATGGCCCATGCCATAGGTCAAACAGATATCAACTGTGTTTTTTTAAATAGGAACCCCCATTTTTACTACATATTCATGTAGTACATAAAGAAATATGAATGTTTTAGTTGGACCACTTTTTTTGCTTTGTTATAGATGGCGCTGTAATAGTCACAAATGTATAAATACGTGGTATTGCGTAACATTCTGCCAGTGTGGACAGTATTTGCTTCGTGATACATTACCCGTGTTAAAATGGACAGTTTACCAACTGCAGAAAAGGTCGATATAGTTTTGATGTATGGCTATTGTGATCAAAATGCCCAACTGGTGTGTGCTATGTATGCTGCTCGGTATCTTGAATGACATCATCCAAGTGTCCGGACCATTCGCCGGATAGTTACGTTATTTAAGGGAACAGGAAGTGTTCAGTCACATGTGAAACATCAACTACGACTTGCAACAAATGATGATGCACAAGTAGGTGTCTCAGCTCCTGTCAGGTCTAATCTGCACATTAGTAGCAGACAAATTGTACGAGAAGTGGGAATCTCAAAAACGCCGGTGTTGAGTATGCCAGATCAACAACAATTGCACCAGTACCATATTTCTATGCACCAGGAATTGCATGGCAACGACTTTGAACATCATGTACAGTTCTGCCACTGGGCACAAGAACAATTACGGGATGATGACAGATTTTTTGCACGCGTTTTATTTAGCGACAAAGCATCATTCACCAACAGCGGTAACGTAAACCGGCACAATATGCACTATTGGGCAACAGAAAATCCCCGATGGCTGCGACAAGTGGAACATCAGCGACCTTGGTGGGTTAATGTATGGTGTGGAATTATGGGAGGTAGGATAATTGGCCCCTATTTTATCAATGGCAATCTAACTGGTGCAATGTACGCTGATTTCCTAGGTAATGTTCTACCAACGTTACTACAAGATGTTTCACTGCAAGACAGAATGGCAGTGTACTTCCAACATGATGGATGTCCACCACATAGCTCGTGTGCGGTTGAAGCGGTATTGAACAGCATATTTCATGACAGGTGGATTGGTCGTCGAAGCACCATACCATGGGCCGCACGTTCACCGGATCTGACGTCCCCAGATTTCTTTCTGTGGGGAAAGTTGAAGGATATTTGCTATCGTGATCCACCGACAACACCTGACAATGTGCGTCAGCGCATTGTCAATACATGTGCGAACATTACAGAAGGCAAACTACTCGCTGTTGAAAGGAATGTCATTACACCTATTGCCAAATGCACCGAGGTTGATGGACATAATTTTGAGCATTTATTGCAATAATGTGGTATTTACAGGTAATCACATTGTAATAGCATGCGTCCTCAGAAATGATAAGTTCACAAAGGTACATGTATCACATTGGAACAACCAAAATAAAATGTTCAAACATACCTACATTCTGTATTTTAATTTAAGAAACCAATCTGTTACAAACTGTTCGTCTAAAATTGTGAGCCATATGTTTGTGACTATTACAGCGCCATCTATCACAAAGCGAAAAAAGTGGTCCAACTAAAACATTCATATTTCTTTACGTACTACATGAATATGTAATAAAAAATGGGGGTACCTATTTTTTAAAAATGCAGTTGATATCCGTTTGATCTATGGTTGCGCCATCTAGCGGGCCAACCATAGCGCCTTATGGTTTCCCCCTTCAAGCTAGACAAGTTTCGTTCTTTGTAGTTTTTTCATATGACGCTTATTTCGTGATATATATAATTTTCCTTTTTTTAAAAGTAGGAAAACTTGCAACTGGGGACGGCACTGATTTGAGTAGGTTGTGCAGAATGAAGGCCTTTCACAGGGATGCCTGCAGACAGGTTATGAAGTATGACCTAAACACACACATTGGAAACACCTCATGGGTGACAGGATCTAGGGTTTAACATCACTTCTATCAGTTCAGTTCCATTTGTACTTTTGTGTCCACTGAATAATTGTGCTTTCAGTGTCAGAGGTTAGCTCTTGTTGCTGACCCTTCTCTCTTTACCGATAATTGCCTCGGATCCTACATGGTGATCTAATCAAAATGGTCACTTAACTATTTTTATGAAAGACATCTGGCTTGCTTCCTTCCATTTATATGCTAAATTCATCTGCTGCTTGTTACGACTGGCGATAGGCAGGACAGTTTAGTTTCATCAAGCTACAAATCTCATGATATTATTTAATGCTGAGAAATGTTTTTATAAACTTGTAAAGGCTTTTTTCTGGCTTATGTGTGTCAAGGAGCCACCTGAGAAGGCTCATGAAAATCCAATCAATAAGCTACAACAGGGTTCACAGCATTCTGCACGGTTTGGCTCTGTAGACAGCCGAGGGTAGTAGTCTCATGTGCTGCTGCCACCTACCAATTTATGGTGAGAAACTGTAAATCCTGGAATTTCTGGGCTTACTGCTATAGGAGTAGAAGCCTCATGGAGGTCCATCATGTTGGTTAGGCTTCTGAAAATTCAGAACTGTACAAACAATGTTCTGATTCGCCCATTGCCAACCAACCTCAAACGAGTATTTCTAGAGAAAACTGGTGAGGAAGATGTGCTCTGACTGACTTGGAATGGAGACATTCTGTGGAGCGAATTTCTTAAATGTGGCAGTTTTCATGCTATTGGTGGAAACAGTAACATTTCCTGGTTGGTGGTCGCTGCCAGAAGGGCCCAAACTGTAGAGTAGTGAGCATGGACACATGAAACTGGACACTCTTGGTTTGAATGTGGAAGGTGAAAGGTCACTGGTTTTAGACGTCAAGAAGTGTGTGTTCAGATGGTTGACGAGACTTCATGGTGTTCATGTCCTGACAAGCGAGATTCTGGTTCTTCACTATGACCACACACAGTCTACTTACCGTCACAGCAGTTTGGTGAGAGTATGTATGCATCAGTACCAGCAGTAGGTGGGCGTTTGTGTTTGCAAAGGGGACATAGTGTTGCCAAGGCACCATAAATCCCTGTTCCAGTGCTGGTGTCATTTTCATTTATTATTCAACCAACCACTGGTGTAACTAGAACATGGTTGCATTCTTATTAGTGATTGTATGTGCAGTTGCCTCTCTCCAAAAGTTGGGGAAGATGTCTGTCTGCCACATAAGATTAAAACATTCAGGGAGGATTTCCATCAACACCACTAGCAGATGTCAAAGCACTCAGTACTTGATTTAGTCGTGACTGGGTGCTGTGTCATGAGTCTCAGACAGTGCCAATTCCAGCTCCCACATGGAGAAAAGGGAGTTGTAGGACTCAGAACTGTTGGATCTGAAGTCCAACTTGGCCCTCTCTACAGTTGCACAATAGTGATGAAATGCCGAATCCTGGCTTGCATTGCCAGTGGCTTTTGCAAAATGCTTGACCAGTGTCTTAGCGATGTCTCCATGTGTTATTTGGTGACACAGCTGTTTCATTACTGCGGCTATTGGTAAATGACTGTGTTTATCGGAAATCCCACAGATGGCTTCCTATAGTTTCATAGAACAAGTGGAATGGTTAATAGAGTCCAGGAATACTTGCCATGACCTTTTCTTGCTCTCCTTAATTACATGTCAAGCCTTGGACCTCACAACTCTAAAGGCTGTGAGGATGTCTGCTGTAGGGCACAATTTAAATCGTCGAAGAGCCGCACGCCTGTCCGGGATAGCTGAACGGCAGCCAACTGTCCAAAAAGGTACAGGTTGCCTCCTAAGATGACCTGCGGACTTCGGGATGGGTAAGTCAGCAACATGATGCATCACCTGTGTGATGTGGTCCACCCATTCCTTGACAACAGACTTTTTTGGGAGGAAGTGTACGCTTTGAAGGAATTTCAGCATTACAAGTGCACTGGCAAATGCAGGTAGTAGTGCTGACATTAGCAACCTCAATTTGGGTAGCAGCATCAGTTGTCTGAACTAGTTGTTTAAATACAGATGCAAAGGAGGTAACAAACTTCAAGGGGTGCATGGCCTTATAGATATTTTTGGCCTCATCATATGAGACACACTTAATTGTTTTTATCTTTTGTCTCTTCCTTTCTTCATGCAGGACACTGCAGTCTCTACTCCAAACAGGGTGATTCCCAGAGCAGATTACACACAAACGCTGAGGTGGAGAAAACAAGCCTTAACATGCTCTGGAAGTTTCGTACTCCTAAAAGCTAGCACCAGAGAGTCCGATTTCACAAGGTCGCCATCCATTCATTTCATTATGCTCTGTGCATCAACAATGCCTTCCTGGTATCACCCAACTTTCAGTTCTACTCGGAGAATGTCAACCAGATCCCTGCAAGTCACAACACCTTTGCTATATGTGAAGGTGTAGTGCAGTTTAATTTCTATTGCATACTCCATGAGGTGCTGAGCTTTGTGAATGTTCTCCACTTGTTGGGAATTCATCCAGCAATTCCCTCTAGACTTTTTGGTAAGTAAAAAGGTGAAACTTTCTTGAAGCTTCTCTCTTTTCGTTTAATTATAAGGAACACATTATGGACACCAGCATGTGTTCTGTTACTCAGTGCCGAAAGGGTCTGTGTAATCCCCAAGTCTGAAGGACCGGCTACACGAGCCCTCTTGTTTAATTGGGTGTTGGTACCTGCCAGTGGCCCCACCCTTTCCATTGGGAGGAGGAAAAGAATATTTTGAAGGTATGCTGGTTCCATGAGTAGCTAGGGAATAGAGTCCTGCATGACCGAGTAAGCGAGCACAAAATACGAGGTGGGGCGAGCACACCCTAACTGGATAGGCTACCCGCACTAATACTTGTGACCGAGCATAGAAGACGTGACCGAATACGTAGCACATAACTTCAAACACATTACACGTGCTATTATCCGTGTGACACTGCAGCCAGAACGGGCTTCTTATTTGTGGTGTGTCTCTCTCTGTAATCATGCAGCGCGAGGAAGCCAGTGTAGTAAGACGTAAGATTGAAACCAATGTTTACACACTAAGAAACGGGAAGGTCTAAAAGCCAAGTATGGCATACACTTCTGTTGGTTGTAGACGAAAACATTGCGTCTACTGGGTACGTATCGTGCATAAACTACTCCACTTTCTTGTTTTTCCAGTCGGGAACCACTCATTTAAAGAAACACAGTAGCAAGAAACCTCACAAAGATCGCCCGGGTTCCCGGGTTCGATTCCCGGCGGGGCCAAGGATTTTCTCTGCCTCGTGATGACTGGGTGTTGTGTGATGTCCTTAGGTTAGTTAGGTTTAAGTAGTTCTAAGTTCTAGGGGACTGATGACCATCGATGTTAAGTCCCATAGTGCTCAGAGCCATTTGAACCATTTTTTTGAACCTCACAAAGATCGTTTCTTTGGCCGTCCTTCCGTTATCTTAATATGCTTGAAATAAGTGAAAAGCAGGAAATTCTTAACAATGTGCGACACATGTGTGCTACGTACGCAGGTACACCATTCAATCATTAACATAATAGTTTTTGCATAGTTAGTGGAAAGTGTATTACAGAGAAACGGGAATGTTGTGACTCGTATAATATTTCATTAACGTAAAACATCTCGTTTTTATGGGAACGGAGGTCGGGTTGTTTGGGGGGAGAGACCAAACAGCGAGGTCACTGGTCTCTTACGGGAATGTTTCGATGATTTCCATATCAGTTCTGTATTACTTGTCTCTTTTGGTTATTATCATAGATCCTTCAAGTACAGTGTCATCACCACCCAGAAAGTTGTTTTCGGGGAAGGAGACCAGACAGCGAGGTCATCGGTCTCATCGGATTGGGGAAGGACGGGGAAGGAAGTCGGCCGTGCCCTTTGAAAGGAACCATCCCGGCATTTGCCTGGAGCGATTTAGGGAAATCACGGAAAACCTAAATCAGGATGGCCGGACGCGGGATTGAACCGTCGTCCTCCCGAATGCGAGTCCAGTGTCTAACCACTGCGCCACCTCGCTCGGTACCACCCAGAAAGAGAGCTTGTTTCAAGGAATGGAGGAACAACAGATCATCCGCAGCAGATGAAGTAGATCTGTACATTTTAATGCACCCCGGAGATGATGATGATGATGACATCTTAAAGTGGTGGACCAGACATGAAACAGATCTGCCAGGTTTGGCTGCAGTAGCAAGACGTATTTTATGTATCCCAGCAACAAGCGCATCTAGTGAAAGGTGCTTTAGTAAAGCCGGCATGTTACTAACAAATTGCCGCAGCCAATTAAATCCGGAACGCGTTAGTGATTTCCTGCTGATCGACAATAACTATAATTTTGTTGTTACGTCTGTAAATGTTTAATGTTCTTTGTATGCTTTCTTTATGAAGATGGTTGTCTTCTAGATTACAGGGAAAGCACTTATTTAATGTTTCCTATAAATGAAAGGAAAAATATCTCTTTTGTTTGGAAATGAGACTCGTCTTCTATCCGCGATAGTATTGAAATATCATTTTACTTTCCAGGTGCTTTATGAATTTAGCTGTGTCACATACCCGTTCTTGGAAATGTTACTTTTGTATTAAAAGAGAGCGAGAGCGAGAGCGAGAGCGAGAGAGAGAGAGAGAGAGAGAGAGAGAGAGAGACGTTGGATTTGTACAGTACAGTGCAGCGAGCCGTGGCGAGGCGAGGTGAGACGTCAGCGGTGACCGGTCATGCCCGGTTATCCGCGTGTACGGAATCCGGACAACAGACATGGGGCGAGTACTTGACCGAGCCGAGTCATATGGGGCCGGACACGAGCGGCTCGGTCCCCACGTCAACAGGCGAGCCGTGACCGGTCAAACACGGAGCGTTGCAGCACTCTACTAGGGAAATAAAAGTCTATCTAGAAGGAGCCTTGTGGGCCTAGGTAAGCCTTATACAACTGAGGTGTGGCAGGTTCCCCACAGGTTGGCCACTAACGGTTGTTCCACCTCAATAGCCATGCATCTCATCAGCTCACAGTACACCTTGCAATTGAGGGTTTTTTTATATAGGTTTTCACCATTCTTATGATTCAGGCAGTCAATCTGAGATAGCCGTTCCCTGTGAGACACAACATTCCACTGCTTTGCCGCATGGTGGTCACTGAAGCATACCCAAAGGTTACAGTGACAGGGAACTGGTGGCATTTGCCCATCTCCAGCTCAGGAACCTCAGGGCTGCCAGGCCTATAGCCAGGGCAGTATGAAGTCATAAGAATCCATAATATAGAGCTCAATTATGTTAAGTAGGTAATTTTCTCATGTTTTTCCTTTCGTACCTCTATTATATATCGTGTTAGCTGAGTACCGATATACAATTGCAACCCATGTAAACAGAACTTGTGTGATAGTGATTAGTAAAAGGTGGAGTCCTGAGTAATGTATCTGCTTGTTAGAATGCGCCAGGAAGGAATGTCAGCCTTGGCTATAGAGGATGGAGAGAAGACGTGGTGTCCGACATCTTTGTTACTTTTACTGTGATATCACAGTGATTGTACAAGATATGTCATTGAGGTGGCTGTGATGAAGTGGTGAACCATCTGATTCCTGTTGATAATACTGATGAAGCTTTTGTGTCTGCAGCGAATAGGAAGTTTTCTAAATCATAGGTTTTTATTTCATTTTGGACATCCGTGCCTGTAGTGAGTTCTCAGAATGATTAGTTCTGGTTTGGGACAAATCCATGCCATCGTTGCATGGACCCATACACGGAGAGCGGCAATTTTGTTTTGTTTAATGTGCTGTCAGGGAGCGCTGGCACTTATCACGTATAATAGAAATGAGTTTAATATCTATTATAGGTGGACAGAGTATGCAGTATTATAAGTGAGAAGATGTGGCCTATGAGAAGATATGAGACAACAATGTTTACATCTGCTTTAATTCCAGGAACAGTCTACCCTTTTGCACAATAGCCTAGGTAAAGAAATTTACTAATGACATTTTTTAACACATTTTCTATACAGGTAATGCTAGAACAGGAAACAAGGTCACTACAAGGGTGAAGTATGTTACAGAAGATATATCATCTTTACCCACATTTTGTTCTATTTGTAGGATCACATGTGTATTATGTCTCACATGTAAGAAGTAGGTAGTTGAATAATAATAGTAATAATCCTAGTAGTATGAATGCAGTTAATACACAAACTGCCGAATTTGAGGTACTGTTAAACAGCATATTGTACATAAAGAGCCACTGCACTCACTGTATGTGACTGACTGGTGTGGCTTTACAAGCACCTGTACTCTTGGTTACTAGTTCTTGAAGAGAATACAACCAGGGGACCTGTCAGATGTACTGTGACATCTGCATGCAATTCCTGCTTTGGACAAGTGGAACAGTGTGGAAAACACGATTTTCATACAAGGTGGGGTGACATCTCACATCACTTGCCCCATGTAAGATCTGCTTAATGCAACTTTCTACGAATGTGGTATCTCCAGAGGTTTTGCCAGATGCATGGCCTGCAAGATCACATCTACTGAATTCGCATCACTTTCGCGCTGTAGGCATATCTAAAAGATAGTGTTTACCAGGGGAGGTTCGGTCTGTACTTGAACTGAAGGCCAGAATACAGGAACACAATGCTCAGATTTCACAAGAATTGCTGCAAGCAACTGCTGATCATGTTGCCTTACAGATGCAGCATCTCATCAATGTCTTCAGTAATCATACTGAACAAACTGTGCAAGTGCCAGCTAATAAAAAATCAATATTATGCTTTTCTCATTTGTTTGACCTTTTCTGCCCACATCCCATTCCTAATCCATTACATATGGAAACTTTTCTACAATCTTTCTCGCATTCACAACAACAGATTTGCACCTGATGGTAAAAATTGGAACACACTTTTTTTCCAGTGTAAATCAGTTCCGCATTAACCCATCAACATATCTACCAAGTTTTACTGCCATAAAATAACGACAGCCCACACTGGACCTCTGAGAGTAGCTACACTTTACTTATAACCACACGGTACATAAGTGAAATGAGGACAACAAACACTGCAGATAAGAAGAGAATAAAAGCTTTTGAAATCTGGTGTTCCAGAAGAATTCTGAAGATTGGTAAGGTAGATGTGATGTATTTAAACTAGGAAGAAAATCTGTTCATAGCACAACTTGACTGAAAGAAGGGACAGGATAAAATGACACATCCTGAAGCAAAAACCAGTAAGGCAATGAATGCAAAATCATATGCATTGTTTTGTTTTGATTCAGTGCACAAAAACAACTATTCTCAAACATGCCCAAATTGCAACTTTTGAACACTAATACAAAAATGAAGTTAAAAATGACTACACGTTAAGCCCAATCAATGGAAGGAAAGACAGTTAAGAACAAGGACTTCCTCTTGGAGAAAGATCCTTAAAATACAGACAACAGAGGTTCCAAACTAAAGATTAAATGTCCTGCACCATATTACTAGGATGGGTAAAATGTAAAATGCAGGTTACAGCTCATGCACCATTCACTAAAATGGCCAATAACTCAGATGGCAAACATGCATTAGAAAACCAGTGGTTAAAAAATGGTCATTTGGTCAGGAATTGGTGAACTGTAAAAGATTAATGCAATGAGCACAAAGTGGTGAGGGATCACCACTCGACAAATGACAATGGCTGAAATGACACTGCCCGATATACAACCTAGCTAAAATGATCTTTCAGTGATAGGGCCAAGAGGAGGTCGGCCAAGCCGCTAGGAGAGGTTTAATTCCCCGGAGCTAGTGCCCACGAAGGGAAGATCGGTGGTGATGTCACAGTGACATCACTGCTGCAGGTGGCAATGTGGAGATCATTGGAAGGAATGGAAGAACTAGCGGACTGAGATAAGAGGACTGCAGCCTTGGCAGCAGCCCAGTTTCCCATCAGACCAATGTGACAAAGAACTCACACAAACATAATAGTGGCTCCCTCAAAAGAGTATGCAAGTTGAAGCTTTCCTGGACTCGTTGCACTAAGGGATTGACTGTGTACAGCACACAGAGTCTCTGAAGGGCACAGAGAGTCAGAGCAGACGACACAATTGAAAAGCCTGTGTCGCCAGATGTACTGCGTGGCCTGACACAGGGTGAAGAGCTCTGCTGTAAATACTGAGCAGTGTTCTGGAAGCTGATACTGAAAATTGTCAGTGCCAATGATGAAGGCACACCTGACACCACGGTCAGTCTGAAAGCCACAAGTGTACACAAAGGCACTATCACAGAGTTCTGTGTGAAAGTCGAGAAACTTACAGTGATAGATCGAATCTGGAATAGTTTCCTTAGGAAGCAAATTACATCCAAGGTAAACACGGGCTACCGCACGAAACCAAGTTGGTGAAAGGTTCACACCCTTCGAGGAAGTGACAGGTAGTGTGAAGTTAGGCTGCCGAAACAATAGTCGAGGTAACAGAAGAGGGACGGGCCCCACACTGGCAGTCAAGAGCAGCATCAAAGGAGGCGGCATAGGATGGGTGGATGGGAATGGAGGACAAACAGCATGCGTATCTGCTGACTAGCCAGTATGACAGCTGTAGTTCTGCAGCTTCTGCACAGAGACTCTCAACCGGCCTAACATAAAATGCAACAGTGGCCAAACGGATTCCATGATGGTGGGCTGTATTTAGACAGAATAAGATGGACTGACATGCAGATGTATAAATGAAACACAGATAGTCTAGTTTTGAATGGACAAACTGGAGAAAAGTGGTCCAATCCTCTCCCCAGGAAGTACCACTTAGGACACATAGGACCAGGTGCAGCGGGCGGCCAAGTAAGACACAGGGCAGGACCAAGAAAGTTTATCATCACGAATGAGCCCTGGAATTTTGTAGTTTCAGTGAACGGAAGAGCAACAGGCCCAAGATATAAAGAGGATGGAAGAAACACATTGCACCGCCAGAAAATCATACCAATGGTTTTGTTAGTGGAAAATCAAAAGCCGTTGTTGATGCTCCATGAGTAAAAATGATTGAGGCATCACTGAAGATGCCACTCAAATAGACAAGTTCATGGAGAACTGCAATGGATGTGAAAATCATCGACAACATGGAAGCCAGAGATGTCCAGTTGGAGACAGGCCATAATAGGGTTAATGGCTACTGAAAAGTGGATGACGCTCGGGATGGAGCCCTGAGGCACCCTGTTTTCCTGGATAAAGGTGTCCAACAAGGCATAAACCATACAGGCCTCAAACAGTCTGTCTTTTAAAAATTCCTTGAAGAAATGGGGCAGGGAGCCTCGGAAGCCCCATGTTTATAGAGTGTGGAGGATACCAGTCCTCCAGCGGGTGTCCTAGGCTTTCAGTCACAGTCAGGTATTTCTGCAGAAAACTTTTCATGACATGGGCTGATAACGTGGCGAGATGGTCAACTGCAGAACAGTGTGCTCGGATTCTACACTGTGCAGTTAGTGAATTGCGAGTCTTGAGCCACCATACCAGCCAGGCATCGATCATACATTCCATCACCTTGCAAATACAGCTGGTGAGAGAAGTGGGGTGGTAGCTAGAAGGAAGGTGTTTGTCCTAACTGGACTTAGGTATGGGCATGACAGTGGCTTCGCACCAGGATCTGAGAAACATATCATAGGCCCAGATGCGACTGTATGTATGAAGGACGAACGAGACTTTATGCATGAAGGAAGAAAGTGTGTGCCAGCAATAGAAAGGTGCAGCAACATCTGAATGTTAACGTTGTCCAGCCCTGGAGTGGAAGATTGGGTTGAAGTGAGAGCAAGATCTAGCTCCCTCATAGTAAAGACACCATTGTAGCATTCACGATTCTCAGAGGAGAAGGGTAAGCCTTCTCCACTCGTTCCTGATGGAGAAAGGTAGGGTAATAGTGGGTAGAGCTCAAAATCTTGGCAAAATAGCGGCCTAAGATGTTGAAGATAGCAATGGGGTCCACAATGACATCATCCGCTATGCTCAGGCCGGAAATTGGGGAATTGACCTTGGTCCCAGAGAACCGCCAGAGGTTGGCCCACACAATGGTCCCAAAGAATGCGACGACAATACGCATGCAACTGTTTATAACAAATACAGTTCACCACCACAGGATGACTATGAGAAACACAGAGAGCACATATCCCAGTGCGAACTGTGTCGCAGCATGCCTCAGTGCACCAAGGGACTGGGGCACGGCATGGTAAAGACACTGTGCGAGGAATGGAATGTTCGGTGATGCTAAGGATAATGTTAGTAAGGTATTCTACCTGGTCATCACAACTGGGGAAATGTTGTTCGGTGAAGATCACCAGGGAGGAGTAAAGCCACCAGTCAGCTTTAGAAAACTGCCAGCTGGGTTTACACATAGGTGGGGTAGGAGTCAGCAAACAGATAGCACATGGGAAATGGTCGGTTGAGTACATGTCAGAGACAACGCTTGAGACGACAGGCAAGCTGGGCAGTGCAGGATGAGGGGAGCAAATGGGAACAGGTGTGCATGGAATCTGAAAGAAACATGGATGCTCCAGTGTTAAGGCAAACGATTCTGAGTTGATTGAGAAGGTCAGCCAAGAGGGCACCACTCTTGACAGTTTCTGGAAGAGCCCCAGAAGTGATGGTGTACATTAAAGTCACCAAGCAGCAAAAAAGGGCAAGGGAGATGACCAATAAGCTGGAGGAAGTCTTCCCTGGTGACACCAAATGACTGAGGGATGTAGACGTTACAAAGAGAAAAGGTGAAGTGAGGGAGAAAAATGTGGACTGCAAGAGCTTGCAGTTGAGTGTTCAATGAGATGGTCTGTCTATGAACATCATCCCGGATGAGCAGCATGACTCCCCCACAAGATAGAATACTGTCCTCAGGGGGAAGGTCAAAGTGAACTGGAAAGGGATGCGAGAAGTCAAAGCAGTTGTGAAGACACAATTTTGTTACCTGAGGGCAGAAAACAAGTGGACACTGATTCCAAGAGCAGCCATAATTCCTTCTTGTTGGATCTAGTGCCATGAATGTTCCATTGGAGGAGAGTCACAAGGGGGGAATGGGAGGAGGGAAAAAATGAAGGGTTGTCACCTCGGCAGCTGCCGAGTGCCAGCCTTCAAAGTTACAGGATGCAGAGGCTGGAGGTGACTGTTCCATGATATCTACTGAGGCATCAGCATCCTCACTAGGCCAGCCTATGGATTTCACGGCAGAAAAACGGTTGGCTGTGCATGCCAGCAAAACAGATCAGCCAGGTGAGGGTACCACGCAGCAACACTGCTGAAGAGGACTGCCGAGTCAGCAAAGGAGATCATTTGCCTTTGTTTGTTTTGCTAGAGCTTTTCTGTTTGGCAGAGGAAGATTCAGATATTTGTTGGCTGGAGGTATGTACGAAGTCTTTGTGGGACTATTCCTTCTGTTCTTTCCGGCCTGCTGGTTGTGCAGCAGGTGACTTTGCCACCAGAGGCAAAATTGTGGTGGCTTGTTGCACAGCTGGAGGAAAAGGAGACAGGGATGCTACCACGACACTTGGCAATTTTACAACTGTGGCACTGAATTTGAAGTTACAAGTCTGCGTGGTTATCTCCTTTGTGGAGTGAGTTGTAGCAAGAACGGTACTGAAGTGCCAGATGGTAAAACACTGGGCTTTTGAGTAGTCAACAACTTGTGAGTGACAGGATGATGTACTGTTTCCTTCACCCGGATCTCCTGGACGGCCCACTCATTAAGATACACGGGACATTCTCAGAATGAGGCTCCAAGGTCGCCACTGTAATTGGTACAGCAGGGAGAAAGAGGTGGACAATCGACTTCGTGAGCATCCCTACCACAAGTAACACATCTGCCTGCGTTTTGACAGGACATTTGTGTGTGGTTGTATCGATGACACTGGTAGCAGCACATCGGGTTTGGAATGTACAGTTGGACTGTGATGATTTCATAGGATGCTTTGATGGAAGCACTATCGTATCAAATGTGAGACAAAGAGTGCGTGTAGGCACTAAGGTTGCATCAATCTATTTCATTACCCAATGGATTTCAGTGACACCATGATCAGAGAGGTAAGGTTGGATTCCTCCCTTGGTTAGACCATCGAGCAGCATAGTGTAAGTGCGAAGAATTCAGCATTCAATGGGCCTGAACACGAACAGGACAGCTGTGGAGGAGTGAAGCTGCAAGCAGTTTTGCTTGAGAATCACAATTTGTCTCCAAAAGCAAAGTGTCATTACTTAAATGAGAGCAGGATTTCACAGGGCTGGCAATGGCATCAACACCTTTCTGAATTATAAACGGATTAACTGTAGCAACGGACTGACCTCCTTTAGTACATAATACCATGAGGAACCAAGATGCAGCTGGGGGAGTCTTGGAATCTTTAGCCTCATTCTGTTTACGTTTAGTAGTCATAGACAGAGGTGGTGATTGGCTCACTGTGAAAAAAATCCACAATGATTGCCAGCGTCTACGATGGTGCACTCCTTCCAACTGGGGGCCCCGCTCAGAGGGGAGCTCACCCGCCTTAGTCATTGTTTACACTACAGGTCACACCTCCTGAACTCCTGACAGATGGACCCATTGGCAACTTGAGAAGGTGACAGCTCAGGCAATCACCCCTCCCTGGGCCTGGCGCGTACCAAGGGGTACATACAAACCCTACCTGTCAACCCAGGACTGGGAATTTCTCATTACCCAGTGAACTGTTATGTGGCAGATGCATGGGCTGGCCTTCAGGAGCACACAGGGAGAAGGAAGAAACAAAGAAGAACCTCAAACACCAAAGTGGAGGAAGGACAGGAGATGAAGAAATGAAGAAAGAAAGAAGAAAGAAAGAAAGGAAGGAAGGAAGGAAGAAAATAAAGTGTAGAAAGGATAGGAGATGGGGGGGGGGGGGGCGGGGAGCAGTGTGGTGACTGTGCCGATGTCGGACTACTGAAAATTCACACCACATTCCCAAAAATATCCCAGACATGTTCCCCAAGGGAGGGGGAAAAAGAAGAATAGCAGGAAGATAGACATCCAGCACGGAAGGGAAAAAGGTGCTGCAAAGGCTGGGGCTCCATGGTAGCCAAGCACTAACTTACCAAAGAGTGGTGAGCCCTCTGGAGGGCACAAAGTGAAAAACCAATCAAATGCCAAAATAATGATATATATGAACACACACAACTGTTTCATGTAAACTAAAAATTGTCAGCATGAAAATCATGTAGTTACTCCTTTATCACAGTGTGTCCACCTCTCAGTAAACTGTAGCATGGAAATGGCAGATAATATCTACAATAATTTCCATGATGTATCACTAATTCACTTTATGGGGGAGGGAAAGGTTGAAAAGGTTATCAGGAAATGTGAACATGGACAATACAATTCGGTTTTGTTACTAATATTTAGAAAACCATAAAATTGAAAAATACAACTTCATGCCCACAGCAACACTGAACATGCTGTAAATGTTAACAAATTATAAAAAGAGGAGAAGAAAGTAAACAACTACTATACGTAAAGAACACTTTCACATAGACCACAAAAAAAAAAGTTATTAGACTACAAGCCAAATTATGTCTCAATCACAACAATCATCTATCTACATCATATGACATGGGCCTCTCTCTTCACAACTAGTCTCGTCACTTATTCTAAGATATTTCCCAGAGTAATTTTCATTTGGGTACATATTCAACCTAACTTAGCCTTATTGATGGTTCTAGTTATTCTTGCATTTGCCATTTCCTACCCGTTAAATTCACTTGCTACTATGCTTCTTTCAGCAGTTTACCTTAAAACTTAGTTCTCACTGTCATGTAGCAAATGGCACTTCTTTAAAACACTTTTGTTAATTTCTTTCTTAACTTTGCTTCTTAATGCCCATTGTACAATTCCATATTAATAATTGAAAACATTCAGTTTTTTCTTTATTTATTTTTTTCTTTATTCAGCTCACATGTGACATCCTAGCCAAACTACTGCAAATGGTTCACTTGTAATATCATCTGATTAGCATAGTTACTTCAATTTTAACATTCAGTGATGCAGTTCATATAAATGACATTGTCTTGGTAGCCAAACTATAAAATTGTACTATTTGGCTATTTTAACCCTAGAACCACTATGGGGGGGGGGGGGGGGGGCAGGCAAAAAGCAAGAATTTAGGTAGTTGTAGAAAAATATCTAGAGTACGTGAGCATGTGTTGTCATGGTTTTACAATTTTTGTGAATTATTTAAATCTGCCTATTATATTTAAGTGTGGGCAGTTTTTGCCCCCCCCCCCCCCCCCCCCCCCACAGACATCAGTGTGATAACTTTTCTCATTAAAATATTTCTCAATATGGCAAAAAGAAATGCAGTTTCTGACTGTTGGTACTGTTGTATTGTGTTGCCATTGTTGTTTTGAAATAAATCTCCTTTGTTGTTCGAGCAGTTGTACATTTCTCGCAGTTATAATAAAATGTCTCGTCAGTATCAAGTTTCTTACAGATGAAGAGGTGTCAGCTATAATAAATGAAGCACATGAAGGTGATGAAAGTGATCCAGAAGATGATGATACAGTTGTGACACAACAATTGAAAAGGAGTCAAGTTCACGGAGTTCATCCCCTAATGAACAGCATGCAGCAGCTTCCAGCATCATTGTTACAGCAAAAAGCGGTAGGGAATATATTTCTGCACCTCCAAGGCAAGTGCACAGGTCACTACAAAATATAGTGAAATTTTTGTGAAGGTTTGACTCATGAAGGCTTGACCTCTCGTGTGTCAGAATCTTTCAAAAAGTTTATAACTCCCGAAATAATGAAGATTATCATGGACTATACAAACCAAAAAGCTCATAATAAGAACTTAAAACTTACAACCATAGAAGAAATGTACACCTTCATTGGTATTTTTACACTCATGGGCACAAATAATGACACTAGGCTGCCTCTTGAGGACTTATGGGGGAAAGTACTGGGAAAATATATCTACATAGCTACAACGAGCTGTATTCAATGTGGAGAACTTATGTTCCTGATTAAATCCGATGATAAAGAAACAAGAACCGAAACACGAAAGCAGGATAAGTTTTGCCCCCTTCGTGAAGTTATTGACGAAATGTTTGAGAAATACTACATACCCAGTGCAGATCTAACGATCGATGAAATGCTCTCCCTATTTCAAGGAAGATTTCCATTTAAGGTCTTTATGAAAGACAAGCCTGGGAAGTATTGCAGACTGATTAGGATGTTATCAGATGCACACACCCAGTATGTTCTAAAAATTGAGGTCTACGCAGGGAAGGATGAACGATCTGCCGAGGAACGGAGTGCAAAGGCAGTTGTTAGACGCTTAGTGAATCCGCTGGCAGGAAGTGGAAGAAATATAACAACAGATTGTAATTATATGTCCATAGACCTACCTGAGGAGCTTTACAATAATGACAAGTTAACTTTGGTGGGAATATTGAAGAGTAACAGAAAACATATACCAAAATGGCTAAAGAAGATGCAGGGTCGAAAGCTATTTTCCTCTAAGTTCTTATTCACAGATCCAAAAACAGGCAATGCACCAGTTACTTTGCTTTCATACATCTCCAAACTGAAGCCTACTACGAATCTCCTACTTCTTTCCATACAACACAATGATAACAAGGTGGATGAGTCGACAGAGGAAAAAAAAGACAAACATCAATCTCTACTACACTGAAAGCGAAGGGGGCATAGACAGCACTCATCAAATGATGTGACATCATTCAGTAAAACGAGGGATGAGAAGGTGGCCATTACCTCTCTTTTTCAACTTGACAGATATTCCTGTCTCAATGCTGGGACAATTTTCATGATAAACAACCCAAACTGGAATAAGAAGAAGCATAAAGTAAGAACGCTGTATTTGCTAGAATTAGGTCAATAGCTCGTTAGGCCAGCTGTGGAAGAGAGAGCAAAGAATATCATGGGTTTACAAAAGCCTATCATCCCTGCAATGGAAAGTGTTCTAGGGAAAACTCAGCATTACTGCAACTGTTCAATCTGTTAAATTTTATTCCAGAGGAAGATGTCACATCTGTTTAAAGAGTAAAAACTCTAAAACGGGAAAAGACAAGACAACAAAAGCATCTACAGTTTGTTGCAGGTGTTCCCAGTATGTCTGTTCCACTCATTCTGCAAAAATGATCATACGCAAAGGTTGTGAAATTGAAAGTGAAAGTGAGTAGGAAGGAAAAACTCAATTGTAATTTCTGACTTTGATTTTCTGTTTTCTTATTTGTGGTCAACTATGTTCTTTTATGATTTCTTAATATAAGTCTGATTTATATGAAAGTGTTAGTTTCATGATAAAAAAATAATAATACTTCTCATTCATTACTTTATTTATTGTATTTGTATATGTTATAATGTTCCTGATAACTATGGAAAGTGTGTTGCAAACTAGTTAAGAAATTCCTAGTTCATTAAATAATCAAAACAAAACAAACAAAAAGATGTTAAAAAGTGAAAACAAAGTGTTGTATCATACTATTATGATTTTAGTTCAAATGGCTCTGAGCACTATGGGACTCAACATCTGAGGTCATCAGTCCCCTAGAACTTAGAACTACTTAAACCTAACTAATCTAAGGACACCACACACATCCATGCCGAGGCAGGATTCGAACCTGCGACTGTAGCAGTCACGCGGCTCTGGACTGAAGTGCCTAGAACCGCACGGCCACTGCGGCCGGCTATGATTTTAGTAATGATGATTCTATTATTATTATTATTATTATCATTATTATTATCATTATTATCAACAGCAACAACAAGACAGGCAAAGAAACCAAAAATTCTAATTACAATACATACATTTCATATTATGGAGCAGGAAGCATGGAGAAAGTTTGTAACCACACGTTTGGACTTACCGCAACTTCATATTCTTGCTGTGCATTAACCCGCAGTTCCAAAACAACAGCAGAAGAGTATGGTGGCATCATATCATTATAAATGTGAAGAGTATTTAAAATGGCAGACAGTGTGTCATCATGTGCAGAGTACATGAATATTTTTCTGTCTGGAACAAGTGAACTGTTCACTTTAAGAAGCATGTGTGTAATAACTTCCTTCACAAAAGGCCCTGAAAAAATTTACGTATGACTTAAACATGAATAAAGGTCTGAGGTCTGAGTTTTTTTTTTTTTTTACTTGGAATGTTGTTATGAAATTCAGAGACATACCACCCTTAAGACGTTTCATTTCCTTTGTAAGAGTTGGTAGTTTGAATGCAAATTTTGCTGGAGGGGCCATCTTTGTTGGAAATACTGCTTTTGTCCATTCAGGTATGCTCAGATTTTTTAGAGTCTGAAAAATAATTTTTTATGAAGTTAAAAAAAAGAAGATTCATTGAGACAAACAAATGTTTATTTAAACAGCAATCTATGTTATACATGAATATATACAAACACAATGTACTGTGAATACGTAACATATTTATGTAGCAATTTTTACAAAACAATGCATCTATGGAAAAATCACTGCACACATGTCATTCAGAGGAAAGATATTTACTAGTATGTATGTGATGTAACAAACAATGTGCAAAAGAGTAATTCTGAGCTCAGGAACCAGGAAAGTATTCTTCACCAACAGAAATCGTTAATTTAACCAGGAACTGTACTTATTTGTTTTTTATTTTTCAGCCATCATTTCTGAATTAAAAATTTAAGTATTTTGTACTAGCTGAAACAGTTAGTTGTTCTACAATTAAGGTAAATTATGTTGTACTTTCAGTTAACAGGTACAATGTTCTCACTAGGTGAATACCAAAAAGAGATTGTCCACAATCAGTTACATAGGTCAAGTTTAAGGACACAGGTCATTTGAAAGACAGGAGCAAGATTAGCTGGTGCAACACTGCCATTGACCACCACTACTCAGGTAGCACTGATCCCCAGGCTTTGTTAGGGTCACACCTCACTCTGGCATATTAGTTGACCCAACGTCAACCTTGGACAGTGTTGGTGTTGGCAGTGAAGTGCGTAATGCCAGTTTTATCATACTGCTTACAGTGCCAGTCTGGTGGCCTCTGTTGGTAATAAACTGATCTCTGAAATGGCTTGTATTGTACTTAACTTGTGGGTGTAGATCACCTTTTACAAAACTGTTAATTTTCATTTCCCCCTCCTCCTCCTTCATCATTCCCCTCCCCTTATAAATTCAGTTCAGAAAATTTATCCTGTAATAACACTCCAAATCAGAAGGGAGAGGACCAAATGTAAAAGAGCGAGAGAGTATGAACCTGCACCCACAACAACATCTGCACCCCCCCCCCCCCCCCTCCAATCGCACAGTTGGGAGTAATTATTGGACCTGTTTATGTTGGTTCAAATGCAATTTTGGTCTTTATTGCCATATTTTGTGGAGTCTTGATGGGTATTAATGTTGTGTTTGATGAGCATTTGATAAAGATTCTTTAGGCTAGAAACTTGTTATGAGAAAATAAATCAATTGTAGTTGTGATGGAGTTATTCCCCGACATAGTTTTAATTTGTATTTCTAAAGTAGCAGTCTGGTAAAAATTACTTTTCTCATTATTAAATGATTAATTATTTATCATTAGTCATTTATCATCGGTAACCACAAGAAAATATATACTGTAAATCTATCAAAAAAAGCATTACTAACAGCATTCTCCTTAAAAAAATCTTTTAAATTAAACTTAGTTCAGCTACAACTATACAGTCAAACAAAAAATTACAACACATAAGCTAAATGTGCAACCATTACTATGTTGTTGTTGTGGTCTTCAGTCCTGAGACTGGTTTGATGCAGCTCTCCATGCTACTCTATCCTATACAAGCTTCTTCATCTCCCAGTATCTACTGCAGCCTACATCCTTCTGAATCTGCTTAGTGTATTCATCTCTTGGTCTCCCTCAACGATTTTTACCCTCCATGCTGCCCTCCAATACTAAATTGGTAATCCCTCAATGTCTCTGAACATGTCCTACCAACCGATCCCTTCTTCTAGTCAAGTTGTGCCACAAGCTCCTCTTCTCCCCAATTCTATTCAATTCATCCTCATCAGTTATGTGATCTACCCATCTTCAGCACTCTTCTGTAGCACCACATTTCGAAAGCTTCTATTCTATTCTTGTCCAAACTATTTATCGTCCATGTTTCACTCCCATACATAGCTACACTCCATACAAATACTTTCAGAAATGACTTCCGGACATTTAAATCTATACTCGATGTTGACAAACTTTTCTTCTTCAGAAACGCTTTCCTTGACATTGCCATTCTACATTTTATATCCTCTCTACTTCGACCATCATCAGTTATTTTGCTCCCCAAATAGCAAATCTCCTTTACTACTTTATGTGTCTCATTTCCTAATCTAATTCCCTCAACATCACCTGACTTAATTCAACTATATTCCATTATCCTTGTTTTGCTTTTGTTGATGTTCATCTTATACCCTCCTTTCAAGACACTGCCCATTCCGTTCAACTGCTCTTCCAAGTCCTTTGATGTCTGACGGAATTACAATGTCATCGGCGAACCTCAAAGTTTTTATTTCCTCTCCATGGATTTTAATACCTACTCCGAACTTTTCTTTTGTTTCCTTTATTGCTTGCTCAATATACAGATTGAATAACATTGGGGAGAGGCTACAACCCTGTCTCACACCCTTCCCAACCATTGTTTCCCTTTCATGTCCCTCGACTCTTATAACTGCCATCTGGTTTCTGTACAAATTGTAAATAGCCTTTCGCTCCCTGTATTTTACCCCTGCCACCTTCAGAATTTGAAAAAGAGTATTCCATTCAACATTGTCAAAAGATTTCTCTCAGTATACAAATGCTAGAAGCGTAGGTTTGCCTTTCCTTAATCTTTCTTCTAAGATAAGTCGTAGGGTCAGTATTGCCTCACGTGTTCCAACATTTCTATGGAACCCAAACTGATCTTCCTAAAGGTCGGCTTCTATCAGTTTTTCCGTTCGTCTATAAAGAATTCGCATTAGTATTCTGCAGCTGTGACTTATAAACTGATAGTTAGGTAATTTTCACATCTGTCAACACCTGCTTTCTTTGGGATTGGGATTATTATATTCTTCTTGAAGTCTGAGGGTATTTCGCCTGTCTCATACATCTTGCTCACCAGATGGTAGAGTTTTGTCAGGACTGGCTCTCCCAAGGCTGTCAGTAGTTCTAATGGAATGTTGTCTACTCCGGGGGCCTTGTTTCGACTCAGGTCTTTCAGTGCTCTGTCAAATTCTTCACGCTGTATCATATCTCCCATTTCATCTTCATCTACATCCTCTTCAATTTCCATAATACTGTCCTGAAGTACATCACCCTTGTATAGACCCTCTATATACTCCTTCCACCTTTCTGCTTTCCCTTCTTTGCTTAGAACTGGGTTTCCATCAAGGCTCTTGATATTCATGCAAGTGGTTCTCCTTTCTCCAACGGTCTCTTTAATTTTCCTGTAGGTAGTATCTATCTTACCCCTAGTGAGATAAGCCTCTACGTCCTTACATTTGTCCTCTAGCCATCCCTGCTTAGCCATTTTGCACTTCCTGTCGATCTTATTTTTGAGACGTTTGTATTCCTTTTTGCCTGCTTCATTTACTGCATTTTTGTATTTTCTCCTTTCATCAATTAAATTCAATATATCTTCTGTTACCCAGGGATTTCTACTAGCCCTCGTCTTTCTACCTACTTATTCCTCTGCTGCCTTCACTACTTCATCCCTCAAGGCTACCCATTCTTCTTCTACTGTATTTCTTTCCCCCATTCCTGTTAACTGTTCCCTTATGCTGTCCCTGAAACTCTGTACAACCTCTGGTTTAGTCAGTTTATCCAGGTCCCATCTCCTTAAATTCCCACCTTTTTGCAGTTTCTTCAGTTTTAATCTACAGTTCATATCCAATATGATTGTGGTCAGAGTCCACATCTGCCCCTGGAAATGTTTTACAATTTAAAACCTGGTTCCTAAAGCTCTGTCTTACCATTATATAATCTATCTGATACCTTTTAGTATCTCTGGGATTCTTCCATGTATACAACCTTCTTTTATGATTCTTGAACCAAGCGTTAGCTATGATTAAGTTATGCTCTGCGCAAAATTCTACCAGGCGGCTTCCTCTTTCATTTCTTAGCCCCAATCCATATTCACCTACTACGTTTCCTTCTCTCCCTTTTCCTACTCTTGAATTCCAGTCACCCATGACTATTAAATTTTCGTCTCCCTTCACTACCTGAATAATTTCTTTTATCTCATCATACATTTCATCAATTTCTTCATCATCTGCAGAGCTAGTTGGCATATAAACTTGTACTACTGTAGTAGACGTGGGCTTCGTGTCTATCTTGGCCACAATAATGCGTTCACTATGCTGTTTGTAGTAGCTTACCCGTACTCCTATTTTTTTATTCATTACTAAACCTACTCCTGCATTACCCCTATTTGATGTTGTATTTATAACCCTGTATTCACCTGACCACAAGTCTTGTTCCTCCTGCCACTGAACTTCACTAATTCTCACTATATCTAATTTTAACCTATCCATTTCCCTTTTTAAATTTTCTAACCTACCTGGCCGATTAAGGGATCTGACATTCCATGCTCTGATCCGTAGAACGCCAGTATTCTTTCTCCTGATAACGATGTCCTCTTGAGTAGTCCCCTCCCAGAAATCCGAATGGGGGACTATTTTACCTCCGGAATATTTTACCCAAGAGGACGCCATCATCATTTAATCATACAGTAAAGCTGCATGCCCTCGGGAAAAATTACGGCTGTAGTTTCCCCTTGCTTTCAGCAGTCCGCAGTACCAGAACAGCAAGGCCATTTTGGTTAGTGTTCCAAGGCCAGATCAGTCAATCATCCAGACTGTTGCCCCTGCAACTACTGAAAAGGCTGCTGCCCCTCTTCAGGAACCACATGTTTGTCTGGCCTCTCAACAGATACCCCTCCATTGTAGTTGCACCTACAGTATGGAATCTGTATCGCTGAGGCACGCAAACCTCCCCACCAACGGGAAGGTCCATGGTTCATGGGGATAGTCAATTCTAAATCCTTTGATTCTGATCCATGGCCTGGGCTGTCAAGAGACAACCAGATAAGAACAGCGAGAGAGTAGGGGTAACTGTGACAAGCTGCTTTATTGCAAAAACAAATACATAAATTAATAATAATAATAATAATAATAATAATAATAATAATAATAATAATAATAATAGTAACTGCAGGTGCTGCATAATTTCCAGCAGCATGTGATTACATAAGTAATGTAATGATCGAGAATGCACATTCCAGCAGCTTCCCACTTTCTGAATTGGGGCTTAATCTACTTTTGCTGCTACTGCTGCTACTACTCCTGCTGCTGCTGCTGCTGCTGCTACTACTACTACTACTACTACTACTACTACTACTACTACTGCCACTTCTACAACCAACCTATCCAACTTACCTCTACATGTAGTGTGTCATAAAGGTATAAAACATCATCCACATTCTTCACCTCCCTCCCAGAATGATTCGTCAGATAGCTGTATAGCTCTTTATACTTTTCATTATATTTCTTCATGTGTTCAGAGTTCATCACCTTCTGCCACTCATCTTGATAGCGCAGGCAGGTCTTTTTTCCGGCAAGTAACTGCAATCAGTGATAAACAACAGAATTATTAAAAATAAAGGTATTGTAACAGATCACCAAGTGTTTCATAGAAGTTAACACAAAAATAAAATCAGTGTTTTGTGTGTGTGTGTGGGGGGGGGGGGGGGGGGGGGGGGTTGTAGTGGGATAGGCAGATGAAGATGATGCACGATTCTATCTTCTCAGAAACAATTTTGTGTGTGCAGAAGCATATATACAAACTATGGAATGAACAAAGTTAACTCTTTACCATGCAGCTGAGGAGGTGAGTAGCAGACATGTTCATAAATCAAATAGAGCTTGTTAAGCTTTTCACAATATTATTTGTCTGATTGCTATATGTGAAAGAAAGCTCACAAACTTTTTCGCTATTAGATTCAGATGAATGTGTGTATAAATTCCACTTCCAGTCACAATTAACTTCCTTTTACATGATATATGACATTTCACGTCCTGTGGGTACTTCTATCACTTGACTCTCTGGTGTTCACGGCACCTTCATGCTTCCTTTTATATAATGCTGTAACAACCAGAGCACCTGAAGATGGATATATTCATTGTGATTACTACATACATGGGTGTTTAAGATATAACGGAAAAGATTAACCTCTAGATACATGTGTTTAGGTGAATGTTGGTATACAACACATTCACACATGTAGAATTATATATGGGTGAAGCACATGATAATTCAAGTCAGACATGAACTATTTGTTTACAATATGTACTGAAACTTCACACTGTGTACTTGGGATGCTGAGAGAGAGAGAGAGAGAGAGAGAGAGAGAGAGAGAGAGAGAGAGTACAGGATTTTACCTACAGTATTTCTCTGCAACCACCATCACCCCCACACAAAGTTATTGTAATTGTAATACTACTTCAACTTAGAAGATGCAAGTCAATCAACTCTGACCAATAAGAAGTGAGACTAAATGGTGGTTCAGTTAAGCTTCCACTTCAAATATTTCTAGAGTCATTGAAGAGATCTTAGTTTTCACCCAAATAACTTGTAACAAAGTGCTCATTAAACAAAGTGTAGTCTCTTGTCATAGCCATTTAAGTTATGGGGATATTGGTATCAACTTCCCTTTTTCAAAAGAAACTATAGAAATTTTTGCTGCTAGTATCTTGTATCTCAAAGACACAAACTAAGCTGTGCTTCACTCTTCAAAAATTGATAAGAAGTATACAGGGTCTCTCTCCCAAGAATCATCAGATGCTTTCTCTCTAGTGTTTCAGTATGTATTTGCAATTTCAGTTTTGCATTTTTTTTTTTTTTTTTTTTTTTTTTTTTTTTGGGGGGGGCGCAAAACTTCTATGGTCATTAGCGCCCAGCCCGTGACTTAAGACAGTAAAAAACCGAAATTGAAAACCAGCAGCAATGGGAACAAAGTCATAAAATTGGAGAAACTAAAAATAGAAGGAATGCTTAAAAATCCACTACAGAAAGGGGGTGGTTGTCCCCAAAAAAAGCTTCAAATGACTGACGTCATTTCACTGTCACTAATAAACTGGAGAACGCGGTCGGCTGAGCGCGTGTCATCTGCTAAAATCGACGATAGATCAGGCGATAGCTGTAGACAGGAGCGTAACGGATTAAAATAGGGGCATTCAATTAAAAGGTGTCTTACCGTCCACAGCTGAAAGCAGTGGGCACAGAGTGGGGGAGGATCGCCACTTAAAAGATGTCGATGGCTAAAAAGACAGTGCCCTATCCGGAGTCTAGCTAAAATTACCTCCTCCCGACGACGCGTTCGGGAGGAAGAGGTCCAAGCGCAAGGAAGGGCTTTCACTTCCCGCAATTTATTACGGGGAAGTGTTGACCAATGCGCATGCCATAAATGAGCAACTTTGCGACATAAACCGCTCCGTAGATCGGTGAAGGGAAGCGACTGAATAGCTGGCCGAGGAAGAGAGACTGCAGCCTTGGCCGGTATATCGGCCGCCTCATTCCCACATATACCAGCGTGTCCCGGGAGCCAGAGGAACGCCACCGAGACGCCCCCCAGGTGGAGCAAGCGCAGACAGTCCTGAATCCGGTGGCCCAGAGGGTGCACAGGGTAAAGAGCTTGGACACTGAGGAGAGAGCTGAGAGAATCTGAGCAGATAATGTACTGTATCCGCTGATGGCGGCGGATGTAGTGGACAGCCTGGAGAACAGCGTAAAGCTCCGCAGTATAAACCGAACACTGGTCGGGAAGCCGAAAGCGATTTGGGGTGTCGCCAACAATATAGGCACTCCCTACACCTAACGATGTTTTCGAGCCGTCGGAGTAAATAAATGTGGCGTCCGTCATTTGTGCACATAGAGCAGCAAATGGCCGACGATAAACAAATGTAGGGGTACCATCCTTGGGAAATTGACAAAGGTCACGGAGCAGGCAGATCTGGGGACGGAGCCAAGGCGGTGCTGTACCCCAAGTTGTCAAGAAGGTTTTAGGAAAGCGGAAGGAAAGAGAATGGAGCAGTTGATGGAAGCGGACTCCCGGGGTTAGTAGGGAGGAGGAGCGGCCTGCATACCCTACATCAAAGGAGGCGTCGAAAAAAAGGTCATGGGCTGGATTAGCAGGCATGGAAGACAGATGGCTAGCATAACGACTCAGGAGGACTGCTTGCAGATTGGACAGTGGAGGTTCAGCAGTCTCAGCATAAAGGCTTTCCACAGGGCTAGTGTAAAAAGCTCCAGACACTAAACGTAATCCACGGTGGTGGATAGAGTCGAGACGCCGAAGAATAGACGGCCGAGCAGAGGAGTAGACTATGCTTCCATAATCCAATTTCGAGCGCACTAAGGCGCGATAGAGGCGGAGAAGGACCACTCGGTCCGCTCCCCAGGAGGTACCATTCAGGACACGGAGGGTGTTAAGCGATCGCAGACAGCGAGCCGAAAGATAGGAAACGTGGGAGGACCAGCACAGTTTTCTGTCAAACATAAGACCCAAGAATTTAGCGACGTCTGAAAACGGAAGGTTGACAGGACCTAGATGTAAGGAGGGCGGAAGAAACTCCTTACGTCGCCAAAAATTGACACAAACAGTCTTACTGGGTGAGAAACGGAAGCCGGTTTCGATGCTCCACGAGTGGAGGCGATCGAGACATCCTTGAAGACGTCGTTCAAGAAGGCTGGTCCGTTGAGAGCTGTAGTAGATCGCAAAATCGTCCACAAAGAGCGAGCCCGAGACATCAGGAAGGAGACAATCCATAATTGGATTTATGGCGATGGCAAACAGTACAACACTCAGCACGGATCCCTGGGGTACCCCGTTGTCTTGGGAGAAAGTACGGGAGAGAGTAGTGTTCACCCGCACCCTAAAAGTGCGCTCTGCCATAAATTCGCGAAGAAAAAGGGGCAGCCGGCCTCGAAAGCCCCAAGAGAACAGTGTGCGGAGGATGCCTGTCCTCCAACAGGTATCGTATGCTCTCTCCAGATCGAAAAATATTGCTACCGTTTGGCGTTTCCGGAGAAAATTGTTCATGATAGAAGTGGAGAGTGCAACAAGATGGTCAACTGCAGAACGATGCTTCCGAAATCCGCATTGGGCTGGTGTTAAAAGACTGCGGGATTCCAGCCACCAAGCTATACGGTAATTCACCATACGCTCCAAAACCTTACAGACACTACTCGTGAGAGAAATGGGGCGATAGCTAGAGGGGAGATGTTTGTCCTTTCCAGGTTTCGGAACGGGAACGACAACAGCTTCCCGCCACCGGCTGGGAAAGGTACTGTCGGTCCAAATTCGATTATAAAGGCGAAGGAAGTAACGCAGACTATGGGTTGATAAATGCAGCAACATTTGGACGTGGATACCATCCGGTCCTGGGGCGGAGGAGCGAGAAGAAGAGAGTGCATGTTGGAGTTCCCGCATGGAGAAAACAGTATTGTAGCTTTCGCGATTTTGAGAGGAGAAAGCAAGAGGTCGCACTTCCGCTGCACGTTTCTTCGGGAGAAACGCTGGCGGGTAATTTGAAGAGCTCGAAATCTCAGCAAAGTGCTGACCCAACGAGTTAGAAATTGCGACGGGGTCCACTAAGGTATCATGCGCGACAGTGAGCCCAGAGACCGGGGAGAAACTAGGCGCGCCTGAGAACCGTCGAAGCCGACTCCAAACTTCCGAGGAGGGAGTGAAGGTGTTAAATGAGCTAATAAAGAATTTCCAGCTTGCCTTCTTGCTATCGCGGATGACGCGACGGCATCACGCACGGAGCTGCTTATAGCGGATACAGTTGGCCAAAGTAGGATGGTGACGGAAAATGCGAAGAGCACGTCGCCGCTCACGTATTGCGTCACGGCATGCCTCGTTCCACCAAGGAGCTGGGGGGCGCCGGGGCAATTCGGAGGTGCGTGGTATTGAACGTTCCGCAGCTGTAAGAATAACGTTGGTAATATGTGTGACCTCATCATCGACGCTGGGAAAGCGACGGTCATCGAATGTCGCTAGAGACGAAAAAAGTGTCCAATCGGCTTGGGCAAATTTCCAGCGTCGCGAGCGCATATATGGCAGTGGAGGCTGCAGTCTAAGGACACATGGAAAGTGGTCACTCGAGTGTGTATCATCAAGGGCGAACCATTCGAAGCGCCGAGCTAGCGGAACAGTACCGACCGCAAGGTCCAAATGAGATAAATTTGTCGTGGAGGCAGACAAAAAAGTGGGGACCCCAGTGTTGAGGCAAACTAGATCCGCTTGGTGGAAGACGTCTAGCAATAGAGAGCCAAGTGGACAAGGATGTGGAGATCCCCAAAGCGGGTGGTGGGCATTGAAGTCCCCAACCAGCAAATAGGGGGGTGGAAGCTGACCAAGAAGATGAAGGAGATCAGCTCGTGCCATTGGTGTGGATGATGGAATGTATACAGTACAAAGAGAGAACGTGTATCCAGAAAGGGAAAGACGGACGGCGACAGCTTGGAAGGAACTGTTTAAGGGGATTGGGTGACAATGTAGAGTATCATGGAGAAGAATGAGTCCTCCATGGGCTGGAGTGCCTTCAACAGAGGGGAGGTCATATCGGACGGACTGAAAATGAGGGAGAACAAAGCGGTCATGGGGACGCAGCTTTGTTTCCTGAAGACAGAAGATGACCGGCGAGTAGGATCGTAAGAGGACCGACAATTCATCCCGATTGGCTCGAATGCCGCGGATATTCCAGTGGATAATGGACATAGGGTGAACAGAAAATGGAGGAATGTGACCAAGGGTGCTGTCAACTCAACGACTGCTCAGAGCTTGCGACCGACAGCATGGAATGGCATTCAGCCGAAGGCAGAAGATCCTGATCCATAGGTTGGTCAGGAGCAGCCCCTGCCACCAGCGATCGGCCGGTTGACCGGCCACCAGCAGTGCGCCTCGGCGACACAGAAGACGGGCAAGAGCGATTTCCGCCAGGTGGTGCTGTAGATGGGACACGCCTTGGTGGAGGAGAGGAACTGGGTTTCTTTGTAGCCTTCTTGGAAGTATGATGTTTAGATGAAGGAGGAACCGATGGTTGTGAAGTTGCGGTACGTAAAAACTCTTCACGAGTATGCTCTTTTTTCGAAGACTTGGCGTCTGACTCTTGGGCTCGAGATTTAGCTGAACCCGACGAAGGGTGAGCCACAGAGTGGGCAGGCGAAAGTGGTGAGGTTGAACGGGCGATCTTTGCGCTGGCCGATCTGATGACCGTGGTACTAAAGGTGAGGTCACAAGTCTGCGTGGCCGCCTCCTTTGTTGGCCGAGGAGAAGCAAGGACAGTGCTGTATTTTCCTGTCTGAGGCACGGTGGGCTGTCGACTGGCGAATAATTTTCGAGCAGCAAAGGTCGACACCTTTTCCTTCACTCTTATTTCCTGGATGAGCTTTTCGTCCTTAAAAACGGGGCAATCTCCAGAGGAAGCAGGGTGGTCACCCATACAGTTGATGCAGCGAGGGGATGGAGGTGGACAAGCACCCTCATGGGCATCCTTGCCACACTTAACACATTTGGCCGGATTGGAACAGGACTGGCTGGTGTGATTGAACCGCTGACATCGATAGCAACGCGTAGGGTTTGGGACGTAAGGGCGAACGGAAATTATCTCATAGGCTGCTTTGATTTTCGATGGGAGTTGAACGTTGTCAAATGTCAAGAAGACAGTGCGGGTTGGAATGATGTTCGTGTCAACCCGTTTCATAACTCTATGAACAGCTGTTACGCCCTGGTCAGACAGATAGTGCTGAATTTCTTCGTCAGACAATCCATCGAGGGAGCGTGTATAAACGACTCCACGCGAGGAATTTAAGGTATGGTGCGGTTCCACCCGGACAGGGAAGGTGTGGAGCAGAGAAGTACGCAGCAATTTTTGTGCCTGGAGGGCACTGTGTGTTTCTAACAACAGGGTGCCACTCCGTAATCTGGAACAAGACTTTACAGGACCTGCAATTGCGTCGACACCTTTCTGAATAATGAAAGGGTTGACCGTGGAGAAGTCGTGACCTTCGTCAGACCGAGAAACAACAAGGAACTGTGGCAACGATGGAAGAATCGTCTGTGGCTGAGACTCAGGATACTTACGTTTGTGAGCAGACATAGTGGAAGGTGAGGAAACCATTGCGGAAGAATCCCCCATGATTACCGGCGTCTCCGATGGCGCGCTCCTCCCTTGTGGGGGCCCTCTCTGAGGGCACTCCCGCCTTAGGTGATTGTTCACACCTCAGGTCACACCTCCCGACAAACGGACGGAGGGACCAATCGGCACTTTCGGAAGGTATCAGCTCTGGTAATCAGCCCTCCCTGGGCCTGGCCGTTACCAGGGGGCACGTACGTGTCCTACCTGTCTACCCGGGGTGGGGAATTACGTGTTACCCCGTCACCGGCTACGCACAAAAGGCGTGGGTGGGCCTTCAGACACGCACAGGGAGGAAGAAAGAGAAAGGGAAAGGAAAGAAGAGACGTCTCAAACGCCGCAGCGGAGAAAAGGGTAAAGAGAAGAGGTAAGGAAAAGAGAAGGACAAAGGAAGGAAGAAGACATAAAAGCAAGGAAGGCGAAGAATGCAGTACATTTACGAGCGTCCGTCTCTGGACGTAGGCACAAACCATACTCCCAGATGGGGAGAAAGGGAAGGAAAGAGCCAGAGGTGAGGGGAGGAGGGGCGAAGATAGGTATGGGGAAGGATGCGGAAAGGGAAGGAATGCAGCCCAGAAAGGAAGGAAGGCCACATTAGCTCGGGGTCCCGTGCTCGCTACGCACGTATCCACAAAAGAGTTGTGGACCCCCTGGGGGGTCAGTTTTGCATTGTCTAGTTGGAGTCAGCCTAAACAAGTAGTACTCATCAAGTCTTTCATGCGACATCCAGTGTCAATGAAAAGTGTGTGTGTTTCCTGGTACAAACCAAATTATTTTTAAAGTGGAATTTTATGGGCCTATTCAATAGGGCGGTCCCAGATTAGTCTAATGCAATATCCCTTTTATTGATATGTGTTAACAGGGACAGTAAAACTAAGAATAACCAGTACTCCAGCTGTGACAGCACTTCCCTGTCCTACACTGACTGCTACCACCAAGCACAAAGTGCTACTGAGTTGCTGCTGGTTTGCTGTTTATTTTTCATGTTTTACTGTCACTGTTAACACGTATCAATAAAACATATCACACTAGACTAATCTGGGACCCCCTGTATAGGCAGACTGAAGCAATGAATGAAACTTTGCACCATGCCCAGGATTTGAATCCAGGCCTCAAATCCTGGCCTTGGTACAAATTTTCATTCATTATTCAGTCTGCTTGTATACATCATTGATGTTTGAGATTTGAAAAGGCTCTGGAACCATACAGTCTCATTTGCGTGATAAGAAGTTTTGGACAAATTGCCTTTCAAACTTAGGATTAATCTGTTTTAAACATAAAACTGATTGCCACCTCAAGCAAAGAAATTTCATATGCAAATAAAGAAATATATCACATCAGATAAAGAGACAACAGTGTTGCACTGCCACAACATCATAAAAATGGCACAGGGAGCACTGTAAGGGGACTGGAATGCTATGGAGGGGGCAAGGGGAAAACCTGCAATGAGTAGAGAGCAAAGCATTCTGGCAGCTGCCGCTCATTATCCACATCTTAGCTCCACAGCAATTGTGGAGGCTGTGGATTAGTATCAGTTGTAATTTAAATTTTTTTTCAACTACTCAAAATTTGTAAATAGATTCTTAATCAGTTTGATGTTCGGAACAGGTAAGTCCTAAGTAATAAATATTTTAATTTCTCTTAAACTACTTATCAAATTTCAGAAAGCAGAATGCGCTTTAATTTGTATCTTTGAGAGCTATAATGAAAACAAGAATTACCATAATTCTTTTTAAATATGCAAATCTGTAGTCAACACAGCTCTGATGAGAGAGATCTTCTAACCTTCTGTGTGAGAACAGAATTACAGTATTATAAATGGATCTGGAAATATTTGGGACTGAACCACCCTGTATTTAAAACAAGTTAGTCCAGAGTCCTGAAACTATGCAACACAGGCACTGGAAATTTGGTATGGTTATGAAGAGAATTCGTGACTTAATTTTGTATGAACAGATACTTTCCTCATTAGTGGAAACTGACTTAGAGATGCGTTAGCAAAATGAAAATTCCTACTGACTATAAATGTGAATGCTGCAGACACCTTCATAAATTAGTGTTAGTATCTGCCCCTATGCAGCTCTTCTGTTTGCACCTAGACATTACAATCATTCCAAAATAGCAAATAATATTGGAGAATCCAGTGTGGAATAATGACAATATTGTGGAAAGGATAGAGTGCTGAGGAGATGCTGAATTGCAGACAGGCATAACAAAAAGGCAACTATATATTGTGATTGTGTTTGTTTTCTCTTCTTTAGAAGAAGGCCTTTTGGTCAAACACTCAAATGTACAGCTCTCTCTCTGTTGTATGTGTCAAGTCAATATCTCTATATGGTGACCAGCAATCTATCCTTTTCATAATACTGTCAAATAATACAGGGGTTGGACACAAATATGGGAACACTGCAAGAAATGCATGCTTGAACATAGATGCAGATATTAGCCACGCCTGCAGGCTGCAATGTTGAACTTTACCATGAACAGCACCTGTGCAATGTCCTCAATATGCTGCAGGTATAGTCAAAAGTTTTCTATGTAGTTGAGAGTGCACTATGACAGAGGTACGAGAATTCAGACACTGGCAAATTTTGGTTTTATGTTTTATGTACAAGACTTTGTGGCACTTTCACATACAGAGAAAGCAGATAATCATCATCCAAAAAGTCACAATACAGACTACGCATGTGTTGAGTGGTCATAACAAAGTCATTGAAGAGGACTGTGATGAAAAATAAGGTGACAGCTGTTAAGGTCACTGTACAACAGAATGTCGCACTTGCAAACCCTGTCAGCACCAAAACAACAAGAAGGTAGCTGCATAAGCTGGGAATTGCAGGGCAAGTTATAATTCTAAAACCACTTATCAGTGATTCAAATGCCCTTAACAGGAAAATGTAGTGCTGAAGCTGTAAAACCTAGACTATGGGGCAAAGGAAGAATCTAATTTGGTTGGATGAGCCTTTTTCTACAGTTTTCAACTTCTGGCTGAACTTATGTGCCAAGAGTAAAACATGGTGGGGGTTCAGTGATGATTTGGGCAGACATACCATAGCATTCTATGGGACCATGGTTACTCCTCAAGGTCATATTACTGCCAAAGGTTATGTTATGTAAGCATTTTTGGCGATCAGGTCCACACATGGTACAATGTTTGTTCCCCAATGGTGATGCTGTGTTCCAACACAATAGGGCCCCTGTTCACACAGCTTGCATCATCCAGGACAGATTTTGTGAGCACAAGGATGAATTGTTGCAGCTACCCTGGCCACCAGTCACCAATTTTAATACTACTGAGCCTCTGTGGTCTGCTTTGGAGAGAAGGCCGTGTGATCGCTATCCCCCTCCATCATCGTTACCTGAACTTTTCACTATTTTGCAAGAAGAACAGAGTAAGATTCACTTGAAAACTACGCAGGGCATGTATTTATCCATTCTGAGATGGCTAGAAGCTGTTTTGACTGCCAATGGTTTTCCTATTCCATATTAAGCATGGTAATGTGTTATGTTTTTGGTGTTTCCATATTCTTGTCCACTCCCTGTAGACTGATGAGCTCTACAGAACTATATTACAGACACTGAGAACAGAAATTATATTAATACTGCAATCTGCAACAAAATAACAGAACTTGGTCTAATCTACTCTTTACACCTGAACTTTTACAATTAAAATTACACTCTAGCACATGCATTTCACTAGCACTCAAATAAAATGAGCTGTACCCTAGTTTGATATTTGTTAGTTATATAAATTTTCCTTTTGTATTACCTCATCTTCACGTTCTGGAGTTGTGTGAACTGGAATTGGCTGCCACCCAAGGTTTTGTCGCCACCTCTGTCGGCCTTCTGGTGGATACAAAGCAGCTAGCACAGTTTCAGCACTCATGAGTGTCCTGTCAACATCCGTACTACGTACATAAATATCATCAGGATCATAAATATTTGGCAGCCAGTTTCCGTATCTTTTTCTGAACCACTGCCCCAACTCATATTCCTGCTCTTTGCCTACCTGAAACACAAGTAATTATTATTTTCAGTGACACTCAAAAGCCCAAATACAAGTACGGTAATAAAATATTTACAATATGCTACTTTTATATATGGCCCTCACATTTGTGGCTAGTTTATTAGGGTCCTGAAATCATGAAAGAGATAATATACAAAGAAACAAACAGCGGGAAGAAGCAATGGAGGTAGGTCATGTATTGGTAATGTCTTCACAATAAAAGAGTTAACAATGAAGATGAAAGCACAAGAAATACATATATGCACCGAATTTTGATAGATTTAGAAGAGGTATACAATAATGCACCCCGTGCTTATTTGTAAAGAGTTGTTCCTGTACTATAACCTTCTTGAAAGTGTGTGTTTGAAATTTAGACTGCTTGAAATGTTATTTTAACACTTTTCTGCAAATTTTAAAAGTGTACTTACAATATTTGTACCAGTAAAAACAATGTTCTCTCGTACCACATTTCAAAATCAGCAATTCTGATTTTTTCCCCCTGTGGTCACAAATCAAGCACTAAATGTACCTAGAAGGCTTTGGCAGAATAGAAAGTACATGTCAAGAGTAAGAAATTGCTATTAATATTTGAATGGCATACTTTCTGGCAATCTAGAAATGGTGGAAAGGGGTCACTTTGACCCCACATAAAATATTTTCACATTTGACTCAAACAGTTACTTTATTTTACTCTATGTTAATCCTACCTTTTTGTGAGTTATAACAATTATCTAACATGATTTTTAATTAATACATTACTCACTTATTTCAACAAAAAACATCTTAATTTTAGCAAAAAACATCTTATTGATTTATTGCGGCTCAGGCTAATAAGTTCCTAAATTGCTGACTTTCACACATTAACTATATGTAGAACCTTCTAGACAAATTTAGTACATATGAGCCACATTATACTTTCTTGTGTTCTACACACAACCTGACTGTATTTTATACCCATGTCAATGGAATTTGAGAGATGCACTTAACACAGCTGATTACTGTTTTATGTACAAGACTTTGTGGCACTTGACAGAGTTGTTTCTGGTCTTGTTGCCTTTGCAGAGTCTGATTGGGCACTGCTGCTGCTGCTGCTGCTGCTGCTGCTATCGACACAATTTTGGTTCTGTATCCTCCTCTTTTGTCTGTTCTTGCACATACACTACCAGTATTACCTATAGTGGCTCAGTACTTGTGACAGTCATATTTTACTGAAACCCAGAAACCCCAGTGTGTTTTATTGGCAGATAGTGGCTTATTGGGTAGAAATTGTCACACATTTTATAGTTTAAAGTCAACAAATTATCATCACATTTTTAATTTGTTTCTGCTAGAGATTTCTTGAAATTATGTATACTGAGAACTTTTCATTTCATGCTTGTTGATATGCTTTACTCTTTATCAATGTGAGTATATCAGCACTGTTCATACTTTGTTGTTAGTATACTATACAAAACTGCAGTGGCTGTTTCTGTCCTTTAAAAGTGTAAAGTGATATGATCCACATGCCAGAAGGCTCTCCTTTATGATGGGATTCACACTATGTGTGAATTAAAGTTTCAGATGAAAGTTCGCTTCAGCACTTCATATACAATTTTGTCATGTCATTACAAAAGTCATCTTGCATTATTTCTGTGTATCTCACTAATCTTCCCCTTCACACCCTAAAAAAAATGTTCTGTAACTCAGAGTAATTAGAAAAGACCAATTTCATGAAGACGTTCTGTTTTCCACTGAACTATATCAGTGTTAATAACATTAAACTCTCCCGATTTTCAATCTGGTAAACAATGCAAAAAGCAAAACCACATGGATTCTGAACTATATTTTTCCAGAACAGTAACAGTTAACTGTGAAACAGAAGTAATGTTGAAACCATGTCTCAACAATTGTAAGGGCATATCCCCCCCAACAGCAATGTGAGTTACAGCTGACCTTTTAAGACCTTCGTCCATTCTCTGCACAGCAGAAGGTATTGCTCAATGTACCATGTGTTAGGATTTCTTCACAAATAAACTGCAGGAAGAGTGATAGCTCCAAGACCTCATATTGGTTCCTAGAAGAGAGATTTTCACAGTCTCCAGAAATGTCATAATATGCGAGCATAAAATATGTTCCCCAATTCTACAACAGACTGACTCCAGGGATATAGCCCTATAGATTTGTGCACCTATTCAATGAGCCTTCTTGAAAACGGGAATGATCTGTGCTTTTTTCCTATCATTAGGAATGCTTCGTTCCTCCAGATACGTATTATACACCGCTGCTAGAAGACGGACAACTTCCTTCACATAATTTGTTGTAACGTTACAAGTATGTGGGCAGATTATTCGTCCACCGTGGCCTGGTATTGAGGTGAGCTGAATTTGCTTGCTCAGCTGGGTACAAGACGGTGGGATGACAACGTCACGCAAACAACTAAGGCAAGTGCAGAGATAAGGAGTGAATGGCTGGAAATGGGAAAATCCTACAGCTGGGAATTTGGACATCTGTTATTTGTGTGGCCTTTTGCAGGAGATGCTCCACAAACTGATGGAGTGTCAAACACTCTTAAAGGTGACTAAGTTACAGCAATTTGATTCAACAATAACTCACAGTCAAGTATTAATGTAAATCTGAATACATCAGTGGCCTCAGATAAACGAGGCACATCCAATAACACTACATTTCAATATCTTTAAAACTACAGAAGTTAATATTTCACAGTGAATAAATTTTTAGACTGAACCTCAGGTTTGTCAGAACATCTACGTGATTACTCTGCTATTCACAATAAAGTGCCTGGCAGAGGGTTCAGTGAACCACCTTCCAGCTGTTTCTCTACTGTTCCACTCTCGAAAGATGCACAGGAAAATTTTTCTGTGCAAGCCATGATTTCTCTTATTTTATTGTGATGATCATTTCTCCCTGCGTAAGTGGGTGCCAACAGAATGTTTTTGCAATCGGAGGAGGCAACTGATGATTAAAATTTCATGAGAAGATCCCATCGCAATGAAAAACACCTTTGCTTTAATGATTGCCATTTCAATTCACATATCATGTCTGTGGCACTATTCTCCACATTTAAACACCTAGTGAATAGTGAATACTGCATGAATACCTCACATTTTGTCATACTAGTTATTTAATGAACAGTTCACTATTCTGCCAGTAATTATTTGATTGTTGATTGCAAGTGCTACTAAAAAACTGGGCTAATTTAAAAGCAGTCAACCAGTGAAAAGAGAACCAAAAGACACCTCTGTCAAAAAGGCATAAATAACTGTTTAAAAAATATTTAACAACAATTCATTGTCATTTAACATGAGCACACTTGTGCAAGAACAATAGCTCATTGATTTATGAACACCCTTTATTTGTAACTACTCTGAATGATCTGAGTGTGACCAAATATTTATAACATTTCTGTATTTAAATATTGTTGTAATATATTAGTTTAATCTGGGCAGTGGTCAAATAGAGCCAAATGATGTCTGTAGAATGTAAGAATGATGTATTTTTGGTGGGGATGGCCAACAGTTCATGGAAAAACAGACAGCAGTGGAAAACTCCAGGAGTCAAGTGGAGACTAGGACTTTTTTCAATGAAGAGCTCAAGGGAGTGATTTTGGACACTTTGAAATTTGTGCTTGAAGCACGAGACCTACCCAAGGTAACGAGCATATTCGATCATGTATGTGATTGATTCGGAGCAGTGAACGGCTGCTACCATTCTTTAATTTCTAAAGAGCACTTTATATTTCAAGAGGTCTGAAAGTGCTCCAGAGCAGGACTAACTTTTGCTGCTTTATTTAGGGAACTGAGAACATACAGAGTATGAGTTACAATTCATTGTATCATGTGTATTAATTTGTGAATCATCATGTTGAACTCTAAACTATTTTGAGCTGGTGGATCTTCTCATGTAGCGTGTCTGTGAAATGGACTTAGTTTTTGCATAACTCTGATGCCTATTTAGTTTAGGGATTTTGCTACCATCCTAGTAACGCTCTCAACGTTAACTTTACTGCATTTGATAAGGGTATTTTCTATCTGTATTGTAAATTCATCTTAGAATCACTTCCCATTTCTATGAGACGTCCTTTCTTGAATAAACATTATTCATAATACCTCTCCATAGTCTACATCACTTACAGACAGTAAAACAGAACCCTTGTTATTAAATTTTTCATTTAACTTTTAGTTTGTATTTCTGCGTATTTTATTAACTCGCAATCCTAGTGGATGCATAGACTATCTGACTGCAGGATCACAGGTACAGGTTATTATTTGCAGCGAATTAGCTGTGGGGCATGAAAGCAGATGTGTGCAGCTCGACCTTATGACTACATCAAGCTATTCTTTCTAAATAGAGCCACACATAGCCCAACAACCTAAAATACAAATAACTACAGGCAAAGATGCAAATGGTCTGCCCGTATGGAATGCTCTTTGGAAGGGCAACTAATCAGCTGTAACTGTTAGGTACCATCGTATCACGTAGAATCAAACTGGTATCCATCAGGTCCAGAGGCCTTTCCTCTGTTGAGAGAGCAGTTGCTCTTCTATCCCTTGGTAACTCATTTCAATATCTGCCATTTTGGCATGTGTGTGACAACTTACAGGAGGAAAGACTGTGTGATCTTCTGTGAAACGGTTTAGGAAAATGACGTTTAGTATTACAACCTTTTCTGTGTCATTTTTTGTTTTTATGTCATTATGGTCACAGAGTGTCTGGACAGATGGCTTTGCCAGCCGGTGTGGCCGTGCGGTTCTAGGCGCTTCAGTCTGGAGCCGCGTGACCGCTATGGTCGCAGGTTCCAATCCTGCCTCGGGCATGGATCTGTGTGATGCCCTTAGGCTAGTTAGGTTTAAGTAGTTCTAAGTTCTAGGGGACTGATGACCACAGATGTTAAGTCCCATAGTGCTCAGTCATTTGAACCATTTTTGACAGATGTCTTCAATCTGTTTACTGGCAATTTAACATGAACCCAGACTCCTTAGGATTTTATGTCAAGTTGGTAAACAGAGTTTTACTTTGATATTTATTGAACAGTTCATGCATAGCCCTCCTTATGCTAATTTTGGTTTCACTAATTTTTTGTTTGTGTTTGAGGCTTTGGCTAGGTTTAAATTTTTAGTGAAGTTCTCTATACTTTCGTAGCAGCTTCCTAACATGGATGTCAAACTATGGTGGGTCTTTACCCCTCATAATTCTGCTCAGCACATACTTGTCTAAAGCGTGTTGTACAATGCTCTTGGATCTTGTCAATTGATGCTCATCACTGTTAATGCTAGAGATGAAGTTTTCCTGATAATGTGCCTGGTAACAGAAATCTGTCTCTTGTCACTCTTGCTAAACAGAAAAATGTTCCTGTCTCTCTTTGTATTCCTATTTACAACCATATTCAGTGATGTTGTGACAACCTTATGACCAGTGATTCCCTATTCTACACTAACTGAATTCAAAAGTTTGAGTCTATTTGTCACCAGAAGGTTTAAGATATTACCTTCACAAGTTGGTTCTCTGAGTAACTGTTCAAAGTACTTTTAGGATAAGTTATTTACAACAAATTAATACGATTCTCTGTCCCTACTACCCCGCTACCCACTTTAATCTCCCATTCCATAGATGGTAAGCTGAAATCTCCACCTGAAACCTAAAATGACCAAGAAATTTATGCGAAATATTCCCCAAGTCTCCCCTCAACTGTTCTGCAACTAGGGGAGGGTCTATAGAGAGCCATCTAATCTTAAAATCCCTTTGTCCTTTCCAAACACCATCAGCTGCCTGAGTAGCACCCTCTGATGTGGCAATTACCACGAGTAATTTAAGGGGACCCTACAATTCCCAATCCTGCAATATAAGACAGGGATATCACAACCTAGCTTGTCATAGAACCTTTGAAGTATCTGGTTCAAGCCTTCCACTGAACTCTGAACTAGGAGGCTGTGATCAGTTTTGGAGAAAATACTGCAATTATGAGCAAGGCTCACAACCATTGATTTCATACACAATACATTATGCATTACACTCTTAAGCTTCCACAAAATATTAAACATATACCTTTACTCATGTGAATAGAGACAGGATTAAGAGGGGATGGTTTGAAACCCAGTAACCCCAACAAATAGTAGACATGCTCTTCAATCCCTAGGCCTACATTATACGCAGCATCAACTTAACCCTTAAATGGCAACTCAATAAACAATAGAGAGAAACCCATCAGAACTAAAATGGCTGTTTTAGCCAACCTATTCATGGGTCGCCTTGAGATATAGCTCTCCTCATATACATATGCTGCCAACTGCTAACAGTGTCTGGTGATGCAAAGGCAAGCTGTACACTAGAAACCTTATTTTCTGCTGTACTTATGTTTTCTCATTCACTTCCTTTTCAGCAGAAATGGAATCCTTCACAGGTCTGAAACACTATTACCCTTATACCTAACTGTATGTTTTATGTCTTGGAAATTTCTTTTCCAAGTTCTGCTTTACGAACCACAATGTGAATGCCTACACCACCTTTAACAATAGTACAAGTTGTGTGATGACAGTGAAAATATCTACCACCTTACAGGCCAACTATACCACCTCAGTGCCTTGTATTTTACATGGGGATGATTCAACAGTTTCTTGTTAGAAGAGAAGAGACTGCATTTACTGGTACTGCAGAAGGTGCTCTGCAATGTAACAAAATGAACCTGAGTTCCATTTCATTATATGAGCCACCTGAATAATTCTTAAAATTATTGGCCATTCAAAAAAGATGGGAAGCTCTGACATATGCAGGAATGTTTGAGACAAGTTGTCAGCTTTGACTTGTGACATGGGAAACATTATAAATGCTGTAAGCAATATGGTGACTATAACATGATGTTATGAGCTAAGCCACAGATCAGCCCGTCACAACAACCAAGTTATTTTTCAATATCACATTCATTGGCTTCGCCAACTCACAACCAACCCGTCACCTTCCAACCTAACCTAGACCTCAGAAAAAGCTACAGATCAGTCTGTCACCACAAACAGGCTTATTTAGTTTCACATTTGTTGGCTTCACTTCCCCACAACCAAATTGTCACCTTCCAACATAACTTATACCACGGGCAAAGCTACAGATCATTGGTCACCACAAACATTTTTTAGAGTTTTATACCCCAGATTTCTTGCCATCACCAACTAACAACAAAACTGTGGATATATGCACTTGACAGTAGTCATTAACATTAAATCACCAGCCAAAACCAACAATTTGTATCTAACATTTGTCTTTACCTGAACTTATGTAACAGGTACTCGATTTTACCCACCCCCTTCCCAAAATCTGTGTAAAAGGTCACATTATCTCCCCCACCTATGTAACCTTGTTACAAGAAATGATGTTTTTCCAGTCCTTTGTGATCTTTGTAGTCTTCATCTTACTGTTGACTGTTGTGTGTCACCTTAAGTTCTCCTTTCTATCTTATTTCTGTGTTTCCTCTTCCCCTGTCTTCAATCTTCCAAGTTTAAAAAATAATACATGTCGCCTCCTTACCAAACCTTTAAATGCCATTCATGAACGCAGCCTTGATGAGTGCAGCAATGAAGAGCAAAACTGTACTTACATCAAAGAGCATTGTACGTAAAGGACCAACCTAATGGACATAGCACAGTTTTTAAGACACTGACTTTGTTTTTTGGGAGATGGAGTTTACTCTGCCCGTCCACCCTCAGTTAGGTTTTCCTAAATCATTTCAAGCAAATGGTGGGTTGGTCCCTTTATCACAAAGCACACATATATTCACTGTATATGTATATTTTAAGCTGATTATTGTGATTGTATTACGACAACAAATCCAATGTCATTGTAAGATGATCCCTGGATGAACAACTAAAATTAAGATTGTACAAAAATTCATTATCACTTACGAATTGAAATAATGGTTCACATAAAATTAAACTTACATTAGTCAACTGTCCATAGCCTTCAGGCCAATAGCTCCTGTTCCTGAACGGGTCAGTTGGATACGGGTCAATTGGTGTTCGGTCACCATGACGAAATAACTGTAAAAAGATAATTTGACAGTCTCAACTTTTGCGTGAAATATTTTAAAATGATGAACAGAACACACAACGATTTTAAATAGTTAAAGCTTCATTATTCTGATATAGAATGTATATTGTACAACCATGTTTCAGTGTCCAGTATATATCTTTACACACAGAAGTGTTAAACAAGTCCATAGCTAACTCCTTGTTGCTAAATGCACAGATTCATGAATAAATATCACGAGGCCGTAGGTTCAGCCTGGCTGAAATTTTTTTGGACAATCACAAACGTCTAATCTACTTATACACGACAAACATATGGTTACGAATGAATTCATGGTCAAACACTGATTATCCGTCACCAGATTCTTTTTACACTATGGATATAAATAAAATTCCAGAATCAGAGTAATTTACAAATTTCATTTATATTAATTTTCTGTGTCCTCTTCCATCGCTGTTTATCAAACGGAAGATGGCTGGCATATTTGGAACTGCAGAAGACACTACTTAAAGTGGATAAATACCACAGAATCGACGTGTAAACTACGTGTATTATTTAGACCGAAGAGTGCCAAATAATTTCACACTGATCAAACGTTAATAACAGTTTCTCTGAAACGAATATCACCGTGTCTTACACTCCTAAGAAATTTCAAAGTTTAAGTACACGACAGTATTTGCCGCAGCTGAAGAAAATTACCAAATGCACTAAAACAGGTGTTCCAGAATCTACAGCATGAGCAGTATTCACTAACAGGCAGACAACAATCAAGCGCATAACAACGGCAGTGATTGTATTTCTCTGATGTTTAGATGGACAAATCCGCAACATTATTGGCACTTGGCAAGACTAGACAACACAACGGATCACAACCAAACACAATACTGACAGCTGATAAACACACGCGCTTCTACATCTGACTCTGAAGTCTGAACTGAGCGCGACAGCATGGAAATCGATATGTCTTACGTTACTGTACTACGATATTCGATAAATATTTAATCAGAAATTCAAAAGGGAATAGCCAAAATGCACATTACATTTTAATTAAACGGTGACTGTTTAAGATTACGATGCCGAATTTCAGGCAGTCACAGTGTTTGAAGTACCATTTTTGAAAAGTAGTACAACGGGTGAATTTGTTTCACAAGATTTTAGTACGTTATGACACGTCCTCCTTTGATCAGATGGCTACCTGGATGACAATTACTATGTGACGACGTTGTAGACGGAGCTTTATCAAATTTGGTGATTTTGGTTTCCCTCTTTTCCATGAAAAACAGTACTAATATACAAATTTAAAACTTTTGAAATGAAATTTTCCGGAAAGTAATAGTTTAGAATATTCTAGCTTTACTATAACACTTCGCAGCACTTTATTTGTCCTCTTTAATTTATTCATGTATATAAATGCAGTGAGATATAGGACTGCCAAGACTTGATATTATGGCTATAACTTTCCTGGTAGTATTAGGAATAGAATAGGGAACAATGACAAACAGTTTTATAAATATTTTGCAGCATATTCAGCAGTAACTGAAATGTTAACAACACGTAAAGGCCTTAAATCATATAAAATTTGAACACTTGTTTTGAAATGTCTAATATTTTGTATTGTTTTAATGTGCATATGGCTTTGTTGGCTGGGAAATCCCACAGGGTGGGTTCAACCAGCTGTTGGAAAAATTGTTCTTCCTCTGCTCACAGTCCTTGCGGATATGTGAGAGTTGGGTCGCATGCGTGTCTGTGGAGCGTAGGTTGGATAAAGATGTGTTTACCGTGTAGTGTTACGTTTCTGAGAATGAGAGTAGGGAGAGTGTGAAACTCGTCAGTGGCACATTGCCTACTCCTCTCAAATACACTACTGGCCATTAAAATTGCTACACCACGAAGATGACGTGCTACAGATGCGAAATTTAACCGGCAGGAAGAAGATGCTGTGATATGCAAATGATTAGCTTTTCAGAGCATTCACACAAGGTTGGCGACGGTGGCGACACCTACAACGTGCTGACATGAGGAAAGTTTCCAACCGATTTCTCATACACAAGCTGCAGTTGATCGGCGTTGACTGGTGAAAAGTTGTTGTGATGCTTCGTGTAAGGAGGAGAAAAGGGTATCATTACGTTTCCGACTTTGATAAAGGTCGGTTTTACAGGAGAGCTTCTGTAAAGTTTGGAAGGTAGGAGACGAGGTACTGGCAGAAGTAAGGCTGTGAGTACCGGACGTGAGTCGTGCTTCGGTAGCTCAGTTGGTAGAGCACTTGCCCGCGAAAGGCAAAGGTCCCGAGTTCGAGTCTCGGTCGGGCACACAGTTTTAATCTGCCAGAAAGTTTCAAGATTTAAACCATCTTTTTCCAAGTCGAGCGCCACTGCACGGGCGTGCATTGGCGACTTCATCTATGGAGATGAGGGTGTTGAGAAATGAAAAGGAACTATCTATCTTACTTAGTAAAAAAACTTTCTATAACCAGTATTGCATACATACTTATTTATTTTCGACAACCAGTTTCGACAGGTTTCGTTGTCACTTTCTAGTCTTCAAAAATTTGTGTTACACAACATGTTCATTGTGAGTTGGAACCTCACATCAAGTTGTCATATTAATGGATAAAGTTGGTTAACTTATTGGAAAGCTTAATCCCTGCTTCTAATGGACCATTTTGTTTCATATTTATGTGTGAGTGGTCTATATGCAGTAACAGATTATCCTTGTAGTGTTCGGGCAAACATTGCAGTTTTTGCAAACTAGCTAGTCTCTGATCTTATTTCTTCACAAATTATGACTTCGAAGATATATAAGCAAGACAGCACATGGAGTTTCCATTTCATATACAGTGGCTTGCATGAGTTTTTGGAAGGTGTATATTTGTGGTGTAAATTTTCATTTTGGTGTGGAAAAGCACCTCCTATTTGTAGGAGAGTTTTCCCCTAAGATAAATCCATACATTAACACTGACTCGACCTATGCACAGTACACATTTTTTTTTGGTAATCGGCTGCACTGTATATCCCATTAGAAACTGTTCCACATGTTATTTGCTGACATAGTTTATGTGTTTAGCTCATTGTAGATTATCTTATATCAACAGCCCAAAGAATTTAGTGGCATAAACAATTTCTAGTTTGTTTCTAAGCAGAGTTATTTGTGGAGTTAATGGCGTTTTCCTTGTGAGGCACATATATTCACTGCAACTGTTTTTCACATTTACTATAAGGCTGTGTTTGGAGAACTATTTTGTGATCTGTGATACACAGCTTTCTCTTTCACAGTGGTGCGCATCTGTGATTGTTATTTGTTATAAATACATTCGTGTTGTCTAAAAATATAAAACATTCTGGAATAGGATTGATGATTCTGACTCATTAATGCAAATTTGGAACAAGATTGAGCCCTGGGATGTTAAATATTTTGTTTTTCTGATTGGTATACATGCATTCTGCTTCCTTCTTGTGCACTGATTCCAAGTATTTGTTGCTTGTTTTGAAGGTAGTACTGTACCTATTTTTTACTGTTCCTTAGTCACCTAAAAGTTCCAGTTTTGAGAGTAATAGCTCAAGGTGTATAATGTCAAAATAAAATGTGTTAATAAAAATTCTCGATCAAGATCGCTAAAACTCCTTTATTGATGACTACCAGTTTCAGCTCGTTGATGAAGCTATCTTCAGATGAATAAAATTTATTACTTAATTCCATGTGTATCAGCTACCAGGCATTGCACATACTCATAATCTGTTGAGCTGTATTGCTCTTGTTGTCATGCATTACATTTAAACGCAAGTGTAGCAATATGGAGTCTGAAAACACATATGGCTAACGTTGTTACCATAGCGACCTACTTTAGTGTGATCATGACCACAAGAGCAATTTACCTCAACGGATTATGAGGATATGTAATGTCTGGTGGCTAATACACATGGAATTAAGTAATAATTATGATTGATTTTAAGATGGCTCATCAAGGAGCTGAAACTAGTAATTATCAACAAAGAAGTTTTAGCGATATTGACCTAAGATTTTTATCCAAAAATTTCAATATGACGGATCGCCTGTCTTCCGGTCTGACACAGTCAGGTAACAAAGTGAACATGAAATTACTTTGTGACATGTAAAAATACCGTTGTTATATAATTTTTTGGCAGAATGAAATGAAAATCTCATTGATGAAATTTGCCTGTATACTTAAATTTTTGAAAACCATGCTGTGGTCAAAAAAACACATTTTTTACTATGAAATGCATATCCCTCGTGTAGAAAAAGATTTGTTTTAAATAGCCAGATTACAATTAGACTGCTCTATAATTTTTTTGCATTTGCATTTGCACCATAAATTTTAAGGAAATGTTCTTTTGGACAAAGAAGAATTACATATATCAGCAACAGATTTGGGTAACACTGTTTGCACACTCAGTTGCAATAACATTAGGAATGTTACCGATATCAGATGAGAACTTAGGTTTAGTTCTTTATCTTACTATCTCTTTGGTATTCTGTCAGGAGCAAAAAATTGTATTTTTGGTCACACTGCTGCCTCCTTGTTCTCATTTCATGTGGCTCAGTTCATTTCCATTTAATTCAATCACTTTATTAATCTGTTAACAATTTACATTGTATGGCTGTAGTCAATTCACAACCAAGGCTAGTTACAATAAAATTTCTTATATTTAGGTTGTTTATAAACTTACATGTAAACACAATCGTCTGATGTCAGTATAAGTAAATATTTTACTTTTCATATTCAGATATTTTTCAGTGTTATGAAAGCCACATGTTATTAAAAACTATTAAACTCCACTTTGAATTTAAGAAATTCTTTAATTTCTTTTATTGTAGTAGGTAATGCACTAAAATGTATTTTGGGTTGATAATGTACACTTTTTGGGTAAAGTTCTTTTTGTAGGTGTCTTTCTGAAAAAAATCATCTCTCTTTCTTGCTTTGTAGTTACGAATCTGATTGTTCAATGGTGAAAATTCCTATTGGGTTTTCAGAGGGAAGACTCATTATTTTAAATTCTTCAAATATTGCCATGCATTGCTGTCTATAAGGAACTTCCTTCACTATTCTAATAGCCCTATTTTGACGTTTGAAAGTTTGTTTAGCCATCCCCGTATTTCCCCATAAGATCACTATGTGTCTAAGAAAGCTGTTCATGTAAGTATAAAAGACACACAACAATGATTCAATCCTAGAACAGTCCTTAAGCATTCTTAGCACATAATGTCATTTACTTAGTTTTTATTCAAAACTTACAGATGATTCTCCCATTTCAAGTACTCATCCATTCATAAACCTAGAAATTTTGTGTGTTGAGGTTGTGCAGTAGTGTAGTTCCCTAACTCAGCTTAATGCTAACTTTACTTATATCATTACTGAACTTCTTCGATACCATATTTTCTCATATTCATGACCAGAACGTTGCCCCTCAACCATTTTCCTGTCTTATTTATTGCCTTTTCTGTAGACCATCTTCAGTGCAGCCTTTTATAATAATATTTGTGTCATTGCGGAAATCACTGTACCTACAGTGCTCAGATGGTTTGGCAAATCGTTTAGATATACCAGGAACAACAGAAGAACTAAAATGGAACCCTGGGGCATTCCAGAGCTAATTTTTTCTTTTCTAATCTGAAAGGTTGTTCTCGCCTTCATGAGATATTTCTACTCTCTGTTTTCTGTCACAGGGAAAAGCATGAACAATTTAAAGGCCAGTCTCCGCCCCCCAAAACAATCTAGTCTCATAAGCAGTAAATCATGACTGATTGGATGAAAAGCTTTGAATAAATCGAAGAAAATCCCATAGCTTAATTCATTCATATTCAAGGTGTTTAGAACCTTTTTCATTAATAGTAGACTGCTGTTTCTGTTGATCTCTTCTTCTTAAACCATTTTCAGCATTAGCCAATATTTTCTTTTTATCCAGAAAATCAGCTAGCCTATCATCCAACACACTTTCAGTTACTATAGAAAAACTTGTCAGAAGTGACATTGCTCTATAATTATTTATATCAGTGGCACTAATCTTTTTGTAGTGTTTATTTATTACAGATAACTTCTTATTTGATGGAGACACCTCTGTTCTGGAATAAGTATTAATAATGTCAGATAGCTTAGAATCTATATTAGTGGAACTACGTTTTATTACCTTGCCAGGAATCCTGTTCGTACCACTAAACATTTCATTTTTTTAAATTTATTAATAGCATTTTTCACCTCAGATTCTGTTACTGCCTACATAAGGATTGACTTTTCACAAATTGGTACTTTTATGTTTTCATCCTTTCAACTGGACATATTTTGTGTTATGGTGTTATGTTCACATAATATTTGTTGACTATGATGGCATTCTGCTGAACATCTCCTATCACTTTACCCTCAGTTTTCTTATTTTATACTTATGAATTTTAGTTTTACGTTATCCTACCCTCAATTTTCCTTTTTTTTTTGTAGTTATTAGTTTTAGTTTTACATTTTCCTATGCTATTGTTTATAATCTTCCAAATCGATTTCTGTTTATTGCTCCTCCTGTTGATACATCAATCATTGGTTAGCCTTTTTGCTGCCTGTACACCATCTGTACAAAACCTCCAGTGTTGGTTTCATTGTTGTATTCACTTTGGTATCTCTGCTTTGATTGCTATGGGTGACAGCTGATTTTTTTAATCCCTTTTTAACCATCCATTTGACTTCTCACTGTCTTTAATTCTCTTAATGGGAATTCCATATCATAGTAACATTTATAAACAGTGAAAATCTTTCATATTTCTTGTCTACCTTCATCAGTTTGTTCTCTGCACCAGTACAACCTGTTTAGCATATCATCAAAAATACATATGTTGTTATCATAAACAAGTCTTCCCTGTGCATATATGTCATTGCCTGCACATTTCTCATTGTTCCCATCCCCTGTTACCATTTTAAAGCCATAGGAAAAGCCAGTACCTTTTACCTTAATAGATTAGTCACAGTATTGTCTGTTGGTAATTGGCTGATCAAGTGATGATTCAGGCCCATACATATAGTTTTATAAAATTTTCACATACTTTCGCGAAATATGAGTAAAATTGATTTGCTACCTTGTGAGAGTCTGTTATTTTCTTTGGGTATTGTAGAAGGTTGATTTCATGAGTGCTGAACATGCTTTCCTTGTTTCTTTCCTAACATCTCATATTGTCCGCATTTTATTTGTGAAATTTTCTTTAGAGTGCCATTTGCTGTTTATTAGATATTCTAATTATTTTTAATTAGTTATACACAGCAAATGAAAGCAGTATGGCAATTCTCAGGTCTATCCATATGTGAGCAAGTTATGTTTGATCTCAATTATTAACTATTTCTGAGTGATAACTACAAGTTATGCTCGCTAGTATTAAAATCTATAACTTGAAATGGAAAATGATCCATAACGTTTAATATCATAAATAGAGTGAGAACGAAAAGGTCATAAGTTGAGTATGTTTTAACATGTATTCTTTATTATTTGTTATTTGCACAAATGTGCTAGATCATGTTTAATTAATTATGTCTACTGTTTTATATGTGTACTATTGTGTTTGGTCTCTATACAGGATGTTACAAAAAGGTACCGCCAAACTTTCAGGAAACATTCCTCACACACAAAGAAAGAAAATATGTTATGTGGACATGTGTCCAGAAACGCTTACTTTCCATGTTAGAGCTCATTTTATTACTTCTCTTCAAATCACATTAATCATGGAATGGAAACACACAGCAACAGAATGTACCAGTGTGACTTCAAACACTTTGTTACAGGAAATGCTCAAAAAGCCCTCCGTTAGCGAGGATACATGCATTCACCCTCTGTCGCATGGAATCCCTGATGTGCTGATGCAGCCCTGGAGAATGGCGTATTATATCACAGCCGTCCACAATATTAGCACAAAGAGTCTCTACATTTGGTACTGGGGTTGCATAGACAAGAGCTTTCAAATGCCCCAATAAATGAAAGTCAAGAGGGTTGAGGTCAGGAGAGCGTGGAGGCCATGGAATTGGTCCGCCTCTACCAATCCATTGGTCACCGAATCTGTTGTTGAGAAGCGTACGAACACTTCGACTGAAATGTGCAGGAGCTCCATCGTGCGTGACCCACATGTTGTGTCGTACTTGTAAAGGCACATGTTCTAGCAGCACAGGTAGAGTATCCCGTATGAAATCATGATAACCTGCTCCATTGAGCGTAGGTGGAAGAACATGGGGCCCAATCAAGACATCACCAACAATGCCTGCCCAAACGTTCACAGAAAATCTGTGTTGATGACGCGATTGCACAATTGTTTTCGGATTCTCATCAGCCCACACATGTTGTTTGTGAAAATTTACAATTTGATCACGTTGGAATGAAGCCTCATCCGTAAAGAGAACATTTGCACTGAAATGAGGATTGACACATTGTTGGATGAACCATTCGCAGAAGTGTACCCGTGGAGGCCAATCAGCTGCTTATAGTGCCTGCACACGCTGTACATGGTACAGAAACAACTGGTTCTCCCGTAGCACTCTCCATACAGTGACGTGGTCAATGTTACCTTGTACAGCAGCAACTTCTCTGACGCTGACATTAGGGTTATCGTCAACTGCACGAAGAATTGCCTCGTCCATTGCAGGTGTCCTCGTCGTTCTGGGTCTTCCCCAGTCGCGAGACATAGGCTGGAATGTTCCGTGCTCCCTAAGACGCCGATCATTTGCATCGAACGTCTTCCTGTCAGGACACCTTCGTTCTGGAAATCTGTCTCGATACAAACGTACAGCGCCACGGCTATTGCCTCGTGCTAATCCATACGTCAAATGGGCATCTGCCAACTCCGCATTTGTAAACATTGCACTGACTGCAAAACCACGTTCGTGATGAACACTAACCTGTTGCTGCTACGTACTGATGTGCTACGTACTGTAGAGCAATGAGTCACATGTCAACACAAGCACCGAAGTCAACATTACCTTCCTTCAATTGGGCCAACTGGCGGTGAATCGAGGAAGTATAGTACATTCTGACGAAATTAAAATGAGCTCTAACATGGAAATTAAGCGTTTCCGGACACATGTCCACATAACGTCTTTTCTTTATTGGTGTGTGAGAAATGTTTCCTGAAAGTTTGGCCGTACCTTTTTGTAACACCCTATAGAAGGGGGAGAAAAGGTTGTTTAATTTTAGCCCTGTATTTAATACGTAACTTTATTATTATGCAAATGGTTGTCCACTTTATAGATTTCATTGGCATTAGTGGTGAGGCTCTTGGGCATTCATATTTGTGGAGTGCCTCTTGGGAGCATTATGGGAGAGATAGAGAGTTGAAGCATTTGGTGTGGAGAGGTGATAAGGAGAACAATTCATGCAGAGAATGAATAAAATGGTTCAAATAGATTTGAGCACTATGGGACTTAACTGCTGTGGTCATCAGTCCCCTAAAACTTAGAACAACTTAAACCTAACTAACCCAAGGACATCACACACATCCATGCCCGAGGCAGGATTCGAACCTGCGACCGTGGCGGTCGCGCGGTCCCGGACTGTAGCGCCTAGAACCGCTCGGCCACAGAAATGAATAGTGGGAAGATTACATGTCAAAACGAGGTAGCAGGAAGACTTGATATTGAGACAGTAGAGAGGAGAGGACTGATGTTGTAGAGTAGTTAGTGGGGTAAAGTGATAGGTTTTTGGCAGAAATCAGTCAAAAATACTTTAAATTTGCTCATCCTTAGCGAAATTCTGAGGCTAGTGGGACTTTGACTCAGTAAATTAGTTTGAACTTTAACTGAGAGCAAACATCATAAGACATATTTCAAGCCACTTTGCAATGATTTAATTACTGTTCTGGGATTATTTGTGCCTAGTTAAGAGCATGGTACTCTTATTTGACGAACTAGCTATTATTTATTGATTTCTTGGAAGTTGACTACCATTTTGAGTACAAAGATTGACACATACTTAACTGTAATTGAATATTTATGAATTTGTATCTTTTAAACTGAATTATTGTAGGACCACCATTTCCAGATATGGTTTCATGAGGTTGACTGAATAAATTATCACTTTATTCAACATGGATTCGTGCTGTCATATCCATCAGTTTATCATCAGCAGATAACAACCCTTTATTGCCATTTATTATTTTTTATTTAATCGTCATTTGTGCTTATTTAAAATTACGCTTACCTTCCCAGTGCTTTAGCTGTTTGACCAGAAGATCATAATCTGTATCAGTTATTTCAGTTGTTTTAACTAATCGACAAAAGCAGACGCACATCTCCTGAACAGAGATGTAAAAACTGACCACCAATCCCTTAATTTTGGTATGTCCTAAAAATGTTTTCTCGTCAGGAATATGACTAGAAAATCTACCCACATTATTTATCAGTTGCTGCATCGCAAATGACAGCTTATGTGGGATTTTAACCCAATCCCTACTGCAGTTGCAAAGGCGATTTAGTTAGCATTGCTAATATTTCGTTAAACAGATCCAGAATCTGAAGCATAGTAGGCAGTTTTGTGTGGCGGTTCTGAGATCAGGATTTTGCAGCAACTGCATGTCTGTGAATCTGTAGTAGAAATTAGAAGTGGTGAAAAGTAGACATGAAGCAGCAGAAGACGAAAGAAGAAGATAGTAATACTAAGATGTGGTGAATACCAGAATGTGGGAGCTAGCAGTGGAGACACGGACAGCAAAGCAGACTTCGGCATTGGCTACAGCATTGCAGGGCTGCGGCAGCGACACCATGAACTTCGTCATCGGCATCGTCAGTGACTTCAAACGGCGGCAGCAACTTTACCTTCGGAGTCAGCAGCACAGTAGAGGCAAAAATCATGGTCCAAACGTTAAGTACTGACGATGAAAGTGTGGACATACATGATTTGACAGGGTTACTCTCGGAAATGGTGATTGTCGTGGTTAAACAATCACCGAGTGTAAGTGGAACTGAAAAAGTAAGTGAGCCAAATAACGGAGAATACACCAGTGGAAAAAAATCTCAACACAAGTAAGGAGTTGTGTGACATAAACGAAACTTGGTAGGTGTGCTTCTAGATCTGAAAGATGATGTCTGTTCAAATTTCGGGGTAGTTACATAAGAGTGGCGCTAGTAGCGCCACTCTGAAAATACAATCAGGTTTGCTTTAAATACACTCTCTCACGCTTGTGAGGGTTAGGTAGCTCTGAAACTGGACACGATAAGTTGGTATTAGTCTATAATGCCTTTTAGGCGACAACGACGTCATTCTCAACACCTCACTGAGTTTGAACGAAGTCGTGTAATAGGGCTAAGAAAAGCCTGATGTTCCACCTGCGATCCTGCAGAAAGGCTTGACGGGAATGTAACCACTGTACATGATTGCTGGCAGTGGTGACCACGAAAATGTGCAGTTGCAAGAAGGCTGGGCTCTCAATGGCCACGTGGCACTACCAAGAGGGAAGACCAATGTGCTTGACGTATGGCTTTGGTGCATCATACTGCATCTGCAGCAGCAATTTGAGCAGCAGTTGTCACCACAGTGACACAATGAACTGTTACAAATCAGTTCCTTCAAGAACAGCTCTGAGCCAGATGTCCTGTAGCGTGCATTCCACTGATACCAAACTTCAAGCATTTGTGACTTCAGTAGTGTCTAGCGAGAGCTCATTAGAGGCCAGGGTGGAGGTCTCTTGTGTTTTCGGTTGAAAGCTGGTTTTACCTCAGTGCCAGTGATGGCTGTGTGTTGGTTAGAAGGAGACCAGTTGAGTGTCTGCAACCAACCTACCAGTGTGCTAGACACACTGGACCTACACCTGAAGTTATGGTTTGGGGTGCGATTTCATACGAGAGCAGAAGCATTATCGTGGTTATACCATGCACTCTGACTGCAAATTTGTATGTCAATCTAGTGAGTCGACCTGTTGTGCTGCCATTCACAGACAGTATTCCAAGGGGTGTTTTCGAACATGAAAATTGTCGTCCACATACCACTGTTGTACCTTAACATTCTCTGCAGAAAGTTGTCGTGGTTCCTTGGCCTGCTCAATCGCCAGACCTGTCTCCAATCGAGCATATACAGGACATCATTGGATGACAACTCCAGCAATCATCCACAACCAGCATTAACCGTCCTTGTATTGACTGACCAAGTGCTCCAGGCATGGAACTCCATCCCACAAACTGACATCTGGTACATGTATAACACAAAGCATACACGTTTGCAAGATTGTATTCAACACTTTGGAAGTTAACACTGGTAATATCTGCACCAGGATTTCACATTTGGAATGGCTTACCGCACCCTTACATTTACCTGGGATCTTTCAATGTTAATCACTTTAATGTCGTACTTAGGCAAATATATTCCCGAAATTTGGTGTTGTGGGAGTGGCTATTTTTAATGGTGTCAAATTAATTCTCACATGGAGGGAACGTTGGTGAACAGTAAAATGAACTCTACGTTGTAAAAGGAAAAAAAAATAAACTTTCTTGAACTTTGACTTTGACACAGATAAGACAGGTACTGGATTTAAACTCTCTTTTGATTCTTTTTCCTAGGTGCATACATTTTAAAAAAAATTTACATGTCTAATACAAAAAAATCAGTGAAAGAATTTGACTAGAGATGAATATGTTTTCTTTATGGCCGCTATAAGGAGGGAATCGATTAGGTACAGGACGAGTTGGCGGTTAGAGGTTTCTGTTTATCCAGTTCTCAGAGAACGCCAGGCAAAGTCGGCGAAAACTGCTACAACAGTGATGAAGACTCTGTCTCTCTTGGCCACAAAAGTACTCACAGTCGCTGTAAGATTTTCTGGAAACACTTTCAGAATGAGAAGGTGGAACAATAGTGGTAGTACGATATCTTCTGACTAACAAACTGGCTGCTTAGGGAACGTCTTGAACACACAAGGTGACGGCGAAATATTGTGCGTCGTTCTGATCGTGGTAGTAGCAGATCCGCCCAGTATTGTTAATTCGCAAAGAAATTACTATGCACTGTATTGCTAAACACACTAATAATTTTTACGAAGGTCCAAGGATCTAACACTGAATAAAAGTTCGTAAACGACATTTACCTTCTTTTCACAAATTAAATTTTTTATTCTTGATAATTGCAATTACAAGTTGACATCTCCACTTCAGATTACTTCTATTTGCAAACGTATCTAACCTCAAAAATGCACAATGTTCAATCGGTATTACTTATTCCCAACAATTACAAGAAGCATTGATGATTTTTTCTCCACAGCAAAGTGCATTGTCGTCAAAGCAAAGAGCGTTGACGTCTCAATTACGGGAGCGCATCATCGCTGGTACTCACAGCCGGAATATTACAATCATATTACATTACGTAGGGCCAATACAACAGGAATTAATTCTGAAAACGGGAAGTTCAAATTCTGAAATCAATTCCGATATTAAAATTGCTGATAACAAAGTCGATCCAGTAGTGGAACTATCAGGATGTGGAGTCGATGGGCTTCAGAAGGAGATATTTAGTGGTGTAGATTGCTGCTAGCCTAAGTAAAATACACTTGAGGAGATGACTAAGCATGCTAGCAGTGAATTAACGGATGTAGTATTTGATTTCCAGATTAAAGTAGTAGAAAGTAAAAATGGTGTTTAAAACAAAAGATAGTGGCGTAGCTGCGCAGCAGGAACAGTAAATAGGGATTATGAACTGCACTAGAAGCCAAATTTGTGATACCAATCAGATAAGGCAATGGATTTCCAGACTGAAACTGTAATATGTAAAAACGATATTAAGAGAAAAAAATCTGTGGCAAAACAGTGCAGCAGGAACAGTAAAGAGAAGTTGCATATTACAGGGGATCAAAATGGTGGTAATAAGATGGGAAATGTAGTGGAATCTCAGGTCAAAAATTGTAAAATGTAGAAATACTTTTGAGGGCCTGGTCAGTAACCAAGCAACACAGAGAGAACGGGAAATAAAAACTATGTGTTTTATTGGGGATAGGTTAGGTGATAATAATAAGGCTTTCCCAGATTTTAATGGCCGTAGTAGCAGCAAATTTTGTGCTGCGGATGGTGGATTACTACAAAGAAATATCTGTGAAGGCAATGTTGCTATGACCTCGTCAGCTGGGGACAATGTATCGCCGGAAGTAAAGGGAATTATTTGTGTTGAATGTTTCCATATGTCGGTGGATGTTGTTGAACATGTTTGTGGAGAAATTTATGTTGTATTGGCGGAAGTAAGTAATGAGTTGTTAAAGGGAGATGAATATGATGATTTAAATAGAGCAGTTAAATGTGAGCATTCTGCAGCTTTTGAAATCATGACGTTGGAAGAAGCAATCAGTATATCTGCTTCAAAAAAAGAAGGTGAAACAACGGCATTTAACAAAGATGTAAATTCTAAGTATACCCTGGAAAAGGGTGAGAATATGATGATTGGATGGAGGCTGTGTTCTGAAAGGCAAAAGTAATGTATTGCTTATTTGTGGGAGAAGAATAGAGATTAAATGGTAAGGGAGCTTGAAGGGTGAGAAGATGGATGCTGTAAGCACGATGAATGTATTTGTTGATGTGGTTAAGGGAAATGGGGATACTGAAGGACTACCTGCTATTAATATGTATGCTATTAATGCTGAAAATATCGAAAGAGAGACAGTAGTTAATGTGCTGAGAAAGAAATGTTTAGGGAGTGAAGAAACTGAAAATGTACAACGAATCATAGAAGTCAGTATTTGTGAAGAAAGTTAGTATATTCACACAAACTAAGTTGACACATGGCGCAGTGACAGGAGTGACTATAAATACGAAATGTCTTTGCAGTCACTCGCATTATTCACCACACCGAGTGCCAACTTAGTTTGCGTGTACAGTATGTGCTTCTCACTTCAAAATGTGGTGTTCAAATAGTATTCAAAAATTATGTGTGTAAATGTATGAATCGATTGGTTGACGAGGGAGAAAGCCTCTAATCTGAGCAGGTGGAAAAGAGGAAAAAGGTGAGAATGGAATGATACTCAAACTGGGGAGAAAAAATTTGTGGAAGGCAAAAGTGGTACAGCTCTTTTTCTTGCGAGTTTGTGCATGATGAGTGAGGTGTGAAGATAAGTATAATTACAAATGCATCACATGTTTAATATAGTAAAATTTTGGTGAGATGTTTATGTTTCGTATGATGGTGAACTTAATACTACTAGAAGTACGTAAAGCATAAGAAGGCACTCAAGTTTTGTGTCGAAAGGTAGTTAAAATCAGTCGGTGTAGTTCTAGGTGCATGGAGGTCGAAGAAATTGCGAAAATTTCTTTATTGAAAGAAAGAATTTTTACTGCATATAAAGGTAGCTTTAAGGAAGTAATTTTAATCAATCATATGTTTTATTTTGGGATGGTTTTCATGTGTTGATGTACACAAGTTACTATTGGGATTAAATGTAAAAATAATATCCTTTAGGGAAATCATTTTGGGACTAAAATTGGACTGTAAAGATCAGAATATGTTAATAAGTATATAGTACAGCCTATCTGCTGTGTAAAGATAGTTTAGTAGGAAGTAACATGCTTAGAAGTATCGGTTAGACTGTGAATGAGACAGCTCCTTTCGTTCCTGCTGTAGATACGGCGAGTACACAGTTAATTTGTGAATTATTTTTACGAGCTTCAAACAGGAGCGACTTATTTTTAAATATCTGTGTGGTTAATAGTTTAGCTTTTTAATTTCTTGTGTGTTTGTGTGCTTACTAGGCACATCATAGCGTTCTAATATTTGTGCAGTGTAGAATTTTGTCATCTTTGGTATGCATGGTGACTATGATTTCTTTCTTCTGATGGAAGTTGAGTTGGTGACACTTCACTCACAGCTCCATCTATGTTGATTCTCATCCCACCAGCCTGAGGTTGCTTGCAACGAGTGAGCCTACAATACATTTGCTCGCAACCCTAGCCAAAAAACGAGTGCCCAAAGGTGCCTGCGTGACCTCTATTTATACTTTTGTTAACAATTACCTACAATGAAAATTACAATTTTATGTAAAATCACAAGGAAAAGTTAAACCAAATATGAGCTACACATTGCTAAAAATTTACTATCTCAGTGCTGAACAAGGTGAACCTATTTGCAACTTAACTACGAGTTAATATAACATTTTCTGACTAATTATGTTACAGGTAACAATTACATTTCTAAATTTGCTTATAACAAATCAACTAGTGCCTGAATTTTAGTGCTAACATATATCGGAGATTCAATTAATGTGCTTTATTTATATGTTCTATTTAAATTGCTGCAGTAATTTTATAATGATAGGTTTACTGGTACATCCTGACCATGTGCTACATTTCTTTCGGTTAGTTACAGTATTAATTTCACATTTATATTGTGTTTTTCACCTAAGAACAATGTTAATCAGCAAAGCATCGTTTTCGAATTATATGTATACTGGAATAGTGGCTATTTTTGTATGTAATGTGGAAACAGGTCACTTTACAATTGGGCAATTAGGACTGGTGTTTATCTTTAATGCTCTCCAAGGGGTTCTGATAGTCAGCTGAAGAGTTTTGCCTAGCCTGATAGATGAAACTCTTCTCACAGAAATATTAGTGTGATTGATATGATACACTACTAGTTGGACAAAATAACACAAACTGCATATATCTTAAAAGGTACAAAATTGGATCATGAAACTTTACATACAGATAAATTTTCCGAATAGCTACAAACATACACTTCAAGAAAACAAGAATTGGAAGTATGAGATCACAAAGAAATATCGAAACTTTTACAAAATCAATATTTACATCAAATTTTCTGAATGAATGTTTTTCCAAAACTATCACTTATAGAGCGTCCTTGTTTTTGTCACTTCCAGAGTGTCCATTAATTTTCCCTCCTTCAAACACTCAAACACAACTAAGCTAAGAAATTACAAATTTGATTGGAGTGATTATGTTGCACTTTTAAAGTGTCCATATGACATGTTCTATAATAATAATATCATATAAAAGACAGAAGAATAAAATTTATCCTAACAGTTCGCAATACCATAAAATATTTTACAAATCTTGTCAAACATATATATTCAAAATTATATTTCTATATTTATATTGTGACAGTATAGAAACTGTTCATTTATATCCAATCTGGGTTGTTGTCACAAGTATCTGAATATACTACGTAAATCCAATATGTATATATGCATCTATATTTCTTGGTTTTGTACTTCAAATGCAATAATGTTGCAAAATGTTTACCAAAACATTCAGAAAGTCAGATCAAATTAACACCGAGAAACAGCTTCAAGGTTTCATAAATTGTGAGAAAACAAGTAATACATAAAAAATTCTGAAAGTGGAAAGATACACTTAAGCAAGTGAAAATACTATTGTGCTGTAGTTAGCAACCTTGCAGTAAGGAGATTTTGTAAAAAAAAAAAATCCAGAACCTTGTTACATGGCATCTTATATTTCATTTCGTCAAAGTCCTCAGTCTGTCTATTGAAGTTGTCATTTCCTACCCCTCAATAGCAAACTAGTCTCCACATTATGTCTTGTGAGATGTGACAAATGTAAAATAATAGTTTTTTAATGTGATTTGTGTGCTATGTGTTGTCATAGTTGTTCAAAAATAACTTTCAATTGTAATTTCACATCAGCACTTCCTTCAATCGAAATGTATAAGAGTTCTACTTCATGCGATTCAAATGATTCATTAGTTCCGTTATGTGTGACTGCACAGTACCATCATCATCATAATCCTCTCAATTAAATGAATCATCAAAACCATTAATAAATGAGGGTTTAATACCACCAACCACCTCAGCAGCATTGCATATCATATAACCTAAACCTATCATCATCATCATCATCATCATCATCATCATCCAAATACCCCTACGATAAAGCAATATCAAATCAAACCATCTTCCATCAATAAACTGTAAACGTCAATTCATGCGAATCAGAAATAGGAATGAGTCTGCAACCTTAAATCCTTAATACAAATGCAAATCACAACATCACTTACCTTATTTCAAGACAATCCACAATAATTCATATCAATTTCAACATCTCTCTCATGTGTACATAACTGAGTGAAACATATATATAGTATATCATGGCGATAGTCCCTTCTTAACAGCATAAATCACTTCAACCCTTTCGTAAATCATAACGTCTTTCAACATCTCATGCATTCTTATATATAGTAACACTCAAATTCAGTTGTCAATCGTATAATGGCATGAGAAGCAAAACATAGTAATTCCTTCCATGTGAATAATATATATAAGATAAAACAGCGAAAAGATGTATATAGCTCTTCTTAACTGCACAAATGTACCATAAAATCTGTAAGTATGTATTAATAAGCTTAGTGTATCTTCACACAATTCACCTTTCATTTCTGGATAAGCTGATATAAATGCAGTATGGTCTGTTGTCTGTGAAGATGTGTAAATGTTCCTAACTAGAAAATACATATTGGTTTTTCCTGGCAACGTAAGTTCAAACCATAGTCCTCACATATCAGTAATAGTCATAATCGGTAGGATGTAAATGTCAAATTATCAATACATCTGACGATACAGATTACTCAATCAAAAGAAAATGTATCTAATACTACAAATTAAATCACATGAAAATATCTTACATAACAAATATAAGCAAACATAGGTACAAAAAGGTAACTTATGTATTGTCGGAAGTTTGTGTGTCAGAAAGATATCGTAGAATGTGGCATCAGTGTTTTCGAGAAGAAAATGTCACATTAGCTGGGGCACCTTGCATAAGCCACACGCATAGTACACAAAGATTGTGTACCCCCCTGAAGGATTGCAATTATTGCACATAAGGTTTCAACTGAGTGACATTTCTTAAACCAAATAGTTTTTTTGATTTGGGATAGATAAGTCAGTAGCTGTTTGGATGTGGTTTCTCATAAACTTCAAATGGACCAATGTAAATATCGAAAAATTTCTTGATCTCTCTATTGATTGCCTTGGATTTCTCATAACTTTTGGTTAAGACTAAATCACCTACATTGTACTGTGTAAACTTTCTTTTGAATCATGTTTAAGCTTTCTCTTGGCATAATGTGTTTCAATATTTTTCTTTACTATTTCCATTCTCTCGTCCGGTGTTAACTCATTACAGACAGGGAAATTGATCAATTCATACAAGATGTTTGGTGGGTGTTTGTTAAAATGGACTTCATAAGGCGTAAAGCCAGTTGTTGTATGTTGTAAGGTGTTCAAAACATCTTCAAAATCACATATGTAACTTGACCAGTTTGTATGATCTTTAGAGCAGTAAGTTCTACAAAGCCTGCCTATTTCATCCATATAGCGCTCAGTTGGGTTACAAGATGGAGAATAAACAGAAATAAGGACGTGCTTAATGTCTTTATCTTTCATGAAATCTTTCCAAACGTTAGATGTAAATTGACTCCCATTGTCTGAAAGAATGGCTTTTGGTTTTCCAATCTGTGTGAAGTAATCATTACAGAAACAGTTTAAAATTTTCCTGCTTGTTGCCTTCTTTAGTGGATACAATTTTACTAGTTTAGTGAATAAGTCAACAACTACAAACAAATATGTATAACCCTCTTTAGTTCTTGGCAATTGGCCAAACAAATCAATTCCTATTAGTTCCAATTTGCCTTTTGGCACAATACCTTGTAAATAACCTTGGTATTTCTGATTTGTGACTTTTTCTCTTTGCCACCGATCACATTTTTGTATAACCTGTCTTACTTTTCCAAACGTATTATTAAAATAGACATTTTCTTTAAGTTTGTCAGTGCATTTCATGATTCCACAATGTCCATAGCTCTCATGTACGTACTTAATTAAAATGTCAACACATTGTATAGGCCAACAAACCTTCCAGATGTCAGAGCCAGTGTTATATCTCCTGAATAAAATACCTTTAAAATTTTGATAATACATGCCAACCTTTTCATAACCCCTTTTATCGATAAGGCTTTTCACAAGTTTCAAATCATCATCCTGGTTCTGGTATCTAGGAGATACTGCAAATGTTAGTAATTTCCTTTTCACCCTTAATCCCTCTCATGTACATTATTTTAAACACCTTGTTATCCAATAGTTCTTCTTCCTGACCATCCCCCACAGGTAATCTAGACAAAACATCAGCAATTATATTCTGATCCCCTTTTATATACTGAATGCTATAATCAAATTGTTTCAAAAATATGGCGCACCTGGTTAATCTACTATTGAAAAGTTTACAGTCTTGAATATAACATAGAGCTTTGTGATCCGTGAAAACAATGACTTTATTGCCTACTAGATAGTTCCTGTATTTAGTGAAATCCCATACAATGGCAAGTAGTTCCTTCTCAGTCACCATGTAATTACATTCATGTTTCTGCAGACCTCGGCTGGCAAAACTGATTGAAAGATGTTCTATTTTTCCATTAATTTCCTTCTGTTGAAACAAATGTACACCCAATCCGTAATGTGAACTATCAGTCATTAGGCAAAATGGTAGTGAAAGGTCAGGTCTGTGGAGTAATTGACTGTTATTTAGTTGTTGTTTGATCTCTTCGAATTCTGCTTGACACTGGTCTGTCCATTCCTATTTGGTGTTCTTTTTTAATAGCTCTCTCAAACACGGTGCATTTAAAGCTTGGGTGCTGACATACGTGCGATAAAAATTACATAGATTATAAAATGACCTCAGCTGTTTCTTGTTCTTTGGACATGGAAACTGAATTGCAGAAATTTTATCACCGTCAGGTAGAATGCCTTCTCTGTTAATCGTATGGCCTAAAAACTTCAAGTCTGATACTCCCAATTTGCATTTACTTAATTTAAGGGTCATATCGCCTTGCCTGAAATTATTGGCTAATTTGTACAAAGTATCAAGGTGTTCCTCCCAAGGTTTGCTAGTTATTAATATATCATCCACATAAATAATTAGTTTAGATAGTAGTTCACTTCCAATCACATGATCCAAAGCTTGAATAAACTCAGCTACAGACACATTCAGCCTGAATGGAACAACACAATACTGAAAACATTTACCATTAAATTAAAAAGGCTGTGTATTGCCTCAAATCCTGTGCTAATGTGATTTGATGAAAACCTGAGGTCAAATCCAGGCTAGAAAAATATTTTGTATCACTGAATTTGTACAAGAGTTCCTCCATGGATTCAGGATGATCTGTTTCTCTTTCTATAAACTTATTCAGGTGACGTGAATACAATACCAGCCCTACACCACCATGCTTTTTTAAAATACAGACCATCGGGCTGTTATATGGACTGTGACTTCTCTCTATTATTCTCCATTTTTGCATTTTCTGGAGTTCCCTCTCCACTTCTTTCCTTTTAGAGATGGGTACCCCATAAGGCTAATGAAAAAGGGTTCGTGTGGCTTTAACTTCAAATGACATTCATAATCTTTGACCCTACCAGGTTGATCACAAAAAATGTTACAGTTTTCCCAGAGAAAAGTTTCTAATTCCTGCTTTACAGACTCAGTCAAGTCATTTGCTTCTTTTACCTTTTCTGATATGGTTAGGGAGTAACTATCATCAACCAAATTCTGGTTATTGTGATCCCTATTTTCCTCTTCCTCCATGTAATGGCTACACTCTGGATAAACTATTTCCCTAATATAGTTACTACTGTTTGTACTTGAATTTAACTGGATTACTACCTTTCCTTGAATACTGGCCTTTGGTTCAGTGAACAGTAATTCTGACTTTTGCCAATCAAAACTCACCTTTGCTTTAACTATCCAGTCCATCCCTAAAATCATTTACTCATTGAGATCTGGAATAACTAAACAACTGTGTTCAAAATTAATGTTGCCAAAAGAAAATGTAATTAAAGCTTGTTTATTTATTAACTTACTAAACTTGCCAGTGGCACCTTTAATCTGTACACCTGTGATGGGAATTCGACGTAACTTTTAGTGTCTTTTATCCTGTTCCTCAACTTGGCTGAGATACTACTAATGGGATAGCCAGTGTCAATCAAACAAAGTCCTGACCAATTGTTAATGCTTATTTCTACGTAAGGGCTACCTAAGGTAATATTTGGGTCACTATTCACATTCTCTGCCAACAAGTCACTTTCTAATTCAGTTGTATCGATGTTGTTACATACTTCTTCACCACAGGTTTCAATGTCAGAATCAACACAAGATTGAGTGTCATTATGACTGGAATTAAATACACATGAGACAGATACCTTTCTTTCATTATACTTAAAATTATCTTTCATGGATGGATCTGATTTGATGACTTCACTTTCCTTATTATTTTCTAAACAAACTTCATTTTCACTGATAATAGATTCCAAAATCTTCTCACCTATTAACTTAGCTTGTTCCTTCTTATTAGTAGATTTACTTAAGATTTCTTTTATACAAATTGGTACCAATACATTGTTTGCACTCTTAATCTTCACATGAACCATTTTCGCATTCAGAGTTACTTTCAGCTGCAACACCATTATCAATAACTTCAACATAAAAAATGCCATCTTATTCCTCTTGTGTACATATATCATCAAATACATCATCCTTCACAACACTATCTTTACCAAAATCATCATCAAAATAATCAGTGGGTGATGCCTCTGCATGCACATCTGCCTTTACTACTAAGTGTTCAACATCTGAAGTTACACTACTGAAATCGCTACCTGTTTCATTATCAGAGTCAGGAGTTATTTCCTCATTTTGGCTACCAATTTCTACTAATATAGATACCTCATTATCCTCACCTTCATCAGAAAACAAGCTAGTGATACCATACATAAGTTCTGTCTACATCAGGTGTTAATGTGTCATCAATTAATGCTAAGTCACGTTCATTAAGTTCAAACTGTGGTCCTGCTTGAGTATGTGCATTATTCAATTCACTCACAACATGTGATCCCAAAAGTTTTGCTTATAACTAGTATCATCTAAGTAGTAGTCCCTATTTACATTACACTTATGATTGCTTTTATGTTTCCGTCTCTTTAACCTCCTATTTGCCTGGTTTTTGCCATAATTATTCACCTCAAATTGACAGGCTCTCAACGAGGTGGTTACCTGTTTCCCTGGTTATAGTTGCTGTTGTGAAGTTGGTTACTGTTTCTCTGTTCTTGATGGTTTTCGTGTCTGTTGTAACTACTGTTTTGGTTACCACACCAGTTATTATTTCTGTGTCCATTATATTGTTGTGACCCCCCATTCCTATTGTGTTTCTGAGGTTTTGATTGTACTGTCTGTCATCATTCTGCCATGCATGGTCAATTTTGTCTACATAACGTAAAAATTCGGCAACACTGTCATCTGGTCCATATATTAGTCCCCACTGAAAACGGTGTGGTACGCGCTGTTTCAGTGCGTCAATCTGTATCTGTTCGTCCAATGGTTTGCTCAAATGTGACAATGTCCCTAAATGTTTTTCACAAAATTCTCGCATGCTAATTGCAAGATCTGTGTGATATTTGCTACCGTTAAGAAATTCAGATTTTATTCTTGCCTGTTTGTTTTCCGACCAAAACTTTGCCAAGAATTGGCGTTCAAAATCGGCAAATTGTTTTGGTTCGCCCATGTAAGGGCTTCACCACCCAAAAAACGTTTCGCTAATTTAACTTTAGCAGACTCTGGCATGTTAGGTTGGAAACTGTCTTTGCACTGATGCACAAAGTCAACTGGATGCAATTTCGTACCACCTGGGTAACATTTTAAATTAACATTGTTACAACTATGCACAAACATCTGGTTTGAATCAAAATTGGACATTTTTTCAGTTTTGAAACTTCAGAGCTGACTGTTTGCAGTTCTATTGTTACATTTTCTACTTTCTCGTCAATACGAGATATCTTATCAGAAACAACTTCAGAATTTAATTTCAATCTTTCCTCTACCAATTCTTTTTCTGAAACAATGAGTTCCTGCAACATTTTTAACTCGTCTTTTCGGTTCACTAATTCATTTAAAACGACTACTTCCGTGTTTTTGACACGTTCGTTAACTAATTCAATGCTTTTGTTTATTTCTTTAAATTCGGAGACTGTGAAAGCCTCCAAACAGTCAACTTTGGTTTCTACCGTTCTATGTCACATGCAACAATTTGTGCTTCGTTATTTGTTGCATTGATTTCTTCTCTCAATGATTTCAAATTTTGGTCCAGCTTTTCTGTGACCTCTTTAATGTTACTACCTAATTGGTTATTTTGAGTTACCAATTGTTCTAGTTTATTATTCAACAATTGAGATATCTGATCAATTAAATTCGGTTGCTGATTTGCTCCCGAAAAGCCATGAAAAGGCGAACAACTACTGCTCGCGGAATTTGCTTCACTGTTTAAGTGCACATTTGGAGTAGAACCATGAAATTGACGGTCTGACCGCGTGGTCATGCCTATCCGATTTAACGGAGTTTCGCTCATTTTGATCAAAGTGGCTAGACACTAGACAAAACACTTTCCTGCCTATCAGGTGAAATTGTCACACGCACACAATGAAACAAAAACAGAAAATTGTAGGACACTGTTTGCGACTGAAATAAAAACAATTAAAAAGGGGTACTTATCTGATTCATTTGCGGTGTCATTCCAGAATTTCACTTTAGCTCCTGGCGACGTCCGTGGTGCAGTCTGCAACGTACAAGATTATGGTTCCTGCCTCTTGTACATGGAATTCTTGCGAGTCGTCCTCTGCACAGTCTTCCACTTGACCCCAGATCCTCCACCACGTTGAGATGTTTATATTTTCCCACCTCCGCGTTGCAAATGTTTTGAGTGAATTGCCCAGTCAATGCGCTGTTGTTTTCACGTCAATTCTACCAGCATTGAGAGTTGTTTAGTTCTCGAGGTTTTGTAAAATTCCTGGAATCATGTCTCATCGCTGTGCAGCCTATGAAAAGGATTGCAGAAAACTCTCAAATAAATTCCAAAGTACAGTGCAGTTTTAATACCAATATATTTCCAGGACTCTGGTGTCCGAGACTGGTGAACTGTACCGGTTACATCACATGTTCCCAAAGTTGACATCAAATGACAGTGTTCACAACAATCAACAAACAAGTGAGCCTACAACATATTTGCTCGCAACCCTAGTCAAAAAACGAGTGCCCCAAGGTGCCTGCGTGACCTCTATTTATACTTTTGTTAACAATTACCTACAATGAAAATTACAATTTTATGTAAAATCACAAGGAAAAGTTTAACCGAATATGAGCTACACATTGCTAAAAATTTACTATCTCAGTGCTGAACAAGGTGAACCTATTTTCAACTTAACTACGAGCTAATATAACATTTTCTGACTAATTATGTTACAGGTAACAATTACATTTCTAAATTTGCTTATAACAAATCAACTAGTGCCTGAATTTTAGTGCCAACATATATCGGAGATTCAATTAATGTGCTTTATTTATATGTTCTATTTAAATTGCTGCAGTAATTTTATAATGATAGGTTTACTGGTCCTCCCCCCCCCCCATGAACCATGGACCTTGACATTGGTGGGGAGGCTTGCGTGCCTCAGCGATACAGATGGCCGTACCGTAGGTGCAACCACAACGGTGGGGTATCTGTTGAGAGGCCAGACAAACGTGTAGTTCCTGAAGAGGGGCAGCATCGTTTTCAGTAGTTGCAGGGGCAACAGTCTGGATGATTGACGGATCTGGCATTGTAACACTAACCAAAACGGCCTTGCTGTGCTGGTACTGCGAACAGCTGAAAGCAAGGGGAAACTACAGCCGTAATTTTTCCCGAGGGCATGCAGCTTTACTGTATAATTAAATGATGATGGCGTCCTCTTGGGTAAAATATTCCGGAGGTAAAATAGTCCCCAATTTGGATCTCCGGGTGGGGACTACTCAGGAGGACGTCGTTATCAGGAGAAAGAAAACTGGCGTTCTACAGATCGGAGCGTGGACTGTCAGATCCCTTAATCGGCTAGGTAGGTTAGAAAATTTAAAAAAGGAAATGGATATGTTAAAGTTAGGTATAGTGAGAATTAGTGAAGTGGCAAGAGGAACAAGACTTTTGGTCAGGTGAATACAGGTCTATAAATACAAAATCAAATAGGGGTAATGCAGGAGTAGGTTTAATAATGAATAAAAAAATAGGAGTATGGGTAAGCTACTACAAACAGCATAGTGAAAGCATTATTGAGGTCAAGATAGAGACCAAGCCCATGCCTACTACAGTATTACAAGTTTATATGCCAACTAGCTCTGCAGATGACGAAGAAATTGAAGAAATGTATGATGAAATAAAAGAAATTATTCAGGTAGTGAAGGAAGACGAAAATTTAATAGTCATAGGTGACTGGAATTCAAGAGTAGAAAAGGGAGAGAAGGAAACATAGTAGGTGAATATGGATTGGGGTTAAGAAATGAAAGGGGAAGCCATCTGGTAGAATTTTGCACAGAGCATAACCTAATCATAGCTAACACTTGGTTCAAGAATCATAAAAGAAGGTTGTATACATGGAAGAATCCCGGAGATACTAGAAGGTATCAGATAGATTATATAATGGTAAGACAGAGCTTTAGGATTCAGGTTTTAAATTGCAAGACATTTCCAGGGGCAGATGTGGACTCTGACCACAATCTATTGGATATGAACTGTAGATTAAAACTGAAGAAACTGCAAAAAGGTGGGAATTTAAGGAGATGGGACCTGGATAAACTGACTAAACCAGAGATTGTGCAGAGTTTCGGGGAGAGCATAAGGGAGCTATTGACAGGAATGGGGGAAAGAAATACAGTAGAAGAAGAATGGGTAGCTCTGAGGGATGAAGTAGTGAAGGCAGCAGAGGATCAAGTAGGTAAAAAGACGAGGGCTAGTAGAAATCCCTGGGTAACAGAAGATATATTGAATTTAATTGATGAAAGGAGAAAATATAAAAATGCAGTAAATGAAGCAGGCAAAAAGGAATACAAACGTCTCAAAAATGAGATCGACAGGAAGTGCAAAATGGCTAAGCAGGGATGGCTAGAGGACAAATGTAAGGATGTAGAGGCTTATCTTACTAGGGGCAAGATAGATACTGCCTATAGGGAAATTAAAGAGACCTTTGGAGAAAAGAGAGCCACTTGTATGAATATCAAGAGCTCAGATGGAAACCCAGTTCTAAGCAAAGAAGGGAAAGCAGAAAGGTGGAAGGAGTATATAGAAGGTCTATACAAGGGCGATGTACTTGAGGACAATATTATAGAAATGGAAGAGGATGTAGATGGAGATGAAATGGGAGATTCGATACTGCGTGAAGAGTTTGACAGAGCACTGAAAGACCTGAGTCGAAACAAGGTCCCTGGAGTAGACAACATCCCATTAGAACTACTGACAGCCTTGGGAGAGCCAGTCCTGAGAAAACTCTACCATCTGGTGAGGAAGATGTATGAGACAGGCGAAATACCCTCAGACTTTAAGAAGAATATAAAAATTCCAATTCCAAAGAAAGCAGGTGTTGACAGATGTGAAAATTACCGAACTATCAGTTTAATAAGTCACAGCTGCAAAATACTAACGCGAATTCTTTACAGATGAATGGAAAAACTGGTAGAAGCCGACCTTGGGGAAGATCAGTTTGGATTCCGTAGAAATATTGGAACACATGAGGCAATACTGACCCTACGACTTATTTTAAAAGCTATATTAAGAAAAGGCAAACCTACATTTCTAGCATTTGTAGACTTAGAGAAAGCTTTTGACAATGTTGACTGGAATACTCTCTTTCAAATTCTGAAAGTGGCAGGGGTAAAATACAGGGAGAGAAAGGCTATTTACAATTTGTACAGAAAGCATATGGCAGTTATAAGAGTCGAGGGACATGAAAGGCAAGCAGTGGTTGGGAAGGGAGTGAGACAGGGTTGTAGCCTCTCCCCGATGTTATTCAATCTGTATATGGAGCAAGCAGTGAAGGAAACATAAGAAAAATTCGGAGTAGGTATTAAAATCCACAGAGAAGAAATAAAAACTTTGAGGTTCGCAGATGACATTGTAATTCTGTCAGAGACAGCAAAGGACTTGGAAGAGCAGTTGAACGGAATGGACAGTGTCTTGAAAGGAGGATATAAGATGAACATCAACAAAAGCAAAACGAGGATAATGGAATGTAGTCGAATTAAGTCGGGTGATGCTGAGGGAATTAGATTAGGAAATGAGACACTTAAAGTAGTAAAGGAATTTTGCTATTTGGGGAGCAAAATAACTGATGATGGTCGAAGTATAGATGACATAAAATGTAGACTGGCAATGGCAAGGAAAGCGTTTCTGAAGAAGAGAAATTTGTTAACATCGAGTATAGATTTAAATGTCCGGAAGTCATTTCTGAAAGTATTTGTATGGAGTGTAGCTATGTATGGAAGTGAAACATGGACGATAAATAGTTTGGACAAGAATAGAATAGAAGCTTTCGAAATGTGGTGCTACAGAAGAATGCTGAAGATTAGATGGGTAGATCACATAACTAATGAGGAGGTATTGAATAGAATTGGGGAAAAGAGGAGTTTGTGGCACAACTTGACAACAAGAAGGTACCTGTTGGTAGGACATGTTCTGAGGCATCAGGGGATCACAAATTTAGCATTGGAGGGCAGTGTGGAGGGTAAAAATCGAAGAGGGAGACCGAGAGATGAATACACTAAGCAGATTCAGAAGGATGTAGGTTGCAGTAAGTACTGGGAGATGAAGAAGCTTGCACAGGATAGAGTAATATGGAGAGCTACATCAAACCAGTCTCAGGACTGAAGACCATAAGAACAACAAGGTTTACTGGTACATCCTGACCATGTGCTACATTTCTTTCGATTATTTACAGTATTAATTTCACGTTTATATTGTGTTTTTCTCGTAAGAACAATGTTAATCAGCAAAGCATCGTTTTCGAATTATATGTATACTGAAATAGTGGTTATTTTTGTATGTAATTTGGAAACAGGTCACTTTACAATTGGGCAATTAGGACTGGTGTTTATCTTTAATGCTCTCCGAGAAGTTCTGATAGGCAGCAGTGAGATACAGTAATATTTCAAGTATAACCCCCTGCATGCACTGAGGATGATCCTCCAACTGTGGTCGAGCTGGAGGTCGTTCCAATATGTGGCAGGCAGCGCAAGTATTTCCAGAGATCCGATCAGAGGGCCTTCTCAGTTCGTCTAACGAACCAGCTTTGGGTGCCGTCTGTGGCTGATAAAGTCCCTGATCCAGTCGCTCGCCCTGTTCCAGAGGAAGACTCTCGGCCCACAAGTTCCAGAAGATCGAATTACTGGTAGCTGGGAGCTCTGTTAGGCGCATAATGTGGACCATAGGGATATGGCTACCAAGGAGGGGATATCACAGGACGAGAAGTCTTCAGCATCCAGTCGATCGTACAGATGGCGATTACAGTCCTGGTAAATGTTATCCCACGTTTGCTCGACCTGCTCATGTAGTTCTGTAAGAGTTGTTGGTTGACGAGTCATTTCTCGTCCTGTGATATCCCATACGTGCTTGATTGGAGACAAGGAGCTCGTGCTCTCTAGGGAAGATGCTGCACACCTTGCAGAGCACATTGAGTTTCACGGGCAGTCTGTGGGTGAGCATTACCTTGCTGGAACCACACAACACCTTCCTGTTGCAAGAACGACAAAAGAATAGGTCTAACAACAATCTACACGTACCGAGCGCGTGTTTTCGTCCCCTCCAGAAACACTAAAGGTGAACGAACACCATAAGACCTGGGGTGGGGTTAGTGTGTCTTGGACGAATGCACTCTACGAGACAACACTCACCAAGTCTGTCGTAAGCGCAAACGTTATTTGCGTGCTTTCATCGTTGAAGACGACGGCGCACCATTCCATCTTCCAGATGATTTTAATGGCCAGTAGTGTAGCTACAGTATCGTGTGTGGCCTTTTCAGAGGCAGTAGAAAATGTTCATTAACTTAAGCCATACATCTAATCTGTAACTTTATTATTATGAAACCGGTGGTCCATTTTAGAAATTTTAGTAACTCATGCTATTTGACGGAGGAGTGAATGTTTCTCATTGGAGTGAGCGGTGAGGCTGTCGGACATTTGGATTCGGGGAGTTGCTCTTGGGAGCAAGGTGGGGGGGGGGGGGGGGGGGGGGATTTCTCCGAGTAGTAGAAAGATGAAACAGTTGGTGTGGAGAGTTGATACGGTAAAACGATTCGTGTCGAGAAGCGATAGAGGGAAGACTTCGTGTCGAAACAGGTCAGATGGAAGATATGGTGTCAAGACAGTAGGCAGGGAGACCTGATGTTGCACAGCAGTTAGTACGGTAATGCGATAGCTTTTGGGGAGGTACTAGTCACGAATACTTTAAAATTTGCTCACACATAGCGAAATTCTGAGGCTAGTGGGAGTATGACTCAGTGAGTTTGCATGAACTTTAACTGTGTGTGATCATCATAAGATGTGCTTCAACAACGATGATGTAATTTACTTGCTGTTCTGGAATTATTTGTGCCTAGTTAAAAGGATGGGACTGTTATTTGGCGAACTAGTGATTATTTATTGATTTCTGGGAAGTTAGGTACCATTCTGTGTACGTAGATTTAAGCAATCTTAACTGTAATTGCATATTTGAAGGGCTTATTTCAATAGTGGTACAAGTCCATTTTTGTTCATTCTGAGATACAGAGTCCTAAAGTTAAATGAGCGCTGAAAAATCTGCATTTGAGATACCAGAAATGACATCTCGGTCGGCGAATGGTATCTCAACTGCAGATTTTTCAGCGCTCATTTAACTTTAGGACTCTGTATCTCAGAATGAACAAAAATGGACTTGTACCACTATTGAAATAAGCCCTTCATTTATGAGTTTGCATCTTTTAAACTGAATTATTGTAGGACCACCATTTGCACATATTATTTCATGTGACTGATTGAGTAAATTAGGACTTCATTCAACACGGATCTGTGATGGCGTCTACACAAATGTATTATCAGAAGATAATAACCTTTTATTGCCATTTATTATTATTCATTTAATTGCAATTTCAGTTGATTTAAAGTTCGCTTAAACTGGCAGTGCTTTAGCTTTTTGACCAGAGGGGTATAATCTGTAACTGTTACTTCCGCTATCTTAGCTTCAAAGCAGTCATGCATGGCTCAACCCTATGCCAACGTCGAATCACATTTTCCGAACAGAGTTGTGCATAGCCCACGTACCAACCGACCACCAGTTCCTCAATTTTTTTTATGTCACAAATATGGTTCATCAACAGGGAATCTGATTAGAAAATCTACCTATATTCCTTAACAATTGGTATGCTGCAAACTGAGAGCTCAGTTGGGATTTGAACCCAATACATTTTGCAATTGAAGAGGTGATATATTTAGCACTGCTAATATTTTGTGATCCAGGTCTCGAATCCAAAGCATAGTAGGCTGCTTTGTGTGGATATTCTGAGCTTAAGATTTTGCAGCAGTTGCATGTGTATGAATGTGTAGTAAAAGTTAGGCGTGGGAAACGTATATGTGAAGTGGTATGAGAAGAAAGAAGAAGACGGCAACACGAACGTGTGCTGCGTATGAGACTTCGTCGGCAATTAGTGAGGACACAATGGAGGAGACTTCAGCATTGGCTACAGCATAGCGGGGCAATGGCAACGACTCCAAGAACTTCATCATCGGCGTCAGGAGTGGCTCCAAAGAGCAGCAGCAACTTTACCTTCGGCGTTAGTAGTACAGGAGAGGCAGACAATATGGCACAAACGTTACGTACTACCGACGTAACATACGTCAGTTCACAGGGCTACCATCGAAAATGGAGAGTGTCGTGGTTAAACAATCACCATGTGTATCTGGAATGGAAAAAGTTAGTGAGTGAAATACCTCAATATTTTTAAGCGGAACAATAACTCTGGTGCAGAGGTGGAGTGGGAGTGGTGTCACAAATAAATTCTCACGTAGAAGAAATGATATCAACTTATATGAGTGAAAGTTGGTGTACAGGAATTAATTCTGAAAGAGGAAGGGCAAATTCTGAAATCAGTTCTGATGCTGAAAATGTTAATACCAAAGTAAATCCAATAGGGGAACTACTAAGAAGTGAAGTCGATGGGATACAGGAATGAGATTTTAGCGGTATCGAGGGCTGCTAGCCTAAGCAAAATACGCTTTAGGATGACGAACCAGACTATCAGTGAATTAATTGCAGCAGCTGTTGGCACAACAGTGACACAACGAACTGTTACAAATAGTTTACTTCAAAGTCAGCTCAGAGCCAGACGCCCTGTAGCGTACATTCCACTGACCCCAACCCACGACCGTTCGCGATTTCACTGGTGTCAAATGAAAGGTCATTGGAGGGCCGAGTGGAGGTCTGTTGTGTTTTCTGGTGAAAAATGGTTCTGCCTCGGTGCCAGTTAAGCCCATGTGTTGGCTAGAAGAAGGCCAGTTGAGGGCCTGCAAATAGCTTGTCTGCGTGGTAGACAAACTGGTGGTGGTGGTGGTTGTTGGGATGTTTAAGGGGGAGCTATGGTGTGAGGTGCGGTTTCGTATGACAGCACTCTAGTGGTAATCCCACACACCCTGACTGCAGATTTGTAGGTCAGTATGGTGGTGCGACCTGTTGTGCTGCCATTCATGAACACATTCCAGGGACTGTTTTCCAACAGTATAACGATCGCCCACATGCCGCTATTGTAACCCAACGTTGTCGATATATTGGCTTGGCCTGCTCGATCACCAGATCTGTCTCCAACCGAGCACATACGGTGCATCATCGGACGACAACTCCCGTGTCATCCACAACCTGCATTGGCTGTCCTTGTATGGACCGACCAAGTGCAGCAAGCATGGAACTCCATCCCACAAACTGACATCTGGCATCTGAACAACACAATGTAAGCACATTTACATGCTACATTCTGGCCGTTACACCGGTTATTATTGTACCAGTATTTCACATCTGCAATGGCTTATCTCGTGCTCACATTAACCTGTGACGTTGCAGTGTTAATCACTTAGATATGTCACCCAGACAAATGTATTCCCGAAATTTCATTACTCTACATTAATTATTTTTTGGTGTTGCGATTTTTTCCGTCCAGTAGCAGTTTCCTCAACATCTCATGATAAGCGGTGTCTTCTTCTTGCATCTCACCTGACAATAGTACTTCTAAAGCAGCTTGGCTGAGTCGTGCCAGTTAGTAGTTAGCTAACCATTTTCTAAAAAACCCGACAGAACTAAGGGTTCAGCGATCTTATGATTCACCAAATTTCATTTCCTTCTACATGGTTTAATATGTAGTAGCTCGCAAACAAATCTGTCCCAACTAGCCATGTTTAATTTCTGTAATTTGTTTTTGGAGTTTTTTTCAGTTCACGGTAGTTATCAAGTAATAATGCCTTTCTACCTGGAAATAAACTCATCTGAAACGCTCTGCGAGCCCTTGCCCTCAGCCGATTGTGCCCCGCACTCCAGGGCTACTGGTAGTACAGGTAGGCATGACCCCTGTTACTCTGATGTGCAACATTAATCGCTTCAGTAAGATTCTCCGTGATCTCTACAGCCTTCTCCACGATAACTTCTCCAGATATTATTTACTATACTTAGCTTAACAGCTCCCAGCTTGCCCTTCTGAAATTTCAGAAATTTTTCTGAGAACTGTTTTGAAACTGCATTCCAACTGTTGTCTTCTTATTTAGGACGAAATGAATCAAAGCTGTGCTCACTTGTGGATAGACCTTGAGCCCCTAATCAAATTTGTATACGGCTACAGACAGGACTATTCGTCACAGTGATGTCAATATTTGACGATGACCAAGCCTGTCCTTCATAGGTCGGTGGGTTACCTGCAAGTTTACTCCGCTGTTCCATAAAGCTGATTTGCCACTGGTAGTCATTCTTATTTCTCATGAAGAGCTCGCAGATATACTTCAGTTTTCTTGTACGAATACTAATGTCCTCGTTGTTTCGAGAGAACGTTTTTACAACGTATCTTTTACCGATAGGTGAAAACAATTCTAACACAGGGGCATGCTTATCACTCAACTGTTATTCGTAGACCTCTCAGAGGTTTGTTAATCATTACTATCGTTGTTGTTAGACATTCTTCTTCTGCGAAAAATTGCATAGTTTCTGACAACAGTCCGATGTTGCCTTGATTGGTGTACGGCTTCTATAAACAAATTGTATCGAATTTCATCTCGTCACCCAACGTCCAGATTTCGTTCATAGCCGGTATTCCGAATATGACCTGTTGAGCTGGGCTACGTGTATTCTATTCAGCTGATTTCGTATAAGAGACATTGGACGTATGTAATACTCTTTTACAAAATGCCAAAACAGCTAGGTCAGTTAGCTCATCTGTCCACAACAGGAGTGGAAAAGTGATTTCATGTCACTTGAAAAATTCAATTCATATCAGATGTGGAAGTGCTGTTGTTAATCTTACGACACCCTCGAATTTGTAGAGGTGGAGAGTCCTTACGGAGCTCCCATATATTTGTTTAACGTCGTTTTCTCCTGTTTGCTTTCCCAGGGAGTTGTCAAGCACGCGCGTATGAGGAAAGTAATTTAATTCGTCATGACATTTACCGATTTGCTCTGTGTTTTGATGTAGGACAGGTGGGAAAAAGAGCTGAATCACCAGCAGCTTATTTTGATTTATCTACTGGGCAGAGACGCTCGCAAGTTAGTTTCCCTGAGCGTCTTCCGATGGGGAATTCTTGATTGTACGAATCTTGTGACTGTGTAGTGTCACTTCCACCTGATCAGTAAAAGTCTTAAATCGAAATATGAGCGCGGTCTGAACATCCACATCGCATGTCAACTTTCTGTCATATCGAATTAGTAGTTTGGTGAGCCTTATTTAGTTACGTCCTTATTTTGCATGGTATCTGTGTTTTCTCCTTAGGAAAGAGGTTTCCACAGTCATACTGCGGGAAGTATTAGCAGCCATAGCCATTTGTTGAATTTCTTTTTGCAGTACAAGTTCGTACGTCTCTGATTCTATCGCCTGAGAACAATATCTCCGCTTCGCCTTCCACGTTTGCTGGATATACACATAGGAACAAAGATTTCTGTTCAGACAATTTTTCCTTCCGTAACTATCGTCCACATTATGGACACAGATGGGTTTCATTGCAGTGCAGCACTTGGCTACGTGCCCAAGTTGCAGCACTTCGTTATGGATAAGTAATCTTGGTGGTCCACTACACTGTAGGATACATAGAACCTATTGTTGCTTAAGAGACTTTTCCATAATTCAGGAGATAGCTATACCACCTGTTGTAATATTGTCTTATACCGTGAACCCGTTGAGAATCTCAACCTGATGTTTGTCTGGGTCTGGGATCCCCCCACCACCTTTTGCTCCTCTGTCAAGTGGGATGGTCGGATGTAAATAATAAGTTGAGGGTGTAGAAAAATATCCGCTGCCAGTCACAATAAAAGGTTATTTATTTGTCACACGACCGGTTTCGGGCTTGCGCCCATCCTAAGTTGTTTATACATTCATTTACATGTTTATACTGTTGGAAATCAATAAAGATGAAGCACCATTATTACAGTTATGCTGTGGTGACAACAACTGTAATAATGGTGCTTCATCTTTATTGATCTCCAACAGTATAAATATGTAAATGAATGTATAAACACCTGAGGATGGGTGCAAGCCCGAAACCGGTCGTGTGCCAAATAAATAACCTTTTATTGTGACTGGTAGCGGGAACAGTCACGGAGTTCGACAGCATCCACTATGGATAAAATTGAAATAAGTTGAGGCTCTTTTGAATGGATCACGTACTAGGTTTTTTTTATTTAGAATTATTAACTACCTTGTTACTAGCTTAGTCTACAATTAACATTTAGAATTATTAACTGCCATGTTACTAGCTTAGTCTACAATTAACACATTTCTTGTGGTTCTTATATTTCTAATATGTGTTTTTTACTGCATTGTATTTACGTGTTTGGTGAAAGTGTCGCCGATTACTTTAATGAATGAAAAGAAACCAACGACATCAGCCGCATTCGGGATTCGAAGTAAATCCAGAGACGACAGGTGAAAATTTGTACCGGACCGGGACTCCAACCCGGATTTCCTGCTTAACGCGAGCGGTCGCCTTGACCGCTTCTGCTATCGTGTGGCACTCTTCCCCGCCGACCTAAATTCCCATCCTGTCGTACGCAAGTAGCGTCCCTGCTCATTCTTCTCCTGCTGGCAGCTCGTCCTGATTCCCACAGGAGTTCGGACATTGTGTGCATCCGCACTTTAGGACTGTCAGGGTTGGAGCGCTCACAGTATGTATATACAGTATATGCGTGGTATCTGTTTTGTCTGACATATCTCTTATCGTCATCCAACACAAACATGACTCTTCACTTCACACACACCCATTACTGTCACCCACACTTACCAGGTACTCTTAAGACACACTTCACAGGTCGCGAAGGAAAGGTGCCAGCGTGCCCGACTGACAGAAAATTCTTTCCAATTAGGCTGCTGAACCTGACCGTTGGGTTGTCCCACCCAACAATGCCAAACGATTTTAATTTTTTAATACTTTAATGTCCCCATCCTTCATACTTATAACAAAAAAGAGTACTGCTATACGAGCAGCCTCCCTTTCCATTGTGCCCTTAATTGGAAGCGCACCGGAAAGTGCATTTATTACTTCAGGATACAGGGTGGAAACTGTCGCGCGCTTCTTCAATCTTTTAGGATATTAACTTAGCCTACAAGCTTTGGCTGTGCTGTTGCCCATCTGGATATCATGTTCTTTAGTTCTTTCAGTTTGGTAGTAGCTAAATTTTTACAGTTTGTTCAATGGTTTTCACACGTAGTGCTGGTGGAAAACCTTCCGCTTTCCTCGTCTGCGCGAGGCCCGAAAGAAATTGGGTTCTCTTCTTCTGCCTACATCTCATGGGCGTTGCTCTTTCTCGGCGCTATTCGGAGAGATACAGCTGACGACTGCGATCCCTCGTCCGCCTAGCTGCCCAACTCCGACTCAGAAACTTCACTTTGAACTCCAAAACCACTCCATTTCCTAATTTCACGTAAAATTTATTACTTTTAACTGCAGTTCCAGACAGTGACATAGTATTTTCAAGATATAATCATTTTAGTGTGTTCGAAACAATAAGAATAAGTGCAAATCTGGAGGCAAAAATACAAAACAAAAAAATAAAAAATAGGAGGATGAAATTCCTCGGGACCAAATGCAGGAAGTAACATTATAGTGTAGCTGTAATGATTTTGCACCGACAATGTGGCTGAATAAAAAATTTCAGCTTTACATGTACCACACGAGAACGTGCTGAAAAGTAATGCCTCCGAATTTGTTATGTGAAAGCTCTTAAAGCTTTTTAAGTAAAGCTAACGTTATGAACATTCTTCATCTTTACTCTTCACGTGTACATATCTGCTGCTCTCTGGCGATAGAGGGCTCCGAATTGTAGCGTGTTAACGTGGCGGAGTATAAGGTAACTAAGTCGGTGCGTGAGGAACAGCGTGCTGTAATCGAATTTAAAATTCGAAGGGTTCGTCCACACATGGAACAGGCTCTCCTTCAGGATGACAATGCCAGACCACACACGAGGGCTGCGACATCTGCAGCAGGGTGACGCCTTGGATTCACTGTCATCGATCATCCTCCATAGAGTCCCAACTTGGCCCCATCAGATTTTCATCTGTTTCCTAAACTTAAATAACCCCTTCGAGGACTTCAATTTGAAACTGATGAAGCGGCGCAAGCAGAGGTGAGGTTGTGGCTCAAACATTCTACAGTAACACCATCGATAAACTGGGCGCCGGCCGCGGTGGCCGAGCGGTTCTAGGCGCTTCAGTCCGGAACCGCGCGACTGTTACGGTCGCAGGTTTGAATCCTGCCTCGGGCATGGACGTGTGTGATGTCCTTAGGTTAGTTAGGTTTAATTAGTTCTAAGTTCTAGGGGACTGATGACCTCAGATGTTAAGTCCCATAGTGCTCAGAGCCAGCCGACTAACTGGCCTCTCGCTGAGAGAAATTTGTTCATTGCTAGGGTGACTATGTTGAGAAATAAATATGTAGACAGGAACAATAAAGACGTAGAATGTTAATAACATTTTCTATATAAAAAGCTTTAAGAGTTGTCACATAAAAAACTTGGAAGCATTACTTTGCAGCACACCCTTGTATGGCTGTAATGATTCCGTGATGCACCGAAGAGATCATGCTCTGATAGCAATAAGAATCATTTCAGTGGAAACTGTGATCGTGATGTTAGAGACCTATGCATCTTACTCAGTCGGCGGATACCAATGGCTGCACGTTGGATGACTTACAAAGTTTATAGAATTAAGAAAATCGTAATGTAGACACAAATGAAAATAAAGAATTTAATCAACCCCTGCAATTCCTAAGCACTATGAATTCCGCCTCGTTTTCCTTATTCGACTACCTCGTTGCACACGAATCCTCTCACAGCTCTCCAGATTCCCTCCTACCCCCAGCAATTTCTAATATATATCCCGTAAACTCGATACGAACGAAACTATAATTTCTTCCTTCATTTCTATTTCTGGTGCACTGCCGTATGTATAGAATCGAATCTCTCTAGCCTTACACGTGTGCAGCATTTGCATCCAACCAAAATGTAACTTCAGCAGACTCCTATTTCCAAAACCTGAGATCTACCCTGACGTCTAACCCTTCAATCAAACCTCGTCCTCGTCCTTACTTGCAGCTCTCCTTATCCTATTTCTCTTATAGATTAGATTAGATTAGATTAATACTAGTTCCATGGATCATGAATACGATATTTCGTAATGATGTGGAACGAGTCAAATTTTCCAGTACATGACATAATTAAGTTAATTTAACAACATACTTAAGTTAATATAACAACTTTTTATTTTTTTTGTTTGGTTTTTTCTTTTTTTCTTAATTGATATCTAAAAATTCCTCTATGGAGTAGAAGGAGTTGTCATTCAGAAATTCTTTTAATTTCTTCTTAAATATTTGTTGGTTATCTGTCAGACTTTTGATACTATTTGGTAAGTGAGCAAAGACTTTAGTGGCAGTATAATTCACCCCTTTCTGTGCCAAAGTTAGATTTAATCTTGAATAGTAAAGATCATCCTTTCTCCTTGTATCGTAGTTATGCACACAGCTTTTACTTTTGAATTGGGTTTGGTTGTCAATAACAAATTTCATAAGAGAGTATATACACTGAGAAGCTACTGCGAATATCCCTAGATCCTTAAATAAATGTCTGCAGGATGATCTCGGGTGGACTCCAGCTATTATTCTGATTACACGCTTTTGTGCAATAAATACTTTATTCCTCAGTGATGAATTACCCCAAAATATGATGCCATATGCAAGCAATGGGTGGAAATAGGCGTAGTAAGCTAATTTACTAAGATGTTTATCACCAAAATTTGCAATGACCCTTATTGCATACGTAGCTGAACTCAAACGTTTCAGCAGATCATGTATATCAGGGTTTCCTCCTTCTAATCTGCATCATGCTTTCTTCCCATAATCCCCCCGTCCAAACAATTAGTCAGTTCCATAAATACCACAACCGTTCTTGTCCCTATCTGTTAAGTCTGGTATGAGAGCAGCAAGGGGTTTCATTGCCATTCTTAACTTTCACTTGGAGCTCACAATTGTAGTCAGATCGTGCCTTAGGGAGATATAACCCCCATTCACACAGCGCTTGTCGCGGGGAATTGTTCAACGACTGTAATCAGGCGCATGGTGGCATCGAAGGACAGTTGTAAACAATCCCTAGGAAAACAGTCAATATGACATCAGTTAAAATCCCCCTGTGAGAGATCAGACAGCCATCTGATGGATGCCGTGCGAGCTACACGTTTATCTCATCTATTGTCTTGTCTAAAGTAGTCCACGGCTTATCTTACATGACGACATTGTACATTTGCTGTGTTCTAGTGTATGAAAATAATGAAATCAGATTATTGTCATTCAAGTACACCACGCAGCCCGTCGCACAGGTCACTGCAAGTTTCGCGTCCTCCAGCGCACTACTGTCTTTCAGCAACTAACCGCAGATAATCTGGCTTCCCAGACTACGAAACCGGAACGCCTGCTTGTTGTCAGAGCTTGCTTAGTATCACAGCTACTGATATGGACTCACCATTTGTCCACAGTATACATAGAAACTGTTTTAGAATCGATGAAGTAAGTGTATAACACGTATCTCGAATGCCATAAGCGTCTAAATTCCGAAGATCAGCATCATTATGCACGTGGCAGAGTAATATCGGGGAAGAGAATCTCTGACCATAATTGTGAGGTACTTTGGAAGACCGCAACTTATTTTAGTAATCTGATTTTATTCAAATGAACTTACCTTTGTTGGTATCAGACTTCTAAGAGCATTTGCCAATTTATCTTTTCGTGACAGGTACCGGTTTCGTGAATGTCTCGCGTCCTTATAATGTAAGAAAAGGAGTCAGCGGAAACATGAATTTTTCTGCTTAGTAACAGAATGGTGGACATTTATCTGAAGCACATTACGCTCCAGATCAATCAGCAGTAAGGAAGTAACGACAGCTCTAAAAGAAATGAAACGGGGAAAGCACATGGTTTTGACGGCATCCATTTCGAATTCCTAATCCACAGTGGGAAGCACGTAAAAATTGGCTAGCAGAGTTCTTTATTGTGTGTTCCAAACTGGTAACATACAACATGATTTGAGAACAGCAAAAATCATAGTCATCTTAAAACCAAGTAAACCAAATTACAAACCGCAAAGCTGCCGACTCATTGCTTTGCTTAGCACAGTATATAACATCTGGAAAGATTTCTGTATAACAGAATTAGTCACAAAATTTTTCAAAACCTGTCTCCGCAACAGGCAGAATTTCACCCAAACCGCAGCTGGACCGACCAGATTCTCTCATTGACGTCCTTCCTTGAAGCAGGATTCCAAAACAAACAAAAGACTTTAATTGTGCTTATAAATCTAACAGCGGCCTCTGGTACAATGTGGAGGTATGGGGTTATATTCAAACTTTTAAGAGTCATACCATGTCTTAAAATTGGAAATCTCATCAGTGCTATTTTAAGCAATAGAACCTTCCAAGTTCTGATGGGTAATAAGATAAGCCCTTTAACGAAATTTCATAATAGCCTTCCACAAGGATCCGTGATAGCTCCTCTTCTGTTTTTCTGGTGCAACAGTTGTCTAAGAAAACATCAAGGAGATTTAGATATGCTGATGATTAGGCTCTTACTGCGACTCACAAAGGCCTGGGCGTTACTGAGGCTGTCTTGACTGAAGACCTACAAATTATTTGCAAATACTTCCGTAACTGGAAGCTACAGCCATGTGGTGTCAAAATAGAAGTCACCAGCCTCCACCTTAATAACAGGCTCTCAAACAAGAAAATAAAGTTATATTTTGAAGGGAAACAGCTGTGCCATAACAGAATTCCACGTTGTCGAGGGGTCACTCTTGACTAGACGCTCAGTTTCAAAGAGCACTTGCTGAAAACTGCCAGTAAGATGAAGTAAAGAAATAACATATTGCAGAAACTTTGTGGCACGACATAGGGATCATTACCTGCAACACTAAGGATATATGCTCTTGGACTGGTGTACCCAGTTGCAGAATACTGCGCTGCAGTCTGGATCAACAACCCATACACCAGACTCGTTATATGCAGATCAGTCCGACTATGCACATCATCCTAGGAACAATTAGAAATACTCCAACTTTCTGCCTGCCTATCCACAGCCACATAGCTCCCCCATTTTTGCGCCGTGAAGCTACTCTCAAGCGGGAGTTTGCATTAATAGCTGGTGATCCTTACCTCACTATACATGACGACATTCCTGTACTCAATTAAAACAGACTTCACTCCCGGCACCCATCTCTGCAAGGTGCAAAATCTCTGGTGGACAACGGAGCAACTACAGCAGACCAATGGACAGAAACATGGCAGAACAACGCTACTGCAGAACAGCTGGAGGAAGATGCCCTGCATCTCGACCAGGCTACCAGGGTTTGAAAAATATCGCAATATCTGATCTGCACTCAATAGAATCAGGACAAATAGTGGAAGATGTGCTGACTCAGTGTACAGATGGGGATGAATAACATCTCGCCGGCCGAAGTGGCCGTGCGGTTAAAGGCGCTGCAGTCTGGAACCGCAGGACCGCTACGGTCGCAGGTTCGAATCCTGCCTCGGGCATGGATGTTTGTGATGTCCTTAGGTTAGTTAGGTTTAACTAGTTCTAAGTTCTAGGGGACTAATGACCTCAGCAGTTGAGTCCCATAGTGCTCAGAGCCATTTGAACCATTTTTTTTTTTTTTTTTGAATAACATCGCTCAGCTGTGACTGTGGAGCAGAGCGACAAACTGTTCAGCAGATCAGACATATGTGCCCAAATCGATCCTTTCCTGGCTATCCGAAGGAGTTCGTGTTAGCAGCTAAGACCTCAGTTGTGTACGTTCAGCAGCTGGACATAAGCCTTTGACTTTCTGAGTTTAGTAAGAATTATAAATTTAATCAACTCATAAACATGACTTTCTTTTCTAAGTGTTATTTATCTGTACAAGTAATGTTAAAGAAAAAATGTTTCCTTCTCTGATATGATGCAAGCCATGCTCTAAATAAATAACACACAGTTTTTGTTGATTTAGTGTAACTTCCTGGCTGATACATAAGTTTATCCGCTGTAACTTGCTACATCGAGGCAAAGTTTGTTGTAACTCATTGGCCACATTCGGAGCGCATTAGGGATAATTCCTTGGGATTCAGTTTCCAGAACATCTTAAATGGAGTTCTCATATCACTTTCTAAATTCAAAAGCAGCAAAAATGAGTTATGTAGTACGAATTCTTTGCGACAACACTAGTGCTGAAACAGTTAGGGCCATATACTTTGCTAGTGCACATTCATTGCTGAGTTACGGTATCACTTTTTAGGAAAATGTACGCCAGACCAAACCAGTTTTCAAGAGACAAAAGACATTTATAATAATAATGAAACATGTAAGCAGCAGGAAACCATGGAAACGCTTTCTTTGCACTTACATAAGGCATTAAATAAAAAGTAGTCCATAGAGGTGGTAGAATGGACGAAAACAAGACAAAAATGTCCACGAAACAGTAGCTCGAAAATCTATACCTTAAGAGCTATGAACGCTTGTTGATCTTCGTTACTGTGAGCCACATCTCCTCTAAAGCAAGCTCTTTACTTTTACAAAGGACCTATAGGAAGCAGTAAGCAAATGAGGACACACTCAACTGTTACTAAAAAACTGTTAGTGTTGTTACTGTATTCTCAGTTCTGGGTAAGTGCAGCGCTTACATCAGTTTTAATGGCACCAGTCTGTGTTTTGACATGTTTGTGAAATGCTTGTGCATTATAGTTTTATCTTTGCTGTTACCAGCGGAATGGAAGCCTATTGTTGCACACAGGAAATGACAGACATGATGACTTGTTATGGTCTGGCAAATGTAGCAGCTGTCGAGCCAACGTCCTATAAGCCGAAAAATATCCAGAACGCAGAACATCTTCTACACAGTTATTCATCCCTCTTTTCCAGCTAATAGCAGACTCTGGTTCTATAGCTCCAACAACGGCAGATCGTAGCAAACCTCAAGATCCTGGAACTAATATAAGTAGAATTTCGGCATCTGTCCTCTACTCTGAACGATCCTACATGGACAGTTGCTGTACCCACATCACGTACAGCGTGTCCAAGTCCTTCGGCCACAAGATTAGCCTGCAAAAAGGCAAGCTGTTATAAGATGTGGTGAAGATTCGTTTTTCACAGCAAAGATATTGTTCACAGACGAGGTTGATTTCACGCGAGATGGGATTGTCAATTTTCATAACCAACATGTGCCGGCTGATGCAAATCTGCACTCAGCAGAAGAAGCAAGAAATCGGCGGCGATTTTAAATTACTGTATGGGTAGGAATTATTACTATAGACTAAGAAGAGCTAACAGTCACCAAGCAAGCTGGCTGGTGCAAAGTATCGTCAATTCCTAGCGAATGACTGGCATGTCCTCCTACAGGAGATACCACTCCAACAGTGGCTGGTGATGTGGTTCATGCATGGTGGAAGACCAGTCCATTTTTTTCCATGTTTATTTATTTTACCTGGTCCGGGTACACCTATCCGAGCACACCACATACAGACATTTAATGGGCAATTGATTGATCGATGAAGTTAAGTACATTGGCCAGTTTGTTCCCCCGATCTTAACCCGTTGGATTTTTGATTGTGGAGACACCTGAAATATCTAGCGAGTTGATGCAGTGGTTAGCACACTGGACTCGTGTTCGGGAGAACGACGGTTTAGATCCGCGTCCGACCATCCAGATTTAGGTTTTCTGTGATTTCCCTACATCGCTCCAGGCAAATACCGGGACGGTTCTTTTGAAAGTGCACGGCCGATTTTTTTCCATCCTTGAAACAATCCGAGCTTGCACTCTGTTTCTAATGTCTTCGTTGTCGACGGGGCGTTAAATCCTAATCTTCCTTTTTCCTTGACTCTTGAAATCTTCAGTACCTGTAAGCCCCATTACTAATGTACAAACACTACAGGAACACGTCATCATTTCCTGACAGTGCATCCGTGGCCAACCAGTACTTTTTCAGAGAGTGCGTGATTGCGTAAGACGTCGGACAGAAGCATGCCTTACTATGAATGGACACCATACTGAGCACCTTCTTCAACGACGGCTCAAAAGTGCAGATTGTACGCAGTAGCAAGGAGATCACGTTAGAAGCTCTGCTCTTTCATGGTAACAGAAAAATCTGTTCTGATTTGTTTACTCATTCGTTTACTGCATTCTGTATGTCGTTCATGACAGAAAAGAGCTTGCAGTAGAAGAGATGTGTTTCGTAGCGACGAAGATGAACAAGTGCTCATAGCTCTTAAAGGTATGCATTTTAGAGCCCATGTTTACTAGATATTTGTCTCGTTTTGGTCCGCACTACCACCTCTCAATACAGTTGATACTTTTTTTTCAACACTCCGTATGCCGGAAACAGTTATGCGTGTCAAAAACAGTATGCTGACGAAAGAAAGCATTTTTAATCAAAACAAATCTGTCCATGAATGCAGTACCAGGTCATACAGTGCCATACATGTTAGTCATTCCACCTGTACATTATGCCAAAAATGTGTATATCATGCAGGAACAAAAATGTACAACTGATTACCTTGATTTATAAAATTTCTTTCTGAACTACGTACATAACTTTAAAAAGTCTGTGATATCTCTCTTCCTGCAAAATTGTTTTTATTCAATCTCACAACATCTCACTCTTGAAAAACGTAACACCTACTTTTAATTGTAGAAATAAATTGCAAATGTAAAGCATATACTCAAATATGTAACTATTAATTACATAGATCTAATTTTTATAAAAATTTAAATGCGATACATTTGTAAGTTGTAAAACCAATAGTTAAAAGGATTTTCTGTCCAGCATCTTATGTGAGATATATGTATACTGAAATAGAGATTTATATGGACAAATAAATGAAAAACATTCTGGTTCTGAATAGCTGTCAAGGTTTCTTGACGATATATGCAAACAAATTTTTGCATTAATTCGTCAGGTTCCCCATAGGACAACTGAAACCAAATGCTGTGTTGTTCGTAAGAGACTCAATCATCTATATCTTCATCACAACGAAGGAGACTTAGACAGTTGTAATGAAGCACACTATCAATGAGATACAACAGAAAAACATTTCTTCACGCGATGCACACCATTCGCCTCTCGATCCTGGACATGGTCCAAGCCTAACTCCCAGATTAGATTCTCTGGTAAAAACAGAATTCGAGAAGACTGGATTGATGAGGAGGCTGGCACCAACCTGTTCCTTTGTGAAACTACAGCATACCGTCAGTACTGCATATGCTGTAGTCGCCGCTCCTGCTGGGACAGTCAGTATAAAGCAATTAAGTTGTTCATTTACAGTCGTGTTGGTTTATTGTCCGTATCAAATGATGTGTGACAGGAAATTTTCTCAGAGACCCTGCCATCTCACTTAATTTGCAGTGACAATGCTCATATTATAGCATAAGGATGCCGGGCAACAGACTGAAATGCTAAGGCTATTCTTTCACTAACAGGAAAAGAAAACCTAATGTTGTGGTTAGAACATAGAGCACGGTGGTATCTTCACCTTACCGAAGAAATCCTGATGTTCATATTTTCGTCTGTTCTCTATAATTCGCTCTGTTATGTGACTAAGAAGTCTTGAAAGACCCCATGTGTTCGGATCATTATCCTATAATGGTCATGTTATAGTGAACTTACCCATCTTCAACTGAACTGAATTCGCTGACCTGAAATGGATGGAGTCGATGAGGACTAACTGAATGACATTCAATGAGATTAAATGATATCTGTGAAGTGAGCTCAAAAAAATGCTTAACTCTAGTGCAACAAAAAAATAATTTGTTCCGCACTTGGATTCGAACTAAGATTTCCAGCTTTTCGAGAGCATTCGCCTGAAACGATGACGATACCTTAGCGCGGCTCCAGGTCTGACGCAGAATTTCATTGTCAACGAAGTTTCCATCCATGATTTTTGCGCTACTAACAGACATTCTCCCACGCCATATGTGGAAATAGCATCACTGGAAGAATGGAGCCAGTATACGACGGGGGTGAAATGAGTAAAATATAATGAAATTAAATTAATGGTTCGACAGGAATGAAATAAGTGAAGATCCAATGCTAGAAGAAAACCATATCACTGAAAATCATAAACCACAGTCCTCCATCGACACCATCCCTCCCCCCCCCCCTGCACCCTCATAGTCGTGCTGGCTCTGAGCACTATAGGACTTAACATCTGAGGTCATCAGTTCCCTAGAACTTAGAACTACTTAAACCTAAGGACATCACACACATCCATGCCCGAGGCAGGATTCAAACCTGCGACCGTAGCGGTCGCACGGTTCCAGACAGAAGCGCCTAGAACCGCTCGGCCACATCGGCCGGCAGTCGTGCTGTTCCTGCATATTTTGTGAGGAAACCACTGCTCCATTGCTTGAAATGCTCGAAAACCGTAGATGGAAACATCAGTGACAGTTAAAGTTTGGCTCAGTTCTGGTGGCATGCTTAGGTAGCCCATTGGTTAAGACGACTGCCTCGCGATGAAGAGCAAATCCGGATTCGAGTCCTGGATTGCCACAAATTTTCAGTTGTCATTAAATATTAACTGGGTTGGATGTTCAGTATAGCTGAATGGTTTTCACTGATATTATTTAATGTCACTGTATCCTCATTGATTTCATCCTAATCTACACATTCATTTAATTTCAGTCAACTTCATTATTTTCAGGTTGAGAGGTTTAGGAAGAAGAAAATATTTTTGCAACGCCGGAGATACGATCATAAGCTGCATAGGATGCTAGCAAACGCAGTCGCCCCATCATGAGTTAATTCTCGAGCAATTTCATTTGGTCCTGCTCTAGAAGGCCACTTTCTACGGTATCCTATTCACTGTGAAGGTGCTTCAACCGGCAAACAAGGAAACCTTAACACTGCTCCCTGGATTGACAGCTGTTACCCCGTGATAGCACATTTGCTTTCGTTTGATTAGTATCGCGATCACCAACTTTGAACAAAGGACGGTGTAAGCTGAAACCCCAGTTTTCCGTTAGTATCATACATACATTCTCGACAGGTAACGCAAATAATAAAAATTCATCATGAGCTCTTCAATAGTATCTTACACTAGTGTCTATTCACACGAACCTATTTGTTCAAACGGTTGTGGCATACCTACGTGTTCCTTAATATCCACCTTTTGGAAGCCTTAAATTAACCAGAGGATAACGTTGCTATATCATTTTAGAAGAGTTGAGTGTACTTGTACTGTGCCGGCCGGTGTGGCCGAGCGGTTCTAGGCGCTTCAGTCTGGAACCGCGTGACCGTTATGGTCGCAGGTTCGAATCCTGTCTCGGGCATGGATGTGTGTGATGTCCTTTTGTTAGTTCGATTTAAGTAGTTCGAAGTTCTAGAGGACTGATGACCTCAGATGTTAAGTCCCATAGTGCTGAGAGCCATTTGAACCATTTTTTGAACTTTTACTGTTATTTACCGTTTTTACTCAATCATCTAAAAACTGGATTTGTTACCCATAACCATGATGCGTTATAATTACTTTTTATGAACTGATATGAGCTCCGAATGTTCTCACACAAATTTCTTCTAATCATCAGACGTGCTACTTATGTAACTGGTCTGACTGCATGGTATGTACACCAAACGTGAATAAATAAAAAATAAAATGTGGACCTGAAAATGGTTAATGACATTATTGATGCTATTACAATCACTATCATTGTATAGCGCAAAGGGTAGAGCGATTTCTTGTCAGCCATAAACTGAGTGTAACCAAATGGAAACTATTTGTCGTGTTCAAAACCTCATCCGGCTATGCTGACCAGCCTGGATGTGGTTTCTATCAGATTTCCGTTTCCCACTTCCGTTGGAACGAATGTCGCACGGGCTATCCATATACACCCCAGAAACACAAAATATTACGGTTAAATGTGATTACTGAACATAATTTATAACAGTCACAGGAAGATGAGATTCGCGGCATTCCTTTCGTAACCTCAAAGTGATACGGCATCAGGAAGGGTTGTTGTTGTGATCTTCAGTCCAGAGACTGGTTTGATGCAGCTCTCCAGGCTACTCTAACCTGTGCAAGCTTCTTCATCTCCGAGTAGCTACTGCAACCTACATCCTTCTGAATCTGCTTAGTGTATTCATCCTTTGGTCTCCCTCTACGATTTTTAACCTCCACGCTTCCATCCAAGACTAAAGTGGTGATCCCTTGATGCCTCAGAACATGTCCTACCAGCCGGTCCCTTCTTCAAGTCAAGATGCGCCACAAATTTCTCTTCTCCCCAACTCTATTCAGTACTTCCTCGTTAGTTACATGATCTACCCAACTAATTTTCAGCATTCTTCTATAGCACCACATTTCGAAAGCTTCTGCTCTCTTCCTGTCTAAGCTATTTATCTTCCATGTTTCACTTCCATACATGGCTACACTCCATACAAATACTTTCAGAAAAGACTACCTGACACTTAAATCTATACTCGGTGTTAACAGATTTCTCTTCTTAAGAAACGCTTTCCTTGACATTGCCAGTCTGCATTTTATATCCTCTCTACTTTGACCAACATCAGTTATTTTGTTCCCCAAATAGCAAAACTCGTTTACTACTTTAAGTGTCTCATTTCCTAATTTAATTCCCTCAGCATTACCTGATTTAAATCAACTACATTCCATCGTCGTCGTTTTCCTTTTGTTGATGTCCATCTTATTCCTCCTTTCAAGACACTGTCCATTCCGTTCAACTGCTCTTCTAAGTCCTTTGCTGTCTCTGACATAATAACAATGTCATGGGCGATCCTCAGAGTTTTTATTTCTTCTCCATGGATTTTAATACCTACTCCGAACTTTTCTTTTGTTTACTTTAGTGCTTGCTCAATATACAGATTGAATAGCATCAGGGAGAGGTTACATTCCTGTCTCACTCCCTTCCCAACCACTGCTTCCCTTTCATGTCCCTCGACTCTTATAACTGCCATCTGCTTTCTGTATAAATTGTAAATTGTCTTTCGCTTCCTGTATTTTACCCCTGCAACCTTCAGAATTTGAAAGAGAGTATTCCAGTCAACATTGTCAAAAGCTTTCTCTAGGCCTACAAATGCTAGAAACGTAGGTTTGCCTTTACTTCATCTTTCTTCTAAGATAAGTCGTAAGGTCAGTATTGCCTCACGTGTTCCAATAGTTCTACGGAATCCGAACTGATCTTCCCCGAGGTCGGCTTCTACCAGTTTTTCCATTCGTCTGTAAAGAATTCTCGTTAGTATTTTGCAGCTGTGACTTATTAAACTGATAGTTCGGTAATTTTCACATCTGTCAACACCTGCTTTTTTTGGGATTGGAATTATTATATTCTTCTTGAAGTCTGTGGGAATTTCGCCTGTCTCATACATCTTGCTCACCAGATGGTAGAGTTTTGTCAGGACTGGCTTTCCCAAGGCTGTCAGTAGTTCTAATGGAATGTTGTTTACTCCTCGGACCTTGTTTCGACTTAGGTCTTTCAGTGCTCTGTCAAACTATTCGCGCAGTATCATATCTCGCATTTCATCTTCATCTACATCCTCTGCCATATCCATCATATTGTCCTCAAGAACATCGCCCCTGTATAGACCCTCTATATACTCCTTCCACCTTTCTGCTTTCCCTTCTTTGCTTACAACTGGGTTTCCATCTGAGATTTTGATATTCATGCAAGTGGTTCTTTTTTCTCCAAAGGTCTCTTTAATTTTCATGTTGGCAGTATCTATCTTACCCCTCGTGAGATAAGCCTCTACATCCTTACATTTGTCCTCTAGCCATCCCTGCTTAACCATTTTGCACTTCCTGTCGATCTCATTTTTGAGACGTTTGTATTCCTTTTTGCCTGCTTCACTTACTGCATTTTTGTGTTTTCTCCTTTCATCAGTTGAATTCAGTATCTCTTCTGTTACCCAAGGATTTCTACTAGCCCTTGTCTTTTTACCTATTTGATCCTCTGCTGCCTTCACTATTTCATTCCTAAGCGCTACCCATTCTTCTTCTGCTGTATTTCTTTCCCCCATTCCTGTCAATTGTTCCCTTATGCTCTCCATGAAACTCTGTACAACCTCTGGTTCTTTCAGTTTATCCAGGTCCCATCTCCTTAAATTACCACAAATTTCTATACAAATAGTAAATAGCCTTTCGCTCCCTGTATTTAACCCCGAGGTCAGCTTTTACCAGTTTTTCCTTTCGTCTGTAAGGAATTCTTGTTAATATTTTGCAGCCGCGACTTATTAATCTGATAGTTGACTCATTTTCACACCTGTTTTCTTTGGGATTGGAATTATTACGTTCTTCTTGATGTCTGAGGGTATTTCGCCTGTCTCATACATCTTGCTCACAAGATGGTAGAGCTTTGTCATGGCTGGCTTTCCTAAGGATATCAGTAGCTCTAATGGAATGTTGTCTACTCGCGGGTCCTTGTTTCGACTTAGGTCTTTCATAGCTCTGTCAAACTCTTTACGCAATATCAAAATGTTCAAATGTGTGTGAAATCTTATGGGACTTAACTGTCAAGGTCATCAGTCCCTAAGCTCACACTCTACTTAACCTAAATTATCCTAAGGACAAGCACACACATCCATGCCCGAGGGGGGACTCGTACCTCTGCCGGGACGAGCCGCACAGTCCATGACTGCAGCGCTCCAGACCGCTCGGCTAATCCCGCGCGGCTTTACGCAATATCATATCTCCCATTTCATGTTCATCTATGTCCTCCTCCATTTCCAAAATATTGCCCTCAAGTACTTCGCCCTTGTATAGGCCCTCTATATACTCCTTCCACCTTTCTGTTTCCCTTCTATGCTTAGAACTGGTTTTCCATTTGAGGTCTTGATATTCATACAAGTGGTTCTTTTTTCTCCAAATGTCTCTTTAATTTTCCTGTATGCAATAATTATCTTACCCCTTGTGAGATGTCTCTACATCTTACATTTGTCCTCTAGCCATTTTACACTTCCTGTCGATCTCATTTTTAGACGTTTGTATTCCTTTTTGCCTAATTCATGCGATCGTATGAACAACTGTTACTTCTGCCATGACCAATGGATTATCTCGAGCGGAACCAGAATAACAGTACAACATCAGACAACGATAATTTATATATTTCACAGGCCACAGAGGACGGACAAAAAAAAAAATGGTTCAAGTGGCTCTGAGCACTATGGGACTTAACATCTTAGGTCATTAGTCCCCTAGAACTTAGAACTACTTAAACCTAACTAACCTAAGGACATCACACACATCCATGCCCGAGGCAGGATTCGAACCTGCGACCGTAGCAGTCCCGCGGTTCCAGACTGCAGCACCTAGAATCGCACGGACACCGCGGCCGGCTGAGGACGGACACTGAGGGGAATGTATGTTCCCAACACCTATCCTGGACAAAAAACCCTAATGCTAGTCAATGATATACAATGTGAACAAGCAGAAATCACTTCACCAATGCAGCTTATATTTAGAATCTATGCATTCTCATGTAAATTGCTCAAAAATAAGTTTTGTACCACCATCATACATTGCGAACTCATGTGGGAATAGATTCCAGGTAAGAAAGAAATGAAAGAATAAGTCTTATTAAATAAAAAAATGTTTACTGTTAGATAAAAATAACGCAATAACCACAATAAAATCTGTGACATCAAGATCTGCTGTAGGGTAACGCCCAGTACCGTGTTCATCCACCCAGTCAATGTTACATGCTTGGATCGACCTTGTCACGCTGTCCACAAAGTCATCGAGACGTTGTTGCTCAACCTGTCCCATTCTTCTACGATGGCACACCTGATGTCATTCAATGTGTCTTGAGGGTTGCTGCGACGACCCATTACTAGTTTCAACTAGCCTAAACATGTTCAGTTGGGTTCACGTCAGCAGATATTACAGGACATTCCATAGAGCTGTCCCCTAGAAAAAATGATTTGGACGCCCAATCACGTTGGAAATATATTAGATCTAATAACAACAATAAGACCTGACCTATCTGCGGATGTCCATTTAGGAATTAGTGTCATTAACAGTGAGTTCAAATGGTTCAAATGGCTCTGAGCACTATGGGACTTAACATCTGTGGTCATCAGTCCCCTAGAACTTTGAACTACTTAAACCTAACTAACCTAAGGACATCACACACATCCATGCCCGAGGCAGGATTCGAACCTGCGACCGTAGCAGTCGCACGGTTCCGGACTGATTAACAGTGAGGCAGTTGCAGTAACGGTGATTACCAATCTGAAAAGGGCAACTAAAACAATTATAAAGATTTATATGTTCAGTAAAATAGGAAAAGAAACAGAAGTGCCATATCTCAATGAGGAACTTGAAATTTTAGCTCATGACAGGAGCGTATAGAGACTACGGTTCAAGTTTAAACATTTCATGGTTGATGGGATAGATATGTACCAGAAATTAATATGCAGTTTTGAGTATTGGGACGTCTATCTCTCACATCTGTGTAATGCTATCACGGAGCGAAATGCTTTCGGAACTTGGAGAATATTGCGGACCATGGGTGGACATACAACCATAAAATGGGGCGGCGTCTATGTATAGTGTGTTTTACGAAAATCAGATCAGATCACCATCTTCTCCATTCCAAGAATATCTGAAGTATCTAACTGTGTTTTCTTAACCATCATACACATTCTGAATTTTAAAACTTCCCCGGCTTACAAATTGTTCTATAAAATTTCGGGAGAACCACCAGATGTCTCTAACTAGCTGATACAATATTTCGACGCAGAGTCTTCTGGCCATCTTCAGGTGAATACTGACGAGCAGTACAGTGAGTTACCCTATTTAAGATCCCGCCAGAACATACGTGGTGCCTAGGTGGCATAGCGCATGCGTTTCTTGGGTGCATGCGCTTCTGCTATAGTCTGTGCGGCGGTCTGGGCGCCCTCCTTGATGAAAGCTCGCCTCTTCTATATCAAAACGATTATCTTCGCACGGAAGGATCGCAAGACGACACCGATTTTTCTATAATCAGATCCTACGCAAAATTCAATTAGAAATCGCTGTTTCGATTCATAAGGGATTCAGACAGTCGTATTTCCTCTGATACGTTGATGATTGAGCTCCAGATGTTTGACCTATGGGCCACAATTTTTGTTTCATTATATTTCATCGAATGACCAGCGGAAATATAGTGTTCAGCGGTAGTGGATTTATTTGCTTGGGAAAGGCGAGCATGCCGCTGTTGTTCTATGATACGATCCTGCACAGTGCGTGTCGTTTGACCTATATAAATTTTGCCGTATTCGCACGGAATTCTGTAAACACCTGCTTTGCTTAACTGTAAGCCCTCTTTAACAGATCCCAAAAGCGTTAATATTTTGGAAGGAGTTCTAAAAATTACATTAACGTTATTTTTTCTTAATATTTTGCCTATTTTAACTGAAACATTTCCAATATATGGTGGACAGGCAGTCGTTTAGAAAGTCTCATCCTCTTTCTTGTTCTATCCTTTGTACACTATGTGATCAAAAGTATCAGGACACCCCCCAAAAAGGGGTCATTGGACATCGTGAGAAAGCAGAATGGGGCGCACCGCGAAATTCATGTACTTCGAACGTGGTTAGGTGATTGGGTATCACTTGCGTTATACGCCTGTACGCGACATTTCCTCACTCCTAAACATCCCTAGGTCCACTGTTTCCCATGTGATGGTGAAGTGGAAACGTGAAGGAACACCTACAGCACAGAAGCCTACAGGCCGGTCTCGTCTGTTGACTGACTGAGACCTCCGACAGTCGAAGAGGTCGTAATGTGTAATAGGCAGACATCTATCCAGACCATCACACAGGAATTCCAAACTGCATCAGGATCCACTGCAAGTACTATAATAGTTAGGCGGGAGTTGAGAACACTTGGATTTCGTGGTCGAGCAGCTGCTCATAAGCCACACATCACGCCGGTAAATACCAAACGACGCCTCACTTGGTGTAAGCAGCGTAAACACTGGACGATTGAACAGTGGAGAAACGTTGTGTGGAGTGGCGAATCACGGTACACAATGTGGCAATCCGATGGCAGGGTGTGGGTTTGGCGAATGTCCGGTAAACGTCATCTGCCAGCGTGTGTAGTGCCAACAGTAAAATTCGGAGGTGGTGGTATTATGGTGTGGTCGTCTTTTTCATGGAGGGGGCCTGTACCCCTTGTGGTTTTGCGTGATACTATCACAGCACAGGCCTACTTTGACGTTTTAAGGACCTTCTTGCTTCCCACTGTTGAAGAACAATTCGGGGATCGATCGAGCACCTGTTCATAATGCACGGCCTGTGGTGGAGTCGTTACACGACAATAACATCCATGTAATGGACTAGCCTCCTCAGAGTCCTGACCCGAATCCTATAGAACACCTTTGGGATGTTTTGGAACGTCGGCTTCGTGCCAGGCCCACCGACCGACATCGATAGCTCTCCTCAGTGCAGCACTCCGTGAAGAATGGGCTGCCATTCCCCAAGAAACCTTCCAGCAGCCGATTGAACGTATGCCTGCGAGAGTGGAAGCTGTCACCAAGGCTAAGGGTGGGCCAACACCATACTGAGTTCTAGCATTACCGATGGAGGACGCCACGAACTTGTAAGTCATTTTCAGCCAGATGTCCGGATTCTTTTGATCACACAGTGTACGTCTGTAGCGCTCTCTGTACTTGTCGAAACTGGTAGCTTACCTTTTTATGGAAGAATTTGAGGAGCGAGCACTCTACTCAGATATTTTAAAATCAACAGTATTGCGGCGATAGGTTGAGTACACTTTTATAATTTGGCCTAATTATTTGGACTGTCTCCGAGAGTTCCTTCAACATCTGAATTACATACATGAAAGAATAAAATTTGCTATGGAGCTGGAGAAAGATGGTTGCTTGCCGTTTTTAGACGTCTTGGTGCGACGTAACAGAGATGGCACATTAGGGCATTCAGTGTATCGAAAGGCCAGTTATGCTGACTTTTGTTTACAATCTACTGATTGCCATTATCTTGCACAATCGATAGGCATTCTAAAGACCTTTATCCACCGAGACCATATCGTTTCAGATGCCAATAGCCTGCAAACGGAACTGGAACATCTACAAACTATGTTCTTAAACAACAGATATTCGTCTAGACAAATACAGAGAGCACTACACACGTGCTAAAGACAGAACGAGGAAGAGATGAGACCTTCAAAACGACTGCTTGTCTGCCATACACTGATGAGCCAAAACACTGTGACCACCTGTTTCTAAGGCGCTACAGTCATGGACTGTGCGGCTGGTCCCGGCGGAGGTTCGAGTCCTCTCTCGGGCATGGGTGTGTGTGTTTGTCCTTAGAATAATTTAGGTTAAGTAGTGTGTAAGCTTAGGGACTGATGGCCTTAGCAGTTAAGTCCCATAGGATTTCACACACATTTGAACATTTGTTTGAACCACTTGTTTAATAACTTGTTTGTCCGTCTTTCGAACGAAATACGTCACTGATTCTGCGCATCAGGGATCCGACACCATGTTGGTAAATTTGTGGAGGTATGTGGCATTAGATGTCTATGTACATGTTAGGTAATTCGTGTAAATAACGGGCCGCTGATTTACGTACGCGGTGGTGGCGCCCGATAGCGACCCGGATGGGTTCCATAGCATTTACATCAGGCGAAGTTGGTTGCCGAGAAATCAACGTGAGTTCACTATAATGCTCCTCAGACCATTGGAGCACGGTTCTGGCTCAGAGACACGGACAATTATACTGCTGAAATATGACATCGCCGTCGGCGAAGACATTAAGCGTGAAGGGATGTAGGTGGTTCGCAGCGGTCAGCGTGTCTTCGATTACTACCACAGGTTCCACGCAAACGCTGGAGAACGTCTCCCATAGCATAATACTGCTCCCACCAGCCTGTGTCAGTGGCGCGGGGCACATTTCAAGCCGCGGTTCACCTCGATGACGGCGTTTGTGAGATGACCATCGCCCTAGTGTAGCAAAAATGTCATTCAACCGAACAGCCGACACGTTTCCATTGATCGACGGTCGAATCCCGACGGTCCCGTGCCCACTGCAGTCGTAATTGACGATGTCGTTCGGTCAACATGTGAACACGTAGGGGTGGTCTGCTGCGGAGCTCCATGTTCAATAATGTGCGATGAAAGGTGTGCTTTGAAACGCTTGTGCGTGCACCAGCATTGTGCTCTTTCGGTAGAGTTGCCACAGAGCAGACTAGCCTCTGAACCCCACGTTCTGTGAATGAGTCGTGGACGTCCAATCATTTAACGCCTAGTGGTAGCTTCACTGTCCTTCTACCTCTTTCCGTAGATGCTCACGACAATAGCACGTGAACGTTCGACCAGCTTCACCGTTTTCGAGATACTCGTTCACAGGCTCTGCGTAATAACAATCTGCCCTTTTTCAAAGTCGCTTATCTCAATGGTTTCCCCATTTGCAGCCCATATATTTGCTAGGAATATCCTCTGTCCGGTCGTGTCCGAAAGAACAGATACCACACATTCATATAATTTGATAGGCCTAGCTGGGCAATGAATCCATCTTCTTCATTGCGGATACACAAACACGTCCGACCTCCTGTCGGAACCTCGGAAGAGGGAATATGGAGGAAATGGACAGGGGCTGCGGATACGTGGCGCTCGATGGGAGTGTGGATCGGCCGTTAGGAGAGCCGAGATAGTCCTTGCAGTTGCGCTAACACTGTGTCCCGGATGGCGCAGTAGTTACCGCACCTGCCTGGTAAGCACGCAGTCCCGGGTCCGGTACACATTTCCATTCGCCACCACCGATTCGCGTAATGTTCCAATGCAGCTGACAGCAGTGATCCCTCAGCTCTCCTTTCCTTTCCTTTCTTCTCCTCTCCACCTTCAAATTACATGTAATTACACACTTTTGTTATCGCGTCACGTGCCCGGAGCGCCACCGGGCGGCGTCTAACGTCGCGGTGGGCAGTGATCACAAAGTTTTGGCTTATCACTCTATTGGAAATGTTTCAGCTAAAATAGACACAGTATTAAGAAGACAAAGTTAATGTAATTTTTCGACCTCCTTCCAAAATATCAGCGCTTTTGGCATCTGTTAAAGACGACTTAGAGATGAGCAGAGCAAGTGTTTACAGGATTCTGTGTGAATGCGGCAAATTTTATATAGGGCGAACGACGTGCACTGTGCAGGATCGCATTATAGAACAACACCGGCATACTTGCCTTCTCCAAGCAAATAAGTCCACTATCGTTAAAAACTGTACTTCCGCTGGTCATTCAATGAAATATAGTGAAACAAAAACTGTGGCCCATAGGTCAAATTTCTGGAGCTCAATCAGAGGAAATATGACTGTCTGAATCACTTATGAATCGAAAAAGCTGTTTCTAATTAAATTCTGTGTGGGATCAGATTATAGAAAAACTTCTTGCCCTGCGTAATCGGTGTCGTCTTGTGACAAAAAATGGTTCAAATGGCTCTGAGCACTATGGAACTTAACTTCGGAGGTCATCAATCCCCTAGAACTTAGAACTAGATAAACGTAACTAACCTAAGGACATCACACACATCCATGCCCGAGGCAGGATTCGAACCTGCGACCGTAGTGGTCGCGCGGTTCCAGACTGTAGCGCCTAGAACCGTCTTGCGACCTCACCGTGTGAAGACAATCGTTTTCATATACACACATCAAAAAAAGTTTTGCATCACCCTGGTTCCCAGAACTTCTGAAGATAGACGTTGACTGTGGATATTGTATCACAGACACAGTCCCTTTGACTGTTTATATATCTCACTAAACCCGCCCAAAGATGCATGAGTAGTGCCTATTAGACGGAGGGGGTCGGACAGCCGATCAGTTCCAGTCATTCCACCAGGAAGGAGGTACACGGCTAGTGTTGTCTGTAATTCAGCCATGCTTAGACGGTCAACACCGCGGTTCGTTCGCGTCTACATTGTTACTTTGTGCCAGGAAGGGCTCTCTAAGAGGGAAGAGTCCAGGCGTCTCGGAGTGAACCAAAGCGATGTTGTTCGGACAACACGAACTGTCGATGACATACCTCGTTCAGGACGCCCAAGGGCTACTACTGCAGTGGATGACCGCTACCTTAGCCGGCCAGAGTGGCCGAGCGGTTAAAGGCGCTACAGTCTGGAACCGCACGACCGCTACGGTCGCAGGTTCGAATCCTGCCTCGGGCATGGATGTGTGTGATGTCCTTAGGTTAGTTAGGTTTAAGTAGTTCTAAGTTCTAGGGGACTTATGACCACAGCAGTTGAGTCCCATAGTGCTCAGAGCCATTTGAACCATTTTTTTGACCGCTACCTACGGATTATGGCTCGGAGGAACCCTGACAGCAACGCCACCATGTTGAATAATGCTTTTCGTGCAGCCAGAGGATGTCGTGTTACAACTCAAACTGTGTGCGATAGGCTGCATAATGTTCAACTTCACTCGCAACGGCCGTGGTGAGGTCCATCTTTGCAACCACGACACCATGCAGCGCGGTACAGATGGGCCCAACAACGTGCCAAATGGACCGCTCAGGACTGGCATCACGTTCTCTTCACCGATGAGTGTCACATATGCCTTCAACCAGACAATCGTCGGAGACGTGTTTGGAGGCAACCTGGTCAGGCTGAACGCCATATACACACTGTCCAGCCGGCCGGCGTGGCCGAGCGGTTCTAGGCGCTTCAGTCTGGAACTGCGTGACCGCTACGGTCGCTGGTTCGAATCCTCCTCGGGCATGGATATGTGTGATGTCCTTAGGTTAGTTAGGTTTATCTAGTTCTAAGTTCTAGGGGAGTGATGACCTCAGATGTTGAGTACCATAGTGCTCAGAGCCATTTGAACCATTTTGAACCACACTGTCCAGCGGGTGCAGTGAGATGGAGGTTCCCTGCTGCTTTAGAGTGGCATTCTATGGGGCCGACGCACGCCGCTGGTGGTCATGAAAGGCGCCGTAACGGCTGTACGATACGTGAATGCTATCCTCTGAGCGATAGTGCAACCATATCGTCAGCATATTGGCGAGGCATTCGTCTTCATGGACGACAGTTCGCGCCCCCATCGTGCACATCTTGTGAATGACTTCCTTCAGGACAACGACATCGCTCGACTAGAGTGGCCAGCATGTTCTCCAGACATGACCCCTATCGAACAAGCCTGGGATAGATTGAAAAGGGCTGTTTATGGACGATGTGACCCACCAACCACTCTGAGGGATTTACGCCGAATCGCCGTTGAGGAGTGCGACAATCTGGAGCAAAAGTGCCTTGATGAACTTGTGGATAGTATACTACGTCGAATACAGGCATGCATCAATGCAAGAGTTCGTGCTACTGGGTATTAGCGGTACCGGTGTGTACAGCAGTCTGGACCACCACCTCAGAAGGTCTCGCTGTAATGTGGTACAACATGCAATGTGTGGTTTTCATGAGCAATAAAAAGGGCGGAAATTATATTTATGTTGATCTCTATTCCACTTTTCTGTAAAGGTTCCGGAACTCTCGGAACCGAGGTGATGCAAAACTCTTTTTGATGTGTGTGTTATTATTTATACTGTATTTCGTGTCGAAGTCGCCACAGAGCGAACGGGCTGCACTCCTTTACGGCGCTGACTATATCTAGATAAAGTGTTCAGCAGAAAGAAAACGTTACAAAACATTGTTCTATAGTTATTTCCGGTGTTTATGAATCTACTGCTGAACTTGAAACCTATATTTGGTAAATACTATTGCTTAAATCTAGATGACTCTACTGTAGTTCATTTAGTTTATTTTTCATATTCATAAATTAAACTACGTTATAATTACGCATAACCTTAGAAAAAGTAATTTCTAGTCTGTAAAAGTTTACTTAAAAATTAGTAAATCACTGTTAAAGTCTTCACTGCGTGTATTTTTACTTGTCGTACACTTGTGTAGATGGCAACTGGCATCAAAAAACTTTTCATGTAGGACAATTGCATGTAGTAGACAACTGGTTATTATTCTGCAGTTTTTAAGCTCAAGCAAAGCTTTACAAATATTCTAAAAATACTGAACTCACCCATTCACAATTGCCATGGCCTGATAACAGGTAAGTAGGTACCTATGTTTATGTTTGGCATATGTATGGGCCCTCGAACTCCAAACAGCCTCTTATTTACTGAACATAATTTGGCCTTGTTTTGTATTTGATTAATGGTCTGATCCTGGGACCTGCGGCTGGCTGCCCCTGCAGCTCTCCCACCCCTTAGTCCGCCACTACACCTCCCTCATAACATGATTAGTTCGTATTTCCTGCATCGGAATCTTCTTTCTCAACACTTCTCGACCGCAGTAAACCACTACCAACAGGCACCTGTGTAACAGAGGTAAAAGTAAAACCGAATTCTCAGTACAATTCAGCAGAACACGTTGTTTCCAATCACGAGCATGACTATGCAGCTTCTTTACACTGTTTCGCCTGGCAACATGACTTGGAAGGCCATGTGAGTCTTACACCATGCGGGCATTGTCACAAGGGTTGTCGGAATGGGATGTCGCCTGCAAAATTCGGATACTCTGCAACTATGTCATTCGAACATTGAACCGTTATTGCGGGGCACAAAAAACTGAAGATTTAGCTCGTAATGCAACCAATGGTCAACAACAGCTAATAACCGTTACAGCGCTACCTACTATTTATGGCACGCAGGGACGCTGAGGAGAATGCGACAGAACTGTGCGATGTCTTGTTAGAGGCAACTGGCAGAGCTGTGTGATCCAGGCAGCATACAACTGTTTCCACGCGATCCATCTGGCTTCTAGGCGTCCGTTACAAACAACAACGCTACCCATCTAGTTCCATGGTGCTCGAAGAAGTTGGGTAAGGCAACAGAACCTGGGTCAATAGCTTTCTAGCCCCATGGTGTCCGAATAGGTTAGGCAAGGCAATGAAACCTGGGCCAAAAGCGTTCTCTTCACCGACGACAGCAGGATTTGTCTGATGGCTAATGATGGTCACAGAAGAGTGTGGAAGGGGTCTGGTAACAGTTTTGGGTCAGTAACATGTATAGATGTCAGATTCCTCTCATGGTTATTAAAGGCAAATTGAGGGTTGTGCAATATCGGGACAGGATTCTCCAACGTACACTCCTGGAAATGGAAAAAAGAACACATTGACACCGGTGTGTCAGACCCACCATACTTGCTCCGGACACTGCGAGAGGGGTGTACAAGCAATGATCACACGCACGGCACAGCGGACACACCAGGAACCGCGGTATTGGCCGTCGAATGGCGCTAGCTGCGCAGCATTTGTGCACCGCCGCCGTCAGTGTCAGCCAGTTTGCCGTGGCATACGGAGCTCCATCGCAGTCTTTAACACTGGCAGCATACCGCGACAGCGTGGACGTGAACCGTATGTGCAGTTGACGGACTTTGAGCGAGGGCGTATAGTGGACATGCGGGAGGCCGGGTGGACGTACCGCCGAATTGCTCAACACGTGGGGCGTGAGGTCTCCACAGTACATCGATGTTGTCGCCAGTGGTCGGCGGAAGGTGCACGTGCCCGTCGACCTGGGACCGGACCGCAGCGACGCACGGATGCACGCCAAGACCGTAGGACCCTACGCAGTGCCGTAGGGGACCGCACCGCCACTTCCCAGCAAATTAGGGACACTGTTGCTCCTGGGGTATCGGCGAGGACCATTCGCAACCGTCTCCATGAAGCTGGGCTACGGTCCCGCACACCGTTAGGCCGTCTTCCACTCACGCCCCAACATCGTGCAGCCCGCCTCCAGTGGTGTCGCGACAGGCGTGAATGGAGGGACGAATGGAGACGTGTCGTCTTCAGCGATGAGAGTCGCTTCTGCCTTGGTGCCAATGATGGTCGTATGCGTGTTTGGCGCCGTGCAGGTGAGCGCCACAATCAGGACTGCATACGACCGAGGCACACAGGGCCAACACCCGGCATCATGGTGTGGGGAGCGATCTCCTACACTGGCCGTACACCACTGGTGATCGTCGAGGGGACACTGAACAGTGCACGCTACACCCAAACCGTCATCGAACCCATCGTTCTACCATTTCTAGACCGGCAAGGGAACTTGCTGATCCAACAGGACAATGCACGTCCGCATGTATCCCGTGCCACCCAACGTGCTCTAGAAGGTGTAAGTCAACTACCCTGGCCAGCAAGATCTCCGGATCTGTCCCCCATTGAGCATGTTTGGGACTGGATGAAGCGTCGTCTCACGCGGTCTGCACGTCCAGCACGAACGCTGGTCCAACTGAGGCGCCAGGTGGAAATGGCATGGCTAGCCGTTCCACAGGACTACATCCAGCATCTCTACGATCGTCTCCATGGGAGAATAGCAGCCTGCATTGCTGCGAAAGGTGGATATACACTGTACTAGTGCCGACATTGTGCATGCTCTGTTGCCTGTGTCTATGTGCCTGTGGTTCTGTCAGTGTGATCATGTGATGTATCTGACCCCAGGAATGTGTCAATAAAGTTTCCCCTTCCTGGGACAATGAATTCACGGTGTTCTTATTTCAATTTCCAGGAGTGTATTTTACAGGTAAACAGTCACAGCTACCTCGTGAACGCCTTTCCCCATGAGTCACGAAACTGGATTTACATCTATAGGCTTTCTCCTGTTCCGTTCACGTATGGACAGAGGGAAGATCAATTGCTTAAATGCTTCTGTGGGTGCTGTAATTAGTCTAATCTTGTATTCGCGATCCCAATGGGAGCCATGCGTAGAGGGTTGTAATATGACCTAGATTCACCTTTACAGTTTAAAGTTGGTTCTAGAAAGTTTCTAAGTAGATTTTCACGAGATAGTTGACTTCAGTCTTCAAGTGTTTGCCAGTTCAATTCTTTCAGCATCTTCGTAACATTATCCGATGAGTTAAATAAACCTGTAACCATTCGTGCTGCTCTTTTTTCTATTCGTTCGAATTTCCTTGGTTCTATATGGCATGGGTTCCATTACACACTTGAGCAATATTCTAAGATGGGTCGTACTAGTGTTTTGTATGCAGCCTCCTTTTCCAGACTGATTGTATTTCCCTAGTATTTTACCAATAAAACGCAGTATTCCACTTGCTTTATCTGCGACTGAGGGTATATGATCGTTCGATTTTATAGCGCTGAAAATTGTTACACCCAGGCATTTGCATGAGTAGACTGAGACCAACTGTGACTCGCTGATATAATGGTTATAGGATGTTACGTGTTTTCGTTTTGGGAAGTGCTCAGTTTTACATTTTTGAACGTTTAAAGCAAGCTACCAATAATTGCACGACTTTGAAATCTTACCAAGATCTGACTGAATATTTGCGCAGCCTCTTTCAGACAGTACTTCATCATAGCTAACTGCGTCGTCTGCGGAAAGTCTGAGATTACTATTAATATTGTCCGCAAGGTCATCAACATACTACACGAACATCAAGGGTCCCAGCTCACCTCCCTGGGCTATACCCGAAATTACCTCTACATCTGTCGGTGACTCTCCATTCAAGATAACTGGCTGCATCCTCTCGACGAAAATATCCTCAGTCCAGTCACAAATTTCGCTTGATAATCCATGCGATAGTACTTCTGGTAATAAGCATAGATGGAGTACTTAGTCAAATGTTTTTCGAAGACCTAGGAATACCTGTTTGCCTTGATTCATGCTTTTCAGTAGGCCATGTTGAAAAAATGCGAGTTGCGTTTCAAACGATCCGTATTTTCAGAATCCATACTGGTTGGCATGCAAAGAAAATGCTGTGCGAGATGCCTCATTATGTTTGAACTCAGAATATGTTCTAAGATTCTACAACTAACGGTAGTTTTGTGGATCATTTCTGCTACTATTTTTGTAAACGGGTATTACCCGTGCTTTGTTCCAACCACTAGGCATGGTTTTTTGTTCGAGAGATCTTAGATAGATTACAGTTAAAAAGGGGCTAGCTCAGCCGCAAATTCAGTATCGATTCTGACAGGAATTCCATGGGGCTATGGAAATTTGTGCGATTTTAAGGATTACGGAAGTTTCTCAACGCCACTGACACAAATACCTGTTTCACTTATCAGTGGTAGAAGGATTATAATTGTGGCATTTCACGTGAGTTTTCCTTTGTAAAGAAACATTTTAAAACGGAAATAAGCACTGCCGCTATTGCTTTGCTAGCGTCAATGTCAGCTCTTGTAATGTCCGTGGGTATTCTTTTATTTTTTAATATTCGACCCTAGGTCTTGCATAGACAGGCTGCTTAAAAACTGTCGAAGTTTGTGGGTTTCTTTTTGGGGAGATCAGAAGGAACTGATTGGTAGATCTTATAAGATTAGCACTATTGACTAGAGCAATCAAAACTAAACGTTACAGGTTAAATTTTTTTTACTTTGCGACAATTCTATGATATTATCAAAATAATTTTGCCAGTCAACTCGGCACGTCAACTAAACTGAAGCGAGTGAGATCTGTTGATACTATATTGTGGAATTCGTATTTTCTCATTACTTCTGGTGTTACCTGTGTCTAAGGAGATGTGTTACACACTGTCAAAGGTGGATGTGGCAGTTTTTAATATATTTATGATATTCGTTCAGCAATAGCATATTCTAGTGATGATGTACCTGATATGCTTATATTTCTCGGAGTACGTCGTCACAATTACCGTCTAGCAGAGTAGAGATACGTAAAAAAATGTCAAGATGGTCGGCGGGTTCAAGACATGCTTGCGGGGGAATAGAAGCGCGGGTTGCCAATATCTTCCGTATTTAATCGAGGCGCAAACGTCACAAGCAGATCAGAAGACGTATTAGAGACGATAGAAATGATGCTGTAATAAATCTTGATCCACATTTTTCCATATGAAGAATATTACGGGATTATGAGAGGAACAGAGCTACCATCTGAAGAATGATGGTTGTTTATTGTAGCTCAACTTTACGCTAGGACAGGAAAGGTTCAGTTAATGACAGGACTAGGCCACAATTCTCAAACATGATTGACTTTATTACAATATAGCTCTCTGAGTAAGTTTCATTCCTTGGTACTTATTAAAAAAAAAGCACAGAACATAAAATTTTAAGACGAAGTTTCTCATAAAAACATTAGTCTAATTAAATATAAAAATCTCAAAAACAAATTCAAGCTGACAAGTAAATGACTTTAGAGTTAACTTCTGCAATAGTTAAACACAGGATCATTAAACAACATTAAACAAACTCGTGGTTTTAAAATTAAGACACCACTCACGCAGCTACAAATGCATCAAGAGATAATGGTTATAATTGGAGGCGTATACTTAAAGCAGGATTACACAGCTTTCCTTTCATTACACGTGAACTGCCGCTCTTGGTACGAGCCCTTTTACTCTCCAACAATCAACAGGCCAAGCTCGCCCTTCCCCTCAGGCAGGTCGTTGTACACACGGGAGAGAACACAAAGTAACAAGACAAGCTTCTAGAACATACAAACAGATGATGTTAATTCAACAAGCCTCAAAAACATGTTCATACGTGCTTCAGGGAGTACAGGCCAGACATTAATGACAATTTAAACTATGACCTGGAAAACTTCAAGCACCCAACTGGTTCAGTAAATAAAATAAAAAAAATTTAACCACACTTGATCAACCGTCAAAACACGGGCATTTCACTACTAAGGAAATCGTTCAGGACTGGCAGTTGGCAATACCCATAGCACAGATTGAAGTAGCTGACGAGAATGTCGAATGAGGCAACAGGAGGCAGCAATACATTAAATCGCGTTGTTACCACAGTTCATGGATTGAAATTTTGCTCACAAAACAAAAAACAAGCAAACAAACAAAAAACTATCCGTGGTTCTAATGCCGCCGTGAACAGAAACAAGGCTGTCCACTCAGAGTCCCGTCGACCAATATACGTCAGAATCACCAACGCCAGTACCAACAGTCTCAGTTCTACGCGTTGCCAGCTTATACTGCCGCCCAGCGTGCTTCCAAACACAGTGAATGCGCGACTCACGCCTCCTAGCGGCTCAGTGTTCACTCTCTCTCTTTGGTGCCTCGCCTCAGGTGCGCGCTATATAGGCCAACTTTACGCCAGACTGGATCGATAACCGCTAGGTCAATGTGCACACATCATTTATGTATGTACATGTTCAACAGGCATTAAGCAACAATTATTTCTATATCAGAATCACTTTCAGTAACTGGTTCTAAATATAAAAAAAAATTGTTGACTTTCATATTGTGGATTGATGAGACCATTTGCAAATCTAATAACGAGGTAAATATACACAATTCTCACCACTGATCACTAGTTACATCAACAGGAGCACCAGCACATCTGTAGCAGAAATAAATCGTGTTGACTCACACATGGTGGAGTTATCTTGGTTTTTTATGAACAGATAAATGGTAGTAGCACTCTGAAATTCTTCAGTATGTACCAAGAAGAAGGTTGATTAGTCATGAAATCAGTAGTAAAATAATGAAATGATGTTCAGCAGAACTTAGTGATACACTGAGTTACTTGTCTAATGAATCGTTTGGTACATCCCCAGAGACACTTAGACATCTTGTTATCAACCCCCTTCACAAAATAAAGACCAAACATTAGGAAAGAATTAACGATCCAGCTCATTACTGATAGTATTTCCCAATATTTTGGGGACTTAATGTGCAGTGGATTTAATACATACCTAAGTCAGCAAAACAGTTTGGATCTGAAAAAGTATTGTCAGCTGAACAGGTTATATTTGCCTTGACAGATGATATACTGCAGTCATTAAATCAGAAATTACTACAATTGGGAATATTTTGTGACTTCAATCATTTTCTTCAGGGTGGCCCCAAAGCCTCAATAAATTTGAAGAACATTCTTCCACCAGGATGCTTTTAAGATATTTTATCTGCACTATTAGTTTTGGGCACTTGAGAATGTGCATTGCCCGAAACTAGTGGTGCAAATAAAACATTTTAAACATACGCTGGTACTTCTTCAAATTTTGTGACATGTCTAAGGTTTTTGATTTATGAATCATGATATCCCAAAACAAAACTTAAAATATTACAGATTAGTAGGCACAGAATGTCAAAAGTAATTACACCTGGTGTTAATTCAAGAGCACATTGCAGTGGCCTCTTGAAAGAAAAGTAGGTACTTTTACAACTACCCCACAACACAAATATTTATGAATGTCTTCGCATCATAGATTGTCCATATCACAAGGTCGCACCGCACCTTGGCTTTGGAGATGGCAGCAGATGCTGGTGTCTCACGGCAAGGCTTTGCCGCCGAGGTCTGTGGGTCGAGGCCCACCTTTCTGAGTGGGTTTGAGCTTCTAATGCAAACTGCTGCAAGATAATAAAGGGTTTGTACTGTCTTTGAGCGGTTTCTGTCTCATCCTGACCTACCATACTCCACCAAAGAACACCAGCACCCACTACAATATGTATTCGACAACCTACCAGAGCACATTAAATGTCAAGTAAATAATATAGTGGAATTTAAGATGAATTAAAGTACGTTTTATTGGGCAACTCCTTCTACATCAATGAAGATTATCTTCACAGGAGCACCTAAATAAAATGTTTTAGATTAATTTCAAATTACAATTGGCACTGTAATACAGCAATATAATGTCATTCCAATGTTTTTCAATGGAATTAATGTGCTGTACATCACTTACTTCTTTCTACATCCCAAAGCTCATTCTCCGTTGGAGTCATGGAATAAGGCTAATGCAATGTAGTAACATGGTTGTAAATGTGATTGCCGCAGTATAAATGTTGGTGAACTTCTTTATTTATTTTTAATTTTAATTTTTATTTCATTTAATTAATTAATTAATTTATTTTTTTGGAGTCAGGCGTTTTTTTCAAGTAGATGAATGGGTACAAAAGGGAAAGGAAAACACGAGCTATATACTTTATTTTATGTTTTTGCTGTTGGCCTGGAGCCCATACAGCTCTCTCTCAGTGTTTTAGGAATATTCTACGTTTTTACAGGAAAAACCACGCGCTTTTAGAGATGTGCGGCGCTCGACATAAATGCAAGGTGTATTGTGCCACTGATTAGGAAGGAGCCGATTAACAATGCAGTTGGATCAATTCTTGACTCTGTTTCATTTATAAAACAGTCTTAATAAGTTTTGTGTTCGTGATCGCGTGGGAACGACACGCTACTAGATACGAGCCCAGGCATCCAGAACAATAGAACTTTAATGAAATGCATTCGCAATTGCGAATACAATTAGACTTCAGCTGCACAATTTATTTGTGACATGTGAAAATTTGTCCTGAACCGGAACTCGAACCCGAATTTCCCGCTTTACGCGAGAGGTGGCCTTAATCACTTTGGCTATCCGGGAATGGCCCAAATCCCCAAATGTCGCTTTTTGTCCACGTCCTGCACTCCCACAGTTGCTGCGATTCCTGTACAGCGAGACACTTACGTATTATTGTCACTGCCTGTCTAGGTATGTAATAGCATTTTACAATGTCTGTGTTTAACGGTGTACTATGCAATGACCTTCAGACACGCAAGCATGTCTGAAGGAACAAATTTTGTTATGATCTACAGGTCTATGAAATAGGAGAAATGTGTTCATAATTGTGAAGAACATTACATAGTACGCCCTAAAACACAGACAATGCAAAATAGCAATAGAATTTTATCAACTCGATGAACAAAATAACAGTATTTTCTAGGCGCGGGACTTGGTGCAGTCTTCAGTCCGTCACTTTACTCTGGAATGTTCTAGTGATGGTTGGAGGTGGCCACATCGACAGGGCCGGCGTCGGCGACAGGTGTTCGGAGCCTGTTGCGACGGTACCCACAGGCGGCACCTGGGGCTACGGAGACCACAGCGAAGGAACCGGGAGGAGACGAAAGATGGGAGGACCGAGCCGAGAGCCCCGAGGAGGAAAGGTCGACCCTATGGTCAAGACACTGAAGGAAGCTATAGATGGCAGAACCAGACCACAAGAGAGAACTCGTCGACGACAGTCCGCATGAGTTGCGGATGCCGAGAAATGGATGGTTGGACATGGCCTCATAGTTCATGGAAGACGAGAAGCGCCGGACGCTGTAGCATCCACATCAGGGATAGAGCACCGACTAGGCACGTGGGCCACCGCAGCTGAGACTCGGTGTTGCACTGCATGACCTAGGTAGTGCGCTGCGTGGTTTTTAACAGTAGCAAATGAGCCGATACAACGGAGGGCTGCTATGCCATAGCAAGAAAAGAAATAAAACTGTTGGCCACAGTCCAAATAATGCTCCAGAAAGAGGCCACCCTGGTGAGCACCAAGCCTGTCGCTGGGGAATGGAAACCAAAAACCAACAATCCCTGTCATTAGTTTTGTGTTTGTGGCTAAGTGGGAATGACACATAACAGGATGTGAGCGCAGGCAGCCAGAAAAATATAGCTTTACTAAGTCAATGAACAAAACAACAATAGTCTCTAGGGATATAACTTGATTTTGGTTTCAGTCCGTCCCTGTATCCTGGAATGTCCTAGTGATGTTTGGAGGTGGCTGCAGTCGGTGGTAGAATGAAGTCCCCTGAGACGAGAACTTGAAGATGATGATGAAGACGACGTCCCATGAAGCGGTGCAGACGAGGCACTTGGTGAGCACGCTCAGTGAAGGGAGTGACCACAGATGGTTTGCACTTAGCCAAGGAGCGACTCCTATGTCAGCTGCCACAGAGTGACCAAGCGGCGACCCTTGTTGCTGGGTCACAGATGGATACAGGGACTAGAGCTGGATGCACAGGACTGGGGGCAGCGATGTAGTAGCAAAGGTGGCAGTGCCACCTGTGGTGAGGCTCACGCATCAGGAACTATGGCGACTGCTGGAAAGTCAAATGGAAACAAAGCCGCATGTTTATATGTCCGGTGGACTGTTATCCCTCTATAGCCAGAGCCTGTGTAGCGAGCTGGCGAGGGAGGTGGCCCCTTGCGGTACACGGCTATATGAGTGGATGTGTGGTAGTTGGATTGCAGGCACTAGCTGTACGATGCAGTAATAAGGTTCGCCAGCGTCATCTGGATTCAGGAGTCAGGATTAAAATTGTCAGTCGTCCAACACCAGAGATAACAGACCTGTCATAACGTAACTGTTTTCAGAAAACGTCGAAGCCGGCCGAAGTGGCCGTGCGGTTAAAGGCGCTGCAGTCTGGAACCGCAAGACCGCTACGGTCGCAGGTTCGAATCCTGCCTCGGGCATGGATGTTTGTGATGTCCTTAGGTTAGTTAGGTTTAACTAGTTCTAAGTTCTAGGGGACTAATGACCTCAGCAGTTGAGTCCCATAGTGCTCAGAGCCATTTGAACCATTTGAACCAAAACGTCGAAATTCTACCAGTGGACTAGAGAACGTACCTTGTTAACAGTCAATACTCCACATCAAATTAGTTTCTTGCAGATTCCGCAAAATCTCCACCAGACAAAACAGCGTATCAGTTCAAAGCTACATACGTAGTTGGTTGTGAATCACACGAAAATCAAGCCACTTCAACTTTACAAAGAGTTTAGTAGCAACAACTAATCCTCGGCAAGTCTGTCTCTTTCATCAAACAATACCATCAGACAGCTGTATTTCCCACTGCATAACACAAGTCCTTTGTGTATTAATGACGTGTGCACTCGCTAAGCCGCAACATGAGGCCACAAAAACCGGAAAAACTGATCAGAATTCCAATTCCATGCAAGGGAATGCACTTGTAAGTCCATGTAACAATAAGTTTGTAGATTACGATGAATCACTAAGTCCTGACATTAGAAACCAGTCATACTACAAAACATTACCTCCTCTTTAGAGGATCCACGACTGGTTTTCTACACTCGGTAAGCCTACTGACCAACTCCTCCATTTCGTGAGGGCAAGGCAACTCCCAAAATAATTTAAACACTGGTGCCTTCTAGCCGATCTGGGACGATGAGCAGAACTACTGCTTTTCACACAAATGGGGCATTTTCGTTCTCCATCCCATGCTCATTCTAGTAGCACTTCTATGAAAGTGCTGCCTCCTCCCACCTTTTCTCTCGATGTTATTCCAAACTTCATGGCAATGAACGAAATACCTGAAGTGAGACGAAATCTTTTAATACTTAAAAGAGACTAAGAGATACGGAACACGACTATCAGGTATTGAGAGTCTCCCCTAAAGCTCACTTTTGGTGGTTTAGGGAAAACCAATCAAAAAATGTGTGAATTCCTAAGGGACCAAACATCTCAGGTCATCGGTCCCTAGACTTACACACTACGTAAACTAACTTATGCTAAGACCAACACATACACACACTCGAACCTCCGGCGGGAGCAGCCGCTCAATCCGTGACATGGCGCCTCTAACCGCGCGGCCACTGTGCGCGGCCCAATCAGTTTCCAGCTTCAGAAAAAGAGTAAATTGTCCACTGAGAGCACAAAAACCCCTGGATGCCAGACTTGCATTACTAACTGCCAAGATCCTAATTACAGGACGATGCCTATGGGGTCGGACCCAAATAAAAAATGAATTGCTTTACATACGTTTATAAATGAGTTTCATTCCAATACAAAGTTTATAATTTTCCCGATCTAATATTCTTAGGTACTTATCTGGTAAAATGAATACAAACCTATCATCACAAACCAATAAGTTTTTTCAAAAAAATGTTCAAATGTGTGTGAAATCTTATGGGACTTAACTGCTAAGGTGATCAGTCCCTTAGCGTACACACTACTTAACCTAAATTATCGTAAGGACAAACACACACCCCCATGCCCGAAGGAGGACTCGAACCTCCGCCGGGACCAGCCGCACAGTCTGATTGCAGCGCCTTAGACCACTCGATTAAGTTTTTTATTCAGTTTTAATATCTCTCTCTTAATTATAAGTTATACAATTATCTTCATCTTTATCCAAATAACATAATTTTGTAAATAATTTATGATATTTTGATTAATTAATTTCAGTTATTTATATGAGGGTAGAAATGAAATCTTTGTATGCTCACGCTTGTCATAATAGAATAAGAGAATTTCCACACACCGTAAGATTTATCAGACATTTCTATCCATTATGGTCTTCTGCCATTGTGCACTATCTCAGAGCGCGTGACACTGTCACTGCAGATTAAATCCTTTATTTTGGAAACTGCGAATATTTTTAAGAAAATTCTGTTCTTCATACATACGTTAATGTAGTACCTTATTCTTTAGTTGAGGATTTCATTATCTGATTTGTATTTTAAAAATATCGCATTAAATACGAATTGTGTTAAATGGATATACTTTTCATAACTTCATTTTAATTCTCTCGTTATTTGATAAACACACACACAATGTGTTTATAACTCAGATGTGTTCTGTGAGCTGTAATTTATAAGAATTGTTGTTGTTGTGGTCTTCAGTCCTGAGACTGGTTTGATGCAGCTCTCCATGCTACTCTATCCTGTGCAAGCTTCTTCATCTCCCAGTACCTACTGCAACCTACATCCTTCTGAATCTGCTTAGTGTATTCATCTCTTGGTCTCCCCCTACGATTTTTACCTCCACGCTGCCCTCCAATACTAAATTGCTGATCCCTTGATGCCTCAGAACATGTCCTACCAACCGATCCCTTCTTCTGGTCAAGTTGTGCCACAAACTTCTCTTCTCTCCAATCCTATTCAATACTTCCTCATTAGTTATGTGATCTACCCATCTAATCTTCAGCATTCTTCTGTAGCACCACATTTCGAAAGTTTCTATTCTCTTCTTGTCCAAACTATTTACCGTCCATGTTTCACTTCCATACAAGGCTACACTCCATACAAATACTTTCAGAAATGACTTCCTGACACTTAAATCTATACTCGATGTTAACAAATTTCTCTTCTTCAGAAACGCTTTCCTTGCCACTGCCAGTCTACATTTTATATCCTCTCTACTTCGACCATCATCAGTTATTTTGCTCCCCAAATAGCAAAACTCCTTTACTGCTTTAAGTGTCTCATTTCCTAATCTAATACCCTCAACATCACCCGACATAATTCGACTACATTCCATTATCCTCGTTTTGTTTTTGTTGATGTTCATCTTATATCCTCCCTTCAAGACACCATCCATTCCATTCAACTGCTCTTCCAAGTCCTTTGCTGTCTCCTATAATAATTAACCTATAATAATTAACCTATAATAATTGGTCCACGTTTCTACATCATTTATTTATAAATTATATGATCATTTCATGTTGCTATAGTTAGTTCTGTGATCCTGAACACCAGGTGTGATTTATGGCTTCGTTGTGTGCGGAAAGACGGGGTGGCTGGGGGGGGGGGTGGAGTTGTGGGGAGGGGAAATTAGTGGAAAAATGAATCAATCGAGAGTCATCCATGATGTTGCAGAGTATACATGAAACGGAATTATAGATAAATAATTAGGATCTTAAAGATGACCTACACAGTACTAGGAGGGAATTGCACTGGTTAATTGTTGGGGGAGGAGGAGATTAGTGTTTAACGTCCCGTCGACAACGAGGTCATTAGAGACGGAGCACAAGCTCGGGTGAGGGAAGGATGGGGAAGGAAATCGGCCGTGCCCTTTCAAAGGAACCATCCCGGCATTTGCCTGAGGGGATTTAGGGAAATCACGGAAAACCTAAATCAGGATGGCCGGAGACGGGATTGAACCGTGGTTAATTGTTGTGGGAGTGCTAGCAATAAAAAGCAGTTTTCTAACAGGCACGATAAGCAGTTTTTTCCTGCCATCTTAGTTACATATTGAAGAGACTCACCGAGCGAGGTGGCGCCGTTGCTAGCATACTGGACTCGCATTCGAGAGGACGACGGTTCAATCCCGCGTCCGGCCATCCTGATTTAGGTTTTTCGTGATTTCCCTTAATCGCACCAGGCAAATGCCGGGATGGTTCCTTTGAAAGGGCACGGCCGACTTCCTTCCCTATCCCGACGAGACCGATGACCTCGCTGTCTGGTCTCCTCCCCCAAAAACAACAACAACAACATGAGTCTCATGCGGATGTAGGTGTAACCAAGTATCAACAGGATTTCTATTAGAGCAACAGTTGTTTCAGGGAAAGTAGTAAAGAGAAAGACATTCCCACCCCTATGTAGTAATGGTGGAAGAGATGTGGGCCAACTGTTGCAGAAAGAATCATAACATATAGCAAGTCACATACTTCTTCAAGCCACACGCAATTATGCTTGTCTTAGAGAAGTGACAGAGGAAATAGGTTCTTTGTGCTTGAATTTTGCAATCGGGGATCATGTGTTACAGATGTGGCAGAACTCATGACTACAGTAATGAGAGTGACCTGATAAAGATAGCTTCAGTAATGAGCCATACAAATGTTGAGTTTATTCCTGTTTTGAGATATATGGTTAATCCAGGATGAACAATTCAGATAATCGGGTAATCATGGTGTTGGGTTAACTGCATCATCATTTACCAGTACTGAATCCAACGTAAGTTTGGTTCTTGTAAATGTTTTGGGGTGTAGTATTTTATTGATAGGAAAGGGAACATAGAAATTTCTCGTTTGTAGGTCAAATATTTCAGGAGAGGCACTACAATCAGTTGAAATAAACCCACTCAACCAAAAGCTATAGCGCTACAAAATACACTCCTGGAAATTGAAATAAGAACACCGTGAATTCATTGTCCCAGGAAGGGGAAACTTTATTGACACATTCCTGGGGTCAGATACATCACATGATCACACTGACAGAACCACAGGCACATAGACACAGGCAACAGAGCCTGCACAATGTCGGCACTAGTACAGTGTATATCCACCTTTCGCAGCAATGCAGGCTGCTATTCTCCCATGGAGACGATCGTAGAGATGCTGGATGTAGTCCTGTGGAACGGCTTGCCATGCCATTTCCACCTGGCGCCTCAGTTGGACCAGCGTTCGTGCTGGACGTGCAGACCGCGTGAGACGACGCTTCATCCAGTCCCAAACATGCTCAATGGGGGACAGATCCGGAGATCTTGCTGGCCAGGGTAGTTGACTTACACCTTCTAGAGCACGTTGGGTGGCACGGGATACATGCGGACGTGCATTGTCCTGTTGGAACAGCAAGTTCCCTTGCCGGTCTAGGAATGGTAGAACGATGGGTTCGATGACGGTTTGGATGTACCGTGCACTATTCAGTGTCCCCTCGACGATCACCAGTGGTGTACGGCCAGTGTAGGAGATCGCTCCCCACACCATGATGTCGGGTGTTGGCCCTGTGTGCCTCGGTCGTATGCAGTCCTGATTGTGGCGCTCACCTGCACGGCGCCAAACACGCATACGACCATCATTGGCACCAAGGCAGAAGCGACTCTCATCGCTGAAGACGACACGTCTCCATTCGTCCCTCCATTCACGCCTGTCGCGACACCACTGGAGGCCGGCTGCACGATGTTGGGGCGTGAGCGGAAGACGGCCTAACGGTGTGCGGGACCGTAGCCCAGCTTCATGGAGACGGTTGCGAATGGTCCTCGCCGATACCCCAGGAGCAACAGTGTCCCTAATTTGCTGGGAAGTGGCGGTGCGGTCCCCTACGGCACTGCGTAGGATCCTACGGTCTTGGCGTGCATCCGTGCGTCGCTGCGGTCCGGTCCCAGGTCGACGGGCACGTGCACCTTCCGCCGACCACTGGCGACAACATCGATGTACTGTGGAGACCTCACGCCCCACGTGTTGAGCAATTCGGCGGTACGTCCACCCGGCCTCCCGCATGCCCACTATACGCCCTCGCTCAAAGTCCGTCAACTGCACATACGGTTCGCGTCCACGCTGTCGCGGCATGCTACCAGTGTTAAAGACTGCGATGGAGCTCCGTATGCCACGGCAAAGTGGCTGACACTGACGGCGGCGGTGCACAAATGCTGCGCAGCTAGCGCCATTCGACGGCCAACACCGCGGTTCCTGGTGTGTCCGCTGTGCCGTGCGTGTGATCATTGCTTGTACAGCCCTCTCGCAGTGTCCGGAGCAAGTATGGTGGGTCTGACACACCGGTGTCAATGTGTTCTTTTTTCAATTTCCAGGAGTGTATAAGAAACAAACTTCTGATATATATGAACATCGTTAAAGCAGTAATACAGGGATTCTAAATAAGATGAAATATTAATATTTTTAACATCTATACTGAATTAGGTAGTACCAAGTGAAGACTTCAATTTAAATTTCGTCGATGAAACCTATGTCAGAATTATACAAGAATCCCTTGTTCGAAATTCAATCACCTAAAACTTCCACCGCAATTATTCTGGAAATGGAAAGTGCTATTGACGAGCGACTTACACATAATGGACTGGTAGTCGGAGGCTCGTGTTGTTAACCAACAGACATATAATAATAATACACAGAAAGTGTATTTTTGTGCAAATATACACTTTTTAAATGGAACAACGCTTATCGACGTTAACAAGCTAAAAGTAGGGTAAATTAGAATTCCAGTGGTGTTTCTTTCAGGATTCTGGTGCCATTCTTTTACGAGGTATCGTATTTTGAAAATTTTCCACACCAACACTTGTTTGTGTCATTCAACCCGCATAGTGGCTAGGTACGATGTTCTTACGTTTGCTAACAATGTGCTTTTGTGTTCCTTGAGTGCACTGTGACTTGCCAGTCAGTTAGTGTGTGACAGCCCAAGCAGTACGTCGTGAGTGGACGATGGGATTTACCAGTGCAGAAAAAGCCGACATGCTCATGGTGTATGGAGAGTGTAGGAAGAATACGGTTCATTCTCGTACGGAGAATGAGGCAAGATATCCCAATACACGCCAACCACCTCGGCAGTTATTTATCAACCTCTTTAACCAGTTATGTCACAGTGTTAGAGTAACATCTAAACAACGTAACAGAAGGACACAAGTGACGAGAGAAGAGGGGGAAATTAATCTTCTTGCTGCTGCTACTGCTGTTGTAGTCGATCCGCACATTAGCTCCCGCGCAATCACACGAGGAAGTGGCATTAGTCAGGCAAGTGTCATACACATTCTCCAGCGACATAGGTTTCATCCCTATCACATCTCTCTCCCTCAAGAGCTGCGTGGAAACGATTATGAGAATCATGTCAACTTCTGTTCATGGGCATTAAGAGCCTACTCCAGTTGTATCATGGATCTTGTTTAGTGACGAAGCGACATTCACCAAATGTGGCCAGGTAAACTGCCGAAACATGCACTATTGGTCTGTTGACAATCCCTGTTGGTTTCGTCAGGTGGAACGTCGTCGTCTATGGAGTGTAAAAGTGTGGTGTGGGATAGTGAACAATCAGCTCTTAAGCCCCTTTGACATAGACAGAACACTAAGCGTGCACAAGCATTCCAGCCTCCTAACAGACAATCTTCCACGGCTGCTAGAAGACGTTCCTCTGCAGACTAGAAGGGACATGTGGTACCAACATTATGGCTTTCCAGCCCATACAGCACGAAGTGCTACAGAATGTCTTCACGAATTGTTTGCAAATCGTTGGACTGGACGCCGAAGACCTGTACCTTGGCCAGCTTGTCCCCAGGATTTGACACCTGCAGACTTTTTTCTGTGGGGTAAGCTGAAAGACGATCTCTACAAGGACATACCAACTACAACCGATGATATGCAACGACGTATTACTGCAGCTTGGTCGGTCATCTCTGCCGAAATCTACATCCACATCTATAGAGATATTCCGCAAGCCAACGTACGCCGCGTGGCGGAGGTTATCCTATACCACTATTTGTCATTTCCTTTCCTGTTCCACTCGCAAACAGAGCGAGGGAAAAGCGACTGTCTGAATGCCTCCGTATGAACCCTGATTTCTCGAATCTTATCTTCGTGGTTCTGAAGCGCGAAGTATGTTGGCGGCAGTAGAATCAGCTTCAAATGGCGATTCTCTAAATTTTCTCAATAGTGTTTCTCGAAAACAACGTCGCCTTCCCCCCAGGGATTCCCATTTGAGTTCCCGAAGCAACTCCGTAACACTGATGTGTTGTTCGAGCCTACCGGTAACAAATATAGCAGTCCGTCTCTGAATTGGTTCAATGATTTCCTTCAATCCGACCTGTTACAGAGCCAAAACACTCGAGCAGTACTCAAGAATAGGTCGCACCAGCGTCCTCTATGCGGTCTCCTTTGCAAGTGAACCACTCTTTCCTAAAATTCTCCCAATAAACCTAAGTCGATCATTCGCCTCCCCTACCACAGTTCTGACATGCTCGTTCCACCTCATACTGCTTTGCAACGTTATTTCCAGATATTTAAACGACGTGAATGTGTCAAGCGGAACATTATTAGTACTGTATCCGATCATTACAGGTTTGATCTTCCTATTCATCCGCATTAACTTACATTTTTCTGAATTTGAGGCTAGCTTCATTCATCACACCAATTAGAAATTTTGTCTAAGCCGTCTTGTATCTTCCTACAGCAACTCAAGTTCAGCACCTTACCGTCCACCACGGCTTCATCAATAAACAATCGCAGATTGCTGCCCACCTTATCAGCCAAAACGTTTATGTATATAGAGAACAACAGCGGTCCTATCACACTTCCCTGGGGCACTCCTGACGATACCCTTGTCTCTGATGAACACTTGCCGTCGAGGACAACATACAGGCTCTGAGAACTATGGGACTTAACTTCTGAGGTCATCAATCCCCTAGAACTTAGAACTACTTAAACCTAACTAACCTAAGGACATCACACACATCCATGCCCGAGGAAGGATTCGAACCTGCGACTGTAGCGGTCGCGCTGTTACAGACAGCAGCGCCTAGAATCGCTCGGCTACTTCGGCCGGCCAACATACAGGGTTCTATTATTTAATATGTCTTCGAGCCACTTACATATCTGTGAACTTATTCCATATGCTCATACCTTCGCTAACAGCCCGCAGTGAGGCACCATGTCAAATGATTTCTGGAAATCTAGAAATAAGGAATCTGCCTGTTCCCCTTCATCCATAGTTCTCAGTATATCATGTGAGAAAAGGCCAAGCTGAGTTTCTCACAAGCGATACTTCCTAAGACTATGCTGAATCGTGCACATAACCTTCTCAGTATCAAGAAAGTTTATTATATTCGAACTGAGAAATTGTTCAAGGATTCTGCAGCAAACAGGAGTTAGGGATATTGGTCTGTAATTTTTCGGGTCCGTTCTTTTACCTTTCTTATATACTGGAATCGCCTGCGCTTTATTCCAGTCGCTTGGGACTCCGCGCTAGCACGTGTGCAGCAGTCGTCCCATACCAGACTTGAAGCTTCTACTACCGCTGCTGGTGATCATTTTGAACACAACCTGTGCTGGTCAATTGTCTGATTACTGGTCAGTAGCCACATAACTGGTGTATGCACTTGTGTCGTTCTGTAGTGTGTGCTAAAGAGCGCTGTGTCGTAGAGTGCATTCGTCCCAGACACACTGGCCCCAACCCAGGCCTTATGGTCTGGGGTGAGATAAGCTACAAATCTTATTCACCTTTGATGTTTCTGGAGGGGAGGCTAACCAGCAATTGGTATGTGCAGAACGTTGTTAGACCCGTTCTTTTGCCGTCCTGGTAGCAGGAAGGTTATGTGCTGTTTCAATAAGATAATTCACACACACACACACACACACACACACACACACACACACACACACACACACACACTACCCGTGAAGCTCAACGTACTCTGCAAGACGTGCAGAAAATTCCCTGGCCAGCACTAGCTCTGGAATTGTCTCCAATCGAGCATGTGTGGGATGTAGTGGGACAAGAAGTGACTCGTGCGACATGTCAAACAACAACTCTTACAGAACTACGTAACTACGTTAACACGTCGAGCATGCATGGCATAACATATCCCAGGACGGTATTTGTCATTTGTAGGATCGACAGGATGTCAGAATCAGCACTCGCATTGACGCCCATGGAGACTACACCACATACTAATGTGGATGTTTCAGCATGGGTCGATACCTGGTACCTCAGAACTGCCTGTGCTACGATCTGTAAATGTTATCATTTCATGTAATCCACATGCACTATTGCACTAATAAATCTTGAGTGAATTGGAAACCTGTAAAATGGTGTACTAATTTTTTTTCTGGCAGGGTATGTATACAGGATGAAATGGTTTTCAGTCCAGATATTTCTATTGATGAATAAATACGATGTACTGAACAACAGTACACCAGTATAAACGTCATTTGCAGAATAATAATTATACCTATTACAAGTCGTATGTTTTTAGGTTGGTTAGTATCTCCAGGTGCGTGTGGCAAGAGCAAGCCATAAATGGTTATTTTCCATAGGGAAGTAGGTCAGGTGTTGAAGTGTGGACACGTGGATGCAAAAAGGCTAGTCTATACTGACAAATGTAGCCCACTTAGAGGTGCAGTTACAACCATGCAGAAAACATCTGGTAATAAAGTTTGTGGTGTCTTTGTGGGAAAACTGTTCCACACAGAGAAAAAGCAACCAATGCACTGATGTGTGCGCGTTTTAAGGTACCACACATCTGAACCTATACTCATTAAATGCTGTATATGTATGGCTTCACAAAAAAGTTACACATGCATGCCATCAATGCCGGCCGGTGTGGCCGAGCGGTTCTAGGCGCTACAGTCTGGAACCACGCGACCACTGCGGTCGCAGGTTCGAATCCTGCCTCGGGCATGGATGTGTGTGATGTCCTTGGGTTAGTTAGGTTTAAGTAGCTCTAAGTTCTAGGGGACTGATGACCTCAGCAGTTAAGTCCCATAGTGCTCAGAGCTATTTGAACAATTTTTGAACCATGCCATCAATGAGTATACAAAAGATTAGTGTTGATATTCTTTCACAGGTAGAACTGCCACTGGAGTGCATTGATGCTGTTCATGTTTGGTATTGTTATCAATAATGGTGGTATATATAAGGGGCGTGTACAGTGTCTGATGTTGAGTCAACACTGTGAAGGACAGGGAGATGCTGCGCATCCGTGTGAGACAAACTTTTACACACCTGGCACAGTCTGAAAGTGGGCCCATTGTGGGTCTCCATTTAGCTAGCTGACATACTCGTGCAATATCCAGATTGGAAGATCATTTGGATGTGACAGTGGCTTGATATTGGACAGCATGGGAACATGAGAGGATGATGTTTGGCTTGTGGGGCGCTCAACAGCGTGGTCATCAACACCCGTATGAAGTCCCAATTTTTTCACTCTCTAACTTTTTATGCAGTCATATCTAGCCACTAGTACGAATGATGATGATGATCAAATGACGAGGACAACACAAACACGCAGTCCTCGGGTAGGAAAATCCCCAACCCGGCCGGGAATCTTACCCGGGACCCCATGATCCAGAGGCAGCAACGCTAGCCACTGGACCACGAGCTGCGGACAGGGGAGGGATAATGAGAGCAGGCATGCTTTTCATTAAGGTTTCAGATGACCACGTCTGACCTCCACAAGAGGGGATCACTGTGTTGTGTAAGAAACACGTCAAAATCCCCTCACTTCTGCGCCTACCACAGGAGAACAAATAATGCACTCTTTCACTATTCTGTGCCGCCCTGCACTGTTGGTACGAGACTAGCAGCAGCAAGACTAGAAAATTAGAGACCCGTGAGTAGTCTGCTGTCAATATCACACCACAAAACGTTGTATTTGGAGTGGTGCCTTGACTGGGAAGCTTGGACTACTGATGAATGCAACGAGTTGAGCAATGAGTCATGTTTCTGCACTACACCATATGACCATCGTCAGCGAGTACAGCCGCGAGAGGTCCCATTCTTGAAATGTTTTGGAAAGGCACAGCGGCGTTACTACTGGTGTCATGGTGTGGGGAGCCATCGGGTATGACTTCAGGCCACAACTGTTAGTGTTTGAAGGAACTCAGTTGACAGAATGGCACGTCAAAGGCATTCGGCGTCCTCATGTATTTTCTCTTATGCGATAGTATCGTGGTGCCACTTTTCAACAGGACAATGCTCGTCCACATATTTGATTTGTCTCTGTAAGCTATCTGTGTGGTACTCCCGTGGCCAGCAAGATTCCCACATCTGTCACCGATAGAACACATGTGGGAGCAGCTCAGTTATCAACTCTTCCACATCACAGCAGTTGTGGGCCAGCTTGCCTCAAGAGAGGAAACAACGGCTTCATGCCACCCTTCCGAACCAAACCAGTGCATGCATCCAGGTCAGAGGAGGTGCGAGATCATACTGATAATGAGCTCTTACTGCCAAGTTCTTTGTAAATTTACGTTGATTTTGTAATCATTGAAACAACTTGACACATTCTCTCAAGAAGGTTCAAATGGTTCTGAGAACTATGGTACTTAACTTCTGAGGTCATCAGTCCCCTAGAACTTAGAACTACTTAAACCTAACTAACCAAAGGACATCTCACACATATATGCCCGAGGCAGGATTCGAACCTGCGAACGTAGCGGTCGCGCGGTTCCAGACTGTAGCGCCTAGAACCGCTCGGCTACCCCGGCCGGATTCTCTCAAGAAGTTTCACTTCGTCTCGTCCTCCCCTTCTGAGTGCTTCACTTTTTGTGAGGCTGTATATATACAAGGTGTCTGTGCTAAGAGGCATTAGGAGCATTTTCTTTGTTGTTTCGGCAGATGTTTGCATTTTTGTTTCTGCAATGAGGAGCTTGAGTCAGCCCAAACAAATACAATTACTGCTTATCATACTGCTTTCATTCAACACCCAGTGTTGACAAAAAGCGTCAGTTTGTTTCCTGTTACGAACAAAATTATTTTCAAGGCGGAAATTTACGCGCTCATCCGATAGATCAGTGCCACATTAATCTAGAGTGATATTCGTTTTATGACAGGGACAGTAAATCCCGAACAATAATCGATATTCAAGAAGCGACTGCGTAGTGCTGCTGCATGGCAGTAGAAGTCAGCACAGGCAAGAGCGGCACATGAGTCCTTCTGCAGTACTGGTTGTTTATAAGCGGTGGCACGCCATTCTCCCACTTTAACTATACTGTCAGTCAGATTAATGTTCATACTTTGTCATGATCTCGGTGTTCCCCAGTACTACATTTGGTATCTGTGGTTTAAGAAATTTTTACATGAGGAAATTGTGGGCAGAATGTTTATATAACTGCATGTGTAGCCTGTAGAACACTTGTACCTGAGGCGACAAAGAATAGTGGGAGAGATGGACGGCGGGCCGTAAATGCTGAGTCCGACGACCTGGCTGTGCAAGTCTTCCTGGGAAGCAGCGCTCTGTGGATTGTAGCTGCCGAGGGACTCAGTGCTGTGGCACTTCCCTCTTTCCATTTAAGGTGGAGCAGGAGAGTGCTGGTTCACAAAATGTTTCATCTGGGCCAGGCGACAATCTGTCGCAAAGGTGGCCAGTTAGTGGAAAGTGAGTGGAGGAAGTCTTTCAAGAGAAACTGCTGTAATCTGACCTTTTGTGCCAATAGTGGGCAGGTCATAAAACTCTTAGCATTCTCATGTTACAAGCTGGGACGATACGGACAGAGGGGCTGATGAACATGATTAGTGGAGGTAAGATTGTAACTCCCCTGATGCCAGGAAGTCGCCCAGTTCTTTTAGCGAGTGCCAAAAAACATATATTTCATGGGCACTACTGTCTGGGAAGCTTAACAGCCTTCTTTCGGAAACGGGAAATGGTCGACCTGGAAAGACTATATCTCTTCGTAAATGAGGGACTGTGGTCCTGTCTAGGTAGAGGTTTTTTGCCGAAACATGGCCATGCCTTCAGTGAGAACGACGCCTCCCTAGTCTACAATATTATTTTTTCAGACAGAGAGATTCTGAGTCGGTGATTGGCCCCTCTCAGGATATGCAAAGAAGAATCTTATTCCCCCAGAGTGGGTACTCTGGTGCTGTATCTGGATTTACTACTAGGTCAATAGAACAGTCAAGAGGGGAGATTCAGTGAGTACAGGATAGTTCGATTGGGTTGTACAATGTGAAGGGGGTGTCGTTTTTGCTAATTCGGCTCCCGTACCGAGGCTTGGTGGAAATTGGTTGTGATTCTTTGCCTTCTTCGTTTTCTGGTCCTCCCCTGGTGGAGAACGTCAGGTCTTTCACTAGAAGATGAGACTTGTGTTCTGTAACTTGTGGTGGACTAAGAGCCAGTGACAGTTTCCAACTGTACTGACAATCGAACTGCATATCATCTCGGACGTATCTTGAGTCACGAGGGTGAACTTATTTGTCATGAGCCGGCCGTGTGACGTTTGACAGTTCCAACATGCACCGTCATACCTGTTAGTCAAATTGGTCTAGCCAGACCAGCAAACGGCCGCACCTCACACTGAATTCTGCCAGGAATTCAGGGCCCTGATAGGGAAGTTCCTCGCGTTCTAATAATCAGAATGCCAGTCCGCGTAGTTTGCAAATTTTGATGGATGTGTCAGAACATTACAGCTGCCGCAGTGCTCCACTCCTCGCCCACAGCACGCCGATTTCTGCTGCCGCCTGAATCATGGAGAAAGGGTAAAGTATTATTGCTGCACCGGCGTAGGCTTGTTAAATGATATTCACAGAGCCCTGTCCTCTGTGAACCACAGTTTGTGGTGTACTTGGTCGTAGCTGAAAATGTTCAAATGTGTGTGAATTCCTAAGGGACCAAACTGCTGAGGTCATCTGTCCCTAGACCTGCACACTCCTTAAATTAACTTATGCTAAGAACAACACACACACACACACACACACACACACACACACACACACACATGTCCGAGGGAGGACTCGAACCTCCGGCGGGAGGGGCCGTGCAATCCGTGACATGGTACCTCAAACCGCGCGGCCACTCCGCGCGGCGGTTGTAGCTGATTCCATTTAAATAGAATTGGGCCTCACAGTGCTTTCATTAAAAAAAGAAAAAAAGTTAGCTTCATCGTAAAAAGGATTAATGCAGGGGAGAATTTGCATAGTTTCCGCCTCAACGAATGCTTTGTCAATCAAACACCATCCCTTTTCTGATTTGTGTGTGTCATTTTTTTGGTAAGATTTATGAGCTGGTTGTAGTTATAAAAGGATTAATAAAAACTTATCATTATTTTTGTAAACTTAAATAAGTCATTGTTCTCATTCATATTCCCTCTACTATTCACTGTTTTTATCTTATTGTGGTGATACATGGGTACACCAGCAATTCAAGGTTCAATCTTATTAAATTAGGTAATTTGATTTTTAATTTGTGTTTTGAAAGTGAGCGCAGGCATAGGCAAGAAAAGTACTATGAGTAGATTCACTAATCTCATATATAGAAAGTAAGGGTGTAGCTCACGGTTTGAAGGTTACTGAGAAGATAATACTTTTCAGTACGTAAAGATAACATTTATCATCACTCAGACATATATTTATGATTAAAGCAAACGACGGCTTGCATTTATAGTACTGTAATGTTCTTGTCAATATGACTGGATAAAACGAATATGACACTATTCTAATTTTGCACCTCTCTATTGAATGATAAAAGTAATTTTGTTCGTAGCGGGGAACAAACTGAAGCTTTCCGTAGACGATGGACGTCGCATGAGTATTTGTTTGGGCTGACTCCACGTACATTTTGCAAAAACCAAATAGCATATATCTGTTGAAATATCAGTGGAAATGCTCCTGACGACTATGACATATTTCCAGTATTTGCAAGTTTCAAAGCATCTCTTGTTCAAGACAATCCTCTCTTTCTTATTTCATATAATGCAATTATTTTCGTACAATTCGCAACAAGAGTTATGGGTACTAGCAGCACTCCTCTTGACAATTTTTTTGTAGATAAATCCAGATTGCTAAGTTAATGGTTAAATTCTGTACTTCACTGTCCTTCAAACCGTTATGCTCAAGTGATGATAGTTACTATCAGGGTGTACAACATACATAAAAATAAATGCAAAATTAGAATAGTAAATAATGAAAAGAGATTTGAGGAATTAAGGTATTCATGAAGTACAGACAGGAAATGTAAGATTCTTTGAAAAACTGTTGTCCTAGCATACGTCCTATGTAACTAGACTAGTTGCTCGTAAAAGTTTCAGATTATTATGCAGAAGTAAGAGATGTGTATGTTTCATATCAAGGATAATTGGTAATGAGGGGATGAAGTCACATAAGAAGTGGCGTAGTAAAATTCTAAGCAAAACCATCAGACCATCGAAATATATACGTTTTCAAGAAAGAATACGTTTTTACAGGAAGAGGGATGACAACTATTTGAAACTCAGTTCAAAACAGATCAGGAAAAAAAAAGAGTGCGGTTCTTGAGAGAACTTCTTCAAAGTCAGGTAATGAGCTGAGTAAAGATGGCCTCAAATTAGAAACTCTCTTATTTTTTGTGTCAGTAACCAGTAACTTAGTTCGTAGTCTCCAGTTTCCAAGAACAAACATTTCAAAACTCCCTACATTTCCAAAAGAATTTTTTAATTATAAATTTTCGGTTGGTTACAATGAAAATAAACAAATGTTGTTCAGCTACGTTTATGTGATGAATGTTTTGTGAGTGTTTTTCCCATACGTAAATATATTGTTGTTCAACCAACAAAACAATAGTAACGAATTGCTGACAAGACCCATTCTTCTCAGAAATTGCAAACCAAAAAACTGAGATCATATGCAAAAAATTAATTAACAGTACATAAAATCATCTGAGAAGAAACTGGTACGGATTTCGAAATGAACTGTAAACTGAAATACCGGTACTTGCCTTGACAAAGGACATATATAAATCGATAAATAAGAATTTGTTGCCTTTGGGGAAATTTGTGATTTAGGTAAGGCAGCTAGTTGTGCGAACTGTTATGCTTCATGTAAAAGTTATTACATTACGTTTTTGTAGGCATAGTGGGCTCATGATTTTTATCTTACCTTCATTACAAAGAACTAATTATCATTTCCATGCTGATCACACAGCAATATGCCCCAAAAGTTAGAAGCATTTAAACATGGTGCTCTATATGGTCATATGATGGGTCCTCTGTTGTTTCCGATATTCGTAAATGATCTTTCGGTTGGGGTTCACATGTTTACGACACCAATCCAGATAACGTTTAGTACTTTATTTCTGATATGGTGTATTTTAAGACTTCAGGTCACAGCTAGTAATGATTGTGGCAACTCTGATGCCACAACGGTACATCACGGACATTCTGCATCCTCATGTGTTAATTCTCACCTGAAAGTATCGTAGTGCCATTTTTGGATAAGACAATACCCGTCCACACATGTCACATGTGTCTATGAGCTGTCTGCGTGATGCTGACGTACTCCAGTGGGCAACAAGATTCCCAGATCTGTCCCCAACTGAACATATTTGGGAACATCTCGGACGTCAACTCCGTCCCATTGCTAATCTCCAGGTTATCAAAGACGTCCTACAACAACTGTGGGAGAGCTTGTCTCACGTGAGCATGCAACGACTTTATGACATCCATCCCACCCCTATTAGTGCATGCATCCAGGCCAGAAGGGGTGCAGCATCGTACTGATAATTGGGCTTATACTGCCAAGTTCTTTGTAAATTTGTCTCGATTTTCTAATCACTGTAATAACGTGACTTGGCCTTTCAACCGATGACATTTCATTTCGTTTCCTCCTCCCCTCGTAGAAATTACACTTTTTTTGCCAAGCTGTGTAATCGACATTATCACTGTAACATTATATTCTTTTATAATGTTAAGTCATAGCATTGTACTGTGATCAAATAAAATTTACATCCAGTAGTTCTCTCCACATCTCAGTGATCGATCTCCACAGGATCCATTTGTATAATGTAATGTCATGTTACTATGTGTAACTATTTGGCTCCAGAATGTTTTCTAATGCCAACCTACAGCCTTCAATTAGATCATAGACCCACTTTTATCTACTGGAATACAACAGAAAATACCATTGGTCTATCTACGCTTTATTCCTGTAGCAACCCACATACAATTCATTTTCGATAAAGTCGTAATAATATCATTTACTGCTGTCCTGATCTATTTTTTCCTGTCTCTTCTAATAATTCTCACCAGAGATTTTTCCAGCGCTTGATTAGTAGTCTTATTTTTTCACTGAAATTTCCACGTTACCATGTCTTAAGTCAGAATTGGTAATACAAACTGACTGAAAATTGTGCCTGGCAGAGAAACTGCAAACTTAAGTTTGAAAAACGTGTACAGGTTACCAAAAACACTCCAGCCCGTTTTTACTCTTCTGGTTATTTAGCCTGCTGTCTATCAAATCATTATTTCCAATTGTTCAAAATACAAAAGCTCTTCATTTGAAACTATGGCTTTTTTTATTTATACTATGTTTTTGATGTGTTAATTATAGATTTTAGTTTTATTGCAATTGATTTTCTAGCCTGCTTTCAGTTAAGCTCTATAAAGAATTTCTTTTAATTGTTGAAATTTATTTGTACTAGAGACTAAGAGCACAGTGTCATTAGCAAAACGAATGTGCTTCACATGTGAACCACAACACATATTCTTTCCTGATGAAGTCGGAATCACACCGTAGCAGTAATATACAGATTTTAAATACATTGACAAAGGTAGAATCTACGCTTTATTTCTCAATGGCTGTTGAAAAAGCTTTTGTTTACAAAACGTCATAAGCTTTCTCAAAATCTGTTAATCCCAGACGAAGAGGTAATTTATACCCATTGATCAGGTTTACGACTTGAAAGAGGTCAGTTTTACTTCAGCCACTTGTAATACAGCTCATTCCTTTGATTTTTTATGCAATTAGTGTTAGTTTTAATGAATATTTTTATCTAATGGAGAGGATGCTGACAAGCCTATGAATTTTATCATGTCTGCTTTCTTGTAAAGAACAACTACAGCATTATTCGTTTTGGAAATTGTATTTCCTGACATACATTCTGTAAATAATTTTGCCAGTTCTTTTTCCATTAATTTTCCTCTGGTATTAATCATTTCTACTGAAATTCCTTTATTTGTAGGCACCCTGTCTTTCTTCATTACTGTAATGGGTGAACTATCGCAGGTACCCTGTCGGAATAGTGTCTCAGTATTCGAGCACGGAACTGGCAGCAGAAATCGTGACGCCTAAAGCGATAAGGGACGGTAGTTCGAGGGAAAGGATATAAAAGGCATGGCAGATTCCTCAGCAACCGATTGTGAAGAACAACCTTTGGTCCGCAACAGTCTACTGGCTTGGCGCACTAAGTGCTCAAGAGAGTGTCATTACTGAGTTTGTGGAGGCCTCGCCCATTTTTTTCATTTGCTTCTTGAATGTCGTACCACCTGTTCAGCCTCGTTGGTTAATTAAGGAACGCCTCGTAAAAGAATTTCTGAACATTGTTCTTGGTACAGAAATCATGGTTGGCATAATTTGAGCCCATTATTGGAGACTGTAACTTGAAGGCGCTCTTCAGTGGCCTTGATTTTCCCGAGGGCTTTAATAATCGCTTTATATGTGGTGAATGGGCCTGTGAACCCAAGATGGATTCGATTTCATAGTTTATGTGGAGCGGGATATAGAGTAAATAACATGAATGAGATTGCTTGCTGCTGTACACACAGGGTACACTTTTGCACCAACTGCTCAATTTCCTTACCAGTTCCTGGACAGTTTGCAAGCGCCGTCGTGCGAGGTATTCCTTAATGACATTCTTGTAGAAGTTCAAGTACCTAATGTCTAAAAGTTGGAAAATAACGACTCGATTATCATCATTTTCGGTGCCCAATATAATGCAGTTTATCATGAAGAACCAATACACAAAGTGATCCAGCAGGAATGGTCATTATTCAGGGATATGATTTGAAGAATCATTCGAAGCAAAAAAAGGTGGAGTAAACATCGGCTGTAAAACAAATATCTTAATAGCTATGAACACTTGTTCAGTAGAAGAAATGTGTCTCTCGGTAGCGAAGATAGACACGTGCTCATAGCTTTTCGTAAGCATTTTTGAGCCCATGTTTACTGGATGTTTTTTTCTTTTTTTTGGTCCATACCACCACCTCTCAAAATATGGAAAACACAGACCTTGCAGTAGAAGAGATTTTTTTTTCACGGAATCGAAGATAAAGAAGCGCTCATGGCTCTTAAGGTATGCATTTTAGAGCTCGCATTTACTAGACTATTTTACTTCGAATGATGGTTCCTATCATATCCCTGAATATCGACCATACGGGAAAGAATGTGAAGACGTCGTCAGGCGAGAGCAGAGGCAACCAGCTGGAACAGCCTCATTTAATATGCCATCACTCACATAGTAGTGTGTCATCTTGACTGGTCCCTTCGGCTATACCATGAGCTTTTACAGGACAAGACGAGATGGAATACTAATAATCCCTATTTATCTGAAGATAAAGAATCTCCTGTGTGACGAACACCGGAGATATCTCGAAATGATATCAGAGATGGCGTGAATAGGTTTGCAATGGATTACGTAATGGTACAAATTAAAAGATACGCTCAATGTCATACAGGCGTACATATCTCGACATCCATATAGCTGTTCTAAGTAACTTCTTATCTTGCACGCTTCGTAACACTGCCATTTTGCCTTAAACAGACATATACATCTCGACATACAAACGCATGTATCTCGACATCATTACGTCTCTTGGTACTGTCGCGTTTACTTACATGAGTCTTAAGTTGGTTTGCCCAAGATATTTTCTGTGTGTACTATATTTGATGCACTTGCCGTACTCCATGTTAGATTGTTTTCGACAGTAATATGTACGTTTTTGATTGAAGTTATATAACTCCGAAATCGATAACATATTTATTGTGTTTATGAACTTCATAAATAGAGACAGCTAACTGGAATATTTCAAGCATATATTATTGGTAAACACAGCTGATTGTCAAACAATTCCATTCGCAAAACGACAGAATACTTCAGCATTATTTATCCAATCACGTTGAGTTGTTACTGAAAAATCCACCACTGTGTGTGATACATAACAACAAATTTAAACTAAGTTCCATCATTCTCACAGTTTTAAGGGCTTGAACGCTGATCAACCTGAAAGACAAGGAAACAAGTCATTGATCGCATCTACGTTTATGATAAAGAAGATAACAATTTTATTTCTTTATCAATAGTAAAACCATCCTTAAAGATAACAAAACTTTTTTCGGGAGAGTAGGGTAGTTATCAATATAATGTGTATTATGAAATATTGATATACGGGTTAGATATCTAAAGGTGTGTCTGTTATCGGTAATGCAGGGAAATCTTGGGAAATTTTGACTGAAATGTTGAAAAAAGTGTGTAGCAGACAAAATAGACTAATCTGAGACAAGGTTCACTAAATTTGTTGCTCAGAACCAATGTCTGAAATAAGATGGCACGATAAGGAAGCGAAAAAGGATAAAAAAAAAACAGATTATGGCACGTCCTAAAAGTATTCTGAATAAAAAATTGTCCTTGAACGTGTAGACCATGTTGATTCAGTTCTTTCACTGAACAAAACACAGCTTGCAATGATTAAAATATCGTCGACATTGCGGTTATTAGAGACTTAGCCACAAGGTCACATGTAGAAGGGTGGCGAAGAGAAAAGACAATAGCATTTTAAAAAGTAATTGCCACATTATTGACATCAAGTGATTTAGGGATACAAAAAGAAATTTTATCAGGATAGACGAAAAAATTGAACCCCGTTCCTTTTGTGTATGATGGCAGTATCTTATCCTCTATTTCATCACGCTCAGTATAAAAATGTATGCCGGCCGCGGTGGTCTAGCGGTTCTAGGCGCTCAGTCCGGAGCCGCGCGACTGCTACGGTCGCAGGTTCGAATCCTGCCTCGGGCATGGATGTGTGTGATGTCCTTAGGTTAGTTAGGTTTAAGTAGTTCTAAATTCTAGGGGACTGATGACCATAGATGTTAAATCCCATAGTGCTCAGAGCCATTTGAACCATAAAAATGTATTATCAAATCATTTTCTTTGATATAATAATTGAATACATGTCTCTTTTGTTCGGTTTCCTTGTAAAAGATTTATAGAGGCAATGGACTGTGTCGTAAGAATACACTTCCTTTTCTGTACTCCATTTTACCTCTAAATGTTTTCTTTAACGAGTGATCTTGACTGGTTTCAGATTCGAAAAATCTATTTTTTGACGGGTGTAGCAAGCTTTGCCGTTGAGGCTTCGTGTGCTCTCAGTAGAACGTTCACTTGCAGTCATTTTAATGCAAACACAGCAAAGTAAAGCAAATACTCTTGATTAAAACCCTACTAGTAGATCATCACTACTGATTCTTACTAGTTAGTAGAGGAATCTACTTATTTAGTTTATATTAGCAGCTTTCAATACTAATAAACCGTATTCCTTGTCTCCCTCCTCATTCATTCGTGAAGGATCTAAGGAACACGATGTGTAAATGACTGAATGAAGGAGAAGGAAGGAAGATTGGTGTTTAAAGCCTCGGCGACGCGTGGTCATTATACACGGAACACAAACTGGTATTGGAAAGAATGGAGAAGAAAAGCAGTCGTAAAATTTCAAAATAACCATCCCGACATTCAATGTAATCGATTTAATGAATTCACGGAAAATCTGCATCTGGAACCCAGATGAGGATTTTAACCGTCGTCATCCCGAATAGGAATCCAGTGTCTTACCACTGCGCTACCTCGTTCGTTGATGATTAATTTGAATAAAACTGCTACATATAATCGCTGTCTCCTTTTTAGTGATAAACGAATATCTGTTCCGCAGCTATTCTTAGCTCTGTCGTTATCGACTGTGAGGAATGTGGACTCCCTCTACAAACACAATTCCTTATGAACAACACTATCGTCACATAGCCGTTACACAAGCCACAGCTCTAGATACTTTTGGACATTGCTCGTGAAGTTCGTAGGTTACACTTACGTGTAGTTAAATACGTAGTTAAATGTGTACTGCAAACATAGACTTGTTACAACAGAAAGTTTATAAACTGAAAACAACCCGGTCACACACGAACAACAGGCTGTAATACTTGAAGGTGGTTCCCGCATATCGGGCGTGAAATCGAAATACTAGGCAATGGGCAAATTTAGCATCTCCTCGAATTATTTGAGAAACGGTATATGGTGCTTTCTGTAGATACTGGCAGCATAGTGCGGTGTGTAACTTAACGTATTTTCTGCATAACACTATAGTATCTGGAGTTTTTAGAAAATATTTTTGTAGCGGTAATAGTTACAGAGTTATTGAATTACAGTATTTAAATTTCTTACAACTGATCACTTATCTTGCAGTTTCCTCGCCTCAAATACTTGCTTCAGATATCAACAGTGGTTCTGTATCCATCTATTGCACTGAATAAAGAACGCATTGTATTTGTCCTTATTGTTAACGTACAGAGGTTGGACAAACAATGGAGAAATGCATTTTTGGACATAAATGCAGATTCTAGCCAAGCCTGCATGTTGTGCTATTTTATTTGACCTTGAACGGCACCTTTGTGGAATAATGTTCGGTGTATTTGTGAGTGCATTGCACTGAGGTGACATACGTCAGGGCATAGCGATATGCACATATACAGATGGCGGTAGAATCGCGTACACAAGGTATAAAAGGCAGTACACTGGCAGATCTGTCATTTGTACTCACGTGATTCACGTGAAAAGGTTTCCAACGTGATTATGGCCGCATGAAGGGAACTAACAGACTTTGAAAACGAAGTGGTAGTTGGAGTTAGACGCATGGGACATTCCATTTCAGAAAGCGCTCGGGAATTCAATATTCCGAGATCCATAGTGTCAAGAGTGTGCCGAGGATAGCAAATTTTAGGCATTACATCTCACCACCGACAACGCAGTTGCCGATGACCTTCACTTAACGACCAAGAGCAGCGCCATTTGCAGACGACTGCCGCGAGTGCCTATGCTAACAGGACGACGTCGCCTACAGCGCCTCTCCTGGGCTCGTGACCGTATCGGTTGGATCCTAGACGACTGGAAATTCGTGTCCTGGTCAGCTGAGTCCCGATTTCAGTTGGTTAGGGCTGATGGTAGGGTTAGAGTGTGGCACAGACCTCAGGAAGCTTTAGACCCAAGTTGTCAACAAGGTACTGTGCAGGCTGGTGGTGGCTCCAGAATTGTGTGGGCTGTGTTTGCTTGGAATGGGCTGGGTCCTCTGGTCCAACTAAACCGATCATTGACTGGAAATGTTTATGTTCAGCTACTTGGAGACCATTTGCAGCCATTCATGGACTTCATGTTCCTGAACAACGATGCCACAGGGGCACAATTGTTCGCCATTGGTTTGAAGAACATTCTGGACAGTTGAAGCTAATGGTTTGGCCACCAAGACTGCCAGACACGAATCCCATAGAACATTTATGAGACATAATCGAGAGGTTAATTCATGCACAAAATCGTGCACCGGTAATCCTTCCGCAATTATGGACCGTTGTGCTGTAAAGTGTGTTCATATCCTTCTGCATTTAGAGTTTTCTTAAGTGCAATAATGGGAGCACACCCTGGCCACGAAAAACACCCCCATACCGTACGCCAGTCCCTCTGTACTTCACTGTTGGCACCACACACGATGGCAGTTAGCGTTCTGTAGGCATTCGCCAAACCCAAACCCTCCCATCGGATTATGACAGAGAATTGCCTGATTCATCACTCCCAGTCACTCGTTTCCAGTCATCCACTGCCTAGTGACGTCGGTCTTTACACCACCTCAAACGTCGCTCAGCACTGACTATCAAAATCTGTGGCCTATGAGGAGTCTCTCGACCATTGTACCTCATTCTTTTTAACTCCATACGCCCAGTCATCGTGCAAACTGGACTACTGGTAGCACTTTGGAACACGTAAGTGATTCCTTCCACTGATTTCATCCGATGTTTTACAATCACCCTCCGCAATGCTCGACGGTCCCTGTCCGTTAGTTTACAAGGCTTTCCTGGTCTTGGTTCGGCTGTGGCTTTTCCATTGCTTTTCCATTTCACAATCACATCACCAACAGTCAACTTGGTCAATTTTAGAAGGAAGGAAGGAAGGTTAGTGTTTAACGTCCCTTCGACAACGATGTCGTTAGTTAGTAACCGAGTACGGGCTTGGATTAAGGAAGAATGGGAAAGGAAATCGACCGTGTCCTTTCAAAGAAACCATCCCAGCATTTGCCCTAGATGATTTAGGGAAATCAAAGAAAACTTGAATCTGGATGGCCAGACGCGGATTTGAACTGTCACCCTCCGGAATTCGAGTCCAGTGTGCTAACCATTGCGCTACCTCGCTCGGTAGCTTTAGAAGGGCTGAAATGCCCCTCATGGATTTATTATACAAGTGACATCCAATGACTATTCCACGTTCACTGTCACTGAGATTTGCTAACCAACCCATTCTGCTGTTACTGTTTCTCTATTGACAACATGATATTCTCCAGCTCCTCTTATACAGGGTTATTACAAATGATTGAAGCGATTTCACAGCTCTACAATAACTTTATTATTTGAGATATTTTCACAATGCTTTGCACACACATACAAAAACTCAAAAAGTTTTTTTAGGCATTCACAAATGTTCGATATGTGCCCCTTTAGTGATTCGGCAGACATCAAGCAGATAATCAAGTTCCTCCCACACTCGGCGCAGCATGTCCCCATCAATGAGTTCGAAAGCATCGTTGATGCGAGCTCGCAGTTCTGGCACGTTTCTTGGTAGAGCAGGTTTAAACACTGAATCTTTCACATAACCCCACAGAAAGAAATCGCGTGGGGTTAAGTCGGGAGAGCGTGGAGGCCATGACATGAATTGCTGATCATGATCTCCACCACGACCGATCCATCGGTTATCCAATCTCCTGTTTAAGAGATGCCGAACATCATGATGGAAGTGCGGTGGAGCACCATCCTGTTGAAAGATGAAGTCGGCGCTGTCGGTCTGCAGTTGTGGCATGAGCCAATTTTCCAGCATGTCCAGATACACGTGTCCTGCAACGTTTTTTTCGCAGAAGAAAAAGGGGCCGTAAACTTTAAACCGTGAGATTGCACAAAACACGTTAACTTTTGGTGAATTGCGAATTTGCTACACGAATACGTGAGGATTCTCTACCGCGCAGATTCGCACATTGTGTCTGTTCACTTCACCATTAAGAAAAAACGTTGCTTCATCACTGAAAACAAGTTTCGCACTGAACGCATCCTCTTCCCTGAGCTGTTGCAACCGCGCCGAAAATTCAAAGCGTTTGACTTTGTCATCGGGTGTCAGGGCTTGTAGCAATTGTAAACGGTAAGGCTTCTGCTTTAGCCTTTTCCGTAAGATTTTCCAAACCGTCGGCTGTGGTACGTTTAGCTCCCTGCTTGCTTTATTCGTCGATTTCCGCGGGCTACGCGTGAAACTTGCCCGCACGCGTTCAACCGTTTCTTCGCTCACTGCAGGCCGACCCATTGATTTCCCCTTACAGAGGCATCCAGAAGCTATAAACTGCGCATACCATCGCCGAATGGAGTTAGCAGTTGGTGGATCTTTGTTGAACTTCGTCCTGAAGTGTCGTTGCACTGTTATGACTGACTGATGTGAGTGCATTTCAAGCATGACATACGCTTTCTCGGCTCCTGTCGCCATTTTGTCTCACTGTGCTCTCGAGTGCTCTGGCGGCAGAAACCTGAAGTGCGGCTTCAGCCGAACAAAACTTTATGAGTTTTTCTACGTATCTGTAGTGTGTCATGACCATATGTCAGTGAATGGAGCTACAGTGAATTTATGAAATCGCTTCAATCATTTGTAATAGCCCTGTACTAACGGGCCCACCTCTCGTGATATCTAGTGGCCAGCTCCTTATTTCAAGGGGTGCTAAGATACTACGGATCAGATAGTGACAGACGGCCACTGGAAATCGCAAACCTGTTACTCGAATCACCACACGTTCTTTGCCAAGTTATAGAATGAAACACTTATCAACACCAAACGCTGCGTATTCAACAGAAGGTATGGGTTCATGTTGACATTGTTCAAACATTGAATGCGGGTTATAATTTATAATATTAGAAGCCAAGATCGTCTGATTTAAAATAGTTTATTTCATGCCCAGTTTCGACAGCAACCAGCTTCCATCTGCAGATTCTCAGATCGCCTAGAAACATGATTGCATATCAGTCTCGTCGACATACTGAGAACATACTCCAGTTACAGTAATACAGTTCAACACTGGTTTGTTAAATGTATTATCGTATTACTATATTATTGTAATTGTTGCAAGTTCTCAGTAAGTCGACGAGACTGATATGTAATTATATTTCCGGGGGATCTGAGTCTCTGAAGATCACAGCTAGTTGCTGTCGAAACTGGTCATGGAATAAACTATCTCACATTAAGCGATCTTGGCTTCTAATAGCATAGGCCGGCCGGAGTGGCCGTGCTGTTCTGGGCGCTACAGTCTGGAACCGAGCGACCGCTACGGTCGCAGGTTCGAATCCTGCCTCGGGCATGGATGTGTGTGAAGTCCTTAGGTTAGTTAGGTTTAATTAGTTCTAAGTTCTAGGCGACTGATGACCTCAGAAGTTAAGTCGCATAGTGCTCAGAACCATTCTAATATCATAGAATACAACATTAGATGGCCCAGCGCCATGGTAAATTATATAGGATGCCAGTTAACTAATCATAATGACCACAAAGCCACAAAAAATCGGGACAACTTTCAAGAATCTTTAGCTTATTCACTAAATTGAGATTCGTCATTTATATAAATATTTGCCGTTGCCACATGCCACTTGGTCCACCAGCAGTAGTGAACTTCATGAGCTTTGTGTGCCAAAAACGAACCCTGATTTACGAAGCCGTAAGGGGATAAGGGGAGTCGAAGAAATGACTGTATTAATAAAAAAAATTCATGTTAACTGATTCTTCCGTCACTACCCGATTGAAAATCCACAGTTGTGTGGTTTTCATTTACAAATAAATATTTTCTCTCCCCACAGACGACTATGTACATCAATAGTAGTTGGCATCTGCAGCTGTGTGTGAAAGATGAAACTATATTCCATCGTTGATGTCCGCCGCTCGTGGTCTCGCGGTAGCGTTCTCGCTTCCCGAGCACGGGGTCCCGGGTTCGATTCCCGGCGGGGTCAGGGATTTTCACCTGCCTCGAGATGACTGGGTGTTTGTGTTGTCCTCATCATTTCATCATCATCCAGGAAAGTGGCGAAATTGGACTGAGCAAAGATTGGATAATTGTACGGGCGCTGATAACCACGCAGTTGAGCGCCCCACAAACCAAACATCATCATCATCATCATCCATCGTTGATTAGAACGTACATTTAGACAGTATTGAAGAACAAAAAAATTCTGTACTAAGTTTGGAGGGCCATAATTAAATAAGCATTCTCTACAGCCACGTGCCACTTAGTCCACTACTAGTAGCAGACTTCTGGAGCTCTACGCGAAAAGATGAATCCAGATTAACCCAACTATCTAGGAGTGACAGTAGAGATATAAGAGATCACATGTAAAAACAGTCTTAAACGATCAATATTGTTGTCATATCGATATTTTTGAGTGCTGGGGTTTAATATTGGTTGGTGAGCGTCGTGATGACGTTTCAAAACTAGGTGTTGGGGCTCAGATGGGAAAGGAATGGAATGTACAAATACTTTAAAACGGCCTATATAAGCGTATAATCCATAATATTTGGGGCTAACTGATGGTAATCCTGGTGATATTTTCAGTCCAAGCTTAAATGAGTTATCAGGGATTTGTGGATAATGAGCTACTGCAATAAATTAATTAATGCCTTCTGAGTGAAAATCTGAGGACTGCCTGGTGTGAGTAATCAAACCTAATTCATTATACGAGAGGCGTTTGAAAAGTCCGTGCAAAAATAAAAACTACTTACGTGTTTGGGGAAAACCTTTTTTATTTTTCGACATAGTCTTCTTTTAGACTTATACACTTCGTCCAACGTTGTTCTAAGTTGTTAATCTCTTCCGAATAATAGGAATTGTCCAAGTCTGCAAAATAGCTATTAGTTGCTGTAATCACCTCATCGTTTGAATAAAATCTTTGCCCCACCAGCCATTTCTTCAAATTGGGGAACAAATAGTAGTCTATGGGAGCCAAGCCTGGAGAATAGGGGGGATGTGAAACGAGTTGGAATCCTATTTCCATTAATTTTTCGACCACAACGACTGAGGTATGTGCTGGTGCATTGTCGTGATGGAAAAGGACCTTCTTGCGGTCCAGTCGCCGACGTTTTTCTTGCAGCTCGGTTTTCAAAGGTCCAATAACGATGAATATTATGCACCTGTAATAGTTTTACCCTTTCCCAGATAGTCGATGAGGATTAGACCTTGCGAATCCCAAAAGACAGTCGCCATAACCTTTCCGCCTTCTTTGGTGCAGATTCTCCCTTGGTAACCCATTGTTTAGATTGTTGTTTGGTCTCAGGAGTATAGTAATGTATCCATGTTTCATCCACAGTGACGAAACGACGCTTAAAGTCCTACGGATTCTTCCTGAACAGGTGCAAACCATCCTTGCAACACTTCACACGATTCCGTTTTTGGTCAAGCGTGAGCAATCGCGGAACCCATCTTGCGGATAGCTTTCTCATGTCCAAATGTTTATGCAAATTATTATGTACCCGTCCATTCGAGAGGTCCATAGCACTAGCAATCTCACGCACCTTAACTCTTCTGTCATCCATCATCATATCATGGATTTTATCAATGATTTCTGGAGTCGTAACCTCCATAGGGCATCCAGAACGTTCAGCATCACTTGTGCCCATATGGCCGCTCCGAAAATTTTGAAACCACTTATAAACTGTTGTAATCGAAGGTGCAGAGTCGCCGTAATGTTTATCAAGCTTCTCTTTAGTCTCCTGAGGCATTTTGCCTTTCATAAAATAATGTTTAATCACCACACGAAACTCTTTTTCGTCCATTTTTTGACTATCACTCGACTTCCTTGTTTCACACAAATGCCAAACACAAATAAATAGACCAATATGGCTGAAACTTGGTGTGCGTTCTTTCCAAAGATGCTACTAACTAAACATAAGCTCAATACGCGCCGGTGGTGACAACTCTCGGACTTTGCACGGACTTTTCAAACGCCCCTCGTATGAAATCTCTGATATTGATGGGTATTAATCACTTCATGTGTAAACAAAATAAAATTTCTTGTTGCATGGCAGGGTAGTACACTTGGTGCAGGCAGAAAAATTTCGAAGTTCTTCCCTGACAATACCATAGGCACAGCAGCCCTGGCCAATTGTCAGGCAGAATGCCAGAAACAAAGTACTGGTGATGGAGCAACAGTAAACATGGAAGCTATTGCAACACCTTGAACGAGCTGAGTAACCGAGCCAGCAAAGTAGCAAAATAATATCATGGGGATGGAAGGAAATCATCGTATAGTGACTGCACGAAGTGTCACAAAAAAGCTTAAGTCACATGCAAGAGTAGTTATTCAGTTTAGTGACACAGCAGAAAGAGCATCTGAAAAGTGAAGTTGTGAAATCCTAAAGCAACCAAGAGAACTGACCAAACAGGAAAACCAGAACAAATGATATCATTGGCCCTACCATAGCAGAGCAACGAGCTCGACTTGTACAATACTACTTCTGCTCTCACTGAGTTCTATTCAGTTTGCACCATCTTGTCGAGAAATGAGGTTTATGTCTACATCTACACCTACATCTTCATCTACATAGATATTCCGCAAGCCACCGTATGCTGTGTGGCGGAGGGTACCCTGTACCACTATTTGTCATTTCCCCCCCTGTTCCACTCGCAAATAGAGCGAGGGAAAAACGACTGTATGTACGCCACTGTATGAGCCCTAATTTCTCGTATCTAATCTTCGTGGTCCTTACGCACAAAGTATGTTGGCGGCAGTAGAATCATTCGGCAGTCAGCTTCAGATGCCGATTCTCTAAATTTTCTCAGTCTTGTTTCACGAAAAGAATGTTGCCTTCCCCCCAGGGATTCCCACTTGAGTTTCCGAAGCATCTCCGTAACGCTTATGCGTTGTTCAAACCTCCCGGGTGACAAATCTAGCTGCCCGCCCCTGAATTGCTTGGATGCTTTTCTTCAATCCGAACTGGTATGGATCCCAAACACTCTAGCAGTACTCAATTCCTAAAATTCTCCCAATAAACTGAAGTCGACCATTTTCCTACCCTACCACAGTTTTAATATGATCGTTCCACCACATACCGCTTTGCAGTGTTACGCCCAGACATTTAAATGACTTGACTGTGTCAAGTATGACACTAGTAATACTGTATTCGAACACTACAGGTTTGTTCTTCCTACTCATTCGCATTAACTTACATTTTTCCACATTTGGGGCTAGCTGCCACTCAACACACCAACTGGAAATTTTGTCTAAGTCGTCTTGTATCTTCCAACGGTCACTCAAACTTGACATCTTACCGTACAACACAGCGTCATCAGGAAACAACCGCAGATTGCTGTCCACCATGTCCACCAAATAATTTATGTATATAGAGAGCAACAGCGGTCCTATTATACTTACCTCGGGCACTCTGATGATCTCCTTGTCCCTGATTAAGACTCGCATCGACGACAACATATTGGGTTCTATATATTTAAAAGGCTTTGAGCCACTCACATGTCTGTGAACTTATTCCATATGCTCGTACATTCGTTAACAGCCTGCAGTGGGCACCGTGCCAAATACTTTCCGGAAATCTAGAAAGATGCAATCTGCCTGTTGCCCTTCATCCATAGTTCTCAGTATATCATGTGAGAAAAGGGCAAGCTGAGTTTCGCACGAGTGATGCTTCCGAAAATCATGCTGATTCGTGGACATAAGCTTCCTAGTCTCAAGAAAGTTTGTTATATTCGAACCGAGAATATGTTCGAGGATTCTGGAGCAAACAGAAGTTATAGATATTGGTCTGTAATTTTCGGGTCCTTTCTTTTACCTTTCATATATACTGGAGTCACTTGCTCTTTTCTCCAGTCGTTTGAGACTCTGTGCTGGGCGAAAGATTCACGATGAATGCAAGCTAGGTAAGGGACCAATGTCATAGAGTACTCTTTGTAAAGTCGAACTGGGATTCCATCTGGACCAGGTGATTTATTTGTTTTCAAATCTTTCAGTTGTTTCTTTATTTCTATGTCGTCCATAGGGGAGTCTGCCCGATGGTCAAATGACGCTATGTTGGTACGGTTCTCCTGCGTGAACGATTTCTTGAATGTGAAATTTAAAAATTCGGCTTTCGTTTTGCTACCTTCAACTGACACGCCAGATTGGTCAACAAGGAACTGAATGGAAGCCTTAGACCCGCTTAACGAGTTTTCATACGCCCTGAATTTTCTCTGGTTCTTTGGCAGATCTTATGCTAAGGTGCGACGGTGTTAGGTGCTGTAGGCTTCGCGCATAGATCTTTTCACAGACGCACGAACCGCTACTAACCTTCGTTGTCGTCACTTGTGCGTCCCCTCTTGAACCTACGGTGCAACAGCCTCTGCTTCCTCAGCATCCGCCCATGGTGGGTCTTTTCTGTCCTTTATCTACTTACAAGTCATGTAACTCTCCAAACCACGACTTACAATCTACTTAAACTTTGCCCATAATTCCTCTACATCCAACTTACTAGAACTAAGTGATGCCAATTCACCGTCTAAGTGAGATGTTAATAACTGCTTATCTGCTCTATCCAGCAGAAACACTCTTCTACGCTTCTTGTCTGAGTTATGGACTTTCGTAACCATAGTTGCTATAATAACGTCATGATCGCTAGTCTCCGTTTCTATACTGACACTGTCGATAAGGTCCGGCCTATCTGTAGCTAAAATGTCTAAGATATTGCCATTTCGTGTGGACTGCCGAGCTAGCTGCTCAAGACAATTTTCAAAAAACGTGTTCAAAAGCATTTCGCACAGCTATCTACCTGTACACCTCCCCACCCCTCCCCCAATGAATCCATAGACATCTCAGTCTATACTCGGCAGGTTAAAGTCGCCTCCAACTAGTATTGCATGATCTTGTATTTACGCGCTATTGACTAGGCTTTCTTTGAATGGCTCTAGAACTGTCACAGAGGAATCGGGTGGCAGGTAAAAACATCCAACAATTAACTTAGTTTCACCTACATTTGTTATGCACGATAAGATGACGTCACTGTCACACTCAACTCCGATCTCAATAGAGACACTATATTTGTCAACTGCAATGAACGCTCCCCCTCCTTTGGCCCCTAATCTGTCTTTCCGATGTCTACTCACCTTGGATCTTCTATGAAGTAGCAAGTCCTGTCTGGAGGGACTTAGTTGCAGTAGGCTGCACCACTGACTACCGAGTAAAGAGTGATGTGGAGTTGTGGCCTAACCAGCAGGACTGGGAGCAGATCATCATTCGTCATTGTGTGGGCGAGCTACTGCTGCCACTCACCTTTGTTCCTGTGGCAAACTTTGATGGTGCCAGTCTCTCTCTTCTGATGGGAGCCCATGAAGCTTTTCTGCATGACTTCTCATACCCCGAGCGGAGTAAGTAGATGCCTTACCTCTGTCGTGCAGTCTAGACCAGGGTCATGAGTGTCGTGGCCATCGTCTCCTGGAAGGTGTGTAGAGCCTCACTTCGCACAGACATGGTTGAGCACCAAAGCGGGCGAGATGACCGCCCTTGTGACTCTGATGTTGCTGAGTGACATGCTGCCGACTGCGTTCCATATGCTGTCCAGTACATTTCATGGAGATATGTTACCAACAGTCATACCTACACTGGTTGCTTGAATGCCGAATTGTCAGCTGTTGTATTTTGTGGACAATAAATGTTTAATGTTGTAATACTGTTTTAATAACGTCTTCAGGCTTCAGACAAGCATCTACCGTCTGAGTCGGCGTACAAGCGTCTCTCTGCTGACCTCATCTTGATGTCGACTCGACCTCCATACACCACTTAGCGTAACGTTCTTCCAGTAGGACACTACATTTGGCATCAGAAGTATTGCTGTAAGAAGACATCTGACATTGAAAGTGTACCTGGCTCCTGTGTCGCAACTGCAGCCGTACCTTGTAGTCCAGCTCTATGGTTTGGTGAGTGTATGTTTGGCTGGCTTTTGTTTTGTCTATTGTGACCATGACCATTCGCGGTATACGATCGGACATTGTTTCCACTGGGCACGACTGTTACAAGTGATATATGACCACAAGGCTCATCAGTCATGTAGATGGTACCCGATAAACTGTAGACGTTTACACTACAGATCAGTTTGTGTGATAAAGTACCGGGAGGTAGAGGAAAGTCTGGGCGAGCGTGAATGTGATTTATCAATCATAGTATTACTTGTTGTAGAGCGACTGTAATACAATGACGAGCTAGATAAGTCATATTCTTTTGGATGTTGGAGTGTAGTGTGCATACAGGAAATAGATAGTGATTATATGGTAGATAATTTTGGCATGGACAAGGTAAGTCTGCCAAAGATTTTCCTACTTGCCACCTTAAATATCCTAGAAGAGGAGGATCTGGATAGGTCTGGTTGAGAACTTCGCCACAAGCAAACACTCAAGGCATCTGCATTACGTAAAGAGGTACAAAGAGGTACAAGTGGATGTAAACTTTTTTACTGCGATTTACGGACCTGTTTAATCCTGGTGGGCCATTACCAGTGACACCAGTCACACAACATTGAATACCAGTGCACAATAACGCTCCAGTATACAGAAAACCACACAGTATCCCAAAACGTCTGCAACTAACAATACAAGAATTTATCGACGAGCAGGTTGCTGATGGCATTACTGGGCATATTGATAGCCTCTGGGGTGCACTTGTAATCGTCCAAAAGAACTCACCAAATGGTAGCAGAAAGTATAGGTTTTGGTTTGGATACAGGTATCTGAACACAAGAACCATCATCGATACGTATTCTATACCAAACATAACGCAGACTTTGGTCAATTTAAGAAAATGTACAATGGTTGCAGGAGATACAAAGAGGCTACGTACAGTACATTTGACACTGAGTGTGGATAAATGTCTCTGTACAGCAATGGAAATGATTTATCTGGGGCATGAAATTGGTGAAGAAGGTGTGAAAATCGATCTGTATTTGATTTCTGCAGTACGTGATTTTTATCACTACAGACAACGAAACAGCTTCAGTCATTCCTCGGTATTTAAAATTATTATCAAATATTCGTTAACGATTTTGCCGAAACTGCTGAGCCATTAAACATTTTGTTAGAAAAGGAGCAAAGTTTCAATGGTCTACTGACTGTCGGAATGCATTCGAAAGAGTTAAAACAAGCATTAAAGTCGAGTCCGATATTGATTTTTCCAAACTTCGAAAAGGAGTTTATTTCATTATTCGATGCAAGTAATTTGATAATTGGATGTGTACTCAGCCAAAGTGTCGATGGTAAGGAACACCCAGTGGCGCACCTATCAAGACAGTTAAATGAAGTAGAACGAAATTACTCTACTACATATAAAGATATGGTGGCTATCATCAACACTATTACATACTTCTGTTGTTACCTCTGCGGAAGAAAATTTCAGGTAGTAACAGACCATGCCACACTGAAACGGTTACTGTGATTAAAAGACCCATCAAATTGATTGACACGTTGAACTCTAAAATTAAGTGGGTTCGAATATGACATAGCACATAAACCAGGCAGAAAGCATGGCAATATCGATGGCTTAACAGAGGAGCTGGAGTATCACAACCACTGGGTAGCAGTGTAGCTGAATGGCAGAATGCACAGGCTGCTGATTCTGATTGTAAAGTATTTCAGATACAGCCGCAGTTTACAGTGCATAAAGGCTTGTTATGCAGAATTAAAAAGTGCAGACCACGAGTTGTAGTGGCTGCAAATGAAGGACTGCAGCCGACCGTGGTGACCGAGCGGTTCTAGGCGCTTCAGTCTGTCTCGTGCATGGATGTGTGTGATGTCCATAGGTTAGTCAGGTTTAAGTAGTTTTAAGTTCTAGGGGACTGATGACCTCAGATGTTAAGTCCCATAGTGTTCGGAGCCATTTGAACCATTTTAAAGGACTGCACATACCATGTTTTGTCAGGTCATGGATGACGGTGAGCAGCACTTCATCCCCTAAAGGTGCATTCCAAGCATAGAGTTTCTTTTGGTGGAAAACCAGAGCATCGCAGATATTCTTAGGCGCTTGAAGAATGTCTGTGGAGACCTAGCAGTGAACAAAAGCACAGTGAGTCGTTGGGCGGGGCAACAGTCATCATCGAATAATGGGCGCGCAAACTTGTCGGATTCCTGGCCGCACACAGCTGTGATTCCTGCAATGTTGGAACGTGAGGACACTCGCCTTAGAAGAAAAATTTCGAAGTCACACCCTAAGCCAGTAAAGTCATGGCGACAGTCTTCTGAGCCTCATAATGAATTTTCTGTTTCATATCCTCCCTCGTGGTGCAATGATAAACTCTGAATGTAGTGTACCACCATCAGCACATTGAAGAAATGACTTCGTGTTCGCCGACATAAAAATACGAACTTCTCCTCCTCCATGACAGCGCAAGGCCTCACACAAGTCTACAAACCCAAGAGGAGCTCACAAAACTTCATTAGACTGTTCTTCCTGACCCACCATACAGCCTAGATCTCGAACCTTCCGACTTCTATCTGTCTGCCGCAATTAAAGATGCACTCCCTGGGAAGTAGTACGTAGATGATGAGAGGTTGTTGATGTGGCGAGATGTTGGGGCCGACGTCGACCAGTAAAGTGGCATTATGCGGGTCTACAGGCCCTTCTAGTAATATAGCGTAAGGCCGTCGCATTGAACGGAGATTATGCTTAAAAACAGGGGGTTTTAGCCAAAAGAGTGGGGAAATAATACGGTGTACATGATTCATGAATAAAACCAACCTGCTTTCAGAAAAAAAAAGATGTTGCGATACTCATTGAACGCCCCAAGTAGGATGGTTCAGATTAGTGCGCAAATTGGTGAAGTACAACAGTTTTGGGGTAAGACACAAGCAGCTGAATGTCAGAAGAAAGTATTGTCCATACCCCTGTTTTCATAAAGTGGGACGTCCTGCCATCGTGATTAAGGTTTTCCATGATTTTCCTAAATCGCTTCGGGCAAACGTCGGGGCGGTTGCTTTGAATGGACATGGCTGACTTCATTCCCTTTCCTTTCCAAAACAGATGGGACCGATGAGCTCGCTGTTTGGTCCACTACCCAGATCAACCAACCAGCCAACAACAAATCGGGTAGGCTCACTGTTTCCTCCAGAAGTGATGAACGCAAACGGTTATGTGCAAGGTAAGCCAACAAGTATGACAAGGAGTGATTTACGAGATAACGGAATATTAAATGATGGTATGACCTGCAACATAGTGGGTATGACAACTGTCTCCCAGCTACTGTCATTGGAGGGACTGTCATAAATCTGACACAACGGAACCGGCCAGCTCCAACTATGGCCACCAGGTGCCGTGATCAGTCATCGTGATTCAGAGTCTCACACACACGACCAGTCGCAGTGCACCCGTTGGTGTGTCACATGAACTTAGACAAAAGGAGTAGGGCGTTATTGGTGGAGCTCTTTTATCAGAACAATAGTTATGCCGTAGCTGCACTTCGAGAATATCATCGGCTGAAAGGATTACGGAAGGGTCCTCTTTCTCCGTCTGCTGTGCGGAGGATGATGAAGAAGTTCGAATCAAATGGAGAACCGGGCGTCGCTCGGGGAAGAGGCCGACGACCGGTTGCACCGCAGGTGGTTGGTGAAATCGCTGTTGCTATGGCAGACAACGCTGCACGCAATCCCTGATCTTCAGTCAGAGAGCGTGCTGTGTCACGACAGTGAACATCTTGTGGTCCACTGACTGGATGGTGCTTCGAACCATTCTCAAATGGTATCCATACAAGATCCATGTCGTACAGCAGCATGCACCACAGGACGCACAAGGGCGTGTTGACGTCGCTCTCCATATCCTCACAAGGATTGAAATTGATGAGGGCTGTCCCTGGACCATCCCATGGACAGACGAAGCTCATTTTTCTCTGACGGGTGAGGTGAACACACAGAATTTCCGAGTGTGGGGATTTTCGCCTCCTGTCACTGTGCTTGAAATTTCTCTGCATGGTGAACGTGTCATCGTATGGTGCGGTTTTACGGCTACGTTCATCATTGGCCCATTTTTTTTTGAACAGTTTGGTGCTCGAGGACCAAAGAAGTGCAGTGTGACTGGCAAGCTTTACTGCGATTGCTTCGCCTGCATGTCATACCCGCCCTACAGGAGAGAGACGCACTGAATTCGACAGTTTTCATGCAATATGGGGCTTCACCGCACATCGCTCATGAAGTTCACCTGCTTCTCCGAAATACATTTGGAAACGATCGCATTATCAGTCGATCGTTTCCAAATGCTTAGCCGGCACCATCACCCGATCTCACTTTCTATGATTTCTGGCTGTGAGGCTATCTGAAGAACAGGGTTTACGAGGAGAACATTCACACATGTGCTGATCTGAAGCGCAGCATATTAATAGAGATAGCCAGCATACCTACGGACATGCTTCGTTCTGCTGTGCAGAATGCAATCCTGCGATTGGAGACGCTTCTGGACAGTGATGGGCGCCATATTGAGCCCCTTTTGTAGCAGTAGTCGTACCGTTATGTAATGGTATGACGTACCGTAGCAGCACATTAAAAATGTTTCAACTGAACTGATTTTGTATTGTTTCTTTTCACCATGTCCTTGACATTAATGCTACCAAGTTTGGCCCTCGTACGGTAATTTTTTCCCGCGTTATAACATGTTAAATATGGAAAGTTTAATATCACCACCCTGTATTTCGTGCCTAGACAAGGCCATAACAATTATAATGAAAGTCTCTCCCTGTGTGGGGATCACAGCAATTGTGCAGGTACAGGACGTAGACACACAGTGTCATATGGAAGCTTGGGTTGGTCCTGGAAGCGTTCTCGTGTAGCCCAAATTGTTAAGGTGACTGATCGCAATAAGTGGGAAACTCGAGTTCAAGTACCAGTCCGGCAGAAATTTTCGTTGTCACTAATCCATTGTGCAGCTGAAGTCTAATCGTATTCGCAATTGGGAATACATTTAATTCATTTCATATGGCTGCAGTTTGGCGCAGTGTCTGTTCCTTCAGACATTGCATAGTACATCGTATAGCACAGACAGTGTAAATACTACACTGTACTGGCTGGAGAACTACATGTGTTTCCAGCCCAGAACCTAAGCTGCCTAAATGAGACCTTAAAACCATCTCCTCCATTCTATACACGAGTTCACAGCAGCACAAAAGGGACGAATCACTGCAGAGCGGCCGGCCGGAGTGGCCGAGTGGTTCTAGGCGCTACAGACCGTAGCGGTCACGTGGTTTCAGACTGTAGCGCCTAGAACCGCTCGGGCACCTCGGCCGGCGGTTATCAGTGGTATGTGAAAAATAATTGTATTACTGTATAAATAGTAATATAGACGAAATGTCTCCCAGTAAAGAGTTCTGTTTACTGTTTACTATTAAGAAAATAAGATTTTACAATTAAGAGCCTAATTAAGGACCATGTGGTTCGAACTAAATGGATTCAGTGAGGGATCAGGGACATTGTACAAATTATTCTCTGTGCATGTATGTGAAGACTGTTTCAGAGATAACTCAAAGCAATCCGAGGCAGATTTTTTTTAAAGGTTTTGAGAATGTTGCACAGGTGAGTAGTATATTTGGTGCAGGCAGAGAAATTTCAAAGCTCTTCCCTGGAAATACCAGAGGAAGAGCAGCACAGGTCAATACTCAGGTAGAAAGCCAGTGAGAAAGGACGGACCATGGAGCAACAGTGAACACGGAAGCTATTGCAACATCCTGAACGAGCTGAGGACTCAATCCAGCAACATAGCAAAATGATGTCATGGCGGCAGAAGGATATCGTCATAATGGTGATTTTGCGAGATGTCACAAGAGAACTTAGGTCAGATGCAAGAGTAATTTTTCAGTTTACTGGCACGGCAGAAAGAGCTTCTGAAAAGTGAAGATGTGAAATCCTGGAGCTATCAGGAAGCTGACCAAAAAGGAAAACCAGAATAAATGATGTCATTGCCACCCCATTGTAGCAGAGCACATGAGTTCATCCTGTATAAACACTACTTCCGTTCTCATGGGGTTCTTTCTATTCAGCTTGCAGCCAATTTGGAGAGATAAGAAGCCTATGACAGTTAACCCTCTGCTCTTCTAGTCGCCTTCGATTTTCTGTGGAGCACCAAGTCCTCTTTTGAGGGATTTAGTCACTGCGGGCTGCAGTGCCAACTACCTAGTCAAAACTGATGGTGAGCTGTGGTCAACATCTGTCAGGCCTTCTGAAGGCCTGACCAGCAGGGACTGAGAGCATATGGACATCCATCATGATGTTGGTGGGTCAGTGCTGCCACTCGCCTCTGTTGCTGTGGCAGACTTGATGGGGCCATTCTCTCTCTCCTGACAGGATGCCATGGCACTTCTCGGCACGACTTCATGTAGTCTGAGCAGAGCTGGTAGATGCCTTCTCTGTGTGTTAGTCTATGATCGGGTCATGGGTAGCCTGGCCATCGTCTCCTGGAAGCTGAGCGCAGTTTCAGTTGGGGCGGGCGCGACTGAGAGCCAACGCAGGCTCGGTGACCAGTCTCGAGACGTCGGTGCTGCTGAGTGGACGTTCCACCAACTGTGTACCAAGCACTGACCATGCATTCCACGCCAGTACGCTACTGCCAGCCCTGCCCACTCTGGCTGCCTGAACATCAAAGCATATTTGTGGACAATAAATGTTTAATATTGTAATACTGTTTCAATAATGCCTATGGACATCAGACAGAAATCTCCTCTCCAAGCTGGCATGCTCATATCAACCGTTGGCCTTATCCTGACGTCGACCCAATCCCCATACAGAACACAACCCACCGTGGTGTCCTATCCCCATGAAGCTAAATTTTGTAAAACTCGATCTTTAGAGGTGGGGAATAACCATTTCATTGAATGAAACTTTAACATTTGTGTAATTAAAGTAACATAAACATAAAAATGCCAGTTATTATAAAGTAGTTTGCATAAATGTTTACACAACCTTTAGTAATATTTACGTGCCAATTTACGTAAGATGGTTCAAACAGTTTGTTGAATACCTGTGTGAATGATTGATACCTTTGGATGAATTGTAAATTATCTCTCTTCTTGCTGCTTGCATTTAGTGGGAAGAATAATCCTAGAAAGGAGTCTTGGGGAACCTTCGGTGGGAAGAAGACATTTTTTGTGGAGACGTAAACTAGAGGCAGAACTTTGTAGCCCATTTATTTTTTGAACCCGATATCTGAGCAACTGAGAATAGAGACAGTATAATGAAGAAATTGTTTTATTTAGAAATTAGTGAAACCTTGAACCTCACAATTATGGGAATAGTATAATTCCCTCATAAAAGAGTGACCTGTGGACAATGTCATGCCCCCGAAGAGAGGAAACGAATCAAACATCGAGAGAATCGGCTAAGTACAATCTTAATAATTTAATATGGTTTAATAAAGGGTGTTCAATAAGTAACTATGCAGTTCATAACTTGCGTATTCAAGTCATGGAAGTTATAATAAATGCTGGAAGTGATCCCCTTGAACCTGAAGACACAGTTGCACACATTTCTGCAAGTTCTTGAAGACGTTGTGTCGAACATCGGGAGTGATGTTCCGAAAGTGACGTGTCAGTGCAGCTTGGAGTTCTTGTAAGGTGTGCGGATTGCCTTCATAGGCCTTTCCCTTCAACGTACCCCATAGAAAGTAAACCGGTGGAGCCAAGTCGGGTTAATGCGGAGGCCAGAGTCCTCGAGAGACGATGTGGTCACCAAAGATGTCATTTAAAAAGTTCATCGCCTTGTGGGCGGTATGTGCAGTCACGCCATCCTGTTGGAACCAGGCATTTTCAATTCAGTCCTCGTTCAGTTCACCTAAGAAGAGCTGCAGAATGCGGGTGCTGTACCGTTCTGCATCTATGGTGTCCTGAAAGAAGGTTTGCCGAATGATGCGTTTACGTGTCACGGCGCACCAAGCACAAACCTTTTGATTATGCAGTGGGTACACCTTAAATCCATGTGGAGTCTCCGTAGTCCACTTGCGACTATTCTGGCTATTCACGTAAGCGGAGAGATGAAATCACGCCTCATCCGTGAAAGACGTTGTGTCAAGAATCCCCTAACCATTGTCCTGCAGGAAGGGCAAAAACCAGTTGCAAAAGTTCACAAGCGCCGGGCGATCAGTGTCTCTCAGTTCATGCGCAACCGACATGAAGTACTGATACACGGACAGTGACGTCCGGAGAATCTTGTGAGCGGAACCGACGGATACGTGGGCCTGCTGAGCTAGTTCAAATGGTTCAAATGGCTCTGAGCACTATGGGACTTAACTACTGAGGTCATCAGTCCCCTAGAACTTAGAACTACTTAAACCTAACTAACCTAAGGACAACACAAACATCCATGCCCGAGGCAGGATTCGAACCTGCCACCGTAGCGGTCGCGCGGTTCCAGACTGAAGCGCCTAGAACCGCTCGGCGCTGAGCTAGTCGTCTAGCCTATTTCTTTGGACTTTGCAGCATCATGCCTTGCACCAGCGCCACCTTCTCTTCGGATGTGGATCGCCTGTTTGATTTTTGAACATTATGAACGTTTCCGGTCTTTCGAAGCTTGGTGATGAGGTTCCGTACAGAATTGCGGTTAGGCATCTTCACTCATGGGAACTTTGCTGCAAATGCGCCTTCTACTGCTGAGGTAAACTTGCTTCCATTGCGGAACACATGCTCCACAAGAAACACTCTTCGTTCAATCGTCAGCATGATGACCTGGATCGCTATGATGTCACACAAGACTTTGGTCTTCAATGAAATCGGATCTGCAAGCAAATACAAATATTTGGTCAAATATGTTTCATATATGGTTCAAATCTATTAAACAATGGAAATTGTTGTATTAACAATTGGCAATCATATCAGTCATTACTTAGCACACCACAACATGACACTGCATAGTTACTTTCTGAACACCCGGTATTTTTCAGTTTCATCCATAAATAACCAGCATCCTTGTAATAGATGGGTCACTGTATAAAAATTATTGAAAGGTGCGCGTTACACTCGGCATGAATACAAGTCACCGTGGAGTTACGGTTGATACGAGGGACTCTCGAAAAATAAGTTACAGATTACTATGGCAGACCAATTAACTTTTATTGAATGCTGCACTACACTTCAAAATGACAAAGGTGCATGACACTGTTTTCAATGTAGTCACCAAATCTCTGTAAACAATAGTCAGGATGTTCTACCAATCATTAAATTCCTCGACGATAGAAATCCTATCCTTTATCACTGAGCCATTCGAGAACCATTGTAAGTCCCCCCCCCCCCCCCCAGACGTTCTTTTCAGGTTTCCGAAAAAATGGAAATTGCATGGTGCAAGATTTGGACTTCCCGATCAGCAGTCACTGGCGTCTGTGCGGCCTCGGTCAAATTTTTGGCAACATTTCACTACGGCTGGACATGATGCATTTGGGCCATATACCGCCAGAATTGCATAGTGAATCAGCGTGCAATTTAGATACCTTGTTCACGAAAAGCGTACTGCCCTGTTTACTTCAACTCTGGAGTACGTTTCCAGTTCCCGTACTATTTCAGTCGGTATACTGTGATACTCCTGTGATCCATATCCCAGCATAAATGTGTCTGCAGGAAACCTGGAACATATACTTTATGCGATGACATATAATATAGAATAATTTAAGGCGCCGAGTATCGACCCACCAAGAATGAATAATAACTGTTTACTGACTTTACTTTATTCTCACTGTCATATATACAAATCAAAAAACGTTTTGCATCACCTCAGTTTCGAGAGTTCCGGAACCAGTACAGAAAATTGGGATAGAGATCAACATAAACATCATTTCCGCTCTTTTTACTGCTCATGCAAACCGCACATTGCATGTTGTACCTCTATACAGCGAGACCTTCAGAACTGATGGTCCAGTTTGCTGTACACACCGGTACCCCTAATACCCAGTAGCACGTCCTCTTGGAGTGATTCATGCTTGTATTCGTCGTGGCATGATATCCACAAGTTCATCAAGGCACTGTTGGTCCAGATTGTCCCACACCTCAACGGCGATTCGGCGTAGATCCCTCAGACTGGTTGGTGGATCATCGCCCATTAAGAACCCTTTTCAGTCTATCCCAGGCATGTTCGATAGGGTTCATATTTGGAGAACATGCTGGCCACTCTAGTCGAGCGTTGTCGTTATCCTGAAGAAAGTCATTCACAAGATGTGAATGACGGAGGCACGAATTTCGTCCATGAAGACGAATGCCTCACCAATATGTTGCCGATATGGATGGCATTCACGTATCGTACAGCCGTTACGGCGCCTTCCATGACTACCATCGGCGTACATCGGCACCACGTAATGCCAACCCAAAACATCAGGGAACCTCCACCTTGCTGCACTCGCTGGACAGTGTGTCTAAGGCATTCAGCCTGACCGGGTTGCCTCCAAACACGTCTCAAATGGTTCAAATGGCTCTAAGCACTATGGGACTTAATATCTGAGGTCATCAGTTCCCTAGACTTAGAACTACTTAAACCTGACTAACCTAAGGACACCACACACATCCATGCCCGAGGCAGGATTCGAACCTGCTACCGTAGCAGCCGTGTGGTTCCGGACTGAAGCGCCTAGAACCACTCAGCCACAGCGGCAGGCAAACACGTCTCCGACGACTGTTTGGTTGACGGCATATGCGACACTCACCGATAAAGAGAACTTGATGTCAATCCTGAACGGTCCATTCGGCATGTTGTTGGGTCCATCTGTAGCGCGCTTCATGGTGTCATGGTTGCAAGGTGGACCTCGCCATGGACGTCGGGAGTGAAGTTGCGCATCATGCAGCCTATTGCGCACAGTTTGAGTCGCAACACGACGTCCTGTGGCCGCACGAAAAGCATTATTCAACATGGTGGCGTTGCTGTCAGGTTTCTCCGGGCCGTAATCCGTAGGTGGCGGTCATCCACTGCAGTCGTAGCCCTTGGGCGGCCTGAGCGAGGCATGTCATCGACAGTTCCTGTCTTTCTGTATCTCCTCCATGTCCGAGCAACATCGCTTTGGTTCACTCCGAGACGACTGGACACTTCCCTTGTTGAGAGCCCTTCCTGGCACAAAGTAACAATGCGGACGGGATCGAACCGCGGTATTGACCGTTTAGGCATGGTTGAACTACAGACAACACGAGCCGTGTACCTCCCTCCTCGTGGAATGACTGGAACTGATCGGCTGTCGGATCCCCTCCGTCTAACAGGGGCTGCTCATGCATGGTTGTTTACTTCTTTGGGCGGAATTAGTGACAGCTCTGAACACTCAAAGGGACTGTGTGACAGAATATCCACAGTCAACGTCTATCTTCGGGAGTTCCGAGAACCGGGGTGATGCAAAACATTTTTTGATGTGTATGTAACATAACTTTTACAATTTCGCGCGGGAAGTATAAATTTTCTTCGTCTTACTTATTGTCTTAACGGGTATTTATAGACTTCGCAACAAAATATAGTGAATGTCATTCGCACTATGGTCAAGGTCCAACGAACCATTTTGATCTCGAAAAACTGAGTGCTTCTAAATATAAATAGAAGTTTGACTAGTTCTTTGTCAGATTTTGAACTTTACGCATGCGTAATGGGGACTTCCGTCCCTGTTATGAAAATGTCATTGTCCTCAAACACATCTTGTGATATACTCCAGATCTGGCTGTCATTTTACATGTTACTATAGGAGGAATGTATTCGGTCTGAGGGGGAAGATACAGTTTGCGTTTGTAAAAAGAGCCTAAAATGAGCTTTCCTTTGCTTCTTGGTGGAACGCTTTCGTATCTAAATTTGTCCTCGATTTTGCAGCTTTGTGGTGACTGATTCATGCGTCTATATGGAAATTCCCACATAGATTTGAGGTTGTTCTTGAAAATTTGCTGTAGCGACGCAGTTATGTAAACTTCATGCGTGGTGCTGAAGTGGCCGTTTTCCACAAATATCTTTATTACACCTTTGAGAAATTTGTTATGCCAACAGTCGACCTATATCATTTATTTTCTTGTGACAGAAATTTCCGCCAGCTGTAGTGGTATATATGGATGCCTCACTACAGTTCAAGCGAGCTTTTCAGCAACCGTACGTCCCGGGAAGGTTAAAGAAGTATCTTTCGGCTTTCTATCGCTCTCAGGAACTGTTTCCCACACTTGTAAGCGACGCACGTGTGTGTGTGTGTGTGTGTGTGTGTGTGTGTGTGTGTGTGTGTGTGCGTATTTATGGTCTATGGGCGCAAAACGGCGTGGTTATCAACGCCCGTAAGCGACGTCAAATTTGGTATACGAATACATCATTAATAATAACTGTACAAACTTATCCAACAGAATTTAACACCTGCATTCCGTATATTATTAGATTTCATCTGATAACTGAATTTTACAGGAAGTGAGAATACATTTGCAGCCTCTTTGATACTGCATCCATTCAGCTGGAAAGAGAAGTTCTAAATGAAATTATCAGTTACTGAATTGCTGCACTTCCACCTCACGTGGGAGGTATGCAGTTCAGTACGTTACCCTTTTTCTCACCATCACTGGTAACAGTTCCCTGGAAGCAACCGACTATATCAAAGATAAAATCTGTCAAGGATTCATTGATCTGTCGGTTGCAAGAGAGTTAAAATGTCGCCCGTTGAAACAGCCGCTGTCAAGATTCACTTGCTTGGCAAGACTGGAGGAATATTAAGAACATGCATTCAGCCACGACATTGCTGTAGACGGAAGAGGTACGGCCTTCCGCCCACTCGCTCAGAGTACTACTGATTCAGTGCGAAGATGTATCGACAATGACAACGAAAAATTACGACACATTCAAAATAAATCGATTCGAAATCTCGTGGAACTATATTCGAAGGCAGAGAGGGAAACCCGTAGAACGGAAAGAGTGTCTAAACAACTACACATTAAATTTAGGAAGGAAATTGGCAACATACTTATAACAAACGAAAGCATTACTTCAACGAACGATGCTGAAGTAGAAAAGACAACGCTTACAGACCAAGAAGTAGCAGTGTTAATACAAAACGGATAGGAATCTTACAAGGGGAGGCCAAGACGTTGGGATCACAGATTTACTTCAAACTCTGTTCATCTTTAGTAGGCCATTAAAACAACATAATGTGCAAGTTGTATGGTGCACTATTCCGGCATTTCCGAGAAAATTGCAAAAGAAGGTTTAAGCGTCTGTTATGTGGCTCATGTACACTATGTGATCAAAAGTATCCGGGCAGCCCCAAAAACATATATTTTTCATATCAGGTGTACTGTGCTGCCATCTACTGCCAGGCACTCCATATCAGCGACCTCAGATGTCATTAGACATCGTGAGAGAGCAAACTGGGGCGCTCCGCGGAACTCACGGACTTCGAACGTGGTCAAGTGATTAGATGTGACTTGTGTCGTACGTCTATACGCGAGATGTCCACACTTCTAAACATCCCTAGCTCTACTATTTCCCAAGTGATAGTGAAGTAGAAACGTGAATGTACACGTGCAGCACAAAAGCGTACTGGCCGACCTCGTCGATTGACTGACAGAGACCGCCGACAGCTGAAGAGGGTCGTAATGTGAATAGGCAGACATCTATCCAGACCATCACTCAGAAATTCCAAACTGCATCAGCATCCACTGCAAGTACTGTGACAGTTAGGGGGGGGAGGTGAGAAAACTTGGATTTCATGGTCGAGTGGCTGTTCATAAGCCACACGTCACGCCGGTAAATGCCAAACGAAGCTTCGCTTGGTGTAAGGAGCGTAAACATTGGACGACTGAACAGTGGAGAAACGTTGTGTCGGGCGACTAATCGCGGTACACAATGTGGCGATCCGATGGCAGGGTGTGGGTATGGCGAATGCCCGGTGAACGTCATCTGCCAGCTTGTGTAGAAGCAACAGTAAAATTCGGAGGCGGTGGTGCTATGGTGTGGTCGTGTTTTTCATAAAGGCGGCTTGCACCCCTTCTTTTGCTTGGCACTATCACAGCACAGGAATACAGTGATGTGTTAAGCACCTTCTTGCATCCCACTGTTGAAGAGCAATTCGTGGATGGCGATTGCATCTTTGAACACGATCGAGCACTTGTTCGTAATTCATGGCCTGTGGCGGAGTGGTTACACAACAATAACATGCCTGTAATGGACTGGCCTGCACAGAGTCCAGACCTGAATCCTATAGAAGATCTTTGGGATGATTTGGAACGCCGACTTCGTGCCAGGTCTCACTGACTGACATCGATACCTCTCCTCAGTGCAGCACTCTGTGAAGAATGGGCTGCCTTTCTCCAGAAAACCTTCTAGCACCTGATTGAACGTATGCCTGCGAGAGTGGAAGCTGTCATCAAGGCTAAGTGTGGGCCAGCACCATATCGAATTCCAGCATTACCGATGGAGGGCGCCACTAACTTGTAAATTACTTTCAGCCAGGTGTCCGGATACTTTTGATCACATAGTGTATCTGTGCGAAGAACTGGACGTTAGAGTTCGTGGTGGTTAAGTGCTTTGCGTTCGAGCTACGGTAGATGAACGTATACGAGGCTACCGTTCGACTCCCGCTCAAACTTCAGTTTTAATCTACAGTATATTAAACTATCGGAAGAAAGAGAAATTTTTCAAAACGCCAACGAGGTGTGTTTTCCCTTGGAAACTCTGGACATTCTCTGTAAAGACAGGAACACTGCATTCATTCAATGTGAAAGATGCCGTTTCAATTTATGTTTTCCATATCTGTATGACAAATAATATCCTGCAACGTGTGATGTCGAGAGCACATCCGACGAGTAATTGTGCATTACTCTTGCGGCCTGGCACGTTGTGACTTACTGTATTACTGAATAACGTCATTCGTATCATTATTTATCCGCGTTTGACTTGGGCTTCCCAACCTTGTCCCTCGTCCTTGAAATTTTAATTAAAAATTGTAAGTAATCAGACAACATAAGGAATTCACTATAACTTCATGAAAATGCACGTGGCGTTTTTCATAATATTGCTTCTCAAATGTCATGTAAATTAAATAATGTGACCAGTGATGAAAACAATATACATTAAAAAATTAAAAAAATATAGATTAAAAAAGAACTGCCGGCGGGATTTTTTCAAAAATCTTAAACTTTATTTCTTTAAGTATATACAACAACAACAAAATGAGCGATTGATCAGGTTTCGGTTACATTATGTTACCATTTTCCTTTTACATTTTTGTTTCGTTTTCTCTTCGTTTTGCTTTATGTTCAAAGTTAGTTTTGCTTTTATTTTCATTGCATAATTTACTACTGTTCTTAATATTTGTATCTATTGGGGATTTTCGGGGGGAAAGTCCTTTGAATATTTTAATTTGGGTCCTTGTTTGTGAGCATATTTGCTACAGTCACTGTCAATATTGAGCGTTGTTGTATTATTAAACATTTCTAACATAAAATTTAAGTCAAGTAAGATTTAGATTGTGATTTAAATTTCAAAACGAGCATGAAATTTGAAAAGACCATTATTTGCAAGCACCGGAGCAGGGGTGCAGCTGGTAGCATTTATGTGTAGTTGGTTCGTTTTGGTTCAGACCCTTAAATGTAGTAATTGATGGAAAACGTAGCATATGAAACAAATTTTAAGTTGGCACATTACACTTTAGAGGTGGTATATTACGTACCACAAAATGGAGAATTTGTTTCGTGACACAATCAACACTTTACGGCTAAGATTTACAAAGAAAAAGTCAGACATGAAGTTTGAAAACAGCGTTATTTACATGTATAGGGGAAGGGATCTGATGGCGACATTTATGTTTAGATGATCAGATTTGGATGGAACTCTTAGAAGTGGTAATGGGAGATAGAAAGACTTCAGTACATTGGAACAAAATAATACTAAACAATTTTGTGTTGACACAACGCCATCATGGTGGTGTAGTATTATGTACCACAATATCGAAGAATTTGTTTCGTCGCACAAACTCTTTACAACAGGAAGGAGGAGTTGAATTTGGCTCTGCTTTTGAATTTTTGTGACTTTCACGGATACGTGCACGCTTCACTGTAGCACCGATTCTTGAGATGGTGGGTGGGGGTTCGTGGTTGCAGCAGACGGGCGTGGCCGACAAACCGTGGCAGCAGCTGCAGGGAGGACCGCTACCTGCCGTCAGCTGGGCATACATGTGAGTTACAACAACTGTGCATGCCTTCCTAAGTAAATCGTGCCTCACCCCTAGGCAGAAACAAGCGGTCTCACACATGTTTGGAGCTCACTCAATATGCGTTTCTGATAACAGGTTGCTTAACGAAATATACTTATTGTTGGCTCCATCATAACATCTGTCAGTTTGACCATTGAATTTTTGAATATTCTGTATAATTCCACGGTCTACAGAGGTTTGTAAAGCTCGACAATCACACTTAACCTTTCCCACTCTACTGTCTTTTAGCTTCATGAGTTACATCTACATACACTCCGCAAGCCATTGTACAGTGCAAGATGGAGTGTAGTTTGAACCATTGCTAGTAGTTTCGTTCTCTGTTCCACTCACTAAAGGACGGTGGGAAAAGTTACTACCTGTAAGCGTCTGAACAAGCCATAATCTCTTGCATGTTATCTTTATGGCGCTTACACAAGACGAACGTTAGAGACAGTAACAACATTCTGCAGTCTGTCACATATGCTGATTATACAGGGTGATTTTGCTAAAAGGAGACTACCAGTAAAGGTGGCACAGTGATTAGCACACTGGACTCGCATTCGGGGGAAAGGGGGGGGGGGGGGCAACAGTTCAAACATGCGTCCGGTCATCCTGATTTACGTTTTCCGTTATTTCCCTAAATCGCTTCAGGCAAGTGCTGGGATGGTTCCTTTGAAACAGCATAGCCAACTTCTTTTCCCATCCTTCCCTAATCTGATGGGACCGAGCCGGCTGGGGTGGCCGAGCTGTTCTAGGCGCTACAGTCTGCAACCGCGCGACCGCTACGACCGCAGGTTCGAATCCTGCCTCGGGCATGGATGTGTCTGATGTCCTTAGATTAGTTAGGTTTAATTAGTTCTAAGTTCTAGGGAACTGGTGACCTTAGAAGTTAAGTCCCATAGTGCTCAGAGCCATTTGAACCATTTGATGGGACCGATGACCTTGCTGTTTGGTCCACCTCCCCAACCAACCAACCTAAAAGGGGAAAAAGTGCAGGGTAAGGAGCAAAAAAGGTCATATTGACATATGGCTGGAAATACACTCCTGGAAATTGAAATAAGAACACCGTGAATTCATTGTCCCAGGAAGGGGAAACTTTATTGACACATTCCTGGGGTCAGATACATCACATGATCACACTGAGAGAACCACAGGCACATAGACACAGGCAACAGAGCATGCACAATGTCGGCACTAGTACAGTGTATATCCACTTTTCGCAGCAATGCAGGCTGCTATTCTCCCATGGAGACGATCGTAGAGATGCTGGATGTAGTCCTGTGGAACGGCTTGCCATGCCATTTCCACCTGGCGCCTCAGTTGGACCAGCGTTCGTGCTGGACGTGCAGACCGCGTGAGACGACGCTTCATCCAGTCCCAAACATGCTCAATGGGGGACAGATCCGGAGATCTTGCTGGCCAGGGTAGTTGACTTACACCTTCTAGAGCACGTTGGGTGGCACGGGATACATGCGGACGTGCATTGTCCTATTGGAACAGCAAGTTCCCTTGCCGGTCTAGGAATGGTAGAACGATGGGTTCGATGACGGTTTGGATGTACCGTGCACTATTCAGTGTCCCCTCGACGATCACCAGTGGTGTACGGCCAGTGTAGGAGATCGCTCCCCACACCATGATGCCGGGTGTTGGCCCTGTGTGCCTCGGTCGTATGCAGTCCTGATTGTGGCGCTCACCTGCACGGCGCCAAACACGCATACGACCATCATTGGCACCAAGGCAGAAGCGACTCTCATCGCTGAAGACGACACGTCTCCATTCGTCCCTCCATTCACGCCTGTCGCAACACCACTGGAGGCGGGCTGCACGATGTTGGGCCGTGAGCGGAAGACGGCCTAACGGTGTGCGGGACCGTAGCCCAGCTTCATGGAGACGGTTGCGAATGGTCCTCGCCGATACCCCAGGAGCAACAGTGTCCCTAATTTGCTGGGAAGTGGCGGTGCGGTCCCCTACGGCACTGCGTAGGATCCTACGGTCTTGGCGTGCATCCGTGCGTCGCTGCGGTCCGGTCCCAGGTCGACGGGCACGTGCACCTTCCGCCGACCACTGGCGACAACATCGATGTACTGTGGAGACCTCACGCCCCACGTGTTGAGCAATTCGGCGGTACGTCCACCCGGCCTCCCGCATGCCCACTATACGCCCTCGCTCAAAGTCCGTCAACTGCACATACGGTTCACGTCCACGCTGTCGCGGCATGCTACCAGTGTTAAAGACTGCGATGGAGCTCCGTATGCCACGGCAAACTGGCTGACACTGACGGCGGCGGTGCACAAATGCTGCGCAGCTAGCGCCATTCGACGGCCAACACCGCGGTTCCTGGTGTGTCCGCTGTGCCGTGCGTGTGATCATTGCTTGTACAGCCCTCTCGCAGTGTTCGGAGCAAGTATGGTGGGTCTGACACACCGGTGTCAATGTGTTCTTTTTTCCATTTCCAGGAGTGTATGTTCTGAGGGATGTACATCTACTTGAAGGACGAGATAAAAGATCTTTGATACTGTCGCTGGTATTAGCATCAGGGAGGTAGTCCACCAGCATGGGTAAACCAGACGGTTATATGGAACATTTTCATTGACAATTGCTATTATATGTGTAACTTAAAATGCGTGTAAGCCTTATTAACTACGACCCTGCCTCGATGGCGTCAGTTTTGCCACTGGTTTGTCGCTCAGGCTACCATGGTGCTGGGTTTTCTGATATCCATTCTATTCACAGACGAAGCTGTCTTTACAATGGATGCTATCGTCAACCTTCACAACACACATCTGAGTATCCCCATGGTATGGTGGCAGCGAACCATCGGCTCCAGATCAGCCTCAATGTGTGGGCAGGGATTACTGGCGACTGCCTCATGGGACCAGTCATTTTCCACACACCTCACAGGTGAGGCATAGCTGCCTTCCTTTTGGTGATCCTGCCTACTCTGCCCTGGGGTATCATTTCCTGCAACTTGTCCCTATTTAGCAAAACCACCCGGTATAAACTTTCTCAATAGAGTTTTAGAGAAGATAGTCTTCTTCTGTCCACGGATTACCTTCTAAGCTCATGTAGGACTTCTGTAACTTTCCAGTACTGATAGTTGGTAACACATCTAGTAGCACGTCACAGAATTGCTTCAATGTCTTACTTTAATATGATCTGGTAGGAAACCCAAATACTCAAACAGTACTCAAGAATGAGTTGCACAGGTGCTCCATACATGTTCTACCTTATAGGTGGTCTACGCTTTCTCAGAAAACTTCCCATAAACTGTAGTCATCCATTCGCCTTTCCTGCGACTGATATGTGCTCATTCACTTTCAGGTCATTTCGAACGTTACGTCCAGATAACTAATCGCACCAAATAGAGATTCTGTCCAGGTTGTTCTGAATCCAACGACAGTCTTTCAGGAAGGACACTTCCCAGCACACAGAGGGCCATCCGTGATCAGACATTCTCAGATTGTTGCTGACCCCAACCGACAGATTGTTTATGCATGTGGAGAACATGAATGGTCCTATCACACTTCCCTGGAACCCTCCTGAAGTTACTCCTGTTTCTGATGGACACCCATGGTCAAAGACAACGTGCTGGGCCCTATTATTCCAAACACCTTCAAGCCAGTCATACAAGGGCACTTCAAGAGGTAAGTTACACGTTATTATGGCAAGTTAAGTAACTTTTACTGAATGCTGCACTATATTTCAGTTCAGTTCAGTTGTGTGTGAAATCTTATGGGACTTAACTGCTAAGGTCATTAGTCCCTAAGCTTACACACTACTTAACCTAAATTATCCTAAGGACAAACACACACACCCATGCCCGAGGGAGGACTCGAACCTCCACCGGGATCAGCCGCACAGTCCATGACTGCAGCGCTTAAGACCGCTCGGCCAATCCCGCGCGGCCACTATATTTCAATTCGACACAGACACATGACATTATTTTTCAACATAGTCACCAAGTCACTGTAAACCATGATCGGAACATTCTACCAATCATTCAGCTCTACAAATGTAGAAATCTGCCCGTTGGTTATGGAGCCATTCAAGAACCTTTGTGTGAACGTCCTCAGTGTTGAGAAATATCTTTCCCCACAAATGTTGTTTAAGTTTGCTGATTGTCTGGACAAAGTCGTCTATGGTCGATGTCAATGGCCTTCCTTCCGGATCAGCATGGCCTTGGTCAAATTACTGGTGACGTTTCACTTCATTTCATTACATCACCAGAATTTCACGGTGAATCTATGTGCAGTTTAGGCATTTTACCCACAAGAATCGTACTGGCCAACGTACTGCAACTTTGGAGTGTGTTTCCAGTTGCCATGCCAATTCAGTCGCACACTGTGATGAGTCTGTTATCCGTACCACAACAGAACTGTGTCTGCAGGAAACCCTAAACTTGTACTTTCTTCTGATCGCGCGCAATGATATTAGCGTCGGACGACATGTGTAACGTACCTTCTGAAGTCCCTACTTATATTTGAGAACCTATTTCGTTTGATCCGTCGTTTGTTAACAATATGTGGTGTGGTACAGTGTGGAATGTTTCCAAGAAATCTATTTTAACTGAAGACAGACGCCAATGACTGTCATTTAAGTGAAATGTGATGGAAATCCTTTCAAAGAAACTGATATTCTTCTGCAGTGTGGGACTCTTCTACCATTTCTTCCTTTCAGTATGCTCTCGGGTATCTCATCCCCAGTACACTGAGGTGACAAAAGTCATGTGCTAACGATATTAACATATACACACGGCGGTAGTATCGCGTACACGAGGTAGAAAAGGAAGTTCATTGGCCAAGCTGCCATTTATACTCGAATGATTCACCTGAAAAAGTTTCCAAAGTAATTGTGACAGCACGACGGGGATCGACAGACTTTGAATGCGTAATGGTAGTTGATGCTAGACGCAAGGGACATTCCATTTCGGGAATCGTTACGGAATTCACTATCCCGAAATTCACAGTCTCAAGAATCTGCCGAGAGTAACAAATTTCAGGCGTTAGCCTACCTCTCGCCACGGACAACGCGGTGACGACGGCCGTCACTTAACAACCGAGAGTAGAGGCGATTGCGTAGAGTTGTATCCATTACAACAGTGCGGAGGTATTTGGCGTTAATGGGCTATGGCAGCAGACGACCGATGCGAGTTCCTTTGCTAACAGAACCACATCGCCTGCAGCGTCTCTCATGGGCTTGTAGCCGTATCGTTTGGACCATACACGGCTGGAAAACCATGACCTGGTCAGATGAGTCTCGATTTCAGTTGGTAAGAGCTCATGGTAGGGTTCGAGTGTAGCGCAGACCCCACGAAGCCATGAACCGAAGTTGTCAACAAGGCACTGTGCAAGCTGGTGGTGGCTCCATAATGGTGTTGACTGTGTTTACATGGAATTGACTGGGTCCTCTGGCCCAACTGAACCAGTCATTGACTGGAAATTGTTGTGTTCCTTACTTGGAGACCATTTGCAGCCATTCATGGACTTCATGTTACCAAACATGTCACCGCGCCACAATTGTTCACGATTGGTTCCACAGTTTTTCACGATTGGTTTAAAGAACATTCGGAACAGTTCGAGAGAATGATTTGGCCTCCCAGATCGCCCGACTTGAATCCCATCGAACAATTATGGGGCGTAATCAAGAGGTCAGTTCGTGCACAAAATTCTGCAGCGGAAACATTTCTTCAATTATGGACGGCTATGCAGCATGGCTCAATATTTCTGCAGGGGATTTCCAACGACTTGTTGAGTCCATGCCACGTCGAGTTGCTGCTCTATGTCGTGGAGGAGGAGGCCCGACACGGTATTAGAATGTATCACATGACTTTTGTCATCTCAGTGCACACAAATCATTTACATGGCTCTGAAAAAAAATCGCCACAGCAACGACATTAGTTACCCAGTTGATATCGAAGAGAGATAGTTAGTCTCACTTCATAGCAATTGCTCCTTTTGTGGCTCCAACGTGTCGTGAAAAAACAACAAAATGCCTGTCGCATCCATATCTGTATTCGACTGGGTATTTTAACAAGCCAGTCGGAAAATAAATGTTATCGCTTCCCGTACACAGTATCCTTTGAGAAGCTACAAAAGCAGAATCTGCAGATCGGCCAATTTTGCCGTTCTTCAGCTGTCGGTTCCATTAAACTGGGTACATTTTTGCGTGTTCAGATTCAGAAGCCAACTACTTATGTTGAATCAAGTGGCAGTGATGACAGGGAATATTTCTTTAATTGTACCCTTCCGAACGTAGTGTGGACTCTACAAACTGTGCAACTTTTCCATACTCTTTTTCCTGGATATTCTAACTGGCTCGTTAATCTGGGTTAATTTTTTTCGCACTAAGTTGCAGATGCCCTCTCCTAAAAGGGTGGACTATGTGGAAAGTGACGACAGAAAATACGAGGACCGTCTTTTAAACTTTTAAAATGTTTACAAAAACAATATCAGAAACCTTTTTTTTGTAAAATATTGTACGCATTTAAGATGTGTCCACATTTTTATGCGTTCGAACCAATTTTGGCACCATTTTTCCCTCTCTGTTGTTGGAACCTCAAAAACATGGTTTTGATAGAATTGTGGTGATGAAATTCACTTTCCGTGCATTTTTTAAATTTGAAATAAAGGAACCGAAAGAAGTCGTTAGGTGATAAGTCAAGTGAAGAAGTGCAGTGAGACATTAATACAATGTTTTTCTCGGCCAGCTAATCAATTGATGTGCTGTGTGCCAGGTGTTATTGTCATGATGAAGACTCAAAGTCTTCGTTGTTTGTCCTGATTTCGTCGACGACTCGCTGCAACCAAACTGTTGTACTGATCTTCGATCCTCTTAAGCGGTGGTCGTGACATGTCCAGAGTGACCAAAGAGAAAAACGGATCTTTTGTGGGAAGTGCTTTGTGAAAGAACCACTTTTGCTTGTTTGGGTTCTTCTTGGAACATCCTAACAGTTAACTGTTGTTTAGTTTCTGGTTCTTGCGAATACATCGAAGTTTCGTCTCCCGTTACCAAGAACACAGTATGTTGGTTTTGCATTGAGTCGATAGAACTGTTTAGCTTTTCCATACACCAGTTGGTATGAGCCCGTTTTTGAGAGTGTTTCGGTAAAAAAAAAGTGATTACCAAAAGTAAAAGATTTTTTTTTCTTTGTTGTTGTTTTGATCACCTTATACAAAGGTGGGCTCTCAGCAGCACATTACGCCGCTCTTCAGCCTTGAGTGGTACAATAAGTATTACATAGAGGTGGCACAGATAATACAACAAAAATGGCGGGCAAAAACTGTAGACACGAAAAACAATAAACATAGAGCCATTCACGCTGGATGAGAAAAATCACTAACATTAGTTGACACGGCGCACATAACACGGATGACGGCGACGGCACACGTGAACAGTGGTGGCGTGATGGCGAAAGAACACTAAACACACACGAAGGCACACACACGACACACTGACGGCAATGATCTCCGGCGCGCGAATGTTCACTGAGTGTGTGCGAGTCCGGGGACCTGCCAAGAGAATAGGAGGGGGGGGAGGGAGAGGGGAGAGCAGAGATGCCACGGGCAGGGGAGATAGGGGGAAGGGAGGAAGGAGGAGGGGAAGCCCGGGGAGAGGGGTGGAGGAAGGGGACGGGGGAAAAGGAAAGAGAAGGGAGGGAGGGTGCCTAAAGGAAAGGACACAGGAAGTGGGGGGGGGAGGATCAAAGTTGATAGGAGGGGTAGATGGAGGGGAGGAGGACATCATCAGGGAGGGGGAGCTGGCGGAAGCCACCTTGGGAGAGGGTAAGGAGGGTGGAGAGATGGAGACTGGGTGGGACGTGGGAATACAGGCGCGGCAGCGGGCGGGGGCGGGAGAGGACGAGCGAGACAAGCTGGTGAGGAGGATCGAGTTTGCGGAAGGTGTACAGGATGTGTATCCTTTCAAGGAAAAGGAGGAGATGGGGGAACGGAATGAGATCGTACAGGATCCGCGTGTGGGAGGGGAGACGGATGTGATAGGCAAGGCGGAGAGCATGGCGTTCAAGGATTTGAAGGGATTTATAAAAGGTAGGGGGGGGCGGAGATCCAGGCCGGATGGGCGTAATAGAGGATAGGGCGGATGAGGGATTTATAGGTGTGGAGGATGGTGGAGGGGTCCAGACCCCTCGTACGACCGGAAAGGAGCTTGAGGAGACGGAGTCGGGAGTGTGCCTTGGCTTGGATTGTCCGGAGATGGGGAGTCCAGGAAAGGCGATGGTCGAGGGTGACGCCAAGGTACTTAACAGTGGGAGTGAGGGCGATAGGACGACCATAGATGGTGAGATAGAAATCTAGGATGCGGAAGGAAGGGGTGGTTTCGCCTACAATGACCGCCTGGGTTTTGGAGGGATTGACCTTGAGCAACCACTGGTTGCACCAAGCGGTGAACCGGTCAAGATGGGATTGGAGAAGGTGTTGGGAGCGCTGCAGGGTGGGGGCAAGGGCAAGGAAGGCGGTGTCATCGGCAAACTGGAGAAGGTGGACGGGGGGGGGGGGGTGACGGCAGCGGCATATCCGCCGTATACAAAAGGTACAGAAGGGGGGAGAGGATGGAGCCTTGGGGCACACCAGCGGAGGGGAAAAAGGTGTAGGAATCTGTGTTATGGATGGTGACGTAGGAAGGACAGTGGGAGAGAAAGGAGCCGATCAGACGGACGTAGTTAATGGGAAGGGCGAAGGTTTGGAGCTTGAAGAGGAGACCGGAATGCCATACGCGGTCATAAGCACGTTCGAGGTCCAGGGAGAGGAAGATCGTGGAGCGACGGGAATTAAGCTGTTCGGAAAGGAGATGAGTGAGGTGAAGGAGAAGGTCGACGGAAGAGAACGATGGCCGAAAGCCACACTGGGTAACGGGAAGGAGGCGGTGCTGGCGGAGATGCTGGTGGATGCGGCGGGTGAGGATAGATTCCAGGACCTGGCTGAAGACCGAGATAAGGCTGATGGGACGGTAGGAGGAGACGGCGGACGGCTGTTTGCCAGGTTTAAGGAACATCAGGATAAGGAAGGTCTTCCACAGGTCAGGATAGTAACCGGTGGACAGGACTATATTGTAGAGCCTGGCCAGGGTGGAGAGGAAAGAGACAGGAGCTTCGCGAAGGTGATGGTAGGTGACACGATCGTGACCAGGAGTGGTGTTGCGTTTCTGAGGAGTGTAGCAATGAGATCCTGTGTAGTGATAGGGGCATTGAGTTCCGTGTGTGCAATGTTGTCCAAGTACTGGAAACCAGGTGCAAGGGGAGGGACAGAGGTGTCAGTTCGATTGCGGACATCCGGGAAGAGGGAGTAATCGAACTGGGGATCATCGGGGATGGAAAAGACATCGGAGAGGTAGAAGGCAAAGTGATTGGCCTTACTAAGGGTGTCAGGAAGGGGTGATCATCATGGAGAAGAGGATAGTAGGGGGAGGGTTTAGTTCCGGTAAGGCGACGGAAGGCTGACCAGAACTTGGACGAGTTTATAGGTAGGGTAGCATTTAAACGGGTGCATGTCTGTCGCCAGTCCCGGCGTTTCTTAACCGTGAGCAAATTACGAATGTGTCGCTGGAGCTGCCGGTGGCATCGTAGTGTGTCCGGGTCACGCGTGTGGAGAAAGGCACGGTAGAGACGACGGGATTCACGGAGGAGGAGGACGGTGTGTGGGGGTAAGGTAGGATGGTGGGGGTGGATGGCGACAGTAGGGACGTGGGCCTCGATGGCCTCAGACAAGATCTGCTGGAGAAAGGAGGTGGCATGGGTTACATCATCAGGATGGTGGTAGGTGAAGGGGTGGCTATCGACCTGAGTGGAAAGGGTATCCCGGTAGGCGTTCCAGTTGGCACGGGAATAGTCATGGACGTACTTTGGGGAGGGTCATTATGAGGGTCGGGGCGGGGGCGACGACCGTCTGAAACGGTGAGGAGGACAGGGAGATGGTCACTACCAATAGGCTCCAGGACATCCACCGTTATGCGGCCAAGGAGGTTAGGGGAGGAAAGGATAACATTGGGAGTGGAGTTGGAGTCGGGACGGGTGTGCTGGGGGATGGGGACGAGGTCGCCCTGAAGGGAGGAGAGGAACTGATGCCACCGCCGTAACTGGGTGGCAGAACGACTATGGATGTTGAGGTCGGCGGCGATTACGTAGGAGGAGAAGGTACGGTCAGTGTGGGAGAGGAAGTCGAAGGGAATAGGGGCGTTAGGGCGGACATAGATGGTGGCGCAGGTGACGGTAAAGCCAGGGAAGAAGAGACTAAGGATCAGGTTTTCGGTGGGGTCGGGAAGGAGAGGTTGGAGCCGAATGGCGATCTGGCGGTGGTGACCAATGGCAACTCCGCCACATGCAATCGGAAGAGGATTATCGGAGTGGTGAAGGAGGTAGGGCGAAGTGTGGATGGTGTGGTGGGGTTGGAGGAAGGTTTCATTGAGGAGGAAGGCATCCACGCGGTGGGTGGCAAGGGTGTGCAGGAAGAGGTTCTTGTTGGCGGGAAGGGAGCGGATGTTGTTGAAAAGGATACGGTGCTGTCGCGCCATGACAGGGATTCAGACGAGGGTGTCAAGATGGGAGAAGATGAAATGGGCCTGGTTGTTGGAGTAGGTGGCATACATTTTTAGGTGGAAAACGGAATGGGCAGCGAGGGATATCTGTTGGAGGGTGTGGGGGCGCTGAAAAGGATGAACATTCTGAAGGACGATGGTGAGGAATCTGATGATGTCCTCAACGGTAGGGGGTGGGTGAAGGGAATTGCCGGGAGGGGTGGGGGCGTCCAGAGGGCGGACAGGAACGGTGAGTTCAGGAGTGGTAGAAGGGGGTCGGACCTTACATTTCTAGGAGTAAGTAGGATGAGGGACGTTACAGGTATTGCAGGAGGGGGAGGGACTGGAGATTGGGGCACTGCCGTAAGAAGTGGGCCTGTCTACAGTGCGGGCAGGTGGGGGCCTCCCAGCACTCAGATGTCGTGTGTGCATTCCTGCACCTCTGGCAGCGGAGGGATTGAGGAGGGGAACAGGAGGGGTCAACTTTATAATGTTGGTTAAAGAGGAGGGCACCCTCCTTCAGGAGACGGTCTATGGAGGGGGCGTGCTCGGAAAAGACCCGCATAAGGTGGGTGGGCCCGGCAGAGTTGTGGATGCGGTGAACCACACACACCTTCAGATGGGGATGTGCCTGAAGCTCCGCCAACACCTCCTCCTCCGTGATTGTCGGACTAAGCCGAGTGATCACGGTGGTGAGGGTCGGCGGGCAACGCGGAGGTTGGGATTGGCGGGAGGGAGGCGGGGAAGGGGGCAGGAGTGAGGGAGGCATGAGGGCCAAAGCGGGTGACAGGGATGTGGGAAAGGAGATCCGTGTGAAGGGTAGAGCTGGTGGAGGAGATGATGACCGAATCACAGCGAGGAGTGAGGAGGGAGATGGGGGCACCGGGCAAATGCTGGCGAAGGAAGAGGGTGAGGTTCCGGGCCTCAAGAAGGGAGGGATCAGGACGGGAGAGGAGATAGCAGTAGGGGGAGGTGGAGGAGGAGGAGGAAGGGGCAGGTACAGGCAGGGAGACATCCATGGCATCCTGGGCCGGGGAAGGGGGACGAGGTGGAGCCTTTTCAGGAGTAGAGGAGGCAGGGGTGCCACTGGGGCGTTTGACGGCGGCGGAGGAGGTGTGGGGGATGGGAGCAACTGGAATGTGGCGGGGAGTGGCAGGTCCCGGTTCTGGAGTTGGCGCCGGAGATGGTGAGGGCGATGGCGAAGGCGACGGTGATGATGAAGGTGAAGGGGAGAGTTTAGCGTGGGCCGTGGCCCTCTGGGCAACCACCCTAACGGGTGCCACAGAAACGGAAGGAGCAGAGGGAGGGAGTGGCGGGAAGGGATCAGAGGAGGCGTGGGAGGAAGGAGCTGGGGATGGGGTGACAAATAGTGAGGGAGAAGGGAGAGTGAGGAGTGGGGGGATGGACTGAGCATGGGGTGGGGGGATGACTGGGCACACCACGTCATAGTGGTGGCAGCGGCGGAGGGGGAGGTGTATATGATAGCAGTGGTGGTGGCTGTAGAAGAGGTGGTGGGGGTTGACATTATGATAAGGGGAAAAACACAGGACAAGAAAAAGAAGCAAACGAGGGACGGGCAGGGCGACAAGAGACACAGAGTAGAAGGGGATGGAGAATGATGAAGGATGAAGGAGACTGGGGCTGAAGCCCCACTCTGCTGTCGCTGACAGGGTGGGGGGGGGGGGGCGACCCGGCTGGCTGGCCGGTGGTGAAGCCTCCACTGCTGCTGCTGCTGTTGTTGGTGGTGGCAGCTAGAACCACTGCTTGCTGCTGGCTGCTGGCTGGGGGCTGCGACCGCTGATGGCTGCTGGCTGCTGGCGGGGACCGCTGCTGGCCGCTGGCTGCTGGCGGGGACCGCTGCTGGCGGGAACCGCTGCTGGCAGCTGGCGGGAACCGCTGCTGGCTGGACTGCTGCACGTTGACGGGCTGGCTGGCTGGCTGGCACCTGCAACACCTATCGCTTCGATTTGTTCCATAATAGCACAATCGAAGGGCGGTATTCAAACGAATTACCGCCGGAGAATCAAAAAGTTAAAATAAGCGAGACATTGCTTTTAAGTCAGGCATTACGAAAACATTGAAAAATCATCCAACGAAAATCTTCACGTGAAATTTTCAGCTTTTTTACGGTATTATTTTTGTAAATGTTCGCTGAAACAAACTACTTAGCCAATTTCTGATCTGCCACTGTTTTAACTATAACATTGTTTTTAAAACAACACTGATGTTTGTTTAAATGTAGACTCTCTCGCCGCATACGACTGATGAACAGTTCTCGGGGTTACAGCCAGGTGGCAGTGTTACCCGAGAGCTTTTCAGCAATACTGTTGTTGCCTTTAACAGTGACATCTAGTGGTTGTTTGTGAAAACTTGCAAGCCGATGTTATCGATATTAAATTATGACCAACTGAACTTCTGCGAAATATGCAGATTGCACACTTTTGCGTGTTTCGACAGCCTGCACTTCCTTATTTACTCGTGAACTGAGATTCACTGTTTCAAACGCTGCTACAAATATCCACTCCTAAGTGATATGTCGAGACAGAGAACGTTTACCGTATTTAATTATGTCCTACCGAACTTGTGTGCATCCAACAGAACGAGAAATTTGTCCTTAATACAAATAACCTGTACGTCCTTTTCAATCGTCGTTTCAGAAGCCCACTACCATTTAAAGATCAAGTGGCATGTGGCGACAGAGAATATGTATTTCATTATGTCCATTCGAATAAAGGAGGTTCCTCCGAACTAAATGAGGAATGTGCAGATTACCGAACTATTGCCTAGCAAATACCTGTAGGCGCCACCCCGTATCTCCTTGATTGTGGGCTAATTTTTTCACACAGAGCTACAGAATCAAACTACGTTAATTGGGCGAGGTAGCAGAGAACATTTAAATAATTGCCCCCTTTCTTTCCATCCAATTAGAGTGAAATCTGAAGATCGTGAAACTTTTTCCTTTCATCTGTTGATTGTTTCTCAATATTGTACCAAATGATAATATTACATTAGGAAGATGTGTGTGTGTGTGTGTGTGTATGTGTGTGTGTGTGTGTGTGTGTTCAGGGGGACAATATGGACCTCCCGAAGTATTTTCTATAGCATACTGGGTGTTGTGTTGTCCTGATCTTCATCATTTCATCCCCATCAACACGCAGGTCGCCGAAGTGGCGTCAACTCGAAAGACCTGCACCTGGCGAACGGTCTACCCGACGGGAGGCCCTAGCCACACGACATTTCATTTTTTTTTACCATGAATAGTGTACATCTGAACAGCGTCGCACCGAAGCAGACTTAAAAAAAATACGTTGCTATGGTATATCGTAACTGAAGTGCGATTACTTTCAGACTGTCAATCCTAAGGTCCCGGGTTCGATTCCCGGCTGGGTCGGAGATTTTGATGAAATGATAAAAGGAAGAAGATCAGGAAAGGATGAAGTTCAGGACAACACACCAGGTGTTGTTGTGTTGTCCTGATCTTCTTCCGATCCTGATCTTCTTCCTACCATCATTTCATCAAAATCTCCGACCCAGCCGGGAATCGAACCCGGGACCTTAGGATTGACAGTCTGTCACGCTGACCACTCAGCTACCAGTGCCGGACACTACTTCCTGTATAAGGCCGGGATAGTAGAACACGAATGTAGGCATCAGCAAGACAGGCGTATGATCGGGTGCAGACGTTGACATTTCTACCGATCTTAGAGATAAATGAGTAAACAAGAGGAGAAAATGAGCCACGTAAATGCCGATAATTATACTGTACTAATATACAACTGAAAAACACTACTTTGGAAATACTGCAGAATCGATGAGAAAGAAATAAAAAGAACAATGGCAATAGTACAAACGAATCAAAAAGGTGATTTGATTTTGGTATAAGCCGGAATTGTGGTTAACAACTTGAGAAACAGATCTGAAAGAGGAATATTAAAAAAAAAAAACATTACATTTAGTTCCGAGCTGGGAAGAATGAAAATCTGATCGCAATGGTTTACTTCACAAGGATCGCTTTAAAACTCAAATATCATATAGTGCGCACAACTCAAGACCAGATGGCCGAAAATAGTCATTTCAGAAGGGTCTAATTTCACGAATAAACGTAATAAATAAAGAGTAATATTACAATCCCCTTTTCTCACAAAAATGAAACATAGTTTTTAAGAGTTACAACATTGGACTTTCAATGAGGACCGACAAATATAGCATCTCTGCTCGTTTATTTAAGCGGCAGCTAATAAGTAGCGGTACGTAGGGCCGTGTTAGGATGTTACATACTTTAGCTGTACAGTTATGCAAATAATTGAATGCGTTGTTGTTGCAATTTTATGTTATGGCGAAAAAAGTGACTCACGAAGTACGTTGATTCATGAATATTAAGTACAGCTATTTATCCGTGATAATGTGAAACATAATTAGTGTTGTGATTTGGAGCGCTATGTGTAGGAAGTATATAATTCCCGTTGCTGTTCGCCGATACATAATTCTCGAGCCTGATAGCGAATGACAGGACAGATGCATTCAGAGGTGTGAGTAATCCTGATGTTGAGTGATCATCGGCTTGCTATTGGACTACTTGGAACTTGGACAACTACAACTTTTTAACATTTTTTGGATACAGTTGGAGTGTATTTCTTATGCTTAAATTCATGAAAACATGTGAACCGTGTTCAGACAAGAATCAATGTTTATTTAAAAAAAATTGAAGTTAATGTACTTGTCCTACAGTGACGGAAAATATTAAGGAAATGATGCAGCAGCTGTATCAGACGCTACCCGATGACAGACCTATTACAAGTATTCAGATAGTTGAGGATGCAGACAAGTGTCCTCCTGGTTTTACTGTTGTAAGTGATTACTGAGCAAAAATATGTTGTGTGAAACATATTTGTTTGATTGAGTTTTGATCAAGATGCGTATTTCAGGTATCAAGAACACATGATCAGGATTCCGATGCAGATTTATGGAGAGAAGCAAAGGTATTTGGTCGCAAGGTTACTCGTTATGTGTGTCACTCGAAGACAGAAGGCATTGCTGATTATATTGTCGAATCTGTTCTCATTATCAACGAGAGAGAAGTCCCACCAGATGGTTACTCTGTCTTGACAAGAACGGCTGATACAGGTTGTTATTAATGTTAACTAGCTCTACTTACTTTTTTAGTGTTCAGTACTAGCCGTGTACTTCCCTCATTTTGTGTAAGTGTACGTCCATGCATAAGGATACTGCTTCAGTTGTTTTCTGTTCTGCATGTTTTAAGTTAACTTTGCAGATATCTTTAATGATACGACTGATTCATTTCCCCATTATCTGTGGCATCTAGCATTTATTGATTTGCAGTACAATTTCAACTTAATGTGCTATAGTCAGTTGGAATGGTAGGTAAAAATGTATTTTGTAAATATAAAGCTTCTTAACAATCTGCCATATGATTTATAAGAACAAAAGATGACGCATGATTTTATTGCTGTTGACTATATTTTGTCATTATACATTACATGAGCACTGCTTCCAAGGTGGAAATTATCCTGTGGTATGATTTATATTAGATTCCTACACTCTTATGCAGTGATACTATAGTTTCTGCGAAATGTGTATTTTGTTTACACATCAGCTGTCAGGTAGCAAAAACATTACTGGAACAGCTTTGCGAATATTGTTCAGTGTTTTCATGAGTTGTGATGAGCATTCTTATTGGTTTTTATTTTGTAGTTGCAGTTTCAGATAATGACATTTTGGAAAATGTACCTCCTCCAATTGTTTTCTAAACTGACTGTTATATTGCTGCTGCTCTCACAAATAAAGTGGTGATAAGAGACTGACTTATGTCCCAAGCTGTTTTGGACCATATGGCTGGAGATAGTAATTTCAGTTGAGTACCAGGATTGTGGAGATAGTAATTTCAGTTGAGTACCAAGATTGTTCCTCCTATCTTATTTGAAAACTGTGGAAAGTTTCAGTATCAGTATTAGTATTAGGTTGCCTGTGATTGTCTTATTGTTGATAAGACAATGCATTCTGAACATAAAAGAAAATGAACTGAAAAATAGTTTGATTTGCAGTGCAATGACATGTTACAGAGGCTTGTTTGTTGAACACTGGTCCTTTTTGAGTTGTCAGATTCTATAGACTGAGTCCAGTGATCAAGATACAGAAATAGAGTTTAGTTACTGAACTAGTTTCATGTTGGACAGTCGTGCACTGTTAGAAAATATAATCTTCATTGACTGACAAGATCCAGTGACACATTCTCATGTCAACGCAGAGTAGACCTGCATTAAATCCAGTGTGTGTATAGAGAGTTGTCTAAATATGACAGACTTTTAAGCATTATAATAGTGTCCCTCCTCCTCAACCCTTGTTCTTTTCATATTTTATGAATGATATACGTAGTTAATAAGACAACAAACTACTGATTGGTGTGTTGTTTAATGCAGTTTTCTAAATTTATCTTCCAAAAAGTTTGTTAAATGTGGTGTGAATAGAGACATTAAACAACAGACTACACAACAAATCGTGTGTTACAACAACCTTTAATTTGCATTCATTGGCTTTGCCAGCTTGCAACCAGACCGTTAGCTTCCAACCTAGTGTAGCCCCTAGGCAATGCTAGCCCATCAGTCTGTCACCATAACCAAGACCCTTGTCTGAGACATCATTGGGCAGATGATATCTATCATTAAGAAAACCTGTATGTGCTGTTTTGTAAGTTCATGCACTTGTTCATTCATTTGTTCCTCTGTGAAAGTGTCATTTACAGTAAAATTCCATTAAATAAAGTTTGAAATCAACAGGAAGCATGAATATTATTCAAGTCTCTAACATCATGTGCAACAACACACCGTCTTCCATGATGGTTGAATTGTTTGATGATGTCTTATGCTAAGGCACCTCCGTATATCATTGGATATGACTAGTTCAATGTCTGAAAATGATCATACAACTGATAGTAGTTGGTAACAAAATATCAGCTACTTGGGCAGTGTAATAGTGTTCCAACATCAAACTGCTGCATTCTTTAAAGCTGTGCACCACTGCTTTAGCATAAGATTCTCGGTAGCTTCATTTATTGATACCTTCATTTCTAAACCAAATAATGTGGGGCACTGATTAAGAATCTGAAATAACGTTTGGCAGCAGTGGGCATTAAATCCTCATCCAGCTATAAATTTTTATATTTTCTGTGGTTTACCTAAATTAATTGAGACAAATGTTGAAATTGTTCCTCTTCTTCAATGGGACCTTAAACCCCTATTTTCTTCCCTCCTTCATTGGATAGACATAAGGAGTAATACATATGCTGTACATATATCATACATTAGTTGTATGCGGTGACTTCAATATTAATTTTGTATGTGATTGTGCAAGAAAAAGGATGGTGGAAGATATTGTAAATTCATATGATCTGATGCAGACTGAATTTTTTTCTGACCAAGGTGCAAGGGAACAGTAGCATAACCATAGACAGTATTTTTATTCATACTTCATTACTAAATGGACATTCTGTTACTAAAAGGGTGAATGACCTTTCAGACCATGATGCACAAATTTTAACACTAAACTGTTTTTGTATGCAAACAGATGTTGTATATAATTACAAACTATGTAGGAAAGCTAATCCAATGGCAGTAGAGAGCTGTTTAAATCTCATTAAGGAATAAGAGTAGTAGGATGTTTATAGTGCTGATAGCAGAGATAACAAATATAATGCTTTCCTTAACACATTTCTCATGCTCTTTGAGTGTTGCTTCCCATTAGAATATTCTAAACAGGTCACTAGCAGCAGCTGACTACTGGGATAAGGATAAGGATATCATGTAGAAGAAGGTGGGAATTTTGTCAAAATGTTAGAAGTAGTCACAATCAAGCTACAGTTTCCCATTACAAGCAGTATTCTAAGGTGCTTAAAAATGTTATTAAGAAGGCAAAGAGTATGTGGTATGCAATTAGAATAGATAATTCACAGGATAAAATTAAAACTATGTTGTCAGTCATGGAAGGAGGCATCTGGTCAGCATCACAAGATCTGTGTATAAAGTCATTACATAGTTAAAATGTTTCTATTACTGATAAGTTAGATATAAGCACAGTTTTGAACAGTCATTTTCTCAACATAGTGAATTAAAAAAAAAATAAAAAAAAACAACAAACTTTGTTTCTACAGGGAATCATATAACTCTTGGAAAATGCCTGTCAGAGAGTGATATCTGAAATACTCCTCTGTGATGCTGACAATGGGGAGGTTGAGTCCATAACTAAATCACTGAAGACTAAGGACTCTTGTGGATATGATGGAGTATCTAGCAGAATACTAAAATACTGTGCTGCACATGTTAGCTTAGCCACACTTGTAATTTTTGTATTACGAATGATCAGTTTCCTGAACGATTAAAGTACTCGGTAGTAAAGATGCTTTATAAAAAGGCAGAAAGGGATAATGTAGCCAATTTTAGACCTATTTCTATGCCATCAGTGTTTGCCAAAGGTATTGAAAAGGCTATATATGTAAGGGTAATTGAGCATTTCATTTTACATAATTTGCTGTCAGATGTATAGTTTGGTTTAACAACTGAAAATGCTATATTCTCTTTCCTCTGTGAGATACTGGATGGATTAAACAAAAGGTTTCGAATGCTAGGCGTATTTTTTTATTTAATTATGACATTTGATTGTATTGATCACAAAATATTGCCCCAGAAGTTGGACCGTTATGGGATATGGGGAGTTGGTTCACCTATTACTTTAAGGCAAAAGGTCATTCGCCACAGTATTGAGAATGGATGTGATGTGCGAGCCGAGTGGGACACAGTTAAATGGGGGTGCCCCATGGATCAGTGCTGGGGCCACACCTATTTCTTATTTATATAAACAAAATGCCTTCTACTATTACAGGTGATTCTAAAATATTTCTGTTTGCTGATGAGACTAGCTTGATAGATGTTGTGTGCAATGTTGGCACTGTTAGAAATGGTTCAGTTCAGAATATATATTCATGGCTTGTAGAAAATAAACTAATGGTATCTCACGGTAGTACTTAGTTTTTACGGTTTCTAACATACAGTTCAACAAAATGTGGAGTTTTAATAATGCAGAATTGGCATATGATTAGTGAGACTGAACAGTTCAAACTTCTAGGTGTTCAGGTAGACATTAAACTGTCGTGGAAAGCGCATGTTCAGGATCTTGTTCAAAGACTTAATGCTGCCATTTTTACTAGAAGAACAGTATCTGAAGTAAGTGATAATTTGACATGAAAAACAGTCTACTTTGCTCATTTTCATTTGCTTTTGACATATAGTATAACATTTTGGGGTAACTCTTCCCATTCTCAGTGTATTTTTGGCTCAGAAATGTGTGGTTCAGGCATTAAGTGGTGTAAGTTCGCGAACCTCTTGTTGACCTCTGTTCATTAGTCTGGGTATTCTGCCATTGGGCTCTCATTATATATATACTGTTGTTAACAATATCAGATTAATCCCTTTCTTGTTAACAACATCAGTTCATTCCCAAGAATTAGTAGCTTTCGTTCAGTTAATACTAGGCAGAAATACAATCTGCATTTCAATCGCACTTCCTCGATTCTTGTGCAGAAAGGCGTTCAGTATTCTGTTGCCTTCATTTTCAATAATCTACTACAAGAATTCAAAAATGTTACCAGTAATCCAGATGCTTTCAAATCTAAACTGAGGATTTTCCTCATGGTTCACTCCTTTTATTCTGTCGAGTTCATTGAAACATTAAGCTGATTCCTGTGTTATATCATTGATTGTGTTTACTTAAACTTATAGCTTGACATCTTTTTAGGATTCATAAACATTTTATTATATCTGTTATTACTTTTCTGTTGTAGTTTCATGTACTGGCACATTCCATGACCATGGAGCTTTGCTCATTGATTTGGTCCTACAGAACTAGATGTGTAAAATAAAAAATAAAACCCATCCTTGAAAGTTCAGTAAATTTATTATTTTGTTTATTCTCCATTACTATTCTACACATAAGATTCTGATCCTCTAAATGCTATGTACAGTCTTACTCAGCCAAATGTTAAGAATTTACTCAGTAGCTATTATCTGGTCATTGACAAATACAACTGTATTTAAATATTTATTATTACACACATTGTGTGTGCAGGTCTTAATATTTGGCCTTTCCCCCCCCCCCCCCCCCCCCCCCCACAACACATCATCTGTTCCAGAAACATGTCAAAAAATTTGGTGGCATGCTGCTCCCTTGTCTTACATCTCAATCAGTTATTTTCTTAAAATTGTGACTTCTGGCAGTAGCAATTTCTGCACTTCTCCGAAAGCATTGTATTACTTTTATAAGGTCTAAAGGTAAACCTCTTTTCTCAAGAATTAATTACAGTTTTAAAATTGTTTCTTGAATTATTGCCCAAATGATTTTTAAAAAATTTATATTGTTGACATACTACTGCGCTCTAAGGGTGCCACAGATGACAACCAAAGAGGTCCTGTTATGAAAAGAAATATCACCCCAGACCCTCACTTCTGGTTATTTGACCTTATGGTGGGTGATAGTCATTAATGAGATTCCAGGCTGAAGACATGCATGGAGACAACGTGGACAGCAGTGGGATACCAACCTGACTGTCACCTGCTATACGACCCAACAACCAAGGGTATGCAGTGCCAACTCTTATCATAGCACGAACCCCTTAGGTTGTCATCTACGGCACCCTTACGACGCAGCAGTACCTCAACAATATTCTATGCCCCGTTTTGTTGCCCTTCATGGATAGCCATCCTGGGCTTACCTTTCAGCAAGATAATGCCTGCCCGCACATGGCAAGAGTTTCTACTTACTGTCTTCAAGCTTTCCAAACCCTACCTTGGCAAGCAAGGTCACCAAATCTCTCCCAGATTGAGATTGTTTGGACCATTATGGGCAGAAGTATAGTGTATTTCAGGGGCCTTTTAATCATATAGGTCTTTGCGCTTTGTCAAATTCTTCTCACAGCGTCATATCTCCCCACTCATTTTCACCAACTTCCTCTTCCCTCTCTATAACATTGTCCTCAAGTTTGTTTACGTTATATAGATGCTCTTATATATTCCTTTCAGCTTTCCCTGCTTTGCTTAGTACTGGCTTGCCATCTGAACTTTTGATATTTATATATTTGCTGCTCTTTTATCCAAAGGTTTCTTTAATTTTCCTGTTAAGTGGCATCTATGTTTCCCCTAGTCATGCATGCTTCTACATTCCTGCATTTGTCCTGCATTCTCATTTTGCACTTCATCACATTTTTCAGATGTATGTATTCACTTGTGACTGCTTTTTGTGTGTTCGATGGTCCACTGCCTTCACTATTTCATCTCTCAAAGATAACCATTCATCTTCTTGCACTCCTTTCCTCAATTTCAATTAATAATTATGTAATACTTCTTTGAAATTCTCAACAGATTATGGTTCTTTCAACTTATCCAGGGCCCACATACTTCCTTTCCCATAATTCTGCAATTTCTTCAGTTAATCTGCAGATCATAACTAATAAATTGTGGTCAGTCCACATATGCCCCTGAAAATGTTTTGCAGTTTATAATCTGCCTTCGAAGTCTCTGTCTTAACCATTATATAATCTGTTTGAAATCTTGTGGTATTTCCAGGTCTCTTCCACTGACACAACCTCCTCTCATTATTCTTAAACCAAATGTGTGCAGTGATTAAATTATTCACTGTGCAAAATTCTACCAGGTGGCTTCCCTGTTCATTGCTTTACACTAGTTCATATTCTCTTACTATTTTTCATTGTCTTTCTGTTCCTGGTATTGAGTTCAAGTCCCTCATCACAACTAAATTTTTCTCCTTCACTATCTCAATAATATCTTTTATCTAATCACATGTTATTCCAACTAACTCATCATTTGCAGAGATATTACACATTTAAACTTGCACTACTATAGTGGATGTAGACTTCATGTGCTTCTTTGGTATTGTAATGAATTCACTCTCAGAAGTACTGTTATTCCTGCTACCACACTTCATTAATTCCCACTATATCTAACAATGAACCAAAGATCTTGCTGTCACTGGGGTAGCTTGCATGCCTCTATGGTAAAGATAGCCATACCATAGGTGCAACCGCAACACTGGGATATCTGTTGAGAGGCCAGACAAACGTGTGGTTTCTGAAAAAGAGGCAGAAGCCTTTTTGGTAGTTGTAGGGGCAACAGTCTGGATAATTGGCTGATCTGGTCTTGTAACATCTACCAAAATGGCCTTGCTGGTACTGTGAATGATTGAAAGCAATGGGAAAGTACAGCCATAATTTTTTTGATCGCATTAAGCACTATTGTATGTTAAATGATGATGACATCCTCGTGGGTAAAATATTCTGGAGGTAAAATAGTCCCCCAATTTTATCTCCAGGCAGGGACTACTCAGCAAGATGTCATTATCAGGAGGAACAAAACTGGTGCTGTACAGTTCAGAGGGTGGTATGTTAGATCCCTTAATTGGGCAGGTAGGTTAGAAAATTTAAAAAGAGAAATGGATAGGTTGAAGTTATAGTGGGAGTTAGTGAAGTTTGGTGGTAGGAGTAACAGGACTTCTGGTCAGGGGAGTGCAGGGTTATAATTACAAAATCAAATAGGAGTAATGCAGAAGTGCATTTAATAATGAATTAAGAAAATAGGAATGCGGGTAAGCTACTATGAACAGCATAGCCAACACATTATTGTAACCAAAATAGACAAGAAGCCCATGCTACCACAGTAGTACAAGTTTATATGCCAACTAGCCCTGCAGATGATGAAGAGATTGAAGAAATACATGATGGGATAAAAGAAATTAGTCATATAGTTAAGGGAGGTGAAAATTTATTTGTGACAGGGGACTGGAATTAGATAGTAGGAGAAGGAAAAATAGTAGGTGAATATGGACTGGGGGAAAGAATTGAAAGAGGAAGTCCCCTGGTAGAATTTTGCACAGAGCGTAATTTAATCATGGCCAACACTTGGTTTAAGAATTGTGAAAGAAGATGGTATACGTGGATGAGACCTGGAGGCACAGGAAGGTTCCAGATTGATTATATAATGGTAGACCGAGATTTCGGAACCAGATTCTAAGTTGCAAGACATTTCCAGGGGCAGATGTGGACTCTGGCCACAATTTATTGGTTATGAACTGTAGATTAAAAGTGAAGATATTGCAAAAAGGTAGGAAATTAAGAAAATGAGACCTGGAAATTTCATAGAACAAGAGGTTTTAGAGAGTTTCAAAGGGAACATTAGCCATTGGACTAGAACAGGGGAAAGGAATGCAGCAGAAGATGAATGGGTAGCTTTAAGGGATGAAATAGTGAAGGCAGCAGAGGCTCAAATAGGTAAAAAGACAAGGCCTAGTCAAAACCCTTGAGTAACACAGGAGATATTTAATTTAATTGATGAAAGGAGAAAATATAAAAATGATGCAAATGAAGCAAGTAAAATGGAATGCAAACAATGGAAACTCCAGGTAGAAAAGATAGATTGCTACTTATCATAAAGAAGACATGTCAAGTTGCAGGCAGGCATGATTAAAAGACACTCTCGTATAGCTTTTGGCCACAGCCTTTGTCAGCGCACGCGCGCACACACACACACACACACACACACACACACACACACACACACACACACACACACACACACACACACACAAAGAGAGGCAAGCACATCTTATGCACACACGATCACCAACTCCAGCATCTCGGGCCAGAATGCAATTTAGAAGTGTGTTTCAAGAAGCAGCTGTATAAAAAAAATCAAGAGCTCAGATGGAAAACCAGTCATAAGGAAAGAAGGGAAAGCTGAAATATGGAAGGTGTATATAAAGTGTCTGTACAAGGGGGACGAACCTGAAGGCAGTATTGTAGAAACTGAATAAGAGACAGATGAAGATGAGATGGGAAATATGATACTGTGCGAAGAATTTGACAGAGCACTGGAAGACCTCAGTCAAAATAAGGCCCCAAGTGTACATGACACTCAGTCAGAACTATTGATAGCTGTGGGAGAGCCATCCAAGACAGAACTCTTCCATCTGGTGTGCAAGGTGTACAAGACAGGCGAAGTACCCTCAGACTTCAAGAAGAATGTGATGATTTCAATTAAAAAGAAAGTAGGTGCTGCCATGTGTGAATATTAGTGAACGATCAGTTTAATAAGTTATGGTTGCAAAATATTAACTTGAATTACTTACAGAAGAATGGAAAAACTGGTATAAGATGACTTCAAGGAAGATCAGTTTGGATTCCAGAGAAATGTAGGAACACACATAGCAATACTGACCCTACGACTTATCTTCTAAGACAGGTTAAGGAAATGCGAACCCAATGTTCATAGTATTTGTAGATGTGGAGAAAGCTTTGAGAATGTTGACTGGAACCACACTCTTTGAAATTCTGAAGGTATCAGAGGAAAAATAAAGGAGGCAAAAGGCTATTTACATCTTGTACAGAATTCAGTCGGCATTTATGAGAGTCGAGGGTCACGGAAGGGAAGCAGTGGATGAGAAGGGAGTGAGGCAAGGTTTTAGCTTATCCCCCTATGTTATTCAATTTGTACTTTGAGCAAGCAGTAAAGGAAACCAAGGAAAAACTTGGAGTAGGAATTAAGGTTCAGGGAGAAGAGAGAAAAACTTTGAGGTCTGCCAGTGACTTGGTTATTCTGTCAGAGACAGCAAAGGACGTGGAAGAGCAGTTGAATGGAATAGACAGTGTCTTGAAAGGAGGATATGAAATAAATATCAATGAAAGCAAAACAAGGATAATGGAATGTAGTTGAATTGAATCAGGTGATGCTAAGTGAATCAGATTAGGAAATGAGACACTTAAAGTAGTAAACGAGTTTTGCTATTTGGGCAGAAAAATAATTGATGATGACAAAAGTAGAGAAGATATAAAATTTAGACTGGCAATGGCAAGAAAAGCATCTCTGAAGAATAGAAATTTGTGAACACTGAATATTGATTTACGTGTTAGGAAGTCTGTCAGGAAAGTATTTGTCTGGTGTGTAGCCATTTGTGGAAGTGAAACATGTATGATAAACAATATAGATGAGAAGAGAATAGAGGCTTTCGAAATGCAGTGCTACAGAAGAATGCTGGAGATTAGGTGGGTAGATCATATAACTAATGAGGATATACTGTATAGAATTGGAGAGACAAGAAATTTGTGGCACAACTTCACTAAAAGAAGGGATCAGTTGAAAAGACACATTGTGAGACGCCAAGGGATACCACCAGTTTAATAGTGCAGGGAAGTGTGGGGAGTAAAATTAATAGAGGGCAACAAAGAGATGAATACAGGAAGCAGATTCAGAACGGTGTAGGTAGCAGTAGTTACTTGCTGAAGAGGTGTCCACAGGATACAGTAGCGTGGAAAGCTGCATGAAACCAGTGTTTGAACTGAAGAAGACGACGACGATGACAAACTGTGAACTTGATTAATGGATTTTACATTCCACACTCTGAACCACATGCCCTAGGTTAAAGTAAGTGCCATTGTTTCCCTTGACCTTAAGTTGTTTGCAGTACTGACATAGCAAGGCCATGTTGGCTAATGTTACACGGCCAGATCACTCATACATACTGTTGCTCCTGTTATTACTGAAAAGGCTGTACACCTTTTCAGGAACCACAGGTTTATCTGGCCTCTCCCCAGCTTCCCCTCCATTTCAGTTGCACTTAGTCCTGCTATCTGTATCGTTCAGGCTTGCAAGCCACCTCACTTTGCCAATGTCTATGGTGAATGGAGAGCATTAATTTCTAGAAAGCATTAATATTAGTGAGGAAAAAAGATTTTGTTTTCTAATCCTAAATTTAGCATTATATTTATTTATTTTCTTGCATAATACCTGTGAGAAATCCTGATTAATTAACAACTTAGGAGCTGGATACTGACAGTATTGTGGTGTTTTACTGTTTTTTTAAGACTTAATGTGCCAACTGTTGATTATTTAATTTTCAGGCATGAACTTGTTATTAAGTATGTACCGCTCATTTTGAAGTTTTTGTGCTCACCAATTTTTCGCTCCCTCAGATCAACGAGCTTGGAGAAAGCGGCAGCTGTGCTACAGGCTTGCTAAGCAGACACAAGCAAAAACGGCAGTCACTGATATTATTGTGCTAAGCAGGCTGAAAAAAGCTCCAGATGGGTTTTCACTGGCAGGGTAAGCATTTTTTTAATTGTAACTCATTCCATTTATGTAATTATTGAATTTTAGTTTGATTACTTTCATCTTTTTTTCCTGGTAAGTTTTCTGCTAATCACAATCTTTCTCTCTGTAATCAGACATGCTTGTTTATGTTGTGTTCGTGAACTAGTACCAAGTGGTAGTCACTGTTTCTGAACATTTTCCCATTTATTAGTAGCCATAATGTACACATTTTACGAAGCTTTCACTTAGTCCTAATCATCTGACCACATAATTTTACACAGTATGCTAAGAGTAGACAAATAATTAGCGTATGTAGATAAAAATTGCTGTGCTTCACACTGAGTGGCAGAGTGTAACACTCTCAGCAGTTTAGATGATAAGTATAGTAATGATAATAAATCATAATAACTGAAAGTTTTAAGCTTTATAAAAGGAAATAGAAAGATAAGAAATTTGTAAATGCTGACAATAAATGACAACAAAGAGGCTACTAACTCAGGACAATGAGTTGAAAAGAGAAGTGAAGTGAAATAATAGAGTTCAGCAAAAAAATTGGGAAGTTAATATAATGCTGCAGCAAAGGAGCTGTTGAAATGTAGAGAAATTACAGGGGCATAATTAGAAAGGAAGAAGTGAAAAAAATGTGTGTTGTTTCTTTAAATTTGAGAATAGAGAGGTAAATAGGAGATAGGGGGGGGGGGGAGAGAGAGAGAGAGAGAGAGAGAGAGAGAGAGAGAGAGAGAGAGAGAGAGAGAGAGAGAGATATTTGAAAGGTGACAGACACATAGGGGAAAAAGTGTTTAACGAAATACGAAAAGTATGGACCATTTATGAATAGTGCTGTAGTTTTCTGCGCACCTAAATTTAACTAGATAGAAGCAGAAACAGTGGCTCAATATGAAACTTGCCCAATGCTGCTAGTTGCCAGGGTAGGCATCAGATGGGAGTGTGTGGTGTGGGACAGAGAGAACACACTGATAGTGCCTCAAAGTGTGTTCTGCTGCTCTCTATACAGAAAAGTTCACACAGCGAACTTCTTACTTTCACACCATTATAATAATGAAAAGGAAAGTGTATTTTTTAAGCTTCTTGTTGCAGTTATGTATTGTTAGAAATTATTTCATGATCTTCAGTTACTCTGCCCTTGGGGGCTTGGCCATGAATGGCTGGTAATCGAATGGTGATTCGAGGTACCTCAAAGTGAGGGCTGGGCAGTGGCACCAGTGCTCTATAGCTTAAGCTGTGTGCATCCTTCCATAACAAAAACTGACATACTGTCTTTAGAGAAACACCACAATCTCTTATTATAAAACAGATTATTTTGTTTGTTTGGATTGCTTTAATACCCACAGCAACACCATGGGTATAGATGCTGTCTGTTGTTTGCTGTTTCAATCACATGGTTTTGTGATGTTTTCACCCTTTGATGAATCACTTGTTTTAATCAAGAATTTCCAAAAACAGTATTCTTAAAAAAATTGCATGCCCTCATTTTATCCCCCCCCCCCCTTTCTTTTTATGTGCAACCATTAAAAATTTTCTGTTTTGATTTACTCTGGAAAATTATTTCATCTCAGTAGGATGACATTAACCCATGCTGATTGGAGCAACGAATTTTAATATAGGGAATTTTACGTTTCATAGTTTTTAGTAAGTGTAAAAGTTATTGATGATTGCATAAAATCAAAAGTAATACCATTTTACTTTTTAGGATGCATTTAGTATTCCTGAGAATATTTCCTTTATGGTATTTCTTTCTTGCAGTCTAGGTACAATGTGTGGTGTTATTGAACACAGTGCAATACAAATTCCTCTTGCTCCTCATCTATGGTCTGTGATGAAATAATTTAATACACTTTTCAGCAGAGTCATTAGCAGCTTTTGACTTCTTAACTATCCTTTCAGCATCTAAATCTGAAGTGCTGCTCATCTGTGTTGAAGGGCTTTGTTGAATAAAACTAGGCTTTGTTGAATAAAACTAGTATATATAAACTAAAGGGTAGGGAACTGATTCGTGCTCTTGCGTGTCATGTAGTTGGCTAATGTTTTCTCTGAGTGGACATGATGATAAATTAGGAAATGTAAATTAATGAATTAAAACTAATAATAAGTGTTAATCAGAATAATATTAAACTTACCACATAATGGCCCATCCAATTCTCCACAAAAAGGGAATATATATCTTTTCCATTTGTAGATTTTCCCTGTCTAAATTTGCCACCATTTTGATTTTGGTTTGTGTCTCTATTTCATCATCAGAAAGTGATAAGAGAGAGAACTGTTGTGATAAACAACCGCAAATGATGACTAAATTTCCTTATAGCTGCTTTTGAAATCGTGGAATCTATCCTTTTGTGTGATCTTAGATCTTTTAAGAATCAGAGCTCCAGAGGAGGAGCTTTTACATCTCCATTGCATTAAAGCCACAGTTTGACACAAAATCTTATGGGAGATAAGGAAAGGGAAGGTACTTTATTTCACTTTTGATAATATAACATCGCCAGAAACTTTAATTTTTTGACAAACTCCATCTCCTTTAAACCATACAACAATGGACTCTGACTCATCTATTTTACGATGATTCCTGGTCATAACAACAAATATACATAAATTGCGACTGACCCATGTCCTGGTTTTACACCTTGTTCACTTGAAATGTGCGACAAGCAATCACATCTGTGCTATTAAAACTCTCCATACCTGCAACGGCTTTCACTGTATCACCAGGATACCGCACAATTGCAGCAGTGATCCAACCATTACCATGAGAAGCTGCATCATTGTTCACAGTTGTAAAGTTCAAAACACACCCACAAAAAAACGGACAGGCCATGCTGGATCACTCCTGCTACCACTTTACTGCTCATAGTAACTTCAATAGCATCAATGGCCTTATACACTGCCACCCAAGAACACCCTATTCTCCTCCTATAGCATGGTATCTCCATTCACCGTCCAATGCTGTTGCACATGCTGCTGCACAATGACTGATGCTGTGTTTACAGATGTTTATAGAGCATTGGCATGTGCAATATTAAATAAATTGCCCAAGTTGTATGTAAACTTCATGACACTTAAGCACATTTCGACACTTTTCCCAACTTTCTCTACTTTGAATGCAAGTTGATAAGTCTTTGTGAAAAATGCTGATTAGTTCTTGCCAGAATTCTTGCTTTCTCCCAAATTAAAAGGCACTTGTGAACCACAGGATTAGCACTTTCACTAACATTTAATTTTATTTCGCGTGTGTTGTAAAATAAAACTGTCAGCATGTTTCTGTTTGATGGCAATTTGTGTCCAGTTCCTTGGTGTTTTATACCTCCTATTAAAAACACACTTTCCTTGGTGCTACTTAATTGATGTGATATCTTAGTGATTGGAAAATATGAGTGACACAATCAGTAATAAATAAACAACTGACTGCACTGCTTGTGAGTGTACTAATAAGCTGAGGTGACAACAGCATGACATCTGTGAACAATGTGGAAGATAATGTTCGTCATGCAAGTTCACACTCAACTCGGCATGGGTTACACAGCTTTGACCACAACAAAATCGTGTACAGACATTTTTATGGATCATTCAAACAATATATGACGGTGAGCACTCAAAAATATTGAAGTCAGAAAATAAGGGACACCCTAATGTATAGTTTGAAATGTACAGAGTGAGCATAAAGCCTCCTGCCAAGTACAGGCATTTATTTCTAAGGAACTATGCTGTATACAGCTATATGGTTTGTTGCAAATTGTAGCTTAACTCGTAAAGTTTCTATGGGAATACTTCATGTGCATGTTGCCCTTCAGTTACAGTAATTTCAGCCATGAGTAGTGTTTAAACAAGATGGTGGACTGCTACACTGAGAGTTATTTATTTGTCATTCTTGGATGACACCTTCCTTACAAATGGATCAGTAGAGATGGTCCCAACATCATGGCCATCATATCCACTAGACATTACCCCTTTTCACTTCTTTATGGGGTTACATTGAGGATAAAGTGTTTATTTCACAAGTTGTTGATGGACAGATTCTTACTGCACCAGCATAAGATGGTGTAGAGGTAGTGACAGAACAGATGTTGGCAAGTCATGGAGAGAGAAAGACTAGCTTTTGCACATTATACTGACACCAAATGGAGCACATGCAGAAATGTACCTGTAAAAGACTCAGAGTGAAACTATCTTTTGCAGCAACCCACCTAGCTATATCTAACATAGTTCCTTAGAAATAAATTGTTTGTTATTGGCAAAGGAATTTACACTCACCCTTTTTCTTTCCATTCATATGTGACAAATGTAAAAGTAGCTACCTGGTGAAAGGTGCCTTGTGGGCAGTATGGACAACGTGGATACTGCCAAATCACTGTTCTGTCCTGTGACCTAGCATGTAAATGTTTGTGTAAAAGTTGGATGGATTCCTGTGGTAACCGATACAGTTGGGCAAGCCGTGTTACATTTGATTTTGAATTTGAGAATGGTGCCTGTGAACCAGAACTGTCATAAAAATCCATCTTGATGAACAGCAAAATCCATCCTTCCGTAGTTAAGTGTAATGGTGAAACATTGGGTGTCACAGGGAGTGGGGATCTTGACTTAACTGCATTTCTGAAAAAAGGAAAGAAACTCTGTCCCAAGAGGAGCTGTGAATTAGTTGGGTAGTAGAGATAAAATGGTGCTAATGGCTAACATCTAGAGAGCCTGCCTCAAGTCAGTTGCACTAGACTTCCTAAGGTATGTAGGGCTAGGCCAGTGTATTTCAGTTGCTCCTCATGAGATCGCCATTGGACCTGGTAATCAAAACAAAATGTTGTCAGCACAGGGAGTCTACCTCTGGCCAATACTAACACACAACCAGTTACAGTAATAGTAGATGATTGTCCTCCAGAACAGTTGTCTTCAAAGGTGACAGAGTGCAAGTATGTCAGAATACACTCATGGTAACAGAGATGATAGTTCATTTGCAAAAGTCCTCCATTTTACAGCCAGAAATATTTAGGAGGGCTTTCTGGTAGTTTGAAATCTTTGAGGAGGCTACTGAATGGAACCCATTTAGTTGAAAGAAGTAAGCCTCAATGGTTACTACCCCGTTAAATTAAAAATACTAGGAAAATATCCCATTATAGGGGAACTTCACTATAGCTTCAATTTTAGCAGAGACAGAATAACATGCACATATTGTTAGATCTGGAGGGGAATTGAGAAAGGGATGGAATATGAAATATATGCAGCATCATGAAACAAGTAAACACAAAGTTTGGAAAAATATGTCGACACCACATTCCAAGATAGCTTTAATAAATTAAAGTGAGGTGGATTAGCAACACGGCAACCATTCAGTGTGAAGTAAGGACTGTAATAGGTATGCAAAGGATAGAAAATAAAATAAGAGGGTGGGAAGGGGGGAGGGGACATAACTGAAATTTGCTACACTAATATCATATGCTGACACAAGTGAGCCATTTAAAGCAGCGCAAACCTCAATGTTTGCTATGTTGGTTGTCTCTACCCTCATGAAAACTACTGTGTTGTTAAATAGTGCACAAATGAAAGATGGTGCATCATCAAATGCCCCTGCAAGAAAAGAAAACTGCCTCCATCAAATGGCAGCAATGTGTAGCCATCGTGACCCATGCCACCTTCTCTGATAAAATAGAGTGAGTGTAAACAAAGGAAAACATGCACTGAAGAAATAAACCTTGAAATCATCAAAGCAGATCTCTCTTGTGTCTGATGGAGATGGCATTTGCTGTCAAAATGTGTGCCACTGAAAATAATGGTGTGACCTTCATACTTATCTGTATGAAACCATAGAATCTCCCCGAGACGTTGGGTAACTCCCCCCTCCATTCCTCCTCCTCGGAGATTGCAACCCTCATAACCTGCTACGGTACTCTGCTAAGACCAATCGTGTAGGTTGAATTGTAGGAAGCCATATCCTCATAGAGGGCAAAGAGTACACCTCAGCATTGCAACAGGATCAATGTGAGCCATTGACCTCTCCGTCTCACCTGCTCTTGTGTGTACTGCTCAGTGGGGAGTCGATAATGATTTACTGTGTAGTGGCTACTCCCTTCTATGAAACAGCCTCCCCAAAAGGAGGCTGCCTAAATGGATTCTTAGCAGAGACTGCCAGTTGATTGTGTCTTGTCACTGAGTGTGTTAAGACATGATGAACCACACAGCCATTGTGATTCACCAACATTAAACTGTATACTTATATGGATATATGGAATCCATATAAGTATATAGTTCTGCCAATACCGGCCATGACCGTCTTCTTCTGTGAGGATGCACGCATATTCCCCGAACTCTTATGGGACTTGGTAAGAATGTCTTCCACGAGTAATGAGTGTGTTGGGGTGGGACACAGTGAGCGTAGTGTGTGGACATACAAGGTGAGAATGTGAGTCTCGTGGGAGGCGTGCACGAGATAGTCCCTGCAGTTGCACTATCCTCTGTGCCCTTGGTGGCTCAGATGGATAGAGCGTCTGCCATGTAAGCAGGAGATCCCGGGTTAGAGTCCCGGTCAGGGCACACATTTTCACCTGTCCCCATTGATATATATCCATGCCCGTCAGCAGCTGAAGGTGATAATATAATTCTAATAACACTAAACTGCTTCTCCAACAATGTGGGAAAATCCACCGATGTTTTCTTCATGTGAGAGGTAAAATCCAATATATTTGTGGTGCAAAACAGCCACAGGACCTGATGGTGTTCATTATGCTAGTTATTTCGCCTTACTGAGGCACTGAAGGGGTACTACTTGATTGTTTTATTAAAATCTGAGCTCACTAACAATATCCTAACATTTGGATGGAGACAATAATGCTTCCCCTATTGAAACCTGGCAAGAACCATATTAGTCAAAACAGTTGACAGATGGTCAACAGATGCCTCATACAGGCTCTTGAATGCCGAAACCTGAGCTACTGTGAATTTGGAGGTTCTTTCTCCACTCCGAATAACTTAACCCTACTGGCAGAGGGCATATGGGCATACTGCGCTACCCCTGTTATTTTAACCCTAGTGGCAGAGGGCATACAAGAGTCAAAATAACTTTGTTGTTTTTTACCTGGTATAGACGTGTTTCTAGATGATTTAATGAACTTCTGCTTGTTAGCAGCCTTACAACTGTAATATACTAGGTACAGCTGACCATGGCAGGTCTACAAAATTAGTCCTAGGCCAGTTTTAGGTTTTCACTGAAGAAAATTATTTGTATCTTTGCATTCGTGGAGGATGGGAGGATTAACTCTCCCTGCAGTCGTGGTCCAGTGAGACAGCCGTCCTTGCTCGTGTAAGCCAGACCTGCTTAACAAAATTGAAAGGGTTGGGGGTCTTAATATGTACGAGACGTACATAATCAAGAAATATTGCTTGTGAGGAAAGGCTTCTTTGTTAATTTCACGAAATGCACATGCTCATATTCAGCAAAGTCACTGATGACAATGGTGCTGAGTGACCTAAAGGTGATCCACACAGCCCCCCCAGCAACAACCAGACATGATCAGCCTGCTCATGAAATTTATATGATTTAATAGTATTTTGTTGAGTGTTTTCAGACCACATCATCTGTCTGAAATAGGAAAGCATACAGCAGTTCATTGCTTGCTACACACTTATTCTAGAAATCCAATTCAGAAAATTTTCTTAACAGTATGAGAGGATAGTGAGAAAAACACCATATACTAATAAATGTGAAACCTAATAAAATGAGAAAAATCTTGATGAATTTAAACTAAAACAAAATCTTCACCACTGTCATTTCCATGACAGTATTTTGCTTTTTGGTGGTATGGAGAGAGTTGTTTATGAAATGTTGGAATTTTTACAATTTTAGAACAGTTCCCCCAGCATGTAACTTAAAAAGTGATATTATTTTATTATGAGAGTGTGCCGAAAAGTAACACCTCCAAATTTTTTGTGTGAAAACTCTTAAAGCTTTTTAAGTGAAACAAACATTATTAACATTCTACATCTCTCTTCCTCATTCTATGTGTTTATTTCTCAAAATAGCTACCCTGGCAATGAACACATTTCTCCCAATGATAATCCGGTTTGTTGATACCATCAATTTAGTATGTTGGAATCCACTGACAGAGCCGCAACCTCACCTCTGTTTGCAATGAATGCTTCATCACTATCAGTATGAAGTCCTTGAAGATGTTCTTTAAGTTTTGGAAACATATGAGAATTTGATAGGGCCAAGTCAGGACTGTATGGAGGATAATTGATAGTGAACCCAAGGCATCGGATTTTGCAGATTTGCAGTGCTCGTGTGCAGTTGGCATTTTAGTGCTGAAGGAGAGGGTGTCCACGTGTGGATGAACTCTTCGAATTCGAAACTCGATTATGACACATTGTTCTCACATGCTGGCATAGTTTTGTTAAACACAGTTAATTTACACTCTACAATTTGGAGCCTTCTAAAGATGTAGAATTTTAATAAAATTTGTTTTATTTGAAAAGCTTTAAGAATTTTCAAAAATAAATAAATAAATAAAATTAAAAAAAATTGGAGACATTACTTTTCAGTATGCCCTTGTATTTTTCTGTATCTGAAATACTATCATAAAACAATTCCATTACACAAGAAATGTAATAAAATATAACTGAACTCCATAACTACTAAGAAACTCCAGAATGAATTTCCACTCTGCAGTGGAGTGTGTGCTGATATGAAACCTCCTAGCAGATTAAAATGGTGTGCTGGACTGAGACTTGAACTCAGGACCTTTGACTTTTGCACACAAGTGCTATGCCAACTGAGTTACTTAAGCATTACTCATGACCTATCCTCACACCTTTACTTCTGCCAGTATCTTGCATGTTTTAAACTGCCATAAAGTTTCATATCAGTGCACGCTCCCTTATGGAGTAAAAAATTTGTTCTGGAAACATCCCCTAGGCTGTGGTTAAGTCGTGTCCACAAGATAATTATTTCTTTCAGGAGTGCTAATCCCACGTATTTCATGGGGGAATTACTATGAAGTTTGGAAGGTAGGAGATGAGGTATTGGTGAATATAAAGCTGTGAGGATGGGTTGTTAGTCATGCTTGGGTAGCTCTGTTGGTAGAGCACATGCCTTTGTAAGGTAGAGATAATATCCCAAGTCCAAGTCTTGGTGCTGCTCAAAGTTTTAATCTGCCATGAAGTTTCACTAAAAAACCCTCTTATGCTTTTTGTAGTTTTACGAATAACTGCAGAAATGTTTTGTTTTCAGACATGAAATTAGTAACTCAGTCTAAGGTAGAAGGATGGGATCCCGGGAAAGAAGCATAATTACCAACCTTAATCTCAATAAAAATTGCATTATAAATAATCTTATATTGCATAGAGGTATGAATTGTCGGTTTTCCCAGCACAATAACAAAATCCTGCAGCGACATTTGATTGCAAACATATTTAGGCAATGTGTGGATGCTATAGTGCGTATGGCTGCAGTACAGGAGTTCAGGCAATTTTGATTTGTGCACTTTTGTTCCTGTGGAAACCACAGTAGTTCATGCAAAAAAAGGGGCATCATGTGGATGTACTGTAATATTATTATTGTTACATCATCATCATCGAGTGAGTGGTTATTATATGTAGGTTGTACCTTAAATTAATTACATATTTTACACTGGTTTACAATTATATAACTGAAGTTCATGTAGTACAGTGAATTTATGTGATCATAATGCCACTGTAACACAGTTCACTATTTATATTATGTATTGTGTTAAATTTAGTTGTTTTAGTTTTTTTTCTGTTACAGGGATATAAATGGAATGACCGTTTGTTTTAAAATGAGATTCGGGCTTACTCAAGAAATTAATAAAGTGCCTACAGCTGATCTTTTTCTAAGGTAAACATATGTGTATATTTCTGGTTGCCCAAAAACTCAGATCAGGTAGTTTTCTCACTTTTAGTGTGATGCTGTTTGTGAAAATTACAACACCGAGAAAGACATGTGAGTCAGATATAAATAATACCACAGATGGTTATGGTTATCGGTTTCGATCGTGCCTATATGTGTATGTCACTTACATTGTGACAAATACTTGAACCTAAGGGTTTGATGAAAGTAATAGAATCTGGCACTTTCAAAGCTCATGGTCTTTAGTACCATACATTACTGTTTGTTTCGAATCAAGTTCACACTTTTACTTATAAAACACTTTATTAAAATATACACATGTTAACTTTATTAAAATAGACGCACGAAGACTGACTATTGCGCCTCATCACTCACACATATATACACAAACGTATCTGTCACCACAATCGATACTTCTCGAACATACTCGATATAACTTATTCTAGAACGATGTTCTGGAACTTTCTCATATCCGATATAAATGTATTACATAATTCCAACACGCCTCCTTACATTTATATCGCGATGTTTAACATATTCCTAATTTTAATGAATTTTTCTTTACATAACGACTTTGTGAATATATCTGCAACATTTTCATTTGAATCTACTTTAACAATATCAATGAGTCCCTGTAAATAATACTCATGCACAAAATGGTAATGTACTTCTATATATTTTGAATTCTTTGTGAAATTACCAAACTTCGCTATATTTAATGCTCCTGAATTATCTTCATATATGACAATAGGTTTTTCAAATTTAACATTAAAAATGTCTAAAATATCATGTACAAGTTTCACCTCGCTTACAGCTTCAGACAATGCTACATATTCTGCGAAAGTTGAAGCCTTTGTGACACTCGCTTGTTTTCTTGACTTCCAAAATACAACATTACTAAATAATCTAATTACATAACCAGAAGTTGACTTTCTATCCACACTATCACCTGCCCAATCTGAATCCACAAAACAATCTAATATCTCAGCACTTTCATTCCTACAATAGTTTAATTTCAAATCTTTAGTTAAATATAAATATTTCAAAATTCTCAAAGCATATTTAAAATGAGTACTACTGTAACAACTTTGGAATCTGCTCAAGTAATTCACACTATCGCTAATATCTGGTCTAGTACCCGAACTTATGTACAAGAGTGCACCTATCAAGTTTCTATATCTAACGTCATTACAATCTTCATACGCTGGTTCTAACTTTAAATTTACTTCCATTGGAGTTTTGTACAAGATCGAATCTTCAATTTTATATTTCGCAGCTAACGAATCAATGTATTTTTCTTGACTCAAACTCATAACTCTTGTTTCATAATCATAATTAATATCGATGCCAAGATATCTTTTTACCTCACCTAAATCTTTCATATTAAATCGCTTTGACAATAAGTTCTTAATCTTAACAATTTTTTCTTTTCTCACACAGCAAATGAGCAAATCGTCGACAAAAATAATCAAATAAATCAAGACATCTCCATCTCGCAATACATAAAGACAATAATCATATTTACTCCTTTTAAAACCTAAACTTCTTAAAAACTCGTCAAGACAATTGTACCAAGCTCGTGAGCTTTCTCGCAAACCATACAATGCTTTATACAATTTACAGACTCTACCCGTACCATCATCATATCCTCTTGGCTGCTTTACATAAACTTCAGATAAAACTTTACAATTTAGAAACGCAGTCTCTACGTCCATTTGTTCTATAACCAAACCTTCTTGACAACAGTATGACAACAAAATCTTTAATGTTTGCATATTGGTTACTGGAGAATAAATATCCTCAACGATTTCTTTTTGTTGAAACCCCCTGACAACTAATCTTGCTTTGTAAACACTCTCTGATTTCTTTGTGAAAACCCACTTTACATCAATGGCTTCTTTATCAACTGGTTTATCTACTAATTCCCATGTTTTGTTTTTGTTCAAACAATCAATTTCCTTATTAATCGCTTTTTCCCAATAATTTGATTCGGCACTGTTAATCGCCTCCTCAAAGCTTTCCGGACTATTTGCACTGCAAAAGTTTACATAAATAAAATTGCTGTAAACATAATCATTTAATATTTTTGGTTTTCTTTCTCTAGATGATCTCCTCAACTCGAGTACTTTCTCTGATTCATGATTATCAGAAAGCTTTTCATTTTTCTCAATTTCCTTCTGTCTTTCTATTAGTTCAGTTTCATTTTCTATACTTTCGTGTTCAGAATCACTAGAATATTCACTTACTGAATCATAATCTTTTAAACCCAATACATTTAACACCACTTTCAACAATGTCCACATGTCGAGCAACAACTATCTTATTATTTATTAGCACTCTGTAGCCTACTTCACAATAACCCATTAAAACCCCCAAATCGGCTTTCCTATCCCATTTCGACTTTCTCAGTTGCTCAGGTACTCTTACAAAAACTCTACTCCCATACAACTTCAAATGATTAACATTAGGTTTTTTCCCCAGTAATATCTCATAAGGAGTTTTCTTTTCAATGGTGTTAGCTAAAGTTCTGTTTTTGAGGTATGCTGCTGCACAAACCACTTCAGGCCAAAATCTCTTGTCTACTCGCGCTTCGGCTAGCAGACACCGTGACATGTCCATGATGGATCTGTTATACCTTTCAGCAGTACCATTAAGCTCATGCACATAAGGTGGACAAGCATTCAATACAATTCCTTTTTGTCTCACAAATTCATAGACATTTTCATTTAAATATTCCTTCCCATTGTCACATCTTATCTTTTTAACAGTTTTCCCAGTGAGATTCTCAACTTCATTAATATACTCTACAAAACATTTGTATACTTGATCTTTAGATTTTATGGTGTAAACACGAGCTGCCTTACTGTAATCATCAATGAAAGAAAGAAAATATCTTTCCCCATGCATTCCAGTAGTTGAGTGAGGCCCATTTAGATCTGCGTGAACAATTTCTAAGATTTCTTTTGCTTTGGTTCTGTTATTTTTAAAAGGAACATTATGCATTTTGTTTTTGATACAGATTTTACATTTCATAAATTCTGATTCTAGTTCTGAAGGAACCCCATCTAACAATTGATGTTTACATAAAGTATTTAGATAATTGAAATTAACATGTCCCAAAATGCGGTGCCATTTTTCCTGTGCTGTCATATTATTGTCTTTACTCATAACATTAACATTAACTTCTCCTTTATTAATAGTACTACTCATTTTATACAACCAACCCTCTTTCCATGCAATCGCAATCAATCCATTAGCTTTATCAAAAATTTTAGCATTATTCCCTACCGATACAATTTTGTGATTATCTGTAATTTTAGCATAACTGATCAAGTTTTTGTCTATGTCTTTTACAAAGAAAACATTTCGCATATTAATTGGAACCATTTGATCATAGACAGGAAAATTACTAATTACATTACCAACTTTAGTAGCTTGCAAAATTTTTCCATCAGCAATTTTTACATTTATAGGTTGTTTTAAAGTTATACTCTTAGAAAAATATTCCTCATTATTAATAACATGATCAGTACAGCCACTGTCTAATAACCAATTGATTTGAATTTGATTGTTATTACTTGACTCTACTGTTCTATTTTGACCTATCATAGAATTAACCTCTGTTATAAAACTACTCATACCATGATCACTCTGATGGTAACCTTGCTTGCTGTGATGCCGACCGCTGCTAAAACCATGCTGCTCTCCTCGACCACGTTGCCTGCTGCCATAATATCCACGCTGTACATTGCTATAGCCTCCACGCTGCATATTTCCATTACCTCTGTCGCTGCTTTGAAAATGTACTCCACGATGCCATGTGCCTCTGTTACTTGTTCTTCCCTGGTTACAATCACGTTTGAAGTGACCTGCTTTGCCGCATCGATAACATACTTGCTCCTGATTTCTTGAATTCAATTTTCTTTCTGTGTGAAATGCATTTGATTTTACCTCTTCATTTCCAGTTTTTGCATTCAATAATTGAATCTTACTTTTAACGTATTCAACTGTCTGGTCCTCTTCCTTCAAGACGTCCACTAAGTCCCCAATATAGCTCATTGACTCTGGTAACGTTCGCAGCATATAATTTAACTTCTCCTTTTCCGTTACTTTAGCGCCTGCAGATTTCAGCTCATTTACAGTTTTTTCAAATGCACTGAAAAATGTCCCCGTATCACTGTAATCACTTAACCTCAATTTGTCCAACTTGTTTCTGCATAATATTTGAAGGGCTGTAGACTCTTTCGAATATAATTCATCAAATTTCTTCATGATCTCGAAAGCACTTTCTCTGTCACTCACGAATTCTAGTTGCTTATTTGTGATTGCACCATAAATATAGTTGATAGCCTTCAAGTCCTCTTCATCCCACGTTTCGTTGTCTGAACTCACTTTTGCCCTCGTAGTCACTGTATGGCATTTCTTCATTTTTAGGTACATGATTATCCGCTGCTTCCAGTTCCCATAGTCTTCGCCATCAAATACAGGAATAGTTATATCAGCCATGTCGAACTTTCTGAATAACACGCGACGGCCACAATATAATATTTAACTTCTACTTTTCTTTTCAACAACCACACTCTGCTACCATGTTTCGAATCAAGTTCACACTTTTACTTATAAAACACTTTATTAAAATATACACATGTTAACTTTATTAAAATAGACGCACGAAGACTGACTATTGCGCCTCATCACTCACACATATATACACAAACGTATCTGTCACCACAATCGATACTTCTCGAACATACTCGATATAACTTATTCTAGAACGATGTTCTGGAACTTTCTCATATCCGATATAAATGTATTACATAATTCCAACACTGTTTATAATTTTAACAAAGTATAGGCTGGGGTGGCCATTTGTTCTGGTAACAAATTGGAGAACCTAGGAAGCCCCATCTATGTCTGTGTAAGCCAGTGTTTGTGCTCTTCTGCAAGTTTGTTGCTAACATGTGGAGAGGCAATAAAAAGCAGACCAGGAAGCCAGCACAGAGTCTCATTTCGCTGTCTTTTAGCCCAATGTCCAAAATCATTGTTTCATTCCTGTACACAGGTGCTTGTGTACCAAGAAATGGATGATCTTAAAATCCCGTGTCACCTCTGATGTGAGAGTGAAATTCTAAAATAAGTATGTTCCGATCCATGTTGGGTTATGACAACAACAGTCACATAAAAATGTGAGCATTTAAATGAGCTATAGTGCTGCCCAGCTTTCCATCACTACATTCCACTTGTTCCACTGTCAATACATTGATATTGTTAAAGCATAAAACATTCAAAAGATTTGTGTTAATTACTTTGACATTATTTGCTAGAACTTATTTACTTTACAATATCCATGACATAAGAGCAAGAATCATCATAGTAAACAATGATACTGGGGAGAGATTCTCTTTTTGATACATTTCTCAATAGAACATATCAGAGTATGTTCAGCATCATCAAGCTCAATCATTCTTGGTAAAATATAGTCAGCACAAGCTATGCCGTGGTTACAAATAGAACAGTGATCCAGAAAGTGCAGAATAACTTTATTTTTGTCTATGCTAGGTATGCTGTGTCATATTTAATGGGCATAATTTTCACATGTGTGTCAGTAATACTTTTCATTATGGCCTGTTTCATTGTTTTAAGCTGTATACACTCCACTAGTTGTATTTTTGTTGTTACTGTGCATATCTGAAGATGGCCATTGCTGATGGAAAACAGTAGCCTAAGGACATAACAAGTTTGTGATCATAGACAGAAATAAAGAAATTTATTCTAAATATAGTCAATTTTGTGACTTGAAGAACTTTTTGATTATATATTATGTGCAATGGTTTCACTAATCACTGCTTGTGATCATTTTCAATGGATGTGAGTCACTAGATGCAAATACCATGTAGCTATGGCTTATCTAAATGCATGGCAGAGACAGGATGTCTGCACAATGATCCAGAGGTGCTTAGTGCACTGTGTCAGGTGGCACAGTACCACTGCAAAAGAATGGAATGGCAGCTGTTGGCAAGACACACTATACAGGTATTGCCCCAACAGAAGCTGAGAGAGTGGGGTGTCGCTTTCATTAACTGGTTCAGCTTGCCCTCTATTTAGTGATGTAATTTTTCTTATGCACTCTGCAGTTGGTTACATCTTAATTCTTTATCTGTCTATGTTAATGAAAAAACAGTGGAATGTACAACATAGTCATGTTTCTTATAGAAACGTGCTCTATAATACCTCTTAAATGCACACCGATTTTCTTGCCAACTCTTGCACTGCCTCTTTTGGTTGAGTACATGCTTCCAAGAGATGTATTTCCTCACATTTTTTCATGCAGTGCCTTATGTCTTGGCAGAAATATTCTTCTGCAAGAGCTTTCTAGAAGCTGGCACATCACGATTCCAATGTACACCAAAATACCATTCTTTGTGCCTCGTGTTAAGAAATGTTGTCACATTTCTTCAGTACAAGCATTGACAAAAGAAGCTATAGAATCGACAAGTATGATGACATTTCTTCTGATACCACAACTGAATTTACAAGGGGTGAAATTTTTTAATATAGACTGAAATTCCTGATTTAATTAACATTCAGTAGTTGACATCCAAGATTAAATTGGAACATAGCACAGTTATTAATTACATACAAGGTGTGATAAATATGATGAATCAGTTTGATCTGTTGAGACAAGAAGCGTCTAGTGGGAACACACTCTGACTTGACAGTCAGCATCCAGAGATGGTAGAGTGAGGTGGTGTTTACCATGTTTGACGTGCATAATTGATTTTAAACAGCGCATGCTCACTGAGTTATGTTTCAAGTTGCAAAAAAGTGACAAACTTGTGAAATGTTGAAATTGGTGTGTGGTGATAATGCTGTAACTTTGAAGAATGTTTACAAGTGGGAAGAGCGATTTAAAAGTGGAAATGAGTCGGGAGAAAATGGGCAATGTTTGAAATACCCATTAACTTGAAACCAAGGAAAAAACTGAAAAGTGGCAAACATTGTTGATTCAAACAGCCGAATAACTATTCAAGTGCTTACTTAAGAATTTAGCATCTCGTATGGATCCGTGCAAGGCATTTTAACCGATAATTTGCAAATGAGATGAGTTAGTACAAAATTTGTTCCCAGACTTTTGAGTTGTGAACAGGAGGAAACTTGTGTGACAGTTTGTGTGCATGGAGTTGAAGGATCATCTTCATTCAGAGTTCCTAATGGAATACCAGTGAATCTCCTCACCCTAAAAAGTCACATCAGTCAAAATCAAATATTGAAGTCGTGCTCTTTTGAATATTGAGGTCATGGTGCAATCAGAGTTCGTGCTGAGGGGAACAACTGTAAACACTGAATTTTACAAGGGTGTACTGCAATATTTGCAAAAAGATGTTCATGGAAAGAGACCAGAAAAATAGGACAGTGGCTTCCTTCATCAGGACAACTTGCTGTACCACACATCGCTTTAGATTCACAAGTTTTTAGCCAAAAAAAGTGTTCCTGTCTGTCCACATCTGTCTTATTCACGAGATTTAGCATCATACAACTTCTGGTTCTTGCCAAATACTAAAACTGTGCCTAAAGGAAAAAAAAATTGACACCATTCCTGGCATTCAGAGGGTCATGACAGAGCAACTGAATGCCCTTCCGAAATAAGCCTTCTGGAAACCCTTTCAGTCATGGATTCAGCATTGTTAGCCAAGGACAGTACTTTGGAGGAAATTAAATCAAATTCCATGTACTATTTTTACTTTGTTTGTGATAAAATTATTCACTGTCTTTCCTGATCACACTTTGTATATAATTGCTTACAGAGGAGTACTTCTGAAACATATACTTACTGCTTATGTAGCCATGTTACACTCAGGTGTTCACCCTCAACTATGCTTTAGTATTGAGCCATCATTGTAGACATATTTGTAAGCTGTTCTGCAGTTGTGGGAATAAGATAGTGGCTACCCTGCACTATGGTCACATTGCGTGATACATACTGGCTATTCACTATATGACTGACTCTGCACGGCCTGCAGGAACCAAAATATCATGGTAAGACCCTCATTTCCTGAAGGTGTGTAAATCTTGCTGCCATGTTCAGACACACATGCTGATATTGCAGCTTTCAATATTAATAAGGCATGCTGCCACTTATTTGACTTTTCCACTTTGGTTGATGGAGCCTCACTGGCTTAGCTTGGGATAACTATTCTTTGTAGGTGTTGTGATTTTCACAGACATTAGTGTATTTTATATTCAGTAATTGGTAATATGTTTAGAATGTCTATCAACAGTGCCATCACATATATTTATGTACAGACATTTAGAAATTTAGTCAATATTCCAAGCATTGTGAATGTCCTGAAACATCACATTTACATTTCAGTAGAAACAGATACGTAAGTCCAACAAAAAGAAGATGAAAGTTTCTTAGGCTTCCACTATATGTTGCGATTAATGGAGGTGTTTTGTATTCCTTTCACAACAATCACTTGAAACTTCCCACTAAACTACAGGACACAGGCTAATTTTCTAATTTTAACTGTGGAACTTTTTATTTTTTAATGAATGTTTTTAGGTTTCAAAATGACATGGACTATTTTATAACATTCAGGGTATTGATTTCATACATTTGAAACCAAGTTTGGACACTTATTCTTATACTATTAGAACATACTTAGTCTTCTTACTGAAACTTAATGGTGTGTTTGTCAGCTATTCTTGTGTCACTCTTTTTCAAGTTATAATGTGTTGTAGATCTTTGAACTTGGTCAGAATATGCCAGAAGAGGTCATATTGTGCCTGCAACACACAAACATTATCATTTTGTTACTGCTTACACATGAAACATCTTTCATAACATTACCATACCTTGATCGTTTTGATTGTATTAATGTGCTTTCATAAATTATTTTTATTGGCACTGTAGATAAATAAATAACCTTCCTCCACAAAATAAAATATTATACTCTATTGGCAGTTTTGTGGATCACACTGTTATTAAATCTACCACTCACGTTGTGGATTGAATGATATTGTGACTGATGCAAAACAGTCAGTTACAGGCCTCACAAAACATTCAGCTGAAATGAAATGAAATGTCGTGTGGCTAGGGCCTCCCGTCGGGTAGACCGTTCGCCTGGTGCAGGTCTTTCGATTTGACGCCACTTCGGCAACCTGCGCGTCGATGGGGATTAAATGATGATGATTAGGACAACACAACATCCAGTCCCTGAGCAGAGAAAATCTCCGACCCAGCCGGGAATCGAACCCGGGCCCTTTGGATTGACAGTCTGTCACGCTGACCACTCAGCTACCGGGGGCGGACAACATTCAGCTGTAAACAAAGAAAGCTACACTAGTGTTTCTCCCATTGCAGAAAACAGTTATCTGAAAGAACAGTGTCTACATCCTTTGACTGTTGTCAGATGTAAAATTATTTTAGTATACAGTATTGATCACATATTTGTTGTGAATAATTTGTACTAAACTCTTAAACATGATGCATGAAAATGTTTTATTCTTTCAGTTTAAATGCCGGACATGTCGTGCAAGCAGATTTGAACTCGCACTCGGCAGGATACCCATTACTGCCTCAAAAGCCACTGACAAATAATGTACCATATCCAGTTGCACCTAAGCCAGCTTCTGGAGAGGATTCTCCTCATGAATATGAGAGACTGATAAATCTAAGGCCTTCCAGACCAGCTCCTAAACCTCCAGGTGGTACTAATTCGGCAGGTACCAATTATGCAACTCTTTCTGCATACCAAGGTTAGTAATTATATTTTAAAGTAATTCTTCGTAGTAGTGTTATGTGACTAAATTTTCAATTAATGGTTGGGTAATTGATTTCAGTAGATTAATTACCTTTTGGCATGCACACATAGTAATTTCATGCTCTGGAAATGAACTATGTTGTTCAAAAGAAGGGGGGAGAGGAGGCAAGTGCGATTAGGACTTGCACTCTGAGGTTTCCGTACAAACTTAATTATGTGTATATGTAGTTCATCTATAGGTTTTCATAAGTGAGTTTGCAAATATCAAAATCTGTGACATAAATGGTCATATTTTTTGATTGTATTGACGTAGAAACGTACACTTTTTACACCACCAAGGGGCCATAGGCAATTGGGCATGACATAAATTTCACCTTTACACCTCTTCCTGTTCCTGAGAAAATGGTTCATGACAGACAGACAGACATATGGACAACAAAGTGATTCGATCCTATAAGGGTTCCGTTTTTATCAATTGAGGTCCAGAACCCTGAAACGGAAGGAAAATTAAAGTTTAATTTCCCTTGTGAATAAATAATATTTGTAGAAGATTATTTATAAAAAAGTTAAAACTGTGTGTTGGACCAGCGATTGATTATGGACAGTTATGTTGTGTGGAAAGTGTTCTTAGGATAGAACCACTTGACCCTTATCTCTCAGACCAACACCAAACTACTGTGACCTTTCCATTGTAGAATAAGAATATCTGCCAAAGAAAAAAATATAAACCCATGTTGAGTAAAATTATTCTTTTATAATTAGTGGTAGAAAACTCTCGGACTGAGAGGGGTGAATATTGTTTAATCAAACACAGATTAGTCTAGGAGGTATTATTCTGCAAGTTCAGCCACAATAGTTTCTCATCAAACATTATTTCACTTGCAATTTAAATGAGCGGGGTAATTATTTTAATACAAGGACATGATTATGGTGGCATGTGCATGCCTTCATGTAGTCTATTTTTCATCAGACTTTGTCCATGTTGTTACCATTCATGCTTTGCTGCTTTTTATGAAGTACACCCTCATTCTTAATGCAAAATGTTAATATGATATGATGACGTTTTTGTGGGAAGTTGAATTAATACAAATTTCTAACCGAGGTCACCATAAAATTGCAATGTTTCAATGAGATTAGTTCCTGTCTTTTTCATAGTGTTGTAATGTTTTATTCTTTGTTATGTAGGGAGACTCGCCTCGAGGCACAAGCAGTATGTAGCACCTGATGTCACTCAAACGCTTTGCGAGAAGACAAGAGTGAATCTCATTCAAATGTTTCACATATACTAGTATGCTACGTCAGTTTCACACACAAATCTTTAGCCATCCATGTATATTGCATAGCATATAAATGATACTTACTTGATTTCAGCTGTTGTTTTTATACTGTTTATAGTTTTCACAAAGAAGTTCAAATTTTGTTAATTCGTAGTGTGGTCCATATAGGTTTTGAATTGTGTGTTCTTCAGGCCAACAGTAATAAGTTATGTTTTGGAGTAAGGCATTATAACCTGAAAAATTCAGCAACATTCTGCCATGGACTGTGAACTAATATGAAATTTCTTGACATATTAACGGCACTGTCCATGAAAGGCATTATCTGGATTAGTCAAGGCCTGACACTATTAAGACTGATTCACACTTCACAGAACAGAATGGAATGTCATGTTAAAACATTCAGCAATGAATTTCAAATGGCAGTTTCACACAGGCCATCAGTGGCATGGAACAGAATGGGGCATCATCATCAAGGTTGTCAGAAAGCAAGTTTTGACATTTATGGTGGTGGGGGAAACAGTGTCATCATCTGCTCACATTGGAAGTTACTTAGTTTTGCTGACTTCACTCATGTGGGAATTTTGCTTTGTTTTCATGACAAATTGCAAATGTTCATTAATAACTTGGATATTTCTTCCTTTGAGTGTTCTGCCATAAGAGAGGTGGGAAATGATTTATATTTTACAATAACTGAACAGAGTTGATACCTACACTGTGTGTAAATAACATAAATTGATGAAGCAATTTTCATTAAATTATGTTTTAATAAATGAACAAGTCAGCTCTATTGAAGGAGGAAAAATACTGTTGTTTATGACACTATTTGCTACATAAGGGGAAAAAATAATGGATAAGATACAGGCCGTACGTATTCCCATATACATATTGTTTAATGTGTTTGTATGTATATATTTTCACTAGCAAATAAATGTTGTTTTGAAAAGTTGCTTAACTTCTTAGCAATTTACCTTGCACAATTAATGAAGAACATCCATTATGAAGTTTGCTTTGGCCATTAATAAACTTCATAATTGTTACTCCCTTAATTCCGATACTACACTTAGACTTCTTGTACCATGGTTGGGGTCTCGTAACCTTACTTCCACCGTTCGGTACTGGGCTGAGCAAATTGACATCTTCGTCTAGTGTGAACCCTTCACCATTTGACTGTGACACTGCGTGATGACACTGCCTGATGGTCCATTCCATTCCATTGACATCTAGTGTGAATTGGTCTTTATAATAGAATTTTACAGTATTTTTGTCAATTCTTCTTCTTCTTCTTCTTCTTCTTCTACATTATCATCATCATCATCTTAGTATTCTTTTTTCTGCATTTATATCCAGGTATCATTTACAACATAGTTTTGTGTGATGAACACTCTGTTGCAGTATGATTTCCTGAAGCCGTAAGTGTTTTTCAACACTTTGTTTGCATTAATTACACCACAGTGAAATATCACAATGTAGCTCAAATATAGTGTTAATTAAAATTTCAGTTATATAAGTGTTCAACGTAAGTTAGTTTTATTGAGCTATTGATAGTGAAATCCTCTCGTAATGGGTATGTTTTGCATTAAGATAATGGCTCAAATTAAATTTTTGTGCTATTGTAATCTCTTTAGTATACTGTTCCTGAATAAGGGATGAAGCTTGTTACTGCAAGCGTACTAGTAACTTTGCTTGAATATGCAGAATATTCTTTCCAGCTGCGCAGGGTAGCTGCGTGATCTGAGGTGCCTTGCCATGGCTCGCGTGGCTGCCCCCATCGGAGGTTCGAGTCCTCCCTTGGGCATGGCTGTGTGTGTTGTTCTCAGCATAAGTTAGATTAAGGTTTGTAAGCCCTGGGACTGATGACCTGAGCAGTTTGGTCCCATAGGAACTTATCACCACCACCACCACCACCACCACCACCACCACCACCACCATTACCATTCTTTCCAGCAGTAACTTTACTTGCCGTGTTCTAAGAGCATGATGAGTTTAAAAATATGTAATGTTATTTTCAAATGCACTCCATCATATGTTTACTGAAACTCTGGAGTACGTTGAACATTCAGATGCAAGTCAGTCCTAGTCAGATGTGTGTTGAACACCTGTGTAAAACTTCTGCCCATTGGATACATTACAGTGTGAATCTGTAATACATTATTGATCTTCAAGCTGTAAATAACTACTGTCAATACAGAAACTGTAAGAGGCATTTTCACACACTCTACTATGTGCCTATCAAGAAAAACAAATGGTACATTATCTTTTACCACAAACAACAAACTAGGTGATTGCCCAGTTTCCACCACACCTGTAACAGTACGGTCTAACCTACAAATGAGTTACAGTGGTCAAGTAGAGAATATTGGGTGACACTTTAGATACAATGCCTTGAATGTGTAGGCTCAAGCATTGTGAGAAATCCACAGTATCCAACCACAGACACAACAAGCACATAATGAGACATAGTGGATTGGATAATCTCATTGTACTACAGGACAGAAAAAAATGGGGTTACTTGAACTTTCCAGAGCATCTGGAAACATTGAGACTAAAAAAAATTTGCTGATAAAGAGAACTCAAGAGAGCACAAGCACTGCCATAGCCTTTATTATTTCAGCAATTTATTGGAAATAATTTTAGTTTCCGCGGTCAGTTCTTTTGAGGTTTCAGAAAGTACATCAGTGTTTTCATTGTAAATCCTGAATGTACATGTTAGTGACTGTATGCATTATATCTTAGATGTTGTATTATCTTTAGTGTGCATACTCTGTGGGTTTTTTTTCTTCTTCATATAATATGTGTGGACTGTGCATAAGTAATGGAGCATACATGATGTCCTATGAATGGGAAAGAGAACATTCTCCAGAGAAGATCCTCAGAGCAAGAGAACCTTCTCTGAGAAAGTTCTCAATTTTGTATGGATAAAAAATTTGAAGCATATTCCCTGTCAGGGGAGTTCCTTTTCACTGCCTCCCCTCCTCCTTGAGAAGGTTCTCAGTGTGTGTCATCTGCCACATTCAGCACAGAACACATGCGTAATCGTATATTTAACTCAGTTGCTCAAACTATTCAGTGTACAAATAAAGAACTGACATCACTGTTTTTCGGAAGAGTTGCACATTTTGATTGTGCTTTTGTGTGTGGTGACAAATAATTGAGATGATTATGCACAGATTACAGAAATGCATTTTCTGATGATTTTACTGAATATTCAACATATGGGAAACTTTCTGTTATTGAAGTTATGTGAACACCTTATGTGAAAGAAGTCTTCAGATGATGAGAGTGTTTTGATAAGTCTGGTAACTTTCTGTGAAAGAGTGAGACATATTTGTCATGCCTTCATGGTTGATAAGCTAGGTTGTTCCAAGGCTTTTATAAAGAATTTCAGCAATGTACAGTGTACAGTTCATTACTGATAGCCATCAGAATTGGTCAGTGTGTTGACTGCAATTGAAAATGGAGAAACCAAGGTTCATGCTGTTAGTAAAGATTTTCATTTGAAGGGTTGGACTGCCCCGCAAATCAAAACAGAATTGAATGAAGTTCTCGCCGACTCTGCACCAGCATTGGATAAGCACTGAAGACAAAGTATTCTCCGGCTGTCCAGTTGAGGTCACCATTAAGGAAACCATTGCCAAATCCATGATATGTTAATCCAAGAATGCTTAACAAAAAATTGTGAGATTACTGAGACTGTAGGTATTTAACTGAGAGAGTGCGTAATATCGTGCATGGAGAATTGGCTATGAAGATGATGTGTCTGAGGTGGGTGCCGTGATTGCTCACAGTCTATGAAAAGTGCACATGGCACGACATTTCAGCACAGTGTCTGGCAATGTTTAATTGCAGCCCACGAGACTTTTTGCGCCAATTTGTGATTATTGATAATTACACACCATAGTGAAGACAGTAGTCAAAACAATGGACAAAGGCTTGTGAAAGTGTCGTGAAGAAGGTAAATGCCATTTTGTCAGCTGGTAAGGTGATGGCCCCTATTTTTTGGGATTCCCAAAGAATAATCCTCATAGATTACTTGAAGGCAGAACAATAACTGGACCCTATTGTGCTTCATTGTTGAATTGTTTGAAATGTGCATTGGCTGAGAAAAGACCAAGGTTGCACGCAATAATGCATTCTTTCACTTGGATAATCCACCATCTCACATATCAGTGATAACAATGGTGAAAGTATATGAATTGGGCTTTGGATTGGTTCTATATCTGCGGGCTTTGGATTGGTTCTATATCTGCCCTGTTCACCAGACTTTGCCCCAAGTGACTTCTTCCTGTTCCCTAACTTGAAAGTTGGCTTGCTGGGAAGAAATTTTCATCAAATGAGTAAGTGATAGTTGCAGTCAGTGGGTGTTTTGCAGGGTTCAACAGAACTTACTTTTCCGATGGGATGAAAGAGCTGGAGGGTCACTGGACCAAGTGTCTGTCCCATAAAGGAGACTATGTTGAGAAGTAAGGTGAGTTGTTTGCGAAACAAACTTTTTTTTCCCTTTCTTTTTCACCATACTTATCAAACCACCCTCGTGCATCACATTTTCACCTACTCCAAACCAGAACTCTGTCAGAGTTTTCTAACATGCGATACTTTGGTTAAATATGATGCATAATGGTCTGCTTACAAGTCAAGTACTTAAACTGTTGTCTGTGTAGTTTCATTAGGAGAAGAAAGGTTGTGAGGTTTGTAATAAACTAGTTATTAATTTTTCTGGTCTGCCTACATATTTCTTACATAACAAAATATAACAACAATATTTTGAAAAGGGTAGATTGCTATGCACCATGTAGAGGAGACTTGGTCACAGAGAGGCACAACGAAAAGATTGCTATACATTTTCTTTTGGCCAGAAGACCTCTTTCTAGAGTAAAAAACGTGCACACATTCTTGCAAGCACAACTTGCACCCACACATTTTTCTCCCTGTCTGTGACTCAACATTTCCTCCATGTGATGAGTACCAATATATCTTTTTCATAATATTACCTTTATTTCATCCTGGCTTTTTGATTGTTTTATAACAAAATACATAAGATTTATGCAGTGAGATAACATAATGAACATCTGAAATTGTCAGTGACACAGTTGTCTAGCATGTATCTAACTCGTGTACAGCAGCCTGAAAACTTGGGTGCTCTAAATAGCACAAAACGTTTTCATTTTCACTTTGTTTGAAAGGTTGCCCCCTCTCCTTTTATGATTGTCAGGGAGGAAGTTCGCCTGCCAAATGTTCATGTTGTTAAACTCGTATAAACTTCTACACTTTCTCTTTTGAGTATTTCTTCAGGTCATGTATATCTTTTTTTCACCATCTGAGCAATATAAATTCTGCCATTTTTACTAAAAAAGACTTAGTAAAACTTAACCTCAACAGAACTTAGACGTATGCTATAGAGTTCACTTGAGAAAATAGAGAATATTCTCTGTTTATGAGAAGCTTCTGTCATTGTATTCATACAAAATCGGAGAATGTTCTTCGCATTGAGCAACTTCCCCTGCCCTTTTACTCAAGCCAAGAACATTCTCAGGTGAAATATATTCTCAGACTTGCTTTATTCATGTGAACCTGAGAATGTTCTCCAAAATTCTGAGAATAAAGTACATTCTCCATTTTATTCGTATGGCCCATGCTGTCATATATACTAAATGTTGCCGAAAACAGTATCCTGTGAAGTTTATTTTTACATATGAGATAGTTGCTAATAATTTAGTCACATTTCTTCTCTTAGTTTCCTGTAACAGAGTATTGTGAGATAACAAACTTGCTCTTTCACAGAACAAATATGTAAATCACGCCACATGAACCTGATGACATTGCCCAGAGTTCAAAATACATTGTAATTGATAAGTAAAATGTGAGTCACTGAAAGCAGATTTATTTATTTTCATAAAATGTAGTTGGAGAATACCCATACAGATTAAATGCTCTAAAAATTGTAACAACATTGAAAGCTATAATTTGTGCTTGGGCATGACAATGTTTCTTTCTTCTCATTTGAGTAAGATGAATCCAAGAGTGAATGTTTTCCAAAAATATCTTTTAAATTTTTATAAGTGTTACATAAAAGTGAACATGATGATTAAAACCTTGATAACAAGAAGAGATACTGTGTCCAAACAGTTTTGTACATTATGAGTGTGATAATTTAAGGAACCTTGTTTAAATACATCTGTGTCATCGTTGTGAATTCATTGTCATTGTTACATTCAGCACTGAGTCTTTTGATAGGAAATCATTTATGTGGCGTGCATTCAGTGTGCGTTTTAGCTGAACACTACACATTGTGAGCTTACATGTAATTCTCAGGAGTAGAGGACAAGTAGTAGCTCATCATAAGCTGGCCATATGCTGTTGATTATCTTTTAGGTCTCACTTTGTCAGGAAGTGATTTAGCTATGGCCTATCATAGACTGACTATGCTTCAGCAGTATGTTCTTAACCCTGCAACTCACCTGCAGCCTTGAGAAGAATTTACATAATTTCTTACACAATCTTTTGCAACTAGTTCTTGAGTCGTCTTTCAAACCAGACTTGGTGGTATTTTAAGTAGGATGTTGACAGGTGAATTGAGGGGAGGGAGGAAGAAACATAATGTTGTTATTCTCTCACAAATAATTGCTGTATGTACTTTGTTCTAGGTTTGGAAGGTGTGCCTTTTGTACTGAATCCAGGATTTAACAACATTTCATTTATACAGTCGGTAAGTTTAGTTAAAGTTTTTGAAAATACTGGTTTGCCACCATAATTTAAGACATTTATCAGAACAGGTTTTACTTTTATGGAAGTTTCTACACTTACTGGTTAATACTGTAATCAAAATTCTCCTCCCCAGGATAAATTCCATCACAGAACAAATGTGATATTACAGTACTCTAGTTACTCTGTAGGATGTATTTAGATCATTAAATGCAATAAATTGTAATAGTTGTATGTGGCACAGTACATATCATTAATAAGAGTATGAAGACAGCCCAGTGGTAAACAGTGTCAGTTCAGTCTTAAAAGTAATGCATCTCATGTTCTAATTTATAATAATGTAAGGGGAAATGGGGGGGGGGGGGGGGGGGGAGAGAGAGAGAGAGAGAGAGAGAGAGAGAGAGAGAGAGAGAGAAGGGGGGGGGGGTAGGTGTGTGTGTGTGTGTGTGTGTGTGTGTGTGTGTGTGTGTGTGTGTGTCACGTTGACTGTATGATAGTACAATTATATGAATGTGAGTCATTAAAAACTTGTTAGAAAGGTTTAGGCTCAATGGTATTTGTTTACTATCCAAATAATATTAATGCAAACATAAATTTCTTATACCTAAAATTAAATTCATATTGTCTGCAGTCTTGATGATAATTCACGACTTCACTCTAGCAAGAGGATTACCATCCATCTGTGTGTTTTAACAGTATTCTGTATAAATTTGGAATTCATTTATAGCACAGACATAATAAAAGTATTTTTAGGAGATGGAAAATGTGGTGTCCTCATTTGCAACATAATCATCAGTAGTTTAATGATTTCATAAGCATTATGTGAGAAAAGACTGAATTGAGTCTCACATGTTCATTGTTAAACAAACACATGATGGCAGTCAATCAACACATGGCTGTTGCAAAAAGAAAAAAGAAAAAAAAGGTCATATGAGTTAAATGCTAAACAATACATGCTCTAGAAGATGTATGCCAATGCAGATGCTCTTATTATTTTGTTATTCTGTAAGACTTCTGCATTTGGGATGTTATGTGTCAGCCATATAAACTTGCTGAAAATGGAAACATCCTGGATTCACATCAAGTGAGTTTAAATAATCTTGTTGGTACATTATATAGTAAATACGTGGAACACAGTGATTTGATTTGGGATGTTAAACAAGTGAAACCATCCAGTTAGCATTTTCTTGGACTTTCTTGCATTGTTATACTTAATGGCCGATAGCATGTGTAATGAATTGGGCACTTAGAAGATGAAGTCCTTAAATGTTCTTATTTTCAGGTTGGACAGAACACTTATAAGCATATTTTGAATTTAAGTATAAAACCCATACGGCTTCCAGTAATTGGGTTTATTTTGAAACATAACTTCAAAGAAGTTTTCTGTTTTGTTTCAGAGGTTAAGTGAAAGAGAGAGAGAGAGAGAGAGAGAGAGAGAGAGAGAGAGAGAGAGAGAGAGAGAGAGAGAGGATGGGGGGGGGGGGGGCGGAGGTGGTTCCAAGAGATGATAATTAGCAGTATTAACATAAAAATGTGAATGTAATTACTTTTCCCCTCACTCACTGCTGAAATTCTTTGAGGTAAAATTGCCACATATTTGGATTCATATAATTTAATTGTGATGTTTGTATGATCATAGTTAATACAACACTTTTAGAATGTAAATAATGTAGGAGTAAAGGAGACCACTCACCAAATAGCAGAAGTGTTGAGTCATTGACAGGTGCACACACAAAAGAAAAAGAAAGCTCTCTGTGTGTGTGTGTGTGTGTGTGTGTGTGTGTGTGTGTGTGTGTACACACTAATTTGACAAAGGATTTATTCTGAAAGCTAGCAAGATTTCATTCCATTTTGTGTGTGCCTGTTAACGACTCAATGCTTCTGCTATTCGGTGAGTGGTCTCCTCTCCCCCCAGAGGTCTCACAACTTTTCTCGGAGTACATGCTTGCCTACCACAGGACACCCCAGCCTTTGCTGCACTACTTCTGTTTCTCTGCTGTAAGCCTATGCTTTCACCATCCCTTTCCCCCCTCAGCCTTCCCATCGGATGATCTTCCTGGTGCAGACCCCTCTTGGACCTGGTACATGATTTAGAACATTTTTCCATTTTACTTTTGGCACTATCTACACCTTTGCAATAATAAATACATGGCACCCATTGTTGGGTTTGACCTACCACCACTTTTCCAAATTTTCGGAAGTGGGGATTGTTCAAAAAAGGTCTCCCAGTGTGGTGTTTGTTCCACCTTTGTGCATTTCTATCTAAGCACTCTTCCTTTCCAATAAGGTAGTACAACACCCAGTACAGTAGCCATTGTGTGTGTGTGTGTGTGTGTGTGTGTGTGTGTGTGTGTGTGTGTGTGTGTGGGGCGGGGGGGGGGGGGGGGGTTCATCAAGTACCAGCATGGTGGTCGCACTGTTGGTGCCTGAGCTGAAACCTCCTCTTGTATGCCAAGGAGCATGTGCCGCTTGTGACTGGGGCACAGGGACTCTGAGCAGTGGATTACTGTCCAGGTAGCAATTGCTGAGGATGGGTGGTGCCCATGGGGAGAGTCCCCATCCATCATGGTGGATGACTTGCAAATGAAGTGGGTGAAGCTATCTTCTGCTGGTGGTCATATGAACCAAATGGCCTCTACAGAAGGAAAGAGCTTTTACAATGCAGAGAAATAAGACCCCAACATGTTTCCTTCCTGACTGTGCCATGAGAGGAGTGTAGGGCTAAGTTATAAGCAGAGAAATGCTTCCCCCAATACCTGTTTTGCACAAGGACAGATCAGGATTCTTTTTTGGCCACAAAGCCTTTATTCTTTGTAGATATTATGGAGGATAAGTTTGAGGAAGTTGAAGCCATCTCCAAAATAAAGAGTTGGTTAGTTTTGATTAAAACAGCATTCCCTGCCCCGTCAAATGTTGCTTGCTTGCAACAAGCTGGTAAATTTTCAGTGACTGTCAGTCCCCATAATAGCCTAAATGTGATTCAAGACATAATTTTCCAATGTGACCTCATGCAGTCTGAAGATGAGCTGGTCCATTGTGTCCATAGGGGGCCAAAGGACAATAGAATTGCTACCAAGGCCTTCATCTTGGCCTTTGAGGGTGATTTATTGCCTGGAAAGGTGAAGGTGGTGATTTATTGATGTGACATGAAACCGTACCCTCGCCCATGCTATGTGGCACTTCAGATATGTGAAATTCAGGCATGTCTTAAGAGTTGTGACAACAGTCCATTCTTAGGGATTGTGGAAGACTGTTGCACGCGAATGTTCCTTGTGCCAACCAATCTCTTTCTGTCCTAAATTATTTACAATATCATACTGAGCTTTTTTTAGTTTCATATGTGGAACAGCTTTTTGTGCTTCTGCAATGCCAATTCACATAGTGGTACAGAATACATGTGAAACTGTATATTGTGTAATTTGGCTGGATGTAGTAATTCATAGTGTAAGAGGAAGAAAATGATGTAAGGCGTAACATCTGTAGAGAATGTACCAAATAAAACACTTTTCAAATTAACCTCTAGGTGACAGATTATTATTATTTTTCCCATTTATCATCTTATGTGTTCAGGAGTACAACTATATTGCAGCAGTTATGTATATAAGATAAAAAGTTTCCCAAGAAAATTATACTTTTTGCAGTAAATTGTTTATGGAACAATTTTATGATATTAACTTCTGATATTGTAATTACATTTCAGATTCCTAGCATCAAAGCGAAGACCAGATATCAGCTGGATCAGGAGGTAAGTGTCTTCTTGATTTGCTACAAATGTGTATTTACACTATGGAAATGTACTTGTTGGCGAGAACAAGTAGAGATCTTGCTGTATTTGCACACTACAAAAACTACTCAAAATTACTAAGAAAAGTTATTAAAAATCAAGGAACATGGACATTATATCAGAAATTAGAATTTTGACAACACACTGAAGGCTAATGGGATGTAGTGAAATGACAGACAGGACAACCAGCCACACAACTGTATATTTAATTGTCATGGCAATACTCAGTATGTTAGGTAAAAGTATTAAGTCTTTAGTGTAAGTAACTGAAATAGCATGGAGGCGACCGCGTAGTATTGTGGTAACAGTGCTGGCTATCAGCTGTGCTGTGTCGACATGTAGGGCAGAATAACAGATGCACAATTGAGTTGTGAAGAAAGGATAGCTGAGCGCAGCAGTAAACTGCCCCGCGCAATAAAGAACAATGTGGTAAGCGTGTCGCCACCACACTCGAGTGAGTCTCTTTGGTACGGGCAACGTGACTAGACACCAGGTTTTAGAGAAACAAATGGGCAGTAACAGAGTATAAATGAGGCTGAATTTGAGGGCAGGATGTCATTGGATTCAGGGACTTGGTCATTGCTGAGTAGTCGCACAATGATGCGAGAGCACCGCCAGACCGCAAAATGACTGGGCAGCACCAACTGCAGCCTCCAGTTTGAGACCAGGCTGCATCTGCTGCCGCACCGGGTCCTTTGTGGGACATGGTGCCACAACCCCGCCTGTCTGCTGTTCGTGCCCGCTATCACTGATACTGAGGCCCACGGAGGGACTTGGTGTCAAAGTGCCAGCAGCCGTCCACTGCCTCTCTGAGGGGCGCAAGTATAAACACGCACACACCTGCTGCCATGGAGCAAAGAGCAGCAGCGTGGTGTGTCGGTCTGTCAGGAAGTGCCACTATTGCAACTGGCCATGGCCTTGCCTTAGCTGCCAGGTTGGAGTCCTGATGCAGCGTCACTGGGCACTGTCCTATAAGCCGACGCCAGCTGCACCATCCAGAGCTCATGAGGAGAGGCATGCCTGCCTCATGTAGAACTGAAGATATAAGAAAGCTATATTGTTAAAGTGTCCACAATGTTTATACTGGTTCCCCACACATGCACCACCCCCTACAGAGGTGCTACTACAGAGCGAGCCCTGGAAAGTGGATGTTGGCACTATGCTGATCAATTTCTGAAGGGGTTGAGGGAGCTGCAAGGAGAGGTGCTATCGGAATTACATCTAGTAGTGATACCGGGTAGTCAAAACTTACCATTTTACTACCGTAGTGCAGCAGTGGGTGTAGCAGATACTGTGCTATTGTATGTATCATTAAAAATACCAGTAGCTGGGGAAACCTCAGTATTTAGGTGTTACACAGTGCACACTTATCAGGTGAAGTTAGTGGCAGTTGGGAAATTTATGCAGTTAAGGGAAGATGGGATGTTAAAACTGGCACAGGACAGGGATCAATACGTGGTGATGAATGCGGGTGAGCTCTAGGAATGTCAGAATGGGGTGGTCACCACAGGCTCAGCTCATAGGGTTACAATGAGAAGGGACATGTGCATCCTGCAACTAGTTAAGGAAAAAATGGGAGAAAAACTTTGCATGGAATGCCACTCTACACTCACCTTATTCACTTCTGCTAACCCCGTTGTGTCTTGTACCGTTTCATTTAATTTGCTTGTGTCTGCTGTCCTAAAGATTGTCTTCAATATTCTAGCCCCAGCGTCTATCCATCACCTTTTTATTCTCCTAAGCTCATGCGTAACTACTTCAGTAACCTCTTCCATCTGCTTCTTTAGTCGTGCATATGCCCCGAGCAAGTTCTGCGTTTCATTAAGACTTCTCTCTGCTTCCCACTACTAATTGCCAATTCTTGCAACCCTGAAAATACTTCTTCCAACATACTGATTTCATGCCATAACTCCCGCACATTAAATACTAAACTTAAAAGACCATTTATGGCCATAAAATACCACACCTGGCTGTCTGGAAAACAACACTCCTCCATCGAGGTGTTTCACTTACAGTCCCATAACTCCACTTGTGGCAAAGAGGTACAGTACTGCCAAATCTAGCCTTCTTCTTCTTCTTCTTCTTCTTCTTCTTCTTCTTCTTCACCTGGCAACAGGGATCCATATCACCTCCACTCTCCCAAGAAGTTTGCCATCTCCGAACAATGATAATCTTGTTGTTCTACTGATAATACTACCACAAATAAATAAATAGGTCTACCCCTACTACTAATACTACTACTACTACTACTACTACTACCACCACCACCACCACTACTAACATTATGTCGTACACTTCACTTATAAATTATCTTCACAAAATCAATAAACATAATTCCTCTCTTGAGATTAATGTATTGATGAGTCTGAGGCATCTGGACTTCTCTCTCATTGATCATCATTTTGCTGTTTCCTCTTAATATTCTTGATTGCCTTTATTAGCAATTCTTGTGGAATTGCCTCTCGTGCACCCTTGAATGGTTGCAGATGTCAGAAATGCACAAACCATCATTCTTGTTGGCAACTGCAGCTTCATATTCATCAGTGACATAGTTTCGACTACTTGGTATGGGCCCTGGTACCATGTTAAGAATTTCCTTGTCTTTTCCTTTGGCATATATGGAGTCAACGACGTCGCCCATTGGCCCACATTATACTGCAGTCCTACACGCCTTGCTGCCTCTTCCTGTTTCTCCAAAACCTTTGTATTTGCTCTTTGTACCCTGTTCCATACCTCCTTTACTCATCTTGCAAAAACTGCAGACTTCTCCATTTCTACCACTCTTCTGGTGAAGCCCATTGAAAGGTGACGACATCTTTTCGCCATACACTACCTCAAATGGTGATAGCCCAGTGCTAGTATGTACTTTAGTTATGTGTTTACAACAAAAGCTAGGAATGTATCCCAGTTCGAATGATTTGAATCCAAATAGTAACTAAACATTTTCCTGATTTTTTATGAATTCTTTCTGTCCAACCATTAGCATGTGGGTGTAGGGGGCTAGTCTTAAACTTCTTCACTCTTAGCAGCTGACACAATTTCTTTGTCAGGTCTGACATGAAGTTAATCTTCTGATCCATTATTACCGTCTGTGGCACTCCAAACTTAAATATCCAGCTATTAACTAACGCCTGTGCGACTGTGATTGCCTGTTGCTCCGGCATTGGCACCATTTGGACATAATGAGAAAAATGATGTATTATGCTCAGCACAAAGCGATTACCTGCTGGTGTTTGGTTGAATAGGCCTAACACATCCACCTCACTGAAACTAAAAGGTTTTGTTGTTTCTGGCAGTCTTCGTAACAGTACCTGGCTCTGACTCAAATTGGCCTTCTCTGCACAATCCACACAATTTTTGACCTATTGATCCACATCATCCTTCCTTCCTTTCCACCAGTAGTTCAGTGCCACCTTTCTATTCATCATCCTGTATCCACTGTGGCCAGACGAAATGTGATCATGTACCCCGTGTAATGCTTCCAATTTTAACTTGACTGGCACCACCATGCGTGGTCCAAAGTTTGTCTCTATGCATAATAATCCATCATGCATATCAAATTGCTGGTGTTTTTTATACTGCCTATATTCGTCATTGGTGTTCTGTGCTGCTCACAATTCCTCAAGATCATGACCCAGTACTTGTACTACAGCTGTCTTTCTGCATAGTCCATCCACATTTCTATGTTTCGTTCCTGAAGATCCTGGAATTCTAGTAATAGGTCCTCCAACTGTGTTTTTTCTGCTCCTTTAAGATGCTTCAACTTCTCCTGAAACACAGTCCTAATAGCGTCCTGTGTCCCCTTATAGCTCGCACCTCCTCTGTGGAAATCTTCCTCATCTCGAATCTCTATTGTAGCCAGTAACATTCACTTCAACAACTTTACATTTTTGGCACCAAAATTATCCACATCAATGGGTGCCACTTTCCCTCCATCCCTTTCATGTATGGATACAATACCACATTTCACCAAACAACATGTTGCATCTAATACTTCACTACCCTCCAATGGCTCTATTACACACATCACAAGTTCAGTTCCACATTCATGCATAGCGATTTTCAGGTGCCTTTTGTCACACAATCATGAGAGTCAATCCTCAGTGCTATTGATTGCCATTTAACTGGAATGTCTTGTATACTAGACACTTGTCGAAGCAGATTAACATTGTCTGTAGCTCGTGGTATAGCGTTGCTGCCTTTGGATCATGGGCTCCTGGGTTCAGTTCCCAGCTGGATCGCTGATTTTCTCCACTGAGTGACTGAGTGTTTGTGTTGTCCTCATCATTTCATTGTCATTTGGGAAAGTGACAAGGTTGGACAGTGAAAAGACTGGGAATTTGTATGGGTGCTGATAACCACGCAGTTGAGCATCCCACAGACCAAATGTCATCATCATCAGATTAATGTTGACAATAGTTTCCCATAGTTAGAATGTCTTCCCACTCATTTCCCCTATACATTATCGAAGGTCGCTTATGGCATGATGTTGATGCAGAAAATCTATCTTTAGGATAATGCTGTACCCCTTGTCCACATGAGACACCACTTCCAACCAAAAAATTCACGATTACTGTCCCCAATGGTTGTATATCATTATCCCCTACCTGATGTAAATCCTATTGTGGTGGGTTCCACTGCCTCCCACGAACCAATTCTCTCGAGGCTGCTGACATGCATGCTCCTGTGTCCAACAGTACTTCATACTCTCTTCCATTATGGCACATTTCGCCTCTGCATTTGTTCTGACTGAAGTTATTCCTACCAGCAACTCCTGTCGGCAGCCCTGGGGCTCCCTTCTAAGTTTAACAGACCCTTCCTATTCCCTGGACTACCTTTCCCATTATCCCTATAATATTGCCTTGACCAAAATCACCTCTACTGCGATCATCACCAAATTCTTGGTGACTCCCATTACTCGAGTTGTGCGGTGGGTTCCATAAATGGTAACATTGTCTTTGGACATGTCCTGTTTGACTGCAATTAAACGACATAATACTCGATGTAAATACCTGTTTCCACTCTTACCTTTGTCAAGCTATCAGTTTCTTTGTATTCCAAATCTAACCTAAAAGATCCTTAGGTGCCCCTGTGCACACTCTCCTAGACATTTCTGCTGTCAAACCCCTTAAAAATGTATTAAGCTCTCATTGATTAGCCCCTTGCAGCACCACTTTATTTACCTTCTCATTTAATGATAGGTCATACTGTAGCAGTTCCACCTGCTTTGTTTATTTCATCATTTGTTGTCCTCGGTGTCAACGTACTGCATTGCTACCCTGGCTGAAAAATGGGGTTTGTAATTTTGACACTGACTACTGTAAATAATGTAGCATTCAGATGCACAGTTACATTTCACTGACTTTTACTTTCACTTTGCACAATCCTCCAATAATACACAGTTATATATGTATGGCCAGTGCACTGTTGTTTGAACTTTCCATAAGCCTCATTAATAGTTTGCAGGTGAACCTCCACATACTGCTACAATAGTTTACTGTTGAACATCTACAAGCAGTAAAAACATAACCACATAATTCAGTTCTTGAAGAATAATCAGGTATGTATGGAGCAGACGCTGTCATTGTTTTTACACATGGCCTAATTGTTTAACACTTACAGCACTGTTAAGTTGAAGCATTGTTATTGTTGTAACTAGTACAGGTTACTCATCTGAAACTTGGCCGTGGACTGACTGTCTCGTGACCAAAAATCAGGCCCTTGTATATCATTACAATAATAGGTACTGAAACTACACATTGTTTGAAGTTGAATTTACAGAAATTACAATTAAAACTTAACTTATTCGATTAACTGAATACATCGAAAAATTGGTCCTTTTTAACAGTTTCTTCTACTGCAAGAGCCAAGCCGAATTATTTGTTTAAATCATGAAATTAACAAATGTAAGTACGACAACACTTCGACAAAACTGTTAATTACTTTGGAATTAATGAAGGGCTGGTTTTGCTAACATGTTTTCGAATATAGCCAAATAGATACTTAGAGATTACTGGCATTTTGTCTTCCAAACTTTTATAATTACTGCAGAATTTATATTTGTTTATATGTCAACAATACAATTTAAGTTACGAAACAATCACCGATTTCACCATATAACAAAAGAGACTAACTAGGAATAGTCGAAATAAATTAGAGAATCAATTACATACATAAAACTAAACACAAAATTATATCTGGTGTTATATTTTTTAAAACTGAGGGCCAATCTTTCTCTTTTATGAAAATGCAGATTATACTCATGTAGGTTAATGGTAATTAGTTAAAAAATGAATTTAAGGAGGCAGATGGCAAAACAAGAGGGGAATTAAAATTATCCCAGCTTGCTTCGTCTCAGTACACGTTAATGTTCATTTTCCCAATTCTATCTGCAAAGTCTTCTGTTGCTTCATTATGTCTCCTAGATACCGTCCCTAATTGTTCATGAAAAAACCTTGCACTATTGTGCTTCCTGGATCGTTGTCCCAACACCCATCTCAATTGGTCAAAAGCTTCTGCGTTTTGCAATGCTTCTGTGCACCTGATGAATACTTTTGCTACTCTTGACATGTGTAGCCTTGTAACCTGCAACAGCCGTTAATTTGACCGATCCCCTATGTCAGCTGATGACTTAAGATCGTCTATAAATGCCAACACACCCTCAGATGCTCTACCAGAGAAAGGAGAAGCAAGATTCGACACAGTGAGATCCACTCCTGGAGTTTGCAACTTCAACACTTATACCTTGGGATTCTTTCCTGCTAGTTCATTAAATGTACCCATATTATCTGCTCTCAATTGAGCCACCTGGTCTGCTAATGAGTGCACCACTTCTTCACTGGTGACACCCCGTGTGTCTGCTTTTGCCTCTGTGTCCATTATCCATGATAAAAATTACTCTACACCAAAACAATACACACAGAACAGTTACTCCCAAAGTGTTCTACCAAGTTACTTCTTCTCTTTAATCCACTGGAAACAACTAGGTGGCTGTGAGGTTTCTGGACTTCTTCAAAACTCATCTTCAGTGGCACACTGGCATATTAAAGAAAAAAGAAAAGTGTAGTGTTTCTAACCAGATTTGAGGTTGGATGATATATTTACTACACAAAATTAGTTATCGAGTTTATTTAGTGTTTCATAGATCATTTAAGTATTTTCACTGTAAATTTCACAGACTATGTTAGTTTAAGGACTTGTGTAATTTGTTCTGATGAATGGTTGTTTACTATTACTAAATAGTAGCACAGCCTAAATATCACAAATAATGGAAGGGATGAGGGTAACCATCACTGTATCATTCAGGAGCTGAGTGCTGATAGGCTCTCTCTCTCTCTCTCTCTCTCTGACCCAGAGGAATTTTTTTTTTTTTGGGGGGGGGGGGAGGGGGGGCACTAGCTGAAGGCTTCTGAGAGAGACAGGCGGCAGCAACAGAACTGAATAGAAACATCGCATCAGTAAGCTCTCTGGCTGGGGGGGGGGGGGCGGGGGGGAGTTACATATGGCACATGATGAAGAGAATGATTGGATTTAGAGAGAAAATAGAACACAGTAAAAGGGATACTACAGATACTCTGAGCAGTCAAGTTCTGTCTGAGAAGATACTGGGTAATAAGGGAGTGCTGCTTTGCTGCTGCACCCACCCAACTAACCTACAAAATATTTTGATCTGTCCTTATGCTACACCTACTCCAAAATTCTTGCCACATGCTTCATATACCAAGTGTAGGGACAGAAGAACTATCCTATACAGCCTCCTATCACATTTTATTACAGACTCATCACTGGCATTTCCTACACTTTCAGAGGCAGGGAACCTGTGAAGACACTCATATCATATGTCAGCTTTGCTGTAACTTTTGTACAGCCTTTTATGTGGGCATGACCACCAACCAACTTCCAGCTGAATGAAGGGCCACTGCCAAACTGTGATCAAGAGCAGTGGTGACCTCATAGTGCAGAACACTCTGCTGAACACAACATGCACATTTTCAGTGGCTGCTTCGTAACCAATGCCCCAAATAACAGCTTCTCAAAATTATGTAGATGTAAATTGCTCTTCAAACACATCTTTGATCTTGTATTTATCCCGACCTCATGCCCCTTACCCAACTTCGCTCCTGTTATCATGCTCCTCATGTCACTCAATCTACACTCACATTCTCCTATCCACAGTCTCCCTCATCCTCTTTTTTATCTCCACCCCTTCCATTCCACTTCCACATATTATATGTCACACGTTTCCTACTTTATACCTCACTTAAAGATATGTACTAAGCGAATTGTATTTAGAGAATTACTCCATTCTGAATGAGATGCAGAGCACTGCTATAGGGATCATTATCTACTGTTGATTTCTCCATTTGCTATCAGGTGCACACTCTCCAAAATATCCAAAATATCCAGCTCAGTAATAACTTCCCAGTCTGTCAAAGCAGGCAGCAAGGGGCCACTTAGCACGACAAATTGGACAGTGTACAGCATGTTTGCTGTCTTTGTTTGAGGATAGCATTCATTAAAGGGTGTATCATATTGTGAGTAAAAATCGTAATGCTATTGATGGAGTCATGCTGGAAGTCTTAAGAATGGTGCAAAAGGTAGACAATTCACTGATGCAGCAAAGAATGGTGCTTCACATTCTAGTGTATGCAAGGTTCAATTGACTAGAAATGGATAAAAAAATGTTTATCCAAAAATCACTTATACTTAAACATATATTCTCAACAAATAATTTCAGTAGGGTACCCATGCTGTGTGGTTGGATTTTGTTTTTTCAGACTTAACCTGTTGTGACAAAGCTGTATTCTCGCAATAATGTAGTGAAGGAAAATGGAAATAAGCAATAAAAATAGGAATTTGAGATACAGAATGTAACAGCTACATGCATAAATGAACAAAGTATTGAAGTTATATCATAAGGGATCTATACAGATTTTAAGTATTGGATGTAAATATTTTACAACCAGTGCACAAAATGTTATATATGCAGTATATTTCACTTTCAGCTATACTTGTTATACATATCTGATATTTGTTAAATGCACTCTTGTTTAGAAAAACTTTAATGCTCACTCATTAGACACAGCTTTATTGAGTGGAGATTTTAAGAGATTTGTGTAGTTATCATTTGGTTTGATATATTTTAATTATTAAAAAGTTGTAAAAAATACCATTTCTATCTTCTTGTTTTGTTTTACTAATTCAAATGTTCATTGTTTCAGTTTGATTATGACTTCAGAATTGAGAGGCAAACATAACTGCATGAAGAACTTAGTTTTGAAGTGGTCAGTATGTATATGATGTATCTGTTCCTTACATATCTATCAAATGCTGTGGAGCCACAAAGAACAAATATCGTATGACACTAAGTTGATCCTAAGACTGGTCTATTTTAAAGTGTGCTAATGGGACTTTTATAGGTACTCCCTGCTGTGCACTTTGGATTTCACTTGTGAGAAGATTGACTGAACTTATTGTATATTGGTATAGGGCATTATAATTGTGTATTGTAATTGCATTTAAATAATCCAAGTAAGATTGTTGCATTACTGATTTTTGGTTTTGATTATAAAGATAACAGCGAAAAATGTATTTTTTTCAGAGGTGATTTAAGAATAATGTTCAGTTTATGTAGCTGAGCTCTACATGTGCTATAAAAGTAATGATGCCTCAGGTATATTTTAGATTGAATAGTGAAACATGTTTTATAAAATATAATGGAAGTGTTGAAATTTTATAGTTGCTTCATTGGAGTTGTTAAAGAGAGGTAGAATAAAACATAAAAACAATAATTTTGTATTTTGACAAATGGATGACAAATTATGAAACATATGGTATATCATGTCATTTAATGTCTACCTACTGAGCATGTGATTGTATTGTGGAATGAAGTAATATATGTGTATGTCTTCCTAGTACTATCTATAATGGTTTGATAGTTGTGACTCACGGGAAGCTTGTGGTGGTGTTTTCTGTCTGTTCGTGCCTTAGTAGTGATTCTTCAATCATGTTCTGGGGAGACTGTGAATCAAGACTTTATGTGACATTGTTTGAATTAATTTTGATGTTTAAGTATGTTTATTGGTTACTGAAGATCATATGAATTTTTAGGCATACATAAAATGCTGTTGTATCAGCTGTTTGTATGTGCTGTTTTTTCGTCACATTTATTTATGTGGCTGATGGGTTCTACAGCTTCCCGTGCAGCACAAATAATATTACAGTTTTGAGTTTATTATGATGCTACAACTATTTTGAATACATATCACAATGTGGTGCAGAGCAGGAAGAAGTTTCTCTTTTATAGTAAATGATGATATTGTAATGTATGCTGCTTGTATCCCATGTTGTGACCAACAAATGCCAGATGTCACCAAAGTAGGAAAACTGAGGCTGCATTCTTAGTGCCTGATCACAGTTTATGCATGCTGTTGCACATGAAAGCTTATTTAATGACTTTTCAGTTGAACTGTCTTAATAAGCTGTATTGTAATACTAGGCCCAAGGAAATGGAAAAAAAACAGGAAGTAGAGCAATCAGCACTTGAAATGAAATTGTTACATCATTTTGTTTATTTAATTAAGTTTTTATTGTGATATTTATTTAGTTAAGTCAGAAACTCTATGCCAGCTCTTAATACCCCTGGTATGCTGTCCCACCATTTACACTTTGCTCTAAGTGTATTGTTATATTTTAACCCTCCCCCATTCATCTGTAATAAACTTCATATGAGGTATGATTTGTTTGAAAAGAGAAGACTAACTCTTAAGTGTAAAATACTCTCTCTCTCTCTCTCTCTCTCTTTCTCTCTCTCTCTCTTTCTCTCTCTCTCTCTCTCTCTCTCTCTCTCTCTCTCTCTCTCTCTCTGTGTGTGTGTGTGTGTGTGTGTGTGTGTGTGTGTGTGTGTGTGTGTGTGTGTGTGAGGAAGGAAGGAAGGAAGGAAGGGTGGGAGTTATTTATTTGTATATTTGTGCATGTGGGAAGTGAGGGATAGGTGCACAGGGCAGTCATCATTTGCTCATTACTTCCACTAACTGTGTAGAGCCATGTATTATGTATAGGACCTCACTCACTTTTTTATCTAAGAGTATGCTGTGTGATACTCTTGATACTTCTCATTATATCACTAATGCCTCTCACAAATTTGAGAAGCTGCCTATTGTTTCTCTTACATGTATATCAGCATTGTTCCACATTTTATTTATTTTTCTTTCCCCCCCCCCCCTCTCCCTTGCAGTGTATTAAAATTGTTGTATATATTTCTGTACTTGAAAAATGTTGAAAAATTTTCAGTTTTTAATGTAGCATTATAGGATGTAACTGCTTCTATAACTATTTTCCATAGAAGCAAACTCTAAGAAAACGGGAACAGTAAAAACTATTGATCTTGGAAGACCTTTTCCATAATGTTATTCTCAATTTCTCTTTTCTTGCCTTTTTTGTTTGTTTTTGGTCTGTCATTTTTAAATATCTTACATTGTGTTTAAGTATTAAAAAATGTGGACTGTATTTTAACTTTTTCATATTGTCACACTTTAGTATGGCCACTGAAGCTGAATATTGGTGCTTATTATTGATGTGTTTCCTAGTCAGTTACTGCCTTGAAATTGGATTATGTGCTTTACTTTAGTTTTTTTTACCATTGTGTTTGCAACTTATTAGAGCTCTCCATGTAGACATTCTGTTGTATATGTTACTGGATAATACCATATGTCAATCGCAATGGTATGGCTGCAAACAGGAAATATATCTCGGATTTTATGCATGATGTTTTGAGTATAGATTAGAAGTCTGCTCCGCATCATTGGGTTCATCTTTGTTCCAGGTTATCATCTACAAATAATATAGTAATTGCACAGAATATGGTTTATGATTGCAGTAATTTTTATCAGAGATATGAATTTTACTGGAAGGGGGAATAGTCTGATCATCCTGAAACACAACTTTTAACTATAAATAATACTACCAGTAATTTTATTTTGACATTCCTGTGATCACCTCTCCCCGACACCTGACTTGATAGTCATTAATATCTTCTCACTAAAATTATTTATTTCACATTCCGTGATACTGCTGCTATTACACTTAAAATGATTTGGCTTCACTAAATCCAAGAGTCTTTCAAGCTCCTATTAGACAAGTCTCTTATTACCCAGTTCTGTTTCTCTTCAGTATTGAATCTTTCATTGTAACTACTATTACACAGTCATGGTCTTATAACTAATTACTTCTTGTTCCACTTTCTCTCTGAGACACCAGAAAAGAAGTTTTATTTATTTGATTTGAGGATGTTAATGACATAATAGTCCAGAACTATGGAGAAGTAACCATACCATATTAGGCAATATAAGTTGGTTCCAAAATTCCCATGTGACCATGTTTAGTGAGTAATTCCCACTCTTCATTTTTAAATTTTATGTTTATTAGTTTCAAATGCTCATATTATCTCTTATTGACTTACATTTTATAGAAAAGTGTTTCTTCCCTTAGTCTTATATTCTATTGTTGACAAATTTGCACACATGTTCAACACATTATACATCATCCTATAGTTTCCACTTATTGTAAACACGGAATTTGCCTAATTATAGCGAGATTTCTTCTTATTCATGAACCCAACATTTCTTGTCACTGCCCATCATCCACAAAATGATAACCAAATTGTTCCAGTAATCTTGTGATCTTTAGTGGCTAAATCTCTCTCTCTCTCTCTCTCTCTCTCTCTCTCTCTCTCTCTCTAAATGTCAACATACTGGGTGGGCTCTGTAATCACTATGTTTCTTCTTCAACATTTTTAATTACTTAGATTTCTTTCAGCATTCTTGTACTTCATATTTTTCACCAGTATGTAATGAATGACTTGTCCTTCTCTTCTTTTCTTCAATCTAGTTCCAGTTTCTCTAGCATTCTGACCACATACCTATGTGCTTATAGCATTCTTGGAACAACAACGAAATCTATAAGTTTTTTGGTGGTGGATTTGAGGCTGTGAAAGCAAAGGTGGCACAATCCCACAGCATATTGGTACTGAGAGTACAATGTTGCTCATAAGGAAGTTAAATAATTTTTAAGTGTGCGATAATTAAAAGATTTATATAAATTTCACTATATTTTGCAGTTTGAACATTACTTTTGTCCAACACTTTTCAGTTTTAAACCTGATATACATTAAAAAATCTGACCTATTTCGTAATTGTAACATACTGGCTTCAGTCAGTCTGATGAGGTGGCCACATTACTGTTGAGATCAGACACGTGTGTGTGTCCAATCTTCTCAATTTCCGTTTTTCTTGTGCCGCCATTTTTAAAATTAATTCTGAAGACAGAAATATGTAATAAAAAAAAAATTCAATAACACGTTTTAGAAATACAGAAAAACTTTCTTGCGATAAAGTAATTGGATGTCATTTTTAAATCTCAGGGTATTGTCTTTTGGAATATCAGTAATGCAATATGTGGTAGGTTTAATACAATTTACAATTTAGCTATATTGAGGAAAATGGAAGTGAGTTAGTCTCTTCTCTATCATCACCTCTAAACAACAATATAAATTTCATTGGAGACCTGTGAACAGTTTTAAATCTGTGATGGAACTGATGTTTACCTCACGAAGTTATACGCCATTTACTCTTTATTCTTAGAAAATATGAAAAATGTAGCACAATGTAAAAACTTTTTCCCTTGTCAAAACATGTAATGGAGAACTGATAAGTAACAACTGAAGCAGTTGGCGTGCACTCTGCTAGTGTGTGTTAGAAGCCAAAACTGCTATTTGCACCTGGTCTCACAAGAGAATGCAGAGCCAAGAAACCAAAGGGTCTGCTTTGGGGGGGATCCAGTTTATGACACTTTCCTATGATGGTAACCTCTTTTAGTCTTGACTGGCTATGTTTTACATAATTGGAGAGAAAATTCATTTGAGTAATTTAAAATTACAAGGAGAGTGAGTGGCTGGTCAGAACTTATCTTCAGGAGGTAAAATTCCAGTAGTGCTGATATACACAATAAAAGTAGGAAAAATTCTGTTTCTAGATTTCAGAACTATTAATTCATTTGATAGGGAAGAAAGAAGCATAAGTTTGGAAGGTTCGGAAGGAGAGACAGGTCAGGCAGACCTCAAGAGTTTTTCTTTCTCCAGGTCACTTCAGTTTAAGCGACAAACCTGAGAATTACAGATGTTATACAGAAAGTAATATATGAGAACCATATTAACTGAAATCTGTATATTAAACAACATGCAGTGCCAATATTCAGAAACATCAGTCGTATAAAAACAGCACTTCTCAAATCATCTTCAAATTGCAATGCCATAACATGCTAAAAGAGGATATGAGGCATGTACAAACAGCACAAACTCGATATGTAACCATATATGTGTCGTGCCAACATACATATTCATATTGGAAACAAAATATTACAATGTAATAATTACAAAGTGCACAAAAAGAACTACTCTGATAGCATACAAAGTTATCAACAAGTAAAAATAGCTGAGGAAAGGGGAAGAGGAGAGGAACAGGATAAAGAAAATCTTTATTTTATTTACCAAGGTTAAAAGGGGTCTGGCAATTTGTGTGTCCAATAAAGTCATTTTCTGTAATATTGAGAAATTACAAATTAAGAGATCGAGCACCTGAGAAAAGATGTGTGCAAAGTCAATAAATTGTCAAGATGGTATCCTATAATATGTTATCTAGATTAGTGACTTTCATGCTATAAAAATGTGTAAATAAATGTTTTCACTGCTTCCATTTTATACGGTTATCGTTTTATTAGCAGGCTTTTCTTATTTCTTTATTTAGTGCAAATGTGCCACCACCTCTCTTACTACTCACATGTCTTGAACCATTCCATCCAATATATGAAAGTCCTATTTTTTAAATTAGTTTTGTGAAAACATTTCATGTTTCATTGAAAAGAAAGTATTACTGCACCTCAGATCTTTTAGAGTGTCTCCTGTGTAACATCTGTGTTATCATTAACTTGTATTAGTCCATATAAATAACAAGTGTACAAGTTGTGATCCCTCAATCTTTAATACACAGAAAGTCATTCTTTGATGAATTTCCACAGAAAATATTTAGGAGTATGTGTTATTAATTTTAAACAGCATACCCGTATCTTTTACTGATCTACCACATTCCAGGAGCTGTTATTTCAATCTATAAAGGTATCACAGTTTTTCTCAAGAGAGATCTTTGTTTTTGGTTTCCTTTGGTACTAGCATATCACAGTTACTAGTACTTAGCAAAACTCTGGCACCATTTTCATCAATATTCTAACCAATTACTGCCCATGTCATAGTCCTAAATATAACATTCTGAGCAGGAATAGTGTTCAGTGTTGTCTTCCAGTTCAAATTCAACAAAATAATGACAATAATACTTTCCCCTAATACTATTTATTTGCAATAATTACATTATTGCTAAGAAAGTAAAATACTTATAAAATATTCATCATAAGAGTCTCAGACTGAGACTGTTATAATAAATATTTCAAAAATTTGAACAGTTGTCGAATCTCTCATAAAAGTATGTCACCTGTATTAAAATAAAATACAATTTCCCACACAGTAGTTTCTGTAACACAGGGATCCAGCTCCATAATCATTTTTACTAGTAATGTATTACTCAAGAATATACACCAAAATCACACTCAAGTGTGAAATGACTTGGGGAAGTACAAGATGTTGGAAAATTAAAGCTGAGTAATATGATTATTGAGCAGGAAAGTGTTTCAGTTCCTGCCTCTATCTCACCATCAGTATGAATGACTATGACACTGCTGCATGTTTAGAAATATGTTGTCAAGTGTTTTCAATACGTGTAATTCAACCAAATTGTGTGTTAGACCACTGTAGCTTTCATAGTCTCATTCTTCCATCCCTTCTTTCAAAAACCCTCTACTTTCTTTAATGCACCATCTGAATGTGGCTAACCATTGGTAGTCTGTATTTAACAATTTTTGTGCTTTTGTTGATAGTTCAGCTTTTCATCAGTTTTATGCCCTTTTTTAGAAGCTATTGCTTTTCTTGTTCCTTCTGTACAGTTCATCTGTGCTGTTGAGAAATTATTGTAGTAAGCACAATGCTATTTGTCAATTCAAGTTCATTGTAACTTGTTACCTTAGGAATGAATTATCATCCAATAAGAAGAAGACTAGTAATAACTCTCAAAACTGCTTGTCAAGCTTGCAGCAGTGTGCGTGTGTGGGTGTGTGCGTGTGCGGGTGTGGGTGTGTGCGTGTGTGCGTGCGGGCACACACATTTTTGTTAGACAATTTGAAACTTCTGATGATAATTGTGATTCAATTTTTAGAGGATGGAAGTTTCCAATGTTCCTGATGGTATCATGTGAGCTGTCAGTGGAGGTGTTCCTATTTTCTGAAAGTCATCAATGCAACACATCACTGCCATGTTAGGCATTAACTGCAGTCACTTTGCTAAAGACATGAAACTGTAATTTAATAAATATTTACTAGTACCATGCAAAATTGTGTAATTTTTCCAAGAGTCTGGATTATCAGTGCAGTACCAGTTTAATAACCAGGGTTAGGAATTATAGGTGCAAATTTCAGCTGGGAAATGGTGCCAAACTAGGTAATAAAAAGAGACAAAAAGTTGATGATTGACTCAAAGAATTCAAGAAATTCTCTTTCTTCTTTTGTACTTTATTGAGTTACAAACAAGTACATCAAATCATGACTCTTCAGAACAATGAAAAAACGTGGACCTATTGTACTGTGAGACATAAAGCATCTCTTCATTTTTAAAAACAATTCTGTTTCTATTAGGAGATAGAATGCTGTTGTAGATGCTAAAGCTTCATTTGAAATCCACAGAAACCAGTGGATCAAACTTTGTATTCACTCAGAATGGTAACTCTACAGATGTCAGATTCCTCAATATCAAGATTTTTCTGAATACTAGACTCAACTTTGTTTTTGGCAAATCATCTAACTGCTCCCTCATGGCCGGCCGTTGTGGCTGAGCGGTTGTAGGTGCTTCAGTCTGGAACCACGCAATTGCTACGGTCGCAGGTTTGAATCCTGCCTCAGGCATGGGTGTGTGTGTGTGTGTGTGTGTGTGTGTGTGTGTGTGATGTCCTTAGGTTAGTTAGGTTCAGGTAGTTCTTTAAGTTCTAGGGGACTGATGACCTCAGATGTTAAGTCCCATAGTGCTCAGGGCCATTTTTTTGCTCCCTCATGCACATAAAAGTATCTCATTGTTTTTCCTTTTCAAGACCTTGGTCTTCTAATTATTTAATAGCTGCAGTCAAGTACTTGTAACTCTGGAGATAAAATAGTTTCGTCTGCAAATTATATATTTTCCCAAGTATCAGAAGTTGCTGTGCCTTGGAAATTGCACCTGTGTTGGCTGGGTTCAGAGAAAACATCAACCGTTTAATCTTGTCAAAATTCTCACACAACACAGCAGCACAATCAATCAAAGATCCTCGGTGAGTAATGAGCAGGAAGTTTGGAAAGGGCAGGCCAGTGATTTCCCTGTAGGCAGCAACACGACACGAGCTTTCAGTAGACTCTTCTTCAGGGCAAAGATGAATTGGTCTGCAATGTCATAGTCTTTCCTTATGGATTCACAAGTCCTATGAAAGGCATGTACCAAACATGTTACGTGCTTCAATGTAGTGAATAAAGGTTTCAATTGGTTAACAGCTGAAACTATGTATGGAGCCTGCTCTGTAATCAACAGAAGAACTTTTTCAAACTCGATGCCATTAGGCCATAGTTTTTGACAGAAATTCATGATGGTTGATTGCATTACTATACCAGAATTGGCTTCCTGTGGCTCATACATTTTTAACATCATTGGCTTAACTCTCCTACTAAGGGGAAAATTAAAATGTTCTAAACTTATTGTTCTGTTGAGTCTATGATTTTATCCAGAATGAGTCATCCATTGCAGTCAGATACTTTCTCCTTGATTCTGTGTGTGATTTGTTGGCAAACAAGCTCCATGTAGTTTTTTGTAAAATACTCTCAACGGACATAGACATCTTCAGTTATTTTTTAAGAAATTGTTTGAAGGTTGGATGGTTCATCTTACTGGGTGGAATTCCTGCTTGTGCAAGAGCCGCACACAATCAGTTCTGAATTCCTTCAAATTTTGGAGTGCTAAGGAACACTGTTGAAATGCATTTTATAATACAGGTTGCCATGATTTGTTTGTTTAAAGAGTCTTGTTCTTTTTTATGCTTAGAGCAGGAAATGTGTTGTTTGATGCAATCTCACTCTTGTTTTACATCTGACAAAATTACTGAGTCACAAATAGTACATGCGTAACAGTTCCATCAGTTTCTATTGAATCGTATTTGAATTCCTGAACCAGAACAAAAAATTGGGCACTGAACACCTTCAGCGTCGTAAAATGTAGTAATATGCTCATTTAGTAACAAACTTACATTTGCAAACAGCAGGCTATCAGTACTGATTCTGATGAAATTAAAAGGATGGAATGAAATACATTCATTGTTATTTGCATTGTTGCACACTTTTGTAGTGATAGAGTGAGAGAAGAGGATTTGTCTTGTGCACAATTATTTTCAATTGTTGCAGCTGTGCTTCCAGTTACATATTTTCTGGATATTTTATATTGATCTAAAACCATGTACAAATTGAATAAAATGTGCAAGTAATTTCTTTTATAAGTAATAAAATGCTCTCAAGATAAGTACTGAAAATCTGCAGTAAAAGAAAAGGGGGAAAAGGGATTATGGGCATGGTTAGAGGGAGAAAGGGGCATGAAAAAATGCGCATTTTTGCGACTAGAGGCTAAATTTCACACTGTGGTATCTTTCCAAAGAGCTTTAATTTACCCTAAGAAAAGAGGTGCGCACCTAAAAATCCTAACCCTGCTGATAACATTCCAGTCACCACGAGGCAGCTGCATTTTTGTTTTAAAATAAATAAAGCAAAATAATGCAGTATAACCTCATATTCAATAGTGATATTTTTTTCTATTCTAACTGTTTATGGCTGGCAAAATTCTTGTGGCTCAGACTTACTGTGAGTTGAGATAAATAAATTCATTCTTGATCTTGTCATAATCAATCCTAAATTAACAACTACTTTTTTAATGCAAGCAAAATAGAAAAAAATTTCATTTCATTTGGTGTTCAGTAGAAGAGTTCTGCCTGGCAGCTCAGAACAAAATTAAGTTGAACGTACAGTTTGTTGCATATTGTGAGGATTCACTTGAAGACCGCATTGTAAGAACAAACAGGTCTTTTCTTTTCTCCTCATTCTCAGGTTGAAAGTTTTAAAAGTGTTTTCTAAATTTTGTATCTTGCTTGATAAATATCCCTCATAGGTGGTGTAAAGACTGATGATGTAAATTTTTGTGGTCTATAAATTTGTAGATGCACAAAATTATATTTTACAGTAGTATTTGTAACTTTGAAATTTAAAACTATATATCCATCACATACAACAGAATGTCAGAATTATTTTAAATTGTCCTTGTGAAATTATTATTATTACTTCAATGGACAGGTTTGTAGCAGGTGCATTTCACAAGCCAGTAGAGTGCACTACTATCATTCAAAGAGTTACATTGTGCATGATCTTGATATTGGTTTCATTTCTGAGTGTTGTTGTGCACATTGTGAATAGGCTGCAAATAAACTAATAATAATAAAGAAGAACAAGAAGAAGAAGACTAGATGCTTGAAAGGGCAGGGTGCAAGAAGTGCCATTAATGTTAAGAAAAGCTGCTGTTGAAGACTGCCTTCCAAGGAGCTAAACATAGATAATTTATATCCATGTAATTTATTTATTTATCTGTGGATTGTGAAGTATAAATTTTTTGCTCAGTGTGACACAAATTGAAGTAAAATAATTGCTTTTTATGTTTATTCTCTTAATCTGACTGATGTATTCAAGTACTGTAATTCCTCTTAAATTCCTCTTAATTAAAAATTTTGTTAATGCCAGTGTTTTAATATGCGTATTCCAATATATGGATGCATGGGCTTGTGAATCCTGTTGATAATGATATTTTGTGCCAATAATTACTTTTTTCTAAGTTAACAGCCTGTGTGTTCTTCCAGCTGCTTGCTTGTAATGAATGGTGAAGTACACAGTTATTGTATTTGTGTGTTTTAGGCATTCTAAAGAAGTATCTGTCAAAGTATTAAACTACTTCATCAAAGTTAAAAGAACTGGTTTAGTACTAATTTATTGAATGCCATAATATGCCACTTTGAGCAGTTTTAATTGACTCTGTTTGCATTGCTCGGGCAGAAAATTGAGATATTACTCATCTCTCTTTTCTGTAAATATTGTAAGACAGAATAATGTACAATTATTTAATCAGATATAAATGCAGCTAAGATACGACCACAGTCACAGACTTTGGAGTGCTCTTAAATTGTTTATTCTGTCAAATGTTATGTTCTCCAGAAGTATGGTTGTATTTAGGGGTATTTTTAAAGGAACTATTTGCTTTCTGTTTAATTCAAAATTAATAGAAGGTAATAAAATGCTTGAGATGAGGAAACATGTATAAAATAAAATTTGTGGACTTTGTACAACGTAAAATATAAGTTACCTGTTATCACAATGAAAAGAATAAACCTCCTGCTCCAAAACATTCTGACCAGTTCAGTAGATACATACTTGAAGTATTACATGAAATATGAAAATGAATTTTATTTACTGCTATTTGTCCAAAGCATGTATTTTAACGTGTATTTGAAATACATCGTATGTTGAATACATTGTATGTTGAAGAGAAAAATATATCTTGAAAATATTATGTAATTATATTTAAGACTGTGAACCTTGAACAATGCTGAATAGTGGAAATATACTGCTGTCATGCAATGTAGTCTTGGGATGATCATTTTCTGAAGTAATGTCTGATTGTAGCTTTCTTGTGTGAAGTTACTGAACATCCAGTTTTGCATCTGTATCTGATCATTTTACACTTGGAAATAACAAACCTTTTGATCAGACTAAAAGTTATTCACCATGTGACTGGTTTTTCTTTAATATTAGTGTTACCACTGAGATGGAGTAGTGCCTTTCCTGAACACGAAATTGTATTGGCAGGTATTTTGGGTGTATCCAGCTTACAATAAAGTTGAAGATAATTTGGAGACAAATAGGTCACAATTGTATACAAAAAAAATTTAAGAATTCAGTGCCACTTTAAATTGTAAGAGCAATTCTAAACATACCAAATTAATAAACTTTTTACTGTGGGTTATGACAAAAAAAGAAAGGTCCTCCAATGCCCTTCTTTCTGGGACTGTGTTTACAAAAGCAGTAGAACATGATAAACAAATACAGCGAATTAGGTCTTAGCAAGTGTGAGGGTGCGCTTACCAGTAAGAATATAAAACCAAGCCCTATTAATGAAACCCATCATTCATCAGCAGTCACCAGGAGGTGACAGCAAGTTTGCAAGTCTCCTTGTTGGTAATTTGTACTGGACCAACAATTCATATGGCAGAATACTCCAGGAGAAACTCCGATAGCACAAAATAACAGTATTCACTGCTACTGTTTGTACAGCATCATATCTGGTCAACTGCAGTCTGTGTGTGACCATTGGCTTCATAGTCCACGAGTGCAGTGAGTACCACACATTTTAAGCAGTGTGTCTGGAGACAGATCCAAGAAGAGATTCATGACACCTCCCCCCAATCCCCCTCTCCTCCCCCAAGATATAAACCACTGTAATGACAACTGGTGTACACAAATTATGATTTTATCAAAACTTTTTATAAATTTTATTGTTATTAATGTCACAGGCACGTGTTGCATGTTAAATTTGGAAAATAGACTTGTAATAGTTGCTCTCCCACTCCCCTTCTCGCCTTGAAATAAAACCCTGAATCTGTGCACCAGAAAGTGTCACATAAAAACTACAGATGGCTGTCATGCCTCTCCACACAATATATTTCTGAGATTCTGTGCACTATTGTCAACAAGCATTTGTTTAAAGATGCTTTTTTTTTTGGTGACATTAACAAGTAATGTATACTTCCTTATTGTTGCTGATTCATAGCGACAAATGTTGATCTTAAAACAATTTGTTAAACAATTATGCAATTAAAAATTGCTACAAGAGCAATTTTTTGTACAAATGGCTAACTTAGTAAGCACTTGGATGGCACGCTTTGAATAAGAAACCAAACTGATTTAGTGTTTAATTTAATGGCCAATTCATACCTTAATATTAAAATTAAATTTTATTTAAAGGTTTTCAACTTTATGTACTAAGGCTACTCAAGTTTGACAATGCTGTTCATTGGGATCTTCGGGATGAACCTTTACATAAGCATAGCACAATGTAGTCAAATTCTTTGTGTGATTAACTTCATGAAGGCAACAGAAAAATAAACTTAGTCATTCAGTGTGAAAAGCACCAGTAATTTTCTCAAACGTAATGGAAAAAGAACATTTTCCTAAAACAGTACGTTTGCACATTATCATCCAGTTGGCATTATATACAGGGTGCGGCAACGTAACTTCCTGATTTCAAAATGCAATAAAATCCATTTTATGAATCAGATCATTTTCATTTATTAAAATAATGAAGGTACATATCTAAAGTTGTGTTTTACGCAGTTGTGAAAATAATTTCACTGTGACCCTGTTTTCTCCAGAAAACCAGGGACCAACAATCCCTGCTGAGGAAATTGCACAACACATAACACTGTGACTTTAGACGAATGCAGAGGTTTTTGATGCTATTCTGAAGGATTTGTATCAGCCCAGTAGCATGTGTTCTGTTTTTTGAAGCATCCGGTCAATTGAAAATGGGTTTCATCATTGAAAAAAAAACAATTATGTCCTCGGAAACATATTCGAGAAGTGCCTCACATGCATTTCTCTGATAACTGAAATTACCTTCTGGAGGTTCCTGCACAATCACCAACTTGTACAGACATTAATGAAGGTCATTGTGAAGAATTTGCCTCACTGAATAATCAGAAAGCCCAACGGCAGACACATGTCTGTGTGCAGAACACCATGCGGATTGCAAGACTGAAGATTCCTCTGCCTCAATGTTCTCATGTGATCTGATGGGTTGAATGACTCCAGTTCTTTGTCTTGTCATACTCATAATTTGTCTGAATGTAGTGACCCATGTAACAGTTGATTTCCGGTCTGGGACATGGCCCAGTGGGGCTACATTGATGCGAATTTGGAAGACGCTCTGGATTACGATCACAGGGCATCTGTTTGAAACGTAGGCCTTGACAGCAAATGCACACCCCTCATTGTCCCAACGCATGATGGTTATGGACCAGAAAGAGAACAACACTTAAGAACTACCTGTTGAATGAGACCCCTCCTGCACTGCTATGAACACTACAGCTGGAATGGTGTGTTTGTCAAGCAGGGAGGTTATGTTGTCTTAACTGGGTAATGGGGGCACCACCCACTTGATATGATCTTCAAAAGTCTTTAAAATAGAACTTTAGATATGTACCTACATTAGTAACAAAAATAAAAGGAAATTTGTATTTGGAAATCAGGAAGTTGTGTTGTCACATCCTGTAGTTTTACTTATATATGTGGTATTGAAAGAAGCAATTTCTTGATGCTGTAGATTACAGTCACCCAAAGCAGCTCTGGAACTTCCATCATTACAAGCCACAAGCTTACCTATTTCATGATCAGAACCATTATCGCTAATTATTTATTTGTTTATTTTTAGTACTGCAATGGTATAAGCTTCCATTTCTCTGTGGTGATGCATGTGATATTTTGAAGAGAGTTGACAGTTATACTCTGATACGATTTCTCTTAGTTTTCTCAGCATGTTTGATTAATAGTGTGCTTCCAGGTGTTCTGTTGAGTTGTTGTTTCCACTTTGTGATTCTTTGGAACTAATCGCAGAAAAGTTGGTCGATTGTTTTGCAGAATGTTTTAGGAATGTTCTGACATCTACTTATTTTTTATTTGACAGAAAATATTATGACGAAACTGATGGCATGACGATAGGTAGTCCACTATCATTTGTCATAGTGAACCAACATATGGAACACTTTGAAGCAAAGGCACTGATATCTGCCAAGTTGAAATCAATATGTTTTTATCGGCATGTAGACAGTACATTCATAATGCAGCCATATGGAGGAGAAAAGCTCCAAGAGTTCCTGGAACATGTAAACTCCATCTGTTGTAACAAAATTCAGGATGGAACTTGAAGATGGCTAACTACCTTTAAGAGAAGAACAGATGAATTTATGGTCACAGTGTCTATAGAAAACTTACACACTGGCCACTGATCTCTGTCTGCACACCTTGAGCCTTCACTATCTATCACAAAGAAATTCAGTGCGCTGGTCATAGAGCTCAAACATCTTCAGACAAGTGAGATGCTTCAAAGAATCGCAACACTTACAAATAGTGTCCTGAAGGAATGGGTACTCAAATCATCAAATTTAACTGGAAATGCAGTCAAAGAAAGTTCGTGGCAGATTAAAACTGTGTGTCGGACCGAGACTCAAACTCAGTACCTTTGCCTTTCGCTGGCAAGTGCTATACTGACAGCTACCCAAGCACGACTCACAACCCATCCTCACAGCTTCAATTCTGCCAGTAGTTCGTCTCCTACCTTCTAAACTTCACAGAAGCTCTTCTGCAAAACCTAGCAGAACTTGCACTCCTGGAATAAAGGATGTAGCAGAGACAAGGCTTAGCCTGTGGGATATTTCCAGAATGAGATTTTCACTCTGCAGTGGAGTGTACACTGATATGAAACTTCCTGGCAGATTAAAACTGTCTGCCGGACTGAGACTTGAACTTGGGACCTCTGCCTTTTGCGGGCAAGTGCTCTTCTGACTGAGCTACCCAGCATGACTCACGACCTGTCCTAGTTCTGCTAGGTTTGCAGAAGAGCTTCTGTGAAGTTTGGAAGGTAAGAGATGAGATACTGGCAGAATTGAAGCTGTGAGGATGGGTTTTGAGTCATGGTTGGATAGCTCAGTCGGTAGAGCACTTGCCCGCGAAAGGCAAAGGTCCCGAGTTCAAGCCTCGGTCCAGCACTCATTTTAATTTGCCAAGAAGTGTCATAACAGTGCACACTACGCTACAGAGTGAAAATTTCATTCTGATGCAGTCAAAGTCAAGAATGCCTGAGAAAGTGACTGAGACTGAAGAAGAGGTGCCAAAAATTGGTTATCTGACTTATGCTAGCCCAGTATCTGGAAAGATCAGTAGACTCCTAGAGAAACATGACATCCAATGTATTTCTGTCTCCTCCAGCTAAGATAAATAATATTCTTTGTAGTGTTTAAAGACAATCTAGGTCTCTGAAAGCCAAGAGTGCATCACATTCCGTGCAAATGGACATGTCTTACATAGGGCAGACTATCAGAACAGTCAAGGAGAGATTCAGAGAACAATAGCAACATACCTGACTACAACCACCAACCAAATCAGCTGTTGCCAAGCTCTGCCTTGAATATATTCATGAAGTGAAGCACAATAAGATCAGTAATGCTCTGCAAACTCCAAGTTTCTGCAAGACCGTACTCAAGGAGCATATTGAGACAAAGATGTCAGAAAATCTAATAAAAAAAGGGACAGCAGTTTCAGTTTACCTGGCACTCAATTTACTAAAATCTTGTCAATTATCACATCCACCAGAGTTGGAAAACTCTCAGATAATTTGCATTTCATGGGCCATCAGTGTGACCTCTCAAAAACAAAATGGCATAATGTGAATCAAACTTGGTGTGAGACCAGCAGACTGGTTGGAGTCCAGATAGTGAGCATACAGAACAGCAAAACTTGCAGCACCTGAAGAAGGTGGCTGAGCTGGTCATCAGAATATTCTGTATGAAACGGAAACAACAATGTGGCAGAACACTCGGAAGCACGCTTTTAATACTGCTGAACACAAGTATTCTCAACACACCTTAACATGTGCATCTATTTGCAAAGAAGCCTTGTAGGTGACATCAGGTCCATGTCAATGATAACTGAGGGAAATTTCTTTCTCTGCCTCATTAGTACACTGGAAAAGTATTGTGCTGGTGAAAAAAGGATTCGCCTTTCTCCAAGCAGATCATCAAGAGCCTTCAAAGGTACTATGACAGGAGATTTGAGAGGAGGGTTCCTCTGAGAGGCACAACTAAGCTTACAATGTATATCTTGGAGGCTCATTTCAAGCTTAGACTGTTTTGCACATTGTTGCTTACATCAAGAAGTGTTGTAAGCACAGGAAGCTAACCGTGCAATTGGTGTACAACATAGTGATGTCACTTAAACACTCAACTGCTATCATGAGACATGAAATGAAAATTTACCACATAGTGGTTGCCCACAGTCAACAAAACCAACTAATGACTGCTACCTACAAATTATGGCTCAAGGAAACCATGAGGAGAATGAAACGAGAATATGTGCTGTTTTTTGGAGGCAGCTGGGAAAGCTGTGAGACCCATAGGGTCATAAGGTGAAGCACGTTGGTTCAAAAATGCATAAAATTGTTTGCAGTGATCCAAGAAAAAATGTGTTATAGCTTTGGAAATACTGTACTTTCTCTGGCCTTGGCCAGCAGGGTACTTGGCGAATATCTTTAAGTGAATGTTACGTATTTTTCCTTGTATATATTCACTGCATATTGGAAAAATGAACTAGGAAGTCTCCCATGCCGCCACATGTTCTGATGTCCATGCATGTTAATGCCTTTTGTATAAACAAAAAACTTTGATATTAATTTTTACTAAACGGTTGTCCGAATGAAAAAAAATGGAGAATGCATTTCATATGTAAACTGTCTGTCTTTCCGCAGGCAATGTTTTCATGTGCGTCAAAAAGTTCCCATGTGTAACAGTTGATGAGGCTGTAATAACTGTTAATATTTGGAAGATTAAATCGTAGTTCTCATCAGTCACTACATATATGGCAAACATAACAGGAATCTACTGATGCTTCCACCACAAGACCGACAAATAGTCTGCTACATCTGTTGGTAGTTATGTCTGCCACCACAGAGGGCACTAATATGAGGCACTACTTGCTGCAATCACCAAAAAATTTGCAGGTGTAACATTCTTTTGCTGTTCATGGATAAAAGTGGCTGCACAGTTTTGCTTGGCCAGTTGTCGCCAACCACCAGTTGCTGATCAGGTATCTACAGCTGCCACAGTTATAGCCTAGCTGGTATCAATGAGTGATTATTGGGCAGTCAGCACTGAGTGTTGTCAAAGTGTTTATCTTTATTTGAGGCTGAACTATAGACTGCCTGGCAGCAGTCCAGGCTGAACAACTATTATATAAGTTAGCCAACATTCATTGACAATGGTATGGTCCAATCTGACAGTTCAAAATATGACTAGAAATTTTGTGTACAGGAAGAATGCACTGAAAGAAAAATCCTGTCAGAATTTTAGGTGTTAAGACGCACTGCAATTATGTTTAGAAAAACAATGTTGAAAATAGCCAAATTTGTAACTCGCCAGGTAGCTGAAAAAAGTGTACACCCCTACCAGAACTGTAGCAGACTGCGCATGCACACTATGTCAGGTGCATACCCTTGGTTGAGGGTGCAATTGGTAAACAGATAACACAACTAGGTGCACTTTGAAGGATTGAAGGAAGACGTCGAAGCAATTCAGAGGCGGGCTGCTACATTTGTTATCGGTACCAGAACATTACTTAAGAATTGTTAGCACAAGTGATTTATGTAAAATGCTTTGAACCCTTTTTATAACGGTGTGTAATTTCACATGTCAAACATCGCTGCTATGCATCTATCTGTTCCAGCATTAGATTCATTTTCCATTGCTTGTGATCATAGGACTGATGCGAGTGTAGCATAATTACTGAACCATAACCGGATGTAACCACTGGGTGCTATGCACCTCCAGAAAGCTATATTGTGCATGTATCACAAAGAATCCATATTTTTCTTTGATGTAGAAGGAGGTACTTATATTATCTTAAAGTCTGTCTCTGTAGTGAGTGAGATAAAAAAGTTGCAGGAAGGATGTGTGTCAGATGTTGGACTTATGTGTCCTGCATTAGAATTTCAAGAGTGTTACACGCCACAAGACTAATATTTTGGAAACCATATGGCTTAAACATTATAGCGTGTTTAACTGCAGAGCTTTGTAGCCTTAGGAGTATGTTCTACGATCATTTCTCTCTTGCCAACAACTTCTTGGTACTGACCCTAAACGCTAGAAAATTGATTCAGAATTGATAGCACAGTTGATTTATGTAAAATGCTTCAAACCCCATCCATCCAGAGCTCCCTCATGCATAAACCACACATTTCTTCTTAATCATCTGTTATATCACCACAAAACTCCAAGGTCTACTACGCACTGGTAAGGGATGCTAACCTCCTCGACATGCATGCATCTGGAGAGATCTTGAGCACTTGCATGGCTGCTGTGAGTAAGACTGGTGTGGAACAGTATTCACTGAACAGCAGTTATGGACTCAGTTCGCTCTCTTCCTTCACAAGACTTGGAATGTATCAGGTACAGTAGCCTCCTGCTTCCGGTCAGTTTCAAATTAAATCGACGACATTGTTGCAGGGAGGGTTGGTCAAATGCAATGCAGGGAGATCTTTCGATATTCAACTTTCTCTCGTGAATGCAAGAATATTCTGTGAATCCCTTCTACATAGGGAGGATAACCAGTCAGTATCGTAAATTCCACAATATGATAAAAGTGCTAGAAATATGTAGATAACCTAACTGCATCAGTATTGAGCGCTGTCTCATATACTTTGGTGTATATGTCTGAGAATTAACAATGAATGGATGTAATGCACAGTCATCTATCTACATTCACAATCTAGTGTATGATACTCGCAAAGTAGTGGAGGGGCAGTGTAGCGATGATACAGAAATTGGGAAGCATGCAACCATGTCATTGGTTGGCATTGAAATTACGGAAAAGCTGGTAAAATTGCTAAACTTGATCACACTATCAACTGTGGTGCTTATTACAGTACATCATCCCCTATTGATGGTGTCTTTTCCATCCCATTTGTCCACTGGTATGCTGTTGATTACCACATAATGATTGACTGACACCACTTGTTTGAGATATGGAGAGCCTTGGTGGGAACAACACCTTCTGAGGATGGCCAGCACCAAAACAGCAATTGCGTATATGGCTGCAATATGAGGAATCAATGCTATTGGTCTCTTAAAAATGGAATTCCAAGACATATTCTACCCTGTTATTGTAGAAGATGAGATTAAATGTAGAGGTCATTACCTCCAGACAGCTGTTTGGAAGCGCTCTACAATGCCGCAAACTCTTCCAGTTTCCATTTGTTGTGATGTGTTCCACATTTTTGTCAATAAGAAACACCACCTCAGACTTTTATTTCAACCAATTTGTGTGTTGTGAGAGCACCATAGCTTTCCCCATGTGATCTCCAGCTTTTTTTAGAGCCAATGGGTAGAAACATGTTAATGTCGGGTTAGCACCTGACACAGACCTTGAAGTCTGGTAGAAAAGCAAAATGTACAGCTGTGTGCACAGCTGTAGTCATACACTGCTTTGATGTGTTACAGCAAAAAACACTGTATGAAACTGCTTATGAAATAACAACACAAGAACCCTCTTCTTCTGAGTGATAGTCGGTATGATCCTCCTTCAGTACAGGCAACAAAACTTCACAAAGGCTGATGAAAACAACTTCGATCACTGGTCACATACTCCGGTGGACCAATAAATGCATTTTAATGGGATCACCACATATGTTTAATGTTAACATGCAGATGGTATTTGTTTCACTGATATATCGGAAGAGAGAGATGGAATAAAGTTGTATTGAGTTAATTGAGGTAACATTACCGAAGTTTTTACAGTTTGTAATTTTACTCCCTTGGATGTTACAAAAATAATGAGGGCAAAGAGAGACACTGTGCTGTCATTGATTACTTGGTCACCATTATAATGCCGTATTTGTAGTGTGGTAATCACAGGAACATGATAGAGGGGATTAAGATATGTACAGGATGATATTTATAGAACGTCATTTAACGTTGATGAATTGTGGGTATTATGCTTCTGAATTTCTTTGTACAGTCCGCATATACTCTGCGTGGTGGTGAATTTTTTCTTGTACATTACTATGCTGTTTTTGTCATTGTGATAGCCCTCTACCCGTCAGCCTTCTAACTAATGGAACAATGCTGTCTGAATGTGATGAAATTTGGAGAGACTTAGCAGGGGTTTGTTACTTGATGTTGGACGTCTCTTACTCATTGAAATCGGTTGGATTCAAATGCTGTACACCACAGACTGGAAGATTCGTGAGAATACAACAGGTAAGCGACACTCTGAAAGATGGGGAGTTGAGATGTGAGCTCTATGTTGGGGAGGGAGGAGCTGGGCAGGGGAAGGCCTCTGGTGATGGTGGTGGTGTTTTGAACGAGGTCAGTTGGCCTCCTAAACTCAAGTTGAACTCACAAAATTTGACATTCCCTCCAATAAATTTGAATTACCCACCAAAATTCCAATAATTAATTTGATTTCTAAAGTGACCTTGGAGCCCCATCAGGGGTGATAAACCACTCAGCAGAAGGGCAGGTTAGGAGGTTAGGGGAGGGGGGTCATAAATCAGTCAAGTTTTGCACAGAATGTATGCTTGTCCCTGAATGTATGCAACCCACACTAGAAAATTGTCTCTGAGTGAAGTTTATCCCGCTACTAACGTCACGGACATCGTGCATTCTCATGTGTTGCCTTCTATGTAACAGCACCGTGGTGTCATTTTTCTACAGGAAAATGCTTATCCACACATGGCACATGTCTGTATGAACTCTCTGTGTGATGTTCAGACACTACCATGGCCAGAAAAATTCTGAGATCTGTCCACAATAGAACATGCGTGGGACCAGCTTGGACGTCAACTCTATCCCAGTGCCAATATCCAGGGCATCAAGGACCAGTTACAACAGTTGTGGGCAAACTCGCCTCAGGACAGGATACAGCAGCTTCGTGATGCCCCTCCCAACCAAATCAGTGCATGCATCCAGGCCAGAGGGGCTGCAACGTCATAGTGATGAGTGGTCTCATATTGCCAAGTTCCTTTTAAGTCTGAGTCGGTTTTATAATTATGCAATGACATTTCACTTTTATTTCCTCCTCACATTCTGGTTGCCTGCCGTTTTAAAAAGTGAGTATACGTTGTATGTTGTATTCATCAAATAAGTCTGGCAACCAACATAAAAGGTAAGAGGAAGGAACCTCCTACCACAGAAAAGTAGCTGCTGCATTATAGGTAGCGTGCTTGCACACTTACAACTACACTCATCACAGTGTTATCGTAAACTAAAACACAAATATGGTTCTCAACACCGTAAATAACAAATAACAATCAATTATTAAAATAATATGTACACAAATACTCATATTTAATTTGCTGATAAGGCATGGAATTGAAGTAAAAGTACTGAACCCACAAAGGAATGGCCAATACGACATGAAATTTTTTATGCACGAATAACACAACGAAAGAAATGCACTGTCATAATTTTAGCAGCTAATACGCAGCGCACTGTAAGTATATTTTCAAAATTGTTAAAGTTATACGTTTTTGTCGTACAAAGAATCGCACATGAGAGCGGTTCGTCCAGACCTTCCAGCCTAGGGCATGATCGGCTGTGACGAGAGAGCGTAGCGCCGAGTAGTGGTAACATCCGGAGTGACACAAGCGAAAATGAAGCACCTAAACCACACAAGAAATGTCACATATTATTAATGTTTTCAGTAATAGGAAGTTCGAATTAACAGCTAAACTGTTGCATATGTAATTTTTACAAAGGCGACTAGCAGAGGGAAATAAATCGAGACAGTGTTTGATGATACATTACAATTGACTTCCACAGTAGTGACTTTAATTTGTTAAAATGAAATATTTCTTTAGGCTTATAATTTTATAGCAATTCCTATATCATAGTTCTAATGACAATTTTTGAATAATGTATATTTAATGAGAATCCTTGTTTATCCCCCACAGTCGTCGCAATAAAGTGAAGTGTCATTTGAATGACGAAAACAAATATTTTCCTTGCATCGGGCACACGTATCGAAAGAAAAATTAATGTTTTACGGCACGGCACCGTGATTCCTAGTTTCATTTAGACGAAATTGGCCTGGAGTAGGTAAGAAATTGTCCTAGCCATTGTTCTGCTTAGTGTGCTGCATACCGAGCATTCTTATAGCCATTCCTAAATTGTGCCCATGCAAAGTGATAATGCACAAATTATTGAAATTGAAGAATAGTGTCTCCTGATAAACCTCAAATGACATGGAGCTACCGGAAATTATATTTTTCGACAATCTCCTTAAAAATATTTTTACAGTCGAAAAAATTCTTTATCAAGAGTCTCATTGTTTATTCTAGATGTTTTTCGTCGTCGCCCTGAAAGACAGAGGTACCATTATGTCCAGACCAACAGTCCCACAAATGCAATGAATCAATTTCTGTAACTGTTTAGAAATAGTTTCGAATGAAATGTAAAAAATTATTCCTTCCCATTTCTCGAGATTTTGATAGGTCGTTATATTTCCAACTAAAGATTTCTCTTTTTATTTTTGGTTTTAATGTGCCTTGAGGTCGCTGAAGACGGATATCAAGGTGCGGAAACAGTGACTGACGCATACTTGTCACTGTCAGTGATGTAGCCTGTGTGAATGTGTCTTAGCATTAATTGGTGACCCACCAACCACTCTGATAGATCTACACCGAATCGCCGTTGAGGAGTGGAACAATTTGGACCAACAGTGCCTTGATGAACTTGTGGATAGTATACAGGCACACATCAATGCGAGAGGACGTGCTACTGGGTATTAGAGGTAATGGTGTGTACAGGAATGTGGACCATCACCTCTGAAGATCTACCCACAAGTCACCGGTAACCACTGACAGTGATACCAATTCACGTGAACCCTTTCCACAACCTTGCATAAGGGACCAATCTTCCCCTTCGTCATCCATCGACTCCCTTGGCTACCTGGTGATAGACCTCTCACCCAGTGACGGTCAAGTCGTGTCGGCCCCCCAACACTGATACAGCCGACCACCACATGGACGCTTTGTCAGGTGCTGTTTCATCTACACCATCTCATTGGCCCAGTGGGCATTCTGGGGACGTTGACTCTGTCAGTCCCCCCTGAGGCCAAAAATTTAGTTTCCACTCGTGTATCCGATGATAACATTCTCATTTTAAAATTAGTAAAAAATAGCCTCGATCACGCTGTCTTTTATTAAAAATATTACTGGATTCGGCTTCTAGTAGTAGGTCATCTTAAGATAATGCAGCATCCGGCAGGCGATGATGATGCTTGGAACAGCTGTGCTGACCCTAATCACACGGGCGCTGATAACCGTGCAGTTGAGCGCCCCGAAAACCAAACATCATCATAATCATAATCGCAGTTTTGCGACTGGGGTCAGCTCAGATGTTCCAAGCATCAGCGTCATCCTGATGCTGCATTATCTGAAGATGGCCCACTACTAGAGGCTGAAACCGGTCATGTGATCGAGACTTCTTTTTACTAATTTTACTTAACCGAGAGGTCACTGTTAAATCTCAATAACGTTATGCTCAGATTAGGTGATTTCACAGGTGTGACAGATGAATCTGCATGATGTGCACAGCGATTTGCCTCTATGTCCAGAGTGCCTAGTCCTGCGCAGTGCTTCTGTCACCAAACTGATGACAATGCAAGGGGGAAAACAGAGATACATAATGCGCTATAGAAGCCTCCAGTGTGTACTGCTTAGTTACCTGCAGCATCTCCTTCCAGCAGACAAGCTGATTGAAGGAGTATATTGATGTTAATACCGAACAGAGGAGTCTCATGACGTATGACTTTGAGGAGATTTTTTAAAATTAATGAATAATACTATTTCCGAGAAAACCTTCGAGAATTTAAGAAACTTCCACGAAATTCATGTAGTTTATCGTTGGGAGGGGCGTTGGGGTGTACAACATGATGTGGCTAGCCAAATTTTGAACGGGCCACAGTCTTCTACGAAGGATTAGTCGCTCTGAAGATGAGTAAGGTTTATGTCGGTATACGTCTATTGGACTTTTCCAAACTCCATATCCGACTTTGTGAAAAAAAAGTCTGTGATCAAAATGTATTTTATATGGACAGAGACAGTTTCATCTACTGGGTGGAGGGTTACGATCCATATAAAGTAATTAGGTCTTATTGCGAAGGATTCGATATGTCTGGATATTCGGTCGATAATCCTAACGGTATTACACGTCAAAACAAGATCATCGGCCTGATGAAGGACGAGCCAAATGGTTCGCAGATCTGGAGTTCGTTGAGATTAGATACAAAGTGTATGTATAATTTACAGACATAGGCGCTACACAAGGCCAGGCAAAGGGTATGCAGCGCGTAGCATCCATGGCTCTCATGACTGATGACTGCTTGGAGTGCCTACTACCTGGTGAGGATTCTTTCCTCTCTGCATATGGTGCGTCAAGTGAGCATCTGATCATACGACCATGACGTGCATAATATATAGCAACTTAAAATCGGTCTGTCGGGTCATAACAACAAACAATTCATCTGTGAGGACGAGATCGAGACTCACACTATTTGCTTGAATAATTCAATGCATGAATGGGGTATTTATTTGTAAAATTGAATGGGCTGTTTATTTGTAAATAGCCCACCAGTGTGTGTGTGTGTGGGGGGGGGGGGGGGGGCAGTTATATGAACCGTTTGTCCTAGTTATGTAAACAGGTGTGCTTATATGAGTATATGTATAAGATAACATACACACTGTGTATGGAAAAATCGTTTAGCGGAACCCAGAGTAGAACAGAGCACTGAGGCGGATTGAAGACCGACGTTTTTAGGTGTCAAGTAGGTGCTGACAATAAGTTGAACTAGATCACCTTAGTGCTCTTCAGCTACAGCAGCTATGATTTTTCGTGTTTTCTTAGGATTTCACTGTCAATAGGCATTGTCCCACTCAAAAATTTGTAAATGTAGTAAACAACTGAAATTTCGTAAACGTCTCAAAATCTGTATGTTGGCTACAAATATGTGACTTTGACTACAATTCAGTTCTATGAAAACCACATATCGATAGCGCTTTCCGTATTAGAAATATATGCGTTAGGAGATTAACCCGGTAGAGGGAAAACTTTTTAATTCCAAGATAGAGAAGTCTGACATCCGCTCAGTTCTGCCCTGGGCATAGAGAAGAATAAGCAGTTATAAAAACACACAAAGCTAGTGGAAATGTAGACTTTTTTGCTCTACATTTATTTCGTTTTAAGAGATTATAAAATTTTAATTACGGTATTAACCACCTGTGTCGTTTCCTTAAGCCTCTTCATATAATTCACACACTAAGACAGCCTCATCATCTTTGTTGTTAAGTCCCGTACATCAGTTGTGTACCCACTGTTTGCACATGGAACAAGTGACCCAGACTTCAACTGACTCTGAATAAAAATCACCACGTATAAACATGCACAGTCAGAACACTCCTCAAAATCGCTCTTATTAGTTTTCGTTTCTCTCTTCTTCTTTTTTAAACTTATCGTCAGGCTCTTTCTTTTGATTTTTACATTCCTAATTTTACTGTCTTTCTTAAATAGTTATTTCCATATCCTTCTTACTTTTACAAATTTCTTTTCCTCTTTTCCTTAAGAGTGGCTTCTGGCTATTTTGTATGACGAATCAGTTAAGACGACCGTCTCTCTCCTCTTCCGATTCGCCCTTTTCGTGATTTCACTAACTTTTGGCAAAGGCATTAGACTTTGGGGAGCCCCTGTTGTCAGTTGTCATCATAGTGCTATCAGGAGTGGAACAATTAGCCTCATTAAAGCAGACGTTCTTAGGCAGCGCACCACCATTACAGTTAGCTGAAACCTCGCTAGGTTTATCGTCTAACCTAGTAGGCATGTCTCTAGTGAGGCGTCGTTTGGCATTTACCGGCTTGATGCGTGGCTTCTGAGCAGCCGCTCGACCATGAAATCCAAGTTTTCTCACCTCCCGCCTAACTGTCATAATACTTGCAGTGGATCCTGATGCAGTTTGGAATTCCTGTGTGATGGTCTGGATAGATGTCTCCCTATTACACTTTAACTGTCGTCGGTCTCTGTCAATCAACAGACGAGGTCGACCTGTATGCTTTTGTGCTGTACGTGTCTGTTCACGTTTCCACTTCACTACTATCACATCGGAAACAGTGGACATAGGGATGTTTATGAGTGTGGAAATCTCGCGTACAGACGCATGACACAAGTGACACCCAATCACCCGACCAAGTTCGAAGTCCATTCTGCTCTCTCACGATGTCTAATGACTAATGAGGTCGCTGACGTGGAGTACCTGGTCGTAAGTGACAGCGCAATGCACCTAATATGAAAAACGTATGTTTTTTTCCCCTTAAAACAGAGATAAAGCTACTTGACAGAGAACATTTAATGTATGAAGGTATACACTCTTTTTCCCATGTTTAAAGTAGCGTTACTTGATGATTGCTAAGACCACTGGTCAGAGGACTTTATGGTTTGCGCTGAAATCTGAAAACGTATGTGGTTTACTACAAGTTGTTGAAAATGGCAATGACTGCTTAATAACGTGGTTGTGTGCATTACAGCGACGATTCTGTGTTACAAAATACGAAAATTTTGCTGATGTCATTGATACGCGTCGGAGTTGACATAAAATGTAGAATCCATCCTGTGGTGAGTGGTATTTTCCAGTAAGGACTGTACTTTACGAAGTCAAAAGTACGTGTCTTCCGCAGCAGCGAAAACTTTTCTTGATCATAATCGTTTGACAGGATGTGAGACTTTATTTGATGGCAAGGCATGTTTATGAGAAGTTTACAAGTAAGAAACATATTTAAAACTTTCCAGGACTGTTCGATGAGTACATAACATCTAATTTCAGCTCTATGTTGTGGCAAGACGATGAGAATATGCAGCACTTCGATTCCCACCAATGATGGAGAGACAAATGTGCGCATAATGCTGACAGAATCTCAGCACTTGCTGTCACTGTAACAGAATCGCTACAGATATGAAAGTAAACGGTTCGATTTATATCCAGACTGACTGCTAGGGTACCAGTTGTGACGGAGATGATTCTTTTAGGAGTTTGATACAGCTTTTCACAGTAGGATATTCCCTACAACTAATTTGTACGTAAGTGCTACACCATACACGCAATACCACACAGTTAACGTAGCTGGTAGCAGAATTATCAGGAATGCATGTATTTAACTACCACTGTGGCGAACTGAATATACACCCTCAAACCAGCACAGCAAGATTTGGCCCTTGTATGAGAAACACCCATCAACCATCCTGCTGGAAGACAGAACCCAGTTCGTTATATTGGACTGTGAATGTCTCACATCACAATATATATATATAAACGACAGACGTAGACGTCAGATGTTTCCACAGGATTTCTAAATTATTTCAGATGAACATCATTTAACACCACAGTTTTCAGCTTGCAAAGTAGCATGAAAGTATAGTATCTCTTTCGATTCTTGAAAGTCTCGTCTTGATACACACTAGATGATCGATGACAAGTGTCACAGGTATGCAAGCATAGATAGGTTGTAGAACAGTATGACTACAAATGGTTCAAATGGCTCTGAGCACTACGGGACTTAGCTGCTGAGGTCATCAGTCCCCTAGAACTTAGAACTACTTAAACCTAACTAACCTAAGGACATCACACACATCCATTCCCGAGGCAGGATTCGAACCTGCGACCGTAGCGGTCGCGCGGTTCCAGACTGTAGCGCCTAGAACCGCTCGGCCACTCCAGCCGGCGTATGACTACAACCATTCGGAAATATCACAGTAGATGCGCACTGCGTTAATTGTCAGACGTACACATTACACGTTTCTACAGGCTTTCTAAATTATTTCTGATGAATGCGGAAGTGATTCCTCCAACAGCGCGCTTACGTTGGAAGCCTTTTGCTGACCAAGGTTGCAGATGGCCATACTAGAGAGGTCTGCTGTAACAATTTACACAAAATTCCACATGCAAGCATACAATTCTCAGCAGATCTAGCATGCAGATGAATTAGTTCCACAGCAGTTTCTTCCAGGGATATCTGACAATGTATGTTTACAAACAACTCTAGTAAATTGAAGGTGTAGAGCTAACGTACAATTGCATCCCAGATGCATTCAGATCAGACAAAATTGATGATTAAGATATCAACATGAGATCTTCTCAAACCACTGTAGCATGATTAAGTCTTAAACCACAGTCAATTATAAGGGTGTTTGTGCAGTAAAATGTACTACAGTAGTTCTTAAAGACGTGTCATCCATGTGGCTCAGTTGGCAGAGTACTAGTGGTTGTTTTTATAGTAGTACACTTAATCCATAAATTCAAACGGTAGAGCCCATGAGGAATTTAGTAAGATAGTAGCAGCAGACTCAAACTATAAATTGAAATAGGTCCCCTACTAGCTGTAGGAGTAGAGTCATAGCATAGATTCTAAAGCAGTTGTACCACAACGACCACACACTTTTGACAGATGATAGTATTATTCTTTAACTAACACTAATATTTGTTGTATGTGTGCCTCAGTGTGATGGAAATTTGATATCGATGTAGACAAAATGATGAACTCCTATCATCATTCCTATAAGCAGAAAGTGATCTAATGTTCAGCCTAGCATTGCATTTTAAGTGATTTTTAGACGATTCCTCTCACTGTATTTTACGGTTTTTAACATCTCAAGATGATTCGAAATGGTGACAGTTGAGGAATTTGAAGAACAATGTGTGGAAAATGTTTGTGAATCGTATCTTGTAGAAATCAGGGTCTTTTTGGGTAATGAGGATGAAATCATCTTCCAAAACCTTCATGTACTGTTCTTTAGTCACTGTGCCTTAAAGGAATATCGCACCGATTATTCCGTGACTGGACATTACTCACCACACAGTTACCCAGGGTGAAGAGACTTGTCGATCGCGAAATGCTGATTCCCAGTCCCCCAAATGGGCCATTTTTTTATATTGACGAACCCATCCAAATGAAAGTGAGCTAAATCAAACCCTATGTATATTAATTCCCGTCATGCCCCACGGCAAACCGTACTGTTTGAACGTCTTAACGCAAACTGTTCAGAAGCTATGACGATTTTATTTGATATAGTTCAATAATTGTCACCCTGTATCTCGGAGGAAGAAGTTCGTGCAACTATTTCTGTTGATGGAAGTGAACCAATGGCTTTTGATGAAAGCCTGAATAATGAGCGCATGTGGAAGCATGAATGTGAAAATGTGTTAGATGGTATGCTAAAACAGTCGGAACAGTCTGAGAGTAAAGAAAATATAATGGAGACAAGGGCAGACCATGTTTGGTTGATTTCTATAGCCTACCATTGGGTGTAATGGATGTTTTAAGTAATCAGTCTTACGAGGAATCGACGAATGGTAATAGACTTAATTGTGATAAAGGTTGTAGTGATTTGGCGGAAGTAAGTGAGGATTTGTTTAAGAGAGACGAAGTTTTAAGTTGCAGCTACTTATATCGTTACTTCGGAGGAAGCAAACAGTATATCTGATGCTTATGAGCCTGGTGAAATGACTGGTTTTGAGGGTGATTCAAATCCTACAGATGAGATGGCAGTAGAGCAGGAAAATCTAGGATTGGATAATGAAATTGAGGGTTGTTCTGAAATTATAATGTGTACCATAGACATGAGAGAAAAAGGAAGGGACATGTAAAATGATCTTTTGAGGGAACAGTGTTCAGAGAGGGTTGAAATCAAAAATGTGCAGCCTATAACTGAAATGATCGAACCAAAAAGCGGTGTGTCAACAGTAGTCACCAATTTTGCTTTTAAACGTAAGAATCCGTGATGAATGGGAACAGAGGCCTCGAGTTGGAGCAGTTCAAAAAACGCAAAAAGGTGAGATTTAAAAGGTACTCACAACGGCGAAAAAAATGATATATGAGGCAATGGTGACAGAGGTGCATCTTATGAATGAAGAACAGAGTGTGTAGAAGTAGAAGCGAGTAAAAAGATGTGTTTCATGTGTAGTTTTAAGAGTTTTTGGCGGCGGTTTCTGTTTTGTGTAAGGGTTAATTTGGTGAACTTAAGATGTAACTGACAAAGTATGGAGGCACAATTTAGTGCAAGCAGGGAGTAATTATTGAATGCAAAAATCTTGGTGCAGGGAGGTCGGCAGAACATAAACAAGTTTCATCATTTACGAAAGAGAGAAATATGAATAATTTGTACATAACATCTGACGGAAATTTGAAGGGGTTGGTAAATGTGTCACTTGTAATATTTCGGATTGGTTTTTTCATATACTAGATGTAGTTCACTTGTAATAACTGTCCACAAAAAGTTTGGCGTATAGAGGTCATCAAACCTTATTAAAATTTTATTTGTATGTGGGAGTAGAACATGCAGTTTAGGGGCAAACTTGAAGCAAAAGTTTTTGGGGCATATTTCGTGGGTTAATTCTATGTAATTTTGGGTTTTGAATATATTTATGTGATTAAAATTTTGGGGATAAGTTTTTAATATCTTTATGAGAATAAATTTGAGGTAAATGGTATTTTATAACAAGTATAAGTGAACATCTGCTGAATGTATGATCCAGCTATCCGTTGAGCTGAAAAGAAAGTTAAATGAGTGTTCAGCATGAGATTTTCACTCTGCAGCGGAGTGTGCACTGATATGAAACTTCCTGGCAGATTAAAACTGTGTGCCCGACCGAGACTCGAACTCAGGACCTTTGCCTTTCGCGGGCAAGTGCTCTACCATCTGAGCTACCGAAGCACGACTCACGCTCGGTACTCACAGCTTTACTTCTGCCAGTATCTCGTCTCCTACCTTCCAAACTTTACAGAAGCTCTCCTGCGAACCTTGCAGAACTAGCATTCCTGAAAGAAAGGATATTGCGGAGACATGGCTTAGCCACAGTTTTAATCTGCCAGGAAGTTTTAAATGAGTGTTTTCTGCACATGGTATTATCAGTTAAAAGGTTTTTAATTAGACAAGGTAAACTTGCACAAAAAAGATAAAATGTTAGTTGATTTGTGGTGTTGAACAAATTCCATAGCATGAAAGACATTTTTTATATTGGGAACATGGACAGAGTTTTTGAAATGCCAAGCTGAATCAAACATGTCTTGCCTATGGCATAAATCAGTTTTTGCTTGATATTTTGTTTATGAATGTATGTATTCAGTGCCTGATCTGGGGGATTCAGGAAGTCACATGACCACTGGTAACTTTACTACAATCATAGTGACTGCAGATTGACGCTGTTCTGCGCTGTACTTGGCCATGGGCGTCATGAATTTCTGCAGAGGCGGCTGGACTACGAACGATCTAACATTCGACGCCAGAACACCGTTCATGTGTTCTGGTGGTGATAGTGAAAAATATGATGTGGTCAAAGTAAAAAAAAAGTGCTAATAGATGAGCGTAAAAGCGCTGAAAACATTTGTAAAGAAGGAGCTGACGCGAGAGTTTATTCAAATTTATATGTTTATTTCGGCATTTAATGAGTACACCATAATTTTAAAATTTAAATCACATTTAGAAAATTTAGGCTGACATCCCAGGAGAACCATGCTGTTTCATACACCAACACAAAGATACACAACAGTAGAGTATTTTATTTATTATGTTATGTATGTATTTATTATGTAATGTTAGAATGTCTAATTTGGTGTTAATGTGTCAAGTTAGCAAGCTAATGTGCCACATTAAGGGGGCGGCGGAGGGGGGGGGGGGGTGCACGTTCCGTGTATGTAGGTGAGCTAATCGGTCACCTAGAATTGGTACGAGGTAAGCTAAATATGTTTGCGAAGCTGTGTGCCTCCGGAGCCGACAGCATGACGTGGCTAAGTGGGTAACCACGGCCGTTCCAGGTGAGCCACGTGCATGAGCAAACGACCAGATGTGTGGAAAGTCCCATATGGGCAATTTGGAAGACGCATCAATCACGTAAGAGGGCCAGCTATGGCCTCAGCAATGGCAGGTTTTGAGAAAAACTGAGAGATGGCTTCTTACAGCTCTTCAAGAGTCTATAATATTAATGTTGTTGTTGTTGTTGTGTTCTTCAGTCCTGAGACTGGTTTGATGCAGCTCTCCATGCTACTTTATCATGCGCAAGCTTTTTCGTCTCCCAGTACTTATTGCAACCTACATCCTTCTGAATCTGCTTAGTGTATTCATCTCTTGGTCTCCCTCTACGATTTTCACCCTCCACGCTGCCCTCCAATGTTAAATTTGTGATCCCTTGATGCCTCAGAACATGTCCTACCAACCGGTCCCTTCTTCTTGTCAAGTTGTGCCACAAACTCCTCTTCTCCCCAATTCTGTTCAATACCTCCTCATTAGTTATGTAATCGAACCCATCCCATCTTCAGCATTCTTCTGTAGCACCACATTTCGAAAGCTTCTATTCTCTTCTTGTCCAAACTATTTATCGTCCATGTTTCACTCCCATACATGGCTACACTCCATACAAATACTTTCAGAAACGACTTCCGGACACTTAAATCTATACTCGATGTTAACAAATTTCTCTTCTTCAGAAACGCTTTCCTTGCCATTGCCAATCTACGTTTTATATCCTCTCTACTTCGACCATCATCAGTTATTTTGCTCCCCAAATAGCAAAACTCATTTACTACTTTAAGTGTCTCATGTCCTAATCTAATACCCGCAGCATTGCCCGATTTAATTCGACTACGTTCCATTATCCTCGTTTTGCTTTTGTTGATGTTCTCGTTACCCAAGGATTTCCACTAGCCCTCGTCTTTTTACCTACTTGATCCTCTGCTGCCTTCACTACTTCATCCCTCAGAGCTACCCATTCTTCTTCTACTTTATTTCTTTCCCCCATTCCTGTCAATTGCTCCCTTATGCTCTCCTTGAAACTCTGTACAACCTCTGGTTTAGTCAGTTTATCCAGGTCCCATCTCCTCAAATTCCCACCTTGTTGCCCTTTCTTCAGTTTTAATCTACAGTTCATAACCAATAGATTGTGGTCAGAGTCCACATCTGCCCCTGGAAATGTCTTACAATTTAAAACCTGGTTCTTAAATCTCTGTCTTACCATTATATAATCCATCTGATACCTTCTAGTATCTCCAGGATTCTTCCATGTATGTAACCTTCTTTTATGATTCTTGAACCAAGTGTTAGCTATGATTAAGTTATGCTCTGTGCAAAATTCTACCAGACGGCTTCCTATTTCATTTCTTACCCCCAATCCATATTCACCTACTATGTTACCTTCTCTCCCTTTTCCTACTCTCGAATTCCAGTCACCCACAACTATTAAATTTTCGTCTCCCTTCACTACCTGAATAATTTCTTTTATCTCATCATACATTTCATCAATTTCTTCATCATCTGCACAGCTAGTTGACATATAAAACTTGTACTACTGTAGTAGGCGTGGGCTTCGTGTCTATCTTGGCCACAATAATGCGTTCAGTATGCTGTTTGTAGTAGCTTACGCGCACTCCTATTTTTTCATTCATTATTAAACCTACTCCTGCATAACCCCTATTTGATTTTGTATTTATAACCCTGTATTCACCTGACCAAAAGTCTTGTTCCTCCTGCCACCGAACTTCACTAATTCACACTATATCTGACTTTAACCTATCCATTTCCCTTTTTAAATTTTCTAACCTACCTACCAGATTAAGGGATCTGACGTTCCACACTCCGATCTGTAGAACGCCAGTTTTCTTTCTCCTGATAACGACGTCCTCTTGAGTAGTCCCCGCCCGGAGATCCGAATGGGGTACTATTTTACCTCCGGAATATTTTACCCAAGAGGACGCCATCATCATTTAACCATACAGTAAAGCTGCATGCCCTCGGGAAAAATTACGGCTGTAGTTTCCCCTTGCTTTCAGCCATTCGCAGTACCAGCACAGCAAGGCCGTTTTGGTTAGTGTTACAAGGCCAGATCAGTCAGTCATCCAGACTGTTACCCCTGCAACTACTGAAAAGGCTGCTGCCCCTCTTCAGGAACCACACGTTTGTCTGACCTCTCAACAGATACCCCTCCATTGTGGTTGCACCTACGGTACGGCAAGCCTCCCCAACAACGGCAAGGTCCATGGTTCATGGGGGGAGGTATAATATTAATGCAGATCTGATTACATTGGCGACCCCAGAAATATGAGACAATACAATGACGCAACAATATTTCAAAATTTTTAAACTTACAGAAGTTAAAATTTCACAGTGAACAAACATTTACACCTTGAACTTCTGAAGTGACAGCCTTTAATTCCTTAACGTGATTTTAACGAACGGTATTGCAGATGACAGTATTGTAATATAGCTATTATTCCTGGAAGCTACATATCTGTATCTATTTTATTTATTGATTTATGACGTCTTTTATTTCTTTTTCACTATAGAAATGGTACCTTCGCAAAGAGAGTCCAAGAAAGGTCAGGTATCATTGTTTAGCATCACGTCATAGGGATTTAATTGAATGCATTGCACCAGAAAGTAGCACACGGACGTAGCAAGTTAAATTCAGTGCAGTGTTCGAAACATCAAGATACATTATTTTAGCTTTTCAGTCAAACAGGAATTCCATTTCTGACGTCTACAGCATATTCGATCCAACAAACGTAATAGATTTGGAGGTGCATCTGAATTCGAGTAGATATCCTGAAGAGAAGTGTGCTGTCGAGTTTAGCCTAAAAAATAAGACGCAATGGTATGAAATGTACTGCAGTTCCCATTCGTTGTATTTTGGAGGGGGAGAATAAAGGAAAAATGGACTCATGAGTCGCACGGAGTTCCATAAGTGCCCCATACATTTCATAGATTGTTCGCACCAATATGAAGAACAATGAAATAGTCTCTCGTTGATATGGCAACTGATATGCAAACAAAAACGCCGTTCCCTAAAAATACGATAGCATACTGCTTGATTATTCATAATTCTGTTTTAGAAATGACGCCTTCAACCGACTGGGTAACAAGGCGTTCCCATACACGGAGATTTAATGCTATGAGAAACAGTGCACTTGCGGAGATGGTGGTCTAAAGGTGTAACAGTGAAGAAACACACATGACAGTAGTAGAGATACTGTGGTAAGTGTTTAAGGTGTGGTTTTCCTTGTTAAGCTCTAAAAGGAATGCAGCGATAGTCATGTATACCGATAGCTTATTTCTCGCAGTTTCTTGATCATGGACGCATTTGGAAGCTGCATACGTTGTGTAAGTTGTGACTAGACTCTCGTCTCACAAGGAAAGGATCTGCTTTCGATCTAACATACCTATATGAAATTTTAGTTACTGGACCATTACAAACCCGTCCATGTGCTGGTGAGTGTCGTCTTTTGCAGACGTGCTCTATGTGTCGCTTCAGATGTCACTGAAGAGGGAAGACGCAATGCATGCATCCTAACTATAAATGCAAGTGAGGACTTCAACAGGACGAGCAAAGCAGTAGGAATAGCTACAAAACGCACAGTGAAGAAAAGCAAATTCTCACACGTCATAACTCCATATTCTATAATAGCAGTGCTGAACACCACGTCAATGACACTTTTGAACTTGTCCACAGGTACAACAATATCGTAGCCAACGTTCTGCCACGCACAACGAAGCACTGTTCTAAATACTTCCGCATATAATTGATTGTACATGACAGAATGCATTTTCATGATAAAGAATCTGTCACTGCAGTTTTGGCTGCATGTTCTTGGAAAATAGTTTAAGAAAGTTGTTATTCTCTTGGTATACATTTTACATTGCCTGAAGATATATACGCCCAGAGGTTGTCCATAATTTTAGTTTTATGTGGAATAATTTTTAATACTAGATCTTTTACTCCTGTGTCTTCCAGTGGTACATGTTCATCCACATGTCCAGACCTGGAGTCACAAAGCACTACTGACTTCGTCGGCAAATATGGATCCAAAACTGACAGAAAAAACATCTTCAGATGTTCTTTCGTTATCTTCCCGCTCACTCTCGCATCTACAAAGACATTTAGAGGGCATCGTTTACTCTTTTTCCCATGATATACGGGGTTCAAACTTTCCACTTTGTTCTTGGAAACAGATACAGAATCTCTCTACCGATCGTCCGTCTGATGATGTAGCATCGTCGATCGTATAGCTGTGTGTTGCACTGTTCAGTGATTGGAACGTCGAAATAGTGTTTCTCCCCCTTTTCATGACTAGCGTTCTTCCGGGAGAAAGCTCATAGTTGAACTGACTCTGATAACAGTTCCATACAGAATCCATTTGGATGTTTTCTGTCGTGATTTACTTAAGCAACAAATACTGAATCGTCTCTTCTTTGTCGTCCTTATCTTTTCGTGCTGGGAATACAGTTATATAGCGTGATTTTCTCCTAAACTACTTTTTCAAATTAATAATAAATCCAAGTGACGCTGCAAAATTTACACACTCGAGGTTTTTTCTATTTTCACTGCTCAGTGTTGTAAACGCCGATAATGAACAGAAAAACTGCATCCTCGCGCTTCATAAAACTTCACTATTACACGTTGGTCGATAATATTGAACAGCGGCATAGATTTCTTTTGAAAACTGCATTGCTTCCTATTTTCTTTGCCACATATTCAAGTACGGTTTTAATACTGATTTTAGTCTTCAGTTTATTTTCCGGAGCTTGTCATATGTGTTCAGACGTCTGACGTGATAATCATCTTACATGTTCTCTAGTTGTGTCGTTATTAAACACCGTGATGACACTTTCCACTTTAAATCTCTTATCAGGAAAATGCTGGAATTCGCTTTCACTGCTTCCTTCGCCTCTTCTCGAACTTCCTGTACCAGTATTGCGGGCAGTGAGTTGATCGTCACTGTCATTAGTTGCGTGATAATCACGTGTTACTGTTACAACAGTATCCAGTTCTAACTGATGATAATATTTTTGCGCTATAATAGGTACCAGAAAATGTGCGAATGATTCATCTTCTACACCAATACCATCATCACGAAGGGGATTTTGTCTTAATTTCATCTTCATCTTCATCTTCATCTTCATCTTCATCTTCATCTACATCTACATCTACATGATTACTCTGCAATTCACATTTAAGTGCTTGACAGAGGGTTCATCGAACCACAATCATACTATCTCCCTACCATTCCATTCCCGAACAGCGCGCGGGTAAAAAGAACACCTAAACCTTTCTGTTCGCGCTCTGATTTCTCTTATTTTATTTTGATGATCATTCCTACCTCTGTAGGTTGGGCTCAACAAAATATTTTCGCATTCGGAAGAGAAAGTTGGTGACTGAAATTTCGTAAATAGATCTCGCCGCGACGAAAAACGTCTTTGCTTTAATGACTTCCATCCCAACTCGCGTATCATATCTGCCACACACTCTCCCCTATTACGTGATAATACAAAACGAGCTGCCCTTTTTTGCACCCTTTCGGTGTCCTCCGTCAGTTCCACCTGGTAAGAATCCCACATCGCGCAGCAATATTCTAACAGAGCACGAACGAGTGTAGTGTAAGCTGTCTCTTTAGTGGACTTGTTGCATCTTCAAAGTGCCCTGCCAATGAAACGCAGCCTTTGGATCGCCTTCCCCACAATATTATCTATGTGGTCTTTCCAACTGAAGTTGTTCGTAATTTTTACACCCAGGTACTTAGTTGAATTGACAGCCTTGAGAATTGTACTATTTGTCGAGTAATCGAATTCCAACGGATTTCTTTTGGAACTCATGTGGATCACCTCACACTTTTCGTTATTTAGCGTCAACTGCCACCTGCCACACCATACAGCAATCTTTTCTAAATCGCTTTCAACTGATACTGGTCTTCGAATGACCTTACTAGACGGCAAATTACAGCATCATCTGCGAACAACCTAAGAGAACTGCTCCGGTTGTCACCCAGGTCATTTATATAGATCAGGAACAGCAGAGGTCCCAGGACGCTTCCCTGGGGAACACCTGATATCACTTCAGTTTTACTCGATGATTTGCCGTCTATTACTACGAACTGCGACCTTCCTGACAGGAAATCACGAATCCAGTCGCGCAACTGAGACGATACCCCATAGGCCCGCAGCTTGATTAGAAGTCGCTTGTGAGGAACGGTGTCAAAAGCTTTCCGGAAATCTAGAAATACGGAATCAACTTGAGATCCCCTGTCGATAGCGGCCATTACTTCGTGCGAATAAAGAGCTAGCTGTGTTGCACAAGAACGATGTTTTCTGAAACCATGCTGGTTACGTATCAATAGATCGTTCCCTTCGAGGTGATTCATAATGTTTGAATACAATATATGCTCCAAAACCCTACTGCAAACCGACGTCAATGATACAGGTCTGTAGTTCGATGGCTTGAATAAGATTTCTGCCTCCTGTAATGTGCACACAACTGCGGTGAGAAGAGATCTGTCAGGGAAAGGTTTTCCAACAAACACAATGACACCAAAATCCCCTGAGGGTGCATTTCTAAAAGTCCCTTATCGTATCGAAGATACTCGTTTATCTGCAAACCTGTGCAGTTGTCCATTAGAGGACACAGAGAATGTCATGCGGAATTCGACTTTCGTCTGCCGCTACACCAGTCGAAACCAGTAGAGACGGTGCAGTGTGTATGTGAAATTTCGTTTCGTGAAGTTACCTGTGTGTAGTGAAGCGTCAAATGAGAAGGCGATTGGTAATCTATCCTGCTAATGTTTTACAATGAAGTTAATAATTGGCTCCTTCTACCGACCCCCAGACTCCGATGATACAGTTGCTGAACAGTTCAGAGAAAATTTGAGTCTCGTAACAAATAAATGCCCCACTCATACGGTTATAGTTGGTGGGGACTTCAACCTTCCCTCGATATGTTGGCAAAAATACTTGTTGGAAACCGGTGATAGGCAGAAAACATCTTCCGAGATTGTCCTAAATGCTTTCTCTGAAAATTATTTCGAGCAGTTAGTCCACGAACCCACGCGAATTGTAAATGGTTGCGAAAACACACTTGGCCTCTTAGCCACAAACAATCCAGAGCTAATAGAGAGCATCATGACTGATACAGGGATTAGTGATCACAAGGTCGTTGTAGCTAGGCTCAATACCGTTTCTTCCAAATCCAACAGAAACAAACGCAAAATAATTTTATTTAAAAAAAGCGGATAAAGTGTCACTAGAAGCCTTTCTAAGAGACACTCTCCATTCCTTCCGAGCTGACTATGCAAATGTAGACGAGATGTGGCTCAAATTCAAAGATATAGTAGCAACAGCAATTGAGAGATTCATACCTCATAAATTGGTAAGAGATGGAACTGATCCCCCCATGGTACACAAAACAGGTCCGAACGCTGTTGCAGAGGCAACGGAACAAGCATGCGAAGTTCAGAAGAACGCGAAATCCCGAAGATTGGCTAAAATTTACAGACGCGCGAAATTTGGCACGAACTTCAATGCGAGATGCCTTTAATAGGTTCCACAACGAAACATTGTCTCGAAATTTGGTAGAAAATACGAAGAAATTCTGGTCGTATGTAAAGTACACAAGCTACCTTCGCTGCGCAGTGCCGATGGTACTGTTACCGACGACTGTGCCGCTAAAGCGGAGTTATTGAACGCAGTTTTCCGAAATTCCTTCACCAGGGAAGACGAATGGAATATTCCAGAAATTGAAACACGAACAGCTGCTAGTATGAGTTTCTTAGAAGTAGATACCTTAGGGGTTGCGAAGCAACTCAAATCGCTTGATACGGGCAAGTCTTTAGGTCCAGATTGTATACCGATTAAGTTCCTTTCAGATTACGCTGATACAATAGCTCCCTACTTAGCAATCATATACAACCGCTCGCTCACCGATAGATCTGTACCTGCAGATTGGAAAATTGCGCAGGTCGCACCAGTGTTTGAGAAAGGGGGGGGGGGGGGTGATAGGGCGTTTCTCTTGTTAGAAAGGGAGTTTGATTTTTCTAGCTGCATGAGATTTCTTATTGCTCTATTTTCCTTTCCGAAAAGATGTATACCATCCTCGTGATCGTCAAGGATTCCGCACCACAGAAAATCACTGTGTTTCGAAAGACATTGATTTTCATATTTTGGGTGTAGTAGTGTAGTATTTCTGGAAATTTCATTCTGCACTGCACATATCCCTATTATAAGCTAGATATAGCTTCAGGAAGTTGTTGCAGACGGAAATGAATGGTTTATATTCAGTTATAGCACAAGACACACATGTCTTTGTATAGGATGTTCAGAAAGTGGAGTGGGTTAAGGACTTGGTACCATAACATGATATGGTAAATATTGAGGACAAGGCCTGCCTCTCACTTCCTGCACATCGACTAAAAATGTGTGTTGACAGACAGAAAACAGTGACTGCTAAGTTAAATCGGAAGTTATTGGATCAGTGGCGGCATGATTGTCATCTGTGAGATTTCCCATTCTACGCCTATGACCGGAATGGACCTCGTCGTTGAACAATGAAAGAAATGTAATTTTTTAATAAAATTTATATCTACAATATTTACTTTTTTCCCTTTCCTTATGTAATATATTATACAAAGAAATATGATATTGTTGGGATCTCATTCTGACAAGATCTTACTCTTGTTGCTAACTTCATTTTAAACAATGTGCAAGCTGAATTACTTTATCACTCACCAAGCAAAATTTATCTGAAGAGAGTAGTTGTCTTAAAACGAAACGATGAACTTCATCAAGCTGATTTCACTGATCTGACTGCATGTTTCAAATACAATTCAGGCTATAAATATTTGATGTGTACTGCAAATATGCATGAGTCACTGGTCTAAAGACTAAAACTGCTACTGAGGTTGCAGATGTCCTTAGAAAAAATTTCAGGTATATAGCAGGATTCTGAGTCGTTTAAGTAAGGAGTTTTACAATGCTAATTTTAAGAATCTAATGCAGAAGCATGAAATCAATCCCCACTCATCAATATCTACCTAGAAAGTTTCAGCTGTGAAGTGATTCAATAGAAGTCTTAAAAGCAAATGTTTAAACGTTTAATTGCTCAAGGATCTTTCAATTGGATTGATGTGGTATAAGTACTAGTTAGTCAATACAATCACACAAAACATAGAACGATTAATATGGGAACTATTTATGTGTGGGATAATAGCCTCTTGTCTACTGTGTATAATAAGATCAATATGATAGATTCCCAAAAAGCTATATTCGAATTCGGCGATATTATAAGAATTAGAAAACGTAATACGTTTTTCGAACAAGTCTTCATCCCCAGCTGGTCTAGCAAGACATCCAAAATTTGAGCAGTTCAGGCAACAAATCCAAGAATGTATCTGCTAGAAGATTACATGTTACGACGTGCAGCAGGAGCTTTTTATAGTATATAACTACAAAAAATCATACATCTACCCATATATCTAAGTGAAAACATCACATGAAACATAACTTTCATAATATGGCTGGCTTCTGATAAAACATACAGTTTGTGGATTACTTTGTAAGAGGTAGCTTAGATAAGGTCTTGGCTGTGTAGAGACAATCACATGCAGATAGTATGCAATGTACAATGTGTGTGTGTGTGTGTGTGTGTGTGTGTGTGTGTGGAGCACGCGCATGTACATGTGCATGTGCATACATGTGTATGCACTTGCATGTGAGATGAAAGTTACTGACAAGTAAGTATTTTAGGTGCATTTGTGTTTTTGATATGTAAATACTGTGAGATGCACTCATTATGTTTTTTTTGTTGCTGTGTATGCACATATGAGATGATAGTACAGTATTTGAAATAAACATTTTTTTCCTATTTTTGATGGATAATACAGGTCGTTCGCATATTTTTGAGCACGATTACGGTGATGCCTTCATACTGACCATTCTATTTCATTTTAATGACATGTAAAATTCTGAATCTATAATTATAAGGGGTAAATATGGGTGTTTTGGCTTGAATGCTGTCTGACAGGTCCATTTCCAACAAAAGAGACGACACGATGACGTCGTAGAAATGGGGAATGGCTTTTGATGTATTGGTTACGCTACTAACCCGCACAAGTGAAGTCACAGATGCATACAAAGTGTGCCAGAAACCCCATAGCTACATTATTATAGATATAGACGTCTAGGATGCTGGGATACTTAAGGGTTGGGATACTATTTCAAATGACGAACAGGCTAAGTTGCAAAATAGCCCTTTTTATTGCTTGAAGATGGCTAGTTTCGGCTTTTTATTCATAACCAACTGCGAAATCGTTAAGTGGAACAATAGGCTAAAATTACTATTTGTTACATAAAGTACCAAATAGCCAATGGGTGTCACAAAGCGAGGTGTCTAAAATGTCAAAATATGTACCATCAAATCAGAATAAATAGTACTCCACATAGCAAAAATCATGATAATCGTTATCCAAAGGAGTGAAATGCAAGTGGTCATGACACCAGATACAAACAGATACTGACAACCTAATTTCAGTCAGCCTGAGAAAATTTTCCTGCAGATGGCCCTCCTACGGACGTTTAAGGGAAGTATTTATTCATACCATAATTATCACCAATACAATGAAATAATGGCTACAGAAGTGTGTAAGTCACTCCACTAAAAAATTGCACATCATTTCTTTACACACAGTTTCTTAAACCGAAACAAGAAGTCCAGTTAATAAATAAGACAACACACATAGCTCCACACTTAGAGATTGCTTATGAAAGTTCTTGCAGTAACTTACGGCAATCTTAACTGAAAATCTCATGTGCAAATTACGTAATAACACAATAAATACATTGATGGAAGTTGAATGTTATGTGAAAAACATGAAGTATCCACCTACTAAAATAAACTGGTTTCAAAATTCTAATAATGATTTTCAATTTTGTATTTGGTGTCGTATTTGTGCCTGGTTGCTTCAGCTTTGAAATGCTGTTAATGTGTATTGTACGTGGATTGCTTTGGTCGCTAAATGGAAAACTGCAGCAGTGAGATTTTGCACAGAAAGACGAAGCCCTCGTTGGTTAAAACTATTTCACGACTGCAGCTGTGCGTTAATGTGGGAAAGCCCTTGATCTTCATAGACTATTCCTGATTAGAGCTGCTGTCTACACATTTGCTGCAAATTGCAAGTTTGATCACCCTTGTAACTAAGAAATTATCGTGTGGTTACAACAGCGGATATCCAATTGAACTGGTGATAGTTTCCATTCATTTAGAGTAATACAAAACGACAAAATTAATGCATTATTTTAGTAACACCACTCTTTGTCTCCATAATATATGACTGCATAAAACTTAACATATGCTGATCTGAAAGCGACGAAAAGTGTTCGATATAATCGAACTGGTGACTTTTGAGGCGTGTCATACCACAAGAACTAAATTTTGTAAGTGACACAAAAAACTTACCAGACTGCATGTTTTAAGATGTGCAGCAGTGGAAAGGGACAGGCGTTCTTCTGGGAATTGGTGGAGGCCTACCGACATGTTCGAGCTATCCTTTTTCAATACCCCAAAAAGAACAGTTACGAGGAAACGACAAAAAAGAGACTGGGGGTTCTATTTCCGCACTGTCCCTCAAAAGTCTGCATTTGCTTCGAATTTTGGTAAGCGCAAAAATGCAAGTGTGCTGGAAGAAATGGTAGAATTCCCCACGAGTATTGTGAGAGTCAAACAAACAAAAGTTATACAGCAATTGCTGAAGCCATAGTACAGCCTCACTGCAATCGGCCAGATGATCCAATAGCTGGCTAAACGAGAGGTTTTGTGGAGAACTTCTAGAAGTGTGTTTGAAACCTGCAATGCATAACAAGTTTGCGTTCCAGGTTACATGGATGGGCTAGTGGCCCCTCCTGCTCACCTTGCGAACGCCTCTGGCCCTGTCAGATCGACTAGATAACAACACGCCGTCAGCTTAATTAGCGGATCGGACGGGAGTGTTACATGAGGAGAACAGCTCAGGTGAACCCAATAGCCCATTCGAAGAATAAGTAGGAGAGGGTTGCAAACCATGTGTACAGAGGAAAGAGAAGCTGCGTAGCTTTGAGGGTCTGCACACATGTGGAAGCGTAACAGAAACATTAACAGGCATCAGATTCACGAAAGAAGAAACTGAAGGTGCTCTTGTGAAACTCGATACCGTCCACACCAACGACAATGGAACACTTTGTGACAGGTACATTAGCATGAAACGCAACACAAAACCCGCCCAAAGTCGAACCGGCAAAACCACAGACTGTGGATTAATGTAAGAACAAACAGTGTCAAAAAACATTATTTCTGAGAATCGACCACAGAAAATTAGGGACAAGTTTCAATGCCATTAATACTGTTAATACTTTACTCCGTAGTTTCATATTTGGGACTAATAAATATGATTCTGGATGTTATTATTTTTGCTATCTAAATGTCCTCTAGTAATTTTCGTAGTTAGAATTTTTCTGAACTTGTTTGTTTTTGTATTGAATTAGTTTTAGTAACTTTTAACTTTAAGACATTGGCTGTTTTTATTTCCTGTTTTAGGCAGTACAATAAGATCAGGTGCTTGTGTACTTAAAGTTTGTGCACATTCTACATTGCACTCATATCCCTGCAAGAGGGATGGAATGGAATCGTCACTGTGTATGTCAGTACATAGTAGAGAAAGATGAAACAACTCTTTAAAACTGAAATAAAATGTAATTTTCACAAGGTAGCATTATTCATCATCACTTTCAACCTGGACGACTTGCTAGCAGGTTATGGTAACATGCTGTACTTTGTGTACGTATAAAAGGCGTTAACGAAAGTAGGTCTCTGACCTTTTCTGCAAATGATGGTATAAGTGTCGTGTGAATGGGTTGCAAGTTATGTTTCATCGGATGTTTGTTCTCTTCTTGTTAAATTTAATATCTTGAATGCATCTTCTGGACTGAAGGAAAATTCATACCATATGTTCTCAGGTGAAATACACTCGTTTTGTAGCCGTTTTGGCCAAGGAACTAACTTTCCGAAAATGTTTTGTTTTCTATGAATGTTATATCGACGAATAGGTTCACTGAAATCGTTCTGGTCAAGTTCGACTGGATATATAGGTGGTTTCCTAGGAACTAATCTGATTACATTAGCCTAATCCCTAGGTGAATAATTTTTTTCATCTGAATTTTTCTCTGTTTTTTTTTTTTTTTTGGTAGCTACATGAATAGACTCTGCCTTCATACAGGTGCGACCAGCTTCAAGGAGCTTGAGATTAATAATCTCCATGTTACTTCCAAAGTGATTTTCCTCGTGAAATACGCTCTAAGACAATAAAAGTTACTCGTTGGTCATTGAGGCTCAATTTGAGGCGGTACTATGACTGAAAACAATTCTACTCAAGTCAATGACATTTCAGGCCGAAGAAGTGGCTGGAGACATACTGGAGAGCGGTAGTATACCAAGCTGACGTTCCCCAGCACTTACTGGAATGAACTAGTTCTTTTGCATGACTCACAATTCACTCACAAAAGTAAGCAAGGGGAAGGCACATTGTTTTTTATTCAGCTCACTAAATCCGTATTTTCATCTGATTTGATCCTGTTTTGAAAGAAAGTATAAAGAGGAGTAATAATTTTGTGTTATATCCCTAGTAATTGTGAGATACAAAGGTGTTAAATTTCGTATGCTGCAAAAATTATAAATTTTATAACAAAATCCTAAATACATTTTATCAAGCAGAAAAATTTTAAGAATGGAGATTGATTCTTGCTATATTTTTATATTTATATTTTTATTGGAAAAAACGCAATATAGGAATTCTAACATAACTGTAATTAAAATGTACGTGCACTCGTAATTTACAGTCACTATGTATATATATAGCTTCAAGCACTAATAAGGTATGCAAATCCACATGTGCACATGATCTATTACACATTTTTGGTAGATTGAGAAAAGTTTTCTTAAGGATGTGGCGCGAAGTGGCATTGCAGCAGCCCACAGCAGGATTTTCGTTCCACTCATTACAGCCACCAGAGATGCATTTTGATATCAGATGAGTTACCATTCCTTTTTTCCAAATCACCCATCATCCACTCCTTAAAAGGATCTGGCTCTTTGAATCGATTCAGGAGTGGACTGCCCGTCTCTAGTCTGGGGTGCCATTTCATTTCATAGGAGGAGCGCTTTGGTTGTCATCTGCATCACCCTCACAGCACAGCAGTACTTTGAGGATATTTTACTCCCCGTTTTGCTGCTCTTCATGGCAAGCCATCCTGAGCTCACATTTCAGCAAGATAATGCCTGCCCTCACACTCAGAGAGTTTCTACTGCTTGTCTTCGTACTTACCCAACCCTACCTTGGCCAGCAAGTTGACCAGATCTCTCCCCAATTGAGAACATTTGGAACATTATGGGCAGGGCCATTCAACCATCTCGGGATATTGATGACCCAACTTACCAATTGGACGGAATTTGACACGCTATCCCTCAGGAGGACATTCAACAACTCTGTCAATCAATGCCAAGCCGAATAAGTGCTTCCATAAGGGCAAGCAGTGGAGCAATGTGTTATTGACTTTCTCAATTTATGAAGCTCTTTCTCTTGAATAAATCTTCCAATTTTTCGGAAATTTAATCATTGGTTCGTGTATAGACGTACATGACAACTACTGATTTTCGTCCCATTTGGATAACTCTTTCGTGTTGCATGGTTTTTTTTTTTGTCTTAGAGTGTATATTCATGATCATGAAAGGAAAATTAATACACTACTGGCCATTATAATTGCTACAGCACGAAGATGACTTGCTACAGACGCGAAATTTAACCGACAGGAAGAAGATGCTGTTATATGCAAATGATTAGCTTTTCAGAGCTTTCACACAAGGGTCCGCAGCTCGTGGTCGTGCGGTAGCGTTCTCGCTTCCCGCGCCTGGGTTCCCCCGGGTTCGATTCCCGGCGGGTTCAGGGATTTTCTCTGCCTCGTGATGACTGGGTGTTGTGTGATGTCCTTAGGTTAGTTAGGTTTAAGTAGTTCTAAGTTCTAGGGGACTGATGACCATAGATGTTAAGTCCCATAGTGCTCAGAGCCATTTGAACCATTTTTTTTCACACAAGGTTGGCGCCGGTGGCGACACCTACAACGTGCTGACATGAGGAAAGTTCCCAACCGATTTCTCATACACAAACAGCAGTTGACCGGCATTGACTGGTGAAACGTTGTTGTGATGCCTCGTATAAGGAGGAGAAATGCGTACCATCACGTTTCCGACTTTGATAAAGGTCGGATTGTAGCCCATCGCGATTGCGGTTTATCGTATCGCGACATTGCTGATCGCGTTGGTCGAGATCCAATGATTGTCAGCAGAATATGGAATCGGTGGGCTCAGGAACGTCGTGCTGGATCCCAACGGCCTCGTATCACTAGCAGTCGAGATGACAGGCATCTTCTTCGCATGGCAGTAAGGGATCGTGCAGCCACGTCTCGATCCCTGAGTCAACAGATGGGGACGTTTGCAAGACAACAACCATCTGCACGAACAGTTCGACGGCGTTTGCAGCAGCATGGACTATCAGCTCGGAGACCACGGCTGCCGTTACCCTTGACGCTGCATCACAGACAAGAGCGCCTGCTATGGTGTACTTAACGACGAACCTGGGTGCACGAATGGCAAAACGACATTTTTTCGGATGACTCCAGGTTCTGTTTACAGCATCGCCGACCGGTGTGGCCGTGCGGTTCTAGGCGCTTCAGTCTGGAACCGCTTGACCGCTACGGTTGAAGGTTCAAATCCTGCCTCGGGCATGGATGTGTGTGATGTCCTTAGGTTAGTTAGGTTTAAGTAGTTCTAAGTTCTAGGGGACTGATGACCACAGATGTTAAGTCCCATAGTGCTCAGAGCCATTTGAACCATTTTTACAGCATCATGATGGCCGCATCCGTGTTTGGCGACATCGCGGTGAACACACATTGGTAGCATGCATTCGTCGTCGCCATACTGGCGTATCACCCGGCGTGATGGTATGGGGTGCCTTTGGTTACACGTCTCGGTCACCTCTTGTTCGCATTGACGGCACTTTGAACAGTGGATGTTACATTTCAGATGTGTTACGACTCGTGGCTCTACCCTTCATTCGAAACCCTACATTTCAGCAGGATAATGCACGATCGCATGTTGCAGGTCGTGTACGGGCCTTTCTGGATACAGAAAATGTTCGACTGCTGCCCTGGCCAGCACATTCTCCAGATCTCTCACCAACTGAAAACGTCTGGTCAATGGTGGCCGAGCAACTGGTTCGTCACAATATGCTAGTCACTACTCTTGATGAACTGTGGTATCGTGTTGAAGCTGCACAGGCAGTGTACACGCCATCCAAGCTCTGTTTGATTCAATGCCCAGGCGTATCAAGGCCGCTATTACGGCCAGAGGTGGTTGTTCTGGGTACTGATTTCTCAGGATCTGTGTACCCAAATAGCGTGAAAATGTTATCACATGTCAGTTCTAGTATAATATATTTGTCCAATGAGTACCCGTTTATCATCTGCATTTCTTCTTGGTGTAGTAATTTTAATGGCCAGTAGCGTATTTTTGTTCTGCCCACTGCAGGAGTTATTAATCATACTGACCTCAACGATCTCTTCGGGTAATGATAGTATATGCTTGCAAATACAAGAAGCTATATCATTTCCATCACAACTAGAAATAGTTTCGTACCACAAAACTAAGCTGATCTGTGCTTGTTGGTTGAAGAGTACACAGTTAAATTGAGAGTCCACAATGTCCATTTATAGAAAGCTATAACACTGAATAAAAAGGGTGTTGGTAAACACTTTTGCAAATCAAAGCATTGCGTTGATTTCCCCTATTCTTTTCTTTGTTGAACCTCTTCTGTACATCGCTGAATTCTGTTGTACTTAAATGATCTTTTTCCCTCTTCTTTTTTAATTTTTCTTCCTCATTATAAGTTTCTTTTAGCTGGCACTCTTACACGTCACATTTCCCACATGTATCTTCCTTGGAATGACTGGTTGAAGGCCCAAGCGACACAAACTACTGCTTAGGGAGCCACGCTGAGAGAGGCGGCAGAGGCACAACAACTGTAAGATTTATATACGAAACGTATGACACTTACGCAAGTAGTGGATGTATATACGTTCTAACCAAATGGGTAGCATTGCTCTTTTATATAAACAAACCAGGCAATTGACAATGTCTAATTTGATGACCGTTATGCAAACAAACCGCTAACTTAGCAGCATAATTTATTTTATTTTTGTAGGACCTAATTAATGGGCAATAACTGTCAAGATAATTATCATAATTTATGGACAAGATGGCGGCTGAACGGAGCACTTAGCTTCATGTTCATCCAGGTCTCCAGATACTTTTATGTTAAAATGATAAATGTCATTTTTAATTATGTTAATTTATAAGCCAAAAAATTATATCTTCCTGCCCTCAGTGCCCCCACTGTGCTGCTACTGGTCATTCTCCCATCACCAACGCTCCCACAGTTCTTTAGTGTCCGTCAGACAGGCATTCTCCCATATCTTTCCCACTGCTGTTATTGCTTATTTTATTATTATTATTTGTCGATAAGTATTATTGTCTTTCTCCTACAGCACAAGTGCACTCCTGATGATAATGCAGCCAATAGTATTTGAAAATCCCCCGATTTAGTGGAGCAGATGATATCTGGGGCTGCTACCCCACATACGAAGTATGTTCAAAAAATTCCGGGACATTCGTAATTTCGCGCGATTGGTGTGTTGGAGCGAAGTGCGATTGGCAACCATGTTTAATGTGTACATTCCGGAAATTTCATTGATGTATGTCTGTTCAGTGCTGTATAGAGCAGAACGTTGTGTCGCAAAGTCTGCGAATTTCGAGATGGCAAAGTTAGAGGAGCAACATGTCTGCATTAAGTTTTGCGTGAAACTCGCGAAAACCTTTACAGAGACACATCAAATGATGCAGAAAGCCTATGATGATGAGTGCTTAAGCCGTACTCAGTGTTACGAATGGTTCACATGGTTTAAAATGACCAAATGGAAATTAACGGTGACCCTCGTTCAGGACGTCCTCCGACGTCTACCGACGACGCTCATGTCGGGAAGGTCAACAAAATCGTACATGCCAATGGAAGACTGACTCTCCGAGACATTACAGAAGAATGTATCATTTCAGTTGAATCACGTCATAAAATCCTGCCACACCATCTTGGAATGCATTGTTTTGCCGCCAAGTTCGTCCCACGCCTCATGAGACAGAAAAAACAGCCACTCATTGTACCCGCGCGGTCTCAGGCGACTTGCCACGGTTCATGCGGCTCCCCCCGTCGGAGGTTCGAGTCCTCCCTCGGGTATGGGTGTGTGTGTTGTCCCTAGGGTAAGTTAATTTAAGTTAAACTAAATAGGCCTAGGGACCGATGACCTTAGCAGTTTGGTACCATAGGAACTTACCACAAATTTCCAACGCGCAAATGAGAACAAGATGTTCCTTAAGAGGATCATAACTGGTGATGAGACGCGAGTCTTCGGTTATGATGATGAGACCAAGGTTCAATCTTCACAATGGGTCGGAAAAGGCTCTCCAAGGCAGAAAGAAAACTCGTCAGGTCAGGTCAAATATGAAAACCATACTGATAGTTTTCTTTCACTTTGAAGCATTAGTTCATCATGAATTCGTGCCACAGGGACAAACTGTTAGGCGATGGTACTATCGGGACGTGTTGCGATTCCTGCTAGAAAACGTGAGAAGGAAACGGCCTGAAATGTGACGAGACAGTTCATGGCTCTCACACGACGACAACACATGTTGGTGCGTGACTATTGCACACTAAACGAAATCATTCTCCGTACTCTCCAATCTGGCACTTGCGGTCTGTTTTAATTTCCAAAACTGAAAACCCCACTGAAAGGACGAAGATTCGCAATGATAGACGAGATAAAAGAAAATTCGCAGACGGCGCTTCGTTCGATGCAGCGATAGGCGCACCAATACTGCTTCTGGAAGTGGAAACGTCATTGGGAGCGACGTACAGTCTGTAAACTGAGGACTGAGCAGCGCTTTTGGTGAGGGAAGTGGCCTTTTCCGGGAGAACAGAGAACACTGCCACTGGTCTACAGGGGCACCCAAAATCGGTTGCTCGTTACCTGTCTGGGCTGTAGATCGGCGTGCAGTGATATACGTCCATTCCATTCGTGGAATAGTAGTTGCCAGCGTCAGTCAGTTAACTTTTTATACTTACTGATATACTTGGGTATCGGGAATGATGGATAATCGCCCCGCACTGCAAGAAAATGTGGTAATTGGTAAGGTCTTATGGGACCAAACTGCCAAGAAAACGTGCAGAACACGAAGAAGAAGAGGTATTTACAGAGTAACGAGCGTTCTATCGTCTCTAATGTTATTACAGCGTTTGTTAAAGAGGCGACACAAAAAGAACTGTTGGCTAATATTACCAGTCCCAATCAAAGGGTTGCAATTTATACAAACGTCAACCTCGCTACAATAGGACGCATAAGAAAGGAACGCGAAAATTAACGACATGGTTTACTGGAATCGCCACGAAGGAAAACTAATAATTTCGGAAGGAAACCCATCATTATAGGCCGTTTCACAAAATTGGTCATTCGACAAACGATGGAGGACTTTTCATAAATCAATAAATATTGCCAACATTACGGAAATTACTTACTGCTGTAAAACAAAAATACATTTTCCTTGGCAGAAAGACGTTTTACACAAAACACTGCATGGAATGGGATTTCCCTGCAAAATATCTGTAAGTAAACAAATGATTCTGGTAGAGAGAACGGATATAACTGACTGGCAGTGTAAGTACCTGCTCCGAGTGAGAAAATTAAAGGAGGGAGACAGAAACTTCTTTTATATTGATGAAACTTGGGAGGACAACAACATTACTTATAGAAAATGTCGGCAGGGCCCTGGCCTTGATGGCATTATGGACCATGTTAGTGGAAGCAGTAGGATTATTATGGTCAATATTGGATCAAAAGATGGGTTTTTACCCAATGCACAGTTAATTTAAAAAGCGCGATCTGCAACAGGGGACTACCATTGGGAAATGAACAATGAAACATTTTCAAACTGGATATCGACTATAGTAATTCCGAATTGGCCCACCAAACCATGTTATTGTCATGGACAACGCTTCACATCATGAAGAGGTGGATAGCAAAGCTACAACCTTTTCCTCGAATAAAAGGGAAATGACTGAGTGGTTATTAAAAAAAGGATGGAAACTGATTTGTCAATGAGAAAAACAAAATTATTTGATTTAATTAAACAACATAAGATTTATGGCAATTTGAAATTAATAAAATCCTTAATCTCATAGGTACACTGTGCTGTGACTTTCAGCATATAACTGTGACTTAAATCCAATTGAACTGGCCTGGGAAAAACTAAAAAATTTCGTCAGAGGAAGAAATATTCTTGGAGATATTTGCATGAGGAAATTACTGCAGTTTGTGAAAGAAGGTATATAGCAGTTTTCTGAGTTTCCATGTTTTATTCCAAACTAAATTTTGCAGTAACCAAAAATAGCATAGTCAAACATTTCTCCAATTGTTACAGATTTTGAAACAATAACTCAAGATGACTGGAGTGCATACTGCCTCCACATAGAGAGTCTTGAAAGACAGTACTGGGTTAAGGATGGAATTATTGAAGATGTGCTAGAGTGCATAGTTATTAATACAGAAAGTGATGACGACTATAATGCCAGTGAAACTGTTCATGATGACTGTTGTGGGTTGACAGGAGAGCTAATACCATGATTATTAGAGGAAGCCGAAAGGCACGCGTTTTAGCTCACGCAGGCTGGCGTGATGTCTGGAACAGGTCAAGGAAATTAGAATTTAGAAAAAATGGACGTAGCTGGTGGAATACTTAACTTTAATCCATAAATGGTGAACGTCGCTCTTGACTGTACATTATTTACAATATCAATAGTAACTGAACATGGCGCCTTGCTAGGTCGTAGCAAATGACGTAGCTGAAGGCTATGCTAACTATCGTCTCGGCAAATGAGAGCGTATTTTGTCGGTGAACCATCGCTAGCAAAGTTGGTTGTACAACTGGGGCGAGTGCTAGGAAGTCTCTCTAGACCTGCCGTGTGGCGGCGCTCGGTCTGCAATCACTGATAGTGGCGACACGCGGGTCCGACGTATACTAACGGACTGCGACCGATTTAAAGGCTACCACCTAGCAAGTGTGGTGTCTGGTGGTGACACCACAATGACCTCTAAAATATGACATATGTAAATGGGCGATGAACAATTTCTTAAAAATACATCGTGTATGCTTTCAAACCTGACTATGTTCACACACTTTGAAGCACAATGTACTACATAATAGAAAAAGTGTTAAAAATTATTCAAAGATAAATGTAGACAAATGTGGTCCAAATAAAGAAATACCTTTATCATTAGTTGTAGAAATCCAGAAATAATTTAAAAAATTCTTGGTAAAATTAATTAATTTTCGCTAATAGAATGTGATTCACTCATGTAAAACCTTTGAAGGTAATGGAACAGTAGCATTTGAATGCATTCTGTCACTAAATCTCTATGTCAGTTATTATTCACCTGATTCTAAGACATACTGCTTAAAGTATGTACGCAATAGCTGTCATAAACACTACCGAAATTTCCTTCAAAACACGTACATCGATTCTGGAGTTCTATGTAAAAAGCATGATATACAAGATGTATTCAGATATTAATTTTTATTTTGTGGTAAGAACTTTATTTGTTAATCTACAAAAATGTTATATACTTTACACTTATGTCAGTGTTTTTCCAGTTCCTGAAGCACATTTGGAACTCTTTCTTTGTGATAGTTTACAGCTCTCTTAACTATGCATTTTAAATTTCATCTATGCTTGTAAACCAGCTGCAATTTAACACCTGCTTTGAAATTTTTATACCACTTGTATGCCCTTGTTTTACTCATAGGAGACTCACCAAAAGCAATATTTAACACTTCTAAAACTTTGATACATTTTATTCCATTCTCGTAACAAAATTTGATACAGATTCTCTAATCTACTTATATACAAAACAAATAACCGTCGAAACTACCGAAACATATGCAACCTTTTTGACAGCTGACAACAGACTAAATACCCAATATGCATAAAATTGTACAGATACTTTTGAGACACATTTTCGAAGACAGTGATAAAAACAGTATTGTGAATTGGACTAATACATGTGAAATTTTAAATTTCTTGTTACTTTTTAAATGCTCTTTGTGTTGCAAGAACTTTTATGCACCCTTCAAATGAAACTTTTACCTTTTTTAGTAGAAACACACTATAAGAACAAGTCGTTTATTGTATGGATTTATTGCCCTATATGCTGTTGGATTTGCAAATAGCTGTTGAGGAATTTATATTCACATGAAGAGGCACTTGGTTCTATGTTTCTAATAGAATCCTAACTTCTGTTCCTATGTCAATATTATTTAATCTACAATGTTGTGTTTCGAAATATGCTATCGTCTTTAGTATTGCTTATGGTCTTAATGCATTTATCTAATAATAATCGCTGCCGGAACATATGTATACACGGCGTCGCCACAGATCTAAAGCAAGCACCATAACAGGGCCAGTACTACAGTGTGGAAAAACCTCTAAAAGCATCTAGTGACACAGCTGGATAAGCAGCGTGGGGACTAGCTCACTCGCTCTTGAGTTTACTGATAGTTTACATGAATTGTGGAGGAGAGTGTTTCGAAGGTGACCATGCACAATAAGTAAAAGGTAAGTGTAGAAAAAATTTTGTGGACGAAGTTTTGAAATATTTGAACAAACATTGTAGTCTCATAATCGGTTAAAATTAATTATTTAACTATTTATGATAAGTCGGACTGCCACAAATATCATCTACTACTAAAAAAAGATTCAACTGGTTCTCTTCACTACTACAGACAAAAATTCAATTGAATCTATAAACTTAACTGAATACAAACATATTTGAAAATTAGTTGATTATAAATTTTAACAGAATATGAAAATTATTCAGAATCAGTTTAGTATAAATCTTTAAGTGAATAAAAAAAACCTTGAACATGAGAAAATTAAAAAAATAAACTATCAAAATATAAACCTTATAAAAATATAAACTCGTTTTCCAAAATGTAATAAATTTTTTATTTCTCCTTTGTTATTTTAATCTATTGTATTAACTATTTTTATCTATATTTCAATCTACTGAATTTTTTATTTTAATCTATTAATTTTTTATCTTTTCATTATTTTTTTTCTACAGGAATGGAAGCCAGGATCTGTAAAAACTATGAGGTGACAACCAGTTGATAATGTTACTTCACAGAAATATACAAGAAATAGTTGTGGAACCAAGTGCAGCTATTGTTTAGGCGAATGTAATAAAAACCATATAACAAAAGTATAATTCTTTGTGTGTGGGTGAAAAATGTTTCTAAATATTATTGCAAAGAACATTTTCAGACGAATTATAAATGAAGAAAACTCAAAAATACTTTTATCGATTAATAATTATTAAAACATAAATTCAAAAAATGAAGAAACATAAATTCAAAAAATGTAAATTGTCATAAAACTAAAGATTTAGATTGTTTCTATAAAAATCCAACATCTGAGGACAAATGTACATATTAATGGAAAAAAATGATTCTAGAATACAACAAAAATAAAAAACTTAATAATATTACTTAATTCTATTTTTTATTTTATTATTAAAAATTAAAAATTTAAATGAAGATTTAATCCACGACTAATTATTAACTTTATGATGATCACTTGATATTGTATCTTTGTTATGTTCTAAATCATATCTTTTCTACCATGTAGACTGAAAGCTCTTTATTAACCTTGAGAGAACGAATTTCATGTTTAAGGAATCATATTAAATTCATAGTTCTATATTGTACTTTATTGTGAAATAAACAATCATTACAATCATTTAAATTTTTATATTTTTAACAAGACAGTTCTTTATGCCTTTGGTTTTTTTCCTCTTGCTTATTATCAAATTCACAAGCAGACATTTTTGCTCTTAAACCAATGAATCCTTCTGTAATATTTCCATTACATTCATCTTTCATTTCTCCTACTTCTTTTCCATTTACTTGTGGAGAGTTATAAATATTATCTTCTGAATAATCACTTCTATCACAATAATCAATCATTGGTTTCATATCTTTACAACTATCCGAATGTTGAAAACAAAGTTCTATTTTTTTTCATATTTTGGTTTCTTAACATTATAGTGATAATGATATATTTAATTTTTCGATTAAGCAAGTATACAGATTCCAATACAAATAAGTTTATTAAAAAGTTTTTAGTTTACTTCACATGGAAGGAAACAAAATTTTCAATAAATATTGTTCTTCTTTCAAGGTTTGGTAACGAGATGGGGAGCTATTAATATCAATGGGGGCTACTCTGGGAAGAAGGTAGAGGCGGCAGAAGCTGCAAGTAAGATGGGGTTGGACGTTTTAGCTGTTAGTGACATTCGGGTAAGGGGTGAGAAAGAAGAGGAAGTGGGAGAATACAAGTTCTACCTGTCAGGAGTCAAAGCAGGAATAGCACAATGGGGTGTAGGGGTTTTTATCAGGAAAGAAATGGAACCCAGCGTAGTTGCAATAAGGTATGTAAACGAATGACTGATGGGGATAGATTTGACAGTGTCTAGTAAGAAAATTAGGATTGTGTCAGTATATTCGCATTGTGAAGGGACAAATCAATATTTGATGGATAGTTTTTATGACGCACTCAGTGATGTAGTTGTTAGAGTAAAGGACAAGGACAGTGTTCTGTTCATGGGTGATTTTAATACCAGGATTGGAAATCGAACAGAAGGGTATGAATAGGTTATGGGTAAATTTGGACAGGATATGGAGGCCAACAGGAACAGGAAACAACTCTTGGATTTCTGTGCCAGTATGGGCTTAGTAATCACAAACTCCTTTTTTAAACATAAGAACATTCACCAGTATACTTGGGAAGGCAGGGGAACCAGATCTGTCACTGAATATATAATAACAGATCAAGAATTCAGGAAGGCTGTGAGGGACACACGTGTATTCAGGGGATTCTTTGATGACACTGATCATTATTTAATCTGCAGTGAAATTGGTATTGTGAGGACGAAAGTGCAGGAGGTCAGGTCTATGTGTAGGAGGATAAGAGTGGAGAAACTTCAGGATAAGGAAATCAGACACAAGTACATAACAGTGATCTCAGAAAGGTACCAGTTAGTTGAATGTAGTCAATTGCAGTCACTGGGAAAGGAATGGACAAGGTACAGGGACACAGTACTAGAAGTGGCCAAAGAATGTCTTGGAACAGTAGTGTGTAAAGGTAGGATGAAGCAAACAGCTTGGTGGAATGACACAGTCAAGGCAGCCTGCAAAAGGCAAAAGAAGGCATATCAAAAATGGAGAAGTGTTATGAGTGAAACAGGGAATTGTATCTATGTTTTATAGATCTAGAAAAGGCATATGACCGGGTTCCTAGGAGGAAGTTATTGTCTGTTCTACGTGATTATGGAATAGGAGGCAAACTTTTGCAAGAAATTAAAGGTCTTTACATGGATAGTCAGGCAGCAGTTAGAGTTGACGGTAAATTGAGTTCATGGTTCAGAGTAGTTTCAGGGGTAAGACAAGGCTGCAACCTGTCTCCACAGTTGTTCATATTATTTATGGATCATATGTTGATTAAGGTAGGTGAACACAAAATAAGCAGTCTTGCATATGCAGATAACTTAGTTGTGATGGCAGATTCTATTGAAAGTTTGCAAAGTAATATTACAGAGCTAGATCAAAAATGTAAGGACTATGGCATGAAGATTAGCATCTCCAAAACAAAAGTAATGTCAGTGGGAAAGAGATATAAACGGATTGAGTGCCAAATAGGAGGAACAAAGTTAGAACAGGTGGACAGTTTCAAGTACTTAGGATGCATATTCTCACAGAATGGCAGTATAGTGAAAGAACTGGAAGTGAGGTGTAGCAAAGCTAATGCAGTGAGGGCTCAGCAATGATCTACCCTTTTCTGCAAGAAGGAAGTCAGTACCAAGACTAAGTTATCTGTGCACCGTTTTTAATCTTGCGACCAACTTTTTTGTATGGAAGCGAAAGCTGGGTGGATTCAGGTTACCTTATTAATAAGGTTGAGGTTACGGATATGAAAGTAGCTAGGATGATTGCAGGTACTAGTAGATGGGAACAATGGCAGGAGGGTGTGCACAATGAGGAAATCAAAGAAAAACTGGGAATGAACTCTATAGATGTAGCAGTCAGGGCAAACAGGCTTAGATGGTGGGGTCATGTTACACGTATGGGAGAAGCAAGGTTACCCAAGAGACTCATGGGTTCAGCAGTAGAGGGTAGGAGGAGTCGGGGTAGACCAAGGAGAAGGTACCTGGATTCGGTTAAGAAAGATTTACAAGTTTTAGGCTTAACATCAGAAGAGGCACCAATGTTAGCACTGAATAGGGGATCTTGGAGGAATTTTATAAGTGGGACTATGCTTCAGACTGAATGCTGAAAGGCATAATCAGTCTGCATTTCTCTGCATCTGAGATTAATTTTATATAAACTCTGTTTCTTATGCTTCCTATTGCTTTCCCAAGCACTGGATTATTCAGTTGTTTGTAGAAATCTTTTTCCAAATCCTTTCTTGCTTATGTCCTCATTTCTTTATTTAAATCTATATACTTTTTTAAAAATCATACTATTTAAATTTTAAAATTTAATTTATTTTCTCCATTCTTAGAGATAAATATAGCTTAAGATTTCTGTAGTGAAGAACATAATTACATTTACTAGCTGACAATTTTATTTTTGGGAGCAAGAGATAAATCCTTATGTTCATCATGTATTTTTTTTGGGTATTCTCAACTTACTTCAAACACATAAACAAGTGTCTGAAATTTCGCATATTTTTTTAGAATCAAATGAATTTGAATCAACCCATATGAAAACATCATTTGGTCAATAATGACTCATCAGCTTTTATAAACGTTTGTCTAAAATTTCAGTAATGTTAGCTAATAATAGAACATCACTTTCTAAATATAAGCCATGATATTCTGCAGGATTTATTAAAATGTTTCCCATATCAATTGAGTATGTTTGTAATTTCTTCACTAATACCATATCCATTTAATTTATTATAAAAGTTCTTCTCTTAGTGGAAGTTACTTTTTTGAAATTTTTTCAAACTGTGTATATATTCATAAATAAATGCCCTTTTTAGTTACTAAATTTATAAGTTCTTCTGGTAAATTTTTTAAAATACTGTTCATTTGTTTCCATTTTAAATTTGAAGAAAGTTAATCAAGGCTTCAAGCCTGACAGTTAAATGTATCAATAAAGCTCATTTCCAAATTTTCTGTATTTTTACCAAAACTAATATAGACACCTCCAATATTTGCTGTTAAATTTATTTCTTTTTCACCTTAAGCAAGTTCTTTCACAAATAAATGACAGTCACAGACACATAAATTACATAAATAAATTGGTATGAACCTTGGATCTTTTTAGTTTTACATCGCAATTATTACATAATGGATTTAGTTATTACTTTTTTGTATAATGTATTTTATTAAAAGGAAAAATTTTAGATTTATTATATTTCGGTTGCACTTTACAAGTCATGGTTTTATTTCTTCTTCTTCAGAATAAATTCTTCCTATTTCTTCAACTAACTTTTCATACATTCTAAAATTTTTTGTGGAAATATGATTCTTTGTTCATACCAAGAATTTTATAGTGTCCATATAAATATTTAAAAAAAGTAACAAAAAGCTCTTGGTTAATGTGTTATTATTTTGCAGTATAAGTTTTGGTTATTAAATTTTAATTTTAATTCAATTTAATTTAATTGTTCATTGTTAACTTTACATGTATTTTTATTTTACACAATAGAAACCACTAGTGATATCAGCTGCTGTTAATTCATGATATTTTTTAATTAATTTTAATGACAAAGTTACAAAATCTGCATAAATAACAATAGGAACTTTTTGTGTGCATTGATAATTTTTATGTTTTATGTTTACAGTCTTTTTCTGGTACTTCTGCTTTAAATGGAATATACCAGTTTTGACTTTAATCAAGGTAGATGAAGCAAATTTTGAAAAAATATCAAATACAGTTAACGAATATCAATATCCTATATTTATTTTTAAGATACTTTTGAAATTCTTAGAATCCATTTTTACTAAGTCTGTCACAAAGTGTATATAGCAAAACGTATATTTCTTCTATTCAAATTTTGCTGATCAGATCGTATAACAGATTCATTATTTCTTTGTCAACATTCAATGCTGCCTCCCAGCACCTACAATCTTGGTTTAATAAACTAATTTTTCTTATTTTTACCAACTGCATAAATACCTTAATTACTTGTTTTCCATTTTTTGTTGCTGTTCTAGCAAAGTGTTTACATTTCAAATACCAGATCTGATTATTCAAAAGGAAGAGTTTCATATAATTGGTTTTATCCATTTAGATAACATAAATTTAACACTTAAGAAAATAACACATAGATTAAATTAAAAATTTTAATCTATATTATAATCAATACAATAACATTTTTAAGGATTAATACGTACACAAAATATATACTTATCCATTTTTAATAAGGGAGGAAGAACTACTCTTTCATGCTTCTTTTTTGTTAAATGTTCTACAATTTCATCATAATAGGTATACCTGATGTAGAAATAAATTTCACTGATTTTTTTTATCTTTGCTTCTTTTTTCGACATTTGTCAAAAAATTGTCAGTACTATTTAATTGTTCAGTATTTAATTTAATTTCAGTTGCTTTAGTATTTGTTTTACAACATGGGAGAATATTTTATGCTAAAATTATTCTTTTATACAGATTAAATTTTTTTAATATTGAACAAAACGGATTTTGTTTGAAAATTTAATATTTAAAAAATTTATGAAAGAATCTTATTTAAAAAATTTCTAATCCCCTATATTTTCACTGAGGCCCATACCTTTCTTTTACCAAACATCTTCTTGCTGTTGTTGCAACTAATTTTTCTCCTCATGTTAAATCTCTATCTGGTTATTTCTTTTAATTAATACATTAGGTCCTTGATAACCTTGAGCTAATGTTTCTTTCAATTTTGTTCCTGGGACACAATACATATAGCCAGGAAGATGCATTATATATGGTAAGTTATTAATTAAAGTATTTACTAATGTTTAGCATACTTCTCTGATTTTTAGTAATAATGAGATAAATTTCTCGAAATTCGAATTAAATGAGATACACTTTTTATTGTTAATAATAATACACTGAATTAGATTCTTAACATCCAATTTTTTCATTATTCTACCTTTTATCTCCAACTAATTGTTCTCCATCATTCATCCAAATATATTTAGTTTGTTTACCTGTAATTTTTTAATAAATATTTATGAGTTTTTTCAGCTACACTGGAATCTAAATCTGCTGATAATGTTAGGAAATAGATATCGTATTATTGTAGTTAATACCTAAACTTATTGTAGTCTACTAGAATTCTTTAACAGAATATAATACACTTGAATGAAATAATATCTCTGCATAAAATGATAAATCTACACTATTAAATTGTGTACTCATGTCACCCATAGTAGTTACCGGTAGACTAATGTACCTTTTCACCAACTGTTAATTTACCTCCATCAAATTCTACTGTAATATACCAACAAATTTATGTGTGCCAAGAGATCTTAATCAATAAACTTTATCTTCACTGTAGTTGATGTATTCCAGCATTCATTCACATCTCTTTCTTTTTTAAGATTTTTGTCCTCTTCTGTTGTTAACCACTCCTTCATCTTCTATTCGAAGCACCTAGTATTTCTGAGTAAGTCAATGTATAATCATATTGTTTAATTGGTGATATATCATCAAATAGTCTAAAGATTGATGGTGATTATAAGAAACCATTTCTCTTCATACTAATTTTCTATTTGTTCCTTGCATTCCTCCTTCATATTTCTATTTTGTTTAGCTTTTTTAACAACTTCCAGGTCTTATTTTGCAAACTTTTAATAAAAATAAGAACATTTATATTTTATTCTTAGTGTTCATGTTTCATGTTTTATGTTTTTATATTTTCTGTTTTTATGTACCTTTTATTTATGTATTTACATTTTTAAACTTTTATACTCTGTGTTTTATGTTTGATATTGTTAAAAATCTTAAATTTTATTTCTTTATTTACCTTCAATAATTTTTCTGGTTTTATTTACCGCAATAAATTCAAATTTATCACTATGCTAACTTTTGCAATACATTTCTTAAAATTCCTCAAATTTCAAATCACAACCAACAAACTGATGGCATATATGATTTAAATTTGTATCAGCCTGTCTAAAAATAGTTTTAATAGTTGAATTATCTTTAACTGTTTAGGTTTTTTGAAAATTTTAGACTGAATAAAAGCTATTTTCTCATATCTACCTCTAGTAAAATAGTATTTAAATATATATAGATTTTCACAAATAAAATCATCAACTAAAAGAAATCGATGATCCTCAGATTCATCTAATAGTACAAGTTCATTTTTATTAACAATGTAAGTTGTAAAGTCTAAAACTAACTTGTTTACACTTTTCATAAATTTTTGATATTTTCGTTTATCTAAACTTTTAGAATAAATATATAACCAATTAAATTTTTTCCAGTTACATCATCCTTGAGCTTAATATCTTATCAGTCATTGACAATCTTTTACCAGATAGGCATGGTCCTATTATAGAACATCAAATAAAATTTGGTAAATATTTGCAATGTTTATATTTTAATTTCTTTTCTGAAGTTCTTGGTTTTGATTTCCAAGCAGTTTAGATATGTTGAAATACTTTTTATTAATGTTAAATAATTTATAATTAATATTAAATTAGCTGTCACCTATTTGAATGGAAAATAATTAATTAGTTGTCAACAAATGGTTATTTGTTCCTGTAAGAGATGGTGATGAAAATTTTGCAGAAGTTCATTTTCTTACAATGTTTCAGTTTCAAAAAATACTTAAAAAATAAAAATATTGTAATCAATTGGAAGACCTATATCATTTCTTAATGTGCAATGGCTTAACAAGTGTAGAAAAATTTAATATTTCTAAAAACACCTAATACATATACTACAGATGATAAAATATTTGAAAATAATGTAATGGAAAGTGCCAATAAAATTCATGTGGATATGAAATATGGTCTTGAAGAATTTGTAGGCTATTATAATCAGATTATTGAAGTTAAGAAGAAACTACTGCGAATACCATGCAAAATTTATTCCGTTTGAATTATTTATGTAGATTTTAAGTTGTGCAATGGGATGTTTATAGAAAAAGATAAATGTTTTCATCAAGAAAAGCGCACTAATAGTGCGCTTTTCAAAACATGATTTAGAATTTAGTGCTCTGTAGTATATGAACGAAAATATCCTTTTTGTTCTAATTCATGATATAAGAATTCACGATTTAGAAATAAATATTACTGGTCAAAATAATACTTTGATCTTCTTTAATGTTGCCAATGTAACAGTTAATCTAGAAGTAACTGAAATCTAGAAGTAACTGAAAAATTTTTACTCTTCAAGTTTTTTAGCCATTGTAAGTGAATGAGATTGAGAGCTATCATTTTTGTTCTTTTCCATTGAATGAGAAAAGTGAAAATAACTAAAATATTCCTAATAAAGATGCTGAAATCAATATAAATTATTCGAAATGGTGACTACCTGACATAAGATGGAAAATCTTATAAGAATCAATTGATAACTATGTTGTAAAATTATTTGATTCTGTAACCACTAACAGACAAATCAAATTATTAAAAATAGAACCCATTTTCATTTCATCTTCAGTATAAAAAATTAATATCTTTCTTATAAAATTTGTATATCGATGTCTACTTAATGATGGTAAAATAAAAATATTGTTCTTTATGCTTTGGAAATATTTAGAGGGTTTTTAATTATGAATAAGGAATGTGAGATTTAACTATAATTCCTACATAGTCTTAAGGCGCTTCATGTTCTATACTGAGATACGCCGATTTAAATGATTTACTAACATAGGGTATTTACTAAAATTATTTACTAAAATAAGGTAAAATTACAGTTGGCATATGAAATTTAGGGTACCTATTCTTGAATATGGACCCAAATATGAACATGAATTAGAAGAAAATACCTAAAAAGTATAAAAGTAGCAGTATCTTTTTTTAATTACGAACTATATAAATCACTGTGTTGAATAGCAAAAATAATTTTGATTTAGGTATAAAAATCTTTTGAATTCAGCAGCGTATCCATGACTTATTTTATTTCTGTTATTTTTCAATACATCGAAAAAGTAAATAGTTGGTTGGTTCTTCATTATTTGATAATGTTGAATTACAGTATATTTGTTTAAGAAATAGAAGGAATGAAAATTTCCATCAAGAGATGTAGAATTTAGACCCACCAAATAACTTTTTAAAAGCTTATATTTCTTTTTGTGATTTCAAACGAGTAATACAGCAAAAAGTAATTGTTGATATGAACTCATATAATGTTATTGCCAAATTGTACAGTTAATGTAAAAAATATTATGAAGGAAAAATATTAAAGTAACCCAATAATCTACTATGAAAGTATGTGCTATCTTTAATAATTAAATTCCTAATGATACTTTGAATTATATAATTTTTATAAAATGCTCTGCATAGAACATTACCAGAGAATTTTGAAATTTTAAGATGTTTATATTTTTTGGTTATTAAGTGAGAAACTTTTAATACTAATATACAAACTTAAATATAGTCTTAATATTAAATGATAGATTATAATACACATACAGATGGCACATTAAATGATCATAACTTCTATGCTAATCTGTAGTTTTTAAAGTCATAAAAAGAGAGAGCTCGATTTTTAATTTCTTTCGTATATTTCTAAAAGGTTGATAGATTAGCAGTTATTAATAGTGAAGATTTAGCTGAAAAAAATTACCATAATAAAAAAGGTGGTATAGCACAGATTTTAAGAAATAGATTTTGTGATTTCATAATCTATAATCCATGAGGAACGCAATTTTTGATTAGATATTCGAATAATTAGTCAAATACATTTTGAAAAGTGAAAACTCTGGTAAAGGATTAGTAAAGGCTTCGATTAATAAATTACCATTGGGGATACATCTTCCATACTATCGATTTTGTGGATCAGGAACCAAATTAGAAGAAAGATTAGCAAGAGGAGAGCAAGGAATTAATCCATTAGATGAAGCATGTGTGAAATATGCTATTTTGTATAAAATAATAAAGAATTAGAAAAAGACAGGAAGCTGTTATAAAAAAACTTCAAGTTCTTTCGAAAGAAAGAATTCATGCAAGTGATGCGTCAGTAGGAGAAAATAAAGCTGCAAGTACACTTATAAGAATAATGTACGGAAAACGAAAATTAGGAATGTGCATTGATGTTGATGTTGATGGAAATGGTTGGGAATTGTAAAAATATTAACTATCATAATCTTTTTCAGTTGATTATACTTTGCTACAAAGTAGCAAAACTAAACGAAAATCAATTATAATTAAGTTAAATAACTAAGAGATACATAGTATGGAGCGATTTTTATCTAATGCGCAAAATAGAAAGGCAGAGAAAACGACAAATTGTCCAAAAACTGGTGGAAATCTAACAAAAAACAGAGAACGAACAGGACTAACACAACATGGTGGATTTCATCCACTACTATTACCTGCATTACCATATCGAGCGACTGTTGATGCACTTGCTGGTGGTTCTGCAGCAATCACAAATGCAGTAATATAAAAAAACGCCAATTCAGAATTTGAAAAAGGGGAAAGTCATAATCAAGCAATGGAAGAAAATGGCGCTAGGTGTAGATTACGAATTTTGAAAATATATTCAAAAAGTGTAATAATCTTTCATCTACTTCTGATACAGATGAATTAGTTAAACAATTAAAAATTAAGTACTTTCGTGACGTTTTTGTGATTGATATACTTCCTAATGAACAAAAAATTTAGCATGTTGAATAGTTAATTTAGATAAACATGATCGTCCTCGTACCATTGGATTTGTTATTATAAGCATAATAATAAATGTATTTGATTCATTTGGTAGAAATTTTGGGTAAGAAGGTGAAAATCTCCATTCAAGTGAGTTGTACTATAATAGACAACGAATTCAGAATTTGGATTAAGTAATAAGCAGTCATTTGTCTCTTTTTGCTTGAACACTATTATGCGTGCATTACAAGTCAATGACTTTTTGACTTTAATAAGCTGACACTTGGAAATAACACACAGCCGAAAGGTAACATGATAAATGGAAAAAATAAATTTAGAAAACACAGAAAAAGAATTAAATCAAAAACTGGTCCAAAAATAGAAAGTTTAATTAAACAATCCCATAAAGAATTATGTGTCATTTTTAAAACAGCAAAAGGGTATACTGATCTTAATGGTACAAGAATAGTGGATGTAAAACATCCAGTGAATGGTTATGATGCTCTTACTAAACAGTAGTTAGAGAATAAATACGTTGCAAAACCTGAATATACAAGTATTTCAACACAGCTGAATAATCATGTAATTAAAATAGGTTTTTATGAAAGTGTTTCACAGATTCCTCAAGATTTTTTTACCACTACAAGGCTTGATGAAAAAATAAAAATATTCATGCATATCTTACATTTGCTTTAGATAGGTGTAATAAGTTAGAGAATATAATATAGGATAAATAAATAATGGAATTTATGCTTATGACCCAAATGAACCAAAAATACACAGTTTTGAATATGATTTCAAGCATAGAATAATTATTGTTGTTGGTAAGAATACAATCAGAGTTATGGAATTTGACGAGTTTGATATTACAATGTGTGTATCTGATAAACTATACGAAATAAATAATATGAATCAGTCAATAATTGTACCCAATTAAATTTTTTAACTGTAAGATTAAAGGATCAAGTAAAAACTGTTCCAGTTGATGTCAGGTTAATTATATTTTCGTGAAATAATTTAAATCTTATTAAATTTTTATTCTAATTAAATAGAAATCCATATCTACAGTTTGAAGTGTAGATAATTTACTGAAACACATAATCCTCACAGAGGAACAACTAAAAATGGCGGACAAAGAACTGAAGATCATTGTTACATTTTGTAAAATAAAAAAGAGTAAATTGGTTAAGAAAATTTTGTAGGCAATGGTTTAAATATTAATGAAGAAATTATTAATGAATTACCCAAACCAATCAGAAAAAAATGAACTGAAGAAAAGTAATTTCTTTTGGGATACATTATTAAGGCAAGCTAATTTAGTTGAAATCTGATAGGAATTGGAAAAATAAATAAAAGATATTAATATCTATTAACTGTTTTAGAAGTTTTTTCAAAATTTGTTTAATCTTTTGCAGCTAAAAATAAAATAGTTAAGAATATAATTGATGCTTCTGAAAAAATATTTAGAGAAGTGTGCAATCAAAAAATTTACAAATATATAATGGTAAATAATTTTATATTATAGATTTTCAACATTGATGAAAAATATAATATTAATTATATTTCAAATTTTACAGGATTGAAAGCATTTGTTGTTTAATGATTTTACACAACATTTAAAGATATGATGTGGAATTTTCTTTTCAAGGTAATTATAAATGTTTTAACTAATTTGAAATTAGTTAGAAAACGTAATAACACAAAACTTTCAACTATGATAATTAACCAACAGAGATAATGAAAAGAATTATAAATCAGGTGTTGTTGTAGCTAAGGATAAAAATAAATTAAGAAAGGAGATAAATTCAGAATCAGTAAAATTAAAAGGACTTTTTGTAAAACGATATACAGCCAACTAGTCAACAGATATTTTGCAATTGAAGATGTTATTCATTCTGACGACAGCCAAAGCAGGGATTTAATCACATATCAATTGAAAGGTTTAAGCGGCAAGGAAAATATTTATGAACAAAAACTTCAAAAAACCAAATATCCTCATGTATATCTTGTTAAAAAATTTTAGAAAGAAAGGAAATAAAGTATAAATTAAACGGTTAGGATATTATCTCAAAAAACTTTTGTATGTAAATGGAAGTCGTTGTTGAAACTTTAAATCAATTTTATATTGATTATAACATTCACTCTGCTAATTGTTTTGTTCAAGCAGATAGTGGATATTTTGATATTCAAATAAAAGTTAACATAGCGTCCCAATGTCAGAATCATCTGAGGATGTAAAATTGATTTGATGGAATCAAATATTAAATTTAGCGCATTTTGCATATAAAATGTACATAAAAATTGTTATGAATATTAGATGAACTTTAATTATGAAAAAAGTAAATGGAAATTTACTTTTATTCAGAAATAACTAATTTGGGTCGTGTTAGACCCTTGTTCTTTGTATTTTTCATTATCTCCTTCAACAACTTAAATTTAAATGTATCTTATAAATTTTTTATAAATAAGAAACCAAACAGTGCCAACGAGAAAACTAGATCCTTATTTTTTATCTGTGTGTTATCCTGATGAAGATGAAGAAATAGTCTCTAAACTCATAAATCAATTAACTGATGAAAACATGAATTATTTATGTAAGGTTATGGAGCAGAATTTGTGTTGTTTATGTATAGTTTAAAAAACAGACTAAGTTGCTTCTCACAATACTTAAACTTTATTTCTAAATTTGGTTAAGATTCTGTTATCATATTCTTTGACTCTTTCCATATATTTCTCTCTGCATTAATTTTGTATTTTTTTGATTGAAGAAAATTTTCTAGTGTTTGTCTAAATATATTAGTTTCAGTAAGATATTCTTCATATATTTCCTAAGTAATTGCTGTTAGTTCCTCTCTGGTCAGATCATCTAACACAATTTTATCAATTATGTTGTTGTTTACTTAAGCTGTGACTACTTGAGAAATTTTTAATACTTGTCTTTCTTGATGAGGTAGTAATTTATTGTTAAACATTTTATCTCTAACTTCATAGTCATTTAATTTCAGTCCATTCAGCAACAAGTCACCCTCTCTATAAATAAAAATATATAAATAATATTTTATGTTATTAAAGTATATGTTCTGTAATCGTTTTGTTCTGTGTGTTTTAAAAGCAGATAGAAACATTCTTTCACTAACATGATAAATTACGCAATCTCTTAAATAGTAGTATTCAAATTTATTATCTGGATGTTCATGATTATTGTATGTAGCTAATCTAGTTTTGATTAATTTGATTGTTATTCCACCAACTTTATAGACTTGTCTGTTATAGACATGTCTGTTGTTGTCTGTAGTCACTACATTCATTATCAATTCTTCTCTATTTTTGACATTTTTTATATTAATTTGTTTTAATTAATATTTTTAGATTTTTATTCTTGTACAGCAAGTTCTTAAATTGGTTCTTCTTGTATTTTTAATTTAATTTGGACATACATAGCCAGTTGTTTAGATTTACCTTTTTCAACATATGCTGTATATTTGAAATATTCCATTAATATTTTTTCAGTGGTATTCTAATAATCTTTAATTTCATCAGCCACTTTAGCTCTTAAACACATTATTAATTTTTTAAAATTATTAACAGTTTATAAAATCCATGCGTTTTTAACAATTACTGAGTGTTAATTGTTTGACCCCTTTTTGAACATATTCATATTCCACAGCTCGGGGATCGTCATATTTTAATACTATATATTCAAGATTATAATTATTTAAAGACTGCATAAAATTCTATTTTATTTGTCTTAAATTATGAGTCTTGATGCCAGACTCTCCAGTCTGATAATGAATGGAGTTTGAAATATCTTTGTAATTAATAGATTTTCTCTTCAATTAAAGGAATCCAAATATCTTTAAAGCAACTTCCTAAATTTTATTGATAATCTTTCTTTTGAATTAATTCAAATATATGCAACATGCAGCCTTTCTAATTAGAAGTACCGGCAATAGCTACCATGTATTAAAAAAAATTTTTTTAGACTTTTATATTTCAGTAAAAACTAGTGTTTCTCCCATTCTCATTTGATATGTCAAATATTTGTCTGCTGACTTACGGCCGCGGAAACGGATATCTGCATCCGCGCAGACCTCTAATTATAGGGATTAAATAAACATTAAGGATGTGATATTGGTGCCCCACATAATTCTATGTCAAACTGACACATAAGGCGCAGTATTTTATGTGGTGTTTCATTGCTGGCCAGTGGAAAAAAAATTAGAATATCTGTGCTTCAAAGCGCCACCTCTTAATCATAGAAGTGGTGCACTTTTGTAATTTTAGTTATTGTTTACTTTTTGATTTAAGATAATTTAAAGCAGAAGTAAGGCTGTTTAACAAGAATTCTTTACCATAACCTTATCTTAAGCTTCACACAGCCATGGAATATCACAGACGATTTGTTTGTGTTGTGGTATTTGGGCAGTAATTAGTTAAACCGCAATGATGGATGACTTCATGATAAGCCGGTGTAATGGATATTAGTAATTGTGTTGTATGTGTGTAACCTTCAGTGATTGATGTCCAGTGTGTGTCTGTGTGTGTGTATGTGTGTGTGTGTGTGTGTGTGTGTGTGTGTGTGTGTGTGTGTGTGTGTGTGTGTGTGTGTGTCTGTTGTATTTGGTTTTCGTGTGCTGTAATTCATATCCATGGGGCCAAAGTATTATTAATTAATGTTTTATTTAGTAAGACTTTTATTAAGGAACAGATATGCTTTAAGGATAATAACATCAAAGCATCTGTCAGGACAGACGACTTTAAAAATTTTTATCGAAGATATTGAGAGCTTAAAGGAAATGAAATTGCTTTTGTCATTTGACTTCAATTTTAGCTATCTACAGTACTTTTGTAGTCTGTCAGTATTGATGTTGGATTAACAACTATACATTGTGGTTCAAGACTCTGGGAAAATGGTAAGTGTGCTGTTATCTTATATCTGTCTTAGTTCCAGGTTGAGATTGGTGCTAATGACTGGGGAAACTGTTGTCCCAGGGTGTTTCCATGAGATGATAATCCACCAACCACGAGCAGCCCTGTAGCTAACTAAAAATATTAGCTTCATCTAAGGGATGTTTTTGTTAATAATGATATTCAGCTCAGTCTCATCAGCTAATTAACCCAGCCCTTCTCTACCAGCTATGAAGAAAACTGCACACTGTAAAGATCCCCTAAACTATTTCTAGGACAACAGGTTACCTGCAGGTCCAGGCCTGTCTGTTAGACATGGGATGCCAGTCTCCACCTGAAGATGTTGTACACCCTATAGATACCAGTCTGCTGACCTACGTTCAGCAACATGAAAAACTGCTTTACATATTTTCCCTCCCAATTACTGCTTATCAGATCATTTGTTCTGCATATAGAATTACAGATGGTTACTGTCTTCTCCAAGTCTCATACGTACATTTTGCAAATAGTTCTAGACATGACAGAGGAGACTTTCTTACATGTTAAATTCATGTCTTGCTGAATGCTAGATGAACAGAAATAAGTGTCACAGGTTTGCAATTAAAGAAGACACACAGATTGGAGAAATATATCCATCATGATGTATATGTCTCTTCCAAACACCAGAGTGAGCGGTGATGCATGATGTCAGAAGGCAAAGTCATCCCACACAGGTGAAAACAGTTGGTAGAGACGTATTTTGTCTCTGGAAGGACACAGCCACATTATAGACACAAGAAAAGTTGTCATAAATGCCTGTAGAATCTTAAGTGGGTAAATCTTCCATGAGGCTGAGAGACATCTCTTTGTGTAATTTCAAAGACCCAAACGCTTTGTTAGTAGTGCACACCTGGTCCTGCTACTGTCAGTACATCTGTTGATGTTAATAATCTATAATCGACTTGAATAAGGCAAAATAAGAACCAATGAACACAAATTACTAGATACATATACAGGTACTATATTTAGTGTCATAGCGACAAACATAGTTCCTGGGCCTCATAATATAGGAAGAATAACTGAACTCTGAATCAACACAACATATGCTACATCTGACATGTTGGAGAAGCTCGCAGTACAGGTTTCTGACAAACTGCGTGGTACATCGAAGCAGGACACAAAGATTTGTTTTCAGACTTTGCCCTGGCAAAACATTCTATTTCGTTCTACATCCCCCTGTATCAGTACCCTACAGGTAGTAGCTGGCATGGACATGTCTAAACCAGAACACTTTCCATCACCTATTTAGAACTGTCCTACTTCCACCTCAATGCTACTTTAGGTCTGCAAATATGTTATTCACTCGCCAGGAATGTAGCACAGTAAACCACTTGGCAGTGTAATGGTACTTCAAGAGCTCTCCGAATAGGTACTAACTTATACTATACTACATGGGTGTGTTTCCTTGAAGTGTATTATAGTGTCTGCTGTAATGACAGTGTAAGTAGTTCACTGAGAAGCGCATATGAACTTGTAAATTAAATCAATAGCACCCCCTTGTCTGCTGTGTAATGTTATAGAACAAATCTTTAAGTATATTGATAAATAATACCACTGTGGTTCATGTATGTACCAGAAAATCGAACTCTTACACTTTGCTTCATGATGATACATGTACAGGGACAGTTTTGGGTATTATTAGCCCAAAATACTTAAAGATTTATTCTATAACATTACAGGCTACACATGGAGGTCCTACTGGTATAATTTATATGTTAAAATGCGCTGCTCAGTGACAGACTTAACTAGATGTAGTTTACATTTTCTAGATCATTTTCCAAGATAATGGAAATATTGTGAAATTTCAAGTACATATCATACAAATTTGTGTAAATCATCTAAAAAATCATCAAAAACACGTATTTCCCAAAATATCAGAATATCACAACGAGATAATGACTAACACAGGGAAAAAATAGCCATGTTTTCGTTCATTTACGTTACATTTTTATCATGTTTCGTATATTTTCATCATTTTTCGAATATTTCCACTATTTTTCAAGATTTTTCACAACTTTTTTTGAAATTACTTTTTATGTATCCAAAATTTCCTTATTATTTCGTCGAAATTTCAGTGACTTTCCATGAAATTTACTTGAAATTTCTACATATTTCATTAGTGTGGAAACTGGGCTGTTAAAAACAAGCTACATCTATTTTAGATAAATATTTATGGCAAAAACATCGAAAACTTTTCAAGTATAAAATTTGAAAATATATAAAGACATAAAAGTCTCAAACCACCTTGACCTTTTCATCTCCATTTTCCTTCAATATGTGGATGAAAAATAGAAAAACTTAGTAAAATATGTAATAATACTCCATTTCTCTCAATCATTTTTTTCCTTAGTACTTTTATTATAAACATTTTTTCAATATAAATGGGTATCCTCAAATATTTAATAGCATTTAAAAGCATATGCATTCTATGTGGAGAATTCCATTAGGAGAATATTTTTCAGAGTTTAGTGAGGTTATGAGTTTGTAAGGTGATCATAATGGTTGGGAATACAGCTCATGCAGCAAAGAACATATAACTGATCTACTTTTGAATGTGAAACGTAAATGTATGAAATGTGTGTTTTACAAAAATTCTGTCAACAAATTATACAGGTTATAAAAATATGTTAAATGTAAATTTTTTAGAAATTTCTATCAATTAATTATTTCATCATACCCATATGGTAATGTATGTTTTTTACTTTCCAAAACATATCTTTTATCATCATGAGAGCTTAATGCACTCTTATTAACCTCAATAGAATAAATCACTGATTTATTACTTGATATCAGAATAGTTCTGTACAATTAGTAAACAATCTTTATAATCATGTAAGCTTATTTTATTTTTTACAACATATTTCTCAGTTTTTTAGTTCTGGTTTTCCACAGTATCTCCAATTTTGTAAGCATACAATTTTTGTCTGAAACCGATAATTTCCTCCATTAATTACATTAATCTTTCATTTTATGTAATACTTTTTATTTACTTGGTAAATGTTGCAGGATGTTGGATAATCACTAATATCAAATTTTATCAAGCATCTTCTTTCTATCTTTAAAAATATCTTCAGTTCCTATATTTTGGATGTAACTGTCAGTATCTTGATTGCAAAGCTCAATTTTTGCTCCAGATTTTAGTTTCATCAATCTATAGTTAATGTCACGCATCAGTTCTTCAGATAAAGCAAGTATGCTCATCTCAGTGAAAATCTGATGCTAAATGTAATTTTGTTTTATTCACATGAACTGTGGCAAGATATTCACCGAATATTGTTCTTTAGAAATTTGATCTTGGTGTAAATTTTTCACACTTATTTGCATCTAAAACTAATTTTACACCCACTGGATTTCTTATATTTTCCATCGTTTTCCCAAATACTGAGTTGTTCATTTATTTGTAGAAATCTCTCTAAAGCATCTGTAGTGTTAATGGTCATTTCTGTGATTAAATCCACATTCTTTCTCAACCAGTCACATTGTTCAAATTTTAAAAAGATTCGTATTTTTATTAACTTTATTCCTAGAAATAAATACTTTTAAGGTTTCTACAACGAAATACAAAATTATTTTTGTCATAAAAAGTAGTCAATAACATTTTATTTAATACCAGCTACAAGTTTGTTTTCCTGAGGTAATTGTAAATATTTATGTTCATCATGGAAATTTTTTTTATATTTCATGTAACTTCAAGTATATAACGCTTAAGAGAATTGTCAGCAGTTTTCATCATATAACTACCACTTAAATTGCCACTTAAATCTGTAATAAATTTGATTTTTTATTTGAATCACAACCTTTCAAATATTTACTACTTGCTTTTATATATCTCCTACAACATTAGGTTTTACAACCTTCAGTATATTTTTAACCATCACCATTATACCATAAACATCTAAAACTCTAATTTAACTTTAGTCTTTTCCCCATAAAATGACAGCTTAATCCTTGCGCCATAAGCTACAAAGTGTGATGTAAATCATAAGCTTTTATACTAGTTTAGAGATATACATCATGATATACACTAAGATTTTTATATTAAAAGTTTCAGTTTATAATCGATATCTTATTTAGATGGAACATCTGTTTCTGCAAAGTTTTTGGACTATTTATATGGTTACAAGAATAAATACCTTTTTAATTATTAAATTTACAAGATTTTCGAAAAACGTTTTCTGATGATTTTCATATGATTATTTCTTATTTTCTGAGGCAGTCTGTTGAGACATGTAGCCCTAAATTTAAATCTATCAGTGAACCTCAGTTTCAATTTTTCTGCCTTTTTAACAAAACTAAGAGATCTATTTTCATTGTTATATATTAAATCTATTTCTTTTTAATCATCAATTAGTTCTTTTACAAAGAAATGAGTAACATGTGAAGAGGTAATGTGTAAACAATCTGGTAGAAAATGTGATGTTTTAGTCTTAAATTTCAATTATTACATAATTGCTATACATATTTCCCAGATAAATGTTTATTGTGATGAACTGTTTCATTCCTGAATAATGGTATCTACATAATGAACATACTTTAATTCAGATTTATTGAATGTTCTTGAGATTTTAATGGTTTTATTTCCTCAATTTCAGAAAAATAAATTGCCAAATTGATAATTTCTTTTCACTATTTGGTTCTCTATAGGAAAATGGGTTTTATGTTTATTCATATATCTAATGTTCTAATAAAAAGGAGTTGGTTGAGGTTCAGGAGATTTCACTGTATGTAATTTATTCGAATCAGGCTGACGAATATCCAGCTTGAAAAGCAAACATTCAAAATTAGCATAAACAGCTAAAAGAACTATCTTTGTATGTTGATAATTTTTAAATCTAATCTATGAATTTTTATTTAGTAATTCAATTTTTAATGGTTTGCTAATTAACGATTACCACAAATAATATCATGTTAAATGTGCTGAAACTAATCTTGAGATATTTTCTATCCAACAATAATGTGACTTACTTTCACCCTTAAAATATAATAGATTAATATGATTAACATATTTATATTTACTTCTTCTCAACAGATTTACTAGACATTTTTTATCAAGTGAATAAACATGAACTGATACATTAGTATTAGCCCCAATTTTAGGAATATCTTCAAGTCTGTCAAAAATTTAAATTGTACAATCTTATGAGGAATATTGAAACATAGATTTCTTTATTTTGTAACTCTACCCACATTTTTATCTACGGGTAATAATGCAGATTTTATAGGTCACAGAAAACATTTTTGATAATTATATTTAACATTAAGACAGACGTTTTTTTCCTAATAGTTATATGCAATCTGAACCTCTCCATCGAACATATTTATTAATTGCCACTTGTAATCCAGAAACTCAGATGGTTTCCAACTAGGTCCATGAGTCATGATATAATTCCTTTTCCCAATTTTTATACAAGTTACTCAAATCTCTTTCATTCATGATTCTGTAATTATGTGACTGGATTTTAAATTTTATTTTTTTAGAATCTGATGTTTTCATCTCATATTCACAAATAAAGTATTAAATTTACTTTCAATGCATTACGTTATTTTAGTTTTCCTTTCACTATTTTCATAATTTGTTGTTTAGATCATTCAAAAAGAAATTTAGAACAAGAATGTTAAGACTCCTCTCTAAATTTATAGTTCGTAATCACATCTAAAATGCTTTCTTCTTCTTCTTCTGCTTTTACGGCCTCATTGGACCACTTCAGTCAATCATTTCTGGTCCTCTTCTTTGGTATTTTCCCCTTCCGATGGCCCAGTATCTCTTCATTCGTTCCGATACTTTTCGTCGTTCCTTATCTGTAAATACCCTTTTCATTGTATGTCGTTTGTCAATTTTTGGTTTAAATCTTATTTCTGTGTCCCTCAGCTTCTTTAAATTTGGCGTTTTGTTCTGCAAATCATCCAGAGTTATTTCCAGTTCTTCCATATCCTCTCTTATTTCCTTAAGCCATCCTCCTTGTTGTTTCAAATTCCAGAGTTTCTCAATAATTTTCCTTGATAATCTGGTTTCTGGTGTCCTCAGAATGTGACCACAAAAAGAGATCCTTTTCTTTCGTATAGTATCAGTGATGGGCTCCAGTTCTCTGTATACCACTTCATTTGGAACTATCCGCCATTGCCCAGCTTTTTGATATTTCTTATTTATGCATGTTCTAGCAATTCTTCTCTCTACTTTTAAAATTTTGTCAATTCTGTTTTTCTGGGTGACTTTAAAAAGAGTTTCACTTCCGTATGTAACCTCTGGTTGAACCACCGTCTTGTAATGTTTTAATTTTGTTTTAATTGATAGACATTTTTTATTGTACGTAGACCATGTTAGTTTTTGAGCTTTTATCATTTTATTAGTTCTTGCTCGCCATGCAGGTTTCTCGTCCGATTTATGTGTTATAATTTCACTCAGGTATTTAAATTGTTTCACTATTTTAATTTCCCTATTGTTCACTGTGATGTGATCTATTACAAGTGGATCCATTACCATTACTTCAGTCTTTTCAAATGATATCTGGAGTCCTAATTTTTGTGCTATATTTTGTAAGCTTGTTATTTGTTTCGTGGCTTCCTGAATATTATTAGCTAGTAATGCTAGGTCATCAGCAAATCCCAAGCAATTTAGGTTTATTTTATCTTTCTTAGTTCCAATTTTAATATTCATAGGATTTTCTTTGTACCATTCTCTCATTACATATTCAAGAGCACAACTGAATAGCAATGGTGATAAACAATCTCCCTGTCTCAACCCTGTTTTAATCGTAAATGGTTCAGATATTTCTCCTCTAAATTTTACTTTGGATTTGGTGTTTGTTAAGGTTAACTGTATCATTTTTATTAATTTAGGATGAAGTCCAAAATTCCTTAATATTTTCATCATTGAAGATCTATGGATGCAATCATACGCCTTTTTGAAATCTACAAAGGTTATGACTAGTTGTTTTTGCCTTCTTTTGTAGACATCCATAACTAACTTCAAGGTGATTATCTGTTCTGGGCAGCTTCTCCAGGATCTAAATCCTCCTTGATATTCTCCCAGTTCCAGTTCTAATTGATCTTTACAGCGGTTGTATAGTATTCTTGACATGATCTTATACGTGCAGTCCAAAAGGGAAATTCCTCTATAGTTGTCTGGATTTGATTTTTTTCCTTTCTTATGTAATGGATGTATTATAGCAGTAGTCCAATTTTCTGGTAATTTCTCTTCATTCCAGATTTTTACTATGCATTGGCGTAATGCTATCTTTACTGGTTCTGCTGCATATTTCCAAAGTTCAGCAAACGTTTGATCTTCTCCACTTACTTTGTAGTTTTTGAGTTCTTTCAAAGCTCTGTAGACCTCATTAATTGTAGGTGGATTTATATTTTCTGCTGGTGTTTTAATTGGGGTTTCTGTGTTTATCTGAAGAAGTTCTGGGGGATCTTCATAATTTAGTAACTTGTTAAATGTTTCTGCTAGAATTTCTGTATTTTTACTATTGCTATGGGCTAGGTTATTATCTTTATCTTTTAACATTAATGTTGGAGGATCATATCTTTGTAATTGTCTGCCAAATATTTTGTAATAGTCTCTTGAGTTTGTTTTTTCACTATTTGTTTCTATCATTAGAAGTATATCTTTTTGGTACTGACGTTTAACTCTCCTTATTATTTTTTGTGTTGTCTTACTTTGTTTTGTGAGTTCCAAATATGATTTTTCTGTTTTTTCATTTTGATGCCTTAACCAGGCTTGGTGTCGATCCAACACTGCTTCATCATATTCATCGTTCCACCACTGGTGTTTTTTCCTTGGATTTATAGGGGCAACTTGTTCAGCAATTTGTTTCAATTTGGGAATTATTTCTTCCAGATCATCTGTTATTTTTATATCCCTGGTTTGTGCTTCATAATCCTCATTTTGTATCAGCTTATGAGGGTCATAGGTTCTCTTCTTCTTCTGGTGGGATTTTTTCTTTGCTAATGGGGTTAATTTAATTTTAATTTTTATCATGTAATGATCTGATCCGGTATCTGTCCCTCTCAGTACTTTCACATTGTAAATTTCCTTGTGGTAATTCTTATCCATGCAGACATGGTCCAGTTGCCATTCTCCTTTTTTCCAGTCTGGATGTTTCCAAGTTTTTAGTTTACTTGGTCTTCTATTAAAATACGTCGACTTTGAGATCATGTCATGGTTTCTGCAAAATTCCACTAGTCTTATGCCATTTTTGTTTGTTCTTCTTTGTGCTGTCCATTTCCCTATTATGTCTCTATATCTCTTTTCCCTTCTTAACTGGGCATTGAAGTCTCCAATTAAAATTTTGATGTGATTTTTATTAATGTTATTCGTCGTTTGATCTAAGAGCTCCCAAAATTTTTCTACCTCTTCTCTGTGTTCTTTTTTATTATTTTTATCATTTGTCGGGGCATGGGTATTTATTATTGTGTACATTTTATTGGCAGCTTTTAGAGTTAATGTTGAGAGCCTGGGAGATTGTGCTTTAAATTCTATTATGGACTCTGTTATTTTCAGACTCACCACGAATCCTGTTCCAAATTGTGGACACTTTCATGACTCTTTTCGCTGGTATTCCTTTATAAATCCTATATCCTTGTGATTCTATCGGCTCCTGATCAGTATTTCTCATTTCCTGAAGTCCGGTTATGAGAATCCCCTTGCGATCCATTTCATCCGTCAGAATTTTGAGTTTGCCTGGTTGTATGAGGGAATTTATATTGTGTGTCGCAATGTAGTTTATTTGTCCTGTCTTGAGTTTTGGTCGTCTGTCCGTTTTGGGTATTTTCAGATGCTCCGACTCATCCATGTTATCTTTCAGGTGACTGCCCACCGTATCCGAGTGCAGTCTTCCTTGATTATTGCCAAACGGTGCATTATTCCCTGAAAGATTTCCTTCCATGTTTGACTTTCAAAGGTAGTCAACCTTGTATGGAGCAAGCTCCGAGTTACAACTACGGTTGTTAGCCGTAGAGGTTGTTTAGTGTTTGGTCCGCGAGAGCTATTTTATTTCGCTCAGGTCCGCTGATAAACCGGTGAGGACCCCCCTATCCGCCACCTGGGACGCGCCTCGTCGGAGTATCACCTCTCTGCCTGCTACGACACCGTAGTAGGTTCGTGGCTAAAATGCTTTATTAATTAATGATTAACTATTTTTCAGTTTCTTTCCTTCCCACACACATTTGCAGAATATGAATATATTTCTTTCAGTTTTTTGATTTCATCATTTTCAAAAAACTGATGTTGATTTTCAATTTAAAATTGTTAAAGCTATTAAATAATGATTTCATAATTTAGTATGTCCAGTAATTTTATTTCTCTTAAGGGGCTCCGGAACGCCCTATACTTGCAATGTTAAAATAACGCTTATAAATTACATCTTTCCTCACAAAATATTTGAGGTAGGAAGTTGCACTTTTTACAGATTATTTATTGGAATATGGGCTACAACGTAACACAGGGATTGTACAAAATTTTAGTTCAGTTATTAAAGATGATTTTTTTTCAATTGTAATGGAAATTCACAACATTTTTTTGCAATTTTTATTTATATATTCAAAAATATACAGTTTTTTGGAAAAAGGCTGTGTTAAATTATGCAGAAGGTACTGTGTAACATTTACTGAAAGTTTGAAACAAATATGTTTGGAAGATCCTTAGAAAACATGTAATTAGTATGAGAAAATAAAAGTTTTGGGAATCAAGCGACAAAGATTGGATTAACTTTTTAGTGCATTCCAGGTCCATAGGATGGATTATCTTCATCCTCTGCAAACTCCTCCTCCAGCTTCCTCTTGTTCCTCCTCCTGTTTACTCTTGCTTGTATTTCTAGACTCTTTACAGCCCTGTCTGCAGTCCGAAGGCGTTCCTTGTCTAAAGCAAGCATCGCTCGTACCATGTTAGAACCTATCTTCATACCCATATTTCTAAATACCTTGCACCTTACAATGTTGCCATCATTGAAAGTCGCAACAGCATCATACACACCAAAGTGAAGTGTTTCTATTCCAACAAATACAGTCTTGGGGATTCTCGACCATATAACACTATTTACACTTTCATTGGGGTTTTGAGTTTTTCTGTGAATACACTTTTTCAACAGTTCAGGTGCTGCTAAGTCTCTGAAAATAGGTTTTATCACCTCCATTATTGCATGAGGCAGACTATGCTTATGAGTGTACACTTCACCAGTTAGCAATCCTTTGTTATATTTACACCAACTGTCTTCTTCTTTGGGACACAAGCTATGTTCGGGATTTTCATCAGTGGAAGAAGTATATAAAAAAGAGCCCAAACAGCCTTCTTCATTTCGTCGACACTTTGTGTATTTTGCCTAATAGCCATTCCATAATAGTTCTGTATTTTGTCAATTACACTGTCAGTTAACCTTCCCTTCCCATCCAACCCTTTACCATCACTGAGTTTTTGTTTTTTGTACGAAGCTTTCAATCGCCGAAGTCTTGTTCCCATTCGCTTCTGTACGTGTCCAATACACTCAAATTTCTGCACTACAACATCATCACCATAGGGCTTCAGTCCTTGAACATGTTTGAAACTTTTAGAATCACCGTCACCAAGGTAATTAACATATCGCACTTTATCACACGCCTCAGAACGCTGGAATATACTGGCAACACCAGCCACTTCCATTCCTCCACTACTGCCACTATAGTTAGCTTTGCAATTATTTTCATGTGTACCTTTATATTTTTGTGGACATCTACAATACTTTGATAATACTGCTACATCTAAAACTTTCCCTGAATACATACTGGTGGCAGATACTACACCATGAAGAGATGTGTGTCCCCGTTTATGCCAGGTACCATCAAACGCTGCAGTCAAATCTCTGTTACCATTATTTTCCAATATTGCCTCTTCCACAGCGTTCTTCATAGATTCTATACAGACATCTTCTACTTTAGACCCTATTAATTTATTATAGGTCGTAAACTTGGTTGGGGGATTTGGAAGATTCATGATGCCACAGAAAATTGCACCTGCAGTAGCACCCTTACCAACTGAATGCAAGGAATAAACAAATCTAATGTTGTGTTCGTAGATTTTGCTACCATTTTGTTCAGTTGCAGTTACTGCAACACTGTTCCAAAAGGTGGTCATGTATGAAAACTTATCACATTTCAGTTGTACTTCACTAGCAAGTCCTACGTGCTTTATTATGGAGAGTTCCAGACCAACTTCACTACAATGAATACATCTTACACAGTTTGAAAAAATTCCTTTGAGAACCGACATATCAAATATTTCATTCACATCTGATTCGCCCATAAAACATTCATAGTTTTCACTCATTGAACCAAGCTTCTTCTGTGAAGTATTTTCTTTCCCACTTTGACTGCTATGGACAGGTGTACTTGAGAGGTTAGGTTCACTCACTTGGTTATCGTCTTTATTGTTTACAGTAATAACACATACCTTTGGCTTTCCAACATTTCTCCTTTTCTTAAAAGCCTTCCGAGGATTTCTAATAACTTTACTTTTACTCATTATTATACTTCAACAAAACAGAGACTCAAGAAACAGAATTAATTACGAATATTTTCGAGATAACGACAGAGTAAATAAACATGAAACAATCGACAATCACACCAGCGATATATATTGAACCATCACAGGTTAGCCACAACACATACTTTATCTCACATCACTAAAATGTACCTGATGAACACGGGCGTTAATAATAAAACCATTTGACAGCAGTTTAACAGCGCCACAGTGGGTCACGCCCATGTAGAACACATTTCAAAAAAATTTAAAAATAGTTGTAGTCTTCGGAATTGAATAAATTATATATCTATTAAAAGGTAATAGTCTGCAGATTCAGAAAACGCAAAAAAGTAAAAATTGAACTTTTCATGATTTTGAGCCTTTCCGGAGCCCCTTAAGAAAGAGTGGCATTTTTGGACAGCCTCACATTTGTCGCCATTTATAAGAAAAAATTTCATTAACAAAATTAAAAGAATAAAGAAAGTATTAAGAATTGTTGATAATATTGAATATAATAATATTAAAAACATTGGATATAAGATAAGAATAAATTTAACTGAGTTCAAGGTAAAAATTTTTTCTCATATTTTTTTTCTTATATTCCAGAGTATAACTTCTGCAGCTGCTTGAATGTTTATCTTTATACAATGGCTTCGAATAATGAGTGTCAAAATCCTTTACCTTCTTGACTTTCGATAAACACTGTAATTCAATTTGTTGTTCATCATCATTTTTTACCCCCCCATGAACCATGGACCTTGCCGTTGGTGGGGAGGCTTGCGTGCCTCAGCGATACAGATGGCCGTACCGTAGGTGCAACCACAACGGAGGGGTATCTGTTGAGAGGCCAGACAAACATGTGGTTCCTGAAGAGGGGCAGCAGCCTTTCAGTAGTTGCAGGGGCAACAGTCTGGATGATTGACTGATCTGGCCTTGTAACATTAACCAAAACGGCCTTGCTGTGCTGGTACTGCGAACGGCTGAAAGCAAGGGGAAACTACAGCCGTAATTTTTCCCGAGGACATGCAGCTCTACTGTATGATTAAATGATGATGGCGTCCTCTTGGGTAAAATATTCCGGAGGTAAAATAGTCCCCCATTCGGATCTCCGGGCGGGGACTACTCAGGAGGACGTCGTTATCAGGAGAAAGAAAACTGGCGTTCTACGGATCGGAGCGTGGAATGTCAGATCCCTTAATCGGGCTGGTAGGTTAGAAAATTTAAAAAGGGAAATGGATAGGTTAAAGTTAGATATAGTGGGAATTAGTGAAGTTCGGTGGCAGGAGGAACAAGACTTTTGGTCAGGTGATTACAGGGTTATAAATACAAAATCAATAAGGGGTAATTCAGGAGTAGGTTTAATAATGAATAAAAAAATAGGAGTGCGGGTTAGCTACTACAAACAGCATAGTGAACGCATTATTGTGGCCAAGATAGACACAAAGCCCATGCCTACTACAGTAGTACAAGTTTATATGCCAACTACCTCTGCAGATGATGAAGAAATAGATGAAATGTATGATGAGATAAAAGAAATTATTCAGGTAGTGAAGGGAGACGAAAATTTAATAGTCATGGGTGACTGGAATTCGTCAGTAGGAAAAGGGAGAGAAGGAAACATAGTAGGTGAATATGGATTGGGGGGAAGGAATGAAAGAGGAAGCCGCCTTGTAGAATTTTGCACAGAGCATAACTTAATCATAGCCAACACTTGGTTCAAGAATCATAAAAGAAGGTTGTATACCTGGAAGAATCCTGGAGATACTAAAAGGTATCAGATAGATTATATAATGGTAAGACAGAGATTTAGGAACCAGGTTTTAAATTGTAAGACATTTCCTGGGGCAGATGTGGATTCTGACCACAATCTATTGGTTATGAACTGCAGATTGAAACTGAAGAAACTGCAAAAAGGTGGGAATTTAAGGAGATGGGACCTGGATAAACTGAAAGAACCAGAGGTTGTAGAGAGTTTCAGGGAGAGCATAAGGGAACAATTGACAGGAATGGGGGAAAGAAATACAGTAGAAGAAGAATGGGTAGCTCTGAGGGATGAAGTAGTGAAAGCAGCAGAGGATCAAGTAGGTAAAAAGACGAGGGCTAATAGAAATCCTTGGGTAACAGAAGAAATATTGAATTTAATTGATGAAAGGAGAAAATATAAAAATGCAGTAAATGAAGCAGGCAAAAAAGAATACAAACGTCTCAAAAATGATATCGACAGGAAGTGCAAAATGGCTAAGCAGGGATGGCTAGAGGACAAATGTAAGGATGTAGAGGCTTGTCTCACTAGGGGTAAGATAGATGCTGCCTACAGGAAAATTAAAGAGACCTTTGGAGAGAAGAGAACCACTTGTATGAATATCAAGAGCTCAGATGGCAACCCAGTTCTAAGCAAAGAAGGGAGGGCGGAAAGGTGGAAGGAGTATATAGAGGGTTTATACAAGGGCGATGTACTTGAGGACAATATTATGGAAATGGAAGAGGATGTAGATGAAGACGAAATGGGAGATAAGATACTGCGTGAAGAGTTTGACAGAGCACTGAAAGACCTGAGTCGAAACAAGGCCCCGGGAGTAGACAACATTCCATTTGAACTACTGATGGCCTCGGGAGAGCCAGTCATGACAAAACTCTACCATCTGGTGAGCACGATGTATGAGACAGGAGAAATACCCTCAGACTTCAAGAAGAATATAATAATTCCAATCCCAAAGAAAGCAGGTGTTGACAGATGTGAAAATTACCGAACTATCAGTTTAATAAGTCACAGTTGCAAAATACTAACGCGAATTCTTTACAGACGAATGGAAAAACTGGTAGAAGACGACCTTGGGGAAGATCAGTTTGGATTCCGTAGAAATGTTGGAACACGTGAGGCAATACTGACCTTACGACTTATCTTAGAAGAAAGATTAAGAAAAGGCAAACCTACGTTTCTAGCATTTGTAGACTTAGAGAAAGCTTTTGACAATGTTAACTGGAATACTCTCTTTCAAATTCTGAAGGTGGCAGGGGTAAAATACAGGGAGCGAAAGGCTATTTACAGTTTGTACAGAAACCAGATGGCAGTTGTAAGAGTCGAGGGGCATGGAAGGGAAGCAGTGGTTGGGAAAGGAGTAAGACAGGGTTGTAGCCTCTCCCCGATGTTATTCAATCTGTATATTGAGCAAGCAGTAAAGGAAACAAAAGAAAAATTCGGAGTAGGTATTAAAATTCATGGAGAAGAAGTAAAAACTTTGAGGTTCGCCGATGACATTGTAATTCTGTCAGAGACAGCAAAGGACTTGGAAGAGCAGTTGAACGGAATGGATAGTGTCTTGAAAGGAGGATATAAGATGAACATCAACAAAAGCAAAACGAGGATAATGGAATGTAGTCAAATTAAGTCGGGTGATGCCGAGGGAATTAGATTAGGAAATGAGAAACTTAAAGTAGTAAAGGAGTTTTGTTATTTAGGGAGTAAAATAACCGATGATGGTCGAAGTAGAGAGGATATAAAATGTAGACTGGCAATGGCAAGGAAAGCGTTTCTCAAGAAGAGGAATTTGTTAACATCGAGAATAGATTTAAGTGTCAGGTAGTCATTTCTGAAAGTATTTGTATGGAGTGTAGCCATGTATGGAAGTGAAACATGGACGATAACTAGTTTGGACAAGAAGAGAATAGAAGCTTTCGAAATGTGGTGCTACAGAAGAATGCTGAAGATAATGTGGGTAGATCACGTAACTAATGAGGAGGTATTGAATAGGATTGGGGAGAAGAGAAGTTTGTGGCACAACTTGACTAGAAGAAGGGATCGGTTGGTAGGACATGTTTTGAGGCATCAAGGGATCACAAATTTAGCATTGGAGGGCAGTGTGGAGGGTAAAAATCGTAGAGGGAGACCAAGAGATGAATACACTAAGCAGATTCAGAAGGATGTAGGTTGCAGTAGATACTGGGAGATGAAGAAGCTTGCACAGGATAGAGTAGCATGGAGAGCTGCATCAAACCAGTCTCAGGACTGAAGACCACAACAACAACAACAACATCATTTTTAATAGACAATAATATTTCATAATGTTCACCACTCAAAATTTGTTCTATTTGATTATTTTAATAAAACGGATAAATAGTTTTCCAAAGGCACAAATTAATTGTTTAATATATTGTCTTAATGATAATCATTAGAATATTATCTACATATTGTCCTATAATCATCTTTTGTATATTTATGTAAATTAAAATTTTAATTTATTTGTAAAATGAGAGAACCTGTGTTGTTTATGATCTGGATGATGTTTTCGTTGTACTGATATTTCACAAAATAAATTTTGATTGAATCGATGTCATCCTGAGCTAATTTTAAATGTTTTCCCTTTACACATGGTCACATTATTCATCCAAAAATATTTGTATGCAGCAGACCTAATGAGTTACCTATCTCATGTACTAATACTTCAAATGGATTTATTTGCTCTTTTGTACATTAATATCAATTTACAAGTAAACACCTCATCTTGAGCCAAATGTATTTCTACTAGATTATTATTAATAGTAGGAAAAACGCATGAGCCAACACATTAATGTTTCCATCTATTAGTGTTAGATATTGGAGATTTATATCAACTTCATATTTATCTACATGTCTTTTATTTGTAATTAAAATAAAAGAGCACTTTCTATCCTGATCAAACTCAATGTCAATAATTTGTCACAAATCAAATTCTGGTCACTGTGTATTAATTTTTAGTTGCTACTTTATTATGTTATTTCATGTTTTTTCTTCAATTTATATATATTGGTGCTGCAGCTACCAAATGAATTTTTACACCACAAGCTGGCATTTTTATAAAATTTCATCTATCTTCAATGAACTAATCATTTAATTCAAGTTTAAATATTAACTGAAATAACATTAATGATTCTCTGAATCCATCATCATTGGCTTGAATCAGTTACCTGGTACATTCAATGAACTAAAGTTATTTAAATACGTAAGTGGTTCTCTCTTACCACCTGCATCTGTTTTCACCACCAACAACAACAGATATATCTTCTTTTATACATACTTCAAATGGCTTAAGATGTATCTGAAATATTAGAACATAATCAAACACATAAAGTTTCAAAAAATATTTACAACAAGGGAAAATAATTTTATAAAATTGAAACTTAGTCTAACAGACAGATCTACCATAAATGAAAAGCACGATCCTTATTAATGAATGTTGCATATATTCTTTATTTTCATCATAAAAAAGAAGCAAAAAGTAATAAGATTACAGAAAACGCTTTTTTTCTAAAAAATGTTTTTCTATTACATGGAGTGTTTCCAAGCTACAAATGAATCTCAATCAGCAGTATTGTTCATTATATTTGCTTTTAAAACCAAAACAATTATCAGTTAAAGTTGAGAGTGTGATTAAAATATATATATATGTATATATATATATATTCTGAGATTTGAATAAAAAATGTGATTACAAATGCTAATTTAACTTTTTATATTATATTGAAAAGGAATCAAATCATTACCATGAAGGTTATAAACTATTTAAAAATTTTAATGCTACATTTATCAAAACCAACGAAACTCCATGGACAGAAATAAAATCTGATAACCCACTTTCTTCAGAATATGAACTTATGTAAAAAATCGAAACCTTAAAATCATCTAATCTTGAGCAAAAGAAACGGACGTTTTTATCAATTGATATCTCGAAAGAATCAGGAATGACTCGAAAGAGATTACTTCTTTAATGGTGGTTGTGAAACTAAAAATGGAATTCAATTGTGTAAATATCAAAGAATGTCCAACAACGAAGCACTCGTAGAAAAATTTAAGCTTTTACAACTTTCAGAATAGAAGAAGATAAAGAGCTGTATAATAAGTAATTTGATGACATTAAATGATATTTAGATTGGTTTGTTGATGATATAAATAATTTGATGGTAAGGAAACATGAACTAAAAAATGATCAAACTAAAAATAAGTTATATGCCCATCTTCTAGCATCAGCACAATGTATCTAATTCTTATCGTCACCCAAGTGCTTACAACTAGTGTTAAAAGTGTTGTAATCGATAAAATTGCGTTAGATAATATCAATCAAGGAGAAATAAAACAAAAAATAGAAGAATGCTACTTAATGTATCCTACCACAGACGAAATAATAAGAAGAGATTCTGACACACATTTATATGATAATCGTTATAAAATAACCAAAAAAGAACTATATTTAATCTAACAGAAGAAATGCTTTTGGTAAGGTTTATGTGGATACATAAGTCTGTTTCTTGTAATACTTAGAAACAATACATGGATACATGCACCATCAGCATTTAGCTGAAATATATATATATATATATAAAATCAGTAGGATAACAAGCAGATAGGAAAAAATAAGGGTGAAAGTTTCCGTGTCAGTAGTTTACCCATTTACATATGAACAATTCTTATAAACTAATATTACCTTTATTTGTCAAACTATTGTATGAATTATCAGATCACAACCATTTAACATAAACTTTATCACCTTTCTGTAAACCACTTATCTGAAAGATATATAGCACAATATTTTGTTTTCTGTAGGACTTGTTGCTAAAAATTTTCTTTGATCTCATGTAATTCATATGTAATTGGATCTGGAAATATAACATCTTCATTTTAAAAAAAAAATGTTGATTATTTTGAAGTATAACATTTCTCAAAATTTTGCTTCAAATTGCTTATTCTCAGTTTCTGTCTCAGATTAAATTTTGATTTATCGCAATTAGGTAAATTTTTTCTCAGATTTAAATTAAATTTATCTTTTCCTTCTTTATCATTGTATGTTTTGTACTATTTTATTCATCAAGCAGTTTTGTAACTAAACAAATCTGCTTGTAATTACGTTGAAGAGCATTTGTTTGCACATTCTTTCCTTAAATGATCTGTTAAATATTTCATCAACTAAAGCCCTTTATTCTATAACGGATGAGTAATGGTTAATGTTGTATTTATGCACAATACCTTGAAAATTTTTATCAGGTTGCCCTCCATGGGGTGGGTGCACTCAACGACTGTGGTTATATTGGGTTAGATGGAGCAGGAATCAGTCGCAGAATTAAGTTGCTTTAATATGACATTTATAGTCACAACACAGATCAGATTTCGACCTGTGTCAGGTCATTATCAATGCTAAAACAAATACAAGAGTATATATTACTATGTGATTTACAAAAGTTATAAGTCCATCACATCGTTGTCTTTTAGTGTTAACATTACATACCCATGTGGAATTGTAGCTGTTCTTTGTGCTCAAGTGAATGCTTACACAGTTCAACCATTACTGTTGTAAAATTATATGCTGGTTTCACAGTACACATCGGTTTTGCATGTGGCACCCTCTATGAGCTGCTCCTGAAGTTATAGTTTTGACGACATTTTTGTAATATGTATGTTGTACAGTAACTAAGTCGTAATATGAAATTATTATGAGTAAAACTATGTAAAAAAATAGATTTTCCCGGTTGTGGAGCATGTTACGTAGGTCAGACAGGGAGGAGACTGGACACTAGGTTCAAGGAACATGTTGCTCTAGAAAGAAAAGACGCAGCAGAGAAATCAAGTCTGGCTGCACATTTATTGTCAACTAAACATAGATTGCCAATGTTAACTCAAATGTAAGGTTGCTACATAGATGCGAGAAGAGTGGACTCCTCGATCTTCTTGAGGAGATGGAGATCTTTTGCCACCAAAGAAATGCTAAGTGTAACCTGATCAATGATCAGGTCATAATGAAAAATGCCCATTTCTGGGAATTGTTTGAAAACTTCGTACTTGAAAGCAGTGAAAAATTCGACCCAGGGGGTCTCAAAGAACAGTCGCAACCACACACCATTATGTAGCAGCCACCTGCATAAGATTTCAACGAATACCACTTTCATAACACTATATTTACATAACTTATTTCATTAGAATAACACACACACTCATCAGGGTAACCATTAGCAACAATTAATACGTAAAACTGTAATTTTTCAAAATTAGTGTCAAAAGATCACGCTTTATCATATTGATTCTTATTTCTCAGCCACTAAGTGCGACATATTGAAATGATGCTTACAAGTGCTATTAGCGCCAACAAAGTGCATTTTGTAAATAAATGTCAAGTAACAACTAATTAAGTGAAGACAGGTCCCAACATGACAAAATATGCAATGCTTCCTATAATGTACTTTATGTAGCCATATCAGTTTTATAATTAATTTTAGCCCATGAGGCGTAACTGTCACAGTTACGTGCTATAGTAATTTTAAACATCTAGCACATTACAGACATGAGAAAATGTAAGAATTGTAATTTTTACATAGTTTTACTCATAATAATTTCATGTTATGACTTAGTTACTGTACAACATACATATTACAAAAATGTCATCAAAACTGTAACTTCAGGAGCAGCTCATAGAGGGCACCACACGCATAACCGATGTGTACTGTGAAACCAGCATATAATTTTACGACAGTAATGGTTGAACTGTGTAAGCATTCACTTGAGCACGAACAACTGCTACAATTCCGCACTGGTATGTAATGTTAACACTAAAAGACAACGATGTGATGGACTTATAACTTTTGTAAATCACATTGTAATATATACTCTTGTATTTGTTTTAGCATTGATATTGACCTGACACAGGTCGAAATCTGATCTGCATTGTGACTATAAATGTCATATTAAAGCAACTTAATTCCACGACTGATTGCTGCTCTATCTAACCCAATTGAAAATTTTTGTTGTAGAATACTTTTCAATTTCCTGTTTGTAGCTTTCTTTGAGTTCTTGCCATCAAATTTTTTTCAAAACTTCTGAAACATTTTTACCTGTTTTAGCTTTAATTGGAATGGTCCAAAGAAATGCCAAAAAATGTGAACTAGTGTTAAGAAATGACTATATTGTTTGTTTACATTTGTATCCAGAATCCATTCTACTAAATCTATGAAGTGTAAATCAGCTATACCAAGTGAGAGTACATTTCCTCCTCCTAATTTTTCTTCTCATTGGTTATTTAGTCATTAATGTTCACATGAATATTTAAAATTTTTTAAAAAAATTACTACTTTTAGTTTTACAAACTGTACAAATTTCTTCAACCCTCTGTCATCCGTTACTAGATATTTTTCTTTGAGCATGAGTTTCTGTTTTTTTTTACGGGGACCAAATACAATCAGTCATTTGTAGAGATTAAATTTCACCAAATAGGTAAATTTTTACATATACTGGTACAGTAATAATTGTATCTTTTCATCTTATAGCTAGCAAATTTCAGTTACACATTATTTGTAATTAATTATTATTATCTATTTCATATAGATTATCATGTGTACTTGCTGTAATATAAAAATCATTAAATGTTAAATCTTTGTTTATATTTTTTCAGTGACAATAATTTTTTTCAATATTATCGATTTGTTGTTCATTTCCAATCACACATGAAAACTCAGTTATTTGGTTATTATATAAAAAATTTTCCGAATTCATGATGAAGGTGTTTAATCTCTTCACTAAGATTTGTTATAGTGACATAGTTTTCATTATGAAGCTGACTTATCTTTTGATGAATACATGTTTTAGTGATGAATTTTGATAACTCTTTTCATCAGTTGTTTCATTTACATCCACTAATTTTGCACTATTAAAATCAATGTAAATTTTAGTTGTTTGAAAGGTGTGGTGTCACCGCCGGACACCACACTTGCTAGGTGGTAGCCTTTAAACCGGCCGCGGTCCGGTAGTATACGTCGGACCCGCGTGTCACCACTATCAGTGATTGCAGACCGAGCGCCGCCACACGGTAGGTCTAGAGAGACGTCCTAGCACTCGTCCCAGATGTACAGCCGACTTTGCTAGCGATGGTTCACTGACAAATTACGCTCTCATTTGCCGAGACGATAGTTAGCATAGCCTTCAGCTACGTCATTTGCTACGACCTAGCAAGGCGCCATTATTATTTGCTATTTATCTTGTGATGCATGTACCGTCAGACCGATGTTTACCAATTATGGATTAAAGTTAAGTATTCCAGAAGCTACGTACTTTTTTTACTAGACTCAACCCCTTTAACTGTTCCAGACCTCACGCCGGCCTGCGTGAGCTTAAACGCGTGCCTTTCGGCTACCTCATAGTGGCTTGGCTGTCTTGCCAAGTCACAACAAAAGGCGTTACTCAATTCAGTACAGAATTTTTTAACTAAATATTTACTTTTAGGTGAAATATTTTTATTCTTTGTTTAATTTTTCTAATTCTCCTAATTTTTTCCATCACTGTAGCAATTTATCTTAGAAAACAATTATTAAATTTATTATATTATAGAATTTATAAACATCTGACAACAGCTTTAATGCAAAAATACAGAAATAACCACATATTAATTCATCATAATGCTGTATTCTATTGACATTATAGTTAGCTCAATTTTTCCCACATAGCTGATTAATGCCATTGTAATGTTGCTGCTGAATTACTGAAAGACTATTTATTCTTACTTTTGGGTTTCTAGTAATATATACAGTGTGTGTAAATATTGTTTAATCAGATTTTTAGGACAAAACTTGATAATGGTCTATCGCACTTAATAATTATTTCTTCAAAATCTTCTTTATTACTTTTTCTTTTTTCTCCACTGCTATATTGTTTCTTTTTCGTTTTTCTTATTCTGCGTTATAGTTTTTTCATTAACTGATTTAGCTATAGCAGCTACTGTACCAGCTAATGAACAGTTAGCTCCTAATGTTGCTAATAAAACTAGTAAATAACCTACTTCATGATTGGTGAAGCTTATCCTTCTTTTATTTTTTAAATAATATTCAATATTTTTTCGTAACAGGTACCGTTATGGACAAATTTCCACTATTTTTCTTATCTACCTACCTTTTTTTAGTATCTGTTAACTAATCATCAATGCTGTGTAGTTGATCTTTCTTGAGTTTTATTGATCTACCTTTACTTTTTCCACTCATTAGCGTAGTATAATCAATACTTTATATATATATATATATATATATATATATACTAAAAATAAAATATTATAATCCTCATAGATTTTTACGAAACTAAAATCATTCCCAATTTTCTTTTTCTATACAATATTCCTCTAACTGCTGTTGCAGTTAATTTTTCCCCATATGATGCATTTTCCATATACATTCTGTGTTTTGCGATTGTTATGAGATGTTTATCTGATTCATGTCTAGATCTAAATCTTTTTTATATTTATAGGCAATTTCATATGCTTCATCTAAAAGATTTTTACCTTGATGTCCTTATACCGATGCCTCTTCTTTAGTCTTCTTGCTGGCCGTTGTGGCTGAGTGGTTCTAGGAGCTTCAGTCTGGAACCGAGCGACCGCAACGGCTGCAGATTCAAATCCTGCCTTGGGCATGAATGTGTGTGATGTCCTTAGGTTAGTTAGGTTTAAGTAGATCTATGTTCTAGGGGACTGATGACCTCAGATATTAAGTCCCATAGTGCTGAGAGCCATTTGAGCCATTTAGTCTTCTTCTTGTTTCTTGTTTATCCAGGCTTCTTGAGAGCTCTTGTGAATAGATACGATGAAACACATTCAGCAGTGGCGTGGGACAATCTATGAAGTTACACAACAGTTCGTAATTTAATTTTTGAAACAGTCAGTTTATTGGCATTTCTGGAAATAAAATCACCATCATACTCTCATGCAGTCAGCAAATTTCGTGTAACAGTTTCTATGTGTAATGGGACTTATTATGTCGCAAATCGTTCAAATGAATTAATTAACCTGCATTACAGTGCTGCTAAGCAATGTGATCAACAAAGTGATATGTGTCTTAATTAAAACAGAACCTCGATATATGGAATAAACTTGTGGTTCATTTTTGTCAAAATCAGCACTTGTGTCAAAATTAATTTCCAACTTCGTGCATTAAGTCAAGTGTGTTTGCAACTATTGTATGCAATTCACTGGACAGCTCGATAATGCACTAGAGTGTAACACATTTCTAATCGAGTGCTCAGGTTTCATTTTTCCCTAATGGGTTAAATGAGACTTTTGTAATAACTTGATGTATCTATCGCATGTGAAGCCTAAATGAAACTGGATTTGTCTCCATTCGGGTGAAAATAAAAAAAAAAACTTTACCAAGAAGGTCAGCGAACTGTACACATGCACATTTAGCACTCTAAGTGATAATTCGTCTCATAGTTAAAGCCGCACATAAATTCACACTTTTTCATGCAGACAAAATTCAAAACACCTTTATACTAAACAGCTAAATTATGGCTTGCAATTACTAATTAACATTTCCCATTGTGAATAAACTGCAACGTGTATGCCGTAATCTATAAAATTTTATCATCTGAAAGAAACTATTAGTTCTTAAAATGGATTCAGATTACAGTCAACTCGTTTCCAGACAATGACATCACAAATCGATACTTGCTTGGAATGAACGAAATACCTGTACTGAAAAATACTGTCCATTGAGTAATTTACTGACCTTTATAACAAATTTGATACCCATTGCATCGCTACATCCTCTAGCTAATCTTTCTTCTATTGTAGTGTCTGGTCCACAATACTTGTAACCCAGTAGATGCATTTCAAATCATCTATTGTTAGTTAATGTATTTACTTAACTCTTCCCATATTTTTCAGATTTCCAAAGTTTATGCAGTAAATTACTTAAAATCTAGTTTATAATAAAATAGTTGAACTTACTAGTTAACATTTTTGATATAACAATTTTTTCACTATGATAATTTTTATTTCTGGGTGATTCTTCTCCATGAATTACCAGTAACCCATTAGTTAGATCTGTTATATCATTCATCCAAACATATTCAAGTGGTTTCTCTGTATATTTTAGTAATCATTCACCTGTCTCCCACATTCTGAATTGTGAGGTACCTGATGTTAATTTTGGAAATAATCTTCAACAATTTCTTTTATCAAGTTACTGCATATAGTACCTCTACTTGATATTAATTTATTTGGATTTTTATCAAAATATAGTGATCCTGATTCAAATAATTTATTTGCAAACTTTGATAAATCAACAGACCATATTTTGTATTTATACTGTCTAAGCCACACATTTTTTAGTGCAACTGTATCTTCATGTGTTACTTCACCAATTTTAAAATTATGTCCACTGAGTTATGTTAAGTTACCAACACATGTAAAAGCACCAGTAGGTCTTAATCTAAAAACTTTATCATCATGCTTTTAACTTTGTTTCACTTATATTTATTTTTCAGCATTCTTTTATTTTTTTGCTCTCTTCTGTATTTCTGTGTAATTGATTTCGTATTTCTTATTCACTGAAGGTATAATTAAATTATTTAATTGGTGGTATAATCTTCAAATTTCTCTAACTGATGATGATGATAAGGAACCATTTTATTTAAAGTTCTCTATTTTCTTCAATACCTCTCAGAATGTTAGCATCTAAACCTTCGGTTTGTGGTTTAAGTAGTTCGATAGCATTAATAACAGTCTGAACTTCTATTTTATATTTCTCATATTCTAATCTTAGTTATTTCTCACTTGTTTGGAAAATTTCTATTTACTCTTCAACTTAACTTTATCCATATTATGCAGCTGCAAACGTGACTATATTCGGTATACTGGAGGTATAAATTAAAAAACGCTTTCTGTCACAAATTTCCATGTTTTCTTAAATACATGATGCGTTTTGGGCGCTGTGAGTCAATCATCATGTGTAAATTCTCTTAATACATGATTTATTTTTGTATTTTAATGAGGTGAAATGTATATTCTGTCATGAAAGTGTTTGATGTTAGGTTATGATTTTCGTTAGTCAACTGGAGCTAATATGTAATTAACAATGGAAAAAATAAACGGTGTAAACTTACCACATAACATAAGAAAAACGTTTTTCTTGTAGTATCCTTAACATGAACTTCTGCATCATATTTTGCTAGCATTTAACCACAGTAAAAGGCATTAGTAATTTTTAAATTTCTTGCTTAATGTTTATGTTCATATTTATGTTGTTTATATTATGATATGTTTATGTTTAATGTAGACCATTCGTCGGGTGCAAGTCTTTCGATTTGACGGCACTTCAATGACTTGCGCGTCGATGGGGATGAAATGGTGATGATTAGGACAACACAACACCCAGTCCCTTAGTGGAGGAAATCTCCAACCCAGCTGGGAATCGAACCCGGGCTCTTAGGATTGAGTCTGTTGCACTGACCACTCAGCTACCAGGGGCAGACAGTACTATGGTGGACTGCAGTGCGTGACAATTCTTGTGTGGTAGTTGACAATAAATCCGTTAGTGATGTATGTTTTGTGGTATGGCCACAACTGAATTCTCCATTTCTATGGCACATTTGTGTCAAATGTATAGTGCAAGTTAATGGTTTGAAGTTGACACTGTCTCATCAAATTAAATATAGCTGACAATTATCTCTGCTTCTTTGAAGACTAAATTTATGACTGTGCTTTTTTCTGAGGGGAGCTATGAATTGTGTTTGAATTACCATACCGAATGTTTGTTGTATAACAGGGTTAACTATGTGTGTGTGTCTCAACTGCCATTCAACTGTGTATAAAGTATTTGTGTTTCAGGGGGACGATCTGCATTTGACAGAAAGAGAATATATTTATGTGTTTAAAGGGGATGACCATGGACACAGCTCATGTTGTTATGAATGAATAATGTTAACAGGCCACTGGCATGTATGATTCTCTGAGCATATTTGGAACGGTAATGGTAAACAGTTGCTGTGGATTTGGCACTGTAATATAGTTTCACTGTTTGTGAATGCTGTAATTCTCCTTTTAGAGTTTCCCTGTCTCTTAGAAAAGAGCTTCTTAACTAGGTTTGTTTAACGTTTGATACAGTTCTATGCAGGATGTTAGTATAAGTCATGTCATGAGTCGATAAGTTGTGTTAACATAATCAAATTTTAGAAGTTCTTTAAGAGCTGCTGAGAAATTTTGAGTGATAATTTTTAGCGGGTTGTTCTGACAATGTAATCAGTTTTCAAGATATGGGTCAGTATCTGTAAGCTTTTGCTAATTGTTCTGTCAGAAGTTTGGTTTATTATTCTGAAAACCTTATTTACGTTAAATTGGGTAACCATTGAATTTAAGGTAAATGACTAAAATTGATTTTGATGTAACACTTGAGCCATCATAATTCAGACTAATAAATACTCAAGACGATATGTAAAATTTTGGAGGCGACTAGAAAAAAAAAAAAAACTAAAATGGTTTAAGAAAAAGGAAAGTGTTCAACAAGGCAGTTTCCTTTCCCTATTACTTTTAATTATACTTGTGGACACTCATGAAAGAAATCAAGGAAATAGAAAATGAATATCTCAATCCTTTTGCTTTTTCTGATGGCATCTCCATCTAAGGAGAGACGCAAATGAGTGTTCAGAGGAGACAGGAGTACTAGAATAAGAGAAAAAGGAAACAGCTCTTACCACCAAGTAGGGAACTTAATCTGGGACAAAGGTCATGAGCTGTGAAGGGTGACTGCTCAGTACCTGCAAGTTTTTGCAGATGGGATAGGTTCTACTGACCCTCAGTAGTCTTCTTTGTTTGACATTTAGTCAAAAGATGGTTCCGTGCTATGTCGCTGGCGACAGTTACAGTCGTGTGACGTCAGTTGGCTCTGCGCTCTGTTCTGTAGGTAGCTGAGTTTTTTTTTTGTCACGAAATATGTAGTCCAAAATAGTTGCAGAAAGCTACTCTCTTAAGAATGGCGTTCTTTCCTATCATATGTATACGATCTTAATGGTTACGATTCACGTAACTTCATATACAGGCACTTATCTCTCAAGTGTTGTTGCCACTTGCCTGGTACATATAACTTCGCGTGTTTGACGGTTCATGTTCGAGTTCCATCTTTGCAGCAGAGCTGAGAGCACTGTTGCTGCTGATCACTCCATAGAGATGGAAGACAAGGCTGAGAGGTCATGCCTTTGCTGCGGCATTGGTGGAAAGCAGATTGTCTTGGTGTCGTTCTCACGACACATGGAAATTTGTTGTGCTACCACGCCATAGTGTGGGCAAATGAGGTGGTAAAATGAAAGCTGTATCAGTGAATGAGCCGTCGATTATACCTCTCAACAAGCCTGCCGACAGACAGGAGAAGAATGATAAAGACGATTGTACAACTGTGCTACCTCTGTAGATCCAGTGCAGGCGCACTGAATGGGCAGAGCTGTACTGCACGAAGATCGACTGCTGTGAGCTCGAACTTGGCGAAGGGTCTGTAGACTCGGATGCCATGATCGAGTTACAGGCAGCAAGTATGGTAGACTTCAGGGCGCTAAAGAGCGTTGTGGCTACACACACCATAGCAGAGCCAACGAACAAGAATACACTGTAGAAGCAACAAGAGAAGACAACCAAGGTGCTCACACAGGGATCGTCTTGGATTTGCAGTTAAAATGCAGTCCAGGAAGTGCTTCTAAATGGTGACTAGGGAGATGTAAGGCTGCAAAACAGGACAAATAAGAAGAGGCCGTAGATTTCAATCATCACCGTGCAAGCAGAAGGCCATTCCAGTATCATCTTCAAGCTGCGCAAACTCCACGACTTCCCCATCACTGTGGAAGTTCTACCATGCAAGTTGGACTGTAAGAGTCAGTGCTTCCGAGGCCAGGGTGGAGGCCATGTGGTGAAGTACTGTCACAACACCATCAGGTGTGTAAAATGCTCTGGTTAGCATGACAGTCGCACCTGTGGCAGAGACAGAGATGAAATGCCAATGTGCCCCCACTGCAGAGGGCACTATATTGTAGACTTGCGCTGCTGGCTGGTGTTCGCAGGCCACAGCAGCGCCAGCTTGAAGAAGCGAAAGATGGCGAACCAGGTGGGCTTGGCAGCTGCTGAGAGGGCCATAAAGAAGCATAGGAGGAGATGAAGACGAGGTTTGATCGTGACTTCGTGCTCCGAGAGGACCAGAGGCAGCCTGGCAGCGGAAAATAGGGAAGAAGAACAGGGCATCAACATCGACACTGCCATCCATTAGGCAGAGTCCTGATTTAGGATGGTGCGATGAGTGCAAGAGGCAAATACTGGATTCAGGTGTAGCTGACAGACCTACTGCAAATTCGCAAGAGAAGACATTGTGACACAACCAGATGGAGGACAAAACTCCACAAAAGAAGACAACTCACAGGCCGTCACAAGTAGAAGCAGCACAAGAAGAACACCAATTACCCTGATCCCAGATGGTCAACCTAGGGGCACAAACAAATGGGGTCGTTGGAGACTACTGCAAACTGATATCCCCTGAACAGCATGCACTAGCAGACAAAAAAACCAAACTGATAAAGTATGGAGACAGCTCAAAGGACCAGGCAAAAGAAAATGGGATGCATGGTACATTACGTCTACAGTGGAGAGACTGCCATCAGTTCCAGGCTTTTAGAGGTTTCTCTTGGCCATGACACAAATGCCAGAGCTGTCCCCAATATCCTTCCAAGTTCCGACTGGGGGAAAAGAAAGTTCCCCACCAAATCACAAAGGCTAAGAAGCAGGAATAGTTACCCACAATTAAGTATTGCATTTTCAACCTCAGCAGAGAAAAATGAAATTAAATAAACGAGCAGTAAATATATTTTAGCTGTGCCTGACTGAAAAGGGCAGAGCAGGCCTTAAAAAAATCCTGGTCTGCGGTGGCTGGCTATGTTACTGCCAGTGAAACAGCCACCATCCTTTCCACACAAATTTTTTCTGATGAGTTTTCATTTTATAAGCATAAGTACCTAAACCCATCTTCTGGTCTCTGAGTCATTGCACAAGTGTCCACCACCAGGTGGATGAATGTGCATCTCTTGAATTTTCAGTTCCCTAGCAGAAGATATGTGTGGGTTATAGGTTATATACAACGTACATGAATTCCTCTGTCATTTTTCAATATGGGTTAAACTGCAAGTATGTCTCATGCATTTTTCGTTATTGCTGTCATTTTAACTTGGGTCATGTGGGCTTTGATGTTAATGGTCGTGCAGCATCATCACAACAGCATTCTAACATTGGAAATCACAGCTTTCCGCTTCGCATTAGGTTATCGAATTGGTAGTATGCAAGTGGCATCTATGTGCATGGATCTGTCACTGATGGATGCTGGCATTACCACACATGAGTGGGACTCGGTGCTTGTGGCCTAATCTGGCCCAGCACAGCTCAGGGCAAATGTGGTTGACTGATGACACTGCACCTCTGGGCTGATAGGGTGCTTGACAGTGAGGCTGTAATGGCATACTGAGCCTAATAAAATTTAAGGCAAGTCATCACCAAACTTAATTGCTTAAAATTTAATATCAGAGGGGTGGACGGAATTGTTTAAACTTCAGGCAGCTGGAGTTTAGCTTGAGGCAGGCAGTGGGTAATGTCAGGGGTGAACCCAATGGCCATCTTGGTTCTGTTCTTAGAACAGGTGATCTAACAACCAGGACTGCAGGTCCCTACTCATCTGCGTGAATAACAGGTTGTTAAGTGGTTTTTCATGTGACTGAAAATAGGTCAGTAGACTAGTTACTACCTGTAGGTTGAAAAACACATTTATGTGTCAAAAAGCTCAAACTGGAATCCTTTGTGAAACAGACAGGCCTAAATCTGTGGGGGAAACTAACATCCTTTGTCTCAGGGGGTAAATCTGGCAAAAACGCGGCCAGTATTATTCGTCAGTCATCTTGGATTGCAAAATGACAATGCACCATCTAGAATTTTTGAATTTCTGGCAATTTATACTTAGGATGACAACCCCACTTCCACTTCCACATAGGAATTGGGTGTGTGGGTGCGGAATCCCACTAGCACACTTGGGCTAATTTCAATTTCCTGCCTATTTTTGAATTTCACTCCATTTTATACATAGTGCTCTTGGTCTATGTCACATGGGCGACCTTGGAGACAGGACCCTTTGTTCCAGAACTGAGAAATTCAAGGACAAGGAGGATGACACGAAAACCAGTTAACAGAACGATAAAGGGGTGAGGCGGGAGGGGGGGGGATAGCATCTGAGCATCTGTTGTTCCCATTCTCTGCTTGCCTACTGCTCTTAGCCGAGGGATACTAGCCCGCATCACATAGGATGACGCGTCCGACCATAGAGGAGGAATGGTAGGGAAGCGTGGAGCAGATGAGATCTGTGCATGCATGACAGCAGAGAATGGGCAAATACAGTTTACATTGCCAAACTGTGTTACTGCAGACAAGAATTAGGTTCATTTGCCTACAGTACATCGTATCATACGCTCAAACCTATGACTGGAATAAATTTTAAAACCGATTTCAATCAATTATCTTGAGAGAATCTTACTTCACGTCTTGATGACGTTGCGTCCACTGCTTCACAGCTGTAGTCCGCATAGTGCCGAAAGGCGAGAACAGCTGACGCAGCTTTGTGAAGACGTCAAATACAATTTCTCTCAAAATTATAACTGTATAACAATGTCATTGAAACTGCTTGAAATAATTGTCATTTATTGCGGTTTGGACTGCATTATAAGTAAAAATGTAATAAACAGCAAAATAAACTTCAAGTGTAAACCCCCTGCTTCTAATCCATAGAATTTCTAAAAATGTGTATAAGGCGTGATTGTGAGTGTGTTTCACGTTAGTTCGGTGTAATCACTATGTGTAGAAAAGAATTACTAGTAGAAAAGACTAAAGTAAAATACTGTTGCAAAAATGCTCAGTATGTTGTAATAGTTTTCGCTGTCAACAGGTGTTACGTATGAAAACTAACTCGTTCGACATTACAGTGAGAGATGGCATTTATAATCCGTCGAACAAGCAAACAATTAACTATCGTCTACGAATAACTCGAGGGAATGCTGACCGATACCATCGAAAGCCACGATACCTCGTCAGGCAACCGTCGCTGTCATTTTAAAGCATTTTCCAATAGTGCTTTGAAAATGACAGACGTTTACGTGTGGAAGGTTTTGACGAATTTATTTGACCGTATTATTACAAGTTATTAGAGCTTACAACACGCTGAGAAAAGCTTAACCTCTCCTTGGACAATATGTTGAAGTTATACTCTGCATACTACATAGGATACGAATTCGTAATCAACAAAGATTAGGAAGTTCTTGTATACCATGTATGTAACTGATATGTTGACAAATATATTTATGAACCACGAGTCTTTAAGACCAAGAAATATTATTACTTTACTTTTTCCAAAGTATACATCGTAATACCAAATTCACTGCTATATGAGTCTGTGTCCGAACCATCTGATTGTATATTTACAATGATGAGTTAAGGCTTACACCCATCTTCAACTCGCTATCAAAGCCTTCTTCCTGAAGCTTTTTAGCATGCAGCACAACATGTGCCCACGCTGAAAGAGGGGATGTCGCCTATTGCTTCCCACATCACTTGTAAAAATGGTTCAAATGGCTCTGAGCACTATGGGACTGAGGTCATCAGTCCCCTAGAACTCAGACCTACTTGAACCTAACTAACCTAAGGACATCACACACATCCATGCCCGAGGCAGGATTCGAACCTGCGACCGTAGCAGTCGCGCGGTTCCAGACCGTAGCGCCTAGAACCGCTCGGTCACTCCGGCCGGCTAGCTTTTAACCTTTGCCCAAATTAATTCCATGGGATTATACTGACAGTGATACGTGGGTAAACGTAGAACTGTGTGACGACATTCACGTGCGAGCCTGTACGTTCTGTCGTGTAACTTATATACCGGAAAGTAAGGAACGATAGGTCGCGAAATGGAAACCGCAGTGAAAATCAAAACTATTTTACTTGCAGCAGTTAGCTACAACTTCCAGCTACTTATCTCCTCAGTCGCCGATCCGACATAGACGTTTGTCGTAGCGTTGTACCAACTTTCCAATACCCTCGTTATAGAATGCAGCCGTCATTGCTTTCCGCCAATTCTCTACGCTGGCCTACAGCTCATTGTCTGTGCGAAAATGTTGTCTTCATAGTCAGCGGTTCATGTGAGCAGAGATGAAACTCAGAGGGAGACAATTACGAGCTGTATTGTGGGTAATCAAACATTTCCAATTGTTGGCAGCCCTGCAGCCAGGCGACTAGCGCGAGGTTTGGTGTTCTCGTAAAGATAAGTTATTTTAGATTATAAAACATATAGATTAGTACTGATTACGTGGTAAATAAGTGTATTGGTGTGCCGTTTAAGTGTACCATTAAAGGTTTCAATTTTCTGTACGTAATATAGCAGAAAACGCGAAAAGACCGTACAGTCGTATTTTCTGTTTACGTTCTGCTGCAGCAAATCTATAGAATTTCGTTTAGTTGTTCCTTGCTCTCTCCAGCAATTTAACTTAGCGTACCTCTTCATTATTTAACTAGCATTTCCGGAAAGTAGCGTAAAGTTTAACTTGTTGTTTCAGAAACTTTGCACTTTTGTTTTTGTTTACATCAGTTGCGTATAGGCCAAATTTGTGTAACCATATTTTCGTGTTTATCTGTAATTTAACTGACTTATTCTTAATAAATTATTACGTTTATCATGAGTGAAAAGTGCTTGACTTGCCGTAGAATAGTTAGGTCGGGGCTTTGGTGTGATGGGTGCTGTAGTTTTTTCCATGTGGGTGACTGTAGTGGCGTGGGAATAGGGGAAGTAAATGAGACTCATCAGTGGTTTTGTAGGATTTGTAGTAGAGATAGGAAGATACTGGAACAGGAGGGGAAAATTGCTGCCCTTCAGGCTGAGTTAGACAAGGCCAGGGGAGACCTTGACAGGTTAAGGAGGGAGAAGGGTAAAGAGAGGTGGGAAGTGGCAACAGGCAACAGGAGGAACAGGCCTAGAACTTTGTCTGACAGCTTTATGGTGAATGTGGAAAATAGATTTGACCTGTTGCTTCAGTTAGAAGCTGGTGAGCCTCAAGCAGTTACAGGTGTAGACAGGGCACAACAAACTTTCAGCAGCAAATTGAAAAGTAAGAATGTAGGGAAATCAGTAAAGAGAAAGAAAGTGTTGTTGTTAGGTAGTTCCCATGGAAGAGGTGTTGGCCAACTCTTGCAGGATGAACTAGGATCAGAATACCAGGTCACCAATTTTTTTAAACCTAGTGCTGGTCTGGAGCAGGTGACAGAGGATTTAGGATCACTTTGCAAAGATTTCACTAAGGAAGACACCGTGGTTATAGTGGGTGGGGCAGGTAACAGTATTGACAGAGATCCTGGGTACAGCATAGAGTGTGACCTGGCGAAGATTGCATCAGCATCGAAGCATACCAGTGTTGAGTTTGTATCTGTTCTTGGGCGCCATGACCGACCTCATTTGAACTCTTCTGTCAAGAGAGTTAATTTGGAGCTGGAACGGCTGCTCATGTCGGGTGCGGGGTCACACATTGGTGTGGTTCATGTTGATTCTATCAGTAGGTGGGATTATACTAGGCATGGCCTTCACCTCAACAGGAAGGGGAAGGGTAAATTGGCTGGGGAAATAGCAGGAAAGTTAAAGGGGGGAGGCACTGTCATGAGTGGTAAAATACCAGTGGTTATAGGATTCAGAAAAGACCCTTTTTTAGGGTAGGGAGGACAGAAAGAAAACAAATTTTAAGAGAGGTTAGAACTGAGACAAACCTTCAGTTTGAGAAAGAAATCAAAAAACATAATTCCAGCTTATTACATCAACATAAACAGCCATTGGTTAAGAATTTTCAACTGTCAGCAGATATTTTAACTCCACCCAATTTTAACTCAGTCAATGTGAAATGTCAGCTATCTTTATTGCATCAAAATATTCGAGGACTGAGAAATAAAATTAATGAATTAACTATCTGCATAGATGAATTAGAGTCTTCAAACCCAGCTGACATAATCTGCCTCTCCGAACATCATGTGACCACTGGTATAGAACTTTTAAGTGTTACAGGGTTTAGGTTAGCATCTCACTTTTGTAGATCAGAAATGGAGAAAGGAGGAGTTGCCACATTCATCAGGAACTGTCATAAATTTAAGAACATAGACATTCATAAATTTTGCCTAGAACAGCATATGGAAGCATGTGCAACAGAATTAGATTTTCACAAAAAATCTTTCATAATATTAAGTGTATATCGAGCACCTGCAGGTAACTTTAATTCTGTTTGTAAGCCACCTTGAAGCTGTACTGGCCCATTTAACAACCAAAAACAAAGAAATAGTGGTTGCTGGTGATTTCAATGTAGATTTCCTTAAAGACTCTCCCAATAAGAACTTATTTGAGTTAGTAACACTATCATTCAACTTAATTCCCACAGTAAAGTTCCCCACTAGGATAGCCACTTGCTCACAAACAGCCATTGATAATATCTTTATAGAAAAGTCAAATGAACAAAATTATATTACAAAACCAATAATCAATGGCCTCTCAGACCATGACATGCAGTTCCTTCTGTTAAATGTTAATACTGAACAGGATATAAAATCTGTTAAATCTGAGCTCAAGAGGGTAATCAGTAAGCCAAAAATTGATTATTTTAGGACACTCCTCAGAGACATTCACTGGACTGATGTTTACAGTGCTCATGGCATGAATGAAAAATATAACATTTTTGCTAATAAAGTGCTTACCTTATTCGAACACTGCTTTCCCCCAAAACTTACCAAGGTTAGAGCAAAGTCTACAAAGAAGCCATGGATTACTCGAGGAATAGGGGTATCTTGTAAAACCAAAAGAAAACTGTATCTGTCAATCCGAAACATTTCCAATGTTGATGCTATAGCACATTATAAGAAATACTGCAAAATATTAAAGACTGTAATACGGATGTCAAAGCAAATATATTACAAGGAGAAGATAGTCATATCAGATAACAAAATAAAGACAATATGGGATATAGTGAAGGAGGAGACCGGTAGAACCAGACATGAAGAGAAACACATAGCATTAAGAGTAAATGATGCATTGGTGACAGATGTGTATAGTGTTGCAGAACTTTTTAACAAACATTTTATAACTGTTACTGAAAAGATGGGGTTGTCAGGTTCGGTAGATGCTGCTATGGATTACCTTAGACCAGACATTTCAAGTAACTTCCATAATATGAATTTGACCCTCACTACCCCAACAGAAATAATGTCCATCATAAAATCTTTAAAATCAAAAACATCTAGTGGGTATGATGAAATATCAACAAAGTTAATTAAAGAATGTGATTCTGAGCTAAGTAACATATTAAGCTATCTGTGTAACCAGTCGTTTATCAGTGGAATATTTCCTGAATGGCTGAAATATGCTGAAGTTAAGCCACTGTTTAAGAAGGGAGATAAAGAAATAGCATCAAATTTCCGTCCAATTTCACTGTTGCCAGCATTCTCAAAAATTTTCGAAAAAGTAATGTACAGTCGTCTGTATAACTATCTTATCTCAAATAACATACTGTCAAAGTCACAGTTTGGATTTCTAAAAGGTTCTGATATTGAGAAGGCTATCTACACTTACAGTGAAAATGTACTTAATTCATTAGACAAAAAATTGCAGGCAACTGGTATATTTTGTGATCTGTCAAAGGCATTTGACTGTGTAAATCACAATATCCTTTTAAGTAAACTAGAATATTATAGTGTAACAGGAAATGCTGCAAAATGGTTCAAATCTTATATCTCTGGCAGGAAACAAAGGGTGTTATTAGGAAAGAGACATGTATCAAGCTATCAGGCATCATCCAACTGGGAGCTAATTACATGTGGGGTCCCACAAGGTTCCATTTTGGGGCCCTTACTTTTCCTTGTGTATATCAATGACCTTTCATCAGTAACATTACCAGATGCCAAGTTTGTTTTGTTTGCCGATGATACAAACATTGCAATAAATAGCAAATCAAGTGTAGTCTTAGAAAGATCAGCCAATAAAATATTTGTGGACATTAATCACTGGTTCCTAGCCAATTCTTTGTCACTAAACTTTGAAAAAACACACTACATGCAGTTCAGAACTTGTAAGGGGTGTCCCAAGAGTATATGTCTAACATACAATGACAAGAAGATAGAAGAAGTGGACAGTGTTAAATTCTTGGGATTACAGCTTGATAATAAATTCAACTGGGAGGAGCACACCACAGAACTGCTGAAGTGTCTTAACAAATCTCTGTTTGCAATGCGAATTTTGTCAGACATAGGGGATATAAAAATGAAAAAGCTGGCATACTATGCTTACTTTCATTCCATAATCTCATATGGGATTATTTTTTGGGGTAATTCATCAAGCCAAGCTAAAGTTTTCCGGGCACAAAAACGTGCAGTAAGAATTATATGTGGTGTGAACTCAAGAACATCCTGCAGAAGCCTGTTTAGGGAACTAGGGATACTAACTACAGCTTCCCAATATATTTATTCCTTAATGAAATTTGTCATTAAAAATATATCACTTTTTCAAACCAACAGCTCAATTCATGGAATCAATACTAGAAATAAGAATAATCTTCACAAGGATTTAAAGTCACTTAGTCTTGTACAAAAAGGTGTGCATTATTCAGGAACACACATTTTCAATAACTTGCCAGCAGCCATAAAAAGCTTAACAACCAATGAAATTCAGTTTAAGAGAAGCCTAAAGGATTTATTGGTGGCCAACTCCTTCTACTCCATTGATGAATTTCTTAGTAAAACCAACTGATTTGTATATAAGTACAACATAACTTCTGCACAATTTCAGTGCAGTAATGTGTTCACTGAAAATTTGTGTGTCTGTGTGTGTGTGTGGTTGTGTGTAAGTATAATCTAACTTCTGCACCATTTCAGTGCAGTAATGTGTTCATTGTAAATAAGTATTTCAGTAGTTGTATTACATGTTTATTACCTTATAAATAAATAAAAAACTTTTTTATTTTAAATTCAGTGCATTAGTATTTGTAAAATGACTCTTAGTGTTCATTAAAATATGACGATCATTCCACTTGGGACCTGTGGAATGGTACATTAGCTTATTTGTTTTAGTTGTAAATATTTGTCATGTATTGTTGTTTTTCTGACATGTTCCACATCCTGGAGGACCTCCTCACTACGGATCAATTGGAATGAAAGTAAATCTAATCTAATCTAAAATCAAAGAAGACGATGCAGGAGCATCTTCGTTGCCCCTGCAGAATGCGGCTGAGAATTGTCTTGAAGAAGAAAACGCTCGGCAGAAGAAATTTCTCACCAGGCCCTCGTACTTGGCGGGAAACACTATTGTTCTAGGTATCTTTATGTACTCCCTGTGTGCTCAGAACTAAAAAGGCGACATAACGCGATCGACGGGCATACTAGAGACACTGCCCCAACACACCTGTGCAAAACTTCATCGGATTTTCATTGTGGTTTCCATTTCGCGACCGATCGTTCCTTACTTTCAGAGTAACCCTCGTAAATTAACGAGCTGCAGGATTTTGGCACGAGTCTGGTTCATACTGTGCAAAGTATTTTTACTTTTAAGCCAGGGCAAAATATGCGCTTTCCTGGGGTTAGTACTTGTTGTTTTATCAGGAACAGTCGTCTGATAACTAGCGTGATACATTACAATGACCGACTTCGAAGCAAGGTATGGCAAGATTTGTTGTGAGCCATTTCATGAAACTGACAGCGTTCATTTCCGAATGGTAGTCACTGCTGTTTTCCTTACACCTAAATACAAATTTACTCTCAGGAACAAAACTAGGAGAGCCAGCATGCGGAACAATTAGCCAATAAAATATTCCTATGGTCACTTTAAAACCGCCAGCTGCATCACTCATTTTCCAGTAGGTGTTCCTGGAATCATACTGATTCACCGTTTGTTTCATCAATTTAAAACATTGTTGTACTTCCTCTTCCCTTTTACTGTGCATGTTTATAAGGGATGTGGTTCGTTCTGAACCTATATAATTTCTTTCAACTAAAAATTCTCTATTTAACACATTTGAAACCAAAATCTTTTAAAATTCTTACACTGATGAAGCGCTATCTTTGAAGCCGATATATTCATGGTTAACTGAAACAAGTATTTGTGTTACTGGGTATTCACCATTTACACGGGGCACTTTAAAATATCGTTGTCAAAACCATCCATTTGTGTTACAGGTTTCTTACGATTTCTATGCTTTCCAGGCGACAGGAAACCAACTTTTCCTAAGGTTTCACAGCTCTGACACTGTCGTTTGCAGTTCTTTCTACAGGCACCACATGCTTCTGCAGTCCATTCTCGTGTCTTCAGCTGTCAGTAGTACGAGTCCTACTTTCAAATTCACGTTAGAAAAAGTTATAAATGCGGTAAATAATCCCCTTTGCCTGCTTGTGAAGCACTTCATGTCTATTGCTGTCGCCTGACTTTTTCCTTTAATTCCGCTCAAACATTTACAGATACAAGTTAACAGTTATATTGCTACAATAAGAAGAAGATGAATGATTAGTTCGGTTGTCACGAAGTACAACAACAGTACAGCATGCAGGAGACAGATTCTCACCCCACAGCTGTTAACTCGCTGCTAGCGATGACGTGCTACAGACGCGAAATTTAATCGACAGGAAGAAGATGCTGTGATATGCAAATGATTAGCTTTTCAGAGCTTTCACACAAGGTTGGCGCCGATGGCGACACCTACAACGTGCTGACATGAGAAAGTTGCCAACCGATTTCTCATACACTAACAGCAGTTGACCGGCGTTGCCTGGTGAAACGTTGTGATGCCTCGTGTAAGGAGGAAAAATGCGTACCATCACGTTTCCGACTTTGATAAAGGTCGGATTGTAGCCTATCGCGATTGCGGTTTATCGTATCGTGACATTGCTGCTCGCGTTGGTCGAGATCCAATGACTGTTAGCACAATATGGAATCGGTGCGTTCAGGAGGGTAATACGGAACGCCGTGCTAGATCTCAACGGCCTCGTATCACTAGCAGTCGAGATGACAGGCATCTTATCCGCATGGCTGTAACGGATCGTGCAGCGACGTCTCGATCCCTGAGTCAACAGATGGGGACGTCTGCAAGACAACAACCATCTGCACGAACAGTTCGACGACGTTTGCAGCAGCATGGACTATCAGCTCGGAGACCATGGCTGCGGCTACCCTTGGTCGCATCCATGTTTGGCGACATCGCGGTGAACGCACATTGGAAGCGTGTATTCGTCACCGCCATACTGGCGTATCACCTGTCGTGATGGTATGGGGTGCCACTGGTTACACGTCTCGGTCGCCTCTTGTTGGTATTGACGGCAGTTTGAACGGTGGACGTTCTATTTCAGATGAGTTACGACCCGTGGCTCTACCCTTCATTCGATCCCTACGAAACCCTACATTTCAGCAGGATAATGCACGATCGCATGTTGCAGGTCCTGTACGGGCCTTTCTGGATACAGATGATGTTCGACCGCTGCCCTGGCCAGTACATTCTCCAGATCTCTCACCAACTGAAAACGTCTGGTCAATGGTGGCCGAGCAAACTCTCGTCACAATACGCCAGTCACTACTCTTGATGAACTGTGGTATCGTGTTGAAGGTTCATGGGCAGCTGTACCTGTACACGCCATCCAAGCTCTGTTTGACTCAATGCCCATTCGTATCAAGGCCGTTATTACTGCCAGAGGTGGTTGTTCTGGGTACTGATTTCTCAGGATCTATGCACCCAAATAACGTGAAAATGTAATCACATGTCAGTTCTAGTATAATATATTTGTCCAATGAATACCCGTTTATCATCTGAATTTCTTGTTGGTGTAGCAATTTTAATGGCCAGTAGCGTATTTTGTGACTAGTAATAACAGTAAATCTGTGGCAAACAAGATAGCCAGAAACAAACAACTAAGTAAGTCTTAGGGCAGGCCCTCCTATTTATTTAGAAATTAAAAAAAGTCAATAACCTGTTTTGAGTGATATAATTATTGTTTCAGAAATTTTGGCTTTAGGTACTACAATGACTTGCATCTCTGTCATCATTCCACAAGTATGTAAAGTTATGTGGGAGCATTTGAAACCATCTGCTTTGCTAAACTGAATGAAAGATTCTGGCTAGAGATTGTTACATAATTTTATTAAATGCTATTTTCCCTTATTTTATGGCTACCATAGACAGTAGACACATCAGAGTTGTGAAGCCTGTGGCTAGTGGGCCATCATATTACACTTACAAAGACAATTTTTCTGTTTTACTTCTAGCAATTTTTGATGCATCTTTCAAATTTCTTTTGTTGACGTGGGGTATATGGTGTAAGTAGGCTGTTAATGTTTTCTTATTGGCAACGTTACATAGCTCTCTGTATGAAAATCACTGGTTGTGCTGTGTGCAGTCTGTGGCTAGTTTGCATTGTTGTCTGCCATTGTAGTGTGGGGCAGCGGCAGCTGGATGTTAACAGCGCGTAGCGTTGCGCAGTTGGATGTGAGCCGCCAGCAGTGGTGGACGTGGGGAGAAAGATGGCGGAGTTTTGAAATTTATAAGACTGGATGTCATGAACTGCTATATATATTATGACTATTAAGGTAAATACATTGTTTGTTCTCTATTAAAATCTTTCATTTGCTGACTATGCCTATCAGTAGTTAGTGCCTTCCGTAGTTTGAATCTTTTATTTAGCTGGCAGTAGTGGCGCTTGCTGTATTGCAGTAGTTCGAGTAACGATGATTTTTGTTAAGGTAAGTGATTTGTGAAACGTATAGGTTAATGTTAGTCAGGGCCATTCTTTTGTAGGGATTTTTGAAAGTCAGATTGCGTTGCGCTAAAAATATTGTGTGTCGGTTTAAGCACAGTCTTGTATAATTGTTCTAAGGGGACGTTTCAATGGAAAATAAGTTGCTTCTAAAATTTTCAAAAATGTTATACTTTCAAGAAAACACATTAAATGTATCTTCACCCTACGGATCGTTTACGGAAATGACAGAGCGTATGCCGTTTGTGTTTATTGCTGATGAAGGATGGAGGATTTTCCACCGACTTCTAAATGTAGATTTAAAATTATGTGTAGGTATCGTTAGAGTCCTCTGTGTTCTTCACAATTTCGTCCTGAAGAGGGACAGTTTTCAAACTGAAGACACTCTGACAATTGAAGGTTTATTTGACCTAGAATATGGAAACGAAGTGCGTTCGAGTTTTTGAGTGAGACAGGTGCTCTCCCATAGCAAATGGCCCACATTTAAAAAGACTGTCAAGGCCAGGCACTTGTTCGATGCACATAGTTCAATTAAGTTTGTAAATTTTCGATTTAATTACCTATTGCTCACGTTATTTCGTTGATTGTGTTTACTTTTTGTTTGTTGCACGACATAATCAACAATAAGACTTCTTCTATACTCATAAAACACAGTGAAAACGGAGCATACGTAATCTTTCAGATTTCTTCTAAATAAATTTAGAGTCCTACAGGAAGCTCTTTTTTCTTTAATTTACTTAATATATCTGACAAGAAAGTAGTTTGGCTGTGAATTTTTGTCTATTACAGCTAAATTCACGAAAAAAGCAAATGCGAAATTTTATCTTGACATAAGAAAATAAAAACAACGCGAAAACCGTAATATCTTTGCTAGGTCTATCCAACGAATGTTGGATACCCATGAATGTCACTTGGTACCTGTTGTTCCGCATACCGTGGTGCTTGTGGTCGGGGGATATATTAAAAAGAAGCGCGGACTAAGAGAACACTGTAATTCAAAGAGGGAGCCATAGAAAGTCGATTGTTTGCGCTTACACATTCATGAATAATAATCTTTGTGATCATTCTGGCTTGTTGATTGTTACTTACGTTGTATACTACGTGTTTGACATTCGACTGAAAGTAATGAAAATAACATCAAACCAGATCTTGTGATGACAGGTATTTCTGTACTGGGGTACTGAAATCAGAATAAAATTCATCTAAAACAATTTTCTCGCTCACCGGTTTCACCTCGAATTCTGGAATGAGATTCTTTACAGTACTGTATCAAGACCACAGTTTCTTTGTTTTGTCAGTGTATGCCTCTGTCGTGGTGTCCCAGATCACAGGTTTCCTTTCAACCTCAGAAAATATGTATTTTTTATTTAGTGTACTTTCGAACAGTTTATTCATGCCCCTCACTTCTCTGTGTAGCTTGTTTTATGTTTTCATATTTATTTATTAAAAACTGTTGAACTGCACTGCACCATACACGATGTTCACTGTATTGTAACAAGAAGATACTGAAGGACTATCGGGTTGGCAGCATGCGCTCAAGTGACGTATCCTATGTGTGCACAGGTCCATAGGAGGAACAATGATGCCAGTAGCGTCCTTCAGCTAATAGGCTCCATCAACCGCAGTGCTCCATGACCGGCTTCGGCAACTCTTAAGTGGAAAGAGCTGTTGCCGAGCCCGGCAGCTAGTGGATCAGTGCCACTGCTAGTTGCCGTCTACTAATAGGCTACTGCCGCTACCCATAAGACACAATGCACCGAACCATCAGGAAGCTAACGGCGTTACTCGTGACTTCACGAGTGGCGCCACTAGTGTCCCTCTGCTGATAGCTGCTTTAGGCTTTTTCTAAATCGATGTTGAGCAGATATATGTTTGTACATGATGCTGCCATAATTATTTGTGGTTTCTTATTTTTGGAAACTAGAGTGATTATTCTGGGTTCGTTTTCCGAATACACCTGTCCACAGTGTTGTCCTTCCCTCACTATCTCTGTGAAATCTTTCCTGATGATTTGTCAGAAAGTTTTACAGAATTCACAAGGAATACCATACACTCTGGGTTCCTGTCCTGTCCTTTGGCATGCTTTTCGTTATGCCAGTAGTGGCATAAAGTGGTTTCTGAACCAATTTGTTAGTGGAGGTTGCATACATTCAAAGGCAAACTTGATTGATTTATGACCCCCTCCCCTTCTCCTTAACCTAATGCCCTGCTAAATGGATTATGACACCAGGGGGGAAGGCATGATTTATGACTCCCTGGGGATAATCTGTCCTCCTGAGAACCAACCATCCCTCCCCCTCCTCCTCCCGCACCCCTCTGGAAACTTCTAAACCTCCCCCCTCGCCTTTGCCAATGCAAGCACACTTTCAAGCCTGTGTTATTCGAATAGCCCCCACCCACTCTAGAAATTTGATTGACTAATTAATAGATCAATAAATTAATTAACCCCTCCCCCTCTGGGAAATTCCCCAGCCCTCACCTACCCTCCCCCATCTGGAAACTGGTATACTGATCAATTAATTATCCCCACCCCTGATGACATTGTGGGTTGCCCCAGCTGACATATGGGCCCCTTCCCCTCCCCCTCCCTTCCCCTTGAAAGGGTGGGAAAGTGAAATTTTGGCAGGAAATTTAAAAATGGCGGGACATTCAAATTTATTGGTGGGAATATCAAATTTTGTGTGTTCATCTTGAGGTTCATGGACCAACTGACTTATTTCACACCATTACAAGAAAGTTCTATTGGACCTACTCCACTCCACCACTTCCCCACTCCACTACTCGAAGTCACTTCCAAGGACCTGTGTAAAGTTTTGTCACCTGTACTGCAGGGGAGGGTTCTTGTATTGTTATTTCATAAGCAGTTCCATATATTGTTCTTTTGCTACAACACATCGAAACAGTGTGTGACTACAGCTGTGATCACATCCACGCTTTTGTTTTTCTATGAGACTTCGAGGTCTATGTCAGGTGCTAAACCCACATTAACATGTTTCTATCCATTGGATCTCACAGAAAGCTGTATATTGTGTGGTGTAAACTATTCTGCTCTCAAAACACACAGGATGGCTGGAATAAAAGACACAGGCGGTGTTTGTTATTGACAAACACTTCGCAAGATATGGAAGAGCTTGCAGCATTGTGGAGCGTTTCAAAACAACTGTCTGAAGGTGATCACTTCTGCATATAATCTCATCTTCCACAGTGATGGGGTATCAGATGTCTCAGTGTTCCATTTTGAAAAGACCAACAGCATTAATTCCTCATCTTGCAGAAATGTTTCGGTGCTGACCATCCCTGGAAGGTGTTGCTCCCACCAAGATTCTCTCCATCTCAAACAAGTGGTGTCAGTCAGTCATTATGTGGTAATCAGCGGCATACTAGTGGATGGACGGGATGGAAAAGACACTGTCGATATGGAGTGAATTACTGTAGTAAGCACCATAGTTGATAGTACTATCAGTTTTAGCAATTTTACCAGCTTTCATCTAATTTCAGTGCCAAACAATGACATGGCTCCATGATTCCCAATTTATGTATCATTGCTAAAGCACCCCTCCACTACTTACTACTTTGCAAGTACTGTATACTAGATAGCGAATATAGGTAGATAGATAGATGATTGTGCAGTATGTCCTTTCATTGTTAATTCTAGGACATATACACCAAAGTATATGAGACAGCGTCCTATACCTCTGCAGTTAGGTTATCTACATATTGCAGGCAGTTCGATAATAGAGCGGAATTTACGATTACGATTGGTCATCTTTTCGTTTGTGGATAGGAGTCACATAGTGTTCTTGCAGTCATAGGATCAAGTTGGATATTAGAAGATCGCCCCATATTGTCTTTGAGTTACCCTCCCTGCAACACTGTCGTCGATTTAATCTGCAACTGACCAGACATTACATTCCATGTCTTGTGAAGGAACAGAGCGAGCTGAGTCCAAACTGCTATTCAGCGAAAACTGTTCGTCACCAATCTCTCTCATGGCACCCATCCTAGTGCATAAGATCTCTCCAGATGCTTGCATATCGAGGAAGTTAGCACCCTTTATCGGTGTATAGTGGACATGGGAGTGTTATGGTGATATAACAGGTGGTTAAGAAGAAACATGTGGTTTATATATGATGGAACTCGAGACTGACGGAGTTTGAAGTATTTTATGTAAAACAACTGTGCTATGAATTCTGAAGTACTGTTGTAGTGTCGGGGGTCAGTACTAAGAAGATATTGGCAAGAGAGAAATGATCGTAGAACATAAACACGTGCACTTCTAAATCTACACGTTTCTGCACTTAAACACACACTTCTTAAGTAATAGAACCCAGTACGTTGTCCTCGATGGTGAGTGTTCATTGGAGGTGAGTGCATCATCTGGAGTGCCCCAGGGAAGTGTGGTAGGTCCGCTGTTGTTTTCTATCTACATAAATGATCTTTTGGATAGGGTGGATAGCAATGTGCGGCGGTTTGCTGATGATGCTGTGGTGTACGGGAAGGTGTCGTCGTTGAGTGACTGTAGGAGGACTTGGACAGGATTTGTGATTGGTGTAAAGAATGACAGCTAACTCTAAATATAGATAAATGTAAATTAATGCAGATGAATAGGAAAAAGGATCCAGTAATGTTTGAATACTCCATTAGTAGTGTAGCGCTTGACACAGTCACGTCGATTAAATATTTGGGCGTAACATTGCAGAGCGATATGAAGTGGGACAAGCATGTAATGGCAGTTGTGCGGAAGGCGGATAGTCGTCTTCGGTTCACTGGTAGAATTTTGGGAAGATGTGGTTCATCTGTAAAGGAGACCGCTTATAAAACACAAATACGACCTATTCTTGAGTACTGCCCGAGCGTTTGGGATCCCTATCAGGTCGGATTGAGGGAGGACATAGAAGCAATTCAGAGGCGGGCTAGATTTGTTACTGGTAGGTTTTATCATCACGCGAGTGTTACGGAAATGCTTCAGGAACTCGGGTGGGAGTCTCTAGAGGAAAGGAGGGGTTCTTTTCGTGAATCACTACTGAGGAAATTTAGAGAACCAGCATTTGAGACTGACTGCAGTACAATTTTACTGCCGCCAACTTATATTTCGCGGAAAGACCACAAAGATAAGATAAGAGAGATTAGGGCTCGCACAGAGGCATAAAGGCAGTCGTTTTTCCCTTGTTCTGTTTGGGAGTGGAACAGGTAGAGAAGATGCTAGTTGTGGTACGAGGTACCCTCCGCCACGCACCGTATGGTGGATTGCGGAGTATGTATGTAGATGTAGATGTAGATGTAATGTTAAAGCCAGGTGGTTTCCATAATATTAGTTATGCAGAGTGCAACGCTCTTAATACGCTAATGCGGGACATACATGTCCAACATCTGACATACATCCACACTGCAAGTTTTCTATGCCACTCACTACAGTCACAGACTTTAAGACGATAATACTACTTCCTTCTATATCAAAGAAAAACATAGATTCTTTGTGATAAATGCACAGTATACTTTACAGAGCGCTCAGTGCTCACATCTGACTATGGTTAAGAAATTATGCTATGCTCGCATCAGTCCTATAAAATGATCGCCAGAAATGGAAAATTCATCTTATGAAGTAACAGACAGATACATAGAAGCTGTGTTTGCCAAGTTGAAATTACAGGCCATGCTGCACTAACTGTGTAAACAGGACAACCGTAAAGCAAATGTACACACACAGGGTTTGCAGTACCTCAAAAACCTCTGGCATGACATATATGCTCCCTGCAAGTTTCTCTTCAATAAACTATGGTCACAAACTGTAAGATGATGAAATAACTACCTTTCACACGAAGGAAAACATCGATTCTTTGTAACATCAACACTGAACAGGTTTCCTGAGGTGTCTGATGCCTGCTGTTTACGAAGTTGAAGCCGGATTATGGTTTGGAAATTATGAAATGTTCACAACAGTCCTATAAAATGATCGTTGGCAGCCAAATATGCATACTAAGAAACAGTGACATTGTATGGGTAAATACATACCACAATCAGTAGCCGAAGGAGATGTAACCACCTTATCGCAGTTTACAACTGCTCCTGCTAACCTTCCAGTTGCACAAAGGAGTCATGGTCCGATGTCAGGTTGTGTAACTCATGTGCAGGATAATATTGTCGTTTCGCCTTGACATCAAGTCTCTAGAGTGCCTCCTCTTTCACACTATCAAGGTGTGTATATGTAGCATTGGTCCACTCTTCTCCTCCAGAGTGCGCAATTTTATTGATTTCGCTCAGTATTCATTTCAAGGTATTTTTCTCTAACTTTATGTATTCTCAGTTAATTTCGGTAAATGTACTTGGATATCGATTTTACACATTTCATCGTACATCCCTCAATTTTTACATATTTCACATAAATTTTTCGTGTTCATACCAGGTTCCCCTCGAATTTTACCGATTTTATGTCATTTTTCATATTTTTGACAGTTTTCCGTAGGTATATGGTGATATTGCTGACATACCCATGTGTTGATTGATTTTCTACGAGAATATTTGGTCGTCTTATACACCAATCTACTAAAAAGTTCTAAGACTTCCTCTCTCCCCAATGATCCACATGCATCCATTTTGGATAGGACGATCATGAAAAGTATAGTAACAGTTGCTTTGCACCTATATGAGCCTCAGTGCGTGGTGCAGATGATGGATGTATTGAAAACTCGAAGTCTGGAAGCAAATCCGTGTACTCCTCTGATCCATCAGAGAGCCTGTCTTTAGGCTCATATAGTGCTGCACTTGATGGAAACTTAAAGTCTGCAAGCAGTTCTACATGTTCATTTTACTTTCACTCTATCGTGTAAGGGTTTGCAACAGTGAGTTGACATGTGTACAGAGTTGATTTCTGTTGCTGCTCAGAGTTTTTCCCCATAGGTATATGCTCTTATTGCATACCAGATGATGTTCATTATGTCTCTTTTTTATCTTCCATGATATGTATCCACAATCCTGTCAGGCCACCCACAAACTATAGCTTTCAGGTATTTATTTTTATTACCCCAGTAACAAGTTATTCGTTAGTTGACAGTGTGTCAACTGCAGGTAACATGTTAGGCCATAAGAGTTTCCCTTCTCTAGCTACAGAGTGTGTCTCCCTGGCAGCGTCATTTATAGACGAATAGGTAGCAGGTTATGTATCCGAACTGCAACAATCCACCGCTGAAGCTCTACACACACATACATAGAAAATCTGCATGCTTATTACCAATAGCGAAGTCTCGATTTCAACCACTTGTACATTATTTTCGACAGTGCTACAGCTCTTCAATTAGCGAAATACTCTTCATACTCTTCGCAAAATGGTTCATCCAGCTAAAGAACATAATATTTGATTTAATCTATATTACCAATATTTACAATGAGATTGTCTAGTCTCCAGTAATAACAACCATCCAAGGGGTTCTACTGCGCTTATCACACCTCCTTTTATACTCTAAAGATCCATGATGACAGCACATGATCACCACGGCCAGGCTATTTTGTGTGCCAGATGTCCATTGGACGGCGGGAGATAGTGAGTATTACTCTTATGTATAACATAGAACAGCACATTAGTTGGATGCTATAATACAGCACTGTACTCGAAAGCATCCAGTCACTTCCATTCACATATTCTACAGTTGCATTACATTTGCTCTACTTTCTGTATGTCTGTGTCACAGATGGTTCCCATGATGCAGAGTAAACCCAATTTAGTTTTTGAGTGTGGATCCACTAAACATTATCTCCAGGAAAACATTTGGAGGTGGATCCACAATAGACTACATCCAGGATAGGGTTCAAAGATGGATCCACCAGGTGTTATATTTGGAACTGTGTCTAGAGATGGACCCACAATGTATTGCATATGGGATAGGTTTCGGAAGTGGGTCCCTCATGCCTTATGTCTGGAGATGTTTTCTATATCACGCCTTATGTCTGGAGATGTGCTCTTTTTCTGAAGGTGGATCCTCCAGTGGGAGGACTGGGTCATAGTAGCCATCTGTGACCCAGGGGCAGAGGTGTTGTGGAGCTAGAGATGAGAGTGAAACACCTACTGCTCCCATAGACCGAAAGGTCACAGCAGGATTAGTTCAGGAGCATCATACCTTAATTCTAAGTGACTTAATTCCACCAGCATGACAAGACGACCGAGAGACAGAACACAATTAGTGCTTAATTTCTTCAGCTGTTTGATGATGGTTACCACCCACTTTGGTATTTATTTATTTATCATATGGCAACAACAGCAAATATTGACAAGTACATAAAATTTATTTTTACATGTATATCTAGTTAAGTATTTACATATACTTTAGTTTTACTTTTTCACACAAATTGTATACACATTTTTAAATTGTAAAAATTACTAACTTAATATTATTACTTTGACTGATATAATTGGAAGCTAAAAAAGGCAGATACATTTAATCATAGTTCAATATCTAATGATTGAAGCCAACTAACAGCAGAGGGAGTAGCATTAATAAAGTCACTATATGGTCCAGGATACTTCCTCTGAGGACAATCTCTAACAATATGTTGAACAGCTTGTTCTTGGGCCCCACAATCACAGGCTGGAGAATCTCGGAGTCCCCTCTTGTCATTCATAGCGTTGCACCCGGCGTGGCCAGTTCCTATTCTGCTCAGCCTTTTCCACTCCCTTCTCTGCAGATGAAATCCTGGTAGGGTGGCAGCTGGGTCGTGGGTACCTCGATGTGCTACTGTTGCAGCATTCCACCTCTTGTGCCACTCTTCTTTAATGTCGACCTTCTTATCGTTCCTTCCATTATGCCACAGCGGATTGCGAGATTTTAAACGGTCTGGGGGAGAGTTGTTTAAGACTGCATGAATTGGGAGGCCTTGTGGGTAGTCGGGGTGGTGTAGTTTCCTCCATTCTCGATCGATTGCTTCTTGGCGTCGAAGTTCAGGTGGTGGGATGTTGCTGATGGTGCGCAGCCAGGGGACCAGGATGGATTTTAACGTGCTCGTAATAACCCTCATTGACTCAAAATGGTTCAAATGGCTCTGAGCACTATGGGACTTAACTTCTGAGGTCATCAGTCCCCTAGAACTTAGAACTACTTAAACCGAACTAACCTAAGGACATCACACACATCCATGCCCGAGGCAGGATTCGAACCTGCGACCGTAGCGGTCTCGCGGTTCCAGACTGTAGCGCCTAGAACCGCTCGGCCACCCCGGCCGTCCTCATTGACTCGTTCAGGTGTACGTCCAGCTTCCTCATGTGGGCACTATGTTGCCACAATGGAGCACAGTATTCGTCAACTGCGTGCACCAGCGTAAGTATTGTATGTAGAGTCGATGCATCAGCACTCCATGTTGTACCAGCTACTTTCTTTATGATGTTGTTTCGGGTCTGTAGTTTTTGGTTGTTTTTTCCAAGTTTTTTTTTTATACATCAGAGACCGATCTAGTGCGACACCAAGTTATAATAGGCTGAAAATTATGTCTAACCTTTTGTTGGCAGAAGCTGATATTTAACTGCTGGTTTGCAATTCTGTTGTTTAGATGGAACGTGCAGACTTTTGTCTTTGCTGCATTTGGATGGAGTCTCCATGCTTTGTAGTATGTGTTGAGAATTTCTAAGTCTCTAGATAATATAGGTTCTCCTCCCTCAAGTGTGCTGGTTTGTACGGCTATTGCAAGGTCGACGGCATAGTAAAACTTTGCGCTAGCAGTGTTTGGCATGTCACTGGTGTAGAGATTGAAAAGTAGGCGTGCTAGGACGGACCCTTGGGGGAGCCCATTTTTCAAGGTAAATGACTTGCTCTGTTTTTATCCAATACTAACCTTGAGGTAGCGGTTGGTTAACATATTTCCTACAAGTGTCTTCAGTTTCTTACTTGCGACATGCTTTTTTAACTTCAGCAGGAGTCCATCTACCCACACAGTGCCATGTGCTGCTGACAGATCAACAAAGGCTAATGATGTCTTTAGTTTCTTTTGGAATCCAGCCTCAATGTAGGATGTCAAGGCTAGGACCTGCTCACAGCAGCTCCGCTTGCTTCTGAACCCAGCCTGATATGTTGGGTTTATGTTGTTTATTATTCCTTGTATTGTGTTATGGATGAGTCATTCCAGTAGTCTGAAGCACACGGTCAGCAGTGCAATTGGCAGCTAACTTGAGGGGTCATGTACTGGCTTTTCAGATTTGAGGATTGCTAATGCGAGTGCAATCTTGAACTGTTGAGGCACCGTTCTGGTCTTGAGCATATCATTGTAGAACTTCTTCAGCCAAGTTCTTCCATGTTCCCATATGTGTTTTATAAATTCAGGAAATATGCCATCCAGTCCTGTGGCTTTTCTCATTTTCAATGTTTTGATGGCTTCATTTATATCTATTTCAGAAAATAGTTCTGATAGTGTGGTGTTATCATGGAGGTGCCTATTGACTTCATTGAGTTCGTTCTTTACTTTCTATTTCATGGTTGTGTCTACAGGGACCTTCTCAGCTCTTGATTTTATGTGTAGTGCCAGTTCTGATGGCGTAATCTTTGGTTGCTGATTGCTGACGTTGTTTGTTGTGCCAAGTTTTCTTAATAATCACCATGCCTTTCTGCTTGAATGAATGAAATTTAAACTAGACATCATGTCCATCCATTTCTGCTTTCTTGCTTCATTTAGCTGTTCTAGTATTATTTTACCAGTATCAGGGTTTTCAGTTTGTTGATATTCTGCATACTAGTTTTCTATTGTGTCATCCCAGCAAGGGATGTATTGCTTCCTGAACCCTCGAGGTATATTACGTTTGGCTGCACCAATTATGACTCCCACGAATCTTTTGCAGTTTTCTGCTTTTGGGGCTACCCAGCGTAGGTGTTCTATCAACTGATTCCAGTTAGCTTTCTTGAAATTCCATCTTGGCTTGTTAATGGAATTTATTATGGGTATCTCCAGCCCAGTTTTGATTATTGTTGGGCGATGTTGGCTTCTTGGGAATTACTGTAGAACTTTCCTTGTATGACTCAAGAGGAGTGTGTTTTCATCGGTGTAGGGGAAACACAGGTCAGGATTAGTGTCAGTGTGCCACCTACCGAAGCAAAAGGTTTTCGGTTCTTTGGCATTGTAGCTGAGATACAGTTTTTTCTTCTTCTGCCAATTCCACTAATTTTTCTCCATTTATATCACTGTTTGTATAACCCCAAGTTGTGTGATGGCCGTTGAAATCACGTAGATATATGCATGGCTGGGGTACAGATGGCAAGAGTGGGGTGGGTCACTGGATGTTCGGTGGTTTGGAGACTGAGACAACAGTTAAGCCACTCAGCTCCAGAGTTATCACTTCCGTCAGTGATCACCTGGTAGCAGACTCCTTTAATAACAGAAACGCTGTTTTTGGGGTGCACGATAGAGCCATGTGTAGATGATGGCAAGTATCCTATCATTTTGCAACCTGCAACCTTTCCCTTTGCCATAATGTCTTCGTTTAGATGGGATTCCTGGAGGGCTATGATATCAGTGCCTTGGTCTGTGGCCAATTTCCTCAAGTAGTCACATTTGACTTTTGCCAGTCCTTCTACATTAATTTGTAAAATACTAATACTTTGTCCAAAATTCTTCATACTCTTTGTCTGGCTCTGAGAAGAGCCTTTGTTGTAGTTTGTTTTCTTGTGCTGTTGTCTTGAGGAGCCATGAGATAGTGATCTAGTATGGCTGCCAGTAGTGTAGAATTCTCACTGTCCTGCCTTAGCAGTCTGTTGCCCTGGGTACACTATCTTGGAGGTTGTCTACACGTTGCACCCCCTACTTTGGTATAGGAGGAAGTGACTACCTAGAGTATGGGAAGCCTACAGAGACATCATGGGAAATTCTGTAATAGTTACCTGGAGAGTCCAAACCTACTTCAGGAAAAGGCTACTCACCATGCAAAGGGACTCTCATGATCAAATTAATTAATTAGGCTGTTAATTTGATATCAATGATGTGCTGCTGCGTGGGTGGTAGTGAGGGCGACAGTACCATGGATATGATTCGAGAGCTGTAGCGGTGGTCTGGCGTTTTTTTTTTTTTGTGGTGAAATCTTTTAACAAAATTTCAATCTCCCACCTACACAGGAAGAGATGATCCACATAATAAAATCAGTTTTATTATGGAAATTATAAAGTAATATATAGGATAAACCTGATACAGCTTACGACTTCTCTGTGCTGTTACCTTGAGAGATGTTGTATGTGACGAGATATTTGTTTACTTTAAGAGAGAGTTCGAAAATGAGGAGGCATTGTGTGACAGAGGTAGAGCATGCTCTTAGCACTCCGTCAATAGCCAAAAATGAGTTTAATATTCTAGTCCTGTGATGCAGGACACAACAGACAAGAAAAGACATTTTGTTTCCCAGAGGGGTAGAGGTTAATTAGTTTATTGGCTTAATTAATTAGCCAATTAAATTGACAGAGTGGGAGGGGGTATTAAAATAACAAAGTCCTGAAAGTGTACTTGTAATCGTGAGGGAGACAGGGGAAGTTTGGAGGTTTCCAGAGGGGTGGAAGGGAAGAGGTCAAGGGGAAGAGGTGGGAGTTTCTTGGAAGGACAGATTATCTGGGGGTCATAAATCAACCCTAGGGGGTCATAATCCAATTAGCAGAACAATAGGTTAAGGGGAGGGGGAGGGAGTCATAAATCAATCAAGTTTTCCCCTGAATGTATGCAACCTGCAATAACGAATTGTCTCAGAACTGCTTTACCCCACTACTGGAGGGTTGAAGATTTTCTGAGTGGTGGGGGAGAGGTGAGGGGAAATTTGGGGGTTTCTCAGAAGGACAGATTTCCTGTGAGGGTCATAAATCGCTCCAGGGGATCATAATCCACTCAGCAGAACAATGGGTTATGGGAAGGGGCAGGGGGTCACAAATCAATCGAGTTAGCCTCTGAATGTGTGTAATCTGCAGTGACAAATTGTCTTAGAACCTGCTTTACCCAACTAATTATAGCATCTATTTAGATTAAAGTTCAATCTTGATCATGTTATGTCTGTTTTAATGAGTTTTTCATTCATTTAAAGATTGGTATCTAGTATTTCTTAAAATTTATTCACAGGTCTGATGATGGTTTTATAGAAAAAACCGAAACCGGTTACTCATTAAAACAGACATAACGTGATCAAGATTGAACTTTAATCTAAATATAACAATTAATTGATCACTGTATTCCAAAAATGTTTACCAAATAGCATCTATTTGTTCTTCAGATACTGGTTGTAAGAAGGTAATAATACTGGTTCAAATGGTTCAAATGGCTCTGAGCACTATGGGACTCAACTGCTGCGGTCATAAGTCCCCTAGAACTTAGAACTACTTAAACCTAACTAACCTAAGGACAGCACACAACACCCAGCCATCACGAGGCAGAGAAAATCCCTGACCCCGCTGGGAATCGAACCCGGAAACCCGGGCGTGGGAAGAGAGAATGCTACCGCACGACTATGAGACGCGGGCTGGTAATAATACTTTCATGTAACAATAATACATATAACCTTGTAACAGCTATATTCATCTTGTATCTTCAGATGGTTGTGCTCCACACAGCCTTTGGAAATGATCTTTTATCGACTCCCAGCTAAAATATTCGTTTCAATCTGCAGATATGATATTACCTATACTTCTCTATTTACATCTCTTTCGTTCTCTTGTAAGTTGGTAAATGCTCCACTTATCTGGTAAGTGCCTGTAATCCTTGTATGTGATGACATTCTCTCTAGTTGGATTTTCTGCAGCTCTAAAATTCTCCTTTGGCATATTTTTTAAAAACTGCTTGCTTGATCTTCCTGATTATCTGTTTTCTCTTAATGGTCACCAGTTAGAAGGTAGCAATATTCGATGTTCTTTCTCCTGTCCTGATTTAACCTTCAGATTACATTTTTTATTTATTTTCTGGATGTCAGATTTCATGAGATTTTCACAGCAATCAATCATGTCAGAAAAAAAGTTTCTGGTTCACCAACGACTGGTAACAAGCTCTTAATTCTAATTTTAACCATGCTATTTGAACCATGTTACAATTTAATTTCCAGTATCCTCTACCAGTTATTTTTTGTGAAGGGTCCTTGTTACCCCAATTGACAATTTGCGGAGTGACAGTAGTGTTAGATTAATGTTTTATACTTGGAAGCAATGTACCCTAATATGATAATATCCAAATTTTTGACAGAAATCGCACCATTAGAGCACACACCTTTTTAAAAATGTAAGTCATTTTCACTTCACGACAAAAGTGTATTTGATTGTTTAAATAAAGCATCATAGTAATTATTGTTAAATGACGGGACACCAACAAAGGAGCCCTGACTTAGAATTGTGGCTCTGACGTGTCAGTAGCAGTGGGAATCCTGGTTTATGGCACAGAAATATGATACAGACAGCATTTGCACAGGCCCCATGTTTGGCTGTACCCAAGTAACAGGCTTTAGAATCTGCAAAGGTCTGTCTGTAATGCAATGTAAAATATGCAGAATATCCAAAACACCAACTTACCTTCTATGTTCCTCATGTCCAAAGCATCATGTGATATGCATGAAGACATAATTTGCATTAGCTTTACAAACCAGCTGGTTAAGGGAATCGTAACATATCTTTTGTATGAATTAATTTGAGTCTGTTACCATTAGCTGCTGTATTGTAATGGAAGAACCTTATTTTTTGCATTATAATCTACCATCTTACCAGCTGAGCTATTATGTCTGCACGTCATTATAGCCTATGTGGATGTATTTTACCCTGCATAGGTGGGTAGCGAACTAAGAGGAAATTGACAACAATGCAATTATTGACATCAAGTTTTGTTAGTCACTCATCAACCATATCTTCCCACATTTTTTATTTTTTATATTTTTTCATATTTACCATATTTTTAGGTATTTTTATATAATTTTTCCATATTCTATGTGTAACTTACAAGAATATTTTGTGCTCTCATTGCTAACCCTACCTGGTTTCTTTAGCATCCAACAGTAATTCAGAGTCTCCCCTCCAAGACAGAGAGAATATGCAAACTATCTGAAAGGTGTGTTGTTCTTCTACCATATGTCCACCCAGGAAAATATTTTTCACCAACATACAACGCTAACAGCTAAAGTCTATCATTTTATGCACTAAAACACGCACATGAATTGTAAATGTCATTATTACTTCCCTGATAGTCTTCCTGTCTCTCCACTTGGAAAGTATATATATATATGTGCAAATATACACTTTCTAAATGGAACAATGCCTATTGTCATTAAAAAAACTAAAAGTACGGTAAATTAGAATGTCATTGGTGTTTGTTGCGGGATTCTAGTGCGAGTCGTTCACGAGATATCGTATTTTGAAAAGTTGCCACCCTGAAATTTGTTTGTGCCATTCAACCTGTGCAGTTGCTAGGTATGATGTTTAATTTTTGTTTAGAGTGTGCTTTTGTGTTCCTGTAGTGCATTGCGTCTTGCTAGTCAGTTAGTGTGTGACAGTCCAAGCAGTAAGTAGTGAGTGGACGATACGGTTTACCAGTGTAGAGAAAGCCAACATGCTCATGGTGTAGCTACGATCGCAGGTTCGAATCCTGCCTCGGGCATGGATGTGTGTGATGTCCTTAGGTTAGTTAGGTTTAATTAGTTCTAAGTTCTAGGCGACTGATGACCTCAGATGTTAAGTCGCATAGTGCTCAGAGCCATTTTGCTCATGGTGTATGGAGAGTGCATGAAGAATAGAGTTAAATTCTTGTACGGTGTGTGCGACAAGACATCCGAATAGACGTCAACTATCTCGGTAATTATTAATGAACCTCTACAACCAGTTATGTGAAAGTGGTAGTGTAACACCTAGACAGCGTAACAGAAGGAAACAAGTGATGACAGAAGATAGGGAAATTAATGTTCTTACTACTGTTGCAGTTGGTGTGCACGTTATCTCCCGCGTTATCGCAAGAGGAAGTGGCATGAGTCAGGCAAGTGTGCTACGCATTCTCCATTGGCATAGATTCCATCCCTATCACATTTCACTCCATCAACATCCGCATGGTAACGATTATGAGAAACGTGTTCCATACATGCGCATTACGACAGGATACTCCAGATGTATTATGTATCTTGTTTAGTGATGAAGCCACAGTTACCAGTCATTGCCAGATAAAAATGGTTCAAATGGCTCTGAGCACTATGGGACTTAACATCTGTGGTTATCAGTGCCCTAGAACTTAGAACTACTTAAACCTAACTAACCAAAGGACATCACACACATCCATGCCCGAGGCAGGATTCGAACCTGTGACCGTAGCGGTCACGCGGTTCCAGACTGAAGCGCCTAGAACCGCACGGCCACACCGGCCGGCTGCCAGATAAACCGCCACAACATGCACTATTGGTCTTTTCACAGTCCCCATTGTCTTCACCAGGTGGGACATCAGCGCTCGTGAAGTGTAAACGTGTGGTGTGGGATAGTGAACCACCTGCTCACAGGTCAGTTTTTCATAGACGGAACACTGAACATCCAGAAGTATCGTAGCCTCCTAACAGACCATCTGCCACAGATGCTAGAAGACGTTCCTTTGCAGACTAGGAGGAACCTGTGGACCAGTGGGATGGCTGTCCGGACCATAGTGCAGGAAGTACTACAGAATGTCTTTAAGAATTGTTTCGAAATCGTTGGACTTGACGCAGGGGACTTGTACCTTGGCTGGCCCATTCCCCGGATTTGACTCTCGTAGTCTTTTTCTGTAGGGAAACCTGAAAGATGCTGTCTACAGTGACAAATCAACTACACCCAATGACATGCCACAATGTATTACTACAGCCTGCTTGGACATCTTCGCTGAAGTGCTAGCATGTGTTGCAGCAATCGTTTCATACGAGACTGGAAGCGTATATTGCTGCTACCAGTGGTCGTTTTGAACATAACATTTGATGGTCAGTTGTCTCGTTGCTGGTTGTGTTGTTTCTTAGAGTGTGCTACCACAGGTGCTGTACAAGTGTCAGTGCGGAAACATTTCAAAATACGGTCTCTCGTAAAATTCGCACTAGAACTATGCAACAGGCACCATTGACATTCTACTTTACCCCACTTTTAATTTGTTAATGTCAATAGGCATTGTTCCATTAAGAAGTGTATGTTTTCACAAAAAATACACTTTCTAAGTAATATTACGACCTGTTTATTGGCTAGGAATACGAGTCGCTGACTACCAATCCATTCTGTGCAAACTGGAAATCAACACTTCTCACTTCCGCAATATATGTGGTTCTAATTTTAAGTGATTCACCCTGTACACAGTGCTTACATTGAAGACCTACATTTTAGCTCACTAATTTCGATTTCTCCCTTTATTTAGATCCTGATATACTATATTCCCATTTCGTATCTGGATTTTTTCAATTTTTTAATAAATTTTTCAATGTTTTTTCTATTTTCTCTTTGTTTTGCATATTTTCCATTTTTCCCACGTTCTATGTATTAGAATATTTCTACTCTTATTGCTTACCCTACCAGTTTCTTTAGCACCCAATACTGCCTCGGATTCTCCATAAAGCAAATGAGAATCTACAAAAGTGTCAGCAAGAGTAGATGTTCCACTTCTGTCAGAGCCAACCCTTATGTACAGTACAACATAAATGGATCGCAGTGGATGGGGAATCTTAACGTTAGCTAACTTAAATAAAATTTTGTGTTTACCGATACTTACAAAATGTACATCCATAATCACCCACCACTGATGACACCCATCTGCATTTTATCGTATGTTGATAACACAAAATTATCCAACTGAAGATGTTTGTAACAAATGGAAATAATGTTCAGAATACTGAAAAACTGCAGCTAATTTAAGTGATTATTATCGCAACATCAAAAATGGTTCAAATGGCTCTGAGCACTATGGGACTTAACATCTGAGGTCATCAGTCCCCTAGAACTTAGAACTAATTAAACCTAACTAACATAAGGACATCACACACATCCATGCCCGAGGCAGGTTTAGAACATGCGCCCGTAGCGGTCGCGCGGTTCCAGACTGAAGCGCCTGCAACCGCTCAACCACTCCGGCCGGTATCGCAATATCACACGTTAATGTACATGGTGAGATAAGCCATTGCAAATGTTAAATGCTGGTATATTAATAACCGGTGTAATCGACAGAATGTTGAATACGAGTATGTAAACGTGGATGCATTGTTTGGCACAGGTGCCGGATGTCAGTTTTCCAGATAGAGTTATGGAACGGTTAATGCTGTTAGTGGATGACGCTGGAGTTCTTATCCGATGATGTCCCATATGTGCGCGATTGGAGACTGATCTGCTGATCAAGCAGGCCAAGGCAACATGGCGATACTCTGTAGAGCATGTTGGGTTACAACAGCAGTATGTGAGCGAGCGTTATCCTTTTGGGAAAACTTCCTGGAATGCTCTTCATGAATGGCAGCATAACATGTACAAATTTGCAGTCGAGGTGCATTGGATAACGAGAATGCTCCTGTTGCCATACGAAATCGCAACCCGGACCAGAGCCGGAGGTTTATGTCCAACGCGTCTAGCACACAGACAGGTTGGTTACTGGCCTCCTTCTAACCAACACACTGCATCACTGGCACTAAGGTAGAACCTGTTTTCATCATAAAACACAACAGATCTCCACCCTGCGCTCCAGTGAGCTCTCGCTTGACACCACATAAGTCGCAAATGGTGGTGGTTTTGGATTTGTGGAATGCACGCTACAGGGCGTGTGGGTCGGAGCTGTCCTTCAAGTAACTGATTTGTAACAGTTAGTTGTGTCACTGTGGTGCCAACTGCTGCTCAAATTGATGCTGCAGATGCAGTATAATGTGCTACAGTAATATGCCGAATACGATGGTATTCCCTCTCTGTAGTGCCACATGGATGTCTGGACCCTGCTCTTCTTGCGACCATACATTCTCGTGTCTGCCACTGCCAGTACTCATGTGCAGTGGCTACATTCGTGCCACGACTTTCCACAATATCGCAGAAGTAACTTCCAGCTGCTTGTAGCCCTATTACACGACCTCATTCAAACTCTATGAGTTGCTGATAATGGCGTCTTTGCCGATTTAAAGGTATTCTTGGGTAAGATGAACTCACCACGACCAATCGCAAAGACAATTAACGTTCACGACTATTACAGCCTGTATTTAAAGCAAACGTGATCTGCATCCTCATAGTGGCGCTGCTAGCGGCACTCTAATGAGATTGGTGTGAAATCTGAATAGACATCATCTTTCAGATGTAGAAACACGCTTACCAGCTTCCGTTTATGTCGCACAACCCTTCTTGGTGTTGTGATTTCTTTTCATGCAGACTGTTAGTCCTACAGAAAAAAATGAACAGAACCTTTTTGTAGGAAATTTAATGTGGTTAAACTTTGTACTGGGGTACGTTTCCGCTAGACCCCGTTGTTTTTCAATTACTCAAGAAAACGTTCAAAAGTAACCTTCAAATGCGTTTTTCCTCAATAAATCGAAAACCATGGTCTCCAGCAATATATGTGGCAGTACAAAATTTAACTACATTAAATTTCCTATGAAAAGGTCCCGTTCATTTTTTCTGTAGGACTAATAGCTTGCGTATAGTGAGAGAGTGAATATGAAGATCTCACGCGTCGTCTTGGAAGGTCAGATACAACATTGTGGGTTGCACAAAACGATAGCGGTATCATCAAATGAATCACAGACTAAAGATCCAGGATATATTTAACCTATGGAAGTAATAGTGTTCGAGGAACTGCCTTTATCGTGTTGTAAAACACGCATAGTACAGTTGCGCTATTTCGTGTGTGTGCGTGTGTCTGTTTCTCTTGTAGCCTTCACTGTCCAGAGTAGGTTTGGTACAGGAGTCGAAAGTGGATACAACCACATTATGTCTGGGATATATTTTGGAAGTGGAGCAATCTACGTTTGGCCTGAGGTAGTGTCTGCATTTAGATCCACCCACATTACATCTGGGGTAGTGTCCGGGGACAGATTTATTCTCTTTCAGTCTCAGGTTGCGTTTGGATGCGGATACAACTGGGCTACGTCTGTGGGTAGAGTTGAGAGATGTATCCACCTGCATTAGGTCCAGGGGGAAAGGTTTGGGGGCCAAGAGAGAAACAAACTCATGCACATACTCAAAATAGCACAACAGCTGGGTGTGTTTGAAGTAGGATAAGGTAAGTTCTCCAAACGTTATTATTTCCATCTGTTACATTCTTCCTGCATCCTTAGTACACACACACACACACACACACACACACACTCACCCAATACAGATACAGAAGTTTTGATACCTGCAGTTGATCAGCATACTGTGTCATTAACATGTGAGGAAGTACAAATGGATGTCTTCATTGTTTGATGCTTGTGGATTGGATTGGATTGCTAGGGGGAAGAGAACAAACAGCGATGTCATCGGTCTCATCGGATTGGGGAAGGGCGGAGAAGGAAGTCGGTCGTGCCCTTTCAAAGGAACCATCCCGGAATTTGCCTGGAGCGATTTAGGAAAATCACGGAAAACCTAAATCAGGATGGCCGGACGCGGGATTGAACCGTCGCCCTCCCGAATGCGAGTCCAGTGTGCTAATCACTACGCCATCTCGTTCTGTTGGATGTTTGCGACCATAGCGGTCGCGTGGTTCCAGACTGAATTGCCTAGAACCGCTCGGCCACATCGTCTAGCTTAATCAGTTGCTCACAATTGGCATTCCCGATAAGTTAATCGCAGATCAGAACACTAATTTTGTATCTGATCTGATATGTCGATTGTCTCTCAGTCACAAGCTGAGGACAAGCCCTTGCTCCCCTGAAGCCAATAGGAGACTTCCCCAAGCGATTTTTAAGACATTCAGCTATAATGTGGACAGTAATCATGGCAAGTGGGATGTGTACATTAATTATGTAATTCCAGAACCCACACAGCTACTGGCCTTTTGCCATATGAGGTAACATACGGTAGGAAAAGGTCTTCAGCTTTCGAAGTGATAAAACCGAAGCTTGGAAGCGATGCTGAATCGTCAGAGAAGTTTGCCAAAAGGTTGTGAGACGTTTGGCAAAAAGTGAAATGTGCAAACATAAAAGCTTTGGAGCATGAGGAATTGATAGGACAACACATCGGGATGTCACAATACAGGGTCAGCCAATGACATCGTCACTTGCGGTACAGAATACTAAGTCTAGGAAAGTAAAGAATGGATCAGCCAATAATAAACAAATTGCACATGGGATCATATTCACTTCAACCATGTTGACAGCTAGGATTATGACCAACTTTTGGATTATTTTTTATAGTTGTGTTTAACACCGATTTTTGTGTCTAGTTTGCAAATTTGGAAATTTGTTTTAAGGTCTTATGGGACCAAACTGATGAGATCATCGGTCCCTACGCTTACACACTACTTAATCCAACTTAAACTAACTTACACTAAGGACGACACACACACCCATGCCCGAGGGAGGATTCGAACCTTCGACGGGGGGAGCCGCGCGGACCGTGACAAAACGCCTGAGACTGCATGGCTACCCCACGTGGCTTTTGCCTAGTTTATTGAGGGGTGTAAATAAAACATTTTTTCTACTATACATCATGGGATTTAAGGCGTTTGTTTTCTTTCTAACTCTTTGTTGATAAGTTTTGTTAGGGGATAGAACGAAGGTTACTTGTGTTGTATGTTCTGGCTGTGTTGTTTAATCGATGTAGCCTCGCCTTTTGGAGGAGAGAGTGAAAGTGATGAAGTTTCCTTTCTCTCAGGTACCGATCAGGAAACTATTGGTAATTTCAGAACAAAGAGAAGCTTACGTTCTGCGGTCATTGAAGACTTATTGAAATATCAAAGGGAAGGTATTACGATGTGTCCAAGTAGAATGACACAGACTGGCGCACAGGCATGAGAGGTACATTTGTTTTTGGGACACACCAAAGCAACTGAATTTTGAAGGGAAGTGTAAACCCCGTGTTCTCATTTCCAGCGATTAGGCTCACACTGAGTCTACCTAGTTTTTTCATCAGAAATGTTTATCATAAACTGTTACGAAAATGGGAAACCAAAGAGCATGATGACACTGGAACTGTAGGACAGCAGAATACTGATAAATGGTACGACAAGTGACATAGTGGGCACAACATTCTGTCTCCTATCTCCGTTCACCAATATACTTAAGTGGACACAACTTATGTTGTACTGTCCAGAGATGTTGCGAACCTAAAACCTAACCTTCTTGAACAATACCTTGAATCTAGACATCCTACGCTTGCTAGAGGAACTTGTAGCGACACAAAAGGAACTAGTCACAGCAGAGAAAATGCCCCAGCATGTGCAGGAATACTTTGATAGACAATGTCGTAACATATCCACTATATGCGTTACATCTTCCAGTGCTGTAGTGGCACTTTTTACGATTTGTGTTATCAACTTTTGCTTCAAACTGTTGTCTGCACACCGCTCAGAGTCACCTGTACACCAAATATCCGACGACAAGTTTGTTAATGGAGCTAAAGATTGTTTGTTGACCTAGTATATAAACTTATAAATGTAATATTGTGTAAGTAATGCTTTTGATATAGGTCAAGATGATTAATCCAATGGACTGAGCGTAGAATGTAATGTTATAAGATTAAGAGCCAATACAAGGGTCATGTGATTCAGTTCCGTGAAAGTGGAAGGGTAATTAAATTGTACAGTGTATAATCACTGATGTAAAATATATATAACGAGATGATTACAGATATACTCCAAGCAGTAAAAGTGGAGGCGAATTTTCTAAAGAAAGGGGAGAATGTCACATCCCAGAATAATATTCCAGGTAGACATTACAAAATTGTCAAAGTTCTTCCGTGGCAACGTCAGAAGCAGAGCATAAAGAGTCAATGTCCGGCGAAATGCCAGCAACAGAGAAACACTGATCGAATGGCAGTGAATGTGAAAGGTTTTGCAACACTCATAACTGGCCATGTGCTCAAGTAAGCGAATGTACCACGATGAAATAATGGCAACAGAAAGATGCTGTCACAATGGTGACTGCACAGAGTGTCACAAGAAAGCACAGATCCATCCTAAGAACAACTATTCACTTACCAATGCAGCAGAAACGAGCATCTGAAAAGTGAAGCTGAGAAATCATAAAACCACCAAGAGAGTTGACCAACCGGGAAAACCAGGACTCATGATGTCATTGCTGCCTCAACATACAAGAGGACACGATCGCATGCAGCATAAATACTACTCCTATCCTAGCGGATTTCTATTCAGTTACAGTGGTCCTGTAAGGAGGGGAGACAAAGTTTTGTCTACCATCTACTCACCTAGTAGCCTTCGAACTTCCATGGAGCACCAGGTCCTGTTGGGGAGACTTAGCCACTGTGAGTTGCAGCACTGAGAATGATGGGACGCTGTGAATGTCACCATCTGGCTGGCATTCTGGAGTCCTGACCAGCAGATCTCATCCATCATCATAAGAGTGAGCCACTGCTGCTGCTCGCCCTGGTCCGTGCAGCCTACACCGATGCTGCCAGCATCTCTCTCCTAACAGGTGGCTGTGGTGATCCTCTGCCTAGCTGCACACACTCCAAGCAGAATGGAGGGCACCTTTACTGAATGTTGATCTACAACATCAATGAAAACACTCGGCAGATCAATTAGCAGAGCTTCAGACCACTGTCCCATGCTGGCTGTGTTGGTGGCGCTATCAGGTTCGTTGTCTACCCATGACGTAACAAAAAATGTTCAAATGTGTGTGAAATCTTATGGGACTTAACTGCTAAGGTCATCAGTTCCTAAGCATACGCACTACTTAACCCAAATTATCCTAAGGACAAACACACACACCCATGCCCGAGGGAGGACTCGAACCTCCACCATGACCAGCCGCACAGTCCATGACTGCAGCGCCTTAGACCGCTTTCTTTTCTTTTCTTTTTTTTTTTAATCTCATTTTGTTCGCTTTCGTTCGTTGCACCTGCTTGGGGCGGACGTCGTAAGACATCCGTTTAAGTTCGTCGTTGATCGATTAACTCAGTATTTTTATTACAGAGGGCTGCTAGCCCTCTGACCGAACACGCTGAGCTACCGTGCCGGCTACCACTCGGCTAATCCCGCGAGGCCATGACGTAACAGCCTGGTATGTGAGCCGTCACTGCCGCTCTGAGACTACAAGGTGTACACACGTCAGCACCCGCTGGCCAGGAGTGCACTGCACTAGCTCGCCTAAGCTGCCAGCATCCTGAGGAAGACAACTATGTACTTCTGCTTAATAAACAGATAACTGACAGTAATATTTTTTAACACTTTCGAATTTCTGACAGATCCTCACCACCGCATCCCACATTTCACAATCCTGATTACTGTAGGGGACTTGCCGGCCATGGTAGTCGTGCGGTTCTAGGCGCTCCAGTCCGGAGCCGCGCTGCTGCTACGGTCGCAGGTTCGCATCCTGCCTCGGGCATGGACGTGTGTGATGTCCTTAGGTTAGTTAGGTTTAATTAGTTCTAAGTTCTAGGGGACTGATGACCACAGCAGTTGAGTCCCATAGTGCTCAGAGCCATTTTTTTGTAGGGGACTTGGACTGGCCCTCTGTAGTAAACATAAAGCTGTATTTAGGACAGCTAAAGTTAGCAGTCCATCTTCAATGCAGTTCATGTGTGTTTCAGTGTGTATAAGTGTTGGCTTTGGCGATTATCACTGAGTGTTGACAGGAATATTTTTTCTGGGTTGACACAGGAAAAAGAAGAGGAACAAGTGATTTTGCAGACCGTATTACAGATCCTCTCTGGGTTTGTGGGGCAATTCGAATCAGTGTTAGACACTAAAGAAACTTGGTAGGTAAGCAATAAGAGCACTAATGTCTCTGTACATTTACATATAAAACATGGAAAAATGAAAAATGTGAAAAAAAAACTGGCGTAAATATGAAAAATATGGAATAAATTTGTTAGATATTAAAAAAGTATTGAAAAAAAGATACGAAATGAAAATACAAAATGTCTATATTTATAGAGAGGGAGTAACTGCAATTCGTAGCATAAGTTTTAGGACTTTAATGTGAGCACTGGATGTATAGGAGAGGGATAATACCACACATACACTAAAAGAAATAGAGGGAATTATACAGAGAGAGTAATCGGAATTTGCGGTAGGGGCTGTACAACTTTAAAGTAACCATTAGATGTAGAGGGGTAATACCACTTATATATATTTTTAAATAATGGAGAGCAGGGACATTCTAGAGACATGGTATCAAGACAGAACTACTATATTCACCTACACCTGTGTCGTACTGCACCATCAGCAATAGGCATATGCTCGTGGTCATGTAGCTAGCCTTGCTGCCTCTGGATCACGGGGTTCTGGGTTCGATTCCCGGCCTGGTTGGGGATTTTTCTCTGCTGGGGGACTGGATGTTTGTTTGGTCTTCATCATTTCATCATCATTCGTGAAAGTGGCTAGATTGGACTGTGTAAAAAAATTGGGTCTTTCTACAGGTGCTGATGACTGCACAGTTGAGCGCCCCACTAACCAAACATCATCATCATTATCATCATCATAGGCATATTGGAACAGAAATTTAGCAGGGAAGCGCTGGAAATTGTTTCGATGATATATGGCTATGTCGTATAAAGTGGAGGTGACCAATGTTAAAAATGCATTTTCCAATGGATCAGCTGTCTGGACTATTGCATGAGCTTCGTGAAGATGATCACCTTATGGATACAGATACAATGCAAGACTTTGCTTTGATTTTTTAACGAAATGGAGCTGTGTGACTACCCAAAATCAAACCACGACTACTGTAAACAAGAGGTAGACTACCAGGGAAGCAGTAACGATATTCACAATTCACATGCGTGTTTCAGCGTATATAATGGTTGGCTTTGGCAGTTATCATTGTGGTCATGGAAAATTTTTTCTGGATGGACATTTGGAAGAGAAAGAAGAAGGAGATACCTTGCAGACATTTTGTATATTCTCTCTAGCTTGATGGGGGAATCTGAGTCACTATTGTATACTAAAAACTAGGTAGGGTTAGCAATAAGAACATAAATATTCTTGTCCAGTTACACATAGACTATGGGAAATTTTGGAAAATACTTAAAAATATGGAAAATATTGAAAAAATATAAAAAAATGAAAATTATTGGAAAATATGGTTGATGAGTGATTAACGAAACCTGATCCTGACAACGACATTGTAGTCACTTTCCTCTTAGATCACTGTCCACCAGTGGAGTGGTAAAACCCATCCATCTAGGCTATAAAGACGTGCGAAAGTTACAGCTCAGCTGGCAAAGTGATAGATTATAACGCAAGAAATAAATTACTTTCATTACAATACAGTAGCTAGTGATAATAGATTCAAATTAATTCATACAACCAGCTATGTTGTAAAAATCGCTCACATTATATTTTCATGCATCTGCATGACTTAGGGTAGCAACTAATACTTTTGTTCAGAATTTGCATAGTATTAAGTTACTTGTCATAATTTTGACTTTTTAAATTTTACTCTATGCACATTAAGTTACGTGATGCTGTGGACATGAATGACATAGAAGATAAGTTGGTGTTTTGGATATTCTGCATGTTTTACGTTGCATTAGAGGTAGACATTTGCGGATTCTAAAGCCTATTACTTCGAGATGGCCAAAGATGGGGCCTGTGCAAATGCCGCCGGTATCACATTGTTGTACCCTAAATAGGGATTCCCGCTGCTGCTGACACATCAGACCCACAATCTTAACAGTCAGGACTCCTCTGTCGGTGTCCCGTCATTTAAAAATTACTATAATGCTTTATTTAAACAATGAAATATACTTTTGTCGCAAAGTGGAAATGACTTAAATTTAAAAAAAGTTTTGTACTCTAATGGTTCGACTGCTGTCAAAAATTTAGGTAATACCATATTAGGACAGGTTGCTTTCAAGTATAAAACATTTATATAACACTACTGTCATTCTGCAACTGTCTACTGGGGTGACAATGACGAACGAAGGTTGACCTGTGTAGAACTACTCGTTTCATACAACTACAATTGTAAAAAGGTTATAAACTATGCTCTTTCCACCTATAAATTGAATACTTTACCTGTAAAGTATGTGAAAATCTGTATTAAGCATCCGATTCCATTGATATGTTGAAGAATTGACTATTCTTCGTAAGTAAAGTCCATTTCAAAACGAGGATGGTATGTATGTACTGCTGAAGACTGTAGGTTTTAGTGGGATATTTATTAATGGCAGGAGGCAGCGAAATGCAGGAAGATCTGCAGCGGATAGCCACTTGGTGCAGGGAGTGGCAACTGACCCTTAACATAGACAAATGTATGTATTGCGAATACATAGAAAGAAGGATCCTTTATTGTATGATTATATGATAGCGGAGCAAACACTGGTAGCAGTTACTTCTGTAAAATATCTGGGAGTATGCGTGCGGAACTATTTGAAGTGGAATGATCATATAAAATTAATTGTTGGTAAGGCGGGTACCAGGTTGAGATTCATTGGGAGAGTCCTTAGAAAATGTAGTCCATCAACAAAGGAGGTGGCTTACAAAACACTCGTTCGGCCTATACTTGAGTATTGCTCATCAGTGTGGGATCCGTACCAGATCGGGTTGACGGAGGAGATAGAGAAGATCCAAAGAAGAGCGGCGCGTTTCGTCACAGGGTTATTTGGTAAGCGTGATAGCGTTACGGAGATGTTTAGCAAACTCAAGTGGCAGACTCTGCAAGAGAGGCGCTCTGCATCGCGGTGTAGCTTGCTGTCCAGGTTTCGAGAGGGTGCGTTTCTGGATGAGGTATCGAATATATTGCTTCCCCCTACTTATACCTCCCGAGCAGATCACGAATGTAAAATTAGAGAGATTCGAGCGCGCACGGAGGCTTTCCGGCAGTCGTTCTTCCCGTGAACCATACGCGACTGGAACAGAAAAGGGAGGTAATGACAGTGGCATGTAAAGTGCCCTCCGCCACACACCGTTGGGTGGCTTGCGGAGTATAAATGTAGATGTAGATGAGGCAGTATCAAAGAGCAACACTCTACTAAAAAAGAGGAGTTATAGGTGTATTGTAGACTATCTCTTGGTTGAAATCTGTGTTACACATCTGATTACATTGCTCTGCTAGAGTACAGGCTATTTTTCATAATCATATTGCATTTAAAAATCAGGAAGGGTGTATATACTGCAGAATTGTGTAATTTTAACAATTCCAGAAAAGGGGGACTGACAGCTGTATATAATATAACTTGTAGAATACTCTACTGAGGAAAGAGGGCTGGCAGGAATATTGTAGACCATATTTGTTTACACAGGCTCCAACACAGACGACATACGTATCGTACATAAGTGTTATATTAAAGCTGGGGAAACTTATTTTCTCAATCCAAGACTTTCTGAAAATGATATACAGCACACTCTCGTTAAACCGGATTTCAAGGGACCAAAAAGTAGCGAATTCGTTTTAATGACGTTTGAATTAACGAGTTTTTCTTTTCTTAAAAAAGAAATGCGACTATTGAGTTCAATTTTTTTCTTGTTAAAGCTACCAACGAATGAAGGTTCTCTATTTTCGTGAGATGTAAGAAAAAATAAAAATAGTTACCGGTACACTGTGTATGTACAACAGTATTTCTGGCATTTGTTTAATTGAGAAAGTGTATGTAGACACAAATATTGTCAAATACTTGCCATAATTTTCTTTTTCAAACAATACAGTTACATAGGTATTGGAAACAATGTTATGTCCATTGAATTAGTGCGTCATGTAATAGAACAAACGATAATCTTAACAAATGTACTGTTCTGTAACACACTAGGTTCTAATTATAGCGAAAGGTTTTAGTTTACAACAGTTTTTATCGGTTACACATTTTACTTCAGTACATTAATATGCAGAAAATCATTAAATGTTTTCGTCGGATTGTCGGTCGTAACATTATGGCACTCTAAGAAGATACCACATCTAGAGCAGCCTAAAATGCCATGGAGACACCAGAACTGGCAGCAAATCTCTCGAGAACAGCAACTGCAGCTGCAACTTCAGAGCGGAGTGGCGGTGTCCTATCTTCATGTTCCTCATCAGAAAATGACAGTAAAGCATTATCAATCTCTTCCGCATCATTAGCAGAACTGATGACTGGTTCTTGAGCAGCACAGATGCTGTCGTCTGCCTCCGTCCATTCTTCCATATTGACGGTACAAGAGGGCACCAACCTGGTATAAGCCTGTAGAAGTGCAGCATCAAAATGCAAAGATAATCCGCATTACCAGTAAATTCAAATGCTGGACCATCGGTTTCCCCTTCAGCGGCGTTATCAGTTGCTGTCCAGACCTTCTTAAAACAGTTAGTTATGGTGTCTGTTATTATTTCTTCCCAAGCAGCAGCTGTGTTGCAAACAGCTTGCAGCACATTCCAATAGGAAACTGTTTCTTGTAGGTCGATTGCACTGATGGCAGCCTTAACAACTCGGCGCCTGTAATTACGCTTCATTGAGGCAATTATTTCTTGACCCAACCGCTCGTGGTGTTTGCTACTAAGAAAGCAACTTCAATGTTCGAACTGATGTGCCGAGCAGTGGTCCAAAGTTAGGAAAATATTTCTCCTCCTCGCAACCATTTGTTGTTGAAGCTTCAAGAGAGATTTGGTCATTTAATAGACTATCATTAAAAAACGCTGATCTTTGTATTTTCAATCACTAATGGTTTGAGCTTCTCAGAACCATCTGAATTACACCAAAAGACCAATGTCAGTTCCTCCTTGCTGTGTTTTCCTCCATGACATTTTAGTCATGACGTTTAGTGTTTTTTCAGGAATCAAGTCACAGAAAATGCCGGCTTCATCCACATTAAACACTTCTATTGGATGATACAAATGAGAGAGCTTAGACCGAAATTCCCGAGCCCAATCATTGGCATCTTTGTCGTTTACTCTACGTGCCTCCACAGACACCAACAGCACTGATTTTATGCCTCCCTTTTTCTGGGCAATTTCACGAATCTTTGCTTGAAGCATGGGGCCGACCAACACTATGAGCGCATGTGCTGGAACCATTGAAACAGCGAAACTTCCTCTTTTTCATGTTTGGCTGGCGTCATGCCCTTGTTATTGCCGTTGAGTGAGACAGCTTGCCAGACTAGTCTCTATTGTCTGTCTTCAACTTATTATCGTTGAGAGATAGTCTTCGTGACCTGAAAGTGTTCTGCAACCTGTGTTTTAGCCTTCCCTCCACTGTCGACCATATGTAGAAATGGCTGCTTTTGTATTATCGTCAGTGCGTTATGAGCTTGTTTATGTTTCGGCGGAATGCTACAAGTGATGGAGTGAAAAAAATTCACCGTTCGCAAACAAACGGGGAAAGAAGGTTCCCTGGATTGTTATGTGTAGCACGCTGTGTACAGTCTCCTGACTGTATTACTACTTTCCCACAACCAGTATCTGAAGAAGGAATACAATATATAATAAAAAAGCATGCCGAAACAAAGGAACCTAGGAGTATACAGTATCTCCTGTGAATTTTGTAAAACTTTGTGACCGATCATCAGGAAAGATGCCACGGGGTAGCGAGGGTGGGACAACATTGCGGACACTTATATTCTGAAAAAGAATCCGAAATAATCGCTTTCCTTCTCAAGACAAGGAAACCACAAAGAATTATGTGTTTTAGGTCGATACGTTGTTATATACGGAGTCGAAAATCATATCTCGTGTCATAGCTGCAAGATTAAAACAAGTCCTTCCAGACATCCTCGGGGCGGACGTGTAGCATACCTAACAAAATTATCATCGATGGCATTTGTTCATTAAGGGACACGAGCTTTTTCTCATGCCAGCATCAGGCAAAAACATTAGGGCTACTCAACATTGATTTAGAGAAAGTCTTCGATAAAGTCTGTCATCAGTACCTAAGGAGTGAGTTACAGAATTTGAGATTTCCACAACAATAGATTTACTGCTACCAAATCAATCCCAAATAGTTTCCAGAGTGTAACGCAGAAGAATGTCTTATGGATGCATTCCCAATCTAATGTTCTGTCAGAGCGGGTTATACTTTATCAACGATATTGTCCATCATCTCTTTAGAACCATTAATCCTTACAGTCAGCATCTACACAACACGACTACACGTTAGTGCATGACTGTTACAAGGAAGTTGCAGGTGCAACTATGAGCAATAATAAAACACAGCTCTCTTGCCTCAATGGAAGCTCAGATTCAACGTTACATCCCTTTACAAAACGTGTTGAAATGGTATTGTTGGATTCGAAATTAAAGAAAAACATACTGATGTCACCTCCAAAGAAATGACAGGAAAGGTAACAGTTGCTCTGATAGGGAACAGTACAAGGCAATCGAATATTATTCAGACGCTTGAACGCATCAGCACACTGACCTTACCCAAATGTAGTATTTTGCCTAACTCATTACCACTGACAGAAAATATATAGCGCAAATAAAAACAATCATATCTTGATTTCTCTTAGAAAACTATCAGCTGACCTTATCACCTACAGTAGGCCTCCTAGGTTTAACAGATTGTGATTGTGACAAAATGTTCAGCCGTTGTTATGAAAAAATCCAATAAATTCACTGAAACTGCTTGCAAGTTGGTCGAATTTACCGCAGACTGCACGGGATATGGCGGCAGAAAAAAACATAATATGGGAACAATGGCAGCAACTATATCTCAGGCCTTTGAAACCAGAACACATATGTTGGAGAAGACCTGTAATGAAAGGTATTATATTCATCATCATCATAAGTCGTTGTGCTGAATGCTGAACTTCGTGACCCCATGAACCAAACGTCTCCATCCCGGACACTTACCAGCCTCTCTTAGTGCCTGCTGAAGAGGTAGACCGGAGATCATCTTGATTTGATCTATCCATTTGCTCGCTGCTCTTCCTCTTGGTCTCTTGCCCTCGATCTTTCCTTGCAAGATTATTTTCTCTAGATTTTCTCCATCTCTTCTCACAATATGGCCAAAGAACTAGAGAATTGTTTCGATGACTCGAGAAGAAAGACGTCTGAAGAAATCGAGTTGTTCAATAATGGACACATTTGTTCTTCTTTCGGTGCATTTTATGCGTAGCATCCTACGCCAGCACCAAAGCTCAAACGCATCAATGCGCTGTTTGTCCCTGGCCTTGGGTGTCCATGTTTCGCAACCATAAAAGAAGACAGAAAACACGAGTGTTTCAACTAGACGGATTTTTGCGCTATTTGCTATTGCTCTGCTAGGCCAGATCTTGGTGAGCTTCTTCATAGCCACTCGCCCTTGCGTGATCCATCTTCTTATCTCATCTTCGCAACTTCCTGTGCTGCAGATGGTTGATCCAAGATAGATAAAGGAATGCACGACTTCCAGTTCCTTTAATCGACCTGTGAGCTGGATCTGTTCTTCTCGGTCAATTACAAAGACAATAATCGGAAACATTCAGAAGAAAACTCCATGTCTAGTTAAACACAATGACTTAAACTGGAAGACGGTGTAGGCAGATCTCGCCGACAAACGCGTGAGCTCACTGACATGCTCAGTGCACGCACACTGAGGTGACAGAAGTCATGCGATAGTGATATTCGCATATACAGTTGGCCCTAGTACTGCGTACACAAGGTATAAAACGGCAGTGCATTGGCAGAGCTGTAATTTGCACTCAGGTGATTTATGTGAATAGGCTTCCAATGTGATTATGAGCGCACGACGGGAATTAATAGACTTTGAACGCGGAATGGTAGTTGGAGCTAGACGCATAGGCTATTCCATTTCGAAAACCATTAGGGAATTCAATTACAATTAAATGAATACTCCTAGCTGCATACAGGCGTTGATATAAGTCAACGGGGACAACTGAAAATGTGTGCTCCGACGGGGACTCGAACCCGGGATCTTCTTCTTACATGGCAGACGCTCTATCCACTTTTTTTCACTAATCTTTATTGAACAAACTAACAGTACATATATATACGCAATGCAACAGTTCTTCAAGGTACCATTTAAACATATACAAATGATTGTTAGTTAAACAAAAAATATTAGAAAAACATTAAATACAACAAAATATAACCTTTTTTTGGTCGATGCATGAGAACGTGGATAAGGGTGTTGCATCGTGTGACGGGTAGGCATGGTACACCCCAACTTTGAGGGGGGTCAAGGAAGACGCTGCGAAGATAACCGGCAAAAGTTCTCTGGTAGGATGGTTTTCGGGTGAGTGTGCTATGCGCTGTCACAACTTTGTACCAGAAGTCAAGGACTGTATGCGGACCACTCTGAAAGAGGTATTCTAAAGCCTGTCCTCGAAGCCAGATGAGTGTATGGTGCTTAGCAAGAGGGTAGTGAAATGTCTGGGGCAACAACAAGAAATCTGGGGTTACCGTCGTCGGCGGGGTCCCCTGAGCCACCGAGGACACAGAGGACAGTGTAACTGCAGGGATTATCCCTGGCACGCCTCCCTTGAGACCCAATTTCGCAACTTATTGTCCCGTACTATATTCATAGTGCCCCCGCCCATTATACTCATTACTCGCGGCTTTACTGCCGATTCCCGTAAGAGCTCGGTCACTCTTTGTGCATCCGCGCAGAAGAAGATGGTCAAATGGACGGTGAGCCTTAACCATCTATATATGAAGACGGTGTCTGTTCTTTCGGATATGTCCGAAAGAACAGATACCATCTTCATATAGTTAAGGCTCACCGGCCATTTGACCATCTATCTATCATTTGACCAACTATCTATATATGAGAATGCGCCGGTAAAATCAAATATCAGTCATTACCTCTCACCACAGACAACGCGTCTGGGTGGCTGGAAGTTAAAAAAGAAATGGTTCAAATGGCTCTGAGCACTATGGGACTTAACTTCTGAGGTCATCAGTCCCCTATAACTTAGAACTACTTAAACCTAACTAACCTAAGGACATCACACACATCCATGCCCGAGGCAGGACTCAAACCTGCGACCGTAGCGGTCGCGCGGTTCAAGACTGTAGCGCCTAGAACCGCTCGGCCACCACAGCCGGCGGTGGAAGTTCAACACTGACTACTGTAAATGAAGTAGCTGACAGTTGCACAGTTACGCTTCACAGTTCTTTACTTTCAGTGTTCACAAACCCCCAGTATTACACAGTTATATGGCCAGTTCACTACTGGTAAATGTTAAGCCTCATTAATAGGTTGCAGGCAAACATAAGCATGCTGCTACAGTAGTTTGCTGTTGAGCACCTATGGGCAATAAATACCTAACTGCACAATTCACAGTTCTTGCAGAATAATAAGGTACGTGACACTATTTCTGAAATAAACTGAACAGACACTGTCATTGTTTTAACCCACGGCCTATTTGTGTTACACTAATTCCACTGTTAAGTTGATGCATTGTTGCTACTGCCCTCTGAAAATCGGCCGTGGACTAACTGACTCGGGACCAAAAATCGGGCCTTTATATATCCTCAAAATAATAGGTACTGAAACTACACATTGTCTGATGTTTAATTTACAGAAATTACTATTAAAACATAACTTATTCACTTAACTGAATACATCGAAAAATTCCTCCTTTTTAACAGTTCCTTCTATCACAAAGGTTAGGCCGAATTATTTGTTTAAATAATAAAATTAACTGATATAGTTACGCAAACTATGATTTTGAGAAATCTGGTAATTATTTTGAAATTAAATAAGGGCTGGCTTTGCTAACATGTTTTCGAATAGAGCCAAATAAATACTTAAAGAATCCTAGCAGTTCTTCTTCCAAATGTTTATAATTAATACACAATTTATATTTGTTTATAAGTCAACAATAGAATTTAAGTCACGAAACTATTACTGATTTCATCCAATAACAAAAGATATTAACTAAGTCAAAATAAATTGGGAATTAATTACTTACACAAAACTAAGCACAAAATAAGACCTGGTGCTATATTCTTTGAGACTGAGGGCCAACCTTTCTCTTTTATGGAAATGCAGATTATACTCATGTATGTTAATGGTAATTAGGCAAACACGAAAATAAAATGAATTTAAGGAGGCAGATGGGAAAACAAGAGAGGAAGTAAAGAGGTCTCGGCTTGCTTCGTCACAGATTGACAGTTTGTACCAGATAAAAATTAGGTCTTCAGCAGACCAAAAATAATTAATTAACACCGAAAACCTGTGTTGTTTGTGATTTATATTTTTGACAAATGTGAAACATAAAAGCAAGTCAGTACGACACTACTGCCATTTAAATACGGCGCGTTTGCTGTTTTTCCCTCTTCCTCTCCCCGTGCTCAGACAGGGCGGCGTGGCTATGAGGGGAACGTGAAGCAAGGCTGAGCACTTTGGCACTCGGGCCCGGGCATGGCTTACAAGCCCTCATCTTGGCCACCACAGATTTGCTGAATAAAACGTAATCTTCAAGTAAAGCTTTTGGCAAAAAACACGAATAATTTTAGTTATAAATAAATTATTTGTTATGAAATTCACTGCTTTCCTTACAACACTCTGGAGCATTATTAAAAAGAAAAAAAAAAAACTCCTCCCGAACTGGCCTTGAAGGCCCAACGGTACCGACCTGCCATCGTGTCATCCTCAGCCCACAAGCGTCACTGGATGCGGATGAGGAGGTGCACGTGGTCAGCACCCCGCTCTCCCGGCCGTATGTCAGTTTCCGAGACCAGTGCCGCTACTTCTTAATCAAGTAGCTCCTCAGTTTGCCTCATAAGGGCTGAGTGCACCGCTGGAGCATTATTGGATTATGAATAAAACCCTATCTCAGGTTCCATGCATGAGATAAGTGACTGTCTACAAGATACTGAGGTTAGAGCCCTTTTATTAACATAAATGGACAATATTCTTCTATCAAAGCAAATTATATTTTCCCGTTCTGTGTGTGTGAGATTATGTTGGGATATACTCAGTCTTCAAGCTATACAGGGTGTTACAAAAATGTACGGCCAAACTTTCAGGAAACATTCCTCACACACAAAGAAAGAAAATATGTTATGTGGACATGTATCCGGAAACGCTTACTTTCCATGTTAGAGCTCATTTTATTACTTATCTTCAAATCACATTAATCATGGAATGGAAACACACAGCAACAGAACGTACCAGCGTGACTTCAAACACTTTGTTACAGGAAATGTTCAAAATGTCCTCCGTTAGCGAGGATACATGCATCCACCCTCCGTCGCATGGAATCCCTGATGCGCTGACGCAGCCCTGGAGATTGGCGTATTGTATCACAGCCGTCCACAATATGAGCACGAAGATTTTCTACATTTGGTACCGGGGTTGCGTAGACAAGAGCTTTCAAATGCCCCCATAAATGAAAGTCAAGAGGGTTGAGGTCAGGAGAGCGTGGAGGCCATGGAATTGGTCCGCCTCTACCAATCCATCGGTCACCGAATCTGTTGTTGAGAAGCGTACGAACACTTCGACTGAAATGTGCAGGAGCTCCATCGTGCATGAACCACATGTTGTGTCGTACTTGTAAAGGCACATGTTCTAGCAGCATAGGTAGAGTATCCTGTATGAAATCATGATAACGTGCTCCATTGAGCGTAGGTGGAAGAACATGGGGCCCAATCAAGACATCCCGTCACTGCCCGAACGTTCACAGAAAATCTGTGTTGATGACGTGATTGCACAATTGCGTGCGGATTCTCGTTAGCCAACACATGTTGATTGTGAAAATTTACAATTTGATCACGTTGGAATGAAGCCTCATCCGTAAAGAGAACATTTGCACTGAAATGAGGATTGACACATTGTTGGATGAACCATTCGCAGAAGTGTACCGTGGAGGCCAATCAGCTGCTGATAGTGCCTGCACACGCTGTACGTGGTACGGAAACAACTGGTTCTCCCGTAGCACTCTCCATACAGTGACGTGGTCAATGTTACCTTGTACAGCAGCAGCTTCTCTGACGCTGACATTAGCGTTATCGTCAACTGCACGAAGAATTGCCTCGTCCATTGCAGGTGTCCTCGTCGTTCTAGGTCTTCCCCAGTCGCGAGTCACAGGCTGGAATGTTCCGTGCTCCCTAAGACACCGATCAATTGCTTCGAACGTCTTCCTGTCGATACACCTTCGTTCTGGAAATCTGTCTCGATACAAACGTACCGCGCCACGGCTATTGCCCCGTGCTAATCCATACATCAAATGGGCATCTCCCAACTTCGCATTTGTAAACATTGCACTGACTGCAAAACTACGTTCGTGATGAACACTAACCTGTTGATGCTACGTACTGATGTGCTTGATGCTAGTGTAGCAATGAGTTGCATGTCAACACAGTCACCGAAGTCAACATTACCTTCCTTCAATTGGGCCAACTGGCGGTGAATTGAGGAAGTACAGTACATACTGACGAAACTAAAATGAGCTCTAACATGGAAATTAAGCGTTTCCGGACACATGTCCACATAACATCTTTTCTTTATTTGTGTGTGAGGAATGATTCCTGGAAGTTTGGCCGTACCTTTTTGTAACACCCTGTATAAGGGACATAACAATAACTAATGTTACACATTTTATTTTTCTCGGCAAATTTCGGTTGGAAAAAAATTGGAATTCGTTGTGGGACATTGTGGAATATTCTCGCTTTAGCCCCTATCGTTTCATGATGTTCTGATAGGAAACGTAGTTGTATGTAGCCTTCAAAATGGCGTCTGCAATGGAGGCTCATTCCGAGCACAGAGCTATCGTCGATTTTCTTTTTGCGGAAAACCAGAGCATCGTAGATGTTCATAGGCACTTGCAGAATGTCTATGGAGACCTGAAGGAGAACAAAAGCACAGTGAGTCGTTAAGCGGGGCGTCTGTAAACATCACAAGAAGCTCGCGCAAGCCTGTCTGATCTCCTGCGTGCCTGGCAGCCACACACAGCTGTGACTCCTGCCATGTTGGAACATATGGAAACACTCATTTGGGGTGATCCACGGATCACAGTCCAAGACCTCGCAGCACAAATGGACGTCTCTGTTGTTAGTGCTGACACACTCCTCCACCAGTTAGGGGACTCGAAGATGTGTGCCCATTGTGTCCGTCACCGCGCACCAGAGCACCATAAAGAGCAACGTAGGACCATCTGTGTGGAATTTCTTGTGCGTTACGAGACGGATCGTGACAAATTTTTGTCGGACATCATCATAGGCGATGAAACATGGTTTCATCACTTCGAACGGGAAACAAAATGGCAATCCATGGAGCGGCGCTACGCCACCTCTTCTACAAAGAAAAAGTTCAAAGGCACACTCTCAGCCATTAGCGTCATGGAGGGTCTTCTCGGACTCTTAAGAGGTTATTCTGTTTGATGTCCTCCCTCATGGTGCAACGATTTTTTCCAAAGTGTATTGTGCTACCCTCAGGAAATTGAAGCAACGGCTTCAGCGTGTTCGTCGCCACAAAAATATAAATGAGCGTCTCGTTCTCCATGACAACACAAGGCCTTGACCAAATCTGCGCACCCGTGAGAAGCTCACAAAACTTCATTGGGCTGCACTGGCCTTCACTTGGTCTCTCAACTTCTCTCTTTCATCTGTTTGGCCCAACGAAGGATGCACTCCGCAGGAAGCAGTACGTGGATAATGGAAAGGTTACTGATGTGGGAAGCCATTGGCTCCGACAACGACCACTTGAGTGGTGCGATATTGGCATATAGGGTCTCCAATTAAGGCGGCGTAAGGCCGTTGCATTGAACGGAGATTACGTTGAAAAATAGATTTTTATAGCCAAAAGAGTGGGGAATAATATGGCGTATTGGAATCCTGGATAAAATCAACCTGCTTTCAGAAAAAAATGTTTTACATTACTTATTGAACGGCCCTCGTATCTGTGTTCCTACGGTCCATTAAAATAAAATCGTTCTGGAACCTATCGACTAACCTGGTTTAATATTGCTACCCCTATCCTGAGCTTTTCCGTCAGTCTCTCCTACCTGACCACCTCCACTAATCAAATTCAGACTGCCTTTGCCGACACATCCATGACAGTGATTTTCTCACACTGCTTGCCACTCCCGACTATGACGTAACAAAGGCATGGGTCATGAAAGCATTTGTTAGGGTGCTACTTCTCCTAACATAGACCTACATCAAAGCTTGCCTATTAACATTCTTAGGTTGGAAACCACATGTCGGTACTAAAGCATTCCCAGTTCCCATGATAGGTACTTCATTCATCTTCGTACTTTCTTTCATTATTTTCTTGTCAACTATGGATGACATCGTCGTAGCTTCTGAACCTTTGCCCAGACACACCAACGCCCGCCGTCTGTCTGCTGTAATTTTGACACGGGGACATCAGGGAGTTGCCTGTGTGCACTCCCTCTTTCTTTGGATTGCACGCCATCTGCTCCACTATCCTGTTTGTTGCTCGTCGTTTTGATGTCGTTGAATCACATCAACATTACATTGTTGTGCCGGTTTTTGTTGATATGGGGCTCTAACAGAACCATTAAATCTATTCATCGCTCCATTATGTTAGCATTTTACGTAGTCTGACTGTGCAACAAACAACAGCGATTTTTGAGAAGGTAGGAAAAATACACTTCTGTTCACTAAAATTGCTACACCAGGACAGTTATCAGTAACGAATCTTCTCTTATTGTGAGCATACAGTGTAGCAGCAACAATACCTTATTAAATTTGTAGGTTACTTGGTAATACACAGGGAGCCTCCACATCTGGGAGTAACCTCGGCCCTAACTATGCTATGCATTGAGTCGAAATGAGTTTGGATGCCAGACAGAGGTAGGTTACTCAATGCTGCTTGAACTCAATGCCAGAGTGGTAGCGTGCGACTTCTGAATGATAAACCCACAGTGTAATCATTTCTTATATGCGTAATGTAGGTGCTGTTACTCTTACCTATTTTGTGCAATTCGTGGTGTTACCTGTCACTTCATCTCTAAAATCAATTAAATTCTAAGCCCCATAAATTAAATAATGCTTCAAACCCATATATGGATCTTATCGATAATGATGAATTAAACTGGATGTAGTCCATTCCTGGAGTTTGGTCCCACGGTTCACGTGCGCTAGCACTGTGTTCCATGTACAAGTGAAAAATCAAAACAAGTTTTCACATATATGTTTATTATGTAAACACTGTTCACACATGCAGTCAAAAATATCGACAGACCTAGGCCATGTTTTCCAGTGGGCAATCACAAAAACACACTTATTGTGGGTCATACAACCTACCCCAATGCTATCTGCTTCCCAGCATCTCTCAAAAATGTATTTATAGACATGCCTCCGCACCAGTTTAGGGGATGTAAGGTCACGACAACGAACTGTAAATCTCTGCGTCATAGCTGAAGTAAGCTTCCTGATGGCTAGCAGTATTTTGATTTATATTAGTTTTTACATAAGAGAGCTGTGCTGTACGTTTTTCAGTAGGTGTTATATACTGTGTGTTAGGGGCATAAATGCAGATATTTCTATTGGTGAACGAGGACAGTGTACTGAACAACATTACGTCAGTATGTACTTCATTTGCAAATTAATAATTATAAATATTAGGAGTAGCATTTTTTTAGGTTAGTTAGTACCTCCAAATACATGTGGCCAAAGCAAGCCATTAATGCTTGTTTTCACCTGGGCAGAAAGTCAGGTTTTTAAGAGTGGACACATTTTTGACGTCGCAAGTTATTATGGGATAACATTTATTGCAATGAGATACGTAGATGTGGAGCCTGTGGCTGTGAGGAAGCTGCAGGAAGACGCCTCAGCTATGAATCACAGCGCAGCTGACGCTATGTGGCCGTGTGAACGGGGTACCGTGTCACCTAGTACGACCGTTTATTCATACCCCCTACGAATCTAAATAAATCATAGTAAATATTAACCAATTGCTTACAAACTTGGTATACTACTTTTTGTTATTCAGTAGAAGATCTCATAAAGATTACAGCTTTCTATTATAGTTCCGGAGATTGAGAAAATTGACTGAAAACCATAAAACCGACACTTAGGGTGTAAAAGTCAGTTAGGAACAATAACCGTTTGTCTTTTGTTATCAACTGAAATCATAAACAAAGTTCTCAATGTGTAGAATCATTTAATTGGGATTTTAATTTCAAAAACTTTAATTATTTCGCATTTAGTAGTATGAAATTCATGAAAAATTAATATTTGTTTATTATGTTGTTGTGGGAATAAATGGGAATGAATGAGATTGTGTATGTGGGACATACGTAAAATTTGATATTACTTTCTGTAAAACATTACACAATCGGATCGTGGGAAAGCTGTATTGACCCATATTGCTGATGACGTATGTCAAGGTGTGATTGCTTTTGTAGGAAGGCAGCCAGAATATCAGTTTGAAGTGTAATCGGTTTCTAAATTAAGTCCAGGATTACTTTTCTTTTCGGTCCTTTTATTAAACATTACATTAATATTTGCGTTTTAGAATGACGTAAATTACTTTCTGAAGAGTGATTGGCTTAGGCAAGTTTTAGCGCGAGAATGATCTCGAAGGACCATTCTGATTGGTTAGTCACACTAATCAGCCAATCATGATTAAGCTGTTTCCGCACGCAGAAACTTAGATATGCAGAGAGTGGGGAGGCGTCGAGAGAGTCGATCGACAGCTATCGGACGCGAAAAGTCATCGTAAATGTCACGGTGCTCATTATGTGTAAAATGAAGAAATATTGAGTTCTCACGTTTAGTACGAATCGTGACTAAAGCTGTCGCAGTTACGAACATTTTGATGAAAGTTTGAAGTTTCTGTATTGTTTTGTTGGAAAGTTACTAGCGTATGAACTTTCGGCCTTAGTGAAAACTTCGCGTGGCATATTCTGTATTCATTTATGGAGTATTTGGCGAGCACTTTTATGTAAGACCTCTGAAAGAGACCGAATATAGAACTCGCAAATAGTGGTGAATCAGAGACTGTGAAATCGCGGTGTAGATTTCTGGCTGCTTTGCGTGTGAAATTTTTTGTTTGACTGGGAACTGAGAATGATAGAATAGTACCTCACTAAATATGGACTTGATAGCCATAAACGGGTGTTATTAAGCAATAGACATTACTGGTCTTGAAATTTTAGGACGCTTATTTCAGTAAAAAATACACCACATCACCACCCGAAATCTTGATAAATAGGAACTTTCATGAACTGTTCCCACCACTAGAGTTACGTGGACTCTGCTGGGTGGGTATTAGGCGACGTTTTCTTCAACGCTGATTTTTCGCCTTCTAGTAAATACCTACGTTTGCAGAGTGAAGGGACGTCAAGCGGAAGCCGCCGCAACATGGACGCAAAACAATTAGCCTATACTGACAGGCGTAGTCCAATTAGTGGTGCAGTTAATACTGTGTAGAAAACATCATGTAATAAATTATGTCGCGCGTTTACTGGAAGACTGTTAGACGCAGAGAAAAAACAATTAACACACCGAAGTGGGTACATATGAAGGTACCAATGATTACCATATATGCACTTATTCCTCTAACGTCCTGTATATTAAGGCGGTAGCAACAATATTTGAGTAATTTATCCCTTCCACAAACCATTCTTCCATCTTAGAAATAAAATAAATGCAATTTTTACGATATTTACAGTCACTGTAGAATGATGTGCAATATGTCTCATCGCAAAGTAACTGATTCCAAAATTGGTCTTAGATTTTGTGAGCCTGTAATATTTCCGAAGTTATAGAGATTTGAATATCGTAATTAATATTTTTGTAATAATAATTCACCCGATGCACTTAGGATACAGTTGTTTGTGCAAAACGTGTTCTTCAGTTGTCTTGCATTGACTGAATGAAAATTAACTTTCAAAATGATTGTTTGACTGAATTTTGATATTGCATCATACGTTCTCTCGTTGATATTTGAGACTATTTTAGAATTAGTCGAAGGACTAGGTGCTCCGTGAAACCTACAACAGGTTAGGATCGGAGAGTCTGTTGTAACATGTTGCGACCGACTTTGCTTTAATAATTAATAATCGATTACTTAAGTTGTATTTCAGGTTGCAAGGAAATGGCAATCACTTGCAGATACAAGTGCTACGAGCTCAATTAGATGGGGATTTAATCTATAGATTTATATATGAAATAAGTAGGTACTATCTAGGATAATATTTCATTCATACTGAAGTCACTGGTTCCTCATAACGATACATTTGAAGTTATCTCCCAAATGGCTCATTTGTGGATCCACGTTTACTGCAGCATTTTTGCTTCTGCTATCGTATACTTTCAGGAGTTTCAGTTTTAGCTGCTAATTCTGATACATCCTGTATATACGCTGCCAGAAGAAACTGTTTTAGGCTAAAACTTCTGTTTCCGAAAATGATTCGCTATGTATTGAGACAACCCCTTTATTTCTTAAAATTGGTCATCTGCAAATCTCACTTTCTTCTAACATCTTTTTGTCATATTCTATAACCTTTACCTATTTCTATTGGTTTCACGTTTTGGCCTAACTGCCTGATGTTCTGTTGGATGCGAGAAATGGAAAAACCGCGGCTTCTGTTTCCCCTTTGCAACTCTCCTGCACGATTTTCTCGTTCGCGGCAGTTCCCGTTTCCTTTCCCTTGTGTTCTGTTCATTTTGTTATGGATTACGTACTTTGACCTGCACTGCTTTGGGTTGGTAAATTTCATTTTATCACAAAGCATCTTTAGAAATTCAGTGACGATCACAACGATGTCACTGGATGTGCCTGGTTGGAGTCTGTCCCGTGTGATACTGAGTGGCCCCCCGATTTACTTTCAGAGAGCGAGTGTTTTGGCTTATGTCTATTTTTCTGTGCGGAGTCTACGTCGGATTGATACTACTCTTTCTCGTGCACTGTTTCGTTCTCTGGATTCGGAATATTTTATCTTCTTGGTTCAGTGACTGATTCTAAGGGACTTACGTGACCTGTACGCGGTAGCAATCGTGTTAAATTTATTGGCAGCATGCTTTCATTCTGCGTGCTTGTCCACATTGACAGTACAGCCACTTTTGGAGATACTGCGCCCTTAACTCATTGAGTGATGGTTATTTTGTTCATTGCGTCTGCCTGAACTGCAGCAGCAGGTGTGTATTCCGTACTGAGGTGATCCGTGTCGTTAAGCGTTGCACCTGAATACAAGGTGTTACAAAACTGTACGGCACAAATTGCAGGACACTTTCCTCAAACGTAGACGAAGAAATTATTCCATAGGAACTTGGACCTACAAACGCTTTGTTTCCATGTTACAACTCATTTTCTCCAACTCATTAATCAACGGAAACACACTCGAACAGAACGCACCAGCATACCATATGCAACTCTTTCTCACAGGAGATGTTCAATATGCCCTCCGTGGACATTGATACATGCATCAACCCACCGTCGAAGTGAATCTCGGATGCGCTGATGTATCCCTGGAGTACTGAGTATGGTTTCACTGCCTTTCATAATACGGGCACAGAGACTCTGAATATCTTGTACTGGGGTTCCATACACAGAGCTTTCAAATGTCCCCACAAATAAAAGTCCAGTGGGTTTTACGTCCGGAGAGCATGGAGGCCAAGCAACTACTGCACCTCTTCCTATCCATCTGTCACCGAATCTGTTATTTAGAAGCTGTCGTACATTAACACTAACATTAGGCGGTCCTCCATCGTGCATGAAGTACATGCTTTGCCGCACAACTAAAGGTACATCTGCCAACAGATCAGGTAGAAAATTCTCTACGAAATTATGATAACTTTGTACGTTGAGTGTGGGTGGAAGAAAGTGAGGCCCTACCAAACATTCAACAACAATACCGGCCCTAAAATTGACAGAAAATCGTTGTTGATGACTTACTTCAAAAGTTGCGTGAGGACTGATGTCTACCCATACATGCTGACTGTGAAAATTTACAATCTGACCTCGTTGAAACTACGCCTTATCTGTGAGCAGCACCGTTGCACAAAAATTACGGTTGACACGTTGCTGAATAAACCACTCGCAGAAGAGAACCCACGCAGGAACATCACCTGCTGATAGTGCCTGCACACGCTGTAAATGCTGTGGATACATCTGGTTCTCGTGTAACACTCGCCAGACAGTGATGTGGTCAACATTCAGTATTGCAGAAATATGTCTTGTACTCAACTAGGATCGTCGTCAACTGCATGAAGAATTGCCACCTCCCGTTGCGGTGTCCTCATCCTTCAATGCCTCCCCCGGGTCGCGACTATCAGACTTAAATTCCCCATGTTCCCTAAGACGATGCTCAATGGTTTCAAACGTTTTCCTGTCAGGACATCTTCGTCCTGTAAATCTCTTCCGGTACAAACGTGGAGCACGAGCGCCATTGTAGTCAGCTAATCCATACATGAAGTGGACATCTGCCATCTCTGCGTTTGTGTACACTGCCATTGTCGTGCAATGACCCTAGTGTCAGTACAAGACACATTGCTGCAATACTGAAGTCTGTGATTAATTCTACGTAGTAACCCGTGTGCTTGAAATGGTCTAACTGACAGTTGCAACAGTTGATGTTACCAGTAAACAAACAATGACGTAGGTCGCGTGATAACAGGAACATGTAGAACAAAACGCTGGCGGTGTACAACGTAACCAGACGTCACCAAGAGTCCATGTTCCCCATGATTCTAATACTGTTCTTGTGTGTTTCCCATGATTAATGAGTTGGAGAAAATGAGTTGTAACATGCAAACAAAGCGTTTCCAGACCCACATTCATATAACGTAATTTCTTCGTCTACGTCTGAGGAATGTGTCCTGCAATTTGTGCCATGCATTTTTGTTACAGCCTGTATAACTTAAGCTTTAAGAAATGATACTTAAATCGACACCCTAGCTGCCAACAGGCGTTGATGTACATCATTGGGGACATGTTGAAAATGTGTACCCCGGCCGGGACTCGAACCCGGGATCTCCTGTTTACATGATAGACGCTCTATCCATTTGAGCCACCGAGGGCACAGAGGATAGTCCGCCTGCAGGGACTTATCCCTTGCACGCTCCCCGTGAGACCTACATTCACAACATGTCCACACCACTACATTCGTAGTGCGCCTAGTAGATGTTTGTCCATCACACTCATTGCTCGTGGCAAATTAATCTACCAAGTCCCGTACGAGTTTGGGCATAGCGTGTGCGTTCGCACAAGAAGGTCAATGGCTGGGTAGCCATATTTTAACTGTATATGAAGATAGTATCTGTTCCCGAAAGAACAGATACCATTGATGACCATGCAGCTTCTCTAGAATGAAGTGATACTTAAATCGACACCCTAACTGCTAACAGACGTTTATATAAATCATTGGGGACATGTTGAAAAAGCAGGAGATCTCGGGTTCGAGTCCTGATCGGGCCACACATTTTCAACATGTCCCCAATTATGTATATAAATACCTGTTTGCAGCTAGGGTGTTGATTTAAGTATCATTTCATTCTAGAGAAACTGCACGGTCATCAATGGTATCTGTTCTTTCGGGAACAGATACTACCTTCATATATAATTAGGATTTAAGTCTGTATATGGCACATAAGACAACATTTGTTTCTTTATATCTATTCGAATTATTCCTACGTCATTATCAATACTGAAGTGTTTCTTGTTCTGCAGCGTTTCTCCCTCAGTCTGTAGAACTGTGCCATAAGACGCCAGCGCGTGGCTTGCTGTGAAGGGCAACAAAACGGGACGTAGGATATCGGCTGCGTACTGCTGTACCGTAAGGATGCCGCGAATGATAACCAAAGGGGCTGATTATCGGGCCGTATGGCAGGCGACAACCAGTTTGGTATCCCATCATTGTCCGGAGCGTCTCCACACACGTCTTCGGCCTAGAATCTCATTGAGTGGATTAAATTTGTCGTCACTGATGAGTCCAGCTTCGAACTAAGCCCAGATACGCCACAGACAGTGGTGGGATACCAAACTGACTGTCGCCCTTCATACAGCGGCGAAAGTGTTGTCAGCGCAGGACTCTGCGCACTAACTGTCCTCTCGACTGTGTCCCATACATATCTGAAGGGATTCCTGTTAGGCGATCTGGGTGAGCAAATCATTTACTAGAATGTTTAGGATGTTCTTCAACCAGTCGCGAACAGTTGTGACTCAGTGACACGGCCCATTGTCATCCATAAAAATTCCATCGTTGTTTGGGGACATGAAGTCCGTGAATAGCTGCAAATGGTCTCCAAGTAGGCGGACGTAACCATTTCCAGTCGACGACCGGTTCAGTTGGACCAGAGGACCCAGTCCATCCCGTGTAAACACAGCCCACACCATTATTAAGCCACTACCAATTTGCACAGTGCCTTGTTGAAAACTTGGGTCCATAGCTTCGTGGGGTCTGCGCCACACTCGAACATTACCATCAGCTCTTACCAACTGAAAACGAGACTCATCTGACCAGGCTGCGGTTTTACAGTCGTCTGAGGTCCAACAGATATGATCACGAACCCAGGAGAGGTGCTGCAGGCGATGTGCAAAGGCTCTCGCGGCGATCGTGTGGTTCTATACCCCATTAACGCCAAATTTCGCCGTATAGTCCTAATGGATACGTTTGGCGTACGTCCCACATTGACTTCTGTGGTTATTTCGCACAGAGCTGCTTGTCTGTTAGCACTGGTAACTCTACGCAAACGCTGTTGATGTCGATCGTTAAGTGAAGGCCGTTGGCTATTTCGTTGTCAGTGGTGAGAGGTAATGCATGAAATTGAGTATTCTCGGCACACTGTTGACACTGTGGGTCTCGAAATATTGAATTCCCTAATGGTTTCCGAAATGCTATGTTGAATGTAGCTCCAATTACCATTCCTCGTTCAAAATCTGTCAGTTCCCGTCGTGTGGTCATAATCATGTCGGAAACCTTTTCACATAAATAATCTGAGTACAAATGACGGCTCCACCAATGCATTGCTCTTTTATATCTTGTGTACGCGATACTACTGTCATCTGTGTTCACTACTGGCCATTAAAACTGCTACACCACGAGGATGACGTGCTACAGACGCGAAAGTTAACCGACAGGAAGAAGATACTGTGATATCCAAATGATTAGATTTTCAGAGCATTCACACAAGATTGGCTCAGGTGGCGACACCTACAACGTGCTGACATGAGGAAAGTTACCAACCGATTTCTCATACACAAACAGCAGTTGAACGGCGTTGCCTGGTGAAACGTTGTTGTGATGCCTCGTCTAAGGAGGAGAAACGCATACCATCACGTTTCCGACTTTGATAAAGGTCGGATGGTAGCCTATCGCGATTGCGGTTTATCGTATCGCGACATTGATGCTCTCGTTGGTCGAGATCCAATGACTGTTAGCAGAATATGGAAGCGGTGGGTTCAGGAACGCCGTGTTGGATCCCAATGGCCTCGTATCACTAGAATTCGAGATGACAGGCATCTTATCCGCATGGCTGTAACGGATCGTGCAGCCACGTCTCGATCCATGAGTCAACAGATGGGGACGTTTGCAAGACAACACCCATCTGCACGAACAGTTCGACGGCGTTTGCAGCAGCATGGACTATCGGCTCGGAGACCATGGCTGCGGTTACCCTTGACGCTGCATCACAGACAGGAGCGCCTGCGATGGTGTACTCAAGGACGGACCTGGGTGCACGAGTGGCAAAACGTCATTTATTCGGATGAATCCAGGTTCTGTTTACGGCATCGTGATAGTCGCATCCGTGTTTGGTGACATCGCGGTGAACGCACAGTGGAAGCGTGTATTCGTCATCGCCAGACTGGCGTATCACCCGTCGTGATGGTATGGGATGCCATTGGTTACACGTCTCGGTCACCTCTTGTTCGCATTGACGGCACTTTGAACAGTGGACGTTACATTTCATATATGTTACGACCCGTGGCTCTACACTTCATTCGATCCCTACGAAACCCAACATTTCAGCAGGATAATGCACGACCGCATGTTGCAGGTCCTGTACGGACCTTTCTGGATACAGACAATGTTCGACTGCTGTCCTGGCCAGCACATTCTCCAGATCTCTCACCAATTAAAAACGTCTGGTCAATGGTGGCCGAGCAACTGGCTCGTCACAATACGCCAGTCACTACTCTTGATGAACTGTGGTATCGTGTTGAAACTGGATGGGCAGCTGTACTGTACACGTCATCCAAGCTCTGTTTGACTCAATGGCCAGGCGTATCAAGGCCGTTATTACGGCCAGAGTTGGTTGTTCTGGGTACTAATTTCTCAGGATCTATGCACCCAAATTGCGTGAAAATGTAATCAAAAAAATGTTAAGATGTGTGTAAAATCGTAAGCTACTTAACTGCTGAGGTCAACGGTCCCTAAGCGTACACACTACTTAACTTAAATTATCCTAAGGATAAACACACTCTGCCACGCCCGAGGGAGGTCTCGAACCTCCGCCGGGACCAGCCGCACAGCCCATGACTGCAGCGCCTTAGACCGCTCGGCTAACCCCCCGCGGCGAAAATGTAACCAAATGTCAGTTCTAGTATAATATATTTGTCCAATGAATACCCGTTTATCATCTGCATTTCTTCTCGGTGTAGCAATTTTAATGGCCAGTTGTGTATGTTATTGTCTCTATCCTGTGACTTTTGTCGCCTCAGTGTATTACTGGGCGAATGAAAGGAAAAACAAACAATATACCTGATAGTCAGAAACAGTACGAAAAATGCCCGCATGCGTCCCGGTTTTCACCAACAGGCTGCGGGGACAAAGCGTGTACCAAGGCCACTTCGTCTCACAATCCTTGCGAATGTGTAACTATGACCCTTGTATCGGTACACTGCGCTTACCGGCCAGCGGTAGCTAACGCAACCCTTCACGGCGGCCATCTTACAAATTCCTAAAAGTTTCACTTAAAACTAGCTAGCGAAACTATGAATGATTTTGATGTGCAGCATATGCTTCGATCAAAGCTGCACACAGTTTCGGCCCTAAAGCAAGCGAAATTACTTTCGGCAAAAGACGATAATCGTTTCATACTTGATAAAGTGAATAGATTTCCATGTGGTCACTACCATCTTAAATGTGGTGATTGAAATTATTGTAAAAACATAAATAATGTAAAAAAATTAAATTGTAGATTGTAACTTGAGGTGAACGCCACCTGTGTGATGGAACAATTTAGAGACACATCTTATGTAGATAATGTATAATTTAAAAAATGTGAATTTTAGATCGTCACTTGTGGGGAATACCACCTTTTTCTGACGGAAAAAATTGGTGAACCATAGTAATTGTTCAGATTGTAAATACTTGAAAATTGCATACTTTTTGACGACAATTCGGTGAGTCACTATAATTACTGGCATAACGAAACACGTAGTATGTAAATATATAAATAATAAAAATGGTCGACATTTTTTATGGAAATCCAGTCAACCTTTGTAATTGCTGAGACACTGAAAAAACATAGTATGTAAAACAGCAAAAAAGGATGTAACTTGAAGTGAATACTACATTTCTGATGGACACTTAGTGAGGCATTATAATTGCTCAGATAGTGGAAGAACATTGTATGTAAAAATGTAAATACATAAAAATGCTAATTGTGTACTTTTCACTGGAAAGTTAGTGATCAATCGTAACTGCTTACATAGTGAAACAAAACCCTCTCCGTGTTGAAACGTTCTATGACAAATTTATTATCATAAATTTTACATGTAGAGTATTTTTTTATTTGAATTCTTTTTTTCTATCTCACTCCCTCTATACTCTGTTTCATTCATGCAATACAATACATTAAGGAGTGTCTCTTTTTAAACAGAGTTGGTGAGGCTACGTTTTATCAGCGCAGCTGATGCGTGCTAGAGATAATTCCCTGCTCTGGGTTCTATCTCACAGCAGCAGGTGAGGAGTTAAATTGTGTACTGCATGCATGTCTGCGGGTTAGTTACGAAAAAAGTTCGAGAGTTGGAATATTTATACTTTTTCGCAAAAAAGTTGTGAGAGCTGACATTTAATGACAATATTTGCACACACACATATGTGAGACGAAATTTAATGAGGAAATATTTTAATTTAAATAATGAGTTAGTTCATGTGTGTGTGTGTGTGTGTGTGTGTGAGAGAGAGAGAGAGAGAGAGAGAGAGAGAGAGCGAGAGAGAGAGAGAGAGAGAACGAGAGAGTGAGAGAGAAGATATAATTACTTTGCATAATAGAGAGCACAGGTGCGTTTCAGGAAAGCAGTTTTTTATGTATGAAATACTGAGAGAAATGATTACTTTATCACATGTGTGTTTAAGGAATACAGTACATTTAACATGAAACACAAAGAGGAATGACTACTTTGACTGAGAGTGATAACGTACGTGTTGAAAAGTACAGTATAGTATTTAATGTATGAAATGCGGAGATGATATGTTTATAAGAAGTCCAGAATTTGACTTATGAAGTACAGAAGTATATGTCTGTGTACGTCATTTCATGTACGTAATACATATCTCTGATCTTGAGTCATTTTAATATTATGTCAGAGATATGTTTATGCACACAATTATCTTTGACTTTCACAGACAATAATGTAAATTGAAATAATTTTTACGCACAATAATAAGAATAACAACAACACACCAATTAAATACAAAGATACATATGTAAATATCTTTCGGAAATAATGCATATCTTCGACATTCAGGTTGAGGTTATGTAATTTTTTACTGCATATTTGATGCCATTTTTATGCCTCATATTGATAGTTACTCTGATTGGTTGGAGATGGGAAAGGGGAGATGGTTTCAAATTTACTACTAACAAAATTGGGCTATTTCCGCCATCTTGGATTTTTTATTGATTGTTTCATTTTAATACTGCACTATGATTGGTTGGTGACAGGGCGAGGGGAGGATAGGGGGAGGGTTTTTAATTTTCCATTGACACAATTAGGTTAGTTCCACCATCTCAATTTCTGATTGGCTGTTTCAGTTTTAATACTGCGCTAGGATTGATAGGCGACATGGAGAGGGGAAAGGGAGGGAGAGGGTGAAGGTGGAGGGGTAATAAAGCAGAACTGAATTTGTTGGATTTTTAAAATTTAATTTTTTTAATTGATTAATTTTGTTGATTGATAACATAGATGATAAGGATGATGAATTCACTGATAAGAGCTATGATGTCAGTCAAGGTCAAGGTTAAAGGTCAAAGGTCATTGTCCCAGTCCCTGAATGGTGGCAACCCAAACGTCAAAGATCAAAATAATTTCACTAATGTGAATAACTTAGAGTCAGCTGTATTATGTAGAGATTTCCTACCTGTTGGTTTGATCTAATTTCGGGCAGCTGTCAGTCATCATCAATGTAAATATTGCCAAGGCCAAAGGTCAATTCGTATCAAGAGTTGCCATTGTGTCCCTACTAATAATGATCACAAAGACGCGATGGCCCAATTCAGCAACATGTGATGAATGTACTAGTCGCAGTAAATTGGATGAGCTGCAGAAAAAGGTACAGTAAATTCTCGGTTATCCGTGGGCGGATTATCCACTTTGTGGATTATCCACGGCCTATTTCTCCCACTTTTTTTGCTGGTAAAAATTTTGCGTTAAACAGGGAGCGGTCACAGTTGAGCGATAATCTTGAGCCACAACACGAGTGTAGTAAGTAATATACTGCTCGAACACTGCAGGAGCTGGACTGCATTTTGTTTCAAAGTAGTAGTGTGAAATTGGATTGTATTCGTTGTAAGTACCGAATTTTCACATATACTATGATGATTTAAGTAGAATTTATTAGAAACATTAGTTAATGATTTTAATAAGGATAATATAATTAATTTTTGTTTTAGAACAACCCTAATACATTATTGCGTGCTTTAATTGCGAATTATACGCGGAATTCGATTATCGATGGTCTTCAAATCCTCAATTCCCACGGATAATCGAGAGTTCACTGCACTAGAAGTTGTGAAAGTGCTATTGATCTAGGACGCTGCACAGTTCAGCATTCTGTGCGATCACAAGTGAGATCGTAGCCAACTACAGGACTGCCAGTGTAAGTGAACATTGACAACTTAGTGTTAAGGTTTTTGGCATTTTTTATGAACCGCTTTATATTCTTATTTCTTGGGATGTTTTACTCCTTGCAGTGTTCTGATTCTTGTGATTAGCTGTGTTGGATGATGAAAGTAGTTGGACGAAGTTCATTCCACCACATATTTGATATCAAATTAATGCAAAATTAATTATGCAAATTAATTAAGTGTTCAATTAATAATCATGGGTTTTCCCTGGCCGGCACATGGGTCCCTTCCCTCCTTTCTTTCCTGTCCTTTCCGTCCCCTGAAAACGGTAGGAAATTGAAAATTTGGCAGAAAATTCGAAACATGGTGGGAAATTCAAATTTATTGGTGGGAATATAAAATTTTACGTGTTCACCTTGTGGTCCGGAAACCAATTGACCTAGTTCACAACACCACCACCAAAAGGCGCTGTTGACCCTCCCCCACTCTCCATTCCCACCACCACCCCTTCCCCACTACGCCACATCCCCTCCCATCCTTCACTTGTGAGGCAGCTTCAGTCTGTGCTGAGCTGTCAGACAGGACTGACGTAAGTCTTTACTCTGTCTATGTGTTCTATGGACTAAATATCTGTGTTGTTCAAGGAGGAGTTTAACGGTTGTATTGTCTGTAATCATGTAGTTGAGGGCTCTGCCCACTGCTCCCTGCACGCAGCTTGGAAAGCGAGCATATGAAGAACACGAATACGCTTCATCTAATTATGAAGATGCAGCAGGATGAGGTTAAGTTACACTTTGTAACTCATACGAATAAATGTCTCTGTTGGAAGTGTAGACGAATCGAGAAAAGTACAGTCAGTCTTCCAAAGGGCAAAGGCAAGATGTTCACCCACTCTGGCGCAAGCGCCCATGTCTGCACAATGTGTTCAATTGAGGAAATGCTGGTTACAAACAGAATTGAGTTTAATAAGTGCACCACATGCAATCATGCAACTGAGGACTGCTCCCACAGACTCCTACATGAAGACAGGGAAGAAAAGATAATAGATGAGCATAGTGTGAATACTTTTTGACAAATAATAATGATGCAGCAGGATGGGGTGGAGATGAATTTCAGAACTCATGTTGGTAGATGCTTGTGCTGGAACTGCCTACCTTTTCTGAAATTGCCAGAAGTGTTCAGATCTAGAGTGAGTTAATCAAAATATCCACGGGTATGCTGCCGGTCTATAGTGTCCAACGGGCACAATATTTCGGCGATCAAACATGTCGCCATCATCAGGTGAACTGACGGACTGAGCTCCTGTGAACGTGCCGGCACGGAGATCCGTACGCTATGGCTGCTCAGAGGGAACTGGGTTCGGTCGCGGCGGCGACCGATTTAAATACCCTCCGCCCGCGGAGACTGAAACGGAGGGTAAATTACCTTTCCTTGACGTCTTGGTCAAGAGAAGGGCTGACGGCACCCTAGGTCATGGGGTGTATCGGAAGGCTACGCACACTGATCTGTATTTGCATGCAGACAGCTGCCACCACCCTTCACAGAGGAATGGGGTACTTAAAACTCTAGTACATAGGGCGCGCACTATCTCCGACGCAGAGAGTCTACCCCAGGAATTGGAACATCTGAGAACTGTATTTCGAAAAAATGGGTACTCAGAGTGGCAGGTTCAACGTGCTCTCCACCCAACCACTGCAGCACAACCTGTTGAGATGGATGAAGTCACGAGGGAGGAGGTAGGCACTGCATTTATTCCATACACAGGCGCACTCTCGGGGAAAATCGCCCGCATTCTGAAGAAACACCGGGTCGGAACTGTGTTTTGTCCTCCAAATAAAACTCGTGCACTAGTGGGGAGCGCCAAAGATGACCTCGGTTTGAGGAAGGCCGGCGTGTACCAGATTCCGTGTCAATGTGGCAAGTCGTATATTGGTCAGACGATGCGTACCGTCGAGGATCGATGCCGTGAACACCAGAGGCACACTCGACTGATGTATCCGAGCAAGTCGGGGGTCGCTGAACATTGTTTGTCGGAAAATCACGCCATGGAGTATGACCGCACGAGGATTCTGGTACAGACGTCGAGATACTGGGACAGCGTTGTTAGAGAGGCCATCGAAATTCGCACCAATGACGACCTCATAAACCGGGACTGTGGCTATAATCTTAGCAAGGCTTGGGAACCAGCGATCGGGTTAATCAAGAGTAAATCGAGCAGACGTATAGTTGTGACGACCACGGCGGACAGAGCCATCACACCGACGTCATCTCAGACGCCGTCGCAATCTGTTCCACCGCGCGACCGTGGCGCTGGGCGCGGACGGCGGAGGGAGCGCGCCGCGGGCGGAGGGTATTTAAATCGGTCGCCGCCGCGACCGAACCCAGTTCCCTCTGAGCAGCCATAGCGTACGGATCTCCGTGCCGGCACGTTCACAGGAGCTCAGTCCGTCAGTTCACCTGATGATGGCGACATGTTTGATCGCCGAAATATTGTGCCCGTTGGACACTATAGACCGGCAGCATACCCGTGGATATTTTGATTATCAAATACGCCGGGAGAAACTCAAGAATTAGAGTGAGTTAGTTCACAACATAACCACCAGAGGGCGCTGTTGTCCACTACTGCATCCCTCAGGAGGCAATAGGAGCCCAGGAACGCTATATCTGGTCATGCGATGGTGATGTAGAGCATATAAGGTGAACAGGGCAGCTCACCAATCCCAGTCAATCTCTGGAAGAAGAACAATATCCATAAAGCATCGCCGCCAGCGGTCGAGATCATGCAGCACACCGAAGCAGCAGATTAGGAAGAAACATAAAAGTATATGTATATACACATAAAAAGATACTGATATTTAGCCTCACTGCAATTCCATTTCTTTCCTTTGTTCAACCCCATTTTCTTAGTCTGTGTGGGTGCTTATTGCTTTTTCTTCTCTGTTCAGCAGTGACCTTCGACGTGTTCAGACCAACAGCAGCAATGACCACGAACTTGTCATTGACTGCAGTGACTTCCAGCATGTCAGGACAAGCATCAGCATTGCCACCGTGGGATCCTATTGCGCACCTGGTCAGCATGCTGGAACAGGACAATTATGTGCCGTTGTGTAAACCATTCAGTGATGAATATAGCCAGCCTGTCCCTGACTGGCAGAGGGGTGCAGGTATTCCTACACAGTGCAGATCTGAAGTAGTTGCCTACATACGAGCCATCTGAGAAGATTTCAATGCCACTGCAAGAAGAACAGGGTGTAGATATTTTACATGAGAATCTAGCAGTTGCACATGGCATGCTTTTCGCTTTAACATCTACAGGTTCAAAGCTTTTAAATATCGATAAACTAGCAACTGTAGAAGCCAATGACTAGTGTGTGTTGTTAGAAACTGAAAAAGTATCTAAAAATATTAAGGGGCTCCGGAACGCCCTATACTTGCAATGTTAAAATAACGCTTATAAATTACATCTTTCCTCACAAAGTCTTTGAGGTAGGAAGTTGAACTTTTTACAGATTATTTATTGGAATATGGGCTACAACTTAACACAGGGATTTTACAAAATTTTAGTTCAGTTATTAAAGATGATTTTTTTTCAATTGTAATGAAAATTCACAACATTTTTTGCAATTTTTTATTTATATATTCAAAAATATACAGTTTTTTGGAAAAAGGCTGTGTTAAATTATGCAGAAGGTACTGTGTAACATTTACTGAAAGTTTGAAACAAATATGTTTGGAAGATCCTTAGAAAACATGTAATTAGTATGAGAAAATAAAAGTTTTGGGAATCGAGCGACAAAGATTGGATTAACTTTTTAGTGCATTCCAGGTCCATAGGATGGATTATCTTCATCCTCTGCAAACTCCACCTCCAGCTTCCTCTTGTTCCTCCTCCTGTTTACTCTTGCTCGTATTTCTAGACTCTTTACAGCCCTGTCTGCAGCCCGAAGGCGTTCCTTGTCTAAAGCAAGCATCGCTCGTACCATGTTAGAACCTATCTTCATTCCCATATTTCTAAATACCTTGCACCTTACAATGTTGCCATCATTGAAAGTCGCAACAGCATCATACACACCAAAGTGAAGTGTTTCTATTCCAACAAATACAGTCTTGGGGATTCTCGACCATATAACACTATTTACACTTTCATTGGGGTTTTGAGTTTTTCCGTGAATACACTTTTTCAACAGTTCAGGTGCTGCTAAGTCTCTGAAAATAGGTTTTATCACCTCCATTATTGCATGAGGCAGACCTGATGAACACGGATGTTAATAAGAACACCATTTGACAGCAGTTTAACAGCGCCACAGTGGGTTACGCCCATGTAGAACACATTTCAAAAAAAATTTAAAAATAGTTGTAGTCTTCGGAATTGAATAAATTATATATCTATTAAAAGGTAATAGTCTGCAGATTCAGAAAACGCAAAAAAGTAAAAATTGAACTTTTCATGATTTTGGGCCTTTCCGGAGCCCCTTAAAGTGCAGTTTACTGAACACGAATGGAATGAAATGAAACGTGCTGAAACCTATATCAATCAGCAGATGGCCACCATGTATTATCTAACTTGTACCCCACAAGCCATTAACTGTGGTGCTCTAACTCTCTCAATTACAACAGTGTATGATGATATATATCATATATATTCGCAAATACTGGGTGTTATTTCTTACTTCATAACCGTCTCATTACAATGTAGTCACGGTTGCTCAGTCAGTAAAGATGATTGCGCTATAGAGGCTATGGATATTATTATTATTACTACAAGTGCACATTTTTCTATAAAATGTGGGAATGAGATAATCCTTCCCGATAATATAAGAGCTGTAATTGTGGGTCCACCCATCTGCGGCAAGACAAATGTTCTCATGTCACTACTAACACACCCGGATGGGATCTGCTTTGAGTACGTATGTGGATTTTCAAAAACGCTGTTTCAACGCAAGTACTGCAAAAGATACTGCAGGGTGTAAATGATGTAACACACACGACATTCAGTCAAAGCAGTCAAATCCCCACAGTAGAAAAAGTAAAGCCTAACATAGTGTTCATATTTGAAGATGTCACTGCGAAAGACCAAGATCAATATTTCTGCTTTGGGTATTGACATATTTTATTTGACTCAGACATATTCCAGAAACCCAAAACAGTTGGCGAGGGTAATGCAAATCTCATTATAACTTTCAGAGAAGACAATTTGAATCTAAAACACATTTACCAGGTGAATATAGGAGCTGACATATCATTCACTGATTTTGTAAAAATGTGTGCCGATTGCTGGAATCACACACAGTACGAGTTTCTTGTTATTGACAAGACGGTAGGTATAAATGGAACTTCCAGGCGTATCTATATATATAGCTATTAAAATAATGATGATTATCTTAGTATACATCATGCCATGTATATCAGGCATTCAGCCTGAGAGGGTAGGTGTGCATAGACAGAGAATGAGTTTGTACATGAATGGAAAATTTCAGTCTTTCGAACATAAAGTAAGGAGCTAGAGACATACCGAGACACTTCTGAGACTGATCAACAAATTAGATGCTATGGTTAAGGAACTACAGGCATACATCCACATCACTCTGAGAAAAAAAGTAGATGACTTAGCTGTAAGGGTTGATGGAATTGAAAAGAAAGTACATGACACAACTGTAAAGATTGAGTGAAATGTATATAAGGTGCAGCCTGTGAAGCAGCCCGCTAAGAATATAGCAAGATGTCAACTAAGCTTATGGTCATCAGTGCACGAAAGACCGTTCAAGAAAAGTTACGGTTGCTGAGGTTAGTGCATTCGAATTGAGAGCCGACGCTGCCAGAAACGTTTAAACCGGTTACTGCATCTCTTGATGAACTCTAACTGAAATTACACAAAGATGACGATGATGCTATTGCTGGCTTCATTAACGATCACAGCGATACAAGGATAGACACAACAGTCGGTTTCAAGGGTGAAAAACCATACATTTTGGCCTATAAATTAAAATGAAAAAACAACAGAGAGAGGGGGTGGGGAATCTAAAAGAAACCAGGTCTACTGAAACTCATTTCACTAAAACCCTATAAATTTAAATGAAAAAACAATACAGAGAGGGGGCAGGGAATTTAAGAGAACACCAGGTCTTCTGAACTTCATTTCCCTGAAATAAAAAAAAAACAGCAAAATTTTCTACCAAATATCTGGAGATGTATGGTGAAATAGTACAATTGACCAGTGCACACGGAAAGCAGGAAACTAACGCAGTGCGAAATACAGAGACATTATAAAACCATTATTATTAGACAGTCGGTATAGCAGTGGTGACGATATTGACGTTCAGCATGAGTCACCAATCAGCCTCCTCAGCATAAATACTATGACGATCCCAATGAATAATAGATCGAGTATGATTGGTCATGGTATCAGCTGCTGTGGGTAACACTGCTCATTCAAATGAGGTTGTCTCAGTAATTTCAGAGTTTAGAGAGAGAGAGAGAGAGGTATAATCGAATGAGTATGGAGATGGTAGTTTGAGAACTGCACAAACCAGCACGCAAAACATTCCCTCATAGGCATGTTATGATTAAAGGTTTGGGTGATTTATGACAGGCTGATCTTGTAGATACAAAGGTACAGTTGCAGGAGAATAATGGATTCAAATATATTTTAACGGTTATTGGTACATACTTCAAATTTGCCCCGGCATTACCTGTTAAAAAAATGGGGGGAAATGTCGCAGATGTGTTTAAGCATTTATTACAGACAGGGATGAATCGATGCCAGGACAACCTCCAAATCGATCACAGTGGAGAGTTTTACATTAGGTAGTTCAAGACTGTGATGCAGCGGTATGGAATACATCACTACTCAACACTCACCCACCTGAAGGCGAGTATCGTGGAATATCTCAACAGAAGAATAAAATGTCAAATTTCGATCAGTTTTAATTTTAGCAGCTCATACAAATAACTGCACAGTATAATCGAACCAAACATAGCACAATAAAAATGAGACCAATCGATGTTTATGGTAATTGACTCATCGATACGGTGTACTATTGTATTAAAGTGCGGGATCCACTTAAACAGAAATTTAATGTGGATGATGTGGTACATATCTCAAAACACAAGACAGTATTTGAGAAATCATACCTCCCAAACTGGTCGAGTGAGATATTCACAGTTTATAGGTTAGGTTTGGTTAACTTAGGTTAGGTTAGGTTAAGTGCAGGGACACATCCCAGAACCCACATCTTAAAGGAAAGCAGTGACACTGAAATTTCAGGATGCTTCTACACCGAGGAAATGCAGAAGAGCTCTGAAACACATGTGTTTCTCACATACCGCGTCATTAGACTTCGAGGCAATAGAGCACTAGTTAAATGTCTTGGTTCTCATGCGATACAAAACAGCTCGATTGACGCTGACGATTTAAAATATAATGGGACGGACAGGGTACGATCAGCACAGTAGCATAACATGTGTGATAGGAGACCCGTTATAGGAGGCTGTGGTATTCTCGACAAACCTCCCATCGAACTGCACATTCCAAGGTATAATTACTCTGGACCTGGTACAAAGCTTCAAAACCGTTTGACTCGTGGTGATAAGGAAATTAACCTGGTTGGCGAGGTGTGTTTGGAACACGACACTGCATATGCAAAACATAAAGTACTCCCAGGACGTCACGCTGCAGATCGAATTTTAGTTGATAAAGCCAAGGAAATATGTGTGAAAAAGTATACTGATATAGGACAGCACATTGCAGCATTTCTACTTGATAAAACAATGCATGGTAAAATTAGGTTGGGCTTGGGTGTGAATTTGTAGCACACTGAATAAGAAGAAGATAATGATGATGAAGAAGAAGCAAGAGCAGGGGTGTTTAATAAAAACTGTATCGTGTCAGCGATGTAGGCAGCTAAAAGTGGCCTGAAGCGTAATGGAGTGGTTAAAGCACACAGGGTTCTGTCGATACCCAAGACATCAGGAGGAATTATTCCGTTCCTCATTCCTGCCCTCGTAGGTATCTCAGCGATGGGATGACTGGCTGCTGGTGCTGAAGCTATCGCAAGAACAGGGAGGAACGCGCAGAGCTCCCAGGAGCAGCTAGAGGAAGCAAGAAGGCATAACTGCATGATGGAAGCAGCAGCCATCGTTAATGATGAAATCATACAAGAAAGGACTAGGCCTCTTCATAAACAAAAAAAGCCCGTTAGTTATCCTACCGGACAGACGGCTTACAAATACAGATCTGCTCAAGTTTGCCAGGAAAAAATTCAGCATTCCGATTCCTTGGTGTCTTTCTGCAGGATACATTACCGAAGACTATGTGGAAATCTGGAGAATGTGGTATTGTGAACTTACATGTTACTGGGGGACCTGGAACCCACTGGGTGGCGTACGTTAAGAAAAATACAAATAACGTCTACTATTTCGACTCATTAGGAGACCTGCAGCCGCCTGAAGAGTTACAACGATACTTCACTGACAGAAGATATGTGTTCTACAATTTTATCGCTACCAAGACTTTAATACCTATCTATGTGGGCATGTCCATCATGTTCCTCCTAATGTTTAAGAAGAAGCATCTCTATAAGCAGATGCATTAAGCATCCACCCATCAGTCGAAGTTCAGATGCAATGTCATATACTCTGATATTAAAAGAACGATAGTCAGTATTACGCGCGAATTACTTCCCACCGACTGATTCACGCAACGGTGAGTGGAGTATTGTGCTGATTGGATTAGAGACTTACAGCAGCATTCCAAATATCACACAGGCTAACAATAAACTTCATCTGGAAATTAGTGATGCAAAAGAAATTGTGGAAGTAGAACCTGGTGTATACAATATTGACGATTTAAAAGAAGTTTTAAAGCGGTCTGGAAAAGAGATTGCGCTACGTGCGAACATCAGTACACTTAAATCTGAAATAAAGACAATGAGTGCAACTATTGACATTAACCAAAAGGATCAAGAGGACGGCTACTGGGTTTCACAAAAGGCAGGTTTTGAAGAAGGATCCTAATAAATTTTACAGATCCACCAGTCAGTGGATATACTCTCTATTGGTACAATCTGTGTCGAGTGTGACATTGTAACAAACTCTTATTCCAACAACAGATTGATTCATACAGTTTACGGATTCTTCCCGTCGGTGGGAATAGGGTATAAGATCGTTGAGACGACTACCAAAGCTATTTACCTCCCAGTGAAGACAGGATGGGTGTAAGTATAGAACAAAAGTGCACAAAGCGCAGCGCAGCACTCTACAACAGAACAGCAACGTGATAACACGTGCAAACTACGAGTTCCTTAAATCAATGGGTCTGAAGACATGCAATGACGTCATTCGACATGAATAGCCCTGTGGAATATGACGAGTGTGTTATACGCCAGGAATACTTCTTGTGTAAACCTTATGCATCAACCACATTAAACAAGCACGATGAATTCAGGATTGTCATCCAACAGCAAGACACTTTAACCCTCCCATGCAGGATTATCATATATCTTTATGGAACATTTACGAAAAGGGTTGGTACTGCTACAGTGGCATCGAGCCTTACACGTAATGCTTTAGCGTTCTTGTTTCAGGAGAGCATTGCTACCCAAGACAACCCAGTTTCCACGTAAAAAAGGCGGGATCAGAAGCATATGGGGTCATACATACACTCCGGAATTTCTCGAAAACGTCTGAAAGTTCTAAGTTCTAGGGGACTGATGACCTCAGAAGTTAAGTCCCATAGTGCTCAGAGCAATTTGATTTGAAATTTGAAGTTCAAGTTGCACATATTGTGAGCTGCGTCACAGAACTTCTCTTTAAGATGACAGTGTTCCCTACAAGAAGTTTCTGCTTTTCTATCTAACGGATGGCCACATATATGACAGTCAACCGCATTATTGTACAAATCTTCATTCTCCTTTGGTTTGGTCATGTGATCGTTGTCGCTATAAAGCTTATCAACCTCCCGCGAAAGGTTTTCGAGCTCAGTGAGCAGCCAAACCGCAGAATTATCCCTGACATAAGGTTTGTAGCGGTTAAGACTTGAATCATGGGACAATACAACTTAGAACACAACTCCATATGGTATGTGTTTTCCTGTAATGGTAGTATAGGAGGCTGTAGGGTCACCTTCACAGCGGATCACAGGAGCGAGGAGGCATTCAGAGTAGGCATAAACCACAAATGGACATCGGTCCTGATGGTGAACAGTTTTAAATTTTATTCATTTACCTTCCTCAGTAGGCATAATAACACGTAGTGGGTCCTTGGAAGCACAATTTACTAGATGTGCTGCTTATAACTTGTCTCAGGAAAAGGCATTGAAGCACCTTAAACAAATAAACTTTTTATGCTCATGTTTACTCGACAGAGAGAACAGAATTCAGGACATGTCTTTGATCCAAACATAATGATAATTATGAGCTTCAGAGAATAGTAGCATGTTTACATGCATCTTATGCTCACTTACAAATTTTGAGAAATGGAGGGGGTTGAGAACTATATTCTTATCCCGTGCATCTGACTTGCTTTTCTTCTCCAGGCCATAAACATGGACTGATATTATGGTATTCTGTGCCTCAAATTTAGGTATGTTCTGGATCTTGAGGGGGGAACTCGATACCATCAAAGGTACAACACCTGTGAATATTATCACCTATACTGTATCTACCGACACACTCACGATGATCCCTACGATCGTAATTTCTCTCACAAGCCAGGACTGACTATGCAAAACGAGCCTCATCCTTTCTATTTTCGGCATTAATGCATGCTCCCTTCTTAGCCATATCCTTAGGGAGCTTGATCTAGCTGCATCCTTCATGTACCAGAGCATAGACATGTGTGTTGATATCCAAGTGTAGTATTCAGCTGAGTGCTTTATCTGACCCTCTCAGTTCCATCTTGGAAAACTGGGCCGGTATAGCACTCAATATGGATTCATGAAACATCTTGGCAATTGGCGTGCTCCGCGTTATTATCACGCCATTTTCTCCCCAAAGGTAATGACTATTTTTCTCTTCATATACCAGAATCAACTTTGGGGGGGGGGGGGGGGGGATGCAATTGTTTGATGCACACTACTGCACAACATACAACATTTAGTGGTGGGATACCACAGATCATTGACTACTTTGAGGAACTCCGTTTCCATGAGAGGAAGAAAGCCGACAGGGTTGCGGTACCCTCTTGCCAGATTTTTGAACCTTGTGAAGGAGATTCGCTCCTCAAAGTCGTCTGCAGTCACCAAATATTCTAACTGCTATATTGCTTCACTGACCTGATGTTCTTCACTAAAAGGACGAGAGAGCGAACTTTTGCTACCTTTAGAATCATCTCTATTACTAATAATGCTACTAGTACAGGGTGATGAGGTCCATGCTGTTCATAATGGAATCGGCGAGGTGCACAGGGTATGTGCGGCGGCACAAGTACCTTTCATTCCCGGTGATGATTCTGGTGAGTTTCAGAAGGAGGATGAGGTGGCGCTTTGGGTCAGGCCTGTGGGAACAGCTTGGCTGTGGCGACGGCTCCTGATGTTGCCGTAGACCTGATCCACTTTCCTGATTGATGGTAGCTCGTTGCTTGATCTAGAGACATGGCGCTGGGGCAGCTATAGCGGCAGCGGTGACGGTTGCAGCCTCTCGCGTAGCGACTAGTGGTGTTTCTGCCAGTGTTGTATGTCGTTTTGGAGAGGTAGGTTCCACTAGTACCTGCATCACAGTGTGCTGCGGCTGCGGAGAGGTGACCACCGTAGAAGAGAGAGAATAATGGAAAAAATTAATTGCAACATTCCAGACATTGCTTACTGCTGCTCCTGCAGGGGAAGAAAGAATACAGACGATTGCATTGTTAAATAAGTAGAGTGAGTACTTATGTTTTTCACTCTCGGTGCACGGCGCGAACATTTTATCGATATTGTCTTGTATCTCTACCACCCATTCAGGAAAGTCATCCTCTTCTAAAAGAGCCAGATCACACTGCTTTTGTAGCTCTTCTTTAGAGCCATCTCTCTGAAACATTCTGGCATCTTATTGTCATCAGAATCTACATGGTGCCACCAATCCATCTTGCCTACAACAAAGATAAGAAGACATATATACAGATTTATTAGAGAAGAAAACAAAATAAATTAGAATCCTCACAGTACTGCTCGGCTGTCTCACAGGGTGGTGGAGACTGTTGCAATTGGTGAGCAGTCTCTGGTTGTCTGTCTATGGCATCTAGAATTGTTAGTGTAACAAGACAAAACATAATTTTTAATTACACAGGTACTACTGCTACTACTACTACTACTAGTACTAGTACTGCATAGATATTTTTTTTCTATACTTACGTGACGTGTTACTGTGTTTTCTCTGCTGGAGGCTGTTCCACAGTATGGGGCTGGTGTATTTTTTCAGCCTCCAGCATCGCCACAAGATTAGATTCCATTTTAGCCATGTAAGCTATAACAAGGACAACAATAAGAACAAATTACACTACTATCATGAAGATTTTTTTAAATACTCACATGGAAGTTCTGGTTGTGGGCTTGCCACAGGGAGAGTTTTCTCCTCCTTCTCCCATCTTTCCCCTCATTCCAGTATAAAATCCTGGAGTTGTGCTGTAACAAGGGAAAAGAAACTGAATCACTGTTGAGAAATTTTTTTAATACGCGAATTTTTTTTCATGATTTCTACACCATAACAACATATTTACCAAAACAAATTATTTATTTACTTACAGGGTAGTTCGTATTCTTCAATTCTATGTTGCTTGCCTCTGATGCTGATGCTGCTGTTGATGACATTAATTTTTCCTGAAAAAAAAAACTGGCGCAAACACACACAAGCAAATACGTAAGGGAACTGAGGATGGCAGAATCAGAGCGACTGCACCACGATGTGGGTTTGTATAACCTCTACCCCCTCCATCCACCATTTCACCCAGGGAATGAATGGAAGTGTGGCATTCCTCCCTACATGCTGATGAATGCTGGTATGAGCACACAGGACAAGTTGTTGCTGGTCTGCCAGCCATGGATTTTGCACTGTGTTATATGTTCGTTCTGGTGCACTCTGGAAATACCCACGAAATATAGCCTATGCCATAGTGCTGTACAGGATTTTTGCAACAAGTAACAATAGTTTAGCGATGTGAGGGGAAGTGGAGGAGGACCAACAACACCATCTGGTGGTGGTTGTGTGAACTAGGTAATCTGATCTCTGAACCTCAAGGTTAACACATAACATATAATATACCCACGAATAAATCTGAATTTCCTGTAATTTTGTGAATTTCCCACCACAATTTCAATTTCCCTCCATTTCAGGGGAGGGGAAGGGGAAGGGACCCACATACAGCTGGGGAAAGAGAAGGGGAAGGGACCCACATGCTGGCTGGGGAAAACTCATGTCGTCATCAGGGGTAGGGGTAATTAATTGATCAGTTAATTAATTAGTATAATTAATTTTATATCAGCTTTATTTAAAAATGCACCAGTACTAGCTTTGTCCTACTACTGATGAAAGATTGTTCTCTCAAAATGCCTCAGTTTTAATGTGATCACATTTTAATGTAATTAACATTGTAAGTATAGATGAGCTGCATTATTGTCTTTAACAGTTCTAACATTATTAATGGAAGACAGGAATGAGGCGATCAGGATCGTTGGTACTGAAGACAACAAACACACTTGGATAGGACACTGACAAACACTTACGTCAGTTCAATTCTGACTGCATTTCAACCAGCTGAGGTAATCTGGTTGGTACTTTTCCTGGTATGGGAATCTATGGAGTGAAACAAGTGCACTACATCAATACTGTGGGACCTTCCTACACTTTTAGGTACACTTTCTGTAGCGACATTGTAAAGAACTGTGGTCTCCTATTTGTCAGGACTTGATTTTTCCTGATACTTGGATCCTTCCTACATCTACATTTACATACAGACTCCGCAAACCACCAAACGGTACATGGAGGAGGTTGCCTTGTCCACTGCTAGTCGTTCACTTTCCTGTCCCAGTCACAAATTGAGCAAGGGAAAAACGACTGTCACTGTCTATATTCTTCCGTATGAGCCCTGATTTATCTCGTCTTCGTGGTCATTATGTGAGATATGACTTGGAGGCAGTATGATCGTTCCTCGGACTTTCGCAAATGCAGGTCCTCCAAACTTTCTCAATAGTGTTTCGTAAAAGAACGTCCTCCTCCCTCCAGGAAGTCCCATTCCAATTCACAGGGCATTTTCGTAATATTCGCGAACTGATCGGACTTAACCAGTAACAAAGCTAGCAGCAAGCCTCTGGTCTTCTTTGATGCGTTAATTTAATCAGCTCTTGTGGAGATCCCAAATATCAGAGCAGTATTCAAGGATGGGTCACGAAAGTGTTTTCTGCGCGGTCTCCTGTATAAATGAGCTACACTTTCTCAGACCTCTCGCAATAAACCGAAGTCGTCCACTCGCCTCTACAATCGACATTACGTGCTTGTTCCATTTTATGTCGCTTTTACAACATTATGACTAGATACTTAACCCAACTTTCTTGGACATCAGTCTCAGTACTTTTGAAATTTTCAAGTTACTATATTACTGAGTTACCGGCAGAGGTAGTGATGATTAATTCTGTTTTTCACTCGAATTTCCATGTCCACGCATGACGGTGGAAGTTCAGTTGTCACTGTCGAACTAGCCTCCCAGTTATTCATGGTGGAAAGAGCACCATCAAATCCATCGATGTCGTTCGTAGCCACGTACGGCTGTGTTGGTGACGAGAGTGGTACTCATCAAATCTAGACCCCACCGCCGCCCATCTGGCCACTAGCCACCAGTGCAGTCACTACACAATAAGCCACCGATTACGAGGATAATCGTAAGTTTACTCCAGTGTAGTGGTTGCAACTTGCTGCCAAAGACGATCTTGTCACACAGCTCTCTGCATTCCATCGACCTGTTAACACTGAAGGTCGATTTACTGTTGACTGAACGTCGAAACATTTCACAATGCATTTCAAAAAGCGGCATTCACGCCCGACGTCAAAGAAATGGAACGAAACGTCAACATCAAGACTTCTCAATAAGAAAATTTGTCGTTGTCATTGGTGGGGGGAGAGGGGGGGGGGGGGTGTTGGAGGCTTCCTCTGCTGACACAGGAAGTCAACCTGCAAGCATTTTTGCCGCGTTTACTCGTGTTTTAATGGTTGATTTTGTGCTTTTGGTTTATTATAATTTATTTTATTGTTTGCTTTGTTTTAGGTACACATAGCTATATTTGCACCCATCCAACACCACGGTTCGATAGATTTGACCCACTACATAAATGATGTAATAAACCATAGGATTACTGGTAGTAGTGGTAGCATTGGTAGAGAAAGAAACATAAATGAATATGTTAGAGAGGACAAGTTCTGTGTTTTTTTTTTGCACATAATCTTTATTGTTTTTTTATTTTTACTGCAACATCACTCTGTTTTATGTTACAAATCAACGGTTTTGAAAAACCTGAATTAAGCAATAATAATTTCAGTTTTGCTACGAATAATATTTATTTTTAAGGGAGAAGGATAACTACATAATCAAAAAAGTTCCGTATGTTACACGGCCCTTTATATATGCACACACAGTTTCTAGGCCATTTCCGGTTCTTAGAGCAAGCTAGTAATACACACATCGCATACACAAACAAAGCATCGAAATGAGGTAACAGCCATTAGGTATGTAACACACCCAACGTATAGGTAATGAGGCTACGATCTTAGCTAACCAAAGATACTAGAAAAAAATACGGTACTCCATGATTAATTACGGTAGTCTACGGTAGTGTACGATAGTTTCAGAACGTAACACATAGCAAAGGTTCCTTGAGAACTCGGATATTTTTCCTATGAGTGTTTTTCCATAAAAGAAGAAAGATACCTGAAAGTGAAAAAGTTTTCAGTTTTACCATACCTAGAGAGAGAAAAAGACTACAATGCGCATAAATAAGGACATAAACTGATGAAGCAATTTTCATTGAAACTATTTTTTAACACTGGAAAAGTGAGCCCGAACGAGGAAGAGATTATAATTGTTTTTGGAATTATTTGGTACTTAGAAAGAAAAAACGACTTTATGGTGAAAAGACTTAAGTATTACCTTCTTAATATTGTTTGATGTATTCGTATGTGTATCTTTTCTCTAGCAGGCAGATGTCGGTGTTTTGAAATATTTGGATGACATTTTTCCTGTGATTGCACTTCCCAGAAATTTATTATAAAAACTTTGTGACAAAAACTCGTTATGAATATTGCTTTGGCCATTAATAAACTTTATTATTTCTAGTTTCCTAATAGTGATAGTCTGTTCCGACTTTTTGTGTGAGAGGTGGTCCCTGATTACGTCACTTTCACCGTCCGGTACTGCGCTAAGCGAAGTGATGTTAACGCCCCGGCTAATGCGTGGACACCAGTCATTTGACGGTGATGTCTTCCGTTTCGTTTCGTTCCGTTGATTTTGAGTGTTTTAACCGACCTTGGACGCTCCGCTTTTTCGTATTGCTACCTCGTCTCGCGCCGTCGCGAGAGAACATCACATTAGTTGGTAATTGAAGTGTTTCTACTCGCCGGACGCAACAGCATAATTGTGTACTCTATCGTGTATGTGCTATTCGGACCGTTCTTCGCGGTATTCGTGCTGCTCAAATGTCGCGCAAATCATGAGAAAAGAGCAGCTGTGATATGTTGCTAGTGTTTGTCGCAGCAGTCCGTCTACACGACTTCAAACTTCGAGAAGGATATTCACTTCTAGTAACACTCAATATCACCCTGACTTTAATAAGCTATCAAAAGTTTCCAGTACTCTCTGCTTCAGAAACTGCGTCATCGCAGTTCAAGTAGATTCGAATGCGGCTGACACTTTAATTATTAAAGCAATGCACTATCGATTAGGGGCACCACCGCTATCCACTGCCCGTCGTCGGCTAGTACATTTTACCAATTAACAAATTCTTATAAGGAGAAGGTGTTCTATGGATGCTACGCATAAACAGGTATTTTGTGAGGTACTGATTTAAATCGTTACGATGTTCCACGGCATTGACATTTTTTGACTAGGGTCTCTCGCAATTTCGAGTTTTACGTTCACTATGCTTTCAGTTTGATATTAGCCGGCATTCTCTTTTCAGTTTTAATGATTATTGCTAAAATTTCTCACCTATTATTTCACCAGGTTGAAACTATCACTAAACGTAATTGGGCCATAGCGTTAGATGCAGTAAAATACGCAAATTTCTAGTTAGGACTGTGCAGCAGTTTCGAAGCCACAATAATCACACAAATTTTTGTTGCGCCTCACACCACCTCGTCCGGAGAATTTCTTTATACATTAGCGGGTGTCAAATACAGTACTGGAAAAAATTAGTGTACCCTTGTAGAGGTTTCCAAGTCATTCAAGATATATTGCTGCATAGCGCGTATGGATTGTATTAAATGATTACATTTACAGATCAACAGCACAAGAGGTTCTGGGGTACCGGTATCGACCCACGCTGAAACAGACATGTTAGTATGTAGTGTAGCCACTACGGGCGCCGATGCAGGTGCTGACTCTGTCATCCGGTCGATCGTACAGATGGTGAATACTGTCCTGGGACACGTTACTCCACGCTTGATCGACTGTTCGCGTAGTTCTGTAAGAGTTGTTGATTGACAAGTCGCATGAGTCACTTCTCGTCCCATCATATCCCACATGTGCTCGACTGGTGACAAGTCCGGAGATCGTACTGACCAGGGAAGTTGCTACACGTTTAGTGTCACGGCAGTGTGTGGGCGAGCATTATCCCGTGGAAGAACACATCTCTTCCTGTTGCAAGAGCAGCAAAACAACAGGTCCAACAATATTCTGCGAGTGTTCATCGGAGGTGAGGGTATCAACTGGAGTGCCCCAGGGAAGTGTTGTAGGTCCGCTGTTGTTTTCTATCTGCATAAATGATCTTTTGGATAGGGTGGATAGCAATGTGCGGCTGTTTGGTGATGATGCTTTGGTGTACGGGAAGGTGTCGTCGTTGAGTGACTGTAGGAGGGTACAAGATGACTTGGACAGGATTGATGATTGGTGTAAAGAATGGCAGCTAACTGTAAATATAGATAAATGTAAATTAATGCAGATGAATAGGAAAAAGAATCCTGTAATGTTTGAATACTCCATTAGTAGTGTAGCGCTTGACAGTCACGTCGATTAAATATTTGGGCGTAACATTGCAGAGCGATATGAAGTGGGACAAGCATGTAATGGCAGTTGTGGGGAAGGCGGATAGTCGTCTTCGGTTCATTGGTAGAATTTTGGGAAGATGTGGTTCATCTGTACAGGAGACCGCTTATAAAACACTAATACGACCTATTGTTGAGTACTGCTCGAGCGTTTGGGATCCCTATGAGGTCGGATTGAGGGAGGACATAGACGTAATTCAGAGGCGGGCTGCTAGATTTGTTACTGGTAGGTTTGATCATCACGTGGGTGTTACGGAAATGCTTCAGGAACTCGGGTGGTAGTCTCTAGAGGAAAGGAGGCGTTCATTTCGTGAATCGCTACTGAGGAAATTTAGAGAACCAGCATCTGAGGCTGACTGCAGTACAATTTTACTGCCGCCAACTTAAATTTCCCCCCCATGAACCATGGACCTTGCCGTTGGTGGGGAGGCTTGCGTGCCTCAGCGATACAGATGGCCGTACCGTAGGTGCAACCACAACGGAGGGGTATCTGTTGAGAGGCCAGACAAACATGTGGTTCCTGAGGAGGGGCAGCAGCCTTTTCAGTAGTTGCAGGGGCAACAGTCTGGTTGATTGACTGATCTGGCCTTGTAACATTAACCAAAACGGCCTTGCTGTGCTGGTACTGCGAACGGCTGAAAGCAAGGGGAAACTACAGCCGTAATTTTTCCCGAGGACATGCAGCTCTACTGTATGATTAAATGATGATGGCGTCCTCTTGGGTAAAATATTCCGGAGGCAAAATAGTCCCCCATTCGGATCTCCGGGTGGGGACTACTCAAGAGGACGTCCTTATCAGGAGAAAGAAAACTGGCGTTCTACGGATCGGAGCGTGGAATGTCAGATCCCTTAATCGGGTAGGTAGGTTAGAAAATTTAAAAAGGGAAATGGATAGGTTAAAGTTAGATATTGTGGGAATTAGTGAAGTTCGGTGGCAGGAGGAACAAGACTTTTGGTCAGGTGATTACAGGGTTATAAATACAAAATCAAATAGGGGTAATGCAGGAGTAGGTTTAATAATGAATAAAAAAATAGGAGTGCGGGTTAGCTACTACAAACAGCATAGTGAATGCATTATTGTGGCCAAGATAGACACAAAGCCCATGCCTACTACAGTAGTACAAGTTTATATGCCAACTACCTCTGCAGATGATGAAGAAATAGGTGAAATGTATGACGAGATAAAAGAAATTATTCAGGTAGTGAAAGGAGACGAAAATTTAATAGTCATGGGTGACTGGAATTCGTCAGTAGGAAAAGGGAGAGAAGGAAACATAGTAGGTGAATATGGATTGGGGGGAAGGAATGAAAGAGGAAGCCGCCTTGTAGAATTTTGCACAGAGCATAACTTAATCATAGCCAACACTTGGTTCAAGAATCATAAAAGAAGGTTGTATACCTGGAAGAATCCTGGAGATACTAGTAGGTATCAGATAGATTATATAATGGTAAGACAGAGATTTAGGAACCAGGTTTTAAATTGTAAGACATTTCCTGGGGCAGATGTGGATTCTGACCACAATCTATTGGTTATGAACTGCAGATTGAAACTGAAGAAACTGCAAAAAGGTGGGAATTTAAGGAGATGGGACCTGGATAAACTGAAAGAACCAGAGGTTGTACAGAGTTTCAGGGAGAGCATAAGGGAACAATTGACAGGAATGGGGGAAAGAAATACAGTAGAAGAAGAATGGGTAGCTCTGAGGGATGAAGTAGTGAAGGCAGCAGAGGATCAAGTAGGTAAAAAGACGAGGGCTAATAGAAATCCTTGGGTAACAGAAGAAATATTGAATTTAATTGATGAAAGGAGAAAATATAAAAATGCAGTAAATGAAGCAGGCAAAAAGGAATACAAACGTCTCAAAAATGAGATCGACAGGAAGTGCAAAATGGCTAAGCAGGGATGGCTAGAGGACAAATGTAAGGATGTAGAGGCTTGTCTCACTAGGGGTAAGATAGATACTGCATACAGGAAAATTAAAGAAACCTTTGGAGAGAAGAGAACCACTTGTATGAATATCAAGAGCTCAGATGGCAACCCAGTTCTAAGCAAAGAAGGGAAGGCAGAAAGGTGGAAGGAGTATATAGAGGGTTTATACAAGGGCGATGTACTTGAGGACAATATTATGGAAATGGAAGAGGATGTAGATGAAGACGAAATGGGAGATAAGATACTGCGTGAAGAGTTTGACAGAGCACTGAAAGACCTGAGTCGAAACAAGGCCCCCGGAGTAGACAACATTCCATTTGAACTACTGATGGCCTTGGGAGAGCCAGTCATGACAAAACTCTACCATCTGGTGAGCAAGATGTATGAGACAGGCGAAATACCCTCAGACTTCAGGAAGAATATAATAATTCCAATCCCAAAGAAAGCAGGTGTTGACAGATGTGAAAATTACCGAACTATCAGTTTAATAAGTCACAGCTGCAAAATACTAACGCGAATTCTTTACAGACGAATGGAAAAACTGGTAGAAGCCGACCTCGGGGAAGATCAGTTTGGATTCCGTAGAAATGTTGGAACACGTGAGGCAAAACTGACCTTACGACTTATCTTAGAAGAAAGATTAAGAAAAGGCAAACCTACGTTTCTAGCATTTGTAGACTTAGAGAAAGCTTTTGACAATGTTAACTGGAATACTCTCTTTCAAATTCTGAAGGTGGCAGGAGTAAAATACAGGGAGCGAAAGGCTATTTACAGTTTGTACAGGAACCAGATGGCAGTTATAAGAGTCGAGGGGCATGAAAGGGAAGCAGTGGTTGGGAAAGGAGTAAGACAGGGTTGTAGCCTCTCCCCGATGTTATTCAATCTGTATATTGAGCAAGCAGTAAAGGAAACAAAAGAAAAATTCGGAGTAGGTATTAAAATTCATGGAGAAGAAGTAAAAACTTTGAGGTTCGCCGATGACATTGTAATTCTGTCAGAGACAGCAAAGGACTTGGAAGAGCAGTTGAACGGAATGGACAGTGTCTTGAAAGGAGGATATAAGATGAACATCAACAAAAGCAAAACGAGGATAATGGAATGTAGTCAAATTAAGTCGGGTGATGCTGAGGGAATTAGATTAGGAAATGAGACACTTAAAGTAGTAAAGGAGCTTTGCTATTTAGGGAGTAAAATAACCGATGATGGTCGAAGTAGAGAGGATATAAAATGTAGACTGGTAATGGCAAGGAAAGCGTTTCTCAAGAAGAGGAATTTGTTAACATCGAGTATAGATTTAAGTGTCAGGAAGTCGTTTCTGAAAGTATTTGTATGGAGTGTAGCCATGTATGGAAGTGAAACATGGACGATAACTAGTTTGGACAAGAAGAGAATAGAAGCTTTCGAAATGTGGTGCTACAGAAGAATGCTGAAGATAAGGTGGGTAGATCACGTAACTAATGAAGTGGTATTGAATAGGATCGGGGAGAAGAGAAGTTTGTGGCACAACTTGACTAGAAGAAGGGATCTGTTGGTAGGACATGTTTTGAGGCATCAAGGGATCACAAATTTAGCACTGGAGGGCAGTGTGGAGGGTAAAAATCGTAGCGGGAGACCAAGAGATGAATACACTAAGCAGATTCAGAAGGATGTAGGTTGCAGTAGATACTGGGAGATGAAGCAGCTTGCACAGGATAGAGTAGCATGGAGAGCTGCATCAAACCAGTCTCAGGACTGAAGACCACAACAACAACAACTTACATTTCGCGGAAAGACCACAAAGATAAGATAAGAGAGATTAGGGCTCGTACAGAGGCATATAGGCAGTCATTTTTCCCTCATTCTGTTTGGGAGTGGAACAGGGAGAGAATGTGCTAGTTGTGGTACGAGGTACCCTCCGCCACGCACAGTATGGTGGATTGCGGAGTATGTATGTAGAAGTAGACGTAGATGTAACGAGCGCTAGCTAGCATCCTCTCCATAAATGCTAAAGGTGAACGAGAGTTGTAGCTTATCACACTCCAGACCATGAGGCCTGAGGTGTCTTGGACGAAAGCACTCAACGAGACAGCGCTCACCAGGTCTAAGTCGCACGCGCAAACCACCATCACTTGCGTGCAGGCAGAATCTGCTTTCATTGCTGAAGACCACGGTACACCATTCCACCTTCCAGGGGATCCTCTGATGGCACCTGTCAAGCCGTGCACATCGATGCTGTGGCGTGGGTAGAAGACAGGCTAGAGGTGTGCGTGCCCTAGTCCCATCGCTAATAACCGGTTGGCAACGGTTCGTGTTGACACGTCTGAGCTCAGAAGCTCTCTTATCTGTGTTGTGATAGCTGTACGATCTGCCACTGCTGTCCTTACAGTACGACAATCCTGGCGGGCGTCTGTGCTGTGTGGTCGTCCAGAACCTTGTCAACGGGTGTGAGAGTGTTCACATGACCACTGATACCTGCGTCGTTCACAACGGACGCAGCACGTCCAACTGCGGCAATTCTCCGAAAGGACGAATCCGCCTCCTGGCTGTGAGCATTGCCTATTAAAGGGTAGACACAGATGGCGCTCTGGTACCTATGCCACTACGCTATCTGTTGGCGGACGACGCTGAAACCATTATCAGCACATTTACTATCCCCCCGATTGCATAAGCTGCCCTCGGAGCAAATTCGACGTGGCCTTTCAAGGTGTACTAATTTTTCTCTCCTGCAGTCTATTTTTCAATGTTAGCTCTCGCTGACGTCTTTCTCACGTTTCCGATTCATGCGGCGTCTATCATATCATGGTTATAAAGTGAAACGTTGTTGTGATGCGTCGTGTAAGGAGGAGAAATGCATACCATCACGTTTCCGACTTTGATAAAGGTCGCATTGTAGCCTATCGCGATTGCAGTTTATCGTATCGCGACATTGCAACTCGCATTGGTCGAGATCCAATGACTGTTAGCAGAATATGGAATCGGTGGGTTCAGGAGGGTAATACGGAACGCCGTTCTGGATCCCAACGGCCTCGTATCACTAGCAGTCGAGATGACAGGCATCTTACCCGCATGGCTGCAACGGATCGTGCAGCCACGTGTCGATCCCTGAGTCAACAGATGGGGACGTTCGCAAAACAACAACCATCCGCACGAACAGTTCGACGACGTTTGCAGCAGCATGGACAATCAGCTCGGACACCGTGACTGTGGTTACCCCTGACGCTGCATAACAGACGGGAGCGCCTGCGATGGTGTACTCAACGACGAATCCGGGTGTACGAATGGCGAAACGTCATTTTTTCGGTTGAATTCAGATTCTGTTTACAGCATCATGATGGTCGCATCCGTGTTTGGCGACATTGAGGTGAACGCACATTGGAAGCATGTATTCGCCATCGCCATACTGGCGCATCACCCGGCGTGATGGTATAGGTTGCCATTGGTTACACGTCTTAGTCACCTCTAGTTCGCATTGACAGCACTTTGAACAGTGGACGTTACATTTCAGATGTGTTACGACCCGCAGCTCTACCTTTTATTCGATCCCTGCGAAACCCTACATTTCAGCAGGATAATGCACGACCGCATGTTTCAGGTCCTGTACGGGCCTATCTGGATACAGAAAATGTTCGAGTGCTGCCCTGACCAGCACATTCTCCAAATCTCTCACCAATTAAAAATGTCTGGTTAATGGTGGCCGAGCAACTGGCTCGTCACAATACGCCATTCACTACTCTTCATGAACTGTGGTTTCGTGTTGAAGCTGCATGGGCAGCTGTACCTGTACAGGCCATCGAAGCTCTGTTTGACTCAATGCCCAGGCGTATCAAGGCCATTATTACGGCCAGAGGTGGTTGTTCTGAGTACTGATTTCTCAGGATCTATGCACCCAAATTGCGTGAAAATGTAATCACATGTCAGTTCTAGTATAATATATTTGTCCAATGAATACCCGTTTATCATCTGCATTTCTTCTTGGTGTAGCAATTTTAATGGCCAGTAGTGTATGTCCTCCGTCCAGCAACACAGCAAGCGCATACCTCCTACGCAGAAGTGGTGCTCACCTCATTCGCAGAAAGCAGAATCATGACAGCAGCAGCAGCAGCAGAAGCAACATGGACAGCAGCAACAGAACCAACAACAGTGGCAGCACCATCGCCAGCACCACAAACAACAGCAGCAGCAATGCAACACTGCCGAAGAAGGAACCAAATCCCAAGTACATCTGCGTCACTCAATGAGGAATATTTATGGCTTCAAAACAGAGAAAGTAAAAGATTGTGACAAATCAGCATGAAAACATACGGATAAGTGGCAACAGTCAGGAGAAAATCAAGACATTACCAGATAATAACAAAATATTTGCGAAACGTTCGGGATAATATGTCAGAATATTGAGTGTGTCAACAACAAAGTGTTATATTTGGAAATAGCTTTAAACAATTTTGGTGATATCTCTTGAATTTGTTTATCTGAACTCTGGTGCAAGGTTAGTGAATTAGGACTTATAAACATAAGCAGTTTTAATTTATTGTCTCACTATTTCCGTAATATTTTTAAAAATTGTGGTGTATGCCTTTACACAAGAGTAGGATTACAAATCAAGGCAAAAACAGAAGTATACTACCTAAATATTGAAAAACATTTTGAATACATAGATACAAAACCTGAGGAGAAAAGTAAACAAGAAAAATATATTTTATTATCACTATATATATCAGCCCTGGGTGTTAAAATAATATTTTAAAGAAGTGGGGGCAGCATTAAAGACGTTTTATGACAATTAAGTGAAATTGTTATTATGTGGCGATTTAAATACAGACCTTTAAAATGAAAGTGAAGAAAAAATATAACTTTTGTGGAACCCACGCAGTTTTCGCATGAAACCACTCTTTTCAAACTGCGCTAGAATAACAGAGTTTTCATCTTCTCTATTAGATAATATCTTCACAAATGTCTAAAATTGTACCGCTGAGGCTCTAAAGGTAAACTTAGGTCTTTCAGATCACAAGACACTAGTATCATACGAGGTGTGTTTTTAAATTACGGTACAGTTTCGAAATTCCGCCGCTGCAGCGTTGGCGTCGGTATTGGCGCATACGCTCTGTGTACAGTACTCTGTCGATAAGCCACAGATGCCATGACAGGGTCATTCGACGTGTTACAGTTTGTTTATGCGTATTTGAAATGCCTCCTCCGATTGAGAATCCCGCAGACTGTGAAATAGTCCTGTGAATTGTTTTCTTACTGCAGTAGGCGTGAAAGAAGGTGAAATTCATCGTCAGATTTGTGAAATGTATGGAGAAAATATTATGAGCGATGAGATGGTATGGAAATTGGTGAGAGCTTTTAAAGATGGCTGTAGGAATGTGCCTGATGAGGGACAAAGCGGGCGACCTTCAGTCATTACTGACGATCTGGTGCAAAAAGTTGATGAAAAAGTGAGAGACAACTGGCGCTTTACGATTTCGACTTTGCATTACGAGTTTTCTCAAGTATAAGTAAGTGTGCTTTATGCTGTTGTTACAGAACGTTTAAATTATCGAGTTATTCTCATACTGAGTACCAAAACTACTGACTGAGATGCACGAAAGCAAACGTTTAGCCAGTTCTTTTACTTCCTTAGAGTGATACAGAGTGGAAGGCGACGAGTTTTTAAGGCAAATTCTCACAGGCAACGAAACATGGGTGGCTTACGTTAGACCTAGATCAAAGCAGCAATCAATGCAATGGTCACATTTAGCATCACCCAAGAAAGTGAAGTTCAAGCAAACAATTTTAGCTTGGAAAACCATGCTTACTGTTTAACGTGGCGGGAAGGGGTGTTACTTACGGGATTTTTGCCTCTTGGTGACACTATAAATTCTATGACTTGTTGTGAGACCTTAAAAAAACTGCGGCATGCAATCCAAAACAAAAGTCGTGATATGCAGAGTGTGGGATCGTTTTGCTTCATAACAATTTCCGTCTACAGGCGGTCAGTCGAACTCAAGAGCTGATCGGATCATTTGGTTGCGAACGACTTGATCACCCTTCGTAGATCTCCGATCTAGTGCTCAGTGACTGTCTCATGTTCCTGAGTTTGAAGGAGCACCTGCGTGATCAGCGCCACAATGATTCTGAAGATGTTAAAACGACCGTGATGCAGTGGATATCTAATCGGGAGGCAGATTTATACAAGGATGGTGTTCAAAAGCTGGGTGTACAACATGATATTTGTCTTAATATCGATAGGAATTATGTACAAAAGTAGAATACATTACAGGCTTCCCTGCAAAAATAAAACTGCTAAGAAAATTCTATTGCTTTTATTTTTATTTCAAAATGGCACTTACGAAAGAAAATACGATTTTTTATGTATAGTCTTCTATATTCAAGGTATAGTAGTTAAACAATATGTTAGAATATAAAAGGCATTTCTACACAGAAAAGATGAACATTTTTAGTGAGGCGTTAGCAAAAGAAAGTTGCAAAAAATTAATTTCAAAAAACAAGAACTAATGTGTCATTCACTACTTTATCTAGTACTGTTGTGCCTCTATCTGAGATGTGTTTTCGAAAAAGAGCTCATAAAAATCAATGTTGTTCCAAAGAATGACAGCCAGTGGATATTTCCTGCTATAAGAGGATATAGCCAAACGCTAAAAATCTCAGTCAACTTAAAAAAAAAAACAAAGATCAATACTTCAGGATTATATTGAAACATTTAAGAAAATTTTTAGGAAAGTGATTAAAGAAAGTTGAGACAATGCAGAATGACGAAGCAGTTATAGGGATAGCAAAAAAATCAAAATCAATATGGACTGTAACAAAAATGTAAAAAATTAAGATGACACTGTTTTAGACGTTTATCAACAATGTTTCTCGGAAATCTAACTCTGGCGAATTACATAAATGACTATTTCATGAGTACGCCAGTCAGCCTGTGTAACAATTGCTTAAGGTATAGTAATATGTTAGAAGTGTTAATTCAATGTTGCTAAGTCCCACAAACAGATTACAAGTTCTCTGACTTAAAAAAAACCGGATGAAGAATAAAACGTTTCCAGTGATTTATGAGCTACCAGGTTCAACCATTATTAAATGTGCTAGTGTCATATCAGAACCATTCTCAGCTATCACAAATATGCAAGTATAATGAGTGTTTCCACAAATAGTAGGAATTTAAAAAGTAAAACCATTGCATGAATGGGTAATACATATATAAAGTCGGAAACTATAGATCATTATCTTTGTTGTCTGTATTGTCAAGAGTGATGGAGACACTCATGAAACACAGAGTAACAAATTACCTTAAAAAGTGGAATCTCTTGTTTGTAAATCAACATGGTTTTCACAGAAGCATAAGCACAGAATCAGCTACTACTCAGTTAATGGAAAATGTGATAATAGACTAGACAGGAACAATAGTACAGTACGAGTAAACATGGACTTATTGAAAGCATTTGATCCTATGTAACATGGAACTTCTTCTTCTTTCGTTTCACCCTCTTTGGGGTACGCTGGATCAATCATTTCTTTGTGCATTGTTCTTTTCTTAGGGCCCAGTATTTCTTCATTCTTTCTGATCTTCTCTTCCTCTCTTCTTCCGAGATGAAGGGTTTGGACTTTTGTGTAGATTTATCTTGGAACCTTATGTTTTCATCTTTAGTAATTAATTTAGCTGTTCGATCAATAACTGTATTATTTTTTGAAATATTTAATTCTACTAGGTCTTTCTCATTTTCTTTAAACCAGTTGGGTTTCGTTTTGCGGTTACAGAAAAAGTCAAAGATTTGTTTAGTTAATCTGTTGGAATTCATTCTGAGAAGATGACCATAAAAATTTATTCTCCTTTTTCGCATAGTATCTGAAAGTTTTTCAATTTTCTTGTAGAGAGTTTAATTTTTGATGTATATAATCTTATTGTCTTGAAATTTTGGGCCTATGATTTTTCTTAAAATTTTTCTTGCCCTTCGCTCAAGTTTCTCCATTTGGACTTTGAAATTCATGTTTAGTGTTTCTGCTGCATACACTGCTTCTGGCTTAACCACTGTCTTGTAATGTGTGATTTTGGACCCCCATGAAAGGGATTTTTTGTTGTATGTATTTTTTGTTAGTTGGAAGGCCAATTCAACTTTATTTTTTCTGGATTCCATTGCTTCGCTTTCCCCAGCATTCCAATTAATCCATTCTCCGAGATATTTGAATTCTTTTACTATTTCAATCCTCTGTTCTTGAATTTTGAAGTATTTACATGTTTGTCAATATCTTAGTTTTTCAAAGTATGTAACCTCCCCCTCACTTATCGACCTTAATGACAGTGAAAAATTAAACCGCGTGTACCTAATGGAAATTTGTGAAAAAGCAATCGTCACCAAAGTTAATTTGGCGGTAAAGAGGGGGAAAGGGTTACATCTAAATGAAAGGAAAAATGCAAATGAAATTGGTGGAAATTAATTTTGAGAAAAGGGTAAAATTAATAAAGAATGTAAATGTGTGGTCGTTATGTTAACAACTAATTGGTGTTAATTAGATATTTGAGATTTGGGGAAAATTACGGTCGCCAGTCCTATGGACAACTACTATAATAACTATAATAACTGAAAATGAAAGATTAATGCACATCTAATTAGCACTGAAAGTGTGGCACCTGAAGGTTGACACGTGTTGTGTGAAAACTGAATGTTTGTCATAAGTAATAGATTTCGCTACACTCTGACTTAATTTAGCAAAAGAATTAATAAAATCGGAAAACTGAAAGTTATTTTAGTGACTGAAATTAATAGTGAAGTTTGTTTCTGAAGCACTACGAAATTCAATAATAAGGTTAGTCTTGGGCTACCTCAACAATCATTTCAAAAGCTGCTTGAATCTACGCAATTTAGAAATAAGAGATTTAACTTTGAACTTGAATTAAATGATTCTGAACAATTAACAATAATAAAATTTAGTACGTACCAATCTGAGCTGCAGTCACAGGTAAGCTAAAATATGGTAACAAAACTCGCACTCTTAATTTCTGCTTGTGTAATCTAAATATTGTAGCCAGCTATGAATACTTTAACTGAACTTTGAAATTAAAGCAGTGAAATGGAATGATATTACTTTAATGCTGGCGTATGAATTTCAACGACACTCGGGATCATTCCAGAAAAGGAAGGGACCCTACTTGGTAATGCAATTGGGACAATGAGCAACAAAGGTTCATGCTAAGTTGCTGTATTTTTGTGATGCAACAGTTTTAAAAGCTGAGGTCTGCCATACAGTTCTAAAACTTTACGTGCTTCCAGTCTTCCTTGTTGGTTGATTGAAGGTTTGAAGTCGTCGATTGAGGAGGTGGCGACAGTCACTCATTGTCGGCCGTCGCTGTTGCAGAAGCTGGATGTTGACGCGCCTCCTTCTCGACACGGTCACCAGGCGAAACGGGCTCTTGATGTGCGCCAGCTAATGCTTCCCGTCCGCGACACCGTGTCAGAAACTATCATAGCAAGTCGAGCGCAATTACATGCTGCCAAACCCCGAAAGCGCGGCAACTCGCGGGAGCGTCACACAACACACCTGCTCCACCGCCCTACCCCACCCAGACTCTCGTCTGCCCGCGCTCCACGCGGCCGAGTTCACACTACCAAAGATCCTAAACACTTTTGTTCTCCACACGACCTATCGATGTAATCGTTCGATAGCATAGTTTTCCCTACGCCAGACCCAGCGTAAAAATACAAATAATATTTACAAACAAACCAATTATACATCGACATTATATATATATATATATATATATATACACTCCTGGAAATGGAAAAAAGAACACATTGACACCGGTGTGTCAGACCAACCTTACTTGCTCCGGACACTGCGAGAGGGCTGTACAAGCAATGATCACACGCACGGCACAGCGGACGCACCAGGAACCGCGGTGTTGGCCGTCGAATGGCGCTAGCTGCGCAGCATTTGTGCACCGCCGCCGTCAGTGTCAGCCAGTTTGCCGTGGCATACGGAGCTCCATCACAGTCTTTAACACTGGTAGCACGCCGCGACAGCGTGGACGTGAACCGTATGTGCAGTTGACGGACTTTGAGCGAGGGCGTATAGTGGGCATGCGGGAGGCCGGGTGGACGTACCGCCGAATTGCTCAACACGTGGGGCGTGAGGTCTCCACAGTACATCGATGTTGTCGCCAGTGGTCGGCGGAAGGTGCACGTGCCCGTCGACCTGGGACCGGACCGCAGCGACGCACGGATGCACGCCAAGACCGTAGGATCCTACGCAGTGCCGTAGGGGACCGCACCGCCACTTCCCAGCAAATTAGGGACACTGTTGCTCCTGGGGTATCGGCGAGGACCATTCGCAACCGTCTCCATGAAGCTGGGCTACGGTCCCGCACACCGTGAGGCCGTCTTCCGCTCACGCCCCAACATCGTGCAGCCCGCCTGGGACGAATGGAGACGTGTCGTCTTCAGCGATGAGAGTCGCTTCTGCCTTGGTGCCAATGATGGTCGTATGCGTGTTTGGCGCCATGCAGGTGAGCGCCACAATCAGGACTGCATACGACCGAGGCACACAGGGCCAACACCCGGCATCGTGGTGTGGGGAGCGATCTCCTACACTGGCCGTACACCACTGGTGATCGTCGAGGGGACACTGAATAGTGCACGGTACATCCAAACCGTCATCGAACCCATCGTTCTACCATTCCTAGACCGGCAAGGGAACTTGCTGTTCCAACAGGACAATGCACGTCCGCATGTATCCCGTGCCACCCAACGTGCTCTAGAAGGTGTAAGTCAACTACCCTGGCCAGCAAGATCTCCGGATCTGTCCCCCATTGAGCATGTTTGGGACTGGATGAAGCGTCGTCTCACGCGGTCTGCACGTCCAGCACGAACGCTGGTCCAACTGAGGCGCCAGGTGGAAATGGCATGGCAAGCCGTTCCACAGGACTACATCCAGCATCTCTACGATCGTCTCCATGGGAGAATAGCAGCCTGCATTGCTGCGAAAGGTGGATATACACTGTACTAGTGCCGACATTGTGCATGCTCTGTTGCCTGTGTCTATGTGCCTGTGGTTCTGTCAGTGTGATCATGTGATGTATCTGACCCTAGGAATGTGTCAATAAAGTTTCCCCTTCCTGGGACAATGAATTCACGGTGTTCTTATTTCAATTTCCAGGAGTGTATATATATATATACAAATAGTAAAACAATTACAATATATAAAGACACAGAAATGTAATATCTTGAGGTAACAAAACAAGGAAAAAAAATTATAGTACAATAGATGGAAATAGGAGGATATGCATTTCCTGCGTTACAAGTAGATATGAAGACCTATTTTAGCTGCTTTTTTCTTTAGTTCAAGGATTTGCTTCCGTGCTTCTTCCATTGCTTCAGCAAACAGGCCCATATCCTCTGCAAAAGCAATGCCATTTACTTTAAGGTTCTTCTTTTTGCAACCCAGTCTTATACCACTCTTAATATTTGTGTTCCATTCTCTGAGTACATTCTCAAGTGCACAATTGAACAGCAATGGTGAGAGCCCATCCCCCTGTCCCACACTCGTTTTTATTTCAAAGGGTTCCGATAATTAGCCCATAAATTTAACTTTCGAAAATGTATTTGTAAGGGTCGCTTTTGTAATATTAGTTGTTTTCTTTTCCAAACCCATTTCTTCCAGGACTGATAATAGAAATTCTGTATCAATCGAATCATGTGCTATTTTGAAATCAATGAAGGAGGTTAAGTATGTCTTTGCCTTCGATTTTTGGTATGTCATAATGTTTTTGAAGTTTAGCTTTTGTTCCAAACATGACCTACCCTTTCTAAAACCTCCCTGTTATTCCCCGATTTGCGGATCCAATTGCGGCTCTGCCCTGTTCAAAAGGACTTTAGAAATAATCTTGTATGTTATATGCAGCAGTGATATTCGTCTATAATTGTTGGGGTCTGTCTTCAAACCTTTCTTGTGGATATGGTAGATGAGAGCTGTTCTCCATTCTGTGGGGATCTCTTCTTCTTTCCAGATTTTACCGAAAACACACTTAAGGGACGTAATTGCATTTTTGTCAGCCTTTTTCCATAGTTTGGCCACTATTTGGTTTTCTCAGGACGCCTTGCTGTTTTTAAGTTCTGAAATGACCTTCTGTAGTTCTTCAGTCGTCGGTGTTTCTGAATCCGGCTTCTCACGGTTATTTGGAATGGATTCAAACTTTTCATGGATGGGTTCACAATTCAAGTGTTTCTCAAAGTAGCCTGCTAGTATTTTGCAATTTTCCGTGTTGTTGTGAGCGATGGCCCCATTTACATCTCCAAATTGGAGGGTGGGTGCTTTGTATCTTGATAACCTTTGTTTGAAAGTTCTATAAAAGCTTCTTGAGTTGCTTTTAGCAAATTCTTCATCAATTTGGAGGAGAGTTTTGTTTTCATATTTGTTCTTAATCCTTTTTATATTTTTATCTACCAGTTTCCTAACTGCAGTGAAATTCAATCTGCTTTCTTCTGTTTCCTGTGAGTGTCAGTTTTGTCATACCTGTTTTCTTGTTTCAATGAGGGCATCACATTCCAGCGACCACCAGGCATGTTTTTTACTGTTTGTCTAAGGTGCTATCCGTTCGGCTGTAGCAATGAGGTTTCCTTGATGTCCTCCCAGCTTTGTGTCTGAATGGTTTCTGTTGCTTTTGTGAATTCATCTAATTTTAATATCTTTTCTGTGCTGTACTTCCGACCTTTAATTTGTTTCATGTGCGTTTCCTATTTGGGATGACTTTGAACTTAATTTTAGAAAGGTAGTGGTATGAATCCAAGTTTGCACCCCTGAGTACCATAACATTCATGATTTCTTTGCGAGAAATCTTCTTGGTTGCCACATGATCAAGTTGAAATTCCCTAAGGTTAGGATTTGGCGATATCGATGTCTTTTGCTTCGTGGTAGTTTCTTGAAAGCTATGGATTTAAGAATTAAATTGTGTGCTTGGCAAAGTTCTATGAGCCTCACACCATTTCTGTTTGTTCTCTTGTGTGCAGGATAGTCTCCAACTATTTTCTTATATCTTTTTTCTTTACCAATCTGGGCATTAAAATCTCCAAGAAGAATGATGATGTTTTTATCTGGAATTTTCTAAATAATGTCATCTAGATGATTCCAAAAGGCCTCCACCTTTTCGTTGTTTTTCCTGTTATCCTCGTTTATAGGGGCATGTGCATTGATAATTGTGTAGATTTTGTTTGTGCTTGTGAATGTAAGACTTGAGATTCTTTCTGATTGGAAATCAGAGTCAACTATTGAATTCAAGATTTGTTTGTTGATTATAAAGGCTGTTCCAACATGTGGTACATTTTTTATTACTCTCCGTCCCACTTTCCCTTTGTATATCCTAAAACCTTTGAAATCGAAGGTATATGTATCCATGTATCGTGTTTCTCGAATGGCTGTTATGAGTATGTCGTGGTTCTTTAGCGTATCTGTTAGATGTTTTAGTTTTCCAGTTTTCAACAATGAGCTTGCATTGAAAGTTGCTAGGTACGTTGATTGCCTAAGTTGAAATTTGGATGAGATTCCAAGACACTCCGACTTGTCTTTGTGCAATGTTGCAGACTCCCCAGAATCCGAATGTCTGCTGACGTACTAGCGTACGGTGGATCGTCCACCTGGGGTAAAACATTTTACATCACACACTTCCATGATTGATGAAAGTTATTTTGGGTATGGCCCAAAGGCTACAAAAATTACAACCAAGATTTTGGGTCCTGGAGGTAGTTCTTCCGCTCTCTCCACCGTTGGGAATCTGAACTTCCTCTTCCGCCTTTGAGACTGTAGACCAGGTTTCACCTAGTAACCCTAGGCAGGGGCCCTTACAGAGTGCTACCATCCGGAGCCAGATGGACCCAGGTTTTTTAACGAGGTGTTACTCCTGCCCCTCCTCCTTCCTCATCACTTGCAAAATAAGGCCCCGGACTTGGGACCGGCAATGGGACTACATAAATAAAAAATAATTAATATAAAAATACTATATAAATTAGACTCTATTGGTGTACAAGGATCGGTGAAGAAATGCTTTCAGTCATATCTCCAAAGCAGAAGGCAGGCAGTTAAAATTACTTCAAGAAACATTAAAAATCAAAGTATTTTTATGGATCTGATATTCAGACTGTACCGATAGAGGTAACGTAGGGCTGTGCGTACGACCTGTCTTATTTCTTAATTATGTAAGTGACATCAAGATTCCACTCAAAGGTACTCATATATCGCTCTTTACTGATGACAAAAATTTGTCATAACTGATATAAATCAGGTACTGATAGCATCTGCAAACAGAGGTTTGAAATATATACAAAATTTGTTTTAAATGAATAATTTAACCTTAAATCTTTCAAAAACTAATAATATTCATTATAGAAAAAGGTCATTTTATGATCTAGAAATAAGAACTTAAAATTGACAAATTTAGAGGGTCACTGCCACAAGTTTTTAGGTGTGCATATTGACGAAAATTTAATGTGGAAAGCTGTGTCTTGCAAGCCAGCTAAGCTCTGCTTGCTTTGCATCATATGTAATTATGAGTGCGTGCTGAAGAGCAATGCATCCGAATTTATAATGTGAAAGCTCCTTAAGTTTTGTAAATAAAACAAACGTTATGAATATTCTACATCCTTACTCTTCATGTCTACATACCTGCAACTCTCTGCCAGTATAGGGCTCTGAAATGTAGCATATAACATGTCGGTGCGTAATGTAACTGTTTCGGTTTGTGAGAAACACCGTAATCGAGTTTCGAATTCGAAGTGTTCACCCACACATGGAGGACCCTCTCCTTCAGCATGACAATGCCAGGCAACACAGAGTGCTGCGACATCTGCAACAATCTGACCCTTGGGTTCACTGTCATTGTTCATTCTCCATATAATACCAACATGGTCCCATCCGATTTTCATCTGTTTACCAGAAATTAAAGACCACCTTCGAGGACTTCAGTTCGATAGTGATGAAGCAGTGCTAGCAGAGGTGAGGTTGTGGCTGTGTCAAAGTCAAACGTTCTACAGTGACAGTATCAACAAACTGGCCTCTCATTTGGAGAAATGTGTTCATCGTCATGGTGACTATGTTGAGAAATAAATACGTAGACATGCGGAATAAAGATGCAGAATGCCAATACGTTTGTTACATTCAAAAGCTGTAAGAGTTTTCAAATAAAAAATTCGGAGGTGTTATTTTCAGCACACTCTTGTAGTATTGTGTGTAGTAGACAGTGAAACTGAACTATCTATTTTGTTTATATCCATTCTGCTATTACTTACGGTCTTCTCTCCTAGGATAATAATAAGACAAACCTAAAAAACCATATTCACTATACAAAAAAGGAGATGTTAGAATAATTACTAATAGTTCAAGGCTAACACTCTCCAAACAATAATTTCAATCGTGAAAGTTCTACCTTTTCCATGCCTCCATATCCCAGAAAGTATAATTCATACAAAATGATAATCTGACAATTTCAAAACAAACTCAGATATTCATTGTTGTAACACAAGAACATGGAATGTCATCCGTGTAAAATGGATAAATAAGATTTTAGCTCAAAAAAGAACCAACGTTCGAGAAACTAGACTGTAAAACAACCTACCGACACAGATAAAAGAAATAAAGAAACTGTGAACAATTAAGGAAGTAGTATCCAAATTCTTAACGGCCAACTGCTATTATACGGTAAATAAATACCTGCAATGAACTTGTAATAAATAACTACATTCATTTACTATATGTCAACCGCATTTTTAGGTGCTTGCTATAATGTGAATGAATATTTTGTGTACTGTTGGCAGAAGAGCTAACACCGTGTTACTAGAGGAGGCCGAAATGCACGCGTTTTAGCTCACGCAGGCTGGCGTGAGGAGGGAAGAACTATACTGACGTGAGGTCTGGAACATGACAAGGAATTAGAATTCAGAAAGTGGACGTAATAAGTTTGATACTTAACTTTAATCCATTAATGATGAACGTCGCTCTTGACGGTACATGATTCACAATACCAATATCGATAGTAACTGAATATAGCGCCTTGCTAGGTCGTAGCAAATGACGTAGCTGAAGGCTATTCTAAACTGTCGCCTCTGCAAATGAGAGCGTCTGTAGTCAGTGTACCTTCGCTAGCAGAGTCGGCTGTACAACTGGGGCCAGTGCTAGTGAGTCTCTAGACCTGCCGTGTGGCGGCGCTCGGTCTGCAATCACTGATAGTGGCGACACGCGGGTCCGACGTATACTAACGGACCGCGGACGATTTAAAGGCTACCACCTAGCAAGTTTGGTGTCTGGCGGTGACACCACATTTTGAAAGAAACAGTTAGTACCCAGATTTTACTTGTATGTAAATGTCAACTATGTATTCCACATAAAATATTCTTTTCATTCATTCCATAACTAATCAGAGTTGTACGAGTATATGACATTTTGAATGTGATATTGTATCGTGTACTGTTCATCCTTGTATTTTGTAGGATACTGTAAAGCTGTTTGTTTTTTATGCTATGTATTTTCTGATGAAATCCATGCAATGTATATAATTTCTGGATGAATAAACTACTGCTGCTGCTGCTGCTACTACTACTACTACTACTACTACTATCACGTGTATTTTCATGTTCATGGGCAGCAACTTACCAACTGACCTTTTTTTACGCTCTTTGTATTCATTACTTTCCACGTCCCATAACTCTGGTCATAGATTTATCACATTTATGAAATTAATTGTTATTTCGCTGTACTGGTGAACGAAAATAAAATATTAACGCACAGGGTCCAGTCACATTAATGTGATCACCCTGTACATTTGACGTCAACGTGCAACAACTTACAGACAATAGGTGGCAGCATTAGCAGTGGAGGTATACAAAGTGTGTTGGGTAGATCCGTAAGACAATGCAGCTTTTGTTGTAATGCGGAACCGCACCTATTTATTTGATGGTCAAAAGGACATGGTCATTAGCTCTCGGGCCAAGGATGGAAGCATTTCCGAAACGACTAAGTTTGTAAACTGTTCACATGCTGCCGTGGTTAAATTATATCATGCATGGCACAATCGTGCTTCCAAAACTAGCGCCGAGGGAACTATGGTACAGCACAGGGGTGAACGACAACTACGGAGACGCTCTGAGCACTATGGGACGTAACATCTCAGGTCATCAGTCCCCTAGAACTTAGAACTACTTAAACCTAACTAACCTAAGGACATCACACACACCCATGCCCGAGGCAGGATTCGAACATGCGACCGTAGTGGTCGCTCGGTTCCAGACTGAAGCGCCTAGAACCGCTCGTCCACCAGCGGCCAGCAGCTACGGAGATGTGTATGGGCGAAGAGACATGCAACTGTTGAGCAGCTAGCTGCCCAGATGAACCAACCTGCTACGAATAGTGCCTCCTCAACGACCATTCAACGAACGCTACTGCATATGGGCTTCTGAAGCAAGTGACTGGTACATGCACTCATGGTGACTGCTGTTCATGGGCTATGAAGGCTCGAATTTGCACTCCAGTACCGCAACTGGACGTCCACTGAGTGGCGACAGGTGGCCTTTTCAGATGAATCACGTTTTATGCTCCATCGGACAAATGGCCATTTCCATGTATGGCATGAAAGCAAACTCTCTGCAACAGTCGTCGGAAAGGTCCAGGCCGGAGGAGGAAGCATTATGATCTGGGGATTGTTTTCGTGGCACTCCCTAGGTAATCTCATCATTCTGGAAGGCACAATGGATCAACACAAGTATACATCTATCCTTGGGGACCATGTCCAACACTACATGCAATTTGTTTCACCTTGGCGTGATGGTATCTATCAAGATGACAATTCAACATGTCACAAACCTCGCAGTGTGTTTGTATAGCTCTAAAAGTACAAGAATGCGTCTATCGTACACTCCTAGCCACCAAACTCCGCGGATTTAACCCAATCAAGGCTCTGTGGGACCACCTCGATCTTGCTGTTTGTGCCACGGATCCTGAACCAAGAAAGTGTAGCGCTGGATTCGACATGTCTTCATATCCCGTCAGTACCATGCAAAACCTCAATGACTCTCTTCCTGCACTCTTGCAGCAGTCCGCGCTGCAAAAGTTGGTTATTCAGGCTTCTGACTGGTGGTCATATTAGTGTGACTGGAGTAAATATTTGATGGTCGTTTCAAACTAATTTAATAAATTCCTTGAATTCTAACATAAAAACTCCCTGCCGCCGTTGGATAAGCAGCTGCAGCAGCAAGTCGTATACTCCTAGCTCACTCATTTGTTAGATAGTCTAATTCTTAATTTCTTTGCGTGTTTTTGGTACTTGCATTGTTTAATTCATAAATTTCGGGCGTATTATAGTATTTGAGAGTTGCAGCATCGCGTTTTAGTACCTGAATAGTGTAAATTCGCGTAGTCGTCTGTCTTCTGTTTTTGTTTTGAACGGCCAGTGTCGGTTGGTCACAGTCAGTGTGCTCCCTGCCGCCGTTGGATAAGCAGCTGCAGCAGCAAGTCGTATACTCCTAGCTCACTCATTTGTTACATAGTTTAATTCTTAATTTCTTTGCGTGTTTTTGGTACTTGCATTGTTTAATTCATAAATTTCGGGCGTATTATAGTATTTGAGAGTTGCAGCATCGCGTTTTAGTACCTGAATAGTGTAAATTCACGTAGTCGTCTGTCTTCTGTTTTTGTTTTGAACGGCCAGTGTCGGTTGGTCACAGTCAGTGTGCTCCCTGCCGCCGTTGGATAAGCAGCTGCAGCAGCAAGTCGTATACTCCTAGCTCACTCATTTGTTACATAGTTTAATTCTTAATTTCTTTGCGTGTTTTTGGTACTTGCATTGTTTAATTCATAAATTTCGGGCGTATTATAGTATTTGAGAGTTGTAGCATCGCGTTTTAGTACCTGAATAGTGTAAAATCGCGTAGTCTCCTTCCGCCGCCGAGCAGTGTGTCAGCAGTGCACAAGTGGCAGCATTACTGCATTTACTAGGCAATCTTGTATTTTAATAACCGTTTAAATTTTGTGTCGATTTGTTTGCGCTCTCTGTAGATTAGTTCAGACGTTCTTTGCACAACAGTTTTTAGCATGGATAGGGACTGCAACTGCTGTGTTCGGATGCAGGCTGAGTTGGCATCCCTTCGCTCCCAGCTTCAGGCAGTGTTGGCTTCGGTCACACAGCTTGAGGCTGTTGCCAATGGGCATCACTGTGGGGGTCCGGATGGGGGTTTGTCGGGGACAGCCAGCTCGTCCCACGCATCCCCCGATCGGACTACGACTGTGGTTGCCCGGGATACTGCCCACATTGAGGCTGATCCCTCACCTGTGGTAGAGTGGGAGGTCGTCTCAAGGTGTGGCAGGGGGCGAAAGACATTCTGGAGGGCTGAGCGGAAGGCCTCTCCAGTTTGTCTGACGAACCGGTTTCAGGCTCTGTCTCAGGCTGATACTGATCTTCGGCCTGACATGGCTGCTTGTCCTGTTCCAGAGGTTGCCCCTCAGTCTGCAAGATCCGGGCGGTCGCAGAGGGTGGGCTTACTGGTAGTTGGGAGCTCCAACGTCAGGCGCGTAATGGGGCCCCTTAGGGATATGGCAGCAAGGGAGGGGAAGAAAACCAAAGTGCACTCCGTGTGCATACCGGGGGGAGTCATTCCAGATGTGGAAAGGGTCCTTCCGGATGCCATGAAGGGTACAGGGTGCACCCATCTGCAGGTGGTCGCTCATGTCGGCACCAATGATGTGTGTCGCTATGGATCGGAGGAAATCCTCTCTGGCTTCCAGCGGCTATCTGATTTGGTGAAGACTGCCAGTCTCGCTAGCGGGATGAAAGCAGAGCTCACCATCTGCAGCATCGTCGACAGGACTGACTGCAGACCTTTGGTACAGAGCCGAGTGAGGGTCTGAATCAGAGGCTGAGACGGTTCTGCGACCGTGTGAGCTGCAGATTCCTCGACTTGCGCCATAGGGTGGTGGGGTTTCGGGTTCCGCTGGATAGGTCAGGAGTCCACTACACGCAACAAGCGGCTACACGGGTAGCAGGGGTTGTGTGGCGTGGGCTGGGCGGTTTTTTTAGCTTAGATGGCCTCGGGCAAGTACAGAAAGGGCAACAGTCTCAACGGGTGCGGGGCAAAGTCAGGACATGCGGGGGCCAAGCAGCAATCGGTATTGTGATTGTAAACTGTCGAAGCTGCGTTGGTAAAGTACCGGAACTTCAAGCGCTGATAGAAAGCACCGAAGCTGAAATCGTTATAGGTACAGAAAGCTGGCTGAAGCCAGAGATAAATTCTGCCGAAATTTTTACAAACGTACAGACGGTGTTTAGAAAGGATAGATTGCATGTAACCGGTGGTGGAGTGTTCGTTGCTGTTAGTAGTAGTTTATTCTGTAGTGAAGTAGAAGTGGATAGTTCCTGTGAATTATTATGGGTGGAGGTTACACTCAACAACCGAGCTAGGTTAATAATTGGCTCCTTTTACCGACCCCCGACTCAGCAGCATTAGTGGCAGAACAGCTGAGAGAAAATTTGTAATACATTTCACATAAATTTTCTCAGCATGTTATAGTCTTAGGTGGAGATTTCAATTTACCAGATATAGACTGGGACACTCAGATGTTTAGGACGGGTGATAGGGACAGAGCATCGAGTGACATTATACTGAGTGCACTATCCGAAAATTACCTCGAGCAATTAAACAGAGAACCGACTCGTGGAGATAACATCTTGGACCTACTGATAACAAACAGACCCGAACTTTTCGACTCTGTAAGCGCAGAACAGGGAATCAGTGATCATAAGGCCGTTGCAGCATCCCTGAATATGGAAGTTAATAGGAATATAAAAAAAGGGAGGAAGGTTTATCTGTTTAGCAAGAGTAATAGAAGGCAGATTTCAGGCTACCTAACAGATCAAAACGAAAATTTCTGTTCCGACACTGACAATGTTGAGTGTTTATGGAAAAAGTTCAAGGCAATCGTAAAATCCGTTTTAGACAGGTACGTGCCGAGTAAAACTGTGAGGGACGGGAAAAACCCACCGTGGTACAACAACAAAGTTAGGAAATTACTGCGAAAGCAAAGAGAGCTTCACTCCAAATTTAAACGCAGCCAAAACCTCTCAGACAAACAGAAGCTAAACGATGTCAAAGTTAGCGTAAGGAGGGCTATGCGTGAAGCGTTTAGTGAATTCGAAAGTAAAATACTAGGTACCGAGTACCGACTTGACAGAAAATCCTAGGAAGTTCTGGTCTTACGTTAAATCAGTAAGTGGCTCGAAACAGCATGTCCAGACACTCCGGGATGATGATGGCATTGAAACAGGGGATGACAAGCGTAAAGCTGAAATACTAAACACCTTTTTCCAAAGCTGTTTCACAGAGGAAGACCGCACTGCAGTTCCTTCTCTAAATCCTCGCACAAACGAAAAAATGGCTGACATCGAAATAAGTGTCCAAGGAATAGAAAAGCAACTGGAATCACTCAACAGAGGAAAGTCCACTGGACCTGACGGGATACCAATTCGATTCTACACAGAGTAAGCGAAAGAACTTGCCCCTCTTCTAACAGCCGTGTACCGCAAGTCTCTAGAGGAACGGAAGGTTCCAAATGATTGGAAAAGAGCACAGGTAGTCCCAGTCTTCAAGAAGGGTCGTCGAGCAGATGCGCAAAACTATAGACCTATATCTCTGACGTCGATCTGTTGTAGAATTTTAGAACATGTTTTTTGCTCGAGTATCATGTCGTTTTTGGAAACTCAGAATCTACTATGTAGGAATCAACATGGATTCCGGAAACAGCGATCGTGTGAGACCCAACTCGCTCTATTTGTTCATGAGACCCAGAAAATATTAGATACAGGCTCCCAGGTAGATGCTATTTTTCTTGACTTCCGGAAGGCGTTCGATACAGTTCCGCACTGTCGCCTGATAAACAAAGTAAGAGCCTACGGAATATCAGACCAGCTGTGTGGCTGGATTGAAGAGTTTTTAGCAAACAGAACACAGCATGTTGTTATCAACGGAGAGACGTCTACAGACGTTAAAGTAACCTCTGGCGTGCCACAGGGGAGTGTTATGGGACCATTGCTTTTCACAATATATATAAATGACCTAGTAGATAGTGTCGGAAGTTCCATGCGGCTTTTCGCGGATGATGCTGTAGTATACAGAGAAGTTGCAGCATTAGAAAATTGTAGCGAAATGCAGGAAGATCTGCAGCGGATAGGCACTTGGTGCAGGGAATGGCAACTGACCCTTAACATAGACAAATGTAATGTATTGAGAATACATAGAAAGAAGGACCCTTTATTGTATGATTATATGATAGCGGAACAAACACTGGTAGCAGTTACTTCTTTAAAATATCTGGGAGTATGCGTGCGGAACGATTTGAAGTGGAATGATCATATAAAATTAATTGTTGGTAAGGCGGGTACCAGGTTGAGATTCATTGGGAGAGTGCTTAGAAAATGTAGTCCATCAACAAAGGAGATGGCTTACAAAACACTCGTTCAACCTATACTTGAGTATTGCTCATCAGTGTGGGATCCGCACCAGATCGGGTTGACGGAGGAGATAGAGAAGATCCAAAGAAGAGCGGCGCGTTTCGTCACAGGGTTATTTGGTAACCGTGATAGCGTTACGGAGATGTTTAACAAACTCAAGTGGCAGACTCTGCAAGAGAGGCGCTCTGCATCGCGGTGTAGCTTGCTCGCCAGGTTTCGAGAGGGTGCGTTTCTGGATGAGGTATCGAATATATTGCTTCCCCCTACTTATACCTCCCGAGGAGATCACGAATGTAAAATTAGAGAGATTAGAGCGCGCACAGAGGCTTTCAGACAGTCGTTCTTCCAGCGAACCATACGCGACTGGAACAGGAAAGGGAGGTAATGACAGTGGCACGTAAAGTGCCCTCCGCCACACACCGTTGGGTGGCTTGCGGAGTATAAATGTAGATGTAGATGTAGATGTAGATCTGCTACCAAGAGGGATATTGATGGGAAATACTCTTCAAAGAGGTATGCCAACTTCTGTATGAATTATCAGTAACCAAAAACTGAAGGGTGATAATTAATCCAGTTGTAGCTGGTATATAGTATGTCATTTTGATACTTGTGTTAATAATTCTTAGAGGAATTGCTTTTAAACGGGGTATTCAGAATCGTGTTTCAGAACTTTGTTGATAATATAAATGCAAGATCAGTTCATCAGTTAGTTTCTCAAGCACTTGCCTTAGTTGAAAAAGAATGCATCTGTAAAGCCTGATTTCTCTTTTTGTTGATTTTCTTGCATTACAAATGCAGGAGAACCACACTCACTTTCACTAGATAGGCTTCATCCATTTTTCATCCATAGTGTGCCCTGTGTCAACGTTTCTCGTCCAGAAATGAACTGCTATGAACGCTACTAGACATCAGTGGGCTGCAAAGTTGCTGAAAGTGTGGCTGCATATTTTGTGGCTAGCATTGTCTGGGCAACATTCTTGGGCTATATTTCTGGCAACATGCAATCTGTATGGCCCATGAAACATTGTTGATGTGGTCTTCAGTCCTGAGACTGGTTTGATGCAGCTCTTCATGCTACTCTATCCTGTGCAAGCTTTTTCATCTCCCAGTACCTACTGAAACCTACATCCTTCTGAATCTGCTTGGTGTATTCATCTCTTGGTCCCCCTCTACGATTTTTACCCTCCACGCTGCCCTCCAGTACTACATTGGTGATCCCTTGATGCCTCAGAACATGTCCTACCAACCGGTCCCTTCTTCTTGTCAAGTTGTGCCACAAACTCCTCTTCTCCCCAATCCTATTCAATACCTCCTCCTTATCTATGTGATCTACCCATCTAATCTTCAGCATTCTTCTGTAGAATCACATTTCGAAAGCTTCTATTCTCTTCTTGTCCAAACTATTTATCGTCCACGTTTCACTTCCATACATGGCTACACTCCATACAAATACTTTCAGAAACGACTTCCTGACACTTAAATCTATACTCGATGTTAACAAATTCCTCTTCTTCAGAAACGCATTCCTTCCCATTGCCAGTATACATTTTATATCCTCTCTGCTTCTACCATCATCAGTTATTTTGCTCCCCAAATAGCAAAACTCCTTTACTACTTTAAGTGTCTCATTTCCTAATCTAATACCCTCAGTATCACCCGACTTAATTCGACTACATTTCATTATCCTCGTTTTGCTTTTGTTGACGTTCATCTTATATCCTCCTTTCAAGACACTATCCATTCCGTTCAACTGCTCTTCCAAGTCCTTTGCTGTCTCTGACAGAATTACAATGTCATCGGCGAACCTCAAAGTTTTTATTTCTTCTCCATGAATTTTAATACCTACTCCGAATTTTTCTTTTGTTTCCTTCACTGCTTGCTCAATATACAGATTGAATAACATCGGGGAGAGGCTACAACCCTGTCTTACTCCTTTCCCAACCACTGCTTCCCTTTCATGCCCCTCAACTCTTATAACTGCCATTTGGTTTCTATACAAATTGTAAATAGCCTTTCACTCCCTATATTTTACCCCTGCCACCTTTAGAATTTGAAACACATTATTCCAGTCAACATTGTCAAAAGCTTTCTCTAAGTCTACAAATGCTAGAAACGTAGGTTTGCCTTTCCTTAATCTAGCTTCTAAGATAAGTCGTAGGGTCAGTACTGCCTCACGTGTTCCAATATTTCTACGGAATCCAAACTGATCTTACCCAAGGTCGGCTTCTACTAGTTTTTCCATTCGTCTGTAAAGAATTCGCGTTAGTATTTTGCAGCCGTGACTTATTAAACTTATAGTTCGGTAATTTTCACATTTGTCAGCACTTGCTTTCTTTGGGATTGGAATTATTATATTCTCCTTGAAGTCTGAAGGTATTTCGCCTGTCTCATACATCTTGCTCACCAGATGGTAGAGTTTTGTCAGGACTGGCTCTCCCAAGGCTGTCAGTAGCTCAAATGGAATGTTGTCTACTCCCGTGGCCTTGTTTCGACTCAGGTCTTTCAGTGCTCTGTCAAACTCTTCACGCAGTATCATATCTCCCATTTCATCTTCATCTACATCCTCTTCCACTTCCATAATATTGTCCTCAAGTACATCGCCCTTGTATAGACCCTCTATACACTCCTTCCATCTTTCTGCTTTTCCTTCGTTGCTTAGAACTGGGTTTCCATCTGAGCTCTTGGTATTCATACAAGTGGTTCTCTTTTCTCCAAAGGTCTCTTTAATTTTCCTGTAGGCAGTATCCATCTTACCCCTAGTGAGATAAGCCTCTACATTTATCCTCTAACCATCCCTGCTTAGCCACTTTGAACTTCCTGTCGATCTTATTTTTGAGACGTTTGTATTCCTTTTTGCCTGCTTCATTTACTGCATTTTTATATTTTCTCCTTTCATCAATTAAATTCAATATTTCTTCTGTTACCCAAGGATTTCTACTAGCCCTCGTCTTTTTACCTATTTGATCCTCTGCTGCCTTCACTACTTCATCCCTCAAAGCTACCCATTCTTCTTCTACTGTATTTCTTTCCCCCATTCCTGTTAACTGTTCCCTTACGCTCTCCCTGAAACTCTGTACAACCTCTGGTTTAGTCAGTTTATCCAGGTCCCATCTCCTTAAATTCCCACGTTTTTGCAGTTTCTTCAGTTTTAATCTACAGTTCATAACCAATCGATTGTGGCCAGAGTCCACATCTGCCCCTGGAAATGTCTTACAATTTAAAACCTGGTTCCTAAATCTCTGTCTTACCATTATATAATATATCTGAAATCTGTCAGTATCTCCAGGCTTCTTCCCTGTATACAACCTTCTTTTGTGATTCTTGAACCAAGTGTTAGCTATGATCAAGTTGTGCTCTGTGCAAAATTCTACCAGGCGGCTTCCTCTTTCATTTCTTACCCCCAATCCATATTCACCTACTATGTTTCGTTCTCTTCCTTTTCCTACTACCGAATTCCAGTCACCCATGACTATTAAATTTTCGTCTTCCTTCACTATCTGAATAATTTCTTTTATTTCATCATACATTTCTTCAATTTCTTCGTCATCTGCAGAGCTATTTGGCATATAAACTTGTACTACTGTAGTAGGCGTGGGCTTCGTGTGTATCTTGGCCATAATAATGGGTTAACTATGCTGTTTGTAGTAGCTTACTCCCATTCCAATTTTTTTATTCATTATTAAACCTACTCCTGCATTATCCCTATTTGAGTTTGTATTTATAACCCTGTATTCGCCTGACCAAAAGTCTTGTTCCTCCTGCCATCGAATTTCACTAATTACCACTGTATCTAACTTTAACCTATCCGCATATACACACACCTTCACCTGCCCACGTTAGGCAAAATTTTCTGCCTGACTCATGTAGTACTATCACCGTCAGAGGGTGGTACGGGACTACAAGTCCCACCGCCACACCTCCAAAGTGAATTGCAGTGACGCAGTCACTGCCCTATGGAAATTTACTGGCTCACCAACACAGTTAGACCGCACTAGACCGGTGATGCTGTAATGTAACATATCACCCCGGACTACAAGTCCATTTAAAAAAAAAAAAAAAAAAAAAAAAAAAACCTATCCATTTCCCTTTTTAAATTTTTTAACCTACCTACCCGATTAAGGGATCTGACATTCCACGCTCCGATCCGTAGAACGCCAGTTTTCTTTCTCCTGATAAGGACGTCCTCTTGAGTAGTCCCCACCCGGAGATCCGAATGGGGGACTATTTTACCTCCTGAATATTTTACCCTAGAGGACGCCATCATCATTAACCATACAGTAAAGCTGCATGCCCTCGGGAAAAATTACGGCTGTAGTTTCCCCTTGCTTTCAACCGTTCGCAGTACCAGCACAGAAAGGCCGTTTTGGTTAGTGTTACAAGACCAGATCAGTCAATCATCCAGACTGTTGCCCCTGCAACTACTGAAAAGGCTGCTGCCCCTCTTCAGGAACCACGCGTTTGTCTGGCCTCTCAACAGATACCCCTCCGTTGTGGTTGCACCTACGGTATGGCTATCTGTATCGCTGAGGCACGCAAGCCTCCCCACCAACGGCAAGGTCCATAGTTCATGGGGGGGCCATGAAACATACCTTAAAACATACCTTACGATAGAGGCTTTGAGTGAAATTTCAGCTGGCCATAGTGGCCGAGCGGTTCTAGGCGCTTCAGTTTGGAACCGTGCGACCGCTGCGGTAGCAGGTTCGACGCCTGCCTCGGGAATGGATGTGTGTGATGTTCTTAAGTTAGTTAGGTTTAAGTAGTTGTAAGTTCCAGGGGACTGATGACCTCAGTAGTTAAGTCCCATAGTGCTCAGAGCCGTTTGTAATTTCAGGAGCCAAAGTGCTCTCATACTCAGGTAATGAGCGCGTGGTGCGGAGTGGGTGGGGGGGGGGGGGGGGGGGGAGGGAACCGTGCATCTCTGCTCTTGGCGAGGTTGTGTGGATTACTGTGAAGAGTGTGAGTATGATGCAGTGTAGCATTTGTGTTGTTACAGATGGGGAAGGGAAATGGTGAAAACCAGTGCCACCACATAATCTACTCCTCTAGAGTAGCACCAAGGGGGTTGCGCAGCTTAATGTCCCCATCAGGTTGATGGATCATTGTCAACATTGTCACATGACTTCTTTTCATGACACACTAAGAGGACTTAATTCAGGGCACCGGCGCGAAGTATGTTTATCGGGAATTTTACGACAACACTTCTCCTCCTACTACTGGCAAATAGCGGCAGTGAAAATGTTCCATCACCAGTATTCACACCAGATTATCTTTTAATCAAGGGCCACCACATAGGTTTGCATAAGTAGCCTTGGTTACAGAGGCGGGAAACTATAATTTAGACAAGTATAGAATTTTCAGGAACAGGTACAGAATTTGGGCTATGCTTACGCTGTGACAGGTGCACATCTGACGGAACACCATTTGGCAGTTAATGATACACAGACTAAAACTAACGACACTATTATGTATTGCTCACCATGCAAACTGTGCTAAGGTCAGTCATCTTGTTTACAGTTTTCAGGTAATTTGTTATGCTTTTGGAGTACTTTGTTACAGTCTGGGGGTGCTTTGTAACAGTTTGGGTGCATTGAGGCATTTTCTTACACTTTTTGGGTAGGTTACAGCTTAAGGACACTTAGTTACTGTTTCAGGGGCACTTAGTTACAGTTCCGGGACACTTCGTTACAGTTTTTGCCATCACATGTAGATATATTGGTGAAGCGTTATGTACTCCTACCTCTATAGCGCATGAATTACTCGATTTCCAATCATATTGATGCTACATAAGGAATATTCAAAGTCCAGGCTTCATCTGAAATATCTCAGAGTACCCTGCATAAAGTCAAACTTGTCACATCCTTGAAAAACTCTGTTTGATGATTGTTGGAACGATTTCACTACATTTGAACATATTTCAATTTCCTATAACCTAGCAAGGTTGTACAACTTCCGCCAGCACCACATGCCTGATGTTTCCTGATGTTTCCTATCATGACAAGCAGAAAAACATCCTGAACAAGTAGAAGTTCTACTGAAGCATGTATGCTTGCTAATAGAAGTCCCAATATCCCACTAATTGATTAAAAACAAGTTTCACACATTGTTCTTCAGATTCCTCAACAGTCACAATTTATAAATCATCTGGAAATGTTAAAAACTATAAAACCCAGTGTGAGGAATCGTCTAAAAGTCACTTAAAATGCTATGCTAGGCTGAACGTTAGATCACTTTCTGTTTATAGGAAGGACGACTGGAGTGTATCGTTTTGTCTACATCAGTATCAAATTTCCATCACACCAAGGCATACCTACAACAAATATCAGTGTTAGAGAATAATATTATCACCTATAAAAAAGGGTGTGGTTGTTGTGGCACAAAAGGTTTCAAATCTTTGCTGTGACCACTTTTACAGCTATCTGGGGACCCGTTAAATCTATAGTTTGACTCTACTGCTACTATCGCACTGAATTCGTCATGGGCCCTACTGTTTGAATTTATGGATTAAATGTACTACTGTAAAAAGAACCAGTACTCTATCAACTGAGCCACATGGACCACACTCTTTAAGAACTAGTGTAGCACATTTTTCTGCACTAACACCCTTATAATTGACTGTGGTATAAGACTTAATCATGCAACGGTGGTCTGAGAAGCATCTTAATCATGATTTGTCTGATCCGAATGCATCTGGGATGCAATTGGACGTTAGCTTTACACCTGTATTTACCACAGTTGTGTGTAAACATACATTGTCAGATACCCCTGGAAGAAACTGCTGTAGAACTAATTCATCTGCATGCTAGATCTGCCGAGAATTGTAAGCTTGCATGTGGTCTGTTATGTAAGTTGTTATAGCACACCTCTCTGGCATGGCCATCTGCAACCTTGGCCAGCAAAAGACTTTGAGCATAAGCGAGTTGTTAGCGGAATCACATCTGCATTTGTCAGAAATTATTTAGAAATCCTGTAGAAACATGTAATGCACATCTACTGTGACATTTCCGAATGGTTTTATTCATACTGTCCTACAATCTACCTACGCTTGCAAACCTGTGACACTTGTCGTCGATCCTCTGGTATGTATCAAGAGGAGACTTTCAAGAACTGAAAGAAATACTAGACTTTCATGCTACTTCTGCAAGCTGAAAACTGTTGTCTTAAATCGTCTTCATCTGAAATAATTTAGAAATCCTGTGCAAACATCTAACGTCTACGTCTGTCGTTTATGTACATTGCGATGTCAGACATTCACAGTCCAACATAACGAACCGGGTTCTGACTTCCAGCAGGATGGTTGATGGGTGATTCTGATAAAAGGGCCAAATCATGCTGTGTTGGTTTGAGGGTGTATATTCAGTTCCCTACAGTGGTAGTTTAATACATGCACTCCTGACAATCCTGCTACCAGCCACGTTAACTGTGTGGTATTGGGTGTAGGGTGTTGCACTTATGTATAGATTAATTGCAGGGCATGTCCTAATGTGAAAAGCTGTATCAAACTCCTAAAAGAATCTTCTCCATCACATCTAGTACACTAGCAGTCTGTCTGGACATAATTCGAGCCGTTTAGTTTCATATCTGTATAGATTCTGTGACAGTGACAGCAAGTGCTGAGATTCTGTCAGCACTATGCGCACATTTGTCTATCCATCGTTGGTGGGAATCTAAGTGCTGCATACGAGTACTCTCATCATCATACCCCAACAGAGAGCTGAAATTAGGATGTTATGTCCTCATCAAAGAGTCCTGGAAAGTTTTAAATATGTACCTGCCTTGTAAACTTGTCATAAACATGCGTTGCCATCAAATCGAAGTCTCACAGCCTGTCAAACGATTATGATCAAGAAGACTTTTCGCTGCTACGAAAGAATGGTACTTTTGACATCGTAAAGTGCAGTCCTTACTGGACAATATCACGCGTCACATAGTGGATTCTACATTTTATGTCGACTACGACACGCATCAATGTCATCAGCAACATTTTCGTCTTTTGTAACACAGAATCATCACTGTACAGTACACAACCACGCTATTAAGTAGTCATTCCCATTTTTAAGAACTAGTAGTAAACAACATACGTTTTCAGATTTCAGCACAGACGGAAACGTCCTCCAACCAGTGGTCTTAGCTATCAAGTAACGATACTTTAAAGGTGGGAGGAAGAGTGTATATCTCCGTAGGTTAAATGTTCTCTGTCAAGTAGCTTCATCTCTTGACGCAGCCGGCCGGTGTGGGCGTGCGGTTCTAAGCGCGTCAGTTTGGAACCGCATGACCGCTACGGTCGCAGGTTCGAATCCTGCCTCGGGCATGGATGTGTGTGATGTCCTTAGGTTAGTTAGGGAACTGATGACCTCAGTAGTTAAGTCCCATAGTGCTCAGAGCCATTTGAACCATTTTTTTTGTTTTGACGCAAATATGTGCTACCTGTACAGTACTTATATATGTGTCTTCAACTGATCTATGTAGTACTGTCCGGCTGATTTTACTGTAAAATATGGATCTAGAACAATAGGATTGTGTTGTATCATCATCTCATTCACATTATGAATTCAGTGCTATCAGCACATGGTTTCGTAGCACGTATTGGAAATCACAATTACTGAACCGCAATCAGATGTGAATTTCTTAATCATTTGACGCTATATGTCCACAGAAACCTTCCAAGAGCTTGTGTTATACAGAATGGACGAGTAATAACAACACAGTGCATACCTACCTGGCTTCGTGGGCCATCGACCTGCGGTGGGGCGTGGCGGGGGCCGACGGCCAGTGGCAGCTGTCTGCCTACCTGAATCTGTTCACAAGTTGCTTGGACTCTGTTGTCTGTCACTGGACGTCGTTGTCAGGCATCCAGTCGCTAGATGGGGATGCTCTATATTGTTTATGATAGCTGCATGCATCTCCCATTTGTTGGTGCTGCATTCTCCCACAGATGATATCAGGGTTTTTCGTCATGAAATGTCTCGTGCAAATAGGTTACCAAGCTTCACTCTGATAAAAATGTCAATCTTGTTTCATTATATATACCTGGAATGTTTTTGAGGATTACTATTCGACTTTTAAATAAGTATAAGCTTGTTTCAGTCTCAACTGTACCTGATACACAGTCGCTACATATAAGACCAGTGTGTTTCTAGCAGAATTGGAGATTAGGCGCATGACTGTAGCTTTTATCGTAACTGCTATCTCTCCACGGAATAAAATATTCTGGTGAATTTTAGAAGCATAGCAATATGTCTTTGGTTCACTACATAAGTCTATCTCAGGATGACGAATGTGCATTTGTGGTTTTTCGGATTTCCTTGTAGAACATCTACGAGTATGTGGCCTATGGCACGTTTTGAATTTCCCATCATTTATCGATGTGAGTTGAAGTGTAAATGTCCTGCTTGCATTTTCCAAATTCCCAGCTGCTTTAACTTGGAACATATGGACCTTAGTGGTATCACAGGCAGTATACTAGTGATGGGAAGCAGGGTTCTTCACATCCCATTATGCAGCCGAGTCGACAGTATGTATCATAAATTTCTCTGACTGCTAGAGGTGGTGCAGTGGATCCCTGGTGCCTTGATAGCTGACTTGCACAGTACTGCCCAGCTGCTAGCGACACTCCAGCTGGGCATGGTGCAGTGTGGTGTGATACAGCTTGTCATAACATAATTTAGCATGGCTCAGCCAAGCCCCTTAGTAGTGAAGGGGTGAAGGACTGAAGCAGAGAGGAAGATGAGGAGCGTGATAGGGTGTAGGGGTGAGGAATGTGGGGTTGAGAGGAGTGTGAAGGAGATGTGGGAGTGAGAAGGTTGAGAGGAGACTCAGGAAGATGAGAGACCGAGAAGGGGGTGAGGGGGTGAGAAGAGGATGAGGGGTTGAGAGGGGTGAAGCGCATGAGAGGTTGAGGGAGAGGAGGAGGGAGGGGGGGTGATGTGTGAAATCTGACTCCAATGTAGAGTGTGTCAGAACAGGCACAGATATGCTAGTTATGTATGTGGCAAAACGACATGCACTTGCAAAAAGACTTCCAAATGCAGACAATAAATAAATCTGTTAGTACACAAAGAAATCAAAGAAATAAGTCACAAGAGTAAAGAAAAGGAAGGGGTCATACCTAAAAAACTCCTTCCCAATTTTCTGTGATACTTTGGCTCAGGATCAACAATTCGTCAGGACCAGGAGTAGTAGGAGAAAATTACAATACTCCATTCGCCTTGATATCAGTTTTCCATTTGGGAAATGTCCTGGAGGAATAATTCTTCAGGTTTGTCGCTGATGGCGCCAAGCTATCTGGGTCGAAGTCTAAATTATCCTTAAAATGTATTTAAGTGACATGTTACATACTATAAGATCGTATGATCTAGTAGAATATCGAGATAGTTCCCTGCCCCATGGTTGCCTAAAACGTTCTTTCACACACTTGTGATAGACAGTCCTGCATTCTTTTTATAACAATCAAAAAATAAAAGAAATTTTCAGCAGTCTTTAATTCCCTTTTTTGTGGTCCTCCAAATATCACTTCCTTTATGTTTACTTCACTGATTCTTGGAAACTTCTCTCACAAGTACATGAATCCACACAAACTTTTCTCCATGGCTTTCACAAAGTTTGTAATGAGACCAATTTAATGTACAGAAAATATAGATATATTTTCTTGAGGTCAACAAGAGTAGTCTACATCATATTCTTCTGTCCAGGAGATTGCAATTCAGTCCTTGACATTTCAATTTGAATCTGTTTCACATAATATATTTTTTAACAATAACAAACAAAAATGCGCAGGTTGAAATATTTACAATTTTCAGATGTATATAAATCTACACTAAAAACTAATGTGGAGATTGTTTTATACTTATAGTAACAGGCCCAATAGTAGCAGTTACATGGATGAACAACAATAATTCTCATGGACTGTGAACTACGTACACTTAAAAACTAATCTGACTTAGATGTTTAGCGGCAGGTAAAAATTAAAAACTGTTCTGTTTGCAAATGCACATGGCATGCACACACACACACACACACACACACACACACACACACACACGCACACATGCACACATGGACAATTACTTAAAGTATGATAAAAGAGTCATACTGTTGGGTCAAATTCACACCCATTCTCATTCTCTCCCTCTCATTCAATCAGTCCCCCACCCCCTCACTTACAGTTTCAATCCCGTCATCACAAATGACCCTATTATTGTCGTGAGGTGACAGGCTGACTTTAGACTGCAGCAAAGTGTACACCTCGTGCCCTCTCTATCGAATACTAGTTTGCTACACCATATGCTGAGGCTGTGGTGGAGCACCGCAAACTCTGGTGTACAGACACTGCAAACAGTCTTTGATAGAGATGGCTCTCGATGCCATATGATGGCTTTAGCTTGCTCTTGGTGGCACCTTGCAATGTGCCATACGCATACATTTCTGGTCGCAGATCTACGAACTCCACAATTGGCAATCCATTCACTTCATCTTTCATAAGGCTGATAACCTTGTTCTGTGAAACAATACTGTAAGGATTATTGGCCGTGTATGAGGATGCGTCGAATTCATTACCATGGTACCTCATTTCTTATTTGGATACCAGTTCTTCATCCAACAGATGAAGCTGTATGTACCAGTATATAGTAATTTAGGATTAGCGAAATTCTGTTTCGCAAATTCATAATGAAAGTAGTATATGTGGAGTTTGGATAGGTGTAGTACGCACAACCTCTCACAGATAGGTTTTGTGAACTCTACTTCAACTTTTACCATCTCCACAGCAACAAAGTTCTCATTGAATATTGTGATCTCTTTAAAATTTTGTCTGGTGATGCATTATCTTATACCTTAATGCCCATCCCATTTGGCTCTAATCGAAATTTAATGATGTCCCCTCAAATTCTGCATTGTTTTACTGAAAATGCAATTATTCATTAATTCAAAACAAGTGTTTCTCAAAGTCACATGTTGCACAAGTCCTCAGTGTTGTATTCAAATTCATGTACTCCTTCAACCACGAGGATTGCTTGAAGGCACATATATCATGCATACTAATAGCATATGTGGGTTCTGCCTCCATCGCTTACTCCACATCAGAATCAGCTGACATACCCCCGATTTTTCCATTGCATGGTGTGCCCTTATAAGTTGTTGAGATCCAAGTACATGATGCAACTCAAATCAAGGTATGCATTGAACTTGTCACCCATACATGGGTTATTTGCCTTGGCACACTTATGGACACATTGACAGAGGTCCCCATGAACCCCTTGCTCACAGAAATAAAGCATGTCAGCACTGGCCAATAATTCAATGCTGCCTCCTTTTTCTTGAGCATAGTGTCCCATGACACCCAAGTGCCATGTAATAAAAGGTGGGATCCAGAGATTATGTCGTCATGCATAGACTCCAGAATTTCTCGAAACCGCCTGCAAGGAAGCACACATCTGTGTCTACATAAAGCTGTGCATACTCTCCCAAAGTGGAGGTGCTGAATTCCCTCCAGACACTGGCAGCATACTCATACTCTACATCCGTTATGGAATCACCTGTAGGGTTGCTGGACAGTGTAGCTATGTCAGGTAGCCTGGTTTTGTTGAGTTTTGCCATACTATCCAGATACTCATATGGGGAAACCCGTTCTTAGTCATGAGTTGAAACTCTTCCTCGATGGGAAATGCAGCTCGAGTGGTATGCATATACTCCCTAGTTAGAGTTTCAACGATTTTCTGGAGTGGAGCCTGCATAAAACGTAGCAGACCATGATTCTCAGCGTAATTCATTTGGAGAATAAAACACATTTCTCAACGCTCTCAGGTAGGATGACCTGATTTTTCTACCAGCGAAAATTAGCCAAATGACCTACAACAAAATGAGTGTCACACTCACTTAAATTATGGAAGAAAGTGGGTATGTACCTTGGTAACTGATGCTTCAAATTGCATGTATTTTGAGCTTTATCAGAGAACTTAGCTGTAAGATGACAGTGATCCCTATGTGGAGTTTCCACTTTTCTATCTAATGGCAGCCCCCAAATATGACAGTCAATTGCATTATTCTACAAAATTTTCGTTCTCCTCCAATATGCATATACTCCCTAGTTAGAGTTTCAACGATTTTCTGGAGTGGAGCCTGCATAAAACGTAGCAGACCATGATTCTCAGCGTAATTCATTTGGAGAATAAAACACATTTGTCAACGCTCTCAGGTAGGATGACCTGATTTTACTACCAGCGAAAATTAGCCAAATGACCAACAACAAAATGAGTGTCACACTCACTTAAATTATGGAAGAAAATGGGTATGTACCTTGGTAACTGATGCTTCAAATTGCATGTATTTTGAGCTTTATCAGAGAACTTAGCTGTAAGATGACAGTGATCCCTATGTGGAGTTTCCACTTTTCTATCTAATGGCAGCCCCCAAATATTCTACAAAATCTTCGTTCTCCTCCAATTTGGTTATTGTAAGGCCTATCAACCTCCCATGAAAGTTTTTCAAGCTTAGTGAGGAGCCAAACCGCAGGATAATTCCTAGCATAAGATTTGTAGTGGTTAAGGCTTGAATCATATGATGATACACTATGTGTTCAAAAGTATCCAGACACTCCCAAAAACATACATTTTTCATATTAGGTGCATTGTGCTACCACCTACTGCCAGGTACTCCATGTCAGTGACCTCAATAGTCATCATACATAGTGAGAGAGAAGACTGCGGCGCTCTGTGGAACTCACGGACATCGAAACTGGTCAGGTGATTAGGTGTCCCTTGTGTCATACGTCTGTACGCGGTATTTCCACACTCCTAAACATCCTTAGGTCCACTGTTTACGATGTGATAGTGAAGAGGAAACATGAAGGAACACAAACAACACAAAAGCGTACAGGCTGACCTTGTCTGTTGACTGACAGAGACTGCCGACAGTTGAAAAGGGTCATAATGTGTAATAGGCAGACGTCTATACAGACCATCACACAGGAATTCCAAACTCCATCAGGATCTACTGAAAGTACTATGTCAGGTAGATGGAAGGTGAGAAAACTTGTATATCAGGGTCAAGCAGCTGCTTATAAGCCACACATCACACCGGTAAATGCCAAACGACACCTCCCTTGGTGTAAGGAGAGTAAACATTGGACGATTGAACAGTGGAAAAACGTTGTGTAGAGTGACGAATTACGGTACACAATGTGGCGATCCGATGGTAGGGTGAGGGTATGGCAGATGCCTGGTCAACGTCATCTGCCACCATGTGTAGAGCCAACAGTAAAATTCGGAGGCGGTGGTGTGGTCATGTTTTTCATGGAGGGGGCTTGCATCCCTTGTTGTTTTGCACGACACCACCACAGCAGAGGCCTACACTGATGTTTTAAGCACCTTCTTGCTTCCACTGTTGGAGAGCAATTCGGGGATGGCGATTGCATCTTTCAACACGATCGAGCACCTCTTCGTAAACCAAGGCCTATGGCGGAGTGGTTACACGACAATAACATCCCTGTAATGGACTGGCCTGCATAGAGTCCTGACCTGAAACCTATAGAACACCTTTGGGACGTTTTGGAACACCGACTTCGTGCCAGGCGTCATCGACCGACATCGATACCTCTCCTCAGCGCAGCACTCCGTGAAGAATGGGCCGCCATTCCCCAAGAAACCTTCCAGCACCTGATTGAAGGTATGCTTGCGAGAGTGCTAGCTGTCATCAAGGTTAAGGGTGGGCTAACACCATATTGAGTTCCAGCATTACCGATGGAGGGTGCCACGACCTTGTAAGTCATTTTCAGCCAGGTGTCCGGATACTTTTGATCACATAGCGTACAATTTAGAATGCAGCCATATACGATACGTGTTTTTCTGTCAAGGCAGAATGTGCGGCTGTGGAGTCACCTTCACAGGGGGTCACAGGAGCGAGGAGGCATTCAAAATCGGCGTACACCGCAAACCGGCATCGCTCCTTATGGTGAGCATTTTTAAACTTTATGAATTTGTTTTCCACAGTAGGGATAATAACGTGTACAAGGCGCTTGGAAGCGTAATATTCTACAATATACAACATGTTTTACATATATGATGAAATTTTTTGTAACAGCAGCATATTATGTATATGCACAGTTCTATGAAGAAGAAAATATATACCATTTACGATGCTATTGCCACTGCAGCTGTCATTGCAACTTCTCTGCCTCCAACTCATCTGTGATTTGGTGAATGTCTGCTAAAGCAACAGCAAAAATGTTAACGCCTAAACCTGAACATACAATTATTTGATATTACAAAACTTTTTAAGAAAATATACTTTGAAGGCTTAACACACAGTGATTTGATACGGTGAAATCTTTTTACGAAAATATAAAGTAAAAAATCAGATTTCATGCTATGAAATTGAATACGTGCATACCTGGAAATTCCCATTCCTGCGGTAGTCTTGGGCACTGCCGCCGCTGCTGCTTGAAAAACGCTTCATCTTGCAAGCAAACTAATGATTAACACACTCGTGAGGGGGAACAAGAGAATCGATTTGACCTGGCCATAAACAATAGCAGAATGAGGACAGGGTGGAGGGGGTAAGATTCATGTACCTTCACTGATTTAGCATTAGGCAATATGAGTGCAGTATTCTGAGGAGGGATGAAAACCTATGTCTCCATGTTTGTACTAGTCACTTGAAAGAGAGAGGAAGTGGTTTCTCAGATATCAAATATCAAATGAGGTTGACTTCTGTTCCACAGTTGCTTGCAACTTGATGTAGCCACTTGAAGCATGCTAATACTGCAATATGGCTCACAGTCCTTCACGGGGCAATGTGGCAGCTGACAGCAGACATGCACTGCTTCTTCCAGCGCCCCATGGTTCAGCCCAGCGATAGGCAGGTGTATTTAGAGCGATCCGTGACAGTACATTTACGTAAGGTCAGTTATGTTGACGTCGATGGTATTCCTTGTAGATCGGAAACAACAACAGTCTATTTAAGTACTTCTTTTTGATGTATTTAACAGGACTTGGAACTTCCAGAACTGAAGGGAATGATCAACTTTTCCTGACTAATAAAAGAGAGATTCAACCATTGTGAACTGAATTTTATAAATGAGCAGTATTTCCTTTTCTCTATGTAATTAGCATTGTTTCTAGTTTGATGTCAAGAGATCCTTCCTCTCCAGCACAGATTGGGTCTTTTTCCCACCAGTTTCCAGATGGGGTGGGGAAGGGGTGTGGGGTAGGGGATGGTGGTTGTGGGAATTCCCAAACGGGAGTGGTTAATTAATTGGTTGATTTAATTAGTTAGTCAATTAATTTGTTATCAAAATTTCGCTTGTATCAGCGAGGGAGGGATGGGGGAATGTTTGGGATTTCAAAGATAGCTGGGTATGTGGAGAGGAAGGGGGAGGGGTGGGCAGTTTCTCAGAAGGATAGATTATCCCATTGTGTCATAAATCAGTTAGTGTAACAATGGGTTAAGGTGAGGGGATGGGGTCATAAATCAATCAAGTTTTTCCCTAAATATATGGAACCCACACAAACAAAGTGACTCAGAACCCCTTTGTCCCACTATTCCTGCTGTTCTGTTTACCTAGAAAGAAGTGGTGCATTTTGTAGCTGAGCTGCATGCTGAGAAGAACTGGAGTTATATCTCATTCAGATTAGGTTCATGCACAATCAGAACAGAAGGAAATTTGGTCCCAAACTGGAGAATTATTTGTTCGCACTGACGTCTCTGGAATCTGTGAACAAGCACCAAGAGTTACCAAACTGGATTCGATATCATTGCATAAAACCATGTTACATTTCTTCGATAAGTATTTATAAGACAACAAGACAGCCACGATAAAATATTCACTTCCTTGTTGGTAAGAAGAAGATTACACTGCTTTAACTGTGAAGCTGTATTCATCTTGTGGTCTGATGGACAGTCTGGCTATATCAGCCAAGCACAGCAGACATGCTGTGTGTTTCTGCCTGCAGTGTGAGCATGCTCGTCTGCTTTACTGCCTCTGGCCAACACTAACATGATACTGTCACCAGACAAGATCCTGGCGAATCAATACAGCAAATCGACATTGAAATTGGCGTTTAGAAACGACTTTGCCAGGTCAAAAGCACTCGAAGTGGAGTGCTTTTTAAAGGAGGAGGCCAAGATCCTGGCTTTCAGCATCTCAGCATACAGTTTGATGGAAATGTTGACAATGTCAATAGGACTGGGATCACAGATTATACACATTATACACATATTCGAAGTACCCATCAAACTTCTGGCGACAGACGTTGTGGTAGTGCTGCGCCCCCACAGCACAGTGCAAGAACACGTGGCAGAAGAGTGGACCCAATTTAACAACGAATCCAGTCGTCACTGGAGTAGGCCAGGTGGTCAGTTAACTCTGACAATACTTACCATCATATCTCCAGATAGGAGGCTGCCCAGCCACAATTATTTGTGATGGCCAGGCTAAAAAGTGCTTCAGATGCGGAAAGGGAGGTCACCTATGTTCTGAGTGCCTCCATTGTCGGATCACACAACCTCCACTGCAGGACATGGTACCTCCACTGACGCCGGCGAACCTCCCTGTGACTTAGACAGCGGCACTCGCAACATCTCTGCCTATCCAGATACAATAGACTCACATTACAGTTTGGGAACAACCTGCCATCGACTGATGGTCTGTCGATCAGTCAGCCTGGACAATGGCAGAACTGTATACGATGCCATCGATAGCACTGAACACCTCAGACACCACCAACAGGAGGGTGAAAGTCGATTCACCTACCATACCAAGCGAAGCCTTTACGCAGGCGAGATGTGAATCAATGCCTTTGCCCAACATGGAAGGCCACACGTGGAAACAGCGTTCACAAAACGCTGAAGGAACCCCATAGGACCATGTTGCAATGTGGCATCTCCCACTCGCATGAGGAAGAAGAAGTCATCCTACAGGGCGCCAACCACAAGACTGACACCATTGATACCGACTCCACCCAAGCGGACCAGGCTGCAGGACGGGTGGCGGGCGTCTGCCAGTCATCTGCAGCAAACAGTGATCAACTGGAAGGTTCCAGTGCAGGCTATGAAACCTCTTGATCCCTTCCTATCAGACACTACTACCATATGGAAAATGAACAGCTTTCCGCGCCCACATCGTTGGTCGACGAACTCGAGACTGGGCAGGACCACAGTCAGGGGCCACTGAGGCCTGAACAACACCAGCAGAGCCACTGCCGCCGGTATGTGACATCACTCGCGTTGTCCGCTTCTCTCCACTAATACCATGGATAACCCTGTCCAATTACCACGCCATCAGGCTTAGGTCTTGGCCACAATGAATATCAACATGGTTAGCTTCCCTGCCAAGATCCAATTCCTGAGAAAAACAGTATGAGCCACAGGATTCTACATCGCATTCCTGTAAGAAGTGTAAACGTGTGCAATTCCGAACTTTTATGATTATACAACGTTCATGACGGCTGGAGATCCCACAGACGCAGGCGTCGCCATTTTAGTGAGTGATGGCATCGAAGCCGTTGACATCACACATCTCTCCTCTGCTCGAGGACTGGCGGTCAAGCACTCAACAACCTATTCATTAATGTTTATGCAGTGTTTGGCACCACCAAACGTCATGACTGGGCCAGATTTTACTCCGCCATATATCACTCCCCTTTTCCCAGTACTTTATGAACACAGCGTTGTCACCAGCGATTTTAACTGTGTCCTTCACTCCGAGGACCAAATCCCACACTACATGTCCTGTCTGGAACTGGGTACGGTTATTCACGATCGTCACTTGCGAGGCACATGGGAAAATTTACATGCATCAGCTCTGGACACATAAATCTTACCAGTCATTCAGCGAGCCTACTGGATCACATATGTATCATACAGTCTTACATGGGTGTGATGGCCACAGAATGATGGCCTCTGGCCTTCTCTGATCACAACGCCTATGTCTGCACGATGCATCTCTACTCCCAACAAGTCTGGCGCAGTAATGGCATTTGGAATATGAACATAACTCACCTTGAGGAACTGGACTGTCGTGTGCATGTCACAGCAACATGTGTGAACTGTGAACAACGTTACTCCCAATACCCCTAGACTCTAGTGTGGTGGCTCCTCTGCACCAAAACAGCAATCTGAAAGTCACTTATGTTGTTTGGCAAGGACACCGCTGCGTCTCACTGACAGACCCTGGATTTTTACTACACAGTGCTCGGGGACTTGACACTAACTCTATCGCCAAAGATACAACGAGAACGACACCGAATAAAGGCTCACATTATGTCATTGACAAAGTGTCGATTACAAGGCGCTGTAGTCCGCTCGCAACGATATGAGGTAACAGCCACAGAGGTACCCACCATGCACGAGATTGTGGTGGATATGCGCCGACATCGCTAACGGTTAAACACACGCCTTTTGATGCAAGATAGTCGCTCCTGTACAACCCAAGCAACCACAGTGGAAGCTGTGGAGGATCATTTTTGTCACCTTTACCAAGAAAGAACCATAGATGACGACGCCACTACTGAAGCAGTGCATCAAGTAACGCACACTACCGACTTGGCAACAGTGATAGCATTAACAGAGGAAGTCTCGCCTGAGGAATTGGGAGATACCTTGGACTGATGGATTACCAATCGAGTTTTTCCGGACCTTCTGTGCCTTTATGATGTCCTGCTGGATTACAAAGCTTTGTGAACTTATGTCCCCAGTCTGCACTGTGTAACGGAACTGAAATGATGGTGGGCTGACAGTAATTTGGAGCCCGCGCGTCGGAAACGGGCGCGCTTGTGTGAGACTGCCAGGGAGTGCACCCTGATGCCATCTATTGGCGTAACTGGGAATTAGCGCTGCCTGTCAGACAATGCACTAAGCTCTCGGAGTCAAATGTATTCTTTTTCTTGGTAATTATAAGTTGTTACTGTATAATTTAATGTTGCAAAGCGCTAGTAGTAAATTATTATGACTGGTATGAACTCCAGGGTAGTAAATATAAATATTCCTAAATACTAAATGATTTCGGTAAAAAGGTGGTAGGGGAACGCCCCCACTCTTGGTGATACGAGCGTAGCTAGGGGTAGCTGGAGACACAGGGACTGAACAATGGAATGGCCTGGGGAGTGTTGACGTGATCGGACGTGCGTAACTGTGCTCACGCAAAAGTGATTGTGCAACAGCGAAGAGGCGAATATCGTCGCCGTTTTTGGAGTAAAACGCGACGAATGGTTGTTGAAGCCGCCTTTATGCCACTGGGGCTGATTGTAAGAGTTCCTGTGCCCAGATTTTATGGCGGACGTGCAGTAGCTTATACGAGTGCTACAGCTCGTAGTTCCAGCCGCCATTAAGGGCATGAGGCGTGAAGAGCTGCGTTAGCCACATGCATCTCACCACCAGCACCGACACGTCTACCCAAGGCAAGACTGCTTGCAATTGTTAAGTCGAACGTTGTATACATGTAAAAGGAGAATACCAGTTTTCTTTTATGCAAGTGCAGAGGACAGAATATAGTAATGAGTAAAATTACGACGCATGTTGTTCATTGTAAAGTGTAGTAACCTCAAACATAGTATAGTGAAATCAGACTGAGGCCACCATCGCCTCTTTCATTTACAATTCTTTTGGTTGTAGAATACTTTAGCGTATAAGAATGTTGAAAAGAGCAATGGTCACACCAGAATGAGTCGCCTATTTACAGTTACTTAAATTTTTCTGAGCAACCTTTCAAGTAAAGTCACTTAACTAATTCTGTATCAATGGTCCAAAGAGTAATATCCAAAATCATTAAATAAGTTGAAGGATAGAATTTTGTTAACCGAAGTTGCATAACCTGTCTTGGTAGTAATTACCAAGCCAACTCACAGAAATTGAGAGAGTATTTGCCTTGTAGAATCATCTAGAATGATCAGAAATAGTAATATTCAGAATTAAGTTTAAATTCAACTCAAGCCATTTCACTATGAAACGAGCCAAAAATTGATTTATTCTTTTGCTCCTTCAGAGCTGGCGACCGTAGTTATAAGTATTTTCAGGAGGATTCGACGGTAAGTCTGCTGCTCTCGTCGTGCTGATAGGATTATCCACTGCTGCTAGCAGTGGTGATTGGATACATAAGCTCACTACCAAGTTAAGTGGGTCAGGTAGGCAGTGTTACCGTGTGAACTGTAGGGCACTGTAGGCCGTGGATCGAACCCGTTCAATCATCACAGCTCTTAGGGAAATAGTCCGGTTAGGAGTGTACTAATCATTAGGTAAATACTGGCGAGTAACGGTCAAAAATGTATACGCAAGTGAATTTAGCAAGGTCCACGTAGCACCTAGTTAATGTGGTGCAATGGCGAGGGTAGGAGTGGAGTAAAAGTGAGCTGAGCTTGTGGCAGCTGTGCTGGATTCAAATATTAACTACGTGAATTCACTACTGCCTCTTACCATTGGGACTGAGCTATTTACAGTTAAAATACGTAGCAGTAAGCGCAAAGGCGTGACAGCTACAAGTCCGTATTGGTTTTATACATACGGAATTGGGAAGTGGGTCATTCCGTCAGTGGAGGGGGTTAAAACAACCGAGTCAGTGGAGAACATACCCCATTTACTGATGGAAAGATTCAGCGGTTCAGTCGCATGTGGCGACCGTGACAGGACTAACCAAGTTTGTAGAATAATGGCTGCAATAAAAGTGTTTTATATAAACTTGTAGTTTCAAGAAAATTTTAAATTTAAAATTCTGTTGTAGACAAATATACCACAATTGGTAAGTTCAAGACGACAACCTGCAAAGCAGCATAAGAAAGTCCAATAGTAGGAGTTAAACAAGTAATACTTGGTTTAATAAACATTTCTATTAGGCACGAAATACAGCAGCATAAGATGGAGTCGAATAGTAGCAAGCAAGACGAAAACATTACAAGGTCAGACCCAGAATTAGGGACCATAGATACTGTTGTACGGTTGGAAAATCTTATAGATGAATCCACACCCATAAGACAGGAGGAACGGGAAGTGAAACCAAAGGTAGTGAAAAGTGAACCCAATGTATCTGTGGATGCAAGTCACAAGGGAGAGGATATGGAATTAACAAGTTTGTTAAATAGGATGATGGCGCAAATTCAAGAAGGGAATGCTAGTTTGAAAGCAGAAATGGCTAGTCATATATCCCAATTGGATGAAAACCTATCTGGTAAAATAAAAGCCAATTTAGATATTTTGAATACGCAAAGCCAACGTATCACAGAGGTAAACAAATCAGTAAATAGCATTAGGGCTGAAATAACAAATGTTCAGAGAAAAGTCACAGAAATAGAGAAAAGATTTGATACCGAAATTCAGAGAATAGAGAAATCGGTGGAACCTTTGGTTAGTGAAAAATTAGAACCGATAATTGAAAATAAATTACAGGTGATAGTACCAGTTCTAAAGAAAGAGATTGTTAAAGAAACGGCAGCTGATATTGAAACACTGTGCAATACCATGTTGAGTTTTGATGCATGTGTGCAGGAGCAGGAAAATACACTGCGTAATGAGATAAAATTATTAAGTCAGCAAGTTCAGAATCAGACGTTTCTTAACTGTAGTGGTATCCCATTGGTAATGCAAAAATCGGAAATACTGAGTAGGGAGGAAAAATACGATCCTCAAAAGAAACAAGATGGATGGCATCCAATGGATTTTATAAAAAATTGTGAACGTGTCTTACCAACAGACATGTCGGATAAAGAAAAAATTAATTTAGTAATAGACGCTTTAGCAGGTCATGCTAAACGTTGGGGATTGAATTTGGATATTGACAATTTGAAGTTTACAGACTTCAAAGAAAAGTTCCTTGAGGAATTCTGGAGCACACAACAGAGAGATAGGTTGTGGAGAGAATTCGTTGTCGCCAGAATGCCAGAACATGGGCGTGGGCTCATGAAAGAATACTGTGAAGGATGGTTCAAGCGTTTGGAGTATCTTAAAGATCGTAGATCAGAATCGGAGATAGTGTGGGAGTTGTGGAAAAAGCTACCTGACGATTCAAAGCGTTATGTAGGAGGCACTCATCGAACATTCGATGAATTTTTAGAAAAAATCGAGAATGAAGATAGGTGGCGTGAAACTAGAGAGTTTCGAGGTTTCAGAAACCAGAATGGAATAGTAAAAGGTGGTAGGAATGAACCGCAAATTAACATGATGAGAGGAAGAGGTCAAGAAGGTAACTCTCAGCGAGGGAGAGGACACTATCAGGGAAACAGGATGCATTATCAAAATCAGGAAAACTAAATACCGCGCAGGTCAAGGGCCTAACGCGCGCGGAAAGAAAGAAATGGCCCAAATATAGGGAAGATCGGAGTAGGCAGTACTATAGTAGGATAGTGCGTCGTTCGCCTGAAGAGCAGTTACATAAACGAAACTTTGCGAAGTATAATGCAGGGATACAAACAGAGGAGAGAGAGCAGGGAGGAATTATTAAGGGAAATGAAGTAGGAAAAGAATATCGGTCGGATGTGAAGGCTCACGTGAATGAAAGAAGTACAATTCGAGGTCAGAGTGACGAATTGATGAAGGAAGAGTCAGAGAAGGCGTTGTTTGTCGGTAGGGATGGCAACTGTGCAGAGAGGCAGGGGCAAGGGAGGAGTGATGTGACTTATGGTAAAAGGTTCGTACGAATAGTCGACGAATCGCATCGAGAAGTAATTAAAGAGGAAAGGGTGGATAAGAAAAAGGGGCATAGTGCAGAGACGCATGCCGATTCAGAAATTACCTCGTATGCAGAATATATACATCAGCTCAAAAGCCAGCCAGCACAATTAGAAAGATCTTCCACTCAAGTGATTAATTTGGACCCGAATATGACAGTGTTAGAGAGCCATACCGATTATGATGTGTACCTAGTGACAGCAAGAGTACATGACTGTGATGAAGATTCTTTTAAAGAAATTAGAGAAAGTGTATCTAACCAAGAGAAAGAGTGTTGTGATCCCTGTAGTACTGAAGCAAATGAGTTGAGTGAGACTGGAATTCCATTAGTAGGGGAAAATAATGAAAGTAAGAGTGGCGAATGCACTATCCAACAAAGGGAAAGTATTGAAATGGATTATAATTTGCGAGACTTATTTGAACCCGAAGAAGGTCATATTTCTAAGGAGGAGGAATTATCGTCAGAATCATCAGAAAGCATCCAGGGAGAAAAAGAAATAGAGGAAGTTTCCGATTCCGCAACCGAGAGTTCAGGCATGACAGATTCGAATGAGAACGAGATGGCATTAAAGAGCCTAGACGAAGGACTATTGGAAAAAGTGGTGAAAGAATTTAGGATGAAAAGGAGAAAGAAACCTCCGGATGGAATGGTCAGTATAAAAACCGGAAAAATAATATGGCAAGACTTGGCGGTGGAAAAGGATTTATTATGGTAAGATAAAGAAAGTATGAAAGAGGACAATAGGATGCAAACAATCCTACCTATTAATGTATGTGGGTACGATTTATATGTATTGTTGGATACGGGTGCTCAAATAAGTGCTATTTCGCACGCATTTTTTGAGATGATCAAAGAGCAACGAGGAGTAGTCATGATGCCAGTAACAGGTGTTAAAGTGATAGGGGCGACAGGGAAATGTAGTAAACCTGTTAAACATCAAGTGATGATGGAATTTAAGATAAAAAACAAGCTATTTTCTAATTCATTTTTAGTAGTTCCAGAGCTCAGTGCCGAGATCATTTTAGGCATTGACTGGTTAATAAAACAAAAAGTAATTATAGATTGTGACAAAGGGATAATAGTTTGTAAAGTTGATAGTGCGGTATTATAAATACCATTTGAATCATCTAGAGTAATGGAAGAGAACCAGCTGAGATGGGTAGAATTTAGAGATGATCATGATTCAGGAATAGGTCAAAAATTCGATTGGTTTCTGGTGAGGCAGATAGTTGAAGATGGAAATAAGGAGACACTCCTTCGAAATGTAGTGGATAAAACGGAAGGACTATCTGATGCCCAAAGGGAGGATCTATGGCAAATTATGAAAGAAAATCAGGAGGTATTTTCGGACAAACCGGGACGAGTGATAAATTATGAGTACTGCATGGAGGTAGAGGAGCATGAACCTTTCTTTAAACCACCATATAATGTACCCTTGTCTAAGAAAGAAGCAGTTCAAAAAGAAATAGATAAAATGGTTTCATGTGGGGTCATTGAACGGAGTTCTAGCCCATATAATAACCCATTGGTGATAGTAGGTAAGAAGGATGGAAGTGTACGAATAGTGATAGATGCTCGTACTCTGAATAAAGTAGTGAAGAGGGAGTTGGATCGTCCAGAGAACATAGATAATTTATTGCAGAAGTTTAATGGTGTAAAGTACATGACTAGTTTAGACCTAACGGCAGGATACTGGCAAATCCCATTAAGTGAGGAGTCTAGGAAGTACACGGCATTTTTATTCAATGGCAAATGCTACCATTACACAGTGGTACCATTTGGCCTAAATACTTCCGTTTCAGTGTTCATTCGGGCTTTAGACAAAATTTTAGGGAGTGAACTTAGTTCGCTAATCACGGTTTATGTAGATGATTTGCTAATTGCTACAAGGACATGGGAAGAGCACATGGAGTTATGCGACAGGGTGTTCAAAGCTTTAATTAAAGGAGGAATGACCCTGAACCTGAAAAAATGCGAGTTTGTGAAGAAAGAAATAAAGTTTTTAGGTCACATAGTAACACCAAAGGGAATTGAAAAGGATCCCAATAAAGTCAAAGCAATAAGAAATTGTCCGGCTCCCAAGAATAAAAAACAATTAAAGTCGTTTATAGGACTTTGTTCCTTTTATCGTAAGTATGTGGATGATCAGGTGTTCAATAGCCCACATCTGAACAACCTACTTAAGAAGAACAGTGTGTATATATGGACTGAGGAATGTGAAACAGCATTCAACCGGCTAAAAGACAATTTGGCTAAAAACATAAAGTTATGGCACCCTGACCTGTGTGAACCATTCCACATGGCAACAGATAGTTCAGATTATGGATTGGGAGTATCCATATTTCAGGAGGTAATGATAGATGGGGAAAAAACTCATAGACAAATAGCATTTGCGAGTAGAACCATGTCTAAGTACGAAAGAAACTATACAGTTTCAGAGAAGGAGGCTTTAGCTATAGTATGGGGTTTTAGGAAATTTCAACTTTTCTTATGGGGACATAAGACTGTGGTCCATACAGACCACAAAGCTTTAATATTTTTGAAGGACTGCAGATTGTTACATAACAGGTTGACCAGATGGGCGCTGTTTTCACAACAATTTGATATAGAGATCAAGTATGTTAAAGGGAAAGAACATGCAGTATCAGATGCTTTGTCGAGATTACCGGAAGGATGTGAGACACTAGAAAGTGTAAAGAATAGGGAAGATGTTTTTGAGGTGAATTACTTCAAAAAAGCGGAAGGAAGAGAAAAAATTAGGGAAATATGTCGGAATATGCGAAGATATCAAAGTGATGATGATGCACTCAAGTCGGTAAAGGTCAAGTTTGACAATCCGGACGCAACTAACATAAGGGCTTCATATAAAATACATAAAGGTGTACTGTATCTTCAAAGATTAAATAATCCAGGGAAGTGGAGAGTATGTTGGCCGGAACAACACACTGAAGTGCTGATAGATTATGTTCACTTGGCATATGGCCATTGTGGTGCACGGAAGTGTACCGATAAGTTAGATGAATGCATCACCTTTAACAACATGGCACGAAGGGTAGCACAGAGGATAAGATCTTGTGATCTATGCCAAAAGGCGAAAGTAACAAATGCAACTAATCAAGGGCCCATGCAATCAATAAAACCTGATGAAGTATTAGAAATAGTAGCAGTAGATATCTTTGGACCATTACCGAATACCATGGGGAGTTTTGTGTACATATTTGTAGCAGTTGAACTTTTCTCAAAGTATATAAAGCTTTATCCCTTGAGAAAAGCTACTGCCAGAGCTGTGTATGATAAAATGGTGTGTGATTATTTTGTGAAAGTAGGGAAGCCAAAGAGAATACTATCAGATAATGGTGTTCAGTTTTGCTCAAAAATGTGGAAGGATGGGATAACTGAGAAACAGGTAGAAGTGGTACATATCTCAGCTTATCACCCATCAAGCAATCCAGCAGAAAGATATATGCGTGAGATAGGTCGGTTATTTAGGACGTACTGCCATAGTAACCACAAGAAGTGGGGCATGTATGTGAGTGAATTCGAAGAAATCATGAATTCATTAACAAACGAGAGCACTGGATTTACTCCAGAAGAAATCCTGAAAAAGACAAGAAGTAAAAGTCTAGTAGAAGACCTACTAGAATTTCCAAATAGAGTTGAATTAGATTATGATAGTAAAAAGAACTTAGTAAAAGACAAGATGAGAAAACAAGCAGATGCGAGAATTCGTCGTCACGACGAAAAAGTAAGGAATCCCAAATTCAAAATAGGTGATTTCGTTCTTGTAAAAACACATGAAAAGTCAAGTGAAATTAATAACGAGATCAGCAAATTTAAATATATATATAATGGACCATTTAAAATAGTGTCCATACCCAATGTGAATGCTTATTATTTAGAGTACCCATTAACAGGCAAACGCCTCGGAGTAAGAAACATAGTGGATCTCAAAAGGTATGAACCAAAATTCTACCAGATTGAAAATAAATATATAAATAAATATTAAAGTAAACCAATATGTAAATAGTTGTGTTTCTTTTGTTCTATGTGAAAGGTAAATGCTCACTAAAATATATTGCAGTATTCTAATGAAACTTCTAGTTTAAGTAGAGACTAAACGGACTGGGAAAGACTGAGCTTCTAAGAAAGCCTTAATAGATGTGTAAATAAGTGTTGTGGAAGAGGTAGAAAAGTGAGGAGGTAAAGTGAAAAGGACGGGCTACAAAGTAATAGGCGCATAACGTGTGTTTTACTTGCCTGAAATAAAAGGAGTGTATTTAAAACTTTGTAAAAAAAAAAAAAAAGATGTTTAAAGTGTACTGTGTTTAGAAGTAAGAAAATTGGAAAGAGTATATGTAAATCATTTATGTAATGTTTAGCAGGAAAGAGAGAAAGAATTGGTGTTTCATTTTAAATATGTAATATAAGTCTCGAGGTGTATCAGTAAGAAAGGGAAAACCCTTGGTAAAAAGCTTATCGAACATTTCAGATTCATTATAGCAGAGACTTCTTATTGAATTATCACTGTAAGATACTTCAATAAGAAGTGGGGCATGTGTAACGGAACTGAAATGATGGTGGGCTGACAGTAATTTGGAGCCCGCGCGTCGGAAACGGGCGCGCTTGTGTGAGACTGCCAGGGTGTGCACCCTGATGCCATCTATTGGCGAAACTGGGAATTAGCGCTGCCTGTCAGACAATGCACTAAGCTCTCGGAGTCAAATGTATTCTTTTTCTTGGTAATTATAAGTTGTTACTGTATAATTTAATGTTGCAAAGCGCTAGTAGTAAATTATTATGACTGGTATGAACTCCAGGGTAGTAAATATAAATATTCTTAAATACTAAATGATTTCGGTAAAAAGGTGGTAGGGGAACGCCCCCACTCTTGGTGATACGAGCGTAGCTAGGGGTAGCTGGAGACACAGGGACTGAACAATGGAATGGCCTGGGGAGTGTTGACGTGATCGGACGTGCGTAACTGTGCTCACGCAAAAGTGATTGTGCAACAGCGAAGAGGCGAATATCGTCGCCGTTTTTGGAGTAAAACGCGACGAATGGTTGTTGAAGCCGCCTTTATGCCACTGGGGCTGATTGTAAGAGTTCCTGTGCCCAGATTTTATGGCGGACGTGCAGTAGCTTATACGAGTGCTACAGCTCGTAGTTCCAGCCGCCATTAAGGGCATGAGGCGTGAAGAGCTGCGTTAGCCACATGCATCTCACCACCAGCACCGACACGTCTACCCAAGGCAAGACTGCTTGCAATTGTTAAGTCGAACGTTGTATACATGTAAAAGGAGAATACCAGTTTTCTTTTATGCAAGTGCAGAGGACAGAATATAGTAATGAGTAAAATTACGACGCATGTTGTTCATTGTAAAGTGTAGTAACCTCAAACATAGTATAGTGAAATCAGACTGAGGCCACCATCGCCTCTTTCATTTACAATTCTTTTGGTTGTAGAATACTTTAGCGTATAAGAATGTTGAAAAGAGCAATGGTCACACCAGAATGAGTCGCCTATTTACAGTTACTTAAATTTTTCTGAGCAACCTTTCAAGTAAAGTCACTTAACTAATTCTGTATCAATGGTCCAAAGAGTAATATCCAAAATCATTAAATAAGTTGAAGGATAGAATTTTGTTAACCGAAGTTGCATAACCTGTCTTGGTAGTAATTACCAAGCCAACTCACAGAAATTGAGAGAGTATTTGCCTTGTAGAATCATCTAGAATGATCAGAAATAGTAATATTCAGAATTAAGTTTAAATTCAACTCAAGCCATTTCACTATGAAACGAGCCAAAAATTGATTTATTCTTTTGCTCCTTCAGAGCTGGCGACCGTAGTTATAAGTATTTTCAGGAGGATTCGACGGTAAGTCTGCTGCTCTCGTCGTGCTGATAGGATTATCCACTGCTGCTAGCAGTGGTGATTGGATACATAAGCTCACTACCAAGTTAAGTGGGTCAGGTAGGCAGTGTTACCGTGTGAACTGTAGGGCACTGTAGGCCGTGGATCGAACCCGTTCAATCATCACAGCTCTTAGGGAAATAGTCCGGTTAGGAGTGTACTAATCATTAGGTAAATACTGGCGAGTAACGGTCAAAAATGTATACGCAAGTGAATTTAGCAAGGTCCACGTAGCACCTAGTTAATGTGGTGCAATGGCGAGGGTAGGAGTGGAGTAAAAGTGAGCTGAGCTTGTGGCAGCTGTGCTGGATTCAAATATTAACTACGTGAATTCACTACTGCCTCTTACCATTGGGACTGAGCTATTTACAGTTAAAATACGTAGCAGTAAGCGCAAAGGCGTGACAGCTACAAGTCCGTATTGGTTTTATACATACGGAATTGGGAAGTGGGTCATTCCGTCAGTGGAGGGGGTTAAAACAACCGAGTCAGTGGAGAACATACCCCATTTACTGATGGAAAGATTCAGCGGTTCAGTCGCAACTGTATCACTTACTTTTGACGAAGGACTTCTCATACCAGTACACAAACCAGTGGGATTATAATAGGTCAGCAACTATCGGCCACTTACAATGTTGAACGCCGACTACGAAATTTTCTCCAGGCTTTTGGCAGGCCACATTAAGACGACATTCACGATGATCCTCGTCCCAGAATAGGCATTGCAGGGCAGATGCCAACATACTACCGGCGGTTGTAGGGACTAAACAGCAATCGCCTCGCCGTGCCGCCTGAGTGCAGCGATTGTCTCCATAAGTTTCTATCGGGCTTTCGATAGAGTGCATCATAACTTTCTCCTCCAGGTGGTGGACCATAAGGTTTTCTTCACGTCTCATCGACACCCTGCAGTGCCTTTTGGCTGCAGCCATCTCTCAGATCCAGGTTAATGGATGGACGGTGGGCCCAATAAACATTAAGCCACCTCTACGACAAGGCTGACCCCTTTCTACCTACCTTTATGCAACTGCACTCGAGCGATTCTTCGGGGGTCTCAACCACAAGCTATCAGGCATCACACTGTGGAAAATCACCTTCCACTATAGGGCATACGACGACACCCTGCTACTGTTGATTCGATCCACTGATGTAATCCACAGCATACTCAGCTGAATCGAGCAATACAGAAAGGCCATGGACAGTTTTCTGAACATCAGGAAGTCAATGCCATTCGTTATCGGGTGTCTCGGACCTGACGCTGTTGCCCCCCTCATGCCAGTTACTGAATTTAGATAGCTGGGAGTCACGTTCACCAAGGATGTGTGCAGAACAGTTACTACTTACTGTACACGTGATGTTGCGCCAGAACCTGCTGATGTACTTGAGCCAGCTGCAATGTGTGGAATACTTGAACCTTTATGTGGTGTCACAACTCAGTCATGTGGTACAGGTCATCCACCTGTTGCTGGTGATAGATCACAGACTTCAGGCTGCCTTCTGTTATTACGTATCCTCAGGACACGTATTTAGTATGTTATGACACTCGCTCCCTACCCCTGCGTGATGGAAGGCTGGGACTGGTCAACGTCTGGGCATAGTCTGCTGCCCTCCACATAAGCAACATGTGGAAACAATGGACCAGTCAACACGCATCTCTCATGGGTCGTCTATCCGAGGCTCCATTGCCTGTGTCTTATATCCCACTGGTGTCGCTGGTGGACGTTATGACACAGTTCTCCCAAGTACCGACAGTCCGTCTCGAATACAGTGGCGTGGTCTCGGATCTCCCCGCAACATGCCCACCGAAGACAAAACACTTTCACAACACCTTCCTGCGAGCGGTTTGCGTAACATGGTAGAAACCAACTGTCCATTGCCCACGAGTGTGGAAAACGATACACACCACTTTCTGCCCGCCACCGTGCGCGTGACGTAGTATCAAGTCACCAACAAAAAATATACTACGAGACACCGGCTCCATACTGTCGAATTAATAGACTCCCTCCTTTGCCCTGACTACCGCTTCCTGGACACCAATGAACATTGATTCACATGTGTGTCGTCCGGCATTTGGCGACTGAATAATTTTGGAAATTTGTGGTACGCATGTATGGGACCAAACTGCTGAGGTCATCAGTCCCTAAGCTTATGCACTGCTTCATCTACCTTAAACGAACTTACGCTAAGGACAACACACACACCCATGCCCGGGGGGACTCGAACTTCCGAGGGGAGCAGCCGCTCGGTCCGTGACAAGGCGCCTGAGACCGCGCGGCTACCCCGCGCGGCTTGGCGATTGACACACAAGATCTTAGCTTGTACCTTCGTGTCACACCTGACGTGATTGAACCTCGGACCCTCCGCTGTATGGATGACCCCTCACAAAATACTATGCAATTACATGGTTCAAGGGAATGGCGATCGACTATGTCTTTGGTGAAATGGAGAAAGTGGAGCTTGACTACTGGTGGTACCTGCAAAACTTTCACAACTCCTCGAATGCACATCGAGGTACTGTACGCTCTTCACAAATTATTTATGCAGTGTTTTCGTTGTCCGCAGCTCGTGGTCGTGCGGTAGCGTTCTCGCTTCCCCCGCCCGGGTTCCCGGGTTTGATTCCCGGTGGGGTCAGGGATTTTCTCTGCCTCGTGATGACTGGGTGTTGTGTGGTGTCCTTAGGTTAGTTAGGTTTAAGTAGTTCTACGTTCTAGGGGACTGATGAGCATAGATGTTAAGTCCCATAGTACTCAGAGCCATTTTTTGTTTTCGTTAACCCCCACGCCCCGCCAATTACAATTAGTTGGGGAATTCTCAACTCTGTCTGACGTTCTGCGCAGCATGACATTGAAGAAAGAAATTCCTGAGTTGTAAGCAGTGAGTAAGGAAAGAGATTGCTTAATTCATGGAATGGCATTTTTGGAGATAGAGGACGCCGATAGCAGTGAACAGGAAACATCCAATTGTACAATTTTTAGAAGGAAGATTCTTTCAGCTGAAGTTGCACAAGTAGTCTAAAAAACTTATTTTTGTTTCCTTTGAATAACATTTTATGTAACATTACGTTTTATAGGATTTCCATTTGCACACATTTGATAGTTATAGTCATGTAAAAATAACTTACAACCCTGGGTTCTACCACCTTTGAAGAATTTTTGGGAATACTTTGGACCACCACCCGAAGAGTTTTTTTTTTCTTTTATTGATTTTAGATTCTGTCCTCCCCCCCTCCCAAGAGGGGGGCGGTGGGCTGACAGCAGCTTAATACGCTGCTCTGCAGCCGAGAAAAGAGTTAAACAACCATGATCGTAAGATAACAAACAATATAAAAAGGCGATAAAACGGTGACTTTGTGAATTACAGTAAAATGGCAGAAAGTTGCGGAATTTAAAACATAAAAACACGGCGTTGACGATTTGGATGAAGACACACAGTAAGTAGATAGGCACGATTAAAAAACATGGCGACAGTCTGGTGTCTGTTCGCACAAGATAAAAAACACAACTAGCGACAGTATGGTGGGTGTTCGCCACACTGACAGGGGACACACAACACGGGATATTCACTGAAAACAGCACTATAGGCGAGACGGCGGCGGATGGGGGCAGGGGGAGGGGAAAACAGGTGGGGAGGAGGGGTAAAGAAAAAGGGGGAGCCAATGGAGGAAGAGGACATAGAAAAGGGGGGGGGGAAGAGCGGACACGAGGAAGAGTGGGGAAGGCAGGGAGGGGGGAAGAAAAAGGACTCGGGGGAGAGAAGGGAGTCAAAGAGAGGATGGGCGGGGAAGAACAGGATGGAGGGTGGGAGAGGGATCCCAGGAAAAGGACAGAGGGAGGGAGGGGGAGGTGAGAATCAGAGCTGATAGGAGGGATAAATGGAGGGGCAGAGAGGGCATCGTCTGCGAGTGGAAGTTGGTGGAAGCCACCACAGGAAAGGAAATGAATGGATTGGATTGTTTTGGGGAAGAAGACCAGACAGCGACGTCATCAGTCTCATTAGATTAGGGAAGGACGGGGATGGAAATCGGCTGTGTCCTTTCAAAGGAACCATCGCGGTATTTGCTTGGAGCGATTTAGGGAAATCACGGAAAATCTAAATCAGGATGGCCAGAGATGAATGGTATAAAGGTGGAGGGTAAGGGGGACACAATGGTGAAGGCATGACAGTAGGCAGGGGTTGGAGTAGAGAGGAGCAACCACGGGATGAGGGGGATCAAGAAGGTGGGAGGTATAGAGGACGTGGATATGTTCTAGGAAAAGGAGCAGATGGGGGAAAGGAATCAGGTCATAGAGGATCCACGTGGGGGATGGGAGGCGTATACAGAAGGCGAGGCAGTGTGCATGGCTCTCGAGGATCTGGAGGGACTTATAGTAGAATCTGAGGGGGGGGGGGTGGATATCCAGGCAGGACTGGCATAACAGAGGATGGGACAGATTAAGGATTTGTAGGTGTGGAGGATGGTAGAGGGGTTCAACCTCCATGCCTGGCCAGAGAGGAGTCACCTGAAGAGCCATAGTTCATTTTTTTATGATAGGGTAAAAGTGGAGGTGCCAGGTAGTGGTAGCTTTGATAATTGTCTAATTTTTTTGAAAATTAAACTTAGTCAGACATGTAGAAAGTTAAAAAAAAGTGATTTGCGTCGCCGCATGTAGATCCTTGGGTCGCGGGTTCTATTCCCAGCCGGTTCAGAGATTTTCTCCATTCGAAGACTGGATGCACGTGTTGTCCTCATGATTTCATCTCATCCCCTCGACCCACATGTCGCCAAAGTGACGTCAAATGAAAACATTTGCACCAGGCGGCTGAATTACCCCAGACAATGTCTCGTCGCCAATAATGCCATGCGACCATTTCTTTTCATCGGGGAGCTAAATGCTGAGACTGTTCCTTTGACAAATATAAATTACGAACAAGATTGTTGAGTTCTCCTTGAAACAAAAACGGGACCTCAGTAGATTCACACTCACTTTAATTGCTGGGTCGGTATGCATATCTTCTGCGCTACCTTCTGCGTGTTCGCCACTGTAATCGTCTTCACTCATTATAACATTCTCGGGATGCACCGGTATCGGCAGCTCTTCACCATACCATGCAGGCCTTATAGCAGACGGGAAATTAGGGTTTGTTACAATTTACCTTGTTTGGCAGGCAATTATAACAGTTTGTTTTGGAGACCGCTGGTTCCATCCAGATGGTGGGACAGCAAAAGACATGTGGTCTGATAATTTTAACTAGCCTGTCAGGAGTGTGGAACATGACGAACGCTGTATATGGGGGCCTCATTTCTTCTCCTGGTAACCAACCTTATTCCCAGAATAAAACTCACAGGAGTACTTTACAAGAGGATTAAGTTTCTGGTTTTTCGATACCTGGATTAACTCTCTACAGACATAATAAAGCATTTTCTGAATCATCACAAAACACTAACTACAAACCTTCACTAACTTAGGACAACAAGCAATTACTTCCAACAACTGTGACAACTCTTATTGCTGAAATGTAAGTGGCAACAAACGCAACCTGACTCTACGAGTTCAATCAGGACTCTTCGGCAGTGCTGCCAAACCACCATAATTTCCTGGAGGTAGATTTCTGAACCGACGATCGTATGTGTTAATACTTTGTACATATTTCTATTATTTTTCAAAAATTAAATGTTCAGAGTATTTAAATTAAGCTACAGGAGATATATGCAGCGTTTTCAACGATAGCGTGTCACAAGATAAGTGAGCTCGACAGTCACAAACTGATTTCATTATCAAATTCAACACGAACGACTTGTAAAAAACACCATTCAAATTCTTTGTGACAAAAATGTTGTTGTCCAGTGAAACCATTCAGCGCAACGCTCTTCTTTCGTCATCTTGTTGACCATCACGCTTTTGTGAGAACGGTAGCATATCGATACTACGCAGTCGTTCATGAAATTCCTATGGTTGGTAATACTCGATGCTATTTCTAATTTTACACGTGTGTTCGTTATACGCCAAAACAAGACGAAAAAAACAACTGCATCTACATCTACATCTACATACTCCGCAGTCCACCATACGGTGCGTGGCGGAGGGTACCTCGTACCACAACTAGCATCTTCTTTCCCTGTTCCACTCCCAAACAGAACTAGGGAAAAATGACTGCCTATTTGCCTCTGTACGAGCCCTAATCTCTCTTATCTTATCTTTGTGGTCTTTCCGCGAAATATAAGTTGGCGGCAGTAAAATTGTACTGCAGTCAGTCTCAAATGCTGGTTCTCTAAATTTTCTCGGTAGCGATTGACGAAACGAACGCCTCCTTTCCTCCAGAGACTCCCACCCGAGTTCCTGAGGCATTTCCGTAACACTCGCGTGATGATCAAACCTAACAGTAACAAATCTAGCAGCCCGCCTCTGAATTGCTTCTATGTCCTCCCTCAATCCGACCTGATAGGGATTCCAAACACTCGAGTAGTACTCAAGAATAGGTCGTATTAGTGTTTTATAAGCGGTCTCCTGTACAGATGAACCACATCTTCCCAAAATTCTACCAATGAATCGAAGACGACTATCCGCCTTCCCCACAACTGCCATTATATGCTTGTCCCACTTCACATCGCTCTGCAATGTTACGCCCAAATATTTAATCGGCGTGACTGTGTTAAGCGCTACACTACTAATGGAGTATTCAAACATTACGGTATTCTTTTTCCTATTCATCTGCATTAATTTACATTTATCTATATTTAGAGTTAGCTGCCATTCTTTACACCAATCACAAATCCTGTCCAAGTCACCTTGTATCCTCCTACAGTCACTCAACGACGACACCTTCCCGTACACCACAGCATCATCAGCAAACAGCCGCACATTGCTATCCACTCTATCTAAAAGATTATTTATGTAGATAGAAAACAACAGCGGACCTACCACACTTCCCTGGGGCACTCCAGATGATACCCTCACCTCCGATGAACACTCACCATCGAGGACAACGCACTGGGTTCTATTAATTAAGAAGTCTTCGAGACACTCACATATTTGGGAAACAATCCCATATGCTCGGCCGGCCGAATTGGCCGAGTGGTTCTAGGCGCTACAGTCTGGAACCGCGCGACCGCTACGGTCGCAGGTTCGAATCCTGCCTCAGGCATGGATGTGTGTGATGTCCTTAGGTTACTTAGGTTTAAGTAGTTCTAAGTTCTGGGGGACTGATGACCGCAGAAGTTAAGTCCCATAGAGCTCAGAGCCATTTGAACCATATGCTCATACCTTAGTTAGGAGTAACCCACTTTTTCGGCACATACTTCTCCAATGCGTGATTTACAATGTGTTTAAAATTTGCCTAATTTTTGTACGTCCATCGTACCGGAAGTAAATGAAGTCGATTCATTTACTAAGTGGGATGCTAACAACTGCTTATCTGCTCTTTCTAGTAAGAATACTCTCCTAGCCTTCTTGACCGACTTTTTAACTTTCGTAACCATAGTCGTAATGACAACATCATGATCACTAATACCTGTCTCAACACTGACACCGTCGATGAGGTCTGGTCTGTTCGTGGCTACCAGATCTAAAATATTTCCATTACGCGTTGGCTGACGATTTAGCTGCTCAAGACAGTGTTCGGATAATGTGTTCAAAAGTAATCCACACGACGGCTTGTCTGTACCACCTGTAAAGAATCCATAGACATCCAAGTCCATACCAGGTTGGTTGAAGTCGCCTCCGACTAATATAGCATGATCCGGGTACTTCAGCGATACAAGTGTAGACTCCCTTTGAATGATTCTACAACTGTCACGGTGGAACCTGGTGGCAGGTAATAACACCCCACAATTAACTTTATTTCCCCTAGCCCTGTTAAACGTGTCCAGATAACTTCACAATCACACTCTTCTTCGACTTCAGTAGACACAATATTTTTGTCAACTGCAATGAAGACACCATCTCCGACGGTGTCTGATCTGTCTTTCCGTTACACGTTCCAACTCTCACTAAATATTTCAGAAATTCCTATCTCAGGGTTCAACAGGTCTCAGTCCCGAGAATAATTTGCGCGCCACACGCTTCCTGGAGGGAAGTAAAGTCAGGAACTTTATTCCGAACACTCTGAAAATTTACTGCTAATATCTTGATAGCCCCCTACACCCATGAACCATGGACCTTGCCATTGGTGGGGAAGCTTGCGTGCCTCAGCGATACAGATGGCCGTGCCGTAGGTGCAACCACAACGGACGGGTATCTGTTGAGAGGCCAGACAAACGTGTGGTTCCTGAAGAGGGACAGCAGCCTTTTCAGTAGTTGCAGGGGCAACAGTCTGGATGATTGACTGATCTGGCCTTGCAACACTAATCAAAACAGCCTTGCTGTGCTGGTACTGCGAACGGCTGAAAGCAAGGAGAAACTACAGCCGTAATTTTTCCTGACTGCATGCAGCTTTACTGTATGGTTAAATGATGATGGCGTCTTCTTGGGTAAAATATTACGGTGGGTAAAATAGTCCCCCATTTGGATCTCCGGGCGGGGACTACTCAAGAGGACTCGTTGTCAGGAGAAAGAAAACTGGCGTTCTACAGATCGGAGCATGGAATGTCAGATCCCTTAATCGGGCAGGTAGGTTAGAAAATTTAAAAAGGGAAATGGATAGGTTGAAGTTACATATAGTGGGCATTAGTGAAGTTCGGTGACAGGAGTAACAAGACTTTAGGTGAGGTGAATACAGGGTTATAAATACAAAATCAAATAGGGGTAATGCAGGAGTAGGTTTAATAATGAATAAAAAAATAGGAGTGCGGGTAAGCTACTACAAACAGCATAGTGAACGCATTATTGTGGCCAAAATCGACATGAAGCCCATGCCTACTACAGTAGTACAAGTTTATATGCCAACTAGCTCTGCAGATGAGGAAGAAATTGATGAAACGTATGATGAGATAAAAGAAATTATTTAGGTAGTGAAGGGAGACGAAAATTTAATAGTCATGGGTGACTGGAATTCGAGAGTAGGAAAAGGGAGAGAAGGGAACGTAGTGGGTGAATATGGATTGGGGGAGAGAAATGAATGAGGAAGCCGTCTGGTAGAATTTTGCACAGAGCGTAACATAATCATAGCTAACACGTGGCTCAAGAATCATAAAAGAAGGTTGTATACATGGAAGAATCCTGGAGATACTAGAAGGTATCAGATAGATTATATAATGGTAAGACAGAGATTTAGGAACCAGGTTTTAAATTGTAAGACATTTCCAGGGGCAGATGTGGACTCTGGCCACAATCGATTGGTTATGAACTGTAGATTAAAACTGAAGAAACTGCAAAAACGTGGGATTTAAGGAGATGGGACCTGGATAAACTGACTAAACCAGAGGTTGTACAGAGTTTCAGGGAGAGCATAAGGGAATAATTGACAGGAATGGGGGAAAGAAATACAGTAGAAGAAGGATGGGTAGCTCTGAGAGATGAAGTAGTGAAGGCAGCAAAGGATCAAGTAGGTAAAAAGACGAGAGCTGGTAGAAATCCTTGAGTAACAGAAGAAATATTGAATTTAATTGATGAAAGGAGAAAATATAAAAACACAGTAAATGAAGCAGGCAAAAGGGAATACAAACGTCTCAAAAATGAGATCGACAGGAGGTGCAAAATGGCTAAGCAGGGATGGCTAGAGGACAAATGTAAGGATGTAGAGGCTTATCTCACTAGGGTAAGATAGATACTGCCTACAGGAAAATTAAAGAGCCCTTTGGAGAAAAGACAGCCACTTGTATGAATATCAAGAGCTCAGATGGAAACCCAGTTCCAAGCAAAGAAGGAAAAGCAGAAAGGTGGAAGGAGTATATAGAGGGTCTATACAAGGGCGATGTACTTGAGGACAATATTATGGAAATGGAAGAGGATGTAGATGAAGATGAAATGGGAGATACGATACTGCGTGAAGAGTTTGACAGAGCACTGAAAGACCTGAGTCGAAACAAGGCCACGGGAGTAGACAACATTCCATTGGAATTACTGACGGCCTTGGGAGAGCCAGTCCTGACAAAACTGTACCATCTGGTGAGCAAGATGTATGAGACAGGCGAAATACCCTCAGACTTCAAGAAGAATATAATAATTCCAATTCCAAAGAAAACAGGTGTTGACAGATGTGAAAATTACCGAAGTATCAGTTTAATAAGTCACAGCTGCAAAATACTAACGCGAATTCTTTACAGACGAATGGAAAAACTGGTAGAAGCTGACCTCGGCGAAGATCAGTTTGGATTCCGCAGAAATGTTGGAACACGTGAGGAAATACTAACCCTACGACTTATCTTAGAAAATAGATTAAGGAAAGGCAAACCTACATTTCTAGCATTTGTAGACTTAGAGAAAGCTTTTGACAATGTTGACTGGAATAATCTCTTTCAAATTCTAAAGGTGGCAGGGGTAAAATACAGGGAGCGAAAAGCTACTTACAATTTGTACAGAAACCAGATGGCAGTTATAAGAGTCGAAGGGCATGAAAGGGAAGCAGCGGTTGGGAAGGGAGTGAGACAGGGTTTTAACCTGTCCCCGATATTATTCAATCTGTATATTGAGCAAGCAGTAAAGGAAACAAAAGGAAAATTCGGAGTAGGTATTAAAATCCATGGAGAAGAAACAGAAACGTTGAGGTTCGTCGATGACATTGTAATTCTGTCAGAGACAGCAAAGGACTTGGAAGAGCAGTTGAACGGAATGGACAGTGTCTTGAAAGGAGGATATAAGATGAACATCAACAAAAGCAAAACGAGGATAATGGAATGTAGTCGAATTAAGTCGGGTGATGCTGAGGGAATTAGATTAGGAAATGAGACACTTGAAGTTGTAAAGGAGTTTTACTATTTGGGGAGCAAAATAACCGATGATGGTCGAAGTAGAGAGGATATAAAATGTAGACTGGCAATGGCAAGGAAAGCGTTTCTGAAGAAGATAAATTTGTTAACATCGAGTATAGATTTAAGTGTCATGAAGTCGTTTCTGAAAGTATTTGTATGGAATGTAGCCATGTATGGAAGTGAAACATGGACGATAAATAGTTTGGACAAGAAGAGAATAGAAGCTTTCGAAATGTGATTCTACAGAAGAAAATTAGATGGGTAGATCACATAACTAATGAGGAGGTATTGAATAGAATTAGGGAGAAGAGGAGTTTGTGGCACAACTTGACAAGAAGAAGGGACCGGTTGGTAGGACATGTTCTGAGGCATCAAGGGATCACAAAGTTAGCATTGGAGGGCAGCGTGGAGGGTAAAAATCGTAGAGGGAGACCAAGAGATGAATACACTAGGCAGATTCAGAAGGATGTAGGGTGCAGTAAGTACTGGGAGATGAAGATGCTTGCACAGGATAGAGTAGCATGGAGAGCTGCATCAAAACAGTCTCAGGACTGAAGACAACAACAACATCTTGATAGCTGAAGTGTCTTTACACTGAGCGTGTCCTGGTTTCCCTGCCTGCACGTCGACTGGTGAGTGTTGATCAGGACACCTCGCACTACTGCCTAGCCTAAAAAAACCCCATGTGCACGCGACAAGTACCTTGCTACCCGAGTAGCCGCTTCCTTTGTGTAGTGCACCCCTGACCTATCTAGGGGCGTCCTACAATTCCCCACCCAATAGCGCAAGTCTAGAAATCTGCAGCCAAGACCATCACAGAGTCGACGAACCCCCTGGTTAAGACCCTCCACTCGGCTCCAAACCAAAGGACCCCGATCCACTCTGGGAACGATGCTGCAAATAGAGAGCTCTGCTTGCACCCCACGTGCGAGGCCAGCGATCTTCACCAAATCCGCCAGCCAGCCGTACGAACTGAGGATCGTCTCAGAACCCAAGCGACAGGCATCATTGGTGCCGACGTGAGCAACTACTTGCAGACGACTGCACCCCGTACGCTCGATAGCCGCAGGTAAGCCGCCTCCACATCTTGGATGAGGCCCCCCAGCAGACAAATCGAGTGCAAATTGTAATTCTTTCCGGTCCTGTACGCTATTTCCGTAGGGGGCTCCATCATCCACCTAACGTTGGAGCTCCCAATAACTAGCAAGCCTTTGCCCCTGTGTGCCTGCTCGGGCCCTGCTGAAGGAGCGGCCACCCGCCCACTGACAGGATGAACGGGCGAGGCTAGCCGGACAGCCTCCACATTGATCCTCCGCCTCGAGCGACGCGAACGCGTTGCAGGCCGCCACTCACCCTGAGGTTAGGGCGGCCCCAACGCGCCGGGTACACTAGAAGGTGCCTCGGCGGCTGTCAGCGGACGCAGCAAGCGACACCTGGGGTGTCTCAAGCGACGCGCCAGACCCTCCGCCGTCGCTGCACCTCGAGGCAGCAGCCTGAAGGCGGCTGACCGTGGCCAACAGCACGTTCAGCTGTTCGCGAACCGCGGCCAGTTCCTCCTGCGCCAGCACACAGCACGCACACACCCTATCCATCCTACTGTTAATATCTGGACTTGTAGAGTTGCGACAAATAAAACAGCAATGTGCGACTTCACAGTTGCGTCACCAGCGCCAGTTTGAGCTGCGATATATGAACAATTACTTACGAACTAAGCAATCAAATGACCACGACTACGCCACTATACAGATATTACAATGCGATCCTACACCTGTTTAGTACAAATGACAACCGCCTACGCGATGTTACACTCTACCGTTATTAAAATTTGGTACTACCCCTTTCTAATTCGAAACTACGCAAACATCTGAAAAATTTCACCACGCAAGCGCACAAACACACAAAATAATTTGAATTAAACCTGCGGAACTAATACGAAAAACTGAATATACGACTAATTTCTGCTACTGCTGCTCACACACGTTCTGCAAGCACAGATGAAACTGCACTGACCTCTGTCTGCTGCAAACTGACTCTACGAAATAAACAGAAAGCACTGGCTGTCCAAAACAAACAACTGACTAACGACTCCGCGAATTTATACTTTACAGCTATCAACAAGCAATATAACTCCTCTCAAATACGAGAATACGCAAGAATTTTATGTAATTAAATATGTAAGTTCACAAACACTCGGAAAGAAATTAAGAATCAAACTACAAAAGAAATATGAAAGCTAAATATGCGATTCGCTACTGCACTGCTGCTGCACTACTGCTGCACTGATACTTCACCAGCGGCTGCTCAAGGCTCACTGCTGGAACACCATAATCTCTTTGGTTGTCTTTAAAATTAAATAATTTTGTGTAGAACTACCAATATGTGTAAATGTTCTGTTTTATTTAATATGTTTGGTTGCTGTTATGTAAACTGCTGACCTTCACTTAGGGTTCTCAGTTATTTTGTATGTAAAAGGTGTTGTGGTTCCCCTTGGTAACGGAACTGAGTAGCGCGCGCAAAATGTGGTTGGCGTGGATAGAAAGGTGGAACAAAGAGTCAGTCGGGGATGAGCTACCAGACTATCAACTGCCCATGTAAAAGTTGTGTATTGTGCTGGTTCCGAGAGAGGCTTTTCCTGACACTTTCCAATGCCTCGGATGGATGGATTAAGAGTTGTTAACTATTCTGGAATTGGTATCTATCATCGCCACCAAGAAATGACAGAGTCCAGCAAATCCACCTACCAACATGCAATCGCCACCACATTCCGCAATCACTGTAATGGAACACTATAGTAATGTACAGTGAAGGATCAGCTCATAAGATGTTATAGTGTACCCAAATATAAGTTAAAATTTGACTGAACTCTTGTACCTACCGTGATTTATCCTTAGTCACATATCCACTTAGGGTCCCTCCCACGCCAAAGTGTTTCCCGAGTGTCCTTTATTGAAGGCATATTAAAATTAATATGGCAATAGAGTGAGCTAAAATTAATATTGTGTATTGAAAGGATCTTACAAATATCTCAGATTTGTGTTTCACTGCAGTAAAAGTTCAGAATTGCAACTGTTGAGAGTTATATGTTCATGCTTGCTAAGTACTTCTTTCTCTAGTGTATTGAAAGTGTGTTTAGTTTACTCTTCTACAGTGGTCAAGATTAACGGCCCCCCTCCATTGAAAGTAGTTCAAATGCACCAAGTTACTTAATTATAGAAAGTTTCAATTACTCCTGCTATTCAAGTCAAATTCTGTACAATATTGGGTTCCTCTTGCGTATTAAAAGTGCATATTAACGTTGCAACAGGATCAACAGTTTGTCTATTGTGCTTAAGCTGGGAAACAAATAACAGAAAAACCTCTATCTATGAAAACAGTAACTTCTTTATTAAAAGGATAATGAGAAGTAATTTGTTAGTGAACTCCATTTAATTTTCATTCTAAGTAGAAAGGTGTTTGCTAATGAGAGAATTAATCTATGTGCAGTAACTAAATTTGCTGTGAACGATATCCATATTTCATATCAGATAGGAATTTGTTTGAAAAGTGATATAAACCTATGTCCAATTAACGATTCCACAGTGAATATTAATAGTAGCGTTATTGAGACCATTCAGTTTGACTAAGTACTCAAGGTAATAGTGTGCTTTGTTATCTGTTATATTTACGCAAATAGTTTGTTCTGATGTGTTAACTCCAACCTTAACGTGAACATACTGTATTCAGGTGCCAGAGTTCATTGCACTCGCGTGTGGCAAAGTATAGGTTTAGTTTGTCCGTTAAAGTTACCCATACCTATCTTCTTGAACAAGAATGTCAATCATCCTCTTGCCTAATTAGGCTGGCGACTGTTTTCTTTATTCTTTGAGCAGTGTAGATAAATAAAATATTGTTTGGTACTGTTTAAATATTTACGTAATTCTGACTTTCACTTCCGATAAGCCACCTCCGTTAGGTACAACACGGTCAACGTAACAAAATTCCTCTCAGGGGGTAACACTGCTCTGTTGCTTTATATCATAATTGCTTTAAGGGGGGTAGGACGCCAAACCGACTGACTTGGAGCAGGAGAGGCACCACAGGACATTTTAATTTCCACTGTCTATACTTTTACAAATACATTCATAAAACTTTGTCAGCATGACCAGGAAGGATTCAGAATCCACACTCATAGCAGTGGAAGTTCGAAAACATAACGAAGTAATTTTTTTTACATGTGAAATTTCATCATTTTTTTCAATTACTAATGGCAGCATTTGTTATATAGGTACACTTTTCTTCATAAGTAAGAGAGATGGTTCGATGAATTTTGCACAGCATACAAACCATACTTAAAGAGGTGTATGAAACTCTAGAATTTTCCAAATCTATTAAAAACTGTGGTAAAAATTGAGGTAATTAACTACAAAATTTGTGTTTTTTCTAAACATGAAGTTTAAAATACAACAGATCATTCGTTTTTACACAAATTAAATAAATTCTAGAGTTTCATACACCTTTAAGTATGGTATGTATGCTGTGAAAAATTCATCAAAGAATCTCTCTAACTTACGAAGGAAAGTGTACCTATAGCAACCAATGCAGCCATTAGTAAGTGAAAAAATGATGAAATTTCACACGTAAAAAAAAATTATTTTGCTATGTTTTCGAACTTCCACCGCAATGAGTGTGAATCCTGAATCCTTTCTGGTGATGCTGACAAAGTTTTATGAATTTATTTGTAAAAGTATAGACAGTGGAAATTAAAATGTCCTGTGATGCATCTCCTGCTCCAAGTCGGCCCGTTTGACGTCTTACCCCCCTTAATAAGATAGTTTTATTTCACGACCCGACTCCAACTTCAAGGTTATGGTATAACAGTAGCGGACAGTAGTGTTATGCTATCAATGCAATTAACAAAGTCTTCATTTCTCTTGAGTACATGTGGGGGCACAAACATGAACATCAAAATCTCTACACAGTTACGGCACGGTGTGAAACATTCAACAATAATTTCGCTCTTTCATTCGCCCTTGTTTCACCGCCGCCCTTTGATTTCGCACAGGTGCTCGAGTCTGGGCGGTCACTTTCGCTAGGTTCCCAGGATAGATGCCTACCACGATGATATCATTTACTGTGGCCTCAGTGTGCCTGCATCTACATCTGCATCTAAATCCAGACAATTACTCTGCAATTTACAATCAAGTGCCTGGCAGAGGATTCATCGAACCACCTGTAACTTACTTCTCTAGACTTCCACTCCCGAGCAAACGAACACATAAATCTTTCCGTGCGCGCTCCGATTTCTTTTATTTTATTATGGTGATCATTTCTCTCTCTGTAGGTGGGCGCCAACAAAATATTTTCACACTCTGAGGAACAAGTTGGTGATTGAAATTTCGTGAGAAGGTCCTGCCGCAGGGATAAATGCCTTTATCTTATGACTGCCGTACCAATTCGTGTATTATATCTGTGGCACTCTCTCCCCTATTTTGCGATAATAAAAATTGAGCTGCCCTTCTTTGAACTTTTTCGATGTCCTCCGTCAATTCTATCTGATGCGGATCCCACATCGCACAACATTACTCCAGAAGAGGGAGGACAAGCGTGGTGTAGGCAGTCTCCTCAGTAAACCTGTTCCGTTTTGTAAGTCTTCTGCCAATAAATCACAGTCTTCCCCCACAACATTATCTATGTGATCGTTCCCATTTAAGTTATTCGTAATTGTAAACCATAGCTACTTAGTTGGTTTTACAGCGTTTAGGCTTGTGTCATTTATCGTGTAACTGAAAGTTAGCGCATTATTTTTAGTACTCATTTTTTGGATGACTACACACTTTTCATGATTTAGAGTCAGTTACCACTTTTCGCACTATACAGATACCATGTCTAAATTATTTTGAAATTCGTTTTGATCCTCTGATGACATTATATAACGGTAAATGACAGCATTATCTTATCCATCGAGGATGGCTTTTTCCGGAGTGGCCATAGCGAACACCACTCGCTGTGGTCATATGGGTCCATATTACCACTTCTACCCCATGCGCCGTTGCGTTCAGTTGGCGTACCTACGACTGCCGCCTCACTCCCGAAGCGCTCGCCATTGCCTCCGTGAGCATCTGCAGCTATCGACACCAGGGACATCGCAAACGCGCCCGTACTTGCGGAGGGTCTCACAAACAATGATATGCCGCTGACCGCCAGCAACCCCCGAATGGAAGCAGCACACCTGTGAAGCTACACAACAACGCTCACGCCACAGCCACCAATCTCATTCCTCCCGATGTGTCACACAGGGCACTCCCCAAACATTGTCGCTACATTAAAGGCTATCGCGTCACAACTTCAGTTCGTTCTCAGCACAGAGCAATTTTAGTATCGACACACTATCGGCTCGATAATCCCTCGACCATTTTCGCTATACTTACACAACGACTGTGGACACCTTTCGACAAGAACGTGTGAGTGCAGCTGCTGAGCACTTCGTGTTCCTTCAGACTTCTTTCAGCTCACTTATCAGCCGGTGTCATTACTGTGTCGTTTGATTATCAGTGCTGTAACTCCAACTGTCCGAGTTCTAATAATTTACTGCAGTATTCAAATGGTTCAAATGGCTCTGATCACTATGGGACTTAACTTCTGAGGTCATCAGTCCCCTAGAACTTAGAACTACTTAAACCTAACTAACCTAAGGACATCACACACATCCATGCCCGAGGCAGGATTCGAACCTGCGACCGTAGCGGCCACGCGGTTCCAGATTGTAGCGCCTTTAACCACTTGGCCACAACATACTGCAGTATTCTCACATCTTGTGCCTACCGCAGGCAGAACACTGTCTACACAATGAAGTGGTGAGAACTGGGCTCCGTTGGAGTGAAATTATCATGTCTTTTATCAATTTTATCCAGTGTACAACTTTGAATGTTCAGTGCCACAGTCTAATTCTCTCGGGAATAGCTGCTGTGTGTAATTCTCTGCCTCATGCCTCCTGAACATAGCGGGTTGTATTGACCCATCTTGTAGACGTATACCTACCCTCGTCAGCTTATCCGTGTCGTGACACAGTTATTGTCGGATCAAATGCGTGCACGCCTGCTTATATGAGAGGACATTGTCTGACAGCCATTGGAGATCCCAGGTTCTATTCTGAGGACTGCAAAGAATTTTTCCACATAATTACAATGGGGTGCACTCAATTTCTCAAAGACAACTGAAGAAACTTCTCGACCACGGAATTGTGACATAGCTTATGGAAAGCTGACATTAAGAGTCAGAAGAGAGGTGCCCCTCTCACACTGATGTTCAATGAGGACACAAGTAGCGGATGACAATGTGACCGGTCGGTAGTGTGTGGTATTCTAAACCTGACTGCAAAGTTATCATTATAATGTACAGAAGAATTTATTGGGTGTCGAAGAGATTTTATCCTTATTGCGATCTCGTACAAACGCTACCAGATGACCCCTAGCTACTAATGAACTCCAAGAGGATTTTTTTGTCACAGAAGCTTTCTTTATAAATAGCAGCCACATCTCAGTACTTCTTATTTTCTGAATCAACCCCAGCATTGCATCCACTCACTTCTACACAGAGTATTTACTTCGTACCTAAAAATGTATTGTATGTAATTCATATGTTTTTCAATATTTAATGTCTTATAGATTCGATCATGTTTTCTCATACCAAAAACTCTCACAAGGACCACCGAAAATGTACCTGTTTTCATACAATGGATGGAAGCATTGTAAACGGAACAGACGCATTTAAACGCCTGTCATACCATTCTTATTTAGGCTTCTGGTTCCTAAATGACCTTTAGTGAGTGAAATGATGGTTCCTATAACAATAGATCAGCTGCTTGATTTCCTCAAATCTGCCAACAATAATACGTATTCCTGTTGGAGTGAATTCACAAATAATCAAATGTTGAGTCCCAACAACAGAAAAAGGAAGATTGAAAGTTAATGTAATTTGTTATTCGCTTGAAATCATGTGGCAACGGCCTTGCCGCAGTGGATACACCGGTTCCCGTGAGATCACTGAAGTTAAGCGCTGTCGGGCGTGGCCGGCACTTGGATGGGCCCTGGCCGCCATGCGTTTTTGCCATTTCTCGGGGTGCACTCAGCCTCGTGATGCCAATTGAGGAGCTACTCGACCGAATAGTAGCGGCTCAGGTCAAAGAAAACTATCGTAACGACCGGGAGAGCGGTGTGCTGACCACACGCCCCTCCTATCTGCATCCTCAACTGAGGATGACACGGCCGTCGGATAGTCCCAATGGGCCACTTGTGGCCTGAAGACGGAGTGCTCTTGAAATCATGTGACCAGATATCAATTTAAGACACAAATTTTGAATAGTAGATAATATTTCAGTGGCTTATCGACATGTTTCTCGCTTCTTAAGCCATCTTCAGAGAGTAGGTAACAACTACCGCTTGATAATGGCTTTTACAAAATTTATAAAACATGTGTGCCTATTAATGGAAGTATCACTGATTGTTAAGACCCAACGAGTAGTCGCCAAAACCTTCTGTATGTTGTTGATGATGAAAGGACACCTTTTCTATGGACTGATATTCAAGTGAAAGGATTACTTTGTAAAGAAAATAGAGAGCCCTCGATCCTGGGGATAGAAGACAGTGGTAGCAAGCTGAGAGAGACTGTGGTACAGTAACGTTAAGACGCAACTAGAAACCGTTTGTCCTTATTGCCGGGCTGACCGATTGATGTGAATGTTGACTTCCACTTGCTTCAGCTGACTAGCATCCTGTGTGGTTACCAGCAGGGCTGCTTTCCCGCTACCTGATGATAAGATGTACTTCCTACGCAGTATGCGAGCTTATGTAATTGATACCAAAGAACGAAAAACGTTATTCAGCATGGAGATATCACTTGTACGGTATTAGATTCTCGTCATAAGTATGAATAACGTCAACTAACGTTTCGTCTCCAGCTGCAGAAGAAACTATCAGAGGGTCTCGCAAACTGTATACTAGAACACTTTTTGGTCAACGGTGATAACCCAAGAAATTATTTCACTTGAAGGTAGTCGTAAATGTATCGTGAAAAATTCAGACTACCTTGTAAGAGAAGGTTATTGTCGGAGTCGATATTAGATATATTTGTATCTGAAAGTAATCTACTGAGTTATAGACTCATATCCTTGACATCGATTTGTATTATGATTTTGGAACAAATAATGTGTTTCATTATTAAGAACTATGTCAATGAAACGACCTACAAGTATTGACACACAACCAGCACGGATTCGGAAAATATCGTTCTTGTAAACACAGTGCTATGACAAGGGATTTCAGATCGATTCCGTATTTATGGATTTCCAGAAGGCTTTTGACACTGTACCACACAAGCGGATTATGGTGAACTTGCTTACTTATGGAATATGGTCACATTTATGTGACTGGATTTGCAACTTCATGACAGGGAGGTCATAGTTCGTAGTAATTGACGGAAAGTCATCGAGTAAAACAGAAGTGATTTCTGGCATTCCCCAAGGTAGTGTTATAGGCCCCTTGCTGTTCCTTATCTATATACACGATTTGGGAGACAATCTGAGCAGCCGTCTTAGGTTGTTTTCGTATGACGCTGTCGTTTATCGACTAATAAAGTCATCAGAAGATCGAAACAAATTGCAAAACGATTTAGAAAAGATATCTGAATGGTGCGAGAATTGGCAGTTGACCCTAAATAACTAAAAGTGTGAGGTCATCCACATAAGTGGTAAAAGGAATCAGTCAGACTTCGGTTACACGATAAATCAGTCAAATATAAAGCCCGTAAATTCATGTAAATACCTAGGAATTACAATTACGAACAACTTAAATTGGAAGGAACACATAGAAAATGTTGTGGGGAAGACTAACCAAAGACTACGTTTTATTGGCAGGACACGTAGAAAATGTAAAAGATGTACTAAGGAGACTGCCTACACTACGCTTGTGCGTCCTCCTTTAGAATACTGCCTCGCGGTGTGGGATCCTTACCAGATAGGACTGACGGAGTACATCGAAAAAGTACGTTTTGTATTATCGCGAAATATGGGAGAGAGTGTCACTGAAATGATACAGGATTTGGGCTGGACATCATTAAAAGAAAGGCGTTTTTCGTTGCAACGGAATCGTCTCAAGAAATTCCAGTCACCAACTTTCTCCTCCGAATAAGAAAATGTTTTGTTGACACCGACCTACATAGAGAGAAACGATCACCACGATAAAATAAGATAAATCAGAGCTCGTACCGAAAAATGTAGGTGTTCGTTCTTTCCGCGAGCTATACGAGATTGGAATAACAGAGAATTGTGAAGGTGGTTCGATGAACCCTCTGCCAAGTACTTAAATGTGATTTGCAGAGTATCCATGTAGATGTAGACGAAGTGCTGAGTGTTATCGACAGGGATCTCAATCTGATTCCATGTTACTATATTGCCAGGAGGCTTTGGACATAATGGGCTTCTAATCAAATTACGTGCCTGTGAAGTATCATCTCAACTGTGCAACTGGGTTCGTGATATTCTATCAAAAGCGTTACAGTTATTCACTGACGGAAAGTCATCTAGTAAACCGAAGTGATATTTGGATTTCCCCAAGGAAGTGTCATAGGCCCCCCGCTCTCCTTAATGTATAAAGTGTAAAAAACTAGGTGTACAAAACTAAAGAATGTTTACAGGAGATAAAAAGAAATAAGAAATAGTTTTTTATGTGACAAAATTGTCATAGGTGCATCTTTTACTCAAAAAGAGGTCCGTAAAGGTTTTGACGCCAATAGTGTTCAGAGTCGGCCTTCAAATTGTCGTGTGATGAGTATTGTTTTATAAGGAAGGAAAATTAGGTGTCTAACTACTTGTCTATATCAATGTCATTAGAGATGGAGCTGAAGGACGGATTGTTTCAAGGATGGGGAAGGAAATGGGAGTTGTCCCCTTCAAAGAAACGTATTGTTTTCGAGTATAATGACCTTTCTGGAGACTAGAAATCTACTCTGTAGGAATCAGCATGGGTTTCGAAAAAGACGGTCATGTGAAACCCAGCTCGCGCTATTCGTCCACGAGACTCAGAGGGCCATAGACACGGGTTCACAGGTAGATGCCGTGTTTCTTGACTTCCGCAAGGCGTTCGATACAGTTCCCCACAGTCGTTTAATGAACAAAGTAAGAGCATATGGACTGTCAGACCAATTGTGTGATTGGCTTGAAGCGTTCCTAGATAACAGGACGCAGCATGTCATTCTCAATGGAGAGAAGTCTTCCGAAGTAAGAGTGATTTCAGGTGTGCCGCAGGGGAGTGTCATAGGACCGTTGCTATTCACAGTATACATAAATGACCTGGTGGATGACATCGGAAGTTCACTGAGGCTTTTTGCAGATGATGCTGTGGTGTATCGAGAGGTTGTAACAATGGAAAATTATACTGAAATGCAGGAGGATCTGCAGCGAATTGACGCATGGTGCAGGGAATGGCAATTGAATCTCAATGTAGACAAGTGTAATGTGCTGCGGATACACAGAAAGATAGATCCTTTATCATTTAGCTACAAAATAGCAGGTCAGCAACTGGAAGCAGTTAATACCATAAATTATCTGGGAGTACGCATTAGGAGTGATTTAAAATGGAATGATCATATAATGTTGATCGTCGGTAAAGCAGATGCCAGACTGAGATTCATTGGAAGAATCCTAAGGAAATGCAATCCGAAAACAAAGGAAGTAGGTTACAGCACGCTTGTTCGCCCACTGCTTGAATACTGCTCAGCAGTGTGGGATCCGTACCAGATAGTGTTGATAGAAGATATAGAGAAGATCCAACGGAGAGCAGCGCGCTTCGTTACAGGATCATTTAGTAATCGCGAAAGCGTTACGGAGATGATAGATGAACTCCAGTGGAAGACTCTGCAGGAGAGACGCTCAGTAGCTCGGTACGGGCTTTTGTTAAAGTTTCGAGAACATACCTTCACCGAAGAGTCAAGCAGTATATTGCTCCCTCCTACGTATATCTCGCGAAGAGACCATGAGGATAAAATCAGAGAGATTAGAACCCACACAGAGGTATACCGACAATCCTTCTTTCCACGAACAATACGAGACTGGAATAGAAGGGAGAACCGATAGAGGTACTCAAGGTACCCTCCGCGACACACCGTCAGGTGGCTTGCGGAGTATGGATGTAGATGTAGATGTAGAAAGAAACCATCCAGGCATTTTCCTGGAGTGATGTGGGAAAACCAATGAAACTCTATATCTGGATGGCCGGACGTGAATTTGAACGGTCGCCCTCCCGAATGCGATTGTTTTAGAGACGTTGCTGAAAATGTCAACCGCTTACATTAATGCACAGGTGACATCTACATGCTAATGATCGTCTAACATGCACAAAACAACCAGGGGTTTCAATAATAACGGCTGTATCTTCAGCCAAAAGCCGGCCGCGGTGGCCGTGCGGTTCTAGGCGCTCCAGTCCGGAGCCGCGCTGCTGCTACGGTCGCAGGTTCGAATCCTGCCTCGGGCATGGATGTGTGTGATGTCCTTAGGTTAGGTAGGTTTAAGTAGTTCCAAGTTCTAGGGGACTGATGACCACAGCAGTTGAGTCCCATAGTGCTCAGAGCCATTTGAACCATTTTCAGCCAAAAGGCTTACACAGTCTGCACAGTGCAAGGTCTACCAGATCCCCGTCGATTAGTCTAAGAGGTTCTGTTTCACGAAGAAATGCGAAATTGTTTGGTAATCTCCTCCCTGTGAAACGCTCTGCACACAGGCGCTTTGCTGCTACACCGTTTCATCGTGCCTCGCCGTAAATGAGGTTCATACCAGCAGAATCGGTTAGAATGTAATCAGCCGTTAAGAGCCTGCAAACATAGATATACTTTCATGTAAACACAATATAATAGAAACAACAATAATGTAATTGTTTACCCATGGATATGGGCACTGCTAGCAGTAATAAAAACTTACTCTTCATAGCACTAAGATGTAACTGTGTTGCAAATCGTATTCCAGTGTCAACGTGTTGCATACGAGACAGTCGAAACAACGATGAACGTTGGCCTAAGGGAAGTCCAGCGCCCAACCCTTTTAGGACACCTAGCGGGGAAATGGTGCACCTGTGGCATTTGTGTCACATAACAAAAGTGTTACTTCTTATCTCCTCTAATAACTCTTCAAATTTGTGTATGTAGTTTTTTTCATCCTGTATATAAACGGTTTAGGAGACATCTGAGCAGCCCTCTTCGAGTGTTTGCAGATGATGCTGTCGTTTACCGTCTAGTAAAGTCATCAGAAGATCAAAACGAATTGCAAAATGATTTAGTTAAGCTGTCTCAATGTGGTAGTTGACTCTAAACAATTAAAAGAGTGAGATCCCACACATGAATACAAAAACAAAAAATTCATTAAATTTGTGTTACACGTTAAGTCACACAAATTTGAAGGTTGTCTGTTCAAGTAAATATGTAGGTATTACAGATACGAACAACTTAAATTAGAACCATCATGTAGAAAATTTTGTGGGGAAGGCAAACCAAAGACAGCGTTCCATCGGCAGAACATTTAAAAGCTGCAATAAATCTATTAAAAATATCGCCTACACAACGTTTGTCCGCCCTCTGCTAGAGTACTGGTGCGTGGTACGAGATCGTTTCTAGATAGAATTGACGGTGGTCATAGAAATAAATTGAAAGAATTTCTGCTTGTTCGTATTATCGCGAAATAGGGGACTATGAGTCACCGATATTGCAAGCGGGTTGCGATGGTAACCATTAAAACAAACGCGTTTTTCATTACGGCGAGATCTCTTCACGAAACTTCAGTCAGCAACTTTCTCCACCAATTTCCAAATAATTTGTTGACGTCCACCTATATATGGAGAAAAGACCATCGTAATAAAATAAGACAAATCAGAGGACGGAAAGATTTAGGTTTTCATTTTTGTCACTTATTTTTCGAGAAACAGCCTGAAAGTGGTTCAATGAACTCTCTGCCAAATACTTAAGTGAGATCAGTCACGCTGATGTAAATGTAGCAGACTAATAAAGTGCAAAAGTACAAACAAGTTTACCTGACAATATACTTAAGCGTTAGATATGTATTTACTTACTTAACTTGATAAAATTAGAGTCATTAGGCCCTCTCTTACATCTGTATATTTTGAATGACATGCATTATGATAACCACTTTTTATTAGATATAGATGGTTCAAATGGCTCTGAGCACCATGGGACATAACTTCTGAGGTCATCAGTCCCCTAGAACATAGAACTACTTTAAACCTAACTAACCTAACGACATCACACACATCCATGCCCGAGGCAGGATTCGAACCCGCAACCGTAGCGGTCGCGCGGCTCCAGACTGTAGAGCCTAGAACCGCTCGGCCACTCTGGCCGGCTTACATATACACAACTGGCCATTAAAATTGCTACACCAAGAAGAAATGCAGATGATAAACGGGTATTCACTGGACAAATATATTATACTAGAACTGACATGTGATTACATTTCCACGCAATTTGGGTGCATAGATCCTGAGAAATCAGCACCCAGAACAACTACCTCTGGCCGTAATAACGGCCTTGATACGCCTGGGCATTGATTCAAACAGAGATTGGATGGCGTGTACAGGTACAGGTGCTCATGCAGCTTCAACACGATACCACAGTTCATCAAGAGTAGTGACTAACGTATTGTGACGAGCCAGTTGCTCGGCCACAATTGACCAGATGTTTTCAACTGGTGAGAGGTCTGGAGAGGGCAGCAGTCGAACATATTCTGTATCCAGAAAGGCCCATACAGGACCTGCAACATGCGGTCGTGCATTACCCTGCTGAAATGTAGGGTTTTGCAGGGATCCAATGAAGGATAGAGTCACGGGTCATAATACATCTGAAATGTAACATCCACTGTTCAAAGTGCCGTCAATGCGAACAAGAGGTGACCGAGACGTGTAACCAATGGCACCCCATACCATCACGCCGGATGATACGCCAGTATGGCGATGAATACACGCTTCCAGCGTGCGTTCACCGCGATGTCGCCAAACACGGATGCGACAATCATGATGCTGTAAACAGAACCTGGATCCATCCGAAAAAATGACGTTTTGCCATTCGTGCACCCAGGTTCGTCGTTGAGTACACCATCGCAGGCACTCCTGTCTGTGATGCAGCGTCAAAGGTAACCGCAGCCATGGTCTTCGAGCTGATAGTCCATGCTGCTGCAAACGTCGTCTAACTGTTCGTGCAGATGGTTGTTGTCTTTCAAACGTCCCCATCCGTAGACTCAGGCATCGAGACGTGGCTGCACGATCCTTTACAGCCACGTGGATTAGAAGCATGTCATCCTGACTCCTAGTGATACGAGGCCGTTGGGATCCAGAACGGCGTTCGGTATTACCCTCCTGAACCCACCGATTCCATATTCTGTTAACAGTCGTTGGATCTCGACCAACGCGAGCAGCCATGTCGCGATACGATAAACCGCAGTCGCGATAGGCTACAATCCGACCTTTATCAAAGTCGGATACGTGATGGTACGCATTTCTCCTCCTTACAGGAGGCATCACAACAACGTTTCACCAGGCGACGCCGGTGAACTGCTGTTTGTGTATGAGAAATCGGTTGGAAACTTTCGTCGTGTCAGCACGTTGTAGGTGTCGCCACCGGCGTCAACCTTGTGTGAATGCTCTGAAAAGCTAATCATTTGCATATTTGCATATCACAGCATCTTCTTCCTGTCGGTTAAATTTCACGTCTCTAGCACGTCATCTTCGTGGCGTAGCAATTTTAATGGCCAGTAGTGTAGAAATAAAAAATTACAGTAGTACATACAAAAACGTACATAGTTTATATTCTTACCCGATAAGTACAAGAATAATTAGAGATTAAGATGTGGTAGGTTTTTAACTGTGAGAGTTAGCAACAACGAGCATGAGAGAATTGGGTGGACTAGGAAGCAAGAACGATGGTGATAACACACAGTTAATGAATGTAAGGGAACAGAAGGTGGTGTCACTTATAGAGTAGAGAAAGGGAAAGAGAAGCGTAACTGGAAGAAGAGAGGAGCACTAGCTTTGCTATCTGACATAGGGAAAATTAGCCGTATATCTTAATTTTTGAGAAAAGTTTATGAGGGTGACAGAAGGAATTGCCCCAACTTCTTAAAAGTAGCAGGTCATTGAATTGTGCGCAGAGTGCAAGGCAGCTTGTTCCAGAGGCGGGGAGCAGCTACAGCGAAGGAGATACGGTGCGAATGATCAGTTTCGACCTCTCATTCGTTCCACGTGTATTTCGGGCCGAACTTTTGTGTATCACGATAAACAGGACTACCGAATTGGAAGGCCGCCAACAGCTGCGGTTCGTGCTGTTCACGCAAGTTTAGAAACGCGATGGACAACCTCGCCTTAGCCGGTTCCAGTGTTCGAGATCGAAATTTCAGGCAGCAGGAGTAGAGCAGTCGGGCGCGTTAAAATTAGAAGACGCGGCGTAAAACGTGAAGACACGAGGGTGGGCCGGCCGGGAGGTTAAATTTAACGGCACCGGGTGCGTGGCGGAGCGAAAGGGGGGGGGGGGCGGTGGAGGGGGGACGTGGCGGCAGAGGCTGGGCGGGCAGTAGCGGCGGCGGCCAGTGCGTGTCTCGTGCCTAGACATGGCGGGCGCGGGTACGGGCTCTCCGCAGCCGCCGCGCGAGGTGCACTTCTGGCCGCTCGTGTCCGAGGTGAGCTGGCGCGGCGACGCCGAGCGCAAGTCGTCGCGCCTGCCGCACTTCTTGCAGCGCTTCTCGCTGCACCGCTTCAGGAAGGAGCGCGACCGCGAGCGGGACAAGGGCAAGGACAGGGAGAAGGGCAAGGACAGGGAGAAGGGAAAGGGCGGAGCCGGCAGCGGCCGTGCGGAAGCGGCGGCCGGCGCGAAGCGGGCGACCGACGGCGGCGGCGAGGGCGAAGGCGGCGAGCAGCTGGTGCGCTGGGTGCCGCTGCGCGCCAAGCCGCCGCTGCCGCCGCAGACGCACGCCCCCGCGCGCCGCCTGCTCGAGACCAGCCTCGACGCCGACGCCGCCCCCGCAGCCCCCGCCGCCCCCGCCGCCCCCGCCGCGGACGCGGCCGACTCTGCACACCAGCTGGCCCCGCCCGCCGGCGCACCCCTGCGCGCCAAGTCCGTCGAGTTCCTGCTCGACAAGGAGAACCACGCCGCCGCACAGGTCAGACCCCACGCTGCGCAGCCGCTGCCGCGCAGCTCTCACCGTATGGTCCAATCGCACATTTGTTTCCTGGAGTTCATGACGAATTACTTTGCCCTTTGTGAATAGATTATCTTATTTCGTTTCATAAGAAAACGCCTCATAATAAAAATCTTCTCTTGTACACCCGTAATTATTATGACTGTCATTTAAAGTGCTCGAAATGTTAACCTTGAGCGTTGATGCTTGCTATAATTCTAATACCGACAAATAATGTACACGATGAATAAACAGTTCTGACAAGAAGAGCATACAAGCCTTTGGAATATGGTACATATACATCTACCTTTAATTGCACTGATTGACTGTTCCGTTTGTTCTTGGTAGAATATTTTACAAATTACGAATGAAACACACACAACACTTATGTAATAATGTACAATATTTGTTATTTATCACATGAACAGGTTTTCGGCTGTTGCGCCATCATCAGGTTCTATGATAAGTATGAATTATGCAACACAGTTTTTGGAAAATAATCCACTCTCTTCCAGGGTTGGATACTGGTTTAGGTATGTTGATGATGTGTTGTGTTTATGGACAGATACTACCAGACAACTTCAAAAATTCCTGAAGCAACTAAATTCTAAACACATCAGTATAAAATTCACTGCATAAATTATTTACATTCAACCATAGACGTCAGTGAGTGTATGTATACTTTCAAGATTTATAAGAAACCTACCACCACAAATATAGTAATACCAGCCAATTCTCAACACCCAGTGACCCATAAACATGCTGCCATTCATTCTATGATAAGATCGCCTATTATACATCCCCATGTGTACAGCCAGCTTTCAAATGAAATTAAATTGTGTCAAATAAATAGCAACAGATAATGGCTATACTTCTATGTTAGTGGACAACGTAATTCGCAGAAACAACTGGTGTACTCTCTTCTTTACCCTGTCCTTGACCCACCACCTTAACGATGCAGTAAATGACGCACAATTCCATACTTCGCAAAAGTCTCACCAGATTTAGCCAGACCAGACATCTTAAATCCAGGAACGGAAAAACATCATTTTATGTGCACAACACTGTTGTACACTGTTTGCCCAATGGTAAATACAGCACTAGAGCTTTGTAAGAGAATGGAATATATAAAATTACTTATAACTGTGGCAAGTTTTATATAGATCAGTCTGGCAGGGCAACTTGTACCCTCATGAAGGACACCAGAGAAGTCGGAAATTATAAAAGGAGATTCTACTTTTGCAGACCACCTGCTTAAAGAAGGCCAGAGTTACGAGGTTAAACATGAAGTATTACATCACATCCCCAAAGGAAGAAAGATGAACTGTCTTGAAATAATGGAAATTAGTAAACACATGTCCAGCAGCTCAAACTTAGTGCTGAAAGATCAGACACAGTTTCCTCACTCGCCACTTCTAACTGTAAATACTACTCATGATCCCATTAAGGACATGTTGTTAATTACCCCTCTTATTCATATAGTCCATTTCCTTTATTTCATGTACTATAATTCTCTAGTTGTGTTAAAAAAAATTACTTTGTATAATCACAGCTGCATAATTCACCTGGTTAATATCACTATTATATTTCATCTGTTTGTAATTTAGGATCTATGAAAGGCAAGATTATTTTGTTCAGCCACGTCTTTGGAATATGACACCAAAGTTTATTGTTCAGTTATGTTCCTCTATGTACAACTGTTGTAATTTGTCTACAGTTCATTAGTTAATGTATCACATGTTTTATCTTAGTTAAATAATCTTACATCGTATTTACACTGAAATAATCCCGCTTGTTCTATTCCTAATTCTAACATTGACATTTCCAGCTCTGAAAATGGAGATACTCGATACATGCACTAGTTTAAAATCAGTGATCCAATAAAATTTCACTGCACCAAGTACTTATCCTTGTACCTGATGATGGCGTAACAGCCGGAAACTAGATGGTTTAACAAATAATAAATACTGTAGAATAACACCAGTGTTGTGTGTGTTTCATTCATGATCTTCATTTACATACATTGTCGGCAAGCCACCATACCGTGCATTGCAGAGGGTATCTTGAACTACTGCTAGCCATTCTCTTTCCCGTTTCACTCGATAATGGTGCGAGACTAAATGACTGTCTATATGCATCCTTACGAGTCCTGATTATCTTGTCTTCAAAGTCCTTACGCGAAATGTATGTTGGTGGCAGTAGGGTCGTTGTGCAGCTTATCGCAAATAGCTGTTATGTAAGCTTTCTCAACAGTGTTTCGTGAAAAGAACGTCTTCTATCGTCCATGGATTCCCATTTGAGTCCACATCTTTACCGTAATACCCGTGTGTTGATCTAACGTACCTGTAAGAAATCTAGCAGCATGCCTCTAAAATGCTTCCATGTCTTTCTTTAACCTGACTTCGTGGGGGTCCCAAACAGAGCAGTACTCAAGAATGGGTTGCGGAAGTGTTATATACACGGTCTCCTTTATAGGTGAGCTACACTTTCTTACACCTCCCAGTAAACTGAAGCAGACCATTCACCTTCCCTACAGCCGACCTCTGTGCTCATTCCATTTCACGTCGCTTTGCAGTGTTACGCCTACTCATTTAATCTTCGTGACTGTACCACAGAAGAGTGCTGAAGATCAGATCTGCAGGCTGAATAATTGATGAGAAGACAGCGAATCTAACTGAGAAGAAAAGAAATTTATGGCACAAATTTGGGGGGGGGGGGGGGGACTGCACAGGGTACAGCGAGAAAAAGGACTTGAGGACAGCAATCGGTTGTAAATGGATGCCGCTTGCAGTATTTATGAAGAGATGAAGGGGCTTGCAGATAACAGACTACCGTGAATTGTTGTATCAATATAGTCTCTGGATTTGAAACCATAACTACAGTAATCGTTTCCATAGTTCTTTATTCGATCGGACTCTGGCTATGCAATCACAGAAATGTCTTTTTTCGTTATCAGCCGGATTTGTTGAGCAGTTCTGTGACTCTTTGACTCTACCTAAACAGACCGAGGCAGATCTCCCAGTTCTTCCCTGAGTTGTATCTCTTCCACAAATTCAGCATGATATTGTCCAACATTGATGAAAAATAGTCAAGAATAGACGAGTAAATGGTTTCGGAAGCGATCTCCTTTATGTATAAATTTCATTTCCTGAAGATTCATCTCGTTATCTCAGTGTGTCATCTGCCTTCGTCTCAACTACCATTATGTGGTCGTTTTACTTAAATGACTCCAGATTGGTGGTATCTTTAGATACTTAGCGGTGGTTACTGATTCCGCTAATTGCTGTTGAGTGGTATAATCTATCAAAATGGGCATTTTTGTCGATTTACTCGTAAGGTATTACATTTAATTATGTGTGGAGTCATCTGTCAGTAATTGTACCAGGCATTCATCATCTTCGTATCCTTTTCCATTTGTAACAGTTCTGTCATATGCGACTTTTCTGTATACAATAAATTATTCATGAACAGTCTCAGAAGCTATCAACGTTATGTACCAGATTTTTTTATCTATACAGTGAATTTGAAGGTTCCCATGATATTTTCTTGAGTTGCACCCACCGCTATTAACATTTCTGACAACGACTTCCCATTGACAAGTACCTTCACCGAGTGCAGCTTCCTGGAAGTCTTCGATTCGAATATGAGTAGTCTGCACAGTAAATAAACACTAAATGTAACTGATAAGTTGGCAATACCACGAACACCGAGGTGAAATGATGCAAGTTATTTCGAAACAAGGAAGACAAACAAGACTACAACAACCGATGGAGTGGCGAAAATATAACAATATTCAAACACATACACCAAACGCTTGACAAATGTATTGTGGTGCAAGTGTGAAACGTCAGGAAGTTAAGTGTCAAATACGAAAGGAATTGTTGAATGTGCATGCACGCAACACATTTGTGCGAGTGATAAACAAACAAGACAAAAGACGACAGAGAAAGGAATTTGCTAATGTAGAGAAGTGGCTGATTTTGGATACTAATCAAAACGAAAGTGCACAAAAACTTCGAATTTTAGGTCGCTGTTAATGCTTTTACTCAACAAAGGAAAATGTGCATTGTCACTAAATAAAGCATTTCCGTAGTTTCATAAACAGTAATTAAATGAATGCAGTTACATTGTTGTTTAGAAGTCCTCAACATAGCTACTCTTATTTTTTCTGTACGCTCTGTTTTGTTAACTGTATTATTATTATTATTATTATTATTATTATAGGCTGAATTAGTTGGCAGGCCACTATAACTTTTCACATATATGACCCATAAAATATTTGGGGAAAAGCTCTACTGCTTTCTAGTGCTTAGCTAAGCAAATAATGGGGGTACGAACATGTAACTACAAAAATTTACTTTAAGAGCACAATTTGTTCCACACCACAAAACGGGCAAGTTCTGATCAAAAATATGAAAAATGACGTATATTGAGAAGATGCTTTTACTGCGCGAACTTTGAGCCATTAGCAATAAGACACATGGTACATTGCTGTAAGATAGTCCATCGAATTCACTTTAAGGTGGCTGGATTATTGTAGTTCTGGATTACGTGATTTCTATAGTCTGTCGGCGTTCTTCTGCTAAAGCAACTAGACGCAATAAATATTGGTTTCAGCTAAACTGACATAAAATAACCCCACAGATGCATCTTACTGGAGGCAGTGTAGAGAAAAGCTGATGTACGAGTACAGACCGACACACAATGGCAACGGCAGCAAGCAGTCGCCAGTGACGTTTAACCGTTCCCCATGTCGATACCAGAAATAGTAAGGGGCTTGAATTCAGAACTCTTTAGCTACAAATGTACCTTTACATATATGTTTTAGTGGTTCATTGGTTTATTTACTTTTCTTACGTGGTAGCCTTCCTTCAATAGGAAACTGTCAATTATTTCGGTACAATTACGACCACCAGCCATGTGTAACGAACGATTTCCTGTCCTGTTACATGGAGAGAGCAGTCTTTAGTAATCTCTCTGAACACGGGCCGATGAACTCTTACAAGAAGAAAGGAGACACTAAATTTCTGCGTTATATTTACTGTTACTTTCATCAAATGGAATGAGAAGCAAAACCGCGTTTCACCCCACCAGAAATATGTAGGGACTTCAGAAAGCAAGTTACATGTATCGTCCCGCGATAAAGTCATTGCACAACAAGAATGGCATATTGTCAAAAGAGAGTAGATGTTCCAAAATTCCTGCACGCGCAGTTCTGTTGAGGTACGGATAACAGGTGAATCGCAGTGAGCGAGTGAAATGACGACGTAATTGGAAACGTACTCCATAGCTGGAAGTACACGGGACAGTACGATTCTTGCAGGGAAAACGCCTAAAACTGCACAAAGATTCATCGTGAAATTCTGGCAGTATATGAACCACATGCAACGGCGCGTCCAGCCGTAATGAAATGGTGTCAACAATTTGACCAAGATCACCCAGACGTGGGTGACGCTGATCGTGAAGAAAGGATCTGCCACGATGCGAATTCCATATTTTCGGCAGGCTGAAAGAATATATGACGGGAAACAGACTTTCCGACGATGAGAACTTTACACAGTTGTTCTCCAATGGCTCTCTGACCGAGGATTTTTATTGTCGAGGAACTGAACGGTTAGTAGAACTCTCCGACTGTTGTTTACAGAGATTTGGTGATTATGTTGAAAAATGGTGTCATGTCTCTGTGTCACATGGAAGTGTAGTGCAGCATTCAATAAAAGTTACTTGGCCTGCCATAATAATGTGCAACTCACTTTTGGATGTCCCCTTGTATGGAGCTACGTTCGTATTATGCCTTATCACAGACAGTGACATCCTCGGGTCATTGGATAGTTGGAAGAGAACGTATTCTACCATAATCCAATAGCTGGAAGAGAACATACTCTACCATTATCCATTCGACATAATGCACACAGAAACATAGATATTTTTCCTGATAGCTGTAATCTGCAGCCCTAAAATGCTATACAAATAATATTCCTCTGTCATAGTGAACACAAACTGATGAGCCAAAGCATTATGAGTATTTTCTTATTGGGTTTTGGTCCATATTTGGACTGCAATACAGCAGTTGAAGAGAAAATCGCGCAGTCGGTCTTCGCGTCTCCTCACATACTAGCAAGCAAAAATAGCTCTCACAAAATTTCGTCCTACGCATATTTCCGGCAGTAAATGAATGTTAAAGATCGGCAGTCTGGCAACACTGTAATCACATGTACGGTAACTGGCCCTGGCAGCGCATCGGTCTAGTGCTCTGTAGGTGGTGCAGTGGATAGCGTTTTGGGTTAGCATGAAGGAGGTCGGCGATTCGATTCTGGGTCGAGGTATATTTGTTTTTATTTTCCAGTTTCATTCTGCCATATAACGCTGTAATATACACATTTTCTTAACCCACACGTATCCGACATTTACGTAGTATATTCCTAACGAAATCTAGTGTAGCTGAACGTGGCAAGAATAATAGCTGGTACTAATCAACGAGACCATTGGGGGAGGGTACACAGAAAACTGGTTTGGAATCTAGTAGATGCCGTGGTGCGATACAATTCGCGTCCACATCGTGCAATTGGCTTATTTAAAAGCTAAGCAATGAAAGCGATTGTACTTCCATTTCTGTGTTCATAGTACGTTGCCCAAATGTTTTATAGAAGACCCACTGTAATCACTGTATGACGATTAAGACGTTAGACACCGTACCACGCAGACCACATTTACCAAATAAAAACAAATTCACTTCGATCCCCAATCGAATCCTCGACCTTCCGCACGCTAATCCAAAACACCACCCACTGCACCAACTGCACACCACTACTGATACTTGCTGACAATGTTAGTTACCGTACATGTGATTACAGTGTTGCCAGATTGCCAATATTTAACGTCCATTTACTGCTGGAAACATGCGCAAGACTAAATTTTGCGAGAGAGATTTTTCTATTGTTAGTGTGTGAGGAAACGTGTTGCGAAGTCCGAGGGCACGAATTTTTCTTCACTCTGTATATGTCATGGATTCAAAAAGTCCTTAGTTTGTTTCTGGGGGTATGTGGCACCAGCTATCTGCGCAATGGTCACACAGTTCCTGTAAATTAAGGGCCGGTGGTTTGTGGGTGCTGAGCTGGCACCAGATGCTTTACCATATGCCTTCCATCGAGTTCAGGTTAGGCGAACTTTGTGGCGAAGACGTCAATGTGAGTTTAGTGTCATGCTCCTCAAACCGCTTCAGCACGAGTCTGGCCTTGCTGCACCGACAGTTATCCTGCTGGGGGATGCCGTCGGTGTCGAGGAAGGAACGACGGTGGACCGCAATAATGGGCATGTAGTCCACAGGTGACATAGTGCCTTCGATTACTACCTATGCGCTATAGAAGCTCAGGTGAATGCCCCGTAGTGCAATATCGTCCCGTGGCGAGGTGCATGTTTATAGCAGCTATTCGCCTGAGTGACAGCATATCAAGACACGACCATAGATCTGGTTTAACAAGAAACATGATTTAACCAACCAGGCGACACGTTTCCATTAGTCTCGATGATCCCATTTAATCGCTGTTGATGAGATTGCTGGGTCAATATGGGAGCACGTAGGGGTCCTCTGCTACTGAGCACCATGTTCGACATTGTGCGCTGAAGGGTGTGTTCCGAAACACTAGCGCCAGCGTTGTACTCTGTCGACAGACCTGCCACAGATCGCCGCCTATCCTGCGTTATCTTGCGGTCAAGCATCCGGCACCCACGTTCTGTGATGAGGCGTGCACGTCACACCTTGTCGCCAATTTGTTGTTTCACTGTCCTTCAATCACTTTCCGTAGATGTTCACGACAGCAGCACGCAAACAGCCGACCAGCTTCGCCCTTTCCGAGATGCTCATTCCCAGGCCTCGGGCCATAACACTCTGCCCTTTAGCTGCTGGTAAACCTTTTGGAATGTGAGGTGGTGGTCCGAAAAACTCTTCTGTCCCTGACGTTTCGTCCAGGACTGCGCTGGACGTCCTCAGAGGCGCTCCTCCGCTGACTGACCGACCGACCGGTAGGACATTTTTTTCCCCTTTATTGGATTTCGATTCCCCCCGAAGAGGGCGGGCTGGCAGCAGCTTAGTACGCTGCTCTTCAGCCTACAGAATTTTTAAAACATAAGAAGATAAGATAATAAAAGCAGGCGATAAAACGGTGACGTAAATTATAAAACGGCGGAAAATTGTGGGAAGTTAAAACATAAAAGCCGCGCGGGATTAGCCAAGCGGTCAAGGCGCTGCAGTCATGGACTGTGCGTCTGGTCCCAGTGGAGGTTCGAGTCCTCCCTCGGGCATGGGTGTGTGTGTTTGTCCTTAGGATAATTTAGGTTAAGTAGTGTGTAAGCTTAGGGACTGATGACGTTAGCAGTTATGTCCCATAAGATATCACATATATTTGAACATCTTTAAAACATAAAAGAAATGGTGGGCGATGATAATAAAATACACAGGAAACAGACAGGGATATTAGTAGACAACAATTAAAAAACACACGACAGTCTGGTTTCTGTTCGCAAGAGTTAAAAAAATCACACCCAGCGGCAGTATGATGTCCATTCGCAACACTTCAGAAAAGACACACAACACTTAACAATCACTGGAAACACTGCACTAAAAAGTCGGCACACCACAGACAAGAGCAAATGGGGGGGGGGGGGGACCAGGACAGATGAGGGGGAAAAAGAGGGGGGAGGAGAGGAAAAACGAAAGGTGTGGGGGGGAACCGATGGAGGGAGACGACTCAAAAGTGGGGGAGCAGGGCAGACGTGAGAGGGAATGGGGAAAGACGGAGGAAGGAAATGCAAAAGGACTCGGGGGAGAGAAGGGAGGCAGAGAGAGGGTAGGCAGGGAAAAAACAGGATGGGAGGGGGGGGGAAGAGGGAGCCTGGGAAAGGACAGAGGAAAGGAGGGGGAGATGAGGATCAGAGTTGATAGGAGGGATAAATGGAGGGAGAGAGGGCATCATCCGGGAGGGGGAGTTGAGGGAAGTCATCTTGGGAAAGGAGATGGAGGGTGTAGAGATGGAGGGTAGGGGGGATACAACAGTGAAGGCGCGGCAGAGAGCGGGGGTTGGAGAAGAGAGGGGCAACCAGGGGATAAGGGGATCAAGGCGGCGGGAGGTGTAGAGTATACAGATATGTTCGAGGAATAGGAGCAGATGGGGGAAAAGAATCAGGTCATAGATGGTCCGAATGGGGGAAGGGAGGCGTATACGGAAGGCGAGGCAGAGTGTATGGTGCACTGGTTGGACATCCGAGAGTGACATAAATACTGTAGGAAAGGGGCGTGGTCAAAGTAACACGTGATGAGCAGAGATAATCCTTGTCAGATATCAAACTTAACTATCGACTGTCGTCTTGTCAAAGATAAAACTGTCTAGCGATTCTGCAGAGCTACTGTCTATATGTCGCTAAGTTTCATTGCCTCCTCTTTCCTGTTAAAATTATCCTGATGCTTATAAATTTCAATGGCTTCTCTACATAGTCGCGGATAATAATCTGACGTTGTAGATAAAATGTCTGTTTCATAAAATTTCACTTCGTGGGCTCCTGACTGAAGAGCGTGCTCTGCTACAGCTGATTTCTCTATTTTTCCTAGTCGGCAAAGACTTTTGTGCTCTTTTAGCGGTGTATTTACGCTCCTCTTGGTAGTTCCAATATAAACTTTACCGCACGTACACGGAATGTTGTATACACCACATTTAGACAGAGGAGTGCGTTTATCCTTCACAAATCGGAGTACTTGACTTAATTTTCTTTTTTGGTCTAAAGACCGGTCTGATGTCATGTCTCTGTAAAATCTTACCGATCTTTGACAAGACTACAATAAATAGTTAAGTTTTATCTCTGACAAGGATTATCTCTGCTCATCACGTGTTACCTTGACCACGCCCCGTTCCTACAATATTTATGTCACTCTCGGACGTCCGACCGATCAGTCAGCAAGACTCAGCGGAGGAGTGCCTCTGAGGATGTCCAGCGCAGTCCTGGACGAAACGTCATGAACAGAAGAATTTCTTGGACCACAACCTCACACCCCGAAAGGTTTACCAGGAGCTATGTCATCTGGCCGTGAAAGCCTTCATTCTATGACTCTGCTCTTTATCAGAGTCGCTCGTGTCAGTGGATTTTTCCGATTTGCGGACCAAATAATAGCTAGAGTAACACCCCACTCGTCTCTTCTCCAATTATGTACTTCCATTACCAGAACTTGTTACCTGACTGTATCAGTCTCTAAGAATTTGTACTTTTCGTTGGGAATTTCTGATACTTGAAGGTTTATTAGTTACGCATTTCGTTTCGGCTCTTGACTCCGCGATCTATAGTGATTTCTACGATTCAGTGTATTTATAAACAATCTTCTGAACAAAATGATGAGGTAAATAATAAGCTGCAGCGGCGCTGCGTACATTCCTGAGCCTACGGTGAGGTTCGCCAGTTTCAAATCTGGATCGGCTGCGTGGTCCGCGTTAGACGTAAACAGTTATACTCCTCCTCGCTGCGGAATACGCGTGGGAAGACGGGTTTCCGAGCGGCTGCCTACGTCTTGCGTCTTCCGTCACTGCTAGAAACGATGGCCACTTTTATGCAAGCAAAACTTCTTTTGAAATTCAGTACTACGTTCACTTTACACACAATGTACAATGATCGTCAAGGATTTGTAGTAGGGTACAAAAGTTACAGGCTTCAGTTCATTTATAAGCTCCTGGAATACTCCAGTTCATCTTACCAGACAAAATATTAGTTATCCCTTTAAAAATGCACACTGATCGGTTTGGGACGCTGTAGATAAGATAGGCGGTCATGTCACCGCTGACGTAAGTCATGACACTGACAAGTGGTGTGTATTTACCATTCGGTTGTGTGGAATCAGCTCTATAAGATGAGTCAACGTGAAGACGTTACAGTGAAAAAAAGGAGCTATCGTGTTTGGACGTGCCCATTACCACACTATGAATGAAATTTCCCGATTAGTTGGTGTATCAACGCGGTCTCTCCAAAGTCTCCGTTGTGTGGTTTGATACATTTCCGTACAGGAAATGTTTGCTGCTTCCGTGCGCTACGTTCTAGAGAGATGTCGTGGTGGTCTGTGGAAAGTGCAACATCGTCGGCTGCACTCAGTCCGCAAAGCGATCTTAATACTAGAACGTAATCGCATGTTTCTCTTTGAGCTTTATGTGCCCATGGTGATGATGTTTGGTTTGTGGGGTGCTCAACTGCGCGGTCATCAGCGCCCGTACAAAGTCCCAATCTTTCCACATTTCAGTCTAGCAAATTTCACGAATGAGGATTAAATGATGAGGACGACTCAAACACCCTGTCCCCGGGCAGGGAAAATTCCTCATGTGCCCAAATTCAGATCTTGTAGATACAGGCTGTTCGTAAATTCCCGTTACAGACTTCTAGGACTTGCAGAGGGAAATGAATACAGCTGTTTGAAAAGCATGTTTGCTAGCTAGGTATGCAACATGGTAGTCATGGTGGAGTGCGGTTACATCGGATCGGCTGATGTCATTTGACGTCTATACTATTTCTCTGAACTGGTTCGTTGTTCGAGAAACATGACTGAGTACACGTTTCCAGTTTACAACGACGTGGTCCTTCTGACTGGCAAAGCTCACGGTAATGGAAGAGCTGCTCGTCGCCTTTATCAAGATCATTCCCCACAACGTCTGACTCCATCGTATACCCTTTTGGCCACAATTACGCAACAGCTTCGAGAAAGGGTACCTTCACCCTGAACAGGGGTGACTGTAGTGTTCTAAGGAGTTGCACACGCCCGAATTGTAAGAGACCGTACTGCATCGCGTTCAGCAGAACCTATCAACGAGTGCACGAACAATTTCTTTGGTTATTAATGAGTGGAACTGTGAAACAAGTGATGTGCTGGATCACGCCTAATCAATTATTTGTAAAAGTGGTCGAGTTACCAACATGCCTTCAAATGATTGTAACACGGAAATGATACGTTTCCCGATATGAGTTCCTATTCAAAAAATTATCTACTCACTCCCCTCTAGAAGTCCTAGAAGACTGTGACGGGAATTTCCGAACCCCCTGTATATCCCACAAGATACACCTGTTGAAGTGTGAACGCTGTGTGTAATACATACAGCATCACACGGCATACGTCAAACATGCACACGCCCATCAACAAAGAGGAGAAACAACAGTGATAATAGCACCCCCTGCCGGCCAGTGTGGCCGAGCGGTTCTAGGCGCCTCAGTCTGGAACCGTGCGACCGCTACGGTCGCAGGTTCGAATCCTGCCTCGGGCATGGATGTGTGTGATGTCCTTAGGTTAGTTAGGTTTAAGTAGTTCTAAGTTCTAGGGGACTGATGACCTTAGAAGTTAAGTCCCATAGTGCTCACAGCCATTTGAACCATTTGAATAGCACCCCCGGCGGCGAAAGATCTGTTAGTGAGGATGCCAGATAGTCGTATTCTCAAGGACATGATGTGGTCGAACCTTTCGGCAGATTACCTACAAATCGCTCGACGACAAAAGTCAAAACGAGGAGGAAGGATGGGGAAAGGATGGAGTAGAGCACGACAGTTGACAGAACAGATAAATTCTAAGGGAAAATATTAGTCACCCCGTTAAAATAACAGACTGTTTCTGTAGGGAAGATGTAAATGATGTACGTAAGGCATGACAGTGAAGTGGTTTGTATGTGGCAGTTGGTTGTAGCAAAAAATATTCAAATGTGTGTGAATTCCTAAGGGACCAAACTGCTGAGGTCATCGGTCCCTAGACTTACACACTACTTAAACTAACTTAACGCTAAGGACAACATTCACACCCATGCCAGAGGGAGGACTCGAACCTCCGCCGGGAGGGCCCGCACAATTGGTGACATGGCGCCTCCAACCGGGTGGCCACTCCGCGCGACTTGGTTGTAGCGAAGTAAGCTGAGTCGACGTGGAGATGTTACAGAATGACAGAAAAGAGGTATCGTATTTGGACGTGCCCATGACCATACCGTGAATGAAGTTGTCAGATTTGTTGGTGTGTCAACGCAGACTGTCCAACGCGTATACAAGGAATGGTGTATCACTCACAAAAATGGTTCAAATGGCTCTGAGCACTATGGGACTTAACTTCTGAGGTCATCAGTCCCCTAGAACTTAGAACTAGTTAAACCTAACTAACCTAAGGACATCACACACATCCATGCCCGAGGCAGGATTCGAACCTGCGACCGTAGCGGTCACGCGGTTCCAGACTGCAGAGCCTAGAACCGCACGGCCACACCGGCCAGCTATCACTCACACCCACGTATCACGGTGTAAGAAAAGTGATCGTAAGAATATACTAACCGAGAGGCGTGGGAGTGGAGTGCCTTACCTTATTAATAACATTCACTTCCAAACAGGACAGGAACTGCTGCTGTCAGTGAATACTGATCCATCTCAACCAGTTTCCGAGCGAATATTGCGAAGGGAACTTCGTGAAATGGACATTTAAAGTCGGGCACCTCGCTAACGGCTTTGCACAGAGCTTCACACAAAGCTGCACGTATTCAGTGGGCCAAACAACACAGAAATTGGACAGTGGCTGACAGGGGGCGTGTAGTATCGTCCGTTGAGTCGAGATTTTGCCTCTTTTCAAACGATGCGACGCTTTGAGTTCATCGACGGCAGTGCGTGGAGGACGTACTTCCGGCCGGAGACGGTTCTGTGTTTTTTTGGAGCAGTTTTTCGTACCATAACTTGAGCATACTCATTCAGGTTACCATGGGCGTGAACCAGTATGTTTATGTCAACATTATCGGTTACCCTTCCTTTTACATCTTCATGATGAGTATACCGTGGACATTCTCGAATTCCAAGACGACATAAGCCATGTTCACGAGGCTGCATGCATACATTCCTCGATCGACGATTATATAGGCACCTTATCGTACCACGAATGACCGGCTAAAGTACTCGATTTTAATGCCACAGAAATTTACGAGACTATTTGGAGCAGTGGGTGAAACGTAGGAATCAGAATCCCTTCAATCTGATAGCTCAACTGGTTGACTATATGGTAATTAGAAACGGAACACAGGCTGAGATTGGACAAAGTAGACAGGAAAATTGACTTCTCGACATTTACATTAAGCGACTTAGAAATCTGTGTGGCCGGTCTGGGATTTGGACCCTTCTCCTTCCGAATGTAGTTCCAGGAGAACCTCTTACAGTAAGAAATTGCCGTATATCACCACATAGTTACTCGAGCGTCTGGGTAACGAAACTACTATTTTCTTGCTATGTGCTTTTCTTCTTTGATCATTTTTTTAAAATTCTCATACCATCCGCAGTCTCACCGGGGATGTTTTTGACGAATTAAGGGAATTTTGAATTTACATGGAACATCAATTGACAAAGACATGATCAACCATTTTTGTGGAAATTTCTGATCAGAAACCTCAAAGAATTTACGGGACTTTCCCTTGTCTACTGGACAGTCACAAGGTGTCTGATTAAAACGATTAATTTATAGCAGACAGGTACCATAAGAGACCGTCTTTGCAGTTGATAAACCAAAGGTGGGTGTTATAACTCCACGACGGGTACTTCCATTCCACGTTACTTACACTAATGTCCCCATTTCGTGTTGCTTCCCAAGCACGCTCAAGTGATTAGGACTACGAAGAAGGTCGAGGTAACAAAGAAACTGCTTTCCCACTTGTGAAGCGTCGCCGCTGTGTGAACATTGTCCGGATCCACTACTCGTTCTTCACACGCATGCTGAAGGACAATTTGCAACTATCTCAGGGCATCAAAGAACAACCGTATTACTTTTTCAGCTTGCCTGACTCTGTAATAATTAACAACACCTACCTGCAAGCAAGATGACTGTTTCTAACCATTCATCTCAATTACAGATTAATATGCAAGTTGTCCCACATGTATGACACACATGAGTGAAAAAAAAATGTGCGTCAGCCATTTTTAGGGACATTCTAAAATGGTGACCATGCAGCTGTTCATTGTAACATATGTTTTGGCTGTTTAAGGTGGTAGCTTTAGAGTATTTTCTGAACAATAATTGCGTTATTACTAAGCTTAACGATCATATTTTTGACATGTGAAGCTCAATGTTTATTTCACGTATTTGACAAGTGTTTATCATACTTAGCTTTAGTCTAAAGTTCTCTAGTACTTCACGTTCTCAAAAAGAAGATTCAGGGACTCGCTGCTCGAAGAATAAAATTAAAATGTGCTCTATGTTACGGTAATGCTCAAACGTATCGATATTTATATTCCAAATAGTTAGTTCATGTTGTGCTCTGAATCAGTCGAATCTCTGACGCTGATGAAAGTTGGTACTTGGTATTTCCAACGAACAAATTGTACATGTGCTGAAATTCGACAACGTCTCCCAAGACTTCAGAAAGCAGTTTAACCAGCTTGTGTTTATGTGGGTACGACGTGTTTCCTCCATCAGCCCAGACTGGATTTAAGCGTAGGTGGCTGGAGAATGGCAAGTTCAGAGGGGAGAAGAAATCAATCCGCATAAAAAATGGAAAACCGCAGGGACACCGTGTGCTTGTATGTGTGTGTGCACACACGTCCACGTCTCTCTCTCTCTCTCTCTCTCTCTCACTCTCTCTCTCTTTTTGTGTGTGTGTGTGTGTGTGTGTGTGTGTGTGTGTGTAGGTGTGTGTGCGTGTGTGTGTGTGAGTGTAAGTGCGTGTGGATGTGCGTGCGTGCGTGGGCGTATTTGTGGTGTGATGTTTGTGTGTGTGTGTGTGTGTGTGTGTGTGTGTGTGTGTGTGTGTGTGTGTGTGCGTGAGAGAGAGAGAGAGAGAGAGAGAGAGAGAGAGAGAGAGGGGGAGCCCCACACAGGGCTCCATAGTACATGGTCCTGCTGTCAGTGCTGAAAAGATGCAGGCAGATTTAGTGCCGGACCCTCTGCGTGGAGTCACGCATACGCATACGCATGGAAAGTCAGGGTACAATTTCAGTGTGATGTGGTGAAGGGAAGGAAGAAGAGCATGACGAGAGTATTAAAAGTATACTGTTGGGACCTGTTTTCTGGACAGATGCGACAAAGGAGGGTCTCTGATGTGTATATTTGGGTATGTGTTGCTCCTGTGGAAAGAAAACAATCATCAGTACAACGAAAAATCAGTTCAAAGTTGCAAATTTTACTTTCTTTTATTCACACGATGAATTGTTCCGGGCCGAGACCCATTCTGAAATCATCGTAACATAGTCAAAAATGGTATTTCCATAGATGTGAAAACTATGTAGAAAATGGGCAACGAACAGTTACAGCGCACATCGATAACTGAGTTATCTGCTTTGTCTTTCTTAAAGAAAGCATCACAATTTTCGCCTTTATCGGTTTATGAAAACCACGGAAAACCTAAATCTGAACTGCCGGGCGGGGATCTTAGCCCAACTTCCCGCGAATGTGATAACAGATACAGATTTTAAATAAAAAATTGAAATTAATTTCATCTTGTAACACTGAATCATACATTTTTAAGAGAAAAGAGAATTTGTTCTAATCGTATATCACAGAGTTAAAAAAAAGTTGGAGTTCTACACAGAAATTTTTCCCTACTATTCTGAAAAATAAATGTTAGCGAAAGAGGGGCCAATTTTTTATGGAACTAAATATATGCAAAAAATATAATTTTTTATTTGTAACCTTTTTCGCAGGATTTACATTTCTCAAGACATTTCATAGCCTCACTATGCTTAATGTATGATATATGCAGATTAATAACAAACGCAGTATTACTTCTTTGCGGCAGTTAAGCTCCAGCTGGAAATTAGTTGAGAGAGAGCACATCTCCTCTGACAGTGTAGCAACAGTCATACTTAATGTGTTGGTTATCTGGTCCTACTGTATTAGTCGGGCCCTAAGACAGTAAAATTGCAGAGCGCACTGTACTACTACTGGTTGTGCATACACTCTTTGGAACAGCTGTGGGGGGGTATATTCGGTTGTTTCATGCTTTGAGGAGTGATGCGAAGCACATAAAGGAACAAACAGGATTCTTTTTCCGTGATACGATCATGCGTTGTCACATTCCTGAGACATTAGTGGCAAACATGTCTTTATATCTTTTGTGTCTTATTTTTCCACTCTTCCTTTTTGTATCGTTGCAACTCGAAGGCGTATCGGTTATTTGAAATACATGCGGAAATCATCCGCAACATAATTCAGCAGAAGAACGGTGCGGGAAGTTCTTGTGGATGTTAAAAGTTTTTTGTTTATGTTAGACATATTTGCAGTATCCTGATAGGCATGGAATGTTTTTGCACGTATGGGACCCATGCAAGCTCCATATGAGCGTTCGTATGTGCCCAACAATAATGTTTGTGCACCTATAACGAACATTTAGTCTTTCTGCATTCGATTCTGCTGTCTCTGCAATCAGAAAGTGCTTATGACGATTATGACAATCTCACAGAGTGCACATCGCTGAAGTTCAACACATTCCATCAGTCCTGTGTGAGACTCCACATCAACAAAGCAAAGCACCATTTCTGCAGGTTGAATTTGCATCTTGTAGATAAATCTTTGGTTTGATATGACCTGAGCTTTGAAGTTCTGGTTTTTTGCCAACCCGTAATCAGTAATTCATCAGGTAAATTCAGTAAGAGTCAATCATAATGCTCCATTCATTCACAAGACATCCTTGCTGCCAAAACATAGGAGCGTCTACAAACTGATTCGAACAAGATGGAGGCAAGGTATCTATGGAAAGTTCTGAGAAAACAAGTGTTCAAAGACAAGTTGAAGCAGACCACCCATCTCTGGCGGGAATGCCATCACTCATCCGCCACTATGGCATTAGCATATCTTCAGACCAGTAGCTGTAGGATACCAAAAATTTCCACCATTTTTCTCTTCTGTAGGACAGTGCTTCGAATTCTGTTTACATAAGTGTTCTGATTTGTCCCCACCCACATCTGTGCTTAAATAGTGCTCTCTTTCCAAACAACAAGAGCACATATTTCTACAGGAATTTCTCAGGTGTCATGTATGAAAGGGATGCCGTCGCCTCATGCTTTCGAGACCTGAACGAACACCTATGCATGCCTCGGCAGCGGCGGTGGCTGGAGGCGGCATCGACGCATGAGTGCGTTGGAGCCTCGCATACGTCACGATTGACTATAGTTCAAAAGAGTCTTTTATGTGCACTGAGTGTTTGTGTAGTGCATTATTTCCAGCTGTTTATGGGTTGTGAGTGAGTTGGCAGAGCGTTATATATGCATTATTTCGGTAATTTACGAGTTGTTTGCTTGTCTGCACATCAGTGAACTGCATTATTTCGGTGATTTACGAGTAGTTTTCAGGTCTGTATTCTGTGTAATGCATTATTTCGGTAATTTACGAGTTCTTTGGATGTCTGTAGTTATGTGTACTGCATTATTTCAGTATATAGTTCGATGCTCTGTGTGCTGTGTAGTGGGACCCCAAGCACATCAGAGCAAGTGTTTTGTATCAGTGTAATAAATATACTATGTCAAATCCTAAATACATTGTTCCAAAATAAATAAAGTACACTCTTTCCTCTCTCCAGCAGCTTAGAACAGGCGGAATTCTTTTCCCACCATTTTGCCCCTCGATACTGCCATCTTGGATTATGTCATAGGAGGGGCGACGGCGCTCTCTGGTGGCAGTACTATATACTAGGTCAGTTGGACTCCAGACCTCGTGGTGGACACACCAGATGGTGGTACTGCCTCAAATTGTTTAAATAAAGACTGCCTGCAAAATGAAGACTTACATTGGTCATATCCAGCAACCCATCACAGGCTGAGTCATTTTCCCCCCATTTTTCCTCTCCAGACCGCCATCTTGGATTATGTCACAGATGGGACAATGATGCGCTCTGGTGGCAGTACTGTGTACTGGGTCAGTTGGACTCCGGACCTCATGGTGGACACACTGGATGAAACTACTGCCTCAAATTGTTTAAATAACCATTGCATGCAAAATAAAGTCTTACGTCCATCCTATCCAGCAGCCCAGCACAGGCTGAGTCCTCTCCCCGCCAATTCCTAGGAAGACATGGCAGTTGGATGGAGGTAGTTAGTGAAGGTAGCCAAAGTGACCTTTTTTCCCGCCATTTTCCTAGGTTAGTAGAGGTAGACGTGGTGTGTTGCATTGTCCTGATGGAATTTAAACTTCCCGCCATTTTCTGGGGGCAGGACAAGGGAGAGGGGGTTAGGTTAGCGGAGGTAGCCCAATTGACTTATCTTCCCGCCAAAATTTGAACTTCCCATCATGACATCATTGCGACATTGCCATATCTATCGCCGCCATCTTGAATAAATTTGGCAAGAATGGAGAGTGGGATAGAATATAGTTTGCCCTAATACTTGTGTGTATGGCTGGTAGCTGGAGCATGACAGATGTGAAGGTAATATCCCATCCTGTAAGGGAATATTATAAAGCCGATATTGTTTACAATACTCGAGATGCTAACCAGAAGCATCCAAAATTTTATATGACCCGCGCTTAGAAACGGTAGTACAACCAAACGCCGTTAGGAGCAGTGTAATTCATGTTTCTTATGTCAGTATGCCAGGCGGCTTCGATCTAAGAGGTCGTGGTTACAGTTGGCGGGCAGTTTTCCATTGTGACATTTGGTCGTGTTTCCGATTTTGCAATGACGAACCTGAGAGAACACCGTTTCTGCATCAATTTCTGTTTTAAACTTGGTAAAACAGCCGCAGAAACATACAAAATGTTAGTGCAAGCATTAGCTAATAACGCTTTGGATGAGGCACAAAGGTATGACTGGTTTAAACGTTTTATAAGTGGCCGCACATCTGTTGATGTTTTGATGACGATGAACGTTCGGGACGACCATCTACCGGCATTACACCAGAAAATGTAAGTGCTGTTCGGACTGCGATAGTGGAAGATCGTAGGCTACCCATCCATGAAATCTAGTGATGTCCTAAGGTGGCTAAGGGAGAATGTGAGAAGGAAACGTCCCGAGAAGTGGCGCAGAAATGTCTGGTCCACATACAGTTTTCATCGCGCAGCAGTTTTTGTCAAAAAATGACCCGGCGGTTCTTCCTCATCCACTGCGTGCACACGACTTGGTTCTGTGCGAGTTCTTTCTCTTTCTCAAGTTGAAAAAGAAATTGAAGGGATGAAGATTTGACACGATAGAGGAGATACAAGCGGAATCGCTAGTAGTGTTGAACACATTGACTAAAAAAAGACTTTCGGACTGATCGCATAGATCTAGGCTTTTGTACGAAGGTTGCAAAGCCAAAGTCAGCAGCGAAATAAAGGGATGGAGGATCGATATTGGTGTGCGGGCAGGCTTTTGACGCTGGTTGTAATTAAACGTAACGTACTGACCGTAAATGGGGGAAGGGACCCACATTTGTTCGATTACGCTATTGACGATAAAACACTGGAAGTAGCAGTTATAGTAAGATACGTAGAAGTGACTGTCTGGTGCGACCTGAAGTTGGACCGAGCGAGGTGGCGCAGTGGCTAGCACACTGGACTCGCATTCGGGAGGACGACGGTTTAAATCCCGCGTCCGGCCATCCTGATTTAGGTTTTCGGTGATTTCCCTAAATTGCTCCAGGCAAATTCCTGGATGGTTCCTTTGAAAGGGCACAGCCGACTTCCTTCCCCGTCCTTCCCTAATCCGATGAGGCCGATGACCTCGCTGTCTGGTCTCGTTCCCCAAACAACCCAACCCAACCTAAAGTGGAATGGCCGCATAAAACTAACTGTAGGAAAAGCTGATGCCAGGCTCAGATTCATTGGGGGAATCTTAAGGAAATATAATTCCTCCACGAAAAAAGTTGCCTATAAAACTGATTCTCGAGTTTCGTTCATGAGCTTGGGACATTTACCAGGCTGGATTAAGAGAAGAGACAGAAAAGAATTAACTAAGAATGACACGTGTCGTCTCAGTATCGCTTAGTTAGTGCGAGAGCGTTACGGAGAAGTTCAACAAACCGCCATGGCAGACGCTACAAGCGAGTCGTTGCGTAGAACGGACAGGCTTACTGTTGAAATTCCGAAAACGTACTTTCCAAGAAGAGTCGGACAACATATTACTTTCTCCCACATATGCCCTCGTGAAATAAACAGGACGAGAAAATCAGAGAGATTATAACTCATAAGGTTTATAACTGAAACAGCAACCAGCCACAAGTATGGTTTAACGAAGTTTGTTAAGATCAGATCATGACTGGTTTCCGATTTTTACAAATCGATCTTCAGTTCATTGCTACATGTTTCGTTGTTTTCTTTTTGGGGCCTCATTTTGCATCCATTATTGCTTAGCTGCGCTATGATACGGAAAGTCTATCCTAATGTAGCAAGGGAGAGGCAAGAAAGGGCCCATGCCATGTTCTAGAATCTGGAGAAAAGGCTTTTAATTCATCGCTCCCAACCCTAAGTCCCAAGCGACTGAAAAAAAGCGCAGGTGACTCTTGTAAATAAGAAAAGTAAAAGAACGGACCCACAAAACTACAGACCAATATCTTTAACGTCGGCTTGCTAAAGACTTATTTAACACATTCTCAGTTCGAATATAACAAATTTCCTTGGCACAGAAAAGCTTCTGTCCACAAATTAGCACGGATTTAGAAAGCATCGGTCGTGCGAAACTCAACGTGCCCTGTTCTCACGTGATATCCTACAAACCATGGATGAAGGGCAACAGGCAGATTCTATATTACTAGATTCCCAGAAAGTGTTTGACACGGTGCCCCACTGCAGACTTTTGACGAAGGTCCGAGCATATGGATTAGGAGCTCAGTTAGTGGCTCGAAGACTTTTCACGTTATAGAACTTCATACGTTGTCCTTGACCACAAGTGTTCATCGGACGCAAACGTATCGTTAGGAATGCCCCAGAGAAGTGTGATGGGACCGCTCTTATTCTCCGTATACATCTCTGACGGACAGGGTGAGCAGAAATTGATGGTTGTTTGCCGATTACGCTCTGGTATACGGGAAGATGTCACCGTTGAGTGACTGTAGGAGGATACAGTATGACTTAGACAGAATTTCTAGTTGATATGATGATTGGCAGCTTGTTCTAAATGTAGAAAAATGTAAGTTAATGCAGATGAGTAGAAAAACAATTCCGAAACGTTCGAATGCAACATTCGTAGTGTGCTGCTTGACACAGTCACATCGATCAAATGTCTAGGGATGAAGTTGCAAAGAGATATGAAATAGGATGAATACGTCAGGTTGGTAGAAGGGAAGGCGAATATTCGACTTCGCTTTACTGGCAGGATTTTGCGAAAGTGTAATTCATCTATAAATGAGACGGCGTATAGAACGCTAGTGCCACCCACTCATGAATACTGGTCGAGTGTTTGGGATCGACACCAGGTCTGATTAAAGGAAGACGTAAAAGCAATCCGGAAACTTCCTGCTAGATTTGTTATTGGTAGGTTCGATCAACACGCACGTATTACGGAAATGCTTACTGAGCTCTAATGGGAATCCCTAGAGGGAAGGCGAACTCTTTTCGCGAGTCATTACAGTGAAAATTTTGAGAGCCGGCATTTGAGGCCAAGTGCAGATCGATTCTACTGCACCCAAAGTTCATTTCGCGTAAGAACCACGAAGATAAGATGAGGGGAATTAATGCTCGTACGGAGGCTTCATTTTTCCCTCGCTCTGTTTGCGACTGGAATGGGAAAGGAAATGACTGGTAGTGGTATGTGGTACTCTCCACCATTGCAGAGTATATATGTAGATGTAGATTACAAATGTCTCACATATTTCTAGCAATGATTTTCTGTGATTGCACTAAATAGCAGATTTAATATTCTGGAGTACGATGTGAGATACTGTGGCTTTAGAAATCATTAATTTCCCCTTTGTCTGTGGACAAAGAAGACCCGTGACGGCTGCGTGATTCTGCACTGTCTTGCAAAGCAGAATACAGAAGAACACTGACATAAAGTAGATGTGGACACCTATACTTTACCTATGATTCAGATGCATCATTCGAGAATAGAGGGAAAAAGTGTGAAATTTCGAGGTGGAAAAGATAACCATGGCATAAACTGGTAATCCGTCAGTCTATGGGATGCAACAGAGCGCGACACACTGTCGTAGAGGTAAGAATTCTGCATTCCAGTTGGCACGGTTGCTCATTTGGGATGAGGGGGGTTGCCTTGATTCAGTGCTAAGTTATTAAAAGTCAAAAACTGGACATTTTTGATAAATTCCTATGGGACCAAACTGCTGAGGTCATCGTTCCCTAGGCTTACACACTACTTAATCTTACTTAAACTAACTTACGCTAAGGACAACACACATACACATGCCCGAGGGAGGACTCGAATCTCCGACAGCAAAGAGGCAAGGCGCCACAGACCGGGCGGCTACCCCGCGCGGCTTAAAAGTCGATTCTACTGGTCAATTTGATGGTGGTTTTGGGAGCTTTGCCGTATTTGCATAGTCGGAAGGTGGCCAAGGTTATATTTTACTCAACAAACCGAAAAATCTAGCTTTCTAAACACTGTTTATCAACTTTATTAAGCACGTCAACATTAAATAACGGAAGGCATGCAAATAATACAATAAAGCCATTAACATGGACAGATATGAAGTATTGTTAGCAAAAAAAGTGATATAAATGACATTAAAATTGAATAAGTGCTGTTTAGTATTCATTTTATGTTATTCCACTTAAATGGGTGTTAATGTGCAAGGTTTTTGATTGTTATTTTTGTTGTTACACAACAAGGTCTTCTCGATAATTTTCTATTTCAAATACTTAATTATTAGAGTTAGCCTAACATTATGGGTATACGAATAAAAATATTGTTCTTTTCTGCGTTCTTGGTGCATAACTCACAAGATACCTTGGATTTAATAATGATAAAAATTAAATTTAAGATAGTTGAATCAAAAATTAGCATTCTAATAATAATATAAAGAATTGCTTTGCATTTGTTAGTGGAATATCCTTACATATTGGGTATCAAAGTAATCTACCTTAATAACACTGAATGAAGACGATCACTAGTATGAGATGCAGTACGTCTTATGGGAGTTTTAGAGTTTTGCCCTCTCTTTGATAAATTTCTGAGGACGCCCATGCCCACAGCATACATTGCTGTCGCAGAAAAATGTAACAAAGCTGGACTTTAAATAGCACAGGGCTTTCAAAATACAGGAAATGTCAGCGGTAACTGAAAGTACAACCTCGATAGTGAAAACAGGTGGCCGTGGTGGAATATAAATTTGTTTCTGTAAATTCATGGATGGCTACCGTGGAGCAAAATTGCTTTGGAGGTCAATAATCGATCTACTCGGTCACGCAAGCATGTACAGAGAGAAGGGCAGACCAGTAATGGCTCAGAGATCGACAGGTGGGACTGATGTGCAGCTTTGATGAGAAGTGCGGGCTGCGTTGCGATGGCACTGGCGCCAATGGCAGCTGACATGGCAGCAGAGACAGCGCCAGCGGCCGCCCGAGCCGGAGCGGTCGCCTCTCCGCACCAGCCTCGCTCAGTTCCAGCTCGGGTTCGCATTATTTCCGCTTAGCTAACAGAGACAATGGCTGCAAGATATGTCCAATTCATTTGTGGAATCCTGTACGTCATACATCACTTTCCAGCGCGGACTTTCATAGAAAATATACTGTTGTCTGGCACTACAAGGGGTAGTCATTGAATTCTGTTACCTCGAAAAAGTCATGTAGCGTGGTTATGGTGTTAGTAATTTTCTACATATTCACTCTTCAATTCGACAAATTCTTACCCAACGACGGATGACTTGGTGGTGACCTTGATTACAGGAGACTGCGATTTTGCTGTTTAGGAAACGATCCACCTCGAAAACCTGTCACGCTATGGTTTCTTTATCCCAATGTTTTCTTTATCCGAGGCAAGAGAAAGTAGTCACTGGTTGCCATTTTAGGAAAGTACGATAGTGAGGGATAACTGATAGACCAAAGGAGCAGCACGTGTGACTCAGTCCCAGAGATCCCCAAAGTGGTCGAAGTGAGCTCCAGTGGTCGATAAGAGTTCTCCAAGAGTCGATTAATGCACGAGGTTCGAAAGTGTGTCACAGAGGATCAATTACACTCTCTAGAAAAAAATAGAATAAAAATACCTTAATATATGGAAAATCTTTAAATGTAGATACATTTTTGTTATCCTTTTCCTACCTAATAGTACTGAATAGATAAAATTCCAATATAATTATAATTGCCTCGAATTGTAAATATCTATTGTTAGCGAAATGTGGCAACGCTGCACTCTAAGAAAGAAGAAGCAGTTTTTTTTTAATATCTCTTGCGGGAGTAAGTTATGTCTGTTACTACTGTTGTTTTATTGTGCTGTAAACGTATTGTGTTTTTCACGTTAAAAATCTAATTTTAATTGCCACAATTTCGGGTACCAGTGTTAAGAAGAAATACAGGCAGGAGCATTTGAAATGGGGTTTTGTGCTATCGCTTGCTAATGAAACAATTCCTATGTGCTTATTACGTAAAAAAATATTATGCATTGATGCAATGAAACCGGCGAAAATGAAAGACCACTTGCAGAGGACTCATTCTGATCAGAAAAACAAATATTTTGAGTATTTCAAAATACTAAAAGAGAAAGTGAGACTTCGGCCAAATTTCAATTCCTATTTGAAGTCATCTGCTAGTGTTGATAGAGAAGGAATACTGAAGAAATCCTACAGCATCTTTCTTAATATATCAAAGAAAGGCAAACCGTACACTATTGGTGAATAAATTACAATACCAGCTACAAAATATGTAAATGAAAATGTTATGAAGAACGAATCTCGACTAGTTTTAAAATGCATACCATTAAGTGCAAATACTGTGCAACAACGAACTCTGGAAATGGCCGATGATGTGGAAAGAACTTTGACCTCTGAGCTCCAGTATAACAAGTTTCCTATTTAGCTTGGCGAATCTACTTTCGGAACTTCATTCTTCTGATGGCTTATGTTAGGTTTCATAGCCCATCCCATGAATGACAGTGTTGATGAAGTTCTGTTTTCTAAACACCTTGAAACGGGTTCAAAAGGTGAAACAATTTTATGTTTATAAGGTTATTTGAACAAGCACACCGTTCTTTTCATAAATATTATTGTAGTAGCTACTGATGATGCACCTGTTATGGTAGGAAGTTACAGAGGATGTTGTGTCTTTCTGAAGAAAAATGTTACTAAAGTGTGTAATGGTCACTGTGTTTACACGGGCAACATCTTGAGCCAAAAAACTGAATGGCGATCTTCGTGATCCTCTAAAAGTGTGCACTAGTTCAATAAATAAAATTTAAGCTCATCCTCTCAATTACGGACTGTTTGAGAAATTATGTGAAGAAAATGATTAAACTTTCAACCAACTACTTTTGCACGTTGGTTGTCAAGAGGTGATAGTTTGTTGACTTGCACGATTCAACTGAGGAGTTTCTTAGGAATGTGCATCCATCAATATGTGACGAGTTAAAACAGTGCAAGAACCAGCTGTTCTATCTGAAAGACAGAAAATAAGTTACAGTTATTCAATATCGAACAATCATAATAGTCTTTCGAGTAAAAATGGAACTATTTAAATCTTCGCTGGCGCTTTCCGATTTTAAATATCTTTCAAACCTGCGAGTACACAAAGAAAATGAAAAGAGTTCTGACCATGAATTGGAGATATTTCCTGCCGCAACCGCTGCCTTTTTATTCAGTCCTCAACGTTATAGCCCGTCTTCATAAACCACTGTGGGATTTTCGTATTCTCACGCTCGTTATGCCCAAACTGTTAGTCCTACAGAAAAAATGAACAGGACCATTTCGTAGGAAATTTAAAGTAGCTAAATTTTGTCCTGGGATACGTTTTTGCCAGAGGCCGTCGTTTTCGAATTATACAAGGGAAAGGTACGAAAGTGACCTTCAAACGTCCGCCATACCCACACTACAGTTGTTCATGGTACTCCCTCCTACCATTGTAGAAATATTTGCGACTGTACGAATTATTTCCCACGTTCGACATTTTTGGTCTTATTACGCCGCCGGATTAGCTAAGCACTTACAAACTGTAAAATTGACATTTGACTAAATTTTATCTAAAATTTGTGAATTTTAACAGCATAAAATAAACAATTATATCGTTGTATTCGTCAGGCCTTCTGAGTACGAAACTACTGTGTTTGCAAGCGTTAAGTTTTCATCGAATGGTCGATGTAATGTAGTTTCAGCGTAACGTTTACAAAAGTCGTTTTTGATTCATTACCTCCTGGGCATGTTTAAGCTAATAATGTTAACGAAGTAGCCGACTATGCTGGTGGCGTAATAACACGATTTATGGAGACTATAAGAGATCAATATCGAGAATAATTCGCATAGTCGGAAATTTTGTACAGTGCTTGGAGGGAGTGCTACGAACAACGTAATAGAAATCCTGGCTGGTGAGGAATGAGTGTGGAGCGGTGGTACGTTTGAAGGTCTCTTTTGTACGTTTCTCTTGAATAATTCGAAAACTGTGGCCTCCAGCGAAAACGTATTCCGGTACAAAATTTAACTACATTACATTTCCTACAGAAAGGTCCTGCACATTTTTCTGTAGGGGTAATGGTTTTCACGTAGCAAGCGAAGGAGTATGAAAATCTCGCGCATGGTTTATGAAGGCCAGCTGTAGCATTACAGGTTACATAAAACGACATCGGTAGGGGCAGTTGACTCACCCCATATATTAAACATCCTGATAAATTAAGAGAAGACTTTAAAGCACCCCGAACGGTTTGCCACCCCATTTGATGTAAAAATAGATAATGAAGGTGGTGAACCTGGCTTTGAAGATGAACTGATTGAAATATGTGCAGCTAAAGCGTTGTTTGGAAATAAAACACTCAATGAATTTTGGAGCAGTTACAATACTCCCACGAAATATCCCAACTCAGAACAGAAGCCGAACCTTTCTTACTCACATTCCCAACTTCTTACATGTTTGAAGCTGGTTTCACCCACGCGCATACAATATTTGATAAAACAGCGGAAGAGATTGAACTTGGGAAACCTTGATGATTTGCGACTAAAACTAAAATCAGTTTTCAACCGAATGTCAGTAAACTTGCTGCTTCTCTTCAGACTCATCCATCCTACTAATAACAAGTGTTGTATTTGACAACCATATAGGATGGGGCCCCTCCACGCCCACACCAACGTGGTGACCAAACCAAAAGTTCTACTGTCACCTCCGTAAACATGTTAGTTTTTTGAATCAGGCGTCACAGGATGCGGGCTGTGATGTTATCCATGCGTCTGGGTAAGATTACTCATTAACATGGTCCATCAGGAGATAGAAGTGGTCGAAAACGATTGAAGGGTAGCGGTTGTAAGGGCAGAGGAAAAAAAGTGCCAAGGCAAGAGCCAAGGGAAAAAAACCTCTGCGACAGTAGGACGGGTAGTAAGGGCAGTAGCGGCTTGCTAGCTGCGACAGAGCATGCAAGGTGCGGTTATGTTAGTTCGAGGTATCGTGCATCGTTACCTTTATCGTTGCTGGAGCTTGTTGCGGCGCTTGCAGCGGTTGCTGCGTCCCTGCAACAGTTCAAGATCGTTGTAGATTAGTGGGCGATCGGTCATAGATCGGCTCACGGACGGTGTAGGGGGTGTGTGTGGCTGGTTTGCGTGCTGTGTACAGTACGGCTTCCCTGCGGTTGCCTGTTTCCCGGCTGGTCGCACATCTGGGTTTCCAGTAGTAACTGTGTTGCAGGGGCTCGCCAGTACTGTCGTGTTAGCGTTCTATGGACCATAGATGTTTAGTTCCTAACCAGTAATGTCTTTGGTCTGTTATGCTTCCATCTATGGTTGTGGTCGTAGTTACCCAGAGAGAGGATAAACGGGTTGCGCGAGTGTCTCGTGTTATTGTACAGTCGCGTGGAGAGTTTTTGGAATACCTGCAAGATAGTATCTAGCCGGTATTCCCGGTGAAGGTCCGCGATGCGTGTGTAGCGCGGAGCGTTGCTTATGATTTTGAGAACTTTGTTCTGTATGAGCTGCAGACGGCGCAGGCGAGTGGGCGCAGCGTATCCCCAGACAGGGGCTGCGTACGTCATCAGGGGTCTAATAAGTGTCATGTACATGGACCTAGACACCCTTCTGTTCAGTGTGCTACGCCTGTTAAGCATAGGGTAAAGTTGTTTGAGCCTCGCGTTAGCTTTGTTGGTCACGTGTTGAATGTGGTCCCCCCAGAGTAGTTTCCTGTCCAGCCAGACACCGAGGTATTTGACCTTCTCGCGGAAACGTATTGGGCGTGTGTGTAGTGTTATTGGGTTGCAGTGCTGATGTTTGCGCAGTTGCTTCGGTCGTCTAGTGAACAGAACGGCCTCGCACTTGTCGACGTTTACTCTAACACGCCATTTGACCAGCCAAGGCTCCGCCGTTCTGAGTGCAGTCTGTAGTCGTGAGTTGATGTTAGACGGCTTCCAATCTTGCGCAAGGATGGCAGTGTCATCCGCGTAGATTGACAACCAACGGCACAGTCCTCAATACGTTGCAAGTGTAAGTGGTGGTCAGGACAGTGTTTTGTATAGTTGTGAGTGAATTATCTCGGAGCTAAGTTCAAATGTTCAAATGTGTGTGAAATCTTATGGGACTTAACTGCTAAGGTCATCATTCCCTAAGCTTACACACTGTTGTTGTTGTTGTGGTCTTCAGTCCTGAGACTGGTTTGATGCAGCTCTCCATGCTACTCTATCCTGTGCAAGCTTCTTCATCTCCCAGTACCTACTGCAACCTACATCCTTCTGAATCTGCTTAGTGTATTCATCTCTTGGTCTCCCCCTACGATTTTTACCCTCCACGCTGCCCTCCAATATTAAATTGGTGATCCCTTGATGCCTCAGAACATGTCCCTACCAACCGATCCCTTCTTCTGGTCAAGTTGTGCCACAAACTTCTCTTCTCCCCAATCCTATTCAATACTTCCTCATTAGTTATGTGATCTACCCATCTAACCTTCAGCATTCTTCTGTAGCACCACATTTCGAAAGCTTCTATTCTTTTCTTGTCCAAACTATTTACCGTCCATGTTTCACTTCCATACATGGCTACACTCCATACAAATACTTTCAGAAATGACTTCCTGACACTTAAATCTATACTCGATGTTAACAAATTTCTCTTCTTCAGAAACGCTTTCCTTGCCATTGCCAGTCTACATTTTATATCCTCTCTACTTCGACCATCATCAGTTATTTTGCTCCCCAAATAGCAAAACTCCTTTACTACTTTAAGTGTCTCATTTCCTAATCTAATTCCCTCAGCATCACCCGACTTAATTCGACTACATTCCATTATCCTCGTTTTGCTTTTGTTGATGTTCATCTTATATCCTCCTTTCAAGACACTGTCCATTCCGTTCAACTGCTCTTCCAGGTCCTTTGCTGTCTCTGACAGAATTACAATGTCATCGGCAAACCTCAAGGTTTTTATTTCTTGTCCATGGATTTTAATACCTACTCCGAATTTTTCTTTTGTTTCCTTTACTGCTTGCTCAATATACAGATTGAATAACATCGGGGAGAGGTTACAACCCTGTCTCACTCCCTTCCCAACCACTGCTTCCCTTTCATGTCCCTCGACTCTTATAACTGCCATCTGGTTTCTGTACAAATTGTAAATAGCCTTTCGCTCCCTGTATTTTACCCCTGCCAGCTTTAGAATTTGAAAGAGAGTATTCCAGTCAACATTGTCAAAAGCTTTCTCTAAGTCTACAAATGCTAGAAACGTAGGTTTGCCTTTCCTTAATCTTTCTTCTAAGATAAGTCGTAAGGTCAGTATTGCCTCACGTGTTCCAGTATTTCTACGGAATCCAAACTGATCTTCCCCGAGGTCGGCTTCTACTAGTTTTTCCATTCGTCTGTAAAAGGACAAGCGCACACACACATACCCGAGAGAGGACTCGAACCTCCGCCAGGAGCAGCCGCTCGGAGCTAAGTGAATTCGAACGTGGAAAAATTGTTGGTGCCCGTATTGAGGCTGCTCCCGTAACCACGGTAGCCGAAGTGTTTAGTGTGTCATGAGGCACCAAATCGAAGATTTATATCTTATATAGGGAAAGCAGAAAAACATCATTCGCTAAATCACAACGCGGAAGCAAATGTGTATTGAGTGATCCTGAAGGACGGTCATTGAAGAGGACTTGACGAAAAATAAAGAGGACCACAGCTGCAAAAGTCGCTGCAGAACTGAATGTCACACTTGCGACCCCTGTAAGCACTAAAACAGCATGAAGTGAGCTCCATAAGTAGGGAACTGCAAGGAGACCTGCAATTCTAAAACCTACCATCAGTGATGCAAATGCCCGTAACAGGAAAATGTGGTGCTGAAGCTATAAAATCTGGACTATGGAGCAACGGAAGAAATTCATGTGGTCCGATGAGTTCTGTTGCACAATGTTTCCAACTTCTGGCCGAGTTTGCGTTCCAAGAGCGGAATATGGCGGGGGTTTGGTGATGGTTTCGGCAGCCATATGGTGGTACTTATTTTATAATACCCAAGGGTACCCTGCAAAGTCGTATTACTGCCAAAGATTATGTGACCATTTTGGCTGATCAGGTCTATCCCAAAGCTTGTTAGCCAGTGGTGATGCTGTGTTCCATGACGGAAGGCCCCTGTTCACACAGCTCTCATTGTCCAGGACTGGTTTTGTGAGCATGAGTCACCTAATCCCAGCATGATAGAACCGTTGTGGTCTGCTTTAGAGAGAAGGGTGCGTGGCGTGATCACTTTCCACCTTGGTCATCGGAACCTGAACTTGCCACTGTTTTGCAGGAATAATGGTATAACATGCCTTGAAACACATATAGGACGTGCATTTATCCATCCCGAGACGACTGAAAGCTACTTTGTAGACCAACGGTTTTCCTACTATATACACTCCTGGAAATTGAAATAAGAACACCGTGAATTCATTGTCCCAGGAAGGGGAAACTTTATTGACACATTCCTGGGGTCAGATACATCACATGATCACACTGACAGAACCACAGGCACATAGACACAGGCAACAGAGCATGCACAATGTCGGCACTAGTACAGTGTATATCCACCTTTCGCAGCAATGCAGGCTGCTATTCTCCCATGGAGACGATCGTAGAGATGCTGGATGTAGTCCTGTGGAACGGCTTGCCATGCCATTTCCACCTGGCGTCTCAGCTGGACCAGCGTTCGTGCTGGACGTGCAGACCGCGTGAGACGACGCTTCATCCAGTCCCAAACATGCTCAATGGGGGACAGATCCGGAGATCTTGCTGGCCAGGGTAGTTGACTTACACCTTCTAGAGCACGTTGGGTGGCACGGGATACATGCGGACGTGCATTGTCCTGTTGGAACAGCAAGTTCACTTACCGGTCTAGGAATGGTAGAACGATGGGTTCGATGACGGTTTGGATGTACCGTGCACTATTCAGTGTCCCCTCGACGATCACCAGTGGTGTACGGCCAGTGTAGGAGATCGCTCCCCACACCATGATGCCGGGTGTTGGCCCTGTGTGCCTCGGTCGTATGCAGTCCTGATTGTGGCGCTCACCTTCACGGCGCCAAACACGCATACGACCATCATTGGCACCAAGGCAGAAGCGACTCTCATCGCTGAAGACGACACGTCTCCATTCGTCCCTCCATTCACGCCTGTCGCGACACCACTGGAGGCGGGCTGCACGATGTTGGGGCGTGAGCGGAAGACGGCCTAACGGTGTGCGGGAGCGTAGCCCAGCTTCATGGAGACGGTTGCGAATGGTCCTCGCCGATACCCCAGGAGCAACAGTGTCCCTAATTTGCTGGGAAGTGGCGGTGCGGTCCCCTACGGCACTGCGTAGGATCCTACGGTCTTGGCGTGCATCCGTGCGTCGCTGCGGTCCGGTCCCAGGTCGACGGGCGCGTGCACCTTCCGCCGACCACTGGCGACAACATCGATGTACTGTGGAGACCTCACGCCCCACGTGTTGAGCAATTCGGCGGTACGTCCACCCGGCCTCCCGCATGCCCACTATACGCCCTCGCTCAAAGTCCGTCAACTGCACATACGGTTCACGTCCACGCTGTCGCGGCATGCTACCAGTGTTAAAGACTGCGATGGAGCTCCGTATGCCACGGCAAACTGGCTGACACTGACGGCGGCGGTGCACAAATGCTGCGCAGCTAGCGCCATTCGACGGCCAACACCGCGGTTCCTGGTGTGTCCGCTGTGCCGTGCGTGTGATCATTGCTTGTACAGCCCTCTCGCAGTGTCCGGAGCAAGTATGGTGGGTCTGACACACCGGTGTCAATGTGTTCTTTTTTCCATTTCCAGGAGTGTATTAGGCATGGTAATGTGCTGTGTTTGTGGTGTTTCCATATGTTTGACCACCCCCGTGTACGTGTGATCAAAGGAAAAATTAATTTCGTAACTATATTCTTCCAAGGTGATAAATAAAATTTTATCGCTAAACCTCGCATATAATCCTTTATCAAAAAGCGTAAACTGGAAGGCTTTAATTTTGTTTTCTTGTCTGTAACTGATTTCCATTGTTTCACAGAATGAGAACGAGGTTTCATTTGACAACTTTCATAGATCTTCACTAATGTGCTTTACATTTTTTCATCGAGCGATGAAATGGCGTGAGTCTTAATATCATCCGCACTGTCCGAGCTGTCTTGACCTGGCGAGTGCATTGAAAACACCAATGATTTTCGAAAATAACGTGAGATAATGTTTCTGGAACTCATTCTCCAGTCCTTCCATTCTTGGTTCTTACGGTGCAAAAAAAAAAAAAAGTAAATAAATAAATAAATAAATAAATAAAAAATAAATAAATAAATAAAATAAAAAAATATGGTAACTACTGAGGTCATCAGTTCCTAAGCTTACGCACTACTTACGCTAACTTAAACTAACTTACGCTAAGGACAACAAACACATGCCCATGCCCGAGTGAGGACTCGAACCTCCGACAGAGCAGGCCGCCCGGACTGTGACAAGGCACCTGAGACCACGCGGCTACCCCGCGCGGCTCTTACGGTGCGCCTCTATCGAGTTCTAAAGCACAGTGTGTGGCAGGTGCACTCGTTTCAATTAAGGTCCATATTGCGATAGGAGTTAACTTTTTCGCAAGTGCAAAAAGTTACACTCTGCACTGAATTTGAGTCATGTGCTCCACTTAATACACTTGTTGAAGAGTCGAATAAGTAGACTTTCTATTCTGTTTTCAGATGCTTTTTCTTAAGAATTTGAGTAAATCATTACATTACGTGCAGACGGATAGTTATTCTACCGACTTTTTTTTTTACCATTCATCGTCACTCTGCATGGAGCTGTTCTCGTACGGGACGTGTTTCTCATTGTGAAGCACGTTAGGTGATGTTTCCATCGTCTTTGGTGCATACTAGGAAACGATATGGTGCTTCACACGGAATGTGATCATCATCGTGATCTGCGGCCGCAACGCTCTCCAGCAGTATGTGTCTGCTGTACCTGACTCACAGGTCACAGAGTTTGTTTACGAAAATGAACGCGTGTAAAATGCTATAGTAACTCAATCAAAACGCACATTTCCACCCTTGTTCATATGCTACCAATGTTGTTCTGACTTTAGCATACATAAATAAAAACTTCAATATCCATGTACTTGATACAAGGCGAAAAGGAAAGTTTAATGTCCAGACAGTAAGAACATCACCTATTAAAACTTCAATTACAAATAGTACAATACTAATTTACAAATGTAAAACAGTCTTCCACATGAGATTAAAATGATATCTTTATTCTCACTTTTATCTCTTTTATGTTACAACATCTTGAATGCTTTAATCGCCGATATGTCATTAAGTGACACAGAACTGTAGAGACTTGTACTAAGAACCCACGTTTTTGATAATTCTTCACAGCGCCATTGCCTTGACTCAGCACACTTTTTCATAACAAGTTATAATACGAAAAATTTGAATAAGAAAATTCCTTAACCATTCGTCAGGCCTCCTGGCATTTTATTATAACAAATGTACCAAAAATGATGCGTTTTCTAGAGCTCCTAATTGTAATAGAGATTTGAAACAGCTTATATTCATACGACGTAAGTAATAACATAACGCCGGCGGGGTGGCCGAGCGGTTCTAGGCGCTACAGTCTGGAACCGCGCGACCACTACGGTCGCAGGTTCGAATCCTGCCCCGGGCATGGATGTGAGTGATGTCCTTTGGTTAGTTAGGTTTAAGTAGTTCTAAGTTCTAGGGGACTGATGACCTTAGAAGTTAAGTCCCATAGTGCTCAGAGCCATTTGAACCATTTTTTAATAACATAACACCCACAAAATATTAGCTTCAAAACCAAACAACGTAATCCAATATGGGGTCTCTCAGGTTCCTCTTGTGAAGTAGAGCACGCTCTCTTATCTCGTGGGTAATTTTCCTCACCACGAAGCAAACTTCAGACTTCTCTTATTTAGCCTTTCACGCTTCTGAGTGCTGTGGAATGTAAAATTCCGCGTTGTGACGCCACAAATCTACACCAGTTCTTCGTCTAAGAACGCTTTCAGGCCCAATGTGAGAACTGCTGAACAGCGAGTAAATAACTTACTTCCTTTTTAATTGTATTTGAATAAAATACCTCATAGGAACTTCTTGACGCCTTGCACGTCGCACATGCTACCATGAATGAAATGGGCGTCGTTCAACCGATTTGGGCGGTATGTAGTGGCAGCGCTGTGTCAAGGCTGCAGGCCAAAAGAGGCAGAGTTTGGGCGAGGCGTGTGGCCTGTGGCGTGGGGAGACGCGCAGGGACAGGTTCCTGACGCCAGCCGCAGCCGGCTTATAAGCTCCCTCCCATCACAAGGAAACAGAAAAGTCTCTCCGCGCGATGCAGCGCTCTAAAAATGTAGTTCATTAATTGGAGAACGTCTGATAAATTTAACTAGCTTAGGATGCCATATTAACACCCAGCTTAGTGAGAAAAAGGACTGTAGTTGTCGTGTGGTTAATCTAATGTACCGTGTTACTCAAACAGAAAAAAAGTGACTTTGTCATAACACATCATAATGCAATGCAGCAACCCTCGAAAAAATATCCAAAGACAGAAGGTTAATTTCACTTTGATGTCACATCGACGTCGAGGTGGTTAGATGTGGAGAACTAGCGCAGCTGAACGTCGATGGGAGATCGAATCTCAGGCAGTCTTATCAGAGGTGCCATACGAGTCAAGTGTTGTGAGATGTGCTTTTGCAGTATCTTACTTAACTACAGCACCAGTTAGTTGGTGACAAATAAATAAGAATCTGAGGAGGAAATCCTATTACCGACTGATGAACCGAGGTGTGGTTCGTGTTTCTGAGTGAAACATGTTACTGAAAAGTAAGCCAACGAGGTAGCTTACAAAAATCTCTTCGACCAGTATTTCAATATAACTTGCCAATATCGGATCTACATCTGATAAGATTGTAGGGGAAATGTAGAAGATCTAACTAAGGGCAGCGCGTTTCGCTACAGTGCATTTACTAAGCGCCAAAGCGTCACGTAGATGCTCAGCCAATTTCAGTGGCAGGCGCATCACGGGAGATGATCTGCATCACAGTGTGGCTTACTGTTAAAATTCTGAAAGAATAGGTTACTATATGATTCAGCCAGTATACAGAGTCCGCCAAAAAAATGTATACACTCTTTGTCAGGCTCTATCGAGATATCGATATTGTACGATTTGAGTTGCGAGCGTGTTGTAGTGTGGTGTTTGGCTCAACAGATGTTAGCACTTTCGTCTCGGTATTGAGAAAACAAGATGGCTGGAGCACGCTTGACATTCGAGCAACGAAAATGTATTGCGAAGTGCTTTTTCAAGTTTGATAATGCCGTTGAAGTGCAATGTCAGTGGAGGTGGAAGTTTGAAACAGAACCGCCAACCCGCCTAACAATTAAACGCATCATTTACAAGTCTGAATTGCATGGAACGATTTGCGATATGCACAAGGAAGATCAGGAAGACAGCGTGCAGCTACAAGCCCTGCTTCGTCGGCTCTCGTATTGGAAACGTCGTAATTCTCCACAGAAGTCTGCTACGCAACGTGCATGTGAAGTGGGGGTTAACAGCACAAGAACACGAAGAATTCTGAAAGATGCTAAGTGGAAAGTTAACATTCCACGATTACTGCACGCGATTAATGATTACGATCGTGATCGCCCAATGCAATCTTGCGAATAGTATCAGCAAATGGTAACTGATGACGAGCAATTTGTGACGAAGGTAGTGTGGAGTGACGAGACACAATTTAAGCTTAATGGAACCGTGAATCGGCATAACATTGTGTACTGGGCACCGGAAAATCCGCATGTTTATATGGGTAAAGCGGGCAATCTACCATGGGTTCATGTGTGGCGTGGATTATCAACTAGGGGCGTAGTAGGACCCTTTTTCTTTGATGCTACTGTCACTGGAGAAGTGTTCCTTGAAATGTTACGCACATCAATTTTGCCAGGTATACGTGCACTTTATGGAGCTGATGAAGAGGTGTTCTACCAAAAGGACGGGGCGCCACCACACTACCACCTAGCCGTACGAGCTTTCCTGGATGAAAATTTTCCGGGGCATTGGATTGGACGAAGAGGACCCATTGAGTTCCCTCCACGGTCACCAGACCTAACACCTATGGACTTTTGCTTGTGGGAAATGTGAAAGATAACGTCTATCGATGTAAGCCATGCACGCTGGAGGAACTTCGCCAGGAGATTACAGCGACATGTGCAGCGATCTCCACTGTAACATTGACTGACGTAGTTGCGGCGACCGCTCGTCGTTCTGTTATGTGTATAGCCGCCATCGGTGAACATTCTGAACATTTAAAGTAACCATGTGCTAAACTGAAGGTTGTACAACATGTGTGATCAATTATTAAATGTAAAATAAACACATAAGTAATACTTTTCGTTCCTTAAAGTTTGTATACATTTTTCTGACGTACTCTGTATTGCTTCCTCCTACGTACATCTGGCGAAAAGGCCATGAAGGTAAGATAAGAGAGATTCCAGCTCACACGGAGTCTTACTAGCAATCATTCTCCTCGGGGACCATTCGCGACGGAACAGGAAAAGTGGGAAGTGCCAATGGAACACAAAGTTCCCTCGGCTACACACCTTAAGGTTGCTCGCGGGTTATAGATGTAGATGTACCCTGTCAGTCCAAAGAGTCTCGAGACTGGAATAATAATTAAAAGTAGAGAAAAGGTAAGATGGTGGCTTTAATGCTTCAGGTGTTCCTCTGCATAGTCGCTCACCACTTGAGTGCAACGCATAGAAAGTTCATAGAACCACATGAAATTGACAGAAAAGTCCTTCTTTGGGATGTCATTCAACTCGCACGTCACATTGGCCTGAATGTTGATTATGTCGTCAAAGCATTAGCCCTTCATGTTAATTTCTGCCCTCTGTCACGTTGTGGTAAGTTTGTATTGATAAAACCAAATCTCGTAACCCGTGATGATTTTTTCCAGGAAAGGACTGTCCGCGTTTTGCATGTAAATCAAGTCGCGGCAAGCGTTCATGCGCGATTGTTTTTAGTAGTGTGTCAATGTGTGAGACAAACTGTGCACATACTTTTCTCTTCTTCAAAGGCTTCTGGAGAACGACTTGAACACTCGATTTAGAGATGTTCAGTTCCTTGCTCCACTGCAATTTGACACACAACAACGTTGATACACTTTCAGAACACGTACATCCTCAGATCGTGATCTAGTGGCTAGCCGGGTTGGGGATTTTCTCTGACCGGGGACTGGGTGTTTGTTTTGTCCTCATCATTCGTAACAGTGGCTAGATTAGACTCTGTAAAAATTGGGACTTTGTATGGGCGCTGATGACCGGGCAGTTGAGCGGCCCACAAAGCAAACATCATCATCATCACACATAAACTACTTAGCACTGCCTGCTCGCAACTAACTGGTCGAATGCACATCTGTTGTTGGCAGTTGTTAGTTCAAGGTGTTACTGTACTGTGCCGACGTTACTTATATTCCAGGAATGAAATCGAATGTGTGTGAAATCTTATGGGACTTAACTGCTAAGGTCATCAGTCCCTAAGCTTACACACTACTTAACCTAAATTATCCTAAGGACAAACACACACACCCATGCCCGAGGGAGGACTCGAACCTCCGCCGGGACCAGCCGCACAGTCCATGACTGCAGCGCACTAGCAATGAAATCGAAATCGGAACTTTTTGGACGGGCGGTATAGATGTGAAAGTGAGTGACGCTTATGGAACTGAGGGAATATCAGTAGTGCTAAAACGACAGAAGGATCGCTGTAACATCACGTAAAACAACACTCCAGCATCGACTGAAATAAGAGAGATTTCGTCAAAGAAAAGGAAAAGGAAACATTGATCAAAATATTAGCTTGTGCGTAACTGTGGCTATTATGAATATCAAATAAACTAAGCAAATGACTGTAACTAGCACATTTTATTGATGTTCCCGCATTTTGGAGAATTGTACGTGCATCATGACGTGGATTTATTTAAATTAGAAGGCGTAGACTATTAGTGCATATTTCTGGGTAACCTGTGATATTCGCTTCCAGTGGTCACAGGCTGTTTTTCTGAGTATTAATAATGTTACATAGACTTTCTAATAGTCTGAAAAGCTTGTAAGGGCGTTTCAGGTTACGTTGCACCGTTTCCGAGTTACTTAGCATTGGAACTAGCCTATGAAGTGTTCCGGAAGATACAATTCGAGTCAGATGTTCCCATAGCGTAGATGACAGCACACGAGAATGCTCAGCCTTTGGCTCGGGTTCGATCCTTACTACCTTCTTACGTCCACTTTTTGTATCGCTCTTTTGTTCGATTTTAGGAAACCAAACAAAGCAGAAGTTTGGCGACACCGTCTCTGGCGGGCCGCTTGAGCTGCAATGACGTGATTGTCTAAATTCAATGCTAATTAACTCGGAAAAGGCACAACGTATGTTTTTCATAACAATTATTTCTCAGCACAACCTACCCTGCAACAACCTTAGATACTTTTAAGACTGTTTCTTATAACACTATAGAAATTCTGTGTAACATTAGTAGTACTCACAAAAGCAGTCTGTTACCACAGGAAGAGGCACTTCATTTTACTTGTATAGTACAGTATTAGGTTTTTAGCTAGTCGAACTACAGTCAATAGAAACCACTTCTCATACTTTTAAATTTTCAATCTCCAGTGCGGAACACAGCTTGGCACAAAGATCATGCGCCATCTACTAATTCATGTTTGAAAGACTTGCTACGTGGCTTGGTACCAAGATCAAGTCTAAGGAGATGCAACAGAGTACCGAGAACACAACAGCACTGAAAACTCGTTTTATAAAAGAATGAAAACTAGAACGTATACCATATTCACTCTTCAAATGCTTAAGAGTGTACTATTCAGCATACATTATAAAGCTCGCCGTCTATTTTGTTTATATATGAACATATAAAGATGCCAATACAATTCATCTAACAGCACAATGTTGTACAGGAAAATGTCAGAAAACATTTTGTAGTGAGCACTAGGAAAAAAATGGTATATTTGCACATTGTGCTTACATTATTTGCAGACACAATACAAATATGAACTGTAGTTTATTATGCTTACTATAATGCAGCTGTTAACTGTGATTTTTCTTATATATTTACTGTAACAGATCTGAAGGTGGCTAACACCGATACTGGCAAAAATAATAATGTGCATCAGCGACTGAAAATATTTGTAGTAAAACTACCATCATTATCGCGGGCTCTCAATATAATATTTTGTCTATCTTTGAGAGGATTACTTTTGTATTGTATCTTGTTGAGCACAAAAGCGGTATTTTATTTGAATAACGTTTTTCTGTAAAGGGAACATAATGGAACAATATAGTTATAGAGATGGACTTATAATTCTGTCCAGCTTGGTGAATTAACTTACGATAATTGCATAAGTTATTAACAAATAATGGATTTACGTGCGGCATATCGCAATCAGGCGAACTAATTAAAGTAATGCTCCGGGGTGCGACATTTACAACTAATAAAAGTGGAAGAATTAGATGTGTCAGTTACAGGGTTGTAATTAAGGTCGCTATAATAGCTTTCATATCAATAAAAATCATCTATGTTTGAACCACAGCCAAAGTGATTATAGTTACACTTTTGCAAAATTAATTGTTATCTTACTCTGAAGCGTTTCGTCGAGTGTATGTGCAAATGAATACTCGTCCTTGTACCGTAAACATGTCTATCGGCCGCCTGTTATACAAACTTTTTAGTCAAAGGCAAGTTCAAACACGATAGTCGCGGTTTTTATGACTTTTCTGACACAATGCTGCACGTCTACGTACCATCCATTTGTCATGAAAATAAACTGTTGTTCGATTAAAATTTGTACGTATGCTGCTCGTATAAGTATATAAATCAAATCCATTGTAATTCACAGTACTGCGAAAGACAATTATGGATGAAAGTGGAGAAGCGCAGAGATTTTATCTTATTTCTGGAAACGAGTCTGAAGCATTTTAAACGTCATAAAAATACCGACAGGGCAGTGACGAAACTGAAACGGAGGCAGATTTTAGGGAAATGAAGCAAATAACTGTTAAATTTTTAAAATTAAGTATCTAACAATTGACATCAAAATTGTCATTCTCGCAACAGTAGTAGGAATTCATAGTAAGGGATTTGGCGATTCCCGTAACAGTCTCCATATTGACGTTACGTTCAATCGAACTGGCATTTTAAATTCTTACATATCACAGGGTGATAGGTAGAGGGTGACTCACACGTAAGTGAATTGCGTGGTTGGCAGTATGGGCGGAGAAGGTAAGTAAAAACTTTAGACCATGCAGAACTGAGCAGGTATTTTGTGAAATACGAGAACGATCAACTTCATCAGTCAAAAACTATGATCACTGACTTAAATTTATAAAGTCGAATTAACTTACAGTATCACTGTTCCTTGGCTTCCATTTACTTAACTCGGAAGGCACCACAGCACTTTTTCCTGATCCAGTACTATACCGTACAATAGTTACTCCAGTACTGACTGCTAAGTAAAGCAACACTGGTGCTTTGTTATTGCTTACTAGTGATATCTATGGCTACGCCTGTTGCTGATGACTCATCGGTACTACACACTGTCGTTTATCGCTGTTATTACTTTTTTTTCTTTTGCAATACTGTTGTTAGTTTTTGAAATCCTTGGCGACGGTCTTTCGCCAGTGGCCGCCGCCCGCTGGTATGCGGTGTTTGTTTTTGTTATTATTTCTGGACGTGAGGGAATGGATGTGGAAAACAATCTTGATAGCGCAACAAATCACCGAGCTTTTTTTAGAAGCGCTCACATACAATGGCGCTGTCAGACGCTGACGTTAACAATGACGTTGAAAAGAACTTATTGCTCACAACGTTAAAAGGGCTATTTACGATGTGTCAAGAATCCTACTCCGCTATGAAGTTCGGCAGTCGACTTCTGCACTGAAATTTCGAATGACAGATTCGAAAGATTTGTTAAGTGATTTTCTGATTATTGAGATGGAATCGCCGAATTTGCAGTTTCACCTGTTAGAGTTAATATGTTACAATTAGTTGAGGAATATCATAGGGCGATCTTGTAAATGACATTGTGATACTTTTAATTTGCAACATTTCTAAAGAGCTATTTTTACAAGGTATAAAGGAACCGAACATTCAATCGTTCAACAGCGCTTAAAGAATTAATTCTCGAGACTTTTTCTTTTTTTTTATAGTCGGTATTCCGTTTCGAAGATAGTGAATGCTTTACATGAACATCTTTATACACTAACATCCTCATACACCAAACACTGTGGTGCCATTTTGACTATCCCGTTGCTATTTTGACTATGTTGTAATACTAGTGATGCTTAATGATTATAACAGTTTCACTGATTTCATCTCTTTTCTTGAATTAGGTTCAAATGGCTCTGAGCACTATGGGACTTAACTGCTGAGGTCATCAGTTCCCTAGAACTTAGAACTACTTAAACCTAACTAACCTTAGGACATCACACACATCCATGCCCGAGGCTGGATTCGAACCTGCTACCGTAGCGGTCGCGCAGTTCCAGACTGTTGCGCCTAGAACCGCTCGGTCACCTCGGCTGACCTTGAATTAGAAATGGGATGTCTGACAGATATGAGATATCGAAGCGTATTGTCCATGCTGTAACAGTATTAACTAAACGATATAGCAAATAGCTAACGAACATTTAGCTTCATTATATGTCGTAAAGTGTATTGACTAATGATGCAAAAGAATGGCGATCGAGAACCGATAATGTTTGTCATCGTTTGTTAGTTTCAAAAATATCTTCATGCTTGTGTAGTTAAAGTTGTTTAAGCACCGTTGTCGTTCGAGAACAACTTTTCCATTTGTAAATTCCCTTAAAATTATCCGAGACTCCTGTGGTTTAGTGTAATACAGTATTCTATTGTCACGTCTCTTTCAGTGCTGGAGAATTTTTGTAACTTTATCTTAAACAGGATTAATAAAACTACCAGCAGTGAGACTAGCGGAGAACGACAGTGACTTCTGAAGTTTTATGTCATGTTCACGTATTGAAACTTCTCACATTCTCATTTGTTCGGTTGTTTCTGTTATTATGCAACTTCCTGGTAAAAGGTTTCCGCACCTGGGACATCTCTTCATACAAATTAACAGCATGTAACGGAAAACGTAGTACAGTGACTCCATTGCACAGTAACAATTTTCGATTGGTGTTCCACTTTCCGACAGTCATTAATAGTAAGCGTTGTTTCTGTACCATTGGACGGAGATAACACAAAAAACTGAAAATCAGCACCATGACGAAATAATCAGAAATAACGTAAAATTAATACCACACTATGTTTTGATGATTCTTTTTCTTCACTTCCCAGTTTATTTACTGTCTGTTACTGTTCTCAGCTTCCAATTCTCATTTTTATATTGAATTTATTTCACTATTTTCATTCCTAAACTTTCAAGAGGCATTCCGTGTAGATGTTGATTCTACCGTTCTCCTAGGTTTTCTTTTACGCCGCATATGTTTACTTCATTTCTGATATTAAAGTTTCTGATTCTGTCAGTTTTTTTCATTTGATTATTAGTATTGTTATTTCGCGTGGCTACGGCCTTGTCAAAGCCTTCTATTTGATGCCGGTTCGGAGGCTTACCTGTAAGATATTCTTAGAGTAACTGCGTTAATTAACGTGACTGTGGGTAGGTAATAAGAATCGCAGTATCGTGTTGGCGTGGTTCATTATAAAAGAAAGTGGAGTCGGTGAAACCCAATCGCAGCACGAAGTCTACTGTTCTGGAAGAGCACGAACGTGGGCCCTGAATTAAATGTGGCCATAGAATGGAAGGATAGGCATCAATAGTGCCACAAAACCCCATTCCATGACGCGCCGCAGTGCCACAGCGACGATCGAGATTTTACTCAGGAAATTGGTGCACTGTCTACTGATCGCGGACTATACGCCACGGCCGTGATATTAGGTGACAGTCATTGACGACCATTACTGCTACGGATTTTAGTTACTCTCAACTTCGGCTGCTACATTGGTCAAGCTGCCAGTGCCGAAGTTACACATTTCTTTTATTTCAACTTTGGTGCTACATTTCTATACGGAAAAATCTATGCACGTGGTGGTCAGAATCGCTATAACTTCTTCGAAGCACTGCCGGCCAGAGTGGCCATGCGGTTCTAGGAGCTACAGTCTGGAGCTGCGCGACCGCTACGGTCTCAGGTTCGAATCCTGCCTCGGGCATGGATGTGTGTGCTGTCCTTAGGTTAGTTAGGTTTAAGTATTTCTAAGTTCTAGGGGACTGATGACCTAAGAAGTTAAGTCCCATAGTGCACAGACTCATTTCTTCGACGCACTGGAGGATAAGCGTCTTCCATAGTCCTATCCCTTAGGCAGTCAACCGTCCACATGTGGCTTGTGAACAGTCGCCACTTGTTACAATGCCTCCACAGCACCAATTACTAGAGAAATGTCAACTTCAACCAAACAGTCTGACGGTACTATCTCAAGAAAATGCATCGTCAGGCAGATTCGATGTCACGCCGTGTAGGCACATGAATTAAATTCATGGTAACTCCAGAAAAGGATACCATTAAGAAGGTGAAGGAGATGCTACGCCTGGTGAATGGCAGTCTTAGTCTCAGAGCCCCTGCATTTTACAAGATTCGTTGTGAGCGCGGTAGCAACTACATCGGTCAGCCTATCCGAACTATTACCGACTGCTGTGCAGAACACTAAAGGCACGTTACAAATCGAGAACTTGAGAAATCAGCACTTCTGAGCACACTCTCACAAATAAGCACAGAATAATGTTTGATAGAATTAATTCTTGTGCCACGCTTTTACATACTTAGATTACGTTATTAAAGAAACAGTATTAATTATAGTGTCCTAAAATCCTCAACGGAGGCAGTGGCTATTAGCTTAGCGCTCCGCAGAAGCCAGCTCTTAAAGCTGAGAAAACAGAGAAATGCACTGAATTACTTACTTCCCGCGAGAGCGGTGGCGCTACCAGTGCAGACTCGAGACGATCTCTGAAAGCATGATGCAGTGATGACGGACGCCTACCAATCACAAGCCGTCAATGGGCTATAAATAGTAACTACAACAGCCACGACATCAGCTGTTCATGACAAAGACGACGGAGAATTTCTGTGGAAAGCTCAAATTTTTACCCAGATCAGAGGTGGAAAGTAAACCGAGAAAGTTCTACACATTTATCATGTTTATCTGAAAGTTTCAAACTCTCTGATGAGTTCTTAATTGTCGTGCAAATGAACTTAAAGTAGCGCTTTCGGGTAACACTATAGGCAATGTGTTATTTATCGTCATTATAGCCTTACGTGGCACTAGCGGGTGATTAAATATAAGTCGGCGGGGTGACCTGCATTACATAAACACGCTTGCATACGGCTGGAGTTTCTTCAGAAACCGCAAGGAACCTGTAGCAATGTGACCGGCCAGTAAACGGAGCCCTATCGTGTAGAGAACCTGTCTGATGTGTCTTTGGGCGTTATCAATATCTGCTGGGATCTGATTACATAACCTCGATTTAACACGCATCTGTGCTAAAACCTACAAATATAATTCGTAATTTTCAATAAATGAAACGTTTTTCCTTTCTGTCTCATTTATAATCGAAGATCGGAAAAATAGTTGTTTTCGTGCCTCTTGTTCTCATCACTAATAACGCCCACATTGCTTCACTCTGTCAGTCGTCTGGTCTCTAGTGGTAAATCACATACATATCTGTAAGGGATAGCACCTTTCGCACATTTCCATGTACGAGTGTACGTGAAGTTTCTTCACGCTGGCTGCAAATGTTCCAGAAAAGGGAAGAAGATTGGATTATTCGTATTGGTGACTGTGCGGTCCCCAGGGATGGACCACAATCTCGGTTAGACCATGAATCTCGGTTAGACCATGAAAGGGAAGAAAATCGTCAGCAACGTTTTTGAAGGAACCATCTCGGCAACCATTTGAAGTAATTTACGGAAACATAATTCGGATTCGGATAGCCGGAGGAGGATTTAGACACCTGCTCGTTCGGACGCGAGTCCATCCCGGTCGGTGGCTACGTCTCACTGTGGCTCAGACTTCAGTCTGTAAGAAAAGTTTCTAGCCAAATAACACTCAAACGTAAGGTACACTACTGGCCATTAAAATTGCTACACCACGAGGATGACGTGCTACAGACGCGAAATTTAACCGACAGGAAGAAGATGCCGTGATATGCAAATGATTAGCTTTTCAGAGCAGTCACACAAGATTGGCGCAGGTGGCGACACCTACAACGTGCTGATATGAGGAAAGTTTCCAACCGATTTCTCATACACAAACAGCAGTTGACTGGCGTTGCTTGGTGAAACGTTGTTGTGATGCCTCGTGTAAGGAGGAGAAATGCATCCCATCACGTTTCCGACGTTGATAAAGGTCGAATTGTAGCCTATCGCGATTGCGGTTTATCGTATCGCGACATTGCTGCTCGCGTTGGTCGAGATCCAATGACTGTTAGCAGAATATGGAATCGGTGGGTTCAGGAGGGTAATACGTAACGCCGTGCTGGATCTCAAGGGCCTCGTATTACTAGCAGTCGAGATGACAGGCATCTTATCCGCATGACTGTAACGAATCGTGCAGCCACGTCTCGATCCCTGAGTCAACAGATGGGGACGTCTGCCAGACAACAACCATCTGCACGAACAGTTAGACGACGTTTGCAGCAGCATGGACTATCAGCTCGGAGACCAAGGCTGTGGTTACCCTTGAAGCTGCATCACAGACAGGAGCGCCTGTGATGGTGTACTCAACAACAAACCTGGGTGCACGAATGGCGAAACGTCATTTTTTTGGATGAATCGAGGTTCTGTTTACAGCATCATGATGGTCGCATCCGTGTTTGACGACATCGCGGTGAATGCACATTGGAAGCGTGTATTCGTCATCGCCATACTGGCGTATCACCCGGGGTGATGGTACGGATTGCACATCTCGGTCACCTCTTGTTTCGCATTGACGGTACTTTTAACAGTGGACGTTACATTTCAGATGTAATACGACCCGTGGCTCTACCCTTCATTAGCCGGCCGCAGTGGCCGAGCGGTTCTAGGCGCTTCAGTGTGGAACCGCGCGACCGCTACGGTCGCAGGTTCGAATCCTGCCTCGGGCATGGATGTGTGTGATGTCCTTAGGTTAGTTAAGTTTAAGTAGTTCTAAGTTGTAGGGGCTGATGACCTCAGATATTAAGTCCCATAGTGCTCAGAGGCATTTGAACCATCTACCCTTCATTCGATCCCTGCGAAACCCTACATTTCAGCAGGATAATGCACGACCGCATGTTGCAGGTCCTGTACGGGCCTTTCTGGATACAGAAAATATTCGACTGCTGCCCTGGTCAGCACATTCTCCAGATTTCTCACCAATTGAAAACGCCTGGTCAATGGTGGCCGAGCAAGTGGCTCGTCACAATACGCCAGTCACTACTGTTGATGAACTGTGGTATCGCGTTGAAGCTGCATGGACAGCTGTACCTGTACATGCTATCCAAGCTCTGTTTGACTCAATGCTCAGGCGTATCAAGGCCGTTATTACGGCCAGAGGTGGTTGTTGTGGGTACTGATTTCTCAGGATCTATGCACCCAAATTGCGTGAAAATGTAATAACATGTCAGTTGTAGTATAATATATTTGTCCAATGAATACCCGTTCATCATCTGCATTTCTTCTTGGTGTAGCAATTTTAATGGCCAGTAGTATAAAAAAATTCCCAGAGAGCCCGTCGCCATTGTGCCTTGAGATTTTAATTTTCTTACAGTAATCTCAGTGTGATGATTCATCTTAATCGTATAGCAAAACCGAATATCCTTAGATAATGCGAAGAATTGTCCAAAAATCCGCTAACAGCAACCGTTGAGATGCTCTTCCAACTAAATTTATACTCAACTCAATTTTCCCCATTTGATCTTGCGGAACATCCTTCTGTCTCAGACACAGTTTATCCATGTAGCAGCCTGCTGTCAGGGACCCCTATTGCACTGCCGGTTGCTCGAATCTTGCAACATCCACATTTATGGGGCATTCATATATGACAGTTGCCCGATGTTGGACTGCATGGGAACATCAGGTCAGGCGTAGTCGTCGTCAAGTTTCTGGTCGATCATGTCTGACCACCACAAGGGAGGTTCGCCGTATTCTGCACCAAGCAAATCATAACTCCTGCATGTCTTCGTCTGCCTTCCGAGAGAAAGTCATGGATTCCCTGCAACATTCTGTGATATCTCACACCTTTGGTCGCAGACTAGCAACAGTCAGAATACGGAATTAGCATCCCATATGAAGCCTGCCGTGAATGACCATTGTCGGCGAAATGGCGACAACCTGGGGAAATCTCCCATTCTCCCAATGTTCTGGAGACTCACAGCTGTGTTACTCCTGGCGTCTTGGTTTGGGGAGCCATCAGCTATGACTTCACATCACGGCTGCTAGTGATTAAGGGAACTGTGACGGCACAACAGTACGCCATGGACATCCTCCATTCTCATATGTTACCTCTCATGCAACAGAGTCATGGTGCTATTTTTCAACAAGTCAATGCTCGTCTACATATGCCTGCATTTCTATGAACTGTCTGTGTGATATTGAAGTGCTCCCATGCCCGGAAAGAACCTCATATCTGTCCCTGATGGATCGTGTGTCGTGTCATCACAGACGTCAACTTCTTCCCAGTGCCAATATCCAGGATACAGAGAATAAGTTACAACAGTTGTGAGTTAGAGTGCCTCAGGAGCGGATACAACGGCTTTATAACACCATTCCCAACCGAATCAGTGCATGGTTCCACGCCGTACGGCGTGCAATGCCATACAGATGAGAACGCACATATTGCAAAGTCCTATGTAAAACTGACTGTATATTTTAATTACTGAAAAGATATCACATACCCTCTCATCCAGTAAAGTTTTTTTTCGTTTGCTCTCCCCTTCTCAGTGCTTCACTTTTTTTTTTGGTCAGGCGGAGTGCTCTTTAGCTTCGTGTTCTGTCTATGATGGGCAAATCGGCTCAGACCGACCGCCGTGTCATCCTCATTAAATGGCATCATTGGATGCCGTATGGAGGAACGTGAGGCTAGCCCACAGCTCTCCAGGCCGTTGTCGGCGCTCTTGACCTTGGAGCCGCTACTTCTGACTCAAGTAGCTCCTCAATTGGCATCACGAGGCTGAGTGCATCCCGTTCTAGACCTCTCACCAGGGGAAAAGTCCCTGGCGGTACCGGAAATAAAACACGTGTCCTTCGTACAGCGAACAGACGCGCTGTCCACTGTGCTACGGAGGTGGAAACAGGCCATGTATACAGAGATTATTTGCGTAACATTGTTAATAAAGTTTCCCTGACTATCGTTTGTTGATATACCTTCGGACCAAACAACATGGGACGCTCATCTAAATAGTCGAACAACAATATTCCCAGTATGACCACCTTTTGTTTGCATTAAGGTTAGTGATATTCTAGCTAACTTAGTGTTGTTTTCAAGATCCTATTTTATGTTCTTATCACGAATTTTATGTTCAGGCACAGTGTGCCTTTACGGTATGTTTCTCTATGACATTTCAACTAATTTTTGAAAATGTTTTCTTGTATGCTTTAATGTGTATCTCATTAAGATGCGCTGCTGTACTCAGCTTCTCCTGCCGAAGGTTAGGTTTCTAGCTTCCTACGCTATGTACAGCGTAAATTAGGTTTTGCCAAGAACGTGTGGCGACATTTTACTGTGTAGCATACTGCTAAAATGTGCATCGCGACGGTTTATCCTATCGGGAGGTTTAAACTTGGGAAGTTTATAGTATGGCGCGTTTTACTTTTTAACGAGCATGTGACAATAGTCACTAATCTACTTCCGTAATGGCGGGAAATTGTCTGTTACGCTTACCGGCAATTCGAGCCGAAGTAAAAATTTGTAACAGATGCTGTATTACTCTTGAAAGGTAGGACAGAATGCACCGTGTTCACTGATCAGTTTCAGTGGATACATGATCTACGAAACAGCTTCTGTGGTTTCATCACACAGCTGAGTTACACATTATTATGGCAAGCCAAGTAACTTTTATTAAATGTTGCACAGGCACAATGGTTCAAATGGCTCTGAGCACTATGGGACTAACATCTGAGGTCATCAGTTCCCTAGAACTTAGAACTACGTAAACCTAACTAAACTAAGGACATCACACACATCCATGCCCGAGGAAGGATTCGAACCTGCGACCGTAGCGGTCGCGCAGCTCCAGACTTAAGCGCCTAGAACCTCTCGGCCACAAAGGCCGGCTGCACAGACAGAGATACATGACTTTTTCAACATAGTCACAAATTCTCTGAAAACAGCTATCGGAGCGTTGAATCTATCGCTCATTTCCTCGATGACTTTCCCCCCTTATATTCTTTCAGCTTGTCGAAAAGATAGAAATAGCATGGCGCAAGATGTGGACTTCCCGGTCAGCATCAGCCACGTCTGTGCGGCCTTGGTCAAATTGTTGGCGCCATTGTATTACAGATGGATGCGACATTGCATTTGGTCCATACGTTGCCAGAATTTAACGGTGGATATGCGTGCAACTTAAGACATTTTGTGGAATGTCCTCACGTATGAGAGTACGTTCTGTCTGTATGCATGTCATGGGTGTTCACGTGTGGACCTGGTGGACCTGGTGACCTGCTTTTACAGAGTGCATTCGCCCAGTCAAGTCGCATCTCAGGCTTCACGGTGTGTGCGGCCACCGGTTCCAAACCGTGGTCACATTCCGAGATTCTACAGGGTAAATTAACCAGTGACCGCTACATTGCACAGGCTGTTATCTTCGTGCTACTCCCACTGTTTCGACAGGAAAAATGGTTCAAGTGGCTCTGAGCACTATGTGACTTAATATCTGAGGTCATCAGTCGCCTAGACTTAGAACTACTTAAACCTAACTAACCTAAGGACATCACACACATCCATGCCCGAGGCAGGATTCGAACCTGAGACCGTAGCATCAGCGCGGTTCCAAACTGAAGCGCCTAGAACCGCTCGGTCACAACGGCCGGCTTCGACAGGAAGGTGACGCACTTTTTCAGCAGGACAACGCGCGTCCACATGCTACCACTGCCGCTGCGTCGCCATGTGTACCGCGTGGTGTACAAATGCCCTGGCCAGCGAAATCACGAGATCTCTCACCACACATATGGGACATGATGAAGCGGAAACCACTGCAACAAGGACGTAAGGTGCTTGGGACAGTTTATAGTAGCGTGTCATTCGGCGCATTTATGATTGTTTGCGTGCGAGGATACACACCTGCGTTGCCGCCAGTGGCAGAACACTGTTTATTTATGTGACTGTTTGGGCACTCTTTACTGTGATGTTTGTATAAACTTGTTGTAGCTGGGATTCACAGTGATACAAAAGTTTTTGAAGGACATCATCTTTACGCCAGTGACCGTTATAAGTTTTTATTACACGCTATTGCAATTTCGGCCTTAGACCATTATCAAGTGCTGATATTACGGTTTTAAGCCATGCCAACGTAATGTAAGATGACACATTTGTATGTCATTGTCAATCCTGTGTAGCAACGACACGAATGTATTTAACAGGATTGACAACGACAGACGAATGTGTCAGTTTACATTACGTTGACATAGCTTAAAGCCGTAATATCAGCACTTGATAATGGCCTAAGGCCGAAATTGCAATAGTGTGTAATAAAAACTTATAACAGTCACTGGCGTAAAGACGATGTCCTTTAAAAATGTGATATCTGTGTTTCATTTGGTTTGAATTTGATATCATATTCTCCTAAAACCCTTCATCGCACTTGTCAACAAAGTGATCTTGTCCTTGAGGGTGTTACATTTTTTCCCGGCAGTGTAGGTTGCTCAAATAATGGTTTATAAACCACGAGCCGTAGCAAATGTTAGTGCTTAAATTCTCCGTCCGAGCAAGCCTCGTAAGACCCAATGGTAACGACAGCCTGCGGTGTCATCCTCAGCCGATAGGCGTCACTGGATGCGGATACGGAGAGGATATGGTCAGAACACCAGTCTTTCTGCCGTTGTCAGTTTTCGCGGCTGGAGCCTGTACTTCTCAATCAAGTAGCTCCTCAACTGTCTCTCAAGGGCTGAGTGCACCCCGCATGTCAACAGCGCTCGGCAGACACAGACGGTGGCCCATCCAAGTGCTAGACTAGTCCTACAGCGCTGAACTTCGGTGATGTGACGGGAACCGGTGTTACCACTGCGGCGAGGCCGTTGTCGAGTGCATAAGCTTGTGAAGTAAAATTTTACTAGACGTTACCTTCACATGTTATATGGAAGCAAAACTTTTAAAAAATACAGGGTGTTACAAAAAGGTACGGCCAAACTTTCAGGAAACATTCCTCACACAGAAATAAAGAAAAGATGTTATGTGGACATGTGTCCGGAAACGCTTAATTTCCATGTTAGAGCTCATTTTAGTTTCGTCAGTATGTACTGTACTTCCTCGATTCACCGCCATGATTTCATACGGGATACTCTACCTGTGCTGCTACAGCATGTGCCTTTACACGTACGACACAACATGTGGTTCATGCACGATGGAGCTCCTGCACATTTCAGTCGAAGTGTTCGTACGCTTCTCAACAACAGATTCGGTGACCGATGGATTGGTAGAGGCGGACCAATTCCATGGCCTCCACGCTCTCCTGACCTCAACCCTCTTGACTTTCATTTATGGGGGCATTTGAAAGCTCTTGTCTACGCAACCCCGGTACCAAATGTAGAGACTCTTCGTGCTCGTATTGTTGATGGCTGTGATACAATACGCCATTCTCCAGGGCTGCATCAGCGCATCAGGGATTCCGTGCGACGGAGGGTGGATGCATGTATCGTCGCTAACGGAGGACATTTTGAACATTTCCTGTAACAAAGTGTTTGAAGTCACGCTGGTACGTTCTGTTGCTGTGTGTTTCGATTCCATGATTAATGAGATTTGAAGAGAAGTAATAAAATGAGCTCTAACATGGAAAGTAAGCGTTTCCGGACACATGTCCACATAACATAATTTCTTTCTTTGTGTGTGGGGAATGTTTCCTGAAAGTCTGGCCGTACCTTTTTGTAACACCCTGTATAATTATACAGGGTGTAAATTTTAAGTTGACAAACCTGAATAACTTGAAAAATAAGTTTCACACGAACAAATGTGTAGAATTCAAAATTGATTATTTTCGAGGGGGACATCTGCTGGTGCTAAAATTAACCCGCCACCCCATCCCCCTGGGGGTCGGGCAGGAGGCCACTTTAAAATTTCAAATGAGAACCTGCATTTTTTATTGTAGAATCAGACACTACATAGGAAACTACGTACATTTTGTCTTAAACATTTGTTTTGATTTTTGGTAGTTGGCGCTGTAATTCAAGAAAATCCATGTTCTCATTTTTGCGTGGAAAATGGTTAAGGATAAATTAAAAATACTTATTACTTCGTAAATTTTGATTCGCTGAAACGAAAACTTTTCCTCTCTCCCCATAGGGTGAGAGAGAGGAATTAGAGTTTTACAAATGTTGACTCAAATATTTTTTCCGCAGATTCGGATGAGCTTTGTTTGTTTCGTGGTCATGAGGCGGCCACACAACTTTTAATTATCAGACAAATCATCTGACTAGCTGACTAAGTAACCAAACATTAGTTTTCGCGAATGAAAATTTACAAAGTAAATAACTATTTTTTATTTATCCGTAACCATTTTCCACGCAAAAATGAGAACATGGATTTTCTTGAATTACAGCGCCAACTACCAAGAATCAAAACAAATGTTTAAGACAAAATGTACGTAGTTTTTTATGTAGAATATGATTCTGCAGTAAAAAATGCAGGTTTCCATTTGAAATTTTAAAGTTGCCTCCCGCCCCACCCCCAGGGAGTATGGGTTATTTTTAGTACTAGCAGATGTCCCCTCGAAATTAATCAACTTTGGATTCTACACATTTTTTCGTGTGAAGCTTATTTTTCGAGTTATTCTCGTTTGTCAACTTAAAATTTACAAAAATGGTTCAAATGGTTCTGAGCACTATGGGACTTAACATCTGAAGTGATCAGTCCCCTACAACTTAGAACTAGTTAAACCTAACTAACCTAAGGACATCACACACATCCATGCCCGAGGCAGGATTCGAACCTGCGACCGTAGCAGTCGCGCGGTTCCGGACTGAAAAGCCTAGAACAGCTCGGCCACCGTGACCGGCCTTAAAGTTTACACCCTGTATATCGTTGAATAGGGGACCCGTAATTAATCTGTGCTATGAGCCCTGCACGACGTCAAACCGGCCTTATCTAATCTACCTGCACTCTTGTTAACTCTGCCAGAGACAAGAATCGAGGAAAATAAATGAAGTATTGACTGGTGGCAGCCAATATCCTTCCTGTCACCCGTTTCGTTTGAATGACATCATTTGTTTGTAGTCGCAGGCGTGCGACCGGGTCATTGATCGTTGCCACGCCCACCTGTCAGCGGCTGGAAGTCGTCAATCGAGTTTCTGCCGGACACTGCGCACTTTATGATTTAGTTAAGCTGATCAGCAGCGTGCTCTGGAGCAAGAGTTAATCCCGCCTCGCAGCAGGAAGCTTATAATTTGGAGGTCAAGTGACTAAAGGCGACGTGCAGACCGCCACCAGGATTGACCTCTATCCCAGCAGACAGAGAGCTGCAGCGGCAGGCGGATGCTGAGTCATTCGATGATTCAGGCAGCGGAAGCATAGTGCTCCCGCAGACTACGTCCTGCCTCTCTGCACACCCGCTTTCCGAACTGTTGTAAATGGCCACCAACTGCAACTCGTTGAAGCTTGTTTCCCTGCGCACGCTACATCAGAAATTTCGTTCAGCATGTTATGCATAACATTCTCGTCCGCCAATCCCGAATGCTTGGCGAACCCGAACTGCACTGAGAGAATTTCAAAGGTTGTTCAGGGATATTTCCTGAGTGTTTTGATGCGAGGGACCCGTGGCCTCCAGTGACTCGTTACAGAGTAATACACTGAGATGACAAAAGTCATGGAATATCTCCTAATATCGTGTCGGACCTCCTTTTGCTCGGCGTAGTGCAGCAACTCCACGTGGCATGGACTCGGTAAGTCATTGGAAGTCCGCTGAAGAAATATTGAGCCATGCTGCATCTATAGCTGTCCATAATTGCGAAAGTGTTGCCGGTGCAGAATGTTGTGCACGAACTGACATTTATGTCCCATAAATGTTCGATGGGATTCATGTCGGGCGTTCTGGGTGACCAAATCATCAGCTCAAATTGTCCAGAACGTCCTTCAAACCAGTCGCGAACAACTGCGGGCTGCTGACATGGCGCATTGTCATCCATAAAAATTCCATCGTTGTTTGCGAACGTGAGCTCCATGAATGGCTGCAAATGGTATCCAAGGGGTTCAGTTGGACACGAGGACCCACGCCATATCATGTAAACACATCCTCCTTTATGGAGCCACTACCAGGTTTCTCAGTACCTTGTTTTCAACTTGGGTCCATGGCTTCGTGGGGTATGCGCCACACTCGAACCCTACCATCAGCTCTTACCAACTGAAACCGGAACTCATCCGCCCAGGCCACGGTTTTCCAGCCGTCTAGAGTCCAACCGATATGGTCACGAGCCCAGGAGAGGCGCTGCAGGCGATGTCGTGCTGTTAGCAAAGGCACTCGCGTTGCTCGTCTGCTGCCATAGCCCATTAACACCACATTTCGCCGCACCGTTCTAATGTATACGTCCGTCGTACGACCGATGTTGATTTCTGCGGTTATTTTACGCACTGCTGCTTGTCCGTCAGCACTGACAACTCTACGCAAACGCTGCTGCTCTCGGTCGCTAAGTGAAGGTCGTTGTCCACGGCGTTGTCCGTGGTGAGAGGTAATGATTGAAATGTGGTATTCTCGGCACACTCTTGACACTGTGGATCTAGGAATATTGGATTCCCTATCGATTTCCGAAATGGAATGTCCCATGCGTCAAGTTCCAACTACCATTCCGCGTTCAAAGTCTGTTAATTCCCGTCGTGCGGCCATAATCACATTGGAAACCTTTTCACATGAATCACCAGAGTACAAATGACAGTTCCGCCAATACACTGCCGTTTTATACCTCGTTCACACGATACTACCGCCATATGTATACGTTCATATCGCTATCCCATAACTTTTGTCACCTCAGTGTAATATACTACGATTTTTTCGGTTTATTACCCTAATTACCGTTGTTTTTGTGAAAATACTTTGAAAACAGTGAAAAGGCATGTAATATACAATGGACAAAACATACAATACAAAACACAACATTGCTAAAGTACTGTGATACTTGCCGTAGCTGCGGTAACAGCTCAATACTGTGCCGTTGTGCTGCTATTCCACTGCGTTCACCGAACCCTTACACGAGGTTGATATCAAAGAACTCTTGATTAGTAAACCTATCCATATTTCTGTGTATCAATGTTAACGTACAGCTATCACCGTCAGAAAAAAAAAAACAGAAACAGAATCTTGCAGTACCTACTGAATGCAAGCTTGAGGTCGAAGAGTTAAGTGGCTGTTACTGAGTGAAAGGAATAAGTTCGTTTTCGAACAAGACAAAAAGTGCATAACGTCTACATTTACACTGTTGTTAAAATATTTTCAGTGCAATACAGATACAGAGATACATGTGGGTAAAGGATCTAACGAGCTGCAACTACTTCGTAACGACCCACTGGAGGCCATGATTCTCGTGAACCAAAATAATCAGAAATTATCTTTGAAATTTTTTCGATAGAGTCCGGGTTCACCCTGCACATGTTTACAATTAATTTAATAGAAGTGAAAAATTTAAGCCTATCACTGTGAATAATCCAGAATGAAATTTCCACTCTGCAGCGGAGTTAAAACGATGTCCTGCCGGACCGAGACTCGAACTTTGGAAGGTAGGGTGTGAGGATGGGGCATGGATCATGCTTGGGTAGTTCAGTCGGTGGAGTGCTTGCCCGCGGAAGGCATAGGTCCCGAGGCCGAGTCTCGGTCTAGCACGCAGTTTCAATCTGCCAGGAAATTTCATTGTGAATATTCATAACCGACCAAAGAAATGAGAATTGGAGGAGCAGCTCGTCTTTAGTTTCAAAGATCCGACGGAAAAAAATTGCTTGTTAGCATACCTCTGAAGCTCAGCATGTTCATAAAAGGTTAATTTCTTATTCTAGTGGAGAAAGTTGCTTAAAGGAAATGAACTTTTATTCGGAGAAGTAAGGATCGTATCCCCAGCTGCTCAACCTACTTTTGATCTTTTATCGTTTTCGTAAATCACTTCACGTTAATACCTGAAGCGTTCCTTAAACAAGTCATGACTGGTTCATTTTTGCACCTGCGTTAATGATCCGTTTCTAATGACGCGTATATTTAAATTCTAACCGCCCTACCCTATCTTGCAGCTACAACTGAAATAACATATACATACACTCCTGGAAATGGAAAAAAGAACACATTGATACCGGTGTGTCAGACCCGCCATACTTGCTCCGGACACTGCGAGAGGGCTGTACAAGCAATGATCACACGCACGGCACAGCGGACACACCAGGAACCGCGGTGTTGGCCGTCGAATGGCGCTAGCTGCGCAGCATTTGTGCACCGCCGCCGTCAGTGTCAGCCAGTTTGCCGTGGCATACGGAGCTCCATCGCAGTCTTTAACACTGGTAGCATGCCGCGACAGCGTGGACTTGAACCGTATGTGCAGTTGACGGACTTTGAGCGAGGGCGTATAGTGGGCATGCGGGAGGCCGGGTGGACGTACCGCCGAATTGTTCAACACGTGGGGCGTGAGGTCTCCACAGTACATCGATGTTGTCGCCAGTGGTCGGCGGAAGGTGCACGTGCCCGTCGACCTGGGACCGGACCGCAGCGACGCACGGATGCACGCCAAGACCGTAGGATCCTACGCAGTGCCGTAGGGGTCCGCACCGCCACTTCCCAGCAAATTAGGGACACTGTTGCTCCTGGGGTATCGGCGAGGACCATTCGCAACCGTCTCCATGAAGCTGGGCTACGGTCCCGCACACCGTTAGGCCGTCTTCCGCTCACGCCCCAACATCGTGCAGCCCGCCTCCAGTGGTGTCGCGACAGGCGTGACTGGAGGGACGAATGGAGACGTGTCGTCTTCAGCGATGAGAGTCGCTTCTGCCTTGGTGCCAATGATGGTCGTATGCGTGTTTGGCGCCGTGCAGGTGAGCGCCACAATCAGGACTGCATACGACCGAGGCACTCAGGGCCAACACCCGGCATCATGGTGTGGGGAGCGATCTCCTACACTGGCCGTACACCACTGGTGATCGTCGAGGGGACACTGAATAGTGCACGGTACATCCAAACCGTCATCGAACCCATCGTTCTACCATTCCTAGACCGGAAAGGGAACTTGCTGTTCCAACAGGACAATGCACGTCCGCATGTATCCCGTGCCACCCAACGTGCTCTAGAAGGTGTAAGTCAACTACCCTGGCCAGCAAGATCTCCGGATCTGTCCCCCATTGAGCATGTTTGGGACTGGATGAAGTGTCGTCTCACGCGGTCTGCACGTCCAGCACGAACGCTGTTCCAACTGAGGCGCCAGGTGGAAATGGCATGGCAAGCCGTTCCACAGGACTACATCCAGCATCTCTACGATCGTCTCCATGGGAGAATAGCAGCCTGCATTGCTGCGAAAGGTGGATATACACTGTACTAGTGCCGACATTGTGCATGCTCTGTTGCCTGTGTCTATGTGCCTGTGGTTCTGTCAGTGTGATCATGTGATGTTTCTGACCCCAGGAATGTGTCAATAAAGTTTCCCCTTCCTGGGACAATGAATTCACGGTGTTCTTATTTCAATTTCCAGGAGTGTATCTATACAGTCTATCCAAACAGTTTCGAAGCTGCTTTTATTCGTCGTATATGAGCGACGTCATCACTGTAACTACGGTGGTAGCTTGAACTAATAACTGTAAACAACAGATGTGCATTTGACCTATCAGTTGTGAGCAGGCAGTGTTAAGTAGCGAACGTGCGACCGTAGTGTATCAACGTTGTTGAGTCACAAACTACAATTGAACAACGAACAGCATATCTCTAAATCAAGAGTTTAAGACATTCACCAGGATGTTTTGAAGAAGAGAAAAGTGTGTGCAAAGTTTGTCCCGCAAACCTTGACTCTCGAACACAAAATAGCGACAGGTGGACGCCTGTCGCGTCTTGATTATAATAAAAAACGCGGACAATTCATTTCTGGGGAAAAAAAAATCATCGGGCATGGATGTATGTGCTGTCCTTAGCGTAAGTTAGTTTAAGGTCGATTAAGTAGTGTGTAAGACTAGGGACCGATCGATGACTTCAGTAGTTTGGTCCCATAGAACTTACCACAAATTTCAAAAAAAAAAAAATCATCACGGGTGAAGAGATTAGGTGTTGTCAATACAAACCTATCACAAAAAGATAAAGTGCAGAATGAGTCTCTGATGGTTCGTCAAGACCGAAGAAGTTGCGAATGTCATGCGCGAGTTCAACAACTTCTCAAAGAAGGACTTTTCTGAGAGTTTCACCTGACTGTATGAACGTTCTGTACGTTGCACTCAAGAGGTGTAGATTATGAAGAACACTGAAGCATTCAAATTACCATCTCAATTTTTCTCTATTTTTCATTAATCCATTTTCGAAACTTTTTTGGGCTGATGATGCATGTACTCACGGAAATGAAAATCGGTCCACCCATAAAGAGGCCTGAGACTTACTCGTCTACATTTTGAACCCATATCTCTAGAATGGGGGATTATACAATCAGAGGGCGTCTTGCTGAATTCGTCGTATCAATCAACGTTTGTTAGTTCATGTGGAGTTTATTACAAATCTTTCACAGTTGCAGTACATATGTTTTGGCGACTAGTTTCGAGCCGTCTGGTTCATTCTCAAGCCTGACCTACTGAGGCTGCATTGAAAGTGCCTAACCTTAATGTGACAACCAGCTAAAATTGACAAGGTGTGCATCACATAGTGACTGCAGATAAATGTCACTGCATAAGTCAGAATCAAACTCTTGATTCCAACTTCTATAGTGCGGTATGTATATTGTGACATTTATCTACCGTCACTGCGTGATGCGTGTATTTCCAATTTTAGATGGTTGTCATTAAGATCACGCACTTTCAGCGCTGCCTCTGTAGGTCAAGCTTGAGAACAAACCAGTTGGTTCGAAACTAGTCGCCAAAATATATACCTGTAGCTGTACAGCTTTGTAATAAACTCTTCATGAAATAAAAGGGTTGTTGGTCGTACTTCAACAAAATGTTGAAATTGCATAACAGTTTGTTAATTTGCTCTGATTTTCCAGATTAGCATTCCCGTTTTCCCATTGGCTGTAAACCGGGCAGGTTTTCCCAATGAGAAATCACTGGACGTCGGTCGCGCAGAGACATGCCATGAAAACTGGTTCCCTTTTTTTCCTGAAAGCGACTTCTACTGTACGCTCCAGGAACCAAAGAAACACTTTTAACCAAATCAGCATTCCTTCAAGTGACGGTTTTTGTGAAGCGAATGTATCGTCATCTACTGTACCTTTCTAAATTGTGCTCACTATGCACGTTTGACCCCAAGGAAACTGCGAGGCTTACCTTCCCTGTCGGAGGAACGGTCTGCATGAAGAGCGTCACATGATCTCGCTGTACAGGGTAATGTGCACACGCGTAGTGTATATTGCAGGACGTTGACTCACATACGTGTAGACCACCTCAATAATGACTAAACACTGCTGATGAAAATTAGATTAAGATAGCTCTAAGTCCACTGTCATACTACGTACATTGTCACTCTCGCTTATAGAAGGAGGTTAATATCTAATGTAAAAAATCAAATTGTTCGAAGAGTCTATTGTTAATGCCTATAAACTGCTCATTTAGAACGACCGTGTTTGTAGTTATCAAGACTTAAATGTAGATTCATTCTTGACACTGTTATCCTTGGAGCTCTGTACAAAACCTCTAACTGTTTAATTCGAGATCTTCACGATTGTATATGGGACTTTACGTGAGGACTCTTCAATAAGCTGTAAATTTTCTTTAGTAGTAATACTTCATAATGAGCTTCATATTCGGAAATCATACAGTTACCTTAATTTTGCGAGCACACTGAGTCTCTTGCTAGTGGTGTAATTATATATAACAGTCAATCTTAGGCCACTGAATTTTATGTCTGCGTTATGTTAAACGTGATATGAAGCTATTGCTCCGTTTAAAGGGCTGTGCTTAGGATTTTTTAGCTAACTTTCATAAAAGACAAAATCTTATACTCTTGGTATTCCGCAGGCTGTATGTATTTATTAATATATATCTCACTACAAGCAGAAGGCACTGAAAATGGTTTCTATGGCCGAATACCGGTCTATCAATCAAAAATTTTACATGGAGCACATTGTGAACAACAAGATATTTTTAAGAATTCTGTAAATTCAGTACGACTGTTGGAACGAGAATTAAAATGTGACTTCAGATTTGCCTGGAACCTTCTAATCTCGTGGTAAATCGTTATACTAAAAGCAGCTGGGATTTAATCGTGATCTGTGTGTGTTAAAGTAATGACTGTAGCAAATAGTGAGTGTGGTAAGGCAGAAGGAGGAGTAAGTAGTCGGTGAGCTTGGTTTAAAATTAGAGTCATTTGTGCATACAAGGTACAGTAGTTAGCGGTGCAGTAGGGACATAGTTACAACACCTATGATCCTATTTAACAATGGCACAGACTTCGTCCACAGCTTCAGTTCACTACTTATTTCCGTATGCAACCCAGACGATTGTATCTACTTTTGTCGAGGCTATCACTGGTGCCTAATATGATAGTATATTTAACATTCTGTAAAGTGTATAGGTCCTACTTCTGTATTATGCATTACTGTGGCATTTATTGTATGTTATATTTCAATTAAATTTTCATCACTATGGTAGTAATGCACACTCTAGGAAAAAAAATCAACGCACCATGAAGGAACCATCCAAATGGAATGTAAATCGGTAGATGTGCAGCCAAACAAATGATTACCGTTTCAGAAAAAAATAGATGATATACCGAACAGAAAGAGCTTCACTCATTGTGTAAGTCAAAGCATTGGTCCACCTCTGGCGCTTATGAAAGCGGTTATTCAACTTGGCACTGGTTGATCGACTTGTTGTCTGACCTTCTGAGGGACTTCGTGCGAAATGCTGTCCGAGTGGTGCGTTAGATCGTCAGAATCCCGAGCTGGTTGGAGGACGTTGCCCTAGTGTGTTTTGACTTGCTCAATTTGTGAAGCTCTTTCTTTTGAATAAATCATTCAGTTTTTCTGAAACTGTTATCATTTGTTTGTTCATAAACATCACATCTACCGATTTCCGTCCGTCCCCTTCGGATAATTCCTTCGTGGTGAGACTTCTTTCGTCTTTCTTTTCTATGAGTATATTTTAAGGTGTATGTGCTTGTAGTTTTATTTGGTGTGGCAATGTTTTCTTGGCCCGATATCTGACTGGTACCATGCTATCTCTCCTGTCCAGTGTGGTAAACTGTTACACGTAACAGTGTATGATGTTTGGATAACTATCAGTTGTTGCCCGACATGACGACCAATTTTCCATATTTGCCGTGTACTGAGTCACAGCAATAGGCACTGCTTGCGAATCTGTAATATACATATATTACACTTCCTTCTTTTGGGTTGTCTGTAGCAGTATATGAATGTTTTTTGTTCCTGATAGGATGTGTTTGCCCGCATCTCGTGGTCGTGCGGTAGCATTCTCGCTTCCCACGCCCGGATTCCCGGGTTCGATTCCCGGCGGGGTCAGGGATTTTCTCTGCCTCGTGATGGCTGGGTGTTGTGTGCTGTCCTTAGGTTAGTTAGGTTTAAGTAGTTCTAAGTTCTAGGGGACTGATGACCATAGATGTTAAGTCCTATAGTGCTCAGAGCCATAGGATGTGTCAGAAAGTCGTTTGGTTTTGCATTTGAATGGTGTAATTGTGAGTGTAGTATTGGCACGTTCAGGACAGAGTATTACGACTGTTTTGCTTGTTTACCCCGTGTAAAACCCATCGCGTTTCGTCCCCTGTTATTATTTAATACCGCCGACCGCGGTGGCCGAGCGGTTCAAGGCGCTTCAATCCGGATCCGCGCGACTGCTACGTTCGCAGGTTCGAATCCTGCTTCGAGCATGGATGTGTGTGATGTCCTTAGGTTAGTTAGGTCTAGGCAGTTCTAAGTTCTACGGGACTGATGACCTCAGATGTTAAGTCCCATAGTGCTCAGAGCCATTTGAACCATTTTTTTATTTAATACCGTGTTATTTGCTGCAGCTCTGTACGCCGACGAGACTCGTTGTTTGTGTAGTTGGGAATGGATCATATGGTACCCTGACCATTAGCACCCAAATGAGTTTCGACTGGGCTAACTCTTAACGTCGAACTAGCCTTGCTTACCAACTTTGTCCTCACCACAATTTTGGGCTGCATCTCTCCGATAAAATTAGCTGAGTCATTCGTAAATATTCTGAAAATCGAACTTATGCTCAACACTGAAGACAAACGTTCATTAATCATTATGGACAAGAAAAATGCAAGTGTTTTTTAAAGGAACATGAGACAGACTTTTGAAGTATTTTTCTCATTGTGAGCGTATGCTAAGTTAGTGGCGTCTCCCAAGCCCGTCGATGTGCTTGCACGCGAGCCAGCGGAGAGAAGGAGAGAGCACCAGTGCGTAACGCGATAATGCGCACATCTGTAAGCCGCAGCTATCGCCGCACATGTGTTTCATTTCCTGTGGTCGTGTGACAGCTCAGAGCGCTGACCACGGCGTGACTTCCTGTAGAGGCAGACGCCACACCACGTGGTCAGCTGTAAATGCATGCGCTCAGTGCAGCTCTTCCAGTATTAAGAATCAGCCAAAACAGTTACGAGCTCCTGTGTTTGTGTGGCCGCAATAGAAAGATACTCATCTATTCGACACAAAATTGTTTCATCAGATAGGAAGACGTGCAGCATGTGCGATAAATTATGAACAAAATTCTACAGGAAATGAACACTGGACGATTTAATAAAGCATTATGGGTGAAAACTGCATCGCTGCACCTCCACACCATCCACTTTTGGCGCTAGCACTATTTGTACAATTTGTATTTTGAATCAGTACCACAACTACGCTTATTACCGAAAGTACTATCCTATGGCGATCAAGCAAATTTGTAACTGGATTGAGGACTGTACCTGCTACTATAGCAGTTTATCAAGATTTAGTGAGTTTGAACGTGGTGTTATACTTGGCGCACGAACGGTGGGACACAGCATCTCCAAGGTAGCGATGAAGTGGGGATTTTTCCGTACGACCGTTTCACGAGGGTACCGTGAATATCAGGAATCTGGTAAAACATTAAATCTCCGACATCGCTGCGGCCGGAAAAAGATCCTGCAAGAACGGGACCAACGACGACTGAAGAGAATCGTTCAACGTGACAGAAGTACAATCCTTCCGCAAATTGCTGCAGATTTCAGTGCTGGGCCATCAACAAGTGTCAGCGTGCGAACCATTCAACGGAACATCATCGATATGGGCTTTGGGAGCCGAAGGCCAACTATGTAGCCTTGATGACTGCACGACACAAAGCTTTACACCTCGCCTGGGCCCGTCAACACCGACATTAAACTGTTGATGACTGGAAACATCTTGCTAGTCGGCTGAGTCTCGTTTCAAATTGTGTGTGTGTGTTTGAGGTTTACAGGCGCTAAACAGCGGGGTCATCAGCGCCCTTCAAATTGTATCGAGCGGATGGACATGTACGGGTATGGAGACAACCTCATGAATCCACGGACCCTGCGTGTCAGCAGGGGACCGTTCAAGCTGGTGGAGGCTCTGTAATGGTGTGGAGCGTGTGCAGTTGGACTGATATGGGACCCCTGATACGTTTTGATATGACTCTGCCAGGTGACACGTACGTAAGTATTCTGTCTGATCACCTGCATACATGCATGTTCAGTGTGCATTCCGATGGACTTGGGCAATTCCAGCAGGACAGCGCAACACCCCACACGTCCAAAATTCCTACAGAGTGGCTCTGAGTTTAAACACTTCTGCTGGCCACCAAACTCCCTTGATATGAACGTTATTGAGCATATCTGGGATGCCTTGCAACGTCCTACGGCTTTATAGACAGCTTGCGGGATTCATGATGTCAGTTCCCTCCAGCACTACTTCAGACATTAGTCGAGTCAATGCCACGTCGTTTTGCGGCACTTCTGCGTGCTTGCGGGGGCCGTACACGATATTAGGCAAGTGTACCAGTTTCTTTAGCTCTTCAGTGTATGTGTGGTGTCTTTTTTTCGGACTTAAGAATACATCGGGAAGAATAAACACTACACATACAATAGTAATATACAGGGTGGATCATTTCATCAATAATGGGGAATAACTCCAGATAGAGATTAGATACAACAAAATGTTGGAAGTAAAAGTTGTAGGTGGTAAAGAGGGTCACGCATTGCTACTAATGGCTATGAACTTGAACGAGATTTTTAAGGTGATTTGGTGGTTAAACTGATTTTTTAAAATTGATAGCCTAATACTTGATTTAAAATTTGAACGGAGCACCAAATTTTACGTATAAAATGATACACTATTCAAGGTCGGGGCAAGGTTTAGTGAAGGTCAATTAACAAATATGTTTTTAATTCTAGTAGGGATTAACTCGTAATAGAGGAGGGATACAGCAAAATGCAATGTTAGATGCAAATTGGAAGGGGAATTAGGGGTCAGGTGTCATTACCAATAACCATGCTTCTTAAAGTTAATTATCGAAGGTCATTCGAATGTTGAGTTTTTTTTCGTGACGTTAGGTTTGGAAAGACGGAAAGAGGGAAGAGAAATATGAATTTTAAGTTTTAATGATCGTGTATATTGGCAAAACTAAATACTTCACAACGTATAAACGTTATTCTGAAATTTACAAGACAGAACAAACATAAATAGAACGTAGATCATTGACTTAAAAGTCGTTCAGTGGGTCCCCTGTCTTGTCATTGCTCGGGATGCGCATTCCAGTTTGTAACTAACATTGTATTTTGCTGTATCCTTCCGCTATTCCGAGTTAGTCTCAACGAGAACTAAAAGCATATTTCCTTATTTGACCTTGATTGAACCTTGGCAGGACCTCGAATACTTCGCCGCAGTTTTGAAATCTTAAATCATACCTTAGGATTCCCTTTTTAAAAAATCACTTCAGCCAGCAAATCACCTTGAAAATGACTTTCAAGGTTACGGTCATTAGGTTACGGTCATTAGTAGTAATGCGTGACCCTCTTTATCACCTACAACCTTTACCTAAAACATTTGGCTGCGTCTCATCTCCATCACGAGTTATTCCCCATTATGGATAAAGTGGTCCACCCTGTCTATTCCTTGATGGTATTTCATGATATCTTCAGTGTGGATGAACCCTAGGTCCGACTTCTTGCGGGAATCTTGCTAAATGCTGCGGGCGAGGTTGGTGAACAGGGGGACGCTACGGAAGTAGTGTGCAACAAGTTGGGAATTTGGGTTGCACAGAAAGCATGCTTGGACAGCCGGCGCGGGTAAGGCTACTGCTCGAGTAAAGTGATAAATCCAGGTTCGATTCCCGGTCCGGTACAAATTTGCACTTGACTCCACTGAATTGTTTCACTGCCCTTAGTGGCTGACGTCTGTATTTCTCTCTCATCCCATCATAACCAATTGTGCAATGAGAATAGTGACATAGTTTACTTACTGCAAGATTTGCCCCTAGTCTTCTCTACTCCTCATGAGTTGTGTAGTGTGTTGTACGGATATATTTGTGTCAGGAAAAAAAATTCCAACAGGGGAATAATAACCCACACTTATTGTGTGAGAATGGGGAAAACTCCGCCAAATTAAAATAGTAGATGAAACACACAGTTCAGTCGTTCACGACCGGTATTTGCATACTTGTTGATTTTTGTTACGTGGAAATCAGGCCGTAATCTGAAGCATATTGCCCCGCCTAACGTGTCATCCCCTAATGCTGGGGACATCATCAGAGGCAATAATGACTCATAAGTACTTTCAAATACAAACAAGATTAGCAAGCGCAATTGTTCATTAACTTACGAAAATATTAAATGGAAATTGTGCATCCCTATGATATTTTCGTAATATTTCAATCTATGTAACCTCTGAACCATGGGAACAGATTACATTTAATAAGCAATACATTCTAATTAACTCATTTCTGAAACTGACACATTATTAAAGACGAACTCCATCGTTCCAGGAAGTGCAGTAACCAATTTGGAAAGGTAGTTATATTGTGGGACTTACTATAATCACAATGAAAAGCAACATGTTGTCCCTTAAAAAACTGTAGCACGTACCATCCACTGGAGACTTCCGATGGGCAGAGATTACCATATGACAAACAATAATATACAAGTACAGGATGTAATCTTCCTCGATGGCTGGATTGTGTATTATCTACATTCATTTTTTATTCACCTTAGTGTGCCTATAGGTACTCCGCAAAGTCTCCCACTTTTCCACCACTCAAAGAGTGAGATACTGAAATCTGTTAATATATTGGTGTCCAAAACTTAAGGACGAAAGTAAGATACGAATGATGTGTCACTACCAAGTAACGCAGCTCGATGAAACTTGGACCATACATAGATACACTACTAGCCATTAAAATTCCTACACCACGAAGATGACGCGAAATTTAATCGACAGGAAGAAGATGTTGTGATATGCAAATGACTAGCTTTTCATAACATTCCCACTAGGTTGGCGCCGGTGGCGACACCTACAACGTGCTGATATGAGGAAAGTTTCCAACCGATTTCTCATACACAAACAGCAGTTGACCGGCGTTGCCTGGTGAAACGTTGTTGTGATGCCTCGTGTAAGGAGGAGAAATACGTACCATTACGTTTCAGACTTTGATTAAGGTCGGATTGTAGCCTATCGCGATTGCGGTTTATCGTATTACGACATTGCTGCTCGCGTTGGTCGAGATCCAATAACTGTTAGCAGAATATGGAATCGGTGGGTTCATGAGGGTAATACGGAACGCCGTGCTGGATCCCAACGGCCTCATATCACTAGCTGTCGAGATATCAGGCATGTTATCCGTATGGCTGTAACGGATCGTGCAGCCACGTGTCGATCCCTGAGTCAACAGATGGGGACGTTTGCATGACAATAACCATCTGCACGAACAATTCGACGACGTTTGCAGCAGCATGGACTATCAGCTCGGAGACCATGGCTGCGGTTACCGTTGAAGCTGCATCGCAGACAGGAGCGCCTGTGATGATGTACTCAGCGACGAACCTGGGTGCACGAATGGCAAAACGTCATTTTTTCGGATGAATCCAGATTCTGTTTACAGCATCATGATGGCCACATGCGTGTTTGGCGACATCGTGGTGAACGCACATTGGAAGCATGTATTCGTCATCGCCATACTGGCGCATCACCCGGCGTGATGGTATGGGGTGCCATTGGTTACACGCCTCGGTCACCTCTTGTTCGCACTGACGGCGCTTTGAACAGTGGACGTTACATTTCAGATGTGTTACGACCCGTGGCTCTACCCTTCATTCGATCCCTGCGAAACCCTACATTTCAGCAGGATAATGCACGACCGCATGTTGCAGGTCCTGTACGGGCCTTTCTGGATACAGAAAATGTTCGACTGCTGCCCTGGCCAGCACATTCTCCAGATCTCTCACCAATTCAAAACGTGCGGTCAATGGTGGCCGAGCAACTTGCTCGTCACAATACGCCAGTCACTACTCTTGATGAAGTGTGGTATCGTGTTGAAGCTCGATGGTCAGCTGTACCTGTACACGCCATCCAATCTCTGTTTGACTCAATGCCCAGGAGTGTCAAGGCCGTTATTACGGCCAGAAGTGGTTATTCTGGGTACTGATTTCTCAGGATCTATAACCCAAATTGCGTGAAAATGTAATCACATGTCAGTTCTAGTATAACATATTTGTCCAATGAATACCCGTTTATCATCTGCGTTTCTTCTTGGTGTAGCAATTTTAATGGCCAGTAGTGTATTTTTGATATGGCGAATAGATGAATTACCCTTAAGAGGGTCGAAGTGCGAGGGGTGTTTAATAGCTAATCCAATTCATTTTTTCTGAAAGCAAGTTAGTTTTATTCAGGATTCCAATACGCTACATTATTCCCCACTTTTTTGGCTACAAAAGCATATATTTTTTAAAATAATCTAAGTTGAATGCGACGGCCTTATGCCACCATACTGGGAGAGTCTGTGTAACAGCATCGTACCACCCTATGGTCGACGTCTTGTTGCATCAGTGACCTCCCCGTCATCCACGTACTGCTTCCTGCGGAGTGCATCAATCATTGGCTCAAACAGATGGAAGCCTGAAGGTGCGGAAGATGCAGGCTGGAGAGAGGATGAGCAAACACAGCCCAAAAAAAGTTTGTGAGCGCCTCTCGGGTGCGCAGACTTGTTTGAGACTTTGCGCTGTCATGCAGAAGGAGAAACTCATTTGCGTTTTTGTGGCTACGCACAAACTGAAGTCGTATCTTCAACGTACTGAGGATAGCACAATACATTTCAGAGTTGATCGTTGCTCCATGATGGAGGACATCAAACAGAATAACCCCTTCAGACTGCCAGACTTTACCCTCTGAGGGTGCACCTTTGAACTTTTTCTTCGGAGGGCACTTCATAGATTGCCGTTTTTTTCGGTCCAATGTGAGGAACCCACGTTTCATCACCTGTGACACTGTTCGACAAAAAATTGTCACGATCAACATCGTACCGTGCAAGTAATTCAGCACAGATATTCCTTCGTTGCTCTTTATGTTCTTCTGTTAGGTGGCGTGCACACACCTTTGAGTACCCCAACTGATGGACGAAGGTGTCAGCACTACCAGCAGAGACGTTCACTTGTGCAGCGAGGCGTTTGCTTGTGATCCATCGCTCACCTCGAATGAAAGTGTCCGCACGTTCCAACGTTTCAGGTGTCACAGCAGTGTGCGGCCGGCCAGAGGACAGGTTTGCGCGACACTGTTACTACGATGAAAGACGTCTCGCCGAGCGAACACCGAGCATTTTCTCACTGTCACGTCTCCGTAGAAATTCTGTAAGCGCCTATGAATATTTGCGATGCACTTGTTTTCTGCAAGAAGAAACTCAATGACGGCTCTCTGCTTGGGATACACCTCCGTTACAGACGCCATTTTGAAGGCTACGTATAGTACCGCCACCAATCGGAACTTCATGAAACTATAGGTGCTGAAGCAGGAATAGTCCACGATGTCCCACAACGAATTCCGCATTTTTTCAACCGAAATTAGTTGAGAAAAAAGTGTTGATTTACTTATTGAACGTTCCTCGTGGAAATAATTTCGTTTCTGCTCCTGTTAATAGCACACAATGACTTATTTTTCTTGTCTGGAGGTGCGTGCTGTGCTGTCGTGTGACTAGGGCCTCACGTCGGGTAGACCGTACGTCGGGTGCCAGTCTTTCGATTTGACGCCACTTTGGCGACTTGCTCGTCGATGGGGATGAAATGATGATGAGGAGGACAACACAACACCCAGTCCCTGAGCGGAGAAAATCTCCGACCCAGCCGGGCATCGAACCCGGGCCCTTAGGATTGACATTCTGTCGCGCTGACCACTTTTTTTACTTTTAATCTCATTTTGTTCGCTTTTGTTCGTTGTATCTGCTCGGGACGGACGCCGTAAGACATCCGTTTAGGTTCGTTGTTGATCGATTAAAATGGTTCAAATTGCTCTGAGGACTATGGGACTTAACTTCAGAGTTCATCAGTCCCCTAGAACTTAGAACTACTTAAATCTAACTAACCTAAGAACATCACACACATCCATGCCCTGGCAGGATTCGAACCTGCGACCGTAGCGGTCGCGCGGTTCCAGACTGAAGCGCCTAGAACCGCTCGGCCACTCCGGCCGGCGTTGATGCATTAACTCAGTTTTTTTTATTTCAGAGGGCAGGTAACCCTCTGACCCAACACGCTGAGCTACCGTTCCGGCAGACACTCAGATACCGGGGGCGGACGTCTGGAGGTGATACGTGTGAGCATAGCTGTGCAACGGTAATAAAAAGTTAACTCCACTAATCGTTAATCCGTTACTAAAAAAGTTAACCTCGTTTATAGTTAAAGCGACAGTTTACAAGAGATTTATCGGAAGTTATAGTTAATTGTTAACTCGTAATAGAAAAATATTATGCTGTGGGCTTAGTGAAATGAGCAAGTGAATCAAACGTATCACCGTTGCTTAAATAAAAATGTTTTGGTAGGGGAAGTTTAGGTAGCACATCGAAGATAAATAAAAAACGGTATAATCATTTAATAATTTAGTTTTATAATTATTTAGGTATCAATATTAGATCCCGGGAGAATCAAAATACAGAAGAATACGATAGTGTTTGACATAAGGTGCATACTTCTCTTTATAAACATCAACATGTTAAGGCTTTCATCCGAAAGCGATGCTCGTATAGGGGACAAAATGTCTTTGCCCACAGAAAAAAGTCCTTCGACTGCAGCAGTCGAGGGTATCGGGATATTATATTTAATAAAAAACCTGCTCCCCGATAAAACCGCATGGTTCAATAAATCTTTTAATTTCGCGTCCGCCATATTTTGACTAGGCTCTGGGCTTTCATTTTTAGAGATGTGTTACTACTAAGCTTCTCTTTAGATAGTTGTTAGAGCTAGAATCCGATTCAATGATTTAGTTTCCACGGTCAATTCACTAACAAAAAGTAGTTCTTAATGCGAACTCTGTAAAGAACCAACAATAAACAGACAACACTCGATTATTCTCTCTCGCACTCGATTGTTTACATCAATCGGCAGCAACCCGACGTAGTCACATACCTACATGATCCGAACTGATCAGAACATGATTTCTGCAGGTGGCACAGCGTCATTTTTGTCATAAATAATAGGTAAGTAATTAACGATTAACGGACTCAAAGGAAGTTAAAAGAGTCCGTTAACGTTTTCCAAAATTAACTTAGAAGTTAATCTGTTGCTCGAAAAGTTCGTTGTTTAACGGTTTTGCGCCCAGCTGTGCCTATAAGTATAAGAGGATTATTTTTTGTTTATTTTCGCTCAGTTTGTGTGCTCTGGTGACATCAGCATTGTTTGGTGGAGAGTTGATTCTTGCACACTCTCTAGAGTGTCGCCCGCGTTTGTGAGTCAGGCGCGCTCTTGAGATTTCCAACTGGGCGGCGCAACGTAAGAGTTGACCTTGTGGATCCAGGATTTTCTGAAGAAACGAGAGAAAAACATTCTGCCGTTATGCTTGTATTGTCGCCATTGTCAGAACGACAATAGCCGTAGCTGTACTGGGGCATTCGAGGCTGGCGTGGACGTTTTGTTTATGTGCAGCGGAGCGCGTGTCAGATTACAAGGTAAAGTTTAATGGCGTCACCTCCAAAATGAGACAGCTGATTTTTTTAATTAAAAAGAGAGAATGAGTCAGAGTGTGAAATTTTCAGGTTAGCCAAGAAAAGCGGTACGACAATATTGACACTGTTACTGTCGTAGACTCACTGACAGAGGAGGTTAGACACCTAGGATGAGAAGGAATGAAATTTAACACTTCGAGAAGTTACACGGTTTAATTCGAGTGATTATAAAAATCAGTTAAATGAACAACGAAAATGGAAGTACGAGCTCACTGCTGGTCCTTTATTAATAGGGTGTTGCACCCCATTGAGCATTGATGTGTGAACTTATTCCTTTGAGAAGGGAGTCGTACGGTAGCTTTATCTTCTCATCAGGTAAACTGCTGAACAAATGTTGTAACATTCCCCGCAATATTGACACTGACACTGACTTGACATGTTCCATTGGGAACGGATTGGGGATCTCGCTAGCAGAGGAAGTGCCTCAACATAATTCAGGCAGTTCAGAGGGACAAGAGCCGTGTGTGAATGTGCCTTGTTCTGTTTAAAGATGCTACCAGGATATTTTCCCGTGAAAGGTAACAAATGAAGATGAAGGATGTCTGCGAAGTACCACTATGCAGTAAGAATTCTCTGAATCATTACCAGAGGTCATATCTGATAGTTCCCCACACCACGATTCTTGTCTCCCCAAAATTACCTGTACCTTCGGCACAGCTATACTTGCAGACGATGACCAACCGGTGTAGTACAGAACCGAGATTCTTTCTAGAAGGTGGTGCGACACAACTCGTCAACGTTCAATGCTTTTCGGGAACGGCACCACTCTAAACGCAGCCACCTGTGCTTTGCTGTTAACGCAGCCTTTTCGTGGGACGGCGAATCTGTAGCCTGGCGTTTGCTAGTTTCCGTCCAATGGTGCGGAATGAGAAGGGGTCTTGTAGTGAACCCATTAGTTGCGCCCAGATTGCAGGGGTAGATGTGAAGGGGTTAAGATGAGGTTGGCGCACAATGCGGTGATCCTCTTTTGGTGTGGTCATACGTTGCCGACAGGAACCTTAGCGATGCGTGTGATTTTCACTTTTAACACTACCGTCCTCTGAGTCATTACATAGCTAAGTAAACAGCTATGTAAATGCGTAGCTACACGTAACGGGAAACAGCAGTGCAGAAAAACGGTTCTAAAATGATTGTCCCAATGAACAAAAACTTTTAGTGCTCATCTTGTTTGGACGATATAATTGTGGTTCCGAACATGGTCTTCTTGTTGTCTAGGAGATGATGTAAAGGTGCAGGTTTTTAAACGTGGTGGAGACAGTTATTCTCATTTTCATGATATTTTGATTTATTTCGTCTCCACAAATGGCAAACAATGGAACTTATGCATCAACCCTCTGCATGTTGCTAAAGAGAGCCTTCATGCAAGCTGACACAGATTTCATGTTCACTGTAACAATTTAATTAAACATTTGATTCATTTTCAGTTATAAATCACATTTTCCAATATAAAAAAACTTATATGGCGCACTTTTTCTGCGTAGCACAAAAATTAACCTACTACGCAGCACACAGACAAAGATTGCCCTACTCGAGGTCGAAACAAGGACTTCCCAAATTTTGGTGCGTATCAGAAACGATGTATCACAGCTTGAATTTCTAGAGTGTTCTTTCTTACTTTCTTTCTTTTGCTGGTGCCGTTTTTTCCGTGGATACGCAGGGTCGGCATGGTTAATCGGATGTGGCAATGGTAGTTGAACGGGTGGCCGGATGCCCTTCCTGCCGCCACCCCGTACCCCCCGGGAAGGAATTAGTGTACCCCAACTGTCTGCGACTAGTGGAATCCATGGAATAGTGCGAAAGTGTTCACATGTCTGTGATCCGTGTAACTGAGGCGGGACGTGGGGACCAGCCCGGTATTCACCTAGGGGGATGTGAAAAACCGCCTAAAAACCACATCCAGGAAGCAGTGCGTTAGCGCGCTCGGCTAACCTGGCGGGTTTGAAGTTCTAGATTGTCCCAGAACCGATAATTGGTCAAATTAACTATTATACATATTTTTCTGCATACACGAGTGAACGGTTCCAAAGACAAAATTTCTCCTGAGGTTAGAAAAATTTACAAAGGTAAAAATAGTCATATATTATTATACATAATTTTGAAATAGAGTTTTTGTGTTGTTTACGGGATACGTCACATCGCCAAAATAATAAATATTACGTATTTTCTTCCATATGACTTGTTTCTTTATGAAATATTAAATTTGGTTTAGAAAAAAAGTGTTTTTGTTTTAAAAGACAGTAAAATATTATGAAAAAAATTCGCAGTTGAAACACTGTAACGTGTGAAACATATGCAGATTATGATCACATGAAACAAATAGAATTATAGGATAATTAACTTCTTTAAAATCAAAGAAAACAATAGTGTTACAAATATTACAGAAAATTTATAAAAGAGTAGTCGTTTTCGCTCTCCTTTTGTACACAGACTAGCCGTTTTAGGTAAAACATAACTGAAAAACTAATGGAGTCACAAATTTCATAAAAAAAGGCGAGTACCGTTATCTACTATTGGTCAAAGGTCCTCATAATTCTGGTTCATTGTACACTGGCACATTAGAACACCCAACGTGCCTGGAGTTTTCACGATTCCACCAGCTGGTCGCACGCTGATCCATAAGAATGCTCTTAGCAGATTGTCAAGGAGTCGCAATGTTGTCTCACTCGAGCACACGGCATGCTCCTTGGTCCTTCACAATGCTCACTAACCACGTGGAACAGGACACGCCCACTAGATATGTTCTCAGACCTGATAACATGGTCACGTGGTGGCTCAATGAGAAAGTTATTCGATTGTATCACATCAGAAAAGCCCCCACATCAATATTTCAATGTTCATTTAAATTATAAATATCTTGAAGACAAAGATCTGTAAATTTACATATATACAGGGTGTATGACATAAGCGATTAGTCGAAGCAACAACGTCTGGTAAACAGAGGCTCTTAATTGTATACGAGCTATGAACGTTATTTATCTTCGAAACTGTGAAACAAATGTCTTCTGCTGCAAGTTCTTTGCTTTCCATATTTTGAGAGGTGGTAGTTTGCAGCAAAACAAGAAAAAAATGTCCAGTAAACATGGGCTAAATATACATATCTCATGAGCTATGAGGACTTGTTCATCTTAACTACTATGAAACTCATCTCTTCTACTGAACAAGTGCTCATAACTCGTAAAGAATGCGTTTTAGAGTCCATGTTTACTAGACTTTTTGCTCCGAATAATCGTTCCTGTCATATCCCTGAAAACTGACCACTCCATCTGAGACATCCTACATGTGCGACACTCCAGTAAATTGTTAAGTCTTGATACATACTAATTTTGTGTTAGAAAAGTGAGACACCTGATGTAGCCACGTGAGCTGTACATCCGTTTTAATCTATAATTCTACAGGTACCATTTTAAAATTACCTACAAAGATGAAATATCGCAATAAAATGGAGCAGTAATAATAACAATAATAATAGTCACATGATGACAACACTAATACACTACGGTGGCCGTCTCATACAATGGCATCGCTAATCATTTACACACTCGCTGACGTATATCGGACTGTTCCTTGCCTTATTATTTATCAGTCAGCGTAATTCACCTGCTCACTGTCACTCCGTGTAGTCTCAGTAGACAGCGCATCGCATTTGCAAGGAAGGATAAAAGGAAGATTAGGTTTTAGCGTCCGAGTGTTTCAGGGATGGGGAAGGAAATAGGCCGTGCCCTTTCAACGGAACCATCCCAGCATTTGCCTCAAGCGATTTAGGAAAATCACGGAAAAGCCGGACGCGGATTTGAAGCGTCGTCTTCCTGAATGCAAGTTCAATGTGTTAGCCACTGCGGCACCGCGCTCGGTCGTCCCATTAGGCAACATGTGGTTTACTTATAGATTTGGCGACTAGTGAAAGGGCAAATATAGCGTCGTAGAGTAAATTATGGTCGCGAACGCGACAACTAGATTACGAAGATAAGATTTAGTTCCATTGAGAAGTACACTCCTGGAAATGGAAAAAAGAACACATTGACACCGGTGTGTCAGACCCACCATACTTGCTCCGGACACTGCGAGAGGGCTGTACAAGCAATGATCACACGCACGACACACCAGGAACCGCGGTGTTGGCCGTCGAATGGCGCTAGCTGCGCAGCATTTGTGCACCGCCGCCGTCAGTGTCAGCCAGTTTGCCGTGGCATACGGAGCTCCATCGCAGTCTTTAACACTGGTAGCATGCCGCGACAGCGTGGACGTGAACCGTATGTGCAGTTGACGGACTTTGAGCGAGGGCGTATAGTGAGCATGCGGGAGGCCGGGTGGACGTACCGCCGAATTGCTCAACACGTGGGGCGTGAGGTCTCCACAGTACATCGATGTTGTCGCCAGTGGTCGGCGGAAGGTGCACGTGCCCGTCGACCTGGGACCGGACCGCAGCGACGCACGGATGCACGCCAAGACCGTAGGATCCTACGCAGTGCCGTAGGGGACTGCACCGCCACTTCCCAGCAAATTAGGGACACTGTTGCTCCTGGGGTATCGGCGAGGACCATTCGCAACCGTCTCCATGAAGCTGGGCTACGGTCCCGCACACCGTTAGGCCGTCTTCCGCTCACGCCCCAACATCGTGCAGCCCGCCTCCAGTGGTGTCGCGACAGGCGTGAATGGAGGGACGAATGGAGACGTGTCGTCTTCAGCGATGAGAGTCGCTTCTGCCTTGGTGCCAATGATGGTCGTATGCGTGTTTGGCGCCGTGCAGGTGAGCGCCACAATCAGGACTGCATACGACCGAGGCACACAGGGCCAACACCCGGCATCATGGTGTGGGGAGCGATCTCCTACACTGGCCGTACACTACTGGTGATCGTCGAGGGGACACTGAATAGTGCACGGTACATCCAAACCGTCATCGAACCCATCGTTCTACCATTCCTAGACCGGCAAGGGAACTTGCTGTTCCAACAGGACAATGCACGTCCGCATGTATCCCGTGCCACCCAATGTGCTCTAGAAGGGTTAAGTCAACTACCCTGGCCAGCAAGATCTCCGGATCTGTCCCCCATTGAGCATGTTTGGGACTGGATGAAGCGTCGTCTCACGCGGTCTGCACGTCCAGCACGAACGCTGGTCCAACTGAGGCGCCAGGTGGAAATGGCATGGCAAGCCGTTCCACAGGACTACATCCAGCATCTCTACGATCGTCTCCATGGGAGAATAGCAGCCTGCATTGCTGCGAAAGGTGGATATACACTGTACTAGTGCCGACATTGTGCATGCTCTGTTGCCTGTGTCTATGTGCCTGTGGTTCTGTCAGTGTGATCATGTGATGTATCTGACCCCAGGAATGTGTCAATAAAGTTTCCCCTTCCTGGGACAATGAATTCACGGTGTTCTTATTTCAATTTCCAGGAGTGTATATCACAGCGGCACATAATGCACGAGAATGTACAAAACGAAATATCACATCCCCTAACAATGTATTCACTGAGAATTGTAGCGTAGGAACTTAAAACCGGTACTACGGATTGCTATTGTTTAAAGAATTTTTGGAGTGTGTTGTTACAGGTGTTCATGTGACTTCAAGTAATGTTAATTAGTTTGAGCATTACTATTAAAAAGAACCTATTATTTCAGAAGGTGATAAAGAGGTTTTAGATAAGGGAGATAAAGTCATAGTGGGTCAGGAATCGTAGGAATTATGATTTGCAGAAAATTCGTGAAAGGGTAGCGGAACCCTGCTTGCATACTCCGTTACATATTCGAAAGCGAATGTATCGGGTGATCAAAAAATCAGTATAAATTTGAAAACTGAATAAATCACGGAATAATGTAGATAGAGAGGTACAAATTGACACACACGCTTGGAATGACATGGGGTTTTATTAGAACCAAAAAAATACAAACGTTCAAAAAATGTCCGACAGATGGCGCTTCATCTGATCAGAATAGCAATAATTAGCATAACAAAGTAAGACAAAGCAAAGATGATGTTCTTTACAGTAAATGCTGAATATGTCCACCATCATTCCTCAACAATAGCTGTAGTCGAGGAATAATGTTGTGAACAGAGCTGTAAAGCATGTCCGGAGTTATGGTGAGGCATTGGCGTCGGATGTTGTCTTTCAGCATCCCTAGAGATGTCGGTCGATCACGATACACGTGCGACTTCAGGTAACCCCAAAGCCGACAATCGCACGGACTGAGGTCTGGGGACCTGGGAGGCCAAGTATGACGAAAGTGGCGGCTGAGCACACGATCATCACCAAACGACGCGCGCAAGAGATCTTTCACGCGTCTAGCAATATGAGGTGTTTTTTTTTTTTGTTCTAATAAAACCCCATGTCATTCCAAGCATGTGTGTCAATTTTTACCTCTCTATTTACATTATTCCGTGGTTTATTAAGTTTTCAAATTTATACTGACTTTTTGATCACCCGGTATTTCAGAAGGAAAAACAGGTATTGTTACTGCGTTCAGTAGTTGTATAGCCGAGGAAAGACAGGAGAAAGAAAAACAGGAAAGAAAGCAGAAGTGTCTAAACAAGTAGCAAGTGCAAGACAAACAGAAAAGAAAACGGGAGAAAGACGTGAGGAAAGGAGGAAAAGCAGGAGAAAAAAGAACAGATACAAAAGAGAGCAATTAAAATGAGAGAGGAAGAAGAGAAACTTAAGATTTTGCGTTCTGTCGACAACGATGTCGTTAGAGACGGTGCACGAGTTCGGATGAGGCAAGATTGCAGATATGTGCCATTTTCTATTCAAAGCCACCATTCCGACATTCACCTTAATCGATTGTGAAAAGGACACAAAAATTAAATTTAGAACAGTTTAATAAGATTTAAAAATCTCTCCTCTGAATGCTAACTTTCAGAAGAAACCTGTCTAAACTTCCAGCTGTCGTTAGTATTGTTTCAGAACAATTGTAGGATGGAGATGTTTAGAGGAACTGCGTTGGTGCGCTTTAGGGCTTGGGTAGAAATTTAGTATATGTGTGGTGTAGTGCACATCGGTTCATTAGGTAAACTTTAATTTGGAGTATCTTCAGTTGCTTACGAAAATAATAATAATTACTTTAAACTACTACAAAGAGTAGATTGATCGATGAGAGGATACGGAACAAAAAAGGTCTAACGAACTAATGTCCGGAAATACATGGTTTCCATGTTAGAGACCATTTATTCAATCATACATTGTTACAGTGACTACGGTCTAATACGCGCTGTATCATGCAGTCACAGTTACTCCTTCCTAGAGGGTGGTGCTGTGCCTCATACGTCATGCCCTATCGACCTCTTCTGCCATAGTAATTGGCAACGTTGTGTCCGATTCACTTCTCTTGCTGACTCATCTTGTAGTGGATGTGATACAGTGTTGTACACAATGGTTCAGTATTCGAATCGAGAGTTTACAGACATAGTGGATACTTACGGAAAGACAAATGACAATGGGCGGCAGGCAGCAAAGTTGTATCAGGAGACATATCCCCGCCAACAACAACCACAGCATTCAATGCTTGCAACGGTGTTCCGCTGTTTGTCTTAGACAGGGTCGTTTCAGAAAGCAGGAAATCATGAAGAACGTACCCGAAATTTTCGGACACCAGAATTGAAGGAAAATGTGATTAACACTGTGGAAGGCGACCGCCGTGTCAGTACCAGGCAGTTGGCCCGCCAATACAGGGTAAGCCAGACGACCGCGTGGAACATTCTCCAAGACAATTGTTACTACCGTTATCACTTCCAGCGTGTGCACGACTTACTAGCGACAGACTTTCCACATCGTTAACATTTTTGTCACTGGTTTCTTCACCAGGCAACCATGATTCCGGGATTTGTGTCATCCATCCCTTTCGCAGATGAGCCGGCCGCGGTGGTCTAGCGGTTCTAGGCGCTCAGTCCGGAACTGCGGGACTGCTACGGTCGCAGGTTCGAATCCTGCCTCGGGCATGGATGTGTGTGATGTCCTTAGGTTAGTTAGGTTTAAGTAGTTCTAAGTTCTAGGGGACTGATGACCACAGATGTTAAGTCCCATAGTGCTCAGAGCCATTTGTACCATTTTTTCGCAGATGAGGTCAAGTTTACACGGAGTGGTATATTCAGCTTTCATAACAGTTATCTATGGGACAGTATGCAGAACCCCCATGGTATGATGACAGCGAATCATCAGCATGGGTGCAGCTGGAATGTGTGGGCCAGAATAATTGGCGACCGTATTTCGTTACCAGTCTTCAAAAATGGTTCAAATGGCTCTGAGCACTATGGGACTTAACATCTGAGGTCATCAGTCCCCTAGAACTTGGAACTACTTAAACCTAACTAACCTAAGGACATCACGCACATCCATGCCCGAGGCAGGATTCGAACCTGCGACCGTAGTGGTCGCGCGGTCCCAGACTGAAGCGCCTAGAACCGCTCGGCCACTCCGGCCGGCCTACCAGTCTTCCTTCCACATCGCCTAACAGGCCGGAACTGTCGGCGTTTTTTTGCCTGTGACTTTGCCTCCCCTGCTGGAAGAAGTGCCATTGATGATTCGAAGGATTATGTGCCTGATACATGATGGTGCTCCAGCCCACTTCGCCATTAACGTCCGGGTGCATCTCAATCGTATCTTCCCTGGTCGATGGGTCGGACAAGGGTCTCCAGTTGCATGGTCTGCTCCTTCACTGGATCTCAAACCGCGCGATTTCTGGTTATGGGGCCATATCAAAAGTATCGTGTCTCCAGATCCTATTCCAGATGTGAAGACACTGGAGCAATGTACTCATGCTGCGTTTGACACTGTTCGGATGCAGCCTGGCCGATGTGAACGTGTGAGACAGAACATGCTACGGCGCGTAAACGCATGCGTACTAGCACACGGAAAGCATTTTCAGCACATACTGTAACTGTGGCTGCATGGTACAGCGCTTATTACACCGCAGTCTTTGTAACAACGTATGGTTGAATTAATGGTCTCCAGCATGGAAACCATGCATTACCGGATATAAGTTCATTAGACCTTCTTTGTTCTGTATCCTCTCGTCTATCAATCCTTAGGTACAGGGTGGAAAAAAATCACCCTATATATACAAGGGGAATTACCAAACTTGCACCGCAAATATTGCGGAAATGGAAAGTGCTATTGATGTGCGGTTTTCACAGAATGGATTGGTAGCCAGAGTCTCATATTTCTACCCAATATACAGCTTGCAGCAATACTTAGAAAGTGTATTTTTTATGCGAACATATACTTTTTAAATGGACCAATGCCTATTGACATTAACAAACTAGAAGTAGGGTAAATTAGAATACCAATGGTGCCAGTTGTAGGATTCTAGGTCGAGTCGTTTGCGACATACCGTGTTTTGAAAAGTTGCCACACGGGCACTTCTACAAACCTGTGACAACACACGATAAAGAACAACACAAGTGTGTACACTAGTTGTTTGGTTTCTGAACAGTAACGAGACAATTAACCGTCAGAGGTTGTGTTCAAAATGACCACTGGCAGCGACAATACACGCTTCGAATCTGGTATGGAACGGCTACTACCAAAAAATGGTTCAAATGGCTCTGAGCTCTATGGGACTTAACATCTGTGGTCATCAGTCCCCTAGAACTTAGAACTACTTAAACATAACTAACCTAAGGACATCACACACATCCATGCCCGAGGCAGGATTCGAACCTGCGACCGTAGCAGTCGCGCGGTTCCGGACTGAGCGCCTAGAACAGCTCGGCCAACGCGGGCAGCCGGCTACTGCACACGTGCTAGCATTTCAGCGAAGGTGTCCAAGCAAGCTGCAGTAATACGTTGTTGCATATCATTGAATGTAGTTGGTACGTCATTGTATACAGCGTCTTTCAGCTTTCCACACAGGAAAAGGTCTGCAGGTGTCAAATCCGGGGAATGGGCTGGCCAAGGCACAGGTAGGCCCTCTGCGTCCAATCCAACGGTTTGGAAACAATTCGTGAAGACATGCTGCAGTACTTCAGGCACTATGGGCTGAACAGTCATCATGTTCGTACCACATGTTCCTCCTTAGTTTGCAGAGGAACGTCTTCTAGCAGCCGTGGAAGATGATGGTCTGTTGGGATGCTGCAATACTTACGCGCATTCAGTGTTCCATCTATGAAAAACGGATCTATGACCTGATGGTTCACTATCCCACACCACACGTTTGTGAGTCCGCAACTCGTGGTCGTGCGGTAGCGTTCTCGCTTCCCACGCCCGGGTTCCCGGGTTCGATTCCCGGCGGGGTCAGGGATTTTCTCTGCCTCGTGATGACTGGGTGTTGTGTGATGTCCTTAGGTTAGTTAGGTTTAAGTAGTTCTAAGTTCTAGGGGACTGATGACCATTTGAACCACTCTTTTGTACTCCACTGACGCTGACATTCTACTTGACGAAGCCAACGGAGACTGTCGAAAGACCAATAGCGCATGTTTCAGCAGTTTACCTGGCCATGACTGATAAATGTGGCTTCATCACAAAGCAAGATGCACAATACATCTGGAATATTCCGTCTTAGCGCCCATGTCCAGAAGTTAACACGATTCTCGGAATAGTTTTCATGCATCTCCTGATGGGAGAGGGACGTGATAGGGATGGGAGCTATGTCGATGGAGAATGCGTAGGTCACTTGCCTGACTCGTCCCGTTTTCTCATGCGATTGTACGGGAGCTAACGTGCCGGTCAACTACAACAGCAGCAAGAACATTAATTTCCCCCTCTTCTGTCGTCACTTGTTTCCTTACATTACATTGTATAGATGTTACACACAAGAACGAACTGCACTCTCCATACACATGAGCACGTAAGCTTTTTCTGCATTGGTAAATCCCATCGTCCACTTACGATCTATTGCTTGGACTGTCACACAATAAATACTAGCAAGTCGCAGTGCACTCAAGGAACACACAAGTAAACTTCAAGCAAAGATAACAACTTCGTACCAAGTAACTATGCAGTTCGAACAGCACAAATAAGTATCGGGGTGGCAAATTTTCAAAATACGATATCTCGTAAACAACTCGCACTAGAATCCTGCAATAAACACCACTGATATTCTAATTTACCCTAATTTTAGTTTTTTGATGTCTACAGGCATTGTTCCATTTTAAAAGAGTATGTCTGCATAAAAAAACATTCCACGTATTATTACAATCTTTGTATTGACTAACAATACGAGCATCCTGACTACCAATCCATTCCGTGAAAACCGTGCATCAATAGCACTTACCAGATCCGCAGTATTTGTTGTGCAAGTTTTAGGTGGTTCACCCTGTATACTCTAGTCAAGAAAATGTGTTGAAAAATATTTATCACATGTAAAAGGTAAGACTGTAGGTATTGTGACTGCAGAATAAAGACCTCTAAAAGGATTCTGAATTAAATATATCTATCGTTTCACTAATGTGTTCAACAAACTCTGCAGAAAATTTTCGTACCAAATAACTTGTGAAAACAATTAAAGGAAGTGATATTCACTCTGCAAGCTAATTTACAATAAATCGATAAGGACAGCTCTAATAGTTCTTGTCTTAATCCTAGTATCGGAGAACCATTCGTAAAATATAATTGTTTTATTTGGTGCCTTACTTGTACTTAATTTCGTTAAAAGGTATTTTTCACCATTATTTTATGAAAGCATCAGACTTGAGATAACTTCACGAACGGTAGGTACAAATTATCTGCTTTTACCAATTCACAAACTTTCCGATCATCTCCTGCTATATTACTATATTATACTTCAAAATTATTTAACGTTTTATGCTAGCAAGAAGCCCCACATGAAAAAAAAAAAACACTTTATGATAACAATTATTTGGCTACACTACGCTGCCATTTCAGAATGTTGTTTTCTTGTATACTATGTTGTAACTAACCCTCCAGTACTTGCTGAAGACAAAGTATTCTATGCGTAATCATTAACATTTTCTACGAAATGGCACAGCAACACGTGCGAGGATTTTGTATAACAAAAGCTCCGTTCCTTCCACCGCAATAAACGAATAAATTCAGAGTGAGAGAACTTTTGCAATATACAGTATATCTTACTAATGAAAAGCTATGATCCTGGAGCAAATGAGACTTTCACACGAGTCTGGAATCCCTTAAGGTAGTTGTTAAGTTTCTTCATGTTCGCTGACCATCCACCTGCAGTGGAAATGAGGAAAACCTTACTCATTTGAATAAAATTCATGGAGACGCTGAGACTCATGAAATGTACACGTGCTCCCGCCATCAGTATCTGTCGAGAGTGGATGAATTATGGTAAGGCCGATGAAACGGCATTGAACTTCTGTACGTCGTTAGTCAGTGTGGATGTAGGAGTTGTCCGCTCTCAAGCAGATTCTATGATGCCCTGAGGTGCGGCTGAAGGTTACGGGAAGCATGTCAGTGTTTCTTAGCGCACCGTTCCCCGTGTATTGCTGCAGATATGGCTCCAAAGCAGTCAAGCCGTACGCGTGTTTCAACGCCGCCGCTAGCTGGAAACTGCAGTGGGCACTGGAACAATACAGTTTAAGGTATGAGGGAAAATTAGGGTTTCACGTGCCATCGACGACTAGGTCATTCGAGATGAGGCATACGCTCGAATTAGGGGAAGAAATACGTCGTGTTCTTTTCAAAGAAAACATAATGCCATTTGTCTTAAGCAATTTAGGGAAACCACGGAAACATAAATATGGGTGACTGGGCGGGGACTTGAACCGCCGTCGTATCGAACACATGTGAATTGTCTTAATCGACTAGTAATCTCGTTCAGTAACATCCTGATTGAACGAAGTAGTAATGTATAGAAGTTGTCTTATCTTGCCAAGTGTTCACGTCGTTACATCACATAAATTTCTTTCCAGATGCTAGCCTGTGCTTCATCTCTAATGACCTCGTCGTCGACGGGATGTCAAAACATAGTGCTTCTAGCTTTCTTCACAAGGCCATAATTTTGTTCAGAGATTTTTTGGTGCATGGGGATGAATTACCCTTTCCAATTACGAAATTCCCCGGGTATCAACCCCATCGAACACTCGTGATATGCTATCGAACGCCAGTTGAACGCCCATGTAACATCTCTTCGTAATCTACGATAATTATGTACCTGTATGTGGACACGTGCCTCTAGTTAACAACGATCACGTAAGAAGGGCTCGTAGAATTGATGCAACGACAAATTGGAGTTGTTTTAGGTTCCAAAGTTGAATCAACATGCTATTTATAATTAGTCTCTATGTCATGGCTCATTGGTGTGTACGAGTATCTCAGCCTTTGTTGACGATTCCGCCTAGTTTGCATACATACATGACGACACATGTTTCTTAAGGTTTTCGTTTCACTTATCCTTCTTGCTCAGTTCCATTGACATGAGCGGCAGCAAACCACAGGTAAGGGTTTATTTTTCGGGAAAAACGGATCTGATGCAGTCCCATGCTTGAGGATCTTTATTCTTTATTTGTCCTACAGGAACGAAGTGCATCCCTCATTATGGTCTTTCGTTACTTCTATGGATAACAGATAGTTTGTGCTTTAATCAGAAGAATTATACATCCCAATCTGTCGTTTTTCTCATGAGCATTTTCTCGTAAGTTTAAAAATTACGTTATCTGCTTTAAATCTACAGTATTTTCGCTTCTGTGACTAAGTGCTGCGTGGTAAATGCAAATACCATACTGAGACTAGAGTATAAGATCAATTTAATTTCCAGCACAGTTCCAGATCTACAGTAAGCCTTCAGAGGCCTATTAAAACTACCACGTAGCACGAGTACTTTACGGCATCAGGCAGAAATAAAAATAATGACAACGAAACATGGAAGTGTCCAAATGTTATCTATATCAGTACCTGAACTAAGAATGGCACTTTGTACGCAACACTTTTCTCTGCATGCCGTTTACAGATGAATTTAAAACATCTGTCGAATTTTTGTGATTGTTTGCTGTGTTTTAGAACCACATGAATAACATCTTCCTCTTTTTCGTGAGCCATTTTGATTACAAGGTGAATTTTCTAGTCGTAGGTCATTTTTTGGTTCATCGACTGCCCCGAGAAAATTATCTATCCTACTCTTCAAATCTACAGAAAATGGAGAATACTAAATCGTTTTTTCTCTGATAAATGGCCTTATCAAATTTAGTCCAATTTCTTTTTTGTAATGATTACGTTTCACACGTTTTCCACCATTTGGTTGGTTGGTTGGTTGGTTGTTTTGGGGGAAGAGACCAAACTGCGAGGTCATCGGTCTCATCGGATTAGGGAAGGACGGGGAAGGAAGTCGGCCGTACCCTTTCAAAGGAACCGTCCCGGCATTTGCCTGGAGCGATTTAGGGAAATCACGGAAAACCTAAATCAGGACGGCCGGACGCGGGATTGAACCGTCGTCCTCCCGAATGCGAGTCCAGTGTGCTAACCACTGCGCCACCTCGCTCGGTTTCCACCATTTGATGCCTTCTATAACACGAATCCATTTGCACTCGCAACATTAAATATTGCTGAAAAAATTACATATGCCCATCGTTGAGTTCTTCTAGAGACTGAATAATTGGCGCATTTCTAATCTAATGTATCAACACCACCTCTTGTTCTGCTGTAAAATTCAATTATCTCAGGTTTTCCACTGTTTTCATTGACTGTATTGTCATGATGCATTGATGGGATCACCACTAAACTTCGATTCTTTTTTGGGACATAAGATACCAATGTTTTATCCTTCACGAAACCAAATAACGTAGATCCTACTACCCGTTGTTTGTTGGCTAAAAATTCTGGTGGTATTTCCCTCTTATTTTTGCGCACCGTTCCAACGTAAGTCAAACCATTTTTAATCAGTATGTCAACCAACTACACAAAAGAGAACCAGTTATTGGCAGTTACATTTCTGTTTGTTCCAAATAAAGGTTCTGCAAGCTGCAGTACATTCTGTGTTGGAATTGAACGTTGGCTTGTTTTATTAGTGATTGCTTTGCCCGTGTAGATAAAAGCATTGTGTAAATAGTGTGTTTTAGCGTCGCAAAGACACATAATCTTGATGCCGTATTTAGCAGGCCTCGATTTCATATAAACCCTGAAAAAGCATTTCCCTCTAAAAGGGCAAATCATTTCATCAATTGTCAAATATTCTGAGAAGCTATAGTTTCTTTGACAGTTCTGAATGAAATTTCCAAGTATTTCTGAGATGAGAGCAGCGTGATCATTAGTTCTGCTTTCTTCCCTAGAATTCAAAGCATCAGGTCTCAAAGCAAATAACAGGAACATAAATCGCTTTCCTGACATCATTGTTCTGAATATATCTCGGCCTGTTCCATCAGTTGCCCCATAAACTTTCTATATCTTCAGGGCCAGATTTGAATACACCTTATAATAGCAACAACCCAAAGAATGCTCTCATTTCCATAATACTCACATGGTTAGTGTAAGTAGCATTAGTTTTATACTTTTCTGAATATTCTGTTATTTTCTGATTAGTGTGAGTGCAAATATGTGCGATCATTTCATCTGATATCAGCAACTGCCATGATTCAGTTGGTGACATGTTTCGTTTTTCACGAGCTGTGCCGATGAGACCAGGTAGGCGAGTGATGTTGTTGTGGTTTCTGATTCTGGACCTAGCTAGTGGATGAGAAGACCACTTGAATCGATTTTAACCTCGAAAATAAGCACTACTTGACAGCCGGCTATCTCTCTCTACTGAATCATCAGACGATGAATTGCTTGAATTAGAAGAGCGTTATTGTTGTGTATTTTCATCGTCACTTATGTCATCGTCACTTATGTTCTCTTCATCACAAGGTTGGAAATCACTTAAAGATTCTGCGTCTGAATAATTTTCGTCTAATAATAGTTCACGGATTTCTTTTTCAGTGAGACCCGGCTGCATTGTAGCAAAAAAGTGTCTGAAACACCACAAAATAAAATATACACTGACTAAAAAAATCCCGTATCTGGAATCGCGGGTCAAATTGGACCCTGGGATGACACTTACTTCCACTTTCAGTAAATTTCAATCAGCGAGCTCCCGGTCCCTGGTGCACCTTACAATTTACTGAGATTACACTGGCGCGCGAGCTGAAACTCCGCGCGTTTCCATTGTTAGACGGTTTTTATTGTTGTCGGCGGGTCCAAAATGACCCAAGATACCCTTTCACCATTTAATTCTTCAACAAATGCCCTAGCAACAACAGCTCTTGAACTAATTATTCGATATGGAGGTATCGATTTGTTAAAAGCAGACTGCTGCTTTTACTGTATAATAAACTATTTTTTAAAATAAAGTTAACGTTCGGCTCAGTCCAATACAGAACAAGGATACCTCAAAAGGTCATTCTGACGTCTTCACTCTGAAAAGCGAACATTCAGTCAACGTCCAAGAGCGTACGAATTGTTTTCCACTAATTCATGCTCTAAAGTTTCCCCAGTAAGTCATCTCTAGCCACTGGTTTTCGTTAAGATCCTTCCGTCTGAATTCATTTTGTCGATACCACACCTCGCCTCTCCCACATCCTCTCTCCTTACGTTTCGGAAGCGTACACTAGTCTACTGGACGCAAACAGAGGGGTCTCGTTGTTTTGTGTTCCTCGCGAGCATTCGTATAAAGCGCTCGCACGTGGTGAGCTTTTTTCTCGCCCTGCACGCTCAGTTCCCAGAGGCTCGGGTGTCTGCCTGCTCTTCCTGATGTGCGCTGTCATAAGAAACTCCCAGCGATGAACGACTAATTGGATAGCAACTGTGGCTACCGCGCTACTGCTCATTGTCAACGCAACAAGCCTGTTTTTGTTTGAAACAGCTTGCTCCTTGCTGATGTTAGTATTTCCGTCAACTATTGCCGGCTTACAGTCTATTATTACTTTCTAATACTCAGAAATGACAGCACCTCTTTTTCATCTGCAGTTCTTTCTAATCTCATTACACATATGGAATGATCTTAATTTTTTTCGTTATTAGCTTTATAATTTCGAATGTACTGAGACTGTGATAACATCGTTATCATTATAGTCATTCTAATGTTGTTATTCACACTGTTGTGAGGGACGAAAGCTATAATCGTTCCCTCAAAGCAGACCGTCTCTAATGACATAGTATTTTTTTTCCTTTATTGGGTTTCGATTCCCCCTAAAGGGGGTGGGCTGGCAGCAGCTTTTTACGCCGCTCTTCAGCCTACAGAATTTCTTAAAAAGATGAAGATAATAAAAAATAATAACAGTTGGCGATAAAATCGGTGACTTAAAGGTAAAAATGGCAGAAAATTCTGGAGCGTAAAACATAAAACACAGGGTCGATGAAGCTAATAAAACACACAGGAAGCAGAAAAACAATAGACAGACAATTAAAAAAACACGGCGACAGTCTGGGTTCTGTTCGCAAGAGATATAAAAAGCACACCCAGCGACAGCATGATTTCTGTTCGCAACACTGTGGAAGGACGCACAGCACCGAGCACTCACTTAAACACTGCGCTAAAAGTTGGCACAAATACGACATACCACACCCGAGAGCAGGTGGGGGAACCTGGTCAGATGACGGGAAAAAAGGGGGGGAAGGAGAGGAAAAGTGAAGGGGGAGGGGGGAAATGAGCCAATGGAAGAGGAGGATCCATAAGAGGGGTGGGGGTGCTGAGCAGACGGGCCTGGGATTGGGGAAGGCAGAGGAGGGGAGTACAAAAGGACTCGGGGGGAGGGAGAGAGAAGGGAGATGATAGGCGGGGACAAAACACAGGATGGAAGGGGGGAGGAAGAGGGAGCCCAGGGAAAGGACGGAGGAAAGGAGGGGCGGTTGAGGATCAGAGTTGATAGGAAGGATAAATGGAGGGAGAGAGGGCATCATCCGGGAGGGGGAGCTGATGGAAGCCACCTTGGGAAAGGAGATGTAGGGTGTAGAGATGGAGGGTAGGGGGGACACAACGGTGAAGACGTGTCAGGGGGCGGGGATGGGAGAGGAGAGGAGCAACCAGGGGGTTAGAGGGTTCAAGATGGCGGGAGGTGTAGAGGATGCGGATATGTTCGAGGAATAGGAGCAGATGGTGGAAAGGAATGAGATCATAGAGGATCCGCATGGGGGACGGGAGGCGTATATGGAAGGCGAGGCAGAGTGCATGACGCTCAAGGATTTGGAGGGACTGATAGAATTTGGGGGGGGGGGGAAGATATCCAGGCAGGACTGGCATAACAGAGGATGGGACGGATTAAGGATTTGTAGGTGTGGAGGATGGTAGAGGGGTGCAACCCCCACGTCCGGCCAGAGAGGAGTTTGAGGAGTCGGAGGCGGTTGTGGGCTTTGGATTGGATGGAGCGGAGATGAGGGATCCAGGTGAGGTGACCGTCAATGGTGAGGCCAAGGTAGGTGAGGGTGGGGGTATAACATAGTCGTCGACCGGAGTTTAAATCTCAATTCCCTTCCTCAACAAGGGTTTCACTCTTTACTGTAACGAGAAGTCACATCTTCATATTACGCTCTGTGAAATTAGCCACAGGGTGATTGTAATTAAACTTTTGTTACTTGATCCAATGTAGACAGAAATATATCTACCGCATGACTACACAACTTTATAGGAATAATGTTCAGGCTGTGCGCTGCAAGATTTGCGTTGTTAGTAGTGTTAGTATCAAGACTGGCCGTTAGGCGCCGGTACACGTACGGCGACATAGGATTGAAACAAAAGCATCAGTGTGCATTACAGTTGCAGACAATCAATATGGACGTGGAAAAGGTGAGCGGAGCTTTAACAGTAAAGCTATTTTATCAAAACAATAGCAATAGTTCTGCTGCTCCCCGCGACCACTATCGCACTAAAGGTATAAGGAAAAGTCGTGTTTCCGCACCGGGGTTGAAGTTGATGTTTCGGAAGTTGGTACTTACTTCCGATTTAGGAACTGCTCATGGGAGAAGCCGACGGTTAAGTTACACAACGACTTGTAGAAGAAGTTACTGCTGCTATGGCTGTGAATGATGGACGCAGAATGCTACCTTCAAGCGGTGCCCGAGCTGTGTCACGTTAGCTGAACACTCCATGGTCTACCGTTCGAAAAGTGCTGCAAACGGTTGTGAAATGGTATCTCTAGTGCGGATCCAGGTTGTCGCGGTAGCAGATAGTCGTCACATCGAACAACGTTTGTAACCTAGAACGCAAAAATGGTACGCATTTAACAAATGTTAGCCTCACACGTGGACATTAAAATGTGTTTCTTTCACTGCTTAATTGTCCGCCCCTGGTAGCTGAGTGGTCAGCCGGCACGATAGCTCAGCGTGTTCGGTCAGAGGGTTCGTGCCCTCTGTAATAAAAAAGCTGAGTTAATCGATCATCAACAAATTTAAACGGTTGTTTTACGACCTCCGCCCCGAGCAGATGTAACGAACAAAAGCGAACAAAATGAGATTAAAAAAAGAAAGAAAGAAAGAAACAAAGTGGTCAGCGCGACAGACTATCAATCCTAAGGGCCCGGGTTCGGAGCTTTTCTCCGCTCGGGGATTGGATGTTGTGTTGTCCTAATCATCATCATTTCATCCCCATCGACGCGCAAGTCGCCGAAGTGGCGTCAAATCGAAAGACTTGCACCAGGCGAACGGTCTACCCGACGGGAGGCCCTCGTCACAAGATTTTTTTTACTGCTTTATTAGAGATTTTACTGCTTTATTAGAGATTCTTTCGCATCTCATTGCAAATGGTTCCACGAATTTTCATTGCCCACCGATCACACGCTTTTCTTAGGGGCCGTCTCAAATAGCGAAAGTTTAATTAACACCATCCTGTATTTCAGCAGCTTTCTTGTTGTTGGTTGGTTGGTTGGTTTGGGGAAGGAGACCAGACAGCGTGGTCATCGGTCTCATCGGATTAGGGAAGGATTGGGAAGGAAGTCGGCCGTGCCCTTTCAGAGGAACCATCCCGGCATTTGCCTGCAGTGATTTAGGGAAATCACGGAAAACCTAAATCAGGATGGCCGGACGCGGGATTGAACCGTCGTCCTCCCGAATGCGAGTCCAGTGTCTAACCACTGCGCCACCCCGCTCGGTTTTCTTGTTGTTATCTGGCGCGAATATGTGAGTCGGTAGGCAGGTACTGTTAAAATATACTATACATAAATGATCTAGTGGACAACGTGGAAAGCTCCATGAGGCTATTTATAGATGCTGTTGTCATCCATGGAAAGTTTGCAACTTCAGATCACTGCCGCGAAATGCAGGAAGAGCCGTGGAGGATCGCAGTTGGCCCTGAACATAAATAGCGTAACGATCTGCGCATAAATAGGGGAAGAGACCCATAACTGTTCGATTACGCTATTGGCGATTGCTGTTTGATACAATGACAGCGGTAAGGTACACCGGAGGAACCATCTGATGAGGAATAACCACATAAAACTAATCGTAGGGAACGTAGGGAAAGCTGATATCAGACTGAGGTTCAATGGAAGAATATTAAGGTGAGCCACGAAAGAAGTAGCTTAAAAAACTTTTGTAAGACCGATTCCTAACTATTGCTCATCAGTCAGGGACCAGTTCGGAGAGCAGAAGAGCGGCGTTATGGGATCGATTAGTAAGTGCGAGACCGTTATGGTGATGTACAACAAATTACAGTTGCAGACGCTTCAAGAGAAGCGTTATCTATTAAGGAGAGGAATACTGCAAAACTTCCGAAAATATACACTATGTGATCAAAAGTATTCGGACACCTGGCTGAAAATGATTTACAAGTTCGTTGCGCCCTCCATCGGTAATGCTGGAATTCAATATGGTGTTGGCCCACCCTTGGTCTTGATGACAGCTTCCACTCTCACATGCATACGTTCATTCAGATGCTGGAAGGTTTTTTGGGGAATGGTAGCCCATTCTTCACGGAGTACTGCACTGAGGAGAGGTATCAATGTCGGTCGGTGAGGCCTGGCGCGATGTCGGCGTTCCAAAACGTCCCGAAGGTGTTCTATAGGTTTCAGGTCAGGACTCTGTGCAGGCTAGTCCATTAAAGGGATGTTATTGTCGTGTAACCACACCGCCACAGGCCGTGCATTATGAATAGGTGCTCGATCGTGTTGAAAGATGCAATGGCCATCCCCGCATTACTCTTCAACAGTGGAAAGCAAGAAGGTTCTAAAAAACATCAATTTAGGCCTGTGCTGTGATAGTGCCACGCAAAACAACAAGAGGTGCAAGCCCCCTCCATGAAAAACACGACCACATCTTAACACCACCGCCTCCGAATTTAATATTGACACTACGCACACTGGTAGATGACGTTCACCGGGCATTCACCATACCCACACCCTGCCATCGGATCGTACCGTGATTCGTCACTCCACACAACGTTTTTCCACTGTTCAATCGTCCAACGTTTACGCACCTTACACCAAATGAGGCGTCGTTTGGCGTTAACCTGCGTGGTGTGTGTGGCTTATGAGCAACCGCTTGACCATGAAATCCAAGTTTTCTCACCTTCCACCTAACTGTCATAGTATCTGCATTTTATCCTGATGCAGTTTGGAATTCCTGTGTGATGGTCTGAATAGATGTCTGCCTATTACACATTACGACCTCTTCAACTGTCGGCGGTCTGTCGGTCAACAGACGAGGTCGGCCTGTACGCTTTGGTGCTGTACGTGTCCCTTCTCATTTCCACTTCGCTAACACATCGGAAACAGTGGATCTAGAGATGTTTGGGAGTATGGAAATCTCGCGTACAGACGTATGACACTAGTGACACACAATCACCTGGCCACATTCGAGGTCCGTGAGTTCCGCGGAGTTCCCCATTCTGCTCTCTCACGATGTCTAATGACTACTGAGGTCGCTGATATGGAGTACCTGGCAGTAGGTGGCAGCACAATGCACCTAATATGAAACAAGTATGTTTTTTTGGGGTGTCCGGATACTTTTGATCACAAAGTGTATACTATCTGAGCGAAAGCATACGGACGCCCCTACGTAAACTGAAATTGGCCACCAGATCTCACGAGAGGTGGGCCCGTCGGTATAAAGGGAGGTACAGTGTGTTGTCTGTAGGGAAGCTGTAACAGCAGGATGGATTGGACAGGAGAGCCCTGTGGCTTTGAATGTGGCCTGCCCATTGGCTGTCACCTGAGTAACAAATCTAATAGGGAGATTTAAAACATTCTAAAGTTGTCCAAGGCGATTGTGAAGTGGAAATGCCAAGGAACAACCACAGCTAATCCAAGACCAAGCAGACTTCATGTACTAACGTAGAATCAAATGGCTCTAAGCACTATGGGACTTAACATCTGAGGTCATCAGTCCTCTAGACGTAGAACTACTTAAACCTAACTAACCTAAGTACATCACAGACCAGCGGGAGGATTCGGACCTGCGACCGTAGCAGCAGCGCGGTTCCGGACTGAAGCGCTTTGAACCGCTCGGCCGCAGCGGCCGGCTACTAACGGAGACGGACCTTCAAGAATTGGGGGGGGGGGGGGGGGGAGGAGGTGGAAGTTGCTGTTAAAAAAATCGCATGAAATCAGCGGGAGCAGTCGCTCGTGAGTTCCAGAGTATTACCAGCAGTCCAGCTATCACAATAACTATGCATAGGAAGTCAAAATGAATGTCGTACAGTGGTTGAGCAGCTCCTCAGAAACCACACATTTATGTCTTCGTATATCCATATTTAAATTGGATGATGGTGGTACATTAGCGGGCAGTACGAAGTAACTTCACACTAGTTACTGCCCGCCATCCATGTGGAGCACGTATTGGTATCACCGCTGACTTCTAGTACTCAGCCACACACAATTGATTTCATCAAAGTGTACGGGCCTGAAGATGGCGTCGAAACTAGTAGCCAAATAAATATGAAATATTAAGTACAGCTAGAGGAGTTTCATTATTAATAAAAACACATTTCTGTAGCCAATGGTAAGCGACGCTTGAGGTGATGAGCGACACCAGTGGACAGTGGATGACCGAAAACGTGTGATTTGAAGTGATGAATCACACCATACCCCGTAGCAATCCGATGGAAGTGTTTGGGTTTGGCGAATGCCTGGAGAATGCTACCTGCCAAGTAAAGTGTAGGGCCAACAGTGAAGTACGGAGGCGGTAGGAGGTGGTATTACGGTATGTGGATGTCCTATTATTGCGCTGAAGATAACGTTAAATGCGGAAGGATATGGGCACATTTTACAGCATTATGTAGTGCGTACAGCAGAGGAACAGTTCGCAGACAACGACTGATTGTATCAGAATGACAGTGCACCGAGTCATAAAGCAGCATGTGCGATGCAATGGTTTGTGGAAATAACATTTCTGAAATGGACTGGCCTGCCGAGAGTCCCAACTCGAACCCGTTGGGACATCTATGTGATGATTTAGAACGTCGATTTCATCGAGACCACAGCGTCCAGCATCACTGCCGTCTCTGGTTACGGTCTTGAGTAAGAATATGCTGCCATTCCTCCACAGACGTTGAGACACCTATTTGAAAGTGTCCCCAGCAGAATTCAAGCCGTCATAAAGGCGACTAGTGGACACACCCCACATTAATATCCACTAATAGGTATTGTTCAGACAGTGCACATTCCAAGAAGTGTCGAGCTATACATCATTTCCTCCAACACGTGTCTAACGAAAGGACCAATTTAGTAAGTCATGGCTGGCCCGCCCGGTTAGCCGTGTTGTCTAACGCGCGGCTTTCCGGACTGGGTAGGAGCGCCTGGTCTACGGCACGAATCCGCCCGGCGGACTTGTGTTGGGGTCCAGTGAGCCGGCCAGTCTGTGGATGGTTTTTAGGCGGTTTTCCATCTGCCTCGGCGAATGCGGGCTGGATCCCCTTATTGTGCCTCAGCTACACTACGTCGGCGATTGCTGCGCAAACAAGTTCTCCACGTACGTGTACACCACAATTACTCTACCACGCAAACATAGGGGCTACACTCGTCTGGTGTGAGACGTTCCCTGGGGGTCCACCGGGGGCCGAACCGCACAATAACCCAGGGTACGGTGTGGGGCGGCGGAGGGGTGAAGTGGACTGCGGTAGTCGTCGTAGGGTTGTGAACCACTGCGGCTGAGGTGGGGACGGAGCCTCTCCGTCGTTCCTAGGCCCCACGCTAACGTAAAATACAATACAATACAAGTCATGGCTGCAAAATACTGACACGAATTATTTACAGAAAAATGGGAAGACTGGGAAAGATCAGTTTGCGTTCCGGAGAAACACAGTACCGCTCGAGGCAATACTGAGTTTACAACTTATCTTAAAAGATAGGTTTAAAAAAAGGCAAACGTTCGTTTGCCTTTTTTTGACTTTTTAAGTTAAGAGGTAGGTATTGACCCTGTTCACTGAATAAGATATCTTGAAATTCTGAAGGTGGCAGGGATAAAATACTGTGAGCGAGAGGTTACCTACACCTTGTAGAGAAACCATTCTGCAGTTATAAGAGTCAAAGAACACGATAGGGAAGCAGTTGTTTTGAAGGGAGAGAGACGGGATTGTAGTCTATCCCCGACGTTATTCAATGTGTACATTGATCAAGCAGCAAAGAGAACCAAGGGTAGGAAATTAAAGTTCAGGTAGAAGAAGAAATAAAATCTTGAAACTTGCACAATGACACTGTAATTTTGTTACAGACGGCAAGATACTTGGAAGATTAGTTGAACGGAATAAAGGGTGTCTTGAAAAGACGATATAAGCTGAATATCGATGAGAGTAAAACAGGGTAATTGTATGTAGTGGAATAAATCAGGCGATGTTGAGGAAATTGCACTAGGAAATGATACACTTGAAGTAAAGCGAAATATTTGACAACAGCTCAAGCGGAGAGGATGTAAAATGCGAGTTGGCAATAACAACAGAAGTCTTTTCGAGAAATAAAATTTTTTGATACTGAATATAAATGTCAGTGTTACACAGTCTTTTCTGAAGATATTTTTCTAGTGTGTGGCCTTGAATGGAAGTGAGACATCGGCGATACACCGTTTAGATAAGGAGCTAACAGAAGAGTTTGAAATGTGATGCTGTGGAAGATTGCTGAAGATTAGGTGAGTAGGTCGTATAACTAATAAGGAGGTAAAGAAAAAATTAGGGAGAAAAGAAATTTATAGTACGACTTAACTAAAAAAGTAATCGATTGATGGGACACATACTGAGGCATCAAGGGATAGTTAACTGCCGGCCGCGGTGGCAGAGCGGTTCTAGGCGCTTCAGTCCGGAGCCGCGCGACTGCTACGGTCGCAGGTTCGAATCCTGCCTCGGGCATGGAGGTGTGTGATGTCCTTAGGTTAGTTAGGTTTAAGTAGGTCTAAGTCTAGGGGACTGATGACCACAGATGTTAAGTCCCATAGTGCTTAAAGCCATCTGAACCATTTTGATCGTACACGAGTGCGTGCTGAAAAGTAATAACTCTGAATTTTTTATTTGAAAACTGAAAACTCTTAAAGCTTTTTAAACAGAAAAAACTTTATTAACATTCTACGTCTTTATTCTTCATGTCTACATATTTATTTCTGAACATAGTCACCCTTGCGACGAACACATTTCTCCAAACGAAAGCCCTGTTTGTTGATACCATTGCTGGAGAATGTTTGACTTTGTTGACTGAGCCACAACCTCACCTCTGCGTGCACCGCTTCATTACCATCGAAGTCCTGGAAGGTGTTCTTTAAGTTGAAACGTCCCCTTTTGAAGAATTGTATACGAGACTGTGCTTAAACTGACACACAATATTTTTAGCGCTACGCAATCTGACTTTCATAAATCCGTACAAAGGAATGGCCCTGATTAACATTAACCTATACCTTTCACAAATCACTTACCTCACAAAAATCTTCATTACTCGAACTACTGCAATACAGCGAGCGCCACTACTGCCAGCTAAATAAAAGATTCAAACTACGGAAGGCACTAACTACTGATAGGCATAGTTAGCAAATGAAAGATTTTAATAGAGAACAAACAATGTATTTACCTTAATAGTGTTGAAAAAGCATAATATACATATCAGTTCATGCCATCCAGTATTACAAGTTATCAAAACTCCGCCATCTCTCTCCCCACATCCACCACTGCTGGCGGCTCACCTCCAACTGCGCAACGCTACGCGCTGTTAACATCCAGCTGCCCAACACTACAATGGCAGACAACAATGCAAACTAGCCACAGACTGCACACAGCACAGCCAGTGATTTTCATACAGAGCGCTACGTAACGTTGCCAATAAGAAAATATAAACAGCCTACTTACAAAGTTATGAAAAGAGAGGAAACTAGAAAGGGGCCAAGTCGGGACTTTACGGAGGATGATCGTTGACAGTGAACCAAGATGTCCGAGTGCTGCAGCTCTAGTGTGTGGTCAGGCATTGTCATGGTGAAGGAGAAGGTGGTCCATGTGTGGACGTTTTTTGCGGTTAGAAACTCGATTGCAGCACGGTGTTTTGCGGGCACCGAGATAGTTACGTTACACATCGTCATTTTACGCGCTGCAGTTTAGAGCCCTCTTATTGGCAAAGGGTTGCAGCTTGCATCAGCGCAGAGGCAAAGTCGACAGAGTAATATGCATGGTATGTAATACCTCAAACGATATTGAGAACAGATACGACGCCACCGCAACGCTGCGAGGTCGGCTCCGGCAAACATCGCGGTGAATCGACAAGCGGGCGCCGCCGTGTTTAGAAGCCTTACCAGTGTCTCTGCTTGCTGCTAAGGCGCTAAACGCCACGCTGCCCATCCCAGCCGCATTCACAATATTTTCGGCACGGTCTACTGGTGCCTTTCTTCAGTAAACTCGAACGATAGATCAGGACAGATGACACATTCCCGCAATTTCTCACCTGTATTCAGTAGCTTGTCTGCTGCAATGTAAAAAACGATGTAAAAGAAACCTACTTTCACGCCGACAACAAAGATCGTGGCGATGACGCTCTTGCTTTCGTAGGAGGTTAAGGATGAATTACAATCGTGTTTCCTTAACTTGTGACAAAAGTCTGATATTCTGATGATAGGCCGTATCCGAGACGCGTAAAGAATTTGTTTATAACAAGTGGATCCTTGTTGTTTACCGACTTGAAGTAGCATTTCAGATCGTATCCTGTTAAAGGTAAGTTGAGGTTCTCTTTGAGTTGCAGTGTGTAATACTTGAGCTGCTTCTGCCAACAGTAATTCAAATATCGCAGCTATGATTTCAAGCTACGTTTTATCTTATTCTTAGACCAACGTCATTTTTGTCGGATAGCGGGCTAGCCGCGTGGTCTAGGGCGTCTTGTCACGGTCCGCTCGGCTCCCTCCGTCGGAGGTTCAAGTCCTCCCTCAGGCATGAGTGTGTGTGTTGTCCTTAGCGTAAGTTAGTGTAAGTAAGAGTAAGCAGTGCCTAAGCTTAGGGACCGATGACCTCAGCAGTTTGGTCCCATAAGACCTTACCACAAATTTCTAAATTTTTCAGATAGAGATATACTTTAAAACTATCTCCTTGGACTGAAGTTTGTCTGCAGTTCAGCTGCTGAGACAGTCCTTATTTTCTGTGGAATCGAATGCTTTCCTCTTTTAAATTTCGATAAGCGGCAGCAATCTCGTGCCAGCTACGGAGTACGTAAAAAATTTAACCGAAGATAACAAGTGGTAATGTCGTTTGCTTTTTTAGATTGACATGGTAATAATTGTGGCGGCCACAGCAAAACTTTCAATCTCTCGTTTCAGGTGACAATGTTATTTTTCTTTTTCATGTATGCCATTAATTCAAAAACTGTTCTCAAATTTCTATTTCAGAAAGAAATTTATTCGCAGACCGGAAAGGGCGTGAAACTAATCTCCAACTAATCTATACGTCGATTAGTAGAACAACCATTACATACCATTATAAACATCAAAACATTTTGATAAACGACTTCCTTGCTGGTTTGGCTGGTCGCATGTGTTGCTAGATGTCTGCTTCAGAAAGTCACAAATTGAATGTATTCCACACTCTTCTAAACAATTCACCACAGTAATATTTTTTTAAGAACTTGCTTGGTAACTGTTAGAATCTGCTACATTACTGTTTTAATCAAAATATCCGCATCTGTGGTTTACCCCAAGAAAAACTGGTACATTTTGTCTTAGAGTTTGGTGACGTAGTGTATGACAAAAGGGAATAGACTCACGTCCATTTATGAGCGTTTGGAACCCAACCGAGAGGGACATTGGATAGAACTGAGAGGTGATCACTTTCACGGCATCTTTATAACCTTACACAAGCAACGATGCTATCGAAAGAGTAAATAGATCTGTCTTTCATTTCTAGATTTAATACACTCCTGGAAATGGAAAAAAGAACACATTGACACCGGTGTGTCAGACCCACCATACTTGCTCCGGACACTGCGAGAGGGCTGTACAAGCAATGATCACACGCACGGCACAGCGGACACACCAGGAACCGCGGTGTTGGCCATCGAATGGCGCTAGCTGCGCAGCATTTGTGCACCGCCGCCGTCAGTGTCAGCCAGTTTGCCGTGGCATACGGAGCTCCATCGCAGTCTTTAACACTGGTAGCATGCCGCGACAGCGTGGACGTGAACCGTATGTGCAGTTGACGGACTTTGAGCGAGGGCGTATAGTGGGCATGCGGGAGGCCGGGTGGACGTACCGCCGAATTGCTCAACACGTGGGGCGTGAGGTCTCCACAGTACATCGATGTTGTCGCCAGTGTTCGGCGGATGGTGCACGTGCCCGTCGACCTGGGACCGGACCGCAGCGACGCACGGATGCACGCCAAGACCGTAGGATCCTACGCAGTGCCGTAGGGGACCGCACCGCCACTTCCCAGCAAATTAGGGACACTGTTGCTCCTGGGGTATCGGCGAGGACCATTCGCAACCGTCTCCATGAAGCTGGGCTACGGTCCCGCACACCGTTAGGCCGTCTTCCGCTCACGCCCCAACATCGTGCAGCCCGCCTCCAGTGGTGTCGCGACAGGCGTGAATGGAGGGACGAATGGAGACGTGTCGTCTTCAGCGATGAGAGTCGCTTCTGCCTTGATGCCAATGATGGTCGTATGCGTGTTTGGCGCCGTGCAGGTGAGCGCCACAATCAGGACTGCATACGACCGAGGCACACAGGGCCAACACCCGGCATCATGGTGTGGGGAGCGATCTCCTACACTGGCCGTACACCACTGGTGATCGTCGAGGGGACACTGAATAGTGCACGGTACATCCAAACCGTCATCGAACCCATCGTTCTACCATTCCTAGACCGGCAAGGGAACTTGCTGTTCCAACAGGACAATGCACGTCCGCATGTATCCCGTGCCACCCAACGTGCTCTAGAAGGTGTAAGTCAACTACCCTGGCCAGCAAGATCTCCGGATCTGTCCCCCATTGAGCATGTTTGGGACTGGATGAAGCGTCGTCTCACGCGGTCTGCATGTCCAGCACGAACGCTGGTCCAACTGAGGCGCCAGGTGGAAATGGCATGGCAAGTCGTTCCACAGGACTACATCCAGCATCTCTACGATCGTCTCCATGGGAGAATAGCAGCCTGCATTGCTGCGAAAGGTGGATATACACTGTACTAGTGCCGACATTGTGCATCCTCTGTTGCCTGTGTCTATGTGCCTATGGTTGTGTCAGTGTGATCATGTGATGTATCTGACCCCAGGAGTGTGTCAATAAAGTTTCCCCTTCCTGGGACAATGAATTCACGGTGTTCTTATTTCAATTTCCAGGAGTGTAGATAGAGAGCGTGTTATAATGCGTTTGCTCTTCGTGTTACACGGCTTTCGGCTTACTAAAATAATATCAGTTAAATGCCTATCGTCGTAGAAGACAACACAACTTGATGAATAGCTTTAGATCATACATATTTTAATCAAAATGCGGACTATAATAATCGTAGATTATATGCTATGTCATCATTAAAATAATAGAAAACAAAAAAAATTTGACAAAAGAATTAGATATCTGATACTGCAAAAGTGAGACGTGTCACAATATATGTGAAAAACTGTTCTACAGCTGAAGTGTAAGTGATGTGTTTGGAATTATCTACTTCTTATATTCCTATTCTTAATTTTGAAATAATTCTGCGAACAACGAAGCTAAGATACAACAATAGCTACAGTGGATGAGATGCTACTTTCTATCCATAGGATCACTGATTTCCTTTCTCTGGAGATTGTAAGCAAAGTCCTTCATAAACAGATGTTCTGTGGATATTTTTTGGTCAAATGTGAAACATGAATCCCTAAAAATTACACAATGAATTTTTGTCCGAATTTTCATAGCCAAACGAGAATGGGTACTGGACAAATAGGGCATCAAATCGACCTGCGTGAGGTCTAGTTTTACAAAGAAAGATTAAATTACTTGAAAGTAGCCAGGATAATTAGAAAAAACTTAATTAGTGATTTAAGAAAAAAAAATTGTGCGAATATTCACAGTTAAACGAAGAGAGGGGTATCAAATTGACCACTATGAGGTTTAGTTCTGTAAAAAAAAGGTTAATTGCTTGAAAGTAATCAGGCTGATTTAGGAAAAATGAGTTATTTGAGGAAAAATCATTGTCCGACTTTTCGTAGCGAAAAGAAGAGTGGGAAACGTAAGAATGGAGTATCAAATTGACCACTGTGAGATCTATTTCCACAAAAATAAAAAGTAAAATAATAATCTAAAAAACAAGAAAACATTTTAAAAATCACCGGTCAAACATGTTGTGAAATAATTTCTCTAAAAGGAAGAAATAAAATAGAATTGTGAAACATTTGATGCAACTTTGAATGATGATTGAAATCGTGAACAGCGAACGAAGTGCTGACTGAGAATCCTGTAGTACTCTTTAAAATTCTGAGTTAAACATTGAACTTTAAATTCTCAGTCGGCGTCTCGTTTGCTGTTCACGGTTCCATGCATCATTAAAATGTGCGCTAATATTTCTCTAATCTATTTCATATTTTACTTCTACTCGAATCATCTCAGAAAACGTTTGAGTGATATTCTTTTCAAAATAATGGTTCAAATGGATCTGAGCACTATGGGACTTAACATCTGTGGTCATTAGTCCCCTAGAACTTAGAACTACTTAAACCTAACTATCCTAGCCAGCCGGAGTGGCCGCGCGGTTAAAGGCGCTACAGTCTGGAACCGCACGACTGCTACGGTCGCAGGTTCGAATCCTGCCTCGGGCATGGATGTGTGTGATGTCCTTAGGTTAGTTAGGTTTAAGTAGTTCTAAGTTCTAGGGGACTCATGACCACAGCAGTTGAGTCCCATAGTGCTCAGAGCCATTTGAACCAAACTATCCTAAGAACATCACACACATCCATGCCCGAGGCAGGATTCGAACCTGCGACCGTAGCGGTCACGCAGTTCCAGGCTGAAGCGCCTAGAACCGCACAGCCACACCGGCCGGCCAAAACAAATTTGTAAATTAAGTGTATTGTGAACACCATGCAAGTACCAATTTATTAGACAGAAAATGAAAAATTCTTCCTTTTATTTGCAAACCTATGACGGGATGTCAGAGGTAGTCGTATCTTGCTGATTGACTCATACTGTATATAATGGCAATCACTGTTCATGCAGGTGCTGCTATTGCTATATAGATGGATACCATAAGGTTCGTTTTTCTCTGTTTCCCCGGAGTGATACAGTCTTGTGGTGCTACTTTCTACCCCTCGGATTATTTGTTTAGTTTCCTTGAAGAGTGCAAGGTATCTCCTTCATTGCACATGTTATCGGCGCACATCTTCTGTTTATTGCTGTTGTGAATACAGGCAAGCCTTAATTTAATATACGATAAGTGAAGAATTCGTCTGTTAATTTCCACATTTCTGTCAGTATCATCGATATTCGAGCCTTGCTGTTTGACTCTGCTGTATATTAGGCAGCACCCCTCAGTGCGGTGGCAGGCCCAGGCTAACCAACGGTGGACCCGCACGCTGCGCGCTTCCTCATTCCAATCACGTCTGTGCGGTGCGCGGCTCTTGTCTCCATTCTGGCCACTGTAGACCATTTCCTCAATCCTGCCTCATTACGTGCGCCCCTCCGTCACGTGGCCACCTCAGCTGACCCTCTCAATCCTAGTTCGTTAGCATTTTCTCTGCCCATTGCTTTAGTTTTAACGCTAAATTGACGAATTTTTCTACTTAGTAAGCCTTGCATTTTACTTAATATTCATTATTTTTCTTACGGTAAAGTGGGCGCATAAGTAGAACATGTTTCATCCAGTCTTCGTCTTCCAGCTTACGTGTCAGTAGGTTGTTTAAAGTCCTCTGCAAGTCGTTGGAAGCACAACTCTGGGATAAATATTCACAACACAAGGAACAAGTTATAGGGAAAACGTGAAACTAATACCGCATGTATATATGACTAAGTCTTCAGACAACTGTAAGGAAACAGCCGGCCGCGGTGGCCGTGCGGTTCTAGGCACTGCAGTCCGGAACCGCGGGACTACTACGGTCGCAGGTTCGAATCCTGCCTCGGGCATGGATGCGTGTGATGTCCTTAGGTTAGCTAGGTTTAGGTAGTTCTAAGTTCTAGGTGACTGATGACCTAAGATGTTAAGTCCCATAGTGCTCAGAGCCATTTGAACCATTTTTGTAAGGAAACCATTGTCAAAAAACCACATTCCTCGAGCTGCCTTGAGCTCAAATAAGAACTTCTGCACGTCAAAACGTCTCAGATGTATGACCTGCACGGATATTTCTAACTATATACACATTTAAAAATGGCTCTGAGCACTATGGGACTTAACATCTGAGGTCATGAGTCCCCTAGAACTTAGAACTACTTAAACCTAACTAACCGAAGGACATCACGCTCATCCATGCCCGAGGCAGGATTCGAACCTGTGACCGTAGCGGTCGCGCGGTTCCAGACTGAATCGCCTAGAACCGGCCGGCCATACACATTTATTTGACACTAACAACTTAAGGATACTGGTGAATCAGTTGACGGTGACCATATCCTATACACTGTCTGATCAAATGTGTGCAGACACCTGTCAGTGGATATAAATATGGGATGTATTCACACTTCGTCTTTATGGCAGTTTGAAATCTATTAGAGACAATTACAATGACGTGTCTGAATGTCTGAGGACAAATGGCAGTTCATTCCTCTTAAAGACCAGGGAAGGTAGTGATTTTGGATGTTGGGGTCTAGAGCGAAGTCGACGTTCTAACTCATCCCAAATGTGTTCCATGGGGCTCAGGTTGGGACTCTCAGAGGCCAGTCCATTTCAAGAATTTTACTGTCACATTGGCTCACAGACGCTGCTTTAGGACAGGGTGCTTTGTCATGCTGATGTTAACAATCATCGTCTCCAAAATCTTCCTCGACGGTACGTGGTACACAATGCTGTAAAATGTGCCCATATCCCTTCGTATATATCGTTTTCTTGAGCATAATAATGAGATCACACCCTAACCACGAAAAATATCGTAACACCACTTTCGTTTGCCCTAGTAGCTGATTGGTCAGCGTGACAGATTATCGTGCCAATGGGCCCAGGTTCGATTCCCAGCTGGGTCGAAGATTTTCTCCACTCAGAGACTGGGTGTGTGTTGTCCTCATCGTCATCATCTGATCCCCCATCGACACGCAACTCGCCGAAGTGGCGTCAACACCAGGCGGACGGTCCACCTGACGTGAGGCCCTAGCCCCAACACATTTCCATTTCCAACACAACTTCCTCCGTGTTTACAAGAAATGATAATAGCGTGATTCATTACTCTATACCACTCGTTTCCAGTCATCCACTGTCCAATGGCGCATAACTTTACGCAACGTGAAGGGTCGCTTAGCATTGACTGTACACTGATCAGCCGGAACATTATGACTATCTACGTAATACCCAGTATGTCCACCTTTGGCACGAACAACAGCGGCGGCTCGTCGTGGCATTGAGGCAATGAGGCCTTTGTAGGTCGCGGGAGGAGGCTAGCACCACATCTGCACACAAAAGTCAATTCCCGTAAATTCCGAGGATGAGATCTGACGCCAGGTCCAATCACATCCCGGATGTGTTCGATAGCGTTCAGAGCTGGCGATTTGATGAGGCCAGCACATCGGTTGGAACTCGCCACTGTGTTCATCGAACCACTCTATCACACTCCTGGTCTTGCGACATGGCGCATTATCTTGTTGAAAACTGCCAATACCTTCGGGAAAAACGATCATCATGAAGGGTTGTACGTGGTCTGCAACCAGTGTACGATACTCTTTGGCCGTCATGGTGCATTGCACGAACTCCGCTGGACTCATGGATGCCCACGTAAATGTTCCCCAGAGCATAATGGAGCCGCCGTCAGCTTGTCTCCGCCCCGCAGTACACGTTACAAGGAGCTGATCCCCTGGAAGAGGACGGATTCCCAGCGTCCCATCGGCATGATGAAGAATGTATCAGGATTCATCAGGCCATGCAACACTCTGCCACTGCGCCAACGTCCGGCGCCGGTGGCAACGTGCCAAATTCAGTCGTAGTTGCTGATGGCGTGGTGTTAACTTTGGCACAAGAATGGGTCGTCGGCTGCGGAGGCCCATCATTAGGAAAGTTCGGTGGACTGTGTGTTCAGACACACTTGTACTCTGCCCAGCATTAAACTCTGATGTTAGTTCTGCCACAGTTCGCCGCCTGTCCTGTTTTACAAGTCCGCCGAGCCTACGACGTCCGACATATGTAATTAGGGGTGGCCACCCAACCCCACGACGTCTGGACGTGTTTCACCTTGGTTTTGTCACGTGTTCAAAAATGGCTCTGAGCACTATGGGACTTAACATCTAAGTGCGGAGGTTGTAACGCATGAACGACGGCATATGGAAGCTGGGGTCTGGCTGTAGCTCATCCACGGATGGCCAAAGCGGTTAAGGCGACTGCCCACGTAAAGCGGGAAATCTGGGTTGAGTCCTGGTCCGGCACAAATTTTTACTGTCGTTATTCCATTATACAGCTAATGGTTGCCCGTATTCGCAAGTGCGGATGCATTTCGTGTGAGCATCACATAGTTGTCAAGCCTCTGGGCGATGCTGCGTTCGCTTATGAAAATCACTAACACCAAGGCAGAGTCGCCTACAGTCACAAAATACAAATTTGGCCCTTGACCACTCCTGTTTCGACATTCGTTGCTCCATCGGAGAAGAGCTACACAGTACTGAGGCACAAGAGGGATCCTGCTGGGCCGGTCGGAGTGGCCGAGCGGTTCTAGGCGCTTCAGTCTGGGACCGCGCGACCGCTACGGTCGCAGGTTCGAATCCTGCCTCGGGCATGGATGTGTGTGATGTCCTTAGGTTAGTTAGGTTTAAGTATTTCTAAGTTCTAGGGGACTGATGACCTCAGCAGTTAAGTCCCATAGTGCTCAGAGTCATTTTAACCATTTTTTTTATCCTGCTGAGCGGAACGCTTTCTTTCACTTCACCTTCTGTCAAACGGTTCCTAATTATCCTGACTGACACTCCACGTCCACCATTAGTCCAAATCTGTATTACGCCCACCGTGAGATCATCAATGGCTGAGCCGGCCGGTGTGGCCGTGCGGTTCTAAACGCGTCAGTTTGGAACCGCGTGACCGCTACGGTCGCAGGTTCGAATCCTGCCTCGGGCATGGATGAGCGTGATGTCGTTAGGTTAGTTAGGTTTAAGTAGTTCTAAGTTCTAGGGGACTGATGACCTCTGTAGTTAAGTCCCATAGTGCTCAGAGCCATTTGAACCATCAATGGCTGTTCCTCTGATGCGGCTTCCTAGACTTTAACAAATATCGCGCGTTTCACTTACGTGTCACCATGTGCATTTTATCTGCTGTTTCGGCTGATACTTGTAATTTCATTTCTACAATGTCGAGGTGGAGTCAGTCCATACAAAAATTGCTCATCGTTTATTCCACACGACGCCGAGTGTCAACGAAAACGTCATCTCGTTTCTCGTTGCAAACAAAATGTGTTTTTAAGCGGAATTTCTTGATCCCATTTTATAGAACGGTTCCAGAGTAATCTAGCATAATACTGGCTGTACGGACAGCTGATAATATGGTCAGTGGAACACGGAAAATGACCAGCACTCCAGCCTCGACTGGGTGACATTGCGTCTTGATGGTAAAAGACGATCAGCGTGGCGTTGGTGGACACTCGTCGAGTAAGAAACACGCAGGGAACAAATGTTTACAGATTTTTCGTGTAATCGATTGCATTAGAGACTGATAGAGCGCAATTCTTGTAGCCATTGTACTAATAGAGCCTGGGACAGTACCACATTCGCGATATTTTTGCAGAACGGCCTGGTGTTTCATTTTACATAAAACTCTATTACGAATGCATCTATTTTATTTCACTAAGTTTTAAAAAAAATTTAAAAAAAGGACAGTGAACGCCCATGTCTTCTAGCGTACGGCACTTCGGTAAACATTTGAACCAGAACGACAAAAATGTTCAAATGTGTGTGAAATCTTATGGGACTTCACTGCTAAGGTCATCAGTCCCTAAGCTTTCACACTACGTAACCTAAACTATCCTAAGGACAAACACACACATCCATGCCCGAGGGAGGACGCGGAGGACTCGAAACTCCGCCGGGGCCAACCGCAAAGTCCGTGATTGCAGCGCCTTTTATTTATTTTTTTTTTTAGCAAACTGAGAGTACATATATATACACAAAGCAACAGTTCATCAAGGTACCAGTTAAACATATACAAATGAGTGTTAGGTAAACAAATTACTAGAATAACATTGAATACAACAAAATATAACATATTCTGTCTTCTTCCTTTTTACTTTTTTTTAATAATCTTTATTGAACAAACTATGTCTTAGACCGCTCGACTAATCCTGCGCGGCCCTAAATTACAGATAGCGCTCCATATCCATCGTCTTGGGCAATACGACCTCGTTCAAATTCAGTTTATTCTACCAACTGTCCGAGTCAAAACCGTCCTAAACCGTATATAATACAGTGGACTCTTCGAAATAACAGATCACTCTTTTAATGAGTCAAATGGTGTTGGTATGATCTCGGAGCTCTCATGGGCAGCGCTTTTTTTCTGTGCGGTCCATATGCTTTTCCAGTCTCTTCTGACAAGTTATTTGTCATGCTTTTAGCGTTTCCAGCCCTTCTCCTTCTACAGTCAGCTACAGGAAGTTGTCAATGATTAAGACACAATTTATTTCATAATAGTAATGTATATAACTGACGTCCCGATTTTAACAGGTATGTAAGACGTAAAGACTGGAAGCTAACCGGTAAAAAATTTTATATAGCCAATCGCATAAATTATTCTCTATTTTCGACACCCGTTTTCGACAGACTTTCCTGTCATATTCTAGTCTTCAAAAGTTTTTGTTACAAGATGTGATTATTGTGATTTAATACCTCACGCCACGTTGCCATATTAATAGATACAATGTGGCACGTTATACAAAGGTTTGTCAGAACTGAAACATTTACAATTAAAAAGCACTTTGTGCACATTGCCATGTCCATATAAGTAGCGCTAACAGATGATTGTTAAGTTTTAAAAATCACAATGTACAGTAAAACGCACATTTGCACATCAGTTTTGAAGTCCAGAAGGTAACAGCAAAGTCTTTTGAAACAGGTTGTCGGAAGTAAAGAAGAATTTATGAGAATTTGACTATAGAAAGTTTTCTACCAAGTAAAACAGATGGCTCCTTCCAATTTCTCAACATGAGAAAATTCGATGGAAGCTAATCACCATATTTGGAGGAAAGGGATGGCATGGAGAATATAAGCTTCGCCTTTCTTGTGTATTGACATCGCATGCTTATCAGTACAAAAAATTTCTGAATTTATAAGTGGTGCTGTGGATGCTCGTGCTTCTAAGTACTGTTTACTCCAAAGTTCGTCGGTTCATGCCGCAGGTACACTGTTTAGAGAGCACAGGTATAAAGAAGTGAGTGGACAATAATCTAACTACTCGAAAACCACAAGAGCCCCAAAGCATATGAAAATGGTTCATTAGTATTGTAAAATGAAACTTCAATGCTAGAAAGCATTATTTAACGTGAAAAATGCATACTATTTGTAAATGAATGGAAAAACTTTTGCATGTACCCACTAACATTTATTTAAGAAATCTCTTGAAAAAGATTCTTTTACTGGATTTTACATTACAGTATAGGATATTATATCTACTATTTGCGAGGAAGAAATTACGCGCTTTTCGGGGAGTGATTTATTAACATCATTCTCTATGTCTGCGAATAGAGTACGCGAAAGCAACATTTACGGACTAACAAGAACTGATACGTAAGTGAGCCAGAAATTGACGAAAAAGCGAAAGGTATAATTTTACAACATAGTGTTGCATCATTGCTAACAATTGCTTCATGACGGGTTACCATTTTTATGTAAGGTTACGTGTATTGGTTGCAGTGGCGAAAGACAGCCACAAGCTTGCTGCAATAAAGTAACAGCAGTCTAAAAGTGGCGCTGTTGTAACACTGAAAGTGAAATTATAATGGGCCCTCTTCCAAGACGAATGGGCTGACATGCAGGCGCTAGGATGTCGTTACACAACACTACCGCGGGGTTTTGTCTATTAATTAATGAAGTGGCTTATTTTTTAGAGAGTTTCGTTAGAGCTCAGAGCTCTTGGTCTAGAATGTTATGAACGGCTTACTAATGTCATTAACTACTCTGCGCTCGTGAATTCTAACAGAAATCCTGCCGTCACTTATCGACATTCCTCATAGTTTAAAGGTTAGTAAAAATTTTTGTATTGGTCTGCAACATTATACTTCATAGCGTAGTACACAGTTTCTTTTTCTTTCTCTTATATATTCATTTTGCATATGCACGTCAGTAAAAAGAAGACTCGCAAAATGATCACCTATGGCTCTTCAAACTTTTAACAATAACTAGCAATAGTCTTCTTCAGTTGATATTTATCTAGCTAATAAGATTTTAACTTTAATTTACTTCCATACTACTGAAATTCGCATGGCCTTTTCGCCTAATGTATAAAGAATAAAAATATTACAAGAATATTATTTTTTCTATAAATTTTATCATCTGTTCGTTTTTTGAACAAAAATCCTGAAGTTTAAAGAACATTTTGTTTTTCTCTCCATATTTATTTTCAGTACTGCACATACTGTTTCTGTTTCAATTTCCTTGAAATTTTTCACTTTATAATCGTTTGTATTTCATTATTATTTTTTTATCATACCTTAGTGTGTATTGAAGCGTTTACTCTTTGTTGATTTACATTTCTGAAAATTTTGCGGTGTTTTGACTTCTTGAGAACATTCATATTGCTTGGAAATATTTTCTTCATTAGTGCTGCTTACTACCGTATTATCTGTATTATGACAAATTGATTGTAAATTTACTTTCATATCAAATGGAAAACGCATTTTTTACGTTTGTAGTGTACTCTGTTTTGATCATTTTTCTATAACACATACTACTATATTCATTCCTTGCAACAAGCATAATATCAATCTGTCATTGCATCATTTTGAAAAAAACTTGCCTAAACTCTTCCCAACCTTATAACCTCTGCAGATCCTAGTTCATTACTGTTATTTGTTGTTTATTAAAAGTAAAAAATTTAGAATCATATATATCATTCAGAGGAGAAAAACTACACGTAACTTCAATATAATATTCCTACATCACTGTAAATTTCACCAGTACCCCGAAGGTGGTTTTTAAAATTTCACTGCTTTATAGTATTTTTCGTTTCCTAGGTTAAATATAGTTAAACTGTTTGCTTAGCTAAGTAAATTTCGTTTCGTTTGGTAATTTCTGCTTTTTCGAAGAACTGACTATGTGTGCAATGTTTAGAACTAAATATAAAAGACACCTTTGTTTTGAGTATTGTTCTCTATCTTTCTTTCAATTTTTATAGACTATTATGTAGCAAAATTGGGGAATTTTTTATTTAGTTTTTATAGTTTGAATTATTACACATAAACTTGCTATCTAGAAAATTTAAAGCAGGTCGTAAATATGACGTAATGGAAACAGTAGTTACATAGTAGTAAATATTTTTGCTTTATAACAATTTATTAATTCTACTATCACAGTCTACTTAACTTCGACAGCTACCCAGACTGATTACTATTAGTTCTCCACTACCAAACACTGACTCTAAGCTCTTCGTGTATATGCATTAATACAGGAGAATTTTAACTCAAAAACTAAAAAAGAAAGAAACATAACATCTAAACTGATTATGATAATACGTATATACTCACACGGTACGTGACTGTGTCAGAGCTACCTCGAGTCTTGCCTAACCCCTAAATGCATCTTGATGTTATTGTCTATAGTGATGCTATTATACCAACCTTCCCTGTGTGCCTTGGAAGTACTCATGTCATCACAATTCCAGATGGAGCTATTGTGATTGATCATGGAACTTGATGTTATCTCTATCACTACAACGTAAGACACACAGTTATCTATTGGCAAATATGTGGTTGATCTAAAACGATAACGATTTTGTGTGACTAGGCAAGACTCAAGTCCACGCAAAATCTGGTCGCTTCTATTCTGAAAGTCTAATTCATAATAATGACTAAACAAACTACATATTTCCAAAACCTTGAAGAATCAGGCTACACATTTTTCAACTAAGGCAACAGTCTAAATTTCTAGGCTGCCAGGGAAACCGAAAACTCAAAAAATGACGTTTTTCAGGAGACACCTTTATTGATTTTCGTGAAACAGACAATTGGAAGAACTTTTTCCAAGTTGTTAATAACAATGATCTGGACTCATATAATCATATGGAAGAGCTTCGTATTCAAAGAAACATATTTAAGGTTTTATGCGAGTTAGTCTATTTCTCCTGTACTAAGAACTGGACTTACACTATGATGATCGCTGAATACAATAACACATACGTAGCTTCGAGTGATGAAAACAAAAAGAACAACCGAAATAATAATGTCCTCACTTAGAACAAAGTCTGCACAGAATCTAGCCGGCCGCGGTGACTGGACGGTTCTAGGCGCTAAGTCCGGAACCACGCGACTGCTACGGTCGCAGGTTCGACTACTGCCTCGGGCATGGATGTGTGTGATGTCCTTAGGTTAGTTAGGTTTAAGTAGTTCTAAGTTCTTGGGGACTGATGACCTCAGATATTAAGTCCCATAGTGCTCAGAGCCATTCGAACCATTTGCACAGAATCTACAACTAAATGACTGACAGGTTAGCAGTACCAATTTAGTCACCATGGGATTCTTCTGTGTCAGGGTAATGGTCCTCATCTTCATTTATTTTGAGATATTTGTAAAAGTAACGGAATATTGGTGAAACAACTGGGAGGAGATCCAAAATGTCTTTCTTTTTTTGTTTTGAAATTGGTAGTGTGCCATGACAACATTTTTCAGGCTGCTGTCGAGCACCTATTTCTCTCTACGAATGAAGCTTATTGATTGAAACGGTTCATCCTCATAAAGACTCTTTTTGAAAAAGAAACCATTTAACATCCTGTCACTTAAATTGATTTCCATATGTGTATCTTTCTTTTGAAGTAGAAAGTTGTCTTTCAGAACACCAGCAAACTCAAAGAAGTCAGTATGTGACAGTTCTGCAACGCCAAATTTCCTTTTCTTGCCAATTGAGCGTATCGGTTGATACCAGTCATGCGGATGAGCCACTACTACTTGCAATTTCTTCCCTTGTTCTTCGATCAGGTCTTGATCAACGTCACATTCTAAGTGACTGTGGCCACTAATCACGAATTTATGATCAACTGTATTCAGATTTGGATTTTCCTGAATGGTGAACAAGAACATTGCAGCCACATGAGAGATTTTATTCTGCCCTCCGAGCCTGAGTAAGTTGGTTGCATGGTTAGTTGGTACCAAACAGCGAGGTCGTCGCTCCCATCGGATTAGGGAAAGAGATTGACATCAGTTCCTTGAAAACACACGTTGTACTCTGTTTCCTACCACGAGCACCTTCTGCTCCATGCCACATGTAGCGAGTTACGCTACCTGTACTGGTTTCATGCATGGTCAAATTGTACCTCCAGAGTGGCCGTTTATAAAAAGCAACTGAAATATTCAAAAACGGAGTCAGCAGACACTGTTGTAAGTCGAAAGTGTAACACTGCATCGAACTATCTGAGCTAGAATGTTTCTTGTATTTGTCCTTTTGAAGGTACGCCACAGTGTGATGAGCAGCTATGTCGGCGTCAATTTCTTCCATAGAATCATCTTTCGTTGTTGCAAATTTCTTTCTAACATGTAGAACATAACATTTGTGACACGTATCCACTTTAGGCTCTTTAAATGTAAGGTTTATCTTATGGTTCACAGTATTTTTACCTCTCTGAGTACTATTTGAAATTGTAAAAATTTCGTTACAGTAGGAAAGCAGATTAATTCTCAGTGTTATTAGTGTATAGTGTAATGATGTGTGGTGGTTTGATCACGTAAATAAGACATAACAATAGTAACAGAAGACAACATACCTTTGAAGATGCCTGCTATGTCATTAAGAATGTTAGAACGTGCAAAGAAATCTTTAACACAGGACAAGAATTATTAAACAGGTAAGTGCTCTTGATAATGTTCAGCAGTGAATACATCATAGATATTTTATAATGGTACCACGGTTACAACCCGCGTCCGACCAACCTGATTTAGGTTTTCCGTGATTTCTCTAAAACGCTTTAGGAAAAAGCCAAGATGCTTCCTTTGAAAGGGTACGGACGACTTCCTTAACCGTCTTTCCCTAATCCGATGGGACCGACGACCTCGCTGTTTGGTACCAACTAACCATGCAACCAACCTACCATCATTTTCCATGACCAGGTCATGGAGAATGACAATGTATTGTACTGTGGCACTAATAGTATAAACTGACTTGTACTGTTTTTGCCCAGATAGATATCAGCATGTTTACTTCTAATGTTAGGAACAAATGATGTACAGAATATTCTATCCAATTCTGACTTAAAGTACTTAGACCAAAAGATCGAAATCCCTTCCACGACTCTAGCGGGACTTATCTTCTTTTGACCATTTTATGACATATCCTCTTTTTCTCTCGAAGCCTAGATTTGAATCTGCTACAATTATTTGGGGGCTTAATCTGCACAAACTGGCAGGTGTAGGAGCTAGCAGGATATGATTTCTATGGGTTTTGTTATGGGTGGGGGGTGGGGGTGGGGGTGGGTGGTGGTGGTGGGGGGGAAGCAGGATGAGCGTTTTTCTCCTCCTGGCATTCTTCACGATGCGGGCTCTAGTTTTGATGAAGATGGACTCAGTATTGAAGAAAGACTATCTGAAGAAAATTGAGGAATGTGTGGTTTGGTCTGGCCACTTCATTTTGTAGCTACTTACTTTATCTCCTCTTTTAGTTAAAAACTGGTGGAGAAAATTTCTTCCGTCTCTACGACTAGAACCAATTGCTTTTTCTTAATGCCGGTCCATTTAACTTGCATTAGCAGGGTTGACTATGAAAACAAGTAAGCAGAAAATATGTATAATGACCTATAAAAACATTCAGTTTCTGTCTGAACTATATTAATTTCTTTTAATTTTCTGATTCGCTACAGGGGACAGTATCAAGTGCTACGTTTATTATACTCTGCTGCTTAGGATATTTTACAAATGAAGGCAATGTGTAATTTTTGTGACGCACTACGAATCACTTAGAAATATATTTTTGCTGCTTTCGTAACACCACACACACTCATTAACTGATGACATTTAAATTTCACAAAATATTTTTAGATTATGTTATCATTTTTGGATAAGTCGACGCAGATAGGTGCGCAATCGTCGAGGTACGCCAGTGCTCATTTGGGACTGTGGATGGGGCTGTACAGTGAGTTGCGGCCATGTGGACAAGACAACGGGCTTCTCAGGCAGTGGTTCCGTTGCTTGGTTTACACCAAATCTTCTCTTAGTACCAACCTATTCCATCCACTGGTTTCACGCATGTATAACTGTCATAGCAGCATTCCCTAAACGACCCAGAATATCATAATATGACAGACCTAAAACCGGCTGACCCGTGTTCTTAGGATTGTTTAATATTCTACTGGCACCAGTGCTCAGCATTGTCAAAGTCAACCGCTTGCTAACAGAAAGTTAATCACTAGCCATCCATAACGTCGACCTCAGGCGCCAGCGAGATGTTAGGCAACCGAAAGTACACACGTAGGCTTGAGCATACGAAAACCCATTTTGTTACCAAAATGCTCGTAATGACAGCCAGGTTTCCTTTAGCCATGACCAGACAAGAACTACTCATAACTTCAAAACTTCATTCACTCGTCTCATATCATTTTGTATGCGCACTAACAAGTCAGGTGGTTCATGGTGTGGGTTCCTGTGGTCATGTCCTATTTCATGAACCACGGGCAACGTATGAGTGGCCAAGTAAGTGGTCCCGACAGTCGGGATACCAGTTACTTTGGAATAAGGCTGAGGTGACGGAGTCCCACCTCTAACTGACAAACCAGGGACTCCTAAGATACGACTTGGCAAACTAATTGTAATGAGATGGGGAGCTATTAATATCAATGGGGGCTACTCTGGGAATAAGGTAGAGCTGGCAGAGGCTGCAAGTAAGATGGGGCTGGACGTTTTAGCTGTTAGTGACATTCGGGTAAGGGGTGAGAAAGAAGAGGAAGTGGGAGAATACAAGGTCTACCTGTCAGGAGTCAAAGCAGGAATAGCACAATGGGGTGTAGGGCTTTACAACAGGAAAGAAATGGAACCCAGCGTAGTTGCAATAAGGTATGTAAACGAACGACTGATGTGGATAGATTTGACAGTGTCTAGCAAGAAAATTAGGATTGTGTCAGTATATTCGCATTGTGAAGGGACAGATCAAGATAAGATGGATAGTTTTTACGACGCACTCAGTGATGTAGTTGTTAGAGTAAAGGACAAGGACAGTGTTCTGCTCATGGGTGATTTTAACGCCAGGATTGGAAATCGAACAGAAGGGTATGAAAAGGTTATGGGTAAATTTGGAGAGGATATGGAGGCCAACAGGAACGGGAAACAACTCTTGGATTTCTGTGCCAGTACGGGCTTAGTAATCACAAACTCCTTTTTTAAACATAAGAACATTCACCGGTATACTTGGGAAGGCAGGGGAACTAGATCTGTCATTGACTATATAATAACAGATCAGGAATTCAGGAAGGCTGTGACGGACACACGTGTATTCAGGGGATTTTTGATGTCACTGATCATTATTTAATCTGCAGTGAAATTGGGATTGTGAGGCCGAAAGTGCAGGAGGTCAGGCCCATATGTAGGAGGATAAGAGTGGAGAAACTTCAGGATAAGGAAATCAGGCACAAGTACATAACAGCGATCTCAGAAAGGTACCAGTTAGTTGAATGTAGTCAATTACAGTCATTGGAAAAGGAATGGACAAGGTACAGGGACACAGTACTAGAAGTGGCTAAAGAATGTCTTGGAACAGTAGTGTGTAAAAGTAGGATGAAGCAAACAGCGTGGTGGAATGATACAGTCAAGGCAGCCTGTAAAAGGAAAAAGAAGGCGTATCAAAAATGGCTACATACCAGAACCCAGGTAGACAGAGAAAGTTATGTTGAAGAAAGAAACAAAGCCAAACAGATAATTGCAGCATCCAAGAAGAAATCGTGGGAAGACTTTGGAAACAGGTTGGAGACTATGGGTCAAGCTGCTGGAAAACCATTCTGGAGTGTAATTAGCAGTCTTCGAACGGGAGGTAAGAAGGAAATGACAAGCATTTTGGACGGGTCAGGAAAACTGCTGGTGAATCCTGTGGACGCCTTGGGCAGATGGAGGGAATATTTTGAAGAGTTGCTCAATGTAGGTGAAAATACGATCAGTAATGTTTCAGGTTTCGAGGTAGAATGGGATAGGAATGATGATGGAAATAGGATCACATTTGAGGAAGTGGAAAAAATGGTCACTAGATTGCAGTGCAATAAAGCGGCTGGGGTGGATGAAATTAAGTCGGAACTCATCAAATACAGTGGAATGTCAGGTCTTAAATGGCTACACAGGATAATTGAAATGGCCTGGGAGTCGGGACAGGTTCCATCAGACTGGACAAAAGCAGTAATCACACCAATCTTTAAACATGGAAACAGAAAAGATTGTAACAACTACAGAGGTATCTCTTTAATCAGCGTTGTGGGTAAAATCTTCTCAGGTATTGTTGAAAGGAAAGTGCGAGTATTAGTTGAGGACCAATTGGATGAAAATCAGTGTGGGTTTAGGCCTCTTAGAGGTTGTCAGGACCAGATCTTTAGCTTACGGCAAATAATGGAGAAGTGTTATGAGTGGAACAGGGAATTGTATCTATGCTTTATAGATCTAGAAAAGGCATATGACCGGGTTCCTAGGAGGAAGTTATTGTCTGTTCTACAAGATTATGGAATAGGAGGCAAACTTTTGCAAGCAATTAAAGGTCTTTACATGGATAGTCAGGCAGCAGTTAGAGTTGACGGTAAATTGAGTTCATGGTTCAGAGTGGTTTCAGGGGTAAGACAAGGCTGCAAACTGTCTCCACTGTTGTTCATATTATTTATGGATCATATGTTGAAAACAATAGACTGGCTGGGTGAGATTAAGATACGTGAACACAAAATAAGCAGTCTTGCATATGCGGATGACTTAGTTGTGATGGCAGATTCGATTGAAAGTTTGCAAAGTAATATCTCAGAGCTAGATCAGATATGTAAGGACTATGGTATGAAGATTAGCATCTCCAAAACGAAAGTAATGTCAGTGGGAAAGAAATATAAACGGATTGAATGCCAAATAGGAGGAACAAAGTTAGAACAGGTGGACGGTTTCAAGTACTTAGGATGCATATTCTCACAGGATGGCAACATAGTGAAAGAACTGGAAGCGAGGTGTAGCAAAGCTAATGCAGTGAGCGCTCAGCTACGATCTACTCTCTTCTGCAAGAAGGAAGTCAGTACCAAGACTAAGTTATCTGTGCACCGTTCGATCTTTCGAGCAACTTTGTTGTATGGGAGCGAAAGCTGGGTGGATTCACGTTACCTTATCAACATGGTTGAGGTTACGGATATGAAAGTAGCTAGGATGATTGCAGGAACTAGTAGATGGGAACAATGGCAGGAGGGTGTCCACAATGAGGAAATCAAAGAAAAACTGGGAATGAACTCTATAGATGTAGCAGTCAGGGCGAACAGGCTTAGATGGTGGGGTCATGTTACACGCATGGGAGAAGCAAGGTTACCCAAGAGACTCATGGATTCAGCAGTAGAGGGTAGGAGGAGTCGGGGCAGACCGAGGAGAAGGTACCTGGATTCGGTTAAGAATGATTTTGAAGTAGTAGGTTTAACATTAGAAGAGGCACCAATGTTAGCACTGAATAGGGGATCATGGAGGAACTGTATAAGGGGGGCTATGCTCCAGACTGAACGCTGAAAGGCATAATCAATCTTAAATGATGATGATGATGATGATGATGACTAACAAATCAGGTGTTGGAAGTTGTAATCCCAAATCCACTATTCACACACACACTAACAGATGATTAACGAAAAGCATTACGGCTTGAGAAGCAAGCTATAGTGCCGTGAGAGATCTAAATCAGTGCTTTGGAACCGAAATTTCGTCACAATTAAGCATTTTCTGTACATAGTGCATCTTAAAATCATACTTCTTAGAAATGATATCAAGTTTAATGTGTCAGTATCGTTGGTAGTCGTCAGAAAATTGGAAAAGTGGCTCGGACTCTGTAGCAGCGCAATAAATACAAGGTGTTTAAAAACGTCTCAAATATTCCTACAAGAGGCAATATTGAACTACAACAAAAGTTGGTGTAATTATATGTACTGAAACCATTACCTGTTGAGATATGGGCAGTTTTACTTGCGATACAGTATTCGGCGGTTTAGACTGTCTTACTGTTGCAGTTCATTGCGCATGCCTCAATGGTTGTAATTTGCAGCACACTGATGGTGACGCTGATACATATCAGAGCAGTGCAACAGTCTGCTACATCATCCAGCTGAGAGTGTGCTGACAACGAGATTAGTGTTCCCGTGCTCTGTGAACTAAATTTACTATAAACAGTGCCGTGGTGTCCACGATGGATATGGCAGATATGGTATTCTGTTACGTGATAGCCGATTGCAGTAACCGCCAGTCTAGTGAACTACAAGCCGAACGACATCCACATCGCGTCATTCCATCTGTGAGAATGTTCAGCAGACTAATTCGACAACCTGTAGACAATGGATCATTGGCAAGCAAGGACAACGGACCGCGGCAGAACCTATCACACTGTCACGTCACGGAAATCTGCTGTCTGCGATCCGGTCCGCCGCTATGAGACGCCAATAGGGACGCCAGAGAAATTTCTTCCGCCTGCACTCAGTATCGAAATGGACGTAGAAGAGCTGTTATCTGTGCTTTGTGTGTGACGTCGAAATAAAAAGAAAATGCAGAAAAAGAAGTAATTCTAGGTATATTCCTTCATTGCTCATCGTGACATAAAAGGGCTATTTCACAAACTGCAAAATTATTTAAAAAATTGCAATGATAAATTTGTCATTTATGTGAGAATTTCAGAACGTTCATACGAAGAGTTACTGAATATCCAGCCAGACAGTATCACTGAAGAAAACAGAACCGGGCGAGGTGGCGCAGTGGTTAGCACACTGGACCCGCATTCGGGAGGACGACGGTTCAATCACGCGTCCGGCCATCCTGATTTAAGTTCTCTGTGATTTCCGTAAATAGCTTCAGGCAAATTCCGAGATGGTTCCTTTGACAGGGCGCTGCCGACTTCCTTCCCCATCCTTCCCTAATCCGATGAGACCGATGACCTCGATATTTGGTCTCTTCCCCCAAAATCAACTCAACCCAAGAAAACAGAAGCTGGGCAGGCGTGAATATTTCCGAACTATCAGTCTAATACGTCATGGTTGCAAAATAGTAACAGGAATCCTTTACAGAAAAAATTGAAAACTGGTAGAAGCCGACCTCTGGGAAGATCTTATATGGATATGGTGTCTGTTCTTTCGGACATTGATGACCTGCAGCCGCCTAGAATGAAGTGAGAATTATATTAATACCTCCAGCTGCTGACGGGCGTTGATAATTATCAACGGGGACGGGTGAAAATGTGTGCCCCGACCAGGACTCGAACCCGGGACCTCCTGCTTACATGGCAGACACTATATCCATCTGAGCCACCGAGGGCACAGAGGACAGCGCGACTGCGGGGATTATCTCGCGCACGCCTTCCGCGAGACCCACATTCTCACCTTGTATGTCCACACACTACATTCTTTCCAAGTCCCGTAAGAGTTCGGGGAATATGTGTGCATCCGCACAGAAGAAGAAGGTCATGGCCGATATTGCCTGCACTATATACTTATATGGATATGATGTCTGTTCTTTCGGACATGTCCTTACCAGTTTTGTACTCTTGAAGAGCGAAATTTCCATTCTGGAAACAGCCCGTCGGTCGTTTTCAAACCACTCTTCGTCACATCCTTCCAAAACCGAGCACTTGTACAGTAAAGTATGCAGGAAAGCTGAAGAGGAATTCAGAAGTCACGAGAGAGGTACTGGTAGACTGGTCCTTTGGGTAAGATTGCACAGGAGTGCAGTAACGGCTGAGTCGGTAGAACATCTTCTTTTCCTTTTCCTCTTTCACTTCGGGATCAACATTGTTATGTGGTGATACTGGTGTAAGCGGTGGCCCGATGCTCTTCTTGACGCCTTCGTTCCCCGCCAGACGGAATCTGTGTACCTCATCTGTGTGTGTCTAGAGTAAATCCCATTTTTAAGTGTGAGAACGTTTATAAAATGTTTGCGAAGCGTGTACAGGGGTAGGACAAAAATATGAAAAAACCGCAAGAAAGTCATGCTTAAACATAACTAATGAAGATGATAGCCAAGCCAGCATGTTGTGCTGTTGTATTTGGCCACGAACAGAAACTGTACAATGTCCTCAATGTGTTGCAAGGGTCAGTCGTGGCCAGAACAGCGGTTTCTTGAGTTTGTGATTGCTTTATGTTGGAGCTCAGTGAATTCGAATGTGGACAAATAGCTGGTGGTCGTGAGGTGGGTGTTTCCGTCATAAAGGTAGCGGAAGTGCAAGGGGCACCACATCGAAGAATTTTGGGTATACGATAAATCGCACAAATCTAAGGGCTGTCAATTTGACTAAATACCTAGGAATTACAATTACGAGCAACTTAATTTGGAAAGACCACATAGATTATATTGTGGGGAAGGCGAAAAAAAGACTGCGTTTTGTTGGCAGAACACTTAGAAGATGCAACAAACCCACTAAAGAGACAGCCTACATTACACTTATCCGTCCTCTGCTGGAATATTGCTGCGCGGTGCGGGATCCTTACCACGTAGGATTGACGGAGGACATCGAAAGGGTGCAAAGAGGGGCAGCCCGTTTCGTGTTATCGTGAAATAGGGGTGAGAGTGTCACTGATATACGCGAGTTGGGGTGGCAGTCACTGAAACAAAGGCGGTTTTCTTTGCGGCGAGATCTATTTACGAAATTTCGATCACCAACTTTCTCTTCCGAATGCGAAAATATTTTGTTGACATCCACCTACGTTGGGAGAAATGATCATCATAATAAAATAAGAGAAATCAATGCTCGAACGGAAAGATTTAGCTGTTCCTTTTTCCCACGCTCCATTCGAGAGTGGAATGGTAGAGAAGTAGTATGAAAATTGTTCGATGAACCCTCTGCCAGGCATTTAAGTGTGAATTACAGAGTAACAATGTAGATGTAGATGTACTGGTTACAGGGAAAGTGGAAAATCATCATCCGCTAAGTCACAACACGGATGAAAGTGTGTGTTGCGTGATCGTGATTGGAGAATTGTGATAATGATACGACGAAAGTGGAAAACCATCATCCGCTAAGTCACATCACGGGTGAAAGTGTGTGTTGAGTGATCGTGATTAGAGAATTGTGATAATGACACGACAGCTGCAAAAGTCACTGCAGAAGTGAATACCTTACTCGCAACCCCTGTCAACACCAAAAAACACTAATTTAGCCCCATAAGCAGGGATTCGGTGGACAAGCTGAAATTATAAAACCACTCATCAACGATGCAGATTCCCGTAACATTAAAACGTGGTGCCGAAGCCATAAAACCTGGACTATAGAACAAATAAATAAAGTCATTTGGTTGTATGAGACTTGTTTAACATTATTTCCAACTTCTGTCCGAGCTTACGTCCCAAGAGTGAAATATGGAGGAGGTCCAGTGATGATTTGGGCAGCTATATCGTGGTTTTCCATGGTCTCTATGGTGACTCTGCAAGGGCACATTACTGCCAAAGATTATGTGACGATTTTGAGTGTTCAGGTCCATCCCAAGGTACAATGTTTGTCCCCCTATGGTGATACTGTGTTGCAGGAAGATGGGGCCCCTGTTCACACAGCTCACATCGTCCAGGACTGATTGTTTCAGCACCAGGATCAATTGTCGCGTCTCCCCTGATCACCACAGTCACCACGTCCCAATATTATAGAGCCTTTGTGGTATACTTTCGCGAGAAGAGTGCGTCATCGCTTTCCACCGCCGTCATCGTCACCTGAAGTTACCAATGTTTTGCTCCCTTTAAAACCATGCTGGACTGGTCTTTATCCATGTCGAGATGACAGAAAACTATACTGAATGCCAACAGTTAGGCATGCTAATGCGCTGTGTTTGCGAAGTTTCCACATTTTTGTTCATCCCCTATATCTGAGGCGGCACTTCAGTACCAGTTCGGTATTCACCTAGTTGGACGCGGGAAACCACCTAACAGCCATAGCCAGGTTGGCCAACCCATCAGGCCTCGTCATTAATCCACAGGACGGATTCAGTCCGGGGCAGGCACGTCGCCCTGAATTCCGAAAGCGGCGCGTTCACGCGCTCCCCTATCCATGCTGGTGATCGCTCAATCGATAGTACGTCGCTAGCAATATTCAAAGATTTTGGATCGAGTTTCTCTCAGAACCACAGTTCTCATCAGTCAGGAAGGTTCACAACAAAACAAACCCCTGTGTCGGCTAAATGTACCATTTTGGCATTTTGCAAAAGTTAAAAATGGTTCAAATGGTTCCATGCCCTATGGGAACTAACATCTGAGCTCATCAGTCCCCTAGACATAGAACTACTTAAACCTAACTAACCTAAGACATCACACACATCCGTGCCCGAAGCAGGATTCGAACCTGCGACCGTAGCAGCAGCGCGGTTCCGGACTAAAGCGCCTAGAACGGCACGTCCATAGCGGCTGGCGCAAAAGTTAACATCGCGAAATAGACTGCTACTATTTCTTCTCGTTTCGGAGAGGTGCTTTAAAGCAACTAAAATTTTTCAACTGAAAGCTAATGTTCGAGCAAAATAAAAGGGAGGAAACATCTTTTCCGCAGGAAACGTCAAATTAGTTCCTACACGCAGGCCACGGGTGCTGCGATTCTGTCTCCCGTCAGAGCGAACAAAGCCTGCGGTGTAATGAAGTGTGCGGCTCGCCTCCGGCAATAACGATGACCTTACACAAAGGCGTGCAGTGCTTATGAAGCATGCTGGTTGTGGCGGTGGGAGTACCCCTCACGCTCAGCGCTGCGCTGCGCAGACCAAAGGTCGGTCCACGTTGGCCAGCGTCCAACCCGCACGTTTTCACAACCTGCCATTTCCAATTCATGGCCTGAGCGCTCCTGGCTGACAGTCTTCACACGGAAACACGACGCAAATTTTTTATACAACACTTGATCTCCTGCATAACAAATTACTGTAGGTAGTTTCGAAATACTAACATTGCTTTCTTTTTTTAGGGAAAACACGAAGACTTCTCGCGAGCTTCAGTGACAGTTCTTGTATCTGGCCTTAGCTACAGAGTTGCAGCCAGTTTCGTGTTTGTTTCTGTATAGGGCCTGTGTGCTTTGCTATTATTTCCCACTTCTAATAACTTATTGAGATGATGCAGTACCTAACACGCTAGAATGACATTTTGAAGGAACAGTATACCCATCTCGGCATCCACAGAAACCTCTGTTCTAATCCTGTGCACTAACAAGATGCGTAAAACCAGAGATCTTATCATTTGATGATTATTTATAATGTGGTCATTGCTGGATGATTTCCTGTACCTGATGGTGTTGATACTGAGTGCCGATCCCGATCCTGGCACGGTCGCCAGGTGAAATATTCTCACTTTTCGAAGAAGAAGCTGCCATTGTACACATGCTACATATGGAATGCCGTGACTACGTGCTTGCTCTACTAAATTACGCCACTGTTGATGGAGGAAGCATTAATCACCGGGTCTGGCCAAAATCTTACACTCCTCCTTCTTCCCAGTGTTGCTTGTGATAAAGAGACTTGAATTTTGTCTTGATTTGGCAATTATTTAGCTTTAACTGTGTGGTGGTGTTTCCTTCCTTCAACCAACCTCTTACTCCCATATACTTGTCAACTGTTTTTAGAACGGCTGCAAGCTTCGGTTTGACTCGTGAGTCAAGGCTATGTAGCGTATCCGCTAACATGTGCCTTTTTATCTTTTTAACTGCTACACCACAGAGCCGACCACTGGAGCTGAAGTATAAATACTGCGTACTATAGCCAGTTTCTGCTGTCTTACAAAAGACGATGAAAGCAAAGAAGTATTGGACAACGTTTAAAAGGAATTAGAGCCAAATTAATATCTATGAGCCGTCGAGACCTAATGAAATAGCGATTGCGCGTTGACAGGCACACAAAAGTGGGTGAAAGTTATAGTAAAAGCAGAAATAAAGTGCCATAGATATGGCTATGGTAATTCGTCACTGTTTCCAATCGCCCGATGTAAAATATGTCAGATGTCTAATTATTGAGCGGGTTGGCACACACGCAGGACTAGTATTCGGGAAGTGTGTGCTTCAAATCCCCATCCAGCTATGTTGAAGGCTTCTCGGTTTCTTGTAGTCTTACTACGTAACTTGGAGTGAATGTGGGAATGGTTACTTCAACAAGGCTACGCCTAGTTTCTCCTCCACCTCACTGTTTCCGGCTAGTGCTTCGACTCTACTTATCTCGTCATCGACGACGTTAAAGATGAATTACATTGCCGTATGAACGGTGCAGTGTAGCATTGTGCTGTAATGTTTTATTATGGGTCGAAAGGATGAGAAATGGAGTAATCCAGTGCACTAAATAACTCGATTATGTTGAAAATGACCAAAGATGATTCCGAATTTCACGCCACCTTACGACGAATGGATCAACATTAATAATGCCTTATGCCGTTACTCCATACGACAACCAATACAGATAGTAGTTGATTCTAATCAAATGGTTCAAATGGTTCTGAGCACTATGGGACTTAACATCTGAGGTCATCAGTCCCCTAGACTTAGAACTACTTAAACCTAACTAACCTGAGGACATCACACACATCCATGCCCGAGGCAGGATTCGAGGAACCTGCGACCGCAGCAGCAGAGCGGTTCCGGACTGAAGCGCCTAGAGCTCGGTCACAGCGGCCGGCGAATCTAATTCGAACTTCGGTGCGTAATCTATGATTCAGGTAAGAAACTCTGTCACATCTCCCTATCCATCCGACCAAATTATGGTGATGAAACTTTCATCCACGGGTAGTTCTGAATAATGAACATACGAGTCGTGTGGCAAAGGACCATGACCGGCCATTTAGCGGTGTTCTCGTATCTACGGCTCTGCACAGCGCCTGCGCAAGTCACTAGGTTCTGCGCTGCGTTGATAGATGGGGATGTTAATTATAGTTTGTAAAGTTTATCGGAATCGGTACGCATGAGACACCATTCGTACCTAATATGTTCCAAAACGCCGCCCATAAAAATAAGACTTCCGGTGCTCATATCTTGTGTTCTGTTTGTGATAAAAAGGTAAGGTCCAATGTTTTGGATATCCCTTGGGCTAGAGACCATTTGTATATCCAACAGTAGGGTCGTCTTAATGTCACTATCCTGCAGTACAGGTTCAAAGTATGGATATTACACACTTTCTCCTGCTTAGGTTCGTGGACAAAATCGGCAGGTTCTTTTTGCATTTGATGTAGTCTACGGTGCTCTTGATAGTACTTATGAAGGCACCAATAGTTCATGAGCGATTGCTTGCAAAACCTCACAAAGAAGGTTTTATCACTATATTTTTGCGTTCGTCAGCGGACCAAAACCCAGCTAAGGATTCCAAGATAGCTGTTCAGATAAAATGGTTCAGATTTTTACTATATATTCCTAAAATCCCGATATCGAACAACCTTGAAAATTTTCTTGATATTTTTGTCCATTTCCAAGATACAGAGGTTCAAAGTTACCTTACTTTTACATGTAAAATGCTGTATGAGGCGAATGTTAAATAATACATAACCGCAGGAAACTACTTAAATTTTAACGGTAAATTCTCAAGACATTTATCTAGAAGAGCCACCTCCCCGTTTTCAATAATCTTTACCCGTTCACGACAAACACTCCAAAAACTTGTTTTTTGGGTACGTAAATCTAGACGCTGATTCCGAAATGGCTGTGCACAGCTAATGGTTGAAATTTTTACGATGTATTTCGAAGATACCAATCCTGAACAGCTTTGAAAATATTCTTCATATCTTTATCCGTTTCCAGATACTGAGGTTCAAATTTACCCACCTTGTACAGGCAAAATACGCACGTAAAATCCTGCGTGAGGCGAAAACGTAGTTTGGAAAGTAACGTTGCACGGAGAAATATACTGTAAAGAGTCTCAATTATCATCTGGGTTTTCCATGTTGTTGTACTGAAGCATATGCATTTTTTATTGCACAAAAAATCTGGTCTGAGGTGTAAATTAGTTTTGCGTTATTTCACCTAAGTAACTTATCTAAATTTTACTGATCAATACATTTCCTTTAATATCAGTTACATGTCCAGCTGCAACACGGACAAGAAGGGAACAGCGGAAAAGTGCTACTATCGGAGCACAAAAAATGCAGCTATATTGCTGTTTATTTAAAAAACTAGTATGAAAAGTGAGGTACCAGCTGCCTTATTCTACCTTCCTCAACACCTTTAAAAATTTTCCCAAAAATTTTGGCATGCGCTTTTTTATGTCAAGGGGGAAGAGACAGTGGTAGTGGCAGAGAGAGCGAAAAGTAATAAATACTGGAAGATAGTAGATAGTGGTTGGTTATACAAAGACCGAAGGACACAATAGCAGAGTGAGAGAAAGAGGGGGACACAGTGCCAATGGAACATAGTTGATACTGACAGAACAGTGCTAGAAAAAGAGAGAAGGAAACAGTGTCAAGGGGGGACGGGCGAGGAATAAGGAAACAGAGAATGTGGAACTGGGTGAGAACCAGTGATAATTAGAGACAGAGTATATGACAATGACAACGAGGAAGAGAGAAATGTAGTGACAGTGATAGGAGGCACAGCAGTAGGAAGGAAGGAGCGAGATATTAGCAGTAAAAGGGAGAGAGTGACAGTGAGAGGAGACTGCAGTAGTAGGACACAGCGAAGGGGACTGTCGCTGTGACAGGGGACAATGACAGACATGCACAAAGAGATAATGTCAACGAGGTGGGCTGAATGAGTGAGTGAGAAAAGGCAACTGGGAGTGGGTGGGTATGAGCAGCTCACTGCGATGGACTAGTGGGTGTGAGTAATTTACAGTTAGGGGAGCTTACGGAGTTTCATGTTAAAATAAGCTCGGATATGTTCTCATGCCAAATTTTTTGGGAAAATTTTTAAACGTGCTGAGGAAGGTAGAATGAGGCAGCTGGCACCTCACTTCTCAGTCAGGGTCTTTTAAATAAACAGGGACATAACCGCACTTTTTTGTGCTCCGATAGGAGCTTTTTCCTCTCGTACAAGGAGTTAGGACGTGAGTTTTAAGAAAAATGGCAGGAAAATAAATCAAACGTGAAAAAACTGAAATGATGCGGCCGTATAGTTTATCCTAAAGGATAATTACTCGAAAGTATAATAAGAGATCGCATGTTATAACAGAAAACTTATAGGCTCTGACATTCGTGTTACAAACACAGTATTAAATATAGTATTTAATATCAGGTAACACACTATAACAGCAATAAATTGTTAGTGCCGTCTTTTGTACGACGCCTTTTTATGATTTTCGCCTAAATAATAGTAAACAAGTCTGTAATATTTACTCAATAATATAGTAATGTCTTCTCAAAGTGACATTTTTAATCGGTGCTTAACTGTATGAACATTAACAGCCGTTCGAAGAAAAAGTTTCACTACTTTTCTAACGCATATGTACATACGTGCGTGCGTGCGGGGCTGCGTACACTCATGTCTCTCTCTCCGTCTCTCTCTCTCTCTCTCTCTCTCTATGTGTGTGTGTGTGTGTTTGTGTGTGTGTCACGTATTTGAGTTCAACGCAGAATTCGCTAATTGAGTGTACAGAAGTGCTTAAACATCACATCGAGTTTGGACGGCGCGCCAGAGACCGGTGCTTAATGTCACTAGCGAATTCGTGTGTGGCTGGCTCGCAGCCCCACCACGAAGCGTTTAACGCTCTCAGAAATACTCACGTGTCACCAGCCGTCACGTTTGTTTTTAAATTATAAATTTCCCCGTCGCGTTTTTCTGACTGATTCGCGAGGGAGGTTTGTGTACATAAGATATTACCTCTTCGCGAGACAAGTTGTCCGGCTGTGGATACTTACCACTGGGAAGGCGGGTCAGGTCGCTAGTTTTTTCTTAAATAACCGCAAAGATTCAGGAGTTGACGTTTAAAGAACCATCTGAGTGCTGGTTCCTTAAATGATGCACACAGACCCATTCAACTGTTTATATGTTACCCACAATATATTTCCGTCACAACGAAAACATTTCTGCTTTTGGTGTACCGATAAAGGCGAACTATTAATGTGTTTGACAGTTCCTCCATAGGGAATTGGTGCTAACATACCACTGAATCTCACTGTGAAGAGTTTTGACTAGAAAAACCATGCTTTTCAAGAAATGAGATCTGGTGGTAAATGTTAGGTCTGTGTCTACTTCCGAATAACTTTTTAATGATATTAATAAAGACTATGTATTCCAATATCCATGCACACAGAAAGTTGTTTATACATGAGGAACGGTCCTTACTGTCTTTTCGGGATTTTTGCTAGGATAAGAGTCATAAGTTGAAAGTTGTTGATCAGCGACGGTTACACCATTAAGAAATCAATCGAGATCCAGGATGGCTGGAGTAGTGCCGTCCAATTCCGTGAGCAAACAGATGCCCACCCTCTTTCCCCTAATATACTTGGTGGGCGTGGACGAAAAGATGTTGACACTTCCAGTGGCTGTTACCTCACGATAACCCAAAAGTTTGTCTGCTTACGAACGTAAATGGTGTAAAATCAAAAAAACTATGTAATAACTATCATAGCTCTCTGGTAGTGAAACGTACCTAGGATATTGCCAAGAAATTAATTGTTATAGTACAGCATCTTTTGGGTTTAATGAGTCACGCGCAGCCTGTTTCATATACTCGTTTGCCGGTGGTGAACGATATGTACAGAGTATAACCAGGATATCTGTACATAAATCAGACCGTCTACGTGGTACATCTGTGAAGCTCTACATCTTTCTTGTGATCTTTATTTCACAGATTTCCTTTGTTTTCGATTGTCTGTCTTCTCGTCTATTTTCGCTAGAAGACTTGTTTAATCAATATCGCTGAAATTGTTCGTGATCAATAGTAAATTATGCTTTCATGATAGTTATGGGAACTTTTATTACATTGTTGCTGGAAATCCTGATATCCTGACAACTAATAGTTGTCCACACTGTTTCATGCATGATTTTTAATGACATACCGAAAACAACATGTTCAATCACATCCTCCTTCATACAGATCGTTGCTCCATTTCATTACTGAATCTGATACCGGTGCAAAGTTTTGCAATTGTTTCCTACCACCGAAGGCGGAGGTTCGAGTCCTTCCTTGGGCAGGGGTGTGTGTGTTTGTCCTTAGGATAATTTAGTTTAAGTAGTGTGTAAACTTAGGGACTGATGACCTTAGCAGTTAAGTCCCATAAGATTTCGCACACATTTGAACAAATTGAGATGTAATCAGTGACTACGAGAGATATATTTCAGTAAAAATATCACATGGGCTCTAATTTCCAATATAACATATACATCGATGCATAATTATTATTACTGTTTGTTGTAAAAGAGAAAGTTAGTAGCGTATATATTATGCAGGATGGTGGTAACCTAATGAGTTACACTTTATGGAATCAAGAATATATTAAACGCCGTACGGATGTTAATGACCATTAAATTACGTACGGCTACGTAGAATATATGTATGTATAACTGAACAATCCAAAACAAGGAAACAGTACAATAGACACAAAATTATAAGAGAAAGGATTGTGTGGACAACAATAAAAGGCTCAATTGACAACTGTACTGCAGTACAATCCCCATACTCTTATGATGTCAAGTATTGCCGTGTAACAGAAAACTCGATTGACATTTATAGTAATTACATATTGTTGTTAGGTTTTCGTATTTCCTTACTGCAGTGTTGTAAGAGCTGCTAATTATTCAAATGGCGCTAAAAAGCATGAAAAAATGTTCCTCAGCAAGCTGTTCCATTCAGTGAATGGAACCTTAGGAGATGTTCCAGCTTCTGGAGCAGCTTCTTTACAGAGAAACAAAAGAGAATAATTTTTTTATACGAGAATTCGTGATAATTATAAATGAAAGTCTTCGAACGACATAAATTTTCTAACCTCTACCTCAGTGTTATTAAGTAGTGAGATATTACTAACATAAAAAAAAAATAAAAATGTATTTGTAAGAGTCCCTTAAAAACGAGCATTGTAACAAAGGAACGTGGCGATAGAGTTGTTTTTGTAATGCAACGGTTATCATTATGGAAGGGTTTTCTGTGAATATCACTACCGGGAAGCCTCGATGCAGTGACCTTTCGTAGAATCAATCGATGTAGGCTAAATGTCGAGTCCATTAGCAGCTGTACGTCGACATGTAGCCGTGCGTGAAATCGGGCTCTGAGGGACCTACGAAACCACTTGCGGAAAGCATCGCGCCAGCGGCTGCCAGTCGCACCCCTTGAATCATGAATAGCCCTAACAAAGGGACCGTGTCCGCTCGCCACCACCGATTTCGTCCAAATTTATAGTATATGCAGGGCTTTGACCAGACTGAAAGTGACGGGAGCTCCAGATGGCCAAGCGTTTAGAGAAAATTGCATTTTTGGTGCGGGTCGAGCGAGTTACCACCCACTTACGTTACCATCGGTTGCAGGAGGCGGTTGGAACAGCGGGAAGAGCATAGATTTGTCCTCCGAGGGTCGTGGGGTCGAGCCCCTATCTTGGAACTTGTTTTCATTTCCAATTTTTACTTTACTTACACTTTAAATAAACCGAAATAATGCCGGCCGGAGTGGCCGAGCGGTTCTAGACGCTACAGTCTGGAACTGCACAACCGCTACGGTCGCAGGTTCGAATCCTGCCTCGGGCATGGATGTGTGTGATGTCCTTAGGTTAGTTGGGTTTAAGTAGTTCTAAGTTCTAGGGGACTAATGACCTCAGATGTTAAATCCCATAGTGCGGAAACCTCCCCATCGCACCCCCCTCAGATTTAGTTATAAGTTGTCACAGTGGATAGGCCTTGAAAAACTGAACACAGATCAATCAAGAAAACAGGAAGAAGTTGTGTGGAACTAGGAAAAAAAAAGCAAAATGTACAAACTGAGTAGTCTATGTGTAAGATAGCTAACACAAGGACAGTGTGCGATGAGGAGCGCCGTGGTCCCGTGGTTAGCGTAAGCAGCTGTGGAACGAGAGGTCCTTGGTTCAAGTCTTCCCTCGAGTGAAAAGTTTAATTTCTTTATTTTCGCAGTTATGATCTGTTCGTTCGTTCATTGGCGTCTCTGTTCACTGTAATAAGTTTAGTGTCTGTGTTTTGCGACCGCACCGCAAAACCGTGCGATTAGTAGACGGAAGGACGTGCCTCTCCAATGGGAACCGAAAACATTTGATCGCAAGGTCATAGGTCAACCGATTCCTCCACAGGAAAACACGTCTGATATATTCTATACGACACTGGTGACGGTATGTGCGTCACATGACAGGAATATGTTGACGACTCACCTAACTTGTACACTTAGCGAATGGGTAAAAAGATTCTTCTACCTTGCCCGATTTACGTTTTCTTGTGGATGTGATAATCAATCCCAAAAAAGTGATGAAAACATAAGAGTTTGTCACATAAACTGCAACAAATGAATGCAACAGTTTCACAGTCGCACGGTTTTCCCTGTGCTCTGTCAAAAAATATGTTTTTAACTTTTTCAAATTTTTCCGTGTGTAGACCGTCAAATCCTGCATATGTCTGGAATTTTGGAGAGCGAAGTTGATTGTGTGTGAGTGCCTGAACTTTGATAATTGTCTGAAAATAAAAAATTAAAATTTTCGCTCGAGGGAAGACTTAAAGCAAGGACCAATCGTTCCACAGCTGCTCACGTTAAACACAGGGCCACGGCGCTACTGGGCTGATACTCTCCTTAATGTTGCCTATCTTCAGCATGGACTACTCAGTTTGTATATTTTGCTTTTTTTTTTTCATAGTTCCACACAACTTCTCCTGTTTTCTCGATTGATCTGTGTTCAGTTTTTCAAGGCCTATCCACTGTGCCAACTTATAACTAAATCTGAGGGGGGTGCGACGGGGAGGTTCCCTTGTCAGAGCCATTGTCTTCCCCACGAGTCAGTTAACAGAAGAACATTATTATCCTGCATGTAGGGTTCCATTGCATAAGTAAAAAATGTTTAGGTTGGGGTAGTTGTAAATTTACCAGATTTTATCAATGTAGAGATCACATTTCTGTATTTTGCCGCGCACTCATCCACCCTATCTTGAATCACTGGCCATCTGGAGTTTCCATTTCTGTCTCATTCATTTCTGTACGCTGTAGGTACCATAAGTTCAAAATATACCACACTCAAGTTTCACGTGAATCGTCGTCTTGTAATTGAGAGCGGTCTTGCCTTTAAAAATCTCCATCTGCCGAATGAGCTAAGGGTAACACACAAAAAAAAAGAAAAGAAAGCGGAAAGTGTAATATCGATAGTAACACGATGCGGCTTTCGCCAGAAATGTGCAAAGGGAAGTGCAATTTTGTAATATTAAAAGGCTTGTTGCCGTAATAGTAACTCCGACTTACTGTCATTCAAATTTCAAAAGATATTCTCATATGTCTTTACGTTCAGCGTCAACTGCCAGTCCCTGCTCCAACCATCGACCCTCACTGGATCTTCCCGTATTTCCCTATAATCTTCTGGCGTTCCAACCTTCCAATATTCAATTGTGTTGTCTGAGAACGGCCTTCTGGAGCTTCCGAAGTTGCCCATTAGATCATTTATATAAATTTCAAAGCGCAACAGCCCCATGATACTCCATTGTGATTTTTCTGAAATTTCCTTTACATCTGTTATATTTGTTGCATTAAGAACGACACCGCTAAACAACAGTGCGGAAATGTGTCGAACGCCTTCCTAAAGTCAAAGAATACGGCATCAAGCAGAGCCCTGTTGTCTGTGCCGCTTTGGCTCTCATGAACGATCAGAGTAAGCTGAGTTTCCCAAGATCTTTCTTACGTAATGCATATTAGTTTTTATACAGGAGATTTTCATTCACCAAAAACGGCGTAAAACATGTCCTATAACTGAATCATCAGATGCTTAAAGGGCCTTAGTCATTCCAGCCTTGTTTCGAGAAAACTACTAAAAACGTGATTACACATAAACCTTTCTTTCGTGTCTCCTAAATAAATATCAATAATGCATTATATTGGTGAGAATATCAGAGTTCGTTTCACATTGCGAAAAAATAAAAATAGATCACATAAAAATATCTAAACTTCGAGGCCGGGTTCCTTTTAGTACTATTTCCTATAGTAGTTACTGTGTTTTCTCTTAATAAATGAGTTTAACAAAGGCTTTAATAATAAACAATAATTACAAATGTATTACAAAGGTACACTGGCGGTGTATGTAAAATGCACCATATTACTGATAAAAATAAGTAGATTTCCATGTCTCTTGAAACATGTTTATGGCAAGTTACAACTGGAGCGTAATCCCTTTTGTAAAATCGCTGCCACCAAGTCTTCAAATCCATTATATCTCTGGCATCAGTTTCTCCACAATAAATATTTGGCTTTTGCTGGAATTTATTACGAGTTTTATTGAATCGTCTTTCGTATAGAAACTGTTATGCTTTTCCAAGTTCTCTTTTGTTTATGCTGAAAATTCTGTTTTAAGGGAGAAAGGAATGTCCCATCACAGGGAAACAGTGTACATTTTTCTGAGACATGTTACAGTCAGTCAATGCCAATAATATTCTTGATACAACTTTTTTTTTGTTTCCTCCTCGGTTACGAGCGTATAAGTATAATTCAGTGAGTGATGGAAGAACGCTGCGCAGAAACTTACAGAGGAAAATGTATATTTCTCTGGGTCCTTGTTTTCCATTGCCTTCATGGTATATGTATGTACATGCATTATTTTTTAATGTCGTGAATACAAAATACATGAAGTGTCAACTGTAGTACATAAAATGTATCCTGGACAGGTATCTGTGAAATTTGCACATTATGCACGTAGTCAAAACTAACAGCAAGTACATGGGGCTTGGCTGTCCTTTTAGCTTCCTCTCTAAGCTTAGAATAAAACTTTTGTGACCTTCTCTGTGAACCATTAGCTCTTCAGTGGCACATCACTTAAAACATCGTTAATGTGAGGGCTTCTCATTTTCACCTTCAGCTCTTCACGTGTGCAACAACAGTCTATTCGAAGGCGTCCAAAATGAAAATTGAAAATTCCCTTGAAATATGTTAGATAAGATGGCCTTTATCTGGGAGTGTTTATGTTTAAATAATTCATACATTACTAGAACGGTAAGTTTGGTATCTAAATATTTAATATCCTTGCCACCATAATGCTTTGCTTTTAGAGAAAACCTTTCAACGTGTTGCCGCATAATTTTTCTTGTTTCTGCTGTTAGGACTCCCTTGACATGCTAGAAGAGCTTCGGTCACTGACTGAAGTTCTTATAGCACGTAACATGATCTCTTTAGCAACTTTCCTGCTGTAACAAAGCATCTGACAGAATGCCTTGTAGTATTAAAAGATGCGGCTACCCTTCAGCAACACGTCAATGTCTCAGCTCCATTTTTGATACGTCTTGACTAAGGTCCTTTTGGCATGTGGCGATTCAGTTCCGCAACACACTGAAGTCAGCTACGTGCACCTGTTCTATGGCAATTTCAAGAAACGGGAATGACCTGTGCTATTTTCCAGTCGGCAAAGTACGCTTCGTTGCTCCAGCGACCCAACCGCTTTCGCATAATCTCTGTAGAATCTCACAGGTATCGTACCCGATCGAGATGCCTATCCACTATCGAGCGATTGTAGTCGTTTTCCACTTCTCCAATCACTAATCTCAGTACCTGCCATTTTGAAGTTCGTGGGATCATTGAAAGGAGAAACGGTATTACGATCTTCCGCTGTGAAACGATTTCGGAAATTGAATTCATTATTTCGTCCTTTACTCTATCATCCTCCGTTTCGGTGACAATGTGGTGCCTGGTCGACTGGACTGATGATTTTGATTTGCTTATTGTCTTTACGTAAGAACAAAACCTTTTAGTATTTTAGTCTCATCGATTGACAAAATTTTACTTTCAAATTTATTGAATGGTACTCACATTGCTCTTCTTAAGTTCATATTGGCTTTGTTCAGCTTTTTCTTTTTGTAAACTAGGCAAAGTAGATACACAAAACATAACCTGAGCCATCCCGGTTGGTATATCTGCTTATGGTAATAGCTCATATCCATTCGTGAGGCATATGGGATTTCTATGGGTAGCAGTCTCCATATTAACCTTCTGATTTGAGCAAATTTACTAACCCGTGGCTATGCGCCGAAACTGTGTTTTCTTCCTTTACAGTAATTATAACGAGACGTTATATGTTGCTATACTTCTTACGCCTTTCAACCTTTTTTTAAAGTGAGACTTGACCTTTTTATCATTGTAGACAATAATTTAGGAGGAAAACTGTATTAGGGACGGTCAGTTGAATTTTTATTTCTAATTTGCTTGTTCTTCAGGGAAATTAATTTACAGAATAATCTTAGCTTACACACTTTTGTATACAGGCGAAGACAGTTACAGCTTGAGGCTCTTGGTTAAGTTTATTAGGTGAAACCGAAGTATTTCCTAATTATAACCTCAAATTCAAAGATACATGACTGTTTTATTGTCTGTTTGCTACAGGTTTTCATCTAACAGATACTGAAGTAAAAGAAGATGCAATTAATGTGTATTCATTAAATGATCAAAAATGTAGTGCATGAAGTATACGGGACAATTTAGTTGCATGGTACATCTTTTACACCTTGCAATGATAGTCTGCGATGCTGAAAACGCAACTCAAGAAAAAGTAACTATTGTCAATCTGAACAACCTGCAGTCTCGTGTACATTACTCCTGGAAATTATATGATTTATGGGCCTAACCTGCATCTCTGTTTACAATATTCCCGCAAATTAAGTAATTTGTGGGAGTAAATATAAATACTAAGTGTAATTCTTTTTTGTTTGTTTACATATGTGGAAGGAATAACTGTACCATAGAGATTCAAGTGCGAATGACACCAGAAGTTAGCTAATGAAAGGCCGAAAGTCAACACGCGTGGGTGATATTTTGAAGTAAGGGGAAGAGTGAGGTTTTGTCCCTTAAAGCTTTAAGTTGCTACTGCTTTCGATTTGCAGAATACGGCAGCACAAGTTCAAATGGTTCTAATGGTTCAAATGGCTCAGAGCACTATGGGACTTAACTGCTGAGGTCATCAGTCCCCTAGAACTTAGAACTACTTAAACCTAACTAACCAAGGACATCACACACATCCATGCCCGAGGCAGGATTCGAACCTGCGACCGTAGCGGTCGCGCTGTTCCAGACTGAAGCGCCTCTAACCGCTCGGCCACACCGGCCGGCGGCAGCACAAGTGATTAATGTTTTACACTCGAAGCAAATTTTCTGTTCAGAAAAATCTGTGGTGACACATCGTTGGTTTACATGTCGAGGACACTGCTCGATCCCGATCAATTAGAAAATGATAATCAAGATGTTCTGCAATACATAAAGCGCACACTGCCCCTTCTCCTCAATAGCCGTCGTTTTATTTTGGTTCTTATTAGATTACTCGGTTCACTAACGAAAAGGTGCACTCTTAGACCCTATATCTTTGCTACATGGAAAAATCGTGCGTTTACTCACAGGACTAAGACGGACTGCACATCAACGGCAAAAATAAGACTTTTTTATTATAATTTTTGAGAACATTTGTAGTGGAGAAAGTCAGCGGTCTAGCTAAACCACTTTAAAATGGATTAAAAACACACTTGACCACAATAAAATATTTGCAATGGTAAACGGTTTCGGTTAGTATGTGACCATTCTCAGATGAAATTTATTGTAACATTTTTTGGGAAAACAGCGATTTGTAATTATATAAAAACAATGAAAAAGCAGTCTTGATCGCGGTGGTTATTTTCTTAAAATGACCGGTTTCGGCCTAGGTTTATGCAGAAACCGGTCACTTTAATAAAATAGCCATCGCGATGAAGACTTTTTTCACTGATTTTACATCTTCAGCCGATTTGTACCATGATGGTATAAATCTGCTCTAGTTGACGTGCGTGAAGCCACAGCACCTGTTCCGTTAATCGCCACCACCTTAATCGGCTGAAGTCAATCACATTCTGACCAAAACCGGTTACCATTGCAAATATTTTATTGCGGCCAAGACTATTTTTAATGCATTTTAAAGTTTTTTTTCTTTTTTGATTGCGCCAGAGACAACAGTGCTCACTGATTCCTACAACCTGAAACACTGTACACAGTCCTCATAGGTACTTTGCTCTTACGTGGACACAATAAAGGTGCACAACGGCGCTTCGGCGCCATGATGATTCTGCGAAACTTGGGACCGGCGCTCACGGCTCAGTGCTCCAGGATTAGCTCCCAGCCAGGCCACATCGGAACTAGCTCCACTTATAGCTGCAGACCGTGGAACGTCTGTCAGGGAAAGAGCCACGTTTCGTAAACGGAAATGCACTCCCGTGCCAAGTGCTGGAAGCCGTGAGTCTGGAAATATTTATCAGATATCTCTGGACGACCCGCTGCAAGGAAGCTCGCGTAAATAAATGGCCGTGACAGTTCCTTTTTAAATGTGACCTTACAGTGGTAGAAAACAAGCGATGTTGAAGCCGTACAAACGTTCTTGCACATAGTAACAGCCTCTCAGGATAGCTTTCAACGTAAAGTTGACGGACTGTGTAGGCATGTCCATCTGCCGGGTCGTAGATTGTCGTGATGCCCTGTGGCGGAAGCTACTCTAAAACAGAAGAAACGACAATAAGGCAAAACAAAACAAATAACTTGACCAACTCAAATCAAGAAAATGACTAAAAATGCATATCTGAGGAAAATTACACTACCAGTAGTCACTACAGGGAATTCCTTTAATCATTCCAAAACGAATTATTTTCGGAATCCATGTTCACAGGAACTTTTTGTAATGTTTTGATGGCAACAATAACTCCCTAAAATTTCTAAAATATGTTTTTATACGCCTTGTGTCTGCCACGAACTTGTTTAGATAATTTCTACATATGTTATTAAAAGGTTCAGAAATGTTAGAGTATAGTTATTTCTAATTAATAACTACGTTTCGCCCTGAAGGGATTTATGCTTCTTGGAGAAGGAATCTGAAAATTACATGCTCAAGCAATACTGAATCACCACAGTTACACATGGTGATGGTCTCTTACCTATTGTATGAAAGTATTAGAGATATGGGAGATAAAATGAACCACACCCCAAGTTGGGATGACGTTATTCTTTTGTAGTCTCTCTCAGATGTTCGGAAGGAGACTGTGTACTCTACTTCCCGTAGGTCAACATCAAAATCCCGTTGCAATTCGTCAAGTCTCCAGTTTTAAAGATTTGACGTTTTATTTATTCTGGATCTTGTAATCTCTTCTACTTTATCGAAGTTATCTTCCCGTAACCAATCCCCGTTGCTGTGCGATATCTCACTGTGATGTCGGCTGCACACATTTCCCAGAAGGACGAGCAGAGCCTCTGCTGTTGTAGTGATGAAGGTCCTTATCGTACTTAGACGAACGTCTCGTGCGTGCTTCTTAGAGTGGTTCTCTGTGGTACCAAACTGAGTCGGTGAGACCACATGGCAATCAGGGACGAACTGCGGCGTAGTTTCGCAGCTTCCAGGGGTAAGTTGTAGCAGGCAGCATCGGTGCTGGGAATTTGATGCATGATTTTTGCACTTTTTGACAGACTGTATCAACTTGTACTAAAGTTTCTTCTGGCGTCGAGGAATACTCATACGTACGTGCAACAAGTGCTATTCGTAATTGAGCTATTATCTAGGATAAGCGTTAGCGAACGGTTTAGGGAAATCTTGTCAATAATCAACATTTATGTGGTTTTATTTGCAGCTATTGCAAATTTTTTGCTTCTGCATTACTTCTGCATCTTTTACATCATACTTTTTGCATGCCCTTCACTCGTTAAGGATCCGCAGACACCACCGCCAATATACCACTAGCATAAGCCGAAACTTGATCCGCTATACCAGTCCCATCCAATAATTCCAGCTACATGTCAAGTGTCAAGGCCCAGAAAATTGGCCCACATATTTCTATCTAGTTTAAGAGTTAAAAAAATGGCTCTGAGCACTATGGGACTTAACATCTGTGGTCATCAGTCTCCTAGAACTTAGAACTACTTAAACCTAACTAACCTAAGAACATCACACACATCCATGCCCGAGGCAGGATTCGAACCTGCGACCGTATCGGTCGTTTAAGAGTTAGATTACAATTTAGGGAGTCCTTGTCGTGGAGCAAAATTTATGTGATTTTATTTGCAGCTGTTGCTAATTTGTTACTCCTGCACCACATCTGTATCTTTTGCAGCACATTTTTTGCATTTCTTTCACTCTTCAGGAATCCTCAGCTACCAACATCAAGATGTTACTAATGTAAGATACAACTTGATTCACGTCATCGGTTTCATCCAACAATTCCAGCGACATGTCAAGTGTCAGGGCTCAGAAAATAGGTCACCTATGAGCAGCCCTTGGTAATATTTTATATTACCTTATTCCGTTCGGCAAGTTATTTATATGTGTGACACAGGAGAGCTTGATACTAATATAAATGAATTTTGAAACGTAGAGACATCTTAGACGCCGGCCGCGGTGGTCTCGCGGTTAAGGCGCTCAGTCCGGAACCGCGCGACTGCTACGGTCGCCGGTTCGAATCCTGCCTCGGGCATGGATATGTGTGATGTCCTTAGGTTAGTTAGGTTTAAGTAGTTCTAAGTTCTAGGGGACTGATGACCACAGATGTTAAGTCCCATAGTGCTCAGAGCCATTTGAACCATTTTTTGAACATCTTAGACAACCACTTCACAGCCCACCGTAGACTGTCAAAAGCGCCTATGATGTTGGACCTAATAACTGCACAATATCTATTGTTTGCCCTGTCTGCAATTTGGAGAGCCTGCTTGGTGGCGACATCGATAGAGTGACCTCTGTGGAAGCCAAACTCACATGGGCTAAGCCCTCAACATTCTCTGTGCTCTTGAACACGCTTACACAATAGCGGCTATTGAACTTTCTATAAGGAGGCATACGAGTCAGCTTTTCGATGTACTGCGGGATATTTATCGATGCATTTCTTCATGATACATGTACTGATTTCCCATCTTGCAAGATGGCAACAGCCGCAGTCACAGGGCTGCATGCATTCATTCCCGATTTGATAATCACGCAGGCACCCTGCCTTACCTTGACCTGGCCGCTAAATTAGCCAATCTTAATCCAATAGACGAAGTGTGCGACCGTTTGGAACAGCGGGTGAAACGTAGCAATCAACGTCCCCGCAATTTGGTTGCTCTATAGGATCTAATCAGTCCTCCTGGGTAGCTGAGTGATCGTTCCGTTTGAGCAGCGACAGCGGTCGGACGTGTTTACTCCTCTGTTCCGCCGTAGCGCTTTGAATGTAGCAGTTAGCTCTTCCCTGGTGAGTGTTCATTTGTGAGCGTACTTGAGTCAAATAGTCGACCTTATCTTTTCTTTTGTGTTGTTTTGTTTGGTGGCGGATTCGTCCGCTTGTTTCGTGTCCATGGTGTCCAGAATGATTCTGCGTAAAGGTACAATCAGTTATTCGTTTGGTAAGTCCACCAGTAACGTGCAGCAAGTTCCCTCGAATTTCATGATTGGTTAGCTAAAACGTTTGGTATTACTACAGAGGAGGTTCACACTGCATATTTTGACGCTGAGCTTCATGTCTTCTTCGTAAAATTCATGAATTCTTCCAAGGAGACAGATCGTTAGTTAAACACAGCAATCAGGTTTCTTTCCGCCATAGAGATTGTTGAGTTGGTATTGTCCTCCTTGCTAATGCTGATGTTGAATATACCAATGCGCAGTTTTTCAGCTTGTTGCTGGAAGTAGATGATCAATTGTTTAGGATGTGCTGCTTAAATTTGGTGATGTTAAGGGAATACGCTGGTCGAGTCAGCACCGCCTACAATATTACAGTAGCATACGTTCCGTCGAGATGACAAAAATGGTTCAAATGGCTCTGAACACTACGCGACTTAACTTCTGAGGTCATCAGTCGCCTAGAACTTAGAACTAATTAAACATAACTAACCCAAGGACATCACTCACATCCACGCCCGAGGCAGGATTCGAACCTGCGACCGTAGCGGTCGCTCGGTTCCAGACTGTAGCACCTAGAACCGCACGGCCACTCCGGCCGGCCGTCGAGATGACCATTTAACAGAGCATCTGGTCATATCTTCAGATTTGTGGTTATCAGGTCCATGTTACTTGTAGTCGTCAGGTGGGGATATGCTTCTTATGTAATGGGAGTGGTCACCAACGTTTCAGCCGGCCGGTGTGGCCGTGCGGTTCTAAGCGCGTCAGTTTGGAACCGCGTGACCGCTACGATCGCACGTTCGAATCCTGCCTCGGGCATGGATGTGTGTGATGTCCTTAGGTTAGTTAGGTTTAAGTAGTTCTAAGTTCTAGGGGACTGATGACCTCAGTAGTTAAGTCCCATGGTGCTCAGAGCCATTTGAACCATTTTGAACCAACGTTTCAACTGTACGAAGCGGGTTGTTGATCTCGAATAATTCTCTTGAACAGCGAATAAATTGACGGTAGCAGATCTCGTTGCACCTGGTGGTCATTCTAGTGGCAATCCACAGCCAAATTTCAGTTTATCAGCGAGCAGTTTTCCCCAGTTAAAACCGAAGACGGACTCTACGCCGTGTGCTCCCCGTGCGAATGCTCAGGTGCTGCACAAGAAGTGACGTCCTTCCCAGGATGCAAATGTTTCCGATGTGAAATCCACCAAGATACCTCAACCTGCATCAAGTGTCTGTCTTGATGGTACAAACTGTGTACTAGCCTCCCGCCTTCCTGTGGAGGCTGTGGGGGCGGCGGATTTGGGCGTTCGTTCGGCCTCCAGCTTGGATCTTATGGGGTCGCGTCAGGGATCTGGTGTGTCTGGTCCGCCTCCCCCCCCCCCCCCCCCTTGTACAAGAACATCGCAGCGTCAGTGATTGTCAATGGGCGACTGAACCCTCCGATTGTTCTCCGTCGGTGAGTGTCTCTGGACAGCTCACTTTTTATGTCTTTGTTTGTCCTGTCCCTTGAACTGTTTTCCCGTTATCGGGACCATTGTTGCGGCAACATGGTGATCGGGTGTCAGGTTTAAAAATCTCAGGGAGAACCTCGCAGTTAGGGCGTATGCCGATGGCGTGGTGGTCTTCCTTCCCTTGTTAAAAGTGACAACTGTTCGTTTTTGTAGCACTTCGGGGGCACGCTTAAATGAAGAACAATGCAAATTCGTCAACCTACGGGGCTTCGAGGACGCTGTTCTTTCTTGAGCATGTTTCGTGGATTGTTATAAATCTTTGCGGGTTTCCGTTGATCGTTGCCCACAGAAGACGGCGGCTTTCAGTCGGAAATCTGTTACCGATAAAATTCAAGGTGCCGCACTGGAACGTGAACGACGCTCGCTTACCGTTTTCCAGAAAGTACGTGTATCGGATACCTATATTTGGTGTAAGGCATATTATATCGCGCAGAGCTTCCCCTGGCCCAGAATGGTAGTCAAAAACTTGCGACAACTATCTGGCCAATTAACGTGGAAAAGCCACGTATTTAAATTACGTTACGAGATTCTGACAAAGCCGCGCACGGAATGCGGCTTGTCTCTCTCAGATATATCACGCAAAGCCTCTACAATGTATGTTCGACGCATGATACTTGTTGTTCACTGTGAAGTGCATGCTATCACGTCACTACTCGTCACCTTCGTGCAGCCAGTGAATCTTGCTTCACCTGCTGATGCAGAGGGCATTCATTTCAAATTGTGTCACGTTCGTGAATTTTATATTACAGTGAGCTATCTGGGGGCGACATCTTGAGGCGGCAGGTGGTCGCGACACAATGCCTGCTTACTCCTGGGAACGGGGTGACCTGCCGCAATCCTGCAACGTATTCTTTGGAACGTTGTGTGGACCAACGTGAGTCTCCCATTTCACACGATGGATGGTGGCTTCCTCTTGGTACAGAGCAATTAATTACGTATACCTACTAATGAACGTCTACGCCGCATTGGAATTATTGACAAGGTTACATGTTGTCGATGTGGTTCCTTGGACATGTTTCCGCACAGATTCTTCTGTAGTGGTAATGTGCCAAACTGGTTCTGGCACTAGAATCAACGTGCTTTCCTCTGCGGGATTGTGGTCGCTCCCTGCCCCATCAACATTATCCTGCAGCGGGATTCCTCCTCCTTTCCTAACTCGAAAACTAATTCCGTGATGTGGTTAATCGCTCATTTTGTACATTTTGCTGTTGCTCGTGTGGGGGGGGGATGACATTTTTACGTTTTAGCAGTACATGATTACTGTGACGCCTCGCAATTGCCCCGTTATGGTTCAAATGGCTCAGAGCGCTATGGGACTTAACATCTGAGGTCATCAGTCCCCTAGAACTTAGAACTACTTAAACCTAACTAACCTAAGAACACCACAGACATCCATGCCCGAGGCAGGATTTGAACCTGCGACCGTAGCGGTCGCGCGGTTCCAGACTGAAGCGCCTAGAATAGCTCAGCCACAACGGCCGGCTGCCTCGTTATCGGTACAATTTTGCCAGCATACTAAATCTCACGTTTACCAGACAGGGTGTTAGTTAAGGTGTTCAGCGGGTGTGGCCCTTACCTGATAACGATGACGAGGCGCTCTATAGGGGTATATGACCATTATCATTTCTCGTTTCTGTCTTTGGCGGGCTGTTTCGCCGATTTTGTTCTCTATTATATACAGGAAAAGAACACGTTTAGGTATGTCCTTCAGCAGTTTGTTGCTGTAATTTCAGTAAAAAAAAGCGGTAAAACGCGTGCCAGGAAACCCAGAGAAGTCAGATCGAATCTCGGTGAGACCACGGATTTGTCAGTCTTTCACTGAACCTAGCCTTCACCTCTCAGTGAAGTGACGAATCGCCAGAAACAACGGCTAAAGACAAAATATGGTCATCGTGGCTGACTGCTATATGGAGGACCCCCGTTCGATTCTAGGCAATGGCAGTAATTTTTTCCCTGGTGAGAGGACTTGAGCGGGGTGCACTCGTCCTCGTGATGCCAATTGAAGAGTTACTTGTCAAAAACTGTGCTGACACCACGCTTCTCCATACTGCATCCAGTGACGTCATTGGCAAACGATGACACGGCGGTCGGCCGGTACACTTGGGCCCACCAGAGCCTGTGGACACAGTTTACGTTTACAGAATCCAATCATCAATAAGTGGCATCAGCTATATATGACGTACGCGAAGAAACTTGTGGAGTGTCTTCATTGGCAAATTGAGGCCATTATGAAGGTTTATTATCAGCGTGATGTCTCCGTGGGTGACTAACTTTTTTTGTCCAGAGTGCTTATGTTTTTTCACTGCTACAGACATGTAAATCTAGCGTTATATTGCTTCTGCTCTTGCGAGCATGCCTCTAAAGTTCGTTTCTTTTTCATATGCCCAATAATATAATTGTAACTACATTCTTCTGTAAGTCCAAAATTTCACCGATTTTTTTGTTACGTGGTGTGCATATTTGGTTCCATGATAGAAGCATGAAAAAGTAATCTTGTACTGAATCCGAAATGTCAATAAAATGAAATGCACGATTGCAGATGGCAATATTAATGGTGTAGCAGTAGTGGTAATAGTAGTAGTATTAGTTGTTGTTGTTTTTGTTTCATTCCTCTGGGGATCACTTTTACAGTGATACTGGAGATGACATGGCTCCACAATTTTGAGAACGAGAAAAAAATTCATCTACACTACCTGACCAAAAGTATCCTGATACCTGTTAGTGGCGCCGGCCGCGGTGGCCGTGCGGTTCTAGGCGCTGCAGTCCGGAACCGCGGGACTGCTACGGTCGCAGGTTCGAATCCTGCCTCGGGCATGGATGTGTGTGATGTCCTTAGGTTAGTTAGGTATAAGTAGGTCTAAGTTCTAGGGGACTGATGACCCACGATGTTAAGTCCCATAGTGCTCAGAGCCATTTGAACCATTTTGAACCTGTTAGTGGACATTAATATGTGGTGTGTCGATCCTTCGCCTTTATGATAAATTGCGTGTTGGCTTCTGTCTCCGGTTCTTCAGACGACGTTTTTCTGACGTTTCACCAGTACGAGTGGCTTCCATTGTCAAAGCTTAACCCTCCATGCTGCTGATGACCACCTTAAAAGTTCTATACTTTGCCTTTATGATTGCTTGAACCCTACTGAGGACACATTCACAGATGAGTCTGAATCTCTGCAGAGGAATGGCAGCTCACTCTTCCTCAAGTCGAAATCAGAGACGTTGGTGATATTGGACGTCGACGTCTGGACCGAAGTCGACTTTATAACTCATCCCAAAGGTTTGGTTCAGGTCGGGACTCTGGGGAAACTAGTTCACTTCAGGAATGTTATTGTCCACAAACCAGTGCCCCATAGATGCTGTTTTACGAGTATCATCGTTTCCGAACGGTTTCTCTGTTGTACTCAGTACACAATACTGTGAAATGTGTTCATATCCTTCTGCATTTAGCGATTCCTTAAGTGCAACAAGGACACCTCACTATACACACGAAAAACATCCACATACCGTAACACCACCACCTCTGTACATTACTGTTGGCATCGCACGTGATGGCAAGTAACGTTCTCAAGACATTCGACAAACCCAAACCATTTCGTCTGTCACAGAGCATAGCGTGATTCATACTCCAAATGACTCGTTTCCAGTCTTACTGTTCAGTGGTGTCGCTCTATACTCCACCTCAAGCATCGCTTAGCTTTGACTACTCAGATTTGTGGATTATGAAGAGCTATTGGACCATTGTGCCTCATTATTTTTAACTCTCTACGCACGGTCATTGGGGTAGATGGACTGCTGGTAGTACTCTGGAAGTCACGAGTATTTCCTTCCGCCGATTTCGCGCAATTTTTCTCAACGATCCTCCGCAGTGCTCAACAGTCCCTGTCCGTCAGTACGTGAGATCTGCCTGGCCTTATATTAGTTGTGGTTGTTCCTTCGTGTTTCTGCTTCGCAGTCACATCACAACAGTTGACTTGGACAGCTTTAGGAGAATTGAAATGTCCCTGACGGATTTGTTACTCAGCTGACATCCAATGACTCGTCCACGTTCGAAGTCATTTAGTTCTGCTGACCGACCCAAAGTACTGTTATTGCTTTTCTACTAACAGCGCAATACTCCCCGACTCATTTAATACTGGCGGGTTCGCCTCTCGTGACATGTACTGGTCAATTTCACTATACATAGTGTTGTCCGGATGCTTCTAATTGGATAGTGTAAACAGACAAACAGGCCATATAAAAATTATTCACCGGAACTACGGGAAAATATCTTGGATGAGTGAAGAATAAAAGGGTTACAGCTCGTGAGACCAATAGAAGACATGGAACACACCGAAATGTGATATGTAAAAACGTGAAAATGAACAAGAGAAAATGGATTTTCTAGTCCTCAAAACCCTGGTAGACAACCAGTACTATCAGACCAAGAAAAGAATGTAATTTCTGCCCATGTAATTACTCTTGCTACCTATGGTCTTCCAGTTAATAAACTAGAATTATTTGACACGAGCCGGTCGCACTCTTCCTGGGTTCTAAAATAATCTGCCTGGGAAACTTGGGTTGACAAATTTTCGAGAATTTTATTTTTTGAAGTGTTGTACGTTAAAATTGACAATTTGTAGCGAGTAGGATGTGTAGATTCCAATGAAGGTGTTGTAACTGACAATTTTCAATTTTTCGCAAACACAACTTTTATTGATGTACGTTCAGAAGGTTGATGACCGAACAACAAACGAAAGGTAACAATAACGATGCCAGTAAAAGTCTCCTAATTGAGGCAAACGAAAGATACTTCCAATTTTCCACAAAGGTTCGTAGTAACACACACACACTAGTAAGAGTCAAATTCAGAGACGAAGACGTAATCTTCAGCGGTCGAAGTACACAAGGTCGGCATCTGGAGTGAACTGAACTTCGGGGCTGGTTCTAGCCCTTAAATAGGTGCCTCTAGCCAATCAGGTTTTGGCGTAGTGATACTTTCTGCAGGCCGTGGCTCGAGCTCCCCCTGCACGAAGTAGTGCTCGGAATGTCTGTTTCCATTATCTTGTATGTAAATAGCCGGTGTTTACCATGGTGCTTTTGGTACAGCTTGGGCATAGACAATCTCGTCCTTTGTAGTGTAATATGGGTTGCCAGCCCTCAGGGTCTACCTTGGCTCCGGCATAACAGAAGGTACCACAACAATGTGACACTTCCACTACGGATGAGTTTTTTTATGTAAAATATGGAGTATCACATAGTTGGCCAACTTGCACTCCCATCAATGTGATACACAAAAGAAATTCCCCATCCTCTCCTATAATAAATAGAGTTTTTGAAAAGACAGAATTCGAAAGGAGAGGTGTGCAGCTATCCTCAGCCTTACAAGTGAAATATTAAGTGAGTTACGTTTATAAAACCTCAAAAAGTGTCACAAAGTTGGGAAGTTCTACGGTACAGTTTTGCAAGGAAGTTACACTGTCCAGTCACATTAATGTGGCCGCCTGTCAAAAGCCTGAATAACCACCTTTTGCAGCACGAGACGCGTAAGAAGAGAGTCAATGAGGATCCGGAATGTATCGACAGGGATGTGGAGCCACATCGACTCCGGTGCCGTGGCCATTTGCTCTAGGTTTCTCGCTTGAGGATCCATGGCGCATACAGCCCGATCGAGGTGGTCCCACAGATTCTGGACTGGGTATAAATCCGGGAGTTTGGTGGATAGGGGAGCATGGTAAACTCATCCCGGTGCTCTTCGAATCACGCACGAACGATGAGAGGCAAAAAGATTGCCCAGCTCGAATAACTTAGAGTCTAAGAACAGAGCACTGCGCATGCCCAAGATCAAAAGTTCCAGTGCTCACAACTCTAGCGGTGTGTACAACTCCACATCGGTAAAATTACTACAACGAGGGGCGTTCCACATCTGTTTCAAGGGCTGAGTGGAGCCGGGACGGTAGATCAGCGCGTTCGGTCAGAAGGCTGGTTGCTCTCTATAATAAAAGAATCAGAGTGAAAGGATCTACGATGAACCTGACCAAGATTAGACTATTGTAAAATGAAATCTTTTGAAAGACTGTGGAACCTCGGAATGCCTACAACTGCACAATCTGTAGCGAATTAAGGTTTAAAATATTATCTGTACAGGTCTACATAAAAAAGTGACAACTGACTCCACTTAGATTCGAACGCTCGTCCTTTACGTTCATAAACCGTCAGCCGATCTACTCAGCTACTGAAACAGATGTAGAACGCTCGTCGTTGTAGTAATACTACCGAAGTGAAGTTCTTAAATTTCTGCCGTTTCTACGTGCTCGAATAATGATTTTCAAAAGAAATGATACGATGAGTTAAATTGCAATGAATCTCGACATCACTGTATCCTAACTATTATATTGCTTCAATTTGAAGATGTGAACGCCAAGCTGAAGATCCACAGACCGCTGGAGTCGTGAACACTGGAACTTCCGAACTTGGGCATGCGCAGTGTTCGTGGACTCTAAATTATTCGGGCCAGATAATCTTTTTGCCTCTCATTGTACACTCTCAGCTTTTTTACACGTTGCATTGTCCCGCTAGTAGATGCCATCGAGCCGAGGAAAACCGAACGGCATGTAGGGGTGGACATGGTTCCCAAGGATAGATGCATACTTGTGTTGTTACATAGTACCTTCCAGGAAATGCCACGAAAACATTCCCCAGACCGTAACGCTCCCTCCTGGTTGCAGGACGTTTGCTTTCAGACGTTTCACGCCGTACACGCCAACAGCCACCTGTCCGTTGGAGGATAAAACGTGATTCATCTGAAAAGGCCACCTGTCGCCACTCATTGGACGTCCAGTTGCGGTACTGACGCGCAAATTCCAGCCTTCGTCGCTGATGAACAGCAGTCAGGACGGGCGCGTGAATTCAGGTGCTTGCTCCGGAGACCCGTACTCACAAAGGGACAGTACGAACTTCCACTCACCGATTTGATTCATAGCGACAGACAGCGTAGGGCACAACTAGCACTTCAACATATGTAAATAGCGAGTTTCCGAGAAAATCGAGTTTGAACATTTTACATGTGCATTACATGCTTTGTATGGTCGTTAGTAATCAAGCATTCTACAGCCAAGAGAGTAATCGTTTGATTTCGTAAGCGTAAGGTCTGTGGTTCGAATCTCGCTTCAGGTACTCTTTGTTTCTATTTCATTCACACGTAATTCTAACTTCAGATTTGCGTGGTACGCAGCGAAATTATACAGGGTGTTACAAAAAAGTACGGCCAAACTTTCAGGAAACATTCCTCACACACAAATAAAGAAAAGATGTTATGTGGACATGTTAATTTCCATGTTAGAGCTCATTTTAGTTTCGTCAGTATGTATCAAATTGTAAATTTTCACAAACAACATGTGTGGGCTGACGAGAGTCCGCACGCAATTGTGCAATCACGTCATCAACACAGATTTTCTGTGAACGTTCGGGCAGGCATTGTTGATAATGTCTTGATTGGGCCCCATGTTCTTCCACCTACACTCAATGGAGCACGTTATCATGATTTCATACGGGATGCTCTACCTGTGCTGCTAGAACATGTGCCTTTACAAGTACGACACAACATGTGGTTCATGCACGATGGAGCTCCTGCACATTTCAGTCGAAGTGTTCGTACGCTTCCCAACAACAGATTCGGTGACCGATGGATTGGTAGAGGGGGACCAATTCCGTGGCCTCCACGCTCTCCTGACCTCAACCCTCTTGACTTTCATTTATGGGGGCATTTGAAAGCTCTTGTCTACGCAACCCCGGTACCAAATGTAGAGACTCTTCGTGCTCGTATTGTGGACGGCTGTGATACAATACGCCATTCTCCAGGGCTGCATCAGCGCATCAGGGATTCCATGCGACGGAGGGTGGATGCATGTATCCTCGCTAACGGAGGACTTTTTGAACATTTCCTGTAACAAAGTGTCTGAAGTCACGCTGGTACGTTCTGTTGCTGTGTGTTTCCATTCCATGATTAATGTGATTTGAAGAGAAGTAATAAAATGAGCTCTAACATGGAAAGTAAGCGTTTCCGGACACATGTCCACATAACATATTTTCTTTCTTTGTGTGTGAGGAATGTTTCCTGAAAGTTTGGTCGTACCTTTTTGTGACACCCTGTATAATGTCCGAGCACCGCTTACGAATGTAACCCAAGTGTGTTTTACAATATACATTGAAAAAACCATACACATGAAAATATTCGGCGTTCATTGGAAATGCTGTATGTTCCAACAATTATTGTTTCCCTTCGTTTCGCCACGCGGGGTAGCCGCGCGGTCTACGCGCCTTGCCGCGGTCCGCGCGGCTCCTCCCGTCAGAGGTTCGAATCCTCCCTCGGGAATGGGTGTGTGTGTTGTCCTTAGCGTAAGTTAGTTTAAGTTAGATTAAGTAGTGTGTATGCTTAGGGACCGATGACCTCAGCAGTTTGGTCCCCTAAGACCTTACCAAAAATTTCCAATTTTTCCCCATGTTTCTATGGTCAGTATACTCCCGTTTCGTGTACTCCTCAATAGGTTGCACGTTATGCTTGCCACACATCTAGCTAAAATAATATAAATAAAATGACTGTACTTGATTTGATTGAAAGTTCTTGAGTATCCATTTTTTCCAAACTCATTACAAATTTTTTCTCCTTCTTTCAGGATAAGGATCACGAAAATATTAAATAAATCATTCAGTAATGACAGCCTGCACAGTATCAATATTTACGTGGGAAAAGAAGAAGTGCAGACAGGGATATTTGATCCAGGGACCTAGCGCGCCTGAAAGTAACCATTTAACACACTTTTTTTCAGTCATTATGAGAACTCGAAAAGAGGTCAGGGGTCGCCGGTCGCCTTCCGAGGCCTGGCCGCAATGTCCTGTTCCCGCCCTCCCGGAGCCAAGGAAGGAATGTGGTCTTACAAGATTAAGTTATCTTTATTTAGACTAATTTAATTTTTTTTCCTCTCCACCGGATTCTACTACCGCCTTCTGAAGCTTCCGAGTCGTCTTCTCACAAATTAATGGAGGGAGGACTCCCTCTAAACCGTTTTCTCGGAGGATCAACCATGTTCCGTGAGTCGTCTTCAAGTGTGTCTTCTCGTACTCGGAAAGCCCCAGTGGGCAAGACGATCCTCGAATAATGCGCCTAAATAATTCGCTAGTCGTTTCCGGTACGATGCATGGCGGTGGAACGCCTCGTGCGTCGTCGTCGGGTGATACCACAAATCGAAAGCGCTGTCGGGCGCGGCTTGCAAAATACAGTGCCACGCCCTTCAGCCAGTTGACGGCGTTCGTTCTGGCGGTGGGAAAGTAAATAGCATCTGGGCGTAGGAGTTCGTCCGGCGTGATAGACTCCGGCTGTCGCCTCAACAGCAGCGCCAGCATACGCTGTATAAGATCCCAGCAGTTGCTCGTGCACCACAGGTCAAACAGTGCGCGTCTGTATCGACGACTGCGCAGTGCGGACACAAAGGGTCGTCAGTAACGTAGATGGCGCCGGCGAGTGGCTAATTTGCCGTTCACCACCACGTACCATAAGGATCGAGCGTACGTGGGAAGGTATGGAGTGTGGGCAGTCCGCCCCACCCTGGTTCAGCGGATTGTCGGGTGCTGCTGTTCGACCATGTTGCGGGGTTGTCGTGCATGATAGAGGCGGTAATAGCCTCTCCTGCCCGGCGCCCTCGTCGTCGATAGATCCTCTGACATGAAGCTCAGTCCGACCAGGCAATTTCGGACGTGGGCAAGACCTTGAACTACACTGGTGTCCAAAATTAAAGCAACAAACGGAAATTTTGCAATGTTGCGTTTATTTTGCCACAAAACAGTACAAATAGATGATAGTAAAGTAGAAACAATGTAAAGAATACAGAACGTAATCAAATGCAACATGCATAACAGTAGACAAAAATGTTCTCAATTTTTTCCAACTTAATGAATTTGCATACACATTCTAACAACTGGTTAATATGCTCAGTATGGAGTGTTACCCACTCTGGCCACAATACAGGCTTGACAACGTCTGGACATGCTGTAAATGATATCATCAATCTCATGTTGAGGCAATAACGCCCATTCTTCCAGCAGAGCTACTCGGAAGTCTTGGAGAGTGGTTAGTAGATGCTGACGCGATGCAACCGGTCTCCCTAGTGCGTCCCAGACATGATCTATGGGATTCAAATCGGGAGAGGGAGCAAGCCCCGCCATGTGTGTAATATCTTCCGTTTCCAAAAAAACATCTACCACCTGTGCTCTATGAGGCCGAGCATTATCGTCCATCGATAGGAAGGCTAGGCCCACAGCACCTCGCAACAGCCGCGCATGAGATCCCAAGATCTCCACAAGGTACCTGACAGCATTTAAGTCTTGTTGATTCACCTGTACAATTTCATGAAGAGGTGTTCGAGTGATCAACATAATCCCTGCACACACCATTAGGTATCCTCCGCGATATCGGTCTCTTCCCACAATGTTTGGGTTCCGAAATAGTGTTCCACATGCCCTCCAGATGCGAATCCGTCGAGAATCACTCTCCAGACCAAATCGGAAGTCATCTGTGAAAGAAACATTGACTCACTATTCGAGCGTCCAATGGCATGTTGACGGCTCCACTCTGGACACCTCCTTCTGTGGATACACGCCAGAGGTAAACAGACAGAAGGTCACCAGCAATAAAGGCCACTCTGTTGAAGAGTTCTGTACACAGCTTACTTCGATACAACACGTCTAGGGGATGCTGCGAGGTCAGATGCCAGTTGCAGTGCAGTACTAAGGCGGTACGGTCGTGCCCTTACAGCCAAATAACAGTACACTCTTTCTGATGTCGCACGTGGCCAGCCCTGCCCTGGTCTCCGGAACACAGTTTCAGTCTCTGTAAACTGTTGCTTCATCCGAGAAAAAAAAACGATTCACATTAAGCCATCGGGCCACATCAGTTTGCGACTCTCCTGCTTCCATTCTACTTATGGCCCTCCATAGCAGAGGGCCTGTATGCGTCTTCACTGTGCCATACTGCACCGTCTGTGACTGTGTATTGGGATTACCCTGCAAAACACTACCCCGCTTGGTAGGTGCCCTTGCGTGGTTGTCCGTTGATTGGAATGCCATCTTCCGTGAAGAACACGATCGTAACGACATCTATATCTACATCTACATCTACATTTATACTCCGCAAGCCACCCAACGGTGTGTGAAGGAGGGCACTTTACGTGCCACTCTCATTACCTCCCTTTCCTGTTCCACTCGCGTATGGTTCGCGGGAAGAACGACTGCCGGAAAGCCTCCGTGCGCGCTCGAATCTCTCTAATTTTACATTCGTGATCTCCTCGGGAGGTATAAGTAGGGGGAAGCAATATATTCGCTACCTCATCCAGAAACGCACCCTCTCGAAACCTGGACAGCAAGCTACACCGCGATGCAGAGCGCCTCTCTTGCAGAGTCTGCCACTTGAGTTTGCTAAACATCTCCGTAACGCTATCACGCTTACCAAATAACCCCTTGACGAAACGCGCCGCTCTTCTTTAGATCTTCTCTATCTCCTCTGTCAACCCGACCTGGTACGGATCCCACACTGATGAGCAATACTCAAGTATAGGTCGAACGAGTGTTTTGTAAGCCACCTCCTTTGCTGATGGACTACATACTCTAAGGACTCTCCCAATGAATCTCAACCTGGCACCCGCCTTACCAACAATTAATTTTATATGATCATTCCACTTCAAATCGTTCCGTACGCATACTCCCAGATATTTTACAGAAGTAGCTGCTACCAGTGTTTGTTCCGCTATCATATAATCATAGAATAAAGGATCCTTCTTTCTATGTATTCGCAATACATTACATTTGTCTATGTTGAAAGTTTGTATGAATATATCTCGAATTAGACACAGGGTAAGGAAATAGCAGTTTGTTGCTTTATTTTCGGACAACATTGTATGAGGCCTACGGCGACAGGTCGTAAAAGAACTCAGTACGCGACGATCTGAAGCAGCGTCCCGTCAAGCTGGTGCTGGCCGCGGTCCACACGAGTCGCGTCGTCTGTAGATACAGCGCCCGCGCGTGGTCGTGAACATGAGTCAAACCCAGACCTCCCGCCAGCAGTGGCCTCGTTAAAGAAGTGTAGCGGGTTTTGAATATCTGACTTGCGCTGACGAAGTGCCGTACGCCACCTGGAAACTATGGGCCATGGCGACCGTTAAGGGAAGAACGTGTGCAAAATAATTAAGCGTCCGGAGAATCACATCCATGTGGCGCAATGCTGTCACGGAGTAGCGCACGGGTCCGTTGCAGCAGCCGGCGATATGTGGCCGTCGCAGTTTGTCGAACTATACTGGAGAACTGCACTCCCATTGCGTTCAGTCGGCTGCGGGCTTCTTGAGTACTTAGCAATCATACAAAATATATAAATGCGTGTAAAATTTTCAAACTCGATTTTCACGAAAAGTATTGAGAGTTGCGTCTTCCTGTTTACATATGTTGAATTCGTAGTCGTGCCTAGCACATGCTGTCAGTTGAGTCAAATCAGCGAGGAGAAAATCGTACGGTATCCTTCCCAGCAACGTTCGCTAAACTGTCATTCAGGAGACACTGTTGGTAGCCCCTCGGTTCGTGTGCACGATGAGTTGGTGAACAGTCGCACATCTCTCCAGCCGTCATTCCTCCTGTCATCTGCGGCCCACGATGCATCACAATTGCCTCGGTGCCAGTTTTGGATAGCACCATTTTGCCATGAACGGTATACTACACTACTGGACATTAAAATTGCTACACCACAAAGATGACGTGCTACAGACGCAAAATTTAACCGACAGGAAGAAGATGCTGTGATTTGCAAATGATTAGCGTTTCAGAGCATTCACACAAGGTTGGCGCCGGTGGCGACACCTAAAACGTGCTACCATGAGGAAAGGTTCCAACCGATTTCACATAGACAAACAGCAGTTGACCGGCGTTGCCTGGTGAAACGTTGTTGTGATGCCTCGTGTAAGGAGGAGAAATGCGTACCATCACGTTTCCGACTTTGATAAAGGACGGATTGTAGCCTATCGCGATTGCGGTTTATCGTATCGCCACATTGCTGCTCGCGTTGGTCGAGATCCAATGACTGTTAGCAGAATATGGAATCGGTGGGTTCAGGAGGGTCATACGGAAGGCCGTGGTGGATCCCAACGGTCTCGTATCACTAGCAGTCGAGATGACAGGCATCTTATCCGCATGGCTGTAACGAATCGTGCAGCCACGTCACGAACCCTGAGTCAACAGATGGGGACGTTTGCAAGACAACAATCATCTGCACGAACAGTTCGACGACGTTTGCAGCAGCACGGACTATCAGCTCGGAGGCCATGGCTGCGGTTACCCTTGACGCTGCATCACAGACAGGAGCGCCTGCGATTGTGTACTCAACGACGAACTTGGGTGTACGAATGGCAAAAAGTCATTTTTTCGGATGAATCCAGGTTCTGTTTACAGCATCATGATGGTCGCATCCGTGTTTGGCGACATCGCGGTGAATGCACATTGGAAGCGTGTATTCGTCATCGCCATACTGGCGTATCACCCGGCGTGATGGTATGGGGTGCCATTGGTTACACGTCTCGGTCATCTCTTGTTCGCATTGAGGGCACTTTGAACAGTAGACGTTACATTTCAGATGTGTTACGAGCCGTGTCTCTACCCTTCATTCGATCCCTGCGAAACCCTGCATTTCAGCAGGATAATGCTCGACCGCATGTTGCAAGTCCTGTATGGGCCTTTCTGGATACAGAAAATGTTCGACTGCTGCCCTGGATAGCACATTCTCCAGATCTCTCACCAAATGAAAACGTGTGGTCAATGGTGGCCGAGCAACTGGCTCGTCACAATACGCCAGTCACTACTCTTGAACTGTGGTATCTTGTTGAAGCTGCATGGGCAGCTGTACCTGTACACGCGATCCAAGCTCTGTTTGACTCAATGCCCAGGCCGTTATTACGGCCAGAGGTGGGTGTTCTGGATACTGATTTCTCAGGATCTATTCACCCAAATTGCGTGAAAATGTAATGACATGTCAGTTCTAGTATAATATATTTGTCCAATGAATACCCGTTTATCATCTGCATTTCTTCTTGGTGTAGCAATTTTAATGGCCAGTAGTGTATAACCACGGCGGCACGAGAACAGTTGAAAAACGTAGCTGTTTCAGAAATGCCTTCTTCCTTGGCCCGAAAGCCAATGATCATGCCCGTTAGGACGTCAAATATCGCTCCTTTTCCACATCACGACAACGACTGCACTGTTTTCCTCGTCCCCCCCGACACACTTTATGTACCCTTCTCTGCTAGTGCTGGCACCTGCGTCTGCGATGTCGATTATAGGTGGTGGTCACATTAATGTGACGGTATCGTGTATTTGATTATGCGAGAAGCTAGCGCCACACTATTGATAGACGATGTAGTTTCCGAATATAGAGGTGTTGGTAGCGGCGGGTTATTTTCGCGGCTGGCGGAGGTCAGTGAGGTGAGAGTGGCAGGGAGCTACCTGTTGGGTGGCGGCTGGCGACCAGTATTGAGCGACAGCGCCGGCGCCGGCGTGGCAGCAGCAGCGGCAGCGGCAGCGGCGGCAGCAGCGCCGGGAGGCCGGCTCGCGGCCGCAGTCCGCTTGACTGGGTCAGCGCGGCACACGCGGGCCCGCGCTGCCGCCGCGTCGCGACCCCATGCTCGCCGCACGTGCACCGCCGGCATGAGCGGGTCCGTGCTCGCTCGTACTTCGCCCTCGCTGCAGCTCGCGCATTCCTGATGGGGAGCGTCGGAATCGACGCCGGTAGTATGGTAAATATCGCGCTTTCCTGCCCGCCGCACACTCCTGGACGCACCGCGTGCTTTACTTGTCCCTACCACGTGATAAATAAGTCACAGGTCTTACACACATAATAATTTCACCACACAAATAACATCGATTTTCGCTATCCGAATATACACGATCCGAGAATGACGCGCCTAGAGGAAACGTAGACCACTTTGATCTTTCAGAGGCATACTTGAGAACAAAGACCACGTGGTTACGAAAAAGTACGAAATTTCTGTTAACTCCAGTAGATCCTGCAGAATGGCTTGTATTTAGAGAGGGAAGATAAGTAGATCGTCGGACGCCTGACCCACCTAGCTGCTATACGTATGCCGACAGTATAGTTTAATTATTGGCATGTCCCGTGCGACCTGTCACTGTTATGTTGAACGAGTCAGTAAATCAATTACAGTACCATTCAGATCATTTACATGTTTGTCTTAAGCTTCCTTTTTTTTTTTTCGTAGTGACTTTATTCAACTGTACTCAATATCTCTATCTCATACGTACACAATATTATTACACATTCATAAATTATTTTATTCTGTAGAAGGTGAATAGTGTTTCTGAGAACGTATAAAGTTGACACGAGATACTTTTTTCCGGTGAAATCGTTGTAAAACTCGGTTTTATAGTCACATTAGTGCTTCCAACCCATTTCACATAGTTTCTCTCTGCTACTTTATTCACTTCTAAAGCTTCTTCTTTGCTGGCGAGTTCTAGCTATTCCTTAAGCGAGCGTGCATTGCATTTTTTGCTTAATTATCACTATGCTTATCTTTTTCTAATGTTAATTAGCTTTAAAAGAGCTACGATCTATTACTGTTTTCGTATAAAGCTGTAGCGCTTCTTTGAACGCTAATGACGAATGCTCATTTTTGTTGAGATGGGAAACGAACCTCTCGAATGAGCTCCTAGAAGCTGTTTATTGGTACGTATTTCTACTTGTCTGTTTTACAATACGACTCCATACGCTTTTGTGAGTCTAGCACAGTATACGCATTGTCATTTAATATTGGTCATCGTTTGTTGCGCATAAGTGCTACTAAATGTTAACAGTTTACAAAATGCAAGAGTAGGCTTCCGCGGCCATTATCACGGTCAGCAAAATTCTTCTGGAAATCTGACCGTACCGTCAGTGTGTAAAATACTCCGGCGTTTCGGCCACTATTGCAAATGGTCTTCCTCAGGCTGTTTTTAATAACTGCAATCTAACCGCATTGTCAACATGTAAAACTCTCCGATGTTTCGTACACTATTGCAAATGGCCTTCCTCAGGGTGTTTTTCCAACTACAATGTGGCCGCATTGCCGATGTGTAAAATTCTCCGATGTTTCGGTCACTATTGCAAATTGCCTTCCTCATGTCGTTTTTGCTAATTGCAATGTGATCGCATTGTCAGGATGAGAAATTCAGCGACGTTTCGGCGCTATTGCAAATGGCCTTCCTCAGGGTGTTTTTGCAACTACTATGTGATCACAATGCCGATGTGTAAAATTCTCCGACGTTTCGGCCGTTATTCCAAATGGCCTTCCTCAGCCTCTTTTTGCAGTTTAGCAGAACACCCCGAGGAAGGCCATTTGAAATAGCGGCTAAAACGTCGGGGAATTTCACACATTGGCAGTGCTGTCAGCTGCCCAGAAGAATTTTATTGACAGTTTAAAAATCGTTTTACATCAAACGCCGTGTTGAATCTTCTATACTGGAATGTAGCTTCTCTCTTCAACTTTCTTAAGTGATCACCATCTTAGGCCAGACGGCTTTGTGGTTGTAGAGAGCAGACTGATCTCTGACATAAGAAACCCAACAGCCTCATCACTTCGTTAGCCGTAAGCTAAATTTGGTCTATTGGTAAGAGAACATGTCGCCTACGTGGGAACTTCACTAGAATCCAGAAGGACGTAATTTTAGTTTTTTTTGTGTTCCTTCTAAATAAACTGAAGGATTATAAATATAATTGAAGTGCCGCGCCGTATTGTAGTGTTACCAGCCAAACGTTACTCCCTGTTAGACGGACACAGGACATTCTCTGAGCTCGTGAGTGAGTAATTTTCGGTACCCTAATGTGTCGTGTCCAATCAGTTCAGGCTCACTTTACAACAGTTATATTTATCTCATCATTGTACTGGAAAAAAGCCTTTTCCTCCTAGACTGGCGCCAACGCTCTTCAATGTAAAAAGAAGTTCGTCAAGTTATGTAAAAGTAATGTGGCTCAGACAGACCACTGTTTTTATTCGTCTCGAAACTCTTCGTAGAAAACATCGTGTTTGCTTGGACATGTCAACCAAGGGAGTTTACCGTTCTCATCAGAACTAACGACTAAGGCTGCTGCGACGTTACTGGAGACTGTCGTGACCCGTTTGCTTGCTGACTGTACAGCTGTTGTGAAATTTTACCGTGCTCTACAAGCTTTCACGGTCTCTTTTTTTTTTAAAAAAAAACTAGGACATGAAGCTATATTGTCATCTCCCACTGAGGCGAATAAGTTTTTATGTAATCGTTACAGCGCGGAAGCGCTCTAACAAATATATCTGAAATGACCGCGCGCAGAATCGCGGGGTGTGGTTGGGGATCATGGTGTTTGGTTCCCATTTTAACTAGGAACATCGGGTAAAAAAAAGGCCATTTTATTGTCATTCGAACATTTGTATTGCTATAGCTCCCTTACAGTGTATTAAGCAAGGTTCGAACGACGGAACGGAGCTGGCGTCCAGGCAGATTGTGCGAATAGATGAATTTCTTTTGCCAAATGTTTCAATTGAGTTGATATTAATGCTCAGCACCGTTTGTATGAGCACTGTTCGTATTTTACGTGCAAAAAAGTCAGCCTTAAATAATTCCTAACTGGAGCGAGACTGATGGTTCAAATATGGTCCACCGGTCTAGCGGATTTTGGTCTCAGATAAGTTTTAACCGTTGCTTCGTTTGGATTTTACTTGAAAAGAACACGCTCTTTTGGGAGGTTTCTCTAGCGCGTCACTTCTCTACCTTAAACTTGTACGAATCGTTTCTAACTTAGCACGAGGCCTGATAAATGGATGAAGCCAAAATGATTTTTTTTATCCGGTAATCTCTATCCATTGTCGAGATACGATACTTTAAAGCTGAGCTAAATGCAGCATATAAAACTCGTTATCATGTAAATTGAATTCACGGAAATAGTTTAAAGTGCAGCAGGTAAATAAAAATTGAAAACTCGCTTTCAAAAAACTAACTTCATTAGGATTTTACATTTAAAACATACTTTTTTTGCGAGGGCTTCTTATGCGCCCCACTTCTATGTTCCAAATGTATGCGAATCGGTTTAAATTTTGTAAGAAGGTAGAGAAATAGATGTAATTAGTGATCGTTCTGCTGCTTTTTGAAAGCTTTATCCGTTGCCACGATATAATCAACATACTTCGAAAGACAATTAAAAAAAACCTTAAATGGATCAATCGTCTCCTGAGACAACAAAAATTTACGTCGGTTACCAAGCCATGGAAGTCTAATGTCAAAACTATGGTAGTGTAAAAGTTGGGAACCAGAATGGAAAATGCTGCTGATGTAGAACAAAAAAAGGCGAATGTACCCTGGGCAGAGTTAGCGATGTATAAGAAGGGAACTAGGTTTCGACTTGCCTGGCAGCTTGACAGACATTTAAATCAAAACATGTTGACATATTCGCGCTTTTTTACGAGTTAACACTACTTCCCAGCACAGTGAGCTCTCTTAGACCCACCCTCTGTTACATGTATGGTGAGGGATGTAAGAACAAATAGGCACAAATTTATGTGTTTGTAGAGAGTGGGATGCATCTACAATAGAAAGTATCCGAGAGTGGGGGTGCATCTATAATAGGAAGTATCGCAGAATGGGGATCCATGCTTTCTAAACTTTGATGACACATAGTGTCACATTGGACAAGATGACAAATGCCATGTTGGATGATATGATGGCACCTGTCATGTTACACGACATGTTGTCATCTATCATGTTTCTTTACTTGAGGCGATGTATTATATTACGTGACATGGGTACTAATACTAAAAAGTAAAAAAGCGCGAATGTGTTTTGATTTAAATGTCTTCGAAGCTGCCAGATAAGTCGAAAAGCTAGTTCTCTTCTTTTACTTCCCTAACTCTGCCGAAGACACATTCGCCTCTTTTTGTGCTACGATACGAGCATTTTTCATTCTGGTGTTTATATATGTCAACGATAAGAACATCTGCAGTTACTCATTTTCCAGAAGTAACCAGATGGTGTGTAGTGAGGGCTGCCTGCCACTAACATTACACGCCGCATGATCATACAGTTCGCGGATGCTGTGCGGGAAGAATGACTAGCAATATACATCCGCACATTGTCTAACCTGTTTAATTTTATCGCTAGTATCTCTGAGTAATTCGTATGAAAAAGACAGTCGAATACTCTTATAATTTTCTTTATAGGCATATAATCGAAATTTAAAAGCCTCTCTTCAAAAATTGCACCACTCATTTTTTTTGTGGAATATCTTCTGATGTTGATTGTGCATGTCAGAAGTTGTGAGAGGAAATATTTTGACCAGCGCAGCATTGCACAAGTGTGAAAAACCGTCCAAAAAACATACTCTGAATACTCGTTCAAGTACGTTTGAGTCCATAGAAATACATCACAGACTATCAACTGGAGCTATTCATTAACAAGAATGAAAAATTCACCTACCATAGCACAAAAAAGGGAAATATGTCCTTGGTAGAGGGAGGAAAGTAAAAGAAGGGAACTAGCTTTTCGACTTATCTAGGAAAGACGTTCAAACCAAAGCATCTTGACATATTGTCACTTTTAATCCACCGACAGATATTTTGTCCCCCCAAAAAATCTTTTCAGATATTACATGTATACTCTTCAGCCATATGATATTAGATATCGTTTACTATGTTTGGTGAATCTTCTGGATCATGGGCACGGGATCAGAGAGTTTACCCCATAAATTTCAAGATGCAGGTGTGCCATCATCTTGCAGCTGAGAGAGCTCCCTGGACTAAGGAAGTAGCGTTAACTCGGGAAAAAGCGGGAATACGTCAAGATGTTTTGATTTAAATGTCTTTGAAGGAGCCAGAGAAGTCGAAAAGCTAGTTCCCTTCTTTTACGTCCCTATCTCTGCCCATAACATATTCGCATTCTTTTGTGCTACGATAGGAGCATTTTCATTTTGTTTCCCAACTTTTACTTTACCATAATTTTGATATTAGACAGTCGTAGTTCGCCAACCGATGCAGATTTTTGGTGACAAGGACGACGACTGATCTGGTATAGGTTTTTTTAATTATCTTTCGAACTATGCTGTTTATATCGTTGCAACGTATAAAGCTCTCACAAAACAACAGGACGACCATTAATTACATGTATTTGTCTACCTTCTTACAAAATTTAAACCGATTCCCACGAGTTTGAAAATACAAATGGCACCCATAAAAAACTCACAAAAAACGTGTATTTTAAACGTAAAATCCGCATGAAGTTATATTTTTGAAAGTAAGTTTTCAGTTTTATCGTAAGAATGCATTTTTTATTTATTTTATTCGCTTTAAACCTTTTCCGCCCATTCAGTTCTGTAAGAACGAATTTTACGTGATAGATTTAGATCGACTTTAAACCATCGTATCTCGACAACGGAAAAAGATTATTGGATGAAAAAAATCGTTTTGACCTTATCCATTTATCTACTTCCGCGCAAAGTTTGAACCGATTCGTACAAGTTTAAGGTACAGAAGTGGAGCGCTTCAAAAACCCTGCAGAAAAACGTTGAACCATGGTACATCGACAACGGATAGATATTTTTGAGTAAAAAAATTTCGCTTTTACTTTATCTATTTATTTACCTTCGTGTGATGTTTGAACGGATTCGTACAAGTTTATCATATAGAAGAGGCGCTCTAAAAACCTCCCAGATATAGTGTTTTTTGCATGTAAAATCCAAACGAACAAAGATTTTTTCAAACGGTCAAAACTTGTCTGAGACCAATGTCCGATACCCCGGTGGACCAAATTTGAACCATCGACCCCACTCCAGACCGGAGTTATTTAAGGGTGATCGGTTTTGCTCTTAAAATACGAAAGAGAGTAACTGCTTGTGCACTTAAAATCCGAAGGCGCACATACATATGGTGCCATTAGCTGAGCATTAATTTCAGCCTAATTAAAATTTAATGCTAAAGGAATTAATCGATTCGCACAATTTTCCCTTGCTTACTCTACAGTAAGGTAGCTATAGTAAGACGGATGTTCGAATGGCGATGCAAATGGTCTCTGGTTAGGGCAACACCAAAAAGTTGCACTCCGTGTTCCTAGGCGCGGCGTTTTCAATCATCCTTGTTACCGTAGGATGAGGAGTAGTGAGGGATACCTGTCACCAACATTATAAGCAGCCTCATGACCATTCAGTTCACGGATGCCGTGCGGGAAGAATAATTAGCGATATAAATCCGCACATGCCCAAACCTCTTTAATTTTGTCACTACTATCTCTGCGTGATTCGTACGAAACAGGGAGTCGAATACTATTACAATCTTCTCTGTAGGCACGTAATCCCAATTTCAAAGCCTCTCTTCACATGTGTCGCACAACAATTTTTCGTGACCCATCCGCTGATGTTGACTGGGCTTGTCGATAGATGTGAGAACGAACAATGAGACCAGCCCAACGTGTCACAAGTGTGAAAAGCAGCCTAAAAACATGCTCTGATTACTCATTCAGGTTCTCTTGAAGGCTTAGAAATGGATCACAGAGTATCAACTGGAGCTGTTCATTCAATACTGACTGCTGTAACAATACAGCTTCTTTTCCGAGTGAAAGCGTTTCTATTTACATGCAGCGATGTTCCATTGCCACAAAGTTTTCATTTACTTTCAGTATACTTCCACTTACGTCTTCTACAAACCTAGAACATACTGTGCAGAGGACGCGTATTTTCGTACCTAATGTTAGGATTTATATGTTTAGCTTTTTACTGTAGCACGCTCTTTACTGAATCAGTACTGTGCAGTGAGTACTTTTCTACTTAAAACTGAGCTTTGCTTTCTCTAGCTCTATGGTGCTAGTTCAGGCACAACCTGACATCAATGTAACCGGTTTTTGACGTCATAAGAATTAGATGAACTACATTAACCACATCCGTATTTTATGAACACAAATTCGATGTCTACCTGAATTATTGTCAATCTTGTGGTCTAATTAAATTAAGTAATCACCCCTAACACGTAGCTAGCTATCCCTCAGCTCCTTTGTGAGTATAAATAGGACTCAAGTTTGGGGAATTTCGGCTATAGTAAGATTCCGGTTTGATGCTGAAGTAAGTTAAGATCCTAGGGAAGCGCAGGAGTTGTTGTAAATCTACGCATTATTTTGAGATTAGAATTATGGAAGACATTCTCCATACTGAACAAAAAAAAAATGGTTCAAATGGCTCTGAGCACTATGGGACTTAACTTCTGAGGTCATCAGTCCCCTAGAATTTAGAACTACTTAAACCTAACTAACCTAAGGACATCACATACATCCATGCCCGAGGCAGGATTCGAACCTGCGACCGCAGCGGTCGCGCGGTTCCAGACTATAGCGCCTAGAACCGCTCGGCCACTTCGGCCGGCCATACTGAACAATTCGTCACTGGAATACATCCGTCGTTCGAGAACATAGGCCATATTTGCTGACACGCTAACAAATAAGCGTAAGTGCAACTGATTATTATTTACGACATGAAAAATTGGTTAACTTTGAGCAAATATGTCAAGTTTTTCGGCTGTTTTAAAATGTAAGGAATGTTTCGACACTATCGACGTTACACTACAGATTTCATTATAAATATGTCATCATCATGTTCGCAGTGGATGTGTACCTTATAGATAGCTTTCTATGAGTAATTAGAAAATTTGGATATTCGAAAATGTTCAGTTGACAATTTTTTTCCGTATCGTAATTTTAATTCCAGGAGAATTAACTTGCGACACTATGAACACAAAAAAGGCCGTGATACTTCAAATAACGCTCACCGAAAGTCTTGCTATAGCGCAGCATGCGATGAACGCCCATTTGAAGAAAAGGTAAGTACGACGTCGCAATAACTCCAATGCTTTTCAGAAGTTAGTCATTACTCTGAACATGAGGATTTTGGAATTTTTGGTACGCTGTCCACTTATATACTCTATTATTTCCTTATGCCAGGCCTAGATTCTCAATCACTATGATAATCAGGTTTGTTTGCTCTGGTAATACCGATGCGACTTGTACTTTGCACAACATTGCTGACTTAGATCTCTTGATAAATACTTTGCTTTTGGCTAGAGCTTTATTAAAGTTAGAGCATTTCAATCTTTTAATTTACTATGAATACATTTGATCGTTACCAGTGGTTCACCAAATCTATTTACATGTTACGCAGAAAAGAAAACTGTACTTGGTTTTGAGTAGAAGTCGAATTGTAGCTAGTTATTCCTTGGTCGACCAGAAATTTGCCGGCCGGAGTGGCCGAGCGGTTCTAGGCGCTTCAGTCTGGAACCGTGCGACCGCTACGGTCGCAGGTTCGAATCCTGCCTAGGGCATGGATGTGTGTGATGTCCTTAGGTTAGTTAGGTTTAAGTAGTTCTAAGTTCTAGGGGACTGATGACCTCAGAAGTTAAGTCCCATAGTGCTCAGAGCCATTTGAACCATTTGAACCATAAATTTGATATATTATGTGTTTAAAGTACTGATGTTTGCTTTCATAACCACAATCGTCAATCAAATACTAATTTTAGCGAGACTCAACCAGTGGGACAGCGTGGAACTACTAGCAAGTGTTTGTGTTAGGAAGAACAACATGTAATTGCTTCGCTGTTCTTGAAGAGCGAGTTGCCGTAATTAGTTGTAAAGAGAGGTCATTAAATTCTCACAGGCGACTGAATACGTGACGCGTTTTCTCCGCTGGAGTTCCTTCGCGTGTGTCTTGCAAAGAAAATAATGCTCCTTCCATCAGATTCAATGAATACAGTGAAATTTACGTTAACATTGTGGACCTTAAGGCTCCAATATTCTACTACAAGCTAGGAAACTTTAATGAAGGAAGCTTATATAAACACAATGATCACGCCGAATCATTCTTAGCTTGGCAACTCCCGCACCAGTTTACAAAACTCCATTCGCTGTGAAACTCCTCAGCCAACAGCATCTGCAAATGTTAAATTAGAAATGGATGATAATTTTTTCATGATCAGCTACTTGGACTTTTTATCTGTCGCTTAATTTTTTTTTTCCTCCGTATCGAACACGCTGTCGACGTCTCTTAATTTTTGACCATGTGAGGCCTCCCTGTGTGCGGCTGATCTTCGACACTACATTTTGTTGTAACGTTATCAGCTTGGCAAGGGCGTAATGGACTATATTGCTCCCAAAAGTCTACCCATCTTACGTTGAACAACTCAGCCTCATGTCTTGCATAGCCTACATCACTCAGGACCAATGTATGCTCTCCTCGCAGATAAAATGTGCTACAGCCATTGCTCTGCATGAGGAAATTTAATCTGCCAGATTACTTACTTTCCAACCGAGAAAGAATACCATATTTTTAACACATTTAGTCACTAAAAATTGTTTTCACATGTGTGAATATTTCTGCCACACATGGTAATGGTACTGGTCAGTGCTCCTGTCTCCCTCATATATAGTAGAAAACGACACTCACATTAAATTCATGACACGAGCCAACGGAATCAAATTCATAAACATGAAAAACGTAGTTCATTCTTATATTTTTTCATATAAAAAACTAATATATAAAAATGACACATGATTTATTTCCAATTTGATTCGAAATTGTAGTTATAATTTAAAATTATTCTCATTATCATTATATCTATGATTTATTCTGAAAACATTTATAAAAGAAGTATTTGCTTCCGTATGAAACCCTTTGGATGTAAGAGATCGATATATTGTATGATATTTGAACTGCAACCTTTTGTATCTTTGTACTTTTTGATCTGTGTAACTAGTCAGAAATCAGAAGTCTGAAATCGCGTAAGTCATAAATGTGAAGTTGATGTGTTATGATGTGAGTTTTTGGGCTAAAGAATGGAAACCAGTTTGTGTCATTTTATTTAAATATGAGACAAAGAAAATAAAAGGATAAAAGTTCGTCACACAGCAGTGTCCTTATTAGTGAAGTACCGACCCGACCATATTCCTAGACATGACGCTGATTACTGCAGAAAGCCATATTTCGACGAAGATCAACGAGAACAACATGAGTATATTTTAAATTTAACTATTATTATGAACTTCCTTCTCACTTAAAATGCTTACACACACCTAGCGTTACTGTACCTAAAAAGACGAATGTAAATAATTGAAGATTTTTCATACGAACAAGGGGGGGGGGGAATAATTTTTTATGCCGTCTCCTACAATTTAAGGTAGTAAAACAACGTATAATGGTATAGGTCCAGTAAGTGAGCAAAAGACATTTCGAAATTTATAGAGACATACTTTTTCAGTCACTTCGCACTGTTCCTGAGATTTGCAAAGGAATTTTGTTGCTCGTAATGAGGTATCACTAACACATTATCGATGAGGTAAACTGTTGGCATACGATGGACAGGAGACTGTTTTAAGTTATCTATAATTTTCATGAAAACAAATTTACAGATTGTTTGCCCAATGAGCAAGTACACCATACTTCTCGAAGAAGCACAAAGTGCACTCTCCAATTAGCCTTCCATAACGGACGCCATCAGTCGACATGCGTAAGAGAACAAGTGGAACAAAGCCAAACCACAAGAAAACATCCAGCCACATTCGATCCTTGAGTTCATGTGGCCTGCACAATACCCTACTTCAATCATCAGCTCAAAATAATCCGGTTTCATCTTACGAATTTAATGATTCAAATCTTCTGCTATCAGATGAACAACTTCATGAACCTAGATTAGCTGTTAAAACTTGTACAGCGGTCTTCAAGGATGCGCTACTGACTGTAGTGTGCCTTCTGTTCCCAAATGTTTTTGCGAGCTAAAGAATACTTCGCTGTGTCGTCGGAAGTGCGTCTGGTAGCTGCTGTATTAAATTGTGATGTCGTCCCAGTAGCTTGGTGGAGCATGATTGAAAACTCTCCTGCCTGCATCTTTTTCTAGTTAAGCACGCGATAATGGATTAAAGCCATTTGTGGAAAGAAGAAAAAGTCTAAATAAATACAGCCTAAGTGTAAAAATTCCGAAAGTACTTGTAAAAAGTGGCTGATTATCTCATGAAAACTCCGAGAGTCAAAATTCCCTTAGATTCTCAAGATAATTTTGCCATCAATTTATTCTAGTAGATGCAATAAAGACAGCATTTAATTAATAACAGCACAAATTTAATTTGAGAATTGTCCATTCGAATTACTGTAAAGTATGAGTAAAACGAACAGGATCCTTAATAATACAGGTATAGCAACGAAAGAAGGAAGGGTAGGAATACAATATTACATAGGGGTATGTGATACAGAGGTTTCGTTGCTTTTACTTATCTGGTGCCTATGAGAACTCAAGTATTAAAAAAAAATTGTTCAAATGGCTCTGAGCACTATGGGACTTAACTTCTGAGGTCATCAGTCTCCTAGAACTTACAACTACTTAAACCTAACTTAACCTAAGGACATCACAGACATCCATGCCCGAGGCAGGATTCGAACATGCGACCATAGAGGTCGCGCGGTTCCAGACTGGAGCGCCTAGAACCGCTCGGCCACTCCGGCAGGCCAAGTATTCAAAACGTAACCGTTTACAGAGCAGTTTGTCACTATAACTGTAGCTGTTCTTAAATGTGAAACATTGTTGTTGAGGCTACGGTCGGAAAAATTTTGTACATTCTTGGGATTCTGACAAAGAACCGAGCTTTTCAAGAAGGATTGTGGCTTCATAATATCGCTCTGTGTTTTAAGTGCGTCATTGTCCCAAGTGAGATGAAGTAACAAAACGTAAGTTGTGAAGTGACAGTGATATGAGGCATTAAGTCGGAAGCAATAGCCAAGGTTTCAATAAATCGTCTAATTGTATCGTTAGTTTTACAGTGTGAAATGTGTTTATAATTGATCTTTCTGATACCTAAGAAGAATAGTGAAAAACAGAATGGTTGAGACACTACAGAATTGCCAAAGAAAATGCATTTACCAGTGCACAGCAGACCAGATCTGCTCTTTATTCGCAGACCTAAGGAAGCAGTGAATGGTGTTCAAACTGCTTCAATATTCATATTAAAACTGATATTATTCGTGGGTAATATTACATGTTCTGGGCATTTGTGTCGCATGCTTCAGGACTTATCAAATCTACCTCTGCAAATGCGATGTTTAATGTACCGTCGAGAATCTCTACTTTTTCAAGATATTGCTTTTCATTTAAGTTTTGATCGATTCCGTGTCCCTGGGGCCATCTTCAGACATTTACATTAGCGTGTTACGCGGTGACACAGTGCGTGACGTTAGAAATACGACGTCTGCTTCTTTGCGTGTGGGAATTTTCTTTTACGTGGGGACACTTGTCATAGACAGGAATCGATGACATTGATTTGAAAGCTAATTGAAGGCCTATTCTATGTGAGGTTTCTAATTTGGGAAGGTAATTGAGTTAATGGAATATGCCAACTTATGGACACCCAGTTTTAGACTTCGATCTCGTCTTGTCGCACAGGTCTACACGGAAACGCACACAATTACAAAAAATTGTGCACATTTCTTGAAACTGAAGCAGAGAGATTGTTTTCGTAACATATCTGCATGAGATCTAAGCTTACCTATAGTAGAAGAGCGGGTTGTGCCTTGAGGAGAGTCTACCTAGGAACTCATATTTCTGTTCCAGTCTAGCGAACGATTCTGGAATCACATGGAGGTATGCGCGCTAGAGACCGTCATAACTAGTTTGAAATGTAAATTACATAACGGTGTTTTTATATACATTTTCTGAAAGAAAACTTCAGCTGAAGCACAAAACCGACACATGAAATTGATAACTTTGGGCTCGGTCATTTCCGGATCAGGGTTCCTTCCCTCAAATTCATACATTTACCCTTTTCCATCATCCCTGAAAGTATGTAACATCATCACGGAATCACCCTGTATAATAGCTGCATGATAGGGAACCGGCACATTCTGCTGTTAATGTAAGACGACATGCAATGCCCCAATATGGTCCAAGATGGATAAGTCGACCAGGGTCTATAGCTTGGCCCTCAAGATTAATTGACCTCAGTCACCAGGCTATTTCTGTCTGGGTCAAATGGGAGGTGTACAGCACTCCTTTTGAAATGCTTGAAAACCTGGAAAATCGGATTATATAGCCTTGGCAGGATTTAGGATATGATCCGAGAGTGTTTTAATGACTCCATAACTCACTGCAGAGGGGAAAGTAGCGTTGCACCAAATGCAAGGAAGACAAGCTGAACCCTTCCTGCTACATTATTGCATTTCTTGTTAAGGTATCTGGCCGCGGTGGCCGAGCGGTTCTAGGCGCTTCAAAAAATGTTCAAATGTGTGTGAAATCTTACGGGACTTAACTGCTAAGGTCATCAGTCCCTAAGCTTACACACTACTTAACCTAAATTATCCTAAGGACAAACACACACACCCATGCCCGAGGGAGGACTCGAACCTCCGCCGGATTAGGCGCTTCAGTCCGGAACTGTGCGACTGCTACGGTCGCAGGTTCGAATCCTGCCTCGGGAATGGATGTGTGTGATGTCTTTAGGTTGGTTAGGTTTAAGTAGTTCTAGGGGACTGATGACCTCAGATGTTACGTCCCATAGTGCTCAGAGCCATTTGAACCATTTTTTTTTTTTTTTTTTTTTGTTAAGGTAAGCCACAGGTGATATTTGAGCCCAGTTAGATGAGAAATTAATTGAAAAGATTACATTTAAAATACAGTTGTATTAACTAGGACAATATCTCATACTGAAGTTGATAACTACATGGTCGGAATTATCTCGCAAGTGTATGCGAATCAACGTTCGCGGAAATGTTTGAGTCTATTATTCTATATTTTCACCCGCATCAGTTTACGCATCATCCAGACGTAGTCGCACGTATGGGTTAACGCTCTCCGATTAACTAGTCCATCACGTTGTCCCATCAGAAAAACCACTCGCCTGGTTCAACGGGCACGCCACTAGCAATGTTGATTATCGATGAAAGAGCAGCTGTGCTGATGAATTCTATTTACTTACGTGCTTCGTGGATGGGTGTATGCCTTTGTTATCAACTACGTAAGACTATGGAAACAGTGCCTGGTTTCCACACAGTAGGCCAATTAGAGGCGCTTTTACGATATGAAACCATTTACTTTGTAAACATTCAAACTTTTGTTGCCCCTAGTAGAATACATAATTCGCACCAAAGTTAGTTATCTTCTTTTCGTCTTTTAGCATCTATAGACGACATGGCGTCTCCTATCACTTTCACCCTGTACAAGAATCGTTCGTAGTACACAGAGACAGTTTTCATTTTCTTTTCGGTAAGTCGACACGCGTACTGCCATCATGTTGACACGCAAGAATCTTGGGTCTGTCGACAAATTATTGCACTAGTGACCCGTCAGATAGCCGTTGTATGCAAAGTGAAAGCTCGATTTATAATGGGAAATAAGTCAGTTACCATACACTCTGTACGAGATGGGGCAGTGATTGAGACACTGGACTTGCACTTATCTACATATACAGACATACTCCTCAAACCACCGTACAGTGCATGGTGGAGGGGACTTTGTATCACTACTAATCATTTTCTCTCCAGTTCAACTCGAAAATAGAGCGAGGGGAAAAGACTGTCTGAAAGACTCCGTGCTAGCCCTAATTTCTCGCTTGGTCATTACACGAAATGTACGTTGGTGGCAGTAGAATCATTTTGCAGTCGGCCTCAAATGCTGGTTCTCGAAATTTTCTCTGTAGTGTTCGCCGAGCCGGCCGGTATGGCCGAGCAGTTCTAGACGCTTCAGTCTGAAACCATGCGACCACTACGGTCGCAGGTTCGAATCCTGCCTCGGGCATGGATGTATGTGGTGTCCTTATGTTAGTTAGGTTTAAGTTCGCCGAAAAGAACGTCGCCTTCCATCTCCTTAAAGCCTGGGTGTTTATTGAACCTACCGGTTACGAATCTAGCAGTCCACCTCTTAATTACTTCGATGTCTTCCTTTAATCCGACATGGAGGGAATCGTTAACCCTCAAACAGTACTCAAGAATGAGTCGCGTTAGCGTTCTATACGCTGTCTCCTTTATGGATCAGTTACACTTTCCCAGAAGTCTCCCAATAATGGTCCCATAGTGCTCAGAGCCATCTCCCAATAAGGCGAAGTCGAGCATTCGCCTCCCCTACTTCCAACCCGACGTGCTCATTTCATATCGCTTTGCAACGTGACACCTAGATATTTAATCGAACTGACTGTGTCAAGCTGCATCATACTAATGCTTTATTCGAACGTTACAGGACTGCTTTTGCTATTCATCGGCACTAACTTATTTTTTTTTTCTACATTTAGAGCACGCTGCCATTCATCACATCAACTAGAAATTTTGTCTAAGTCATCTTGTGTATTCCTAGAATCAAGATCAGCGTCCGAAACCCCGTCGTTCATTCAGAATATGCCGCATTAGCTTTCTATACGCCGTCTCACTGTGGTTCTTTACCTATCCTTGCTCAATCCTAAAATAAGAAGGGAGTTAATAGTTTAACGTCCCATCAACAAAACGTGCGATAGAGATGGAGCACAATCTTAGGCTGATGGCAACTAGCCTCGTCCTTTCCACGTAGGGGAACCACTGGAAAATAAAACTAGCTGGCAGGACATGCACCTGAACGCTGCTGCTTCCGAATGCGTCACCAGTTCCTTAAACATTGCGACCTTTGTCTCAATTTATCCCAATTCGAGCTTGTGCTCCTAGTCTAATGACCTCACCGTCTACGGGACGTTGAAACTTACTCTTCCTTCCTTCGCTTAGTTACCATTCGTCACGACCTAACCGCCTGTTAATTAAATACATTCATCTGCGAATTCTGTTATTCTGCTTGAAAGCGATGTTCATTTCAGTTCTAAATTGCGAATCAACGCGCTGTTCAGTTACGTTGGTGCCCTGACACAAGTGTATCTGACAGCTGTGCGATGTTTCTTCCTCTGTCCTTCATGTACTCTGAAGAGACAAATAAGCACTGGGGCAGGTAACTTCGCTGTTAATGCCATGTATACCTATTATAAATTAAAGACTACTCCGCGTTTCCTGTATCTCCGTCTACATAACTATCCTCTATTTCACACATAAATGCTCAGACAGGGTTCATCGAAACATTTTCACGCTGTTTCTCTCCCGTTCCACCCCCGAACAGCGCGCGGGAGAAACGAACGCTTATATCTTTCCGTGCAAGCTCTGATTTCTCTTATTTAATTAAGATGATGATTTCTCCCTACGTAGGGGAAAGTCGATGTTTGAAATTTCGTGAAAAGTTCTCGCTGCAGCGAGGAACACCTTTATTTTAATTTTTGCCACCCCAACTCACAGATAGCATCCGTGGCACTGTCTCCTATTTCGCGATACTAAAAAAACGAGTTTCCCTTGTCTCAACCTCTTCGATGTCTTCCATCAGCCCTACCTAGTATGGATCCAAACCGCACAGCAATACGCTAGCAGAGGACAGACAAGCGTAGCATAGGCAATCTCTTTAGTGCATTTATTACATCTTCTAAGTGTTCTGTCAATAAAACGCAGCCTCTGGTTCGCTTTCCGCGCGACATTATCTATGTGATCGTTCCGATTTAAGTTGTTCGTAACTGTCATCCCTATGCATTTAGCTGAATTGACAACGTTTAGATATGTGTGCTTTATCATATAACGGAAATTTAACGGATTCCTTTTAGTTATCATGTGGATAACCTCACACTTTTCATTATTTATGGTCAATTGCCACTTTTCGCACCATACAGATATTTTGTCTAAACTATTTTATAGCTGGTTTTCTGTCTTTATGGAAGGCCGTACTAAGAAACTACGTTAAAGATTTTGATACGGCTTTTAATAATAGTTAGACTGTTTCACGAGGAAGGTTTGTGCACATAATTTATTATCATTACGCCAGACAAGTCATCCGGCCGTAAATATTTAGTGTTACGCGTGCGAATCCAGGGCAGGTCGCTAACTATTGTATATGCTCAATCTCCGGAAAAACTGTTGTACGAAGTACCTAAGATATTTTGTGCAGTTAATTTCTTGTTTTTACGGTACTGAGTTCACTGCCAATTTATTTGTGCAATTTCGAGATATACGGATCTGTATCCCTTGTCTCAGGCGGTGTGGGTATCCTTTTCTCAATGTGCTATAAGTAGTTGGAATCAAAATATGGCTCTTTGAAATCTCTTCGAAATGGACAACGATATATGCTCATATTAGGCTCTTCCATAACCTGAAGTAAGGCTTGCATATGCGACAGAAGAAGAAATTGTCTGAGAAGTAATGTGTAACAAAGCTGGTACAACGTAGTTAAAAGGATTTTTAGGTCAGATGCAATCAAATGACAGGAGATCGGACTCTTGTGGCAGATAATTACTCAGTTATTCTATATTTGCGTGCTATTAACCAACTTGGAAAAAAAAGTAACAGCTATTAATCATTCTTTTCTCACCACTTTCGTCACAGTTACAAATACTATCTGAAACCCACGGTGAATACTGCATTCCAGTTTTACATGCAAGTGCAGATGAATTTTCCCGATGCTGATATGTTCCCATCTGTTGGTAAATGCTGAACTTACAGTAGCATGACGCAGCAAAATCAGTATGCAATGAGCATTGTGAGAAAATGGCTCATAACGATTTACCGAATCAACAGTATGCAATAACTGAATTCCTTTTATTGAACGAAGGACTCAGGGCATCAAGTCACTGAGAATACGTTGGTCAGGACATCTGAAAGGGATGGCAGATAACAGGATGCCTAGTAGAATAATGAAAGGAAATTTGTCTTCTATAAGAATGAACGGGAGGCCAAGAACAAAATGAATGAGTGTCATGTTGGCAGGCCTTGCCAAGACAGCTATCAGAGGACGTAAGAGAAAATCAGGAAACACATGCACAGGGGAAAAATGTTAAGGATATCAAGCTCATTAAGGTCGTAGAGCCAAAGATGAAGTAGGAGATATGGAAGTAGAGAAGAAGAAGAAATAACGATAGATATAATCTATTCCAAAATGTATACGGTTATCAGCAAAACGCCACAAATGCTGCAGATAGTACGAGAAATGAGAGGATGTGTGGCAAATTATTTTTGAGGGGCAAATCCTCACATCTGAGATCGGCGTCAATCCGCTATCGCCGACGAGAGCTTTTTAATGGACTCACTCAACCCTTTTCTTCCAAAAATACAAAATATCGAGAAATAGGGGCACATCAAGTGCTAATCTTCGCTGTTCACTCGCTGCCATGTGAATTAAAACATTTAAAGAGTTAATAAGGAGTTGGGATGATCCAAGTCACTTCCCTGGTATTTTTTGCGGAGTTAAAATAGCGAGCCGCCTATCAACAACTTCTTGCGGCTGATGAAGTTGTACTACTCCAAGGGCCCCACAGAGAGTGAAACTTTCCGCCACAACTCTATTAAACTGTGTAGAGGAATGGCAAATCTTCCAATCAAAATACACAGCACGTCACAATGAAAGCTGTGAAAACTGTAATTATTGAGAAAACTATTTCGCAACAGGCGAAAATATTAGGTTTCGCATGATATTAGCGTTGGCGAATTTATTTCGGTGTGTATCACAGTACAAGAAGCAGATGATACGAAAAGAAATTTCAGATTCAATTATCTGTACAATGTTACGTATACAAAACTAAACAATTTGTGCAATGTTAATCATATGATTTGAGAATTAAATGACTCAGGGAATGTAACCTATAAGGTGGCCGTTAATGATTTAAAATACACTCCTGGAAATGGAAAAAAGAACACATTGACACCGGTGTGTCAGACCCACCATACTTGCTCCGGACACTGCGAGAGGGCTGTACAAGCAATGATCACACGCACGGCACAGCGGACACACCAGGAACCGCGGTGTTGGCCGTCGAATGGCGCTAGCTGCGCAGCATTTGTGCACCGCCGCCGTCAGTGTCAGCCAGTTTGCCGTGGCATACGGAGCTCCATCGCAGTCTTTAACACTGGTAGCATGCCGCGACAGCGTGGACGTGAACCGTATGTGCAGTTGACGGACTTTGAGCGAGGGCGTGTAGTGGGCATGCGGGAGGCCGGGTGGACGTACCGCCGAATTGCTCAACACGTGGGGCGTGAGGTCTCCACAGTACATCGATGTTGTCGCCAGTGGTCGGCGGAAGGTGCACGTGCCCGTCGACCTGGGACCGGACCGCAGCGACGCACGGATGCACGCCAAGACCGTAGGATCCTACGCAGTGCCGTAGGGGACCGCACCGCCACTTCCCAGCAAATTAGGGACACTGTTGCTCCTGGGGTATCGGCGAGGACCATTCGCAACCGTCTCCATGAAGCTGGGCTACGGTCCCGCACACCGTTAGGCCGTCTTCCGCTCACGCCCCAACATCGTGCAGCCCGCCTCCAGTGGTGTCGCGACAGGCGTGAATGGAGGGACGAATGGAGACGTGTCGTCTTCAGCGATGAGAGTCGCTTCTGCCTTGGTGCCAATGATGGTCGTATGCGTGTTTGGCGCCGTGCAGGTGAGCGCCACAATCAGGACTGCATACGACCGAGGCACACAGGGCCAACACCCGGCATCATGGTGTGGGGAGCGATCTCCTACACTGGCCGTACACCACTGGTGATCGTCGAGGGGACACTGAACAGTGCACGGTACATCCAAACCGTCATCGAACCCATCGTTCTACCATTCCTAGACCGGCAAGGGAACTTGCTGTTCCAACAGGACAATGCACGTCCGCATGTATCCCGTGCCACCCAACGTGCTCTAGAAGGTGTAAGTCAACTACCCTGGCCAGCAAGATCTCCGGATCTGTCCCCCATTGAGCATGTTTGGGACTGGATGAAGCGTCGTCTCACGCGGTCTGCACGTCCAGCACGAACGCTGGTCCAACTGAGGCGCCAGGTGGAAATGGCATGGCAAGCCGTTCCACAGGACTACATCCAGCATCTCTACGATCGTCTCCATGGGAGAATAGCAGCCTGCATTGCTGCGAAAGGTGGATCTACACTGTACTAGTGCCGACATTGTGCATGCTCTGTTGCCTGTGTCTATGTGCCTGTGGTTCTGTCAGTGTGATCATGTGATGTATCGGACCCCAGGAATGTGTCAATAAAGTTTCCCCTTCCTGGGACAATGAATTCACGGTGTTCTTATTTCAATTTCCAGGAGTGTAGTTGAAGTCATTTAATACAGACTTGACGCCGTGTACGGTATCTAGTAATAGCAAAGTCATTAGTTTTGTGGAAAGCGCTTTTTGACCACTTAGTTACTATACAAATAAAATAAAATAACCCAAGCTCTTATGACCACCAGGCTTGGCTACTGATCCTAACGTTGACACGACGTGGCGCATTACCAAAAGACTGTGCCAGTTATCCTTTTCACAACACTCAGAAGTATAAGACCACTAAGCTGGATACAATGACATATAATTTTTGCTGTTAATTCCATCTCGTCTTTTTCAGAGCTTACGGCAGACGATTTGTACTACACAATGGTTCATTGTGCAACGGATAACATAGATCTTTCTTCTGTTTGTGTTAAAAGAAAACTGTTAAGTTACTTTCAATCGTTCTATGGATAAACCATTATTGACTGTTTTTCACACAAAGGCCATGTATATTGTAGCTTTTTTAACATTCGTTCACCGTATACTATGACGGGAAATTTTATTATTTTTTAATTGAATCTGAAGTTTATTATTTTGAATTTGTTTCACTTTCAAGAATAACTTAAAATTTAGAGTTCTCTTCAAGTTGATGGCAAAATCCGGTCGAGAAGACTTCTGTGCGATGGATTTATAATCAGTTTTTAAGTGAGCTGCATGTAGATAATCCATCTTTGATTACAAATGGCTGAAATAACAATTTGAGTCCCAGTATAGTAGCTTAAAATATCATCTGACGTTGTTAAGGGGTGAATACGTACCATCTTCTCGCTCTAATATTAGTTTCTTGTGTTAAGGAACATATTGCCAACGTCTTATTTTGTTATTATGGAATAGACTAGGGAAGTGACGAAAATAATTTGTACCAAAACATTAAGAAAATTGCTCTCTTATTCTCTGGCCATGAAAATAACAGCTGCTCTGGAATTAAATGATTCTGAGACCTGGAGCTGCTACAAGGATACTGGCCGCTCGGTTTTAAGCTCCGTGGTATCCCGTCGGACATACAAAGTTACTCAGCGACGTTAAATAGTTCATTTAACTGTCTTTTTCTTAAATCATTCGAGTACCTCGTTGATACTTGGGCGTATAATATCTTGATAAACTACGCGAGTTGTTAAAATTTCTGTGGAAAGTACACTGTTCCACTGGGCGAGACAATAACTGATGACAGGGTCGATATACCTGTTCGTTTCGTCGTCAATGCGTCTGAGGTTAGATGCTATATGCATCCCACTAGAAAGCTACGTTTTTCTTTTAATTGAACTAAATAAAGCAAGAATATAAATGGAATGGATGTGATATAGATTCGTACCAACGCGTGAACAGTAAACTCGTTATGCATAGTGTGTGTACCGATTGAAAACAGAAGCTACTATTACATCTATTGTGACAACTCAACAAAATGTCGTAAATTAAGTTAGATGATACGCAGGCAGTACAGAACAATTGGTTAGTAGTGAAAAGAATCTGGGGTCCATTCGGCAAGTAATTTCAGGAGTAGACTTACAGCAGTATGACATGTAACTTCCAGGTTTAACGTAAATATCAAATAGTTTGAGTCATGTTGAGATGGTTTTGGCGCATAACCCAGAGGTTTATGTAGGAATTATATATTAATATTAGATATTATATAATATCTAATATAGATATTATGTAATATTATATATTAATATTAGATATTCGTATTTACGAACAAAAGTTACGAAGTCAATCAAAAGGCTTAATGGCATCTGAATAATGAAGTCAATGCTCTTTGGAGAGCGTATTGTTCGAATAGTTACACTTGAGAGTTTGTTCAAAATGCAAGTGGTTGTCATCACGAGACGTTGTGAGACGATATTTTCCATATTAGCATAGTATTTCGCAATCTGTTGTAGTGTCTGAAGACGCCTGAAATTCTCGATATAAATTCTTCATTAAATCAATCTTAAAGATAGGTTCTGCTACTAAAATTTTGATTTTTACCAGGCAACATTCATTCTCTGAATCGTGATCGGTTTATTAAAAAAGAGTTGTAATCAATTTATGTAATACTTTACCTCAGTATTCTCTTAGCACCTGAAATGCGAGAATTAAAAATCACACTAACGATCCATTTATTAAAACACATCACGAAATATAACGCTGGCTGAAAATTTTATCGGTGGCTTGCTTGCTGGAACTCAAGAAGCTTATCGCTTTGAGATAAATGTGCTCTCAAATGATTGATTTATTACAGAGAGTAATTTATTATAGTTACAGATATATACTTCAGACAGCACAGTCCTCGAGGATACTCTAACGTGTTTACTTTACGTAAATGATATATTACCTCGTGTAAACATAGTAGTCGGTTTGATTATACTGGTTACAGAGCCTGTAATGAATCATCATCAATGTAATATGAAAAAAATGCATAAGAAAATCATACTTTTGTGAAGAAAAAAAAAGGACATAAAAACATATACCACAAATTAATTTTGAATTTTTTGAGGAAAGAACTAAAAATTATAAGTTGTACAACACATTATAAGAGAAAAGGTTATTATTTCTAAGCTCTAAATATTTTAGCCTATGATTATTTGTAGTCTCTGAATCTAGCAAGCAATATTGTAACTTAGTTTACTTCTATTCACCCAGTAACACCCAAAGTCAGATGGTCTTATGCAACTCATTAGTTACTTTCAAAATGTTATATTGTAATAGAGAATAAGACAGCAGTAACGCCTGACTCTAGGTGCTTTGAAGATGTTTTGGAAAGATGTCAGGAGCTGATACAGCAGTTATACTGTCGCAAAGTTTTCGATAAACAATTTCTTATAGTTGAGGTGATACCAACATGAAAGGAAAAAAATTAATATTTTGTTCATAAAAGAAAGAAGTATTGTGAATGTTCAATTACGTATTAAATCTTACATTCGAGTAAGAAATTGTAATTCCAATTGTGTTTGCAATACTGAAAGCTTCTCTTCTACAAATGCTCTCTTAATTTGTTCGTGTACATGCGCCTTGTAGCAGAATGGTGTTTGGAGTTAATATTAAATTGAGAAAGTCTGTGTAATGGCGATACAGAAAATTCATGTAACCACAACAGAATACTAAAAATTTCATATCAGCAGTACAGATACCTGCAGCGAAGAGTGTTAGTGATGCTCATGAAGCCTGAAGTTTTTTTATCAGGTATAGCTCATTCATATGAAACTGTAATTTCGGAAGAAAAAATGAACGTATATCAGAAAAACACCGACCAGTCATCCTCATTTAGGCCTTCCATTGTTTCCTTAAATATGCTGAAGTGAATGCCAGGATGGTCCTTTTGAAAAGGCCACGGCCAAGTTACTGTCATATCTTCGTCTATTCCGAGCTTGAGCTTCGTTTCTAATGACCTCAGCATGACAATTTTCTGCTCTCTCGAAACCATGAACATATAACTCCCGTAACATTTGTAAAAGTTTAATTTTTATAGTAGTACATCTAACGAAGAGGGTTTCTGCTAAATATTAAGTTTGATTGGGCTGGTTTCTGCTAGATATCAGGTTTAGTTGATTTTATTAAAATTAGCAGCATTCTTTTCACCTTCGTGGTTACCGTTTTAGATTATAATATTTTATATTGAATGGTTCCCATTTAACAAATATTTCATTATGTTGTATCAGACTGTTTCAATGTAGCAAACGAATAGTGGTCTGGGACACAGATCTCAAGACATTTATAGGAAAGAACAAGCGATAATGCCATTGCCAGTGACGATGGAATAGAACCTGGTCGTATCTTCTGAAAGAGCCAATTATTGTCTGAGATGTAGTATGTATCTCAGTTAGATATGCTTCGGACAATAAGGCGATATCGGTGTGTAGTAACTGATCCACGAGAGAATTAAGAAGCAGCCAAATAGGAGCAGGTACTGAACACTAGCTGTCGAGGGGAAGCTTTGAAAGGTTGATATTTGCCTTGGACAATATTTCAAGATGTTAATCTCTCCATACTACTTGAATATTTAAGCTAACGAGTTTTAATGTGCTATGAATGCTGGTACAATGATTTATGTGGTATATGGGTTGCAGTCCAGCATTTCAAAACATTTTAGTATTCGCGACACAATTTTCAAATACAATTTTCTCGATAACAGTATACATATAATGTATTTTGAGTATTTTGACGCTAAAACTACGAAGTTAAAAGCCTTAAAAATAACCATGGCTAAATAAATGTATTGCTATTTCGCAACACCGATACACTGCATTGACAAAACCAGAATCTATTTTGTTTTTAATTTAGTATTGGAAAGTTAACTATTAAATGCATCGTGCGTTACTGGTACAGTCCTTTTTATAAGTGCATTATATCAGTGTAAGTGTGAATTTGTCGGAATGTATTTTGCTTTGCTTTCAACACTGTAAATTAATCAGTTTTTCAATTTTCAATTCACATTTCTTTTCTTGCGTCTCCCATTTAGTGTTATCACGGTCTCTGCGGAGAGAGGGGGGGCGGGGAATAGCTGGGAAATATTTTTTAAATTTTGTGTATGCGCATGAAATGTATGTTAATTGTGTCTATACATGCTATGGTTGTATGGTTGTGTGAAACTCTCATTAGATACGCAATCGTATGTTGATTTTTCTTCACAGGAATGTACTCTGTAACAATGACAGCTGCGATGTAGCTTGACAGTACCCAAGGGGGTGAAATTAGCTAATTGCTAAGTAGTGATAGTAACTGTTTCTTTCAAAATAAAATGTCAGCCTAATTAAGAAATTACTTCCTTTGAAATATCTTAGAAGTGTTCGGCTCGGAGCGGACATTGGGAAGTCTTCAGCTGGGCGTTTTCAAAATCTTCTGACCCAATACCTCACATATATTTCGTCCAGCAGTTATCAAGAATGCCCCCAGTCAGGTTTCTTTTGCCTGTTATCAAGAAAGAACTATAAGGTAGGAAGTTCTCGGTTGTTCTTGGATGCACATTAACTAATATCAATTCGGCCGTGCTAAATTACGAAGAAAATATTATGCGTTGGCTGAGGTAGTGGCTACGCCGTTTAGAAAGTTGCTGCTAATCGATTGATACCCATTTTGAGTCCCGACGAAAACAACAATTTAGATTTTAGTCTGCATGTTCCTTGTCTGCATGATGTTCAGTTCTGTATTTTAGCGATGACTGTACGTAAGGCTAACGGCATAACGGTGTATGTTCACGCTTGTCATCGTCTAATTTAGACTACAGAAAGATGATTGAGAAAGCTAGGACAAGGCTCTGGAAACTGTTTAAAGTCAAAGAGTAGAAAATTTTCACTTTCTTCTCTCATTATTTTTATAGCAAACCGAAGCATTTCAGCATCCTCTCATTGTTTAGTTTCGGTCTCACTGTCGAGAGATGAAGTAGAAGGATGAGACAGCACTGTCAACTTTTCGCACTGCTGCATGAAAGATACGATGCTGGCGTTTCGCAAAATTCCGTCTGGATACACTACAATTACATGCAGATATTGTACTAAATGTTACCTCGTACTTCCATGTCATTGCCGTGACACAATGTTACGAGGGTAACATCGGGTCGCGACGTTTTTACTCTCTATCCAGTCTGTCCTGTTTCTGACCTCGGACACCGATAAGAAATTGATCTCTAATCAGGCTAACAATGTTCCCTAACATGTTGAGATCATAATAACAATCGCAAAGTGTTAACAGTAAAACTTTGAGGTCACATGCTTTTATTCGTCCTTATTCGTTAAGTTCTGCCTCAATACTTTCACACTGTTCGCTTAGCAGTAAGAGTTAAAGCTGTCAGATTGTTAGTAGTTGCAGCGGTTAGTATTTTACGAGCTGCTATTGGAAAATTATAGGATGAGTTTTTTTAGGTAGTACAGCAATCTTAAACAAATAGTTGCATTATCTGTAGCCATACTGGCTACGTTTGGGGAACGTGACAGTGTAAAATATGTATTTATTTGCATTTTCTGCTACCTCGGTCACAACTGACAAGTGCCTGGAGAACGGTGTGCTGAGCACACGTTCTTCCGTATCCGCATCCGGTGGCGCCTAAGGGCTGAGGATGACACGGCGGCCGATTGGTACCGTTGGACCTTCAAGGCCTGTTGGGACGGTGCTTTTTGTTTTATTTTCTGCTACCAGTCGCTTTTATTTATTTTATGCTTAATTTAACATGTTTGCAATGCGTTTCGAGCATTTTATGCCCATCTTCAGACGTTTATGCATAAAGAAAAGTGTTACTTAAAAATAAATCGTCTTAAACTAAATTAACACAGATCGTAGTGTTTCCTTTTCGCTACTGGAGTGGCTGTTGGGGTAATTGAAGGGATTTTTTTTGGGGGGGGGGGTGGAGGGGGATGGGGACTGTGGTTAGCCAGAAATTAATTTAATTTCTGACCAACTACGCCCCCCCCCCCCTTCCAAATGCCCCAACAGCCACTCCAGCAGCAAGAAGTAAACAAAACGTTCTATATTAATATATTTTAAAATGGCAGACTCGACATCTTCGTGTGGATCAGCGGTCATAATCATCCACAAACACACAATTTTTTTCTGTCTTGGACACACACAATTATTTATTATTTTGATTACGCGTTTCGGCTAACTTTCATCATCGGATCTGTCATGAGGCGAAAAGTAAAACCATGAGATACATAATTCTTTGCACATTACAAAATATTTTTCGCAAGAAGAGAAAATTCCATGGGATGCACATTGTTTCTTTGAGTCACAGAATGAGGACTACTTACAATAATTAGGATACAAATACAGAAATGTACATAAGTAATACTTACAGAGCTCTTTAAAACATCAATATAATGTATCTCGGCAACTAATAAATGTTTGTAAGATGTGTAGGCGCATCCTGGCGCCGACGCAGTCAACGTAAAAAGGTGCTCAAGGCAGACTAACAGGGCACCCTATTTGACTAATGACTCATTAGTTTGCGTTTATGAGTAATCAATCGAAGTAGAAACTACTATTTTTAATCAAATTTATATTTGAAATCTAATAGAGTACGCTGTCTTCTGTCTCGTGGGCCATCTAATGGCGGCAGAATAATTTGCCTTCTTAGGGTGATTATGTCACCGCCAGCATACACCTACACATCCTACAAACATGTACCATTTGAAGACACTCATTATATTGATGTTTTAAGGTACTTGGTATGCATTACTCACGTACATTTCTGTATTTGTATCCTATTTATTGCGAGCAGTTCTCATTCTGAGACTTACCGAAATAATGTGAATCCCATGGATATTTTCTCTTCTTGCGAAAAATATCTTGAGAATTGTATATCTCATGGTTTTACCTTTTGCGTCATGACAAATCCAATGATGGCAGATAGCTGAAACGTGGCATCAAAATAATAAATAGTAAAGTGTGGCCAAGACATAAAAAATTGTGAATTTACTTTAAGATAACTTATTTTTTGTGCATAAATGGTTGAAGATGGGCAGAGCATGCTAGAAACGCGTTGCAATATGTTACATTTAACATGAAACAAATAAAAGTGATATAAAATACAAATGAAGAAATCATTGCAAGTTTTATTCCGCCATGACATTACTTCATTTCACTGTCGAAACGCCACCGTTAGTGGAAATCATTGTAACACTGTTAGAACCTCCATTTTCCGCGTTATTGCCTGCAACTGCAGAGAGTGCATTACTTTCAGTGTCATTCACAAGTCAGTTAACTACTAACAGCAGTAGTTACACATCATCCACTTTGTATTTAGCCCCGTGTTTGCAGTAAGCTAACTTGCTTCCATCGACATCTGTTAATAGCCGCAATAGCATTTTCCTTTCGTCCGCCGTTTGCATTACGCGCTGCATTTCCAACCGGCCTCTGTTTCGATTAACATATCTCTACGTGCTAAACCCTCTTTACATGCTTGTACTTCTGTTCAGGCAAAAATTCTGTATTTTCGTTCAGTTCGACAGTTTTTACATTATAAATTTGAATTTCAACTTTCTTCGTCATAACATGCAGTTTAAAACGTCATAACGTGAAGTGAGTATTATGCACCAAGTAACAACGTTTTTATGTTCTTGTGCATGCAGAGTACAACAGGGTACGTGAACATTTTTATGTCTACCTTCTTTCTGTCATTAGTGTCTAGTCATTTTCAGTCAGAAGCAATGCATCACGTAGCCTCAGCAGCTTAATAACACTTCTGTCTCCACACTATTCTTTGTCAATCAGCTATTATTCTGAGAATTTTCTGGCGTTTTCTGTGTCCCAGCATGAAAATCTACCGCTGATTTCTTTTATGTTGCTTAGATTATTTGTAAAACTGTGCAAGACGTTGTAACAAATTGCTTGTACTTCTCATCAGTCCATATCAATGCACTTGTTTGCTTCAGATGCCTTCATAATTGAGATTCTACATATTTCGTCAGTAGCCGATACGTTAAAAGTTCACCACCTTTTGCCTTATCCAGTGTTTCTAGAATTATGAGTTTCACTGCATGTTTAAGCAGCAGATAATTTTTCGATCCGGTTTATTGTGCTTAGGCTAACTACAAGGAATAGTTTATCGCTTGTGCTGCTCTGTTACGAAATGATCGTTTCACTTTGCTACGCACAAGCAGGATATCATTTTTTCATTTGAAGACTTTCTTCATGATGCGCTTCCTCTTTGTGTCGTTATACGGTAGCAGACCTCTTTTAACCTTTTCAACACCGAGTCTTCCGCGTGGGCGAGCTATGCCGTACACGGAAATAGTGTCAGCGAAAGGTCACACGGGGCGCGAAAAATGCGGCACTTATTTCCTATCTTTATTTTCGGCTATGGGTGCGGTACTAGTCGAATCAGAAATACTTGTTGACGGTCGTTGCTATTGTTTTCGGTTTTAATTTACAAATAATTACATTTTAATACTTTTGCTATAAAAGAGAAGCATTTTATTTTAATTCTACACAGCAAAAGCGAGAATGATAATGTGTTGTTCTGTCTCCTCTGTGATACGGAATGACTATGTGTTCAACCATTAAAATGCCTACTGCATTGATTATTCGCTGTATTTTAAATAATACATATATGGTTCGTCATCGTCCGAAAACGAATAACTAAAGGAAAAGCTAATAACTAAAATCTTCGACGAGGTTGTTAACATTTTATATCTGTGAGTTGTCATGTTCAGAGACTTGAAAATTTTGTTTGGGTTGCAGATTTTGAAGCAGGGCTTAATGTGCGGACCTACATCACATCTTTGCGATACAAATACGTTCCTGTTTTCTTAATTTCCTTATGTTTCTTGTATACAAAACAACTACCTTATTGTAACACCCTGGCAGATTAAAACTGTGTGCCGGAACTGGACTCGAAACTGGGACCTTTGCCATTCGCGAGCAAGTGCTCTAACAACTGAGTTACCCGAGCACAACTCACGACCCCTCCTCAGCCTTACTTGTGCCAGTCGTGGTTTCGAGTCCCGGTCTGGTACACGGTTTGAATTTGCTAGGAAGTTTCATATGAGCGCACACTCCGCCGCAGAGTGAAAATTCATTGTGGAAACGACCTTATTATTCTCGTCTTGTTTTAAGATTGGATATGGTACTTGGAGAGTGACATTGTGTTTATGCAGAGTGTGGTGCATTTTCGAAGGTTGTTTTATTATTAATTTTCATCACAATAAGTTTGCATAACACTTTTTGCGAGACGAATGTGTAATTGAAGGTTTGTTCCTGTTTCAAGTTCGTACATTACGTGTGAATTTAAAACAGACAAGTCCAAAAAGTGGAGAAACTTGTTCTTGTACTACTTAATGGTTAGTCCTTTATATGTCATGCAAAAGTTCATTAATACAGGCATTCATTAATGCAGACAAGTCTAAAAAGCGGAGAAATCTGTTCTTGCACTATTTAATGGTTAGCACGCAATATGTCATGCAAAAGTACATTAGCTCATTGTATGAAAATTTCCTGCTAAAAGGTTGATCAACGCCAATGAATTTTGCGTACCATTAGACATTTAAAACACACGTCATCAGATAAGGATGTTTTTTTAATTGCTTACTTTTTTGTTGTGTTTTATTAGACATACTAACGTAATCCCAGAGAACTTCCGCATTTCGGTATGTGTTATGGTACATTACAAAGATATCGTTGAGTATGACACAAATAAGACATATTATAGATACTAATAATGAGACAGAAAGCTGTGTGACTCACCGGTAGTCTTACTTAAGACGATCGAATTAGAGAAAAATATCGTCTGATTTGACATGTTAGCTCGGTTTTGACAAAAATATCAGGTGTAATATATCACGTCACTACTTCAAGCGATTATCAAAAAAATGGCTCTGAGCACTATGGGACTTAACTTCTGAGGTCATCAGTCCCCTAGAACTTAGAACTACTTAAACTTAACTAACCTAAGGACATCACACACATCCATGCCCGAGGCAGGATTCGAATATGCGACCGATGCGGTGGCGCTGTTACAGACTGTAGCGCCAAGAACCGCTCGGTCACATCGGCCGGCTCAAGCAACTATCGATCAGATGGTTGTTCGAAGTGAAACCACAAAACCACACAAAACAAGCAACAGGACTTCCGAACTGGTGTTCAGAATTTTCTGCTATAGAACAGGAATACAGGTATATGCCACTACGTAACCCCGCCCGATCGAGATATCATATTCTGGACTGTTTAAAAACACAGACTTTTCGAGTGGAGCGTCCGCCTGCAGCTGAGAGAAAACAGAATTCGCATGTGGGGAGCTTAGGCTGTGCACACAGGATTTCCACATACTGACCGTTAAGGAGATCTGATTGTGTCAGACTGTGTCTAGCAGAAGGAATACCAATGAATACAGAAACGCAAGAATTTCATTTCATTTGTGAATCGTGGCGTTACTTTCCATTTATAAGTGAGAAACTACAGGGCTATTACAAATGATTGAAGCGATTTCATAAATTCACTGTAGCTCCATTCATTGACATATGGTCACGACACACTACAGATACGTAGAAAAACTCATAAAGTTTTGTTCGGCTGAAGCCGCACTTCAGGTTTCTGCCGCCAGAGCGCTCGAGAGCGCAGTGAGACAAAATGGCGACAGGAGCCGAGATAGCGTATGTCGTGCTTGAAATGCACTCACATCAGTCAATCATAACAGTACAACGACACTTCAGGACGAAGTTCAAGAAAGATCCACCAACTGCTAACTCCATTCGGCGATGGTATGCGCAGTTTAAAGCTTCTGGATGCCTCTGTAAGGGGAAATCAACGGGTCGGCCTGCAGTGAGCGAAGAAACGGTTGAACGCGTGCGGGCAAGTTTCACGCGCAGCCCGCGGAAAATTGGCTCATGCCACAACTGGAGACCGACAGCGCCGACTTCATCTTTCAACAGGATGGTGCTCCACCGCACTTCCATCATGATGTTCGGCATTTCTTAAACAGGAGATTGAAAAACCGATGGATCGGTCGTGGTGGAGATCATGATCAGCAATTCATGTCATGGCCTCCACACTCTCCCGACTTAACCCCAAGCGATTTCTTTCTGTGGGGTTATGTGAAAGATTCAGTGTTTAAACCTCCTATACCAAGAAACGTGCCAGAACTGCGAGCTCGCATCAACGATGCTTTCGAACTCATTGATGGGGACATGCTGCGCCGAGTGTGGGAGGAACTTGATTATCGGCTTGATGTCTGCCGAATCACTAAAGGGGCACATATCGAACATTTGTGAATGCCTAAAAAAAGTTTTTGAGTTTTTGTATGTGTGTGCAAAGCATTGTGAAAATATCTCAAATAATAAAGTTATTGTAGAGCTGTGAAATCGCTTCAATCATTTGTAATAACCCTGTATTTGGTGTCAGACCCCGAGCCGGCGCATGAGGCAGAACTCTCTTCAGTGTTGCACTGCGAAGATGCTATCGTTTTCACCGAGGAAGATGGTGCAGGATTATCACACTGGTCTCGGATTTGGGAGGACGGTGGTTCAAATCCCTGTCCGTCCATTCACATTTAGGATTTCCGTCTTTTACTTAAATCACTTAAAGTAAATTCCGGATTGGTTCCATTGCTTAGTAGATGCCCGAATTTCTCCCCCATCCTTTCGTGAATCCGAGTGATTGCGCCCTCTCTATAGACCTCAACGTCGATAAAAAGTTAAACACACATTTTTCTCCCTTCCTATTTTTGCTTTTTTAAATTCAATACGTGGTAGAAAAATATTATTCGCAACACACACGCTATTTCCTCCCAAAGAACCTATACGACACATATGGATCGCAGCGCAGCAATGCATAGCCTTCAGAATATGGCTGAAAAGAGACTGTCAGCAATATGAACTGGTGTGCAAAACTTAAGGTTCAAAATAACATCGCTCGACGCATCACCGCCAGGTTGCCATAGTTTGATGAAAACTGAACCATACATAGAAAGAACAACACAGTATAGTACAGTACAGTACAGAAGGCAACTGGAAGAAATATTCAATGAGACCAACATAAATGACACTTTCATTCCAAGACAATAATTACACTGAAGTCACCGCCATTCATGATGGTCCCCTGGAAATTAAAAAAGGCAGGACATGGTTCTTAATAGTGTGTATGATCACCACGGACGGCAATGCATGCTTTGCAGCGAGTTTGTGCTAGGGCGTTCCATTCCTTCACCAGCGCAGTTCATAAGTGCTGAATGGTTGTTGGTGCATGTGGACGTGCTCCCCAACGCATCCCACACGTGCTCGATGAAATTTAAGTCAGGGGGACCGACACGCCTGTCCATTCGCCGAATACCCTCTCGTTCCAAGGGCCCCTCTACCTCCGCAGTTCGATGCGGTCGCGCATTGTCATCCATAAAAATGAAGTCACGGCCGAATGCACTTCTGAAAAGACACACATGGGGAAGGAGTACAGTGTTACAATAACGCTGACCAGTGAGTGTACCGTGTTTCAGCGATTTGGAGGTCAGTACGCCCATGCAACATACACCGTAACATCTGTCCCACTAAAACGATCGTGTTGGACAATTCTGGACGTACACATATACGGCGAGAGCTAGGAACACGTAATGCACCCAGGAACACTGTGTCGCGTCCCAGCACAGTTTTGTAGTGCAGTAGGAACGTCGATGACACTCTGAGGGTTGTTGAGGTGTCCGCCTTTGTTGTCGGAGATGAGAGGGAGATAGCTCTCCGAGGTAGAAAAATGTTCAAATTGTTATGTGTCGACAGAAGTGCCGACACAGTGTTATTTTGAAGGGGCCGAATAGGCACGCTATAAGCTCACCCAGAATATCGTGAAGTCTGAAACAGGATGCTCAATGAATGCTAATAAGAAAAGTACGTTGCTTTGGGAATACTTAACTTTAATCCATCCTTTTGGTATACATCGTTTATGGTGAATACAAGTAAGACTCTCTCCAGATATGGTTAACTGCGCCTTGCTAGGTCGTAGCTATGGACTTAGCTGAAGGCTATTCTAACTGTCTCTCGGCAAATGAGAGGAAGGCTTCGTACGTCTAGTCGCTAGCAATGTCGTCCGTACAACTGGGGCGAGTGTTAGTCCGCCTCTCTAGACCTGCCATGTGGTGGCGCTAGGTCTGCAAGTACTGACAGTGGCGACACGCGGGTCCGACATGTACTAATGGACCGCGGCCGATTTAAGCTACCACCTAGCAAGTGTGGTGTCTGGCGGTGACACCACACAAATGTGTGTGAATTCATAAGGGGCCAAACTGCTGAGGTCATCGGTCCCTAGACTTACACACTACTTAAACTAACTTATGCTAAGAACAACATACACACCCATGACCGAGGGAGGACTCGAACCTCCGGCGGGAGGGGCCGCGCAGCCCTTGACATGGCGCCTCAAACGACGCGGCCACTCTCCGAGGTAGAACTGTGATTATTGGCTGCAGTGGTAATCTGTTAGGATTAATGGCTGGTTGGGTATGCTGAAGAGTTCAGTATTTATTTAAGTAATTCATTTATTATTTCTTTGATAACTTATAAAAGAGGTGCCAGTTCTTAGCCCCTTCTTTAATAAATGTCAGACTCAATTTATTCTTATCAACAGGCCACACGCCTCAGCTTGTTGTTGTTGTTGTTATGGTCTTCAGTCCAGAGACTGGTTTGATGCAGCTCTCCATGCTACTCTATCGCGTGCAAGCTTCTTCACCTCCCAGTACTTACTGCAACCTACACCCTTCTGAATCTGCTTAGTGTATTCATCTCTTGGTCTCCCTCTACGATTTTTACCCTCCACGCTGCCCTCCAATACTAAATTTGTGATCCCTTGATGCCTCAGAAAATGTCCTACCAACCGATCCCTTCTCCTAGTCAAGTTGTGCCACAAATTTCTCTTCTCCCCGATTCTATTAAATACCTCCTCATTAAGCTTACAAGAGACAATTACTGTTCCATAAATTGTTCTTGTCAATTATGAAACTACATATGCTATCTATTCTATCTTGAGACTAAGACAGATCGTCTATGTTCAAAGATAATGATTACTTATCTTGCAGTTGACGTGCGTGTCATCAGATCTGGTCACCGACTTCTCGCTGAGAATATTACTTCCGCATCCTTCAGCTGCTGCTGCCTGACATAGCTACATGGTTGCTACTCAAAAGCTGCCACTACTGCTCTCCCTCTGCATCCTCTCTCAGCATATACCGTTCTAAGTCGAGGCTCATCTTCTATAATGTTTGATTTCTCTTATCGGTTTCCACTCGATGTTACCACTTACGTATACTGGAAAGCTTCCTTCAGCGTCAGGGCTGGTGCCTTTTGGCGCAGTCTCCTTTCATTTGACCTGACAACTATTGCTTATTAATCTTTTTCTTGGGACTGAACAACTGTCAAACGTGATCGTTTAGGCAGTTTAGATGGTAAGGTAAGGTGAGGCATAATTTACCATAGGCATAGTGTCATGTACATCTTTGAACACAATACTCTCACCGATCTACGTTATTGTGAGACTTTTCTCCGTCCACACGTGCTCCTTTTCAGGGATCCATTCGGCCCTGACTTCATTTTTATGGATGAAAACGCGCGAATGCATCGAACAGCGCAGGCGGAAGAGCTCTTGGAGCGAGAGGATTTCCGGCAAATGGACTGACCTGTCCCTCCCGCCCGACTCGACCCCATCGAGCACTTGAGGTGTGCATTAGGGGGAAGACGTGTCGCAGCACGTCCGCATGTACCAACGATCGTCCAGCAGGTGTCAACCACGCTAGCGGCGGAATGAGACGCCCTACCGCATGTCTTTACCAACCTTGCGACCGGCACGAGAGCACTTTGCACAGCATGCATTGCAATAAGAGCTATGTCATACCTTTTTTAATGTCCAGGGGTTATCAGGAACGGCTGCAACGAGTGTTAACTATTATCTTTGAATGAAAGTGTTTACGTTCGTCTCCGTGTGTATTTCTTTCAGTTGACTTATGTACTATAGCAGTTCTTCCTACGTATGGTCAAAGTTTCATCGAGCTATGTTACTTGTCAGTAACACGCCATGCGGAAAATACTTTGGTTCTTAAGTTTTGCGCGCTAGTTTCAGTTGCGTCGATATCTACTAACTGCAATGTCACGAGGGATATCCACGTTTATTATGTAGAACAGAGTGGACTGTTGTTGCATGTTTCATTATAAAATCTGGCAAGTCATATAATTTATCGTAGACTCTTAAGATTTAATAATTGTTCTCACTGTCCTCTTTCTTTTCAAAACAACAATAGTGACAACATACATTTACGTATTCAAAAAAATTGGTTAAAATCAACAGCATCGTAATATTTTATAACGTTAGTGATTATTCACGGTTAAACCATGACTTCTTTTGATGGTGAAACGTAAATTAGTAGTTACTAATCGTAATTTATTTCCCAAATTATCCACTCACATAATACGTAAGGCATAAAATACAGAAGGTTTAATATACAATTCTTTTTCCAAAACTTCGTTGAGTCTTGTAACGACTGAGGAAACTCGAGAACTACAAATATAGTTACATTATCTAATGCTCTACCAAATGCAAGTACGAAGGCGTGTAGAAAACTAAAGCCTCCGAATTTTTGATCCTGTTCTCAGTATTCGTTGAGGTATGTCATGTCATGCATATTACTCGGTCGACTTTCCAGCTTCGCCGACTCAAGTTGCAACCCTCTCGAGCGCACCGAATAGTAGTATCTAATAGAGAGCCTATAGTATGTAACATGGCGGTGCGTTACGTTTAGGTCGTTGCGTGAGGACCAGCTTGCTCTAATTGCGTTTCTCACCGCAGAAAAGGTGCCACCAATTGAAAGCCACAGAAGAATGAAAGCGGTGTACGGTTATTATTGTACCAATATTAGTAATGTGCGACGTTGGGCTGTTCGTGCTCGTTATGAAGAAAACGATGGTGGTAACCTCAACGTATGTTACATCAGATTTTCATTATCTGTTTCCATAATTTAAATCACGAGTTCGAGGACTTCACTTTGATGATAATGAAGCGGTGCAGGCAGAGGTGAGGTTGTGGCTCCGTTAACAATGTCAAACATTCTACAGTAACGGTATCAAGAAATTGGTCTCTCGTTGGAAGAAATATGTTCCCCGCCAGCGCGGCTACGTTGAGAAATAAGTATGTAGACACAAGAATGAAGATGTAGAATGTTAATAAAGTTCGTTTTATTTAAGAAGCTTTAAGAGTTTTCACATAAAAATTCGGAGGCATTACTTTTCAGCATGCCCCTGTATCATGTTTTCGAAGATTCTCCCTGGAAAATTGCTGAAGGGAGTCCCAATATCGAACTATCAGCACCTAAGCCTCTTTGATAATAGTTAAACCTCGCGACTTCACGTGCCATTTCAGAGTCAATACATCAGGGTGCCTGTTAAGATAATTTTTAGATATTTTCGATATAATACACTTAACTGTTATCGTGCGCGACGTGGACAATCGGAGTCTCCTCTGCTGGATAATGAGGTTGTCAAAGCGCACTCATATTAAAAGTGAGTGAATTGATTGCAGTCCATTTTGGATGAAACTTAATAAATTCTTCCACTCTAGAAGCAGTCTTGCAACGTCAAACATCCAAGCTTATCCTTTCGATTTCTATTTTGTCAGCTGTGTGATTTGGAGATTAGTAAAACTTATCACCTATGTATAAAGACAATCTGTCAGCCTTATCCAAACCAAAATCAGTTTAGTTATGTGCCGTTCCGCCGTGTACCAGAAACATTTTGCAGCTAGGAGGTACTGGAGTCACAATGGAAACCAGTAGCGCGAAGGTGTACGCGAAGAGTACTCGCACTCACTGGCAGACTGAGGTTTCTGCCTGTTTATGTACACCACACCAACAGACTGCTCATGCTAGCATCTCAAGCTGCTCAATATTGGTTCGTTAGTGACGCTGTAGTCTATACTTCATTTTGGTGACCAAGTAAACTTCATCGCTCTCCTCTTAATACCTTCTATCCTCAGTTTCCGAGATACAGGGTGACAATTATTGAACTGTATGAAACAAAATCGTCATAACTTCTGAACGGTTTCCGTTAGGACGTTAAAACTGGACGGTTGGCCGCGGGGCATGAGGAAAACTAGTATGTGCTGTATGGTTTGGTTTAGCGACTTTGCCCACTTTCATTTGGATGGGTTCGTCAATAAGCAAAATTGGCGCATTTGGGGGACTGAAAATCCGCACTTCGCGATCGAGAATTCTCTTCACCCTCAACGGGTTACTGTGAGGTGTGAAATGTCCAGTCACGGAATTATTGGTGCGATATTCCTTGATGGCACGGTGACTACCGAACTGTACGTGAAGTTTTTGAAGTATGATTTCGTCCCCATTATACAAAGTGACCCTGATTTCGACAAGATGTGGTTCATGCAAGACGGAGCTCGACCCCATCGAAGCAGGAGAGTGTTTGGAGTTCTGGAGTAGCGCTTTCGGGACCGCATTCTGGCTGTGGGGTACCCAGGGGCCACTGGCATGGCCCTCGATTGTCCGCCATATTCTCCGGGTCTGAACACATGCGAATCCTGTTTGTGGAGCTATATTAAAGACAAGGTGTACAGCAATAATGTCAAAACCATTTCTGAGCTGAAAACAGCCATTCAGGAGATCATCGACAGGATCGATGTTCCGACACTTCAGCCTGGCATGCAGAATTTCGCTATTCGTCTGCGCAGCATCATCGCCAATGATGGCAGGCATATCGAACATGCCCAATATCTGTAGTAAACATTCACATATTGAATAAAGTATGTGCACGCCGTAGATTGTAACTAATCTACTTTTTTTCATATAATTCAATAACTCTCACCCTGTATCTCTGCGACCCCAATGTCTTCTGCAACAAGATCGGTCACCCAACCAAATTTCCAAATACAGACCATACTTATCTCCGACAAGCAATGCGCGATTCGAAGAGATCTCTTTCTGGTTCTCCATTTCTTCGCCTCTAAATAGTTCTAAATGTAAAACTAGTGAAAATCTCACACAGCAATTGCGGATATAGTGAGGGCGTCATCTTGCGTCTTTTCGGGGCACGAGCAAGAAAAAGAGCTAAACATAGTCGCAATTCCAGCCGATTGAGACGGATAATGGGTTCAGAGGTGACTACGTCATGATACCGCCGTAAGAAGTGCATCGTGCTGCAATACCTGTCCTTGCTGGAGTATAGTTTTGTAAACTAATCATCACTAAACGCCTTTTCAAAGATGATTTCCTTGCATTACTGAGCTATCTAGGCCTTGAGCCATTTTCCTGAAACTGTACAGTGTTGCGGTGTGTTGACAACACATGAAATATATGTCTGGAGGTACCTGCTGCAATGAAAGGCAGCCGCGCGGAGTGGCCGCGCGGTTTAGGGCGCCATGTCACGGATTGCGCGGCCGCTCCCGCCGGAGGTTCGAGTCCTCCCTCGGGCCTCGGGCATGGATGTGTGTGTTGCTCTTAGCATAAGTTAGTTTAAGTAGTCTGTAAATCTAAGGACCGATGACCTCAGCAGTTCGGTCCCTTAGGAATTTACACACACACACACACACACACACACACACACGCGCGCGCGCGCATGATGAAAGGCATTCGCAAAACGTTACATCCGTAATATGAACCTGCATTTCAAAAAGAAGAGTTTGTCCGCGAATATATTAATGTCATCACAGTTGATTTAATGTTACGTTATCTCAGCGAGAAATGCAAAGTCTGGTACCCGTTTGTTTTGGTGCAATGATCGTGTGCTTTTTCTTTATTCCATAAAAAGTAGAATCATAAAGAACACGTAGTGCATGTTGGTTTGCTACTCCATTTTACAAATTATTCGTAAAGTATATCGCTACGTATTGTATCAATATCTTGCATAGTGCCTTTTAACTGACGGTGACAAACAGTGACACATACAATACACAGAGCACAACGACTTGCCGGACAACTGATCACGTATCTTTGAGCAAGAGCTGCAAGCCCTTTTGAGTGCCCGTGCTCAGTGAAATTACCCTATTTAATGAAACAATATAATTATGAACCGACAACACAAATAAATTAAGACAATGACTAAACCCTTGTAAAAATATTCGTCGCCTTGTGCTATTTTCGTCCCTGACATCCACTAGTTCCATCTTCGCCATCTTGGAAGGAGGTCGTTTGTTTCACTCGATTTGCTCATCCGCCACGCAATCTCTGACCGTGAAGCGGAAATCCAATGAGGTAACTCGTGGCACAGTGCCCAGCTGCATCGGGTCGACCAGTTTGTTTCCTTACGAAGCACGTCGTTACTTTTCTCAGAAATGGTGAAGCAAGGTGAGAGGGCTTTAAGTATTCCTTTAGAAAATATTTCTTTATTTTGAGTTTGTTGTTCTGATTAACGGAAAAAGCCGGTTTATTTTTGGTAACAAACAAAAATTTTTTAAGCGGAGTTTTATATGGCCGTTCGATAGATTGGTCACAGATTACTCTAATCCATTATTTGGTTAAACAATATGTGTTAACAGAGACATAAAATACGAAGTATAACCAGTAGTGCAGCAGCGATTCCGTAGTTGTTCTGCATAGCGCTCAGTGGCATACAGCACAGCGCGGACCGGCAAGTCAGATGTAGAAGGCGTGGCATATAAATGTTTGTCGATATGACATGATCTGGAAATCGAATTAGACTAATTTTGGGAAGCTTCATGGAATGGACACACAAAATTCCTCTTGGAAAAATGTTTGTAACAAGAACTATCCGCGGAAGCAACAGAGAAAATGCGCCTGACGACCTTCAAGATACATACCCGATAAACGCTATCTGATCAAAAGAAAGCAGGCATCCCTAGGTAATGCAGTATGACCACTAGATGTCACGAAAGCCTGACTCACCACTATAAAAAGAAGCGGGGAGTATTGTGTTGTTAGTAGAGAAGAAGTAACAGCAGAATGAGTCAGACAGGTGAGCTCAGTGCCTTACAACATGGACGAGTCACTGGATGTCACCTGAGTATCATATCCAGCAGGGTCATTTCAACTCTTCTAAAGCTGCCCAAGTCTAATCTTGGTGATCAGACTGTGAAGTGGAAAAGCGAAGCAAAAACCACATCTAAGCAGACCTCATGTACTGATAGAGAGGGGCGGCCGTGTATTGTGGACGACGGTTGCCAAAAATTGTATGAAATCGGTGGAAGGAATTGTGAGTTCCAAAGTACTATCAGTTACCGAGCTACCACAGCTGACTGTGTGTAGGAAGTTAGAAAGCATGAGGTACGGTTGTCGAGCAACTCCTCATAACCCAAATGTTTCTGTAGTCAGTGCTAGGCGACGTTTGAGATGGCCTAAAGAGCGGTGTCACTGGACAGTAGGTGACTGGAAACGCGTTATTTGGAATGATGAATCACGGCTATACCCTGTGACAATCTGGTTATGGTATCACATATCGATACCACCCCACAGGCGTCAAAGTCGGCAACGGAATCTCGAGTTTCCGTCAGACGCCGATAACAGTAGCGCGGGATCTGGTGGAGCCAATGGTGCATGCCTGCTGACCCAGTGGCCCCGTACCACAAGCGCCATCTGTCGCCACAGTATAGGATGGCCGGCAGCAGCCACACAGCCCACACACATTCGGAGCCACTTCACTACGTGACGCTATGTAGAGGCCACCTATTCGTGGCTTTGACACCATTGTTCGTGCTTTAGTTCAGAAAGTCTCACTCTTGTTGCTATCATATGAGCTGGACTCTATCTTTTGCTGCATTATTTGTAGGCTTGAAGAAATAAAAGTTAAGTATATCTTCTGTTTGTTGTGTTAACTTCTTCGCTAATCCTTCTGCTCCTGCCCAGCACTGTACAAAGCTGTACACAACATCGATGGAAGAGTTTGGATATGACGAATGCCTTGAGAACGTTATCTGATGTGTAGCGCCAACAGTGAAGTACAGAGGAGTTGGTGTTACGACAGGGTGTATTTTCGTTTTTAGGGTGTGGTCCCCTTATTGCGCTTGACATAACGCTAAATGCGAAAGATATGAACACGTTTTATAGCACTGTGTAGTGCATATAGTTCAGGAACAGTTCGTAGACCGTAATTGATTGTGCCAGCATCACAATGCACCCTGCCATTGAACATAACCTGTGAGGCAATGGTTTGTGGATCATGATATTCATGAAATGGACTGGCCTTCCCAAAATCCGGAACTACCAGGTAAACACAGTGGAACATCTTTGGGATGAGTTAGAACGTCGACTTCCCTCCAGACCCCAGAGTCCAACATCACTACCTTCTTCGGTTTCGGCTGTTGAGGAATAATGGGCTTTCATTCCTCCACATACATTCAAACATCTAATTCAAAGTGCCTGCAGCAGATTTAAAGCCGTCATAAAGGCAAAGGATGAGTGTACTTCATATTAATGTCCACTAATAGGTGTCCGGATACTTTTGATCCTATAACGTGTATTTGATACGAACACCAGAATCTAATCTCCTCTAAAGTCTACCATCCATTACAGGTTTCATTGATCTGCACCCATGCAGCTTCAGCATGTTTTTAATGTCTTCTGTCCACCTTCCATTAGGTTGTCGTCTCGAACATTTTATATCTGTTGGAAGCCATCAAATAACTTCTTTGATCCATCTACCATCCAGTCACCCACCCAGCTCCATTTCACTTTCATTGCTGTCATAATGTTGTCTTCCACTGTAGTCTGTCCACTGATAAATTTCCTTGCTCTCCTGTCTCTCGTAATAATTCCCAACCTCAACTTTTCTATTTATCGCTGAATGGTTTCCTCATTATATATCTATATCTCATTACAGTATGTCAAAACTTGTAATACATCATGAGTATAAACTTCCACCGAGGGAGGTAGCGCAGTGGTTAGCGCAAGGAGCTCGATTCTGAAGGACGACAATTCAAACCAACGTCCGGCCATCCTGATATGAGTTTTCCGTGGATTCCCTAAATCACTTAACACAAAAGCCGGCCGCGGTGGTCTAGCGGTTCTGGCGCTGCAGTCCGGAACCGCGGGACTGCTACGGTCGCAGGTTCGAATCCTGCCTCGGGCATGGATGTGTGTGATGTCCTTAGGTTAGTTAGGTTTAAGTAGTTCTAAGTTCTAGGGGACTTATGACCTAAGATGTTGAGTCCCATAGTGCTCAGAGCCATTTGAACCATTTTGAACTTAACACAAATTCCTGGATGGTTCCTTTGAAGGAAGACAGGTGGTTTCCTACTCCGTCCTTCCCTAATCCGAGTCTCGAACGGCTTCGTTGTGGACGGGACGTTAAACACTAATTTCCTCCCTCCTCCTGAAAACTCTCCGTTTCAGACATATCGGAAGATTAGTTTTGAAAACCTTGTACAGTTTATTAAATGCAATGTTGTCCATTTTTTATTCTTCTGCTTATATCTCTTCATGTCCATCCATATATTGCCTTGAACTGTCCTACATGCAAAAACTCATGCACTCATTCTATGACGTTCCTGTTAATTGCTGCTATTTTGTTCTGTGTCTTTTTTGTTATATTTTATTATTGCCTTATATCAACTGATTATCAAGCCACTTGATCCATTCACTCTTGCATTTATTGCTGAAATTTATCTGTCATAGAAGCAAACCATAAAATGTCAGCAGTAAAAGGAAGGTGTATCTGATTTATTTCATAAACATGTATTTCTTCTCCGCTGTTTCAGTTCAAGGATTTTAACACATCGTCTAGGACTGCCGTGAAAGGTTTTCGTGATGTTAACGATCCATATATGACGCATACTACAATTCAGAACTTCTTACAACCCTGCTGAATTCTGGGAGACTTTGAAATCGAAATATATATCCTTCAGTACATTAACAAATGTGCAGTAAATGCCTCGTTTTTCTACGACTGTTAGTACATTTATAGTTTTCACAAAATCTGTGATTCCTCGGCAGAGTGGTAATTCATATTGCAGCATCTATTCTATAATTTCGTTCACCACTTGCAGATGGTCCTTAGGGCTGTATCTACTTCTAAAGCCAGGTTGTTGCCTGATTAAAATTTATTGTTTTTTTTCTACGTGTACTGTACTAAATGTACCCGTACATAAGAAAACAATATTGCAATTACTGTCCTTCTAATTTACATTCCCTATAGATGACTAGCATTCCTAGCTTCGCTTCGTTGGTGTAAATTCTACTCACTTAACTCATCAGCTGACGATGGTTGACGGAATGACGGGTGTGCAGTCTACTTATGTTTACATTTGTCCTCTGTCAACGTCAGCACGTCGATGTGGCCCATTACTCCGAGTACCTGCAGCAAGCACTGGGAGTGTCAAGGTCATTGTTATGTTATGTAATTATTAACGTTGTGTTTCAGTGAGTGGTATACTATGATACCTTTTTGAATAGGTCTTTAGGAGAGGAAATGAATTACCGAATAAAAAATACAGGGTACCATTTAAAAAAGTCATACCACTGTTAATATCTATGTAAAAAACAAAGCTACAACGAAGGCAATCATGCTGATTGATGTCCTCCTGAAAGCTAAATAGCATTTGCTTGAAACATATTGTAATTTTCATCTGGACAGTTATTTAGGGTGGTCAAGATAAATGGGACACCCTGTATATATGGTTCAAATGTCTCTGAGTACTATGGGACTTAACTTCTGAGGTCATCAGTCCCCTAGAAATTAGAACTACTTAAACCTAACTAACCTAAGGACATCACACACATCCATGCCCAAGGCAGGATTCGAACCTGCGACCGTAGCGGTCGCGCGGTTCCAGACTGTAGCGCCTAGAACCGCTCGGCCACTCCGGCCGGCCCTGTATATATATTGTGCAGTCACATTGATGTGTCCACCTGTTAAAAACTTGAATTACCATCTTTTTGCAGCGCAGACCGCTGCTAGACGTGTAGAAAGAGTGTCAATGAAGTGCAGGAAGATACTGAGAGGGATGTGGAGCCGTGCTGACACCAGTGCCGTGCCCAGCTGCGCTAGGTTTCTCGGTTGAGGATCCATGGCGCGAGCTGCCCGATCGAGGCTGTCCCACAGATTCTTGACTGAGTTTAAATCCGGAGAGAATGGTTCAAATGGCTCTGAGCACTATGGGACTTAACATCTATGGTCATCAGTCCCCTAGAACTTAGAACTACTTAAACCTAACTAACCTAAGGACATCACACAACACCCAGTCATCACGAGAAAATCCCTGACCCCGCCGGGAATCGAACCCGGGCGCGGGAAGCGAGAACGCTACCGCACGACCACGAGCTGCGGACAGAGAATGGTGATTAGGGTAGTAGGGTAAATTCATCCTGGTGCTCTTCGAACCACTCACGTATGCTGCGAGCTGTGTGACATGTTACATTGTCCTGCTGGCAGATGCCATCGTGCCGTGAAGCAACAAACCGCATGCAGTGGTGGATGTTGTCCCCAAGAATAGATGCATACTTGTGTTGATCCGTTGTGCCTTCCTGAATAATGAGATGACCCAGGGAATGTCACGAAGACGTAACTATAACTCTGCTTTCAGACGTTTCGCGCTGTACACGCCAACGGCCATCTCTCCGATGGAGCACGAAACGTGATTCATCTGAAAAGGCCACCTGTCCCGTTGCGCTATTGGCTTGCAAATTTCGGCCTTCATCACCGATAAACAGCAGTCAGCATGGGTGCACCGGCGAGACGCCTGCTGCATAGGCTCTTACGCAGCAACATTCGTGAACGGTTGTTGAGGAGACACTGTCGGTGACCCCTTGACTCATCTGGACGGTCAATTGCTCAGCAGTTGCACGTCTGTTTTCCCGTACAAATCTACGCAGCCATCATTTATCCCTGTCATCTATGGCCTGTGGTGCACCACAGTTACCTGGGCGCCAGTTGTGGATAGCGCCATTTCACCATGCACGGTGTACTTTAACGACGGTGACACTCGAACAGTTTACAAACTTAGCCATTTCGGCAGTGCTTTCACCCTTGGCCCGAAAGCCAATGATCATGCCCTTTTGGAACTCAGATAAATCGCTCTGTTGAATCTGTTGTACAGAATAATTGAAAATTTACAGTGGGCTTTAATATCGTGACCATCTGATTAATAGAGTGTTGATCTACTTTTGGAGCGCAATGCAGCAGCGATTCTACGTTGCATGCATTCGACAAGTCCTTGGTTGGTTTCCGGAGGTATATACGCATCAGATGTCTGACCACAAGTCACGCAATTCCGATACATTACGGTCCGTTGGATTCTGAGCGCGGAGATGGTGAAAAATGGTTCAAATGGCTCTAAGCACTATGGGACTTAACATCTGAGGTCATCAGTCCTCTAGACTTAGAACTACTTAAACCTAACTAACGTAAGGACATCACCCACATCCATGCCCGAGGCAGTATTCGAACCTGCGACCGTAGCAGCAGCGCGGTTCCGGACTAAAGCGCCTAGAACCGCTCGGCCACAGCGGCGGGCGGAGATGGTGACCGATACCGTCCCGCGTGTATTCCATTTGGTTCGGATCAGGCAAATTTGGTAGCCAAGACACCGTGCGTTCATTACCATACTCCTCAAACTACACTAGCCTAGTGATACGGACAGTTATCTTGCTGGAAGATGCCAACGCCGTAAGGGATACGGACAGTTATCCTACTGGAAGATGCCAACTCCATAAGGGAAGACATGAAGTATGAATGAATTCAGACGGTCCACAATAATGTTCACGTTGTCCTCAGCTGCTATAGTGCCTTCGATTACTACCGCAGGTCCCGTGGAAGACCATGTAAATTTCACCAACAACATAATAGTGCACCCACCCTCCTACGTCCATGGCGCTTTGCACGTTTCGAATAGCCGTTCGCCTGGATGACGGCGATATAACAAGAAACACGATTCATCCGACCGTGCAACACATTTCCATTGATCCATGTACCATTCTCGATGCTCCTGTGCCACTGCAGTCTTGATTGACGATGTCATCAGGTCAACATGGGAACACCTAGGGATCGTCTACTGTGTGCGTCGCAGGTCTTCGCCAATATACGACGTGGCCACTATCTGTGCACGTTTCCACACTAAGGGATAGTGACTGTGTCCTCATTGCTCTTCTTATATACTTTCGTCACCTCCTCAGGTGCCCGCAAAGCCCATCAGTGGCATTAAATCCCGCCATGGGCAGTAATCATAGTGTTGTGGCTCACCAGTGTGTAACACTTTAGGATATCCAGAATGAGATTTTCACTCTGCAGCGGAGTGTACGCTGATATGAAACTTCTTGCCAGATTAAAACTGTGTGCCGGACCGACACTCGAACTCGGGACCTGTGCCCTTCGCGGGCAAGTGCTCTACCAACTGAGATACCCAAGCACGACTCACGCCCCATCCTCACAGCTTTACTTCTGCCAGTACCTCGTCTCGTTGATTGAGCACTTGCCTGCAAAGGCAAAGGTTCCGAGTTCGAGTCTCGGTCCGGCACACAGTTTTAATCTGCCAGGAAGTTTCACTTTAGGATATGTTCACCGAGCGAGGTGGCGCAGTAGTTACCACACTGGACTTGTATTTGGGAGGACGACGGTTGAAACCCGCGTCCGGCCATCGTGATTTAGGTTTCCCGTGATTTCCCTAAATAGCTTGAGGCAAATGCCGGGATGGTTCCTTTGACAGGGCACGGCTGACTTCCTTCTCCATCCTTCCTTAATCCGATAGGACCGATGACCTCGCTATTTGGTCCCCTCCCCATAAATCAACCAACCAATAATTCCTTAGAGAGGGTAATGTAACTTCGTCTGAGAGTATTCTGTTAAATATTGTAATCTTATAAATGCAAATATATAAAAAGTGTGAAAACGTAACTGCATTGTACTTTCATGGCGGATCTAATGAATACACAGTTCACGGATATGCTGCGTTGTGTAAATTTCACAATATGTAGATGTGAACACATTATTTTGGGCTTTACCGAGCCGGTCGTTAACATCAGTTGAAACCACAAGTTTTCTCTATAATGTGACTGGTTACAATAATTTACAGTAGCAATTGATACAATATTTTGTCGACATAACTGGTGGTCGCTAGGAAAGAAGCAAACACGTTGTACGATAACTGAATAAAATTACGATCTTACATAAATTCGTATACGGCGTGCTTTAGACATCAGTGAAGCAGTGTTCCGAGGTGGCATTGTTGCAATTACTTTCAGTAGTACTTTTGTGAAATTGCCAGCTACGCTGCATGTACTGCGACCTTAAAAATCGATATTCCATAAAGGAACTGCCAACAAATCGAGTGACCACATGAATTATTCTATAAAGTCCCACCAGTACTCAAGGGGATATATATTTTGTGAGATGTGACTCCTCTCAAGATACCTATGCATTTTGAACTATTCTTGCATAAGACATCCACGATGCAGAATAGATTGTTCTGTTGGAATATGCCATCGTCTTGCAGAAAGAAAGTGAAATTGTCGAGTGCACCCAACTGGCAAAACGATCACAATACCAAAACCACGGACGCCGAAGATACAAGTTTTTTTTTATGTAAACATGCCCCACTCCATGCTATTGTCACTTACCTGCACTGGCAACCACTAAAAACGGAACTGTAGCATCTTGTTATTAAGGCCAAACACAAGCAAACTCATCCATCCCATGATTCGTTGGATCGACAGATCCTCATACAATCACCAAAGAACCTCCTGACGTGTGATAAATTGTTCTGTTTACGAATGGGCATGAGTGACCGCGGGAGATGGTGCAGTGATGAAATAACTGGATTTGTATTGGGTAGGCGAGGGATAACAGTCCTTTTTTCGGTAATCGTTATTTAAGTTTTTGGTGGCTGGTCTAATTCGCCTGATGTGAATGCGAGGTTGGTTACCTCAAATTGCCACGCTATATTTATTTCCTGAAACTTGTCTAATCATATCATTGATCTATGTCTAATGAACTCATCGTCGACGCAACTTTAAACAATAAAGTCTCTTCCTTCCCCCTTCCTCCGTAAAGTGACACAAAACACGTTTGCTGTAGTAACCCAACGATGTGACTTTGCAGCCCACGGACATGACGGACACGCTATCGGAACTTCAGAAGGAAAACGAAAGCTACTCTAAATAGTTGTTACATAGCATGTCTACCATCAAAGCGTGCATCCTTTTTAAACAGTCTGATTGAACAAGGAATGAAATAAAAAGAGATTGGAGCGTGAAACGAAGAAATGAAAATCAGTTGCATCATCTCCTCTCTCTAAAATCGATGAAAAGCTTCGTGTCGATAGATTGAACTTGCTTGATTATGTGCAGAAATGTAGGAATGTTAGAGTTTAACGTCCCATTAGTATCATGGTCAGGGGTGGAGCACTAGCTTCATTGAATAAGAAAATGCTAGGAAAGCGGCCTTGGCCTAATAGAAGGAAGAAGCCATCTTCCACCTAAAATGGTTTAAGGAAAGCGTGAAAATCTTCAGTCGAGTCTGAGATTTAAACCCATAACTCCTGAATACTATACCCGTGGCATAACAACAGTAGCATCACTCTTTGTGCAATTTGGAAGCAAAAACTGCTACACTATTATTGACTGTATGAACTTGAGTGCATCTGGACATGAGATTAGTGTCAAGAACGAGTAAGACAGTTACTACATAGTTTGCCACATACATCATAGCAAGAACACTGCGTTGTGAAACCTATAAAAATAACTGTACTTCAGAATTTAAGTTATTTACTCTCAGAAATGATGAAATGGAAGACAATTCTGCGAGAAGTAGGAGAAAACTCTTTAACAATTTTCATGGAATCAGTTTTATTATTACTGCTTGCTATTAAGTTTTTAATTGTGCTACATTTCAGTCTAAAACGATTACTGGCTATTTGTTGGCTTTTTTGCACTGAAAGTCTGGCTGCGAACAGGAAATATTACTGTTTTAAATTTTGTTTTTTGTGAGGTCAGACATTGTTTTAGTTCCGCATATACGCCATTTCTGCGTTATGCTCAAAAGCAATTTGCTTCCAGTTTTCAGGACTGTGAATTGGAGCTTGAAGGATATCAGTTCACTTCACGCTCCGCCGGAACAATATTCTGTTTAGACTTCATTAGGGAATAATCGGTGGTTCGTATGAGGTAATTAGCTAAAATAGCAATAAGGAATTCGCAGCAGGAGGATTACGTCTTAAGCACGGATCGAGCAAGGGACAAGTTCGTGAAACTTCTATCGCCGTAATACACTCCATTATTGTTGAATCTTATGATTCTTAAATGTCACTCGATATAAATTTTCTAACTAATTTTCTCACAGGAATTATATTATTTTGCATGGGGATGTACTCATGGCAATATAACCTTCAGCTGACATGATATTTTCTGTGAAAGAGGTGCTGTTTGAACGTTTCTCCATACAAAGGTATTTTCATAACTGTTTCTGATATTATGTTTCACTGTGACGCATGACAATCGGTCTTCATTGTTATTATTCTGGGTTATCAGTGACAAGAATACATCAGCTTGTTACGTTACAGTTATTTAAAGAAGTTATTATTATTTTTAATATATCATTTTATGCGGGGAACTATACCTGATCAGCTGTTGTAAAAATTTTGTTTGACGGTCACCAAACAACCTACAAGAGTATAAAATGAGCATATTCTTTCTGGTGCCAATTAATAAGCTGTTCGCTACACTTTGGAAAGATTCTCTTTTCTTCCTGCCAGGGTATGCGAAGTTACACACGTCAAAAAAGTTTAGCATCACCTCGGTTCCGAGAGTTCCGGAACCTGCAAAGAAAATTGGAATAGAGATCAACATAAACACAGTTTCCGCACTTTTTATTGCTCATGAAAACCACACATTGCATGTTGTACCACCATACAACCTTCAGAGGTGGAGGTCCAGATTGCTGTACACACTGGTAGCTCTAATACCCAGTAGCACGTCCTCTTGCACTGATGCATGCCTGTATTCGACGTGGCATACTATCCACAAGTTCATTAAGGCACTGTTGGTCCAGATTGTCCCACTCCTCAACGGCGATTCGGCGTAGATCCCTCAGAGTGGTTGGTGGGTCACGTCGTCCATAAACAGCCCTTTTCGAGCTATCCCAGGCGTGTTCCATAGAGTTCATGTCTGGAGAACGTGCTGGCCACTCTAGTCGAGCGTTGTTGTTATCATGAAGGAAGTCATTCACAAGATGTGCACGATATGCGCGTGAATTCTCGTCCGTGAAGACGAATGCCTCGCCAATATGTTGCCGATATGGTTGCACTATCGGTCGGACGATGGCATTCACGTATCGTACAACCGTTACAGTGCCTTCCATGACCACCAGCGGCGTATGTCAGCCCCACATAATACCATCCCAAAAACAGCAGGGAACCTCCACCTTGTTGCACTCGCTGGACAGTGTGTCGAAGGCGTTCAGCCGGACGCTGTGGCCGAGCGGTTCTAGGCGCTTCAGTCCGGAATCAAATGGCTGCTACGGTGGCAGGTTAGAATCCTGCCTCGGAATTGGATCTGTGTGATGTCCTTAGGTTAGTTAGATTTACGTAGTTCTACGTCTAGGGGACTGATGACCTCAGGTGTTAAGTCCCACAGTGCTTAGAGCCATTTGAACCATTTGAAGGCGTTCAGCCTCACCGGGTTGCCTCCAAACACGTCAGGTTGAAGGCAAATGCGACACTCATCGGTGAAGAAAACGTGATGCCAATCCTGAGTGGTCCACTCGGCATGTTGTTGGACACATCTGTACCGCGCTGCATGGTGTCGTGGTTGAAAAGATGGACCTCGCCATGGACGTCGGGAGTGAAGTTGCGTATCATGCAGCCTATTGCGCACAGTTTGAGTCGTAACACGAAGTCCTGTGGCTGCATGAAAAGCATCATCCAACATGGTGGCGTTGCTGTCAGTTCCTCCGAGCCATAAGGTAGCTGTCATCCACTGCAGTAATACATCTTGGGCGGCCTGAGTGAGGCATGTCATCAACAGTTCCCGTCTGTCTATATTTCCTCCATGTCCGAACAAAATCTCTTTGGTTCACTTTGAGACGCCTGGACACTTCCTATGTTGAGAGCCCTTCCTGGCACAAAGTAATAATGCGGACGTGATCGAACCGTGTCACTAACCGTCTAGGCATGGTTGAACTACAGGCAACACGAGCCGTGTACCTCATTTCTGGTGGAATGACTGGAACTGATCGTCTGTCGGACCTCCTCCGTCTAATAGGCGCTGCTCATGCATGGTTGTTTTCATCTTTGGACGATTTTAGTGACATCTCTGAACAGTCAAAGAGACTTTGTCTGTGATATAATATCCACAGTCAACGTCTGTCTTCAGGAGTTCTGGGAACCGGGGTGATGCAAAACTTTTTTTGATGTGTATACATCTCAAGGAAATGTCACGTATATACTGCGAAATTGCAAATTTTAGCAATGAGAGAAGACTTTTCCAGCTGTAAATATGACAGTTGAATTATACCCTTTCTTCAAATGAGACATTTTTACTTACTTACTTGCTTGATTACTCACTTCACGCGATCAGGCCAATAGGACCGGGCGTAGCTTCTAAGCTGCTTTTCGACTGGGTTCTATTTTCTACTTTCGGCCTCCTATAGCCTTCCGTGCCTATCTGAAGCAAGTCCTCATGGACCCCGTCGCTCTACCTTTTCTTTGGTCTACCTAGTGATTTTTCGCTGCGAGTAAAATCCACATATTTTAAAGGCCATCCATGTTTGTCCATCCGAGTGACATGACCTACCCATACAAGCTGTTTAATTCTCATAAGGCTCACAACATTTGGGCTGTTGTATATCTCATCCAGCTGACAGTTATGCCATATCCTCCACTTCCCAGTGATTTGATCTTGCGACGGAAAATGGATATGCCTCTAGACTCTCTACTCGCAAACTAGAAGGTTACCTAAATCCTTTTACCTGACACTCTACATTTCGCAACCATACAGCCCCACGGGTTGGATCAGTCTCTTGTTCAGCTGGAGTTTGAAAATTCCCTTACAGACCGCGAGATTTAAAGAATTGACGGAGACTGAAGTACGTTTGGTTTCTGGGTTGGATCCTCGCTTTGATCTCGGTCTCATACGATGCGTCGTTTGCTCTTCGCCAGTGCTCATATCGACTGCCAATCAATGGTACTATTGAACTTTCTCATAATGCCTAGAACGTGTGGTAGACAAGAGTATCAATATCGCTATTAATTGCTTTATTATTTTCGGTTTCTGAACTTTTATTATTACTTTTTTTACACTATTGTATAAAAAGGTCTTGTCTTTAAGTTTTACTTTATTATGCAGTTCTTCCAACATACTATTCAGGAAATATTTTTTGATTCCTTGATCGTGCTTAACTACAGGAAATTGCACCTTCCTGCTCTTTCTTATAAGAACGTTACAACCTGGAATGTTCTAGGAGCAAACAAAGTTAGTAATATTTATTTCTCGATTAATGGTTCAAATGGCTCTGAGCACTATGGGACTTAACATCTTAGGTCATCAGTCCCCTAGAACTTAGAACTACTTAAACCTGACTAACCTAAGGACATCACACACATCCATGCCCGAGGCAGGATTCGAACCTGCGACCGTAGCAGTCCCGCGGTTCCAGACTGCAGCGCCTAGAACCGCACGGCCACCACGGCCGGCTCCTCGATTATTATGAAGTATGTTTTTTCCTGTTATATAATACCACTGGTGTTGAGAGCTTTCGCATTGTGGAGAACAGAGTGCGTGGGAAGTGGCATGTGAACCAAGGTGAAGAAGATTCACACCATGTGAACAAGACACGGATGCCGACTGTACTCGTTGATATTAAGGAATCTGCTGTGGAGGCTCCGCCAAGGTTGCCGCTTTTGCGCTGCTTGCATACGACGCATTTCCTTCCATACGGGCAACTGCTACGGCCACTCTACACATTTTCGGTGTTTTGTAGTATTTTCTTTGTTTAACGGTGGGCGTGGAGCAGGCTACGCAACAGGATCAATACGCTTGGAGTAGCTTTCCTCGTCTAGGGGAAAGGTGCGGAGAGGATTGATTAGGGGAAGGGAAAAGGAACGAGCTTCCAGAAACTCCACCCACGAACTCTGAATTAGATTAGGAGACTGTTGTTAAGTCAAAGCCCACACGACTGCAGCCCTCTGTAACTACAGTTGAGTTTCTGATTTCTTCTTCGCGCTGTGACTAACAATCAAATCTCAAGCCATTAAATAACGATTTATCTTTTGCCCATGTGTACTGTAAAATTTTTTTTGCAGGTAGCGTTTCAGGAGACAATGAATGAAAGTTTTCTGTGTAGTTACAATAACAACCTGTTGCTTTCTTGTTGTGCTTCCGTGTCTCCAAACAATTCATCGCTCACTAGTTCTCTCAGTTCCTCCGCCTCCCTCTTTCTCTGTCTGTCTCTCTCTCTCTCTCTCTCTCTCTCTCTCTCTCACACACACACACACACACACACAGATACAGATACAAATCCCTTAAAATCTCTCCCCGCTTCTCATCCACTTCCTCTGTTTCCTCTGTCTCACACGCCTTGTATTCAATAGAAATAGCAAGAACACCGGTTCAGGTTATGAATGCCACCCCTAACACCTCTGTGGTGAAGACGGTGTAACATCTGAACGTCAATTAATAAGTTACGCATGTGATAGGGTTGATCACAGCGAGCATTGTACTTAGCGACACCATATGAACAGGAGCATAAAACTGAGCCGGCCAATGTGGCCGAGCGGTTCTAGCCGCTTCAGTTTGGAACCGCGCGACCGCTACGGTCGCAGGTTCGAATCCAGCCTCGGGCATGGATGTGTGTGATGTCCTTAGGTTAGTTAGGTTTAAGTAGTTCTAAGTTATTGGGGACTGATGACCTCAGATGCTGAGTCCCATAGTGCTCAGAGCCATTTGAACCATAAAACTGACACCCATCTGTCAGTACATTAAACAAACACACCTAAATCTGATTTTTGATTTCCTCGGCATCATGGGTCGATGATATGTTTTCAGGTTTACTGAATCTTATTAGTCGTAACAGAAGAGCCTATACAAGCAATAAAACGACAGTCGCAGGCTATCAACGGCTGGAAGGTCATCGAAATAAATGTAAATATCTGCCTGTGTAGCGAACATATAAGACCTGAATGTCAAGCAAACAAAATACGTGTATAAAAATAACACATTTTATTTAACTTTTGCTGTTCACTTAATAAGAGCAAAATTTCGGAAATTTGTAAATGCCAAGGTCGTAATAGCCATACTGCGAAGTCTCGCTGCACTAGCAATAAACACAACTTGTGTCGGTTGAGAAATAAAAGGGAACACATATAAGAATAGAAAAATTACCAGATCTCTCGCCATAAATTAGAAACGAATATTTCATGGAGTATTGTAATAACTGAGCAATGTGTCGCTGTGGTGAAGAAACTGGTTTCATGTTACGGAGGAAGGAGGTACAAGTCTCTGTCTAACTATTCACATTTATGTTTTCCCTGGTTTCCGTAATTCACTCCACGCGAATGTCGGGATGATTTCTTCAAAACCGGATGCGACAGATATCCAAACACAGTTTGCCCTGTCTCTAGTTACCTTGATGTTTGCGCTCAGTTCTGACTTTCTTGCATTGGATTCTCACTATTCATCTTTTTTTCTTTGTTTTTACATAGAATGAGATATAAACATCCACTGACGATAGTGATACTGTCCCGGGACTTGTTTAGGAAAAGAAAAAATATGGTGTCTTGCCTCAAGGCGGACCTATAGTCTTTACGTAGCGCGTTGGTTTTATTAATTTCATTTCTTTACCTCACCCATCATTGGACAACCTATTAACTTTAGACGTATTAAACACGAGAGCTGGTTTCTTAACTCGCATGAGAAATACGGTATGAGATAATCACAACTTCATGATAATCGTGTGCATAGATTACACTTGCAAGAAGGTCTAAAGCTCTGTGCCCTCTACTGAAGATTTTTTACTTGTTAAAACGTAGACTAAGACATTCTCAGTAACTGAAATACGCGCAGCGCTTACTTCAGTGAAAGATAGGAGATTCACGCTGAGTCAAGTCCGTTAGTCCGACTAACGACTGCTTGGGTGTTAAATAGTAATTTGTGGGAAATATTACCTTGATAGTCACAGAACATTTTTCTCATAGCCGTGAAATTCTATTTAGCGAAAATTCAGTGGCAATTAATTTTTCTGTTACACATTAGACTTTTCGCAACATTTACTCATGTCGAAGTCAAAACTAGCACGGAACTCCGTTGACTGTTTCAGCTGTGAAATTTTCAACATTTTTCCACTTAAGAGTCACGAGTCTAGTTGACGATTCTAGATGAGTAGAACGACCATTTTCTGCTGTCTTTAGTGACAGTGAACGATTTTATTTCAAACTGTACGAGACATCCGCGGGTAGTACACTTTTCTAGAGTAACCTTGTTGTGAAAGTATACTCTTGAAGTATTGCTGAGCAAGCTGTCTATAGTTGCATGACTTACATTCCTCAGAAAATTTATATGATGCACTATGCGTTTTACCGTCATCAAGGCTAAGGGTGGCCAACACCATACTGAATTCCAGCATTACCGATGGGGGGCGCCACGAACTTGTAAGTCATTTCAGGCAGGTGTTCGGATACGTTTGATTATGTAGTTTAGAATAAGCAGTCCCGGATCAAGGCGAAATAAAACAAACTCCACTTTAGTCCATTAAATTTCGGGCATGCAGCCGCGCAAAAAAAATTTCCTCCACCGATCTTTCGGCCGCGTATCGTCCGCGTGAGTCACAAGACTGACAAGTTGCCAAGCGCGGTCTTATATGCTCCACCGAGGCGGTACTGCGCATCCAGGTCACAGATGCTGGTCGTGGCAAAGAAATACGCTCACACATGCGCCACCTGTGGCGAAGGCGTACAGACATTCGATTCGCTTATCGATGTATGATCGGCGGCGGTGACACCACGACGACTTCTCTGCAGTTTAATTACCCCAACAGCCGGATTCCATGCTTTGTCCAAATTAATGCCATTATCTCTATTTATTAAATTATTAGCTAATCTAATCTCTATAGCTTCCTTGAAGACAGATTCCCAAAACGAAGAGGTGGATGTTAAAATCTTCACATCACTGTAATTCACGGAATGCCCTGTATCAATACAATGTTCGGCCACAGCTGACTTGTCTGGCTGGCTGCTCCACACATCTCTCATAATTCATTTTATTTGCGCGGCTGCATGCCCGAAATTTAATGGACTATTCATTACAATGCGAGAAATTGAAAATGCACATCAAAATCCACTTTTTGCGCCTGTCTTGTAGCAAGCCACAAAGTGGGCAGTGTTTGTTCACCAGTGGTGCGGCTAAAATTTATATTCTGGAACTAACCCTTCTAATCTTAACACTCTTGAGTTCATTCAATAAATCTACTCAACCCACCTGATTCCACATACAATCATCATGGAGCATTCTGATAATCACAATATTATCCCAGGTGGTCAATCCACCACCAGTATTACTGGCGCAACTGGTCTTTCGGATTCTGGGGCGGCCAGGTTAAAATGCAGTGTGATTCAACAGAGGATGTCGGAGTCATCTGGCAAACTTAAAACAAAAAAAAATTACATTTTTTGCAACACTTAACATACAAACACTTTTGCAAGCAGGTAAACTTCATAAATTGGGAGATATATTAAAAGAATAGAGGATTCAAATTTTGGCACTTCAAGAAATACGAATGACGGATCAAAACACCATAGATTTCGGTAATTATAGACGTTTTTAAAATGAAACTGATAAAGAATACTTAATAATATGCCACATCTCGGAATTGCTTTTGCAGTCTCAGAAAATATTTTAAATTCAGTAACGTAGGTAAAACATATTAATAATTGACTAGCCGACCGCTGTGGCCAAGTTGTTCTAGGCGCTTCAGTCTGGAACCACACGGCTGCTGCGGTCGCAGGTTCGAATCCTGTTCCGGGCATGGATGTGTGTGATGTCTTTAGGTTAGTTAGGTTTAAGTAGTTCTAAGTCTAGGGGACTGATGACCTCAGATGTTAAGTATCATAGTGCTTAGAGCTATTTGAACCATTTGAATAATTGACTAATGATAATTTCTCTTAAGTGTGCAAGTAAGGCATACACCTTAATTAATGCCCATATGCCAGTCAATGAGGATAACCGTAAAAAACCTGAAGAAGTTAATGAAGTTTGGGAAACGTTAGAAAGCATCAGATCTAGAACTCCCTCAAACCATGTTAAAATTTTAATAGGTGATTTTAGTGCTCATTTAGATAAAGAGAAAAAATATAACAAACCGGTGGGTGGATTTCCTACGCATAAATAGACGAACTAAAATGGCCAAAGACTTGTTGAAACATGCAAAAATTTTATCCTTAAAATCATGTCAACACATTTCAAAAAGAACCCTTCTAAACAAAAAAAAATTCGCGGGCACCCAATACATTAATTGGGGAATTTAAATCGATCATGTAGAATTTCATACTCTAACTACAAAGAAGTTTTTAATGTCCAAGTTAGGAAAGGGGCTAATATGGGTTCTGACCATTATTTAATTCGAATAAAAGTAAAACTTCAACCTCAAAAACTCTTCAAAACAAAAATGTTATCTCAAAATTTGACACTGCTAAAATAACCCCAACCCTAACAAGCGAACCTGATAAAAAAATCCAACAATTGGCAAAGCCTAAAAGAAAAGTTCATCACAACAGCATAAACTTTAATTTCGCTTCGATAGAAACGAAAACACCCTACGTGGAAAGCGGATTGAGAAACGGCAATTACGTCTAGGCATGAGGCATTCAAAGATTGGAATAGTAACAAAACTGAAAGTACATATAACACCTTTCTAACTGTAATAAAAGAAACATCTAAATTAATCCGACAGAGAAAAGAAACTACAAAAATGCCAACTAAATCGAAAAGGCTTCCAAAAGAACAATAAAAGAACCTTTTGTAAAACATTCAAAACAAAACTAACTGGTTACCAACCTCAAAGTCTTTGCTTCAAAAATGAAAATAACTGTCTGGCTCTTAACAACCAGGAAAATTGCAAGGTACTTGCTAATTATTTTGAAAAACTATTAAACAGTCCAGAACTAGCGAATAAATTCCAACGACAGCAAACTAATAACACCAACCCCAACTCTAAAGAACCTGACGAAATCAGAATAATTAAACAAAGTAAGAGACTTAAAAACAAAAAGCATCCGGAGAAGACAGTATAATTGCGGAAATACTAAAATCAGCTGGTCCTAACACTAAAAAGAGATCACTCAGCTAATAGGACATATCTGGTAAACTGAGAAAATGCCTTAGGTCTGGAAAACTGCCCTGATTCATCCATTGCATGAGAAAGAGGATAGAACCGATGTTAATATTGTATTTACCGAGGAATCTCCCTTCTTCTCTCACATACAAAATTCTCTCGCATTGTTTACGTGATCGAGCCTGAGAACGGTTAGAACCTAACATTGGTGAATACCAAGCAGGCTTTGGACCAAACAGATCCTGTCTGGAACAAATTCTTAATTTAAAACCTATCGTTAGGCACCAGATGATTTCTGATAAGAATATTGTACCTACATCTGTGGATTTTAAAATGTCCTATGACTCAGTTGATGGTGAATCTCTTTTCCAAATTTCAAAGGAGCAAGGGCTATATAATAGAACTCTAACACTGATTAAGGAAATGTTGACTGACACTATCTCTAAAGTTAAATTCATGAGAGAAATTTCTGAACCATTTGATGTAAAGATTGGAGTTAGATAGGAAGATTGCCTCTCCCCATTACAGTTTAACTGTGTTTTAGAAAATGTGATTACAGAATGGCGAGAGCAAAAGTCGAATCGAAATATACACTCCTGGAAATTGAAATAAGAACACCGTGAATTCATTGTCCCAGGAAGGGGAAACTTTATTGACACATTCCTGGGGTCAGATACATCACATGATCACACTGACAGAACCACAGGCACATAGACACAGGCAACAGAGCATGCACAATGTCGGCACTAGTACAGTGTATATCCACCTTTCGCAGCAATGCAGGCTGCTATTCTCCCATGGAGACGATCGTAGAGATGCTGGATGTAGTCCTGTGGAACGGCTTGCCATGCCATTTCCACCTGGCGCCTCAGTTGGACCAGCGTTCGTGCTGGACGTGCAGACCGCGTGAGACGACGCTTCATCCAGTCCCAAACATGCTCAATGGGGGACAGATCCGGAGATCTTGCTGGCCAGGGTAGTTGACTTACACCTTCTAGAGCACGTTGGGTGGCACGGGATACATGCGGTCGTGCATTGTCCTGTTGGAACAGCAAGTTCCCTTGCCGGTCTAGGAATGGTAGAACGATGGGTTCGATGACGGTTTGGATGTACCGTGCACTATTCAGTGTCCCCTCGACGATCACCAGTGGTGTACGGCCAGTGTAGGAGATCGCTCCCCACACCATGATGCCGGGTGTTGGCCCTGTGTGCCTCGGTCGTATGCAGTCCTGATTGTGGCGCTCACCTGCACGGCGCCAAACACGCATACGACCATCATTGGCACCAAGGCAGAAGCGACTCTCATCGCTGAAGACGACACGTCTCCATTCGTCCCTCCATTCACGCCTGTCGCGACACCACTGGAGGCGGGCTGCACGATGTTGGGGCGTGAGCGGAAGACGGCCTAACGGTGTGCGGGACCGTAGCCCAGCTTCATGGAGACGGTTGCGAATGGTCCTCGCCGATACCCCAGGAGCAACAGGGTCCCTAATTTGCTGGGAAGTGGCGGTGCGGTCCCCTACGGCACTGCGTAGGATCCTACGGTCTTGGCGTGCATCCGTGCGTCGCTGCGGTCCGGTCCCAGGTCGACGGGCACGTGCACCTTCCGCCGACCACTGGCGACAACATCGATGTACTGTGGAGACCTCACGCCCCACGTGTTGAGCAATTCGGCGGTACGTCCACCCGGCCTCCCGCATGCCCACTATACGCCCTCGCTCAAAGTCCGTCAACTGCACATACGGTTCACGTCCACGCTGTCGCGGCATGCTACCAGTGTTAAAGACTGCGATGGAGCTCCGTATGCCACGGCAAACTGGCTGACACTGACGGCGGCGGTGCACAAATGCTGCGCAGCTAGCGCCATTCGACGGCCAACACCGCGGTTCCTGGTGTGTCCGCTGTGCCGTGCATGTGATCATTGCTTGTACAGCCCTCTCGCAGTGTCCGGAGCAAGTACGGTGGGTCTGACACACCGGTGTCAATGTGTTCTGTTTTCCATTTCCAGGAGTGTAGATCAATCGATCAAGTTAGGCAGAAGTAATATTAGAGTAGATTGCCTCGCCTTTGCAAGATTATCTGGCAGTTTTAACTAGGGATATTACCACAGCTCAAAAACAAATTGAAACCCTTAAAGAAGTTGCCGAAAAAGTGGAACTACAAACATCATTCGGAAAAACGGAATATATGACATACAACAAACAAGCACCAAAGTTTTTGAGCACAAAATATGGAAAGATAAAAATGGTTTCTCAGTTTAAATACTTGGGGGAAATCATACAAGAAAACGGTCTGGAAGAAGCTGCAAACGAAAATTGCTGTCAAAAAATGGCAACTGCATTCAGATTAACACAAAATATTTATAATAAAAAATCACTTTCTAAATTCAGTAAACTTAGGCACTACAGCACTGTAACTAAACCTGAATGTCTTTAAGGAGCAGAAACTTAATTTTAAATAAAAATAGAGATATTGAAGAAATTCGAAAGAAAGAAAGAAAGATAGATTATTAGGAAAATATTAGGCCCCAAAATTACCGATGAAGAAACTTATAGGCTGAGAAGTAACAAGGAAATAGAAGAATTCACAGACATACATGGTGACATGAGAAAACGAAGAATTAAATTTTGTGGGCACATTTAAAAAAAAGGCACCCACTAGGTTGATAAAAAAAATAGTAGGTTTCTACGAAAACAGAAGTAAGGCCACAACTGAGCCAATTAAATGGATCGCTACGATTAAGGAGGATCTTAAAATAGGCAGACGTTACAGATAGAAAAACATTCAGGCAAAAGACAGTTGCTTAGAAAGTTGGTCAGAGGTAAATTAGAAAACGGACTAGAACACCGTGGTCTGATGAAAGAAAGACACTTCATTCTGAAAGGATGAAGCAAATTTGGACACAAAGTAAAGCCAACCATCAAAAGTGATATTGATGGATTGTACCTCGCGTGGTCCTATTGGGTCCATACGTGAATAATAATATCTAAAAAAGGCCCTAGTGAGACATGAGACTTAGGTTGACCATCTAGTAATATGATTAATTAGCGCCAAAGAGATCAACTAATTAGTAAATGGAACAGGGTTACAAATCAATTTAATTTATTGCACAATGTAGCGGTCATCTGCTGCTGTAGTTGACCGTGTTCGACCATCTCCTCCCAATACCAAACTCCTGGGCTACAGTCATCACACTTCGTCCTTCTTCCAGTTTCCCGATGATCCTTCCCCATATGAAGTCATCCAAACGTTGTCTCCGGACCATGTTGTAATGACGACCACCACCACAGTGCACCGTAACTGCTCACTGATTGACACAATTATCTTTTCTCGTCCCTTCAATTCCCTCATGTTGCGGGACCAGTCCCATTTGACGCTATAGCCACGCTGGTCTCAGACAATGTGACGCCCAACTTTCTATGCATGACTGGGAGACATCAGGCAGTTTGCTCCCACCGTTTCATTCATTTCCAAAGAGTAGTTAATATGTTAAGTTACATTATCTATCTCGCCTTTAAATTTTATAGAGCAATACGTGGTAGTAGTTCTACGGAAGTTATCGAATTTATGTGCTGACATTTTTTTGGTATTTGTGTGTCCAAAAAATTGATATGTCTCGTTTCTGTTTCCATCGCAATTTTAATTTTATTATGGAAGCTATTAACCTAAGTATGCATAACTTTAATTTCATCTGTGGTGCCCTAAAATAAAATTAGTGTCGTCGACAAACCTCTAATAATAAATTATTTCTTCGGCTGTCTGATTGCATCTTCCAAAAAAGTTTTCTTTCAACGTATTAGTAAATATATACGCTAAAATGAGGGAAAAACTTGAATCCATTGCCTCTCCATCTTCTTGAAAATAAATATCATCTTGGAATGGTAATCAGTTATATAAAGTAGTTAACTATAGGAATTCTATAATTTCGAATACTTAAGCATAGCTGATTTGTTATGGTCTTGAGATGCTAGGGCTTATACTAAATGAAGTTTAAATGTTGGTTGCATTTCTTAAGAACGAAGATGTACAGACTCCCACAGATGAAACTGTCACATAGGTAGAAGTGAAAGGACGATCCAAATAAACCCAAGGCCACTGTCACTACTAAAATATTCTGGTGTGCTTGAATAGAGTAATTAGCTTCTTTGTTGGCACGTCCTCTCAGTCTTGCCGTGCCGATAACACGGGACGGACCAGTCTGGGCTTGGCTTATCGCCGAGGGGGCCATTCGGAGACTATTGACAGGTGCGACGGCGCGGTGCATTGTGGGAGCGCATCGGATACGCACGTGGAGCAGGCGGCTCACCGTGGCGCACCACGTGCAGTCAGTCTGCCCACTACACACTCGTTGAAGGTCGTGCTTTGCGTAAACTAGCACTAAAAATATCGAATGCGTTCTTAGCCGTTAGTTAACTTCGGAAACGCTTCAGAGGTAAAATTGCCGACTTGGTACACCTGTAGACCAGATCTAGACACGAGCCGAGACCTTTTATATAGCGATTTCAGTTGCTAGAATTTTCATAGGAAGTGCTTGGGTTCGACCAGAGAATTCAGTTAAGATTTTCTTCCCGGACACTGTTGACCTGAATGCTGTACGTACGGTGTACATTAACCCCGAAATAAGTCACAAGTAGAATGACCCAGCATTCTATTATTCGTGGTTTTAGGATTCATCTTCATTTTGACAACCAATTCTACGAACGACTTCATAAACACTAATGAAAGATATATTCACTGGCGTTTGAGACGGTAATTCGCTTAAGTGGTCGCCAGATCTCAAAAAAATTTACAGGACCCATCATGGAGTTACGTTGAATCGGTTAAAACAGCCCAATACAATAAAGACAAACTAAAATGTTTTATGTCTTCAATTAAAAAACCATTCATTTTAAGATACTTTTCATAAAAGCGTTAAAGTGTCCTGTGAAAAACTGCTATCCATTAGAACGTCGTTCAAATCCCTTTCTGTTCACTCTGAATTAAGTTCCCATTGCTGTACATAATTCATCCCGAGCGAAGACAAGAACTGTTTGGTACTTCGAACTCAGTCTTGCTTTCTTAAGTTTGCTCTATTAAACAGAGGTTTCTTGCAACCCTACTATAGGCGGACGTCAAATATGGACAAAAGGAAAGAACAATTGCCTATATAATTTGCTCGATTTATTTTCTTTGTCCATTGTGTAAAGTTAGGTGATGGTTATTTTAGCTATACGAGTTTTGTTACTGTTTATCAATAAAAATTTTGTGCATACATCTACATCTTGTTTATTAACTTAGCTTTACATCCTCGGAAAAAAAACACACACAGTGCGCTCTTGTTTGAAGTAATACTAATGTTATACGACATTTGCTGGAGAAAAACAGCACAGTTGTATGCTTCTATCACAAAAGAACGTACAAGTTGTCAGCTGTAGAAATCTAGACGTTTGCATATCAATCGCTATCGATAATGATATTTTGGATACAGAGTTAAACCCATTCGCCACAGGTAAACAGTGCTGCTTTCAGTGACACAGTAGAGAAACGAAATAAATCCAGTAATTTATTAAACAAGGAGACTTGCAAACACAAGTTACAAAAATTACGAAATATTAAAAATTTCTATTTTTATCGTCATTGATGATGGTTTTAAAATGTCGGCATTAAATAAGTTCCGATAGTATGAAAAGAATTAAGTAATGGATTAAGATGCCTAGAATTACGGAAGAGTAGGACGCAGTTGAAGGAGGGTTTGTCAGCAATTGGGGCTAAGGAGGCTGCCATCACAGAAGTGGTTAAAATAAGTTTCTTCACAGATTGCAGGACCAATGTTTTTACAACCTGACAACTGTCTTTGGTGTATCTCGCCCAGCGGTGAATGTGGATATAGCAGCCAGTCTGAGTAGTCTGCAAATCGTATGCAAGGGAGTGTATCCGTCTGGCGGCACAGATAAAGCTATTACTTAATCGTGTACAATGTTGACAGAGCAGTCCAATGGATACTACAGTGTAGGGAGGGGCATATTTTAATGGTAATGGTAAGAAATTAGACGTGTGTGAAGGGGGCCTATTCTCTGATGTCCATAAGGAAAATTTCTTTCCAAACTGGAGACGTCTGATGGTGTGCCTCTCTTTCTCAAAGAGCGACGGAATCTATCAGCACAACAGCACACCTAGCTATCACACGTGTCTTGCGCAGAGTTGGTGATGTGCGGAAAGAGGTTATTATACAGTGTAATTACTGGAAGTATTTGAGTATGTTTCATACGTACACCAGGTCAGCATTCCGCGCTAGCCTTCTCCGCTTTACAAAGTAAAAGTCCGTAATATCACTGTGAAATAACTGATGTCATACAACAAGTGGAGCGAGCTATCTCGTAAATAATTAAAGTACACTAACTTTTTTTCGATTCGTGAAGCCCAGAGCACACTTAACTAATTTACAAAATGTTTCAAATGTCTCTAAGCACTATGGGACTCAACTGCTGTGGTCATCAGTCCCCTAGAACTTGGAACTACTTAAACCTACCTAACCTAAGGACATCACACACATCCATGCCCGAGGCAGGATTCGAACCTGCGACCGTAGCAGTCGCGCGGTTCCAGACTGTAGCGCCTAGAACCGCATGGCCATTGCGGCCGGCAACCTATTGCAACTTGGGTAGGCGTCTGGGGCATTCTGCATTTATACACGCCCACAATTCATACTAGCGCATCACTCTGCCGGGTGGTGCAACGATTAAGACATAGGACTCTCTTCCTGGAGGCGCAGGGTTCGGATGTATTCTGATGCAGGCTGCCTATGTTTGCCCCAAAATTAGTTAAGGCGAATTGTTCCTCTGACTAAGACCAAAACCTACTGTACAAAAAATAATTTAAAACTGAAAGTGGTACCAATGATGTCTTAAATTCCGATTAAAATATACATCACTAGAATAAGCTGAACGTCATCAGTACACTGCTAGAAAAAAAGTGAAGCGCCCAGAAGATATTGTGGGATGTCAATGTTATTTCGCACAAGCAGACACCATCAGTAGGTAAGTAAATGATTCAGGTTGCTATTCTTTGTGACAGGTAGAATGGCCACCAGACTGCGCTGATGTTGTTCGTGTTTAATGTTGTTACGAGGCCTGGTATGGCATATCAGGGACGTGAAAAACGTCAGGTGATGACTGATCTTTGTATAGGACACGGAGATGCCATGTATTAGTATGAGACAGCGTTATGGGCATCTGACAGAGACTGAAAGAGACCTCACTGTGGCTCTCCATCTTAAAGACTGGTCGGAACGTGCAATATGCAGATTTGTGTAGAATTTAAATGTGACAGTGACCAGATGCTGGACTGCAAGAATACGTGAGGCCAGGAGTATTAGTTGTCAAGTTTCCGGTCGATTTTGTCTGACTACCACAAGGAAGGATCGCCGTATTGAGGATTAAGCATGTCGCAACACCTTCACATCTGCGCTAGCCTTCCGAAAACAAGTAATGAGCTACTGCAACATTCTGTGACTTCCTGCACCACTAGTGCGAGACTAGCAGCAGCCAGACTGAAGAATTACCGTCCCTTGCGTAGACTGCAGCTAACACCGCAACGCAAACGGCTGTGTTTGGAGTGGTACTGGGACTAGGAAGCGTGGACTGCTGATGAAGGGCTCACATTAGGTTCAGCGATGAATTGCGGTTCTGCGCTACACCGGATGAGCATCGTCGGCGAGTATGGCAATGATCTGGGGAGAGGGCTTCCTTCCAGTGTTTTGGAGAGGCACTCCTGAGCTACTCCTGGAGTCATGGTGTGGAGAGCTATAGGGTATGATTTCATGCCATGGCTAGTAGTGACTGAGGGAACTCTGACGGCACAGCGGTATGTCACGGGCATCCTGTGTCTTCGTGTGTTATCTCTTACATGACAGTATGCCACCTTTCAACAGGATAACGTTCGTCTATATACGGAGCGTGTCTCTATGAACTATATGATGCTGAAGTACTCCCATGGCCAGCAAAATCCCCTAGTCTGTCCCCATAAAACACACGTGGGACCATTTTAGACGTAATCTCCGTCCCAGAGTCAATATCCAGGATATCAAGCAGAAGTTACAACGATTGTGGCCAGCTTGCCCTAGCAGAGGATACAACGGGTTATGACACTCCACCCAAGCGCATCAGTACGTGCACGCAGGCCAGACGGGATCCAACGATATACTGGTAAGTTGGCTCATACTGTCAAGTTCGTTGTAAATTTAACTCGATTTTGTAATCACAGAAATAGAATCAAATACTCTCTCGATCTGTGAAGTTTCAAATATTTCCTCCTCCGCCTCTTACGAGCTTCACTTCTTTTTGTCAGGCGGCGCAGCCGTGCTCTTATTGCCGTAAAAAATCACTTGTTACTAATTTTTAAGCAGCCCAACACATGAAATCAAATATTGAACTTAAAAAATTGAATTCTGAGTAATCCGTTTACGTTTTTAAGCAAGAGCGCTAGAACATAAACATTAGCAGCCCGTTTTTAAAACTTAATTACTTGGTTTGGTGTAGGTGGTTTCTGACGGAGGAGCACTCCGGGACGTCCAAGGAGTCATCATCGTGTGTCTCACCCGTATCAATGATTTACATTTTAAACGATTTCTGATCTCATACCCAATAATTTCCTGTACTGTAAATTAGTACCAGCCGCTGTGGTCGAGCGGTTCCAGGCGCTTCAGTCTGGAACCGCGCTGCTGCTACGGTCGCAGGTTCGAATCCTGCCTCGGGCATGGCTGTGTGTGATGTCCTTAGGTTAGTTAGGTTTAAATAGTTAAACACGAACAACATCAGCGCAGTCTGGTGGCCATTCTACCTGTCACAAAGAATAGCAACCTGAATCATTTACTTACCTACTGATGGTGTCTGCTTGTGCGAAATAACATTGACATCCCACAATATCTTCTGGGCGCTTCACTTTTTTTCTAGCAGTGTACTGATGACGTTCAGCTTATTCTAGTGATGTATATTTTAATCGGAATTTAAGACATCATTGGTACCACTTTCAGTTTTAAATTATTTTTTGTACAGTAGGTTTTGGTCTTAGTCAGAGGAACAATTCGCCTTAACTAATTTTGGGGCAAACATAGGCAGCCTGCATCAGAATACATCCGAACCCTGCGCCTCCAGGAAGAGAGTCCTATGTCTTAATCGTTGCACCACCCGGCAGAGTGATGCGCTAGTATGAATTGTGGGCGTGTATAAATGCAGAATGCCCCAGACGCCTACCCAAGTTGCAATAGGTTGCCGGCCGCAATGGCCATGCGGTTCTAGGCGCTACAGTCTGGAACCGCGCGACTGCTACGGTCGCAGGTTCGAATCCTGCCTCGGGCATGGATGTGCGTAATGTCCTTAGGTTAGTTAGGTTTAAGTAGTTCTAAGTTCTAGGGGACTGGTGACCAAAGACGTTAAGTCCCATAGTGCTCAGAGCCATTTGAACCATTTTGCAATAGGTTTATCAGTACTAAAAGTGACGAACGTTAAGATGCAGTGTTGTCTTTCCAAAGTACGTACAAGGGACGTTCAATAAGTAATGTACCATATTTTCTTCTCGGCTAATTTAGGTTTAAAAAATTGCGAATTTTGATGTGGGACATTGTGGAATACTCCCACTTCAGCCGCTATAGTTTCATAAAGTTCAGATAGGTAGTGGCTTATACATTGCCTTCAAAACAGCATATATAAGGGAGGTCCGTTTCAAGCAGAGAGCTGTCCTTGAGTTCCTTTTGGCGGAAAACCAGAGAATCGCAGATGTTCATAAGCACTTTCAGAATGTCTGCCGAGACCTGGCAATAAACAAAAGCGCAATGAGTCGTTGGGTGAGGCGTCTGTCAAAGCAACAGCTTCGCGCAAAACTGTCCGATCGACTGCGTGCCGGGCTCCTGCAATGTTGGAACGTGCGGACGCTCTCATTCTAGGTGATCGATGAATCACAATCAAACAACACGCTACGCAACTCGATGTCTCTGTTTTGCTGAACTGACACACACACACACACACACACACACACACTCGTCCACCAGTTGGGGTACTCAGTGGTGTGTGCCCCGATCTCACGCTTTCCGACTGCCATCTGTTTGGTCGAATAAAGCATATACTCCGCAAGGAAACAGTACGTGGATGATGGGGAGGCTATTGAAGCAGCAAGACGTTGGCTTTCACGTCGACTAGCAGAGTGGTATCATGCGAGCACACAGACCCTCCCAGTAAGTTGGTGTAATGGCGTCGCTTTGAACGGAGAATTTGTTGAAAAATAGAGTTTTGTAGCCAAAAGAATGGGGTATAATATGGTGTATTAGAATCCCGAACAAAGCCAACCTACTTTCCGAAAAAAAATATATTGTATTATGTACTGAACATCCCTCGTAGTTTTTATTGTCGTCTGAGGTAATGAGCGAGAACGTACGAGTCGCCACACAGAGGTTAACGCTCTCACAGACATTACCCTGAATCGTATCAGGAGAACGTCTATCATGAAGACATAGGACATCATTAGGCATCACGGACGATTTTGTTTCATTTATGACCTATCCAATCACCACACGTCATTCATTAGCATATCTCGGATTTTGATGGTCACTGGTTCAATTTATTTTGTATTCGGCTGAAAGCTATACGTAATGCCATTCGCCAAGGACTCATTCAAAGCTTGTTTGGTTTGATATTACGACGTGTAGAGGCTCTTAATAAACCCTGTAATGGCTTCACCTACAGGAAATTCATTCCCCATAGCAGCTCTATGCGGGACGGTATTATTATCCAAGAAGAGGACGTCCAGATCAACTGCGCGTCTGAAGGGTCGAACACGCACGTGGACGCAGTATGTCTAGACCTGAACTGTATTCCTCCAGACACCAATAAAGGTGGAATTTCCTTCAGAGCATCCAATAGAATGCCTAACCATACCAGAGCCCCACTACCATTAATTTGCGTACTGCGACAACGTTCATGTGATTTTACATATAATTATTTTCCCTCTAAACGTGCTGTGACAACCATTCTTTAAACTGGAGCTGAATTCTTCTATAGAAAGCGAATCATTCGTGGTCCACTGTCGACTTTTCTTATTCCGCAATGATCTGGCACATCTGTGAATCGCTGTTAGTAAGGCGCACGTGCCCGACGTCTAGGAAACATGCCAACTGCTCTGAGTCTCCCATACACTGTGTGCCAAGAAACTGTAACTAATGAGGCAGCTGCACTCTCAGGATCTCTTGCAGACATTGTTGAATTTCGTCGTCCAGTTAAAGTGATGCAGCTATTAAGGCACCAGCAAGACTTCATGGACGAATGGGTTTCAAACCCTAGTCCAACCACCCAGATTTAGGTTTCCGTCATCTTTCTTAATGACTTAAGTTAAATATCAGTATGTTTCCTTTGAAAAGGACATGGCCAATTACGTTCCCCATCCTTGTCCTATCTGAGCTTGTGCTCGTTCTCTAATTAGCTCGTCGTAGTCGGAAAGTTAAACCTCAATCTTGATTTCTTCTTGTTTTTAGAAACTCATGATTCTGTTACAGTTTCGTGTAAGAGTATGTGTGTGTCAGAATCAGTGCAGGATGGATGAGATGACGTAGAATTAAAGGAGAGCGAAGAAATCGCTTAGTAACCACTCCAAGTTACAACGAAAAATGTTGATAGGTACGCTATTAGACTGTATTAAAAATAGACGGATGAGACAGCAAGGCTAGTGAGGAGCACTGTACGCAGAAATCGCTCCGTTGCTATCTGCAATTCTGTAGAACAGCGACTGGCCCGCAGGTCGCGGGGCAACGCTAAGAAGACGATGATGAAGAAACGTCATTATAAGGTCTGTGACTTCACAACAAGTCATCAGATAGCACTGACTGTGTCCTTTAGGCTTTACTGAACACAAATTAAATTTGAATTTCATGCATATTATTATTATTATTATTAATTTCTGATATAATGAGACACGGAGACGATAATCAGCATGATCATCTACTATATCTTCTTCTTCTTCTACTTCTTCTTCTTCTTCTTCTTCTTCTTTATCGTCGCCTTGTCCCACGTCACGTAGGGTCGGCGTTGCTCTTCTGGATCAAAATGGCTCTGAGCACTATGGGACTTAACATCTGAGGTCATCAGCCCCTAGAACTTAGAACTACTTAAACCTAACTAACCTAAGGACAACACACACATCCATGCTCGAGGCAGGATTCGAACCTGCGACCGTAGCGGTCGCACGGTTCCGGACTGAAGCGCCTAGAACCGTTTGGCCACACCGGCCGGCTCTTCTGGATCCTTCTCGTCCATAGTACTCTATCCATTGCCTCTTCCTTCTTCCATCGTTTCTCCCTTAGGTCCCCGGATATCTTATCCTTCCATCTCACCTTCGGTCTTTATATCTTCAACTCTGTTTCCGATATACTCTTCCCCTTTTCTCTGTAAGTGTCCGTACCGCCTTAGTCTGCTCTCTTGTATCTTTTTCCCCATGGGTTCCACTTTCACAGCTCCTCTAACAAATTCATTTCTAATCCTGTCCGAACCGCGCGACTGCTACGGTCGCAGGTTCGAATCCTGCCTCGGGCATGGATGTGTTAGATGTCCTTAGGTTAGTTAAGTTTAAGTAGTTCTAAGTTCTAGGGGACTGATGACCACAGATGTTAAGTCCCATAGTGCTCAGAGCCATTTGCAGCAATCTAATCCTGTCCTTCCTTGTTACCCCACACATCCACCTCTACATCCTCATTTCCGCCACTTCCACCTTCCTTTCCTGGGCTGCTGTGATTGGCCATGTCTCTGCCCCGTGTATATATCATAGCAGGCCTTACCACCGACTTGTACACTTTCCCTTTCAACCCAATGCTCACCTTCTTGTCACACAACACTCCACTCATTTTCCTTCAGTTGTTCCAACCGCAATTTATTCGGTGTTGTATCTCGCTTTCCAGTCCTCCATCCCTCTGTATGTACGACCCCAGGTACTTAAATTTGCAGACCGATTTCTACTATATCTGACAATCTGTTTTATTTTTCTTTAGAAAAGTGATTGTGACTCAGTCCTGGAGAACAGTTTCCAGACTCGATGTATGTCTTATTATTAGTTTAAAATTGCTTTACTTCCTCCATTGATCGGGAACTCGAGTAGACGTTGTAGAGAGAGTTGATCACCTAACTAATACGACCCGAATATTTAAAGGAAATTAGGTCAGTCACGGGTATTGAATTCGCTAGCGTGTACACGGGTGTCATATTTGGACATGGTGCACCATTCTCTCTGCAGTGTATTTCACCTTGGATGAACGGAGCGCTGAAACGGTAAACTTACCACTACGAATTCTGTCTCAAAACTTCTCAGAACTTGATTCAAATATTTATGTCAAATACAAAGCAAACGATATATGGATGTTCTGTACAGAATTTCATGTTAAATTTTCTAACTGACCAGTATAAAAATCACATCCCTCTACGCTGGTGTAAAATGGAAAATGAACATCTCGACGCAATGTTATTCACGTGTTATGAACGTAGTGACAGATTGTCTTGGAGCGAAAAAACAGTATATTGAATAGCGTTTCCAAGCTACCACTTAAGGCAGCAATAGTGTGTCGAGACAGTCATGGGCCGGCCGTGGTGGCCAAGCGGTTAAAGGCGCTACAGTCTGGAACCGCGCGGCCGCTACGGTCGCAGGTTCGAATCCTGCCTCGGGCATGGATGTGTGTGATGTCCTTAGGTTAGTTAGGTTTAACTAGTTCTAAGTTCTAGGGGCTGATGACCTTAGAAGTTAAGTCCCATAGTGCTCAGAGCCATTTGAACGAGACAGTCATGGAGCTATCGGGTGTTACCCTGGAAGGTAATACTCAGTGCTACATTCACTTGCTATGAAAACTGGTTAGGGATGAAACTTCCTGGCAGATTAAAACTGTGTGCCGGATCGAGACTCGAACTCGGGATCTTTGCCTTTCGCGGGCAAGTGCTCTGCCAACTGAGCTACCCAAGCACGACTCACGCCACGTTCTCACAGCTTTACTTCTGCCAGTACCTCGTCTCCTGTAACGAGGTGTGAGGGAAATTAGGCTAGAGCTTCCTTGGTCATAGAAACTGGTTCTGGATGATCTTACCTGATACTATCGATCCTTTATAGGGCTTATAATTTAAATGACTGCAAGTATGGTTTACAAAAAATTTATTTAGATCAAACCATTGCCGGTTTCAGATTTATTGCAAATATAAATTCAGATGGCTCTTACAGATTTTCTTGCTTTCCCGCTGAGGCCTCGTTTTGTAGACGTTACTGATTTTGTACACTAAAATAAACAAGAAGTTTTTTGTTCAGATTCGGTAAACACTTTTGTTTCTTTTTTCCTTCTTTAGGGCCAGCGGCATAATACATGTCAACTTATGACAAAACTGTTAGAAAGATCCACCAGAACAGCTGCTTGTAATAATTAATCTTTAGTAACGATAGACTGTTTCGTCATTGTCAAGTACGTCTAGAATGATGTGACGTCGTAAAAGTATAACTGTCAAACTACTGTCAAACCATAATTAACGTTTTATTTTAAATATATTTACTTCACTTACCTTTTAATCAAAACATTGGCAGTTATAAGACAGTTCACTAGCAACGTAATATGGACATTCTAGAAGTACTGAACAATGGCAATAAATGCCGAAACAGTCGGTGGTTAATAAAGAAAGATTAATTATTATAAGCAGCTATTCTGGTACATCTTTCTATTAATCTTCTCTTCTTTTTGATTTTCATAGAAACGTCCATGAAGTGATTTCACCTTAATAAAACATGATATGTGAAGAAAACAGGTGGTCTATATTTCCTTGTGTCGAATTTACCGGGTATTTGTGTTACGCATTTTACTTAACACATTTTGCACATGTACTATGCGAATGCTGTTAAATTTTGCGAAAACTTGTTTAACACAAGCCAGTCTGTGTTTTATGGCTGCACACACACACTCAACATTCACAAACGTGGCCCAAATTGACGTAAGTAACAAAAACATGAGTTTGAAAGATGTTAGAACAGGAAAGATGTCAAGCTACAGATGTGCATGGGCACAGTGAAATATGTTTTTACTGCTGCACCGAAATTAATATGTAAGTCGAAGAGAGAAGTAAAATTACTTAGAATAAATTATAATATACACGAACAAATATTATATGAACAATGGAAGATTTATTAGTGTGAACTATCTAATCTTCAGTCCGGAACTGCGCTGCTGCTACGGTCGCAGGTTCGAATCCTGCCTCGGGCATGGATGTGTGTGCTGTCAAAAAAAAAAAAAAAGAAGAAAATGTTCAAATGTGTGTGAAGTCTTATGGGACTTAACTGCTAAGGTCATCAGTCCCTAAGCTTACACACTACTTAACCTAAATTATCCTAGGGACAAACACACACACCCATGCCCGAGGGAGGACTCGAACCTCCACCGGGACCAGCCGCACAGTCCATGACTGCAGCGCCTGAGACCGCTCGGCTCATACCGCGCGGGTGTGTGCTGTCCTTAGGTTAGTTAGGTTTAAGTAGTTCTAAGTCTAGGGGACTAATGAAATGTCTCAAATGGCTCTGAGCACTATGGGACTTAACAGCTGAGTCATCAGTCCCCTAGCACTTAGAACTACTAAAACCTAACTAACCTAAGGACAGCACACACCCGCGCGGGATTAGCCGAGCGGTCTCAGGCGCTGCAGTCATGGACTGTGCGGCTGGTTGCGGCGGAGGTTCGAGTCCTCCCTCGGGCATGGGTGTGTGTGTTTGTCCCTAGGATAATTTAGGTTAAGTAGTGTGTAAGCTTAGGGACTGAGGACCTTAGCAGTTAAGTCCCATAAGATTTCACACACATTTGAACTTTTTTTTTTTTTTTTGACAGCACACACATCCATGCCCGAGGCAGGATTCGAACCTGCGACCGTAGTGGTCGCGCGGTTCCAGACTGAAGCGCTTAGAACCGCTCGGCCACCCCGGCCTGCGGGGACTGATGACCTCAGATGTTAAGTCCCATAGTGCTCAGAGCCATTTGAACTATCTAATCAGATCTAATGGAATACATATAGTGTTTGTACAGGGAATAGAATCAGCATTGGCTTAAATAAGCCTTTTTAAATCATACTTATGGTTTGTTATACTACAGCCACTGTTCTCATTATGTCGCGCGGAGTGGCACGCGGTTAGAAGCGCCGTCACGAATTGCACGGCCCCTCCCGCTGGAGGTTCGAGTCCTCCATCGCGCATGGATGTGTGTGTTGTTCTTAGCATAAGTTAGTTTAAGTAGTGTGTGAGTGTAGGGGCCGATGACGTCAACAGTTTGGTCCCTTATGAATTCACACACATTTGAACTTTTTTTTTTTTTTCTTATTATGGCAACTTTCGACAAGATAGCGAATTGATACGTTTTCTTAAGCTCACGATCCTAGGACTGACGTGTAGCAGCTCTCCAAGCAAACTGGCGATTCTTTCCAATTACACGAATATTCCACACACTAAATCCTACATTATTTGGCTAATATTCTTTCTGTTGGTCTGCCTTTTGCATTTTTATCCTTAATTGAACATGCCAATAAGGCGTGGAGCAGTTTTTCGTGTCTCAAGAAGAGCTTCATCCAGGCGTCTCTTTTCTTAATCATCTCCCACATCTCTGGCATTTCTTCAGCTCTGTATACGACTGCTTCGTTTGAAGTCTTACCAACCCATGCAGTTTTGAGAATCCTTCTGGAACAATTACATTTCAAAACACTTCCAAATAAAGTTCTTGACTAGGTTTCTCTCACTGCCAGTCTACTTGTATTTCATGCAAAAACTCCCCTCCTATTATAGAATGCTGCTTAAACCTGATTTATGAAGTTTAGTACATCCTTTCTGCTGCGTTCATCTGGCGTCATTCTCCTTTCTGAGCAGAAGAAATCTTTTACATTCTTCAAATTCTGCCCGTTTAGTGATCTTCATATTCTACTTGTTTATTTCATATTATACTTCCTAGCAATAATGTTCTACACGGTATACAACATGAATTGAAGTACTTGTTCACTTTCAGCTATGACAGCTGCACTGATGAGCCCAACATTATGACCGCCTTCTTGATAGTGTACTGGTCCACTATGGAATGCTACACAGTAGCAATTCTGCATTGCGTGGACTCGATAAGTCTTTGGTAGGTTTCTGCAGATATGTGGCACCAGATGTCTAACCACAGGTAACGTAGTTCACGCACATTGCGGGCCGGTGCGTTCTGAGCGCCAAGACACATCTCAGATGTGTTCCGTCAGGTTTATGTCAGGCGAATTTGGTGGTCAAGACATCAACGTGGGGTCGGTGCCAAGCTCCTCAAACCACTGTAGCGCAATTATGGTCTTGTGGCATGGACAGTTATCCTGCTGGAAGATGCCAACGCCGTCAAGGAATACATCAAGCATGAAGGGATATAGATGGTCCGCGTCCATGGCGCGATGCGCGTTTCGAGCAGCCATCCGCCTGTATGACGGCGAATACAGACACAAACATCGACCTCGTATAACAATAAACGTTGATTCACCCGACGAGGCGACATGTTTCCACTGACGCACGGTCCAATCTACATTCCGTGCCTACTGCCATCGTAATTGATGACGTCTTTAGGTCTGCATGGGACCAGGGGTCGTCTGCTGCAGAGCTCCAAGTCCACCTATACTATGTGATCAAAAGTATCCGGACACCTGGCTGAAAATGACTTACAAGTTCGTGGCGCCCTCCATCGGTAATGCTGGAATTCAGTATGGTGTAGGCCCACCCTTAGCGTTGATAACAGCTGCCGGCAGTGGTAGCCGAGCGGTTCTAGGCGCTCAGTCCGGAACCGCGCGACTGCTACGGTCGCAGGTTCGAATCCTGCCTCGGGCATGGATGTGTGTGATGTCCTTAAGTTAGTCAGGTTTAAGTAGTTCTACGTTCTAGGGGACTGATGACCTTAGATGTTAAGTCCCATAGTGCTAAGAGCCATTTTTTTTATAACAGCTTCCACTCTCGTAGGTGTTGGAAGGTTTCTTGGGGAATGGTAGCCCATTCTTCACTGAGTCCTGCACTGAAGAGAGGTATCGATTTCGGTCGGTGAGGCGTGGCACGAAGTCGGTGTTCCAAAACATCCCAACGGTGTTCTATAGGATTCAGATCAGGACTCTGTGTAGGCCAGTCCATTACAGGGATGTTATTGTCGTGTAACCACTCCGTCACAGCCGTGCATTATGAACAGGTGCTCGACTGTGCTGAAAGATGCAGTCGCCATCCCCGAATTGCTTTTCAACAGTGGGAAGCAAGAAGGTGCTTAAAACATCAATGTACGCCTGTGCTGTGATAGTGCCACGCAAAACAATACGGGATGCAGGTCCCCTCCATGAAAAACACGACCACTCCGTTACACTACCGCCTCCGAATTTTACTGTTAGCACTACACACGCATTAGCCATACCCACACCCTGCCATCGGATCGCCACATTTTGTACCGTGATTCGTCATTCCACACAACGTTTTTCCACTCTTCAGTCGCCCAAAGTTTGCGCTCCTTACACCAAACGAGGCGTCGTTTGGCATTTACCGGCGTTTTGTGTGGCTTATACGCAGCCGCTCGACCATGCAATCCAAGTTTTCTCACCTCCCGCGTAATTGTTATAATACTTGCAGTGGATCCTGATGCAGTTTGGAATTCCTGTGTGATGGTCTCGACAGATGTCTGCCTATTACACATTTCGACCCTCTTCAACTGTCGGCGGTGTCTGTCAGTCAACAGACGAGGACGGCCTGTAAGCTTTTGTGGTGTAGGTGTCGTTTCATGTTTCCATTTCACTATCATATCGGAAACAGTGGACCTAGGGATGTATAGGAGTGTGGAAATCTCGCGTACAGACGTATAAAACAAGTGATACCCAATCACCTGACCACGTCCGAAATCCGTGAGTTCTGCAGAGTGCTCCATTCTGCTCTCTCGCGATCTCTAATGATTAGTGAGGTCGCTGATACGGAGTACCTGGCAGTATGTGGCAGAAAAATACACTTAATATGAAAAACGTATGTTTTTGGGGGTGTTCGGATAGTTTTGATCACTTAGTGCATGTGCGCCAGCTGCGTTCTTCGATACGCTTGTACCTGCACCAGCATTGTAGTCTGTCATATCTGTCTCAAGTCACTGCCAATTCTGCTTTACAGTGCGAAGAAACCTCCGACCTTCATTTTATGCGATGAGGCGTGGACATTCAACACTTTATCGCCTACTCATGTTTTCACCGTCGTTCAACCAGTTTACACAGAGAATCACGGCATCAGTACGCGTACAGGCGACCAGCGTCACCGTTTCCGAGATGATGGTTCCCAGGCGAAGAACCACAACAATCTGCCCTTTGTCACAGTTGCGTATAACAATGGATTTCCCCATTTGCAGCCCATATCATAGCTAAAATTCATCTCTGCTGGGGTTGTATGCTTCCCACAATATCTGCACGCGGTATTGTGTCTTGTGGCGGGCAGTGATCGCAATTTTTTGGCTCTTGAAGACACGTTGTTGTTGTTGTGGTCTTCAGTCCTGAGACTGGTTTGATGCAGTTCTCCATGCTACTCTATTCTGTGCAAGCTTCTTCACCTCCCAGTACCTACTGCAACCTACATCCTTCTGAATCTGCTTAGTGTATTCATCTCTTGGTCTCCCTCTACAATTTTTACCCTCCAATACTAAATTGATGATCTCTTTATGCCTCAGAACATGTCCTATCAACCGATCCCTTCTTCTAGTCAAGTTGTGCCACAAATTTCTCTTCTCCCCAATCCTATTCAATACCTCCTCATTAGTTATATGATCTACCCATCTAATCTTCAGCATTCTTCTGTAGCACCACATTTCGAAAGCTTCTATTCTCTTCTTGTCCAAACTAGTTATCGTCCATGTTTCACTTCCATACATGGCTACACTCCATACAAATACTTTCAGAAACGACTTCCTGACACTTAAATCTATACTCGATGTTAACAAATTTCTCTTCTTCAGAAACGCTTTCCTTGCCATTGCCAGTCTACATTTTATATCCTCTCTACTTCGACCATCATCAGTTATTTTGCTCCCCAAATAGCAAAACTCCTTTACTACTTTAAGTGTCTCATTTCCTAATCTAATTCCCTCAGCATCACCCGACTTAATTCGACTACATTCCATTATCCTCGTTTTTCTTTTGTTGATGTTCATCTTATATCCTCCTTTCAAGACACTATCCATTCCGTTCAACTGTTCTTCTAAGTCCTTTGCTGTCTCTGACAGAATTACAATGTCATCGGCGAACCTCAAAGTTTTTATTTCTTCTCCATGGATTTTAATACCTACTCCGAATTTTTCTTTTGTTTCCTTCACTGCTTGCTCAATATGCAGATTGAATAACATCGGGGAGAGGCTACAACCGTGTCTCATTCCCTTCCCAACCACTGCTTCCCTTTCATGTCCCTCGACTCTTATAACTGCCATTCAAGACGTATCATTTCTAAAATCCAACGTATTCATTATCTATACTCGCACTTTGACTCCATTAGTTTGCTGAACATATTATAGAAGACAGGAGAAAGTGAACAGTGTTGTCTCATAACCTAGTTAATCTCAGCTGCTCCTCAGCTAAGTAACGTAGATTGACATGGTACCACGGTACTGTACTTTTTATGTTTGACCGCCCCTTATTCTGGCATCTATTAGTTTATTTTATGCTTCTGAAGAAGGCTAGACTACTCTAGCTGAAACCTGGGTAAAGACCAGTAACATTTCGCAAATGCGGCGGATTTTTGACATATTAATTTATCACAGTTGCTGACAGGGCTGCAACATGTTAAAAATTCTTAATGTTTCTTGTAAAACAGCGCATTCTTGTTTCCTAGAAACACTTTTCGCACAAGTATGTGCAGTAATACACCTATGTTCATTCCCCTGCTTTGTTGTCATCGTACCAGAATTTTCAGTATTTTATGAAAATTTTCAATTTTTTTATGAGTATTTAGCATGCGTTTTGCAGACACAAAAAAAATATTTCGCTGTTTTCTAAATTGTTCTCTTGAAACATCCTTTTACTTTAAATCTATAGTTTAATGGAACAGTGACAGCTGAAGAGTGCAACAGCTACGCTGAGAGCTTCTGGATGAAACTGGGACGAAAGCCACACAATGAAGAAACGAGCGTGTCAGAAAACTAAACGAGAGTGAGGCAGCGCTGGTACACCTCAGGAATGGCATTTCTGGGAACAGCTGTAGTTGGAATTGTGCGCCGCGCACTGTGAGCAGGGCTTGTCCGTTGATTGGCGACGGCTTTAGGTGCTGGGCGCCGTCGCTGTTAAGGGGCGTCCAAGCCGCAGACTAAAGAGCGAACACCCGATATGCGATACGCCTCAACGCAACTTTCTCAGGCAGCCTATCTCTCTTTATTCGTGTCCTTTGCGACATCACCCTATTTACGTTTCTAAGCCCCGCTGAAGGAAGAAATGAAGGTTTACCTGTATTGTTGTGTGCAGTCTCCCTAAAGCAGTTAGTGGTGTTGATTTTTATCGCTCTCGTATAATTTCTGGTTGTCCGAATGACATTTAGAAACTCTCAGCTAGCAGGTTCAACTGATCATTAGGCTCAAGTTTCGTTGTCGTGCGGTTGTGTGTACCTGAAAGTTGCTACTTGCGGTAAGGACAATGTTAAGTTCCTTCGTTTTAGCCAGTATGAAGGTCACTTGTAATTAGACAAGGCGTGAAGCGTTGAAGTTCTGCGCACGCTCGGGATTACGCATCTGCTCTATATCTATATCCTATGCCACGAACTATCGTATGATGTGTGACAGAGGGTACATAGCGTACACGATAATTTATAAGTTATCTCTCTACACAGCGAGTAGATTTATAAAGATTCTTCCTTGATGTTCGTGTTCGGTCCTGACTAACGCGGTTGTGAAATATGAGCAATTCATGGAGATATGAAAATTACGCGTATATGGAAACGCGAAAAATAAAACGAAATCGCTGGTTTTTAAAGACATTAAGCGAAAACGGCGATTTTTACGTAATGCGAAATTTAGCATTTTCTATGTTCCCGTGTAAGTTTGTCGTAAATCTGCAGCAGCAGCTTACTAATATTGGTAACTAGTTATTACGCTGGTGTGCAAAAGCCATGGACGAAAGTAACTATTATATGCTGCCCGGTAACAGCTCGATGACACTTCGACCACACATGGAAAAAAAACTGCTACAGTATGGTACAGAAGATAACTAAAAGCCGGCCGGAGTGGCCGAGCGGTTCTAGGCGCTACAGTCTGGAGCCGCGCGACCGCTACGGTCGCAGGTTCGAATCTTGCCTCGGGCATGGATGTGTGTGATGTCCTTAGGTTAGTTCGGTTTAAATAGTTCTAAGTTCTAGGGGACTGTTGACCTCAGAAGTTAAGTCCCATAGTGCTCAGAGCCATTTGAACCATTTGAGATAACTAAAAGAAATACGCAATGAGACGAACACAAATGACAAAGACAGTAATTACACTGAAGTCACCGCAATTTCTGATGATCCCATCAACATTACAAAAGGCGGGACACGGTTTTTAATAGTGTGTGTGATCATCACGGACGGCAATGCATGTTCTGCAACGTACTCCTATGCTGGCCAAAAGTATGGTAAGGAGTTCTTGTGCTAGGGGGCTCCAATCCTCCACATGCGCAGTTAACAAATGCTGAATGGACGTTGGTGTAAGAGGACTTGCTGAAATAGGACTCCCCAACTCATCCCGCACATGCTCGATGGGATTTAAGTCGGTAGAGCGGGCAGGCTAGTCCTTATGCCAAATATCATCTCATTCCAAGAGCTCCACCACCTGCGTTGTTCAATGTGTGTGCGCATTGTCAACCATAAGAAAGGAAGCAGGTCCGAAAGCAGCCCCGAAAAGACGCACATGGTGAAGAGTACAGTTTCACAATAACGTTAACCAGTCAGTGTACAGTGTTTAAATATTTGGAGATCAGTACGCCAATGAAACATTATGCCTCCCCACAACATAACAGCTGGACCTCCAAAACGAGCATGTTCAACAATGTTCCAGGGTGCATTACATACTCCCACCTCTCGGCATGTGAGGTTATGTCCAGAAACATTACTCACGTAGAATCTGCTGTCGTCACAAAAGACCATGCGATCCCGCTTATAGTTCGTCCAGTCGCCCTGATCTTGGCACCGTCGGAAACGGTGCACCCACGTGCGGGTGTCAGCGGAACACAACTTAGTGGTTGGTAGTCGGGCAAAGGGACCACCCCAAAGCAGGCGCCGTCCCACTCTGGAGCATGAGATAACCTACTAGGCATTTGATACGGTTCCGCACTTACGTTTAGTGAAAAAAATACGAGCTTACGGAATATCGGACCAGGTTTGTGATTGGATTCAGGATTTCCTAGAAGAAAGAACACAACATGTCATTCTTAACGGTTCAAAATCTGCAGATGTAGAGGTAATTTCGGGAGTACCGCAAGGAAGCGTGATAGGACCTTTATTGTTTACAATATACATAAATGACTTAGTTGACAACATCGGTAGCTCCGTGAGGCTATTTGCAGATGACACGGTTGTTTACAAGAAAGTAGCAACATCAGAAGACTCGTACGTACTCCAGGAAGACCTGCAGAGGATTAATGCATGGTGCGACAGCTGGCAGCTTTCCCTAAACGTAGATAAATGTAATATAATGCGCATACATAAGGGCAGAAATCCATTCCAGTACGATTATGCCATAGGTGGTAAATCATTGGAAGCGGTAACGACCGTAAAATACTTAGGAGTTACTATCCGGAGCGATCTGAAGTGGAATGATCACATAAAACAAATAGTGGGAAAAGCAGGCGCCAGGTTGAGATTCATAGGAAGAATTCTAAGAAAATGTGACTCATCGACGAAAGAAGTAGCTTACAAAACGCTTGTTCGTCCGATTCTTGAGTATTGCTCATCAGTATGGGACCCTTACCAGGTTGGATTAATAGAAGAGATAGACATGATCCAGCGAAAAGCAGCGCGATTCGTCATGGGGACATTTAGTCAGCGCGAGAGCGTTACGGAGATGCTGAACAAGCTCCAGTGGCGGACACTTCAAGAAAGGCGTTACGCAATACGGAAGAGGTTTATTATCGAAATTACGAGAGAGCACATTCCGGGAAGAGATGGGCAACATATTACTACCGCCCACATATATCTCGCGTAATGATCACAACGAAAAGATCCGAGAAATTAGAGCAAATACGGAGACTTACAAGCAGTCGTTCTTCCCACGCACAATTCGTGAATGGAACAGGAAGGGGGGATCAGATAGTGGTACAATAAGTACCCTCCGCCACACACCGTAAGGTGGCTCGCGGAGTATAGATGTAGATGTAGATGTTAAATGTGGCTGCAACTGCAGCCGCTGTTTGACATGAGTCCCTTCTTGCCTGTGGCGCAATGTGTGGACACCTGCTGCAGTAGTTCACCGTGGCAGACCATCTCACCTCCTCCTTCGCTCCCCATGCACGTGAAACATGCTGTGAGCAATACCAAACTCCTGGGCTACACTCATCATACTTCGTCTCCCGTCCAGTTATCCGGCGATTCTTCTCTGTGTGAAGTCATCCAAATGTTGTCTCCAGGACATGTTGTAATGAAGAACACTATCACAATGCACTGCACCTGCTCGCTGAGTGACACAAATTGTCTTTTCCCGTTCCTTCAACTGTCTCGCTTTGCTGAGCGAACCTCATTTGACGATATAGTCACGCTGACCTCACGCCGGGGCCAGTGAGGTATACGGGCCCTGTAGCGTGCGTCACAGCACGTGACAACATAGGTCTTACAAGTTCCAGCAGCCATCTCCGGTGGAAGCGAACTACTATTTCATACGAGTTTAATAATTCTTAAGGGCGCGTTTAAATACAAAGCTCTCGATAACACATGACAGAGTTAAGACCTTCAATGAGTACCTCTTCATTGGAATGCTGATTTCCTGTGGGCCCAGGACAGAGCCGAGTGTTATCGATGTACGTCGTCCAAGGCAACTAGTGTGACGTCACGAGTTCGTTGAGGAGGACCCGTATTTCTCGTGGGCCTGTTGCACGAATGGTAGACCTCTGGCAACGCGCTCCCGCATTTTCATTCATTTCCACCAAGTACTTCATGTGTTATGTTACTTCATCTATCTCGTCCTTAGGTTTTACAGAGCAGTGTATTTAATGTTGAATCTGGATCTTGATTTTTTCTTCAAAGCCATGGTTCACGCATAACCTTAACGTGACCGTTCATTTACAGTGTGAAGAGCTTGTGCTTTAGATGGAACATTAGACGAAAATACCATCTTCCAGGCGGCATGTTATTTTTCGTGTTTCTGAAACTAAGTGCCGTAAATGGTGGTTCTCGTATTTATATTTACGTACTCCTAAAATATGATGTTTAGTTGATGCACTATATTTAAGACCTCTCCAAAACACACAGTTTCTGGTATGTTTTATTGTGCGATATTATTGGAAAATGTGGCGATGCCAGATAAAATAGTTACCTCCATTTCAAACTATAATCCTCTAAAGGTTGCTTCATTATTTTGGGGAAAGAAATTATTTTTATCATATCATCAAACTTCGGTAAATTTCGGTTAAATGATAAATGATACAAACGTCAAGGCTATGCGTTAAACTAAATACCTAGAGATTACAGTTACGAACAACTAGAATTGAAACCATCACATAAAAAACCTTGTGGGAAAGGCGAACCAAATGCAATGTTTTATTGGCAGAACACTTAAAATATGCAATAAATGTGTTAAAGTGACTGGCTTGGCTACGTTCGTTCGACGAAAGATTCGCACCTAAGACTGGAAAGTTGCACACGTCACAACAATTCACAAGCAGGGAAACATTAGTAATCCGCCTAATTATAGACTGTGTTCCACCATTATTAAATACTACAATGGAAACAGTCTTTATTCACATCAAGTGACGTGTGCTACTGACAGTGGATATCAAGTTGGTTCCATATTTCTAGATTCCTCGAAGGCTTTCGACATCATTCATTACGAACAGCATCTAATCAAATTGCATGTCTACTGAGTAGCGTCTCAGCTGTGCAATTGGATTCGTGATTTCTTCTCAAAAAGATCGTGTTTCGTATTAATTGATGGATCTCATCTAGTGAAACCGAAGTGATATCTGGGGTTCCCCAAGGAAGTTTTAAGGGCCCTCTGCTGTTCTTAATCTATTTAAACGGTTTGGGAGACAATGTGAGCAGTCCTCTTAAACTGCTTGCAGATATTGCTTTCGTTTGGCCTCTGGTAAAGTCTCCACAAGATCAAAAAGAATTATAAAATAATTTAGACAAGGTATCTGCACGGTGCGAAAAGTGTCATATAATCTTGAACAATAAAAAGTACGCCACGTTAGTACCCAAAAAAACCATTAAATTTATGTTATATGAAAAACTACAAACATGTAAATGCTGTTGAGTCATCTGAATATCTAGGGACTACAGTTACTAACAATTTAAACTGGAACCATCACACAGAAAATGTTGTGGGAAAGATGAACCAAATACTTCGTTTTATTAGTAGAACACTTAGAGACTGCGTAAATTACGCATTTCTGTCCTTTTATGTAGTACTGATGCACACTATGGGATCCTTACCAGATAGGATTAATAGAACATCGAAAAAGATAAAAAAGGGAAGTTAGTCTTGTAAATTACAGTACCGACTCTTTCCTTCAAATGCCAAAACATTTTCACCTACGTAGGGTGATACAATAAGCTGACAAAATAGGGTGATAAAATAAGGGAAATCACAGCATTCATGGAAAGGTTTGTTTGTTCATTTCTTTCCAATGTGCTATTCGAGACTGGAAAATTGTTGCATGGATCCTCACTTTAGTGTGAATTGCAGAATAATCGTGTAGATTTAAATCTGGATGTAGAGGAAAGAAATACTTCAGGCAGTCGTGAAGGAAACATTGAATTCCATTGAATTGCACCTTGAGACTAAACTGACAACTTGGAAACTTTTTGGGAATGTGAAATGTTAATACAATGTTCACACTCCTCTTCTTGCTACTTGCTGTCGAAAACAGTAAATGACTAATGGAGAAGTTAACCTCTGTTGTTTCCACCAGAGACTGACTTGTGAGCCTCCTCATGCACGTGGACGAATAAAAAATTCAATGATGCAGGAAAAATACTGTTCTTAGATCCTCCTAATGCGTGGTTGGATTATAAAATATTGGCTACGTCACTGTGCAGGGGCCAACCAACGAATCTGTCACATTAACCTAAATGAAATCAGTCGCAAGTTTAATAAATATGCATGCAGGAACTTGTGGTTAAATGATTTTCACTTCTCACTTTTCACAAACTGAATTTATTGATGAAAAAATAAATGAAATGTCATTTCACGCTATTCACAATAGTGCATTACTAAAATAATGTATCAGTGCGTAAACATTAGTAAGTCGATCAGCACCACGTGTTCACATAACTTTTCCAAAATCCACGGAAAATATTTAAAGTGCTTCAGCCTACTTCTATGTTGAAGTTCTGTAATCGCGAATTAAACACATTTTAATTGAAGATCGCCATCAAAGTTACTAATACTACCGCTATCTTCACTGTTTCGTTTTGTTTAGTAGAAAATTCACTTTCTGATGCACAGAATACAGATTCCAGCCTGTAATTGGGGATACGTCATATCTACAGAAAATCTATTAGAACAGTTCGACACTGCTCACTAATCCCTAACCATTAACATACGTTTGGCTGAACTGCTTAAGGCGTTAGTGAGTTATTAATTTCTACAAATCATTTTACAACCAAAACATTTGACATTGAATAACTTGTAAACACACTCGTCTAATATTTGTCTTGGAAGCCATTGGACTGGTTTCTCTGATAGTGGTTTGGTTTAGTTTTTGTTTAGAGTTTCACTTATTTCACTATATTATCATTATTCAGTTAGTTAATCATGACGGCAACCGTCCGCAGTTCATTCAAATGGTCGGGTTTTACCCACCACACACGGCCTATGTCTCCAGCTAGCTGACCTACAGGCAGGAATTCTCATACTTGGAGCTCTGCCAATCATCGCGCATCAAAGGTCCGCCCCCCTCCCTCCCCCCCCCCCTCCCCAACCAGCTGACAGAGCCTGTCAAACCTCACTCTCTTGGCTATCGTATCATTCGCCAGTTAAGCTGGTAGCATTACAACAGAACTCGCGCGCTTGGCCGCAACTGCTGTTAAAGCTTTTCATAGGTATTTTTGGGATGTACAGGGTAGGGCAAATAAAAGTGGCCCGGAGAACGGAGTTCCATGGTACAAATAACCACAGCAGAGGGAAGGATATACAGTACTAACCTGACCACAGTAGGTGTTGAAAGTGACCACCATTCATCTCTTGGCACTTTTGGGTCCTGGCCAGCAAGTTTCTGAAGGCGCATAGAAGCTGGGCTGCTAGAGTTGCTGCAGTCTCATCCGAAATGCTCTGCTGTAGTTCGTGAAGACTATGAGGGTTGTTGCGATACACCTTATCTCAGGGCTCGCCACAAGAAGTAATCTCACACTGACGGATCAGGTGACTTGGGTGGCCAGCTAGGGCTGCGACCAGACCGACCTCTGCTAACAGTTCTGTCAGGCGTGAAGACTGTGTAAATGTGCTCCAAGGTTCGGCCGCCTATATGAACAGTTGCGTCATCTGTGTGGAAGTAACTGCAGGTCTTTTCCTCATCCGTTAATTCTGCGGCAAATCGTATCCACTCGTCCGGGCCACTTCTATTTGCCCCACCCTGTATCAGCTCATGATTAAATCTGTTAATGCTGCCATGATAAGAACTCTGTTTCCTATTCCTAGAATGACAGGTCTCTGAATTGTAGCTCTTCTCACGAGAAACAAACCTGTTCAGAGTATTGTGGAAATGCAACATTCCGTACCAACAAGAAATGTGGGCGTTGTCAAATATATGCTGCTCTGCTGAAGGCAGTTCGTCTTCCACGTTAAAGTATGGATCCCGAGCGGTTTTTTCACACTATAGCGAAGTGTTGGCAGATCGGCGACATAATGTCTCAAAAGAGAACTTCGACATTATGACAATGCTTTGTTTTGAAAGAATTTCGACAGCGTATGGTTACAGAGATTGTTTTTCTTTAATTGATTAGATATGTGGTTGTCAAACTGCAGCCCGCGGGCCGCATGCAGCCCGAATTACGTATTTGTGCGGACCGCGGATCTCTGCCGCATTTTATCACAATATTCATTCGACAGCTAACACCCGAATCAGAAAAACGGCAACTAACGTTAAGAGCTTCTTAAGACTGTAGTTTTCCTGCTCAATGACAAAGCATAATACTTACAGAGACAGTAACATTTAAAAGGTGCTTAATTTTAACTGACGTTGTTGAAATCCGCCGTGAGCTAAGTAAAATTTGCTCCCTGCCTCAGTGGCAGAGGGGTAACTGGCACAGCCACTGCGGAGTTTCGAGATGTGAGAGAAGGAATGATGCTGTATTGTTCGTCTTCCACTACTGACAACTCACGGGCGTGAGCGATTTGTCGCGACCATCTACTATTGTATAAATTTTGACAGAGACGTAACACGGATTCCTGAATGTGCATCACAGAGATGTTCAACTTCAAATGCAGTACTTAACTGTAACAAATAACATTAAATTAATTAAGGCTGTTGTAATATAATGCAGTGAGTAGAAGAAAACTAATATTTCATTTAGCATACCTTATAAGAACAAATGCTATCATTAATCCAAGTCATTTGTACGCATGGTGAAGCCAACAACACCACGCAGTTATAGTGTCACAGGTTAGCAGCGGTCTGCAACAGATCGCAATCAACAAGAAGTGTTGCAAATGGTACCAGCATGTAGCGATCAGTAATTTGGGACTGCCGGCCAACTTCCCCCGTGTCTACTATAGAATAATACTATCAATAACATAACTGACCAATAACTATAGAAGTGCAATTTTCGAGTACTCTTCAAACTACAGAGACCAATGAGGTCGAGGTTTTATTTAAAATTTCCTCGATGTACTTACCACGGCATGGAAGGCTTAGCACAGATAGACTTTTACCCAACGTGTTGTGGATGTTAACTGCAACTACAGTTCGATTAATATTATACAGGGTGTTACAAAAAGGTACGGCTAAACTTTCAGGAAACATTCCTCACACACAAATAAAGAAAAGATGTTATGTGGACATGTGTCCGGAAACACTTAGTTTCCATGTTAGAGCTCATTTTAGTTTCGTCAGTATGTAGCCTACTGTACTTCCTCGATTCACCGCCAGTTGGCCCAATTGAAGGAAGGTAATGTTGACTTCGGTGCTTGTGTTGACATGCGACTCATTGCTCTACAGTACTAGCATCAAGCACATCAGTACGTAGCATCAACAGGTTAGTGTTCATCACGAACGTGGTTTTGCAGTCAGTGCAATGTTTACAAATGCGGAGTTGGCAGATGCCCATTTCATGTATGGATTAGCACGGGGCAATAGCCGTGGCGCGGTACGTTTGTATCGAGACAGATTTCCAGAACGAAGGTGTCCCGACAGGAAGACGTTCGAAGCAATTGATCGGCGTCTTATGGAGCACGGAACATTCCAGCCTATGACTCGCGACTGGGGAAGACCTAGAACGACGAGGACACCTGCAATGGACGAGGCAATTCTTCGTGCAGTTGACGATAACCCTAATGTCAGCGTCAGAGAAGTTGCTGCTGTACAAGGTAACGTTGACCACGTCACTGTATGGAGAGAGCTACGGGAGAACCAGTTGTTTCCGTACCATGTACAGCGTGTACAGGCACTATCAGCAGCTGATTGTCCTCCACGGGTACACTTCTGCTAATGGTTCATCCAACAATGTGTCAATCCTCATTTCAGTGCAAATGTTCTCTTTACGGATGAGGCTTCATTCCAACGTGATCAAATTGTAAATTTTCACAATCAACATGTGTGGGCTGACGAGAATCCGCACGCAATCGTGCAATCACGTCATCAACACAGATTTTTTGGGCAGGCATTGTTGGTGATGTCTTGATTGGGCTCCATGATCTTCCACCTTCGCTCAATGGAGCACGTTATCATGATTTCATACGGGATACTCTACCTGTGCTGCTAGAACATGTGCCTTTACAAGTACGACACAACATGTGGTTCATGCACGATGGAGCTCCTGCACATTTCAGTCGAAGTGTTCGTACGCTTCTCAACAACAGATTCGGTGACCGATGGATTGGTAGAGGCGGACCAATTCCATGGCCTCCACGCTCTGCTGACCTCAACCCTCTTGACTTTCATTAATGGGGGCATTTGAAAGCTCTTGTCTACGCAACCCCGGTACCAAATGTAGAGACTCTTCGTGCTCGTATTGTGGACGGCTGTGATACAATACGCCATTCTCCAGGGCTGCATCAGCGCGTCAGGGATTCCATGTGACGGAGGGTGGATGCATGTATCCTCGCTAACGGAGGAAATTTTGAACATTTCCTGTAACGAAGTGTCTGAAGTCACGCTAGTACGTTCTGTTGCTGTGTGTTTCCATTCCATGATTAATGTGATTTGAAGAGAAGTAATAAAATGAACTCTAACATGCAAGACAAACAGTCTATAAAACCATTGAGAACATAGAATTCTCAACATCTGCTGCTGACAAGAAGAAGAACGCTGTGAAGAACATTGCTTCAACTGCACTTCTCGACGGACCTGCTGTGTTCTGTGGCTGTAGACTTAACTTCAGCATTGATTTGAACGATTCATTTTCACATGGTAACGGATGGCTTACAGTGGCAATTGTACGTGGTGGCACTGGAGATCCCAATGTTCCCGGCCTGGAAAGTGTCGTCGACAGAGACATCATCGCCTACCGCACCTACCACATTGCAGAACATGGAAATGGACACATGTCCACATAACATATTTTCTTTCTTTGTGTGTGACGAATGTTTCCTGAATGTTTGGCCGTACCTTATTGTAACACCCTGTATTACACTTAACAGTTAAGAGCACGTGTTACCTGTATCTTACTGTGCCAATCATACCTTGCAATCTAGCGTAGGAACTCTGCAAATCTGTCAGCTGCCTGACATGCGCTCTCTTACAACTGTCTGCGCACGGGTTCCCGGGTTCGATTCCCGGCGGGGTCACGGATTTCTTCTGCCTCGTGATGACTGGGTGTTGTGTGATGTCCTTAGGTTAGATATGTTTAAGTAGTTCTAAGCTCTAGGGGACTGATGACCATAGATGTTAAGTCCCATAGTGTTCAGAGCCATTTGAACAACTGTCTGTGCGCCGCTACAGGTGGCAACGCGGAGCATCCCTTTCGTCAGCTGGTAGGTACAAAGTAATTTTAATCGCACTATGACGAGAATGCTGTCTCACATGATAGTCAAACATTTCGCATTTAGAATACGCAATATGGACTGTCATTTTTGCCGGCCGCTGTGGGCGAGCGGTTCTAGGCGCTTCAGTCTGGAACCACGCGACCGCTACGGTCACAGGTTCGAATCCTGCCTCTGGCATAGATGTGTGTGATGTCCTAAGGTTAGTTAGGTTTAAGTAGTTCTAAGTTCTAGGGGACTGATGACCTCAGATGTTAAGTTCAAAATGGTTCAAATGGCTCTGAGCACTATGGGACTTAACTTCTGATGTCATCAGTCCCCTAGAACTTAGAACTAATTAAACCTAACTAACCTAAGGACATCACACACATCCATGCCCGAGGCAGGATTCGAACCTGCGACCGTAGTGGTCGCGCAGTTCCAGACTGTAGCGCCTAGAACCGCTCGGCCACTCTGGCCGGCTCAGATGTTAAGTCCCTTAGTGCTCAGAGCCATCTGAACCATTTGAACTGTCACTTTTGAGTAGGTGTAAATATGGACGAGAAAGCCAAAAAAGTACGTTACAAAATGCATTAATTAAATATTTTTATACTTAAATTTGCCGGCGAAGAATAAATGCTCACCGTTTGCAATTGTTGGCTGTACCTGACTCCATCGTCAAACCAAAAAGGACCGGAGGCTTACATTAGGTGTGCGAAAAGTTGGCTGGTAACCTCAAGGATGAAGCTGGCCGCAGGGGAATATAGATTTGTCTTTGCAGAGTAAGCGGTCGTGATACGGGGACGGTGTTCGTTTCTCTTTCAGCGCTGACATGTACATGTGTGCTTATACTGATCATCTGATATGATATATGAATTTCAAACGGAAGGAACATGGATTCCTGAGTGCGCATTCTAGAGACAGTGATCTTCATACGCAGTACATATTTGTATCAATGAATATGAAATCAAGTTAAAGCTGTTGTTATACAATGCACTGGGAAGAAGAAAAATGGCATTGCAAATATTTAGTAAATATTTTTGATCGTGTCTGTTACTGAATAATAAATTAAAATACAAGTACAGTTACGTTATTAATCAGTTAATCATCCGCTCACACAGATAACATAACGTATTGTCAGTCAGTTACAATGTCACAATTTTAGGATTGCTGAGGATGGCAGTAATCTGAAGGAGAGAACAACCGACACGAAATGTTCCGAATGGTGGCGGTTTTTAACGATCAATACTTGGGAATCATTGGGGCCAACTCGTTGCACCCTTACTATAGCTAGTCTACTAGGGGTTCTTAACATATTAATTTAAGAAGGTTACCGATCAGTAATAAGGTCGATACGTTTGCGATCCGAAGTGCCACTCTATAATGTCAGTATTGGCTCCTGAGCAAAAAAGTTTGACGACTACTATTACATGCACAATGGGGGACGGCATATGTTGCTGATGATGTAAGACGACGTCAAATGCGCCAATACGACCCAAGAGCCGGCCGCGGTGGCCGCGTGGTTCTAGGCGCTTCAGTCCGGAACCGCAGGACTGCTACGGTCGCAGGTTCGAAACCTGCCTCGGGAATGGATGTGTGTGATGTCCTTAGGTTAGTTAGGTTTAAGTAGTTCTAAGTTGTAGGGGGCTGATGACCTAAGATGTTAAGTCCCATAGTGCTCAGAGCCATTTGAACCATTTTTGAACGGCCCAAGATGCATAGGTCAAGCAGGGCCTGCACTTCGGCCTCCAACATCCCCTGACCTCAATAGGCAAAAATTAATAACCCTGCTAACAGACCGTACATGGGAATTATCTCCTCCCAACGTCTTCTACGACTATAAAAGATTTTTCCGATCCGCCTCACTTCTGTCCAGTCCCGGCACGTGGGTATAATCTGCCAAGAAGTTAAAATCAGCGCAGAATATGCTCCAGAGTGAAAATTCATTCTTGTAGCGATCTCTCTCTCTCTCTCTCTCTCTCTCTCTCTCTCTCTCTCTCTCTCTCTCTCTTGTTTGTGTGTGTGTGTGTGTGTGTGTGTGTGTGTGTGTGTGTGTGTGCGTGTGTGTGTGTGTGTGTGTGTGTAGTATGTCGTATGGTTCAGTCTGAATTGCATTCCCAGAACTTCATGGATCAATAAATGCCAATTGTATACAAATCACGTTTTATTCGAATAAGCTCAAAACAGGTGTACCGCCATCCATTAGTATCATAACATGCTCAGTGACTGTTTAACTGAGCCGAGCATGGAGAGATTACATTACATGTGGCGAAACAAATCAGTAATTCGCGCAAGCACGTCAAGTGTTGTTGGAACAGGAGTAATGTCAGATCAGCGGTAATAGGTCTAACAATGAATAAGGAAATAGGATTGCGGTTAGGCTACTATTAACTGTATAGTGAACGTATTACCGTAGCTAAAACAGACACTAATTGAACAATCGCCTCAGTTTGGAAAACGTGATTTTTTTTACCGCCGAGAGCTGCCGATAATTATTCTCTATTGAAAAGCTAGTTTCGTTCCAAGGACCATCGCCAAGTTAATAAAACATTTACAACATGCTAAGCGATAAAAAATGAAACACGTCAAATAATAAAATCCATGAATTCGTCATTGTTTTCAGATAGTAATATAAATTACATCATCATTTATAAAAATATGTGAAATACTGTACTGATTCATATCACATAAACAGTCACCATTAACGTTACAGAGCCATTCTACATACTGCGACACTGACGATTCGTGGATTTTGTTATTTGACATGACTGGCCGTCAGGATGATCAAACGAAGCGAGTTTTGTACACGAAGTTCTAACTGCGAATGTATTATTGAAGGGGAGCCTGTTGTGGTAAAAGAGAGTAACGTGATGATTCAGTATGAACCGGTATAAATGTAATTTAACAAGTAACTGAAACACAGTAAATACACTTTGTTTTGACAAACTACCTATTGGCTTCTGTCTCTGGTTCTTCGGCCCACGTTCATCTGATGATTTTACTGACCTTTCGCCACCACGAGTGGCTGGCATTATCAAAGCTTCACCCTCCATTGCCGGTGTTGAACCAGGTTTTGACGTTCCGTCAAAATGTCCGTTCATTATCTCTGGTAACTCTTCGCACTAATGTTTTGATTACCAATACACGCACGCAATGAAGAACAGACTCATATTGTACCCTTCACTTTGAAAGTGGCGTCCATTTGTAGTCTATAGTCGGGCCGCCCCAAAATTATCTTTCGCGAACGGAAAATGAGATTGAGCGGCAGGTCGCTCGGCCTTAATTGGCTCCCAATTATGCTAGCAGCAAAATAAAAACGTGTAATATGTTTACCTGTCTGCCAGGCGCAACGAACAGTGAATACAATTATTTTCTGTGACCCTTCAACGAGAGAGCTTTTTGAACAAATGAGATACCGTATACTTCATGGTTATTTTAGTAAAGGTCAATGTACTGAAATAGTAGTCTCGGACATTTTAATACGACCGTCGCTCCACGACGAGAAACACGAAAAGCAGTGCCTCCCCACGAAGAAAAGTATGAATACGCGCGCCGCCCTACAGCGAGGAAAACTTTTATCTGCGCCGGTGTGAAAGTGTTAACTATATGTACAATTACTGTTATTAATCATCTGCTCACACAGACAATACAACAACACTTTGTAAGGCAGTTATAGTGGCACAACTTTGAGTCGCTGAGTGTGACAGCAATCTGAAACAGAGATTAGTTGACACGAAATGTTTCGATGATGTGTGGTTTGTGGGACGCTCAACTGCGCGGTCATCAGCGCCCGTACAAAGTCCCAATTTTTTCACAGTCCAATGTAGCCACTGTCACGAATGATGAGGATGAAATGATGACAACACAAACACCCACTGCCTGGGCAGAGAAAATCCCCAACCCAGCCGGGAGTCGAACCCGAGACCCCCTGATCCGGAGGTAGCAGCGCTAGCCACTAGACCACGAGCTGCGGACGAAATGTTTAGAATGGTGTCGACATTTAAAGATCAGTACTTGGGGCCCGTACTAGTCTACTGGAGGCTCTTAACATACTAATATATGTAGTTTACCAATCATTAACAATATGATCGGTAGGTCTACATATGCGGCCAGAGGTACCTCCTCATAATGTCAGTATTGGCTCTTGAGCAAAGAAATTTGGCAACCACTGGATTACATTAAATAGGCTTAACGTAACAGTATTTCTCAATAATGTGAGTAAACGTGATGTAATGAATTTAATGTAATAGATAGGTATATTTTCATTTTCAACATAACCCTGAAAAATAAATAATACAAAAACAAAGAATGTTCCGTAATTGAAAAATAGGCCGTCAGAAAATAACACCAAAAATAATACTGAAATTAGCTAGAAGTACCACCGAAACTGGTAAAAATGACACCGAATTTGACCATAAAATAAAAGGGTTTCTTCATATTCCTAGCAATTCATAGCGCAGGATGACATAGCTCAACTTCACAGAGCTTGTATTTTAGGCAAATGCCATCAACAGTTCACAACTCAGATATCTGAGATGCATTCAGGAGGCCTGTTATTGCTCGCAATGCTCCCGTCTGAATTCTTTCAGCGCCGGAAGCAGCTTTCTAAGAGAAACACCATTTACCTACTATAAGTTCAGTCATTGTGCAGTAATACACTCCTGGAAATGGAAAAAAGAACACATTGACACCGGTGTGTCAGACCCACCATACTTGCTCCGGATACTGCGAGAGGGCTGTACAAGCAATGATCACACGCACGGCACAGCGGACACACCAGGATCCGCGGTGTTGGCCGTCGAATGGCGCTAGCTGCGCAGCATTTGTGCACCGCCGCCGTCAGTGTCAGCCAGTTTGCCGTGGCATACGGAGCTCCATCGCAGTCTTTAACACTGGTAGCATGCCGCGACAGCGTGGACGTGAACCGTATGTGCAGTTGACGGACTTTGAACGAGGGCGTATAGTGAGCATGCGGGAGGCCGGGTGGACGTACCGCCGAATTGCTCAACACGTGGGGCGTGAGGTCTCCACAGTACATCGATGTTGTCGCCAGTGGTCGGCGGAAGGTGCACGTGCCCGTCGACCTGGGACCGGACCGCAGCGACGCACGGATGCACGCCAAGACCGTAGGATCCTACGCAGTGCCGTAGGGGACCGCACCGCCACTTCCCAGCAAATTAGGGACACTGTTGCTCCTGGGGTATCGGCGAGGACCATTCGCAACCGTCTCCATGAAGCTGGGCTACGGTCCCGCACACCGTTAGGCCGTCTTCCGCTCACGCCCCAACATCGTGCAGCCCGCCTCCAGTGGTGTCGCGACAGGCGTGAATGGAGGGACGAATGGAGACGTGTCGTCTTCAGCGATGAGAGTCGCTTCTGCCTTGGTGCCAATGATGGTCGTATGCGTGTTTGGCGCCGTGCAGGTGAGCGCCACAATCAGGACTGCATACGACCGAGGCACACAGGGCCAACACCCGGCATCATGGTGTGGGGAGCGATCTCCTACACTGGCCGTACACCACTGGTGATCGTCGAGGGGACACTGAATAGTGCACGGTACATCCAAACCGTCATAGAACCCATCGTTCTACCATTCCTAGACCGGCAAGGGAACTTGCTGTTCCAACAGGACAATGCACGTCCGCATGTATCCCGTGCCACCCAACGTGCTCTAGAAGGTGTAAGTCAACTACCCTGGCCAGCAAGATCTCCGGATCTGTCCCCCATTGAGCATGTTTGGGACTGGATGAAGCGTCGTCTCACGCGGTCTGCACGTCCAGCACGAACGCTGGTCCAACTGAGGCGCCAGGTTGAAATGGCATGGCAAGCCGTTCCACAGGACTACATCCAGCATCTCTACGATCGTCTCCATGGGAGAATAGCAGCCTGCATTGCTGCGAAAGGTGGATATACACTGTACTAGTGCCGACATTGTGCATGCTCTGTTGCCTGTGTCTATGTGCCTGTGGTTCTGTCAGTGTGATCATGTGATGTATCTGACCCCAGGAATGTGTCAATAGAGTTTCCCCTTCCTGGGACAATGAATTCACGGTGTTCTTATTTCAATTTCCAGGAGTGTATATGGAGATTGCACTGCACGGTGGTAGCCTCCTCAGTGACTTATTGGAGAAATGCCCTGAAGTACTTCATTAGAGAAATGTTGTATGACAAGTGTGCCTGCAGTAACCAAGAAACTTCAGAAGCGCGACAGATTCCTGGCTGGCTTTGTTTTAAACAGAGTAACCTATACAGCTAGCTGTCACAAGACACCTACGGGATTCTCTCTTCTGCAGATAGGCATTGAAAGACCTCTTAATTATGGCCATCTCACCAACCTTTAAACGCAGTGATGCGGCTACGACACGCTCACAATGAATATTAAAGCAACCTTATAGCGTACGGCACTCGGGTCATTTGGCAGTGGGTAGTGAGTGTTTGAGCTTCGTAGATAACAAAATAATTTGTGTGTTTGATAAAGGCCAGATCGGGGCGGCTATGGAACCTGTTGTCTCTATACAGTCAACGACTACGGTACTGCTGTATTTGGGGAACCTTTTGTCTATATACAGCCAACGACTATGCAACTGCTGCATTTGGAGAGCTCTTTATTGAGTGCGTTGGGCCTCAAGAGCATGAAGCTCTGGATTGCCCACGGTGGTGATATGAAGGTGATTCTATCGGAAAATCAAAAAATTAGGATGAACTAAGACATAAAAAGGAGCCTTTCGTCCAGGCCGTGAAGGCCGTCTTACGTGCCGCTGTGTCGTCCTCTGCCTTACGGCGTCATGCGGATTCGATATTGAGGGCATGAGGCAAGCACACCGCTCTCCTGGCCGTTTTGAAGACTTTTCTGACTGTGAAGCATCTACTACTCGGTCAAGTAACACCTCAATTGGCATCACGAGGGGGGTGCTCCCCTTACCAGTCGACCCACCGAGGAAAAATCGTTGGCGGTACTGGGAATCGAACCCACGTCCTCCGCCTGGCAACCATCTTCGCTGACCACTCAGCTAAGGAGGCGAACAACTGGGACATATGATTAGCGTAAGAGTACGCGCAACTGGTTTCTGAGTTCTTAATCTCTTTCCGATCTAATTCGTCTATATTTCACTATTTCTCAAATGGCGGTGGCATTTTTCGAAAGGTAGTGAAAAAAACAATTGTAAGTGTCGTTAATTGAAACAGTTCGAAAAACACAGTACGGATTCAATCACACTGAAAGTCCTCTATCAGTCATATTGATCATTTATGGCCTGCATGAAATGACTTATGCCTAAGTGAATTACACATCGAGAATGGTAATCGCATTGCATACAGAATTCTTAGCCGTAGCACACGACTACTACCAACGTTTCGTTACAAGAATGTCACGTGCGGTCACTAATTGGTCTACGTAGTATTTGGCAGATGATAATTGCTTATTAATCATGCGGAGAACAGCTTCTTGAGTACACCAGGGCTTCACGTCGACCTAAGCGAACAGAGTGTGGCAATAATCACATTCTGCCCTATAGACACTGCCCCCCACCCCCTCCCCTGTCCCAAATTATACTAGCAGCTTCCTTTCAAGAGAAAATTCCTCAAATTTTTAACATATTTCACGGATCATTTCCACGTATTACTAGAAGTAGGCAAGAATCTGTGAGCACGTATCGATTAAAAGACTTTGCACTTGGGCTACTACTGACACTTCGGCACTACACACGGGTGTGTAGACTGGCTACACGTTGCAATCGCTGGAGGTTTTGTGTCAGTTTCCCTAATAATTATGGTCATATGTGGATTCGGTAATTTCATTGTGAAGAGAGACGCACAAGTGGCGACTGTGTTGCCCTAAGTCCCAGAACAATGCTTTTAAGAATGCTCGTTTCCATCCATAGTATCTAGCATTGAGTAACGGTTCTCGTCGGACGATCTGCATATCATGGAACATAATACTGTATTCCATCAGTCTCTAGCACAGTAAACTTAATTATTATAGTTTCAGGCTACTGTAATTTACACATAAATAAGTGTATGCTACTTGGCGAATCTGAGATCTGTCATTAAGGCTGCGCAGAAGTGCTCTTTACTCCTACACGTGATACAACAGCAGTGTATCTGTTTAATAATTATCAGCAAATAAGTTGTCAAGGTTGTTTTTTATCTTCCCTACCTTCCTAGAAATTAGCCGGAGTTTGTGGTTTGGATTCCTTACAGACATTCTCCAAGAAAACTAGACGTCGAATTAAAGTGGCGGCTATTTACAAAATCGTAGAAGCGATCGCGAGGCTGCAACCATTAACTTTTGAAAAAGATGGAAAGTAAATGAGTTTAAACTCTAAGGACTGATAGCACATGAATTTTTCCTCACTCACAAATCAAACAACGAAAAAGCAGAGATCGACAGAAATAGAGCGAGGGAAAGAAAAGTAAGCGCAAAAAACTAAGAGAGTCTGGCGGGGAGGTGAGAGTAAAAAAGAGAAAGTAGACAGATAGGTAGAGAAAGAAAGACTCAAGTTGTAAAATCACTGTTTAATATCACGACGACTACATTCCAGCCGCAAGATGTACTGCTATTTTCGGAGGATAACTTTAACTTTTCTCGATACAGCTCAAGTTCCTCGAGTTGCAAAACTTTCAGTTCACTGCTCTGTTAAACGCTTCCGATTGCGGGGCAGCTTGTGAGCGTAGCAACATCTGCGCGACATTCGCGAAGTTTAATCGAAAATCTGTCGCATCCCACTTATTCAACTATCAAATGGTTGTTCGAACGCCGAATTTTTCGGAGATTATTTCTGTGGTAAAGCGCTACAGGTTCTTACCTCAAAACGGTAACGTGCGTTTTCCTTGTATGTAAGGCTTTATGATTAGTTCTCATTCACTGAAAACCATTGAGTATAGTAGAAAGACACCATAGAGAAGAGAATATAAAACCTGCGAGGCAACTGAGTATTGCTGCTATCGTATAGCTGACAGCAGACATCGTGATGTTATAGCATCTGAGAAATTTCACCAGTGCAGCTTTTAATTCACATATTGAGCAAGTGGCGTGGTTACTGAGTCGATTATTCAGGATTCTAACATTGTCAAAAACATTCTCCACTATAGACAACCACTTACTGATTTTTCAGAATCCTATTTTCTGTAAATTTTAGTGTATTTCTCAGTTTCCAAAGTTTGTTTTTTCTAATCTTCCTAGGGGTATTACTTCAAAATTACACTAAAGGAAGGTTTTAACAATTTAGTGTAGGCTTTCATTACAAACTTTCGACCAGTTTAAAGAGGAAATTTTCGTATTTCATGCCACATTTAAAAATACGCTTTATCCTCGACTGCTTAGAAGATTTTCACAAAAATACGGTCATATCCCACTAGACATGTCACATTGCACATCACTTAATCGTTTCATAACTATAAATCTCTCTCGGTATAATTTTTTAATTAGTTGGTTCAAATGGTTCAAATGGCTCTGAGCACTATGGGACTTAACATCTATGGTCATCAGTCCCCTAGAACTTAGAACTACTTAAACCTAACTAACCTAAGGACAGCACACAACATCCAGCCATCACTAGGCAGAGAAAATCCCTGACCCCGCCGTGAATCGAACCCGGGAACCCGGGCGTGGGAAGCGAGAACGCTACCGCACGACCACGAGATTCGGGCTTTTAATTAGTCCTCGTAAGTTTAGAAGCTTCTGAAAATAGACATCGTAGTCCAGAGAGCAGTGTAATCAATTATCAAATGCTTATGACACATTTGAAAACACAAAAATTTCTCCCACATGCTAGTTTAATATGTACAATTAGGAGGAAGACAAGACCAAGGAGAATTTCTTGAGATAGATGGCATGAGATTCAAGGGAGATCACTGTTTCAAATACTTGGTATCTTGGTTCACCAGTGACAACAGCACAGACATGGACATAAAGGGAAGAATAGCAGTGGGAATGAAATGTACACTATGTGATCAAAAGTATCCGGACACCCCCAAAACGTACGTTTTTCATATTAGGGGCATTAAGCTTCCACCTACTACCAGGTACCCCATATGAGCGACCTCAGTCGTCATTAGACATCGTGAGAGAGCAGAGTGGGGTGCTCCACGGACTTCGAACGTGGTCAGATGATTGGGTATCACTTGTGTCATACGTCTTAAGCGAGATTTCCACACTCCTAAACATCCCTAGGTCCACTGTTTCCGATGTGATAGTGAAGTGGAAACGTGAAGAACACGTACAGCACAAAAGCGTACAGGCCGACCTCGTCTGTTGACTGACAGAGACCGTCGACAGTTCAAGAGGGCCGTAATGTGTAATAGGCAGACATCTATCCAGAGCATCACACAGGAATTTCAAACTGCATCAGTGTCCACTGCACGTACTATGACAGTTAGGCGCAAGGTACCAGCGTGTGTAGTGCCAACAGTAAAATTCGGAGGCGGTAGTGTTATGGTGTGCCCGTGTTTTTTATGGAGGGGCCTTGCGTCCCTTGTTGTTTTGCGTGGCACTATCACAGCACAGGCCTACGTTGTTCATTGATGTTTTAAGCATCTTCTTGCTTCCCTCTGTTGAAGAGTAATTCGGGGATGGCGATTGCCGGTTGAAGGCGCTACAGTCTGGAACCGCACGACCGCTACGGTCGCAAGTTCGAATCCTGCCTCGGGCATGGATGTGTGTGATGTCCTTAGGTTAGTTAGGTTTAAGTAGTTCTAAGTTCTAGGGGACTTATGACCACAGCAGTTGAGTCCCATAGTGCTCAGAGCCATTTGAACCATGGCGATTGCGTCTTTCAACAGGATCGAACACCTGTTCATAATGCACGGCCTGTGGCGGAGTGGTTACACGATAATAACATCTCTGTAATGGACTGGCCTGCACAGAGTCCTGACCTGAATCCTATAAAACACCTTTGGTATGTTATGGAACGCCGACTTCGTGCCAGGCCTCACCGACCGACATCGAAACCTCTCCTCCGTACAACACTCCGTGAAGAATGGGCTACCATTCCCTAAAAAACCTTCCAGCACCTGATTGAACGTATGCCTGCGAGAGTGGAAGCTGTCAGCAAGGCTAAGGGTGAGCCAACACCATACTGAATTCCGGCATTACCGATGGAGGGGGCCACGAAGTTGTAAGCCATTTTCAGCCAGGTGTCCGGATACTTTTGATCACTTAATGTATCTATTCCCTAAGGGATACGCTCAGATCAGAATCAATATTAACGAACACTAATATGGGAATCTATAACACAGTCATTTACGGTTCGGAAACATGGAACATAATCGTACGAGAAAAAGAAAAAAATTGTTAATATTTGAAAGAAGAGTAATGAGAAAGATATGGAGGTCGATCTCGGGTAAAGAAGAGTGGAGAAGGAGGAAGGATGAGGAAATGTACCTCTTCATGCATTAACCAACAATCCTGCAGAAGCTGAAGAACTAAAGAATCCAGTGGGCGGGCCTCGTAGTCCGTCTGCGAGAAGAACGACGGGTGAAGAAGGCACTTGATGGAAAACGAAGGCAGAGATGGATGGACGATGAAACCTGCCGAAGGACGTGTCAACCCTGTGGGACTGAAGACATCCGGAGGAACCAGGCACAAAACAGAAAGAAGTGAAGGTAGTTTTTGGAAACAGCATGTGGTCTACAGGGCCTGTGATCGTTGGATATGTATGTATCTTTTTTTTTAAACCAGTAGTAGAAATCCCAGCGTATCATCAGAAGTATTGACAGCTGCAGATTATTTTGCACTAAGTAATAATTCAACAGTTTTTCCAAAGAAATAAAGTCTGAGTGTAACTGAATGTAGTGTTGTGCGAGAAACATAATGGCTCTGAGCACTACGGGACTTAACATCTGAGGTCATCAGTCCCCTAGAACTTAGAATTACTTAAACCTAACTAACCTAAGGACATCACACACACCCATGCCCGAGGCAGGATTCGAACCAGTGACCGTAGCGGTGGCGCGGTTCCAGACTTCTTCATATTTATCATCAACATGTCACTCATATCTCTTTCTCTCACTGTTTTCGTTATAAAGTTCAGAGTTCAAAATATTAGACTATGTAGTATACCTACAACTTTACATCGATGACGTAAATCTTGGAGATAGGGGCCTTCCTACAGAATGTTAATAATCTGTGGAAGTAATTAATGATATTATTGGTATAAAGTATCCCTGCAATGCACATATACTAATTTAATACAGAAATCTTCGGAGTGGAGCAATGGTTAAAGTGTAGGATTCGCAATCGAGAGGTATGGGTTCAAATCACCGTCTGGCTCTCACGATTTAGTATGCTCTTGAATTCTTTAAATCTCTTAAGGCTGATGCTGGAGTGGTTCCTTTGAAAGGATGAGATAAATGAAAGTTTTATTCTCAAGTCTGAGACATTACGTTAAAAAGTTCACACTTTAGTGCTGTCTGAATTTTACGACTCGATGAATTTTAATCAACTCTCATCTCAAATCGAGACACCGTTGGAGATCTTTGTAATGGAGTACATACTTCGTTTCCTAGCGAGTGTCCTTTAGAATTTAGGAAGGAAGCCTGTTCGCAGAAACTGCGACTGCTGTATATTAGTTAGGAACAGCGCACAGGTTGTGACACAAGAGGTTAAGTGTAAGCCGCGATCCTTCCACAAGCCTGCAAAGTTAGCGGAATATTGCTGGATCTGATGCCACATCCTTATAATGATAATACCGGCTGAATGAATCGTTCATAGGATTTGCATGTGTAAGCCGATGTATAATTTTAGGTATAGAGTTGGACAGGCAATAGTACATGGAGATTTTCGTTAAGACGTGGAATGCCGTCCCACAACTATGGAGTCCTTGCGGTCTCGTCATAGTTGGTGAAGTAAAGTGCGCAACTTGAGAAACAAAAATTGTTCATTTCATTGTACAGTGGCTTCCAGAGTAGCAAAGGACCTAGTGAAGAAACTAGGTACAGTAACTACTCTTTCACAGCACATATATTCCTTAATGTTCAAATGGCTCTGAGCACTATGGGACTTAACTTCTGAGGTCATCAGTCCCCTAGAACTTAGAACTACTTAAACCTAACTAACCTAAGGACATACACACTGTAGTGCTGGCAAAAGAGCCAACACTGTGTTGCAAGAGGAGGCCGAAATGCACGCGTCAACCCACGCAGGTGGCGCTAGGTCTGAAACAGGATACGTAATGAATGCTATAAAGAAAAGTACGTAGCTGCTGGAATACTTAACTTTAATCCATCATTTGTATACAGTATTCTTGATGATACAAGTGAGACTCTCTCTAGAAATGGTTAATGGCGCCTTGCTAGGTCGTAGCCATGGACTTAGCTGAAGGCTATTCTAATTATCTCTCGGCAAATGAGAGAAAGTCGTTGTCAGTGTAGTCGCTAGCAAAGTCGTCGTACAACTGGGGCGAGTGCTAGTAAGTCTCTCTAGACCTGCCGTGTGGTGGCGCTCGGTCTGCAATTACTGACAGTGGCGACACGCGGGTCCGACATGTACTAATGGACCGCGGCCGATTTAAAGCTACCACCTAGCAAGTGTGGTGTCCGGCGGTGACACCACACACACATCCTTGCCCGAGGCAGGATTCGAACCTGCGACCGCAGCGGTCGCGCGGTTCCAGACTGTAGCGCCTACAACCGCTCGGCCACTTCGGCCGGCTTCCTTAATGTAATTTATAATAAATAATGTATCTCTTTTTCAAGCAAACAGCTCAAGTCATGGATTCAATCAGAGAAACAACAATAGTCTACATAAAAATTTAGAAGTCATTTATTTTGGTATATAAGCATGTTCACAATTCAGGAACACACATTTTCAATAACTTGTCAGTAACCATAAAAAGTTTAGCTACTAGTAGAGAAGGATTTAAGAGGAGCCTAAAGGATATTTTGATGGCCATTTCGTTCTATTCCGTTGATGAATTTCTCAATGGAACCAATTAATGTAGATAGTATTAATATTGTCAAATAACGTGACGTTTACACAAAATCTAACCTCTGCACATCTTCAGTGCAGTAATGTGATCTTCGTAAGTTAGTTCAAATGGTTCAAATGGTTCTAAGCATTATGGGACTGAACATCTGAGGTCATCAGTCCCCTAGACTTAGAACTACTTAAACCTAACTAACCCAAGGACATTACACACATTCATGCCCGAGACAGGATTCAAACCTGCGACCGTAGCAGCAGCGCGGTTCCAGACTGTAGTGCATAGAACCGCTCGGTCACAGCGGCCGGCCATAAGTAAGTGTTCTGAAGTTATTACTGTTTGTTGGTTCATGGCTACAGCATCGTAAGAATTATGTTATCCATTTTTGCTTACATAAATTTATATACTAGTGATAAGTTTGGTATTAATTTCAAACGAAACAATGTTCCAGATTTTTTAATCGCCCCACATCAATGAGGACCAGTTTTATAAATACGTATCGTATATTTTTGTTTTATGCCAAGTTCTACATCCTTAAGGATCCCCATGCCATGGGTCAATGAAACAGAAATCATACATCTGTTTATCTGTCTAAATAGTTCCGAAGCACTCTGCCGTCTCTTCGAGCACATAGATAGAACTGTACTTGCGTGGTGCGCAGTAACGCAATGCTGATAGAAAACAACAAGCGTTATGCGGACCGTGTCGTTACCGATGTGAAGCTGGCAGCCTTTTATGATTGTTGATCATAGTGTGTGGTGATCTGAAAAATGGAACTGTGACTATTAAATCGATAATTGGTGAATGCTGTAATACTTATATAGTGCACACGTACCACTGCGAAATTTCGAAAAGTACAATACAAAAATACGACGAATGCGTGGCTCAAAAACATATACCACGTAAGTTTTCTCCAAATTGAATAGTAATCAACTTTAAGACCATTCCTAGTATGATTCCACAAATTACAAATCTTTTATTTTTGTTCACTGAATTTCAAACAAAAAATTGTTTCTTAGAGCAAAAAACAATCTACGAGCACAAAACGAGGCCTCAAAATGAAAGCTTTTACGAGGGCGTGCTGTAAAGTAATGACTGCAAATTTTTTATTCTATTCTCTTGATCGGTTGAGATATTTCATATCATGCATATTACTCGGTCGACTATCCCCTTTCGCTCACACAAGCTGAAACACTCTGCCGCTGGAGAGCTCCAAATTGCAGTGTGTATCATCGCGGTGTGTAACGTAACTATGTCGGTGCGTGCAAGACCCTCAGAAAACTGAAAGCACGAATTCGAAGAGTTCGATGACACATGGAGCACTCTCTCCTTCAGCACGACAATGCCAGACCACACACGAGCGCTGCGACATCAGCAAATACCCGACGGCTTGGGTTCATGTCATCGATCAGCCTCCACACAGTCCTGACTTGGCCACATTCGATTTTCATCCGCTGCCTAAACTTAAGAACACCTTCGAGGGCTTCACTCTGGTAGTGATGAAGTGGTGCAAGCAAAAGTGAGGTTCTCAACAAAGTCAAACATTGTACAGTGACGGTATCAACAAATTGTTTATCGTTGAGTGAAATGTGTTCTCGCCAGGATGACTTTGTTGCAACATAAATATGTAGACATGAAGAATAAAGATTTAGAATGTTAACATAAAATAATCGGAGACATTACTTTTCAACACGCCCTCGTAATAGCAGTTTGGTGATTTATCTGAAAAAAATATATATATGAAGTCGGTAATTATTAAATGTAAATAAGCTTTTTGTACCTCACTTGTGGGCGGGTGCTGTATTCAACTTATAATCCTTATAATTTTATTACAGCTACGTTTCTCAACGTTTCTGCTTTCGATAAGACAGCGAACAACAAGAGTTATTTAACAGGCGGTTGCCGAGCAAGTAGCGTTGTAGTTCTGCCATACGCCGCACTAAGTGAAAATAAAATCATTCCAGGCCAAAGTTGTGCCTTATTCAGAGGTCTTGTTTCGAATTCATTCCTCGCTGCTGCAGCCGACGCAACCGTAAAGCTTCCGCTGTACGCCTTCCGACATTTCACGGATACCTTCATTCCCGCACTAGGTTGGATATTGTTTCACGTCAGCTAGCAGCAGTTATTTGAGGCAGCGCTAACAGTGGTCGCGGAGAGACGATCTGTGGAGCTGAGGCTGCAGATAGCGCGATTCAGCTGATTTGGGCGGTATTGATCCGGCGGAGGCTCGGCTCGCTCCCACGAGTGGCGCAGCCTCTTGGCCCAAATAGCGCGTCGCTCCGCTCCGTGCTGTAAATATGAGCCTACCACTCTGGCATAAGTCTTTCAGTCCGGCCGTTGCCGAAAGCAGGCTTAAGTTAAGGCAAGATGATTAAATTGAGCGATTCACATATTTTAATAAAATAACTGTTGATAAGTCACAGTTAAGCAAGTTGTAACGTAGTTGTCGTTGGAAAAATTCAGATGAATTTGAATATTCAACCGTAGAACGCTAAAGAGGAGGGGGGAGGGGAGGAGGTGTTATATTGCTGCTAAACAACTGTTCGTCAAACTGCGGCCCGCGGGCCACATGAGCTCTGAGTCAAGTATTCGTGCGGCCCGTGGTCCTTAGCCGCATTTTATAATAATATGCGTAAAGCAACTAACAGCCGAATACAAAGCGTTAACAGCTTCTTAAGGGGGGTTGGACGTGAAACGGGCCGACTTGGAGCTGGAGAGGCACCACAGGACATTTTAATTTCCACTGTCTATACTTTTACAAATAAATTCGTAAAACTTTGTTAGCATGACCAGGAAGGATTCAGGATTAACACTCATAGCAGAGGAAGTTCAAAAACATAACAAAACATTTTTTTCATGCGAAATTTCATCATTTTTTCACTTGGTATTAGCTGCATTTGTTGCTGTAGGTACACTCATATATTGAATTTTGTATGATTTCTCTAGACCTGTTAAGATAAGTGGGGGACCTTTTTTCCCACGATCCTGTTCAAAGTAATGTTTTTTTTAATATCGGTGTTAACATGATACTGAATTGTAAGCTTAATTTAAGGTGACTGAAATGAGCTTCTTAGATAATGGCCAGAGGAATAGTAGAGGAAAGATTTCAGATGAGCAAAGAAAATACTGTCTCATTGACAAAAAGCCGCGCTGTGGAAGTAACGTCAGCAAAGCATGGGCTTTATGCTGCATAGAATAATAATGATAAAAAAGAAATAAGACTGATTCCAGTGCAACAACATTACTGACAGTAATCTGTGAAGCCACCATCAGCTTCAGTACTATAGCGTGGAATCGGATCAAGGAAATTCTGAAAGTGTGTCTGAAGTATTACTCTCAAAGCAGCTGCGGCTCGAATGTGAATTAGAACACAGTGAAGTACTGGTTGATAGCGCAAGTAAATCTAGCAGCCGAAATCATTGATCATGCTGAACGGCTCCCTGAACTTTCTTATTTACTGTTCATCTAGAACAAAGTTTCCAGAACTAGTGTCGGAACTTGATGTTGATCGATATGTATATGGTATCATCATTTTATTCGAAAGAGATGTTGGTCAATTCTGAAGAAATCATTAGTGGCAAGCGGCTTTTCATTGTCTGCATTCAATTCAGCTGTTAGGGATCACAATATGATAACCATCACAATCTGTAGTACCGCGCGTGGTTTCCCACAAGAGTATGGGTGTCTGGCAAATTACATTAGGGCAAACGGAAAGCTGCTCGCGAGGGAGCATACTCCACCAGAGATATGTATAGTATAGGTGATGATGTCCAGGCCACAGTGAACTCTGTTCCAAACATTAAAAATATCGTTACCTTAGAATTGCATTTACTGTCTCTACGATTTGGTAACATGAGGTGGGGTATCCGCCAAGAGAGATTATTTATATGAATGCGAGGTGTCTGTTATTTCAAACATGTCTGAAAGAGCAGACATCACGCGTTCACATAATTGAGTTCCCTCGATGGGCTCAATCCACCAGCTTCCATGGGAAGGTACACTACTGGCCATTAAAACTGCTACACCACGTGCTATAGACGCGAAATTTAGCCGACAGGAAGAAGATGCTGTGATATGCAAATGATTAACTTTTCAGAGCATTCACACAAGGTTGGCGCCTGTGGCGACACCTACAACGTGCCACCATGAGGAAAGTTTCCAACCGATTTCTCATAGACAAACAGCAGTTGACCGGCGTTCCCTGATGAAACGTTGTTGTGATGCCTCGTGTAAGGAGGAGAAATGCGTATCATCACGTTTCCGACTCGGATTGTAGCCTATCGCGATTGCGGTTTATCGTATCGCGGCATTGCTACTCGCGTTAGTCGAGATCCAATGACTGTTAGCAGAATATGGAAGCGGTGGGTTCAGGAACGCCGTGTTGGATCCCAACGGCCTCGTATCACTAGCAGTCGAGATGACAGGCATCTTATCCGCATGGCTGTAACGGATCGTGCAGCCACGTCTCGATCCCTGAGTCATCAGATGGGGACGTTTGCAGGACAACAACCATCTGCACGAACAGTTCGACGACGTTTGCAGCAGCATGGAATATCAGCTCGGAGACCATGGCTGCGGTTACCCTTAACGCTGCATCATAGACAGAAGCGCAATGGTGTACCCAATGACGAACCTGGGAGCACGAATGGCAAAACGTCATTTTTTCGGATGAATCCAGGTTCTGTTTACAGCATCATGATGGTCGCATCCGTGTTTGGCGACATCGCGGTGAACGCACATTGGAAGCTTGTATTCGTCATTGCCATACTGGCATATCACCCGGCGTGATGGTATGGGGTGCCATTGGTTACACGTCTCGGTCACCTCTTGTTTTCATTGACGGCACTTTGAACAGTGGACGTTACATTTCAGATGTGTTACGACCCGTGGCTCTACCCTTCATTCGATCCCTGCGAAACCCTACATTTCATCAGGATAATCCACGACCGCATATTGCAGGTGTTGTACGGGCCTTTCTGGATACAGAAAATGTTGGACTGCTGCCCTGACCAGCACATTCTCCAGATCTCTCACCAATTGAAAACGTCTCGTCAATGGTGGCCGAGCAACTGGCTCGTCACAATACTCCAGTCATTACTCATGATGAACTGTGGTATCATGTTGAAGATGTTGTTCTGGGTACTGATTTCTCAGTATCTATGCACCCAAATTGCGTGAAAATGTAATCACGTGTCAGTTCCAGTATAATATATTTGTCCAATGAATACCCGTTTATCATCTGCATTTCTTCTTGGTGTAGCAATTTTAATGGCCAGTAGTGTACAATCATTCTCGACCTCCTGTGGGACTCTCAAACTAGCAAGCATGGAGAACACGGACGGGATCTGCTGTTAGGTGGCGCTAGGGGGAACGTGGGTCAGCCATGGGGCGTACCGAGATAGTCCGAGCAAGTGCGGTAAACACTGTGTCTGTATGGGGCAGTGGTTAACACAACTGCCTGGTAAGCAAAATATCTCAGGTTCAAATTCCAGGCCATCACACATTTTATCAGGGAGCTACTGACTCCTCTGCAGCTGACATCATGAGTTCCTTTCCTTTCTTCCCCCTTCACCTTCAATTTACGTAAAAAGGACTTTTAGTTGGGGGAGCTTCTCTGTGGAGAAATGAAAGTAACATCAGGACTTGATAGCGCTTTATAATTACGATACAAACAAAGATTATAGTAATGCATCAAGTAAGCTGGATATAAGGAGGCTAGGATCAGACTTCACAGTTGAACTCCACCACTCCATCATACACTACCTGAGCAAATGTATGCGGACGCCTATTGTAGGACACTGATATGGGATGCGTCCACCTTTCGCCCTTTTGACTGCTTCAACTCCACTGGGAACATTTTCAATGGAGTGTCTGAATTTATCTTCGTATGGGAGTCCATTTCTCCTCGACAGCCGAAACCGCAGAAGATAGTGATGTAGGACGCTGGAATCTAGAGCGAAGTCGACGTTCCAACAAATCCCAAATGTGTTCCATTGGGTTTAGGTCGGGACTCTGGACTGGCCAGTGCACCTCAGGAAAGCTATTGTCCACAAAACATTGCCTCATGGATGCTCCTTTATGGCAGGGTGCATTGTCGTGTGATACGAGCAATCACAGTCTTCAAACTGTTCGTCTACTGTACACCATATACAATGCTCTAAAATTTTCTCATGTCCTTCCGTACTTAACATTTTCTTAAGCTCAGTAAGGCGACCACACCCTGATCACGAGAAACAAGTCCTTACTGTAACACCACTTTCTCTGTACTTCGTAGATGGTTCTATACATGTAGTACCGGCGTAATGTTAAATCTGTAAAAATTACCACCTGAAAACCGATAAATACGAGCGTATAAGAAAATAAATTTGCTATTTCATGAAACTTGATCCAAAATGGCGAACAGCCAAAAAAAAATTCTTAAATCTACAAAAAATGGTTTTCCTTAAATAATTAAAAAAACTGTAGCTCTGACCGAAAAATGGTAAATTAGAAAGTTGTAGGGGTTAAAAAGACCTATCGATTGCTATTTTATAGCTATCTATTGCTTTGTGACGCTCCGAGCTCTATCTATAAACACGTCAACAAGTGAACTCCCTTTGGCTCGTTAAAATTCACTTTCCCATACTTGCTATTTACTGTGAGTATAACTCGCAGTAAGTCAAAAAAGCACTTGCTTGAAAAATTAAAAAATGTCTGTTATTTTTCGAAATTTACAGATTTCTTTTAAAAAAAGATTCTCGATGATTGGCTAGATCTTCTCAGCGAATGGCCCTACAGTAATACATCTAGGCTTGTTTCCTTCACAAAGAGTTGTTCTACCATGCTGTTAGCTTTATATTTATTTAAAAAAACATTTTTTGCAAATTTTGTCCATATTGATAATCTTGGACAGAGTTTCATGAAAAAGAAACTCCACTTAAAATCTGATTTTCTACACGCTCATATTTCTTTCAGGTAATAATTTTTGAAATTGCTTCTCCATAATGCTTGGACTAATGATGGTAGGTAACGTTCTCCAAGCATTCATCAGACCCGAACCCTTCCATCGGACTGCCGAAAGCTGTAGTCTGATTGACCACTCCAGATCACTCGTTTCCAGTCAACCACCACCTCACGTGTCGCTTTGCATTGACTACAGAAATGTCTAGTTTATGAAGAGCTCCTCTACCATTGTACGCACAGTCATTTTGCTAGCTGGTCTGCCCATAGCACCCTGGAATTGACGAATAATTACTTCCGCTGATTTCATGCGATTTATTTAAACCACACTCCACAGTGCTCGAAGCTCTCTGTCCGTTAACAGGCCAGGTCTGTCTGTTCTTGGCTTAGCTGCGGTTGTTCCTTCACTTCTTCACTTCACAAACACATCAGCGACAGTCTACGTAAGCAGCTTTACAAGCATCGAAATTCCCCTGATGTACTTTTTACTGAGGTGACACACAATGCCGGCCAAAGTGGCCGTGCGGTTCTAAGCGCTGCAGTCTGGAACCGCGAGACCGCTACGGTCGCAGGTTGGAATCCTGCCTCGGGCATGGATGTGTGTGATGTCCTTAGGTTAGTTAGGTGTAACTAGTTCTAAGTTCTAGGGGACTAATGACCTCAGAAGTTGAGTCCCATAGTGCTCAGAGCCATTTTTTTGACACGCAATGACTAAACCTACATTCGAAGCCACTGAGCTCTTCTGACGATCCGATCTTCTGCTGTAACTGCGTCTCTAGTGGCAACACAATACTCGCCGTCCTCTTTTTTACTGGTGGGGCCGCCTCTCGTGTCATCTAGCGGTCAGTTCCGCAGTGGCCAGATGCTTTTGTTCAAATAGTGATGCACATGCAATATCAGATGGCTCTATTGAAAATTAAAGCTTACTGGTGTGTCCGCGTATCGTGACAGCTAGTAGTCAATTCTACAATTACATAGCGCTGTGCAGAACTTTTGTTCAGATGGTGATACAAATGCAAATTTAGATGGTTCTTTTGAAAATAAAAACTTCGTAGTCCTGTGCGAAAGTTAAAATATACCAAAGTTTCTGTATTTTGTCATGTAGAAGATACAGTTTTATGAAATCGGATAAATCTGTTTGCAAAACCTGTATAATAGACGCTTATACGACCATAAATCAGACTGGCGAGTTGACATTCGCATTCTCTCGCTCCCAGCGCACAGAATTTGACTGAATCGCGCTAGAGATCGGCTGAAAACAAATGCTTGCACCTGACACGAAAAATTCGTTTCTACTCTACCGAGTTCTACAATTTTTTGAAGAAATAAACGTTCGCGAGCAGCCCTGAAAGCTCACCAGAGCGCAAGGACGTGCGTAATATGCACGTGTTAGCTCGCGCCAGTGCGCTGTGGGGTCATCGTCTCCGTGGGTGTCAGTGAAAAGCGTTTACGTGGGCGTGGGAGGGACCGAAGCGCTGCCATGTCAGAGCGCGCCCTATCTGCAGCGCCTTTGTGTTGGCAGTGCGGCGGCGGCCGTGGCCGCAGTGCGTGAAATCCCGTTCCTTCTGCGGGATGGGCGCGCCTGCCAGCCGAGCGCGCCCGCTCCACTCCTCTAACATACAAACTAGACGCAGTACACGTTTCTTTATTTGTCCTCGTCTCGTCTCAGTCCATACAAACCTTGGAGGGTGTCTAGTCGAGTTTTACATCCTCCGCGGAGAAGAATATCAATCAGCTGACTTAGCGGAGGAGGAGAAAATATCAGAATTCTAGTTTACAAACGGGCCATGGAGTCTCGGTAATATACTACTGGCCATTAAAATTGCTACAACACGGGGATGACGTGCTACAGACGCGAAATTTAACCGACAGGAAGAAGATGCTGTGATATGCAAATTATTAGCTTTTCAGAGCATTCACACAAGGTTGGCGCCGGTGGCGACACCTACAACGTGCTACAATGAGGAAAGTTTCCAACCGATTTCTCATAGACAAACAGCAGTTGACCGGCGTTGCCTGGTGAAACGATGTTGTGATGCCTCGTGTAAGGAGGAGAAATGCGTATCATCACGTTTCCGACTCGGATTGTAGCCTATCGCGATTGCGGTTTATCGTATCGCGACATTGCTGCTCGCGGTGGTCGAGATCCAATGACTGTTAGCAGAATATGGAATCGGTGGGTTCAGGAGGGTAATGCGGAACGCCGTGCTGGATCCCAACGGCCTCGCATCACTAGCAGTCGAGATGACAGGCATCTTATCCGCATGGCTGTAACGGATCGTGCAGCCACGTCTCGATTGCTGAGTCAACAGATGGGGACGTTTGGAAGACAACAACCATCTGCACGAACAGTTCGACGACGCTTGCAGCAGCATGGACTATCAGCTAGGAGACCACGGCCTCGGTTACACTTGACGCTGCATCACAGACAGGAGCGCCTGTGATGGTGTACTCAACGACGAACCTGGGTGCACGAATGGCAAAACGTCATTTTTTCGGATGAATCCAGATTCTGTTTACAGCATCATGATGGTCGCATCCGTGTTTGGTGACATCGCGGTGAACGCACAGTGGAAGCGTGTATTTGTCATCGCCATACTGGCGTATCACCCGGCGTGATGGTATGGGGTACCATTGGTTACACGTCTCGGTCACCTCTTGTTTTCATTGACGGCACTTTGAACAGTGGACGTTACATTTCAGATGTGTTACGACCCGTGGCTCTACCCTTCATTCGATCCCTGCGAAACCCTACATTTCATCAGGATAATGCACGACCGCATGTTACAGGTCCTTTACGGGCCTTTCTGGATACAGAAAATGTTGGACTGCTGCCCTGGCCAGCACATTCTCCAGATCTCTCACCAACTGAAAACGTCTGGTCAATGGTGGCGGAGCAACTAGCTCGTCGCAATACGCCAGTCACTACTCTTGATGAACTGTGGTATCGCGTTGAAGCTGCGTGGGCAGCTGTACCTATACACGCCATCCAAGCTCTGTTTGACTCAACGTTCAGGCGAATCAAGGCCGTTATTACGGCCAGAGGTGGTTGTTCTGGGTACTGATTTGTCAGGATCTATGCACCCAAATTGCGTGAAAATGTAATGACATGTCAGTTCTAGTATAATATATTTGTCCAATGAATACCCGTTTATCATCTGCATTTCTTCTTGGTGTAGCAATTGTAATGGCCAGTAGTGTGCTTGATAGATTTCTAGAGATTTGTGACACCAGATGCACACGCATGGGTCACACACTTGCCGTAACTTACGAGCGGTTGGTTTGTGGGCGCGGAGCTGGTGCCCGATAGCGTCCCAGCTGGGATTCATCGGATTCAGATAAGCCGAATTTGATTGCCAAGACATCAACGTGAGTCTACTTCAAGCTCCTCAAACCACTGCTGTACGATTCAGGCCATGTGACACAGCTTGTTATCCTGGTGAAAGATGCCATCGCTGTTGAGGAAGACATCAAGCATAAGGGGATACAGGTGGTTCCTAACAATGTTCACGTAGTCCACTGCTGTCATGGTCTATTCGATTACGACCGCAGGTCCCATGGAGGCCCAGATGAATGTCTCCCATAACATGTTTCTAGCAGCCGTTCACCTGGATGACGGCGTATCTGGACACGACCATCGACACGGTTCAACAATAAACGGGATTCATCCGACCAGGCGACACGATTCTCTTGATAACTTATTGGCGCCTACTCGTTGTTTAAACTTTGCACAGTTGCTCACGACAGTAGCACCCTAACAGCCGACCAGCTTCGCCGTTCCCGAGATGCTCGCTCCCAGGCACTGGGCCACAACAATCTAGCTTATGTCAAAGTCGCTTAAGTCGGCGGATTTCCGCACTTGCGCCTCTTACCGTCGCTAGAATGATTCCACATTCGTCTCTGCTCCGCTCATATACGAGGGTTGTCCAGAAAGTAAGTTCCGATCGGTCGCGAAATGGAAACCGCAGTGAAAACCAGAGACGTTTTATTTGCAACAGTTAGGTACACCTTCCACCTACTTCTCTAAGTAGTCGCCGCTCTAACTTCAAGTGTTGTAGTGTTGTATCAACTTTCCAATATCCTCGTCATAGAAAGCAGCCGCCTGTGCTTTCGGCCAGTTATCTGCACTCCTCTGCAGCTCGTTATCTGTGGAAAAATTTTGTCTTCATAGCCAACGGTTCTTGTGAGCAGAGATGAGACTCAGGGGGAGCCAATTACGGACTGTATTGTGAGCGATCGAACACGTCTCATAGGAAACGCTGCAGGAGCGTCTTCATTGCCCCTGCAGTGAGCGGCCGAGAATTGGCATGAAGAAGGAACTACTCGACAGTTGTGTTATGTGGGCTGCATGACACAGGCGAAATCTCTAATCACGCCCTCATACTTGGCGGAAGACGCTATTCTCTAGGCATCTTTACGTGATCACTGTTCGCTCAAAACTGAAAAGAGCGATACGACACGATCAACGAGCATACTAGAGGCACTGCCCAACACATCTGTGCAAAGCTTTACCAGATTTTACCAGTGGTTTCCATTTCGCGACCGATTGGAACTTACTTTCTGGACAACCCTCGTACTTCTCTTACCGCACACCGTGCCCTCAGCATGAGCAGGCAGCATAGAACCTCACGGAGGAAATGGTCATAATGTTTTGGCTGAACAGTGTGTACTATAGAATGACTACGACGTTTACATGGTCGCTGCCAAATCTTATCTTTAGGCTTATTAATACAATTAGTATTAAAATGGTTCAAATGGCTCTGAGCACTATGTGACTTAACATCTGAGGTCATCAGTCCCCTAGAACTTAGAACTAGTTAAACCTAACTAACTTAAGGACATCACACACATCCATGCCCGAGGCAGGATTCCAACCTGCGACCGTAGCGGTCGCGCGGTTCCAGACTCACACACCTAGAACCGCTCGGCCACACCGGCCGGCAATTAGTATCATACAGGACATTGACATTAGTTAGCTCGTATCTTCGCATAACTTCCTGAATACACCCCTGGAACTAAAATACGTCGCTATAATAGGCCTCTTTGTAAGTTCCATGTAGGTATATACATTCAGCTGACAGAAACAATATTAATAATGACTCAGCAGATAATATTTCATTTCCACGATTTATCTGCAGGGACTGTTTAATGCGACTGTAGAACTTCAGCCGGCCGGTGTGCCCGAGCGGTTCTAGGCGCCTCAGTCTGGAAACGCGCGACCGCTACGGTCGCAGGTTGGAATCCTCCCTCGGGCATGGATGTGTGTGATGTCCTTAGGTTAGTTAGGTTCAATTAGTTCTAAGTTCTAGGGGACTGATGACCTCAGAAGTTAAGTCCCATAGTGCTCAGAGCCATTTTTTTATGACCTCAGACGTTGAGTTCCATAGTGCTCAGGGCCATTTGAACCATTTGTAGAACTTCATCTTTGATTGGAAATGGATTACACATTACAGAAGTTGACAACAGGGGATTTTCAATAGGACTCTTTCCATAGTAAAACGGGTTGCGTATTACTTATCGTGCTCGGATGTCACATGCGTAATTGTACACTTCTTGACAAAAAAGAGAAGCGTCCAGAAGTAAGTCCAATGTGAATGTAACTTCGTACACGTACACATCATGGGCGATTATGAAAATCATTACGGTTGCAATAGTATGTGACAAGTAGCATGGTCATCAAAGTGCATTAGGGATGTTCGTGTTCAGTGTTATCAGGCCTAGTAGGGTATACAGGGTGTTACAAAAAGGTACGGCCAAACTTTCAGGAAACATTCCTCACACACAAATAAAGAAAAGATGTTATGTGGACATGTGTCCGGAAACGCTTAGTTTCCATGTTAGAGTTCATTTTAGTTTCGTCAGTATGTAGCGTACTGTACTTCCTCGATTCACCGCCAGTTGGCCCAATTGAAGGAAGGTAATGTTGACTTCGGTGCTTGTGTTGACATGCGACTCATTGCTCTACAGTACTAGCATCAATCACATCAGTACGTAGCATCAACAGGTTAGTGTTCATCACGAACGTGGTTTTGCAGTCAGTGCAATGTTTACAAATGCGGAGTTGGCAGATGCCCATTTCATGTATGGATTAGCACGGGGCAATAGCCGTGGTGCGGTACGTTTGTATCGAGACAGATTTCCAGAACGAAGGTGTCCCGACAGGAAGACGTTCGAAGCAATTGATCGGCGTCTTAGGGAGCACGGAACATTCCAGCCTATGACTCGCGACTGGGGAAGACCTAGAACGACGAGGACACCTGCAATGGACGAAGCAATTCTTCGTGCAGTTGACGATAACCCTAATGTCAGCGTCAGAGAAGTTGCTGCTGTACAAGGTAACGTTGACCACGTCACTGTATGGAGAGAGCTACGGGAGAACCAGTTGTTTCCGTACCATGTACAGTGTGTGCAGGCACTATCAGCAGCTGATTGGCCTCCACGGGTTCACTTCTGCGAATGGTTCATCCGACAATGTGTCAATCCTCATTTCAGTGCAAATGTTCTCTTTACGGATGAGGCTTCATTCGAACGTGTTCAAATTGTAAATTCTCACAATCAACATGTGTGGGCTGACGAGAACCCGCACGCAATTGTGCAATCACGTCAGCGACACAGATTTTCTGTGAACGTTTGGGCAGGCATTGTTGGTGATGTCTCGATTGGGCACCATGTTCTTCCACCTACGCTCAATGAAGCACGTTATCACGATTTCATACGGGATACTCTACCTGTGCTTCTAGAACATGTGCCTTTACAAGTACGACACACCATGTGGTTCATGCACGATGGAGCTCCTGCACATTTCAGTCGTAGTGTTCGTACGCTTCTCAACAACAGATTCGGTGACCGATGGATTGGTAGAGGCGGACCAATTCCATGGCCTCCACGCTCTGCTGACCTCAACCCTCTTGACTTTCATTTATGGGGGCATTTGAAAGCTCTTGTCTACGCAACCCCGGTACCAAATGTAGAGACTCTTCGTGCTCGTACTGTGGACGGCTGTGATATAATACGCCATTCTCCAGGGCTGCATCAGCGCATCAGGGATTCCATGCGACGGAGGGTGGATGCATGTATCCTCGCTAACGGAGGACATTTTGAACATTTCCTGTAACAAATTGTTTGAAGTCACGCTGGTACGTTCTGTTGCTGTGTGATTCCATTCCATGATTAATGTGATTTGAAGAGAAGTAATTAAATGAGCTCTAACGTGGAAACTAAGCGTTTCCGGACACATGTCCACATAACATAATTTCTTTTTTTGTGTGTGAGGAATGTTTCCTGAAAGTTTGGTCGTACCTTTTTGTAACACCCTGTATAAGGGTGTGAACAGTGTCAGACCAGACTGCGTTGTCACCACCTGAGAGAGCTTAAAACGGGTCTCATTGTGGGTCTCCATCTGGGCGGCTGGTCTAATTGTGGAATAACCAGATTTGTGGAACAGTCGGATGTGACGATGGTGTGCACGGAAACGTGAGGGCTGGTTTCTTCGTTCTCAAGGTCCCAGTCGACTACGTCTGCCCACCACAAGGGGGAATCGACGTTTCGTCCAGCAGGTACATCGTAGCGGCTTCACATCTGCGTCTGCCATCCGAAAACAAGTGACCGAGTGGCCGCAGCATTCTATGTCATCCCGCAACACTGGTCGGAGATTAGCAGCACCCAGACTAGAGAATAAATGTCCCATGCGTAGGCTACCGTTAACGCCACAATTGCCGCTCGGAGTGGCCGCGCGGTTTGAGGCGCCATGTCACGAATTGCGCGGCCACTCCCTCCTGAGGGTCGAGTCCTCCCTCTGGCATGGGTGTGTGTGTTGTTCTTAACATAAGTTAGTTTAAGTAGTGTGTAAGTCTAGGGACCGATGACCTTAGCAGTTTGGTCCATTAGGAATTCACACACATTTAAACATTTTTTTTAAACTCCACAACTCCAACGACTGCGTTTGGAGTGGTCCCACGACTGGAAAGCATGGACTTCTAATGAATAGCGCCGCAGTTATTCAGTGATGAATCGTGTTTTTGTACTACACCGGATGACCATCGTCTGCAAGTATGGCAGGCTGGGAGAACTTCTACTCTTACAAAGTTTGAAAGAGACGCCGCGGTGTTACTGTTGGCGTCGTGTATGACTGCAGGTCATGGCTGGTAGTGATTGAGGGAACTCTCTCAGCATAACGGTACGTCACGGACTACCTGCGTCCTCGTGTGTTACCTCTCATTCAACGAGATCGTGGTACAACTTTTCAACAGAAAATGGAATAACAATCAGAGAAATTAGACCTCATATGGGGTTTACCGACAGTTGCAATTCCTGTGTAGCATTTGCAGTTTGCATCAGAAATGCCACGTGTCTCTACGAACTGTGTACTTCATGTTGAGGTGCTCTCGAGGCCAGCTAGATCTCCAGAACCGTCCTCGATAGAACATTTGTGGAGTCAGCTCGGTCCCAGTACGAGTATCGAAGACATAAAGGACTAGTTATAATAGTTGTAGGTCAGCTTGCTCCAGGAGAGGAAACAACGGCTTAATGACACACTACCCTACCGAATCAGAGCACGTATTCAGGCCAGAGAGGATGCAACGTCTTATTGATAAATAGGCTCATACTGCCAATTTCTTTTTAAATTCTGACTCATTTTTGTAAGCACTGAAATAACATCACATAGCCACACACCCCATGGAGTTTCGTTTCGCTCTTCCTTTCTGGGTGCGTCATATTTGTATTAGACAGTGTATTTTCGCGGTCTTTGGTATGAAGCAATTTATCCTCATTTTCATTTGCTGTCTCTCTTCACAGATGTGGTTTCATCCTTGCTTCTGATGGAGTGACAATTCTAATTATTATCGTTCTCTTTGATCCGCCATATATCGTTGGATCCGAGGAGCAGGGGCCTTAACGTAATATTTCAGTTCGTCTCATAAACACCAGTAGTAGTGTGAAACGACACCTACATTCATACGAGTAACATCTACATCTGTATTCCATAAGATGCCTTATGGTGTGCGGTGGAAGATACTTCTAACGCTACTACAAATTCCCCCGTTTTCTGATCCAAACTGCAAATGGTATACAGGAATTGCAACTGTCGGTAAACCCCACATGAGGTCTAATTTCTCTGATTGTTATCGTCGCGATCATTTCGCGAGGTGTATGTGGGACGATGTAAGAGTCAATCATTTCTACTGAACTCCATGTTCCGCGCTCATAGGTAGCACACCGCGCCTGGTACACGTCCGACGCGGCGCTCGGGGGCCACAGCACCAAGTTAAGACACCTGAAGATGGGCTTATAAGAGCCCGAAACCGGTCGTGTGATAATAAAAGAACTTTACAACTGAAGCGGTATTTTCAACCTCTGGTGCAAAAATTGTATTATCTTGCTCAAAAATACTCCACCTACCTGAATTACGTTCCGCCTGATTTATATGCAACCCACATAACATAACTGTCTTGCAGTTCCTCTAATCTCTTGCCGGTACACTCCTTTGACCATACAAAATGGTTACTACCTGAGAACATTGCTCTGTATGGCCTTCATTCAGATGAAGAATAATATTACGATAATGCAAAAATCAGGAAACACGTTATTAGAGATGATAAGCATTTAGCGCTAGTAAATTCAAATTTATTGCAATTAATAACATTTCAAAAAAGCAAATTTCACTTTGTAATTACATAACGAAAATTTTGTTCTAGAACAGAGGGATTGGGATAACTCTAATTTCTTGCTCGATAAGTCTGGGTTCGAATCACTTTTCGGACAACCATTTTTAACAAGCATGAACAGATCCTCTTCGTCTCTTGTAACACCAATTGAACAACGTATATAATGATCTTTTCTTCGTCTGTGATTATAGTCGTACAGAATTTTTTGAAAAAAATTTCCGCCATTTGATTGTTAATTGTTCGCTTATTGTAAACAATTATGATGTCGGCTTTTTAACCATTCTCAAGTGTGTTTAGAGATGTTAATTTATTTCTGACCTATCTGTGACGAAATATGTTTTCGCGACGGAGACAGGTCACAGACTGTTCAGACATACTTTAACAATTCAACATGTACTTGAGAATGGCTACAAAGCCGAACTCATGATGGTGTACAATAATGAACAGTTAACAGTTAAATGGCGAAAAATGTCTAAAAAGAATGAACAACGTAGGTTTGCACCTTAATTCCAAATCCACATTAATCGATGTCCATTCGCTACCGACAGGAGGAGCGTCTGTGTACTTTAGGCCGTGTAAAGGCGGAAGTCGCGGCAAGTAGAATTTGTCACCAGTTAGCTAATCAGGAATTTTATTGTATTAATGAACGGATAGTAATGTAAGGCCGCAGGGCACTTATTTCTTATTATATTTATACTTGTACTTAAGATATTGAAAAACTGATACTTGTTTTGGATTCAAACTAAGATCTCCCATTTCGCTGGATGTGAGCCGTTGGGGACGATACAGTTCCACCTTTTGCTGTTCACGCCGCGCGGGATTAGCCGAGCGGTCTCAGGCGCTGCAGTCATGGACTGTACGGCTGGTCCCGGCGGAGGTTCGAGTCCTCCCTCGGGCATGGCTGTGTGTGTTTGTCCTTAGGATAATTTAGGTTAAGTAGTGTGTAAGCTTAGGGACTGATGACCTTAGCAGTTAAGTCCTATAATATTTCACATACATTAACACACATTTGTTGTTCACCCAAAATTCAAAACTCCTCAAAGTCTCCACGAAAGGTGCGTGCCTGGATCCAGATCGTGACCCGACATAAAAATTTTCATGTCACTTCCAGTTGTAGCATGCGTACACCTCACTACAAGTGAACAATACTCATGATTTTAACCGTGTATCCGTGCATTGTCAACAATAACGATTGGTACCTGCCTTGGTTCCCAGTCAGATACAGAACTTTTCGTAATATTATTTCAGATTCAAAGATGCCACTACTAGCTACTGGTAAAAAATAATTCGAAGCTGAATGTCTCTTCGTGTGTAGTCGACAATGATCATATGTGCGGGTTCGATTTCCACTCTGCACGGAACTATTCCTCACGCTATATCCAGTTAAAACATACCCTCTTGTCACTGGTTGTGAAACACACCGATATTTAACGTTTGTTTATCGCTAGAAAACAACGGCGATAGGTGCCGGATTCGATACCAAGTAAGGCAAAACTTTTTCGTCCAGTGATTTCAGTTTCAATCATCTCTCTACTGCTGAAAATTTTCGGTTGCAAACCTTTCATTGTACTTAGTTTACAATCTATTAGGTGCTGTGCTCGAATCAACTTCCAGCACAATACTTTACGCCACGTCATTTGAAGTTTACACACGCGCACTTTTTTTTATGACTGGGACCATATTTAAGATCGGATTGGGTTAGTTAACAGGGAAAATAGTTGCTGTATATGAGTTTTGGGTTCTAGTCTAGTATAAAATTATTGTCATGTAATTTGAAGTTGAAACTTGCTTTTTGAGATATTGCCTATTGTAATAAATTTGAATTTACAAGTGTTAGATGTGTGTCATTTCTAATAAAGTGTTTCGTGAGATTTGCATTATCGTCATGTTATTTTCCATCTCAACCGAAAGCCATACAGAACAGTGTTGTCTAGTGGTCTCTTGCAGTAGCCATTTTGTGTAGTCAAAGGCTGTACCGGCAAATAATTAGAGGAACTGCCAGACAGCTACGTTATATGGGTTGCATACGAATCAGGCGGAATGCAATTCAGATCGTTCTGGTACTTTTGAGCACGATAGTAAATATTACGTGCAAAATGTTAACATGGTCATCCGTAAATGTAAATTTATGGGTATATCTGACAGGTACCTCAACAATCTTTCATTGTAATTTATAATCAGCTTTTATATTATTTAGCTTCGCTAGAAATTGTGGTTTCATCTGCAGATGCAAATCCTTTGCAGAAAGTGTATCTGTGAGCAACTGACAAACCTGCACATTGAAGACCTACATGGTCTGAAGGATTCATGTTATGTGGCTGTAACGGGGAGTCCATACTGAAACGGACCACATATGTATAAAATTTCACTTGCTCCATCGCCACTTTAAATTCAGCATGTCTGCAGCGAATGAAAGTAAAAAATCTTTTCGTACTAATAATTTAAGAAATCTCCTAAATCCTGTAATAGGAGAGATTTTTGCCTTATTAACAAAGGCACACACAAAAAATTACGTCTTGAGTTATATACTGTATTCTCTACCATTTTTGCAGTGTGATAGCACGCGACTTTGTAATTTAACTTAAGCCGTGTTAAACTAAATCAGTCAAACTTCAGAATCATGGGAATCGAGTCCCTCTCGTATTTCACAGAATTAGACTCACTACTGTGTGAGCTAATTTTAAAAGCTTAAATCAAAATTAAATTCTATATTTCTTCCTTTTAACGACTTGTCACACAAAATAAATGTATCCCTAATTGAATGAGTACCAATTAGAGTCACTTCCACTGCGTCAGAACAATAATACTCAGTCTCACATAACAAGATATTGAATGGCTAAGTATGGCTCGGTGGTACAGTGAATCACTCATTTAATTATTTCAGTTAAGTATCTGAAAATCCAGATGACCAATTCAGAAAAAATGTGCCCAGTCCAGTACAGCAATCAGTTTTTAATAAAGCCAAAGAAAATCGGTCGAGGCGAGTGAATCTACACTACTGGCCATTAAAATTGCTTCAGACGTTTTCAATTGGTGACAGACCTGGAGAATGTGCTGGCCAGGGCAGCAGTCGAGCATTTTCTGTATCCAGAAAGGCCCGTAAAGGACCTGCAACATGCGGTAGTGCATTATCCTGCTGAAATATAGGGCTCCGCAGGAATCGAATGAAGGGTAGAGCCACGAGTCGCAACACATCTGAAATGTAACGTCCGCTGTTCAAAGTGCCGTCAGTGCGAACAAGAAGTGAGCGAGACGTGTAACCAATGGCACGCCATACCATCACGCTGGGTGATACGCCAGTATGGCGATGGCGAATACACGCTTCCAATGTGCGTTCATCGCGATGTCGCCAAACACGGATGCGGCCATCATGATGCTGTAAACAGAACCTAGATTCATCCGGAAAAATGACGGTTTGCCATTCGTGCACCCAGGTTCGTCGTTGAGTACACCATCACAGGCGCTCCTGTCTGTGATGCAGCGTCAAGGGTAACCGCAGTCATGGTCTCCGAGCTGATAGTCCATGCTGCTGCAAACGTCGTCGACCTGTTCGTGCAGATGGTTGTTGTCTTTCAAACGTCCCCATCCGTAGACTCAGGGATCGAGACGTGGCTGCACGATCCGTTACAGCCATGCGGATAAGATGCCTGTCATGTCGACTGCTAGTGGTACGAGGCCGTTGGGATCCAGCACGGCGTTCCGCATTACCCTCCTCAACCCACAGATTCCATAATCTGCTAACAGTCATTGTATCTCGACCACCGCGAGCAGCAATGCCGTGATACGATAAACCGCAATCGCGATAGGCTACAATCCGACCTTTATCAAAGTGGTACGCATTTCTCCTCCTTACACGAGACATCACAACAACGTTTCGCCAGGCAACACCGGTCAACTGCTGTTTGTGTATGGGAAATCGGTTGGAAACGTTCCTCATGTCAACAGGTTGTAGGTGTCGCCACCGGTGCCAGCCTTGTGTCAATGCTCTGCAGAGCTTATCATTTGCATATCACAGCATCTTCTTTTTGTGGTTAAATTTCGCGTCTATAGCACGTCATCTTCGTGGTGTAGCAATTTTAATGGCCAGTAGTGTATGTTTCCTTGAGAATCTAGTTGGAGATGGCACTTAAGAAGAGAAAATTTTAGCCCTACACGCGTGGGGTGACAATCTGACATACGAGAATTGCTAATACGTTGACCTTAGCGGGAAAAGTGTAATGTTCAGGAAGAGTGAAAGAAAATGAAGAAAGGAACAAAAAACAAGAAAAGTTCAGATCTAGTTTCTTAGAGGAGAAAACTTTGCAAGAGAAAAGTTTTAGATACTCGCATCGCTTAAGTGGACACAAACTTCCCTTCACCTTTTTACGAGAACGGCAGTGATCTCCCAGACACGCAGATGTAAAATGAAACTCACTCATGTTGTCTTCGGTTATGCGGGAGTAATGGGACGTCACCGTATTATGCAGTCGTAGCGCGGGAAATGATTTTCGATTTGACATATCGCATTTTAGATAAGCCACAAAAATAGCTTGACTTCATAAATTTTCGCAGTAGGAAAAAACAAACTTGTCATAAACAACGTAACATTAAATTCGTGACTGCATTATAGTAACATATCAAAGGAATGGCACATCTGTCCACCTCTGTGTCAGAAAACAGACTATTACCTTAAATGAAAATTAAGTCCCATGCTTCTTGACAGACTGTAGGGGAACGATGCAGGAGACCCGCACCGCCGTAATAGGCAAGGTCCTAATGGAGTTGGTTTGCCGTTGCCTTCCTCCGACCGTAATGGGTATAAATGATGATGATGAAGACGACACAACATCAGCTCATCTTGGGGCAGGTGAAAATCCCTGAGCCCGCTGGGACCCCGTGCTCGGGAAGCGAGAACGCTACCGCGAGACCACGAGCTGCGATCAATACCTTGAAAGGAAGTTAAATTACCGCACAACAGACGTGAAAGTTTGTATGTTGTCTATGAGGTCGACTTACGGTCCACTGCTAGATGTAGGAAGTATGGCTTGCACTGTATATTTTAATAATTAATTATTCGCCTCTAAAAAGATTGTTGCGTCGTGAAGTGTCAATAATGCCCAGCAAATATTAGACTTTAAGGTGTATGCGTAATAACATCAGCGCTGTAGATAATACATTCTTCAGCTGTCGCCTCTGAGTCACGATCCAAAATACCAATGGCTTGTAAAGATTTTGTGACACATTTTTAGCAGTGTTTTTGCGCCAGGATGTAGATACATGTTGCTGTGCAATACTATTGCAAATTGTGGTCCACAGTTTGTAGAATTGATGCTTATAATAATACTTCTTAAAATTGCTTAGCACTTTATGATCACAAACATCAAATTTTGAGACCGAAGAATAATAGAAGAGAAGAATATTGGGAAGCGTTCCAAGTCATAGGAAAGTACAGCTTTATCACATACGCAAATCGTAATGACGTACATGTCATTTTCAGTTAGAGATTTATTATGTTTGCCGGCCGAAGTGGCCGAGCGGTTCTAGGCGCTTCAGTCCGGAACCGCGCGACCGATACGATCGCAGGTTCGAATGCTGCCTCGGGCATGGATGTGTGTGATGTCCTTAGGTTAGTTAGGTTTAAGTAGTTCTAAGTTCTAGGGGACTGATGACCTCAGAAGTTAAGTCCCATAGTGCTCAGAGCCATCTGAACCATTTTTTTATTATGTTTAATTGTTCTCGCCAATGGTCTTCAGAATTGTATGTTGTTCAGACACTGAGGGACGATGCATATAATACAAAATAGTTTGTACCAATTATCAGTGCTCTGTTTCATCCGACTTTACGAATGACCACTAGATATCTAATCATATTTCATGTTCATAAGTTGCAGATCACTGTTTTATGAACGTGAAAAGGCATGAGCCGAGAGGCATCTTGTACGTTGTTGACAGTTCGTTGAGATACACTGGATGGTTAACTCCAAACCTTAGCACTGATACTGTGTGTAGTAATGTGAACAGAACACCTCATTTACCCTCTTGTGTTTGTCTCTTGTAGATGAAGAAATAGTCTCAGCCGTCTTTAAGATGATGAGGAGAAATGTGCCAGTGTGTAGCAGCATGTATCCATAAATCTTGAAATATGTAGCTCCAAAGATAATGTCTTCTTTAACATATATTGTGGATGATTCACTCACGCAAAGAGGAAGTCTAGAGATCAGGACTGCAGCAAGAATTATATTATTAAAAACGTTGCGATAAGGATGCTTTATACCCGAACGCTCCGGCAAGAGTCCATAATAGGCTACTGCGTAATCGCCCGCTGGCATGCAGTGAATTTCACGGCCTGGCCAGAGGCACTTTTGTTTCAGAAAGAGCAGATCCACCAACGACTTCATAAAGGGGACTAACGCGTGGTGGAAGCAGGGCTAATAAGTATAATGTGGCCATCGCAGCCGCCTTTGACAACGCCTACGTCCAATGTAATTTTCGTCTAGCTGAGAAATATCAAAACCCCTGTTTGTACAGGGCTATTACAAATGATTGAAGAGATTTCATAAATTCACTGTAGCTCCAGTCATTGACATATGGTCACGATACACTACAGATACGTAGAAAAACTCATAAAGTTTTGTTCGGCTGAAGCCGCACTTCAGGTTTCTGCCCCCAGAGCGCTCGAGAGCGCAGTGAGACAAAATGGCGACAGGAGCCGAGAAAGCGTATGTCGTGCTTGAAATGCACTCACATCAGTCAGTCATAACAGTGCAACGACACTTCAGGACGAAGTTCAAGAAAGATCCACCAACTGCTAACTCCATTCGGCGATGGTATGCGCAGTTTAAAGCTTCTGGATGCCTCTGTAAGGGGAAATCAACGGGTCGGCCTGCAGTGAGCGAAGAAACGGTTGAACGCGTGCGGGCTAGTTTCACGCGTAGCCCGCGGAAGTCGACGAATAAAGCAAGCAGGGAGCTAAACGTACCACAGCCGACGGTTTGGAAAATCTTACGGAACAGGCTAAAGCAGAAGCCTTACCGTTTACAATTGCTACAAGCCCTGACACCCAATGACGAAGTCAAACGCTTTGAATTTTCGGCGCGGTTGCAACAGCTCATGGAAGAGGATGCGTTCAGTGCGAAACTTGTTTTCAGTGATGAAGCAACATTTTTTCTTAATGGTGAAGTGAACAGACACAATGTGCGAATCTGGGCGGTAGAGAATCCTCACGCATTCGTGCAGCAAATTCGCAATTCACCAAAAGTTAACGTGTTTTGTGCAGTTTCACGGTTTAAAGTTTACGGCCCCTTTTTCTTCTGCGAAAAAAACGTTAGAGGACACGTGTATCTGGACATGCTGGAAAATTGGCTCATGCCACAACTGGAGACCGACAGCGCCGACTTCATCTTTCAACAGGATGGTGCTCCACCGCACTTCCATCATGATGTTCGGCATTTCTTAAACAGGAGATTGGAAAACCGATGGAGATCATGATCAGCACTTCATGTCATGGCCTCCACGCTCCCCGACATAACCCCATGTGATTTCTTTCTGTGGGAGTATGTGAAAGATTCAGTGTTTAAACCACCTCTGCCAAGAAACGTGCCAGAACTGTGAGCTCGCATCAACGATGCTTTCGAACTCATTGATGGGGACATGCTGCGCCGAGTGTGGGAGGAACTTGATTATCGGCTTGATGTCTGCCGAATCACTAAAGGGGCACATATCGAACATTTGTGAATGCCTAAAAAAGCTTTTTGAGTTTTTGTATGTGTGTGAAAAGCATTGTGAAAATATCTCAAATAATAAAGTTATTGTAGAGCTGTGAAATCGCTTCAGTCATTTGTAATAACCCTGTATATAAAATAGTCCAGTCAATTATTATAAAGGCTGAAGCTTTGAGTGCAGAGCGTGGTAGTAAGAGGTAATTACACGCGCTATCGAAGGCAATCCACAAGACACTAACTGCGGTCCAGATGTTAGGAATTAACCACTGACCACTTGATAGTATTAATGGATTAGGATGATGATGCACACGGAAACTTCGGGTATTCATACGACATATTCAGAGAACTCTAAGACTAAACTATAGGAAAACCCAACAAGTATTCCCGTACTTACGCACACATAACAAACAAGTAATAGGTGTCCGTTAGAGAACTTACTTGGTGAAAGATGGTTTGTTGCTAGCTACAAATGACCTACAAAGACACACCCGAGTTAGATCCACTTCAAACTGTCACGTATAAATCAAAATTTTCAACATTCAAACAGTAAGATTCTCATTAGCATTGCTGTGTCAGCAGCAAGTGTGTGGCCCTAAGAGTTGAGTCAGATACAGCACAGGCGCATGGAGCGAGGTATCGATACGGAGCACAGCCTTAGACTGAATAACCATAGAACAGGAAATCAGCCGCGTCCTTTTGAAAGAAACCCTCCCTGCTCGCACCGAGCTCCGTTCAGAGAGATCACGGATATCATAAACCTGGCTGGGTGACCAATGATGATCATTTCGATTATTTTCTGTAAAATGTATTTCTCCTGTTCATTAAATAAGAAAAATTATTTCTTGTCAGTTTAACTACGTTTTCCAGACCAGTTTTATTTTGGCTGTACACTAGTCTCCACAGAGAACTGCTAAGCTTCAGATCGAAAAGGGAAGAAAGCAATTAAAACCCCAAGTACATATCAAATTATGTCAGTTATATATTGCAGTTTCTTTCGTTGGTCCCTCCTGTTAAATGTGGTTATTTTTACATTACTATTTTTTCACATTTGTTTATTAGTTTTATTTTCCTTTATTGTAAGTGGTAGATTTCGTTTATTTTTTTCGGTTGCTGTGTTCGATTGATAGCTAACTGCAATACTCATAAGTCTTCATTTCTTGCAACTATAGACAGTTTTAGATCATATGTAGTTTACCGTGTTAATTCAACTAATTTCATTTTTTTTCCATATGAGTAGGTTATCTACTGTATATAGTCTGGAGTGTTAAAATATTGCGTATGAAAACAGAATAAATGATAACTACATGTGACATAACGACTAAAGCTATTCTGAGCCCGACAGAAACAGCGGGCTCTACATGAACAGTAAAATTAAAGTTTTCTTTAACCCCATGATTGGTCTGAGCAAGACAATGCTTTACTAAGCGTGGTTTTATTTAAGGTGGCTAGCCTCCACCATCTTCCAACCTCTGAACTGAGAAAAGCAAGGAATACTGGGATTTAACGTCCCGTTGACTTGATCGTTACAGATGGATTGCAATCTCGGATTGAGGAGGCAATCCCATGCGATTTAATTAAGCACAGAAAACCTAAATATGCGTAGCCGGACGGGGATATGAACCGCCATCCTCTAGAATGAGAGTGCAGTGTCTTACAACTGCGCCACCTCGCTCGGTCTTTGAATGACATACACAGCATGTTATAGTGGGACCTATAGTTTAATATCATCTCCGAATTGTGGGGCAGCTTGTCATTTTTGACATATTCGGATCATCGTCAGAGGCTAAAAAAGCGATGAGTGACAGAGAAAAGCTAGGAGCGACGATTCCGACACTTGCCCAGTTACGCACTCATTCACTTAGACAACGAGCCAAATTTTAGACAGCAGCAGAGGTAAAAAGAAATTCCAAAAGGTGTGCTCAGATACGAGATTTTCTGAGACGTAGTAGTGAAAAACTGGTATTACTTTGAGGAGTGATGATTCTTCGATAGAGTTTTATATTTTTGATTACTCTTTCTTGCACTTCTTTGAGTTTGTATTTGTATTATCATGAAAGCGTGGAATACAATGCTCCAGTTGTCAACGGTGGAAATAAAAGGACATAATATGAGACCTGCTTGCAGCAAAAAGTGAGCTGTTTGCGTTATTTACTATCCTTAAAATTAAAAAAATGTACAGTAAACACACACAACTAATACAACGCAGGTGAAGCGTACAGCTGAAATGTGTTCGAAAACGCCGAAAATCGGTCATCCTGGTGTACACACGTCAACTAATTGATGCTTCAGGACGACACACATAGAATAAGAAGATCACAAAATCGGAAGTAGAACCAAATAGTAATTTAACCTTAAGAAACTTGCGCTCCAAAAAGTAGTTTCTTGATTAACGTTAGAGAATAACAACAGACTGCAAAATAATAACTCATCTGGAATCATTATATAACGCAATTATTATATACATAAAACAAACGTATTATAGGTCATCGAAGGTGGTTCGTAAATAAAAAGAAGCGAATTGCGTACGGCACAAAAACCAGCATTTAATTTAGACGGACCACATCTCTAACAATAAAAAAAAATACTTTGGTGGGGCTATGTTATATTCCGAGTTAGCAATGAAGCTGTAATTGTTTTCACAGTTCACCAGGTACGGATGGAACGCAGTTCGATTTTACAAAGAGTACACTACGACATCGGCCCCTTACCGAACTTGCGTTTATCATGAATCTCTCGCCTAGCCCAAATTCACGACTGGTAAAAAGCGCAGGTGATTCCAGTATATAAGAAAGGTAAAAGGACGGATCCTCAAAATTACAGACCAATATCCCTAACTTTTGTTTGCTGCAGAATCCTTGAACACATTCTCAGTTCGAATATAATGAACATTCTTAAGGCTAAGCAGCTTAATGTCCGCTAATCAGCATGGTTTTAGAAAGCATCGCTCATGCGGAACTCAGCTTTCCCTTTTCTCACATGATATACTGAGAACTAAGGATGAAGGTCAACAGGCAGATTCCGAATTTCTTGATTTCCGGAAAGTATTTGACATGGGACCCCATTGCAGGCTGTTAACGAAGGTGCGAGCACATGGAATAAGTTTACAGATACATGAGTGGCTCGAAAATTTCTTAAATAGTAAAACATAGTACGTTGTCCTCGACGGCGAGTGTTCATCAGAGACAAGGATATCGTCAGGAGCGCCCTAGGAAAGTGTGATAGTACCGCTGTTTTTCTCTACATACATAAATGATTTTGCCAAGAGTGTGGTCGTCAGTCTGCGGTTGTTTGCTGATGATGCCGTGGTGTACGGTAAGGTGTCGAAGTTGAGTGACTGTATGAAGATACGAGACGACTTAGACAAAATTTCCAGTTAGTTTAATAAATGGCAGATAGTCCTAAATGTGGAAAAATGTAAGTTAATTCGTAGGAAGACCAAACCTCTAATGTTGCAGATACAGTATTACTAGTATCCAGCTTGACACAGTCAAATCGTTTAAACACGAGTATCTAGGCGTAACGTTGCAAAACGATATAAGGTGGAACGAGAATGGAAAACTATGATAGGGGAGGCAACGGTCGACTTCGGTTTATTGGCCAATATTTGGGAAGAGTGGTTGCCCTGTAAAGGAGACCGCATATAGGTTGCAGGTGTAACCTATTCTTGAGTACTGCTCGAGTTTTTGGGATCCGTACTGGGTCGGATTGAAGGAAGAATTCGAAGCCATTTAGAAGAGGGCTGCTAGATTTGTTACCGCTAGGTTCGAAGAAAACTTAAGTGTTATAGATATGCTTCGGGAACTCAAATGGGAATGCCTGGAGGGAATGCGGCGTTCTTTTCGGAAAACACTGTCGATGAAATTTAGAGAACCGGCATTTGAAGCTGACTGCCAAAGATTCTGTTCCCGCCAAGATGCATCGCGCGAAAGGACCACGAAGATAAGATACGAAAAATTAGGGCTCATACGGAGGACTACAGACAGTCGTTTTTCCCTCGCTCTATTTGCGAGTGGAACAGGAGGGGAAATGACGAGTAATGGTACAGGGTACCGTCCGGCACGCACCTTACGGTGGCTTGCGGAGTATCTATGCAGATGTAGATGTAGAAGGTTTGCCCATACGAACTACAACACGTAGTTCCTCATTGCTTGTTGTAGTGCACCAATATTGCAGTTGAAATCGTCGAAATAATAGTCACAAACACGATACGCCGTTTCCCCAGTTTTTCACAGAATTTAAATTTTTGGCAAGCGCAACATCACATTTGGTTTAATTTTCGTCATAGTGAGAAAATGTACATAACTTCAGTTACTTTTGTCATGTCTGTTTCAGAATGTTTGAAAAAGTCCTGAAAATTGCATAGACTCAGTTTGTATTTTTCATTAATTTATTTTGTTATTTTATATGAAAATATAGGTAAATTTCCAGATACTAATGCAATTTTTTTTGTTCTTTTTGGAAGTTATGCAGGGTTAACGAGAATTCCACTGACAAACTTTCAGGGGAGGTAGTATGGCTTAAAACAAGAAAAAAGCTCTTTTAAACATGATTTTTAAAATGCATGCATTAAGAGGTATGAGTACTTGTCAGAAGAAGACGTTCCACAGTAGCGGAGATGAACAAGTGCTCATATTTCTTAAGATATGTATTTTAGAGCCAATGTTTACTGGACATTTTTTTCTTATTCTGGTCCATAGTACCACCCCTGAAAGTTTGTTAGTGAAGTTCTGGTTAACTGTGTAGCATCGTAAGTACTGGTTCTTTCTTCGTGTGTGGCAGCGAATTTATCGTGTATAGTTTGCAACGGCTGAATGCCTATTTTTCTCGTAGGTTTTAATTGTGCGTCATATCTTTTACAGAACTCCTTTTCAGTTTGCCCTACGTAATAATCAGCACACTGAGAATACGTGGTGTTTTTGCTATTGCGTATTGTGTGAAGCTACGTGGTATTGCGTCTCAGTTGTTGGTTGAAACCAAAACTGCCGCTAATTGTCTGTATTATTTGACGAAATACGGTGTATACTGTAACTTCTCTTGTAATGTCACAGTTTTCATTCAATCTAAAATTACAACGAAATGTCAATAAAACGTTGACAGATGGTTAAACGTCTCAAATAAATCGCGCCAGTAGCCGGCCGGAGTGGTCGTGCGGTTCTAGGCGCTACAGTCTGGAGGGTCCGCAGCTCGTGGTCGTGCGGTAGCGTTCTCGCTTCCCGCGCCCGGGTTCCCTGGTTCGATCCCCGACGGGGTCAGGGATTTTCTCTGCCTCGTGATGACTGGGTGTTGTGTGTTGTCCTTAGGTTAGTTAGGTTTAAGTAGTTCTAAGTTCTAGGGGACTGATGACCATAGCTGTTAAGTCCCATAGTGCTCAGAGCCATTTGAACCATTTTTGGACAGTCTGGAGGAGAGCGACCGCTTCGGTCGCAGGTTCGAATCCTGCCTCGGGCATGGATGTGTGTGATGTCCTTAGGTTAGTTAGGTTTAATTAGTTCTAAGTTCTGGGCGACTGATGACCTCAGAAGTTAAGTCGCATAGTGCTCAGAGCCACAAATCGCGCCAATTCGCGTTGCATAGTTTCTTAATTTGTGACTCGGTGGCTAGGTGACCAAATGTCATACTGCGGGTCAGAAAATCCAGGATAGATCCCCCAGTTATGGATTCTTTCACCTCTAGAAATGATTTGCATATCTCAAAAATGCTAAGCTGCACCGTGGATTGAAGTCTATATTAAACTTGGTGTGGCTCTACGACTTACAAAATCAATTCAAAGGTCAGAGAAACAAAAGAAGATAACATCTCCAACGGAATCAGACATAGTAAACACTGCAGTGTTGAAACCAACCTATGGGTTGTGAGAGCTTTAATTTTACCTTCGTTTCAAATTGAAGGTTCACTCAAGCTGTGTCACAACTTGTGTGTTTCTCTTTGCTAAATGGAGCAAACGAAGCAGAAAATAATTTATTCGGGAAGTTAGTTCACGTACCGATAACTGACTGAAACGTGGCTATTTGCTAATCGTCGGTGGTTGCAAGTACAATGGTTTCGACACTTCAGTTCGTGAGCTCCGCGACCTCGGTGTGTGGTACAGCGCTCGCCAGTTTCTTTGCGTTCTCAGAGTTCCACTGAGGTCAGATAAGTACAGTTTTGCGAAGTTTTCACCAGAAAGTAAGAAGTCTGTGCTAACCTTTGCCGTCTCTTACAAGACGCAAGCCACTTTTCGTGTGTTCACGACAACGATCACTCTAGGCACGAAGTACCGGTCATCGTAGCGCAGTTTTTGCAATATAAAATAGACATGTACTGTTATTATTAATGTTTAAAACAATTCACACCCTCAACTATAGGATCTGTTCTTCTTCTTGCTGCGGTATTACACACCATTGTCACTGATGCTACCAGAGAAATAAAAATTTACCCGCAGTTAATGTCAATATTGGAAACATTATTTGGCGCAATTTTGTCATATGATGACATGGTTGGAGACCGTGGCTGTTATTTGAAGACAAATGTTGATGGTGTTGAGACAGCAACCAGCCACAAATTTATTTTCAGTTCGTTTATTCAAAAGGTACCGTTACCGGTTTCGAATCATTACGATTCATCTTCAGACCTTTTTCATGCTTTCAAGTAGCAAATTTATACGTTACTACTATTCTCATGATGATAAATGTAAATAAATAATGTACTGTCTTACCTATACAGTACTAAAAAAATGGAACAACTTTATAATTAATGTAACAGTATTCGCTCTAAAACTCACAAAATCAATGTCTGTCTGTACTAATGTAAAAGGCGTTTCAGTTGCATAAGTGAATATATGACCTTTAACCAAACATGGGGCATCTTTATAATGTTACGATATATCATAGCATCTTTGACACTCATAGGTTTGTAAGCACTTTATATGTATCAAAACATGTGGAGCGTGTTAGAAATCTATTCTGTGACAAATCTAAAGTGCTCAGTGAGAAAAATGCAGTGGGAAGGTATTTACATCTGTTGGACGAAAACTATGAAAACAAACACTCCAAACGGACATTATCGTAAGTCATATCCAATGCAAATTTGTAACGTAACCATCTGTGTGGCGTGCTTATAATTATGTATTATTTATATTTTAGGACAATTAATCTGCAAAAAAAAAAGCACCACATGTTGTAATGAAAGCATTAAAACCGTCTGAAGATGAATCGTAATGATCCGAAACCGGTAACGGTACCTTTTGAATAAAGGAACTGAAAATAAATTTGTGACTGGTTGCTGTCTCAACACCATCAACATTATTTCGCTTCTAGAGAACGTATTGAATACACGATCGCGCTTAAATTACTCACACAGTAGTGCACAATAGTCACTATGAATTCGGACTGGTATGAAACTGAATAATTATTCCCAGCATAAAAAAATGTGGTAGGGTATTCCATTCCTCCAGCAGCGCGGTTGGCAGCTATTGGATGGTCACTGGTAAATGTGGAAGTGCTGTAATAAGTCTCCCCAACGCATCCCACACGACCTCGATGAGATTTAAATCGGGGAGACGAGCAGGACAGTCCATTCGCCAAATATCCATTCGTTCAAGAGCTCCTCCATCTGTGCTTTTCGATGCGGTTGCGCATTATCATCAATAAAAATGAAGTCAGGGCTTAATGCAACCCTGAAGAGACACGCATGGGGAAGGAGTAGACTGACACAATAACGTTGACTGGCGATTATGCCGTGTTCAAAGATTTGGAGGTCCGTACGCCAATGCAACATTATGCCTCGTCACACTATAATATCTGGACCTCCAAAATCATGAAGTTCCATAATGTAGTACGTGGTCCCATCTCTCGCCATATGAAGGTACGTCCAGAACAAATACTGAGACAGGATCTGCTCTCATCCGAGAAGCGCACGCGTTCCCACACATCGTTGGTCCAGTTACTATGTTGTTGGCATCATTGCAAACGGTGCTGCCGATGCGCATGTGTCAACGGAACACCCCTATGCAGTCACCGTGACACCGTGGAACTTGAGATTTCGTGCCTTGCAGTCCTGCTAAATGTGGCTGCAATTGCATCCGCTGTTTGTCTTGGGTTCCTTTTCGCCTGTTCTACAATGTGGCGGTCATCTGTTGCTGTAATTGACTGTGGTCGACCAACTTCTCTCCTCCGGGCAGCAGAAACTGCGGTGTGGTATGCTCCCCATGCACGTGATGCAATGGTGTCTGTGGGGAAGCAAGCCAGTGCTAGTGAAGCGAGTGTTGGTCACTCCATTTAAGCGCCTGATGTACGCTGTGAGCTGCTAACAAATTGCACTATATCCTATTATAAAATTAAATGTTCAAATATTATTTCAAATTTTGATAAGGTTATGTAAGACTATGGAAAGGTTAAATACTGTGAATCTCAATACGATTCACTAATTGGTTCTTTCAAAAGTCAACTTTCTTATAAAATTCTAAGATGGACACAATATTAAAGCTAAAAGTTTTACTTTGTAATTAGATGCAGTTTATCATATAGACACACAGTAGAAGCTTTTTTAATTATTTCACTTTTTTCGATTTATTAGAAGCGCATAATATTAAAGTTACAAAATTCCACTTCAGAAATTAGGTTTAGTTTATCATAAAAACATATGGTGGAACTTTCTGTGAAGATACCTCATCAACTTTTTGAATTAATAAGGAAAAACCAATTTTCATAGCTACATTTTTTGAAACAAAATAGATTACTTATCTTTGTTATTAAGCTGCAAAGCCACGACAGGAGCACTATATTCATTATATACAATAATAAAGCTGCAGTAAGTTTCAAGGTGATATTGTGAAGTTTAAAAGGTACAGAATGAAAGCAGAGACAGTTCACAGGCCACCATGTACGGTTGGTGCCGTTTGGAAAATTCTGGAGTTCAAAATTTAAGAGCTGTCGGGCTAAGAACTTTCTGGAGCATAAACAAAGTACAGAGATACTTATAGAAAAACTGGGATCGTTGTTAGTCTTCAGCTAACAACGATATAAATAATTTTGTTGTCATAAAGGGTGCTGTCAAAGCTAGGAGCAGTTTTAGAGTGAGCATTCCCTTAGCCTTCCGCACCGAGCATAATATATAAATAACGAGGTTGCTGCACCAAAGAGGTTATTCGATCGTTGTCAGTCATACGGGAATGTGTTACGCTCCGCTGTGAATGTGTTTCGCGTCCGCGGAAGCCCCAAATCGCATTAATAGTGACTGACATTATTGTGTTTTGGCCGACTGATGTATCATGTATAACTGGTGAAACAGTGTAAAAGTGAACTTACTCGGATTACGAATTTATGTGGTGAACATCCGTCTCGTTCCCATTGTTCTGTTTTGTGTGCCGCCCGTTATATAATAGAAAACAGCGTGCCAAGTTTCGGAGATTATTCTCCACTTTTAAGGCGAGCAATTAAAGTTTCGTAAATGGGAACAAAGAGTAGAAACCGTCTCTGAACTGTTTAGAGTGCTGAGAACTATAGGACAACCTTTAATGAATTTTATAGTTATTCTTGTGAGTGTGAACATTGATCATAATGTACCGTTTCGTTAAAGATCAGTAGAATTTTATTTGTCGTCGTGGTTCCTGACTCCTCTGTATTATTCTTAGAGAGTTACAACATTTTATTTCAGTTTAGGCGAGTTGAGAAGTGGCTCTGTGGAATGAAGACTATGGACAGTAGTTCATCGCTTTCTGGCTCTCCGAACAATAGCTTTCAGGCCCTTGTAAAAGTCTGTGATACCTAAAAATCGCACAAGACTACGAAACATTTCAACTGATAAAAATAGAGAACAAACATCATATATACTTTTAACCGCCGCCCCACAGATCAACACCAATCTCCTGGGCTACACACGTCACACTTCGTCCTTTTTCCAGTTTTCCCATGATACCACTGTCACCCAAATGTCTCCATACGTTGTAATGAAGAATACCGACATAGGGCAGTGCACCGTAGCTGTTACGTGACTGAACACACACACACACACACACACACACACACACACACACACAGCCTTTTCGCGTAGCCTTAACTGCCTCATGTTGCGGAACAAGCCCCATTTGACGCTATAGCCATGATGACCTCCTGCCATATAACTTTCTTCTTTCTGTACGCGACTGGGAGATCTCTGGTCATAAGCTCCCGTACTTTCATTATTTTCCACTGACTTTTTAATATGTTATGTTACTTTATGTATTTCGCCCTAAAGTTTTACAGAGCAGTGTAGCATTTGTTCAGTGGATCTCTCATTCTGGAGTCCTTTGTTCAGAATCCGCTGAAGCAGGAATTCTGCGAAAATGGCGTACGACACAGTGTTGCAGTAGCAGCCGCACTGCTGTTACTATGAAATTTGCTGAAGTTGTATGGAGGAATTCAAAAGTTACAATTTTCACGAAATGCGTAAGTTCGTTGCTCTGCCGCCGGTTGTATCGATCGTTGCTCCAAAATGAAGAACAAACACAAGAACCATTTCTCCGGTTAGGCTGCTAGCACTGCACGAGTGAGGTGTCGGTTCCTGATCCCGACCCTCTCTCTTTGCCATTGCAACCAGTTTGTGGGGTGTAGCTGACTTACTTCGTCCTCCATTCGTCACAGCGGCAACCACTCCTGAGCCGGAGCTAATACCCTTCGCACCCTTTCACAAAGGAAACGTGAACAAATAGCTAAAATTTTATCGTCTGCTAGTCTAGAGACAGACGACATACACACACAAAACCACACACACACACACACACACAAGCGCGAGCGCGCAGAGAGAGAGAGAGAGAGAGAGAGCTGTTGTTGTTGATGTTTTGGGGAGGGAGTAACGATTTAACAATACTCATGTCTGAATATGGATGTTCAAAAACATTGATCTGTTTTCACTAGACATACTATTCTACATGAATGAAGATAGGAACAGGAATTAATTTTAACTTACGTGTAGGACTAATAAGCTTTCATTTTCAAATGAAATATCCGATTTGACAAAGGTGTATCGTTTACATACATACACACGCAGCTTTGGAATAATTTTTACAATTAGGGTAGAAATTCTTACCAACCCATGACAAATACACTCAAAAGAAAAAGGGGAGAAAAAAGAAAAGAACGGCTCGCCACGAAGGAGTTATGCAAATTGATATTCATACAGGTAGCGACGGAAAATACCAAATTGCACACTTTGGATGCCAGTGTATGAATGTGCGACGCTGTAGCGCAGTTTCACAGCGCGGTTGGCAAGGATAGTAAACAAAGGTCATATTGATTGTTGTTGTTGTTGTGGTCTTCAGTCCTGAGACTGGTTTGATGTAGCTCTCCATGCTACTCTATCCTGTGCAAGCTTCTTCATCTCCCACTACTTACTGCAACCTACATCCTTCTGAATCCGCTTAGTGTATTCATCTCTTGGACTCCCTCTACGATTTTTACCTCCACGCTGCCCTCCAATGCTAAATTTGTGATCCCTTGATGCCTCAGAACATGTCCTACCAACCGGTCCCTTCTTCTTGTCAAGCTATGCCACAAACTCCTCCCCAATTCTATTCAACACCTCCTCATTAGTTATGTGATCAACCCATCTAATCTTCAGCCTTCTTCTGTAGCACCACATTTCGAAAGCTTCTATTCTCTTCTTGTCCAAACTATTTATCGTCCACATTTCACTTCCATACGTGGCTACACTCCATACAAATACTTTCAGAAACGACTTCCTGACACTTAAATCTATACTCGATGTTAACAAATTTCTCTTCTTCAGAAACTAACCATACAGTAAAGCTGCATGCCATCGGGAAAAATTACGGCTGTAGTTTCCCCTTGCTTTCAGCCGTTTGCAGTACCAGCACAGCAAGGCCGTTTTGGTTAGTGTTACAAGGCCAGATCAGTCAATCATCCAGACTGTTGCCCCTGCAACTACTGAAAAGGCTGCTGCCCCTCTTCAGGAACCACACGTTTGTCTGGCCTCTAAACAGATACCCCTCCGTTGTGGTTGAACCTACGGTACGGCCATCTGTATCGTATTGATATCAGGGCATAAAGTCTTTGCCAGTTTCATTCCGTGTATTCAGTTGGATAGTAGTTGGAGGCAGATGCATGAACGATATAAGCGGATGTCAGCATTTGAGATAAAAGAGTCACATAAAGAAACCACATACCGTGCTATCAGGTAACCTTGCAGGCCCGTGGTGCGATGCCATATCCGTACATCCCATGTGGCTGACCCATCGTTGAGGCACCTCATTGTTAAGAAACTTTCTTAAATGTAGATACCAGTGCGGTGGTACTCCGTCCTGTTGAAAAATGGATCGCCAGCATATCCAAATACGTGGTTCCCATAACCAAGAGAGCGAGAGAGCAGCTACACACTCCTACCGGCAACAACGTGAGTTGGCAACTTCAACTGACGCCAAGATAAGCTGTTACCTTCGATGCGTAAGTTGTAATTCACCCCAAGTTTCTATCTTCAGTCTGGTAGAAGATATGGTCTTTTCAGTTCACCCGTGTTTGGAGGGTGCTCTTATCCCGCAACTGTACATTCAGTTAATGAAAAGATGTTCTAGTTGCTGATATGTCGTTTATTTAAGTCTACGTCCGGTTTTGCTCATTTTCAAGCGGATCTGAAAGCGCCACGGTTAATCTTAATATGACAGACATATAAATATATTACATAGGATGAGATGAAAACCGAAGCTTGCATATGTACAGTAGAAGCACAGAAAGAATATGTAACTTAAGTTGGGCTGCAGTGAACCAGATGATAAATGACGTGAAAGTCTGGTTCGTAGCTGAATCCAGATGTTAGTAAACGTGTTCCTGCACGCTGGCCCCGTTGTCTCCAAGATACGCCTTCTATAGTTAACTGTGTTAACTTTTGCCCATTCAAGCTAGGTGACGTAACTTTACACTCTACATGGACGCACCATCCGCTGCAACTATTTTCGATTTTTATTAGACCTAAAATTCACTTTCGCTCTTTGTTGGTATAGCATGCGGTCTGAAACATCGAATATTTCACAATATAACTCCTTTGAAGATAAAGCATGTCAGTGAAAAAATATATCGAACTGTACATTTTTATAATCATGACACGCCCACTTTTCTCACGATATCATTGGGTGCATAACTTTTAAATCCACCAGACTTTTACTTTTTGGCCGTTTGACGTTGCTTCACAACAGCACAATGTAAGTTACACATTCTTTCTGTACTTACACTGCACTTGTGTATGGTTCGTTGTCCATCTTCAGCTATGTAAAATATTTATATATCCATCACATTATGTAAGGCAGTTTCAGGTGCACTTGAAAATAGCCTGAATGTGATGGCCTAAATCGGTCGTGGATTGTAAGTCATATCAGCAAATGGAGCGGTCTTCCAATAGGCCTAGTTAAAAGACACATTCTTACTGAACTGGATGATTCTTTTTGAAACACTCCGTATTTTGGTATTTACATAGTGCCATACTCCAAATGTAGATGGGTAGTTATATTACTATGTACCATCCCATCACCCCATCATTATAAAATTGGAGTGTGTTTAAAATGTCATTCATAGGTATTCTAGTCAAAAACACCAACTTCCATTTTTCCTCCAAATGAATTTCTCACATCTTTGCAGAGTATTATAATATATTTATTGGAAAAACACCGATGAGATTTGTAGGTCTTGATCATCAAAACAGCATAATTTAATATTTCCAGATGCCTGTGTGCCATATAGAGAAAGAATTAAGAGCACCGAAGTCAAATTTCTGATCAAATAGAGCCGGCCGTAGTGGGCGAGCGGTTCTAGGCGCTACAGTCTGGAACCGCGCGACCGCTGCGATCGCAGTTTCGAATCCTGCCTCGGGCATGGATGTTTTGACGTCATTAAGTTAGTTAGGGTTAAGTAGTTCTAAGTTCTAGGGGGGGTGATGACCTCAACTTCTGTGTCCCATAGTGCTCAGAGCCATTTGAACCATTTGATCAAATAGAACCGGAAACCCCTATGTAATTGGGAACTGACCACCGTCGAGAGAGGCGGACCTGCCAATAGAGATGGAGGCAGGGAATATTGTGTTGTCAGAGGAGAAGCAGTAACACCAGAATGAATACTTCAGGAGAGCTCAGTGACTTCGGATGTAGACTAGTCATTAGATGTCACCTGGTAACAAATCAACCAGCGACATTTAACCCTTCTAAAGCTGCCTAAGGCCACTGTTGGTGATGTGGTTGTGGACTGGAAACGCGATGGAACAACAACAGCTAAACCAAGACCAGGCAGACTCATGTATTGACAGACAGTGACTGCGAGCATTGCTGCGAGTGGTTGTAAAAATCGCATGAAATCAGCGAAAGAAAACACGCGGGAATTTACAAGTGCTACCAGCAGTCCAGCTAGAACAATACCAGTGCGTAGGGAGGTAAAAAGAATGGGGCATAATGGTCGAGCAGCTCCTCATAAGCCACACTTTTCTGCAGTCACTGCTAAGCGACACTTAAAACGCGCCACCACTAGACCGTGGATGATGGGAAACAAGTGATTTTGGAGTGGTGAATCACGCTGCACCATGTGGCAATCCAACAGTAAGGACTGGATTTGGCAGTTATTTGGAGAACATTACCTGCTACAGCTGTGACGTACAGAGGGGGTGGTATAGGAGCGTATTTCGTGGTCAGGTTGTGGTCACCTTATTGCGGTTAAGAAAATATTAAATTCGGAAGGATGTGAACACATTTTACAGTGTTGTGTGCAGTGTACTGTGGGGTAGCAGTTAGGAGATTCAAAATGGTTCAAATGGCTCTGAGCACTATGGGACTTAACATCGGAGGTAATCAGTCCCGTAGAACTTAGAACTACTTAAACCTAACTAACCTAAGGACATCACACACATCCATGCTCGAGGCAGGATTCGAACCTGCGACCGTAGCAGTCGCGCGGTTCTGGACTGATGCCCCTAGAACCGCTAGACCACCGCGGCCGGCGCTCCGCGGAACTCACTGACTTCGAACGTGATCATGTGATTGGGTGTTACGTGTGTCATACGTCTGTACGCGAGATTTCCACACTCCTAAACATCCCTAGGTCCACTTTTTCCGATGTGACAGTGAAGTGGAAACGTAAAGGGTCAGCGCAAAAGCGTACAGGCCGTCCTCTTCTGTTGACTGACAGAGATTGCCGACTGTTGAACAGGGTCGTAATGTGTAGTAGGCAGACATCTATCCAGACCATCGCACAGGAATTCCAAACTGCATCAGGATCCACTGCAAGTACTATGACAGTTAGGCGGGAGGTGAGAAGACTTGGATTTCATGGTCGAGCGGGTGCTCATAAGGCACAAACACCACGCCGGTAAACGCCAAAACGACGCCTCGCTTGGTGTATGGAGCGTAAACATTGGACGATTGAACAGTGGAAAAAACGTTGTGTGGAGTAACGAATCACGGTACACAATGTGGCGATCCGATGGCAGGTTGTGGGTATGGCGAATGCGCGGTGAACGTCATCTGTTAGAGTGTGTAGTGCCAACAGCACAATTCGGAGGCGGTGGTGTTATGGCATGGTGGTGTTTTTCATTGAGATGGCTTGCACCTCTTGTTGTTTCGCGTGGTACTATCACAGCACAAGCCTACATTGATATTTTAAGCACCTTCTCGCTTCCCACTGTTGAAGAGCAATTCGGGGATGGCGACTGCATCTTTCAACACGATCGAACGCCTGTTCATAATGCACGTCCTGTGGCGGAGTGGTTACAGGACAGTAACATCTCTGTAATGGAGTGGTCTCTAACAGAGTCCTGACCTGAATCCTATGTAACACCTCTGGGATGTTTTAGAACGCCGACTTCGTGCCAGGCCTCACCGACCGACATCGAACCTCAGTGCAGCACTCAGTGAAGAATGGGCTGCCATTCCCCAAGAAACCTTCCAGCACCTGACTGAACGTATGCCTGCGTAAGTAGAAGCTGTCATCAGAGCTAATGGTGGCCCAACACCATAGCCGGCCGAAGTGGCCGTGCGGTTAAAGGCGCTGCAGTCTGGAACCGCAAGACCGCTACGGTCGCAGGTTCGAATCCTGCCTCGGGCATGGATGTTTGTTAGGTTTAACTAGTTCTAAGTTCTAGGGGACTAATGACCTCAGAAGTTGAGTCCCATAGTGCTCAGAGCCATTTGAACCAACCCAACACCATATTGAATTCCGACATTGACGGTGGAGGACGCCACGAACTTGTAAGTCATTTTCAGCCAGGTGTCCGGATACCTTTGATCACGTAGTGTATGTTGCGTGATTTAAAGTCAAAACTTTCTTAACTAGGCCTGCGTACAGCAAGCGTTTTATTTCATGTATGAGGTAATCACACCGGGATTAATCACCCCAGTAGAAATAGACCGACGTCTTGTGGCTCGTCGGGACATGCTGTCGTAGGGTTCAGTGCTCTGCTCAATCCAATTTTCGCGGAACAGCAACGTGTGAGCTTGCATTGAGACACTGTTTGAGGACATGTGATACAGGTTCTGAAACGCCCACTGGTTGGTAAAGAATGCTGAGGAAGTGCGGAGTAATCATAGGGAAGAAAGCTGGCGTTCTGGAGCCGCGGGGGAATTTTTCCCAGGCCGGAGCGCGCGCCATGGCGCTGGCAACGTTGCTTGCCGGCCAGGGCCCGGGCCGTGCGGTTTTCTCCGTTCCGCGCAGACGCGCCTAGTATGAAGGCGGAGAGTCAGTGGCCACGACGCGCGCTGCCGCTGCAGGTACGTCCAGCGCTGCTCGAGCGACGCCTGTCGGCCGGCTCGCGCGCTTCCCTCCACCTCATCCCAGTTCCAGTGCTCTCCCACTTGCAAGCCGAACTGACAGACTTCTCTGGCTACCCTCGAAGTCAACGAGACCATTAATTGTTTGTTGATTGACCTTTGTGGCTTGTTAATGTAACTTTATCTAGGCTATTACGTCCCTTGTTTAAAGCCCCTATTACACGAGCGACTTCTTTGTCTCAGTCGTCTGCTAGTGGCAAGTAAGTCTCCTGCAGCGCCCAGGTGTTTTATTTCTGTACTTTCACGAGTGGTCGTTGCGTGTTTTGTGACAGCCGTCTGCTATACGGTTTGAAATCTGAACTGTGAAAGTGAGACAATGAGTGGCCATCCTTTTTAGGAAAGAAATCAACCTACAGTAAAAGAAAATAGGAATAAACAATGATGATATTTTATCAATGACCGAAGCAAAACTGACAGTAGCACCTCTAGGCAAAAGTCGCGTGGTAAATTTTCCATACTTGTGAGATCTGAAAGAATAAGAAACGTGTTATTAGAGCATTTCAAGACATAAACATTTAATTTCTCGGGAAAATATTTACTTACAAACAAGTAAAAGAATATTTTGAAGGCAGTAAATAGCAAAATTTTGAAAAACACAGGCCTCAGTCGCGAACACAGTTAATTTGTGACCTAGGTTTCGGTGTCACAAGGGACACCTTCTTCGGACAGAATTAAAACTAAATGTTGCAGCATAACGTACCAAAAAATACAGAAGCTACGGTCATACCTGACAGCGTCAGATAGTCAAAATTAAAATAAAATGCAACAGTGGTGCAAGCCACTAAGGGCTGCCATGTGTCCTCTGCTACAGTCAACACAAAACTGAAACATCGTGTGACTTGTACGCCACGGCAGTAAATATCATCTTTTTATTTTATCCTTTCTATCTCTTGGTTTCTTTCTAGGGGCAAAATAACATCAAATATTATTTTTAGCGTTAAATAGATCTGACTTTTTCACTGCCGAAACAACCTTCATTAAAAGACGTTTATCTATTTACGTTCTTATTTATGAGTGGTGTAGATATTGTAAAACGTAAATACTCTAAATGCTCTTTTGCTTTCAGATATTTCGTGTCTCTCATGGGAGAACACGAATAATAAATACACCTGGCCCTCATGCAAGCTTGGCAATGTCTCACGAAAACAGCACAAACAACAAAATAAAAATCAAGAAGACACAAAAACACGAAGTCCATTACTATAATAGAATAGAGCTCACTGATAATAAGTTAACTTCCGATATTAGCAGACGCCACCGCAGTAACCTGTACTTGCGCATGCGCTTGCACAAGCGCATCGGCAGCTTTCAGGATACTCGAGATTTTAGATTGATCACTGATGTTACCGTCCCACTCGCAACGAGCCAATTTACGCCCAAACACGTGAAAAACACCTCATCGTGTAGTCGATTTCGACCAAAAAGTCGCTCTTGTAAAACATGTAATGACACTCGCTTCTCACGAGACGTCGTTTGTATTTCTCGTTGGCGCCAAAATTGCGTGCGTTCGGAGTGCTGTCTGCCGCTTAACACAATACTGAACCGTGAAAGTAAGGTTGTGAGGGACTGTCCATTTTCCGAAAGACGGAATATACTAACAGCCTTAAGGAACCAGCAATGACTAAAGCAAAATTCATCGTGGATTTTCTTGATAAAGGTCATGTGGTAAATTCTCGACATAGCTGAATACTGAAGGAATAGGAAAAAGAACTTCCGAACATTTCTGAATATTAACATTTGTTTCCTCGATAAAAGACATATTCATGACATAACGATAAAGTAAAAAGCCGTTATGTACTGCGTCTTAAATATTAGGTTGGTGCATAACTTCGTAGCGTTTTTCCATAAATTTAACAAACACAGTAGATACACATAACAAGGACTTTAATTATCAACAGTATATTCTCTTTCACTATTTACAAAAGTCTGCTAACAGTGGGGTAACTTTTCGATTTCGTGACGGTAGGCACCACATGGTTTTGAGGCAAAAAACCCGTCGAGCCATATTCGCAGCCCATTTTCGTCCGGAAAGGAAGCTCCTTTAACGTTGTTCGATAGGCAGCGGAAAAGGTGAAAATTTGAAGGCACAAGATTGGGTGAATGAAGTGGCTGTGGAATGACATCCCAACCCAGCTCCCGTATAGTGTTTTTTGTCAGTCTAGTAGAATGCGGGCGGGTGTTATCATGCAGTAGCATCACTTCACGCAGTCTGGTCGATGTTCTTGGATTGCGTCTGCAAGACGTCTCATTTGTTGATAATAAATGTCAGCGGTGATGGTTACATCTAGCGGAAGCAATTTGTAGTACAATACACCGTCGTTGTTCCAGCAGATGCATAACATCATCTTTTGTGGATGCGGGCAGGTTTTTTTTACGGGGAGCTTCTGTTTTGTTTGGCCTCAAACATACCTTTCTTTTCCTTACGTCAGAAAAAAAGACACCGTTTCTCGTCACCTGTAACGATACATGATAGGAATTGTCGGTGATGTTCTCTAGACAATTGATGACGAGAAAGCATAGATACACATGTGGCCACCCGCTGATTTCTGTGATTTTGGCTTAGAGCCTGCGGTACCCATACACGCGATTTCTTAACCTTCACCATTGCATGCAAATGTCGCACGATGGTGGGATAACCACAGTGCATCACATTTGCCAGTTATCAAGCACACGGACGTGGATTAATGCGTTTAAACGATCTTCATCAAACCCCGAACGTCTTCTTGAACATGCAGCGACAGTAATGTAAAAGCGATCCTCCTCAAAGCGAGAAAACCATTTTCTTGCCGTGCTCTGTCGAATGGCATCATCTCCATACACGGCGGAAATGTTTCTGTCTGTCTCCACTGCTGTCACCCCTCCACTGAACTCAAACAGAAGAAGTCGAAAATATTCCGATTTTTCCATTTGGCAGTCCATTTTCTAGCGTCCACAGCTCGACTCACTGTCGCCAAATGACAAAATGTAAGCTCAAATAGCAACAGTGAATTACAAAGAAAAAAAGAAAATCGATAAATAAATCCATAGCAACCGGAATACCAACATTCAAAACAAAAAACTATGAACTTATGTACTAACCTAATATTTTGCTTCTGATGTTGACATTGTTTTAGTATTAAGTATTAGTATTGAGCATTAAGCAAAAACTGCAAACAATTTTTTGCAAAAATCCGTCGTTACAGATATAAACAGATGTCCCTTCTTCTAAAATAATAATAACACATTTCACACGTACCGTTGAGGAATTGACAGAGGACTAGACTTACGGAAAAAAACAACACCAAGAAATAGTTGTGGGAAACAAGCGAAAGTTGGTAGGCCTGTTTCTACATTTGAAAGATGGTGTCTTTGCAAATATCGCATCAGTCGCATAAGATTGGTGCTAGTAGTGCCACTACGAGGATGCAAACAAGGTTTGCTTTAAATACACGCTGTAACGGTCGTGAGCGTTCGTTGCCTTTCAGACTGTACGTGGTGAGTTGATGTTAGTCATGAATGCATTTAAGGTGACAAAGACGCCATGATCAACACCTCACTGAGTTTGAACGAGGTCGTGTAATAATGCTACGAGGAGCTGCATGTTCCTTCTGCGATACTGCAGAAATCACTTGGCAAGAATGTAGCCATTACACATGACTGCAGGCAGCGGTGGTCACGAGAATGAACGGACGCAAGAAGACCGGTCTCCGGACGGCACTGCCGAGAGGCAAGACCGTCGTATTCGGCTTACGCTTTTGTCGCATCGTACTGCGTCTGCAGTAGCAATTTGAGCCGCAGTTGAAACCACAGTGCTACAGCGAACTACTACAAATCGGTTACTTCAAGGACAGCACCGGGCTAGACGTCCCAAACCGGCACCATTTGCGACTTCAGTGATGTTAAGCAAGAGCTCACTGGAGGGCAGGGTGGAGGTCAGTTGTGTTCTTTGATGAAAGCTGACTCTGCCTCAGTGTCAGTGATGGCCGTGTGTTGGTTAGAAGGAGGACAGTTGAGGGTCTGCAACCAACATGTCTGCTTACTAGACACACTGGACGTCCTACACCTGGAGTTATGGTCCGGGGTGCCATATCGTATGACAGCAGGAGCACTACCGTGGTTATCCGACGCCCTCTAACTGCAATTTTTCAACAGGACAACGTTCGGCCACATGCTGCGGTTGTAACTCAACACGTTCTTCACAGAGTCGACATGTTGCCTTGGTCTGCTCGATCACCAGATCTGTCTAAAGTCGAACACATATGAAATATCATCGGACGACAACTCCAGCGTCAACCACAAACAGCATTTACCTTCCCTGTTCAAAACTGGTTCAAATGGCTCTGAGCACTATGGGACTTAACATCTGAGGTCATCAGTCCCCTAGACTTAGAACTACTTAAACCTAACTAACCTAAGGACATCACACACATCGAGGCAGGATTCGAACCTGCGACCGTAGCAGCAGCGCGGCTCCGGACTGAAGCGCCTAGAACCGCTCGGCCACAACGGCCGGCTTACCTTTCCTGTATTGAACGACCAAGTGTCACAGGTATGGACAACACAATGCATGCACGTTTGCATACTTGTATTCGATATTCTGGAGGCTACACCGGCTGTTAATGTACCAGCATTTCACATTTGCAATGGCGTACCTCGCGCTTACATTAACCGAAGTTCTTGCAATGTTAATTACTTAAATACGTTGCCTAGAAAAATGTAGTCCTGATATTTCATTGCTCTACATTAATTATTTTTTGGTGTTGCGATTTTTTTTCTGTCAGTATAGATGCTTGCTTCCAAGCTGATATTTTGGCTTCTACTCTCATGAATGCAGTTAACTAAACGACTCGCAGTGCAGAAAATGCAGAAATTCACTGAATAGCTGTAATCTGTCACTTTTAAAAAGAAAGAAAACTGTCAGTACAATGTTTAAAACTGATGGTTACTCTCTCACCTAGCCAAATGTAAAAACGATAATCATTGCATTAAAATTGGGAGTTTCGGGGAAATTAAGTGAACTGTATTACTACTACATGTGTAATACTAACACAACAAGTCGTTCAGTTGTTAAAATCAATACTTGATTTCAGCTGTCAATAAGAAAACTGTAAATGTCGGCTCCACTTCGCATAATGTGTAATGACAAACACTTGGCTTTTTGCCCTCTGTCAAGTAACCTAGATGATGGGTTCAACACGTTATAGACAGAAGCGTACGCGGTCTATATATCTGTGTAGTCTAAGGTAGCTAGTGTCTACTATATCTTCCGTTGTAGTTATTACTTGGAGCTGGGTGACGTTATTAAGCACTGCAACTTCATTTCGATTTTTACAATCACTAGAGAAGTGTTACAACCCACATGCAAGATATCAAGTAAGGAGGGGCAGTATTTGACGCAGTGAACCCTTTTTTAGCGCAGTGGCATCGCATTCGGGAGGACGGCTGTTCAAATGCCCAGTCGGCCATCGAGATTTATGTTTGCCGTGATTTCCCTAAATTACTTAAGATAAATGAGGGGATGGTTCTTTTAAAAAGGCCACGACCCATTTCTTTCTCCGTCCTTTGCCGAATCAGAATCCATTCTAATGACCTAGTCGTCGACGTGACGTTAAGCCGTTTTCTTCCTTCTTGAACTCTTATTACGGAGGAGACACTAAGATTGAGATTGTCTGTTGTTTCTTCGAGTCACTTCAGACGACTTACTGCATAGCTAATTTCAACAACGCCACCACCAAGTGTCTTTTCCCATCCTTATCCAGCTGCGCTCGCGTGTTAGACTGTAATGACTTAGGTGTAGACGGATGCTCTACTGTGCCCATTACAGGAGGGCGACACACACAGGTTCCATAAGTGCTCGGAATTTCTCATTGCATACTAGTGCTAATGCACTTCCAGTGGCCACTCACTTTCAGAAATCATGTCGACAGACTGCAGTTGTTTGAATTGGCAGTGCGTGTCTCACCCATTTACTGTGTTAGACGTGTACGCTACGTCATGATCCTGGTGACTGTGCTGCACTGTGGCTAAGTTTAAACCTTAAAAAAGAGTAGCTGTATTTGACTTAGGTCCACGTTGTGTCAATAAGATAACACGGACACTAGCTTTCAACTGATTTCTTGCTCACTTCCGATCTATATACCGACCACTCTACGATACGCAGGCTAAGGCTGACAGCGGTGTGAAGTAGCCAAACTAAATTTTCTTGAAATCCGGCATACCACATGATACGTCCTAATATATGTGGTAAAAACACTCCTCGGATATAGAAAAATGGTTGCATGTACATAATTGTAAGCAAACGAAGTAACATACTTCTTCTTGTCTGTGGCGAAATACTGGGTAGTTGCTATGTGCAGGATATTTCAGAACGATTTAGGACTGCATCTTCTACATGACTGAAGACAGAAAATTGCAGTAAATGTTAACTTGCATATACACTACAAAGTTTTTATTTTCAAAAGATCCATCTAATTACGTTTGAAATCAAAGTTTTCATATACTTTTCCCAAATGTTCAAACTTTCTTTCACAAAATCCATAAAAAAATGAAAGTTATTTACCGTGAGGTCATGCCAGTACTGCAATGTGCGATTCGTACGCCCCTTGCGGCTTTAGGGAGCGCAGTGCCGTAGTATGGATGAAAATCGCGCAGCACAGCTGTAATTAAATTGCATCTTTTGAAAGAGAAAGCAAAGCGCCTTTTGTTGCTGTGTTATCGCCATCTCCACTCGACGAACATTGGGTACTGAATTAGCGATTGAGTGAATGGCACCAGGCAGACCCCTACCGGTAAGCACATGAACCGGCAACGTGCAACTGACGCCGAACTTCATGGTTAAGTTTAAATGTACTCCTTGTTTCTACCTTTATTCGTGTATCAGATATGGTCTTGTGAAATCGGACGAATGTTTTTAAAACATTGCGTATCTGATTTTTTGGCTGCGCTTCAGCAACTACGCATGCAAGAGCTTCGAGGGGTTAGAAGTAACAGCCAATCAGTTGAAAAATACAGGTTTGTTAATTCTTGTCGATGATTTCAGAAGATATTGCACCTATTAACAATATTACAACGTTGTGTGTGAGACAAAGATGGTAGCAGTACAACAAGCAAAAAAACAACCTTTTTAAAATATCACGCTGGATATAACAACATATAGTATACCACTTGCAATGTTTGTGTAAAACTGACATATAAATTTAAAACGTGGCATCGGATCCTACCGCCCGGCGCTGACGTCCAAGTAGTGCTTGTTTTCCTCAAAATTCTATGTTCAGTAAGAATACCTCTCTTGTTATTTTGCAGTGTACTTTGTCATCCACAATTAAGTTGCAGTTCAGTGTTCAACATTTTAATAGTGAACCATCGTAGAACTATCCTCCTCCCCCCCACCACCCACCTTTCTTTATTTTTAGTGCGTTTTTATTCTGTCTATAACATTGTGATTTGTAGGCATATACACTGCTCAGGGAGGCTTCGTTTATAATTTTACTAGTTATTTTATAACACTCCTCATTCTAGTACATTTGTTCATATTGCATGCTTTATCAGTACCACTCCCCTTAGCATGACGCTTTACAAGTGATGATCTAGCCCTTACTTCCTCCCCTCCCCCTTCCCCCTCTCCTTTCTCTTATCCAAATTTGTATTTGTCTTTTAATATTTACAGTTTTTCTGTCACTGTGTGTCCTTTTAGAACTGTCCAGCATAACAGGGGTTAACTGGATACGTCTAGTATTGGGCCTCTTATACAATGATAGTGTTCCTTGAAGTGGTTTTGCTTTGATGCTTATGCTTGTTAAGGTTACGTATTCACGCAAAAGTGCTTCTACTGAAGTTTCCACATTTTGTAAAGACTCCGCTCTGTTCACCCGAGCCGACCGAAGTGGCCGAGCGGTTCGGTTCTAGGCGCTACACTCTGGAGCCGCGCGACTGCTGCTGTCGCAGGTTCGAATCCTGCCTCGGGCATGGATGTGTGTGATGTCCTTAGGTTAGTTAGGTTTAAGTAGTTGTAAGTTCTAGGGGACTGATGACCACAGCAGTTGAGTCCCATAGTGCTCAGAGCCATTTGAACCATTTGTTCACCCGAGACTGTAGGCACTTTATAAGCCATATGACTTTAACGACTTTATAAACTGTCTCATCTCCCTATTTTCAGTTATTTAGTTAATACACTAATTCTGTTAATAATATGTACAAGTGAAATCACAAACGCTGGTTATTGCACCTAAGCGCATACAGGACGTTCAGGAGCGCCGTCTACCTGAGATGATTTAAGGCTAGTGTCTCTACTCTTCAGCCGGTAGGCGCATGTCTCTACCTCCGAACGTGACATATTTACTCTTTATAGGATTCGATGCCACGTTTCTTTCAAGTGGCATACTATATGTTGTTGTCTCTAGCGTCAAGTATGTGATATTTTAAAAGATTTGAAGACAATGCCCCACAGTAAACGGGTACTACTTTTACACAGTGTATTTTCAGTGGTGCTTCAGTGGATGACATGTACTACACAGAGTCAACGACTACCACATTGGTTATAGATAATGTGACCCTACGGGTGTGCCGGCCGGAGTGGCCGAACGGTTCTAGGCGCTTCAGTCTGGAACCGTGCGACCGCAACGGCCGCAAGTTCGAATCCTGCCTCGGGCATGGATGTGTGTGATGTCCTTAGGTTAGTTAGGTTTAAGTAGTTGTAAGTTCTAAGGGACTGATGACCTTAGAAGTTAAGTCCCATAGTCCTCAGAGTCATTTGAACCAACCTACGGGTGTATGTTTCATTAAAAAAATCCTGGAATATTGGTTATTGTAATGTTACTATCTTTGTTCCACACATAATGTCGTAATCTTGTTAACAGGTACAATATCTTCTCAAGAAGTCGGTTTTAAAACCTTTGAAACCATGGTGAAGATTTAATACTCATGTATTTTGTAACTGGTTGCCTGTTACCTATAATCCACTGAAACCATATCTCCACAAGATTTCTTTCCACATGCTCGTTCTAATTGTAAAGTAATATTGTACGCAAGAGCAGAATTCCTATGGTATCTGACTGGTAAGGTTGCATTGTGTGTGGATAAGGGTAGGAGAGTTAGCAGTTTCGGCTACATTGTAAAGTAATATCGTACGCAAGAGCAGAATTCCTATGGTATCTGACTGGTAAGGTTGCATTGTGTGTGGATAAGGGTAGGAGAGTTAGCAGTTTCGGCTACCCCATGCGAAGACAACTTCAGCGATATTGTAAGGAAGAAAGTGCTAGGTCACAAAAAATTGTAGTGTTAATTTCAATAATCTGTTGTTCACATAACTTTATGCACCATAACTAAGATTATGAGCAAAGTACAGTCTAGATAGCGTATTTTTATTGGTGTGAGTTGTCCTGGCCGAAATTTGAGAGTGTAATAGTTCAGACAAGAAGAGGATAGAAGCTTCTGAAATGTGGCGCAACAGAAGAATGCTGGAGATCATACTAGTAATCATACAAGTAGATCGGATAACTACTGGGGATGGACTGAACAAGACTGGGGAGAAAAGAAATTTGTGAAACTACTTGACTAAAAGAAGTGATTGGTTGATATGAGACATCCTGAGTCATTGAGCAATAGTCAATTTGCTAATGGAGGGAAGTGTAGGGGCTAAAAACTGTAGAGGGAGACGAATGCTTGACTACAGCAACCATGTTCAAATGGATGTAGGTTGCTGTAGTTGTGCAGAAATGAATAAGCTTGTACAGGATATATTAGCGTGGAGAGCTGCACCAAACCAGCCTTCGGACTGAAGACGACGACAACAACAGGAAGAAGAACAACACAACGTGCCTAAAATATGAAGAGGGTCCTAGCTACCACATACATCAACTGATACAAGTCATTAAACCTTACCCGAACGTAGTCTGCGCCGGCTGAAACCAGTCATAGCAATAAAATTATGCAATCTGGACTGTACTTTGTCCATAAAATTATAAAACAAGATCACTCTTTCCTCCTGGCGATACAGTGTTGCCATTCTGCAGCATAAGTGACGTTCTTGAAAGTTACAAACTATGAATTATATGCAGACACAAGAAGTAGTGGTGGAAAATGCCTTCGCGGACAGCCGTAACTGCTTGCTGTGAACGTCGTTATATCTACTGACGATGGGAAGGAGAAACGAATGACAGTGCCCAATGAAATGGTGACAGAATGTAAAAGTAGAATGTTAGTGTGGGAACTGCGGTAGAAGTGACACGATGAGTAGAGGAATAGTGTTCCAGCACCTGACTCAAAGAAGAAAAATCAAAGTGCACACAATAAATAACCTATTGACAATATGGACAAATAAATTATTAGCAGCAGTTTCTGAGATATTACGAGTAGTAAAAATAAATACCAAATTTATCACAACGTCACATCGTGTATGCATATAAATTGAGTTACAGGCCGGCAAGGAAACTGAGAGAAATTGTAACGTCTGTAGGATTTGGTTTTAAAGTTGCCAGAATAAGAGAGTCGTCATGAGCGTACAAGACTAAAGAATTTCAAGGAAGTCATACTTCGTTAATTTTTACGAAAATATGAAGCACCACAATTAGAGGCCACTGGTTTATTCAGACGAAGTATGGATTCATACACGTAACACTGTGAATAAATGTCCTCAAAGTGATACAATGCGAAAAGTACTGTCAAACAGAAGTGCCGCCCAATGTCTGATTGTTGTGTTGTGCAGGACATTGAAGTATAGACGTACAGGGTGCATCCTTCACCAGAAAGAATGCTTTAATTTATCCACGTTGTCTAGAGTTGGTTGAAGAAGTCAGCAACTGAAATATGAATATACGAAAATTTTTACTACTCGGGTGACTTTTTGCTTATATTTAATAGCTTGACACGTCTTCAGTGACATGTACATTAATCTGATGTGTGATGAGGATTATTTGCTGGGTGTACCAGTGAGTTTATGTACCGAAATCCAAGCCTGTACAAAAACATTTATGTATTTCAGTGTGTACCTTAATGATTTGACTGTTTAAATCATTTCATTGATGACTGTTCTTATATTTTTGCTGGAAATTTGTTTATCTGGCACATTCCATCACTTAACACTTTCACAGTCAGATGTTTGCAGTCCAAATACTCTAAGCCATTAAGATAAACTGATCTCAGTACTAAAATTGTACAAACAATGAAAATACAGTCTCTTTGTATAACCATATTTATTTCAAAGTACATATGAAAGTTATGATTATTTGTTATTTATTAAAAAAGTATTGTCTTACCATTACTTACTAACCAAGGAATGAAAAATAATCATAATTTTAATATGTGTCATAACAAATATATGTTTGTATATAAAAGTTAGTATTTTCATTCTTTGTGCTATCTTAGCACCTGAAAGAAGTTTGGACTATAAGCATCTGAATGAGAAAGTGTTAAGAGATTGAGGCGTTTTTTACTGTGCTTTTTGTACCAGACAAATTGGCAACAAAAATATGAGCGAAGACAACAGTGAAATTACCATACAACTCACGTAAGGTATACACTGAAACAAAATAATCTTTCTGTATAGGGTTAAATTGCGGTATGAAACCTCACTTACACACCCAGAAACTAACCATCACACATAATATTGAAATACAGGTATCTGTAAAGAACCCGAAGATGGCAGCATTATGCCAAAACGTGTCATGTTAATAGATATTACTAAAAAGTGACAGAAGCAGTAAAAAATAATTTCTGAGTTGTAATAATAGTGTTGTATACGCTATTACTACTTCACCTCTCTGTTTCTTGGCCAGTTTATCAGTTCGTTTTATTGTATTATACCTCTTGTTTTTGTAACAATGGTTTCGTCATCAGCTGAGAACGCTCAATAAGATGTGACGCCATGTGTGTTTATTGAGCCATCGTGTCAGAATACGTCTGATGCTGTTTCGAAAGCCTCGAAATCGATAGATGTTGGTGGGCATTCAGGGAATGGAATACTGTTTGATTTTAACGCGACGTGTCGTTTGCAGAGCGCCGGAAGAGAGCTGCTGACGCGACGATAAAAGACGCGGGCGGCGTCACATTGCATGTGCCCTCGAGTTGGCGGACCAAGGCAACCTTTTCCTCTCCATGAAAGCACTCACTGTCTTCTGCGTGTACGTTCCGATGCAGCCGATATCTAAACCGTGTTTGTACGCTTTCGAGCTTCGTTTTTCTAGGGCAGCCTGTACGACTGTTTACAGGACTCCGTTAATATTATTTATTATCATGACGACAGTTGTTATTCAACGGGATTTGAGTTATGCTGAAGAGCAAGAGCGTATGGTATTTTTTATTTTATTATGACTGCGTGGTTTCTTAATTCTCTAAGTTCCTCCTCCCAAAAATTTTATGAGAGATTGTGTAGAAGTCAACTCGATGACTGCACTGATATCGTTGTAAGTTAAATTCGGCTCTTCATGTTTTATTGAAAGTGAAGATGAAATCTGCCGTTACTTATACTAAACGTTGTGATTTATCATCTTCCAAAACATGTCGGTAACTTCGCCATTTTGACTAACATTTATATCAGTAACATGTGTCCTTCAGAACAAGTTTTGTCATGTTATTTAATTGTTACGACGTGGTTATCTTGAACAAAGCATCATGATTCACGCCATAGCCTGTTTCATTAACTTCCCAGAGCATCGATTTGCGACGCGGCGTTGGCGATAATCGGATTGCTTCTCTAATTACCAGCCGATAGTAAAATGTATCTTTATTTGACATTATCAATAAAATATCTTTGATTAACTAAAGCAATTACCGTTGTCCAAACGCTTTTATCTGTTGATTGCTTTTTCGCATGTCAGAGTGCATCTGTTAAATGGACAGCCAGAGGACGAGAGCGTTTCTCTCGAAATGCGTTGCTATGTGTTTTCATTGTTTTAACGTGGTTGTATGCAAACTTTTAGCGACTGCTGCCTCTAGTCCATAATATGGATACTATTAAAATTATATGTTCCCGTGAGTGTAATAATCGTTGCTTTAAACGTTTCCCCGTAATGCTTGTGTCATGCCGTATGTTTGTTGGTTGTTTACGGATTAGCACCGGATTACGTGACCATTCAATCAGCTCATACTATTGACTAACATGTTCTATCGCATTATTTTCGTCACATGTATATCTTTCATAATTTCTGTCTTAATTTGCCTGTCCCCTTGAGGCATACACCCGATAACGGCACATTTAAATCCCACACCCATTTCTGTGTCATCAGATGACAACAAGGCCGTATTCTATTGTATTTTTATAATTTTGGATGAGTAACTTCACCAGCTTACATTAAATACCAAAGATTACAATCTAGCATCAACATAAATTCGAAAAAAAATCGGGGACAATATTTTTGCTCGGCTAAGAGTAAATAACCTAGCTTTTTCGACATGAATACACAATTTCTCCGTAGAACTGACTCGCACTTGTACTAAATAAAAACTTGTTTTGATTTAACGTCAGATATACAGAACCGTATGAACATGTGGTGGTATGTTAATGAGCCAGTGTCCTGTGGAAATTGCTCTGCTGTCGATTACAAAGGTTTTTGCAATCGTGCACTGATGAAAGTTGTACCTTATTACTCGCTGACTTAGGAAGTATTTCACTTTCTAGTCGCCCGCCTATAATTAAATATAAAGCTACATCAGCGACTTGCCGGCCGTATGAATCACAAACATGTAACAAACTTTTTCAAAGATGACGATCTCGTTAAGTACCTACATCGAAGTCTATATTTACTACTGCATTCCTCAAGTAACTGTGAAGTGTATAGGGTGTAAAAAAGATACGTATACAAAATTTAGAGTGGTTACAGATGATAAAAAGAAACAGTTTCCTTATGTGTCAAAAATGTCACGGTCGCACCTTTTCCCCTCTATGGGTCTGTGAAGGTTTTGACGCTAGTGAAGTCCAGAGACTGCGTTCACACTACTGTGTAATGTATATTGTTTTAAGGATGTTGTAGACCACCTATGGATTTATTTTTGTGGGGGGAGATGAATCATTTTGTGTAGGAGACACCGATAGTCCCACCAGAAGAATTGGTTGCCCGTTTGGCTGAAGCGGCAGCCATTATTCGTGAAACACCGGGTTGTTTTGATCGTGTTAGACAATCATTAGCTCGCAGATGCCAGTTGTGCATTAATGGAAACGGACGACACTTTCAGCAACATTTCTAGTGCAATATTCATCACGTGCCAGTTCGAATACCGTCTCGGAACATCACCAGCGTCAAAACTTTAATTAATATAGAGCGGGGATACGGTGCACATAAAGTGTTTCTTCTTATCTCCCATATACCCTCTAAAATTCTGTATACGTATTTTTTCCCACCTTGTACAATAGAGAATACTAACAAGGGTATCAGGTCTTTTGTACAGTAACGAGCACCACTCACAAAGCAATAAACGTAGTATAGAATTGTAACTCAGATAAAGAATCTTGCACTGCTTTGTTAAAATGAAAAAAGGCAGTGTGTAATTAGTTAGGTGAGGTATGTGTTCATATATGACAGTTCACCTGAGCGCTGGCAGTGTCAATATCATTGTTTTTTTGTTATTCATATTATCTTGATACAGCTGTCAGGCATAGTTGTTCGTTTCTAGGACTGTTTCTTTATACTAAAGTGCATACTTTATGGTTTAGGCACGCATTTATAGAAAACAAAAACATTCGAGAAGACAGATCACATCAATATGGAACGTAACAGTAATAATCACGATTGTTGTTGAGGTACATACATTCAATATGTGTGATTGATGGTTTCAGTCTTCAAATCTAACAAAATATAATGTACATCCTGGGAGGAGTACCACAGTCACTATCAGCTTACATATCTTAACGAACGGGAGAGTGGATGCCTATTAGTATTTCCCAGTATCGAAAGTATGAGACTTAAGCTACACATGTAAAACGCCTAGTTTCGTGTTCACACTGCAAAACAAGTCTTACGTGGGTTTTTTCATCTGAAGATGTTCGTATATGTTCCTGTCGCGCTTCTGTCAAATGCAGCAAACAACATGACCGTCATTGTCACTGACACACAACATATATATATATATATATATATATATATATATATATATATATATATATATATATTGTCCATAAAGTCCCTTTACATCTACAAAATTTTATTACAACGACAGTTGTTGAAAATTTTTAACAGTTCTTTTATTATAATCAGTGTTTATAAAAATTTTTTCTGACAATGTTTAATAGACCTCTATATGGGCACCTTTAGTTGCATGAAGCACATCAAGACTGTACTCGATTTCCTGCCATGCTCGCTGTAGCATAGCGTCATCAGTGGAGGCAATGGCATAACGAATCCTTTGTTTCAAGTCAGCAATGTCCCGTATCTGTGGTTGATACACGATTTCTTTTACATACCCCCATGAAAAAAGTCCAAGGGAGTGATATCTGGCGAACGCGGTGGCCAAGGAATTGGCCCATCCGTCCCAATCCATCTGCCTGGAAATATTTCATTGAGGAACCGACGAACATGCAGTCCCCAATGTGGTGGTGCACCATCTTGCTGGAAAATGATAGTTGGTTGTAAGTCAATCAATTGTGGTGCTACATATTCGGTGAGAAGGTCGAGGTAAACATCTGCAGTAATAGTTGACTCGTTGAAGAAAACGACCAATTATTCGGTTGCACATTATTCCACACCACACATTCACTTTTGGACTATCCCGGTGAAGCTCCCTAGTCATATGGGGGTGTTCAGATCCCCAGATTCTCACATTGTGTCTGTTTAATGTCCCAGAAACATGAAAAGTTGCCTCGTCACTGAAACAAACTCCCTTGAGGAATGCTTCATCCTCCGAAAGGCGTCCCAGAGTGCAAACTCTGTCTCTTTTGGTTTGTCATTTGGCTCAAGTGTCTGTAACAGTTGCACTTTGTAAGTTTACAGCCATAAGTTCTTATGGAGAACCTTACGCACAGTTGAACGTGGTAATTGCAACTGTCTGGCAGCAGTGCGGATGGACTACGTAGGTGAACGAGTGAAGACGTTTAAAACGCTATCGATGTTTTCCTCGGATGTTCTTGGTCGCCCGCTCCTCCCTTTATCCAACACTGTCCCTGTCTCCATAAATTTGTTGTGCCATCCACGGACTGAAGGGTGCGATGGTGGATCTCTTCCATACTTCGTTCTGAAGTTTCGTTGAGTCTGAACATCCGATCTAGTCTCAATAAACGAGGACAAACATTGTGCCTTTTCTTGAGGAGTCGCCATTTTATAGAGGTTCAGTTCCTTCCATCAACATAGTATCTGAAACACAAAATTGTAGCATATACACTCCTGGAAATTGAAATAAGAACACCGTGAATTCATTGTCCCAGGAAGGGGAAACTTTATTGACACATTCCTGGGGTCAGATACATCACATGATCACACTGACAGAACCACAGGCACATAGACACAGGCAACAGAGCATGCACAATGTCGGCACTAGTACAGTGTATATCCACCTTTCGCAGCAATGCAGGCTGCTATTCTCCCATGGAGACGATCGTAGAGATGCTGGATGTAGTCCTGTGGAACGGCTTGCATTGCCATTTCCACCTGGCGCCTCAGTTGGACCAGCGTTCGTGCTGGACGTGCAGACCGCGTGAGACGACGTTTCATCCAGTCCCAAACATGCTCAATGGGGGACAGATCCGGAGATCTTGCTGGCTTACACCTTCTAGAGCACGTTGGGTGGCACGGGATACATGCGGACGTGCATTGTCCTGTTGGAACAGCAAGTTCCCTTGCCGGTCTAGGAATGGTAGAACGATGGGTTCGATGACGGTTTGGATGTACCGTGCACTATTCAGTGTCCCCTCGACGATCACCAGTGGTGTACGGCCAGTGTAGGAGATCGCTCCCCACACCATGATGCCGGGTGTTGGCCCTGTGTGCCTCGGTCGTATGCAGTCCTGATTGTGGCGCTCACCTGCACGGCGCCAAACACGCATACGACCATCAGTGGCACCAAGGCAGAAGCGACTCTCATCGCTGAAGACGACACGTCTCCATTCGTCCCTCCATTCACGCCTGTCGCGACACCACTGGAGGCGGGCTGCACGATGTTGGGGCGTGAGCGGAAGACGGCCTAACGGTGTGCGGGACCGTAGCCCAGCTTCATGGAGACGGTTGCGAATGGTCCTCGCCGATACTCCAGGAGCAACAGTGTCCCTAATTTGCTGGGAAGTGGCGGTGCGGTCCCCTACGGCACTGCGTAGGATCCTACGGTCTTGGCGTGCATCCGTGCGTCGCTGCGGTCCGGTCCCAGGTCGACGGGCACGTGCACCTTCCGCCGACCACTGGCGACAACATCGATGTACTGTGGAGACCTCACGCCCAACGTGTTGAGCAATTCGGCGGTACGTCCACCCGGCCTCCCGCATGCCCACTATACGCCCTCGCTCAAAGTCCGTCAACTGCACATACGGTTCACGTCCACGCTGTCGCGGCATGCTACCAGTGTTAAAGACTGCGATGGAGCTCCGTATGCCACGGCAAACTGGCTGACACTGACGGCGGCGGTGCACAAATGCTGCGCAGCTAGCGCCATTCGACGGCCAACACCGCGGTTCCTGGTGTGTCCGCTGTGCCGTGCGTGTGATCATTGCTTGTACAGCCCTCTCGCAGTGTCCGGAGCAAGTATGGTGGGTCTGACACACCGGTGTCAATGTGTTCTTTTTTCCATTTCCAGGAGTGTATAAAAACTTTAGTACACTGTGATTACAATAAAAGAAATTTTGTTAAAACATTTCAGTTACTGCCGTTGTAACAAAATTTTGAAGTTGTAAAGGGACTTTATGGACACCTGTACTTTAAAACATAAATCAGCAATAGTCACCCACATTAAGATAACTGGCCACTCATACCGGGGTATCGCAGATGATCTTCATACATTATATAAAATAGTCAAGGGTCACCAAATGGATTTATATGAACAATTAGAAATTTTCATACACAGGTTGCTAAATAATAAGCTAGAAAGCACCAGTGCAAAATTTCTTCAAAGTTTCTCCGATGGGTAGTGCTTGTTTTATTAATATAAATAAACTCATGTAACAGGGAAAAAATTGTCTGCATAATACTGAATATCTAACAAGGGAACACTAAATTATCGTAATACTTAATATGTGCCATGACATAAATATGATGATATAAATAAGGTTGTGTTGTTGTTCTTTGTACTATCTTAACAACTGTAACAAGTCTATCTTACCAGTTTGTGGTGGAGTTCTGTTTTTTATTGTGTTGTGTGTACCAGACAAACGCATATCCAGCAAAAATGTAAGCAAGGACATCAATGAGATGATTTTAAAAAAACAACTCAATTAAGGTATACACTGAAATAAATGAATCTTTCTGCATTCGTCAAATTTAAGTGCGTAAATTGACTGGCATACACAGCAAATATATTTCATCACACGTTAGTGTGCAAGTGATTGTAAAACACTTGAAGATAGCAGCCTGCTGCCGAAACGCGTCGTGCTAATAAGCATTAGTAAAAAGTGACGTAAGCAGAAAATTATTTCTTAAATTTAAAATATTAGCTCCTCTCTGTGAAACGAACGGAAAAAGATATATGAAAATGCATTATGTTGATGCATGATGCGTTTTATTATTAATGCGATAGACTTGCTACTGTTGGGCATTCATATTGCGTGCTCGACATGCTTCAAGTTGGTAGCGTTTACGGTGAAAGTTACTGTCACTGGTGAATTTATTAGTGGAGGGGCAATTTGCCGCCTTAGGGAGAGCCTGACAAAGCGGTCGGGGAAGCCGTCGTGGACGAGAGAGTCTGCCGGTTACCTGCAGCTATTTTAAGGAAACGACAGGAAGCATAAATCAGGATGTCATGACAGGAAAGGAATTCAGGGCACACCAAAAGCCGCTTCGTGTGTCAGTGGTACGGCTGCTAAGCACATGGCGGCCAACCAGCTACTCCTTAAAATGAGATTTTCATTCGGTCTTTGTAAACAGTGGCCAAAGGTTCCCACATTGTGACATTTAAGACACATTCGCTTAGAGCTCCCACCTCGATACACTCCACCAAATGCTGTGCTCATTCTAAAGCATTTGACCAGCCTCTTATCTCCTCTATTGCTATGCTTACTATCAGAGAAGATCTGCCATTACTGCTATATCTATTTTCTTATCATTTGTGATAGATTACATTAAATTATACGTCGTCGAACAATGAACCGTGTGCCGCAAGTTGCAATCAGATTGTAGTAGGCTGAATCTACGTACTTTTAAAGCTTATACCATCTTCCCAATCGTTGCATAGGGGCAGTTACGACGATACTGATAATGTACAATCGACAACACGCAGTATTTAATGCATAGGATGCTTCGCATTGACTAAGGATAACATCATATGAGCACATGATATATCAGGAGAAAACGAACATTTTTGAGAGGTTAAAATGATTCATTCTGAAGGGAAAACATATTACGCGAGAATGCTCTTATCTCAAAGATGTCAAAAGTCCATTTGTTTGCAAAATGTGTTCAAATGTGTGTGAAATCTTATGGGACTTAACTCCTAAGGTCATCAGTCCCTAAGCTTACACACTACTTAACCTAAATTATCCTAAGGACAAACACACACACCCATGCCCGAGGGAGGACTCGAACCTCCGCCGGGACCAGCCGCACAGTCCATGACTGCAGCGCCTGAGACCGCTCGGCTAATCCCGCGCGGCATTTGTTTGCAGCAGTGGACATTGGGCAGGTGATGTCATTCAGAAAAAGGATACAGCAAACGATGTCATGCATGTTTTCATGAAAATCAGCATTAAGGGAGGGGCCCTCTTTTTGATCGCATGAAAAAAGGTGATTTGCATTGTTTTATTTAGTAAAATTAAAATTACTGTTAAATCTGATCATATAGTTTTATTGCTTACACTTTGGTTTTTTAAAGTAGTAAAGGAGTTTTGCTATTTGGGGAGCAAAATAACTGATGATGGTCGAAGTAGAGAGGATATAAAATGTAGACTGGCAATGTAGCCATGTATGGAAGCGAAACGTGGACGATAAATAGCTTAGACAAGAAGAGAATAGAAGCTTTCGAAATGTGGTGCTACAGAAGAATGCTGAAGACTAGATGGGTAGATCACATAACTAATGAGGACGTATTGAATAGAATTGGGGAGAAGAGGAGCTTGTGGCACAGCTTGACTAGAAGAAGGGATCGGTTGGTAGGACATGTTCTGAGGCATAAAGGGATCACCAATTTAGTATTGGAGGGCAGCGTGGAGGGTAAAAATCGTAGAGGGAGACAAAGAGATGAATACACTAAGCAGATTCAGAAGGATGTAGGCTGCAGTAGGTACTGGGAGATGAAGAAGCTTGCACAGGATAGAGTAGCATGGAGAGCTGCATCAAACCAGTCTCAGGACTGAAGACCACAACAACAACAACAACAACAAAAACAACAACAACAACTTTCGTTTTTAAGAAATCACTCTTGTGTCGACATGGGACGCTCCCTGTAACCGCTGCACCAGGTGAAAGGACCCCTTATAACAAGAAACCTGCTCATCGGCGGGAATTTCCGAAGACCTCCTACTTCACCTGTAACAAAATAATAGTACATAAGCCCTTTTCAACATGTTTTCTATCAGCACACATAGGATAATGGAGGAATATTAAGTTCCAACAAAATGGTGACGTGTTGAAACAAATATTTTCTTCGCTCACAAAATCGAAAGAAAGCGTGTGCCGAAAATAGACTTAGTAAAATATCACAAAACGGCTATGTAGGCTGTTAGAGATTTCAGTTCAGAATGCCATCATCGAATTTCGATGAAAATCATATTGCTGTTCTCAAGTTATGTTTCCCGCCAATTTGTTAAAATACTGTTTCGAGGAAAACGCGTTTAAAGATTTGGGTAACATTTTTTTTTTAATTAAGATAAATATTTCTCTAATCATCAATCCCTAGCCCATACAGTAATCCTTCCAGATCCAAAAGGAAGTCCTCCTCCATCTTCTCGTGGCCATGGTGGTCCTGTGATCCTCCTTGGCAGCTTCTGCCATCTGCTGCTCTGCTCGCTCGATACGCTTTTGTGCAGAAGTTGTAACTGGCTGGTTCGATCTCAAATTAGAGCACGTTCATAATTTCCATAACGCCTGTTAGGACGTCGTTGAAATTTCGTGCTGCCACACTTTCCTAGTTTTTTCCGCAGTGAACAGTTTTCGGAGACACGTTTTCATAAATCGCCTTGTAACTCGATAACGGAGTTTCTGACGAACTTGGAATGAACGCTACAATAAAGCAGACATCCCAGGGAACATTTTAAGCAAAGAAATCAATATTTGAAATGTTCAGAGAGGACTGGCCCTTAAGTAAAAGGATGAATTATGTTACTGTACTTAGTATGAAAGTAAAATTAAGTTTAATGTAATTATATCGTCCATCTAAAAGTTTTGCATCTAGTCAAAATGAATTTAACAAGAAACTGGTGCTCTTCTGAGCTGTTATTCTGTGTCCCTCGAAGTTATAAAAAGAAATGAGCACAACTACAGGAATAACAAACTTCAGAAGTGGTTTAGGACTGTTGTCGCCCAATGTCATTAAAATCATTTTCAGCAGTTATTTTAAACGCTCTTGAAAAAAGGAAGACGACGCTTATAAAAAAAAAACGAACGGCGATTAGACTTCCTTCATAATCCGAATCCACCATCTCCGTTCAGTATCAGTTTAATTAGTAGACCATCTAACTCTATTAATCAGTATTTCCGATTTAGCGCAACACTTGATCGCAAACTCTGCTAGTGCGTGAGCGCAGTACGTGATTTGGTAACAAGCTGATTTCATCGCTGTCCGAGTTCACAAACGTTTGTTGCGTGCTGTGGTTAGCGTGAGAAGAGTGCCGAGTGAGGCGATGGTGCGACGTGGGCGTGCTTACACTAGCAGGCTTGTTCAGGAAATTTGTCCTCAGGCTAACTCGCCAAGGAGGACCTCGTGAAACATTGCAATTTATCACGCACTAAGCATAAAACACTTTGTTTCTATTTATGTGCGATTTAGTAGCGCTAGTGCAAGAGAAGCACGAAGTAAACGTACTTTTAGATTCATGTCGTGTAAGATACATGTAGTTCAAAAATCACGTGTTTTTATTACTAAATAAACATTTCTATCATCTTTCTAATTATGCCTCTGCAGTGGAAGGACTGGCCGTTGATTCACCGTATCTAGAGAACTACCGAGAGATAATATTTTAGCAGTCTTTGGGAAGGTTCCTTCAGTGTCTACCTAAGTATGAGATCTTCTGCACTTGCATTGTGCTACTCTGAAATTGAGTATACATACTCTGTGTGGTTTACATCCTACCACACCAAAGCCGTGGATGAGGCTGCCAATGAGACATGCAACATGATTACAGACCGTCTACGTCACAACCCTTCGGAGAAAGTTATACGGTCTCGCTGGAATTTTTTGTCCTAGTGTTCGACGAGACGTAACAGTCCGAAAATAAAAGATGAAATCAATTACATCTGAAGCTCATCCTCTATTCTACTCAGTTACGAGCAAGCACGTGCACGACTGAAATCCTGAAAGAGTTTCTGAAAAACAACTGAGGTACTCACAGCACTACCAAACGACAGAATAAACGTAGCGTGCTAGAATCCAGCATCCTTAAATGCAGATGATACATGAAAGAAGGAAACCCTCATCGTCTCATGTCAGAATGGACTGTCTGTAAATAGAATCCGTTCTCGTGTCACAAGAAGGAATACTAATTTATAGAGGTGGATCTTCAGTAATGAGTGTCGACGCCCGACCTCGTTACGGCCGCTGTGGCCGAGCGGTTCTAGACTCTTCAGTCCGGAACCGCGCGACCGCTACGGTCGCAGGTTCGAATCCTGCATCGGGCATGGATGTGTGTGATGTCCTTAGGTCTGTTAGGTTTAAGTAGTTCTAAGTTCTAGGTGACTGATGACCTCAGATGTTAAGTCCCATAGTACTCAGAGCCATTTGAACCATTTTTTTGATTTAGCCCGACCTCGTGAGTCATGGAACACTTTTCTAAGTCTTTTTCTAAGTCTTTGCCATTGGCGTTGTGGTGGTTGGAAAATTCTGGTGTGCAGTTGTCTATGATCGATGGTCTTTGTATTTTGTCCATATTTAAGATGTGTATATGCGTATACAGGGTTTTAAAAACAGTTTTACATATTTTGAGACGGTAGTATGGACCAAAACAAGACAAAAATGTCCGGTAAACATGGGCTCTAAAGCGCACGTTTTCAGCTTCGCTGCTATATCTTCTGCTGCAAGCTCTTTGCTATTACGAACTATCTACAGACTGCAGTAAACAAATGATGACACATTCTTCTGTTATTATCCATAGATACAGTATACGGTAAAATCTGTTAGTGTTGTTACTGGAAACAGTACTCACAGTTCTCGGCAAGTGCAGCGCATACAATAGTTCTAATCATGCCAGGTTGTGTTTTGATAATTTTATGAAATCGTTTTACACTGCAATTTCATCTTTGCACTTACCAGCAAGATGGAAGCTTATTATTCCACACGGGGAATGGTATGCATGATCTTCTATTACGGACTGGCAAATGGAATCAACTGTCGAGCCCTTGTGCTGTATGAGGAAAAATATCTAGAAAACTGGGTATCAGCGGGACAATTATTTTGCCGTCTTTCCCAGCGACCAGCAGGCTCTGACTCCGTACCTCCAACAACGTCGGATCGTGGCAGTCCTCGCACCATTGGTACTCCCGTTGTGAAGGAGCGAGTACTGCAACGAATGGAAGAAGATCTACGTACAATTTCAGCATCTATTGGGGTTAGTCATCCTGTAGTCTAGGAATCCTGCATGAACAGTTGCTACACCTTCATCATATACAGCGTGTCCAAGTCCTTTTGCCACAAGATCAGCCTGTCAGAATGTATTTCTGCCAGTGGCTGTTTGGAAAGATGTAGTGAAGATCCACTTTTCATAAGAAGGATACTGCTCACAGACGAGCCCAGTTTCACGGGAGATGGGATTATCAGTTTTTATAACAAACTTTTGAGGGCTGGTGGAAATCTACACGCAACTGAAGAAGCAATCCAGCGTCGATTTTCTATTAATATGTGGGCTATAGACTAATGGGAGCTTCCATATTGCCAAACAGACTGACTGGTGCAAGGCATCGTCAGTTCCTATCAAACGACTTCTCTGTCCTGCTAGAGGAAGTACCATCCCAGCAAGGGCTGAATGTGGTGCATGCGTGAAGAAGCACCAGCCCATTTTCTCCGACATGCCCGGCAACACCTAACACGGACATTTCATCTACATCTACATCTATACACCGCAAGCTACCTTACAGTGTATGGTGGAGGGTACCTTGTGTACTAGCGACACTTCCCCCGTTGCCTGTTGCAGTCGCATATGGTTCGCTATAAGAACGATCGGCGGTAAGCCTCCGTGTCGGCTCCAATCTGTCCAGTTTCATCTCGATGATATTTTGGCGAAGGAGGAAGCAGTCTATTGACTGACTCTTCTAGGAACCTACGCTCTTTGAACTTTAAGAGTAGATCATACCGTGATGCAGAACGCCTCCCTAACAGCTCCTGCCACTGGAGTTGGCTGAGCAACTGCGTGAAGCTTTCGCGCTTACTAAATAAACCTCTAATGAAACGTGCTGATCTTCTTTGGATCTTTTCTAATTCCCTTAGCAGTCCTATCTTACGGATCGAATACTGATGAGCAATATTCAAGTATTGGTCGAAAGAGTGTTTTGTAAGCAGCTTCATTTTTTGATGAACTAAATTTCCTGAGGACTGTCTGCCATCTGTCTTACTCGCGATTAATTTTATTTATTCGCTCCACTTCAAATCGTTTCGTATGAATACTACTAAATATTTTTTGGAAGTAACTGCTTCCAGTGGTTGTTCTCCAATTGCGTAATCATAAAGTAAAGGGTCTTTATTTCTATCTATTCGCAATGCGTTACATTCGTTACGTTGATGGTCAATTGCCACTCCCTCACCAAGGGTCGGTCCTCTTCTGGTCTTCTTGGGTTTCACTACAATTCTCTAGCGTCGCGACTTCCATGTATACAACAGTATCATCAGCGAAAAGTCTCTTGGAACTTTCGACATCATCTACTAGGTCATTTGTATACAGGGTGGTCCATTGATCGTGACCGGGCCAAATATCTCAGGAAATAAGTGTCAAACGAAAAAACTACAAAGAACGAAACTTGTCTAGCTTCAAGGGGGAAACCAGATGGCGCTATGGTTGTCCCGCTAGATGGGCCTACCATAGGTCAAACGGATATCAACTGCGTTTTTTTAAAAATAGGAACCCCCAATTTTTATTACATATGCGTGTAGCGCGAAAAGAAATGTGAATGTTTCAGTTGGACCACTTTTTTCGCTTTGTGACAGATGGCGCCACAAACATATGGCTCACAATTTTAGACGAACAGTTGGTAACAGGTAGGTTTTTTTTAAATTAAAATACAGAATGTAGGTACCTTTGAACATTTTATTTCACTTGTTCCAATGTGATACATGTGCCTTTGTGAACTTATCATTTCTTAGAATGCATGCTATTACAGCGTGATTACCTGTAAATACCACATCAATGCAATAAATGCTCAAAATGATGTCCGTCAACCTCAATGCATTTGGCAATACGTGTAACGACATTCCTCTCAACAGCGAGTAGTTCGCCTTCCGTAATGTTCGTACATGCATTGACAATGCGCTGACGCATGTTGTCAGGCGTTGTCGGTGGATCATGATAGCAAATATCCTTCAGCTTCCCCTACAGAAAGAAATCCGGGGACGTCAGATCCGGTGAACGTGCGGGCCGTGGTATGGTGCTTCGACGACCAATCCACCGGTCAGGAAATATGCTATTTAATACCACTTCAACCGCACTCGAGCTATGTGCCGGACATTCATCATGTTGGAAGTACATAGCCATTCTGTCAAGCTGTGAAACATCTTGTAGTAACATCGGTACAACATTATGTAGGAAATCAGCATACATTGCACTACTAATATTGCCATCGATAAAATGGGGGACAATTATCCTTCCTCTCATAATGCCGCACCGTACATTAACCCACCAAGGTCGCTGATGTTCCACTTGTCGCAGCCATCGTGGATTTTCCGTTGCTCAATAGTGCATATTATGCCTGTTTACGTTTCCGCTGTTGGTGAATGACGCTTCGTCGCCAAATAGAAAGCGTGCAAAAAATCTGTCATCGTCCCGTAATTTCTCTTGTGCGCAGTGTCAGAACTGCACACGACGTTCAGAGTCGTCGCCATGCAATTCCTGGTGCACAGAAATATGGTACGGGTGCAATCGATGTTGATGTAGCATTCTCAACACCGACGTTTTTGAGATTCCCGATACTACTGCAATTTGTGTGCTACTGATGTGCGGATTAGCCGCGACAACAGCTAAAACACCTACCTGGGCATCATCATTTGTTGCAGGTCGTGGTTGACGTTTCACATGTGGCTGAACACTTCATGTTTCCTTAAATAACGTAATTATCCGGTGAACGGTCCGAACATTTGGATGATGTCGTCCAGGATACCGCCCGTTGGGCATTTTGATCACAATACCCCATACATCAACACAATATCGACCTTTTCCGCAATTGGTAAACGGTCCATTTTAACACGGGTAATGTATCACGAAGCAAAAACGTTCGCACTGGAGGAATGTTACGTGATATCACGTACTTATACGTTTGTGACTATTACAGCGCCATCTATCACAAAGCGGAAAAAGTGGTCCAACTAAAACATTCTTATTTCTTATCGTACTACACGAAAATGTAATAAAAATGGGGGTTCCTATTTTAAAAAACGAAGTTGATATCCGTTTGACCTATGGCAACGCCATCTTGCGGGCCAACCATAGCGCCATCTGGTTTCCCCCTTCAAGCTAGACGAGTTTCGTTCTTTGTAGTTTTTTCGTTTGATGCTTATTTCGTAAGATATTTGGCCTGGTCACTATCAATGGACCACCCTGTATATAATGAAAAGTAATGGTCCTATAACAGTCCCCGCGGGCACGCCCGAAGTTATTTCTACGTCTGCAGACACTTCTCCGCTGAGAATTACATGTTTTGTGCTACTTCCTAAAAAAACCAATGCAGCCACACAGATGGTGTGGTATTCTGTATGCTCGTAGTTTGTTCGGTAGGCCTCTGCGTGAAACTGCCTTCCGGAAGTCAAGGGTACGGCATGTACCTGGGCGCCATTACCTACTGCTTTCTGGGTCTAGTGTGCGAACAGTGCGAGCTGGGTTTCACGCGAATGTTGTTTTCGGAACCCACGTAGGTTCCTACAGAGGAGATTTTCAGTCTTCATAAATGTCATAATACGCGAGCATAAAATATTTTCCAAAATTCTACAACATAGGTCTATAGTTTTATGCGTCTGTTCGACTACCCCTCTCGGAAACAAGAATGACCTGTGCTTCTCTCCAATAATTAGGAACGTTCGTTCCTCCAAGTTAGTCATACTTTGTGAAAGAAATCCCACTGGGAAATGCCTCTGCAAGGTTATATTTCTTTCGCTTAACAGTCTTACGATGTTGTTGCTGTGCGGACGACTAAGAATGTAGCCGACGACAATGCCGAACTGCTGCAGTTGTTGCTTCTGCTGGTTGAGAACCAAATCGTCTCCAGAGCCACAGATAATTGTGGAACAGGCAATAGTTAGAATTGCAACTTACTCTGCCTGTCCACTACTGCTCTCAATACTCACGGGTTAATTGTTAGGTGCGCATACACTGGCGCAATCATAGCTGCACACCGTGTCTCCGGGAGCGCCCAACAAACGCTTCCGCACTCTTTCGTCACTCAAGCTGCTCTGCCTTCCTCTCTGCTTGCAGCGCTACAGAGACTCTCCTTACACAAAAATAAACAACGGCACAGTTACTGCCATTTCGTCTTTGCTTTCGATACATTAAAATAAAGTTCCCTTAGCTATTGCCCAGCAATAATTACAATCAATTATATAGAGTCAGAAATAAATGCACTATTACATCCATTACATATGAACTATAGTTTCTGTAATAAAGCTCAGATATCCACAATCAGAAGTACAGTACAAGCTACCAACGGATATTAAACGGCGAAAAACTTTGGAAGATGTAGAATGTATTTCATTTGCATTTTCGGTGTTGCAGCTTGTCGAAAACATGAAACTCGCATGGTGCAAGGTTTTCCTTCCTTCTCGATCTGCATCATCCACGTCTAGGCGGACCTGATCAAATTTTTGGCACCATTTCACTACAGCTGGATACGACATTGCATGTGGTCCCTATACCGCAACAGTTTGACAGTGAATTTTTGTAAAATTTAGTCGTTTTGATTACAAGAGTCATACCATACCACATATTTTAATTTTGGGGTACCTTTGCAGTTGCCGCACATTTCAATCGCTCTCTGTTATTCACCTGTTATCTGTACTGCAGCAAAACTGTGTCTGCAGAAAACCCGGAACATGTACCCTCTTATGACAATACGCCACTCTTGTTGCGCATTGGTCTTAACGAGGAAAGACAAATGGTTCAAATGGCTCTGAGCACTATGGGACTTAACAGCTAGGTCATCAGTCCCCTAGAACTTAGAACTACTTAAATCTAACTAACCTAAGGACATCACACACATCCATGCCTGAGGCAGGATTCGAACCTGCGACCGTAGTGGTCGCGCGGTTCCAGACTGAAGCGCCTAGAACCGCTGGGCCACTTCGGCCGGCTAGGAAAGACATATGTAACTTACTATATGAAGTGCCTGCGCACGTGTACGCTAGTTCTTCGCATTTTAATCACTTACTGATGGTTCATTCTTCTACACATCACATCAGTTGGATTCACTCCGCCCATTTTCCTGACTGTTGCGATTTTCACACATGCGCAGTTTCCTCACTATTTTAATGTCAGTCGTATATACATACTTTTATGTAACTTAATATGATAGTGCAAAGGAAGACATCACACACTTCATAACGTTTGTCTAAATTATTCACTTCGGTAGTTATTAACATAATTGCATTTTGAACTTGATTTCATTTTATTTGACGAGGGTTTAATTAATATTTGGCCGCTCTTAATGAAACCGTTGCATCATCAAACGCACGTGTAATTACTAGATTTGGAATAAAAGAGAAATTGAGCGCTGTGGGTCTTCGTTATGAACACGGAGCTCGTAATTGTGAGCAGCTGGGATGAGATCTCCATCTGCCTACTCTGATTTAGATTTTTATGGTTTTATTAAATTATTTCAGTCGCGCACCGGATGTATCTACGTAGAAGAGGTTCGCCGAGTTCCTTTCCCACACTTGTCGATTCGGTATCTGTGACATGTTAAAATATAATCTGTCTTCTTACTTTGGAATTAGAGAGACCATTTGAAACACAGAGATATTCGTGGAACTGAACGAAGCTATACTGATTCATTACTAAAGAAACTGAACTGCAAACTTGGAATTAATACTGTAGTGTTCATGTAGTGCATTTGTAATAAAGGTGAACTTCCGATAAAGTTACAAGGCTATAGTACTTTCACTACCTTTATTAAAACAATTACGCAAGTGAAATTTGCCTGCATTTATTTCCAATGAAACTGAAAATAATAGAGAAAACCCCCTAGCAATGCAACACGAAACATATGTGGAGAAGAAAAAATAATCAAGACAGTTATTACCGGTTCACTTTCAGTAACCTTCTGATACCATTGTAGTCTAAGCTGCTTCAGTGACCGACAGATTTCCAATGAGGCTTAATGTGAACACATTTTGATCTATTATTATTATTATTACTATTATTATTACTATTATCATTATCATTATTAATGGCTTCCGCAATTTATCCATTCAGTTATCTATCAAGTTACAGCGAGTGTAAGAAATTATTATTTTAATGCATAACATAGACAGATAAACAAACACGCATTTTCAAAAAAAATTGTAACTCTCTCACCGAAACGTATTTATCGCGATTAGTTTAATAGGTATAGCCCTATTGGTGCTGGTATGCCATTTCCTTCATCCAGTCTTCGAACTAACTTACCCAGCCCGTTACAGGTGAGCTGCAGTTTAACGTGGACTTACACATTTAACGGTCATTTCCTGAGGTTAAAGAACAGTAAATGAGAAATAAGTCGAAGGACTGAGCTGTGTTGGAACCTCAAACCTCTGGTATTCTAGTCTGATTAACACCGAGTTATAGAATTGAGAACTGAAGTAATGAGATCAATTCACCTCACATAAACAGCAAGAATTTCCTCTTCGTTATTTTGTTGAGCACATGCTCTACATCTTTTGCAAATATTCTTCATAACAATGAAAACTGACTGAAAGTTGAACTAAAGACCAGATAAAAGGAACAGAGCATCCGTATACAATTTCTCTTCTTTAGAGCCAGCAGCATAATATATGTCGGATAATGACATGATTATTAGAAAGATGCATCAGAATAGCTGCTTATAATAATTAGTCTTTATTAACGATAGAATTCTTGAAGAAATGAAAATCTATATATACACACACACGAGAAAATACCCACAAGAAATATTAAACGAGCAGACAGAATTTAGGCACAAATACTCCCCCAAATGCTTCACTGAACTATTAGAAAACGAAAAACGATAAATCAAAGACAACACATGCAACAACCAAAGATAATCGTGAGAAAATGCAGTTAGTAAAATAATATCGCTGTTCATCTGTTTAATCTTTGAGAACATACGACTCGTAACGAGCAGAACTGTCAAACTGCTGTCAAACCATAACTAACGTATTATTTTCGACATATTTACATCATTTACTATCTAATCAAAGCATTGACAGTTATAAGACAGTTCACTAACGACGTAATATGGACGTCACATCATTCTAGACGTGAGTGCAATACAGTCACTTAATATAAATGACATTCACATTTATACACGGTCCCACCAAAATTGTATTCGCAGGTACTTGACAATGGCTATAAAAGCCGAAACAGTCTGTCGTTAATAAAGATTAATTTTTATAAGCGGCTATTCTGGTGCATATTTGGAATTAAGGACTGTAGTAGTCTATAAGCAATCAATTAACAAGCGTATCTATAGTAAAACTTTAAAATGAACGAACTTGTTTTTCGCTGAAGGCCTGTAGTCGTATAACATAGCATGAAGGGAAGAACACAATGCAGCACTAACATAAAGGGAATATGACATCGCCATTGGATCTAACCTCGTGTGTGTCTTCAACGCAGTGTCCTGAGACAATGGGACGTCTGCGATCTAGCCAGCACACCGCAGCTGTTCGCGCTCCTGGATAAGTGTTTCATAAACTGCCGCAGTACGTGCGAACGGTGCGAACAATTCAACAGATTTATCCTTGGCAAAATATGATAAATGATACTGACACATTCCGTGGTAGACGTACGTGATAGCGCCGAACGTGAAATGTAAACTTGCGGTCTCATAAAAGGCAGCGCGCTGCCGTGGAGTCAGCAGAAACATGCTCCGGTGTGCAGCGGCGGCACCTGTGGTCCTCGTGTTGGTGGGGGTGGTGGTGGCGGGGGCGGTAGCGGGGACGGCGCACGAGGAGCTGCGCTTCCCACAGGGCTTCATGCTGGGTGCGGCTACCGCCGCCTACCAGATAGAGGGCGGCTGGAATGCTAGCCACAAGGGCGAGAGCGTGTGGGACCACGTGGCCCACGAGCACCCCGACTGGTTCAAAGGGGGCGACACGGGTGACGTCGGGCCCGACTCCTACCACCAGTACAAGCAAGACGTCGCAGCGGTCGTCGCCATGGGCCTGAAGCACTACCGCTTCTCGATCTCCTGGCCTCGGATGCTACCCGACGGCACTACGGACCAGGTCAACGAGGACGGCATCCGGTACTACAACAACCTCATAGACGAACTGCTGCGCCACAACGTCACCCCGGTCGTCACGATGTTCCACTGGGACCTGCCACAAGTCATGCAGGACCTTGGTGGTTGGCCAAATCCTCTCATCGCCGATTATTTCGTCGACTACGCAGCCATACTCTTCAAACTGTTCGGAGACCGCGTCAAATGGTGGATCACATTCAACGAGCCGTCCAATGTTTGTGCAGGGTACGCCGACGCACGCGTCACTGCTCCGAGGTTAAGTGTCCACGGGTTGGGCGACTATCTCTGCGCACACACCATCATAAAAGCTCACGCCAGGGTCTATCACTTGTACAAGAAAAATTTCTACGAATCGCAAAAAGGAAAGATAGGAATTACACTTTATACAATGTGGTTCGAGCCGCAGTCGACTTCACCGCTGGATGAAGAAGCGTCCAATCTGGGTCTACAGTTTCTGGTGGGGTGGTTCGCCCATCCTATTTACAGTGAGAAAGGAGATTATCCTGAAGAAATGCGCCGCAGGATTGACTACAACAGCCAAAAGGAGGGCAGGACCCGCTCCAGACTCCCATACTTCACCAAACGATGGGTGAAGTTCATTCAAGGCTCTGCAGATTTCTTCGGCCTCAATCACTACACTACCAAGCTCGCCACGATGAATGAAACTGGCCCGTATCCATCTCGGTTGCGTGATAGCGGAGTCAGCATGTTCTTTCATCCGACGTGGCCACAGACGAGGTCCCAGTTCTTCAGGGTGGTTCCCTGGGGATTCCGCAAAATCCTCAACTGGGTCAAGGAGAAGTACAACAATATACCGGTTCTTGTTACAGAAAACGGCCTCGCCGACGACGGGAGACTTCACGACGCAGGTAGAGTGGGCTACCTCGCCAATTACATGCAAGAAATGCTCAAAGCTATTCGTTACGATGGATGTAACGTAATAGGTTATACGGCTTGGAGTCTTCTTGACAACTTGGAATGGTTCCAGGGTTACTCTTATCACTTTGGTTTGTATGCTATTGACTATACTGTACCGAATAGGAAGAGAATACCGAAGCTCTCTGCTCGGGCATTCGGAGATATTGTCAAGAAGAATTACATTCCTGAAGAGTACCTCAATATCACTGATAATTTTCGATCGTAGCAGTACTATCACTATGAATACGGTGTAAGCAACTTATAATGAAACAACTGAGTTAATAAGATTCGTTGTAATAAATATTAAGTTGTAATTTTCCATAATTAATTAACAATGTACGTAAGATAACGTGAATAAAATGTGATTGTGGCAATAAAATATTTTTATCTGTGTTCAGCGAGGGAGAGATAAAGTGCAGAGAGACACCTTAAGAGCAGTTCTCACATACAACTTAGAAATTTACAAGAAACATAACCATGTAACCGATAAGGCAAGCCATTTAAGGCAACATACATGGACAGTTTAATGTTAATAGGAGCATAATATTTCCACGAGACATTCTAATCCTTTTTTTCCTTCCTTCCATGCTTCTAAGAAAATTATGTGCACTACTTAAACTGTCATCGATAGTCTTTGAACGTCTTGCTCTACCCATCTCATTTTTACCTTACTGTTTCAGGTTATGTAGTGTTTATTCATTTTCCTCTTCGTGTGCATCTGCATTTACACCTTTTATCAAGTATCAGTTTATATCCTAGCTCACTAAAAAAGCAAAGTGAAGATAATTTCAAAATGTGTGGACTAGTAAGGAGAGCCGCATCAAAGCAGCCTTCGGATAGAAGACTATAACACGACCACCTTCATTTGCCACCAGAAGTAACTAAGGTGTAGCACTTACCGTAGTAATTATTGGAAAAGATGAACATTTGGGAGACTGAGGATACAAATCTTAGATGAAAAGTAATTAAATTCAGGAATCTCCATCTGCTCTAACTACTCAACCGTATTAATTCATGTTGTCGACATTTCGTCGAAAGAGCAAGACTACTGCTTCGTGCTTCGAAGAGGAACTAGAGCGTCGGTTGCGAGCCAAATCAGTTCACTCAACAACCCGCAACAACTAATCAGCGTACTTCAGGGACAATGGGAAAAAATTCCGTATTCAGTGTATCATAACCTTGTGGAAACCGTTTCCTGGATATTAAACACTGTTGTAGTAGCTAAAGAGTGCTCTACGCACTGTTGATTACATATCTGGCGTGTTTGTAACGGAGACCTTTGCTCACATTGTGTGCGTAATAAATCAACACAGATTGATTGTATCATTTGCTTTTTAAGCTTGACAGACACCTCATAGCTTTTACTGCGTACGAGATTCAAGAGTAAAGAAGCCGCGAGGTAAAGAGACATAATTTCACGATTCTCTTCTTTCAGAATTTTAACAAATGTCAACTTCTTTTAGGTTTTGGGGCTGTGTCCTTACGAGACGTGTAAGTTTGCTTGCATATTGAGTTGATGGTTAGGGTAAATGCTTTATAAGCAAGTGGGACGTGAAAACAATAGAACTAATAATACACATTGCTGTACTAGTGGAAGGCATAAGTGTTTGGCCGTAGTTCTTTATCGGTAAAATTGTATTTTGCAATTCAGCTGCATCAGGTAACTCGTACAATTTGTACAGCTTCTTTCAGACTGTACTTCGTTATAGATAACTGCATCATTTGCGAAAAGTTTGAGTTTACTATTAACATTGTCCGCATGATCATTAACGTACAAAATGAACGGCAGGGGACCCAACTCACTTTCCTCAGGTACGCCCGAAGTTACATCTACTTTTGTCGACGACTCTCCATCCAAGATAAAATGCTGTGTCCTCCCTACCAATAAATCCTCAATCCAGACACATATTTCGTTTAATACCCCATACGATCGCACTTTTGATAATAAGCGTAGGTGTGGTACTGAGTCAAATGTTTTTCGGAAATCGAGAAATATTGCCTCTACCTGACCGACTTTATCCATAGCTTTCAGGATTTTTGTTTTCTAAACCCAAGATGGTTGACGTGGAGAAGGTACCTGTTCTTTCGGACATGTCCCAAAGAACAGATACCATCTTCATATATACACTCCTGGAAATGGAAAAAAGAACACATTGACACCGGTGTGTCAGACCCACCATACTTGCTCCGGACACTGCGAGAGGGCTGTACAAGCAATGATCACACGCACGGCACAACGGACACACCAGGAACCGCGGTGTTGGCCGTCGAATGGCGCTAGCTGTGCAGCATTTGTGCACCGCCGCCGTCAGTGTCAGCCAGTTTGCCGTGGCATACGGAGCTCCATCGCAGTCTTTAACACTGGTAGCATGCCGCGACAGCGTGGACGTGAACCGTATGTGCAGTTGACGGACTTTGAGCGAGGGCGAATAGTGGGCATGCGGGAGGCCGGGTGGACGTACCGCCGAATTGCTCAACACGTGGGGCGTGAGGTCTCCACAGTACATCGATGTTGTCGCCAGTGGTCGGCAGAAGGTGCACGTGCCCGTCGACCTGGGACGGGACCGCAGCGACGCACGGATGCACGCCAAGACCGTAGGATCCTACGCAGTGCCGTAGGGGACCGCACCGCCACTTCCCAGCAAATTAGGGACATTGTTGCTCCTGGGGTATTGGCGAGGACCATTCGCAACCGTCTCCATGAAGCTGGGCTACGGTCCCGCACACCGTTAGGCCGTCTTCCGCTCACGCCCCAACATCGTGCAGCCCGCCTCCAGTGGTGTCGCGACAGGCGTGAATGGAGGGACGAATGGAGACGTGTCGTCTTCAGCGATGAGAGTCGCTTCTGCCTTGGTGCCAATGATGGTCGTATGCGTGTTTGGCGCCGTGCAGGTGAGCGCCACAATCAGGACTGCATACGACCGAGGCACACAGGGCCAACACCCGGCATCATGGTGTGGGGAGCGATCTCCTACACTGGCCGTACACCACTGGTGATCGTCGAGGGGACACTGAATAGTGCACGGTACATCCAAACCGTCATCGAACCCATCGTTCTACCATTCCTAGACCGGCAAGGGAACTTGCTGTTCCAACAGGACAATGCACGTCCGCATGTATCCCGTGCCACCCAACGTGCTCTAGAAGGTGTAAGTCAACTACCCTGGCCAGCAAGATCTCCGGATCTGTCCCCCATTGAGCATGTTTGGGACTGGATGAAGCGTCGTCTCACGCGGTCGGCACGTCCAGCACGAACGCTGGTCCAACTGAGGCGCCAGGTGGAAATGGCATGGCAAGCCGTTCCACAGGACTACATCCAGCATCTCTACGATCGTCTCCATGGGAGAATAGCAGCCTGCATTGCTGCGAAAGGTGGATATACACTGTACTAGTGCCGACATTGTGCATGCTCTGTTGCCTGTGTCTATGTGCCTGTGGTTCTGTCAGTGTGATCATGTGATGTATCTGACCCCAGGAATGTGTCAATAAAGTTTCCCCTTCCTGGGACAATGAATTCACGGTGTTCTTATTTCAATTTCCAGGAGTGTAGTTCAGGCTAACAGGCCACTGACCTTCTTCTTCTGTGCGGATGCACACGTATTGCCCGAACTCTTACGGGACTCAGTAAGATTGTCTACCGCGAGTAATGAGTGTAATGGGCAGGAGCACTACGAATGTAGTGTGTGGACATTAAGTTGGGATGTGGGTCTCACGGGGTGCGTGCAGTCGCCCTATCCTCTGTGCCCTCGCTGGCTCAGATGTAAGTAGGAGATCCCGGGTTCGAGTCCCGGTCGGGGCACACATTTTCAACTGTCCCTGTTGATGTATATCAACGCCTGTCGGCAGCGTAGGGTCTTGATTTAATTATCATAACAAAATTAAAATTTTTCCAATTGACTGTTGGACGATTGAAGTCTCCTCTAGTGACTGCATTATCATTAAGAAACTTACGTACAAGCGAACTGAGGTTTTCTCTAAAGTTTTCAATTACATCAGGAGGAGAATCTCGTTTTCCATAGAAAGACCCTAATATAATTGTTTGCCAGCGCTTGATACTGAGTTTTGCCCAAACAATCTCACATGCAGCTTCAATTTCTACCTCGACGGATTTGTGTTTCTTGTCTACTTTCGACAAATACACCACCTACATTTCCCGTTTCCATATCGTTTCGGTATACGCTTAAATTTTCGCCAAAGATCTCACTACTATCAACTTTCTGCGCCTAATATTATGTGAGCTGCAGTGCTCTTTAGCAGCGCTTAAAACTCTGGCACTTTCTCACGAATGCTTCGGCAGTGGACCAATAGTATTTTGATACTCCCATATTTTTGGAGACATTTCTTTGGATCTTACACTGATATTTCTGGGTTTCCCACAGCTATCGTTATCTAAATTGGGTGGATAGTCGCCTCATCTTAAAAAAAAAAAAAAAAAAAAAAAAAAACCTGTCAGCTACTTGGGTAGCTGCCTCTGACGTGTAGTGTATACCTCCTGAGCTATTTAGGGGGATCCTAAAACTCTCAGCTCTATGGCACAAGTGTAGGAAGTCACAGACTATCTTGTCAAAGAGACCTCGGAGTCTCTGGTTGAAGCCTTCCACTCGAATAAGAACCAGGCGGCTGCGATCTGTTATGGGGACAATGCTACAGATTGTTGAAACTCCGTGAGCAGTGCTGGTCTTCTCAACCCTCTCTACTAGTCGCTGGAATGATCTAACTACAATCTCAGAGCCCAGGTGACATGTATCGTTTGTGCCAACGTGCGAAACAATCTGTAGTTGGTTGCACTCTGTTCCCTCAATGGCTGCCGGAACAGCCTCTTCAACGTGCTGAATGCGACCTCCAGACATACACACTGAATTTATCTGGTGTTTCTTCCCATCCCTTGCTGCCATTTCTTAGGGGTGCCATTATTCGCAATATGTTTGAACCGCCGATGATTAATAAACCCCTACCCTTTTGTGTCTGCCTCCTCTTGACACGGGACAAAGCAGGTTTCGCCATAACAGATGAAGTGAGTATCACTGGCTCAGTTTCAGTCAAAGAGAACATCTCGAACTTTCTTAGGGGGATCGGTATAACACTCTGAGTCCTCCCTGGTCCCTGTCTGCCCTCTACAGGACGCCTAGACCCGTCCGCAGTTCGTGGTCTAGTGGCTCTGGATCACGAGGTCCCGGGTTCGATTCCCGACCGGGTTGAGGATTTTCTCCATCGGGTATTGGGTGTTTGTGTTGTCCTCATCATTTCATCATCGATTGTGAAAATGGCGAGATAGAACTGTGTAAAGATTGGAAATTTGTACGGGTGCTGAAAACCGCTCAGCTGAGCGTCTCACAAACCAATCATCATCATCATCATGATCAATATCATCACACCTAGACCCACCACTGACACGCCACTGGAAGGATAATGCTGGGGCTTGTATTTTCTACAGGAGAGACAGTGTCCACAGGAGAGGACAGCACTTGGGGTATCTCTGGTGCCTTTGGTACACAGCTAGTGGTAAACGTCCCAACTCATCCATTCGCAGCTGCTTCTAATCACTTGACAGTAGTCAGGACATTTCCATTTGCTTACGAATAGCAACCAAGTCATCACCCCCTGACTGAAAACAGCAATATTTACAGAAATGTAAACAGTTTATGCCTGGAGCAGTATTTTAAAGAATTGTAAACAAATAACTTTTTATTAAGCTTGCTAATTCTATTTTAATTTATGAGTTTCATATGCTACAAATATTACCAGTAGTCTTTTGGAATTTAAGTAATTTATAGCCAAAAGCGAGATATCGATTGTTTTACTACTTCTCTGAAGCGTTTTCCAGGTTACGTTTGCTAAGAAAGTTCGACAGTAGCGTTATTTTTTTAATAAATGCAGACAATATACTGCTATTAAAAGAGAGAACTAATATGACACGATATGTTACAACTATAAATCAAAAACACCGATTTATTTCCAAATATGTGATACAAAACATTCATAAATTGCAAAAAACTTTGCCAACGTTCGAAAAACACGTTTAAATTTTATGTCAAGTTTTCGAAGTGAATTTAACGCAGTGGTTTTACTCTAAGAGAAAAGAAATTTCGGGAATCGGCTTTATATATATATATATATATATATATATGTGTGAGAATTGCACGGCTTTTGCTACGTAGTTGACTCTTCGTCCCCTTTTACACTAGCGTGCCAAAGAAAAACTCTATGGCTTCAGTACATCTCAAAGAAACGACATGAAATGTGGGCGGGTATCTACTGTCTATAATCTATATAAGCGATTTGGTAGACTCTTAGATGATTTGCAGATAGTGCTGTCGTTTATCTTCTAGTAAGGTCACGAGAAGGTTTATACGAATTACAAAATTATCTAGCCAAGAAATCTGTACCGTGCGAAGTGTGACAGTTGAACCTGAACAATAATAAGTTTGAGGCCCTTCATATGAGTACTAAAAAGAAACCATTATATTTCGTTTGTATGATAAACAACCGGCCGCGGTGGTCTAGCGGTTCTAGGCGCTCAGTCCGGAACCGCGTGACTGCTACGGTCGCAGGTTCGAATCCTGCCTCGGGCATGGATGTGTGTGATGTCCTTCGGTTAGTTAGGTTTAAGTAGTTCTAAGTTCTAGGGGACTGATGACCACAGATGTTAAGTCCCATAGTGCTCAGAGCCATTTTATGTGTAAACACCGCAAGTTAAACTAAGTACATAGGGATTACAATTGCTAATAACTTAAACTAGACATACGACATAGAAAATGTTGTGGGAAAGGGAAACCAAAGACTGGGTTTTATTGGCAGACTACTTAGAAGATGCAACAAATCTAGTAAAGAGACTGCCTACACTACGTTCGTCCGTCCTCTACTAGAGTATTGCTGCGCGCTATAGGATCCTTGCCAGATAGGACAGACGAAAGACATCGAAAAATTCGAAGAAGGGCAGTTCGTTTTGTATTATCGTGAAATAGGGGAGAGAGAGTCACGAATATCATACGACAGCTGGGGTGGGAACCATTTAAACAAAGGCGTTTTCCGTTGCCCCGAGATCTTTTCTGAAATTTCAGTAATTCACTTTCTCCTCCGAATGCGAATCTATTTTGGTGACTCCCATGTACATAGGGAGTAATGACTATCGTAATAAAATAACACAAATCAGAGCTCGCACGGAAAGATTTGTGTGTTCACTTTCCTCATGTGCTATTCGACAGTGGAACGATCGAAAAAATGGTTTGAAAGTGGTTTTGTGAATACCCTTCCGAGCACTTGGATGTTAATAGCAAATTAATGATATAGGTATCCATCTACCTGGCTGGCGCAACCGCTACTGTTGACACTCGGAGCGATGGAGGATGGAACAGGGGGAAACGTAAAATGCATTTACGGTCGCTCCCATCAGCCACCGCGGCGAGTGTCAACTTCGTTTGCGCGTTATCGTAATTTCGGTTTTAGAGCGATTATGACGTGCACCATGTCTGCGTAAAACTTGATAATGGCTCAAAAGTCGAAATCGTGATACTGGAAATAAAACACGTGTAGTCAGATGACAGCAGTATTAGCATTTGAAAAACTATATTATGACTGTACTCTTAATAAAGGAATCATTATCAGCATAGGAAATCGTTATGAAAAATTTGCATATCTATAAATAAATAGTTATTCGGTAAACAAAATATCACTTCAGTTTAACGAAGTATGTTTGACTTTTCGCCACAGAACTATACTGAAGTCTCCACCTCTTTTTAAGTTACACTATATTTTGCGAGAGTTTCGTAAATGGTTCAATGTCTCTAGCTGCTATAGTGTTCCAACACACCGTTTATTAAGCGCGAAAGCGTCAGAGATGCTCTTTCAATTCCAGTGATAAATGTTAGAAGAGAGGCGTTCCACATCAAGCCGTGGTTTACTCTTAAAACTTGTAGAGCATAAATCCTAGAAGAGTCAATTAACTTATTGCTTCCTCCAACATATATCTCACGGAAAGTAGAATTAGAGAGATTTGAGTCGGTACGGAGCGTACCAACAATTGATCATTCCGCGCATCATTGGCGATTGGAATAGCGAGGAGGAAGTGAAAGTGTTTGCCAAATTACCCTGCGCAATACACCATAAGGTGGCTTGCCGCGTATAGGCGTAGATGTAGGTGTAGATGAAGATGTAACTAACATGATGTCAGTGGGACATTTTCTCCCTGTGACGTAAAAATGTACAAAATATGCATAGCAAGACAAGATATATATAAAAGACGACTTAACTGAATATTTAAATTTGTTGTACGTAACTTGCTTTATGCATGATGAGACAAAGAGTAGTGACATATGAGGTGTTCAAAAATAGTTACATATTCCCATAGGAGATAGTATTTTTCAAAACTAGAAGAACAGTCACTACAATGATATTTTCGAAAACCAAAGTCTGTCGAGATACGGGCCAATCAGTCCTCTCATTCCCATCCGTCTGTTACGTAGAAACACACATTACAGGCATTGCTGCGTGTGGTTACCACCCAACCCGACACATCCTTCAGCCCATATTTGCAGTGAATCACGCCCTCTTTCAAATGCACCTGATTGCGTGACACGCATTTGTCACACTTTGCTGTAACGTCTGCACATTGTCGATGGGTTAGCCGTACACCGATGCCTTTAAATAGACAGGCGTCCAAAGGATTCAGGTCTGACGACCGCGGAGTTCATACTATCGTATCTCCATGACCAATCTATCGCCCATGAAACGTTGCGGTGAGGTACGGCCCCACGATCCATAGTATATAAACTACAGTCGTCTTTCTGCAATGATAATGTTCTCCAAGTGCGTTCGTAATTCATCGCATACAATTGGTAATACACAGCATTTGTTAATCTACCTGGTAAAGTGTATGGCTCTAGGAATCTCTCACCGACAATTCCCTCCTGTACGTTGATACTGAAACAGTACTGATGATTCACCTCCATGATGTCTTACAAATTACAACCATTCAGACATGCTGCAACAGTAAGACGGTCTACACTACTGAATACTACATATAACACGTCACAAGTAAAACGGCCCATATTTCAACTGGTATTGGTTTCAGTACATATAACTACGGGAATTTTTCTTCTATCTTTGACCATTACTACCTCCTGTAGCAAAATGCGACAGTTTTTTTTTAACCCTGAATTCATGGTCACCATTTGGCAGTAACGTCTGTTGCTGTACACTGAGCCAAAAAACACACGCCCTGGTGGTTCTAAAGGGAAAGTGGTACTGCTAATGCTCGCTGCATGTCATTCTTTAGTGTGACTGTGCCTTGAGTGGTGCTAAAAATAGTGAACACCTGAAAGAGACCTGCTAGTGTTGGCTTCGTACGCGTTCGGTGAAACGAGCTTTCCAAGCTGGAGGCTGGTCAGCGCCACCAGTCTTCTGCTATCGTGTGTTTTCTAGTGGGACGTTTGACTATAGGAAGCGTAATAGTGCTCAGTGGCTCTATAATGTTCCAATAACCTCGGTGGCTAGTGATAGGCGACATCCCAGAAACTTTGTGGAAATAACTCAGAGATATTTGTGCATGTCAGTTGTTTCGCCGGAAATCGGTGCTCTCGGGTATGACATGCATGATCCATACGGAAATGTGAATGTTATTGTATCCAAGCACCACTCGTCATGGAGAACTTTCCTTAGGAGTAAAACAATAATCGTATTTCACTTAGAACAATGAAATTTATCACTTAACGATATCTTAGAATGCCAGAATACGTGAAACCTGTGAAAATCATGTTATTTTGGAGGAGACTATTTTGTATGTCCGAAATGTGGGGTGGGAAGCACCACAAGTGGTGAGCGGCCCAGACACGTTTCTCGGGGTGTTTTTCGTTGGGGCAGTGCTGGAGTGTAGACGCAAAATGGAATAAAGTGATGTCTATCTTTAAACTTTAGTTTTTATTTGGCCCAGCCAACTGCATACATTAAAAAAGTCGTGATATAACACTAAGACAAGCAAGGAATTGGGCGATAGTATCCTCCCCTACTGAATCAAGAAGTAAACCATAACTTATAGCCAAAAATAAACTACCTTCAACAAGACTTTCGTAGTGAACAGGGCCATTTGCGTTATAGCTCCCGAGGATGTCGACTGTATTAGTCGTGGGAATATTGCACAAAACGTTAAATCGTCAATTTAGCTATAAACCGGAAAAAGAGCTGTCAGTTAAGCACTCCTAAAATACAGGGAAAGTACAAAGTTTTCAATTATCAACATAGTAACTACTCCAGCGATATGTACACACACCAAAAAAGTTTTCATCACCCTGGTTCCCAGAACTACTGAAGATAGACGTTGACTGTGGATATTGTATCACAGACACAGTCCCTTTGACTGTTCAGAGATGTCACTAAAACCGACAAAGCTGTAAACAATCATGCATGAGCAGCGCCTATTAGACGGAGGGGTCCGAGAGCCGATCAGTTTCAGTTATTCCACCAGGAAAGATGTAAACGGCTCGTGTTGTCTGTAGTTCAACCATGCCTAGACGGTCAATATCGCGATTCGATCGCGTCCGCATTGTTACTTGGTGCCAGGAAGGGCTCGCGACAAGGGAAGTGTCCAGGCGTCTCGGAGTTAACCAAAGTAATGTTGTTCGGACATGGAGGAGATACAGAGAGACAGCAACTGTCGATGACATGCCTCGCTCAGGCCGCCCAAGGGCTACTACTGTAGTGGATGACCGCTACCCACGAATTATATGGCTCGGAGGAGCCCTGACCGCAGCGCCACCATGTTGAATAATGTTTTTCGTGCAGGCACAGGACGTCGTGTTACGACTCAAACTGTGCGCAATAGGCTGCATGATGCACAACTTCACTCCTGATGTCCATTGCAAGTTCCATCTTTGCAACCACGACACCATGCAGCGCGGTACAGATGGGCCCAACAACATGCCGAATGGACCGCTCAGGATTGGCATCACGTTCTCTTCACCGATGAGTGTCGCATATGCCTTGAACCAGACAATCGTCGGAGACGTGTTTGGAGGCAACCCGGTCAGGCTGAACGCCATAGACACATTGTCCAGCGAGTGCAGCAAGGTGGAGGTTCCCTGCTGCTTTTGGGTAGCATTATGTGGGGGCGACGTATGCCGCTGGTGGTCATGGAAGGCGCCGTAACGGCTGTAGGATACGTGAATGTCATCCTCCGATCGATAGTGCAAACATATCGGCAACTTACTGGCAAGGCATTCGTCTTCATGGAGGACAATTTGCTCCCCCATCGTGCACATCTTGTGAATGACGTCTTTCAGGATAATGACGTCGCTCGACTAGAGTGGCCAGCATGTTTTCCAGACATGAACGCTATCGAACATGCCTGGGATAGATTGAAAAGGGCTGTTTATGGATGACGTGACCCATCAACCACTCTGAGGTATCTACGCCTTATCGCCGTTGAGGAGTGGGATAATATGGACCAACAGTGCCTGATGAACTTGTGGATAGCATGCCACGACGAATACAGGCATGCATCAATGCAAGAGGACGTACTACTGGGTGTGTACAGCAATCTGGACCATCACCTATGAAGGTCTCGTTGTATGGTGGTACAACATGCAATGTGTGGTTTTCATGAGCAATAAAAAGGGCAGAAATGATGTTTACGTTGATCTGTATTCCAATTTTCTGTACAGATTCCGGGACTTTCGGGACCGAGGTGATGCAAAACTTTTTTGATGTGTGTGTATATACCGCCACGTTGCGATAAAAGCTGTTCAATGGTAGGAATATTCGAGGAGACAAGTAAACGACCACAGCTCAAACGCAAGTGGGGGTTGCAGAGCACTGCAGGTGTTCTTAGGTCATTAAAGCAACAGACACCAAAAGGGCAGATAGCAGCGGTTTCCATGTACTTAATACGCTAGGGACTATTCATCAGGGTTGCTTTCAAGACGTCGATCGTTTTAGCCTATATGAAGATCATTATCTCATTGCAGCCTGTAGGAAGCACATATGAACAAAGAGATATAGTGATGAGATTTTTCTCTGCAAATGTATAGTGTGCTACTCTATCTACGCTGCGCAAGTAAAGTATGGAAGAGAAATTTTAACTATACGTGACAGCAGTGCTTCCAGATGTGTACGTCACAACAAAATATTTCCTCGTGGTACTACATTACAAATATAACGGAACAACTACGCACGTAAGACAACAAGGAAAACAATATATACAGTTTTCTCGACTGAATCAAAAGCGTCATCAACGACTTGACGGTATGTTCAAATGTGTGTGAATTTCTAAGGGGCCAAACTGCTGATGTCATCGGTCCCTAGACTTACACACTAATTAAACTAATTTACGCTAAGAACAACACACACACACACACCCAAGCCCGAGGGAGGACTCGAACCTCCAGCGGGAGGGGCCGCGCAATCCATGACATGGCGCCTGAAACCACGCGGCCACTCCGCGCGGCACTTAACGAAATCTGTGATGTTCTTCAGCGGCTTCCTTATCAGATCACAGATGAAACGGTTTTTGGTCGTGAATATTAATGTAGCAAAATCTTTTGACTGGCAGCGTTTTACAGAATTTCCTGGCGCAAGTTGAACTGCAGCTACGTACGAGCACGGTGAAGAAAGTTGCCAATGACGCAACGAACTCTATGCTGTCGATCTCGCATCCTGTACAGCCACACACGGCGGAAGTATAATTTGTTCTCAGGAAAACTGTGAAGCAAACAGGATAAACGATCTCTGGAGTGTGAAGCGAAGGAATGCGATACCTTTGACGAGTTTTCAAATCTATTTTGGTTCTGTTTGCTTCTGAAGTCGTTTCGACCTCAGGCAGTTACCAGTATTTCTTGTTATAAATTATACACAACACAGTCCTCACACTACTTGATAAATTGGCATTTCAGTCTTACATACACAAACTCATCCTAAACGCTTGCGTTCCTGTATCAGCATGCACACAAACAAACATGATCTCTACCTCTCTCTCTCTCTCTCTCTCTCTCTCTTCACACACACACACACACACACACACACACACACACACACACACAGAGAGAGAGAGAGAGAGAGAGAGAGAGAGAGAGAGAGAGAGAGAGAGAGAGAGAAACACAAATCACACAGAATCGGGCAATACCATGACGTTTATTTTAAAAATTTGTGGTAAGATCCTATGGGACCAAACTGCTGAGGTCATCGGTCCCTAGTCTTTCACACTACCAAATCTAACTTAAACTAACTTACCTTAAGGACAACACACACACCCATACCCGAGGAAGCATGACGTTTATCTGCATCTACATACATACGCCGTAAGCCACTATGTGATGTGTGGCGGACGGTGCCATGTACCACAAATAGTCATTTCCTTACCGGTTCCACTCGCAAATGGAACGAGGGAAAAATGACTGTCTTTATGTCTCCATGTGAGCCCTAATTTCTCTGGTTTTCGCGGTCCTTATGAGAAATGTACATTGATGTCAGTAGAATCATTCTACAGTCAGCTGCAAATGTCTGTTCTCTAAACTTTCTCGACAGTGTTCCGCGAAAAGAACGTCGTCTTCCCTCCAGGGATTCCCATTTGAGTTCACGAAGCATCTTCACAACACTCGCGCGTTGATCGAACCTACCGGTATTCCTTTAATCAATCTATTAGACATCCCAACACTAGATCAATACTCAAGTGTGGGTCTCACAAGTGTTTTATATGCGGTCCTCATTTTAGGTGAGCTACACATTTTGCTAAAGCTCTCACAGTACACCGTCGTCGACCACTCACCTTCCCTACTACCGTCCTGAAGTGTTCGTTCCATCGCAGATAGCTTTGCAACGTTACAACTAGGTGTTTAATAAAGGTGACTGTATCAGCAGTACACCACTAAAACTGTATTCGAACATTACACTATTGTTTTCGCAACTCATCTGTATTAACTTATTTTTCTACATTTAGAACAAACTGAAATTAATCACAACAAATGGAAATTCTGTCTGAATTGTGCTGTGTCCTTCTATTGTCAGTCAACGAATATACAGTCCCTCATACTACAGCGTCATCAGCAAGAAATCAGAAATTGCTGCTCACCCTATCCGTCAGATCATTTATGTACATAGAGAATAAGAGTGGTCCAACCACACTTCCCCGGAGCATTCCTGACGATAGCCTTGTCTCTGATGAACACTCGTCGTCCAGAACAACGTACTTGATTCTATTACTTTATACTGCAACGCAAGACGCTTTCTCTGATTGATTTAGTTGGTGGTGTGTGGTTACAGGTTTTAAAAAAACTGGCCGGCCGATGTGGCCGTGCGTTTCTAGGTGCTTCAGTCTGGAACCGCGAGACCGCTACGGTCGCAGGTTCGAATCGTGCCTCAGGCATGAATGTGTGTGATGTCCTTAGGTTAGTTAGGCTTAAGTAGCTCTAAGTTCTAAGGGACTGACGACCTCAGATGTTAAGTCCCATTGTGCTCAGAGCCATTAAAAATAACTGAAATTTCCTGGCAGATTAAAACTGTGTGCCGGACTCAGACTCGAACTGGGGACCTTTGCCTTTCGCGGGCAAGTGATCTAGCGTCTGAGCTACCCAATCACGAATCACGCCCATTCTTCACAGCTGTACTCTGCCAGTACCTTGTCTCCTACCTTCCAGACTTCACAGAAGCTCTCCTGCGAACCTTGCAGAACTAGCTCGCTGGAAGAAACAATATTGCGGAGACATGGCTTAGCCACAGCCTGTGGGATGTTTCTAGAATGAGATTTTCACTCTGTAGTGGAGTGTGCGCTGATATGAAACTTCCTGGCAGATTAAAACTTCTTCCAGGAGTGCTAGTTCTACAAGGTTCGCAGGAGAGCTTCTGTGAAGTCTGGAAGGTGGGAGACGAGGTACTGGCAGAAGTAAAGCTGTGAGGAGAAGGCGTGACTCCTGCTTGGGTAGCTCAGATGGTAGAGCACTTGCCCGCGAAAGGCAACGGTCCCGAGTTCGAGTCTCGGTCCGGCACACAGTTTCAATCTGCCAGGAAGCTTCATATCAGCGCACACTCCACTGCAGAGTTTTTTTTTTTTTTCAAAAAATGCTGACATACATTTTTATTACAATAGAAAATTATAAATCCGTGCTACGATACATTTTTCCTATAGAAAGGAAACCAACTCTAATTGATATTGTTACCTTTATTGTCACTGTTGTCTGCAACGAGTCCTCTTCACGTCCGCGATCGTTAAGCGCTCTGGAAGGAATGACGGCGTTTAAGGGTCTATTGACATAATCAGAGTAAGGAAGGGGTATGTAAATTAGTCATGGGCCTCGCTGAGAGAAAAATCCCAGCATTAGAGACCTGCAATGGACTACAATCATATTTGGAATATGAGTTATTGTGTTTATAAATGTGTAGTCTTCGACATGATGGACTGGTGAGAATTGCTCTATGAGGAAACGCGTTACCCAAATTAATGTCGATTGGAGGGGTTAGTGTTCATGCTAATAATAACAACCTATTCGATTAGGCTGATTTCTCATAGTTTCGTAGTGAACAACTATTAGACTGTATGATGTGTAGTGAGATGGTGTTTTTGTTGACCATTTTCCAATTATTCAGAAGAATAATTTACGCTTGCTACTTCTTTTAGTGTTTTTTCCGCCAACGTTTCCTCGCCTTAATCTTACGCCAACTGCGTGTTTAGTTGGCGAACCTTTCGCCAACCATGAGTACTACTTGAACGTCCTGCTGTTTCACTACATGGTCGACACAAAGGATAGCCAGCCTTTACACAGGCCCCTCATTCCTTCACTTACCATGACGCCCTTCCAGCCAACACCGCGCCATGCTCTTTCGAAAACATCAAACCATTTCTATTTTAGAAAGCGAAAATAATTAAGTCCGACTCTGACTTTTGTTGTCATCAATATTTGTGTATTTCCGTACACACTCGCGACTAAAATAGCACGTTTATCACCAACCGAGATATTGTAGTGGTAAGACACTGGGCTCGCATTTAGGAGACGGTGGTTAGAATGACCGTGCAGCCATCGAGATTTAGCTTTTATGTGGTTCCCATAAGTCGTTTAAGGTAAAAACTGAGGAGATTCCCTTGAAAAGGACGCAACCGATTTCCTTCCCCGAGTCGAGCTTGTGTTTCATCCCTAATGACCTCGTCGTCGACGAAATGATAAACGCTAATCTTCCTACTTTCTTAATTTCCAGCTGCTTATTGCCCACTTAGAAACAAATCGCTAATAAATTTCAACTGTTCGTGCCTTAATTTCATGGTATTTGGACCAACTTAGCTTGGCCACCAACTTCAACACTTTTACCCCTTATACACCTTATAGAACAAATCATGGAACTGACGTTACAGTAACAAGTAAAAATCATAATAGAACTAAATTGGTAACCTATTCATCGTTTTTGCGATCATTGACTGGAGAATAAATAATATTGGCTACCATGCACGTATAATGACACAAGCATATTTTTGTAGTACCAAGATAATACTTATGGTACTGCTAAAGTAGCGTGCATTCACGAATCCTTCCATGTCATCTGTTGGCACCTCAGAAGAGTTGCGGAAGGCTTTCACGGTAACTAGAAAGGAACTCTGGGCAGAGGACACGGAAACTGCGTGGTCGTACGCCCCACGCGGACGCTACTAAATATAGCCATCTCTGACGTCATATACGGAGGTGGGTGCGCACGTTTCTCCTGTCGCTTCTGCGCTTCCGCTTCTGTGAGGATTTCAGATAATCGGATAACCAAGCATTAACAGGAACTGGCAGCAACGCGACGCATCTGATGCTACTCCTGTAACGAATCTGACTTACGCATTAGTCTGCATTAACTCACGTGATCAATCACATACAATACGCGGCTAATTCAAATCATTTTTGGAGAGCACTATATCAACATTTTGTAGAAATACTGTCTCTCGGAGCTTCATCGTTCTTTCAGTATATTATTCTTTCTCTTTACTGAAGATCCACGAATGCAGCGTGCTGAGAACTGACTGGCCGAATGCTCCAGTTCGTACTCTAATCTCTTTTATCTCTTTCTCCCGGCCGTTTGCACGAAAAATATGTGGCAAATAGCCAACTCATTTTATGATCTAACTCAAATACGGACTATCTCAGTTTTTCCGTAATTTCTCCTCCAAAGCAATGATACTGCTCTTTCAGTGGGAGGTAATGTTAACGAGGTATACATGTGCTACCTAGACAAGCTGATCTCAAATCTGGTTTGAGGTTCGGCTTCAGACTGGCGTGGTAGGTATACACTCTTTGGAGAATGGGTTTTACGCGAGTTTGTAAACGATCGTCGTCGTAGATTCGTTACGTTTACGGTAACTCTACCTGTAAACCGGTATTAACCTTACTCTCTTCATGAAATTTTCTATATTGTTTCTATTTGGTGTCACATTGCTTTTGTTTTGTACCAGCATACTTTACCATATGCAGAACAATCTCATTGAGTCTGCTCTCGAAAATATCCCATTTTTGCTGTAGTTTATGAGTGTTGCCTCACATTTGCTGTATTGAAATTAAACTGTCTCTCAGTACAACAAGCGAAAACTTATTCTAAATAAATCTGTATTCTCTCCCCTTTTGGAAGTTAAAGCATCAAATTCAGAGGTGTGCCGTCCGAATCCAGGTATTGAAAGGAATTTCGTTGTAAGAATTTAGGTGAGGGAGAGAAAATATGGGGGCATATAGTTTGTAGTCACCATACTGTACACCAGTGTGCTGTTATGACTGGGTGACGACATAAAACCATGAATAATGATGTGTCAATCGGATGAGGCTGCCGTGCTCGATAAACTCTATGAAACTCGCTCATGTCAATACGAATACTCTATGGCACATGCATTCCTCTGATCCGTCCACTCGAAATAATTACAGACCTACACATCGTCAATAGGTCGGAAGAAAAAAATTACGAACTACTTCCAATACGATCTTCTCACGAGCACATTGTCACTTAATTCAGTAAATAGATATGTGGGTACCACTGCCGGCCGCTATGGCCGAGCGGTTCTAGGCGCTTCAGTCCGGAACCACGCGACTGCTACGGCTGCAGGTTCGAATTCTGCCTCGGGCATGGATGTGTGTGACGTCCTTAGGTTTAAGTAGTTCTAAGTCTAGGGGACTGATGACCTCAGATGTTAAGTCCCATAGTGCTTAGAGCCATTTGAACCATTTGGGTACCACTGCAGTATGGAGAGTAATATTGTAAGATGACTGTTAGTATAGCATGAAGGAGAGCAAGTACATTTCTACTGTTGACCATGTAATTTATGTTATTATTTGACAACAGTGACGATTCATGAATAAAATATTATTGGACGATACTGATTTTATATCGCCTTCTATGCTGCTGTAACTACACCGCCAGACAAAAAAAGGTAGGCTCCCACAAGACATGATCCGATATCAATGTGACTTCGTATACATATACGACCGGCACGTAAATGCCTAGAGCTGCAGTTCTCTGTGCCAGGTAGAACGAACACAAGGCCGTATTATTGTCGTTCGAATTTAGTGTTGTAACCAGGCCTGTAGGTTATATAAGGGGTGAGTACAGTGCCAGATGTTGAATGATCGCCGTGAAGAACACGGAGGTGCCGCGTACAAGTGCGAGACAGCACTATCAGCACTTAACAGAGTTTCAAAGGAGCCTTATTGTGGGTCTCCACTTGCCTAATTGGTCGAATCGTGCAATATCAAGATATGTGGAATATTCAGATGTGGCTGTGGCCCGATGCTGCAGAGCGTGGGAACATGTAGGCAGCCATACTCGTCGTTAAGGTTCCGGTCGACCGGATCTGACCACCATAAGGAAGGGTCGCCATATTGTGCACCAAGTACATCGTAACTCCTTCACATCTTCGCCTGCCATCAGTGAACAAGTAATGGACTCCCCACAACATTCTGTGTCATCTCGTACCATTGATCGGAGGCCAACAGCAGCCTGACTCGGAATTATCATGAAATGCGTAGGCTGGTGTCAACATCACACCACAAACGGCAACGTTTGGAGTGGTGCCGTGACTGGGAAGCGCGGAATGCCAACGAAAGGTGTCGCATAGTGTTCAGCGATAAGTTATGGTCTTGCACTACAATGATGATCGTCGCCGAGTATGGTGCGGCCTAGCGAAAAGTCCATTCTTCCAGTGCTTTGGAGAGGCACAATGGTGTTACTCCTGGTATCATGGTTAGGAGCCATCGAGTATGACTTAAAGTCACGGCTTGCGGTGATTGACGGTATTCTGATGGTAAAAGGGTACGTCACGGCCTACCTATGTGTTACCTCTCATGCGACAGTATCATGGTTCCATTTTTCAACAGGGTAATGCTCGTCCACGTACAGGATGCGTCCCTTTCAGCTGTCTGCGTGATCCTGGGATACTACTGCGGCCAGCAAGGTACCCACATCTGTCCCCAGTAGTGCATGTGTGTGATCAGCTTGCACTTCAACTCCGTCCAAGATAGCAAGAAGCATTTACAACAGTTGTGGCCAATTTGCCTCAGGAGTGTATACAACGGCTTTGTGACACCCTTCCCAACCGAATCAGTGCATGCATCCAGACCATAGGTGTGCGGCGTCATACCGATAAGTGGGCTCATGGTGAGAAGAACTTTATAAAATGGTTCAAATGGCTCTGAGCACTATGAAACTTAACATCTGAGGTCATCAGTCCTCTAGAACTTAGAACTACTTAAACCTAACTAACCGAAGGACATCACACACATCCATGTCCGCGGCAGGATTCGAACCTGCGACCGTAGCGGTCGCGCGGTTCCACAATGAAGCGCCTAGAAACGCTCGGTCACACCGGCCGGCTGATCTTTATAAATTTGACTGGAATTTGTAACCACTGAAATAACATCACATACCCTCTCGACCCGTGAAGTTTTATTTCGTTTCATCCTCTCTTTTCGGTGCTTCATATTTTTTGTTATGCATACATTTTATGATACCTGATGATGGTCTGTGGTCCGAAACTGGTTTTATAATGAAGAACTTTTTCTCAGCACCTCTTGGCGGTAAAAATGACGTCTTTCATACGTTAATCAATTTTATGGAAAACAGGACTATAAATAGAGGAGCTGAGCATGTGATTATTGTGAATGTGACTAACAGTAATGGTGCAAAAAGTTTCGAAAACTGTTGAAAGGTGCTTATGATTTTGGCAAAGTTAAAAATTGCAAAAAAGTGCAAATTTAGCAAAAATAAAAATAGGTATTGCTAGGTCTCGAACCTAGGAACACTCCGGCGGGAACTAGTGTGCAAGGGCAGTCGCTCAAACCAAACTGGAGGACGAGATGGAAAGATGACATCTGACATATTTTCCCACCATTTTAAATGACTGTAAGTTGCTATTATTAAATTTTTTCTTACCATCTTCAAAGTTTAATGCCGTATTTACACAGAAAATTCACCTTATTCCAATTTAGCGTCCTTTTTACTTGACAAATTACCTTTTTCCTCCATAATATGAAATTTTCACAATTTTTAGATAAGACAAGGTGAATGTTTCTGCCATACTGAATGTTTACAGTGGTAAGGTGAAGTCTGGAACTAATGTAGTGTACGCCGATGACACGACAAGTAATTTGAATTTCCCACCATTTTTACTCTTACATGTGAGCTGAAGCTGATGGAGGATGGAGATCATGGAGAGGTTTCAACTTAACTCACAGCTTTCTGTGCGTTGGGAAGCACCCTGGGAATCTTATTTCCTGCTACGCCTGAAAGCTCATCTTGGTCGCTATCCTTGATACTAGAGCCGGTTTCCGGCATCAGTGGAACAGGGTTTTGATCCAGCCTGGAAGTCATGCACCGGCTTCCACCTAATCCTTCTAAATGGGTTGTGATCTGGACTGATTATGCTGATTTGAAGGACGAGCAATTTTCCAGTTATGGCCTGCGTTTCCAGCACCTGGTGGAAATAAACTTCTAAAGGTCCTACCAGGAAGCAGCACCATCTGCAGAAATTCTGTTAGTGGTAGCAGGAAAGGGCCAGCGGAAATGTCCACATGCTACTCCTGAACCTGACTGGCTGATGGAGCTAAATGTTAAATAATTCCGTGGAGAAGGTTTGAGTTCGTAAAAATTAAGGAATTTGCCGGTGTCCCTCAATGGCGAAGAAGCGAGCTGTAGGCACTGTGGACCAGAGATGGTATTTTAAGTGTTGTTAGAATGTAGCCGGGTGTGGGTGATTCTGAGTGGTCAAATAATCATTCTGCCAGTACATTAAGCCCTGAAAGCGTTCTTAGGTATGTTACTCGTGCACGGGTGTAGAATACTGATCTGAGTCATTTACTAGTAATCTAGGGGAGTACTGTGATTGTGTGTGTGTGTGTGTGTGTGTGTGTGTGTGTGTATGTCTGAGTACGTACAGCATCCTTAAATCTGATCGCGGATTCCGTTAGCTTTCAGGAGGTGGTGTTCGATGAGCGAAGCGTTCTTGATGAAGTCAATAACTTCCATTTCAAAAATGGTTCAAATGGCTCTGAGCACTATGGGACTTAACATCTGAGGTCATCAGTCCCCTAGAACTTAGAACTACTTAAACCTAACTAACCTAAGGACATCACACACATCCATGCCCGAGGCAGGACCGTAGCGGTCGCGCAGTTCCAGACTGAAGCGCCTAGAACCGCTCGGCCACAACGGCCGGCTAAATTCCATTTGTTCCTGCGAAAGTTTTAATGTGGTATCTTTGTGAGACTTTTTCCCCTATTGACTTTAAACAGCATTCCTGTTTCATTGTTATTCAGATTGTTGACAGAAATTGCTAGGAACCAGTAGTAGATGTTAGTGGTGTGCACATTCCAGTCCATTAGGCGGATCTCGGAATATTCCTGAGAGTGGCTTGTACTTATTGACTTTGGAGCAGTGAGGAATTTAACCCAGTCTTGCAGATTATAGCGAATTATTGGTAGTGTAGCAAAGTAGAAGATTAATCCAAATCCGCAGGTAAACGTTTCCTAGTAAACCTACGAAGCAACGTAATTCATCTCGCGTAGCAGACACCGCTAAGAACGTATGGATTGCGGCCGCGATTGGGATTTCAGGGGATGGCACGATACCTTTGAGAATGGCCTGCTGTTCGTAGCAGAGTTAACTTTTCTAAGTGGAAAGTGGATAAAATATTTCATGTTTGCAGGTTTGTCTTGCTTCTGCGAAGCACATTAATAGTTTTCAGTTAAGCTTCGTAGATAGGTCAGTACAGATTAAGTTTTGGTGATTTACAACAGCACAAATCACCTTGTTGACAAAACAATAGTGAGGAACCTACACAGCTTTGATGTTGATGCTCTTACACGCCCACGGTACGTACCGGGTCTGTTTTCTTAACAAATGAGACTACTTTCCACGAGAAAAATATTTGTAACATTTGCTGTTATGGAAAGTTTCTGAGTAATTTCTGCTCCAAAAGTTTCAATTCTTTAGAAAGGGCAGAAATGCACTAGCATTTGTTTGCGTGTTTATATAATTTACATCACAAAGCAGAGTGGTGCAGTGATACGACATCGGCCTCGCATTTAGGATGACGGCAGAAAAAATCCTTGTCCGGTTATCCAGAAGAAAAAAGTTACTTTTATTACCCATTATTAAAGCTCTCAGTGGCTCAGGAAGGAGTTACACATGTATCAACAAAAATGTTTTGATTATTTGGGCAATAACATAAAATGTTGTCAGGTAGGAAAGCAATTTTTATACCTAGCCTAAAATCATTTCTTCTCGACAACTCCTTCTATTCCATGGACAAACTTTTATTTAAAAATTGGTATAGCTTTAAAGCGTAGTTGCGTGAGCAGAACTGGAAAATACATTTGTTCATTAGTGTTAAAATTAATCATGTATACATATCCTGTTAGCTAACTCGTTCCGCACCATTTCGAGGTAAAATCGTTCCAATAATCTATGGTACATGTAACTTACTAACTAACCAGAATGAGATTTTCGTTTGACTACCTGAATTACTTCTCGCACCCGAGCCTGTGCTCGATTTCTAATGATACTGTCGTTGACGGGACGTTAAACCTTAAATTCCTGTCTTCTTTCATGTGGTGTCTACATCGAACCTTTCGGATAAATTAAAACACCTTCCTGGGCCAGAGTCTTGAGTTTTGCGGGCAACGCTGTAGCAGATTTGTACATAGTAGAGCCTCTGTGAAATCTGTTGGATTCTGTGAAGTAAGACAGAAATATCAACAGATATAAGCCTTTAGTCGGGACTTAAGTCGCAGATATAAGGTTCTTTTGGTACAGCGTAGTCTGCGAAATCGAAGATGTTTTTGAGTCTCTGCAGACCGGAAACTTCATTACGATGCCTGTGCTACAGATCTAGATACTGTAGTTGTGGCTGCACTGCCAGATTTGGGATATCATGTGCAACAATCAGAAAGATGTGTAAATTGCGATGATGTTACCTTTTCCAAAAGTGAAAAGAGTAAAATGCCGATGTGTATGACAGACATTGAAATAAAAACGTGACGTCGTCGAGCTTTAGGTGCCCAACACAGCGACAACTGTTATCTGCGCGTAGGTAGCACGCGGCAGAAAGCGATGGGCCGTTCAACGAGCTGCAGGCCCTCTTTCAGAGCATTGCTATACAGGGCTCGTTTTTTGTGAGAGCGCGACAGCTGACGTCATAACAGGGCGCGCGGGCGACGCGCAGCGGGAAAAAGCGGCTAGGGGAACGGCCTCAGCCGCGGCCCTCCACGCCTACTCCCTTTGCGCTACACAACCATTAGATTTTCAGGGCTTGCAGTCGTATAATTGAGACGAATGCGCAGAACTCTAAACAGCAGGATTAATTATGGAACACGCGTATTATAAGTTTTTTGCGGAACGTACACCACCTCTGCAGGAATCAACATGCATCCCACAAACTGCAATCTTGTGTGACACAACTCGCTCTCTTCGTCCACGGTCAGGGAGATCGCGGATAAGCCATGTCTCCGCACTATCATTTCTTCCAGGAGTGTTAGTCCCTCAAGGTATGCAGGAGAACTCCTGTGAAATTAACAAGGTAGGTGATTAGGTACTGACGGAAGGAAAGCTGTGAAGACAGGTAGAGAGTCGTTCTTGGGTATCTCAGTTGATAGAGCACTTGTCTGACAAAGGCAAAGATGCCGGGTTCGAGTCCCGAGCAGCCACACAGTTTTGATTTACCACGAAGTTTTATGTCAGCACACACGCCGCCGCAGAGTGAAAAATAAAGCCTGGATTTTTGGAAATATTTCAAGGCAGTGTTATTTGGACATCACTGTTAACTCACCGGAAAAAATGTTAAATCATCGCCATAAAAGAGCAACCGGGTTGCCTTGGAGCGCTGTAAACGGTGTAGAATTTATACTAGCCGGTCATGAGTTACTGAAATGCAGGATGATCTGCAACGAATTGACGCATGGTGCAGGGAATGGCAACTGAATTTCAATGTAGACAAGTGTAATGTGCTGAGAATACAAATAAAGAAAGATCCTTTATTATTTAGCTAGAATATATCAGGTGAGCAACTGGAAGCAGTTAATTCCATAAATTATCTGGGAGTACGCATTAGGAGTGATTTAAAATGGAATGATCACATAAAGTTCATCGTCGGTAAAGCAGATGCCAGACTGAGATTCATTGGAAGAGTCCTAAGGAAATGCAAGCCGAAAACAAAGGAAGTAGGTTACAGTACGCTTGTTCGCCCACTGCTTGAATATTGCTCACCAGTGTGCGATCCGTACCAGATAGGATTGATAGAGGAGATAGAGAAGATCCAACGGAGAGCAGCGCGCTTCGTTACAGGATCATTTGGTAATCGCGAAAGCGTTACTGAGATGATAGATCAACTCCAGTGGAAGACTTTGCAGGAGAGACGCTCAGTAGCTCGGTAAAGGCTTTTGATGAAGTTTCGAGAACATACCTTCACCGAGGAGTCAAGCAGTATATTGCTCCCTCCTACGTATATCTCGTGAAGAGACCATGAGGATAAAATCAGAGACATTAGAGCCCACACAGAGGCTTACCGACAATCTTTCTTTCCACGGCCGGCCGAAGTGGCCGTGCGGTTAAAGGCGCTGCCGTCTGGAACCGCAAGACCGCTACGGTCGCAGGTTCGAATCCTGCCTCGGGCATGGATGTTTGTGATGTCCTTAGGTTAGTTAGGTTTAACTAGTTCTAAGTTCTAGGGGACTAATGACCTCAGCAGTTGAGTCCCATAGTGCTCAGAGCCATTTGAACCATTTTTTTTTCTTTCCACGAACAATACGAGACTGAAATAGAAGGGAGAACCGATAGAGATACTCAAAGTACCCTCCGCCACACACCGCCAGGTGGCTTGCGGAGTATGGATGTAGATGTAGATGTACTTCTACCAATCGGTAGTATGGAACTTCCCCAGTAATATGGGTCGACGTGGAGAAGCGACAAGTGTGACAGAATGACGGGAAGGAGCTAGCGCGTTTAGACATGCTCATGACCACGCTGCGAATTAAGTGGTCTGCTTTCTTGGTGTATCAACGCGGACTGTACAACGTGGCTACATGGTAAGCTGTACCACTCGCAGTCACGATGTAGCAAAATGTGAGAACAGTGGTTGTAAAAAGATTCTAACATACAGGGACCGGAGACGAGTGTGACACATTGTCAGTAACAATAGGTATCCAACCCAACACGAATTGCAACTGTCAGTGGAAGCAAGTAAATCTCAAGCACTTTCTGAGCGAATTTTACGAAATCAACTGCATACAATGGACATTTGCAGTCGCATAACACGCAAAAGTTCACTGCTCACTATTGTGATCAGACGAAACTACAATCGTGTGGCCATAACTGTGGGTTCCTCGATTGCTCTGGGAGGTGGTTCAGTTGACTACAGTATATGATATATTAGTTCACTTTATTACATAAATGAATAAAGAGATTTAGTTAACTGGATACAATCATTATCCATTGTAGTGCTTGATAATTTACAACTGTCATTGACTATTAAAACATCACTTGATGCATTAATTAACGACCTGTTCTCTTGAAGTACAATGTTCAACATTTAAAAAAGTACATTTTCGTCTGAGACTTAATAACTTTGAAGGCCTACTCGATGATGTTGACTGCTTCAGCTAGCGTCACGAACTGGGGCAGAGCGCTTCCATGCTCGGCTCTATATGGATATCCGTGAGAGGGCGCAGTTGTGCTGAGCGTGAGCCTCCGGCGTTCATTGTCGCAGATTACAGCGCGACATTACTATTTTCTGTGGTATCGATTTGCGTTGCCGACTTTGGTGTGGCACTACCATTTCTGGACGATACCACGATCCGCTGGCACATAATGCTACACCTCTTCAGTGGGCCAAAAAACACAAAAACTGGACAACAGCTAACTGGAACCATGTAGTGTGGTCCGACGAGTCTCGATTTTCCGTCTTTTTAAGTGATGCCATGACTTAGGCTTACACACTACTGGCCATTAAAATTGCTACACCAAGAAGAAATGCAGATGATAAACGGGTATTCATTGGATAAACATATTATACTAGAACTGACATGTGATTACATTTTCACGCAATTTGGGTGCATAGATCCTGAGAAATCAGTACCCAGAACAACCAACTCTGGCCGTAATAACGGCCTTGATGCGCCTGGGCAGTGAGTCAGATACAGCTTGGATAGTGTGTACAGGTACAGCTGCCCATGCAACTTCAACACGATGCCACAGTTCATCAAGAGTAGTGACTGGCGTATTGTGACGAGCCAGTTGCTCAGCCACCATTGACCAGACGTTTTCAATTGGTGAGAGATCTGGAGAATGTGCTGGCCAGGGCAGCAGTCCAACATTTTCTGTATCCAGAAAGGTCCGTACAGGACCTACAACATGCGGTCGTGTATTATCCTGATGAACTGTAGGGTTTCGCAGGGATCGAATGAAGGGTAGAGCCACGGATCGTAACACATCTGAAATGCAACGTTCACTGTTCAAAGTGACGTCAATGCGAACAAGAGGTGACCGAGACGTGTAACCAACGGGAGCCCATACCATCATGCCGGATGATACGCCAGTATGGCGATGACGAATACACGCTTCCAATGTGCGTTCACCGCGATGTCGCCAAACACGAATGTTACCAACATGATGCTGTAAACAGAACATGGATTCATCCGAAAAAACGACGTTTTGCCGTTCGTGCACCGAGGTTCGTCGTTGAGTACACCATCGCAGACGCTCCTGTCTGTGATGCAGCGTCATGGATAACCGCAGTCATGGTCTCCGAGCTGATAGTTTATGATGCTGCAAACGTCGTCGAACTGTTCGTGCATATGGTTGTTGTCTTGCAAACTTCTCCAGGGATCGAGACGTGGCTGTACGATCCGTTACAGCCATGCAGATAAGATGCCTGTCATCTCGACTGCTAGTGATACGAGGCCGTTGGGATCCAGCACGGCGTTCGGTATTACCCTCCTGAGCCCACCGATTTCATATTCTGCTAACAGTCCTCTGATCTCGACTAGCGCGAGCAGCAGTGTCGCAATACGATAAACCGCAATCGCGATAGGCTACAATCCGACCGCTATCAAAGTCGGAAACGTGATGGATACGCATTTCTCCTCCTTACACGAGGCGTCACAACAGTGTTTCAGCAGGCAACGTCGGTCAACTGTTGTTTGTGTATGAGAAATGGGTTGGAAACTTTCCTCATGTCAGCACGTTGTAAGTGTCGCCACCGGCGCCAACCCTGTGTGAATGCTCTGAACGGCTAATCATTTGCATATCACAGCATCTTCTTCCTATCGGTTAAAGTCCCCGTCTGTAGCACGTCATCTACGTGGTGTAGCAATTTTAATGGCCAGTGGTGTACATGCAGGTTAACGTGAAATTAACTGGGCTGTTTATTTCAACATTCTCAGTGACCAAGTTTTGCCATTTCTTTCACATCTTCATGATCAGTATCTTGTGGACACTCCCGTCTTCCAACATGACAACAGCCATGTTCACAGGGCTACATATGCACATGTTTGATTTGAAGAACACTCAAGCGTCATATTACACCTAGACTAGCCCACTAAATCCGCCGATCATAAACGTTAGCTCTGTCCTCAGGCACTGCCGGGTCCGCCGCTACCGACCGACAGCCGCGGTATTGAGCAGAGTGTGGTCAGCACACCGCTCTCCCAGCCGTTGTCAGTTTTCGTGACGTGCAGCCGCTACTACTCAGTCAAGTAGCTCCTCAGTTGGCATCACAAAGCTGAGTGCACCCTGTTCTAGTTCTCTCACCAAAGAACAGTCCATGGCAGTACCGGATACCGAAACCGGGGCCTTCACATGGCAGTCAGCCGTACTGACCAGTCAGGTATGAAGGCAGATAAACGTGACAATTATAATCCCTACAGTATGATGACGCTATGAAATATAATCATGAAGGAATGGTTATAGCTGCATATGACATACCTGAAGAATTCCCTTCTCCGTCATTATCAAGGCTAACAATTTGAGAGCTACAGAATAGGTAAAAGGTTAAACTTTGTTATTGTTTAGAAAACTTTGTAATTGTTTAGAAAATTTGTGAGAAGAGAACTAGGTAAAGCGAAATTTTGCTCTTGCCCTCAATTGAATGAAGTAATGATATTGAGGTAATCAAAACTGTTGTATATCATGTAATGAAGAACTTATGAATATTGATTTGTTGTACTCGCTAATCTTGTTAGCATAACCAGGTTTATTATTTCGAATCAGAATCTTTCTCACATTTTATGCTTTCAAAATTTTTGGAGGGTAATTGTAACAAAACTGGTTACGGTTAGATAACGGTAGTAACCAATATCAGATCATATGAAATGACGGATTCCCAAGTTGAAGACTCAAAACCTAGAAATCTGCTACCATACAGCTGTACGACAATGTATAAATGTCAGCTTATATAAACACTTAATGTGCGTATTCAACAACATTATTAGCGTTGTGACTTCAGGGAGGCCTACTTACACTCCTGGAAATTGAAATAAGAACACCGTGAATTCATTGTCCCAGGAAGGGGAAACTTTATTGACACATTCCTGGGGTCAGATACATCACATGATCACACTGACAGAACCACAGGCACATAGACACAGGCAACAGAGCATGCACAATGTCGGCACTAGTACAGTGTATATCCACCTTTCGCAGCAATGCAGGCTGCTATTCTCCCATGGAGACGATCGTAGAGATGCTGGATGTAGTCCTGTGGAACGGCTTGCCATGCCATTTCCACCTGGCGCCTCAGTTGGACCAGCGTTCGTGCTGGACGTGCAGACCGCGTGAGACGACGCTTCATCCAGTCCCAAACATGCTCAATGGGGGACAGATCCGGAGATCTTGCTGGCCAGGGTAGTTGACTTACACCTTCTAGAGCACGTTGGGTGGCACGGGATACATGCGGACGTGCATTGTCCTGTTGGAACAGCAAGTTCCCTTGCCGGTCTAGGAATGGTAGAACGATGGGTTCGATGACGGTTTGGATGTACCGTGCACTATTCAGTGTCCCCTCGACGATCACCAGTGGTGTACGGCCAGTGTGGGAGATCGCTCCCCACACCATGATGCCGGGTGTTGGCCCTGTGTGCCTCGGTCGTATGCAGTCCTGATTGTGGCGCTCACCTGCACGGCGCCAAACACGCATACGACCATCATTGGCACCAAGGCAGAAGCGACTCTCATCGCTGAAGACGACACGTATCCATTCGTCCCTCCATTCACGCCTGTCGCGACACCACTGGAGGCGGGCTGCATGATGTTGGGGCATGACCGGAAGACGGCCTAACGGTGTGCGGGACCGTAGCCCAGGATCCTACGGTCTTGGCGTGCATCCGTGCGTCGCTGCGGTCCGGTCCCAGGTCGACGGGCACGTGCACCTTCCGCCGACCACTGGCGACAACATCGATGTACTGTGGAGACCTCACGCCCCACGTGTTGAGCAATTCGGCGGTACGTCCACCCGGCCTCCCGCATGCCCACTATACGCCCTCGCTCAAAGTCCGTCAACTGCACATACGGTTCACGTCCACGCTGTCGCGGCATGCTACCAGTGTTAAAGACTGCGATGGAGCTCCGTATGCCACGGCAAACTGGCTGACACTGACGGCGGCGGTGCACAAATGCTGCGCAGCTAGCGCCATTCGACGGCCAACACCGCGGTTCCTGGTGTGTCCGCTGTACCGTGCGTGTGATCATTGCTTGTACAGCCCTCTCGCAGTGTCCGGAGCAAGTATGGTGGGTCTGACACACCGGTGTCAATGTGTTCTTTTTTCCATTTCCAGGACTGTATTTTTGACCCCGTGTGCTTGCGTAAGTGACGTGGGGGATAACGTCGGAAGCTCCTTGGGGCTGTTCGCGGATGATGCACTTCCATGCAGGACAATAGCTACCCCGGAAATTTCGTCGAAATGCAAGAACATCTGCAGAGGGTCGACTCTTAGTGTAGTGCCTGGCAGTTGACATAAATAAATGTAGCTTATTGCGATCAAATGTGGGGAAATACCAATTAGTATTTAATAACATAAGGAGTATCCGCATTGGTCGTTGAAATAGAAATCTTTATTTCTGTTGTAAATCGATTTCAGTCACTGCGTGACCATCATCAATGCCAGCATTAAAGCCCTATGGACTCATAAATACGAGCAGTGAGATTGCTATATTTGCACATATCAATGGAGACTGGCAAGTACTCTTTATTCGTATGTACTCAAATGGTTCAAATGGCTCTGAGCACTATGGGACTTAACTTCTGAGGTCATCAGTCCCCTAGAACTTATAACTACTTAAACGTAACTAACCTAAGGACATCACACACATCCATGTCCGAGGCAGGATTCGAACCTGCGACTGTAGCGATCGCGCGGTCCCAGATTGTAGCGCCTAGAACCGCTCGGCTACTCCGACCGGCTTGGTATGTACTGATACTGCAATTTTACTGCTCGTGTATGTAAGTCCACAGGGCTTTAATAATGGTACTGATGATGGTCACGCAGTGACTGAAATCGATTTGCAACAGAAATAAAGAATTCTACTCCAATGGCCAATGCTGACCATCCTTTTGTTATTAACACTTGCGTGGTGGTCATGGTGCACGCAACTCCATATCGAGACCCCATAAAAAAGTATTATTCGATTACTCTGTTGGTAGCAAACAATAACAGCTGTAAAATGTCTAGGTGTAGCCATCCGAAGCGATGTAAAATGGAACGGCGACATAAAACCATCTGTAAGAAATGTAGAGGCCAGTATGAGATTCACTGGAAGAATTCTACGAATATGCGATGTAACTACCAAAGCAGTAGCATACAAAATCCTCGTTCGATCGTTTTTTTGAGTATTTCTAGATCATATGGACATTCGCCAGGTGCAATTAAAAAGAGGACATACAGATGATCCAGAGAAGAGTGGTAAGTTTCGCCTTGAGCGCATATAATACGGTCGAAAACGTGATGGATATATACTGATCGTCATAAAAACAGCTGCATAAAGAAGGAGCCAAGCGATCCACTGAAAGCTGGATGGGTATATTGTTCAACATCAAGTATTCCAATGACTAAGTTTGGACGGATGACTACGCACTCGGGGAGCGTCAGTAGAGCATCATCTGTACGTGCAGTATGCCCAGGTGACATGCTCGACAGCAGGTTGCCCAGCTAGACTAGTCCAAGAGGAGCCGCACTGTGGGACTGCGGGAAGCTGGGTGGTTCCATCGTCGTATTGCGCGCCACATCGGTAGTACTGACACCACCATTGCCCATTGTTGGCGGCAATGGATAGAGGAGGCACGTATGCATGACATGTAGGGTCTGGCCATCTGACACGAATTACATGGAGAGAGGACCAAGGGATTGTTCGCCATAGGAGAACAGATCTGATGGAAGCGATAGGTGCGGTTCAGCATGCTGTCCTGCTTTTTATGCGGCTTCCCATAATGGTAGTGTCATTGGCAGGTGGTCTAATAACGCAGGGCTCGTCACGCGCCGATCGTTACGCCGCCCGCTACTCAGCCCCGCAGCATCGCGCTGGACTCGCGTGGTATTGACATCTACGGACATGGGCCCCTGCAGACTGGCAACGGGTTGTCATTGGTGACGACTTCCGCTACTGCCCTGGAGGCGGCGACCACCGGATCCGTGTCTGGGGGCGCAGTAGAGAGCGCCACGAGGAGCGGTTTGTGGTCTCCCATAGCACTTTCCGCCAGCCTGGTGCGAAGGTGGGGAGAGCGATATCCTATGGTGCTCGTTCACCATTAGTGCTCCTAATGGGCTCAGTGACAGCCGCACGGTACGTGGAGGAGGTCTTGCAACCGGTAGCTGTGCCGTTCGTGAACGCCATGCGTATGCTCTATTTCAACAAGACAACGCTCATCCTCATACTGCTGCCACCTCCCGAGCACGTCTTGCAGCTGTGGATTTTTGCCATAGCCAGCCGCATCGCCCGATCTCTCCCCGATTGAGAAATTGTGGCCGGCCGCTGGTGGCCGAGCGGTTCTAGACGCTTCAGTCTGGAACCGCGCAACCGCTACGGTCGCAGGTTCGAATCCTGCCTCGGGCATGGATGTGTGTGATGTCCTGAGCTTAGTTAGATTTAAGTAGTTCTATGTTCTAGGGGACTGATGACCTCAGATGTTAAGTCCCATAGTGCTCAGAGCCATTTGAACCATTTTTTGAGAATGTGTGGCGTGCTGTGGTGTGTGCCATAAGGACTCCAACACCACCCATCAACCAGCGGGAACTGCGCCTTCATGCGCAAGCAGTATGAGATGGAGTATCACAGGACTACATCCGAAACTTGTACAGCTCCGTGCTCGATGCAGTGCTCAAAATAAATAAAACAGTGGTTAAAATCTCTTTGAGTCTCACGTGGTATACGTCAAAAACTTATCGTATGTTCCGTCTATCAATACCTCAAATTTCCGAATACATGCACATTGCAGATCTGTTATGTCTTTATAATACACTACTGGCCATTAAAATTGCTACACCAAGAAGAAATGCAGATGATAAACGGGTATTCATGGACAAATATATTATACTAGAACTGATATGTGATTACATTTTTACGCAATTTGGGTGCATACATCCTGAGAAATCAGTGCCCAGAACAACCACCTCTGGCCGTAATAACGTCCTTGATACGCCTGAGCATTGAGTAAAACAGCGTGTACAGGTACAGCTGCCCATGCAGCTTCAACACGATACCACAGTTCATCAAGAGTAGTGACGAGCCAATTTCTCGGCCACCATTGCCCACACGTTTTCAATTGGTGAGAGATCTGGATCAATTGGTGAGAGATCTGGAGAACGTGCTGGCCAGGGCAGCAGTCGGACATTTTCTGTATCCAGAAAGGTCCGTACAGCACCCGCAACATGCGGTCGTGCATTATCCTGTTGAAATGTAGGATTTAGCAGAGGTCGAATGAACGGTAGAGCCACGGGTCGTAACACATCTGAAATGTAACGTCCACTGTTCAATGTGCCGTCAATGCGAACAAGAGGTGACCGAGACCTGTAACCAATGGCACCACATAACACCTCGCCACGTGATACGCCATTATGGCGATGATGAATGCACGTTTCCAATGTGCGTTCACCGCGATGTCGCCAAACACTGATGCGACCATCATGATGCTGTAAAACAGAATCTGGATTCATCCGAAAAAATGACGTTTTGCCATTCGTGCACCAAGGTTCGTCGTTGAGTACACCATCGCAGGCGCTCCTGTCTGTGATGCAGCGTCAAGGGTAACCGCAGCCATGGTCTCCGAGCTGATAGTCCATGCTGCTGCAAACGTCGTCGAACGGTTCGTGCAGATGGTTGTTGTCTTGCAAACGTCCCCATCTGTTGACTCATGGATCGAGACGTGGCTGCGCGAACCGTTACAGCCGTGCGGATAAGATGCCTGTCATCTCCACCGCTAGTGATACGAGGCCGTTGGGATCCAGCACGGCGTTCCATATTACCCTCCTGAACCAACCGATTCCATATTCTGCTAACAGTCATTGAATCTCGAACAACGCGAGCTGCAATGTCGCGGTACGATAAACCGCAATCGCGATTGGCTACAATCCGACCTTCATCAAAGTCGGAAACCTGATGGTACGCATTTCTCCTCCTTACACGAGGTATCACAACAACGTTTCACCAGGCAACGCCGGTCAACTGCTGTTTGTGTATGAGAAATCGGTTGGAAACTTTCCTCATGTCAGCACGTTGTAGGTGCCGCCACCGGCGCCAACCTTGTGTGAATGCTCTGAAAAGCTAATCATTTGCAAATCACAGCATCTTCTTCCTGTCGGTTAAATTTCGAGTCTGTAGCACGTCATCTTCGTGGTGTAGCAATTTTAATGGCCAGTAGTGTAGAAGTTCACTTTGGTGTTTCCATTTCTTATCGTTATATGCAAGGTTTTTCTGCTAACACTAAGATAAACTCTTTCCTCAGTAAAGGTAATCTCATCTCTCCAATATTTTCTTCGAACTGGAAAGTATTTAGTTTGGATATCTTAATTAACTCGCCCCCATGATAGGTGTTCTAGGTCCTCAGAAGTTCTTGTCATCAAAAAGTTGACTATTTCCGTTTCTGCAAACTTAGTAACTCACGGTCTGCTGCGTCAGGTGAGGAGGGGAACGGGGCAGGGGGAGGGGTTTGGGCGGTGAAGGGGGTGGGGAGTGCAGGGTTGCTCGTGAAACTTAGTTAAGCTCGGCACCGGGGCGTGACTCAATTCTGTCCCTCGCTTTGACAGAGGCAGTCGATACGGGGCAACAAAATTCTTCTTTGTAATTGCCTTTATGTCTGATAGCAGTATTAACTCCGTCATATTAGCTACGAAAAAAGGTAATCTCTTTTCGAATTTTCAGAGAAACCGTGCTGGTTCACACTGGCAGAAATTCAGCGATCCGCTTTCTCATTATTTTGTTGTCTGCCGCTTTCAGCAGCTGTAAAACAACGACTAAACTTTATAGGTTAAAGTGTAAGGTAGAGTCCCTCGATTCTTGTGTAGATCTCCTGTATTTAAAATGACGGACAGTCTCAAAATGTTTTTGCGTGCATCGATAATAAAAGACGGCAACTTTATGTTTTAACAGTCATCCGCATGAAAACAATTGTAAATAATCTTAACACTACTCGAACTAAAGTCGGCTCTATTAGAGAAGTGTTTTCGTCATGGTCTTTAAATTACATAAACTGTTTACTTGTACAACACTAGTTCTTAAAACGCATTACCCATTTGGAACTGACTCATTTCAGTACTTGAGGAGTGCGTTCCATTCCTAGGAAAGTTGTTTCTGTACTGTTTTGAGACCTTGGACCGTGGTATATCGCTTTCGGGGTATCTGCTGGAAGCAACACACCTGTTCTGATCATTTCTTGCTGTTTTTATCTTCAGCTCTTTTTGGAGAATGGGAATTAAAAGATGGAGAACTGCTGAACACTACGGAGATAGGCGGATTTGGTGACTTCACCACCATTATAATGCAAACGCCTCGTCAAGTCAGGGGCAAGCTTTTGCAGCATCACATCGAGAATCGAGAAGTTCTGTTTCCTGTTTGCCCATTTTCTTTGCGTGTGTATCATGAACATAAAGCTAGTTTTCCCTAATTTCAGCCATTTTAGTGCAATACAAGCATGGATAGAGGTGATTATAAAACACTTCGTTTGGAGATGAAATGCGTTCTATAAAGAACACAAGTTTCATATGTTACTCTAAAACACATATAACGATCGAAAATTTTGGTGCTTGAGATAAGGAACAATGCAAGAAAGAAACCTTTTCAGGAAATCCTGTGCCTTCTAGCGAGACATACCAATGGTTCCGTGAAAAAACAATACACGACAAAGTACGTGGACTAATAAGACGGCTACTTAGCGCACCGAACACGACAGTCCTCAACCATTAGTTTATAAAGACAAATAGGTCTTTAACTGTGTATGCTATTATATCACTGAGGTGTATGACTGCAGGATTTTGTACTAACATTATAACAATCAGCATACTCGTGGGAAGTCATGGGATAACCATATGCACCTATACAGATGGCGGTAGTATCGCGTACACAAGGTATAAAAAGGCGGTGCATTGTTGGAGTCGTCAAAAAGCAGTGCATTGCTGGAGCTGTCATCAGCACTCAGGTGATTCACTTGAAAAGGTTTCTGACCTGATTATGGCCGCATGACGGGATTAACAGACTTTGAAAGCAGAACGGTAGTTAGAGCTAAATGCATGGGACATTCCATTACAAAAATAGTTACAGATTACAATGTCAAGAGTGTGCCGAGAATACCAAATTTCAGGCATTACCTCTCACCATGGACAACGCAGTTGCTGACGCCCTTCTCTTAACGACCAAGAACAGCAATTGTCAGTGCTAATAGACAAGCAACACTGCTTGAAATAACCGCAGAAATCAATCTGGGAGATACGACGAACGTATCCGTTAGAATAGTACGGCGAAATTTGGCGTTAATGGGATATGGCAGCAGACGACCGACGTGAGCGCCTTTGCTAACAGCACGACTCCGTCTGCAGCACCTCTTCTGGACTCGTGGCCATATCGGTTGGACCCTAGACGACTGGAAAACTGTGGCCTGGTCAGATGGGCCCCAATTTCAGCAGGTAGGAGCTGATGGTAGGGTTCGAGTGGGGCGCAGATACCACGAAGCCATGGACCCAAGTTGTCAAGTGTGTTTACGTGGAATGGACTGCGTCCTCTGGTCCAATTGAATCGATTTCCCGATTGGTATGGAGAACATTCTGGACAATTCGAGAGAATGATTTGGCCACCAAGATCACCCGACATGAATGACATCGAACATTTTTGGGAAATAATCGAGAGGTCAGTTCGTGTGCAACATCCATCACCGGCGACACTTCCGCAGTTATGGACGGTTGCAGGTGCAGCACGGCTTACTATTTCTGCAGGGGACTCCCGACAATTTTCTGAGTCCTCTCCACTTCGGGTTGCTGCACTACGCCGGGCAAAAGGAGGTCCGACACGAAATTACGAGATATTCCACGACTTTTGACATCTCAGTGTAATCACACTGCGTTATTACTTTGTATTTTCTGAATGCATCCTACGTGGTGTCAGCTCTTTACTTTCTAAAGTATAAGTAGTCATATCTCACGAGCAATGACACTGTTTCTGGTGATTACAAATACAAATTCAGACGGTGCCTCTAAATTTTCACGTGAGCCAGGAGCATTTATCTCCGGAGGATATCGTTTTCGCGATGAGGATGCCCGCGTGTGCGTGCGCGCGCTCTTAGACACACACACACACACACACACACACACACACACACACACACACACGCACACACATTCCGAACTGAAAGTGTTTTCAAAATGAATCATTTTCGGCAATGTATGTACCACATTATAACAAATGTTTATCTATTTGTAAGATGTACGCTTCAATGCTGTTTTAGAACCATGTTTCCTTATGATAATCATCCTTATGACACATAATGTGTTCAGCTCCCCTCTTGTTTGACCATTCGTGTTGCATCGTCGTTTCTCTGACGCCTGCGCAGGGCTTTTATGCAGTATCGTATATTACGTAGATCGGAAAAGAAACGTCCCAAATGCGAGACTGTGGCCAAATATAACTCTTCTTTAGTCTCGCTTGAGTGAAATGATGGTCCGCTGACGAACTGACAGCTTGGCAGAGTACCAAGGCTACGTTTCACGCTTCAGAATAACTCCCGTATGACTGTAAGACGTCTTACATCATCTCTACCGTAAGTGTGCTAAGCTGTCAGTCTCAAGTGCCGTACCTCGTATCATCTGCTGCCATCACTAACCATCTTATTGTAGGGAAGTACACTAAGCGATTATTCGTATCCAGACTCCCACGTGGAAGAGCAATCGAATTTTCGTAAGTAATATCGTCTCAGAATGGATTTCGTCTATCCTTCCCTTTTTATAGGTGTAGTACTGATATTTTTAAGGAACAATTCTTCGCTGAGACCTGCAGGGAAGGGACGATGCCGGCCGGAGTAGCCGAGTGGTTCTAGGCGCTACAGTCTGAAACCACGCGACCGCTATGGTCGCAGGTTCGAATCCTGCCTCGGGCATGGATGTGTGTGATGTCTTTAGGTTAGTTAGGTTTAAGTAGTTCTAAGTTCTAGGCGACTGATGACCTCAGAAGTTAACTCCCATAGTGCTCAGAGCCATTTGAACCATTTTTTGAAGGGACGATAACACTGTAAATCATTGTGACTTTGTGTGGGATAGATTATATACAAGAGTAAAGGAGAATTATATGAAAACTATTTTTAACTGACATTTTCGTAAAGTGGACTGGAATTTCTGAGGAAAGGTAACAGCCGATCAAGAATACGCAATAACCATGACAGCGGCTATCGACACGTAACAACTGGTATGGAATATTTGCAGTACAGTTTTCACGCAGACCGACTAATAGCTAATGAGATACAGGATGGTTGCAATTAAACACAGTTGTCGCATTTCAGGATCTTTACCGCCACAGAATATTCATTAAGTTCTCCTGCAGAGCGAACGCGTCGCTGTGTAGTGTGACTTCACGGCACAGTTTATGATTGGTTGATTTTTCTTTGAGGAACCCCAAGGATCAACAACATGCAGCATGAACGGCACACGATCGAATCATTGGACGATCGTACAAAACTGCGTGGCCACCAAGATCACCAGATTTGAACCTGTGTGATTTCTGGCTGTGAAGTTACCTGAAGGACAGAGTTTATCAAGGGGGCGCTAACATACGTTGGAGGATGAAGATGAGCATGGCGAGGGAGGTAGCAACATCCCACCTGAGGTGTTACGGACAGTAGTAGAGGTATATCTAATGCTGTTCCACGCTGTCGTAAATGCAAATTATTATGACATTGAAATACGTCAGTAGCTTGGAACGTGAACATGGTACGCACTTAATCAATGTTACCCTCTCATATGGAAATTAAAATGTGTTTCTTTCAACAGTTTATTCGTTACTTCTGTTTCGCATGTCCTTACAAATGTTTCCACAAAGTTTGATTGTCCTACGATCACTCGTCTTTCATAGGAGCCCTCTCAAATACGGAAAGTTTGATAATAACCGCTCTGTGCATTCATGGAGGTATCAGGAATAGCAGATGCCACACGGAGTAAATGCATTTTTCATTATAACTAACACAAATGGTCGTCGAATTTCCTATTAATTATGAATATTTTTAGCTGCGATAAAATAGTTGCAAATGCTTCTTCAGATTGTTGTTGTAGTCTTCAGTCCAGAGACTGGTTTGATGCAGCTCTCCATGCTACCCTATCCCGTGCAAGGTTCTTCATCTCCCAGTACCTACTGCAACTTACATCCTTCTGAATCTGTTTAGCGTATTCATCTCTTGTTCTCCCTCTGCAATTTTTACCCTCCAAGCTGACCTCCAATACTAAATTGGTGATCCCTTTATGCCTCAGAATATGCCCTACCAACCGATCCCTTCTTCTAATCAAGTTGTGCCACAAATTTCTCTTCTCTCCAATTCTTCCTCATTAGTTATGTGATCTACCCATCTAATCTTCAGCATTCTTCTGTAGCATCACATTTCGAAAGCTTCTATTCTCTTCTTGTCTAAACTATTTATCGTCCATGTTTCACTTCCATACATGGCTACACTCCATACAATTCTTTCAGAAACGACTTCCTGACACTTAAATCTATACTCGATGTTAACAAATTTCTCTTCTTCAGAAATGCTTTCCTTGCCATTGCCAGTCTACATTTTATATCCTCTCTACTTCGACCATCATCAGTTATTTTGCTCCCCAAATAGCAATACTCGTTTACTACTTTAAGCGTCTCATTTCGTAATCTAATTCCCGCAGTATCACCCGATTTAATTCGACTAAAATCAAATGGCTCTGAGCACTATGGGACTTAACATCTATGGTTATCAGTCCCCTAGAACTTAGAACTACTTAAACCTAACTAACCTAAGGACATCACACAACACCCAGTCATCACAAGACAGAGAAAATCCCTGACCCCGCCGAGAATCGAACCCGGGAACCCGGGTGTTGGAAGCGAGAACGCTACCGCACGACCACGAGCTGCGGACTAATTCGACTACATTCCATTATTCCTGTTTTGCCTTTGTTGCACTCCTCTGATAACTTCTGACGTTGATTAATCATTCTAAACTGATAGTTTCAATTGTTTCTATGTTACCGGTTAATTTGATAAAGCACAGTATCTAATGTCAGCTTGTTGTACCACAACTTTTGTCAGTGAAATTATATCTCGGTAAGTTAATTTCTATTGATACAGTGTAGGCTTTCACGGCCGACGTTTACTTCATTTAAAATTTCTTGGCCGAGAGGCCGTGGTCGATATACGAAACAATTCCCTGACGTTTCGTCTCCGACTTCGGAAGACACCGTCAGAAATACACGGCGAATTCAGTTGTACATTTTGCAGGACGAACAGAACCAGAACTGTGGCTCCTCGTTTCAAACATGGACTGAGAGAGTAAACTGCAAACTGAAAAGACAAATCCCTTTTGAATTCAGTGGAGACGCTCTTTCTATGTTGTGCATAAACCAAACAACTGACTCAACAAAAACAGAAAAAAATGGTTCAAATGGCTCTGAGCACTGTGGGACTCAACTTCTGAGGTCATCAGTCCCCTAGAACTTAGAACTACTTAAACCTAACCAACCTAAGGACATCACACACACCCATGCCCGAGGCAGGATTCGAACCTGTGACCGTAGCGCTCGCGCAGTTCCAGACTGTAGCGCCTAGAACCGCTCGGAAGGCCTTACACATCCTCCATACAATCCGGATCTCTCCCCATGCGATTTCCATATTTTTTCAAGCCTGAAGAAAGACATTCGTGACCGTCGATTTACTTTGAAGGAAGATGTGCTCACCTGCGTATAATCATGATTTAGTAGGAAAACGTTAACATTTTTCCATGAAGCTATTGACCGTTTTGTCTCACACTGGGATAAACGTATTAACAGCTATGGCGATTACTTTCGAAATAATAATCATTTTACTTACTTTTTTCCGTCTGTCTCGTTTTCATTTGACTGCCCCTTATACAATTTCAGCTTAGGGATAAGTTAGTTAATAAGACGAACACCGTAGTCCACATTACAGAGACTTCCACGGAAATGTTAACATCAAATACGTTGCGGAGTCCTGGGGACTCCAAAACAAAAATGTGTGTTATATCGGGTAATGATTTTTTTTGTTCTTTTGGGACGCATACGTAATCAAAGACGTGTAAGGAAACAATTTTTTTTTGTTTAAAACCAACTTAGGAGCAAACTAAAGCGGAAAACTCTGAAATAAAAGATATTACAAAGTCTTTCTGTTATATTGTTTTCCAAAGGACAATTGACAAATAAAAAAAAAAAATACACATTTGGTAAGAGCTAAACTATAAGAAAAGAGCATTCATTTGTTTCTATAGAAAAACTGTAAAATACTGACAACGGTCCAAACACGCATGTAAAAGTAGATGATACTTAGTGTCTTGTAGATCTGCAGTGCATTGAGTACACAATTTTCGTCTTCGCTTTCAGTAACTTGCATCTCATCGTCATCAGATTCATCGCCAGAAAGTTCATTGCTGTTTCGTGATCACTTGGAATAGAATTTTCAATGGTAATGTTGCTTTCGGGAGCACCATCTTGATCTGAACAGTCAACATCATATCCTTCAGTCCATCTTAGAACACATTCCTCGAAGTTAGGATTTGCAGCGTTAACTTTTTTTGTATACGCGAACTAAACTGAAAATATAACACTAACTGCATCGTGGAGTCCTGGTGACTCTTAAGTTCGTTGTTGACAATGCTTGGCGTGATAACAGACTTTAGTCTTCCCACCATAGGAAGGTACTGAACAGCGCATGCTCCCTGATCAACAAATACGAAAAATACTACAACTTCTCACTTCCCTGGAGTCCCATAGACTTAGCAACACCGGTTAAGGATTAATGAAAGTACAAGGAGCACGATTCTGCTACTGCAAATTTAAGGAAGCTCAAGAAAGTAATGGCAGTCGGCTGCTAAATTTAAAGTAAAACGATGTTGCATCAAAATAATCATCACAGAAACTGCATGAGAAGAATGAAGCAGCTCATATCCATAGTGAAAAACTGTTTTCAGCTGAGTTATTTAATTTTATTGTTTTTATTGAAATAGTTCACCGGTGAACTACCGGATGCCGGTGTCCAACGGACACAATATTTATGCATTTACATCTAAATCTACATACATACTCCGCAAGCCACCTGAAGGTGTGTGGCGGAGGGTACTTCGAGTACCTCTATCGGTTCTCCCTTCTATTCCAGTCTCGTATTTTTCGTGGAAAGAAAGATTGTCGGTATGCCTCTGTGTGAGCTCTAATCTCTCTGAATTTATCCTCATGGTCTCTTCGCGAGATATACGTAGGAGGGAGCAATATACTGCTTGACTCCTCGGTGAAGGTATGTTCTCGAAACTTCAATAAAAGCCCGTACCGAGCTACTGTGCGTCTCTCTTGCAGCGTCTTCCACAGGAGTTTATCTATCATCTCCGTAACGCTTTCGCGATTACTAAATGATCCTGTAACGAAGCGCGCTGCTATCCGTTGAATCTTCTCTATCTCTTCTATCAACCGCCGGCTGCGGTGGCTGTGCGGTTCTGGCGCTGCAGTCCGGAACCGCGGGACTGCTACGGTCGCAGGTTCGAATCCTGCCTCGGGCATGGGTGTGTGTGATGTCCTTAGGTTAGTTAGGTTTAAGTAGTTCTAAGTTCTAGGGGACTTATGACCTAAGATGTTGAGTCCCATAGTGCTCAGAGCCATTTGAACCATTTGAATCTTCTATCAACCCTATCTGGTACGGATCCCACACTGCTTAGCAGTATTCAAGCAGTGGGAGAACAAGCGTACTGTAACCTACTTCCTTTGTTTTCGGATTGCATTTCCTTAGGATTCTTCCAATGAATCTGTCTGGCATCTGCTTTATCGACGGGTAATTTTATATGGTCATTCCATTTTAAATCACTCCTAATGCCTACTCCCAGATAATTTATCCCCCCTGCGGGTCCGGGGTAAGAATAGGCCCGAGGTATTCCTGCCTGTCGTACGAGGCGACTAAAAGGAGTTCAACCGTTTCGGCCTTCCATGTGATGGTCCCCCTTGGGGTTTGACCTCCATTTTTCTAAATTTCTACAGAAGTACGAGCCTTTTGGGGAAGGACACCTTACGTGGTGTACCACTGGTCCTAAGTGCACTCAGACCTTGGCACTCAGCATTGCACCGGCGTTGTAACCATACCCACTATTGCTCAAATTGGGCCTAAACGCCTTTTGGGTTGTCCCAGTTACGCCCATAGTGCGTCTCCATCTGCACCAGCGATCATGATGGACTTTCCATGGCACCAGAAATCCAGCACGGTAGCCAGCCCGTTGTGGTGGGGTCGTCATGTACCCTCTAGGTTGTAGCCCCCTGACAACACAGGGATCGTACTGCCGATACCTGAGCTGCACCCTCCCCATGTCGGCCAAGGAGTAGATGCCCGTCTCCTTGGGGCATCAGGACTCCCGGCAATGGTCATCCTGCCAGGTGGCCCTTGCTGCGGCTGGGTGGCGCCCGTGGGGAGAGCCCCTGGTCGGAGTGGGTGGTATCGGGGCGGACGTTTCGCAGATGAAACGTCACCACGTATCGGGTCGCTCTGCGGCCGAGTCTTTTAAAAGAAAAAGTACCGTTTCTGGTTCTGGTTCTCCTGCCCCTTCCCCCTTGGCCACTCCATGGGAGGAGGGACAGGCCCGCCGGCTTGGAGCGAAGTACTTCCCCCGCTATTTAGTCTGTTCTCGGACCGATGGGGGGACATTCGCCACCTCCAAGCCCATGTTCTTTGTTCAGCACATTGAGGACATCTTCGGGGAAATCGAGGCTCTCAGCAAGATGCGTTCAGGGTCCGTACTTATCAAGACCACGTCCGCCACACAGTCGGCGGCGCTCCAGGCGTGCGACCGCCTAGGGGACATCCCAGTCTCCATTGTCCCACATCTGGCACTCAATAGGACGCAGGGGGTTATTTTTCATCGTGACCTCCTGCTACAATCTGATGAGGAGCTCAGGGCCAACCTGGAGCGCCGAGGCGTGCATTTCGTCCGGCGAGTCCAGCGCGGCCCCAAAGACCGTCGCATCGACACTGGGGCCTTTATCCTCGCCTTCGAGGGGGACGTTCTCCCAGAGAAGGTAAAGGTAATGTGCTACCGGTGTGACGTGCGACCCTACGTTCCGCCTCCTATGCGCTGTTTTAGGTGTTTGCGCTTTGGGCACATGTCGTCACGGTGTGAGGCTGAGCCCCTCTGTGGCGATTGTGGCCGTCCTCTTCGTGAGGAACATACATGCACCCCACCACCTCGGTGCGTTAATTGTCCTGGCGTCCACTCGCCTAGATCCTCAGACTGCCCCGCATATCAGAAGGAGAAGAAGATACAAGAAATCAAAACTTTGGATCGGCTGTCTTATTCTGAGGCCAGGAAGAAGTACGACCGCCTCCATCCCGTGCCATTGACCACTTCATTTGCCTCAGTTGTGTCCACTCCTTCCGCTGTATCCTCACCCCTCTCCTATCCCCCCTCCGCCTCCTCCGCCCATCAGGGGGCTCTGCCTCCGCCTCCCAAATCCCTCCCTTCCAAATCCTCCTCCCCCGTGGCCCCCACCCCCTCTGCCCCAGGGGCCATCCTTCCTCCTCCTTCCCCCCACACGCCACCTGAGAAGCGATCCTCTTCTCAGGCGTCCATCGGGGAAACGTTCCGGACCCCGGCTTCCGAGGTCCGGCGTTCCAAAACGGACCCCGCGCGTGAGGACCTTCTTCGGGTCCAGCCCACCGTCCCTGTGCCTCCTCGGCCTTCCAAGAAGGCCTCCAAGAAGAAATCTTTATCCCCCTCTCCACCCCGGCGCGTTTCGACTGATGCTCCATCCGTGTGTCGCCGCTCCCGGCCGTCCTCAGTTTCGCCGGGACGCTCTGCTGCCAGGCGCTCAGCTGGCCTTTCGTCGGCAAATGATGCTGCCCCTCCTACACAACCAGGGACAGCGGCCGCAGCTGGCGACCAGTCGATGGAACCGGATCCGCCTCCCGTCGGTTGTAGCGTTGTTCCCTCGCAACCTGGCCCTCCGCGGCCGTCGAGGTGACCAGCTCTTCCCCCGTCTCGTTCCCACAACTTTTTGACTAGCGATGGCGTTGTTTCATTGGAACATAAGAGGTATTCGATCTCATCGGGAGGAATTAAAACTGCTCCTCCGCCTGCACTGTCCGCTCGTCCTTGGACTACAGGAAACCAAGTTGCGCCCGACTGACCGTATTGCCTTTACCCACTATACCTCGGAGCGGTATGACCTTACCCCTGTGGACGGTGTCCCAGCTCATGGTGGGGTCATGTTGCTCATTCGGGACGACGTCTATTACCATCCCATCCCATTGACCACCCCACTCCAAGCAATAGCTGTCCGCATTACTCTTTCTGCTTTTACTTTTTCAGTTTGTACCATCTACGCTCCACCGTCGTCTGCCGTTAGTCGGGCTGACATGATGCACCTGATCGTTCAGCTTCCCCCGCCGTTTTTATTGTTTGGCGACTTCAATGCCCATCATCCCCTTTGGGGCTCTCCTGCATCCTGTCCAAGAGGCTCACTCTTGGCAGATGTCTTCAACCATCTCAATCTTGTCTGCCTCAATACCGGCGCCCCGACTTTCCTCTCGGACTCCACTCATACCTTCTCCCACTTGGACCTCTCAATATGTTCTACCACTCTTGCCCATCGGTTCGAGTGGTATGTCCTTTCTGACACCTATTCGAGCGACCACTTCCCCTGTGTCGTTCGTCTCCTGCACCACACCCCATCCCCACGTCCTTCGAGCTGGAACATACTGAAAGCTGACTGGGGACTTTACTCATCCCTGGCAACCTTTCCGGACCACGATTTTCCCAGTTGTGACAGTCAGGTCGAATACCTCTCGGCTGTTATCATCCATGCTGCCGAACGTTCCATTCCTCGTACTACTTCTTCACGTCGCGTTTCCGTCCCCTGGTGGAACGAGGCTTGTAGGGACGCTATCCGTGCTCGACGACGTGCTTTACGCACCTTTCGCCGCCATCCTACGTTGGCGAATTGTATTGAATACAAACGACTCCGAGCGCAATGCCGTAGAGTCATCAAAGACAGCAAAAAAGCTTGTTGGGCCTCTTTCACCGGCTCCTTTAACAGTTTTACTCCTTCTTCCGTCGTTTGGGGTAGCCTGCGCCGGCTGTCGGGCATTAAGGCCCACTCCTCGGTACCTGGCCTGACCTCAGGTAATGCGGTCCTTGTTGATCCGGTGGCTGTCGCCAACGCCTTTGGCCGCTTTTTCGAGGAGGTTTCAAGCTCCGCCCATTACCATCCTGCCTTCCTTCCCAGGAAAGAGGCAGAAGAGGCTCGGCGACCTTCCTTCCACTCGCTGAATCTGGAAACCTATAATGCCCCCTTTACTATGCGGGAACTCGAACGTGCGCTTGCACTGTCCCGGTCCTCTGCTCCGGGGCCGGATGCCATTCACGTTCAGATGCTGGCACACCTTTCTCCGGCGGGCAAAAGCTTCCTTCTCCGTACCTACAATCGCGTCTGGACCGAAGGTCAAGTCCCCATGCGTTGGCGTGACGCCGTTGTTGTTCCTATACCCAAACCCGGGAAGGATAGACACCTTCCTTCTAGTTACCGCCCCATTTCTCTTACAAGCTGTGTCTGTAAGGTGATGGAGCGCATGGTTAATGCTCGGTTAGTCTGGATTCTTGAATCTCGACGGCTCCTTACTAATGTCCAATGTGGCTTTCGTCGCCGCCGCTCCGCTGTTGACCACCTCGTGACCTTGTCGACATTCATCATGAACAACTTTTTGCGAAGGCGCCAAACGGTAGCCGTGTTCTTCGACTTGGAGAAGGCTTATGACACCTGTTGGAGAGGAGGTATCCTCCGCACTATGCACAGGTGGGGCCTACGCGGTCGCCTGCCCCTTTTTATTGATTCCTTTTTAACGGAACGAAAGTTTAGGGTACGTGTGGGCTCCGTATTGTCCGACGTCTTCCTCCAGGAGAACGGAGTGCCTCAGGGCTCTGTCTTGAGCGTAGCCCTTTTTGCCATCGCGATCAATCCCATTATGGATTGCATTCCACCTAATGTCTCAGGCTCTCTCTTTGTCGATGACTTCGCGATCTACTGCAGTGCCCAGAGAACATGCCTCCTGGAGCGCTGCCTTCAGCGTTGTCTAGACAGCCTCTACTCATGGAGCGTGGCACATGGCTTCCGGTTCTCTGAAGAAAAGACGGTTTGTATCAACTTTTGGCGATATAAAGCGTTCCTTCCGCCATCCTTACATCTCGGTCCCGTTGTTCTCCGATTCGTGGACACAACTAAGTTTCTAGGGCTCACGTTGGACAGGAAACTGTGTTGGTCTCCACACGTCTCTTATTTGGCGGCCCGTTGTACACGTTCCCTTAATGTCCTCAGAGTTCTTAGCGGTTCATCTTGGGGAGCGGATCGCACTGTCCTGCTTCGCTTGTATCGGTCCATAGTCCGATCGAAGCTGGATTATGGGAGCTTCGTCTACTCGTCCGCTCGGCCGTCCCTCTTACGCCGGCTCAACTCCATCCACCATCGGGGGTTACGTCTTGCGACCGGAGCCTTCTACACTAGTCCTGTCGAGAGTCTTTATGCTGAAGCTGCCGAGTTACCGTTGACCTACCGGCGCGACGTACTGCTGTGTCGGTATGCCTGCCGGCTGTCGTCTATGCCCGACCACCCCACTTACAAGTCCTTCTTCGCCGATTCTCTCGACCGTCAGTACGGGTTGTATGTGTCTGCCCTGCTGCCCCCCGGAGTCCGCTTCCGTCGCCTGCTTCGACAATTGGATTTTGCCCTCCCTACCACCTTCAGAGAGGGTGAGAGCCCGACACCACCTTGGCTCCAGGCTCCGGTTCATATTTATCTCGACCTCAGCTCACTCCCGAAGGATGGTACTCCGGCTGCAATTTATTGCTCACGGTTTGCCGAACTTCGTGCTCGACTTGCCGGTCACACCTTTATTTACACCGATGGCTCCAAAACTGACGATGGTGTCGGCTGTGCCTTTGTCGTCGGGGCCGCCACATTTAAATACAGGCTCCTCGACCAGTGTTCCAGCTTTACGGCCGAGCTTTTTGCTCTCCATCAGGCCGTTCAGTATGCCCGCCGCCACCACCATTCATCATATGTACTGTGCTCTGACTCACTCAGTGCTCTTCAGAGCCTTGGAGCTCCCTATCCGGTCCATCCCTTGATACAACGGATACAGCAGTCCCTCCATTCTTTGGCTGATAATGGTGGTTCTGTCAGCTTTCTGTGGGTTCCCGGACATGTGGGAGTGCCTGGGAATGAGGCTGCGGATGCTGCAGCCAGGGCTGCAGTCCTCCTGCCTCGGCCAGCCTCCCATTGTGTCCCGTCATCCGACGTTCGTGGGGATGTCTGTAAGAGGCTTGTGTCGTTGTGGTGGGATGCTTGGTCATCCCTCCAAGGAAACAAGCTCCGGGCAGTAAAACCGCTACCAACTGCTTGGACAACATACTCCCGACCATCTCGGCGCGAGGAGGTCCTTCTGACCAGGTTGCGGATTGGGCATTGCCGGTTTAGCCACCGCTACCTGCTCTCCGGTGACCCAGCCCCGCAGTGCCCTTGTGGTCAGGCATTAACAGTGCGCCATGTTTTATTGTCGTGTCCCCGTTTTAGTCAATTTCGTGTTGTCCTGTCCCTGCCATCTACTTTACCGGATGTTTTAGCTGATGACGCTCGAGCAGCTGCTCGTATTCTGCGTTTTATAACTTTAACTGGCTTGTCCAAGGACATTTAATCTTTTTACTTATTTTGTCTGCATCTTTGTCGGGTCCTTCTGGTGTCCCCTCCATCCCATTGAGTTTTACCAGATTCCATGTGCTCAAACAACAGTGACTGGGCGCTAATGACCTCAGCAGTTGAGCGCCCTTAAACCCAACCAAAAAAAAAAAAAAAAAAAACCAGATAATTTATGGAATTAACTGCTTCCAGTTTCTGACCTGCTATATTGTAGCTAAATGATAAGGGATCTTTCTTTCTATGTATTTGCAGCACATTACACTTGTCTACATTGAGATTCAATTCCCATTCCCTGCACCATGCGTCAATTCGTTGCAGATACTCCTGCATTTCAGTACAGTTTTCCATTCCTACAACCTCTCGATATACTACAGCATCATCCGCAAAAAGCCTCAGTGAACTTCCGGCGTTATCCACAAGGTCGTTTATGTATATTGTGAATAGCAACGGTCCTACGACACTCCCCTGAGGCACACCTGAAATCATTCTTACTTAGGAAGACTTCTCTCCATTGAGAGACGCCCATGTTGCCATCGCACCTGATGAACTGGCTGATGGGGGGCCGGCGCCTCGCTTTTATGTCTTCCCCCTCTCCCTTTGATCGGCCACTCCATCGGCCGTCAGCGCTCAGCATCCCTCCCGCCGACACAGTGTTCCATCCAAGGTTCGCGTCCAGGACCGCGCACTGGCGGCAACTATGTTTTTTTTCTTTTTTTTTTGCGGTGAAATCAATGTATGGGTAATGGAATAAAGAAGAGTGAATGTTAATACACAACAGAAAGAGGCATAGCACATCAAGCTGGCCACTAGCCTAGATCATGTGCTCTTATCAATGTAGCTCTGTTGCCAACAACATACTACACTACTGGCCATTAAAACTGCTACACCACGAAGATGACGTGCTACAGACGCAAAATTTAACCGACAGGAAGAAGTGCTGTGATATGCAAATGATTAGCTTTTCAAAGCATTCACACTAGGTTGGCGCCGGTGGCGACACATTCAACGTACTGACATGACAAAAGTTTCCAACCGATTTCTCATACACCAACAGCAGTTGACCGGCGTTGCCTGGTGAAACGTTGTTGTCATGCCTCGTGTAAGGAGAAGAAATGCGTACCGTCACGTTTCGGACTTTGATAAAGGTCGGATTGTAGCCTATCGCGATTGCGGTTTATCGTATTGCGACATTGCTCCTCGCGTTGGTCGAGAGCCAATGACTGTTAGCAGAATATGGAATCGGTGGGTTCAGGAAGGTAATACGGAACGCCGTGCTGGATCCCAACGGCCTCGTATCACTATCAGTCAAGATGACAGTCATCTTTTCCACATGGCTGTAACGGATCGTGCAGCCACGTCTCGATCCCTGAGTCAACAGCTGGTGACGTTTGCAAGACAACAACCATCTGCACGAACAGTTCGAAGACGTTTGCAGCAGTATGGACTATCAGCTCGGAGACAATGGCTGCTGTTACCCTTCACGCTGCATCACAGACAGGAGCGCCTGCGATGGTGTACTCAACGACGAACCTGGGTGCACGAATGGCAAAACGTAATTTTTTCGGATGAATCCATGTTCTTTTTACAACATCATGATGGTCGCATCCGTGTTTGGCGACATCGCGGTGAACGCACATTGGAAACGTGTATTCGTCATCGCCGTACTGGCGTTATCACCCGGCATGATGGTATGGGGTACCATTGATTATACGTCTCGGTCATCTCTTGTTCGCATTGACGGCACTTTGAACAGTGGACGTCACATTTCAGATGTGTTACGACCCGTGGCCCTACCCTTCAATCGATCCCTGCGAAACCCTACATTTCAGCAGGATAATGCACGACCGCGTGTTGCAGGTCCTGTACGGGCCTTTCTGGATACAGAAATTGTTCGACTGCTGCCCTGGCCAACACATTCTCCAGATCTCTCACCAATTGAAAACGTCTGGTCAATGGTGGCCGAGCAACTGGCTCGTCACAATACGCCAGTCACTACTCTTGATGAACTGTGGTATCGTGTTGAAGCTGCGTGGGCTGCTGTACCTGTACACGCCATCCAAGCTCTGTATGACTCAATGCCCAGGCGCATCAAGGCCGTTATTCGGCCAGAGGTGGTTGTTCTGGGTACTGATTTCTCAGGATCTATGCACCCAAATTGCGTGAAAATGTAATCACATGTCAGTTCTAGTATAATATATTTGTCCAATGAATAACCGTTTATCATCTGCATTTCTTCTTGGTGTAGAAATTTTAATGGACAGTAGTGTACACTGCTGCTTTTTTTTGGTAATTTTGGCATAGGATTCGTTTCACCAACATGTCGATAGTGAAGTAACTAGGATCATTTACGTGGCCATGCGTCTGACAGTAGGTTTTTTCTCTTTTTCCGCAGCCCCCTGAGAATGAGCTGCAGAAGATTGGGTGCAACAGGACGATGTCTGAACACCAGATGCGCGTGCAGCGCTCGCTGCAGAAGCTGCACGTGCCCGACTGGTATAAGAAGTCGACGGTGGCCAGCCGGCCCGAGGGCTTCCTGCTCAAGCGCGGCAGCACCAACTCGGCGCTGCACCACTGGCCCGGCCTGGGCTCCAAGACCACGTCGCTCTCCAGCCTCGGCTCGACCAGCCTAACCGCCTCGCGCTCGCCGACTAGTGAGTAGTCCCACAACTCCCTCGAGGCGGTCGCTTTGGTGCTAACTCTTTTCCACACGTTCTGTGGAGTTTCTCAGTCACAGGCAACTCCATCCAGTATGGAATGTCACTGAATAATTCAGTTTTAGTTAGCAGCTGCTCACAACTTTATGCGTTGACCCGCGAAACATCTAAGATACAGCAAACTCCAGATTATTCTAGTTAATGCGGATTCAATACTACACGGATAACCTAAAAACAAAGATAATTTGGAGTAGACATGTTTTTTTAAATTATATCTATTGAGGGCTCGTAGCGGCGATATACGTCTTTTAGAGACATTGTAAGTAGAGAAATCCAAATCACTGCTATGTTTAAAGTACTTAGTGCTTCATTGGTTTGCAATAGGCCTGTTTCCGCTACAGTGACATTTTATAGCTGCGTGCAAATAATACGTGGTTTAGTTAACCTTAGTACAATTTTGGTAAACATTTTTAGAACAGTGATCAATAAAGTATTATATTTTAACTAAAGTTCAGACTTCATCACAACACTTACGTCTCAGTAACATAGGTGACCGGTTTCGGTTTTATGATCAGTTGACTTCGTAGCAGCTGAGGAGAGCTCCGCCTACCATCCTCCAAGGAAGCCATGGGTCTGAAGATGGTTATATAAATATAACCGAAACCGGTCACCTATGTTATTGAGACATAAGTGTTGTGATCAAGACTGAACTTTAGTTAAAATATAGTTAACCTTTGTTTCTGTTCTTATGTATAATTATTCATCATATTGGGTGATTAATGTTGTTGTCGACGAGATTTTTTGATTGGCTATGGTCTTCTTGTTCTGTTTACAACAAGTCACTAATACATAAAAACCCATAGACTAATAAACCAAATCAAAATTGTAATCATATTAACTCGCAGGCGCTCTGTCAAATTAAGCTGTCAAAACAACAAAAACTTCTAAAAACAACAAGAAGACCATTGTCAACAAAATAATCTCGTCTACAACAACATTAAAGATCGAGATATGGCAGCATAGCTGTCGCAATCATATAAACACGCCACCTAGGACATAACAACTAAATCGTTAGACATTAAATCCATTGGCAATTGCGGATATGGACAACCATTATCTGTAGAATGGAATGACGACAATGAAAGTATGTGCCGGACCGGGTCTCGAACCCGGATTTCCCGCTTATCGCCTGCGATCACCTTACCATTTGGCTGGCTATCCGTGCTCGATTCACGGCAGACACAACCATGCGTCGTCAACCATGCGTCTACAACCTGTACTCGTACATCCATTATGTATATTCCCGCACAGTTGAGACATTTCGCTTCAAAGACACCTGCCCGTTGTCAGCAGATAAATACGATGTCGTATAAATCGTTAGACAGTGACAGCACCAATCGATGTTTTATGGACGTCAAAACAACTAGACGTAAGTACTATTGTATAATTACGCAACGTTGCCAATACTTACACATACGTATAGAAAAAAGATTAACTGAATCATGTATTATTCGCAGGCGGCTAGAAAATGACACTGTAGCCGAAATAGGCCTATCGCAAACCAGTGAAGCACTAAGTACTTTAAATCTAGCAGCGATTTGGATTGGTCTACTTATAATGAACTATAGCTGTGATTTAAACTGGCGGTTTATGTAGGTATTGTATGTAACCCTCCCTCATAGCCGCTCGCTTTAGCACGCCACTTTCGGTATTCGGCTCCGACTCGAATATAGCCGGCGCATTAACGGCGAAGGCCTGTATGCCTGCCAGAGTGGATGTGGTTTTCAGGCGGTTTACCACATCCCACTAGGTGAGTACCGTGCTGTACCCGCCTCAGTTACACAATTCGCAAACATTTCGAACATTCAAGTGGGGGTGGGGAAGAGGGGGGCGGGGGAGATACGACGGCAGGAAGAGCCACTCTCTTACCACTAACATTGCCAAATCGCACACACCACACCATCCAAGTAATATTTAGGCGGACTTGGTTTCACAGTAAACTGTGTGTGGGGGAGAGGGGGCGATAAGCTAACTAAAATGAACATTATCTGAATGGATATCAAGACGCAATGCAGTCACTATGACTCTGGCGTCTAGCTACACATGATTCAGAGGATAATGTTCCTGTAACACCTTAATCTGATGATGAGCCTGAAGCGGCTCGAAAATCGGTTAATGGTGCAATAAAGCGCATCAATTTCGGAAAAGCACCTTTTTTCATATCACACAGGGTGACAATTATTGAACTATATGAAAAAAACGTAAATAAGTTTCAAAGTACGGCGTGCGCACACTTTATTCAACATGTAAACGTCACTACGATATTCGTATTTAGGTTATGACATATTCCACATGCCTGCCATCATTTGCGATGATTGGCGCAAACGAATAGCGAAACTCTGCATGACACGCTGAAGTGACGGAACATCGATGCTGTCGATGGCCTCTGAATAGCTGTTTACAGGTCAGCAATGGTTTTGGGGTTATTGATTTACTCCTTATTTTAATGTAGCCCCACAAAAGGGAGTAGCATTTGTTCAGATCCGAAGAAAATGGCGGCCAATCGAGGTCTATGCCAGAGGCCTCTGGGTACCCCAGAGCCAGAATGCGGTCCCCAAAGTGCTCCCCCGGGACATCAAACACTCTCCTGCTTTGATGGAGTCGAGCTCCGTCTTGCATGAACCACATCTTGTCGAAATCAGGGTCACTTTGGCTAATGGGGACGAAATCATCTTTCAAAACCTTCACGTACCTTTCGGTAGTCACCGATTATTCCGTGTGTGGACATTGGACACTACACAGTCACCCGTTGAGGGTGAAGAGGCTGCTCGTTCGGGAAATGCGGATTCTCGGTCCCCTTAAAACACCAATTTTGCTTATTGACGAACCCATCCGAATGAAACTGGGCTTCGTCGCTAAACCAAACAACAACGTGCATATTAATTCCAATCAAACCCCGCGGCCAACCTTGTAATTTGTTTGAACGTCCTAACGCAAACCGTTCAGAAGTTGTGACGATCCTATTTCACGTAATTCAATATTTTTAATGTCACCTTGCACGTATTACTAAGCGACAACCCAGAACCCGGTTCAGTTGAAGGTTGCCCGTATAACGACTTTCAGGGGCAACATAAACTTTCTTTTCAATATTTTGCATACTCATTGTCAGAATTTAAATATTTCAAATGCTGTCGTAATCAACTCATTAAGATGTATAATCTTATTATAAGAGTTTAACATAGTATGACAAGTATTACAGTTAGAAACTGTGTGTTGGTTTTGAGGCAGCATAACTGACGGTGCGCAAATTCATTCGTTCAGTATTTGAGAATGACGGATTTTTTTTAAAAAAAAAAGGTTCAGGAGTGGGATTTAAACTGAAGGTGAAATGATACCAATGCCTACATTCGCTGACGACATTGCTATCCTCAATGAATGCGAAGAAGAATTACAGGATCTGTTGAATGGAATGAACAGTCTATGAGTCAGAATATGGATTGAGAGTAAGTAGAAGACGAAAGTAATGTGAAGAAGCAGAAATGCGAACAGTGAAAAACTTAACACCATAACTGGTGATCACGAAGTAGATGAAGTTAAGGAATTCTGCTACCTAGGCAGCAAAATAACCCATGACAGTCGGAGACAGTAGGACATAAAAAAAAAGACCAGCGCTGGTAAAAAGGGCATTCCTGACTAATAGAAGTCTACTAGTACCAAACATAGGTCTTCATTTAAGGAAGAAATTTCTGAGAATTTTCGTTTGGAACACAGCGTTGTATGGTAGTGAAACAGGGACAGTGGGAAAACCGGAACGACGGACAATCAAAGCATTAAAATGTGTTGCTACAAGAGAATTTTGAAAATTATGTGGACTGATAAGGTAACGAATGAGGAGGTTCACTTCAGAATCGGCGAGGAAAGGAATATATGGAAAACTCTGAGAAGAAGGGACAAGATGATAGGACATCTTTTAAGACATCGGGGAATAATTTTCATGCTACTAGAGGGAGCTGTAGAGGGTAAAATCTGTAGAGGAAGACAAAGACTGGACTAATCCAGCAAATGATTGAGGACGTAAGGTTACCAGTGCTACTCTGAGATGACGAGGTTGGCACAGGAGAGAAATTTGCGGCAGGCCGCATCAAACCGGTGAAAAAGAAAAAAAAAAGAGAAAGAGAGAGCACTTAGCGACTTCCAGAAAAGTTTGAAATTATAAATTATTTTTAAACATTTGTGAAACTTTATCTCTCAGACACCAATCATAAATGATTAAAGAAACGAAGTTTATCTATTACTATATTTTTGCTGTTCATGCAAGAGTCAAACTTTAACATCAGACATGACGTTTTAATTGATTACTTCTTTACTACCAACTCTATTCGAAACAGTTTGCAGAGAGTATTCACGTATACCAATGAAGGTACCTGCAAAATTATAGTGCAGGAGATTAAACGTCATAGACAGTTAGATATCTTCAAAACTAGCTTCTGCTTAAAATAGCACGCAGTAAAAGTTCAGTAGCAGGCATGACGATTTAATTTATTACTTCATTAATACTCTTTCTATTTGGAACGTACTTTGCAGACAGTATCTTCATATATCGCTGAATGTACCTCTAAAATTATATTATCGTCCAACACATAGTTCAGAATAAATGACGTCATTAACACTGGGATGCGTGAAAAGATTGATTTTGCTTAAAACAGAATTCAAACTACCCACTGTTTCCTAGAGAGAGCAGTTAGCGACTTCTAACAAACTTTGCGAAACTTTTTCTCGCTTATATTCTTAATGTCAAATATTTAACACATTAACTCTTTTGCAATCAAACGTTTCAAGCTGCTTTATACATGGGATCGATGCTTTATATAATCGGGGGTTTACTGGTACCTACATAAACCGCCGTTGCATGTTTCTACATGAAATTACCATTTACTGTAGCTACACATGATATCTGCCACATACGAAAGTCAACAGCACTACTTACGGCTACTTGTTACTCGCCGGAAACATTGGGGCGGAAATTATCTACATTTAGCTCCTAGTGAAAAGGCTAAACACAGACATAGGTATGATACCGGCCGTAAAAATGTTGAAAGGATGGAGTTCCTGCATTAACCTGAAGATAAAATGGGAAACAGAAAATTTTTTCAGGGATTTCCGAAGATGAGACAGGCGTCTTCCAGCGGTAAAACACAATTCAGTTGCATAACAGTGTAATCTAAACGAAAATATTCTTTCTGAGTATAGCGGAATATTTCAGAGTTCGTTTCACTATTTTTTTCTTCAAAAATCATCCATCTATGTACGAATAATCGATAAGTAGGATAAGCTGAACCCAGATAATCAGAAGTTTGCTGTACTTACGTCAAAGAAGGGACTTTGAAATTTGTGTTATCAGCCATCACAAGTACAGAAAAAAATATAAAAAAAACTTCACTTTAAAAATCAATTGTTTAAGCTCCACGGACGTGCTCAGTGGGCTAAAAAGTAACAATATGTAATGAAAACCAGTTTCTAGTAGCAGAAATAACATATTTTTTTCAAAATCTTACAGTTTCGGCTAAGCGCTGTCCAGACGTAATGATTGAAAGCAGTCGCATACGATTAACGACGGCGGTTTAAACGTCTCTTTCAATGTTTCTAGTCAAATCACTTTACTTAAATGAAAAAAATTCTTTTCAATTCAAACAAGAACCTTAAGTGTCCTACAGAATAATGACGGAAAAAAAATCGAATCTATGATTTGGCAAACTTTGCAGTGTAACAACAGCAGTATTCGGAGTACATTCTTTCCTAACAGTATTATAATGGCTGATGCATTTAAACAGAATACACAAAAAGTTGCACCACCTATGCTCTGAAACAGTAGCTTAGGTGTTCTAAAACAAATGCTAACTTCAGTAAAGCATATTTTTTAAAGTTACATTGCATATTTAACATGATAATAGTTCGAAAACAATTCCAGCTTTCACAGAGTGTCAAAGAAGCCACATTACCAGATTTTTTATTTTTACGGTCGCGTCCGTCAACATCAAACTTGTGAGAGATCCAGTAGCACACTTCTAGAACTGATATTTTAATTGCTGGTGAAATTATGTGTATACTCCCCCATCCCAAGAATTACGTGGAAAATTTAACACCAAAGCGTCCTCTGACGTGGTATAATGGGTAAACGTTTACAGGCCACATTTATAAGGCTATATGGTGTGCATTTATTCCGACTTACGAATGACTTTTCCGTGAAATTCAAACTTCGAACCTGTTCAGTACAGGAACTTGATCAGTCGATGACTGAAAAGTTTAATGGAAACACAGCATATCGAGTAAATTTTCTTGAACAGAAGATTAAATTCTGAAGGAAGTCTTACAGCGAAACGAAATACAGCAAAACAGAAGAATTTTCTGTCCCATGTAGATAGATGTCCGAACAGTGAATGGCTCAGTGGATAATGGCTGGTAACTGGCACTTACATCGCAAGCGTGCATATTGAACGAGTAAAGCTGTAAGATAGCACTAGGCTACTTGAGCAGAAGTTTGATCAAATCAAAATATCAGATAATTTATTGGGTTACAGTGCAAGCGGGAACGGCAGAAGATCATATCTGGAAATAAATTCAGGAAGCACTGAAGTTATATTACTAGCTGATGCCAATGAAGACATTCAGCAAAAGATGGGAAAGAATGGAAGGCAACGGAATAGAAACGCAAGGGAATTGGAAAAAATAAATGACAGAGACATTCGTTGAAGGGAAAAATTAAGGACTCAAAACGGAGATTAATACATGTAAATGTTGCGATAAAATACGGGATACTGAAATGAATTGTTGGAATTCCGTCAAAAGTCGCATTAAGAAGTATCCTTTATTTATTAGTAGTGGCTAGATTCGGACATTACATCCATTTTCAAACCATCCGTCTCCGTAAGTAATTAAAATACAGGCAAATACGCATGCTTGGAAATAGACACAACAGACAACACTATCTGTTTAACTGTCTGGATTGCTATTCTAGATTGTCTGTTGTGGCTATCTCCAGGCATGCGTATTTGACTGTATTTTAATTATTTAGGAAGACGGAAATCAGTCATCACTAACAAAGAAAGGACAATATTCATTGGAGGGCAGCGTGGAGGGAAAAAAATCGTAGAGGGAGACCAAGAGATGAATACACTAAGCAGATTCACAAGAATGTAGGCTGCAGTAGGTACTGGAAGATGAAGAAGCTTGCACAGGATAGAGTAGCATGGAGAGCTGCATCAAACCAGTCTCAGGACTGAAGACCACAACAACGACAACAATTCTTAATGCGACTTTTGGACGGAATTCCAACCATTCATTTCAATAAAGGAAAAGTTGATGACCTATTTCATCTGCAGCATACTGAAAGTCCGTGAAGAAAAGTAGCATTAGTTGAAATAAAAACTGATGGACCGGGAGAATGGAAATGGTAGAGAAAGTAATGAATTAACTCCAACCGAAGATGATATAACCTTCAAAGAAGATATCCTGCTAGCTTATTTTCGAAACCCCAGAGTGTGGGCGTAATGTGAGGAGTATGTGCTATCACCAGCAAAGTTCCACTTATTCTGCTACGATGTAACGTGCTTTACTTTACCTGTATGCAATGTCTGGTGCCGATAATAATTTTCAGACGGAGTTCTAACATCTTTTCTGCTTTTTGTTAACGTCATTTAACAATGGGTACCCAACTTTCAGTAGTCTCACTTTCATGTTATTTACACTTCTGGTTCATACGGACTGACAGATTCAAAGGATCGGTCATGAAATGAGTAAACGTATAATAGCATCATTCACTGTAACAACGTTCTTAAGATGTTACGAAAGTCTTCCATGAAGATGTTATGACTCTCCATAAACGAAAGTTTATATGTCTGTGTATATAAACAGCATTCCGTCTCTATGTCTGAGTGCATAGTAACGCTCATAACGATCCTTAACTGCGGGTATTCTGAAAGAAAGCACATGAAGGAAGTTTTGTCTCAAGCAATAATTTGTGTCTGCATTCTTTTTGTGCGATGTTATCTGCCCTAAGAGAACGGTTTACGAAGTGACCGATAAGTAAACCTACAAGAATAGCACAAAAAATAAACAGACGGGCCGTCGGAAACGAGGAGGCACAGAAGGCTCGATCGAAACATTTAACGGCGCCGCTATGAGTGAACGTGCTTCCCGTGCGATATACCATGCCTCCCAACGCACACCTGCTTTTTGCCTACGCTGTATGCTTCACAAGCAGAATTAGCCGAAATATACTCTTAACAGGCTTAGAGTACTCATTAAAAGATAACATACCTTTCTTCTTAGTTTGGTGGCAACTTACAATATTCTAGCAATAAAACGCTTAGACCCGGCTGGTCAATCCTACCACCACAAAATTGCTCAATTTCTTTTGATCGGTAGATGTGTTTTTTGTACGAAAGATCATATGTGAAGACTCCTTTGGTCGCGTTCTCTTCAGTACACCTACTGCTTCCGTTTGCGAACGTTTAGGAGGGTCACTGCTGGAATTTTTGTTCTGTGTGGGTTCACACCGTGCATGATGCTCACCCACATACGCCTTGCAGAACCACTGCTTGCGCTCTGGTGGCTTCTTGTTTCTTATTTCTTTCCTTTTCCTCCTCTTCCCTGCCATGTATTGTCATTGTGTACCCTCGCTGGCCATGTAAATGTAGTTTCCAGTATCATCGAACAGCTATGAAACAATTATTTCTTAATGTTGACACCCTTGATTGGTTAACTGCAGCTTTAAACAAATTAATCACTGGGTCACCGTCTCTGAAGGCCTCGATGTCAACGGGTCGTCAAGCATCGATTTTCCGCCCTTCCTATTTCTTTTATTTAAGTGTTTTTATGTGCGTTAAGACCCAGCCGGGTAGCCGTGCCTATAAACAAGCACACTTCCGCGATGCGGGGAGGCGTGCCGGGCTAGGTTCGAATCCGCCCGGCGGATTAACGAGTGTCCGTGTGCCGGCCTGCCTGGATGTGGTTTTTAGATGGTTTCCCACATCCCAAAAGGTGAATACCGGGCTGGTACCCACGATCCACGTCAGATAGAGGCTACGCAAACATCTAGACAACTATCTGTCACTTGCACATAGAGTTTCTTTAGGGAAAGACAGAAGATGCAGTATACCGATTCCGTCCTCGGGAGGGGTGGGGTTGAGGGGGGGGGGGGGGACAGGAGAGCGATGACATAAGATGTTTCCCGCCTTAAACCATTATCAGCAGCAGCTGCAAATCTAGTAACTGTATTTCAATACACCGAGGTGACAGAAGTCACGGGAAAGCAATATGCACGTATACAGATGGCAGTAGTATCGCTTACACTAGGAATAAAAGACCACTGCATTGGCGAAGCTGTCATTTGTACTCAGGTGATTGATGTGAAAAGCTTACCGACGTGAGTGTAGCCGCACGACGGGAATTAACAGATTTTGAACGCAGAATGGTAGTTGCAGTTAGACGCATGGGACACTGCATTTCGAAAATCGTTAGGGAATTCAATATTCCGAAACCCACAGTGTCAAGAGTGTGCCAAGAACACCAAATTTCGGGGAATGCAGTGGCCGACGGCCATCACTTAACGATCGAGGGCAGCTGCGTTTGCGTAGAGTTGTCGGTGCTAACAGAAAAACCACAACATGTGAAATAATAACCGCAGAAATCAATGTGGGAGGTACGACGAACGTATCCGTTAGGACAGTGCGGCAAAATATGGCATTAATGGGCTATGGCAGCAGACGACCGAAGCTCGTGCCTTTGCTAACAGCCGGCCGAGGTGGCCGAGCGGTTCTAGGCACTTCAGTCTGGAACCGCGGGACCGCTACGGTCGCAGGTTCCAATCCTGCCTCGGGCATGGATGTGTGTGATGTCCTTAGGTTAATAGGTTTAAGTAGTTCTAAGGTCTAGGGGACTGATGACCTCAGATGTGAAGTCCCATAGTGCTCAGAGCCATTTTGAACTTTGCTAACAGCACGACATCGCCCGCAGCGCCTCTCCTGGGCTCATAACCATATCGGTTGGACCCTAGACGAATGGAAAACCGTGGCATGGTCACATGAGTCCCGATTTCAGTTCGTAAGAGTTGATGGTAGGCTTCAAGTGTGGCCCACATCCCACAAAGCTATGGATCCAAGTTGTCAACAGGCACTGTGCAAGCTGGTGGTGTCTCCATAGTGGTGTAGACTGTGGTTACTTGGAGTTGACTGGGTGTTCTGGTCCAATTGAACCGATCATTGACTGAAAATGGTAATTTTCAACTCCTTGGAAAGCATTTGCAGTCATTCATGGACTTCATGTTCCCAAAAAACGATAGAATTTTTATGAATGATGATGCGGCATGTCATTGGGCCACAATTGTTCGCGATTGGTTTGAAGAACATTCTGGACAGTTCGAGCGAATGATTTGGCCACCCATCGAACACTTATGGGACATAATCGAGAGGTCAGTTCCTGCACAAAATCCTACATCGATAACACTTCGCAATTATGGACGGCTATAGAGGCAAGATGCTCAATACTTCTTCAGGAGACTTCCAACGACTTGTTGAGTCCCTGCCACGTCGCGTTGCTGCACTATGTCTGCTAAAAGGAGGTCCGACACTGTATTAGGAGGTCTCCCATGACTTTTGTCACCTCAGTGTAATTATACGCGGTGAGATGTCACTAAGAGAAGTACCGAACGATTACGTAGAGTAGAGAAAATGCTGACGCCTATGTTGCCAATGCTTTTATACAGTAAAATCGTTCGACTACCGCTCTACAAATGAAAACAATGTGCACCTCTTAAGAAAGAAAGATGAAGATTAGATACATACAGTTATCTCCAGTTCCAGAGTGACCCCTGAATGACAAACGTATTTGACTCATTAGCATAGTATTATAAAGTTCCGTTTTTCGTCTGTGTCAAGTTGAGTAGCATCCCAAACTCGAGAACGCGTAATCTGATTAATTTAGCTCAAACCCCTTATTCGGTTGCATGATACTAAATATAAAAACTTGTGTTGCCACCCGCCGCTGCACGGTGGCTCTCAGTAAACACCGTTACGGAACGTGCTGACAAGATGTGTTACAAACAATTGCCGTTGATGCGTCGACAGCTCAGACTGGGGGTCAAAAAGCTTCTTTTGCAACTAGAGTGAAGCATATTGTGTTAGTAATGTCAGGAAGTATTTTTATCTGGAGAGAAGTGACTACCTGAATTATGGATTTAAGTACCAAACTGTCTAACGATAAAGTGTAAGAAAAACAGCACTGTATTTGATGCGACAGCTACCAGAATGTATGATAAATTCTCAAAAAGTCATTTTAATTGTAATACATTTTATTTAATGGGATTCGCAACAAATAAGTCGTAATACTATATCTGACGCATTTCACAATAATTTGTCATTCCTTTCTACAATTCCTATACTTCAGATGCTATTCTGCGCGTCTTTCCAGCGCTGTGACTCGTGAACCAGTAAGATCCTAAACATAATCCCTAACGTTAGATTGCAAGTATCTGTATGTCTAAGTTTGAAGAGCTGCGTTCTCCGAAGTCACAGTTCAGAACATTTCACTGTCGCCGTTGTTGCTTCTTGTCTAGCAGACAAACGCTACTCGGCTACTGTCAGTCATTAGTGCCAATCGTAAGACCAGACTGCATTCAACAGGTCTTGTAGTTATATTCCATTCAGGTACACTAACATGTCTACAGATGATTGCAGATAGTCTGTTTAATAAAGATCAAGTCGTACCGCAACAAATGACTGGCAAGTGTTAATGTGCTGATGATATCAGGTATTTTTTGACAGACTGGATGTGATGTTGGGAACACAAATTATGTCGGGTGCAGTAGGGATACTTTGTGATTGCTCGCCACTGACTTAAGTCAAGCGACTTGGTGCAATGGGCGACAAACTGATGATCTTCGGCAGGTCCAAAAACCATTCTTCATCCCGGTTTACTATATCCGTGATTCCGGCGAATGCCAGACTAGATCCTTTAACAAGATCACAGCTGACTGCCCCCAGTATCCCTTTCTAATTGAGGTGATATGACTTCAATCATGTCTTGGTCGACATGACTTTCATATTTCATTCTCCTTGTCCGTTCTTATCTGTAAGACAAATTAGATACGTAACTGGTCGTCATGAAGGACTAACAGTGCTCGTGTCGTATGTTATTTGTGGTACCACTAGTGCTTACATCTACACCCGTACTCCGCAAGCTATCTTGTAGTGTGTGGCGGAGGGTGCTTTGTGTACCAGTATCACTTCCCCATTTCCCCACTTTCCTGTTCAAGCCACGAATGGTTATGAAAGTAAAAATAGTGGACGACATGAAAGCCAGCTACTTCTCACACAGAGCAGAAAGAGTGACACTGCCTAACGATGAAATGAATGAAAAAGTACGCTACACTTGAGTAGAAACTAGCAGAATGCCTGATAAATTCTCAAGAAATCTCAAAATTCCAAAAATACTGGGAGCAATCGGCTGTGATTTAGTTAAAGAATCGAGTCTGGCATTCGCCGCAATGATTCAGACGGATCACGGAAATGCTAAATAGGGTTGTCGAATGGGTTTTGTACCTTAACAGGATCAACTTCCATAAGACTCTTGATACGAGTGGAACAAAATTAACATCAACGAACAGTTTGGTGATCGAGAACCCCGGGGCAACGCAACTCGTATTGGTACTCGAATCCGGGAATAAGAATTTCTTTATGTGTTAGAATCCAAACCAGAAATTCAGGGTCCAACACTACCACGCCACATCGACCTAACAAACTCGGCCACAAAGGTGAGAAATTATGCAGAAATTGAAACAAGAAGTAGTTCTGCATTGTAGACAACGCGTTACATTTCTTCAGTAAACTTCATAAATGCCAATCATATGATACCGTAGTGTGACTTCTCCAATAACGTGTCTCTAACTACAACAGATCTCTAACACAGACTTAGTGTTTGGTTTTGTGTTAGAATATTTCTCACGAAAGTAAGTTATAATTTTGTTTTTAGCGTGTATGGCTTAATTTATTTTCTGAGTCAGCTGCCTCTTAGGGTGATAATCGGTGGGGTACATTACAGAAGACGAGGTCGTGGGAAAATAGTCTCCAGGAACAAAGTTTCCCTTCGGATGTTTAGGACAGTATTCATAAATTTATTTGTTTTTAATTTATAAAATATTAAGAATTGTGATTATAGGTACTGCAATAGAACAAAGAAAAACCATTACGAGCAACTGTTTTTAACCACATCAGGTTTCTGCTGCACGTTCTCACTAATGAAGTTGTTACATTACTATTACTTTATTTATAATTATTTCTGTCATTATTTTCCTGCTGTTGGAAGACGATCTGAGATTTTATTTCACTTTTCAACACAAATCAAAGTAGCAGAAATTCCATATGAAAACTGTAAAAGCTCGGGGAAGCAATGATAAGAAGTTAATGCTGTTTGCACATATATACAACTCTTTCACTGTCATAACAACTTACCATAACATCAGACACACCTCAAATGACTATATAGACGCGGAAAAGGTTCCAGAAAACACTTCTGTCGAATTCAGACCATCTATCTTAGAACCCTAAAGCGTAGACTGACATATCATAAATGTAAATCGCTTCAAATATAATAGTAAATGATTATACATCAGCACCGAGTCTCAGAAAACCAGAACCTATTGAGAAATATACCATGAACAGCTGGATATGCGATACATCCCTAGTAGAACATTGCACTCTTAGGTAGTTGTGACATGGACCCAAAAGGCGCCAGAAGAGTTTGCAAACTACGCTAATTCAAAGACATTTGTTGGAACGGAGATCAAAATGTGTTCTGTCCTCTCTACAGCAGTTCAGATCTTCTCTGCGTGTCTGAATTCTCCTGACATTAGGCGGATAGGTTAACTTTCTAATGTCGGTACTTCGTGACACTCTCTTAACAAAGGTACCCGTGTCAGATCGTGGTTTCTGCACCCTACGTAAACGAGGTCTGTGAGTGGTGTGATCACTCTTGTATGTTTTTTGAAGTATTGAACTAGCGATTGCTCCCATGCATTGTGGCCCCTAAATTCTTTTTTGTACTCTGAGATTGTCCACAGTGACCCCAAACCCTTGTCATGTAGATCGTAATGATATCATCAGAGTCCAAGAACTCGCGGTACATCCTTTGCGTGGTGGTCGGTAAAAACCCTAGCGTCTGCGAAACCTCAGAGATGGTGTGCTCCTTTCATCTGGCCACAATGACAGAGCCGCGAATAAATCTGCTGATATCCTGTGTCATGTTCAGCCTGGTCAGAAAGACAGTGTTCCCGAAAAACAGGAACACTGAATCTCCAAAGAGCACCAAACGTTAATTCAGTTGCCGATTAATACAACAGGGAATGTAACGGGTATAAGTGCAAATACTTTTATGAGTGGTACCTGAATATATACACACATCAGTGTGTTGGTTGTTTTTCCCCTGTGTTGAACAGTCTTTCCACAAACTAATGACCTGATGTTTTCTGGACGGTCGTAACTGCACCACTAAGTGGGCTACACCAGTCAGTATAGCTTATTGTTCTGTATCCAAACTTCCACACTGCAGCACCTGACCAGATGCCCAGGGGAAAATAAGAATTAATGGCTTGCTTTTGCTACATGTACTTAGAGATATTAACCAACCTAAAAACATACGACTTGTAATAGCTGTAATTATTAGTCTGCATATGACGTAAATATTGTTGTAATGTTTTTCAGTACACCGTCCTCAGTAACCAATAGAAATATCTGCACTTATACCCATTACACCACATGTATAGTCGTGCACTTGACTCCTTGCACAGTGACAATTGTTTACATGTACTGTACATGACTTTATTTATAAAAATCACTGTTTACCCAGGAGGCGCAAAATCTGGTTAAAAACTTTAGGTTTTAGAAAGAAAGCAACAGGCCGAAACCAGCAGTTTCTTTAACTTAAACAGTACATGTACTCGTTATTATGCTACCAATCTCTTGCCATTATGAGAGTTTTACGCTTGTTAACACTGAGAACAAGGAAACCGACTTGTAAAATCATAGCCAAGACCTGTAGTATAGTACTGCGAACAAATCCTCATACAGAATAAGAGAGCTAGGAAACAAAAAATTGCCTGTTAAAACTCACAGTTACTGAAGGCATAGCAAAGTGGTACGACATGCACTAAAGTAAACTACAGGGACAAAATTTCCAGGAGGACAATCAATTGAACTGTTTAAATAAATAGGAAATAAAATTACCTGATTAGTAATAATACTGCATCAGTAAGCAAGATGCACTCATGCAGATTCTCTAAGCAATCAGATAAACATTAATCACGAATCTGAAATCTGAGAAGGCGGTCAAAGTCATCGAATAATTTTACTGGTACTAAGGGCCAGAAAAATTCTGCTAAAAGCTATACTGTGGAGATTTAAGTCGCGTATTGACTGATAGCTAAATTTTAACTGGGTAATATATAGCCTACATGAATTATAACACGTGAGGAGACATTTCGAGAACCCTTATTATATGACGATAGATTATTTGTATGGGGGATAGAAATCATATACGGCATAAAATATTGTATAGTTTTTTGAATATTTACCTGCTTCAGTGATTTCAGTATGTTCCTCTCTTTTTTTCTTTCTCATCGGTGTGTATCTTGGGGCATGTCCATTTTGCTAACGAAAACTTACACCGCCTGCCTCGTTTGCACTTTGTTGTTTGCCAAGTTTGAGTGACTGCTAAAGATACCTCTGTCGGACTAAGCCACCACGTTTACCTGGTAAGCGGACACTGCATATGCGCCCCCACGCGCATGCCAAGCCCCGCACCAATCCCTATCCAGCTCCTAACCACATACGTGAACTCACATAGCACGGCAGCTGGCAGCAACCTGGCTGTCAGCTGACAGGTAAAGCTGTTATGCACGCCTTATGAACATTGCGGGGACGGAATCAAAATTTCACAGTCTTTCGGTAGCGCGTCCCCAGAGTGCAGGAAGGCACTACTTGGGAGACTCTCGGGTCTAGGCGTACAACATGTACGCTTCCAAACTAATCATTGACTGACTTTTGATTTTCATATACAGGGAAGCACTGCTGGAACCGACCGGCTAACTCCCCTCATCAAAGCATCCAGACACATCGTCAAAGACAGACTCCGGCTTTCGAAGAGCTTAAACAACCCAGCGACAGTCAACAGTTCAGAGGTGAGAAATTTATCCTCTGGTGCAACTATGAAGCAGCCAGAGGCTCTGCCTAACAGGATCTGGTGATTTGTACAGGACGTACTCAGGTACATGCCTGCCAAGGATATGGAAGTTAATTATCTATTTAAGCACACTTTGTTGATTTGTGTAATGCATTATTATTACATCACAAAATGCTAAACTTGACACGCCACTTTTTTGACTCTATTACTATCATTAAGTTTCCATGGCCAAAACATGTGTGTGTTTTAAGTGCACAGGCTTTTTCAACAGCGAGATATATGATTCGTGAAGCTGGTATAGAGACAGGTTGATTGAACTGTTCTCAAGAACTTGGTTCATCGCCGGATGTTACTGCCAAAATGCGAAGTGAACCCCCCTATTCAAGGAAAAATCCAAAACCGAGAATTCCTTTCATGTAAGTGGAGAGGCAGTAGTTGAGAGTTCTTCTGCTAGGTGCCACTCACACATACATTGCTTTTAATTATTGAACCAACCATCATCCGCAGAGATAAGTCACTAAAGTCATTGTGCCTTATTCCGTAAACATTGTTTCGAGTATTCTGCCATTTATTTTAGTCGCGTACACGACAGAAAACCATTCAAACATCAAGTTTGGTTTCCTGTTGGGTTAATCAGCTGCGGAAACCACCTGAATAGGACTCACAAACCAAGCAATAATGGGGACCGAAGATAGGAGAACCAATGTGAAAAAAATGTCTCTCCGTCTTTTCAGAATGAAGAGGATAATTTTCCTGAAGTTATTCCCACACTACCGAAGTTAAACAATATTAAGAACTTCGAGGGCTAAAGCAATTACGCGAGACACTGCGGGAAACACGGACTGTAATGTAGCTCCACCAACACACGTCATATGATCGTACAGCGCCCAGTGGCAGGAGATTTTTTTTCCCAAACATAAAATAAAAATGAATTCACACACACACCCTTCTCAACACACCTTTCTCCTGTGTCAGCAACAGAAATCGCTGGAGTCATTACGACTCGTAAATTTGAATTATTTTAAAAATTATTTATTTCAAAGGGTGAAACACTGGCGCAAGTGTCCAGTGAACAAATATATGAAGGTGATGTAATTTTGTAAATTTCTGTTAAATTCCCTATTTGTAAGTGAATAATTCGATCTACTTTTTTGTTTTCTCCGCTATTCATTTAACAATTGTAAAGGATAGCACAGGGCAACAGCATTTTCATTAATTTATAGGATATATACAATAAAGTAAATGGTTGTGTGAGATGAAGACATTTGTTGCCTACAACTAACAGAGCCAAATCAGTTGGCTGTAGCCCATCAGTAAAATCGTTAAAATGTACACAGCTCTAACAACATGCAGTGAATATGATTTGTCAGAACAGTGCAATACAGATACGTAGGAGAGAATGCCAGTTGTTCTCCGACTAAAAGTGGTAGCAATGTTGCCACTAACTTACACATGAAGTTGTGCTCTTTTGTACATTCCCCATTTCACTAGAGGGAAGTCAGCAATAGTTTCCACGTTTGATCAGTAAAGCATGGGTTCAATACGATGAGCTAATTTAGAATAATAAAAGGCGTGCTGCAATCTTTACGTGTACTCTAAATACACCTATTAGCAAAACAGTTTTTTTTCGGCATTTGATATATTCCATAGTTTTGATTAAATAAAATAATGCTTACAGATTAGTAATAATTCTTCGTGTTAAGTATTTACTGGGTTTGGTCGCCCCCTTAGCTGAGTGGTAAGCGCGTCTTACTGCTTTGCAGCGGGCCCGTGGTCGATTCCCGGTCGGACTGGACACTTTCTGCGCTCGGCAATGGGATGCTTGTTGTCCTCTTCATTTCATCGTCATCGATACGCGAGTCGCCCAATATGGCGTTAGCTGAAAACACTTGCAACTCGTCGGCCGAACTTGCCTAGGTGGGAACTCCCTGCCATCAACATCATACGATCATTTCATTTTCATTACTAGATTTTATGTTGTCATTCGTTCTTCAAGCAAAGGAAGAACTTTTGCATGGCCTGTGCACTAAGCGCAACCTAGTAGACACAGAAATACACCATAGTTTAAGCAACAAATGGAAAGAACGTAACGGGCATACAAACTTCAGATGAAACCAAAAAAGTCAAATAATAACTTTCATAGAAACCTTTGTTTAACGGAACCGCTCTCCTAAGACGTCACTATAAAACAGAAATCAAAGGCTACAATCAAGCGCTCTTAAGAAACACGATCACGCAGACAGCAATACGAGCTACATATCGGCGTTATTCACTGCTGATAATCTCAGTACTTGCCACATTGCTACCTTCCTTCACAAAGTTTCAGAGCAAGTCCACAAAACATCGTCCGCCTTATTTCCAGGACTGTTAAAGGTAGTTCGCTGGAATAACACATCCCGGATAAGTTCGATTGTTGACATCAGAGGTGAGCCTGCACGAACGTCGCTTTTTTTTCCTTCTGCCAAGAAGGCTTACATCATTCGTCGACACATGTAACTGGGTATTGTACTGCAGAAGTAAGACGTAGATGCAGCACATATAGCTCTAAAATCTTCAGAATGCGGTGCCCACGGTCATTGCAGAGGAATGTGGCAAGAAATAAGAGGCATCACTGCAGAACTGAATGTTGCACTCGCGAACCGTGTCAGCACCAAAACGACACGAAGGGAACTTCATGAGATCGGAATTGTAGGGCGAGCTGGAAATCCAAAACCACTCATCAGCGATGCAAGTGCCCGTAACAGGAAAACGTGGTGCCGAAGCCATAAAGCCTGACTATGGAGCAATGGAAGGAAGTCATTTGGTCCGATGGGTCTTGTATCACACTGTTTGCAACTTCTGGCCGAATTTACTCCCAAGAGTGAAACATGGTGGCGGTTCGATGATGATTTGGGCAGCCATTTGTGGTATTCATGGGCCTCATGGTTACTCTGTAGGGTCGCATTTTACTGCCATGGATTATGTGACCATTCTGGCTGATCAGGTCCATCCCATTGATTACAATATTTGTTCCCCAGTGGTGATACTGTCTTCGAAGACGACAGGGCCCCGTTTGCACAGCCCACGTCGTCCAGGACGGGTTTTATAAGCACGAGGATGAATTGTGGCATCTCCCTGGACACCACAATCATCAGATCTCAATATTATTGAGCCCTTGTGGTCTATTTTGGAGATAATCTACGAGTATTAACGTGCTGGGGCACAGTGCGACATAGCGGCTTTCTTATCTGTTAACGATGGTACAGTTAATTCGTTTCAAGACGGACGTAATAAAGACAGTGAAAAAATCCTTACCGTAAATGTCGGCAATAGCTATCGGTTGCTTGAATGCTCGCTTATATTATTATATATTACTAACAGATAGTTTTCCAGACGCGACTGTGCTGTACCGAACATAATTTTAGATTCCAAATGAACCACATAATGAAAATAAGTCGAAATTTCCGTCAGAGAATCTTTTTTTTCTCACTTCATTAAGATAGTTACCCTCACACGTGATACAACGAAATTGAGTTTTGTTTCTAGCGTTATAAATTTCCAGAACAGAAGGAACGAAGTGTGTGTGTGTGTGTGTTGGGGTTTATGGGCGCTCAACATCGAGGTCATCAGCGCCCTAGAAGGAACGAAAACTGAACTCCACTTCCCAACAATCACAGAGTTTACATAAATAATGAAACGTGTCTTTCGTTTGAGCCTACGAGCTTCAGCACCGTCGTGCGAATTCACACTTGTGAATGCCAGAATCGACGAGGTATGCGGTGCGCGAAAAAAAATTACACGACGCACTGCTCCACTGATTTAAGGGTCCATTCTCGGCAGGCAGCCTATAATGTAAGCGAATTTTACGATTTGTTTTGGAAAAAATAATGAAGCAATCATTGCACATTATTTATTGATCCTTGAACAACATTTACTAATTTTTAATAAGAAATTGTCATCATTAAGCCCGCCGTCTGTGGAGTTATGGATGCTGTGTCCAAAGTGAGCTGTGTCCACGAATAAAATGACAAACAGTTTTCTTACCAACGGAGTATTTGCTCATGGAGAAATGGCACGGTTTTTTTTTTAATTTGACAAAATAATAAAATGGACGTTTCAGAAAGAATTGTAGTTTTGTCGTGTGTTTCTGGTCACGTTTTCTTTCAGTAACTAATGAATAAATTAAAACTAAAATTAGCGTATTACTCCTTGCAGACATGCCCGAGGAGTAATTCCGCCAAATTTCAGAAAGATATCTTTGTGCCCGAAATCCTTTCCGTCAGCAGTGTATTTCAAGCTGACGGAATGGATGCCTGTGTACAATCATGGTTCCGTAGGTTACCGCAAACATTTTTTCGTCAAGACATTGGCCGTCTTCTCTCATAGTGGGATAAATGTATTAACAGTTATATCGATTACTTTTCAAATAATAAGCGGTTCACTTACTTTCTCCATCTGTTTCGTTTTCGTAGCACTGCCCCTTATAATAGCCATAGAAACGAGTAAACGGCAGTGAGCCGGGAATCTATGTTACAAGCTTTTTAGTAAAATTGAATGGAATGTTCTTAATGGTTCAGACTGTGATTGAAACTTGCGTTCTGCACGAGAGCGAACAGAAACCACAATAGTAACAGGAAATATAGACAGGCTTAATTTTTTATTCTTTACTGGTGTTCTTCAAACATATGTTGTTGATTTGCTGAAATACACCGAAAGCAATACAATTGTAACATCAAGAAGGAGTTGTGTGAGATAAACGAAAGTTGGTAGGCCTTTTCTACATCTGAAAGATGATGTCTATTTAGATTTCACGCCAGTCGCATAAGAGTGGCGCTGTTAGCGCCACTATGAGGATACAAATTAGTTTATTTTAAATGCACTACGTAACGGTCGTGGGCGTTACTTACCTTTGAGACTGGACATGGCGAGTGAAAAAGACGCCATTATCAACACCCCACTGAGTTTGAAGGAAGTCATGTAATACGGTTGCCAGAAGCTGCAATACTGCAGAAAGACTTGGCAGGTATGTAGCCACTTTACATGGTTTCTGGCAGCGATCGTCACGAGGACGTATGGTCGCTCCGTGGCACTACCGAGAGGGAAGACCATCGTGTTCGATGTCTGGCTCTGGCGCATCGTACTGCATACTGCATCTGCGGCAGTAATCTGAGCAGCAGTTCGCACCAGAGTGACGCAACGAACTTTTACAAATGGGCTACTTCAAGGAAAGCTCCGGGCCATATGCCCTGTAGCGTGCATTCCTCTAATCCCAAACCACCGCCATTTGCGACTTCAATAGTGTCAAGAGAGAGCTGATTGGAGGGTACGGTGGAGGTCTGTAGTGTTTTCTGATGAAAGCTGGATCAGCGTAGGCGCCATTGATTGTGTTGTGTTGGTTAGAACGAGGCCAGTTGAGGGCCTGCAATCAATCTGTCTGCGTGATAGACTCACTAGACCTACATCTGGAGTTATGGTCTGCGGTGCAATTTCGAATGTCAACAGTAGCACTCTCGTGGTTATCCCTCGCATACTGACTTCTTATTTGTAGGTCAGTTTGGTGATTCGACCTGTTGTGCTGCCATTTTTGAGCAGCATTGCAGGTAGTGTTTTCCAACAGGATAACGCTCGCCCACATGCCGCTGTTGTAATCCATCATGCTCTATAGAGTGTCGAGATGTTGCCTTGGCCTGGTCGATCACCAAATCTGACTCCAACTGAGCACATATGGGACATCTTCAGACGACAACTCCAGCGTCATCCACAAGCAGCATTAAGCGTCCCTTTATTGCCCGACCAAATGCAACAGGCATGGAATTCCGTCACACAAACTGACATCTGGCACTGTACAACACAATGTTTGCACGTTTGCACGAGTCCATTCAAAATTCTGGTGGTTACATCTGTTATTAATGTACCAGCATTTCATAATTGCGGGCTGGGCTAGCATTTGGATGGGTTAACATCCGGTCAGTCCAGCGCTGTTGGCAAGTGGGGTCCACTCAGCCCTTGTGAGGCAAACTGAGGAGCTACTTGATTGAGAAGTAGCGGCTCCGGTCACGAAAACTGACAACGGTTGGGAGAGCAGTGTGCTGACCACATGCCCCTCCATATCCGCATCCAGTGATGCCTGTGGGCTGAGGATGACACGGCTGCCGGTCGGTACCGTTGGGCCTTCATGGCCTGTTCGGACGGAGTTTAGTTTAATTTCATATTTGCAATGGCTTATCTCGCGGTTACATTAATCAGTTAAATATGTCACCCAGACAAATGTATTCTCGAAATTTCATTACTCTACATTAATTACTTTTTGATGTTGCAATTTTTTCCGTCATTATATGTTTGGGTAAAACACTTAAAGAAAAAAATATATGTTTTTGCAAAATAATTTGCAAACAGGGTTGATAGAGACCATGAAACACTAAAGGATAATATTTTCATCTGGAACTCGAAGCAGGGAAATTTCTCGTGTTCCAGGAGCTTACTAGTCTGAACGTCATTTGTGGTGTAGTTCGCATGTCGCAGATATCTGATTCTGCTAAGTCAGGCCGAGTCTGAAGTTTGAATTTTGCGATATAGAGGCTGTTGAAAAGCCACGGGTTTACATATCAGCACGAGAGATAAGGATCACTAAATTATTAAGGCGACATGTTGAAACGTTTCTTCGATTTGCCTCCTGTAGTATCGTAGCGTTGCGAAAATATCGTTCCCGCCAGAATCTACGCTCTCGCGCCGGTGTGCGGTGCTCGAGAGAAATTACGTGAAGTGTGGCAGCACTGTTTAGCAAGGAAACTTTTATAGGTGAATTGGGATCAACTCCATGCACTGTGACTCTACAAAAGAGTCTTGATAAGGATCGCCAGCCTCAGCTTGACTCACGAGACAGGGTTAAAATTTTCGCTATTCCAATAGCAATTATAAAGACCTTGTAGCAGTCTGATGTCATTCATGAAGACCACAAACTCAGTGTAATGGTTTAGAAAATGTACATTTAAAACAGTAACACACTCCCATCAACTGGTTTCTTTCAACATCTGTGGGAATTTGCACAATGACAAAACTGGGTAATAGCACAAAGCTACGAAGGTCAAAAGACAGGCCAATATTGCAACACTTAAAGTACCCAAGAAAACAAAAGCCGTTTATTGGTTTTAATTATCCCCTCGTCGCCGGCCGTTGTGGTCGAGCGGTTCTAGGCGCTTCAGTCCGGAACCGCTTTGCTGCTACGGACGGAGGTTCGAATCCTGCCTCGGGCATGGATGTGTGTGATGTCCTTAGGTTAGTCAGGTTTAAGTAGGGGACTGTTGACCTCAGATGTTAAGTCCCATAGTGCTTAGAGCCATTTTATACCATCGTCAATTGCGCCTGTTCCGCCAAACACGGCCTCAAAAAAAAAAAAAAAAAAAAAAAAAAAAAAAAAAAAAAAAAAAAGGTTCAAATGGCTCTGAGCACTATGGGACTTAACATCTATGGTCATCAGTCCCCTAGAACTTAGAACTACTTAAACCTAACTAACCTAAGGACAGCACACAACACCCAGCCATCACGAGGCAGAGAAAATCCCTGACCCCGCCGGGAATCGAACCCGGGAACCCGGGCGTGGGAAGCGAGAACGCTGCCGCACGACCACGAGATGACACCGCCTCCCTCTAGTTAATAACCACATTGCTGTTGTTGTTGTTGTTGTGATTGTCGTTGTCGTCGTCGTTGAAGTCTTCAGTCCGATGTCTGGTTTGATGCAGCTCTCCACGCTAGTCTATTCCTTACAAGCCTCTTCATTGCTGCATAACTACTGCAACCTAAATACACTTGAATCTGCTTACTGTATTCAAGCCTTGATCGTCCTATACAGCTTTTACTCCCCACACTTCCTTCCGTTACTAAATTGATGATTCATTGATATTTCACAATGTGTCCTATAGAACGATCCCGTTTTTGGTCAAGTTCTGCCATAAATTTCTTTTTTACCCAATTCGATTCAGTGCTACTTCATTAGTTATTCGATCTACCCATCTAATCTCCAGCAGTATTTTGTAGAACCATATTTCATAAGTTCCTATTGTCTTCTTGTTTCAGCTGTTTATCGTTCGCGTTTTACTTCCGTACATAGCTTCCCTTCATACAAATACTTTCAGAAAAGATTTCCCAACTCTTAAATCTATATTACATGTATCAAATCACTTTTTTCTCACAAATGCGTTTCTTATTATTATCGGTTTGCGTTTTGTATCCTCTCTACTTCAACCATCATTAGTTATTTTTCTGCCCAAGTAGAAAAACTGATCTGCTACTTTCAGTGTTTCATTTCCTAATCTAAGTTTAACAGTATCGCCTGATTTAGTCTGACTACATGCCATTACCTATGTTTTACCTTTGTTGATGTTTATCGTACAACCACTTTTGAAGACGCTATCCATTCCATTCAAGTCCTTTACCGTCTCTAACAGAATTACACTAATGTTCAGCAAAAACTGAACACCTTGAATGACTAGAGATAGGACACTCATATTCACAGGACATGTACATTAGTATGTTCGACGGAAATCATTAGCGTTTAAGTCACCTCTTTTCAGCATGTGTCCTGCTGCCTAGTAGGCACATGGTCCGCCATGTGCCATGTTAACTTGTTCCGTGCGTTCCAGCAAAATCTCGAAGTTTTTATTCAATTTGCTTTCAAATTTTCTCATTGGTTTCCTTTACTGCTTGCTGAGTGTGCAGATTAAATAACATAGGAGATAGGCCAGAAACCTTTCCGACTCCCTTATCAACTACTGCTTCTCTTTCATATCCTTGTACTCTTATAAGAGCAGTGTGGTTTCCGCACAAGCCTCACAGAGTGGTCAGAAACAGTCTGAAAAGCTTGTAAGCTTATTGCTGAGATATAATTAAAGAAAAAAAATTATTACGTTGCGCCGTTTCCCAGTTAATTCGCACTGAAGTTAGCCAATAAGGCCGTTGTGCGAGAAAATTGAAGCGGCCTACCAGAAACAATGTCGGCAAACGTGTTCTTCGTTTATTTTCATAAAAACAAACAAAAGAGCAATACAAGAAGTACACATGGGACGGTAGTAAGGCTCGAACCCGAGCCAAAGGCTGAGCAGTCACTACGCTATGACAGCAAATAACACTAATATTGCCGGCCGGAGTGGCCGAGCGGTTCTAGGCGATACAGTCTGGAACTGCGTGACCGCTACGGTCGCAGGTTCGAATCCTGCCTCGGGCGTGGATGTGTGTGATGTCCTTAGGTTAGTTAGGTTTAAGTAGTTCTAAGTTCTAGGGGACTGATGACCTCAGAAGTTAAGTCCCATAGTGCTCAGAGCCATTTGAACCATTTGAACACTATTATTGTATCTGGCGGGCCGCACGAATTTGCGCACGCAATGCCAGTTAACTCGGAAACGGCGCAACGTATCGTTTTAGTTCCTTAACAATTATTTCTCAGCACAATCTACCCTAAAACACTCTTTCAAGCTTTTCAGACTGTTTCTGGCCAGCTTGCATGTAACCTTTCGCTCCCTGTATTTTACCCTTGCTTCCTTCAGAATTGCAAATAGTGTTTTGAAGTCAACATTATTAAAAGTTTTCCCTAAATTCCAGATGTTATAATAAATCCACTATTTATTATTACGAAAGCTATTCAGACCAATTACGTGTGCACACACTAAGCCGCATCTCGCACTTTCGAATTCTTTTGAGCTTCCCGTTCTGGCAGAATATGGGAGGGGGTAGATTAGTGTTTAACGTCCCGTCGATAACGAGGTCATTAGAGACGGAGCACAAGCTCGGGTTGGGAAGGATGGGGAAGGAAATCGACGGTGTCCTTTTGAAGGAACCATCCTGGCATTTGCCTTATACAATTTAGGGAAATCACAGAAAGCCTGAATCGGGATGGCGGGACGCGGGGGTGAACCATCGTCCTCCCGAATGCGAGTCCAGTGTACTAACCACTGCGCTACCCATCTTCATTTCTGGCAGAATAGCTCTATCGACCATTGATGATCACTAACTCCTGATTTGAAATGTGCAACTGTTTTAAACAGCAACTTCGCCCCACGTGGCCCACGACTTGCCCCCTACACCCAGGAGGATTGACGACCTGTCACCAGATTCCAGAAGTTGTCAACAGCTCCCGAAATAGTTTAAACATTCTGGCCTTTCCGCCAATTAGCCTGAGGAGTTGAGAGCGGCCATTCCCATTGGTCTTCACGCGCTAACAGCTCTCCCCCGGAAACTGCTGTCTAATGTCCAGACTTCTCTCAAGTTAATTTCCAACTTAAATGGAGCTAGAAAGTACCTGGGAAAGTCTTAAAGACTTAAGCAAGCCTAGCAGAGTCGGTCCATAACATTTAGCTTGCAATGCGACTCTCCCCTACAGCAGATTAGAGAAATTCACCACACGAAGTGCAGTCGGCGGACAAGGCGAGCCTTCTAGATTACGAGACTCGTGGAAACTCTTCCCGACGCGCCTCTAACAACGAACACCACGCCTACATGCCGTGGTCGCACATCAGGATGGGCTAAAAAGAGCGCAAAATCCCTGCATCGGTAAAAATCCGAACATTATAAATATTCACCCAAACCGTCGTATTAACAGGCTCGACAATGATGTAACTGCATACACCAACATCGATGTGCGTCAAATACTACGAGTTCAGCTTTACAAGTCTTAACAACCCCGCCAACAGTTTCTCAATCCCACAGAAAGAGTTGTTTCCGTGTCTCTCCCTCCGTAGCTTTCCTTATCTGAAGCGACAGTGAAAGAGCTGCGTCAGCTTTTATGCAACGGACAGTGAGGAAGGCAGAACATGGGAACCGTAGATTAACTGAGACAGGAGGCCGTGTCAGAATTCAAATAACTTTAAACATTGTAAAAAAAGACAGAAATGTTAAATATAGTTTCTATATGGAAATACAGGACGTTTGCAAAAGATTCATCCCATTTTATGACTATATCTTTTACCATTATGAAGACAGAACTTTGGAGTGAACCTTTTCTTACACATAGAACTATAAAGATTTTTCTTATTTTTTTTTTAAATCAAAGACACATATGACTTTACAAAGGTATATCTTTTAATAATGAATTAAAGATAGGTTTGTCTTTTTACAAGTACACAATTATAGTTTAGCTTTAAAATCCAAACATGTTCACCACAGTTGTGGCATCCTCCGAGGGATTTTTTCTTTTATTTTTTTAAAATACATACATACAGATTATATTTATGTTAGGACAGATGTTGCATTGGATTTTGTTATTTAAATTACATGTGTACTTAAACTTTAATTTTACATTATGTATGTCCTGTGTTTGCCAACCGAAATCAGCCACAGGTCTAAATTACTACGTCATGTCGTCTATAAACATAAGGGATGTTAGCATTTTTTTTTTTTTTTTTTTTTTTACTTTGTGTTCTGCCTTACGGCAGGTCTTGTCATGGGCCAGAGAGGTCCACCGCATGAGCGTCTAGGTAAGTGATTCCAGTGGTGGTTTCCCGTCCCGTTGCCTTCCACTGGTGATGATTAAATGATAATGAGGACAACACAACACCCAGTCCCTGAGCAGATCAAATCTCCAACCCAGCCGGGAATCGAACCTGGGCCCCTTGTCGTGACAGACTGCCGCGCTGACCACTCAACTATCGGGGCGGGCGATGTTAGCATATCATCTGCACTGAATTTTTGTGTCGCTAAGTTTGGTTGGGAGCCACAGGACATAAACAATGTAAAATGAATGGTAAATTACGTATGTAATTTAAATAACACAATTCTGTGTGAAATATATCCTAAACAAGGTATAATCTGTATGAAAGTATTTCAGAAAAATAAAAGGCAAAATCCTACTAAGGATACTACGACCGTGGTGAAACACGTTTAGATATCAAAGCAAAACAATAATTGTGTACTTGCAAAAAAGCGGACTCATCTTTAGTTCATTATTATTTTCTCTAAGCACGGGAACTAAGTTCAAAATTCCAACACGATAGTACATTGATGAGCCAAAGTATTATGACCACCTGCTTAACAGCTTATTCTTCCGTCTTTGGAACGAAATACATCTGACTCGGAGCACCACGGATCCGACTGTTTGTTGATACGTTTATGGAGGTATGTCCATTAGGTTTCTAGTCACAGGTCACGTAATTCGCGTAAATCACGGGTCGCTGATATTCGTACGCGATAATGGCGCCCGATAGCGACCCAGATGGGTTCCATAGGTTTTACATTAGGCGAATTTGGTCGCCGAGACCTCAGCGTGATTCACTATAACGCTCATCAGACCACTGTAGCACGGTTCTGGCGCTAAGACACGGACAATTATACTGCCGAAAGATGACGTCGACGTCGGGGAAGACATCAGACACGAAGGGATACCGGTGGTTCGCAGCTGTCTGCGTATCTTCGATTACTACCATAGCTCCCATGCAAGCGCAGGATATCTCTCCCACAGCAATACACTGATCCCACCTGCCTACGTTCGTCGCTCACTGCACTTATTGAGCCTCCGTTCACCTCGATGACGGCGTTTGTGGATACGATCGTCGACCTAGAGTAGCAAAAATGTGATTCACCCGAAGAACCGACACGTTTCCATTGATCGACGGTCGAATTCTTATGGTCCTGTGCCCACTGCAGTCGCAATTGGGTCAACGTGTGAACATGTAGGGATGGTCTGTAGAAGAGCTTCGTGTTCAATAATGTACGATGATCAATGCGCTCCGAGACACTAGCACGAGCAGCAGCACTGTGCTCTTACGGCAAAGATGCCACAGATGACTATCTATCCTACTTTATAGAGCAAACAAGCCTCCAAACCCTACATTCTGTGACGAGTCAGGGACGTCCAACCATTTAGCGCCTAGGGGCTGTTTCATTGTCCTTCTACATCTTTCCTTAGATGCTCTCGACAGTAGCACGCGAACATTCGACCAGCTTCGCCGTTTTCGAGATACTGATTCACAGACTCTGCATAATAATAATCTGCTCTTTGAGAGAGTCGTTTATCTCAATGGATTTCCCCATTTGCAGCCCATATCTTCACTAGGGTGATGTCCCGTGCATATCTGCTCCGCTTACATACTTTTGTTACCGCGTCACGTGCCCACAACGCCACCAGGCGGCATTCAACCTCGCGGTCGGCAGTGGTCACTGTGTTTTGGCTTATAAGTGTATATCTCTTACATGCATGCACGTACAACTCTGAAATACGTCTCAAATTACATTTAGGATCGAATTTTTCATTTACCTTCTACAAACGTTCAATGTGCTCTCCAGCGGACGTACAATAAACATCCAGACTATAGTCACATTCGTCCGACATTTTTGTGAGCATTTCTGGAATTCCTGTACTCACTGCTGACGTTAAACGGCATCGCAGTTCACCGAAAGTTGTTGGAAGTGGGGGTACATAGACGGAATCTTCCAAAAACTTCCCAAAAGAAATCCCGTTCTGTGAAATCAGGCAATCTTGGGGGGCGATTGGTGCGTTGCGAGATCCTTTCGCCCCGTGGGGATGCAGATATAGCGCCGTATTCCCGACGAAAATCGTGCCGCGTAAGAGTAACTGAATTGGATCTATTGAGATGGAGAACGCAGGACGCCTTTCGTTGCGATGTTATTACCACCTCGACACATTGGGAAATGAGCGAGCGAGCGAGCGAGCGAGCCAGCCAGCCAGCCAGCCAGCCAGTCGGCGGGCGGAAGGGTTAAAGGGGAGGGGGAGGTTGGTGGGAGAGGGGGAAAGGGAGCTACCTGCACCAGGGAGACACCAATTGTTAGTTTACAACTAGCGCCATTAAAAGTTATGATCATTCCTGTTATCTTCATTCATGTAGATGATGTAGCATTATAAAATCGGATGAATCTTTGACGAAAAAAGATTCTCGATGAGATTTCGAGACTACAGCCAGAGGACATCTTGCTGTTATATTTCGGCTGACAAACCAGCAGTCACCAGAAGTCACCAGCAGTCATATAAAGTTGATCGTCGGTAAAGCAGATGCCAGACTGAGATTCATTGGAAGAATCCTAAGGAAATGCAATCCGAAAACAAAGGAAGTAGGTTACAGTACACTCGTTCGCCCACTGCTTGAATACTGCTCAGCAGTGTGGGATCCGTACCAGATAGGGTTGATAGAAGATATAGAGAAGATCCAACGGAGAGCAGCGCGCTTCGTTACAGGATCATTTAGTAATCGCGAAAGCGTTACGGAGATGATAGATAAACGCCAGTGGAAGACTACAGGAGAGACGCTCAGTAGCTCGATATGGGCTTTTGTTGAAGTTTCGAGAACATACCTTCACCGAAGAGTCCAGCAGTATATTGCTCCTCCTTACGTATATCTCGCGAAGAGACCATGAGGATAAAATCAGAGAAATTAGAGCCCACACAGAAGCATGCAGACAATCCTTCTTTCCACGAACAATACGAGACTGGAATAGAAGGGAGAACCGATAGAGGTACTCAGGGTACCCTCCGCAACACACCGTCAGGTGGCTTGCGGAGTATGGATGTAGATGTAGATGTAGATCTTTTTGTAATACTGAATATTTTATAAATTTTGTAATGTCATTATAACAGCAAGGCTCTGAGCCAACAGCTGAATCAACGAATGTCTGATTTCGAAGGGCTTAACTTGAGTTAAGCACCACTGTATGACGCTGCTGGTTCATACAATTTCATTTCAAGAGCCCTGTGTTTATTGCATTTGATTTATAAATCTATTATAAAAGTACTTGCGACCGTTCTGAGTTAGAATGGTGGCTCTGCAGTCTGATGGATAGAGAGGGAATCAGCTTACCGCTCAAAACGCTTTACGAAGGTGTCTCTGTAACAGTATGTTGGTGTTCGTATTTGCTAAATACTGAGGGAGAACACTTCCACAGCAAACACACAAGATACCACGAGAGTAGTATCCAATAGTGGACAGTACACAAACAAATCAACTTGAGTTAAGCACCACTGTATGACGCTGCTGGTTCATACAATTTCATTTCAAGAGCCCTGTGTTTATTGCATTTGACTTATAAATCTATTATAAAAGTGATTAGTGTCACAAGCATATTATCTATGTTCTCAATTTCACAAGTTGCTGCACGATCCTCACCTAGCGTATCTAACCCAAGAGTCTCTGGTGGGTGGGGGAGGTTACACTGCTTTCCGATTTTTTAGTTTATTTTCATTTATTTAACGAGTGTCGCACACTATCCAGTGGATACACGTGTGTTTTCGCCTTAGGGTCGGGATTTAGCCAAAAAACTAAGAAATTCTCGCTTCTTCGAAGCACACAGCCGGCCGCTGTGACCGAGCACTTCTAGGCGCTTCAGTCTGGAACCGCGCTGCTGCTACGGTCGCAGGTTCGAATCCTGCCTCGGTCATGGATGTGCGTGATGTCCTTAGGTTAGTTAGGCTTAAGTAGTTCTAAGTTTAGAGGAATGATGACCTCAGATGTTAAGTCCCGTAGTGCTTAGAGCCATCTGAACCATCATCTGAAGCACACAAAAACTAATTCCATTGGTCAGCACCTTACTAACGTCCCCTGAGTCCCACTGGGATCCAAGTCTGTGTTAGTGACTGCTTCATAGAGGCACCGATACTGGCACCTCTTGATCTGACGGAATTAGATGTACCGCAATAGAGCTGACAACGTTCCCTCCTATGTTACTTCATCTTTTAGCAACGTCTAATGTGGGGTTTCATGTACGAGAATACACGTTATTTACGTCGCATCGACTGTGATCTATGTATTGCATCTACACGGTCCAGTAGCATTAATGTGACCACCGCCTATGTTCGACGTCAACGTAAAATAAACACTCACAAAAGGCAGGTAGCAGCTAGCGGTGGAGGATATATAAAACGTATCTGGGGACGCAGAAAACAGTGCAGTCAATCTTGCAATGCGAAATTGATCGATTAATCTGACGTCCGAAATGGCATCATCATAGGCTTTCAGGCCAAGGGTGGAAGCATTTCCGAGACAGCTAAGTTTGTAAACTGTTCGGTGCCGCCTTGGTTAAAGTATACCGTGCATGGTAACATGACGCTAACCAAACCTGGCGTCGAGAAAACTGTGGTACACCACATGCCATAGATGACAAGGGTGAACAACGGCTGCGGAGAGATGTGTACAAGCGAACAGACGTGCAACTGTTGAGCAACTGATGGCCTAGATCAGGGCTTAACAACTGGCCGGTTTTGAGCGCGAGTACTCGCGTCTGCTCAGGCACGTGCTCGCGAGCAGGTGCAAGGTCGCGGAGTAGGGAGGGAGGGGTGGGAGGGGAAATGATGCGCGCGCACGTTTGAATGTGATCTCGCGTTCTTAGCAGATTTAACTAGCCATCTGAATGCTTTGAACATTTTACTAGAAGGTAAAGATCTGCTAATTACTCATTTTATAGATCGAATACGAGCTTTTAAAATGAAATTGACACTTTGGGTGAGTCAGCTGGAAACAGGAAACCTAGCTCATTTTCCTAAATTATCATCCATGCAAGATGTTCACAAAGACTGTGAACGTTATTCACATAGTTTAGTTGATCAGCGCTTTCAAGATCTGACAGCACTAGATAGTGATTTTGATCTGTTCTCTCCATATTCAGCGAATATTTAAGAGATTCGTCCTGAGCTGCAGCAAGAAATTATTGACCTGCAGTGTGACAGAGAATACAGAGACAAATTTCAGAACAAGAAAAACATTTTGGAATTCTACAGACACTTCCCTCAGGATAGATTTCCTCGTTTTCACAAACTGGCGGCTACAATAATATCAATGTTCGGTTCCACGTATGTTTGTGAACAACTGTTCTCTGCAATGAAATGTAACAAGACGCGCCTGAGAAACGCATTGTCTGATCGAAATTTAAACTGCACGCTGCGCCTAAAATGCATAAGAACAATTACTCCGAACATAGACGCAATTGTAAAGGGCAAGAAGTACAAGATAACCGAGAATCCCACACTTCAGTGGCACCTTTTATTATGTAACAGTTCACAAATTAATGCGAATGTAGAGGCATACACTAAGCTAATAAAATTATGTGGCATGTATACATTCTCCTTTATTTGTTTCATTTGTCGCAGTAATAATTCGTGAGTGATATCCCTGCAGTTGCCCGCGGATTTACATTGACTGGCAGCAGCTGTTGTGTGCCCCACGTGACTCTCCCCCCTCTCCGCTGTGGTCCGGTAGTGGGGGTAGCGTGCTCGCGCTGCTCCGTGCTCGCGCCTTGCTGCTCACAGCTTGCTCCGCGAGCACGTATGTTGTGAAGCCCTGGCCTAGATGAACCAGGGAGCTACCAACTGTGTGTCCTCAACGACCATTCAGTGAAAGTTGCTGCACATGGGCCTCCGCACCAGGTGCATGGTTCATGCACCCATGCTGCATGCTGTTCATCGGCGATGAAGGTTGCAATTTTCACACCAGTAACACAACTGGAAGTCCACTGAGTGGCAACAGGTGGCCGTTTCTGATGAATCACGTTTTATGCTCCGTCTGACGTCTGAAAGCAAACACCCTGCAACAATCATCAGAAGGGTCCAGGCCGGAGGGAGGAGCATTATGGTCCGGGAAATGTTGTCATGGAAGTCCCTTGGTAAGCTCATCATTTGGAAGGCACAATGGATCAATATAAGTAAGTATCTATCCTAGGCGACCATGTCCTCTACTACGTGCTGTTTGTTTTTCCTTGACGTGATGGCATCTACCAGCAGGACAATGCAATGTGTCATACGACCCGCAGTGTATGTGCGTGGTTCGAAGAGCACCAATACAAGTTTACGGTACTGCCCTGGCCACCAAATTCCCAGGATTTAAACCCAGTCGATAATCTGTGGGATCACCTCGATCGAGCTGTTGGTGCCATGGATCCTCAACAGAGAAACCTAGCGCAGTTTGTCACGGCACTAGAGTCAGCATGCCTCCACTCCCCTGTCAGTTCCTTCCAAAACCTCACTTACTTACATCCTGCACGTCTTGCTGTGGTCCACGCTGCAGAAGGTGGTTATTCAGGCTTTTGAAAGTGGTCACATTCATGTGACTGGACAGTATATGCATTTGTATGTGTGAATGCAGGTGGGTTTGCAAGTATTTGAATGGATACGTATCTATGTGTGCATGTTGCCATGAGTTGATGTTATTGCGCGAAACGGGCGCGCGCGCGTTTCTGTGTGTGTGTGTGGGGGGGGGGGGGGGGGGGGGGAGGGGCATTCGTGTGTATGTGTGTGTTCAGGCGACTGTATTTGAAAGACACGAGATGTGGATAGACGTTTCCAATTCTCTGATTGTATGTAATAGAGGTATTGTTAAAATGTGGAAAGTGAAAACACGTGAATGCTAAAATATACAACCCCGCTGGGAAAGAAATGACGAACTCAAACTGTCGCGTGCGATAAATGAAGTAAATGAAAGTAAAGCTAACAAAATTACGAGTATGATGTACGCAGAGAAAAATGAACTTGAACCCGAGATTTTGGGGACAAAAAGGATTGTGTACCTCTTGTAAAATTCACGAATATCACAAGAAATCCAAAAAAATTACGAATAGTGATAATCCATGAGAAATTACAATCTCACCTTTTTGATCCTGAAATCTGGGATCTAATCACAATGCATTGAATCATTTTGACACTAGTGCGCTATGGAATCGTAACCTAAGGCCACCATTTTCGCATAGGATAGATAAGCTAGTACTACCACACATGAATTTTTTTCAGTCATTGTAAAGTTAACACAACAACCTTATTCGAAATGCCCATCATTTTATTGGCAGATATTTTGCCACCAACATTTGAACTGCTCACTTTCTTTTTATTTAGAACAATTCCCCTATCTTCCCACTTGTTTGAAAAAATACGTAGGGTAATTAAGTTATTACATCCCTCTTGAATTTTTCTCATAGAAAAAGAGAGTTTAAGGTGGGGAGACAGTCGATCATGACAGATGTTTTTCCTTTTGAGAAAAGTGCCGGCCCATGTGGCCGAGCGGTTCTAGGCGCTTCAGTCTGGAACCGCGCGACCGCTACGCTCGCAGGTTCGAATCCTGCCTCGGGCATGGATATGTGTGATGTCCTTAGTTAGTTAGCTTTAAGTAGTTCTAAGTTCTAGGGAACTGATGACCTCAGATGTTAAGTCCCACAGTGCTCAGAACCATTTGAACCATTTGAGAAAAGAGGAGCATCGGAAAGTATGGAAAGAGTCGCGTGTTTTGAACTGGAACTCATAGTAGATAACTATTTGGAAACGAACATTGTGTCACAGTTATTCACGATAGTGTGATGCAGAATGTGAATTTAATGAAACTATGTAGCACTTACTATTATACTTACCTGCAGCCACAATACTCACCAGAGCTCTCGACAGGCATCTGCGAATGTCCTGCATATGTCTAGTCCCTTTTTTTTTTTATTTGAGGAGACAGATCGTTAGCTAAATGATTCTTGACAAGTTCCATCAGTGAACAACAACGAACATCCAAAAATATACGCAGTAGCTTCCTGAGAGAAAGGTGTAACATTGAAACGTGCCTGTTGATATCAATAATTCCTTTTTATTTCATCAAGTTATTCTTGGTAAAACATGCCATTTTATAGACGTCTTCGGTGAATTTTATGCAAACTGTGGAATAATTTTCAAAGCTATTAGTAATGACTGTACACTTCAGTTTGTCCTCAGTAGCATTTACTAGAAACCTTGCAAACACAGTTGTTGCCATAAGTTCCTTTTGCTCCACACAAACTTAGTGAAACATATTTTGTCCTTTAAAGACTTACTTCGTATTTACAAACACTAGTCGAAACAGCTAGGTATTCATTCAAGACAGCCACATAAATTCTGAAGAGAATGTTCAACATGACACAATTTCGAGTACTACTGTCGGAAGAAAGAAACGGGCGTTCCGCTGACCAAGAAATGTCATATGGAGACATGTCTGATAAGAGAGTGTATTGCTCAAGAATTGGAGTTACAGAAGGTTTCGGTATTTCTCGCTTCTGCGAATTCTGATGCAAATAAAACGAGTGCCACATCTCGTCTACGTGATTTACCGCAGTCTGTAGAATGGTTAAGTCATTGGTATATTAGAAGCTTGTCAATCACAGCATGAGGTCTATCTACAGTTTACTGTTGATGAAAATCCACAGCTCCCATGGATATACTTATTTTGTGGTCGTTCGATAACCAGGGTTGAAGGTCCAATGATCCGTTTTATCGTTGAAGTGATCTTTGACTTTATAAATAAGAAACAAAAAAATTGAATAGTGTTTGTTTATGTTTGTTCAATAGAATAGCAATACAATAGCGCGATCACAGAACATCAAAACATAATAAGTGCAAGGCCCAAGTTACGATATGGAAACAGAGCAAAGCAGTAGCACTCCTAATTACCTAGCAGTGAACTTCGAATACCGGAAAATATCGCGCGATAGTGAGGATTCTTGGTTTGCGTAATACGAATTTTAATTGACAATCTTTTTCATTTATACTTTATGGGTGGACCTCTTAGTCTGGTGGCGTGTTCCTGCAAAGTAACACACTTGAGAAGTCTCAATCAAAAGCCAAGATTAGCTTCTCATAGGTGGATTTCAGCCATATAAAATTTTATAAATAACGTCGGCATTGTGGTCGCCTTTTGACTACAAAATTATTTATTTGTGAAACCCAATATTGCAATTTCGACTGTGTGGCCTTTATCATGAGGATGTAACTGTACTTTAGGACACATAAAAACGTAATAATGATCTGACTTGACACAAAGGCTGGTTTCATCGCATTGTGTACCTGATTACGCTTTATTGTGTGTATTGCACTCTTTGAACTGCACTGTCAATATGTTGCTCGCATACATGATACTGTGCGGGGCAAATGACTCCATATTTATTTTATATAAAACAGAAGCTGGTTTTGTCGGTTGTTGCTCTGTGTACTCTGTATATTTGACATATTCATGTGTGACTACTCCATTTAAATGCATTGTACGCATAGTGTTCGTTTTCCTTTTCTTTTTTTAAAAATCTGTTTTTCGTATTTTCTCGCACTAATGGTGAACTCCGAAATTTTCATTGGAGACGGATTCTAGTACGTCGATTCCTGATAAAATGTATTGTCTGTAGTACCTTTTAATACAGTGTGACCACATTTTCGTAAATGCTATTGCATTTTTAGCATTTGCAAGGCAGAATGCTCTAGTCACTAAGACTACTAGCATACTCATTTACATCTACATCCATTCTCGGCAACTCACTGTTAAGTGTATGGCAAGAAGCGACAGTATTCAAAGCAGAATTACATCCCATTCCGTGACAAGATGTCCATTTCTGTCAAAGTCTTCTAACTTGGAGTTCTCCTTCAAATACAAAAAAGTACGAAAAATTGATGTTAACAAAAATAAAGTATAATGTGAGCAATATACTTATAATGCATTTAAATAGAGCACTTCACATGCGGATTTGTAGGCAGGAAAAAATGTCCAAAGAACACTATGCGATGAAACCAGATTCTGTTTTATATGGCCGGCCGCTGTGACAGAGCGGTTCTAGGCTCTTCAGTCCGAAACCGCGCTGCTGCTACGGTCGCAGGTTCGAATCCTGCCTCGGGTATGGATGTGTGTGATGTCCTTAGGTTAGTTAGGTTTAAGTAGTTCTAAGTCTAGGGGACTGATTAACTCACATGTTAAGTCCCGTAGTGCTTAGAGCCATTTGAACCATTTGTTTTATATGAAATAAAAAACTAGTATTACAAATGAGATCAAAAATCAAGCAGACTATGAGCAATATATTCGCATTGCAGTTCGAAGAGTGCACTACATACACGAAGTCGTAATCAGCAATACAGCGCTATGAAACCAGCTTCTATTTTGAACGAACCCAAAAAAGTATGGAAGATTTACGACGCCCAATAAGAAACAGAGATGAACGACTGATAAACTTGCAGCGCTCCAAGTGGCCTGGCAAGCAATTTAGATCGTGTTACTGGATGTCCTTATATTTGTTTGACTCCCATGAGTGCGATGCACTGCTGTATCTTCCTGCATCAATGTTGTCACCTTCACGCAAGGCAAAACAGTACAGCGCCATCTTGAAAACATACGTTCATCTGTAACTGTCAAAGCATCTGCTTGCGACACCCGCCGATATCGTGTCAAGACTGTCCCCACAACTGTCCATTTTCAGGCTGAGGCTGCTTGTTTCATTCTAGTGGATTGTGGCGTCATTCTTATAGCGTAAAGCAAACCTTACGTTAGAATTACAATGTGTCTTATGAATAAAATTAAGTTTGATATATGTTAGCGTCTGCAGACGGAAACTTGAATCATAAATTTTACTGGAGCACAAGGAATTTAAAGGACCGTTTGAGGGTTCAGATCCATTCGGATTGCAATGAATGACAACATATGCAGAGCAGCACTTATTATTGACAATTAACACCTACAACAGGAAACATACATATTCACCCTTTAGCGTACGACAGGCGCGGGCCCTGACCTACTATATTCGCCCAGCCGAGTGCTCTTTCACAACTGAAATCCCTTTCGCCGAGGCGAGTGTCCCGTTAGCTGCCCTTGGAGGAGTGGCGTCCTGTCCATTGCCCCTCAGTTACAAATAACTCGAGAGATCAGCATTCTCCAGTGACTCAGTCGAGTGTAGCGACCGAACATACCGGCCGCCAAAGAAATATAAATGTCTTTCCAAAATGTTAGAAGTTTTGCTAAAGCGTAGAGGAGAACATATGGAAATACATAGACGATTGCGTCTTTCAACCAGTTTTTCTGTTACTACAGTTTGTAACTGGAGCCTGAGAAACACAATCACATAAACAAGGAATACACTGAAACATAAATAATTTTGAAATTCACTGTCTGCTGCAAAGTAAGCACAGAACAAGAGAAAGGAAGCGTGAAAGAAAAGAAAAAAAAAACGTAAATAAACTATTCACTTCTGTATCACTTCATTCGGTAAAGGACATAGCTTGCCGACTGGACTCCTGAAAACTCCTTGTGGTGTAGGAACAGTGGCCACTTGCACTATTCCGTCGCGCCCAGCGTGTCCTGTTTTAATGACAGTTAGCTTCCAGCATAAGGGTTGCAGGTTACCTTCCGTTATTACGACAACGCGCCAGGTTGTACATTCTGACTGGGGTCCGACCACTTAGCCTGCTGCTGCAGATGATGTAGGTAGTTAGACGACTAGTGCCGCCAAAAGATTTGGAGCCCTTGCTGCAGTAGTTCCAATCTTGCGAGCAAGCTCAGTTGGGCTGTATCTTGATCTCGCTGAGGGATACTCGTGATAGCGGTTCCAGTCAGGACTTGAGGATCAGAAGGACTGCAAGATAGTGATGTGAGAGGACGTGAGTTCACGGAAGCCTTCATCTCCCAAGCCAGAGTTGTCAGTTCTTTAAATGTAGGACATAAGGTTTCCATTATTCGCTGCAGGTGGTACTTGAAGAACTTCACTCCTGCTTCTCATACTCCGCCAAAGTGTGGTGACGCTGGGGGAATGAAGTGCTAATCGATGCCTTCTTCATGCAGAAAGTTTTTCACCTGTGTCTGCTGCTGATGATTGCTCACAGCAGCTTGTAACTCATGGAGTTCCCAGCTAGCTCCGACGATGTTTGTCCCATTGTCGCCGTACAAGAGTTTGGCATCTACTCTGCAGTGACGCAAATCGTCTAAGGGCTGACAGGAATCCTTCAGTAGTCATGGTGCCAATTACCTCCAAATGCACTGCTCGTGTCGCCAGGCACACAAGTAGGGCAACAAAGCACTTTTCATTTAATTTGGATCTCTGTGAGACAGTTTTCACATAGAATAGTCCCGTGTAATCAACCTCGCAGTTGAATAAAGGCCTTACGGCTTCTACATGTGGGCGTGGCAGTCTCCCATGAGCTGACGTGCAGACTTTACCTTTAATCGCTGACAAGTCAAGCACTGATGCAGAACACGCCGGATTGCATTTCGTACATTAGCTGTATTGCTTCCTGAGAGATGTAAGCAACAGTTGACACCCAGAGTGGGAAAGACGATGATGTTCGCTTTCCACTGTTAGTATTGTGAGATGATGGTAAGGTGGCAGTATGAGTTGATGCTTCCCTCGTATGATAGACCTCCATTTCCTAACCTGCCGCCAACTCGTGGGAGTTTCGCGTCATCAAGGACGGGATGCAATGATTTGAGTTTGCTGTTCTCATCTACTAGCTTGTAAGCCTCAAACTGGTAGATTTCTGTTGCATATGTAGCTTCTCGTACTATATGTAGCTTCTCGTATTATTCTGTCGCATGCTAGCAAGGCATCCTGGAGTTCATTAAGAGACAAGTCAGCAGTTGCTCTTGTTTTCCTTGCAATTTTGCAATTATTAATAAACCTGATACAGTATGATATTATACGCAGTAATCGTGCCAATTTCAAGAATCGACGGATGAGATCATCTTGGTTTACTTTCCTGATGTGATAGGGGATTTTAACTCTTTCTTCTGGCACCTCCTGAGATGCATAATCACTAGAAGCATCTAATTCAGGCCATGAAGTGACGCCATCTTTAATCCAGGCTGGTCCTTCTCACCACAGGCTATTTTCTTGAAGGTCTGCTGGAGACACTTCTCGTAAAGTCAGATCAGCTGTGTTTCCCATTGTAGATACATGGCTTCATACCGCAGCTGCTGTGTGTGCCCTGTGTCTCGGGAACCCGGTTTCCCACGAACGTCTTCCACCATGTGGGTGGAGCCGCGAGCCACGCCAGCACAACAGATGAGTCAGTTAAAATGGAAGATCGTTCGATAACTATACCCAGAGTGTGAACATTGTGATGCAGCAGTCGTGAGTTCCAAGCGAGGTAACGATGGCTTTTTCAAGGGAGCCACTTGTGTTTTGGAGCTCAATAGTTTGACACATGTGTCTTCATGTTGATTAGCTGACCAGCAGCCGTACGCCTTCTCCGAAGGACGCAGAATCCATGCAGTTGTATATTGACAGGTGTCGCTCTTGTAATGACGCTACGATAATCACGAATGTCGTCTGTCATACGAATTTGGCTGTATAGTGTCCGCCACAAACAATCCAACACCGGAGGCAAGGGCTCGTCCCATGTTAACTTATGCTGCCATGGACGTCGCAAAAATATCTTGAATGTGATCACAATGGGACTAATCAATACCAACGGATCAAAAATGGATGACGCGACAGACAGTACAGTGTCTTTTGTAACTGTAGACATTACGTGCTGGTTTAACATTCACAATTTGAAACTGATCAGTAGCTGGATACCAGAGTAAACCTAAAGTTTATCTGTTGTTGTTGTGGTCTTCAGTCCAGAGACTGGTTTGATGCAGCTCTCCATACTACTCTATCCTGTGCAAGCTTCTTCATCTCCCAGTACCTACTGCAACCAACATCCTTCTGAATCTATTTAGTGTATTCATCTCTTGGTCTCCCTCTACGATTTTTACCCTCCACACTGCCCTCCAATGCTTAATTTGTGATCCCTTGGTGCCTGAGAATATGCCCTACCAACCGATCCCTTCTTCTAGTCAAGTTGTGCCACAAATTTCTCTTCTCTCCAATTCTATTCACTACCTCCTCATTAGTTATGTGATCTACCCATCTAATCTTCAGCATTATTCTGTAGCACCATATTTCGAATGCTTCTATTCTCTTTTTGTCTAAACAATTTATCATCCACGTTTCACTTCCATACATGGCTACATTCCATACAAATACTTTCAGAAAGGATTTCCTGACACTTAAATCTATACTCGATGTTAACAAATTTCTCTTCTTCAGAACCGCTTTCTTTGCATTGCCAGTCTACATTTTACATCCTCTCTACTTCAACCATCCTGAGTTATTTTCCTCCACAGATAGCAAAACTCATTTACTACTTTAAGCGTCTCATTTCCTAATCTAATTCCCGCAGCATGACCCGATTTAATTCGACTACATTCCATTATCCTCGTTTTGCTTTTGTTGTTGTTCATCTTATATCCTCCTTTCAAGACACTGTCCATTCCCTTCAACTGCACTTCCAGGTCCTTTGCTGTCTCTGACAAAATAATTCTATTAGCTCTCATCTTTTTACCTACTTGACCCTCTGCTACCTTCACTATTTCGCCTGTCAAAGCTACCCAGTCTTCTTCTACTGTATTTCTTTCCCCCATTCGTGTCAATCGTTCCCTAATGCTGTCCCTGAAGCTCTCTACAACCTCCGGTTCTTTCAGTTTATCCACGTCCCATCTCCTCAAATTCTCACCTTTTTGCAGTTTCTTCAGTTGTAATCTATAGTTCATAACCAATAAATTGTGGTCAGAGTCCACATCTGCCCCTGGAAATGTCTTACAATTTAAAACCTGGTTCCTGAATCTCTGTCTTACCATTATATAATCTATCTGAGACCTTTCAGTATCTCCAGGCTTCCTCCATGTATACAACCTTCTTTTATGATTCATGAACCGAGTGTTAGCTATGATTAAGTTATGCTCTGTGCAAAATTCTACCAGGCGGCTTCCTCTTTCATTCCTTAATCCCATTCCATATTCACCTACTACGTTTCCTTCTCTTTCGTTTCCTACTATCGAGTTTCAGTCACCCATGACTATTAAATTTTCGTCTCCCTTCACTATCTGAATAATTTCTTTTATCTCATCATACATTTCATCAATCTCTTCGTCATCTGCGGAGCTAGTTGGCATATAAACTTGTACTACTGTGGTAGGCGTGGGCTTCGTATCTATCTTGGCCACAATAATTCGTTCACTATGATGTTTGTAGTAGCTTACCCGCATTCCTATTTTCCTATTCATTATTAAACCTACTCCTGCATTACCCCTATTTGATTTTGTACTTATAACCCTGTATTCACCTGACCAAAAGTCTTGTTCCTCCTGCCACCGAACTTCACTAATTCCCACTATATCTAACTTTAACGTATCCATTTCCGTTTTTAAGTTTTCTAACCTACCTGCCCGATTAAGAGATCTGACATTCCACGCTCCGATCCGCAGAACGCCAGTTTTCTTTCTCCTGATAACGACGTCCTCTTGAGTAGTCCCCGCCCGGAGATCCGAATGGGGGACTATTTTACCTCCTGAATATTTTACCCAAGAGGACGCCATCATCATTTAACCATACAGCAAAGCTGCATGCCCTCGGGAAAAACTACGGCTGTAGTTTCCCCTTGCTTTCAGCCGTTCGCAGTACCAGCACAGCAAGGCTATTTTGGTTAGTGTTACAAGGCCAGATCAGTCAATCAGTCAGACTGTTGCCCCTGCAACTATTGAAAAGGCTGCTGCCCCCCTTCAGGAACCACACGTTTGTCTGGCCTCTCAACAGATACCCCTCCGTTGTGGTTGCACCTACGGTACGGCTATCTGTATTGCTCAGGCACGCAAGCCTTCCCACCAACGGCAAGGTTCATGGTTCATGGGGAGGGGAGGGGGGAGTTTTATTTATCTTAACGGATTCATAACGACGAGGACGATGTGTTTCTCGCAACTCTCAGTGGATATTTTCGAGTAGTGCTGCACTGTTGCTACATCATTTCCGTAATGAGAACCCACCCTTTTTCAATAGCTTCATGAGATCTTACTGGACCTTGATCTCAGCCTCTACCGTATCGCAGTCTGAGATACAATAGTCCATTGGTATTCCTGCAGTGGTGCAGATCTATCACTTCTCCACGATATTCGTTGGTGAGCGCGATCTTCATCCGCCACCAGAACTTGTCGATACATCTTCTCTATGTCTGCCCTGAAGACAATTTCGTTTTGGAGGAACAATCAAACACTACTCTTTGTTTGGTAGTTGAGCTGGCTTGCTTAAATACAGCATAATGTGGCATGTAACATGAAACGGCAACTATCGTGACTACTGGTTCCTTATGTCCTAAGTCTTCATACTCGCTTGTAAACTCTGCGTAGCTTTTCTTAAGCTTCGATTGTGTCGCTAGTTTCTGTTCAGTCTGAGAGAAGCCTTTTGCTGCAGTGTAGAAAGAATTACCTAATTGATTCGGCTCTTTGCGAAACGGAAGACGAACAACGAATCTGCCTGTGGAATCTTTAGTTGTGTGTTCCACGAAGAGTGCTTCACATTGCTCTTCTTCCTTCGTCATTACAACACGAGTTAACTCTTCTATATCGTAAATTTCATCCAGAATAGTTTGAACGTCAGTGTAGGTTTTTGCGGCTGCTTTTACGAAATGTTGCGTTCTGCCTTTTGATACTGCCCTGACATGACACATCCTAGTTTTGTCCCTTGAAACACAGGATTATCATTTCCTATGGAGATAGACCTTGCTTTCTGAATGTATGGACAAACTTGTGCTCCCACCAACAAGTCGATCTTGCCAGGTGACCAAAATTCTGGATTAGCGAGTTGTACACTCGGCATGTCCCACGTATTAGGATCAGTTGTTTGTTCCGGCAAGACGTCACTTATCTTCGGCGAGACTAAACATTCAGCAGATAAAACGAAGTTGTTTATACAGGAGCAGATTTGAACACAGACGTGGTGTTTTGTTTCTGAGAGGGTTCCACCTATTCCTTGATTTGGTACTCTGCTGTTCCATCGTTGAAGTCTGAGGCGTTGTGTGCATGCTTCTGATATAAGGGATGACTGCGACCCAGAATCTAAGAGAGCACGACAACTTTTCCATTTCCCACTGCTATCTTGTAACCTTATTGTCGCTGTCGCAAGCAGCACTCGCTTGTCACGGCTGACTTTGAGTGATTAATAACTCGATGTACTCGAAGGACATGTGCCTTGTGCTTGTGTTGCATGTCATTTGAACAATCCTTCCTTGTTCTATCTTGTGTGTGTTGTATTTCTGCGTGTAGCAACGTGTGGTGTCGTTTTCGGCAAGCATGACAGAAAAGTGATTTGCAGTTAGAGGCCCTACGATTACTCTTCAGACAATTGTAGCACAAAACGTTGGGCATCACAATAGGTTTGCATTCGCTACATGCGGCCTGCCTGAATTTGCAGCACTTGTGCAATGCGCGAGGTAGGTTGCATACGACACATACAGCACGAATAACGACGTAGGTTTTCTCGAATGCCCAAAGTGCTTGGAATTGGAGGCGTTCTGCTGTTTGTTTACAGATTTACTGTGCCGTGATGATACTGCAGCCTTGTCAGTTTCCAATGATTTGCATTTATTTTCGAGAAAAGCACAGGTCTTCTTGAAAGTCGGACTGGTTACAAATTCCGTTCTTATACAATGGTCAACCTTTTCTACATGCAGATGTGACGTAATTATGTCTTGAAAGGACACATCTAGTTGTAATGCCATCAGAGCATGCAGATTGCTTGAAGCCTCGTTAAGTAGTGCAACTTCACTTCTCCATGTCTTTGTCATTGACGGCAGTGTTAACTATTTCTTCCGATGTGCCGACGCAATCAGTCGAGGGCTATTGTATCAGTTGCAAACCATATCGAATGCTATCTTAAAATTAGCACTAGTTACCGGAAGATAAGCAATTGTATTGCGAGCTTCAACTGTTAAACAACTAAGCAAATGACAATATTTAACAATGTCCTCTACTTCCTCATTATTTACCCCGAGACACAAATGTATCGTAAAAATGCCTGGACTGCGCTACATCACCATTAAACGACGGCAGTTTTATGGTGGGCAACTTGATGCTACGTTTTGATCCACTCAAGGCATGTGCAGCATCTGACGAAACACTGTCCGCTCCGTTGGCATGATTCATCTAGATTGCTCTTAGCTTTTTTGAAATCTCTAAGATTATATTTTCTAAGGTTTCCCTGTTGTCAGCATGTACGTCTACATCCCCAAACAATTCGAGCTGTGACTGCGCGTCTTCATACTTACTCACGATCTTTGGAAACTGTTCTAGACTGACAGTAAAACCCAAGGCGTGTGATTTCCCAGCACGTCAGATTCATTTGCAAAGTTTAACAACCGCGTAAGGCTTGCTCTCGCCGTCGAGCGTGTAGTAGAGAGTTTCTTTCTTATTACTTCATCCATCATAAATGGTTAGCGGTGGCATGCAAGAGCAGAAGCAGCAGTTAGGATGAGTGGTAATTTACTGGAAGCAGGATAACCAGACCAGGTATTTAGCATATAGATGCGCCGAGTCGATGCCGTTGGCTGCGTCCCGTGCTGCTCTGTTAAAGCTCGACGCCGCTGTTCCGCCCACGGTTTGCTGCCACTGCACGCTACTTCGTCGAACCCATCACAATCCGGCCCGGATGGACCAAAATATTACCGTCCTCAGACGGAAATTTGACTCGTCAATTTTACCGGAGAACCAGGAATTTAAAGGATGGTTCGGATTGCAATGAATGGCAACATATAAAGAGCAACACTTCTTTTGACAATTAACATACACAACAGAAAATGTAAATATTCGCCCTTTAGCGTACGAGATGCGTGGGCCCTGACCTACGATAGCCGCTCAACCGAGTGCTGTTTCACAACTGAACTCCCTCTCTCCATAGCGAGTGTCCCGTTTGCTGCCCTTGGAAGGGTGGCGTCCAAACCATTGCCCCTCAGATATACATAACTAGAGAGAGGGCAGCATTCTCCACTGAGTCGGTCGAGTCTAAAGACCGAAAAATATAATTGTAAGCTATGCTAATGGCTAATTCTACAGATAATTCGCTGCATTAAATTGAGAGTCCTTCAGAAACTGCTAATTCTGATGGCATGCCAATCGTGTTTACCATACATTGACTGAAGGGGGATGTAAGGGGGTGGAACGGCTAGAACCATACAAGAACAAAAATCATTAGAAAATGATGATGTATATCAAACGATTCAGTCTGATCAGACGATTACGAAACTGAAATTTTGTCGAGACCAACGATTCTCAAGCTTTCTAAGATAATTACCCCAGAGAGATATCAGATATTAGGTGCGCCCCATCTCCCCGTTCCTGCTCCCCTCCATTACCAACTTAGAGCCTGACTACTGAAGGAAAAATGATTTTCTTTGAACACTTATATTTTTAAAATGATGAAAGATAAATGATATTTAGTTTTTGTAGGTGTTTTATTAAGTCACGAACTAAAGAGTCAATGAGACAGTTGGTACTGGTTATTTGTAAAAAAAACATTTTCTTACAAAAGCAACGCTCAGTGCATCACAAGTGCTACCAAGTTAACTTGTCAGAAAAGAAAACAAACGATCTATATTGAGGGTAGACGCTTATTACAAGTCATGCTTCCTCTGCACCAATCTCCTAGCAATACTTGCTTCACCTTCACCCAGCACCACCATTTGAAATCAACTAAGTTAAAATGCATGCACTACACTTGCTGTTTGAAAATCACTTGATTGCTGAAGTGCTCACTTCTGAAACTGCAGAAACTGTAAGACCTCAGGCAGACAATGCTTTGTGTCTGACCACTGCTGCTTATAATAATAACAGTGTGTAGCCCCTACAGCAAGTCAGTAACCATTACAGAGTTACTGTTGTGTTGCGCTGTGAGTTCGGTTATCCATTGTCCAGTGAATAATGAAGCAATTTCTGGTCCATTGCGGGAACTACCTGCAACGCAGGGAAGGCATTTTTATGAGATGTTCAAGCGTATGTTATATAAGCAGCTCAGTCATTTTAATGTGACCATCTGTAAAAAGCCTGAATAACCAGCTTTTTTAGCGCGGGTCGCTCCGAGACGTGCAGGGAGAGAGTCAGTGAGTTTCTGGAAGGCGCCGACAGGGATGTGGGGCCACGCCGTGGCCAGCCGCGCTAGGTTTCTCGGTTGAGGATCCATGGCGAGAACAGCTCGATAGATTAATATAAATATGGGGAGTTTGGAGGCCAGGGGAGTACAGTAAACTCATCCTGGTGCTCTTCGAAGCACGCACGTACACTGCAAGCTGTGTGACGCGTTGCATTGTCTCGCCGGTAGATGCCATCGTGCTGAGAAAAAAGAAATTGCATATAGCGGTGCACACGGTTCCCAAGGATAGATGATTACTTGTGCTGATCTGTTGCGCCTTCCAGAGTGACGAGATAACCCAGGGAACGACATGAAAGCATTCCCCACACCATAATGCTGCCTCCTCTGCCCTGGACCCTTCCGATAATTGTTGCAGAGTGTTTACTTTGAAACGTTTCACACCGTTCACGGCTACGGCCATCTGTCCGATCGAGCATAAAACGAGATTCATCTGAAAATGCCACCTGTCGCCACTCAGTAGATGCCCAGTTGAGGCACTGGAGTGCAAATTTCATCCTTCGTCCCTGATGAACAGCACTCAGCATAGAATGAAATTTTCACTCTGCAGCGGAGTGTGCGCTGATATGAAACTTCCTGGCAGATTAAAACTGTTGTCGGGCCGAGACTCGTACTCGGGACCTTTGCTTTTCGCGGGCAAGTGCCACCACTTGGTAGAGCACTTGCCCGCGAAAGGCAAAGGTCCCGAGTTCGAATCTCGGCCCGGCACACAGTTTTAATCTGCCAGGAAATTTCATAGCACTCATCATGGTTGCTTGAACCAGGCAGCTGGTGCGGAGGCCCATACGCAGCAACGTTCGCTGAACAGTCGTCTCTGCATTACAACAACGACTACACTGTTTTTCCGCTGTTAGTGCTACCACCCGCCGTCTGTGAGAAGTTATTGCACGTTGACGTCGAACATATGTGGTGATCGCATAAATGTGACTGGACATATATATGTATCAATTTTACAGTTATAGGTGCACAGTATAAAATAAAATACACGTGTGTAGCTTAGTGGGTGCACTATGAGAGGAAGAATTTGGGCTCCTAATGGTTTGCGTCTGACCAGCCCCACCAAGACTAATAATAATAATAATAATACTGTGTAGGTCCTACAGTAGTTTACTAGCCATGACATACGAGGTGCAACAATAAAGTAAGGAGACTGATTTTCTTTGCAAGATGTGGCAACCCTACAGGCTTGCGTAGGCACAACATCTTTGATCTTGGTCTATAAGCTGCTTCTAGTGCAAGCGGCACATCGATGCAACTGTTCAGTCGTGAGTTGTGCTGTAATAAGTTAACACGTGTTTGTGTCTCTCGTCACGGAAATGGAACCGCATAATATTGCACGACGGTATGCCATTCCTTTTTCATTAAATTGGGTGAAAACGCGACGACAACTTACCATAAGTTTCAGAAGGTTTTTGGAGAGGAGGTTATGTCAAGAGCTCAAGTTTTTCGTTGACATAAAATGTTTAGTGAAATGCATGCTTGTGTTCTTCTTTGATTCCAAGGGTATCTCCACGACAAACAGTTAACCAATATCACTACAAATAAATTTTAGAAAGACTTCGTAAAAGAGTTCTTCGTGTCCGTGCCAACATTGCTGATAATTGGATTCTGCATCACGATAATGCACCATCCCATACTGCTCTGTCAGTACAGCAGTTTTTAACCTCAAAACAAATTTCAGTACTACCACAGTCACCTTATTCACCAGATATCGCTCCGTGCGACTTTCTTCTATTTCCAAGAGTCAAAACGGCGGTCAAGGGACACCATTTTCAAACAACACAATATGTCCAAAACGCTGTGACGAGGGTCTTGGAGGGATATTACAGAAGATGAGTTCCAGAAATGTTACCGTCAATGGCAGAAGCGCTGGAAAAAGTGTGTGCAGTCAGAAGGGAACTACTTTGAAGGAGACAACACTAAACTTGACTAAAACGGTAAGCAACATTCCTTTTCACATCAGTCTCATTACTTTATTGTCGCACCTCGTAGTTACTGATGTCTAGTGCTGTCAATCGGTTCGTTTATTTGTTGCAGAGTGAGTAATGACGCTACTTCTGATCCATTGCAGGAACTGTCAGGCATTTTTATGAGATATTTGAAGTGTTTGTGATGTACATCTCCCAATTTTACTATCACAGATGCATAGTAAAAAGCACAAAGTACATGTGTAGTGGGTGGAGTGTGTGAGGAAGATGTTCATACAGTCGTTTCACAAGCTGTAATCTCGACCACATGCCGTTATGTGTTAATACTAATATTTGAAAAAAAAATGTAATTGCGGTACAAAATCAATATTGCTGTCTTACGAAATAGTGGTAATGATCTTTCAAAAATAATTTAGTTTCAAAATCGAAAGAAAACCGAATATTCAGGACCGCGTTTTGTTTCCCTTCATGACAATCAAAATAATGCCCGCCCGCACACGGCGAGATTTTCTACTGCTTGTCTTCGTGCTTGCCAAACCCTGCCTTGACCAAACAGGTTGCTAGATGTCTCCAACTGAGAACGTCTGGGCCAGCCGGTGTGGCCGAGCGTTTCTAGGCACTTCAGTCTGGAACCGCACGACCGCCACGGTCGCAGATTCGAATCCTGCCTCGGGCATGAATGTGTGTGATGTCCTTAGGTTAGTTAGGTTTAAGTAGTTCTAAGTTCTAGGGGACCGATGACCTCAGATGTTAAGTCCCATAGTGCTCAGAGCCATTTGAACCATTTGAAGAACGTCTGGAGCATTATGGGCTGGACTCTGAACCAGCTAGAGTTTTTGACTCTCTAACACGCTAATTTTACAGAATTTGGCACGATACCCCTCAGGAAGACATTCAATAACTCTGCCAATCAGTACCAAGGCGAATAACTGCTTGCATAAGGGCCAGAGATAGCGCAACATGTTACTGACTTGCTCAGTTTGTGAACCTCTTTCTCTTAAATAAATAAACTAGTTTTTATGAATTTGTAATCATTGTTGCTATGTGCTTGTTGCTTCAAAAGGCTTTTCTAAAAAAGTTTCAAGAGTAAGATGAGCAGTGTTCACATATCACGTTTTGTAGGATCAGTTCATGGTAGCTATCACACACAAAACCTATTACGTCACTGTGAATAAGTTGTGGTTCTAACTTCCATAACATGCCACTCAGTCTGAAGAAAGTTTCTAAAAGAGACCAAATACGAATATTTGCGCCACACGAAGAAAACTGATAAAGTACGGACGGATAATTTCAAGCACTTTTATGAACTGGCCGAAAGTGTCTGTTATGTTGCAGCAGAACCAACTTTTATTATGTAGAATTTTACGTAGTTGTTTACAAAGAAGTTTTCATCTGTAACAATCGATTTCAAATAGATCGAGTGGTCGCGATTGACTTCGGATTAATGGAAAGAACTGCGAGTTCAGCAGAATTATATCAGAAGTGTAAGATAGTAAATGAGATCGGAATACCCCATAATCGAATGTACCGACTCTGGACAAGCTTTCATGCAACGGAAAGTATTCAAAGAAGATTAGAACATTTTCCATCGGAAATTACTGCCAGAGATGATCGTTACATATTGTTAACGAACTGTTGGATTTGGAAGGAGAATTCAACCTAGCTGTAGCGAGCCATGCAAATAGTAAAAGGGCAAACAAACGGATAGTAGTTTTCTTAGGGAAGGTAGCTTCTACTGTGTGTCCCATTAACAACGCGACGCCTTAATGATCGAAAGCGTTGAGGAGCATCACTTACATGGCGCACCGAATAGACTAGCGCTTGTTCCTCTTTTCTCTGGCATGACTTAACGTGAAACCTGACAAACGTCTCGTTTGCGTCTCGAGAGAGAACACGAAATTCGAGATAATGCCTCTCTATTTGCGGCAGACCTCCCATTATCTTTTCGGCTGGCTGATATTGTGGATTAGGGCTCGTCACTGACGGATCTCCAGGATATCAGAAACCGTTTTTTGACGTGTTGAAGGTATAGGACGTGTTTTACGTGGAAGGTAATCTCTGAATAGGATGTTTAATGACATCGCATGTAGCTTGTCTCGAATATCAAGTACACAAAAGTGAGTGTAAAGTAATAGATTTTGTAGCAAACGGGCAGAAGATAACCGTAACTACACAGAGTGCTCGGTGAGGCGCTGTGCTTCGTAGTCGTGAGGCTTGAAAGGCGAAGTTGAGAGTGCTTTCTTGCGCTCCGCAGAGAGAACAGCAGCGCTGGCGGCCGGGACGGGGAGATCCGAGACAAGCGGCTGTGAGCAGCTACCTGCCGTCCCCTGGGGCAGCCGGCCTCGGGGGGTTGCCTTCAGCAGCCGAGTATCTGCCTCTGGCAGGCAGCAGGCAGGCGCTGCGTTCTGCGTCTCCCACACCGCGGACGGGATGCAGGTTCGGCGGGGGCGTCAGGTGTTAAAGGTCAACAGGACGGAGCGGAATGCGACCTCACCGTCAGATGGTGCTGTGTTCACACTAGAACAAACGCGAACACAACGTTACTTTGCTAAGCCTAATCCGGAACGCTGAGAGTGAGGTTATGAGATACCGTCTGTCAGAGCATAACATCAGAATAATGCAACTAGGAATGATAAAGTTTATTAGCGACCAATGCAAAATTAATAATAGATGATCTTGACAAAGTTTGTATGTTTAAATTTATCCACGTAACATGTAATGTTTTGAGAACTGCAACTGTACTGTAAATTTATGAAATAATTTCTACTGCTTCAATCACTTTTCTACTAATACCTCGCATGTAAGACTTTCTGGAAACATGTAACCGCCTGTCAGTGGAATTTTTAAGCTGTTCCGCCTTCGTCACTGAGCACTGTACAATGTTGTTGTTGTTGTGGTCTTCAGTCCTGAGACTGGTTTGATGCAGCTCTCCATGCTACTCTATCCTGTGCAAGCTTCTTCATCTCCCAGTACCTACTGCAACCTACATCCTTCTGAATCTGCTTAGTGTATTCATCTCTTGGTCTCCCCCTACGATTTTTACCCTCCACGCTGCCCTCCAATACTAAATTGGTGATCCCTTGATGCCTCAGAACATGTCCTACCAACCGATCCCTTCTTCTGGTCAAGTTGTGCCACAAACTTCTCTTCTCCCCAATCCTATTCAATACTTCCTCATTAGTTATGTGATCTACCCATCTAATCTTCAGCATTCTTCTGTAGCACCACATTTCAAAAGCTTCTATTCTCTTCTTGTCCAAACTATTTACCGTCCATGTTTCACTTCCATACATGGCTACACTCCATACAAATACTTTCAGAAATGACGTCCTGACGCTTAAATCTATACTCGATGTTAACAAATTTCTCTTCTTCAGAAACGCTTTCCTTGCCATTGCCAGTCTACATTTTATATCCTCTCTACTTCGACCATCATCAGTTATTTTGCTCCCCAAATAGCAAAACTCCTTTACTACTTTAAGTGTCTCATTTCCTAATCTAATACCCTCAGCATCACCTGACTTAATTCGACTACATTCCATTATCCTCGTTTTGCTTTTGTTGATGTTCATCTTATATCCTTCCTTCAAGACACCATCCATTCCGTTCAACTGCTCTTCCAAGTCCTTTGCTGTCTCTGACAGAATTACAATGTCATCGGCGAACCTCAGCGTTTTTATTTCTTCTCCATGGATTTTAATACCTACTCCGAATTTTTCTTTTGTTTCCTTTACTGCTTGCTCAATATACAGATTGAATAACATCGGGGAGAGGCTACAACCCTGTCTCACTCCCTTCCCAACCACTGCTTCCCTTTCATGTCCCTCGACTCTTATAACTGCCATCTGGTTTCTGTACAAATTGTAAATAGCGTTTCGCTCCCTGTATTTTACCCCTGACACCTTTAGAATTTGAAAGAGAGTATTCCAGTCAACACTGTCAAAAGCTTTCTCTAAGTCTACAAATGCTAGAAACGTAGGTTTGCCTTTCCTTAATCTTTCTTCTAAGATAAGTCGTAAGGTCAGAATTGCCTCACGTGTTCCAGTATTTCTACGGAATCCAAACTGATCTTCCCCTAGGTCGGCTTCTACTAGTTTTTCCATTCGTCTGTAAAGAATTCGTGTTAGTATTTTGCAGCTGTGGCTTATTAAACTGATTGTTCGGTAATTTTCACATCTGTCAACACCTGATTTCTTTGGGATTGGAATTATTATATTCTTCTTGAAGTCTGAGGGTATTTCGCCTGTTTCCTACATCTTGCTCACCAGATGGTAGAGTTTTGTCAGGACTGGCTCTCCCAAGGCCGTCAGTAGTTCCAATGGAATGTTGTCTACTCCGGGGGCCTTGTTTCGACTCATGTCTTTCAGTGCTCTGTCAAACTCTTCACGCAGTATCGTATCTCCCATTTCATCTTCATCTACATCCTCTTCCATTTCCATAATATTGTCCTCAAGTGCATCGCCCTTGTATAGACCCTCTATATACTCCTTCCACCTTTCTGCTTTCCCTTCTTTGCTTAGAACTGGGTTTCCATCTGAGCTCTTGATGTTCATACAAGTGGTTCTCTTATCTCCAAAGGTCTCTTTAATTTTCCTGTAGGCAGTATCTATCTTACCCCTCGTGAGATAAGCCTCTACATCCTTACATTTGTCCTCTAGCCATCCCTGCTTAGCCATTTTGCACTTCCTGTCGATCTCATTTTTGAGACGTTTGTATTCCTTTTTGCCTGCTTCATTTACTGCATTTTTATATTTTCTCCTTTCATCAATTAAATTCAATATTTCTTCTGTTACCCAAGGATTTCTACTAGCCCTCGTCTTTTTACCTACTTGATCCTCTGCTGCCTTCACTACTTCATCCCTCAAAGCTACCCATTCTTCCTCTACTGTATTTCTTTCCCCCATTCCTGTCAATTGTTCCCTTATGCTCTCCCTGAAACTCTGTACAACCTCTGGTTCTTTCAGTTTCTCCAGGTCCCATCTCCTGAAATTCCCACCTTTTTGCAGTTTCTTCAGTTTTAATCTACAGGTCATCACCAATAAATTGTGGTCAGAGTCCACATCTGCCCCTGGAAATGTCTTACAATTTAAAACCTGGTTCCTAAATCTCTGTCTTACCATTATATAATCTATCTGATACCTTTTAGTATCTCCAGGGTTCTTCCATGTATACAACCTTCTATCATGATTCTTAAACCAAGTGTTAGCTATGATTAAGTTGTGCTCTGTGCAAAATTCTACCAGGCGGCTTCCTCTTTCATTTCTTAGCCCCAATCCATATTCACCTACTACGTTTCCTTCTATCCCTTTTCCTACACTCGAATTCCAGTCACCCATGACTATTAGATTTTCGTCTCCCTTCACTATCTGAATAATTTCTTTTATTTCATCATACATTTCTTCAATTTCTTCGCCATCTGCAGAGCTAGTTGGCATATAAACTTGTGCTACTGTAGTAGGTGTGGGCTTCGTATCTATCTTGGCCACAATAATACGTTCACTATGCTGTTTGTAGTAGCTTACCCGCATTCCTATTTTCCTATTCATTATTAAACCTACTCCTGCATTACCCCTATTTGACTTTGTGTTTATAACCCTGTAGTCACCTGACCAAAAGTCTTGTTCCTCCTGCCACCGAACTTCACTAATTCCCACTATATCTAACTGTGCAATAGGCAACTAAACTACCAACAAATATTATCCTGTTTCTACAAATGCACTACAGGGGATTAAAATTGCTACACCAAGAAGAAGAAATGCAGATCATAAACGGGTATTCATTGGACAAATATATTATACTAGAACTGACATGTGATTACATTTTCACGCAATTTGAGTGCATACATCCTTAGAAATCAGTACCCAGAGCAACCACCTCGGGCCGTAATAACGGCCTTGATACGCCTGGGCATTGAGTCAAACAGAGTTTGGATGGCGTGTACAGTTACAGCTGCCCATGCAGCTTCAACGCGATACCACAGTTCATCAAGAGTAGTGACTGGCGTATTGTGACGAGCCAGTTGCACGGCCACCATTGACCAGACGTTTTCAATTGGTGAGAGATCTGGAGAATGTGCTGGTCAGGGCAGGAATCGAACATTTTCTGTATCCAGAAAGGGCCGTACAGGACCTGCAATATGCGGTCGTGCATTATCCTGCTGAAATGTATGGTTTCGCAGGGATCGAATGAAGGGTAGAGCCACGGGTCTTAATACATCTGAAATGTAACGTCCACTGTTCAAAGTGCCGTCAGTGCGAACTAGAGGTGACGGAGACATGTAACCAATGGCACCACATACCATCACGCCGGGTGATATGCCAGTATGGCGATGACGAATACACGCTTCCAATGTGCGTTCACCGCGATGTCGCCAAACACGGATGCGACCATCATGATGCTGTAAACAGAACCTGGATTCATCCGAAAAAACGACGTTTTGCCGTTCGTGCACCAAGGTTCGTCGTTGAGTACACCATCGCAGGCGCTCCTGTCTGTGATGCAGCGTCAAGGGTAACCGCAGCCATGGTCTCCGAGCTGATAGTCCATGCTGCTGCATACGTCTACAAACTGTTCGTGCAGATGGTTGTTGTCTTGCAAATGTCAGTTGACTCAGGGATCGAGACGTGGCTGCACGATCCGTTACAGCCATGCGGATAAGATGCCTGTCATCTCGACTGGTAGTGATACGAGGCCGTTGGGATTCAGCATGGCGTTCCGTATTACCCTCCTGAGCCCACCGATTCCATATTCTGCTAACAGTCATTGGATCTCCACCAACGCGAGCAGCAATGTCGCGTTACGATAAACCGCAATCGCGATAGGCTACAATCCGCCTTTATCAAAGTCGGAAACGTGATGGCACGCATTTTTCCTCCTTACACGAGGCATCAAAACAACGTTTCACCAGGCAACGCCTGTCAACTGCTGTTTGTGTATGAAAAATCGGCTGGAAACTTTCCTCATGTCAGCACGTTGTAGGTGTCACCACCGGCACCAACCTTGTGTGAATGCTCTGAAAATCTAATCATTTGCATATCACAGCATCTTCTTCCTGTCGGTTAAATTTCGCGTCTGTAGCTCGTCATCTAGGCGCTTCAGCCCGGAACCGCGCTGCTACTACGGTCGCAGCCTCGGGCATGGATATGCGTGATGTCCTTAGGTTAGTTAGGTTTAAGTAGTTCTAAGTTCTAGGGGACTGATGACCACAGCAGTTAAGTCCCATAGTGCTCAGAGCCATTTGAACCAGTTTTGAACGTTTTACGCTGTATAGTGCAGGAATACGCATAACTGCCGATTTTGCAGTACTGTTAAACCCCGTGTTGTCCATGAAGAGCCATTGCGCTCGCCGTACGTGACTGTGCGGTGTGGATTCACAATCACCTTTATTCTCAGTTCGTTCTTCTTCTGAGAGAATGTACCTAGAGGGCCTGTCAAGCGTACCGTGAAGTCTGCACGTTATCGAGACTGCCTTGTATAGCATGTGATTCCTGCTGTGGAAGAGCGCAGTTCTATGGAAACCTCTGTTTTCGTGCAAGATAGGGCAACAGCTCATGTCGCTCGCCCAGTGAAAGATCTGCTTAATGGAATCTTCTACGAGCATGTAACCTCCAGAGGTTTTCTAGATGCGTGGCCTGAAAGATCACCTATCTGAATCCATGTGACTTTTGGCTCTGTAGATATCTAGAAGAGATCGCTTACTAGGGGCACGTTCGCTTATGTACCTGAACTGAAGATCAGTATCCAGGAACACGTTGCTCAGATTCCACAGGAATTGCTGCATGTCGTATTATAGACACTGCATCTCGTCGACGTCTCCGGTGCTCATATTGAACAAATTGTCTAAGCGGCGGTCAGTAATAGAATCAACATTATCCCTTGCTCACTTGTTTGACCTTTTCTACCAACGACCCTTTGTTAATCCATTACATAACCCATAAAAACATTTCTATAGGCCTTTCTTGCATTCACAGCGCCAGATTTGCGCTGGGTGGTCAAAATTGGAACAAATGTTTCCCAGATCAAATCGGCTCAGCACTGACGCATTAGTATATCTACCCACTTTCCACGTCACACGACAATTACAGCCCACACACTACCTCTGTGAAAAGCTCCACTTTAATTGTAACCACCTGGTGTTAGTAAAAACGTGGCTGCAGCAGCAGAAAATGTTTCATGAAGTTTGTATGGCACTGCTGAGAAGTGAGACGACACGAAAAACGTCGTCCAAACATTTCACAACGTGGATAGTTATTTGCTAGACAAAATACATACTTTGAAACACATCATATTACATTTGGAAGTCTTTTCACTTTATCCATTGTGTTTTTTTTCTTGCTAAGTAGAAAATAATTTCGTAGCCACACGGTATTTTCCTCCTTCATAGCGCTGATTTTTTTTTTCACAGTTAAAATAGGCTTTTAAATGAAAATTGTTTTATCTCTTTATGTTCTTTTTTACACACAGTGTAGGCTTTCTCCTTGTACAAAGCACTCCGTCTTCGAGCCACAAGTGGCTCTGTGTGATCGTCGCCATTCGAATTACATTGTGGAACGTTTTGACATTCCGTTCAAATGGCTCTGAGCACTATGGGACTCAACTGCTGAGGTAATTAGTCCCCTAGAACTTAGAACTACTTAAACCTAACTAACCTAAGGACATCACAAACATCCATGCCCGAGGCAGGATTCGAACCTGCGACCGTAGCGGTCTTGTGGTTCCAGACTGCAGCGCCTTTAACCGCACGGCCACTTCGGCCGGCTTTGACATTCCGTCTACGATCTGGCACATGAATTGTGGACCTGTCATACAGCTGTTCATTTAAATGCTAGATCGACGATGATCCATGACTAATACACTATCTGATCAAAAGTAACCAGACGTCTAGTATTGGAGTTTAATACAGGGCTTGTCCACCCTTCGTCTTTAAGATGGATTCGTCTTGGCTGGGGACATTTTCAAAGAGGTCTCTGAATGTCTGTGGAGGACTGGGGACCATTCTTTCTCAAGATGTGAAACCAGAGAAGACAGTAATATTGGACACTGGGGTCTGGAACGAAATTATAATTCCTCCCAAAGATGATCCATTGGGTTTAGGTCGGGACCTTGGGCAGGCCACTCCGTATCAGGAATGTTATTGTTCACAAGCTATTGCCTCACAGATGGTGCTTTATGACAGTGTTCATTGCCATGCTGATACAATGAAGCTTCGCAGTACACATTTCAGTACAAACTGTTTGTAACATTCTTCATTTAGCGTTTTCTTAAACGTAATAAGAGGACTGCACGCTAACTATACGTAACGCTACTATGGCGTAACACCACCTCCTCCATAATTCACTGTTGGCATCGAACATGATGGCAGGGGCGTTCCCGAAGTAACTGCCAAAACCATACATTTCCGTCGGATTGCCGCAGGATATAGCATGATTCATCACTCGTTTCCAAATACACTGTCCAGTGGCGTCGCTCTATACACACTTCAAGCTTCGTTTAGCATTGACTACATGAATGTGTGGCGTATGACGAGCTGCTCGACCATTGTATCTCATACATTTTAACTCCTTACACACAGTCATTGTGCTAGCTGGACTGTAGGAAGCAATTTGGAAATCATGAGTGATACACTGAAGAGGCAAAGAAACTGGTACACCTGCCTAATATCGTGTAGGGTCCCAGCGAGCACGGTGAAGTGCCTCAGCGCGACGTGACATGGACTCGACTAATGTCTGAAGGAGTACTAGAGGGAACTGACATCATGACTCCTGCAGGACTGTCCAAAAATCCGTAAGAGTACTAGGGGGTAGAGATCTCTTCTGAACAGCACGTTACAAGGCATCCAAGATATGCTCAATAACGTTCATGTCTGGAGAGTTTGGTGGCCAGTGGGAGTGTTTGACTCAGACGAACGTTGCTGGAGCCACTCTGTAGCAATTCTAGACGTGTGGTGTGCCGCATTGCCCTGCTGGAATTTCCCAAGTCCGTCGGAATGCACAATGAACATTAATGGATGCAGGTGATCAGACAGGATACTTGCGTCCGTGACACCAGTAAGAGTCATATCTAGACGTCCAGGGGTCCCATATCACTCCAGCTGCAAACACCCCACACCATTACAGAGCCGCCACCAACTTGAACAGTCCCCTGTTGACATGCAGGATCCATGGATTCATGAGCTTGTCTCCATACCCGTACACGTCCATCCGCTCGATACAATTTGAAACGAGGCTCGCCCAACCAGCCAACATGTTTCCCGTCATCAACAGTTCAATGTCGGTGTTGACGGGCCTAAGCGAGGCGTAAAGCTTTGTGGCGTGCAGTCATCAAAGTTACACGAGTGGGCCTTCGGCTCCGAAAGCCCATATCGATGACGTTTCGTTGAATGGTTCGCACGCTGACATTTGTTGATGGCCCAGTACTGAAAGCTGCAGCAGTTTGCGGAAGGTTTGCACTTCTGGCACGTTGAGCGATTCTCTTCAGTCGTCGTTGGTCCCTTTCTTGCAGGAACTTTCTCCGGCTGCAGCGATGTCGAAGATTTGATGGTCTACAGGATTCCTGATATTCACGGCACACTCGCTAAATCGTCGTACGAGAAAATCCCCACTTCATCGCTACCTCAGAGATGCTGTGTCTCATCGCTCATGCGCCGACTATAACACCTACTTAAATCCTGATAACCTGCCACTGTAACAGCAGTAACCGATCTAACAGCTGCGCCAGACACTTGTTGTGTTATATAGATGTTGCCGACCGCAGCGCCTTATTCTGCCTGTTTATATATCTCTGTATCTGAATCCATATGCCTATACCAGTTTCTTTGGCCCTTCAATGTATCTTCCGCTGGTTTCATGCGACTCTTTACAACTACCCTCCGCAGTGATCAACAGTCCCTGTCCGTCAGTACAAGAGATCTTCCTGATTTTGGGTTAGCTGTGGTTACCTCTTCATGTTTCCACTTCACAACCACATCAGCAACAGTCGACTCTGGCTGCTTTGGGATGGTTGATATGGCCCTGATAGATTTCTTACTCGGGTCACATTCAATGACTAGCCTACATTCGAAGTCGCTGAGCTCTCCTGACGGACCCACTCTGCTTTTACTGCTCCTTTGCATCTACATCTACATCTATCCCGACATCAGTACTCGGCAAGCCACCCGACAGAGTGTGACGGAGGGTACTTCTGGTACCACTAAATGATCCCGTCTTCCCTGTTCCATTAGCGAATGGCGTGTGAAGAACGACTGTCGGTAAGCCTTTGAGTCAGCTCTAATTTCTCAAATTTTCTCGTTGTAGTCATTTTACGAGGCATATATGGGAGGAAGTAATATGTGGGCCTACTCTTCCTGGAAAGTACTCTCTCGAAATGTCAATAGTAAACCTCTTGGTGATACACAGTCTACTTTTTCCTATTATTTGTTTTAAGTTGTCATTCCACTTACAGTCGTCCAGAGACTTCCATATATTTTACGCAATGGTGTAGTTCTACAGTAGTGGACTTCTTTTCCTATGTGTGCGCAATATGTTACATTTATTTATGTTCAGAGTCAACTGCCAGAGCCTGCACCATTCATCAATGCTCTGTAGGTCCTCCTGCAAATCGTTACTGTCTTCTGGGGTTTCTATCTTCTTATTGACAACCGCATCATCTGCGAACACGCTTAAAGAGCTTCTGACGCATTGTAATAGATCATTTATATACACTATAAACAGTGACGGTAATATCACACTTCTTTGTGGTTCTAGGCGCTACAGTCTGAGCCGCGGGACCGCTAGGGTCGCAGGTTCGAATCCTGCCTCGGGCATGGATGTGTATGATGTCCTTAGGTTAGTTAGGTTTAAGTAGTTCTAAGTTCTAGGGGACTGATGACCTCAGAAGTTGAGTCCCATAGTGCTCAGAGCCAGTTGAACCATTTTGTCTGGCGCAGCTGTTAGATCGGTTAGTGCAGCTTATCAAGATTTAAGTCGGCGCATGAGCGATGGCACACAGCGATGGCACCCCAGCCGGCGGAACACAGCATCTCCGAGGTAGCTACGAAGTGGGGATTTCTCCGTACGACCATTTCACGAGTGTACCGTGAATATCTGAAATCCAGTAAAACATTAATCTCCGACATCGCTGCGGCCGGAAAAAAATTCTGCAAGAATGGGACCAACGACGACTGAATAGAATCGTTCAACGTGACAGAAGTGCAAACCTTCCGCAAACTGCTGCAGCTTTCAGTGCTGGGCCATCAACAAGTGTCAGCGGGCGAACCATTCAACGAAACATCATCGATATGGGCTTTCGGAGTCGAAGGCCCACTCGTGTACCTTTGATGATTGCACGGCACAAAGCTTTACGCCTCGCCTGGGTCCGTCAACACAGACATTGAACTGTTGATGACGGGCAACATGTTGTCTGGTCGGGCGAGCCTCGTTTCCAATTATATCGAGTGGATGGACGTGAATGGGTTTGAAGACAACCTCATGAATCCATGGACCCTGCATGTCAACAAGGGACTGTTCAAGCTGGTGGAGGTTTTCTAATGGTATGGGGCGTGTGCAGTTGGAGTGATATGGGACCCCTGATAAGTCTAGACACGACTCAGACAGATGTCACGTACGTAAGCATCCTGACCGATCACCTGCATCCATTCATGTCCACTGCGAATTCCGACGGACTTGGGCAATTCCAGCAGGACAATGCGGCACACCACACGTCCAGAATCTTACAGAGTGGCTCCAGGAACGTTCTTCTGAGCTTAAAGACTTCCGGTGGCTACCAAACTCCCCAGACATGAACATTATTGAGCATATCTTGGATGCCTTGCAACGTGCTGTTCAGAAGAGATCTCCGCCCCGTCGTACTCTTACGGATTTATGGGCAGCCCTTCAGGATTCGTGGTATCAGTTCCCTCCAACACTACTCCAGACATTATTCGACTCCATGCCACTTCCTGTTGCGGCACTTCTGCGTGCTCGCAGGGGCCCTAGACGATATTAGGCAGGTATACGAGTGTCTTTGGCTCGTCAGTGTAGTTGTCTTGGTATCGGGGTTTCTCAATGCATAACGAACAATATGTATAACGTTGTTACCCTTAACAGCAGAGTTCAGAGCACTCTGTAGCTAGCGTGATCTGGTGTACCGACCTATCCGCATTCACATGTCTGATTAGCTTGTGCTGATTTTGTATACAGGATGGTCAGAAAAGTCTGAAAAGCTTGTAGAGATGTTGCATTGAGACATAAATGTTAAGAAAAAAATCGGTATGTTGCGCCGTTTCCGAGTTATTTAGTTCAGAAGTTAGCCAATCAGGTCGTCGCGCGCAAATTCAAGGGTCAGGTAACCAAACAAAGCACTCGTTGGGCTACACCGCCCCTGGCAGGCCGCCTGAATGTGTGCGCACGACGCCCCGATTGGCAAATTTCAACGTTAAATAACTCGGTAACGGCGCAAAAGTATCGAATTCTTTTCTTAACATTTATGTGCCAGTACTACTTGCCCTGTAGCATCCCTACAAGCTTTCTGACATTTTCTGACCACCCTATATGTAGCAGGGATGTGAAATGAATCACACCTCTTCTTGGCTTTATATGCTATAGTTTCTTTCTCTCGTGAATGTATTGGAAAAATTGGTAGACACGTCGGTCAGTGTCGTTATTGTTTCATTCTCTTTGCAACGTGCTGGTTCTCAAGGTCTTTAACTGAATTTGGCTCGTAATTTGGTCCCCAGTTATCTGCCTCGCCTTGTCAGTGTCACTTTCCTGGCTGATATCGCCAGGATACACTCTCAAAATTAGTTCCAGCGCTTCTCTTGCTATCGCACTAAATTCTTTTGTTAATCTCAGAAGGATGCTCCTCTGCATACGTCTTAGTTGTGCTTTCGCACGTTCGCGGGCTAACTGCTGCGCATACACGTTTGCTGGGAATCCAGCAATGACAGTAAAGATGGCACTATGTCAGCGGCAGCCAAGGGCCATATAGTAGCAAACTGAAATAAAGGCAGGCCGCAACTGTTAGCGCCTATATTCATATCGATGATATGGCGGAGGTTCGAGTCCTCCATCGGGCATGGGTGTGTGTGTTTGTCCTTAGGATATTTTAGGTTAAGTAGTGTGTAAGTTTAGGGACTGATGACTGATGACCTTAGCAGTTAAGTGTCATAAGATTTCACACACATTTTTTTTTATGACCTCAGCAATTTGATCCTTTAGGAATTCACACACATTAAAGTGTGACTTGCAGTTGTTTTGGACATCAATAAGTCCCGGCCTTGTTTATTTCTCAAACGATTCACTGTCGTGACGGAGCACCATTCTATACGCTGGCCAACTAGCCTGAAAGAACAGTAGGAACAACTGACGAGATGGACTGTAAGGGTACTGGAGAACAACGTCAGAATGATGCACTAAAACAGACGCAAACAAGGACACTAAACGCCTTTCAAGCAATCTTTTCGCGGAACACAGCACCCTGAATGAAATTTGGTTCAAATGGTTCAAATGGCTCTGAGCACTATGGGACTTAACATCTGTGGTCATCAGTCCCCTAGAACTTAGAACTACTTAAACCTAACTAACCTAAGGACATTACACACATCCATGCCCGAGGCAGGATTCGAACCTGCGACCCTAGCGGTCACGCGGTTCCAGACTGAAGCGCCTAGAACCGCACGGCCACACCGGCCGGCTAATGAAATTTCAGCCACCGCTGCATTAAGTGACATTGCTGCTGAACAGGGGGAAGATCTCTCGTTGCTGAAAACCATAGAAGCCTTGAAGAATGAGGAACCGACCAAAGAAGGATTGAAATTAATAAACTGAGTATTGTATAAGAGGAATTATAATCCGATGGGGCGAAAATGGTCGCTCGTCATCCCATCTCATCTACGGCCAGTGATCCTTAAGTATTTTCACGACGCTCCAACATCTGGTCATCCGGGATTCGTGAATACTCGAGACAGAATCAGACGTAGGTATCACTGACCAGCTGCCTATCGATGAGTTAGAAATCATATGAGCCACTGTAACGAATGATAACGAAGGAAGCTTCACCTCCGGGGCATCTTGTACTAATCTAGCCAGTTGCAGCACCATTCCACCGAATTGAAATCGACCTCTTGGGGAGGTTCCCGAAACCGAAAAACGGCAAACGATGGATAATAGTCTGTACTGACTACTTCACTCGCTATGCTGTCACGAAAACTGTGCCGATTGCTGAAGCTCCAGAAATTGCAAAGTTCTATGTAGACGACGTCGTTCTGAAATGGAAAAGATTTCCAGTCGTGACTGGTGTCAGAGGTAATTTCACGTTGCGACATCACCAGCAGGATGACAACTGCCTACCATCTACAGATGAATGGCCCCACAGAACGATTTAATATGATTTCGTCAGATATGCTCTAGTTGTATGTTGAACAGAGAGACTGAGATACAGTATTGCACTTCGTGACATTTGTATGCAGCACAGCGAAGCAAGACACTACAGCGTTCACTCCGTTCTTTCTGCTCCGTGATCGCCGAAACTACAACTGATAAGCTGTTCCCGTTTCAACCGGACGACAGTCGGGACGACTACGTGAAAAACCTCATTACCAGGACCAAAGAGGCAAGACAGATACGTCTTTATTGTCTCCTGTTTTAGTAATTACCGCTCGTCCTGTTTTCCAAAACTACGAAGTGCTCCCTGGTCAGAATGAGCCGTCGAGAATACTTGCTATAGAAGGTACTATCTTCGAAGTCACATGCTGGAAGATGTGTTGCCCTTAGCGTAAGTAAGTTTAAGTTAGATTAAGTCATGTGTAAGCTTAGAGACCGATGACTTTAGCAGTTTGGTCTCATAAGACCTTACCACACATTTCCAATTTTCCAATAAATTATGACAGAATCTAGAGTTTTCCCTTTCTTATCTTATAGATGACTGAGCCTACCTTTTCCTCTGCAAAAGGAAGTACAACAACCCTGTGATGAGAGTTAATATGCCGATGATTTCGAAGGCATGTTGATCGTCGTTGTCTCTAAAATGGATCAAATGGCTCTGAGCACTATGGAACTTAACTTCAGAGGTCATGAGCCCCCTAGAACTTAGAACTACTTAAACCTAACTAACCTAAGGACTTCACACACATCCATGCCCGAGGCAGGATTCGAACCTGCGACCGTAGCGGTCGCGCGGTTCAAGACTGTAGCGCCTAGAACCGCTCGGCCGTTGTCTCTACTGGCGTCGTCTTCGGGAAGAAGTGTCAAGAGAAGGTGATCCGCTGACTCTTTCCAACTCCTCGTATTGCTCCCTAATCACTTCGTAGAGTTGAAATAACTACATGTGATTCGACATTCCCAGACAGAAGTTTGTATGGTTGTCTCCAGTTACTGATTTCACAAGTAATGTTACTTATGCACTTGCATAAGATTAATGAGTCAGTCCTGATACTTACCTTTAAATTGGTGGTAATTCTCCAAATATACGTAGCTAGCGCTCTTGTATCTACGGTGATAGTTGATACAGTCGCCATGCGTTTCGTACTGTTCGTCTTAAATTGGACAGTTCAATCCATAGTGTTTTTGAGATATTTGGAAACCTCTTCTTAGTTACTGTTATATTTCCTAACACTTCATTCAATCTGTGTGCTTTGAAATCGATGCTGCATTCATTGCAGTGAAATAGAAATTCCCCTAGTACACGAGTTAGGTGATCCCAGTCGGCACGGTCTATGTCTAAAGCAGTTGCATTGGAAATTAGTCCAGTTCAACCAGCATGTGCAATTCCTAGAATAATATGATACCACTGCCGTCACTATTAGTGTCATTATATTTTACGTTCCTACCGTGGATTCTTTCCATGACCGACCTGTTCGCTATGTTCCAATACATATGTGGCTAACCACACCTGTTCACGACAAGTGAATATTTGAAGACTACATGATTGTTAGAGTGCATACACCAAATAGCTGCTTACAATAAGTAATCTTTATTTACGACAGACTGGACAGACGTAAAGAAAGATTACTTATTGTAAGCAGCTATTTACTGTATGTACTCTAACAATCATGTCGTTGTCAGATATATATTACGCTGCTGGCCCTAAAGAAGTAGAATATTTGAGGATTATGTGATTATATTTTTGTGCTCACAACCAACCAAATAACAGAACAAAATTCAATTTTTTAAAAATATGTCTCCTTCTATCTAATAAAAGCACATCTGTACACTATAAAATAAAATTAATCATCCCTAAATTAACCTATTGTAGCAGTCCGTTTGCTGTCGATGATGTCTGTACTTTCAGTAACAGCAGTTGGGAGGATTCAAAAGATGGAACAAATTCAATATAACGACAAGCAAGTCATATTTTACAGCAATGTCTGTAAGTGCTGTAAGGAAAAGTCCAACTCACTACAGATCATGAGGAAGCAGCATCTGGCTTATCATCTCTTGGTGTGACGTCGTAGCGTAACACACATATTTTTGTATCACTTGCACTGTTTTCGTAGTCTTAGACAGTAGAATTCAAATTCAGTAAATACTTCTTGTTTTTACATGTTCACACTTTTTAGACAACACTGATTATGTTTTGATCCAAAGTCTCACACTTTTCTTAGCTATCGAATATGTGAATTTTATACATTTCGGGCTGAAGTATTTGAAGATGATCCTTAAACAACCCAAGAAAAAGCAGTCGGCCCAGTATTTTGCGAAACTGTACGGTGAAGTAAGAGTCAGACTTAAAATTTCGTAGCTACAGCGTACGTAATTGGATTGTTTAGATACGTACGACAGTCAAGAAAACACAGAGTCTAATTAAGCTGCGGTTATTCTTTTGCAGCGATGCTGACTGTTTCGCTTTCATTTCGTCTTCTATAACTGTAAGTGCTCGCCCAGTCCCAAGTGTTCCTCTCAACTCCAGTTAAGAACCGTGCAGGTTTCTGCCTGCCGGCACAAGCCGGAGAACCCGCAAGAGTGCGTCACAAGAATTATACGTCTGTCCGGGCTGAACGCAGCCCGTGGCCATGCGGCTGGCGACGTGAAGGGATCAACGTACTTTCCCAAGTCCTGCGCGTCTATGAAAGGAGGAAGCAGGCCAAAGAACGATGGAGGTAACACCATCAGCAGCCCAGTAGCGCGGCTGACTGTTGCTATCGTCTTGTGTAGACAGCGCGAAGTAAGTTAGTTGAGAGTACGTTTTGTGCGTTGCTCAACTGAAGAGCAGTTTCACCGTTTATTGTAACTAGGTCGCTGTAATCATAGTCGTAAATATGCTCTAGTTAGGGTAATGTCCTCGAATCAGTTGAGATTCTCAGCCTTGCCTAAATTATATTATTCTTGGAATGTCTGGTACAAAATGTCCAAAGAGAGATAGCAAATATTCAACATCCCTGCGACAGCTGCGCGCACACTGATGGGCTAGTTGAGTAGCGTCTGTTCTTCTCATAGCTCGTGGAAATGATAAGTCTCACAGCTGGCATATCTCTTATTTCTCAGGGCACACTACATGCAACAGACCCATAGATCGAGAGTGTCCTCATTTGTATGGACTCCACTGATTTCCTGCTGTCTTTTAGGAGGACAGGTTATAGGGAGTGAATAATCCCTCCAGAACAGAGTTTCCTAAGAACTCTTACCAGAATGAATGACATATGTAAATTGATCTATTTGTAGTGAACAGTGAGCCACAAATATGCTGACTTGCACGCCAAAAACTTTCAGCAATTTTTAGCCCGCAGCAACTATCCTTCCGCCCTGTGACTGCTATAGTCTGCTTGCCGGCAAGGAGAAGGAAGAATGGTCAAAGCTGTTCAACAAGGATATCAGCTTCAATTAAACTTGGTATTTGGTAACCGAATAGTTCCTACTACACCACGCATGGTTCCTTATTTCTGGACTTTAGCAGAGCAAAATTGTCACCAGTAACTGTCTAAGAGCCGTACAAATTACTGTCAATAAAATGAATAACCTACTAAAATTAATATACTCTAGAAACTTAAGTTGAAGAGGAGGAGATTAGTGTTTAACGTCTCGTCGACGGCGAAGTCATTAGAGACGGAGCATAAGCTTGAGTTACGGAAGGACAGCCGGCCGCTGTGGCCGTGCGGTTCTAAGCGCTTCAGTTTGGAACCGCGTGACCGCTACGGTCGCAGATTAGAATCCTGCCTCGGGCATGGCTGTGTGTGATGTCCTTAGGTTTAAGTAGTTCTAAGTTCTAGGTGACTGATGACCTCAGAAGTTAAGTCCCATAGTGCTCAGAGCCATTTGAACATTTTGGAACGGAAGGACAGAGAAGGAAAGCGGCCGTGCCCCCTTTTTTGCACGATACCATTTTTTTAATGTGGTACCAAGTGGCAATGGTGCAACAAATAACAGACATAAACTGCTTTGTACAGTACAAAACAATAATGGACTGTGTCCCTCTTCGTGATTCCTCGCCGATATCGTTGTACCTCTTGTTGCCGCCAAGCACGTTGTCGCATTTTTCACTTTTTTTTCTTTTTAATAGCTCATCAATAGGAGAGGGGAAACGGCCTTTCCACAGTGGATAAACCGGTTCCTGTCAGATCACCGAAGTTAAGCGCTGTTGGGCGTGGCCGGCACTTGGATGGGTGACCATCCGGGCCGCCATGCGCTGTTGCCATTTTTCGGGGTACACTCATCCTCGTGATGCCAATTGAGGAGCTACTCGACCGAATAGTAGAGGCTCCGGTCAAAGAAAACCACCATAAGGACCGGGAGAGCAGTGTGCTGACCACACGCCCTTCCTATCCGCATCCTCAGCTGAGGATGACAAGGCGGTCGGATGGTCCCGATGGGCCACTCGTAGCCTGAAGACGGAGTGCTATGCTAATAGGAGAGGAATCAAAACACTTTAGGAAGGAAATAACTTAAAGGAAGCAAAATACACCTTTCTTTTTAGTTTACAACGATACTATCACTGGGACCACTTTACTAAGGAAATGAAACGTGTTCTCGAACAAAAAGAGAGAAAAGAAGAAAATCTCCGCTGGTGAGTGAGTATGAAAGCGGTCCTCGCCGGTGATTCTGGTTTTGGGCACGTCATCTCGTAGAAATGAAGGAGAAACCGTTTCGTCATGGTCTGTGTATGCCTCTTCGTCGTGCTCAACGTCAGCTTCTGACACCTCGGACATTCCAGCTCAGCGGGGGATCTCCTAACACACTCCCCAAGAAATTAGAAAAATGTTGTTAGTATCTCGAGCTGCACACAAACGTCGTATGTCGTTCATGTAGATGGTTCCAGAAATCCTGCACATTCTTCGGGCCGTCGTGAAGCAGGTAAAGCACTGCTTGTACTCGTGTCCATGTCACAGCGTTCGTCTTCGCTCGCGGGTAGTAAGTTGTGTCCAGAAAAAGAACAATCGTATGGTCAATGGCTTGTTGTCCTACACGGAGAAGGAAGGAAATCATTTTCGTCACTAGATGCCACACTTCCGCAGAGGGGCCGCTCATAAAACGGTGGGCGTCGGCGTCTCTAACTTGACACGTTCGACATAGCGGGGAATTCAGCATATTGATGGCGTGGAGGAGGGATCGGGTGACTTGTTTACCGTTAACTGCCAGGTACTACGTCGTCCGTGTACCTGTATCAAGGGTAGTATGGTGAACTGTCCGCCATATCACCGGCCAATGGACTGTGGGGTGCCGTGCTTCCGCACGGTTGGCGGGGCGCCTGCTCGTGAGTATTCGATAGATGTGCGCTGTCGTCGGTCTATTGGCCAGTAGACCTGTCATAACGTAGGTACATTCACGGCAAAAATCTCTGATATGATGAAATGATTCGAAAATGTTCTTCAGCATCACCGGCGCAATTCGAGAAGCTGGTGCCATTTCGTGTATGAAGAGTCCCGACAGACTCCGCTGTTGTCTATCCCATATTTTCAACATCACGCTGAGATATCAAATTCAAATGGCTCCGAGCACCATGGGACTTAACTTCTGACGTCATCAGTCCCCTGGAACTTAGAACTACTTATACCTAACTAACCTAAGGACATCACTCACATCCATGCCCGAGGCAGGATTCGAACCTGCCAAACTGTAGCGCCTAGAACCGCTCGGCCACGCAGGCCGGCACGCTGAGATAAAGAGCCATCGTAGGACCGTGAAAGGGTACGAGCCCGAGACTTTCTCTACCAATAGGTAGGGTCGGATCTTGAAAGGTAATCCGGCGCGCCGGCCGGGGTGGCAGAGCGGTTCTAGGCGCTACAGTCTGGAACCGCGCGACCGCTACGGTGGCGGGTTCGAATCCTGCCTCGGGCGTGGATGTCTGTGATGTCTTTAGGTTAGTTAGGTTTAAATAGTTCTAAGTTCTAGGGGACTGATGACCTCAGAAGTTAAGTCCCATAGTGCTCAGAGCCATTTGAACCATTTTTGAAAACCGCTTGGCCACTTCGGCCGGCGCACTTAAGTGTGATTTGCAGAGTTTCCATGTAGAGGTAGGTGAATGCGAGTCCAGTGTGCTAACCACTGATCTACCCTGCTCGGTTTAAGTTGAAGAGGATGGCTTGCATTTGTAGCATTATGTGCAAGATATAACAAACAAGGAGGATGAGCACTTAACAGCGTTTTGAAAATTGATGATTATTTACCCTTCGCGTTAGTTCAGAATATATTAAATGCTCAAGTATTAAAATGTATCTGTACACTGAATAGATTCTGTAATTAAACTGTTATATTTATTTAAATTTTTAAAATTTATCGATTATTACCATTCATATGTCTAGTTTGTTTTACGGATCCACGTTGAACCGTAAAATATTATATTCCGTTATTCATAACAAAACAAGTAGCCAGCTACTAAATTTTCTTTATACTGTAGTAGTTCATAAATGAAGTAATTTTTAAATTAATTTGTCAGAAGATTGTTTGATATTGTCATTGGCTACGTGTACTTGAGGTGATTAACCTAAAAAAGGAAAAAACTATTTGGTGTATCGTATTGGGAGTGATAGCCATTTGTCCTCTTTCTTACTAATACCTTATCTCTGTTTCGACAAAATGTTTTCCATAGTTTCAGAGCGATGCTGGCAATTCTCAGATTACTCCTATTAAGATGATTTATTGCCCTATTTTAATAGAACTTAGTGAAATAAACGAGGGGAACGTATCCGGTATACGAATAGTTGGCGTCACCATATGGGCTACAAAAATACATAAAATATACGAAAACCCAACGGAATACGGGTTACGCTACAGACAGTGAAATTATGAGCACACCTTTCCCAAAATTTGAGCGTAAAAACTTTGTTGTCATTATAGCTCTTAATGGGGCAAATACTCAGTATTTTGACAGAGAAGGTGGTACATATGCCGTCAGTGAAAAACCTAGTGCAGAACCTAAATGAAGCAGCTGGTAGTGAGGGTGTACGAAAACGTACGAAACTTGTGGGTTGTTATCGAATAAGGCAATGTCGGAGGCCCAATTCCTCAAATCTCTGTGATAAAATGGCCTACGTCACAGAGATAGCTTCTAACTGAGATATTGTCTTTTTCAGCCACTCTTAATATGACTGACTGAGGCTGTCCCGTCGACATCGAGGTCATTAGTGACAGATTGTGTCAAAGATGGTGACGGAAACTGGCCGTGCCTTTTCAAATGAACCATCCGCTTTTGCCTTGAACTATTCAGGTGAATCACGGAAAACATGAATCTGGATGGCCGGAGGTGTTTTTGAACCATCGTCCTTACGAACGCGAGTCCACTGTGCTAAACACTGCGCCACCTCCCTCGGCAGGTACAGGATTCAAGTCCCCGTCCGGCTGTTCACATTTGGGTTTCCGGGGATTCCATAAATCAATTTAGGAGAACGCCAGGATGGTGTTCTCCTCCATCCAATTCTGTCCGAAGTTGTACCCCAGTTGTAAATGACGTCACCGCCGAAGGGAGTAAAATTCTAATATTCTTTCCTTTCTCTATTAAATTAAGGCAAGAATAGTTGTTGGTACACGACCTTCTCAAGCTGAATTTCTCTAACATTCCAACCATTATCATTATTTTAGATCTGAATGGGACGATATAAACGTTTGTCGATTTATAATGGAATATCCATATATATTATAAAAGGGTATCTATGTGAGATATATTTGGCCAGAGTGAAAACGCTTCACAAGTGCTCGAGGATGTTCTATACCTCTTTCTAAACCACTGGACCGATTTCAGCCAAACTGGGTACACAAATCACTTACTGTAGAGAAAGAAACTGTGGGGAATATTCACAAAAGCTTCTGCAAAGTCTATGGAGCATCTGCTGTGGACAGAAGTACAGTTAGTTGCTGGGCACCGGGGGTGAGGTCATCAGAAGGCTGTTTGGCAGAGCTCCACGATTTGCAGCAGTCAGGGAGACCATCCACGGCTGTCACACCTGACACACCTGACTTGTACTTGTTTGTGCCATTAAAGGATGCCATTCGTGGAAGACATATTGAGAACAATGAGGAGGTGATTCACACAGTGAAGCTCTGATTTCGCCACCAGGACAAGGACTGGTACCGACAGGGCATACACGCCCTTGTTTCGCCCTGGAGGAAGGCCAAAAATGGTTCAAATGACTCTTAGCACTATGAGACTTAACATCTGAGGTCATCAGTCCCCTAGAACTTAGAACTACTTAAACCTAACTAACCTAAGGACATCACACACATCTATGCCCAAGGCAGAATTCGAACCTGCGACCGTAGCAGTCGCGCGGTTCCAAAATGTAGCGCCTAGAACCGCTCGGCCACAGCGGCCGGTGAGGAAGTCCATAGTACGGGATGGAGATTACGTGGAAAAATAGAGTGTGTAGATAAAACACCATTCTTCGTGTGTGTAATTCTCATTATGTGCAATAAGGAATTGTTGAAGAAAAAATGCGGTGTATTACTTTCTGGGCAACCATCGTAATTTTAACTCAAAAGAAAGCAGCTGCTGACAGTTGTGAGTACTACCAAACCGTCAGTTTAGTAAGACATGATTGCAAAATACTCACACATATTCTTTACGGAAGAAATGAAAAACTGGTAGATGCCAACATCGGTGGAGATCAGCTTGGATACTTGAGAAATGTAGTTAAGCGCGACGCAGTATTGCCTTAAGACTTATCTCAAAAGATAGGTTAAGAAAGGCAAACCTACGTTTATAGCATCTGTAGACTTAGAGTAAGATTTTGACAGTCTTGACTGGAATACACTGCGAAACTGACCACTAGATGCCACGAGAGGCCCACCCATCATTGTATAAGGAGGCGGAAATTATTGTGTTGTCTTTAGAGAAGCGGTAACAGTAGAAGGGAAGATCAGGAGAGTTCAGTGTCATCGACCGTGGGCTAGTCATTGGATGCCACCTGAGTAACAAGCCCACCGAGACATTTCAACCTTACTGAAGCTGCCCAAGTCGATTGTTGGTGATGTGACTGTCAGGTGGAAAGGCAAAGGAGCAAGCACAGCTAAACCAAGACCAGGCAGAACACATACGAGTATATGTAAATTGGAGGTGGAGAGCGAAGAAAGGAAAGCAAAGGGAGGGGATCACTGTTATTAGCTGCTTGGTGACATTATGCAGAATCAACGGCGACGAGTGAAAATGTGTACGAGACCGGGATTCGAACCTGGGATCTCCTGCTTACTAGGCAGGCGCATTAACCACTGCACCATCCGGGACACAGTGTTATCGCAACTACGTGGACTATCTCGGCACGCCTCACGGCCGATCCACACTTCCATCGAGCGCCACTTCTCCGCACTCCCTGTAGATTTCCTCTATATTCGCTTACTGAGATTCCCACAGGAGGTCGGACGTATTTGTGCATCTGCACAGAAGAAGGTGAATCCATTGCCCAGCTAGGCCAATCAAATTATATGAATGCATGTCCGAAAGCACAGACACCATGTATTCGTACACTTAAGAGCCCAAGAAACTGGTTTCCGCAGCTCGTGGTCTAGTGACTAACGTTGCTGCCTCTGGATTACGGGGTCCCGGGTTCGATTCCCGGCCGGGTTGGAGATTTTCTCTGACCGGGGACTGGGTGTTTGTGTTTTCCTCCTCCTTTCATCATCATTCGTGACAGTGGCTAGATTGGATTGTGTAAAAATTTGGACTGTGTAGACATTATGACTTTGTACGGGCGCTGATGACCGCGCAGTTGATCGCCCGACAAACCAAACATCATCATCATCCTCTAAGAAACTGGCACACCTGCCTTATATCGTGAATGGCCACTGGGAGCACGCAGAAGTGTCGCATCACAACGTCGCATGGACTCGAATAATGTCTGAAGTAGTGTTGAAGGAAACTGACCATGAATCGTGCAGGGCTGTCCATAAATCCGTAAGAGTACGAGGGGGTGGAGATCTCTTCTGAACAGCACGTTGCAAGGCATCCAAGATATGCTCAATAATTCTCACGTCTGGGGAGTTTGGTGGCCATCGGAAGTGTTTGAACTCAGAAGAGTGTTCCTGGAGCGACTTTGTAGCAATTCGGGTCGTGATGGGTGTCGCATTGTCCTGCTGGAATTGCACAAGTCCTTCGGAATGAACAATGGACATGAAGGGATAGAGATGATGAGACGGAATGCTTACGTACGTGTCATCTATCAGAGTCGTATCTAGACATATCAGGGGTCCCATATCACTCCAACTGCACACGCCCCACACCATTACAGGTCTCTCACCAGTTTGAACAGTCCCCTGCTGACATGCAGGTTCCATGGATTCATGAGGTTGTAACCACACCCGCAAATTTCCATCGACTCGATACAATTTGAAACAAGACTCGCAGGACCAGGCTACATGTTTCCCGTCGTCAACAGTTCAACGTCGGTGTTGACGGACTCAGTTGCGGCGTAAAGCTTTTTGTCGTGCAGTCATCAAGGGTACACGAGTGGGCGTTCGGCTCGGAAAGCCCATATCGATGATGTTTCGTTGAATGGTTCGCACGCTGACACTTGTTGACGGCCCAGCACTGAAATATGCAGCAGTTTGCGGAAGGGTTGCACTACTGTCACGTTGAACGATTCTCTTCAGTCGTCGTTGCTACCGTTCTTGCAGAATCTTTTTCCGGCTGCAGCGATGTCGGAGATTTGATGTTTTACCGGACTGCTGATATTCACGGGTCACTCGTAAAGTGGTCATATGGGAAAATCCCCCTTCATCGCTACCTTGGAGACGCTGTGTCCCATCGCTCGTGCGCCGATTATAACACCACGTTCAAACTCACTTAAATATTGATAACCTACCATTGTAGCAGCAGTAACCAATCTAACAACTGCGGCAGACACTTGTTGTCTTATCTAGGCGTTGCGGACCGCAGCGCCGTATTCTACCTGTTCACATACCTCTGGTATGCCTATATCAGTTCCTTTGGCGCTTCAGTATATAATACGACCACATATACTTATGGACGGGGCTCGTCGATCATTGCAGAGCGTGTTTGTAAAAAAAATCGCATGAAATCAGCTGAAGGAATCACTCGAGAGTTCCAAAGTGCTACCAGCAGTCCAGCTACTGTGCGTAGGGAGTTAAAAAGAATGTGGTACAATGATTGATCAGCTCCCCATAAGCTACATATTTCTGTGCTAAGCTACGCTTGAGGTTCTTTAAAGAGCGGCGTTACTGAACGGTGGATGACTGGAAACGAGTGATACAGAGTGATGAATCACACTTTACGCTGTGGCAATCCTATGGAAGGGTTTAGGTTTGGTGAAAGCATGTAAAACGTTTATTGCCATCATGTATAGTGCCAACAGCGAAGTAAGGAGGAGATCGTGTTACGGTATGTGGATGTTTTTCATGGTTAGTTTGTGGTCTTCTCATTGGGCTTAAGAAAATGCTAAATACGGAAGGATGTGGACACAGTTTATAGCATCGTTTATTGCGTGTCATAGAGAAACAGTTCAGAGACGATGTCTGACTGTATCAGCATGACAGTACATCCTGTTATAAAGCAGCATCTGTGAGGCAATGGTTTCTCGACAGTTACATTCCTGAAATGGAATGGCCTGCCCAGAGATCCGACCTGAAGCTCCTGGAAGACTTTTGGGGTGAGTTAGGAATTCCACTTCGCTCCACACCCCAGCGTCCAAGTAGCACACTGGACTCGCATTCGGGAGGACGACGGTTCAATCCCGTCTCCAGCCATCCTGATTTAGGTTTTCCGTGATTTCCCTAAATCGTTTCAGGCAAATGCCGGGATGGTTCCTTTGAAAGGGCACGGCCGATTTCCTTCCCAATCCTTCCCTAACCCGAGCTTGCGCTCCGTCTCTAATGACCTAGTTGTCGACGGGACGTTAAACACTAACCTAACCTAACCAGCCTCAAATACTACTGCCGTCTATGATTTCGGCTCTTGAGAGGAATGGATTTGCCATTCCCCCACAGACATTCAGACGCCTTACTGAAGTGCCACCAGTAGAGTTACAGCCATCATAAATGCAAAGGGTGTCCATACCCCGTGTCAGAGTTCACTAATAGGTGTCCGGATGCTTTTGATTACATGGGGTACATTGTTCCCTACTACCACATATGAACCGACATGTTAATTGTAATGAGAATATTGTGTTGCCATTGTATAGTGTTAATAACATTGTTCATAAATAACTCACTTTCAATTACTGTGCTGTCTGATGAAATGCAACGACTTTTTAAGCATCTCAATTTCCAACTGCCATGCAACGTAACCTTATCCTTTAATTTTCTTTTATACGGCTGCGAGTCAAATGAAAACCTTAAATTTGCAATAACAAATCGAAAATTCGCGCCGTTATCCTGTAAGTTAGTAAGCGTGCTACAAACAGCGTGCAGAATGGCCTGTAGGTAGCAGCATAGTGCAGATGCATACATACCGTCGCAGTATCAGTATAAAGATGGCCGCCCCACTTGCGACTTGCACCAAGGAAGAACAGCGTTCTATTATTCGGTTTTTGCGTAGTGAAGGTGTGAAACCTATTGAAATTCATCGACGAATGAAGGTTCAGTAATGCATTTTTGTCACAGCAGAAAGTTTACGAATGGAGTACGAAGTTTGCAAATAATGTGACTTCAGTGGAAGATGCTCCTCGTCCAGGTCAGGCACAATGAGTTGTGACTCCACAGAACATTGCAGCAGTTGAAGCCATAGTGAAGGAAAACCGCCAAGTGACACTGAATGACATTGCAGCATGTTTGCAGATTAGTCATGGGTCAGCACACCACACTGTGCATGATGTGCCCCAGTTTCACAAAGTGTCTGGAAGACGGGTGCCACGGCAGCTGACTCCTGAAAGGAGAGAACGACGTGTTGATGCTTGTGAGGAACTTCTTCGGCGCTTTGAACGAGGTGATGGCTTCCTTGCAAGAATCGTTACTGAGGACGAAACCTGGGTTCACTTCCACCAACCGGAAACGAGGAGAGCGAGCAAGGAATGGCGCCATTCCTCATCACCAAAACCAAAGAAGTTTCGAACAGAACCATCAGCAGGGAAGGTTATGCTGACTCTCTTTTGGGACGAAAAAGGGATCATATTGGAGAATTAAATGCCTAGAAGGACCACTGGCACCAGTGCATCATACACAGATCTCCTAAAAAGTCATCTGCGGCCTGCAATCAAATCAAACTGACGTGGATTGCTGTCAGCAGGTGTTCTTTTGCAACATGACAATGCAAGGCCCCACACTGCCGGTACAACAGTTGCAGACCTGCATTTTGAGTGTCCTCCTCATCCACCATACTCACCAGACCTTTCCCCAAGCGATTTCCATATGTTTGAACCACTCAAAGATGCAATGGGAGGAAAGAAGTTCCGTTCTGATGAAGAGGTACACCACGCGGTGCAAGATTGGTTGGGCGTACTACCAAAAGAATTTTTTTCTAAAGGAACTTATGCTCTTTGTAAGCGCTGGAGGACTTGCATTGAGCGTGGGGGAGATACAGCTTTGTACCATTTCTGCACAATAAATAATATTTTAAAAAATATCTAAGGTTTTCATTTGACTCACTCTCGTACATGTGTCACAAAATACGACAGTTATCTTTATTATGGACGACTTTCGTTTTAAAATAAGGCATTTTTTTTTTACCGCTAGGTTTCCTGTTAATGGAACGCTATCCAAATTTAGGTTTTCCATCATTTCCTTAAATTGCTTAAGGCAAATTCCGAGTTCGTTCCTTTGAAATAACACGGGCGATATCCTCCCCCAATTCCAACTTGTGCAACATCTCTGATTACCTCGTCATCAATAGGACGTTAAATAGCAATCTTTCTTTCTTTTCTTTTTTCGTAATTTTTGCGCTCTGAGTGTTTTCTTAATAGTAACATAGTCTTTCAAAAAATGGTTCAAATGGCTCTGAGCACTATGGGACTTAAGTGTTGTGGTCATCAGTCCCCTAGAACTTAGAACTAATTAAACCTAACTAACCTAAGGACATCACACACATCCATGCCCGAGGCAGGATTCGAACCTGCGACTGTAGCAGCAGCGCGGCTCCGGACTGGAGCGCCTAGAACCGCACGACTACCGCGGCCGGCTGACATAGTCTTTCTTTATACAATATATGTGCAAGTGCTGTATCACGTGAAATCATTTGCTTGTCAGTAGAGGTTTGATAGATCTGTTACTATAATGCTGCTTGCAACTTATGATGCTACGACGCAAACAATTAGAATAATATACGTGACAAGATTTTGTATTCACAATAAGGTATTGTTTTAATTAATTTCAACTCATCAAACATTACACGTATTCTATTGCTGCAATTATAGGATTTGTATCTTGACACAGAGAACTTAAAGTTTTATATATATAAGTCGGCTTAAGATGATACATAAGGTCACGTTTTTATTTTAGTTTACTAACAGCCACTAATACAGTTATAGATGACATGATGAATGCCGAGAAAAACGACAGCAAAAAACCGCTGAAAATATGCCAGAAACAGCGGCGACAATTGCAAAAGTCATGCTGTGACGTATAGTAAATAAGGTATTATGGAATTATTCATGAAAACAATATTTGGAACAAAACAGTAAATATATAATAATGTTTTATAATGTTTTATAAGTATGCTATTTCTGTACGTTTTAGAGTAAAAAAAACCCTGATGACGGCGATATTTGTCGCTGAAACTAGGTTGGAGGAATAAATAGATAAATAACAAAAGTGTTTCGCATCAAGGCGGACCCACAACCCGATATTGTTAATGATACATTGATTTAAAAAACACGAGTATTCTCGATTATAAATAATATACCCTTGCAATAGCATTTTGGTAGTTCACAAAGGCGTTCTTTAAATGATTAATATCTGTTTGCTACAATGCTCAAGTTAAAAGATTACAACTGTCAAAGAAATTGTATGAGGTTTTATAGAGAATATCGATTTAGTATGTCGCAGATGACTGTCGATGAGACTGCAAGATTGTTGAAGAAGATGAGTGTATAAATCTTAGTCGCCACCAAAAACTACTAAGTTATGTGAAACAGGCGTAAAAGACTATATTTTTAATAAGTAGCACATTGTTTAAACCTGAATTCGGTCTTCTTGATCTGGATTTGTCATCGATTTCGTTCGAAACTCCCATCGAACGCAGACATGACTCTTTCAACCATACACAGTAGTGTCACTCGTATTTTCCATTTGTTGTTGACGAATACAGGTCAACGTGGCGGTCATTCGCCAACAACATAACCGGAGAGTCCGTCCCAAGTTGTTATCGAAATGGAGCTGTTGCACCACAGTCTACAGCACCCTTTTTGGATTGAATACCTTCGGTCAGATTTTCTGCACTAGTTTTCATTCATCATAAATCATAAAAGCAATACCCGCCTACGTAGACGAAGTCGCTAGCGCAGGCTTCTTCAGTTGCGCTCGACTTGTAGACAAGCCGGTTCGAATCGCGGTGGTGGTACTTCGCTGGCCACAGGAGGAGAGGTGGTGGCGTAAAGTTCCTGATCACCTGTCTTTGCACCAACGTCATGGGATAAATTCCAAACCTTTCCGTAATGTCTGATGAAGTGAGGGAATGTTACACCGTTGATAGTGATGCGTCTGTGTGGTGGGAACGTTAAGCTTGGCGGTCGTTTTGGTGCATTCGAGAAAAGTAGGCTACGTGCCGGCTCCAGGTTTCACCCCCTGCCTTCTCATCATCATCATCATCGTCATCGTCATCGTCATCGTCACACAACACAACACTACACTACACTGTACATGCATCCATTGCACTCTACAAATGCCCATACGACACAACTCCCACATATTCAGAAGGAAAGGGGCCAGTGTACGCGGAGGAAGAATACTCTTTCCGACAGATGGCTGAACCCACCCCGTGGGACATCTGTGCCAACAATGCCATACGATAATTATATTTTACATAAAATTGTTGAATTTGATAAAACTAAAGCGATGTGTGGAACATGTACAGCGGCATTAACAATACAGTTCAAACATGATTGAAGAGAAGGAAATGGTAGTTGAATCGGACGTGCAACAAAAGTTATTGAATAAGTGAGTAACGTAACGTTCTTGGCCGTGTTGGTGGGCTTTGTCCTCAGCTGTTGTGTAAGCTAGAGCAGGTTTCCGGTCTCCCGGAGACTTTATCCTGCCTGGAGATGATGGGTTGCAATTTCCGTGATCCATCTAAGTGGGTTGTGGTTGGTACTATGCTGGCCTTTCGCATGACGGAAGGTGTGTTACAGAAATTGTTGGAATGAAGTTGGGAGTAAGAACTGACAAAATTAAAATACCGCTCTAAAGGCTGACTGGCTGAAAGGCCTGAATCTTGAAATAATTTCTTAGAGCGGTTTACAGCTCACGAAATCTGTTATGCCGGAAATTCGGTCTTCGTGAGATGCCACGGAAGCTCTAAGGACGGGCCGATAAGGACATTTCACGTATTATGTTTGCCACCAGCAATATTGCTAGAGATGGCCCTACAGCAACTTGCGACGCTACTGGCGCTGCTGTCTACAAAGGAAGAAAGATTAGAGGTCAATTTGTCGTAAACAGCAAGGTCAGTCTGAGGTAGCACAAAGACGAGAAAACAAAACGGTAGTGACCTTTTCAAAGGACCCATCCCGGCAATTGCCCAAACAGATTATCTTTAAAAAAGAAAATCTAAATCTAGTTGGCTGCATGAGAATTTCTGCAGCAGTCATCCCGAATACAAAATGGCTCTGAGCACTACGGGACTTAGCTTCTGAGGTCATCAGTCCCCTACAACTTAGAACTACTTAAACCTAACTAGCCTAAGGACATCACACACATCCATTCCCGAGTCAGGATTCGAACCTGCGACCGTAGCGGTCGCGCGGTTCCAGACTGTAGCGCCTAGAACCGCTCGGCCTTTCCGGCCGGCCATCCCGAATCCAAGTCCATTGCCTTACCACGGCGTCAGCTCTCTCGATCGAGGTCATTAGAGGCCTGGTACAAACTCAAGTAAGACAAAGATGGGGAAGGAAATCGGCTGTTCCTTTTAAAAGATGTCAATCCCGTATTCATCGTAATCAGTTCAGAGAAACGACAGCAAATCTTAATCTGCACCTCTTAATAAAAATGTGAAACACACAGATGACGTGGTACATGTATACATCATCTGCAAGTATCTAAATGGTTGGAGTTGCAGCTCTCTATTAAAGATGAAACACCCACCAGAGTATATTAGTGTTGTTCGTGTCTGGTGTTGTCACCAGTCCTGGTAGAGTATATAAGGGACGTGGACGGTGTCAGATGTTGAGTGATCATTGTGACAGACACGAAGATGCCACGTACTCGTGCGAGGCAGCGTTGTCAGCACCGAACAATGTTTGGAGGTGGCCGCATTGTGAGTCTCCATTTGCTGGCTGGCCGAATCTTGCGATATCCAGATTTATGGGGCATTCGGATGTGACAATGGCCCGATGTAGGACACCCTGCGAACGTGAGGGCAGACACACTCGTCGTCAAGGTTCCAGTAGATCATGTATGATACTAAAAAGGAAGGATCGTCGTATTGTGCACCAAGCTGATCGTGTCATCTTCACATCTGTGCCTGCCAGCCACGAACAAGTGATAGATTCCTTACTACAGTCTGCGTCATCCCGTACCGTTGATGGGAGACTATCAGCAGCCAGACTAGGGAATTACTACCCCTTGGGTAGCTGCCGTTAACATGTAACATCACGATAAAATAAGAGAAATCAGAGCTCGTTTGTCCCTCGCGCCGTTCGAGAGTGGAACGGTGGAGAGACAGCTTGAAGGTGGTTCATTGAACCCTCTGCCAGTCACTTTATTGTGAATTGCAGAGTAATCACGTAGATGTAGATGTAGATGTAGATGTAGATGAACACCACAACACAAGCGATTGGGCTAGGGGTGGTGCCGTGGCCAGGAAGCATTGCCTGCCGATGAAGGAAGTCGCATTGTGTTCAGCGATGTTCCGCACCATCCCGGATGACCATTGTCGGTGAGCATGGCAGTGACGTGGGGAGGGGTACCATTCTTACAATGTTTTAGAGAGGCACAACGATGTTAATCCTGGCGTCATGGTGAGAGGAGTCATGGGGTATGACTTCAGGTCACGGCTGGTAGTGATTCTGACGAGACGACGCTATGTCATGGACATTCTGCCTCCTGATGTGTTACCTCTCATGTGACAGTATCATGGTGCCATTTTTCAGCAGGACAATGCTCGTCCTCATATGGTACTTGGCTCTATGAACAAAATGCATGATGTTAAGGTACTCTCTTGGCCACCAATCTCGCCAGATCTGTCCCCACTAAAGCATGTTTGGGACCAGCTCGGACGTCAACTCTATACCAATGTCACTATCCAGGATATCAAGGACCAGTTACAACAGCTGTGGGCCAGCTTGCCTCAATAGAGGATCCAACTGCTTTATGACACCCTTTCCAGCCAAAGCAGTGCATGTATGCAGGCCAGAGGGATGCCACATGCTTTGTACATTTGACTCAGTTTTGTAATCGCTGAAGTAACATCAGATCCCCTCTCAACCTGTGAGGTTTCATTTCGTTTCCTCTGACCCTTTCGAGTGCTTTGCTCGTTTGTCAAGCTGTGTATAACTCTTTTCTACAGGTGTAAATTGCTCTAAGTCTGTATATATCCGACAGATTGGCTGGCACCACACTGCCACATTATCGAATTTATCTAGTTGGTTGATTTGGAGGAGGGAACCAGACAGCGAGGTAATCGGTCCCATCGAGTTAGGGAAGGAAGTCGGCCGTGCCCTTTCAAAGGAACCATCCCGGCATTTGGCTGAAGCTATTTAGGGAAACCACGGAAAACCTAAATCAGGATGGCCGGATGCGGGTTTGAACCGTCGTCCTCCCGAATGCAAGTCCAGTGTGCTAACCACTGCTCCACCTCGCTAGGTCCGAATTTGTCTAGTTTTGGGTCATAAATATATGGTCATACAGTCCCATAAATTAGCACTACAATATGAACCCTTTCTTACACTGTATCTCGACATTTTTCAACAAATAAAGCGCCTCTTACTAGAATGGTAACTATTATTAGAAATTTCTGTTACATTCCTAACAAAAGTAGGTCTTTCTCCTTTTTTCGGTTTGCATCCGAAGCAGAAAAACTTATTCGACATATTTGCTAATATTAAATAAGTGCGTAAAAGAAACGGGTGGAAAGGTATTCACGTTTCGTTCTTAGCACAATCTGTAAACAGAGCGTTATCCGTAAGCCACGTAACAATTGATGTTGCCGGTGTGCATAGTACCCTATCCACACTCCATAGATACTCCTTTTCTATGGTTGTTATGTTGTAGGATGAAGTCATTACGTATTGAACCGGCGTGAAGATGGGTGAGGGCATGAAGGGTATCATATATAAGCCTATGGACCTGTCAGTCACTGCTCAATGAGAAAAGACACAGACATTTGTGTGCCCACCTGTACTAGTGGAATTGCACTGATATGCTGATTATTTGTATATCCAAACATTTCAATGCCAAGTTTAGTTTCATTGTTTGTCGTCTTCGTGGTGTTTCTACTTTAAAGATCAGCAGTGTTTTTTCGAAATTGGCATGTGTCCGCTACCTTCGGCTGACTCAGGCGATGCGCAGCATCTATGGTTTTGTGCGCAGTCCTGTGACAAGAAGCATACGGAACTTCACTGGCAATTGCGTAGTGTATTCGCGGGTTGCTGTTATTTTTATAATCTTCACTAGTTTATTAATTCCGTTGTTACAGAATACGAGTGTATTCGGTGTTTATCGGGTGTTAAGGATTACCCAGCCTACTGTTCCACGGTATTGATAAATCGCCTCAGAGAACCAACAGAAGATCTCCTTTGCGACGGCTGCTGGCGAAGGCAGGAACGCGGACGTGGGCAGGGGCAGCATATGGCGTGTCTGTGAAGCGCCGCGTGCCACGGAGTCACGCCCGCCGATACTTGCACGTGCAGATCGTATATCATCCCAGAACGCGCATTCCCCGCCTCGACCTTCCTGTAGCCAACGTAAGCATTTCGGCAGGCCTTTATCTGGGGGAAGGCGAGAGCAGCGTGAAACAAAGCATCGGACTGCTGCTGCAGACCCAGTACGGAACTGCAGCAATTCGTCTTTAGCGCAAAAATAGGACCTGTGAAAATGTCAGTCCGAGTCGTATTCGGCTGTTGATAATGCAAAATTACAACAAATCTTACACTTCCAGAAAATGTTAATGGGAAGGTAGTTAGAGCCACACCGGAAAAGAATGAAGGAGGAAACTGCTACAGTTGAATTATCTAAATCGTTAATTCTCTAGTGTGCTTTTCTTTGGAAAAGAGAACTTTGATAGTTTACTGTCTGTATTTGTCCCACAGCTCGCGAAAATAAAGATTTTTTGAAGGACAACGCTTTTGGTTCTGACTATCAGCTTTCCTTCACTCAGAACGACTGTAACTTAGATCGATAGGGTGATTGTTCTAGTGGAATGTTTCGTGCTCACACACATTAAAAAAATGTGGACATCCTGTAGCATCTATAAACATTCCAAACCATGTGAAGCTTTAGTTTCTCGCGGCGTATAAAATATTCAAACAACTTACGGGTCCGCAGCTCGTGGTCGTGTGGTAGCGTTCTCACTTCCCGCGCCCGGGTTCCCGGGTTCGATTCCCGGCGGGGTCAGGGATTTTCTCTGCCTCGTGATGACTGGGTGTTGTGTGATGTCCTTAGGTTAGTTAGGTTTAAGTAGTTCTAAGTTGTAGGGGACTGCTGACCATAGCTGTTAAGTCCCATAGTGCTCAGAGCCATTTGAACCAATTGAACAACTTACGGGAATGCAGCCGGGTGACATGTTCGACAGTCATCGGCATATCAAAGAGTGAACGCCCTGTCAATTTCAAGGACAAATACAACGAGAGCAACGAGGGAGCGCTGTACAAAGTAATTTAAAACCTCAGTACACAGAGTATAAGCCAAAAGACAACACACACACACACACACACACACACACCACACACCACACACACTAGCACCATCGCACAACAAAAGACGACCAACGTCCGAAGTTATCGATAGTAAATATTAATTATTAACGGCTTAGTATTAACTCTGTCCCACTGTTGTTTGATCGGGGAAAGAGCAGTATTTTAAGCAGGATTTAAGCAAAAACTTCCGTCTTTATTTCTAAGATCACTTGCCATAGCACTCTGTCTTAAGGCCACGAGTGGCCTACCGGGACCATCCGACCGCCGTGTCATCTTCAGAGGAGGATGCGGATAGAAGGGGCGTGGAATCAGCACAGCGCTCTCCTGGTCGTTATGATGGTATTCTTGACCGAAGCCGCTACTATTCGGTCGAGTAGCTCCTCAATTGGCATCACGAGGCTGAGTGCACCCCGAAAAATGGCAACAGCGCGTGGCGGCCTGGATGGTCATCCATCCAAGTGCCGACCACGCCCGAGAGAGCTTAACTTCTGTGATTTGACGGGAACCGGTGTATCCACGGCGGCAAAGCCGTTGCAAGATCACTTGCTAATTTAATCTAAACTGATTCCCAAGTAACACTAGCTCAATAGCTAGAAGTGCGTACCAGACTCTCCGTATTGTTACATTCCATAGAACGACCGGTGGCAAGGCAATGTTCTGCCACAACAGATTTGCTCAAGTGCTGTTACCGTGTTTTATGCTCATGCCCAATGCACAGGTCTTCCACTGTCCTGGTGGTCTGACACATGGTACAACAGGAAGATATCATCCTTCACATAGCCTAAAAGGGGCCCTAAGCTTAGACGGTAGTCGAAAAACACAGTTAATATATTTTTTCGCAGAATTACAACCAAATCTGCTACAAATTCTACCTGCATAAAGAGAAAGACCGTCGACTTTGAAGCCATCTCGTTATTTTCGTCACTCAACCGTCTCATGGTTGGTCGATAGTGCAACTTGCGTCTGATTTGTCTTTCTCTACAACAATTCTGGCGAAAGGTGATTTAAGATGGGCTAATTCAACTGACAGACTTGCAGAGTCTAAGTTGACGTGGGCCCTGTGAACCAAGCAAGGTGCAAGATACACCTTCACACTGAGCTAGATGGTGACATCTGTCATCCTAAAGATACAAATCAGTACCATCAGTCTTTCCTGTTGCCAGCGCATCAACGAAGGGAAGGCAGCCATCCTTCTCCACCTCCATTGTCAAGCGAATACCCAGCTGCATTGAATTCAGATGTTCTAAAAAGCCGTATAAATTCTCACTTCTATGAGGCCAAACAACGACAGCATCATCTACATATTTGGAAAAAAAAACGTTTCTCGAAATTTCCCATAAACAGATTGACAATAGTAGGCGACAAAGGGCTCCCCGTTGCAATTCCATCCATTTGTTCATAGAATAGGTCAGTGAAGAAAAATTAAGTGGAAGTCAAAACACGTCGAAATACGTTCGTTAATTCAACCTAACCTCAATTAACCGTAACAAATCAGACAGAGGAACACGAGTGAAGAGAGAGACCATATCAAAACTTACTAAAATATCAAAGCCATTCAGACGCAGTCTCTCTAATAGACGTAAGAAATCCGCCAATTTCTTAATGTGATAATCACACCGAACTACTAGTGCGCTCAGTAGAATAGCAACGTGTGTTGCTACGATGTATCTCGGACCATCAGTGTTACTGATAATAACCCTAAGAGGAACCCTTCCCTTGTGGGTCTTCTGAGGGCCATATAATCTAGGGGGGGACAGCACAATAAGAGTTAAGTCTCTTAATAGTCTCTTGCAACAAGGAACTTCCTTTACGAGGTTGTTAGCCTTCCTTTCAATCCTTTTTGTCGGGTCAGCCTTGAGCCTTCGATACTCTAGATCAGATGTACGAGCCGAAATCTCATGGTTTGACAAACGTATTCCCTGAAGTCCGACATTCTGCCTCAGTCGAACTCACTAACGTCAACGAGACACTCTTATAATTGATTTCACGTTTGCACTTGATATGATGGCTGTTCGGGTGTACTGATGTAAAACTAACCTGTCCAGCCAACCTAGATAAGATACTGCTGGGACTGCATGTGAATCATTTATGGTTAGCTGGTAAAACGTTGTACATATATTTCGAGTTTGGATTCATTTGAGCCATTCTTCCTATGTGTTGGTATTTTCACAAATGTTAGACTAGAAAAATGGTAGACTGGTGTGTAACGTCCCATCGAGGACAAAGTCATAAAAGACAGATGAGGTCGTTTGTGATGAACAGTGCCGAAGTGGTCAGGTAAGAGAAAGGATATCGGCACTTTTCTTTTTGGTATGAACCAACTAGGCGTTTGCCTACGTGATTTACGGAAACCACGAAAAACCTGAATCAACATGCCTGGACTGGCATTCGAACTCCACTCCTCCAAATATGATTCCAGTGCCGTAATAGCCTTTACCACCTCGCTCGTTTCACAGACATTAATGTTGTACCAGTACTACTAGCCACAGCTCAAAACGTAACGGTGATATAAAATTATCTGCAAAAATACCTCAGCCAATGTATCACATAGAATCATTACACTATTATGAAAGTCTTGAAGCCCTTAGAAGTTGTAAATTTATAATTTTACACAAGTTGATGGTAATATCACTCTATCGGTGGTCTTCTACCAAACGAAAGCTCTGTGCTTCATGCTACAGGGTGATATGCGGTGAATGGTGTTAAAATGAATAGCATGTTGATTTTAAGAAAAATTATTGATACGAATTCTAAGTTTGAAATCTCCTATTTAATTTACATGATCACTTACTAAAAATTATGTCATTCAAGTGACGGCCATTCTCTCGAATACAAATTTCAACACACTGCCGGAAGTTGGTGTGGTGTGGTCAGTCAAACCCACCTCCTTTTTAAGGGCCGCTTTTAACCCTATTAAACTTTGCGGTATGTTATTATAGACACCTGTGGTAGCCCTGCTATATTCCAAGGCCGTGCTATCTTGCGAGCTCCAGAAATCGACCAGCATATGACCACAACATTTCTACGAACCAGCAGCCCGGCAGTGGAGAGCTAAAACCATTCCATACACATAGTGCTGCTACGACTACTCAGATCTGTCTCTGTACCCTCACAGGCCTCTTTCAGCGAAGAGAAATTTACGAATCTTACACCAGATCCACTAACTATATATTTCCCTCCAGCACAGTCAAAAACATCAAGCTGCCAGTTTTTCTTACAATCGCAAAGCGATATAATTATGTGATGGTACTGTCACATCACCTCCTGTTTTTGGAAGAATAAAACCCACTTGATGGCGATCCTCGATCATCACTGATTACTGACTCCACAAGGAAAAGAATAATATTCCAAATTAATCATCGGGAATCAAAAAGTCCCGAAACTCCCAGCAATTTTCCATACAATGATAAGACAAAGTTTAAAAATATAAACTATGGGAAACTTCATCCTTGAATCGATGAAAAATTAATACAATTGCACCTTTAGCCTGGATTTTACGTTGCATTCTTGTAATGACATGTAAAAAGAGTTAATAGTATTATCTAAAAATTGTGTTTCAAAATTATTTGAACATATGGACGTTTATGAAAAATGAAGTAAAGTTACTTATCCACATAGCCGTTAATGCAATAACTTTCTAGTGGCTGCCTCATTCGGCCACACACATGCTAAAATCGAAAAGTAAAATTTAATTGTTAAATTACTTGAACGTGATCAACTCAAAAAATGTTGGCTTGCGCTGTACTTACTATTCTAATGGCAATGTGCCTGCCGCTAAAATTCAGGAACGAGTCCGGGTACGATTAAGAGCGTTGGTGTGGTAACCCTCTACGCCCCACCCACGAATATGTTTCCCGTTTCTACCTGAAGGGTTGGGCGCTAATGACCATAGAAGTTTTGCGCCCTAAAACCACAAACCAAAAAAAAAAATACCTGAAGGGTGTGTTTTTGAAGATATAACGGCTATCTACAAATTTCTAGAACATTCCAGAACATTCGCGAGTATTCGAGAGCATTCCACAGCGTTCCAGAATGTTCCGGAATGTGACACAATGATCCGGCAAGTTCAGGGGCATTCGGGAATGTGCAAGAATGGCCAGGAATATCCAAGATCACTGTAAAATATTCCACAACACTCTCGAATGTTGTGGAATGTTCTGGAACATTGTGGACCATTCGAAGCCTTTTTGGTATGTCCTGAAATTCGCCACTGTTGGGAATACCGATTGTCAGAGAAATATAAAACAAAACATGTCGTGAGTTCAAACGGCAGTTTCTTATCAGTGACGAAGGGAGGAACCGGAATAGTAGTGCACTGAGTGAATAAAAATAAACAGTGACATATGAATAGTCAAAGTGATAGAGTGATTCAATATAAATGGAAAATAAAGTGTGAAAAATGTGTAAAGTGTACTTAGTGTATTTGTTAGTAAAAAGTTGACTTCATTTATATTTTAAACAATGCCCAAACGTACAAGAGGCCGCGCGGGATTAGCCGAGCGGTCTTAGGCGCTGCAGTCGTGGACTGTGCGGCTGGTCCCAGCGGAGGTTCGAGTCCTCCCTCGGGCGTGGGTGTGTGTGTTTGTCCTTAGGACAATTTAGGTTAAGTAGTGTGTAAGCTTAGGGACTGATGACCTTAGCAGTTAAGTCCCATAAGATTTCACACACATATTTTAGAAGACCTTGCCAGTTCGTAAGCAAAACGGCAGAAATAAAAAGAACAGCGAAGATACGAAACAGACGAAGGGCGCGAAGCACATTTGAGTTCCCAACGAACGAGAATGAGCACCATGAGAAGCAGAGAAATCGAAGAATAACGAAATGAACGGACTGAAGAATCACGAATTGCAACAGACTCCTATAAAAAATGACTGCGAACTCAAGCCAGCAATGAACATACCCTACGAGAAGCGCGGACAAGGACAAGTAAACAGTACAGCCTAACAAATTAAGCATTCCACTACGAGTCAACGACAGAATATAACAAACACAAACACGTCGTAACCGGAAAAATGGATAATATCTGCCAGTTTTGCAATGCAAAAAATTTCAGTAAAGAAACACCAGGATCCTGTCGCATGAATGGAAAAATTCGATTACCGTCTGTGGAAGTACCTCCGCAGGAATTTTTATGTTACATGACTGGACAAACTCCAGATTCAAAACACTTTCTTTAAAATGTAAAAGCTTACATCGCCAGCTTCCAGATAACTTCTTTCGGCGTCATTTCGATCAACACTAACTGCGATGAAATCGATTATGTTTTTTCCATCCACCGACAAACCTATCACAACTTGGGATCATTACTACTACTACTACTACTACTTCTACTACTACTACTACTACTACTACCACCACCCAGCGATGATCATAAATTTATGCGAGTATATTTTAGGAAATGAAGAAACGGAAATTGATTAATGATGCACAAATATCAGTGGATTGAGACGAGAAAAATGGTTCAAATGGCTTTGAGCACTATGAGACTTAACAGCTATGGTCATCATAGAACTTAGAACTACTTAAACCTAACTAGCCTAAGGACATCACACACATCCATGCCCGAGGCAGGATTCGAACCTGCGACCGTAGCGGTCGTGCGGCTCCAGACTGTAACGCCTTTAACTGCTCGGCCACTCCGGCCGTAATCAATTGATTCACATATTCAAAACAGCACTGGACCGAATGATTTTTGACGAATATATATATATATATATATATATATATATATATATATATATATATATATATATATATATATATAACTTGACTGGTCAGAGATCTCACTAAACCCAAGATGTAAACAACCATGCATGAGCAGCGCCTATTAGACGGAGGGGGTCCGACAGCCGATCAGTTCCAGTCATTCCACCAGGAAGGAGGTACACGGCTCGTGTTGTCTGTAGTACAACCATGCCTAGACGGTCAATACCGCGGTTCGATCGCGTCCGCATTGTTACTTTGTGCCAGGAAGGACTCTTAACAAGGGAAGTGTCCAGGCGTATCGGAGTAAACCAAAGCGATGTTGTTCGGACATGGAGGAAATACAGAGAGGCAGGAACTGTCGATAACATGCCTCGCTCAGGCCGCCCAAGGGCTACTGCTAACCTAACAGCAACGCCACCATGTTGAATAATGCTTTTCGTGCAGCCACAGAACGTCGTGTTAAGACTCAAACTGTGCACAATAGTGGGCGAGCGGCTCTAGGCGCTACAGTCTGGAACCGCACGGACGCTACGGTCACAAGTTCGAATCCTGCCTGGAGCATGGATGTGTGTGATGTCCTTAGGTTAGTTAGGTTTAAGTAGTTCTAAGTTCTAGGGGACTGATGACATCAGAAGTTAAGTCCCATAGTGCTCAGAGCCATTTGAACCATTTTTGTGCGCAATAGGCTGCATAATGCGAAACTTCACTCCGGACGTCCATGGCGAGGTCCATCTTTGCAACCACGACACCATGCAGCGCGGTACAGATGGGCCCATCAACATGCTGAATGGACCACTCAGGGTTTGCATCACGTTCTCTTCACGGATAAGTGTCGCGTATGCCTTCAACCAGACAGTCGTGGGTAGAGAAAACCAAAGACCGCGATTCATTGGCAGAACACTTAGAAGGTGCAACAGGTCTACCAAAGAGACTGCTTACACTACGCTTGTCCGCCCTATTCTGGAGTACTGCTGTGCGGTGTGGGATCCGCATGAGGTGGGACTGACGGATGACATCGAAAAAGTAGAAAGAAGGGCAGCTCGTTTTGTATTATCGCGAAATAGGGGAGATAGTGTCACAGACATTATATGTGAATTGGAGTGGCAATCATTAAAACAAAGGCGTTTTTCGTTGCGACGGGATCTTCTTATTAAATTTTCAATCACCAGTTTTCTCCAACGACTGCGAAAACATTCTGTTGGCACCCATCTACATAGGGAGAAGTGATCATCACAATAAAATAACAGAAATCAGGGTTCGCACGGAAAAATTTAAGAGCTCGTTTTTCCCGCGTGCCGTTCGAGAGTGGAACGGTAGAGAGACAGCATGAAGCTGGTTCATTGAACCCTCTGCCAGGTACTTGATTGTCAATAGCAGAGTAAACACGTAGATGTAGAGGTAGACGTGTTTGGTTTGGAGGCAACCCAGTCAGGCTGAACGCCTTAGACACACTTTCCAGCGAGAGCGACAAGGTGGAGGTTGCCTGCTGTTCTGGGTTGGCATTATGTGGGACCGACGTTCGCCGCTGGTGGTCATGGAAGGCACCGCAACGGCTGTAGGATACGTGAATGCCATCCTCCGACCGATAGTGCAACCATATCGGCAGGATATTGGCGAGGCATTCGTCTTCATGGACGACAATTTGCGCCCCCATCGTGCACATCTTACGAATGACTTCCTGCAGGATAACGACATCGCTCGACTAGAGTGGCCAGCATGTTCTCCAGACATGAACCCCATCGAACATGCCTGGATAGGTTAAAAAGGACTGTTTATGGACGACGTGACCCACCAACCACTCTGAGGGATCTACGCTGAATCGGCGTTGAGGAGTGAGACTATCTGGACCGACAGTGCCTTGGTGAACCTGTGGATAGTATGCCACGACGAATTCAGACATGCATCACTGCAAGAAGACGTGATACTGGGTATTAGAGGTCCCGGTGTGTACAGCAATCTGGACCACCACCTCTGAAGGCCTCGCTGCATGGTGGTACAACATGCAATGTGAGGTTTTCAGAAGCAATAAAAAGGGCGGAAATGATGTTTATCTACATCTACATCCATACTCCGCAAGCCACCTGACGGTGTGTGATCTCTATTCTAATTTTCTGCACAGCATCCGGAACTCTCGGAACGGTGGTGATGCAAAACTTACAAAATGAAAAATATTATTTATAAACAAGTATTTTAAATAGTTACAATATGTTTTCAATATTAATTATCACTTATACTTTAACAATTATTGTAAATAGTTAGATACGTTTTCAGTTTTTTTTTACCTGTTATACTTTAAAGTTTATCCTTTTATTCCAACTGCCACACAATCCATATCCATTCTCTGAGCAAGACCGGGTACCCCAGCTAGTAAAGTAATAAAAACATGTATTTATGGATAATTGTTTGTGTAGGCTTATTTTACACAGTCGGGTAGGTCAGAGTGGCTACATCATTCGCCCAGCGGGAGAATGCGTGAGTAGCAATACAGGCGGAGCGCAGGGTGCGTTCACAAAGCGTTATCAGCTGTCCGATGCACGCCGTGACAGTAGGCATGCGATTGCCACATTTTGAGGTATTTGTTTCAGGCAAGCGGCGCGCTTCTCTCTTCTCTTCACTCTCCCCGACGTCGCCCTCCTGCGACAGCTGTTGTCCTCAGGATACAACCCCATCAGTCGATCCTAACAGTTAATCTAAAATGAAAGCGCAAACCTGGTATTACTTTTACTATTGGAAATGATCTCTATTCAAAACAAACAAGCACGATTTCCACTTCCAAACGAAGGGTGATGAAAGTCAAATTACTTGTATAAGGAAATCAAAAAGAGTAACTGATTGTTCCCTTAAAAAAGTTTCTATATGGCTGGTTCAGCAAGAGTGGCTAAGTTTACTTTCTGCATTTACGCATCAATTCGTCAATTCGTTAGGCTGACAGTGAGAGGCTAAACACACATTATCTCAACATAAATATCTCGTCTGGCACTCTCAACGCACTCATGGCTAAAACTGGCGGCTGACAGGAAACGTCATTAAACAAACGGCTATTTCCCCGGGGCGTGCGCTCACAGCCGGTGGAGAGCCCAAATATAGTTTCACAACATCACGTCAAAGAGCGAACTCCCGTCAATAAACGCATAAAGGTCATACCCTTCCAAACTCTATTAATCAGTGTCAGAGATCAACAGTCTTCCACAAACAGAATACTTCCGAACTCTCATGATAATAAAACACTGCCTTTAATACTCAGAACTGCCAACCGATAAAAGGAAAGTATAAGTTGCCGTATAAGAAAACACAGAGAATGTGACGGAACGATACTCGACATTTTATTACCTCTCGCAGTTGAAGCATCCGGAACAAATTACACGTGACATCTATCGAGTAAGTATGCAGACGTTTGTCGAAGATCGCTGCTACATCATTTTATCTGCAACAGTCGAAAACATGAATTAGCTTTCTAACAGTGAAAGGATCTTCACGAAACGGGCATAAGAATTAAAGCAACAATGCGTGTGTACACAGTCACACACAAACTCTCCCAACCCATAAGTGAAGCACGCAAATTATGCCCCCAAAAAAACAACTAAATGCATATCTTAGCCAAGCAAAGACAAAAACACTACATACAGGACATTTTAAAAAAAGAAACGACATACGGGACATACAAAGTAAACATTTATTTCTATGATCGGACACATTGTCCCTTCAGCGTTGTCCACCTCGGCCAACAATTCATTACTTCGTCTACATTCGTTATCTGCTCCACTATCAGATGAAGATTGCGGACTGCGTCCTGGAGCAGTATCCCGTAATTCTATCATTCCAACGGTTCCGTTTTCTCGCTCCGTCGGCGGCGCCGACATTACATGATTTCTGAGGCGTCTCTTCCTCAAACTACTGCGGTTTTTTGCCACGCCACCTCGGCTTTGAAGCACGGCTTCTAGTGCCTTCACTACGTCCCTCTACATTTGTGTTTGCGCGCTCGCTACTGCAGCCATTTTCACACTGGCGCGAGTGGTACACAACACCCTCTCTTTTCTCCTCATGCTTGAAGCGACCCACGTCAAAGAGAATTAATCCGAAAGTCTCAGAGTCGTTCCTTTGCACACAAATGAGTCTTCGTTTTTGCTCTGTTGACATCGAGTACAATAATCATAATAATTGGATACGCTCACCACTGTTATGCGGATGGTCCAGACGTCGATTCTTTTGAACAATTCTGTCGAAATATATGTCGCGTGACTGGAAACGCTGTGCTGCGAGGGACGGACCTTAAATAATGCTCAAGTGAACTGCATTCCCTGCCACCACTCCACTTCACTGTTTGGGAATCAGGGTCCATGCTCTTTGCGCAGTTTTGTATTACTGGCAACACCCCAGCAATAGCTTCCCCACTCAAATGGCTATTTTAATTTTTTTTATTTTTTTTCTGTGCGTGTGCCACTACACATACACAGCCCACTGCCACCAACGTAAACTCAGCTCAGAGTGAGATCTAGCAGATGACGGACGTTCGAAGTTGTGAGACAATGCTCTTTAATTAATTTAACGGAAATATTTTATTAAAGATCACAGTGACCCTGGAGTACACGTTGTGTAACTGCTCTGTCGCTGAGTGTGAACTTCATTTATGTGAAAATGGCACGTAGGAATGACATTTTACTAATGGTAGGTGCTATGCGGAAAGCATTGTGACAAGAATTCAATTGTGAAAGTGACATAAGTGACTTTCGTGACGGAAGTGATTCTGAAGCTGATACTCCTGCAGCAGTTATGGGCAATGGCGAAAGACCAGTATACTGAATCTTCAGACAACGATGAAGAAAAAAAAGCAGTCGTCCACGGTAAGACTGGTTATTGTTGGAACACAGCTGTCCGTAATAGTTTGGGCCTGCCAGCTGCCAATAACATTGTAGTCCATATTCCAAGAGTGTGAAAATAATGAATGAACCGATTTATGAATAACTGAGAACACCTCAAAATATTCGTGTAATAAAAAATGTCGTGTGACGAAGGCCTCCCGTCGGGTAGACCGCTCGCCTGGTGCAAGTCTTTCGATGTGGCGCAACTTCGGCGACTTGCGCGACGATGGGGATGAAATGATGATGATTAGGACAACACAACACCCAGTCTCTGAGCGGAGAAAATCTCCGACCCAGCCGGGAATCGAACCCGGGCCCTTAGGATTGACAGTCTTTCACGCTGACCACTTTTTTTTGGGGGGGGGGGGACGGCGCGCCTACCCGGGTCCAGGAAGCAGCGCGTTTGCGCTCTTTTATTATTATTATTATTATTATTATTATTATTATTTGTTTTTTTACCAGGAACAGGGTAAATGAACAAAAGATATTTATTGGTACAAACTTAAATACAACAGAAATGCCATCCTTCCAGTGAAAATAACACATGACATTATACTCGTACAAGGCGAGCAATTTTTTTTTTATGAACAAGGTGTAGGAAAAAAAAGAATAATAATACTGATGTAAGCTAAGAGGTGTGAAGCAATATACAGTGGAGTGAGGGAAAAACTAGTGTTTTCTGGTGTAGTGCATAAAAGAAATGAGGCGCGTGTCCATGCGTCGACTCCACTGTGGGTTACAAATGTAGAAAGTAGCGCGGGGGGTCTCAGATGTCATCAGGGGGGGCAGGAGTGCTGTCGGTGTGTGGCACCATCCAACTGAGCGGGGGTGACGTAAAGATCGCATGTAGGTAATTGGCGAAGAAGGCGCGGTAGCGCGGTCGGTGTTCGACTTCACTGTGGGCGGTTTGTAAGAACTGCCAGAAATCAAGGCGTGATTTGTCGCCATCATTATACATGTAGGTGATTGTCCATCCCTTGACCCATACAATCGCATAATTTTTGGTAGCAGGGAAATAAGTATTCTCAGGATGGATAAAAGTCCATGGGTCAATCGAGTCCGGCGGAACGCGGGGGTAACAGGCAACGAACTGTAGGGCAAGTTTCCAGACGTCACTGGTGGCAGCACAACTCAGGTGATGGACATCATCATCCACGAGGTGGCAAATGGAACAAAGTGGAGAGTCCTTTAGTCCGATGGCGTGAAGACGATGATTTGTGGCGAATTTTCCATTTGCGACTTGGTACCATGTTACCCGGACGTTGGAGGGAAGAAAAGGCAGGTGGATGTGACGCCAAACCGTGGGCCACCGCGTGGACGGGTGTCTCAGTTCGATATTGTTGCTGGATATGGAACGAAGGAGTGGGGTGTAAAAATCTTTAGATTGAGGAGAACGCGTGGTCGGTAAGTGTGTGTGAGCATAACTGAAGTCGACGATGAAATCAGAAATGTGCGTCAGCTGGTGCGTGATGTGTCCGACTGGTACTGGTGGTGTTATGGTCGCGGACACAAGAATTTCCAGCAAGTTGCGCGTAAGAGAGGTGCCCCCGCGCCACTGCTTGTGCATGGTGGACATGTACAAGGACGCCGCGCGGAGTCGCACATTGACAAGGCCGAGGCCCCCCGCTCGTGGGGGAAGGGTGAGCGTGTCGTAGCGGACCTTAAAGAGCGTACCGGCCGTAAGGAAGTATCCGAAGGTACCCTGGAGGCTGCGTCCAATAGTGATGGCAGCGGGAGGACCTGTGCAATGTGGACCATTCTGGACGCTACATGTTGATTGAGGTATTGGACACGTTGTAAAGAATCGAGTCGTCGGAGAAGATTTTGTCGCACCGTCGTGCGGATAGTTTGGAGTGCACGTCGAAAATTGATGGCAGCGGAGCGGCGCACGGTGGAGGTGAAAATGATACCACGGTATCGTAGTTTTTGTACACACGGGAGAGGTGCTAAGTCGTCTTGTGAGAGGCCGCGTCCAATGGGCATCGCCGCGGATTTAGCCACATTCATGTTACTGCCAGCTGCAGAGCCGTACGTTGATATCAAATCAAGTGCCGTGTGTGTTTCACTCCGTGAGCGGATCAAGAGGAGGAGGTCGTCCGCATACGCACGACATCGAAAACTGTGCTGTCGCAAAGTGAGGCCAGAGAGGTGGCTCGTCAGACTCCCGATGAGTGGCTCCAGGCTTATGGCATAGAGTAGGGTCGAAAGTGGGCAGCCTTGCCGTACGGAACGCCGGATCGCCACTGGTCCCGCCACACGGCCATTAACCTGAATCAGCGATTCGGCGGTGCCGTACAGGCGCCGGATCACGTCGATAAAGGCTGGTGGAAAACCCATGTGGTTCATCACTGAGAACAGAAAAAGATGCCGCACTTTGTCGAATGCGCTGTCAAAATCAATGGCAACCACTGCGGCGCGTAGTCTGCACGCCGCTGCCAGTGCAATTAAATCGCGACATTCTCCTGTGGCCGTTTGTATATTAACTGAGGCGCCCGGAGTTGTCTGTTCCGGGGATAGAATGCTAGGCAGGACCTTGCGGCATCGCGTTGCCAGTAGGCGTGCAAAAATTTTACAATCTGCGTTAAGAAGAGTCAGGGGACGGTAATGTGCTGCCGTCACACCTGGTGTCGGTTTGTGGATGGGTATAATAATTCCCGTGACGAAGGACGGCGGTACGGCGTTCCCCATCGTCAGCAGTTCATGAAACATCGTTGTCTACCGTGACGCCATTAGTGCGAAGAAAGCGCGATAAAATTCTATCGGCAATCCGTCGACACCAGGTGACTTATTCAGAGCACCTTTTTTGATTGCATCATGGATTTCGTCACGCGTAATGGGCTCCATCAGCTCGTCCGCTTCGTCGCTGGTGAGGGTGCGAGTTACGTGTGGTAACACAGACTCCTCAGCGTGGTTGTTGGTAGTCTCCTCCTGGTACATTGTGCGGTAGTGGTCGACAAAGGCACTGACGATTTCGGCCTGGCTAGTGACGTGCTGGCCGCGACAGGTGGTGATCTCGGTGATGAGTTGTTGTCGTCGATGTTTCCTATTGGAGGCGATATGATGCATGGTCGGATGTTCTTGTTCCGCCAAATCTTGACATCTGGTTCGCACCATAGCCCCCTGCAGTCGACGACGAGTCAAAGTTACAATTTGCGTCTTAATCCTGCTGCGTTCCCTCTGGGTGTCGGGGGTGGGCAGTTGGGCGTCCAGGTCGCGGAGAACGGCGTAGAAATAGTCGGTAGTGTGCCGGCGCCACTTAGCAATTTCCTTTCCATACTGAATCAAAGTACGTCGTATGGCAGGTTTGGCACATTCCAGCCACCAGGTCAAGGTCGTGCAGTATTTAGGTAAGCGACGTTCAAAGGTGGCCCATGTCTCGGTAACACGTTGAAGACATTCGGGATCGTGAAGATGGGAGGTGTTTAGCTTCCACGGTGCACGACTGCGCCAGACCACTTGCTTGGGGAAGAGAATGTTGCAGATGTAGGCACAGTGGTCTGAAAAGGCCAGGGGCCAAAGTTCTGCACCTTGGACTGCAGGTGTGAGTTCCCGAGAGACGTAAATTCTATCAAGGCGGCTCGCGGAGTGACTCGTCTGGTAAGTATGTCCAGGCGCGTCGCCGTGCTGAACTTCCCAAGTGTCGCGGAGCAACAGATCTCGGACGACAAGACGCAGTTCTTGACAGGTGTTGTAGTGGGGCACTTGATCTTTAGGGTGCAAGACACAATTAAAATCACCCCCAAGCAAGTAATGATCGCAGCGTCCAAGAAACAAAGGAGCGATTTCTTCTGAATAGAAGAGTGCCCTGTTGCGTCTGCGGGTGGAGCCTGACGGAGCGTAAATATTGACGATACGCGTCCCCATGACGGTGACGGCCATGCCTCTGGCAGATGGAAGGTATGTGATATCGGCCACTGGAATGCCTTCTCTGGCGTAGATGGCTACGCCGCGTCCCAGGTGGTCACCAGGAGAAGGATAAGTGTTATATCCCGCGACGTCTGGAAGTGTGGCCAAGTGTACTTCCTGTAGTAGTGTGATATCGACGTCCGACGCCCATATCATCTCTCGCAGCAGTTGAAGTTTCACGGGTGAGCTAATGGTGTTAGTGTTGATCGTCGCTATTCGATAGGTTTGGAGCCGTACCCCGCCGTGGAGGGGAACTCCACCGGCGGAGGATGAAGAGGGGCGAGGCAACGGCGAGTCGTGCCGTACGCCACCTGACGGCGTTATCAGCGGCGTAACGATGCTTCCGTCTGGGGTAACTCTGTCCCCAGCGTGTGGTCCGGATCCTCATCGGCGTCCTCACTGCACACCATTGAAGGCGTTGTCGTTGTGATGGTCGTACGTTCCACTTCGGTCGTAGGGGCGGAGGACGTCTCGGCGACAGTCGCATCGGTGGAGTCCATTGGTTCAGGAGCACCTGAGCGAGCCAGTAGAGTAGGCATCGACACATCCACAGTCGGCGTCATGTTGTCGTCATTCGTATCGTCGTGTAGGTTCTCCGAGGCCTCGTCGGGTCGGACGGCCTCTGGAGCATCAGGGGGAGGTGATCCGTCTCGTTCCGAGACCGTACGGTGTCTCCTCTTGCGCCTCTTACGTGAACGTTGTTTGCGGGTTCGTCCCTCCGTGTCGGAAGACGGAAGGGAGTCGCGTCGCTCTGAGAGGAAGGCCGTCGCGGGAACTTCAAATGAAGGGGCGTCCATATGTTCAGGCGGGTGGGTGTCGGAAGTCGTCGCTGTTGGTAGTGGCGCCGGAGTAGCGTCAGGCTTTGAGCGTGACGTGTCGGCCCCGGCGGTATCCGTAGCAGCTGGAAGGGTCACCGGTACGTGGTCCGATGGGCGGCGGCCGGTGGGAGGAGAAGAGAGCGCCGATGCGTAGGTGATCGGTAAAACCGTCGTCGGAGCCGGAGGTGCCACGGTAGCGGCTGGCAATTGGGTGATTCGTCGCTGAAGACACTCAGATCTGAGGTGGCCTTCTTTGCTGCACCCGGAACAGGTCTTGGGTGGGCCGTCGTATATGACAACCGCGCGGCACCCGCTAATTTTCAGGTAAGATGGCACGTGGTGATGGAGGTCGATGGTGATCTGCCGTACACCGTTAAGAACGGGGTACGTTTGGAATTGCGCCCAGCGTTCGGCAGTGTGGCCATGTACAGTGCCATAGGGGCGGAAAGCCGCGATAACGTCTTCCGCCGGAAGCTCGAACGGGAGTTCGAAAACTCGTATGGTGCGCATTCCTAAGCCGGAATGGTCGACAGTGACCGCTCCGACATTGCCGTCGGCGTGGCAAAAGCGTAATCCATGCTTGGTGTCACGAAGTATTCTTTCACATACCGCGTCATTGACGACTTTGACGTACACAGTACTGCTTAATATGGACAAATGGATGCCCAAGATGTCGGATGCTGGGATCTTAGCAACGTCGCGTAGGAAGCGTTCCTCTTCCAAGGCCTTTGGTCGTGCGTAGTCGTTGCAGAAGTTGAATCGTAAAGTTGATTTTCGAAAACGGTTAGCCATGGTTCTAGTGCACGTAAGCAACACGTAAGTGACGGCCGCTGAAATGTAAACAACAGCGAGCGAGCGCGCTCCGCAGGCGGAAACAACAACACGTCCGCACTGCACGGCGGCGAAAGCCGGACACCACTCAGCTACCGGGGGCCGACATTCGTGTAATAAGTGCAGTTCATTGAATGAGTAGCGTCTTCATCTAATTAAACTGCAAATAATTTCTTAAGATACGGATAACTTTCAGATTTCTTCACTGAAAAGTTCCCGTGACAATTTTTACTTATTCTCGAATTTTGGATTTATTCGTACTAATACTGGTTGAAAAAGTACATGAGAGAGGTGAAATAAGTTTAATAATTTTTTTGGAAATTTGTGGGAAGTTCTGTGGGACCAAACTGCTGAGGTCATTGGTCCCTAAGCTTACACACTACTTAATCTAAGTTAACTAACTTACACTAAGGACAACACACACACCCATGCCCGAGGGAGGACTTGAACCTCGTACGGGGCCGTGACAAGGCGTCCTATACCACGCCGCTACCCCGCGCGGCTGAGTTTAATACATGAGAGTCAAGTTTCATTATAATATATTCTATTTTTAGGTAATTTCTCCAGCAAATAACTGACGGTCAATGCGAGCCTGGTGTACACTTCGTATGACAGTTTCAGAGCTGTACACTACTTGGCTTAATAACGTTTAGCTGTACTCGGATAGGCCAGTAGCTTGATAAGCTATTTTTAAATTTTATCATCGAAGTTTCGAAACGTAGGTTCCCGGCTACCGTGTACATTAAAATTTTCCTTAACAAGACGCAGTGTCTTGTATCAAGTGGTCTCTCGTATCTAGACACTGACCCCGACGCCGTACTCGCTTCTTCAATGGAGCCTCCCCCCATAAAGGATTGTGCCTCGCTACTAGACTGTGAATCCTCGCCCCCTATATTCATACTATCTGGTATTTTTAAAAGCAGATCCACTACTTACGGTCGCTCAGTTTCTCATACCAAATTTTCCCTGTCGTATCTTCTGGTAAACCTTCATACTATTTCCCTGTCGTGTTTCATCGAAACAAACTCGTCGTTTTCAACGAATTGCACCGGCTCGGTCGCTTCCGAAACTGGTCATTCCGTAAGATTTTGCACTCCTTGTTCAAGTTCTTCATTAGTACTTTCACTCGTCTGCACCTCCTTGTCTCGGCCTGGAGTAGCCTATCTTCGGCAACCTTGAGACGAGATTCTTTTCTCCTTCCTAGCTACGCAATATTCTCCCACAACTGTTTTCTTTCTTTCTTCGCTTCATCCCTCTCTGCATCGGCTCTTGCTCTATTTGCTTCAGCCTTTGCTCTTCCTGCTTCTGCAGTTGCGTCGCTTTCGACGATATGCCTCTGCTCTTGCATCATTTTAATCCATTCTCTTTAATCGTTGTTTAGCCCATAGTGGCACGTCTCTTATATCTCCAGAAATCGAACGGTTCGGCGCAACGTTCACTTCGCTATCGTCAATCAGACCATTTGCTCTCTGCTCTTAAACCTGTTCGCTTACCTGGGTTTCAAGCATGGTAACTCTTTCCACTGCCTCCCCCTTAGGAAGTTCAAGGCTAATTTATTCCGTCTCTACTGGACTTCCATCTTGCGTAATTTTTCTAGTCTCTCTCGAACTAGCGCGATTTGACAATCCCATATTTTGGAAGGACGCAAATCTAATATATTTTTCGACGAATACACTATCAAAATATAGTAAACAGATATACTCCCTTGACACACAAAGTATCTTTACACGCACTTTTATCTGACTTCAAACGCTACATCATTATGGAAAAGAGAACCCCGTTAAATAAAAATGAAATACAAATTTCTCGCTAGCAAGGCTGCAGCTGCTGAAAAGGAATGCAAGAGAGCGAATTGGTGAGCACAAAATGACCGCTACAACTACAATATGCGCACTACATTGCAAATGGTCGCTAAAATAATAATCTGCACACTAAATTGCGACTCACCGTGTGGTTTCTAACGGCGATTGTCAGAACATTCCAGAGATAGGAATCCTGGATCAGGCACGACATGAACTAAGTAGCTCGTTGAATTGTTGCTGCGTGAGCGTAATGGGCTGGGGCTCGACCTCTGCCTTCCACACTTACACTGTTCAGCCAGAACATTATGACCAGCTACCTTATGGCTGGTATGTCCACCTCTGGTGGGGATAACAACGGTGACTCGTAGTGGCATGGAAGCAAAGGAGGCATTGGCAGGTCGCTGGACGGAGTTGGCACCACACCGGCACACACAAGTCACCTAATTCCCGTAAATTGCGGGGAGGGGCCGATGAGCTCTGAAACCAAGTTTAATCCCATTCCAGATGTGTTCGATGTGGTTCAGATCTGGCGAGTTTGGGGGGCCAGCACATCAACTGGAACTCGCCACTGTGTTCCTCGAACCACTCTATCAGACTCTTGGCGCCTTGTGACTTTGAACATTATCTTGTTGATAAATGTCACTTCCGTCGGGAAACATGTTCATCATGAAGGGGTGTACGTGGTCTCCGACCAGTATATGATAGTCCTTGGTCATCACGGTGCCTTGCACAAGCTCCGCTGGACCCATTGACGCCCACGTGAATGTTTCCCAAAGCATAATGGAAGTGCCGCCAACTTGTCTCTATCCCGCAGTACAGGTGTCAAGGAGCTGTTCCCCTGGGAGATGTTGGATTCGCGCCCTCCAATCGGCATGATTAAGAAGGTATTGGGATTCATCAGACCATGCAAGGCTCTGCCACTGTGCCAAGGTCCAGTGCCGGGATCACGCGCCCATTTCAATCGTCATTGCCCATGTTGTGGTGTTAACATTGGCACATGTATGGGTCATCGGCTGCGGAGGCCCACCGTTAGGAGTGTTCAGTGCACTGTGTATTCAGACACATTTGTACTCTGTCCAACATTAAAGTCTGATTTTCGTTTTGCCGCAGTTCGCCGCCTGTCGTGTTTTACCAGCCTCCCCAGACTACGACGTCCGACATCTGTAATGAGGGGTGGACGCCCAGCCCCAAAATGCCTGAACGTGGTTTCACTTTGGTTTTGCCATGTGTGCAAGACACTCACCGCAGCACACCTCGAACACTCGACAAGTAGTGCAGTTTCAAAAATGTCCGTGCCGAGCCTCCAGGACGTCACATTCTGCCCGTGGTCAAATTCAGATAGATCACGTGCCTTCCCCATTCTACAGACGGATAGTACGCTCACTGATACTACATGCACCGTGCGCGTGTCTGATTAACAGTCATCCCTCGCCAGGTGACGCTGCTAGGCCAGAAAGGGTTTATATCGATAGTAGGTCGATGGGTACACTGTTCAAGCTTACCGGTGTATCTACTCACCTCACAAACGACATGCCGCCTGGTATAATCCTTAAATTGTCTTGACCCAGTAAATTGTTAATCGCAGTAACTGAAAATCATCTGTGGCTCCAAAACTGTGAAATAAAAATGAGAGTAAGTATTATTAATTATTATATGTAAATAAATAAAATTTGCTACCACACATACATTCTTTCATAAAGGGGCACCTTTATGTACGGAAAACCGTCACAGTAAGAACTTCGGCTCTCCCCGTCGGAGGTTCGAGTCCTCCCTCGGGCATAGATGTGTGTGTCGTCCTTAGCGTAAGTTAGTTTAAGTTAAATTAAATAGTGTGTAAGCTTAGGGACCAATGACCTCAGCAGTTTGGTCCCATAAGACCTTACCACAAATTTCTAATTACAGTAAGAGCTTAATTCAGTTTTGCAGAATAAATCGGTCATATTTCTTAACTAATAAATCGGTCATATTTCTTAACTGTGCGTCACCTGACCTAATTTGTTGCATTATAAAAGCGAACGAGGAAAACAAATCGATTCTTTTAAATCCAGAATTTATTTCCCCTAAACTGGTTCAAAAGTAAAGTGACTATTTTCTCGATCTCTATCTTTGACCAATTTCGTATTTAATGCTCAGATAACAGACAACAAATTCCTCAGTGCAATGCACTTTGATGGCCCAAAAGTACACTAAATCATTGTTTCAGCGAAGCCCATTGGGAAACACTGTTCTGGTAACAAGTGGCAGATATCTGCAATTGAAAAGATTATTGCTATGGAACCACGATTGGCTTTCCAAACTCTGTACAGCTCGCAAACGCAAGTTAAAACTGGATCCAAGATCTCAACAACTACAGACATTGAAAAACAACACAAGTTGTGAATTTACCTTGCAAGTTGTGAGGTGTTCAGAGCAAAAGCTGCGTTTTCGCTAAAAAGGCGACAATTGCTCGATCGATTCAGCGAAAACTGCTCCATCCTGCGACCAGGCGTGTTATTCTCTAGAAGTGACTTCTCGGCCATGCGTCCTCCGCACCGACTCCACGACTGACCAACTTTCCCCTCCGCTCCCAGAAAAGTACAGCTTGGACGGGAGGACGACGGTTGAAATCCGCGTCCGGCCATCCTGATTTAGGTTTTCCGTGATTTCCGTAAATCGCATCAGGCAAATGTCGGGATGGTTTCTTTGAAAGACCCCTAATCCGATGGGACTGATGACCTCGCTGTTTCGTCCCCTCCTCCAAATCAACCAACCAACCTTGGACGGGCGGATTTATAACTTTCACGACAATGATGACCAAGAACTTCTCTAAACACCCTGAAATGTAGAATATGCCTGCCAAAACTTGACCACTATCGTTTACAATATTCCCATTAACTGCCCAGAGGTCGGTACAATGTATATACTGTATCGCCACTCTGGTTCTGACATCTACGCTTCAGTGCCTATGATGATGCCCCTTCTGATTGGCTGACATCATCCGGACAGTTATTTTCTAGAATTTTCCCACACCGAACGTGGCACAATAACGGTATCGCATATTTGCAACCGCTAACAGGAAATGCAGATTCGTCCCTACTATCTTCCATGACTGTGCCATCTCGCGAACTTTAGAAAGCGGCCAGCGTGACCACAACATACCTGTACACCAGCAGCCCAGCAGGGGAGAGCTAAAGCCGTCCCGCATTCATAGCGCTCCGACCACTCAGGTCCATCATTGTACCCTCACAGAACTGCCTCAGTGAAGGGGAATTGGCGAATCTTACTCCAGAAGCCACTAACGATGTCTCTCCCTCAAACACAGTTAAGGACATTAAGCTGCCAATTTTTCTTATAATGCGAAGCGACAAATGTGATGGTACTGTCACAACTTCGCCGAAAATTCTACATCTACATCTACATCCATACTCCGCAAGCCACCTGACGGTGTGTGGCGGAGGGATTAATGAGATCTCGAAGGGAAATGTTTCCCATAACTGCCATTGATGCGTCTGCAGTGTGCAATGTTGTACACTCCTGTCGAAAATAAACATCCTTAGTGTTTCTCTGTTGACACTGCATTACTGGCAGAAAGAACGTGTTCAGAATGTGTACGTACTGTTCGAAGTTCATTGTCGCTCTCACTTTGCGCCGTTCTCTTAAAAAATAAGGTTTTGAAGTACCAGCACCACCTGGAGGATACCACACAGTCACACACGGGGGGAGAGGCCGTTCATGCACTGCACGAAGCTGTTGAGGAGGCGCCAACAATAGTTATGTTTGTTAATTTACCTATTTAAGTGAAAATGTGCCTCATAAATTCTATTGCATCCGACTCGTCTTCAAAGATCACTTACATACGCATAGTGAAGTCGTCTCATTTTTGGAAGTTCCTACCTTTGAAATGCTGAACCATCAGAATTTATACGAAATGCAAACTTCACGTTTTTTCTCAGACTCACGGGTCATCCGTAGACAGTCTGCATGCTGACATGCGGATCGCCTAGGACTCCTGACAATTGACTCTCTTATGATGGCGATATTTCGAATGTGTTTTGTCGTTCTGGAAACTGTTATCGTATTGCGATTTGAAGCTGTGCGATTAAAATGGTGACAAAATATCAGCTGTGTTGCAACGACATTTATTTAACTCGAAAATGTCGTACGCCAACATTCAATTCTCTGTCGTCCACTCTTCAGTTGCTACTGAAATGTCTTACAGTTCAGAAGAGAATGACGTATGCGCCGTTTCCCTTCCACAACTGACAGCGGAGTACTAGTCATTCTAAAAATGTCCGTTTCTCATAGGTCACTCTAAAGTTCCGTAACGCACATTACGTCCAGTGTGATGTCTAGACTTAGCACCTTCTTAAGTTTTGAAAAATGAATTGTGAAAGAGGGATTACGCTTGCAACATTTTCGAGATACGCATACTGCCATCGCTCCTGTATGAAATGTTTTCTACTCTTTCATATATTAACGAGTTCTCGTTCTTCGTTGGTAGAAGGGGTACCTAATTCATGCTATCTTTTCGAGAAAATACTTTACCCAGCAGGAGCTTTAAGTAGTGTATCACAGTCAGTATTTTCTCTGTGTCAGTAAGAAGAAATAAGTAAAATAAGATAGGTAACATAAGATAGTAATCGTAAGACGTTTTGCATCGAGTCTCAGTGAGCTACCCGTAAGTTGTACCCGCGTCACCACAGCACTTACAGCATGAGGCACAGCGCGTGGAAGGCACACCTCAGTTTGCGAGACCCTTGAGTTAAGACAGAATGAGCGTCATCAAACCCCATCGATGATATCTTCTTCTGTTATCCTTGCAGTGTCTGGCCCTGGATTGAAAAGCATAACAAAATGGTAGTTTTGTAACAGTTTGCAGGTAACAAGATCTAAGGTGAAGCTGTTCTCAACCGGAAGGTTGGATTGAACGTCACAGGGCGTTATTGCACGTGGTACTGCGGTGGTATGCCCTTATTATTCAACTTTAACCCCACGTTAAGCAAACAATTGTAGGAAGGGGGAGGGGGGGGGGAGAAGCGCTAGTTGACAAATAAAATACTGGCAGCTATGGAGGATAAAACGCCAAACCTTTGGATTTGCAGTATAAGGGCCGATCAAGAAGTTTCCGGTCGAAGGCCGAACAGTCCAGAATCGGTATGCCAATCAGGAGAAACCTCCATGAGCATAGAGGCAATTATTCCACCGACGCACTAGGTCGAAGATACCCGTTCTGGTAAACCACCGTGTACTGCTGTGTGAAAAAGTCCCTAACTGACCGCTGCACAGCCTCATCCGACAGAATCGATGACACTTCACGCTCTTTTTTAAGGGACCGAAGGCGTGATATTCACTTGGGGAGAGAATAGGACTGCAGGGCGGGTGCTCAAATGTCTCCCACTTGAGTTAGCGTAATTTCTGCGTTAAGACATTTGCGGTGTAGGGACGTGCGTTATCATGAGGCAGCACAGAACTTGGTGCACCATTACATAACGATGGTTTTCGACAGATATGCTGCCCTATACCATTTTTCATTCTCCAATAGATGTCTACCAGTCTTTTGTCTTCGGCAGCCAATAGAAGAATAACAGCATTTTCGTTCTGTTTGGACACATTTGGTAATAACGTCGACATAGTTCACGTTCCCACATTTACCGCTCTCACGTCGGAGATACACGAATGCCACACTAATCCCTCGCCTTCATGTCGGTGCTTATATACCCACGTCGTAATCGTGCTAAGTTGAATATAGGCTGCACCAACCCCTCAAAAGCGAACTTTTTGATCGCTTCTTACGTAACACCCACTTGGACATAAAACAAATGGTTCAAATTGTTCTGAGCACAATGGGACTTAACTTCTGTGGTCGTCAGTCCCCTAGAACTTAGAACTATTTAAACCTAACTAACCTAAGGACATCACACACATCCATGCCCGAGACAGGATTCGACCCTGCGACCGTAGCGGTCACGCGGTTCTAGACTGAAGCGCCTAGAACCGCTCGGTCAAAAAATGGTTCAAATGGCTCTGTGCACTATGGGACTCAACTTCTGTGGTCGTCAGTCCGCTAGAACTTAGAACTACTTAAACCTAACTAACCTAAGGACATCACACACATCCATGCCCGAGACAGGATTCGACCCTGCGACCGTAGCGGTCACGCGGTTCTAGACTGAAGCGCCTAGAACCGCACGGCCACACCGGCCGGCGGACACAAAACAACAAGATATATTACTAAGTCAGAATATCTTTCTATTCTCACTTATCTCCATACAAATAAAAAACGTTTTATTCATAGACAGAACCATCACACTCCACATTACTGTACATAAACATTATGTTGTACCCATTCTGTATAGAAATGAACGTAGTCAACTACTTGATATGGAGATATGACTCAAGCTCAATCTCAGCGCCGCTGATTCTTTGGCGTGCTGGAAGTTGGTAATACGATAATGCTTAGATTCGGATGACCTAGGACGTCAATATCGCCTTACTTTTTTTAAGCTTTATGAGAAGAGTTACTGTTTAAACCAATTATTATATCCATATCTTCTCTTTGTTCCTTAATATCGACAGTTACCATTTTTAGTTAATATGTGACGAAATGTGTTCGTTAATTTGGCGCGAAAATTCGAGATTTCACTGTAGTGTATTCAAGACAGCCTGCTACGATTTTCACAGCTACACCTCCACCCCACCCCCTGTCATTTATCACGCCAGATGTTACACCTCACGCCAGCAGTTGTGCCTGCTCGCTTGACAGCTTCTGCTACAGCCGCTACGCACTTCCCTGCCTGCAGTATTTCAACGAAGATTGTTTTTAATATAATACCGTCGTAAATTTTGTTATCCATGTCAACGTGGCCAGCATTCTGCAAAACTTCCCTTATGAAGATAAAACATCGCTCCATTTATTAACTCGTTTGCACATTAAAGCTCTGCAAACGCTTCATACGATACACGACTCGTGACCATTTCACTAACGATTATTCTGCTCTAGGATTTCTAGAGAATCAGGAAAAAACAGATAACAGTCCAGTGATAATATCAAGCTGCTACTGAACCTTCGACGTTAAAGACATCGACTGTTATACATTCACCAACTTATGACAGTGTTAAGCTGCATGGAGAAAACCACCAGGTAAGGAATTTCCATGTCAGTGTTGAGTACTTCGAACCAGCCGCACGATACATAATCCATTGTTCGCCATTTGCCCGGAAACGACTGCACTGAATCTGGTTGCTGGAAGTCAAACTCCTGAAGTACAAAATCCTACGATTTATGTCTCCTCCCAAACACGCTTCGATACCCAAGCAACGGTGGTATTCTATGGGTGTTGCAATTGGAATACTTGTTGCAGTGGACTTCATTTCGAAGCCAAATTATTCCACTTTTTACTAACTGGAGTAATTTCGTCGTTTATAGAGATTAAGGAAGCGATATAATACCGGAAATAATGATTGTAACACAAATTTCACTTGCTATGTGAATCAAAACTTTTGACGTAAAGTTCATTTTTAACAGTAATCTTTAGAACTATGTAACAAATAGTTACTTGGTCATTCAACGGATCGTTATCAATACAGTTAATAGATTTTCTATTAAAAGAAAAAAAGAAAGCGCATACATACGAGAAACTATTAATTTACTATTTTATGTGGCTCCATTCCTTGCAAGCGTTGCTTGTGATATGGCTATAATCGCTACTACCTCAGTACTCTCTATACTGCATTCTTCGAAATAGGCATGTTATTCGGTTCTTACTGATAAATTTTCTGCCATACGACCCAACATCATCTCCACTATTTCTATTGCGCGATTAACTCCCTGAGTAGATCTGTAACCACCTCTTTGTTACTTGAAACACCCAGTTTTCTTACTTTTCTATCCATGGCGATGAATATCTTCTGGATGACGCCTGTTTCGAAGCTTTTCTTTTGGGATTTCTTCGGTTTTCAGAGCCTCTAACCGTACCACATATTAATGAATATCAGAAAATTCCTATAACGAGCAACGCTCCGTCGTCGACAAATACACCGAAGAAATACCACAGACTATTGTATAATGCCTTTCACACTAGCGCCCCCAACTTGGGTCCAGCAGACAGTTGTTATGAAATATGAGTTTACTGCCACGTGGCTCAGTCGTGTGCTGCTCAATAGAGACCTGCCGCCTGAATGATTCGTTTCCGGCCACTGGTTCCTCATTTCAAAATACTTAGTTAGAATCCTTTACCAGTTGCACAGCTTGACCCTAAAGGTTTCGAACAACTTGTATAGTATGGGGTCTATACACCACATATTACATTTGATAGCTGCGTTACCATCGTCGTAGAATCGGAGTGTTCATTTCAGTCAGCCTTCCGACCAGTGATCTCTGTCTAAACTGGATGTTGAAGTGCTGCTGTCTGAGAAATGTCATTAGATTACAAACGAAAATATTTCCTAACTTTGCGCTCACTTAAGCTTACGAGAGCGAATGCTTCAAGTTTTATGAGAAGAACGAGTGTAACTGTTTCAAAACTAATGGAAAAGACGGTGACTCCGACATTTACAGACCGACCAGGAAAGTGATTCTGCCTCAGGTCACTTATGCTTTACTCATATAACTTCTTTTTGCGAAACAACTGCAGGAAAGCATGCATGAGATGCATTATAAATCTATAAATTATATACTATATTAATCAAACCTCTGAGAGAGCAGATTTCGTACAATCAGGTATCACAAACAATGTACGAAATTGCAGTGCCTGCGTTATTCGGATTGCGATGCAAAGTTCCTCTGGACATGCACGCATGTCCAAAGAAACAATCACTGCAACGACTACAGCCGATACGAAATACATTAAATGCATTCGCAACTGCGAATAAGAACAACCATCAGCTGTAGAATGGAATGGTGACAATGAAAAGTTGTGCCGGACCGGTACTCGAACCCGGATTTCCCGCTCCGCTTATCATAAGCGGTCGCCTCACCATATGGCTATCTGTGCACGACTCACGGCCACATGCAAACATGCATACGTCGTCAACCACGAGTCTACGACCTTACTCGTGCATCCATTATATGCAAACATCAAAAAAGTTTTGCGTCACCTCGGTTCCGAGAGTTCCGGAACCTCTACAGAAAATTGGAACAAAGAGCAACATAAACATCATTTCCGCCCTTTTTATTGCTCATGAAAACCAAACATTGCATGTTGTACCACCATACAGCGAGATCTTCAGAGGTGGTGGTCCAGATTGCTGTACACACCGGTACCCCTAATACCCAGTATCACGTCCTCTTACATTGATGTATGCCTGTATTCGTCGTGGCATACTATCCCCAAGTTCATCAAGGCACTGTTGCTCCGTATTGTCCCACACCTCAACGGCGATTCGGCGTAGATCCCTCAGAAAAGCATTATTCAATATGGTGGCGTTGCTGTCAGGGTTCCTCCGAGCCATAATTTGTAGATAGCGGTCATCCACTGCAGTAGTAGCCCTTGGGAGGCCTGAGCGGGTCATGTCTTCGACAGTTCCTGTCTCTCTGTATCTCCTCCATGTCCGAACAACATCGCTTTGGTTCACTCCGAGACGCCTGCACACTTCCCTTGTTAAGAGCCCTTCCTGGCACAAAGTAACAATGCGGACGCGATCGAACCGCGGTATTGACCATCTAGGTATGGTTGTACTACAGACAACACGAGCCGTGTACCTCCTTCCTGGTGGAATGACTGGAACTGATTGGCTGTCTAACCCCCTCCGTCTAATATGTCCTGGTCATGCATGGTTGTTACATCTTTGGGCGTATTTAGTGACATCTCTCAACAGTCAAAGGGACTGTGTTTGTGATACAATATCCACAGTCAATGTCTATCTTCAGGAGTTCTGGGAACCGGGGTGATGCAAGACTTTTATTGATGTGTGTATATTCCCGTACGGGTCAGACGTTGTACTTGAAAGTCGCTTGCCCAGTATCGACACATAAATACGATATTGCAGGTCCTGTGTTATTCTGATTGCGATGCAAAGTTCCTTTGGACATGCATACACAGCCTGTCACTGGTTTACACTTCCTTTAAGTAAGTAATGAATAAGAAAAGCAGTGCGGACCTTAGCCTTGACTCATGCAACGTGAATAACCACAATACTTCCTAAACTGTTTTCGACAGATGACTGTATTCAAAATAAAAAAAAATGGTTCAAATGGCTCTGAGCACTATGGGACTCAACTGCTGTGGTCATAAGTCCCCTAGAACTTAGAACTACTTAAACCTAACTAACCTAAGGACATCACACACATCCATGCCCGAGGCAGGATTCGAACCTGCGATCGTAGCGGTCATGCGGTTCCAGACTGCAGCGCCTTTAACCGCTCGGCCACTCCGGCCGGCTCAAAATAAAACCGTAGGAGAGGTCGTTAACGCACCCTAGAGTGCAGTGATACGTCCATTACGACGTAGTTGTTTAATGGGAGAATTTTTTTCCGCGTATTTGACTGGAAATTGTAGGAGAGTTGATATAAGGTTACTGATAGCCAGAGGCCTGCGTTACGTTGTAAACCCCATAACACTGTCTCGTGGATTTTACTATTATCGCAAGCATCAATTACAACAAACAAATCCAGTACACATGTAAACAAGAAAATACACATGTATCACTATTTACACTGTAAATGACCCAGAGTTCACACGAATGTTAGAAGACTTAGTCCAGTGGAGCGCCTCGGCACATGCAGACTCTTGATGCCACCAGGGAAACGTGTATTAGGCCACTCATTTACAATGTGGCTCACTGTCTGAATACCCCCACAGTCACACTTATTGTCAGAGCAAATGCCCTGCTTGCGCCTGTTGTATTTGTAAAAATCTTCTCCGGCCCCGTATCTGCTAAGCTGTACTCATATGTCCCTAGGACGATGAAGTCCTGGAACTTAACAGTTGCATTGTCAATAAATTCGTCATTCCGGGCCTTCTTGGCTTGCTACTCACGTTTCCATTCACTGTCCCGTTTGAATCCACTGGAGAGCATTTGGCTCCTTATTCATATGCTGGTCTCCTGGATTTGCGGCGTTTTTAGGCAGTGAGAGTAAATCTTCGTAATGAGCAATTGTAGAGACCTGCCTTCCGACGAAGATGAGTTAACATGTAGGTCTAGATCTGACAGTGCCATTAATGGTTCTCACAGCTGAATTCAGATGAACGTCAACTTTCTTCATATGAGCGCTGCGGAGCCAAACTGATGCAGGGTATACCAATACAAGAAATGTTCAACGGAGAAATGTATATGCTCCCACTGTGCTACCTCCCAGCTTCCTCACCAGGTTCATTCGTATTGGTATATTTTTACCTTAAAATATTCATTGAATTTAGTGAGGTTGTTTGTCAGGTGTTCTTACATTCCTAAAGACCTTCAATCTGATATGAAATTTCACGGTCATCTGCATATTGGAACTGCCGGCAGGTCAAGTTCGGCATGTCTGCTGTGAAGAGACTGAATAACGTCGGGGCAAGAAGTCTTAAGGCAAACGATAACTGAGTATATGCCAGTTGCTCTTTCTTTCACCTTAGTGTACTTTAAACCGACAATTGCTCAACATGTTGTTTAAGAGGTTGCCTAGAGTTTTACAGGGACCTATTATCAGACATATCAATACTAGGCTCTCACGCGACACCGCGTCATAAGGTGTAGACAGGTCAACGAAAATTACCGCAACATTGAGTTTCTTTTGGTAGCCAGTTTCAGTGTCAGTAGTAAAGGAGAGCACTTGCTCACAGCAGCTTCTACAAGTTCTGAACCCACCTTTTTCGGATGGTACCACGTAATTAATTTGGTCTTGTATTCAGTATAAGAACATTCTGTCGAAAGAGTTTATAAGCACTGTCAAGCTGAGATATTGGGCGAAAGTGTTCTGCAGCAGTTCCTTTTTCCTCGGCTTTTTGTAGCAGTAATTTTAGCACTCTCAAGTGTTGCTGTAAATGTTCCTGTGCGGCAATTTCGCTAAAAAGGCAAACTAGTCACTTTCGCGTTGTAGGTTCACTATGCATAAAAATATGAGGGTAGAGACAACAGGTATCTGCTGCTTTTCGACATTTCGGGTGGCTAAAGGAAGTTCAGAGATACTAAACGGAAAATTCTGGGTTATTTTGTAGAGATTTCTTGACTTCAGTAAGAGTGAGGCCATGTAACACGGCTGTTGGCTCCCCGTCGGCGTGGTGGGGACGTTAACTCGAGATCCCCCATGGGACTATTGGAGGCGGATGGATTACGCGTCGACATCGAATATCGACCTCCCCTTCCTATCACGCCAACCTCCCAGGTAACATGTAAGTCCCCCACAATCCTCGCTGCTTGGGTGCTTCTTGGAACAACCAGAAATCAGTTATTGCGTCTTGGGCAAAGGTACGACCTAAATTCAAGTAACTCGTTAACGTCGTCTTGTCACACATCGCTATATTTATGACATACAACCATTGTAGTTTAAGTAACATGTTTCACAAGTTATCTTATGGTCAAATCAGTCATAAGCGAGACAGATTTGGAATTTAAGTAATAATTACATTAATGTGACCCAGGAGGAAATAAAAGCTATGAATTGTGGCCTCACAATACTTCAAATAGCAAATACATGTGGAGTGCTATCTAAACATACGAAACATTACAAATGCAGTTAACGATACGTACAAGCAAACAAGTGCTAGCAGATTCCCCAAAATCTATCATTTAATTAAATGGCAGGTAAAACCAAGGTCTCGAAATGCTTCCGACAGTAAATACACTAAAATGCAGTTCAATGTCTCACAGCATTATTCAGAAGTTCATTCGTATAAACGTAAAAGTATTTTAACTACGCGAGGGTCAATGACCGTAACAGCACATACAGGAAGGGTGTTCAATAAGTAATATTTTTTATTCTCGAATCAGAAACATACAAATTTACAGTAGCCATACACATCAATAAACACACACACACACACACACATATATATATATATATATATATATATATATATATATATATATATATATATATATATATCAACCTTCGTGCAGGATGTAGGGCACAAAAGGCACTGGAGCATGTGGCTTGTGGTTTGTTCTTGTCCACAATCACAGGACATATTTTCTGTTATGAAGCCCCATCTCTTCAGGTTGTCTCTGGATCGTCCAACTCCTGATCGTAATCTGTTTAAAGATTTCCACACCAGCCAGCTCTCGTTGTGTCCAGGTGGTAGTTCTTCAGCTTCTGGCGTCTGCAGATGAGGCGTCGACTTCTTCCATAACTCCAGCCTTGCCTTCTCTGGTGAAATGGTGAGCTTCTCGAATGTTCTCAGGAAGCTCTTTCGCAATCTCAGCCGTTGCTGTAGTGGATTATGTCCATGCAGTGATGGGCACTGTCCTGTTCCACTTTCAGTCTCTCCTTGTTGGCAGTCACTGTTCTGGGTACCCATTGTGGCGCTATTCCAGCCAGGCAGTAGAGCTTATCAGTTGGGGTAGGTCTTAAGCAACCTGTGATCAACCTGCAGGTTTCGTTGAGAGCAATGTCTACTTGTCTGGCATGAGATGACCTGTACCAGACTGTAGAAGCATATTCAGCAGTAGAAAAGCACAGTGCCATTGCAGAACAGCGAATAGTTTATGGATCTGATCCCCACTGTGTCCCCGCTAGTATGCGAATTAGGTTGTTTCGAGTGTAGATATTCATTTTGGTGTTCTTGCAGTGAGTTTTGAATGTCAGAGTTCTATCGAGAGTGACTCCCAAGTCACCTATCGGGCACACACCTTTTGAGTACCCCAACTGGTGGACGATTGTGTCAGTACTACGAACAGAGACATCTGGTTGTGCAGCGAGGTATTTGATTGTGATCCGCCGATATTATTCCCCATTCTTTTGGCTACAGAACTGTAAGTCCGCAGCGTACCTCTGGTCGACATCGGAGCCAACGTCTTTCGACATCAGTAACCTCCCCATCATCCACGCACTGCTTCCCACGGAGTGCATCTTTCTTTGGACCAAACAGATGGAAGTAGGAAAGTACGTAGGCGGCGAGGAACCTAGCAGGCACACACCTTTTGAGTACCCCAAATGGTGGACGATTGTGTCAGTACTACGAACAGAGACATCTGGTTGTGCAGCGAGTTATTTGATTGTGATCCGCCGATCACCTCCCATGAGAGCGTCAGCACGTTCCAACATTGCAGGATTCACAGCTGGGTGTAGCCGGCTGGCACGCAAGAGATCGAACAGGTTTGCGCGATCTTGTTACGATGATCACAGACGCCTCGCCCAACGACTCACTGTGCTTTTGTTCACTGCCAGGTTTCCGAAAACACTCTGCAAGTGCCTATGAATATCTGCGATGCTCAGTGACTACTTTCTGCATGGAACGCACCTCCGTTACAGGCGCCACTTTGAAGGCTATGTATAGCGCTGCCACCAATCGGAACTCCATGAAACTATATGGAGTGAAGCGGGAATATTCCACGATGTCCCACAACCAATTCCGCATTTTTTAACCGAAATTGGCCGAGAAGAAGAATGTGTTACATTATTTATTGAACGTCCCTCGTATTTCCAATCCCATACTGGCGGTCACTCGCAAAATATTTGCGTATCCGCTCACGATCAAGTTCTATCACCCCCTCCCCGCTCAACCAGCACGCGTCGTAACTCGTCGTGTGACATATTGCGACAGACCATTAGCGACCCCTCGCTCTCACTTGCAATACAACCGCATCGGCCAATGTCGATCGTAAGCGTCGAATGTTATGAAAATGGCCCACCATCCAAATAAAATTAAGCCAACGGCTAATATGTTGAAAGCAGCGCCATTACTCGCTAAACATTTTCCGATCTCACAAATCGTTATATGTTTACTAGATGATTAATAATACATAAAAATAAGCGTTTTGCATGGTTATGGTTGTCTCTAGCAGGTAGGGCACTAGACTCCGGCCATGGAGGTCCGGTGTTCAATCCTGGATAGGTGCGAGAATTTTTCTTCGTTCCAGTCCCTCCAGGACGACCCCAGGCCCACTCAGCACATTATAAAATGAACACCATGGATCTTTCGCCGGGCAGAAGGCGGCCGAAGCGATGGGTTCGCCACAGTCTCCCTCCCAGGGCCTGGTCAACAGAAGCTGCACTCTACCAGCAGTTAGGCTAATAGCTCAGCCACAGACTTAACATTTTTTTACTTATTTTCCATACATGTGCTCATTGCTGTAAGGGGGGTAGGACGTCAAACGGGCCGTCTTGGAGCAGGAGAGACACCACAGGACATTTTAATTCCCACTGTCTATAATTTTACGAATAAATTCATAAAACTTTGTCAGCATGACCAGGAAGGATTCAGGATTCACACTGATAGCAGTGGAAGTTCAAAAACATTAAAAAACAATTTTTTTACATGTGAACTTACATCACTCCTTTCGCTTACTATTGGCTGCGTTTGTTGCTACAGGTACACGTTTCTTCATAAGTAAGAGAGATTCTTCGATGAATTTTGCACAGCATACAAACCGTACTTACAGGTGTATGAAACTCTAGAAACTTTTTAATTTATGAAAAAATGAATGTGCTGTTACATTTTAAACTTCGAGATTAGAAAAAACTGAAATTTTATAGTTAATTATCTCAATTATTACTACAGTTTTCAATAGATTTGGAAAATTCTAAAGTTTCATACACCTGTAAGTATGGTTTGTATGCTGTGCAAAATTCATCGAAGAATCTCCGTTACTTATGAAGAAAAGTGTACCTATAGCAACAAATGCAGCCAATGGTAAGCGAAAAAATGTCAACTTTTAAATGTAAAAAAAAATTATTTTCTTATATTTTTGAACTTCCACTGCTATGATCGTAAATTCTGAATCCTTTTTGGCCATTCTGACAAAGTTTTATGAATTTATTCGTAAAAGTATAGACAGTGGAAATTAAAATGTCCTGTGGTACCTCTCCTGCTCCAAATCGTCCCGTTTGACGTCCTACCCCCCTTAAAGAACAGAAACATCATTAAATATAAAGAAAAATGGCCTGCTTATATTGGGTGTATTTTTTAGCTGTTTACAGTGGTGCTTTCAGAGTTTATGTAGGTTGTATCATATTCGAATCTCATGTGCCTTTATTATCGGTCGAAATGAATAATTGGTAGATTAACTATCAAATAAATCTTAAATATAAACATGTGATACATTGAGAGAAAGGAATTAATTGGTACTATTCAATGATTTACTCATACAACTAGAATGCGTAAAAGTTTCTAAGTTCTGGCGCTTTTACATAATTACACATAATAAAATCTTCTGTAATGTTCATTATGTTCCCAAGGTTCTCGGGTGTACTGCCGGATCCAATCGTCCAAGGTCCACAATATTTTGGGCAAATAACCGTTCCACCATCATCAGATGGTGCTGCGAAAACACCACATAACGCCAGTTTTCCGCCCGTTAGTCAAAATATGGGCTTTGTTAGGGACAATGAAAGACGACCTAGGTCTCAAAAAAAGCCGGGTAGACTTGATCCGTGGTCTCGCGCTTTCCCGAATCCCGGCAGCGGCGTGCCCACGTGCGCGGCTATCCGGGCAGATGTTGGCTAGGCTGTCGTGGGCATTCCGAAGGTGAGCTTTTGCGAGCCGTGACTTCAAAGCGGTGTTTTCGGCCACAAATATTTAAGCCTTGCGTTTTCCGACCGTCAAAGGAAGCCACAACAGTTGCCGAGGCTTTCCGACCTTTTGTTATACGAACGTTCCTTCACATTTTATCGGGGTTTAGGACCGGCTTGTTTAAAGTTTTAGTTTTATTTATTTTTTTTTTTTACTTTTACCTTTTTATTTTTCCTTTTCCCTGTTTCCTTTTTTTGCCCGAGCTACACTCGGTGGTCTAGTGTGTGCTGTAATAATCATATGGCACCGAAACTTAGTAGATATGCTAATGCGTTAATGCCGAACCGATTTACGTTGGAAAACATGTTAGTTCCAATTGTGGCTATCAGGTGCAAATCTAGCGCTGTACACTCTTTGTACGACGGTGTGGCATCCACGTTTGACAAGCCATTGAAACGGTTTTATGTGAACGGAAGCAATTACGAGGGTTGTCCAGAAAGTATGTTCGGATCGTTCGCGAAATTGAAACCACTGGGAAAATCCGGTAAAGCTTTGCACAGATGTGTTCGGCAGTGTCTCTAGTATGACCGTCGATCGTGTCGCGTCGCTCTTTTCAGTTTTGAGTGAACAGTGAGCACGTAAAGATGCGTAGGGAATAGCGTCTCCCGCCTGGTATGAGGGCCTGATTAGAGATTTCGTCTGTGTCATGCAGCCCACATAACACAACTGTCGAGCAGTTCCTTCTTCAAGCCAATTCTCGGCCGCACACTGCAGGGGCAATGAAGACGCTCCTGCAGCGTTTCCGATGAGAAGTGGTTCATCACCCACAATACAGTCCTTAATTGGCTCCCCATGAATCTCATCTCTGCTCACAAGAACCGCTGGCTATGAAGACAAAATTTTTCCACAGCAAACGAGCTGCAGACCAGTGCAGATAACGGGCGGAAAGCAGAGGCGGCTGCTTTCTTTGACGAGGATATTGGAAAGTTGATACAACACTACGACAACACTCGAAGTTGTAGCGGCGACTATGTAGAGAAGTAGGTGGAAGGTGTACCTAACTGTTGCAAATAAAAGTATCTCTTTTTCATTGTGGTTTCCATTTCGCGACCGATCGGAACTTACTTTCTGGACAGCCCTCGTACAATGCTGTATTGAGAGTGTATCGACGACTAAAAGGTCTGAGGATAGGCACAATGTCATTAAATGGTTTAAAAAAGACCAAAATGAAATTCGAAAATATGGGTGAGCTTGGTGTTGCACCTGGAAGAGGAAGGGGTACTATCCCGGTGGAAATTAATGAAGAGGGTGCTGTTACTGTAACTGACCATGCAGCACTTGCACCGGGTAATGCCGCTACTCGTGAAGCGTTACGAGATTTGTCCATCCCATGATCAACAGCCTATTTTACACTGGTACCGCTAGAAGATCCAAATGGTGCAGCAATTGAAACCTCATCATCCGCAACAATGTTCTGACTTTTTTCTTCGGTTTCTGGCACGGATCGAAGGTGATGACATGTGGCTGGGCAGTATTCTACGGAGAGACGAGGCACATTTTACACTGCAAAGTGCAGTGAATACACAAAACTGCCGAATTGGAGTACTGTTAAACCGCGCGTTGTGTACGGACAGCCATTGCTATTGCCGTATGTGACTGTGTGGTGTGGATTCACAATCATCTTTATTTTCAGTCCGTTCTTCTTCGAAGAGAATACACCAAGAGGGCCTGTCAGGCGTACCGTGAAGTCTGCATGTTATCGAGACCTCCTTTTATAGCATGTGATTTCTGCTATGAAAGAGCGCAACTCTGTGGAAACCACTGTTTTCATGCAAGATAGGGTAACAGCTCATGTCGCTCGTCCAGTGAAAGATCTGCTTAATGGAACCTTCCACGAACATGTAATCTCCAAAGGTTTTCCAGATGCATGGCCTGCAAGATCACCTGCTTGAATCTATGTGACTTTGAGCTGTGGGGATATCTAAAAGAACGCGTTTACCGGGGTCACGTTTTATCTCTACCTGATCTGTAGGCCAGTATAAAGGAACACGTTGCTCATATTCCAGCGGAACTGCCACGAGCAATTCTTGATGACATCATTTTACGGATATATCTCCTCATCGACGTCTCCGGTGCTCATAATGAACAAACTGTCTAAGCGGCGGTTAGTAATAAAATGAGCATTACGTTTTCTCATTTGTATGACCACTTCTGCCCACGTCCTGTTGCTAATCCATAACATATAGAAGCAGTTCTATTCGTCTTTCTTGATCTCACAAAGGCATATTTGCTCCTGTGGCCAAAATTGGAACTAATTGTTTTCAGAGCGTAAATCGGTTTCTCATTAACTCATCAGAATGTCTACCAAGTTTGGTTGCCATACGATAATTACAGCCCAGAATGGATCTCTATGAGTAGCTGCACTTTAATTACAAACACTCTGTACATTACTGCGGCAAATGATTAAACTTCTTATCTTATTTTATGGATTTTAATGTCTCACTAATTTTTTTGTAAGAAAGCCATAGATTTGAAACATCATCTTCAATCACCAGATTCGTAATATGTTCTTATAATATCTTTTAAACTTTTGTCAAGCACTTCCTATTTTTCTTCTTTTTTGAAGAGGCAGGTCAGCTGAGCCTTTTTTTAAAATTTCAGATATAGCATTTACTGCTTCCTCCTTTACCTTATGTATCAGAAAGTTGCGTTCGGATGTTTTTGATTTATTGAGGACTTCAGTTTCCTATGGCAACCTTCGATAGCATTCATGGTTCTGTGCAGCTGGTTAAAAACAATCCACATTTTAATTAGTAGCCTAGTATTTTCCATCCTTTGATTGGCCATATAGCCTGCGAATTTCATGACCCTCTTCTCCACTGGGCATTCCCTCCATCATTACCATCCACGCTTAATCAAAATTTTTTGGTGCAAGGTACGTCACACATGCGGCAAAACAGTCGGACTTCTTCTCTATGCCTTTATTCATTCATTAATCCCAGTTTTTGTAATTTTTTCCACAGATATTGGTTGAAGTGAAAATTTCTTTTATATGTATTTTGACTTTTGTCTGGGAACAAAGCAAATAAAACAGGAAATACTTTCGTCTCTTCTTATGTGCTTCCAATGTCAACGAGTATGGTGTAGAGTTCTTTGAACTGTTTCGAATAACTGTCAAATGTACCGTCCACAGAAACAGTTCCAATTTCACACAGGATTTTCTCTGGTTCTGCATAATCGCACATTAACAGACCCATCATAAATTTTCACATACCTGTCACCTTCAGTTAATTTCAAAATATCTTCGCTCAGCTGAATCTACAAACTAGCGCCAGTGTTCTGGATGGTCCCAAATGCTTCCCTTCTTGCTTTACGCAATACAGTCTTGGAATTCTCATAATCTGGCATGTTTCAAATTTTGAAATTCCTCTTTTAAAATTTGTAAAATAGGCACTGTCTCTTCTACAAGCCCTCTTAACCTGTAGTTACCCATTCTTTTCTTAATGTGCACATCTACATCTACATCTGCATCTATATTTATACTCCGCAAGCCTCCCAACGGTGTGTGGCGGAGGGCATTTTACGTGCCACTGTCATTACCTCCCTTTCCTGTTCCACTCGCGTATGGTTCGCGGGAAGAACGACTGCCGGAAAGCCTCCGTGCGCGCTCGAATCTCTCTAATTTTACATTTGTGATATCCTCGGGAGATGTAAGTAGGGGGAAGCAATATATTCGATACCTCATCCAGAAACGCACCCTCTCGAAACCTGGACAGCAAGCTACACCGCGATGCAGAGCGCCTCTCTTGCGGGGTCTGCCACTTGAGTTTGCTAAACATCTCCGTAACGCTATCAAGCTTACCAAATAACCCTGTGACGAAACGCGCCGCTCTTCATTGGATCTTCCCTATCTCCTCCGTCAACCCGACCTGGTAATGATCCCACACTGATGAGCAATACTCAAGTATAGGTCGAACGAGTGATTTGTAAGCCGCCTCCTTTGTTGATGGACTACATTTTCTAAGGACTCTCCCAGTGAATCTCAACCTGGCACCCGCCTTACCAACAATTAATTTTATATGATCATTCCACTTCAAATCGTTCCGTACGCATACTACCAGATATTTTACAGTAGTAACTGCTACCAGTGTTTGTTCCGCTATCATATAATCATACAATAAAGGATCCTTCTTTCTATGCAATCGCAATACATTACATTTGTCTATGTTAAGGGTTAGTTGCCACTCCCTGCACCAAGTGCCTATCCGCTGCAGAACTTCCTGCATTTCGCTGCAATTTTCTGATGCTGCAACTTCTCTGTATACTACAGCATCATCCGCGAAAAGCCGCATGGAACTTCCGACACTATCTACTATGTCATTTATATACAGAGTGTTACAAAAATGTACGGCCAAACTTTCAGGAAACATTCCTCACACACAAATAAAGAAAAGATGTTATGTGGACATGTGTCCGGAAACGCTTAATTTCCATGTTAGACCTCATTTTAGTTTCGTCAGTATGTTCTTCGACCTACGCTCAATGGAGCACGTTATCACGATTTCATACGGGATACTCTACCTGTGCTGCTAGAACATGTGCCTTCACAAGTACGACACAACATGTGGTTCATGCACGATGGAGCTCCTGCACATTTCAGTCGAAGTGTTCGTACGCTTCTCAACAACAGATTCGGTGACCGATGGATTGGTAGAGGCGGACCAATTCCATGGCCTCCAAGCTCTCCTGACCTCAACCCTCTTGACTTTCATTTATGGGGGCATTTGAAAGCTCTTGTCTACGCAACCCCGGTACCAAATGTAGAGACTCTTCGTGCTCGTATTGTGGACGGCTGTGATACAATACACCATTCCCAGGGCTGCATCAGCGCATCAGGGATTCTATGCGACGGAGGGTGGATGCATGTATCCTCGCTAACGGAGGACGTTTTCAACATTTCCTGTAACAAAGTGTTTGAAGTCACGCTGGTACGTTCTGTTGCTGCGTGTTTTCATTCCATGATTAATGTGATTTTAAGAGAAGTAATAAAATGAGCTCTAACATGGAAAGTAAACGTATCCGGACACATGTCCACATAACATATTTTCATTCTTTGTGTGTGAGGAATGTTTACTGAATGTTTGGCCGTACCTTTTTGTAACACCCTGTATATTGTGAAAAGCAATGGTCCAATAACACTCCCCTGTGGCACACCAGAGGTTACTTTAACATCTGTAGACGTCTCTCCATTGAGAATAACATACTATGTTCTGTTTGCTAAAAACTCTTCAATCCATCCACACAGCTGGTCTGATATTCCGTAGGCTCTTACTTTATCAGGCGACAGTGCGGAACTGTATCGAACGCCTTCCGGAAGTCAAGGGAAATGGAATCTACCTGGGAGCGTGTATCTAATATTTTCTGGGTCTCATGAACAATTGAAGCGAGTTGAGTCTCACACGATCGCTGTTTCCGGAATACATGTTGATTCCTACAGAGTAGATTCTGGGTTTCCAGAAACGACATGATTCGAGAGCAAAAAACATGTTCTAAAATTCTACAACAGATCGACGTCAGAGATGTAGGTCTATAGTTTTGCGCATCTGCTAGACGACCCTTCTTGAAGACTGGGACTACCTGTGCTCTTTTCCATTCATTTGGAACCTTCCGTTCCTCTAGAGACTTGCGGTACACGGCTGTTAGAAGGAGGGCAAGTTCTTTCGCGTACTCTATGTAGACTTGAATTGGTATCCCCTCAGGTCCAGTGGACTTTTCTCTGTTGAGTGATTCCAGTTGCTTTTCTATTCCTTGGACACTTATTTCGATGTCAGCCATTTTTTTGTTTGTGCGAGGATTTCGAGAAGGAACTGCAGTGTGGTCTTCCTCTGTGGAACAGCTTTGGAAAAAGGTGTTTAGTATTTCAGCTTTACGCGTGTCGTCCTCTATTTCAATGCCGCATCATCCCGGAGTGTCTCGATATGCTGTTTCGAGCCACTTACTGATTTAACGTAAGACCAGAACTTCGTAAGATTTTCTGTCAAGTCGGTACATAGAACTGTACTTTCGAATTCACTGAACGCTTCAAGCATAGCCCTCCTTACGCTAACTTTGGCATCGTTTAGCTTCTGTTTGTCTGAGAGGTTTTTGCTGCGTTTAAACTTGCAGTGAAGCTCTCTTTGCTTTCGCAGTAGTTTCCTAACTTTGTTGTTGAACTACAGTGGGTTTTTCCCGTCCCTCACAGTTTTACTCGGCACGTACCTGTCTAAAACGCATTTTACGATTGCCATAAACACTCAACATTGCCAGTGTCGGAACAGAAATTTTCGTTTTGATCTGTTAGGTAGTCTGAAATCTGCCTTCTATTACTCTTGCTAAACAGATAAACCTTCCTCCCGTTTTTTATATTCCTATTTACTTCCATATTCAAGGATGCTGCAACGGCCTTATGATCACTGTTTCCCTGTTCTGCGCTTACAGAGTCGAAAAGTTTGGGTCTGTTTGTTATCTCCACGAGTCGGTTCTCTGTTTAATTGCTCGAGGTAATTTTCGGATAGTGCACTCAGTATAATGTCACTCGATGCTCTGTCCCTACCACCCTTCCTAAACATCTGACCGTCCCAGTCTACATCTGGTAAATTGAAATCTCCACCTAAGACTATAACATGCTGAGAAAATTTATGTGAAATGTATTCCAGATTTTCTCTCAGTTAATCTGCCACTAATGCTTCTGAGTCGGTAGGTCGGTAAAAGGAGCCAATTATTAACCTAGCTCGGTTGTTGAGTGTAACCTCCACCCATAATAATTCACAGGAACTATCCACTTCTACTTCACTACAGGATAAACTACTACTAACAGCGACGAACACTCCACCACCGGTTGCATGCAATCTATCCTTTCTAAACACCGTCTGTGCCTTTGTAAAAATTTCGGCAGAATTTATCTCTGGCTTCAACCAGCTTTCTGTACCTATAACGATTTCAGCTTTGGTGCCTTCTATCAGCGCATGAAGTTTCGGTACTTTACCAACGCAGCTTCGATAGTTTATAATTACAGTACCGATTGCTGCTTGGTCCTCGCATGTCCTGACTTTGCCCCGCACCCTTTGAGGCTGTTGCCCTTTCTGTACTTTCCCGAGGCCATCTAACCTAAAAAAAACCGCCCAGTCCGCGCCACACAACCCCTGCTACCCGTGTAGACGCCTGCTGCGTGTAGTGGACTCCTGACCTATCCAGCGGAACCCGAAACCCCACCACCCTCTGGCGCAAGTCGAGGAATCAGTTTCGTCAGTTGGGCAAGAATGTTGCTGTTCAGCCATGATTGTGCAGTTTTTAAACAGCCTCGACACTTACTCCGTTCGGAATTCACGCAAAACCAGTTCGTATATTCATCACATTTTCTGCGCAACCGTTCGCGATGACCATCGATGAGAAGACACGATTATCCTTTCGTTGTTGCATTTATTTCCATTACTCTCTGTGTATATAACTCAAGTAGGCCTACGATACTATACGCAAACGAAGGCTGTAGGCGAGGACGCCGTCTGACTGACGGTGAAAACACACCCCCTGTCGGTGAACGACTGTTACAGGGCATTTATTAATGGCGAAGTGTATCAGGACAGAGGTTAATCCGGGTCCGTTAATAAAATTTCCGATTAATCTGTGCAGCAAAACGTCTCGCAGTTTGTCTCGCACGCCTACAAAGTTAACTATGTGGGGATTTTGTCTCGGCCACGAATGGGACTTCGCTTCTAACTACGTACATTCCGAGACAAGCGAATGGATCATTTCATTTGTTTCAAAGACAATCAAGGCCCAACGAGAAGGGATGAATAGTGCTTTAACGTTCTTAACATCATCAGCATAATCTTTTGCAAATATTGTCTGGTAAAATGATGAAAGTGAGAATGCAGACTAGGGCTTAGTCCGGTTGACTAATGGCTTATTACAGATCTAGTACACGCTCGTATTGGGCAAGGAAATCGGACGTTTCTTTCCCAAAAAAATCTGCATTTGCCCTGGCGATGTAAGAAAACCATGGAAAACCTAATTCTTTCGGAATGCGAGTCCAGTGTCTGTTGACTGCACCATCCCACACAGAGTGAATCTGGGACATAGGCTGGCCTATAACGTGACAGCGATCGGCCCGCTGCCTCGAGCCTCGTATTCAGCCCAAATTCCTTTTTTTTTTTTTATCCTGACTTTATCCCATGTCATCCTGGGGCCGTACGTTAATCTGGATTTGGCAATGTTAGTGATAGAGGGTGGCCGAATGCTCTTCCTGTCGCCTCTCGGCTCCTCTCCCCCCCTCCTCCCCCTCCCCGACCCCTAGTCAACGCCAGGACGAAATTTGGTTCTGCATCACTTAACACAGTGTGATGCCATTCATCAGTAGTCCATGCTTCCCGCTCGTGGCACCGCTCCAAACGCAGCTGTTTAAGTTTTGGTGTTGACGACATTCTACACATTCTAGTCTGGCTGCTTCTGGTCACCAACCAATGGTGTGAAACGTCACAGAATCTTGTAGGGAGTCCATTACTTGTTCTCGCCGGCCTTAGTGGCCGTGCGGTTCTAGGCGCTGCGGTCTGGAACCGAACAGCCGCTACGGTCGCAGGTTCGAGTCCTGCCTCGGGCATGGATGTGTGTGATGTCCTTAGGTTAGTTAGGTTTAATTAGTTCTAAGTTCTAGGCGACTGATGACCTCAGAAGTTAAGTCGCATAGTGCTCAGAGCCATTTGAACTTGTTCTCGGAAGGCAGGTGCAGATGAGAAGGAATTACGATGTACCTGGTGCACTACACGGTAATCCCCCTTTGTGGTAATCACATGTGGTCGTTTGGAACCCTGACGACGAGTGAGCCTATCCTCACGTTCTCATGCAGTCTACCATCGGGCCACCGTCACATCCGAATGCCCCGCAAATTTGAAAATTGCACGATGCGACGAGCTGGCCAAATAGAGACCCCACAATGAGGCCCCTATTCAACTCTGACATATGCTAATGATACTGCTTCACATAAGTACTTGCCGTATCCGTCTCATCCAGATTAATGTAAGGTGGCACTCTGTTCAATAGTGGGTGCTGTTCTCCTCTTTAACGCTTTGACTATAATGGATCATAGGTGGGACGGCTGCGGGAGAGACAGCTCCTGTCGCATGTGGAGTCCCGAGGGGCACCTATCTGCTGCCTTAATTATTTCTCTTTGCCTTTGTTTTGTTATTGACTGTTAACTCATGTCCACTACGATTTCAGTCTTTTCAGTTTCACTGCTACGAATCTCCCGACTAGAAGCCATTCTTTAGTCTTTAACTGTCTTTACTCTTAATCGGATTGGCGCAGAGTCTGATGCGGTTGAGTTTCCTTCCACCATACATGAGCCCTGGGAGGATCCTTGTCTGCTCTGACTTATGTCCCGAACCGATCCATATACTTTTTCTTCTCCGCTAATTGTTTTCCAGCTCTGTCATCAGTATTGCCTCGAATTTACCTTTCCTGAATGCTTTCATCATCTGATCAAATTTCTGGCTAACATCACTAACTCTAGTGAACTATCCCTCGACCGAGGGACTGATGATGTCGCTGTTTTGCGCTTAATCCTTCACAGAGATCACTTAACATCTGACGCTGTTCACACCCCATATAAACCCTACCAACCCTGGTAATAATACTAAACAGGAACAACACTAGTAAACTCTGGTGGCAGTTTTACATGTCATCGAGAATTACAACTCTAATCATTTACATATACACCGATGGTGTGTACTATCACGCTCAAAAGTATAACAACGACCAGAACTGCTTTCTGCCTCGTTTGTAGGCAACCCATATAATGCTAAAATGTAGACTTTCACGGCCGGAAATATCATGTCCATTATAATTATCCGGGCTGTTATGCCGTGGTCGGTTGATGAATTCCGTGTCGATTCCCAACGTTTCGTCTCCGACTGCGGGAGACATCTTCAAGGGGGTCCGTAGTTCAATGGAAGGTCCAACACACCCACTGGCTCGCTACTGACTGCCGCTAAATTCCGCGTCCGCGCGCTCCCACACGTGACGTCACGCCGCGGCATGGGAGCGCGCGGACACTAGCGGCCACAAGCGGATATTACGAAAGGCTCTACAGGGAGGTAATCGAAATCGCTAAACACCCTAATAATTTCAACCGTAAGGAGGAGGGTGTGAAATTAAACGGCATATGGAATGCCGGTGTTAAAGAAGATGTGTACCACCCGCCCACTACTGGGTGATGGCAACGGCGATCGACGGCGACGGACAGCGGCCAATTGCACTGACGTTTTCAAAACACGTGACGTCACGCCGCGGCGTGGCAGCGCGCGGACACGGAATTTAGCGGCAGTCAGTAGCGAGCCAGTGGGTGTGTTGGACCTTCCATTGAGCTACGGACCCCCTTGAAGATGTCTCCCGCAGTCGGAGACGAAACGTTGGGAATCGACACAGAATTCATCAACCGACCTCGGCATAACAGCCCGGATAATTATAATGGACAACCCATATAATGCTCTTTTCTTGCAGGTCCTCTAATCCCTCTTCGGTACAGTCGTTTAACTAAACCAAATGGATATACAAGGTACCACTACAGAACAGTACTGTGTATGCTTATCAATCAAGATACAAATATCAGCAAAACGTTATTAGAGATGATACAGTCATTAAAGCTTGTGAACCCAAATCTATTATAGTAAATGTCACTACTTTGTAAACGATGGTTATATGTCATGGCAAAGCCTGTACCCATTCTCCTCCAGCTTAGCTAAAAACTTCAGGGTCACAAAATTAGGGCAAAATTAGAATGACAAATAGACGTGGAGAATAGACGTCTCACTCAAGATATCACCATGGAATAAATAGAAAAAGTCGGAAATTGGTAAGGCAATGAATAAATTAAACATTTCGAGATCAAACCTAATTCATTGTTTCTGTTAGTCTTTCTGTATCAGATAGATTATATAATGGTAAGACAGAGATTTAGGAACCAGGTTTTAAATTGTAAGACATTTCCTGGGGCAGATGTGGATTCTGACCACAATCTATTGGTTATGAACTGCAGATTGAAACTGAAGAAACTGCAAAAAGGTGGGAATTTAAGGAGATGGGACCTGGATAAACTGAAAGAACCAGAGGTTGTACAGAGTTTCAGGGAGAGCATAAGGGAACAATTGACAGGAATGGGTGAAAGAAATACAGTAGAAGAAGAATGGGTAGCTCTGAGGGATGAAGTAGTGAAGGCAGCAGAGGATCAAGTAGGTAAAAAGACGAGGGCTAATAGAAATCCTTGGGTAACAGAAGAAATATTGAATTTAATTGATGAAAGGAGAAAATATAAAAATGCAATAAATGAAGCAGGCAAAAAGGAATACAAACGTCTCAAAAATGATATCAACAGGAAGTGCAAAATGGCTAAGCAGGGATGGCTAGAGGACAAATGTAAGTATGTAGAGGCTTGTCTCACTAGGGGTAAGATAGATACTGCCTACAGGAAAATTAGAGAGACCTTTGGAGAGAAGATAACCACTTGTATGAATATCAAGAGCTCAGATGGCAACCCAGTTCTAAGCAAAGAAGGGAAGGCAGAAAGGTGGAAGGAGTATATAGAGGGTTTATACAAGGGCGATGTACTTGAGGACAATATTATGGAAATGGAAGAGGATGTAGATGAAGACGAAATGGGAGATAAGATACTGCGTGAAGAGTTTGACAGAGCACTGAAAGACCTGAGTCGAAACAAGGCCCCGGGAGTAGACAACATTCCATTTGAACTACTGATGGCCTCGGGAGAGCCAGTCCTGACAAAACTCTACCATCTGGTGAGCACGATGTATGAGACAGGCGAAATACCCTCAGACTTCAAGAAGAATATAATAATTCCAATCCTAAAGAAAGCAGGTGTTGACAGATGTGAAAATTACTGAACTATCAGTTTAATAAGTCACAGCTGCAAAATACTAACGCGAATTCTTTACAGACGAATGGAAATACTGGTAGAAGCCGACCTCGGGGAAGATCAGTTTGGATTCCGTAGAAATGTTGGAACACGTGAAGCAATACTGACCTTACGACTTATCTTAGAAGAAAGATTAAGAAAAGGCAAACCTACGTTTCTAGCATTTGTAGACTTAGAGAAAGCTTTTGACAATGTTGACTGGAATACTCTCTTTCAAATTCTAAAAGTGGCAGGGGTAAAATACAGGGAGCGAAAGGCTATTTACAGTTTGTACAGAAACCAGATGGCAGTTATAAGAGTCGAGGGGCATGAAAGGGAAGCAGTGGTTGGGAAAGGAGTAAGACAGGGTTGTAGCCTCTCCCCGATGTTATTCAATCTGTATATTGAGCAAGCAGTAAAGGAAACAAAAGAAAAATTCGGAGTAGGTATTAAAATTCATGGAGAAGAAGTAAAAACTTTGAGGTTCGCCGATGACATTGTAATTCTGTCAGAGACAGCAAAGGACTTGGAAGAGCAGTTGAACGGAATGGACAGTGTCTTGAAAGGAGGATATAAGATGAACATCAACAAAAGCAAAACGAGGATAATGGAATGTAGTCAAATTAAGTCGGGTGATGCTGCGGGAATTAGATTAGGAAATGAGACACTTAAAGTAGTAAAGGAGTTTTGCTATTTAGGGAGTAAAATAACCGATGATGGTCGAAGTAGAGAGGACATAAAATGTAGACTGGCAATGGCAAGGAAAGCGTTTCTCAAGAAGAGGAATTTGTTAACATCGAGTATAGATTTAAGTGTCAGGAAGTCGTTTCTGAAAGTATTTGTATGGAGTGTAGCCATGTATGGAAGTGAAACATGGACGATAACTAGTTTGGACAAGAAGAGAATAGAAGCTTTCGAAATGTGGTGCTACAGAAGAATGCTGAAGATAAGGTGGGTAGATCACGTAACTAATGAGGAGGTATTGAATAGGATTGGGGAGAAGAGGAGTTTGTGGCACAACTTGACTAGAAGAAGGGATCGGTTGGTAGGACATGTTTTGAGGCATCAAGGGATCACAAATTTAGCATTGGAGGGCAGTGTGGAGGGTAAAAATCGTAGAGGGAGACCAAGAGATGAATACACTAAGCAGATTCAGAAGGATGTAGGTTGCAGTAGATACTGGGAGACGAAGAAGCTTGCACAGGATAGAGTAGCATGGAGAGCTGCATCAAACCAGTCTCAGGACTGAAGACCACAACAACAACAGTCTTTCTGTGTTGAAATCACAACTACACGGCGAAGAAACGTCAAATACGAATCACTGAATATCTCTTAAACAATCGTTTTAGACATTTACTTTGGTAACTGGAGGTCACTGTGGACATGTCAAATGTCAAATGTGTGTGAAATCTTATGGGACTTAACTGCTAAAGTCATCAGTCCCTAAGCTTACACACTACTTAACCTAAATTATCCTAAGGACAAACACACACACCCATGCCGAAGGGAGGACTCGAACCTCCGCCGGGACCAGCTGCACAGTCCTTGACTGCAGCGTCCAAGACCGCTCGGCTAATCCCGCGCGGCGGTGGGCATGTCCGCCAACCACAGTTATTGTAGCAGTTCATTACATTTACCAATAATCGGGCACTCTGACACAGACCACAGTGGTAAACCATAAAAGCATCCTTCATCAAAGTCTGTCGTTCGTCTCGAATGTGGTGAATAATTCACATCGAATCGATCCTACCTGAAACGAGAAAACTATTTTCTGACATGATTCCTTCAATACACTTTCCCCATACAAGGCAGAAATGTTCCCATCTTCACACCCCGCAATCTTTTATTAAGTGAAAAGAGAACATAATTACTTTTTCCTGCATCACATTCCGTTTTCTGACGCTGAAACAACGATCCTGATAAACTTCAGTTCTTAAACATTCAATAAGTCACCGCACGATAAATTCCAGAAACGCAAAAAAAGGCAACTTGCGTGACAACACGTCAAAAAACCATAATATGCTGCATCATCAATGATCACAAGTTTGTAATGAAATGAATGCACTCCATATTTTGGCATCTCGTTTCCATTGTACCACGTTTGCCACTAGACCACTAAAACATACAGCACCACAGCTGCTCACTTGGAAAGTAATAGTCCCTGTAGAAATTTCCGCACCCTACAGTGTTGCTTATTCGTCCAGATGAGCGTTATGTGATTTTATTTTAGTAATTACGAAACGAAGTCCAAAGTACATATTGAGTAGCAGAGGCAGCTGGTGAAGGCGACGCGGACGAACAAGGAAATTAATGTTTTGAACAGTCTGGATTCCACCTCTAGGAAGTCAGAATTCTCATACAGTGTTGAGCATCCTTCATTATTACAAAATCATCTATATCAACTATATTTGTAGCTCGGCGGTATGTTGGAGTAATTCTAGCTTTGTATGCTCATGTCTGCGTTCGATTCACACTTCAGGCAACAATTGTGGCAAGCACGAAGAAACGCTCTACACCTGTGGTATCTCCAACTGAACAATGGGGTGGATTAATATAAAGACCAATAGAAAACAGCTATTTCAGCCAATGACAGTTAATAAAGGAAACACCAATAAAGCATACCTTTCACCCCTCCTCCTCCTCCTTTTACAGCCAATCAAGTAACGACACGGTTTTCTCGTGCAGCTATTTAAGGAACCAAGTGTGTTCCATTTAGCAGTTTAACGTAAGGCCCTGATGAAGGCTAGCTGCAACGTTGGCCGAAACGTTGGCGCATTTTAAATTATGACGATGCGGTCTGATACCCTGAAGAATTTTATTGAAGATGACAACGGCCGCGGAAGCCTACGCTTACATTTGAACAAATGGTTCAAATGGCTCTGAGCACTATGGGACTCAACATCTCAGGTCATAAGTCCCCTAGAACTTAGAACTACTTAAACCTAACTAACCTAAGGACATCACACACACCCATGCCCGAGGCAGGATTCGAACCTGCGACCGTAGCAGTCCTGCGGTTCCGGACTGCAGCGCCAGAACCGCTAGACCACCGCGGCCGGCACATTTGAACAACTTGGGGTTACATCGTGATTCTAAATCCACATTACACGTGATGTCTCTTCGCTACCGACTGGAGGAGAGTAGGAAAACGTTCTGCCGTAACAGCGGCGAAAGTTGCAAGTTGATACTCTGTCACCTGTGTAACCTTCCTTGTACTCGAAATTTCTTATTATTAATGAACCAATCGTCATATATGGTCACAGGGCACTTTTCTCTTATTGTGTTTGAACTTGAGATGTATCCACATAAGGATTCGAATCCTGGACCGACAAAAAAAAAAAAAAAAAAAAAAAAAAAGAAATCCATCATGTCATTTTGAAGCCGGACATGTTTTTAAGTTCTCTAACATAACGAGGGAGGTTATTCCAGAGTCGGGTTCCCGCTACTGTAAAGGACTTGGAGAAGGTGACTGAGCGATGCTGTGAAACAGAGAGGATTTTATTATGATGGGAACGTGTGTTTCTGTCATGTTGTTGCGACATAAGCGTTAAGGACGAGGAGAGATATGAGGGACAGTGTACATTTGAACATATTGAAATACACTGCGCAACGCAATAATTGCCTCCCATTGTGCCACAGAATGGCTCAGAGGCCCCTGCAACCTTCCTTTGTAATACAAAAGCGTGGCGCCTTGCGACATCATCCTCGGGCTCGGCGACGCTTCAAACAGCAAGGTGTCGACCCATGCAGAGCCCAGACAGTCATGTGATGTGAAAAATGGGTTAATGTTAAATTGGAACCAAATTTCACCACAATTCTGCCCAAAACCACAGTGAACGCGTCATTCGATGGGAAGGTCGTCACATCCCGTCTTATCCACATTCACCCCTTCTTTTGACGCCTCTGCGATGTATGTCAAAACCGCGACGCAGACATGAAAATCGCGCCGTTTTATTACGTGTGGCAGATGGAAACATTTCAGATCATCGCCACTCAGTATAGGAACGAAAAGGCTTCAGGGTGTCAATGAAACCACACCATCCCTTTGGGCTTTGATTCCCACACATTTCAGGGCCGAAAACAGCAGTCCGCAGTGCGATTAGCAACAGTACGACGTTGTTTGACACTGCTGACACTCCTCGGACGAATCAATCCTCCTTTATGGATATTGCGAGCCTGCTCTGGTATACCGGGTTGAACCAATTGGGATCGTTCAAAACCATTCATCGAAATTTGGACGTTATTTCAAGCAGCAAAAGGTGTTTAAGCTTTTTCAGCCTTCTGTGGCGTGATTGGCTACAGAGACAGACGGTGATTGATTACTCCGCTGCGTGACCCGCAGCGCTTTCTACACCCCTCAGATTACGCATGCCGCCAGCAGGTGCTAGTTCAGCGACGAAGCGCCATTCAGAACACGAGAGTCGAAGTGGTTGCCTGTCACTGTCACACCGGTGACTTAGTAATTAGTGACTTAGTAATCAGTCACGGGCTGCCACTGTACAAATTAGACTGAAGTGCCAAAGAAACTGGTATAGGCATGCGTATTCAAATACAGAGACATGTAAACAGGCAGAATACGACGCTGCGGTCGGCAACGCCTATATAAGACAAGTGTCTGGTGCAGTTATTAGATCGGTCACTGCTGCTACAATGGCATGTTATCAAGATTTAGGTGAGTTTGAACGTGGTGTTATAGTCGGTGACGAACGGTGGGACACGGCATCTCCAATGCAGAGATCAAGTGGGGATTTTTCCCGTACGACCATTTCACGAGTGTACCGTGAATATCAGGAATCCGGTAAAACATCAAATCTCCGGCATCGCTGCGGCCTGAAAAAGATCCTGCAATAACGAGACCTACGACGACTGAAGAGAATCTTTCAACGTGACAGAAGTGCAACCCTTCCGCAGATTGCTGCAGATTTCAATGCTGGGCCATCAACAAGTGTCAGCGTGCGAACCATTCAACGAAACATCATCGATATGGGCTTTCGGAGCCGAAGGCACACTCATGTGTCCTTGATGACTGCACGGCACAAAGATTTACGACTCGCCTGAGCCCGTCAACACCGACACTGGACTGTTGATGACTGGAAATATGTTGCCCGGTCGGACGAGTCTCGTTTCAAATTCTATCGAGCGGATGGGCGTGTATGGGTATGGAGAAAACCGCAATAATCCATGGATTATGCATGTCAGCAGGAGACTGTTCAAGCTGGTGGAGGCTCTTTAATGGTATGGGGCGCGTACAGTTGAAGTGATTTTGGACCCCTGATGCGTCTAGATACGACTCTGACAGGTGACGCGTACGTAAGCATCCTGTCTGATCACCTGTATCCATTCATGTCCATTGTGAATTCCGACAGACTTGGACAATTCCAGAAGGACATTGTGACACCCCACAGTCCATAATTGCTACAAAGTGACGCCAGGAAGACTCTTCTCAATTTAAACACTTCCTCTGGTCACCAACTCCCCAGACATGAACATCATTGGGCATACCTGGGATGCCTTGCAACGTACTGTTCAAAAGAGATCTCCACCCCCTCATACTCTTACGGATTTATGGATAGCCCTGCAGTGTTCATGGTGTCATTTCCCTCCAGCACTACTTCAGTCATCAGTCAGGTCCATGCCACGTCGTGTTGCGGCACTTCTGCGTGCTCGTGAGGTCCCTACACGATATAGGTGGGTTTACCAGTTTCTTTGGCTCTTCAGTGTATTTTCAAAGTGCTCAACAAAGGCGCTCAGGTGGGCATCGAGGGCGTTGCCGAACCGAGGGTCTCTGAGTGACCCTTTGCTGTTCTATTCACGCATGTGTCAAAGTCGCACACCTCCATGATCACGGCACAGAAGGGCACAAAACAGAAGAGCGAAAGGCGTAAACACACCTTACGACTTCGGATCACGTTCAAATTTCGTCGAAAGGTTTTGGATGGTATTAGGGGTCCAACGCTGGATGCCAGAGAAAAACTTGCGGTTCCTCTGCAGTCCAGAACATCGTCCAGTTGATCATCGCTCTACTAACTGCCTTTTTCGACCGAAAAATATGTGGGAATCAATGGCCCAAGGGAAGGAGTGATTTTATTGACGCCCTTCATGTCACCTACATCTACATACATAATCCGGAAGCCACCGCATGTTGCGTGGAGGATACTGAGCCACAGTGTGTCTGAATCCTTCTGCCACACATAAGAAAACAGCGCGATTTCAATGCTAAACGTTGCAGTTCTGACCTCTATCGCAGAGGTGTCAAAAGAAGGCGTGAAATTTGCGTAAGAGGGGGTGTGGCAACGTTCCCGTCGTGTGACACATCCACGGTGGCATTGGACAGAATTGTGGTGAAATTTGTTTCGAATGTGACATGATTAATAACCCACCTTACACCTGACATGAACTTCTGGGGCCTGACCTTTTTTTTCGCAATTGTTGGCACCTTGCTGTCTGAAACATCCTTGAGCCCGATATTGACGTCACAAGGTACCACGGTTTTGTAACATTACAGAGGAGGATTGTAGGTATCTTTGAGCCTATTTTCAAACTTATCCATCACAATCGGAGGCAATTACAGGGTTTCGAAGAAGTGACCCTTTGAACAGTGTTATAGAGTGTAGAAACTGTTCGAAACTTAAACTTCCATTTTCTCTGTTTGAAACTTAAACATCCATTTTCAAGACAAGTAAAATCGATAAAACGTTAAAGAAAGTCAGTTCATTTGGAAATATCGCAAGCTAGGTGATAGAAGACCTTCTTCCAGGCCGGCCGGTGTGGCCGAGCGGATATCCGGCCGAAGTGGCCGTGTGGTTCTAGGCGCTGCAGTCTGGAACCGCGAGACCGCTACGGTCGCAGGTTCGAATCCTGCCTCGGGCATGGATGTGTGTGATGTCCTTAGGTTAGTTAGGTTTAACTAGTTCTAAGTTCTAGGGGACTAATGACCTCAGAAGTTGAGTCCCATAATGCTCAGAGCCATTTGAACAATTTTTTGACCGAGCGGTTCTAGGCGCTTCAGTCTGGAACCGCGTGACCGCTACGGTCGCAGGTTCGAATCCTGTCTCGGGCATGGATGTGTGTGCTGTTCTTAGGTTAGTTAGGTTTAAGTAGTTCTAAGTTCTAGGGGACTGATGCCCTCAGGTGTTAAGTCCCATAGTGCTCAGATCCATTTGAACCTTCTTCCATTGCAAGGTACAAGTTGGTTGGCGACCGACGAAGTATGGCTTAACTGTCCACACATTATATAACAGTTCTAAAAATTTATACAGTGTTGCTGAATATAAAATTATGTAACAGATGAATTAAAAGTGTCTTCCAAATAGCTTTAGTAAGGTATACAGCATTTTATTGTGTCTCGCGCAAAATACTTACAACAGCAACACAAAACAGCACCTCACGTGTAAAAAAAAAAAAAAATAACTTGCCAATGTGCTTATAGCGGCCTGCCGTGCGCATTCCCCCACATGATTGTCTCACTAGATTGAGACACCGACCAGGAAACATGTTGCGAGGTACTTTATCCTCGAGATACAACATTCTCGCTGCTTGTTAGAGACTTTGTAGACGTCGAATTACATATGAAATATCAGATGTGTGTGCATTAAATAGGAACAGTAGCACAGAGTAACGGTGGCTGTCGGTTGCAGGCAACCTGCTGAGCCCGAGCCCGGGCCCGCACGTGTACATGCGCTGGAGCACGAGCCGGCTCAACAGCGGCGGCACGTCTGCGAGCACGTCGCCGTGCGGGTCGCTGCGCTCGTCGTTCAACTACCGCCAGCCGTACCTGGGCTGGCGCTCGCAGGAGCGGCTGACGCAGCCGCGCACGCCCGCGGAGCGCCTCGCCGCCGGCCTGCTGCCAAAGCTCAACCCGCCTCGGCCGCCGCACCCGGATGCCGACGCGGACGCTGACGCCGAAGCCGACAAAGCCGCCGGCGATGAAAAGGTCTGCTCCGTAACATAACTCATTCACATTCCTTACCTGTGTCGTCTCAATCTTCGTACTTCCCGTAGAATTACGTAAGGGCTGATCTCTGATCAAACGTTTGACCGGAGCAGAAACGAGGCTCCGCAGAAATTATGCAATGGATTTTTGCCCGATTTTTCATGGCCGAAAGAATAGTCGTAGAAGGACAAACGTGGTATCAAACTGACCATCGTGACGTCCAATCTTACAAAATAATATTTCATTACTTAAAAGTAATAAGGTTATTTAAGTAAAAATTAGCGGGTTGAGGGAGACTTTTTATAAGAATTTTCATAGCCAAACGAAAAGCCGGCCAGAGTGGCCGAGCGGTTCTAGGCGCTACAGTCTGGAAGCGCGTTACCACTATGGTCGCAGGTTCGAATCCTGCCTCGGGCATGGATGTGTGTGATATCCTTAGGTTAGTTAGGTTTAAGTAGTTCTAAGTCTAGGAGGACTGATGACCTCAGATGTTAAGTCCCATAGTTCTCAGAGCCATTTGAACCATTTGAACCAAACGAAGTCCGCAGCTCGTGGTCGTGCGGTAGCGTTCTCGCTTCCCACGCCCGGGTTCCTGGGTTCGATTCCCGGCGGGGTCAGGGGTTTTCTCTGCCTCGTAATGACTGGGTGTTGTGTGATGTCCTTAGGTTAGGTAGGTTTAAGTAGTTCTAAGTTCTACGGGACTGATGACCATAGATGTTATGTCCCATAGTGCTCAGAGCCATTTTGAACCAAACGAAAAACAGGAAATAGGCAAATGATGTATCAAATTCAACAGGGTGAGGTCTAGTTTTGAAAGAATAAATGTAACTGCTCGAAGGTGATCAGGGTAATTAAGGAAAACGTGATTAGTGATTTGAGGGCAAACAAGTGTATTACAGTCAGCTGCTGCTATATACACTATTGGCCATTAAAATTACTACACCACGAAGATGACATGCTACAGACACGAAATTTAACCGACAGGAAGAAGCTACTGTGATATGAAAATGATTAGCGTTTCAGATGGTCCCGGCGGAGGTTCGAGTCGTCCCTCGGACATGGGTGTGTGTGTTTGTCTTTAGGATAATTTAGGTTAAGTAGTGTGAAAGCATAGGGACTGATGACCTTAGCAGTTAAGTCCCTTAAGATGTCACACACATTTGAACATTTTGAGCTTTTCAGAGCATTCACACAAGGTTGGCGCCGTGCTGACATGAGGAGAGTTTCCAACCGATTTCTCATACACAAATAGCAGTTGACCGGCGTTGTCTCGTGAAACGTTGTTGTGATGCCTCGTGTAAGGAGGAGAAATGCGTACCATCACCTTTCCGACTTTGATAAAAGTCCGATTGTAGCCTATGGCGATTGCGGTTTATCGTATCGCGACATTGCTGCTAGCGTTGGTCGAGATCCAATGACTGTTAGCAGAATATGGAATCGGTGTGTTCAGGAGGGTAATACGGAACGCCGTGCTGGATCCCAACGGCCTCTTATCACTAACAATCGAAATGACAGGCATCTTATCCGCATGGCTGTAACGGATCATGCAGCCACGTCTCGATCCCTGAGTCTACGAATGGCGACGTTTGAAAGACAACAACCATCTGCACGAACAGTTCGACGACGTTTGAAGCAGCATGGACTATCAGCTCGGAGACCATGGCTGCGGTTACCCTTGACGCTGCATCATAGACAGGAGCGCCTGCGATGGTGTACTCAACGACGAACCTGAGTACACGAATGGCAAAACGTCATTTTTTCGGATGAATCCAGGTTCTGTTTACAGCATCATGATGGTCGCATCCGTGTTTGGTGACATCGCGGTGAATGCACATTGGAAGCGTATATTAGTCATCGCCATACTGGCATATCACCCGGCGTGATGGTATGTGGTGCCATTGGTTACATGTCTCCGTCACCTCTAGTTCGCATTGACGGCACTTTGAACAGTGGACGTTACATTTCAGATGTGTTACGACCCATGGCTCTACCTTTCATTCGATCCCTGCGAAACCCTACATTTCAGCAGCATAATGCACGATCGCATGTTGCAGGTCCTGTACGGACCTTTCTGAATACAGGACATGTTCGACTGCTGCTCTGGCCAGCACATTCTCCAGATCTCTCACCAATTGAAAACGTCTGGTCAATGGTGGCCGAGCAACTGGCTCGTCACAATACGCCAGTCACTACTCTTGATGAACTGTGGTATCGCTTTGAAGCTGCATGGGCAGCTGTACCTGTACACGCCATCCAAGCTCTGTTTGACTCAATGCCCAGGCGTATCAATGCAGTTATTACGGCCAGAGGTGGTTGTTCTGGGTACTTATTTCTCAGGATCTATGCACCCAAATTGCGTGAAAATGTAATCACGTGTCAGTTCTAGTATAATATATTTGTCCAATGAATACTCGTTTATCTTCTGCATTTCTTGTTGGTGTAGCAATTTGAATGGCCAGTGGTGTAAAAGGAGTGACAAACCGTTCATCACTTGGAGGCCTAGCTATTTTGCGTTTAAAATATTACATTGGCGTGATGTTTAACTATCAATAAAAAGTTTTGAAATTAAAAATGTAGAAAAAATGCCGGTCTAATCTTTTCTGAAATAATTTGTCTAAAAATAAGAAATTGATTAGAGAAACATTTGACGTGCCTTTGAATGATGCTCGAAATCATGTACAGAAAATGAGCCGCCCGTTGGTAGTTTAAAGCTTAATGTATAACTTAGAATCTTAGAACTTTAAAGAGGACAAGAGCATTGTTTTTTTTAATATGTGGTAAGCCGGCCAGTGTAGCCACGCGGTTAAAGGCGCTTCAGTCTGGAACCGCGCGACCGCTACGGTCGCAGGTTCGAATCCTGCCTCGGGCATGGATGTGTGTGATGTCCTTAGGTTAGTTAGGTTTAAGTAGTTCTAAGTTCTAGGGGACTGATGACCTCAGATGTTAAGTCCCATAGTGCTCAGAGCCATTTGAACCATTTTTTAATTTGTGGTAAGGTCTTATGCGACCAAACTGCTGAGTCATCGGTCCCTGCGTTTACGCACTACCTAGTCTAACTTAAACGAACTTACGCTAAGGACAACACACACACCCATGCCCGAGGGAGGACTCGAACCTCCGATGGGGGAAGCGCGCGGACCGTGAAAGGCGCCCTAGACCGCGCGGCTACCCTGCGCGGCAGAGCATATTTGTCTGGTAAATTACGTAGACCGTGGAATCTCATTGCTGTACATGATTTAGAGCATCATTCAAAGCCGTGTCAACTACACTCCTGGAAATTGAAATAAGAACACCGTGAATTCATTGTCCCGGGAAGGGGAAACTTTATTGACACATTCCTGGGGTCAGATACATCACATGATCACACTGACAGAACCACAGGCACATAGACACAGGCAACAGAGCATGCACAATGTCGGCACTAGTACAGTGTATATCCACCTTTCGCAGCAATGCAGGCTGCTATTCTCCCATGGAGACGATCGTAGAGATGCTGTGGAACGGCTTGCCATGCCATTTCCACCTGGCGCCTCAGTTGGACCAGCGTTCGTGCTGGACGTGCAGACCGCGTGAGACGACGCTTCATCCAGTCCCAAAAATGCTCAATGGGGGACAGATCCGGAGATCTTGCTGGCCAGGGTAGTTGACTTACACCTTCTAGAGCACGTTGGGTGGCACGGGATACATGCGGACGTGCATTGTCCTGTTGGAACAGCAAGTTCCCTTGCCGGTCTAGGAATGGTAGAACGATGGGTTCGATGACGGTTTGGATGTACCGTGCACTATTCAGTGTCCCCTCGACGATCACCAGTGGTGTACGGCCAGTGTAGGAGATCGCTCCCCACACCATGATGCCGGGCTTGGCCCTGTGTGCCTCGGTCGTATGCAGTCCTGATTGTGGCGCTCACCTGCACGGCGCCAAACACGCATACGACCATCATTGGCACCAAGGCAGAAGCGACTCTCATCGCTGAAGACGACACGTCTCCATTCGTCCCTCCATTCACGCCTGTCGCGACACCACTGGAGGCGGGCTGCACGATGTTGGGGCGTGAGCGGAAGACGGCCTAACGGTGTGCGGGACCGTAGCCCAGCTTCATGGAGACGGTTGCGAATGGTCCTCGCCGATACCCCAGGAGCAACAGTGTCCCTAATTTGCTGGGAAGTGGCGGTGCGGTCCCCTACGGCACTGCGTAGGATCCTACGGTCTTGGCGTGCATCCGTGCGTCGCTGCGGTCCGGTCCCAGGTCGACGGGCACGTGCACCTTCCGCCGACCACTGGCGACAACATCGATGTACTGTGGAGACCTCACGCCCCACGTGTTGAGCAATTCGGCGGTACGTCCACCCGGCCTCCCGCATGCCCACTATACGCCCTCGCTCAAAGTCCGTCAACTGCACATACGGTTCACGTCCACGCTGTCGCGGCATGCTACCAGTGTTAAAGACTGCGATGGAGCTCCGAATGCCACGGCAAACTGGCTGACACTGACGGCGGCGGTGCACAAATGCTGCGCAGCTAGCGCCATTCGACGGCCAACACCGCGGTTCCTGGTGTGTCCGCTGTGCCGTGCGTGTGATCATTGCTTGTACAGCCCTCTCGCAGTGTCCGGAGCAAGTATGGTGGGTCTGACACACCGGTGTCAATGTGTTCTTTTTTCCATTTCCAGGAATGTAGTTGCCAAGTGGCTCATTTGTGAAGTTTCGTACGTAGTACACTAAACTGTGAAATGAGACCGTGTGAATGTGACACACAAAACTCGCTGTTCACGCACGCAATATCTTCAGCCCGACGTCAAGATTTGCAGTATATCGTTTTGCATCTCTTGCGTGATTCATCAGCATTATGGTAGTCTTGATTTGAAGCTTTATTAACTTATTTTCAAGGGAATCCTCTGCCACCTATCTTCCATATCTATTCTGTACTAATAACAAAACCGTAAAACCATCGTGTCTGTCTGTCCGAAGATGCTAATATCGAAAACTACTAGACGAATTATCTTGGGGTGCGTAGCTTTCGGTAACGTATAGGTTTCATTTAGTCAAAACCAGATTCAGAAAAAACAAGATCTTGTGATTTAAAAGAAATTTTAAGAATCAGATAAACGTAGTAGTTCGGACGTTTACCTTAGTGACAGGGTAGTACACTAAGGAACCAATAGATTTGGGGCTGTTCGGATTTACTGATTTTGCTTCGTGTATTAAAAACGTTACGAAACTAATTTGCTACCTTCGATAAGTTTCATTCATATTTGACTTCTTGGCTAGGAAAAACCATCAGATGCTACAGCCGTCTACATTCTACTAAGACCATATATCCTCATCGCCAACCCCTCCTTCCCAAACCCCGACTTCTTTTCCAAACATCCCATCGCTTGTACCGCTCCATATTGTGGATTCGTGACCGGGATACACTCTCACGCCACTAGCAAATACATACACACATCAAAAATTTATGAAATACAAAAGAACGTCGGGGATGGTGCCAGACATGTACTAAACTCAACGCTACTTCCACGATTAACTCTTCAAAGTACTGGTAAGCATTCCATCGACTCACTGACAATAGTCCCAAGCCTCACTACCTGCTCCTCCGCGACAACCATCCCTTACCTAACAACCAGAGCAAAACTGAAAATTTGCAACCTATCTCTCCGACATCTTCTCCATCCATGATGACCCTCATTTTGATTACTCCCTGTTCCCTACCATCCACCGGCCGGGGTGGGCGAGCGGTTCTAGGCGCTACAGGTTCGAATCCTGCCTCGGGCATGGATGTGAGTGATGTCCTTAGGTTAGTTAGGTTTAAGTATTACCAAGTTCTAGGGGACTTAAGTCCCATAGTGCTCAGAACCATATGAACCATTTGAACCCTACCATCCATGAACGCATAAACACCACTCTCCATCCCTGGCTCCTAGCTTCCAGTGCTTAGACAACATAACACAAACAGAATTAAATACACCAACCACAGCACATGGCATAAAACTAGAACTCCGTAATAAACGCAACACTTTCCCCCGCCATGAGTGCGTTTAACTGTCGGCACCTCAAAGAATATCCCCTCCCTTTTCTAGTCATACACCCTTGTACCCTTTATCCCATTATCCTCTCCACAGGTTACTGTCCGTAAATATGCAAAACTTCCAAAATTCTACTTCTGCTTAAACCACCCAAACCTACTGATACTTATTCTTACCGTTCTATCTGTTTCAACTCAGTGTTTAGCGAGGTGCTTGAATCCATCCTCTCCCGCTGCATCCATCAACACCTTCAGCACCACCACCTCCGTCCCTTTAACCAGCATGGCTTCCGTCCCAAATATTCCTCAGATGACCAGCTCCAGCACCTCACCCATCTCCTATGTCACCATCTCAACTATAGTAAATCAGTTGTTTTTGCCTTTCTCGACCCCTCCAGAATCCAGGCAGTAATAATAGGATGACTGCACTGTAGTTCCTTCTCTAGATTGTCGCACAGATGACAAAATGGTAGATATCGAAATAGACGACAGAGGGATAGAGAAACAATTAAAATCGCTCAAAAGAGGAAAGGCCGCTGGACCTGATGGGATACCAGTTCGATTTTACACAGAGTACGCGAAGGAACTTGCCCCCCTTCTTGCAGCGGTGTACCATAGGTCTCTAGAAGAGCGTAGCGTTCCAAAGGATTGGAAAAGGGCACAGGTCAACCCCGTTTTCAAGATGGGACGTCGAACAGATATGCAGAACTATAGACCTATATCTCTAACGTCGATCAGTTGTGTAGTTTTGGAACACGTATTATGTTCGAGTATAATGACTTTTCTGGAGACTAGCAATCTACTTTGTAGGAATCAGCATGGGTTTCGAAAAAGACGGTCATGTGAAACCCAGCTCGCGCTATTCGTCCACGAGACTCAGAGGGCCACAGACACTGGTTCCCAGGTAGATGCCGTGTTTCTTGACTTCCGCAAGGCGTTCGATACAGTTCCCCACAGTCGTTTCATGAAAAAAGTAAGAGCATATGGACTATCAGACCAATTGTGTGATTGGATTGAAGAGTTCCTAGATAACAGAACGCAGCATGTCATTCTCAATGGAGAGAAGTCTTCCGAAGTAAGAGTGATTTCAGGTGTGCCGCAGGAGAGTGTCGTAGGACCGTTGCTATTCACAATATACATAAATGACCTTGTGGATGACATCGGAAGTTCATTGAGGCTTTTTGCGGATGATGCTGTGGTATATCGAGAGGTTGTAACAATGGAAAATTGTACTGAAATGCAGGAGGATCTGCAACGAATTAACGCATGGTGCAGGGAATGGCAATTGAATCTCAATGTAGACAAGTGTAATGTGCTGCGAATACATAGAAAGAAAGATCCTTTATCATTTATCTACAATATAGCAAGTCAGCAACTGGAAACAGTTAATTCCATAAATTATCTGGGAGTACGCATTAGGAGTGATTTAAAATGGAATGATCATATAAAGATGATCGTCGGTAAAGCAGATGCCAGACTGAGATTCATTGGAAGAATCCTAAGGAAATGCGATCCGAAAACAAAGGAAGTAGGTTACAGTACACTTGTTCGCCCACTGCTTGAATATAGCTCACCAGTGTGGGATCCGTACCAGATACGGTTGATAGAACAGATAGAGAAGATCCAACGGACAGTAGCGCGCTTCGTTACAGGATCATTTAGGAATCACGAAAGCGTTACGGACATGATAGATAAACTCCAGTGGAAGATTCTGCAAGAGAGGTGCTCAGTAGCTCGGTACGGGCTTTTGTTGAAGTTTCGAGAACATACCTTCACCGAGGAGTCAAGCAGTATATTGCTCCCTCCTACGTATATCTCGCGAAGAGACCATGTGGATATAATCAGAGAGATTAGAGCTCACACAGATGCATACCGACAATATTTCTTTCCACGAACAATACTAGACTGGAATAGAAGAGAGAACCGATAGAGGTACTCAAAATACCCTCTGCCACTCACCGTCAGGTGGCTTGCGGAGTATGGATGTATATGTAGTTGTAGATGAACCACCCACACCCTCTGTCTACATTAATTTTATATTACCACTTACTACCATCCTATTAAGTTAACTAAAAATCTAAAATATCTTGGACTAATGCTCATCTGTAAAACAGCATGGAGACCTTGCGTATTAACTATCCAACAGAAAGCAAAGAACAGTGTAAAACTACTAACAGGCCGAACTTGAGGATTACATCCCTCCAATATTCTCCTCACCTACAAAACCCTGATCCGACCATCCCATCGTATGCGAATGTTTCATGGATATTCACCCCACCAAAGTCCTATAAGTCCATCCCAATCTTCGAACGCCACGCAATCCGCTTTGCTTTCCACTTCCGATTACCTTCCCCCACATGGATCCTCTACCATCTCATCAAATTCCCACCCCTCCTCCCCAATATCGAACACTTCTATATCTCCATGTCATCCGCAAACCACATTCCAATAACCCCATTGTCTCCCCTCTAATCGCCAACCCTTGTACGCTGCCGCACATTTGCACACGCATCCCACCGCCCCTACACCTTCACACGCTCCATATCATATACCAACGCAGCTTCAACCAGCTCCCTCTCGCAGGCAATGAGATCGTCCCTAATACACTCCTGGAAATGGAAAAAAGAACACATTGACACCGGTGTGTCAGACCCACCATACTTGCTCCGGACACTGCGAGAGGGCTGTACAAGCAATGATCACACGCACGGCACAGCGGACACACCAGGAACCGCGGTGTTGGCCGTCGAATAGCGCTAGCTGCGCAGCATTTGTGCACCGCCGCCGTCAGTGTCAGCCAGTTTGCCGTGGCATTCGGAGCTCCATCGCAGTCTTTAACACTGGTAGCATGCCGCGACAGCGTGGACGTGAACCGTATGTGCAGTTGACGGACTTTGAGCGAGGGCGTATAGTGGGCATGCGGGAGGCCGGGTGGACGTACCGCCGAATTGCTCAACACGTGGGGCGTGAGGTCTCCACAGTACATCGATGTTGTCGCCAGTGGTCGGCGGAAGGTGCACGTGCCCGTCGACCTGGGACCGGACCGCAGCGACGCACGGATGCACGCCAAGACTGTAGGATCCTACGCAGTGCCGTAGGGGACCGCACCGCCACTTCCCAGCAAATTAGGGACACTGTTGCTCCTGGGGTATCGGCGAGGACCATTCGCAACCGTCTCCATGAAGCTGGGCTACGGTCCCGCACACCGTTAGGCCGTCTTCCGCTCACGCCCCAACATCGTGCAGCCCGCCTCCAGTGGTGTCGCGACAGGCGTGAATGGAGGGACGAATGGAGACGTGTCGTCTTCAGCGATGAGAGTCGCTTCTGCCTTGGTGCCAATGATGGTCGTATGCGTGTTTGGCGCCGTGCAGGTGAGCGCCACAATCAGGACTGCATACGACCGAGGCACACAGGGACAACACCCGGCATCATGGTGTGGGGAGCGATCTCCTACACTGGCCGTACACCACTGGTGATCATCGAGGGGACACTGATTAGTGCACGGTACATCCAAACCGTCATCGAACCCATCGTTCTACCATTCCTAGACCGACAAGGGAACTTGCTGTTCCAACAGGACAATGCACGTCCGCATGTATCCCGTGCCACCCAACGTGCTCTAGAAGGTGTAAGTCAACTACCCTGGCCAGCAAGATCTCCGGATCTGTCCCCCATTGAGCATTTTTGGGACTGGATGAAGCGTCGTCTCACGCGGTCTGCACGTCCAGCACGAACGCTGGTCCAACTGAGGCGCCAGGTGGAAATGGCATGGCAAGCCGTTCCACAGGACTACATCCAGCATCTCTACGATCGTCTCCATGGGAGAATAGCAGCCTGCATTGCTGCGAAAGGTGGATATACACTGTACTAGTGCCGACATTGTGCATGCTCTGTTGCCTGTGTCTATGTGCCTGTGGTTCTGTCAGTGTGATCATGTGATGTATCTGACCCCAGGAATGTGTCAATAAAGTTTCCCCTTCCTGGGACAATGAATTCATGGTGTTCTTATTTCAATTTCCAGGAGTGTATTTATACCTCTTACCAGCTTTAACTCTTCCCACCTATCCAACTCAATATCAAGGCTCCTCTCTCCCTTTCCCTCTCCATGTATCCCCATCCAATTCCTCTGTTACCACTACCCTGCCCACACACGAAACTCCTCCTCAGCCTCTGTCTGTCCCACCTTCAGTATTCCCACTATCCATCCCTACCTCTACATACATTTCCATACTTCTCGTGCCTAAGTGACCCCTATATTTTGCACCCACATCCCTCAACACTATGGAACATACATAATCCCTCCTCCCGAAATGTTTGCCGGCCTGTGTGACCGAGCGGTTCTAGGCGCTTCAGTCTGGAACCGCGTGACCGCTACGGTCGCAGGTTCGAATCCTTCCTAGGGCATGGATGTGTGTGATGTCCTTAGGTTAGTTAGATTTAAGTAGTTCTAAGTTCTAGGGAACTGATGACCTCAGATGTTAAGTCCCTTAGTGCTCAGAGCCATTTGAACCAAGCCGAAATGTTTCTCAGCCAGTGCAGATCCTTCAGAGTTTTTAAGTGAAAGTGCAGTGCTTCAGCGCTCTTTTCTCAGAATAACTTCACCATTCTTTAATATGTTTTATAATGTACGTATTTTCGATTTTTAGCTCACTGTCTTTGGTTTTTAATTTAAAGTAGAAAAACAGTCCTAGTCTTTTTTTCCCATTCTTGTCATATTTTTAAGATGCCCTCGACTGAAGAACGGCATATCGTATCGTTGACATCCCACCCCTGCCCATATGTGGCAAGAGGGATGAAATAACAATAAAGGAAAAAATGGGAAACACGAATTTATTGACAAAGTCATCCTACTAGGATTCCGTTTTTACTGATTGAGGTTCGGAACCCTAAAAAGCGATGATATGTAAAAGCTCTTCGTTAACTTTCTTTGCGAAGCACTGACGAATAGCTAGTTTCAGAAAAATTATCATGGAACGAAGTGGCGTCACTATTATCGGCTGATATTCACTTTCTTACTATTACCGTGGCGTACTTGTAAGACATTTCTAGGACTGGAGTGACTTGAAAACAGTTCCTATTGCCTCCATCTCTTAAGACGGGAACTTGGGAGAATAGTGTTGTAATAGTGTAGAAAATATTCATTTAGTTTCCAATGAAAAGTTTTAGATGCTTCGCTGCTACTATGAACTGAGAAACAACAAGGAAACTGAGAGTTTCCTTTTTGGGGGGGATATGAACATCACTAGACCTGGAGTTTTAAAACATTTGGACAAGGGCAGAGAACGAAGCTGTTCATGACTCAGTTGTTGAGTTGTTGAAACCATTGGCGGCAAAATTTAGAACGGATAGTCGGAGAATCGACCCTTTCTCCTGCTTCTGCACCATTTCGTCTGTAACTGAAGAAGCAACGTGCGTTTGTTGTTCAAGTCTAGTGTTTAGCATACTCGAGAGACGGGCAGAGGATCGAATAGTCGTAATCAAGGAAAGTAATTTCCCTTTCCTATTTTTACGTATCAACATATTGAAGGAAATGTGGTCTGTTCACGATAGAGTTCCTCATACTGACTCACAATAATACTGTCATCATTACAAAATGTAAGAACGTATTTTAAAATCACCCTAAGCTATTAGCAGTGTTGAATTTTCTTTTGTAGTTTCAGCAGTTGCTAATGGATCAACACGTACGCCTGTTGTTTCGTCGCTTGAGCAAATGTACATGCGACAGCCAGAAACCGAGATAACCGTTGACATAAGCTGTCGTGGGGCTGGAATATGACGGAGTGTGTGACGTAAGCCGCAGAGTCGGATGGCCAGCGCCGGCGCACACGACAATGACTCTCGATAAATGGAACCTGTCAGCGCCACCGCGGCTCACCTGTCTGCCGCAGCCGATACTCTCAGACAACAGCCGCACCAATCTGCCATAGGATCTCCTTGTAAACGTCCCTTCCTTTGTCTGTTGTGTGAGATGGTTATGCAATCAGCCTCTCTCTAGCCACGCCAAATCATCCACACTCGGTTTCCGTAAATAAATTATACGATTTCTGGGTTGGTTGCTTCAACAAACCCGTAGCAATTCCCTTCCCCTTTTTTTTGCCGATCGGAGTCTCTAATGATTTCGATGCTGACGAATTATTAATTTCTAACATTCCTTCTTTCTTCATGAGTACTCCACGAGCACACACATGACCGACAAACTAAAACGAAGGCTGGAATTTCATTGGCCAACATGACTAGCTGATCCAAACATATTAACACATAAGCTACCTTGCCTTTGTCGGGAACAATAATAATTTCTCTCTTACGTTCTGTGGCAAGGTTAATACTGTTGATAGTAAATCTTCGTCGTGGAGTGGATTGTAAATGTGTAGCTTTCTTTCACACAGTTGTTGCAGAAAATTCGTGGTAACTTCACTCAAAACTCGTAAAGAAATTTCTGAGCTGGCAATTGCTGTATCTCCCATCAACTTACATGTTGGTGGCCCAGTGCTGCTTCACGGATGCACTGATAAACTCATCCAAATTCCACCAGCTCATGTTCTCCAGTTCAGCACTTTGTCCACTACCACGCTTACAACACAGTGCAGCGTCGTGCATTATTTAGTATTCTGAGTTGCATTCATTTTGGGAAATGTGGGGTTTTTCGTGGTTTCCCTAAATCAGTTAAGACAAACACCAGAATGGTACCCATAGTAAAGAACATGGTCAATTTTCTTCAGGATGCAGGACTTGTACTCTGTAATGACGCCGTAGTCGATGAGATGTGAAATCCTAATCTTCCTTCCTTCCTTCCTTCTTTCCTGCTAATAAATAATCAATGTTTCCTCTTGTTAATCTATGATTCCAGTAGAAGAATTTGAAATTCTTCCAAGAAAGCAGATCCACATAGAGAAAATATAAAAGTCACCATTTGGTTCGTCCAAAGTTTTTTGTTCGATAGGTTACAGTAAGGATCTGTTTTGATTTTGGTGCCTTGTTCCAACGTTTTATCTCCTTCTACCTGATCTCGTATTTTATGCATCTGACCATGCACTTCTCTGTTTCTCAATCACGGCATGATGTGATCTGTTTTCTTTTATGAGGCCAATCCCACTTCAGAAACCTTAACAATCGTTAAGACATTTCTCCGGTAATTTTCGTCCAACCATTTTTTTTTTCGACTACCGTATGCACTTAACCTGTACTCCGGTAGTCCATCCGTCCATTCCAGATTTATTTTACTCGCATCGAGTTCCCAATTTAGCAACTTTTTCATCATGGTTAGCTTTGATTCACTGCCCGATAGCCTACATTTCTTTATGGGTTTCAACTCTTACTTCCTCCAACTTAGGTTCATTTCATCCCTAATTTCGGCTTTTGTATTCTATACCTTGTGGTTCCATTTCTCTAGAGCTGTTTGTTGTTTGTGCCTGCATCTCATTTGTCGCCACTAATTTTTTGTTTCTTCTGCCGGTATGGATTTTATTTCATTATTTGTTTTGGTCTGCCAATAATCTATTTACTCTATTTTTGATTGAACACCTGTTTGTGTATTTGTTCTGAGAGACAATCTTGAAATGTTAATCATTGTAGTCCGCAACTCGTGGTCGTGCGGTAGCGTTCTCGCTTCCCGCGCCCGGGTTCCCGGGTTCGATTCCCGGCGGGGTCAGGGATTTTCTCTGCCTCGTGATGACTGGGTGTTGTGTGATGTCCTTAGGTTAGTTAGGTTTAAGTAGTTCTAAGTTCTAGGCGACTGATGACCATAGATGTTAAGTCCCATAATTCTCAGAGCCATTTGAACCATTTTTTAATCATTATAATCTGCCACACATCTCTCTGATACAACGAACTATTTCAAATAACTTTCTCATCCCAGATAATTATGTCATGACTTCCACACATTTCTGTATCTGTACAAATTTCGTTTCTGTACTCATTACATGTTCCCATTATGGCTAGTGATGAACTTAACTCTTATGGTCAGTGATCGTTCAAGTGGCTCTGAGCACTATGGGACTTAGCATCTGAGGTCATCAGTCCACTAGACTTAGAACTACTTAAACCGAACTAACCTAAGGACATCACACACATCCATGCCCGAGGCAGGATTCGAACCTGCGACTGTAGTAGTCGCGGGTTCCGGACTGAAGCGCCGAAGAACCGCTCGGCCACCGCGGCTGGCTATGGTCAGTGATGAACTTAACTCTAAGAACGAGTAATTTGTTACAAATTTCAGATACAACCAGGTAAAACGTTCCATAAACCCATTAATTACTCATAAATATGTCACAAGCATGCCATGAAGTTTACTGAAACCAGCGAAACACAAAATCAGAAAACGAAATGGGCACGCATGCTACACGAGAGCTCCTTATCAAAAGTTGAAAGCATATGCGTAACCATAGAAACAAGAAAATCTAAAAATAATGAAATAAGTGTTGCATGTGACAGCACATTTCATAAACTGTTGTTCACAGTAAACATAACGTTTGACCATAAATGTAACACTGTGCACTCCTGCCGCTTTCGTCTCTTGCAGAAAAACATTCTCTAAATCAACTACATTTCTGTGAGGTATTCGCTGTTAACGTCTAAACATAAAATTTAATGTAAAGTTATTATACTCCACTTTGCTATAGTATATCAAGTTGGCATTTTACGCAAGCACTTGAATGTTCGCGACAGCGTATAAAACAAACGGAGCTGTAAACGTGTCACGGCTTCTGTAATGGAACAGTGGCACGGCTTGCGGAAGAAAACAAATCGACACTCGGCATTGCCAAGACAGTGACAAGGGAAACGTTCCAGCAGCGAGTAACACGCCGCCTGCGCGAAGTTATCGACGGGTAATTGCTGCTGAGCGGAACGGTTGCTTCTCAAGGAGCGAATACGTCGCAGGCGCACCAATAACAGCTTCGCGAAGCTGTCTGTGCGTAATAGACTGGGACACAGAACTCTGACAAGTGACAAGATACGAATACCAATAATTCGTTTCAAAGTAATAAAATGTTAACGGCAAGAAAAATTGCTTTGCAATGCAGTCTGAACAGTTTCCTCAGACTGTCTTTAAACGAGGTAAAGTGCGAAAACTCGCTGTTCTGTTGCCGAGTGGGATACTACTAATTACTTAATAGGGTCCAGAGAGAAACTTATTACTTGCTTCATACATACAACTAATTAATAGTTTTATTTTAATAGCTAAACTAAATATCACCCATCTCTATTATGGACCTTACTCTACGTCTATTTCTATACTCCACAAGTCATTGCATGGTGTGTAGCGGAAGGTACTTCGTGTTCCACTGTCGCTTACACCTTTCTTGGCCCAGTTGTGAATAGCCTGCGGGAAGAACTATTGTTGGTAAGTGTCCGTATGAGGTCTGATCTCACTAATTTTATAATTTTATGTTGATGGTCATTACGCGGGATATGCGTAGGGGGAGAGTAATATATTGGCTGACTCTTCTAGGAATGTACCCTCACAGAATTTTAACAGTAAACCATACCGGGATACACAACGCCTCCCTTACAGCGGCTGCTACTGGAGTCGGCTGAGCATGTCCGTGACGCTTTGGCACTTGCTAAATGCATCTGTAACGAAATGCGCAGCTCTTCTTTAGAGCTTCTCTATTCTGCATCTACATCGATACTCCGCAAGCCACCTGACGGTGTGTGGCGGAGGGTACTTTGAGTACCTCTATCGGTTCTCCCTTCTATTCCAGTCTCGTATTGTTCGTGGAAAGAAAGATTGTCGGTATGCTTCTGTGTGGGCTCTAATCTCTCTGATTTTATCCTCATGGTCTCTTCGCGAGATATACGCAGGAGGGAGCAATATACTGCTTGACTCCTTGGTGAAGGTATGTTCTCGAAACTTCAACAAAAGCCCGTACCGAGCTACTGAGCGTCTCTCCTGCAGTCTTCCACTGGAGTTTATCTATCATCTCTGTAACGCTTTTGCGATTACTAAATGATCCTGTAACGTAGCGCTGCTCTCCGTTGGATCTTCTATATATCTTCTATCAACCCTAGCAGGTACGGATCCCACACTGGTGAGCAATATTCAAGCAGTGGGCGAACAAGTGTACTGTAACCTACTTCCTTTGTTTTCGGATCGCATTTCCTTAGGATTCTTCCAATGAATCTCAGTCTGGCATCTGCTTTACCGACGATCAACTTTATATGATCATTCCATTTTAAATCACTCCTAATGCCTACTCCCAGATAATTTATGGAATTAACTGTTTCCAGTTGCTGACCAGCTATGTTGTAGCTAAATGATAAGGGATCTATCTTTCTATGTATTCGCAGCACATTATACTTGTCTACATTGAGATTCAATTGCCATTCCCTGCATCATGCGTCAATTCGCTGCATATCCTCCTGCATTTCAGTACAATTTTCCATTGTTACAACCCCTCGATACACCACATCTTCATCTGCAAAAAGCCTCAGTGAACTTCCGATGTCATCCACAAGGTTATTTATGTATATTGTGAATAGCAACGGTCCTACGACACTCCCATGCGGCACACCTGAAATCACTCTTACTTCGGAAGACTTCTCTCCATTGAGAATGACATGCTGCGTTCTATTATCTAGGAACTCTTCAATCCAATCACACAATTGGTCTGATAGTCAATATGCTCTTACTTCTTTCATAAAACGACTGTGGGGAACTGTATCGAACGCCTTGCGGAAGTCAAGAAACACGGCATATACCTGGGATCCCGTGTCTATGGTCCTCTGAGTCTCGTGGACGAATAGCGCGAGTTGGGTTTCACACGATCGTCTTTTTCGAAACCCATGCTGATTCCTACAGAGTAGATTGCTAGTCTCCAGAAAAGTCATTATACTCTAACATAATAGCATTACCTCTATCAGTTCTATTTGATACTGATCCCAGACTGACGAACAGTATTCAAGTACTGGTCGAACTACGGTTTTGTAAGCTATCTCCTTTGTAGGTGGATTACACTTCCGTAGGATTCTTTTAATTAATCTTAGTCTGACATCCGCCTTACTTGCAATTAATTTTACGTGCTCGTTGCACTTTAAATCACTCCGTATGCGTTCTCCTCAATATTTAGTGGAAATGACTGCTTCCAGTGATTGTTCTGTAATCGTGTAGATATATAATAATGGGTTTCCTACTTTTCTTCATATTAATGTTTTGTGCTAGCACCTGTGACAACACTTCGTTCTCTATTCCTATGGATTCATTTCCTTCCACGCCTTCAGTCACAACTTTACTACACTCCTGGAAATGGAAAAAAGAACACATTGCCACCGGTGTGTCAGACCCACCATACTTGCTCCGGACACTGCGAGAGGGCTGTACAAGCAATGATCACACGCACGGCACAGCGGACACACCAGGAACCGCGGTGTTGGCCGTCGAATGGCGCTAGCTGCGCAGCATTTGTGCACCGCCGCCGTCAGTGTCAGCCAGTTTGCCGTGGCATACGGAGCTCCATCGCAGTCTTTAACACTGGTAGCATGCCGAGACAGCGTGGACGTGAACCGTATGTGCAGTTGACGGACTTTGAGCGAGGGCGTATAGTGGGCATGCGGGAGCCCGGGTGGACGTACCGCCGTATTGCTCAACACGTGGGGCATGAGGTCTTCACAGTACATCGATGTTGTCGCCAGTGGTCGGCGGAAGGTGCACGTGCCCGTCGACCTGGGACCGGACCGCAGCGACGCACGGATGCACGCCAAGACCGTAGGATCCTACGCAGTGCCATAGGGGACCGCACCGCCACTTCCCAGCAAATTAGGGACACTGTTGCTCCTGGGGTATCGGCGAGGACCATTCGCAACCGTCTCCATGAAGCTGGGCTACGGTCCCGCACACCGTTAGGCCGTCTTCCGCTCACGCCCCAACATCGTGCAGCCCGCCTCCAGTGGTGTCGCGACAGGCGTGAATGGAGGGACGAATGGAGACGTGTCGTCTTCAGCGATGAGAGTCGCTTCTGCCTTGGTGCCAATGATGGTCGTATGCGTGTTTGGCGCCGTGCAGGTGAGCGCCACAATCAGGACTGCATACGACCGAAGCACACAGGGCCAACACCCGGCATCATGGTGTGGGGAGCGATCTCCTACACTGGCCGTACACCACTGGTGATCGTCGAGGGGACACTGAATAGTGCACGGTACATCCAAACCGTCATCGAACCCATCGTTCTACCATTCCTAGACCGGCAAGGGAACTTGCTTTTCCAACAGGACAATGCACGTCCGCATGTATCTCGTGCCACCCAACGTGCTCTAGAAGGTGTAAGTCAACTACCCTGGCCAGCAAGATCTCCGGATCTGTCCCCCATTGAGCATGTTTGGGACTGGATGAAGCGTCGTCTCACGCGTTCTGCACGTCCAGCACGAACGCTGGTCCAACTGAGGCGCCAGGTGGAAATGGCATGGCAAGCCGTTCCACAGGACTACATCCAGCATCTCTACGATCGTCTCCATGGGAGAATAGCAGCCTGCATTGCTGCGAAAGGTGGATATACACTGTACTAGTGCCGACATTGTGCATGCTCTGTTGCCTGTGTCTATGTGCCTGTGGATCTGTCAGTGTGATCATGTGATGTATCTGACCCCAGGAATGTGTCAATAAAGTTTCCCCTTCCTGGGACAATGAATTCACGGTGTTCTTATTTCAATTTCCAGGAGTGTATTATGAAAAGTTGATCTTACATTTACACTACTCTTCTATTATGTCTGCTTTGCTGCCCTGGTGGTTCCACCCGAGCATCGCTCTCCACAGTGCATGATGTGCGACTTTGGCGGGTGAGCACCAGTTCAAGGACCAGTATCACTGAATGCCGTCCGTCGAAACTCCAAATGGTTCAAATGGCTCTGAGCACTATGGGACTTAACTTCTGAGGTCACCAGTCCCCTATAACTTAGAACTACTTAAACCTAACTAACCTAAGGACATCACACACATCCATGCCCGAGGCAGGATTCGAACCTGCGACCGTAGCGGTCGTGCGGTTCCAGACTGTAGCGCCTAGAACCGCTCGGCCACTCCGGCCGGCTCATCATGCTTCAAATCTGTCATCACAGATATTTCTTCTTCCTATTCTTATACTCGCAGCTGCTGATTAGCGCTCATTAGCAATTTCGCACACATGCGAATTTTTCTGCTATCGTATAAAGTTTCTACCCTGGCGAATACTCACTTCGCTCTAGTATTTCGGTCTGGACACTCTTCGCCGAAAACATTTTAGTGGTCTGTGCGGTGGCGCTCGACTCTGAAGTACACCAGTTCGAATCCTAATGGTGGATAACATTTTCACTGCCAGTACTTGGCCGGCAACGGGAGGAGAGGTGGCAGCGTAAAGTTCTGGATCACCAGTCCCTGCGTCACAGCTCTTACATATCAGCAAGGAAAGACGCCATTGTGCGCGGAGGAGGGACATCCTGTCCTATCTGCCGCTGAACACACAGCGTGGATTTCCCTGCCAACAACGCCATATGACGTTTACATTTTTACCGATTTCCGAGACCATTACTTACTACCGTTATCGCCAATCTGAGCCTGTGCTCTACATCTGTATCTGGATGACTACCCTGCAATTCACAATTAAGTGCCTCGTCGTCGAAGAAATAAGTGACCACTGGCTAGAGCAGCAACTGAAGTCACTCAACAGAGGAAAGGTCACTGGATCTGACGTGATACCAGTACGAATCTACGTATAGTGTGCGAAAGAGCTTGCTCACCTTCTACTAGCAGTGTATCGTCGGTCGCTGGAGGAGCGAAGCGTTCCTAATAACTTGAAAAACGGCAGGTCATTCCCATTCTCAAGAAGGGTCGTCGAACCGACCCACAGAACTACAGGCCTATACCTCTGACGTCGATCTGTTGTAGAATTTTGGAACACGTTTCACGCTCGCGTTTTATGACATTTCTGGAAAGCGAAAATTTGCTGCTGGAAGGCCTTCGATACAGTTCCGCACTGCCACCTGATGGACAAAATACGAGCATACGGAATGTCAGACTGGCTGTGTGACTGGACTGAAGAGTTTCCAGCAAACAGAACACAGCATCTCATTCTCAACGCGCAACCTGCAGGCTTGGATAGGTCAGCATTTCAGTTCAAGCATGCATTTCTCACGGTAATCCCACATTTTTGTCCAACTTCTGTATGAAGTGATATCTGAATGTAAAGCCAGAGGGTATATATTAAGAACAGTTGGGGTAATAGGCAGGCATTCGTGAGAAAAACACATTACATGAACGGTAGAAGACTTGACATTAAATCGTAATTAGTTATAACAGAATAACTAATTACGATTCAAGACTATGTCTTGTACCGTTCGTGGTCGTATATAATTGGAATTGGTTCAGACTAATGCAGTTAACATACAGTTTTTTTAAGTAACTATAGATATTTTGATGTATTTTGTAGAGTATAAGAAATGATACGCTTGCTGTGTTTAGAATGAATAAAACCTGTAAACACAACTGATGGTGTTATCCTTATAATATTTAAGATACTTGAAGGCAGAATTGAGTGATCCTCCCTCCCGCTCGGCCTTCTGCCGGGAACGTGACGTAGCGGAAGGCGGGGACTGCATAACATCGGCCTATAAAGTATTCGTGGCGCTTTGTGCAATTTTCTGCTTCAGTGCGCAGGCCTTCTATAGCTGCTACTAGCGCCAAGGTACTCTGAGACTAAACAGGCAGTGCCAAATAGGCACGGCAGTGCACTTCCTCCTGAAGGACGCACTTGTATCCACTCGATACCTGAGCGGCCGCCATTTCCTTCCAACGATCGTGGGAAAACGATTTCGTTACCAAAAAATCTGTCAACAACCTCACGAGTGACGGCGTTGGTAACCTCTAGAAAATTTCTGATCATTAAAATTACAATAGCAGGGAAGACGGCAAGGAACAAAATTTTAACTGTTGTGCGTATAAAGTACAATAGGAAGAATGTGTGATTAAATTTGTAGGTAATTTGGGGTGTACACGGTGGGAATTTAGTACACTGAATTGCCACCTATGACAGAAACAGTGGCAAGTAAGCCGTCTGGGCATCGACTCGAAATGGGCTTTTACGACAGATACCGATCCGCCATTCCATGCTGCTTCAATACTGTGCCTTCATAGTAGCTGATGACTGATGGTGTGTCAATCATTCGTAAATCCATAAGCAGATTTTTCAGTGAGTGGTTGATCTAGAGATTGCGATGGCCATGGAAACAGCTGAACACCCTGAGTATGGAGACAAGTCAGAACAGGACGTTCAAAATGCGTTATCTTGTTGAGAGAGAACGTCACGGTGACTTCGAAGATAGGGCACCGCAATCTCGATAGGCCAGGGTCTTTCAGCTGTACAATTCCGACCTGTGCCTGTAAACATTTTGCCTTCTTACACGGGTGTAACACGATCTTATCACAAATAACCAAAATTAAAATTCGATTTCTGAATGGGCAACCAGCTGCACAATCTTTTCTTAAGCTGGAACTTTAATAGTGGCTAGTGTTTATTTACAACTTATACAAAATAGATAAATGTTTCAGAGTTTTACAGTGCTTCAGAGTAGTCACCAGAATTGTGTATAACCCGCTGTCAGCGATGTGGAACTCGTGAGATAGCTTTAGCAGCGCCAGTTGTGTTGATAGTTCGAGAGGAGCGGTGTATTTTCCGAATCTCTGTAACAGTTCTGAAACGAATGCCATGAAGTGCTTTCTTCATCTTAGCAATCAAGTTGAAATCACAAGGACTTAAGTCTTGGGACTGTGGTGGGTCGCAGGCTGTGTTCCAAAAACGAACAGCTTAGAGAAAGAAGCGGTGATACTTTCTGCAGGACCCACCCATCATTTTGCAGGAAAATTCTCGGTCGCTTGTGGCAAAACTTGTGACTGGTTTGTTTGATCGATGAGGCTTGATTCTTGAAATGAAGGAAACACTTTCTGGCAATCGTCTCTTCAGGCAATAGACCGCGCCACTGGAGCTATCAACACATCTAGCACTGCTAAAGGTGTTCGACTTCCACATTGCTGGCAACAGGTTATACATAATGCTGGTGACTACTTTCAAGGACAATAAAACTACGTATGTCTGCTTTGTATACATTGTAAATAAATATTTGCCATTATTAAAGTTCCAACCCTCGTAGGTGGCGCTACTACTACTTACTTTGTACAGGTGTACTTAAATACTAATGATTTGCATTTCCAGACAACTGATACACTTTGTGCCAGCCTGACCTTCTTTACGTGCTGTTCTCATGGTGTTGCAGTTTTAATGATCAGCAGTGTACTGCGATTCCCTCGAAGTAAAAAGTCACTCTGAACCACCGAACATATGATCGCTCACTGGAAACAATAGGACTGAGAAATTAACATGAATATTTGCATCGTTACTGAAAGTATCATCAATTAGATTCGCGTGCACTTAAAAGAACAAAGAGCGAAGAAAATATTTTTCCTGCTCACGCGCTTCAAGTTAAGAATTTATGAGCTCCTGTATTCTCTGCCCTGGTATTGTATTTTTACTGTGCTTCTCCGGAGCAGATTGCGGTTATTGCTACTAAAGCCTTTGTCTGTATCTCTAGGTATCTATTCTTTATTTCTTTTGGTTTCGTCAGCAGTTCAGCACTCAGTAACTTGGTGGGGATACCCGAGATCGGAAAAGTTAAAGTAGACACAGCATCATATTGAGGAAAATACACGTAAACAAGTGAAACACAGCGAATGGAAACCTGCCTACTGAGAAATGTACCTCGCGCTAACCATCTTATTCTTATAAACGAACAAAAGCTCCACAAGGCATTATGGCCATTTGGCTTCAGATTGTGCTATAGATGATTACAAAAATGAGGAAAATGAAATGTGTAAAGTGTTACTACTAGTGCAGTCTTTGAGTGTGTATCTGTCAGTTAGTGTCGTGCCAGGGCACCTTTCGTTTATGAAGCAAAATTTAGGATTCGTTGTCTAGTGATGAGATTGTGGGACGAGAAAGTTGCTTTAGTGTGGAATTTGAAGGATTTCGTTTGAATGATATGACAGATGAGTGATTGTTCTAAGTGTTGCTAATGTACGTGCTGAGAGAATAACGGTGAGAGACTGTTGCGAAAATGGGCAAGAATTCCTTGCTTAATTTCCTCTCATATTACTAATTACGTTTTTCTTAATTATTCTGTATACATTCACAATTAAATATATTTTTTACAAAGCTAGGCCTCACCCTGATCATTCTGATGCCTCATTTGTCCATTTCCCGCTCTTCATTTGGCCATGATAATTCCAACAACAGCTCATTATGTAATTTATAGTGCGTCTTGTTTCCGCTCCGATCAAACATTTGACCAAAACTGCAGGCAAACGAGAGAAATTCAATATACAGAAATCTATGGACTTGATTTATAATGATATTTAATATTACGAGGGATGATCAAAACGTTTCCGTTCGAAGGCCGTACAACTGAGAATCGGTTCGCCAATCAACCAAAATCACCGCGAGCATTCAGACAATCATCCCACCGACGTACCGAGTTGAAGTTACACGTTTGGTAAAACACATGTCATGTTGCGTGCAGATGTTCGTAACTTCCTGTTGCACATTCTCGTCCGACAGGAATCGTTGGCCTTCCAAGGCCTTTTTTAGAGACCGAGGGCGTCATAATCGCATGGGGAGAGAGATCAGGTCTATAGTGCGGATGCTCGAGTGTATCCCACTTGAGTTGGCGTATCATCTGCATTATTACATTTGCGATATGGAAACGTGCATTATCCTGAAGAAACAGTACCCCTTGTCGCAGTTTTCCTGCATGTTTCACCTTAATTGCACGCCGTAATTTCTCCAGCGTTGCGCAGTACCGTTCCTTATTGATGGAGACACCAGGTTTCTTGAAATCAGTGAGCAAAGAGCCCTGATAATCAAATAACAGGGTGAGCATTACCTTTTAAGCAGACGGCTTGCTCTTGAACTTCTAGGGACGAGGGGACGACGAATGGCACCACTGCATCGTCGACGGTTTCGGCTCCGGTTCCCAGTGGTGGCACCAGCTTTCGTGCCCGCTGCAGTGCGCTCTAGGAACGTGTTGCCTTCAACATTGAAGGGCATCAGGTGCTTCAGGCAAAGAGCCATCTAGTTTGTTTTTCTGGGGCATTCAACTACCAGTGTATCCAATGGCTGCAGACCTACCGGCAGCCTAACTCCTTCCGGGTAATGTGTTCCTCTGTACAGAAGCTGATCCTCTGTAGCGCACGAATTGTAATGCACCGGTCCGCCCAAATCGCATCACCAACTGCCCGCTTGTTGGCAGTAAAGGATGACACTGGCTTCCAAGATCGACCAGAATCTTGCGCCGAAACGCGACCAGCACGCATCTTGGTGCACCATTCCACAACGCTGGTTTTTGACAGGCATGTTGCCCCGCATACATTCTTCATTCTCCGCTGAATGTCTACCGGTGTATGTCCTACGGCATCCGAGACAAGAATAACAGCACGCTGGTACTGTTTGGACGCATTTAGTAATAACATCGTCATAGTTCATGTTTCCGCACTTACTGCACATAGACCCTCCACGTCCACACCGGCCTGATGGCCAACACAAAAGGTCTACTGCCATCTCTGCATATTGGTTAGTTTTCACTAACTGGGGTCAGGAAGATGTGGGAACTGCGATATTTGCGTACGTCTGGTTATGATTAACCATTAATACGCGCTCATCTGGAGATAGATTGGATCGAAAGTTGAACGAAGGGTAGCGGTTTGAAGAGCAGAGGGAAAAAAAAGTGACAAGGCAAGAGCCAAGGGGAAAAAAAACCTCTGCGATAGTTGGGTTGGGTTGTAAGAGCAGAGCCGGCCGGAGTGGCCGAGCGTTTCTAGACGCTTCAGTCTGGAACCGCGCGACCGCTACGGTCGCAAGTTCGAATCCTGCCTCGGGCATGGATGTGTGTGATGTCCTTAGGTTAGTTAGGTTTAAGTAGTTCTAAGTTCTAGGAGGACTGATAACCTCAGATGTTAAGCCCCATAGTGCTCAGAACCATTTGAACCATTTGTAAGAGCAGTAGCGGTTTTCTTGCTAACTGCGGCAGGTCATGCAGGCGTAGGCTTTGTTAGTAGTTGGTATCACGCAGGCGGATACCTTTGAGGTTATAGAGAGGTGGTACCCGGTGGCTGCAGCTGGATAACGGTGTTGGCTTCTCGGTCAGCATCAGCATTTCTGTAACTGTTGCGTTCATCATCGCTTAGTGTCCCATAGGACATATACCGGATTCACAGTGTAGGGTAATGTTTGTGCGTTAGTGTGCGAGCTTGTCGGCTTCCCTGCTGTACCCTGTTGGTCGACTTTAATAGCAGGTGGCACATCCATCAGTGTAACTGATTTGCAGGGGCTTGCCAATATTGTCGCTTGTGGGTACTTGTTAACTCGCCATAGGTGGGTGCCCTAGCCAGTAGTGTTAAAAAAAAAAAAGTTAAATGGCTCTGAGCACTATGGGACTTAACTTCTGAGGTCATCAGTCCCCTAGAACTTGGCACTACTTAAACCTAACTATCCTAAGGACATCACAAACATCCATGCCCGAGGCAGGATTCGAACCTGCGACCGTAGCGGTCGCGCGGTTCCAGACTGTAGCGCCTAGAATCGCTCGTCCACTTCGGCCGGCGCTAGTAGTGTCTTTGGCCGCTTACGATTCCACCTATGGTTGTGATCATAGTTTCCCAGAGTAATTATGAAAGGATTGTTCGAGTGTCTCGAGTTCCTGCATAGTTGTGTGGCGAGTTTTTTGAATACTTCCTTGATGGTTTCAAGGCGGTATTCGTTGTGAAGATCCACGGTGCGGGTGTAGCATGGAACGTCGCTAATGATGCGTAGCACTTTGTTCTTTATGATCTGCAGGGGACGCAGGCGTGTAGGAACTGCGTGTCCTCGAACGGGAGATGCGTACGTCATCAGAGGTCTAATCAGTGTCATGTATATTGACCTCGACGCCCTCCTATTCAGTGTACTTTCCCTGTTGAGCACTGGGTAGAGTTGTTAGAGCCTCAGGTGCGCTCTGTTGGCAACGTATTCTATGTGGTCCCCCATGTGAGTTTCCGGTCCACCCAGACACCGTATTGGGCGTGCATGTAGTGTTACCTGTCTACAGTGTTGATGTACGCGCAGTAACTCCGGCCTGCGTATGAACAGATGGCGTGCACGTAGATGGCTAACCTCGTGTTCTGTGTTGCTGGAAAGTCGTTACTGTAGACGTTGAAAAAGATGGCCCCAGACTACTTCCCTGGGGTACTCCAGCTTGGAAGCTGTGTTGTGTCGATTGTTTGCGCCGCATGTCAGTGTTGAAACATCTGTTCGCGAGATATGCGTGTATGAGACGTACGAGTCCGTCGGGGAAACCAGCATCGCTTCGTTTGCATATAAGGCCGTTGTACCAGAACCGGTAGAAATATTTTTCGATGTCCAGGAACACGGCTTCTGTAGCTCTGTTCGTGTTGTAGCCGTGTGTTATATGTTCGACTACGCGGAGGAGTTGTTGTGTTATTGAGTGGTGCTTCACTAATCCCTTCCTTGATACATCCGCATAGGAGTCACGTTACGTTACATACACGCTGCAGCAACGCGCATCACGGTAACTTTTTAATCGCGCATTATATTGCAGAATATCAGAAAGAAGATTCCAGCAGATCCAAACTTCTTACCTTGAAGCACGTTGAATCAGCTGTTTTGTTTGATGTTAATTTTTATAATCACTTTCTTTAAAAGAACTGTAGATGAATTTAATTGATAGTAGATTTTGTAACACTGAAAATGTATCATTTCCTTTCTCACTCCAACTTTCGCCAATGAACCAACATCTGTTCAGTTCAAAGAGACTATTTGTTGTGATTTGGCAGGAGCCAATTCACGGAGTTTGGAGGAAGCCGAAAGGCACGCGATTAAGCTCACGCAGGCTGGCGTGAGGTCTGGAACAGGTCAGAGAAATAACACTAGCAAAACAAGAGTAACTGGTAGAATACTTAACTTTAATCCACAATTGGTGAACATCTCTCGTTACTGTACAGGCTTCACAGTATTAATTATCAAATGCTATGGCGCCTTGCTAGGTCGTAGCAAATGACTTAGCTGAAGGCTATGCTAACTATCGTCTCGGCAAATGAGAGCGTATTTGTCAATGTAGCTTCGCTAGCAAAGTCGGCTGTACAACTGGGCGAGTGGTAGTACGTCTCACTAGACCTGCCGTGTGGCGGCGCTCGGTCTGCCATCACTGACAGTGTTGACACGCGGGTCCGTCGTATACTAGCGGACCGCGGCCGATTTAAAAGCTACCACCTAGCAAGTGTGGTGTCTGGCGGTGACACCACACTATTTACTATGAGGAAAATAGTAGTTTTTGAGGTTTATCACCGCCGTAGCTTGTGCAGGTTGCTGACATAGTTTCTTGTAACGAAACCGGTTCAAAATGGTTCAAATGGCTCTGAGCACCATGGAACTCAACATCTTAGGTCATAAGTCCCCTAGAACTTAGAACTACTTAAACCTAACTAACCTAAGGACATCACACACACCCATGCCCGAGGCAGGATTCGAACCTGCGACCGTAGCAGTCCCGCGGTTCCGGACTGCAGCGCCAGAACCGCACGGCCACCGCGGCCGGCAACGAAACCGGATTCGCCCTGCAGTCACTTTAAACAGGTCTCGGTCGCTCACCTGCCAGGTGGATCCACGTGAGCTTATATATACCACATACTTCCGGCATGAACTGCTCAGTCATGCCGCGTGGCCTTTTTGGCACTGCCTGGCTGGTACCGGCACTGTGGCTGTGCAATGCCTGAGCGACAGAGCGGAAACACAGCACGAGAGACCGCCAGCAAAGCATTGGCCAGCACTATGCAGCAAACTGTTCCGTATGTGGGTCAGTAGCGAGGGAATTATACAGAGTATTAAAAAATTATCAGTATTTGGAGAGGTGGTAGTATGCACAAAATCAAGACAAAAATGTTCAGTAAATATTGGTTCTAAAATGCTTGTCTAAAGAGCTCTGAGCACTTGTTAATTTTCACTACTGTGAAACACCTCTTCTACCTAACAAGTGCTCATAGGTCCTCTTTTTTAGATATGCATTTTAGGGCTGATGTTTACTGGGCAATTTTGTCTTGTTTTGGTACATACTACCACCTCTCCAACTTTGATTTCTTTTTTTTTAACACCCTGTATATATGGTAGAATACATTTCACCTCAGGAATTATGTCCCCCTGGATGGCTAAAATGTTCTACTCGGATGTCGGAAGACAGCGGAGTTGGAAAAATAGCGAAGAGCGATACAGTAATGGTTAAAAAAATTCTATATATCTTACTGATTCTAGAAAGTAAACCGTTTAGTAACGCATCGACAGCAACAATAAAGCAGAAAAACTTATACCAAACCATAAGGACTTCGTAAAGACATCGATACAACATTATTCCAGTTTTCGACTCTAACAGTAAAGTCCAGAAGTTGTGGACCTGAGTGTGTGAGGATCCACTGAATGCCGTGAACAACAAATTAAGTGTTTTTTAGTTGTGTGATGTTTTCCTCGTTCCTTGATCAGACATGTTCCGGCTCTTCTCAGAATAGTGACATAGGACGTAAAACAAATATTGTACGTTAATCGTAGTCACCCTTCACAGTGTTGCGTTTCTGACACAGTCATACACACAGTTCATAATAATCAGGGGAACACGTGTGTCAACGTGCGGTATGTTAGATCTCTTTTGATACAGGCGCCACCTGTGGTCTTATTGCATGGCTTGAGATCTTCGGTTTCAACGTAGGCAGCAATGAAAATCATTCGCCATCTACTGGCTGTGTTACGCATTACAGTATCAGGTGACCCCTCAGATGGAAGTGAATGCCGGTGACCCAGTGTTCTCTAATGAGGTACACAGATGGAGTTGTCATTTTTGGACGTTGTAGCCAACCAAGCACATGCGGTGCCACTTCTTAATGCAGTGTAAGTTGCAAGGGCGGCCTGTCTGATAAAAAAAGAATGAACTTTCAGTAGTGTTTCTGCAGATGCCAATGTCTCTTTGTGTGCCATACATAGGTTGTGGACACGCTACAGGGAGACAGGTCAGTACACAAGGCGAGTTGGACAAGGTACCCGATGCATTACAACACCACGTGAAGAGCCGGCCGCTGTGGTCGAGTGGTTCTAGGCGGCTGCTACTGTCGCAGGTTCGAATGCTGCCTCGGGCATGGATGTGTGTGAAGTCCTTAGGTTAGTTAGGTTTAAGTAGTTCTAAGTCTAGAGGACTGATGACCTCAGTTGTTAAGTCCCATAGTGCTTAGAGCCATTTGAACCATTTCAACCACATGAAGACCGATATCTGGCCACCTCTGCGTTGCGGCGCCGAACGGATACCACCAGAGCAATGTAAGACGGTCTCTGGAGACGCTGTGTCCCATCTGACTGTAATGAACAGGTTGGAGAAAGGACCTTACAACCTAGACATACTGTTCGAGCACCCTGCTTGACGTGAGAACATTTTGCAGCTCGCCTTCAGTTCTGCTGTTCTCATGCCAACTGGCAACTTCGTAACTGTCAAAACGTGTTATCCACAGACGAGTCCAGATATCCGATCACGCAAGGTGGTGGCCGTGTTCGTGTGTGGAGACCCGTGGTGTGCGGTACCTACCAAATGTTCTCCAGGAAATCGACAGATTTCCAGCGTTGTGAAATGTTGTGGGGAGGCTTTGGTGTTGACAACCATTCTGAACTTGTCGTTGTCCAAAGTTGCTTTACTGGCTAAAATTTTAAATGGCTCTGAGCACTATGGAACTTAACATCTTAGGTCATCAGTCCCCTAGAACTTAGAACTACTTAAACCTAACTAACCTAAGGACATCACACACATCCATGCCCGAGGCAGGATTCGAACCTGCGACCGTAGCGGTCACGCGGTTCCGGACTGCAGCGCCTAGAACCGCACGGCCACCGCGGCCGGCAGTTGCGTTACTACCAGGCAGTACATCGAACAGGTACTGTTGGATCATGCAGTGGCTGACGATACGGTGGTGTCCCTGAATTCCTTCTAATGCCAGGGCCTATGTGGTCGGCATCAGCAGGGATATCTTGCGCAGCCTGAGCACTGAAGTAGTCTAATGGCCGGCGGTGAGTCCCGATCTAAGCTCCATGTGAGACATCCTTGACATACGTGTTCCTGTTCCACCACAGACTTTCCAAGAACTCTCATGGCCTCTCATGGAAGAATGGGAACGGATACCACAGGGTGACATCCGTAGAATTATATGGAGCATGCCACGAGTTGCCAGGCAGTGATAAACCCTCACGGAGGGCACACATTATTGAAGCTCTCAAAGTCCAATGAAAAGCTTCCAGGATGACGGGACAGTGTTTCCACTCTGTTTTCTACATCTGCCTCTTATTTTAGTTCTTTTTATGTAAACGATCGAGAATGTACTGACGTTTTATTGTGTACTTAATTTTTCCCATCCATTAATTTTTAAGCAAAAGAACTTTTTACTTATTTGATAATTTTAATTATAATAACATGAGAATAAACGTTCTGCTTTAGGCACTCAACATCAAAGAGACTTAACAAATCTGAATTTGCTTAGTGCTATTCATAGTAGCAATTTTTATGGATTTTTCTTATCTGACGTTCTGAAAAGATGCGTATTTCCTCGGAAGCAATAAAATTTATACAACTTTATTTTCATGCACGACAGCGCTCCATCATACGAGTATGTACACCCAAAAATATATTATTATCTTACTGAAAATGTTCCTAGACGCTGCACTGACAGGATAAGACCAAAATTTCATCCATTGTATATGACCTCGTAAGACACAGTAAGAAAGTAAAGCAGTTCAATGCGATGATTGTTTTGAACACCACAGTGCTTTATAGGCGGTATTCAGGTGCCTTCCTTCGGCCTCTGAACTGACTTACCACGAAGTTATACGGGACCTACAGTTTAATTCATTTCTTTCCAGTGTTGCGTACACGCAACACGAAGTTTAATTTCACAAAATGCAGTCAATATGAACTTATTATACAAAACTCATCGAGCAAGTGTGGAAGGCCTTCACAACTTCTCTGCCTATTATTTGTATATTTCACATACAGTCTAACACTTCGTGAAAAGAATAAATTACTGAAAACTTAGTGCTGCGTGTACGCAACACTGGGAAGAAATGGATTAACGTGGATTCGGATCCACGATGCAACTCGACATTTTTCGCATCCACACACTACCACCGAGCGAGGTGGCGCAGTGGTTAGCACACTGGACTCACATTCGGGAGGACGATGGTTCAAACCTGTGTCCTGACATCCTAATTTAGGTTTTCCGTGATTTCCCTAAATCTCTTAAGGCAAATGCCGGGATGGTTCCTCTGAAATGTCACGGCCGACGTCCTTTTCCATCCTTCCCTAATCCAATGCGACCGATGACCTCGCTGTTTGGTACCTTCCCCCAAATCAACCAACCCACCAACACAGTACTACTCCTGATTTATGTCAGCGGGGTGATGTCAAAAATAAAGTTCTTGCATAACCAATGTCTGCCTCACCTCGAAAACCACGACGATGTTACTCACTCTGCGAAGACTTCAGTAAGTCAGAACCGGTAAACACGGCTAAGGCACGAAATCGAATATCGATTTGGTGTTTGTCGTGCAACACAAGGCGCTCACGCAAATTTCATACATTCACAATAGGCTTACCGACAATCATTCCTCCCACGCGCTATTCGCGAGTGGGAAGATGGAGGGGTGGCGGCGGGGGGGGGGGGGGGGGGGGGGGACAATCAGTCTGTGGTACCAAACTACACTACACCGCATACCGTTAGCTGGCTTGCGGAGCATGATATGTATATGTAGATGAGTAGGTGCACACCTTCTGACCTTCTACAAATGTATGCGTTATTTTTATTTTTTTCATGTACACTTTCTTAGAAATATGGTTCCAAAAATTCTTTATTTCTCGTCAAAAATCGTCGCTAAAATTACCGGAAAGAGGGATCGTTACACAAACAACATTCAGAAACGGATGTAAGAATTTTCTTCATTCTTCAGCGTTTAAATTATATAAAAATGGTTCAAATGGCTCTGAGCACTATGGGACTTAACATCTGTGGTCATCAGTCCCCTACGACTTAGAACTACTTAAACCTAACTAACCTAAGAACATCACACACATCCATGCCCGAGGCAGGATTCGAACCTGCGACCGCAGCAGTCGAGCGGTTAAATTATATAGAATAGATACTAATGTATTAGTATGTACGCTAACGTTTCATTTAATTATATATTTTTTTTATAAACGCATCCCCCAGAAAGACTGGTACGAACGAATCTAAATTCTGAGTACAGTGTACCATCGAAAAGTGATACAGATTCCAAGGACATACCACACACGCAGGTCCAACAGCGTTGTCTCTTGTGTGACTATAAGGTCAATGATACGTCAAGTACAATTTTTGCAAGAGACGTCGAACGAAGTGGAGGCGTGAATCAAGTGCCAGTATTCCTCGCTGGCGCCAAAGGAGGCAGTATCAACTTGTGAGTGATTTCGAACAGGACAGCGGGTGTGCCATACCACGACAATTCACCTTATACAGTGCAAATGGTTCAAATGGCTCTGAGCACTATGGGACTTAACAGTTGTGGTCATCAGTTCTCTATAACTGAGAACTACTTAAACCTAACTAACCTAAGGACATCACACACATCCATGCCCGAGGCAGGATTCGAACCTGCGACCGTAGCAGTCGCGCGGTTCCGGACTGAGCGCCTAGAACCGCTTATACAGTGCACAATGTACGATTGTGATGCGAGAGTAGAACCAGTAGTTTGGATAAGTTCCTACACAGCTATGACCAAGCAATATGAGCTCAGTTTTGTCCAGTTTTGGCTTTACGCTGGAGTAGAACAGAGGTTGTGGGCATGTCTGTCGACAGTTCGGCGCCGTCTGATGTGGACTGGCCTGAAGGCACGCATGCCACGATATTGAATTCCATTATTCAGAAGCCACAACGGCTCAGACTCCAACGTGCAAGTAAACACTGTCGCTAGCGTGCTGACAAGGAAACATCACTAACTTGTCCTCATATTTTAAGCAGAAAAAAGCACATTTACGGGACTGCAGCCGCAACAATCGATCCCGCGCGAAAACTTGGATCATTATTCCGATTGTACACAGTCACAACTTTCAGAAAGTACAGCGTTTAAACACGCGCGCTCTGGTTGCCACTCACGTCGCCCCATTGCAGCTGCTAAATGCCGGGCGCGAAGTACTGTACAGTGGACTTATTAGAGGCTTGTGAAATACTGTTTTGACGTTGGTAACGTGATTTGTTCAGTGTGTCAACGTGCGCGGTGTTAACCTGTAACCGGGGCCAGAGATCTTTCTGCTTTGAACAGTTTTATGTTTTGATTCACAAATGCAGTGTAAATGAATGAAACCAATCAGTGTGTAATTAAAGAAGTAGCGTAGCGCCATTTAATTATCAACGTCGCTGTTTTCCGTCTTTTTTTTTATTTTAAAGCTAGCACTGTTCAAACGAAGTTCATTTGCAGGACATACTCTGTTCTTTAACGTGACCGAGCAAGGTAGCGCAGTGGGTAAGCACACTGGACTTCCACTCGGGAGGCCAACACGGTTCAATCCTGCGTCCGGTCATCCTAATTTAAGTTTTCCGTGATTTCTCTAAATCGCTTAAGGCCAATGCCAGGTTGGTTCCTCCAAAAGGGCAAGGCCGATTTTCTTCCCTAATCTGAGCTTGTGCTCCGTCTCTAATGACCTCGTTGTCGACGGGACGTTAAACACTAATCTTTTCCTCCTCCTTCAACGTGGGTGAGATGCTTGAATTGTAAATCGAAAATCATGAACTTCTTTTCGTAATAATTCTTCAGTTGCTTGATTTTGAGGCGTATATACAGTTGCAGAATATTAATATGACAATAAATTTCAAATAATACTGAATATACACTCCTGGAAATTGAAATAAGAACACCGTGAATTCATTGTCCCAGGAAGGGGAAACTTTATTGACACATTCCTGGGGTCAGATACATCACATGATCACACTGACAGAACCACAGGCACATAGACACAGGCAACAGAGCATGCACAATGTCGGCACTAGTACAGTGTATATCCACCTTTCGCAGCAATGCAGGCTGCTATTCTCCCATGGAGACGATCGTAGAGATGCTGGATGTAGTCCTGTGGAACGGCTTGCCATGCCATTTCCACCTGGCGCCTCAGTTGGACCAGCGTTCGTGCTGGACGTGCAGACCGCGTGAGACGACGCTTCATCCAGTCCCAAACATGCTCAATGGGGGACAGATCCGGAGATCTTGCTGGCCAGGGTAGTTGACTTACACCTTCTAGAGCACGTTGGGTGGCACGGGATACATGCGGACGTGCATTGTCCTGTTGGAACAGCAAGTTCCCTTGCCGGTCTAGGAATGGTAGAACGATGGCTTCGATGACGGTTTGGATGTACCGTGCACTATTCAGTGTCCCCTCGACGATCACCAGTGGTGTACGGCCAGTGTAGGAGATCGCTCCCCACACCATGATGCCGGGTGTTGGCCCTGTGTGCCTCGGTCGTATGCAGTCCTGATTGTGGCGCTCACCTGCACGGCGCCAAACACGCATACGACCATCATTGGCACCAAGGCAGAAGCGACTCTCATCGCTGAAGACGACACGTCTCCATTCGTCCCTCCATTCACGCCTGTCGCGACACCACTGGAGGCGGGCTGCACGATGTTGGGGCGTGAGCGGAAGACGGCCTAACGGTGTGCGGGACCGTAGCCCAGCTTCATGGAGACGGTTGCGAATGGTCCTCGCCGATACCCCAGGAGCAACAGTGTCCCTAATTTGCTGGGAAGTGGCGGTGCGGTCCCCTACGGCACTGCGTAGGATCCTACGGTCTTGGCGTGCATCCGTGCGTCGCTGCGGTCCGGTCCCAGGTCGACGGGCACGTGCACCTTCCGCCGACCACTGGCGACAACATCGATGTACTGTGGAGACCTCACGCCCCACGTGTTGAGCAATTTGGCGGTACGTCCACCCGGGCTCCCGCATGCCCACTATACGCCCTCGCTCAAAGTCCGTCAACTGCACATACGGTTCACGTCCACGCTGTCGCGGCATGCTTCCAGTGTTAAAGACTGCGATGGAGCTCCGTATGCCACGGCAAACTGGCTGACACTGACGGCGGCGGTGCACAAATGCTGCGGTTCCTGGTGTGTCCGCTGTGCCGTGCGTGTGATCATTGCTTGTACAGCCCACTCGCAGTGTCCGGAGCAAGTATGGTGGGTCTGACACACCGGTGTCAATGTGTTCTTTTTTCCATTTCCAGGAGTGTATATGTGCGCGAGGTTGACATATTTCGTACTCATATTACTTCCTATTTTTTGCGTAGAGTAACATGTGTTCTCGGACAAGGTTTAAAAAAAAAAACACATTGGGCAGATGTGTTCACCTTCCCACTCCCCCCACCCCCCCTCCCACCAAATCGCTTTCAATATGCCGCGAATGGTTGTCAGCATTGTATAGTACTTAACGCTTAGGGTGGCTGCGGTACGGTGGAATGAGTGACAAACAGACGGTGCGCGCGGAGGTTTAAATGCTGTATTTTCAGCTGGTCATATCGTCGTACAATCAGGATTATGGCCCAAATTTTCGCGCGGTGTCGATTTCTGGAGCTGATATCTTCCAAGTGTGCTTTATTGTCGGCGTCATGGCGATGTTTCCTTATAAGCGGCACAACGCAGTGTTTTCAGAAAAGCTCAGGTAAGTCAGTCCTCCGTTGAAAGACGCAGTCCGTAGACAGCTTTTGACGTTGAACTGATATATTTGGTACGCGACTCCACTGTTAAAGCTCGAATGAAGGAAGGAAGATCAGGGTTTAGAGTTCAGTCGACGCCCAGGTCGGTACAGACAGCACAAGTTCGAGTTAGGGTGAGATGGGAAGCGAAACTGTCCCTATCTCTTTCTACCGAATATCCCAGAATTAGCCCTAAACGATATAGGGAAACCACTGATAACCTATATAAGGATGGCCAGAAGTATATCTGAACAGCCGTCTTCCCGAATGCGAGTTCAGTGTTTTAACTACTGCACCACCTTGATCTGTCTTCAAGCTCGAATAATGTGATACTGTGTAGAAATAGTAGATACTCCTGTACTCCTGTACCGTTATTGGTGACATGCAGAATAATACAAAGTTAGCTTCACTCCTCATCTGCCAGCTGGGTGTGTGGCGGACATAACAGTGTGATAAAGACTGTTAGAAGATCATTTCTTGATATGTATCGGCGGCTGGTCGGGCGTCCTCAGTTGTCCTGGCGATCCGGATTAGAGACTGATGCGGTGCAGGACCGATAAACTCAGCATAGAGGTAGTGCAATGACTGTTATCAGCTAGGAGGAAAGGAGGCTGGAAAACCGAAGAGGCAAAACGGCAAACGGCGTTAATTGTGCCGGTGTTGCCTGGTTCTGGCGAGTAATACCTGGGGCACCCCATGGAAGTGTTACACGCTCTCTGCTGTCCTTAATCTGTATTAATGACTTAGGAGACAACCTGAGCAACCTTCTTAAATTTTTTGCTGATGACACCGGCGTTTAACGTTTCGTAAGGTCATCAGACTATCAAAATGAATTACAAAATGATTTAGAGAAGATATCTGCATAATGCAAAAAATGCCAGTTGACCCTGAACAATAAAAAGTGTGTGGACCTCCACATGAGTACTAAAAAATATTCCACTAAATACGACTACACGATTTTATTTATTTATCCGAGTCCGAAGAACACTAGAATACAATATAATAAAAACTACAATCGAATATTAATTTCAGGGAATTCCACACTTTATGAATCCAATGTTCAGCAACCAGAATGGCACAGTTATTCGCTGCAAGCAAGTCTTCCATGCCACATAGTTCGCTCAAGTTACTACAGACCAACAAGTGTTCAGAGTCCTGCATTACCCCACATTCACGACATTTATCATCACTGATACCCCACTTCCGTAAATTACCATTGAACCTTCTTACGCCCCTTCTCACCCTGTTAAGGGTTTTCCAGGTCCCGTATAGGAGATGGCAGCCTGATGGTAGATTCTCTTTGGTTACACGATAAATCACACAAATTTTGGAGTTCTCGTTTCAATGAAATATTTAGGGATTATAATTATGAGCAACATATATTGGAGCCATTGCATAGAGAATGTTGTGGGGAAGACAAATTAAAGAATGCTTATTATTGGCAGAAGACTCAAAAGACGCGACAGATTTACTGAAGACACTGCCAATACTACACTTGTCCGTCTTCTTCTTGGAGTACTGCTGTGCAGTAAGGGGATCTTACCAGATAGGACTGATTGTGGACATCGGAAAAGCTGGATTTCCATTGCCACGAAATATGGGAAAGACTGTCACGGATATGATACCTGAGTTGGGGTGACAGTCATTAAAACAGAGGCATTTTTAGTTGCGGCGAAATCTTTTAATGAAATTTCAGTCATCAACCTTCTCCTCCGAATGAGAAAATTTTTTATTGACACCCACCTACATATTATGAAATGACAAACATGATCAAGTGAGAGAAATCAGAGTTCGCACGGAAATGTATAGATGCTCATTTTTCCCACTTACTGCTAGTGGAATGGTTCACAAGTAGTCTGAAGGTGCTTCTGTGTACCCTCTGTCAACGAGTTTAGCGTGAATTGCAGAGTAATCACGTAAATGTAGATAGTAGGGAATGGCACGCTGTGAGGGGCGATAATTTGAGGAATCATTCTGATCCAGAAAGCTCTATGTCCAACTGCCATTGAGCTTCAGCTTCGAGATTCTTTTTCCCGAATAGTGATGGTATCCAGATCTTTCAGTTGTGTCTCCAGCGTCGATTTGTTGATAATATTGTTGTTCTCTAATTTGATTTTGATCTCATTTTATTCTTTTCTCTCTCGTCCTCCATGAAAGTCAACTGGAGAAGCAGGTCAGGCCAGCGTTTGGTCTGCAGTGGTCTGCAGTCGATGCCTCCTGTGATCCAGATCGGCGATTTCCAGATTCAGCGGTCGGCGAGTTTTCTCATGGAAGGCGTATATAGTGGTCTTACATCTTTCCATGGGTGGCTAGACCCCTGCCAGCTTGTGTGTCTCCTTGTAGAGAAAGCCCTTGCGGACGTGTATAGTGAACTACAGCGCACATACTGCAGGTGCCCAATGTGCATCTTCGTCGTGTTCCCCAGATGACTGCGGCACATAAGTATCTGGGTCACACCATTTCCCGGTACAGCACGACGCCCAAATATAGGGTTACAGCGAAAAGTAATGAAGGAAGATTAGAGTTTAACGTTCCAGCTACAACGTGATCATTAGATGCTGATGATGATGATACGTTGGTATGGGCTCACTGCGGCAAGTCCTTTAGCGCCCGTACTAAAATGGAATCAGATCAGTGTGAATAAAGACCCCAAGATTATTAAAATGTGAACTGCAAATAAAAACGAAAGAAAGCCTTAAAAATGCGTGCACAGACAAATGCGCACGCACGCACAGACAAATGCGCACGCACGCGCGCGCACACACACACACACACACACACACACACACACACACACACACAAAACAATCAAAACCAAGTAGCCAGATCTGACACACGGTAAAAGGGGCAAAATCAGTGGAAATAAAAGAAGGCAGCAGATAGCTGCGGCTGGCTGACCGCTGGAATAAAAGAGATGAGCCAGCCACTCTGCAACACACTAAAATCTCCACCATGAATGCTTAGGCGAGAGTCCAGACACATTATGAAATTTTACGAACTTGGCCACACTTGTCTCATAATTAGCTAAAATAGAGCGCAGATTCCTATCGAAATTCGCTTCTGCTCTCTCAACACAATATAAAATGAGTTTCTCGGAACGGGCATCATAGGCTCAAGGACCCTCTCGCCGGAGTAAGAAGTCGGGTGTTAGGGGACAATGCCCAACTCGGAGGTGGTTCAGCGCCACAGACTGACCAGCGCCATGGCTGGCTAGTTGGCTACACCACCTGCAGCTTACTGCCCCTCAGTGCCAATCACGCCTCTTCTCGCAGTTGCATAGGTCTCCGACTCACCAGCAAAATGACAGGTTGTAGGGGAATGGCACTTTGTGTCACATCATGTTTCCTGGAAGCATTCTTCCCCAAATTCCCACATGATCTGGAAACCAGCTGAAAGACACCAGCTTTCCCAGTTGTTGAAGGAAGTACAGTTGGTCATGTATTAGCTGGTGCTAAGGAAATTGGAGCAGATGAGAAAATGTTAGCTCTGAAAGACGCCTCATCTGCTCCAGTTCCTTCGTGATCACATAGAGCCTTGAGGTAAATATAGTGTATTCACGGGGGAGGCGAATCGTAAAGATACGGTTGGAGAACGCTCTTGGACAGCCAAGGGAGTCCTCTTGTTTAGATCAATCAGTATACACAACTATAAAATTGTGATGCCTGTCTAAAATGTTAAAAAAAGAATATTGAAATCGTTCTTATAGTGAATCAAGTCCAAATTGATTCTGGGCCTCTGCAGGAACCAATGTGGAGATCTGATTTCACCGTCATGTCAAACTTTAAATCTAACAATACGGATGTCGAAAAGGCGATCCTTCGCCCGAATCCCTTAGGGTCTCGTTGCCTGTTGCCGATAATGAAAAATCCTTTCCACTGTTGACCGAACAGTGGAATGGTGTGCAGGTGTATATGGCGTGGACAGTTTTTATAGGTCTGTTGCATCATAAGGAGTCGCCGTCTGATGGTAAGTGGTTACTCACCAACCTCAGCACAAAGGCTTAGTATGGAGCTGGCTCGAAAGATCCCAGTGACTAACAGAATTGTTTCATGGTGCGCTATGTCTAACATTTTTAAATAAGAGGGTCGTGCAGACCCATAGACTGCACATCCATTATCAAACCGAGAAGGTCCTGTAAAACTACAGCAGGCAAGCTCCGTTTGTTCCCCATGATTGTGGTTAAGACATTTTAAAATACTGAGTGCTTTCAGGGACAGTCTTTTCAAGTCTCTAAGGAGTGGCAACCATGAAAATTTAGAATCAAATCTGAAGCCCAGAAACCTCACCGTGTCACAGAAACGAAGAACAGTGTCCCCCGTTCTCAAATCAGGAAACCTTAAAGCAGAACGTGAAAAATAAAAAAGAACGCGCACAGACTTCTCAGTGGAGAAATTAAAAGCCCTCTTCTCTGCCCATTCCTCCAAACGTCGAATAGTCAATTGCAACTGACGAGTTGTTGTTGCAAGGCTGGAGGAGGAACAAACGACAGAGAAGTCTTCATCAAACAAGGAACACTGGACAGGACGTTTATCACCTGATGTGATACTATTCATAGCTACGGCAACGACAGTCACACTTAGAACATAACATTAAGGGTCACCATGTCCCTGCTGAAAGTGACTCGACAAGACGTCACCGACTCGGTATCTAAAACGGCGTGGTGAGAGGAAGAACCATGTAAAATGGCCCTGCTGCTAAGATACCTGAAAATAGCATCATAGACCTCCTCAATGTCAAAAAATATACCCAGTAGATGACTGCAGCACGGGAAAGCTTGTTCTATAGTTGAGTTCGCCATGTCCGTTTCAGATAGTGTGGGAAGTGTGCCGTCCGTTTCTAGCTGTTCCAAAGTTACCCTAATACTATCTGTCAACCTTACTGAGACATTTGTAGAGGAGTTTTTATTTTTTAGTTTTGTCGAATACTACAGACCTCAAACCTTTGACCGTCCCAGACAGACCTGTTACGTGGTGAAGTTGGCTAGCCAGTACGTGTGTGGCCCATTTACATTGATATCAAAGATTCTCCGTCCTCACAAATACTGATTCCACAGACGTCAACACCGCTCCTACCTCCGAACCACGCGATTTGCGTGTTCTTGTATGTGCAGAATGGTTTAGACATTTTACTTTCAAAGTACAAGACTATTTTTATTAGAAGGAAGAGCATATTCCCTGTTGTATTACATCTACCTATTTCTCCTCACGTACTCCGTGATGGATTTTAATATCTCGTCCTACTTTTAGTTGGTAAACAGTATTGCTCTTTTCGTAATTGCAACCACAGAAGCAAAATCAAAAGATCGGGTGCAGGTGGTTGGCTTACAAGTGAATAAACATTTCAAATACACTATTCATTGATGAAAACAGATGGACTGCTAGGTGTTAAGACAATAATAAAATAGAAAGGCTGTAGATGTGCTTAATGGTAATATAAGGCTTAAAACAACGCCCCCTACTGTAACTCTGGTCTGCTGGTACCGGCTTACACGTCAGTAATAAAGCAACCTCCATACATTGTAGATGGTTGGCGTAGTTGTCAGTTTTCAACCATTTTCTTATTTCGTTTTGAATTTGCTTCAAATATACGAAAGCGCTTCAAAGCTGAAGTTATATTTCGTGTCTCTTTGATAATGATTCCTTCATTTTTTATTCTGGTTCGTCAGTTCCTGTCTTGCCAAACCATTAACTCCACAGCTGCCAACACGATTATACTGACTTCTAACTTTCTCTTCAGTAATGTGTTTCTTTAAAACGGATTTTTCCAGTACACTAACTATTCTGTGAAAAAAACTTAGGACCATAGACTCCACGTTTAAATTCCTGTAGTCCTTGACGCAGCTCTTAACACGTCGTATGGGCTTGAAATTTCGTTACAGTTACGGAGCAAATTTGCTTGAAGTGGCTGAAGGTGCCGCAGCAAAATGTCAGCTGGCGTGTGCTGTTTGCCTTATAATTTATGGATGAGCTGGATATCGCGGTTTCGATCGCGTTCCGTCTCGGAGCACAGCAACGTTTATTGTGCCTGGCCTGGGGCACGGAATTCTATTTCAGGTTCGACCGTGATGTTCCTCCATCGGAAGAATTTTGCATATAACTGCATGCACTAACTCGCTAACTGAGACGTTCACCGAGTGATATTGTTTCGTTTATTTTTCTTTACATAAATACTGTCCTATAATTCTTCATTTGCTACTTGTAAGTTTCATTCGATAAAGTGTAAAATAGCAGCTTGACTTATCCAGAGTGCACAGTATAACGCTATCTCCGTGGTATATGTAACTTGCTCAAAAATGTTTTCAGCTCCTGCATACCTAGCATAGTGAGTCGAAGACTGGTTTTATGCAGCTATCCATGTTATTCTGTCCTGCAATTTTTCCCCCCGACCCTTCTTTCCATTATCAAATTGATAATTCATTAATGGCTCGATATGTGTCCTATCCAACGATCCCTTCTTTTATTGATTTGTGCCATGAATGTCTTTTCTTCCCGGTTCCAGTCAGACCCTATTCCTCAATCACAAAGTCTACTTACCTAATCTTCAGCATTCTTCTGCATCACAACTTTTCAAAATATTCTATTCTATTCTCTTCTCGTCTGTAATGTTTATCGTCGACGTTTCAGTTCAGAATAGGGCTACACCCGAGACAAATACTTTAAGAAAAGAGTTCCTAACACTTGAATTTGCATTGGAGTTCTCTTTTTCACTTTTTCGTACCTTTTCCTTGCTGTTTGCCAGTCTGCATTTTATATCGTCTTTACTTTTGCCATCGTCAACTATTTTACAACACAAAAAGCAAAAGTTATGTAATGTTTTCAGAGCCTCATTCCCTAATCTAATTATCTTAGCACAACTGGACTACATCTTATCACCCTCGTTTCATTTTTGTTGATATTCATCTTATAACTCCCTTTTAAACGCACTTCAAATCTATTACACTGGTTGGCTCAAATGGCTCTGAGCACTATTGGACTCAACTGCTGTGGTCATAAGTCCCCTAGAACTTAGAACTACTTAAACCTAACTAACCTAAGGACAGCACACAACACCCAGCCATCACGAGGCAGAGAAAATCCCTGACCCCGCCGGGAATCGAACCCGGGAACCCGGGCGTGGGAAGCGAGAACGCTACCGCACGACCACGAGATGCGGGCTATTACACTGGTCAAACAAGTTCTTTTTCATCTCTGAAAAAATTACACTCTCATTGTCAAACATAAAATCTTTTATTTCTTCTCCCACAACTTCATTCTCTTTCTAAACTTATCCTTAATTTCAGTTAATGTTTGCTCCATGGTCAGACTGAATAACATCGGGGATAGGCCACAACGTTGTCTAAATCCATTCTCAAGCACTACCTCTCTTTCACGTCATTCGACCTTTGTGAATGCAGTATGGTATCCATACAAAGTATAGATAAGATTTCGTTGCCTGTATTTTGTCCCTGATAACGTCAGAATTCTAAAGTGTACATGCCACTCAACATTGTCAAGTGTTTTTAAAATCTACAAATAGTGTCAATATTACCTAGCGTGATCATATATTCTCCAGAACCCAGATTGATGCTCTTTCTGGTCGGCTTTTACCAGTAGTTCCATTATCCTTGAGATAATTCGTATCAGTATTTTGCTACCATGGCTTATTAAACTGATGAAGCCTGCCGATGTGACTGAGCGGTTCTAGGCGCTTCAGTCCGGAACCGCGTTGCTGCTACGGTCGCAGGTTCGAATCCTGCCTCGGGCATGGATGTGTTTGCTGTCCTTAGGTTAGTTAGTTAAAGTCATTCTAAGTCTAGGGGACTGCTGACCTAAGATGTTAAGTCCCATAGTGCTTAGAGCCATTTGAACCATTTTGAACACCCCTCCCGGTTCCCCCCCCCTCCCCCTACCGTCCCCCATGGAACGAGTAAACCCTAGTCTAAGGACAACAAGGGACTGCAACAACATTGAACGTCATTTGACCCCTTTGGAGTATAGTGCAACCACAAATTTTGCTCTGGTATACAGGGTGGAAGCACGAGCCACCGTTCAGAAGCATGCGACTAAATTTGAAAGTGTTCCAAAGCAGCAAAGGGCGTTTATTCTTTTTCAGCCTTCCTATTTCGCGCCATCCCTTAGTGTGATGACAGAGGGGTGCAACATTGACATGTGTGTGAACAAAATGTCAAAGGGTACTGGGTACCCCATTTCGGCAACACCATCGATGCCACTTACATGGTATCTGTCAGAGACTCCAACACCCATTCAGTTGAGTGGTGCCTCACGGCTGCTCTAGCACATGAAAGGCGGGCAATTGCACGTAAAGGATGTCAAAGGTATTGTTTGCCCTCAGGTTCTAGAGCAGCTGCGAGGCACTGCTCAGCTAAATGAGTGATGAAGCCTCTAACAGGTACATTTTTAATTTGCTCAGCAAAGGTACATGGGTGCCACTGAGGGTGTTCCACAACTGCGGGGCCGGGGAGTCTTAGAGGGATCATTTGCCATTTTATTTATGCCCATATCAATATTGTATCCCTCTGTGATAATGCCACGGAAGGGCGCGAAACAGGAGGGTTGCAAAAGCATAAGCACAGTTTGCTTCTTTGGAACACGTTCAGATTTCGTCGAATTGTTTTGAACTTTGCCTCGTAGCTCCACCCTATATACCAGAGCAAAACTTGCGGTCGCAGTACACTCCAAAGGGGTCAGATAACGTTCGAGTGCGCAGTCCGATGATGTCCTTAGAATATGGTTGAATCGTCAGGGGGCTGTCAGTAGTGTCGAAAGTTGTCAACAACGTCTTCCTGTTCTCATTGTACCGCGAACGGTTGTTTCCGAACGCTAAATGTGTGGGACTCAACGCCCCAAGAGAAGGGGTGGTTTCATTGATGCCCTTTACGACAAAAAAAAAAAATGGTTCAAATGGCTCTGAGCACTATGGGACTTAACTTCTGAGGTCATCAGTCGCCTAGAACTTAGAACTAATTAAACCTAACTAACCAAAGGACATCACACACATCCATGAGCGAGGCAGGATTCGAACCTACGACCGTAGCGGTCACGCGGTTCCAGACTGAAGCTCCTAGAACCGCACGACCACACCGGCCGGCCGCCCTTTACGACACCTCCAGGGGGCTGTAGATTCTTAGCGACGGTGTGTTTTAAATGTTTTCCTCGGCCACAAAAAAACTGCGTGATTACAACGCTGTGTGTCGCGGTTCTGACGCCCATCGCAGGGGCGTCAAGAGAAGGGGTAAAATGTGGGTAAGAGGGAGTGTGGCGACGTTCCCATGGTGTGACACGTCCACGATGGCGTTGGGCAGAATTTTGGTGAAATTTGGCGCCAACGTGACATCATTAACCCACCTTACACCTCACATTAACTTCTGAGCTGTGGTCGTTTTTCGGTTGAAATTTGCTGAGGCCGAGGCTGACGTCGCAGGATTCCACGCTTTTTCACAATTACAGAAGAAGGCTGTAGGCAGCTTTAAGCCAAATTTAACATTATGGGGCTTCGAAAAAGTGATAAGTCTATTTTTTCCAGTGAGTGTGTAGTAGGATTATAGGCTGTACGGATAAATTATTACTCACCCCATTAAAACGTCATACTATTCGCTTTGGAGCGCTGTAGATGCTGCAGAACTGGTATCTGGCTGTAATGTGACCCTCCACCACTGCTGTAAGTCATGACATTGGACTGGGGACTACAAAGTTTCAGCTCGTTGTACAGAATCAGTACAGTAAGATGAGTCGATGTGAAAACTTGACAAAATGCCAAGAGGGAACTATTGTGTTTTGGTGTACTCATGAATACCCTGCGGATGGGGCTTCCCAACCTAAGAACATTGGCCGTAAATTGATCCTAATCGGCAACTACCAAACTCGACAGTCGCACCATCTCAATGACAATCTATTTCAAACCCAACAGGAATTGCTGATGTCGGTGAATGTGGGTCCATCTCAACTAGTTTTTGATTGAACATTGCAAAAGAAACTATATGCAGTGGACAGTTGGAGTTGGGTACCTCACCAAAGACCATTGTTTACAACGGAAAATAAGCTGAACGTTTTCATTGGTACAAACAACACAGAAAATGGATGGTAACTGACTAGAGGAGTAGGAGGGCAACACGGCTTCTAAGATTGAATATGCACGCTGTCCATTCCTCAGACAGTGGCATGTGAACGCGAGGGCAGGTCTGCAGACAGGAGAGCGGCGGCAGTGGCAATATGACGTCATCAGACCTCATACTTCTACATCTACCCATTCACCACCCCTCTACTAAGCGAAGCCCCGTTCTTGGAAACTGGATAATCAGAGAATGCTACGCCAATACTCACGTATTTAGATCTCCCAGTCACAACCAAGTATTCTATAATTCAATCACATTTTAAGTTCCTTTTTAAGCCAGTCAAAGCGCTTCTGAGCTAACACACACATATTTGGATCCCTCAGTCACAACCCAGTATTTTACTGACCATTAAAAACGAAACAGCCAAACGGTACGTACCCTAGAACCACCAATTTGTCAGCATTCATAGAAGCTACACATCTTCATCAGCACACATGCACGTGCGCAATTATGCACACACACAGACACACACATATGAACACATATTTTACCCTGACAACTTCTTCTTAAAGCCATGACAGTTTCTTGGAAATAGACCAGTCAGAGAGCTTCTAAGCCAAAACACACATATTTTGTTCTCCCAATCACAACTCAATATTTTATCGGCCATTAAAACTAAACAGCCAGTCGTTATGTACTCCACAGTCTCCTCTCTGTTATATTTGGCGCCCAAAGAAGTTCTGTCTTCGCACCTACACTTGGTGCAAGGTAATATACAGGGTGTTACAAAAAGGTACGGCCAAACTTTCAGGAAACATTCCTCACACACGAATAAAGAAAAGAAGTTATGTGGACATATGTCCGGAAACGCTTAATTTCCATGTTAGAGCTCATTTTAGTTTCGTCAGTATGTACTGTACTTCCTCGATTCACCGCCATTTGGCCCAATTGAAGGAAGGTAATGTTGACTTCGGTGCTTGTGTTGACATGCGACTCATTGCTCTACAGTACTAGCATCAAGCACATCAGTACGTAGCATCAACAGGTTAGTGTTCATCACGAACGTGGTTTTGCTGTCAGTGCAATGTTTACAAATGCGGAGTTGGCAGATTCCCATTTGATGTATGGATTAGCACGGGGCAATAGCCGTGGCGCGGTACGTTTGTATCGAGACAGATTTCCAGAACGAAGGTGTCCCGACAGGAAGACGTTCGAAGCAATTGATCGGCGTCGTAGGGAGCACGGAACATTCCAGCCTATGACTCGCGACTGGGGAAGACCTAGAACGACGAGGACACCTGCAATGGACGAGGCAATTCTTCGTGCAGTTGACGATAACCCTAATGTCAGCGTCAGAGAAGTTGCTGCTGTACAAGGTAACGTTGACCACGTCACTGTATGGAGAGTGCTACGGGAGAACCAGTTGTTTCCGTACCATGTACAGCGTGTGCAGGCACTATCAGCCGCTGATTGGCCTCCACGGGTACACTTCTGCGAATGGTTCATCCAACAATGTGTCAATCCTCATTTCAGTGCAAATGTTCTCTTTACGGATGAGGCTTCATTCCAACGTGATCAAATTGTAAATTTTCACAATCAACATGTATAGGCTGACGAGAATCCGCACGCAATTGTGCAATCACGTCATCAACACAGATTTTCTGTGAACGTTTGGGCAGGCATTGTTGGTGATGTCTTGATTGGGCCCCATGTTCTTCCACCTACGCTCAATGGAGCACGTTATCATGATTTCATACGGGATACTTTACCTGTGCCGCTACAAGTTGTGCCTTTACAAGTACGACACAACGTGTGCTTCATGCACGATGGAGCTCCTGCACATTTCAGTCGCAGTGTTCGTACGCTTCTCAACAACAGATTCGGTGACCGATGGATTGGTAGAGGCGGACCAATTCCATGGCCTCCACGCTCTCCTGACCTCAACCCTCTTGACTTTCATTTATGGGGGCATTTGAAAGCTCTTGTCTACGCAACCCCGGTACCAAATGTAGAGACTCTTCGTGCTCGTATTGTGGACGGCTGTGATACAATACGCCATTCTCCAGGGCTGCATCAGCGCATCACGGATTCCATGCGACGGAGGGTGGATGCATGTATCCTCGCTAACGGAGGACATTTTGAACATTTCCTGTAACAAAGTGTTTGAAGTTGCTCTGGTACGTTCTGTTGCTGTGTGTTTCCATTCCATGATTAATGTGATTTGAAGAGAAGTAATAAAATGAGCTCTAACATGGAAAGTAAGCGTTTCCGGACACATGTCCACATAACATATTTTCTTTCTTTGTGTGTGAGGAATGTTTCCTGAAAGTTTGGCCGTACCTTTTTGTAACACCCTGTATATCCTCAAAGTAAATATCACAATGTTATCTCCACATCTAAATTGTCGGCACCAACTATAGAAAATATAAAGATTTGTTCTATAAGTGCACAAAACACATTTGGCTCACATATTGGAACTACTGATCTAACTTAGTGGTTAAAATACTCTTGATGTCTAAAACACAAATGCAGACCTTGAAATCGAGTTTCACAATGTTATTTCCCTGTCTAACTCATCTGTAATATTTATCAAAATACTTAAAGGTATTTGCATTACGATCTTTGGCCTACTTGAGGCTATGTTATATGGGTTCAAAAATCGAACTTTCACCATCAAATGTTTTTAGAACTTTTTCAGTAACGCTACACCACACCAAGCACTATTTTAGGGGGCTAAGAAGATAACGCATCATTTTCTATAATAGAAAAATTTAACTGACAGTACTGACTGGCTGCTATAGCTTTTTATTACTTTTAGATCTTAAATGTATTTGAGGATATGTTATTGGTGGTACAGAAATAGCAAGGTCAAAACTATGGTACCAGGGCTCTGTAAGAAATATTTATAGAGTGTATCTCATTTCCTTATCATCAGTTACTAAATAATACCAAGAACTAACTTGAAGATATGATTTATGACATGTTTATCTGCCCACATCGCATTTTCCAACACTTTAGCGCAACAAAGCGTACGAATAATAATGCATTTTGGAGAGTTCTCTAACGTGAGTATCGCTTAAATTGCATATCTCACTAATATGCAAGTATAACTATGAAGAGCACCGCATACGACAGATGAGCTTCGTACACACTTAGACCATCATGGCAACTGCTTCGTTTGCTTGAAAAGTTTGCTGCACTACTATGAGTTTCAGGAGTAGTAATGACTTTGGACAAGGTCTTGCACAGAGGAAAAGGGATGAAAATTAAGTCTCTGCACCAAACTAAAACAGCACTTTAATGAAACTTAGAATTGTCTGCATTATTTCTACTGAACTAACCTAACAGGTTAGATCACTTGGCAATGAAAATAGCTTGATCTTTCTATCTAAGTAAAGCAGCACTGTTCAAATTGTCTAATCTATTTTTCCATAACAGAACAAAACACACATGGCTCACTTACTGTCACTACCAGTTTAACATACAGGTTAATATAAAGTTAGAAAGGACTGACTTATGCTGTCGCACAGAGGAAACTACATGCCACTTTGGTGAAATAACATACAGAGCAGTAGTTTTAAGATGTGAATTTAATACATGTTCGCATATGTAAGAAAAATGGCTGCTATGCTTCCAACTACCCCCTTTCAACTAGTTCTCAAAGCCCGCTAAACATTATATTGATGCCATGCTAGGTTAACTTTATCTTGCAGTACAAAGCATTTGTCATCAACTCCTCATAATACTGACTTATTCTGTTGCAAAGTGGAAATTGATGTTTAATATACTTAAGCAGTCTTCCGCAAGTTCAGACACGCCATCCAATCCGTGGTCAGGTAATAGCATGTTCTTTAGACACAGAAAAAATAGAAGTTTCTTGTGGACACATGTGGGACTTTTGGTAAATCGATAATATATAATTACTGATGTCATTGTTCACTCCCGGGCTTGTGATCTGATACGTAAATTTGTTACATATCTTTATCGTACAACTGGAGTTTATCTGCTTTAAACGGTCTATTTAAATTGTCTTATCACTTTTCATAAACACATTGTTGTTTCTTTGGCAGTCTTCTTGCACTCAGAAGTCATGGGTTGATGCCTCTGTGTGTGTGTGTGTGTGTGTGTGTGTGTGTGTGTGTGTGTGTGTGTGTGTGTCTGTGTGTTTTGGTGGGGGGGGGGGGGGGTAGTGTTAGGAGCTCAGTCGTGAGGTTAGCGCCGCTGAATTTTTTCAAACTTTTGGATGTGTATATTTAATAATTAAATACAAACTCATCCTCTCACATTCACACACACACACACAAACTCAAACTGTATAAATTATCTCTGTTATAAACTCGTTGAACACCTGTACAGTATAACGAAGGGAAGGCTAACATAATAATTCATGAATTTTAGCTGGCTGCTCGCTTTCAAATAAACCTGGATGAGCCAACCACACTGGGATAAACACCAAAATTGTGCTCGTTAATAACTTCCGAATAAGACTGGATTATTCACGTAATCGTAAATTCATTTCCCCTCTGCTAAAATAGGGGACTGACCGGCTGGTAAGCTGTACTCTTTTCTGCTGTGTGAACATAAAAGCTTTATCAGTTGAAACGTGGCATACGTAAAACACCAACTCTTCATACTGGAAGGTGCTTCAATCGTTTACGTTCCTTAGCTGTTGTGGAAAGGACAGCTTGGAATAGATACTATAATGGCCGTCAACAAAGTAGGCAGCTCAATGTCACTGCCGTTGCGTGACGTCTTAACACGTTCCCCCCGCCTCTCCAGGCGTGGTAGTTCGAGGAATGGCAGGTGGCCGACGCTACGCATAGCGTGTTCTGACTACAGGCGCCGTCTAGTCTACGGTATGTTTTGCTTACTGTGCGGGTCGGATATGCCTCAGTCCGTGTCCGGGCACGCTGCAGTGCATATCAGCTGTTGGTTGCCTTCTACCATTCTGTGGTGAAACTTTTGCGAGTAAATACATTGGTTTTCAATTTATTGTTCTTTAACATAATTATTTTCGGCGTAATTACACAAGTTACACCACAGAATGGTAGAAAGATAAACCAACAGCTAAATCGCAGCTCCGCTTGCCAGCTTTGTTTCCACATACACACTGTAGCAGTGAAGGGGTTAGCACCAGCCGTGTGTTCACCATTCCCGTGCGGTGTCGTGTGTTCACGTATGGTTTCAGTTTCTCTTGGAAAGATGCATTGATTTGTGTTTTGTTGCAAGAGTAACGCAGGAACAACGGCAAACGCATAGTCCTACACCGGTCGGCGTGCGTAGGCCGACAAGACATTCGAAACCAAACTGAAACTGTCGCAATGAAAGTACTGAAGTTTTTTCACTGACTTGGTCAAGAATGAAGAAACCAGGAATAATATGAATTTTGCGCAAAACCGCAAACTGACTGCAAAAACTTGTGGTATTGCGAAATCGACTGTATACCCTATCAACAGTGCTGTATCATCGGCAGAATCTCCAGATGTGAGCACGTGTTCTGATTCTCCTAGAAAGAGATACACTCCTGGAAATTGAAATAAGAACACCGTGAATTCATTGTCCCAGGAAGGGAAAACTTTATTGACACATTCCTGGGGTCAGATACATCACATGATCACACTGACAGAACCACAGGCACATAGACACAGGCAACAGAGCATGCACAATGTCGGCACTAGTACAGTGTATATCCACCTTTCGCAGCAATGCAGGCTGCTATTCTCCCATGGAGACGATCGTAGAGATGCTGGATATAGTCCTGTGGAACGGCTTGCCATGCCATTTCCACCTGGCGCCTCAGTTGGACCAGCGTTCGTGCTGGACGTGCAGACCGCGTGAGACGACGCTTCATCCAGTCCCAAACATGCTCAATGGGGGACAGATCCGGAGATCTTGCTGGCCAGGGTAGTTGACTTACACCTTCTAGAGCACGTTGGGTGGCACGGGATACATGCGGACGTGCATTGTCCTGTTGGAACAGCAAGTTCCCTTGCCGGTCTAGGAATGGTAGAACGATGGGTTCGATGACGGTTTGGATGTACCGTGCACTATTCAGTGTCCCCTCGACGATCACCAGTGGTGTACGGCCAGTGTAGGAGATCGCTCCCCACACCATGATGCCGGGTGTTGGCCCTGTGTGCCTCGGTCGTATGCAGTCCTGATTGTGGCGCTCACCTGCACGGCGCCAAACACGCATACGACCATCATTGGCACCAAGGCAGAAGCGACTCTCATCGCTGAAGACGACACGTCTCCATTCGTCCCTCCATTCACGCCTGTCGCGACACCACTGGAGGCGGGCTGCACGATGTTGGGGCGTGAGCGGAAGACGGCCTAACGGTGTGCAGGACCGTAGCCCAGCTTCATGGAGACGGTTGCGAATGGTCCTCGCCGATACCCCAGGAGCAACAGTGTCCCTAATTTGCTGGGAAGTGGCGGTGCGGTCCCCTACGGCACTGCGTAGGATCCTACGGTCTTGGCGTGCATCCGTGCGTCGCTGCGGTCCGGTCCCAGGTCGACGGGCACGTGCACCTTCCGCCGACCACTGGCGACAACATCGATGTACTGTGGATACCTCACGCCCCACGTGTTGAGCAATTCGGCGGTACGTCCACCCGGCCTCCCGCATGCCCACTATACGCCCTCGCTCAAAGTCCGTCAACTGCACATACGGTTCACGTCCACGCTGTCGCGGGATGCTACCAGTGTTAAAGACTGCGATGGAGCTCCGTATGCCACGGCAAACTGGCTGACACTGACGGCGGCGGTGCACAAATGCTGCGCAGCTAGCGCCATTCGACGGCCAACACCGCGGTTCCTGGTGTGTCCGCTGTGCCGTGCGTGTGATCATTGCTTGTACAGCCCTCTCGCAGTGTCCGGAGCAAGTATGGTGGGTCTGACACACCGGTGTCAATGTGTTCTTTTTTCCATTTCCAGGAGTGTATAAACAAGAATTTTAATCTACGGAATTTGACACTTCTAACAAAAAGTTAGTGCGTAGAACTGTACTTCATTATTACGACAGAGCAAAATATCCGACGGCTAGAAAAATAGTGTGTGATCTCCGTGAAAAAATTAATTATCCTAGCTCAGAGACCTCTGTTCTTCGTCTTCTTCGCTTACCTGATTTTCAATTCACAAAGTGTAGTAATGGGCCAAAATTTTTAACGAAATGCGGAGACTACATCATCAAGAACGAAGTTTTCCCGTACAATGCACGTATCGCCTGCTGAGGATAGGTGTGTAATATACTAAGATAAAACTTGGGTTTTACGAAACTATACGAACATATGTATTTTGCTCGACTGCAAAGGAGCGTCGGACTTAGTTCCAAGACGTATAGTTACTTTTGTGCAGCTTATGTCGACATTTTGGGTGACGGGCGACGAAGAGTCTGTAATAGCTGCAAGTAAAAAAATCTATAGTTAGGGAATATTCTCGGTATTTTATTTTGTTTCTCGGAATATTTTCATGTTTTCACGATAAAATATATATGACATGCATGGAGGTTTTACTAACATTTGACATTATCATTAACTGAAAATGCTGTATGACGGTGAGATGACTGTGATCTGCCTATTTTCGTTACAGCTACTGTAGTAAAAAATTCACAATAGGCCGTGTTGACACCTATAGGTTCACATTTGCTCGTGTCTGTAGCTACAGAATCTGCCACTGCAGCCATTACGGCAGTACGAACTTGTCATCTCTGTGATGCATGAACATACAGAACCTCTTCTATGAGTCTCCACTGTTTCCATCATCGTAGCACAATTGACGTGGTACAGCCCACTTCTGCAGCAATTCTTCTCAAGAACAGTCCCCCCTCTCGAAAGGCCATCATTTGACTCGTACCAATTCCGTTCAGTTAGCTCTGCTGAACACTGTGCCTTACTGCCTTTTTCACTTCATTGATTATTTCTCCCCTCCCCCCTCTCCCCACCCCTCCCCACCACAGGAGGGAAGTGGTTGTAGTAGTCACAATGCTGCTCTTCAGACACATCATGATAAAAATATCTATCTATAGTTCTTTTTACAGATTATTCATTTTTATTGCAAAACCATAGACAGAGATGGTGATACTGATGCAAAACTGACGATAGTGATGACGCTGCTGCATCTGGCAAGTCGTTCTGTGTCAGCTCCCATTAAATGTTGTGCGGGTGGGAAGGAAGGGTGCGGGGAAAAGTGGTAACAGGACAGTGCACGTATATGGATCGCTATGTCTGTGAGCGGTTCTGGAGAGAGAGCCTGTTGAAGCTTCTTTGGAACACGATATGTTGGGTGTGAAACCACAAGCGTATATCTGGGCCTATATCCATGATGCCCACTGCAGCTTGTTACATACATGAGGTTCTGCGGCACTGTCTCGTCCACTGGCTACGAAACACGGTGTCATTCACTTCAACAACGTTTTTCTGCTTCCTATCTGCATATGATGATTGGAAGGCAAGTGGCGTCGAAGTTCTCAAGACCTAACGTGAATTTCGTCGGTTTGATCGATTATCTATAACATTCCCAGTAGAATACATGTGGCAACTGTGGGCCCCTTTGAATAATCTTGAATCCTGGCAACGTGACATGCAGCTATTGACCTTGATCATGAACACATGATGTCACACGTCAGCTCGCAAATCACGCCCCCTTATCTATGACGCCATCATCTTAACGTCACAAGCCATGTCCCTATCATGACGTCATATGCCGCACCCTCTTTACAATATGTAACGTTGTCAGGAAATTCAAAAATACAAAAGATCAGTATGTAGTCGGCACGTTCAAACGTATCAAAACGATTTGTATCTTTCTTTCACCATATTCAAAAGTATCCAAACGACTTGTGTTATTGATCAAAACGTTTTTTACTGAAAGATGAAGTTAATATCCTAGCAGGGAGTTTCTATAATGTTTACCCGACATTGAAAAGTAGTTGATTGGTTCAAATGGCTCCAAGCGCTATGGAACTTAACATCTGGAGTCATCAGTTCCCTCGACTTAGAACTACTTAAACCTAACTAACCTAAGGACATCTACACATCCATGCCCGATGCAGGATTCGAACCTGCGACCGTAGCAGCAGCGCTGTTCCGGACTGAAGCACCTAGAACCCCTCAGCCACAGCGGCTGGCGGAAAGTAGTTGAAAGTGGATAGTTGAAATCGTGGAAAAAATCATTTCTTACCTATAAGAATCTGTGTTACTGCTACTGCTCAGTGTACCATTTCGACAATGTGTGTCATCTTGGTTTCTCTAATATGTGGCACAAAGTGTGAACTAAATTAGTCAACAAGACCTGCTTCACCTACAAGTTACATCAGTAGTGCCAATATGTGAACCATGTATATTTTCCTTCATTTTTACTGTTTTAGAACAAGTACGTTACAACAGTATTGACACTTGTATTTTGTACTCTAAATCTTATTTATTATGATAAAAAATTTCTTTTGTTGTGAAGATTGTATTTTCGAGTCTTCAAAATTTCGCCTCTGAGTGTGGAAGTATCTTCCATCACTGTCTTTCGTCATGCTGTGTTGTGTTTGCATTTCGTATTTTGTTAATCACGAAGTTATCCTAGCGTATTACGAAAATATCTAGTTTAAGTGATAGAACACGTTGACAGTGTAGTGAAAACACGCCATTTTCAGCGTGATTTCTTGTGCTGAAGTGGCAGAAAAAGTAACCCTCGAGCAGAGAACACCAGCAGAACGTAACTACTGGTAGGTGCAAGATCAAATAGTAACTGAAAAACCTGCATTAACCAATATATAATGTCAGTTTAAATATTTAGTGTAGGAAATGATGCATTATGAAGTCCCATACTGCTCAGTGCCATTTGAGCCAACCCACTCCTGGTTGCTGAGACGTATGGCCAGTCATTGTGGCTCAATTTCAAGAGGGGCTCATCACCAAAAACAATTCTACTACAATCAATGAGATTCCAGATCAAATACGTGTCTGTAGACTCCTCAGACAGCGGTGGGATACCAACATGACTGTCGCCTGCTTTACGGCCCGACAACTTGGTGTGATGGACTGGGACGCCATTGCTTTTCATAGCAGGACTCACTTGGTTGTCATCTGCGGCACCCTTTCAGAACAGCGGTATGTCGACGATATTCTACGCCCCACTTAGTTGCACTTCATGGCAGGCCATCCTGGGATTACATTTCAGCAAGATAATGCCCGCCCGCAGCTAGTGAGAGTTTCTACTGCCTATCTTCGTGCTTGTCAAACCCCGTCTTGGCCAACAAAGTCGCCGGATCTCTCCACTAACTGAGAACGCTCGGAGCATTATGAGCAGGGCTCTCCAACCATCTCACGCTTTTGACGATCTATCGCACCTGTTGTACAGAATTCGGCATGATATCCCTCAGGAGGACATCCAACAACTCTATCAATCAATGCCAAGCCGAATAATTACCTGCATAAGGGCCAGAGGTGGATCAATACATTATTGACTTGCTCATTTTGTGAAGCTCTTTCTCCCGAATAAACCATCATTTTTTTCTGAAATTGTAATCACTTGTTTGCGTGGACGTGTACATAACATCTACCTATTTCGTCCCATTTGCATAATTCCATCGTGGTGCGTCTTTTTCTTTCTTTTTTATTCTTTTTGAGTGTGATGATGATGATGTTTGGTTTGTGGGGCGCTCAACAGCGTGGTTATCAGCGCCCGTACAATTACCCAATCATTGCTCAGTCCAATTTCGCCACTTTCCTGGATGATGATGAAATGATGAGGACAACACAAACACCCAGTCATCTCGAGGCAGGTGAAAATCCCTGACCCCGCCGGGAATCGAACCCGGGACCCCGTGCTCGGGAAGCGAGAACGCTACCGCGAGACCACGAGCGGCGGACTCTTTTTGAGTGTGCTTTAAGTAATACCCATTACATAGTTTTTGTTGCTGTGTGCACACATAAGAGATGAAATTTATTGATGGCCAAGTACGGTATTTGACATAAACATTTTCTTAGTGAAGTATAACAACAATCATTTACGACTCTCTCTCCCTCTCTCTCTCTCTCTCTCTCTCTCTCCCTCTCCCTCCCTCTCTCTCTCTCTCTCTCTCTCTCTCTCTCTCTCTCTCTCTCTGTGTGTGTGTGTGTGTGTGTGTGTGTGTGTGTGTGTGCGCGCGCGCGCGCAAATGTGTACGTTTGTGTGTATGTGTGTGCGCTAGCACATGTGTACGTGTGTGCACATGCTTACGGATAAAATTCACATTTTTCGGATAATTACGAACATGCCAGGTACGTACTGATTGTCTGTTTCATCGGTATTTTGGAATTTTCCGCCAACGTGACGTCACGTAAAGGAGTGGCTTGTGGAGATATGATTATTATATCATAGATAGGGCTGTGGTTTGCACTATCATGATGATAACGTCATATATAAAGGGGCGTTGCCTATTACGTCGGTTGGTTGGTTGGTTTGGGGAAGGAGACCAGACAGCGTGGTCATCAGTCTCATCGGATTAGGTAAGGATGGGGAAGGAAGTCGGCCGTGCCCTTTCAGAGGAACCATCCCGGCATTGGCCTGGAGTGATTTAGGGAAATCACGGAAAACCTAAATCAGGATGGCCGGACGCGGGATTGAACCGTCGTCCTCCCGAATGCGAGTCGGATGTGATGTCACCAAATTAAAGGCCAGTCAAATTGTCCCAAAGTCGCCATAGCCATCCTACTGTTCCCTAAGTTGCTACTAAATCAAAGCTGCCGGATTACACGTTAAACTGGGGTAGATTACGGACACGCAAGCCTCTCTATTGGCGTCAAATTCAAAGATTTGCACTACGCCGTTGAGCAAGAAGGAATTATTGTTATTTTTAAATGAAATGGTTGACTGGTATCCATGACTTAGGGTAAAGTAAAAGTCCCACTGACACTCAGCAAATTTAGTAAACTAACCTATAGGGCTACTACACAAGCGATCTTCGTGCCAAAATCATAATGGAGCTACCCCTTGATCTCCAGCCTCACTGCATGACGTAAAATTTGTCTAATACAGAATGTGCAGTTCACCAGCTTACCACAATGAAAAGTATCTCTACTATTAAAATGCAGCAATTTTAAACTATGGACTATATTTATTGGAAGTCTATGCCTAGTATTGTCACAGGATCCAAGTGTGAATGTACCTGCCACTACGCTGACACCATGAGTAAGGACATGTATATTTTCTTTGGTCCGCCATTATCTACACTGATACATAGCTGAAACTTTTCATTCAATATGATGGGTAATACTAAGAGAGATCATCTAGTCTCTGACGGACACACAACATATCCTCGCTGAACTGAACGCCCTATTATGGAAGGTACGGCTCTGGCATGCTTTCAGTATTTCTTCTTCTTGTGGCTCTAAAGTTCATAGTGAACCTTGGCTTCTTGAACAATTCTCTGCCAGGTATCCCTGTCCAATGCTCGAGCTTTCCATCTCTTTCACCTCATTTTCTGCAGATCCTCCATGAATCCATCTACCCATGTCGTGCTCTGTCGACACCGCCTTCTTTGACCCCCTGAATTTCCACACAATATCTTTTTAGTTACTTCCATATCACTCATCCGTACCACAAGCCTCACCCATCTCAATCTGGCTGATTTCACTGTTCTTCTAATAGGAAGATCTTTATACACCGTCCAGTCACATTAATGTGACCACCTGTCAAAAGCCTGAATAACTTCCCTTTGTAGCACGGTCCGCGGTGAGATGTGCAGAAAGAGAGACACTGAGGTTCTGGAAGGTATCGACAGGGATGAGGAGTCATGCCGACTCCATTGCCGTGGCCAGCTGCGCTAGGTTTTTCGGTTGAGGATTCATGGCACAAACAGCCTCATCGAGTTGTCCCACAGATTCTCGAGTGGGTTTAAATCCGGAAAATCTGATGGCCAGGGGAGTACAATAAACTCATCCTGACGCTCTTCGATCCACGCACGTACAGTGCGAACTGTGTGAGACGTTGCATTGTCCTGCATGTAGATGCCATCATGCTGAGGAAGAAAAACTGCACGTAGGGATGAACACGGTCTCCGAGGATAGATTTATATCTGTGTTGATCCATTGCTTCTTCCAAAATGACGAGATCACCCAGGGAACGCCAGGAAAACATTTCCCAGACCATGACGCCCCCTTCCTCCGGCATGGACCGTTCTCACTGTTATTGCAGGATGTTTTCTGTCAGACGTTTCATCCCAGTAAAACATGGAACGTGCTTGATATTAAAAGACCACCTGTCGCCGCTCTGCGGACGCCCAGCTCCGGTACTGACACACCAATTCCAGCCTTTGTCTCCTTTGTCTCCGATGAATATCAGTCATGATGGATGCTTGAACCAGGAGCCTGCTACAGAGGCCCATTTGTAATGTTCGCTGAACAATCGTTGAGGACACGTTGTTGGTAGCCCCCTGGTTCATCTGAGCAGAGCTCAAAGTTGCACGTCTATTCTCCCGTAGACATCTCCGCAGCCGTTGCTCACCCCTGTCATCTACGTCCCATGGTGCACCACAGTTGCCTCAAGAGCTGGTTTCGGATAGCGTCATTTTGCCATGCACGGTGTACTTTAACCACGGCAGCATGTGAATATTTTACAAACTTCGTCGTTTAGGAAATGCTTCCACCCTTGTCCCAAAAGCCAGTTATCATGCCCTTTCGTACGTCAGATAAATCGCTCCGTTTCCACATTACGACAACGACTGCGCTGTTTCCCGTGTACCCTAGATACGTATTATATACCATCCACTGCTAGTGCTGCCACCTGTAGCCTGTGAGTACTTAATGCATGCTGACGTCTAACATAGTCGGTAGTTTGAATTTCGCGCCATATCGTAGTTCCGCCGGTGGTCGCGATTGGCGTTCTTGAGAGCCATAGGCAGCTAGTACACAGTCAGAACCTCAAAAAGGCCCAGATATTGCGGACAAGTGTTGAGTACAGCCGAAGAGCTGCGATTATCGAAAGTCTTCGCGCTGGGTGTCCATCTACTTCCTGTACCCGAGATCAACTGTTATACTGACCAAGTATAATGCTTCGAAGAAGTCCTGGGTTCACTTCCTAAGTGTTGTGTCCAGTGAGGGTGATATCATGCTGCCACGTTTCTTTGAAAAGGGACAAGTCGTCATGAAAGAAGTTTATTTGCAAGTTTTGACGAATGTCGTGAAATCGTGGATGGTAACTGTGGCCTCGGGGAGACAATACGTCTTTCACCGGAAGGTACACTGGCTCCTACGAGCCATTTGGTCCAAAACATTGACATATTCTGGTCAAAGTAGTTCTGGCCCTCGAATAGCCCAGATTTGAACCCCCGCGACTACTATGTTTGGAGCGTAGTCGAAAGAGTTACCAAGAAAACGAGGCACCCTAATGTCGCGTCTCTACACACCGCTATCGAAGCAGCATTAGCGAATATGGACAGCGCTGTTTTAAAGAGTGCGTGTGATCGCTTCAGGACAGGATTGGAAGCTGTCATTTCGGCTGAAGGAGGTTATATCTGGTAATTTTACTCTTGAACGATACCACTACTTATATGTACAAGGATTTTCATTATCATTTATATTTTGCTTTAATAAAATTGCTTTTAGAAAAGCTTCATTTGTCCATATTTAAGAACCGCACCCTGTACAGTTCTATTGGTTTTTTTTTCTTTTTTTAAAAAAGCTGAATGGTATGACCCACGTGATCCTCGCCCTACTAGATCCACTCCCGACTCATTGTGATTTACATTGGCTACGATTTCCCTCAATCACCTCAGGCAAGTGCCAGGATGGTTCCATTCAAACAAGGGCAGCCTATTTTGCACCCAACCTTGCGCTACCACCAAGCTTGCGCTTCATCTCTAGTGACCTAGACAACAGCGGGAATGAGAATCTAAGCTTCATTCCGGTGACACTAACTTCTGTGGAGAGAGAGGAGGCGGGAGGGGGGATCAATGGATATCCCTCTTTGTGAAGCTCAGGTACTTCACTAATTCAGAATTTAACCTGTTTCAAGATACCTCGGTGAGCCTGTTTGAAAACAGTTTCCCTAAGAAAACAGTGAAACGTAATGGTAAGAAACTATCTAAAAAGCTATGGCTTACTAAAGGGATGAAAATATATTGTAAACAGAAAACAGAAATGTAATTTATAGCTAGAAGCAGTAATGATCCAAAAACAGTCAAACATAAGAAAAACTACTGCACTGTATTAAGAAAAGTTGTTAAAATTCAAAAGTATTTGCATTATGTCTTAGATTAGCACCCTTGATAATAAAATTAAAACAATTCGGAATATTGTTAAAAGCAACCAAGTGCACAGGAAGACTATATTTCTATCAAACTCAATGAAAAATTTCCTAACGAAAAGTCAGAAGCAGAAAATAATTTTAGAAATCGTTTTTAAGTGTTGTGGAGAAAATAGGTTCCAGCTGTCCATTAGGAAATGCAAGACTGTATATGGAAGAAGCAATACCCATGCAATTTGATAGAACTGGATTTCAACCCACCTCTCCTACTGAAATTACAAAAATAATAAATTCACTCGAAAGTAAAAGCTCACCTGAAATTAATGGCTTTTCCAGCAGAGTACTAAAGACTTTTTTCCAACAGATAACTAGGATTCTCAGGCACATATGTAGCAGCGCACTGAAAGAAGGCATTTTTTTGATAGACTGGCATATGCTATTGTTAAACCATTGCATTAAAAGTGGGATAGGTTTGACACTAACAACTACAGCTCAGTCTCGCTTCTGACAGCTTTATACAAAATTCTTGATAAAGTAATATATTCGAGAGTAGCTTTACATATTTGTAAAAATGAAGTACTAAGAAAATGTCGGTTTGATTTTCGGAATGGCTTTTCAACAGAAAATGCTGTTATTCATGCTTTCACTAACCAATTATTAAATGCTCTGAATAACTTAACATCAACCATTGGGATTTTTTTGTGGTATCTCAAACGCATTTGACTGCATGAATCATGAAATTCTTTTACACAATGGCCATTAAAATTGCTACACCACGAAGATGACATGCTACAGACGCGAAATTTCACCGACAGGAAGAAGATGCTGTGATATACATTTGATTAGTTTTATATATTTGTCCAATGAATACCCGTTTATCATCTGCATTTCTTTTGGTGTAGCAATTTTAATGGCCGGTAGTATATATATATTACATATTCGTGTAGTACGTAAAGAAATATGAATGTTTTAGTTGGACCACTTTTTTCGCTTTGTGATAGATGGCGCTGTAATAGTCACAAACGTATAAGTACGTGGTACCGCGTAACATTCCGCCAGTGCAGACGATATTTGCTTTGTGATACATTACACGTGTTAAAATGGACCGTTTACCAAGTGCGGAAAAGGTCGATATCATGTTGATGTATGGCTATTGTGATCAAAATGCCCAACGGCTGTCTGCTATGTATGCTGCTCGGTATCCTGGACGACATCATCCAAGTGTCCGGACCGTTCGCCAGATAGTTACGTTATTTAAGGAAACAGGAAGTGTTCAGCCACATGTGAAACGTCAACCACGACCTGCAACAAATGATGATGCCCAAGTAGGTGTTTTAGCTGCTGTCGCTGCTAATCCGTACATCAGTAGCACACAAATTGCGCGAGAATCGGGAATCTCAAAAACGTCGGTGTTGAGAATGCTACATCAACATCGATTGCACCCGTATCATATTTCTATGCACCAGGAATTGCATGGCGACGTCGTATACAGTTCTGCCACTGGTCACAAGAGAAATTACGGGACGATGACAGATCTTTTGCACGCGTTCTATTTAGCGACGAAGCGTCATTCACCAACAGCGGTAACGTAAACCGGCATAATATGCACTATTGGGCAACGGAAAATCCACGATGGCTGCGACAAGTGGAACATCAGCGACCTTGGCGGGTTAATGTATGGTGCGACATTATGGGAGGAAGGATAATTGGCCCCCATTTTATCGATGGCAATCTAAATGGTGCAATGTATGCTGATTTCCTACGTAATGTTCTACCGATGTTACTACAAGATATTTCACTGCATGACAGAATGGCGATGTACTTCCAACATGGTGGATGTCCGGCACATAGCTCGCGTGCGGTTGAAGCGGTACTGAATAACATATTTCATGGCAGGTGGATTGGTCGTCAAAGCACCATACCATGGCATGCACATTCACCGGGTCTGACGTCCCCAGATTTCTTTCTGTGGGGACAGGTGAAGGATATTTGCTATCTTGATCCACCGACAACGCCTGACAACATGTGTCAGCGCATTGTCAATGCATATGCGAACATTACGGAAAGTGAACTACTCACCGTTGAGAGGAATGTCGTTACACGTATTGCGAAATGCGTTGAAGTTGACCGACATCATTTTGAGCATTTATTGCATTAATGTGGTATTTACAGGTAATCATGCTGTAACAGCATGCGTTCTCAGAAATGATAAGATCACAGAGTTACATGTAACACGTTGGAACAACCGAAATAAAATGTTCAAACGTACCTACAGTCTGTTATTTAATTTAAAAAACCTACCTGTTCCCAACTGTTCGTCTAAAATTGTGAGCCGTATGTTTGTGGCTATTACAGCGCCATCTATCACAAAGAAAAAAAAGTGGTCCAACTAAAACATTCATATTTCTTTACGTACTACACGAATATATAATAAAAAATGGGGGTTCCGATTTAAAGAAACGCAGTTGATATCCGTTTGACCTATGGCAGCGCCATCTAACAGACCAACCACAGCGCCATCTGGTTTCCCCTTTCAAGCTAGTCAAGTTTCATTCTTTGTAGTTTTTTCGTTTAACGCTTATTTCGTGAGATATTTGGCCCAGTCACGGTCAATGGACCACCCTGTATAGATATACAAAGAAGTTTACAATTAATCTAAAAGAGATACGTTTACACTATTCATTTGTATCACATCACTGGTCACTGCCCACATTACACACCAAAATCTCTCTCTCTCTCTCTCTCTCTCTCTCTCTCTCTCTCACACACACACACACATTTTTGGCTGGCATCAGGACCTTGACAATGTTTCCGCCACTCTATCGAGTTCTTCGTATTGTTCCCTTAGACCACGTAAAAAAGCTTAGTCAGCACCTCACAACAGTGAATGAGATGCTGAACTCAAGGAAGTCGAAAAAGGTTTGCAAATATTTTAATTTTTTCTGTGAGCGCAACTAGAATATTGAGTACTGAGGAGCCAATGAAACAGGCATAGCATATACTTGTTGTGTAATTTATCTAGCTGCAACAGTCATAACTTAGTGTATGAAGTACTGGTACTGTAATTGTTAAATATATGGATGTTGCAGATGTAAGGCATACAAAAAAACTGATTTGAGACTTCACTACTTGCATTCCATAACCTATTAGATCATTCAATTATTAACAGTCTTGTACAATCACAGTCGTTTTCTGGCTTACACATGATCTATATTTCAGTTTCATAAAACATTATATACAATGAGATATCTCTGAAAATAAGTCTTTTCTTATACAAATAATTTAAAACTCACCGTATGCAGACAGTAAAAAGTGTGTACAAATTTAGTGTAGCTTTTCACGCAGTGGGGCTACTGGTGAAATTCGCACATTCAGTTACCTTTGTATGTGAGTCAGTCACTGAAATAGTTAAAATTACAATAACTGACATGCAACAATCGCATTAAAAGAGTATATGTATACAGTTGTCACAGTTTGGTTATTAAAGATACACATTCTTTAGAAATCATTTAGTAGTTCCTGATATCTCTGAAAATAAGTCTTTTCTTATACAAATGATTTAAAACTCAACATATGCAGACAGTAAAAAGTGTGTACAAATTTAGTGTAGCATTTCACGCAGTGGGGCTACTGGTGAAATTCGCACATTCAGTTACATTTATATGTGAGTCTGTCACTGAAATAGTTAAAATTAGAATAACTGACATCCAACAATCGCATTAAAAGAGTAGATGTATACAGTTGTCACAGTTTGGTTATTAAAAATACACATTATTTAGAAATCTTTTAGTAGTTCCTCCTCAGGCAATAAGTAGCATTTAAACTATGGATTAGTATATTGCAACAAGCAGCTTAACACTAAACATTAAAAAAGCCGTTTTTTAAAGTAGCTGCTTTTCCATGACTTACGTGAGATATTCATTTGTAGCCAGTCTAATATAAAAATGCCAGATTAAGTGATTGCAGTTGATGTGCATGGGCCAATACTTAATAACAATAGTTCAATGAAGTTAGAGAAGAAGTAACTAAGGACTGTTTGTTTTTGCTAATGAATTTCCTGACTTTTGTACACCCATGAAGATCTCTGTTATTGGCAAAAATTGTAATATGCACTGTGCAAAAGACTAATTAAGCTCATTTCATTGGAACTTCATGCAACTAAATATGAGTGAAGTACCTTAAAAATGCACAATTGTTTTACCTAATATGTTTCTTTTCAGGTCTCAAATTTGTCCGAAGTCCAGACATCTATAAAAGAAGTGACATCAGCCATTGTCCACTATGTTTCTGGAGTCAAGGATGGCCAAAATGAAAACATGCCAAGCAGCAACAGGCACAGCCCACGAGGCAGTGGACGACTCTGCTGGTTAGAGAGCTCATTTGTGGGGAGCAGACCATTAGATTCACCAGAAACTCCGCTCCTGCTTACAAGCACAAAAACATTTGGCAGTGACAGTGATCCTACTGCTACCAATATTGGCATGGTACCCATGGACAAGAGTGGCACTGCAGCAAATGAACTGTATCTGGAGCTTAGTAATACAGCCTCTGAAACCTTCAACACACGTCAGTTGAATGGTGAGTATCTTCTGACATAAAACACTGGTCTGCCGTGATTTGCCAGTGGTATTAGTAACACAGCAGGCCTTTTCACTTCATTACGCTATGCACTGCATAAATATTGCAAGCTTCCAGAAAAAAATTATTTAGTTTCTTTACCCAAGGCCTAATTCAGAATTATCTGGCATCAGGGACTTGACACTTACTAAGTTGAGTATGTTGATGTAGAAATTTTTTCTATTGAAACTCTCAATCTATTTTGCTTATTTACTCTTATAAAAGTCTTCTGATAATTTTAATTACTTCCTTTCTGTTCCTGGAATATCATAGTAAGGCTTGTTTACAGATTTGAGCTGATCCTATTTTTTTTACTGCAAATCTCAGAGAGAAAATTTGTGCTATTAAATATTTAGACAATGTATTCAGCTGTGTGTAATTATAAAAGAGCATGGAACTCACATAATAAACAGACATTAAAGTAACACAGACTCTCAACTGTCATGCAGTTGATTATATCAGTGTCAGAAAATGAGATTGCATATGTCCAACATTTTACTTCAGATTATGTAGAGCTATTGTGAACATGAGAAATGTCGATTCTTCTGAAAGCTTGAGCTATTGTGAACATGAGAAATGTCGATTCTTCTGAAAATTAAATCCTGAAGTAGTTCTTTGTTTGGTGTCTTGGCTATAACTGATATAACTGCATGATTATTATTATTATTATTATTATTATTTAATTTGCACTAGATATTGCTGAAGCTTGTTATAAATCAGTGCCAATTCACATAAATGTATCACTGCATGATTTTCTCCTCTAGAAGCTTAGAACTCTTTTTTTTTTTTTTTTTAGTGCTCAGTACCATAACCAGCATAACTGACAAAGTTCCACTACTGACATTTCTATTATTTCTTTATGAAAACCTGCTCAAAATGGCCCTGATGCTCATAGTTAAATAATAACAGTAGGTTTTTGAGAGACACTTATGGTAATAAATTTCTGTGAGCTTCAATTATGTGCTGTAATGAAAGAGCAAAAGAGTCTGAAAATCATATAATTCAAGCTGCTGGCATTACCTAATGGCAAAACTCAGATAAAAGTTAGTTATGTGGGAACTACAGTAAGAGACCAGTTCTGTATACTGAGTTTTTAAAAACAAACATTTCTTCTCAAATCTGAAAACAGAAAAGTGAGAAAATAAAGATACTGTATGTGGCAAAAGCTGCAGTAATATTATAATTTATGGGAAACTTCTTTCAAAATATGAAGGACATACCTGAAGAAAGTGAAACTTGAAGTCAAGTGCGATATTCTGCTGTTGAAAATTGTCACTCTCGTCTATTTTGGGTCTCTGGTGACTGAATATTTGTTGCAGCTTTTCTTTCCCATTACAGTCCACAATTTCTTTCTACACATATCCTTTTTTGTACTTCCTCTCTAGCTTTTAATGAAGTAATTTTTGTTCATAAAAGCTCATGTTTCCTCACTATGTTTTCACATCAACATGGAGTAAACAATCTGCATCTACATAAGTACTCTGCGAGCCACCTTATGATGTGTGGTGAAGTCATGTATATTTCCATAAGAGTTGTTTGTTTTTTCTGTAATAGATAAAAAGATTATTTCTCTATATGTTTCTCAAAAGATTACTCTTATACCTATCAAACAAAGCATTATCCGAACAGAACACCTACAATGAATGATAAATTACATTGATTCTGAGTCATACTATATTTACATAATTTTTAATTTTTTAACATCTGTGTTAAATAATAATTACTTATCTTTAATATAAGCTAGAGGAGTAATCTGTAAATCTTACTAATTACACAGATTTATGTACTAAAATATATTTAACAACATTATTGTCAGAAAAAATATATAAGAGAATGGTAACATTTAGTTCAGTTCATGTAACCATTAAGACATTGTATTAGAAGGATTCTTACAATCACTAATATATACTTTGACATACAAAACCAAATCAAACTAAATTTGTCATTAAGTGGTATATTTCCTTCACATGCCATATGATTCCAGGTGATTTCTCATAACTAGTAGCCAATATCAATAAATTTTGTGGTAGATGGTACAGAGTTGCTAAACTGTCTTGGAACCTGTGTAGTAGGATTTTGGGGGACTGTATTTCGATTATATATTTTTTTTCTCGAAAATGTCCCAGCTCATGAAATTGCACATTCCTACAGGTGAAAGCACTTGTTTATAGATGCAGTAGAATGTCAGTTCAAACAGAAAATCTATCTTGGTTGAAGTAACTGTAATATTTCAGAAATTTTTGGTCTCCATGTACATCCAAATAACAAATTGCAAATGTACTGTGATCTTCAATGTTTTTCAACCATCAGCTAACACTCCAGCTTGGGTTGTTTAATTGATCTATGAATTCCAGCAGCAGTAATTTTTGCTGCAATAGTTTCTTGTATTCTCTATGCACTACAAAATATTGTGAGAATCAATTGTATAAAAGATAACAGGAATTAACTAAAAACACCTTTTACATGCCCAGAGGATATAAATTCAAATTTATTTTTTGTAAGATGTACTTATAAGGAGATTGTTTCATGTTCTTACATCAAAATTCATAAAGATAAAATCATGTGCAAATGTCATACACATGCAGCCAAGATATAAAAAATAACAGTTTAAAAATTCCATAAACAGGACTTCTACATATTTAGTACATAATGAAATTGTGTGCATGTATATAAATCATTTTAGCTAAAAACATTGTCCAACAATGAAAATCGTTTTACTTATGGGCTAGATGTTGTGGAATTCTTCACATTTTTCACTAAACAATTATTAACTGGTGGCAATAATTACTGAAGAACCTTTAGACTCTCAATACAGGTAACTGTTCATGAAGGAGAATCACCATTGTCTGACTACCAGTATGTCACTCCAGATTTCTTTCAAAGTTGTGTTAATGAAGTAACAAGACAACACTAATTTCCTGTACTATAAATTAGGTACAGTAAAACATAACACGTAAGATTGTGCTTTGTTGCATGGTTTCAAAAGTTGTGGTTGAGTATTCAGACTGAAGCAACCTGAAATCATAATATGTAGTAGGTGTGTAGCATTCAAATCATTTTCATATGCTGCTATCCCAATGAAAGAGTAAAATGTGTTCTGCTATTCTCATTTAGTGTGGAATTGAAATCCAAAATGTAATATATATATATATATATATATATATATATATATATATATATATATATATATATATTAGTAAAGATAGAGAGAGAGAGAGTTTGCACGCTGTGTTTCAGCATGAGGCAAAAAAGTAACAAAATATGTTTTCAGATTAACCATTTCTAAATAACAGGTTATTGTAGATTTGGTATGATGCGTAACTAGTAACTTTGAAACTGCCTTGGGAGTTGGTGGCTAACAAATGTATCTACCTTCATTTATTTTATTAAAGTCTTTTTTGTATATGAATTGATTCCTCCTCATATCACAGTTTCTACCGTTACTCACTGTTTTTCTGTATGCAAATGATATCTGTATTGTCTCCAACTAAAATCAAGGGAGACCTTCCTAGTGATCAGAGCTTTATAGATACTTATTGTGGTAACTGCAGTCTTTAGCAAGTAAATAATGTGGTTTGAATAATGCTCATTATTATGTGTTATGAAACACTACTTGATTAAACAGACATTCATCTGAGAAAATGAAAATAATTCTGTGAAGGGAAGAGATAAGGGAATCATAAAATGATAATCATTTTAGATTAGATTTAGAATGAAAGTGTTATCATTAGAGCATATGGATTTATTATATTATTTTGAATCGATATGTGTTACATTTGTTTCTCAACTTTCAAAGAAAATTTGCATAGCACAATAATGCCTCAGTCTATATTTCTACATAGATAATATATTTGCTATTTTCTGTCATTTATTTTCAACCATAAAACCCCCAAGAATTTTCCTATTGTTTGCATTTCATGGTCAGATATACCTATTTGACATTTTTAATTATTGTATATAAATTACTGTAATGCTATTTTTGTCAGTTAGTGATCACTGTAATGATGAAAAATCATAAATTTAGATTCACCTAAATAAGAATGTTCTTTTTATTTTTTACTACTGCAAGATAAATTGACTGATAAGTTAACATGGAATGCATTTCAAAATAATTTAAAACTAAGCAGTCATAGTTCAAAACTGTCTCTGCTATATCACTAACGCAATCGAAACTACTGAAATAATGATTATCAATTTTTTTCTATGAGCACTAGTTGATAAGTTTGTTGCATTAATTAGAAGTTTGTATAGGCATATTTTGTCATTGAAACAGTAAGAGATCGAGTCTCAGAATTTATTTTCTGTTATATCTGAAACTTATGAAAATATTTCAAGGGTGAAATTTACGTTTATATAAGGCTGTCTACCACGTACTTTAAGTACTGCAATTTCATTAATCTGCAGTATCTATATTGTTCTTTAAAAATGGTTCAAAAATTTTCTTATAAGCAATTATGTTTAAATTTTCGGTAATGGGTGTTGTCTTCATTATTATTATTTTGTTTGCCTTTTTAAAACATACATATACCCATTATTTATTCTTACTTATCATTTTTTTTATTTTCCCACAACTTGTACATCCTGTCACTGAGTCTCTCATCATTTTAGTGTCTGTCGTTTTTCAGTTTCAGATTTAATTCTTTTTGTTGTTTCGAGATGAACTTATGAGGACCCATCTTCTGTAATTATACCATCACATGTATTTAAAAAATACATGTTTAAAGCGACTGTTGAAGTAATATATTACTTATTACAATATCAAAAACAAAATTAACCTACAAATATTATGCATTAAGTAACTACCAGAAATTCCCTCGGATAAACATTGGCATGTTACCTTGGCTGCATTAAGCTTCTTCACAAATAGCTAAAAACATGTGACATAGTACTCTTTTACAGTGCACTTTTCAGTCATTGTTACTTCTTGTACATTACAAATGATGATGTCCTCTAGTTGACGAAAATTATAACTCCAATTTACAGCATCTTTTTCTTTTTTTGTCTGAATGACTCTTTCATCCTCTGTTACTGCATAACGTTGAACAGTTTAACTCAGTTTTCAGATAGGGTTCATCATCAGACATAAGTCAGTAGCTTGCCATGTTGGATACATTGGTTATCAGAGTCAGTTAGTATTTGAATGGCTAACTATCTAGGTATACCAGATGCCATTGCTTCAGGGAAACAAGTTGATGAAGTGGCTCCCAGTTGAAAGACTTACACCAGATCATTGTGCCCTATGACAATAATAATAATAATTATATTATTATTATCACATCATCATCATCATCATCTTCATCGTCATCATCATCAGATATAACACAGCCCTCTCCCAAAATGATTTTCAGAACTTACAAGACATAATGAGATCCATTATCCAACAGGGAATGTCTTATTCCACCCCTGCGAAACCTCACACCCTCTACCCCACCCACTAGTTCAAAACCGTTTCCCCTAGACAATAAATTTCTGACATACCTATTTAGTTTCTTAAAAATAGTTCAGTATATCTGATTAAAAAACAACTACTTACATTGGGAACCCATAAATGAAAACTAATTCACCCTCTGAGAGAGACAGTTTTAGTGAGAGAGAAATCAGATTTATGAACCTACTACCTATCATGGACTTAATGATTTCCTGGATGGAAAACTATATGTCTCAAGGAATGGAATAGACAGCGTACTTTTTACAAGGCAGATCACTCAGTAGACTGTGTATACTGAGTATAGCTAAAAAATATTGAAGTGTTCATTTAAAATAGCACTTCCTTACATTGTCTTTAAGCTAAACTGTCAACTACTCTCTAAATTAAATACTGGTTTCAGTCTCAGAAATGAACTGTACTATGAAGATGTATATACATTGAGTACACACTGCTTTGACCAGCACACAACACCTACCAGTATGTGAGTCTCCATTACTCACAGAATGTCTCATGAAAATTTTCTAAGATAGCATGAAAAAATTTATTTTTTTGCAGTTATACTGCTTCTGTGACTGTCAATATGTTTTTATTGTCAAAGTTCCCTCTGCAATTGCAAACTTCTAAATATGATGTAACCATTGCCACCATCAATCTTTATGTATACTTTCAAGATATTCAGTCTCTGTCAAATCGAATTTCGTAATACAACTGTTTTCAAGTCATTTCTGTAACAGAATTCCCTAGGCCATTGTCAGTAATTCTGGAAGGGAATGAAATTCTCCTTCCATCTGAGTTTGCCTTTTCTGTCACACATTCTATTCAATGCATGTGTCATGCTGGTCAACATTATTGGTAGTGCAATATTTCACTTGAGTTTTTAAATTTATAGACGATGTATGAGCCCCCTAAAGAGAAAAAAAAATCTTAAATGAGTTTTAGGATCCTCATTTACTATTCACAGAGCCAATATTTTCAGTTATTCTGCAGAAGTCTGAAGTTAATAAAAACTTCTACTGAACATTACAGCCATTATCTAAATTGTGATATTATCTCACTTATGCAACTATGTTATTTCTTTCAGGTCCTTTTTCATAATAAATCTCATACAGAATATAAACTGAAGTGATAATTCTGCAAGCAGAGGAATTACTGATAGCTTTCTACTTTGGAACAACTAACTTTGATTAAACTAATAAAATTATTCCAGAAGTGTAATTTCTGGCATACAAGGTGATGACAATTAAGAGGAAAAGAAAAACCAAGACGAAAAAAGGTCTAATAACTTTTGCAAACGATGTGGAAAACAGGTTATTTGAATCTATAAGAATAAAGTAATCAAAAGAATGAATTTGAGTATTACTTAGATATTTGCTGAAGAAGAAAACAGAAGGAGAGATGAAAAGTTAGAGTATGGTTGGCAGCAAAGATGGTTCTGAAAAAGAGGATAAATGTTCGAAAAGATATTACTGTCTTACATCTGCATACCAACAGGTGACTGGTAACACCTTGTTTGGAGGACAAGCCTGAATGTGTTTGGGAAAGGTTACAATCGATAAAATTAAATAAATGTATTCTAAGGAGGATAACATTCTACATGGGTATCAGGAAAGGTCACATGAGTATTATTTATAGCAGGAATAGTTGTAAGGTTGAGTGACAATACACTGCAATCAGAGTAAAGTAAAAAATGATGAGCAAGTATTCTGTTTACAGTAGCTACGGAAACTAGTATAGTGTCATAAATGCTCCCAACCCAATACATATCTAACAGAAACTTGAACACATGTTAATGATGTCTGAAACTCAGTATAAGGAAACAGTTAACTGTTGCCATGTAAACACCTACGAATCATGCAGAAACAATTTTTCTTAATCAATACAGTTATACTGGAAGAAAAATTTAAACTTGATAGTAAAAATAATGTGTTCATTCCATTTTATGGGCTTCAATTCTTGATGCTCCTTCATTTCCTACATATTCATTGTTGTGAATATATTTTACATCAACAATATCTGTTGTGGGAAAAAGTATGAAAGAAGAGTGCCAGTACAAAGGAATTTGACAAGGCAAATTATCTTGCGTTAAAAAACTCTCTATAAAGAATGGATGGCTTTTTTGTATTCATTACATTATTTGTATGCATCACAATCTTCAGTTAAACTGACATTATTTGACTTCAAGTGATTAGAACTGAATACTAAAATGAAGAAAATGATGGATTTTCTGCTTCCTATTTGAACAGCAGAATCACAACCATTAGACTACCGATCTCTCATCATGCCTTGCAATCAAGAGAGGTTTAGTTACTTGTGGTATTGGTGTGACTGCAGTATTTTTTATTTTATGCACGGTGGTATCTGAATTTTTGGCTGAACAATGTACTTTTCCATCTTCTCACTTTAGTACAAATATCACTGAACTTTTTAAAAAAGTTATTGGTATCAATAGGGAAAATTCTACATTTCATATTAACTGATTTTACACTTTGTTGACAAATAAATTCGTGTAGCATAACTAAAGGGTCCCTAACACTGATTTTTTATGTTTATATTGTTGTACTATTAATATGGACTCATAGATTTAGTTTCACACATCAGTATATAATAAAACATCTCATACAATAAAATAATTAACAAACATTTCTGATAATTTTGTTGTATTCCATATCACATATTACGTATGAAGAAGTAACACTTTCAGTAATAAATTTCACATTACTTTTCTGTTGTAATCAGTGCATATTCTGTTAAATCTAATATGATTTCACTTTTGTTTTACTACATTTGCTACACAATTAGCTCACCTTTTATTGAAATATGTGAATTTATAAAGACTGACAATTGTTCCATTGTCTTTGTCTTGAAATGATTGTCAATATTTGTAAATGATTAACTCTTTGTTACTTAAAATTGTTACACTGTTGTTCTTAATATCACTATGACAATACCTGCAGATATCTATTTATAGAGTACCAAAAATAGCATTTATGCCTGTTAGTTACTTCATTTTACATATAAATTACTTTTTGTTATGAAAACAATTAATTTTTGTTACAAAATAATTAATATTTCAATTACTGTGCATCAGTGTAGAATTCAGTTTCTGTTGCTTTGTGATTATTTGTTTTTCTGAAAATATTCTTTGTGCTTCTTAGACATGTACATGTACATGTAATTTTGCTTTATTATTATTATTATTATTATTACAATTCTCATTATTATAGGTATTATTATATTATTATCATTATAATTTTGCATGAGTTTATTGATTGTAAACTGTCATTTTATATACCAAAGTTCTGTTTTGACACAGTTTATAGAAAAGTTATTGTCTGTAAATAAAGTTACTTACAGTTTTTTGCGCTTCACACTCCATTTTATTGACACACTTCCCAATCATGTTGCATCTGTTGCAGTTTTGCATTGCTTTTTTGTACACAATATTGTTCTACTTTATTTGGCATTATTGACTGGTGCAGAATTTAACTGTAACATATTTTGAAGCACCTTGCACCTATAATGGTGTGGTTTAAGAGTGTCAACATCCACTTAAGAAAATTTTGTTCAGAAATACATGTATCTATAGTTTTTTTTTAATTTGAACCAAATAACCATATATCAATTAAAATTATCAAGATTCATTTCAGATACACATTTCCTACGTTCTCTTTCAGATACAATCGAGAATTAAGCATATGGTAACACTCAAACTAAATGCTACATTTAATTGCGCCACATTAGAAATCTGAAGAAAAGCTCTACCTCCAAATTAGCACATAACAGCACATTCAAATCCAGAACTCATGCATTTTCCTTAACCACAAGATAATCATCAGTAGCATTCATACTTATAAAATTATAGCTGGTTTCATTGGTGAGATGGATCTACAAACACACATGGACGGCACGGACATTATGAGATTTATGGTAAATAAACATACTAAATCATTTTTCTATAATCAGAAAATTGTCATTTGTTTATCTGTTTATCTCTTCAGTTAATACCAGCTCTCCTTGCAATGTATAAGAAAATAACAAACACTGAAAAAGGTTACAAAATGTTCACCATAAAACAAAACATTCTGATGTGTTCTCCGGCTCCAAAATTCAGAAAATCAGTTAATGTAAAATTGCAATAGTTTACAATAATCATCAGTTTATCAAAATATTAATATCTGAAAACATCTCAAAATAAGGTATTTCAAGAGTTTGACAGAAACAAACACTTTAGCAAAAATTTATGATCAGTCATTCGTTATCAATGTTTTTTGCAGTTTTTTTATGATTTGAAATTTGTCATCTTTTCCTTTTGGAGTCTTGTTTTCTCCCTGTTCTGAATCTTTGTTGCAGCAGAGAAATAGTTCTATTAATCTTTGTCTGTTTCTATACAACATTATGTACCAATTAGGCTTTCATGCCCATTTTTACACCAAAGCTCTCGTTTTTTCACCACAGCTCTGAGACTGTTAACATATGTTTTATAATTATCTATTATGCTCTCATACATTTCACATTATTTTACTGTTTCTTTCTTACTCTTCAATACTGTTATATGGCCTTTCCCTGTATTTTCTTATAGTATTGGGAAATCACCAATGGAGTTGCTTCACTTATTGTACCTCATATTTCTAATAACATATTCACAAGCTCATTTACGTAACCTCTTGCTGCTCATTTTTAAATATGATGAAATCAAGTTAATACATAACAAATAGTTGGTAAATACGTCACCTTATTTCTAACCAGATTCACTATCTTTGACAGTGTGAAGGCAACTGGTATTGTTAAAGGTAGCTTTCAATGATTTGTTGAGATAGATTCTTATTATGTGGCATGTCATGATAGAAATACTTGGTTTTCATACAGCCTTTGAATACATGGCTGTAAACTGATAACACAAATTACATTATTATCATTGAGGGGACCTCACATAAGTAGCATTGAACTGTTTTAATATGTTGACAATCTAAATGGATTTGTTTTGTTATACCGGTAATAATTCAGCTTTTAAAAAGGTTAAGGCAATTTCAATATACATCCCAGTATTCACATTTGTTCCAAATCATTAGCACTAGGCTCAGCTCCGTCATATAAGAATCTTGGTATGCTGTTTATTATTATGATTACATCAGTTTCACAACCTCCTCAACATTCATATATCTTCTGAAAACCATGTAGTGGATCATGACTTTTATACAATCTATGCAATTCAGTTTTACTCGAAAAGTATTATTTTTACATACATTGATACATACAATATCATCAATTTTATCCATGAAATGTGAATGAGATTCAGGATACTTTCTACAGTACACCATCGATTGCATATTTAGACACCTAAAGTTATATGGTCTTGTTCGTGTTTGATTAGACTGCATATTTCAAACAACGGGTAGGAGCAAAAGATTCATTGTATTATCAGAAACTTGTGATCACGACTTGAGATAGTAGCAGCCTACTGTACCTCATCACTGAATCAAGGATAATCTACCTCCTTAATCTTTAACTTGAATAATGTCAAGGTCTCCATTTGTTGGTATTTTCTTGAATAAATGCAACTCAGTCTTCTTACTTGTCATCAAAAATGTGATTTTAATGTTATTAGTGAGAGATTTAGACTACATCAGTAAAATCATTTTGGTTGGGAGATTTTGTAATAATTTTGTATCATACATTAGAAAGTAGACAGTATTCATTTAAAGACATAATGGAAGAATATACCACCGTTTTTCAGACTTTGATATATAACACCTTGTTTCTTTTGTCCTTCCACAAATGCAAACTGGTTGTACATTGCCCTATTTATGTCAGTTTGTCAGATGTTTTCAAGAGACTGCTGCACTCTGTAACGAAACATCCAAATTTGACTAACAGATTTTGTATGGGTGAGTGTATTTCTACTTAGTGACAATGTGCTTTCTCTGGAAACCAAAAAGTTCAAAATCATATGTTAACCACATTTTTCATAGGAAAGTGTTACGTGTGAATGTCTACAGCCATCAAAAGTACCAGGAAGGAAGATGAAATGACAATAAAGATGATGTTAGTAAAACGGGGTGTTTTCATTCTCAGCAGTGGTCTGAGATATGTCAGTTGACCTTTGAATAAATGAGAGGAAATTAATAAAAACAGCAACAGACACAGTCTGGAATGAAAGATTGTAATATACACAAGAAATTTATTTACTTACTTAATCTTCAAGTTACTGTGCCATGTATTTCCTCCCCTGAAGTAGGACTACACAGCGAAAGTATTGAAAATTTAAAACAGGTTGACTCAAAATGGAAGTTCATCATGGAGGGTCCCATATTTGGAGAAACTTGAAGAGGTCGAAAAAGTGATAATCTTTTTCCATTTTATTTTATGATCGCATATGTTGTCTCATACATTATTCTCTTCTTAATTATATGTTTCTCTTATTGTTGTGTTCTTTCTCAAGAATATTTTTATGGCAAGATGAATGAGTCCATGTTTCAAAAGGAATGTCAAAATTAGTTATTGCTTTCTGATAGAAAATATAAAGTTAATCTTTACTTTCAATGTTTTACTCTTCAAGCTGTGCTAATATGCTTCACATAGCACATGTAAAAATAATAACAGTCACCAGTTAGTAAATTCTATTGCCAGTTAGGTGTTATCATCAGAAATAAACATGAAACGCAATTTTACGACCAACAGGAAGGGTGTTCCTTTTTCAATCTTCCTGCACCATTTCTTGCGATCCCTTATTCTCAACATATTAAATTAGAAATAAAAATTTCTGAATGTTTAAGCCTTTATTCTTAGCAAATGAGTTCACTTATTAAAACATGTAATATCTCTCTTTTGTGAGTACGAGGATCTTGACAAATAGGTGTTGAGCCTCATTTAAAATCTAACATCAATTACACTTTTACGAGGTTAAGGGAAAGAACTGTCTGTACCTCTTTGAAAGAATCGTTCATTTAATTACCTAGGGTGATTTAGAGCATACTAGTGTAGCTAACAGTAAAGAACAGTTTTGTCAAAATGATAACTTTTTCAATTAGTAAAGAGATTTAATACTTAAAATTTGAAATACTTCATAGGAACACAATAAGTAAAGTGCTTCAACAGCATGTGCTTCTTGTTTGGTATAATATAAAAATTAAATGTTAATTAAGCCAAAAGAAACTTCAACAATCCAATAAATTAATTTGATATTTAACTTATAAATAGTTACCATATCAGAACAAGTAACTCCTTACCACATAGCTCTAATTGAAAACAATGTAAATAGTTTGCAATATTTAAAACAGAACAGGCTTAGGTAAACAAATAAAATCTAAAATAATAAAGAACGACTATTATAGTCTTGTTTGAATTGTTTTTAGGTAGTATACATGACCTTGAAGGCAAAAACAGTGTTAGATGACTCTTTACTGAGAGATGTGTTTCCATTCTTAATAGGATACCTATTTTTTAACCTTAAATTTTATGTCAGAGATGTTTTAAAATCAGTTTCCATCCAGTGTTTTCTATGGGCAGTAAGATACATTTTCAGTGTGTTCACTTACCTTCTGTATTCAACTCCATTTTGATATTTTTATTGCTTCTTTACTGTTGAGATCACATGTACATACAGTGTAAGTGTCACAGAAAAGTAATGCAATTATGTCCAGTAACACAGTAACTTGCCAACAGCTGAAAAACAAAGAATGTCACACACACTTCTATGTAATTCTCTAGTTGAGTGCTTTGATTTCAAATTGGTTCTAAAAATTATCAAAACTGCAAAAAATGAGTCATCTAAGATACCATAAAGATGAATCTGTTTGACTAATCACAAATTAAAGAATTCAAAACATATTAGTTTCACACAAAACACAGGCTATTAAATTAAACACAAAAGCAGTTGGAATAGGAGGAAAATATGAAGAAAACACTAATAGCACGAAGGAAAAGGAAAACCAATGTATAAAAATATAGTTAGAGAACGATGGAATGTAAATGTGAAAAAAAGACTAAATATGCCAAGAACATTTGCTTACACAGCGAACAGTAAACGAAAATATAATAATGTTTTCTAATTCAAGGCAGATACAAGGAATGATTATACTTTTATCTGTTCAATTTTGTGATGAATAAGATATTACTAAACATAATTTGTTGTGTTTTCCATTGAGTTTAATACTGCACACCATGGTCTCTCAGCGAATGGTGGTTACACTGCAGCTTTAAATTAATGTGAAGAATAATTACAAATCAAGCTTCTAACAGCAGTCATACATCATATGACAAAATGATGACTTTTAAACATTGCTTACAAGATTGCTCTTAAATAATGTATCACAGTATTTCTGTTAGAAAAGTAGAAACTATGTACAGCTGGTGAAGAGAGTCAATCTACAGTCAATGCCTATTACTAACTTCCAATCAGACTATTTGGATTTCTTCTGTACACTGAGAAGTGAAACAAGAAAACATTAAAATACCAGTTGTTTATGTGTCATTGGGGCAAGAAGTCATTTTATGATAATTGGCACAATAACAGCAATAAAAATGTAATACATCATAAAATAACAACAATAAACTGAAATAGGACAACTTTCTTTCAACATGTTTTTTAATCCTAATAACATGACCAAAGAGTGACAGTCTCTTTCAAGTGTGTAATGATTTGCACACACCAATGAGCTAAGATATTTTAGTAAATTGCTTCACACAAATTCAGCATGAAATTATTGCTCGGTCAAAATGTTTTTCTACTTGCACAGAGCTTTAATCCCTTTATCTGTAGCATGTTTATCACTGGACTGCACTAAATTAGAGAATCTGCACTGCTTTAATTAGTAGCTGATAGAAAGAGCCCAAAATTGATTGTTAGACTGGTTGGTACTGAGCACAAATACACTGAAGGACATTCTCTAGGCATGAGCTTTCCATGTGGTTTGATTTACCTTTTAAATAGCTATTTATGTCCCATCTATTAAATAAAGAATGGCATCTTAATGTTATATGGAGATGATATGTTATATTTTTACTTCAGTTCTATGACTTACGTACTGAAAATGCATCTGCCCATGTTTTCTTGGTTATATTATGTATGAGCATTAAAAAGATATTGCATTTTTGATGATTAACTATTAGGCAAAAAAACAATAAATGACATAATTGTAAATGATACATCCTAATTACATAATGACATTGTATATGAAATTGTGTAGTGAAGTCACTGCATTCACACTACAGTGATGTAATATCATATATGACAATGAAAGTTGATGGGACATTCCATAGGTTCATGCGTTAACAATCTTATTTGTAACATTTCCAATCTGTTCCAATAGCACAATGGAGTCAGATCATAATTAAAATTAGTTTATTATGTCTTATGTATGAAAAATAAGGTTACAGAGTTTTTATATTGTGGCTTCTGGTGGTTAATTTAATGGAATGTAGAGGAACTAGAGTAAGAATTATAACTATATGTAAAGAAGTATTATTGAGAACCCAAACAGATAACTCCAGAACAAAATTTTGTATCAAAAATCTTTATAGAACAGATATCTGTGGTGAATATCAACAGAGAACACATAATAAAGGAGACAGAGTAACTAGAATGTAAAAGAAACAAAACTGAACCAAAGATCAATTTGTTGCTGGTATGAAAACATTATAGTGCAAATAAACAAGGTAACAATATCTATTACATGTTCCTTCTTGAAGTTAGTGAAATATTTCAGAAGGATACTGAAAGGCATTTGAGAAAAATGTCATTGTAAGGACAGTAATGATATTCTAATGTAAGTGGAAATATAGATCAAACAACTTTTTTTAATTACTGTAGTGTTTCATGTTCAAGGATTAATATTTGGGAGTTTCATTTCTAAAATAAATAAATAAATTTGATCATATCCAAACTTTAAAAACTACCACTGTCAGCAAATTTTCCATTTATGGAAATTCGTGCTGGCTTCAGTGGGAAAGCTCTTAGAGCAGAAATATTAAATCTTTTAGTAAGAAATATTTAGCATTGGCCATAAGTAACCTAAGAAATTTTGTATATCTGGCCTCTGACTATTCTAATGTTTCACAATTAATCATCTTCAGTATTGCATACAGAATCTGTGAGATGACAAAGTGGTCTTAACTTCTCCTCTTTAATTCAGTCTTCATGCTTCATAGCAGAATTTTTCTTTGGATGAACTGTGAGTTTAGAATTTGGATCTTTTATCTCGGAAAAGTAATATATGCTTTCTCCAACTGCGACATGACATGAAAGAGTCCATAAGATTCCTGTGGAAACTTGAAGTTTCAAACAGCAGTTTAAGACTTCATTATGGAATAAGGAAATCATTACTTTTGTAAGTAGAATGTGACAGCTGTACAAGAATCATGAGAAATATTAAACATCTGTTGACATTTCTGGCAGCTTTACATATATTTGTTAAAATTTTGAACATGATAAAAAGAGCAGCATCGTTTATAGGAGAATAAACGTCTATTTAGAGCTTATATAGTTCTTATTTGGCACTAATGGTCATTTATTTATACTGGAAGCAAATATGTGTTATTGTCTCATAGACAATAACGGAAGATACAGATTAGACTTACTCCCTGCAATATCCTGAATTCAAAGATACTTTGAACACAGTTCTACCCATTTCTAACAAATGAAACACCAGAATTTCAATTAGACTTATGAAATTGTATATAAAATCGGTGTGCCTCAGTTCCACAAATCAAATTGTAGGACAGTGATATGTAAAATTTTGAAACAGTGATTTCGTTAATTTGCCAATTTAAATTTTATCCAGAAGACTTTGACAGAAAATAAGGATTTAATCTTTTGTTTCATAATAAGGACTACCAAGAGGTATCATAATTAATATATCTTTACTGAAGGTTTCACAGTGTATAAATTAATTCATTTAACCATACAAGCACATTCTCAAATTCACAACATAGAAACAACTCCTTCAACTCTTAACTCAGTTCTGAAACTGAAAATAAATATCCTATGTTGCCTGATTAAACTCCAAGATTACACTGGAGAAATAAATGAGTTACATAGTATTTACTGTATATCAAACTGTTTCTCTGTTCAAAGACCCCTATGAAGGAAAGTGAAAGTACCTTTAAAATTTTTGACATGTTATAAATTTCATATGCGTTTGGATCCCCATGCCTTCCTGTCTTTTTTGCTCTTTATCATTATTTATGTAATGCAGCCTTAGCTAGTTTGCTCCACTGCTGCTGGTCAGTGAATGCCAAAGCATGCATTCAGAAACAGTCATGGTACTAAATATTGCATGGGCAATAAAAGAATGTTATCTTCTTCAACAATTTCTTAAAGACAACGCTGTAACTTCCATATTTAGCAGGACATTTAATGAAGACTTTGTGTAGCCCATACAGATGTCATATCAAAGGCTTACTTCTCTATTCCCACACCCCTTACACAGAACAGTATGATACACATGGTCCATCTGTAACATTTGTTAATGACAAGTAACCACTTTGATTTGTGGAACTGAGGCACACCAATTTTATATACAATTTCATAAGTCTAAATGAAATTCTGGTGTTTCATTTGTTAGAAATAATTAGAACTATGTTCAAAGTATCTTTGAATTCAAGATATTGCAGAGAGTAAGTGTAATCTGTATCTTCCATTGTTGTCTATGAGACAATAACACATATTTGTTTCCAGTATAAATAAATGACCATTAGTGCCAAATGAGAACTACATAAGCTGTAAATAGACGTTTATTCTACTATTCTCTGTAGGCAATACAGGCAAAATAAACACTATCTAACGAACTGTGTAGAGCATCCAAGATAAAACGATACACAGCCCTCAGTGTCTTAGTCTCAACTGATGTTGTCTAGGGTATAGAAATAAAACTGTAGTATTAAATACTGTAACACACACCAAATTTGGGTAATTATTCAAACACAATGATTAACAAATTTTCAAATAGTCACAGCATTTATGAATGATGTAGATGTTTGCAAGGCCTTAGGTATGCCTCTGCCAAAAATAATACTGCAGCCATGCAATGGTTGTATCAGGCAACAGAAATTAGCTTTTCTACACACGATCTCATCATGTTATAACAGTGTAAACAGATATTTTCTTTTTCATGGAGAGATATCCTGACACGGTTCGGCAGCTGATGTTTGCAGTAAATATTTCAAACGAAAAATCACTGTTTCTCTGGATCATCATATATCCTTGACAAATATCCAGATCTTTAAATCCATGTATTAACTGGCTTCTTTTTATTTATTTTTTCATAATTCAGTGATATTGACTTGCTAAAGGGTAAAGAAATTATTGTCACAGAATTCAAGCCATGCCAGCCCTAGACATTAACCTCATTTTCATTGTTTCTATCACAAAAGAAATTACAACATCATGATGCCTTTTGTAGAAAAACTAACAAGCAAGCATCACCAAACTGACCTCATATTTTAAGGGAAAAAAGGCACACTTGCAAGATATCAGCCCCCAACAATAGATCCCACGTGAAAATGTGGGCCATAATTGTGATAGCACACAGGTATGACCTTCTGAAAGTACAACTTTTAAATTGTGACAGCCAGAGCCCTCTTACCTGCTGGCTAATGAAGTGGAGGTGTGAGAAAGAGGGAGGTGACCACATCTGCTCAATACATTTTCAAGTATTCTTCCAGAACATACATTATTCTACACTAAAAATAGTAAGTATATGAATACATAATATGCCAATCTCACACAAATATATCTTAAATATTGTTTTGACACTATTCTCATGTTGATATTCTGCAGCTATATATACAACTCAACATCAAAATGAAGGAACCTTAGCGGTTGAAAAAGTATTATGAACTGCAGTTATTGATTTTCAGTTTACAATTTAATCGTGCCAACCACGTCGAAGAACAGCGCATCTCCTGCAAATGTACTTCTCTTCAACAGTGCCAGCTTTAAAATCCAAAGCTGTTAATAGTTAAATAGTGCTATGAAACATCTTTGAGGGCACAAATTTTCTTTCATTCATCTACACTCCAACTGTGATCTGCAACATAAAGATGTTTAAAGTATGATAAAGAGACCCCTGGCACTAGCTACAGCTTAGAAATCACGCACTTTGACACATTAAGCAAAGCAAATTAACAATGTGAAAACATTAATTCACAAACCTCTTATTGGCTCCACTGTACAGTACTTTGCACTCAGGCAGTAGGCAGTTGCAGTGGGGCAGAGCGAATGACAAAGATCTGGTGAGCACAAAAGTCCATAGGATGTGGTTGTTGTTAGGTCATAGCTGAGTGTTATCATAATTTTGGCTCAAATTTTCGCATGTAATCGATTTCTTGGGCTGATATCTTCCAGTTGTGCGTTTTTCTCCTTAAAATATGAAGTACAGTTGGTGATATTTCCTTGTAAGTGATGAAAAATTTCTTCATCCTGTCATCACCTTCAAAAGCTGTTCATAAGAAAATATGACCCTTTCTCAATGGTATAAGCAGCACACTTGGGAATACTGAACTACATCTGCATCACAATTACAACAGTATTTTCTTATTATTATTTGTGGCAGCAACAAAATTTGTTAAGGCCAATATCATTTAGTGAGAAGTGTTACTCCTATCAGTTTATTTTTGTTCCTCCACAGGAGTCACAATCATACAGTTATGCATTATAGCCCAGCTGCAGTTTTCACTTATGGTTACACAGATAAGAAAATTGAGTCAGCACATATATTAATGACTCAGCCAGGCTATATTAATATTGACAGAAACAGATATGATGATATCTTCTGCATAACCTAATTGCACATATCTTGATTCTGATCAACTGTTCTCTGCAAGATGATTATTTTAATACACCAATGATGAACTCAAATTCCAAGTATTGGATTTACTGCAGGTGTTTTCCTAGGCATAACAGATAGATCCCCAGGTGTACCATCATCTTCATTCCTCAATTCAGTTAACTTCTGTACCAATGCTTTCCTTTCTTCTTGGTCCTCTGAGCGTATAAGTATCTGAGGTATCATTTCAGTAAATGCGAACCACGATGAACACTGGATTTTGGCAAAACAATATCTGCTGTTGCCTTCTTCTGGGATTTTGGGATCTTCAGTTGATAAAAAATATGGAGGGGCCCTTCAACCCAAGGGAATTTCGATTTGAATGTACACCAGTAGCAACAGTAAACACCAACTGTGTTCCATATTCCATAAACAGTTGCAATCTTTTCATGTTTAGTGGCATGTTTTGAAACCCTTATGCGACAAATCTTATTTGCAGTTGCTAGTCGCTGAGAGTGGCTTAACGGACCAATTTCCAATACTGCCAATTCAGCTGGAAGTGCAGTTATCCTTATAGCATGAGTTACCCTTTAACCAAAAGCTTGACTTGCAGAGAGAAACTGACAACAGTGTTACTCAGCAGAACCAAAGGTTCTGGAAAGGATACTTTGACACATGAGGGATTGATTTCAAGTATTGTCGTATTATCAATCATGTTGCCATGCTTACCACTCCACGTGTTGTTAGACAAAGTTTTCTCTTCCAACTGTTTCATCAACTGGTGCAAAGGTAACTCATTAGTATGAAGAGCACAAACCAACCAGATAAGTTTATGAGTCAGCGACCTCTCAAACAATGTTAAAACTCGTTGAATCGCTGCCAATAGTCTATAAATTTTTATCAGTGCTGTTTTGAGTTAAAAAATCCACAGAATGGTTAACAATAACTTCAGCAGGTTTCCTTTCTGTTAAGACTTTCTCTGGAGTACAGTGGCAAAGATACCTTCCACCTGGCTCTCTCCAAACAGTATCTTCTTGTACAGTACTAGAAAAGTGATGGCTTGAGTTACTAGCTTTTAAGAGAACTTTAGTGGAATCTTGTCGCCCATCAAAGCAGATACATTCACACTTGCACATACTGCATCGAACATGAAATTCTTCATCAAGTGATTTCCTGACTTCTCTTGGGCCCTTTTTACTTCTCTGTGATCAGTCACTAGTCTGTTTCCTTCAGTAATTAATCCAGCTGTTGTAATGGCAGCTGTAGCACGTAGACCAGCACCATACCTAATACTTTGCAATGCAACACTGCGCAACCGTAATGCATTATGCTGACTTGTATTTGAAGTAGAAGGTACATCAGAATCATCACATGATATCTGCAAAGGTTCTGCAGAAACTCCATCTTTAACATCAGTTGTCTCTTCACCTTCTTCAGAGAAAAGTACTTCATTTGACTGTAGTATTAACTCTTCCTTCCCTTGCTACTTCTATTCAGAAATTCTTATTAATTCATCTTCTTGCCTCTTTTGCTTTTTAATTTGTCTTATTTGCTCAGGTAGATCTGGTACAGCAGTTTTGTGCTCTCCAACAGATCCAACCTTCTCTCTTCGAACTTTAATACGCACTAGTTCTTTTACAGGGCTCTTCATATGCTTAGACCAAGAGCAGGAGATGTGTGCTTCACCTTTATAGTCAGCACCACCTGGACATGGGCCCTCGAAACTGAACGTACCTTAATCTCTCACTTCCAGTTAAGGCCATCAAAGAGCTTGTCTAACGTTGATATAAAGGCCTCTTTCACTTCCTGCCAAGTGATCTGTTTTTGGGCTTTTCCGAGTTTTCCTCTATCTTCTTCTGGACTGTGACTCTCGAATTTAAAACTGGCACCTCAAAACAACTTTTTTTTCAAGTACTTTTGAATAAATGTTTTTTTCCAAGAGCGGTTGCTCGGTAATTTCATTCTCTCCACTCTACTCTTTTAGCAGAAACCCTTATCTTAGAACATGACGCAGAGTTAGGAGTTCAGAAGGCAGTATTTATCGACCAGTTCCAATGAAGTTACTTGTGTGAGTGGTAATTGCCAGCATTATCTTCCTTTTAGTAGCCAAGGTTCCAAGTTTTCAGATTTTGCAAAGGAAAGAAATCATTTGTGTCTGTATACAGAAAGACAAGAAATGTCACTATTTGTATGCTATTAATAAAAACACAGTCTGCTGCGATTGGGTGTTGTCAGTTTAGAAACTTTAAGAGTGGCATTAAAAAGTTTACAGATTTTATAATAAATTCTTATCTTTAGAGCAGAAGTACAGACATAAATAAGAAGACACTTCTTGAAAGAAGACAGTTTGCGGCGAATTTTAAATGAAATGACAAAATATCACGAAACTGAAATAGCTATTTACCAAGCAACGAAACGTAATTACCAAATCTTATAAATATAATTGGGAATTGCTAACCAAAACACAATCTTATGGCGCCCCTCATTTCGTGAAGAACGAAGTAAAAGTATTTGACACTCCCAAATGGTTTAAGCTTCTCAGGTCCTATACGCGAGATCGATGCGCATTGAGTCACAGTGTATATTACCTTGTATTTGAGGTATTATGCCGAATACCATCCATGGCAGATAATATTTGGATAACGATGTCGATGCTAGGAAACAGATATTCAACTTTCATCATAAATGCAACGTTTTTGGCATTCTATAATGTTCCTTCCCACTCGCTCTTTTATCCACACCAACTTGATATTCAGCAAATTTCAGCTTCACATTATCTGTCAGCTGCCAAGACTACTGCCGCACGTTTACAGGTATTGTTGGTACACTTGTACATAGTAACGAAAATCAATAGCCTACATGTTTCAAAAACGGGTGAAAAAATTGTATACAACTGCAAATGTAGTGAGAGAAAAACCATTGTCTGTAGGCTTCCGTACAAGCGCTGATATTTCTCATCTTGTCTTCGCAGTCCTCGTACGAGATGTACATTAGCGGCAATAGAACTGCTGTGTATACTGTCCCTAATGTACGTTCTCTAAATTTTCTCAATGGTGTTTCGCTAAAAGAACGTCTTGTTCCCTCCAGGGATTACCATTTATGTTCAAGCAGCATTTCCATAGTACCCGCGTGTTGATCAAACCTACTGGTTACAAACCTAACGCCACGCCTCTGAATTGATTCAACCTCTTCCTTTAATCCGTCCTGGTGAATAACAAAACACTCGAGCAGTACTCGGGATTTGGTTGCACAAGTGTTTAGTATGCATTCGTCTTTATAGGTGAGCTACACTTTCCTGGAATTCTCCCAATAAAGCGAAGTTGACTATTGACCTTCACTACAACTGACCTTACAAGCTCATTCTGTCTCGTGTCACTCTGACAAAGAGTAAAAGTCGGTGGTGCTGATGTGCTAAGGGAGTCGCTGGCGGTTGCAGAAAATTAAAAGTCCAAGATTCTGACAGCTACATCCATTTATCTATCATGTACGCCCTCCTTTTCACTCACGAGTCACGCCTCAACCTTGACCTCCCCCTCCTCTCCAGCCAATATCAGTGCAGTATATCAACAAAGCAGTCAACCACACCATAATATTTCTGTGCCATTAAGATGAAATAATAATGTAGTACCAGAGCATCTATCTTGGCAGTGCTGAAAAGTATCTGAGCAGTGGTTATTTTATCATGTTCAAAGGTATTTATCCAAAAATTAAGTAAAGAGTGTATCTTGGACTATATACAAACATCTAAAATATGTCAACGCACGTGTGCACATCCACCCACCCAAAACGTATATATATATTTTTTCATGCCTAAACACATGTGGCTAAGAAATAACACATTATACAGGTAGGTAAATTTCATGTTGAGGTCTAATTTTGGTGATGTAGTAAAACTGACCTGTCCAGGCTTCTAAATGCAAAAAAACACTTGTTGACTAAAATAAAGTTAAGCAGGCAAGCATATAAACAAGCAATCTGAATCGTAGCCAGCTACTATAACAATGTAATTAATTCATTTTTTGGGCCTTCTCTTTGTGTAAGACACAGTGTACCCTCAAATTAAATATATCCACATCCTGTCAGATGTAACAATGGTATCTCCAAGTCTAAAATACATAAAGGGTGCTATCATTGCGCATATATTAGTGGTGGTTCATAGAATGAACATCACCTAGAACTTCAAGAGGGGCAAAAATAATAAATCATGGTCTATGCTAGAAAATATAACAGCATAATATTGCTTTTTATTTGCATTTGAACTAGATTTTTTAGAGGCTGTATACAAAATAGATGCTACGATACTGATGACATGAACTATGTCACCAAGAATCTCCAAAACGTTTGCAGACTACATTTCCTATAATCATCTATTAAGTAATCCAAATCTAATCAAAATACACAATGTAATAACACACACGCAATGCTGCCGAAGGACAAACTAATTGAATATGCATAATTTTTATGAAGCAAGGAAGAATGTGTTTTGTTGAATCTTTTATTGCAATGTAGCATTTAAACTGCATATTTTCGTAACACATATGGACAACTTCTGCAATGTTTACAATCATCACAACAGGGCCAAAGATGGCGCTGAAACAAGACAGAGATGAAGCATAGCAAGATAGGATGGTATAATAAGAGAGAGAATAAAAACCACTATCGTGAAAATATAATCATTCTCACTGAAATAAGGTTAAGTAATGATTTTAAATACAAAACACATGTAGGTTACTTATCGTAATAAACAAGTATAAATACAGGTCTGTGATCAGGAACAAATATTTAAATTTTGCAGCAAAATAAAATTGTATTATTTCTCAAAATATAGAAGATTTTGAGCACAAAACACACATGGCAGTACTGTCATATTTTATTTATTCTATGATTTTTTAAAAACACACATGGCTTCCTTATTGGCTCTACTGGTAAAAATTAATGGTCAAGTGGCACTTGTTGATGATTAAAGTTCGCTGTTGTACCACGCTTTACAAGAACAATGGACCTTAAAATTAAATTTTTCCACATCAGAATTGTGTTTATTACTTTTTAAAATACATGTAGCTAGCTTATTGACACTTCTGAAACAAATTATACGTTAGTCGATATCAGTAGTTCGAACTTTGTACCAAAGTACATAAAAATTGTTTCTAAAACATTACAGAACACACACGGGTACTGCTGCTGATCTAACTTCCAGCTTCAGTTGCACTTGCGGACAAGAATTACGAAAATAAACAATGTTATCTCCATAACATTGATATTGACAACATGTTGGCGTCCAAAATGCAGTTTCAGCTGATTCATCATTCATCCATACACCTTCCCATGCTTGCAGTACATTTACAAGTAGCACAGCAGTATGATCAGCAGACCTACAATCAGCAAATTGTTTTGAAGATAAATCTGCAAAGGTGAAGCTCTTAGAACGTGTCTCCCCAGTATCATCATTTTACCCTGTCTTGGTTGAATCAGCAACTTAGCAAGGCTCCATCTCAATAGAGTAAGTTCATCATTATTTATATAAGCACTGAATATTTTTTAGATAAGACTTACTGGTCTCATTCACAGCTTCCCATTTTACTATTGTATCTCTCACTTTTTTCCACAATCTTTGCAGACTTCAAGCAATAATCGTTACTTCTCGAAATTCTGCTTCAACAGACATGAATTCATCATCATTTACATTATTGTCTGCCGGTTTTGAAGCTAGCAAGAAAAGTAATCACTGCAGCAATTCATTTGGATTATTCCAGTAGTAAACATCAAGAGCATTTTTCTTCCCTCCCTTATCGATATGTATGTCATCATCTCTCAAAAATAATCTGCCACTTTTATTTAATGCAGACTTAACAATTTGGCTATATTTATAGTGGGTAATGGCCTGTAGGGGAGACAGCTTCCTTTATGAGCATTGTTAGCCCTGAGATGTTTCTTTCTTGACTCTTCTTGAACCTCATCACAATTTTCCTACTCATATTGTTCTTCTTCTGCTTATTTTTCTTGATATCTGCTTTTATAAGTACATTGTTTTTTTTTTCCTGTTTCCTTCATCCTTGCCGTCATTTTTCCAATTTTCTCCTCCAGAAAAACCTGGTGAGATGTTTTGTATCCAGACTGGGTACAGTTTGAAATTGTGAATAATATAATAGTGACAGTAAAAGACATTATAAATATTGTATTTAACCTTTGTGCATAGTGATTGATTGTGACTGTTGTAGAGGGTAACATAAGTCTGAAAATTAATTCACATTAAAATATTCACTCAATTAGTTTATATAAAGCAATGTTTTAATAGGTAATTAACTTGTTAAGTTTTATGTAACCATTTTTGACCCTGTTGTGATCAATGTAAACATTGCAGAAATTTTCCATATCTATTACAAAAATATGCAGTTTAAATACTACATTGCAATAACTGACTTATCAAAATACTTTCTTCTTTCCTTCATGAAATCATGATTAGTCAGTTAGTTTGTCTTTGGCTATGTTGTGTGTGTGTTATTACACTGGATATTAGGATTATTAGAAATACAGTCTCTAAACGTTTCAGATTGTACATATATAGCCCCTAGTACATCTAGTTCTTGCAAATAAAAAGCAGTATTAGGCTGTTAATTTTCTAGCATATAAAATGATGTGTTATCTTTGTCCCCCTAAAATTCTGCTTGCTGGTGAAGCATTACTGATAAACCTATAAAAATGCTAGGTGATTTCCTTTCTATGATTTATCCTCATGTTCAAATGACAACATCCTTTACGTATTTTAGACTTGGAGATACCATTGTAACATCTGACAAGCGTCATATAACGATGTATACGTTGGAATATTTAATTTGAGGTTTGCATTGTGTCTTAAACGAAGAGTAGGCCTAAAAAAGGAATTAATTACATTCTTCCAGCAGCTGGCGGCAATTCAGACTTCCTACTTGTGTGCTTGCCTGCTTAACATTTTTTAGCCAACATATGTTTGCTGTGATTAGAAGCTTGGTCATTTTAATTTTACAGTATTGCCTAAGTTAGGCCTCAGCATGAAGTTTACCTACCTGCATAACATGCTATTTTTAAGCCACATTTGTTTAGGCATGAAAATAGCATCGGGATATTTAATTTGAGAGTTCACAATCATGCTTTAGCCACCGATTATAACAGACGTGTGTGTGTGTGTGTGTGTGTGTGTGTGTGTGTGTGTGTGTGTGTGTGTGTGCTGACATATTTTAGATTTGTAAATACTGCAACATACACCTTTTACAATATTTTTAGGTAAATACTTTTGAGCAAGATGCAAAAAAAAAAACTAATCTTTCAGATACTTCTGAGTTCAGCCTGGATGGATGCTATAGCGGTAAATTGTGATTTGATCGTAATGGACACTAAAATACTATGCTGTGATTGGCTGCTTCACTGTAATACTACACTGATATTGGCTTGAGAGGGGAGGAAGTAAGGAGTGGTGCAGCATGCCGAGTGATAGATACGAGGAGGTGATTGCCGTCATTACGAATTTTTTATATTCTCGTCACTGCCAGCAACTGCAGCGGTGCAATAGCAGCACCGACTACTGGTGGAAATTGCGCAATATACCAAATACACCACTTTTGCAACCTTGACACTAGTTCACGAGTTCTATCACCTGCAATGTGACTGCGTCTAGCAGTGTATACTGTATTCTAACATTACAGGATTGTTTTTCATATTCATCGGTATCAACTTACATTTTTTTCCAAATTTAGAGCAAACTGCCATTCATCACACCAAAAATAAATTCTACTCAAGAATTCTTGAATCCTTCTACAATCACACAACTACACTTTGTCGTAGACGACATTGTCTCAACAAATAGTCGCAGATTGCTACTCGCCCCATACGTCAGATTGTTCACGTTATTAAAGAGAACAAGGACAGTCCTATCACAGTTCCCTGTGGCACTCCTCAAGATACGTTTGTCTCTGACGGACACTCGCCAGCAAGTAGAATGCACTAGGTTCTGTTACTTGAAAAGTATTCGACCCAGCCACATATCCGAGAACCTACTCCGAATGCTCGGCCCTTCAGTCTACAGTGTCAAACGCTTCTGAAAATATCTGAATATGGAGTCTGCCTCATACCTTTCATCCATGATTCGCAGGATATCTGGTCGGATCTGGGGTTTCATTTGTTTTCTGCTTTTTCAGTTGCTTTTCTACGAAAACGATATCTATTTCTATTGTCTTCCGTGCGTTATATTGTGTGGCGGTCAAATAATGATATGATTATACGATTCCCCTGCGTAAACTATGTTTTAAAAACGTAATATAAAATTTCAGCTTTCTTTTTGCTATCTTCTATTGCCACACCATACGGCTCGATGAGTGCATAAGTAGGAGCCTTCGACCCGTTTAGCGATTTTACGTAGGACCAGAATTTTCTGGGATTTTCAGCAAAGTGTTTCGCTGACATACGACGGCAGAAGCTGTTGTATGCTTAGGCAATCGATATTTCTATAGAAACATGAATTTTTACGAGCTTTTGCCTGTCGATATTTCTGCATCAAACATTCCGACAAGTTAAAAACCGGAACGTTCACTACTTACTTTCGAAATAGCTGCCTCTCCAAATTCTCTCAAACAATTTTTGAGTGTTGGTGACGGTCTAATATCCTTCTTATACCATTTAACTGTGGAAGAGTGAACCCCCACAAAAGATAAATATGTGTAAACAGAACCTTATTTTAAACATTAAAATGATTATTATTTCTAATGAATAAAGGTACATACTTTTATGAAATCCACACTTACGCTGTTCAGCTAGAACATTATGACCAGCTACCTAATAGTCAGTATGCCCACCTTTGGCTCAAGTAACAGTTGCAGCGCATCGTGGCATGGAAGCAATGAGGCCTTGGTAGATCGCTGGATGGAGTTGGTACCACGGGCAACGAGCACTGACACAACATTCAGTAACATCCTAGTTGTGTTCGATCGGGTTCATATCTGGAACTCGCCACTGTGTTATTCAAACTGCACCATCACACTCCTGGCTTTTGTGGCATGGAGCATTGTCTTGTTTAAAAATGCCACTGCCGTCGGAAAACATGATCGTCATGAAGGGGCGTACGTGGTCTGCAACCAGTATACACCACTTCTTGGGCGTCATGGTGCCTTGCACAAGCTCCACTATACCCACTGATGCCCCCATGAGTGTTCCCTAGAGCATAATGGAGCCGCCGCCACCTTGTCTCCATCCCGCAGTACAGTTGTCAAGCAGCTGTTCCCCAAGAAGACGACGGATTCGCGCCCTCCCATTGGCATGATGAAGACGTTATCAGGATTCATGAGACCATTTAACGCTCTGCTACTGCGCCAACGTCCAGTGCCGATGGTCACTTGCCCGTTTCAGTCGTCGCTGCCGATCTCGTGGTATTAACATGGGCACATACATGTGTCGTCGGCTGCGAAGGCCCTTCATTGGGAGGGTTCGGTGCACTGTGTGTTCAAACACATTTATACTCTGCCCAGCATTAAAGTCTGATGTAAGTTCCGCCACAGCTCGCTGTCTGTCCTGTTTTACCAGCCTGCCCAGTCTACAACGTCCGACATCTGTAATGAGAGGTGGCCAGCCAACCCCATGACATCTGGACGTGGTTTCACCTTGGTTTTGCCATGTGTTGAAGACACTCACCACAGCACTCCTCGAATTCCCGACAAGTCGCGCGGTTTCCGAAATGCTCATGCCGAGCCCCCCGAGCAATCACAATCTGCCCTCTGTCAAACTCAGATAGATTGAACGCCTTCCCCACTCTACACACAGACAGCACTGATACTACATCCATCGTGCGTGTGTCTGACTAGCAGTCATTCCTCGTCAGATGACGCTGCTATTGCCTGGACGCGTTTTTTTTATCGATAGTAGGCAGATGCTTTGTAATTTTCTGTCTCATCAGTGTACATCCTCGACCAACACATAGCGTGTTGGCTGTGGAACACTATGAACGGTCATTATTTCTGGTTATCGAAGTCAGCAGAAAACAAGCTCAGGGGTCCTGAATATCTGAGAGGATATGAAAAGGAGTTGGGCATACATCCAACGCCGGCCGCGGTGGCCGAGCGGTTCTAGGCCCTTCAGTCC